>NC_090447.1:555095908-560095908 GCF_031143425.1 Pleurodeles waltl
GCCTAGCGCCCGCGACAGGAAATGCCCCAAAGCGCACGTGGACACATCCAAATTTTTGGAAGAAAACAGAGGTGTTTTTTGCGAAGTGCCTACATGTAGATTTTAGCCTCTAGCTCAGCCGGCACCTAGGGAAACCTACCAAACCTGTGCATTTCTGACAACTAGAGACCTAGGGGAATCCAAGATGGGGTGACTTGCAGGGCTTGGACCAGGTTCTGTTACCCAGAATCCTTTGCAAACCTCAAAATTTGGCTAAAAAAACACATGTTCCTCACATTTCTGTGGCAGAAAGTTCTGGAATCTGAGAGGAGCCACAAATTTCCTTCAACCCAGCGTTCCCCCAAGTCTCCCATAAAAATGATACCTCACTTGTGTGGGTAGGCCTAGCGCCCGCGACAGGAAACGCCCCAAAGCGCAACGTGGACACATCCAAATTTTTTGAAGAAAACAGAGGTGTTTTTTGCGAAGTGCCTACCTGTAGATTTTGGCCTCTAACTCAGCCGGCACCTAGGGAAACCTACCAAACCTTTGCATTTCTGAAAACTAGAGACCTAGGGGAATCCAAGATGGGTGACTTGCGGGGCTCGGACCAGGTTCTGTTACCCAGAATCCTTTGCAAACCTCAAAATTTGGCTAAAAAAACACATGTTCCTCACATTTCTGTGCAGAAAGTTCTGGAATCTGAGAGGAGCCACAAATTTCCTTCCACCCAGCGTTCCCCCAAGTCTCCCGATAAAAATTATACCTCACTTGTGTGGGTAGGCCTAGCGCCCGCGACAGGAAATGCCCCAAAGCGCAACGTGGACACATCCAAATTTTTGGAGAAAACAGAGGTGTTTTTTGCGAAGTGGCCTACCTGTAGATTTTGGCCTCTAACTCAGCCGGCACCTAGGGAAACCTACCAAACCTGTGCATTTCTGAAAACTAGAGACCTAGGGGAATCCAAGATGTGGTGACTTGCGGGGCTCGGACCAGGTTCTGTTACCCAGAATCCTTTGCAAACCTCAAAATTTGGCTAAAAAAACACATGTTCCTCACATTTCTGTGGCAGAAAGTTCTGGAATCTGAGAGGAGCCACAAATTTCCTTCCACCCAGCGTTCCCCCAAGTCTCCTGATAAAAATGATACCTCACTTGTGTGGGTAGGCCTAGCACCCGCGACAGGAAACGCCCCAAAACGCAACGTGGACACATCCAAATTTTTGGAAGAAAACAGAGGTGTGTTTTGCGAAGTGCCTACCTGTAGATTTGGGCCTCTAGCTTAGCCGGCACCTAGGGAAACCTACCAAACCTGTGCATTTCTGAAAACTAGAGACCTAGGGGAATCCAAGATGGGGTGACTTGCGGGGCTCGTACCAGGTTCTGTTACCCAGAATCCTTTGCAAACCTCAAAATTTGGCTAAAAAAAACACATGTTCCTCACATTTCTGTGGCAGAAAGTTCTGGAATCTGAGGGGAGCCACAAATTTCCTCCACCCAGCGTTCCCCCAAGTCACCCGATAAAAATGATACCTCACTTGTGTGGGTAGGCGTAGCGCCCGCGACAGGAAACGCCCCAAAGCGCAACGTGGACACATCCAAATTTTTGAAGAAAGCAGAGGTTTTTTTGCGAAGTGCCTACCTGTAGATTTTGGCCTCTAGCTCAGCCGGCACCTAGGGAAACCTACCAAACCTGTGCATTTCTGAAAACTAGAGACCTAGGGGAATCCAAGATGGGGTGACTTGCAGGGCTCGGACCAGGTTCTGTTACCCAGAATCCTTTGCAAACCTCAAAATTTGGCTAAAAAAACACATGTTCCTCACATTTCTGTGGCAGAAAGTTCTGGAATCTGAGAGGAGCCACAAATTTCCATCCAGCCAGCGTTCCCCCAAGTCTCCCGATAAAAATGATACCTCACTTGTGTGGGTAGGCCTAGCGCCCGCGACAGGAAACGCCCCAAAGCGCAACGTGGACACATCCACATTTTTGGAAGAAAACAGAGGTGTTTTTTGCGAAGTGCCTACCTGTAGATTTTGGCCTCTAACTCAGCCGGCACCTAGGGAAACCTAGAGAACCTGTGCATTTCTGAAAACTAGAGACCATGGGGAATCCAAGATGGGGTGACTTGCGGGGCTCGTACCAGGTTCTGTTACCCAGAATCCTTTGCAAACCTCAAAATTTGGCTAAAACAACACATGTTCCTCACATTTCTGTGGCAGAAAGTTCTGGAATCTGAGAGGAGCCACAAATTTCCTTCCACCCAGCGTTCCCCCAAGTCTCCCGATAAAAATGATACCTCACTTGTGTGGGTAGGCCTAGCGCCCGCGACAGGAAACGCCCCAAAGCGCAACGTGGACACATCCAAATTTTTGGAAGAAAACAGAGGTGTTTTTTGCGAAGTGCCTACCTGTAGATTTTGGCCTCTAACTCAGCCGGCACCTAGGGAAACCTACCAAACCTGTGCATTTCTGAAAACTAGAGACCTAGGGGAATCCAAGATGGGGTGACTTGCGGGGCTCGGACCAGGTTCTGTTACCCAGAATCCTTTGCAAACCTCAAAATTTGGCTAAAAAAACACATGTTCCTCACATTTCTGTGGCAGAAAGTTCTGGAATCTGAGAGGAGCCACAAATTTCCTTCCACCCAGCGTTCCCCCTAGTCTCCTGATAAAAATGATACCTCACTTGTGTGGGTAGGCCTAGCGCCCGCGACAGGAAACGCCCCAAAACGCAACGTGGACACATCCAAATTTTTGGAAGAAAACAGAGGTGTTTTTTGCGAAGTGCCTACCTGTAGATTTTGGCCTCTAGCTCAGCCGGCACCTAGCGAAACCTACCAAACCTGTGCATTTCTGAAAACTAGAGACCTAGGGGAATCCAAGATGGGGTGACTTGTGGGGCTCGTAAAAGGTTATGTTACCAAGAATCCTTTGCAAACCTCAAAATTTGGCTAAAAAAACACATGTTCCTCACATTTCTGTGGCAGAAAGTTCTGGAATCTGAGAGGAGCCACAAATTCCCTTCCACCCAGCGTTCCCCCAAGTCTCCCGATAAAAATGATACCTCACTTGTGTGGGTAGGCCTAGCGCCCGCGACAGGAAAGGCCCCAAAGCGCAACGTGGACACATCCAAATTTTTGAAAGAAAACAGAGGTGTTTTTTGCGAAGTGCCTACCTGTAGATTTTGGCCTCTAGCTCAGCCGGCACCTAGGGAAACCCACCAAACCTGTGCATTTCTGAAAACTAGAGACCTAGGGGAATCTAAGGAGGGGTGACTTGCGGGGCTCGGATCAGGTTCTGTAACCCAGATTTCTTTGCAAACCTCAAAATTTGGCTAAAAAAACACATGTTCCTCACATTTCTGTGGCAGAAAGTTCTGGAATCTGAGAGGAGCCACAAATTTCCTTCCACCCAGCGTTTCCCTAAGTCTCCCGATAAAAATGATACCTCACTTGTGTGGGTAGGCCTAGCGCCCGCGACAGGAAATGCCCCAAAGCGCAACGTGGACACATCCAAATTTTTGGAAGAAAACAGAGGTGTTTTTTGCGAAGTGCCTACATGTAGATTTTGGCCTCTAGCTCAGCCGGCACCTAGGGAAACCTACCAAACCTGTGCATTTCTGACAACTAGAGACCTAGGGGAATCCAAGATGGGGTGACTTGCAGGGCTCGGACCAGGTTCTGTTACCCAGAATCCTTTGCAAACCTCAAAATTTGGCTAAAAAAACACATGTTCCTCACATTTCTGTGGCAGAAAGTTCTGGAATCTGAGAGGAGCCACAAATTTCCTTCCACCCAGCGTTCCCCCAAGTCTCCCCATAAAAATGATACCTCACTTGTGTGGGTAGGCCTAGCGCCCGCGACAGGAAACGCCCCAAAGCGCAACGTGGACACATCCAAATTTTTTGAAGAAAACAGAGGTGTTTTTTGCGAAGTGCCTACCTGTAGATTTTGGCCTCTAACTCAGCCGGCACCTAGGGAAACCTACCAAACCTGTGCATTTCTGAAAACTAGAGACCTAGGGGAATCCAAGATGGGGTGACTTGCGGGGCTCGGACCAGGTTCTGTTACCCAGAATCCTTTGCAAACCTCAAAATTTGGCTAAAAAAACACATGTTCCTCACATTTCTGTGGCAGAAAGTTCTGGAATCTGAGAGGAGCCACAAATTTCCTTCCACCCAGCGTTCCCCCTAGTCTCCTGATAAAAATGATACCTCACTTGTGTGGGTAGGCCTAGCGCCCGCGACAGGAAACGCCCCAAAACGCAACGAGGACACATCCAAATTTTTGGAAGAAAACAGAGGTGTTTTTTGCGAAGTGCCTACCTGTAGATTTTGGCCTCTAGCTCAGCCGGCACCTAGCGAAACCTACCAAACCTGTGCATTTCTGAAAACTAGAGACCTAGGGGAATCCAAGATGGGGTGACTTGCGGGGCTCGTACAAGGTTATGTTACCAAGAATCCTTTGCAAACCTCAAAATTTGGCTAAAAAAACACATGTTCCTCACATTTCTGTGGCAGAAAGTTCTGGAATCTGAGAGGAGCCACAAATTCCCTTCCACCCAGCGTTCCCCCAAGTCTCCCGATAAAAATGATACCTCACTTGTGTGGGTAGGCCTAGCGCCCGCGACAGGAAACGCCCCAAAGCGCAACGTGGACACATCCAAATTTTTGAAAGAAAACAGAGGTGTTTTTTGCGAAGTGCCTACCTGTAGATTTTGGCCTCTAGCTCAGCCGCACCTAGGGAAACCCACCAAACCTGTGCATTTCTGAAAACTAGAGACCTAGGGGAATCTAAGGAGGGGTGACTTGCGGGGCTCGGATCAGGTTCTGTAACCCAGATTTCTTTGCAAACCTCAAAATTTGGCTAAAAAAACACATGTTCCTCACATTTCTGTGGCAGAAAGTTCTGGAATCTGAGAGGAGCCACAAATTTCCTTCCACCCAGCGTTCCCCCAAGTCTCCTGATAAAAATGATACCTCACTTGTGTGGGTATGCCTAGCGCCCGCGACAGGAAACGCCCCAAAGCGCAACGTGGACACATCCAAATTTTTTGAAGAAAACAGAGGTGTTTTTTGCGAAGTGCCTACCTGTAGATTTTGGCCTCTAGCTCAGCCGGCACCTAGGGAAACCTACCAAACCTGTGCATTTCTGAAAACTAGAGACCTAGGGGAATCCAAGATGGGGTGACTTGCGGGGCTCGGACCAGGTTCTGTTACCCAGAATCCTTTGCAAACCTCAAAATTTGGCTAAAAAAACACATGTTCCTCACATTTCTGTGGCAGAAAGTTCTGGAATCTGAGAGGAGCCACAAATTTCCTTCCACCCAGCGTTCCCCCAAGTCTCCCGATAAAAATGATACCTCACTTGTGTGGGTAGGCCTAGCGCCCGCGACAGGAAACGCCCCAAAGCGCAACGTGGACACATCCAAATTTTTGGAAGAAAACAGAGGTGTTTTTTGCGAAGTGCCTACCTGTAGATTTTGGCCTCTAACTCAGCCGGCTACTAGGGAAACCTAGAGAACCTGTGCATTTCTGAAAACTAGAGACCAAGGGGAATCCAAGATGGGGTGACTTGCGGGGCTCGGACCAGGTTCTGTTACCCAGAATCCTTTGCAAACCTCAAAATTTGGCTAAAAAAACACATGTTCCTCACATTTCTGTGGCAGAAAGTTCTGGAATCTGAGAGGAGCCACAAATTTCCTTCCACGCAGCGTTCCCCCAAGTCTCCCGATAAAAATGATACCTCACTTGTGTGGGTAGGCCTAGCGCCCGCGACAGGAAACGCCCCAAAGCGCAACATGGACACATCCAAATTTTTGGAAGAAAACAGAGGTGTTTTTTGCGAAGTGCCTACCTGTAGATTTTGGCCTCTAACTCAGCCGGCACCTAGGGAAACCTACCAAACCTGTACATTTCTGAAAACTAGAGACCTAGGGGAATCCAAGATGGGGTGACTTGCGGGGCTCGGACCAGGTTCTGTTACCCAGAATCCTTTGCAAACCTCAAAATTTGGCTAAAAAAACACATGTTCCTCACATTTCTGTGGCAGAAAGTTCTGGAATCTGAGAGGAGCCACAAATTTCCTTCCACCCAGCGTTCCCCCAAGTCTCCTGATAAAAATGATACCTCACTTGTGTGGGTAGGCCTAGCGCCCGCGACAGGAAACGCCCCAAAACGCAACGTGGACACATCCAAATTTTTGGAAGAAAACAGAGGTGTTTTTTTCGAAGTGCCTACCTGTAGATTTTGGCCTCTAGCTCAGCCGGCACCTAGCGAAACCTACCAAACCTGTGCATTTCTGAAAACTAGAGACCTAGGGGAATCCAAGATGGGGTGACTTGCGGGGCTCGTACAAGGTTATGTTACCAAGAATCCTTTGCAAACCTCAAAATTTGGCTAAAAAAACACATGTTCCTCACATTTCTGTGGCAGAAAGTTCTGGAATCTGAGAGGAGCCACAAATTCCCTTCCACCCAGCGTTCCCCCAAGTCTCCCGATAAAAATGATACCTCACTTGTGTGGGTAGGCCTAGCGCCCGCGACAGGAAACGCCACAAAGCGCAACGTGGACACATCCAAATTTTTGGAAGAAAACAGAGGTGTTTTTTGCGAAGTGCCTACCTGTAGATTTTGGCCTCTAACTCAGCCGGCACCTAGGGAAACCTACCAAACCTGTGCATTTCTGAAAACTAGAGACCTAGGGGAATCCAAGATGGGGTGACTTGCGGGGCTCGGACCAGGTTCTGTTACCCAGAATCCTTTGCAAACCTCAAAATTTGGCTAAAAAAACACATGTTCCTCACATTTCTGTGGCAGAAAGTTCTGGAATCTGAGAGGAGCCACAAATTTCCTTCCACCCAGCGTTCCCCCTAGTCTCCTGATAAAAATGATACCTCACTTGTGTGGGTAGGCCTAGCGCCCGCGACAGGAAACGCCCCAAAACGCAACGTGGACACATCCAAATTTTTGGAAGAAAACAGAGGTGTTTTTTGCCAAGTGCCTACCTGTAGATTTTGGCCTCTAGCTCAGCCGGCACCTAGCGAAACCTACCAAACCTGTGCATTTCTGAAAACTAGAGACCTAGGGGAATCCAAGATGGGGTGACTTGCGGGGCTTGTACATGGTTATGTTACCAAGAATCCTTTGCAAACCTCAAAATTTGGCTAAAAAAACACATGTTCCTCACATTTCTGTGGCAGAAAGTTCTGGAATCTGAGAGGAGCCACAAATTCCCTTCCACCCAGCGTTCCCCCAAGTCTCCCGATAAAAATGATACCTCACTTGTGTGGGTAGGCCTAGCGCCCGCGACAGGAAACGCCCCAAAGCGCAACGTGGACACATCCAAATTTTTGAAAGAAAACAGAGGTGTTTTTTGCGAAGTGCCTACCTGTAGATTTTGGCCTCTAGCTCAGCCGGCACCTAGGGAAACCCACCAAACCTGTGCATTTCTGAAAACTAGAGACCTAGGGGAATCTAAGGAGGGGTGACTTGCGGGGCTCGGATCAGGTTCTGTTACCCAGAATCCTTTGCAAACCTCAAAATTTGGCTAAAAAAACACATGTTCCTCACATTTCTGTGGCAGAAAGTTCTGGAATCTGAGAGGAGCCACAAATTTTCATCCAGCCAGCGTTCCCCCAAGTCTCCCGATAAAAATGATACCTCACTTGTGTGGGTAGGCCTAGCGCCCGCGACAGGAAACGCCCCAAAGCGCAACGTGGACACATCCACATTTTTGGAAGAAAACAGAGGTGTTTTTTGCGAAGTGCCTACCTGTAGATTTTGGCCTCTAACTCAGCCGGCACCTAGGGAAACCTAGAGAACCTGTGCATTTCTGAAAACTAGAGACCATGGGGAATCCAAGATGGGGTGACTTGCGGGGCTCGTACCAGGTTCTGTTACCCAGAATCCTTTGCAAACCTCAAAATTTGGCTAAAACAACACATGTTCCTCACATTTCTGTGGCAGAAAGTTCTGGAATCTGAGAGGAGCCACAAATTTCCTTCCACCCAGCGTTCCCCCAAGTCTCCCGATAAAAATGATACCTCACTTGTGTGGGTAGGCCTAGCGCCCGCGACAGGAAACGCCCCAAAGCGCAACGTGGACACATCCAAATTTTTGGAAGAAAACAGAGGTGTTTTTTGCGAAGTGCCTACCTGTAGATTTTGGCCTCTAACTCAGCCGGCACCTAGGGAAACCTACCAAACCTGTGCATTTCTGAAAACTAGAGACCTAGGGGAATCCAAGATGGGGTGACTTGCGGGGCTCGGACCAGGTTCTGTTACCCAGAATCCTTTGCAAACCTCAAAATTTGGCTAAAAAAACACATGTTCCTCACATTTCTGTGGCAGAAAGTTCTGGAATCTGAGAGGAGCCACAAATTTCCTTCCACCCAGCGTTCCCCCTAGTCTCCTGATAAAAATGATACCTCACTTGTGTGGGTAGGCCTAGCGCCCGCGACAGGAAACGCCCCAAAACGCAACGTGGACACATCCAAATTTTTGGAAGAAAACAGAGGTGTTTTTTGCGAAGTGCCTACCTGTAGATTTTGGCCTCTAGCTCAGCCGGCACCTAGCGAAACCTACCAAACCTGTGCATTTCTGAAAACTAGAGACCTAGGGGAATCCAAGATGGGGTGACTTGTGGGGCTCGTACAAGGTTATGTTACCAAGAATCCTTTGCAAACCTCAAAATTTGGCTAAAAAAACACATGTTCCTCACATTTCTGTGGCAGAAAGTTCTGGAATCTGAGAGGAGCCACAAATTCCCTTCCACCCAGCGTTCCCCCAAGTCTCCCGATAAAAATGATACCTCACTTGTGTGGGTAGGCCTAGCGCCCGCGACAGGAAAGGCCCCAAAGCGCAACGTGGACACATCCAAATTTTTGAAAGAAAACAGAGGTGTTTTTTGCGAAGTGCCTACCTGTAGATTTTGGCCTCTAGCTCAGCCGGCACCTAGGGAAACCCACCAAACCTGTGCATTTCTGAAAACTAGAGACCTAGGGGAATCTAAGGAGGCGTGACTTGCGGGGCTCGGATCAGGTTCTGTAACCCAGATTTCTTTGCAAACCTCAAAATTTGGCTAAAAAAACATATGTTCCTCACATTTCTGTGGCAGAAAGTTCTGGAATCTGAGAGGAGCCACAAATTTCCTTCCACCCAGCGTTTCCCCAAGTCTCCCGATAAAAATGATACCTCACTTGTGTGGGTAGGCCTAGCGCCCGCGACAGGAAATGCCCCAAAGCGCAACGTGGACACATCCAAATTTTTGGAAGAAAACAGAGGTGTTTTTTGCGAAGTGCCTACATGTAGATTTTAGCCTCTAGCTCAGCCGGCACCTAGGGAAACCTACCAAACCTGTGCATTTCTGACAACTAGAGACCTAGGGGAATCCAAGATGGGGTGACTTGCAGGGCTTGGACCAGGTTCTGTTACCCAGAATCCTTTGCAAACCTCAAAATTTGGCTAAAAAAACACATGTTCCTCACATTTCTGTGGCAGAAAGTTCTGGAATCTGAGAGGAGCCACAAATTTCCTTCCACCCAGCGTTCCCCCAAGTCTCCCCATAAAAATGATACCTCACTTGTGTGGGTAGGCCTAGCGCCCGCGACAGGAAACGCCCCAAAGCGCAACGTGGACACATCCAAATTTTTTGAAGAAAACAGAGGTGTTTTTTGCGAAGTGCCTACCTGTAGATTTTGGCCTCTAACTCAGCCGGCACCTAGGGAAACCTACCAAACCTTTGCATTTCTGAAAACTAGAGACCTAGGGGAATCCAAGATGGGGTGACTTGCGGGGCTCGGACCAGGTTCTGTTACCCAGAATCCTTTGCAAACCTCAAAATTTGGCTAAAAAAACACATGTTCCTCACATTTCTGTGGCAGAAAGTTCTGGAATCTGAGAGGAGCCACAAATTTCCTTCCACCCAGCGTTCCCCCAAGTCTCCCGATAAAAATTATACCTCACTTGTGTGGGTAGGCCTAGCGCCCGCGACAGGAAATGCCCCAAAGCGCAACGTGGACACATCCAAATTTTTGGAAGAAAACAGAGGTGTTTTTTGCGAAGTGCCTACCTGTAGATTTTGGCCTCTAACTCAGCCGGCACCTAGGGAAACCTACCAAACCTGTGCATTTCTGAAAACTAGAGACCTAGGGGAATCCAAGATGTGGTGACTTGCGGGGCTCGGACCAGGTTCTGTTACCCAGAATCCTTTGCAAACCTCAAAATTTGGCTAAAAAAACACATGTTCCTCACATTTCTGTGGCAGAAAGTTCTGGAATCTGAGAGGAGCCACAAATTTCCTTCCACCCAGCGTTCCCCCAAGTCTCCTGATAAAAATGATACCTCACTTGTGTGGGTAGGCCTAGCACCCGCGACAGGAAACGCCCCAAAACGCAACGTGGACACATCCAAATTTTTGGAAGAAAACAGAGGTGTGTTTTGCGAAGTGCCTACCTGTAGATTTTGGCCTCTAGCTTAGCCGGCACCTAGGGAAACCTACCAAACCTGTGCATTTCTGAAAACTAGAGACCTAGGGGAATCCAAGATGGGGTGACTTGCGGGGCTCGTACCAGGTTCTGTTACCCAGAATCCTTTGCAAACCTCAAAATTTGGCTAAAAAAACACATGTTCCTCACATTTCTGTGGCAGAAAGTTCTGGAATCTGAGGGGAGCCACAAATTTCCTCCACCCAGCGTTCCCCCAAGTCACCCGATAAAAATGATACCTCACTTGTGTGGGTAGGCGTAGCGCCCGCGACAGGAAACGCCCCAAAGCGCAACGTGGACACATCCAAATTTTTGGAAGAAAGCAGAGGTTTTTTTGCGAAGTGCCTACCTGTAGATTTTGGCCTCTAGCTCAGCCGGCACCTAGGGAAACCTACCAAACCTGTGCATTTCTGAAAACTAGAGACCTAGGGGAATCCAAGATGGGGTGACTTGCAGGGCTCGGACCAGGTTCTGTTACCCAGAATCCTTTGCAAACCTCAAAATTTGGCTAAAAAAACACATGTTCCTCACATTTCTGTGGCAGAAAGTTCTGGAATCTGAGAGGAGCCACAAATTTCCATCCAGCCAGCGTTCCCCCAAGTCTCCCGATAAAAATGATACCTCACTTGTGTGGGTAGGCCTAGCGCCCGCGACAGGAAACGCCCCAAAGCGCAACGTGGACACATCCACATTTTTGGAAGAAAACAGAGGTGTTTTTTGCGAAGTGCCTACCTGTAGATTTTGGCCTCTAACTCAGCCGGCACCTAGGGAAACCTAGAGAACCTGTGCATTTCTGAAAACTAGAGACCATGGGGAATCCAAGATGGGGTGACTTGCGGGGCTCGTACCAGGTTCTGTTACCCAGAATCCTTTGCAAACCTCAAAATTTGGCTAAAACAACACATGTTCCTCACATTTCTGTGGCAGAAAGTTCTGGAATCTGAGAGGAGCCACAAATTTCCTTCCACCCAGCGTTCCCCCAAGTCTCCCGATAAAAATGATACCTCACTTGTGTGGGTAGGCCTAGCGCCCGCGACAGGAAACGCCCCAAAGCGCAACGTGGACACATCCAAATTTTTGGAAGAAAACAGAGGTGTTTTTTGCGAAGTGCCTACCTGTAGATTTTGGCCTCTAACTCAGCCGGCACCTAGGGAAACCTACCAAACCTGTGCATTTCTGAAAACTAGAGACCTAGGGGAATCCAAGATGGGGTGACTTGCGGGGCTCGGACCAGGTTCTGTTACCCAGAATCCTTTGCAAACCTCAAAATTTGGCTAAAAAAACACATGTTCCTCACATTTCTGTGGCAGAAAGTTCTGGAATCTGAGAGGAGCCACAAATTTCCTTCCACCCAGCGTTCCCCCTAGTCTCCTGATAAAAATGATACCTCACTTGTGTGGGTAGGCCTAGCGCCCGCGACAGGAAACGCCCCAAAACGCAACGTGGACACATCCAAATTTTTGGAAGAAAACAGAGGTGTTTTTTGCGAAGTGCCTACCTGTAGATTTTGGCCTCTAGCTCAGCCGGCACCTAGCGAAACCTACCAAACCTGTGCATTTCTGAAAACTAGAGACCTAGGGGAATCCAAGATGGGGTGACTTGTGGGGCTCGTAAAAGGTTATGTTACCAAGAATCCTTTGCAAACCTCAAAATTTGGCTAAAAAAACACATGTTCCTCACATTTCTGTGGCAGAAAGTTCTGGAATCTGAGAGGAGCCACAAATTCCCTTCCACCCAGCGTTCCCCCAAGTCTCCCGATAAAAATGATACCTCACTTGTGTGGGTAGGCCTAGCGCCCGCGACAGGAAAGGCCCCAAAGCGCAACGTGGACACATCCAAATTTTTGAAAGAAAACAGAGGTGTTTTTTGCGAAGTGCCTACCTGTAGATTTTGGCCTCTAGCTCAGCCGGCACCTAGGGAAACCCACCAAACCTGTGCATTTCTGAAAACTAGAGACCTAGGGGAATCTAAGGAGGGGTGACTTGCGGGGCTCGGATCAGGTTCTGTAACCCAGATTTCTTTGCAAACCTCAAAATTTGGCTAAAAAAACACATGCTCCTCACATTTCTGTGGCAGAAAGTTCTGGAATCTGAGAGGAGCCACAAATTTCCTTCCACCCAGCGTTTCCCCAAGTCTCCCGATAAAAATGATACCTCACTTGTGTGGGTAGGCCTAGCGCCCGCGACAGGAAATGCCCCAAAGCGCAACGTGGACACATCCAAATTTTTGGAAGAAAACAGAGGTGTTTTTTGCGAAGTGCCTACATGTAGATTTTGGCCTCTAGCTCAGCCGGCACCTAGGGAAACCTACCAAACCTGTGCATTTCTGACAACTAGAGACCTAGGGGAATCCAAGATGGGGTGACTTGCAGGGCTCGGACCAGGTTCTGTTACCCAGAATCCTTTGCAAACCTCAAAATTTGGCTAAAAAAACACATGTTCCTCACATTTCTGTGGCAGAAAGTTCTGGAATCTGAGAGGAGCCACAAATTTCCTTCCACCCAGCGTTCCCCCAAGTCTCCCCATAAAAATGATACCTCACTTGTGTGGGTAGGCCTAGCGCCCGCGACAGGAAACGCCCCAAAGCGCAACGTGGACACATCCACATTTTTTGAAGAAAACAGAGGTGTTTTTTGCGAAGTGCCTACCTGTAGATTTTGGCCTCTAACTCAGCCGGCACCTAGGGAAACCTACCAAACCTGTGCATTTCTGAAAACTAGAGACCTAGGGGAATCCAAGATGGGGTGACTTGCGGGGCTCGGACCAGGTTCTGTTACCCAGAATCCTTTGCAAACCTCAAAATTTGGCTAAAAAAACACATGTTCCTCACATTTCTGTGGCAGAAAGTTCTGGAATCTGAGAGGAGCCACAAATTTCCTTCCACCCAGCGTTCCCCCTAGTCTCCTGATAAAAATGATACCTCACTTGTGTGGGTAGGCCTAGCGCCCGCGACAGGAAACGCCCCAAAACGCAACGAGGACACATCCAAATTTTTGGAAGAAAACAGAGGTGTTTTTTGCGAAGTGCCTACCTGTAGATTTTGGCCTCTAGCTCAGCCGGCACCTAGGGAAACCTAGAGAACCTGTGCATTTCTGAAAACTAGAGACCATGGGGAATCCAAGATGGGGTGACTTGCGGGGCTCGTACCAGGTTCTGTTACCCAGAATCCTTTGCAAACCTCAAAATTTGGCTAAAACAACACATGTTCCTCACATTTCTGTGGCAGAAAGTTCTGGAATCTGAGAGGAGCCACAAATTTCCTTCCACCCAGCGTTCCCCCAAGTCTCCCGATAAAAATGATACCTCACTTGTGTGGGTAGGCCTAGCGCCCGCGACAGGAAACGCCCCAAAGCGCAACGTGGACACATCCAAATTTTTGGAAGAAAACAGAGGTGTTTTTTGCGAAGTGCCTACCTGTAGATTTTGGCCTCTAACTCAGCCGGCACCTAGGGAAACCTACCAAACCTGTGCATTTCTGAAAACTAGAGACCTAGGGGAATCCAAGATGGGGTGACTTGCGGGGCTCGGACCAGGTTCTGTTACCCAGAATCCTTTGCAAACCTCAAAATTTGGCTAAAAAAACACATGTTCCTCACATTTCTGTGGCAGAAAGTTCTGGAATCTGAGAGGAGCCACAAATTTCCTTCCACCCAGCGTTCCCCCTAGTCTCCTGATAAAAATGATACCTCACTTGTGTGGGTAGGCCTAGCGCCCGCGACAGGAAACGCCCCAAAACGCAACGTGGACACATCCAAATTTTTGGAAGAAAACAGAGGTGTTTTTTGCGAAGTGCCTACCTGTAGATTTTGGCCTCTAGCTCAGCCGGCACCTAGCGAAACCTACCAAACCTGTGCATTTCTGAAAACTAGAGACCTAGGGGAATCCAAGATGGGGTGACTTGTGGGGCTCGTACAAGGTTATGTTACCAAGAATCCTTTGCAAACCTCAAAATTTGGCTAAAAAAACACATGTTCCTCACATTTCTGTGGCAGAAAGTTCTGGAATCTGAGAGGAGCCACAAATTCCCTTCCACCCAGCGTTCCCCCAAGTCTCCCGATAAAAATGATACCTCACTTGTGTGGGTAGGCCTAGCGCCCGCGACAGGAAAGGCCCCAAAGCGCAACGTGGACACATCCAAATTTTTGAAAGAAAACAGAGGTGTTTTTTGCGAAGTGCCTACCTGTAGATTTTGGCCTCTAGCTCAGCCGGCACCTAGGGAAACCCACCAAACCTGTGCATTTCTGAAAACTAGAGACCTAGGGGAATCTAAGGAGGCGTGACTTGCGGGGCTCGGATCAGGTTCTGTAACCCAGATTTCTTTGCAAACCTCAAAATTTGGCTAAAAAAACATATGTTCCTCACATTTCTGTGGCAGAAAGTTCTGGAATCTGAGAGGAGCCACAAATTTCCTTCCACCCAGCGTTTCCCCAAGTCTCCCGATAAAAATGATACCTCACTTGTGTGGGTAGGCCTAGCGCCCGCGACAGGAAATGCCCCAAAGCGCAACGTGGACACATCCAAATTTTTGGAAGAAAACAGAGGTGTTTTTTGCGAAGTGCCTACATGTAGATTTTAGCCTCTAGCTCAGCCGGCACCTAGGGAAACCTACCAAACCTGTGCATTTCTGACAACTAGAGACCTAGGGGAATCCAAGATGGGGTGACTTGCAGGGCTTGGACCAGGTTCTGTTACCCAGAATCCTTTGCAAACCTCAAAATTTGGCTAAAAAAACACATGTTCCTCACATTTCTGTGGCAGAAAGTTCTGGAATCTGAGAGGAGCCACAAATTTCCTTCCACCCAGCGTTCCCCCAAGTCTCCCCATAAAAATGATACCTCACTTGTGTGGGTAGGCCTAGCGCCCGCGACAGGAAACGCCCCAAAGCGCAACGTGGACACATCCAAATTTTTTGAAGAAAACAGAGGTGTTTTTTGCGAAGTGCCTACCTGTAGATTTTGGCCTCTAACTCAGCCGGCACCTAGGGAAACCTACCAAACCTTTGCATTTCTGAAAACTAGAGACCTAGGGGAATCCAAGATGGGGTGACTTGCGGGGCTCGGACCAGGTTCTGTTACCCAGAATCCTTTGCAAACCTCAAAATTTGGCTAAAAAAACACATGTTCCTCACATTTCTGTGGCAGAAAGTTCTGGAATCTGAGAGGAGCCACAAATTTCCTTCCACCCAGCGTTCCCCCAAGTCTCCCGATAAAAATTATACCTCACTTGTGTGGGTAGGCCTAGCGCCCGCGACAGGAAATGCCCCAAAGCGCAACGTGGACACATCCAAATTTTTGGAAGAAAACAGAGGTGTTTTTTGCGAAGTGCCTACCTGTAGATTTTGGCCTCTAACTCAGCCGGCACCTAGGGAAACCTACCAAACCTGTGCATTTCTGAAAACTAGAGACCTAGGGGAATCCAAGATGTGGTGACTTGCGGGGCTCGGACCAGGTTCTGTTACCCAGAATCCTTTGCAAACCTCAAAATTTGGCTAAAAAAACACATGTTCCTCACATTTCTGTGGCAGAAAGTTCTGGAATCTGAGAGGAGCCACAAATTTCCTTCCACCCAGCGTTCCCCCAAGTCTCCTGATAAAAATGATACCTCACTTGTGTGGGTAGGCCTAGCACCCGCGACAGGAAACGCCCCAAAACGCAACGTGGACACATCCAAATTTTTGGAAGAAAACAGAGGTGTGTTTTGCGAAGTGCCTACCTGTAGATTTTGGCCTCTAGCTTAGCCGGCACCTAGGGAAACCTACCAAACCTGTGCATTTCTGAAAACTAGAGACCTAGGGGAATCCAAGATGGGGTGACTTGCGGGGCTCGTACCAGGTTCTGTTACCCAGAATCCTTTGCAAACCTCAAAATTTGGCTAAAAAAACACATGTTCCTCACATTTCTGTGGCAGAAAGTTCTGGAATCTGAGGGGAGCCACAAATTTCCTCCACCCAGCGTTCCCCCAAGTCACCCGATAAAAATGATACCTCACTTGTGTGGGTAGGCGTAGCGCCCGCGACAGGAAACGCCCCAAAGCGCAACGTGGACACATCCAAATTTTTGGAAGAAAGCAGAGGTTTTTTTGCGAAGTGCCTACCTGTAGATTTTGGCCTCTAGCTCAGCCGGCACCTAGGGAAACCTACCAAACCTGTGCATTTCTGAAAACTAGAGACCTAGGGGAATCCAAGATGGGGTGACTTGCAGGGCTCGGACCAGGTTCTGTTACCCAGAATCCTTTGCAAACCTCAAAATTTGGCTAAAAAAACACATGTTCCTCACATTTCTGTGGCAGAAAGTTCTGGAATCTGAGAGGAGCCACAAATTTCCATCCAGGCAGCGTTCCCCCAAGTCTCCCGATAAAAATGATACCTCACTTGTGTGGGTAGGCCTAGCGCCCGCGACAGGAAACGCCCCAAAGCGCAACGTGGACACATCCACATTTTTGGAAGAAAACAGAGGTGTTTTTTGCGAAGTGCCTACCTGTAGATTTTGGCCTCTAACTCAGCCGGCACCTAGGGAAACCTAGAGAACCTGTGCATTTCTGAAAACTAGAGACCATGGGGAATCCAAGATGGGGTGACTTGCGGGGCTCGTACCAGGTTCTGTTACCCAGAATCCTTTGCAAACCTCAAAATTTGGCTAAAACAACACATGTTCCTCACATTTCTGTGGCAGAAAGTTCTGGAATCTGAGAGGAGCCACAAATTTCCTTCCACCCAGCGTTCCCCCAAGTCTCCCGATAAAAATGATACCTCACTTGTGTGGGTAGGCCTAGCGCCCGCGACAGGAAACGCCCCAAAGCGCAACGTGGACACATCCAAATTTTTGGAAGAAAACAGAGGTGTTTTTTGCGAAGTGCCTACCTGTAGATTTTGGCCTCTAACTCAGCCGGCACCTAGGGAAACCTACCAAACCTGTGCATTTCTGAAAACTAGAGACCTAGGGGAATCCAAGATGGGGTGACTTGCGGGGCTCGGACCAGGTTCTGTTACCCAGAATCCTTTGCAAACCTCAAAATTTGGCTAAAAAAACACATGTTCCTCACATTTCTGTGGCAGAAAGTTCTGGAATCTGAGAGGAGCCACAAATTTCCTTCCACCCAGCGTTCCCCCTAGTCTCCTGATAAAAATGATACCTCACTTGTGTGGGTAGGCCTAGCGCCCGCGACAGGAAACGCCCCAAAACGCAACGTGGACACATCCAAATTTTTGGAAGAAAACAGAGGTGTTTTTTGCGAAGTGCCTACCTGTAGATTTTGGCCTCTAGCTCAGCCGGCACCTAGCGAAACCTACCAAACCTGTGCATTTCTGAAAACTAGAGACCTAGGGGAATCCAAGATGGGGTGACTTGTGGGGCTCGTACAAGGTTATGTTACCAAGAATCCTTTGCAAACCTCAAAATTTGGCTAAAAAAACACATGTTCCTCACATTTCTGTGGCAGAAAGTTCTGGAATCTGAGAGGAGCCACAAATTCCCTTCAACCCAGCGTTCCCCCAAGTCTCCCGATAAAAATGATACCTCACTTGTGTGGGTAGGCCTAGCGCCCGCGACAGGAAAGGCCCCAAAGCGCAACGTGGACACATCCAAATTTTTGAAAGAAAACAGAGGTGTTTTTTGCGAAGTGCCTACCTGTAGATTTTGGCCTCTAGCTCAGCCGGCACCTAGGGAAACCCACCAAACCTGTGCATTTCTGAAAACTAGAGACCTAGGGGAATCTAAGGAGGCGTGACTTGCGGGGCTCGGATCAGGTTCTGTAACCCAGATTTCTTTGCAAACCTCAAAATTTGGCTAAAAAAACATATGTTCCTCACATTTCTGTGGCAGAAAGTTCTGGAATCTGAGAGGAGCCACAAATTTCCTTCCACCCAGCGTTTCCCCAAGTCTCCCGATAAAAATGATACCTCACTTGTGTGGGTAGGCCTAGCGCCCGCGACAGGAAATGCCCCAAAGCGCAACGTGGACACATCCAAATTTTTGGAAGAAAACAGAGGTGTTTTTTGCGAAGTGCCTACATGTAGATTTTAGCCTCTAGCTCAGCCGGCACCTAGGGAAACCTACCAAACCTGTGCATTTCTGACAACTAGAGACCTAGGGGAATCCAAGATGGGGTGACTTGCAGGGCTTGGACCAGGTTCTGTTACCCAGAATCCTTTGCAAACCTCAAAATTTGGCTAAAAAAACACATGTTCCTCACATTTCTGTGGCAGAAAGTTCTGGAATCTGAGAGGAGCCACAAATTTCCTTCCACCCAGCGTTCCCCCAAGTCTCCCCATAAAAATGATACCTCACTTGTGTGGGTAGGCCTAGCGCCCGCGACAGGAAACGCCCCAAAGCGCAACGTGGACACATCCAAATTTTTTGAAGAAAACAGAGGTGTTTTTTGCGAAGTGCCTACCTGTAGATTTTGGCCTCTAACTCAGCCGGCACCTAGGGAAACCTACCAAACCTTTGCATTTCTGAAAACTAGAGACCTAGGGGAATCCAAGATGGGGTGACTTGCGGGGCTCGGACCAGGTTCTGTTACCCAGAATCCTTTGCAAACCTCAAAATTTGGCTAAAAAAACACATGTTCCTCACATTTCTGTGGCAGAAAGTTCTGGAATCTGAGAGGAGCCACAAATTTCCTTCCACCCAGCGTTCCCCCAAGTCTCCCGATAAAAATTATACCTCACTTGTGTGGGTAGGCCTAGCGCCCGCGACAGGAAATGCCCCAAAGCGCAACGTGGACACATCCAAATTTTTGGAAGAAAACAGAGGTGTTTTTTGCGAAGTGCCTACCTGTAGATTTTGGCCTCTAACTCAGCCGGCACCTAGGGAAACCTACCAAACCTGTGCATTTCTGAAAACTAGAGACCTAGGGGAATCCAAGATGTGGTGACTTGCGGGGCTCGGACCAGGTTCTGTTACCCAGAATCCTTTGCAAACCTCAAAATTTGGCTAAAAAAACACATGTTCCTCACATTTCTGTGGCAGAAAGTTCTGGAATCTGAGAGGAGCCACAAATTTCCTTCCACCCAGCGTTCCCCCAAGTCTCCTGATAAAAATGATACCTCACTTGTGTGGGTAGGCCTAGCACCCGCGACAGGAAATGCCCCAAAGCGCAACGTGGACACATCCAAATTTTTGGAAGAAAACAGAGGTGTTTTTTGCGAAGTGCCTACCTGTAGATTTTGGCCTCTAGCTCAGCCGGCACCTAGGGAAACCCACCAAACCTGTGCATTTCTGAAAACTAGAGACCTAGGGGAATCTAAGGAGGCGTGACTTGCGGGGCTCGGATCAGGTTCTGTAACCCAGATTTCTTTGCAAACCTCAAAATTTGGCTAAAAAAACATATGTTCCTCACATTTCTGTGGCAGAAAGTTCTGGAATCTGAGAGGAGCCACAAATTTCCTTCCACCCAGCGTTTCCCCAAGTCTCCCGATAAAAATGATACCTCACTTGTGTGGGTAGGCCTAGCGCCCGCGACAGGAAATGCCCCAAAGCGCAACGTGGACACATCCAAATTTTTGGAAGAAAACAGAGGTGTTTTTTGCGAAGTGCCTACATGTAGATTTTAGCCTCTAGCTCAGCCGGCACCTAGGGAAACCTACCAAACCTGTGCATTTCTGACAACTAGAGACCTAGGGGAATCCAAGATGGGGTGACTTGCAGGGCTTGGACCAGGTTCTGTTACCCAGAATCCTTTGCAAACCTCAAAATTTGGCTAAAAAAACACATGTTCCTCACATTTCTGTGGCAGAAAGTTCTGGAATCTGAGAGGAGCCACAAATTTCCTTCCACCCAGCGTTCCCCCAAGTCTCCCCATAAAAATGATACCTCACTTGTGTGGGTAGGCCTAGCGCCCGCGACAGGAAACGCCCCAAAGCGCAACGTGGACACATCCAAATTTTTTGAAGAAAACAGAGGTGTTTTTTGCGAAGTGCCTACCTGTAGATTTTGGCCTCTAACTCAGCCGGCACCTAGGGAAACCTACCAAACCTTTGCATTTCTGAAAACTAGAGACCTAGGGGAATCCAAGATGGGGTGACTTGCGGGGCTCGGACCAGGTTCTGTTACCCAGAATCCTTTGCAAACCTCAAAATTTGGCTAAAAAAACACATGTTCCTCACATTTCTGTGGCAGAAAGTTCTGGAATCTGAGAGGAGCCACAAATTTCCTTCCACCCAGCGTTCCCCCAAGTCTCCCGATAAAAATTATACCTCACTTGTGTGGGTAGGCCTAGCGCCCGCGACAGGAAATGCCCCAAAGCGCAACGTGGACACATCCAAATTTTTGGAAGAAAACAGAGGTGTTTTTTGCGAAGTGCCTACCTGTAGATTTTGGCCTCTAACTCAGCCGGCACCTAGGGAAACCTACCAAACCTGTGCATTTCTGAAAACTAGAGACCTAGGGGAATCCAAGATGTGGTGACTTGCGGGGCTCGGACCAGGTTCTGTTACCCAGAATCCTTTGCAAACCTCAAAATTTGGCTAAAAAAACACATGTTCCTCACATTTCTGTGGCAGAAAGTTCTGGAATCTGAGAGGAGCCACAAATTTCCTTCCACCCAGCGTTCCCCCAAGTCTCCTGATAAAAATGATACCTCACTTGTGTGGGTAGGCCTAGCACCCGCGACAGGAAACGCCCCAAAACGCAACGTGGACACATCCAAATTTTTGGAAGAAAACAGAGGTGTGTTTTGCGAAGTGCCTACCTGTAGATTTTGGCCTCTAGCTTAGCCGGCACCTAGGGAAACCTACCAAACCTGTGCATTTCTGAAAACTAGAGACCTAGGGGAATCCAAGATGGGGTGACTTGCGGGGCTCGTACCAGGTTCTGTTACCCAGAATCCTTTGCAAACCTCAAAATTTGGCTAAAAAAACACATGTTCCTCACATTTCTGTGGCAGAAAGTTCTGGAATCTGAGGGGAGCCACAAATTTCCTCCACCCAGCGTTCCCCCAAGTCACCCGATAAAAATGATACCTCACTTGTGTGGGTAGGCGTAGCGCCCGCGACAGGAAACGCCCCAAAGCGCAACGTGGACACATCCAAATTTTTGGAAGAAAGCAGAGGTTTTTTTGCGAAGTGCCTACCTGTAGATTTTGGCCTCTAGCTCAGCCGGCACCTAGGGAAACCTACCAAACCTGTGCATTTCTGAAAACTAGAGACCTAGGGGAATCCAAGATGGGGTGACTTGCAGGGCTCGGACCAGGTTCTGTTACCCAGAATCCTTTGCAAACCTCAAAATTTGGCTAAAAAAACACATGTTCCTCACATTTCTGTGGCAGAAAGTTCTGGAATCTGAGAGGAGCCACAAATTTCCATCCAGCCAGCGTTCCCCCAAGTCTCCCGATAAAAATGATACCTCACTTGTGTGGGTAGGCCTAGCGCCCGCGACAGGAAACGCCCCAAAGCGCAACGTGGACACATCCACATTTTTGGAAGAAAACAGAGGTGTTTTTTGCGAAGTGCCTACCTGTAGATTTTGGCCTCTAACTCAGCCGGCACCTAGGGAAACCTAGAGAACCTGTGCATTTCTGAAAACTAGAGACCATGGGGAATCCAAGATGGGGTGACTTGCGGGGCTCGTACCAGGTTCTGTTACCCAGAATCCTTTGCAAACCTCAAAATTTGGCTAAAACAACACATGTTCCTCACATTTCTGTGGCAGAAAGTTCTGGAATCTGAGAGGAGCCACAAATTTCCTTCCACCCAGCGTTCCCCCAAGTCTCCCGATAAAAATGATACCTCACTTGTGTGGGTAGGCCTAGCGCCCGCGACAGGAAACGCCCCAAAGCGCAACGTGGACACATCCAAATTTTTGGAAGAAAACAGAGGTGTTTTTTGCGAAGTGCCTACCTGTAGATTTTGGCCTCTAACTCAGCCGGCACCTAGGGAAACCTACCAAACCTGTGCATTTCTGAAAACTAGAGACCTAGGGGAATCCAAGATGGGGTGACTTGCGGGGCTCGGACCAGGTTCTGTTACCCAGAATCCTTTGCAAACCTCAAAATTTGGCTAAAAAAACACATGTTCCTCACATTTCTGTGGCAGAAAGTTCTGGAATCTGAGAGGAGCCACAAATTTCCTTCCACCCAGCGTTCCCCCTAGTCTCCTGATAAAAATGATACCTCACTTGTGTGGGTAGGCCTAGCGCCCGCGACAGGAAACGCCCCAAAACGCAACGTGGACACATCCAAATTTTTGGAAGAAAACAGAGGTGTTTTTTGCGAAGTGCCTACCTGTAGATTTTGGCCTCTAGCTCAGCCGGCACCTAGCGAAACCTACCAAACCTGTGCATTTCTGAAAACTAGAGACCTAGGGGAATCCAAGATGGGGTGACTTGTGGGGCTCGTAAAAGGTTATGTTACCAAGAATCCTTTGCAAACCTCAAAATTTGGCTAAAAAAACACATGTTCCTCACATTTCTGTGGCAGAAAGTTCTGGAATCTGAGAGGAGCCACAAATTCCCTTCCACCCAGCGTTCCCCCAAGTCTCCCGATAAAAATGATACCTCACTTGTGTGGGTAGGCCTAGCGCCCGCGACAGGAAAGGCCCCAAAGCGCAACGTGGACACATCCAAATTTTTGAAAGAAAACAGAGGTGTTTTTTGCGAAGTGCCTACCTGTAGATTTTGGCCTCTAGCTCAGCCGGCACCTAGGGAAACCCACCAAACCTGTGCATTTCTGAAAACTAGAGACCTAGGGGAATCTAAGGAGGGGTGACTTGCGGGGCTCGGATCAGGTTCTGTAACCCAGATTTCTTTGCAAACCTCAAAATTTGGCTAAAAAAACACATGCTCCTCACATTTCTGTGGCAGAAAGTTCTGGAATCTGAGAGGAGCCACAAATTTCCTTCCACCCAGCGTTTCCCCAAGTCTCCCGATAAAAATGATACCTCACTTGTGTGGGTAGGCCTAGCGCCCGCGACAGGAAATGCCCCAAAGCGCAACGTGGACACATCCAAATTTTTGGAAGAAAACAGAGGTGTTTTTTGCGAAGTGCCTACATGTAGATTTTGGCCTCTAGCTCAGCCGGCACCTAGGGAAACCTACCAAACCTGTGCATTTCTGACAACTAGAGACCTAGGGGAATCCAAGATGGGGTGACTTGCAGGGCTCGGACCAGGTTCTGTTACCCAGAATCCTTTGCAAACCTCAAAATTTGGCTAAAAAAACACATGTTCCTCACATTTCTGTGGCAGAAAGTTCTGGAATCTGAGAGGAGCCACAAATTTCCTTCCACCCAGCGTTCCCCCAAGTCTCCCCATAAAAATGATACCTCACTTGTGTGGGTAGGCCTAGCGCCCGCGACAGGAAACGCCCCAAAGCGCAACGTGGACACATCCACATTTTTTGAAGAAAACAGAGGTGTTTTTTGCGAAGTGCCTACCTGTAGATTTTGGCCTCTAACTCAGCCGGCACCTAGGGAAACCTACCAAACCTGTGCATTTCTGAAAACTAGAGACCTAGGGGAATCCAAGATGGGGTGACTTGCGGGGCTCGGACCAGGTTCTGTTACCCAGAATCCTTTGCAAACCTCAAAATTTGGCTAAAAAAACACATGTTCCTCACATTTCTGTGGCAGAAAGTTCTGGAATCTGAGAGGAGCCACAAATTTCCTTCCACCCAGCGTTCCCCCTAGTCTCCTGATAAAAATGATACCTCACTTGTGTGGGTAGGCCTAGCGCCCGCGACAGGAAACGCCCCAAAACGCAACGAGGACACATCCAAATTTTTGGAAGAAAACAGAGGTGTTTTTTGCGAAGTGCCTACCTGTAGATTTTGGCCTCTAGCTCAGCCGGCACCTAGCGAAACCTACCAAACCTGTGCATTTCTGAAAACTAGAGACCTAGGGGAATCCAAGATGGGGTGACTTGCGGGGCTCGTACAAGGTTATGTTACCAAGAATCCTTTGCAAACCTCAAAATTTGGCTAAAAAAACACATGTTCCTCACATTTCTGTGGCAGAAAGTTCTGGAATCTGAGAGGAGCCACAAATTCCCTTCCACCCAGCGTTCCCCCAAGTCTCCCGATAAAAATGATACCTCACTTGTGTGGGTAGGCCTAGCGCCCGCGACAGGAAACGCCCCAAAGCGCAACGTGGACACATCCACATTTTTGAAAGAAAACAGAGGTGTTTTTTGCGAAGTGCCTACCTGTAGATTTTGGCCTCTAGCTCAGCCGCACCTAGGGAAACCCACCAAACCTGTGCATTTCTGAAAACTAGAGACCTAGGGGAATCTAAGGAGGGGTGACTTGCGGGGCTCGGATCAGGTTCTGTAACCCAGATTTCTTTGCAAACCTCAAAATTTGGCTAAAAAAACACATGTTCCTCACATTTCTGTGGCAGAAAGTTCTGGAATCTGAGAGGAGCCACAAATTTCCTTCCACCCAGCGTTCCCCCAAGTCTCCTGATAAAAATGATACCTCACTTGTGTGGGTATGCCTAGCGCCCGCGACAGGAAACGCCCCAAAGCGCAACGTGGACACATCCAAATTTTTGGAAGAAAACAGAGGTGTTTTTTGCGAAGTGCCTACCTGTAGATTTTGGCCTCTAGCTCAGCCGGCACCTAGGGAAACCTACCAAACCTGTGCATTTCTGAAAACTAGAGACCTAGGGGAATCCAAGATGGGGTGACTTGCGGGGCTCGGACCAGGTTCTGTTACCCAGAATCCTTTGCAAACCTCAAAATTTGGCTAAAAAAACACATGTTCCTCACATTTCTGTGGCAGAAAGTTCTGGAATCTGAGAGGAGCCACAAATTTCCTTCCACCCAGCGTTCCCCCAAGTCTCCCGATAAAAATGATACCTCACTTGTGTGGGTAGGCCTAGCGCCCGCGACAGGAAACGCCCCAAAGCGCAACGTGGACACATCCAAATTTTTGGAAGAAAACAGAGGTGTTTTTTGCGAAGTGCCTACCTGTAGATTTTGGCCTCTAACTCAGCCGGCTACTAGGGAAACCTAGAGAACCTGTGCATTTCTGAAAACTAGAGACCTAGGGGAATCCAAGATGGGGTGACTTGCGGGGCTCGGACCAGGTTCTGTTACCCAGAATCCTTTGCAAACCTCAAAATTTGGCTAAAAAAACACATGTTCCTCACATTTCTGTGGCAGAAAGTTCTGGAATCTGAGAGGAGCCACAAATTTCCTTCCACGCAGCGTTCCCCCAAGTCTCCCGATAAAAATGATACCTCACTTGTGTGGGTAGGCCTAGCGCCCGCGACAGGAAACGCCCCAAAGCGCAACGTGGACACATCCAAATTTTTGGAAGAAAACAGAGGTGTTTTTTGCGAAGTGCCTACCTGTAGATTTTGGCCTCTAACTCAGCCGGCACCTAGGGAAACCTACCAAACCTGTACATTTCTGAAAACTAGAGACCTAGGGGAATCCAAGATGGGGTGACTTGCGGGGCTCGGACCAGGTTCTGTTACCCAGAATCCTTTGCAAACCTCAAAATTTGGCTAAAAAAACACATGTTCCTCACATTTCTGTGGCAGAAAGTTCTGGAATCTGAGAGGAGCCACAAATTTCCTTCCACCCAGCGTTCCCCCAAGTCTCCTGATAAAAATGATACCTCACTTGTGTGGGTAGGCCTAGCGCCCGCGACAGGAAACGCCCCAAAACGCAACGTGGACACATCCAAATTTTTGGAAGAAAACAGAGGTGTTTTTTTCGAAGTGCCTACCTGTAGATTTTGGCCTCTAGCTCAGCCGGCACCTAGCGAAACCTACCAAACCTGTGCATTTCTGAAAACTAGAGACCTAGGGGAATCCAAGATGGGGTGACTTGCGGGGCTCGTACAAGGTTATGTTACCAAGAATCCTTTGCAAACCTCAAAATTTGGCTAAAAAAACACATGTTCCTCACATTTCTGTGGCAGAAAGTTCTGGAATCTGAGAGGAGCCACAAATTCCCTTCCACCCAGCGTTCCCCCAAGTCTCCCGATAAAAATGATACCTCACTTGTGTGGGTAGGCCTAGCGCCCGCGACAGGAAACGCCACAAAGCGCAACGTGGACACATCCAAATTTTTGGAAGAAAACAGAGGTGTTTTTTGCGAAGTGCCTACCTGTAGATTTTGGCCTCTAACTCAGCCGGCACCTAGGGAAACCTACCAAACCTGTGCATTTCTGAAAACTAGAGACCTAGGGGAATCCAAGATGGGGTGACTTGCGGGGCTCGGACCAGGTTCTGTTACCCAGAATCCTTTGCAAACCTCAAAATTTGGCTAAAAAAACACATGTTCCTCACATTTCTGTGGCAGAAAGTTCTGGAATCTGAGAGGAGCCACAAATTTCCTTCCACCCAGCGTTCCCCCTAGTCTCCTGATAAAAATGATACCTCACTTGTGTGGGTAGGCCTAGCGCCCGCGACAGGAAACGCCCCAAAACGCAACGTGGACACATCCAAATTTTTGGAAGAAAACAGAGGTGTTTTTTGCCAAGTGCCTACCTGTAGATTTTGGCCTCTAGCTCAGCCGGCACCTAGCGAAACCTACCAAACCTGTGCATTTCTGAAAACTAGAGACCTAGGGGAATCCAAGATGGGGTGACTTGCGGGGCTTGTACATGGTTATGTTACCAAGAATCCTTTGCAAACCTCAAAATTTGGCTAAAAAAACACATGTTCCTCACATTTCTGTGGCAGAAAGTTCTGGAATCTGAGAGGAGCCACAAATTCCCTTCCACCCAGCGTTCCCCCAAGTCTCCCGATAAAAATGATACCTCACTTGTGTGGGTAGGCCTAGCGCCCGCGACAGGAAACGCCCCAAAGCGCAACGTGGACACATCCAAATTTTTGAAAGAAAACAGAGGTGTTTTTTGCGAAGTGCCTACCTGTAGATTTTGGCCTCTAGCTCAGCCGGCACCTAGGGAAACCCACCAAACCTGTGCATTTCTGAAAACTAGAGACCTAGGGGAATCTAAGGAGGGGTGACTTGCGGGGCTCGGATCAGGTTCTGTAACCCAGATTTCTTTGCAAACCTCAAAATTTGGCTAAAAAAACACATGTTCCTCACATTTCTGTGGCAGAAAGTTCTGGAATCTGAGAGGAGCCACAAATTTCCTTCCACCCAGCGTTCCCCCAAGTCTCCTGATAAAAATGATACCTCACTTGTGTGAGTATGCCTAGCGCCCGCGACAGGAAACGCCCCAAAGCGCAACGTGGACACATCCAAATTTTTGGAAGAAAACAGAGGTGTTTTTTGCATAGTGCCTACCTGTAGATTTTGGCCTCTAGCTCAGCCGGCACCTAGGGAAACCTACCAAACCTGTGCATTTCTGAAAACTAGAGACCTAGGGGAATCCAAGATGGGGTGACTTGCGGGGCTCGGACCAGGTTCTGTTACCCAGAATCCTTTGCAAACCTCAAAATTTGGCTAAAAAAACACATGTTCCTCACATTTCTGTGGCAGAAAGTTCTGGAATCTGAGAGGAGCCACAAATTACCTTCCACCCAGCGTTCCCCCAAGTCTCCCGATAAAAATGATACCTCACTTGTGTGGGTAGGCCTAGCGCCTGCGACAGGAAACGCCCCAAAGCGCAACGTGGACACATCCAAATTTTTGGAAGAAAGCAGAGGTGTTTTTTGCGAAGTGCCTACCTGTAGATTTTGGCCTCTAGCTCAGCCGGCACCTAGGGAAACCTACCAAACCTGTGCATTTCTGAAAACTAGAGACCTAGGGGAATCCAAGATGGGGTGACTTGCAGGGCTCGGACCAGGTTCTGTTACCCAGAATCCTTTGCAAACCTCAAAATTTGGCTAAAAAAACACATGTTCCTCACATTTCTGTGGCAGAAAGTTCTGGAATCTGAGAGGAGCCACAAATTTCCATCCACCCAGCGTTCCCCCAAGTCTCCCGATAAAAATGATACCTCACTTGTGTGGGTAGGCCTAGCGCCCGCGGCAGGAAACGCCCCAAAGCGCCACGTGGACACATCCAAATTTTTTTAAGAAAACAGAGGTGTTTTTTGCGAAGTGCCTACCTGTAGATTTTGGCCTCTAACTCAGCCGGCACCTAGGGAAACCTAGAGAACCTGTGCATTTCTGAAAACTAGAGACCTAGGGGAATCCAAGATGGGGTGACTTGCGGGGCTCGGACCAGGTTCTGTTACCCAGAATCCTTTGCAAACCTCAAAATTTGGCTAAAAAAACAAATGTTCCTCACATTTCTGTGGCAGAAAGTTCTGGAATCTGAGAGGAGCCACAAATTTCATTCCACCCAGCGTTCCCCCAAGTCTCCCGATAAAAATGATACCTCACTTGTGTGGGTAGGCCTAGCGCCCGTGACAGGAAACGCCCCAAAGCGCAACGCGGACACATCCACATTTTTGAAAGAAAACAGAGGTGTTTTTTGCGAAGTGCCTACCTGTAGATTTTGGCCTCTAGCTCATCCGGCACCTAGGGAAACCCACCAAACCTGTGCATTTCTGAAAACTAGAGACCTAGGGGAATCTAAGGAGGGGTGAATTGCGGGGCTCGGATCAGGTTTTGTTACCCAGATTTCTTTGCAAACCTCAAAATTTGGCTAAAAAAACACATGTGCCTCACATTTCTGTGGCAGAAAGTTCTGGAATCTGAGAGGAGCCACAAATTTCCTTCCACCCAGCGTCCCCCCAAGTCTCCCGATAAAAATGATACCTCACTTGTGTGGGTAGGCCTAGCGCCCGCGACAGGAAACGCCCCAAAGCGCAACGTGGACAAATCCAAATTTTTGGAAGAAAACAGAGGTGTTTTTTGCGAAGTGCCTACCTGTAGATTTTGGCCTCTAACTCAGCCGGCAACTAGGGAAACCTAGAGAACCTGTGCATTTCTGAAAACTAGAGACCTAGGGGAATCCAAGATGGGGTGACTTGCGGGGTTCGGACCAGGTTCTGTTACCCAGAATCCTTTGCAAACCTCAAAATTTGGCTAAAAAAACACATGTTCCTCACATTTCTGTGGCAGAAAGTTCTGGAATCTGAGAGGAGCCACAAATTTCCTTCCACCCAGCGTTCCCCCAAGTCTCCCGATAAAAATGATACCTCACTTGTGTGGGTAGGCCTAGCGCCCGCGACAGGAAACGCCCCAAAGCGCAACGTGGACACATCCAAATTTTTGGAAGAAAACAGAGGTGTTTTTTGCGAAGTGCCTACCTGTAGATTTTGGCCTCTAACTCAGCCGGCACCTAGGGAAACCTACCAAACCTGTGCATTTCTGAAAACTAGAGACCTAGGGGAATCCAAGATGGGGTGACTTGCGGGGCTCGGACCAGGTTCTGTTACCCAGAATCCTTTGCAAACCTCAAAATTTGGCTAAAAAAACACATGTTCCTCACATTTCTGTGGCAGAAAGTTCTGGAATCTGAGAGGAGCCACAAATTTCCTTCCACCCAGCGTTCCCCCAAGTCTCCTGATAAAAATGATACCTCACTTGTGTGGGTAGGCCTAGCGCCCGCGACAGGAAACGCCCCAAAACGCAACGTGGACACATCCAAATTTTTGGAAGAAAACAGAGGTGTTTTTTTCGAAGTGCCTACCTGTAGATTTTGGCCTCTAGCTCAGCCGGCACCTAGCGAAACCTACCAAACCTGTGCATTTCTGAAAACTAGAGACCTAGGGGAATCCAAGATGGGGTGACTTGCGGGGCTCGTACAAGGTTATGTTACCAAGAATCCTTTGCAAACCTCAAAATTTGGCTAAAAAAACACATGTTCCTCACATTTCTGTGGCAGAAAGTTCTGGAATCTGAGAGGAGCCACAAATTCCCTTCCACCCAGCGTTCCCCCAAGTCTCCCGATAAAAATGATACCTCACTTGTGTGGGTAGGCCTAGCGCCCGCGACAGGAAACGCCCCAAAGCGCAACGTGGACACATCCAAATTTTTGGAAGAAAACAGAGGTGTTTTTTGCGAAGTGCCTACCTGTAGATTTTGGCCTCTAGCTCAGCCGGCACCTAGGGAAACCCACCAAACCTGTGCATTTCTGAAAACTAGAGACCTAGGGGATTCTAAGGAGGGGTGACTTTCGGGGCTCGAATCAGGTTCTGTAACCCAGATTTCTTTGCAAACCTCAAAATTTGGCTTAAAAGACACATGTTCCTCACATTTCTGTGGCAGAAAGTTCTGGAATCTGAGAGGAGCCACAAATTTCCTTCCACCCAGCGTTTCCCCAAGTCTCCCGATAAAAATGATACCTCACTTGTGTGGGTAGGCCTAGCGCCCGCGACAGGAAATGCCCCAAAGCGCAACGTGGACACATCCAAATTTTTGGAAGAAAAGAGAGGTGTTTTTTGCGAAGTGCCTACCTGTAGATTTTGGCCTCTAGCTCAGCCGGCACCTAGCGAAACCTACCAAACCTGTGCATTTCTGAAAACTAGAGACCTAGGGGAATCCAAGATGGGGTGACTTGCGGGGCTCGTACAAGGTTATGTTACCAAGAATCCTTTGCAAACCTCAAAATTTGGCTAAAAAAACACATGTTCCTCACATTTCTGTGGCAGAAAATTCTGGAAACTGAGAGGAGCCACAAATTCCCTTCCACCCAGCGTTCCCTCAAGTCTCCCGATAAAAATGATACCTCACTTGTGTGGGTAGGCCTAGTGCCCGCGACAGGAAACGCCCCAAAGCGCAACGTGCACACATCCAAATTTTTGAAAGAAAACAGAGGTGTTTTTTGCGAAGTGCCTACCTGTAGATTTTGGCCTCTAGCTCAGCCGGCACCTAGGGAAACCCACCAAACCTGTGCATTTCTGAAAACTAGAGACCTAGGGGAATCTAAGGAGGGGTGACTTGCGGGGCTCGGATCAGGTTCTGTAACCCAGATTTCTTTGCAAACCTCAAAATTTGGCTAAGAAAACACATGTTCCTCACATTTCTGTGGCAGAAAGTTCTGGAATCTGAGAGGAGCCACAAATTTCCTTCCACCCAGCGTTCCCCCAAGTCTCCTGATAAAAATGATACCTCACTTGTGTGAGTATGCCTAGCGCCCGCGACAGGAAACGCCCCAAAGCGCAACGTGGACACATCCAAATTTTTGGAAGAAAACAGAGGTGTTTTTTGCATAGTGCCTACCTGTAGATTTTGGCCTCTAGCTCAGCCGGCACCTAGGGAAACCTACCAAACCTGTGCATTTCTGAAAACTAGAGACCTAGGGGAATCCAAGATGGGGTGACTTGCGGGGCTCGGACCAGGTTCTGTTACCCAGAATCCTTTGCAAACCTCAAAATTTGGCTAAAAAAACACATGTTCCTCACATTTCTGTGGCAGAAAGTTCTGGAATCTGAGAGGAGCCACAAATTACCTTCCACCCAGCGTTCCCCCAAGTCTCCCGATAAAAATGATACCTCACTTGTGTGGGTAGGCCTAGCGCCTGCGACAGGAAACGCCCCAAAGCGCAACGTGGACACATCCAAATTTTTGGAAGAAAGCAGAGGTGTTTTTTGCGAAGTGCCTACCTGTAGATTTTGGCCTCTAGCTCAGCCGGCACCTAGGGAAACCTACCAAACCTGTGCATTTCTGAAAACTAGAGACCTAGGGGAATCCAAGATGGGGTGACTTGCAGGGCTCGGACCAGGTTCTGTTACCCAGAATCCTTTGCAAACCTCAAAATTTGGCTAAAAAAACACATGTTCCTCACATTTCTGTGGCAGAAAGTTCTGGAATCTGAGAGGAGCCACAAATTTCCATCCACCCAGCGTTCCCCCAAGTCTCCCGATAAAAATGATACCTCACTTGTGTGGGTAGGCCTAGCGCCCGCGGCAGGAAACGCCCCAAAGCGCCACGTGGACACATCCAAATTTTTTGAAGAAAACAGAGGTGTTTTTTGCGAAGTGCCTACCTGTAGATTTTGGCCTCTAACTCAGCCGGCACCTAGGGAAACCTAGAGAACCTGTGCATTTCTGAAAACTAGAGACCTAGGGGAATCCAAGATGGGGTGACTTGCGGGGCTCGTACAAGGTTATGTTACCAAGAATCCTTTGCAAACCTCAAAATTTGGCTAAAAAAACAAATGTTCCTCACATTTCTGTGGCAGAAAGTTCTGGAATCTGAGAGGAGCCACAAATTTCATTCCACCCAGCGTTCCCCTAAGTCTCCCGATAAAAATGATACCTCACTTGTGTGGGTAGGCCTAGCGCCCGTGACAGGAAATGCCCCAAAGCGCAACGCGGACACATCCACATTTTTGAAAGAAAACAGAGGTGTTTTTTGCGAAGTGCCTACCTGTAGATTTTGGCCTCTAGCTCAGCCGGCACCTAGGGAAACCCACCAAACCTGTGCATTTCTGAAAACTAGAGACCTAGGGGAATCTAAGGAGGGGTGACTTGCGGGGCTCGGATCAGGTTCTGTTACCCAGATTTCTTTGCAAACCTCAAAATTTGGCTAAAAAAACACATGTTCCTCACATTTCTGTGGCAGAAAGTTCTGGAATCTGAGAGGAGCCACAAATTTCCTTCCACCCAGCGTTCCCCCAAGTCTCCCGATAAAAATGATACCTCACTTGTGTGGGTAGGCCTAGCGACCGCGACAGGAAACGCCCCAAAGCGCAACGTGGACACATCCAAATTTTTGGAAGAAAACAGAGGTGTTTTTTGCGAAGTGCCTACCTGTAGATTTTGGCCTCTAACTCAGCCGGCACCTAGGGAAACCTACCAAACCTGTGCATTTCTGAAAACTAGAGACCTAGGGGAATCCAAGAAGGGGTGACTTGCGGGGCTCGGACCAGGTTCTGTTACCCAGAATCCTTTGCAAACCTCAAAATTTGGCTAAAAAAACACATGTTCCTCACATTTCTGTGGCAGAAAGTTCTGGAATCTGAGAGGAGCCACAAATTTCCTTCCACCCAGCGTTCCCCCAAGTCTCCTGATAAAAATGATACCTCACTTGTGTGGGTAGGCCTAGCGCCCGCGACAGGAAACGCCCCAAAATGCAACGTGGACACATCCAAATTTTTGGAAGAAAACAGAGGTGTTTTTTTCGAAGTGCCTACCTGTAGATTTTGGCCTCTAGCTCAGCCGGCACCTAGCGAAACCTACCAAACCTGTGCATTTCTGAAAACTAGAGACCTAGGGGAATCCAAGATGGGGTGACTTGCGGGGCTCGTACAAGGTTATGTTACCAAGAATCCTTTGCACACCTCAAAATTTGGCTAAAAAAACACATGTTCCTCACATTTCTGTGGCAGAAAGTTCTGGAATCTGAGAGGAGCCACAAATTCCCTTCCACCCAGCGTTCCCCCAAGTCTCCCGATAAAAATGATACCTCACTTGTGTGGGTAGGCCTAGCGCCCGCGACAGGAAACGCCCCAAAGCGCAACGTGGACACATCCAAATTTTTGGAAGAAAACAGAGGTGTTTTTTGCGAAGTGCCTACCTGTAGATTTTGGCCTCTAGCTCAGCCGGCACCTAGGGAAACCCACCAAACCTGTGCATTTCTGAAAACTAGAGACCTAGGGGAATCTAAGGAGGGGTGACTTTCGGGGCTCGAATCAGGTTCTGTAACCCAGATTTCTTTGCAAACCTCAAAATTTGGCTAAAAAGACACATGTTCCTCACATTTCTGTGGCAGAAAGTTCTGGAATCTGAGAGGAGCCACAAATTTCCTTCCACCCAGCGTTTCCCCAAGTCTCCCGATAAAAATGATACCTCACTTGTGTGGGTAGGCCTAGCGCCCGCGACAGGAAATGCCCCAAAGCGCAACGTGGACACATCCAAATTTTTGGAAGAAAACAGAGGTGTTTTTTGCGAAGTGCCTACATGTAGATTTTGGCCTCTAGCTCAGCCGGCACCTAGGGAAACCTACCAAACCTGTGCATTTCTGACAACTAGAGACCTAGGGGAATCCAAGATGGGGTGACTTGCAGGGTTCGGACCAGGTTCTGTTACCCAGAATCCTTTGCAAACCTCAAAATTTGGCTAAAAAAACACATGTTCCTCACATTTCTGTGGCAGAAAGTTCTGGAATCTGAGAGGAGCCACAAATTTCCTTCCACCCAGCGTTCCCCCAAGTCTCCCGATAAAAATTATACCTCACTTGTGTGGGTAGGCCTAGCGCCCGCGACAGGAAACGCCCCAAAACGCAACGTGGACACATCCAAATTTTTGGAAGAAAACAGAGGTGTTTTTTTCGAAGTGCCTACCTGTAGATTTTGGCCTCTAGCTCAGCCGGCACCTAGCGAAACCTACCAAACCTGTGCATTTCTGAAAACTAGAGACCTAGGGGAATCCAAGATGGGGTGACTTGCGGGGCTCGTACAAGGTTATGTTACCAAGAATCCTTTGCACACCTCAAAATTTGGCTAAAAAAACACATGTTCCTCACATTTCTGTGGCAGAAAGTTCTGGAATCTGAGAGGAGCCACAAATTTCCTTCCACCCAGCGTTCCCCCAAGTCTCCTGATAAAAATGATACCTCACTTGTGTGGGTAGGCCTAGCGCCCGCGACAGGAAACGCCCCAAAACGCAACGTGGACACATCCAAATTTTTGAAAGAAAACAGAGGTGTTTTTTGCGAAGTGCCTACCTGTAGATTTTGGCCTCTAGCTCAGCCGGCACCTAGGGAAACCCACCAAACCTGTGCATTTCTGAAAACTAGAGACCTAGGGGAATCTAAGGAGGGGTGACTTTCGGGGCTCGAATCAGGTTCTGTAACCCAGATTTCTTTGCAAACCTCAAAATTTGGCTAAAAAGACACATGTTCCTCACATTTCTGTGGCAGAAAGTTCTGGAATCTGAGAGGAGCCACAAATTTCCTTCCACCCAGCGTTTCCCCAAGTCTCCCGATAAAAATGATACCTCACTTGTGTGGGTAGGCCTAGCGCCCGCGACAGGAAATGCCCCAAAGCGCAACGTGGACACATCCAAATTTTTGGAAGAAAACAGAGGTGTTTTTTGCGAAGTGCCTACATGTAGATTTTGGCCTCTAGCTCAGCCGGCACCTAGGGAAACCTACCAAACCTGTGCATTTCTGACAACTAGAGACCTAGGGGAATCCAAGATGGGGTGACTTGCAGGGCTCGGACCAGGTTCTGTTACCCAGAATCCTTTGCAAACCTCAAAATTTGGCTAAAAAAACACATGTTCCTCACATTTCTGTGGCAGAAAGTTCTGGAATCTGAGAGGAGCCACAAATTTCCATCCACCCAGCGTTCCCCAAAGTCTCCCGATAAAAATTATACCTCACTTGTGTGGGTAGGCCTAGCGCCCGCGACAGGAAATGCCCCAAAGCGCAACGTGGACACATCCAAATTTTTGGAAGAAAACAGAGGTGTTTTTTGCGAAGTGCCTACCTGTAGATTTTGGCCTCTAACTCAGCCGGCACCTAGGGAAACCTACCAAACCTGTGCATTTCTGAAAACTAGAGACCTAGGGGAATCCAAGATGGGGTGACTTGCGGGGCTCGGACCAGGTTCTGTTACCCAGAATCCTTTGCAAACCTCAAAATTTGGCTAAAAAAACACATGTTCCTCACATTTCTGTGGCAGAAAGTTCTGGAATCTGAGAGGAGCCACAAATTTCCTTCCACCCAGCGTTCCCCCAAGTCTCCTGATAAAAATGATACCTCACTTGTGTGGGTAGGCCTAGCACCCGCGACAGGAAACGCCCCAAAACGCAACGTGGACACATCCAAATTTTTGGAAGAAAACAGAGGTGTGTTTTGCGAAGTGCCTACCTGTAGATTTTGGCCTCTAGCTTAGCCGGCACCTAGGGAAACCTACCAAACCTGTGCATTTCTGAAAACTAGAGACCTAGGGGAATCCAAGATGGGGTGACTTGCGGGGCTCGTACCAGGTTCTGTTACCCAGAATCCTTTGCAAACCTCAAAATTTGGCTAAAAAAACACATGTTCCTCACATTTCTGTGGCAGAAAGTTCTGGAATCTGAGAGGAGCCACAAATTTCCATCCAGCCAGCGTTCCCCCAAGTCTCCCGATAAAAATGGTACCTCACTTGTGTGGGTAGGCCTAGCGCCCGCGACAGGAAACGCCCCAAAGCGCAACGTGGACACATCCAAATTTTTGGAAGAAAACAGAGGTGTTTTTTGCGAAGTGACTACCTGTAGATTTTGGCCTCTAACTCAGCCGGCACCTAGGGAAACCTAGAGAACCTGTGCATTTCTGAAAACTAGAGACCATGGGGAATCCAAGATGGGGTGACTTGCGAGGCTCGTACCAGGTTCTGTTACCCAGAATCCTTTGCAAACCTCAAAATTTGGCTAAAACAACACATGTTCCTCACATTTCTGTGGCAGAAAGTTCTGGAATCTGAGAGGAGCCACAAATTTCCTTCCACCCAGCGTTCCCCCAAGTCTCCCCATAAAAATGATACCTCACTTGTGTGGGTAGGCCTAGCGCCCGCGACAGGAAACGCCCCAAAGCGCAACGTGGACACATCCAAATTTTTGGAAGAAAACAGAGGTGTTTTTTGCGAAGTGCCTACCTGTAGATTTTGGCCTCTAACTCAGCCGGCACCTAGGGAAACCTACCAAACCTGTGCATTTCTGTAAACTAGAGACCTAGGGGAATCCAAGATGGGGTGACTTGCGGGGCTCGGACCAGGTTCTGTTACCCAGAATCCTTTGCAAACCTCAAAATTTGGCTAAAAAAACACATGTTCCTCACATTTCTGTGGCAGAAAGTTCTGGAATCTGAGAGGAGCCACAAATTTCCTTCCACCCAGCGTTCCCCCTAGTCTCCTGATAAAAATGATACCTCACTTGTGTGGGTAGGCCTAGCGCCTGCGACAGGAAACGCCCCAAAACTCAACGTGGACACATCCAAATTTTTGGAAGAAAACAGAGGTGTTTTTTGCGAAGTGCCTACCTGTAGATTTTGGCCTCTAGCTCAGCCGGCACCTAGCGAAACCTACCAAACCTGTGCATTTCTGAAAACTAGAGACCTAGGGGAATCCAAGATGGGGTGACTTGCGGGGCTCGTACAAGGTTATGTTACCAAGAATCCTTTGCAAACCTCAAAATTTGGCTAAAAAAACACATGTTCCTCACATTTCTGTGGCAGAAAGTTCTGGAATCTGAGAGGAGCCACAAATTCCCTTCCACCCAGCGTTCCCCCAAGTCTCCCGATAAAAATGATACCTCACTTGTGTGGGTAGGCCTAGCGCCCGCGACAGCAAACGCCCCAAAGCGCAACGTGGACACATCCAAATTTTTGAAAGAAAACAGAGGTGTTTTTTGCGAAGTGCCTACCTGTAGATTTTGGCCTCTAGCTCAGCCGGCACCTACGGAAACCCACCAAACCTGTGCATTTCTGAAAACTAGAGACCTAGGGGAATCTAAGGAGGGGTGACTTGCGGGGCTCGGATCAGGTTCTGTAACCCAGATTTCTTTGCAAACCTCAAAATTTGGCTAAAAAAACACATGTTCCTCACATTTATGTGGCAGAAAGTTCTGGAATCTGAGAGGAGCCACAAATTTCCTTCCACCCAGCGTTTCCCCAAGTCTCCCGATAAAAATGATACCTCACTTGTGTGGGTAGGCCTAGCGCCCGCGACAGGAAATGCCCCAAAGCGCAACGTGGACACATCCAAATTTTTGGAAGAAAACAGAGGTGTTTTTTGCGAAGTGCCTACATGTAGATTTTGGCCTCTAGCTCAGCCGGCACCTAGGGAAACCTACCAAACCTGTGCATTTCTGACAACTAGAGACCTAGGGGAATCCAAGATGGGGTGACTTGCAGGGCACGGACCAGGTTCTGTTACCCAGAATCCTTTGCAAACCTCAAAATTTGGCTAAAAAAACACATGTTCCTCACATTTCTGTGGCAGAAAGTTCTGGAATCTGAGAGGAGCCACAAATTTCCTTCCACCCAGCGTTCCCCCAAGTCTCCCCATAAAAATGATACCTCACTTGTGTGGGTAGGCCTAGCGCCCGCGACAGGAAACGCCCCAAAGCGCAACGTGGACACATCCAAATTTTTGGAAGAAAACAGAGGTGTTTTTTGCGAAGTGCCTACCTGTAGATTTTGGCCTCTAACTCAGCCGGCACCTAGGGAAACCTACCAAACCTGTGCATTTCTGAAAACTAGAGACCTAGGGGAATCCAAGATGGGGTGACTTGCGGGGCTCGGACCAGGTTCTGTTACCCAGAATCCTTTGCAAACCTCAAAATTTGGCTAAAAAAACACATGTTCCTCACATTTCTGTGGCAGAAAGTTCTGGAATCTGAGAGGAGCCACAAATTACCTTCCACCCAGCGTTCCCCCAAGTCTCCCGATAAAAATGATACCTCACTTGTGTGGGTAGGCCTAGCGCCCGCGGCAGGAAACGCCCCAAAGCGCCACGTGGACACATCCAAATTTTTTGAAGAAAACAGAGGTGTTTTTTGCGAAGTGCCTACCTGTAGATTTTGGCCTCTAACTCAGCCGGCACCTAGGGAAACCTAGAGAACCTGTGCATTTCTGAAAACTAGAGACCTAGGGGAATCCAAGATGGGGTGACTTGCGGGGCTCGGACCAGGTTCTGTTACCCAGAATCCTTTGCAAACCTCAAAATTTGGCTAAAAAAACAAATGTTCCTCACATTTCTGTGGCAGAAAGTTCTGGAATCTGAGAGGAGCCACAAATTTCATTCCACCCAGCGTTCCCCCAAGTCTCCCGATAAAAATGATACCTCACTTGTGTGGGTAGGCCTAGCGCCCGTGACAGGAAACGCCCCAAAGCGCAACGCGGACACATCCACATTTTTGAAAGAAAACAGAGGTGTTTTTTGCGAAGTGCCTACCTGTAGATTTTGGCCTCTAGCTCAGCCGGCACCTAGGGAAACCCACCAAACCTGTGCATTTCTGAAAACTAGAGACCTAGGGGAATCTAAGGAGGGGTGACTTGCGGGGCTCGGATCAGGTTCTGTTACCCAGATTTCTTTGCAAACCTCAAAATTTGGCTAAAAAAACACATGTTCCTCACATTTCTGTGGCAGAAAGTTCTGGAATCTGAGAGGAGCCACAAATTTCCTTCCACCCAGCGTTCCCCCAAGTCTCCCGATAAAAATGATACCTCACTTGTGTGGGTAGGCCTAGCGCCCGCGACAGGAAACGCCCCAAAGCGCAACGTGGACACATCCAAATTTTTGGAAGAAAACAGAGGTGTTTTTTGCGAAGTGCCTACCTGTAGATTTTGGCCTCTAACTCAGCCGGCACCTAGGGAAACCTAGAGAACCTGTGCATTTCTGAAAACTAGAGACCTAGGGGAATCCAAGATGGGGTGACTTGCGGGGCTCGGACCAGGTTCTGTTACCCAGAATCCTTTGCAAACCTCAAAATTTGGCTAAAAAAACACATGTTCCTCACATTTCTGTGGCAGAAAGTTCTGGAATCTGAGAGGAGCCACAAATTTCCTTCCACCCAGCGTTCCCCCAAGTCTCCTGATAAAAATGATACCTCACTTGTGTGGGTAGGCCTAGCACCCGCGACAGGAAACGCCCCAAAACGCAATGTGGACACATCCAAATTTTTGGAAGAAAACAGAGGTGTGTTTTGCGAAGTGCCTACCTGTAGATTTTGGCCTCTAGCTTAGCCGGCACCTAGGGAAACCTACCAAACCTGTGCATTTCTGAAAACTAGAGACCTAGGGGAATCCAAGATGGGGTGACTTGCGGGGCTCGTACCAGGTTCTGTTACCCAGAATCCTTTGCAAACCTCAAAATTTGGCTAAAAAAACACATGTTCCTCACATTTCTGTGGCAGAAAGTTCTGGAATCTGAGAGGAGCCACAAATTTCCATCCAGCCAGCGTTCCCCCAAGTCTCCCGATAAAAATGATACCTCACTTGTGTGGGTAGGCCTAGCGCCCGCGACAGGAAACGCCCCAAAGCGCAACGTGGACACATCCAAATTTTTGGAAGAAAACAGAGGTGTTTTTTGCGAAGTGACTACCTGTAGATTTTGGCCTCTAACTCAGCCGGCACCTAGGGAAACCTAGAGAACCTGTGCATTTCTGAAAACTAGAGACCATGGGCAATCCAAGATGGGGTGACTTGCGAGGCTCGTACCAGGTTCTGTTACCCAGAATCCTTTGCAAACCTCAAAATTTGGCTAAAACAACACATGTTCCTCACATTTCTGTGGCAGAAAGTTCTGGAATCTGAGAGGAGCCACAAATTTCCTTCCACCCAGCGTTCCCCCAAGTCTCCCCATAAAAATGATACCTCACTTGTGTGGGTAGGCCTAGCGCCCGCGACAGGAAACGCCCCAAAGCGCAACGTGGACACATCCAAATTTTTGGAAGAAAACAGAGGTGTTTTTTGCGAAGTGCCTACCTGTAGATTTTGGCCTCTAACTCAGCCGGCACCTAGGGAAACCTACCAAACCTGTGCATTTCTGTAAACTAGAGACCTAGGGGAATCCAAGATGGGGTGACTTGCGGGGCTCGGACCAGGTTCTGTTACCCAGAATCCTTTGCAAACCTCAAAATTTGGCTAAAAAAACACATGTTCCTCACATTTCTGTGGCAGAAAGTTCTGGAATCTGAGAGGAGCCACAAATTTCCTTCCACCCAGCGTTCCCCCTAGTCTCCTGATAAAAATGATACCTCACTTGTGTGGGTAGGCCTAGCGCCTGCGACAGGAAACGCCCCAAAACGCAACGTGGACACATCCAAATTTTTGGAAGAAAACAGAGGTGTTTTTTGCGAAGTGCCTACCTGTAGATTTTGGCCTCTAGCTCAGCCGGCACCTAGCGAAACCTACCAAACCTGTGCATTTCTGAAAACTAGAGACCTAGGGGAATCCAAGATGGGGTGACTTGCGGGGCTCGTACAAGGTTATGTTACCAAGAATCCTTTGCAAACCTCAAAATTTGGCTAAAAAAACACATGTTCCTCACATTTCTGTGGCAGAAAGTTCTGGAATCTGAGAGGAGCCACAAATTCCCTTCCACCCAGCGTTCCCCCAAGTCTCCCGATAAAAATGATACCTCACTTGTGTGGGTAGGCCTAGCGCCCGCGACAGCAAACGCCCCAAAGCGCAACGTGGACACATCCAAATTTTTGAAAGAAAACAGAGGTGTTTTTTGCGAAGTGCCTACCTGTAGATTTTGGCCTCTAGCTCAGCCGGCACCTAGGGAAACCCACCAAACCTGTGCATTTCTGAAAACTAGAGACCTAGGGGAATCTAAGGAGGGGTGACTTGCGGGGCTCGGATCAGGTTCTGTAACCCAGATTTCTTTGCAAACCTCAAAATTTGGCTAAAAAAACACATGTTCCTCACATTTATGTGGCAGAAAGTTCTGGAATCTGAGAGGAGCCACAAATTTCCTTCCAACCAGCGTTTCCCCAAGTCTCCCGATAAAAATGATACCTCACTTGTGTGGGTAGGCCTAGCGCCCGCGACAGGAAATGCCCCAAAGCGCAACGTGGACACATCCAAATTTTTGGAAGAAAACAGAGGTGTTTTTTGCGAAGTGCCTACATGTAGATTTTGGCCTCTAGCTCAGCCGGCACCTAGGGAAACCTACCAAACCTGTGCATTTCTGACAACTAGAGACCTAGGGGAATCCAAGATGGGGTGACTTGCAGGGCATGGACCAGGTTCTGTTACCCAGAATCCTTTACAAACCTCAAAATTTGGCTAAAAAAACACATGTTCCTCACATTTCTGTGGCAGAAAGTTCTGGAATCTGAGAGGAGCCACAAATTTCCTTCCACCCAGCGTTCCCCCAAGTCTCCCCATAAAAATGATACCTCACTTGTGTGGGTAGGCCTAGCGCCCGCGACAGGAAACGCCCCAAAGCGCAACGTGGACACATCCAAATTTTTGGAAGAAAACAGAGGTGTTTTTTGCGAAGTGCCTACCTGTAGATTTTGGCCTCTAACTCAGCCGGCACCTAGGGAAACCTACCAAACCTGTGCATTTCTGAAAACTAGAGACCTAGGGGAATCCAAGATGGGGTGACTTGCGGGGCTCGGACCAGGTTCTGTTACCCAGAATCCTTTGCAAACCTCAAAATTTGGCTAAAAAAACACATGTTCCTCACATTTCTGTGGCAGAAAGTTCTGGAATCTGAGAGGAGCCACAAATTTCCATCCACCCAGCGTTCCCCCAAGTCTCCCGATAAAAATGATACCTCACTTGTGTGGGTAGGCCTAGCGCCCGCGACAGGAAATGCCCCAAAGCGCAACGTGGACACATCCAAATTTTTGGAAGAAAGCAGAGGTGTTTTTTGCGAAGTGCCTACCTGTAGATTTTGGCCTCTAGCTCAGCCGGCACCTAGGGAAACGTACCAAACCTGTGCATTTCTGAAAACTAGAGACCTAGGGGAATCCAAGATGGGGTGACTTGCAGGGCTCGGACCAGGTTCTGTTACCCAGAATTTTTTGCAAACCTCAAAATTTGGCTAAAAAAACACATGTTCCTCACATTTCTGTGGCAGAAAGTTCTGGAATCTGAGAGGAGCCACAAATTTCCATCCACCCAGCGTTCCCCCAAGTCTCCCAATAAAAATGATACCTCACTTGTGTGGGTAGGCCTAGCGCCCGCGGCAGGAAACGCCCCAAAGCGCCACGTGGACACATCCAAATTTTTTGAAGAAAACAGAGGTGTTTTTTGCGAAGTGCCTACCTGTAGATTTTGGCCTCTAACTCAGCCGGCACCTAGGGAAACCTAGAGAACCTGTGCATTTCTGAAAACTAGAGACCTAGGGGAATCCAAGATGGGGTGACTTGCGGGGCTCGGACCAGGTTCTGTTACCCAGAATCCTTTGCAAACCTCAAAATTTGGCTAAAAAAACAAATGTTCCTCACATTTCTGTGGCAGAAAGTTCTGGAATCTGAGAGGAGCCACAAATTTCATTCCACCCAGCGTTCCCCCAAGTCTCCCGATAAAAATGATACCTCACTTGTGTGGGTAGGCCTAGCGCCCGTGACAGGAAACGCCCCAAAGCGCAACGCGGACACATCCACATTTTTGAAAGAAAACAGAGGTGTTTTTTGCGAAGTGCCTACCTGTAGATTTTGGCCTCTAGCTCAGCCGGCACCTAGGGAAACCCACCAAACCTGTGCATTTCTGAAAACTAGAGACCTAGGGGAATCTAAGGAGGGGTGACTTGCGGGGCTCGGATCAGGTTCTGTTACCCAGATTTCTTTGCAAACCTCAAAATTTGGCTAAAAAAACACATGTTCCTCACATTTCTGTGGCAGAAAGTTCTGGAATCTGAGAGGAGCCACAAATTTCCTTCCACCCAGCGTTCCCCCAAGTCTCCCGATAAAAATGATACCTCACTTGTGTGGGTAGGCCTAGCGCCCGCGACAGGAAACGCCCCAAAGCGCAACGTGGACACATCCAAATTTTTGGAAGAAAACAGAAGTGTTTTTTGCGAAGTGCCTACCTGTAGATTTTGGCCTCTAACTCAGCCGGCACCTAGGGAAACCTAGAGAACCTGTGCATTTCTGAAAACTAGAGACCTAGGGGAATCCAAGATGGGGTGACTTGCGGGGCTCGGACCAGGTTCTGTTACCCAGAATCCTTTGCAAACCTCAAAATTTGGCTAAAAAAACACATGTTCCTCACATTTCTGTGGCAGAAAGTTCTGGAATCTGAGAGGAGCCACAAATTTCCTTCCACCCAGCGTTCCCCCAAGTCTCCCGATAAAAATGATACCTCACTTGTGTGGGTAGGCCTAGCGCCCGCGACAGGAAACGCCCCAAAGCGCAACGTGGACACATCCAAATTTTTGGAAGAAAACAGAGGTGTTTTTTGCGAAGTGCCTACCTGTAGATTTTGGCCTCTAACTCAGCCGGCACCTAGGGAAACCTACCAAACCTGTGCATTTCTGAAAACTAGAGACCTAGGGGAATCCAAGATGGGGTGACTTGCGGGGCTCGGACCAGGTTCTGTTACCCAGAATCCTTTGCAAACCTCAAAATTTGGCTAAAAAAACACATGTTCCTCACATTTCTGTGGCAGAAAGTTCTGGAATCTGAGAGGAGCCACAAATTTCCTTCCACCCAGCGTTCCCCCAAGTCTCCTGATAAAAATGATACCTCACTTGTGTGAGTATGCCTAGCGCCCGCGACAGGAAACGCCCCAAAGCGCAACGTGGACACATCCAAATTTTTGGAAGAAAACAGAGGTGTTTTTTGCATAGTGCCTACCTGTAGATTTTGGCCTCTAGCTCAGCCGGCACCTAGGGAAACCTACCAAACCTGTGCATTTCTGAAAACTAGAGACCTAGGGGAATCCAAGATGGGGTGACTTGCGGGGCTCGGACCAGGTTCTGTTACCCAGAATCCTTTGCAAACCTCAAAATTTGGCTAAAAAAACACATGTTCCTCACATTTCTGTGGCAGAAAGTTCTGGAATCTGAGAGGAGCCACAAATTACCTTCCACCCAGCGTTCCCCCAAGTCTCCCGATAAAAATGATACCTCACTTGTGTGGGTAGGCCTAGCGCCTGCGACAGGAAACGCCCCAAAGCGCAACGTGGACACATCCAAATTTTTGGAAGAAAGCAGAGGTGTTTTTTGCGAAGTGCCTACCTGTAGATTTTGGCCTCTAGCTCAGCCGGCACCTAGGGAAACCTACCAAACCTGTGCATTTCTGAAAACTAGAGACCTAGGGGAATCCAAGATGGGGTGACTTGCAGGGCTCGGACCAGGTTCTGTTACCCAGAATCCTTTGCAAACCTCAAAATTTGGCTAAAAAAACACATGTTCCTCACATTTCTGTGGCAGAAAGTTCTGGAATCTGAGAGGAGCCACAAATTTCCATCCACCCAGCGTTCCCCCAAGTCTCCCGATAAAAATGATACCTCACTTGTGTGGGTAGGCCTAGCGCCCGCGGCAGGAAACGCCCCAAAGCGCCACGTGGACACATCCAAATTTTTTGAAGAAAACAGAGGTGTTTTTTGCGAAGTGCCTACCTGTAGATTTTGGCCTCTAACTCAGCCGGCACCTAGGGAAACCTAGAGAACCTGTGCATTTCTGAAAACTAGAGACCTAGGGGAATCCAAGATGGGGTGACTTGCGGGGCTCGGACCAGGTTCTGTTACCCAGAATCCTTTGCAAACCTCAAAATTTGGCTAAAAAAACAAATGTTCCTCACATTTCTGTGGCAGAAAGTTCTGGAATCTGAGAGGAGCCACAAATTTCATTCCACCCAGCGTTCCCCCAAGTCTCCCGATAAAAATGATACCTCACTTGTGTGGGTAGGCCTAGCGCCCGTGACAGGAAACGCCCCAAAGCGCAACGCGGACACATCCACATTTTTGAAAGAAAACAGAGGTGTTTTTTGCGAAGTGCCTACCTGTAGATTTTGGCCTCTAGCTCAGCCGGCACCTAGGGAAACCCACCAAACCTGTGCATTTCTGAAAACTAGAGACCTAGGGGAATCTAAGGAGGGGTGACTTGCGGGGCTCGGATCAGGTTCTGTTACCCAGATTTCTTTCCAAACTCCAAATTTGGCTAAAAAAACACATGTTCCTCACATTTCTGTGGCAGAAAGTTCTGGAATCTGAGAGGAGCCACAAATTTCCTTCCACCCAGCGTTCCCCCAAGTCTCCCGATAAAAATGATACCTCACTTGTGTGGGTAGGCCTAGCGCCCGCGACAGGAAACGCCCCAAAGCGCAACGTGGACACATCCAAATTTTTGGAAGAAAACAGAGGTGTTTTTTGCGAAGTGCCTACCTGTAGATTTTGGCCTCTAACTCAGCCGGCACCTAGGGAAACCTAGAGAACCTGTGCATTTCTGAAAACTAGAGACCTAGGGGAATCCAAGATGGGGTGACTTGCGGGGCTCGGACCAGGTTCTGTTACCCAGAATTCTTTGCAAACCTCAAAATTTGGCTAAAAAAACACATGTTCCTCACATTTCTGTGGCAGAAAGTTCTGGAATCTGAGAGGAGCCACAAATTTCCTTCCACCCAGCGTTCCCCCAAGTCTCCCGATAAAAATGATACCTCACTTGTGTGGGTAGGCCTAGCGCCCGCGACAGGAAACGCCCCAAAGCGCAACGTGGACACATCCAAATTTTTGGAAGAAAACAGAGGTGTTTTTTGCGAAGTGCCTACCTGTAGATTTTGGCCTCCAACTCAGCCGGCACCTAGGGAAACCTACCAAACCTGTGCATTTCTGAAAACTAGAGACCTAGGGGAATCCAAGATGGGGTGACTTGCGGGGCTCGGACCAGGTTCTGTTACCCAGAATCCTTTGCAAACCTCAAAATTTGGCTAAAAAAACACATGTTCCTCACATTTCTGTGGCAGAAAGTTCTGGAATCTGAGAGGAGCCACAAATTTCCTTCCACCCAGCGTTCCCCCAAGTCTCCTGATAAAAATGATACCTCACTTGTGTGGGTAGGCCTAGCGCCCGCGACAGGAAACGCCCCAAAACGCAACGTGGACACATCCAAATTTTTGGAAGAAAACAGAGGTGTTTTTTTCGAAGTGCCTACCTGTAGATTTTGGCCTCTAGCTCAGCCGGCACCTAGCGAAACCTACCAAACCTGTGCATTTCTGAAAACTAGAGACCTAGGGGAATCCAAGATGGGGTGACTTGCGGGGCTCGTACAAGGTTATGTTACCAAGAATCCTTTGCACACCTCAAAATTTGGCTAAAAAAACACATGTTCCTCACATTTCTGTGGCAGAAAGTTCTGGAATCTGAGAGGAGCCACAAATTCCCTTCCACCCAGCGTTCCCCCAAGTCTCCCGATAAAAATGATACCTCACTTGTGTGGGTAGGCCTAGCGCCCGCGACAGGAAACGCCCCAAAGCGCAACGTGGACACATCCACATTTTTGGAAGAAAACAGAGGTGTTTTTTGCGAAGTGCCTACCTGTAGATTTTGGCCTCTAGCTCAGCCGGCACCTAGGGAAACCCACCAAACCTGTGCATTTCTGAAAACTAGAGACCTAGGGGAATCTAAGGAGGGGTGACTTTCGGGGCTCGAATCAGGTTCTGTAACCCAGATTTCTTTGCAAACCTCAAAATTTGGCTAAAAAGACACATGTTCCTCACATTTCTGTGGCAGAAAGTTCTGGAATCTGAGAGGAGCCACAAATTTCCTTCCACCCAGCGTTTCCCCAAGTCTCCCGATAAAAATGATACCTCACTTGTGTGGGTAGGCCTAGCGCCCGCGACAGGAAATGCCCCAAAGCGCAACGTGGACACATCCAAATTTTTGGAAGAAAACAGAGGTGTTTTTTGCGAAGTGCCTACATGTAGATTTTGGCCTCTAGCTCAGCCGGCACCTAGGGAAACCTACCAAACCTGTGCATTTCTGACAACTAGAGACCTAGGGGAATCCAAGATGGGGTGACTTGCAGGGCTCGGACCAGGTTCTGTTACCCAGAATCCTTTGCAAACCTCAAAATTTGGCTAAAAAAACACATGTTCCTCACATTTCTGTGGCAGAAAGTTCTGGAATCTGAGAGGAGCCACAAATTTCCTTCCACCCAGCGTTCCCCCAAGTCTCCCGATAAAAATGATACCTCACTTGTGTGGGTAGGCCTAGCGCCCGCGACAGGAAATGCCCCAAAGCGCAACGTGGACACATCCAAATTTTTGGAAGAAAACAGAGGTGTTTTTTGCGAAGTGCCTACCTGTAGATTTTGGCCTCTAACTCAGCCGGCACCTAGGGAAACCTACCAAACCTGTGCATTTCTGAAAACTAGAGACCTAGGGGAATCCAAGATGGGGTGACTTGCGGGGCTCGGACCAGGTTCTGTTACCCAGAATCCTTTGCAAACCTCAAAATTTGGCTAAAAAAACACATGTTCCTCACATTTCTGTGGCAGAAAGTTCTGGAATCTGAGAGGAGCCACAAATTTCCTTCCACCCAGCGTTCCCCCAAGTCTCCTGATAAAAATGATACCTCACTTGTGTGGGTAGGCCTAGCACCCGCGACAGGAAACGCCCCAAAACGCAACGTGGACACATCCAAATTTTTGGAAGAAAAAAGAGGTGTGTTTTGCGAAGTGCCTACCTGTAGATTTTGGCCTCTAGCTTAGCCGGCACCTAGGGAAACCTACCAAACCTGTGCATTTCTGAAAACTAGAGACCTAGGGGAATCCAAGATGGGGTGACTTGCGGGGCTCGTACCAGGTTCTGTTACCCAGAATCCTTTGCAAACCTCAAAATTTGGCTAAAAAAACACATGTTCCTCACATTTCTGTGGCAGAAAGTTCTGGAATCTGAGAGGAGCCACAAATTTCCATCCAGCCAGCGTTCCCCCAAGTCTCCCGATAAAAATGATACCTCACTTGTGTGGGTAGGCCTAGCGCCCGCGACAGGAAACGCCCCAAAGCGCAACGTGGACACATCCAAATTTTTGGAAGAAAACAGAGGTGTTTTTTGCGAAGTGACTACCTGTAGATTTTGGCCTCTAACTCAGCCGGCACCTAGGGAAACCTAGAGAACCTGTGCATTTCTGAAAACTAGAGACCATGGGGAATCCAAGATGGGGTGACTTGCGAGGCTCGTACCAGGTTCTGTTACCCAGAATCCTTTGCAAACCTCAAAATTTGGCTAAAACAACACATGTTCCTCACATTTCTGTGGCAGAAAGTTCTGGAATCTGAGAGGAGCCACAAATTTCCTTCCACCCAGCGTTCCCCCAAGTCTCCCCATAAAAATGATACCTCACTTGTGTGGGTAGGCCTAGCGCCCGCGACAGGAAACGCCCCAAAGCGCAACGTGGACACATCCAAATTTTTGGAAGAAAACAGAGGTGTTTTTTGCGAAGTGCCTACCTGTAGATTTTGGCCTCTAACTCAGCCGGCACCTAGGGAAACCTACCAAACCTGTGCATTTCTGAAAACTAGAGACCTAGGGGAATCCAAGATGGGGTGACTTGCGGGGCTCGGACCAGGTTCTGTTACCCAGAATCCTTTGCAAACCTCAAAATTTGGCTAAAAAAACACATGTTCCTCACATTTCTGTGGCAGAAAGTTCTGGAATCTGAGAGGAGCCACAAATTTCCTTCCACCCAGCGTTCCCCCTAGTCTCCTGATAAAAATGATACCTCACTTGTGTGGGTAGGCCTAGCGCCTGCGACAGGAAACGCCCCAAAACGCAACGTGGACACATCCAAATTTTTGGAAGAAAACAGAGGTGTTTTTTGCGAAGTGCCTACCTGTAGATTTTGGCCTCTAGCTCAGCCGGCACCTAGCGAAACCTACCAAACCTGTGCATTTCTGAAAACTAGAGACCTAGGGGAATCCAAGATGGGGTGACTTGCGCGGCTCGTACAAGGTTATGTTACCAAGAATCCTTTGCAAACCTCAAAATTTGGCTAAAAAAACACATGTTCCTCACATTTCTGTGGCAGAAAGTTCTGGAATCTGAGAGGAGCCACAAATTCCCTTCCACCCAGCGTTCCCCCAAGTCTCCCGATAAAAATGATACCTCACTTGTGTGGGTAGGCCTAGCGCCCGCGACAGGAAACGCCCCAAAGCGCAACGTGGACACATCCAAATTTTTGAAAGAAAACAGAGGTGTTTTTTGCGAAGTGCCTACCTGTAGATTTTGGCCTCTAGCTCAGCCGGCACCTAGGGAAACCCACCAAACCTGTGCATTTCTGAAAACTAGAGACCTAGGGGAATCTAAGGAGGGGTGACTTGCGGGGCTCGGATCAGGTTCTGTAACCCAGATTTCTTTGCAAACCTCAAAATTTGGCTAAAAAAACACATGTTCCTCACATTTATGTGGCAGAAAGTTCTGGAATCTGAGAGGAGCCACAAATTTCCTTCCACCCAGCGTTTCCCCAAGTCTCCCGATAAAAATGATACCTCACTTGTGTGGGTAGGCCTAGCGCCCGCGACAGGAAATGCCCCAAAGCGCAACGTGGACACATCCAAATTTTTGGAAGAAAACAGAGGTGTTTTTTGCGAAGTGCCTACATGTAGATTTTGGCCTCTAGCTCAGCCGGCACCTAGGGAAACCTACCAAACCTGTGCACTTCTGACAACTAGAGACCTAGGGGAATCCAAGATGGGGTGACTTGCAGGGCTCGGACCAGGTTCTGTTACCCAGAATCCTTTGCAAACCTCAAAATTTGGCTAAAAAAACACATGTTCCTCACATTTCTGTGGCAGAAAGTTCTGGAATCTGAGAGGAGCCACAAATTTCCTTCCACCCAGCGTTCCCCCAAGTCTCCCCATAAAAATGATACCTCACTTGTGTGGGTAGGCCTAGCGCCCGCGACAGGAAACGCCCCAAAGCGCAACGTGGACACATCCAAATTTTTGGAAGAAAACAGAGGTGTTTTTTGCGAAGTGCCTACCTGTAGATTTTGGCCTCTAACTCAGCCGGCACCTAGGGAAACCTACCAAACCTGTGCATTTCTGAAAACTAGAGACTTAGGGGAATCCAAGATGGGGTGACTTGCGGGGCTCGGACCAGGTTCTGTTACCCAGAATCCTTTGCAAACCTCAAAATTTGGCTAAAAAAACACATGTTCCTCACATTTCTGTGGCTGAAAGTTCTGGAATCTGAGAGGAGCCACAAATTTCCTTCCACCCAGCGTTCCCCCAAGTCTCCCGATAAAAATGATACCTCACTTGTGTGGGTAGGCCTAGCGCCCGCGGCAGGAAACGCCCCAAAGCGCCACGTGGACACATCCAAATTTTTTGAAGAAAACAGAGGTGTTTTTTGCGAAGTGCCTACCTGTAGATTTTGGCCTCTAACTCAGCCGGCACCTAGGGAAACCTAGAGAACCTGTGCATTTCTGAAAACTAGAGACCTAGGGGAATCCAAGATGGGGTGACTTGCGGGGCTCGGACCAGGTTCTGTTACCCAGAATCCTTTGCAAACCTCAAAATTTGGCTAAAAAAACAAATGTTCCTCACATTTCTGTGGCAGAAAGTTCTGGAATCTGAGAGGAGCCACAAATTTCATTCCACCCAGCGTTCCCCCAAGTCTCCCGATAAAAATGATACCTCACTTGTGTGGGTAGGCCTAGCGCCCGTGACAGGAAACGCCCCAAAGCGCAACGCGGACACATCCACATTTTTGAAAGAAAACAGAGGTGTTTTTTGCGAAGTGCCTACCTGTAGATTTTGGCCTCTAGCTCAGCCGGCACCTAGGGAAACCCACCAAACCTGTGCATTTCTGAAAACTAGAGACCTAGGGGAATCTAAGGAGGGGTGACTTGCGGGGCTCGGATCAGGTTCTGTTACCCAGATTTCTTTGCAAACCTCAAAATTTGGCTAAAAAAACACATGTTCCTCACATTTCTGTGGCAGAAAGTTCTGGAATCTGAGAGGAGCCACAAATTTCCTTCCACCCAGCGTTCCCCCAAGTCTCCCGATAAAAATGATACCTCACTTGTGTGGGTAGGCCTAGCGCCCGCGACAGGAAACGCCCCAAAGCGCAACGTGGACACATCCAAATTTTTGGAAGAAAACAGAGGTGTTTTTTGCGAAGTGCCTACCTGTAGATTTTGGCCTCTAACTCAGCCGGCACCTAGGGAAACCTAGAGAACCTTTGCATTTCTGAAAACTAGAGACCTAGGGGAATCCAAGATGGGGTGACTTGCGGGGCTCGGACCAGGTTCTGTTACCCAGAATCCTTTGCAAACCTCAAAATTTGGCTAAAAAAACACATGTTCCTCACATTTCTGTGGCAGAAAGTTCTGGAATCTGAGAGGAGCCACAAATTTCCTTCCACCCAGCGTTCCCCCAAGTCTCCCGATAAAAATGATACCTCACTTGTGTGGGTAGGCCTAGCGCCCGCGACAGGAAACGCCCCAAAGCGCAACGTGGACACATCCAAATTTTTGGAAGAAAACAGAGGTGTTTTTTTCGAAGTGCCTACCTGTAGATTTTGGCCTCTAGCTCAGCCGGCACCTAGCGAAACCTACCAAACCTGTGCATTTCTGAAAACTAGAGACCTAGGGGAATCCAAGATGGGGTGACTTGCGGGGCTCGTACAAGGTTATGTTACCAAGAATCCTTTGCAAACCTCAAAATTTGGCTAAAAAAACACATGTTCCTCACATTTCTGTGGCAGAAAGTTCTGGAATCTGAGAGGAGCCACAAATTCCCTTCCACCCAGCGTTCCCCCAAGTCTCCCGATAAAAATGATACCTCACTTGTGTGGGTAGGCCTAGCGCCCGCGACAGGAAACGCCCCAAAGCGCAACGTGGACACATCCAAATTTTTGGAAGAAAACAGAGGTGTTTTTTGCGAAGTGCCTACCTGTAGATTTTGGCCTCTAGCTCAGCCGGCACCTAGGGAAACCCACCAAACCTGTGCATTTCTGAAAACTAGAGACCTAGGGGAATCTAAGGAGGGGTGACTTTCGGGGCTCGAATCAGGTTCTGTAACCCAGATTTCTTTGCAAACCTCAAAATTTGGCTAAAAAGACACATGTTCCTCACATTTCTGTGGCAGAAAGTTCTGGAATCTGAGAGGAGCCACAAATTTCCTTCCACCCAGCGTTTCCCCAAGTCTCCCGATAAAAATGATACCTCACTTGTGTGGGTAGGCCTAGCGCCCGCGACAGGAAATGCCCCAAAGCGCAACGTGGACACATCCAAATTTTTGGAAGAAAACAGAGGTGTTTTTTGCGAAGTGCCTACATGTAGATTTTGGCCTCTAGCTCAGCCGGCACCTAGGGAAACCTACCAAACCTGTGCATTTCTGACAACTAGAGACCTAGGGGAATCCAAGATGGGGTGACTTGCAGGGCTCGGACCAGGTTCTGTTACCCAGAATCCTTTGCAAACCTCAAAATTTGGCTAAAAAAACACATGTTCCTCACATTTCTGTGGCAGAAAGTTCTGGAATCTGAGAGGAGCCACAAATTTCCTTCCACCCAGCGTTCCCCCAAGTCTCCCGATAAAAATTATACCTCACTTGTGTGGGTAGGCCTAGCGCCCGCGACAGGAAATGCCCCAAAGCGCAACGTGGACACATCCAAATTTTTGGAAGAAAACAGAGGTGTTTTTTGCGAACTGCCTACCTGTAGATTTTGGCCTCTAACTCAGCCGGCACCTAGGGAAACCTACCAAACCTGTGCATTTCTGAAAACTAGAGACCTAGGGGAATCCAAGATGGGGTGACTTGCGGGGCTCGGACCAGGTTCTGTTACCCAGAATCCTTTGCAAACCTCAAAATTTGGCTAAAAAAACACATGTTCCTCACATTTCTGTGGCAGAAAGTTCTGGAATCTGAGAGGAGCCACAAATTTCCTTCCACCCAGCGTTCCCCCAAGTCTCCTGATAAAAATGATACCTCACTTGTGTGGGTAGGCCTAGCACCCGCGACAGGAAACGCCCCAAAACGCAACGTGGACACATCCAAATTTTTGGAAGAAAACAGAGGTGTGTTTTGCGAAGTGCCTACCTGTAGATTTTGGCCTCTAGCTTAGCCGGCACCTAGGGAAACCTACCAAACCTGTGCATTTCTGAAAACTAGAGACCTAGGGGAATCCAAGATGGGGTGACTTGCGGGGCTCGTACCAGGTTCTGTTACCCAGAATCCTTTGCAAACCTCAAAATTTGGCTAAAAAAACACATGTTCCTCACATTTCTGTGGCAGAAAGTTCTGGAATCTGAGGGGAGCCACAAATTTCCTTCCACCCAGCGTTCCCCCAAGTCACCCGATAAAAATGATACCTCACTTGTGTGGGTAGGCCTAGCGCCCGCGACAGGAAACGCCCCAAAGCGCAACGTGGACACATCCAAATTTTTGGAAGAAAGCAGAGGTTTTTTTGCGAAGTGCCTACCTGTAGATTTTGGCCTCTAGCTCAGCCGGCACCTAGGGAAACCTACCAAACCTGTGCATTTCTGAAAACTAGAGAACTAGGGGAATCCAAGATGGGGTGACTTGCAGGGCTCGGACCAGGTTCTGTTACCCAGAATCCTTTGCAAACCTCAAAATTTGGCTAAAAAAACACATGTTCCTCACATTTCTGTGGCAGAAAGTTCTGGAATCTGAGAGGAGCCACAAATTTCCATCCAGCCAGCGTTCCCCCAAGTCTCCCGATAAAAATGATACCTCACTTGTGTGGGTAGGCCTAGCGCCCGCGACAGGAAACGCCCCAAAGCGCAACGTGGACACATCCAAATTTTTGGAAGAAAACAGAGGTGTTTTTTGCGAAGTGCCTACCTGTAGATTTTGGCCTCTAACTCAGCCGGCACCTAGGGAAACCTAGAGAACCTGTGCATTTCTGAAAACTAGAGACCATGGGGAATCCAAGATGGGGTGACTTGCGAGGCTCGTACCAGGTTCTGTTACCCAGAATCCTTTGCAAACCTCAAAATTTGGCTAAAACAACACATGTTCCTCACATTTCTGTGGCAGAAAGTTCTGGAATCTGAGAGGAGCCACAAATTTCCTTCCACCCAGCGTTCCCCCAAGTCTCCCCATAAAAATGATACCTCACTTGTGTGGGTAGGCCTAGCGCCCGCGACAGGAAACGCCCCAAAGCGCAACGTGGACACATCCAAATTTTTGGAAGAAAACAGAGGTGTTTTTTGCGAAGTGCCTACCTGTAGATTTTGTCCTCTAACTCAGCCGGCACCTAGGGAAACCTACCAAACCTGTGCATTTCTGAAAACTAGAGACCTAGGGGAATCCAAGATGGGGTGACTTGCGGGGCTCGGACCAGGTTCTGTTACCCAGAATCCTTTGCAAACCTCAAAATTTGGCTAAAAAAACACATGTTCCTCACATTTCTGTGGCAGAAAGTTCTGGAATCTGAGAGGAGCCACAAATTTCCTTCCACCCAGCGTTCCCCCTAGTCTCCTGATAAAAATGATACCTCACTTGTGTGGGTAGGCCTAGCGCCTGCGACAGGAAACGCCCCAAAACGCAACGTGGACACATCCACATTTTTGGAAGAAAACAGAGGTGTTTTTTGCGAAGTGCCTACCTGTAGATTTTGGCCTCTAGCTCAGCCGGCACCTAGCGAAACCTACCAAACCTGTGCATTTCTGAAAACTAGAGACCTAGGGGAATCCAAGATGGGGTGACTTGCGGGGCTCGTACAAGGTTATGTTACCAAGAATCCTTTGCAAACCTCAAAATTTGGCTAAAAAAACACATGTTCCTCACATTTCAGTGGCAGAAAGTTCTGGAATCTGAGAGGAGCCGCAAATTCCCTTCCACCCAGCGTTCCCCCAAGTCTCCCGATAAAAATGATACCTCACTTGTGTGGGTAGGCCTAGCGCCCGCGACAGGAAACGCCCCAAAGCGCAACGTGGACACATCCAAATTTTTGAAAGAAAACAGAGGTGTTTTTTGCGAAGTGCCTACCTGTAGATTTTGGCCTCTAGCTCAGCCGGCACCTAGGGAAACCCACCAAACCTGTGCATTTCTGAAAACTAGAGACCTAGGGGAATCTAAAGAGGGGTGACTTGCGGGGCTCGGATCAGGTTCTGTAACCCAGATTTCTTTGCAAACCTCAAAATTTGGCTAAAAAAACACATGTTCCTCACATTTATGTGGCCGAAAGTTCTGGAATCTGAGAGGAGCCACAAATTTCCTTCCACCCAGCGTTTCCCCAAGTCTCCCGATAAAAATGATACCTCACTTGTGTGGGTAGGCCTAGCGCCCGCGACAGGAAATGCCCCAAAGCGCAACGTGGACACATCCAAATTTTTGGAAGAAAACAGAGGTGTTTTTTGCGAAGTGCCTACATGTAGATTTTGGCCTCTAGCTCAGCCGGCACCTAGGGAAACCTACCAAACCTGTGCATTTCTGACAACTAGAGACCTAGGGGAATCCAAGATGGGGTGACTTGCAGGGCTCGGACCAGGTTCTGTTACCCAGAATCCTTTGCAAACCTCAAAATTTGGCTAAAAAAACACATGTTCCTCACATTTCTGTGGCAGAAAGTTCTGGAATCTGAGAGGAGCCACAAATTTCCTTCCACCCAGCGTTCCCCCAAGTCTCCCCATAAAAATGATACCTCACTTGTGTGGGTAGGCCTAGCGCCCGCGACAGGAAACGCCCCAAAGCGCAACGTGGACACATCCACATTTTTGGAAGAAAACAGAGGTGTTTTTTGCGAAGTGCCTACCTGTAGATTTTGGCCTCTAACTCAGCCGGCACCTAGGGAAACCTACCAAACCTGTGCATTTCTGAAAACTAGAGACCTAGGGGAATCCAAGATGGGGTGACTTGCGGGGCTCGGACCAGGTTCTGTTACCCAGAATCCTTTGCAAACCTCAAAATTTGGCTAAAAAAACACATGTTCCTCACATTTCTGTGGCAGAAAGTCCTGGAATCTGAGAGGAGCCACAAATTTCCTTCCACCCAGCGTTCCCCCTAGTCTCCTGATAAAAATGATACCTCACTTGTGTGGGTAGGCCTAGCGCCCGCGACAGGAAACGCCCCAAAACGCAACGTGGACACATCCAAATTTTTGGAAGAAAACAGAGGTGTTTTTTGCGAAGTGCCTACCTGTAGATTTTGGCCTCTAGCTCAGCCGGCACCTAGCGAAACCTACCAAACCTGTGCATTTCTGAAAACTAGAGACCTAGGGGAATCCAAGATGGGGTGACTTGCGGGGCTCGTACCAGGTTCTGTTACCCAGAATCCTTTGCAAACCTCAAAATTTGGCTAAAAAAACACATGTTCCTCACATTTCTGTGGCAGAAAGTTCTGGAATCTGAGGGGAGCCACAAATTTCCTTCCACCCAGCGTTCCCCCAAGTCACCCGATAAAAATGATACCTCACTTGTGTGGGTAGGCCTAGCGCCCGCGACAGGAAACGCCCCAAAGCGCAACGTGGACACATCCAAATTTTTGGAAGAAAGCAGAGGTTTTTTTGCGAAGTGCCTACCTGTAGATTTTGGCCTCTAGCTCAGCCGGCACCTAGGGAAACCTACCAAACCTGTGCATTTCTGAAAACTAGAGAACTAGGGGAATCCAAGATGGGGTGACTTGCAGGGCTCGGACCAGGTTCTGTTACCCAGAATCCTTTGCAAACCTCAAAATTTGGCTAAAAAAACACATGTTCCTCACATTTCTGTGGCAGAAAGTTCTGGAATCTGAGAGGAGCCACAAATTGCCATCCAGCCAGCGTTCCCCCAAGTCTCCCGATAAAAATGATACCTCACTTGTGTGGGTAGGCCTAGCGCCCGCGACAGGAAACGCCCCAAAGCGCAACGTGGACACATCCAAATTTTTGGAAGAAAACAGAGGTGTTTTTTGCGAAGTGCCTACCTGTAGATTTTGGCCTCTAACTCAGCCGGCACCTAGGGAAACCTAGAGAACCTGTGCATTTCTGAAAACTAGAGACCATGGGGAATCCAAGATGGGGTGACTTGCGAGGATCGTACCAGGTTCTGTTACCCAGAATCCTTTGCAAACCTCAAAATTTGGCTAAAACAACACATGTTCCTCACATTTCTGTGGCAGAAAGTTCTGGAATCTGAGAGGAGCCACAAATTTCCTTCCACCCAGCGTTCCCCCAAGTCTCCCCATAAAAATGATACCTCACTTGTGTGGGTAGGCCTAGCGCCCGCGACAGGAAACGCCCCAAAGCGCAACGTGGACACATCCAAATTTTTGGAAGAAAACAGAGGTGTTTTTTGCGAAGTGCCTACCTGTAGATTTTGGCCTCTAACTCAGCCGGCACCTAGGGAAACCTACCAAACCTGTGCATTTCTGAAAACTAGAGACCTAGGGGAATCCAAGATGGGGTGACTTGCGGGGCTCGGACCAGGTTCTGTTACCCAGAATCCTTTGCAAACCTCAAAATTTGGCTAAAAAAACACATGTTCCTCACATTTCTGTGGCAGAAAGTTCTGGAATCTGAGAGGAGCCACAAATTTCCTTCCACCCAGCGTTCCCCCTAGTCTCCTGATAAAAATGATACCTCACTTGTGTGGGTAGGCCTAGCGCCTGCGACAGGAAACGCCCCAAAACGCAACGTGGACACATCCACATTTTTGGAAGAAAACAGAGGTGTTTTATGCGAAGTGCCTACCTGTAGATTTTGGCCTCTAGCTCAGCCGGCACCTAGCGAAACCTACCAAACCTGTGCATTTCTGAAAACTAGAGACCTAGGGGAATCCAAGATGGGGTGACTTGCGGGGCTCGTACAAGGTTATGTTACCAAGAATCCTTTGCAAACCTCAAAATTTGGCTAAAAAAACACATGTTCCTCACATTTCAGTGGCAGAAAGTTCTGGAATCTGAGAGGAGCCGCAAATTCCCTTCCACCCAGCGTTCCCCCAAGTCTCCCGATAAAAATGATACCTCACTTGTGTGGGTAGGCCTAGCGCCCGCGACAGGAAACGCCCCAAAGCGCAACGTGGACACATCCAAATTTTTGAAAGAAAACAGAGGTGTTTTTTGCGAAGTGCCTACCTGTAGATTTTGGCCTCTAGCTCAGCCGGCACCTAGGGAAACCCACCAAACCTGTGCATTTCTGAAAACTAGAGACCTAGGGGAATCTAAAGAGGGGTGACTTGCGGGGCTCGGATCAGGTTCTGTAACCCAGATTTCTTTGCAAACCTCAAAATTTGGCTAAAAAAACACATGTTCCTCACATTTATGTGGCCGAAAGTTCTGGAATCTGAGAGGAGCCACAAATTTCCTTCCACCCAGCGTTTCCCCAAGTCTCCCGATAAAAATGATACCTCACTTGTGTGGGTAGGCCTAGCGCCCGCGACAGGAAACGCCCCAAAGCGCAACGTGGACACATCCAAATTTTTGGAAGAAAGCAGAGGTTTTTTTGCGAAGTGCCTACCTGTAGATTTTGGCCTCTAGCTCAGCCGGCACCTAGGGAAACCTACCAAACCTGTGCATTTCTGAAAACTAGAGAACTAGGGGAATCCAAGATGGGGTGACTTGCAGGGCTCGGACCAGGTTCTGTTACCCAGAATCCTTTGCAAACCTCAAAATTTGGCTAAAAAAACACATGTTCCTCACATTTCTGTGGCAGAAAGTTCTGGAATCTGAGAGGAGCCACAAATTGCCATCCAGCCAGCGTTCCCCCAAGTCTCCCGATAAAAATGATACCTCACTTGTGTGGGTAGGCCTAGCGCCCGCGACAGGAAACGCCCCAAAGCGCAACGTGGACACATCCACATTTTTGGAAGAAAACAGAGGTGTTTTTTGCGAAGTGCCTACCTGTAGATTTTGGCCTCTAACTCAGCCGGCACCTAGGGAAACCTACCAAACCTGTGCATTTCTGAAAACTAGAGACCTAGGGGAATCCAAGATGGGGTGACTTGCGGGGCTCGGACCAGGTTCTGTTACCCAGAATCCTTTGCAAACCTCAAAATTTGGCTAAAAAAACACATGTTCCTCACATTTCTGTGGCAGAAAGTCCTGGAATCTGAGAGGAGCCACAAATTTCCTTCCACCCAGCGTTCCCCCTAGTCTCCTGATAAAAATGATACCTCACTTGTGTGGGTAGGCCTAGCGCCCGCGACAGGAAACGCCCCAAAACGCAACGTGGACACATCCAAATTTTTGGAAGAAAACAGAGGTGTTTTTTGCGAAGTGCCTACCTGTAGATTTTGGCCTCTAGCTCAGCCGGCACCTAGAGAAACCTACCAAACCTGTGCATTTCTGAAAACTAGAGACCTAGGGGAATCCAAGATGGGGTGACTTGCGGGGCTCGTACCAGGTTCTGTTACCCAGAATCCTTTGCAAACCTCAAAATTTGGCTAAAAAAACACATGTTCCTCACATTTCTGTGGCAGAAAGTTCTGGAATCTGAGGGGAGCCACAAATTTCCTTCCACCCAGCGTTCCCCCAAGTCACCCGATAAAAATGATACCTCACTTGTGTGGGTAGGCCTAGCGCCCGCGACAGGAAACGCCCCAAAGCGCAACGTGGACACATCCAAATTTTTGGAAGAAAGCAGAGGTTTTTTTGCGAAGTGCCTACCTGTAGATTTTGGCCTCTAGCTCAGCCGGCACCTAGGGAAACCTACCAAACCTGTGCATTTCTGAAAACTAGAGAACTAGGGGAATCCAAGATGGGGTGACTTGCAGGGCTCGGACCAGGTTCTGTTACCCAGAATCCTTTGCAAACCTCAAAATTTGGCTAAAAAAACACATGTTCCTCACATTTCTGTGGCAGAAAGTTCTGGAATCTGAGAGGAGCCACAAATTGCCATCCAGCCAGCGTTCCCCCAAGTCTCCCGATAAAAATGATACCTCACTTGTGTGGGTAGGCCTAGCGCCCGCGACAGGAAACGCCCCAAAGCGCAACGTGGACACATCCAAATTTTTGGAAGAAAACAGAGGTGTTTTTTGCGAAGTGCCTACCTGTAGATTTTGGCCTCTAACTCAGCCGGCACCTAGGGAAACCTAGAGAACCTGTGCATTTCTGAAAACTAGAGACCATGGGGAATCCAAGATGGGGTGACTTGCGAGGCTCGTACCAGGTTCTGTTACCCAGAATCCTTTGCAAACCTCAAAATTTGGCTAAAACAACACATGTTCCTCACATTTCTGTGGCAGAAAGTTCTGGAATCTGAGAGGAGCCACAAATTTCCTTCCACCCAGCGTTCCCCCAAGTCTCCCCATAAAAATGATACCTCACTTGTGTGGGTAGGCCTAGCGCCCGCGACAGGAAACGCCCCAAAGCGCAACGTGGACACATCCAAATTTTTGGAAGAAAACAGAGGTGTTTTTTGCGAAGTGCCTACCTGTAGATTTTGGCCTCTAACTCAGCCGGCACCTAGGGAAACCTACCAAACCTGTGCATTTCTGAAAACTAGAGACCTAGGGGAATCCAAGATGGGGTGACTTGCGGGGCTCGGACCAGGTTCTGTTACCCAGAATCCTTTGCAAACCTCAAAATTTGGCTAAAAAAACACATGTTCCTCACATTTCTGTGGCAGAAAGTTCTGGAATCTGAGAGGAGCCACAAATTTCCTTCCACCCAGCGTTCCCCCTAGTCTCCTGATAAAAATGATACCTCACTTGTGTGGGTAGGCCTAGCGCCTGCGACAGGAAACGCCCCAAAACGCAACGTGGACACATCCACATTTTTGGAAGAAAACAGAGGTGTTTTTTGCGAAGTGCCTACCTGTAGATTTTGGCCTCTAGCTCAGCCGGCACCTAGCGAAACCTACCAAACCTGTGCATTTCTGAAAACTAGAGACCTAGGGGAATCCAAGATGGGGTGACTTGCGGGGCTCGTACAAGGTTATGTTACCAAGAATCCTTTGCAAACCTCAAAATTTGGCTAAAAAAACACATGTTCCTCACATTTCAGTGGCAGAAAGTTCTGGAATCTGAGAGGAGCCGCAAATTCCCTTCCACCCAGCGTTCCCCCAAGTCTCCCGATAAAAATGATACCTCACTTGTGTGGGTAGGCCTAGCGCCCGCGACAGGAAACGCCCCAAAGCGCAACGTGGACACATCCAAATTTTTGAAAGAAAACAGAGGTGTTTTTTGCGAAGTGCCTACCTGTAGATTTTGGCCTCTAGCTCAGCCGGCACCTAGGGAAACCCACCAAACCTGTGCATTTCTGAAAACTAGAGACCTAGGGGAATCTAAAGAGGGGTGACTTGCGGGGCTCGGATCAGGTTCTGTAACCCAGATTTCTTTGCAAACCTCAAAATTTGGCTAAAAAAACACATGTTCCTCACATTTATGTGGCCGAAAGTTCTGGAATCTGAGAGGAGCCACAAATTTCCTTCCACCCAGCGTTTCCCCAAGTCTCCCGATAAAAATGATACCTCACTTGTGTGGGTAGGCCTAGCGCCCGCGACAGGAAACGCCCCAAAGCGCAACGTGGACACATCCAAATTTTTGGAAGAAAGCAGAGGTTTTTTTGCGAAGTGCCTACCTGTAGATTTTGGCCTCTAGCTCAGCCGGCACCTAGGGAAACCTACCAAACCTGTGCATTTCTGAAAACTAGAGAACTAGGGGAATCCAAGATGGGGTGACTTGCAGGGCTCGGACCAGGTTCTGTTACCCAGAATCCTTTGCAAACCTCAAAATTTGGCTAAAAAAACACATGTTCCTCACATTTCTGTGGCAGAAAGTTCTGGAATCTGAGAGGAGCCACAAATTGCCATCCAGCCAGCGTTCCCCCAAGTCTCCCGATAAAAATGATACCTCACTTGTGTGGGTAGGCCTAGCGCCCGCGACAGGAAACGCCCCAAAGCGCAACGTGGACACATCCAAATTTTTGGAAGAAAACAGAGGTGTTTTTTGCGAAGTGCCTACCTGTAGATTTTGGCCTCTAACTCAGCCGGCACCTAGGGAAACCTAGAGAACCTGTGCATTTCTGAAAACTAGAGACCATGGGGAATCCAAGATGGGGTGACTTGCGAGGCTCGTACCAGGTTCTGTTACCCAGAATCCTTTGCAAACCTCAAAATTTGGCTAAAACAACACATGTTCCTCACATTTCTGTGGCAGAAAGTTCTGGAATCTGAGAGGAGCCACAAATTTCCTTCCACCCAGCGTTCCCCCAAGTCTCCCCATAAAAATGATACCTCACTTGTGTGGGTAGGCCTAGCGCCCGCGACAGGAAACGCCCCAAAGCGCAACGTGGACACATCCAAATTTTTGGAAGAAAACAGAGGTGTTTTTTGCGAAGTGCCTACCTGTAGATTTTGGCCTCTAACTCAGCCGGCACCTAGGGAAACCTACCAAACCTGTGCATTTCTGAAAACTAGAGACCTAGGGGAATCCAAGATGGGGTGACTTGCGGGGCTCGGACCAGGTTCTGTTACCCAGAATCCTTTGCAAACCTCAAAATTTGGCTAAAAAAACACATGTTCCTCACATTTCTGTGGCAGAAAGTTCTGGAATCTGAGAGGAGCCACAAATTTCCTTCCACCCAGCGTTCCCCCTAGTCTCCTGATAAAAATGATACCTCACTTGTGTGGGTAGGCCTAGCGCCTGCGACAGGAAACGCCCCAAAACGCAACGTGGACACATCCACATTTTTGGAAGAAAACAGAGGTGTTTTTTGCGAAGTGCCTACCTGTAGATTTTGGCCTCTAGCTCAGCCGGCACCTAGCGAAACCTACCAAACCTGTGCATTTCTGAAAACTAGAGACCTAGGGGAATCCAAGATGGGGTGACTTGCGGGGCTCGTACAAGGTTATGTTACCAAGAATCCTTTGCAAACCTCAAAATTTGGCTAAAAAAACACATGTTCCTCACATTTCAGTGGCAGAAAGTTCTGGAATCTGAGAGGAGCCGCAAATTCCCTTCCACCCAGCGTTCCCCCAAGTCTCCCGATAAAAATGATACCTCACTTGTGTGGGTAGGCCTAGCGCCCGCGACAGGAAACGCCCCAAAGCGCAACGTGGACACATCCAAATTTTTGAAAGAAAACAGAGGTGTTTTTTGCGAAGTGCCTACCTGTAGATTTTGGCCTCTAGCTCAGCCGGCACCTAGGGAAACCCACCAAACCTGTGCATTTCTGAAAACTAGAGACCTAGGGGAATCTAAAGAGGGGTGACTTGCGGGGCTCGGATCAGGTTCTGTAACCCAGATTTCTTTGCAAACCTCAAAATTTGGCTAAAAAAACACATGTTCCTCACATTTATGTGGCCGAAAGTTCTGGAATCTGAGAGGAGCCACAAATTTCCTTCCACCCAGCGTTTCCCCAAGTCTCCCGATAAAAATGATACCTCACTTGTGTGGGTAGGCCTAGCGCCCGCGACAGGAAATGCCCCAAAGCGCAACGTGGACACATCCAAATTTTTGGAAGAAAACAGAGGTGTTTTTTGCGAAGTGCCTACATGTAGATTTTGGCCTCTAGCTCAGCCGGCACCTAGGGAAACCTACCAAACCTGTGCATTTCTGACAACTAGAGACCTAGGGGAATCCAAGATGGGGTGACTTGCAGGGCTCGGACCAGGTTCTGTTACCCAGAATCCTTTGCAAACCTCAAAATTTGGCTAAAAAAACACATGTTCCTCACATTTCTGTGGCAGAAAGTTCTGGAATCTGAGAGGAGCCACAAATTTCCTTCCACCCAGCGTTCCCCCAAGTCTCCCCATAAAAATGATACCTCACTTGTGTGGGTAGGCCTAGCGCCCGCGACAGGAAACGCCCCAAAGCGCAACGTGGACACATCCACATTTTTGGAAGAAAACAGAGGTGTTTTTTGCGAAGTGCCTACCTGTAGATTTTGGCCTCTAACTCAGCCGGCACCTAGGGAAACCTACCAAACCTGTGCATTTCTGAAAACTAGAGACCTAGGGGAATCCAAGATGGGGTGACTTGCGGGGCTCGGACCAGGTTCTGTTACCCAGAATCCTTTGCAAACCTCAAAATTTGGCTAAAAAAACACATGTTCCTCACATTTCTGTGGCAGAAAGTCCTGGAATCTGAGAGGAGCCACAAATTTCCTTCCACCCAGCGTTCCCCCTAGTCTCCTGATAAAAATGATACCTCACTTGTGTGGGTAGGCCTAGCGCCCGCGACAGGAAACGCCCCAAAACGCAACGTGGACACATCCAAATTTTTGGAAGAAAACAGAGGTGTTTTTTGCGAAGTGCCTACCTGTAGATTTTGGCCTCTAGCTCAGCCGGCACCTAGCGAAACCTACCAAACCTGTGCATTTCTGAAAACTAGAGACCTAGGGGAATCCAAGATGGGGTGACTTGCGGGGCTCGTACAAGGTTATGTTACCAAGAATCCTTTGCAAACCTCAAAATTTGGCTAAAAAAACACATGTTCCTCACATTTCTGTGGCAGAAAGTTCTGGAATCTGAGAGGAGCCACAAATTTCCTTCCACCCAGCGTTCTCCCAAGTCTCCCCATAAAAATGATACCTCACTTGTGTGGGTAGGCCTAGCGCCCGCGACAGGAAACGCCCCAAAGCGCAACGTGGACACATCCAAATTTTTGGAAGAAAACAGAGGTGTTTTTTGCGAAGTGCCTACCTGTAGATTTTGGCCTCTAACTCAGCCGGCACCTAGGGAAACCTACCAAACCTGTGCATTTCTGAAAACTAGAGACCTAGGGGAATCCAAGATGGGGTGACTTGCGGGGCTCGGACCAGGTTCTGTTACCCAGAATCCTTTGCAAACCTCAAAATTTGGCTAAAAAAACACATGTTCCTCACATTTCTGTGGCAGAAAGTTCTGGAATCTGAGAGGAGCCACAAATTTCCTTCCACCCAGCGTTCCCCCTAGTCTCCTGATAAAAATGATACCTCACTTGTGTGGGTAGGCCTAGCGCCTGCGACAGGAAACGCCCCAAAACGCAACGTGGACACATCCAAATTTTTGGAAGAAAACAGAGGTGTTTTTTGCGAAGTGCCTACCTGTAGATTTTGGCCTCTAGCTCAGCCGGCACCTAGCGAAACCTACCAAACCTGTGCATTTCTGAAAACTAGAGACCTAGGGGAATCCAAGATGGGGTGACTTGCGGGGCTCGTACAAGGATGTGTTACCAAGAATCCTTTGCAAACCTCAAAATTTGGCTAAAAAAAACACATGTTCCTCACATTTCTGTGGCAGAAAGTTCTGGAATCTGAGAGGAGCCACAAATTCCCTTCCACCCAGCGTTCCCCCAAGTCTCCCGATAAAAATGATACCTCACTTGTGTGGGTAGGCCTAGCGCCTGCGACAGGAAACGCCCCAAAGCGCAACGTGGACACATCCAAATTTTTGAAAGAAAACAGAGGTGTTTTTTGCGAAGTGCCTACCTGTAGATTTTGGCCTCTAGCTCAGCCGGCACCTAGGGAAACCCACCAAACCTGTGCATTTCTGAAAACTAGAGACCTAGGGGAATCTAAGGAGGGGTGACTTGCGGGGCTCGGATCAGGTTCTGTAACCCAGATTTCTTTGCAAACCTCAAAATTTGGCTAAAAAAACACATGTTCCTCACATTTATGTGGCAGAAAGTTCTGGAATCTGAGAGGAGCCACAAATTTCCTTCCACCCAGCGTTTCCCCAAGTCTCCCGATAAAAATGATACCTCACTTGTGTGGGTAGGCCTAGCGCCCGCGACAGGAAATGCCCCAAAGCGCAACGTGGACACATCCAAATTTTTGGAAGAAAACAGAGGTGTTTTTTGCGAAGTGCCTACATGTAGATTTTGGCCTCTAGCTCAGCCGGCACCTAGGGAAACCTACCAAACCTGTGCATTTCTGACAACTAGAGACCTAGGGGAATCCAAGATGGGGTGACTTGCAGGGCTCGGACCAGGTTCTGTTACCCAGAATCCTTTGCAAACCTCAAAATTTGGCTAAAAAAACACATGTTCCTCACATTTCTGTGGCAGAAAGTTCTGGAATCTGAGAGGAGCCACAAATTTCCTTCCACCCAGCGTTCCCCCAAGTCTCCCCATAAAAATGATACCTCACTTGTGTGGGTAGGCCTAGCGCCCGCGACAGGAAACGCCCCAAAGCGCAACGTGGACACATCCAAATTTTTGGAAGAAAACAGAGGTGTTTTTTGCGAAGTGCCTACCTGTAGATTTTGGCCTCTAACTCAGCCGGCACCTAGGGAAACCTACCAAACCTGTGCATTTCTGAAAACTAGAGACTTAGGGGAATCCAAGATGGGGTGACTTGCGGGGCTCGGACCAGGTTCTGTTACCCAGAATCCTTTGCAAACCTCAAAATTTGGCTAAAAAAACACATGTTCCTCACATTTCTGTGGCAGAAAGTTCTGGAATCTGAGAGGAGCCACAAATTTCCATCCACCCAGCGTTCCCCCAAGTCTCCCGATAAAAATGATACCTCACTTGTGTGGGTAGGCCTAGCGCCCGCGGCAGGAAACGCCCCAAAGCGCCACGTGGACACATCCAAATTTTTTGAAGAAAACAGAGGTGTTTTTTGCGAAGTGCCTACCTGTAGATTTTGGCCTCTAACTCAGCCGGCACCTAGGGAAACCTAGAGAACCTGTGCATTTCTGAAAACTAGAGACCTAGGGGAATCCAAGATGGGGTGACTTGCGGGGCTCGTACCAGGTTCTGTTACCCAGAATCCTTTGCAAACCTCAAAATTTGGCTAAAAAAACAAATGTTCCTCACATTTCTGTGGCAGAAAGTTCTGGAATCTGAGAGGAGCCACAAATTTCATTCCACCCAGCGTTCCCCCAAGTCTCCCGATAAAAATGATACCTCACTTGTGTGGGTAGGCCTAGCGCCCGTGACAGGAAACGCCCCAAAGCGCAACGCGGACACATCCACATTTTTGAAAGAAAACAGAGGTGTTTTTTGCGAAGTGCCTACCTGTAGATTTTGGCCTCTAGCTCAGCCGGCACCTAGGGAAACCCACCAAACCTGTGCATTTCTGAAAACTAGAGACCTAGGGGAATCTAAGGAGGGGTGACTTGCGGGGCTCGGATCAGGTTCTGTTACCCAGATTTCTTTGCAAACCTCAAAATTTGGCTAAAAAAACACATGTTCCTCACATTTCTGTGGCAGAAAGTTCTGGAATCTGAGAGGAGCCACAAATTTCCTTCCACCCAGCGTTCCCCCAAGTCTCCCGATAAAAATGATACCTCACTTGTGTGGGTAGGCCTAGCGCCCGCGACAGGAAACGCCCCAAAGCGCAACGTGGACACATCCAAATTTTTGGAAGAAAACAGAGGTGTTTTTTGCGAAGTGCCTACCTGTAGATTTTGGCCTCTAACTCAGCCGGCACCTAGGGAAACCTAGAGAACCTGTGCATTTCTGAAAACTAGAGACCTAGGGGAATCCAAGATGGGGTGACTTGCGGGGCTCGGACCAGGTTCTGTTACCCAGAATCCTTTGCAAACCTCAAAATTTGGCTAAAAAAACACATGTTCCTCACATTTCTGTGGCAGAAAGTTCTGGAATCTGAGAGGAGCCACAAATTTCCTTCCACCCAGCGTTCCCCCAAGTCTCCCGATAAAAATGATACCTCACTTGTGTGGGTAGGCCTAGCGCCCGCGACAGGAAACGCCCCAAAGCGCAACGTGGACACATCCAAATTTTTGGAAGAAAACAGAGGTGTTTTTTTCGAAGTGCCTACCTGTAGATTTTGGCCTCTAGCTCAGCCGGCACCTAGCGAAACCTACCAAACCTGTGCATTTCTGAAAACTAGAGACCTAGGGGAATCCAAGATGGGGTGACTTGCGGGGCTCGTACAAGGTTATGTTACCAAGAATCCTTTGCAAACCTCAAAATTTGGCTAAAAAAACACATGTTCCTCACATTTCTGTGGCAGAAAGTTCTGGAATCTGAGAGGAGCCACAAATTCCCTTCCACCCAGCGTTCCCCCAAGTCTCCTGATAAAAATGATACCTCACTTGTGTGGGTAGGCCTAGCGCCCGCGACAGGAAACGCCCCAAAGCGCAACGTGGACACATCCAAATTTTTGGAAGAAAACAGAGGTGTTTTTTGCGAAGTGCCTACCTGTAGATTTTGGCCTCTAGCTCAGCCGGCACCTAGGGAAACCCACCAAACCTGTGCATTTCTGAAAACTAGAGACCTAGGGGAATCTAAGGAGGGGTGACTTTCGGGGCTCGAATCAGGTTCTGTAACCCAGATTTCTTTGCAAACCTCAAAATTTGGCTAAAAAGACACATGTTCCTCACATTTCTGTGGCAGAAAGTTCTGGAATCTGAGAGGAGCCACAAATTTCCTTCCACCCAGCGTTTCCCCAAGTCTCCCGATAAAAATGATACCTCACTTGTGTGGGTAGGCCTAGCGCCCGCGACAGGAAATGCCCCAAAGCGCAACGTGGACACATCCAAATTTTTGGAAGAAAACAGAGGTGTTTTTTGCGAAGTGCCTACATGTAGATTTTGGCCTCTAGCTCAGCCGGCACCTAGGGAAACCTACCAAACCTGTGCATTTCTGACAACTAGAGACCTAGGGGAATCCAAGATGGGGTGACTTGCAGGGCTCGGACCAGGTTCTGTTACCCAGAATCCTTTGCAAACCTCAAAATTTGGCTAAAAAAACACATGTTCCTCACATTTCTGTGGCAGAAAGTTCTGGAATCTGAGAGGAGCCACAAATTTCCTTCCACCCAGCGTTCCCCCAAGTCTCCCGATAAAAATTATACCTCACTTGTGTGGGTAGGCCTAGCGCCCGCGACAGGAAATGCCCCAAAGCGCAACGTGGACACATCCAAATTTTTGGAAGAAAACAGAGGTGTTTTTTGCGAACTGCCTACCTGTAGATTTTGGCCTCTAACTCAGCCGGCACCTAGGGAAACCTACCAAACCTGTGCATTTCTGAAAACTAGAGACCTAGGGGAATCCAAGATGGGGTGACTTGCGGGGCTCGGACCAGGTTCTGTTACCCAGAATCCTTTGCAAACCTCAAAATTTGGCTAAAAAAACACATGTTCCTCACATTTCTGTGGCAGAAAGTTCTGGAATCTGAGAGGAGCCACAAATTTCCTTCCACCCAGCGTTCCCCCAAGTCTCCTGATAAAAATGATACCTCACTTGTGTGGGTAGGCCTAGCACCCGCGACAGGAAACGCCCCAAAACGCAACGTGGACACATCCACATTTTTGGAAGAAAACAGAGGTGTGTTTTGCGAAGTGCCTACCTGTAGATTTTGGCCTCTAGCTTAGCCGGCACCTAGGGAAACCTACCAAACCTGTGCATTTCTGAAAACTAGAGACCTAGGGGAATCCAAGATGGGGTGACTTGCGGGGCTCGTACCAGGTTCTGTTACCCAGAATCCTTTGCAAACCTCAAAATTTGGCTAAAAAAACACATGTTCCTCACATTTCTGTGGCAGAAAGTTCTGGAATCTGAGGGGAGCCACAAATTTCCTTCCACCCAGCGTTCCCCCAAGTCACCCGATAAAAATGATACCTCACTTGTGTGGGTAGGCCTAGCGCCCGCGACAGGAAACGCCCCAAAGCGCAACGTGGACACATCCAAATTTTTGGAAGAAAGCAGAGGTTTTTTTTCGAAGTGCGTACCTGTAGATTTTGGCCTCTAGCTCAGCCGGCACCTAGGGAAACCTACCAAACCTGTGCATTTCTGAAAACTAGAGAACTAGGGGAATCCAAGATGGGGTGACTTGCAGGGCTCGGACCAGGTTCTGTTACCCAGAATCCTTTGCAAACCTCAAAATTTGGCTAAAAAAACACATGTTCCTCACATTTCTGTGGCAGAAAGTTCTGGAATCTGAGAGGAGCCACAAATTTCCATCCAGCCAGCGTTCCCCCAAGTCTCCCGATAAAAATGATACCTCACTTGTGTGGGTAGGCCTAGCGCCCGCGACAGGAAACGCCCCAAAGCGCAACGTGGACAATTCCAAATTTTTGGAAGAAAACAGAGGTGTTTTTTGCGAAGTGCCTACCTGTAGATTTTGGCCTCTAACTCAGCCGGCACCTAGGGAAACCTAGAGAACCTGTGCATTTCTGAAAACTAGAGACCATGGGGAATCCAAGATGGGGTGACTTGCGAGGCTCGTACCAGGTTCTGTTACCCAGAATCCTTTGCAAACCTCAAAATTTGGCTAAAACAACACATGTTCCTCACATTTCTGTGGCAGAAAGTTCTGGAATCTGAGAGGAGCCACAAATTTCCTTCCACCCAGCGTTCCCAAAGTCTCCCCATAAAAATGATACCTCACTTGTGTGGGTAGGCCTAGCGCCCGCGACAGGAAACGCCCCAAAGCGCAACGTGGACACATCCAAATTTTTGGAAGAAAACAGAGGTGTTTTTTGCGAAGTGCCTACCTGTAGATTTTGGCCTCTAACTCAGCCGGCACCTAGGGAAACCTACCAAACCTGTGCATTTCTGAAAACTAGAGACCTAGGGGAATCCAAGATGGGGTGACTTGCGGGGCTCGGACCAGGTTCTGTTACCCAGAATCCTTTGCAAACCTCAAAATTTGGCTAAAACAACACATGTTCCTCACATTTCTGTGGCAGAAAGTTCTGGAATCTGAGAGGAGCCACAAATTTCCTTCCACCCAGCGTTCCCCCTAGTCTCCTGATAAAAATGATACCTCACTTGTGTGGGTAGGCCTAGCGCCTGCGACAGGAAACGCCCAAAACGCAACGTGGACACATCCACATTTTTGGAAGAAAACAGAGGTGTTTTTTGCGAAGTGCCTACCTGTAGATTTTGGCCTCTAGCTCAGCCGGCACCTAGCGAAACCTACCAAACCTGTGCATTTCTGAAAACTAGAGACCTAGGGGAATCCAAGATGGGGTGACTTGCGGGGCTCGTACAAGGTTATGTTACCAAGAATCCTTTGCAAACCTCAAAATTTGGCTAAAAAAACACATGTTCCTCACATTTCAGTGGCAGAAAGTTCTGGAATCTGAGAGGAGCCACAAATTCCCTTCCACCCAGCGTTCCCCCAAGTCTCCCGATAAAAATGATACCTCACTTGTGTGGGTAGGCCTAGCGCCCGCGACAGGAAACGCCCCAAAGCGCAACGTGGACACATCCAAATTTTTGAAAGAAAACAGAGGTGTTTTTTGCGAAGTGCCTACCTGTAGATTTTGGCCTCTAGCTCAGCCGGCACCTAGGGAAACCCACCAAACCTGTGCATTTCTGAAAACTAGAGACCTAGGGGAATCTAAAGAGGGGTGACTTGCGGGGCTCGGATCAGGTTCTGTAACCCAGATTTCTTTGCAAACCTCAAAATTTGGCTAAAAAAACACATGTTCCTCACATTTATGTGGCAGAAAGTTCTGGAATCTGAGAGGAGCCACAAATTTCCTTCCACCCAGCGTTTCCCCAAGTCTCCCGATAAAAATGATACCTCACTTGTGTGGGTAGGCCTAGCGCCCGCGACAGGAAATGCCCCAAAGCGCAACGTGGACACATCCAAATTTTTGGAAGAAAACAGAGGTGTTTTTTGCGAAGTGCCTACATGTAGATTTTGGCCTCTAGCTCAGCCGGCACCTAGGGAAACCTACCAAACCTGTGCATTTCTGACAACTAGAGACCTAGGGGAATCCAAGATGGGGAGACTTGCAGGGCTCGGACCAGGTTCTGTTACCCAGAATCCTTTGCAAACCTCAAAATTTGGCTAAAAAAACACATGTTCCTCACATTTCTGTGGCAGAAAGTTCTGGAATCTGAGAGGAGCCACAAATTTCCTTCCACCCAGCGTTCCCCCAAGTCTCCCCATAAAAATGATACCTCACTTGTGTGGGTAGGCCTAGCGCCCGCGACAGGAAACGCCCCAAAGCGCAACGTGGACACATCCACATTTTTGGAAGAAAACAGAGGTGTTTTTTGCGAAGTGCCTACCTGTAGATTTTGGCCTCTAACTCAGCCGGCACCTAGGGAAACCTACCAAACCTGTGCATTTCTGAAAACTAGAGACCTAGGGGAATCCAAGATGGGGTGACTTGCGGGGCTCGGACCAGGTTCTGTTACCCAGAATCCTTTGCAAACCTCAAAATTTGGCTAAAAAAACACATGTTCCTCACATTTCTGTGGCAGAAAGTCCTGGAATCTGAGAGGAGCCACAAATTTCCTTCCACCCAGCGTTCCCCCTAGTCTCCTGATAAAAATGATACCTCACTTGTGTGGGTAGGCCTAGCGCCCGCGACAGGAAACGCCCCAAAACGCAACGTGGACACATCCAAATTTTTGGAAGAAAACAGAGGTGTTTTTTGCGAAGTGCCTACCTGTAGATTTTGGCCTCTAGCTCAGCCGGCACCTAGCGAAACCTACCAAACCTGTGCATTTCTGAAAACTAGAGACCTAGGGGAATCCAAGATGGGGTGACTTGCGGGGCTCGTACAAGGTTATGTTACCAAGAATCCTTTGCAAACCTCAAAATTTGGCTAAAAAAACACATGTTCCTCACATTTCTGTGGCAGAAAGTTCTGGAATCTGAGAGGAGCCACAAATTCCCTTCCACCCAGCGTTCCCCCAAGTCTCCCGATAAAAATGATACCTCACTTGTGTGGGTAGGCCTAGCGCCCGCGACAGGAAACGCCCCAAAGCGCAACGTGGACACATCCAAATTTTTGAAAGAAAACAGAGGTGTTTTTTGCGAAGTGCCTACCTGTAGATTTTGGCCTCTAGCTCAGCCGGCACCTAGGGAAACCCACCAAACCTGTGCATTTCTGACAACTAGAGACCTAGGGGAATCCAAGATGGGGTGACTTGCAGGGCTCGGACCAGGTTCTGTTACCCAGAATCCTTTGCAAACCTCAAAATTTGGCTAAAAAAACACATGTTCCTCACATTTCTGTGGCAGAAAGTTCTGGAATCTGAGAGGAGCCACAAATTTCCTTCCACCCAGCGTTCCCCCAAGTCTCCCGATAAAAATGATACCTCACTTGTGTGGGTAGGCCTAGCGCCCGCGACAGGAAATGCCCCAAAGCGCAACGTGGACACATCCAAATTTTTGGAAGAAAACAGAGGTGTTTTATGCGAACTGCCTACCTGTAGATTTTGGCCTCTAACTCAGCCGGCACCTAGGGAAACCTACCAAACCTGTGCATTTCTGAAAACTAGAGACCTAGGGGAATCCAAGATGGGGTGACTTGCGGGGCTCGGACCAGGTTCTGTTACCCAGAATCCTTTGCAAACCTCAAAATTTGGCTAAAAAAACACATGTTCCTCACATTTCTGTGGCAGAAAGTTCTGGAATCTGAGAGGAGCCACAAATTTCCTTCCACCCAGCGTTCCCCCAAGTCTCCTGATAAAAATGATACCTCACTTGTGTGGGTAGGCCTAGCACCCGCAACAGGAAACGCCCCAAAACGCAACGTGGACACATCCAAATTTTTGGAAGAAAACAGAGGTGTGTTTTGTGAAGTGCCTACCTGTAGATTTTGGCCTCTAGCTTAGCCGGCACCTAGGGAAACCTACCAAACCTGTGCATTTCTGAAAACTAGAGACCTAGGGGAATCCAAGATGGGGTGACTTGCGGGGCTCGTACCAGGTTCTGTTACCCAGAATCCTTTGCAAACCTCAAAATTTGGCTAAAAAAACACATGTTCCTCACATTTCTGTGGCAGAAAGTTCTGGAATCTGAGGGGAGCCACAAATTTCCTTCCACCCAGCGTTCCCCCAAGTCACCCGATAAAAATGATACCTCACTTGTGTGGGTAGGCCTAGCGCCCGCGACAGGAAACGCCCCAAAGCGCAACGTGGACACATCCAAATTTTTGGAAGAAAGCAGAGTTTTTTTTGCGAAGTGCCTACCTGTAGATTTTGGCCTCTAGCTCAGCCGGCACCTAGGGAAACCTACCAAACCTGTGCATTTCTGAAAACTAGAGAACTAGGGGAATCCAAGATGGGGTGACTTGCAGGGCTCGGACCAGGTTCTGTTACCCAGAATCCTTTGCAAACCTCAAAATTTGGCTAAAAAAACACATGTTCCTCACATTTCTGTGGCAGAAAGTTCTGGAATCTGAGAGGAGCCACAAATTTCCATCCAGCCAGCGTTCCCCCAAGTCTCCCGATAAAAATGATACCTCACTTGTGTGGGTAGGCCTAGCGCCCGCGACAGGAAACGCCCCAAAGCGCAACGTGGACACATCCAAATTTTTGGAAGAAAACAGAGGTGTTTTTTGCGAAGTGCCTACCTGTAGATTTTGGCCTCTAACTCAGCCGGCACCTAGGGAAACCTAGAGAACCTGTGCATTTCTGAAAACTAGAGACCATGGGGAATCCAAGATGGGGTGACTTGCGAGGCTCGTACCAGGTTCTGTTACCCAGAATCCTTTGCAAACCTCAAAATTTGGCTAAAACAACACATGTTCCTCACATTTCTGTGGCAGAAAGTTCTGGAATCTGAGAGGAGCCACAAATTTCCTTCCACCCAGCGTTCCCCCAAGTCTCCCCATAAAAATGATACCTCACTTGTGTGGGTAGGCCTAGCGCCCGCGACAGGAAACGCCCCAAAGCGCAACGTGGACACATCCAAATTTTTGGAAGAAAACAAAGGTGTTTTTTGCGAAGTGCCTACCTGTAGATTTTGGCCTCTAACTCAGCCGGCACCTAGGGAAACCTACCAAACCTGTGCATTTCTGAAAACTAGAGACCTAGGGGAATCCAAGATGGGGTGACTTGCGGGGCTCGGACCAGGTTCTGTTACCCAGAATCCTTTGCAAACCTCAAAATTTGGCTAAAAAAACACATGTTCCTCACATTTCTGTGGCAGAAAGTTCTGGAATCTGAGAGGAGCCACAAATTTCCTTCCACCCAGCGTTCCCCCTAGTCTCCTGATAAAAATGATACCTCACTTGTGTGGGTAGGCCTAGCGCCTGCGACAGGAAACGCCCCAAAACGCAACGTGGACACATCCACATTTTTGGAAGAAAACAGAGGTGTTTTTTGCGAAGTGCCTACCTGTAGATTTTGGCCTCTAGCTCAGCCGGCACCTAGCGAAACCTACCAAACCTGTGCATTTCTGAAAACTAGAGACCTAGGGGAATCCAAGATGGGGTGACTTGCGGGGCTCGTACAAGGTTATGTTACCAAGAATCCTTTGCAAACCTCAAAATTTGGCTAAAAAAACACATGTTCCTCACATTTCAGTGGCAGAAAGTTCTGGAATCTGAGAGGAGCCACAAATTCCCTTCCACCCAGCGTTCCCCCAAGTCTCCCGATAAAAATGATACCTCACTTGTGTGGGTAGGCCTAGCGCCCGCGACAGGAAACGCCCCAAAGCGCAACGTGGACACATCCAAATTTTTGAAAGAAAACAGAGGTGTTTTTTGCGAAGTGCCTACCTGTAGATTTTGGCCTCTAGCTCAGCCGGCACCTAGGGAAACCCACCAAACCTGTGCATTTCTGAAAACTAGAGACCTAGGGGAATCTAAGGAGGGGTGACTTGCGGGGCTCGGATCAGGTTCTGTAACCCAGATTTCTTTGCAAACCTCAAAATTTGGCTAAAAAAACACATGTTCCTCACATTTATGTGGCAGAAAGTTCTGGAATCTGAGAGGAGCCACAAATTTCCTTCCACCCAGCGTTTCCCCAAGTCTCCCGATAAAAATGATACCTCACTTGTGTGGGTAGGCCTAGCGCCCGCGACAGGAAATGCCCCAAAGCGCAACGTGGACACATCCAAATTTTTGGAAGAAAACAGAGGTGTTTTTTGCGAAGTGCCTACATGTAGATTTTGGCCTCTAGCTCAGCCGGCACCTAGGGAAACCTACCAAACCTGTGCATTTCTGACAACTAGAGACCTAGGGGAATCCAAGATGGGGTGACTTGCAGGGCTCGGACCAGGTTCTGTTACCCAGAATCCTTTGCAAACCTCAAAATTTGGCTAAAAAAACACATGTTCCTCACATTTCTGTGGCAGAAAGTTCTGGAATCTGAGAGGAGCCACAAATTTCCTTCCACCCAGCGTTCCCCCAAGTCTCCCCATAAAAATGATACCTCACTTGTGTGGGTAGGCCTAGCGCCCGCGACAGGAAACGCCCCAAAGCGCAACGTGGACACATCCAAATTTTTGGAAGAAAACAGAGGTGTTTTTTGCGAAGTGCCTACCTGTAGATTTTGGCCTCTAACTCAGCCGGCACCTAGGGAAACCTACCAAACCTGTGCATTTCTGAAAACTAGAGACCTAGGGGAATCCAAGATGGGGTGACTTGCGGGGCTCGGACCAGGTTCTGTTACCCAGAATCCTTTGCAAACCTCAAAATTTGGCTAAAAAAACACATGTTCCTCACATTTCTGTGGCAGAAAGTCCTGGAATCTGAGAGGAGCCACAAATTTCCTTCCACCCAGCGTTCCCCCTAGTCTCCTGATAAAAATGATACCTCACTTGTGTGGGTAGGCCTAGCGCCCGCGACAGGAAACGCCCCAAAACGCAACGTGGACACATCCAAATTTTTGGAAGAAAACAGAGGTGTTTTTTGCGAAGTGCCTACCTGTAGATTTTGGCCTCTAGCTCAGCCGGCACCTAGCGAAACCTACCAAACCTGTGCATTTCTGAAAACTAGAGACCTAGGGGAATCCAAGATGGGGTGACTTGCGGGGCTCGTACAAGGTTATGTTACCCAGAATCCTTTGCAAACCTCAAAATTTGGCTAAAAAAACACATGTTCCTCACATTTCTGTGGCAGAAAGTTCTGGAATCTGAGAGGAGCCACAAATTTCCTTCCACCCAGCGTTCCCCCAAGTCTCCTGATAAAAATTATACCTCACTTGTGTGGGTAGGCCTAGCGCCCGCGACAGGAAATGCCCCAAAGCGCAACGTGGACACATCCAAATTTTTGGAAGAAAACAGAGGTGTTTTTTGCGAACTGCCTACCTGTAGATTTTGGCCTCTAGCTCAGCCGGCACCTAGCGAAACCTACCAAACCTGTGCATTTCTGAAAACTAGAGACCTAGGGGAATCCAAGATGGGGTGACTTGCGGGGCTCGTACAAGGTTATGTTACCAAGAATCCTTTGCAAACCTCAAAATTTGGCTAAAAAAACACATGTTCCTCACATTTCAGTGGCAGAAAGTTCTGGAATCTGAGAGGAGCCACAAATTCCCTTCCACCCAGCGTTCCCCCAAGTCTCCCGATAAAAATGATACCTCACTTGTGTGGGTAGGCCTAGCGCCCGCGACAGGAAACGCCCCAAAGCGCAACGTGGACACATCCAAATTTTTGAAAGAAAACAGAGGTGTTTTTTGCGAAGTGCCTACCTGTAGATTTTGGCCTCTAGCTCAGCCGGCACCTAGGGAAACCCACCAAACCTGTGCATTTCTGAAAACTAGAGACCTAGGGGAATCTAAGGAGGGGTGACTTGCGGGGCTCGGATCAGGTTCTGTAACCCAGATTTCTTTGCAAACCTCAAAATTTGGCTAAAAAAACACATGTTCCTCACATTTATGTGGCAGAAAGTTCTGGAATCTGAGAGGAGCCACAAATTTCCTTCCACCCAGCGTTTCCCCAAGTCTCCCGATAAAAATGATACCTCACTTGTGTGGGTAGGCCTAGCGCCCGCGACAGGAAATGCCCCAAAGCGCAACGTGGACACATCCAAATTTTTGGAAGAAAACAGAGGTGTTTTTTGCGAAGTGCCTACATGTAGATTTTGGCCTCTAGCTCAGCCGGCACCTAGGGAAACCTACCAAACCTGTGCATTTCTGACAACTAGAGACCTAGGGGAATCCAAGATGGGGTGACTTGCAGGGCTCGGACCAGGTTCTGTTACCCAGAATCCTTTGCAAACCTCAAAATTTGGCTAAAAAAAACACATGTTCCTCACATTTCTGTGGCAGAAAGTTCTGGAATCTGAGAGGAGCCACAAATTTCCTTCCACCCAGCGTTCCCCCAAGTCTCCCCATAAAAATGATACCTCACTTGTGTGGGTAGGCCTAGCGCCCGCGACAGGAAACGCCCCAAAGCGCAACGTGGACACATCCAAATTTTTGGAAGAAAACAGAGGTGTTTTTTGCGAAGTGCCTACCTGTAGATTTTGGCCTCTAACTCAGCCGGCACCTAGGGAAACCTACCAAACCTGTGCATTTCTGAAAACTAGAGACCTAGGGGAATCCAAGATGGGGTGACTTGCGGGGCTCGGACCAGGTTCTGTTACCCAGAATCCTTTGCAAACCTCAAAATTTGGCTACAAAAACACATGTTCCTCACATTTCTGTGGCAGAAAGTCCTGGAATCTGAGAGGAGCCACAAATTTCCTTCCACCCAGCGTTCCCCCTAGTCTCCTGATAAAAATGATACCTCACTTGTGTGGGTAGGCCTAGCGCCCGCGACAGGAAACGCCCCAAAACGCAACGTGGACACATCCAAATTTTTGGAAGAAAACAGAGGTGTTTTTTGCGAAGTGCCTACCTGTAGATTTTGGCCTCTAGCTCAGCCGGCACCTAGCGAAACCTACCAAACCTGTGCATTTCTGAAAACTAGAGACCTAGGGGAATCCAAGATGGGGTGACTTGCGGGGCTCGTACAAGGTTATGTTACCCAGAATCCTTTGCAAACCTCAAAATTTGGCTAAAAAAACACATGTTCCTCACATTTCTGTGGCAGAAAGTTCTGGAATCTGAGAGGAGCCACAAATTTCCTTCCACCCAGCGTTCCCCCAAGTCTCCCGATAAAAATTATACCTCACTTGTGTGGGTAGGCCTAGCGCCCGCGACAGGAAATGCCCCAAAGCGCAACGTGGACACATCCACATTTTTGGAAGAAAACAGAGGTGTTTTTTGCGAACTGCCTACCTGTAGATTTTGGCCTCTAACTCAGCCGGCACCTAGGGAAACCTACCAAACCTGTGCATTTCTGAAAACTAGAGACCTAGGGGAATCCAAGATGGGGTGACTTGCGGGGCTCGGACCAGGTTCTGTTACCCAGAATCCTTTGCAAACCTCAAAATTTGGCTAAAAAAACACATGTTCCTCACATTTCTGTGGCAGAAAGTTCTGGAATCTGAGAGGAGCCACAAATTTCCTTCCACCCAGCGTTTCCCCAAGTCTCCCGATAAAAATGATACCTCACTTGTGTGGGTAGGCCTAGCGCCCGCGACAGGAAATGCCCCAAAGCGCAACGTGGACACATCCAAATTTTTGGAAGAAAACAGAGGTGTTTTTTGCGAAGTGCCTACATGTAGATTTTGGCCTCTAGCTCAGCCGGCACCTAGGGAAACCTACCAAACCTGTGCATTTCTGACAACTAGAGACCTAGGGGAATCCAAGATGGGGTGACTTGCAGGGCTCGGACCAGGTTCTGTTACCCAGAATCCTTTGCAAACCTCAAAATTTGGCTACAAAAACACATGTTCCTCACATTTCTGTGGCAGAAAGTTCTGGAATCTGAGAGGAGCCACAAATTTCCTTCCACCCAGCGTTCCCCCAAGTCTCCCGATAAAAATGATACCTCACTTGTGTGGGTAGGCCTAGCGCCCGCGACAGGAAACGCCCCAAAGCGCAACGTGGACACATCCAAATTTTTGGAAGAAAACAGAGGTGTTTTTTGCGAAGTGCCTACCTGTAGATTTTGGCCTCTAACTCAGCCGGCACCTAGGGAAACCTACCAAACCTGTGCATTTCTGAAAACTAGAGACCTAGGGGAATCCAAGATGGGGTGACTTGCGGGGCTCGGACCAGGTTCTGTTACCCAGAATCCTTTGCAAACCTCAAAATTTGGCTAAAAAAACACATGTTCCTCACATTTCTGTGGCAGAAAGTTCTGGAATCTGAGAGGAGCCACAAATTTCCTTCCACCCAGCGTTCCCCCAAGTCTCCTGATAAAAATGATACCACACTTGTGTGGGTAGGCCTAGCACCCGCGACAGGAAACGCCCCAAAACGCAACGTGGACACATCCAAATTTTTGGAAGAAAACAGGGGTGTGTTTTGCGAAGTGCCTACCTGTAGATTTTGGCCTCTAGCTTAGCCGGCACCTAGGGAAACCTACCAAACCTGTGCATTTCTGAAAACTAGAGACCTAGGGGAATCCAAGATGGGGTGACTTGCGGGGCTCGTACCAGGTTCTGTTACCCAGAATCCTTTGCAAACCTCAAAATTTGGCTAAAAAAACACATGTTCCTCACATTTCTGTGGCAGAAAGTTCTGGAATCTGAGGGGAGCCACAAATTTCCTTCCACCCAGCGTTCCCCCAAGTCTCCCGATAAAAATGATACCTCACTTGAGTGGGTAGGCCTAGCGCCCGCGACAGGAAACGCCCCAAAGCGCAACGTGGACACATCCACATTTTTGGAAGAAAGCAGAGGTTTTTTTGCGAAGTGCCTACCTGTAGATTTTGGCCTCTAGCTCAGCCGGCACCTAGGGAAACCTACCAAACCTGTGCATTTCTGAAAACTAGAGACCTAGGGGAATCCAAGATGGGGTGACTTGCAGGGCTCGGACCAGGTTCTGTTACCCAGAATCCTTTGCAAACCTCAAAATTTGGCTAAAAAAACACATGTTCCTCACATTTCTGTGGCAGAAAGTTCTGGAATCTGAGAGGAGCCACAAATTTCCATCCAGCCAGCGTTCCCCCAAGTCTCCCGATAAAAATGATACCTCACTTGTGTCGGTAGGCCTAGCGCCCGCGACAGGAAACGCCCCAAAGCGCAACGTGGACACATCCAAATTTTTGGAAGAAAACAGAGGTGTTTTTTGCGAAGTGCCTACCTGTAGATTTTGGCCTCTAACTCAGCCGGCACCTAGGGAAACCTACCAAACCTGTGCATTTCTGAAAACTAGAGACCTAGGGGAATCCAAGATGGGGTGACTTGCGGGGCTCGTACAAGGTTATGTTACCAAGAATCCTTTGCAAACCTCAAAATTTGGCTAAAAAAACACATGTTCCTCACATTTCAGTGGCAGAAAGTTCTGGAATCTGAGAGGAGCCACAAATTCCCTTCCACCCAGCGTTCCCCCAAGTCTCCCGATAAAAATGATACCTCACTTGTGTGGGTAGGCCTAGCGCCCGCGACAGGAAACGCCCCAAAGCGCAACGTGGACACATCCAAATTTTTGAAAGAAAACAGAGGTGTTTTTTGCGAAGTGCCTACCTGTAGATTTTGGCCTCTAGCTCAGCCGGCACCTAGGGAAACCCACCAAACCTGTGCATTTCTGAAAACTAGAGACCTAGGGGAATCTAAGGAGGGGTGACTTGCGGGGCTCGGATCAGGTTCTGTAACCCAGATTTCTTTGCAAACCTCAAAATTTGGCTAAAAAAACACATGTTCCTCACATTTATGTGGCAGAAAGTTCTGGAATCTGAGAGGAGCCACAAATTTCCTTCCACCCAGCGTTTCCCCAAGTCTCCCGATAAAAATGATACCTCACTTGTGTGGGTAGGCCTAGCGCCCGCGACAGGAAATGCCCCAAAGCGCAACGTGGACACATCCAAATTTTTGGAAGAAAACAGAGGTGTTTTTTGCGAAGTGCCTACATGTAGATTTTGGCCTCTAGCTCAGCCGGCACCTAAGGAAACCTACCAAACCTGTGCATTTCTGACAACTAGAGACCTAGGGGAATCCAAGATGGGGTGACTTGCAGGGCTCGGACCAGGTTCTGTTACCCAGAATCCTTTGCAAACCTCAAAATTTGGCTAAAAAAACACATGTTCCTCACATTTCTGTGGCAGAAAGTTCTGGAATCTGAGAGGAGCCACAAATTTCCTTCCACCCAGCGTTCCCCCAAGTCTCCCCATAAAAATGATACCTCACTTGTGTTTGTAGGCCTAGCGCCCGCGACAGGAAACGCCCCAAAGCGCAACGTGGACACATCCAAATTTTTGGAAGAAAACAGAGGTGTTTTTTGCGAAGTGCCTACCTGTAGATTTTGGCCTCTAACTCAGCCGGCACCTAGGGAAACCTACCAAACCTGTGCATTTCTGAAAACTAGAGACCTAGGGGAATCCAAGATGGGGTGACTTGCGGGGCTCGGACCAGGTTCTGTTACCCAGAATCCTTTGCAAACCTCAAAATTTGGCTAAAAAAACACATGTTCCTCACATTTCTGTGGCAGAAAGTCCTGGAATCTGAGAGGAGCCACAAATTTCCTTCCACCCAGCGTTCCCCCTAGTCTCCTGATAAAAATGATACCTCACTTGTGTGGGTAGGCCTAGCGCCCGCGACAGGAAACGCCCCAAAACGCAACGTGGACACATCCAAATTTTTGGAAGAAAACAGAGGTGTTTTTTGCGAAGTGCCTACCTGTAGATTTTGGCCTCTAGCTCAGCCGGCACCTAGCGAAACCTACCAAACCTGTGCATTTCTGAAAACTAGAGACCTAGGGGAATCCAAGATGGGGTGACTTGCGGGGCTCGTACAAGGTTATGTTACCCAGAATCCTTTGCAAACCTCAAAATTTGGCTAAAAAAACACATGTTCCTCACATTTCTGTGGCAGAAAGTTCTGGAATCTGAGAGGAGCCACAAATTTCCTTCCACCCAGCGTTCCCCCAAGTCTCCCGATAAAAATTATACCTCACTTGTGTGGGTAGGCCTAGCGCCCGCGACAGGAAATGCCCCAAAGCGCAACGTGGACACATCCACATTTTTGGAAGAAAACAGAGGTGTTTTTTGCGAACTGCCTACCTGTAGATTTTGGCCTCTAACTCAGCCGGCACCTAGGGAAACCTACCAAACCTGTGCATTTCTGAAAACTAGAGACCTAGGGGAATCCAAGATGGGGTGACTTGCGGGGCTCGGACCAGGTTCTGTTACCCAGAATCCTTTGCAAACCTCAAAATTTGGCTAAAAAAACACATGTTCCTCACATTTCTGTGGCAGAAAGTTCTGGAATCTGAGAGGAGCCACAAATTTCCTTCCACCCAGCGTTTCCCCAAGTCTCCCGATAAAAATGATACCTCACTTGTGTGGGTAGGCCTAGCGCCCGCGACAGGAAATGCCCCAAAGCGCAACGTGGACACATCCAAATTTTTGGAAGAAAACAGAGGTGTTTTTTGCGAAGTGCCTACATGTAGATTTTGGCCTCTAGCTCAGCCGGCACCTAGGGAAACCTACCAAACCTGTGCATTTCTGACAACTAGAGACCTAGGGGAATCCAAGATGGGGTGACTTGCAGGGCTCGGACCAGGTTCTGTTACCCAGAATCCTTTGCAAACCTCAAAATTTGGCTAAAAAAACACATGTTCCTCACATTTCTGTGGCAGAAAGTTCTGGAATCTGAGAGGAGCCACAAATTTCCTTCCACCCAGCGTTCCCCCAAGTCTCCCGATAAAAATGATACCTCACTTGTGTGGGTAGGCCTAGCGCCCGCGACAGGAAACGCCCCAAAGCGCAACGTGGACACATCCAAATTTTTGGAAGAAAACAGAGGTGTTTTTTGCGAAGTGCCTACCTGTAGATTTTGGCCTCTAACTCAGCCGGCACCTAGGGAAACCTACCAAACCTGTGCATTTCTGAAAACTAGAGACCTAGGGGAATCCAAGATGGGGTGACTTGCGGGGCTCGGACCAGGTTCTGTTACCCAGAATCCTTTGCAAACCTCAAAATTTGGCTAAAAAAACACATGTTCCTCACATTTCTGTGGCAGAAAGTTCTGGAATCTGAGAGGAGCCACAAATTTCCTTCCACCCAGCGTTCCCCCAAGTCTCCTGATAAAAATGATACCTCACTTGTGTGGGTAGGCCTAGCACCCGCGACAGGAAACGCCCCAAAACGCAACGTGGACACATCCACATTTTTGGAAGAAAACAGGGGTGTGTTTTGCGAAGTGCCTACCTGTAGATTTTGGCCTCTAGCTTAGCCGGCACCTAGGGAAACCTACCAAACCTGTGCATTTCTGAAAACTAGAGACCTAGGGGAATCCAAGATGGGGTGACTTGCGGGGCTCGTACCAGGTTCTGTTACCCAGAATCCTTTGCAAACCTCAAAATTTGGCTAAAAAAACACATGTTCCTCACATTTCTGTGGCAGAAAGTTCTGGAATCTGAGGGGAGCCACAAATTTCCTTCCACCCAGCGTTCCCCCAAGTCTCCCGATAAAAATGATACCTCACTTGAGTGGGTAGGCCTAGCGCCCGCGACAGGAAACGCCCCAAAGCGCAACGTGGACACATCCACATTTTTGGAAGAAAGCAGAGGTTTTTTTGCGAAGTGCCTACCTGTAGATTTTGGCCTCTAGCTCAGCCGGCACCTAGGGAAACCTACCAAACCTGTGCATTTCTGAAAACTAGAGACCTAGGGGAATCCAAGATGGGGTGACTTGCAGGGCTCGGACCAGGTTCTGTTACCCAGAATCCTTTGCAAACCTCAAAATTTGGCTAAAAAAACACATGTTCCTCACATTTCTGTGGCAGAAAGTTCTGGAATCTGAGAGGAGCCACAAATTTCCATCCAGCCAGCGTTCCCCCAAGTCTCCCGATAAAAATGATACCTCACTTGTGTCGGTAGGCCTAGCGCCCGCGACAGGAAACGCCCCAAAGCGCAACGTGGACACATCCAAATTTTTGGAAGAAAACAGAGGTGTTTTTTGCGAAGTGCCTACCTGTAGATTTTGGCCTCTAACTCAGCCGGCACCTAGGGAAACCTACCAAACCTGTGCATTTCTGAAAACTAGAGACCTAGGGGAATCCAAGATGGGGTGACTTGCGGGGCTCGGACCAGGTTCTGTTACCCAGAATCCTTTGCAAACCTCAAAATTTGGCTAAAAAAACACATGTTCCTCACATTTCTGTGGCAGAAAGTTCTGGAATCTGAGAGGAGCCACAAATTTCCTTCCACCCAGCGTTCCCCCAAGTCTCCCAATAAAAATGATACCTCACTTGTGTGGGTAGGCCTAGCGCCCGCGACAGGAAACGCCCCAAAGCGCAACGTGGACACATCCAAATTTTTGAAAGAAAACAGAGGTGTTTTTTGCGAAGTGCCTACCTGTAGATTTTGGCCTCTAGCTCAGCCGGCACCTAGGGAAACCCACTAAACCTGTGCATTTCTGAAAACTAGAGACCTAGGGGAATCTAAGGAGGGGTGACTTGCGGGGCTCGGATCAGGTTCTGTAACCCAGATTTCTTTGCAAACCTCAAAATTTGCCTAAAAAAACACATGTTCCTCACATTTCTGTGGCAGAAAGTTCTGGAATCTGAGAGGAGCCACAAATTTCCTTCCACCCAGCGTTTCCCCAAGTCTCCCGATAAAAATGATACCTCACTTGTGTGGGTAGGCCTAGCGCCCGCGACAGGAAATGCCCCAGAGCGCAACGTGGACACATCCAAATTTTTGGAAGAAAACAGAGGTGTTTTTTGCGAAGTGCCTACCTGTAGATTTTGGCCTGTAGCTCAGCCGGCACCTAGGGAAACCTACCAAACCTGTGCATTTCTGACAACTAGAGACGTAGGGGAATCCAAGATGGGGTGACTTGCAGGACTCGGACCAGGTTCTGTTACCCAGAATCCTTTGCAAACCTCAAAATTTGGCTAAAAAAACACATGTTCCTCATATTTCTGTGGCAGAAAGTTCTGGAATCTGAGAGGAGCCACAAATTTCCTTCCACCCAGCGTTCCCCCAAGTCTCCCGATAAAAATGATACCTCACTTGTGTGGGTAGGCCTAGCGCCCGCGACAGGAAACGCCCCAAAGCGCAACGTGGAGACATCCAAATTTTTGGAAGAAAACAGAGGTGTTTTTTGCGAAGTGCCTACCTGTAGATTTTGGCCTCTAACTCACCCGTCACCTAGGGAAACCTACCAAACCTGTGCATTTCTGAAAACTAGAGACCTAGGGGAATCCAAGATGGGGTGACTTGCGGGGCTCGGACCAGGTTCTGTTACCCAGAATCCTTTGCAAACCTCAAAATTTGGATAAAAAAACACATGTTCCTCAAATTTCTGTGGCAGAAAGTTCTGGATTCTGAGAGGAGCCACAAATTTCCTTCCACCCAGCGTTCCCCCATGTCTCCTGATAAAAATGATACCTCACTTGTGTGGGTAGGCCTAGCGCCCGTGACAGGAAACGCCCCAAAGCGCAACACGGACACATCCACATTTTTGAAAGAAAACAGAGGTGTTTTTTGCGAAGTGCCTACCTGTAGATTTTGGCCTCTAGCTCAGCCGGCACCTAGGGAAACCCACCAAACCTGTGCATTTCTGAAAACTAGAGACCTAGGGGAATCTAAGGAGGGGTGACTTGCGGGGCTCGGATCAGGTTCTGTTACCCAGATTTCTTTGCAAACCTCAAAATTTGGCTAAAAAAACACATGTTCCTCACATTTCTGTGGCAGAAAGTTCTGGAATCTGAGAGGAGCCACAAATTTCCTTCCACCCAGCGTTCCCCCAAGTCTCCCGATAAAAATGATACCTCACTTGTGTGGGTAGGCCTAGCGCCCGCGACAGGAAACGCCCCAAAGCGCAACGTGGACACATCCAAATTTTTTGAAGAAAACAGAGGTGTTTTTTGCGAAGTGCCTACCTGTAGATTTTGGCCTCTAACTCAGCCGGCACCTAGGGAAACCTAGAGAACCTGTGCATTTCTGAAAACTAGAGACCTAGGGGAATCCAAGATGGGGTGACTTGCGGGGCTCGGACCAGGTTCTGTTACCCAGAATCCTTTGCAAACCTCAAAATTTGGCTAAAAAAACACATGTTCCTCACATTTCTGTGGCAGAAAGTTCTGGAATCTGAGAGGAGCCACAAATTTCCTTCCACCCAGCGTTCCCCCAAGTCTCCCGATAAAAATGATACCTCACTTGTGGGGGTAGGCCTAGCGCCCGCGACAGGAAACGCCCCAAAGCGCAACGTGGACACATCCAAATTTTTGGAAGAAAACAGAGGTGTTTTTTGCGAAGTGCCTACCTGTAGATTTTGGCCTCTAACTCAGCCGGCACCTAGGGAAACCTACCAAACCTGTGCATTTCTGAAAACTAGAGACCTAGGGGAATCCAAGATGGGGTGACTTGCGGGGCTCGGACCAGGTTCTGTTACCCAGAATCCTTTGCAAACCTCAAAATTTGGCTAAAAAAACACATGTTCCTCACATTTCTGTGGCAGAAAGTTCTGGAATCTGAGAGGAGCCACAAATTTCCTTCCACCCAGCGTTCCCCCAAGTCTCCTGATAAAAATGATACCTCACTTGTGTGGGTAGGCCTAGCGCCCGCGACAGGAAACGCCCCAAAACGCAACGTGGACACATCCAAATTTTTGGAAGAAAACAGAGGTGTTTTTTGCGAAGTGCCTACCTGTAGATTTTGGCCTCTAGCTCAGCCGGCACCTAGCGAAACCTACCAAACCTGTGCATTTCTGAAAACTAGAGACCTAGGGGAATCCAAGATGGGGTGACTTGCGGGGCTCGTACAAGGTTATGTTACCAAGAATCCTTTGCAAACCTCAAAATTTGGCTAAAAAAACACATGTTCCTCACATTTCTGTGGCAGAAAGTTCTGGAATCTGAGAGGAGCCACAAATTCCCTTCCACCCAGCGTTCCCCCAAGTCTCCTGATAAAAATGATACCTCACTTGTGTGGGTAGGCCTAGCACCCGCGACAGGAAACGCCCCAAAACGCAACGTGGACACATCCAAATTTTTGGAAGAAAACAGAGGTGTGTTTTGCGAAGTGCCTACCTGTAGATTTTGGCCTCTAGCTTAGCCGGCACCTAGGGAAACCTACCAAACCTGTGCATTTCTGAAAACTAGAGACCTAGGGGAATCCAAGATGGGGTGACTTGCGGGGCTCGTACCAGGTTCTGTTACCCAGAATCGTTTGCAAACCTCAAAATTTGGCTAAAAAAACACATGTTCCTCACATTTCTGTGGCAGAAAGTTCTGGAATCTGAGGGGAGCCACAAATTTCCTTCCACCCAGCGTTCCCCCAAGTCACCCGATAAAAATGATACCTCACTTGTGTGGGTAGGCCTAGCGCCCGCGACAGGAAACGCCCCAAAGCGCAACGTGGACACATCCAAATTTTTGGAAGAAAGCAGAGGTTTTTTTGCGAAGTGCCTACCTGTAGATTTTGTCCTCTAGCTCAGCCGGCACCTAGGGAAACCTACCAAACCTGTGCATTTCTGAAAACTAGAGACCTAGGGGAATCCAAGATGGGGTGACTTGCAGGGCTCGGACCAGGTTCTGTTACCCAGAATCCTTTGCAAACCTCAAAATTTGGCTAAAAAAACACATGTTCCTCACATTTCTGTGGCAGAAAGTCCTGGAATCTGAGAGGAGCCACAAATTTCCTTCCACCCAGCGTTCCCCCTAGTCTCCTGATAAAAATGATACCTCACTTGTGTGGGTAGGCCTAGCGCCCGCGACAGGAAACGCCCCAAAACGCAACGTGGACACATCCAAATTTTTGGAAGAAAACAGAGGTGTTTTTTGCGAAGTGCCTACCTGTAGATTTTGGCCTCTAGCTCAGCCGGCACCTAGCGAAACCTACCAAACCTGTGCATTTCTGAAAACTAGAGACCTAGGGGAATCCAAGATGGGGTGACTTGCGGGGCTCGTACAAGGTTATGTTACCCAGAATCCTTTGCAAACCTCAAAATTTGGCTAAAAAAACACATGTTCCTCACATTTCTGTGGCAGAAAGTTCTGGAATCTGAGAGGAGCCACAAATTTCCTTCCACCCAGCGTTCCCCCAAGTCTCCCGATAAAAATTATACCTCACTTGTGTGGGTAGGCCTAGCGCCCGCGACAGGAAATGCCCCAAAGCGCAACGTGGACACATCCAAATTTTTGGAAGAAAACAGAGGTGTTTTTTGCGAAGTGCCTACCTGTAGATTTTGGCCTCTAGCTCAGCCGGCACCTAGGGAAACCTACCAAACCTGTGCATTTCTGAAAACTAGAGACCTAGGGGAATCCAAGATGGGGTGACTTGCGGGGCTCGGACCAGGTTCTGTTACCAGAATCCTTTGCAAACCTCAAAATTTGGCTAAAAAAACACATGTTCCTCACATTTCTGTGGCAGAAAGTTCTGGAATCTGAGAGGAGCCACAAATTTCCTTCCACCCAGCGTTCCCCCAAGTCTCCTGATAAAAATGATACCTCACTTGTGTGGGTAGGCCTAGCACCCGCGACAGGAAACGCCCCAAAACGCAACGTGGACACATCCAAATTTTTGGAAGAAAACAGGGGTGTGTTTTGCGAAGTGCCTACCTGTAGATTTTGGCCTCTAGCTTAGCCGGCACCTAGGGAAACCTACCAAACCTGTGCATTTCTGAAAACTAGAGACCTAGGGGAATCCAAGATGGGGTGACTTGCGGGGCTCGTACCAGGTTCTGTTACCCAGAATCCTTTGCAAACCTCAAAATTTGGCTAAAAAAACACATGTTCCTCACATTTCTGTGGCAGAAAGTTCTGGAATCTGAGGGGAGCCACAAATTTCCTTCCACCCAGCGTTCCCCCAAGTCTCCCGATAAAAATGATACCTCACTTGAGTGGGTAGGCCTAGCGCCCGCGACAGGAAACGCCCCAAAGCGCAACGTGGACACATCCACATTTTTGGAAGAAAGCAGAGGTTTTTTTGCGAAGTGCCTACCTGTAGATTTTGCCCTCTAGCTCAGCCGGCACCTAGGGAAACCTACCAAACCTGTGTATTTCTGAAAACTAGAGACCTAGGGGAATCCAAGATGGGGTGACTTGCAGGGCTCGGACCAGGTTCTGTTACCCAGAATCCTTTGCAAACCTCAAAATTTGGCTAAAAAAACACATGTTCCTCACATTTCTGTGGCAGAAAGTTCTGGAATCTGAGAGGAGCCACAAATTTCCATCCAGCCAGCGTTCCCCCAAGTCTCCCGATAAAAATGATACCTCACTTGTGTCGGTAGGCCTAGCGCCCGCGACAGGAAACGCCCCAAAGCGCAACGTGGACACATCCAAATTTTTGGAAGAAAACAGAGGTGTTTTTTGCGAAGTGCCTACCTGTAGATTTTGGCCTCTAACTCAGCCGGCACCTAGGGAAACCTACCAAACCTGTGCATTTCTGAAAACTAGAGACCTAGGGGAATCCAAGATGGGGTGACTTGCGGGGCTCGGACCAGGTTCTGTTACCCAGAATCCTTTGCAAACCTCAAAATTTGGCTAAAAAAACACATGTTCCTCACATTTCTGTGGCAGAAAGTTCTGGAGTCTGAGAGGAGCCACAAATTTCCTTCCACCCAGCGTTCCCCCAAGTCTCCCAATAAAAATGATACCTCACTTGTGTGGGTAGGCCTAGCGCCCGCGACAGGAAACGCCCCAAAGCGCAACGTGGACACATCCAAATTTTTGAAAGAAAACAGAGGTGTTTTTTGCAAAGTGCCTACCTGTAGATTTTGGCCTCTAGCTCAGCCGGCACCTAGGGAAACCCACTAAACCTGTGCATTTCTGAAAACTAGAGACCTAGGGGAATCTAAGGAGGGGTGACTTGCGGGGCTCGGATCAGGTTCTGTAACCCAGATTTCTTTGCAAACCTCAAAATTTGCCTAAAAAAACACATGTTCCTCACATTTCTGTGGCAGAAAGTTCTGGAATCTGAGAGGAGCCACAAATTTCCTTCCACCCAGTGTTTCCCCAAGTCTCCCGATAAAAATGATACCTCACTTGTGTGGGTAGGCCTAGCGCCCGCGACAGGAAATGCCCCAGAGCGCAACGTGGACACATCCAAATTTTTGGAAGAAAACAGAGGTGTTTTTTGCGAAGTGCCTACCTGTAGATTTTGGCCTGTAGCTCAGCCGGCACCTAGGGAAACCTACCAAACCTGTGCATTTCTGACAACTAGAGACGTAGGGGAATCCAAGATGGGGTGACTTGCAGGGCTCGGACCAGGTTCTGTTACCCAGAATCCTTTGCAAACCTCAAAATTTGGCTAAAAAAACACATGTTCCTCATATTTCTGTGGCAGAAAGTTCTGGAATCTGAGAGGAGCCACAAATTTCCTTCCACCCAGCGTTCCCCCAAGTCTCCCGATAAAAATGATACCTCACTTGTGTGGGTAGGCCTAGCGCCCGCGACAGGAAACGCCCCAAAGCGCAACGTGGAGACATCCAAATTTTTGGAAGAAAACAGAGGTGTTTTTTGCGAAGTGCCTACCTGTAGATTTTGGCCTCTAACTCAGCCGTCACCTAGGGAAACCTACCAAACCTGTGCATTTCTGAAAACTAGAGACCTAGGGGAATCCAAGATGGGGTGACTTGCGGGGCTCGGACCAGGTTCTGTTACCCAGAATCCTTTGCAAACCTCAAAATTTGGCTAAAAAAACACATGTTCCTCAAATTTCTGTGGCAGAAAGTTCTGGATTCTGAGAGGAGCCACAAATTTCCTTCCACCAGCGTTCCCCCATGTCTCCTGATAAAAATGATACCTCACTTGTGTGGGTAGGCCTAGCGCCCGTGACAGGAAACGCCCCAAAGCGCAACACGGACACATCCACATTTTTGAAAGAAAACAGAGGTGTTTTTTGCGAAGTGCCTACCTGTAGATTTTGGCCTCTAGCTCAGCCGGCACCTAGGGAAACCCACCAAACCTGTGCATTTCTGAAAACTAGAGACCTAGGGGAATCTAAGGAGGGGTGACTTGCGGGGCTCGGATCAGGTTCTGTTACCCAGATTTCTTTGCAAACCTCAAAATTTGGCTAAAAAAACACATGTTCCTCACATTTCTGTGGCAGAAAGTTCTGGAATCTGAGAGGAGCCACAAATTTCCTTCCACCCAGCGTTCCCCCAAGTCTCCCGATAAAAATGATACCTCACTTGTGTGGGTAGGCCTAGCGCCCGCGACAGGAAACGCCCCAAAGCGCAACGTGGACACATCCAAATTTTTGGAAGAAAACAGAGGTGTTTTTTGCGAAGTGCCTACCTGTAGATTTTGGCCTCTAACTCAGCCGGCACCTAGGGAAACCTAGAGAACCTGTGCATTTCTGAAAACTAGAGACCTAGGGGAATCCAAGATGGGGTGACTTGCGGGGCTCGGACCAGGTTCTGTTACCCAGAATCCTTTGCAAACCTCAAAATTTGGCTAAAAAAACACATGTTCCTCACATTTCTGTGGCAGAAAGTTCTGGAATCTGAGAGGAGCCACAAATTTCCTTCCACCCAGCGTTCCCCCAAGTCTCCCGATAAAAATGATACCTCACTTGTGTGGGTAGGCCTAGCGCCCGCGACAGGAAACGCCCCAAAGCGCAACGTGGACACATCCAAATTTTTGGAAGAAAACAGAGGTGTTTTTTGCGAAGTGCCTACCTGTAGATTTTGGCCTCTAACTCAGCCGGCACCTAGGGAAACCTACCAAACCTGTGCATTTCTGAAAACTAGAGACCTAGGGGAATCCAAGATGGGGTGACTTGCGGGGCTCGGACCAGGTTCTGTTACCCAGAATCCTTTGCAAACCTCAAAATTTGGCTAAAAAAACACATGTTCCTCACATTTCTGTGGCAGAAAGTTCTGGAATCTGAGAGGAGCCACAAATTTCCTTCCACCCAGCGTTCCCCCAAGTCTCCTGATAAAAATGATACCTCACTTGTGTGGGTAGGCCTAGCGCCCGCGACAGGAAACGCCCCAAAACGCAACGTGGACACATCCAAATTTTTGGAAGAAAACAGAGGTGTTTTTTGCGAAGTGCCTACCTGTAGATTTTGGCCTCTAGCTCAGCCGGCACCTAGCGAAACCTACCAAACCTGTGCATTTCTGAAAACTAGAGACCTAGGGGAATCCAAGATGGGGTGACTTGCGGGGCTCGTACAAGGTTATGTTACCAAGAATCCTTTGCAAACCTCAAAATTTGGCTAAAAAAACACATGTTCCTCACATTTCTGTGGCAGAAAGTTCTGGAATCTGAGGGGAGCCACAAATTTCCTTCCACCCAGCGTTCCCCCAAGTCACCCGATAAAAATGATACCTCACTTGTGTGGGTAGGCCTAGCGCCCGCGACAGGAAACGCCCCAAAGCGCAACGTGGACACATCCAAATTTTTGGAAGAAAGCAGAGGTTTTTTTGCGAAGTGCCTACCTGTAGATTTTGTCCTCTAGCTCAGCCGGCACCTAGGGAAACCTACCAAACCTGTGCATTTCTGAAAACTAGAGACCTAGGGGAATCCAAGATGGGGTGACTTGCAGGGCTCGGACCAGGTTCTGTTACCCAGAATCCTTTGCAAACCTCAAAATTTGGCTAAAAAAACACATGTTCCTCACATTTCTGTGGCAGAAAGTCCTGGAATCTGAGAGGAGCCACAAATTTCCTTCCACCCAGCGTTCCCCCTAGTCTCCTGATAAAAATGATACCTCACTTGTGTGGGTAGGCCTAGCGCCCGCGACAGGAAACGCCCCAAAACGCAACGTGGACACATCCAAATTTTTGGAAGAAAACAGAGGTGTTTTTTGCGAAGTGCCTACCTGTAGATTTTGGCCTCTAGCTCAGCCGGCACCTAGCGAAACCTACCAAACCTGTGCATTTCTGAAAACTAGAGACCTAGGGGAATCCAAGATGGGGTGACTTGCGGGGCTCGTACAAGGTTATGTTACCCAGAATCCTTTGCAAACCTCAAAATTTGGCTAAAAAAACACATGTTCCTCACATTTCTGTGGCAGAAAGTTCTGGAATCTGAGAGGAGCCACAAATTTCCTTCCACCCAGCGTTCCCCCAAGTCTCCCGATAAAAATTATACCTCACTTGTGTGGGTAGGCCTAGCGCCCGCGACAGGAAATGCCCCAAAGCGCAACGTGGACACATCCAAATTTTTGGAAGAAAACAGAGGTGTTTTTTGCGAACTGCCTACCTGTAGATTTTGGCCTCTAGCTCAGCCGGCACCTAGCGAAACCTACCAAACCTGTGCATTTCTGAAAACTAGAGACCTAGGGGAATCCAAGATGGGGTGACTTGCGGGGCTCGTACAAGGTTATGTTACCAAGAATCCTTTGCAAACCTCAAAATTTGGCTAAAAAAACACATGTTCCTCACATTTCAGTGGCAGAAAGTTCTGGAATCTGAGAGGAGCCACAAATTCCCTTCCACCCAGCGTTCCCCCAAGTCTCCCGATAAAAATGATACCTCACTTGTGTGGGTAGGCCTAGCGCCCGCGACAGGAAACGCCCCAAAGCGCAACGTGGACACATCCAAATTTTTGAAAGAAAACAGAGGTGTTTTTTGCGAAGTGCCTACCTGTAGATTTTGGCCTCTAGCTCAGCCGGCACCTAGGGAAACCCACCAAACCTGTGCATTTCTGAAAACTAGAGACCTAGGGGAATCTAAGGAGGGGTGACTTGCGGGGCTCGGATCAGGTTCTGTAACCCAGATTTCTTTGCAAACCTCAAAATTTGGCTAAAAAAACACATGTTCCTCACATTTCTGTGGCAGAAAGTTCTGGAATCTGAGAGGAGCCACAAATTTCCTTCCACCCAGCGTTTCCCCAAGTCTCCCGATAAAAATGATACCTCACTTGTGTGGGCAGGCCTAGCGCCCGCGACAGGAAATGCCCCAAAGCGCAACGTGGACACATCCAAATTTTTGGAAGAAAACAGAGGTGTTTTTTGCGAAGTGCCTACATGTAGATTTTGGCCTCTAGCTCAGCCGGCACCTAGGGAAACCTACCAAACCTGTGCATTTCTGACAACTAGAGACCTAGGGGAATCCAAGATGGGGTGACTTGCAGGGCTCGGACCAGGTTCTGTTACCCAGAATCCTTTGCAAACCTCAAAATTTGGCTAAAAAAACACATGTTCCTCACATTTCTGTGGCAGAAAGTTCTGGAATCTGAGAGGAGCCACAAATTTCCTTCCACCCAGCGTTCCCCCAAGTCTCCCCATAAAAATGATACCTCACTTGTGTGGGTAGGCCTAGCGCCCGCGACAGGAAACGCCCCAAAGCGCAACGTGGACACATCCAAATTTTTGGAAGAAAACAGAGGTGTTTTTTGCGAAGTGCCTACCTGTAGATTTGGCCTCTAACTCAGCCGGCACCTAGGGAAACCTACCAAACCTGTGCATTTCTGAAAACTAGAGACCTAGGGGAATCCAAGATGGGGTGACTTGCGGGGCTCGGACCAGGTTCTGTTACCCAGAATCCTTTGCAAACCTCAAAATTTGGCTAAAAAAACACATGTTCCTCACATTTCTGTGGCAGAAAGTCCTGGAATCTGAGAGGAGCCACAAATTTCCTTCCACCCAGCGTTCCCCCTAGTCTCCTGATAAAAATGATACCTCACTTGTGTGGGTAGGCCTAGCGCCCGCGACAGGAAACGCCCCAAAACGCAACGTGGACACATCCAAATTTTTGGAAGAAAACAGAGGTGTTTTTTGCGAAGTGCCTACCTGTAGATTTTGGCCTCTAGCTCAGCCGGCACCTAGCGAAACCTACCAAACCTGTGCATTTCTGAAAACTAGAGACCTAGGGGAATCCAAGATGGGGTGACTTGCGGGGCTCGTACAAGGTTATGTTACCCAGAATCCTTTGCAAACCTCAAAATTTGGCTAAAAAAACACATGTTCCTCACATTTCTGTGGCAGAAAGTTCTGGAATCTGAGAGGAGCCACAAATTTCCTTCCACCCAGCGTTCCCCCAAGTCTCCCGATAAAAATTATACCTCACTTGTGTGGGTAGGCCTAGCGCCCGCGACAGGAAATGCCCCAAAGCGCAACGTGGACACATCCAAATTTTTGGAAGAAAACAGAGGTGTTTTTTGCGAACTGCCTACCTGTAGATTTTGGCCTCTAACTCAGCCGGCACCTAGGGAAACCTACCAAACCTGTGCATTTCTGAAAACTAGAGACCTAGGGGAATCCAAGATGGGGTGACTTGCGGGGCTCGGACCAGGTTCTGTTACCCAGAATCCTTTGCAAACCTCAAAATTTGGCTAAAAAAACACATGTTCCTCACATTTCTGTGGCAGAAAGTTCTGGAATCTGAGAGGAGCCACAAATTTCCTTCCACCCAGCGTTTCCCCAAGTCTCCCGATAAAAATGATACCTCACTTGTGTGGGTAGGCCTAGCGCCCGCGACAGGAAATGCCCCAAAGCGCAACGTGGACACATCCAAATTTTTGGAAGAAAACAGAGGTGTTTTTTGCGAAGTGCCTACATGTAGATTTTGGCCTCTAGCTCAGCCGGCACCTAGGGAAACCTACCAAACCTGTGCATTTCTGACAACTAGAGACCTAGGGGAATCCAAGATGGGGTGACTTGCAGGGCTCGGACCAGGTTCTGTTACCCAGAATCCTTTGCAAACCTCAAAATTTGGCTAAAAAAACACATGTTCCTCACATTTCTGTGGCAGAAAGTTCTGGAATCTGAGAGGAGCCACAAATTTCCTTCCACCCAGCGTTCCCCCAAGTCTCCCGATAAAAATGATACCTCACTTGTGTGGGTAGGCCTAGCGCCCGCGACAGGAAACGCCCCAAAGCGCAACGTGGACACATCCAAATTTTTGGAAGAAAACAGAGGTGTTTTTTGCGAAGTGCCTACCTGTAGATTTTGGCCTCTAACTCAGCCGGCACCTAGGGAAACCTACCAAACCTGTGCATTTCTGAAAACTAGAGACCTAGGGGAATCCAAGATGGGGTGACTTGCGGGGCTCGGACCAGGTTCTGTTACCCAGAATCCTTTGCAAACCTCAAAATTTGGCTAAAAAAACACATGTTCCTCACATTTCTGTGGCAGAAAGTTCTGGAATCTGAGAGGAGCCACAAATTTCCTTCCACCCAGCGTTCCCCCAAGTCTCCTGATAAAAATGATACCTCACTTGTGTGGGTAGGCCTAGCACCCGCGACAGGAAACGCCCCAAAACGCAACGCGGACACATCCAAATTTTTGGAAGAAAACAGGGGTGTGTTTTGCGAAGTGCCTACCTGTAGATTTTGGCCTCTAGCTTAGCCGGCACCTAGGGAAACCTACCAAACCTGTGCATTTCTGAAAACTAGAGACCTAGGGGAATCCAAGATGGGGTGACTTGCGGGGCTCGTACCAGGTTCTGTTACCCAGAATCCTTTGCAAACCTCAAAATTTGGCTAAAAAAACACATGTTCCTCACATTTCTGTGGCAGAAAGTTCTGGAATCTGAGGGGAGCCACAAATTTCCTTCCACCCAGCGTTCCCCCAAGTCTCCCGATAAAAATGATACCTCACTTGAGTGGGTAGGCCTAGCGCCCGCGACAGGAAACGCCCCAAAGCGCAACGTGGACACATCCACATTTTTGGAAGAAAGCAGAGGTTTTTTTGCGAAGTGCCTACCTGTAGATTTTGGCCTCTAGCTCAGCCGGCACCTAGGGAAACCTACCAAACCTGTGCATTTCTGAAAACTAGAGACCTAGGGGAATCCAAGATGGGGTGACTTGCAGGGCTCGGACCAGGTTCTGTTACCCAGAATCCTTTGCAAACCTCAAAATTTGGCTAAAAAAACACATGTTCCTCACATTTCTGTGGCAGAAAGTTCTGGAATCTGAGAGGAGCCACAAATTTCCATCCAGCCAGCGTTCCCCCAAGTCTCCCGATAAAAATGATACCTCACTTGTGTCGGTAGGCCTAGCGCCCGCGACAGGAAACGCCCCAAAGCGCAACGTGGACACATCCAAATTTTTGGAAGAAAACAGAGGTGTTTTTTGCGAAGTGCCTACCTGTAGATTTTGGCCTCTAACTCAGCCGGCACCTAGGGAAACCTACCAAACCTGTGCATTTCTGAAAACTAGAGACCTAGGGGAATCCAAGATGGGGTGACTTGCGGGGCTCGGACCAGGTTCTGTTACCCAGAATCCTTTGCAAACCTCAAAATTTGGCTAAAAAAACACATGTTCCTCACATTTCTGTGGCAGAAAGTTCTGGAATCTGAGAGGAGCCACAAATTTCCTTCCACCCAGCGTTCCCCCAAGTCTCCCAATAAAAATTATACCTCACTTGTGTGGGTAGGCCTAGCGCCCGCGACAGGAAACGCCCCAAAGCGCAACGTGGACACATCCAAATTTTTGAAAGAAAACAGAGGTGTTTTTTGCGAAGTGCCTACCTGTAGATTTTGGCCTCTAGCTCAGCCGGCACCTAGGGAAACCCACTAAACCTGTGCATTTCTGAAATCTAGAGACCTAGGGGAATCTAAGGAGGGGTGACTTGCGGGGCTCGGATCAGGTTCTGTAACCCAGATTTCTTTGCAAACCTCAAAATTTGCCTAAAAAAACACATGTTCCTCACATTTCTGTGGCAGAAAGTTCTGGAATCTGAGAGGAGCCACAAATTTCCTTCCACCCAGCGTTTCCCCAAGTCTCCCGATAAAAATGATACCTCACTTGTGTGGGTAGGCCTAGCGCCCGCAACAGGAAATGCCCCAGAGCGCAACGTGGACACATCCAAATTTTTGGAAGAAAACAGAGGTGTTTTTTGCGAAGTGCCTACCTGTAGATTTTGGCCTGTAGCTCAGCCGGCACCTAGGGAAACCTACCAAACCTGTGCATTTCTGACAACTAGAGACGTAGGGGAATCCAAGATGGGGTGACTTGCAGGGCTCGGACCAGGTTCTGTTACCCAGAATCCTTTGCAAACCTCAAAATTTGGCTAAAAAAACACATGTTCCTCATATTTCTGTGGCAGAAAGTTCTGGAATCTGAGAGGAGCCACAAATTTCCTTCCACCCAGCGTTCCCCCAAGTCTCCCGATAAAAATGATACCTCACTTGTGTGGGTAGGCCTAGCGCCCGCGACAGGAAACGCCCCAAAGCGCAACGTGGAGACATCCAAATTTTTGGAAGAAAACAGAGGTGTTTTTTGCGAAGTGCCTACCTGTAGATTTTGGCCTCTAACTCAGCCGTCACCTAGGGAAACCTACCAAACCTGTGCATTTCTGAAAACTAGAGACCTAGGGGAATCCAAGATGGGGTGACTTGCGGGGCTCGGACCAGGTTCTGTTACCCAGAATCCTTTGCAAACCTCAAAATTTGGCTAAAAAAACACATGTTCCTCAAATTTCTGTGGCAGAAAGTTCTGGATTCTGAGAGGAGCCACAAATTTCCTTCCACCCAGCGTTCCCCCATGTCTCCTGATAAAAATGATACCTCACTTGTGTGGGTAGGCCTAGCGCCCGTGACAGGAAACGCCCCAAAGCGCAACACGGACACATCCACATTTTTGAAAGAAAACAGAGGTGTTTTTTGCGAAGTGCCTACCTGTAGATTTTGGCCTCTAGCTCAGCCGGCACCTAGGGAAACCCACCAAACCTGTGCATTTCTGAAAACTAGAGACCTAGGGGAATCTAAGGAGGGGTGACTTGCGGGGCTCGGATCAGGTTCTGTTACCCAGATTTCTTTGCAAACCTCAAAATTTGGCTAAAAAAACACATGTTCCTCACATTTCTGTGGCAGAAAGTTCTGGAATCTGAGAGGAGCCACAAATTTCCTTCCACCCAGCGTTCCCCCAAGTCTCCCGATAAAAATGATACCTCACTTGTGTGGGTAGGCCTAGCGCCCGCGACAGGAAACGCCCCAAAGCGCAACGTGGACACATCCAAATTTTTGGAAGAAAACAGAGGTGTTTTTTGCGAAGTGCCTACCTGTAGATTTTGGCCTCTAACTCAGCCGGCACCTAGGGAAACCTAGAGAACCTGTGCATTTCTGAAAACTAGAGACCTAGGGGAATCCAAGATGGGGTGACTTGCGGGGCTCGGACCAGGTTCTGTTACCCAGAATCCTTTGCAAACCTCAAAATTTGGCTAAAAAAACACATGTTCCTCACATTTCTGTGGCAGAAAGTTCTGGAATCTGAGAGGAGCCACAAATTTCCTTCCACCCAGCGTTCCCCCAAGTCTCCCGTTAAAAATGATACCTCACTTGTGTGGGTAGGCCTAGCGCCCGCGACAGGAAACGCCCCAAAGCGCAACGTGGACACATCCAAATTTTTGGAAGAAAACAGAGGTGTTTTTTGCGAAGTGCCTACCTGTAGATTTTGGCCTCTAACTCAGCCGGCACCTAGGGAAACCTACCAAACCTGTGCATTTCTGAAAACTAGAGACCTAGGGGAATCCAAGATGGGGTGACTTGCGGGGCTCGGACCAGGTTCTGTTACCCAGAATCCTTTGCAAACCTCAAAATTTGGCTAAAAAAACACATGTTCCTCACATTTCTGTGGCAGAAAGTTCTGGAATCTGAGAGGAGCCACAAATTTCCTTCCACCCAGCGTTCCCCCAAGTCTCCTGATAAAAATGATACCTCACTTGTGTGGGTAGGCCTAGCGCCCGCGACAGGAAACGCCCCAAAACGCAACGTGGACACATCCAAATTTTTGGAAGAAAACAGAGGTGTTTTTTGCGAAGTGCCTACCTGTAGATTTTGGCCTCTAGCTCAGCCGGCACCTAGCGAAACCTACCAAACCTGTGCATTTCTGAAAACTAGAGACCTAGGGGAATCCAAGATGGGGTGACTTGCGGGGCTCGTACCAGGTTCTGTTACCCAGAATCCTTTGCAAACCTCAAAATTTGGCTAAAAAAACACATGTTCCTCACATTTCTGTGGCAGAAAGTTCAGGAATCTGAGGGGAGCCACAAATTTCCTTCCACCCAGCGTTCCCCCAAGTCACCCGATAAAAATGATACCTCACTTGTGTGGGTAGGCCTAGCGCCCGCGACAGGAAACGCCCCAAAGCGCAACGTGGACACATCCAAATTTTTGGAAGAAAACAGAGGTGTTTTTTGCGAAGTGCCTACCTGTAGATTTTGGCCTCTAACTCAGCCGGCACCTAGGGAAACCTACCAAACCTGTGCATTTCTGAAAACTAGAGACCTAGGGGAATCCAAGATGGGGTGACTTGCGGGGCTCGGACCAGGTTCTGTTACCCAGAATCCTTTGCAAACCTCAAAATTTGGCTAAAAAAACACATGTTCCTCACATTTCTGTGGCAGAAAGTTCTGGAATCTGAGAGGAGCCACAAATTTCCTTCCACCCAGCGTTCCCCCAAGTCTCCCGATAAAAATGATACCTCACTTGTGTGGGTAGGCCTAGCGCCCGCGACAGGAAACGCCCCAAAGCGCAACGTGGACACATCCAAATTTTTGGAAGAAAGCAGAGGTTTTTTTGCGAAGTGCCTACCTGTAGATTTTGTCCTCTAGCTCAGCCGGCACCTAGGGAAACCTACCAAACCTGTGCATTTCTGAAAACTAGAGACCTAGGGGAATCCAAGATGGGGTGACTTGCGGGGCTCGGACCAGGTTCTGTTACCCAGAATCCTTTGCAAACCTCAAAATTTGGGTAAAAAAACACATGTTCCTCACATTTCTGTGGCAGAAAGTTCTGGAATCTGAGAGGAGCCACAAATTTCCTTCCACCCAGCGTTCCCCCAAGTCTCCTGATAAAAATGATACCTCACTTGTGTGGGTAGGCCTAGCGCCCGCGACAGGAAACGCCCCAAAACGCAACGTGGACACATCCACATTTTTGGAAGAAAACAGAGGTGTTTTTTGCGAAGTGCCTACCTGTAGATTTTGGCCTCTAGCTCAGCCGGCACCTAGCGAAACCTACCAAACCTGTGCATTTCTGAAAACTAGAGACCTAGGGGAATCCAAGATGGGGTGACTTGCGGGGCTCGTACCAGGTTCTGTTACCCAGAATCCTTTGCAAACCTCAAAATTTGGCTAAAAAAACACATGTTCCTCACATTTCTGTGGCAGAAAGTTCTGGAATCTGAGGGGAGCCACAAATTTCCTTCCACCCAGCGTTCCCCCAAGTCACCCGATAAAAATGATACCTCACTTGTGTGGGTAGGCCTAGCGCCCGCGACAGGAAACGCCCCAAAGCGCAACGTGGACACATCCAAATTTTTGGAAGAAAGCAGAGGTTTTTTTGCGAAGTGCCTACCTGTAGATTTTGTCCTCTAGCTCAGCCGGCACCTAGGGAAACCTACCAAACCTGTGCATTTCTGAAAACTAGAGACCTAGGGGAATCCAAGATGGGGTGACTTGCAGGGCTCGGACCAGGTTCTGTTACCCAGAATCCTTTGCAAACCTCAAAATTTGGGTAAAAAAACACATGTTCCTCACATTTCTGTGGCAGAAAGTTCTGGAATCTGAGAGGAGCCACAAATTTCCATCCAGCCAGCGTTCCCCCAAGTCTCCCGATAAAAATGATACCTCACTTGTGTGGGTAGGCCTAGCGCCCGTGACAGGAAACGCCCCAAAGCGCAACGTGGACACATCCAAATTTTTGGAAGAAAACAGAGGTGTTTTTTGCGAAGTGCCTACCTGTAGATTTTGGCCTCTAACTCAGCCGGCACCTAGGGAAACCTAGAGAACCTGTGCATTTCTGAAAACTAGAGACCATGGGGAATCCAAGATGGGGTGACTTGCGGGGCTCGTACCAGGTTCTGTTACCCAGAATCCTTTGCAAACCTCAAAATTTGGCTAAAACAACACATGTTCCTCACATTTCTGTGGCAGAAAGTTCTGGAATCTGAGAGGAGCCACAAATTTCCTTCCACCCAGCGTTCCCCCAAGTCTCCCGATAAAAATGATACCTCACTTGTGTGGGTAGGCCTAGCGCCCGCGACAGGAAACGCCCCAAAGCGCAACGTGGACACATCCAAATTTTTGGAAGAAAACAGAGGTGTTTTTTGCGAAGTGCCTACCTGTAGATTTTGGCCTCTAACTCAGCCGGCACCTAGGGAAACCTACCAAACCTGTGCATTTCTGAAAACTAGAGACCTAGGGGAATCCAAGATGGGGTGACTTGTGGGGCTCGGACCAGGTTCTGTTACCCAGAATCCTTTGCAAACCTCAAAATTTGGCTAAAAAAACACATGTTCCTCACATTTCTGTGGCAGAAAGTTCTGGAATCTGAGAGGAGCCACAAATTTCCTTCCACCCAGCGTTCCCCCTACTCTCCTGATAAAAATGATACCTCACTTGTGTGGGTAGGCCTAGCGCCCGCGACAGGAAACGCCCCAAAACGCAACGTGGACACATCCAAATTTTTGGAAGAAAACAGAGGTGTTTTTTGCGAAGTGCCTACCTGTAGATTTTGGCCTCTAGCTCAGCCGGCACCTAGCGAAATCTACCAAACCTGTGCATTTCTGAAAACTAGAGACCTAGGGGAATCCAAGATGGGGTGACTTGCGGGGCTCGTACAAGGTTATGTTACCAAGAATCCTTTGCAAACCTCAAAATTTGGCGAAAAAAAAAACATGTTCCTCACATTTCTGTGGCAGAAAGTTCTGGAATCTGAGAAGAGCCACAAATTCCCTTCCACCCAGCGTTCCCCCAAGTCTCCCGATAAAAATGATACCTCACTTGTGTGGGTAGGCCTAGCGCCCGCGACAGGAAACGCCCCAAAGCGCAACGTGGACACATCCAAATTTTTGAAAGAAAACAGAGGTGTTTTTTGCGAAGTGCCTACCTGTAGATTTTGGCCTCTAGCTCAGCCGGCACCTAGGGAAACCCACCAAACCTGTGCATTTCTGAAAACTAGAGACCTAGGGGAATCTAAGGAGGGGTGACTTGCGGGGCTCGGATCAGGTTCTGTAACCCAGATTTCTTTGCAAACCTCAAAATTTGGCTAAAAAAACACATGTTCCTCACATTTCTGTGGCAGAAAGTTCTGGAATCTGAGAGGAGCCACAAATTTCCTTCCACCCAGCGTTCCCCCAAGTCTCCCGATAAAAATGATACCTCACTTGTGTGGGTAGGCCTAGCGCCCGCGACAGGAAACGCCCCAAAGCGCAACGTGGACACATCCAAATTTTTGGAAGAAAGCAGAGGTTTTTTTGCGAAGTGCCTACCTGTAGATTTTGTCCTCTAGCTCAGCCGGCACCTAGGGAAACCTACCAAACCTGTGCATTTCTGAAAACTAGAGACCTAGGGGAATCCAAGATGGGGTGACTTGCGGGGCTCGGACCAGGTTCTGTTACCCAGAATCCTTTGCAAACCTCAAAATTTGGGTAAAAAAACACATGTTCCTCACATTTCTGTGGCAGAAAGTTCTGGAATCTGAGAGGAGCCACAAATTTCCTTCCACCCAGCGTTCCCCCAAGTCTCCTGATAAAAATGATACCTCACTTGTGTGGGTAGGCCTAGCGCCCGCGACAGGAAACGCCCCAAAACGCAACGTGGACACATCCACATTTTTGGAAGAAAACAGAGGTGTTTTTTGCGAAGTGCCTACCTGTAGATTTTGGCCTCTAGCTCAGCCGGCACCTAGCGAAACCTACCAAACCTGTGCATTTCTGAAAACTAGAGACCTAGGGGAATCCAAGATGGGGTGACTTGCGGGGCTCGTACAAGGTTATGTTACCAAGAATCCTTTGCAAACCTCAAAATTTGGCTAAAAAAACACATGTTCCTCACATTTCTGTGGCAGAAAGTTCTGGAATCTGAGAGGAGCCACAAATTCCCTTCCACCCAGCGTTCCCCCAAGTCTCCTGATAAAAATGATACCTCACTTGTGTGGGTAGGCCTAGCACCCGCGACAGGAAACGCCCCAAAACGCAACGTGGACACATCCAAATTTTTGGAAGAAAACAGAGGTGTGTTTTGCGAAGTGCCTACCTGTAGATTTTGGCCTCTAGCTTAGCCGGCACCTAGGGAAACCTACCAAACCTGTGCATTTCTGAAAACTAGAGACCTAGGGGAATCCAAGATGGGGTTACTTGCGGGGCTCGTACCAGGTTCTGTTACCCAGAATCCTTTGCAAACCTCAAAATTTGGCTAAAAAAACACATGTTCCTCACATTTCTGTGGCAGAAAGTTCTGGAATCTGAGGGGAGCCACAAATTTCCTTCCACCCAGCGTTCCCCCAAGTCACCCGATAAAAATGATACCTCACTTGTGTGGGTAGGCCTAGCGCCCGCGACAGGAAACGCCCCAAAGCGCAACGTGGACACATCCAAATTTTTGGAAGAAAGCAGAGGTTTTTTTGCGAAGTGCCTACCTGTAGATTTTGTCCTCTAGCTCAGCCGGCACCTAGGGAAACCTACCAAACCTGTGCATTTCTGAAAACTAGAGACCTAGGGGAATCCAAGATGGGGTGACTTGCAGGGCTCGGACCAGGTTCTGTTACCCAGAATCCTTTGCAAACCTCAAAATTTGGGTAAAAAAACACATGTTCCTCACATTTCTGTGGCAGAAAGTTCTGGAATCTGAGAGGAGCCACAAATTTCCATCCAGCCAGCGTTCCCCCAAGTCTCCCGATAAAAATGATACCTCACTTGTGTGGGTAGGCCTAGCGCCCGTGACAGGAAACGCCCCAAAGCGCAACGTGGACACATCCAAATTTTTGGAAGAAAACAGAGGTGTTTTTTGCGAAGTGCCTACCTGTAGATTTTGGCCTCTAACTCAGCCGGCACCTAGGGAAACCTAGAGAACCTGTGCATTTCTGAAAACTAGAGACCATGGGGAATCCAAGATGGGGTGACTTGCGGGGCTCGTACCAGGTTCTGTTACCCAGAATCCTTTGCAAACCTCAAAATTTGGCTAAAACAACACATGTTCCTCACATTTCTGTGGCAGAAAGTTCTGGAATCTGAGAGGAGCCACAAATTTCCTTCCACCCAGCGTTCCCCCAAGTCTCCCGATAAAAATGATACCTCACTTGTGTGGGTAGGCCTAGCGCCCGCGACAGGAAACGCCCCAAAGCGCAACGTGGACACATCCAAATTTTTGGAAGAAAACAGAGGTGTTTTTTGCGAAGTGCCTACCTGTAGATTTTGGCCTCTAACTCAGCCGGCACCTAGGGAAACCTACCAAACCTGTGCATTTCTGAAAACTAGAGACCTAGGGGAATCCAAGATGGGGTGACTTGTGGGGCTCGGACCAGGTTCTGTTACCCAGAATCCTTTGCAAACCTCAAAATTTGGCTAAAAAAACACATGTTCCTCACATTTCTGTGGCAGAAAGTTCTGGAATCTGAGAGGAGCCACAAATTTCCTTCCACCCAGCGTTCCCCCTACTCTCCTGATAAAAATGATACCTCACTTGTGTGGGTAGGCCTAGCGCCCGCGACAGGAAACGCCCCAAAACGCAACGTGGACACATCCAAATTTTTGGAAGAAAACAGAGGTGTTTTTTGCGAAGTGCCTACCTGTAGATTTTGGCCTCTAGCTCAGCCGGCACCTAGCGAAATCTACCAAACCTGTGCATTTCTGAAAACTAGAGACCTAGGGGAATCCAAGATGGGGTGACTTGCGGGGCTCGTACAAGGTTATGTTACCAAGAATCCTTTGCAAACCTCAAAATTTGGCGAAAAAAAAAACATGTTCCTCACATTTCTGTGGCAGAAAGTTCTGGAATCTGAGAAGAGCCACAAATTCCCTTCCACCCAGCGTTCCCCCAAGTCTCCCGATAAAAATGATACCTCACTTGTGTGGGTAGGCCTAGCGCCCGCGACAGGAAACGCCCCAAAGCGCAACGTGGACACATCCACATTTTTGAAAGAAAACAGAGGTGTTTTTTGCGAAGTGCCTACCTGTAGATTTTGGCCTCTAGCTCAGCCGGCACCTAGGGAAACCCACCAAACCTGTGCATTTCTGAAAACTAGAGACCTAGGGGAATCTAAGGAGGGGTGACTTGCGGGGCTCGGATCAGGTTCTGTAACCCAGATTTCTTTGCAAACCTCAAAATTTGGCTAAAAAAACACATGTTCCTCACATTTCTGTGGCAGAAAGTTCTGGAATCTGAGAGGAGCCACAAATTTCCTTCCACCCAGCGTTTCCCCAAGTCTCCCGATAAAAATGATACCTCACTTGTGTGGGTAGGCCTAGCGCCCGCGACAGGAAATGCCCCAAAGCGCAACGTGGACACATCCAAATTTTTGGAAGAAAACAGAGGTGTTTTTTGCGAAGTGCCTACATGTAGATTTTGGCCTCTAGCTCAGCCGGCACCTAGGGAAACCTACCAAACCTGTGCATTTCTGACAACTAGAGACCTAGGGGAATCCAAGATGGGGTGACTTGCAGGGCTCGGACCAGGTTCTGTTACCCAGAATCCTTTGCAAACCTCAAAATTTGGCTAAAAAAACACATGTTCCTCACATTTCTGTGGCAGAAAGTTCTGGAATCTGAGAGGAGCCACAAATTTCCTTCCACCCAGCGTTCCCCCAAGTCTCCCGATAAAAATGATACCTCACTTGTGTGGGTAGGCCTAGCGCCCGCGACAGGAAACGCCCCAAAGCGCAACGTGGACACATCCAAATTTTTGGAAGAAAACAGAGGTGTTTTTTGCGAAGTGCCTACCTGTAGATTTTGGCCTCTAACTCAGCCGGCACCTAGGGAAACCTACCAAACCTGTGCATTTCTGAAAACTAGAGACCTAGGGGAATCCAAGATGGGGTGACTTGCGGGGCTCGGACCAGGTTCTGTTACCCAGAATCCTTTGCAAACCTCAAAATTTGGCTAAAAAAACACATGTTCCTCACATTTCTGTGGCAGAAAGTTCTGGAATCTGAGAGGAGCCACAAATTTCCTTCCACCCAGCGTTCCCCCAAGTCTCCCCATAAAAATGATACCTCACTTGTGTGGGTAGGCCTAGCGCCCGCGACAGGAAACGCCCCAAAGCGCAACGTGGACACATCCAAATTTTTGGAAGAAAACAGAGGTGTTTTTTGCGAAGTGCCTACCTGTAGATTTTGGCCTCTAACTCAGCCGGCACCTAGGGAAACCTACCAAACCTGTGCATTTCTGAAAACTAGAGACCTAGGGGAATCCAAGATGGGGTGACTTGCGGGGCTCGGACCAGGTTCTGTTACCCAGAATCCTTTGCAAACCTCAAAATTTGGCTAAAAAAACACATGTTCCTCACATTTCTGTGGCAGAAAGTTCTGGAATCTGAGAGGAGCCACAAATTTCCTTCCACCCAGCGTTCCCCCTAGTCTCCTGATAAAAATGATACCTCACTTGTGTGGGTAGGCCTAGCGCCCGCGACAGGAAACGCCCCAAAACGCAACGTGGACACATCCAAATTTTTGGAAGAAAACAGAGGTGTTTTTTGCGAAGTGCCTACCTGTAGATTTTGGCCTCTAGCTCAGCCGGCACCTAGCGAAACCTACCAAACCTGTGCATTTCTGAAAACTAGAGACCTAGGGGAATCCAAGATGGGGTGACTTGTGGGGCTCGTACAAGGTTATGTTACCAAGAATCCTTTGCAAATCTCAAAATTTGGCGAAAAAAACACATGTTCCTCACATTTCTGTGGCAGAAAGTTCTGGAATCTGAGAGGAGCCACAAATTCCCTTCCACCCAGCGTTCCCCCAAGTCTCCCGATAAAAATGATACCTCACTTGTGTGGGTAGGCCTAGCGCCCGCGACAGGAAACGCCCCAAAGCGCAACGTGGACACATCCAAATTTTTGAAAGAAAACAGAGGTGTTTTTTGCGAAGTGCCTACCTGTAGATTTTGGCCTCTAGGTCAGCCGGCACCTAGGGAAACCCACCAAACCTGTGCATTTCTGAAAACTAGAGACCAAGGGGAATCTAAGGAGGGGTGACTTGCGGGGCTCGGATCAGGTTCTGTAACCCAGATTTCTTTGCAAACCTCAAAATTTGGCTAAAAAAACACATGTTCCTCACATTTCTGTGGCAGAAAGTTCTGGAATCTGAGAGGAGCCACAAATTTCCTTCCACCCAGCGTTTCCCCAAGTCTCCCGATAAAAATGATACCTCACTTGTGTGGGTAGGCCTAGCGCCCGCGACAGGAAATGCCCCAAAGCGCAACGTGGACACATCCAAATTTTTGGAAGAAAACAGAGGTGTTTTTTGCGAAGTGCCTACCTGTAGATTTTGGCCTCTAACTCAGCCGGCACCTAGGGAAACCTACCAAACCTGTGCATTTCTGAAAACTAGAGACCTAGGGGAATCCAAGATGGGGTGACTTGCGGGGCTCGGACCAGGTTCTGTTACCCAGAATCCTTTGCAAACCTCAAAATTTGGCTAAAAAAACACATGTTCCTCACATTTCTGTGCCAGAAAGTTCTGGAATCTGAGAGGAGCCACAAATTTCCTTCCACCCAGCGTTCCCCCAAGTCTCCTGATAAAAATGATACCTCACTTGTGTGGGTAGGCCTAGCACCCGCGACAGGAAACGACCCAAAACGCAACGTGGACACATCCAAATTTTTGGAAGAAAACAGAGGTGTGTTTTGCGAAGTGCCTACCTGTAGATTTTGGCCTCTAGCTTAGCCGGCACCTAGGGAAACCTACCAAACCTGTGCATTTCTGAAAACTAGAGACCTAGGGGAATCCAAGATGGGGTGACTTGCGGGGCTCGTACCAGGTTCTGTTACCCAGAATCCTTTGCAAACCTCAAAATTTGGCTAAAAAAACACATGTTCCTCACATTTCTGTGGCAGAAAGTTCTGGAATCTGAGGGGAGCCACAAATTTCCTTCCACCCAGCGTTCCCCCAAGTCTCCCGATAAAAATGATACCTCACTTGTGTGGGTAGGCCTAGCGCCCGCGACAGGAAACGCCCCAAAGCGCAACGTGGACACATCCAAATTTTTGGAAGAAAGCAGAGTTTTTTTTGCGAAGTGCCTACCTGTAGATTTTGGCCTCTAGCTCAGCCGGCACCTAGGGAAACCTACCAAACCTGTGCATTTCTGAAAACTAGAGACCTAGGGGAATCCAAGATGGGGTGACTTGCAGGGCTCGGACCAGGTTCTGTTACCCAGAATCCTTTGCAAACCTCAAAATTTGGCTAAAAAAACACATGTTCCTCACATTTCTGTGGCAGAAAGTTCTGGAATCTGAGAGGAGCCACAAATTTCCATCCAGCCAGCGTTCCCCCAAGTCTCCCGATAAAAATTATACCTCACTTGTGTCGGTAGGCCTAGCGCCCGCGACAGGAAACGCCCCAAAGCGCAACGTGGACACATCCAAATTTTTGGAAGAAAACAGAGGTGTTTTTTGCGAAGTGCCTACCTGTAGATTTTGGCCTCTAACTCAGCCGGCACCTAGGGAAACCTAGAGAACCTGTGCATTTCTGAAAACTAGAGACCTAGGGGAATCCAAGATGGGGTGACTTGCGGGGCTCGTACCAGGTTCTGTTACCCAGAATCCTTTGCAAACCTCAAAATTTGGCTAAAAAAAACACATGTTCCTCACATTTCTGTGGCAGAAAGTTCTGGAATCTGAGAGGAGCCACAAATTTCCTTCCACCCAGCGTTCCCCCAAGTCTCCCAATAAAAATGATACCTCACTTGTGTGGGTAGGCCTAGCGCCCGCGACAGGAAACGCCCCAAAGCGCAACGTGGACACATCCAAATTTTTGAAAGAAAACAGAGGTGTTTTTTGCGAAGTGCCTACCTGTAGATTTTGGCCTCTAGCTCAGCCGGCACCTAGGGAAACCCACTAAACCTGTGCATTTCTGAAAACTAGAGACCTAGGGGAATCTAAGGAGGGGTGACTTGCGGGGCTCGGATCAGGTTCTGAAACCCAGATTTCTTTGCAAACCTCAAAATTTGCCTAAAAAAACACATGTTCCTCACATTTCTGTGGCAGAAAGTTCTGGAATCTGAGAGAAGCCACAAATTTCCTTCCACCCAGCGTTTCCCCAAGTCTCCCGATAAAAATGATACCTCACTTGTGTGGGTAGGCCTAGCGCCCGCGACAGGAAATGCCCCAGAGCGCAACGTGGACACATCCAAATTTTTGGAAGAAAACAGAGGTGTTTTTTGCGAAGTGCCTACCTGTAGATTTTGGCCTCTAGCTCAGCCGGCACCTAGGGAAACCTACCAAACCTGTGCATTTCTGACAACTAGAGACCTAGGGGAATCCAAGATGGGGTGACTTGCAGGGCTCGGACCAGGTTCTGTTACCCAGAATCCTTTGCAAACCTCAAAATTTGGCTAAAAAAACACATGTTCCTCATATTTCTGTTTCAGAAAGTTCTGGAATCTGAGAGGAGCCACAAATTTCCTTCCACCCAGCGTTCCCCCAAGTCTCCCGATAAAAATGATACCTCACTTGTGTGGGTAGGCCTAGCGCCCGCGACAGGAAACGCCCCAAAGCGCAACGTGGAGACATCCAAATTTTTGGAAGAAAACAGAGGTGTTTTTTGCGAAGTGCCTACCTGTAGATTTTGGCCTCTAACTCAGCCGTCACCTAGGGAAACCTACCAAACCTGTGCATTTCTGAAAACTAGAGACCTAGGGGAATCCAAGATGGGGTGACTTGCGGGGCTCGGACCAGGTTCTGTTACCCAGAATCCTTTGCAAACCTCAAAATTTGGCTAAAAAAACACATGTTCCTCAAATTTCTGTGGCAGAAAGTTCTGGATTCTGAGAGGAGCCACAAATTTCCTTCCACCCAGCGTTCCCCCATGTCTCCTGATAAAAATGATACCTCACTTGTGTGGGTAGGCCTAGCGCCCGCGACAGGAAACGCCCCAAAACGCAACGTGGACACATCCAAATTTTTGGAAGAAAACAGAGGTGTTTTTTGCGAAGTGCCTACATGTAGATTTTGGCCTCTAGCTCAGCCGGCACCTAGGGAAACCTACCAAACCTGTGCATTTCTGACAACTAGAGACCTAGGGGAATCCAAGATGGGGTGACTTGCAGGGCTCGGACCAGGTTCTGTTACCCAGAATCCTTTGCAAACCTCAAAATTTGGCTAAAAAAACCAATGTTCCTCACATTTCTGTGGCAGAAAGTTCTGGAATCTGAGAGGAGCCACAAATTTCCATCCACCCAGCGTTCCCCCAAGTCTCCCGATAAAAATGATACCTCACTTGTGTGGGTAGGCCTAGCGCCCGCGACAGGAAACGCCCCAAAGCGCCACGTGGACACATCCAAATTTTTTGAAGAAAACAGAGGTGTTTTTTGCGAAGTGCCTACCTGTAGATTTTGGCCTCTAACTCAGCCGGCACCTAGGGAAACCTAGAGAACCTGTGCATTTCTGAAAACTAGAGACCTAGGGGAATCCAAGATGGGGTGACTTGCGGGGCTCGGACCAGGTTATGTTACCCAGAATCCTTTGCAAACCTCAAAATTTGGCTTAAAAAACACATGTTCCTCACATTTCTGTGGCAGAAAGTTCTGGAATCTGAGAGGAGCCACAAATTTCATACCACCCAGCGTTCCCCCAAGTCTCCCGATAAAAATGATACCTCACTTGTGTGGGTAGGCCTAGCGCCCGTGACAGGAAACGCCCCAAAGCGCAACGTGGACACATCCCAATTTTTGAAAGAAAACAGAGGTGTTTTTTGCGAAGTGCCTACCTGTAGATTTTGGCCTCTAGCTCAGCCGGCACCTAGGGAAACCCACCAAACCTGTGCATTTCTGAAAACTAGAGACCTAGGGGAATCTAAAGAGGGGTGACTTGCGGGGTTCGGATCAGGTTCTGTTACCCAGATTTCTTTGCAAACCTAAAAATTTGGCTAAAAAAACACATGTTCCTCACATTTCTGTGGCAGAAAGTTCTGGAATCTGAGAGGAGCCACAAATTTCCTTCCACCCAGCGTTCCCCCAAGTCTCCCGATAAAAATGATACCTCACTTGTGTGGGTAGGCCTAGCGCCCGCGACAGGAAACGCCCCAAAGCGCAACGTGGACACATCCAAATTTTTGGAAGAAAACAGAGGTGTTTTTTGCGAAGTGCCTACCTGTAGATTTTGGCCTCTAACTCAGCCGGCACCTAGGGAAACCTAGAGAACCTGTGCATTTCTGAAAACTAGAGACCTAGGGGAATCCAAGATGGGGTGACTTGCGGGGCTCGGACCAGGTTCTGTTACCCAGAATCCTTTGCAAACCTCAAAATTTGGCTAAAAAAACACATGTTCCTCACATTTCTGTGGCAGAAAGTTCTGGAATCTGAGAGGAGCCACAAATTTCCTTCCACCCAGCGTTCCCCCAAGTCTCCCGATAAAAATGATACCTCACGTGTGTGGGTAGGCCTAGCGCCCGCGACAGGAAACGCCCCAAAGCGCAACGTGGACACATCCAAATTTTTGGAAGAAAACAGAGGTGTTTTTTGCGAAGTGCCTACCTGTAGATTTTGGCCTCTAACTCAGCCGGCACCTAGGGAAACCTACCAAACCTGTGCATTTCTGACAACTAGAGACGTAGGGGAATCCAAGATGGGGTGACTTGCGGGGCTCGGACCAGGTTCTGTTACCCAGAATCCTTTGCAAACCTCAAAATTTGGCTAAAAAAATACATGTTCCTCACATTTCTGTGGCAGAAAGTTCTGGAATCTGAGAGGAGCCACAAATATCCTTCCACCCAGCGTTCCCCCAAGTCTCCCGATAAAAATGATACCTCACTTGTGTGGGTAGGCCTAGCGCCCGCGACAGGAAACGCCCCAAAGCGCAACGTGGACACATCCAAATTTTTGGAAGAAAACAGAGGTGTTTTTTGCGAAGTGCCTACCTGTAGATTTTGGCCTCTAACTCAGCCGGCACCTAGGGAAACCTACCAAACCTGTGCATTTCTGAAAACTAGAGACCTAGGGGAATCCAAGATGGGGTGACTTGCGGGGCTCGGACCAGGTTCTGTTACCCAGAATCCTTTGCAAACCTCAAAATTTGGCTAAAAAAACACATGTTCCTCACATTTCTGTGGCAGAAAGTTCTGGAATCTGAGAGGAGCCACAAATTTCCTTCCACCCAGCGTTCCCCCAAGTCTCCTGATAAAAATGATACCTCACTTGTGTGGGTAGGCCTAGCGCCCGCGACAGGAAACGCCCCAAAACGCAACGTGGACACATCCAAATTTTTGGAAGAAAACAGAGGTGTTTTTTGCGAAGTGCCTACCTGTAGATTTTGGCCTCTAGCTCAGCCGGCACCTAGCGAAACCTACCAAACCTGTGCATTTCTGAAAACTAGAGACCTAGAGGAATCCAAGATGCGGTGACTTGCAGGGCTCGGACCAGGTTCTGTTACCCAGAATCCTTTGCAAACCTCAAAATTTGGCTAAAAAAACACATGTTCCTCACATTTCTGTGGCAGAAAGTTCTGGAATCTGAGAGGAGCCACAAATTTCAATCCAGCCAGCGTTCCCCCAAGTCTCCCGATAAAAATGATACCTCACTTGTGTGGGTAGGCCTAGCGCCAGCGACAGGAAACGCCCCAAAGCGCAACGTGGACACATCCAAATTTTTGGAAGAAAACAGAGGTGTTTTTTGCGAAGTGCCTACCTGTAGATTTTGGCCTCTAGCTCAGCCGGCACCTAGGGAAACCCACCAAACCTGTGCATTTCTGAAAACTAGAGACCTAGGGGAATCTAAGGAGGGGTGACTTGCGGGGCTCGGATCAGGTTCTGTTACCCAGATTTCTTTGCAAACCTCAAAATTTGGCTAAAAAAACACATGTTCCTCACATTTCTGTGGCAGAAAGTTCTGGAATCTGAGAGGAGCCACAAATTTCCTTCCACCCAGCGTTCCCCCAAGTCTCCCGATAAAAATGATACCTCACTTGTGTGGGTAGGCCTAGCGCCCGTGACAGGAAACGCCCCAAAGCGCAACGTGGACACATCCAAATTTTTGGAAGAAAACAGAGGTGTTTTTTGCGAAGTGCCTACCTGTAGATTTTGGCCTCTAACTCAGCCGGCACCTAGGGAAACCTAGAGAACCTGTGCATTTCTGAAAACTAGAGACCTAGGGGAATCCAAGATGGGGTGACTTGCGGGGCTCGGACCAGGTTCTGTTACCCAGAATCCTTTGCAAACCTCAAAATTTGGCTAAAAAAACACATGTTCCTCACATTTCTGTGGCAGAAAGTTCTGGAATCTGAGAGGAGCCACAAATTTCCTTCCACCCAGCGTTCCCCCAAGTCTCCCGATAAAAATGATACCTCACTTGTGTGGGTAGGCCTAGCGCCCGCGACAGGAAACGCCCCAAAGCGCAACGTGGACACATCCAAATTTTTGGAAGAAAACAGAGGTGTTTTTTGCGAAGTGCCTACCTGTAGATTTTGGCCTCTAACTCAGCCGGCACCTAGGGAAACCTACCAAACCTGTGCATTTCTGAAAACTAGAGACCTAGGGGAATCCAAGATGGGGTGACTTGCGGGGCTCGTACAAGGTTATGTTACCAAGAATCCTTTGGAAACCTCAAAATTTGGCTAAAAAAACACATGTTCCTCACATTTCTGTGGCAGAAAGTTCTGGAATCTGAGAGGAGCCACAAATTTCCTTCCACCCAGCGTTCCCCCAAGTCTCCCGATAAAAATGATACCTCACTTGTGTGGGTAGGCCTAGCGCCCGCGACAGGAAACGCCCCAAAGCGCAACGTGGACACATCCAAATTTTTGGAAGAAAACAGAGGTGTTTTTTGCGAAGTGCCTACCTGTAGATTTTGGCCTCTAACTCAGCCGGCACCTAGGGAAACCTACCAAACCTGTGCATTTCTGAAAACTAGAGACCTGGGGGAATCCAAGATGGGGTGACTTGCGGGGCTCGGACCAGGTTCTGTTACCCAGAATCCTTTGCAAACCTCAAAATTTGGCTAAAAAAACACATGTTCCTCACATTTCTGTGGCAGAAAGTTCTGGAATCTGAGAGGAGCCACAAATTTCCTTCCACCCAGCGTTCCCCCAAGTCTCCCGATAAAAATGATACCTCACTTGTGTGGGTAGGCCTAGCGCCCGCGACAGGAAATGCCCCAAAGCGCAATGTGGACACATCCAAATTTTTGAAAGAAAACAGAGGTGTTTTTTGCGAAGTGCCTACCTGTAGATTTTGGCCTCTAGCTCAGCCAGCACCTAGGGAAACCCACCAAACCTGTGCATTTCTGAAAACTAGAGACCTAGGGGAAACTAAGGAGGGGTGACTTGCGGGGCTCGGATCAGGTTCTGTAACCCAGATTTCTTTGCAAACCTCAAAATTTGGCTAAAAAAACACATGTTCCTCACATTTCTGTGGCAGAAAGTTCTGGAATCTGAGAGGAGCCACAAATGTCCTTCCACCCAGCGTTTCCCCAAGTCTCCCGATAAAAATGATACCTCACTTGTGTGGGTAGGCCTAGCGCCCGCGACAGGAAATGCCCCAAAGCGCAACGTGGACACATCCACATTTTTGGAAGAAAACAGAGGTGTTTTTTGCGAAGTGCCTACATGTAGATTTTGGCCTCTAGCTCAGCCGGCACCTAGGGAAACCTACCAAACCTGTGCATTTCTGACAACTAGAGACCTAGGGGAATCCAAGATGGGGTGACTTGCAGGGCTCGGACCAGGTTCTGTTACCCAGAATCCTTTGCAAACCTCAAAATTTGGCTAAAAAAACACATGTTCCTCACATTTCTGTGGCAGAAAGTTCTGGAATCTGAGAGGAGCCACAAATTTCCTTCCACCCAGAGTTTCCCCAAGTCTCCCGATAAAAATTATACCTCACTTGTGTGGGTAGGCCTAGCGCCCGCGACAGGAAATGCCCCAGAGCGCAACGTGGACACATCCAAATTTTTTGAAGAAAACAGAGGTGTTTTTTGCGAAGTGCCTACCTGTAGATTTTGGCCTCTAGCTCAGCCGGCACCTAGGGAAACCTACCAAACCTGTGCATTTCTGACAACTAGAGACGTAGGGGAATCCAAGATGGGGTGACTTGCGGGGCTCGTACAAGGTTCTGTTACCCAGAATCCTCTGCAAACCTCAAAATTTGGCTAAAAAAACACATGTTCCTCATATTTCTGTGGCAGAAAGTTCTGGAATCTGAGAGGAGCCACAAATTTCCTTCCACCCAGCGTTCCCCCAAGTCTCCCGATAAAAATGATACCTCACTTGTGTGGGTAGGCCTAGCGCCCGCGACAGGAAACGCCCCAAAGCGCAACGTGGAGACATCCACATTTTTGGAAGAAAACAGAGGTGTTTTTTGCGCAGTGCCTACCTGTAGATTTTGGCCTCTAACTCAGCCGTCACCTAGGGAAACCTACCAAACCTGTGCATTTCTGAAAACTAGAGACCTAGGGGAATCCAAGATGGGGTGACTTGCGGGGCTCGTACAAGGTTATGTTACCAAGAATCCTTTGCAAACCTCAAAATTTGGCTAAAAAAACACATGTTCCTCTCATTTCTGTGGCAGAAAGTTCTGGAATCTGAGAGGAGCCACAAATTTCCTTCCACCCAGCGTTCCCCCAAGTCTCCCGATAAAAATGATACCTCACTTGAGTGGGTAGGCCTAGCGCCCGCGACAGGAAACGCCCCAAAGCGCAACGTGGACACATCCAAATTTTTGAAAGAAAACAGAGGTGTTTTTTGCGAAGTGCCTACCTGTAGATTTTGGCCTCTAGCTCAGCCAGCACCTAGGGAAACCCACCAAACCTGTGCATTTCTGAAAACTAGAGACCTAGGGGAATCTAAGGAGGGGTGACTTGCGGGGCTCGGATCAGGTTCTGTAACCCAGATTTCTTTGCAAACCTCAAAATTTGGCTAAAAAAACACATGTTCCTCACATTTCTGTGGCAGAAAGTTCTGGAATCTGAGAGGAGCCACAAATTTCCTTCCACCCAGCGTTTCCCTAAGTCTCCCGATAAAAATGATACCTCACTTGTGTGGGTAGGCCTAGCGCCCGCGACAGGAAATGCCCCAAAGCGCAACGTGGACACATCCAAATTTTTGGAAGAAAACAGAGGTGTTTTTTGCGAAGTGCCTACATGTAGATTTTGGCCTCTAGCTCAGCCGGCACCCAGGGAAACCTACCAAACCTGTGCATTTCTGACAACTAGAGACCTAGGGGAATCCAAGATGGGGTGACTTGCAGGGCTCGGACCAGATTCTGTTACCCAGAATCCTTTGCAAACCTCAAAATTTGGCTAACAAAACACATGTTCCTCACATTTCTGTGGCAGAAAGTTCTGGAATCTGAGAGGAGCCACAAATTTCCTTCCACCCAGCGTTCCCACAAGTCTCCCGATAAAAATGATACCTCACTTGTGTGGGTAGGCCTAACGCCCGCGACAGGAAACGCCCCAAAGCGCAACGTGGACACATCCAAATTTTTGGAAGAAAACAGAGGTGTTTTTTGCGAAGTGCCTACCTGTAGATTTTGGCCTCTAGCTCAGCCGGCACCTAGGGAAACCCACCAAACCTGTGCATTTCTGAAAACTAGAGACCTAGGGGAATCTAAGGAGGGGTGACTTGCGGGGCTCGGATCAGGTTCTGTTACCCAGATTTCTTTGCAAACCTCAAAATTTGGCTAAAAAAACACATGTTCCTCACATTTCTGTGGCAGAAAGTTCTGGAATCTGAGAGGAGCCACAAATTTCCTTCCACCCAGCGTTCCCCCAAGTCTCCCGATAAAAATGATACCTCACTTGTGTGGGTAGCCCTAGCGCCCGCGACAGGAAACGCCCCAAAGCGCAACGTGGACACATCCAAATTTTTGGAAGAAAACAGAGGTGTTTTTTGCAAAGTGCCTACCTGTAGATTTTGGCCTCTAGCTCAGCCGGCACCTAGCGAAACCTACCAAACCTGTGCATTTCTGAAAACTAGAGACCTAGGGGAATCCATGATGGTGTGACTTGCGGGGCTCGTACAAGGTTATGTTACCCAGAATCCTTTGCAAACCTCAAAATTTGGCTAAAAAAACACATGTTCCTCACATTTCTGTGGCAGAAAGTTCTGGAATCTGAGAGGAGCCACAAATTTCCTTCCACCCAGCGTTCCCCCAAGTCTCCTGATAAAAATGATACCTCACTTGTGTGGGTAGGCCTAGCACCCGCGACAGGAAACGCCCCAAAACGCAACGTGGACACATCCAAATTTTTGGAAGAAAACAGAGGTGTGTTTTGCGAAGTGCCTACCTGTAGATTTTGGCCTCTAGCTTAGCCGGCACCTAGGGTACCTACCAAACCTGTGCATTTCTGAAAACTAGAGACCTAGGGGAATCCAAGATGGGGTGACTTGCGGGTTCGTACCAGGTTCTGTTACCCAGAATCCTTTGCAAACCTCAAAATTTGGCTAAAAAAACACATGTTCCTCACATTTCTGTGGCAGAAAGTTCTGGAATCTGAGAGGAGCCACAAATTTCCTTCCACCATGCGTTCCCCCAAGTCTCCGGATAAAAATGATACCTCACTTGTGTGGGTAGGCCTAGCGCCCGCGACAGGAAACGCCCCAAAGCGCAACGTGGACACATCTTAATTTTTGGAAGAAAGCAGAGGTTTTTTTGCGAAGTGCCTACCTGTAGATTTTGGCCTCTAGCTCAGCCGGCACCTAGGGAAACCTACCAAACCTGTGCATTTCTGAAAACTAGAGACCTAGGGGAATCCAAGATGCAGTGACTTGCAGGGCTCGGACCAGGTTCTGTTACCCAGAATCCTTTGCAAACCTCAAAATTTGGCTAAAAAAACACATGTTCCTCACATTTCTGTGGCAGAAAGTTCTGGAATCTGAGAGGAGCCACAAATTTCCATCCAGCCAGCGTTCCCCCAAGTCTCCCGATAAAAATGATACCTCACTTGTGTGGGTAGGCCTAGCGCCCGCGACAGGAAACGCCCCAAAGCGCAACGTGGACACATCCAAATTTTTGGAAGAAAACAGAGGTGTTTTTTGCGAAGTGCCTACCTGTAGATTTTGGCCTCTAACTCAGCCGGCACCTAGGGAAACCTAGAGAACCTGTGCATTTCTGAAAACTAGAGACCTAGGGGAATCCAAGATGGGGTGACTTGCGGGGCTCGTACCAGGTTCTGTTACCCAGAATCCTTTGCAAACCTCAAAATTTGGCTAAAAAAACACATGTTCCTCACATTTCTGTGGCAGAAAGTTCTGTAATCTGAGAGGAGCCACAAATTTCCTTCCACCCAGCGTTCCCCCAAGTCTCCCGATAAAAATGATACCTCACTTGTGTGGGTAGGCCTAGCGCCCGCGACAGGAAACGCCCCAAAGCGCAACGTGGACACATCCAAATTTTTGAAAGAAAACAGAGGTGTTTTTTGTGAAGTGCCTACCTGTAGATTTTGGCCTCTAGCTCAGCCGGCGCCTAGGGAAACCCACTAAACCTGTGCATTTCTGAAAACTAGAGACCTAGGGGAATCTAAGGAGGGGTGACTTGCGGGGCTCGGATCAGGTTCTGTAACCCAGATTTCTTTGCAAACCTCAAAATTTGCCTAAAAAAAACACATGTTCCTCACATTTCTGTGGCAGAAAGTTCTGGAATCTGAGAGGAGCCACAAATTTCCTTACACCCAGCGTTTCCCCAAGTCTCCCGATAAAAATTATACCTCACTTGTGTGGGTAGGCCTAGCGCCCGCGACAGGAAATGCCCCAGAGCGCAACGTGGACACATCCAAATTTTTGGAAGAAAACAGAGGTGTTTTTTGCGAAGTGCCTACATGTAGATTTTGGCCTCTAGCTCAGCCGGCACCTAGGGAAACCTACCAAACCTGTGCATTTCTGACAACTAGAGACGTAGGGGAATCCAAGATGGGGTGACTTGCAGGGCTCGGACCAGGTTCTGTTACCCAGAATCCTTTGCAAACCTCAAAATTTGGCTAAAAAAACACATGTTCCTCATATTTCTGTGGCAGAAAGTTCTGGAATCTGAGAGGAGCCACAAATTTCCTTCCACCCAGCGTTCCCCCAAGTCTCCCGATAAAAATGATACCTCACTTGTGTGGGTAGGCCTAGCGCCCGCGACAGGAAACGCCCCAAAGCGCAACGTGGAAACATCCAAATTTTTGGAAGAAAACAGAGGTGTTTTTTGCGCAGTGCCTACCTGTAGATTTTGGCCTCTAACTCAGCCGTCACCTAGGGAAACCTACCAAACCTGTGCATTTCTGAAAACTAGAGACCTAGGGGAATCCAAGATGGGGTGACTTGCGGGGCTCGGACCAGGTTCTGTTACCCAGAATCCTTTGCAAACCTCAAAATTTGGCTAAAAAAACACATGTTCCTCACATTTCTGTGGCAGAAAGTTCTGGAATCTGAGAGGAGCCACAAATTTCATTCCACCCAGCGTTCCCCCAAGTCTCCCGATAAAAATGATACCTCACTTGTGTGGGTAGGCCTAGCGCCCGCGACAGGAAACGCCCCAAAGCGCAACGTGGACACATCCAAATTTTTGGAAGAAAACAGAGGTGTTTTTTGCGAAGTGCCTATCTGTATATTTTGGCCTCTAACTCAGCCGGCACCTAGGGAAACCTACCAAACCTGTGCATTTCTGAAAACTAGAGACCTAGGGGAATCCAAGATGGGGTGACTTGCGGGGCTCGTACCAGGTTCTGTTACCCAGAATCCTTTGCAAACCTCAAAATTTGGCTAACAAAACACATGTTCCTCACATTTCTGTGGCAGAAAGTTCTGGAATCTGAGAGGAGCCACAAATTTCCTTCCACCCAGCGTTCCCCCAAGTCTCCCGATAAAAATGATACCTCACTTGTGTGGGTAGGCCTAGCGCCCGCGACAGGAAACGCCCCAAAACGCAACGTGGACACATCCAAATTTTTGGAAGAAAACAGAGGTGTTTTTTGCGAAGTGCCTACCTGTAGATTTTGGCCTCTAGCTCAGCCAGCACCTAGCGAAACCTACCAAACCTGTGCATTTCTGAAAACTAGAGACCTAGGGGAATCCAAGATGGGGTGACTTGCGGGGCTCGTACAAGGTTATGTTACCAAGAATCCTTTGGAAACCTCAAAATTTGGCTAAAAAAACACATGTTCCTCACATTTCTGTGGCAGAAAGTTCTGGAATCTGAGAGAAGCCACAAATTTCCTTCCACCCAGCGTTCCCCCAAGTCTCCCGATAAAAATGATACCTCACTTGTGTGGGTAGGCCTAGCGCCCGCGACAGGAAACGCCCCAAAGCGCAACGTGGAAACATCCAAATTTTTGGAAGAAAACAGAGGTGTTTTTTGCGCAGTGCCTACCTGTAGATTTTGGCCTCTAACTCAGCCGTCACCTAGGGAAACCTACCAAACCTGTGCATTTCTGAAAACTAGAGACCTAGGGGAATCCAAGATGGGGTGGCTTGCAGGGCTCGGACCAGGTTCTGTTACCCAGAATCCTTTGCAAACCTCAAAATTTGGCTAAAAAAACACATGTTCCTCACATTTCTGTGGCAGAAAGTTCTGGAATCTGAGAGGAGCCACAAATTTCATTCCACCCAGCGTTTCCCCAAGTCTCCCGATAAAAATGATACCTCACTTGTGTGGGTAGGCCTAGCGCCCGCGACAGGAAATGCCCCAAAGCGCAACGTGGACACATCCAAATTTTTGGAAGAAAACAGAGGTTTTTTTTGCGAAGTGCCTACATGTAGATTTTGGCCTCTAGCTCAGCCGGCACCTAGGGAAACCTACCAAACCTGTGCATTTCTGACAACTAGAGACCTAGGGGAATCCAAGATGGGGTGACTTGCAGGGCTCGGACCAGGTTCTGTTACCCAGAATCCTTTGCAAACCTCAAAATTTGGCTAAAAAAACACATGTTCCTCACATTTCTGTGGCAGAGAGTTCTGGAATCTGAGAGGAGCCACAAATTTCATTCCACCCAGCGTTCCCCCAAGTCTCCCGATAAAAATGATACCTCACTTGTGTGGGTAGGCCTAGCGCCCGTGACAGGAAACGCCCCAAAGCGCAACGTGGACACATCCAAATTTTTGAAAGAAAACAGAGGTGTTTTTTGCGAAGTGCCTACCTGTAGATTTTGGCCTCTAGCTCAGCCGGCACCTAGGGAAACCCACCAAACCTGTGCATTTCTGAAAACTAGAGACCTAGGGGAATCTAAGGAGGGGTGACTTGCGGGGCTCGGATCAGGTTCTGTTACCCAGATTTCTTTGCAAACCTCAAAATTTGTTCACATTTCTGTGGCAGAAAGTTCTGGAATCTGAGAGGAGCCACAAATTTCCTTCCACCCAGCGTTCCCCCAAGTCTCCCGATAAAAATGATACCTCACTTGTGTGGGTAGGCCTAGCGCCCGCGACAGGAAACGCCCCAAAGCGCAACGTGGACACATCCAAATTTTTGGAAGAAAACAGAGGTGTTTTTTGCGAAGTGCCTACCTGTAGATTTTGGCCTCTAACTCAGCCGGCACCTAGGGAAACTTAGAGAACCTGTGCATTTCTGAAAACTAGAGACCTAGGGGAATCCAAGATGGGGTGACTTGCGGGGCTCGGACCAGGTTCTGTTACCCAGAATCCTTTGCAAACCTCAAAATTTGGCTAAAAAAACACATGTTCCTCACATTTCTGTGGCAGAAATTTCTGGAATCTGAGAGGAGCCACAAATTTCCTTCCACCCAGCGTTCCCCCAAGTCTCCCGATAAAAATGATACCTCACTTGTGTGGGTAGGCCTAGCGCCCGCGACAGGAAACGCCCCAAAGCGCAACGTGGACACATCCAAATTTTTGGAAGAAAACATAGGTGTTTTTTTGCGAAGTGCCTACCTGTAGATTTTGGCCTCTAACTCAGCCGGCACCTAGGGAAACCTACCAAACCTGTGCATTTCTGAAAACTAGAGACCTAGGGGAATCCAAGATGGGGTGACTTGCGGGCCTCGGACCAGGTTCTGTTACCCAGAATCCTTTGCAAACCTCAAAATTTGGCTAAAAAAACACATGTTCCTCACATTTCTGTGGCAGAAAGTTCTGGAATCTGAGAGGAGCCACAAATTTCCTTCCACCCAGCGTTCCCCCAAGTCTCCTGATAAAAATGATACCTCACTTGTGTGGGTAGGCCTAGCGCCCGCGACAGGAAACGCCCCAAAACGCAACGTGGACACATCCAAATTTTTGGAAGAAAACAGAGGTGTTTTTTGCGAAGTGCCTACCTGTAGATTTTGGCCTCTAGCTCAGCCGGCACCTAGCGAAACCTACCAAACCTGTGCATTTCTGAAAACTAGAGACCTAGGGGAATCCAAGATGGGGTGACTTGCGGGCCTCGGACCAGGTTCTGTTACCCAGAATCCTTTGCAAACCTCAAAATTTGGCTAAAAAAACACATGTTCCTCACATTTCTGTGGCAGAAAGTTCTGGAATCTGAGAGGAGCCACAAATTTCCTTCCACCCAGCGTTCCCCCAAGTCTCCTGATAAAAATGATACCTCACTTGTGTGGGTAGGCCTAGCGCCCGCGACAGGAAACGCCCCAAAACGCAACATGGACACATCCAAATTTTTGGAAGAAAACAGAGGTGTTTTTTGCGAAGTGCCTACCTGTAGATTTTGGCCTCTAGCTCAGCCGGCACCTAGCGAAACCTACCAAACCTGTGCATTTCTGAAAACTAGAGACCTAGGGGAATCTAAGGAGGGGTGACTTGCGGGGCTCGGATCAGGTTCTGTAACCCAGATTTCTTTGCAAACCTCAAAATTTGGCTAAAAAAACACATGTTCCTCACATTTCTGTGGCAGAAAGTTCTGGAATCTGAGAGGAGCCACAAATTTCCTTTCACCCAGCGTTCCCCCAAGTCTCCCGATAAAAATGATACCTCACTTGTGTGGGTAGGCCTAGCGACCGCGACAGGAAACGCCCCAAAGCGCAACGTGGACACATCCAAATTTTTGGAAGAAAACAGAGGTGTTTTTTGCGAAGTGCCTACCTGGAGATTTTGGCCTCTAACTCAGCCGGCACATAGGGAAACCTACCAAACCTGTGCATTTCTGAAAACTAGAGACCTAGGGGAATCCAAGATGGGGTGACTTGCGGGGCTCGGACCAGGTTCTGTTACCCAGAATCCTTTGCAAACCTCAAAATTTGGCTAAAAAAACACATGTTCCTCACATTTCTGTGGCAGAAAGTTCTGGAATCTGAGAGGAGCCACAAATTTTCTTCCACCCAGCGTTCCCCCAAGTCTCCCGATAAAAATGATACCTCACTTGTGTGGGTAGGCCTAGCGCCCGCGACAGGAAACGCCCCAAAGCGCAACGTGGACACATCCAAATTTTTGGAAGAAAACAGAGGTGTTTTTTGCGAAGTGCCTACCTGTAGATTTTGGCCTCTAGCTCAGCCTGCACCTAGGGAAACCTACCAAACCTGTGCATTTCTGACAACTAGAGACCTAGGGGAATCCAAGATGGGGTGACTTGCAGGGCTCGGACCAGGTTCTGTTACCCAGAATCCTTTGCAAACCTCAAAATTTGGCTAAAAAAACACATGTTCCTCACATTTCTGTGGCAGAAAGTTCTGGAATCTGAGAGGAGCCACAAATTTCCTTAAACCCAGCGTTCCCCCAAGTCTCCCGATAAAAATGATACCTCACTTGTGTGGGTAGGCCTAGCGCCCGCGACAGGAAACGCCCCAAAGCGCAGCGTGGACACATCCAAATTTTTGGAAGAAAACAGAGGTGTGTTTTGCGAAGTGCCTACCTGTAGATTTTGGCCTCTAGCTTAGCCGGCACCTAGGGAAATCTACCAAACCTGTGCATTTCTGAAAACTAGAGACCTAGGGGAATCCAAGATGGGGTGACTTGCGGGGCTCGTACCAGGTTCTGTTACCCAGAATCGTTTGCAAACCTCAAAATTTCGCTAAAAAAACACATGTTCCTCACATTTCTGTGGCAGAAAGTTCTGGAATCTGAGAGGAGCCACAAATTTCCTTCCACCCAGCGTTCCCCCAAGTCTCCCGATAAAAATGATACCTCACTTGTGTGGGTAGGCCTAGCGCCCGCGACAGGAAACGCCCCAAAGCGCAACGTGGACACATCCAAATTTTTGGAAGAAAACAGAGGTGTTTTTTGCGAAGTGCCTACCTGTAGATTTTGGCCTCTAACTCAGCCGGCACCTAGGGAAACCTACCAAACCTGTGCATTTCTGAAAACTAGAGACCTAGGGGAATCCAAGATGGGGTGACTTGCGGGGCTCGGACCAGGTTCTGTTACCCAGAATCCTTTGCAAACCTCAAAATTTGGCTAAAAAAACACATGTTTCTCACATTTCTGTGGCAGAAAGTTCTGGAATCTGAGAGGAGCCACAAATTTCCTTCCACCCAGCGTTCCCCCAAGTCTCCTGATAAAAATGATACCTCACTTGTGTGGGTAGGCCTAGCGCCCGCGAGAGGAAACGCCCCATAACGCAACGTGGACACATCCAAATTTTTGGAAGAAAACAGAGGTGTTTTTTGCGAAGTGCCTACCTGTAGATTTTGGCCTCTAGCTCAGCCGGCACCTAGCGAAACCTACCAAACCTGTGCATTTCTGAAAACTAGAGACCTAGGGGAATCCAAGATGGGGTGACTTGCGGGGCTCGTACAAGGTTATGTTACCAAGAATCCTCTGCAAACCTCAACATTTGGCTAAAAAAACACATGTTCCTCACATTTCTGTGGCAGAAAGTTCTGGAATCTGAGAGGAGCCACAAATTTCCTTCCACCCAGCGTTCCCCCAAGTCTCCCGATAAAAATGATACCTCACTTGTGTGGGTAGGCCTAGCGCCCGCGACAGGAAACGCCCCAAAGCGCAACGTGGACACATCCAAATTTTTGAAAGAAAACAGAGGTGTTTTTTGCGAAGTGCCTACCTGTAGATTTTGGCCTCTAGCTCAGCCGGCACCTAGGGAAACCCACCAAACCTGTGCATTTCTGAAAACTAGAGACCTAGGGGAATCTAAGGAGGGGTGACTTGCGGGGCTCGGATCAGGTTCTGTAACCCAGATTTCTTTGCAAACCTCAAAATTTGGCTAAAAAAACACATGTTCCTCACATTTCTGTGGCAGAAAGTTCTGGAATCTGAGAGGAGCCACATATTTCCTTCCACCCAGCGTTTCCCCAAGTCTCCCGATAAAAATGATACCTCACTTGTGTGGGTAGGCCTAGCGCCCGCGACAGGAAATGCCCCAAAGCGCAACGTGGACACATCCAAATTTTTGGAAGAAAACAGAGGTGTTTTTTGCGAAGTGCCTACATGTAGATTTTGGCCTCTAGCTCAGCCGGCACCTAGGGAAACCTACCAAACCTGTGCATTTCTGACAACTAGAGACCTAGGGGAATCCAAGATGGGGTGACTTGCAGGGCTCGGACCAGGTTCTGTTACCCAGAATCCTTTGCAAACCTCAAAATTTGGCTAAAAAAACACATGTTCCTCACATTTCTGTGGCAGAAAGTTCTGGAATCTGAGAGGAGCCACAAATTTCCTTCCACCCAGCGTTCCCCCAAGTCTCCCCATAAAAATGATACCTCACTTGTGTGGGTAGGCCTAGCGCCCGCGACAGGAAACACGCCAAAGCGCAACGTGGACACATCCAAATTTTTGGAAGAAAACAGAGGTGTTTTTTGCGAAGTGCCTACCTGTAGATTTTGGCCTCTAACTCAGCCGGCACCTAGGGAAACCTACCAAACCTGTGCATTTCTGAAAACTAGAGACCTAGGGGAATCCAAGATGGGGTGACTTGCGCGGCTCGGACCAGGTTCTGTTACCCAGAATCCTTTGCAAACCTCAAAATTTGGCTAAAAAAACACATGTTCCTCACATTTCTGTGGCAGAAAGTTCTGGAATCTGAGAGGAGCCACAAATTTCCTTCCACCCAGCGTTCCCCCAAGTCTCCTGATAAAAATGATACCTCACTTGTGTGGGTAGGCCCAGCACCCGCGACAGGAAACGCCCCAAAACGCAACGTGGACACATCCAAATTTTTGGAAGAAAACAGAGGTGTGTTTTGCGAAGTGCCTACCTGTAGATTTTGGCCTCTAGCTTAGCCGGCACCTAGGGAAACCTACCAAACCTGTGCATTTCTGAAAACTAGAGACCTAGGGGAATCCAAGATGGGGTGACTTGCGGGGCTCGTACCAGGTTCTGTTACCCAGAATCCTTTGCAAACCTCAAAATTTGGCTAAAAAAACACATGTTCCTCACATTTCTGTGGCAGAAAGTTCTGGAATCTGAGAGGAGCCACAAATTTCCTTCCACGCAGCGTTCCCCCAAGTCTCCCGATAAAAATGATACCTCACTTGTGTGGGTAGGCCTAGCGCCCGCGACAGGAAACGCCCCAAAGCGCAACGTGGACACATCCAAATTTTTGGAAGAAAGCAGAGGTTTTTTTGCGAAGTGCCTACCTGTAAATTTTGGCCTCTAGCTCAGCCGGCACCTAGGGAAACCAACCAAACCTGTGCATTTCTGAAAACTAGAGACCTAGGGGAATCCAAGATGGGGTGACTTGCAGGGCTCGGACCAGGTTCTGTTACCCAGAATCCTTTGCAAACCTCAAAATTTGGCTAAAAAAACACATGTTCCTCACATTTCTGTGGCAGAAAGTTCTGGAATCTGAGAGGAGCCACAAATTTCCTTCCACCCAGCGTTCCCCCAAGTTTCCCGATAAAAATGATACCTCACTTGTGTGGGTAGGCCTAGCGCCCGCGACAGGAAACGCCCCAAAGCGCAACGTGGACACATCCAAATTTTTGGAAGAAAACAGAGATGTTTTTTGCGAAGTGCCTACATGTAGATTTTGGCCTCTAGCTCAGCCGGCACCTAGGGAAACCTACCAAACCTGTGCATTTCTGACAACTAGAGACGTAGGGGAATCCAAGATGGGGTGACTTGCAGGGCTCGGACCAGGTTCTGTTACCCAGAATCCTTTGCAAACCTCAAAATTTGGCTAAAAAAACACATGTTCCTCACATTTCTGTGGCAGAAAGTTCTGGAATCTGAGAGGAGCCACAAATTTCCATCCAGCCAGCGTTCCCCCAAGTCTCCCGATAAAAATGATACCTCACTTGTGTGGGTAGGCCTAGCGCCCGCGACAGGAAACGCCCCAAAGCGCAACGTGGACACATCCAAATTTTTGGAAGAAAACAGAGGTGTTTTTTGCGAAGTGCCTACCTGTAGATTTTGGCCTCTAACTCAGCCGGCACCTAGGGAAACCTAGAGAACCTGTGCATTTCTGAAAACTAGAGACCTAGGGGAATCCAAGATGGGGTGACTTGCGGGGCTCGGACCAGGTTCTGTTACCCAGAATCCTTTGCAAACCTCAAAATTTGGCTAAAAAAACACATGTTCCTCACATTTCTGTGGCAGAAAGTTCTGGAATCTGAGAGGAGCCACAAATTTCCTTCCACCCAGCGTTCCCCCAAGTCTCCCGATAAAAATGATACCTCACTTGTATGGGTAGGCCTAGCGCCCGCAACAGGAAACGCCCCAAAGCGCAACATGGACACATCCAAATTTTTGAAAGAAAACAGAGGTGTTTTTTGCGAAGTGCCTACCTGTAGATTTTGGCCTCTAGCTCAGCCGGCACCTAGGGAAACCCAATAAACCTGTGCATTTCTGAAAACTAGAGACCTAGGGGAATCTAAGGAGGGGTGACTTGCGGGGCTCGGATCACGTTCTGTAACCCAGATTTCTTTGCAAACCTCAAAATTTGCCTAAAAAAACACATGTTCCTCACATTTCTGTGGCAGAAAGTTCTGGAATCTGAGAGGAGCCACAAATTTCCTTCCACCCAGCGTTTCCCCAAGTCTCCCGATAAAAATGATACCTCACTTGTGTGGGTAGGCCTAGCGCCTGCGACAGGAAATGCCCCAGAGCGCAACGTGGACACATCCAAATTTTTGGAAGAAAACAGAGGTGTTTTTTGTGAAGTGCCTACCTGTAGATTTTGGCCTCTAGCTCAGCCGGCACCTAGGGAAACCTACCAAAGCTGTGCATTTTTGACAACTAGAGACGTAGGGGAATCCAAGATGGGGTGACTTGCAGGGCTCGGACCAGGTTCTGTTACCCAGAATCCTTTGCAAACCTCAAAATTTGGCTAAAAAAACACATGTTCCTCATATTTCTGTGGCAGAAAGTTCTGGAATCTGAGAGGAGCCACAAATTTCCTTCCACCCAGCGTTCCCCCAAGTCTCCCGATAAAAATGATACCTCACTTGTGTGGGTAGGCCTAGCGCCCGCGACAGGAAACACCCCAAAGCGCAACGTGGACACATCCAAATTTTTGGAAGAAAACAGAGGTGTTTTTTGCGAAGTGCCTACCTGTAGATTTTGGCCTCTAACTCAGCTGGCACCTAGGGAAACCTACCAAACCTGTGCATTTCTGAAAACTAGAGACCTAGGGTAATCCAAGATGGGGTGACTTGCGGGGCTCGGACCAGGTTCTGTTACCCAGAATCCTTTGCAAACCTCAAAATTTGGCTAAAAAAACAAATGTTCCTCACATTTCTGTGGCAGAAAGTTCTGGAATCTGAGAGGAGCCACAAATTTCCTTCCACCCAGCGTTCCCCCAAGTCTCCTGATAAAAATGATACCTCACTTGTGTGGGTAGGCCCAGCACCCGCGACAGGAAACGCCCCAAAACGCAACGTGGACACATCCAAATTTTTGGAAGAAAACAGAGGTGTGTTTTGCGAAGTGCCTACCTGTAGATTTTGGCCTCTAGCTTAGCCGGCACCTAGGGAAACCTACCAAACCTGTGCATTTCTGAAAACTAGAGACCTAGGGGAATCCAAGATGGGGTGACTTGCGGGGCTCGTACCAGGTTCTGTTACCCAGAATCCTTTGCAAACCTCAAAATTTGGCTAAAAAAACACATGTTCCTCACATTTCTGTGGCAGAAAGTTCTGGAATCTGAGAGGAGCCACAAATTTCCTTCCACGCAGCGTTCCCCCAAGTCTCCCGATAAAAATGATACCTCACTTGTGTGGGTAGGCCTAGCGCCCGCGACAGGAAACGCCCCAAAGCGCAACGTGGACACATCCAAATTTTTGGAAGAAAGCAGAGGTTTTTTTGCGAAGTGCCTACCTGTAGATTTTGGCCTCTAGCTCAGCCGGCACCTAGGGAAACCAACCAAACCTGTGCATTTCTGAAAACTAGAGACCTAGGGGAATCCAAGATGGGGTGACTTGCAGGGCTCGGACCAGGTTCTGTTACCCAGAATCCTTTGCAAACCTCAAAATTTGGCTAAAAAAACACATGTTCCTCACATTTCTGTGGCAGAAAGTTCTGGAATCTGAGAGGAGCCACAAATTTCCTTCCACCCAGCGTTCCCCCAAGTCTCCCGATAAAAATGATACCTCACTTGTGTGGGTAGGCCTAGCGCCCGCGACAGGAAACGCCCCAAAGCGCAACGTGGACACATCCAAATTTTTGGAAGAAAACAGAGATGTTTTTTGCGAAGTGCCTACATGTAGATTTTGGCCTCTAGCTCAGCCGGCACCTAGGGAAACCTACCAAACCTGTGCATTTCTGACAACTAGAGACCTAGGGGAATCCAAGATGGGGTGACTTGCAGGGCTCGGACCAGGTTCTGTTACCCAGAATCCTTTGCAAACCTCAAAATTTGGCTAAAAAAACACATGTTCCTCACATTTCTGTGGCAGAAAGTTCTGGAATCTGAGAGGAGCCACAAATTTCCATCCAGCCAGCGTTCCCCCAAGTCTCCCGATAAAAATGATACCTCACTTGTGTGGGTAGGCCTAGCGCCCGCGACAGAAAACGCCCCAAAGCGCAACGTGGACACATCCAAATTTTTGGAAGAAAACAGAGGTGTTTTTTGCGAAGTGCCTACCTGTAGATTTTGGCCTCTAGCTCAGCCGGCACCTAGGGAAACCCAATAAACCTGTGCATTTCTGAAAACTAGAGACCTAGGGGAATCTAAGGAGGGGTGACTTGCGGGGCTCGGATCAGGTTCTGTAACCCAGATTTCTTTGCAAACCTCAAAATTTGACTAAAAAAACACATGTTCCTCACATTTCTGTGGCAGAAAGTTCTGGAATCTGAGAGGAGCCACAAATTTCCTTCCACCCAGCGTTTCCCCAAGTCTCCCGATAAAAATGATACCTCACTTGTGTGGGTAGGCCTAGCGCCTGCGACAGGAAATGCCCCAGAGCGCAACGTGGACACATCCAAATTTTTGGAAGAAAACAGAGGTGTTTTTTGTGAAGTGCCTACCTGTAGATTTTGGCCTCTAGCTCAGCCGGCACCTAGGGAAACCTACCAAAGCTGTGCATTTTTGACAACTAGAGACGTAGGGGAATCCAAGATGGGGTGACTTGCAGGGCTCGGACCAGGTTCTGTTACCCAGAATCCTTTGCAAACCTCAAAATTTGGCTAAAAAAACACATGTTCCTCATATTTCTGTGGCAGAAAGTTCTGGAATCTGAGAGGAGCCACAAATTTCCTTCCACCCAGCGTTCCCCCAAGGCTCCCGATAAAAATGATACCTCACTTGTGTGGGTAGGCCTAGCGCCCGCGACAGGAAACGCCCCAAAGTGCAACGTGGACACATCCAAATTTTTGGAAGAAAACAGAGGTGTTTTTTGCGAAGTGCCTACCTGTACATTTTGGCCTCTAACTCAGCCGTCACCTAGGGAAACCTACCAAACCTGTGCATTTCTGAAAACTAGAGACCTAGGGGAATCCAAGATGGGGTGACTTGCGGGGCTCGGACCAGGTTCTGTTACCCAGAATCCTTTGCAAACCTCAAAATTTGGCTAAAAAAACACATGTTCCTCACATTTCTGTGGCAGAAAGTTCTGGAATCTGAGAGGAGCCACAAATTTCCTTCCACCCAGCGTTCCCCCATGTCTCCTGATAAAAATGATACCTCACTTGTGTGGGTAGGCCTAGCGCCCGCGACAGGAAACGCCCCAAAGCGCAACGTGGACACATCCACATTTTTGGAAGAAAACAGAGGTGTTTTTTGCGAAGTGCCTACCTGTAGATTTTGGCCTCTAGCTCAGCCGGCACCTAGGGAAACCTACCAAACCTGTGCATTTCTGAAAACTAGAGACCTAGGGGAATCCAAGATGGGGTGACTTGCGGGGCTGTGACCAGGTTATGTTACCCAGAATCCTTTGCAAACATCATAATTTGGCCCAAAAAACACTTTTTCCTCTCATTTCGGTGACAGAAAGTTCTGGAATCTGAGAGGAGCCACAAATTTCCTTCCACCCAGCGTTCCCCCAAGTCTCCCGATAAAAATGATACCTCACTTGTGTGGGTAGGCCTATCGCCCGCGACAGGAAACGCCCCAAAGCGCAACGTGGACACATCCACATTTTTGGAAGAAAACAGAGGTGTTTTTTGCGAAGTGCCTACATGTAGATTTTGGCCTCTAGCTCAGCCGGCACCTAGTGAAACCTACCAAACCTGTGCATTTCTGACAACTAGAGACCTAGGGGAATCCAAGATGGGGTGACTTGCGGGGCTCGGACCAGGTTCTGTTACCCAGAATCCTTTGCAAACCTCAAAATTTGGCTAAAAAAACACATGTTCCTCACATTTCTATGGCAGAAAGTTCTGGAATCTGAGAGGAACCACAAATTTCCTTCCACCAAGCGTTCCCCCAAGTCTCCCGATAAAAATGATACCTCACTTGTGTGGGTAGGCCTAGCGCCCGTGACAGGAAACGCCCCAAAGCGCAACGTGGACACATCCAAATTTTTGGAAGAAAACAGAGGTGTTTTTTGCGAAGTGCCTACCTGTAGATTTTGGCCTCTAGCTCAGCCGGCACCTAGGGAAACCTACCAAACCTGTGCATTTCTGAAAACTAGAGACCTAGGGGAATCCAAGATGGGGTGACTTGCAGGGCTCGGACCAGGTTCTGTTACCCAGAATCCTTTGCAAACCTCAAAATTTTGCTAAAAAAACACATGTTCCTCACATTTCTGTGGCAGAAAGTTCTGGAATCTGAGAGGAGCCACAAATTTCCTTCCACCCAGCGTTCCCCCAAGTCTCCCGATAAAAATGATACTTCACTTGTGTGTGTAGGCCTAGCGCCCGCGACAGGAAACGCCCCAAAGCGCAACGTGGACACATCCAAATTTTTGGAAGAAAACAGAGGTGTTTTTTGCGAAGTGCCTACCTGTAGATTTTGGCCTCTAGCTCAGCCGGCACCTAGGGAAACCTACCAAACCTGTGCATTTCTGAAAACTAGAGACCTAGGGGAATCCAAGATGGGGTGACTTGCGGGGCTCTGACCAGGTTATGTTACCCAGAATCCTTTGCAAACATCACAATTTGGCCCAAAAAACACTTTTTCCTCTCATTTCGGTGACAGAAAGTTCTGGAATCTGAGAGGAGCCACAAATTTCCTTCCACCCAGCGTTCCCCCAAGTCTCCCGATAAAAATGATACCTCACTTGTGTGGGTAGGCCTATCGCCCGCGACAGGAAACGCCCCAAAGCGCAACGTGGACACATCCAAATTTTTGGAAGAAAACAGAGGTGTTTTTTGCGAAGTGCCTACATGTAGATTTTGGCCTCTAGCTCAGCCGGCACCTAGGGAAACCTACCAAACCTGTGCATTTCTGACAACTAGAGACCTAGGGGAATCCAAGATGGGGTGACTTGCGGGGCTCGGACCAGGTTCTGTTACCCAGAATCCTTTGCAAACCTCAAAATTTGGCTAAAAAAACACATGTTCCTCAATTTCTATGGCAGAAAGTTCTGGAATCTGAGAGGAGCCACAAATTTCCTTCCACCAAGCGTTCCCCCAAGTCTCCCGATAAAAATGATACCTCACTTGTGTGGGTAGGCCTAGCGCCCGCGACAGGAAACGCCCCAAAGTGCAACGTGGACACATCCAAATTTTTGGAAGAAAACAGAGGTGTTTTTTGCGAAGTGCCTACCTGTAGATTTTGGCCTCTAGCTCAGCCGGCACCTAGGGAAACCTACCAAAACTGTGCATTTCTGAAAACTAGAGACCTAGGGGAATCCAAGATGGGGTGACTGGCGGGGCTCTGACCAGGTTATGTTACCCAGAATCCTTTGCAAACATCACAATTTGGCCCAAAAAACACTTTTTCCTCTCATTTCGGTGACAGAAAGTTCTGGAATCTGAGAGGAGCCACAAATTTCCTTCCACCCAGCGTTCCCCCAAGTCTCCCGATAAAAATGATACCTCACTTGTGTGGGGGTAGGCCTATCGCCCGCGACAGGAAACGCCCCAAAGCGCAACGTGGACACATCCAAATTTTTGGAAGAAAACAGAGGTGTTTTTTGCGAAGTGCCTACATGTAGATTTTGGCCTCTAGCTCAGCCGGCACCTAGGGAAACCTACCAAACCTGTGCATTTCTGACAACTAGAGACCTAGGGGAATCCAAGATGGGGTGACTTGCGGGGCTCGGACCAGGTTCTGTTACCCAGAATCCTTTGCAAACCTCAAAATTTGGCTAAAAAAACACATGTTCCTCACATTTCTATGGCAGAAAGTTCTGGAATCTGAGAGGAGCCACAAATTTCCTTCCACCAAGCGTTCCCCCAAGTCTCCCGATAAAAATGATACCTCACTTGTGTGGGTAGGCCTAGCGCCCGTGACAGGAAACGCCCCAAAGCGCAACGTGGACACATCCAAATGTTTGGAAGAAAACAGAGGTGTTTTTTGCGAAGTGCCTACCTGTAGATTTTGGCCTCTAGCTAAGCCGGCACCTAGGGAAACCTACCAAACCTGTGCATTTCTGAAAACTAGAGACCTAGGGGAATCCAAGATGGGGTGACTTGCAGGGCTCGGACCAGGTTCTGTTACCCAGAATCCTTTGCAAACCTCAAAATTTTGCTAAAAAAACACATGTTCCTCACATTTCTGTGGCAGAAAGTTCTGGAATCTGAGAGGAGCCACAAATTTCCTTCCACCCAGCGTTCCCCCAAGTCTCCCGATAAAAATGATACTTCACTTGTGTGTGTAGGCCTAGCGCCCGCGACAGGAAACGCCCCAAAGCGCAACGTGGACACATCCAAATTTTTGGAAGAAAACAGAGGTGTTTTTTGCGAAGTGCCTACCTGTAGATTTTGGCCTCTAGCTCAGCCGGCACCTAGGGAAACCTACCAAACCTGTGCATTTCTGAAAACTAGAGACCTAGGGGAATCCAAGATGGGGTGACTTGCGGGGCTCTGACCAGGTTATGTTACCCAGAATCCTTTGCAAACATCACAATTTGGCCCAAAAAACACTTTTTCCTCTCATTTCGGTGACAGAAAGTTCTGGAATCTGAGAGGAGCCACAAATTTCCTTCCACCCAGCGTTCCCCCAAGTCTCCCGATAAAAATGATACCTCACTTGTGTGGGTAGGCCTATCGCCCGCGACAGGAAACGCCCCAAAGCGCAACGTGGACACATCCAAATTTTTGGAAGAAAACAGAGGTGTTTTTTGCGAAGTGCCTACATGTAGATTTTGGCCTCTAGCTCAGCCGGCACCTAGGGAAACCTACCAAACCTGTGCATTTCTGACAACTAGAGACCTAGGGGAATCCAAGATGGGGTGACTTGCGGGGCTCGGACCAGGTTCTGTTACCCAGAATCCTTTGCAAACCTCAAAATTTGGCTAAAAAAACACATGTTCCTCAATTTCTATGGCAGAAAGTTCTGGAATCTGAGAGGAGCCACAAATTTCCTTCCACCAAGCGTTCCCCCAAGTCTCCCGATAAAAATGATACCTCACTTGTGTGGGTAGGCCTAGCGCCCGCGACAGGAAACGCCCCAAAGTGCAACGTGGACACATCCAAATTTTTGGAAGAAAACAGAGGTGTTTTTTGCGAAGTGCCTACCTGTAGATTTTGGCCTCTAGCTCAGCCGGCACCTAGGGAAACCTACCAAAACTGTGCATTTCTGAAAACTAGAGACCTAGGGGAATCCAAGATGGGGTGACTGGCGGGGCTCTGACCAGGTTATGTTACCCAGAATCCTTTGCAAACATCACAATTTGGCCCAAAAAACACTTTTTCCTCTCATTTCGGTGACAGAAAGTTCTGGAATCTGAGAGGAGCCACAAATTTCCTTCCACCCAGCGTTCCCCCAAGTCTCCCGATAAAAATGATACCTCACTTGTGTGGGGGTAGGCCTATCGCCCGCGACAGGAAACGCCCCAAAGCGCAACGTGGACACATCCAAATTTTTGGAAGAAAACAGAGGTGTTTTTTGCGAAGTGCCTACATGTAGATTTTGGCCTCTAGCTCAGCCGGCACCTAGGGAAACCTACCAAACCTGTGCATTTCTGACAACTAGAGACCTAGGGGAATCCAAGATGGGGTGACTTGCGGGGCTCGGACCAGGTTCTGTTACCCAGAATCCTTTGCAAACCTCAAAATTTGGCTAAAAAAACACATGTTCCTCACATTTCTATGGCAGAAAGTTCTGGAATCTGAGAGGAGCCACAAATTTCCTTCCACCAAGCGTTCCCCCAAGTCTCCCGATAAAAATGATACCTCACTTGTGTGGGTAGGCCTAGCGCCCGCGACAGGAAACGCCCCAAAGCGCAACGTGGACACATCCACATTTTTGGAAGAAAACAGAGGTGTTTTTTGCGAAGTGCCTACCTGTAGATTTTGGCCTCTAGCTCAGCCGGCACCTAGGGAAACCTACCAAACCTGTGCATTTCTGAAAACTAGAGACCTAGGGGAATCCAAGATGGGGTGACTTGCAGTGCTCGGACCAGGTTCTGTTACCCAGAATCCTTTGCAAACCTCAAAATTTGGCTAAAAAAACACATGTTCCTCACATTTCTGTGGCAGAAAGTTCTGGAATCTGAGAGGAGCCACAAATTTCCTTCCACCCAGCGTTCCCCCAAGTCTCCCAATAAAAATGATACTTCACTTGTGTGTGTAGGCCTAGCGCCCGCGACAGGAAACGCCCCAAAGCGCAACGTGGACACATCCAAATTTTTGGAAGAAAACAGAGGTGTTTTTTGCGAAGTGCCTACCTGTAGATTTTGGCCTCTAACTCAGCCGGCACCTAGGGAAACCTACCAAATCTGTGCATTTCTGAAAACTAGAGACCTAGGGGAATCCAAGATGGGGTGACTTGCAGGGCTCGGACCAGGTTCTGTTACCCAGAATCCTTTGCAAACCTCAAAATTTGGCTAAAGAAATACATGTTCCTCACATTTCTGTGGCAGAAAGTTCTGGAATCTGAGAGGAGCCACAAATTTCCTTCCACCCAGCGTTCCCCCAAGTCTCCTGATAAAAATGATACCTCACTTGTGTGGGTAGGCCTAGCGCCCGCGACAGGAAACGCCCCAAAGCGCAACGTGGACACATCCAAATTTTTGGAAGAAAACAGAGGTGTTTTTTGCGAAGTGCCTACCTGTAGATTTTGGCCTCTAGCTCAGCCGGCACCTAGGGAAACCTACCAAACCTGTGCATTTCTGAAAACTAGAGACCTAGGGGAATCCAAGATGGGGTGACTGGCGGGGCTCTGACCAGGTTATGTTACCCAGAATCCTTTGCAAACATCACAATTTGGCCCAAAAAACACTTTTTCCTCTCATTTCGGAGACAGAAAGTTCTGGAATCTGAGAGGAGCCACAAATTTCCTTCCACCCAGCGTTCCCCCAAGTCTCCCGATAAAAATGATACCTCACTTGTGTGGGTAGGCCTATCGCCCGCGACAGGAAACGCCCCAAAGCGCAACGTGGACACATCCAAATTTTTGGAAGAAAACAGAGGTGTTTTTTGCGAAGTGCCTACATGTAGATTTTGGCCTCTAGCTCAGCCGGCACCTAGGGAAACCTACCAAACCTGTGCATTTCTGACAACTAGAGACCTAGGGGAATCCAAGATGGGGTGACTTGCGGGGCTCGGACCAGGTTCTGTTACCCAGAATCCTTTGCAAACCTCAAAATTTGGCTAAAAAAACACATGTTCCTCACATTTCTATGGCAGAAAGTTCTGGAATCTGAGAGGAGCCACAAATTTCCTTCCACCAAGCGTTCCCCCAAGTCTCCCGATAAAAATGATACCTCACTTGTGTGGGTAGGCCTAGCGCCCGCGACAGGAAACGCCCCAAAGTGCAACGTGGACACATCCACATTTTTGGAAGAAAACAGAGGTGTTTTTTGCGAAGTGCCTACCTGTAGATTTTGGCCTCTAGCTCAGCCGGCAGCTAGGGAAACCTACCAAACCTGTGCATTTCTGAAAACTAGAGACCTAGGGGAATCCAAGATGGGGTGACTTGCAGGGCTCGGACCAGGTTCTGTTACCCAGAATCCTTTGCAAACCTCAAAATTTGGCTAAAAAAAGCACATGTTCCTCACATTTCTGTGGCAGAAAGTTCTGGAATCTGAGAGGAGCCACAAATTTCCTTCCACTCAGCGTTCCCCCAAGTCTCCCAATAAAAATGATACTTCACTTGTGTGTGTAGGCCTAGCGCCCGCGACAGGAAACGCCCCAAAGCGCAACGTGGACACATCCAAATTTTTGGAAGAAAACAGAGGTGTTTTTTGCGAAGTGCCTACCTGTAGATTTTGGCCTCTAACTCAGCCGGCACCTAGGGAAACCTACCAAATCTGTGCATTTCTGAAAACTAGAGACCTAGGGGAATCCAAGATGGGGTGACTTGCAGGGCTCGGACCAGGTTCTGTTACCCAGAATCCTTTGCAAACCTCAAAATTTGGCTAAAGAAATACATGTTCCTCACATTTCTGTGGCAGAAAGTTCTGGAATCTGAGAGGAGCCACAAATTTCCTTCCACCCAGCGTTCCCCCAAGTCTCCTGATAAAAATGATACCTCACTTGTGTGGGTAGGCCTAGCGCCCGCGACAGGAAACGCCCCAAAGCGCAACGTGGACACATCCAAATTTTTGGAAGAAAACAGAGGTGTTTTTTGCGAAGTGCCTACCTGTAGATTTTGGCCTCTAGCTCAGCCGGCACCTAGGGAAACCTACCAAACCTGTGCATTTCTGAAAACTAGAGACCTAGGGGAATCCAAGATGGGGTGACTTGCGGGGCTCTGACCAGGTTATGTTACCCAGAATCCTTTGCAAACATCACAATTTGGCCCAAAAAACACTTTTTCCTCTCATTTCGGTGACAGAAAGTTCTGGAATCTGAGAGGAGCCACAAATTTCCTTCCACCCAGCGTTCCCCCAAGTCTCCCGATAAAAATGATACCTCACTTGTGTGGGTAGGCCTATCGCCCGCGACAGGAAACGCCCCAAAGCGCAACGTGGACACATCCAATTTTTTGAAAGAAAACAGAGGTGATTTTTGCGAAGTGCCTACCTGTGGATTTTGGCCTGTAGCTCAGCCGGCACCTGGGGAAACCTAGCAAACCAGTGCATTTTTGAAAACTAGAAACCCAGGGGAATCCAAGATGGGGTGACTTGCGGGGCTCTGACCAGGTTATGTTACCCAGAATCCTTTGCAAACATCACAATTTGGCCCAAAAAACACTTTTTCCTCTCATTTCGGTAACAGAAAGTTCTGGAATCTGAGAGGAGCCACAAATTTCCTTCCACCCAGCGTTCCCCTAAGTCTCTCGATAAAAATGGTACCTCACTTCTGTGGGTAGGCCTAGCGCCCACGAAAGGAAATGCCCCAAAACACAACGTGGACACAACATATTTTTTCACAGAAAACAGAGGTGTTTTTTGCAAGGTGCCTACCTGTGGAGTTTGGCCTGTAGCTCAGCCGGCCCCAGAGGGGAGGCATAAATGCCCTAAAATAAATTTGCCCCCCCAACCCCCACCCCCCCGGGAGCGACCCTTGCCTACAGGGCAATGCGTGACATTGGCGCCAAAAAATAAATCCCCGGTGCCTAGCGGTGTCTGCCCCCTTGGGGGCAGATTGACCTAAAATCGGCCAATCTGCCCCCAAGGGGGGCAGAAATGGCCTAAATACAATTTGCCCCCCAGAGGAGCGACCCTTGCCTGATGGGTCACTCCCCATCTCTAAAAAAACAAACACAAAAAAAAAAAAAAAAAAAAAAAATTCCCCTGGCGCCTAGAGGTTTCTGCCCCGCCCCGGGGGCAGATCGGCCTAATAATAGGCCGATCTGTCCCCAGGGGGGGCAGAAATGGCCTAAAATAAATTTGCCCCCCAACCCCCACCTCCCCCCCCGGGAGCGACCCTTGCATACGGGGTCGCTCCCCCTGCGTGACATTGGCGCCAAAAAACAAATCCCCGGTGCCTAGTGGTTTCTGCCCCCTTGGGGGCAGATTGACCTAAACTCTGCCAATCTGCCCCCAGGGGGGCAGAAATGGTCTAAATACAATTTGCCCCCCTGGGGAGCGACCCTTGCCTGCTGGGTCGCTCCCCATCTCGAAAAAAACAAACAAACTAAAAAAAAAACACAAATTTTTTTTTTGCCCTGGCGCCTAGAGGTTTCTGACCCCCCCCGGGGGCAGATCGGCCTAATAATAGGCCGATCTGCCCCCAGGGGGGGCAGAAATGGCATAAAATAAATTTCTCCCCCCCCAACCCCCACCCCCCCCGGGAGCGACCCTTGCCTACGGGGTCGCTCCCCCGCGTGACATTGGCGCCAAAAAACAAATCCCCGGTGCCTAGTGGTTTCTGCCCCCTTGGGGGCAGATTGACCTAAACTCTGCCAATCTGCCCCCAGGGGGCAGAAATGGTCTAAATACAATTTGCCCCCCTGGGGAGCGACCCTTGCCTGATGGGTCGCTCCCCATCTCTAAAAAAAACAAACAAACAAAAAAAGAAAAAACACAAAAAACAAATTTGCCCTGGTGCCTAGAGGTTTCTGCCCCCCCCAGGGGGCAGATCGGCCTAATAATAGACCGATCTGCCCCCGGGGGGGCAGAAATGGCCTAAAATAAATTTCTCCCCCCCCAACCCCCACCCCCCCCCGGGAGCGACCCTTGCCTACGGGGTCGCTCCCCCTGCGTGACATTGGCGCCAAAAAACAAATCCCCGGTGCCTAGTGGTTTCTGCCCCCTTGGGGGCAGATTGACTTAAACTCTGCCAATCTGCCCCCAGGGGGGCAGAAATGGTCTAAATACAATTTTCCCCCCTGGGGAGCGACCCTTGTCTGATGGGTCGCTCCCCATCTCTAAAAAAACAAACAAACAAAAAAAACAAAGAAGAAAAAAAAAATTCCCCTGGCGCCTAGAGGTTTCTGCCCCCCCTGGGGGCAGATCGGCCTAATAATAGGCCGCTCTGCCACCAGGGGGGCAGAAATGGCCTAAAATAAATTTGCCCCCCGAGGGAGCGACCCTTGCCTAAGGGGTCGCTCCCCTTGCGTGAAATTCACGCAAAGAAAAAACTCCCTGGTGTCTAGTGGTTTCTGCCCCCCTTGGGGGCAGATTGGCCTCATCAAAATAGGCCAATCTGCCCCCAAGGGGGGCAGAAATGGCCTAAATATAATTTTCCCCCAAGGGGAGCGACCCTTGCCTAAGGGGTCTCTCCCCACCTAAAAAAATAAAATGAAACATAAAAAAAAAAAAAAAAAAAAATTATGGTCCCTGGTGCCTAGAGGGGGGGGGGGCAGAAAAGGCCTTCCCGAAAAAATGCCCCCCATGGGAGTGACCCTTGCCCAAGGGGTCGCTCCCTTATGACAGTTTCAGAAAAAAAAAATCCCTGGTGTCTAGTGGGGTTTCAAAAGCCGGATTGCAAGCAATCCGGCTTTTGAAACCCTCGGAGATACTTTTCCTTCCCTTTGAAGCCCCTCCGGGCCTCCCCCAGTGATTGAAAGAGAAATGCTTTTGCATTTCTCTTTCAATCGCGCTGGAAGCAGAGCTTCCAGCACGTTTGGGGAGGCCCCTGTGACAAATCAGCGCGCGCTCGCGCGCTGATGTCACAGGTGGGGGGGGGGGGGTCGGGGGTGGAAGGGGAAGGTCTTCCCCTTCCACCCCCGACCCCTCCACCCCCACCCTTCCATCCCCGCCTTGGGGGGGGAGGGGGGTGGACGGGGGGCGCGCTAGCGCGCCCCCAAGTTCCCCTGTGCCATGGACGAGATGATCTCGTTCAAGGCACAGGGGAACTGTAGCCTTGGACGAGATCATCTCGTCCAAGGCACAGAACAGGTTAATGAATATTTCACTTTGTCCGAATGCCAGATCTTACTCAGATAGGGGAGGAGAGAAGTAGATTGATGTTGGTTGGCTAGTTTATTACCATCTAGATTAGGTTTCCTTAGAAGCACCTTTACTATAGCAGTTTTCCTGGCATTGGGTATTTTGCTTTGGGAGAAGAAAAAATTGAGTAGGGTACTCAGATCAGAAAAGCGCTGTAGTGGATTGTGGAGGATGGTAGGCTAGTAAGATGTTACTAGTAGGACTGCGCACGTTATTCCCAACACAATGTCTCACCAGAGAAAGCACCTTGTTGATTAAATGTTTTTACTTGCAGTAACATTTTATGAATAATATCAATGCCACCTCCTCATAAGGGAATGGCAGGATTAGCAAAGTCAAGTAACTGTTGGTGGGAATAGGTTAAGTTACCTAACCAAAGGCCTATGTTGCCTCATGACTAGGCAGTGTGGCTGGCAGCGTCCTGGCATTGGCCATTAAGAAGGACTGGCCTTTGCCACATTCAGTGCACCTGCTACATGGATATGCAGTTTCCAGTATAAGGAGGAGGCAGTTCACATTACACTAGAGCGTGACTTTCGCACCTAGCCAAATGATGTAAGTGTGGACCTCAGCCTGCTGGCTGAACAGCAAGTTCAAGAAGGTATAGTAAGTTCACTAAATTTCACTGGTTTATCATTTTCATAGCACAAGTTCTTATTTCATTTCAAGAGCTAACTTTGTTTTTTCAGTCAATTTGTTTTTTGTAATGTTGTTATCTCATTACCATAGCTAACTATACCAACACTTTCACTCTTGTTTTATCAGCAAATTTAAGTGTCTTTTCTGTTGTATTCTAAATTGAGAATATGCCTAACCCTCTGTGTGTAACTAACCCCTCCACAGCACATAGACTTCATCATTGTACAACATAGAGTTCGCTACAGGGCATGGCTTATAGGCAGTTCCTGCCCACAACCCTCCACAAGAGGACCATGCACAGGGGGGAGGTTGCCACAGTGCTTGGACAGAGGTCAGGTCATGTGTCCACCTATCTGCTGATCTACGAAGTGGAGGTTTTGCCCCACAACCTGTGCACAGCTATCTACAACAGGACCATGCAGTGGAGGCCTGGTTGTGTAGAGCCTGGGCAGATGGCCTGACCAGAGATCTGGCTTGTGACTGCCTAACTGCTAATGGCCAACCCCTCAGCTTCACAGTGGAGAGTTGCTGGCAGGCCTGCAGCTACCACTCCACAGGAGGGCCATGTGCAGTAGAGGGAAGGCCACAGGACCTGATCTTAGGCCTCTGGCCAGGACCTCAGCACATGCCTCCATTGGCATCCAACATATGTTGTGCAAGTTATGGGTTGCATAGCTCTTGTGAGAGTTGTGTATTGTGGTGTTAACAATATACCATGCAATATCAGGACCTCTGCTGGAAGCCAACCACTGCTGTGCACAGACTTTGGCCTTGCACAGTGGGCACTGGCCACAAGGCATGGATTTCAGTTAGAACCTTCATGTTTTTATTTATTTAGGAATCTGCTGATTCCAAATTCTACAACTATATTAAGTTTTTTAAATTGTGTTCAAATTAGGGTTACTTTAAGCCCCTACCCCAAAATGCACATTGGGTTAGAGTGTGATCACCCTGTTCACCTTTGTGCCTTTTCCTAACTTTTTTCAGGAATAGTTTACACATCTAGTTTGTCCAGCTGACCCATCTTGGAATAGTTTAAAACACATTTTAGATGTTGAGCTGCTGTTACATTCTTGAGCCATTCTGTGAGAGGGATTGCCTTGGGGAAGCGGTGTGTGGGTATCTTTTTTTAATAATAAGATCATGTCAGGAAATAAGCAGGAGAGAAGGATGAGACAGAGAAAGGGGTAGAAAATAGCACTGCAGTGCTCCTTCAGCAGTGGATGGACATAGGTTATCCAGTCAAAACACAGTGAGATTGAAATTCTAATTTAAGCATAACATACATGATATTTTGGGGTGACGCCACCAAATCTGGAGCCGGGAACTGCATTAGAAAGGCATCCATCAAATCTTGAGCAAAACATAAACACAAAGGGGGTCATTCTAAGTCTGCCGCCCGCCAGACTTCCCCCACCAAAATACCGCTCCACGGTCGAAAGACCGCTGAGGGTATTTTGGGATTTGCCCTGGGCTGGCGGGCGACCGCCAAAAGGCCTCCCGCCAGCCCAGGGCAAATCAACCTTCCCACGAGGACGCCGGCTCAGAATTGAGTGGGAAGGTGACTCCCGTCGCGTATTTCAGTGTCTGCAAAGCAGACACTGAAATACAGAGTGGGGCCCTCTTCCGGGGGCCCCTGCAGTGCCCATGCCATTGGGAGACCCGCCAGGAACAGGATGGTGGTAGGGGGTGTCAGAATCCCCATGGCGGCGGAGCGCGCTCCGCCGCCATGGAGGATTCTCAAGGGCAGCGGATGACCGCCGGTTTTCCAAATCTGACCGCGGCCAAAGCGCCGCCGCCAGAATGCCCTGCGGGGCACCGCCGGCCTGTCGGCGGTGCTCCCGCCGACCCTGGCCCCGGCGGTCTCAGACCGCCGGGGTCAGAATCAGGGCCAAAGTGTACTCTACATCTATCTGCCATGCAATAGGTTTGTAGGTAAAGTCTAAAGAAAAGCTAACTAGTTAACCAACTGCACACACGTGTTTCTGCATCATCCTCGAAGGTCTTACATCAATAGAATTAATCAAAGACTGATGAGAAAACCTTTCAAGGTCATCCAAGTATTGAACTATTTATACACTAGATCTTGACACTGGTGACACAGTTCTTCAGCTCACCTGGTTGACTTGCTCAATGAGGGATGGAAGAATTCTTCTCCAAGCCATAAATAGCATTTTAATGTATTTGACAATGGTTTATAGTTCAACTATTTTAATTCATGGGCCTTAAGCCACCCATAGGCCAGGGTGCCTTGTATTTAAGATGTTGGACATTTCCTTTTACGTTTTACATGTCCTGGTAGGGAAAAACTCCTACATTCATTTTTCACTGCTCTGTGGCCTACCTTTCCTATAGGATACCTTTGGGTTACCTTATTACATTCAACAAGTGATAATACTTTTTTGGGAGCAGGTTAAAATGTTATGTTTGGTGCCTAAAGAGTTATAATTCAAAACCCTCTTTAATGGAAAAGTCTGATTTTAAGCCACAATTTCAAATATCCTACTTTTAGAAAGTTGGCACTTTCTTGTCTTAACCATTTGGTGTCTGCAGCCTGTTTCTGAGTTACATGACTAGATGTAGATAGCGGTTAGCCTTTGTGCACTACTTCCAGACAGTCACACAATAGTGGAACAGGGTGATGGCAATATGGACAATCCTGACAGAATGGGGAGGTGGAACTGTGCATAGCCTTATTTGCACTCCAAAGCCAATGCATCAGCACGCACAAAGAAATTCACACTAGCCTTTTATGACTCCAGACATCCTGAAACCAGGGCAGTGGGACAAGATTTTCCAGACATGTATGTGGGAGCAAGACCCCAGATATTCCTTCAACTTCAAAGCTGGCACCAAGTATAAAATTAGGACACTAACACTTCCAACACAATACACTCCTGGACCTCTGGATACTACAGCTGAAGGTCCGCTCTGCTGCTTAAAGCCTACCCTGCTGTCTGAGAAGAAAAACAACCTGCTCCCTTTATCCCAGGCTATCTAAGTGACTAGAAAGGCCAGTTAGCTGGCCTCTTGTTCTGTGTTACAGGGAAACAACAAGTTCCAGAGGCTTCCTCGTAACTACCAAGCTGGCCAACCTCACTGGACCTGCCTGGGCCTGAAACTGAACCTGCCTGAGCCCTGCTGGCCTCTGCAAGAGTGGGTCCCTTACCCCTAAGAATCACCTCCCTAGGTCCTGGGGGGATGATTGGCATCAGACTGCACTCCTCTGAAGAAAAGGGGAAACTCCTGAAGTTTTGGGATCTTTGTTAATGGGCCCATTCACACAAAGACCCTTCCACATGCACCTACCTCCAACATGAAGCACCAGTGAGCTGGACTCTTAGAGCTACAGCAACCACCAGCAATGACTGGCAATTCAAGATCTGCACTTCACTCAACAGTATTGACATCCTATGGCAACCACCAGTGTGAAGCACCAGCAACGACCATCTGTGATGCCAACAGTATTTCCATGCCTCAGTGGTGCTTGTCTGCGACCACCAACCTCATCTTCACACTCCGAGATGCTATCTCTGATCCTTGTGTCCTCCTCCTCGGTGAACTAAACTCTTTGCATCAGACTTTGAGAAGATAACATTTTCAGCAGTCCCTGTATCAGACCTGCATTCCATTGCAGTCGACAGGAACTTATGACTTACCCCCTGTCTAGGATGACCAGATTATTGTGAGTGGAGCTTTGTGCATCTAGTTGTTATACTTACCTTAAATCCTTGAAATGAAATTGCATAGCTCAGGTTCTACTGATTGAATTTTTGTTGTTTTGGTGTCAAATAATTTGTAAAATCTACTCTATTTTTCTAAATGTGTGTGGGATTCGTCTTGTGTTTTCACTTATTACTGTTCATGTGCTGTATAAATACTTTACACATTGCCTTTAAGTTAAGCCTGACTGCTTTTGTGCCATGCTATGAGAGAGTCAAGCACATGTGAATTTAGTGACTTTTTGTGTTTCACCTGACGAGGATTGTGGTTGTTACTTGAGTTGGGTTTTATCCAGCTCAATCAATAACCCAGTTCCTCACACCATCTCTATACTTTATGGGAGAAGTGATGTTGTGTATTCCTGAACTTGGCAGTAAGAATGAAATATCCATGTGGACCAGTTATACCTTGAATTTAGATTCACGGACCTTATATGCAGAAGCAATTTCAAACAGTGTGAAAGTAGTCAATGTGTTGTCTAATCTTTGAAGCCCCACAGACCCTAATGGGCATAAAACGCTCTGGTTATTTCATCATGGCAAATGGCTTAATAAATTTGAGAAGCGAAAAGGAGTAAAACTCTATGGCATTTTTCTAGTTATGACAATAGAGCTTAACCCAGTGCATTAATATTTAATTTTCACATGGAGGAGCCATTGGAAAAATTTGCAAGCAACTTGATAAACTGGTAGGGAAGCAAACATCCTCTCTAGAACTAGTTGAAGATGTTTCCAATTCTCTAGGTCGAATGTTTTCTTAGTACCTAACATCGTATTAGCCAGTACCACTATACAAACTGTTGCAGATCTAGAATCTCAACAAAGTACAGGATATTAGATCTGAAGTCCACTAGTCTGGCAACTACTCAGGTTTATTTCCTTTACAAATATTTTCAACAAAAATCTTACACATATTACTAAACAATATAATGGGGCAGTATGAGCCAATTAGCACATGATTCTTGATGGACTAAGCAAAAGGCGTAGAATGCCTTGTTTAAATGTTTGTGGAATAGTCCCACGATTAAATACAGAGTTATATATAAGACAAGCTTTATTCGGTCGTAAACCATCTAGCAAAAAAGAAAAAAACACTGTTCATATAATTACATATACAATATTAACAGTAAAACCAATAAAATCTGTCAGTGCATATCCCAAAGCGTGCCTAATTATAAACTACAACAGTTTAAAAAAATGAATTTGTATAAACCATGCAGCCTCAAGAAACTTACCAACTGTATGGATCAGAATAACAGAAGTATCACTCTTTAAGATACTAAGGGCTGTAGCAAATTGCCTAAAGCCCAACATCTGGCAAACTGGACAAATCCACTTACGACGGGGAAGGGTATATGCTGTAGAGAAGAACATAAAATGTTCAACTGTTTCCAAAGCAGTTTTACAGCATGGACATAGTCTAAGTGTCGGTGATGGCCTCCAACTATTAACAAAAGATAGTAGTGGTAAACACCCATAATGAAAGGGAACGTACAAGCTCTTCCCCAAAATATTAGGGATTAGATCTAAAAATGGCTCAAACTCAGGATACCATTTAGGACCAAGAAAAGTATTGGTCAATCATCCATGTGATGAGCCAAGAAGGTAATTGTTTCTAACATTGGACCAATATACTTTTTTTAAAGACAATTTATGGGCCTTCTCTAAATCCTGTGGATTCTCCCAATAGTTCCCGAGCCCCAGGATACGAAACCACTTAAAAACATGCCTGAACCATGTGATTGATGTTCCATTGGGTCTTTTTAAAAGATCAAGAAGAGAGTCCCTGTAAACAACAAGCTGGGGGGTCGTCCAAATTCTTACCCAAAAGAGTAATGATTTTAAAGCTATCATATCAGAGATACGATTATAACCAAGATCTAAAAAGATAGCGATCAAGGAGGTGCTACCTGGGAACTCAAGTAATGCTCTAGCAAAATTGTTCTCACCCACCGCTAATTTAAAAGTCTTACAAGAGCCCCACACTTCAGCGCCATAAATAGCGGCATTCTGTGCTTTAGCTAAATATATCGTCATAGCTGGGGAAACCACGTTTGTAGTTATGCTTTAATAAAAGCGCATTATAGCCCCAGATCTATGTTGAAGAAGGGTCACAGTCTTGTTAATCTGTTCATCCCAGAGCAGTTTATAAGAAATCCACACACCCAGGTAATCCATTGAGCTTACTTCCCCCAGGGGTGCCCCAGCTAAAGTAACAGTACATCTCTTGACTGATCGAGAGCTAAGTACCATTAATTTGGTTTTACTAACATTTAGTTCCAACCTATTGTCAGTACAGAAGGTTGTGAACTTATCCACAAGGATCTGAAGACCCATTGGGGTCTTGGAGATAAGGAAAGAATCATCTGGAAAAAGCAGTATAGGGATTTTTTGCTCATTCAAAGAAGGGGCATTGTTTTGTCAGTGAGACACAGCTTGTACCACCTCATTTATATATAAAGTAAATAAGGTTGGTGCCAAAGCACACCCTTGATGAACTCCCCGTTGCATAGCAATATGATCTGTCAATCGCCCTGATTACCCCACCTCTCCTGAGTGTATGTGCCCTTATGTAGCCGTTGAAAGAGGTGAATTATGTTCGTTGGGATACATTTCATATAGTACATCCCATAGTTTCCTTCTAGGGACCATATCAAACGCGGACCGAAGGTCCACGAAGGCAATTTACAATTTTTATTTAGCAAGCATTATATATTTCCAGTGTAAAAGTGCCAACCTAAAAACCTGATCCATGGTGCTAATTTTGGGGCGAAAGCCTGCCTGAAGTGAAGACATCTCATAATGGGTATCAACCCAATGTAAAAGCCTTCCCAAAAGTTGTTTAGCAAAATTGTTTTGAAGATTATCAATAAGGCTAATAGGTCTATAGTTACCAGGAGAACTCACCTCTCCCTTTTTATAAATAGGAACTATTTCAGCCCCTTTCCACGTACTGGGTATTAAACCTCGCTGCTATTGCATTACATATCATATTTATATAACTAGACCAAATCACTGGCTCAGACTTATATAGGTCTCCTGGTATCTTATCTGGACCTGGGGCTTCGTCCTGTTTGCTTGCATCCATTCCCAGATCACCAAACGGTGAACTCACTACAGCTAACTGTTGGGAGTAGAGGTTACAAGAGGAAGAATCACACAGCATAGCATACAGATTAGAAAAATGATCAACCCAACTCTCGGGTTGAATATGAGTACAAGTTATATTTTTGCCCTCTCTCTGTCTGTCAGATAATACTTTCCAAAAGGACATGTTATTATTAAGTCTGGCAGCATTCAGCAAGTTCTGCCAAGTTATATCATCCCGACTTTTCTTTGCCTGTGCTATAACTTTATAATAGGCTAGTCTGGCTGTTCTGATTGCCCCCTAAGAGCGAGACACAATAGCTAGTTTCAATAAATGTTTGGCCTTTGAACAATCCTTATTTAACCATTCTCTATTTTTTGATAAATGATCAAATGGCTGGATGGGAGTTCTTTTGTAAAAAAAAGTTTTGCAGCTTATGTATCAATATCTCATGGATGGTAAGGATTGGAATATCGGCAACCTCTTGTCCCTCATAATCCGCCATAACACCAGTGAACAATTTATAGATCTCCCTGATCCTATATGGGTTAGACAGAACTTTTGGCCAACTGACGCGGGTACAACTATTATTCAGTTGTGGCTCAGGGACAACAGTATGATGAATATTCAAAAACATCCTAAATTCAACGCTATGTAGAGTAAGAAGCAAGTTGTTATGATCACTATCATGATGGAATTCCACCTTCATCTCCTCCAACGTTGGCCATAACCTAACATCCAATAAAAAGTAATCAATTACACCAGACGATTTACCACGTTTGAAGGTAGATGCAATATTTGGATCAGAAAGCGTACAGCCATTACAGGCCCTTAGACCATACTTAAGACACAATGATGTCAACTGTAAGGCCACACAAGAACGACTACAAAGTTGCTCATTAACGGAACGAGGAATACCCCATTGTTCATCCTCTTCATCTACTAAATCACTACTTAAATAGGAGGGTTCAAATGTGCAGTTTATGTCCCCTGCAACTACTACCTCACTATTAGGGGGCAGGGTATCTAAGTATTCAGATAGCTGAATTATGGTCTGGGACTCCTGTCCCTGCGACACTGACCTTGCGTAAATATTGATTATCACATTCTTAAAGCCTCTGTTGAATACAAGCTGCACACCTAGTGGATCCTGGGAATCGAGTTTTAATATCTAATGACTGCGCTGTAACCTCTTATTAAGCGATATCAGTAAGCCTCCCTTGGCAAAACCAATATTTCCATCCGCGGGTAAAGCCATCACTTGGTAAGATAGAAACCCATCCAAGGAAACAGGGTCCAGAGCCCAAGTTTCCTGGAATAGGCATATATTCTGCTTGTTTATATAATTGGCCCAATCAGGATCCAACAATTTCCTACCCAGCCCAGCCAAATTCCAAGAAATGATAGAAAGTTCTGTACTAGTTCCCACATCACTAGGCTCAAAGCATTGAACTTCCCCGTAGTCATCAGACTCGATAGACACCCCAGGCCTACCCACCGAACCCCAGTTGGAAACTGCCAAATTAGAGTCAAGACACTGGGCTTCCCCATGACCAACAGAATTATTAAACACCCCTGGCCTATCCACCTGGCCCAGGTAGAAGTTATTAAATTGGAATTGGTGGGTAGCCAATCAATACCTTGTGATAGTTGCAAGTTATTTCCTGTCAAAGTCAGAACACATTTACGGCTAATATCAGCCTTCCTGCCATTGGCATCTACATAACTTATAGGTAAATTGGCGGAGGGTGGAGAGGATTTAAGTCTAATACCAACTCCACTAGGCTCTCTGAGATAGCAAGTACGCAGTTCAGAGTCATTAAGATTATTCATTAACAACCGGTCCACAAAGCAAATGGAAATAAAGTCAAATTTGGATCCGGGCTGACAATGTCGATCCACCACCCCAATATCTGCACGGATAACAGAAAGGTATTTCCGCTGGACTCTCAGCCAATATATTACCTTGTTTAACAAGGAATCCAGGGTTTCCACGACCCCCAGAGACAATTTGGGTACTTCAACCATGAACAGTGTACCACCTTGGTTCCCAGGAGCTTGAGCCTGCTTCTTAAGTGCAAGCCTTCTCATCCCAGCCAGATGTAAAGCATCATCAAATGACTCAAACCAATGATTTGGTGAGGTGGCTGCTCCACTCAGAACCTGAAAGCCAGTTGCCCCCCCGGGATCCTTGTTGTAATCAACAGATGTCATTTTACCAGATCTGTCAGGCCTGGCAAAACCCTGATCTTTAACATCGGTCACACAGTTATACTGAATGGCCTCAGGAGGAGCCTGTCGACCTTCAGTATGTGAAGCAGGTGGAGTGGAGGTGGGGATAGAACCAGGTTGTAGGTACTGATTATCTGCTTGAAACTGAGGATCAGATACAGCTGCGATAGTAGATGTGCCCCTCATAACAGAGTAGGGAACGTCCAATCTTGGTTGAGAGCAGCTACAACCATATGGCAACCCGGAATCCCTCGTCAATTGTTTAATCAATAACAGCACCAAATTCTTCACTTCATCTAATTTACGATGGACAGAAGCCAAGTCTAGGTTGTTGTGCAGTCTCAGTGGTCTATCCGAGCCAGAGGGTGGATTGATATCGACACCACCATTCATACATGTCCCAATATGTTTGGGTGTAGTAGCATTGCAAAGTCCTTCATCATTTCCCAAGGGCCCGTACCGATTTTAGCATGGGATCATTGTGCAACATTGCTAACATTTTGAACGTACATTATTTCATTTGCTAGACTTTCCATTGTGCACTTCTGCTATGCTCATTCCAACACACAAGTCAGATCGCCTCAATTTACAAAGTGTAACTCTGTGTTTGCTATATTATAGAGCAAGCTGACAGGCTAGGTTCTTGGGTACCCAACTCTCCCCTCTTTATTCAAAATGATCATGCCTAGTCTCTTGTAACTGGAATGCTGGTTTACTGATGCAGGTGATACCTTACCTTCATTTGCTCAATAAAGGCTTATGGTCTGTGCAAACGAGAAATGGTTTACCTGGCAGGACACTTTAAAATGTTGTCACCACCCACACACATGCCAAAAGTTCTCTTTTGATTACAAAATAGTTCTGTTCCGGTTCTTTCAATGTACGTGAATCAAAAGCAATAATTTGGCTACCCTGCTGTTTACTTTCACAAAGTACTGCACCAAGTCTGATTTTGAAGGCACCAGGGTCAAAATTGAATGACGTGACTCATTAAAGGTTTTAAGAGAAGAATCATTTTATATTTCTTTCTTTAACAAGTGCATACTTTTTTCGCAGGCACTGTTCCAGGCAGAGTCGGTATCCTTTTTAACTAAAAGACACATTGGTTCTACTTTGAATAATTTTGTATGAATTTTAAACACAATTCAGAAAAACCCAGTAAGGGTCATAATTCATCCTTGATTGCAGCTGGTGGTGAATGTTTTTAGTGTTGATTGGAGATAAGATTTGATCATGTCACATGTTGCTCTGCTTGAGAGTGCATCAAACTAAAGACATTAAGCTTACATAGCAACATTCTGTGTGGATTGAAATGTATGACCTTAAAGAATGCCACTGCGATCAAGTAGCTTTGGAATAAAGTGAGGGTGTCAACATCAGGGCAGTGCGGGCTCTACGGGCGACTAAAGTGCAAAAACCCAGCCTTTATGCAAGAGCATAATTCATGCATTGTTTATATGCAGTATGATAACCTTTTGCATTGCAGATTTTAACCTTGAAAAACACTATTGATGATGTTTGCAATAACTGTTCTTTTGCATGGTATTGCTGCAGACTTACTGAGTGTGTTAGGGTGTGGTCCCTTTCTAGGGCCTTCCAGAAGCTTTCTCTGCAGCATGACTGGGTGTGGTTGTGGGCTGGGCCAGACTCTATATAAGGGAGCTAGCCTAGCTCCACGTGCTCACTATTCAGAGGTCCCGGTGCAGAGCAGCAGCAACTTCCTGAGCTCCTGTTCCGAAGGCCTACTTTGACCTTCCGGTCCTTGCTCTTCATTGTATTGGTGATTCTTGAACAGGGCGGTAAGACGGAGGTCGGGTTGGGCCTCCAACCCCGTTTTCAGAGGCATCCGAGATTTTTGGGCCTAGCTTTCATGTTGAAAGATTTTCCTTGTGCGTGTTAATATGTTCGTGGTATCTGGCATTCACATATTGGTATTCGAATCATCAAGACGCGCAAATAATTTTGGGCATTTGACTTTTGAGATTCGGGTCGGCAACAGTGTGCGCGACCATTTCTTGACATTTGCATATTGGCTTTCGAATCGGCAAGACGCGCGATTCATTCCTGGCATTAAACTCTTGTTATTCAGTGTGCGCTGCAATTTCTTGGCACTTGCATGGTGGCATTCGAATCGGAAAGACGCGCGATTCATTCCTGGCATTAAACTCTTGTTATTCAGTGTGCGCTACCATTTCTTGGCATTTGCATGGTGGCATTCGAATCGGCAAGACGCACAATTAATTCCTGGCATTAAACTTGTGTTATTCAGTGTGCGCTACCATTTCTTGGCATTTGCATGGTGGCATTCGAATTGGCAAGACATGCGATTCATTCCTTTCTTTTAACTCTTGATACTCATTGTGTGTGACCATTTCTTGGCATTTGCATGGTGGCATTCGAATCGGCAAGACACGCAATTCATTCCCGCATTTAAACCTTGATGTTCAGATCGCTTACAGAGTGCGTGACCATTTCATGGCATTTGCATATACCTGTTGGAATCAGCAGTGTGCGCGATTCATTCCCGCATTTAAACCTTGATGTTCAGGTCGCTTACAGAGTGCGCGATCATTTCATGGCATTTGCATATTCTTGTTGGGATCAGCAGTGTGCGTGATTCATTCCCGTATTTAAAACTTGATGTTAAGATCGCTAACAGAGTGCGCGATCATTTCATGGCATTTTCATATACTTGTTGGAATCGGCAGCACGCGTGATTCATTTTCCGCATTTAAACCTAGGTGTTCAGATCGCTTACAGTGTACGCAATCATTTCATGGCAATTAAAACTTTGATGTGTAGTGTTTCCTAAAGTGCACACAATTATCCAGGGCCTTTGAATTTTCTGCAAAGGTGTTAAATTCAAGATGTTACATTCTATGTGCATATTAAGTCCTTAGTACAATTCCTATTATTTTCCAGGGAATGTTCAGATTACCTTTTGTCCTCATGTAAAAAGGCAATGTTTGTTCTGAAAACATAATTCTAGAAGGTTCTTATATTCCTAGACAATATGTGACATTTCATGAAAAGTTCATATGAAAAGTTGTATTAACCATTCTTGATTCCTTCCCAGGTACCCAGACGTCTTGAGGTCTAGCTATAGACCTTTCTTAAGTTATCCTTGGTTCCAGTATGACAAAGCTTAGAATCAAAGTCTGGTGAAAATCAATGTGATAATATCTTGATATTGTGCTGTTTAACCTTTTGCTTCCTACAGGTCTCCTTCACAGCTGTTCCCTTTCTAATCCCCTTTTCCCCGGCTTGGACCCTCTCAGGCTCTGTGATATTCCTATCAGAGTTTTGGAGCTGTCTAGTGGTGGACATGTTGGGAACGTACTCAGGCCCCGAGGATCTGGTCTCCCTGACAGAGGGTATTTGAGTGGTAGTTGAGCATATGCTTGTGCCTATAATCCTTATGTGAACAATTTATACATTTTTAAATACTCTGTTGTGGAAAAGCTAGATTTGTCCAGTCTTCATAAATTGCAAGTAGGCTTAGGTTCCTTAGTGTTGCAGTCTGTACAGAGAGGGAGTGTCCAGCAATGTGTGACTTCTTGAAAGATGACAGAGTCAGCAGGGAAGCCAGTATTGAGTGGAGGACTCCACTCTTCATGCGTCCTTGAAGTATTATTTGATTGAAAGATGGTCCAATGTTGTAACTGATGTCTAAAGGCAAAGCAAAATGCCTTGAAGGATGAGTGTTTGTCCAGAAATAGCCATTAATGTGCTTTGAGGGCAGGGACTTTGTGGTCACGTAGTCGTAGGTGTATGACTTGTCTTGTTACTTCATTTTGGATTCCTTGAAGTCTTTGGAGTTGGAAGTATAATGCTTATATGTAAAGTTTATTTGTGTTGTAGATGGAGTAAAGTTCAAGGTTTATGGTAGCCTAGAGTTTCTTTAGGAACCCAAGGTGTACGAACATGTATCAAACATATTAATGATATAGAATGCATTACTTGTGAGTTTAGTTGGAGAACGAGAAATAGGTTGTAGTCCATGATAACACCCTGGTCTCTTACTTCAATAACTGTTGCAGGAGGAAGTTCTAGATCCTCATGCAAGATGATCATAGGTGCGTTGATTCTCTGCAGGTGAGGATCTCAGTTTTGGAACGGTTGAGTTTCATTTGGTTCCCAAACAATTCTTTATTGATGACTCTGGTGTAGTAGTTCTGAAGCATTTGTGTTAGGATATTCATCTTTGGGATGATTTATGTATCATCAGTGTAGTTCTAGCAAGTTAAGTTGACAGAGTTGACTGATGTAGGCATTATTGAGGAGTGGAGTGATGATCTAGCCTTGCAGTACTCTAGGGTTAAACGTAGAATAGAGCTGGCTTAAAAGGTCGAAGTAAGATGGTGTTTGACCTGTTACAAAGATTTGAAAAGATCAAGTCTAGGATGATTCCTTGAATGCAAGGTAATTGAACATATATTAGAGGAGGAGTGGCTAAATGTGACAAAAGTAGCAGACAGGTTCAGAAAAAGAAGGTTCACAAATCCATGTTTTGTCAAAATTCTTTTTCTGCTCATTCCAAGTTGTGGATTCAGTAAACCTTCCAGAGTGGAATCAAATTTAGTGGTTGAAGCATTATTTGTTTTTGTCCAAGTTGGAAAGCTCAGTAAAGGCTGCTCTGGAAATCAGTTTTCATAAGAATGGCCCATTGGAGATCGATCAGGAATTAGCAGGTTCTATTTGATCAAAGTTTGTCTTCATTTAAAGCCTGAGATTTGAGGGCTTGAAGTTGGTGGTGTAGGTTTCTGTGGTTAGGGAATTGTTGACGCTGGTTCTTTTTTGGATGGTGGCATTTGTGCGGACTGGAGTGTCCCTGAAGGCTGAATAATAGAAAAAGTATTTAAGGGGCCAAGGTGGGCGACTGACCCTGACCAGTTACTTAAGTTGACAAATGGAATATTGTTCAAATGAGGTCATGTTCTGCTGTCTTTCTGTAGAAGTGCTCTTGTTGAGCTATGTATGTGGAGGTAGGTTTCTGGATACTTTGCATTTCAGATGAAGGGATCTGCAATGGCAGCATTGAATCCTTAAGACTGAGGAGTCTTTGAGGTATTGCACTTTGCATGCCAGAATTAAAAAAGGATTCTATTTAGCTCACTGGAGAGTCATTTTGCTTTATGGATCTGCTGGAAATTGTGGAGGCTTGCCTTCTTGAGCAATGGATTTTTAAATCCAGGTGTGACATTGAAGGCATTGTTTGACATTTTGGTATTTTGATTTCCACAGTTGGTATTTTGTAGTGCACTAATTTCTTTATTCAGCTGTACTTTTTTTTCATTGATGCATGGGGTCTGTGGTCTAAGGTTAAGGTGCATGAAATTACTATGAAATATTAGACTTTAGAAAGATGGAGCTAAAGAAATGTGTTTCTTTGTTTTGGTCAGGTGGCATTTCACCCAATTACAATTAATTCCTGTAGCACAACAATTAGCCTTTCAGTTTGTGCAAAACATTGCTCATGTATATTGACTGCTAGTGGAGGTAATTACAAATTGTGATTCCCAGATTACATCATGTTTCTTTGATGAAGCTGCATAACAGTTTGCTAATGTCTAATGGTTCACTTTATAAGGATGTTTAAACACCTTAGTAAACTTTTTGGTAGCTGTAAATGTAATCTGCTGATGCAAATAACATATCCTAAATAACAGTTTTTCCAATACAATTTTTCCTGTAGGATCTTCTTTACATTTAGTATGTCCACCATAAAACAGAGGCTTTTCTTACTCCCATTCTACTCTAAATTAGGTCAAGCAATCCATTCCTTTATTTTCTGAGAGGTTCCATATATAAAAGACTTCAGTTTTGAACGTTTGACTTCTTCCCAACCCAATCACAATTTTTGGGGTGACAGTGAAAGTGGTGATATCTGGTAGCCATTGTACGTTTTAGAAAAGCAGCTATATGGCCTAAACAACAGTGTGAAAGTGATGAAGCATCAGCTCCTAGCTTCAGACCCCTAGGCACAGATTTATGAAAACTGACTCATCACTGCAGCAATGCAGCAATGCATCAGAAAAATGTGAGCTGCGGTGTAACAATTTAAAGCAACATGGACATGCTACATTTATGGCATGGCAACTCATGTCATGAGGTCCCAGGGTGCGTCAAAATTGTTGACACTGGTGGGAAGGATGGCGCACAGTTTCATAATGCATCTGCTCTAAATTGATGAAAAGTTCATTTGCAGCACGTAAAGCAATGTTTATGTGCTGCAAATCAGATTTGCATCACATTGGATTGTGTTGTGCGTGAAAAAGCCTTAAAAAGATGCATTTAAAAAAAAAGTTCTGCAAACAACAAATGCAAGAAATAGAGGGAGCAGCAAGCACATGCAGTGAGTGCAACAACTGCAACACCAGCCAAGCTGTACAGACAGAAGTCTAGAGAACAGGAAGAACAATTTCAGTGAGGAGGAGAACCAAATATTAATAGCTGAGGTGACAGAAAATGAACACCTTCTCTTTGTCACCTCAAAATTGCCACTAGAGAAAAAGGAAGCCATTCAGCAGTCCATAGTTCATATGATTAACAGTATTGGCCTAAGAAGGGATCTGGAAAAGAGTTTCTTGAAGCACAAATAATGGAGGCTGAAGTTTGGGAACACTTGAGCCGGACCAAGAATGGGAAGGCAGCTGGGCCCAATACTATCCATTTGGAAGTGCATAAAAAGCTAAAAAAGGTGGTGGGTTTTTTCTGGGTGAAATTGTTTAATTCCATCTATTTTGAGAACACCCAGATCCTGCAGTCATGGCAGGAAGCCATGTTAGTGCTGATTCTGAAACCTGCTAAAGATCCTGAGTGGGCAGATTCATATCGGCCAATCTCACGCTTAAATACTGACTTCTTTGTCGGTATTTTGGCGGGAAGGCTTGCTAAGTGGACCCCCCAGGTAATTTACTCTGATTAGAAAGGATTTACCCTAAGCATCAGAAGCATGATCTCATGCAGCAATTATCAGAATGTATCGACCTGGCTTTAAGCCATAAGATCCCTCTGGCTGTTGCTACAATAGACACAGCAAAGGCCTTTTACAGGGTCTGTTGGACGTACCTGTGGAAGCTCTTAGTAATAATTAGGTTTAGCCCATGTTTCATCTTGACTCTTCAGAAAATGTATGATATCCAGTCTGTTCATATCCTGTTCAATGGAACATTCACAGAGAGTTTTCGAATCACTCGAGGAACGCGGCAGGGGTGCCTGCTTTCCCCTCTTTTGTTTGATGTTTATATTGAACCATTTGCTCAGTTACTTAGAGGAGATCCCTGGGTGGTTCCTTCCTCTTCACAACAATGTAGGAACAAGATAGCACTTTACGCTGACAACCTCATCATATATACATCAGATTCCAATTGCACTATCCCAAGGGTGGAATAATTAGCAGAAGAATTTGGGGCACTGTCAGGATATTCAGTGAACACATCCAAGTCAGAGATTATGTACTGAAACTGGGATCAGGAGGTGACTGAGTTTAAATACCTGGGCATCTCAATCGTACATTCGCTGGGGAAGGTTCCAGCACATCATTTAGGGAGGGTAGCTAAAAAGAATGACGAGCTTCTCATCAGGTGGAGAAACTTGTCATTGTCAATTGTAAGTGAATTTAATTAAAATGTCAATTTTACTTAAGCTCACCTATCTTTTTAATTGTACTCCCCTTATGTTTCCCAAATATGAACTGGGAAAGTTACTAACTTTATCTGGGCTTCTGGGGGTGTCAGGCTGTAATGGAAAGGAGAAGGCTGATTTAAGGGAACTTGCACTACTGGACTTAAACCTCAACTGTATGGCTTTTCAGTTTAAGAATTGCAGAATACTGCTTGGGAAGCCTGACAGTTCAACCTGGGGGTCAGATCTTACAGAGATTCTTGGGAGTTTAAGCACTTTTACAAGATATGCAGCCCATAAGTAAGGAGGTTTCTTTATGGTATTGGAAGCTTTTGAAGGTGGAGGAAGAAAGCTTGGGGGCACCGTATGAGGCATGAATGGGAATGATCCCAGACTCTGCGCTCCCCTTGTTGTGGCAATTTTCTTTAAATTTACTGTATTCCACAGTCAAGCCAACCAATAAAAAAAAATAAAAAAAATGTCACCATTAATAGACTGTACTGGACTCATCAGAGGACTGCAAGATTTGTGAGCAATCCAATATCAAGTTGCAAAAGATGTGGACACCCCAAAGCAAACAACTAACATATGTTTGCAACCTGTCCTGGGATCAGTGAGTTTTGGAATAACGTGTGTGATACTACAGCCCATATTTTCGGACTCAGAATAGTGTTGAGTCCTGTATTGGTGTTGCTTGGAGTTGATATGCAACTTGCAAGAAGGAGATCTGTAAATGTTGGTTAGCCCTAAACCTCTGTGCTTAGAAGACTGGCTTAGAGCTTTATGTTGGACATGAAGGAAGGACATGGGCTGCACCTTAGGTAGAGCAGATTCTATTTGGATTGATTATCTGAGATAGAGTGATGCCTTAGACCTGAAAAACTGAGCAGTCCTATGAATGCACTGAAGTGACAATATTGCATTATACGGGCACGTAAGCCCTGGTTGGTGTGACTGGGCCACTAATTATGCATCAAGTGTGAGGTTGGTAGCCATGGTCGTCACCTGGTATTGCAGTAGATTCTGGTGATATGAGGACAAAACAAAACAAACAAAGACAAAGGCCCCCATTATGAACATGGTGGTAAACCCCATTCCCCGCCGTGGTGACACTGAACAGAATCCCGCCATTGGCGGTGAACAGAAACCCGCTATATAAAGAGGCAAAAATCTGAATCTGCCAAAATTTTCAAAGGCACCAGTCACTGCTAGGACATTGTCGGGGGAAATGCAGGACACCCCACCCGCCACTGCCGAGCAAACAAACTCGCCGCCTTCCAAATAATGATGCACAAATCACTGCGGTGGTCAGTGGAAGTCGAACGACCTTTGGCGGTACAGACCGCCACGGCCAGCAATGGAACCAAACAGTAAGAATTGCACACTTTGAAATCCACACACCTGACACACATCCACAACACTATAAAACACTCACAGACACACCCCACAATCCTTTGCACCACCAATAGGACAACAGAGATTGAGAACACCACAAGCAGACACTGAACGCCACAATACACGAATCACACACCCAACCACACAACAACACCCTCACCTAGATCCACACAACATACCACTGACAACACACACTATGGCACCTCCTAAACACCCATGCTTCACAGAAAGGGAGCTAAGGACCCTGGTGGACGAGATACTGAAGGTCAAGCCACAATTATTCGGGGCACAGGTCCAGTACACACCCATCGCCAGGAAGATGGAGTTATGGGAGACAATAGTGAACACCATCCATGCACGAGGGACGACATCTGTAAGAGATGGAACGACCTGCATGGGATGGTGAGGTCCATGGCATCGAGCCACAACATTGCAGTCCAGAAGGCTGGGGGAGGACCTCTACCAACACCACCGACTACACTGACTGGGAGGAAAAGGTACTGGCCATCCTGCACCCTGAGGGCCTCACTGGACTCACTGGAGGAATGGACTCGGGTAGGTCATCTACAATTACCCCCTATCCACCACACCTGTAATGCATGCACCACCCCACCCCTCCAACATCTACCAGGACCACTACCCCACCCAGGCCACAATCACTACAGCCAGTCACCCTGCATGCCCACAAATCCATCAACAGGCCCACATTCTTCCCCCTGTGCACAGCCCCCCACCACTGAAAGTAATCACAAAGCTACTACACCACCCACAATGCACCACCACATCCTAAGCAAAATGCAATGGCAACCTCACAAAGGCACCCTGCATGGTCAAAAAGTTGAAAACCCACACAAAATAGCCCAGCCCTGTGCCCCCATCCGAATATGCAACTTTAACAGAGATGTCCATTCCCCCCAACAGGCACCACCACCCATGCCACCCTGACAGACAGGACAAGGAGTGGCAGTGCCCTATAGAGGCACCACCCAAGTCACTGGAGAGGGAACCCTGGACAGTGAGGAATGCCCTGGCCCCACACACAGTCCTTGACTCTTACCATCCAGCAGCCCCACCCAGGACACTACTGACACCCCTACCACCCAGCCACCAACATCAGGCCAGGGCAACCTGCCCCACACCTGTGTATCCAGGCCACAGACTGGTGGAACACAAGGACACAGGCCACAGTCACCAACAAGCAGGAAGACTATGGCCCCAGTACAGGTTGTACCACCAGACCTGTGCAGGGGACACAGGCACATGGGTCTAGGCCCAGTGGGAGGGCATCAGTGGCCCAGGGGGAGGCCACAGGATGGATGCTGCAGCCCAGGACGTGATCTCTGAGGTCCTGGGAGCATATCACCATATCCAGGACAGATTGGCCCAGATATTTGCCACCATGGAGCAGAGTGAGAGGCTGCAGAGAGCCCAACACCAAGAGACCATGGAGCAGTGGAAACTGCACAATGCCACCATGGCCACCATAGCAGGTGCGCTGCTGCATCTTGTCCCAACCCAGCCTGAGACCCCACAGACCAGGAAGCCCCTACTACAGGCCAAGATACAGACCGGCACACAACAGCAGCAGCAGCAACTGGACTTGTGCCACCATCCCAGGACACAAAGGAGACCTGCACCTCAACCCGCACAGGCCAACACCAGGCACCCAAATGTTCCCTCAGGCACAGATATGGCACTGGAACACCTGCCAAGACCAAGGCCCCCTCTAAGAAGTGACTCTGACAAGAACTCTTCTCCAAGTGTGCCACTGAACCACTGTCCACAACGTGCAATGACAATCCCAAAAACTTTAAATAACAGATGGACTTATTACCACTGCCAACAATCGCTGAGACCATGTAGCCAATATGGACATCCACCAGTAGCCCACTCCCATTACCGTAAAGATCACCATGGGATCCCTGACACCAAATAAAACACCTGTTCACCAATGTAAATGCCCCCTGTCATTATGTTGAATAAAAATAAAGTGTGCATGCAATTGTCTCTGAAATCATTTATTCATATCTTAATAGCAGGAATGGCACCCCACGCATAACATGTGGTTGTGCCAACAGAATTGTCAAACAAGTTGTCCATAATGTCACATGTCCCATGCAAACCTGGTCACAGTGACAATGTCTATCAACCCAACACCCCCATAGAGGATAAGGCATACTGACAGTATGCTGCACAGACAGCAACACCATCAAATAGTACCACTTAGTTACTGGAAGTACAGTTGGATCAATTGGTTCCTGGAGTGTACATCTTCCCCCTCCTCATCATCTTCATCACTCTCATTCCCTCCCTGAGGAAGCTGGTCTAGATATACAGCACCCTCCTCCTCCAAGAGGAAAATAGCTTTCCTCACAGCCACATTGTGCAGCATGCAGCAGGTGTAGGAAGCTGGCCTGCCTTATAGTGGGTACCTTGTGGTACTTACACCTTGTGCCAGGTCCAGTTATCCCTTATCAGTAGATTAGTAGTGTTCTAGCAGCTTAGGCTGACCGAGGTAGCTATAGCAGAGCAGCTTAGGCTGAACTAGGAGACATGCAAAGCTCCTACTATACCACCTATATCATAAGAAAACACAATACTCAGAGTTACCAAAAATAAAGGTACTTTATTTTAGTGACAATATGCCAAAAGTATCTCAGAGGATATGCTCCCTTAGGAGGTAAGTAAAATACACAAAATACACACACAAACCAAAATCAGGTAAGTAAAACACTTAGAAAAGTAGTACAAACACCGTAGAACACAATAGAATGGAATAGGAGACAATAGGCCTAGGGGCAACACAAACCATATACTCAAAAGTGGAATGTGAACCACAAATGGACCCCAGGCCTAGTGTAGTGTGTAGAGGGTCGCTGGGAGTGTAAGAAAACACTAAGGGTGTCTCAGATACCCGACCCCAAGACCCTGAAAAGTAGGAGTAAAGTTACCCTACCACCCCCGAAAGACAGTAAAGTCCAGATAGGGGATTCTGTAAAGACAACAACTGACTGCAAAGCACTGAAGACAGATTCCTGGACCTGAGGACCTGCAAAGGAAGGGGACCAAGTCCAAGAGTCACACAAGTGTCCAGGGGGTGCAGGAGCCCACTAAACCCCAGATGAAGGTGCAAAAGGGTTGCCTCTGGGTGGAAGAAGCCAAAGATTCTGCAACAACGGAAGGAACCAGGAACTTCTCCTTTGGTCAGAGGATGTCCCACGGCATGCTGGAGGATGCAGAGTTGTTTCCACACAGAAAGACTGTAAACAAGCGTTGCTAGCTGCAAGAGTCACAGTTGAAGATAATGGGTGCTGCCAGGGCCCAGGAAAGACCAGGAGGTCGCCCCTTGGAGAAGGAGACAGAGGAGGCACTCAGCAACAGAGAGAGCCCATGCAGAACCAGGTAGCGCCCACAGAAACACTTGAACAGGCATTCAAGAAATCTGAGCATGGCAGTCATCTCAACACAACAAAAGAGGGTCCCACGAAGCCGGAGGTCAACTCAGCGAGTTGGGCAATGCAGGACGGAGTGCTAGGGACCTGGGTTATGCTGTGTGTGAAGGAAGTCTTGCAAAAGTGTACAGAAGCCCTAGCAGCTGCAGATCACACAGTACACAGGATTGCTGTCTGGCATGGGGAAGCAAGGACTTGCCTCCACCAAATTTGGACAGAAGGACCACTGGACTGTCGGGGTCACTTGGATCCAGCTCCTGTGTTCCAGGGACCACGCTCTTCAAGATGAGAGGGGACCCAGAGGACTGGTGATGCAGAAGTTTGGTGCCTGCGTTAGCAGGGGGAAGATTCCATCGACCCACAGGAGATTTCTCCTTGGCTTCCAGTGCAGGGTGAAGACAGACAGCCCTCAGAGTATGGACCAACAGGAAACAGTCGAGAAAGCCAGCAGGGTTAGGCGCTACAATGTTGCTGGTAGTCTTCTTGCTACCTTGTTGCGGTTTTGCAGGCGTCCTGGAACAGTCAGCAATCGATCCTTTGCAGAAGTCGAAGAGAGAAGTGCAGAGGAACTCTGGTGAGATCTTGCATTTGTTATCCGAAGAGGAACCCACAGCAGAGACCCTAAATAGCCCTCAGAGGAGTATTGGCAACCTAACCAGGTAAGAGCCTATAAGGAGGGGTCTCTAACGTCACCTGCTGGAACTGGCCACTCAGAGGTCTCCATTGTGCCCTCACACCTCTGCATTCAAGATGGCAGAGGTCTGGGACACACTGGAGGAGCTCTGGGCACCACCCTTGGGGTGGTGATGGACCAGGGAGTGGTCACTTCCCTTTCCTTTGTCCAGTTTCATGCCAGAGCAGGGGCTGGGGGCTCCCTGAACCAGTGTAGACTGGTTTATGCAAGGAGGGCACCATCTGTGCCCTTCAAAGCATTCCCAAAGGCCAGGAGAAGCTACTCCTCTCAGGCCCTTAACACTTATTTCCAAAGGGAGAGGGTGTAACACTCTCTCTCAGAGGAAATCCTTTGTTCTGCCTTCCTGGCACTGGGCTTCCCAGACCCCAGGAGGGAAGAAACCTGTCTGAGGGTTGGCAGCAGCGGTAGCAGCAGAGAAACCCCCCAAGGAGTTAGTTTGGCAGTGCCCGGGGTCCATGTTATAGCCCCCGGGGATGCATAGGATTGGCACCCCAATACCAGGTATGGCTTGGGGGGACAATTCCATTATCTTAGACATGTTACATGGCCATGTTCAGAGTTACCATTGTGATGCTACACTTAGGTATTGACCTATATGTAGTTCACGCGTGTAATGGTGTCCCCACACTCACAAAGTCTGGGGAAATTGCCCTGAACAATGTGACGGGCACCTTGGCTAGTGCCAGGGTGCCCTCACACTTAGTAACTTTGCACCTAACCTTCACTAAGTGAGGGTTAGACAAATAGGTGACTTATAAGTTACTTAAGTTCAGTGTAAAATGGCTGTGAAATAACGTGGATGTTATTTCACTCAGGCTGCAGTGGCAGTCCTGTGTAAGATTTGTCTGAGCTCCCTATGGGTGGCAAAAGAAATGCTGCAGCCCATAGGGATCTCCTGGCACCCCAATACCCTGGGTACCAAGGTAGCATATACTAGGAAATTATAAGGGTGTTCCAGTGTGCCAATCAGAATTGGTAAAATTAGTCACTAACAAGTAAAAAATGGGGGTAACATGCCAGGCAAGACGGTGCTTTCCTACAGCAGGCCACCACTATTCTACGCGTCTTTTCAGGCTCTTAGGCTAGGAATCCCCCAGAGATATGGAGGCAACGGAATCTAGCCTTCAGAAGACCTATTGTGCACTCTATCACCCTCCTAGTACGTCCATGGGTCTCATTGTAATTCCTCTCTGCATCTGTCCTAGGATTCCTCACTTGTGTCAGGAGCCAACGCATGTTGGGGTAGCCACAATCACCTGAAAAAGTGGGCAAAACAGGACTGTCACTGACAAACCTCATTTGACAACCTGTCTGTCTGCTATGTGCCAAAAAGTGTCAGAAACACTTACCTATGATCCATCCTCTCTCCCCTTGTAGTTGTTCCATCATGTGTGGCATACTGCTGTTCCTCAGCACAAAGGAATCATGGACTGATCCAGGGAACATGACATTCACATGTGAGATGTTCTGGTCTGCAGTACACACCAATTGAATGTTCATGGAGTGAAAGTTCAACCTGTTTATGTACACCGGTTCACTTACTTGTGGGGGGATGAGAGCTATGTGGGTTCCATCAATGGCACCTATCACATGGGGAATGTTGGCACAGGCTAAGAAGTCTGACTTTATGGCAGAGAGGTCAACACTTTGGGGAAACCTCACATATGTCTGGATGTGTCGTACAAATGCATTCAGGAATCTGGAAAGTATAATGCTAAACATTGGCTGTGAAAAACCTGCACCCATGCCCACTGTCACTTGAAATGAGCCCGCGGCCAGGAAATAGAGTGCAGAGAGCACTTTCTCTTCAGTAGGGATGTCATGCTGATTCCGATTAGCCGGTCTCAGTTCTGGATCCAGTAACGTACAAAGTTTATGAATAGTAGCACGGTTGAGTCTGTAATTGATAATGATGTGACGCTCCACCATGGTCCCCAAATCAACAAGTGGTCTATACACAGATGGTGCTCTCCCACGCCACATGGGTCTGTACCTAGGAGGTGTGGAGAACACATGTGAGGAACACAAATACATCTGACCACAATGTTAAATATTCAGCACTGCTGGCATACTAGTCGACGACACATATGCATAGTAGGATGTTAAACTGGAGTGACATGTCCTCAATGATACATGAGAACTGTTGTGGTGAGTAAATTCATATTGTAAATGCCTATGGGGGTTGGGGAAAATAGGGCCTGCATGGGGCAAATGAGGAAATAATAACTGCGTAGTAATGGCCAAAATATCTGCCCCCTGTAATCCAGAAATGTATTAGTAGAAGTGCCCTCATACCGGTAACGGTTGCCGTAATAGTGTAAAGCGGTGCGATCATTTATTGGTTAACATGGTTGTCAATGGGGATTTTTAGCGTATCATGATCGCCTCCGGCAGTGACGGTGCACACTGCCGCGGAGCGTACGCCATCTCGTCACCCAAACTTCATTTGACTACCGGATTACGTGCATGCAGGTACTCCACTGAGTGTGCTGTTGTGTCCTGCCTCTGGTCCTGGAAATGGCACGAGAAGCAGGGGAAAGGGCCCCGGCCTTCACCAGTGAGAAACTGGACAAACTTGTGGACGGGGTCCTGCCCCGTACGCTAAGCTCTATGGTCGACCAGAGGTACAGGTGAGTAGGTCGATTGGGGGGCATGGATGTGTGGAATGTTGGTAGATGGCTGTAGACATGTGTGCATGTTTGACACTGTGCAGTCGTGGGATTCATGACAGACTGCATGTGTGAGGTCGTGTTATGCTGTTGTAGGTGTCTGTCCCATATGGGACATATAGCCAGCTGTAGCTAATGGGCATTGTCTGATCTCTGTGTTACTTTTTCTGTGTGTCCCATATAGGTCAGCTCCCATCAGAAGAGGGGACTCTGGAATGCCATTGTCAGGGAGGTGTGGACCCTGGGGTCTACAACTGGCGGAGCACCCACTGCAGGAAGCGGTGGGAGGACCTGCGGCGCTGGGCGAGGAAGACCTGCAAGGCCCAGCTGGGGAAGTCTTCCCAACGAGGAAGGGGTGCTTGTCGGGCCCTGAACCCCCCTAATGCGCCGCATTCTGGCAGTGGCGTATCTGGACCTGGATGGGCATGGAAGGCAGCAAAGCAGACAGAAGGGGTGAGTACAGAAACCATTGTATGCCTTCTTGATGGATGTGTGAGTTGGCTGTGGTATGTATGCTGTCTAGTGTCAGGGACTCTGATGTCCTTTTACATAATGGCCCCGTGGGGAGATGGGTTGTAAAGGTCAGGTGTGCAGTACTTCAGGTCCTTCAGTGATGTAGGGAATGGCTGTAGAGCAGGGTTGTGGCCACTAGTCAGGGGCATAGTCATGTGAATAGCGGTAGGTGCTGCATGGTGGAATATTTTGAGGGTGGGTGTATGTGTGAACCAGTTATGTACCTTCATTCAGCTATTAACAAGTGCCTCTCCTGTTTTGTCTACCCATCCCTATTCTCTTGTGTTGCCTGTGTACATCAGCATCATCTGGCGAGGGAGCTGAGGTACCGGCGAGTGGGGATGCAGCGGCCCACAGTTCCACGGAGGCAGAGTCGAGCGACGCCAAGGGGACCAGTGGGTTGGAGGGTGAAGGGAGTACCACGGGGGAGGCAACTACCACTGGAGGTGGTGACTCTGATACCTCCTCCGATGGGAGCTTCCTGGTGGTGGCGGACCCTAGTGGGGCCACCCATTCTGCGTCATCTTCCGCCACCCACCCACCATACCATCACCGCCCTCCCATTTGCTCCCCACTGAGTTGCCCATGCCCGCTCACCCAGAAGGGTCGGCTTCTCCTTCGCCCCCGGCACCTCATCCCCTGCCCCAGTCAGCCCTGCTGCCCTCACGGAGGAGGCTATTGACCTCCTGAGGAACATCTCTGTAGGGCAGACAACCATCTTCAATGCCATATAGGGGCTAGCATCAGAGTTGCAGCAGACCAGTGCCTCCCTGGATGGCATTTACGGTGCCGTGTCTGACCTACAGAGATCTCTTCAGGCTCTGGCCTCCTCTTTGACAGCAGCGAGTGTCCCTGGTCATTCCATCCCCCCTCCAACCACCTCTACCCCTTCCAGCACCCAACTCCCTTCACCCGTCCCAAGCATACATTCTGACAGCCATGCACACACCTCAACACACAAGAAGCACACTGTAAAACACAAGCACCATACTTCCCACCACAGGCATGCACACAGCCAACATACAAAGGCACACACAACAACATCCACCTCCTGCAGTGTGTCCACCTCTTCCGCCTCCCTGTCTGTCACCTCTACATGCACACTCACAGGCACTACACCCTCATTCACTGTTGCTGGCCCCATTCTTGCAGTCACCACAAAATCAGACATCCATTCATGCACTCCAGACACCAAACCTGCACTCACCACAATGACTTTAGTTGACACGTGCATCACACTCACTAAACCTGCAGACACACAGACAACATACATTTACACTGGCAGCCTTTCTTGTCCCACTGTGTCCACCCCACCTCCTCCCAAGACACTCAAACGCTCCAAGACACCCACCCAACACACATCCACCACACCTCAGCATAATGTACAGTCACCTGCACCCATATCACGCACACCTACACCTGTCACGACCACTCCCTCTACCTCCACTCCCACACCTTCCTCTAGGTCCACCCTGATTGCCCCTAAAAACTTTTCCTATCCTGTGTTGACCTATTTGAACCCACTGGCCCACCCTGTCTCCTCCCTAAATGTGCCCACCTCCTTGCCCTGTCCACTCGTCCCACATCATATCCCGCCCCTGCCCGCCCTTCCCATTCCCGTGTTACCTCACCTGTGAGCAAGAGACCTCATGCTGGCTCAGGAACATCTGCCACACCCCAGTCCCAGGCTGCTCCACCAGCTTCTAAAACCAGACCCAAGCCCCCTCCACCTCCCAAATGTAAAGCCAAGCCCTCCTCCCAGTCGTAAGTCACCACCCCCACCACTCCCTGCCCCTGTTCCCTGAGGTGCCTGGATGCTCCATTGTTGCCCCTATGAGGTGGAGTACCTTTGCACTTGTGGGGGTCAAGTTGGGGCCATTTGTGCCCATCGGACTTCGGAGTACGGACTGGCCTTTGGCCTTCTATTGGACTTCTGTTGCTCATGGAGATTCATTAAAGTTTGTGTGGCCAGTGTTGGTTTTTGCACACTCAGAATCCGTGGTTCACCGTTTCTTTGTATGGGGGTGTTGTGCACACGTGTGTACTTTGGGCAGGCAGGTTTAATTTGCCTTGTGTCGGGTAAGTACATCTTGCTGTGGGGTGTATGGCTTGTGCTGTGGTTGTGGTTGCGTTGCGGGGTGGGTGGAGTGGGTGGGTATGTTACTGTGCCCTTTCTTCCCTTGTTTAGTAGGTTGCTGTACTTACCGTCGTCGTCTTCATTGGCGGTCTCGCTTGTGGAGGTATATGGCAAGGAGCAGGACTGGTATGATTTGCAAATCTCTACCGATGTCTGCTTCGGCGTGTTGTGTGTGCCTCTGGTGAGTGTTTCCTTTTATTTGGTTCATTTACACCTGGCTTTGTGTGGCGGTGGTTCCCGCCCCAGAACTGACGGCGGTCTAGTGCTTCATTATTTGATGGGCAGGTAGGGCCTTTCCATCGGCCTGTGGGCGGCCTCTGCCGTCGTTGTCGGCAGTCCTCTGCTGGCGGTGAGTGGTTTTCAGGCTGCCTGTTTTTCAGGTGGTTCTTTATTTGGCGGTCCAGACCGCCTGATTGTTGGCGGTAATTACCGCCGGCGGAGCGGTGTTTACCGCCATGTTTATAATGAGGGACAAAGTTTATGACTATTAGGCCTCATAGATCTTTTACGAGGAATCTGTCACTGGGGACATGGTACTAGAGGAAGAGAATCCTTTGATTATACGGGTAGAAGAGTCAGTAGTTCCTTAGCGTGGTGCACCCACATTGAGGAATGTAAGACATTTACTGTGCACAATGCAGCCGCCATTGGGAGAATGCATAGGACCTCCAACCAGAGGGCAGTCTCTCCTGCAGTAGAAGTTTACAAGGTTGCAGTTCAGTCAGCCGCTCTTTATGGGTGCAATATCTGGGGAATTACTCCATCAGATTCCTTATCAGTTAGCAAAAATCATTTTATAAGATCACTACTTTCTTTACCACAAGCTACACCGCTCGTCCCTGTATATTTTGATTTAGCTTTAAATCGGATTGGTGACCTAGGAACTTTGAGACCTTTGCTTTACTGGGTCAGAATCTGGTCAACTCGAGGTGAGTTGTGGACCAATCCCTCCATTACTAACTCCTCTTTGAAGGCTCTTCTGAACAAATATTTCTGGGGATTCATACACTCTAATTACCAGCAGAATGATGATAGAGATTGCCTTACTGCAGGATTTTGTCCATAAAACCCACTCCACAATTCAAACCCTTTCTTGACAAAATCACACCACATTGGGCCAAGAAACCTTTCTTTAATTTAGGTTTGGTACTCTAGCACGTAATAGCTACACCTATAAATGGAGCAAGGAGAGCAACTGCTACTAATGTTAAAAAAGTGTGCTCTATGCCCTGATCACGTGAAATATATAGAACATGTTTTATTCTGTTGCCCATTGTATTCTTGTGCTAGAGCAAAATGGTTAAAACACTGTTGTTGGAATTTGGGGTTTCAGCCCTACCTACCAGTATTTTGAATTAGGAGGTCACACACTAGCCGATTAATGGTATTTTGTCCTAATAGATTTTTATTATCTGTGTGTGTGATCCAGAAGTGGATGGGCTTTTTGTTATAATATAAAATTGCATTGTATTTAAGGCACATGACAATATGCAGCAGAGCAAATTACTTTTTTTTATGGATACATGCACATTGTACATAGAGATATAGCATAATCTAATGGCAACTACTTATGGGCAACTGTAGGTGGTTTGACATGTATTAGTAGGGCTTCCTATTTTATTCTAACCAGGTTGCCTGTAGTTCTGGGCCCACACATGCCTAGCTGTGCTGAGGAGTGGTCATGTGATGTGTTTATATTCATGAGTTCTGTGTTTTTATCTTGTAAATTAATACTTCTTTTGGATCTTTTCATGAACCGTGCATATGTGTTTATTTTGTGTTATTGCTTGATGGTCTGTGACTGAAATAAAGCATTATAATACTACTATTGCTACTACTGACATATGTAAAGGATTTTGCTCTTTTTTCATCAACATTCCTCTATGTGTGTGTTATGTGTACTGATTAACTCATACACATTTCTGACAGTATTTCACATTATGTATTTACATATACAGTTAGACATAAGTTGACCCATGTATCTTCCGGTTCTCTGTGTAGTAGAAAGTTATGACCTTGGTCTGTAGTGAATCGTATCTAATTTTAATGAGAAGCAAGAGTTAGCTTAGCCTCCCGGCTTGCAGACTTGTCCCCCTGTCACCTAGTGACTTTTAACCTACTTCGCTTGCTCTACTTTAGCACATTTATTTAATTACATCTTCCCAAGATGGCTGCTGTGCTTCTATTTAGAAAGGTGTTTTGTTTTATGTTATCAGTGACACTTTGCAAAGGTGTCAACATCATCATCAAAAGATAAATAAGTATTCACATTACGTATTTTCCCATTCTTGTACTTTCCAAGGAATTGTTTATGTGATTGCCGCCCAAGCATGTCTATTGTTTGGGAACAGGCCTATGTCAGGGGTCCGATCAAATCTGTATAAATACATCTCACACAGACAGATAGTCAGAGGGATTCCTACCAGATGCCATCGACGTTATCTATGCTACACGTCGCCTTAATGCTAATCCAGTCTTCGTGTCCCCATGGAGTCTGAAGTAGAGACCTCATTCCAAGGTAACAAGGGTTGGGGGATCTTCTTGTGGAAATGGTACTGGCAGATTAGTTTTACCACACCTAGATGTCTTTAAGTTAGAGCTTAGGTTCATCATGCTAGGTTATTAGGGCCCACTTCACATCCATACCATACTATATGTTATTGCAAGATGGTGGGGGTCTTTGTATTAATGAGTCTCATGTTATCCTAATCATTGCAGCCCATGGAACTTATCGTATATTGCAGTCTTGTTAATAAAACCTATTGAAAACTTTACTGTATCTCCTTCTTTGCCTGTTGATGAGACATGTTGTTCATGTGAGAAAAGGGTAATCTCAGTTTAACTACAACTTCTCTGAGATGTCACAATCTTGAGTTCATGCGTAAAGACTGCCACAAATCACCTTTTACTATTTGGGTATTTGGTGAGGTGCTGTTTGTGAGCCGGGAGGGTTGTATCGACATGCAACTTGTTGTAGTATTAACATAGTCACCTACAAACCTAAGTACTGTCCTGCTTAAGCCAGCAGTCTTGCCTAGAGCAAGAGTCAAATACAACATTGCGTCACCAATGATGGTGTTTAGGCACTAATTTACCGATACCTTGACTATCACTGTCTCACATACCGCAGGTACCCTAAATACCATTATACAGAGACGTCCATGGTCTTGGGGAAGATCCTTCTCAGCTGAACAGGGAACACCTAACTAGGCTGTAGGTTGTTCGAGCGCAAACTATTAAAAGGACTTTTTTTCCCCACATGGTGTTCCAACTCTTTACACATTTCACAATATGGCTAACACCATAGACATTCCTGAGAATGTTAGACATCCATTAACATTACACCTAATAGCGCATGGCTTATCAGAAGAGGGTGGGGATGTCACATTCATAGTAGAAGCTACCAAAGCTTACCAAATAGAAACATTTTACTCTTGGATCACCTTTCCTGAGGAAGACCAAAGATCATTCACACTCCACAAATACAGAATTGCAAATGTACCTCAACAGCACCATGCATAACAGTATCTTGAAATTCGGATTACTTATCAAGAACATCAGAACTGGTTGAATGGCACCGTGAGATTAGGTCCCTTAGGTAACGAAGGACTGACGTGGCCTATGTTTGCCACATATACACCACACCCTGGTGTATAAAACATGCAGGCAGCAGATCTGCGCAATCTGTACTTTGAGCTAGTAACACTATATAGACAACTTGTTCCGTTCATAATGCAAACTCTGAACACTAACCCAGCTCGTTCAGCACCACCAGCACCTGCTAGTTACCAATTGCCCACTACTGGGATTAATCCACCAGCAGTGCATTCTATCATGGAGAAGGTGCCCACAGAACAAAAGAAAATCCCATTCTGGATAGCCCAGAAAACAAATCAGCTGGAAGCTGTGTTTCCCCATAGGGGACTATAGGAAAAACATAGAATTCTTGCAATGTGCTTGCCCTTTGGGATGGTTCCCTCAGTGGATGACCGTGCTGCATGGGGTACAGTCTTTGCTGCAATTTACATTACCACACATGGTACCCAGACACTTGCCAATTTACCGGAAGTGCTAAAACAAATTCAGAATGAGCACAGGGCTGCACCAGCCCTAGATTTGGGGATAAAACCAATGCATAACTTTGTTGCAGTCTCCTCAATAATACTCAGTAACATTAAAGAGGAAGTGGTAGCACTTCGCCAGCGGATCCGAGAGATTCCACATTTGGACCAGGAGAAACAGCTACCAAAATTATTTCTGATACCTACACCAGTATAAGATGGGATAGATTGGGAGCCAAGCTGACGAAGTCTGAATTATAAAGTACCACCCCTAAGGAAGGTACTAAACAAGCACAGGAGGGTTCTAAAAAGTGCTGGGATAGACAAAAACAAACAAAAGACAGACAAAGTCAGAGAGCTGATTCTCCACATCTGGAGAACTCAGACAGGAGATACAATCTAAGAAATAGTGAAAATATAAAAACTCTTGACAGATATACTGATTCACATCCCTCTTGCTCCTTTCCTTTCAGGATGCACCAGATAGACGTAGTGAGAGATTTGGCTGGTCACAGCTACGTCTTGACTACTTGAAACAGAAGAAAGACACACCACTGTCTTCAGACAAAAATTAAGATAAGTCCCCCCACAGTTTAAAAAGAAAAAGGTGTCAGGACTGTCAATTAAAAATGCCAGTACGCTTGAGAACATTGCTGAAGAGCAAAACATGGGCATTGACAATGCTAGACAGCGCGGCAGAAGTCACAATATGCAACCAGAGTCTGATAGACCATCTGGATGTAACAGCAACTGGCAATTTCATTGCAGTTGAGACTGCGGACTGGCACATTCTCCCATCCAACAGGGTTTATGATTTATATATACCAATAGAGGGAGACATAGAGCGCACCATTATTGTAATATTCTGGGATGAACGTAGTTGTGATATTATGCTGGCCGAGAGGGACTGGCCACCCAAACACGTCTGTAAGCTCCCACATGGGGAAAATGTATTTTGCCTTCTTTGATCTTGTTCCAGAGACGGTAATGCTGTCAACTGGGATTTAGCGCAGGCACCTGTGTTATACCGCAATCATACCTATCAGGTCTACACCCCAACCTTAGCCACAGTATCCTGTTGAACACGAAGCAAAAGCTCCAGTGAGGGAGATCCTCACTCAGCTCGACTACCAGGGAGTAATTGATCCCTGTGTCTCTGCCGTGAATAATCTGTTATTCCCTGCTGCACAACCAGACCATTTCTATAAAATTGTCTTAGATAACAGACACTTAAACAGTCATACTCGTACATATGCTATACAAAATTCACATAGCACTGTACTAATTAACAACATGTTGCACAAAAAATACAAAGCAATCTTGGATAGCTCCAATGGTTTTTTCTGCCAAAACTTATCACACAAAATTCGGGACCTGAGTGCATTCTCATTTGGCTTACAGAAACTCTTCTGCTGTTTGCATCAAGGCTACAAGAACAGCGCAGGGCTGTTCACAGCCCATGTAACATCAATATTGCATGATATTGATCCTGAGTCATTTTCCTACATGGATGACATCTATCTCACAGATGACGACCTCCATATTCATCTTGCCAGGGTCGATCCGATTGTTTTAGGATTCACAGCCCTTGGTTACAAATTTAATTTTAGGAAAACTAAAATAGCCTTTTTTCAGTGTATTGTTCCTGCGATATGAGTTATCATACGATGGCAAGAGCCTGGCCCCACACTTTCTAGAAACATGTGCTCAACTCCAACCTCCAAATACAATCAAGAAACTACAGTCTCTATTTGGTTTCTTTAACTTTGGCAGAACTTATATTCCTGACAATGCACAACATATCAAGCCACTCTATGACTTAATACACCCATGATTTTTCTAGCAGACACTGGACAGTAGAACATACATGCATCCTTAGAGGACTGCAACAGACATGCTAGAAGCAAAACTCTTACACACGTGACAACAAAACAAATTTGGCCATGAGAATAGACGCTGGTGCCATCGGGTTCACTCGTGTCACCTTTAACGAAGTCAACACAGTGCCCATTGAATATAAATCCCATTTATACTCCAATGCAAAACAATGTTTTGCACCCACAGCAAAAAGTCTAACTGCAGTTCAGATGGCTGTTATCAAAGAGAGACCGCTTGCCCAAGGGAAACACATTATTGTTGTTACCCCGGTGCCAGCCTTGGGGTCTGTCACCAAAGCAAGCGCTCCTAACACTAAAGCATTACATCCACGTTGGTTCAGTGGGCAACCTCCCTGAATGCCACCGATGTTGATTACATCTTTGATCCAATACTTCAGACACAAGAATTACCCCGCACCTCAAGACATTTTGCCACTTGGCAGATACCATGCTGTCATTTACACTGATGGCTCAGCCGATTGCGCAGCCGTGAGCGGGGTTATGAAGGATTGTGTATTCAACCCTCACCGTACCTACAGGCTGACCCTTGGGGCCTCCACAGCTCAGCTGGCTGAACTCAAAGCCCTTATCCTAGTGCTAGAACACACAGAGCTAGGACTACTAACTTTGTCTGCGATTCATACTACTGTGTACAATCATACAATAATTATCTTAATCTCTGGAAATTGAACTGGTTCAGAGATTTCAAAGGGAATACCATAAAACACAGAACTCTGTGGGAGAGGGTGGCTGATCTTAAGGATAAGCTATCTTGTGTCCATTTAGTGCATACATTGGGCCACCAACGTGTAAGAGTAGACATTACTGGCAATAATTTGGCTGATGAAGCAGCCAAATCTGCAGTAGCTATGGCTTCTGTGGCTGCAGTTCACAGACCATATTGGATAATGACATTTTTGCTGCCGTGAAAGCTTCAGATGGAGGCAAGCCTATCCCAAAAGCATACCCTACAAAATATTCTTACCATATCAGTGCACAGAATGTTGCCTACGCAACATTTCCTGGAGTTGGAGATCGAGTGATCCTCAACCAAGACCACAGATTAGATATAGTAAAAGAAGCACATGAGGGTGTCGCCCCCGCACATGCTGGTATTGCAGCCACAATAACACTCTTACAGAAATGTTTCTGGTGGCCAGTCTATACAAGCAGACCAAGCAATATGTCTTTTGTTGTGACATTTACCAGCAGATTAAGGGCTCCAGCATCAAACGCCCTTTGCAGACATCCCTCCTAGTGTCCAACAGACCATTACAATGTGTGTACCTGGACCATTGTGGTCTCCTTCAACCTGATGGTGCATACAAATATATCTTAGTCGCTTTACATTCTTGTTCTAGATTCCTGTGGGTATGACCACAACGGTCAGCTGACACTCGAACTGTTATCAAAGACTTACTGATCTTTATTGGTACATATGTAGTTGCAGCATCCCATTTGGACCAGGGCCCTGCTTTTGCCTCTAAGGCATTCAGAGACACCATAAGGACGATGAGTGTTGAACTCCATCACTCCTCACCTTACCATCCCTAGGGAAATTCGGTTGTGAAGAGGAAGAATCATGATCTAAAGCAGTCCTTAACAGCTAGCGTATTAGGTTCATGCATCAGCTGGCTTCATCACCTACATGGGGTCCAGAGAGCAGTGAATAATCTGCCAAGAAGGTCCTTGGGGAGACGCACTCCTTATGAGGTTCTCTTTGGGATACCTATGTATGTCCCAGATTTAGATGACCCTGGTTTGGTGGCAGCAGATACACCATTTGACACAAATTAATGTCTCACTGTCTTACAGGAGCTTTGGCAATTTTGTGATGATAATTCATCCGCCAGTGCTGACACCTTAGGAATAAGGTATTTGCCTAAAATTGGGGATCTGGCTCGTGGGAAGATCGCTGTGAATAAGGAGCGTGCCTCATGTGTACATAAATAATCTTTCTAAATGACACTATTCCACAGACATATTGTCTGGGGTTAGCAAAGATAAAGAAAATAAATGTGCCCAGCATCCCCACACTGGATAAAAGTTATTAATTGGTGATCCTTCATGAATGTCGCTGAGGAATAACTAGACGCAAAGGTTCAGGCTGGTACCTATAACTCATCACTTTCCAGTCCTGGCGAGTGGTTAGTATGGCCAATAGACACAAATGGGTGTCATGCATGTTTTGTGAATTCCTTAGGGGGTTTCAAGAATAGTCTGGCAGACCCTTGCTTTGTCTCGGGTTAACACACAGGTATAGATACAACATACAGTGTGGGAAAACTGTGCCAACAGTGGTTACAGACTAACGTTTTAGCAGCAGTTAAGGAACATATTAACAATCTCTCTGTAGATATAGACTTACAGGGGTAGATAAATAAAGAAAATTTGGAAAAGGCTTTAACTGTTGTTGACTACGGCATGAACACACTGTCCAATAGAATTTATTCCCTTAACAACATAGGGGGTCATTACAACCCTGGCGGACGGTGTTAAAGCGGCGGTAATATCGCTAACAGGCCGGCGGAACAAAAAAGGGAATTATGACCGTGGCGGAAACCGCCAACATAGACAGCCACTTTAACACTCCGACCGCGACGGCGGTACAGACAAGCAGTGCGGCGGTCACCGCCAACAGACAGGCGGAAGACAAAGTACCGCCCACAGTATTACAACAGGCCAATCCACCACCTTTTCCGGGGCGGATTCACCGTGGAGAAAAACACGGCGGAAACAGCTTTTGCAATGGGAAAACGCTCACCTTAACACACTCCACGAGGAAGGAGGGCACCATGGAGCCGGAACTCCAAATACTCCCTGCGCTTGTCTTCCTGCTCTTCTATGAACATCAGCAACGGTGGCGCCGAAGACAACGGTGAGTACTGCACCTACGACATAGGGCATCGGGGAGGCAAAAGTCAGGGACACACACACGCAACACCGCCACCCCACCCTGACCCTCGCACACTACAACACACACACCAATGAATTTCCAAACATCACAGTAACAACCCACAACCCCCCCCGGAAGAATGCAAAGACAAAAAGGAAGTCAGTACAACCATTGTAATGTATCAAAATACAGTAAGCTCATATATACATAAATATATACACATTCCAAATATATACATCACGATTAGTAGTGCAGGTATGCACATTTCAATATCCGTGGACCACTGGGCCCAAAATGCATGGGCGAGGCCCACACACGATAACTGTCCTGAAACGGAGAGAACACTGCAGGGGCATCAGATAGAAATACAACAGGCACCTCAGGGGGAAGGGAACGGGGGGCACCTCAGCCAGATGACAGAACCACGCCAGATCCACGACGGGGCTCCATGCCCATTCATGTATCCGGGGGAGTGCAAAGCCACAGTCTCACAAGTCTTGTCAGTGGGTGGTTTGCCCACTGTACCATCCTGGGGAGTGCAAAGCCACAGTCTCACAAGTCTTTTCAGTGGGTGGTTTGCCCACTGGACCATCCTGGGGAGTGCAAAGCCACAGTCTCACATGTCTTTTCAGTGGGTGGTTTGCACACTGGACCATCCTGGGGAGTGCAAAGCCACAGTCTCACAAGTCTTTTCAGTGGGTGGTTTGCCCACTGGACCATCCTGGGGAGTGCAAAGCCACAGTCTCACAAGTGTTTTCAGTGGGTGGTTTGCCCACTGTACCATCCTGGGGAGTGCAAAGCCACAGTCTCTCAAGTGGATAACAGTCTCCACTGGTTCTGGAGGGGGACTGGTGCCCAGGGTGTTTCATCCTACCAAGGACTGAGGTAGTGGATGTATCTCTCCACTGGTTCTGGAGGGGGACTGGTGCCCAGAGTGCATCACGCTCCCCGTGACGGTCCCAGTTCCATCACTGCCCCTGCCGCTCATGGGCAAACGATGCTTGAGTTGACGGTGCTTGCCCTGTTCAGCGGTGCTTGCCCTGTTCAGCGGTGCTTTCCATGGCGGAGCTTGCCCTGTTCAGCGGTCTTTGCCATGGCGGTCTTTGCCCTGTTCAGCGGTGCTTACCCTGTTCAGCGGTGCTTGCCATGGCAGTCTTTGCCCTGTTCAGCGGTGCTTTCCATGGCGGTCTTTGCCCTGTTCAGCGGTGCTTGCCCTGTTCAGCGGTGCTTGACTTGGCTGTCTCTGACCTGTGCAGCGGTGTGTGCCATGGCGGTCCCTCATTGCCCAGCAGGGCTGTGGCTGCCGGGGCCCTCCTGGGCCCTGACTCTGGCGGTGGTCTCCGGACCAGTGACGATTGTGCTGCCCTCCTGGGCACTGACTCTGGCGGTGGTCTCCGGACCAGTGACGATTGTGCTGCCCTCCTGGGCACTGACTCTGGTGGTGGTCTCCTGACCAGTGACGATTGTGCTGCCCTCCTGGGCACTGACTCTGGCGGTGGACTCCGGACCAGTGACGATTGTGCTGCCCTCCTGGGCACTGACTCTTGCGGTGGTCTCTGGACCAGTGACGATTGTGCTGCCCTCCTGGGCACTGACTCTGGCGGTGGTCTCCTGACCAGTGACGATTGTGCTGCCCTCCTGGGCACTGACTCTGGCGGTGGTCTCCGGACCAGTGACGATGGGGCTGGCGGTGGCGTCCTGGGCAGCGGGGAGGATGGCAGCCTTCTCCGCCGTGCTGCTCTTCCCAGACTTTGGAGACTTCTTCTGCCCCTTCACCACCTTGGGAGGAGTCACAGCTGACTCGACACTCCCCCCGGGACCCTTGTGAGCGGCTTTTCCGTCAGGAGTCTTCCCCCTCTCCCGTCGGCCACTGTCCAACTTCTGGTGCTTCACAGGGGGTGGACTGGCAGTGCTTTGGCTCCGTGTCACACTGGCTGCCCTGGTGCCAGGTGCACTCCACATACCTCTAACAGGCACCACTGGTACCGGAATCTTTTTGGCTGAGGTGCTAGTACGGGACCTATGAATTGGAGGGGGGGTGATGGGACAGAGGTCAAGGTTGCTCTGGAAAAGTTTCTGACGCACACTGGGACGGGTAGCTGGAGGGGGTCTGGGAGTGGAGGAAGAGGAGGTGGTTGTAGGAGGTGTAACCTTTGATGCTTTGGGTGCCGGTGCATGTTCTGGAGGCTGTCGTGAGGTGGATGGATGTTGGGTGTGTGTGTGCCCGCGTTTGTGTACTTTAGGAGTGGCGTCACAGACACACTGGGAGAGGACACAGGGGATGTGTAAATGGTAGTGGGGGTGGTGAGTGCAGGTGAGCGGGGTGTGGTGCTGGGTGTTCTGGTGCGAGTCCTAGTGGCTGTAGTGGTAGTGCATGCAGGTGAGAGTGTAGACGACACTGGGAGGGAGGAGGGAGATGACGAGAAGGGGGACACACTGGAGGCAGTGGATGTTGCTGTGTCTGTATGTGGGTGATGCTTGTGTGAGTGCCTGTGGGATGTGTGGTGCCTTTGTTTGCCTGAGCTGCCCTTGTGTGTTGACGTGTGTGCAGGCTGGTCTGATGGTGTGCTTGGGATAGGCAGAGGTACAGGGGATTGGGCCTGGGTGGAGGAAGTTGGAGTGGGGAGGCTAGACACAGGGCCAACGGCTGCCATCAGTGCTGAGGCCAGAGATTGCAGGGTTCGATGATGGGCAGCCTGACCAGAATGAATGCCCTCCAGGAATGCATTAGTGTGTTGCAACTCCCTTTCTACACCCTGGATGGCATTCACAATGGTAGACTGCCTAACAGTGAGTGACCTGAGGAGGTCAATGGCCTCCTCACTGAGGGCAGCAGGGGGTGACAGGGGCAGGGCCTGAGGTGCCTGGGGCGAAGGTGATGCCCACCCTCCTGGATGAGCGGGCACGCGGAGAAGGCTGAGGGGCTGCTGGGAGGGCGGTGCTGGTAGGGGGGGTGGCAGCTGTACCTGTAGAAGTGGGGGGCACAGATGGTGCCGCCACCACAAGTGAACTCCCATTGGAGGACGAGTCCGTGTCGCAGGTTGCTGATCCGGTGACCGCCGTGAAGCTCCCTTCGCCCTCCGTCCCACTGGTGTATTCCAAGTCTGTGGTGTGGCCCTCCATGGCCATGTGGGACGCAGCCCCCTCGTGCTCCGGTGCCCCTGTACCTCCGCCTGATGATGCTGATGCACAAAAGAATAGGGAGAGCATAAAAAGGGGTGGGGAAACAGAAGAAAGACAGGTTTAGTGTATGGCTTACCGCTACCGTTGGCGGACAATACAGACTCAGCAGCCCCCTGCACTACGCTGTGCTCTTGGCCTCTACAGATGCTGTTCCTGGGATATGGCCTACTTGGCTATGAGTGTCATCTGCCCACATAGATGACACAGGGGCATGTATACCTGTACTTGGCACTCTACAGAGGTGGGGTGGAGTGGCACATGGCCTGCATTACGGAGGGGCCTAGCCTACGGAACTCGCCCTGGCCTAGGGAAACCCACAGCCCTCCTCCCCCACCCAGACCCCTCCACTGCGCGCAAAGTCATGAGAATGTGAGTGTACTCACCCCCTTGTGTCTGCTGTGATGCCCTCATGCGCCCATCCAACTCAGGGTAGGCCACCGGCAGGATCCGGAACATCAGGGGGGTCATGGTGCGACGGGCACCCCTCCCACGTTGGGAGGCCATCCCCAGCTGAGCCTCCGCCGTCTTCTTGCTCCAGCAGCAAATGTCCTCCCATCTTTTACGGCAGTGGGTGCTCCGTCTCTGGTGGACCCCCAGGGTCCGGACGTCCTTGGCGATGACACGCCAAATATCCTTCTTCTGGTGGGCGCTGACCTACATGTCATGTACAGGGGAAGAAGAGTAGTCATTACCAACTGCACCGTCGTAGTGAGTGGCCCACATCCCTGCCCTTGCCATGTGGCACATGCATTCATACTCCTTCTTGCTCGCAGAACTCTGCTCCCTTCCTACTTACATCCAGCCCTCTCCACCCAGGCATAGCCCATACAACTTGCACCCTATGTACTCACCTGTTGGTCTGGAGGACCGTAGAGTAGCGTGTACTGGGGGAGGACCCCGTCCACGAGCTTCTCCAACTCCTGTGCAGTGAAGTCAGGGGCCCTTTCCCCAGACGCACGTGCCATTGTCTCTTCCAGACCAAGGTCACAGCAGAACTTGCAGTGTAGGTCCTCTCCTGTCAAAGATCAGGTATCGAGTGATTGAACAGATAGAAAATGGCGGTCCAATGTTAACCAATGCAGCATTGCGCCGCGGTCTCCGACCGCCTACCGTGACGGTGTACAACGCCAGCGCAGTTACCTCACATCCCATTGTCCCACTTTAGAGGTCAGGCATCCGCCATTTCAGGGGCCCACATGGCTTCATTTACAACTGCGTCACACATACCTAGGCCTGGAGTCAACACACATACAGGAAGATTTTTGTATTTTGTGTCGTGTTCTCTGTAGCTGTGGGTACATACCTCAGAATTGGTTGACTCTGTGGTCGCTGTTGTCCTTCCTAGGCACCGTCAGCTGGAACATGTGAGGAGATGGCGGAATCCTCCGGTGTACCGACCGCTGGTGGACCTGTTGACAATGGAGGAGCAACATTTAATCATCACCTACAGGTTTGACCGTGCCACAATCCAGGAACTGTGTACCCAGTTGGAGCCAGACCTCATGTCACCAATCCGCCATCCCACAGGAATCCCCCCTCAAGTGCAGGTGCTATCAGTGCTCCATTTCCTAGCAAGTGGGTCATTTCAAACAACAGTGGCCATGGCATCAGGGATGTCCCACCCTATGTTTTCCAATGTGTTGTCCAGAGTGTTGTCTGCCGTTCTGAAACACGTGAGGAGCTACATCGTTTTCCCTCAGGTGGAGGATTTGGCTACAGTTAAAGGTGACTTCTATGCCCTGGGACATATCCCTAACATCATAGGTGCCATTGATGGGACCCATGTGGCTTTGGTCCCCCTCCACAGGAGTGAACAGGTGTACAGGAACAGGAAGAGTTATCATTCGATGAATGTACAGATGGTATGTTTGGCAGACCAGTACATCTTGCAGGTAAATGCTATGTTCCCTGGCTCAGTGCATGACGCCTACATCCTGCGGAATAGCAGCATCCCTTATGTGATGGGTCAACTCCAGAGGCACCGTGTGTGGCTATTAGGGGACTCTGGTTACCCCAACCTGTCATGGCTATTGACCCCAGTGAGGAATCCCAGGACCAGGGCAGAGGAACGCTACAAAGAGGCCCATGGGCAGACTAGGAGGGTGATCAAACGCACCTTCGGCCTCCTGAAGGCCAGGTTCAGGTGCCTCCATATGACAGGTGGTTCCCTATTCTACTCACCAAGGAAGGTGTGCCAGATCATCATCGCCTGCTCTATGCTTCACAATCTTGCTTTGCGACGCCAGGGGCCTTTTCTGCAGGAGGATGGTCCAGATGACGGTGTTGTGGCAGCTGTGGAGCCTGTGGACAGTGATGAGGAGGAAGCAGAGGAAGAAGACATTGACAACATGGACTCTGTCATACAGCAATATTTCCAGTGACACACAGGTGAGAACTATTTTTTTACTATTACATTTACTTTCACACTTCTACCTCTATCCTGTCTGTCAATTTGAAGCAGTATTTGCTAACTAAGTGGTACATTTCCATTACGGTTTCACAGGTGTGGTTACCAACGTGTGTCATCTGCTTGCATCCTTCATGGGCTTGTGATGTGTGACATAGGTATGTTGACATTACATTTTCGAACGGATTTTGTCATTGTCATAGATAATACACATTTTCAAAATCACAGACTGACTCCAGATTGTTTTGTGGTTCAAGGGTGTTTATTAAAGTGCTAATTATTGGAGGGGGTGGCAAAATGGTGATGGGTGATGGTGGAGGAATGTCCATGGCAGAGTCCAGTCTATTAGTCTCACAGGTGCACTGCCCATATGGGCATAGGAAGTGGAGCTGGGACAGTTCCAATCTGGACAGGGTAACAAAGTGGGACAGTGGGATGACAATCAGGGTGGTCTCATTTCCTGGCGGGGGTCTTGCCATCTTGCTCCGTCCTGTTCCTGGATCTCAGGGACCGTTTGCGGGGTGGTTCTCCGTCTGCAGGGGGTGGGGTGCTGGTGTGGTGGTCCTGTGGCGGGGCGTCCTGTCCACTAGCGCCGGCGGAGGTGGTGGGCAGTTCATCATCCAGGCTAGTGTCAGGGGCCCCTTGGAGTGTCACGTGTCCCTCATGGTCTTCTGTATGTCCTTCAGCACCCCTACGATGGTGCCCAGGGCGGAGCTGATGGTTCTGAGCTCCTCCCTGAACCCCAAATACTGTTCCTCCTGCATGCGCTGGGTCTCCTGAAACTTGGCTAGGACCGTAGCTATCTTCTCCTGGGAGTGGTGGTATGCTCCCATGATGGAGGAGAGGGCCTCGTGGAGAGTGGGTTCCCTTGGCCTGTCCGCCCCCTGTCGCACAGCAGCCCTCCCAGTTCCCCTGTGTTCCTGTGCCTCCGTCCCCTGGACCGTGTGCCCACTACCACTGCCCCCAGATCCCTGTTGTTGTTGGGGTGGTGGGTTATCCTGGGTTCCCTGGAGTGGTGGACACACAGCTAATTGACTTGTCCTGGGCACGGAGGTATGGGCCCGCTAGGTGGGTGCTGTGCTGGTGTTACCAGATGGTGGAAGGTCAGTGTTGGGCTGTGCCTGTGCGAGGGGAACCGACTGTCCCGAGGCCCACGATGGTCCGGGCTGGTCATCTGGATCCAGTTGGCCAGAGCTGCTGTCATCACTGTGGGCCTCTTCGGTGGGTGGGGTAGAGATGTCTGGACCCTCCTGTCTGGTGACGTTACGTAGTCGTCCTGCAGGGGTATAAAAGCATGATTATTGCATCTGTATGTGTCATGGTGTGCAATGGGTGGGTGAGCGTGTACCCCAGTGCTAGCATTCCTGTGTCGTGGCTTGTGTGATGATGGTTAGGGGTTGTTATGGATATGTGCAGTGGGCATGTTTTAGTGATGGGTGTCCATGCTTTGTTGTGTCATGCAGGGCTTGGTGTTGGAATGGGTGGTTTTTGTTATTAGTACATTAGTGAGGATTTGGAGTGATAGGAGAGGGGGTGAGGGTGGGGTTGTGTGATAGCATGCAGGTAGGGTGGGGGATAGGATAGTTAAGATTTGACTTACCAGTGTCCATTCCTCCACCGACTCCTCCGAGGCCCTCTGGATGCATAATGGTCAAGACCTGCTCCTCCCATGTTGTTAGTTGTGGGGGAGGAGGTGGGGGTCCGCCGCCAGTCCGCTGAATCGCGATGTTGTGCCTGAAGGCCACGGAACGCACCTTCCCCCGTAGGTCATTCCACCTCTTCCTGATGTCGTCCCGATTTCTTGGGTGCTGTTCCACTGCGTTGACCCTGTCGACTATTCTTCACCATAGCTTCATCTTCCTAGCTATAGAGGTGTGCTGCACCTGTGATCCAAATAGCTGTGGCTCTACCCGTACGATTTCCTCCACCATAACCCTGAGCTCCTCCTCCGAAAACCTGGAGTGTCTTTGCCGTGCCATGGGGCGGTGTAGGTGATGTGTGGGGTGGTGTATGTGGTGATGAGTGTGGTGATGTGTAGTGGTGTGGGGTGTTTTGTGTGTGGATGTTGTGTGGGTGATGGTGTTGTGTGCCTCTGTGTGGTGGGATTGTCTATTGCTGTGCTCTCTCTCTCTGTCGACTTTGTCTCTAATTTTGGGTCGTAGGGGTTTGTGGGTGATGTGGGTGTGTGTTTTATATTGTGTTGGGTGTGTGGGAGTGGTGTGTGTATGTGTATCTGGTGTGTGTATTTTAAATTGTCCAATGTAGCGGTGTTTTGGAGATGTGTGTGTATTTTGAACGCGGCGGTGTGTACCGCCAATGGAATACCACGGTTGAAAGACCGCTGCATGGATTCGTGGGTCCTAATAGCATGGGTGTGTTTCTGGTGGCGTGACGGTGGAGGATTTGTTTTCGCCAGTTTATCACCGACCTTTGGTGTGGCAGACTTGTGTGGGTGTCTGAATTTTGGCGGATTCCGAGATGTGGGTCATAATAGCTGTGGCGGAATCCCGCGGCCGCGGCGGTGTATTGGCGGTCTTCTGCACGGCGGTAAGAGGCTTTTACCGCCAATGTTGTAATGACCCCCATAGTGTCCTCAGTGACTGACATTATTGAGACAGACATGTCCCTTTTATACCATGGACAAAGTCAGCTGCATTCCATCATGCAGTTAGGCTGGACTCTACAGATTCTGAAAATGGGCCATTATCCATGGAAGCATTTTAACGGTAGTGACTTGTTTGCTGTTTTTAATCTGTCCAGGGAGCAACAGACAATGGCTATAGAAGAAGTGAGTTTCACCATGCTTCACACAGAGAAGTTAGAAAAGTTGTCTTTCACAGTTGCAGAAAGTCCATTGACTGTATGGCCTCTACATGACAATATAAATCTGGCCATTTCCACGTTTCATTTCACGAAATGTTTGAAACATCTTGCTATGGGCATACATAAGCGGCTAGGCGATAGCTATATTAAAGAAGAGTGGGAGTTGCCATTTGAGTACAAGTGTCTGAACAGCGAAATAGAGGTATTTCTTAGCAGAAGCTAATGTGATTCTACTGTTAGTCATTCAATGATCTGCAAAGAGGTGTCCCTTCATGGCCTTTGCAATGCAGTAATAGCAAAATTGGCCTGCATACTCCCGTCTCTTTGATTAGATCAGCATTTCATGTACTTTTGCATGGAAGTTATGTGGTGCTGAGTGACCAAAGTTGTTGCGGTATGCAACCAGGAATTGTCTATGCAATTTCAGGCTCTAAGGTTGTTACGTGTTGCGGACAAGAGATAAGAGTAGCAGAAATGTGCCTCACATTGATACTACTCATGTAAATTATGACAAGCTGAGCAGACTAAAGGTGCTACTGTTCCAAAGACAGGTGTCTTTATAGTCATTCCTTCAGTCATCCATTCATTCTTTTCTAGTGTGTTTGGTGGCTTTCCTGTGATTTTGGCATTGATAGGCGGGACACTACTGCTGTTGTTCCTGATTCGCAGTAGTTGTGCTTTCCCAGCTAAGCGGAGTGATGGAATCACTGCCACCAGCCCAGCTGTGCTGTGAACACATGGTTCAGTTGTTTAATGCTCTGTTGCTGGAAGAGTTGAAGTGTGACTGGTCATCTTCATTCAGACCAGTCCTATGGTGTGTGCAGCCAGTTTTTCGTTGCATGCGGTGCCTCTTCGAACATTTGCCTATGGTGTGTCTTGCTGTTCCGCCAGTGCCTCCTATGGACGATCGTGCCGATTGAGACTACGGCTGATTCGCGAGGCCACTTTTGAGCCGCCCTTGGTGAATGATCTGGCTCTCTTCAGCACTGTGGATGATACTGCCCCTGCAGGATGTCCTGAACAAGAAACTGTCGTACACTACTGCTCCATGGATCTGTCTGCCTATCTTGTAATCGATCTAACATCTGACGATGTGGCCTCTTTCTTGAGGGCGTTTCCATTTAATGGCTTTAAAGACGCTCTTCAAGATCATGACTACTGTTAGGTCAATTTGACCATTGGCCTATTCTAAAGTTTAAAGTTTACTAACAACTTTGGACTGCTGTGCTCGTTGCTCCATTGTGTCTGGACAAACCTAATCTTCTCTGAAGAACTGCAATAATAGTAAAACATCTTTCAGGTGTTGCTTCTGTTCATTCCAGTTTAGCTTGCATGATATTTTACCAGTCCAAAACTGCAATACTGTGCCTGGAATGGTGAAAGGCTTTAGGGGTTAAAAAAAAAACCTTTCAGGGTTAGTGTAATGCATAAATTATGCAAAAAAGAAAAGGGCACTCTGGGTAGTTGTATGTGGAGAGCAATTCCTCTAAGGAGCACCCTGCAATACCAGCTACACTCTAAATCAGCTCACCTCACATGTTTGTTTTCTGGTAATGTTTTTAAGCACATCAGCTGCACAGTGCCATTCATGCTGAACTAGTAAGGGACAAATGGCAGATTTATGGAGCCCTTGTGCCGTTCCAATGCCACATTAGCATCGTTTTTTTATGCTAAATTGTCGTTGGAAGGGGAACGCCGCACCATATTTACAAAGTGGCACAATGCATGCATTGTGCCACTTTGTAACCCATTGCGCTACATTATGCCTGCGACAGGCATAATGTATGCAAGGGGGCATTCCATTGCTAGGGGGGGCCGAAAAAATACTGCAAAGGAATCTATAAGATTCCTTTGCACCATTTTTATAAGCATTTGTTAACGCCTGTTAAGTGCTGGTGTTAAAAAGAGGCTCCTATTGATTACAATGGACCTCTGGGTGCTTTCAGGATTAGCGTAATAATTTTTGCAGGACTATTGTCCAAAATTAAGACACTAGTCACCCTAACTACCGCCATGGTGCGCCCTATTATAAATACGGCGCTACCATGGTGGTGTTAGGGGAGAGCTAAGGGGCGCAAGAAATTGTCATGGCACACTTTGAATGACACATATGTCTTGCAACGTGGGCTATCTTTATGTGGGACACACTGATGTAGTACATGTCTACTAAGAACCTAGGCACAATAATTTCATTTATAACATGCATATGAATGCCTCTAACTGGTAGGGAAATCTGCGCTTCTATAACTTAACTCTGTCATCATTGCGGTGGCCACTGAATGTTGAAATTGATATCCTCAGTACAGTGTAATGCCTTTAACAGGTTGCATTTTAATCTATGTTCATGACTGATGTCTGACATTTTTCACAGCATTGTGTTGGACTCTGTGAGTTTCACAATGCGGTATTGATATGCATTTCATTTGGGCGACGTACACCACAAAACTATTGAATTATCATTTTGCTTACATATGTCAATGTGGCTTAATCCCTATGTGTATGTGTGTACCTACACTGTCAGTATGGCTGAGACATGTCACAAAGTTGCACAATATAGAATTTTGAACCTTTCTGGGACCTACATGTGCATTGCATGCCACACATGAACTTTGCATGTACTTCTTCCAGTGTTGCTCCTGTAACTTTGGACAACATACAAGTACAATTGAATGTGGGACACACTTATTCATTGCAACAGTATTTGTTATCACACCTTTCAAAATGTGGACATTTGACTGATCCCAAGGGTAGCTGCACCATTGAGGAAACACTCTCACTATTATCAACTGCATAGCCTTTGTACTCATATGGACTTTTCTGGCATACACATGGGTTTTGATGAGATTCCTTAACCAGTACAGATGATGTTATTTAGTTTATTCACACAGAGTGGAGTGACACATTACTGCTCACAAATGATCTGTAGCTACTGACATAGACAGATTATTGTAGGAATATCAGTATATGAAATCATTAGCTACATGTTTCATGACACTAGTGGCCAGGCATTTTGGAAGGTGGCACTGTGCAGCTCATCCAGTCAACTATCTACACTGCACTGTGTCACTGGGAAAGGGCAATGTTGTACATATTGTACATTTGGCCAAAGAGCCCTTTCCTTTCCTTTCACCCTACACTGGCACACAATGGGCTGCATAGCACAAACATAGGCACCCTTGGACAATAGTGCAAGGGTGCCTGTGTTGCATGCTGAATACTCTTTGTACAGGAAAAGACACATTTCTGCACTTATATAACCGTTAGAGACATAGTAAACTATGTATGTGTGCTATGGATTGCAGCACACATAGCAAGCAGTATTGACTTCAGGGACTAAAGCTATTTATCCCTCTTACACAGCAGCTGGGAGGCACTATTTATGGACACATTGTTTGGTATAGATGACAGATCAACCATGACAGTTTAATGGGCTCACCCAACACATGTGAAACATCTCCCTTACACCCAGTGATGAAACGCAGCATTTTTCACAGGGTTCCATTCGTCCTACATGCTTTGACATGGGAAACACCCAAAGATACTTTGTGTGCCTTGACATATCAGAGTTATGTATTTGCATTACACATGTACCATGATGCATGGTGCAAGTTTGAGGCACACCCCTTGTACAGCTGGCCCTAGCTCGGTCACAAGACACAGATATTGCCATTCTATCATACATTTTTACATTTTAGTTGGTGTATTGCATAGTTCAGATTTACTTACCAACAAGTAGGCAATTCCCATACCGCCCATTCTGGAAGCACTCATTTATGATGCTGTGCCCAAAGATGTATGCATCATGTGCGCTCCCCTTGTATTTTGCTAGCATATTGGTGAACCTCATCAGATGATCCCCCATATCCCCCATATTATCCACAAAGGCCTGGTCGTTGATGGAATATGTGTGTTTACGATTGTGGAACAGGTGTGCTGTTTCTACTGGGGGAACCAATTGCACATGTGTGCAGTCCATAGACCCCAAGACATGTGGAAACCCTGTAATGGCATAGAAGCCTTGCTTGATCTTCATCTGTTGTTGTTGTGTCTTGGAGGAGTTACACTGATGTGAGGCGAATGACGGCATAAAGGACCGTGGGCAAGAAGGCAGAAAAAAGATGCTTGTGATATTCCTGCCACTCTTGCTGTTGTGACCTGGAATGACCTAGAGGATAGCACGTGTAGCACAGCCATCATTTTCACCTATGGAGGTATGTTGGTAAGCCTGTCAGTTGGTGACAGCAAACTTGGCCCAATCTTCTGCAGCAATTCTATAATGGACTCCCTCCTGAGCCTATAGAATTTCATCCTCTTGTTTTCCCGGAAGTTGATGAGGAGATTCGCTGGCGGAACACACTCCCCCTCCTCCTTCACTGGCTATGTGTTGGTGGTCTCCTCGCTGGTCCTAGTTGCAGAATGACGATTTCCATGGTGTGTTTGAGCTTGCGAAAGTGTTTTGGATGTTAAGGCTCATAGAGCACAACTACTGCATCATGTCCTATGCCTAGGTTACGGATGTACAGAAATGTTGGCACATTTGAGGCTTTGCACGCTGCATTCTTATGATGCGTCACACATTACCAAAGCCATAGCTATCACCATGCTACTTTTCCATGACAATTTGTGGGGAAATGCCTACCTTGCATGAGGCGAAGCTTTTAGATGACGCAAATCTAAAAAAAAATACATATTTGCCCAAATGTATCGTCTTATAGATCTGGAGTAGTGCTTGCACCGCCGATGCGTAAAAAAATTGGCACAACAGTGGTGCAAGACTCTCATAAATATACCCCATAGTATAAAATTCTGGTCTAAGCGTTCCCAGATAAATCATTAGTCCTTACTAGTTTTGTTTCTCTAGATATTGCAAAGTCTGAACAATTTATTTATTTTAAAATGTCCTCACATACAACTTTACGCTGCCTCCAAATATGACTAAAAATGTCTTTAGACATGAATGTTTAAAATGTGCATTTCAGCAGCACTTATAGAGTTTTTCAGTGAGCAAACTGGACGTATGTTTCCTGCTTCTGAAAAAAATGCATATTTCTTATGTAAGATACTATCAGGAGGCATCCTACAGCCAGGCAATGTTGACTTTTAGATACATACATTAGCTTTCTACACCTCGTTTATTGCTTCTATCTAACACAAAGTGACAAGACCCATTGAATTCATTTCCAATGAGAGTAGGTCATTTTACATCATTACAAATGAACATTCGAACTAAGGAAAGGATGAAAGGCGGTAATGGGAAGCATGCCCTTTCTTCAATTAGTGGTATAGGACTTTTCCTTAAAGAAAATAAAAAGATGCTGGTTAGATCTAGAAAGTGTGATTTACAACTTTGTGTGCATGGAAATTGTTTAATACATTCTTCCTATACATAAAAGAGCCTTTCATGTGTTTTTTTTTTTTTTTTTTACTTCAGAGCGTTTCCTTTAAGTCCAGATGTCTGCATATTGTGAAAAACCCATCAAACAATCAGACCCCCGCTCTAGTCCCTATCAAAATTATTTCATTCTAGTTTTACATTCCATGTTGGCTGCCGGAGTCAGAACTGTATCTGAAAATGTTTGTAGACCTCGATTAGCAGATCATGCAAAGATCAGCGAGAGCACGTCTAATGATGTGAATAATTATTCCAATGGGTTCAAATTAGATAATTCCTTGTGAACTGTGACTACACAATGATGATTAACTTCTGTTCATTCAGGATGTTTTGGAGTACATTAAAACAATCAGTACCTTATGTTTGATCTGCGTCAACCTTCTGGCTAAATTATTGTAATTAACTTTGTCCAAACCATGCATGGATATAATTGCTAGTCCCTAAGTTGAAGATTTACTATTAAAGCTAACAGCTAACAGTAAGTGGAATCTTATTACATAATGCATCCCCAAACCTTTCATTAGGAGCGATACCCAGTGCTTAATATCAATGTGCATAATCACTGGAATGGACCCTAATGGTTCTGTGTTAGATCAGAGGGCCTAATTCACGAAAAAAGCCTTACACTTACAGACAAAGCATCCGCAGCCGTATGCCTGAGAGGCTGCTCCAGTCACAGGGTTGTAGGCGTACTACTGGAAATGTCATGTGACATCTACTATTTCCTCAGTGCCGAGTTATGCGCAGGGTACAACTCCACATTAGGCGAAGGCAGTCAAATGTAGAAATGCACATTTAAAACATCGAAAGTTAGAAAACGTGTCCATGAGAACATATAATTCCCATGTCACCCCTTGATATTAGTAGGTGTACCCACGTTGAAAAAAAAGTTTCATCCGCTCTTTCCTGGAGTAAATCTCTGACCATTTTGAGGGAGTGAAAGAGCGTTTGTGAATGCCAACAACTCTTAATGCATACCAAAAAGTGAGCCTCTCACTCACCACTACTTGTGTCGTTTATCACTACATAATTGTATGCACTTCTTGCATACAAATATGTAGTACTGTAACAATATACACCTGCCAGGTATCCTTTTGTTGACATATGACAGTCACAAATAAAGCCATTTTAGCTGTAAATTTAGATTGATAGCTAGAAATGGCTTTGCAAATTGGGACCATCATCTTTTACAGTGAAAGTAAAGAGAGCACTGCTACACACCTATGGAGCAAAACGCAGAAAGTGCAAGATTTGCACATTTTATCCTGGCCAAATTATTTGTGACAAATTGGAAAGGTTGTCAACGCATTTAATAGTTGTACTTGTGCGATATTTTTTCATATCCTAATTATTAAAGACTGCTTTCAAAAGCTGTCTGTTGGGATGGAAAGGTTATCATGATGATAGATGTTCACCCCAATCTTTTGTATCAAGAAGTACTGGTCTGGATCCCTAATGCTGATTGATGTTTGTTATCATAAGCAAACATGGATAATGCTGTGCACCGTGGCATAGCCCTGACTCATGGATTGTGGTCTAGTTGGACCGAGAGGGGAGCCTAAGAAGCTACCCTCATAGTGGTGGAAAGCTACTACCTTAACCAGGAGTTAGGCAGCACATGGTGACAGCATATCAAGTGGTGATCAGTAGGAATGAACTGGTCCTTTTCAACCTATGTCAGTGGAGTGAGCCCAACAGAATCACACACTTTTAAACGTTCTGCTGCTGTGTGCTTTACTCACCCATGACCTGCAACAGATTAGTGTTAAGTGCTGTGCAATGTCAAAGTGGTATTTCTGCATTGAGTGAATGTGTGCCTGGGAAGAGTGCAATACGGGGATGGTGCAGTACAGAATGGTGCATGCATGTTGTATGCATGTGCTGGATGTTCATGTGCCTATGAGTGGTGTTGGACCTGAAGGATGTAGTGCTGTGCAGGACAAATGCATGTGCTGTGTGTATGTCTGCCTGTGAGTGGTAGAATATATGAAGGCTACAGTGTGTGCATGATAAATGCACATGATGGATGTGGGCCTGGGCAGAGAATTTCATTCAGTTCTTGAAATTGGCAGAATTTGTTCACTCTGCACTACTCTTGTAATGTGGAGATTCCAGCTAAATTCCACCAATCGCTGCATAGCGGAATTTTGTTCCTGTTTAGGCAATGCGGCGACAAAGGGAGCAATGCAAGGCTCCAGAAAGCAAACTGACAAAGGCAAGCAAGATTTTGTGTCCTCTAGCATGATTTCCAGTTGCTAGAAAGCCTGCTGGTGCATTTTCTAACATGGGTGGTCCCCAGCCGTTGCTTACAGATGGTTGTTTCTCAAGTAGATTTTCAAGTTGAGATGCAGTAAAAAACAACTCAAAATTGGATTTTTGAGTAACTATTCTACCTGAATGGATGTTTCAGGTATTTTTTTAGTGTGAAACACATTTTTTTATTTTACTTTGTTTTTAGCAGGAATGTAGGAAATTAGGTTACTGGTTGAGGGGAGTAAAGCCCTTCTCAGGCAGCACCCATAATCCTTGTCAGGATGAGGTCACAAGCAAAACCCAAATTAACCTTTGCCCAACCCTCTGGTAGCTCGGCACAAAGCAGTCAGTCTTAACTTGGAGCAATGTGCAAAATATTTGTGCAACACTTCAAACAGTAATAAAATGAAAATACTTCAGAAAAAGGATCCCACCCAAAATTAGAAAAATAGAGTAGGTTTCAATAAATAAAACAATACTAAAAAACAAAAGTTGCCTTTTTACAGTGCAGAGTACCATTCACTGTGGAGGGGCGGTGCCACGTGTAGCGGTGAAGGGTCACAGATAGTTGTTGCTGTAGAATGAAGATCCTGTTGTCGTCTTGAACGATTGGGCCAGTACTTTGCGATGGCCTGCTCCATGAGCAGTCAATGCTGCAGCACAAAGGGCTGGGCTGAAGGCTTTTGCATTGGCGGGCTATGCAAGGGATAATGTTTCAGCATGAATGGGTCCATTCGTGGTCACTAAGAGCTCAAAACCCTCAACTCAGGCCCTCGGAGGCCACACCAAGTGTCCAGGGCCTGAGGGGCACCACTTACTGGTCAGAGGTTTACTCCAGCTGGATCTGGTTGCTGGTTCATGTGGTTGTGAGCCTGTTATGTCCCTGTGGCTCTGAACAAGAGGCCAGCAGATTAGCCCTTGGAGTCACTTTGTGATTCCTGGGTTCGGGTGCAGGTGCAATCCCTCTGACTCAGGCAGGAGGGCAGAAGGGCAGTAGGGCAGTAATCCAGCAAGGCATCAGTCCAGTAAGACAGTGGCCCAGCATGACAGCAGTCCAGCAGAACTGCAGTCCCTTCAGCAGCACAACAGTTCTTCCTGGCAGAATCTCCACAGGTCCAAAATGTACTGGAGTTAGTATTTGAGGTCCAATACTTATGCCTGGTTCTTCTTTTGAAGTGGGAAAAACTATTAGAGGTTTCTCTTTGAAGCTCAAAGGCTTCCGCCATCCCTTTCCTGGCTCCAAACTACATGGGGTATGCAGCTCTTTATGTGGAGGCAGAACAATTTTAAAGTACTTTTGCAGTAAATTAGTGAAAATACCACACAAAAACATCCCTCAGCATGTAAGAAAATTAAAGCTTAATTTAGTAATGGAACAAAACCAAAACAATAAAAATCCAATCATTAGAACCAGAGTAATGATTTTTTAAGGAGTAAACTGCAATAAAGCAGGTAAAAGCAGGAAGTGGTAGCGTGGGATCATGCACGACCAGGTCAAAGTCAAAAGTTCATGCTGACCGCTTTAGAGTGTGGGTCGAATAAAGTCCCAAATTAGCTTCACTGAAGGTTTCCCTTCTCAAGTTTTAAGCCAAGAGATCCATTGACGTTGATGAAGGTCACCAGGGTCAAGAAGAGTGTCACTTGTGGTGGTCGGCATGGCGTGAACAGCAGGCTGGGTATCATGGAGGGTGGGCTGCAGCATCGTGTTGGTAGTCCAAGCTGGTGATCGATGCTTGCGGGCAAAAAGACGGGCTTGCAGCAGCTCACACTAATTTTCAGTGGGAATGGCATGGTTTTGTTGCAAACTGACCCATTCGCTGTCAGGAAGAGCCCAAAAACTTGAGTTTAGGAGCTCAAGACACATACCAAGGTTCCAGGACCAAAGAGGCACCTCTTGGGGGTGAGGAATTTGCTGTAGTTGGGACCAAGTGCTGTTGGGGAGCATTTTATGTCCCTAAGGGTCAGATCAGGAGGACAGCAGAGTAGCTTTTCGAATCACCCTGGGGTCCTGGGTTCAAGATGGTTTGCAGGTCCAATTATTCCTTCCCAGGCAAGAGGGCAGCTGGTCAGCACAGCAATGCAGCATCTCCTTCAGCGTAGCAGTACAGCAGAGTGGTAGTCCTTTTAGCAGTATATCTGTCCTTCTTCCTGGAGGAATCACTACGAGTCCAAAAGTGTACTGAAATGGTGGTATCTGAAGTCCTTTTATTCACAGTTGTGCATTTGTATTTGGGAAAGATTCTAAAGACATGACTTTGAAGCGCACATATGTCTTGCATTCCCTGACCTGCTCCAGACTTATCTACAGGGGGTATGCAGCCCTTTGTGTGGAGACAGGACACAGCCTGATCAGGTGTACGTGAGGCTGGAGCCAGCTCCGCCCTCCCATCCTGCCAGTGATGGTCAATCCAGTCAAACTTAAGCTTAATTTACATGACCTGGACACATGTAGTTCCACTTTACAAGGAACTTACAAGTAAATTAAATATGCCAATTGGGTGTAAGTCAATTCTACCATGTTTGAAGGAGAGAGTATAAGCACTTTAGCACTGGTTAGCAACGGTAAATTGCACAGAGTCCTTAGGCCAGTATAAATGAATTCAGCAAAAATAGAAGGAAGGCAAAAAGTAATAGGGTAACCCTTCAGAGAAGGACAGGTAAACCATCAATTTGTTTAGGACTGGCCTTGGATTAAATTCAAAATGTTTTTTTTTTGTTTTATATGTTTTTGGTCAAATTGTCAAAGTATTTTGGTGAAGTAATGTTTGATGCTTTGGGATGTTTGTGATTGGTGATTTTTTAAAGTTGACATAAATGTTGTGTTTGGCAGTACTGAATTCATGGTAGTGTTTTCCTTGTTTACCCTGCCCTCCTTTTTGCTGGCCAAGTGAGCATTTTTTTGTGAGTCCAGTGTGTCTGTTTGCCATAGGCCACCATTTTGTTTTTGTTCTCCAAGCCATGTGGCAGGGTGACCACTTTGCATAGTCTGTATGCTTTTTTGCCATGGGATTGCATGTGCTCAATCTGTTGTCCATGTTTTCTTGCTGGTTATTTGAACATGTGGCTGGCAGACAGTTTATATAGTCAGTATGCTTTTGCCATAAGCCTGCATGCATTCTTTGTTTTCCAAGCCTGTGCCCTTGATAGCCACGGCAGCCATTTTGTGTAGCCAGTGTGTTTCGGTTTTTCTATAGACCAGCGTGTGATCTATGTTTCCAGTGCCTTTGCGGCCATGTGCCAGGACATCTATTTGTATAGCCAGTGTGCTTTGTTTTTGCCATAGACCTGCATATGTTCTTTGTTGTGCTTGCCTTCACCATTGGTGGTTATGTACTATGGTGGCCATTTTGTGTAGTCAGTGTGATTTAGTTTTACCAAAGGCCTGAAAGCGTTCTTTGTTGTCCATGCCTTTGCCTTTGGTGGCCACGTGCCAGGGCAGCCATTTAGTGTAGCCAATGTGCTTTTCTTTTGCCATAAGCTTACTCCATTTTTCTCTACACCCCTGCCTGCCACAGGCATCTCATTGACCTTGGGGGCACATAAAGTAAACTTTTCAACCTTTATTTTGTTGAAATATTTTGTTATGGGCTGGGATGAACAAACTACTGTCAGTTATTTGTGGTGTGACCTTTCTAAATCATATTGTTTATAAGTTCAAACTGCAATTGTTATGGTTCACTGATTTTTTTCTTGAGACATCACACACAGTTCTTGCAGACAGAATTCCGGCAGTGGCACCACCTGAGCCCTCCTAAGTTTCCACTTCTGCAGCAAAAAAAGATCGTATCCTTCACAGGGTACATATATGCCACAATACTTGATCCACAATATGAACAAATTCTGATCACTTACATTCTTTTTTCAGAAGGAATCCTTACAATACTTGGATTGTCGATCAAGCGAGAGAACTGAAAAAACAATGGCTGGAAGTTAGAGGCCCGGCCAGATGTTCTGATTAGTAGCCTTCAATCTCCAAAGAGGGCAGTACTGCTCTCTCACATCCATCCCCGTAATCACTAGCAACAGCAAGAACAGAATAATCTGATCCAACCTCTGCAATGGCTTGTTTTCAAGTGGCAGGGTTTAAGTCAACTGCAAAGCTAACAAAGGATGAACAAGTGGCAGTACGAGTGACCATTCAGAGGATGGTCTAAGACTATCTGGAGGGCCCAAAAGAGGTTTACCTAGCTCAAAATGCATTGGTATATTGGTATGGAAAGATGCAACAATCACAAAAACACAAAAGGAGGGCCAAGGGAGATTTAGAGACCTGCAGGAGTTAGCTCCCTACCATCATACTACTAACCACAACAAAACTCCTGGGTGTAAGTCAAGGACAATGGGTGTGCGTATGCAAAGTAACCTGGCTAAAGAAAAAGTATTTCTTTAAAAGGACGGTTTCCATCACTCACAATTGGTGGCATGCTTCATTTTAGGGAACCTCCTCACACCATAATCCCCAGTCACAGTGCAGGCTAAAACCCCTTCACTAGGAGGGAGGAGCACAGTGGATGTTTTTAGAGGATATGCTATACACCCTATGAAGAGCTAGGGGTTAAAGGGTAACCAGAGAATACAGAGAAAAAATTTAATGGTTTAAAACTGGCACCAGAGATCACACACAACTTTTTATTTGTGTGTGCCTGGGTCAGGATTGAAAACAGGGCACTGCAGAAGACATTCAACCTACAGAAGTGTGTCAAAAGATGAAGGTAAACATGTTTCAGCCTGTAACCCTCAGAAGAAGTGTTGTGGCATTCATCAGGACCTATATTAGTAGTGCTACAGCTCAGTAAATGTGCTTAATACAGAAATGGGTGAAATAAACATACAAAACCGACCAGCGGTCCTTTGAGTATTCAAGGGAGGGGTCCACTGGCTGACACCAGCAGTCTGTGGGTCTGATGCCTCAACTCAGGCCCAAGTCCAACGGCTTCCATCATCCTCACGCCTGGCAATGGAAGTGGTTAGACTTGGGCAACGAGAAGGATAGAGAGTACCATAAGCTCCTCACCAGGGCCTGAATTGAGGTATCAGACCCGATGACTGCAGATATCTGCCAGTGGATACCTCTCTTGAATCCTGGCCCAGTCATGCATGAATAAATACTTGTTTGTGATCTCTGGAGCTTTTACTTAGATCTAGGAGTTTTGTTGTGGTTAGTAAGATGCAGTTTTGCATCAGAAAGTTTAGTGCTGTCTAGCACTATTTCTTAATGCCATCCATGCGTCATATTTATACTTTGACGCTGGGTGGCATTAAGAAGAGGTTAGAGCTATTTTTCCTGACGCTAACCATTGCACCCTCGTAAGGCAAAATGACATTAACGCAGGAAAAATGACTCTAATCCGGTTTACGACATGCAAACTTGTCACAAAACGGATTTGTGCCATTTTTCCCCGCAATAGCATTAAAAGGCGATGCAAACGGAGCAAACAGTGCAAAGGAGCCCCGAAATGGATCCCAGAAGCCAGGAGAGACCCCTGGGAGACCCCAGACAACCAGGAACCAGCCAGGAGGACACAGACAAGACCCAGGGGAGAGGCAAGAGAAGAGGAAGTGTTGCTTCAGCGCATGGGAGCATGAAATACTGGGGAGAGAGGTGACGAAGCACCAGCATCAACTCCTCATCACCTCTAAATTGCCAATTGGAAGGAGAGAGGCAATTTGGCAACAGATTGTAGACAAGATTAGCAGTGTGGCAGAGGTCAGGAGAACTGTCACTGAGTGCAAGAAATGCTGGCATGGCTGCAAGCGGAGGACGAAGGAAAGCAGCACTGCAGACCGGAGGTGGGAGCCCAGCACCGCAAGAGGGCTTGGATGAGATGGAGGAGATGATTACAGCCCTCATCCCGGAGGAAATCGTCACTGGTATCGCAGGACAGGACAGCGCAGACCACCAGAAAACACCATAAATGCAGGGTAAGTTGCATGGTGGACCAAAACGCCAAAATGTACAGTGCAAGAAGGGGGGGCACATACCTACTACACAATGCATGTCAGCCCGGCAAATCAGGCAGTGGAAAGGGCAAAGAGGCACAGCACGGGACTCCCTGCACTGCCCATGCTAGGTGCATGGGCTATTCAGGGGCATCCAGGGGCCTAGCACAACACAACACCAACAGCCTTTGCATGGGGATACACTGCCATGCCTAGGCTGCTGAAAATGCTGAAGCAGACCAGGATGGTAGGGTAGAATGTAAAACTGGTCTGGTGTCACAGGACAGCTGGTATTGTCAGAATGTAAACTAGAGGACAATGCCCAGTCTCAGGACATTGGCTCTAGCGGCATTCCCCATTGACAACATTTACCACACCTACCTGTGCTGTGTGCGCTGGTCAATTAGGAAATGCCAGTTAGATGCCCATCGAACAAACACACTCAAAATGAGGGTTCAGTATGACTATGTGATCAGTCCCCATCAATCCTTATCCAAGTGCAATTCCTGTCAACTGGTCATGTCCATAGACATAATAACCATCAGGCACTGTCACATACATAATGATGTATACAGCAGTAATCTCATAGCCATGCTGCCCATCCGTGGGTTTACCCCTGTGCCTGTGTCACAATAGATGCAATGCCACCAAGCAACATTTTAGGTATCTTAGTGCTAAAACAACTGTATTGAGGGAGAGGACATATGTGTGTAGGAAGGCAAACACACCCGCACAGTCACAAGAGGAAATGGAACTCTGCCAGGTTCATCAGTGCAATGCAATGTAGAACACATACGCAAACATCAACTTGAGAAACTACCAATGGTAACACGTATATTGTCTCATGGAAATGCCATGCATGGTGTGGTGCTAGGTCTCAGCACCGCATAGGTGTATGTGAAAAATGATAGACTGGGACAGGGCCATATTGTCATGTGTGAGGCTGTGGCATCAGCCCACGAACAATCATTGCAAGGCCTCACCATGCAAATGGAAGCAGAGGGAGGGTTGATGAGGAAAAGAAGGTGGCAAGCCACAATTTGGACAGAACCCACACCTAGAATATGTGACGCCGACAGTTGCCCAAACTGCCACAGTTGGGGCATAGGGCTGAGGGACCGCAAACATTAATGACAGGAACAATGCATGGGAACCAAGGTGACAATGCACCACCAATAGGAAGCCAGTGACGTCACATTACAACTGGCACAATACAGACACACTAATTGTACAATATCTCAAAGCAGAGTACCATGGCTCTCTTGTGGATCAGCCTGCCCTGGACTACCCTGATCACCTGGATGACCAGCTGACAACCATTAGCCAGGAAACCCTCCAAGATGTCCTGGGAACCCTCCAGACACCACCTCCAGTCGCAGGGAGGAGCATTGATGTGGCAACCATCCTAGAGCACCCACCCACCACCCCAAAAGTATGACCTGCCAGCTCAAACACAGCTGAGGACTCTGATGACACAGGGACCACCTTTGAGAGGACAGTAGTGGGAGTAAAGCCGGAGCTGGCCAAGGAGGTGTATATGGGGATGCAACCTATGGCATCCAGCTTTGAGGAGATGCACATGTGCATGATGACATCCACAGAACAGACAGCAGACAAACAAGTCACACAATCCCTACTGCTTGGAGTCCAACAGTGTGTGAGGGACCTAACCACTGCCGTGAGGGATTTTCCACAACACCTGCCGTCCCAATCTTGCTGCTGCATGCATGACAACAAGCAGGACTCAATGCACCGGGGATTGGCCTCCCTCAGGGCAGACATGGCTTCCTACCACAAGGATGTTGCTGCCATAATCAATAATCAGCAGCTCCTCCTTGCTGCAGTGATGCCATATGTAGTTCCACAGATGACAGCTGCAGGGAATTTTGTGTCCACTTCTCCAACCACTGAAGTAGGTGTGGCCCCTCAAACCTACCACCGCCACCTTCAAGGGCAGTGGAGAAGTCACACACATCAGAGGATGAAGATGTGGAACAGAACATCTTTACCCATAGGAGTACCTGGTAGCACCAGCCCATGCCACATGGGCAGTGATTTCCCTTTGTCCTGTGGTTGACAACATGCCAGTGTTGCTACAGTTTGTGACATGCACACTTCACTGACACACTGTTACCTTTTTCACTATGGACTGCAATTGTCTCTCACTACTCAATTGGCAATTCATGTTCCCCTGCACTGAACAACACTTCACCTCAGCATATCCAATGACATGTCCCTCAACATTGCACTTGTGTTGTGTCACAATGGAATGCTTTACACGAATGGGGTCACCGACCTGGACTATGTAAATATTGTACAACAGCACTTTAACATAAACAGCGCCTACACACCCACTTTGTCTCTGTGTAATGTGAAACATCTACTTTGCTGGAGATTTGTGGTGCTTGTAACATGTCTATGGTCACAGAGTGTCAATACTAGAGTGCAGAAATAATGTGGTCAGATACCTACTCACAAGGTATCTACAAGATGAACGTCAATGCTGGCCACATCCCCTACAAGCAAGTCACTGTGTAGACGATATTTGCTTTAAAACATACATGCCTCACCCACTACATACAGCAGGAATGGCTGTGTTAGAGTGCTCGGCCAATAACATCAGTCGGGAGTATAAGTAAAACACATTGGCATGAAATTTGTATACTTGACCTCATCTGAAATTGGCACTACTCAGTTTAGCAATGTTGACATGAACGTCAGGCTGCAGGCAGATGTCCCACAGTACCCAACATCATGATACAGGATCAAAACAATTACAGCTGAAAAAGCACACCTACCTGTCCAATACATGTGAACCATAGTCACGTTGAGTGTTGGGTACAATGGATGGCAGATGCATTGAGATTTAGATTTGTTGTAGCTGCCAATGTGACAGCTCAGTTGGAAGTGGGAATTAACATGTCAAGAGAGGGATGCGGATGCAGGACAGAATTCACAGGCCAACAGACAATTGGCACTGTACACTAATGTAAAGACCCTGAGCCCCAAGCATATCACCCATGCAGTAAGGGAGTACCTACATTTTTATTATCTATAATTGGAACAAAACTTAAACCTATGTAACACACCTATACTAACCTAATCTATCCTAACTATACATTACCCACAACTGGCCCTAACTACCCTATGCTAAGCTTACTTACCACATTTAACAACACACTATAAACATTTGCCCCCCACCCCCTAATATGACAAGACACATGCAGGACAACATATACTAACCTAAACATATACTACCTAATACTAAACAAACATATATTTGTTTTTCAAAATGTTTTTTATTTTTTTTATATATTTTTTAAATAGACAAAAGCCCCAAAATTAACTCCCACCCACAAACTAACATGTAACAATATGAAAAACCACCCCCCCCAAAGCTACTTATCCTATGTAAACAACTACCCTACTCTAACTTATCACTAAACCTCTTAAACCCACTACAAAACAGGATGAGGAATGAGGAGGGAGGGGACTGAACTAGGGGCGAGGGGAGGCCAGAGTTCACAGGTGGGCCCCACTCAGTGTCTTTTTATTGCCTTCAGTCTCCTTGTGTTTTTGTCCACATCCTTCTGAATGCTATCCAGCTTTTTTAGGACCTTCTTCATGTCTCTCTGGAGCTCCCCTATTGCGAACATGTCCATTTTAGCAGGTGTGGTGGTCTGTGGTGCAGAGGTTGAGGGTGCAGCAGGTGTGGTGGTCTGTGGTGCTGAGGTTGATGGTGCAGCAGGTGGGGCAGATGTGAGGGTGGCGGCTGTGGTACTCTGTGTAGTTGTGGTGGTGGCTACAACCTTTGTGGCCAATGCTGGTCCCCACTGGGGAAAGCCCACCATTCCCCTGTGGCTCCCTCTCTTTGAAAGCATTGTGCCATCTTTCGGCACCCAGTCTCTACATCCAAGATGTGTCGGTATCACACTGCCCGCTTTTGGAAAGCCCTGATTTCCGCAACATCCATGTTGGCAGCTGTAAAAATGAGACAGTCCAAATCAAAGTCCAGATAATACAATGTCCCTGATGAATGTAATGGCAATGCTGCCTACCCATCATGTTTTTACACCACAGCAAAGCACACCAAGAGTTGAACCAAATAAAGTGATCTGTGCATTGATGTAGTGCAATGTGTCACAATGCAAAGGCAGCAACTGCTTCACATGGGCCAGGCCGACTAATCTTTATCATCTGAGTCAACTTCAAAGCACACAAGACCAGTGACTTGTAGATATAATTGGCAGGATGGTATGCTGTTGCTAATCATAAGGGGTCAGTGTTGTTTGGGACACATGCATGCTTGAATGAGATGACTGTCATCCACACTGTGACCATCATATCTACCTACATATATGTTGTTCCCCTACCCCTGTGCCTCATGGGTGATGGGCATGTAATACATCATCACAACTGTCGAGGACAACCAGGAAGGCATGTCCACTTGTACATGGATTTAGAGATTGGAACACATGTGAGCAGGGCTTCCACCTACGAATAAGGTATCCATAGGTCATTCACATCTACATTCATGTGTCCAGTAGTGGACAACCTCAACACATGATCTGCCAACACAATTCCCAAAACAACCACATTGATGCAAACACACATCTGGCCTTGACCTGCATGCACGCCTATTACATATCACATAAGTGTCACGTAAATGGAATACAACTTATGGGGATAGATGCTGGGGGACAGTTACCCATACGGTCCTACATGTACATTACAATACAGGGATGCACAATTTTGTATGGTGGACATGTGGCTCAATTTTCTGTCCGAAATTATCATGCATTCAGTGGTCTATGACAGATGTGGCACAGTTGTATGTAGGAAACAAATGCCCCATTGGCAGTGTCCCCTAAGCTATGTATGCCCCCTTTGCCGACATAATGGAAGGGATCATGTGTGTGTAATGATGACAATGTAGTGCTAACATGGATTGCCCACTTTGCTGTCCTGATACCGTGAAATGTGGTATGCTGACAGTGTCTTACCTGATCATCATTGACAGAATGCATGGGCACAGATGTTGCCAGTGAACATGAAATGTGTGACTAAGGGTCGCATGTTCGAAGATCAGGTTTTGTGAGTCATACATTGTGAAACTTAGCAACTCGCAATTTGTGAGTAGGATAATCTGATGTACAACAGTGTCAATGACAATTTTTGCAAATCACAAATGGGGTAGTAAATGACCTACCTCATGAATATTAATGAGGTAGGTCTCATTTTGCAAACCCCTTCGGAATTGTGGTACTCACTGGGATGCTGGCCTGCTGAGCTCAGCAGACCACCATGTCTGTGACTGCTTTCAAATAAAGATGTTTTTTTTTTTTTTTTAATGCAGCCTTATTTCAATAAGGGTAAACAGAAAGCATGTCAAAAAAATATTGTGATTTCTTTTTTTTTGTTTAAAGCAGTCAGTGGTCCGTGGGACCACTGCCTGCTCTGAATTTTTTTTTTGGCATGCATTCTCAAAGGGAAAGGGATCCCATGGGGACCCCTTCCCTTTTGCGAATGGGTTAGCATAAATTTGAAACTGGTAGTAACTGCAATTGTTTTGTGATGGCATTCACGGTCACCACACAATCAATCAGTGGACTGCGACTCGCAAATAGGAAGGGAACGCCCCTTCCTGAATGCCACTAGCAAACCCTGTTTTGTAATTCAGGAATGTGATTGCAGAATGGCAAAATTGGGTATGTGCATTGGAATAAAAAAAAATTCTTGACGTAAACACACAAATTCTAAAACTAGGCTGTTTGTGACAATTAATAATAGCTTCCTACATGTAGCGCTAAGTGATAGTCATACATGACTCAACAAACCTCAGGCCTGCATTGTTAACATGTATAGACATGTGGACTCCATCTCAGTACTGGGACACTAACACTTTGTTCTGCTTGCACTCAACATGGCCACAAACATTGCATGCAGTAGGTCAAGACATCTGCTACTGTCACTCAGGAGCATTCTACTGTACACATTTGTCAATGTGATACACACCAACAGGTCCACCGAGCACCACACCCAGGTGGTCCAGCAGATCTTGTTCTCTGGCCACCAGGTCAGCCCAGCGATACTTAGCTGGTGCTCATTCCTGCTTGTGTGGTAGACTCTCTTGAGGTGGTAAAGCATCTTGCCCCACCGCAGCCGCATCGCCTCTGTGTGATACCGCTGTATCACCCACCCACCCATCACCAGCATCAAGGGAAGGAAGTGGCACACCAGCCACACAAAGCCCCCAAGTTCCTCCTCCCCCCTGCGGGGTCAGCCTTGCCCTTCCCAACATGTCCCTGAACAACAAATCTAAACAAAGGAAAATAAAGGAAACTTACAGCCCAAACCTAAGAACCCCAACTAACCCAACTAATCTAACTCTCAGACAGACACCGAACAGTACAAATAGAATCTGAAAGACACTAAACTACATAAAATCATAGACAAAGGTACAATAAACAAACAGAATTCACAAAAGACATAAGATAGACACCACAAGATACAATAAACGTAATCGAGACACAGCAACACCGAGACACAGACACACAGTCAAGAAATAGCACAGACCATAAAATGAAAGTGAAAGTACACCCATTGAACCATGTCTGTAAACAGTATTTCCTATTACATCACTTCCGGTCCCCTTTGTGGCCCGTTTTCTGTCATGCGTGTCTTTTTGTGATGCTTACGATGTTTGTGTGAATATTTTCTACGCATAACGTACATGTGCGGCAAAATATCACGCATTACCTGTAGACTTCAATTTCAATGGATATCCACATGGAAGGTGCACAGGTGGAATTCATGCTAAGGGCCCATGTATGGTTAGTTTGCGTTTGCATGATTTTTCGATGCATTTGCCTCAAAATGTTTGTCTCAATCTGTGGTTGCAAAATGTTCTAATATTTAATATGCATGCACCCTGTATCAACATGAAGATAGGATGGTATGGCCTGCAGTGTGTGGTATAGTGGTTAGCCACATGTGGTAGAGCATGCTACTGTGTGTTTTGGGTGTGAATTATCTGCAACAACAATGTGTGTGTTTCTGAAGGAAAGGCATGCAATACATTGGCCATCATTCAAATGTATGAATTTATTCCAAATAGGCATCTGATGGTAATCAGTGATCTACAACAGTCATGATATGTGTTTGTAATATGTGTTGACTCATGTGATGTGTGTAGTTGTTTGACTTTGGGGACATTACATTTCACACGACAAACAAAACTCAGGGATCATTGAGGATGGCTGATCAGTGCAATGTAGGATATGTTGCCCCTCATATGTCATTAATTGTTGGTTAGGACTTCATGGTGACTTGTGTGTGGAGTACACAAATGTCTGACATGTGTACATGTTTGGTACTTACTGTGTTTGAGACACTGTGCCTTAATTCCACCCATAAAATGTTTGGTACACGTCAGTTTGACTCATTACAATTACCTGTGTTACTTGTGTTGCAGTGGTGGACCTGCTGCCCTTGCTGCATGTGTTCACATATTTTCAGCTGTGCATTTCACAGAAGTGTCCAGTTCAAGCGTGTGGGCATGTGTACCCTGTGTCAGGCTTGGGCTTCATGCAGTCAAGGTTTCAGGTGGGTCCAGTCAGGACTCTGTTAGTGGCACCCCTTGAATTCACAGAGTATCTCACAAGGAGGTAGTGTACCAAAGCAGAAGAGCAATTAAAGGCATACAAGGGGAAAGGCCAGCTATGGTAAGGCAGAGAAAACAGAAATGTGAAGGCAGAGAAACCTTAGTATGAACAAATATGGAACGGGTCAGTAATGGACAAACATGCTGGGGTTATCACTAAGGTTGTACACAGGGTAGGGCTCAGAACTTTCCACAGAAACAGGGAACGTCAGTGCCTCTGTGCAGATTAATCTTACAGATAGTCACCACACAAGCCCCATAGAAAGGAGGCAGCAGAAGTGGTTCTGTGTCTGAACCCTTAGGGCACAAACAAGGATTGCACTTACATACACGAGACTAGCCCTTGTGGGTCCGGCTGGAGACACAGTGTTAATTCCTGGAATACAGCCATAGCACACTCTCACTGTTAGGCACTAAAGACTACATGCAACACTAGACAAAGGATGGGGGCTGGATTTGCCTCCTGGAAACCAGGTGCCAACCCAACCCAAGTACAAAGGAAAACACTTCTACACAGGTGAGAACTGATAGGACACTTACCAGACACGATAACCCAAGAGGAACCAACTAGGAGGTAAAGCCAGGAACAGGGAACAGGCTCAGGCTGACGCAAAGGCTAGAAAAGGTCTGGGAAACAAAAAACAGGCTCTAGCAAAAACAAACATGAACAAGGCTGAGGAACAGGGAGCAGACTATGACTGGAACAAGCAGGAACAGGACTGGGTGAACAGATAGCAGGCTCAAGCTGAATCAGGACTGTAACACAATCCAACAAGGGGTCTGGAACTCAAAGGAATCGTACTCCAATGCATGGTGAGGAGCTTCAGGGAATGGCAGCTTATAAGCAGTTCCAGGCAGCAGCAGGGCCATGGCAGAGTCACATAGCTGGGCTGCACAAGAGAGGTCACAGGTGTGTGCAGCTTCAGTCCTGGAGGAGAGAATTCAAGATAAAGGGACAACCAGACTTTTCCCGTAGGAAGCAATGGACAGAAGATTACAGGTCTTACCGACTACCAGGCCCTGCATTATGTAGTTCTTCTATAGCATGCCATATTGAAAAGGGACGCAAACAGGAGTCCGAAAGGGACTCTGGGTGAGTGTTAATGATGATTCCCAGGGTACGGATAGTCCGTTTACAGCGTCCCCTAGAGATGGGAGGGCAGACACGTGACACACAGCAGTGGCAGGACTTATTTCCAGGAATGGACTGCGCAGGGCATGTGTTGTGAATATTGTTTGTGGTACGGGACACTCATGCTATCTATTTTCACAAATGACGTCCCCCTTGTCACACAAGCTCCTTGCAGAGATTGCAAATGTCACACTTACTAATGTCAGGGGTCTGGTCATACATTCCTGTTTCCACTGATATTTCACATCCACTGCCTCATGTATGGGGCGCTTATTTACCTTATGATTGGAGATGTCATATTTGTGTGTCATGTGCTACAGTAGACCATGTTGGCAACGTGAATGTGAGTCCTATGCTGTGGTCCATTTTTTTTTGTCTTTCATATGTGAAATTCAAGAGATGAGTATTTTTTATATGTGTGTGATGTTTGCTGCACAATCATACGCATCACATGTGATATTGCATCAGAAGTAGTCAGATTTGTCTTTGTAGCATGCTCCCTGAGGTAATACTCCCATTCCTAAGGTACATGTGATGGAGAATGAAGAAACCAGAGGAGGATTGTGTGATCAAGTAAGGTGATTATTTACATATCTTAACAAGGTTTGTAGAGTGACTATTGAGTGAAAAAGTTTTGTTCAATTTGCTGTCTGCTGTGCATTCCTGCAGCCGTGTTCTGAGGTTCCCCCTCATTTTCCCTGCCACCATCCTCCTTTTCCTCTTCCTCAGGCAGTTTTTGCTCTGGATCATATAAAGGGATGTTCCTCCTCACACAAATATTGTGCAGGATAGCACAGGTATGTAACATTTTGCACACAATGTGTGGGGCATATGGGAGGCTGCCTCCTGTGATGTCCAGGCACCTGAATCTGGACTTCATGATGCCAAAGGTCATTTCCACAATGGTGCGTGTCCTCCAATGTGCCTCATTATAGGCACGCTCTGCTTCTGTGCTTGGGTTGGGGAATGGGGTCATGAGCCATGGCTGGATCCCCTAACCAGATCCATTACAAAAGATAATAGGAGTGAGTATTTTGTTAGTGCTTGCAACAGGAATCTCATGTAGCATGGCAGTTGATATCTTGTGTTGTCTGTGACTCATATGTGTTTGTGGTATTGTGTGAGATCCTGGGCTTCTGTGAGGTTTTTGATACAGTGGGTTGTTTGACTTGACAACTTGTGTTTGACTCATTGACCTGGGATCTACGATTTGTTTTCTCCAAACTGATGCTCAGTATGTATGCACCATGCATTGTGTAGCGTCCAACATGTTTTAGTGTGCTTTTACTGGAGGGGACATGATACTTCCACACGCACAATAGATTCAGATGTGGTGATAACATGGTTGCACTACATGGCCTGGACATCCCATCCATTTAGCCATATGTGATTGCAGATGAAATGCAACAGTGAGGCCCTTTGATTTGGCTAGGTGACAATGCACAACACATCTCCATAAGTTGGCAGCACTGAGGTGTTCAGTTTTGACAATGCACAATTGCCTCATGAATGACTTGGTTCTAGGCAAACCTTTGTTGCTCCCTCTGCCAGTAGCTCATGTGTAACCGTGCACCTACACTACCGAACTTGCTCCAGTGAAACTGGCTAAGTGCCTTGTGAAGGTGGATGTATCTGTGCAGGAAGGGCCATCTCCCTGTGCATATGCTATTTTGATTGACAATTGGGTCTTTCAGTCTGTGCAGCAGTGTGTGAAGTTTGCATTCGTGCCACATCAATATGTGTTCATAGCACGGTCCACTTCCTTATTGAAACCTGGCAACAGCACCCCAGGAGTGATGTATGATGTTGGGACTGCCTGAGTATTTCCGTGTCACCTACATGTGAGTCAGCATCATCATGCGATGTGTCTCATGGTGTTAGACCTGCTGCAACAAATATTGCACACCCATTCCGCGCTACCTACTGCTTGGGAGGGTGTCAGATTGACTATGTGGCCTAATGTAATTGTAAATGGTTCATCTGCCAAATTGTACGTCCAGGGCAGGCCATGTCATTGTCACTGTGGGCTTTAACATTGGCCCCTTGTTGCTCCAGAGTGGCAGTTAATGTTTGTGTCAGCCGTAATTTGTCCAGAGGTGTGTATCCCATTGTGTCAGGGTGTACAACATAACTACGGGTGTCACACCTCAGTGTCATCCTTACCATGTGCAATGTAGTGGTGTATGTTTTGTGTGTCCTAAAGGGTTGTTGTGCTGTGTGTATATTGCTAGGTTTGTTGACTTACCAACAAGAAGGCCATTGCCATGTTGTCCATCCTGGAAGTGCTGATTGATCCTGCTGTGGTGGAATATGAATGAATCATGGACCATCCCAGGATACTTGGCCAAGATGTTAGTGAACAATCCCTGGTGGTCAACTATGGCCTGCACATTGATGGAATGTGTGTGCTTTCTGTTCCGGAATAGGTGCTCTATTGCTGCACGTGGGACGTCGGGCATGGGTGCAGTCAATTTCACAGAGCACGTGCGGGAAGCCATGGATTTGGTAGAAGCCCTTTTTTATGTCCTGGCATGATGTGAGGGAGATTATGGCATCTAACACCTTGGGCAGGACATCTAGCAGCTTGGTCACCGGTGGTATGTTGTGTGGTGTCTGCAGGTCATGTGTTAGTTGTGGCTCAATATGGCACAGCAGCTGCTGTAAGGCTTGCCAGTTCAATCAATATCTCCAGGTGATGTCCTGTTCCCTGAGGCCATGGGGGTTGACCTGTTCCTGAAGATCCTCTCCTGCCTTCTGCAATGCCTTTGTGGGCGTGTTGGGGTGGTGGTGGCTACTGCTGTTGCTCCTGTGCTCGGCATTGTCTTGCAAGCTGCATCAGTAGCACATCCATGTTGTCCTGTTGGTCTGTAAAGTTGCTTGTGTGTGTTACCCTTAAGTAGTGGTGTGTTTGCCTCATTTTAACACCTGCCCTGACCCAGGTGTTAAATTTTGATGCAAATCGAGTTTAGGGTCATTTTTTGGGTCCGCCTCCCAACCTTGTGTCATTTTTGCCCTGTTGGATAAATATGGCGCTAGGGTGTTTGAGTCATTTTTTTGACGGGAATGCCGACCTTGCATCTCATTGATGCAAGGTGGTGTCACTCATCCTTAAAATGATGTTAACTCCATATTTTTGACACTAGATGGGTCTAGCATCAAAATATAAATATGGAGTTAGGTTTGCCCTGGATTTGCATGAACAAAATGATGCAAATCCGGCGCAAACAGAGTATAAATATGCGTCTTGGTGCCTGGCTTGCACTGCCCCATTTATTCACAAGTATGAAGTGGACCCAAGAAGCACACAAGAAGCCTCCATTCACTTAAAGGACATGAAGACAATGCTTCCCATCCCTATCTTTCCGTTTTTCCATTCCCTAGCCGAGCTGCCAGTACAGATCATCAGTAATTATACAAGACTGCCCTTGCATATCACTTCCATGGGAAAAGAGATACGATAGACAAATGTGCACCACGCTTGGACCAACCAACTATTACACCAATGGGTATTATTTGGAGTGATTGATGATTCATGTTTCGGCTGGGAGGGTGAGGTAACTCATTTTGAAACTTTATTTGTAATGTTCAGACCTGGTGGATGATTCTGTGTGAATGAATGCCTTGCTTTCACATTTCACTATATTACTTACATGGTCATTTTGTGTACTTCCTGTTTTCAGTTTCTTCCAAGACCAGTTTGATAAGTTACCAAAACTACACAAAATGCTCAAATTATTTTGCTTTACTTGTTCAACAATACTACAGGTCTATCTCATTTGGGTCAGACTCAAGACAGGAGTCAGAATGGTACTACCATAACAGCCAGGATTAGAAAGTTAGGAACAATGCCTATCTACTTCAATGGGAAACAACTTGACTCAAAGACTAAGAGGCCTACTCTTGTCGATTGGAGAGAGGTCCATTGATTAAGAAAATGCAGAGTAGTGGCTTGAATGTCAAAATCTAATTAAGTGGTTTTGGTCTGGGTTGACCTGTCACTGGACACATGTCACATGATGGACACATACAGCTAACAGCTAAATGGTATTGACATTTGTGGAATTGATCAGCCAGGTACATGCAGCTACTTGCATTGGATTGGTGGAGAGATAGTTCTCACTTCTCAGTTAGTCACAAGGGCACAGGCCTATGCTCTGCCCTTTTAATTCTCAACCACCATGAAGTTTATCTGTCCTTAACTCCACAATGTTGACATTTATGTTTGTATTACACAAGGCTCCTCTTTTTCTGCACAAAACACCTATACCACTCCTGCTTGGACCGGTTTAGCCCTGCATCCAAGATGGACATTCTGAGAAGCAGATTGCAGATGCACCACCCATTTTGACATTTTTATATACAGTACCACATTTCTTTTCTTAACAATATAAATTTGTAGAAATGTTTGGGTCCTCCCTATTTTTTATTTTTCATCATCTTCATCAACACACCTTTATTCGGCTATGAGCCATAAAAGGAAAATACAATCAAAAGAAACATCGTTTCAACAGCAGATATTCGCATGAATAGTAAAACCAATTTGCATACATAAATAACAGATGACGCTCCTAAGATCAATAAATAACAATCATTTTCATCATTACTTTGACTGAGAGTTATAAAAATTACTAAAATTAATCTCCTGCCCAAAGTAATACCACTACTTTATTAGCTAGCTAATAGAGAGCTATTTAACCATTATATAGAACAATGAATAGATAAGAAGAAATATTCTTAAAATGCATAAATACCTATATTTCCTTCATATAAAAGACTAAAATTACATCTTAAGCAAGGTAACTTCCCAGGGTCTGTTAACTTGCTTGGAGGAGAACCTATTAACTGCTTGATCATCATACAATTTATCTATAGATGTTTATTAAATCTGAGCTTATTAAAACCTCAGGCCCTCCTTGTCCCTGATAAACGAAGTCGCTAAAAGCGACTTATTCCAAAGACAATGCATGGGGTGATGGTAGACCTAAGCAATCTGGTCGCTTCATTGTAATTTCTAATTCCTTCATTCCTACAGATAGGTCGAATCCATTTTTTCCTTGGTTTATCTTAGGCTTTGCAGAATAACAAAACATGATCCACCGTTTCAGTAGTCTCCATATTGCATAACCCGCACTTCACCTCATGATTATTCTCACTCTGGGGACTCCATTTAATAGTAAAAGCCTTAGTCTGAAGGATCCCATATCGAAACTTCATAAATAGTGTTTTCGCTCGCCTAGGGTGGATTGTATCTAACCAGTCCTCAGCTCTTGGTATTGGTTTAATATCCAAAAAGCTCGACGTCAATCTACCCAAATCCTTGTTACGAAAAAGAGTACTTGAGTAAAATTCCCAGTATACTTGCTTTAATCGAATCTTGGATTGTAGCGTAAGTGTATGGGGTTCGTCCCAATAGGGTTTCAGCCCTAGGTTATAGAACCAATACCTTACATGATGTAGCCACGGGAGAGAGACTGATTTATCAAGGTCCATTATCTCCATTAGTGCTTGCTTGTAATGAGTCAGTTCTGGAATTGTCCAAAGTCTACACCAATAAAGTAATGGCCTCAAAACTGCCAGTTTACCTATTTGCTTCATATTTATGTCGTAAATGAGAGGGATTAACGGAGTAGATGGCGGCAATCATAGGTAACATAACAATTAGTCTGTTGACAGTTGGGCCTTTTTACCCCCTTTTTGGCTATTGAGATAGTCCATGCTTAGAGCTCTATACCCTTCTCAACCTATGGCATCTGTGCCAAATTTGTGTTTCTTTTCCAACTTCCAGCGGATTCTAAAGGTAACCAGGGTTTGTGGAATTCTCTTGAGGGGATTGAGAAAATAGGCAATGTTTAGCTAAATTTTGAAGAGCATATTAATGAGTCTTTTTGCATTGCTCTTGCCCCATGCAGCATGGGGAAAGAATGACTCAAATGAAATGTGAGATTTATGAAGACATGCCAGGCAACTTCGCCTGGTCCTGCGTGGCTTCATAAATTTTGAGTAATGCAGTGCTGTTCGCTGTGTTACATTACTCTTCACCAGGGATGTTGTGTGGGTTTTCCCAATCAACACTCATGTTTTTTGATGCATTCCCTGATTTACCAGAAGAGACATATTTTTATTTCACCTCATTTTTGCCTCTTTCTATGTGTGTGCATTCTGCAGCACACATTGAAAGAGGAGAAAGCATCTCAGGATTGTTTTTGTGTAGGAATCGTCCCTTCCTGCACACAAACAATCCTGAATGCAATGCTGACACCACTGTGCAAGGGTGCGCACGTTGGGTCTAGGAAGCCCATTGTGCATCAGCACAGGAAAAAGGACAGGAATGCACCATACTGACTTAAATACAAGTCATTGTTCCCCTTTGTCAGTGATGCAGTGCAGTGAGGTGACTTGCTGCACTGCGCCTCTTTGTCATAAATGTGCCCCTGACATTTTGGAAAAATAGGTAAAAAGTACTCTGGAAAAAACTCTCTGTTTTTCCCTAAAACTGGTATCCACATATGGTTTACTGTTCTAAAGTCACCATCTTCACAGTTTTCAGGAACAATCAGAGCTAAATAAAGCAACAACCGTTTTGACATTTTTCGAAGAGGTATCCCATTTTTCATATTTTTGTGTTCTCATCCTTCTTTCAATTTGTGGTGAAAACCAATGTCAAACCTATGGGTGATTCAGAATAGCTGTAGATTTTTCAAAAGCAGAGAGGATTCTGATTTCAGCAGGGGGCCATATGTGTAGGTCACTCAAAGTTTTTCCAAAGAAACTTACTGTCATTTGCGGCAAGGTTTTCATCTGTAACTATTTGTCGCAATGGGTGATTCACAGCAACAATCTAGCATTACATTCACAAGACCCTTCTCATTGTCGGGATATATAGGGTTTGTAGGTTCTCCAAGAACCCAAGTTACCCAGAGCCAACAACTGAGCTGCATCATGCAATGGTTTTTCATTGTGTACCGAGTATAGACAACATTATATGGTGAAATATGAGAATGAGGAATAGATATGAGGGAAATATGTATTTCCACATTGGGAACAAAATATGAAGTTTAGGGGCAGTGATTATATGTACATCTCTGAATTTGTGGGTACCTGTACTAGCATATGATTTAGAGGGTATTTTTCAAAATGTCTCCTTTCTTACACACTGGTTTACATTTGAGATGTACAAATGCAAAAAATTCTAATTGGTAATAACAATCATTCTATTATTCAATGCTCCCACATGTCTTTGGATAAAAATGGTGTCCCACTTCCGTGGGTAGGCATAGTGCCTGCAACAGGAAAGGGCTCAAAATGCAACATCAACACACCACATTTTTCCACTGAGAACTGACTTTTTAAAAAAATGTTGAAGGCTGTGTATTTTGGACTCTATCTCAGCCGACGGCTATAAACCGAGCGAACCTATACATTTTTAAAGTTAGACACCCAGGGCTGACTTGATTGACTTGTGTGACTCTCACCAGGCGTTCATGCCCAGAAGCCATTGCAAACCTCAACCTTGGCTAAAATACATAGGGCCTCATTTACAAGAAATTTGCGCAGCACGGCCCTGCTCCAAAATCGGCAGTGCCGTGCTGCCTCACTTCAGAAATTCAGGGATTCATCGAATTTACAAAAATATGAAGCCCATCTGTTTTTCCCCAAGCTCTGGCACTAAAATTAGCTGCCTAGCACCAATGCAGGCACCCTTGCACCACAGTACAAGGGACCTTGTGTTGCAGGGAATGACTGTTTATGTGCAGGAAGGTGTCCCTTCCTGCAAATAAACAATCCAAAATAGCAATTTGCTACTTCTATTTGTGCCAAAGAATGCAGCACACATAGAAGTAGCAAATAATCATTATTTAATGGATGTTTATGTGCAGGAAGGGACACCTTCCTGCACATAAACAATCACTCCCTGCAACACACTTATCCAAATACCCCTGTTTGGTAACTTCCAATTGAATTTTACTCACCTGGCTGGATACCATTTGTCAAGTGCAGGAAGTAGAGGAAGTGACCTGACTGCTAAGGCCCTGTTTATGAAATTCCAACCACCAGCCCAGTGTACATTTGTCCAAATTCCCTTTTTCTAATCTCTAAATTGAAGTGTACTCACTTTGGGGATAACATTTGTACAGAGTGTTTCTAATACAGGGGGTAACATGACTGCTAAGGCCAGAAGGCTTTATTACTGTTACTCCAACCACCAGTCCAGTGTTCTCTTTTCGAAATACCATTGTTTGGTAACTCACAAATGAAGCGAACACACCTGCAAGGATAATATATGTAATGTGTGTGTAGTACAGGGAATTTCATGACTGCTAAAGCCAGTAGGCCCAGTATCTATAATTCCAAACACCAGCCCAGTATTCACCTGTCCAAAAACCCCTGCACCTCAACTCTTAATTGAAGTGTACTTATCTGGAAGGATACTATGTGTATAGTATGTGTGGTAGAGAGACTGACCTGACTGCTACTCCCCGCAGGTCCTGTTTCTGTCACTCCAACCACCAGCCCAGTGTTCACTTTTCCATATCCCCCTGTTTGTTAAGTCACAAATGGAGTGCACTCACCTGGATTGATAACATTTTTAGAGTGTGCGTACAGGGATTGACCTGACTGCAGCTCCCAGGTGGCCTTGGGTCTGTAACTCCAAACACCAGCACAGTGGTCACTTAACCAAAACCCATCTTTGTCAACTACCAAATTAAGTATTCTCATCATGGAGTGATCAAGCACAGATGATGCACAAATCAGAGACATCTGTTGACATAGTTCCATCAGGGCTTGCTAACCCAAGATGAACTTTTTGAGGACATGCATGACACCTTATAACAAGTATTCATAAGGCTGCAAGATGCATCACCGGATTGGTATTGGTAGAAGACACATTCACACTGCACTGTGCACATGATCACTCCAGTCATATACACAACCAACTCCTGGGTTTACCTGCATCCCATTCAACTAGTCCTCCAAATGGTCAAAGACACATATTTATTCTCCACTTTGTTGGCTGCAGTGGAGGTCAAGTGTCATTTTCAGGTCATCTTCCAAAGTGCAACTGATCTGCACATATCATCAGCTGCTTGAGTCAAATTGGGTTGGCATGCTGCACACGTCATGCCAAATCATCCAATACCATAGTTACTTGTCATAATTGGATTACCTACAACTTAACTTTGTCCAAGGTCTCTGCTCACTGTAACACAAAACCTTTAGCGGAGATTTCACAATTCAACCAGTTACATTGTACGTTTTACGTCAAGAGGTCTAGCTGGCACAGAGCGGACAAGAACAGACTGCCATCACCCCAAATGGATGAAGCCCTCAGTGAAGAAGACAGTCCAGGAGGTCTGGACAGGGATGACGATTCTGGCCCATCTGGGCAACCTGGTCAGATGGCAACAGTGAGTCTCAATGTGGCCACGACGTCACCTCCCTGGCCGGTTGCCTAAAAATCACAGGCAGCCATTTGCCCCCCAACCTTTATCTCGAGCACAGTGTCTACCATCTTGTGTCCCCCAGTCCTGGATCCAGAGTTGCAATGGAACACTTCTGACAATGAGGGTCCAGGAACAAGTTGGAGAAGCCACCCTGTGGCAAGGGCGCACACCCGGGGGGAGGGGTAGGGTACGTGGCAGGGATACTGTGAGCCAGTGGGGTGAGGCCACTGGGGATCATCGTGGCCAGGACACCATCAGCCATGTCTTGGGGGTCTATCTGAAGAACAAGGCCAGGTCTTGACCGAACTCAGGGCAATCAAGCAGCTACAGACAGACATGCACAGATAAATGCAGGAACAGATGGAGACCAACAATACAAACATGCCCTCCCTAACAGGTGTGCTGAGGGACATTCACGTCACTCTGAGCAGGGCTTTTCAAAAACAGTCTACCCCTTCCTTTGGCTTATCAACACCAGGCACATCAACATCGGTAGCAACACAAAAGGGTGATGGACAGAGTGTTGAACAATGCAAACACTCACCCCAAGTCACAGACCTGGGTTTAATCCATCGTTCTTTTGCTCACCATGCCACCCCAGTTTGGACAGAGCCATATGCAAATCAGTCTTAACTCTGTTCCTCATGGGAACAGTCCAGCACGAACTGCCAGGCCAGGTCCTCCCTGGCCCGGAAACAAACATTCTGGGACCTGTTTCAGGGTATCACCTTTCATCAACTAGGCTAGCTTGAATCCAGTGGCACAGTGAGCATGTGACCCTCGTCTGGGCATACCCTTCCCACTTAGAAAAACATTAGCAACACAAAAGAATGATGAACAGAGTGCTTAACAATGCAAACACTCATCCCCCATAACAGATCTGGGTTTAATCTATTGTAGTGAATACTAGTTTGTTTTAATGGGATACAGGAATTAGCTTAGCCTTTGACTTGCAGACTCATGCCCCCATCACCTAGTGACTTTTACCCTACGTAGCTTGCTCTGTCTTACGCATCTATTTAATTAAATCTATTAAGATGGCTGCCTTTTTTTTAGTTAGGTCCATGTTTTAGTTTGGCGTTATCAGTGCCGCTCCGCTAAGGCTTCAATATCAAACGACAAAGAAAAACAAACTGTAGGTGTTCACATTAGGTACTTTGCCTCTTCACGCTTTCGAGGGAATTGTTCCTATAAATTACTGTCCCAAGCATGTCTTGTTATCTATTGTTTGGGAACAGACCTACGTCAGGGGTCCAAGCAGATCTGTATAAATACTCCTCAATTAAACAGATATTCAGAGGGCGTTCCAACCAGATGCCATCACTGCTATCGATACTGCACGTCGCCTTGATGCTGACCCAGGTTTCATGTCCCTACGGAGTCTGAGCTAGAGACCTCATTCCAAGGTAACGAGGATTGGGGGGCTCTTCTCATGGACATGGCATTGGCAGATTAGGTTTATCACCCCTAGCTATCTTTTAGGTTAGAGGCTAGGCTCATTATGGAAGGGTTTTAGGACATATTACACACTTCACGTCTTTTCATGATATTGCAAGATGGTGGGGGTCTTTGTATTAATGACTCTTGTCTTTAACATTCTGTTTCTTGCACTGTTCATTATCCTAATCATTGCAGCCCATGCAACTTACTGTAGATTGCAGTTTTGCTGAATGAAACCTATTGAAACCTCCCTGAATCTTCTTCATTGCCTATGTTTGATTAAGATATGTTGTACATGTGAGAAAGGGGTAATCTCTGTTTAACCACGACACTCCCTGAGATGTCACACTCTTGAGTCCATGCGTAAAGGCTGCCACAAATCACCTTTTACTATTTGAGTTTTTGGTGAGGTGCTGCTTGTGAGCCGGGAGGGTTGGGCTGACAGTTGTGACTTGTTGTCCGACTGGCTTAATCACCTACAAACATAAGTACTGTCATCCTTAAACCAGCAGTCTTGCCTAGAGCAAGAGTCCAACTAAGGCATGGTGCCACCAGCGTTTGGGCACTAATTTATGGATACCCTGATTATCACTGTCTCACAGACAGCAGATACTCTAAGTACCATTATACAGAAACGTCCGTAGTCTTGGGGAAGATCCTCCTCAGCTGAACAGGGAGCACCTATTAAGGCTGTAGTTTGTTCGAGCTTGAACTCTTAAAAGGACTTTGCTCCCCATTTGGTGTTTCATCTCTTTACCCATTCCACAACATGGCTAATGCTATAGAAATTCCTAAGAATGCTAGACAAGCACTAACTCTACACCTAGTAGCGCATTGCTTAAGAGAAGAGGGCGGGGATGTTACATTCATAGTGGAAGATAGGGAAGCTAACCAAACCAAAACATTTTATTCCTGGGTACACTTTCCCAAGAAAGACAACACTACATTCACATTTCACACATATAGAAGTGCAAACATACCAATACGGTACCAAGCATGCCAGTATCATAAAATACCGCTCACTTATCAGGAGCATCAGAACTAGTTTGAAGGCACCCTACCATATGTAATACAGCCCATGAGATTAGGTCCCTTAGGTAATGAAGGACCAACGTGGCCTATGTTTTCCACATACACTCCCCACACAGGTATACAAAACACGCAGGCAGAAGACCTGCGAACCGTATACATTGAGCTAGTAACACTTTACAGATGACTATGTTTTCCACATACACACCTCACCCAGGTATACAAACATACAGGCAGAAGAGCTGCCAAACGTATACATTGAGCCAGTAACACTTTACAGATTACTGTTTCAGTTCGTAATGCAAACTTTGAACACTACACCGGCGCATCCAGCTCCACCAGCACCTACTGGATATAAATTGGCTACTGGGATTAATCCACGAACAGTACATACTATCATGGGTAAGGTACCTATAGAATTGGAGGAAATACCGTCTGGATAGCCCAGAAAACAAATCAGCTGGAAGCTGTGTTTCCCCATACAGGACCACAGGAGAAACAGAATTCTCACAAAGTGCCTGCCCTTCGGGATGGTTCCCTCGGTGGATGACTGCGCCACATGGTGTACAGTCTTCGCTGCAATTTATACAACCACACATGGTACCCCGACACTTTCCAATTTACCGTAAGTGTTAAAACAAATACAGAATGAGCATGGGGCTGCACCAGCCGTAGGCTTGGGGATGAAATTAATATGTAACTTTGACGCAGTCTCCTCAATCATACTCAGTAATATCAAAGTGGAAGCAGTAGCACTGGCTATACGCCAACGTCTCCAAGGGATTCCGCATTTGGACCGGGAGAAGGAGCTACTGAAAATTATTTCAGATACGAGTATAGGACAGGATAGTTTGGGAGCCAAGCAGAAGAAGCTCGAATTATAGAATACCACCCCTAAGGAAGGTACTAAACAAGCACAGGAGGGTTCTAAGAAGTCCTGGGATAAGCAAAACCAGTTTAAAGATAGGCAAAATAAGAGAACAGATTCTCCACATCCGGAGAACTCTGAAAGGAGATACACTCTCAGAAAAAGAGAAAATAGAAAAGCTCCAGACAGATCCACTGATCCACATCCCTCTTGTTCCTTTCAGGATGCACCGGACAGATGGGGGGGACGTCCTGATCGACGTCCTTAGTACGTGAAACAGAAGAAAGACTCACCACAGTCTTCAGGCAGAAAAGAAGAAAAGTCCACCCAACAAAAGCCACAGTTTAAAAAAAAAAAGTTGGCAGCACTGTCAATTAAAAATGCCAGTACACTTGAGAACATTGCTGAAGAACAAGATGTGGGCAGTGACACTGTTAGAAAGCGCAGCAGAGGTCACAATGGGGGTCATTCTAACCCTGGCGGTCCGCGACCGCCAGGGCTAAAATGACGGAAGCACCGCCAACAGGCTGGCGGTGCTTCCCTGCCCATTCCGACTGCTGCTGTAAAGCCGCGGTCGGAAAACCGGGTCCGGCGGTTTCCCGCCGGATTTCCCCCGGCTGGGCGAATCCTCCATGGCGGCGCTGCAAGCAGCGCCGCCATGGGGATTCTGACCCCCTTCCCGCCAGCCTGTTTCTGGCGGTCTTTACCGCAAGGAACAGGCTGGCGGGAACGGGTGTCCTGGGGCCCCTGGGGGCCCCAGCACTGCCCATGCCACTGGCATGGGCAGTGCAGGGGCCCCCTAACAGGGCCCCAGCCTTCTTTTCACTGTCTGCTTAGCAGACAGTGAAAAGCGCGACGGGTGCAATTCGGAGCCGGCTTCTGTGTTGCAGGCCCCTTTCCCGCTGGGCCGGCGGGCGCTACCTTAGGTAGCGCCCGCCGGCCCAGCGGGAAAGTTAGAATGGCCCCAGCGGTCTTTTCACCGCGGGGCGGCCGAAAGGCGGTTCCCTCCAGGCGGGCGGCGACCGTCGCGCGCCGGGGTCAGAATGACCCCCAATAAGTCGCCAGAGTCTGAAAGATCATCTGAATGCGATAGCAACTAGTGATTTCATTGCAGTTGAGACTGCGGATGGCCACGTTCTCCCACTCAACAGGGTTTATGATTTAAATATCCAAATTGAGGGAGACGTACAGCGCACCATTGGTGTGATGTTTTTGGATGAACTTAGTTGTGACATCCTGCTGGCTGAAAGGGACTGGCCACCTGAGCACGTCCGTGAGTTCCCACATGGGGAAGATGTCATTTTGCCTTCTTTCTCTGATCTTGTCCCGGAGGTGGTAAAACAAGTCTACACTGTCAATTAGGCTTTGGCACAGGCACCTGCATTTTACCGCAATCATGTAGGTTGGGACAAGGATTCTACTTGTCATGTAATACCTATCAGGTCTACACCCCAACCTCAGCCTCAATATCCTGTTAAACACGAAGCAAAAGCTCCAGTGAGGGAGATCCTCACTCAGCTGGAGTACCACGGAGTAATTGATCCCTGTGTCACTGCAATTAATAACCCGTTATTCTCCATTGCAAAACCAGACCATTCCTACAGCATAGTCTCAGATTATAGATACTTAATCATATGTGTGCATACGCTATACAAAATTCACATAGCACAGCACTAATTGACAATATAGTGAGCAAAAAGTACAAAACAACCTTGGATATTTCCAACGGGTTCTTCTGCCAAAATTTAGCACACGAAAGTCGGGACCTGAGTGAGTTCTCATTTGGCACCCAAAAACACTTCTGCCGCTTGCCCCAAGGCTGCAAGAACAGCCCAGGGCTGTTCTCAGATCGAGTAACATCAACATTGCATGATATTGATCCAGAGGCGTTGTCCTTCGTGGATGACATCTATCTCACAGATGACGACCTCAACATTCATCTTGTCTGGGTTGATCGGATCGTTTTAGGATAAGCAGCCCTTGGCTGCACATTCAATTTTAGGGAAACTAAAATAGCCTCTTTCAGTGTACTGTTCCTGGGATACGAGCTATCAAATGAGGGGAAGAGCCTGGCCCCTCACTTTCTAGAGAAATGTGTACAATTTCACCCACCTAACATTCTCCAGAAACTACAGTCTTTACTTGGTTTCTTCAACTTTGGCAGAACTTACATTCCTGAATATGCACAATTTATCAAGCCACTCTATGATGTAATACGCCCTGATTTTTCTAGCAGACACTGGACAGTTGAACACACATGCATCCTTAGGGAATTGCAGCAGGACATACTAGAAGCCAAACACTTGCACACGTGTGACAACGACGATGGGTGTTGATCTCCATTACTTCTCACCATACCAACCCGAGAAAAATTCAGTTGTGGAGAGGCGGAACCGTGATCTAAAGCAGTCCTTAACAGCTAGAGTATTAGGATCTGGCCTGAGCTGGCTTCATCACCTATATGGGGTCCAGAGAGCACTGAATAATCTGCCAACATGGTCCTTGGTGGGACGCACTCCCTATGAGATTCTCTTTGGGATACCTATGTATGTTCCAGATCTTGATGGCCCTGGTTTGGTGGCAGCAGACACACCTTTTGACATAAATGAAAGTCTCACTGTTTTACAGGAGCTTCAGCAATTTTGTGATGATAAATCATCCACCAGTGCTGTCACCTTAGGAATAAGGGATTTACTAACAACTTCCACTGGTTGGATTCCTAAAGTTGGGGATATGGTTCATGAGAAGATCACTGTGAAGAAGTAATTCAGTCCATCTTACAGAGCACCAGTCCTAGTCCTGGGAGTACAAGGTACCAGAACTGTCACACTACCAACGCTGCCTGGTTGTGAAGGAAAAAGATGAATTTCCATTGACGAAGTCAAACTTCACCATGTGGCTGATACTGTACAGTAGACCCAGAGGTCCCTTGGGTAATTCCCGGTCCCCTCTTACTACCCAACAGGACATACATCTTCAAAGTAGAAATAACAACACTACTTTAGACTACACTACAATGTCCAACAATGCTGTAAATACCTCCTTGATCGTGGGGAGGGCGGAAAATGAGCTCTTGCTGATTCCAATTACCCCTTCAATGACAGCATCTGTCCAAGTTTTGGCTGTTTTCTACACCAACACTACACAGACTGATGACACCGTCTACTATGAGCCTCCATGGGAAGTGGATCCATCCACCAGTAATGCACCTGCTCCTGCATTTACAGAGACTGCCTCTGGTTACCTCATCGACATTGATGACTTTTCTTCAGATTGATCCATTCTAGTAATTGAATAGGTTTCAAAGACACGTAAGCTGTACCCATGGCTTAAACGTAGATATTTAACTCGCCAATGGAACTATTTATGGTTCTGCTTGACATTTTTTGCATTGTTTTTATGAATTGGTTTTGTGGCTGTTTTCTTTTTGCTCACAATGATCTTTACCTTCCTGAACGTTCCTCAGTTGAGCTTGTGGATGAAGTCTTAACTCCATATCATTCCTCACATAAGGTCCAAAGAGACTTGTCCCTTGTGAACATTCCAGCTGTACCAATATCTGATGGGATTGTGTAGGACAACATTCCATTTGATGTATACGGGCCTTCTGAGGTCATTTCCATTTGATGGCTTCGAAGATGTTCTTCAAGATCATGACTATTGTTAGACAATTTGATGATTGGCTTATTACACCAAATCCGAAGTGTACATTTATTGCCCTTACTTTGGCCTGCTGTGCTTGTCATGGTCAACATTATGGGGGTTATTACAACTTTGGAGGAGGTGTTAATCCGTCCCAAATGTGACGGATATACCAACAGCCGTATTACGTGTTCCATAGGATATAATGGACTCGTAATACGGCTGGTGGTATATCCGTCACTTTACCGTCACTTTTGGGACGGATTAACACCTCCTCCAAAGTTGTAATAACCCCCTATATCTCTTTGAATGTTTTTTAGCTATTGATTTTAACACGTTTTTCATGTGATTTTTTATCTAGTTTTTAGGCTTTTAGCTTTTTTAGCCCAGAGCATTTATAGCATTTAGGATTCATTCACTTTTGGTGGCATCAAGTATGGTGTCAGACTTGTTATGGATTGGGGAGGGTGCATTGAATCCTAGTTTGTTTTAATGGCATACAGGAGTTAGCTTAGCCTTTGGCTAGCAGACTCGTGGCCCTGTCACCTAGTAACTTTTACCCTACTTAGCTTGCTCTGTTTTAGCACATTTGTATAATTAAATCTTTTAAGATGGCTGCCTTGTTTTTAGTTAGGTCCATGTTTTAGTTTTGAGTTATCAGTGCCACCGCTCTAAGGCGTCAATCTCAAGCGACAAAGATAAACAAACTGTAGGAACTTCCCTCTTCACTCTTTTGAGGGAATTGTTTATATAAATTACTGTCCGAAGCATGTCTTGTTATTCATTGTTTGGGAACAGACCTACGTCAGGGGTCCAAGCAGATCTGTATAAATACTCCTCAATTAAACAGATAGTCAGAGGGCGTTCCAACCAGATGCCATCACTGCTATCGATAATGCACGTCGCCTTGACACTAACCCAGTCTTTGTATCCCTACGGAGTCTGAGCTAGAGACCTCATTCCAAGGTATCGAGGGTTGGGGGGATCTTCTCATTGACATGGCATTGGCAGGGTAGGTTTATCACACCTAGCTGTCTTTTAGGTTAGAGGTTAGGCTCATTATGCTAGGGTATTAGGACATATTACACACTTCATATCTTTTCATGATATTGCAAGATGGTGGGGGTCTTTGCAATAATGACTCTTGTCTTTACCATTCTGTTTCTTGCATTGTTCATTATCCTAATTATTGCAGCCCATGCAACTTATTGCAGATTGCAGTTTTGCTAAATAAAACCTATTGAAACCTTACCGCATCTTCTTCATTGTCTGTGTTTGATTGAGACATGTTGCTCATGTGAGAAAGGGGTAATCTCCTTTTAACCACGACATTCCCTGAGATGTCACACTCTTGAGTCCATGCATAAAGGCTGCCACAAATCACCTTTTACTGTTTGGGTTTTTGGTGAGGTGCTGCTTGTGAGCCGGGAGGGTTGGGACGACAGTTGCGACTTGTTGTAGGACTGGCATAGTCACCTATAAACATAAGTACTGTCATCTTTAAAACAGCACTCTTGTGTAGAGCAAGAGTCCAATTACAACACTATTGTTTTTTTGTTCACCATTCCACCTCACTCTAGACCTGACCATATGCAAATCAGTCTTGATCCTGTTCCTCATGGGAACAGTCCAGCCCAAACTACCAGGCCAGGTCGGTCATTCCAACCGCCGCCGCCCGCCATGCGGTAACCGCCATATGGCCGCTAGGCAGACAGTGAAAAGCAGGCTGGGGCCCTGTTAGGGGGCCCCTGCACTGCCCATGCCAATGGCATGGGCAGTGGAGGGGCCCCCAGGGGCCCCAGGACACCCGTTCCCGCCAGCCTGTTCCTGGCGGTGAAGACGGCCAGAAACAGGCTGGCGGGAAGGGGTGTCCTGGGGCCCCATGGCGAATTTGGCCAACCGGGGGAAATCCGGCGGGAAACCGCTGGACCCGGTTATCTGACCGCGGCTTTACCGCTGCGGTCAGAATAACCCAGGAAGCACCGCCAGCCTGTTGGCGGTGCTTCCGTCATCCGCGACCCTGGCGGTTTTTACCGCCAGGGTCGGAATGACCCCCCAGGTCTTTCTTGGATTGGAAAGAAGCATTCCTGGAACCAGTTTCAAAGTATCACCCTTTATCAGCCAGGCTAGCTTGAATCCAGTGCCACAGTGAGCATGGGCCCCACGTCTGGGCATACCCTTCCCACTTAGGGCAACATTAGCACCTGTACAAAGAACACAACAAGGAGTATAGGCTTGAAATCATACATATGCCACAAGTCACATAACAAGCAACTGGATAACAAAGTATATTGCAAGGAAACTGACATAAACAAAGCAACATCATCAAGGTAGAAATGTGTCAAAAGCTATCTTATCAAGCAGCTTTAGGCTGAATATTGCAGAGTATCAGCTCCTTAGCTGTTTCCAAAACACTCTCCTCCACACATTCTCACAACTAAAGTTCATTGTACAGTCACAGTCATTACATGACATACTTACGCTTATGAGAAGTAGCTGTTGATGCGATCTTCTTGTAAGTCATCTCCTTTCTCTTCACCATTGTGATCCTCACTTGGCATTTCAGGATTCTCATCCGGTGACACTGCAGGCGCCCCCTAATCTGGAAAGAATGGGATATTTCACTGCAGGGTGATGTTGTGGAGCATGCAGCATGTCACAGTGATCTGACACACTTTTCCGGGTGAGTAAAGGAGGGCGCCACCAGTCTGGTCCTAACACATAAATCTGGTCTTCAGGAGCCCAAAAGTCTGCTTAACTGGCTGCCATGTTCCTACATGGGGTCTCATTGAAGCAGACTTCCCCTGGTGTTGTTGGATTCCTCAGTGGCGTCAACAACCAAGGATGGTTTGGATATGCAGAGGCTCCTGTTAAAGAATGGGACATAAATGTAACAATGAGTCACTCACTTCATGGTTGTAGCACCTGACATTGCTCACACACAATCAGGACAGATGCGACTTTCCAACGGGCCAGGACCTCTCTGGGTGCTGTTGTGACATCAGCTGGGTCATGGTGCTGTTCCGCATCATGAAGGAATAATGGGCTGATCCTGGATAATGAGCACAGACATTTGAGATGTAGAGATCTGTCAAACAGACAACTTGCCATCAATGGCCCCTACCAAATTTGGGAGGCAGGCAAAACCATAAAAGTCAGCCTTCACATTGGCCAAATCCTCATGCTGGGGAAACCTGATATAGCTGTCAATCTGTTTCAATATTGCTGAGAGGAAATCCTTCAACACCAGACTAAACATAGGTTGGGACATACCAGCAGATAGTGCCACTGTATGTTAGAAGAAGCCTTTGGTTAGGGAGTGCAATTCTGACATAGGTTGTACAATGGGTGGTATGCAGGTTGGACAACCAATAGCTGGCATCAGAACTGGCTCCAATTGACAGCGTAAGTCCACTATTGTTTGACTATTCAGACGGTACAGCTGTATGATGTGTTCTTCCATGGTCTGATGGTCTGGCAGTGGACGGCAGACAGGAGGTTGTCCCATCCTCCCTTGCTCAAGGTACCTATCTATCACAAGACATGATTTGTAACATTAGTCAGTGTGTCCACAGCAACATGCACAATACATACCAATAATATCCTGTGGCAAAGCTCTATTAACTGGCTAGACATGACATCCAGTACACATCAAGCTGGTAACTACACAATTGTCACACACGACCACCATGGTTGTCAACACATGTGTTCACAATATGGAGTTGGACGAAACTCAAAGATGTGCTGCACAATTGCTCATCAAACTTTGACTGTATATTCCAAACGCCAAATAGACAATTGGCAGTGATGGATCTTGCACCGCAGTCAAATGCTATCTGTGCGCTGCAACACACTACACTGGTGGTTGTGTAGAAGGACCTGCATGACAAGACAGAATAAGGATGTTTGTGATGTTACAACACATATATTGTATGTGTGATGCAGTTAACAGAGCCAAACACAGCACTGTAGGCCACCAAAATGGCAGATGCTTGACCTACTCCACTGGACATTAGGAACCTACCCACGACTACTGGTGGAAGTTGTCAGGGGGTAGGCAGTTCCAACCGTGTTGGACATGACCATAGGCTAATGTTATTGCTGGTGGCAGTGCAGTCCAATGGCTGTGTCTGCTAGTGGTAACAACTGAATATGTGGTGGACGTGACCGCCATGTTGTGTACATTCACTCACTTGACTCCTGACAGTGGTGCCAGAGCACCTCCACAACCTGTGCTTGTGTGTGCCACCTCTGGGAGCAATCATGTCACGTCCAGCAGGTGATGGGGCCCCTGTCTTCTTTCCAGAGGGCTGTTGAAGAGGTCCTACCCCTGTATGAACAGCACTATGGCTCACCAGAGGAGGATGTAGCAATGTTATAGGCAAAATTGATTCTGTTCAACACCATCCTTTCCCTCCTCACAGGCTACAATGTCCCCCTGTGTGCCAGTTAGACTTCTTGTATGCCTGTTGTTGCAGTCTGTGTGGCATTAATGGGATGTACATTTTGCAGGTATTGGTGGCCAGTATTATATGTTAAGTTCAGTTACATTGTACTGTGTGAGGTTTTTTTATGTCCTAGATTCTCCTTGTGTTGGATGCAAATAACTAGGTAAGGGTACTTTACTGCCATCCAATCTTTCTTCATGATTGTTGTAAATGTTGGACAACATGAATGTGCATGACAGCATGAGCTGTGTATGCATCTGGTATGAGCTTTTTGAGGACCTTGTAAGCAATGTGTATAGTACCACAGATCGTTCAATCCACATCTGGCCTTGCCAAACTGTAGTCTGGAATCCATTTCCTGACCCACTCTGCCCTTCAGGTTGTCACACACACCGCATGTCAAATTGCTGATGGCCCCATGATGTACTGTCATGCATGGAAGTGATGGAAATGGAGTGTCATGTAGGTTCTGTGTGGTCAGCTTGCAGAGATGGTGGCCTGTCAAATGTATCTCCCAGTATGAGACATAGTCCAGACTGTGGTAGAGTCACTCTGGCTATGCAACTTTGGCACTGTGCCCACTCTGTGTACACCAGTAGATCCTGGCATGTCTACATAATGTTCCAGTGGCAAAACATTCCTTGAATGCCTCAGTCTAATGACAAAATTAGGAATGGGCACTGAAGTAGTCCATATGTGCACTATGAATCAAGGTGTGTCTTTGACTCATGACAGGTCCCTTACTCCGACCGCTCTGTTGTCACCTTCACAGAAGTCATAATTGTCCTGCACAGGCTTAGTGCATTAATTACAGTTCCACAGTGCAGACAATGTGTTTGATTCTAGGGAGGCCATGATAGGTAAGTCAGTACCTTGGTTCCATAGCACAAATTGTACAATGAATACCTCTTTACGTTGGATGCCATGTCTTTAGTATAGACACATATGTCCAAAAGAGTTTTCTGTTTACATGTACATACCACAGAACCTAACCCTTGAAGTGGCATGAGTCTGCATTTGGGAGGCCACATGTCCACACATGCACAAGGATAACACTTTCTGTACCAACCATGCCAGCCCTTCACTGTCACTCAAGTGTAATGGTGAAGTCTGTCCCTCAATGCATTCTGCAGCACACACAGAAAGAGCAAGTCTTAAGATTGTTTTGTCACAAAGTATCATATCCACCAAGCTCTCAATCAGGCCCTTTGTCTTACATTACTACCTGGCCTCTACCACAACTCATTTTCAACAAATATCTTTGCTTAGCAGTGGGGAGTTAGACTACGGGGGTAAGTTATAGGGATTGAAAGGCTAGGTAGAGGCTTAGCTATGAAATGGTTGGGTGTCATTGATCATGTACTATACTTTTGCTCAGTCACATTGGTTGAGGGAACAAAAACAATTCAAACTGTAAATCCCTAATGGAAGCCATGAAGCCATGAAATACAAGTCACTTAAGTGGAAACATTTGGCACATGCTGAGAGAAAAATGTGGCACATGCTCAGATGGAGTTTACATTTTTGGGTAGGATGGAACAGAAAGAATGATGAAGTGAAGTACTTGACCCAATGGGTACTGAAAAACACAACTTGTATTCTGTTTTTATGCATTTCAGACTTTGTGTTGTGCTGTTAACTGAAGCAGATGAATATTTCACCGCCTACAATGCAACTCTTAATTAAACCACACTGAAGTTTTAGGCGGCAAAATACAATTGGCAGGGAGGTAATAAGTGGACTATCTGCCTTTCTTGACAAATACATTATTATAAAAAAAAGCTAGGTGACTTACCACTTGTCCCTGCCACTGCTGGGAATTCTCCCCCTTTCTCAACCTGCTAGGCTTCCTCTGGCATCACTGGCTGGCTGGGGGTAGCACTGGTCGATTGCGCACCTAGCCAAAACATAATGAACCCATATTAGATACCAGATTAGCCATCCAAGTAATTATTCTGAACGAGGTACAACAGCAATACCTTACTAAAGTTAGTTTAGCTGTCAGTATGTTCTAGCAAAAGTATCACTTTGGGAGTTTTGGTTGACAACATTTTAAAAACCATGAAGTCAACCAAAAGAGTTTTGGGAGTCCTAATGGAGAGATAGGCTATATACAGAGAATAAAAACGTGGGATGGAGTGCAAAAGACATATGGTATTGGTTGGTAATGGTATCTCATCCTGCCAAGCTGCACTTTCATAAAACCTCATAGTATAAGACAACACTGGGGGACGATAATGACCATGCTATCTCTGTCCTTGTGCTTTTTGACTGTTTGGTCAAGAAAGCCTTATCAATCAAAATGTTTGGTGAATACTTGAGCTTGTGATCCTGTTTAACGCTACTAGAAATCTGTTCTCTTAACAGGGCTAGAATGGGAACCAAAGCAGACCTGGTAAATTTTGTTAGAACAGCCCTTATAAGGCATGTAGTGAGTGAGCCTGACCATTACAATGGAGTTTATGGGGGTTTGCCTCTCCAAGAAAATTTGGAAAAAAATGCAAAAATGGTCCATGCTACAAAACATATTCAATTGTATCAGTTGTTAAAGCGTTTTAAATGATGATCTTACAGTGCACCAGGATACGTAAATCTTTATTGGGGATCTTCAATGATTACTTTACTATCACCCTCTAACAGTGCCTCTCATCTCTCAATAGCCTCTTTCTTCCATGTATTTTTTTTTTAAAGCACCTCTCTCACCAGCATAGAGTGTTGGAGCACTTTACATAACACACACGAACAGCGACAATGAATCATACCTGTGTAAATCAGTGTATAGAAAATGTTGCATAAGACAAAGGGGACCATAAGCTGTAGGATTCCCATGTCATCCAACTGGTAGGCATGTTTTAAGAGTGCTTGTTCTGGGAAAGTCTAAACTCAGGACTCGGAACGTAGCCCAGGGGTTAAGGTTGATTTTACTAATAATTTATTTCTACCCAAATAAACTCTTTTTAACAAACGTAGGCTAACCAACGCATGGGGAAAAAACTCTTTCTAACCTGTATCATGCAGTTTGGATGCAGCTTTTCGCTGGCAGTTCATATCTCATTATGCTAGATTATGAATGTAACTTACAAACTTTACAGAGATAAAAGGATCTCTGTGACAAAAGGAGTATCCGACTGAGCATTGCACATACAATACTGTTCTGTGATCTAGTACACGTTCCTGGCAGCAGTCATATTAACCCATTGCGCTACCTAAAATGAGTCAAAATGCCACCAGACAAAACTCCATTCTCTCTCTAGCAGGCACATTAATCACCAAAGTTAGCTTGGTACTTTTATTGTTGCTTGAAAACTGTTGTATATACAAGAAACTCTGCAGTGCTTTTAAAACAGCTACACTGCAACAAAAGCAGTCATGCCATTAACAAAAGCAGCCCCCACCCTTCCAGCCATTGCAGGAAATTTCCTGCTGCCTTGTCCAGCTGTCCAGACTTGTCTCTTAACAGTACTGCACACAAAATGTTAAGGAGGTGCATGAGAAAGCCTACTTAAAAGGGTGCAAAAGAAAGCTACAGACAGGAGAAAGTCAGCTGCGGAAAAAGGAAATATAGAAAACACAGTGAAATGCAGGGATCAGAAACAATGGTAACTGAAAAAATTGACTGAAAGTTGGGGCTCCCACACATCAACCTATGTATACTATTTGTTGCATTCCCACATTTTCTAGCACTGGTAAACCTTTGAATGAGTCAAAATGCTATGTCTTCCCAGGAGAGGAACGTGCAGTGAGAAGAAATAGGTTTATTTCTTCTTATGTTTTCGCTGCAGCACACTCAGAAAGAGTAAAATGCCTCTCAAGATTGTTTTTGTGCAGGAAGGGGCAACTAGCATCACGCCTTTTCCCCCAGCTAAACATCTTAGTAGGTGTATAATAAAGATTAAATATAATTTTATAATGTTGGCTCTTCATTACTGCTGATAATAGAGCCTTCTGGCACATCTCCAATAATTTCTGAAAATATATACTATTATCTGCTAATCTTCTGGCCCAGTTTTCTGCTTCCATTTCTTGATAATTTGTCATTAATTAAGTTATTAGGGCCTGATTAACACTTTTTTAGCATGCATTTGCATCATTTTTTGACGCAAAAGCAGCACAAACTTACAAAATTCAGTTCGATTTTTGTATTTGTGCTGCTTTTGCGTCAAAAAATGACACAAATGCGGCACTAAAAAAATTATGAATCAGGTCCTTAGTTTGTACATTAGCCTAACACAACCAGTAATTGTACATTAGCCTAACACAACCTTCACCTTACTGGCTCAGCAGTTCAACAAGTGAAACTTGCTCTAGTGAACTTTTGTTCCTGCCTATTATTAACACAAAATCCCTAATTTGCACATACTTAAACTCAGGGGCAGTTTTAAGAGCCCCTAATGCCTCCTTGCATCACATTAGGGTAATTTTTATTGACGATAATGTGGCCCAACAAGGCCAAAATCGCCATGACAAAATTACAAAGTGGTACAATGCATGCATTGTGCACTTTGTAACCCCTTGTGCCTCAGTATGCCTGCCCCATGCATAATGCATGCAAGGGTGGCGTTCCCCTTCAGGGGGGCTGACAACATGGTGCAAAGAAATCTAAAAGAATTCTTTGCATCATTTTTTGGCACTTTTAATACCTGGGCGCTTGCTATTTGTTTTCAATGGGTCCCTATGTACTGTTCAGGTTTAGAGCTAAGAAACTGAACAGTACATCAATAGCGTCAGAAATTCTGGTGCTATTGCCCCCTACCTTATGCCATGGTGTGCCGTACTTTAAATACGGTACACACATGGTGGCAGTAGGGGGGCGAAAGGGGACGCAAGAAAAGTGGCGCTACATGTAATGTAGCACCACTTTTCTTAAATCTGGCCCTCTGATCAAACCAAGGCCCATATTTATACTTTTTGACGCAAAACTGCGCTAACGCAGTTTTGCGTCAAAAAAACTAGCGCCGGCTAACGCCATTCTGAAGCGCATGCGGGTGCCGTATTTATTGAATGACGTTAGCCGGCGTTAGCCGCCGGCGCCGTCTGGTGTGCGTTAAAAAAAACAACGTACACCAGGCAGCGCCGGCGTAGGGGGATATGGGGCTTGGGCGTCAAGAAATGGGGCAAGTCAGGTTGAGGCAATTTTTTCGCCTCAACCCGATTTGCGCCATTTTTTTTCACTCCCAACCCCCACAGAAATGACTCCTGTCTTAGCAAAGACAGGAGTCATGCCCCCTTGCCCAATGGCCATGCCCCGGTGACTTCTGTCCCCTGGGCATGGTCATTGGGCATAGTGGCATGTAGGGGGGCACAAATCAGGCCCCCCTATGCCACAAAAAAAAACAAAAAAAAAAACACTTACCTGAACTTACCTTAATGTCCCTGGGATGGGTCCCTCCAGCCTTGGGTGTCCTCCTGGGGTGGGCAAGGGTGACAGGGGGTGTCCCTGGGGGCATGGGAGGGCACCTCTGGGCTCCTTCAGAGCCCACAGGTCCCTTAACTCCTGCCTTTTGCAGGTGCTAAAAAACGGCGCAAAAGCGGCCGTACGTCATTTTTTTTGACCCGCCCACTCCCGGGCGTGAATTTTGCCCGGGAGTATAAATCCGACGCACATGCCTCGGAGTCGATTTTTTAGACGGGAAAGCCTACCTTGCATATAATTAACGCAAAGTAGGTGTACACGCTAAAACGCGTCTAACGCCAAAGTATAAATATGGAGTTAGTTTTGCGTCGGAATTGCGTCAAAAAAAACAACGCAATTCCGGCGCAAACGGAGTATAAATATGCCCCTAGGTGTCCACGCTAAAAAATGACGCAAACTCCATGGACTTTGGCGCTAGACGCGTCTAACGCCAAAGTATAAATATGGAGTTAGTTTTGCGTCGGAATTGCGTCAAAAAAAACTACGCAATTCCGGCGCAAACGGAGTATAAATATGCCCCCAAATTTCTCCTGCAGTTCCTACGTACGAATACATTTGGTCCCAATTCAATAAATCACCTAGTCTAACCACACCTGCTTGCTCCCATGCAAGACAATTCTTGTCATGAAAATCATCTGGGGAAATTGATGAACGCCAAAGGGGAGCATAATAATTGTACCATATTATATGCAGTTTCTCCTTAAGTGATACCCAAATTTTAAATTTCAATTGAACTTTTTTTTAAAATAATAACTCGGTTTCACGATCCTTAGAAAAAGATCCTTTAGCCTCAGCTCCCAATATCAACTCATAAATGAACGGTGGTCCTTAGGACCAAGATCTTTGCTCTAACCCCAGTAATAAGAACACCGATGTGTTGCAACATAGCTGCCCAGTAATATTATTTGAAGTTAGGTACAGCCCATCCACCTATCTTCCTAGGGAGCTTCAAACATTTTAAAGCTCTCCTCACCATTTTATATTCCCATACAAAGTTACTACATATGGCCTCCAACTTTTGAACCATTATTGCTCTATCTCTAAAGGTATTACCTTGAATACCTATAGAACCTTTTTGGTGAAATTTGCATTTTAATACATTACACCGGCCAATCAGTATTAATCATAAGCTATTATTTTTCGCCAGTTTCATCTTGGCTTTTGTCAGCGCTGGGCTAATATTTAATACAATAATATTTTGCACTCTGGCCGCTATAATAACTCCCAAATACAATGCACTGTCAACTCTATGCTCATCTACCATGAGAATATCTCTGTTAGAAACTATTTGGGTTTCTACCTTATTCACATTTTAACCCGCTATTTTGCCAAATGATTCAGCCTCCCTTTTCTACCTCATCTATGGCTCCTTCAGGATCCGAGGTCTTAAGTCCTATACAATTCATATAAATTCCCTACTCTTATTTACAGTCAGGAAGCAGGGTTACGATATAGTATCTAGATTGCTGTAATAAAACAACGACCTAGCCCCTTTCTCTTACGTATCTCTCACAGATAACTCTGTACAACCCCTTAGAAAGCTTTTTCAGCCTCAGGCAGGATCATAGCCAGAGGAATCTATAATACCCCTGCTACATCGAACAGCATAATTACTCACATGATAAGGCCAACAATCCAGTGAGAAACCTGTGTTGCCAGGGAGAGACCGGTTTGGCTATGACCCTATCCAAACATGCCTCAAATAAATTAGAATAGAGCTTCACGTTGCTATTATTGTGCTAGATTGATCAATATAAACAGGGATTCAGTGTGGACTTCCCCTTTTTAATAAAACCACACTGAGCTTCAAGGAAGATGTTAACCATTTCCCCAGCCGGCACAGAAAAAATACACAATAGAATTCCAACGGTATGTTGTTTGGCCCTGCCACCTCTCCAGATGCCAGGGAGTTAAGAGCTAATTTCACTTCCTCTCATCTGATAGGAGCATGCAGGACTGCTCCTTTGTCTAACATCCTCCCATTTACTACATCAACATACTGCTTAACATAACCCAGTGGAGGAGGCAAATCTTCTTGATAGAGTATTTCATAATATTACTTAAATACTATAACACTTGTTTCCGAGGAACTGACCTGATGCATATCATTGTCCAGTCCATTATAGCACTGATACCACTATCCACCTCCTTCTGTCACATGCACAATGCCAGGATCTTGCCTAAACTATCACCATACTCGTAATTTCGCCCGGCAGGTTTGATACTGATATTTTTCTTGTATAAAAGCTATTAACGCTAACTTTAATCTCTGTAATTATTTGAATGATAACCTGAGCTTCCTGGCTTTTGTTGGCCTGTGTTCTCTGATTATTAAGGCTAAAGCTAAGAGTCCCCCCCAAATTCAACTTTTAATGAATCCCAGACTGTGCCCACTGCTGCACTTCCTCTGTTTCTCTCCATAAAATCTGTCAGCCACCACCTCATATATAGTCTGGATTAAATAGCAGCACCTTATCAAAGGCCCATGTTTGCAGCAACCTACTTGCAGCCACTACCTGAAACTCTAGTATCTAAAGACTGTGGTCTAAAAATACCCTAGGTAATTTCTCTGTATATGCCTCTCTCACAAGCCCAGGTGAAACCAAAAAATAACCCAAGTGAGTTAATTTCTTTTGGGTATATGAACAAATGTTTATCCTGGATCTGGAAACTTTAGCCTAGCCCAGGCATAAATATGTCTATGATCTCTCATTAGCTGATGAACTGCTCTATAACTTATAGATTTCTGGCACACATACATTTCTGCCTGTGATGAATTCTGAGTAACATCCATGTGGAGATTAAGATCCCCACACACTAGGAGGGAAGTTGGCATGAAGCAACCTCCACATACAAATATTCCATTACTGCTTATACATCCAGATCCACATATAGAAAATATGGTGAAGCGCAACCCAACAGCCTGAAATTCTGCCAATGTGCACCTCCCTAATTAATTCAGGAGGCTACGCTTCACCAAGTGCTTAATTTGAGCCAGTGGTGTCCGTGCTTGGCATAACCACTTAGTTGTCAACACCAGCGCTTATGACAGTTTGCCATATGCTGGTGTTGTCTGTCTAATTTAGAGGTGAGCACAGCAACAGTTGTTTATTACTTCCGTGTACACTAAAGATGCCTGCAGCCCAAACCATTCATAGCTTTGGGAGCTTAGAATAGTCTCAATTCTCACATTTATATAAGTGCTAACAACAGCGCTGGCAGGAGCAATTGGTAGTGTGATCTGCAGCAGGGTCCTGCCGAAGGCCCTGGCACTTACTTTTTTTACAAATTAAGTACTGGCTTCTTCACACAAAAATTCTTTCTAGCCAAGATTGCCACTCCCCTTGCATTGAAACCTGCATAGGACAGACCAGGAAAGTGTATCCAAGGGTCTCCAAAAACATTCTGCTGGCCTTCGCTATATGTGTTTCTTGTCAGCAGATGATGTCTGTGCACAAACTTTCAGCCCCTCAGCACCCTTGGCCCTCTTAGACCTATCATTCAGGACAGAGGCATGGGGCGCAGTTCACTAAGATTAGACCTTAAGTCTAACTTCACTCTTAGTAAAGTTAGACTTTTGGTCTAACTTTAAACTTCGGCCTACGCTTAGACCAAATGTCTAAATGTAGACCAAAAGTCTAACTTTACTTAGAGTAAAGTTAGACTTTTGGTCTAAGGTTAGATATTTGGTCTAAACTTAGACTTTTGGTATAAGTTTATCTTTGTGAATCGGGCCCATTTACTGCCCAGATATACAGCTTACTTGCTTTTGCCATCCATAATACATAGTAGTGTCATAATAGTTTGACTAGTTTCCCATGACTACTTAAATAGAATCAGACTTTACTACAATATTCCTCATACTTAGTTACGGCCCCCTCACACACTCTCTCCAGTCGCACTCCCTCCTTGAACCAATTACGTCGGCTGTTTCCATTAAAAACTCCTCATCACTGCTGACATCCAGGCTCCCTATTTTATTCCCCTTTTTTGCATCCCCCTTGCCACCCCATCCCACCCCCTGAATCACCCCTCCCACTCTCACATGCCCCCTCTCCCTCCCAACCAACATCCCCAATCCACCCTTGAGGAGTGTTCAGACCCATGCTTGATCTGCATGATGGAGAAAGGAAAACACAAAAGAAGCATAGATAAAAGCCCCCTAAAAACTAAAAACGTTGTTATCAAAATCCAAATCATCACTCTATGGCATGGCGCCAGGCCTTTAAACAATACTACTCAATGCATGCTCTTGAGGTGTTCCTTTGCCTTAACCTCTGATTAAAAAAACAAGTATTGCTGTTAGAGATGATGTTATGTCTTGCAGGTTTGATGAACAAGTCTTGTGTCCCTTTGTCCTGAAATGGCTTTTTGAACTGCCTCAGCCTCCTGTGCAGCTCACCTATGATATACCAAAAACTTGGTCGTGCAAAGATAGAATGTCCATCTGAATAGCATTTGGAAAACACATGTGCCTTTTCAAATACTGTCTGTCTTTGAACGGCTTGTGAACTTTCCTGGTCTACTTGTTACATTGTGAAAGAGAATCAATGCAGTCTCTGAATCTTATGATCCCAGTTCCACCCTTCAAGTTCTGGCAAGGTACTCCAAAAAAGATTGAGAACTAATCTCCTTGCATCACTGCCCACCAGATCCTCCTCTATACCCAAAATGTTTCTGTTGTTTTGGTGTTGTTGGTTTTAAATTCTTCTAGTTTCCACTGAATGTCCACATGTTGGGCATGTCAGGCAAAATCTGTCTTCAACACTGCAGATCGGCCCTCACCTGCTGACATTTTCTATAGCAATCTCAGAACTTGTTTTTGAGATTTTTCGTATTGCCCCTGCAGCATCATGGTTGTGGTCCAGACTCTACGATTGTCAGAGCAAGTTTCTTCCAAATGTAGCATTATTCCTTTAGAGATAGAATCAGGGGAAGGTGTATCAGTCGTCCCCACATATACTTGAGTTGGGTTCTCTCAAAATCCAGCCGGGCTCTCGCAAGCATGCTGTGTGGTGGCATTATCCCTTTTTATGTCTTCCAAAACGCTAGTCTTCTGGCCTGCCTTTCCATGGAGCTTTCATACCATTTACTTGTGTTTCCATCCTCAACTTCTACCTGGGCACAGTAGATCACGTCATTTTTCAGGCTGCTTACAGAGTCACCTTCCAAGAGGTCAAAGTCATTACCTGGTCAGCCTGATCTGTCTCACGTTGAGAAAAAGCATTCTGAGACCTCATTGTCTGAGCCGGTCTTAGCAGTGGTTGCATCCTTCTACTTAAGGTATTTCTTCATGGATTTCCCCCAGAGGCTGCCCCCATAACCACCAAAAGCCTCCTTGCCAGAGAAGCCTTCTTTCCTTCATCTCTACTGGTTTAATTGATGTGCCGCTCATCCAGCCTGGTCTAGATCCCAGTTGTTTCCCTTATCATAGTTCATTCATACCAGTTTCTGCATTATATAGAGATGGGGAAGCACTGATTAAGCAAGGAGAACGAACCATCACCTTTGCTAAATAGATTTTAGGCACCACAGTTGGTTTTGCAGCAGATAACACTTGTCTGCTGTCTCCACTCCCCTGATCTCAAGAGCTTGTCCCCCTTGAGTCCAGCCTGCCACCACACATGTCAAAGCCTTAACACGTTTACTGACCTGAATTCTAGCACTTGTGTTGATGGAAGGGCAATCTCGAACTGGTGATTTGACTTGTTACACAAGCTCAAGCTCCTTTGTATTGTCTGATCTATTGGACCGTCCATGTGTTGGGGTTCATCCCTCTGCCCAGTGGCTGTTCAACCCTGCTCTCATGCAGACTTTCTTAGCAGGTCTATGATTGGTGATTTTACTCAGGCAGTACTAGCTGTAGAGCTGACACAAACACTATCTATAGTGGTTGTGATCACCATTCCAGGGATCACCTGAGCAGGCTCAGGTAGCTCCAGATTGCAGCTGGCTGAAATACTATAGCAAATGAGAGCAGAGAGTTTTCTTCATCCTACACCTAATCCCAAACTAAGAGCCATGCATTTCGAGCCTTTGTGGCTCTTGTGTTCTTTGAAGTCACTGTGTCCTGATCTCTTGAACCATTGAATCTCCTGTGTTGTTGCTAGTTTAGTCTTGTATTAGCAAAAAGAACCACATGCTTCCTGTGCAATTAACGATATCTGCCCTGACCTGTTGACTTTACCATAATGACTTGGGTTCTGTTAAGCATGGTTAATTGTTTCCATCTGCCACTTGCACCTGCCACTTGCGATGGGTCATATCCATTTTTTGTAACACCTGCTCTACCCCAAGCTTCCTTGGAACTTTCCACTGTTCCTTGTGAGACACTTGCCTTTTTAGAACAGTCTCTCCCTTCCAGCATAAATACCCTTTCTGAACCTGAATCAGCACTTACCCTCATTGCAGTATTGTGTAAGCATCTTTCCTGCACTCACCTACTGATTTGCCCGGAACCTTCAGCGATCTAGTCTTCCAAGCCTTCCTGGTGATCCTGTGATCCTGTCTCCTGTGACTAAGAACTAAGACACGGCTAAGTACTTGATCCTCAGTTTAGTGCACACTAATCCTTAGTTAAGTCAGTTAATCCAAGACTGAGGCTCTCATTATGAATGTGGTGGTCTCAAGACCGCCACACTCGCGATGGTAGTTGGACCACCGCAGACAGGGCAGTCCGATCGCCCCATTATGATTGTGGCAGAGCCACCATGTTCAAACCGCCGACACCGCCAGGCTGCAGCCAGCCTGCAGCTGAGCGGTTGTGGCGGTTGTAATCCGCTAGGGCAGCGCTGCCTTGGGGATTACGAGTCCCTATCCACCAGAATTTCCATGGTGGTTAACACTGCCATGGAAAAGCTGGTGGGATAGGGGTGTTTGGGGGCCCCTATGCACATAACCATTGCGCATTTCACTGCCCCAATTATGGGCAGTGAAATGCGTGATGGGTGCTGTCGCACCCAACGCATCATAACATTGCTGCCAGCTCAAATATAAGCCGGCGTCAATGTTGTGTTGAGTGTTCCGCTGGCTCAGCGGAACACTCCTAATATGGAAGGCAAAAGGCCTCCAGGACTGGCGGTCTTTTGCCTGAAGCAGCTTTGACAGTCCTAGAAAAGCACCGCCGAAGTCGTAATAAGGCCCTGAATTTCTTGAAGATGTGAGTTTGTCTTTATAAATCAGACATTCTATGATTACATAAGACTCAGAGGAGGGGTGGCTCCATCGCAACAGTGACAGATCCCATCTGCCGAAATCTAAATACCATAAAAAACAATGGTATTTAGATTTTGGTAGATGGGATATCCATCACAGTTGCAACAGAGTAACCCCTTTGCCGAGATCTAAATCAGGCCTTCAGTGTGGCCCAGTTCTTCAGACTCTTTTTTTGGGAGTGGTCTCAACTTTACTGTACCTGAACTGAAGTTTTTTTCTTAAGTATTCCTTGACCAGTTGTATTGTGTATTTGAAGAAGATTTAAATGCACATCTTGCATTCGAGTTTTGATCTAAACGTAGTATTTAATGTTTGAGGAGTGTCAGAAAACGCTGGTATCGTTTCTAAATTGTTCATGCTATACCATACAATATTTATGATGACGCCTCAATACATAAATTATTTCTACAACAATTGCTAAAACATTATAAGTTAGGAAGGGTTGGTAAACAATGCTTTTTGTTGTTTCTAGTGCTCCACTCCAGCATCAATAGTTATGAGGCCCAGGGAGTTCAGACCCTGTTAGGCAGTAATGCAAGCTAGCAGAACCAACCCAATGATGCAAGTTCATCTTTTATTGTTTTATACCATACCTCTTTCCCCTGAGGGGCACTTAGTGAAATTAGGTTGCTGTTTTTTCACCCTGTATGGGATTTGGGGTTTAGCATCGTCTATGCAGTTGGAACCAGATGAGTGTGTGACACCATACTTCTCCAACAAATGGGTGTCCAAACGCGGGTTTGCTTTCTTCCCGAATCCAGCAAGCCAGCCTCAACCTGTAGCAGCTGTTCACTAAGCTCATGTCCGAGGGGTAATTTTTAACCTTTAAGTCAGCTACATTCTGGATGGTTCCAAGGGTAGAATGGCTTGCACCAGCTGTCCTACATTGCCATCATATTGCCTCTTCCCCTGCTCACTGAATTCCAAACATCTTCCCCTAATTGGCCCCTGATTCACAAAATGGCATGTGTAAAATCCCTAATTTGTACTGCATTTATACTGTCTTTATGCATTTGCCGTTGCTTCTCAGAGGATTGTAATAACAGCATGGGGAGTGATGGTCTGAGCCATATGGTACAAATAATTGCCAGATAAGCCATTTGCAATTCTAAGAGGGGAACCTTCTACGTTACAACACATCAATTGCTGTAAGACATTAGTAGGACTCAAAAACTGTAGATCAACTGGAATCAATGTCCTACGTTCCAAGGGTGGGATGACTGTGGATTGCTCACATGTAAGAGCTTCTTCTGTCTTGCCATTTTAAGCACTTATGTAAAACTGAGCATTCAGTACCACTTTATAGCCGAGTGTGCGTAGGAGCAAGTAAGGTGGTGGTTTAGGATATTCTTGTGAAGTTCTGAGGGAGAAGGTGACATAGCCTCACTGCCCGTCTGCCTTAGTACACAGTCACGGCTTGTGGGGTCTTAGAAATGGGGTCTCTGGCTGGAAGTCAGTTTGCACTCTTTCCATGCAGGGGCCCTCACTCCAGTCAGGGAAATGGAGAAACACACTTAGATTATCCCTGCTTACCCCCTTGGTAGCTTGGCACAAGCGGTCAGGGTTATCTCAGAAGCAATACGTAAAGTATTTGTACCAACACACAGTAAAACAGTGAAAACACTACAAAATGGACACCACACCAGTTTAAACAAATAGGCAATATGTATCTAAATCAAACAAGACCAAAACGACAAAAATCCAACATACACAAGTGAAGATATGGATTTTCGAAAGAATAAGAGTCTTACTCCATAGAAAACAATGGAAACATTGATTTTACACAAAGTACCTGGTTTGCGTCAAAACTAAAGCTGCACGGGCAAGCGTGCAGCATAAAAATCAGCGATGCATCAATTCCTTACTCGCAAGTGAGGCCGTATGTGGCTTCTTCTCTGGTGGGGTAGGCGATGCGTCGTTTTGCTCCCTTGCAAGAGAGCAAATCGTTGATTTCTGGACAGGGTACGTCGGATCCATGTCGATTCACAATGACTTTGAAGCCCAGGGACGATGCGTCAGAAATCCGGTTGCACTTGTTAGAAAAACGTGCTGCATGAGGTTTGTGTCAGCAGCCGCAAGCTGGTGTTGCGTTATTTCTCCAGCCACGATGCATCAATCTCCCAACCGCGATGCAGGTGGAGGGTTGATTTTAGCTGCGAAGTGGGTGGCACATTCTTTATCAGTCATGTTGCACATGGTGCATCAAAAATTTCCCCACACTGCGTTCTGTGCATGGATGTCAGCTCTTGTTCTGCCAAGTTCACCTTTTAAGGGCCCAGGGACTGAACAGGGTACCATTTGGCAGAACAGGAGTCTCAGCAGAGAGTCCAGGTGCTGGCAGAGGAAGTCTTTGTTGTCCCTGAGACTTCAGAACAGGAGGCAAGCTCAGTTCAAGCTCTTGGAGGATAGCCCAACAACAGTCACATACAGGGGCAGCATTTCTCCTCAGATCTTCTCCTTCGCAGAGGTTCCTCTTGGTTCCAGAAGTGATCTGAACATCTGGGGTTTTGGGTCCACTACTTATACCGCTGTATTCCTTTGAAGTAGGCAAACTTCAAAGGAACATCTCTGTTGTTCACAAGATCCTGGCTTGCCCAGGTCAGGCCCCTGACACACACCAGAGGGTTGAAGACTGCATTGTGAGAGGCCAGGCACAGCCCATTCAGGTGTAAGTGACCACTCCTCCCTCCACTCCAGCTCATATGGCTCATCAGGATATGCAGACTACACCCCACCTCACTTTGTGTCACTGCCTAGAAGAGATTCACAAACAGCCCAACTGTCAGTCTGACCCAGACAGGGGATCCACAAACAGGCAGTGTCACAGAATGGTTAAAGCAAGAAAAGACCTACTTTCTAAAAGTGGCATTTTCAAACTAGCAATCTAAAAACCAACTTCACTAACAGATGTATTTTTAAATTGTGAGTTCAGATGCCCCACACTCCCCATTTCTATCTGCTCTCAAAGGAAAACTGCACTTTAAGGATATTTAAAGGCAGCCCCCCCATTAAACTATGAGAGAGATAGGCCTTGCAACAGTGAAAACCACATTTGTCAGTATTTCACTGTTAGGACAAGGAGTGACAGATCAAGTCAGTGAACACACTATATAAAAGTAAATAAAATCAATGTAAATAAAGTAAAATGATAATAAAATTAATTAATACTTCCTCACATATATATGAATATTTTTCCATGGTAATTGTCTATTCAGAATCAGTCTCAATATATAGTTGTTGCAGAGCAAAGCTCGATTACATTTGCATAGTTTATAGCTTTGAATGTGCAAACAGTTATGCACCTTTAAGTAAGGTATGTCACCATAGAAATTATCTTACTTTTTTTTAACCACTCATTCTAGGGGAAAGTCCTATTTGTATGGTCAAAGCTATGATGTGGCTTATCATTTACCTCTACAAATCCTTTCTCCTGGTAAAAATGTATCTGGAAATATTCCTCCATCAACTGTCCATCAGTTGTCCTTTGAAAAAGTATGCACAGATCATCAAATATTGAAGCAATTTGTTGCAGCCATTCAAGTCCTAGGGCCTTGTCACAAAGCTGGTGGTCTTAAGACCACCAGCCTTACGGTGGTACTTGGACTGCCACACTCCAGGCGGTCCAACCGCCACCTTACGACCCTGGTGATCGGACCACAAGGGGACCACCGCCAGGAACAAGGTTCCCGATGGGGTGATGACGGTCAAAGTTGTGCTCGGCCACAGTGATGCTGAGTTCAGTGTCACCATGCTGATCACAAGTCCAGTTTCACCAGCATTTTCATGGTAGGGACCCTGCCAAGAAAAAGCTAGTGGACACCCAGTGCTGGGGGGGGGAGGGGCACAGGAGGGCCCCTGCACTGCACATGACTCTGTTGTGGGTAGTGTAAGGGTTCCCCTGCCCAGCACCCTTAAAATGCACACTGTCTGCTACAGCAGAAAGTGACTATTCCAAGGGTGCTGGGAGCACCCACCATTCAACAACATTGGCCCTGGTTCTATGAGGAGCAGAGACTAATGCCACCACATGGTTTAAACTTGGCTGACCATCGGAAACCTCAGATTTCTGAGATTTCCGTGGTCAGCCCTGTGGAAACCTTGTAATCGGCCTGTGGGTGGTAGACTGCCAGCTCCGTGCCCTTAGTTGCCTTTTGTTTGAATGATATAAGTACTCACTGATTCTGTAGTACTCTGTAAGGTCTTTAATGCTTTCCTCTTGATACATGGTTGTTACCTACAACAGCATTATATTTTCATAATTCGGGTAAGGAAACAGTAATTAGCTAATTTACACATAGGGGATTATGGACTTTAAAGGGCCACTATTTACATTTGTCAGTATGTTCTAATGTTTCCTGTTGGAAAAATAGGAATAACTAAATATTACATGGCAGATTATCGCTGGTATATGACGAGTACATATTCAGGACACAGTGTGTTACTTATTCCTCTTGGGGTAATGGTTATATTGATTTTCTACATGGAGATGATGGGTGTTAAATAGTCAATTCATAAATATATTGCTGTATACACATGATTCCAATAAGGAAATAACATTTATCTACTTTACTCACAGGGGAGTATGGGCTGTAAATGACTGTTGTTGAACTTTTTCACTATGGTCAAATGCGGTGATACTCAAAGTGCGGCCCTCCTGACATTTGCATGCGGCCCCCAGGTCAACAGCAGCACTGTGCTGCTGTTTATTCGACTCAGCACTGGCACTAAAAATTGTCAAATAAACGGGCAAGTTTTTATTTAGAGTCTAGTTGAAGTTAAAGAGTAACTAGGGTGTTCTGGAACTGTTAACTTTAGAAACACCTTCATTACTAAAGACATCTTGCAACAACAACATAAAAGTATGATCTATGTGAAATTCAAACAGTGCATTTCATTAACCTGCAGAACCATTTCACCTTAGTACACAACATTAAATCAGAAGTATTTTTTAAAGTGATAATTTTCAAAAATGAATTTAGAAACTTTCATCCCCTTCCATCCTACACACCCTGACACCAATGTGAACTGTGAACTAAAAGGCAAGTCAGTTGTTATGTGAACTCTTTGGGAGTGCTGGGTTTCTATAAAACATGAACAACATTATAGTTTATTAAATCAGACACAGAAGGTTTTATACAGCATGCATCCTGAAGACATATTTAATGGTTATTATATATGTTGATGAAGTAAAAGGAAGGGAAAGTGAAGTAAAACATTTGCCTAGGATCACACAATATAAGTAGAGAAGCTGGGATTTATACCCAAGTTTTTGGTTTCACATTGGGCAATTCAGACCCTAGATGTATATGCTTAACTTCCCCTACACACACTTTACCACTACTCCTCCCTTCACCGCCCTACCCCCCGCCCTCCGACTACCACCATGCTGGCAGCAATGCGGCCCTCGGTCACATCAAAGACCAAACAGTGCGGCCCATGGGAAAATATTTGTGAGTAACCATGGTCTAATGTTTCCTCTCCAGAAAATGAGAATAGCTCAATTTTACCTGAGGGACTATCTGTGGTAGGTGGTTGTTATATACCCCTACACAATGTTTTACCTATTCCTCTTGGGATAAAGAGCATATTGATTTTTTGTGGGGGATTATGGTTGGTAAATGCATGTTGTGTACCCCAGGCAAGGGGTTATACTTATTACTCTAGGGATAATTGTTATAGTGATTTCCTATATGACGAACATGAGTGTTAAATGGCTGTTGTGTATACTGAGCACTATATTTTCATGATTCCAGTAAGGAAGTTGTAATTTTGCTATTTCACACTTTGTTGTTATGGGCTTTAGTAGGCTGTTAAATACATTTGTCAATATGTTCAACTAATGCTGTTGGGAAATAGATACTATCAAATGTTTACATGGGGGGTTATTTGTGGTAAAGGGATGTTACATATAGCAACACTGTGTTTGACTTATGCCTCTTGGCATAATAGGCATAGCAATTTTCTACATGGCAGATGATGCGTATTAAATGACTGTTGCATGTTCCTGGCACTGAATGTTCAAGATTCCTGTGAAGAAATGGGAATATATATTTTCCATTTAAGTGATTATGGGTGTTCGAGGGCTGTTGAATACTATTTCCACTGATTTCTAATGGTCCCTTTTAGAAAAAAAGAACAGCTATTTTTTACATGGGTGATTATAGGTGATAAATGGCTTCTATAGAATCTGGAAATGGTGTTCTACTTATCCCTCTTGGGATAATGGTCAAAGCTATTTTCTACATTTTCTTCATGGGGATGATGGGTGCTAAAGCAAAGGGAAACATACCATGCACTGTATTTTTATGATTCCTTTACAGAAACACTAAGTACCATTTCATGCATGGAGGACAATGTAATTTAAAATGCTGTTAAATACATTGGCATTATTGTTTAATTTTTCCTTTTGGGAAAATGGAAATAGCTAATTTTTACACTGGGAATAATTGGTGGTAGATGGCTGTTACTTTTCCCTGGCACAGTGTTTTACGTATTCCTTTTGGGATGTTGGCATATTGATTCTATACATGGGCTATGATGGGTGTTAAATGCCATTTGCATGTAGCTGAGACTGTACTTTCATGATTCCTTTAAGGAAAAGTTAATGGGATGAAGTGATTTTTTTACATGGGGAATGATTGGTATTAAATGGCTGTTGCACATACCTGCCATTGTATTTTCATGATTTCTGTAAAGTATTGATAATTAGCTATTTCACACATGGGGGGAATGTGATTTAAAGGGCTGTTGAATACATTTGCCACTATGTTCTAATGTATCCCCCTGGGATAATGAACATAGAATGCTAGCCTTTCATGATTACTTTAAGGATGTGGTAGAAGATAGCTTCTGCATGAGCCCTTATGGGCATTAAATAGGCTATTGAATACAATTGTCACTCCTGTCTAAAGGTCACTTTTAGGAAAATGGGAATAAAATGCTTCTACAAGAGGGTTATGGCTTTTAAATTCATGTTATATATCCTAGGCACTATGGGGCTCATTGACAAGGAGCTTGCACCACCAGTGTGTCAAAAACTTTGCTTCCATGGCAGTGCAGTCAGTACTCCACATTTTCAAGGTGAAGCATCTAGGCTGATGTGTCACTTATAGGACTCCTGTGTCAAAATATATCTGTGCTTGAACCAGCTGTGTCACTTAAGTATTAATATATTCAAGGTAGGCTTTCCTATGTAGTTTCCCTTGGAAAACTGACACATGGATATTTACAAGGCCTAAGAAAAGTGACACTTTCTGATGGAAGTGTACCGCAAGTGACAAAATGTGTCAAAATTCCTGCACATTAGTAACACACACACATAGGAAATGACACATTGGCTTTGGCATATAAAGAGAAGTCAGTCAGAACAGTCTCTCAAGCTCAACTACAACATAGACTGGCATGGAGAAAACCACAACCATCACCCCCGCACACTCCCTCACCTCCACAAGAGCAGCTCAGGAGAAGGGACCGCATTTATTGGCAGCAAAATACCCTCACTGACCTAAGGGAGGATGAGGTCATCATTCATTACTGGATCCAGAGGCGATCAATTGTCCAATTGATAGACCAAATAGTGCCTAGCCTCTAGCCACCAACTGGGAAGTCCACCAACATCTTGCCACAGATATAGTCATGTGTGTACTCCATGGGCCGGATTCATAAAGGTAAGCTTAGACCAAAAGTCTAAGTTTAGACTAAAAGTCTAACTTTACTTATAGTAAAGTTAGACTTTTGTTATAAGTTTATATTTTTGGTCCTTAACCTTTCTGAATCAGGCCCACTGTCTTGGATGCCATCATATGCTTAGCATCTCTGTACCTCCTGTTCCCCAACACACAAAAACTGCAGCTAGAGATCATCCAAGGCTTTTATGCCATTACCGGCTTTCCACCTGTGCTCGGAGCTGTGGACTAAACATCTATGCAACTGGTACCCCAGCAGCTACATCACATATGTACAGGAACCTGAAACACATGCACTTCATAAATGTCCAGGCCATTGTGAATCATCATGGCATGTTCACCAACGTCGTTGCCAAATATCCTGGGAGTATGCATAACACACACATCTTTTGCCACTGCTTCATAAAGGAGAGATTCCAAAATGGAATATATGGGATTGGCCTACTGGTTGGTAAGCACATCTGAAGTACAGGACAGACCCTATAACAGCAAACAAAGATTGACCCAATGGACATATCAGTGTGATACCTCAGATGGTGCATATGAGGGAGGGGTGTACCTCATACTTGCACCATTCATCAGGGAACATCTGAAATGCAAACCTCAATGTCACAGGTTGTAAGAAATGCGAAACCACTGTGTTTGTCTATCAATAGTGCATTCTCTCTTTGTCTTTTCAGCCAACCAAGGATTTGGTCTGTAGGCCTGGGTAATGACCCTATATGCACATCACCACAATGAGGCCCACCGCAACTTCAACAAAGCATTGTCCAAGACCAAGGATATTGTTGAGTGGACTTTCAGCCTACTAAAGTCACGTTTTCACTGCCTGTTTATGTCAGGTGTCCGGCTGTTATACCCCCCACCAACAGTCTGCAAAATCATACTTATGTGCTGTATTCTGCACAATATCTGTGTGCGGACAAATGAGCCAGAGCCTTGAGGAGCAGGAACCAGTGGAGGAGGATGATGATGAAGATGACGACAGAGGGGAAAATATTGGCACAGTTGCTGGGACTGATCGAACGACACCATAGTGCAGAATTTCTTTACAGAAGACTAATTATGTGGTATTGGCAAAAATGCCAGTCTCAAAAATATTTTCCAATATAGTCTGTACAAATATAAATAAATTAATGAAAATTTCCTATGTGTACGGACTTTCATTTTACAGTCACTGTAAACATCCATACATTGCATCTCACCTATTTGAATTGGGGCCATCAAAATGTTCAGTAGCCAGGTTCATTCATACCACAGAATACCATCATGTGGTAAAAAAAAAAAGTGTGCCTCTCAACAATATGTGCCAAATGCATGTATGTGGAAGAATCGCAACAAATAAAGGTAGCAATGTGGAATATTGTGCACATGTACTGAGTATGTGTGGTGCAACTGTGTACTGACTGTCAGACACACCTTTACAATCTAAAGGGAGTGTAATGGTCAACACTGTGCAATGACGGAGTGTGTGTGTTGTCCGTGTTTACATATCTTTGCTGCGTCACACTGATATAGGGCAGTAGAGTGACTTGAGTTTGCCATGACTACAGAGGACCAAAGGATGGTCATGGGTACATAGTGCAACCTAGTAAGTCCACATATGCTACACAGATGTTTGCCAGCACATAACTACATCACTGCTGCATCTCACATAACACACACAAATGATGATTCACATACCATGCCATTGGTGGATTGGTTACCTAACAACAAGGCAGCCACACTTGACACAACAGGCAAGGCTGCAACTGTCAGATGCAGGAATGGATGTGACTGTGTAACTCTGTCTTAACTTGAAACTAACAATGCTGTGACTCCTATGGCTCAAAACATCTGGTCCAACTTGTCTAGAACACAAAGCAAATCTAATAGACAAGTAGATGTAAAGATCAAACTACCTTTGATGTGATTCCTTGCTAAGTGGCATGCACTGGCGCATCCCAGGTCACATTGGTGTAACATGGCAATGACTGCACATGTGACCATCTGGTGTGAATGCCTACCCACATTCAAAGTTCAGGTTAGCCCTCTCTGTTGGCAAAAACTGTGATGCACAGAAAAGCTAAACATCTCCTTACTTGGAATACATCACACTTGTTAGGCCTACTCAAGCAGGCTTTGTGAAGAGCAAAATAATGGGTAACAGTTTCGGCTTACCCATTTCTGCCAGTGTAATAAGCATGTGGCACACATCTAGTGCCGGACACCAAGACAAGACAGTAGATGTGTGTGAACCAGTATATCATATGGTCAACATAATCTGCTATATGATGTCATGCGTAAATGAGCAGATGACCTATTGCCATAGCAAACTACTGTTCACATCTTGACAGTCAATCTGTGGGCTGCATACCTAGCCAGTGAATGTAAACTTCTTAGTGTGTTTTACAGATAGTATGGACTTCAAAGATGCCCACAAACACGTCTGACAATGTGGATATCATTTGCATAGTAGTGTAGCATCTGCGAACAAATAATTACCTTTACACTCATAACTACATCAATGCAAGCATAATTCAAACTATTATCCATATTGATAATGTCAAGATGTGCACAACTGATAATCAGTCAGTGTTACTCACAACAATATGTGGCCTTTCCTAGTGTTTACAACATGAACACAAGGGGTCACATATATGCGCACTGTTAACATACACATACAACACATTCTAAGTCTAGCTGCATGTCAGCAGAGGGAGTTAGAGCTTAAAAAGTTATACCTGTGATATATGTAACTGCATTCCACCAATCATTACATGGTAACACAGAAAAAGGGCTAGCTGCATTAAGGAAAGCACAATTATTGGCCCCTAGCATGACAGATTGCACATGGAGCTTCGTTCAGAGGCCATGCATCAACATCAACTCGTCAAAAACAATGCATTGTAACCCACACATTGCCTATGTCACTAGTGATGCATCAAAAAAAAAACCAATGCTTTCATAGAAAAGGTGACGCTTTAGTCAGAAACCTAAAACTTTAGTAGGAAGAGTGTCATATGGAATCCACGCATCAGCTACAAAGTGTCAAAAACAAGGCCTTGTCTATTGCTATGTGTTGTGTGTAAGTCGTGCCTTGGCCATGTGGTGCTTTAGTCAGAAACGTTATGCATCCACTTAGGAAATGATGCAATGGCTTAGCCATGCTGCATACTAGCTACTGTGAATTTCCTTTCACTTTCACTTACAGACTTTTTGTCAATGCTGGGTGTTGAAGGTGTTTGAAGTGTGCTGTTGAGAAGTAGTCTGTTTTTGGTATTGTTGGTGTCTCTGATGTGCCTGTTGTGTTTGTAAACTGTCCTTTGTATAATGTATCTTGTATAGTTTTGTGTTTGTCCATTTAGGGGTTCTGTAATTTAGGGGTAGGGGGAAGAGTTTTTTTTTGGAGTATGTTTAGGATGGCTAGTTTGGGTGCTGGGATGTCAGTCATGGGCAGAGTCAACAACATGTCAGAGGATGAGTTTTGTGGCCTGCTGTGGTTGTTGGTGTATTACCTGCCCAGCATGATCGGAGTGAAGGTAGGGTGAAGCAAGGCTACCCTACTCAAGAGAGGCAACAACATTGGGAGAAGGTGCAGTACCAAACATGTCATGTATACAATGTCTAGCGGAGGGTCCACCAACTGAAGCACTGTTGGGCAGATGTTTTCAGTCGGGAGGACGATCTCCTTGACCACCTTGGGATTAAAGATCATGAGCAGACTGGTAAGTCTCTATATACTGTAAGCTTGTTGCTGTGTGTTTTTTGCACACATGTTTATTGTTTTCTTTTTGAACGTAGGCTCATATATGTATTTGTGTTAGTATGGCCTCATACAGGCCAACACACAAAAATGAACAGTATAGACCACAGGATCCTATTTACAGTGGCATGACCATTGCAGAAACTGATAATGCTCTGCCAGCTAGTCCCAGTGGGGCTGTGTGACCCATCCACCATTGCAGAGGGAATAATGTTACTCAGCATGATAGGTCATTACTGACTCTAAACTGTATGTGCCAGCTGGCATGTATGTTGTAGGGGAGCACACTCACATGCTATCAGGCAACATATTAGACATGGTGTTTGTTTTACCACCCATAGTATCACACATACATGTATATTGGGAGAAATGGCCATGATTCTTTTATGAGCCCGTGCATGCCTTGAATGTTCATTGTACATTTAAAGTGCACTAGTTACATGTAAGGAGCTGAGTGAAGAAGATATGTAAAGTATGGATACTGTCAGATGGTGTATCTGTGTGAAGAACAGGTATTTACTTGATCAGTCCATAGCATTTTTATGCTATGCTGAGTGTTGTCAGTCAAATCAGACTCTTTGCATAGCCATCAAGGCACCCTTGAACCCTGAAGGAACTTATGCAGGCCTTGTACCTTATCTGCACTCTGTGAAACTGATACGTGATGTGCCTAGTATCATCTGACTACACTGCAACATGGCAGACATATGTCCATCATTAGGACGTTCCAACTTTGCCTCATGCTACATGTCCAATGTACAGACAATGCCAGACACTTGCGAAGTCAATGTACTGTGCCTCATAGGTACACAGTATAGAAATTCAGCTTTAACCTCTTCCCATAAATCTGTGATGAGTTGGACAGCTTCTGTGATCCATTGAGTGTCACCTGATGGTTCCTGTGCTCTGTAAGGATAGTGTGTGTCCGTGCATATAGATTGTAGTTTGATGTGTAAGTGGTTTCATTAGTCAGCAGTCAAAATATACCTGACGTCCATTTTATTGAAATTGTATTGTAATTGTATTTATATAGCACTTACTACCCCTGACGAGACGTCAAAGCACTTTCCGGCGAGTGGCACGCTACTCCGGAACCCAAGAGGATTAGGATGAGTTAATTTGAGCAGAGGATATGTGAGTTTGTTAGTTGGATTGCCTAGAGTAATGAAGGGGTAGACGAGGGGAGAATCCAGAAGTGTTAATTGGGAGTTTATAGTAATAGGATGAGACTTGGGATGAGTAAAGGAGAGATGGAGGAGGGAGATGTCCATGGAAGGGGTTAAGGAAGACAAAGTAGCAGAAGGGGTTTTGGATGAGTCAAAGGTGAGATGAATGAGAGATAATTTAGTAGGGTTGTTTGAGAGCTCATAGTAGTAAACTGAGGTGTGGGGTGAGCCAGGAGTGGAAGAGGAGGGAAGAGCTTAGGCAGGGTTATTTTGGAGATAAAAGTAGTAAAATGGGTTTGGGATGAGTCAGATTGGGGATGAAGGATAGATTGATAGAGAAATAGAGCGATGGGGAGACAGAATAAAGCTTACTATATTTATTTATTTCGATGTATTTATTTTTATTTATTTTTTCTCTAGTACAGTAGGACTAGAGTAATAAATAAATAGATATGTAAATACATAGAAAGTGAATATATGTGCAAGAAATATAATAATGGGTATAATAATATAAGGAGTTAAGTTGTATTTGATGTTAATTAATAAGTGTACTTTTCTAACACTGATTTATCGTTTCTCAAATTTTCCATAGCGAAATGCTTGCTGTTAAAAAGTTAAGATAACATTTGCTCATTATGATAAAAAAAAGAAAGGATGGATTCATAAGTGTCTCATATAACAACTTATCTAGAAGCTATGCAATGACCTATGAACATATTAATCATGGAATAATATACATATATATATATATATATGTATATATATATACATATATATATATACATATATATATATATGTATATATATATATATATATACACACACACACATACATATACACATATGCACATACACACCGTGAGTAAATATACATTTGTTAATAGGCTTAGAGAGTATGTGTATAATTTATTATTATGAAATAGCAACTGTATATATTTTTTAAAGACTACACATATCTAGAATATACACATAATCAGATTATAAATATTTATCAACACAGGCATATGCAGTCCATTGCTGTTTGGATATGGTGGTTATGAAGGAAAGGGAGAACTCTTGAGTAGTCTTCTGAAGACAAGATAGTTATCCGTGGATCTTATATCTGGGGGTAATGAATTCCATAGTTTGGCTGTTTGAACAGAGAAGGATGTACCACCTATAGTCTTTTTCTTGTATTGTGGTGTTTTAAGACGGGTGCCAATCTTGAGCAGATGTTTCTTTGTTGAATGTATTTTATTAATTTGTTTCTGATGAAAAGCATTCCTGTTCCATGTATAGCTTTGTGGGTGATAAAAAAACAGCTTGAGGGTGGATCACCTGGCAACCAGTAACCAGTGTAGTGCTCTCAAGGCAAGGGAGATGTGGGCTTGTGGCTTTATATGTCATAGTAGCGTGGCAGCTTAGTTCCGAAAACCTTGTAGTTTTTTTTCATAATAGATAGAGATGATCCATGGTAGAGGACAGTGGCATAATCCAGTTTCGATAGTACAAGAGAGATAGTAGCCTGCACCTTGTGTGGAAATCCAAGGTGGGGAAAGATGCTTTGCAGAGTCTTCAAGGTGATGAAGCTTGATCCTACTAATTTGTACACTTGGACATTCCTTGTTATCCTAGAGTCCATGGTAATTACAAGGTTTTTAACTTTCTTGGATACTTGAGGATGTGGTCCCAGATCACCAGGCCAGGTGCACAGTGGGTCATTATTTTTCCAGTCGCCACATGTGAGTATTTCCATATTGGACGCATTCAGTTTGAGATGGCTCCTAGTCATCCACTGATCAACGGCTCTGAGGCAACTGAAGATTTATGAGTTTTCAATGTCTTAGGAGCATTACAATTTAAGTAGTATTTGAGTGTCATCTGCATAATTTTGGCATGCAAGTTGAAAATCATTGATCAATTCTGGTAGTGGCATGATGTAGATGTTGAAAAGCATAGGTGAGATTATTGATCCTTTGGGGATCCCTGCTGTTGTGAGGTAGGCGTTGGATGAGAAGGGGGGGAATAGATAATATCAGCTCTGTTTTGAAGGTAGGATGTAATCCAATCAAGAGCAGCCACTTGTATGTCGACTTTGTGGAGCCTTTGAATTAGGGTGTCATGGTCAACAAGGTCAAAGTCAACTGTGATGTCCAAGAGAAGTAGTGCAGCAACTCCATTGCGGTCAACTGCTGTTTTTAAGATTGCTATGAGTGCTGATTCAGTGCCTCTTCCTGAGCGGAATCCAGTTTGGTAGTCTGAAAGTATGGAGTTGTCTTCAATGAATTGTGACATCTGAGCGAATGCTGATCTTTCTTCAGGTTGCTCTTTCTGTTAGTTTGCACAGGAAAGGTCCAACAGCAGTAGGTTGTAGGAAGTAGACGTAGGATGGTGGTATGAAGGATGGTATAATGGAAGTGGATCTGAACATTGAAATGGAGGGATGAACCCCAATCTGCCTGTCTGATACACATTGTTAGTGTAATGGTCCAGAGTGCATTGTATGGTCAATCTTGTGTGGCCAGACCACACAGGCTGTGTTGATTCCTAACTCACCGCAGAAAGATTTGTCTTGGGTTGATGTGGGAAAGGTCACCATGCCACACACACCAATGTTGTTACATGCCTGACTCATGCCCTCATATACCCAATTCCGTATGACAGACACATGTTTATACCCTTGTAGTGTTTTGTGAGGTCAATGTGTTAAGTTCCACAGGCATGCATGCACAGTGTTGTCTGCATACAGTCCAGTTCACATTCAACCGACAGCTGTCGTACCAGAATTGCATGCTGCCTGACAATCCCAAGGGAGTACCTAGATGAACCATGTGTATCATTCCATGTGTACACAACATCATTGTTTCCAATCTGTCTTAATGTTCACATGTGTATACATTTATGATGACAAAGACATTTTATGTACCTGTAAGGACAAGCCATTAGCACTTTAGAACTGTAACTGTAGGAAAGGAAGATGCCTCTTATGATAGTTGGTCATGCTTCGTTCCATTGGATTGGATGTCCAACATATTTGCTGGACATGCCACTTGTGCTTCTAACACTTGTTCATGCATGTAATTGATGGCAAATTTGACAACTTCAGCCTGGTCTGATACATATGTCCTTTATCTCCAACAGACAACATGATGCAAGAACATGAAAAAGCACACTGGATCCATTTGGAATGGTACTGACAACTTTGAAAGGTTTCCAAGGGCTTCGGTGCATGGGCAGGAAGCATGAGCAGTGAAAGGCAGCCAGGTTCAGGCAATCACCACCTTGGGGCCAGAAACTGCAGGACACTAATGCTGAGTTTGAGGGGTCCCAAGCAGTCGATCTGGAGCCAGTTGTGGGACCCTCTACAGAACAGCTAGTAGTTTCGCCACCGGCTGTCACCACAATTCCAAAGATTGATTTTGAACAACAGGCCCGATGGACAATGCAGAGGTGAAGTTTAGTTGGCTACCCTGGAACAGCAGGTGGCCACACTCATGGACATGGTCAATTTGCAGCAAACTGTGGACTGATGTCCAAATTTAGGACTGCCTCCGACATGCTTCCCCTCCCCAATTCATGTTTGGTTTTATTTATGTATACCATTTTAGCATAGTTGAGGATAGATTTTGAAATAGAGATAGGTTAAGTTAGTTTTAGTGCTTTTATAGACTTTAATGTTTGATAGTTGTTAGTTGGGGATATGGGTGGATAGGTCAATTAGTTGGTGGGGGTCAATGTTTAGTTTATGTATTAAAAAATGAAAATATATATATATTTTTTAAATCCAAAATATTTTTTTGAGTAGGTTTAATATGTAGTTACTTTATGTATAGGTGTAATCTAGGTTTGTCTTGTATCCTAATATGTATTAAGGGGCATGGGGGTTGATGTTTAATATGTCTAAATGTGGTATATGTCTAGAGTTGGATAAGGTAATGTTATGTAGGATAGGCGAGTTGAAAGTTAAGGTAGCATAGGTTAGTTAGCATAAGTTAGCTTATGCATAGTTTACTTAGGATTACTTAGTTAGTGTAGGTTAGTTTTAGGTTAGGTTTTAAGCATTTAATAGTGTGTATAATAAAAAATCTTTTATGCACTTTCACAAATGCCTCCTTTTTAACAGTGAGGCAGGTGTCATATATGCTTTAAATGGATTAAGCACATGATGTGTGTTTTCCTGGTAGTGCTTCTATACATGTGTAACTGGGTGAGGCACCTCAGGAATATATACTGTCTGTTTTCAGTGAAGTGACTTAAGGGATCTTCCAATGTTCTGGTGCCCTGAAAGTGGCGATCTCATTGTCATTGGACACAAGGCCCAAAACAGGTATTCAACTATTGTTTCCCTATGTGTGTAAGTGATGCTACACGTTCTGTATGGACAAATAAGTGACACAATTGTGAGTGATCAAGGATATGTTGGGTCACAAACTGTTGGCAGCCACTTACATACTTTCCCTTGCACCAAACTACTGTCACATCAGTGTTGATTGTGGGGTAGAATCCATGAAAGTGTCCCCCACCTGGGCAGCAGCTTCATTTGATCTTACCGTTGACTGTTCATTAATTGCAGCACTTCATGCCTGTGATGTTGGTAACTATTTGCTAGTTTAGATGCACATAAAGTTCACATATGCTATTGCCATTGGCCTGTGCTGATTTTGTCATGGGTCACATCAACCATGGTCTACTCTGTCCGATCATGAATAGACATACAACAAGCTGGATCTGTTAAGTGATTTGATTTACAAGTGAACCTAGGAGCAAGGCACAAGTGGCAGTCCTTGGAGCAACAATCCAGCATTGTGTTTCAGTGAGGAAAAGAAGGAGCAAATTACCAATAGGGAAAATAGACCAATTCAACAGTAAACAAATGGGCGTGTTCAAGAGGTGGGACAGCAAATTGAGGGCAATACCAGTTGGAAAGTACACTGGCATGGCCAACAGCAGTTGGCAAAAGAGAAACTGGGCATTTGGCATATAGACATGCTACCAGGCAGTTTTGGGTTGGAATGAGGTATAGTCACATATTTCCTCTCTGATGTGTGTTATGCTTCCCATGAGGAGGGTGTTGCTGGTGCTAGAGGTGACCGAAGCACACACACATCAGGGACTGAAGTTGTGGATCCCCTATCTGTGGCAGCATTTCTCTGTGCAAATATGTGAGGCAACACTGCACTGAGAAAGGCCTGCTGTTTGCCAGCACAGACCCAACCATGTGGTGCTAGGCACCCAGTGTGGCAATGGATATGTCCTGCTTCGCTCCATAGACCCAAGGATGTTGCTGATTGCCCCTAGCTGGTTGGTAACCTCATTGGTGCCACTTTTGGAGGGCAGTTGTTCATGCCTCTGCCTAATGACACCACCAATGTCAGCCAGGGACTGGTTGAGGCCACAGAGTGGAGGGAAGATGCCTCTTATATCCATTAGGACTGAGGCACCCATGGACTGCCTCTAGGGTGTCCGTCACGGGCTCCATCCCACCCGCACCACATCTAGCATCTCCCACTGGACTCCTATCACACAATGTTGGAATTCAACTTAGAGGTACACAGAGTTCAGGGCAGGGGGTGGATTGGTAGGTGGTGTTTCCTGGACCTGGGTGAATCCTCTGAAGACCCCACAATGCTGTTGGCCCTTCCTGCAACTGAAGACAGTGTTGAAGCAGATATGCCAATTAAAAATGATTAATGAATGTTTATGTGTTTTGATTAACAAGAAAACTAAACATAGAGAAATTAATGTGTGCATTTGAAAATGTGCCCACGGAGAGTGACAGCCAACTTATATGAACTTGTACTAAAATGATTTTAAAATGTGTGAAATAATGAAAATGTGTTATAATAATGTAGTAGTATGTCATATTAAGATATATAACCCATGTTTTGCATTATATTGTTGAGTTAACTTAGCCGAAGTTGTGGCCTAGTTGCCAGGCCTCATGCAGAAGCTGACTTTCTAGCACACTGCAGAGAAGCTAGTGCGTAGAACTGTACATGAACCGCGTATGTTAATAAAATCTGCTTAGCTAGAATTTTCTGCAATGTACCGACGGACAGGAGATCATGGAACTAGATGTAATAATTTTGATGTAAGACAGACTCGATGTACTTTCCCAGGAAACAGTAGAAGCACTGACTGGAGAAGAAGATGAAACATTTTCGATATCTGATGAGCCGGTTGATGTGGACATCGTACAGTGAACCAATCAACGAACCGAGAATGGCATAATATTAGAATTCATTGATTTTCAAAATTAATATTATTGGTTAGGGTAATAACTGATGATTGACTGACCAATTAGGAATTAGGGGGATGGACTGGAAAACCTTAACAAAAAGTCATGACAAAGGGCAAAATCTTCAGATGTGCGGGGTGAAAAGCTGATGCCAGAAGATGCGATTCGAGAATCTGTCATTGGGCTCATTCTCTTGAGAGTCTGATGTGTTGCTGATCGATTGATGAACTAAAGATGAAGACTGACCTTGTTGCTGATCCATTCTGTTGGATAGGTAGCTATGACAATGTGACTGTTAACTTTTTATGCCTTTCTTTCTAGGTACCAACTGCGCTGTTTGAATAGTTTTTCTTTTAGCTAGATGTTTTCTAAATTCATGTTCTAAATTGTTTTTGCATGAAGTCCCACATGCAAATGCTAATCTGGGTTAGGTAATGTTCCTTTAGGTGATGTAGACAGTGACAAATGATTGACTAAACTAATTGCTGAACTCTGATATTAATGTCAATATATTAATCTTTGTTAGCTTATGCTGAAGCATTAGAGCATATGTTTTCTCAAGTTCTGATGAGATTATGCTATTGGTGGTCACTAATGATCTAACTTTGAATTTATTGAATAAAGTTTGATCTAACCTGATGACTTAGAATTGTAACAAATAGGGAAATAAAATTGTTAAAACATATTGAGTTGTGGTTATTCATGAAATGTTGATATATTGTCTCATGCTTACTTAGGGGTTATTGATTGATTACATTGATAATTTATGTTCATCGATTACTACATAGCTAGGATACTCCATGCGATCCAAAAGGTTAATCGGCCTATATGCGTCCCCTTGTACGTTTACTTACTAAGGACCAGGCGCGCTAGCAACAGTGTATTGAAGAAGACTGGGATTTGCCTGAGGGTGTCTTGGTCAAGGTTTGGTAGACTGTCATCCTCAGCAAAATCGTTTTTCAGGACTGGCAGCTGGTCAGAAGATGTAGGTATATCCTCTGCAACGAGGAAAAGAAAAACTAATGGTGTATTACATTAGGTGTTGACATGAGTAACCTGAATAACAACCTAACTTACTATAATGTGACTTTAAGTCCAACATTGATCCTTAGGATGTCTATTACATGGAGGTATTGATTCCAAGTTGCACTGTAGTTGGCTTTCAAATGGCAGCATGTCTGCTTTGTTCATACAATCACTGTGTGACAAGGCTGACTTTTGTGTCACAACAAATCTTGCAACAATACTACACAGCTTGCAGGGCCAACCATTCCTGCACATGTGATAAGAGGTCAGGTCAACGTCTGCCATGTTGATTTGCATTCTCTTTCATGATGCCTATGCTGATTATTTTGTGACATTTTGGTAACACTACTCTTCACATTGCACCTAATTCTAAGGATGCCTGCATTCCCTGTGGCCAGTATTCAGCCCACAGCTCCTGTGCAGGTGATGTGGGTTGGGTCATGACTTAGTTGTGATCCGGCCATCTGCCTTTTCCATTGTGCAGCATGTCATTCTGCTTGTTATGATGTCTTCCATGGACATTGTGCATTTATGTGGCCAAGGTTTGATTTTGTAACACAGATCCTGCACAGCTATGCACACCGACCAATCTTGCTACACTGCGGGAATATGTATGGGCATGGTCTTACCATGTATTTCCTATTTATGTATATTCATGTGATATGTTTGTATATAGATTTGACTTCATATTTGTGGCCTATGAGTACTGTGTACCAAATCTGTGGGGATGGGCCCAATCACACTAGGTAGGTAGGTAGCACTGACACCCACCACTGTTGAAAATTGGTAGGGTTGGGTATCTGCTTGGTATGACACATCCTTTGACTCAGGCCTACTCACTTGAGCATGTACATGTCTCTTGTAGGAAAGTGGAGTATTATGTGGTGTGGGGGTTAGTCCTCACATGTAATACTCTCACAATACCCCAAAGTTGGTCCTTGGAATCACATAAGTAAATTGTAGCTCAGTCCTGGTATTGGCGCAAAGAGCAGTCAAGCTTTACTTGACACAACTTGAAAGGCATCTGAGACCAATTTATAAAAATAGAGCTTATTTTTATACAAATTAAGACACCAAAATAAACAGTACAGGTGTGGAAGAATGGGAGATTTAGGGCAGATTTAAGAGCCCTTAGCGCCTCCTTGCGCCACATTAGAGTAATTAATTTGTACTCTAATGTGTCCCAGCGAGGCCAAAATCATTACGCCAAATTTACAAAGTGGTGCAACGCATGCATTGCATCACTTTGTAACCACTAAATTATGCCTGCACCAGGCATGATGCATGCAAAGGGGGTGTTCCTCCATTAGTGGGGCCGACAAAAATGGCACAAAGAAATCTAAATGATTTCCTTGTGTCATTTTTTTCGGCACTTTTAACACCTGCTAAAGGGCAGGCATTAGAAGGGGGTACACCATTGTTTACAATGGGCCTCAATGGGGTTTGCAGGATTAGCGTAAAAAATGTTGGCGCTAATCCTGCAAAGCTCTGAACTAGTGTTGAACATTTTGATACTAGTACTCTAACTACTCCCATGGTGCACCGTATCTTAGCTACGGCTCACACCTGGTGGCATTAGGGGGTGCTAAGTGGTGCAAGAAAAGTGTCTCTTCACTGGATGCAGCGCCACTTTTCTTAAATCAAGCCCATTGTTTTTAGAAGCAATGGAAAATCACTGCAGTAATGGCATTTAACCATTGCACTGAAGCCAATGGGAAAATGTTGCAAAACTGCACATGGGTTGCATATAACTCTAAACTAGTGCAGTTCCAGGGACCAGATCACAACAGGCAAAGTAGTGTTACCTGGTCCATGGAGTCAGGGTGCAGAGTTGTCCTGATTGGCCGTGGTGCTCAACGGGACTCACCTTAAAAAGTCAATGGCAGGGATGCCACTAGTGAAAAACGACCAAAAGGATTCCTTACTGCAGTTGCTTGAAGTTCTGTTAAGCCAAAACAAATTCTCCTCAGAAAGCCAATAGCCAGTTGTTGGAAGAAGGATAAAATGTAGCTTCTTCAAAACTGAAAAAGTAGCTGTTGTGCACACCGTAAAAAGAAAAATAATTAATTACTCAAAACTGGAAGAATTCTGTATGAAACGATGCACCTCAGGAACACTGCTCATTCTCCTATTGACAGTTGAAGTGCAGGGCTCCCAGAGAGAAACATCTGGAGGAAAGGGTTGAGCTGTGGGGAACCCTTGCAGGGTTAAGCTAGTGGAGGCCCTGAGACTATGCCTCCACAGTCAGTTCACTTTGACCAGGTCTGTGGAGTCCAGATGCAGAGTTGGTCTGGCTACCCGTGATGCTGAACTGGGCTCACGCTGGTGCTGATTTTACCACTGGCACAATGATGCTGCTGACAAAGGGATGCAAAATCTCAGCTGGTGCTGAGTTGCAGATGGATGCAGGTTGCACGCCGTGCCCTGCACCTGCAGGTTCGAGTGAGGGGGTTAGTTACTGGGCTGGCAACCAACAAGCCTTGGCAGTGATTAAGGTGCAGAAATCATTTGAAAAGTTACCGGGGTCCGAGGGAGTGAGGTAGTGGCCTGAACACTGGAGGAAGGCTGGACTATGACTGTCAAAAAAACACTGGGTGACATGTTTTTTGATGATCCCACGGAAGACCCAATGGCCAGTAAAACGTTTGGTTCAGAAGTCCTTTTCCCTGCAGTTTGCCGGACGTTCATGCAGTTCCCAGTCTGCTGCCTCAGAGGTTCCCTCTTTTGCTTTAGAGCAGTGGGCAGAGTCTGGTTGTTGTTGACGCGTAGCTTCTTCTGGTCCTTCTTTGAATTTGTCACTCAGATCAGAGTTTTGGTGTCAGGGGTGTTCCTTAAATCCTAGATTTAGAGGAGTTAAGGGTGCGTAGACTAGTGGTCAATGGGCAGCTAGCTCCTACAGTTAATGTGCCTGCGAGGTGACCACATGGGTTGAGCGGGTTACCTTTAGCTACCCAGAACCCTCTATTCTGCCACTCCTAAGATGGCAGAAACTAAAATGTAATGCACAGATAGGGCTGCTCACCCTGGAGGTGTGTTTAACCTGCTGGGGGTGTGCACAGTCCTGCATACCTTAGTCCCCACCTCTCTATGAGCAAATGTGCTTGGGGGATGTGGAGGGCTGTTTCCTCACTGGAGGACAGCACTGGTGGCTATCAGGGGTGATGCAGCTCTATTCACTAACCACGCAGGTGGGTGGGACATGTGACCTCCTTCCAGCCTCAGCCCTTTTATTCTGACCTCTGGGAGTGCCCAGGCTACCTGGGAGGAGTTCAGAACCCTGTCTTGGTGGCAGCAAGTGCGGGAAGAATCACAGGCTGCTCAGCCAGGGCCCAACAGATGGTGGCAAACAGGTGGACAACCTCGAGTGTGCCACCTGGGTGAATGCTGGATGTCCCTTGACATGGGAATCATGTTGAGAGAGATAAAACAAGCTGATTGACACCAGACCCAACATATCTAGGTGGTACCATAATAGAGCTAGCAGCCCTAGTCAAACAGGGCTTAAGTCCCATGTTATCCTATGGAGAGGCCTGCACTTACAGTGCACCTGAATGTAAAGGACACTATAGAGACATGGGGGCATATTTATACTCTGTTTGCGCCGAATGTGCGTCAAATTTTTTGACGCACAATCGGCGCAAACCCTGCCCCATATTTATACTTTGACGTCCGACCCCGCGGGCGTCAAAGTTCCACCATGTGCGTCATTTTTTGAAAGGGGGAACCAGCCTTTGCTTTAATTATATGCAAGGTAGGCGTTCCCTTCCAAAAAATGACTTTAAGGCCTGTGCCCCATATTTATACTCTGATGTCATTTTGACGCACAGGAGGGGGCAGGCCTTAAAAAACGGCACCCAGCCTGATGGGTGCCGTTTTTTAACGCCTGGGTCAGGTCAGGCGTTAAGGGACCTGTGGGCTCAGGAGGAGCCCAGAGGTGCCCTCCCATGCCCCCAGGGACACCCCCTGTCACCCTTGCCCACCCCAGGAGGACACCCAAGGATGGAGGGACCCATCCCAGGGAAGTTGAGGTAAGTTGGGGTAAGTATTTTTTTTGTTTTTTTTTGTGGCATAGGGGGGCCTGATTTGGGCCCCCCTACATGCCACTATGCCCAATGACCATGCCCAGGGGACATATGTCCCCTGGGCATGGCCATTGGGCAAGGGGGCATGACTCCTGTCTTTGCTAAGACAGGAGTCATGTCAATGGAGGTTGGGCGTAAAAAAAAATGGCGCAAATCGGGTTGAGGCCTGAATTTTGCCTCAGACCTGACTTGCCCCATTTTTTGACGCCCAACCTCCATTTTCCCCTACGCCGGCGCTGCCTGGTGTGAGTCATTTTTTTTGACGCACACCAGTCCGCAGCACCGGCTAACATCATTCAATAAATAAGGCGCCCGCATGGTGCTTTGGAATGGCGTTAGCCGGCGGTAACATTTTTGACGCACAACTGCGTTGGCGCAGTTGTGCGTCAAAAAGTATAAATATGGGCCATAGAATCTCATGCTTATATGCTTGCACCTTAAATATAATGCATCTTGCCTCCTGAGTTGCAGAGGCCTAACCTAGGGGTGTCTGACATATATGTAAGGCAGTGCATGTGACTGTGCCACTCTTGGTGAACGCACAGTTGAACTTGAGCAGTTTGCACCACTCTGGCCGTCTGCAATGGCAGGCCTGCCTACAGCACGTTGTGATGGTCACCTAGGGTGGCACAAACATGCTGCAGTCTTGTGGGACCCTTTTACCACCTCTGCCCTGGGTACCATCTACTAGAGCTTTATAAGGAGGCAAAGTCTTGCCAAACAGGTAATCACCAAGTTGACATAACAATTTAGGGAGAGAGCACAGGCACTGAGGCCAGGGTGGCAAGCTTCCACAGTACTAACAGAGTCATACACATCAGCATTGGGGGCAACAATTGGGGGGCGACCATACACAAAGTGGCACTATCCTACACTACCTCTGCCACTCCACATTTGGTGCCAGGGACTCAATGTAGTGCCACACAGTGAAGGAACCCAGATCATACATTGACTCTCATGGACCTGCAGCACCTACAATATGTGTGACCATAACTACTAGACTGACTTGATTGGCTGTAGTTGAGGGGTGTGGGTCAAGATGTTCCCCACATAGTAGTATTGGTATTGCTGGAATTGATGACATGTACTTACCCAGGTTTTTGTAACATAGCTGTTGTGCATGTCGACCTCAGTCTGTAACCATCACTGAGTTATGCCCTTTGTGCTGGCAGCCTAGTTTCTTCTGTACCTTGACAGATCCCTATTTCACATCCTCCAACTGAGACATATGTGGCATGATGAGACATTTTCCGTTCAGACTCCCTCGTGCCACATGTTACATCTTCACCCATGATCACATCACATGTAGGAGGTTGTACCCCAATGGATTCTTTTCTGTTATCCCTTCCCAGCTGCAACACATGTGTGATAATGTCAGACACAGCAGTGCATGTGTATTGTTCAGAATACCTTGCAGTAAACATTTATATATTCTGACCTCCTCACTATGTAATGTCTCCCCATTCAGACACAGTGGCAGTTCATCTTACTAAGCTAGCACTTACATAGCACTGCACAACCAGGGGCCCACCAGAGCTACACATCATCTTTGTAGTTAACACATATGGTCCTCTGGTGCATGGAGTGCATCACTGCATGCACCCCAACCTAGAGTGATTTGGTTCATAGCATGTGCTCTGCTGGTTCCCACCATGGCAGCTGACACCTGTGTGGTCTCACCCCAGATGTCAGGACAGCTGAGTGTTATGTAGTGTCATGGCAGTTATTTTACACATGGCTCTTGGCACGTTCATATATGTTGAAACTTGGCATGCCCCATACCTGCCCCTCTCAGATGAGCTGTTCCTCCTCTGACAAGCCCATTCCATCCCATTGCTTTACATACAATATGTGTGTGCATGGTGCCAAGTAAGACACAGTGGCCTCATGAAGCAAGGTGTGCTGCATTGTCACAGTCAGGTTGTGCAGGGTTCACATGTCCATGAAAGATGCGTTATTCCAGTTTATGGCCCTCATTATGACATTGGTGGTAAGTCCAGCTTACTGCCATGCCGACCGCCGCCAACATAACAGCGCCGCGGCGGATTACCGCTACCCATATTATGACACACACATACCAATCCGTCACTATGCAGACACACACAAAAGTCTACCAGCCCAAAGGTCAGTGATGAATTGGCAGTACCAAAACCCACACCGTTACGCCAACAGAACTACGCCTACAGCATTATGACCAACGAATCACCGCAGCGGACATTCAATGGCGCTAAACCATTGGCGGTACATACCGCCGCGCTCAAAATAAACACACATATACAAAACAACGCCACATTGGACAATTCAAGCTACACACACCTGACACACATACACACACCACACCCACACACCCACAACACCATAAAACACACACCGCAATACCTACAACCCCTTAAAATGAAAAAATATTGCCAACTGAGAGAGACAGACCAAGAGCACCCACAGAACCAGAGCCACAAAACACCATCACCCATACATCATCCACGCACCTTACAGCACACACCCCAACACATCACCCCACCCACCCTCACACACACCACACACTACACCCATGGCACCACAAAGACACCCCAGGTTCTCAGAGGAAGAGCTAAGGGTCATGGTGGAGGTAATCATCTGGGTAGAGCCACAGCTATTCGGATCACAGGTGCAGCAGACATCCATTGCAAGGAAGATGGAGGTATGGCAGAGGATCCCAGACAGGGTTAATTCCGTGGGACAGTACCCAATAACAAGGGATGACATGAGGAAGAGGTGGAACAACCTACGGGTGAAGGTTTGTTCCGTGGCAGCAAGACACCAGATAGCAGTACAGAGAACTGGCGGTGGACCCCCAGCTCCTCCACCACAACTAACAACATTGGAGGGGCAAGGCTTGGCAAGCATGCATCCTGAGGGCCTGGCAGGAGTAGCCGGAGGATTGGATTCTGGTAAATCAACTCTCTATTACTATTACCCCCCTACCTGCAAGCCATCACATACCCCCACCCCTGCCCTCACTTCCATCACCCCACCACCTCACATACACCCCACATACACCCCACCATTACAACCCACTCATCCAATTGCCTAGCCCTGCACGTAACACCAATGCACAGTCCCTCATCACAGGCCTGCATGGACACACATCACTAAAAGCATGCACATTAGAGACAATCACCTAGCCCACCAAATCACTACTCACATAAGGCTAAGCTGCCAGGGCAATAACAACCATAGAGGGCAACACACCCATGCACAAGATGGCACACACAGAAACAATAACACTGCATTGACATCCCCACAGGTCTCCCATCCAACGTCACCGAAGAGGAGGTGCCAGCAACATCCAGTCCCCCCACAGAAGAGGCCCACAGTGATGACAGCACCTCTGGTTGCCTGGATCTGGATGACCAACCTGGTCCATCAGGGATCTCTGGACAGTCAGTTACCCATGCACAGTCCCATACCACCACAGAGCCTCCCCCCTCAGGAAACACCACCACAGCACTCACCCAGCGGGCCCATACGTCTGTCCCCAGGACACGTCAATCAGCAGTGTGTCTACCACTACAGGGACCCCAGGCCACCCCACAAACACAGGATGGTCAGGGACCTGGGGTCAGTGGCAGTGGGCACACGGTTAAGGGGACAGAGGCACAGGACAACAGGGAACAACAGGGAAGTTGGGAGGACTGCTGTGAAACAGGGGGAGGACAGGCCCAGGGAACTGACTCTCCAGGAGACACTCACCAACATCCTGGGAGCATGCCACCATTCCCAGGAGATGATGGGCCAGATACTGGACAAGTTGCAGGAGACTCCGCGGCTGCAGGAGGGACAATACCTGGGGATCAGGGAGGACCTGAAGGACATCCACACCACCCTGGTCACCATTGCAGGGGTGCTGGCAGACATGGCCAACACAATGAGGGAGGCAGTGGCACACCACTGTAGCCCTGACACTAGCCAAAATGATGAACAGCCTTCCACCTCCGCCGGCACTAGTGGACAGGAGGCCCTGCCACAGGAACAACAGGCCACCAGCACCCCACCCCCTGCATAAGGAGAACCACCCCGCAAACGGTCCCTGCGATCCAGGCAGAAGACAGAGAACATTGCCAAGACCCCCACTAGGCAATAAGACTCTCCTGATTGTCACCCTTCTGTCCCACTCTGGCACCATGTCTACCTTGAACTGCCATCACTCCCCTTCCAATGCCCCCGTGGACAATGCACCTGTGATACAAAGAGACTGGACTCTAACTGGACATTTCTCCACCATCACCCCAGCCCATTGCACATACCCCTATACTTAGTGGCACGAAAATAAACATCCCTTGAAACAAATACCATACTGGAGTCAGTGTAATGATTCTCAAATGTATTAGTACAACATTATCAAAGCATTACAACGTATATGTTTAGTGAAATCTACTACAGGATGACCTTTGGTGAGCAGCAGTACATATAGCAGGATTCAGAATGGGGCACACAGATCTGTAAATTGAGAATCCAAAGGTAACAGTCAGTGTCCATATCCAGAGTGGATATTGGCCCACCGGTCAGCCCAGCTGGAATGTATAATACAATGTTCCCACCGGTCAGCCCAGTGGGAACATTGTAATACGCTTGGAGGATGCCACCAGTACAACGGTGGGGTCCTCCGGTGGCATCCGCCCTGCGGTTTTGGCGGCCCCATGGTGTGACCACCAAAGTTGGAAGTTAGACTTTCATCGTCCCTCTCTGGTGGCAGTTTCAAGCACTCCATCAAGCTGACAGATTCCCAACTGCCCTATTTAGATCTGTGGTAGCTGAAACTCCATCCGAGGTGACAGCTTATATTCCGGCGTGTAAGCGGTTTACCGTTGTAGACCAGTGGACTCCTATGCTGGCCAACATTACTCCATCACTGTTAGGATGGCGGGATTGCTCTAAACAAATTTAGATTTCACAGTTGCACTGGTGTTGTTCTAGCGATGGGTCCCTGATGGAGAAGTCCATTGTGGGATGCATTCAACATTGTACTGTGCCCGTGGCTATTCGATATATGCTGGCAGCACAAACCTGATGTCTTTTGGCTAATTGTTAACACCTGCATACCACACTATAAAACACACTCCATGTCAGACCATGATCCGTTGCCATTGCACTGCACAACACTATTTTGCTGCAGAAATCGCCACATATGTCTGGTTAAAATTGTTTATTTGCTCCCTCTGTTTATTTTTCATTTGTATTTTCTTATTCTTTAACTTGTAGGTCCTTTATCTCATTTATTTTTATTTACTCGTAATAGCATGGAGGAGAAATCCCCATTTTACAGAGGGAGAATTGTCAGTCATGGTCGATGAAATCATTAGAGTAGAGCCACAATTTGTAGGAGTCCAAGTACAAAATACAATCATATCTCCGAAAAGGCAAATGTGGTCCAGAACAGTTGCCAGAGTGAAGGCTGTAGCAAACAACCTGCACACACATAAGGAAATTAAAAATAGGTGAAATGACCTCTGGGGGAGAGCACATTCCAGGAGCTCCAAGCATCACCTTGAGACCCAGAGGACTGGTAGTAGTTAGTTCTCCCTTACCCCCCTTTACAAATCTTTCCTTGGGAGGAGAAGTCTTGCAGATCCTACATCCTGAAGGCGTGACAGGACTCTCTGGTGGAGTGGAAACTGGTGAGTTAGACGTATGAATGTCTCACTAAACATAAATTTATTTTATTCTCTGAAGTTAGCTGTTGCCAATGTGTTTAGCACCTTTGTAAAAAATATAAAACCAGATTTAAAGTTTCAAATCTATTCATATCTTCATATTTGTAGCACTATGGTAGTATCTCTTGTTTTAGTAATGGTCAATATGTGTTATCAATATATGTGCTGTTCTTCATGAATCATCCTTTTCATGTTCCTTGTTTGTTTGTTTGTTTGAATTATTTTTACTATTAAGATAACAGGTGCCAAACTCCATCTAATTTCACATGAAGGAATGGTGCTTGTAAGTGTTTTTCACTTATTTAGCAACACAAAAGGATGATGGACAGAGTGCTGAACAATGCAAACACTCACCCCCAGTCACAGATCTGGGTTTAATCCATTGCTCTTTTGCTCACCATACCACCCCAGGTTGGACCCAGCAATATGCAAAGCAGTCTTGACCCTGTTCCTCATGGGAACAGTCCAGCCTGAACTGCCAAGCCAGGTCCTCTCTGGACCGGAAACAAGAACCCTGGGACCGGTTTCAGGCTTTCACCCTTCATCAGCCAGGCTAGCTTGAATCCAGTAGCAAAGTGTGCAAGGGACCCACGTCTGGGCATACCCTTTCCACTTAGGGCAAATTTAGCAACACAAAAGGATGATGGACGGATTGCTGAACAATGCAAACACTTATTTACATAATTCACATGTGTGTGTTTCTATTGTAAATGTGTGCTCATCGTCAGTGCATATATTTTACTAGATATGTTCAAATCACAATTTTGCAAGTGTTGTTAATGTTGGATTGAAATGACTACAGTTACCACGATGCCTTGTTTTTATATCTGGAAAATAATATTGCAATGTGATGTTATTCATTCTGTCTGTGTTTCCATACCTGCACACATTTGAAAGTGTTATGCATTTGTTAATCTCCATTTTTTGCTATATCTAAAAAAAAAATTATTATTTAATTTTATTTTGTATATTGTCACTTCCTTTTTATTTTATTGAATTGTTGTAATTGGTTTCACAAATCAAAGTATGTTGACTCAAAGATTTTCAGTTGTGTCATGTTGTATGCTGAATATGCGTTGTACTATAATAAATGCACTTTGCAATGTTTGTATGATGACTAATGCTATTAATCCTTCAGAGTTGTATAATAGTCAGAATTTTAGCCTGCAAGGCACTGTAATGGTTTAGTTCTCATTTCTCCTTTCATCTGTGTTGGGTTGAATGTTTGGTATATTTTATGTACACTTTCTAAGCAAACCTTTTCTTTTCAGGACATCTATAGCATCTATTCACCTACTTTTTTTAAAGTTTGCATGCGTGCAATTTAAACTCTTTATGTAATTACCAAAACAACACAGACATATCTAATCATTCTACTAATTATCTTTTTACATATAGGTTGCTTTATTTGTAGCTTCAAACTCATTTGGGCCCTCATTACAACCCTGGCGGTCGGTGTTAAAGCGGCGGTAATACCGCAAACAGGCGGGCGGAGAAAAAAATGGGATTACAACTGTGGCGGAAACCGACAACATAGACAGCCACTTTAACATTCCTACCGCCACGGCGGTACAAACAAACAGCGCGGCGGACACCCCCAACAGACAGGCGGAAGACAATGTACCACCCACCCTATCACAACAGGCCTATCCGCCACCTTTTCCCAGGCGGAACCAACGCGAACAAAAACACGGCGGAAACAGTACACAGAAGGGAAAACACTCACCTCTCCACACCCCACGAGGAACCCGGACGCCATGGAGCCCGAATTGCAGATACTGCTGATGATGGTCTTCCTTCTCTTCTATCAGGAGCTCCAAAGACGGTGGCGACGACCACGGTGAGTACTGCACCTACAACACAGGGGAGGGGGAGGGAAAAGAGAGTGACACACACACACGCAACACCCCCACCCCCACCCTCAACCTCAACAACATACACACAAATACATGCAGCAACATTACATATGCACCCCCCCCCCGGAAGAACGCAAGGACAAAAGGAATTGATTTGAACGAATGTAATCATGTGAAATCTCATTATCAAAGTTCTAAATCCAGTAAACGCCATTATGTACACCAACTACACAAGTCCGGATAGTGCACCAATCATTGTCCGTGGACCTCTGGGCCCAAAATGCATGGGCCAAGCCCACACTAGATACCTGACTCCAAACTGAGAAAACACTGCTGGGGCATCAGACCGAAAATATACAGGCACCTCAGGGGGAGGGGGGCACCTCAGCCAAATGAGCACACAACGCCACTGCTGCATGAGGGGGCTCCATGCCCATTGCTGTATCCTGGGGAGTGCAAAGCGACAGTCTCTCAAGTCTTTCCAGTGGGTGGTTTGCCCACTGCTTGGTCCTGGGGAGTGCAAAGCCACAGTCTCTCAAGTCTTTCCAGTGGGTGGTTTGCCCACTGCTTTATCCTGGGGAGTGCAAAGCCACAGTCTCTCAAGTCTTTCCATTGGGTGGTTTGCCCACTGCTGTATCCTGGGGAGTGCAAAGCCACAGTCTCTCAAGTCTTTCCAGTGGGTGGTTTGCCTACTGCTTTATCTTGTGGAGTGCAAAACCACAGTCTCTCAAGTGGATAACAGTTTCCACTGGTTTTGGAGGGGGCTTTGTGCCCAGAGTGCTTCATCCTGCCAAGGACTGAAGAAGTGGATGTCATTCTCCACTGGTTCTGGAGGGGGCTTTGAGCCCAGAGTGCTTCATCCTGCCAAGGACTGAAGAAGCGGATGTCATTCTCCACTGGTTCTGGAGGGGGCTTTGTGCCCAGAGTGCTTCATCCGGCCAAGGACTGAGGAAGTGGATGTCATTCTCCACTGGTTCTGGAGGGGATTTTGTTCCCAGAGTGCTCCACGTACAGTGTGGCTGATACAATACACTCTCAGTGTGTGACATGAGATTGCCGAGGTACAGGTAGCATGATACGCCATGGAGGCAGAGACATACCCCACACTGCTGCAGCTTCACATTCCATATGCAGGTGACAACTGTGATGACAGTGATGCTTCATGGAAGCTGCCCAAGGTCCTGGAACTCACCACCAGCCCCGGACGACTGACCACTGGGGATGGTAGGCATGTCTGCGGTGGTGCCACTGTCTGAGGATGTCGCTGGGCCGCTGGTGATGCTTGCGGCGGTGTCAGTTGTGGCAGTGCTTGCGGCGGTGTCAGTTGTGGCAGTGCTTGCGGCGGTGTCAGTCGTGGCGGTTCTGGCTGCGGGTCTGTGGCGGTGATGCTGGCTGCGGGGTCTGTGGTGGTGGTGCATGTGTCAGCACCTGCTGAGTGAGAAAGCAGGATGTCTCCTGCCGCCTCGGACGGCTGCCCACCAGGGAAGAGGCTGGGGACTGTCGCAGCGGCTGTAGACTTGCCAGAGGCGGTGCAGGTGGCAGTGCAGGTGGCGGTGTTCACCGCCGTACAGGTTGGCGTGGACGTGGACAGAAGGTGTGACACTGGTCCCTTAGTAGGTGCCACCATGCCCTCTCCTGACCTGCCCTTCAGTTTTTTGCCCTTCCCCACCTTTGATGGTGGCGCAGTTGTCTTGCCACTATCCCCTTTCGTTTTCGCTGACCCCTTTGATGGCAGATCTTTTCGGCTTCTCCCTCCGGGATGTGGGCACCTTTTTAACTTTAACCTTGGCAGGTGGCGGAATGTCCTTGCCCTCATTCCGTGGCACACTGGCAGCCTTGGTGGTTGGCGTGCTCCATGACCCCGCAGTTGCTGGCACCACTGTGCCTGCGGATGTGGTGGCTGAGGTGCTGGGCTGGGATCTGGAAAGCCTCGCCCTAGGGGAAGGACGGGGGGGAGGTGAAGGGAAGAGGTCAAGGTTTGACAGGAAAGGTTTTTTAGACACACTGGGACGGGTAGATGGAGGGAGTTTGGGAGTGGAGGAAGAGGTAGTGGTTGTAGGAGGTGTACGTCTGCTGAATTTAGGTGAGGGTGCATGGGCTGGAGGCTGTTGTGAGGTGGATGGCTGTTGGGTGGGTGTGTGCCTGCGTTTGTGTACTTTGGGAGGAGGGCTCACTGACACACTGGGAGAGGACACTGGGGATGTGTAAATGGTAGTGGGGGTGGTGAGTGCACGTGAGCGGTGTGTGGTGATGGGCGTGCTGGAGGTAGTGGCTGAGGATGTAGTGCATGCAGGTGTGAGTGGAGACCAGACTGAAAGGAAGGAGGGAGACGCGGAGGAGGGGGACACAGTGGAGGAAGTGGATGTTGGTATGTGTGCATGGGTATGATGCTTGTGTGAGTGCCTGTGGGATGTGTGGTGCTTATGTTTGCCATGTGCACTCTTGTGTGTTGAAGTGTGTGCATGCTAGTCTGATGGTGTGCTTGGGATAGGCAGAGGTACAGGGGATTGGGTCTGGGTGGAGATGGTTAGAGGGGGGAGGCAGGACACAGGGACAATGGCTGCCATCAGTGCTGAGGCCAGAGCCTGAAATGCTCTCTGTTGGGCTGCCTGGCCAGAATGAAAGCCCTCCAGGTATGCATTTGTTTGTGGCAAATGACTCTCAACACCCTGGATGGCATTCAGAATGGTTGACTGCCCAACAGTGAGGGATCTCAGGAGGTCAATAGCCTCCTCACTGAGGGTAGCAGGGCTGACTGGGGCAGGGCCTGAGGTGCGTGGGGTGAAGGCGATGCCCACCCTCCTGGGTGAGCGGGCACAGGACACACGCTGAGGGGCTGCTGGGAGGGCGGTGGTGGTAGGGGGGGTGGCGGCTGTACCTGTTGATGCGGTGGGCACAGAGGGGCCCGCCACCGCAAGGGAGCTCCCATCAGAGGAGGAGTCACTGTCGCTGGTCTCTGCTCCTGTCCCCGCCGTGGAGCTCACCTCACCCTCTGTCCCACTGGTGGCTTCAGACTCCATTGCTTCACCCTCCAGGGCCAAGTAGGATGCAGCTCCCTCCTGCTCCGGTGCCAATGCTCCTCCGCCTGATGATGCTATTGCACACAAGAACCACAAAAGGAGACCACAAAAAGTGGGGGAGACAGGAGAAAGACATGTTCAGTGCATGCAACACCACTACCGCTGGCGGACACAACAGACATAGCAGCCCTCTGCACTACGCCATGCACTTATAGTTCCTAGATTAATTACATGCCGATGGGGTACAAGGCCTAAGCCTGATTGCTGCACACCTGGAAGTCACAGGAGCCTGACTAGGTGTAGATGGCTCTAGCCACTAATGGGGTTAGGGTGCCACTTAGCCTGCCTCACACGGGACCTTGCCTACCAAGATCGCCCTGGCCTAGGGGAACCCACTGTCCACCTCCACCACCCAGACACCTCGTAATGCACGCAGAGTCAGCTGAATGAGAGTGCACTCACCCCCTTGTGGCTGCTGTGATGCCCTCAAGCGCCCATCCAACTCTGGATACGCCACTGCCAGGATCCGGAACATCAAGGGGGTCATGGTGCGACTGGCACCCCTCCCACATTGGGAGGCCATCCCCAGCTGGGCCTCCGCCGTCTTCTTGCTCCAGCGGCACAGGTCCTCCCATCTTTTATGGCAGTGGGTGCTCCATCTGTGGTGGACCCCCAGGGTCCAGACGTCCTTGGCGATGGCACAACAAATAGCCTTCTTCTGGTGGGCGCTGACTTAGAGGAATGGTACAGGGGGAAAGGAAATTCTTTACCCGTCCGGATCGTCACACTCATTGGCCCCCGTTCCCACCCTTGCCCTGACGCACATACACTCACCATCCGCACATGCAGGCCTCACCCCCCCATGTATCTTCCATCCACACCACTCCAAACAGGCACTGCCCATGCAGCATGCTCACAGTGTACTCACATGTTTGTCTGGAGGACTGTACAGTTGTGTGTACTGGGGGAGGACCCCATCCACTAGTTTCTCCAACTCCTCCGAAGTGAAGGCAGGGGCCCTTTCCCCAGACACTGTAGCCATCGTCGCTTCCAGCCACAAGTCACAGCAGCACTTGCAGTGTAGGTCCTCTCCTGTTGAAGGTCAGGTATCAAGTGAGTGAACAGACAGAAAATGGCAGTCACGTCCGCGGCGGTGCGTACCGTCACCGCCGGCATACATCGTCATTGGCTCCTTGGACCCATTGGGCCCAATGTTAACCAATGCAGAATTGCGCTGCGGTCTTCAACTGCCCACCGCAACGGTGTAGAACGCCAGCGCAGTTACCTCATATCCCCTTGTACCACCTTACAGGTCAGGCAGCCGCCATTTCAGAATGCCACATGGCATCAATAATAACTGTGTCACACCAGTGTAAGCCTGGAATATACACAGTTACAGGCACATTGCGGATTAATAAATGTGTGCAAATGACATTTTGTGATACCTCAGTGTTGGATGACTCTCTGCTCGCTGGTCTCCTCCATAGGGCACGTCTGCTGGGGCAGGTGATGAGATGGCGGCATCCTCCGGTGTACAGACCGCTGGTGGACCTGTCGACAATGGAAGAGAGACACATCATAGTCACATACAGACTTGATCGTGCAACAATCCAGGAACTGTGTGCCCACTTGGTGCCAGACCTGATGTCAGCTATCCGCCATCCCACAGGGATACCCCCTCTAGTGCAGGTCCTGTCAGTACTCTATTTCCTGGCCAGTGGTTCCTTTCAAACAACAGTGGCCATTGCATCAGGAATGTCCTAGACAATGTTCTCTAACGTGTTGTCCAGAGTGTTGTCTGCCCTGCTGAAACACATGCACAGCTTCATTGTGTTCACTCAGGTGGAGGATTTGCCCACAGTGAAAGGTGACTTCTATGCCCTGGGACATATCCCCAACATCATTGGTGCTATTGATGGGACACATGTGGCATTGGTACCCCCCGCAGGAGTGAACAGGTGTACAGAAACCGGAAGAGCTACCATTCTATGAATGTGCAGATGGTGTGTTTGGCAGATCAGTACATCTCCCATGTCAGTGCTACGTTTCCTGGCTCAGTGCATGACGCTTACATTTTGAGGAATAGCAGCATCCCTTTTGTGATGGGGAACTCCAGAGGCACAGTGTGTGGCTAATAGGTGAGGCCAAGGACCATATAGGTGTCTGGGTATGGGGTTGTCCCTAAGGGTTAGTGTGTGTCTAACAGTTGTCCCTCGATATTTGCAGGTGACTCTGGTAACCCCAACCTGCCAGAGGATATCGACAACAGAAAAAACATAATCATGCAATACTTCCATAGAGACACAGGTAAGAAGATGTCACTACCTCCCATATCTCATTCTATTATTGGAGCTAGTCTGTCATTTTCACTCAGTGTATGGACCCTGACTAGTCACTTTGCCTTTCCATTTCACAGATGTGGGTCCCACTTTGTGCCCCCTCCTATATTTCCTCCAGGCCTACTGCTGTGTTACATCGGTATGTGCACAAGTAAATCGACATTGCTATATTCCATGGTTATTACAATTACACGTTTGTGAAAGCACAGACTGACTCCAGAATGTTTTGTGATTGAAGTGTGTTTATTTCTGTGCAAATAAGTGGAGGGGGTTGTAAAATCGGCTGGGGGGATGGTGGAGAAATGTCCATGGCGGAGTCCATTCTATTTGTTTCACAGGTGCATTGTCCAAAGGGGCATAGGAAGTGGAGCAATGGCAGTTTAAGGATGGACAGAGTGACAATGTGGGACAGAAGGGTGATATTCAGGAGGGTCTCATTTACTTGCGGGGTCTTGGCAATGTTTTCTGTCTTGTTCCTGGATCTCAGGGACTGTTTGCGGGGTGGTTATCCATCTGCAGGGGGTGGGGTGCTTGTGTCCTGTTGTTCCTTTGGCGGTGCCTCCTGTCCACAAGCGCCGGCAGAGGTGGAGGGCTGTTCATCGTCCAGGCTAGTGTCAGGGGACCCTTGTTGTGCCACTGTGTCCCTCCTGGTGTTAACAAGGTCTGCCAGCACCCCTGCAATGGTGACCAGGGTGGTGTTAATGGACTTCAAGTCCTCCCTAATCCCAAGGTAGTGTTCCTCCTGCAGCCGCTGGGTCTCCTGAAGTTTGGCCAGTACCGTTGCCATCGTCTCCTGGGAATGATGGTAAGCTCCCATGATGTTGGAGAGTGCCTCATGGAGAGTGGGTTCCCTGGGCCTGTCCTCCCCCTGTCGCACAGCAGTCCTCCCAGTTTCCCTGTTTTCCTGAGCCTCTGTCCCCTGAACCGTATGCCCACTGCCCCCAGGTCCCTGATCATCCTGCGTTAGTGGGGTTGCCTGGGTTCCCTGTAGTGGTGGACACACTGCTGATTGACGTGTCCTGGGGGCAGAGGAATGGGCCCACTGGGTGAGTGCTGTGCTGGTGTTTCCTGAGGGGGGAGGCTCTGTGGTGGCTTCTGACAGTGTCAGGGGAACCGACTGTCCCGAGGTCCCAGATGGGCCGGTCTGGTCATCTTGATCCAGGCGTGCAGAGCTGCTGTCATCACTGTGGTCCTCTTCTGTGGGGGGACTGGATATGTCTGGCACCTCCCGTCCGGTGACGTTGGGTAGGGGTACTGTTATGGTGTAAATGCATAATTATTGTATCTGTGTGTGCCATTGTGTGCAATGGGTGGTTGTCCCTCTACTCCAGTGCTTGCATTACTGGCTTGGTCCTTGTGTAATTGGTGATTTTGGGGCATGAGTGAGTCTCTGTAGTTAACATGCTTGGGTGATGGGTATCCATGCATTGGTGTTACATGCAGGGCTTAGTTTTGGGATGTGTGGGTTGTGTTGGTGGAATATCTGTGGGTTGTTGGGGTGATGGGTGTGAGGGTGAGGGTGGGAGTATGTGATGGCATGCAGGTGGGGTGGGGGGATAAGGTAGTAAATATTTGCCTTACCAGAGTCCAGTCCTCCTGCTACTCCTGCGAGGCCCTCAGGATGCAGTATTGCCCAGACTTGCTCCTACCATGTTGTTAGTTATGGGGGAGTCAGTCCTCTGTACAGCAATCTGGTGTCTGAAGACCACGGAATGCACCTTCCCCCGTAGGTCGTTCCACCTCTTTCTGATGAAATCCCTAGTTCTTGGATGCTGTCCCTCTGCGTTTACCCTGTCGACAATTCTGCGCATTAGCTCCATCTTCCGTGCAATGGATGTCTGTCGCACCTGTGATACAAATAGCTGTGGCTCTACCCGGACGATTTCCTCCACAATGACCCTGAGCTCCTCTTCAGAGTACCTGGGGTGTCGTTGAGGTGCCATGATGTGGTGTGGGTGATGTGTGAGGTGGTGTCTGTTGTGATGTGTGAGGGGGTGTATTGGTGTGTGTTGTTTGAGGTGCGTGGATGTTGTGTAAGTGATGGTGTTGCATGTCTGTGGATGCTGGTGTTGTTTTAGGTCGTGTCTCTCTCTGGCCTGCTTTCAAATTTCTGGTAGTAAGGGCTTGTGGGTGATGTGGGTGTGTGCTTTATATTGGATTGGGTGTGTGGGTGTGGTGTATGTATGTGTATCAGGTGTGTGTATTTCGAATTGTCCAATGTGGTTGTGTTTTGTATATGTGTGTGTATTTTGAGGGCGGCGGTGTGTACCGCCAATGGATTACTGCGGTTGAAAGACTGCCGCGTTGATTCGTGGGTCGTGATAGTGTGGTCTTATTCTTGTTGGCGTGAAGGTGTCGGTTTTGGTATCGCCAGTTTATCACTGACCTTTGGTGTGGCGGACTTGTGTGGGTGTCTGTATTGTGGCGGATTCCGGGCTGTGGGTCGTAATACCTGTAGCGGAATTCCGCATCTGCAGCGGTATGTTGGAGGTCTTCTGCACGGCGATAAGCGGGATTTACCGCCAGGGTTGTAATGAGGGCCATATTGTTGTTAGCACGCCTGGTCCTTAGTAAGTAAACTTACAAGGGGACGCGTATAGGCCGATGAACCTTTTGGATCACATGGAGTATCCTAGCTATGTAGTAATGGATGAACATCAATTATTAATGTAATCAATCAATAACCACTAAGAGAATCATTCAGCATGAGACAATATATCAACATTTTGTGAATAACCACAACTCAATTTGACATTTGATCAATTTTATTTCCCTATTAGTTACAATTCTAGTGCACAAGGTTAACTCAAACTTTATTCAATCAGCTCAGAATTAGTTTATTAGCGACCACCGATAACACATTCTAATCAGAACTTGAGGAAACATATACTCTTATGCTTCAGCATAAGACAACAAAAATGAGTATGTCAACATCAATAGCAGAGTTCAGCAATCAGTTTGTCAATCATTTGTCACTGTCAACGTCACTCAAAGAATCCTACCTAACCCAGATTAGCATTTAGCATGTGGTACTTTGTGTGAAAACAATTTAGAAATGTGAATTTGGAAAACATCTAGCTAAGAGAAAAACTATTAAACAGCGTAGTTGGTACGTAGAAGAAAAGGCACAAAGTCACATTGTCATAGCTATCTATCCACGGAATGGATCAACAACAAAGTCAGCCTTCGTCTTCAGGTCATCAATCGATCAACAACTCATCAGGCTCTCAAGAGCATGAGCCCAATGACAGATTCTCGAATCGCGTCTTCTGACATCATCAATTCTCTCTTCGCATCTCAAGTTTTAGCCCCTAGTCATGACTTTTTATTCGAGTTTTTCAATCCATCCCCCTAATTCCTAATTGGTCAGTCAATCACCAATTATTTCCTTAACCAATAATATTATTTTTACAAATCAATGAATTCTAATATTTCAACATTCTCCGTTCATTGATTGGTTCACTGTACGATGCCCTCATCATCTGGCTATTCAGGTATCGAAAATGTTGCATCTTCTTCTCCAGTCAGTGTCTCTATTGTTTGAGTCCTAGGAAAGTGCATCGAGTCTGCCTTACACCAAATTGTAACAATTTTAGTTCCATCATCTCCTGTCCATCGGTACTCTGCAGACAATTCCAGCAAAGCAGTTCTTATTAACACAAGTGGTCAAGGTTAGTTAAACACAGCCGCTTTCCTCCAGCAAGCTCTAATAATTCAGCTTCTGCATGAGGCCTGGCAACTAGGCCACAACTTCGGCTAAGTTAACTCTACAATATAATGCAAAACAAAGGTTATACATCTCAATATGGCACATTACTACATTATTATTAAATTTATCATTATTTCACATATTTTGTAATCATGTTAGTACAAGTTTTGTATAAGTGGCTGCCATTCTCCGTGGGCACATTTTCAAACATGCACATAATTTTCTCTACAATTAATTTCTCTATGAACTTTTGTTAATCACAACATATAAACATTTATTAATAATTTGTAATTAGCATATCTGCTTCAACAGTCGGAAGCAAACAGTAGGTATTGCTCAACATTGACGCTTCTTGAGCCAAATCGTCATTCCAAAGTTGAATCGCAGGCAATCACAGGCAGTGATGACTGAATCCTCCCTAGAAGAAGTTGAGGAGGTTATTAAATCCAGGGCAATGGGATTTGCCATTGAAGAAGATGGCTTACCTCCAGAGTTGCAAAAGAAATGAGGATTTTCGCATTGTGAAGGGAGATTAGTACACTTGAGTCGACTAACACAAGTGGTTTGACCAATTTAAGCAGCAAATATTGGCTTGGTGACTACATTCAACAGAAAACAAGTATATTGCAACCTCTATACTTACAGTATTTGGAGTATGTCAATTCCTTCCTCTTCACCACTATCATTTAGCATTCAAACATCCTGACCCGCTGGCTCATCATGGTCTCTATCCTCTGAAATGTATGGTATGTTCATTTGCAAGACTATGCTGTGCAACAAGGTGCATGCCAGAGTGATTTTGCATACCTTATAGGGTGAGTAGAGGAGTGATCCACCAGTCTTATCCAGACATCTAAATCTGGCCTTTGGAGCCCAAAATCCCACTCTACTAACCTCTGTGTTTTTCCAAGGGCCTCATTGAAGTGCACTTCCCCTGGAATTGTTGGATTCCTCAGTGGTGCTGACAATAATGGTTTTTTAGGATAAGCTGAGACTTCTATATGAATTTAAAAAAAAAATGAGCCAAAATATATAATCCTGTTGTGTATCCTTAGACATGAATTTAACCAATAATTATATTCACATATTATACTTACTAACAAACCAGGCCTTCTCAGCTGCAAGTTGTGACATTTGCAGGGGTATTCAGCTGTTATGTAGTACAAACCAGTCATGTGTTGACCCTGGTAAAACATGCCTACAAGCTTGTGATGTACAAATTAGGTAAGCAGATAACTTGCACATTGAATGAATGTAAGTTCTTCCAATTGTGGTAGACCTATTCTCTGTCGAGTGGTGGCACTAAGGCAATATGAGTGCCATCAATTGCTCCAATCACACAATAGGCCATCCAAAGCATAAAAATCTCCCTTCACTTTGTCAAAATGCTCATTTCATGGAAATGTATGAAGCTGTTGATGTGTCTTATCACTGAACTTCTTGTAGCACTGTTAGACCAGACACAGTAGGTTCTGCTGATTCTCTCTTTTGGCCATAGGGCCCACAGCACTTTACCATTGTAAGAAGAGTGGGAAAGTGCATGTGCACCTGCCCACATATGTCGAGAAGTGGTGCTTGCCTGTGTGTGTGCACCAGCACCACAGGTGTTTTAAACATGTATCCCACCTGTCTTAGCAGGCCTTTGTGTGCACTGGCACCTATGGTGCTTTTAAACATGTGTCCAGGCTGTCAATGCAAGCTTGTGTGTGCGCAAGAGCATCTATGCCCAGAGAATCAAGAATACCCACTTGTGTTTTCACCCTATATGAGAGCTGCTCTGCACATAGGTTAACATGGCAGAAGTGTTATAATTACTCCTAGCTGCAACTGTGGATTGCAGGGGTGCAGCCTCATAATGTTTACTATCAATTGATTCACCCTGACAAACCCCTTCATATGGTAAAGCTGGTTTGGACAATAACCATGGAGGAATGCCACTTCTAGAAAGAAGACTTTTCTCTGTCCTAAAAAGCTTTGCATGCCTTTAATTAAACTGGACTCCACACTGGGGGATGAAGGAGCAGATCTGTGCATTCCCCCACTACATCTGTACAGCTTGGGCACACAACTGGAATGAAGACCTCTACCATTTGTGGGCCTGGCTGGTTAGATTGGAGGGAGAGGGTTTGACACTTGGTATCTCTGAGCTAGATCATAGGCCCACTAAAGATTAAGATCTACATTCCACAGTCCCATGTCAGATTGGGCTGAAATTTAGGGGAGACATCTGTGTTGCAAAGGGGAAACCTCTGAACCTCCCTTCTCTTCAAAGGCACATGACAGTATACCTAATGGTACCACACTGCAGCAAAGTAGAGATATGCTTGCAGGAATGTGAGAGGGAGACTCTGGAGCACGTGGTGCACACTGCCAGAAGAATCTGTTGTGCACAAGGAGTAAATCCTGCCCTCGGAAGGGACCACACAGCCTTCCTGCATAGTGGCTGACCTGGAAAACTGTTTGCTGCTGTGTGGCACTATGACGTGTGATCTCCAAGGGCTTGTTGATTTGCCCCCAGTTCTCTTGTGAAGGACTCAGGTACATCAAAGACCTCAGGTGAGGGACCTACACCTTCTACCTGTGTCATCCATGATACAGCCTGGCGGTGTTCTGCTGGCACACGCTACTGCTGGCAGCAGCACCCTATCCCGTCTCCTGCCGGGGGACCCCCTGAAATCAGGTAAGTCGGGTGCTCCCTATCATGGATCATGGGGATCTGCCAGTATCCTTTCGTGAGATCCAGGGTGGACGTGTATTGTGCTTTCCCTAGTTGTTCGAGTAGTTCATCCACTCTGGGTATTGGATATGTGTAAACCTGGGAAATATTATTTAATTGTAGGAAGTCAATACAAAAATGCACAGATCCACTTGGTTTTTGGACCAACAAAACTGGGGAACACCATGGGCTTCTGGAGGGCTCTATGATACCCATTTTTTGCATATTTTGGACTTCTTGTGCTACCACCCACTTATGTGCTTCGGGTATTCTATATGGTTGAAGACGGATAATCTTACCATCTTGAGTCTTTATAGCATGCTGTACTGAAGGAGTTTTCCCAGGAATCAAAGAAAATAGTTTCTGATGTTTGCATAATATCCCCCTTAATTGGGTTGGTTGTTCTCCTGAAAGGTTTGGATTAACGGAAGGAAAACAATTACTCGACTCTTCCGATTGGGGACATAGATTGATATCTAAGGGTTTTGCTTTGTTTACCAAGAACCCAATATTTATTGTAGAATGGGGACTGTCTGCCTCTTCCCAATTTTTTAGTAGGTTAATGTGATAAATTTGCGTCTTCTTGGGTGTTTCGGATATGAGTAGTCTGTAAGTAACGGGACTCACCTTCTTTATTATTTTATAGGGTCCCTGCCATTTGGCCAATAACTTGTTTTCTGAACTCGGTAATAATCTTAATACGTTATCTCCTGTTTGCAATTGTCTTAGGGTAGTGTCTCTATTATAAAATTTTCTTTGTCTTTCTTGGGCCCCCTCTAAGTGGACTCTTACATCCTCCCATACTAAATGGGCCTGGTCTTTTAATTGTTGTGTATATTCAAGAACGGCCTTATCTTCAGTTTGTTTTTCTTCCCACCTTTCTGCAGCCATATCTAGCAGGGTCCTAGCTTGACAACCAAAGACCAATTTGAATGGGCTATGACCAGTTGAGGCTTGCACATGGGTCCGTATGGCATGTAAGGGTAGGGGTAACTTTTTGTCCCAGTCTCTACCGGAGTCCGATATAGTCTTTTTTAATAAGGTCTTAAGGGTGCGATTATATCTTTCTACCAAGACGTCTGTTTGGGGTGATAGACTGAGGTGGGAATTTGTTTTACTCCTAGCATATGGCATATTTGAGCCATTAATCAGGACATAAATGGGGTTCCCTGATCAGAGAGTAATTCCCTGGGAAATCCTACTCGGGAAAAGAACCCTATTATGGCATATGCCGCACTTTTAGTGGTCATACTAGTGAGAGGGATAGGTTCAGGGTAGCGGGTCGCGTAGTCCACCAAAACAAGAATATACATATAACCTCTAGAGGAGGGAGTCAAGGGTCCTACTAAATCCATACCGACCCTAGAGAAGAGAATGTCAACAACAGGCAAAGGAAAGACGGGAGCTTTTTTTTTACTGCTCCTGGGTTGACAAGTTGACATTTCGGACTTTGAGTACAAAACCTACGGATATCCGAAAATACCCCGGGTCAATAAAACCGCCGTAATAGGTATTCTTGTTTTTTCTCTTCTGAAATGTCCACCCCCCACTTGGCTGTGTGCTAAATGTAGTCCCTGGGTGCGGTATGGATGTGGTATAACTAGTTGAGTTTTTTCTTGGTTGTTATGTTGGGTCACCCTATATAATAAACCCTTCTGAACAGGGAAATATGGACGCACCTGTCCCGTTTATTCTGTGACTGCGGATTTCCAAGCATGTTGTAATGTAGAGTCCTCTCTTTGGCTGTCCCGGAAAGGTGGTAAGGTTGACAGAACAGGGTTGTCTGTCAGGGTTACAGGGTTCAAACAGACAGGTTAGTCATATGGAAGGATCTCTTTAATTCTCTTTTTTTGCCTCTACTTAGTTTTATTTTATTCTTACCCTGGGTGATAGGGTTTTAGGCAAAAGGAGTTTCATTTAACCAGGAGTCTATTTTCTGACTGTCACGTACACTGTCTAAAAGGTCAGGAAAATGTATATAGTCAGTGCCTATAATAACTTCTTCAACCAAATGCTGTATCAATCCCATCATTAGCGGTTCTTTTTGTCCTCTACACTCAATGAAAATCTCTGCCATAGGATATTGTCTCATATCCCCATGGATACAACAGATGGTGACACATTCATTCCTCTTTATTAGGTCCTTTAGTACAAGGTTCGCCCGAATTACTGACTGACTACATTCTGAATCAATCAATACCCGAGTGGTTTTCCCATTTACGAACATGTCTTGAAAAAATGAGAGTCTTCCCTGCCAGTGTAAAATACTCTACCTCGGGTGACTCCAATTTTAATTGGTTCAGGTTTGGGTAGTTTATGGGGAAGGTTTTGTGCTATATGTCCCCATTCGGTACAGTTATAACACTGGGACATTTGATTTGGGTCTTTGTCAGTTATTCTAGGCATTGGGACTTCCTCCAGGTTTTTCACTGGTCGCATCGGGGAAGTAGGTATAGACCACCGTCCTCCCAAAGTCTGTCTTTTTTGGTTTCCTAGTCAAAATTCGGGGGCTCGGTGAAATGCACATGCTAATTCTATAGCTGCGCTTGTATTAACATTAGGATGTTGTTTGATCCAATTACGTGTTTGCAGAGGTAGAGCATCTAAAAAAGGCTCTAATGATGTAATTTGTATTACTTTGTCTCTGTCCATACCAATCCCATCATTAGCGGTTCTTTTTGTCCTCTCCACTCAATGAAAATCTCTGCCACTGGATATTGTTTCATATCCCCATGGATACAACAGATGGTGACACATTCATTCCTCTTTAGAACATCTAAAAAAGGCTCTAATAATATAATTTGTATTATTTTGTCTCTGTCCATACCTATGGGACTTAACCACTTCAATCCCAAATCTTGTATTCTATAATATTTTCCATAGGAGTCCATTTAGTCTTTCTACATTTTGTACAGTAACATTCTGTATCGAATCCGACCCATTCCAAAATCGCCTTTTTTATCTCTGGATATGGTGTTGAACCTCCAGGATTTACAGCCTGGTAGGCGGCCTGTAAGGTTCCGGTCAGCAAAGGAGCAATATATTGTCCCCACCTATACTCGGGCCTATTGGCCGAGGTGGCCACTCGTTCTAAGTTGGTAAAAAAGGCATCAGGATACTCTCCTTCTTGGAACTTCTGTAGTACAGAACTTGGGACATTGGAATGGACTCAAATGGTAGCAATAGTGTCTGTTAGCGTCTGTAGCGCTGTTTTGTATACCAATTGATTATTGGCTATTATAGTGGCTTGGTTCTTTAAGGCATTTCGTAATGTCTAACGGTCATTCCAGGCTTCTCTCTGCTGTTCCTCCAAAACCAATTGTAAGTGTCATTGTCCCTCAGCCAGTTGTTGGATCATGTCTTCTAAAGTGTGCTTTCCTTCCATCCTTCCAGTTAAGTTTTTTTAAAGGACTTTTAATATGCATCTTCTGACACCAATGTAGTGGGTTCTTCTTAGCTGTTATAACAAGACGGATAAAAGACTGGACCTGATCACTCTTTACGATAGAAGGATGGTATTATTTATTTGGTTTTTAGATGTGGAGATCAGTTTTAATTACTAAGGCCCTCATTACAACATTGGCGGTATTGACTGCCTACCGCCACAGCGACGGCAGCCAACATACCGTCGCCGTGGCTACCAGCCGCCCACCCGCATTTTGATCATAGACGGAAATCTGCCAGAAGGCTGGCAGAATACCGTGGATGGTCATGGTGGCAGATGGTGGTAAGGTGATGTTGCTGTCAGCAGCAGCGCCACTCCAGCAAAACACCGCCGACCGTTTCATGAGCAATGATACTGCCTGGCGGTGTTTTGCTGGCGGACACTGCAGCTGGCAGCAGCACTGCGCCCCGTCTCCTGCCGGAGGACCCCCTGCAAGCAGGTAAGTCGGGTTCTCCGACAGGAGAGGGGGGATGGGGAATGGTGTGTGCAGGTGTGTGTGGGGGGGTTGTGTGCGGGGTGTGTGTGTCTGTTTTTGTATGCGTGCATGCGGGTGTGAGTCGTGTTGAATGAGTGCGTGAATGACTGAATGTGAGTGTACGTGTATGTTGTTTGTTGTGCATGCTTGTGTGTAACAATGTATGTTGGTGTGTGTTGCGATGTGTGGGTATATATGTGTGTATGCGTGGGTGGATGTGAATATGCGTGTGTGTATGAGTGTGTATGTGTGCGCGTGTGTAAATGTGTGGGGGGCAGGAGAGAGAGGGGGAGGGCGGGGGGACTCTGGTGAAGGCGAGGGGGCAGTGGAGACCCCTATCAGTGCCAGGGAAAGAATTCCCTGGCACTGATAGTGCCTACCGCCATGATTTTCGTGGCGGTATGCTTGCCACGAAAACCATGGCGGTAGGCGGGGTCATAATCCCGATGGTGGGATTGTGACGGCCGCCTGGCTGGAGACCAAAGTCTTCAGCCCTGCTGCCATTACCACCCTGTCGGATGGAGTGGTACAGTGGCCAAACCGCCAATGTCATAATTTGGGAAAAGGTACCACCAGCCTGTTGGTAGTACCTTTCCCCAAATTACTGCCGACCGCCAAGGTCGGAATGAGGGCCTAAGTTTCTTGGTTAATTGTTCTTCTTTGTTTCTTCATGTTGTCTTTTGCTCTTTCTGTTCTTGTCTATGGCTTTCTTTATTTTGTTCTCTCTCTTTTCTCCTTTTAGGTGTCATCTCAGGGATGTCAGAAGTAGTTTCCACCACAGGCCGGATTCCAGGGAGCAAAGAACAGAAGTGAAAGAAAAAGGTAAGTGGACCGTGTTCTCCTGTTTATATTCTGTTGTTTTTCAGAGGGGTGGGGAGAAAGAGGAAAGAAAAACCAGAAAAAGAAAAGTTTAAAAGGGAGAGAAAAGCCTGTGCAGAAAAATATCCTCTTAGTATAGTGAAGGATAGTGCTCAACTCTGGTGGTATTGTCTCTTCCTTTACGTTGGTATAAACTTGTGCAGGTGAAATGTGGAGCCTGGTATTGATGGTGCCCAAGGCTTTAAAAGAACCTTTTCTCAATATTAAGCTTCTCCCTCTTCCTCCCTCAGTCTGTCCTCCCCTCCTCTCCACCTCCACAAATACTTTGTAGGATTATGTCTGCAGTCACGTACCTGCATGAGCCAAGTCCCTCCATGGACGTGGAAGGTTCTCTCGTCTCATCTCACGGCTGGTCTCTCTCCCGTTGGAATGATCGACTCGCTTGTTCTTCCTTCGTCGCGTGCGTCTCCTTCTCCGGCACTCGGTCTCTTTGGCGTTCTCTCCCTCGTGTCTTTTCGCTCGGGTATTTCCTTCCGCTCTTCCCTTTCCCTCGCGTTTTTCTCCTCCTCTTCTTCCGCTCGGCTGCCCGGCACTCTCCTCTCTTCCCAGATATCCGGGTTTTCGTAGACGATCCCGGTCCTTTGCCCCTCAAGAATGCCCCCGGGGTACCTAGTTGCCACAATATCCTGTGGGCGCAGAGCAACTCTGTTACATAGTGCAAGCCAGTGCAAAGGGTAGGCTAGCTTAAAAAATAATGACATTAGTCGGGTGGGGCTGGCGGTATGGAAGAAGGGGGTTTTTCACCAAAAAATGAGGCTAGGCAGGTTAGAGTAAAAAAAATGACTCTCACCTGCCTAGAGTCATTTTCCGACACAAAATCATCCATATCACATAACTCCTGTCTTACAAAAGACAGGAGTCGTGCCCACCACCCTAATGCTCAGCACAGGGGACCAGGATACCCTGGGCATGGCCATTGCACCCAATGCCATGTAGGGGGGCCCATTTAAGGGCCCCCAATGGCACTTAAAAAATAAATACTTACCTGTACTTACCTACATGTACCTTGGATGGGGTCCCCCATCCTCATCTGTCCCTCTGGTGTGGGTGGGGGTGTCCCTGGGGCCTGGGGAGGGCACCTGTGGGCTTACTCCATTGTGTTCCACCATGGAAATAGGCCCACAGGTTCCCTAATGCCTGCCCCATCCCAGGCGGTAAATAAAGGGGAAAAGCACAATTATTTGACCCCTCATCCCCATGCCTGATTTTAGCACGGGGATAAATATGGCGCTAAGGCCATCGAGTCATTTTTTGCACGAGAACGCCTACCTTGCATCTCATTAACGCAAGGTAGGTTTCCACATCCAAAAAGTGACTTTAACACCATAAATTTGGCACTAGACGGGTCTCACGCCAAAGTATAAATATAGAGTATTTTTTGCACTGAATTTGCATTAAAAAATAACTCAAATTTGGGGCAAAACAAGTACAAATATGCCCCTAAGTAATGTGCCTGGAAACTGGATTCGCCTGGTGCGTACCCTTCAAAGTACTGCCTGCATTCAAGGAGTGTGGCTCTTCATCGTGGGGCAATGACATGCATAAGCATCTTGTTGGTAGTGAGCAGATTTACTGGTTGTGGGACTTAGTGTAGCCCGCTTTTGTCAAGTATGCTGCATTTCTCTTGTGCAACACCCCACTGCGTGCTCATTTTGTGCTGTGTCTGATTCACTGGTTGTGACCCCTTGGAGATGGGGTCGTACTCGGAGCAGTATTACATTCTACCACGTGCAGCACCGCTGAACTGGCATCTGTGTGTGTGTGACTGAATTTCTCTGGTGCAGCTCAAGACATCATTCAAAAGATGTTGTGCCTGATTCCAATGAGGTACGACATTGGAACTTGCTATTAACTGGTAGGTTCCCACTGTAGTATGAATAATTTAAAGGCATCCAATTGCCAGAATCTGGCAATTGGATGCCTTTAAATTATTCATACTACAGTGGGAACCTACCAGTTAATAGTAAGTTTACCATAAGAGATGGGGGATTAGGGTCCATCTCCCCCGGTTCAAGTTCCCACGTCTACAAAAGTGAACAGGCATTTCTCATGGAAAGTACCCACAACTGGACCCCTCACAACGTTTGACTAAGCCTACGACATTGGAACGCTTCATGTGTGTCCAGCATTGTCTGGTGCGACTCACATCATTGTGCACCAGACATTGTGCCTAATTTCAGGGAGGTATGGGAATTGGAACTCCCTGTGTGTGTCTGGAATTTTCTGGTGTGACTCAAGACATCTAACATCAGACATTGTGCCTCATTCCAGGGAGGCATGCAATTGATACCTTTCTGTGTGTGTTTGGAATTGTCTCAGGTGACTCAAGTCATCGCACACCAGACATAGGGCCTGATGACGATCTTGGCGGAGGGGATTACTCTATCCCAAACATGACGGATATCCCGCCGTTTTACAAATTCCATAGGACATATCGGAACTTGTAATGTGGTGGGTGGGATATCTGTCACATTTGGGATGAAGTAATCCTCTACACCAAGGTCGTAATGAGGCCCATAGTGCCTAATTCCAGGGAGGTGCAGCATTGGTCACTTTGTGTATGCAATCGGAATTGTCTGGTATGGCCCTAGTCATCATGTACCAGACGCTGTGCCTAATTCCAGAAAGGCACAGAAGTTGGTAACTCCTTGTGGGTGATCAGAATCACCTGGTACAATTCACGTCATTGCTCACCAGACATTGTTCCTCCTTCCAGGGAGATGCAGATTTGGTAACTCTTTGTGCGCAACCGGGACTGTCCAGGGCGACTCAAGTCATCATGCCCCAGACTTTGTGTCCCCTACCAGGTAGTTGCTGAATATTTGTGTATTGGGATACCTGGCTTCGCTGGGCTCCACTGTGACCAAAGAGACCCTACCCCATTGTTTGCAGACCAGAGCCCACACCAGAAGACACTGTGCAGAGACCCCTCAGTCAACTTCCCGAGTGGTGGCCAAACCTCCATTTGTGAATTGTTGCCTGACCAACTGAAATCTCTTTCTTCCCTCCACTTTGCCCTGAGATCCTGAATAAGTGTAATACCTTCTGCTAATGGCCTAGTATCCAGGAAAGGGTGCTGTCATCTCCAACTCAATGTGGGGTGGGATGGTAGGAACTGGTTGGAGGGTGGAGGAAGGTTTGGACCCACGGGGGTCTGCAAGCACAGTGACCACTAGCCTGCTGGATATTGGCACACCGCATTAGGATGCTGGGAGCAAGTGTGAGTGAGTGTGTGTTATACTAGTCTGCCTGATATTTATGGACCCGCGGAAAGGTGTGAAACAAGTGAGTGGGAGTAATTGCCTGAAATTGACTACATCACACCGTGGTGTTGCTGTACACGTTGTTTCTTGGTCAGAGGATTATAACGGTTGACATTGGGTTTTACCTGTGTGGCCTAGGCAACGTTACTATTTACTACTGCTACTATTCTCTGTATGTACACATTGCTGCTATCATTGTAAATCGTGGTGCACCCTAAACTGTGTGATATTGAATTTGGATAATCACTAGGGTGGATATCATGCTGACAACCTTTTGGCACCACATGACGGTGCTGGAAGGGAATGTATTAAGTTTCATACATACTGATAATGTTATTTTAAAACAATTGGGCCTAGTACTGCTAATGATATTTCTAAACTTAATTTATGGTCATATTTACATGATGTTCATGTTATGCTATCTTAACTAATGTGTGTGTTGAATACAAACTTTATTTACATACACCTCATGTGAAGTCTTTTTTGTGATGCTCAGTGTATTTGTTGTTTGGTAGTGCTGTGCCAATGCTCTTTACACATTGCCCCTGTGATAAGCCTGACTGCTTTGTGCCAAGCTACCCAAGGGTGAGCACAAGTTATACAATGAGTGTAATCACCCACCCCTGATTGTAGTGGTAGGTTCGGCCTGGCTAAGGTCTACCCTCAGTCAACCAGATTATGCCACCTCCAACACACACCACTGAATGTTGGTTGTGACATGCGACCAGATACTGTATTAGAATGATCCCGTGGCACACAAAATGGAGTACTGTCATTATTTTCATTATTGGTGTTTATTGATGTGTGATTCCTATTGTGGGTCAGATGATCGTGCTCCAACTGTTGACATAAATCATGAGTAGTTTGACTATTCAATCTGAATTGTTTGGTAATATCCCATTCTCCCAGGGTGGTATAGTCTGGAAAAAAATGAAGCTGTTGTCTTCTACCATTCCTTGGGTTCATATGTCTGCATTTAAAAAGAAAGAAAATATTTATTTAAATGTAAAAACATTTATTTGCTATTTAACACCTCATGTCTTTTTAAAATGCTTTTTGTTTTTCTAGCATATCTGTACACAACATTTTTTTATAGATTTTATTTCAAATAACATTTTTTACATGTTTATTAATGTTTTAAAAATAATGTGAAAATAATAAATTTTAATGTATTATTTACACATTATTTTTTTCTCAAAAATTCCGTCATCTGAAGTATAAACAAACCATGCAAATGTTCTATTTAACCACAGTAACACACTACATAATACTGTTTTATTTTTTTTAAATGAGTAGAGTTCACATTTTGTATATGTAAACTAACTAACGAACATTTTGAGAGGTGGTGACGCACTTAACATTCACAAGTACAGTATTTCACTGTCTAAAATGGCAGGCGACTGACCTTGCAGTCAGGACATTTGCAATCAGACAGCCGTCGGTGGACGTTGACTGCATAGTGGTTGTAAAACTCCACAAAGGACACAGCCATAGGCTAACGTGTCACAGCAACATACAAAACCCAATGGATGTGTCTGTCTCCGTTGACAAATGCATATGTTGTGCAGATGTACACGGCGTTTAAAAAAAGCTCACTTGCCTCCTAACAGCCAACAACAGCTCGTCCACTTTTGCTGCTGTTTCCAACCTCTAGTAGCTACTATGCCCGGTAAAGCAGGTGACAGGGCCCAAGCTTCTTTGCAGAGGAACTAGATTTGCTGATTATGTAGGTACTGTCCCTGTACAGCAGGTGGATGGCTTACTAGAGGAACATGGACATATTTAAAATTAAATGTATTTCTCACTAACTTGTTTTTTTTTTAACACAGGCTAAAATGTTCCCTTTAGTTCCTAATTGAAGTGTAGTTATTGGAGAGAAGTCAGCTCAATATTCGAGCTTTGAACAAAATGATGTTTCTGAATGCTTTTAAATGTCAGAAAATTAAAACGTTACCTTGATAATTAAAGTAACTCATTTCAATTAACTCACATATCAAAGTTTTCCATTAACAAACTGGATGCCCCTTACCCCCAGTGGCCAGTAGACACCATGCCATAAATGAAAAATACTGCCATTTCTTCAAATAAACTAAGGCGGTCATTATGAACATGGCGGGAAAGACTGCACCGCCGGTGGTGGCAGTAACTGCCACCAACAGGCTGGCGGTCTGGAACACCAAATAATGAAGCACATGAAAAAGAGCCAGCGTGAAAACCACACACCGCCAACAGGGGAGTGCTGACATCGACGGAAGAGGCCACCCACAGGCCAAAGGAAAGGCCCCCCGCCCAAAAAATAATGAAGCACAAGACCGCTGTCAGTTCCTGGGCGGGAACCACCGCCACACAAAGCCTGGCGGAAACAAACCAAATAAAAGAAAACACTCACCATAGGCACACACAACACACCGAAGCAGACATGGAGAGAGAATTGGAAATCTTGCCAGTGCTGCTCCTTGCCATATACCTCCACGACCGTGACCACCAACAAAGACAATGACGGTAAGTACCGCAACCTACTAAAGAAGGGAAGAAAGGACACAGTTGCATACCCACCCATCCCAACCCAGCCACCCTGCAACACACCCCAACCCCTCACACCATCACAAGCCATATACACCAGTACAAGAGGTACTTACCCGACAAAAGGCCAATACAACCTGCCCAAAGTACACACATGTGCACACCAAACCCCACAATGAAACGATGAACCACGTCTCCAGAGTGTGCCAAGAGCAACACTGGGCACTCAAACTTTAATTATCATAGAAAATTCAATGTCCATATAAGACCATTGTCCAGTCCAACAGAAAAAGGCTGAAGGGCCCAAATGGCCTGAACTTGAGTCCCACTTGTGCACATGGTACTCCACCTTAAAGGGACATCAATGGGGAAGCCAGGCACCTCCGGGAACAGAGGCAGGGTGTGGCGAGGGTGGGGACTTACGTTTGGGAGGGGGGAGCTTGGGCTTACATTTAGGAGGTGGTGAGTTTGCTCTTGGAAGGTGGGAGAGTGTGCTTGGCCTGGGAGGTGGCAGATGGACCTGGGCCAGCACAGGGCTTCTTGCTCACTGGGGAAGGTGCACGGGAATGGGAAGGGCAGACTGGGGCAGATTTAGACGTTGAAGGAGTGGACAGGGCAAGGAGGTGGGCACATTTAGGGACGAGACGGGGTGGGCCAGTGGGTACGAAAAGGTCAACACAGACAGGAAAACATTTTTAGGGGCAGTTGGGGTGGACATGGAGAAAGGTGTGGGAGTGGAGGTAGAGGGAGTGTTTGTAACAGGTGCAGATGTGCCGGATGTGGATGCAGGTGCCTGTACAGTATTCTGAGGTGTGATGGATGTGTGTTGGGTGGGTGTCTGGGAATGTTTGAGTGTTTTGGGAGGGGGGTGTGGACACAGTGGGACAATACAGGCTGCCAGTGTACATGAATGTTGTCTGAGTATCTGCAGGTCTGGTGAGTGTGCTGAATGTGTCAGAAAATGTCATTGTGGTGAGTGCAGGTGTGGTGTCTGGGGTGCATGACTGGATGTCTGATGTTGCTGTGACTGCAAAAAGGGGGCCAGCAACAGTGAATGAGGGTGCAGTGCTTCTGAGTGTGCATTTTGAGGTGACAGACAGGGAGGCGAGAGAGGTGGACATACTGGGGGAAGTGGATGTTGTCGTTCGTGCCTTTGTATGTTTGTTGTGTGTATGCCTGTGGTGGAAAGTGTGGTGCTTGTATTTCTGTGTATGTTTTTTGTGTGTTGAGGTGTGTGCATGCCTGTCTGAACGTGTGATTGGGATGGGTGAAGGGAGTAGGGTGCTTGAAGGGGCAGAGGTGTTTGGAGGGGGGACGGGAAGGGCAGGGACCACGGCTGCCGTCAAAGAGGAGGCCAGAGCCTGAAAAGATCTCTGTAGGCCAGACATGTCAGCATGAATGTCTTCCAGGTATGCATTGCACTGCTGCATCTGGGATGCTAGCCCCTAGAAGACATTCACAATGGTTGTCTGCCCTACAGAGATGGTCCTCAGGAGGTCAATAGCCTCCCCTGTGAGGGCAGCAGGGCTGACTGGGGCGGGGGATGAGGTGCCTGGGGCGAAGGAGATGCCCACCCTTCTGGGTGAGCGGGCATGGGTAACTGGGTGGGGAGAAACTGGGAGGGTGGTGATGGTATGGGGGTGGCAGAAGATGACAAAGAATGGGTGGGCCCACTAGGGTCCGCCACCACCAGGAAGCTCCCATTGGAGCACTACCGCCAGTGGTAGGAGCATCCCCAGTGGTACTCCCCTTGCCCTCCAACTCACTGGTCCCCTTGGTGTCGGTAGACTCTTCCTCCTTGGAACCGTGGGCAGCTGCATCTCCACTCACCAGTGCCACTGCTCCCTGGCCAGATGATGCTGAGTGGGGAGACAAAACATGAGAGATATATGTAAGTACCTGAATGGATGTACAGATTTAGTTCACTCATACTCCAACCCAGCTTATACACCAACACACAGCACCTACAACTATAGTCATGCCTATGCCCCTGACTAGTAGCCACAACCCTAGCATACAAGTCTTCTCCCACATGACACAAGGACCTGATGAACTGCAGGCCTGCCCCTAATCATCTCAGTGCCCATGGAGACTGGACTGCTGTTAGACACCTGTCAAAGTACCTGGCACTAGACAGCATACATCCTACAGCACCCTCAGACATCCATCAAAGATGCATGATATGGTGTTGGTACTCACCCCCTTGCGGCTGCTGTGCAGCCTTCAAGCACCCATTCAAGTCTGGATATGCCACCACCAGAATGCAGTGCATTAGGGGGGTCAGGGCTCGACGGGCACCCCTTCCTCATTGGGAAGACTTCCTTAGCTGGGCCTCGCAGGTCAACCTGGCCCAGGGCTGTAGGTCCTCCCACCACTTCCTGCAGTGATTGCTCAGCCGGTTGTAGACTCCCACGGTCCGCACCTCCCTGGCGATGGCCTGCCACAGTGCCCACTTCTGATGGGTGCTAACCTGTAGGGGACACACAGAAAAGAAAAACAGAGCTCAGAAAATGGCTATGTGATACCGCTGACTAAACATTCCCTATTGGACAGACACTTCACAACATCATTTGACCACCTGACTCACGGTACTTGCCACACATTCTATGCCTGTGCAGGTATATACCGACCATACATGCATACAGGCATTCACCACCATCACACACATCCATGCACGTCATCCCCCTACTCACCTGCTCCTCTGGTCGCCCATATATCTTGACATACAGGGGTGGGACCCAATCCACCAGCTTCTCCAGCTCCTCCGTGGTGAAGGCTCGTGCCATTTGAGTAAGCAGAGTCAGGACACAGCAGCACACTCATTAGAGTATCTCCATGCACGGGATCCGGGAGTCAAGTGAACCTGGGGCGACAACATGGCGTACGCTCTGCGCCGGTGTGCACCGTCACCGCCAGCGTCGATCATGATAGGCCCAGGTTCCCCATTGACAGCCATGTTAACCAATGAATATGTGCATGGCGGTGAATACCACCTTAAACCATAAGAACAACCGCTAGCGGAATTAGGTCACTTCCACTGCTACTTATCTGGATGGCAGGGGGTTGCCATTTTGCTAGCATGACACAGATATTTCCTGGTCATGGGCCCCATGCAGGCCCTATGGACCCCAGCCCTTAGTTGCATGCACATATGACTCTTTTTTCCCTACAACATTCCAAACATATCACTTCATACATGTCCCTACAGTTGTGCATCATACATTGCTTGTGTGTAACCTACATATTGTACAGCAGTTATTCATACACAACATGTGCATATGTATGTGTGTCCCTCAGGTGTGTTCTCCACTCTCCCTAGGTACAGACCATGTGGCGAGGGAGGGCTCCATCTGTGTACAGACCTCTTGTTGATTTGGAGACCATGGTGGAACGTCACATCATTATCAACTACAGACTCAATCGTCCTACAATCCATGTGCATTACTGGATCCAGTACTGAGACTGGCTAATTGGAATCAGCATGCCATCCCTACTGAAGTGCAAGTGCTCTCTGTGCTCCATTTCCTGGCCACGGGCTCATTTCAGTTGACAGTGGGCATGGGTGCAGGGTTATCACAGCCAATGTTTAGCCTCATCCTGTTCAAATTCCTGGATGCATTTGTACTACACCTGCACACCCAGAGGGCTGAACTCCCTGCCATCAAGTCTGAATGTTATGCCTTTGCTAACATTCCCCATGTGATAGGTGCCATTGATGGCACCCACAAAGCTCTCATCCCCCAAGAGCAAATGAACAGATGTACAGGAACAGGAAGAACTTCCACTCAATGAACATACAATTGGTGTGTACTGCAGACCAGTACATATCACATGTGAATGCCATGTTTCCAGGATCAGCCAATGATTCATTTGTCCTGAGGAACAGCAGTGTACCACACATGATGGATCAACTATAAGGGGATAGAGGATGGCTCATAGATGCATGTGTATAACACTGGTTCTGTACATAGCTGACAGCCAGGCTGTCTGCAAGTAATGGCAGTCTGTTACAGTCCTGTTTCAACCACGTTTGAAGGTGATTCTGGCTATCCCAATTTGCAATGGCTCCTGACACCTGTGGGAAATCCTAGGACAGATGCAGAGAGGAATTACAATGAGGGCCATGGACGTACTAGGAGGGTGATAGAGCGCACTGTAGGTCTCCTGAAAGCTAAATTCCATTGCCTCCATCTCTCTGGGGGTTCCCTGTGCTATGGCCCTGAGAAGGTGTGTAGAATAGTAGTGGCCTGCACCACAAATAAGGTGCAGCTGCACAACGTGGCTGTGAGGAAAGCTATACCCCTACTGGAGGAGGAGGGTGCCCTATATCCAGACCTGCGGGGATGAGAGTGATGGTGAGGATGAAGAGGTGGAAGATGACCACTCCAGGAACCAGCTGATCCAACTATACTTCCGGTGATTATGAGGTACTGTTCACTGATGATGTTGTCTGCAATGCATAATATCTGTCTGACTTATTCACTATGGGGATGTGGGGTCTGTAGTCATTGACAGTGTTACCTGAATATTGAGGTGGCATGTGCCATGGAGACAGACTTGTGTACATTTCTGTTTACTCCACACAATGTTGTGCGCGGGGTGCCATTCCTGCAATAAAGGTCTGATTATGGAATTGACTGGCAAATGCATTCACATTTACAATTGATTCATCAATATGACAGGGGACATACGATCTGGTGTACATGTGTTTTATTTGGTGTCCTTAATGCATTGCTGCGCTTTACAGAGATAGGGTGTGGGCTAATGGTGGATGTCCATAGTAGGTACATGGGCTGGGTGATTGGCGGCAGTGGGTATAGGTCAATCTGTCCCTTGCAAGTTGTTATGTTGCTATTAGCGGCTGAGTATGGTGGCACAGTAGCGCACTTGGGAGTCAGTCCATTTCATTGTCACTTCTTGGCGGGGGCCTTGGTCATGGCAGGTGTTCCTGTGCCATATCTGGGTCTGAGGGACCGTTTGAGGGTCTGGTGCTGGGCTGCACGAGTAGGTGTGCTGGTCTCCTGTGTGTCCTTTGCCAGTGCCTCCAGTCAGTCCAGTTGCTTCTGCTGATGTAGATGGCTGGTCTGTGTCCTGGTCAGTTCGTCACATTTTTTTTGCATCCACACAGGTCAATGCCCATCAGAAAATAACATCTGGAAGGCCACCACAAATAAGGTGCGGATCCTCGGGGTCTACAAGTGGTGCAGTATCCATTGTAGGAAGAGGTGGGAGGTACTACGATGCTGAACCAAGAAGTTAACAGAGTCCAGCTTGGCTACTCCTCCCAAAATGGGAAGTGCATGCGCTGCACCCTGAACCCCTCTGATGGCCTGCATGCTTGCAGTGGCCCATCCTCAGCTTGATGGGCAGTTGAGAGCCCAACAGCAGCATCAAGGTGGTAAATTATTTTTGTAGTTCTTATTGTTAGATAACCTATTTTTGTTACAGCAACAAATTATGGCATCAACATAAAGGTTGACACACGTCCAATGCACAAGAAGAGTTTCTGGAATGTGTACGTTTTGAACAAAGTGTATAATGAGTGTGTTTTTTATGTTTTTTTAAACATTATAGCACTATATTTCTGTTCACTAGCAAAGGACTGTTTTGAGCATACACATGCCTGCCTAGGAAAATTGAGGTACATGAATGTGTTTGTTGTTACAAGGGCAGTTGTACCAAACAGGCCACAATTTCTGATTGTGTCAGGTGTGATGCTCCATCACAATTGTGAAGGAGGTTCCATTGGCCCATTTACAGATGACACAGCATAAAAAGGAGTTATGATACAGTGGATGTTCCAAACGTCACATTGGTGAGTTGGTATAGACAAACAATAGTGAGCATGTAAGTCAGAAGCATGAGAACGGTGGCACGTTTTTATATTATAAACATGTAACAAATATGTTTTCACTAAAAAATGTCAGTTTATGTTACGATATGCTGATTGGCATGATGCCTTACTCCTTCATAGATGTGCATGTAAGCCAATCTGATTTCTCAAACATGGTTTTGCATGCATTTCTGAATAAAACAGACAGGATTGTGTATACATTGGTCACAGAGTAACAGATACGGAACTCCAGATTTTATATGTCCTTTGTTATATCCAGATGATAAGTCAATATTGAAGAAAAGGATTTAAGGGAAAGCGACTTTTGCAGATGGACAATGTTTTTTGCTCAATATTGATTTTTGTAATGAGTTTACTGATCAAATCAACCAATCTGGACCATTCAGAGGTGTTAAACAATTCCTGGAGGAAATTCAAAATGATTAAGAGAAGTTACAAAAAATTAAATGGGAGTATTGATGGGAATTTACTAAACTATGAGCAAATGGGTCCTGAAGATGTTCCCTACATGCAAGAGATAATGGTAAACTTTACCTAAGTTTGAAAGCCTTGAAGCAGGTGAAATATGAACATTAGGAAATGCGTTTTGAAACTCATGATTATTTTTCTTTCCACAGATATAATAACAATATTTTTTATATATCTTTTCAGCATCATTAGAAGCAGGCAGAGAGGAATTTGGCCATGAAGGCGGGAAAGCAGCTGGCCACTATATATCAGGTAGTGAGACATCCAACACCAATTGATAAGACAGTGGCATGGAAGTTGAGGGGAAATGAATGGAGGACACCAGCTTGTCATCATCTTCGGAAGTCTCCACCAATGACAGTCCCTAATGGTTCCGGACCCTACAGGATCTGTACCTTCTGCATCCTTGTCCGCCACCTAGATTCCCATCCCCACCCTTATGTTTGCCTCCCCCCCAGTTGGCCAAAGCCACCCCCCTAAAGTGTCTGGAGATTCCTTTGGCACAGGAAACTCTCCTCACTGTCCGTGTCCCCAGCATCGCTCAGTGAAGAGGCTATTGACCTTTTACATGGCATCTCTGAGGCCAGACTGCAATTGTGAATGGCATTCAGGGCCTCAGTTGCCATATACAACAAATTGTTGCATTTGGATGCCATTCATAGTTCAATTTCTGGCATGCAGAGATCGCTTGCTAAACTAACTTCTGCACTGACCGCAGCTCCCCAATCAGCCCAACCTTCTGCCCCAAATCCAGTCCCTTTCTCATCCCAAGTCCCAACTCCTATCCCTATACAAGCACATTCACTTATTTACAGGTACCAATTCCAAGAGACACAAGCAGCAAACTCCCACACACACAAACATGCAAAGACAGAAAAACACCCATCCCACATACACCCACTACTGATATGACATCCAAAGGTACCAAAGCAACCACTACACCCATCACAACACCCACAAGCACCGCAGCCTCCACCACACCCACGACTACAACATCAACCACCACAGACACAATCATCACAACCACCACCACTAGCACACCCACAATCACCACAACAACCTGTATACCCACAACCATTATCACACCCACAAGCACCACAACATCCACCTCAGAGCACACTTATCCAGACACACTCACATAAAAATGCACAAATAGATGCAAAGCAATTCCCACTAATCCCAAATGCACACACTCACCCTACCACCAAATCCTTGCTAAACCACACACAACCACACATTCACCAGACACACATGCAGGTGCAAAACATGCAGACACATGCAACACAACCACACCAACCACATCAACAGCACACTCATTGTTGGAAAATGCGTTATTGGTAATGGCAGGTACGTACCTACACTTAGCAATAGGCCACTAAACTCCACTTAGGTCCAGTTAGGTCTCAATAAATTAAACACAGCTCAACCCTTGGTAGCTTGGCAATGAGCGACAAGGCTTAACTTAGGAGACATATGTGTAAAGCATTTAAAAATCACAAAAAACAGTAAATAAGTAAACCACAAAACACAATAAATCCAACACCAATTAGATCATATTGATATCTTTGAAATGACACCAAAACAAATAAAATCAGATAAAGGGGACCTGAGATATGAATATTTAAAGAATTAATGCTTTTTAGCACTTAGAAACGAACATCACCAATCTGGTAATCTGGTGGCACCTCAACCAGGGCAAAGTCAAAGTTTGAGGCTGACCGCAATGGAGCCCTGCTCGGCTACAGCTCGGGGGAGGCCTCAGCCAAAAGTTTACCTTTGGAATTCATTGTTTTTCTGGAGATTTTCATCAGCGGGACCATGTCTCCAGTCCAATCTGACCTCCTGGAACTCTTCCTCGGATACGCATTGCAGGAGCCTTCAGTGGAGATTTTTACCTTCGGACTTAGTTATTTTTTCGAGGTGAAAATTCTTCGACCGGGGCAAACCTGAATCTTGATCCGACGTCCCTGGAGCCCTCTTCGGATACACTGCCTGGGAGGTCCTGGTCAACTTCCTACGTTCAGACTTAGCCACTTTTTCTGCGATTTTCTTCACCAGGACAAACCTGCAAGTCAGGAAGGGTCGCGGTTGAGGCAAGCTGGCTAGAGTTGCCGCTGCTGGTCGGTCCCTTTATGGAGCTTTCTTCCAAAAGTTCTCCAAACTTCTGGATCTTCTTCCTGATGTTCAATTAAGGTTCTATTGAGGTCCACAGCTCACTCCAAGGTTCCAAAAGCTCGGAGATGCTCCTTGAGGATACAGACTACAACTCCCAGAATACACCTGGTGCAAACTTCTTTTTGGCCACTGGACAGTGGTCAGCTGATCACTTTCTTCAGGAATTGGTGCTGGGGATTCTGGTTAGCAATTTTTCACCTGTAGCAAACAGGGATTCCCTCCTTGGACCAGTTGAAGCCAGGCAAAGTCCTTCTTGTGGTGGAGACCAAGTGTGCAGCTGGTGCAGTCTTCCAGAGTGCAGTGTCCAGGTGCAGGTCAGGGGTCCAGCAGGGCAGTCCTTCTTCTTCTGTAGTTCTTCCTTGTTGGAATCTGGTAGGGATCGAGGTGTGGGTGCAGGTCTGCCAGTTTTATCCATGCTCCTGGGTGAAAAACAGGGGGGGAGGTCCTGGTTCTCGAATCAGGTGCTGGGTCCTCCCCCCTGTGATGACCATTTCCTGGGAAGTGTGGCAAAAAATCAATCCCAGGGAGCAACATTCCTCAAAACTCCATCATGACTGAAAGTGATTTTTGGAGGTTACATCTGGCTGAGCCCACCCACTGATGTTGCTAAACATTTTAAACACACCCTTCTCCTGCCCTCTCTTAATCTAATCAGGGGGGTACCTAACTGTGTGGGTTTGCAGGATGTGAGGGAGGTGCTGGGTTGCCCCAAATGTCCTTCCCTGCCTTTGAAGACCAGTTTGGCAGCCACCCCCCCCTTTCTGTGTCCCCATGTGCTGAAGCAAGATCTCCTTCCCCAAGCACAGCTCTTTGTGTCAAGGCAAGCTGGCCAGGCTGCCAGAGGCTGGCCAATCAGAGCAAAGCAGCAAAACACTGCAGGGCTGAAGTTGGCAACTGTTCAGGTAAAGTTTAAAAATCTTTACATGAACAAGTTATATGAAATCCAACAATTGTAAGTTGTGAGATTTAGTATTACAATTAATTTGATACCAAACCTAAGGTATCTGTTACTTAAGGGGACTTTAGAAATTAAAATAAATTCTCCCCGTTCTAGCCTATATAGGCCATTCACTACAATGAGGGAAAAACTAATTTGGCTGTTTTACCTCACCAGGGCTTAAAAAACTATTTTTATAAGGTCCCTGTATTTAGTTACATGGCATCCAGCCCTAGGGGCACATAGGGCATACCTTAGGGGTGACTTATATGTAAAAATAAGGTAGTTTAAGACTTTGGAACTACTTTTAATTCCAAAGTCGAATTTGCATGTAACCTTAATTTAAAAGCAGCCAGCATGGCAGGTCTGCCTTTAAAATGACACTGGGCACCACCTGTGCTGGGTCCCTAAACCTACATGCCCTTCCATATACTAGGGACTTATAGCTAGGTTGAGTTAGCAAATTATAATTAGCCTAATTTGCATTCTCATTTTATACAGAGCACAGGCCCTGGAACTGGTGAGCAGTACCCAGAGCACCATTAAAGTCAGGAAAACACCAACAAAAAGTGAAAAATGGGGCAAAAAGTCAGGGATCCTCTGCATTGAGCCCTGTTTCTCACACTCAACCAAACAAACACAACCACACAAAAGCACACACAAAAAAACACCAGCCAAACCTAAATGCTCACACTCACCAAACTTCAAACAACTTTCAAGAAACACACACCCAAGCATACATCACATACACCAGACCCATATGAAGCTGCAAAACAGACAGATAGACACACTTCACCCATTCTAGCTCCCTCTTCCCCCAAACCTCTCCCACCCCTCCTACCTATACTTCTCCACCTAAATTAACATTCTGCCTGTCCCTAACCCCTGTGGAACCCAAACTCGCCCTTCCCAAAAAGTATCATTGAGGTGTCCTCTCTGGTCCCACTAAATGCCCCTTCTTGAGGAGGCTACTCTTTGGCGGTGTATTTAGGAGGCAAGTCCTGGGCCAAAAACCCACAAGTTGATGCTGTGCATTAGGTTATTTTTCAATAATTATTTCTTGTATAACAAAGATTTTGAGAGAGGTATCTCATTCCTGAATACAAATTATTTTCTTTTCACAAAGTTTGTGTGGACATTATTATTTCTTTACAAGTCACTAATTATTAAAAATATTAATTATGAAAATGTTCGATACAAGAAGTTACCTTTAATTTATGACAGTTAACACAATTTCTTCAAATAATATATTTACACAGTGTATTCATTAGTGATAAATGCTTGTTATGTTCATGGTCATTTTGGTGCAAGCATTCATCATCATAATGGACACTTACACCAAAATTAAACATTTAACATTTTTTTACATGCTAATGCAGGTGTGTTTTTTTTTAATTGATCAGTGATAAAAATGAACGCATATGCTTTATACTTTCCGAAATTGTAGTTAATTAAAATGTAATGATATGCCAAAAATGTACTAGACAAAGGGAAATGTCAAAATACATATATGAGATATGCATTTCTTGTAAACAAAGTATTTGTCTTGTCTTGTGCAATTTCTACATTTTACTAAATATGTGTTGTTCCAAAAATGTGTAATACAGATGTATCTGATTTGATACTATAGGAAAAATTAATAAAAACACCTGTATGGACACATTATGACTTTAGGATTAATGTGACTTATTGTGTAGGTGTCCCTTAGCATGAAAGCAGCTTACCCCAAATGTGTAAATGTATATAAAATATAATTTCTTTAAATTTCTTAAACAGCCACATTACACACAAATATGCATTGCACATGTTTATAGTATTGCTTGTTCGTGTGACTTAAAAATGCAAAAGCTAATATCAACAGACAATTCAGATGGCAACAGGGGAAAAAGACACTTACCTTCGGCTCTGGTGATGACTGGGTTGATTTGTGTCATGGTCAAATAGCAGCAGCAAAGGAAGGACTTGTACAATTGGGTTTATGATTAAAAAGTTCGAGCTTATATCCCTTTCAATATGCCAACTCAGGTGTAGAGGTTTCTTCGCCAAAGGTATGGCACAATGTGATTGGCTCCAGCGGAAAAAAACTGTTTGTGGTCCTACAGACAGCCGCTTTTGCCTATGGCGTAGCCTACACAGGTGTAAAATTCATACATAGGCCCACCAGCATCAATAGAGAAAGCTGACCTCCTAGTCGGCTTATGGCATATCCGACAGAAAAGCTACAGTGGGACCAATTACACCAAAATCAAAATCAGACCTTAATTTTCCAGCTATGGCATGAATCAGTGGGAGAAGGCTAGAGTTTAAAGAGGAAGAGGCAGGGTAGTAAAAAGGAAAGGAAGGACAGTAGAACATGAGCAGTTGTCAGGAAGAGGCAAAACAGAGAAGGAAATAAACAGCTTGGTGAGGGAGGGAGAAAACGAGTGAGAGTGTGAGAAAGTCCTCAGGGAGGAAAACGGCGTATAACATCTTGCATAGGGAATGGTGAGAAATCCAAAAAGAGAAACAGCAGGAAGAGGAAAGACAGACCATGGAAGAGGGATGATAATGGTACATGTTGGAATGCAAAGCAGTTAGCGCTGGGCCAGAGTCAGTAGTGTGGCTCGTGACTGAATGTGACTGCCTGCAGTATTGGATTTTAATAATCACTGGATTATCACAGCATGCCCATATTCAGCAATTTGCCAGTCCTCACTCTGCCCCTTAAAGCCTCTAATCATCCTTCTCTACTCCAGAATGTCACCTCATAATAATACTTTTTCAGGCTTGGTTTGTGCTTTGGTTCTGTGAGCCAAGCTGGACCACTGGCTAGGCTCTTACTCAGCTCTTACCATAACATTTTTAGCTTGCTCTCCTTTACTAACAGCAGTCTTTCAAACATTGTAAAAATGCTAAGATTTGTGAGAGTCTTTCAAATAAACAGACATAACTGAATACTCTGAACACCAAATATAGGCCCTCATTACAACATTGGCGGTAAATCCCGCTTACGGCCGTACAGAAGACCGCCAACACACCGCTGCGGCGGTGGAATTCCGCTACACCTATTATGACCCACAGCTCGGAATCCGCCAAAATCCAGACACCCACACAAGTCCGCCACACCAAAGGTCAGTGATAAATTGGCGATAACAAAACCTCCACCGTCATGCCAACAGGAATACGTCCACACTATCACGACCCACGAATCCACGCAGCGGTCTTTCAACCGCGGTATTCCATTGGTACCCACCGCCGCGCTCAAAATACACACTCATTTACAAAAACACAACCACATTGGACAAATCGAAATACACACACCTGATACACATACACACACCACTCCCACACACCCAATACAATATAAAACACACACCCACATCACCCACAAACCCTTACTACCAAAATTGCAAAAGAAGGACCGAGAGAGACAACACCAGAAACAACACTAGCATCCACAGACACACAACATCATCATTCACACAACATCCACGTACCTCAAACAACACACACAAACACATCCCCTCACACATCACAACACACACCACCCTACACATCACCCACACCACATCATGGCACCACAACGACACCCCAGGTTCTCTAGGAGGAGCTCAGGGTCATGGTGGAGGATATCGTCTGGGTAGAGCCACAGCTATTCGGATCACAGGTGCAGCACACCACCAGTGCAAGGAAGATGGAGCTATGGCGCAGAATCGTCAACAGGGTCAATGCAGTGGGACAACATCCAAGAACACAGGATGACATCAGGAAGAGGTGGAACGACCTACGGGGGAATGTGCGTTCCGTGGTCTCAAGACACCAGATTGTAGTACAGAGGACTGGTGGTGGACCCCCACCTCCTCCCCCACAACTAACAACATGGGAGGAGCTAGTCTTGGCAATACTGCATCCTGAGGGCCTCGCAGGAGTAGCAGGAGGAATGGTAAGTCAACTCTTAACTATTATATCCCCCACCCTACCTGCATGCCATCACATACCCCCACCCTCACCCCCATCACTCCAACACCTCACATATGTCCCACTATCACAAACCACCCATCCCAACATCAAGCCCTGCATGCAAAACCAAAGCATGGACACCCATCACCAAAGGATGTCCACTACAGATACACACACAGACCCCAAACCAAATATCACACAAGGACCTAGAAATGAATGCAAGCACTGGAGTACAGGGTGACTCACCCATTGCGCACGATGGCACACACAGATGCAATAATCATGCCTTTACACCCCTGCAGGACCCCTACCCAACGTCACCGGACAGGAGGTTCCAGACATGTCCACTCCCCCCACAGAAGAGGCCCACAGTGATGACAGCAGCTCTGTATAACTGGGTCAAGATGACCAGCCCGGCCCATCTGGGACCTCGGGACAGTCAGTTACCCTGACACTGGCACAAGCCACCACAGAGCTCCCCCCCCTCAGGAAACACCACCACAGCACCCACCGGGCCCATCCCTCTGTCCCCATGATACGTCAAGCTGCAGTGTGTCCATCACTACAGGGAACCCAGGCAAACCCACCACCCCAAAAAAATCAGGGACCTGGGGGCAGTGGCAGTGGGCACTCAGTTCAGGGGACAGAGGCACAGGAAAACAGGGGAACTGGGAGGACTGCTGGGAGCGTACCATCATTCCCAGGAGATGATGCAACAGTACTGGCCAACTTTCAGGAGACCCAGCGGCTGCAGGAGGAACACTATCTGGGGATCAGGGAGGAACTCAAGTCCATCAACACCACCCTGGCCACCCTTGTAGGGGTGCAGCAGGACCTTGTCAACACCAGGAGGGACACTGTGGCACAACAAGGGGCCCCTGACACTAGCCTGGATGATGAACAGCCCACCACCTCCGCCGGCACTAGTGGACAAGAGGCACCGCCACAGGACCACGACACCAGCACCCCACCCCCTGCAGATGGAGAGCCACCTCACAAACGGTCCCTGAGATCCAGAAACAAGACAGAGAACCTTGCCAAGATCCCCGCCAGGAAATGAGACCCCCCGAATGTCATCCTTCTGTCCCGCTTTGTCACCCTGTCCATCCTTAAACTGCCCTAGCTCCACTTCCTATGCCCCTTTGGACAATGCATTCCTCCACCATCACCCCTGACCATTTTACAACCCCCTCCACTTATTTGCACAAAAATAAACACACATCAATCACAAAACAATCTGGAGTCAGTCTGTGCTTTCACAGATGTATATTTACAATAACGATCGAATATAGCAATGTCAATTTTAATGTCAACATACTGATGTAACACAGCACTAGTCCATGAGGAAATATAGTAGAGGTCACACAGTGGGACCCACATCTGTGAAATGGAAAGGCAAAGTGACATGTCAGGGTCCATACACTGGGTGAAAGTGACAGACTTATGATAGTTCAAACAATAGAATGAGATGTGTGAGGCAGTGATATTTTCTTACCTGTGTCTCACTGGAAGTATTGCTGGATAATGTTGTTTCTGTTGTCGATATCCTCTTCTTCTGCCTCCTCTTCTTCACTGTCCACAGGCTCCACAGCTGCCACAAGACCTCCAACTGGACCATCCTCCTGCAGAAAGGGCACCTGGCGTCGCAAAGCCAGGTTGTGCAGCGTACATCAGGCCACGATGATCTGGCACACCTTCTTTGGTGAGTAGTAGAGAGAACCACCTGTCATATGGGGCACCGGAACCTGGCCCTTCAGGAGGCCAAAGGTTCTTTCTATAATCCTCCTAGTTCGCCCATGTGTCTCATTGTAGCATTCCTCTACCCTTGTCCTGGGATTTCTCACTGGGGTCAGTAGCCATGACAGGCTGGGGTACCCAGAGTCACCTGCAAATGTCGAGGGACAACTGTTAGACACACACTAACCCGTACGGACAACTCCAGACCCAGACAACTATTCACAGGGTATAGGGTCCTTGTCCTCACCTATTAGCCACACACAGTGCCTCTGGAGTAACCCCATCACATAAGGGATGCTGCTATTCCTCAGAATGTAAGCGTCATGCACTGAGCCAGGAAACTTGCCATTCACATGGGACAGGTACTGGTCGGCCAAACACACCATCTGCACATTCATTGAAAAGTAGCTCTTGCTGTTTCTGTACACCTGTTCACTCCTGCGGAGGGTACCAAGGCGATATGTGTCCCATCAATGGCACCTATGATGTTGGGGTTATGTCCCAGGGCATAGAAGTCACCTTTCACTGTAGGAAAATCCTCCAAGGCAAATATTCCAAAACGATGTAGCTGCGCCTGTGTTTCAGCAGGGCAGACAACACTCTGGACAACACGTTAGAGAACATTGGCTGGGACATCCCTGATGCAATGGCCACTGTTGTTTGAAAAGACCCACTTGCAAGACCCACTTGCCAGGAAATGGAGTACTGGCAGGACCTGCACTAGAGGGGGGATCCCTGTGGGATGACGGATAGCTGACATCAGGTCTGGCTGCAACTGGGCACACAGTTCATTGATTGTTGCACATTCAAGTCTGAAGGTGACTATTACGTGTCTCTCTTCCATTGTCGACAGGTCCACCAGTGGTCTGTACACTGGAGGATGCAGCCATCTCATCACCTGCCCCAGCGGACGTGCCATATGGACGAGAACAGCGAGCAGAGAGTCAGCCAAAACTGAGGTATCACAAATTGTCATTAGAACACATTTATTAATCTGCAATGTGCCTTTTACTGTGTGTGTGCAAGGCCTACATAGGTATGACGCAGTTATTATTATTGCCATGTGGCCCCTGGAAATGGCGGCTGCCTGACCTGTAAGGTGGGACAAGGGGATATGAGGTAACTGTGCAGGCGTTCTACGCCGTCGCGGTAGGCGGTCGAAGACCGCGGCACAATCCTGCATTGCATAACATTGGACCCTATGGGTCCGAGGAGCTAATGAAGATGTACGCCGGCGGTGACGGTACGCACCGGTGCGGACGTGACCTCCATTTTCTCTCTGTTCACTCACTTGATACCTGACCTTCAACAGGAGAGGACCTACACTGCAAGTGCTGCAGTGACCTCAGAAGCAACGATGGCTCATGTGTCTGGGGAAAGGGCCCCTGCCTTCACTTCGGAGGAGTTGGAGAAGTTAGTGGATGGGGTCCTCCCCCAGTACACGCTACTCTATGGTCCTCCAGACAAACAGGTGAGTACACTGTGAGCATGCTGCATGGGCAATGGCTGTTTGGAGTGGTGTGGATGAAAGATACATGGGGGGGCTGAGCCCTGCATGAGTGGACGGTGAGTGTCTGTGAGTCAGGGCAAGAGTGGGAACGGGCCAATGACTATGACGGTCTGGACGGTGAAAGATTTACCTTTTTCCCTGTACTATTCCTCTAGGTCAGTGCCCACCAGAAGAAGGATATTTGGCGTGCCATCGCCAAGGAAGTCCGGACCCTGGGGGTCCACCACAGACGGAGCACCCACTGCTGGAAAAGATGGGAGGACATTCGCTGCTGGAGCAAGAAGACGGCGGAGGCCCAGCTGAGGATGGCCTCCCAACGTGGGAGGGGTGCCCGTCACACCATGACCCCCCCTGATGTTCCGGATCCTGGCGGTGGCACATACGGAGTTGGATGGGCGCTTGAGGGCATCACAGCAGCCACAAGGGGGTGAGTACAGACACATTCATCTGACTCTGAGCGCATTACGTGGTGTCTGGGTGGCGGAGGTGGGCAGTGGGTTCCCCTAGGCCAGGGCGAAGTTTGTAGGCGAGGTCCCTTGTGAGGCAGGCTATGTGGCACCCCAACCCCACCAGTGGTAAGAGCCATCTACACCTGACTTCCATGTGTGCAGGAATCAGGCAAAGGCCTTGTACCTTATGGCCTTGTGAATAATCTAGGAACTGTTAGTGCATGGCGTAGTGCTGAGGTCTGCTGGGTCTGTAGTGTCCGCCAACAGTAGTGGTATTGCATGCACTGAACATGTCTTTCTTCTGTCTCCCCCCCCCTTTTTGTGGTCTCCCTGTTCTTGTGTGCAATAGCATCATCTGGCGGAGGAGCAGTGGCACCGGAGCAGGAGGGAGCTGCATCCCAATTGGCCCTGGAGGGCGAAACAATGGAGTCTGAAGCCACCAGTGGGCCAGAGGGCGAGGGGAGCTCCACGGCGGGGACAGGAGGTGACAGCAGCGACAGTGACTCCTTCTCTGATGGGAGCTCCCTTGCGGTGGCAGGCCCCTCTGTGCCCCCTGCATCCACAGGTACAGCCGCCACCCCCCCATCAGCACCACCCTCCCACAAGCCCCTCAGCGTATGTCCCATTCCTGCTCACCCAGGAGGGTGGGCATCTCCTTCGCCCCAGGCACGTCAGGCCCTGTCCCAGTCAGCCCTGCTGCCCTCAGTGAGGAGGTTATTGACCTCCTGAGATCTCTCACTGTTGGGCAGTCTACCATTGTGAATGCCATCCAGGGTGTTGAGAGGCATTTGCAACAAACAAATGCATACCTGGAGGGCATTCATTCTGGCCAGGCAGCCCAACAGAGAGCACTTCAGGCTCTGGCCTCAGCTCTGATGGCAGCCATTGTCCCTGTGTCCAGCCTCCCCCTTCCAACTTCCTCCACCCAGACCCAATCCCCTGTACCTCAGCCTATCCCAAGCACACCATCAGACCAGCATGCACACACCTCAACACACAAAGGTGGCTCTGGCAAACATAAGCACCACACATCCCACAGGCACTCACACAAGCATCTAAAACATGCAGACATACCAACATCCACTGCCTCCACTGTGTCCCCCTCCTCCACGTCTCCCTCCTCCCTCCTCCCTCCCAGTCTCGTCTCCACTCACACCTGCATGCACTACATCTTCAGCCACCACCTCCATCACCAGCACGCCCATCACCACACACCGCTCACGTGCACTCACCACCCCCACTACCATTCACACATCCTCCCAAAGTACACAAATGCAGGCACACACCCACCCAACAGCCATCCACCTCACAACAACACCTTCACCCAAATTGAGCAGACGTACTCCTCCTACAACCACTACCTCTTCCTCCACTCCCAAACCCCCTCCAGCTACCCATCCCAGTGTGTCTAAAAAACTTTTCCTGGCTAATGTTGACCTCTTCCCTCCACCTCCCCCCACCTGTCCCCTATGGCAAGGCTTTCCAGGTCCCAACCCAGCACCTCAGCCACTACATTACCAGGCACAGTGGTGCCAGCAACTGGGAGCTATTGGAGTGCGACAACCATCAGGGTTGCCAGTGTGTCTCGGAGCGAGGGCAAGGACATTCCGCCACCTGCAAAACTAAAAAGTTGCCCACATCCCGGAGGGAGAAGCAGAAAACACCTGCCACCAAGTGCTCAGGGAAACCAAAAGGGGATAGTGGCAAGACAGCAGCGCCACCATCCAAGATGGGGAAGGGCCAGAAACTGAAGGGCAGGTCAGGAGAGGGCATGGTGGCACCGACTGAGGGACCAGTGTCACACCTTCTGTCCACGTCGACGCCAACCTGTACAGCGAAGAAGACCGCCACCTGCACTGCCATCTGCACCGTCACAGAGCCCGCCACCAGCACCACTGTCATTGAGCCCGCCACCCGCACCGCAGTCATTGAGCCCGCCACCAGCACCGCAGTCACTGAGCCCGCCACCAGCACCGCAGTCACTGAGCCCACTGCCAGCACCGCCGCAACAGAGCCTGCCGCCAGCATGGCTCCCACAGAGCCACCACAAGCACCACTGCCACAGAGCCCACCGCCAGCATGGCTCCCACGGAGCCTGCCCCAAGCACCGCTGCCACAGAGCCCGCCGCAAGCACCGCTGCCACAGAGCCCGCTGCAAGCACCGCTGCCACAGAGCCCGTTGCAAGCACCGCTCCAACAGAGCCCACCGCAAGCACCACTCCCACAGAGCCCGCCGCAAGCAATGCTGCCACAGAGCCCGCCGCAAGCACCGCTGCCACAGAGCCTGCTGCAAGCACCGCTTCGACTGACACCGCCGCAAGCACCACCAGCGGCCCCGCGACATCCTGAGCCAGTGGCACCACCGCAGACATGGCTGCCATCCCCAGTGGTCAGTCGTCCGAGGCTGGTGGTGAGTTCAATGAGACTGGGCAGCTTTGAAGATGCATCACTTTCAGTGGAGAGATCCATCCACTACCTCTTTCCTTGGCAGGATGAAGCACTCTGGGCACAAAGCCCCCTCTAGAACCAGTGGAGAGATACATCCACTACCTCTGTCCTTGGCAGGATGAAGCACTCTGGGTACAAAGCCCCCTCCAGAACCAGTGGAGATTCACATCCACTTGAGAGACTGTGGCTTTGTACTCCCCAGGAGAAAGCAGTGGGCAAACCACCCACTGGAAAGACTTGAGAAACTGTGGCTTTGCACTCCCCAGGATACAGCAGTGGGCAAACCACCCACTGAAAAGACTTGAGAGACCATGGCTTTGCACTCCCCAGGATAGAGCAGTGGGCAAACCACCCACTGGAAAGACTTGAGAGACCGTGGCTTTGCACTCCCCAGGATAAAGCAGTGGGCAAACCGCACGCTGGAAAGACTTGAGAGACTGTGGCTTTGCACTCCCCAGGATACAGTAGTGGGCATGGAGCCCCCTCATGGAGCAGTGGCATTGTGCGTTCATCAGGCTGAGGTGCCCCCCTCCTCCTGAGGTGCCTGTTTATTTTCCATCTAATGCCCCTCCAGTGTTCTCTCAGTTTGGAGTCAGGTATCGAGTGTGGGCCTCGACCATGCAATTTTGGCTTAGTGGTCCACGGACAATGATTGGTGCACTATCCGGACTTGTGTAGTTGGTGTACATAATTGTATATACTGTATTTAGAGTTTTGAGTACTGTATTTTTATTGATTGCATTTGTTCAAATCAATTCCTTTTGCCCTTGCATTATTGAAGGGGGGTGGGGGGGTGTATATGTAATGTTGCAGCATGTATTTGTGTGTATGGTGTTGTGGGTGAGGGTGGGGGTGTTGCGTGTTGCATGTGCATGTCACTCTCTTTTCACTCCCCCCCGTGTTGTAGGTGCAGTACTCACTGTGGTCGTTGCCGCCGTCTCTGGAGCTCCTGATATAGGAGCAGGAAGGCGATCGCCGGCAGGATGTGAAGTTCTGGCTCCATAGCTTCCTGGTTCCTCGTGGGGTGTGGAGAGGTGAGTGATTTCCCCTTCTGTGAACTGTTTCCGCTGTGTTTTTGATCGCGTTGGTTCCGTCCCGGAAAAGGTGTCGGATTGGCATCTTGTGATAGGGTGGGCGGTACATTGTCTTCCGCCTGTCTGTTGGTGGTTACTGCTGCGCTGTTTGTTTATACCGCTGTGGCGGTCAGAGTGTTAAAGTGGCTGTCTATGTTGGCGGTTTCCGCCGTGGTCGTAATCCCATTTTTTTTTTCGCAGGCCTGTTGGGGGTATTGCCGCCGCTTTAACACCGCCCACCAGGGTTGTAATGAGGGCCATAATTTTAATTTTATTTTTTGAACAAACAAATATAAATTAACATACACATAAGAAATTGCTAAATAAAAGAATACAAAATAAAAAAGAATTTTACCTGAAACGAATATGATAATCACACAGTTCTCTGAGTAACATAAAGAGCACCTTTTTATCAACAAAAAATAACAAATCCTCGCAACCCAACAATTATTAAACATGGCACTAATAATTTAATAGTCTATTAATTTTAAGTACACCTTCCAGTTTTCAGCTTTTTCTGACTTTTACAGATATAGATAGAAAATCATATATTTCTATGCTGTATGTAATACTTTCTAAATGTGGAAACTGGAAAGTAAGTATTATTATGCATAACGTTGATGCTCTCAGTCCTGACTATTAAGCAAATAGCTGTGTAAACCCACCTACAGGGGAGTTAAAAGGGATTAGTAATCCTAACAAAGCTTTAAACAGTTAAGATGTGTAAATATTGTGTTAAAATGCTAATGTTTTATGAATATATTGGATATGAGTGATAACTTATATATTGCTTCTTGGAGACATATATAAGGCATACTCATCAAGCACCCAATTCCAAGTGTGCCTTTAACCGTTACAAAAATATAAATATAGAATACTTTCAAGTTAACTGTTTTACGAAGCAGAAAATCAATATGGTACAGAAAAAACACAAAATTGAATCCATTATTATAGACAGAATGGCGAAAAAATAAATACCATAAAACTAGGAGTACTAATTACAATATATTGTATATGAAACATTACTCTACCAATATCCAGGTAAACCCTACAAATATAAAAAAATAATATGATGGATAAATAAATTAAACACGTACATAGTTACCAATTAGTCAATTAACATTTTAAAAATAAATACTAAGATATTCTTAAAATACAATACAACAAACTGAAGCTACCAATAAACCTTACAGACCAAAACAAATTTACAAAAATATAATACAACAAAAACATGAACTCAATTTATATAAATAAATTATATAAAGTCAAAATGTTAATCATTAACATTATTATTAAAAACAAAACAATATACTATATATAATATCATGTCACACCGTATCTTGGACAAGCTATTCAATATTCATATCAATTGAGGCCAACTTAAAATCAACACTTTTCATTCACATTATAGCACTTTATGACATAAATGATATGTATGCAGCAGACACTTTCTCAACAATCCAAAATGAGCTTTGGGCCCTAGGTGATAGGAAAGCACTAAATAGATGCTAACAAAACACAATAAAATAATACGTTTGAAAGAAGCCACATGCAATAAAGGTTTAAGGCTTGGCCAGGGGATTATATTGCCAAATCGAATTGGTGGGTTAGAACTGCAGTCAGCCTGCAATGGCAGGCCAGGGACATGTTTTAAGTGGCAACTTCATTGGATGGCACTATGAGTACTGCAGGCCTCTCAGTGGCATTTAATTTACAGGCCCTAGATATTTGGTATACTACTGTACAAGGAACTTATAAGTAAGTTAATATGCCAGGTGTAAACCAATTTTACCACGTTTAGTGGTGAAAACCCAAGCACTTTATCACTGCTTAGCAGAGGATTAGTGCACAGAGTCCCAGGCCAACAAAAACGGGTTTCAGGAAAAAGTGGCTTGCAAGGCAAACTGGGGGAAGAACACCATAAGGCTTACAGGTCTAATACATAGGCCCTCATTATGTCCCTGGCAGGCGGCGGTATTTTGGAGAAAGGTACTGCCAACAGGCTGGGGATACTTTTCCTCAAAATATGACATTGGCAGTTTGGCTCAAGCCAAACCGCCAATATACTACTCCACTACTCCGTCGACCACGGCAGTAACATCCACCCAGCTGGAGACTACAGTCACCAGCCAGGTGGCCGTCACTGTCCCAGCCGTGGGATTCCCCCTCCTACAGCCATGTTTTTCTTGGCAATCTTACAGCCACAAAAATCATGGCGGTGGGCACTATCAGTGTCAGGGAATTCCTTCCTTGACACTGATAGGGGTCTCCCCCACCACCCTCCTCCTCCCCAGAGTCCTCCCCCACCCACACCATCCCCCTCCTGACCCCCCACGACATACATGCACACTCACGCACCAACATACACACGCACACACACACTCATACCCACATTCACCCATGCATGCATACATTCATTCACACACACATAAACACACACTGACATACATTCTAGCACACATGCATTCACACCACACAACATACACGCACACTCACACCCATTCATGCATGCATGCATTCTACACACACACCCGCATGCACGCACACAATCACATACACACTCCCCCACACACACACACACAACACCCCCCAACACCCTGTCGGAGCACCCGACTTACCTGTTTGCAGGGGCTCCCCCTGGCAGGAGATGGGATGCGGCGCTGCTACCAGCAGCAGCATCCACCAGCAGAACACTGCCAGGCCGTATCATGGAGCATGATACAGTCTGCGGCGGTCTACTGGCCTGGCGCTGCTGCTGGCAGCAGCGCCACCTTAATTCCGTCAGCTGCCATGACCGTAGCCTGAATTCCAGCTATGGTCATAATATGGCGGACAGTAGGTAGCTGTGGCAATGGTGTTTCTGCGGCCATCGCCGCAGCAGTAGACAATCATTACCGCCAATGTCTTAATGAGAGCATTAGCATATGAGATTTCATAAATAGGTGAAAATGCACACTATGTAATTGTCTGCCAGCAAGGTAATGATTTATGAAAATAGTGTTTGTGAGAAATGTAGCATTGCAATATGTCATAAAGCATACAAGTAACACATTTCCTAAATGTTTTCTTTCATATGTTGGTAAAAGACAACCATGACTTCATTGTACATTTTACAGCCAGCAGTTCAGTGGTTAAAAATTTATTTGTCAGATATTTGCAACAAAACCATAAAAACGTAGTGTTAGGCAAACGAAAACAAATGCTGAAAACTGAGTGTACCTACATGGTGTACATGTGAGCTTCAAACTGCGGGGCCACGAGTGGACATTTAAGAGAATGCAGCCGACCATCTCATCATCCACGATGATCCTATTACTACGTCCCCATAGAGTGGCTTCAACACATGCATTTGTATTAATATTTATAAAGCGAATGATGTTTGCTTCATTGATAAGCAGCAAATAAATAGGCCAAAGCAGGGTTGTGGCGGTAATAGTTGCTATCGTGGTTTTCAATGCAAGAATGTATATCCCAGAAAAGGCACACCTCATATGTGTGATTATTATGTTGGTTCTGCTTAGAAAATATGTTATTTCTTGTCTGTTTTTTTTTCGTTTCATATTAGAAGATAACCTTCACCTAAGACCCCCTGGAAAGCCTGCTTTATCCCAAGAGCAGCTGTAACCACACGTTGACTTATTTGTCAATGATCACTGTAAAATGTAAATCCGCGTATTACTCCTGTTTGCTAAGCCCAATTCTGAAATACATTTCAAACAGACAATGGTTGAAGGGGACTGACAGGAGCTCAGGCAGACAATGAATGCTAACTGCAGCCACGCCTAAAAGGGATAACAAGCATGAGCTAAAATGGTATAAACATATCTCCGTAGATACCATGGATAAGATGTTTCGTAAAGTACTTTTGACACATCCTCGAATGGCTTTATGAAGAAAAGATTCTCGCTAAAGTTTTAGAGTGTGCATGGCCTCCATGAAATATGTAGTCTTAAAGAAAACTGCCCTGTTATGGCATTCAGAGGCCGGAATCGTGACTTTTATTTAGTGATAGAGAGAAACTAAGGCAGTTCTAGAACAATACTGCAATAATGCCATCAGTTATATACTTATTATGGCAACTATTCTCTGACACCTTTCCAAAACTTTGATTCAGCATGAAGGACAAGTCAACAGAAGATTTTCCTTTTCCACTGGAGGTTATGCATGATTGTGTACTGGTTCCTACAGTGTACAGTATCTTTTTGAATGACCACGGTACATAACTGAAGGGTCTGATACTGAACAAAAATCAATAGTGAGCCAGCACCACTCCTGCTATTTGCAAATGGCACTGCAGTTGTTTCTCAAACATAATTCTCAATCCATAACATGCTCTGTGTAATAATTAATTATTGAATACATAAAGGTTTGAGTACTGAGGAGCAGAGTGTTTGCTGTGACTTGGCTGCAGCTGTCAAAGCTACAGCCAAGCTACAGCAAACAGCCATATCCCGGGTTGGGGACACCCAAGGACATGGCAGGAGCTGGCCTTTCCTGTCAGACCTCTTTCTCAGATGATGGGTTAGTATAGTAAGGTGTGTGCTTAGACTAGCCTCTCCTTACAGACCTCTCTCTCAGATGACCTTTGTGTGCAGTAGAAACATGTTAAAAAAAAACTATACCTCATGGCCCAAAGCTACTTAACTGCACAAGTTATAGTTTCTTCAGATATGTATAACTATAATAATATGACTATAACTGCTGAATTTCTATGGTTGTGTTTGGGTGCAACTGCAGCCTAACTATAGGGTCTCTGTAACCTTTACTTTTTTCCAGTAAATGTCTGTGTTTTTTTTAATGTAAAGTAATATATAATTATCATATGTTAATATAACCACCGGAAGGGGTTGGCCACATACACCCAACCTCACGCTACACACTACCGGCAGTGGTTTGGTGGGGCAGGGAGTTTATTTTCTTTTTACTTGGGCTTCAGATCTGTGGATCCATCATGGATTTACTTTGGCTGTCACTCTGAGCCCTGCAGTGGATCTGCCAATCTGTGTTTCAGCTGAAAAGAAAGAATTGGGCAATTTTTTGCACGAGGGTTTCCTTAGAAACCCCTGCATGTGTCCTGACCTCTTATTATATTTTTTATTCTTGTCTCCCCACAGGTCAACCGATAAAGAAAATGGTGACGACAACTTTCCTTTCAGGTTGTGGCCAGCCAATCAGGGCCTTGCTTTTCAGCCAGATTCATGTATCCCCCATGGGTGGATCCATGAAGGATCTATATACCTAGATATCTATATTTATTTTTCCCTTAATATCTCCAAAACAACTGTACAGATTTGCATCAAATCACAAAAAGGACCTAGAGCTAGCTTTCTGTCAAATTTAGTGTCATTTCGTTCAGCGGTTTGGGCTGTAGTCGTGTTCAAAATCACTATGGGCAATTGCATGGGGAAAATGTGTTTTGGGACCCCACCCCTTTTCCAGAGCACTGCTTCACGAATCTCCTTGAAACTGTCCAGACAGCTGCTGAACTGACCAAGCCACTACTTTTAAAAAGTTTGTGAAAATTTGTCAAAAAACATAAATGATATTAGCAAAAATAACGCATTTCTTCTATTAGAATTAGGTCCTAACTATAACTACCTACTGGCTATTGCTACTAGCATTGTCAAAGTTATGAGCAAAACAGAAAACGTTTTGTCTATGGAAACTAGATCCTAGCGAAAACTACCGACTGGCAACCGCCAGTAGGTAATTTTAGTTAGGTAATTTTTGCTTTGCTAATAATCTGGGGCCATTTGACAAATCCGCACAAAGATTTTAAAACCAGTATGCCTCTCATTTCAGTAGCTGTCATGAAAGTTTTGAGTTCATTTTTCAAGCTGTGGATGAGAAAAATGGGGGGCTCCAACATGTATTTTTTCCATGCAATTTCCCAAAGGGATTTTGAACACGACTGCAGTCCGAACCGCTGATCAGAATTTCACTAAATTTGTTAGAAACTAGATTTTGGTCCAGAAAGATCTCTTTTCGTAATTTGGTACAAATCTGTTCAGTAGTTTTTGTATTATTAAAACAAAAAGAAATTTGTAAACCTAGGGACAGAGATCCACTGTGGATCCACTGCAGTGGATCTGTGGATCCACGCGCCAACAGCAATGATGTGATTGGTTGGCTGTAAGCTTACAGAACATTTGCGGCTGCCTTTTTATCTATCAGGACATGGTCCCCGGGGCTTCAGAATGAAAGTGTAAAGTGATTGAAGGGGTAAGGGTAGAGGTACACTGACTCCATGGGTGTGATAGAGGGGTTGCTGAGGGACCCCTGATGGACAAGAAATTGGCCAAAATGTTCTTTTTCCATGTGTATGGATCTGCAAATTAATCATGGCACTCAGCGTGGCCCCCTAATACACCCATTCACAGACCAGCTAAAATCCCAACACTATCAGACATATAACCACTCACACACCCATACATCCACTCACAAACTCACTTACATGTGCACACCAGCCCTCATACACCCATGGAAAGACCCACAAAGTCACTTACACACACATTCACACACCCACTTACGCATCCACATAAGCATTCCCACACCCACTCACACAACAATCTAGTCTTTGACAAACCCAGTCACATAGTCAGAAAACAATCAAATACCCACTCACAACCCCATAGAGCTACATACACACCCACTCATGCACCCATACAGCCATTTACACACCACTCACACACCCACTAACACATCCTCAAAACTAATCAAACACCCACTCATACACCCATACAGACACTTACACGCTAACTCACATATCCACAAAACTACTCACACACCCACTCACAGACCCATAAAACCAACCACTCACACACCCACTCACAGACCCATACGGTCACTCACACACACACTCACAGACCAATACAGACACTCACACACCCACTCACAGACCCTTAGAGCCAGTCACACACCCACTCACAGACTGTGAGAACATACCGCTTTTGACATGGTAACCCCCCACACACATTTTTGCTGGAAAATGATGTGGTTTCAAGCTGTAAGTGCTATGGGTCCATGCTAAATAGGTCCCCAAGGTCAGATCTCCTAAAACTGTACTTTTGTTTGACACATCAGCCACCCTTGTAAGTCCATAGTAAATGGTACTCTTGGAACCTAGGGTATGGGTACTGAAGAGGGCCCCCCAGAGCTACAGCGCCAAGCGTGCTACTCTGAGAGGCCCCACAACAACATCATGCAGACTGCCATTGCAAGTGCATCAGAAGGTGTCCCCAAAAACACAGACCCGACATGGCACTCCCTTAGGGTGTCATGCACACTAACACTGCATGCAGTATAGGTAAGTCGCACCTCTGGCAGGCCTTCCAGCCCTAAGTCATGGTTCACTATTATGCATGTGAGGAAATAGATGCAAGAGCAGATATGCCCCTACTGCCTCTTTGCAAATTCTTAGACATAGTAAGTGTACGGGAAAGCCATAGCAAATGCATGTACTGGACACTGGCCATTACGAGTTTCCCAGCTATATGATGGCTTCACTAAACCCTGACTTGTTTGATATCAAACAACTAGGAATAATAATTCCACTCTAATGCCAGTGTGGAATGTAATATAAAATGGCACAGAGGGCACCAAAATCCTAACAGCCCTGGCATGAATGCTGACCTGTCCTAACCAGCCTGCCACCACCAGACAGAATTCTGGACTACTGGGGTCAGTACTTTTCGCTCTCAAGAATCAGAACACAAAGCTTTTCATGGGTGGGTGTGTTACACCTACTCACCCAGGCAGGCACTCTGCACCAGCGGTCAACTTCAAAGGCTTTGCCGCCTTTGAAATCTGACTTCCGCCTCTGCTGCTATCATCAGATAGTAGCCCAATGTTTTTACTCCCATTTTAGGCGGGAAAAAGGTGGGAAACCTAGGAAGAATAAGGGGAGTGGCCACCCTCAGCCTGCACCATCCCTCAAGTGTAGTAGGTGAAGTGACCACTCCATTTCACTTTCCCCATCTTGGAGCCAATCAGGGTTAGAGATGTGCCCCTACCCACAGGAAGCAGTCCCATAATGGGTATAGTCACCCTAAAATAAGTGACTCATTGGCCACTAACAGGAACTCCCTCTTAATGCCCCCTAAATACACTAATTAGAAGACATCCCCTGACCAGGATCTAAGATTCAATAGACACAATAAGACTAGGTCAAACAAGACCCAAGGCACAAGAGGAGAAGCCCTACTGCAGAAAGAAAAAGGCGCCAAACCCTGCTTGCTGCTCCAAGGACTCAGCAATGTTTGTCACTGAGGTGTTACCTGGAAACCTGAAGGACTCTACAAAACTCCAGAGCACCTACAGACTTCTGAACATCACCAAGAACCTCCCTTTGAGTGAAGGTAGCACTCTCTGCACCCAGCAAGCAAGGAACACACAAAGTCCAAGAAAGTGACCAGCTGCTGAGCAATGACCTGGAGACAGCAGCCCAGCCAAAATCTGTACAATAGCCCCTATGGATGGAACCTGCCACTGTGCCAAGTTTGGTGGCACTGCAATTCGTCAGGGCTGTGGACTACCACTACCTGGGGTACTGGACCCCCAACATTGGACACCCAGAAGCAAAGTCCACTTTGGACTCCCAAAAGCTCAGAAGAAAGCACCTGTCTAGGGACCTCAGGACACCCAAGAACATCCCCTCCAGGGTGGCCCTTCTGACTTGCAATCCACCCTCAAAGTCACCTGCTCTTGACTCCAAGAACTTCAAGACACACAACGCCTGGCTGACCTATCTGCGCTGCACCCAGCCTCCCTGGCCTTTGCACTGACTAACTACCTGTATTCTAGGTGTCCTAACCTCTTGCAACCTCCCCCCTCCAGGAGAACCCACAGGACTTACATTTAAGGCTATATGAGCTGTATGATTCCAAGTGGTCCCCTTCTCCTTTGGGCTCCACCGCAAAGACTTTTAGCCACTGTTCCCACTTGAACTGGGAGCAGCCTGACATTCTCCAGCTGGCCCAATGGACACTTCGATGACCTCGACCTAAAAGTAGAAGGTGACGTATGTGAGAGCATTGCCTGATTTTATATGCATTTTTTTTTCCCATTGATTCCTATGATGCGTAATTACACACAGAAAAGCATATATTTTCTGAACTTTGAAAAGTCATAACTAAAAAAGTGTTTACCATTTATTGGTGATCTTGTCTTAAATATTTCATACAAATCTATAGTATTTTTGTAAATTCAAAAACAGAGCATTGGGTGGTATGCTTTTTATCTCTGGATACCAAAGTGGGGTTCTTTTGACTCTCTGCACAGTGCACATCACTTTCGTACACTATATAGATAGAATGAACACCTATCCGTAATTTTCACTGACTGTCCGTAATTTCACCCTAATGTCCATTATAAAAGTTTTAACGGATGGCATTTGCGCATAATTTTGGCCTTTGAGCCAAATGACAAAATTAATGAGAATTCCCCAGTGGTAGTGGAAGGAAGGGAGTCTCTTTTTCTGTTTTTGAGAGTGAGGGGCAGACACATATACAAACAACAAGCTTTCTTAGCAGGGTGCCTGCTTCCAAGAAAGAAATGCACATGTGTTCATTTGGCTAAATCTGCAATCCTAAGAGGTCCACTGGAGCCAGGGGCGTAGCTTGGTAAGTAACATTGGAGGGGGTGGGGGGTGAAGGATTTTTAGATTTTCCAACAATCACGCTGGCACATGATGTGAAAATACATTATGACAAGCAGAGCACGTGAGGGCCTACAGAGGCAGTGGAAAAGGAGACAAATGCAATTTGGTAGAGGTACTAATTGAGAGAAAACAGAATATTTTGTAAAATAACCAACATTTTTGAAGACTTTCAAAGCACATACTGAGAAAGGTTGTATGTGTTTTTGTATGTGTATGTAAAATTCCCTTGTGAAATCAGACTGACAGCTCACCATTCCTGACTAAAGGCCCCTGTACCCAACAATTTTCCAGAAAATATATTTATTAGGGGGATGTCATATCCCAAAAGCCCCCACTGGATCTACACCTCTGTCTGGTGCAAGGACAGGCCTTTATTGATGGATTTATTTGAAGCGTCCTGTGACAAAAACATTTTTTTATTGAGGAAGTATTTTAAGGGTGCTAGAAGCTGAGCTGTGGGGTGCATGCTTATAATGGACAGTTATCAAACAAAATATTTGCACTCAGTGTAATCTGTATTTTACTGAAATATATACATCAGCTCTTTTTATCTTAACCTAATTTATATGTACATTTTGTGTCAGACTATATTATACTCGGTGTAATGCATGTTTAAAATGATGACTTACACATTCAGAGTGCTTTCAGGGATGTCATAGCTCCACAAATATGTCACATTTTCCTGCTGCACCACAAACGTTCAGTTCTATGGGCTCCTGGTTGCATACATAGGCACCTGTAGTGATTGCATTAACTAATAGTGGTTTCATGACATAAAATAGTGCATTTCTTACTGAATACTTTAACTTTCATTTACTTTTCATTCAAAGTGTGTTTTGTTTTATATGTAGTTTCACAAAATATTTACAGGATATTTTCTTTTTTAACAACACCTTTGATTCTGCCTCCACATTCACTGATCCCATCCACATTGCAGTATTCATACTTTTTTTAATGCAGCTCGACTGTTGCTTTGATTAGCTATATAGGCATAGATTTAATATTATTTTGACACAACACAGCAAAACAACTTGCAACGCTGCAGAAAGGGAGAGGGCAGGAATATGCCTTATCAAAATATGCAACATTGCTGTCCTCTACCTGCATTAGTGTACAATCTGCAGCCTAGCGCCCAGGCAGGTTCCCTTGCACCATGGTGCAAGAGTGCCTGTGTTACAAGCAGTATTGTTTTTGTGCAGGATGGAACTTGTTCCTGCATGAAAACAACTCTTAGAGGCATTTTACTCTTTCTGAGTGTGCCGCAGGATGCAGTGCACTCAGAAGGAGGACACAACAAAGAGAAATAAAGATATTTCTCCTTGTTGTGTCTCCCTTGGCAGGGTGTACAATTCTAATGCATTCCTAGGTCTACCAATGTTGATAAATCTGGGAATCCTTAGAATTCATTGGTGGATGCATGAGAACATCTAAGCTCCATCCATGTAACACCTTCCCAGCGTAAAGTAACGCAAGGCAACAATGTGTGCTGCCTTGCGTTATCAGAGTTACCAAGCCGTGCAGGGTGACTCTGCGTGGCATAGTAAATCTCATTCTACATTTTGAGTCCCCTTGAATTGGCACGAGGGAAATACAAAACCTTGCTAAATCTGCCCTGTAATGTCTAAAAAAGCCAGTGTTATTAGAGTATGGTATCCTGCCATCCTTCACCTTCTTTATGAACCTTTTTTAGAGTTGAGTCTGTGAGTGCATGCGCTAGCTCATGCATCTCGTTTGCAAGACTCTGTTGCAGTATTCAATTTTAGTTGGGTTGCCGATGGGGGCCAGCAGCATTTATTTTTGAGGACCTGCACTTATTTGCCCGCATCAAATATTCACAGAGTGAAAGAGTGAAAACACACACAGATCGGAAAGACTGAGATATAGAAAGACAGCAAAACCACTGCAAAGGAAGGAAGCAGGAACATGCAGGAACAAGAAAGTGTTAGGAAAGATATGGTAGTGGATTAAAGACTACCATCCTTGGCACTGGCCTCACCCATGTTTAAGTGCATCAGCCGCTGGCTTCTGGCAGAGTTTCTGGCACCAGCACTTTTTTTGCACAAATTAAGCACTGCTCTGTTGTGTACAGTAAAGGGCCTGGAGTCCGCCTGTTGCTTACCATTTGTTGGCTTGCAAGGCTCTCTTCTTTACAGCCTCATAATTCCTCATTGCAGGTCAATCATCATTTCCATTCCTCTGTGTTGAGCAGGGACAAAGAACTGATTTACTCAACTTAAGCAGTGCCCATCTGCTGCTTTCGACGTGAGTAACTATTTCATTTTTTTTAAGGTTCTAGTACCCTGTAAACAGAAGGCTTGACTGGCAAAAACATGCCCAGCAGGACAAACACATTTGCAATGTTTTATTTTTTTAGAGCTATCTTAATTTTATGTTGCCAAGTCATCTATTCTCACTTTGCACTCATGTTTTCTTTTGTTTTTGCTTGTGGGTGCTGTTCTCAAAAGATGAAGATTAACTTGCTCTAAATATTGCAAAGCAACATTGTTTCTTTATTATGTGTAATTTCTGAAATTATGCTTTAACACATATTTGTGCAGTGCACCCCAATACAACCCACTACAATCTGCCCCACTACAATCCACCTCAGTCCACCCCTTCGCACAACAATCTACCCCACTCCAATCCAAACCTCTCCCTCCAATCCACTCAAACCCACCCAATCCAGTCCTCCAACCCACCCCAATCTAATCTGCCTTACTCCAGTTTGCTTCTCCAATCCAAAACAATCTGCACCATTCCAAAACAATCTGCCCCACTCCAATCAAAAACAATCTGCCCTGCTCCAATCTGCCCCACTGCAGTCCAAAACAATCTGCCCCACTCCAATCCAAAACATTCTGCTGCACTCCAATCCGTCTCACTCCAATCTGCTTCACTTTAATCCAGAACAATCTGCTCCACTCAAATCTACCCCAATTCAATCCAAAACAACCTATCCTACTCAAATCCACCCCACTCCAATCCAACAAATCTACCTTATTCCAATTCAAAACAATCTGCCACACTCCAATCTGTTCTACTCCAAAACAATGCACTCCACTCCAATCTAACCCCCTCACCCAAATCAAATACATTCACCTCCATTCCAATTCACCTCACTCCAATCCACCCCATTCCCATCCAATCCACCCCACCCCAGCCCTGTCACTTCAAACCATCCACCCCAGTCCAATCAAATCCACCCCAATTCAATCCACCTCACATCATTTCAATCTACCACACTCCACTCCCATCCAATACACTCCACCCCAATCCAATCCACTCTACCCCAGCCCTATCACTCCCATACAAACCACCCACCCAATCCAATCTAAATCACCCAATCAAGTCCACCACAATTCAATCCACCTCACCCCATTTCAATCCACCCCACTGCAATCCAATCCACCCACTGCAATCCACCCTACTGCGCTCAATCCACCTCACTCTACCTCACTCCAATACACCCCACTCTACTCCAATCCAATCCACCCCACTAGCTCAATCAACTCCAACCCACTCAACCGTATTCTACCTCACTCCCCCCACTCTATGGCACTCTCTGCCACTGAACCACTTAACTCTACTCCCCTCTACTCAATTATATTATACTCTACTCCCCTACTCCATTCCACAGTACTCCAACAAATCCACTCTACGACATTCTAGCCCCCCACTCCACTCTGACACTCCATATCACTAACATTTGGCCATGCTGAACAGCAGCCACAATAGTGTACAACATGACAAAACATATTGCTAAAACCATTAGTTCCTGTATAGGTGAGACCTATTGGCTTTGCCAATGCTTGTTCATTTTTAGGTATTGTGTCAAATTAACCTGTGGCATGTATTTATTTAACATAGTGTACTATCAGTTTTACAGAATTGCACCAAAATACAGTCTTCTAGTTTTAAAGGGGATTGAGAAAAATAAATTAATCTAGTCAGTGGCTTAAGTGCTCTATATGTGACTGGGAAGCCTGGGTTCAAATCCTGGATTCCCTGCATGACTAAATAGTGTGATCTAAGTCAAATCAATTGCCTTTGTGTCTAAATTAGTTGATAGCAACACTTGAAAACACTTTCAAGTAATTTAGTTTAAGATGGACGGTGTACAAAAACGCGGTTGCATGTTTTATTAGCCTGTAATATTCCACCATCCATAACATTATAATTGACCATTATGTAAGGTAGACCACATAATTGGTTCAAGGTGTTGTCAAGAGGGAGGGTTAGTGAATGTTTTAAAGTTCATGTTTAGAAACTTTCACTTAAATAAAATGTAAATATTGTGATCTAGGGCCAGATGTAGATATATTCCAATTTGCGACTTGCAAATTTCGAGTCAGAGTGACTTGCAATTTGCGAGTCGCAAACTGGAATGTAGGATGGTGTCCCTGACACCATCTGCGACTCGCAAGGGGGTCGCAAAGGCCCACCTCATTAATATTAATGAGGTGGGTCGCAATTTGCGACCCCCTTGAAACTTGCGGCACTCACCGGGATGGTGGCCTGCTGGAGACAGCAGACCACCATGTCTGTGACTGCTTTTAAATAAAGCAGGTTTTTTTTTGTAATGCAGCCCGTTTTCCTTAAAGGAAAACGAGATGCATTACAAAACTAAAAAATTAAATGTTTTCGTTTCAGTTTTTCAGAGCAGGCAGTGGTCCATAGGACCACTGCCTGCTCTGGAAAAATGTTTTTAATGCCATCCACAAAGGGGTTCGGGGTCAAAAAGCAATCTGGGATTGCACTGCGACTCGCAATTAGGAAGGGGACTCCCTTTCCTAATTGCGTCTCGTAAACCTGTTTGCGATTCGGTAACCAGGGTACCGAATCGCAAAAGGGGTTTTGTGCATTGCCAAGTTCAGTTTGCACATCGCAAACAGCGAAATTTGCTGTTTGCGACGTGCAAATTGTGTGCCACGTCTGGCCCCTAATGTGTTAAATTGAAACATAACAGGTTGCATAACAGGATAGAAGCCAGGTAAGTAGCAACAGATTTCATCGTACATTTACAGAAGAACAGTGCTGGGCTACATACATTTATGAAGAGTTAGTACACATTTTTTTTAATTTTTCTGTGAAACAAACTGGTTCATAATAATCTGTCGCTCCAAACCCCGCTGAGTTGACGTTGCCTTACCAATCAACATAGGGAAGCAGAGCAATGAACCCTGTGGAGCTTAGAAGCAAGTGTTTTAGCTAGGAAATCATGACAGTGTGTCAGAGATAGGCACCCTTTGACCACTGCCTTGTGTAGTTGCCTCAATGTGGCAAGAACAGCTATTACATAGAAACGGAGAGTGTATGTGTCGGTGTGGTTTACAGAGGGAGAGTTATTGTCCTTGGTGCAGTCTTTAAAGTCCTCCACCGAAAAATTCCACTTCTGTGCAATAAAATATTTTCTCAGACCTGCTCATTCCTCCCTGTGTAACAGGGTGCTCTCAGTTAGAAACCAAGGTCCAACTTACCATAGTCGGAGGAAGTGAATCCTTACAGTGCAGTGTGATTCTGTGTTTTGCTAGAAAAAGAGCCAGGTCAAGGAATTTGGTGGAGGGTTTCTTGAACTTTGGGTGGGGAATACACCCAATACGACAATTTCTGGGGAATTTCTTATTACACGACCCATCATGGTTGAAAGCACCTAGAGAATTATCTAGCAGTATGAAAGAATGTAGGGAAAGACCAGAGCATATGAAGTAAATTGACATCTAATTGCGTACAATAAGGGCAAATGCAGCTGCGGCTCCCTGATATATTTTGGTAATTCCGGCAGTTGTAGAGTAGGCTCAGTTCAGAATATTAAATTGAATATCCTTAAAACAGAAGCAGTGGGATACTTTCTGTGGATATTCAAATATTTTAGCCCAGTTCGCATCATGCAGAGATTTGGCCAAGTCATTCTCCCAGTTAGTAATGTTTTCCAAACTGTTTGCCATAGGTTTTCAAATGTTTAGAAACAAAATCAAAATGTTGCTGTTGCTTTCCCTCCAAGAAAGATTGGATACATTTGGATAGGGCAGATGCCCTTGACACCGTGCCCAAGGGCATTAATTTACCATTGAACAAGGACATAATATGACACTTGAAGGTACCATTACTAGAGGCAATCACATCAAGACCATAGTGAATAAATAGTGCTATGTAGAAAATAGTAAATAAATGTACTGATAAAGTTGCCTCGTGTGGTCTCTCCTTGGATGTATCGGTACAATTGACTTTTGTCCTGAATTTTGATCTTTTGTCTTGAATTTATTTCATGAATTTCGACCCTTTGTCCTGACTTTTTTACAGTCCTGTTCAGAATTTGCCTCCATACTAGGTGTCCACCCTATATATATAGAGCCAGCCTCCTACAGAGACCCATAGAGCTACTCACACACCCACTCACAAATTCACAAAACCACTCACACACCCACAAGTTGCACCATATCACCATTCACACATGCTCTCAGACACCCATACAGCCACTCACATACCCACTCAGACACCCATACAACCACTCACACACCCATACAGCCACTCACACACCTACTCATGGACCTATACAGCCATTCACACACCCACTCACAAACCCCTACAGTCACACACCCACTCACAGACCCATACTGCAACTCACACACCTCTCACATATCCACAAAACCACTCACAAACCCATACAGCCACTCACATATTCATAGAGACTCCTATTCAGTCACTCATGTATCCATTCACACACCCACACACAGCCACTTCCACACCCTTTCACAGACCCATACTGCCACTTCCACACCCTCTTCCACACCCACAAAACCACTCACACACCTACTCTGAGACCCATACAGTCACTCACTCACAGACACTCACCAACCCATACAGCCATTCACTCACCACTCACAGAATTATACAGCCACTCATATGCCCACTCACACACCCACAAAACCACCCACATACCTACTCACAGACCCACACAGCCACTAACATACCCAATCAGACACCCATATAGCCAATTACACACCCACTCAGACACCCATGGAACCACTCACACACCCACTCATACACTCACAAAACTACTCCCACACCCACTCATAGAGTGATACAGCCTCTCTCACACCCAGACTCCTACTCATAGACCCATGCAGCTGCTCACAGACCCACTGGCAGACCCATACAGCTACTGACACACCCATTCACACTTCCACAAAACCACTTACACACCCACTCACAGGCCCATACAGCCATTCACACATCCACTAAGACACCCATAGAGCCATGCACATACCCACTCAGATACCCATACATCCACTCACACACCAACTAACAACCCCATACAGCCACTCACACACCCTTTTATACACCCACTCACAACCCCACTCAGAGGCTCTTAGAGCCATCCATTCATAGACTCATACATCAACTCACACATCCACTCACCAACCAATACAGCCATTCACACACCTAGTCACAGAGACATACAACCACTCACACACCCATAAAACCACTCACACCCATAAAACCACTCAGACCCATACAATCACTCACACCCCCACTTACAGAGCGATACAGCCAGTCACACACCCACTCACAAACCCTTACTGCCACTCACACACCCACTCACAAACCCACAATACCATTCAGAGCAACTCATAAACCCATACTGCCACTCATGCACCCACTCAAACACCCATACAGCCACTCGCATACCCTCTAAGACACCCATAAAGCCCGTCAAGCACCCACTCACACACCTATACAGCCACTCACCCACCCACTCACATACCCATACAACCACTCACACACCCACTTACAGACCAATACAGCCAGTCACACACCCACTCACAAACCCTTACTGCCACTCAAACACCCATTCACAAATCCACAATACCACTCACAGTCACTCACAAACCCATACGGCCACCCATGCACCCACTCAGACACCCATACAACCACTCACACACGCACAAAACCATTCACACACCCACTCACAGACCCATTCAGCCACTCACACACCTACTTACAGACCAATACAGCCAATCGCAGACCTTCTAAGACACCCATAAAGCCCGTCAAGCACCCACTCACACACCTATACAGCCACTCACCCACCCACTCACAAACCCATACAACCACTCACACACCCACTTACAGACCAATACAGCCAGTCTCACACCCACTCACAAACCCTTACTGCCATTCAAACACCCTTTCGCAAATCCACAATACCGCTCACAGTCACTCACAAACCCATACGTCCACCCATGCACCCACTCAGACACCCATACAACCACTCACACACACACAAAACCATTCATACACACACTCAGAGACCCATTCAGCCACTCGCACACCTACTTACAGGCCAATACAGCCAATCGCAGTCCTACTCACAAAACCCTTACTGCCACTCACACACCTACTCACAAATCTACAATACCACTCACAGCCACTCATAAACCCATACAGCCACTCATGCACCCACTCAGACACCCATACAGACACTCACATACCCTCTAAGACACACATAACGCCCCTCAAGCACCCACTCATACACCCATACAGCCACTCACACACCCACTCACAAACCCATACAACCACTCACACACCCTCTTACACATCCACAGACCCACGCATACACCCTATCAGGGACCCATGCAGCCACCCACTCACAGACTCAGACTCATACTTCCACTCACACACCCACTCACCAACACATACAGGCATTCACACACCAGTCACAGAACCATAAAGTCTCTCATACATTCACTCACAGACCCACAAAAACACACATACTGACTCACAGGCCAATACATCCACTCACAACCCAATTGGACACCCAGACAGACACTCACACACCCACTAATACACCCATACAGCCACTCACATGTCCTCTCATACGCCCGCAAAACCACTCACACACCCACTCACAGACCAATGTAGCCACTCAAACACACTTACACACCCATACAGCTACTCACACACCCACTCAGACACCCAGACTGCCACTCATACACCCACTCACGCACATATACAGCCACTCACACACCCACTCTCACACCCATACTGCCACTAACATACCCACTGACAGACCCATACACCCACACTCCTACTCACAGACCCATACAGTACCAACCTCTCAAAGACCCATACAACTACTCAAAGACCCACAAAAACACTCACATACCAAATCACAGACCCATAGAGCCACTAACACACCCTCTGTATTAAATGTGTTATTTTGAATACGTGCTTTTGGTGTGAAAGGGATCTGCAGATCCGTCATGAAGTTGAAATGTATTTCTTTTTTGTATTGAAACTGTACATTTGTTTTGAGAATGAATTGCGAGATAAAAAAGAAAGATTTGAAAGCAAAACAAACCAGTGTTTGGGAAAAGAGTTGGTTCTGCAAAAGCCTTTGTGTTTATGGTGTGTAGGTAATTGGTACAGATAGAAGAGGATGCAGTTTTTCATGTTTTTGAGGCATACCCTGTTGCCTTCATTTGTGAAATGGACTCAATCTTTTTAATATATTCCTTCCGTATCAAAGCACAATTTGTTGTGGTATATAAAGCCCATGTTGTGGTCTCTGAGAAATGTTGTATCAGTTTTCTTGACATGTTTTCTGGTTTTCCCTATCTGTGGACAAACTTCAGTTGACCACTGCTACTTTTGTCTGACAAATGTTGGAGAAAAGCAGATCAGTATGTGGGAAAGTCATCATTAATTTACCAAAGGTGCCCTTCATTAGGATTTTGAGTCCTACCCAGTAGGGGTCCCTACGTCATTGCCACAGAAGTGCACAGTTGTGAAATCTGGATGTTGGCAATCCGCAATGCTTTCAACAAAAGTAGCAATTGATGACACTTTACCATCCCTGGCCAACCCAAGTAATTAGGTACACCTAGGTCCCTGTCAATGCTGTTCTTTCTAGAACTTCTTCTGGCCCAAAACACAAAACTGTGGTCCACAATCCACACTCTGACCATTTTGGAGGCAAACAGGAGTAGCACACAGGAGAAGGCTGAAACTGAATGAGTCAGTTTAGAAGATGAAAGGCAGTCAAAATGGAGGACAGCACTTAAAATATGAGAACATAGTTGATTTAATGGTGGAGATGTGCAGGAAAGTAAACCTAGGTAGTGAATTTAAGAAAAAAAATTAAAACGTTTTGTGGTATTTGTGATATGCTTGGAATTTGAAACAGTCAACCTCACATGCTAGAGTTTAATTTGAAGCTAGAATGTTGGTCACAGATAGTCTTGTGAACATGTGACCTATTGCTAGGGCAGAGTGTTCCAAACATGGTTACTATGGTAACAGAGCTAAAAGAATGTGGGGGAAGGGAACTAAAAAGACTGTGGTATGAAAAGCCAAAAGCAGAGTGGTGTACAAACGTTTCTTATTAGGGATTGTTTGGCTTGTAATTGAGTCGTTTTTTGCAAAGTAAAATATATATGCAAACCAAATAACAGCAGATTGCTGAATGCTTTTACAGGCTTCTCTGTGGACCTACAGATACACTGTGAATTTATATGGGGGACCGCGCTGGGCACTGAGATGGATCTGCAGATTCACTTAAAGACACTTCCAATGGGCTACTTTACTGGAGACTTAGAAAGGGTTAAAAACACTGACCCTTTAAAAGTGGTATACCAAAATGAATACACGATAAGAAGCTTTTGATTTCCTCATTAAAACAGTATCAGTGGAAGGAAATTGGGAAGGTTTGCCATTATTGGTACTTTTGTACTGAGAGAGGAAGAGCATTGCTATATTTCTGATTTAACATTTACACTAAAAAGAGATTTCAACTGATATCAAGAGAAGAGTTGGAGAACAGTAGTTGAAGAACAACAAATACATGTAACTGGTATGTAAACTAGGATGTACTGTAAGAAACTATGGGCCTGATTTACAGTTTGGCGGACGGGTTACTCTGTCCCAAATGTGACGGATATTCCATCTGTCAGATTACAGTTCCCTTAGGATATTATGGGATCGTAATACGGCAGACGGGCTATCCATAACCCAATCCCCAAACTTTAAATCGGGCTCTATATGTAAAACAAATTATAACTGCATAGCCTTACCCCAATGCCAGACATGCACATGTGTTCAGGAGCCGGGCAGCAGGGTCATCATTATACACTCTGACACTTGTAGAAGGGCACTTTGGTCACCAAAGCACATCACACTGTGACAAATGCTCTGTTCCAGGTTGACTAACTTGCAGCATCATGCAACATACCGATCCCAAGGAGTGTCTGTGTCAGCGCAGAGTCAGCGTGCTGCCACCAGCACAGCACACTAGCATCACAGGCCGCAGTTACACCACCAGTGTATAAGAGTGCTCTGCCAGCACTCTTTTATAAGGATGCCTATCGTCGATCACTTGCCCTAAGCAGCAGACCTAAGTGAGCCCCTGAAAGAGAGGCAGCCTCTGTTCGCTAGTTTGTAGAAGTGTGACAGTGGCTGAGCACAGCAGTGTTAAATGACCAGTTGTATATTTTCTGTGTTCTTTTTTCCCCCCTTCTCATGCTGTCCCTATGTCCCCCCTTTTTGATCCTTACCTTGGTGGTTCACAAGGCCCGATGACCATTGGTTACTGTGTGGATACAGCTCCTTTATTATTGTTATTAATATTATTATTTATGACATCCTTTATTTATTCTCAATAAACTGATCATACGCTATACTGGAAATTGCTAATGGTATCACACAGTAGACTCTTGTGAGAGTTCAGACTCCAATATTCATACCTCATCATCTTCAATAACTGGTACAATTGCATGATGGAACCACGAATGCTAGTACCACGCATGCCTTTACCATGGGTCCATCACCATGCATATGCCTTTATCATGTATGTTTTTACCACACTACTGACTACCATGCATATACCTTTATAACGCATGCCTTTACAATAAAAATGTAGGAATTTTGCAGGTAAGTGTAAAGCCTAAAAACGATAACATCCCTGTAACCTTTGTAGCCTTTACACTGACACATGTTTCTTGCTGATGTATATATATGGTAATGTTTTGCAACAGTCTAAGCTGTTGTTTGAGACTCCACTCCACAGTGATGGCTGAGTATAGTTCTCTTTAATGACATACTGACCAGTTTCGTTAGACCTCTGTGAGGAACAACTGTAGTAGTACATTGCAATAAGTTCATCAGTTCACTAAGATGCTTCTCTAGGGTGATGTCTCAATGTAGTAGACATCTACAATACACTCCCCTATCTGTTCATATCTTTCTCCAGGATGAACAATAACTTAACTAGTTTTTTGTGACATAGTGGCCTGCCCGCTGAGAACTATTTATGCCCCTCGAAAAAAAATGTTTTATCCCGGGCCCCAGGGGAAGGGGTCCCTTTGGCCAAGATTGACCCGGAAAGGTCAGGAAAGGGGGCCCGCGTAGCTGCCCTCCCCCTAGAAGTCTGCGGATGGCGATCACAGAGGCCAAGATCAGCCACCATCTTAAACAAAATACATATATTAATGCCTGGCCTAGGGAAAGGGGTCCCTGGAGCTGAAATTGGCTGGGAGAGGAGGGCTACACAAACCTGTGGCTAACTCTTGCTGCGCATGGCTAAAGGTGTGTGGTTGGGTGGTTAGGGGGGTTGGCCGCAGCGATTGACAACAGGCAAGGCCCTGCAGCCAACCGCACTGCTCACGGCCGAAGACAATGCCTGGTACAAGGTTGGGGGGTTATAGGGGATTGCCCACAGGGCCTGGTCTGTGGTCAACTGCTGCTGTGCACAGCCAAAGCTGTGCCAGGCAGTGGTTGGATTAAAGTATAGTAATGAAAAATTCATTGAAAAAAAACAAAGACTACAGGGATGTTACAGCTAGGAAATAAAATTAAAAGAAACATAGAAATTTGCTTAAAAAAACAAAGGTTACAGGGACGCTATAGTTAAGCTCACATTTTAAATGTACAAAAACATACAAATTCACCTATTATAATTAGAGTTATATGAAGTGACTATAACTCATGCCCTAAGGTAACCATAACTTGCGCCCTTGCAAATCAAACTGGCACTCACTGCAGTATAATCCAGTATTAAATTCAGTCTGTCCACAGAACGATGTGTTTCAACATTACCACCCTCTTCAGTTTAAACAACTCCATGTATGCACACGCATGTTCAAGTAATTGGAATTGACAGGTGAACAGGGTACAACAATGCCCATATCTGTTTCTACGGCCAAGTAATGGCTTTACACACTTGCAATGTACGTGATGTGCGCTAAAGTAATCCCGCTAGACAACGATTCAGAAACTGATTAAGAAAAATAGGTGGTTGTGCTTAAGAGTTTGCACATCCCAAGTGTATACATAAGTAATGGGGAGAAGATGTAGTTAAGCCAAATGCACAAGGTCTAGTGGGTGCTGGTATGCACACCCAACTACCAAGGGTGCAACTGTCACAGCCAGTTAGGACTGATCAAACGTATTTCCAAAACCAAGGCACAAAGAACACATCTTATTCTTGATCGTGATTTATTCTCTTCACAGAATGACATGTTGAATGACAACAGCCGACACGTATTTCATCTTCCTGACTTTTTTACAACATAATGAATCATAGGGCATCCTTAACCAAACCAATATCCTCCCACATCATATGTAGATAAGTTCCGTACTAACAAGGTGTCCTATATTAAGCCACCTGCAGTCAGGAAACATAATTTCAAAAGAGAAAGGCCATGATAAGTCGAGTGTTATTAGTGTGCAGTGTCCGGTGACAGTATTAGTAATTAACTTATTTCTTATGACTTGAAAAAGTCTCGAAGACGAAACACATGCCGGCTGTTGTCATTTAATTTATCATTCTGTGAGGAGAATAAATCATGATCAAGAATAAGACATATTAAGAATACTTCTTTGATTTGCCTCACAAACTACTCATTTTGTGGACTATTTGGTTGTGCCTTGGTTTTGGAAATAAAAACGATTCAGAAATTGTTTCAGTATGTGGAACTAAAAGTAGTTTAAATGGATTGTTAGATGATTTATATTACTGAGCAGTTAAATTGATTAATATAATGAAGGGTCTGTTCTATCATAATAGCATGTCAATGTGGCATCAGTATGAAGTTTGCAAAAAAAGTGTTATGGCAGAATCACTTTTTTACATTTTGGAAGTATGAATGCAAATAAAAAATGTAATCTGATTTTATATCTATGAATTATAACAGTTTTAAATAATTTGCAGATTAAAATGCACCTCACCTTAACTTACCATCCTTCATCTGGGTGGACTGGAAGGATCATTGACAATGTGTATGTTATCAATGACTTTGCTTAGCAATAGATTGTATCTGGTAACTTTATTGTTGGTAATGTCTTAAATGTTTACTTGGTACATCCAATGTTGAAACTAATGACATTGATTGCGATTGCACCGTTTGTTACGACTGAGGCCAGTTCTATGTGGAGTTGTTTTATTGGGCATGCCTTTCATTGCACAGAACCAAAGATGACAGTGTCTTACAAATGACTGGGTCAACTCATTCCACTCAAATAAAAATTCATTTGATGTCACTACAAATCTGATGAACTCTTTTTCAAACTTCTGTTCTTTTCCCATAATGTGAAGATTGTGCACTACCTCTAATGTCCGCCAGTGCTTCACATACAGTGGAAGATCTCCAAGGTCTTCGAGCTATTACGTCCTCACCTGTTCACCGTTCCAGTGCTTCCTGCCTAGGTTAGCACTATGTAAGTCACAGTTCATTCAAGAACATTTCTAATACCTGACAATAGATTTTTAAATCGCGCTCTGGGTAAAGAGTTTATTTTAAACATATATATTTTTTGTGTTCATAATTTTCCCATACCTTATTCAATATGGTCTGCATTTCAAAACTTTTAGGGCTAATTAAAAAGTTTAAAAGATTTTGTGTTGTAATAACAATTGACTGTTATCCCCATGGAATCAGTCTAAGATGCCTTTCAAATCTTCACTCTCCTCTTTTCCATACACATGTGGAGGCTAATAAAATAACTTTCATAATGAAAGAATTTCCTTTTGTGGCCTCATGAGAATTTCCTGAACCCATGATCTAATATTAGCTTTGAAGATCACGGACTCTGTAAATGTGAAAGCACTCTGTCTTAAGGAAACTTATTTCAAACACTGGTCATGTTTATGCCAGAGTATAGCCGGTTGTCTTCGTCCTGCTGCGCAGTGGTTAAACAGATTCAATGTCTTTTACAATATTTTCCAAATAATTGTGTGCCGAGTGATCCAACACATGAAATGGAAACATAAAGAAACAATCCTTTTATTAATAGCTTTTTTAAGATGTGTTTATCAGCTTCTTAGAATGTGAAAATGAAATCACTTGAACTGGTGGTGGAAGACCCAAGGACACAGCAAGCTTTAGCCTTTTTCTAAAAATCCCTTTAGACATAATTACAAGACGGCAACATAAAGAAAGACACTAGAAAATCAGGCCCTTCTCAATATTCTTTATATTCATGGACACACAACAACATTATACGCTGTTAAAAGTAGAAAAAAGTAACTTGTTTTCTAGGGCCGTTTAATGGGCTGCAAAACTGAGGCAAACAGAAATAAAAATCCATTAAATGCCGTCTTTAAGTGACGTCTTTCTTTCTCGGCTGTTTTAAAACTGTTCCTGGTGCGGGTTTGCGTCTTACTTTGTTCTTCGTATGTCTAATCAAAAAATACACTTAAAAAAAAAAAAGTCAATCAAACTAAAAAATAAGCATTGTCAACGCCATCAAGTATTTTGTACATTACAAATAAAGTGTTCTTCATTGATGTGGCAGGTTTATGTCTGGCTTCATGAAGGCACAACTGGACTTATGGATTTATCCTCCTTCACACCCCGAGGTGTTATGACTGAGCACGTCAAGAGTGTTGTAGTGCTTCAACTCGGTCCCTTGTTTATCATCACCAACACTTTGTGAACTTACACTCTATTAGGGTACGTCTTAAAACAAACAACAGTGACTCTGCCGTGCCTTTTGAATAAACACACTCCTTTAAATCTTCATATGGCAAGAAAGACAAAAACATAGTAGCAGATCAAGTTCTTCATGAACAGGTAGTAAGAATGATGTACTACTCACTGCTGCAACAAGTGTAAAGCAGTGTTTGGTTTCTTGAATATAACAAACGGCAATAAAGAGCACTTCTATGTTGAATAGTCTGCTTGACCCACCACTATTTTCAATTTTGATCTTAGATAACATATTTCACTTAAAGTTCTAAACAGGCCATTGATTCTAGTGTAACATTCCTACCCTTGACCCAAGGGTAGGTCGCTCCCCCTGCCGCTGCAGCTCCTCCAGCTCCTCCAGGTTCCTGAGTTCCTGAGACCCACCTCACAGTAAGTACCCCCACCTCCCAGCCCCTCGCTCTGCCCCGCGCTACTCACCCTCTCTCCTTCTCCTGCTTCTTTTCTTCTTCTCTGTTCTTCCTCCTCGCTCCTCATCTGTAATCTTCTTCTGTACTCTTCTTTTCCCCGTCTTCTCTCTTCTTCTCTCTTCTTCTGTGTGCTTCTCAGCCTCTCCTGTCGCCTCTCTTCTTCCTCATCTTCTTCTGTGGTCTTCTGCCCTCTGTTCTTCGTTTTCTGTATCTTCTTCTGTGTTCTTCTGTGTTCTTCCGGTCTTCCTTTCTTCTGTTCTTCCGGTCTTCTGTTCTTCTGTTCTTCTGTTCTTCTGTTCTTCCGGTCTTCTGGTCTTCTGTCTTCTATCTTCTGCCTTCGGCTCTTCTACCTCCTCCGTCTTCTTCTCCCCGCGCCTGCCCTCCTGCTCCTGCCTCATCCCCCTCCCTCACTCGCATCCCCCTCTCTATCTCCCCTATCTAACCCGTTCAATATCTACCTCCCTCACTCCTCCTATCTACCTATCTCTCTATCCCACTATCTAACTCCCTCACTCTCCACCTCCTCCTATCTTCCTATCTCTCTATCTATTTCGCTATCTATCGATTTCTCTATCTATCTATTTTCTCTATCTATTTCTCTATCTCTCCCCCTCCCGCCACCCCCTCTATTACCTATCTTCCTATCCTCTCACTCTACCTCTCACCCTCACCCACCTCTACAACCCCCCTCCCCTATCTTCACAACCCTACTCCTATCTTTCTCCCTAATCTCCTAAACCTCCTAACACTCACCCCCCTCCACCCTTAAACCCCCCCAGCTCTTCTCACTCTACCTGTCCCCCCCTCCCTCGCACTTTCCCGCCGCGACCTCCTGCACGCCCCCGCCCCCCAGCTCCCATTCCCCCCCAGCTGACCCCTCCCCCCCCACCTCATATGGCGGCCGCTGCGCGACAGTGGTAGCGACCCTTGACCCAAGGGTAGGTCGCTCACCCTGCCGCTGCAGCTCCTCCAGCTCCTCCAGGTTCCTGAGTTCCTGAGACCCACCTCACAGTAAGTACCCCCCACCTCCCAGCCCCTCGCTCTGCCCCGCGCTACTCACCCTCTCTCCTGCTCCTGCTTCTTTTCTTCTTCTCTGTTCTTCCTCCTCGCTCCTCGTCTGTAATCTTCTTCTGTACTCTTCTTTTCCCCGTCTTCTCTCTTCTTCTCTCTTCTTCTGTGTGCTTCTCAGCCTCTCCTGTCGCCTCTCTTCTTCCTCATCTTCTTCTGTGGTCTTCTGCCCTCTGTTCTTCGTTTTCTGTATCTTCTTCTGTGTTCTTCTGTGTTCTTCTGTGTTCTTCTGTGTTCTTCTGGTCTTCCTTTCTTCTGTTCTTCCGGTCTTCTGTTCTTCTGTTCTTCTGTTCTTCTGTTCTTCCGGTCTTCTGGTCTTCTGTCTTCTATCTTCTGCCTTCGGCTCTTCTGCCTCCTCCGTCTTCTTCTCCCCGCGCCTGCCCTCCTGCTCCTGCCTCATCCCCCTCCCTCACTCGCATCCCCCTCTCTATCTCCCCTATCTAACCCGTTCACTATCTACCTCCCTCACTCCTCCTATCTACCTATCTCTCTATCCCACTATCTAACTCCCTCACTCTCCACCTCCTCCTATCTTCCTATCTCTCTATCTATTTCTCTATCTATCGATTTCTCTATCTATCTATTTTCTCTATTTCTCTATCTCTCCCACCCCTCCCGCCAACCCCTCTATTACCTATCTTCCTATCCTCTCACTCTACCTCTCACCCACCTCTACAACCCCCCCTCCCCTATCTTCACAACCCTACTCCTATCTTTCTCCCTAATCTCCTAAACCTCCTAACACTCACCCCCCTCCACCCTTAAACCGCCCTCCCCCAGCTCTTCTCACTCTACCTGTCCCCCCCTCGCGCTTTCCCGCCGCGACCTCCTGCACGCCCCGCCCCCCAGCTCCCATTCGCCCCCAGCTGACCCCTCCCCCCCTCCTACCTCATATGGCGGCCGCTGCGCGACAGTGGTAGCGATCCTTGACCCAAGGGTAGGTCGCTCCCCCTGCCGCTGCAGCTCCTCCAGGTTCCTGAGTTCCTGAGACCCACCTCACAGTAAGTACCCCCCACCTCCCAGCCCCTCGCTCTGCCCCGCGCTACTCACCCTCTCTCCTGCTCCTGCTTCTTTTCTTCTTGTCTGTTCTTCCTCCTCGCTCCTCGTCTGTAATCTTCTTCTGTACTCTTCTTTTCCCCGTCTTCTCTCTTCTTCTCTCTTCTTCTGTGTGCTTCTCAGCCTCTCCTGTCGCCTCTCTTCTTCCTCATCTTCTTCTGTGGTCTTCTGCCCTCTGTTCTTCGTTTTCTGTATCTTCTTCTGTGTTCTTCTGTGTTCTTCTGTGTTCTTCTGTGTTCTTCTGTGTTCTTCCGGTCTTCCTTTCTTCTGTTCTTCCGGTCTTCTGTTCTTCTGTTCTTCTGTTCTTCTGTTCTTCTGTTCTTCCGGTCTTCTGGTCTTCTGTCTTCTATCTTCTGCCTTCGGCTCTTCTGCCTCCTCCGTCTTCTTCTCCCCGCGCCTGCCCTCCTGCTCCTGCCTCATCCCCCTCCCTCACTCGCATCCCCCTCTCTATCTCCCCTATCTAACCCGTTCACTATCTACCTCCCTCACTCCTCCTATCTACCTATCTCTCTATCCCACTATCTAACTCCCTCACTCTCCACCTCCTCCTATCTTCCTATCTCTCTATCTATTTCTCTATCTATCGATTTCTCTATCTATCTATTTTCTCTATCTATTTCTCTATCTCTCCCCCCCTCCCGCCACCCCCTCTATTACCTATCTTCCTATCCTCTCACTCTACCTCTCACCCTCACCCACCTCTACAACCCCCCCTCCCCTATCTTCACAACCCTACTCCTATCTTTCTCCCTAATCTCCTAAACCTCCTAACACTCACCCTCCTCCACCCTTAAACCCCCCTCCCCAGCTCTTCTCACTCTACCTGTCCCCCCCTCCCTCGTGCTTTCCCGCCGCGACCTCCTGCACGCCCCCGCCCCCCAGCTCCCACTCGCCCCCAGCTGACCCCTCCCCCCCTCCTACCTCATATGGCGGCCGCTGCGCGACTGCGCCGCTGGCGCACCGGAGGCGCGCCAGAGGCAAGCCCGTCTGCGCCCCTCCACGCCTGGCCCGCGCCCAGCGCCACGTCCCCTGGTCCCCAGCTCTCCCAAGCCCCGCTGATCCGCTACGACCCCACCACCCTCCACGCCCTCAACCCAGGACGCTCCAACACCTGCTTCCAAGCTCACCCCAAACGCACCCATGGACCCTTCGCCTGCAACTCCTGCAAACGCATCTTCCACCACGCAACTACCACGACCACAAGCCCACGCGCCATCAACCACCTCAAGTGCATCCTAGTCAACGCTCGCTCCGTCCACAAACACGCCGTTGAACTCTGGGACCTCCTGGACTCCACAGCACCGGACGTCGCCTTCATCACGGAGACCTGGATGAACGCCTCCTCTGCTCCAGACATCGCCACCGCCATCCCCGAAGGCTACAAGATCTCCAGGAAAGACCACACCAACCAAGCAGGAGGAGGTATCGCCATCGTCTTCAAAGACTCCATCAGCATCACCACCTCCACCGAAGACACCCCTCTCGCCGCTGAACACCTGCATTTTCAAATTCGCACCGACCCGAGGACCACCCTCAGAGGATCCCTCGTCTACCGTCCTCCCGGACCACGCGCCCCTTTCAGCGACGCCATCGCCGACTTCATCTCCCCGCACGCCCTCGCCTCACCGGACTACATCCTCCTAGGCGACCTCAACTTCCATCTGTAACAAAACAACGACCCCAACACCACCACCCTGCTCGACAACCTCGCCAACCTCGGCCTCAAACAACTGGTGAACACCGCCACCCACATCGCCGGACACACGCTCGACCCTATCTTCTCCGCCAGCAAACACGTCTTCTTCAGCCACACCTCCGCCCTACACTGGACCGACCACAGCTGCGTCCACTTCACATTCCGACGCAAGACCCGCCACCTCCGCACTCAACCCATCCCTCATCGACAGTGGAACAAGATCCCTGAAGAGCAACTCCTCTCCGCACTCGCCGCCAACCAACCCACCCTCACCACCGACCCCAATGACGCAGCCCTCAACCTCACAAACTGGATCTCCAACTGCGCAGACAACCTTGCTCCCCTCAAACGCACGCATCGACAGACCAACACCAAAAAACCTCTCTGGTTCTCTGACACCCTCAAAGAATCTAAGAAAACTTGTCGCGCCCTAGAGAAAGCCTGGCGCAAGGACCACACCGCTGACAACATGACCGCCCTCAAGAACGCTACCCGCGAACACCACCACCTGATCCGCGCTGCCAAAAGGAACTTTTTCACCGACAGACTGGACAAAAACAACCACAACAGCAGAGAACTCTTCAGCATCGTCAAGGAGTTCTTCAACCCCAGCGCCAACGCCGTCATGCCCTCACAGGATTTGTGCGAATCCCTCACCACTTTCTTCCATCGCAAGATCAGCAACCTCCACGACAGCTTCGGACACCAGACCCAACTAAACACCACCGAACCCGCATCCCCGGCCATCACCCTCAACAACTGGACCCACATCAACATGGAAGAAACCAAATCCATCATGAACTCTATCCACTCCGGCGCCCCTTCGGACCCCTGCCCGCACTTCATCTTTAACAAAGCCGACGGCATCATCGCCCCGCACCTCCAGAACACGCCGAAGTCAACGCCCTACTAAAGAAACCTACGGCTGACCCGAGCGATCTGAAAAACTTCCGCCCCATCTCTCTTCTGCCTTTCCCAGCCAAAGTAATAGAGAAGACCGTCAACAAACAGCTGACCACCTTCCTGGAAGACAACAACCTGCTCGACCCCTCACAAACCGGATTCCGTACCAACCACAGCACTGAAACCGCCCTCATCTCATTCACAGACGACATCAGAACCCTGATGGACAACGGTGAAACAGTCGCCCTCATTCTTCTCGACCTCTCGGCTGCCTTTGACACCGTCTGTCACCGCACCCTAATCACCCGCCTCCGCTCCACCGGGATCCAAGGCCAGGCCCTGGACTGGATCGCCTCCTTCCTCGCAAACCGTTCCCAAAGAGTTTACCTCCCTCCGTTTCGCTCAGAACCCACCGAGATCATCTGCGGCGTACCTCAAGGCTCATCGCTCAGCCCGACACTCTTCAATGTCTACATGAGCCCCCTCGCCAACATCGTATGCAAGCACGACATCATCATCACCTCCTACGCCAACGACACCCAACTTATACTCTCCCTCACCAAGGACCCCGCCAGCGCCAAGACCAACCTACAAGAGGGTATGAAGGACGTCTCAGATTGGATGAGGCTCAGCCGCCTAAAGCTGAACTCTGAAAAAATGGAAGTCCTCATCCTCGGCAACACCCCGTCCGCCTGGGACGACTCCTGGTGGCCCACGGCCCTCGGCACCGCACCGACCCCCACAGACCACGCCCGCAACCTCGGCCTCATCTTGGACCCTCTTCTCACCATGACCAAGCAAGTCAACGCCGTGTCCTCCGCCTGCTTCCTCACCCTCCGCATACTCCGCAAGATTTTCCGCTGGATCCCCGCCGACACCAGAAAAACCGTGACCCACGCCCTCGTCACGAGCTGCCTGGACTACGGCAACACCCTCTACGCCGGGACCACAGCCAAACTCCAAAATCGCCTGCAACGCATTCAAAACGCCTCGGCCCGCCTCATCCTCGACGTACCCTGCAGCAGCCACATCTCCGCACACCTGAGACACCTGCATTGGCTCCCAGTCAGCAAAAGGATCACCTTCCGACTTCTCACCCATGCACACAAAGCCCTCCACGACAAGGGACCGTAATACCTCAACAGACGCCTCAGCTTCTACGTCCCCACCCGCCTCCTCCGCTCCTCTGCCCTCGCACTCGCTGCTGTGAGGGACGAGGCGGGTGGGAGATCTTTCTCCTTCCTGGCGGCCAAGACCTGGAACTCCCTCCCCACCAGCCTCAGGACCACTCCGCTTTCCGGAGACTCCTAAAGACCTGGCTGTTCGAGCAGCGATAACCCCCCTTTTTCCCCTAGCGCCTTGAGACCCGCACGGGTGAGTAGCGCGCTTTATAAATGTTAATGATTTGATTTGATACCGATTTATGTTGTGGTTAACTCTATTTAAGCTACGATTGAAGTCAGTTTGGCAACTTGAGATCTAGCTCATCATACTTGGGTGCAGATACTTATCCAATCATTGACTAGAGCATAGGTTAAGACCGATAATGACCACGTCCTCCGAGCACTGCTGTACCTTTGAAAACAACATCCGAAGAAAGAAGACTGTTAGAAGAATAGGCTCACTTCTACTGGCACCCAGGCAAGAAATCTTCTCTCAAAGAGTCAAGTGGTTGGCTTTCTATTTTACCAGGGACACAAAAACAGAAGAACTCTCGACTTTTCAAGGAGTTGAAGAAAATGTGACTTAGCAATTTTTTCCACTTCTGAAGGAATGGTACAAGGTGATGAGGCTTACAAGGGAGGGTCTCCAGAGGCAGGTAAGAAAAGCAGGTTCATCCCTCTTGCATCTTCCTAATATGCTGAAAACAGGTCATAAGGTATCAGCCCCCATGGAGCCCTGTCCAGCTATAGCTTCCAGCCTTGCCCTGCTGAAGGACTTTGAGATCCAAAAAAGTGACTTTTTCTAAAAGTAAAATGTGGTACGTTGGCAAAACAAGCGACCTTGGCTGATGTGAATGCTTGCTTTGTCATGCGTGGAGCTTTTGTGGCAAACCCAATTGCTTCCTCAGTAGCTCAGTGAGGACATATCTCACTTTGTGGAACTTTGCCAGCGTTAGCCTTGGACCTTCCTTCATTATGTTTTAGCTCCATTAAGTGGCTAGATGCCAAGGTAAAAATTTAGGCTTGCATGAAATGCTTGTGTGTCCAGCATCTACCCCATCATGGTTGGTCTGAAATTGGACGTAGGTCCAGGCCAGTATCAAACTGATATTTTTCAATGGCACTGTAATTTTTCTGAGTGCTTTTTTTAATTTAAAAAATCAAAACAGTCATATCCCTGGTTCCCTTTATATGATTATGACCAGATTTTGATTGTTTTTGTGTCTTTTTGCTTATTATTTTTTCTAGTGTTTTACATTTGTTTGTGAATATTATTGTGTTGTTTTTCTAAATTTAAAATTGTTGGTACTACTTGGCCATGACAAGTGTTTCTCAGGGGAATTGCCTGTTATGTGTGCCTCATCTGCCAGGTTGAGCGGAGGTTGCGCGGAGGTTCTTAAGCAGCAATGTTTTATCATAACCAGATTGCACTTATAAATGATGTAGTACCCTCTCAATTTTTTAACAATATGTATGATAATGTTGTTTAACACTGTGATAGGATATTGTCCAGCAATTACAACTCAGTTTTAAGAGTTGAGAAATTAAAAATACAATTCCAGATTTAGAGGCAAATATTTATGTTTGTGTTTCAATTTGTAAGAATGGTTTATTTATTTTATGTAGGGTCATATTTTTGTTTTCATTTCTGAGTACATTTCTATCCCTTGATTTTATTTGGGGCCGATGGAGGTGAGACTATCTATCCTGGCTGACCTTATTTTTGTGAACATTAAGGTCATTTGTAGGGAAGAGAGGCCAAGGTTGTGTCATATGTCCAAGAAGAACAGGTGAAAGTTGACACAGCATGGAAAGGGGCCTCTCAAGGACACCTCACCCTTGAGGAGAAGGAGTCTGAAGAAGCTTAGGTGGCATCAGTCTCAATGAGCAGCTTTGTGTATGTTGTCTAGGTATGGTAGCAGAGTGTCCTCTCGCAGTTTGTCCCCATCAAGGATGGAGGCTCGCAAATTAGCAGTGGAGAGCAAGAAAAGTGATAGGAATTAGAAAGTGTAATTAGCCACCCTGATCCTGGAGGAGAAAAAGGCCACCCTTTTTCTTGCAGAGAAAAGGGTATAATCTGGCCATGCCACAAAGGAGAAGAAGGCAGCCATAGCTCTGGAAGAAAACAAAGGTGGCTGTCAACATTGAGAATCTGAGACTGGCAGAAGAATCAGCTGCTACCCTGGTGCTGAAGAGAAGCAAGCAGCACTGAAGAAGGGGAGATTGGTCTAAAAGGGGCAGATGGCCATACTGGCTCATAAGAAGAGCCAGTGCAAGGTGTACCTGAGGTCTGAAACCGTATCAGAATGGTGGGAGTGAATATAGATTACCTGACATGAGTGAATTACCCTGTAGCCTTTCAAAGGGGTGTTGTGCCTTATAATGTAGCTTGGGAATGATCATTACAAGTGGTTTGCTGCATATGAGATTTCCAGCAAAATATTTAAGATAGATGAGTAGTTCCGAGATAAAATATCAGCCTATGTATATGTCTTTGGTTGGGATGCTATCCTGAATTTAGAGGAGTCAGAGCATGTTCTACATGAAGGCATCCTTTTTTTAAAAGTTTGGTCTCAGTCCTGAAAACTATTGCAAGAAATTTAGAGACCTCAGTCAGGAATCCCCGCAGTTCTGGGAAGATTATATGGATGTGTCATTGAAGTCAAAGGTAGATTGATGAAAAGGAAGCAAAGCACATGTTCATAATGGACACCCTAATTTATGTAATTCAGTGATGTGTAGAGTTGTACCTACTGCTGACTGATTCAAAGTTTGCTGGTCCAAGGGAGCATGGTATTTAGCTTTGTGCCAGAGTTTCCAAGGATGTATTAGAGAGTAACCACAAGAAGGGCAGTTCAATCCCCATGCAAAAGGCTAAAGATGTGAACACTTAAATCCCCAAATGTTTGACAAGTAGAAAAAGCCTCATCTCACTTTAGGGAAGCAGGCAAAAACTAAGTGGGGGAGAAGGGATAAAGCTTTGATTGTCATCAATCAGGTAACATGTCTTGTCCCAGGAAGGCACTTACTTGTGGAAATTCCATATAGATAGTGTAGTGTAGTGTAGTAACGGGGGCAGTAGTTACCAGGAAGAGAGGAGAAACAGTGCCTAGGGTCCATAGGCTGGTGGGTGTGAGCCAGCAGGAAATATGGTGATCCCTGAGAAATCTAGGAAATACTTCAAAGGAGTCACATGATTAAAGTATCTGTCATTACTCTGCAGGATACCTGTGTCGGGCAGATCCTGAAGGTGGAAAGGCTAGCCTCCCCAGAACAGTACCTTCTGTGACGGATTGCTAAGGTAAGGATTATCAGTGGGGGATGACCACCCTATGGCCATGTTATCCTTAGAGTGGTAGGGATAGTTGCCTAAAAAAAAGTAGCGGTATTTCCCCACTGAAATATGGATTGTATATTGGAGTTACCATTGGTGGGTAGGAAACCAGATACTGAGAACATCCCAAGGTGCTCCACCACAGGTCTCTGATACTGAACCTAAAGTTAGAGTGCAAGGATCAAGACAAATATAAGGGAAGGAGGATGAAACCACTCACAATGGGAGGACCAGTTAGCTGCTCTGATGAAAAAGGACCTGCAAACTGGCACTGAGGAGGGTAATTCTATCACAGGCAGAACCCTGCCGGGCACAAGCAGAGTGTGTCATTCAAGATATGGGCTATATGTCCACACTTGAAGTCCGAGGCAGCTAAGTAAGTATTCAGTCACAGGCTACAGACACTGCGTTGCAGGCATAGTCACAGTGTGTCACCCCAGAGATGGTATTGGTGTGACTAAAAGGAGGGTGTTTGCAGCTTGAAGCTCTTGCCACCACCACCCTCCCCATTTTATATTTTGTACAGTTTCATTTATATGAATATACAAAACACCATCACTCGTGGAGCACTGACATGAAAGTTTTATTCAAATACACTATTTTTTATGTATTCACAATAATTAAGCATTACCACAACTTGTTTAAAAATGTGCCAGTTACAGAATTTTGCCACAATTGCCATCCTGTCATACATTGTGTGACCTTTATGTTAAACCCTTACCTTAAAAATAATCTCCAGTATGTCAGGGCCAGCATTGTCATTGTTGCCCCCTTTCAATCTGCCACTGTTTTGCCCTCTTATGCTAAGAATTACCTCCAGTGTACCAGTGCCAGCATGTTACCCAGGTGCTCCATTGATAAAATGTAATCCAGTATGCCAGTACACTCATTATTTAATGGATGTCTCATATGCTAGTGTTAATATTTTACTCGGCCTGGCAGAGCTTGTGGGGTTCTACTTCACAGAAATCCACAGAGTGCCTGAATAACTCTGTGAGAACTCTACCTAGCTCTGCAAATGGGCAGAGTTGTGCTTGGCCACCGTTCATGCTGATTCGTGCGAGTAATTTATTCCATGTTGCAGAGCGAACACAGACTGCACCAAACCATTGCGTCCACATGCAGAAAACGTGTTTTTCTTGTTCAGTGCATGGTGCGGGCCTAATTTTCAATCTAGTCCCTATTTTTGTAATCCTTCAGTTGTCTCTATTTTTGTAATCCTTCAGTTGTCCCACTTTTCCATCCTCTTTTGCATTTATTACATAGGAATGTGTATTTGTGTTTGTGTATTTCAAGTTTTTGTCTCTTTTTTATTTTCGGTGACTTTTTATTATTTTTTCTTTATTTACTGCTCTCTATTCCATCTCTTTCCTATCTTGTTTATTTTCTTCTCACCTGGCGCCACAGCAGAGCATGGACGAGGCAGCAGCAGTGCAGGGAGTGCTGCTAATCGCATACTTTGCGGTCACTGGAGCCACCAAGGGGTGCAGCCCTACACCATTTTTCACTGAGGATGAGGTGGCCACACTAGTTTTTTAATTTTGTTTGTGCAGTGCCATCTCCTCACTATGCTGGCAGAAGGCCCAGGACTGTGTACAGCCTGTCGGAGAATTGGTTGCTATGGAGAAGGGTGTGCCCGTGTGTGCATAGGCATCCTGGAGTTTGCGCACCTAAGCACGGGCTGACGCACCACTGGGACAACATCCACGATCAAGAGCAGGACCTGTTCAACCTGCTGGGCATTCAGGTTGCAGAGCTTAGTGAGTATTATTTATTTATTTAAATACATTCGGTCCAAAATATTTGGACCATTTAGAGTTAAAAAGAAAAGAAAAGAACAGTCTTACTTAGTTATATAAAAACCATTGGGATTGCAATAGCTCATCATAGTACATAATACCAGTCATTCCGAACACTATAAAAATCGAATAATCAACAATCATATAAAATATTTCAGTAAAATCCTTACGACTGAGATTAAAATCGGACTTAAAATATGACAATTGACAAGTTTTGGCATAAAAAAACATCTCTGTAGACGTGCGATCTTACTAAAATACAAAAAATGAGGTTGCATATAAATTATTAAATTCAAAATAATGACAGGGTACGTGACATATTTAGAAAATAAAAGAAAAAATGAAGAAATATGAATCTTGTTGAAATCTCCCTCTAAAAACAAACAAACAAAGGCTCAGCCTGGAGCTCTAGGGGCCCTTCACAGAAATGAGCCTGCGACGAATGCACCAAGTCTCCGATAAAAATTTGGTAACTGAGGAGGCTACCAATGTGGATGTTTAAAATTTGCATATTCTGGTGGCATTGGCTCTGTCCAACAATGATAAATTTTTACAGAGGGGGATGATCCACTTTCCTCTAGGGCTCTTATATGAGGGACAGAAGAACAGAATATGCTCGATTGTTTCTTTATAGTGAGGGCAAGATATACATTTATCAGTTGAGGGGGCGCTAGATGACCAGTGGGCCGTATAATTGTTAATAGGCAGGGAACCATATCTAAGCTGTAAATAGAGGGCACGAGCAAGTGGAGGCATGGGGAGGTTCAAAAAAGTCTCGGGCCAGGGTTCATGTTTGAATTGGAGGAATTCTGTTGTTAGCCTACCCAGCCCGTTTTGGCGCAGTATATCTTTGTTGAATTTTTCCCAGTATCTTCTTTTAACAAATTGTCTCGCGTTATTGGGAATCTGTTCCGGATGTTCCCAATAATAAGAGAGACCTATTTTAACCCAAGCAGATTTAATCTCCTGCAGCCATTGGATTTTGGTTGGGCCCTGAGGAGTAACTATGAGTTCCCTCACCGCCGCCCTGTATGGTTCGAGTTCGGGAGTTTTCCAGATTGCGGATCCAATAAGAAAGAGGTCTTAGGGCCGCTATGGTTTTGATGCTATGTAATCCTAAATCGAGCCTGAGAGGAATCATTGGGTACCTACCCCTAACCGGGAAACCTGTCTAAGGAAATTATTTTCTTTTGTTTGTAGAATATCCAATCTTCTATATGAGCCCCAGAGTTCCGCTCCATACAGGGCCGCCGCACGGATTTGGGCATTGTAGTTATCGGCAATTATAATCATAGGGGAACTCAAAGCCTGTCTGGACCTACGTACTAGGGCCCCACCTCTTTGACTTAAAATAAGTGCCCCTTTATCAATGGCTGCCTCCCATTTTCCTGTGGTCGATAATCTAATTCCCAAATAGTCAAACTCTTCCACTTTCTCCAGCGGTGTTGAATTCATTTCAATTCTGGCACGAGGTTGTTTTCTTAGAGAGCTTGAGGAAATTCGATTTTTAATACGATCGTATCGACCCGCCATTTTGTGGCCCGCCGCCATTTTATGTTGCCTTCACTCAGGCAGCACAGCGAACGAAGTCCATTCTGCCTTTTCTGCTTATTCTGCAACATGGTGTTCAAAACAGCCTTCTGCCTCTATCTTTACAAGGCTGGTATTAAGGTCTGACCGAGTACACTAATCCCTGTCTGGTTTTCTAATCCTTGTTTCAACTATCTGTAGGCTCACACTATTCTCCGCCGATCTTATCTTATCGTCTGGCCTTTGCTGTCCTTTGCTAGTATTCTCTCATTTCACAACTGTCTTCCAAACGCACACAAACTTATCACACCACATGCAACTTCGTTGTGGATCGGTTAATGAATTAGTTCAAGGGAGGGGTGACAAACACAGCTGGAGGGGAGGCAACCTTAAGTCACTTGATACTTTGTTCTGTCTTGTTTTCTGACATTTCTATTGACTCTGTTCTATCTTTACGTTATTCTTACTGGCTCCTTTCTATGTGTTCTGGGAGTGTATGTAGTTAATAAATGTTTTTATACGGTATATAAGATTGTGCGCCACAAAGTAAAGTGGCAGTCTCCTGAGAACATACCTTGTGTACTTCTTGGACAACTGTACTAGCTGCAGCTAATAAATCTGATCTTTTACGCCTGACAGAGTGTCCCGTGTCTCTGTTAGTTGAGGCAGGTGAATCCAAGGAGATTTCAGGCGTACCCTGCGCCGCCAGGCCCATAAGGTTCTGGTTCTTCAATTGGCGCCCAACGTGGGGCGGCTTCAGCGGTACCGGTTCTGCCTGAAGGTCGTGAGGAACCCCGCAAGAAAATTCTGGAGGAATCGCGAGCCACGTCAAGCGACCCCTGTATGTCGAAGTGGTCCGAAGGTCTTTTTCAGCGCGGTTACTCCTTCCTGACGGCTACTGACGACTGCTGCCCTGACTGCCGCCCTGCCTTGGCCCTTTCTTTGATGATGTATGGTAAAGCGAGATGATAGACGGGCCTCTGTTGGTGTAAGAAGACATCCTTAGTTAAGTATTTGGTGGGTCGCGCCCACAAATTTTGGTCTTTGTTTTGTCCTTAGGTCCTTAGATTTGGCCATTGCAGTGGCCAAAGCCGAGGGGTAAGTGCATTTGTGCTGTGTAAACTGAAAGTTTTACCCCCTTGATGTTTGTGAACAGCCAGTAAAAATCGTGAGATGTCTGGTCTGACTAAGTTTGGAAAACTTTGTTGCTTTGGTTGTAATAGGGACTCCCAGCTTGAGGACTCCTGTCCGATTCCTTTGGTTGGAACTCCCACATATGAGCTCTATTCTAAACATGGTGTTGGTCCTATTGCCTTTAATAAGACATGGACCCGATATACAAAGAAAGATGGTGTTTTAAAATGGCCAGAAAATGGTAGTTTCGAAACTGATGTGCTAGATAATTTAGAAGCAACGTTATTTGAAAGAAAAGCCCGGCCGGCAATGTTTGACTCTTTTCGCCTTTGGCGTAAGGAAGCCAAACAGAGAGAAATTAAACAAGCGAAACGAGATAGGAAAACACAGGGAATGACGATTATACAGGCTGCTCAGCAATTCAAAGATGATGAAATAGATAATGCAATGGAAATTTCAGACAGACAGCATCGAATGGCAATAGATAAATGCTATCCGACGTTGCCTATCTCTTCCCTTGATAAGAGAAAAGATTTTGAGGAAGATTCCTTAATGTCCCACTTACTGAAATTGCCTCCGCCCTATGTACAAGGTGCTAATGCACCCCCGATGTTACAGCCTGTTCAGCCGCCAGTTGTGCTTCCGCCTGCTCCAGCTTTTCCACATTTGCCTCCTCAAGTATTGCCTATGCCAGCTTTGCCTTTAACTCCTTTGCCTTCTGCTCCTTTGGCAAATCCTAATGCTCCTTTAGTTAATTCACCTAATACCTTGTCCCCTATCCTTATGTCAAATTCTCCATCTACGCGTAAGCGATTTACCGATACTGTCTCTGGTCTCTTATCACCTTTCTTTGAAGCTTTAAACGTGTCTCCAGCTTTTTCTCGAAGACAGTCTCGTAGTCAATTCCCAGACTCCGAAGAGCGAGAAAAATTGGACTCACTTGCTTGTAGATGGATCAAGAAGGGTCCCCAATATAGTACGTCTGATATTATGTCCACCTTTCTGCAATGGAATGCACCTACGCAGAGATATGTTTTTAAAGTTATGTGCGATACTCTCGCTAAAGAATGGGAGGATATGAATTTGGGTTCGGTCCCACAGGATTTGTTAGATGTTCAGGCTGACTTTGACAAAGGACTTATTGTGGGTCCTAAGGTTGAAAACGCTGTCAGAACACTTATTTCTTTCAGATCCCTATTGTTCTCACAGACTTTTCCTGATTCTGATCCTTCAGATAGGACAGCACTGAAAAACTATCCCATGAGAGAGGTTTCTCCAATATGGAAGGAAGAAGTTGCAGCAGCAGGTGCTAATCCAGCTATTCCTGCGCATTTTCAGCGCATATGGATACATGTCCCCTGGAAAAGGTCTGAAGTTTTAGCACTTAAACAGTCACTACCAGATCCACGCAAAAATCCTGCTGGTTACTATAAAGAGTTGTCGCAAACAGTTGATGCATGTATTATGAATCTAGCAGATATTGACATGTTGATGGGAAATGTAGTTCCACAGACAATATGGGCTAAAATTCGTAGAGAGGATCACGCTCAAGAATTAGGCGGCGATTGGAACGCTATTATTGCCGCAGATAGAGGTCAAGTAGGTGGTGCAAAGCCCGACGCTTTGATCTCAGAACTCCCTGGTAGGATTATTACATTAATGAAAACAATGATGCCTGCTTTGAGAGTTAATTGGGATAAGCTAGCAGCATGTAAACAAAAGAAAGATGAAAGTGTTTCCGATTTCTTTACCCGATTCGAGGAGACATTCATTGATCACAGTGGTCAAGATATGGCTACAGAAGGGGGACAGCGATTATTTGTGGATAAGTTCGTATATAACTTGCTTCCTGAACTATCACACAAGCTAAAAGACTCCGAGAGTTCATGGGCAGTTTCTTCTTCCGCCCAGATATTGGCTACTGCACAATATTATGAAAATAGAGACAAAGAAGAAAGGGAAAAACAAGAGAAAAAGACGAAAGAATTAAAAACTAAAGTTCTCTTGCAACAGGCTTATCCTCCTCGTTATGTTCAGCCTCAGTTTCAACAGCCTCCGCAGTTTCAGAGGTTGTATCAAAAGCCCGAACCATTCATTCCAAGACCTTTGCTAGGTCCCAATCAATGTGCTTATTGTAGGGAGGAAGGTCATTTTAAGAACAGTTGTCCGGCATTGTTGCAGCGTAATGGAGCAACATCTGCTTCACGAGGTCGTGGTGGTCTTCAGTCAGCAAATAGAGGTAGAGGTCGAGGTGTGTTAACCCAAGGGCAGCGTTCTTTTGTTCCTCCAAATTCCGGAAATTACTTTGACCAGCAAAATGTTAGGTCTACACAGTATTACAGTGAGGATCAGTATATTGAAGGAGGGAATGAAAGTCTTCATTTTGAATAGGACAGCCATGGACAAAGTAAGGGGGTTACGTGGATCAGAATGGACCTTATGTTAATGTCACTACAATGGGTGTTTCAGAACCATTTCTTTTAGATACTGGTGCCATGAGAAGCTCTATCATTCATTCTAAACTCCCTGGCGCACCTTTGTCTGGCTTAACGAATGTATCTGTAGGATTTTCTGGCGCCCCTGTTCGCAATCCAGTTTCTTGCCCTTTGCCTGTTTCAATAGGCCCTTATGATTTAGAAGCTCCGCTTCTTCTGACGAATGGTTGTGGTGAAAATCTGTTGGGTTTAGATCTATTAAAAAGAATGCATGCTACGATATATTGTTCACCTTCTGGTGTATACCTCACTCTAGGACAGAAAATGACTAGTCCAATGTACTTATCAAAAGATCAATTCCCACCTGAATTGCTTTCTCTTCCCGAAACGCTTTGGGCTACGGGTCCGAATGACGTTGGTTGTCTTGAGATCCCACCTTATGTTGTTACTCTTAAGCCCAATGCTGAAATGCCACGTATTCCGCAATACAGAATCTCTACTGAAGGTGAGAAAGCACTTCTGGAAATTGTCCATGATTTGATTCAGAAGGGTGTGGTTGAGGAAACGAGAGGAAATACATGTAACAGTCCTGTTCTTCCGGTTCTTAAACGCACTGATCCTTCTCAGCCTCCTGTTTATCGTTTTGTAATTGATCTTCGGGAGGTAAACAAGATTGTCATACCGCAGTTTCCTGTAGTCCCAGATATCACTGCTCTGTTGACGATGATACCTTCTACAGCGACTTGGTTTTCAGTTATTGATCTAAAGAATGCTTTCTTTAGTATTCCCATCGCCGAAGAGAGTAGAGATATTTTTGGTTTTTCCCTCGGAGGCCGAAGCTTCCGGTTTAAACGCGCACCTCAAGGTTATTGTGAAAGTCCCTCTATTTACAGTCAAGCTCTAAAATGTCATCTTGATGCCTTTTCCTTACCGTCCGGTGCCGCTCTCATTCAGTACATGGATGACTTATTAGTTGCAGCTGATTCAGAGGAGATTTGCAAAAACGTGACCGTTGCACTGTTGCGTCATTTGTTTGATCTGAATCACAAGGTTTCTCCTTCTAAATTACAATATGTCTGTCGCGAGGTGACTTATTTGGGTCATCTCTTGTCAAAGGAAGGACGACGATTGACCCCTGAACGAATTCAGGCAATTGCACAAATGTCAGTGCCATCCACACAAAGAGAGGTACGTGCCTTTTTGGGCATTACTTCTTATTGTAGACAGTGGATTCCGAGTTTCTCTTTATTGGCTAAACCGCTGTTGGCGCTAACTTTAAAAGATACGCCTCAGCCTCTTCCGTGGACTGACGAGTGTCAGAAGAGTTTTACTGATTTGCGTATTGCTTTGTGTTCTGCTCCTGTATTGGGTACTCCTGATTACAGTAAGCCCTTTACGCTCTATGTCCACGAAAGAGAGGGTTGTGCATTGTCAGTCTTAACGCAGCGTTTTGGAGACCAACAGCGACCATGCGCATATTTCTCAGCTACGTTAGATCCAGTAGCTAAAGCATTGCCTAGTTGTCTTAAGGCGACAGCGGCAGCAGCAATTTCTATTCGACAGTCTGCTGGAGTAGTGCTAGACAATACTCTCATTGTTATGGTGCCACATGCAGTGGATATTTTACTAAATAGGACAAAAACGCAGCATCTTACGAGTGCTCGGTTGTCCGGATATGAGCTGACGCTTTTGGCTAGTCACATACACATCAAACGATGTAATACCCTGAATCCAGCTACTTTGTTGCCTCTTCCAGAAGAGAGAGATGTCTCTGAACAGCATGATTGTTTTCTCCGTACTGAAGAAGAGACTAAGGGTAGAATTGACCTAAAAGACACGCCATTAGTGAATCCAGATGGAACACTATGGGTAGATGGTTCTTGTTTCAAGCTCCCGAATGGAGATACAGTTTCAGCCTACGCTATTACCACTTTGCATACGATTGTGGAGACAGCACGCATTAGACATAATTCAGCTCAGGCAGCTGAATTGATAGCCTTAACTAGAGCGTGTGTGTTATCCGAAGGAAAAAGAGTAAACGTGTACACTGATAGCCAATACGCTTTTGGTGTAGCGTTTAACTTTGGGCGCTTATGGAAGGAAAGAGGATTCTTTACTTCCCATGGTACTAAGATACAACATGGTCAATTAGTGACTGAACTTCTTGAGTCACTTACAATGCCTACTCAGATAGCAATCGTGAAGTGTAGTGCACACAAAAAGATTGTGGACGATGTTGGTCGAGGAAATGCATTTGCAGATGAGGTAGCGAAAAAGACAGCCAGAGACAACACAAGTCGAATGTATGTTGCAGGTCCCGCAAACTGCGTAAGAGAAAAGGGAATGTGTGAAGATACAGTAGAGAGTGTGAAATCAATTCAAGGAGAGGCTACGGAGAATGAGTTGAGAAAGTGGAAGGAAAGTACAGGAATGTTAGATGAGATGGGATGTTGGGTTGAATTATCAGAACATCAACGTTGGCTGTTACCAGATGCTTATGTACTACCTGTAGTTACTATGGCACATGGTCCAGCTCACCTAAGTGCAAAAGGAATATGTAAACTTCTGGCTCCAGTGTGGCAAAATGAGGGGATCCCAAAGTGTGCAAATAATGTAGTAAAACATTGTATTGTTTGCTTGATGTACAATCCGGGAAAGGGAACCCCAACTCCAGCAGGTCATTTTGCTCCTCCAACATATCCATTTGAGGTGTTGCAGATCGATTATATTCACATGGAACGATGCAACAACCTCAAATATGTTCTGGTGGTAGTATGTGCTTTTTCTAGATGGGTAGAAGCCTACCCTCTGAAGGACAATACTGCTTTATCAACTGCCAAAATACTTTTGAAAGAATTCTTCCCTAGGTTTGGTTTGCCGCGTATTGTCTGGAGTGACAATGGGAGCGAATTTGTGGGTCAAGTCATGCAAAAAGTTTGTGCAGGTCTTGGCATAAAACAGAAGTTCCACGCGGCGAATCACCCACAGTCGGCTGGTTTAGTAGAATGCTACAATGGAACCTTGAAGCTTAAAATTGCTAAGGTGCAAGCTAGCACAGGACTTAATTGGCCTGATGCTTTACCATTGGCTCTTCTGTCCACCAGAACAGCAGTACACTCTTGTTTGGGGCTTAGCCCTTACGAAGTGATATTTGGTCGCCCAGCTAATGTATGGGGAGTTCCTCGCCCTAAGAAATACTCAGACTTGCCATACCCGATGTTGATTGACTACTTGCATGACCTTACAACTAAATTGCGTGTTCTTCATCAACAGGTTCAGAGTGCTCTACCAGAGGCTTCCACAGACCCAGGTCATTCCATCCGACCAGGTGACTGGGTCTGCACGAAAAATTTCCAACGACAGAGAAATTTGGAGCCCAGATGGAGAGAGCCACGCCTGGTTCTTTTGACCACAAGAACAGCAGTTAAAGTCGAAGGAAAGAAAAACTGGGTGCATGCCGTGCACTGCAAGAAAGTGCCTTTGCCCTTGCCTTTCGATCAGTGGGTCCGTAGAGGCATCAGTAACTCTGAAAGTGAGAAAGTTCCGCAATTTGTACCATTCAGTGATGCGCGTCTAATTGGAACACTTTCTGAGAAAGAGGACGACGACATCCTTCAAGAAGTAATACCATCGCATCGACGCTTGAACACGACAAATCCAGGAACATTGTTTCAAAACCAGACTGCCTCTGGACAGGAACGCTATAATTTGAGACCAAGACCAAAGAACTTGTAAATTTCTCTCCTATGTAGTACTCTATCCCGGTTGCAGGGTCACGGTAGGAGTCTTAGTTACGACCTGAGTAAGTGGCAATAGGCCTGCAGGACCTCACAGTGTCATAGGACGGTAGATAATCGTGACTACAGTGATTGAGGAAGATTGCCGTGAGCATCCACTTAGAAAGATGGAGGCTACATTAGATAAAAGAGAAAGTAAAAATGTAAAGAATAGTTGTAAAAAAATATATAGTCGTTGTAGTATTGCTCTATGCGTCATTATATTGTCGTGTATTCTTTTGGCATCTGTAAACTGGATCATTATTACTCTGCAGCAAAAAGTTGTCTCTTCACCTACCTCTACATCTTCTTCTACTATCTCTCCGCACCTATTCCACACTCTTCCCCAGCATGAACTCATCAGAAGAACTGAATACTTTAACAATTCCTTCGTCCAGTTGTTACATCAACATCAGTTAGTGATCAATACAACTGACTGTTGGGTGTGTGGACTCATACCACATACGGTAGAAAAAGGAATGCCATATTTAGTTCTTCCATTCTCCTATGAAGGTTCCGCTTGGGCTTATTTTGTCATTTTCAATAATGCATATCAAAGTAAAATTAAACAACCTTTCAGTTCACATAGTGTTGGTTCAGATTTCAGTCATAGTTTATTGATAAAGGGAATGGTAGCTATGGCTAAAATCATGGAAAAAAGTGAAGCTTCCATAGATGAAAGAAAAGCATATACCAATTGGAACATAACTAATTACATTTCCAGCCTCAATGATAAGATTGAGCAAGGAAAATCTCCTCCGATACGGGTCATACCCCAACAAGGAAATTTCTGTCTGCAAATAAATGGAAGAACTCCAAACACCGGACAAAGAGAAAGTTTATGTTCCCATACATATGTTTATTCAGCCCTGAATTCACCGCCGTTAGTACCATCTCAAGGTACATACTTCGTTTGCCACGATAGGGCTTATACATGGTTGCCAGCTGATTTCTCTGGTACTTGTTATATAGCCTTTCTTCTTCCCCCTACATACACCGCTCCTGCGAACCATCATAAAAATAGATATGGCAGAGGGATTGTGGACTCGAAAGACACAGCAGGACAAGAGGGAGGAGATTTCCTCAATGGATTTCTTCCCTTCTGGGGTCCAATGGCCAACAGCAGAAATATAAGGCAATTGGTTCGTGTCGTAGAAACCACCATAGACATCACTGTAGGAGCTTTAAGTAACATTACAGCTGAACTACAGGCTGATCGTCTTATGACCTTGCAGAACCGTGTTGCCTTAGACTTTGTTCTTGCGGACCGTGGTGGAGTATGCAAATTGATCGGATCAAGTTGCTGTATTTTCATACCTAATGACGCTCCGACAGTATACCAAGCTATCTCTAAGTTACACATAATCTCCGAGTCGATTCATCAGGACGAAGGAGATTGGTCCTTTTCAGAGTGGTTTTGGGGATTACTGTCCAAATGGGGTTGGAAGGTATTGACATTCTTTGGAGTAATTTTAGCTTTTATATTCTCTTGTTGTCTTTGTATGCACTGCGGTCCTGCCATCTGCAACCTATGTGCTACTGCATGTATTCCCAAACCCAAGTCACAAAGAGCAGAGAATATCAAAATGATGGTACAGCAACAGCTTGATGACCTCATGGCCATAGACATCGACTCAGATTAACATGAGTTTGTGTATCTTGCCTGAGTTCTGGCAAAAGGAGGGTCTGAGGAAATTCGATTTTTAATACGATCGTATCGACCCGCCATTTTGTGGCCCGCCGCCATTTTATGTTGCCTTCACTCAGGCAGCACAGCGAACGAAGTCCATTCTGCCTTTTCTGCTTATTCTGCAACATGGTGTTCAAAACAGCCTTCTGCCTCTATCTTTACAAGGCTGGTATTAAGGTCTGACCGAGTACACTAATCCCTGTCTGGTTTTCTAATCCTTGTTTCAACTATCTGTAGGCTCACACTATTCTCCGCCGATCTTATCTTATCGTCTGGCCTTTGCTGTCCTTTGCTAGTATTCTCTCATTTCACAACTGTCTTCCAAACGCACACAAACTTATCACACCACATGCAACTTCGTTGTGGATCGGTTAATGAATTAGTTCAAGGGAGGGGTGACAAACACAGCTGGAGGGGAGGCAACCTTAAGTCACTTGATACTTTGTTCTGTCTTGTTTTCCGACATTTCTATTGACTCTGTTCTATCTTTACGTTATTCTTACTGGCTCCTTTCTATGTGTTCTGGGAGTGTATGTAGTTAATAAATGTTTTTATACGGTATATAAGATTGTGCGCCACAAAGTAAAGTGGCAGTCTCCTGAGAACATACCTTGTGTACTTCTTGGACAACTGTACTAGCTGCAGCTAATAAATCTGATCTTTTACGCCTGACAGAGTGTCCCGTGTCTCTGTTAGTTGAGGCAGGTGAATCCAAGGAGATTTCAGGCGTACCCTGCGCCGCCAGGCCCATAAGGTTCTGGTTCTTCAAGCTGTATACCATAAGTTTTGTTTTATTAACATTAACGTCAAGCCCAAAATCCCTACAGAAAGCAGAAAATCCGTTAACCAAGCTTTGGATCCCCATGGGTGATTTAGCTAACAAGATTGTATCGTCTGCATACAATAAACAGAGGATTTTTCCCCAGCCAATTTGGGCGAGTCGTTAGTACAATTCTCCAAATAACGGATACAATTATTAATATAAAGCAAAAAAAGGGTAGGAGCCAGGATGCACCCCTGCCGGACACCTCTGTTGATAGCCACAGGATCTGTCAGCTCACCTTCCTTGCCACATCTAATTAGGGCATAGGTGTTATCATGAAGCCGGGTGATAAGACTCAGAACACCTGAAGGAACCCCCAAATTAGAGAGTGTTGACCATAGCATGTTCCTAGGGATCAAATCAAATGCAGCTCTCAGGTCTATGAAGACCACATACAGATTCCCCCCTCCAAGTCCACATTCTTCCATTTAATTGCCAGGAATCTCAGGACTTGGTCAATAGTGCTCACAGCAGGTCTGAACCCTGCTTATAGATTGTCTAGGACATTAGATTCCATGATCCATTCATCGAGGTGGCACAAAAGGTGTTTAGCATACATTTTTTGAAAATTGTCCAGGAGACTGATTGGACGGTAATTAGCTGGAATATTGGGGTTACCTTTTTTAAAGATGGGGACTATCTCAGCCCCTTTCCATGAGTAAGGGATAGGGGCTCCAGCTGCGATTGCATTGCAGATTCGATTGAGATAAGAAGCCCATATATCAGTTCTTGTCTTATATAAATCGCCCGGGATCTTATCAGGACCTGGAGCCTTTCCCCAATTTAGTGAGTCTATCGCGGCACTTGTTTCAGCTAAGGTAAATATGATTGAGGTAGCACCTTGGGGTAGCGGAACATCAAGGGACCTAAAGGATGCCTCAGGAGGACCTGCATATAATTGGCCAAAATGCTCAACCCAGGCTGCAGGCAGAATTGATGTGCCAGGTACGGAGGCAGAGTCGCCACAGTTTTCTGCTATTAATTTCCAAAACCTGGAAGTATCTTTTGATTTAGCGGTTTCCAGGATAGCTGCCCATCTGGCCTCTTCCCAGCTTCTGCGTGCCTTGGTACATTCGTTCTTGTAAGCTTTTCTAGCTGTTCTTATAGATTCAGCTTGTCCTATTTTTAAATCTTTCAATAAAGTAAACTGTACTTCCCTACATAAATTGTTAAACCGTCGTGCCCAGCACTTTTTCATGGGATAACTGGTGATCTCTTTAGTGAAAAGGTGTTTTAGGGAATCAAACAATTTAACGTGGGCTGATAAAAGCCTATCACCTCATTATCTTCTTTGTAAGGAAGCATACACTCCATTTGGTTAGCTAGCAGATTGTATATTGATGCAAGATGCTCAGGAGATGTAGTAACAGACTCCCATTTTATATTACGCCTGTTATTTGATAAAGCTAGCTGGTAAGCATAAGGCTTGGAAATGGGTGTCTCAAGTAAAGGGAATAGGCCTCTGGTCGATAGAATCAATGGGTCGTGATCACTCTCTACATGCTCTTGTACTCTCATACCAACCATATGGCCCCACAGTCGAATATCGAGGAGTATATAATCAATCTGGCTTTTAGACCCTCCTCGTTTAAAAGTGGGATGCAGATTTGTGTCAGAGCAGGAGCGACCGTTGCAGGCTCGAAGGCCATATGTTATTGTAATATCAGCCACCAAATGAGCTGTTTTGTTCAATCTCGGGTTTTTATTAGAGACTAGCTGTGGGATCCCCCAATAAGCATCCTCTTCTTGATATATCTCTTGAACCAGGGGGTTGGGCTTGAATGTAACGTTAAAGTCCCCTCCAATCAGAATAAAATGAGAAATATTATTTTTAAGTAGACTATCCAATAAAAAAAGAGCATCGTGATCTACAAGGGAGCCCTCACTCCTGTTGTAAACATTGATTATTAGTAATGATTTCTCCTCGGGGATCATTAACAATAGGGCCTGTAGGTCAGGGCAGCCCGTATCTATTACCACAGCTTTACTTCTGAGAGAACTACTTAACCATATAAGTAGCCCTCCCGAAGGTCTCCCAGAGGGCGACTTTCGAGCTGGGACCCAATAGCTTCTGAAACCTAATCTATGTTTGGGACCCACCGCCCAAGTTTCTTGGAATAAACATAGTAAATGTTCATCGATAAATTGGCCCCATTCCGGATTTAGAATTTTACTTTCCAACCCTGCTATATTCCAACTAAGAACCTTGGCAAAATCATTGGATTTGATATGTCTAGCTTCCTTTGGGGGATGTTTCATGCTAGGGATAGTACAGCAGGGAATTGTACTATTCCCCTCTGACATACAATTGCCTGTGTCTGTGATATCCTGTGTGGTGTATACTTCACAAAATGCTGTGCCTGGTGAATTCATATCTAGTGAGGTATCTGAACAGTAGGGCCCTAGATCCCTAGAAATGATTATAGGAGGAGGAGCCCCCTCCTTATTAGCTAAGTGAAAAATATTTTCAGAGGGTCCCCGGTTGTCAGGGTCCGTCAGAGACAATGGTATAGTTAAATTAGGAACATTAGGGACAGTGTAATTAAAGTACTCGGAAACAAGAGTGTTAGAATCCTCTCCCCACGAACCATCACATAGTCATTCTATCTCCGAAAGTGACAGCGATGGGTGTCTAGGACCAAGATCAGGGCTGGACCTTGCCTCAGTGTCACAGGACACTTTACGGAACAATAATGGTTGCCTATTCATGGGTGGCCGTACGGACGGATAGAATGCTTGAAGTCTGCATAGAGAGACCATGTCTGCTGAGGGGTATGGTCTATCTGCATTTAACGCAAGCTGCCGTACAGGAACAGGGGAATTAAAATTGATGACAATACAGTCCCCTGTGCCGATCTTTTTTAGAGAACCCACCCACCCAACCCTTCTCACCATCAAGATCGAAGATGTCATGGAGAATGCAAACCCCGCGTTAAGATGTAACCAATGGATAACCTTGTTTTTGAGCTCAGTGAAAGATTCCAGGGATTTGGTTTTAAGAACAGGCACATTGGAAATAACCAAAGACATATGGGCATGACTCCGGGGGGAGTTGCAATGCTCTTGTTCCAGTTGGATCAATGGTCTGGGTCCTCTTCAAGGAGCCAGAGAGAACTTGATCATAAGTGGAGTTAAAAGTACCATTACTGGGCACTGAATTTAACGGAAGGGATATCCTTTCTGGGGGATGGGCTGGAGCCATCAGCGGAGTAATAGTCGGAGTCTGGCAGAACGGGTTGGATCTTGGTTTAAAAAGGAGAAATGGCTCTTACTCATTTGGGCAGGTCGTTTATTAACACTAACCTGCTCGTGAGTAGGGAAAGAACGGAACAAACGGGGTTGGGTATCTATAGTGGTAGAGGGTACTGGCTTCTGGGTCTTAATAAGAATTTCTAGTTTCTCCTCTATTATTTGAAGACGGGTTGCAATTGGAAGAAGCAACTTAGAGAACTCTTCTCTTATGAGAACCCTAAAAGATTCATTTGACTGTTGGTCGCTGGTGGGAAACGAGGAGGATGGATCCGTGACCTTATTAGGGAGCTGGGTCAGATGGAGGGGACTCAAAGTCCTAGTGCGTTTATTTAAAATGACAGGCTCCCTACGTTTCCTTTTGCCCTTGGGATTAGGAACAAAAGTGGTTGGGGGCTCACTCTTGGAAAAGCTCCTGGTCGGCGAGATCAGCAATGGGGGTGGAATGGAATCATTTGGTGTTTCACCCTGAGACTTCTGGAGGGTACCTACAGGGGAATGGGAAGGGGTGGTTGCTGTAAGTAAAGATCCTGTGTGCGAGGTGGACTGTATGGGAAGGTCGTCGTGGGCAGCAGTAATAGCTATAGAAGATGGAACTGCTAAACGATGCTGCACCAGCTCTATTTCTTTCTCTAGAGCCCCGACGGCCTTTTGTAAGAAGCCGTCTAGGGTTTTATTGGATCCAAGCTTCTCTTCGACCCCCCCCCCACGCCATCGACCCATCTTTCTTACCAGAATCTGGGGGCCTTAAAGTAAGACCCAAACTATAAGAATGCACACAATCCCCTCTTGCTACTGTTAGGAACCCCGCACCATAAGATAATTTGTACACTCCCCAACCCCTACTGTAGATGGCAAACAAACAAAGATCCCCAAGGGCGAAAAAAAGAAAGGGGAATAACCCAGCTCGGACACGAGGCGATCCCACGCGCGTCTCGCGTCAGCAGGCGCGCAAAGAGTCTTAAAAGGGGCTGTCCCCGACCCAGTCACCAAGGATCAATAGGCGAGGGGGGCCTGGTTCCTGCCCCTACCTTGCAAATAGTCACCAAAATCCAATAGGCGCAAACGTGCAGCAGCGGGCGCACAAAGAGTCTTGAAAGGGGCTGTCCCAGCCCCAAACGCCAAGGGCCAGTAAGCAAGGGGGGCCTGGCACCTGTCCCTACCTCGCGTAAGTCAGCAAAAACCTCTGTCCACAAAGCCTGCACAGCTGCAAGTCAGAGTCCTCTCCTTACAGCCCTCCGAAGGTAGGAAGTCAGGGGGATGGCCCAGCCCAGCCTCTGTCAGGTGCTGATGGACGAGCGCAAACTGAGATTTAAAGGGCTCCTGCCCTGATGGAAACGTCACCTCCTCTGCCGGCCAACGACACGCTTCCCGCGGTAGCGGTAGCACGAACTGGGATTTAAAGGGCTCCTGTCCTGATGGAAACGTCACCTCCTCTGCCGGCCAAAGATGCGCTTCCCGCGGTAGCGTTAGCGCGAACTGAGATTTAAAGGGCTCCTGCCCTGATGGAAACGTCACCTCCTCTGCCGGCCAAAGACGCGCTTCCCGAGGTAGCGGGAGCGCGAACTGGGATTTAAAGGGCTCCTGCCCTGATGGAAACGTCACCTCCTCTGCCGGCCAAAGACTAATTATTTTTTGTGTCTTACAATGCTATTTTTTTATTTTTCAAACACCATGCTGCTCACACTCAGAGGTAGGTTAAGTTCAAGTAATGTTACAAACATTATGAGAGCCAATTTGAGCAAGCTAAGAGCTTGGTGCTACCTAGTTTTACTCATCACTCCAGGCATTCGCTTGGGTTGATTATTTAAGAAGTCATGCAGACTCCTCTGTCCTGTCACTAATTTAGTGGTACTGTGGTAGTAATAATATCAGCGAGTTAGCGTGCCCTGTGTCTTTCTTTTTAGGTAGTTCGTACAGTTCTAAGCAATCTCCCTCTGATGTGTATGACACAGTCTATGCACCTAAAAGGGAAACTGACTGAGTTGATTCGATCAAAGGGGGTTGTGAGCAAAGAACATTTGTTGCAATGCATTAGTAGTTCCAAATGTAGTTTAAAAAATGTGCAATAGGTCTTAGGTAAGGTTTAGAAAACTAGGAATAGGTTAACTTGATACTAGTAATATAGGTGATCTGATTTAGAAAAGTACAATGTCAATATGCCACTGTGTTTGCCTTTGCCTGTTAAAATATTTTCTAGGAGATTAACTGTAGCCCTAATCTATTTTTGCTATCTTCTTTATTTCTTACAACAGCACCCAAGGGCAAGAAAAGGGCATCAGAGGATAAGGCAGAAGTTGCCATTGCCAGTGCCATGGCGGTTGGAAGTACCACTGCCACCACCAGCACTGTGGCCACGTCTGACAGCTCTGCTGGCCCCATTAAGTTTTTGTTAATATTATTTATTTCTCTAACTTTTAGCACTCCCCATTAGAATAATTTTCCATTGTTTCCTTTATACTGTGACTTTTTTTTCAAATCCTCTTCATTCTATTTAATGTTTGTTAGTTCTTTTTCCCTCCCTGCATTATTCACTTTTCTATAGGACTAACATAATAGAGTGAGTACTCTAATGTGAATATTGCAGACATTTCACACCCAAGCAAGCTATTCTATGCTTGTTTGTTGAGAAAGCTTTCTATTTCTCATTCATGCTTAAATGACAAAAGAGTGTACATGTTTATGGTGACCCCCCAGTATTGTACTGCATGTATTATTCAGTATCCCAGCAGTTTTGATGAAAGTGCAGCATGGCAGGAAAGTAGTATGAGGATGGTCCTATTGCATTTGCCAACCAAAACCATATATATTTCATTGACCAATTTATTCTACCCCTTCAATGTGCTTCAAATGATTTACAGTCATCATCTTATCCCTGCCCCTGCATTACAAAACGTTTTTGGTTGGCTTGACAACTGGCCTTTCTAACATTGTTAACCAAGAAAATGGCCAAAGTGAAATTTTAGATGGAAGAGAAGATACTGCAAGCTGAACTGTAGACATGTGTTGCAGTTGTAGTTTGTTAAAAAAAAAAAAAAAAAAGAAATAGGGGAGGTGTATCTGGTAACTAAAATGTGTAATGTTTTTTCTAGCTGCAAAGACCAGCAGTGCTGGGGCCAGCACTAGTGCGCCAGATGATGCAGCAGTTGAAGGAGGTGACTCTGTGGCAGCAGGAATGGGCAGTTGTAATCCACATTGCTTGGTAACTAGCCCACCAACTGTATTTGTTAAGTGAGGCAGTTCCCACCCATCATCATCCATGACCGCCCTGCACATGGCATTTCCTGACCCACAGGCCACCTAACTGCAGCATGGTTCAATTTGGCACTGCAGTGTTTTGTGTAATGTGTGTCTGCTCTTTTAATGCAGCATTTACAAACCTTTCAATGGATTGCAAACTGAAACAAAAACAAGGTGTCTTCCCCTTCCATCCACGTGCCCACTCAGTCACCTCCAAGTACTGCACTCCTTTATTTGTCCATAAGTTCTGCCCCAGCCTATCAAAAACATTGAAAAAACATTATTGGCATGTGCCACATGTTAAGGGACAGGTGGTTCAAACAGCTTCCATAATGAATGTATGCCTGTTCAAATGTTTCCCTTTTGACATTCATCAACTTTTAGTTTTAACTACAGTGACTGACTAAGACTAAGCTTAGCCACATGATGATCAGTGACACCCCACTATTCTACAGCAAAACCTCTACTGTATCTACCCAACCTTTTCTCTGTTTCTTGCCCTGTAACAGAGTAAGTCAAGATTTATTTACTTACTACTAATCAAATATGTTTGATTAAAATAATTTGTTCTTGAGGGTGAGTCCAAGAAGTAAAGTGGGGTTAAGTGCCTGTGATTTTGTGTTTTGCAGATTGGCTACTCTGTTATAACATGTCCAATAAAATCTATATAATCTGTTCCTTTCCCTGTAGTACGGTGCATTTTTCCCACCTTCTAATTACGCCAGACAAGATATCTATTATCCGCATGTTATACATGACATGTGCGACAGATATTATTCATGTGCCTCTTTGGAGTCAGGGTAGAACTGAAATGCATTTAGAAAAGAGACGTGCCTTTAGAAACAAAGATAATTAATTGTCTATTTTAGCTGCCCTAGCTGCAGACTGCAGAAAGTAGCAAATTTGTACCCAATGCACTAGCTAGCACACCTCCATTCACTTAGTACAACAAGAATAGAATACTTGTACTACCTAGTGAATGATGCCGGACTCATTCATTAGAGTTATTTACCTTCATTCCATACAGAGTGTCTGTGTGGTTTACTTTTTTAGGAAATTCTTTACAAGAAAAAAATAACTCTGTTAATTTAATCTGGGGTTATGCTGCCTCCTTTCAGCCAGTCAATGCTTATATGTTAGGTATGTGTTGGTAAAATCATGTCCCTGTGACTCTCCTAATTACATCAAAAATTCCAAGGCCCGACAGGACCAGCAATGTACTGCTACTGTGCCAATATATAAGGTTAAGGAAGTGCTTGCACAAAGCATACTTTACAATTTGTCTTTTTTCTTTTTTTCTTACTTTATACAACTACTCTTGTTGGTCCTCCTCCACCACTGTCCCAGCAGGAGATAGCTGTCCAGCTCTGGTGACAGAGATTGGAGGCCACCCGGGCACAGTACTAATAGGTGGTGGAGGAGGAGTACGAGGCACATGCCCCTGACCCGGGAACCAGTTCCCACCAGCCAGTCACCTGCACTTCTAGCCTCCAGGTCACGTCAGTGCCATAGCCGCCAACACCTTGGAGCTGGCTGTATCACCACTGCCGCCCCTTCAGACTAGATGCTACATCGCTTAGTGCTGCATGAGCTGGCACACTTGGCCACAGGATAGCACACCTCAAGGCCCAGCTTTAAGGCCTGCAGACCCTCCTGGAGAATGACCTCTTCTAAGCCCTTTTTTTATTTTTTGGTTTGGTGGGAGGAAGTTTTGTTGTGGGTGAATAGGGTGAGAATTGGGCAGGATATTTTATCACTTTGGACTTTTGGACATTGATATTTATTTCAGACATTAGTTGGGGATGGGGAGATATTATTGCGGGAGAGAGGTGGGCATATTGTGGGTGGAGAGAGTGGGTTTAGTTTTTATGATTTTTTAGTTAAGGGAAACCTTGCAATTCTACTTTATGTCTGAAGATTGTTTTTGTGTTTTACTTTAACTTTGCACAGATGCCTATTCATGCAGCCTGTCTTTTTAATCTGCTTATCAAAGTAATGACCATTTAGTTATAGTTAGTTATTCCCTTGTCCCACTACCCTTTGTAACGATATACACCATTAGGAGGGTATTCTGCCAATCCCTATATTGGCTTCAAAAACCCAGATAAACAATTACTTGTCTCTTCTGCAGTTCACCCTATAATTCTCTTCCCTGAATAGATGAATCGATGGCAGCTCCCTTTCTCAATCTCTCAATCTTCCAACACATTACTGGAGGGTTTTTCCCAAGGGGCCTTCCTATTAGTAGTGGGGGAGCGCTAACAAGGAAAGGATCACAAGCGAGGTTCCACTCCCACCAAGGTGATCTCCAGCTTTAGCATTAATCAAAAGGAAACACAGAAAGAAAAACACAGACTTAGACTGAGACCAGACTTCTGCCACCATGAGACATCAAAGTTTACCAGATATTATAATAAAACTCACCAATAGTAAATTATTCTGAGCAATAGTGAGCATGGAATTTAATGAAAACTAAAGTTATTAAATCTAGACCTCAGGAAAAGTGTACTGAAAGTCTGTAGTAGACACCGTTAAGCATTTACGCATAACAAAGGACTGAATGATGATGCTAATTAATGACGTTCTTTTATGGTGGTTGGGTAAGTGGGGCTGGTGTGTCCTTCTGCTTCAGAGTCCCAAGTTATTAGATACTGTTCTGTCATCTAGGTTTGAAGAAAATTATGGGGGAGTGAATTGAACCCACCCAGTTCTAAAAAATATGATTGTTAGAAGACAAATGATACTGTATTGCCAAATTGGGCTGTGCATATGCATTCTCAGGAATGTATGTCACTTGTGGGTGCCTGGTTGAACAGGTCCAGTAGGTAAGCAGGAATGTTGAGCTCAGCTTTTGCCTTTTGTTTGTGCAGGATAGCAGAAGGCCTGTGGTTTGCAAAATAGAAACTGTATTGTAGAGTAAAGTAGACGGACAGACAGAAGGTAAGTTTCATGAGGAGTGTTCCAAGAAGACTCAGAGGCAGAGCAAAAACAAGGGGCATTTCAAGTTTGCCAGCAGTGCAGCACACTTCCCAAATCAGTGCACCTCTTTCCATTCTACATAGATGAGTACTAGGCCTCAGAGTCCTCCCATCCTGAGTCCTTCCATCCTCCTTCTGACTCTGAGTAACTATGGTCCAGTCCTGACCTGAGCAAGATAGATCTGTAGTTCACTGCTGTTGAAAATCAAGCAGAGAAACAGAAATGGAGTATTCTGGGCAGATTGTTGTTTGTTAACTAAAGTGACTGGTCTTTTTCTTTGAAGAATCAGAAAAAAGGAGTGGAATCTGCACGTTTATTTTTGCTAATTTTGATAGGGCCAATCACCTTCAGGAAAAATGATCACCTACCAGGCACCAAGCATTGAATAACATTGAAATCAAGTTTACTAATTAGTTGAAAACCCTCCCTCACTAACAATCACTCAATAACATATCATCACTCATTGGCATTATAGATGTAGTTACCTCTTCCAGTCCAAGCACGGTGGTAACTACACAAGTGTAGCTCCTCTTTGATGCAAGCAACACTTTGGAATTTGGTATTGGCAATCTTTTAAATCAATGATCTTCTGGGGTAACCCAGCTAGGTGATGCAAAAAAGGATAGCTATGCGAGGGAGGCATTGTCTTCGATGTCCTGAAAGAATTGTGAGGCTTCTTCTCTGCACACTTGTCCAATTCCAATCTGGCCATAAATGTGACTGAAAAAGTGGTAGGGCAGCATAAATCTGACACAAATATTATGTTCCCCTACCTATATTTCTTGTTTTTTTGGGTCAAAGAAAGAAGTTCAATGATAAATAATTATAAGATTCTATGGTGGCATACTCAGTCAAGGAAGTAGAGACAGTCTTCTAACTCAGGTGGTTCCCCCAGAAGTTTGTCAGCTAACAGACTTGATTCGAACCAATCATTCTCCTCCCCCTATGTTGTTTTAGTAATGATGTAATTATGTGGAATGAAATGTTGGGTCATTTTGATCAGGGTCAATCTCTTCATGTTTTGAGGTGAGATACTGGTCCTTCTCACTGTGACAACTACACCAGCTGCACTGAACAGATGCTCAGCAGACACACTGGTTATGGGACAAGCAAGATACTTTATTGCCAGCCTGTTGAGGTTTGGCCATTAGCACATCTTCCCATTCCAATACACCAATGTTTTTTGATCCAGAGAGACCTCTTGGATCATCCAGATACCCCAGGGAAAACCTCTGAATGGTCACTGGTGCTGTCAATTTCTCAACCTCTTTTGCCTTCACCTCTGCACTGGACCTAAGACCTGTCACTTGAAACCAATCCAATGCAGAGGTTGGAGGCAATTCCTCTGTACCAGTTGTTGCTGGAGTTCGTGTGTATGGTGTTGGCTGCTGTGAGACAAGACTGCCCTTTCTAGAAGTTGAAGGTGGCACCCCAGACCTTTGGAGTGGGACTCTAATTTCCAGCCATTCTTATTCCAGGTCTCTGGCTTGCTTGGCAACCCACCTCTTGTATTTTGAAACACCTCCCTCAGAAAAAGGAATGAAAGTGGGCAGGAATGTTTTGTACTATGGATCAAGTAGTGTGGCAAGATGTACTCTTTGGACAACATGATGTAATTTTACAGCATTACATTACAAGCAAAGCGAATGATTAAGCTCTCAACCAAGACATGCACTTCTGCATTTTCGTTCACACCTGTGAACCTTTCGGATACATTTTTTAACTGGTCCTGTGGCAGATTCAATAGCGGCATAGCTTAACCCATCATTCTGTCCTCCTTGCTTACTTCTCATGTGAAAACCTCAAAAGGGAGTAGCATCTGTGTCAGGCATTTGATTAGGCCTCATTTGCTTCTGGGCTTTAAAAGAATGTCTGAAATGAATGCAGATTCTTCTGCAGATGGTCAGTATGTTGCCGGCTATGTCTTCTATTTTGAGAAACTCCTGCATAAACAGGTTGATGCAATGCGCCAAACACAGAGCCCTGAAATAGCCTCTATCTGCCATGGCTTGACTATATTACTGTCATTGTCCGTGGCAACAAATCAAATTCTGAGACCTGTGGATCGCAACCATTCACACACCTTGCTGTTAAATTTGTCCAAGATGTTGGCAATACTATGTAATTTCTCCATGGTGAACATGGCTACTGTAGCATGCCACTGAATGCTCTGAAAACTTTCTTCATTGCCAAGACCTGTAGATAGCTGTTGCCTTACCCCTGCAAAGGAGATCCAGTGTGTAGTGATTCACATGTAATCAATCATTCACCTGACAACTGGTCCACATTTCTGTCATCAGGTGAATAGTTTGAAAAGCACTTTGCTGCTAAGCTTTTCCAACCAATTGCAGCACATCCTGATGCAGCACTGGAACAGCAACTCTGGAAAAATAGACCACACATGGAACCTTCCATTCGGGTGGATGGCAGACACAAATTCTAAAAGACCCACTTTTTCCACAAAATGGTGGAGGTCCAACATTAACATTATTGTCAACTTCCTATTGTACAAATGTGCTGTTGAGTGGTTATGGTTGTAGGGCTCCTCCAGCCTACACATACCCGTAATAGTAGTTTGGATTTTCTTATTCTCTGGAGCCACTGATGCCGGTGACTTCCAAGAAGTAAGAGGTGCGACACTCAATGTGCGGCTTGGGGCAGTCATCTTGGGGCAGTCACTGTATGCCCGGGTATCTCAATCTGACTCTGAGTTTTGTGCCATTAAGAAGTTGCTGAAGCTGGGGACAGGGCTGCTTTGCGAAAAGATGTCACCCTCTTCTTCCTCACAACCTCCCACCACAATTGGAGCTGATGTTTCCTGACTCTCCTCACCTTCACCACCACCACATTCAGCAATTTTTTTAAGGTGATCCTCCCACTGGATTACATGATGTTTTTTCATATGGGTCTTTGGTCTCCAATACCATAGTGTGAACAAGGCTTACCTCTGTGAAAACGTGTGGCAAATGGAGCATATTGCAATGTTTATCTCTTGCTTGTTAAGCAAAATAAAATTCTAAACTGTGGAGTAGTACATTCTTATTGTGCCAGTGCCTATACCCGAAGAAGAACTGGAAATAGGTGGGTGTGTTTTTGATTTCCTGTCTGCAGTGCAAATTTCTACTGAGGGAGGGGTTGGTGCAGGTCTCAGCTGGGGCTTCATAAATGTGGGAGCTGGCAGTGGCACCTGTGCTACATCCCTCAAAGCGGGATGAATATGAGGAGCAATGTCGGACTCCTCTGTTAGAATAATTGGCTCCCAGATCTCCAGCAAGAAAAAGGAAGGTCAACGTCCTGTACTGCTTCAACTCCAGGAAGATCTACTATTGCTGGCTGCAGGTGCTGTCTACTTTGCTCTGTTTCCTGAAATGAGTGAGTACTACTTTGTGAAAGGGACAAATCCAATTTAACGTCACTGCTCGTTGAAATCACCAAGATTGCAGTGGCTGCCTTGCTGACATACATGGGCCTAGGTTGGGGTGGTGTTCTTGATGCAAGAGTGCTGCTCTCAGGTTCCTCCCCGGAAGCTAATACGGCAGGAGCACGTCTACAAAAAAGGTTGTGGTCGGTACATCAGTGGCAGAATGCTGCTTTTTCTCAGTGGCCACTTTCTTGGTAGCGCCTTTCTTTAGAGAAATCTTAAACCTGTCAGTTGGCAGTGGCAATAAACTGCACAAGTAGGAGAGATTGGAAGACTGACGCCACATGTTTTTTGTATAGGTCTTCTGTTTGGCAGTACTGATCTTTCTTCTTCTGTTGTGCGCCTAAAAGCAAACAAGCAACAAAAACATTTAGTGCAATGTGGCATTATTGCAGTTTGAATTAGTAGAGACAAAGGCAAGATAATTCAGTGTAGTTGGTTGCTTAGGTAATAATTAACAACAATTTATCTAACCATTTTAAAGTCAAACCACACCACCATACCATACAATTTCATTTTAAATCAGGATAACATCGCATACAGATATAGCTCTATTCTAAAGGAGACACCTGTGGCAGTTAGGAAGGTGTATTAGTGAATGGAATAATCCTTAAAAGAATGAAGGCTAGTGGGTGCCTATGGCAGGCAAGGTGGTCCAGGGGGAAATGGAATAATCATTAAAAAGAATGAATAATGTGGTGTGTCTGTAGTGTACCTACTCTGTGATAGGTGTCCAGGAGTAAATGGAATAAGAGAATAGAAAAAATATACACAAATAAAAATGAAATGAAAATTTGAAATAAAAAATGAAACTTAAAAAAGTAAAAGAATTAAAAAATATTTAAAATAAAAATGTAAATAAAATAAAATAAAAACACTAAAAGAAATGATTAAAAAAAAAAAAAATTGCTGATGTTTGTACGAGCAACCTATTGTGAGGCAGGGAGGTGCAGATGTAAAATGCAAAAAAATGCATGTGAATTAAAGCACTGTTCATCATAATCATATTCATAGTATACATATACTACAATAATTCTCAAGAATATTATTCAACTGATATCACATTTGTTGGAAAATAGCCCTCTTTGAAGGGTCAACCCAAACTTTTTGCCTTCCTCCTCCTCTTTTTCTGCCCTCGTTTTTATTGCCTTTAGAACCCTGGGCACTTTAGCACTGCTAACCAGTGCCAAAGAACATGTGGTCTCTCCCTACAACATGGTAACATTGGCTCATTCACAATTGGCATATTTAATTTACCTATAGGTCCCTAGTAAAGTGTATTAGAAGTAACTAAGGCCTGTCAATTTACTGCAAGTGGGCCTACTGCACTGATTGTGCCATCCACATAACTAGCCCCTTAAGCAAGTCTCAGGTCTGCCATTGCCAGGCCTGTATGTGCAGTTTCAATGCCACTTCAACTTGGCATTTAATATTACCTGCCAAGCCTTAAATTCCCATTTTATTATTATATGTCACCCCTAAGGGAGGCCCTAGGTAAACCCTAAGGCAGGGTGTTATGTAAGTAAAATGCAGGACATGTACTTATAAGTTTTATATGTCCTGGTAATGAAACCCCTCCAAAGTCGTTTTTCACTACTGTGAAGCCTGCTCCTCTCATAGGCCAGCATTAGAAATTCCCTTATATGCTTTTAAGTGATAATTTCTGATCTGACAGGAACAAACTTTTCATAATTGTCATAGTTGGAATGGTGGTGAGAAATCAGACTTACTGGTGAAGATGAATTCTACATTATAAGAAATTTCCGAAATGCCACTTGTAGAAAGTAGGTATTTCTCTGTACTTACTGCCATCTGTGCCTTACAGCATATCTCCAATCCACGTCTGGTCTGTGCTGGTTGGCAGCTCCCGTTTTGCATTCCACCCAGACAGCCATAAACAGAGGACACTATGCTGCATCTGCATTCATTTGCATACAGATGGGTTTCTGTGGACAGGAAGGGTGGCCTGCCCTCACACAAAGGACTGATAACCCCCTACTGGGCTCCTGGCAAACAGAGCTAGGTTGAAAGGGGAACTTGTGCACTTTGAAATCACTCTTTGAAGTTTCCTCCACTTAAAAGGCACTATTGGGTATACATTCTAGGCCTTTGGCTCCATTAACTCAGACACTTCTGTACCTACAGCTGGACTCTGTCAGAGGGATTGCTTGGCTACACAAAGTACTCATCTGGACTGTTTTGCCAGAAGGATTGCTGGCCTCCTTGTTTCCCTGCTGCCTGCTGACCTCTGACTCTGCTAAAAGAACTCTCTCTTCCTCCTCAAGTGCTCTCCAAGGGCTTGGATTGAGCTTGTCTCTTGTTCTCAGGTCTCAGGGCTATCAAAGACTTCACCAAAGAGAAAATAAATCCAGTGTAATGTAAAATTGACGTAACATCTGTAAAATCGAATGCAACGCGTGCCAGATGGACAAAGCACCTGCTCAGCAGCTCAAAAATTGCTGCATCCCCTGCAGATTGATGCAGCACCTGTGGCATCTGGGTTTTCTATGTATGGTCCCTAGGCATTAAAATATCCCCACATCGCAGTGAGGAACCAAGGCTGTGCTCCTGGAAATAGACACATAGGCGGTCATTACAACATTGGCGGTAAAAGGCGCTTACCGCCGTGCAGAAGACCGCCAACACACCGCCGCGGCCGCGGAATTCCGCCACAGCTATTATGACCCACATCTCGGAATCCGCCAAAAGTCAGACACCCACACAACTCCACCACACCAAAGGTCAGTGATAAACTGGCAAAAACAAAACCTCCACCGTCACGCCAACAGAAATACGCCCACACTATCACGACACACGAATCCACGCGGCAGTCTTTCAACCGCGGTATTCCATTGTCGGGACACACCGCTGCGCTCAAAATACACACAATCTTACAAAACACACCCACATTAGACAATTCAAAATACACACACCTGATACACATACACACACCACTCCCACACACCCATTACAATATAAAACACACACCCACATCACCCACAAACCCCCACAAAAAAAATTCCGAAAGAAGGCCAGAGAGAGACACCACCAGCAAGAACAACAGCATCCACAGGCACACAACACCATCACCCACACAACTTCCACGCACCTCACACAACACACCACTACATATCACCACACTTATCACCACACACTCCACCCCACACATCACCTACACCACCCCATGGCACGGCAAAGACACCCCAGGTTCTCGGAGGAGGAGCTTAGGGTCATGGTGGAGGAAATCGTCCGGATAGAGCCAGAGCTATTCGGAGCACAGGTGCAGCACACCTCTATAGCTAGGAAGATGGAGCTATGGCGAAGAATAGTGGACAGGGTCAACGCAATGGGACAACACCCAAGAAATCAGGAGGACATCAGGAAGAGGTGGAATGACCTACGGGGGAAGGTGCGTTCCGTGTTCTCAAGACACCACCTGGCGGTTCAGCGGACTGGCGGCGGACCCCCACCTCCTCCCCCACAACTAACAACATGGGAGGAGCAGGTCTTGGCGATTCTGCATCCTGAGGGCCTCGCAGGAGTAGGTGGAGGAATGGACTCTGGTAAGACAAAGCTTTACTATTACATCCCCCACCCTACCTGCATGCTATCACATACCCCCACCCTCACCCCCAGCACCCCAACTCCTCACATTTGTCCCAACATCACAAACCACACATCCCAACACCAAGCCCTGCATGCAACAACAAAGCATGGACACCCATCACCAAAGCATGCCCACTGCACATACCCATACACCCCCCTAAACCATCATCACACAAGCTCCCACAAAGGAATGCTAGCACTGGGGTACACGGTCACCCACCCATTGCACACCATTACACACACAGATTTAATAAACATCCTTTTATACCCCTGCAGGACCCCTACCAAACGTCACCGGACAGGAGGGTCCACACATGTCCACACCACCAACAGAAGAGGCCCACAGTGATGACAGCACCTCTGTCCAACTGGATCTAGATGACCAGCCCGGACCATCGGGGACCTCTGGACAGTCGGTTCCCCTCACACAGGCACAGGCCACCACAGACCTTCCCCCCTCTGGAAACACCAGCACAACACCCACCCAGCGGGCCCATACCTCCGTCCACAGGACAAGTCAATCAGCAGTGTGTCCACCACTACAGGGAACCCAGGCTAACCCACCACCCCAACAACAACAGGGACCTGGGGCAGTGGTAGTGGGCACACGGTCCAGGGGACGGAGACCCAGGAACACTGGGGAACTGGGAGGGCTGCTGTGCAACAGGGGGCGGACAGGCCAAGGGAACCCACTCTCCACGAGGCCCTCTCCTCCATCATGGGAGCCTACCACTACTCCCAGGAGACACTGGCAACGGTACTGGCCAAGTTTCAGGAGACCCAGAGCATGCAGGAGGAACTGTATATGGGCTTCAGGGAGGAACTCAGAACCATCAGCTCCACCCTGGGCACCATCGTAGGGGTGCTGAAGGAACTACTCAACACTAGGAGGGACATTGTGGCACTACAAGGGGCCCCTGACACTAGCATGGACGATAAACTGCCCACCACCTCCGCCGGCGCTAGTGGACAGGACTCCCCGCCACAGGACCACCACATTAGCACCCCACCCCCTGCAGACGGAGAACCACCCTGCAAACGGTCACTGAGATCCAGGAACAAGACAGAGAACGATGCCAAGACCCCCACCAAGAAATGAGACCACCCTGATTGTCATCCTACTGTCCCACTTTGTCACCCTGTCCATAATTAAACTGCCCAAGCTCCACTTCCTATGCCCATATGGGCAAAGCACCTGTGAGACTAATGGACTGGACTCTGCCATGGACACTCCTCCGCCATCACCCCTCACCATTTCACTACCCCCTCCAATTTTGAGCATTTAAATAAACACACCTAAAGCACAAAATGATCTGGAGTCTGTCTGTGATTTCTAAATAGTGTATTAGCAATTACAGTGCTAAAACTTTTTTTAAATAGTAATGTCAACATACCTATGTCACACAGCTCTAGTCCATGAGGAATCTAAGCAGATGTCACACAGTGGGACCCACATCTGTGAAATCGTAAGGGAAAGTGACAACTCAGTGACCATACACTGGGACAAAACGACAGACAGGAGAGAGGTAGTAGTGTCAAAGTACATGTAGTAGGCAGGTTTGGATTTCTACCTGTGTCTCACTGGAAATATTGCAGGATCACTGAGTCCCTGTTGTGCATGTCTTCTTCCTCTGTTTCCTCCTCTTCACTGTCCACAGGCTCCACAGCTGCAACAACACCGCCATCTGGACCATCCTCCTGCAGAAAAGGCACCTGGCGTCGCAAAGCCAAGTTGTGAAGCATACAGCAGGCCACAATGATTTGGCACACCTTCTTTGGTGAGTAGAATAGGGATCCACCTGTCATATGGAGGCACCTGAACCTGGCCTTCAGGAGGCCGAAGGTCCGCTCGATCACCCTCCTAGTTCGCCCATGGGCCTCATTGTAGCGTTCCTCTGCCCTGGTCCTGGGATTCCTCACTGGGGTCAGTAGCCATGACAGGTTGGGGTAACCAGAGTCACCTGCAAATGGCAAGGGAGAACTGTTAGACACACACTAACCTGGAGGGATAACCCCAGACAACCATTCCCACTGACTTGCTTCCAGGTGCTCACCTAATAGCCACACACGGTGCCTCTGGAGTTGACCCATCACATAAGGGATGCTGCTATTCCGCATGATGTAGGCGTCATGCACTGAGCCAGGGAACATGGCATTCACATGGGAGATGTCCTGGTCTGCCAAACATACCATCTGTACATTCATAGAATGATAACTCTTCCGGTTTCTGTACACCTGTTCACTCCTGTGGGGGGGGGGGGAACCAAAGCCACATGGGTCCTATGATGTTGGGGATATGTCCCTGGGCATAGAATCACCTTTCACTGTAGGCAAATCCTCCACCTGAGGGAAAACGATGTAGCTCCGCATGTGTTTCAGAAGGGCAGACAACACTCTGGACAATACGTTGGAAAACATAGGCTGGGGCATCCTTGATGTTGTTTGAAAAGAGCCACTTGCAAGGAAATGGAGCACTGATAGCACCTGCACTTGAGGGGGGATTCCTGTGGGATGGTGGATTGCTGACATCAGGTCTGGCTCCAACTGGGTACACAGTTCCTGGATTGTGGAACGGTCAAGCCTGTAGGTGATTATCAAATGTCGCTCCTCCATTGTCGACAGGTCTACCAACGGTCGGTACACCGGAGGATGCCGCCATCTCCTCACATGTCCCAGCGGACGGTGCCTAAGAAGGACAACAGCGAGCATAGAGTCAAACAACTCAGAGGTACGTTCCCACAGTTTACACAGAACACCATCCATACACAAAAGGTGACTTGTATGTGTGTTGAGTCTAGGCCTAGGTATGTGTGACGCAGTTGAAAATGAAGCCATGTGGGCCCCTGAAATGGCGGCTGCCTGACCTCTAAAGTGGGACAATGGGATGTGAAGTAACTGCGCTGGCGTTGTACACCGTCGCGGTAGGCGGTCGAAGACCGTGGAGCAATGCAGTATTGGTTAACATTGTACCCTATGGGTCCCAGGAGCCAATGACGATGTACGCCAGCGGTGACGGTACGCACCGACGTGGAGGTGACCGCCATTTTCTACCTGTTCAATCACTCGATCACTGATCTTTGACAGGAGAGGACCTACACTGCAAGTGCTGCTGTGACCTCGGTCTGGAAGAGACAATGGCTCGTGCTTCTGGGGAAAGGGCCCCTGCCTTCACATCCGAGGAGTTGGAGAAACTCGTGGACGGGGTCCTCCCCCAGTACAACCTTCTCTACGGTCCTCCAGACAAACAGGTAAGTACACAGGGAGCATGTTGTATGTGCTATGCCTGTGTGGAGAGGGCTGGATGTAAGAAGGAAGGGGGCAGAGTGCTGCGTGCATGAAAGACGGTGAATGCATGTGCCACATGTCAAGGGAAGGGATGGGGGCCAATCACTTTGACGGTGCTGTTGGTAATGACTTCTCTTCTTCCTCTGTACATTTCATGTAGGTCAGCGCCCACCAGAAGAAAGATATTTGGCGTGCCATCACCAAGGACGTCCGGACCCTGGGGGTCTACCACTGACGGAGCACCCACTGCCGGAAAAGATGGGAGGACATTCGCCGCTGGAGCAAGAAGACGGCGGAGGCTCAGCTGGGGATGGCCTCCCAACGTGGGAGGGGTGCCCGTCGCACCATTACCCCCCTGATGTTCAGGATCCTGGCGGTGGCCTACCCGGAGTTGGATGGGCTCTTGAGGGCATCACAGCAGACACAAGGGGGTGAGTACACTCTCATTCTGCTGACTTTGCGCGCAGTGGAGTTGTCTGGTTGGGGGAGGAGGGCTGTGGGTTTCCGTAGGCCAGGGCGAGTTCCGTAGGCAAGGCCCCTTCATAAGGCAGGCCATGTGGCACCCCAGCCCACCTCTGTAGAGTGCCAAATACAGCTATTCATGCCCTTGTGTCATATATGTGTGCAGATGTCGTCCATAGCCTTGTAGGCCATTTCCCAAGAATTGAACAGTGGAGCCCAAGAGCGCGGCGTAGTGCAGGGGGCTTCTGTGTCTGTCTTGTCCGCCAACGGTAGCGGTAATCCATGCACTCAACATGTCTTTCTTCTGTCGTCCCCCCCTTTTTGTGGTCTCTCTGTTCTTGTGTGCATTAGCATCATCAGGCAGAGGAGCTGACACCAGTGACACAGACTCGTCCCCTGATAGGAGCTCCCTTGTGGTGGCGGCAACATCTGTGCCCCCCGCATCTACAGGCATCTACACCACCCCCACTACCAGCACCGCCCTCCCAGCAGCCCCTCAGCCTTCGCCCCGTTCCCGCTCACCCAGGAGGGTGGGCATCACCTTTGCCCCAGGCACCTCATGCCCTGCCCCAGTCACCCCTGCTGCCCTCAGTGAGGAGGCCATTGACCTCCTCAGGTCCCTCACTGTTGGGCAGTCTACCATTTTGAATGCCATCCAGGGTGTAGAAAGGCAGTTGCAACAAACAAATGCATTCCTGGAGGGCATTCCTTCTGGTCAGGCGGCCCTTCACCGAGCTTTTCAGACTCTGGCCTCAGCACTGATGGCAGCCATTTTCCCCGTCTCTAGCCTCCCCCCTCCAACTTCCTCCACCCAGACCCAATCCCCTGTACCTCTGCCTATCCCAAGCACATCATCAGACCAGCCTGCACACACCTCAACACACAAGGGAAACTCAGGCAAACATAAGCACCACACATCCCACAGGCACTCACGCAAGCAACACACACATGCAGACACACCAACATCCACTGACTCCACTGTGTCCCCCTCCTCCTCCTCCCTCCCAGTCTCGTCTACACTCACACCTGCATGCACTACCTCTACAGCCACTACGTCCCTCACCAGAACACCCACCAGCACACCCCGCTCACGTGCAGTCACCACCCCCACTACCATTCACACGTCCCCTGTGTCCTCTCCCAGTGTGTCTGTGACGCCCCCTCCCAAGATACACAAACGCAGGCACACACACACCCAACAGCCATCCACCTCACGACAGCCTCCAGCGCATGCACCTTCACCCAAAGTCACCAAACGTACACCTCCTACTACCACCACCTCTTCCTCCACTCTCAAACCCCCTCCAGCTACCCATCCTAGTGTGTCCCAAAAACTTTTCTTGTCCACCCTTGACCTTTTTCCCCCACCTCCCCCACCCTGTCCATCTCATAGGTCCCGAAGTTGCACCTCAGCCACAACATCTCCGGGACCAGTGGTGCCTGCAGTAACTGGTATGTGGAGTGCACCGGCCACCAGGACAGCCAGTGTGGCACGGAGCCACAGCACAGACAGTCCCCCACCTGTGAAGCATCAGAAGTTGGCCAGTGCCTGGCCAGAGAGGGGGAAGACTCCAGCCACCAAAGCTGCTCCCAGGGGTCCCATTGGAAGTGTGGAGTCAGCTGTGACACCTTCCAAGGTGGGAAAGGGCCACAAGAAACCCGGCAAGTCTGGGAAGAGCTGCACGGCGGAGAAGACCACCATCATCCCCGCTGCCCAGGAGGCCACCGCCCGCCCCAGCCCAGCTGCCCAGGAGGCCACCGCCAGCCCCAGCACAGCTGCCCAGGAGGCCACCACCAGCCCCAGCCCAGCTACCCAGGAGGCCACCGCCATCCCCGGCCCAGCTGCCCAGGAGGCCACCGCCAGCCCCAGCACAGCTGCCCAGGAGGCCACCGCCAGCACCAGCCCAGCTGCCCAGGAGGCCACCGCCAGCACCAGCACCAGCACAGCTGCCCAGGAGGCCACCGCCAGCCCCAGCACAGCTGCCCAGGAGGCCACCACCAGCCCCGGCCCAGCTACCCAGGAGGCCACCGCCAGTACCAGCCCCGCTGGGCCATGATGGACCGCCATGTCAAGCTCCGCTGAACAGGGCACCGCCAACTCAAGCACCGCTGAACAGGGCACCACCAACTCAAGCACCGCTGAACAGGGCACCGCCATCTCAAGCACCGCTGAACAGGGCACCGCCAACTCAAGCACCGCTGAACAGGGCACCGCCAACTCACGCACCGCTAGCCCATGAGCGGCAGGGGCACTGACGCAACTGGGTCCGTCGTGAGTGATGCACTCTGGGCACCAATCCCCCTCCAGAACCAGTGGAGACATCCATCCACTACCTCTGTCCTTCACAGGATGAAGCACTCTGGGCACCAGTCCCCCTCTAGAACCAGTGGAGAGATCCATCCACTACCTCTGTCCTTCACAGGATGAAGCACTCTGGGCACCAGTCCCCATCCAGAACCAGTGGAGACTGTCATCCACTACCTCTGTCCTTAACAGGATGAAGCACTCTGGGCACCATGCCCCCTCCAGAACCAGTGGAGACTGTTATCCACTTGAGAGACTGTGGCTTTCCACTCCCCAGGATTGAACAGTGGGCAACCCACCCACTGTAGAGGCTTGAGAGACTGTGGCTTTGCACTCCCCAGGATTGAACAGTGGGCAAACCACCCACTGTAGAGACTCCAGAGACTGTGGCTTTGCACTCTCCAGGATTGAACAGTGGGCATGTGGCCCCCTCGTGGATTTGGCATCGTGCACTCGAGCGGCTGAGGTGCCCCCCCTTTCCCTCCCCCTGAGGTGCCTGTTTTCTTGCTGTCTGATGCCCCTGCAGTGTTCTCTCCGTCATGGTTGGGGATCTTGTGTGGGCCTCGCCCATACCGTGTGGTCCCAGTGTTCCACTGACTTTCTTTGTGCAGTACCTGGACTACTATGCCTGGTATATATTTTGTACATGGTGTATATATATATTTCTGCCTACTTGTTTGTAATATATTCCGATGGTTACACTCATTTTCTTTGCATTCTTCCGGGGGGGCTTGGGGGTGTAACTGTGATGTATTGATATGCATTAGTGTGTGTGTTGTAGTGGGTGAGGGTGGGGGTGTTGCGTGTGTGTGTCCCTGTTTTTTGCCTTCCCCCTCCCCTGTGTCGTAGGTGCAGTACTCACTGTGGTCTTCGCCGCCGGCGTTCGTGCTCCTGGTAGAGGAGCAGGAAGACTATTGCAGGTAGGATTTGGAGTTCCATGGTGTCCTCGTTCCTCGTGGAGTGTGTGGAGGTGAGCGTTTTCCCTTCGAAATTCCTGTTTCCGCCATGTTTTTATCCGCGGTGAATCCGCCCCGGAAAAGGTGGCGGATTGGCCTGTCATAATAGAGTGGGCGGTACATTGTCTCCCGCCTATCTGTTGCCCGCCGCGCTGTTTGTTTGTACCGCCGTGGCGGTCTGAGTGTTAAAGTGGCTGTCTTTGTTGGCGGTTTCCTCCACGGTCGTAATTGCTATTTTTTTACTGCCGGCCTGTTGGCGGTCTTACCTCCGCTTTAACACCGTCCGCCAGGGTTGTAATGACCACCATAGTCTTGCAGAGTGGAAAGAAATGGCGCATCGCTTTTGTCGCACCAGAATAATCAACAGATCACTTTACTTTTCAACCTATCTCCTCCTCTGTGGCCCCTCTTCGTCATTATTTTTTAAGAATCCCAGGCACTCTTTATTATAAGGATACAGTCACTGATTCTTAAGGATTGAGGCTCATTTAAACCTTTTAAAAGTGATATCTTGACTTCTGCAGATTGGATTTTTGTTGTTTTGGTCTCATTTTATTCAGCTAAATATTATCTATTTTCCTAAACTGGTGCAGCGTACTGTTTGTGGTGTTTTCGCTGTGTTACTGTATGAGTTATTGCATAAATACTTTACCCATTGCCTTCTAGGTTAAACCTGCCTGCTCTCCGCCAAGCTACCGCAGGATAATTTAGGTTGTGTTGTGACTTACCATAACTAGGATTGTGGTCCCTACTTAGACAAGGCTGTGTACCTTTTCCAAGTGGAGACCCAATTTTCACAACCTCCATGGAAGCCTTTGGCAAAAGAACACTGGCTGGCTGCACAGAATGTCTACCAGCCACATGGTCAAACATCAACAGCAAATAAGGAGGCATGGAGAAAAAAGAGAACATGCAAGTCTACAGCTAAAGCATACTAGATGAGTACATAAAATGCCCTTCGGGCACATAGTCAAACAAAAACAGCAAGCAAGGAGGCATGGAGAACAAAGAACACATGCAAGCTTATGGTAAAAGGACAATGGCTGAGTACACAAAATTGCCTCTAGCCACATGGTCAAACAACAAAAGAAATCAAAGCTGCTTTGAAGACAAAATACACATACAAGCCTAAGGCAAAAGCACACTGGCTGAGTACACAAAATGGCCGCTGGCCACATGGTCAAACAACAACAACGAGCAAGGAGGCATGGTGAAAAAATAACATATGTAAGTCTATGGCAAAAGCACACTGACTGGCTGAACAAAATGGCTGCCAGCTACATGGTCAAACAACAGCAAGGAAAGAGGCAATGAGAGCAAAGAACACATGAAGCCTATGGCAAAAGCACACTGGCTGAGTACTTAAAACTACCTCTGACCACATGGTCAAACAACAACAGCAAGCAAAGATGCATGGAGGACAAGTACACATGAAAGCCTATTGCAAAAGCACACTTGCTGAGTATGCAAAATGGCTGCTTGGCACATGCTCAAACAACAACAATTAGCAAGGAGGCATGGAAACCAAAAAACACATGCAAGGCTACGGCAAAAGTACACTGGCTGGCTCCATAAAATTACCACCAGCCACATGGTCAAACAACAACGATGAGCAAGGAGACATGGAGAACAAAGAAGATATTCAGGCCTATGGACATGGACCTTACACAAACACACTTACCTCTTACCTCAGCTGTCAGGGAAGGTCTTGCTGTAGCTTCTTATGTTACGTTATTATTGTACTAATAGTGAATAATTGTCTGTTATTCACTCTTACCATAATAAAGAATGAGCAGAAAACAAGGACAGTGGAGTCACAACATCCTTAAGGGTGAACTGCCCCCGTATTCTTGTATTTTATTTTGCCATCTGTGAAGTCAGAGAATGGAAAGACACTGCAGGGGCTTCAAAGGTCAAACCATGGGTCACAGCTAATGATGATAACGACAATGACAGAATGTGCTTGTTAAAAGAAAAAACATGAACCTGCCACAAAATGCAATTAAAATGTCATTAGATTGCTAAAGTAAATATATCAACGAAAACACTGTGAGTTACAAGCTCCACATTATATCACTTCTTCACTCTAACAAAATGACTACCAATACTAAGGGGAGATCAAATGGGACAATGTAAACAATCCACAAAATGGCATGGCTTTGGTGGACAACTATCAAAGCAATGGCAAACCATGCAAAACCACAAACACCAATGTCTAAGGTAAGTTGACCCAAAGCCCAGTCAGTATTACTGCTTACCTAAGGTATTGGTAACCTGAGGACTTTTTGACAGCTAAAGGCATCTGTCAGAAGACCTAAAAATGGAATTTACTGTGCTGCGTTATGTGAAAGAGAAAGAACACAATCATGTCATAGGTTCAAATGTATGGTGCAGTCCATCCCTCTTCTTTCAGTGGGCTAGCGTCAACTCATGATTTTGAGTGCCATAAGGCAAGGGAGCTTATGTGAAAGTCAGGATTTGTTTGTACAAGGAAGGTTCTCTTCCCACACAAACATTATCTTGTGAAGCTATTTCCTCTATGTATGCGTGTTGCAGCATGTAGCACATGAACAAAGAGGAAGTAATAAGGAGGAATAAAGATATTTCTTTTTGTTACACCATCCTCTAGTAGGTGCACCATTTTGGCAGAAACCCATGTCTATGTAAATGTGTGTTTCCCTGAAAATGAATGAATGGTTGCACAAGAAAGTCCATGCTCCAGCCATGTAATGTCTGCCTGACATAAAGTACCACTAGGCAGGTCTGGATAACTTTACCGTGCAGTCCAGCTGATCCTATTTGCAGCATGATCAAAGCTACAAATAGAACAAAACCATTTTACTGCACCCCCTCCAAGCTGCGCCCTCCCTGGACATGCCTTTCCTTGTCTCAGTCTCCTGGAAGTGGAAAAAATGGATAAGGTCCACTTGACACCAACTGCTTGAAACATTTATTCTGTTCACCCTTGCATTCCAAATGCCACCAGGACAAGCTTCTAGGGAAAAGGTCTCTCTCCTGTGGTTTCTGCAGGGTCCAGTATTCTGTGGCTAGCCAGACTCTCTCAGAGTCAGGAATCCTTTTAGTTTTTGTGCCCTTGGAACAGACAAACATAAGAGGAGCTAGAAGCCCGGGCTGGCAAAAAGAGTCAGGAGTCCCTTGACTCCTATTTCTTCCAGCAGCGCCTTCTTCCACAGACATAGCCTTTTTAGTACCTTATTCTGTGCACATGCCATTGATTGTGTACTTATTTTCACAAAATCCTGTATACTTTCTTAGCCTAAATCCACCTGTCCAGTCGAACATCCGATAGATAAAACATTTTTTTTAATATTTTTATGTTTTAATGAGCAGGATTGTACAAGATTAAATCAGTATTATGTCAAAAAACTGATTTATACATTTATACACAAGAACAAAGATTGTGCAAAAGTTGCATTGGGACAGGTGAAAGGTCGTTAATACCATAGATCTGATTAGGATTCAAATTTGGAGTAATGAGAATATAATAAAGTGTCAATGTGCCATGAAATCCAGATAATAAAATTGAAACGTATTGTAAATCCTAATTTTACACAATAAAAGTGAAATAGCAGAATTATACAAATACAATAGCACAAAAGCACAATCTAAAAAAGTGTCCAGTGTGGAATCAAGTTCTTACCCAGACCAAATGCCATACATAAATTGCCAACATGCTTCATTCCATTCCTAGTTGTGAAGTTGAAACTTCATAATATTTCTCCCAATTTTACTAAAGAAAATAAATAAATAAATGAACTAAGATATTATAGTGCTATCATATCTTGGATCCAGTTCCTACTTAAAAACTTTTGATTGAGAGATAGATTAAAAAAAATACCTCCTGCACCATGTCAAAGTACAGGGGAAACACAGAGCCATCAATCTATCTCAAACAGTGCAACTAAAAGAGAACACGACCCACCTTTTCAATTAATTCAAGATAGTGCCAAGAGGCATTGTGGGACAGATTTAGGTAAAGTGTAGCTGCACCCAGTGCAGTGCTCCTTTTCTTGCACCCCTTAGAGACCCTCTACCGCCACCATGTGTGTGTCTTATTTAAAACACGGCACACCATGCTGCAGGGTAGGGGGAAATGGCATCCACATTTTTTACGCTTGCTAGACTTGGCATCCTTTTTGTGGTCTCCCCTAACTTTTTGCCTCTGTTTCCCAGGTTGTTGATGTATGCTGGACTCTATTTTTGCTGTTTTTGTTACTCTTGGCACTTTACCACTGCTATCCAGTGCTAAAGTGCAAGTACTCCTACGCAAAATGTATGTGTAATTGACTTTTCATGATTAGCATATTTGTTTTACTAGTAAGTCCCTAGTACAGTGCATTAGAGGTGCCCAGGGCATTAAATCCAATGCTACTGGTGGGGCTGCAGCACTTGTTGTGCCACCCACATAAGTAGTGTCTGTGTGTGCAGTTTCAAGATGCTAATTCGACTTGGCAAGTGTACCCACTTGCCAGGCCCAAACCGTCCCCTTTCTTACATGTAAGGCACCCCTAAGGTAGGCCCTAGGTAGTCCCATGGGCATGTTGCAGTGTATATTAAAGGTGGGACATGTACTTATGTGTTTTACATGTCCTGACAGTGAAATACTGCCAAATTCAGTTCTCACTGTTGCATGGCCTGTCTCTCTCAAAGGGCTGCCTTTTAATGTTATTAAAGGGTAGTTTCCCTTTGGGAGCAGATAGACATGTGGACTTTGGGGTCTCTGAACTCCCAATTTAAAAATACATCTTTTGAGTTTGAATATACCACTTTTAGAAAGTAGGCATTTTCTTGCTTAAACCATTCTGTGACTGCCTGTTTGTGGATCTCCTGCCTGGATCAGTTTGCCAGTTGGGCTGTTTGCACCTCTCTCTAGACACTGTCCTTTGAAGTTTGCCTACTTCAAAGGCAGAAAGGGGTATAAGAAGAGCCCTCAAAACCCCTAAACATTAGATCACTTCTGGAATCAAGAGGAACCTCTGCCAAGGAGAAGAGCTGAAGAGCTGAGGAGAAGTGCTGCCCCTGCCTGTGACTGTGCTTTGTGGAAGGGGACAAAGGCTGGACTTTGTAGTATATTCCTGCTTGAGAATAATCTCCAAGGACTTGGGCTGAGCTTGCCCCTGTTCTGAAGTCTCAGGGCCATCAAAAACTTCCCCAGCCAGCACCTGGACTCTCTGCTGAGACTCCTGCCTTGACAAGTGGTGCCCTATCCAGTCGCTGGGTTCTCGAAATGAGATGCTGGTGAAAATCCAAGAAAAATTACTTCAGACGACCCCAAACTCCAGACTCCGCTGCCGAACCCAATGAAGCCACCTGCAACGGACTCCGTGGTCCTCACAGGAGTGCAACGACCCTCGCAGGCCCGACACCGCTGAAGCCCCGCCGAAGTCCGCGACTCATTGGAAGTCGCCGCACCACGTCGTGACCGCCGGATATCAACTCCGCTCGAAGTTCACAGATTCAACGCTTCGCAATGATGCTGTCTCACCTCCACCTCTCTGCAGCAAGGATCTGATGCCTCTTTGTGATGCCTCTGCTCCTTCGCCCCGCAGCACCGGAACCGACGCCGCATTGGATCCAGTGATGCCGCGATCACCAACTTTGCGAACTGGCTTGTTTTCACCCTTTACTAAGGTACTGTACCTGGGGTTCTGCATGACTCTGTACCCGGCGCAGTTGGTGTTGGATTGTTGGGAACGACTCCATCACAACGCCGTGTTATCACCTCATCGGAGCATTTTGTGTTTCTAAGTGCTATTTTTGAGTTTAATCTTTAAAAATTCATAACTTGACTTGTGTTTGTTGGATTTTTGTCGTTTTGGTCTTGTGTTGTTTAGATAAATATGACCTATTTTTCTAAACCTGTGTTGTGTCATTTTGTAGTGTTTTCACTGAGTTACTGTGTGTATTGGTACAAATACTTTACACATTGCTTTTGAGTTAAGCCTGCCTGTTCGTGCCAACCTACCAAGGGGGTGGGCAGGGGTTAATTGCGAGTGATTCTCCTTTACCCTGACTAGAGCGAGGGTCCTTGCTTGGACAGGGGTTAACCTGGCGGCCAACCAAAGACCCCATTTCTAGCAACGCTACTGATCAAGGTGTCAAAATGTTGGAGCTAGCCCTGAACAGTACATAGGAGCCCATTTGAATGAATGTTGGATCCCCTTCTAATGCCTGCTCTGAGCAGGCGTTAAAAATGGGGCAAAAAATGGCACAAAGAAATCTTTTAGATTTCTTTGCACCATTTTTTTGGCTCCCCTAATGTACGTTCCCCTTCCATACATTATGCCTGGCGCAGGCATAATGTGGAGCAAAGGATTACGAAGTGGCGCAATTCTTTCAATGCACCACTTTGTAAACCTAGAGCCCCAATTTTGGCCTTGTTGAGCCACATTAGAATTAAAAAATGACACTAATGTGGTGCAAGGAGGCGCTAGCCCCTCTTAAATCTGGGCCTAAATCTCCTTAACCCCCCTAGCCAACTTGCATAAGCCTCCTTGACATTCCTTGCTCTAAACATTTTATTCAGACAATGCTGGTATGTTGGAACTTCACTTTTGTAAAATTGAGGAGTGGGCTATGGCGAATGCAATTGATAAAAACACCTGTCCCCATTTCCTGATTGTGGAGCATTGGCTCTTCTTGCTCAGCCCAAAAAGTATCAAAGATCGTTCTGAGTCTAGGCAGAATGCAGCACACATAGAAAGAGCAAAAATTGAGGAGAAATGAAAGCATTTCTCTTCGTTGCACCATGCTAACTCCACCCCCGGGGAGGCATTAGATTTTGACTCAACCACAGATTTACAGTTTCTTGTAAATCTGGGGCAGCGTCAAAATGTAATAGGTATTGCTGTGGCATGCCCACAGCAACTCCCATGCACTCCTCTTCCACACAAAGTGTGTCTTGTGAAGGGGACCTATTTACAAGGTGGGCTTAAGCCACAAAAAGTGGCTTAACTATGCCTTGTAAATGTGGTGGAGCTAGAAGCTTGTATATATGCCTCATTGTTTTTCTCTAACCAGGCATCAGGATTCATTTCAAACTGGCTAAGCTCAGGGAGGGTGCACATGATGCAAATCGGAACCAGAAACTTTGTTTGCTAGGCTTTTCTTCTTAGGAATAACATCTTATGTCACTCCAGGTAGTAATGGCTTCTGAATTGGAATTTCATCTCAGGAAAGCATATAGTACTGTGATGCACTGACTGAAATCACGGACAATTCAAATACAGATCGACGAAAAGACAATGGGAGTAGTATAACATGGGAAAAGAAAGGAGAGGGAGTTTTTCTGAATGAACAATTGTAGCTTGTTTTTGAATTACTGCATTGGACTTTTTTGCTTATGCAGGGTCATCCCCAATCATTTTGCCTCCTGTCTCCTATGTTTTCTGACCTGTTGCTGTTGGCTATTGAACTCTGAGCACTTTACCACTGCTAACCAGTGCTAAAGTGCATATGCTCTCTGTGTAAATTGTATGTAATTGATTTATCCATGATTGGCATATTTGATTTACTAGTAAGTCCCTAGCAAAGTGCACTTGAGGTGCCAGGGCATGTAAATCAAATGCTACTATTGGGCCTGCAGCACTGGTTGTGCCACCCACCTAAGTAGCTCTGTAATCATGTCCCAGACCTGCCATTGCAGTGCCTGTGTGTGCAGTTTTAACTGTAAATTTGACTTGGCAAATGTACCCACTTGCCAGGCCTAAACCTTCCCTTTTCTGACATGTCAGACACCCCTAAGGTGGGCACTAGATAGCCCCAAGGGCAGGGTGCAGTGTATGGTTAAGGTAGGACACATAGGGTCTGATTACGACCTTGGCGGAGGGGATTACTTCGTCCTAAATGTGACGGATATCCCTTCCACCGTGTTACAAGTTCCGTAGGATACATTGGAACTTGTAATACGGCGGGCGGGATATCCGTCACATTTGGGACGGAGTAATCCCCTCGCCAAGGTCGTAATCAGGCCCATAGTAATGTTTTTTATATGTCCTGACAGTGAAATATTGTTAAATTTGTTTTTTACTGTTGCAAGGTCTGCCCCTCTCATAGGTTAACATGGGGGCTACCTTTAAATCTGATTAAAGTGTAGATTCCCTTTGGGAGCGGATGGACATGTGGAGTTTGGGGTCTCTGAGCTCACAATTTAAAAATACATCTTTTGGTAAATTTGATTTTAACATTGTGTGTTTGATAATGCCACTTTTAGAAAGTGAGCATTTTCTTGCCTATACCATTTCTGTGACTCTGCCTGTTTGTGGATTTCCCTGTCTGGGTCAGTTTGACAGTTGGGCTGGTTGCACCTCACACTAGACAGTGACACAAAGGGAGCTGGGGTGTAGTCTGCATTTCCTGATAAGCCATCTGTGCTAGGAGGGAGGTGAGGAGTGGTCACTCACACCTGAAAGGGCTGTGCCTGCCCTCACGCAATGCAGTCTCCAACCCCCTGGTGAGTGGCTGGTGCCTGGCCTGGGCAAGGCAGGATTTCACATTCAAAAGAGACTTTACTTGGGTATAAGAATGGCACCCAAAACCAGGGACTTTAGAACACTTTTGGAAACCAAGAGGAACCTCTGCCTGGAGAAGAGCTGAATAGCTGAGGAAGAAGAGCTGCCCTGCCTGTGACTGTGCTTTGTGGAGCTACCCTGCAGTTGCTGTTTCTGCCAGAGTAAGAGGACAAAGACTGTACTTTGTGAGCCTTCCATCTTGAGAAGAAATCTCCAACAGCTTGATTTAGAGTTTGCCTCCTGTTGTTTGAAGTCTCAGGGACAGCAAAGACTTCTCTCTGCCAGCACCTGGAGTCTCTGGAGAGACTCCTACTCTGCCCTGTGGTGCCCATCCACTTTCTGGGACCCTGAAAGGAGACGCTGGCAGTCTAAGAGGAGGAAATACATGCCCAGAGCCCCGTGCGGGGAAAAGATCGACGCGACTCCGATCTGCAGCTGACGAAAAGGCACAGCGCCGGCTCTGCGGCTGAAAATCAACGCTCGCCGGAATTACGACTGAAGAATAGACGCACGGAACTGGAGAAACGATGCGCAGCATCGCTGACGGAGGCTGGGAGATCGCAACCCGCGCTGCGTGGTTTTCAGATCATCGTGTGGCTGGATTTCTGATGCAAGCACTGCTGGGCTTGTAAAAACAATGCAGGGCCTGCCCAGACCCGAGAGTGCTGACCGGATCGACGCATCACTCTCCTGCGGACCGACCCGACGAAAGGAGAAACGACGCAAGGTCTCGCTCGTGAGTGAAATCGACACATCGCATGCCATTTTTGACGCACATTAACTATGTTGGGTTATTTTTTACGCACCCAAGGTACATTTTCATGCTAACAGTGTTAGTGTGTGTTTTAAACTACATAAAGACTCTTTTTGCTTTTTAATTGATAACTTGACCTGGGTTTTGTGGATTTTTGTCGTTTTGGTATTGTTTTGTTTACATAAATATTCTCTATTCTTCTAAACCTGTGTTGTGTCATTTTGTAGTGTTTTCATTAAGTTACTGTGTGTGTTGGTACAATACTTTACACCTAGCACTCTGACATTAAGCCTACTGGTCGTGCCAAGCTACCAAGGGGGTAAGCAGGGGTTAGCTGAGGGTGATTCTCTTTTACCCTGACTAGAGTGAGGGTCCTTGCTTGGACCGGGGGTAACCTGACTGCCAACCAAAGACCCCATTTGTAACATACTGCCTAGGCATCACTAGTGGATTAGGGCCATAGGACCCATTGCAAGTGTGAAAAAAAGAGTTCCTTGTCTTCCCCTGGAAACTATGGGGGTCATTCCGACCCTGGCGGTAAAAACCGCCAGGGCCGCGAATGACGGAAGCACCGCCAACAGGCTGGCGGTGCTTCCTGGGCCATTCTGACCGCAGCGGTAAAGCCGTGGCCAGAAAAACGGGTCCGGCGGTTTCCCGCCGGATTTCCCCCGGCTGGCCGAATCCGCCATGGCGGCGTTGCAAGCAGCGCCGCCATGGGGATTCTGACCCCCTTCCCGCCAGCCTGTTTCTGGCGGTTTTCACCGCCAGGAACAGGCTGGCGGGAACGGGTGTCCTGGGGCCCCTGGAGGCCCCTGCACTGCCGATGCCACTGGCATGGGCAGTGCAGGGGCCCCCTAACAGGGCCCCAGCCTGCTTTTCACTGTCTGCTTAGCGTTGCTTAGTGTTGTTACACTAGCATAAACATTTTTTACACTAGTGCAGCAAAGCACCACAATAGCATAACAAATGTGTTGCTATAAGCCTAACGTGCACCATGGTGTGCTATATTGTAGATATAGCACACCGATGGTGTCATTAGGTGGGGCAGAGGCTCCTATATTTGAAGATTTCCCTAACTGTGATGAAGTAGGCACCTGGCACAACAGTATCCCTGAGCCTCTGAATCAGTATCACTAATGATAGCTAAACTCCTGCTCCTCGCTCTTCCCTATCTCCATCCCTTCCTTCTTTCACTCGCATTACCCATGTCTACAGTTTCTCTACCCTGTCTTTCCGTCATCCTGATCTACTTACTCACTTAATATTTTTCTTCTTGCATCCTTGCTTCTTTTTACTCTCTCCTTTTGGTTTCGATTTCTCTCCACAAACTACTCCCTATTTCTCTTTCCTCCTTCCCTAAACTCCCTTTAATCTTGCAGGCCTCTCAGTCTTTTTCCTCCCTTTCTCTTTGAGTTAAATTTTGTTTTCCAATGTCTCTCTCTCCCTGTTTCTTTCCCCTCCCTGCTGTTGTATTCTTATGTCTGCACGCTCCTCATTTTCTTCCCTGCGTCCTTTGCTCGTTATCACCTTCCTTTCTCCTCATCATGCCTGTCACTTTTTCCCAGCCTGTTAATGTCCACCGTCTGTTTTTCATTTCCTCTCTTCGTCAGTTTTCCTTTATACTTCTCTTTCTTCCGCTATTTCCCTGTTCTTCTGAGCTTGTCTTCTTTCTCTCTGCCCTCTCCATCTCTGCCTACACAAATCTTCTCTCACTGTCATTCACAGCAAATTACCCACAAGCTCACCCCTGGGGACGAGAAATCACAAGCCAAGCTCCAGGAAGGCGCTTGCAAAATAAATATTTCAGACTTAACTGGAGCGTGTTAAATAAACTGTAGCTGGTGGAGAAGGTGAGTGGCTTCCATTAGTGCAGCAGGTGCAGCGGTACAGAGAATAGAGGTCTGACAGACCCACTGAACCCTGTTTATTGTTGTGTTTGACATTCAAACAGCAATCAAGGGGGCAATACGCTTCCTTGCACAAAGGCCCAATACACACTGGCAATCCCGCTGTGGTGAAGTCATTCTGGGCACCCACGCCACTGACTGCACCGCCGATAGCTACGCCCCCGGCATCGTGAGGGGCTGCAATTCCTGTGATTTATTTTACCTACTACTCCCACATCTACAAGAACCCTAGTTATGTTCTAACAGAAGGTCGAAGGAAACCACTAGGGTCTTGAAGCACAGCAGCACTCACATATATGTATCTCAGTGTCGAGGTGTCCAAGTCTGCCTCTTATTTTTACGAATAATATGTATTGTTTCAAAAATATTATTTTTCCAGTGGCACTTTGGAAACTGACACTCTCTTCTTCCTACTTTGTTTGTCAAACAGGGAGCAACCAGACCCCAGCTCAACTACAGTGATCACTACAACAGAGGTAGACGGGACGTAGCGCCTCTTCAATGAATGGACTTCAGCAGATGCCCTGGCAGCGCGGGAGCAAGGATCTGCTCTGTAGTAACATGGCCAGGTATGATGTTGCCTTTGGCAATGAGGCTAATGTTGCCTGTGGGGATTAAATAAATCTGCTACATTAATTTAACTGGGAATGTTTCTAAGCAACATTAGCAATGTCTGTAACTATGGCAACAGTACATAAATACATTTTAGTACATCAATGTGGGGTGTATTTTATTATAATCAAATGAAGCATGCATGCAAAGTATAATTTACCAGTATTTCATGCGCTATTCTTGCAGGAAAATAGCATGAAGTCAAACGAAAGAAACCTGGCCAGAAGTGCTGCTTGGGCAGTAGATTTAGACAGTAAAACATCAAGTAACGCAACGGAAATAAAAGGGTGTGGACAGTTCCGAGAGCAGCAAAACTCTGAATGACAAACTGCACTAACACACAGCAACGTCTGGAATCAAAAGAAAATCAACTTGTAACCAACAAGCCAAATAAAAAGTGACTATTAATGTAAGTATAACATGTTTTAGTATAATTGGACTGAGGTTTGAAGGCCTGATGTAAGTATGGAATGTCGAATGCTATTTCATGGTGTGTTACAAAGAGCGTTATAATACAAGTAACCATGAGCGAAGGCAGTTACTGTTTTAGGGTTGTTATTATAAAACTCAGAAATTGCCAATTATGTGCTTTGGTTCAAATGGGGTGTGGGGAGTTCATGCACTAACAGCAACAGCCCAACCCATAAGAGGCACTGTTCAACCACCAAGAGAATACTACATGAAGTCTACTCATGAGCATCAGAAATCCAACCTGGCTAGAGACACTAATAAACTGCCTTGTATATTACGTGGAGCTCAGCCAGGTGTGACAAAGGACCAGCGTGGTAAACCAGCAAGAGAGCAAGGCTTAATTTGAGTGGTGGTTTCTGGTGATCGGCACCGACGCCTAATTATGAACAATGGTACTTATGAAAGTCTGCCACACGGTTGCACTGTTAGTCTTATTTAGAGATGAGCATAACAACAGTTGTCTATTAGTTGAATATATATTAAAACGTATTAATACCTGCAGCACAAGACATTATTATAGCTTTTGGCCCTAAAATAGTCTGAATTTGCACACATGCAGGATTAGGGTGGTTAATAGTTTTGGGACTGTCAATGGCAGAGCTAGCAAGGACAATCTGTGGTGCAAGCTCTAAATTAAGCACTGCACGAAAGTACATATTGAGCAACACAAAACAAACCTTACCAAAGGCACAGTTAAGTCACTAAGTGCTTGAACACTTGACATGCGAGTTTCCATATTACAATGCCCAGGTCTAGAGTCCACAGGGTATCTATGGCCACACCCTATATGCACCTCCCAGTTGTAGAGGTCAAGAAAGAAGCAGGGTATATCGCTGAAGGGTAGGATGAGGAAGAAGGCAAGGGTTCTGGCATAAGGCTTGTCTGGGACTTTTCCTTAGATGACTAGTCTGAATGTCCTGCAATCAGATCTTAAAATGCACAGTAGAGTAGCTGAAGGTCAACGAATGAGGGACTCTATTGGTCTTCACTTATTATGAGAGTAAGGAAGTGAATCAGCTCAGTCCAGCTCAGCCCTAGACTGACTCCCTGACATGAGAGGGTTGGGAGGTGGAATAAGTAAAGAAGGGCCAGAAGTAACACTAGCAGGGATAACAGATTGCATCCCCTTATGTGCATGGTCCATCTGGTTCCCGTCTGCCTGGGATGAGACCAGCTTGTCCTGCACCGAGCCCACACCCCCCAGTCAAGGATGGAAAGAGAATCGCTTCTCCTTCCACCCCGACCCCCCCCCTCGGCAATCTGATGACATCAGTGCGCTTGCTCACAGCACGCCAACTTCATAAGAAGCTGCTGAAGGTGCTCTGCGAGCCATTTGCTTCCAGCTCGTCTAGAGAAAGGACCCGTTTCAGGTGAGTCCTTCACTTTTTGGGGATTTTGGGGGGGGGAAAACTGACATAGGGGGAAAGGAAAGAGTTTTTCCTTTCCCCCTGTGCCTGTTTTAAATGGATTCCTGCTTCACGATCGTGGAGCAGGAATCCCCACTAGGCACCAGGGATTTACTCTGAATTTTATTTAGGGGAGCGACCCCTTGGGCAAGGGTCGCTTTCCTGGGGTGCAATAATAAATCCTGTTTCGCCCCCCCCGGGGGCAGATCGGCTGTATTTTCAGCCGATCTGGCCCGGGGGGGGTCGAAACCCCCTAGAGAACCAAGGATTTTATTTTCATGATGTTTTTGGGCAGCGACCTCTTAGGCAATGGTCGCCCCCTGTGAACAATATTTTTTTATATGTTTCGGCCCCCCGGGGCTAGATCGGCCATGTTTTTGTCCAATCTCGCCCTCGGGGGGTCGAAACCCACTAGGCCTCAGGGATTGTGTGTTGTGTGTGTGTGTTTTGTGTCTTGGGGCACCCCTTGGGCAAGGGTCGCTCCCCCAAAGGGGGGGAATTAGTGTTGGCCATTTCTGCCCATTCAGGGGCAGATGGGCCTATTTCTTTGAGGCCCATCTGCCCCCAAGGAGGGCAGAAACCACCAATACGCCAGTGTTATGTATTTTTGTGTTCCCCTTTTTTGTGCTGGGGCACCCCCTTTTGCCCCCTTTGGCAAAGATCGTCCCCTAAAGGGGGTACAGAGCTGATGGCCATTTCTGCCCCCCTTGGGGGTAGATCGGCCTATTTGTTTTACAACCATCTGCCCCTAAGGGGGGCAGAATCCACTTATGCACCAGGGATCCTGTGTGTGTGTTTAGTGCGGGGGGCACATTACTGATGGCCATTTCTGCTCCCCTTGGGGGCAGATCGGCCTATTTTGTTTAGGCCCCTCTGCCCCCAAGGGGGCAGAAGCCCTTTAGGCACCAGGGACAATTTCTAAGTTCTTGGTGGCGGGGTGTATGGCAACGAGCGAAGTATTTGTATTTGTGATTATAACAGTTTATTTCTTCTTTTTGTTCTAGTTCAAAGCTTTTGCTTCCTTTGCTGTGGATCCTTGCGGTTTTGGCAGTAGTTGTCTTGTGGTTTGCATAGTTGCATGTTTTAGGTAAGTAAAAGCAATTTACTCCAAAGGAGTATTGTTGACATGCATGAATGACATGTTTGTAGGTGGTGTACTAAATTCAGGATTGTGTGTGAAATTGTCCTTAGATTTGAGCACAATTATATTTGTGTTGCCATATATCTAATTAGTTTTTTTCTTTTTTCTTTTTAGAGGGATATCATTGGTGATTTCTGTGTCAGTGCAGATTAGTTGCTGGTGAGTAGCTTTTTCAGGCGTGAGTGGTATAGTTTTTTAGTACATAACTCTTTGTGAAAAAGCTACACTTTGTTTATTACTTATTTTTGTGCTGGTTGTTGTTGGCAATACATTTGTTGTTAGAAAGGATCAGGGCTAGCCACAGAGTGACCGCTCAGCAGGTTGTTGGCATGCTTTTAGAGCCGTCTTGTGACCATGATTATGAGAGTGACTCTGCATCTGAGGCAGAGGAGGAAGTGAGAGATTCTGGCAGTGAGTTTTCTGTTAGAGAGGATTCTTATGATGAGGAAGCCACTCTCAGTGCAGATGAAGGGCTTGTTTTAGAGAAAGACATTGATGTGCCAAGAGTGCAGCAGCCTGGGGCTGAAGGGTTTCCCATTAGAAGACCTGACACCTGGATTGCCCCAAACATGGAGCAGCCACAGTTACCTATATTTACTGGTCTCCCAGGGTGTATCAATAAGGAAAACTTTTTGCCTGTCAATTTCTTTCACTTGTTTATGGACAATGTATTTTTGAAAGAGATTGTTGAGCAGACTAAATTGTATGCAGAGCAATATTTGAGTAGCAACGGTGCCAGACTTAGGCCTCAGTCTAGAGCTACTCAGTGGGTTCCCACATATCTGGAAGAGATGAAAAAGTTTTTAGATTTTACTTTTTTGATGGGGTTGATAAGGAAGCCTTCACTGGCTTCTTATTGGTCTACTAGTCCCTTGATGGTATTAACGTGTCCCGACCTAGGTACTTTACTTGCACGGGGACTCGTTTTAGGCCGATGAACCTATTGACCCTGATTGGGGACACCTTGAGACGAGATATCTATTCCGCATTTCAATCACTAGATCAATAACCTCATCACTATTCGCAATAACGAATCAACAAATTTGTTAGTTGCATTAATAAGAATTTAAATACAACATGACCTTTCAGCCATAAATAACCACACTCGATTTAGTAAGATTTATGAGATTTATTCCCTATTAGTTACACTCTACTAGCAAGTTTATTAGTCTCAGTACCAGAAAACACATCAATAACGTCAAAATGTGGCAACTTGAATATGACTTAAGCAAAGCAAAGATCCTGAACATTAGAACAAAGCATGACGTCAACATGAATTAACTTTAGCAGAGTAGCACTAATACGTTTTTCAACAAAGTAAAGATCCAGTCATTTGTCTATTTGCACCCAATTGTCGGTGAACTCCTTAACTAACCTCAAATTAGCATCAGCATGTTGGGCTTCATGCAAAACAATTTGGTAACACAAATTTGAAAAACATCTAACTATGGCTTCTATCAAGGAGCAGTTGGTACCTAGAAAGAAAAGGCAAACAGACAATTACAATTTCATTATCATATAGTTACCCTCCGTGATGGGTCAGCATACAGAATCAGTCTTCGTCCTCAGGACAGCAGTCGATTCACCATCAGCCCGGACAGGACAGCAAAGTCTCAGCAAAATAAAGTAAGTAGGAATACTTCCCTCATGAGGAGGAGAAGCAAGTATCGGGTAAGGCAAAAAAGGTGAGGATGGTTTAAAGTATCAGTAGCAAGTACTAAATCAGAATATCAGAGCAACACTAAGAGTGTCCCTCTAATGTCTCAGTAAGAGACACGAAAATGGCTGAGTAAGAGGGGCAGGATAAAGGCACGCAAATGGCTGATTTCTCCTTGTGATAAGTCGTTAAATTGAATTTGCCAGACAAGTCTCTAATTTCCAATTGTTCCGTATTTGGTGCACCATTATCTCCATCTAATAGTCCGTTGATCACCTTACTAGAATTTTCATTTAAAACAGTTCTCATGCAGTTCATTGGCTTCTGTGATTTACGTCTTCAATGGGTAGAATGTCAGGTAGAAAAAGTAACACTCCTCGCTTTAGTCAGTAGCTCCATTGTCTTTACCAGTTTGAGCGACCTTTTACCTGTTGCAAATTACATTGTTGCATTCAGCAAGAATGTCTCCTTGAGCAAGTTGAGTCTCAAAGAAAAAAATTAAAACGGTTACACACATCCCTAGCTTCTGGAAAAGTACAGCTTTATGTCCTTCAGGAAGACAGCACATTGCACGTTGAAAAAACACATTTAATATGAGACCGGGCAGCTAGGCCCAGACCCTTGCTAACTAAGGCCTAATGATTAATTCAACAAAACCTTAATTTATAACTCTTAATGCTAAAACAGAATCATATATTAGTACATTAATAATCCATTATTAATCAATTCCATTTATCATCGTATACATTGGTGGCTACTCCCGTGGGCACATTTCAAACGCGTATGTTAATATTAGTCTGTCACGTTTTCTATGCAGCTTTATTACACATTTTGCAAGCAGTTCATGTTAATTTTTTATTATAAAAGCTACATTCCAACAATCCCTCCTCTCATGAGTCTTGTCATCACACAAATCCTTTCTTTACAATTTATTTCATTTTCTAATCTCCTTCATTTCTATTTCTTCCCTTGATTTTGTCTTTTCATATTTTGCTCTGAACATTTTCTCCCTTTTCTTTTCTTCCCTCCTCGCATTATGTTTTGCCAATTTTGCTTTCATCCTTTTGCTAATTTTGCATGATAACCATGGCCCAAATAAACAAGCCAGAATAATCAGTATTCCCTGTATTAATTTTCCCAATATCCCATGCCAAATACTACTAAACCAACGTCCCACATGAGCAAGTCCCTTTCCAACCTTTTCCCAAACTCCTGGTTCCTTCGGTTCCTTCAAATCTGCACTATCTCTTGTTAGGTTAGTAAGCATACTTCTAATCTCATTACTATTGTCAGGTATGTAGGCACAGCAGTGAGGCTCATTAAGCATCTTACAAACTCTGCCACTTTTCGCTAAAAGAATGTCTAAAGGAAGCCTGTTTTGAAGAGTCAAAGCCCTTTCCGCAGCAAGTTCAGTATCCATCAGGAGTATAGCTCCCATTAAATTTGTCAGCATGTTATCCACAATAGTAGACAACTTCCGAATCTTTATGGAGTTTAAGACAACCCCTACTGAAGGAATTATCGCCCCAACTATGTCCCCTACTACACCAGTGGCACTTTCTCTCTTGTCTAGCACGAAGTAATTCAGTCACTTTTGGGAATTTCTTAAAATCCTCTAGTTGGTAAATCTTTGGGAAAACTATTCCCAAATAACATGTCCAATACCATCCTTTTGGAAGACGGTAATAAGCATTAAGTCCACAAATATAATAGATCCATGGGATCGCTTGATCCATTCCATTTAGCATGAATGTCCATTTATTCTGAAACAAAAACACATGCTTAAATTCACTCGTTCCCACAAACACATTATCATAATATGACTTTGGCTGTGTTATGCAAAGCTTACCTACATGTCAAGCGTCTAAAGCTAGTTTCCCTTGTTCCCTAATTCCATTGTAACTACTACTAAGAAAGGATCGTTGCTGCTAGCCTTTTTCTAATTTCCCCTTTAAAACCCTTCTTTTATGTTCAGTGTGATCTGAAAAGATTTTTTCTACAGGTGTAAGCAAGCATGTCAAATAATTGCGGTGTGCATATGACGTACTAATTGTTACTCTAGGTTCAAAGAACCCTTTAATCAGCTTTACGGCATAATATTTAGCTACACTATTCAAATCTTCTATGATAGGCACATAAGAGAACACAAGATCATAGTTAGAGTAAAAATATTGCACTTCTTCTTGGTTATAAAAACGCATTAGTAGCAAACTACAACTTATTCCATAAGTTAATGGCAAACTGTGATATGTAACCCCTTCTTGCACCAAAACAGGAATTTGTGTACACACATAACAAGCTTACGCATCCATAGTGTCAACATACTCACTCAGCAAGCGATAGAAAACATTAGTAGACAGTTCCCCCTTTGTGTTAGTTTCTTCATGTAGATACTTCATATCTTGCTCAAACCTCTCCCAAGTTGTTAGTGTAGCAGTTTCAGAAACTGTGGCATTGTTAGCTTCATTCTCATCCACCAATCGCATCTCCACAAACAAAGCTATAATGAATATCACACACACAACAGCCAAAGCAACACCCGAATATTTACAACGCTTACTCCCCTCAATGTCATCTCCCGTGCTAGGCATGATCTGTAAAAAATCCAAAAGTAAAGTGCTACAACGTAAACAACCAACTGAGGATGGTTAGAAGCTCTCTTTTTTTTTTTCAGCAAGGCTGCGCAAAGTCTTTCTTCAGCAAGTATTTACAGCTTTCTCTCATTCACTCCCAGGATCCTTGTCAATTCAGTTAGCAGCTTGTCACAATCAGTTTTCAAAAGTCAATTCAGGTTAACAGTGACACATCCGGTAATTTATCAGTCTCTTTTTTTCCCCGTTTCTTAACTCAGTTTCAGCTTAACACAGTCTCTTTTCCTCGTGGCCAAACTCAGGTACCATAGTATTGACCTGGACTTCTCAATCAAAACAGAATGCAAAGAATTCTTGTTGCCACTCTGCTGAAGTTGCATAAGCTAATTCAGGACCTGCGTATCTTCTGTTTGCTATTCTCTTTCTTTTCAATTTGCGATCACCTTGCAACTCTCGTTCGCTCAGATCTTCTTTCCTTGTTGTATCTATCTCCTCCTCAATTGTCTCATCAACAACCACTTTTCCTTTTGTCACTTGCTGTTTTGGCCACTTATCTCCTTTCAGTGTCCCTTCATAGTTTGGCTTTCCTGGTTGTGGTCCAACGCCCTCCTCTTGTGCTATGGTATTCTCTCTTGCTGGACCTGCGAGCGGCTCAGGAGGAGTACAGGCACTCTGACTTCCTTCCGCCTCAAACCCTTTGCATTCTAGGTCTGTCAGGGGCTCAACTTCAAACCTCTATCTGTCTGCTTCTGGCAGAACCTCTCTTTGGGTCGGTCCTCCTAGTGCCTCAGTTGAGATAGGCTCACCGTCACCCCTCTGGATATCTGTTGCTGTTTGAGTGACCAAGCCGTCCTCAACAGGCTCTCCTGTAGTCTCAGTTCCCCTTTGATAACTCTCCGGCCCTGAGACTTCCTTTCCTGTAGCTGTTATTTTCGACAACTCAATTTCCTCATCAGTTTGACACGTCACCTTCTTTGTGTGACTGGCATGGATCCAATTTGGAATTCCTGCACACTTCACAGCAGTAGTAGTTGTCAGTATCACTTGATACAGCCCCTTCCAACGTGACTGCAAACACGACTCCCTTCACGTGTTTCTTGAAAACATCCCAGTCCCCAGCTTTCAGGTTCTGACCTGGATCATTTATCGGTGGCAGTGTGGTTGCTTCCACCTGGTGAGAGAAAGAGCAGACCATGTCAGCCAGACCCTTGCAGTAGTCCAACACCATATCATCTGTGATATTCACAAGAGCATTCGCAGGCACTGCGGGCAATCTCATAGCTCGGCCCATGAGAATATCATGAGGAGACAGTCCTGTTTTCTTGTTGGGTGTATTTCTCATTGACATTAGCACTAAGGGCAAGGCATCAGGCCATTTCAAATTCGTAGCTGCACAAATTTTTGCCATTCTTGACTTTAGAGTACCATTCTTTTGCTCAACTAGTCCTGATGCTTCAGGGCGGTAATTGCAATGCAACTTCTGTTCAATGTTCAGGGCGGCACACAAGAGCTTAACCACCCCATTGTTGAAGTGACTTCCTCAATCTGATTCTAAAGAGATCGGAAACCCGAAACATGGTATCAACTCCCTAAACAGCAACTTCGCTACTGTGAGGCTGTCATTCGTACGCGTGGGGTAAGCTTCAATCCAATGACTAAAGATACACACAATCACCAACACGTATCTCAGACCACCACACACAGGTATCTCAATAAAATCCAATTGCATTCTGCTAAATGGACCTCCTGCTCTCCCAATGTGGCTCAAATTCACCAGGGTTCCTTTCCCCTCATTCACCTGTTGACAGATGATGCACCGGTGACAAATCACTTCTGCGGCTTGTCTAAATTTCGGATTGAACCAACCAATTTTGAACAACCTGATCATGGCGTCTCTCCCAGTATGTGCTTGCCTATGGTAAACCTTGCAAATTGTGACAGAAGACTGTTCAGTAAAACCATTTTCTCCTCATCTGAAACCCACAGATCATCTGGTCTTTGAACACACTGCATTTTTAGCAAAGAGCTTTTCTCCTCTCTGCTGGGACGTCCCTGCAACAATTTTAATTCTTACTTCGTGTCAACCATCCTCACTACGTAACCTGTGCATGTCTCATTTTCAGTTTCAGGTAACAATTCACACTGATCCTTGAATGATATACAGTTCAATGCGCAAAACCTTGCGACTTGATCAGCATATCCATTTCCCATTGACACAAGGGGGGTCATTACAACATTGGCGGTATAAGGCGCCTACCGCCGTGCAGAAGACTGCCAATACACTGCCGCGGCCGCGGTAGACCGCCACAGCTATTATGACACACATCTTGGAATCCGCTGAAATTCAGACACCCACACAACACCGCCACACCAAAGGTCAGCGATATACATGTGGAAACAAATCCTTCACCTCCACGCCAACAGAAACACGCCCATGCTATTACGACCCACGAATCCACGCGGCGATCTTTCAACCGCGGTATTCCATTGGTGGTACACACCGCCGCGCTCAAAATACCCACACATCTACAAAACACCGCCACATTGGACAATTACAAATACACACACCTGAAACACATACACACACCACTCCCACACATCCAATACAATATAAAATACACACCCACATCACCCACAAACCCCTACGACCAAAAATTCTGAGAGAAGGCGAGAGATAGAGCACAGCTATTGACAACCCCATCACACAGAGGCACACAACACCATCACCCACACAAAATCCACGCACAAAACACCACATACCACTACACTCACCACACTCATCAACACATACACCACCCCACACATCACACACACCACCCCATGTCACGCCAAAGACACCCCCGCTTCTCCGAGGAGGAGCTCAGGGTCATGGTGGAGGAAATCGTACGGGTAGAGCCACAGCTATTTGGCTCACAGGTACAGCACACATCAATAGCCAGGAAGATGGAGCTATGGCGAAGAATAGTGGACAGGGTGAACGCCGTGGGCCAGCACCCAAGAAATAGGGAGGACATCAGGAAGAGGTGGAATTACCTACAGGGGAAGGTGCGTTCCACGGTATCCAGGCACAACATCGCGGTGCAGCCGATTGGCGGCGGACCCCCACCTCCTCCCCCACAACTAACAACATGGGAGGAGAAAGTCTTGACCATCATGCATCCTGTGGGCCTCGGAGGAGTCGGTGGAGGATGGGACACTGGTAAGTCAAATCTTAACTATCACATCCCCCACCCTACCTGCATGCCATCACCCCCCCACCCTCACACCCTCCCCTTTCACCCCAAATCCTAACTAATGTACTAATAACACAAACCACACATCCCAACACCAAGCCCTGCATGACACAACTAAGCATGCTCACCCCTCACCAAAGCATGCTCACTGCACATACCCAGAACACCCCCCCAACCATCATCACACAAGCCCCCACACAGGAATGCCTGCACTGGAGTTCACGCACACCCACCCATTGCACACCATCAAACACACACATGCAATAATCATGTTCTTATACCCCTGCAGGAACCCGAAGGAACGTCACCACACCAGAGGGTCCAGACAACACCACTCCACCCCCAGAAGAGGCCCACAGTGATGACAGCAGCTCTGCCCCACTGGATCTTGATGACCAGCCCGGACCATCGTGGGCCTCAGGACAGTCGGTTCCCCTTGCCCAGCCACAGCCCAACACCGACCTTCCACCCTCTGGTAACACCAGCACAGCACCCACCCAGCGGGCCCAAACCTCCCTACCCAGGACAGGGCAATCAGCGGTGTGTCCACCACTACAGGGCACCCAGGATAACCCACCACCCCAACAACAACAGGGACCTGGGGGCAGTGGTAGTGGGCACACGGTCCAGGGGACGGAGGTTCACGAACACCGGGGAACTGGGAGGACTGCTGTGTGACAGAGGGAGGACAGGCCAAGGGAACCCACTCTCCACGACGCCCTATCCTCCATCATGGGAGCATACCACCACTCCCAGGAGACGATGGCGACGGTCCTGGACAAGTTGCAGGAGACCCTGCGTCTGCAGGAGGAACAGTATTTGGGGTTCAGGGAGGAGCTCAGGACCATCGGCTCCGCCCTGGGCACCATCGTAGGGGTGCTGACGGACATTCAAAAGACCTTGAGGGACACCGTGGCACTCCAAGGGGCCCCTGACACTAGCCAGGACGATGAAATGCCCACCACCTCCGCCGGTGCTAGTGGACAGGACGCCCCGCTACAGGACCACCACACCAGCACCCCACCCCCTGCAGACGGACAACCACCACGCAAGCGGTCCCTGAGATCCAGGAACAGGACAGAGCTAGATGGCAAGACCCCCGCCAGGAAATGAGACCACCCTGATTGTCCTCCCACTGTCCCACTTTGTCACCCTGTCCATACTTAACTGCCCCAGCTCCACTTCCTATGCCCAGATGGCCAGTGCACCTGTGAGACTAATAGACTGGACTCTGCCATGGACATTCCTCCACCATCCCCCATCACCAGTTTACAACCCCCCTTCATTTTTTGAGCACTTAAATAAACACCCTTGAAACCCCAAAAAATATGGAGTCAGTCTATGATTTGCAACTTTGTATTATCAAATACAGTGTCATAATGGGTTACCCATTGTAAGGCCAACATACCAATGTAACACATCACAAGCCCTTCAAGGATGCAAGCAGTTGACACGTAGGTTACCACACTTGTGAAATTGAAATGGAAGGGTACAACTCAATTAACAAATAGTGAGTGAAATGTAGGTACAGGATAGAGGTAGACGTGTGAAATTAATGTAATGTTAAACCAGAAAATGTTCTCACCTGTGTGTCACTGGAAACATTGCTGTATACTGAATCCCTGTTGTCGTTTTCTTCTTCCTCAGCTTCATCCTCATCACTGTCCACAGGCTCCACAGCTGCCACAACACCGTCATCTGGATCATCCTCCTGCAAAAAAGGCACCTGGCGTCGCAATGCCAAATTATGGAGCATGGAGCAGGCGACGATGATGTCGCACACCTTCTTCGGTGAGTAGAATAGGGATCCACCTGTCATATGGAGGCACCTGAACCTGGCCTTAACAAGGCCGAAGGTGCGTTCGATTACCCTCCTAGTCCGCCCATGGGCATCATTGTAGCGTTCCTCTGCCCTGGTCCTGGGATTCCTCACTGGGGTCAATAGCCAGGAAAGATTGGGGTAACCGGAGTCCCCCAATACCCATACACGGTGCCTCTGGAGTTGACCCATCATATCAGGGATGCTGCTATTCCGCAGGATGTAGGCGTCATGCACAGAGCCTGGGAACATTGCATTAACCTGCGAGTTTTACTGGTCTGCCAAACAGACCATCTGGACATTCATCGAATGATAACTCTTCCTGTTCTTGTACACCTGTTCACTCCTGTGGGGGGGACCATAGCTACATGGGTCCCATCAATGGCACCTATGACATTGGGGATATGTCCAAGGGCATAGAAGTCACCTTTCACTGTAGGCAAATCCTCCACCTGAGGGAAAATTATGTATCTCCTTGCGTGTTTCAGCAGGGCAGACAACACTCTGGACAACACGTTGGAAAACATAGGCTGGGACATCCCTGATGCCATGGCCACTGTTGTCTGAAAAGACCCACTTGCAAGGAAATGGAGCACTGACAGCACCTGCACGTCAGGGGGATTCCAGTCGGATGGCGGATTGGTGACATCAGGTCTGGCTCCAACTGGGTACATAGTTCCTGGATTGTGGCACGGTCAAACCTATAGGTGACGATTAAATGTCTTTCTTCCATTGACAACAGGTCCACCAGCGGTCGGTACACCGGAGGATTCCGCCATCTTCTCATATGTCCCAGCTGACGGTGCCTAAGAAGGACAACAGCGAAGAACCAGTCACTATTCCTCCAGGTATGTACCCACAGTTACACACAAGACTACACCAGACAATAAACCCTTCTTGTATGTGTGTTGAGTATAGGCATAGCTATGTATGACGCAGTAGTAACTGAAGCCATGTGGGCCCCTGAAATGGCGGCTGCCTGACCTCTAATCTGGGACAATGGGATTGTGGGATAACTGCGCTGGCTTTGCACACCGTCGCGGTAGGCGGTCGTAGACCGCGGCGCACTGCTGCATTGGTTAACATTGGACACTATGGGTCCCAGGAGCCAATGAACAGGTGCACCGGCGGTGATGTTGCGCCCCGCCACGGACGTCACCGCCGCGGATGTCACCGCCATTTTCAATCTCTTCAATCACTAGATACCTGACCTTCGACAGGAGAGGACCTACACTGCTAGTGCTGCTGTGACCTCGGTCTGGAAGCGACGATGGCTGCTGCGTCTGGGGAAAGGGCCTCTGACTTCACTGCACAGCAGTTGGAGAAACTTGTGGATGGGGTCCTCCCCCAGTACACGCTACTCTACGGTCCTCCAGACCAACAGGTTAGTACACAGGGAGCACGTTGTATGGGCTAGGCCTGGGTGGAGAGGGCTGGGTGGAAGAGGGAAGGGGCCAGAGTTCATAGTACATTAATGCATGGGAAATAATGGGCCACATGGCCAGAGTAGGGAGGGGGCCACTCACATTGACGGGGCAGTTGGTAATGACTGTACCTCTTCCCTTGTGCATGTCATGTAGGTCAGCGCCCACCAGAAGAGGGACATTTGGCGTGCCATCGCCAAGGAGGTCCGGACCCTGGGGGCCCACCAGAGACGGGGCACCCACTGCCGGAAGAGATGGGAGGACATTCGCCGCTGCAGCAAGAAGACGGCGGAGGCTCATCTGGGGATGGCCTCCCAACGTGGGAGGGGTGCCCGTCGCACCATGACCCCCCTGATGTTCCGGATCCTGGCGGTGGCCTATCCGGAGTTGGATGGGTGCTTGAGGACATCACAGCAGACACAAGGGGTTGAGTACTACCTCATTCTGCGGACTTTGCATGCAGTGGAGGTGTCTGGGTGGGGGAGATGGGCTGTGGGTGTCCCTAGGCCAGGGCGAGTTAGGTAGGCAAGGCCCCTCCGTTATGTAGGCCATGTGGCATTCAACCCCACCTCAGCAGAGTGCCAAGTTGAGGTATAGTTGCCCCTGTGGCATCCATGTGCGCAGATTTCCACCATTGCCATGTAGGCCATATCCCAGAAATTGCATGTGCAGAGGGCAGGAGCACGGCGTAATGCATGGGGCTGCTGCATCTGTCTTGTCCGCCAACGGTAGCGGTATGACATGCACTAAAACTCTCTTTCTTCTGTCTCCCCCCCTTTTTCTGCTCTCCCTGTCCTTTTGTACATCAGCATCATCAGGCGGAGGTACAGTGGCACCGGAGCATGAGGGAGCTGCATCCCACATGGCCATGGAGGGCCACACCACGGACTCTGAATGCACCAGTGGGACGGAGGGCGAGGGGAGCTTCACGTCGGCCACTGGATCACCAACCAGCGACACTGACTCGTACGCCGATGGGAGCTCCCCTGTGGTGGCGGCATCATCTGTGCGCCCCACTTCTACAGGTACAGCCGCCACCTCCCCTACCAGCACCGCCCCCCCAGCAGCCCCTCAGGGTTTGCCCTGTGCCCGCTCACCCAGGAGGGTGGGCATCACCTTCGCCCCAGGCACCTCAGGCCCTGCCCCAGTCACCCCTGCTGCCTTCAGTGAGGAGGCCATTGACCTCCTCAGACAACTCACTGTTGGGCAGTCTACCATTGTGAATACCATCCAGGGTGTAGAACGAGAGTTGCAACACGGTAATGCATTCCTGGAGAGCATTCATTCTGGTCAGGCTGCCCTTCATCGAACCCTGCAATCTCTGGCCTCAGCACTGATGGCAGCCATTGTCCCTCTGTCCATCCTCCCCCTCCAACTTCCTCCACCCAGACCCAATCCCCTGTACCCCAGCCCATCCCAAGCACACCTATAGACCAGCATGCACACAAGTCAACACACACAAGTAGCTCAAGCAAACATAGGCACCACACATCCCACAGGCACTCACACAAGCATCACCCACATACAGACACAGCAACATATACTGTCTCCACTGTGTCCCCATCCTACTCTTCTCCCTCTTCCCTCCCAGTCTCGTCTACACACACACCTGCATGCACCACATCTACAGGCACTAGGACTCGCACCAGGACACACAGCACCACAACCCGCTCACCTGCACTCACCACCTCCACTGCCATTTACACGTCCCCTGTGTCCTCTCCCAGTGTGTCTGTGACGCCCCCTCCCAAAGTACACAAACGCCGGCAATCACTCACCCAACATCCATCCACCTCACGACAGCCTACAGTACCTGCACCTGCACCCAAAACACCTAAAGTGACACCTCCTACAACCACCTCCTCTTCTTCCACTCCCAGACCCACTCCAGCTACCCATCCCAGTGTCCGTCAGAAACTGTCCCTATGTCAAATTGACCTTTTTGCCCCCACCCCCCCTCCAATTCATCAGTGCTGTCGTAGCGCCTTAGCCAAAAAGCCTACAGTACCAGTGGTGCGTGTTCCAGGTTTTTGGAGTGCACCGTCCACCAGGGCAGGCAGTAGGACCCGGAGCCAAGGCACTGGCAGCCCACCCCCTGTAAAGGCTCTAAAATTGGAGAGTGGACGACGGGACCGTGTTAAGACTCCTGGTGGGACAACAAGTGACATGGGATCGAAGGCAATTGGTGAGTCAGCTGTAACTCTAAAAAAGGTGGTGAAGGTCCAGAGGAAGTCTGCCCAGCCTGTTGTGAGTGTCACGACGGAGAAGTGCGCCATCATTTCCGGCGGTCCAGACACAACCACCAGCACCGTCGTCACTGGTCCAGAGACCACCACCAGAGTCACAGCCCAGGAGGGCACAGGTATCGTCACTGGTCCAGAGACCACCGCCAGAGTCACAGCCCAGAAGGGCACAAGTATCATCACTGGTCCAGAGACCACCGCCAGAGTCACAGCCCAGGAGGGCACAGGTATCGTCACTGGACCAGAGACCACCGCCAGAGTCACAGCCCAGGAGGCCACAAGTATCGTCACTGGTCAGGAGACCACCGCCAGAGTCACAGCCCAGGAAGGCACAGGTATCGTCACCGGTCCAGAGACCACCGCCAGAGTCACAGCCCAGGAGGGCACAAGTATCGTCACCGGTCAGGAGACCACCGCCGGAGTCACAGCCCAGGAGGGCACAAGTATCGTCACCGGTCAGGAGACCACCGCCGGAGTCACAGCCCAGGAGGGCACAAGTATCGTCACTGGTCAGGAGACCACCGCCAGAGTCACAGCCCAGGAGGGCACAAGTATTGTCACTGGTCCAGAGACCATCGCCAGAGTCACAGCCCAGGAGGGCACAGGTATCGTCACTGGTCCAGAGACCACAACCGGAGTCACAGCCCAGGAGGGGCCAGGATGCCACAGCCCCGCTGGGCAATGATGGAACGTCATGCCACACACCAATGCCCATTGTAGGGATCGTCATGCCACACACCAATGTCCAGTGTGGAGATCGTCATGCCACACACCAATGTCCAGTGTGGAGATCGTCATGCCACACACCAATGTCCGTATCAGAACCGCCATGTCAAAGCAACGCTGAACAGGGCAAAGACCGCCATGTCAAAGCACCGCTGAACAGGGCAAAGACCTCCATGTCAAAGCACAGCTGAACAGGGAAAAGACCGCCATGTCAAAGCACCGCTGAACAGTCCAGAACCGCAATGGCAAAGCACCGCTGAACAGGGCAAAGACCGCCATGGCAAAGCACCGCTGAACAGGGCAAAGACCGCCATGTCAAAGCACCGCTGAACAGGGCAAAGACCGCCATGGCAAAGCACCGCTGAACAGTCCAGAACCGCCATGGCAAAGCACCGCTGAACAGGGCAAAGACCGCCATGGCAAAGCACCGCTGAACAGTCCAGAACCGCCATGGCAAAGCACCGCTGAACAGGGCAAAGACCTCCATGTCAAAGCACCGCTGAACAGTCCAGAACCGCCATGGCAAAGCACCACTGAACAGGGCAAAGACCGCCATGGCAAAGCACCGCTGAACAGGGCAAAGACCGCCATGTCAAAGCACCGCTGAACAGGGCAAAGACCGCCATGTCAAAGCACCGCTGAACAGTCCAGAACCGCCATAGCAAAGCACCACTGAACATGGCAAAGGCCGCCATGGCAAAGCACCGCTGAACAGGGCAATCACCGTGTAGGAATGAATAGGCAGCCACATCAGGCATCCTTATCCCATGTGCAGGTGGGACAGTGACAGGACATGAACTTTCACGGGGAGACTCATCGATTCTGGGCACCAGTCCCACCCAGTGCCAGTAGAGAACTGCATCTACTTGAGAGACTGTGGATTTGCACTCCCCAGGATTGAACAGTGGGCAAGCCACCCACTTGTGAGACTTGCAACCCTTGACCCGAGGAGCGACGCTTGACCCGAGGGTAGGTCGCTCCCCCTGCTGCTGCAGCTCCACCAGCCCAGGCTCCTGACACCTCCCAGCAAGACCTGCTAAAAACAGTAAGTACTCCCCCCGCCCAGCCCCTCGCTCAGCCCCGCGCTACTCACCTCTCTTCTCCTGTACCTCTGTCTTCTGCCTTCCGCTCCCTCTTCCATCCTCTCTCCGCACCTCTGCTGTCCTTCTTCCCTTCGCTCTCTGCTCCTCTTCTGCAGCCCTCTTGCTGCATGTTCTGCTCTTCCTCGGCCCGCTCCTCTTCCTCACCGCGTTCTCTTCCTGCTTCTTTCTTCATCTGTGGTCTTCTTCTGTGTCCTTCTTCTGTGTTCTTCATCTGTGTTCTTCATCTGTGTTTTTTCTTTCTCCTCTGCACCCCGACCTGCGTGTCCTTTCTTCTATCTTCATCTGTGTTCTTCATCTGTGTTCTTCATCTGTGTTCTTCATCTGTGTTTTTTCTTTCTCCTCTGCACCCCGACCTGCGTGTCCTTTCTTCTATCTTCATCTGTGTTCTTCATCTGTGTTTCTTCTTTCTCCTCTGCACCCCGACCTGCGTGTCCTTTCTTCTATCTTCATCTGTGTTTCTTCTTTCTCCTCTGCACCGCGACCTGCGTGTTCTTTCTCCTCCTCTGTACTTTTCTCTGCGTGTTCCTTCTCTTCCTCTGTGGCCTCTCCTCATCTTCTGGACGCTTCGCCTCTGCTTCTCAGGTCTCTCCTCTTCTGCCTGACTCTTCTTCTTCTTGACTCTTCTCTCTTCTCTCCGGACCCTTCTCCTCTTCTTCTTCACTCTTCTCGCTTCTGTTCTTGACTCTTCTCTTCTTCTTCACTCTTCTTCTTGACTCTTCCCTCTTCGGTTCTTGACTCTTCTCTTCTTCTTTACTCTTCTCCTCTTCTGTTTTTCCTTACTCCCCTCCACCTCTGTAACCCCCCTCCCCTATCTCTTCTCCCCTCCCCTCTACCTGACCCCCCTACCCTCCACTTTCCCGCCGCCACCCCCTGCTTGGCCCCGCCCCCCCGCTCCCATTCGTCGCCCCCATTGCTCCCCCGCCAACCCCTCCTCCCCCCCTCCTCCCTTTTATAGCCGCCGCTGTGCGGCTGCGCTGCTGGCGCGCCACTGGCGCGCCCGTCTACGCCCGTCCGCGCCTGGACCACGCCCAGCGCCACGACTCCTGGCCCCAGCACTCCCAATCCCCACAGCACCGCTACGACCCCAACACCCTCCACGCCCTCAACCCGGGGCGCTCCAGTACCTGCTTCCAAGCCAACCCTAAGCGCACCTATGGACCCTTCGCATGCCTCACCTGCAAGCTCACCTTCCACCGTGAAACCACCCCGTCCACCAGCCATCGCACCAACAACCACCTCAAATGCATCCTGATCAACGCACGCTCCGTCCACAGGCACGCCGTTGAACTATGGGACCTCCTCAACTCCACTGAACCAGACGTCGCCTTCATCACTGAGACCTGGATGAACGCCTCTTTGGCCCCCGAAATCACCATAGCCATCCCCGACGGCTACAAGATCTCCAGGAAAGACCGCACCAACCAAGTAGGGGGAGGAATCGCCATCGTCTTCAAGGAATCCATCAACGTCACCACCTCCACCGAAGACACCCCCCTCGCTGCCGAACACCTGCACTTCCAGATCCACACCGACCCCAGGACCACCCTCAGAGGACCTCTCATCTACAGACCCCCTGGACCTCGCGCCCTCTTCAGCGACTCTATCACTGACTTCATCTCCCCACACGCCCTTGCCTCGCCGGACTACATTCTCCTCGGTGACCTCAACTTCCACCTGGAACAGAACAATGACCCCAACACCACCGCCCTGCTCAACAACCTCGCCAACCTCGGTCTCAAGCAACTGGTGAACACCCCCACCCACATCGCCGGACACACGCTCGACCCCATCTTCTCCGCCAGCAACTACGTATCCTTCAGCCACTCCTCTGTAATACACTGGACCGACCACAGATGTGTCCACTTCACCTTTGGACGCAAGACTCGCCACCTCCGCACACAATCCATCCCACGCCGACATTGGAACAAAATCCCTGCGGAACAGCTTCTCTACACTCTCAGCGACAACCAACCCACCTTCTCCACCGACCCTAACGACACAGCCCTCAGCCTCACGCATTGGATCACCAACTGCGCAGACATCCTCGCTCCCCTCAGACGCCTCCCAAGCCAGACCAACACCAAAAAACCTCTCTGGTTCACAGACACCCTCAAGGAATCTAAAAAAAACTGCCACACGCTCGAGAAAGCCTGGCGCAAGGACCACACCGCAGATAACATGTCTGCCCTCAAGAACGCTACCCGCGAACACCACCAACTGATCCGCGCCACCAAAAGAAATTGCTTCACAGACAGACTGGACAAGAACACTCACAACAGCAAAGAACTCTTCAACATTGTCAAAGAGCTCTCCAACCCTAACGCCAACGCCAACGCCATCACGCCCTCACAAGACCTCTGCAACTCCATCGCCACCTTCTTCCATCGTAAGATCACCGACCTACACAACAGCTTCGGACACCAGACCCAACCAACCACCACAGAACCTACAACCCCAGCCATCACCCTCAGCGCCTGGACTCACATCAACACGGAAGAGACCAAAGCCACCATGAACTCCATCCACTTCGGTGCCCCCTCGGACCCCTGCCCACACTTCATCTTCAACAAGGCTGACGACATCATCGCCCGAATCTCCAGACCATCATCAACAGCTCGTTTGCCTCTGCCACCTTCCCTGAGAGCTGGAAACACGCAGAAGTCAACGCCCTACTGAAGAAACCTACGGCGGACCCCAGCGACTTGAAGAAATTCCGCCCCATCTCGCTCCTCCCCTTCCCTGCCAAAGTCATAGAGAAGACTGTCAACAAGCTACTTACCAACTTCCTTGAAGACAACAATCTACTCGACTCCTCTCAGTCCGGATTCCGAGCCAATCACAGCACAGAAACCGCCCTCATCTCAGTCACAGATGACATCAGAACTCTGATGGACAATGGAGAAACAGTCGCCCTCATCCTCCTCGACCTTTCGGCTGCCTTCGACACCGTCTGCCACCAAACTCTAATATCCTGCCTCTGCTACACCGGGATCCAAGGACAGGCCCTAGACTGGATCACCTCCTTCCTCTTCAACCGCTCCCAAAGAGTCTACCTCCCACCTTTCTGCTCAGACCCCACCGAGATCATCTGCGGCGTCCCACAAGGCTCCTCGCTCAGCCCGACTCTCTTCAATGTCTACATGAGCCCCCTCGCCGACATCGTACGCAAACACAACCTACGCCGACGACACTCAGCTGATACTTTCCCTCACCAAGGACCCCACCAGCGCCAAGACCAACCTGCAAGATGGAATGAAAGACGTCACAGAATGGATAAAACTCAGCCGTCTGAAACTGAACTCAGACAAAATGGAAGCCCTCATCCTCGGAAACACCCCGTCCGCCTGGGACGACTCATGGTGGCCCACGGCCCTTGGCACCGCACCAACTCCCTCAGACCACGCAAGCAACCTCGGATTCATCCTGGACCCACTTCTCACCATGACCAAACAAGTCAACGCCGTATCATCCTCCTGCTTCCTCACCCTCCGCATGCTCCGAAAGATCTTCCGTTGGATCCCCGCCGACACCAGAAAGACCGTGACCCACGCCCTCGTCACGAGCCGTCTGGACTACCGCAACACCTTATAAGCAGGAACCACCACTAAGCTCCAGAAACGTGTGCAGCGAATTCAAAACGCCTCCGCCTGCCTCGTCCTCGACATACCCCGCAACAGCCACATCTCCACCCACCTGAGAAAACTGCACTGGCTTCCCGTCAACAAAAGGATCACCTTCCGATCCTCACCCACGCACACAAAGCCCTCCACAACAAGGGACCCGAATACCTCAACCGTCGCCTCAGTTTCTACACACCCACCCGTCAACTTCGCTCCGCCAACCTCGCTCTCGCCGCCGTCCCTCGCATCCGCCACACCACGGCAGGTGGGAAATCCTTCTCCTACCTGGCAGCCAAGACATGGAATTTCCTTCCCACCAACCTCAGGACCACCCAGGACCACCTCGCATTCTGGAGGCAACTCAAGACCTGGCTCTTCGGGCAGCAGTAACCCCATCCCCCTAGCGCCTTGAGACCCTCACGGGTGAGTAGCGCGCTTTATAAATGTTTATGATTTGATTTGATTTGAGACTTGAGAGACTGTGGCTTTGCACTCCCCAGGATGGTCCAGTGGGCAACCCACCCACTGTAGAGACTTGAGAGACAGTGGCTTTGCACTCCCCAGGATGGAACAGTGGGCAAGCCACCCACTGTAGAGACTTGAGAGACTGTGGCTTTGTATTCCCCAGGATACATCAATGGGCATGGAGCCCCGTCGTGGATCTGGCTTCGCATTCATGTGGCTGAAATGCCCCCCCTTCCCTTCCCCCTGAGGTGCCTGTAGTGTTTCTATCTGATGCCCCGGCAGTGTTCTCTCTGATTTTGGTCAGGTATCTATTGTGGGCCTCGCCCATGCATTTTTGGAATGTTGGTGCACGGACTTTGTTGTGTACATATCTGCACTACTTCTCGGGTTGAATTTGTAAATAAGAGTGATTTAGAGATATATATCTGTATATTTTTGTATGACATGTATATTGGCACATTACAATGTTTGCCCAAAATTTGCATTGTCTTTGCATTCTTCCGGGGGGATTGTGGGTTGTTAATGTGATATTTGTGACTTCATTGGTGTGTATGTTGTATAATGCGAGGGTGGGGGTGTTTGGTGGGTGTCCCCCTGACTTTTGCCTCCCCCCTCCCCCGTGTCATAGATGCAGTAGTCACCGGTATCTTCTGCGCCTACGTAGCTGCTGGTCGTAAAGGAGCAGAAAGACAAGGGCAGGTAGGATTTGTAATTCCGGCTCCATGGAGTCCTCCTTCCTCGTGGGATGTGCTAAGGTGAGCGTTTTCCCATTGCAGAAACTGTTTCCACTGTGTTTAAATCCATGGTGAATCCGCCCCGGAAAAGGTGGCGGATTGGCGGGTTGTAATAGTGTGGGCGGTACATTGTCTTCCGCCTGTCTGTTGGCGGTAATGGCCGCGCTGCTTGTCTGTACCGCCGTGGCGGGCGATGTGTTAATGTGGCTGTCTTTGTTGGCGGTTTCCGCCAGGGTCGTAATTCCATTTTTTTGTCCGCCGGCCTGTTTGCGGTATTACCGCATCTTTAACACCGTCTGCCAGGCTTGTAATGACCGCCAAGGTCTTGTGATTTCACATGAGCACTGCATTTCACAACGGCAATTTCAAGAGGTAACTGAATCGCGTGCAAAAACTCCTTAATTCTTTCGCCATTTTTCACTGGAGACCCAGAAGAGGTCATGAACCCCCTCTGGGCCCATAGCTGACCAAAATCATGGACAATTCCAAATCCATATCTGCTATCGGTATAGATAGTCACTGTAGGAAAGTACCATCTTGCCTGGCATGTTACCCCCATTTTTCACTGTATATATGTTGTTTTAGTTGTATGTGTCACTGGGACCCTGCTAGCCAGGGCCCCAGTGCTCATAAGTGTGCCTGAATGTGTTACCTGTGTTATGACTAACTGTCTCACTGAGGCTCTGCTATCCAGAACCTCAGTGGTTATGCTCTCTCATTTCTTTCCAAATTGTCACTAACAGGCTAGTGACCAATTCACCAATTTACATTGGCATACTGGAACACCCTTATAATTCCCTAATATATGGTACTGAGGTACCCAGGGTATTGGGGTTCCAGGAGATCCCTACGGGCTGCAGCATTTCTTTTGCCACCCATAGAGAGCTCTGACAATTCTTACACAGGCCTGCCACTGCAGCCTGAGTGAAATAACGTCCACGTTATTTCACAGCCATTTACCACTGCACTTAAGTAACTTATAAGTCACCTATATGTCTATCCTTTACCTGGTAAAGGTTAGGTGCAAAGTTACTTAGTGTGTGGGCACCCTGGCACTAGCCAAGGTGCCCCCACATTGTTCAGGGCATATTCCCCGGACTTTGTGAGTGCGGGGACACCATTACACGTGTGCACTACACATAGGTCACTACCTATGTGTAGCTTCACAATGGTAACTCCGAATATGGCCATGTAATATGTCTATGATCATGGAATTGCCCCCTCTATGCCATCCTGGCATAGTTGGCACAATCCCATCATCCCACGGGTCAGTAGCACAGACCCTGGTACTGCCAAACTGCCTTTTCAGGGGTTTCACTGCAGCTGCTGCTGCTGCCAACCCCTCAGACAGGTTTCTGCCCTCCTGGGGTCCAGCCAGGCTTGGCCCAGGATGGCAGAACAAAGGACTTCCTCAGAGAAAGGGTGTTACACACTCTCCCTTTGGAAAAAGGTGTTAAGGCAGGGGAGGATTAGCCTCCCCCAGCCTCTGGAAATGCTTTCATGGGCACAGATGGTGCCCATTTCTGCATAAGCCAGTCTACACCGGTTCAGGGACCCCTCAGCCCTACTCTGGCGTGAAACTGGACAAAGGAAAGGGGAGTGACCACTCCCCTGACCTGCACCTCCCCTGGGAGGTGCCCAGAGCTCCTCCAGTGTGCTCCAGACCTCTGCCATCTTGGAAACAGAGGTGCTGCTGGCACACTGGACTGCTCTGAGTGGCCAGGGCCAGCAGGTGACGTCAGAGACTCCTTCTGATAGGCTCCTATAGGTGTTGCTAGCCTATGTTCTCTCCTAGGTAGCCAAACCCTCTTTTCTGGCTATTTAGGGTCTCTGCGTTGGGGAATTCCTTAGATAACGAATGCAAGAGCTCATCAGAGTTCCTCTGCATCTCTCTCTTCACCTTCTGCCAAGGAATCGACTGCTGACCGCGCTGGAAGCCTGCAAAACTGCAAGAAAGTAGAGAAGACGACTACTGCAACTCTGTAACGCTGATCCTGCCGCCTTCTCGACTGTTTTCCTGGTGGTGCATGCTGTGGGGGTAGTATGCCTCCTCTCTGCACTAGAAGCTCCGAAGAAATCTCCCGTGGGTCGACGGAATCGTCCCCCTGCAACCGCAGGCACCAAAGAACTGCATTACCGGTCCCCTGGGTCTCCTCTCAGCACGACGAGCGAGGTCCCTTGAATCCAGTAACTCTGTCCAAGTGACTCCCACAGTCCAGTGACTCTTCAGTCCAGGTTTGGTGGAGGTAAGTCCTTGCGTCCCCACGCCAGACTGCATTGCTGGGAACCGCGTCTTTTGCAGCTACTCCGGCCTCTGTGCACTTCCGGCAGAAATCCTTTGTGCACAGCCAAGCCTGGGTCCACGGCACTCTAACATGCATTGCACGACCTCCTAAGTTGTCCTCCAGCGGCGTGGGACTCCTTTGTGCAACTTTGGGTGAGCACTGTTTCACTCCTCTTTGTAGTGCCTGTTCTGGCACTTCTGCAGATGCTGCCTGCTTCTGAGAGGGCTCCTTGTCTTTCTGGGTGCCCCCTCTGTCCTCTGACGCAATTGGCGACATCGTGGTCCCTCCTGGGCCACGGCAGCATCCAAAAACCCTAACTGCACAATTTGCAGCTAGCAAGGCTTGTTGGCGGTCTTTCGGCGGGAAAATAATTCTGCACGACTCTTCACGACGTAGGACATCCATCCTCCAAAGGGGAAGTTTCTAGCCCTTGTCGTTCCTGCAGAATCCTCAGCTTCTACTGCCTAGTAGCAGCTTCTTCGCACCCACAGCTGGCATTTCCTGGGCATCTGCCCATCTCCGACTTGCTTGTGACTTTTGGACTTGGTCCCCTTGTTCCACAGGTACCCTCGTTTGGAAATCCATCGTCGTTGCATTGCTGGTTTGTGTCTTTCCTGCAGAATTCCCCTATCACGACTTCTGTGCTCTTTGGGGAACTTTAGTGCACTTTGCACTCACTTTTCAGGATCTTGGGGTGGGCTATTTTTCTAACCCTCACTGTTTTCTTACAGTCCCAGCGACCCTCTACAAGGTCACATAGGTTTGCGGTCCATTCGTGGTTCGCATTCCACTTTTGGAGTACATGGTTTGTGTTGCCCCTATCCCTATGTGTCCCCATTGCATCCTATTGTAACTATACATTTTTTGCACTGTTTTCTAAGACTATACTGCATATTTTTGGTATTGTGTACATATATCTTGTGTATATTTGCTATCCTCATACTGAGTGTACTCACTGAGATACATTGGCATATTGTCATAAAAATAAAGTACCTTTATTTTTAGTATATCTGTGTATTGTGTTTTCTTATGATATTGTGCATATGACACTAGTGGTACTGTAGGAGCTTCACTCGTCTCCTAGTTCAGCCTAAGCTGCTCTGCTAAGCTACCATTATCTATCAGCCTAAGCTACTAGACACCCTATACACTAATAAGGGATACCTGGGCCTGGTGAAAAGTGTAAGTACCCCTTGGTACTCACTACAAACCAGTCCAGCCTCCTACATTGGTTGTGCAGCGGTGGGATAAGTGCTTTGTAACTGCTTACCACTTTTGTCATTGTACTTTTCATAAGAGAAAAATATACAAAACAAGTTCAGTGTATGTACACCTAACCAAAAAGTTTTGCATTTCCTCTTTTCACTTCTTTTCTAAGTGCTGAAAAGTACCTCTAAACTTTCTAAAAGTTCTTAAAAAGTTTTAAAAGTTTTTTTCTGTCTTTCCAAAAGTTCTAAAAAAAAATCTCACTTTTTCTATCACTTAAACACTTTCTTAAATGTCTGGCACAGGCCAAACTGTTGATCTGTCCAAACTTGCTTATGATCACCTTAGCTGGAAAGGAGCAAGGAGTCTCTGCATAGAAAGAGGTTTAAGTGTAGGGAAGAATCCCCCTAGAGAACTGTTGGTTAACATGCTCGTTGAACAGGATAAGGCCAGAGGTGGCACTTCTGTTGAAAAGTTAGCTGATGGTTAACAATCTGATCCTGGGGCACCCCTAGCAAAAGCTTTAGAAGGGAAACTTCCTAGCCTGCCCATTAGCAGACAACCTAGCATAGCTGGTACTGATGTAGAGTCACACCATACAGATAGTGTGGTCTCTCATCACAGTAAGAGTATTCCTTCTCATCATAGTAGAAGTGCTGTTTCTGTTAGCCAAGCTGTTAGGGTGCCATCTGTTAGGAACAGGTCTCCTTCTGTTCATTCTCACCATACTTCTGTTTCTAGGCATGTCCCTCCCACCCACCCTGATGACAGAGTGTTAGAAAGGGAGCTCAATAGATTGAGAGTGGAGGAATCCAGGCTGAAGCTCAAGAAGCAACAGCTGGATTTAGATAGGCAGTCCTTAGAAATTGAAAGAGAAAGGCAGAAATTGGGTTGGAAACCCATGGTGGCAGCAGCAGTACCCATAGTCATCCTGCAAGAGAGCATGATTCTAGGAATCTGCATAAGATAGTTCCCCCTTATAAGGAGGGGGATGACATTAACAAGTGGTTTGCTGCACTTGAGAGGGCCTGTGTTGTACAGGATGTCCCTCAAAGGCAGTGGGCTGCTATCCTATGGCTATCATTTAGTGGAAAGGGTAGGGATAGGCTCCTTACTGTGAAAGAAAGTGATGCCAATAATTTTACAGTTCTTAAGAATGCACTCCTGGGTGGTTATGGCTTAACCACTGAACAGTACAGGATGAAGTTCAGAGAGACCAAAAAGGAGTCTTCACAAGACTGGGTAGACTTTGTTGACCATTCAGTGAAGGCCTTGGAGGGGTGGTTACATGGCAGTAAAGTTACTGATTATGAAAGCCTGTATATCTTAATCCTGAGAGAGCATATACTTAATAATTGTGTGTCTGATTTGTTACACCAGTACCTGGTAGACTCTGATCTGACCTCTCCCCAAGAATTGGGAAAGAAGGCAGACAAATGGGTCAGAACAAGGGTGAACAGAAAAGTTCATACAGGGGGTGACAAAGATGGCAAGAAGAAGGATGGTAAGTCTTCTGACAAGGGTGGGGACAAATCTAAAAATGAGTCTTCATCAGGCCCACAAAAACACTCTGGTGGGGGTGGTGGGCCCAAATCCTCTTCAAATCACAACAAAGAAAAGAAACCATGGTGCTACTTATGTAAAATAAAAGGCCATTGGACAACAGATCCCAGTTGTCCAAAGAAAAGCACCAAGCCTCCTACCACTACAACCCCTGCTGCTACACCTAGTGCCCCTAGTAATAGCAGTGGTGGTGGGAGCAAACCTACTAATAGCCAATCCAAGGCAGTAGCTGGGCTCACTTTTGGAAATTTAGTTGGGGTTGGTCTGATTAGGGAGACCACAGAGGCTGTGTTAGTCTCTGAGGGGGCTATTGATTTAGCCACCTTGGTTGCTTGTCCCCTTAACATGGATAAGTACAAGCAACTTCCCCTAATAAATGGTGTTGAGGTTCAGGCCTACAGGGACACAGGTGCCAGTGTTACAATGGTAATAGAGAAACTGGTCCACCCTGAACAACACCTACTTGGTCACCAGTACCAAGTAACCGATGCTCACAACAACACACTTAGCCACCCCATGGCTGTTGTAAATCTCAACTGGGGGGGGGGGTTACTGGTCCAAAGAAAGTTGTGGTAGCCTCAGATTTGCCTGTAGACTGTCTATTAGGAAATGATTTGGAGACATCAGCTTGGTCAGATGTGGAGTTGGAGGCCCATGCAGCAATGCTGGGAATCCCAGGGCATATTTTTGCTTTAACCAGGGCTCAGGCCAAAAAGCAAAAAGGACAGGGTGACTTGGATCCTGGAAGAATGGACCAAGTGCTCCCTAAAGCTAGGGCTAGTAGAAGTAAAGCACTACCTACTATCCCTCCCTCTACAGTGGATTCTACTTCTGAGGAAGAAGAATTTCCACCCTGTGCAGAACCTACACCAGAGGAGCTGGAAGCAGACACTGCTGAGCTTTTGGGTGAAGGGGGGCCTGCCAGGGAGGAGCTGAGTGTGGCACAGCATACCTGTCCCACACTAGAGGGTCTAAGGCAGCAATCTGTCAAACAAGCAAATGGGGATGTCAGTGACTCTCACAGAGTTTACTGGGAGGACAACCTCTTGTACACTGAAGCAAGGGATCCAAAACCTGGAGCTGCCAGGAGATTGGTGATTCCTCAGGAGTACAGAAAGTTCCTCCTAACTCTAGCCCACCACATTCCCTTAGCTGGACATTTGGGGAAAATGAAAACTTGGGACAGGCTTGTTCCCCTGTTTCATTGGCCTAGAATGTCAGAGGACACAAAGGAATTTTGTAAGTCCTGTGAAACCTGTCAAGCCAGTGGCAAGACAGGTGGCACTCCAAAGGCACCCCTTATTCCACTGCCTGTGGTTGGGGTTCCCTTTGAAAGGGTAGGGGTTGACATTGTTGGCCCCCTTGACCCTCCTACTGCTTCAGGCAATAGGTTTGTCTTGGTGGTAGTGGACCATGCCACCAGATATCCTGAAGCAATTCCTCTAAGGACCACTATAGCTCCTGCAGTGGCAAAGGCCCTCCTGGGAATCTTTTCCAGGGTGGGCTTCCCAAAAGAGGTGGTATCAGACAGAGGAAGCAATTTCATGTCTGCTGACTTTAAGGCCATGTGGAAGGAGTGTGGTGTTACATACAAGTTCACTACACCCTATCATCCACAAACAAATGGACTGGTGGAGAGATTTAACAAAACTCTCAAAAGCATGATTATGGGACTCCCTGAAAAACTCCGCAGGAGATGGGATATCCTATTACCTTGCCTCCTTTTTGCTTACAGGGAGGTACCCCAAAAAGGAGTGGGCTTCAGCCCCTTTGAACTCCTATTTGGACACCCTGTGAGAGGTCCTCTATCACTTGTTAAGGAGGGTTGGGAACAACCTTTAAAAGCTCCAAAGCAAGACATAGTGGACTATGTACTTGGCCTCAGATCAAGGATGGCTGAGTACATGAAAAAGGCCAGTAAAAACCTTCAGGCCAGCCAAGAACTCCAAAAGCAATGGCATGACCAGAAGGCTGTTTTGGTTCAGTACCAACCAGGGCAGAAAGTGTGGGTCTTGGAGCCTCTGGCCCCAAGAGCACTCCAAGATAAATGGAGTGGACCCCACATAATTGTTGAAAAGAAGGGTGAAGTCACCTACTTAGTTGACTTGGGCACTGCCAGGAGTCCCCTTAGGGTGCTCCATGTCAATCGCCTGAAACCCTACTATGACAGGGCTGATCTCACCCTGCTCATGGCAACTGATGAGGGACAGGAAGAAGAGAGTGACCCTCTCCCTGATCTCTTCTCTTCCACAGAACAAGATGCTCTAGTGGAAGGTGTAGTTTTGGCAAATTGTCTTACTGCTGAGCAGAACGACCACTGCATAAATCTCCTGGGTCAGTTTTCTGAACTCTTCTCTACTGTGCCAGGTACCACTTTTTGGTGTGAGCACACTATAGATACTGGAGACAGCTTGCCTGTCAAAAGTAAGATCTATAGGCAGCCTGACCATGTCAGAGACTGCATAAAGCAAGAGGTGCAGAAAATGCTTGAACTGGGAGTGGTTGAGCACTCTGAAAGTCCATGGGCCTCTCCTGTGGTACTTGTACCAAAACCTCATTCCAAGGATGGAAATAAGGAAATGCGGTTTTGTGTTGACTACAGAGGTCTCAACCAGGTAACCAAAACTGATGCTCACCCTATACCCAGGGCAGATGAGCTCATAGATACACTGGCATCTGCCAAGTATCTAAGCACTTTTGATTTGACTGCAGGGTATTGGCAGATCAAATTATCAGAAGATGCAAAAGCAAAAACTGCATTTTCAACCATTGGATGCCATTACCAAATCACAGCAATGCCTTTTGGATTGAAAAATGCACCTGCCACTTTTCAGAGGTTGGTGAACACAGTCCTGCAAGGGCTGGAAGCTTTTAGTGCAGCATATTTGGACGATATAGCTGTCTTTAGCTCCAGCTGGGATGATCACCTGGTCCACCTATGGAAAGTTTTAGAGGCCCTGCAAAAGGCAGGCCTCACTATCAAGGCTTCAAAGTGCCAGATAGGGCAGGGGAAGGTGGTTTATCTAGGACACCTGGTTGGTGGAGAACAGATTGCACCACTTCAGGGGAAAATCCAAACTATTATAGATTGGGTTCCCCCTACTACTCAGACTCAGGTGAGAGCCTTTTTAGGCCTCACTGGGTACTATAGGAGGTTCATAAAGAACTATGGCTCCATTGCAGCCCCTCTCAATGACCTCACTTCAAAGAAAATGCCTAAGAAGGTATTATGGACAGCAAACTGTCAGAAAGCTTTTGAGGAGCTGAAGCAGGCCATGTGCTCTGCACCTGTCCTGAAAAGCCCCTGTTACTCTAAAAAATTCTATGTCCAAACTGATGCATCTGAATTAGGGGTAGGGGTAGTCTTATCACAACTTAATTCTGAGGGCCAGGATCAACCTGTTGCTTTTATCAGCAGGAGGTTGACCCTAGAGAAAAGCGTTGGTCTGCCATAGAGAGGGAGGCCTTTGCTGTGGTCTGGGCACTGAAGAAGTTGAGGCCATACCTGTTTGGCACTCACTTCATGGTTCAGACAGACCACAAACCTCTACTTTGGATAAAACAAATGAAAGGTGAAAATCCTAAATTGTTGAGGTGGTCCATATCCCTACAGGGAATGGACTATACAGTGGAACATAGACCCGGGAGTACCCACTCCAATGCAGATGGACTCTCCAGATATTTCCACTTAGACAATGAAGACCCATCAGGCAATGACTAGTCTTATTGTCCTTCGTTTGGGGGGGGGGGGTTGTGTAGGAAAGTACCATCTTGCCTGGCATGTTACCCCCATTTTTCACTGTATATATGTTGTTTTAGTTGTATGTGTCACTGGGACCCTGCCAGCCAGGGCCCCAGTGCTCATAAGTGTGCCTGAATGTGCTACCTGTGTTATGACTAACTGTCTCACTGAGGCTCTGCTATCCAGAACCTCAGAGGTTATGCTCTCTCATTTCTTTCCAAATTGTCACTATCAGGCTAGTGACCAATTCACCAATTTACATTGGCATACTGGAACACCCTTATAATTCCCTAGTATATGGTACGAGGTACCCAGGGTATTGGGGTTCCAGGAGATCCCTATGGGCTGCAGCATTTCTTTTGCCACCCATAGAGAGCTCTGACAATTCTTACACAGGCCTGCCACTGCAGCCTGAGTGAAATAACGTCCACGTTATTTCACAGCCATTTACCCCTGCACTTAAGTAACTTATAAGTCACCTATATGTCTATCCTTTACCTGGTAAAGGTTAGGTGCAAAGTTACTTAGTGTGTAGGCACCCTGGCACTAGCCAAGGTGCCCCCACATTGTTCAGGGCAAATTCCCCGGACTTTGTGAGTGCGGGGACACCATTACACGCGTGCACTACACATAGGTCACTACCTATGTGTAGCTTCACAATGGTAACTCCGAATATGGCCATGTAATATGTCTATGATCATGGAATTGCCCCCTCTATGCCATCCTGGCATAGTTGGCACAATCCCATCATCCCACGGGTCTGTAGCACAGACCCTGGTACTGCCAAACTGCCTTTTCAGGGGTTTCACTGCAGCTGGTGCTGCTGCCAACCCCTCAGACAGGTTTCTGCCCTCCTGGGGTCCAGCCAGGCTTGGCCCAGGATGGCAGAACAAAGGACTTCCTCAGAGAAAGGGTGTTACACCCTCTCCCTTTGGAAAAAGGTGTTAAGGCAGGGGAGGAGTAGCCTCCCCCAGCCTCTGGAAATGCTTTCATGGGCACAGATGGTGCCCATTTCTGCATAAGCCAGTCTACACCGGTTCAGGGACCCCTCAGCCCTGCTCTGGCGTGAAACTGGACAAAGGAAAGGGGAGTGACCACTCCCCTGACCTGCACCTCCCCTGGGAGGTGCCCAGAGCTCCTCCAGTGTGCTCCAGACCTCTGCCATCTTGAAACAGAGGTGCTGCTGGCACACTGGACTGCTCTGAGTGGCCAGGGCCAGCAGGTGACGTCAGAGACTCCTTCTGATAGGCTCCTTTAGGTGTTGCTAGCCTATCCTCTCTCCTAGGTAGCCAAACCCTCTTTTCTGGCTATTTAGGGTCTCTGCTTTGGGGAATTCCTTAGATAACGAATGCAAGAGCTCATCAGAGTTCCTCTGCATCTCTCTCTTCACCTTCTGCCAAGGAATCGACTGCTGACCACGCTGGAAGCCTGCAAAACTGCAAGAAAGTAGAGAAGACGACTACTGCAACTCTGTAACGCTGATCCTGCCGCCTTCTCGACTGTTTTCCTGGTGGTGCATGCTGTGGGGGTAGTCTGCCTCCTCTCTGCACTAGAAGCTCCAAAGAAATCTCCCGTGGGTCGACAGAATCGTCCCCCTGCAACCGCAGGCACCAAAGAACTGCATTACTGGTCCCCTGGGTCTCCTCTCAGCACGACGAGCGAGGTCCCTTGAATCCAGTAACTCTGTCCAAGTGACTCCCACAGTCCAGTGACTCTTCAGTCCAAGTTTGGTGGAGGTAAGTCCTTGCCTCCCTACGCCAGACTGCATTGCTGGGAACCGCGTCTTTTGCAGCTACTCCGGCTCCTGTGCGCTTTCCGAGGGAATCCTTTGTGCACAGCCAAGCCTGGGTCCACAGCACTCTAACCTGCATTGCACGACTTTCTAAGTTGTCCTCCGGCGGCGTGGGACTCCTTTGTGCAACTTTGGGTGAGCACCATTTCACTCCTCTTTGTAGTGCCTGTTCTGGCACTTCTGCGGGTGCTGCCTGCTTCTGAGAGGACTCCTTGTCTTGCTGGGTGCCCCCTCTGTCCCCTGACACAATTGGCGACATCGTGATCCCTCCTGGGCCACGGCAGCATCCAAAAACGCTAACCACACAATTTGCAGCTAGCAAGGCTTGTTGGCAGTCTTTCGGCGGGAAACACTTCTGCACAACTCTTCACGACGTGGGACTTCCATCCTCCAAAGGGAAAGTTTCTAGCCCTTGTCTTTCCTGCAGAATCCTCAGCTTCTACTGCCTAGTAGCAGCTTCTTTGCACCCACAGCTGGCATTTCCTGGGCATCTGCCCATCTCCGACTTGCTTGTGACTTTTGGACTTGGTCCCCTTGTTCCACAGGTACCCTCGTTTAGAAATCCATCATCGTTGCATTGCTGGTTTGTGTCTTTCCTGCAGAATTCCCCTATCACGACTTCTGTGCTCTTTGGGGAACTTTAGTGCACTTTGCACTCACTTTTCAGGGTCTTGGGGTGGGCTATTTTTCTAACCCTCACGGTTTTCTTACAGTCCCAGAGACCCTCTACAAGGTCACATAGGTTTGGGGTCCATTCGTGGTTCGCATTCCACTTTTGGAGTATATGGTTTGTGTTGCCCCTATCCCTATGTGTCCCCATTGCATCCTGTTGTAACTATACATTGTTTGCACTGTTTTCTAAGACTATACTGCATATTTTCGGTATTGTGTACATATATCTTGTGTATATTTGCTATCCTCATACTGAGGGTACTCCCTGAGATACTTTGGCATATTGTCATAAAAATAAAGTACCTTTATTTTTAGTATATCTATGTATTGTGTTTTCTTATGATATTGTGCATATGACACTAGTGGTACTGTAGGAGCTTCACTCGTCTCCTAGTTCAGCCTAAGCTGCTCTGCTAAGCTACCATTATCTATCAGCCTAAGCTGCTAGACACCCTATGCACTAATAAGGGATACCTGGGCCTGGTGCAAGGTGTAAGTACCCCTTGGTACTCACTACAAACCAGTCCAGCCTCCTACAGTCACTTTCGGCTTGTCAGCAGCATGGCATGCCCTAGTAAGGGCAACCAAATCAGCCACTTGAGCAGAGTATACTCTTTCAAGCCAAGTTGCTTCTAGGATACCAGTGATTGTACACACAGCGTATCCGGCTCTCAGTACTCCTACTGAGTCTCTCAAGCACGAGCCATCAACAAAGATAACGTAATCATTCTCTTCCAATTGGGTATCTTTAATTTCATGTCTCAGTTTGGTGCACAGTTCTGTTACCTTAAGACAATCATGTTCTACCTCTTCAGCCTCATCAACCTCTGTATTCTCATTTGGAAGCAAAGTTGCCGAGTTTAATACAGTACACCGTTTCACTGACACATTTGGTGACCCCAATATAATGGTTTCATATTTTGTTAGTCGGGCATTTGTCATGTGCTGAGTTTTGGTTCTAGTCAACAAGATTTCAACTTGAGTGTGGGACCATAACTGTTAAAGGGTGGCCCATCACTTTGCCTTCACACTGTGTGAGGCTTTGACCAACTGCTGCAACTGCACGCAAACAACCTGGCAAGGCTGCTGCGACTGGGTCCAAGGTAGCTGAAAAATATGCTTCTGGTCGGTTTGCACCTCCATGGACCTTTGTCAAGACAGACAAAGAACAAGCATCACGTTCATGACAAAACAGAACAAAAGGCTTTGTGTAATCAGGCATACCTAAAGCTGGAGCCCTGCACATGCATTCCCTCAGCTCAATGAATGCCCTCATCTCTTTCTCAGACATGGTTAGAGTATCTGGGCCATCCTTAACCTCCTTAACTGTCAGTCTCACCAAGGGCTTGGAGATAAATGAGAAATTCGGGATCCACTGATGACAGTAGCCCACCATTCCCAGAAATATCCTAACATCTCTCTGAGAGGTCAGGGGATTCATCTGCAGTATGGTAGTCACTCTTTCCTTGGATATTTTCCTCAACCCCTTCTCAATCAAATGGCCTAGATATTTCACCTCTTTCTGACAGTACTACTCCTTCTTTGGGGACACCTTATGCCCACTCTTCCCCAAGTGGTTCAATAGGGTAATAGTATTGTATTTGCAGTCATCTCTTGTTTTAGAAGCAATCAACAAATCGTCAATGTACTGCCCTAGAGTCGATTGGAAAGGTAGTTCCAATGACTCCAAATCCTTCTTCAATATTTGATTGAAGATAGATGGTGACTCCGAAAACCTCTGAGGGATTCAACACCAACTGTAAACCTTGTCCAGGAATTTAAAACTGAAAAGAAATTGGCTGTCCTCATGAAGAGGAAAGGAAAAGAATGCTTGGGACAAATCGACAACTGAGAACCATTCTGCATTGCATGGAACTTGAAACATAATCACAGATGGATTTGGCACTATTGGGCAACACTTCACAACTATGTAATTAATCTTTTGTAAGTCTTGAACAATTCAAACTTTCCCACAGGGCTTTCTCAGACCCATTATAGGTGAGTTACATGGGCTGCTCATCACTTCTTTCAGGACCCCCTGCTTCACAAAGTCTGCAATTATCTGTGTCACCTGTATGAGGACATCTTGTGCCATGTAGTACTGCAGTACCTGGGGGAACACGCCATTTGGCTTCACGTCTACTTTGAATGGTTCTACCCCTTTTATCAATCCCACTTCCTTTCCTGTCAAGTCCCACACCTTCTCTGTGACTGTCTCCTGCAGTTCTGCGGGCAAATCAGTCATTGTAATCATCGGGAAGAAGCTTATCAAGGGGTACTCTTCATCTGTGGTCTCTGTCTCTGAGATCTGACCATCATCCCCCTCATCATCACTGTTTGTCTGCAACTCAATTCCCTCATTCGAACAGGTGATAGAACACCTGGTCTTACACAGTAAGTCTCTCCCGATTAGGGACACGGGACTTGAATCACAGACCGCAAACCTGTGCAATCCCTGAAAGGTACCAATCTCGACTTGAACCGGATCTGTGATCGGATTGGTCAGGAGCTGGTTTGCCACTCCCACTACCTTTATCGTACGTCCTGAAAGGGGCAACTTCGGAACCTCTGCACTTCTGACTGTGGAGCGTGTAGTTCCTGTGTCTACCAGAAATGAGACCTTGTGACCCATCACTTTCCCCTGCACAGAAGGTCATCTCTGATCTACTTCTAGGGATGCTGAAAGCCTGCACTCCTCACTATCTGAACAGTCATCCAACGATTCATTGTTTATTCCATTCTCACCACGCAATGGGAACTGTTGTACTGCATTATTTTGACTCATTGTTTGACCTGTGACCTGATGAGGAAGCATCACCTGTTGCTGTCCCATTGGAGCTAGAGGCAACTGCATTTGCTGTCTAGGTACTACGGGAATCTGCTGTTGCACCTGCTGAACCTGCACTGGTTGTACATGTGGCATTTGCACTTATTGCACGGGCTGGAGACCTTGCATCTGAACCATGTTATTCTGAAATTTTGGATTAGGACCCCTCATTCTTGGTCCTTTAACATTTTGAAATGCACCAACATCATTGCTTTGTTGAACAACCCCTTCCTGCACCATCATCGGGCATTCCCGCTTCCAATGTCCCACCCCCCCGCATGCATGGCATGGTAACACCTTCTTCATCCCTTGCACATCATTTTGTACCACAATAGTATTCATCTGGACCACGGTTCACAAAACTTCCACGACCTCTACCTCTCGCTTGCGCCTGAAACATTCTGTTTCCTTGCGCCTGTTGCACCATCTGCTGTACTCCATTTCCCTGCTTGCACTACCTTAATTTGCATTACCATCACCTTCTCTTTCAGCTTTCTCTGCTTCAACTCAATTTCATCACGACAGTATTTTACATACTGTAACACCTCATCAATTGGCTTCGCTTGCCAGCAGATCAAATGATTCTTAATCATCTGGCTAATCTCTGGTGTTAGTCCTTCAACAAACCTGAACACAAGGTGATTCATATATTTCGGCTCTATAACCTCTGTACCACTGTAATGCTTAAATGCTTTCAGCAACCTCTCATAGTAAGCATGTATCGATTGTTTGCCTTCCTGTGCCTTTCGATCAATCTTTTGCCAATCAATATTTTGCGGCGACACTTTCTTCTTCAAAAACTCAATTACCTTATAGTAATACTTCATTACCTCCGGAGAGGGTGCTCCGGTAACCCTATCCCTTGCCGGTTCTGCAGTTGGCCAGTCAACACTCCTCTTGCACTCGAGCCACAAATCAGCAGGGACAATGATCTCAAACAGGGTATTCAGGTCTTCCCAGAGACACTTCGCAAGCTTCACAAATCTGTCTGTCTGCTGGTACCAGTCTATCAGCTTTTCCCTCAGCCTGGAGAAGTCATTTGTGAATGACAAAATGTCACCTCTAGACCACGGTACATGGACAGAACCCCTCCAGCCTTCTCTCTCATGGGTAGCATTTTTATTGTACCGGTATCTGGCGCTGGTTTTGGCTGCTGCTGCTCCAAGTAGTCACTTTTCCTTTTATCTCTCTTCTTTGCCACTCGGCCTTCCCACTTCTCTAAGGCTCACCAAACCTGCGCACTCTGTAGTATCTGCTTAAGGTGGTCCTTCATTTCAGTAGACCTCATGTGATCAAAATCTTCAGGCTCCAAGTCTAATCTGTAACTCCTCTTCAGATGCTTAGTACTGTCTAAGTCTATGCCATATTTGTCTGCTAGGTTTGCCAACCTTTGATGCACCTTGTTCACTTCTTCAGTTATTTTCGGGCACAGATATCTCACTTCTGCTTCAGTGTATGACTCTAGCCTGTTCACTCCCATGCTCCCTTCAACTAACTCGGCTGCTTCCATGGCCAATCTCGAAAAAATTTAGGTACTCTTCACTTTCCGACCGCTCTGCTGCCACAGGGGTAGTCTGTGGTGAATTCAGCTTGTCTAACCATTCATTCAATTGTTGCGCAGTTAAACCTTGCAACAAGATATTTCCAGCCTGTATCGTTGGTTGTTGCGACGCATTCGCACCTGGGACCTGAGGAGTCAGTAATCCCAACCCTGAGTGTCTCATGGCATGTGGAGGAACCCCTATCGGACTGAAGTCTAACAGAGACCTCGATCTTTCTACCATCTGTTCCACTGGGCTCATCCCTTGAGAGTTCCCTATGAACCCTCCTCTTGTCATGTCCTGGGTCATTACCCCCTGATCACACTGTGTTGCTTCACCCTTCAGAATAACAGAACTATACACTTCAGGATAGTTTAGAGCACAATGTGAAACAATCACTCTTGCACACCTTAGTAAGTAGAATAATCAGGTTTATTTATGGGGCAAGTTCTCATATAGCAAAACTGACCACACTAATATATCATGAAAAATAACATAAGAATAACTGTGAGAATATAAGCATTCTGTGATATCATGAAGAATAACACGAAAATGACTGCAAGAATAAGTGCATATTACACACGCACACACAATATGCTTCAATGCTTATAAATTGAAAGCCTTCACCGAAAAGAGAGTCTGCATCCCTCCGCCATACACAAAGCCGGGGAACCCAATTCGGCTGGCACAGGGAGCCTCCTTCGGGACAATCAGTCCTCCTGGCATTGCGTCCAACCCAGAAGAGAGTTCCTAAACCAGTCCATCCAGGCCCCTGACCTTTATAGTATTTACTAACGCCCAAGAGTCTTTTCTAGAAAAAGACCCCCTCCTTTACATATTGTGCAATCAGTGGTACCTTGTTCACCCTTCGAGACGTCTCCTCGGAACGGGCCAGGTTCCCAGAAGAGGGCTCCAAGGTGAAGCTTGCATTCCTCCTTGAGTACCGGCGCATCCCCCTGTTGTCCTAACTGATAGCTCGTGGAATGTAAATAGCGCCCTTCGTATCAGGCAGATGGAGCGAAGTTGAGCAGAAAAACAACCCACCCTGCAGCTTGCCGAAGCTTGTGGAAAAACACAGAACAGTGCCTTACGCACAGAACCAGACTCGACAAAATGGAGTCGTGAACCAATGTAAAATGGAAGCAGAGGCCAATGGTCCATACCCTGCACCACTGTTCACCTTGCACGTAGTGCCTGTAGCAATACATTCCACCCTTGGACCATTTGGCCAACTTACAACTAAGTATATCCTATAAGCTAAAATGGCAATGCTCTTGGGCGACACTGAGATAGAAGGTTAGGCACACACTGAATACAACAACATAACGAAATTAAAATAACTGTTATGATAATGATTACACCAAGGATATAACGCAGTTGGCCTAAATTAGGCAGCCATCCAAAAACCGAATCCCACCACCCCTTTGTCAACATCCTGTTGCACCCCCTTCACTAACTTATGCAGGGCCTCTATGTGGGAGTTGATTGATATGGAGTGATCGGATAATTTAAAACAACACAACCCTTCAAAATCGCTGCAGCCATGGTTGTGTTTGAGCAGTAAATAATCAATAGCGACGCGATTCTGCAAAGCAGCTTTTCTAGTTCCCTGTACATTTAATAACAGCTCAGCTAAAGCAGCTGATTTATAATTAATATTCTTAACTACTAAACATGCAAGTTTATTAATAACTCTGGTATTATACACTGCGAGCCCTGGCACCCCTACGATAGAACCAGCTAAACTGACATATCCCATTTTGGAAAGCAATGAAATTTCAGAATCACAGTCTGTAGGCAATTGAATAGTGTCTCTGGTATAGCGAGGGGGTAGAGCAGTATCCATAGGAAACATGAGAAAGCCTAAGCGTGACCAGGCACAAGGCCCTCCGGTTAGATTGGCTGGGATATAGGTAAAAGAGATGTTACCACATGAAAACTTTAGGCAACTTAACATTTTGAATGAGGCTGGCAGCAGGCACCACATTCTGGCAGAACATTGAATTATTTACATTCAAACAGGTCAGGACATTTCGTGAGTGGCACAATGTCTGTTGTGCAGCAGTTAAGTTTCTGTCTCTTTCCTCCAGTTTGAGTTGAGCACATTTACCTATTTTTATAGGATCACAGGTCAATGAATAGCACACATCCCCATTTCAGATGTTAAACGTGAGTATGGATGTCATGTTCCTCCACAACCGCCTGCCCACCTCCGGGCAATGATTGCAGTACTCATAGAGTGACAGATGGGAGCGAACGTCACTCACATCCGCCATTCCATCCTGGTTTGTATTGTTAAAGATGTGCAATAATACCACAGCAGGAGTGGGCATCGCCACTAGACAAGTGGTAATCAGATCTTGAACGCTTCGCATGTTACTCATACAGAAGTGAGATACATTCAGCACTTCCTGTGCCAGATGAATCCAAACATTGTTCGGTTGATGCAATACCGACGGCACCTGAGGCTGATGATTGAATTTTTGGGCTATGAGCCCCTCCCGCTCCCCGGTGGAGTCTCCCGAAAGGGCTCCATACACCACACTCATCGCACAGGCACCCCACAGGATGATCTGAAAAGAACAAAAGACAAAACACGTATTATCATTCTCGCAAATAGCATTTGTCAGTGGGATCATGTTCCCATTTGTCTTAACCAGGTCGCATAACTACCAGGACATTGTCTGGTCCAGTGGCGATGACATCAGCGGGTTGAGGAGGGTTATTTGGGGATTCAATCCACACTTTGGCCCCTGGGTTCTTGTCAGTAGATCCGAACCCTCCTTTGCCTCTTACAGTGAGAAGGGCTGGGGCGCTCCCCTTCTTGACAACACCTCCGTAAACGGGCATGATGACAATTTGGGCAACGGGATCACCGGGTTGCACCACTAGGTCTGTGTCACCACTGTTCAAGAGAATGACTTTCAACTCGCCTTAGTAGTCTGCATCTATCACGCCTCCTAAAACTTGGATGCCTTTCAGGGCAAGACCAGATCGAGGGGTGATCAAACCATAATGCTCAGGGGGAATCTGAATTCCTACCCCTGTTTCAATCAGAGTGATGTCTCTAGGCTTCAATCGATGCATTTGTAAAGCATGCAGGTCAAGTCCTGCAGATTCTGGTGTAGCTCGATATGGGGCCAAAGCTCCTGGAGCTGTTTCCCAATACACAATGGTATTGCTTGCTGTAAATGGATTAATCTGCAAAGCAGGTGTGAGCATTCTCATGAGAGGTGTCTCAGCATTCGTAGGGGGTTGGTTGTTCAAAATTTACAAAGCATCGTACAAATTATCCCTCCACCCCTTCAGTGTCCCATCAGACAGTTTGCGCAATTGTTCTTTCAACAACCCATTCATTCTCTCAATCAGTCCCGCTGCTTGTGGGTAGTAAGGTATGTGAAAAATCCACTCAATGTTGTGTTGTGCACAATAGTCCTGCCCTAGTCTGCCCTTGAAGTGGCTGGCGTTATCACTTTGAATTTGGAGCGGCACCCCATAGTACAGAATCAACAGATCGAATGTTTTCAGGGTGCTCTGCTGAGTTGCGCGCTTGCAGGGAAAGGCTATGAGATAACCAGAGTAAGTGTCTACCACTGTGCAGGCATACTGACACCCTCTGCTCACTGGCATTGGTCCAATCTAATCAATCTGCCATATCTGTCCTGGCAATTTACCTCTGCCTACCTGGCCTCTCACCACCTGTGGGACGGGTCTGTGCTGTGTATGCTGACAAATGGGACATTCAATGATTGCTGTTTTAAATAAGTCTAGGGGAAGATGCATCCCTCTAATCTCTGCCCACCTGTGAGTAGCCTTTTCTCTAAGATGTCTGCATTTCTGGTGTGCCCATTTAGCCAATCCCACCAAATCAGAATTCTGCGCCTCCACTTCAGCCTCTTGAATCTTGGCTCGATCGTCTGCAGGACAATTGAACCATCGGTCTAATGAATCAGTTGGACAGTGAGCGTATCCACAAACAACATGGCTCCCATTTCTTACCGACCCTTTACATACTCCTTTCTCTGTTTCGATTACTTAGTCTTCTTTCTATCGCGTTGCCCGTTTCTAGTCACGTGCTGCTTTGCTGCACGAGACTTAAACACACTCTCAACGCTCCCTCTTGGTACAGGGATTAAGACGCCGACACACAGGCGAACGGCAGCATATATAATTTACGGTGAGTCGGAACCCCGATTCAGTTTAACATTTACGGCATTCTTGTGGGCACTTTGTTTTTTGTGTCACAACTACTGTGTCGACACCGCGGCTTTTTCTACTTTAGAAAATATATTCTTTAAATTACGATGGCTTCTATATTGGGCTACGGTAACGCCCTTCTAACTAACCTCAGCCACTACCTAGGGTTTACATGACTCGGAGGCGCCCACTATCTCAGTACTTCCCCTTGACACTAGGCGCAATGTTAGAGCTACGTGCCCGATGTTATGTCAATTTTTAACTTTCACATCTGCTCCGTCTAGCAACTTGGACATGGACGCCTACACACGGGCAGACGTTTTGTTATTCTGTCTTTTAGGCAGTCGGAACCCTGGTTCCGCTTCACACTTACAGTTTTGCTTAACTTTTCCTCCCTCTCTTATCCACTTTTTGTCTTTTCGTGTTTCCCCATTGCTTCTTATATGACATTACCTAGCTACCCTCTATGTCCCCCTATTTTTGGGGCACTCGTAAAGGTTTATTCTCAACCGGTCCGGTTTTGTTATGTACTTTTCTAACTGGAAGAAAAAAATAGAATTTAGCATTAGGATCTCTGTTTTTACTCTCGTATTTTTATGTTTTTTCTACTGTTCCCATAGAAACTTACACTTGGACCTACCGGGGTCCCCTTTTTTGATGAACAACTTTGCGTGGCTTTTTGGACTCTCCATTATACGTTGATGATGACAATTTAGAGGTATTTTCCCGTAACTTTTTGGTTATTTTGCATCCTTATACTGCAAATTGGGAACAACTGTGCTTAGTTTAACATTACTCACCTAGATATATTTTTACTCTCCCCCCTCTCCTCCTTTTTTCTTCCCCTCTTTTTAGACTACCAAGTACTATTTGGATTTTTCATGGTTCTGAGACGTATTGGTTTTACTTGCTTGAAACCTTTACGTTATTTTTCGGGTAGGTTTAGAGACCTGACTTTTCTTCACACTCGCTTGGTTTGTGGGCTTTTATCGCTGTAGTAACTTTTTGCTACTTCATCTGGGCATTTCTCTCTTATACAATCTCTATTTCGGTTTAATTGGGCTATTTTGTTGTCTCTTTTTTTCTGGACTCTTCTTGACTTGGTTGCCTATGGTATACATTGCTGTTCATGCTCTTGTTTAAACTCCTAGCCATGTCCTTTAAGGTTCAAGTTTTTGCTTTCTCTGAGTTTCTCTGATCTTGTCACCTCTCACGTACCGATTTTTGTATACAATATCACTGTTTTGCCACATATAATCGTGTTATGTGCTGATCTGCTACACTTACATCAGGTATATATGTATATGTTTATTCACAGCCTCGAAAAAGTCACTGGTGTGACGAAACACGTGTTGGCTGTTTTGGAAAGATGCTCTCTGTCTTATTGAACACTACTTTGTTCTGAATAAATGAACTTATCCCTGGAGACAAGATTTGAATACCGATGTGCTTGATTTTTTCATTCATCTCTACTATACAACGATAAAATGTTTCAATCCCGTTTGTGTTCGACTATTGTATATTGTGTGCTGTGATCTCTTTTCTTTTGCATATTATTATTTGTGTATTGACCCTACACATTATTGTTGCCCAAGGGTAGTAGGGCATCTGATCACGTGCACCACGTCTTGTTCCTTAGACCTACAACATTTATGTACATTCCCCTTGAGTGTGGCCAACTCTCACCCTTACTACCTGCTATAGCTATTACTTTGGCCTTTTTTGGCACTCTGTGGTGGGCCGCACCTGGGGTTACATTTACTTACTGACCAGAACTCTTATACTCTTTCACATGTACGGACATGGCTTCCTTTGAGGACAATCGTGACACTTTAGCCGCTGAACTATTCGCGAGAACACCTACCTCCTCCTCCACTTCCACCACTGTGAACAGAAAGGAGGGCTTAAGACAAAAATTCATCAAACTAGAAAGGCTTAAAAAACAGGAGCTAGCAAGATGGTGGGATGCTACCACATTGAAGCGATATATAGAACTGAAACAGGTACCTAGGGGACTGCGAGTCATCATTTTTCCATCACTTGACGACCTTGACCCTGACCTCTTAGGGGAATGGGAACATCTTATTTCCTCCACATCTTTTGGCATGATGAACATCCTCATTAAGCACGCAGACAGAAAGAGGGAAAAATTACTTTTAGAAATCTCCTCCTTAGAGGATCAGATTAAGACCCTGAACCTCCCAGAGGCTACGGCTAAGAACTACAACATTCTGAGAGATATACTCAGTGACTATCAACTTTACATTAAGGATAAAAAACTTAAGAAAATCATTAGAGACGAAAATGACTATGCCAACGGCCGCATTTATACCTTTGCTCGCCGTTTTGATCAGGTCAATAAAGACCGTACTGACAAAGGTAGTAACACCAACCTTTCAGATGTGTCCATTCCCAGTAGTAGTATATCAGATACCTCTAATGCCTCTGGGACAAGTTTGGACCCTTTAACTGATGAGTCCAATGCCAATTTGATTATATCAAACACTTCCAACCCCTCTCCTTTTTTAGAGGAATTGGGACGTCACAGGATAGGTATACGTCAAAACTTCAACAGAAACCAGAATGTAAACCCACCCGCAGGGGGGGGAAGAAACATGGTGGGAGGCACAAGAGAGGGAGTGATCACACGCTCTACTGCCAAGACCATGTCAACTTGAAATGCTTATCACATCCTGCACCGTCCCACACAGTACAGGTCATTAACTTGTCCAAATTAATCCTGACCACTGAAGAAACAAAAGTACTGGAAAAAGGTTTGGGTTTTTGTCCGTATCTAAACCTGATTTTTCTGAGATTCAGATAGACCTGTTTAAGTACGTACGCCGTCTTAAACTAAAGAAATTCTTTCTTAACAAAACCACTCAGGACAAAACACACCAGCAGCCCCTATGCATTTGTAACAGGTCTATAAACGATATACGAGACATTCAGACCATCATGTCCCTAGATCCTATCACACCTGCGGGTGTGAGTATGGAGGATTTACTCTTCCACCTGGACATTCAACCAAACTTAGATCTCGATAGCGGCCTTAAACCAAAGTCTACTTTTGTACCAACGTTACCTCCTGACAACAACATTGATGTCTTCTACAAGGCTGTCAGCATGGACCTATTCGAACTAGAGGACAAACTTAGATTACACAACCATAGACCCAAATATAATCTCAGCCACACAGAATTCTTGGCACTACGACGCCTGTCGACATGTGCTGAAATTGTCATCAAAGAAGCGGACAAAGGAGGCAATATAGTGGTCATGGACAGAGTGGACTATCTGACCGAAATTGATAGACAACTTAGTGACATGAATGCCTACAAACACTTACCTGACAATCCCCTCATTAAAATTGTAAGGTTAACTCAAGATAAATTGACACATTGGAGAAACGTATGTCTCATTACAGAACAGGAATACAGATTTATGTTCAACAACACACCTCGGGCCCCGTGGATCTACATCTTGCCGAAAGTCCACAAACCTGGACCCTTCCCTGCGGGTCGGCCCATCATCTCCGGCATAGGTTCCCCCACAGAGCAGATCTCGGAATACATTGATTCTTTCTTACAACCAATAGTACACAACTTACCATCTTATATTCAGGATTCCAGGGATCTACTCTGTCAACTAGAGGATTTAGTCTGGACAGATGAGTGTGTCTTTGTGACACTGGACGTCAGCTCTCTTCACACATCTATCCCTCTAGAAAAAGGCCTCCAAATGCTCTCTTTGGTTCTTGCTGATCGAGATGCGACTCTGTTTGAACATACCCAAATGCTCTTGGACCTCACCCGACTGGTACTTGAAAACAACGACTTTTTACACAATGGACAATGGTACCAGCAATGTCAGGGGGTGGCCATGGGTGCTAAATTCTCGCCCTCTTTTGCTAACTTCTATATGGGACAATTCGAAAAACAACATCTCTGGTCTTACTGTCCCGCTCACATTACTTCACATATTCTTTTCTGGGGAAGGTACATTGATGACATTTTGGCCATCTGGACAGGTGATACTGAAAACCTTATACTACTTCTCGACCACCTTAACACCAATGATTTCAATCTACACTTTACCCATAAGAGCAACAAATTCCAGATCAAATTCCTGGACCTGTCACTTTATGTTACCGGGAACAAAATAGCATCCCGATTATACAGAAAACCCACAGCTTGTAATTCGATTCTTCATGCACACAGTGCCCACCCTAGATCCCAAATTCAAGCCATACCCTACAGGGAGATGGTACGCTTACGACGCAATTGCAGTGATGACACTATCTTTATACAAGAACTTGAGGACCTCACACAACGGTTCCTTGCCAGGGGCTACTCTAAAGAATTGATATCTAATGCTAGCAAACGGATTACTATCAGACAACGGCAACAACTGCTTATCAGAGGCCAGAATAAGAAGACCAACACGGCTAAGAGGAAGGCTATCCCTTTTATCACCAAATTCAGCCCTGCCAGCATGTCAATCTATCGGATCTTGAAAAAACACTAGCATCTCCTACTTTTGGATGCCAATTTAGCTACTGTAATTCAGAAAACTCCATCAATTGTACACAGTCGGGGGAAAACTCTGAGGAATCTCTTATGTCCTAGCTTTCTGGCTCCACCTACCAAAACAGCCCAACTCACCTGGCTCCCCAATGCACCAGCAGGCTTTTACAAATGTGGTTGCTGCATCTCGTGTGCAATGGCCCTTAACAAAACCACGACTTTCTCCTACAACACTGGGGTTACTCACCTCATTAGACAGTTTATCAACTGCAACATTAAACACACGGTGTACTGCATAATTTGTATCTGTGGTTTAATATACGTGGGCAGTACAATCCGCCCTTTGAAAGAGCGCATACAGGAGCATATTAGGGCCATCAGAAATCAGAATCAGCAGTACCCTCTTGCCACACATTTCAATCAAAGACATAGAGAGGGTGACATTCGTAATATCAGATTTCTTGGTATCGCACATGTCGCTACTGCACCTAGGTTTGGCAATAGGACACTGGACTTACGAAAATGCGAGGCCAGATGGATACTTAAACTTAGGGCGGTAGAGATGGGCCTCAATGTGGACAGGGAATTATATGTTTTTCTCAACTAAAACAGTCATGACCACATAAGTTTGTTATCCATATGTACTATTGTTCCTCTCCCCCTTTGGTCCAACTTTCTTCCTTATATTAAGTTGACCTGAATACCTGTAAAATAATTCTGTTGTTACCTGAATTATGATACCATCTGTTACTCCAACAATGGACCTTTGTTTGTTGTTAACTTTGCAAAATTTATATTATACATTACCTTGTACATGTTCTATTTATTTATATTTTTCACTATATTCGCTACGGTTCTTCTCTCTTTTTCTCTTCCTTTTCTCTTTCACCTTTTTTATCTCCGGCTTTCCTCACAGTCTTAAGAATTCGGTGATTTTCAGGACAGTGGCCTAATTGGGTCCGTGTCCTCTTTCATTTCATTTTTTTCTTCAACATATATGACTTTATTTGCATGTTTTAATATCCCATATTCACTCGCTATATCTGATTTGTTCTCTGTTTACTTTGTATCCACAAACAACATGGCTCCCATTTCTTACCGACCCTTTACATACTCCTTTCTCTGTTTCTATTACTTAATCTTCTTTTGATCGCGTTGCCCATTTCTAGTCATGTGCTGCTTTGCTGCACGAGACTTAATCACACTCTCAACGCTCCCTCTTGGTACAGGGATTAAGACGCCGACACACAGGCGGACGGCAGCATATATAATTTACGGTGAGTCAGAACCCCAATTCAGTTTAACATTTACGGCATTCTTGTGGGCACCTTGTTTTTTGTGTCACAACTACTGTGTCGACACCGCGGCTTTTTCTACTTTAGAAAATATATTCTTTAAATTACGATGGCTTCTATATTGGGCTACGGTAACGCCCTTCTAACTAACCTCACCCACTACCTAGGGTTTACATGACTCGGAGGCGCCTACTATCTCAGTACTTCCCGTTGACACTAGGCGCAATGTTAGAGCTACGTGCCCGATGTTATATACATTTTTAACTTTCACATCTGCTCCGTCTAGCAACTTGGACATGGACGCCTATACACGGGCAGACGTTTTGTTATTCTGTCTTTTAGGCAGTCGGAACCCTGGTTCCGCTTCACACTTACAGTTTTGCTTAACTTTTCCTCCCTCTCTTATCCACTTTTTGTCTTTTCGTGTTTCCCCATTGGTTCTTATATGACATTACCTAGCTACCCTCTATGTCCCCCTATTTTTGGGGCATTCGTAAAGGTGTATTCTCAACCGGTCCGGTTTTGTTATGTACTTTTCTAACTGGAAGAAAAAAATAGAATTTAGCATTAGCATCTCCGTTTTTACTCTCGTATTTTTATGTTTTTTCTACTGTTCCCATAGAAACTTACACTTGGACCTACCGGGGTCCCCTTTTTTGATGGACAACTTCGCGCAGCTTTTTGGACTCTCCATTATACGTTGATGATGACAATTTAGAGGTATTTTCCCGTAACCTTTTGGTTATTTTGCATCCTAATACTGCGAATTGGGAACAACTGTGCTTAGTTTAACATTACTCACCTAGATATATTTTTACTCTCCCCCCCTCTCCTCCTTTTTTCTTCCCCTCTTTTTAGACTACCAAGTACTATTTGGATTTTTCATGGTTCTGAGACGTATTGGTTTTACTTGCTTGAAACCTTTTCCGTTATTTTTCGGGTAGGTTTAGAGACCTGACTTTTCTTCACACTCGCTTGGTTTGTGGGCTTTTATCGCTGTAGTAACTTTTTGCTACTTCATCTGGGCATTTCTCTCTTATACACTCCCTATTTCAGTTTAATTGGGCTATTTTGTTGTCTCTTTTTTTCTGGACTCTTCTTGACTTGGGTGCCTATGGTATAAATTGTTGTTCATGCTCTTGTTTAAACTCCTAGCCATGTCCTTTAAGGTTCAGGTTTTTGCTTTCTCTGAGTTTCTCTGATCTTGTCACCTCTCACGTACCGATTTTTGTATACAATATCACTGTTTTGCCACATATAATAGTGTTATGTGCTGATCTGCTACACTTACATCAGGTATATATGTATATGTTTATTCACAGCCTTAAAAAAGTCATTGGTGTGACGAAACACGTGTTGGCTGTTTTGGAAAGATGCTCTCTGTCTTATTGAACACTACTTCGTTCTGAATAAATGAACTTATCCCTGGAGACAAGATTTGAATACCGATGTGCTTGATTTTTTCATTCATCTCTACCATACAACGATAAAATGTTTCAATCCTGTTTGTGTTCGACTATTGTATATTGTGTGCTGTGATCTCTTTTCTTTAGCGTCCACATGATAGACAGTCACGGTGCTTTGAGGTAACATTTCCCAGATCTCCTGCCATAACTCCTTCCCCCATACTTCTTTGTTATGGATTTTGTACTGATGTGCATGCCATGTGGGAAGCCAAGTAGCTAACCCATTGGCGGTAGACCAGGAATCTGTATAAATGTGACATTTTCCAGGTAGCTCTTGTTTCAGAGCTTGATACACGGCATAAAGCTCTGCAAACTGGCTACTTCTTCCCTGTCCTGTAGTTGTTAAAAGCTTCTTTGTAACAGGATTATAGGACACTGCTTTCCAGTGCCTTTTCGCTCCAACATATTTTGCTGAGCCATCTGTGAACCACACATGTTTTTTATCATCTGCAGACAAGTCTGCGAACGGCTGGCCCCACCCTACCGGGGATTCACACACCGTAGGTACATCGTGCAACATTTCTGAATTCTCCACTGGAGCCTGCGCTACCTGCTCATGCAAAACGGCAGTTCCTTTTGGACCCGCTCGTGCCCTGTCTTGGACACACCATTTCCATTTTATAATGTTGGCTTCCTGCGCATGCCCAATTCTATGAGTCTTAGGAGAACTCATCACCCACTGCATGATGGGGATTTCAGGCCTTAAAATCACATTATGTCCCAATGTAATTTGCTCGGTATCAACCAGAGCCCAATAGCAAGCCACCAGCTGCTTCTCAAAGGGAGTGTACCGCTCTCCTGCCTCAGGTAATTTCCTTGTCCAAAATCCCAGGGGCACCCTCTTTCTTCCTTGTTTTTGCCATAAACTCCAATTAGCATGCTGCCCCTGGACTGTCACATTCAGCTCGATGTCTGCCTCCCGAATCGGCCACAAATCGAAAGCATACTGAATGGCGTCTTTCGCCAATTCAAACGCGCGCTGCTACTGCTCTCCCCATTCAAACGCATTCTTCTTTTGTGTAACTTTGTACAATGGGGCCAAAATCTGAGACAAATGGGGTATGTGCTGTCTCCAATATCCGAATAGTCCAATAAAACTCTGGGCTTCCTTCCGATTTCGCGGCACTGCAAATTCTTTAATCTTTTGTTTCACTTTTGGCAACACTTCTCTGTGTCCCTGATTCCACTTAATGCCCCAAAATTTCACGCTCTGAGACGGTCCCTGCACTTTCTCGGGGTTAATCCCCCACCCTTTATTCTGCAAATGTTCCACCACCCTGTCTAGCTGAATCTGCACCTGTTCTTGTGTCTCTCCCTGCATCATCTCGTCATCTATGTAGTGGGAAATTTGCACTCCGGGAACCACTGGTACTTCATCCAAATGCTCTGCCATCAGCCGGTGGCAGATAGTGGGGCTATGTAAATACCCGATGGGCAATCTACAGAAGGTGTACTGGCGCCCCGCCCACTGGAATGCCAGCTGGGGCTGGCTCTCAGTAGCTATTGCTATCGTGAAGAACGCATTGGCAATGTCAATTGTGGCATACCAAGTCCCACTGTGTTTCTGTATGTTTTCAATCAAGGTAATGGTGTCTGGGACCACCCCAGTCAAAAGAGGGGTATATTCATTCAACTGGCGATAATCAATGCAAGTCCTCCAACTGTTATCACTTTTGCGAACAGGCCAGAGGGCATTATTCCACGCAGTGGTGATGGGACTTATTACCCCGGCCTCCAGTAAGTCATGTATAGTTTGGCTAATCTCTTCATGTCCTCCCGGTATCCTGTACTGTTTCATTTGAATCACCTTAGTGGCTTGGGGAAGTGTTACTGGAGGAATCTTCAAAAGCCCCACCCTCGCGGCGGCTATTGATATAAATCTTTTGGAACCAAATTGATTACATCCATCTTCCAAATGTAGGGTCATCCCTTTCAAAATGTCAATCCCAATAATGTACTCGGGAATGGGCACAATCAAGACAGTGTATTCTCTCTTTGGGAGTGCCCCTATTTTCGTGGGAACCACTATCTGCACTGCCGGGGTTTCTTTTCCGCCCAATCCCGTAATGGTGAAGTACTGTCCCTTGAATTTTCTTGGGTTTTCATGAATTAAAGAGGCCTCCGCTCCGGTGTCAACAAGGGCTCGAACTTTTTGAACATTTCCACATTTCCAATAAATTTCTACTTTGACATGTGGTCTGTTATCTTTGAGAGCCCATCCCTGCCCCGGAGTTTGACCTATTTCCTAGTCTATTTTTACTCTGCGCACATCGGAGTCTGCCCAAGTCAGATCTGGATACAGTCTGTGGTAATTCTCAGGGAACTCCTCCTCCCTGTCTCTGCTTCGCAACCTCTCTGAGCTTACCAGCTCCCTCTCCCACTCCCTGCCTCGAGTTTTCTCGGGACCTGTCTGTTCCCAGTCTCTCTCTCTGCTCCGGGTTCCCTCTGACCCTCGGTGCTCTTGCTCCCAATCTCCATCATCTGGGGATCTCTCTCTACTGTGGGGCTCTCTCCCTCTCTCTCCCTGTTCATCCTCGCGCTCCTCCCATCCTGCCTTTCTCTGATTCACCAGTTTGCTATCTTTCTTGTTCCCTTTCCTGCTCCCCTCCTTTTTATCCAAACCGCGTTTGCGGTACATCTCCCACATGTCCTTGGTAGTTATCCCATCAATGTCATCCCTGGCCACCCCATCTCTCAGCAAGGCCAGAAACATGTCCCGCCTTGTCACCCTGTTGTTATCAGTACAACTCTGAGACCGTGAATTCCTCTCTGGCTTAGCCCACTCCCCTAAATCACTTAACTTCTGCACCGCTTCTACCACCTGAGACAGTGGGTTACCAGACTGATTAATTAACAAAGTCATGATGAAATGCTTGTATGCAGGAGGAGCGGACCTAATCAGCCGGTTTTGTACAGACACATTTAAAATTCCATTCATCAAATGATGAGAATTACCTAGAAAGATAGCTGTTTTCATCCCTTCCTCCTTCAATCTCTGTACTGCATCTCTCAAAGTGTACCAAGGTTTATCATTAGGCGGCCAGTCTGACTCTGTCGGATACTTCTGAGCACACCCTTGCGCCGCTAACTCCAACAGATTGGTCATGGGACCATTCCCTGGATAAGTCCTAAACTCATTTTGGATAACCGGGTCCGTACTTAAAATACAAAGCCTCGGGGCATTGCTGTGATCTAATTGGAACCCCTGACCCCCCATATCATGCAGTCGCACCATCCACATAAGCAATGTTTCCCCAGACCTCTGTCAAAATCTGTCTATCACATCACTTACTTCTTGCTGTGTGTAATCCTCCACAGCATCCAGCATCACCCCTCCAGGGTTGGCTGGGCTATGCTGTAACTTTCGCCGATATATTGGCTGAGCACGGACAACATTCCTGCGCTCTATCTTTTCCATGATTAACATCTTGACAGTTATCACCCCCGGACTCACCTGAAAAATCAGACTTATCCCAGATGTTTCCATCCCAAAATTCAGGGTTAAAGGCTAAACCTGCCTGAGAGATAGCTAAATGTACCTTCTTTTTATTAACTTTCCCTCTTCGTTTCTTGTGTTTATAATGAGCGACGCTAACTGCCGTTCTCTCTGCAACCAGCTGGTACATTTCAAGCTTATCACTTAACAATTTATTTTGACAAGCTAACATGGTAGAGGAATTTCGGGCTTCTACTAATTCCTTCTCCAGCTGCTCATGGTCTTTCTGTAACTGTCAACATTTTTCATGCAAATTTCTGTACGCAGAGAGCAAGATCCAGCCTCGCCTCCCTAACATACAAATCTCCTTTCCCTTGTCAATTGACACTTTTTGTAAACATGTAAAAACATCTTCAGGTTCTGCATTTAACATACACGCAATCCAATTTTCACACAAACCAGCACAACGTGACCATTCCTGAGCTAAAAGTTTATACAGGGCAGTTTCCCACCCCGGTATTTCTATGTCCGGATTTAATACATGAGAACTTTCTTTTGAACTCGCTTTGATCTTATTAAACATTTTCCTTTTTTTTTTTTTTTTTAATCCTGCCGACTACGCCAATTTGTGTTGCTTCACCTTTCAGAATAACAGAACTATGCACTTCAGGATAGTTTAGAGCACAATATGAAACAATCACTCTTGCACACCTTAGTAAGTAGAATAATCAGGTTTATTTATGGGGCAAGTTCTCATATAGCAAAACTGACCACACTAATATATCATGAAAAATAACATAAGAATAACTGTGAGAATATAAACATTCTGTGATATCATGAAGAATAACACGAAAATGACTGCAAGAATAAGTGCATATTACACACGCACACACAATATGCTTCAGTGCTTATAAATTGAAAAGCTTCGCTGAAAAGAGAGTCTGCATCCGTCCGCTGTACACAAAGCTGGGGAACCCAAATCGGCTGGCACAGGGAGCCTTCTTCGGGACAATCAGTCCTCCTGGCATTGCGTCCAACCCAGAAGAGAGTTACTAAACCAGTCCATCCAGGCCCCTGACCTTTATAGTATTTACTAACGCCCAGGAGTCTTTTCTAGAAAAAGACCCCCTCCTTTACAAAGTGTGCAATCGGCGGTACCTTGTTCACCCTTCGAGACGTCTCCTCGGAACGGGCCAGGTTCCCAGAAGAGGGCTCCAAGGTGAAGCTTGCATTCCTCCTTGAGTACAGGTGCATCCCCCTGTTGTCCTGACTGATAGCTCGTGGAATGTAAATAGCGCCCTTCGTATCAGGCAGATGGAGCAAAGTTGAGCAGAAAAACACCCCACCCTGCAGCTTGCCGAAGCTTGTGGAAAAACACAGAACAGTGCCTTACGCACAGAACCAGACTCGACAAAATGGAGTTGTGAACCAATGTAAAATGGAAGCAGAGGCCAATGGTCCATCCCCTGCACCACTGTTCACCTTGCACGTAGTGCATGTAGCAATACACACACACACTAGGCTTATCCTGCACATACAATGGTACTGGTGGACCAACCGTAATAGGTAAAGATATGGCGGCTGGTGTTGGCTTATTCCCCACAATCTGTGGAACACTGGCCCCCATATTCTGATTCATTATCCGGGCTGTAGCTATCTGCAGACCTGTGACCGGAGTGTAACTCAGAACCATCTGTGGCTGTGGCAGTAAAAGTGGAGTTGGCTCAATCTGCACTAATTTTGATCTTGCAGATGCCTGGTCAGGCGGCACCATCAAACTCGTAGTGGCTTCTAATACTGGGACATCAGGGTAGAGCCTCTGAATTGGTGGTGGCTGCAACTGTGTCTGCATCTCTGGAGCAGTGGACACACTGACACTATTCTGTACAGGAGCTGGTGTTGCGAATGCATTTACCTGTGCTGTATTCGCTGTTCCCTGGTTCTGGGTTGAATTTACAGGACCTGCACTAGTACTTGGTCTATTGTCATCCATGGCATATGGCGGTGGACGATCATGTAACAACTGATTAAGGAACTCATCATCATCTGAGTCATCTGCATCTGTCCAAGACTTGTTATTCTCTTTTCCTTTACTAGAGCCCTTGTCTGTTTTGCAAGTGGCCTTTCTTCCCTGCGTGTCAGCTTCTTGGGTTATCGCCAGAAACATCCTAACACCGTCTATTCTTTCTCTTCTCCACATCCTGTTTTCACTATCCCATCTAGCCTCGGCTAGTGTCTTTTCTGCCTTTCTCATCCTCCTCTCAAATTTCTGTTGCCGTTGTCGTATGCCCATCAATTCCCAAATTGCTAACGCCTCAAACAGTGCTGGCCTCAGAGGCGGCTTTTGCTCATTTAGCGCCTTCCGCAAATTCTCTAGAACCCCTGTGTTGAATGTCCCATTCTCTGGAAACGCCAATCACCCATCTTTCTCTGTTAATTCGCAACATTGCTTTAGCCGAAGACATAGCGCGACTCCCTTCTTCTCCATTACGGCATAATACGGAGTATCCTCTGGCGGTGTAGGCTCCCCCACACTCGTTGTAATGTACACATCTCCCCTCAAAGCGTTCTTTAAAGCCTTGAAGAACTTAATTTTTGCGTCTTTTATTTAGTTAATGACTGAATCAGGAAGTGATTTTAACTCCAAGAACACCCTTTGCCTACCTTCTCAACAAATTGCCTCTCAAGGACGGCTGCCAATCCATGCGCGACCCTTCTCACTAACCGACCGATCGCAGCGCGGCTCCAATGACGTCACACCCACACACACTGCAGCTGACAAAGTCTTGCGGCTTGTCTCCCTCACTCTCGATTCATACAAACTAATGCAATATATTGCGAGCACTAACAAAACTCAAATTTACCGGTTTACTACAGCAAGGGTAACACAATCGCTTCAGAACTTTACAGAGATTTCACTTTAAGACTTGGCCGCTACTCTCTCCTTGTCAGATCCCGCACTCGCAAGCAGAATTCGACCCGCAAATTCTACTCTCGACTTATCAATGGTTCGTCCTAGTGCACTTTAGAACTTACCAAATCTCCATCAAAGTTTTCATTCACTCTTTGACTCAAACTCGACTTGTCAACCATGCCCAATTGACCTATTAAACTGCGCAAATTACAAAATAAATCCAAGGGTCTCATACACTTATCAATATACTCCGGAGTCTTAGACCATGCAGGGTCAGTACATCACCAACAACTAAGTGTCCAATTTTTTTTTTTTGCACAAAGTGCCACACTCACATGAAGTTCGTCGACTTCCCTACTCTTATACCGCGGAGTACGCACACTCCTACTAAAACATCACCTGGCCTTAAATTCTCACAAACCTCCCAATTCACCTGCGATATGCATAAGCTGTGCAAGCACAAACCCTACTTCACTCATACCATCACTAGAATGCCGAGAACATACCCAACTCACTTTGGCAAGCTCCGGGGTCCCGGGAAAGTCAGTGGGACTTAGGGGAACATCAACCTTCCAATTTGCATTATTTCAAAAACAATTCTAAAACAATGGTCCTTCGTCTTGGGGCCCCAAAGGGCAGTAACCATCCTCTGCTACCAGAACTGATAACGCGTCCCAACCTAGGTACTTTACTTGCACTGGGACTCGTTTTAGGCCGATGAACCTTTTGACCCTGATTGGGGACACCTCAAGACGAGATATCTATTCCGCATTTCAATCACTAGATCAATAACCTCATCAATATTCGCAATAACGAATCAACTAATTTGTTAATTGCATTAATAAGAATTTAAACACAATATGACCTTTCAGCCATGAATAACCACACTCGATTTAGTAAGATTCATGAGATTTATTCCCTATTAGTTACACTCTACTAGGAAGTTTATTAGTCTCAATACCAGAAAACACATCAATAACGTCACAATGTGGCAACTTGAATATGACTTAAGCAAAGCAATGATCATGAACATTAGAACAAAGCACGACGTCAACATGAATTAACTTTAGCAGAGTAGCACTAATACGTTATTCAACAAAGTAAAGATCCAGTCATTTGTCTATTTGCACCCAATTGTCGGTGAACTCCTTAACTAACCTCAAATTAGCATCAGCATGTTGGGCTTCATGCAAAACAATTTGGTAACACAAATTTGAAAAACATCTAACTATGGCCTCTATCAAAGAGCAGTTGGTACCTAGAAAGAAAAGGCAAACAGACAATTACAATTTCATTATCATATAGTTACCCTCCGTAATGGGTTAGCATACAGAATCAGTCTTCGTCCTCAGGACAGCAGTCGCTTCGCCATCATCCCGGACAGGACAGCAAAGTCTCAGCAAAATAGAGTAAGTAGGAATACTTCCCTCATAAGGAGGAGAAGCAAGTATCGGGTAAGGCAAAAAAGTTGAGGATGGTTTAAAGTATCAGTAGCAAGTACTAAATCAGAATATCAGAGCAACACTAAGAGTGTCCCTCTAATGTCTCAGTAAGAGACACGAAAATGGCTGAGTGAGAGTGGCAGGATAAAGGCACGCAAATGGCTGATTTCTCCTTGTGATAAGTCGTTAAATTGAATTCGCCAGACAAGTCTCTAATTTCCAATTGGTCCGTATTTGGTGCACCATTATCTCTATTCAATAGTCCGTTGATCACCTTACTAGAATTTTCATTTAAAACAGTTCTCATGCAGTTCATTGGCTTCTGTGATTTACGTCTTCAACGGGTAGAATGTCAGGTAGAAAAAGTAACACTCCTTGCTTTAGTCAGTAGCTCCATTGTCTTTACCAGTTTGAGCGACCTTGTACCTGTTGCGAATTACACTGTTGCATTCAGCAAGAATGTCTCCTTGAGCAAGTTGAGTCTCACGAGAAAGAATTTACTATGGTTACACACATCCCTAGATTCTGGAAAAGTACAGCTTTATGTACTTGAGGAAGACAGCACATCGCACGTTAGAAAAACACATTTAATATGAGACCGGGCAGCTAGGCCCAGACCCTTGCTAACTAAGGCCTAATGATTAATTCAACAAAACCTTAACATATAACTGTTAATGCTAAAACAGAATCATACAGTAGTACATTAATAATTCATTATTAATCAATTCCATTTATCATTGTATACTTTGGTGGCCACTCCCTGTGGGCACATTTCAAACGCGTATGTTAATATTAGTCTGTCACGTTTTCTATGCTGCTTCATTACACATTATTTTGCAAGCAGTTCATGTTAATTTTTGATTATAAAAGCTACACTCCAACAATGGCAAAATATTTGCTGCAACTATGACTCGTAATCACTATTTGCTTCTTCTTCGTATGCTGCATTTTGTAGACAATGCTTTAGCCTTGCCACGAGATCACCCTGACTGTGACCGTCTTTTTAAGATTAGGCCTGTCCTTGATCATTTTGTAGATTGGTTTTCAGAGGTCTATGTTCCAGGCAAAGAGATAAATGGGGCGAGTCTTTGGTCCTGTTCAAGGGGCATTTCGTTTTTAAGCAGTACATTCCTAGTACGAGGGCACAGTATGGAATTAAATTGTATATGTTGTCAGAAAGTAGTACAGGATACGTGTATAATTTCTGGGTCTACACTGGTAGGGATTACAGTATTGACCCCCCCTGGTTGTCCGACCACTTTTGGAGTTAGGGAGAAAATTGTGTGGGAACTTGGTAGGCGACTGTTTAACAAAGGTACACTGGAGTGAAGTTGTTCAAGGAGTTGTTTAGAGTGGGCACTGTTGCTTGTGGCACAATCCGTTCTAACCGGAAAAGCTATCCAAGGGAGCTTGTCTGTAAAAAACCTGAGAGGGGACAGTGCAGTGCCTTGCGGAATAATGAGCTGCTAGCTCTGAAATTGTCAGACAGGAGAGATGTGTACATGCTATCTACCATCCATGATGAGAGTACTTCCCCTGGGACTATTTGATGTCAGGTTGCCGAAGTTCGCAAACCTGCGTGCATTTTGGACTACAGTAGGCACATGGGTGGTGTGGATAGAGTAGATCAGAGGTTGGAACCTTACACTGCTCTTCGTAAGTCTTAAGTGTGGTATAAAAAGTTGTCCCTACATTTATTTCATTTGGTACCTTTTAATGCTTTTATTGTGTTCAAGGATTGTTCACCTCAGTCAAGGATGAAATTTGATACATTTCAGGAGTCAGTGATAGAGAGCCTTACTATGGTGGAACAGGCAAGAGTTCCTAGAGTAGCAGTGGTGGAGGATGTGGCTGGATTGAAAGATCACCACTTTCCAGATCACATTCCTCCCACTCCCAAAAAAGACTTGCCCACTAAGAAATGTAGGGTATGTGCCCAAAGAGGTATCTGAAGGGAGAGCCGGATGTACTGCCCCGATTGCCCTTCAAAGCCTGGGCTGTGTGTGGCCGGCTGTTTTGGAGTTACCACACCCCAAACTTTTTTGGGGAAATACCATGAGCGTAAATTGCCTGTTTTATATTTTCAGATGTTCAGTTTCACATTTCTGTCATGTTTTCAGTTAAAGCTTTTGTGTATGTAGTTTTGTACTTATTTTATAATTAGTTAGCGGTTTCTTTGTTGTTTATAAACAAAACAAAGTGATGGTGGTGTGTTTGGAGTGGCACTTGGCTGACGGTGTGTGTGGAGTGGTGCTTGGCTAGCGGTGCCAGCCAAACGTCAGTCTACACATTCCCATCAGCAAGTGTGATTGCTGTATCAGGGATGTGGGCGTATGTAAGTGATGGGCCCTTGAGTCGCACTGTCTGTTGATGCAAATGTTGTAATGTGCTGGGCCCGTGGCTGGCAGCGGGAATGGTCTTGTGCATGTCATGTATGAAAGGTGTGTGAATGGACTGTAAAACAGTTGGTGCCTTTGACGCGGCTTTACAGCTCACGAGCTGTGAGTCATTGGTTCAGTTTTTTGGGCTTTCAGTTATGAACAGTGAATTTCACTTTTGTGAAATCTCTTGTTAATAAGATTTGATCTACTGAACCATCACTCACCCTCGTGCCAATTCCAACTAGTATGTCTGGTAAAAATGACAAAACCTGCTCTGCTGTAATCAGGCGTAGCAGCACACCTGTGACACGCTAGGTGTCTCAGGTGGGACCCTGATGATGAAGCATGCCAAAAACATGGGTGGGTGAGGGGTCTTTTTAACATAACCTAAGTGCATTTCTTTTTACAATTTTAGTGTTTGGCACAGCACAGAAGTACGTGGACACATCAAATTGATATATTACAAAACTACCTGTGTTTGGGGGGGGCACCTATATTTTTGGTCCCGGGTGCGTCCTTCTTCTAGGGAAACCTACCAAATCCAGATATTTTTTAAAACTAGACACCCAAGGAGTCCAGGGAGGTGTGGCTTGAGTGGATCCCCCAACATTTTCTTACCCAGACTCCTCTGCAAACCTCAAAATTTGCTTAAAAAAGCATATTTTCCTGACTTTTCTTTGTAGGATCACCGCTCCGGCACAAAATTCCTACTCCCCAGAGTTCCCCTCAGTCTCCCAAGTAAAATGACACCTCACTTCTGTGGGTCCCCAAAGCAGAGTCAGCCTAAAGATGTATAAAAGAAAAATATGTGCTTATCAACTCGCTGTGCTATCCCCTCAATCTCTACAGGTTTTTGGCCTTTTTCTGTTGCAGGCACCTGGTCCACCCACATAAGTGAGGTATAATTTTTATCGGGAGGCTTGGGGAACGCTGGATGGAAGGACATTTGTGGCTCCTCTCAGGTTCCAGAACTTTCTGTAACCGAAATGTGAAGAAAAAGTGTTTTTGAAGCCATATTTTGATGTTTGCAATGGATTCTGGGTAAGAAAACACTGGGGGATCAACGCAAGTCACACCTCCCTGGACTCCCTCGGGTGTCTAGTTTTCAGAAATGTTTGGGTTCGGTAGGTTTCCCTATATGGCTACTATGCCCAGGACCAAAAATGCAGGTGCCCCCCCCCCAAACAAAACAGGTGTTTTTTGTTGTTGATAATTTTGATGTGTCCGTGTTGTGTTTTGGGGCATTTCCTGTCACGGGCACTAGGCCTACCCACACAGGTGAGGTATCATTTTTATTGGGAGACTTGAGGGAATGCTGGGTGGAAGGGAATTTGTTGCAAAGGATTCTGGGTAACGGAACCTGGTGGGAGCCCCACAAGTCACCCTATATTGGATTTCCCTAGGTGTCTAGTTTTAAAAAATATATAGGTTTGATAGGTTTCCTTACGTGCCGGCAGAGCTAGAGGCCAAAATCCATAGGTAGTCACTTTGCAAAAAACAGCTCTGTTTTCTTTGGGAAAATGTGATGTGTCCACGTTGTGTTTTGGGGCATTTCCTGTCACAGGCACTAGGCCAACCCACACAAGTGAGGTATCATTATAATCGGAGACTTGAGGAAATGCTGGGTGGAAGGAAATTTGTGGCTCCTCTCAGATTCCAGAACTTTCTGTCACCGAAATGTGAGGTAAAAGTGTTTTTTTAGTCACATTTTGAGGTTTGCAAAGGATTCTGGGTAACAGAACCTGGTGAGAGCCCCACAAGTCACCCCATCTTGGATTCCCCTAGGTGTCTAGGTTTTAAAAATGTACAGGTTTGTTAGGTTTCCCTAGGTGCTGGCTGAGCTAGAGGCCAAAATCCACAGCTAGGCACTCTGCAAAAAACAGCTCTGTTTTCTTTGGGAAAATGTGATGTGTCCACGTTGTGTTTTGGGGCAATTCCTGTTGCAGGCACTAGGCCTGCCCACACAAGTGAGGTACCATTTTTATCGGGAGACTTGGGGGAACATAGATTAGCAAAACAAGTATTATTGCCCCTTGTCTTTCTCTAAATTTTTTCCTTCCAAATGTAAGAAAGTGTGTAAAAAAGACGTCTATTTGAAAAATGCCCTGTAATTCACATGCTAATATGGGCATCCCGGAATTCAGAGATGTGCAAGTAACCACTGCTTCTCAACACCTTATCTCGTGCCCATTATGGAAATACAAAGGTTTTCTTGATACCTATTTTTCACTCTTTAAATTTCAGCAAATATTTTGCTGTATACCTGGTATAGAATGAAAACCCACTGCAAAGTGCAGCTCATTTATTGGCTCTGGGTACCTAGCGTTCTTGATGAACCTACAAGCCCTATATATCCCCACAACCAGAAGAGTCCAGCAGATGTAACAGTATATTGCTTTCAAAAATCTAACATTGCAGGAAAAAGTTACAGAGTAAAACGTGGAGAAAATGGCTGTTTTTTGCCTCAATTTCAATATATATTTTTTTTCAACTGTTATTTTCTGTAGGAAAACCTTGTAGCATCTGCACAAATTACCCATTGCTAAATTCAGAATTTTGTCTACTTTTCAGAAATGTTTAGCTTTCTGGGATCCAGCATTGGTTTCATACCCATTTCAGTCACTAGCTGGAAGGAGGTGGAGAGCACAAAAAAATCGTAAAAATGGGGTATGTCTCAGTAAAATGCCAAAATTGTGTTGAAACATTGAGCTTTCTGATTCAAGTCTGCCTATTCCTGAAAGCTGCGAAGCTGGTGATTTTAGCACTGCAAATCCTTTGTTGATGCCATTTTCAGGAAAAACATAACAAGCCTTCTCCTGCAGCCCTTTTTCCCTTAAAAAAAAAAAAACATTTTCGCCATATTTTGGCTAATTTCTTGGTCTCATTCAGTGGAACCCACAAACTCTGATTAACTCTAGAATCCCTAGGATGTTTGAAAAAAGGATGCAAATTTGGTGTGGGTAGCTTATGTGGGCACAAAATATTGAGGGTCTAAGTGCGAACTGCCCCAAATAGCCAAACAAAAAGGCCTAGCACCTGAGGGGGAAAAGGCCTGGCATCGGAGGGGTTAAAAGAGAAATTGGTGTGGTTCAAGCTGCTACCCTTTCTTTTACTTCTGTATTCTATTTAGAGCTTTAATTCATTGAGAGGGTTAGTTCACGCAATGGAAAAAGCACCCTCTGAGTACAGTGATCTGGAGAAGTGGAACAATAGCCATTAATGGACTTGAGTAAGGTTAACACTGGATTTATCCATACATTCTTAAGGGCCCTACAGGTTAAGAGGATTAGAAGTGCAAGAACCAATGGAGCAGGAGGTCTCTGCTGAACTGAGTAGGCATTCTCTGGTTACAGAATAATTGGCATCACCAAATACAAAGGTAAACATTGTAGTGTGTTGTGCCACCAAGGGGCATATTTATACTCCGTTTGCGCCGAATTTGCGTCGTTTATTTCGACGCAAATTTGACGCAAAACTAACTCCATATTTATACTTTGGCGTTAGACGCGTCTAGCGCCAAAGTTCATGGAGTTAGCGTCATTTTTTTGCGTGAACACCTTCCTTGCGTTAATTATATGCAAGGTAGGCGTTCCCGTCTTAAAAAATGACTCCGATGCATATGCGTCGTATTTATACTCCCGGGCAAAAACGACGCCCGGGAGTGGGCGGGTCTAAAAAACCTGCATTTACGCCGGATTTTAGCGCCTGGGTCAGGGCAGGCTTTAAGGGACCTGTGGGCTCAGAATGAGGCCAGAGGTGCCCTCCCCTGCCCCCAGGGATACCCCCTGCCACCCTTGCCCACCCCAGGAGGACACCCAAGGATGGAGGGACCCACCCCAGGGACATTAAGGTAAGTTCAGGTAAATATATATATATATTTTTTTTGTGGCATAGGGGGGCCTGATTTGTGCCCCCCTACATGCCACTATGCCCAATGACCATGCCCAGGGGCCAGAAGTCCCCTGGGCATGGCCATTGGGCAAGGGGGCATGACTCCTGTCTTTGCTAAGACAGGAGTCATTTCAATGGGGGATGGGCGTCGTAAAAAAAAATTGCGCAAATCGGGTTTAGGCGATTTTTTTGCCTCAGCCTGACTTGCACCATTTGTGGACGCCCATATGCCATTTTCCCCCTACGCCGGCGCTGCCTGGTGTACGTCGTTTTTTTTAACGCACACCAGACAGCGCCGGCGGCTAATGCCGGCTAACGTCATTCAATAAATACGGCGCCCGCATGGCGCTTCAGAATGGCGTTAGCCGGCGCTAATTGTTTTGGCGCAAAACTGCGTTAGCGCAGTTTTGCGTCAAAAAGTATAAATATGGGCCCAAGTTTGTGAGTGGCAGGGCAGCCACATGTGGCAGCGTGAGGGGTAGAAGGTGCACTAGATAAGTATAGCATGTATTATTGCTCTCTACCTAATGTGGTCAGCCTGATATTTCTTGTTGTGACTTGCTTGAGAGTAGAAATATGTGACAATTTCTCAAAGGTATTGAACAAAGAAAGATACTTGAGAACTCTCACATTCTATCCCTAAAGACAACAGAAACAGGAGATTGAATAGGAAAGTTCTTTGGATGATGGAATATCATATTGGAATGATTTTTTTTTTATTTTTATAATCTTCTGCCATACAGTAAATATGGTATCTTGGTCATAAATTACACTTGGACCTCTGTCCTTGACATATTAATGTGTTGAGTGGATCTGTTATTTTACCAAGAGCACCTAGGATAACATTTTGGTGTTCAATCAGAGGAGTAATAGAAGTGAAGTGAAACTATAGTGTAAGCATGTTCGTAGTGTATAATTCTACCTCTCTGGACCACTTTGGGAAGATATCTCCTCGGTGCCGTTTTTGCAGCAATAAGTTTATTTATCCTCATCGGAGTCATGACAAGTTATATTTTCTAATGAGGATATCAAACAATTCTCTTTATTAATGTCCCTGAGGTCGCTTGTGGCTGCTAGATGACATAGCCCTGCCGAACATGTAAAATAAGCCACCTTGTCCTTGCTTGGCTATGCATAATGTAAACTGCTCGCAGTCTATGCTAAAAGAGGCCAATCTGTGTAAAAAAAAAAGACAGTTGTCTTTACTCAGTATTGGATTGCTAACGATCACCAACGAACATTACAAAATATTCTTTGTTTGATAAAGTCAGCTTGCGTTTAAGAGATATTACGCTCTGGGCTCAAATACAATGAGAACACATTTTTTTCTTATTATCAGGAGTTTCTTACATATGTTCACACAGTTATAAAATAGGGAAGTTCACATACATGTCTTCTTCGTAGCTATCCTATCCCGAAAGGATACATTTTATAAACTTATCTTGAATATCACCTACAGGCTTCATTACAAATAATGTGTGAGAGCAGGTACATTTCAATAGTAAGCTGGAGTTTTTGGCACTTCCGAGAATGTCTGAACATACAATGTTCATTTCAAACTCAAATGTATACTTTGCGTGCCCTTAAGTCTTTCCATATCCTTGATACAAAACTGGTCAAGAAATACAACCCAAAAACCCATAAACCTTCAGTTCTGAGGCAATTAAAGTTCAGAGCAACCACGAGTTAAAGTGTGCAGAGCACTAGGGCTTTTAGAAACCTAATAACGAATAATGTAAAATTTCCAAGAATGGGTTTTCACTTTCCAAGAGCTCACTCTTGGCTTAATCAAGGGTATTTATGAATTAGTGTGCACTAACGTAAGGATCAAGTACTTAGCCTTGTCTTTTATTGTTCAACTGGAAGCCAGAGGAAGACTGAAGGCTTTGGTGCAAGAAGCCCAGGAAGAGGTAGAATCATAGCTCTGGATGGGAAGGCACTTGAAACTTTGAAACGTCAACGGAGTCAGGATTACTGGATCAACAGGAAGGCTTGGAATACTAGAGCACTGGAGGGTTACTGGTATTGCTAGAATGAGATTTTCCCTTAAAAAAAAAAGATAAGAGGCATTTGGCAAGACAGGGAATGGTTTGTTTAATTAAACATTACAGCCAGGAAAGCAGTTAAAGCACTGGGGTTTGAGGTCTGTCACTCAGAGCACATTGAAATGACCCATGTTTTATACATTCCTCTGGGAGCAATAAACACATCTAACATTAATTCCCTGGTGAAACATGCAAACAGTTTTAGATGCAATTTTCAGATAGGGATTGCAGGTGGGCCTCAACCTGGCATGGACACTGTGGGCCAGCGAGTAGGTGTCCAGATGTCTAGCCTGAGGGGTGCTCAGTCACTGCGTGTGCTGGGTGTGCTGTGTCCTGGTTAGCTAAGTGTACCTAACTACATGTGGCATCTAACTTTATGGTGTTTTGGGAATGCGTGCGTCCCTCGGGAACATTTGTGCTTTATTAAGGCCAATATGTGGGTACAATTGTAGTGTTGCTGCACATCTTTCAGATCTTTCGGATCTGATCTAAGCTTGTGTATTTGACTGTCGGCTAAGTGTTACCCCACCTGTGACTGTCAGTCATTAACCTTCAAGCCTGGGCTGCAGATCCTGCCAGACCACGTACCTACATGCTGGGGTTTATGGAGAGTTCCTGATGGGGGAATCCAACCAGGGTGATATGACTTTGTGGATGAACATATATTGTTTGTTTGTGTCTAAAGGTGTCTTGTTGTTTTGTGCATTGCTTGATCCAATATTGACACTCCCCCTCTAGTTGAATTTTCAACTACAGCATCACACCCATAAGTCATGACAGTCACAGTGCTGTTCCACCTCCCTCGCTACTTGTACCCTACCCAATTTAGGGTAGCAACTGTGTTTTTACAGCAGGGAAACCCCAAATGTGGGAAACCACAAACATTTGTAACATGACAAAAACGGGCAACAATGACATGCACAAACTGGTTAGTCACATGGGGAGCCAGAATAACCAGTTTGTAAACCACTCCTGCTTAGAGGCACCTCCTTCCTCACCCATATCTCTCTGCATTCGGTGCAATGCTTGAATGACAAGTGTCAAAGTTCCATTGTCGACATCATTGCTAGGTATAGAGGTGCAGCAGAATGCGCTGATCTTGGCACTCACCCCACCGTCCATTGCGGTCACCAAGTCCAAAATATACTGATGTTGCATTACCATGAGGTGAATGGCTCTTAGTTCTTCCTTGATGGCATTAAGGCAGAGCTCAGTACTGTTATCATTTTGAGCATCTCCCACCATGTTCTCTGCAACCAGCAGTCATTTGATTTTGTCTGCAAGGTGAAGAAGGGTATAGACACTCCCCCCGATACTTGAGCATCAGTGAACAGTTTAAACTTCTCAGGAATGTCCTCATACTGAGCCTAACCAAAATAATCAGCAGCTCTTCTCCTTCGAGCCTGATGCAACAGTGTTATTTGGTTCCTCAGTGGGTGTTGGTAGAGTTCAGACAGATCTTCTCTGGGGATGGCCAGGGTTGAGGTGTCTATGATGATGAGAGAACAGAGGCAACACCATCCAGGAACAAGCTAGGTATAAGCAAACTCATCACACTAATAGTAGGTGTCCATCACCATGGAGGTACCCTATTGCAAGTCTTGAATGTGCAGTATTGTGCCACAATTCTTGTTTATGCCCAGCAGGATTGTTCCATCACCTCTGAGACATAAGAAATACATGTGAGTTTCCGTACAATTAGGGATTGCCCCTTCCCTCCTATCCATGTGTACCTGTCTACCTCAGTGACCCAGATCTCATGACATGGGGTTTCTACATAGTTATTTAACTCTCCCCAATGAGACCTATTTCCCTTCATGTCATCGAGGTGGATGGCCCTGCAATGAAACGCCATGTCTAGGGTCAATTTGTTGTTAATGAAGACAGCCCCAGACATGCTAAAGGACGCCCTGGGACCACAGATGGAAGCAGGGGCAGATGTCTTTGTGCACTGGTTAGGTGGTTTAGCTACCTCCAAGACTCTCTTCTCATGAACATCCAGGGCCAAACAGTATCTGTCTCTATATCTCCCTTCCTGCACATCCTATCTAGCTCAATTTGAATGTCGCTAGGCCCGGTCAGAAGGTACAGTGCTGTAGGGTTGTTCTCCTAAAATGTGAGATTTACTACTGCTCTATGGGGCTCTACTATATTAGGTTGCATTTCTAAGTCTATACAGGTACAGATGGAAAAAGCATTTTGCTTTCTCAGGGTCTATCTCTTGGGAGAAGTACAATCTATTGGTGCCTACTGCATGTGGTATCAATGAGCAGACATAATATGACCCAGCAGATGTCTAAGAGCCCATGGTGGTCATGTGCTGATTCTGTGTGTTTATGGAAAAAAGTGCAATGTAGTGAGCGTAGGATGTAAGTGTTGAGTGCAGTGTAATTAAAGGTAACGTTAATGAGATCCCTGAGTAAGCCTGACAACTCATGAATAGGCTCCCTTGTATCAGACTGTTAGCTGTAAATACATGGCTGCAGTAGCATCCCTAACAACAAGAGAATATATAAATGCAATAGTACACATAACATAGACATCATTGTAGTTCCTGAGGTGTTTTTAGCTGGGATGTCTTGTGGTTTTCTCTGTGGCAGGACTAAACAGTTGAAAAACAGTTCAGAAATAGACCTTGGGGTGAGGTGTGGTATGGGATCCAGTTGGGGGTATGGGTGTGAAAAAGGTCCTTGGAGTGTGCTATGGCTCTTGATCCTGGTGGGTATTCTGGTGCGGCGGCTGAAAAGGTGAATATCCACTGTAGAGGTGGTGCACTTAAATGCTCTACTGCAGACCTGCTTTAGCAAGAGCTATGTTTGGTCATTATAGAACAAAACATTGCATTTCTGTATGTCCCCAAGTAATCCTTAGGGGTTTAAGATATGAAGGTCTGTCTTCAGGGCTGGGAGGAAGTGGCCTCGATCGACATACATCGTTCTGGATAAAATAGGTAATTTATAAACGTTTAATTTTTACACATCGCCAGGTCTCCCCCTTCTCAGTGCTTAACTAAGTAGACATTTGGAAGGTGTGTTTTATGGGGTTATTCTAATGTAACAGGTGTTTTTTAACCTTTTAATTGGTGCTATGTTGGCGTTGCCAGCCCTTTGGCGCTCTGGGGTGTGTACGGGGCAGTGTCAGCAGCCCAAGGTAGTATTTCTACCCTACACATGTGGGAGGAGAAGCAAAATGGAAGGTGTGTCACACTGAACATTGATCGGTGAACACAATGTGCCCTGAGGCCATGCATGCACCCCTCTGGTCTCAGCACCTGGTGCAACTTGTGATCCTCCCAAGTGGTGCAACGTGTTCTAACTATGCCCTTTTTCCTGAGGCTTCCTTTCGGCAAGCTTTGGGCTTCTTTGTTTTGTTCTTGAATGTTTCCCTAGACCTCTGAACTTTATTGTCCTGCACTGGTGATGGTTAGAGTGTGGCTCTGTTGCCCTTGTTCCTCTGATTTGTGGAGCACATATTGTAATTGTTGTTCTTTTTGAGCAGTATGAGGCCTTGTGTGTCACCTTATTACTAAACCTGTTGCAGGGGTGAACTTACTCCTGCGTTCTTCTCTGCTCGGGGCTGTGGTGGATGTTTTGGACTCCCCTTCCTTGGACCATATCTTTTTGAGCCTACTGTTCCTGGTTGCTATTAGGAAGCCCTGCGGTAAGGAAGAGGCAAAAGAGGCCACTGTGTGGGGAGTGTGGAGCAAGGACCGGAACTCATTTGAGGTTTTTTTCCCTGCATTATTGTGATAGATGGTGGTGGCTGGGTGTCCTGGTGAACTCCGATCTACTGACTTAATGCCATGTGGTGCCTCGATGGAACTCAGTTATGCATTCTGAGCATTATGTGGACATGCTACCCTGAGCTCATGGAAGGCCTGGCTCCCCACACTGGAGGACAGCTTCATTTTGGAACAATAATGGGGGACCCCATTTGGCTGGGGGCTGTTGGAGGCACTATTGATGTTTGGACTACGTTCCAAACATATTTGAAATCCTTGCTGGGGGGCCAAAAATGGGGACCTTTTTACTTGGTAATAGAAACCTGTCCCACTTTGCTTATGGGCTAGGGCGCCTGGGACTGTTGGGGAGACACCCTACCTCTCTCAGTCAGGCTGCCCACCCCCGGAGGTATGGTCCGCGAGCCCCCCTAAATAACGAACTCCGGTGAGGATTCCCAATTGACAGCCACACAGCAGCCCGGGATGGCAAACTCTAGAGCGAACAGCTGGTTGACAGTCATGCAAAAGTCTTGAAAGTTCATAGTACAAGTGAAATCCCTATTGTTATACTTAGTTGCTTTTTATTTTGAACCCTACTGCAGTAAATTTTAAGGTGTGATCTAAATGTATACGTTGTACCAGAGGTGCTAAGGCTTACTGCGCATTTGGGCTCTGTGTCTACGTGAAAGCATTGCTTCCCCAAACGGCTACCCCTCACAGTCGTGGATGTGGCCCCAGTCCATGTGGGGCCTGGTTCTATGGCTGCAGCTGCTGATGCCATTCACTGGTCCAATTATCTGACCTCTGCTGGGGTGGTGTGGTAGTGGACTCATTTCCATGTGGCTGAGTATAAGGTGCTGCTACATTTCCTGGATCTGATTCTGTGGATGGGAGTTCTATGGGGCCAGGCCTCGGCTCATTGACTTCTACAAGTGCTATGCCCTTAACCGGCATCTGTCAGCCATGAAACTCATTTTATGGTAATAGCAGCATTGTATGGAATTTGGCTGCTGCCAACCACCCTGATTTCCAACGTTGCAGCCATTTTGGCACCTCAATAACTGGTGCCATTCAAAACTTTGCGTCCAGTGTGGCTGACTCGAGGGTGGCCTTCCTTAGCTTATGCTGGATTAATTTAGCATTGTCCATCTTGCCCTGTTCCTGCTTCTTGTTATCCCTCTCTTGTTTCCTTTTATGGAGGTGCAGTATGTGTGCTTGTATTTCTTTCCATGATTTAGTTTCTAGTCCCACTACGCTGTCCAGCCCAGTTTGTATTTCAGTGGGCAGCCCCTTCTTGAGGATGTTATAAAAGAAAATGATTTGAGGGCCGGTATCTGTCCATGGCTGTCCTGTCCCCTGTCCCCACCATTCTCTCATCCTGTCTAGGAAATCTATTACGGTCTCCCCAGATTTCATTGTTTCTGCCATCAACTGGGCAGTTAGGGAATGTTTCCCCAAGGCCATCCTGTATCTGGTAAATGTATGAATTAAATGAGGCCCGTCGTGCTATGAGTTGGTCAGCACGACTGTTGGGATGCGAGCGCGGGTGAACACTGTGTTGGCCTGCTCACCAATAATGCTGTTTAGCAGACTCTTAACATCGCTTTCCATTATAGTGATCCCTGTGGTGTTTTTCTCAAAGCATGAGATCCATTTCCCAGCCCATACATCAACAGCAGCAGCTTGGCTCTTACTCCCTCCTTACCCATCTGGGCCCATGGCACATGCATGATCCTTGACGTGCTCTTATGTAGTACTGACATATTCTTGCTCTGGAAAGTACTACTGGTTTTCTCTCTCCATAGCATTCCCATATCCTCAGACACTCCTGCATGTATGGAAAGTTCACTCTGGATCTTCCCCGCTATGCGGGATGCAGTGTTTGGCAATCACTATGTCCTCTGCTTCAAAGGATTCCTCTTCCGGTCAGGGCCTATCGTAATGATCATTTCTCTCGGTCCAGCAGGCCAGCGGGTGGCAAAAGGGTGGGGTGAATATTTTGCCTTCCTCCTGAGCTACTATGTCCCTTTTGGTTGGTTTTCCTGTACTGTGTGTTCGGGGAGAGTAGCAGATGTCCTTGTCACTGTTCTCCTTGTGTGCACTCAGTGGTGCCATGGTCCTTCGGAGAATAAACTGGGTCCGTACCAGGCTGCCTTGGTCCCTAATCTCGCGGTAGCCCCCTCTCCTCTGCTGGTATTCTGGTGAGGTACGGACCCCTGTCAAAAGCTTCCCTTCCAACTCTATCTCATATTCTTCTATGACCAGGGCTCCATACCTACTCTTGCTCTCCTCAGGTGGAGGGTGTGCTACCCTACTCTCATGCTGGGCTTCCAGGATGCTCTCTCTCTCTCTCTCTCTCTCTCTCTCTCTCTCCTCAGTTAATGCCTTTCCTCTGAATCCCATCTAGATTGCCTCCTTTGCCCTGAGTTATGTGCTGTCCTTCTAAGTTGGGACTTGCTCATACTCACTCTCTGTGGTCTCCTTGGCCACCTGAGCATACCCTGTGGCTCCTTCCTCACTGCCAGATCTTGGAGGGACAGGTCCTCTTCCCTCACTCTCACTAGATATCTCAGTGTCCAAGACAGATGTACATCTTCCCTTCACTTGAATTTGTTCTATGGAACCAGCAGCGGGATGCGCTCCCCATGCCACTGAGGATCAGTCTGCCGCTCATCTGCTGGATCGGGTGGTGGAGGAAGTGTTGGGCCCGTGTGCCTGATGATCCCCCATCCGTAAACCGAACAGCCTGCTGTGAGGCTCCTTGAGTTCCCTCGACGGGCAGGTTAGTGTATCCCAACATTGGGATAGCAGGCATCAGGGAGAGCAACTCCATACCTACATATGGTGGTGGCGGTCCGGATGCCTTGCTTACGGGTGATAGGTCAATGTTATCGGTCTAGACTTCCTCAAAAATGGCCGAGAGCTCTAACAATGCTTGCTTTTTGTCCTTCCTTTGCCCTGTATGATTTGTTTGTATGTATGTCCTTGTGTGTGCAATTATATTATTGTCAAAGGTTCTCTCTTTTGGTCAGGGGAACATGTGAATCTTTGGGTGTGCCTGTAACTCCTTGCAGAGTTTGCTAAGTTTTCTGGCCTGAGTGGGGATCTTACTTTGCATGTGTTCTAAATGTGTTCCCAGGGTTGTGTTTGGGTACTCTTCTCAGCGGATCATTACTCTTCTAGGTTCACGTTTTTTAGGGCCTTTTTAACTTACACACATTTTAGTGTTCTCTATTTTTATAGGGTTTCTCCCTTAAATTGCTAACATTTCTGTTTTGTGGGTTTCTAAATTTTACTTGGGTGATGGGAAAATATATAGAAGATTATTACTGGATCTCTCTGGTAAAATGGGAACTATATACACAAGGGGTTTACCAAATCTAATCGGGTGGGGTAGGATATACACACAGGGAAGCCTAGATCTAATGAGCTCAATGTTATTCACAGATGCATCAAAAATAAATAATCTAACAAACAAATACATCAGGACACACAGCCCTAGGAAAAAGTGCAATTGTTAGTTAGCAACAACCTGCAATTTGGCAACAAAATAGTGAGCCTCAATTTTCCATCAACCAACAAATTGTGCAAATTAACAATTTCTCTATGTATACATTAAACATTGACAACAAATAACAGTCAACATTTAGGACAAACATAATCACATTGGTCTACCAGCATCATAATATCAAAACAACACCATTTCAACTGGTAGGGGAGACACTGACTTGGCCCAAAAAATCAGAGGAACAGCCGGTCCACAATACCTTAGGCCTGCCCACTTCTAGTGCACGTTATCCTGTGACCAAGGGAAGCTCTGCACTATGTGAATCTAGCGGTGTCTGATAATCTTATCTATACCAGCTTGGGGGAGGAGATTGCAGCATTTTATATGGAGGATTAAAGGACTTACTTCAGTGAACACATGCTCTTCTTGGTAAAACACAGCTATGCCTAATCTCCAGGATCCCATTGCATCTAGTACCCTAATGTCCAAATTCCCCCTATGTCACACCCTGGGCTCCTGCAAACCATCTGTGCCATGTCCAGCGGTTCAAGTGAAGCACACCTCTCTTGTGTTTCAAATACCTCCGGTCTTATGAAACAGGTGGCACTGACAAAAGACCTGGATAGCCCAATAAGATTGAGATGCGGGACCTATGTCACATCCAGAGCCTTATGCGTATCATCTATGTCACGCCCAGCGGTCCAAGCAGCCAGCAACCCAAAAACCCTGTATTATACCCAGGAGTCAAGCGTGCCAACTGTACTGTGCCCAACGGTCCAAGCAATCACCTTTCCCAATGCTGACAATCAAGAAAATGACTTCAGGGGATTATGATTCATCCTAGTTTGCTACACACCAAATGCTAGGACTAAGACTTAGATGAAGTCTCTTACCATTGGGACGATGGCTTCAGCATGGATCTCCACTGAGCGGATTCAGCAGAACTTTCAGTCAATTGCAGTGTCTGCTCACCTTTCTTGTTTGTGCAAATGTGAATCCGTCCAGGAGGGGTCTCCTTCCTTTGGTCGCAGTCTAGTTCAAAGAACCAATCAGCTCTTATCTGGCTCACCAAAATGGTGCTCAAATGAGATTTTCCCTTAAAAAACAAAAGGCAAGTGGCATCTGGTAAAACAGGAAATGGTTGGTTCTATCAAACATCACAGACGGGAGAGCAGTTACAGCAGCAGGACTGTGTCACAGAGCACATTGAAATGACCCACATTTTATAAATTTCTGTGAGAGAAATAAACACATAAATTATTCTTTCCCTGGTGAAATATGCTAACATTTGTAGATACAACTTCCAGATAGGAAATGCAGGTGGGCTCAACTTGGCATTGACAATATGGGCCAGCGAGTATGTGTCCAGAAGTCTGGTCCGAAGAGCTTGTGGTCAGTCCATGTGCTTTGTGTGCTATGTCCTGATTGGCTAAGTGTACCTAACTACATGTGACATCTACCTTCTTGGTTTTTTGGGAAATCATGCGTCCCTCTGCCCATTTCTGCTTTATTTGGGCCAAAATCTGGGATCCATTGTAGCGTTGCTGTGGATCTGTGTGATCTGAACTTAGCTCGTGAGTTTGACTGTCAGCTAAGTGTTACTCCACCTGTAACCTGTCAGTCATTAACCTTCCAGCCTGGCCACAGAGCCTGCCTGACTATGTACCTACGTGTTGGGGTTTATGGACAGTTCATGACAGGGGAATCCAACAGGGGTGATGTGACTTCACTTGTGTATGAAAATGTATTGTTCGTGTATAAAGATGTGTTGTTGTTGTGTACAGATTTGATAGTAACACTGGTGAATCTGAAGTTGAGTGCAGGGAAGATGTTTGCACAGGACTGAAATAAGGCCAAGCCCCAACTCAGGCTCAGATGGGGTGTTTATACCTGATAGGAGAGACAGTTCCAGAAAGGCATGTGGCTCACAAGGAAGGCTACAATGTTCCAAAAGAAACCTGGGAGACAGCCCATGCTAAAATAATGGAAGTGACCTTTGCTGAAGCAGGTGCAAATAAAGGTTGGAATCAATTAACCATGGCAGGCGTAACCAAAGAGCATTAGCAATTGGAGCCAATAGGTCACAGCTGTTGGCACCAATAATGAAAGGGAGGTGAACAAGTAAGCATTAATTGTTATAGTCAACAGGTAATGGCGTATGGAGCTAATTAGCCAGGAAACAAATGGTTCTCTACAACAGTGCAAATAGAGGGAGCAACAGTACAGGATCTTCAAGGGTGTCAAGAGCTCTGGGAGGGCACCAGGGTTGCAGGAGGTTGTGAGGTGCCACAGGCGAAAGACAACAAGAATCCTGCGTGCCAAACCCATAGTAAATAGGGCACAAGAAGGGTAGTGACAGTTGCCCCCACAAGGAACACCCTACGGGAGTTTGTTTGTCTAGGTGATGAGCGTGAGAGACCAGGCGAGGAGCATGATAATTGCTGGGTGGTTCCCAAGACTGTTCTTCAGGACCATACCCTTTCCAGTTAATTAAAAAATACAACTGACCATTAACATGTTTTGAGTCAAGGATTCTCTAGGCCTCAAATTCTGGATGACCATGATAGAGTTTCAGGTGAGATATATGAAACAAAGCGGTGAATGGATAAATCTTTTGGCAGTTAGAGTTTAACTGCTATTGGGATAATGATCTTCTCTATTGGGAAGGGACCAGCATATCTGAGTTGCAATTGATGGGGACCCAGTAATCACAGGTTTTCATGGCCAGCCAAAACCTGTCCTCTGCTTTTGTGAGCAGGTTGTTGTTGGATGTGTTTGTTTGCATTTTTCTCCATACTTGATTTGTCCTGCGGTAAATGTGTGAACACCTCTTGTTGTGAGTTAGATAGATATTGTACAAAGTCGTGTATGGCAGGTACCTTTTCAGAAGGTATGAGAACATTGTCAGGTAACATACATGGATGGGTGCCTGTTACACAATAGAAGTGGGATACCTCAGTGATAGAATGGTGTGAGTTGTTGTATGCAAATTCAACAAATTGTAATAGGGATTCCCACCTTTCAGGAGTTGATGTTAGAAGACAGCGAAGAGTCTGTTCCAGTACCTGATTCACCCATTCTGTCTGCTACTCCGTTTATGGGTAATAAGCAGAGAAGAGTTGACCGTCGATGCCCAAGGATGTGCAAAGATTGCGCCAAAGCTGGAATATTAATTGTGGGCCTCTGTCAGAAATATTGGCGGTGAGAAGGCTATGTGGCTGCATGATTTGCTGAACAAATAATGGGGAGAGTGTCTTGCCATTAGGTTTCTATTTTAAAGCAACAAAATGTGCCACCTTGGAAAAGAGGTCAACTGCTACCCAAATACTATTATAGCCTATGGAGTTTGGTAAATCTATGATAATGTCCATACTGATAGTATGCCAGGGATTTGGGGGTACTGGTACGGTTTGTAAGTAACCCAGAGGGGCAGAATGAGACGTCATGTTCTGTGAACCAATGGGGCAGGCCTGGAAAAAATTATGCACAACCTTGGACACTGCTGGCCACCAGAACCATTTCTGACGGTTAGCTATAGCCTTGTGAATTACAGGGTGCCCAGCTAGTGGGATGTCATTATACCAAGTCAATGCTTCTTGTCTTAATTCTATTGTGGGAATGTATAAAGTGTCCATGGTAAGGAGAATCATTATTATGGATATAGTTATCCTTACCAGTTATGCAAGAGACTATGGTGGTGATGCTGACCTCAGCTGTAAAAGGCGCTTACCGCCAGTCAGAAGACCGCCATAACACCGCCGCAGCCGCGGTAAACCGCCACGGTCATTCTGACCTACAACTGGCAAACCGCCAAAAACCCGACATCCACAAAAGTCCGCCACACCAAAGGTCAGCGAAAAACTGGCGATGACCAAACCTCCACCGTCACGCCAACAGAAAAACGTCCATGCCATTACGACCCACGAATCTACGCGGCGGTCTTTCAACTGCGGTATCCCATTGGCGGTACACACTGCTGCGGTCAAAATACACACACACTTACAAAACACAACCACATTGGACAATTTGAAACACACACACCTGATACACATACAAACAACACTCCCACACACCCAATACAATATAAATCACACACCCACATCACCCACAAACCCCTACGAAGAAAAAAAACGACAGAAAGCCAGAGATAGACAGCACTGCTTAGACAACACCATCACACAGAGGCAAACCACACCATCACCCACACAATATCCACGCACAAAACACCACACATCACCACACTCACCACACTCATCAACACATACACCACCCCACACCTCATCCACATCACCCTATGGCACCCCAAAGACACCCCCGGTTCTCAGACTCCGAACTCCGGGTCATGGTGGAGTAAATAGTTTGGGTAGAGCCCCAGCTCTTCGGGACACAGGTGTAGCACACCACCATTGCCAGGAAGATGGAGCTATGGCAAAGGATAGTCGACAGGGTCAACGCTGTGGGACAGCATCCACGAAATCGGGATGACATCAGGAAGCGCTGGAACGACCTACGGGGGAAGGTGCGTTCCATGGTATCAAGGCACAACATTGCGGTGCAGAAGACTGGCGGCGGACCCCCACCTACTCCCCCAGAATTTACAGCATGGGAGGAGGAAGTCATGCACATCCTGCATCCTGAAGGCCTTGAAGGAGTATCTGGAGGAATGGACTCTGGTAAGTGAAATCTTAACTACTTCTTCCCACCCCCACCCCACCTGCATGCCAGCACATACCCCCACCCTCACCCCCACCCCCACCCCCATCACACCTACTCCCTGCAAATGGCTCACCATCACAACCCACCCATCCCAACACCAAGACCTGCATGCATCCACAAAGCATGGACACCCATCACCAAAACATGCCCACTGCACATACACATCTCCCCCACAAGCCACCCTCACAAATGCCCACACACAGGAATGCCAGCCCTGGGGTACACGGGCACCCACCCATTGACCGATATGGCACACACTGAAGCAATAACCATACCTCTATACCCCTGCAGGACCCGAACGCCACCACACCGCCCAGGAGGGTCCAGAAATGTCCATCCCACCCCCAGAAGAGGCCACCAGTGATGACAGCAGCTCTATCTCCCTTGTCCCAGATGACAAGCCCGGACCATCGGGGACCTCTGGACAGTCGGTTCCCCTCACACAGCCACAGGCCACAGCAGACCCAACCCCCTCTGGGAACACCAGCACAGCTCCCACCCAGCGGGCCCATGCCTCTGTCTCCAGGACACGTCAATCAGCGGTGTGTCCACCACTACAGGGCACCCAGGTTAGCCCACCACCCCAACAACAACAGGGACCTGGGGGCAGTGGTAGTGGGCACACGGTCCAGGGGACGGAGGCCCAGGGAAACAGGGGGAACTGGGAGGGCTGCTGTGTGACAGGGGGGGGACAGGCCAAGGGAACCCACTCTCCACGAGGCCCTCTCCTCCATCATGGGAGCATACCACCACTCCCAGGAGACGATGGCGACGGTACTGGCCAGGTTCCAGGAGATCCAGGTCATGCAGGAGCAACAGTACATGGGGTTCAGGGAAGAACTTAGAACCATCAGTTCCGCAATAGGCACCATCGTAGGGGTACTCAACCAGATTGTCACCACATTGCGGGACCATGTGGCACCACAAAGGGCCCCTGTCACTAGCATGGACCAAGAACAGGCAACCACCTCCACCGGTGCTAGTGGACAGGAGGCCCCCACACAACAACAGGCCACCAGAACCCCACCTCCTGCAGAAGAAGAACCACCCCGCAAGCGGGGCCTGAGATCTCGGAAGAAGACAGAGTAGGATGTCAAGACCCCCGCCAGCAAAGGATACCCCCTGATGTCATCCCACTGTCCCACATTGTCACCCTGTCCAACCTTTAACTGCCCCTGCTCCACCTTCCACAGGCATATGGACAATGCACCTGTGAGACTGAAAAGCTGGACTCTGCCATGGACATTCCTCCACCATCACCCATCACCGATTTCCCACCATGTCCCTAAATTCAGCATTTTAATAAAAACACTTATTGCACAAAAACAATCTGGAGTCTGCCTGTATTGTGAACAAATGTATTGAACATAATGCTGCCAAAATGTCCAGTTACACAGTGATGAAAACATACCACTGTCATACAGCTGTAGTCCATGGGGAAACAAAGCACAGGTCACGCAGTGGGGGCCACATCCCTGAAATTGGAAGGGAAAGTCACAACTCAGTTTACATACACTGGGGGAATAGGTCAGACAGTAGAGAGGCAGGAGACTGTAAGTAACTGTAAAATGCCTGTGTTGATTCTTACCTGTGTGTTATTGAAAATACTGTAGTATCACTCTGTCCCTGTTGTCTGTGTCGTCCCCGTCGTCTTCCTCCTCTTCACTCTCCACAGGTTCCACCGCTGCTACAACACCTCCATCTGGACCATCCTCCTGCAGGAAAGGCACCTGGCGTCGCAAAGCTAGGTTGTGAAGCATACAGCAGGCCACGATGATATGACACACCTTCTTTGGTGAGTACATTAGGGATCCACCTGTCATATGCAGGCACCTAAACCTGGCCTTCAGGAGGCCGAAGGTCCGCTCAATCACCCTCCTAGTACGCCCATGGGCCTCATTGTACCGTTCCTCTGCCCTGGTCCTTGGATTCCTCACTGGGGTCAGTAGCCACGACAGGTTGGGGTAACCAGAGTCACCTATTAGCCACACACGGTGTCTCTGTAGCTGTTCCATCACATAAGGGATGCTGCTATTTCGCATGATGTACGCGTCATGCACTGACCCAGGGAACTTGGCATTTACATGGGAGATGTACTGGTCAGCCAAACAGACCACCTGGACATTCATCGAATGATAACTTTTTCTGTTCCTGTACACCTGTTCACTTCCTCTGGTAGGTACCAAAGCCACATGGGTCCCATCAATGGCACCAATGATGTTGGGAATATGTCCAAGGGTATAGAAATCACCCTTCACTGTAGCCAAATCCTCCACCTCAGGGAAAACAATGTAGCTCCGCATGTATTTCATCAGGGCAGACAACACTCTGGATAAAACCTTAGAAAACATAGGCTGAGACATCCCAGATGAAATGATCCACTAGCCAAAAAATGGAGTACTGACAGAACCTGCACTAGAGGGGGAATCCCTGTGGGTTGGCGGATGGGTGACATCAGGTCTGGCTCCAGCTGGGCACACAGTTCCTGTATAGTGGCATGGTCAAGTCTGTAGGTGAGTATGACATGTCGTTCTTCCATTGTCGACAGGTCCACCAGCGGTCTGTACACGGGAACAGCCCTCCATCTCCTCACAAGTCCCTGTGGATGGTGCCTAGGAAGGACAACATGGAGCACAGAGTCAATCAACCCACAGGTACGTTCACACAGCTTGCACTGTACACGATTCTCTATGCATTGAATGGCATGTATGAGTGGCAATGCAAGGCCTAGGCCTGTGTGACGCAGTAGAAATTAAGCCATGTGGGCCTTTGAAATGGCGGCTGCCTGACCTGTGAAGTGTGACAATGTGATGTGAGCTCATTGCGCTGGCGTGGCACACCGTGGCGGTAGGCGGTCGAAGACTGCGGTCGAAAGCCGCATTGGTTAACATTGAACCCTATGGGTTTCAGGAGCCAATGAGGATGTGCGCCGGCGGTCGCGGTACGCACCACCGCGGTACGCACCACCGCGGTACGCACCACCGCAGTACGCACCGCCGCGGGCGTGACCGCCATTTTCTATCTGCTTAATCACTCGAGACCTGATCATCCACAGGAGAGGACCTATACTGCAAGTGCTGCTGTGACCTCGGTCTGGAAGTGACAATGGCTGCTGCGACTGGGGAAAGGGCCCCTGCCTTCACTTCAGAAGAGTTGGAGACACTCGTGGATGGGGTCCTCCCCCAGTATGCGCTACTCTACGGTCCTCCAGACCAACAGGTGAGTACACTGGGACCATGCTTAGTGGGCAATGCCTGGGTTGAGTGGGGTGAATGAACGATGGTGGTGAGTGGAGCGAATGAGGAATGCATTGCACGACAGATGAGAGCATGTGCCATATGGCAAGGTTGGGGAGGGGGGGCCACTCACATCGACCATGCAGAAAAGTGATGATGTTTCTTTTCCCACCCTGTACATGTCACATAGGTCAGCGTCCATCAGAAGATCGTCATTTGGCGTGCCATCGCCAAGGACGTCCGGGCCCTGGGGGTCCACAACAGACGGGGCACCCACTGCCGCAAGAGGTGGGAGGACATCCGCCGCGGGAGCAGAAAGACCGCCGAGGCTCTGCTGGGGATGGCCTCCCAACTTAGGAGGGGTGCCAGTCGGACTTTGACCCCCCCCTGATGTCCCGGATCCTGGCGGTGGCCTACCCTGATTTGGATGGGCGCATGAGGACATCACAGCAGACACAAGGGGGTGAGTACCAGCACATTCAGCTATCTTTGAGCGCAGTGGAGGTGCCTGGGTGGGGGAGGAGGGCTGTGGGTATCCCTAGGCCAGGGCGATTTCTGTAGGCTAGGCCCCTCCGTGAGGCATGGCCCTGTGCCCCCACCCCCCACCTCTGTAGGGTGCCTAGTACAGCTATTCATGGCCCTGTGTCATCTATGTGTGCAGTTGTCGTCCATAGGCTTGTAGGCCATGTCCCAGTGATTGAGTAGTGTACCCCAAGTGCGCTGCGTAGTGCAGTGGGCTTCTGTGTCTGTCCTCTCCGCCAACGGTGTCGCCAATGCATGCACTCAACATTTCTTTATTTCTTCTCCCCCCCCTTTTTTTTGGTCTTCCTGTTCATGTGTGCATTAGCATCATCAGGCGGAGGAGAAGTGGCATCGGCGCACGAGGGAGCTGCATCTCACATGGCCCCGGAGGGCCATGCAACCGACTCCAAGTTCACCTGTGAGACGGAGGGCGAGGGGAGCTCCACAACGGGGACCCGTGGAGACATCAGCGACACCGACACGTCCTCGGAAGGGAGCTCCCTTGTGGTGGCGGCAACATCCGTGCCCACCGCTACAACAGGTACAGCCACCACCCAGCGCACCAGCCCCGCCCTCCCAGCAGCCCCTCAGTGTTCGCCCCGTGCCCGCTCAGCCAGGAAGCCGGCCATCTCCTTCGCCCCAGGCACCTCAGGCCCTGCCCCAGTTACCCCTGCTGCCCTCAGTGCGGAGATCATTGACCTCCTCCAGACGCTCATTGTTGGGCTGTCTACCCTTTTGAGTGCCATCCAGGGGGTAGAAAGGGAGGTGCATCGGAGCAATGCATACCTGGAGGGCATTCATTCGGGTCAGGCTGTCCATCAGCGATCGTTCAATGCTCTGGCCTCAGCACTGACGGCAGCCATTGTCCCTGTCTCCAGCCTCCCTCCTCCAACTCCCTCCACCCAGTCCCACTCCCCTGTTCCTCTGCCTATCCCAGCCACACCTACAGACCAGCCTGCACACACATCAACACTCAAGGGCAGCTCATCCAGACATAAGCACCACAGATCACACAAGCATTCACCCAAGCAACATCCACATGCAGACATGCCAACAGCCACTGCCTCCTCTGTGTCACCCTCCTCCTCGTCTCCCTCCTCCCTCCCTGTGACGTCTCCACTCACACCTGCATGCACACCACCATCAGCCAGTACGTCCATCACCAGCACACCCTCCAGAACACTCCGCACACGTGCAGTCACCACCCCCACTGCCATTTACACGTCCCCTGTGTCCTCTCCCACTGTGTCTGTCACCCCCTCTTCCAAACCACACAAACGCAGGCAGCCACCCACCCAACAGCCATCCACCTCACGACAGCCTCCGTCACAAGCACCTGCACCCAAAGACAGCGCACTTGACTCTCCTACAACCACATCCTCTTCCTCCACTCCCATACCCACTACAACAACCCGTCCCTGTCTTTCTAAATTGATTTTCCTTTCCAACCTTGACCTCTTTCCAACAACTGACCCACCCCCTCCATCTCATAAGACTCCAATCAGCACCGCAGCCACCACAAGCCCTGCATCTACTAGGACCATAGTTCAGGGCTATTGGAGTCCACCAGCTCCTAGGGCAGGAACATCGGCCAGCAGCAAGGGGACAGCCAGCCCACCCCCTGGGAAGAGAACCAAAAAAGTGAAGGGCCGGCGCGACAGGCCTGAGACGGCTGCCCCCAAGGACACTAGCCTTGCCCCGTCACCTGGCACATCCACAAAGGGAGGCAAGGGCCCCAGAGATTCTGCGAAGGAGGGCAAGGGCAGCAGGGCGGACAAGTCCGGCAGCAGGACAGCTGCCCAGGAGGGGCCCACCAGCCCCATTTGGGGAGTGACGGAGGACACCCACGGGCCCAGGACTCCAGCACAGGAGGGCCCCGCAAGCGAAAGGTCGGATGGCGACTGAGCGGGAAATATTGGCCAGATCTGGTTCCCTAGGAACACAAGACAAGCACCGCTGAGCAGGGCCCGCCGTGAGAAGCACCACTGAACAGGGCCCGCCGTGAGAAGCACCGCTGAACAGGGCCCCGGCAAGACAAGCACCGCTGAACAGGGCCCGCCGTGAGAAGCACCGCTGAACAGGGCCCGTCGTGAGAAGCATCGCTGAACAGGGTCCGCCGTGAGAAGCACCGCTGAACAGGGCCCCCTGCAAGACAAGCACCGCTGAACAGGGCCCGCTGTGAGAAGCACCGCTGAACAGGGCCCGCCGTGAGAAGCACCGCTGAACAGGGCCCCGCCAAGACAAGCACCGCTGAACAGGGCCCGCCGTGAGAAGCACCGCTCAACAGGGCCCCGCCAAGACAAGCACCGCTGAACAGGGCCCCGGCAAGACAAGCACCGCTGAACAGGGCCCGCCGTGAGAAGCACCGCTGAACAGGGCCCCGCCAAGACAAGCACCGCTGAACAGGGCCCCGGCAAGACAAGCACCGCTGAACAGGGCCCGCCGTGAGAAGCACCGCTGAACAGGGCCCGCCGTGACAAGCACCGCTGAACAGGGCCCGCCGTGACAAGCACCGCTGAACAGGGCCCCGCCAAGACAAGCACTGCTGAACAGGGCCCTTCATCTCAAGCACCGCTCCGCTGGGCACCGTCGTCTCTGAACTGCTCTGCTGGGCCCTTCCTGTCAAGCACCGCTCCGCTGGGCCCTTCATCTCAAGCACCGCTCCGCTGGGCCCTTCATCTCAAGCACCACTCCGCTGGGCACCGTCGTCTCTGAACTGCTCTGCTGGGCCCTTCCTGTCAAGCACCGCTCCGCTGGGCCCTTCATCTCAAGCACCGCTCCGCTGGGCCCTTCATCTCAAGCACTGCTCCGCTGGGCCCTTCATCTCAAGCACCGCTCCGCTGGGCACCGCCGTCTCTGCACAGCTCCGCTGGGCCCTTCATCTCAAGCACCGCTCCGCTGGGCCCTTCATCTCAAGCACCGCTCCGCTGGGCCCTTCCTGTCAAGCACCGCTCCGCTGGGCCCTTCATCTCAAGCACCGCTCCGCTGGGCCCTTCATCTCAAGCACCGCTCCGCTGGGCCCTTCCTGTCAAGCACCGCTCCGCTGCGCCCTTCATCTCAAGCACCGCTCCGCGGGGCCCTTCCTGTCAAGCACCCTCCGCTGGGCACCGCCGTCTCTGCACAGCTCCGCTGGGCCCTTCATCTCAAGCACCGCTCCGCTGGGCCCTTCATCTCAAGCACCGCTCCGCTGGGCCCTTCCTGTCAAGCACCGCTCCGCTGGTCCCTTCCTGTCAAGCACCGCTCCGCTGGGCACCGCCGTCTCAAGCACCGCTCCGCTGGGCCCTTCCTCTCAAGCACCGCTCCTCTGGGCCCTTCATCTCAATCACCGCTCCAATGGGCCCTTCCTGTCAAGCACCGCTCCGCTGGGCCCTTCATCTCAAGCACCGCTCCGCTGGGCCCTTCATCTCAAGCACCGCTCCGCTGGGCCCTTCCTGTCAAGCACCGCTCCGCTGGGCCCTTCATCTCAAGCACCGCTCCGCTGGGCCCTTCCTGTCAAGCACCGCTCCGCTGGGCCCTTCATCTCAAGCACCGCTCCGCTGGGCCCTTCATCTCAAGCACCGCTCGGCTGGGCACCGCCGTCTCTGAACTGCTCTGCTGGGCCCTTCCTGTCAAGCACCGCTCCGCTGGGCACCGCCGTCTCAAGCACCGCTCCGCTGGGCCCTTCCTCTCAAGCACCGCTCCGCTGGGCCCTTCATCTCAATCACCGCTCCAATGGGCCCTTCCTGTCAAGCACCGCTCTGCTGGGCCCTTCATCTCAAGCACCGCTCCGCTGGGCCCTTCATCTCAAGCACCGCTCCGCTGGGCCCTTCCTGTCAAGCACCGCTCCGCTGGGCCCTTCATCTCAAGCACCGCTCCGCTGGGCCCTTCCTGTCAAGCACCGCTCCGCTGGGCCCTTCATCTCAAGCACCGCTCCGCTGGGCCCTTCATCTCAAGCACCGCTCCGCTGGGCACCGCCGTCTCTGAACTGCTCTGCTGGGCCCTTCCTCTCAAGCACCGCTCCACTGGGCCCTTCCTCTCAAGCACCGCTGGCCCATTGGCAGGGCCGGATCTGTGTCGGGCAGGGCTTCACGAAGCACTCTGGGCACCATGCCTCCTCCATAACCAGTGGAGTCTGTAATCCACCTGATGGACTCTGGCTTTGCACTTCCCAGGATGTAACAGTGGTCAACCCACCCACTGTTTAGACTTGAGAGACTGTGGCTTGGCACTCCCCAGGATGCAGCAGTGGGCAAGCCACCCACTGTAGAGACTTGAGAGACTGTGGCTTTGCACTCGCCAGGATGCAGCAGTGGGCAACCCACCCACTGTAGAGACTTGAGAGACTGTGGCTTTGCACTCCCCAGGATGGCACAATGGGTAATCCACCCACTGTAGAGACTTGAGAGACTGTGGCTTTGCACTCCCCAGGATGGTACGGTGGGCATGGAGGCCCCTCGTGGATCTGGCGTCGTGGACTCATGTGGCTGAGGTGCCCCCCCTTCCCTTCCCCCTGAGGTGCCTGTAGTTTTATTATCTGATGCCCCAGCAGTGTTCTCTCCAATGGAATCGGGTCTCGTGTGTGGGCTTTGCCCATGTGTTTGTTCACATTGGCCCACGAACAATGGAAGGTTGCCAAAATGTGCCGGACTTTTAGCCTATGTATATATTGTTCATGATGTTATTTATTTTATTTATATATTTCATATTTCTCATTACTTCAGATGTGCTATAATATACTTCAATTTTAATGATCATTTTATTTTGTCTTTGCATTATTCCGTGGGGTTTGTGGGGTGTCACTCTGACTTGTTGCTCTGCATTGGTGTGTAGGTATTTGGGGGGGGGGGTGGGGGGGTTGTATCGCGTATGTGTGTGCCCGTAACCTTTCCTCCTCCCCCCTCCCCTGTGTCGTAGGTGCAGTACTCACCGTTGTCGTCTGCGCTGGCGTTCGTGCTCCTGGTAGAGGAGCAGGTAGACAATAGCTGGGAGGATGTGGAGTTCGGGTTCCATGCTGTCCAGATTCCTCGTGGAGTGTATAGAGGGGAGCGTTTTCCCGTTCGTAGTCTGTTTCCGCCGTCTTTTTATCGGTGGGGCTCCCGCCCCGGAAAAGGTGGCGGATTGGTGAGTTGTGATAGTGTGGGCGGTACATTGTCTGCCGGCTGCCTGTTGGCGGTGACCGCCGCGCTGTTTGTTTGTCCCGCCGTGGCGGTCGGAGTGTTAAAGTGGCGGGCTGTGTTGGCGGTTCCCGCCAGGGTCAGAATTCAATTTTTTTTACCGCCTGCCTGTTGGCGGGTTGGCCGCCGCTTTATCACCAACCGCCAGGGTTGGAATGACCCCCTATGTTTTCCTGGCTCCTACTCTGCCTCACCCTGTTCAGGAATGATTCTTGTTCACAAAGACCTACAATATGTTTCTCGCTATGATGTTTTGAGGTGTTTATTCCAGAAAGTTCTGACTTGAGTAGCCCCACCTAGATAGCATATTGACCTTAGTCTGTTGTATGCCTGGATGATAGGTGATGATGAAATTGTATTCACTGAAGAACAATAACCACCTTACATTTCTTGGAGTCAATGCCGTAAGAACTGAAGATTCCTATGATCAGTGTATATAGTAATGGGCTGTTGAGCCCCTAGCAAATATTTATTTCCGTCACTCTTGGAAACATAATTGATTTGCCAATAATGTAAAATTACCTAGCTATCATGAAGGAAAGTTTAAATTCTATTAAGGACATGGAGGCGAGGATGATCGCTACTGATCAAAGTGGACACCAAGCTTGGGGATCTCACTTCCACGTAAGCAGGAGCTGTGGCGCAAGGTGGACTATTCAGCGAGCCCTTTATCAAAGAGTTGTCCAAGTTTGTGGCGACTTTTACCTTCCTGGAAAAGGCCCAGTCATCCATCGAGAAGGTTCTCCACCCACGCCTTTTCATTAGTGCCGGCTGTGAGAGAGGGTGCTCGACCGGCCATTTCTCTATGTCAGCCCACACCAGAGGACAGGGTCTCCGGAGATAAAAGAACGAGCCCTGGGCAGGAGAATGTTTCCCCATCAGAAGATGCATCAGTGGGAGAGGCTTCAGAGGATCATCCAGGGGCCTCAATCAGAGATCTCAGACTGGTAAGTGTCCTATCAGACCCAGCTTACCCAGTGGGGGGGTAGACTAGCATTCTTCTTTTACAATTGGCAGGCTCTCACATCAGACACGTGGCTGTTACAAACGGTTTGTGATTTTCATATCAAGTTCTATGGGTCTCCCACACAGCCCCACAAGCCTCAGCCGATAGTCTTTTCCTGGATCAAGTGGGTTCTGGTAGAGCAGGAGGTGCAAGACCTCCAAAAAAAGAAACTATCATCCAATCATCATTACACCCTTAGGGTTTTCTCAGCAACCTGTTCATTGTGGACAAGAGAGATGGCAGTCAACGTCCGATCATCAACCTACGAGTATTAAATTGTTGGCTGGTATACCACCATTTTAAGATGGAGGGGATTCATGTCCTTCATGACTTGCTCCACCAGAGTGACTGGATGGCTCACCTCGACCTGCAGGATGCTTATTTGATGATTCCCATTTTCCTATCTCACTGCCGTGTCCTTCAGTTTCAATGGAACACTTTGGTTTATGAATTCAAGGTACTGACCTTGGCTCCTTGGTGCTTCACCAATGTGATAAAACCAGTGGTGGAGCATCTTCGGGCTCAGGAATGTCATCTGATCATCTATTTGGATGATTCGCTTTTCATGGATCAGTGCCCTGCCAAGCTGAAAGGCCATCTTCAGTACAGGGTTTCTCACCTGGAGAGCCTGGGTTTTCTTACCAACACAAAAAAGTCCAGCCTGATCCCATCCAGGCAGCACGTCTTCCTGGGTTTCTTCATGGATTCGGTGGACAGGACACTCAGTCTGCCACCTCCCAAAATAGCAAAGATATGTAGGGAATTGCGGAAGACGGTCTCGAGGACTTCAACCTTCTTGAGGCATGTTGCCAGGATAGTAGGGCTCCTCACCTCTTCCATTCACGCAATCTTTCCAGGCCTGTTGACTGAAGTGCCCGACACAAGTTTGTGGCAACTGGACCCGCTTCGGTTCAGATCGCTGAACTCTCGCTGGGGACCTTTCTCCATGGACAAGTTTGCTTCTCACCTGGGCCACCAACACCCCCGTTCTTTCAACTGGAAACCGGATCCACAGGCAATGGGAGCATTCCTTCAGGACTGAAAGAGAAAGGGTATGCGTTCCAGTAGTTTTCAAGGATCACCCGGCTGACAATGCACCTACGAAGGCAGAAGGCACAGGTGGTGGTGGTGGTGGTAATCACTCCACTTTGGAGGTCTTAAGCATGATTTCCAGTTGTGCTGGAACTTTCTTGAGATTTTCCAATCCTTCTACTAGGCAATCCAGATATTCTTCGAGATCCTCAAGGTCAGAGGCATCCCATGGTCCTTCAGGTCAGTCTGCCTCTAATGGCTTGGAGGGTTGCAGGGAGATGGAAAGGTCCCAGAAGTATCACAGAAAGCTGAGTGCCTCTTGGCCTCAGCATGGGCTGAAGGAACCTCTAAATGATACTGATCAGCATGGATCAGTTGGGTACGTAGGTGTGTTCAACACAAAGAGGATCCCATGGGGTGCGACGTTGTCCCCATCCTAAATTTTTTGGTGTCCCATGTCGCACAAAACATGGCATATCGTATGATCAAACACAAAAAGAAATGCAGCAAACCCAAGAGAAGAAACGCACCAAGCCCTATTAGTGTCCGTAAATCACAATATATATAATAATAAGAACTAATTACAGGTACTGTAGTGTGCAACTCCGCCAAGGCTCCTGCTGCACAAAAGAGCCTAAGAGGTAACAGAGAACCCCATGAAGTTAAACATAGTAAGGGGGTGCACCACTCAATCCATCCAGTAAAATACAATGAATATATACAAAGTCCAATACAGTCGAAAAAGTGATAATGCGAAATATCTGCTGATTTCTTCCAAAAGGCTTTAATTGACACCAGTTCATAAAAGAAAGCAGCCAAAGCAGCCTGATTTCTTCCAAAAGGCTTTAATTGACACCAGTTCATAAAAGAAAGCAGCCAAAGCAGCCAACGCGTTTCGCCCTGTACATGGGCTTTTTCAGGGCTGTAAAGTAACATATGGCCATATACAGAATAAGATAACATAATTATAATACATAGAAAGACAAAAAGAGACATATTTGAGTACCCAGCATTATTGAAAGAGACCAAATCACAAAAACACAACATATTTTTTGACTATAATAAAATTGCAAAAAAAGGGAGAAAGATAAATCTAAGAACAATTAAGGTCAATATCAAGTCATATTTAATACATAGGAACCAGCAAGGAAGAGGGAAAGAGAATATCCCAAAGTATAGATATATATCTCGTGGGAGCAAAGTGCACTGGAATAGAAAAGTGAAAAGTGTGATCAGTTCTTATAGCTCTGCAATTTCAGCAGGCCACTTTCCAATTCAGGGATCTCCGGTGGGAGAACATCCATTGATTTGTCAACTCATGCAGGGGTCCATCTTTCGTTGCCTTCGAAGGCTAAATACTCCCAGTCATGGGATGTCAATCTTGTGTTGAATCTCTTCTTATCCTGGCAAAGAAACAAATATTCATCATGCAAAGAATTATCAATGAAGTTGGCAATGTTGCTTTGTCTAATTTCGAGCCAGCGGGTCTCCAATGTCAGGGCTCTGGATGTATCCAATAGAGTTTTTTAACCTCAAGGAGTTACCTTTTTTATTTCTCAATTTACTAAGATAGACTTTAGGTCAACATCTTACCCAGCTTGTGATAAGGTTCCGAAGTTGTGCGTAATCTGCTACCTAAAGGCGTACAAGAATATGACAGAAGAACTTCATCCCCCAGGGGAGTGACAGCTTCTCATCTCTTTAAGGAAACCTTTCAAAGCAGTATCTTTCACTAGCATCACTAGGTGTATCAGGTGGGTAATGCAGGACGCTGGTCTCAATGTGTCTTTGTTTGGAGCCCACTCGGTCAGAGAAGCTATGGCCTCAAAAGCTTTTGCCCTGGGAGCCAGGCGGGAAGACATCATTAATGCAGCTCATTGTTCATCAGAGTCCTTGATTAAGAGGTTTTATTTCAAACCTGTATTGGACATAGCATCTCTGGTGATCAATAAGCTTGAAACAAGCATAATCCTCACCTCCGGTCCTGACATAGAATGTAAAAAAGTTCTAGCTATCGTGAAGGAAGGTTTCAATTCTATTAAAGACACAGAGGTGAGGATTATTTCCCACCCACGGAGATTAACTGTGTCTCCCACCATGGCATATAGATTCTGGCAGTGCAGTCATAGGGAGTAAGTGTGTTTGTTTCTCACACTCTGTTGTTTCTGTCATAATGGATGTCTTCCTCATAGTGTTATTTGGGACTTACATGGTTGGGTTCAATTACTATTGCTTGCTATTATCTTTGGAGTTCTAATTGTTTGATTTGGAAGGGATGCCTATAAAGGGAAGGTCTGGTGACCTCTTTGTCTCTCTCGTTTGTTTTAGGTATTGATTTCAACAAGGCAGAGTAACATTCCAGGAGGTTCTTAGACATGTAAAGAAAGAATTAGTTTGGTCATACGGACAATGATATATGGACACTGTTGGGGAAAGTTGATTGGTTCATGAGTTTCGAAGGGCTTTCCTGGGAATTATGGGAAAGGGAGTTTGTTACTTTGAAGGCTGCTGTTCAAATAAAAGAAAGAAAGTTGAGCATAATCCTTGCCTCCGGTCCTGACATAGAATTTACGTTTAGCAACTTTATAGTTCTGTTCAGCTAGTGTTAGAAATTGGGTCTCTGGTTGGCAGTCAGGTTACCTTCTGTCCATGCAAGGGCCCTCAATCTAGTCAGGGTAAAAGAGAATCACCCTCGGTTAACCCCCGCTCACCCCCTTGGTAGCTTCGCAAGAGCAGGCAGGCTTAACTTCAGAAACAATGTTTAAAGTATTTGTACCAACACACACAGTAACTCAGTGAAAACACTACAAAATGACACTACATTGGTTTATATAAATAGGTGACATTTATCTAAACAAAACAAGACCAAAACAACAAAAATCCAACACACACAGGTCAAGTTCTGAATTTTAAAAGCGAAAGAGTCTTAAATCCTTTAGAAAACAGTGAGAACGATGTCAGCATACAAAAGTACCTGGGTAGCATCAAAATAACACTGCAGGGGTGAGTGTAAGTAGGAAAAGGCCAGCGATAAGTCGATTTCTCACTCGCAAGTGAAACCGTGTGTCATTCCTCCTTCGGTCGGGTCGGCATGTGTTGTTTCTCATCTCTCGCAAGAGAGTGATGCGTCGATCTGGACAGGCAGTTCAGGTCCGGGGAGGCTTTGAGTTATTTTTCTGCTCCCACCTATGTTGTGTTGAAAATCACAGTATCACAAAACCATGCTACGTGGGGTATGCGTCAATGTCAGCCTCCTTTAGCGGGTGTTGCACGTCGTTTCTCCAGCCACGTTGCGTTGATCTTCCAGCCACAATGCAGGTGGAGCACTGATTTCAGATGCAAAGCCATCGACGTGTTGTTTATCAGCCACGTCACGGAAGGTGCGTCGAAAATTTCACAGTACGGCAGTCTGTGCACGTATTTTCACTTTTGGTCTGCCAGCTTTACCTTTCAAGGGCCCAGGAACTGGATAGGGCACCACTTGGCAGGGCAGGAGTCTCATCAGAGAGTCCAGGTGCTGGCAGGGGAAGTCTTTGATGGCCCTCAAACTTCAACAACAGGAGGCAAGCTCACTTCAAGCCCTTGGAGATTTTTCACAAGCAGGAATGCACAACAAACTCCAGTCTTTGTCCCCTTTCACAGGCAGAAGCAGCAACTGCAGGATAGCTCCACAAAGCACAGTCAGGGCATCACTTCTCCACAGCTCTTCTCCTTGGCAGAGGTTCCTGTTGGTTCCAGAAGTGATTTAAAGTCTGGGGTTTGGGGTGCTCTTTTTATGCCTCTTTCTCCCTTTGAAGTAGGCCACTTCAAAGAAAAGTCTCTCTTGTTTGTAAGGTTCTGCCTTGCTAAACCCAGGCCCCAGACACACACCAGGGGATCGGAGACTGCATTGTGTGAGGGCAGGCACAGCCCTTTCAGGTGTGTGTGACCACTCCTCCTCTCCCTCCCAGCACAGATGGCTCATCAGGATATGCAGGCTACACCCCAGCTCCCTTTGTATCACTGTCTAGAGAGAGGTGCAAACAGACAACTGTCAAACTACCCATGACAGGGAATCCACAAACAGGCACAGAATGGTTTAAGCAAGACAATGCCTACTTTCTAAACGTGGCATTTTCAAACACACAATCCCAAAACCTACTTTACTAAACAATCTATTTTCAAACTGTGAGTTCAGAGACCCCAAATTCCGCATGTCTATCTGCTCCCAATGGGAATCTACGCTTTAATCATATTTAAAAGCAGCACCCATGTTAACCTATGAGAAAGATAGGTCTTGCAACAGTGAAAACTGAATTTGGCAGTATTTCACTGTCAGGACATATAAAACACATCAGTATACGTCCTACCTTAAACATGCCCTGCACCCTGCCCATGGGAATACCTTGGCCTACCTTAGGGGTGTCTTACATGTAAGTAAAGGGAAGGTTTAGGCCTGGAAGTGGGTACACTCGCCAAGTCGAATTGGCAGTTTAAAACTGCACACACAGATACTGCAGTGGCAGGTCTGAGCCATGTTGCCAGAGCTACTAATGTGGGTAGCACAACCAGTGCTGCAGGCCCACTAGTAGCATTTGATTTACAGGCCGTGGGCACCTCTAGTGCACTGTACTAGAGACTTACTAGTAAATCAAATATGCCACTCATGGAAATCCAATTACACCTACATTTAACATAGGAGCACTTGCACTTTAGCACTGGACAGCAGTGGTAAAGTGCCCAGAGTAACAAAAACAGCAAAAACAGAGTCCAGCACACATCAACAACCTGGCAAACAGAGGCAAACAGTTAGGGGAGACAAGGATGCCAGGTCTAACAGCTAGCAACATTTTTTTTTTAAAAGAAGGCAACTGGGTGTGTTTGTCCCATTGTGCTATCACGATGTGACAGAATATTTCCTGCTGCTCCCTGAGAGGCATCTGCCTCTGCAAAGTAAGGCAGTGTGATGTCTGTGTACAGACCTGTGGTAAATGTCTCCCTGAATAAATTGAAAGCATCATTGGCTTCAAAAGATCAAACAAAAAGCAATTTTTTTCGTCAAAGTCTTGCAATTGGGCTTACATTGTCTGACAAATGGGTGATAAATCGTCTCTAAAAGTTTTTTAAAAAACATGAAACTTTGTATCTCTTTAACTGTGGTTGGTGATGGCCAGTCAAATATTGCCTGAACCTTTTTCTTATCCATAGTTACGCCTTCTGGAGAAGAGATGCATCCCAGGAAGTCGACAGATTGATCATGGAAGGAATGTTTTTCCAGTTTGACAAAAAGAGCATGTTCTTGGAGTCTTTGTTGGACCTTACTGACATGACCTGTGTGTTCGGTCATGTTTTGTGAATAAATGAGGATGTTTTTAACGTATACTACCATGCAAAAGTCCAGTAGAACAGCAGACCCATGGTCATAAAGTACTGGAACGCTGCATGGGCATTACAAAACCCAAATGGCATGACTGTGTATTAAAATAATCTGAATTTAATTTGGAAGGCTGTTTTGCACTCATCGCACTCTTTCACATGAATGAAATAGTATGCACCACGTAGATCTAATTTAGTGTACAAAGTGGACTTCTGAACATGATTGAGAAGGACTGGGATTAGAGGCAATGTATATCTGTTCTTTACAATAACATTATTTAAAGCCCTATAGTCAATGCATGGCCATAGCTCACCATTCCTCTTTAGAATGACGAAGAGCGGCTAAGATGCAGGAGAGGTAGGATGACAGATAAATCCAAGGGATAGCAGCTCATCCAGGTATTTTTTTAATGTTTTGTCTCTGGTTCAGAGAGTGCACAGGCATGACTGTAAGGGAGTGCTACACCTGGAATTAAGTCAATGTGGCAATCATATTCCCTATTAGGAGATAACTGTGCAGCTTTTAGAAAATTCTGATATTCTTCAGGAAGTTTTGTCATAAATTCTTGTTTTAGGGCAGTGCTTGTAAAAGGAGATAAAACTTCCTGTGACTCTTTATACCAATGGGTTTAACAAAAGTGGGAACCCAGGGTGACAAGGCAGAAGGATCAATCAATGAAGGGATTGTGAAATTGAAGCCAATTAACCACTTATATTGTGCCAAAGGTGGTTGTATCAATGAGATCAAAAGTCAAGGTTTGTCAATGCCCATTCTCACACATTAGAATTATTGGGGCTGTTTCATTTGTGATCATCCCAGAAGAGAGATGGGAGCTGTAAGGAAATGCCTCCTGGGCATGGTTACCCCCTGACTTTTTGCCTTTGCTGATGCCAAGTTATGAATTGAAAGTGTGCTGGGACCCTGCTAACCAGGCCCCAGCACCAGTGTTCTTTCCCTAAACTGAACCTTTGTCTCCACAATTGGCACAACCCTGACACCCAGGTAAGTCCCTTTTAACTGGTACCCCTGGTACCAAGGGCCCTGATGCCAGGGAAGGTCTCTAAGGGCTGCAGCATGTCTTATGCCACCCTGGGGACCCCCTCACTCAGCACATGCACACTGCTTGCCAGCTTGTGTGTGCTGGTGGGGAGAAAATGACTAAGTTGACAAGGCACTCCCCTCAGGGTGCCATGCCAACCTCACACTGCCTATGGCATAGATAAGTCACCGTCTAGCAGGCCTTACAGCCCTAGGGCAGGGTGCACTATACCACAGGTGAGGGCATAGGTGCATGAGCACTATGCCCCTACAGTGTCTAAGCAAAACCTTAGACATTGTAAGTGCAGGGTAGCCATAAGAGTATATGGTCTGGGGGTCTGTCAAACACGAACTCCACAGCACCATAATGGCTACACTGAAAACTGTGAAGTTTGGTATCACACTTCTCAGCACAATAAATGCACACTGATGCCAGTGTGCACTTTATTGTAAAAATACAACCAGAGGGCATCTTAGAGATGCCCCCTGAAAACATACCTGACTCCAGTGTGGGCTGACTAGTTTTTGCCAGCCTGCCACACACCAGACATGTTGCTGGCCACATGGGGAGAGTGCCTTTGTCACTCTGTGGCCAGGAACAAAGCCTGTACTGGGTGGAGGTGCTTCTCACCTCCCCCTGCAGGAACTGTAACACCTGGCGGTGAGCCTCAAAGGCTCACCCCCTTTGTTACAGTGCCACAGGGCATCCCAGCTACTGGAGATGCCCGCCCCTCCGGCCACTGCCCCCACTTTTGGCGGCAAGGCTGGAGGAGATAATGAGAAAAACAAGGAGGAGTCACTCCACAGTCAGGACAGCCCCTAAGGTGTCCTGAACTGAGATGACTCTTACTTTTAGAAATCCTCCATCTTGCCTGTAGCCATTGGCTACTGCCCTCTCAGACCTAAACACCCCCCTAAATTGAGTATTTAGGGGCTCCCAGAACCGAGGAAGATAGATTCCTGCAACCTAAAGACGAAGAAGGACTGCTGATCTGAGGCCCTGCAGTGAAGACGGAGACGACAACTGATTTGGCCCCAGCCCCACTGGCCTGTCTCCCTACTTCGAACAAAACTGCAACAGCGACGCATCCAACAGGGTCCAGCGACCTCTGAAGCCTCAGAGGACTACCCTACATCTAAAGGACCAAGAAGCTCCTGAGAACAGCGGCCCTGTTCAAGAAACTGCAACTCATTCCAACAAACAAGCAACTTTTAAAGACCACACGTTTCCTGCCGGAAGCGTGGGACTTTCCACTCTGCACCCGACACCCCCGGCTCGACCTGCGGAAAAGTAACTCTACAGGGAGGACTCCCCGGCAACTGCGAGCCCGTGAGTAGCCAGAGTTGACCCCCCTGAGTCCCACAGCGATGCCTGCAGAGGAAATCCAGAAGCTCCTCCTGACCGCGACTGCCTGCTTCAAGGAACCCCACACCTGGAAACCCCACTGCACCCGCAGCCCCCAGGTCCTGAAGGAACTGAACTCCAGTGCAGGAGCGACCCCCACGCGACCCTCTGCCTAGCCCAGGTGGTGGCTACTCCGAGGAGCCCCCCACTGTGCCTGCCTGCATCGTTGAAGAGACCCCCGGGTCTCCCCATTGATTCCTATTGAAAACCCGACGCCTCTTTGCACTCTGCACCCGGCTGCTCCTGTGCCGCTGAGGGTGTACTTTCTGTGCCTGCTTGTGTCCCCACCGGTGCCTTACAAAACCCTCCTGGTCTGCCCTCCGAAGTCGCAGGTACTTACCTACTGGCAGACTGGAACCGGGGCACCCCTATTTCCATTGAAGTCTATGGCCCTCATTCTGACCTTGGCGGGCGGCGGAGGCCGCCCGCCAAAGTCCCGCCGTCAGGTTACCGTTCCGCGGTGGAAAGACCGCGGCGGTAATTCTGACTTTCCCGCTGGGCTGGCGGGCGGTCTCCTTCAGACCGCCAGCCAGCCCAGCGGGAAAGAGGCTTCCACGATGAAGCCGGCTCGGAATCGAGCCGGCGGAGTGGAAGCTGTGCGACGGGTGCAGTTGCACCCGTCGCGTATTTCACTGTCTGCGCAGCGGACAGTGAAATACATTTAGGGGCCCTCTTACGGGGGCCCCTGCAATGCCCATGCCAGTGGCATGGGCACTGCAGGGGCCCCCAGGGGCCCCGCGACCCCCCCTACCGCCATCCGGATCTCGGCGGTCCGACCGCCGGGATCTGGATGGCGGTAGGGGGGGTCAGAATCCCCGCGGCGGTGCAGCAAGCTGCGCCGCCGCGGAGGATTCAATGGGGCCGCGGTACACTGGCGGGACCCCGCCAGTGGTGCCGGTCCGACCGCGGCTTTACCGCCGCGGTCGGAATCCCCATTGAAGCACCGCCGGCTTGTCGGCGGTGCTCCCGCGGTCCTCCGCCCTGGCGGTCAAAGACCGCCAGGGTCAGAATGAGGGCCTATGTGTTTTGGGCACCACTTTGACAGCTGCACCTGACCGGCTCTGAGCTGCTGGTGTGGTAACTTTGGGGTTGCCTTGAACCCCCAACGGTGGGCTACCTTGGACCCAACTTTGAACCCTGTAAGTGTTTTACTTACCTGTGAACTTAACATTTACTTACCTCCCCCAGGAACTGTTGATGCTTGCAGCGTGTCCACTTTTAAAATAGCTTATTGCCATTTTTGCCAAAACTGTACATGCTATTGTGATAATTCAAAGTTCCTAAAGTACCTACGTGAAATACCTTTCATTTAAAGTATTGTTTGTAAATCCTGAACCTGTGGTTCTTAAAATAAACTAAGAAAATATATTTTTCTATATAAAAACCTATTGGCCTGGAATTGTCTTTGAGTGTGTGTTCCTCATTTATTGCCTGTGTGTGTACAACAAATGCTTAACACTACCCTCTGATAAGCCTACTGCTCGACCACACTACCACAAAATAGTGCATTGGAATTATCTCTTTTTGACACTATCTTACCTCTAAGGGGAACCCTTGGACTCTGTGCATGCTATTTCTTACTTTGAAATAGTACATACAGAGCCAACTTCCTACAGAAGCCTTCCACATCTGCAACCCATTCAGATTTGTTTTCTTAACGTGTGGTATATGTAAAGAACTAACCACGGCTAGGTCTAAGAAGCTTCCAGTAGCCCCAGAATCTAAGGGTGTATGGAAAGCCTTTTGCTGTTGGGGTGAAAGAGTTAGGGTGACTAGAATTGTAAAATGTTGTGGAACTTTATGTGAACTGTTTGTCATGTAATGGGTGGTCACATAACTGATCGACCCCAGTGTCGGCCGGGCTCTCTATTTTTCCTGCATTGAATAAGATATCACAACAACATTCTTTTGAATACTCTTTGGTTTGACAGTATACTCACGAGCAAAGTGCCCTTCCTTACCACAATACAAACATAGATTTAACTTTATTCTTCAGTTTTTTCCTTGGCAGTCAGAGGACTGCACAAGCCCCCTATCTACATAGATTCTGCACTATCTCAATTATTGGACTCAGTCTCGTTTTGTTTGGGACATATTTCTAACAATTAGATTCCCCCCAAGGATATTCTTCCTTGTGTTCAATTAATCTATGATGTAACCATACAACTTAACCAATGAATTCAGAGCAATCAGATGGGGGATCCACAATATGTGCCAAGGGATATTATAAGTCATATCTTAGACCTCTATAAAAGAGGAAGGTTCCCTTCTCTTGTGGCCACTGGGTTTCTGTAACCAGTCTACAAAAAGTTGTAACATAAGTCAGAAGATCCGTATTGTCCTGACATAAGTTTATTAAATCATAATCACTAGCCTGAACAAATGTGTGCTTAGCAAAGAGACCGCACACCTGTAGGAGGCTGGCCCTCTATGTAGTGTGAAAAGCTCGACACACTGTGCGGGGGTCCAGGCAACCACACATTGGTTTGCAGAGGTAAACACTAGATCACCTAATGCTCTAATTTTTAAGGTAGCTTGGTCGAGCCGGTAGGCCAATCTTGGAGAAGTACAACGCATTTGTTGTACTCATAGCATCAATCTTGCAACTCACACACTCAAAGGAATAACTTGAGACCAATATATAGAACTAGTTCAGATTTTTATGTCATTTTTCAGACCAAAATCATCTAAATTGGTTAAGTGCTTTTTGAGTTATGAATTTTTGAAGTTTAATAAAAATAGACATTTTGTTCATAATTACGCACTATAGGAATCAACGGAGGTTAACCTAGAAAAATACATATAAAATCACACAGTGGGTTTACTAAGTTCTTCTTTTGCAGGTTGGTAGAGGTCATCGGTGCCAGTAGGAGAAGTTCAGGCAGTTTCCAGTTCCATTGGGAGCAGCGGAGAAGGTCTCTGGAACTGGTGCAGGGCCACTGCACATGAGAGCTTCAAGGTGAATCCTGTGGTTTACCTTGGAGTGACAAGGTTGCAACGGGTGGGGGATCTTTATGGCGTAGATGGTTCTTCAGGGCACAGGGCAGCTGGGTGCAGAGCGAATCGGTGAGCTAGGAGCTGTGCGCAAGGATGCCCTCTGAAGCAGGAGGTAGGTCAGTTCAAGGGTCACTTACAGGACAATGGGGGCGCTCTGGTGGAAGGCCCAGGTTTTTTCTGAAATCCCTCAACTGGAGCCTCTTCTTAGTCTTTTTTCAGTCTCGGGTTGGCTGTTCTTCCTGATGTCTGAAGTCAGGTGACCACTACCCAGGGTATTGGTACTCAGCCTACCATGGCAGTGCGGGGTGCATCTGAATGCATGACTCTAGAGGGATGCACAATCAGTGCTGCTGCCCTCAGGGAACGACCCCTGGTACCCTCAGCCCTGGTTACCTAAGTACCATTTACAAGGTACTTATAGTGGCAGCTAAAGGTGTTGCTGCAAATTACCTTTGCCATTTGTACGGAAAGAACACTGGCACTGGAAACCTGGTTAGCAGGATCCCAGTGCACTCCAGTCCAAGTTGTATCCAGAAAGCAGGAAAAACGTGGGAGGGGGTACTGCAACAAAGTGCCAGTTTCCCACACAACACCCTCCCAGCCCACAGGCTAGGAGACTCAGCCAATATCTGTGAGAGGCTGCCTAATCTTTCAGGTGAGGAAGAGAAGGAAACCAGACTGGTTAGTTGCAGGGCCTACTCTGTCTCACATCCTACTGTCCATGCCATTCCCTCTGGGTAATTGACCCACCCTAACAGCTGTAGGACCCAATCTGTAATGTGTTATACTTGTACCACCAGTGTCTGCACTTTTCCCTTCTGTCTTGGGGTCAGAGGTGTCCACCTCTGCTATCCCTATCTTAGACAGGGCACCACCCAAAGAGGCTATCTATAACTGGAGTAACCACACCATGACCAACAGGGGCAGAGGGCCTAACTCAGTTTTTGGTATGGGGTCAGACCACCATGCCAAGGACAGTGCAGCCATTAAAACTGACACCTAGAATAGGCCACTGACAGCTGTCAGTGCCCAAAGCCACATCCTTAGCTCCATACCCACAGGGGACAGGACTAACACAAAGGCTTCTTTGGGTTCAGGGTGCCTGTCTCCTTTAAAGGAGTGGGGGATCAATCAATCAATCAATCAGTTTTTGTAAAGCACAGCTGCTCACCCTGGAGGGTCTCAAGGTGCTGGGAGGGAGGGGAAGGTCCTCATCTGAAGAACCACATCTTGAGGTTCTTCCTGAAGATGGTGAGTGACGGGCTTTGTCTGAGGTGCGGGGGGTTGTTTCAGCTCTTTGCTGTGATGTAGGTGAAAGATCGTCCTCCAGCAGTGGTTTTGCAGATGCAAAGGATGGTGGCCAGGGCCATTTGAGCAGAGAGGAGGGATCTGGCGGGGGTGTGGAAGGAGACATGGTGGTTCATGTAGGCTGGTCCTGCATTGTGTATGTCCTTGTGGGTGAGTATATTGAAGGTGATTAGTTTCTCGACCGGGAGCCAATGGAGGGTCCACAGGCATTGGGAGATATGTTCTTGGCGTGAGAATGTGAGTCTGGTGGCCTTGATCTGGATTAGTTGTAGTATTTTTATGTTTCTAGTCCACGTGCCGACATAGAGGGCGTTGCAGTAGTCGAGCTTGCTTGTGACTAAAGCGTGGGTGACTGTCCTGTGACAGTCTTCTGGGATCCATCTGAATATTATTTGAAGTTTGAGGAGTGTGTGAAAAAAGGAGGAGGTGACTGAGTTTACCTGGCGGGTCATAGATAGTGTGGAGTCAAGGATGGTGCTTAGAATGCGGGCGTACTCAGTCGGTGCAGGGAGGCGTTGAGGTATGTGAGCCACCAGGAGTCGTCCCAAGCTGAGGTGGCGTTTCTGAAGATGATGAGCTCAGTTTTTTCAGAGTTGAGCTTGAGGCAGCTTTCTCCCATCCAGATGGCAACGGCTTCCATTCCTGAGTGGAAGCTCCTATTGGCCATGTCGGGGTCTTCAGCAAGAGAAATGATGAGTTGTGTGTCATCGGTATATGACACGATGTTCATACCGTGGCTTCTGATGATGCCTGCGAGAGGGGCCATGTATATGTTGAATAGTGTGGGACTCAGTGAGGATCCTTGGGGGACTGCCCAGTTGTCTGCTGTGGGTCTGATGTGTAGGGCAGGAGTGTGACCCTCTGCGTCCTCCCGGTGAGGAAGGAGTGGATCCATTCTAGGGCTCTTACGCGGATTCCTATGTCGTGGAGTCTGGTGCATAGAGTGCTGTGGGAGACAGTGTTGAAGGCTGCTGAGCAGTCCAGGATCTTGAGCACTGCGATGTGGCCACAGTCTAGGATTAATCGGATGTCATTGGTGGCTGCCAGCAGGGCTGTCTCCGTGCTGTGGTTGCTGCAGAAGCCGGACTTGGAGGTGTCCAGGGAGTTGTTGGCCTCAATGTATCTCTACATCCTGCAGAGAGCACCCTCCTTCCACTCTCCTTTCTGACAGCTGAGGAGCCACCAACTCAGGTTGAGCAGGGGCCTGACTAGTCAGCCTTCCTTGGGGGTCAAACTGGGCTTCACCAGTTCCAACAGTGGAGTTCTTCCCTAATGGAGCAGAAAATCCTTGGCTCTCTGGTGCCTTAGGTAAAGGTTGTCCCCCTTTCCTTTCCTTTTGTTTTTTTTTTCTTTTTTCTGGGGACTACTTGCACTCACTGCAGGGGCAGCACCTCCAGAATTCCTTGGAGAGGGCTGGCACTGGACCAGTTCTTCTTTTGAGCTCTTACCAACTTCTGGGTGGTCATTTCCAAAGAGAGACAGCCAAGGGGGAGGTCAGTACTAACTACCACCCTTCTCCAGTAAAGGGACCCATCGCACCACAGCTACTGGCCTATCAGTGGCTTTGCCTGGGATGACCCTTATCCTGGTAGTCTCTCCTGGCATATAATGGTTTGAGAGCACCAGCCCATCTTGCATGATTGTGTAACTTGTACAGGTGTCTCTCAGGGCAGTGGCTGGAATTCCATTTACCAGTAGGTGGTGGAAGTGTGTATTCTCTGGAATCTCCAACTCACCTGGGGGCCCATTTTCTAATTAAAGGTTATGAGGACTTCCTCATCTGAGAAGTCATCCCCAGTGGATACACTGGTTACCCCTTGGGGCTTACTAGTGGGTTTGTTTTTGGGACATTAAGGCCCACTTTATGACCCTGGCGGTGAGTGATAAAGTGGCAGTACTACCGCAAACAGGCTGGCGGTAACTACGGTCGAATTATGACCATGGCGGTGATAACTCCCATAGACAGCCAATGTGCCACACCAACTGCCAGGGTGGAAACAACACTCACCACGGCGGTAGCTATCAACTGCCAGGCGGAAGACAAAGTATAGTCCACGATATTAAGACACTACAATCCGCCATGTTTTCCGGGGTGGTACCAAAGCCATCAAAAGCCTGGTGGAAACGCATCACAAAAGAGAAAAGACTCACCATCGGAGACACAGGGAAGAACAACGCCGCACTGGAACACGAACTGCAAGTTTTTCTGATGATCTACGTTATGCTCCACCTGGAAAACCAACGCCAACGAAGACGCCAACGGCGAGTACAGCTGCCTAGCACACATGGGAGGGAGGGAGGAAAACAAGAGTGACACACACACGCACAACACACACCCGACACACACACACACAGCATGCACCCAACCAGCTGCACATGAAAAACAGTTTGCACTCGATATACGGCAGAATAATGCAAGGACAAAAGGAATGCACCGAGATGAATGTATTGATATCAGCCGCTAATAAATAATCCAATTGTCCGTGAAACAGATGTGTACACAAAGGAACACTGCCCAGTCCAATGTTCAAATGGCCCACATGGCCGAAGGGCACAGTACAAGGCCCAACTCAAATCCTGACTTCATCTGGATAGAACTCTGCAGGGGCATCAGTTTGAAAGTGGGCAGGCACCTGAGGGGGATGGGGGATGGGGAGTGGGGGGTCAGGAACAAGCCCACTGGTTCTGGAGGGGGCTCCATGCCCGGTTCTCTGTCCTGGGGAGTGCAAGGTCACAGTCTCTGGTGTGAGTGACTTTCCCACTGGTTCTGGAGGGTGCTCCTTGCCCAGTTCTCTCTGCTGAGGAGTGCAAGGCCACAGTCTCTGAGTGGGTGACTTTCCCACTGGTTCTGGAGGGGGCTCCATGCCCAGTTCTCTCTGCTGGGGAGTACAAGGCCACAGTCTCTGGAGTGGGTGATTTAGCCACTGGTTCTGGAGGGGGCTCCATGCCCAGTTCTCTGTCCTCGGGAGTGCAAGGCCACAGTCTCTCGGGTGATTTGCCCACTGGTTCTGGAGGGTGGCCCACGTGGCTTCCGATGGTGGTGATGGCTGCAAGTTGGTGGTAGATGGAGGTGCCTCCTGGGCAGCCTCTGCAGGTGGTGATGGCTGCATATTTGTGGCAGATGGAGGTGCCTCCTGGGCAGCCTCTGCAGGTGGTAATAGCTGCAATTCCTTAGCTGGCGGTGGGGGCCGTGTGACCACTGGTGGTGGTGGAGGTGTCACCCTGACAGCCTCCTCTGGAGTAGAGGGCTTCGTCCTCTTAATGACATGGGGCATGGAATCCTTACCCTTCCTGGCAAGGGTTGATGGCTTTTTCCCCTTCATAGCAGGCAGTACGTGTTCCTTAGCCTTCCGGGAAGGAATCAAGGGCTTCTTCCCCTTCAAAGCAGGAGGTGCAGGCTCCTTCCCCTTCTTGGCTGGAGGTGTGGGATTCTTCCCCTTCTTGGCTGATGGAGTGGGATCCTTCACTGACTTTCCGCCAAGACTAGGTGGTGCCACCACTGTCCGCGTGGACTGTTTGGCTGAAGCTCTGGGCTGGGTCATTGGGACCCTGCTCTTATGGGCAGGATGGGGGGAGGGGGAGGGAAGAGGTGAAGTAGGGCAAGGAAAAGATTCTTAGGGACAGTGGAGTGTGAGGAGGGATAGGAGTGGAGGTTGAGGGAGTGGTTGTAGGAGGTGTATGTCTGCTGGATATGGGTGCAGGTGCATGGACAGTATGCTGGTGTGAGGTGGATGGCTGTTGGGTATGTGAGTGCTTGTGCCCTTTAGGAGGGGTGGGGCAGACAGCGTGAGAGAGGACATAGAGGACACGTGCATAGATGTTGTGGAGGTATCTGCTAGTGAGGTATATGTGCTGCTTGGTGTGGTGATGCTGGTGGTGGATGTTGGTGCAGTGCATGCAGGTGTGATTGTGGACATGACTGGGAGGGAGGTGGTGGAGGAGGCGGAGGGGGAGACAGTGGAGGCTGTGGATGTTGTGTTTGCAACTGTATGGTGTTTGCGTGAGTGCTTGTGGGATGGAGTGTGGTGCCTTTGTTTGCCTGTGTCACTCTCGGGTGTTGTCTTGTGTGCATGCTATTCAGTATGGGATGGGTTGGGGTTGAGGAGACTGGGACTGGGAAGGGGTAGTTGGAGGGGGGACGGTAGAAACAGGGACAATGGCTGCCATCAGAGAGGAGGCGAGAGCCTGAATCAATATCTGTTGGGCCACCAATCCACTGTGGATGCCCTCCAGGAATGCATTGCTGCATCTGGGATGCCAGCTCCTGGATGGCATTCACAATGGTTGATTGCCCTACAGAGATGGATCTCAGGAGGTCAATAGCCTCCTCACTCAGGGCAGCAGGGCTCACTGGGGCAGGGCTTGAGGTGCCTAGGGCCAAAGAGATGCCCATTGTCCTGGGTGAGTAGGCACGGGCAACTCACTGAGGGGCTACTGGGAGGTCGGTGCTGGTATGGGGGTGGTTGCTGTACCTGCATCTGGGCTGGTCACAGAGGTGTCCGCCACCACCAGGGTGCTCCCATCGGAGGAGGAATCTGAATCTGTTTTTTCACCTCCTATCTCTGCCGTGTTGCTCCCCTCCCCCTCCGTCCCACTGGTTCCCTCGGCATCGGTGGACTCTGCCTCCAGGGTCCTGTGGTATACAGCTCCCTCTGTTGCGGGTGCCCCTGCTCCTCCGCCAGATGATGCTAATGCCCACAAGGACAGGATGACAGAACAAAAAAAAGGAAACAGTGGGTCAATTACTACACCAACACCACAGTTGGCATACACAGCACCGTTGCACACAGGGCTCAGGCTTAAGCACTATGCATTGCACTGCCAGTGATATGGCTAAATGATAAAGCAAGATGAGAGCCACACACCGCCAACTGCATCCCTCCTGGGACCCACAAAGCCCTGCCTGAAATGGAATGCTAACAAGCTAGGTTACCTGCATTTACCATACACCCATTACCCTAGAGTTGACCTATGCTGCAGTGTAAGGCCTGCCCTTAGGGGCACCCACTAACTCACATCCACCACCCAGATCCCACCTCACCTGCCAAATTTTAGAATAATACCCACTGAACTCACCCCCTTGTAGCTGCTGTGATTCCCTCAAGCGCCCATCCAGCTCTAGGTAGGCCACTGCCAATATGCGGGCCATCAGGGGGGGTCAGGTTCTGACTGGCACCCCTTCCTCATTGGGAGGTGTAGGAAGTTAGCTCTGTATATACTATCTCAAAGTGAGAGATAATGTGCACAGAGTCCAAGGGTTCTGCTTAGAGGTTGATAGTGGCAAAATTAGATAATACTAACGCTCTATTTTGTGGTAGTGTGGTCGAGCAGTAGGCTTATCAGAGGGTAGTGTTAAGCATTTGTTGTACACACACAGGCAATAAATGAGGAACACACACTCAAAGACTTAACTCCAGGCCATTAGGTTTTTATATAGAAAAATATATTGTCTGTATTATTTTAAGAACCACAAGATTCAAATTTGAGGTAAGCACATAAAATGCAATGTACTTCACACAGGTAAGTATAGAGCTTTGATTTAAAACAGTAGTACACACAGTTTTGGTTAAAATGGCAAATAGCTATTTTAAAAGTGGACCCTGCAAAAATCAACAGGTGCTGGCGGAGGTAAGTTTTGGTTAGTTCCTTAGGTAAGTAAAGCACTTACACAGTCAGTCTCCTGGGCATAGACAGCCCACCTTTGGGGGTTCAAGGCAACCCCAAAGCCACAGCACCAGCAACACAGGGCCGGTCAGGTGCAGAGGTGAAAGGAGGGCCCAAAACACATAGGCGCCTATGGAGAACAGGTCTGCTAACAGGTAAGTACCTGCGCCCTCGGGGAGCAGAACAGGGAGGTTTTGTAGAGCACTGTGGGGGACACACACAAGCACACAAAACACACCCTCAGTGGCACAGGGGCGGCCGGGTACAGTGTGCAAAGTAGGCGTCGGGTTTGCTATTGAAAACAATGGAGGCACCCGGGGGCCACTCTGGCGATGCAGGCAGGGCACAGGGGGGCTTCTCGGGCCAGCCACTGACTGGGCTAGGATGAGGGCCACCTGATGGTCACTCCTGCACTGGTAGGTGGTTCCTCTCAGTCCTGGGGGCTGTGGGTGGAGTGCTTGGTCCATGTGCCGGGTTCCTTTGTTACCAGGCAGTCGCGGTCAGGGGGAAGCCTCTGGATCCTCTCTGAAGGTGTCGCTGTGGGAGTGCAGTGGGGTCGACTCAGGGTGTCCACGTCATTGGAGTCCCCTGGGAGTCCTCTCTGCAGTGTTGGTTTCTCCAAACTCGAGCCAGGGGCGTTGGGTGCAGAGTGTGAAGACTCACGCTTCTGGTAGGAAGTGAGAGTCTCTTTAAAGTTGCTTCTTTGTTGTAATTTTGTTGCTGTTTCTGGAGAGCGCTGTTGTCCTCAGGAGGTTCTTGGTCCTTCAGGTACAGGTCAGTCCTTTGAGTCCTCAGAGGTCGCTGGTCCTGCTGGATGCGTTGCTGTTCAGGTTCTTTGAGTCTGGAGACAGGCCGGTAAGGCTGGGGCCAAGTCAGTTGTTGTCTCCGTCGTCTCTGTGGGGCTTTCAGGTCAGCAGTCCTTCTTCTTGTTGTAGGTTGCAGGAATCTGATTTCCTGGGTTCAGGGTCACCCCTAAATACTACATTTAGGGGTGTGTTTAGGTCTGGGGCAGTAGCCAATGGCTACTGCCTTGGAGGGTGGCTACACCCTCTTTGTGCTCCAATGGCTACTGCCCTGGAGGGTAGCTACACCCTCTTTGTGCCTCCTCCCTGTGGGGAGGGGGGCACATCCCTAATCCTATTGGGGAGAATCCTCCAAAACAAGATGGAAGATTTCCAAAGGCAGGGGTCACCTCAGCTCAGGACACCTTAAGGGCTGTCCCGACTGATGGGTGACTCCTCCTTGTTTTTCTTATTATCTCCTCTGGACTTGCCGCCAAAAGTTGGGGCTGTGTCCGTAGGGGTGGACATCTCCCCTAGCTGGGATGCCCTGGGGTGCTGTAACAACAGGCATGAGCCTTTGAGGCTCACCGCCAGGTGTTACAGTTCCAGCAGGGGGAGATGAGAAGCACCTCCACCCAGTGCAGGCTTCGTTCCTGGCCACAGAGTGACAAAGGCACTCACCCCATGTGGCCAGAAACTCGTCTGGTTGTGTCAGGCTGGCAGGAACTGGTCAGTGTAGCACTAGGAATTGAACTGGTATACAGGGGGCATCTCTAAGATGCCCTCTGCGTGCATTTTTCAATAAATTCCACACTGGCATCAGTGTGCATCTATTGTGCTGAGAAGTTTGATACCAATCTTCCCAAATTTCAGTGTAGCCATTATGGAACTGTGGAGTTCGTAATTGACAGGCTCCCAGACCATATACACTCTATGGCTACCTTGCACTTACAATGTCCAAGGTTTTACTTAGACACTGTAGGGGCATAGTTCTCATGCAACTATGCTCTCACCTGTGATATGGTGCACCCTGACTTAGGGCTATAAAGCCTGCTAGAGGGGTGACTTACCTATGCCACAGGCAGTGGGTTGAGGGCATGGCACCCTGAGGGGAGTGCCATGTTGACTTAGTCATTTTCTCCCCACCACCACACACAAACTGTGAAGGCAGTGTGCATGTGCTGAGTGAAGGGTCCCTGGGGTGGCATAATACATTCTGCAGCCCTTAGGGACCTTCCCTTGCCACAGGGCCCTTGGTAGGAGGGGTACCAGTTACAAAGGACTTATCTGTGTGCCTGGGATGGGCCAATTGTGGGAACAAAGGTACAGCTTAGGGGAAGAACACTGGTGCTGGAGCCTGGTTAGCAGGGTCCCAGCACACTTTCAATCATAACTGGCATCAACAAAAGACAAAGGCCCATATTTATACTTTTTGACGCAAAACTGCGCTAACGCAGTTTTGCGCCAAATAAATTAGCGCCGGCTAACGCCATTCTGAAGCGCCATGCGGGCGCCGTATTTATTGAATGGCGTTAGCCGTCGTTAGCCGGCGTTAGCCGACCGGCGCTGCCTGGTGTGCGTGAAAAAAAACCACGTACACCAGGCAGCGCCGGCGTAGGGAAAAATGGCGTTTGGGCGTCTAAAAATGGGGCAAGTCAGGCTGAGGCAAAAAAAACGTCTTAACCCGATTTTGCGCCATTTTTTTACGACGCCCATCCCCCATTGAAATGACTCCTGTCTTAGCAAAGACAGGAGTCATGCCCCCTTGCCCAATGGCCATGCCCAGGGGACTTCTGTCCCCTGGGCATGGTCATTGGGCATACTGGCATGTAGGGGGGCACAAATCAGGCCCCCCTATGCCACAATTTTTTTTTAAAAAAATACTTAACACAACTTACCTTCTCTTCCCTGGGGTGGGTCCCTCCATCCTTGGGTGTCCTCCTGGGGTGGGCAAGGGTGGCAGGGGGTGTCCCTGGGGGCTTGGGAGGGAACCTCTGGGCTCATTCTGAGCACACAGGTCCCTTAACGCCTGCCCTGACCCAGGCGCTAAAATCTGGCGCAAATGCGGGTTTTTTAGTCCCGCCCACTCCCGGGCGTCATTTTTGCCCGGGAGTATAAATCCGACGCAATAGCTTCGCAGTCATTTTTTTAGACGGGAACGCCTACCTTGCATATCATTAACGCAAGGAAGGTGTTCACGCAAAAAAATGACGCTAACTCCATGAACTTTGGCGCTAGACGCGTCTAACTCCAAAGTATAAATATGGAGTTAGTTTTGCGTCGAATTTGCGTCTAAAAAAACGACGCAAATTCGGCGCAAACGGAGTATAAATATGCCCCAAAATGTTAGGGGGTAACTATGCCAAAGGAGGCATTTCCCTACAGGAGGCCATTACCAGCTGGGCCTCCGCGGTCTTCCGTGCCCAGCGTCTCAGGTCCTCCCACTGTTTACGACAATGGGTTCTCTGCCTGCCATAGACCCCCAGGGTCCGCACATCCTTGGGGATGGCACGCCATAATCCCTTCTTTTGATGGGCATTGACCGGCAGAGGCAATACAGACAGGAGAACGCCATTAAACAAACAGTCCAGTCTGTCACACAAATGGCCCACCATTTCTGTTTCCATCATCATTGGCATACACATCGCCCGGCGCACACCATGTACACCACCACAAGACATTCCCCTCCACCCCCGATGACACGATGCTTGCATACACATCTCCATGCATCCTTCCCACATGCATCATGACCATTGTGTACTCATCTGTTGGTCTGGAGGCCCATACAGCAGTCCGTACTGGGGTAGGACCCCATCCACCAGTCGCTGCAACTCCTCCAAAGTGAAGGCTGGGGCCCTTTCCCCAGTCACACAGGCCATGGTGGATTCCAGACACAGGTCACAGCAGCACACACAGTGTAGGTGTTCTTCTGTTTAAGGTCAGGAAACAAGTGAGGAATCAGATAGAAAATGGCGGTCACGTCCACGGCAGTCTACACCGTCACTACCGACGCAGATCGCCATTGGCCACTGTACTCCATAGAGCCCCATATTATCCAATGAGCAATTGCATGGCGGTGCAAGACCGCCTTCCGCCATGACGCCCAACATTGGCGGAATTACCTCACTTCCACCTGTCCCTACATACAGGACAGGCAGTTGCCATTTCAGGGGGTGACAACGGTCATATCGACATTAACTGTGTCACAGATTAGATTGGAACATACCTCGCCAATAACACTGTCCTATAACATAAATGCACCATGTACACTGAAGTTGTGGTTCCATTGTTCAAATTGTGACAGCCTACTCACTCTTGTGTCCCTTAGATACCTACCACTGCGGATGAATAGGAGGTGGAGACATACCCCTGTGTACAGACACCTTGTGGACTTGGCTACACTGCAGGAACATTATCTTCACCCATAGACTGGACAGGGCCACAATCGCAGAGCTGTATGCCCAATTGGAGCCAGACCTGGTCTCATGTATCCGTCATCTGACTGGGATCCCCCCGCTTGTGCAAGTGCTATCAGTGCTCCATTTCTTGGCAACTGGTTCTTTCCAAGTGACAGTGGGCTTGGCAGCAGGAATGTCACAGCCAATGTTCTCAATCCTGCTGGCAAGAACTTGTCTGCCCTGGTAAAACACATGTGCATCTACATTTCTTCCCCCAGGTGGAAGATTTGGCCACTGTGAAGGCCAAATTCTATGCAATGGGACATATCCCCAATATTATTGAGGCGATTGACAGGACACATATTGGATTTGCCCCCCCACCAGAATGAACAGGTGTTCAGGAATTGTAAAAGTTTCCACTCACTGAATGTGCAAATGGTGTGCCTGGCGGACCAGTACATCACCCACATCAATGCTAAGAATCCTGGGTCGGTGGATGATGCCTTTGTTCTGAGGAATAGCAGCATTCCAAATATGGTGGCCCAACAACAGAGGCACAGGGTGTGGCTAATAAGTGAGCCTTGGTCCCCACCCACTGTATGTTAGTGTATGCATTCAGGTGTCCCCCATAGGATTGTGTAAGGCTAAATGAGGTCCCTCAATACTTGCATATGATTCTGGCTACCCAAACCTATCGGGGCTGCTGACCCCTGTGAGGAATGCCAGGACAGGGGCAGAGGAACATTATAATGAGACACATGGGCAAACCAGATGGATCATCGAGAGGACCTTCGGGCTCCTGTATGCCAGGTTCAGGGCCCCCATCTGACAGGTGGATCTCTGTGCTACTTACCCAAGAAGGTCAGCCAGATAGTAGTGGCATGCTGCATGTTGCACAACCTGGCCTTCAGACGGCATGAACCCTTTCTGCAGGAGGAGGAGACTGGAGATGCCACTGTGGCAGCAGTACGCCCTGAGGACAGTGAGGATAAAGAGGCTGAGGATGAGGATGAGGATGAGGATGAGGACAACAAAGCATCAGTTGTCCGTCAATACTTCCAATGACACACAGGTGAGACAGAGCAACTGACTATTCCTATGACTGTTGGTGTATTCTGTGTGGCTGTAGCATGATGGCATTAACTTCCTTTGCATCTCAACTTACTGTCACTTATGGCTTGTCATTTTACATATGTTAGTGATGTAACAGTTGTGTACTGATGTGCTGACTACAGACAGCTACAGGTCCTTATTTCTATGCTCTCATAGTGTTCAGATCATTTGCACTAGATGTGACTGTTTCCATAAATGCACATTTTCAAAACATGAAACACTAGTAGTCAAGTTGTGTTCAAGGGTATTAATTGTAGTGCTAAGAAACTGAGGGGAAAGTGCAATGGAATGGGGTGATGATGGAGGACGGTCCAGGGTATAGGTCCAGTGTGCAAGTGGCCACAGGAAGGGGAGCAAAGGCAGTTCAAAATGGACAAGGTGACTGTGTGGGTCAAAAGGGGGACAATCAGGAGAGTCTAATTTCCTGGCGGTGGTCTTGGCTTCTGACTGGCTCGCAGGGGACGTTTGCGGAGTGGTTCACCTTCTGCAGGGGGAGGGGTGCTGGTGGCCTTTGCCTCTGTCCTCTGAACGGTGTGCCCACTGCCACTGATCCCAGGTCCCTGATTGTCTTGGGGTCAAGGTGTGGCCTGGGATCCCGGTGCAGATGGGCACACTGCTGATTGACGTGTCCTGGGCACAGAGGTGTTGGTACGCTGGGTGGGTGCTGTGGTGTTGGATCCTTATGGGGGAGGCTCTGTGGTGGTCTGTGAGTGGGCTTGGGTGACCGGCTGTCCAGTGGTCCCTGATGGGGAAGGTCCCTGTTTGTCTTGGGTATGAGGTGTGGCCTGGGGTCCCTGTACAGGTGGGCACACTGCTGATTGACGTGTCCTGGGGACAGAGGTGTGAGTATGCTGGTTGGGTAATGTGGTCTTGGAAACTGAGGGGGGATGCCCTCTGGTGGACTGTGAGTGGGCTGGGGTCACCGGCTGTCCAGTGGTCCCTGATGGGCCAGGTTGTTGATCCAGATCCTGAAGTCCAGAGTTACTGTCATCACTGGGGGCATCTTCTGTTGGGGTACTGGATAGTCATGGCACCTCGTCTCCACTGACATTGGCTGGGGCACCTGTGGGGATGTAAGTGATGTATTATGCTTCATGTCTGTGACATGTTTTACATCCCTATCTTCCCCTCTATCGTTAGTGTTGCCCTGCCACCTTTTGCTTGTGTATGGTGATGTATTGTGTGATTGTTAGTTTCCCTATGCTGTGCACTCTTTGGTGATGGGTGTCCATGCAGGGCTAGGAGGGCTGTCCATGCATTGATATAGCATGTAGGGCTTGGCAACGGGGTCTAGGTCTAGGTGCAGTATGTGGGACGTAGTGGAGTAATGGGAGTGAGGGTGAGGGGTTGAGATGGCATGCAGGTATGGGAGGTGATTAATAGTAAATAATGACTCACCAGTGTCCAGTCCAGTGTCCAGTCCTCCGGCTTCTCCAGCGAGTCCCTCAGGATGCAGTAATGCCAACACTTGCTCCTCCCATGCTGTAAGCTGTGGGGGAGTAGGTGGGGGTCTACCGCCAGTCCTCTGGATGATGAGCTGGTGCCTTGCTCCTATGGAATGTACCTTCCCCCGTAGGTTGTTCCACCTATTCCTGATGTCATCCCTTGTTCTTGGATGCTGCCCCACGGCTTTCACCCTGTCTATGATTCTCTGTCATAGCTCCATCTTCCTGACAATGGATATTTGCTGTACCTGTGCTCCAGACAACTGTGGCTCTACCCTGACTATTTCCTCCACCATGACCCTGAACTCCTCATCAGTGAAACACTGATGAGGAGGACAAGGGTGTTGTGTGGTGTGTGTTGATGAGAGTGTGTTGAGTAATGTGGTGAGGTGTGTGATGTGGTGTACGTGAGGGATGTATGGGTGTGAGTGGTGTGTGTGTCAAGTTGTCGCAGTGGTCTTGGTGTCAGTCTGGTGGCAATAATTTGTCTTCGTAAAGGGTTGTGGTTAATGTAGGTGTGTGTTTTATAGTGCTGTGGGTGTGTGGGTGTGGTGTGTGTATGAGTGTCAGGAGTGTGTTGTTAGTATTGGCCAATGTGGTGTTGTTTTGTATTTGGGTGTCCATTCTGAGCGTGGCGGTATGTACCGCCAATGGTTTACTGCCGTTGAACGTCCGCCACGGTGATTCATGGCCCATAATGTGATGTACGTTGTTTTGTTGGCGTAACGGTATGGGTGTTGGGACTGCCACTTTATCACTGACATTTTGGCTGGCAGATTTGTGTTTGTGGCTGTATTCTGTTGGATTGGTGTGTGTGTGTTATAATATGGCGAATGGCTATTCGCCACCGCAGCAGTATGTTGGCAGCCGTCACTGCGGCTGTAAGCAGGATTTACCACCAATGTCATAATGAGGGCCTGAGTGTCCTTGGTGTGGTGCCCTGTCGTTTGACAGTTGTGGCACCATGCCTTAGTGTCATCCCAGGTTTTACCCTGATACCACCTTCGTTTTTTGAGGTATCCATGGGCCCACCCTCATGGACAGATTTTTGGGGGTCTAGAGACTCCTTTTCTTTATTTCTATGGTGCTCCATCTTATTCTCTTGGGAAGGCTACACTGATTCTTTCTTTTGGTCAACCCCTCCAGTTCTGGTTTCCCACCCAATGGTCAAGCTTTCTCCCAAACTCATGGGGGAGACTGGCCGCAAACATACTAGGTACTGGTGCAATGTGTCATGGACACAATTAAGCAAAAGGTATTCTTTCATCATCAAATTGTACAGCCCTTCATAATCATGTACCTTGTTGCCTTCTAACCAACCACCTAGCATTTTTACTGAGAAGTCCACAAATTCTACCCAGAACTGACTCTGGGATTTTTGATTCTCCCTGAATTTTATGCGGTATTCCTCAGTGATAATCCCAAAGCTCTCAATCAGGGTACCCTTCAGGAGGTCATAGTATTTAGCATCTGTTTCGCTCAGTGTTAGGAGCCTATCCCTGCACTTGCCTGAGAATAACTCCCACAAAAGAGTGTTCCAGTGCTTCTTTTGGACATCCCTCCCAATGCAGGCTTTTTAAATGCAAAAAAACATTTCTGTGTATCATCTCCTTCTTGGTAAGTGGGGACAACTCATTTTGAAAGTCTTAAGTTGAAAGGTTTCTCTTCCTCCCTATTTATTAGTATGCTGCCACCAGAGATGGGTCCTAGGGCCAAATCCTTTAAATTTCCAAAATCTGCCTCTCTAAGGTCAATCTTTTGGTCAGCCTGGTGAAGTCCAGGTCTTCCTCTGTTGGTGCACTAGTGCTTCTGGTAGAGGAGCTACCCTCATCCCCACTGTCCACAGGGTCTTCTGCTTCTTCATCCACTACAGATGCATTATCATCAATCTCAACTGGAGGATTATCTCTTTGATTCTGGGCCACCAGAAGCCTGCCTTTTCCCTGCTCTGGGGGCTTTTTCTAGTACGAATTTGGTACAGTCTGCTGAGTCTCCTTAATATGCCTCATAAGGTTCCAGGTCAAGCTCTTGGTCTCTGCATCTGTCATTTTTATTTTACTAAAGTTGGGACCTTTTTTAAGAATTTGGAATCCCCTTTTTGGATAGGCCAACTAAAGTAATGACGTTCAATACTTTTTGCTTAAGTTGTAGGGACCTAACCAGGGCACTAAGAATTATTTTTTAAAAATGCAAAAATTTTTTAGTCAATTAAAAATCAAAAACAATTAAGCTAAAGGCAATTTGGTGAGTTATCCGTATGCTCACAAAATTGACAGAGTGGTATCAGTAAATATAAAGTCGTTATCGCACTGCTGGTCCACCAAATGTAGAAGGCTGGCCCTCTTTCTAGTGTGTAAAGCTAGGCACACTGTGCAGGTGGTCCAGTCAACCACATGTTGGTTTACAGGGGTAAGAACTAGACCACCTGATGCTCTGTTTGAGGTAGCTTGGTTGAGCAGTTAGGTCAATATTGAAGAAGTGCAATGCATTTGTTGTACTCACAGCATCAATCTTACAACTCACACTCAAAGAAATAGCCTGAGACCTATTTATAAAAATACTTCAGATTTGTATGTAATTTTAAAGACCAAAATCATCAAAACTGGTTAAGTACTTTGTGAGATATGAATTTTTGAAATGTAATAACAATAGTATTTTTGTGCATAATTACGCACCTTAGGAATCAAGGGAGGAAGAAATGTAAAAATCCACATAAAATTACACAGTGTGTTTAAAAAGTTCTTCTTTTGCAGGTTGGTCAAGGTGGTGGGCACAGTATGCCAGCTGGAGAAATTCAGACAGCTCCAATTCCGGCGGGAGCAATAGGAGAAGGTCTCTGGAGCCAGAGCATGGCCACTGCGAGAGACCACTAGGGAAAGCACTGCACATGTAATTTTAAAGGTGTTTCCTGGCGGTCCCCTTGGAGGGCCAAGGCCACAAGGGGTGGGGGACCCTTAGGGCACAGCTATTTCTTTGGTGCAGGGCACACTTCGGCCAGATGCAGAGCGAAGCAGGAGGTAGGTTGGTTCAAGGGTTGTTTGGAGGACAACGAGGGCACTCTTGCAGGAGGTCCAAGTTGTTTCTGAAATCCCTTGACTGGGGATTCCTTATGGGTTTTTTTCAGTCTGGGGTGGACTGTTCTTCCTGATGCCCAAAGTCAGGTGACAACTACCAAGGGTATTAGTGCAATTCAACCACTAGAAGGTGCAGTGACACCAATCTTGGTACATTGACAGGGTTTGTCCTCATGATTGTTGGTGTAAAGCTAGGTCCAGCTGAAGCATCCGGTTCTGGAGTTAGTGGCCGGTCAGTGAAGTGGACCTTACTGGCTTGTTGGTTCCTTGTGGCTTTAGAGTGGTACCTCCGCTCTTAAGGGAGTTCTCTGGAGATTTGCAAAGCCTTGAGGTCCTCTGGGGATTCTTAGAGTGTTTTCAATTGTCCAACAGCTCCTCAGCAGCGATTATTGAGTCATGGATGCAGCAGGCATGGTTTGGGGCCTTTTCTTTGATGCAGCAGGTCCACAGTTTTCATGTCTTGGATCTTATTTGTGCTGTTCTTCTTATATCCATCGAATCAGTCATCTTCCCTATCCCTGATTGGCTAATTTCCTTCCATCCAAGATGGAGGAAAATGAAATGGAGAGATCATTTCGCATGCAAAACCTTGGGGTGGTACAGGCAAGGTGGAGCCACTCTTCCTGTCCTTTGTTTGGTTTTCTCGCCATTGCTCCAGACAAATGTGGGGGTTTGAAACAGGGGCGGCCATCTGCTGCTAGCAGCAAGCCTGGGGGTCAAGTTTCAAGGGTGGTAAGCCCCTTGAAGCTCACCAGCAGGACAGTGAACATTCCTGAGGGAGGGGTGTTAGCACCTCCACCCAGGATGGGGTTTGTTCTGAATCCCAGAGAGCAGAAGCTCTCACGTGAGGAGTTCAGACTTGTATCTGGAAGTGGCAGACTGGCTGAGACCAGCCAGCAACCATGCCAGGGTGGTTAGGTTTTGCAGGGGGCACCTATGAGGTGACCCTGGTGTACATTTTATAATAAATCCAACACTGATACCAGTTTGGGTTTATCATCCTGAGTTATTTGATACCAAGCAACCCAGGGTTCAGAGTGGCCATCATGTAGCTATGAAACTCGAACTAATGAGTGTCCAGTACATGCATTTAAAATGGCTGCTCTGTTCACTCACTATGTCCCTGGTTTGGAGAAGACACAGTGGGGGCATATTGCTCATGCTACTATGCCCTCACCTACAGTATAGTGCACCCTGCCTTAGGGTTGGAAGACCTGCCAGAGGGGTGACCTATCTATATTACCTGCAGTGTGTAGGGGCCAGGGCACACAGGCAGTGTCCCATGTCGAGTTTCACAATTTACGATTACACCTGGACACTCAGCCTACAATGGCAGTGCTGGGTGCATCTGGGTGTATGGCTCTAGAGGGTGGCACACTCAGTGCTGATGCCCACATGGGCCTATGCTTAGCACCCCCTGCCCTGGGTACCTACGTTCCATTTACTAGGGACTTATAGTTGCAGCTAAAGGTGTTGCCAATTACCTTTGCATTTTTTTGGGAAAGAACTCTGACACTAGGAACTTGGCTAGCAGGATCTCTGTGTACTTCAGCCCAAGTTGCATCTGGAAACCAGGCAAAAAGTGTGTGTGTGTGGGGGGGGTACTGCAACAAAGTATCATTTTCCCTCAACACCATCTTTTGAAACCTTCCAAAATCATATAGGACTGGGTCATTATTATCAATGGGTGGGATATCCCAGTCAGCAGCTGTGCCTGCGAGATAGGATATGATAAAGGCAATCTTTGCTGGGTCTGAAGGAAAGTCTCTGGGTTTTACAAGAAATTGCAACTGGTAGCTCCAAAATGCATCAAATGTATTACTGTCTGCAAAGAACCATCCTGGCAGAGCCAGAGACACAGGGGCTGGAGTAGATACAGTGACATGAACTGGATTACCAGTTCCAATGGGAGAAGTACTGGTGGGATTTCCCATATCGCCAAAGTGTGCAGGTTGTAAAATAGGATATGTATCTTTGGAAATTGCCCCTGCTCCTACATCAGATAACCATGGTGAATGGCAGGGACAATATCAGACTATCACATCCTTAAGCATCAGATTTTCCTGCCGCAATGATTGAACTTCACTTTGTACATCCGACAGTGCCCATGATAATTCTAATGCACTTAAAGCTTCTCCTGACAGGGCCTGAGCTAATTCTTCAACATATAATTGATCGTCCATATCGTCTGAGTGTTGGAAAGTGTGCAGCTTGGCCTTCTGTTGTGCACTAACCTGGTTCCAACCGCAGTGATGAGGGTGGACCTCCTATCCGCTCACAGGGCAACTAATGATCAATGAAGCACAAACCTTTAACCATACACTGCTCTCAAGGGCAAGGGGAAATGGGATAAAAAAAAGAAGAGATAGGCTTGTGTCACAGGGTCTCCTCTGCTGCCTTGCAACACTGCATATAAGGGTCAGTACTCCTTAGACTTTTAGTGTTGATGTGAGTGTGATGCACTAGAAACAGCAAGAAGAGTTGATTACCAACAGTTCTCAGCATATAGGTGGTCATTATGACATTGGCGGTGAAGACTACAATATAATGACCATGGCGGTGATCTCTCCCATATACAGCCAAAGTACCTCCTGAACCGCCAGTGCAATCCATCCACTAACCACGGCAGTTCCCATCTTTAGGCTGGGGGAACACCACATCCTGCCTACTATACTATGACATAGCAGACCGCCAGGATATCCGGGGTGGGACCATCACCACGAAATCCTGGAGGAAACAAATCATATATAGGAGATACTCACCTCCAGGCACACAGAGGAGTCCGCGGCCACCATGCAACCCGAACTGGAAGTCTTCTCAATGCTGTACTATGTGATGGCAGCCCAGGAGCAGCAATGCCGATGACGACGGTGAGTACAGCTGCCCAGCACACAAGGGAGGGAGGGGAGAGTGACACACGCACAACACACACCATACACACATACCACATACTGAGAACCATCGGCAGATAAATTCAACAACAACATAAGCCAGGAGTAAAGAAAGCCAGGACACATACCTTTGGTGGGGTGGAACATGAGTGGACTGGGAGCTGGAGGTACTGGGCTGGGGGAGAGGGAGCTTCCTTTTTTGGGCAGCATGGGGGGAGGAGGAGGGAAGAGGTCAAGGAGGGAAAGGGAACGTTGCTTAGGTTCAATGGGGCAGGTTGTGGGAGGAGGTTTGGGAGAGGAGGTAAAGGGAGTGGTTATAGGAAGAGGAGGTGTACTGGACTGGGTTGCAGGTGCATGTACAGTGTGTGTGTGTGTGTGTGTGTGTGTGTGAGGTGATTGGCTGTTGAGTGTCTGAGTGGGAGCATTTATGTGTCTTTGGAGGGGGGTGGGCAGACAGGGTGGGAAAGTACAAAAAGGATGTGTGTATGTATGTTGTGGTGGTGTCTGCAAGTGAGGTGGGTGTTGTGAATGTGGTAGTGATGGTGGTGACTGCACATGTGGTGAATGGGGTGCTATTCTGCGTGTTTGATTTTGTGGTGACTGTGGGCAAGGCTGTACAGGTCGCAGGATCTGGGACTGAAGATGCAGTGCTTGCAGGTGTGAGTGTTGATGTGACTGTGAGGGAGGAGGAGAGGGAGACAGTGGAGGCAGTGGCTATTGTTGTATGTGCTTCTGTGTGTTGGCTGTGTGTGCCTGTGCTTGTCTATGCATGTCCTGTCTGTTGTCTTGGGTGCATGCTGGTCTGATTGTGTGCGTGGGATGGGTTTTGGAGAGAGGTCTATGGGACTGGGAACAGGTAGTTGGAGGGCAGACAGAAGAACCAGGGGCACTGGCTGCCATCAACGAGGAGGCCAGAGCCTTAAAGGATCTCTGTATGGCAGCCATGCCAAGGTGAATGTCCTCCAGGTAGGCATTGCATTGCTGCATCTGGGATGGCAGCCCCTGGATGGCATTCACTGTGGTTGACTGCCCTACAGAGATGGATCTCAGGAGGTCAATAGCCTCCTCAGTGAGGTCAGCAGGGCTGACTGGGGCAGGGCCTGAGGTGACTGGGCAAAGGAGACCCCCCTCTCCTGGGTAAGCGGGCATGGGCAACTGGGCAGAGGGCTACTGGGAGGGTGATGCTGGTAGGGGTAGGCGGAAGATGTTGTAGCTGGGGTGGTCCCAAAGGGGTCTGCCACCACCAGGGAGCTTCAATCAGATGAGGAATCTGAGTCAGATGTCATCGCTCCTGTCTCCCCCGTAGTGCTCTCCTCGCCCTCCAACCCTCTGGTCCCCTCAGAGTCAGTGGACTATGCCTCCTGGGTCCCATGGACTGTAGCTCCCCCACTTGCAGGTGCCCCTGCTCCTTCTCCAGATGATGCTAATGCACACAAGGACAGGATGAGAAAAGGAGAGAGGGTGGGGGAGAAAGAAAGGGAGCACAGGGTCAATTACAGCAACAACAGCACATATGGCATACACATCACAATCACTCACTGGGACTAACACTGTGCAGTATGAACCACAATGACAAACCAGTGCCTGGGAAAAGCAGCAAAAAGTAACCCATACACTACCATCTGCACATGTACTGGGACTCACTAAACCATGTCTGCCATGGTATGCCAGCTACCTGCCAATACCAAATATGCATACCTCCCTACATCGCTAAGCAGGACTCCACAAGATTAGCTAAACGGGCATATTGGGGCATCCTTGCACCCAAACACCATGACAGGCAATAAAAAAGGATACCACACAGTGTGTACTCAACCCCTTGTGGCTGCTGTGCTACCATCAAGCGCCCATCAAACTCTGGATTGGCCATCGCCAGTATGTGGGCCAATAGGGGAGTCAGGGTCCGACGGGCAACCCTTCCTAGTTGGGGGGCCATCCCCAGCTGGGCCTCCGCAGCATTCCATGCCCAGCGCCTCAGGTCCTCCCACCGTTTCCAACAGTGGGTGCTCTGCCTGCCATAGACCCCCAGGGTCCGCTCATCCTTGGCAATGCCACTCCATAATCCTTTCTTTTGATGGGCAGTGACCTGCAGGGGCAAAACAGACAGGAAAAAACCCTTAAACAAATAGTCCAGCTAGTCACACAAATGGCCCACCATACCCCTTTCCATCACCATTGGCACACAAATAGGCCAGAGCACAACATGTATACCACAAAACGGACAATCCCCCACCCTCCATGCACCCTTACACATGCATTCACACACATCTCCATGCATCCTTGCCATATGCATTGTGGCCAAAGTGTACACACCTGTTGGTCTGGAGGCCATACAGCTGTCCGTACTGAGGTAGGACCCCATCCACCAGTCGCTCCAACTCCTCCGAAGTGAAGGCTAGGGCCCTTTCCCCAGTCACACAGGCCATGGTAGGTTCCAGACACAGGTCACAGCAGCACACGCAGTGTAGGTCTTCTCCTGTTGAAGGTCAAGAAACAAGTGAGGAATCAGCTAGAAAATGTCAGTCACGTGCGCGGCAGTGTACAACGTCACCACCAGCGTAGATCCCCATTGGCCACTGTACTCCATAGAGACCCATACTATCCAATGAGGAATTGCATGACAGTGCAAGACCGCCTACTGCCATGACGCCCAACGTCGGTGGAATTACCTCACTTCCACCTGCCCCTCCATCCAGGACAACCAGTCGCCATTTCAAGGGGGGGGAGGCCTATCGACAATTACTGCGTCGCAGATTAGTTTGCCACATACTTCACCATTACACTGTCACAATACATAAGTGCACCATGTGGACTGCAGTTGTGGTGTTGTTGTTCCAATTGTGACAGCCTACTCACTCTTGTGTCCCTTAGATACCTACTACTGCCAATGAATAGGAGATGGAGACACAACCCTGTGTACAGGCCTCTGGTGGACTTGGCTACACTGGAGGACAGGCACATAATACTGACCTATAGACTGGACAGGGCCACAATCACAGAGCTGTGTGCCCAGTTGGAGCCTGACCTGATATCAGCAATCCGTCATCCCACTGGGATCCCCCCTCTTGTGCAAGTGTTATCAGTGCTCCATTTCCTGGCAACTGGGTCTTTCCAAGTGGCAGTGGGCCTGGTAGCAGGCATGTCACAGCCAATGTTTTCAATCGCGCTGGCAAGAGTTTTGTCTGCCCTGGTGAAACATGTGCAGCTACATTTCTTTCCCCCAGTTGGAAGATTTGGCCACAGTGAAGGCCAGATTCTATGCAATGGGACATATCCCCGATATTATTGGTGCGACTGATGGGATACATATTGCATTTGTCCCCCCTGCACCAGAATGAAGAGGTGTTCAGGAATCTTAAGAGTTTCCACACAATTAATGTGCAAATGGTGTGCCTAGCAGACCAATATGTCTCCCACGTCAATGGCAAGTATCCTGGGCTGGCGTATGATGCCTTTGTTCTGAGGAATAGCAGCATCCCGAATGTGATGGCCCAACTACAGAGACACAGGGTGTGGCTAATAGGGGAGCCTTGGTCCCCACCCAGTGTATGTTAGTGTATGCCTCTGGTGTCAACCCCATAGAATAAATGTTGTCCTTCAATACTTGCAGGTGACTCTGGCTACCCAAACCTATCATGGCTGCTGACCCCAGTGAGGAATGCCAGGTCAAGGGCTGAAGAACGTTATAATGAGGCACATGGGCAAAACCAGGCAGATCATTGCGAGAACCTTCTGTCTCCTGAAGGCCCGGTTCAGGTGCCTCCGTCTGATAAGGTGGATCCCTGTGCTACTCACCTGAGAAGATCTGCCAGATAGTAGTGGCATGCTGCATATTGCACAACCTGGCCCTCAGACGCCAGGTACATTTTCTGCAGGAGGAGGAGACTGGAGATGCCCGTGTGGCAGCAGTGGACCCTGGGGACAGTGAGGATGAAGATGCTGAGGCTGAGGATGACGACAACAGAACATCAGTAATCCATCAGTACTTCCAATGACACACAGGTGAGACAGTGTAGATTAACATTTCTATGACTATGGGTGTATTCTTTGTGGCTGTGGCAAGATGGCATTTACTTCCATTTTACCTCTACTTACTCTCACCTATGGTTTGTAATATTGCAGATGTTGGTGATATTACAACTGTCTACTGATGTGCTGACTACAGCCAGCTACAGGTCATTATTTCTATGCTCTCACAATGTACAGTATATTTGCAATGGATGTAACTGTTTCCATGAATACACATTTGCAACACATGACATACAAGTAGTCGAGTCGTGTCCAAGGGTGTTTATTTTAGTGCTAAAAGTTGGGGGGAAGTGCAATGGAATGGGGTGATAATGCAGGAAAGTCCAGGGTATTGTTCCAGTTTGTTTGTAGCACAGGTGCAGTGTCCAAGTGGCCATAGGAAGGGGAGCAAAGGCAGTTCAAAGTGGACAAGGTGACAGTGTGGCACACAATGGGGACAATCAGGAGAGCCTCATCTCCTGGTGGTGGTCTTGGGAAGTGTCTCTGGCTTCTGTCTGGGTTGCAGGGAATGTTTGCAGGGTAGGTCACCTTCTGCAGAGGGAGGGATGCTGGTGGCCTGTGGGTCCTGTGGTGAGGCCTCCTGCCCACTAGTGGCAGCGGACGTGGAGGGCTTGTCAATGGACTGGCTAGTGGTAGGGGCCCGCTGGTGTGCTGTTGCCTCCCTCATGATGTTGGCCATGTCTGCCAGCACCCCTGCTATAGAGATCAGGGTGGTGTTGATGGCCTGCAAGTCCTCCCTGATCTCCTGATACTGTCCCTCCTGCAGCCGCCTGTTCTCCAGCATGTTGTCTAGGATCTGGCCCATCAAGTGATGTATTATGCTTCATGTGTATGACATATTGTACATCCCTATCCTCCCCTCTATGTTTGCTGTTGCCCTGCCACCTTCTGATTGTGTATGGTAATGTATTGTGGGATTGTTAGTTTTGCTATGCTGTGCATGCTTTGGTGATGGGTGTCCATGCAGGGCTGGGAGGGGTGTCCATGCATTGGTATAGCATGCAGGATTTGGCATTGGGTTAGTCATATGTGTAGGTGCAGCGCATGGGTTGTAGTGGAGTGATGGGAGTTAGGGTGAGGGTGTGAGATGGCATGCAGGTATGGGGGGTGGTAAGTGTTAAATGTTGACTTACCAGCGTCCAGTCCTCCGGCAACTCCAGCGAGTCCCTCAGGATGCAGTAATGCCAAGACTTGCTCCTCCCAGGTTGTGAGCTGTGGGGGAGGAGGTGGGGGTCCACCGCCAGTCCTCTGTATGGTGAGATGGCGCTTTGCTGCTATGGAACGTACCTTCCCCCGTAAGTCGTTCCAACTCTTCCTGTTATCATCCCTTGTTCTTGGATGCTGTCTCACGGCATTCACCCTCTCCACGATTCTCTGCCATAGCTCCATCTTCCGGGCAATGGAAATCTGCTGTACTTGTGTTCCAAACAGCTGTGGCTCTACCCTGACAATTTCCTCCACCATGAACCTTAACTCCTCCTCAGTGAAACGAGGTGCCTTTGTGGTGCCATGGGTGTTATATGTTGTGTGTTGGTGAGAGTGGGTTGGTTGAGGTGGTGGGGTGTGTGATGTGGGGTGCGTAAGTGATGTAGGGGTGTCAGCGATATGTTTGTGGTTGTATCTGTGATATCAGTGGCTAACTCTAGCAGTATTTTGGTGTTGGCAAAGGGTTGTGGGTACTGTGGGTTGGTGTTTTATAGAGGTGTAGGTGTGGTGTGCATATGAATGTCAGGTGTGTGTTTTTTGCATTGGCCAATGTAGTGTTGTTTTGTATGTAGGTGACCATTCTGAGCGCGGCATTATGTACCGCCAATGGTTTACTGCCATTGAATGTCCGCCCTGGTGATCCGTGGGTCATAATGTGGTGGGCGTTGTTTTGTTGGTGTAACGGTATGGGTGTTGGTACCGTACAATTAGCACTGACCTTTGGGCTGGCGGATTTGTGTGTGTGGCAGTATTCTGTCGGATTGGTGTGTGTGTGTCATAATACGGTTAACGGATATGCAGCACCGCGGCGGTATGTTGGCGGCTGTCAGCGTGGCGGTAAGCGGGATTTACCACCAGTGTCATGATGAGGGCTTCAATGTGCTATTTGTAGATTTTTTTTTTATTACTGATATTTATAATGTATAATCGTGCCTTTTCAGTAGGATATTCAAAACAAGAGGGGGAATCTGGAAAAGAAAGCCGGGGAGGTGTGTATTAAGTCACTTGGTGATATGAGGTTACCTTGCTTGCCAATATGCTCAGATAAATAGGGACTACAGTAATGCTACTTGATTCAGATTTGTTTAAATGTTATTAGGGAAAGAGGATTTTAAGTTTTTTTTTCATTTAACACCAATGGTTTGAATAATAAGCATAAATGATGAGCGGTAGAAAAATGGACACTGGGGCATAGCCACGATATAATCTTTATACAAGAAACCTATACAAGAATTCGGAACAAAGTTTTCTATGTTTTCTGCTTGGTCTGGATTTCAAAAGGTGTCTTGTTCACAGAAAGCACATAGAGGGGTGGCTATCTTTATCAGTATGAGCTTATTGATGAAGTTTATAGCTTCACAGATGAAAGAAAATGTTAGATGGCATTGGGTAAAGGAGTAATAGCTGGATCATTTTTTACATTTGCTACAATTTATGTTCCAATAAATGATCACCCAATGACGTTAGCTGCGTTTTTCTGTCTTTTATGATATTTTCTGGATTAGTGATTTCAGGAGGAGATTTTAATTTTCTCCAGGATCTTAGGATCTCTTCAGTTGCAACCTGCAGACAAAGTAAGTGTAAAACTGCAAAGATTCTGGCACAATATAAGCATTGTTTAAATTGGGTTGACTCTTGGAGAGAACATTTTCTGAACCATTATGAATACTCTTGCCTCTTGTCCAGATTTAAGTCTCCCATGAGATTAGATTTTTCTAAGTCTCAGCAAACAGCCCCTAAATATATATGCATCCCTCAAATCGGCTTTTGGATCATTACATACTAAAAGTGCATGTTGCAGATATTCAACAACCTTCTTCCGTCAGATGAGCTTTGAATAGATCATACGTAGAGGAAGAGTCCTGGGTTACTGAACTCAAGTAAGAAATTATCCAGTACTTTTCACTGAATATGCATTCAGCAAAGCTAGATACATTCAGGGTAACTATGAGAGACTTCATATTATCTAAAGATATTTTAAGGAGAAGAAGTTTAAAACAGGAGCAACTAGTGTGTCAATTAAAACAAGCACAGGAGGGATATATCTATTTTAAAAATAGCCTGTCTCACAAGCATGTGGAACATGCTAAAAAACAAAAGAGTTTTTATCATTAAAAAGTGTTTTTTCAAAGTAATAGAGCCTATATGCAGCGAGTCTATGAATAGATCGAATACTTGGGCCACTTTTTAGCCTGACAGGTGTGGGGAAATGTTGTTGAAATACAATTAAATCACTTACAGATCCAGAAACTAATACCACAGTCAGAAACTAATACCAGGGTCACAGATAGTAAAAGTATTCAAAATAAAGTTCTTCAAAATTAGAGCTGTCTATATATCCAGCGGCAATCCACTGTTGACATTAGAAGCCTTTATAGAAAAGCTTCTATAACCAGTTTAAGGCCTACATGACAGGGAATTATTTTTGAAGATGGTAACATTGGAAGAAGATGCTGATGACATCATGGACCTGATTTAGAACTCAGCAGAGGGATTACTCTGTCACAAATGTGACGGATATCCCATCCACTGAAATCTAAATCCCAAAGAGGATTATGGGATTTCGATTTTGGCGGACAGGATATCCATCACCTTTGTGACGGACTAACCCATACGCCTATTTCTAAATCAATCCCTATATCTTTATCCAATGGAGCGGCATAAGGAGAAGATGACTCCTACCACATTTTTTAAAAAGTTTTTCAGAATCTTAAACCCAGTTATTGTCCAGCTTGCAAATTATATTTCACAGGAAGGAAAGGTTCTGGAATCTTGTAATTCCTCAGTGGTGGTCAGCTTTCTCCAAAAGAATAAAGATCCGGAAAATCTGAATTTCTACAGGCCAATTAGTCTGCTTAATTTGGATTATAAATTAACTTAACAATTATTGGTGATTAGACTGAATTAAACAGCAAACCAGCTTATAAACAAGGATCAAAATGGCTGTATTGCTGATAGACATTTGTCAACAAATACATGCTACTTAGTCAAAGCCTTGGATTTGTTTTTAAGAATAAGCGAATACTGGAACATATCTGTTGTTTAGATGCTAAAAAGGCTTTTGAGTTGGTCAATTGGGACAGTCTTATCTTAATTTTAAAAGTGTTTTGATTTCCATGCCAGTTTATTTCTATATTTAGGCATCTTTATGAAGGATCACATGTTTGATAGATTGCAAATTCTCTCATTGCAAGGCGATTTAAAGTTAAAAGTGGAGCCAGACAGGGGTATCCCTTGTCACCCATTTTACCCTCCCTTTTCATTGAACCACTAGCGATATCCTTTTGAAAAAGCAAAATGATTAAGATCTTAATTGATGAAAAGTCAAAAATCTAACTATGCACTGAGAACATTAGGTTTTTCCTAAAAGCAGATCTGGATGTCCGGTGCAGAGTTCTCAACGTCTTTTCTGAACTTCAAGAGCTAGGCGGTTATGACAGCAACAAAGCAAAAACTGAGATCTTATTAGGACACTTTACTAGAAGAAATACACCCATTAATAAACCCAAATCCCAAGTGCTACTTAATATACTCAAGAGTCATGGTTGAGGATCTCTATGGCCTGATTTTTAAACTGTTGAGTTGCAATGTTGTTAAGTTCTTCCCTCAGCAAAAACGATTCCCCTTTTCCTTGTACCCACGTTGGTTGCAGCGGCGTTCTAACTCCCGTTGGCTCTTGCGGAGGCTGTTTTTAGAACTAGCTTCTTCAGTTTTAACTGCCACACAAGATGGTGGCCGCAAATCCTTGTGAGGTCAGCGCTCTAGTGTTTCTACCTTAGTCTTGTGCTGAAGCTTCCCTTCAGCTATTTCTCTCTGGGAGCCCTGCACTTCAACTGTCATCCTGAAGAGAATGAGCAGTGTTGCTGAGGTGCTTCGTTTCCTAGAGAATTCTTCCAGTTTTGAGTAATTAATTCTTTTTTTTGTTACGGTGTGCACACCAGCTACTTTTTCCCTTTTGAAGAAGCTGAATTTTTTCCTTGTTCCAACAACTGGCTATTGGCTTTCTGAGGAGAATTAGTTTTGGCATAACAGAACTTCAAGCAACTGCAGTAAGGAATCCTCTTGTATGATTTCCGGACTTGCCAATATATATATATATATGACCGTGACCAAGACCGTGAAGGTCGAAACGCGTAGGTGTTAGGTGGTGGGTTGTTTCGTTATTGAAAATAAAAGTGGATTCATCACAATCCTGTGAGTGCGGCATTTTTAACTTAAGTTTTAAACTGGTATAATAATATATATTATATATGTATATATACATATATATTCAAGAACTCTTTGCTTTACAGACTTGTCAGTCTTAGAGACAAATCTCAGTGCTCATACTAATTCCTAGATATTGTGATTGAGAAAACTGAACCTTGAAAAGGAATTCTAGTTTCCTGTAAAAGACATTAGCAGTTTGTATATTTGTGAACTTTTGAACTGTTCTACAGAGAACCTTGGAAACCTCTTGTAAAGAAATGGCTTCCTGTTGCAGTTACCCCCCACTTTTTGCCTGATACTGATGCTGACTTGACTGAGAAGTGTGCTGGGACCCTGCTAACCAGGCCCCAGCACCAGTGTTCTTTCACCTAAAATGTACCATTGTCTCCACAATTGGCACAACCCTGGCACCCAGGTAAGTCCCTTGTAACTGGTACCCCTGGTACCAAGGGCCCTGATGCCAGGGAAGGTCTCTAAGGGCTGCAGCATGTCTTATGCCACCCTAGGGACCCCTCACTCAGCACAGACACACTGCTTGCCAGCTTGTGTGTGCTGGTGGGGAGAAAATGACTAAGTCGACATGGCACTCCCCTCAGGGTGCCATGCCAACCTCACACTGCCTGTGGCATAGGTAAGTCACCCCTCTAGCAGGCCTTACAGCCCTAAGGCAGGGTGCACTATACCACAGGTGAGGGCATATGTGCATGAGCACTATGCCCCTACAGTGTCTAAGCAAAACCTTAGACATTGTAAGTGCAGGGTAGCCATAAGAGTATATGGGCTGGGAGTCTGTCAAAAACGAACTCCACAGCTCCATAATGGCTACACTGAATACTGGGAAGTTTGGTATCAAACTTCTCAGAATAATAAACCCACACTGATGCCAGTGTTGGATTTATTAAAAAATGCACACAGAGTGCATCTTAGAGATGCACCCTGTATTTTACCCAATTGTTCAGTGCAGGACTGACTGGTCTGTGCCAGCCTGCTGCTGAGACGAGTTTCTGATCTCATGCGGTGAGAGCCTTTGTGCTCTCCGAGGACAGAAACAAAGCCTGCTCTGGGTGGAGGTGCTTCACACCTCCCCCCTGCAGGAACTGTAACACCTAGCAGTGAGCTTCAAAGGCTCAAGCTTCGTGTTACAATGCCCCAGGGCACTCCAGCTAGTGGAGATGCCCGCCCCCTGGACCCAGCCCCCACTTTTGGCGGCAAGTCCAGGAGAAATAATGAGAAAAACAAGGAGGAGTCACTGGCCAGTCAGGACAGCCCCTAAGGTGTCCTGAGCTGAGGTGACTCTGACTTTTAGAAATCCTCCATCTTGCAGATGGAGGATTCCCCCAATAGGAATAGGGATGTGACCCCCTCCCCTTGGGAGGAGGCACAAAGAGGGTGTACCCACCCTCAGGGCTAGTAGCCATTGGCTACTAACCCCCCAGACCTAAATACGCCCATAAATTTAGTATTTAAGGGCTTCCCTGAACCTAAGAATTTAGATTCCTGCAACAACAAGAAGAAGGACTGCCTAGCTGAAAACCCCTGCAGAGGAAGACCAGAAGACAACAACTGCCTTGGCTCCAGAAACTCACCGGCCTGTCTCCTGCCTTCCAAAGAACTCTGCTCCAGCGACGCCTTCCAAAGGGACCAGCGACCTCTGCATCCTCTGAGGACTGCCCTGCTTCGACGACGACAAGAAACTCCCGAGGACAGCGGACCTGCTCCAAAAAGACTGCAACTTTATCCAAAGGAGCAGCTTTAAAGAACCCTGCAATCTCCCCGCAAGAAGCGTGAGACTTGCAACACTGCACCCGGCGACCCCGACTCGGCTGGTGGAGAACCAACACCTCAGGGAGGACCCCCGGACTACTCTACGACTGTGAGTACCAAAACCTGTCCCCCCTGAGCCCCCACAGTGCCGCCTGCAGAGGGAATCCCGAGGCTTCCCCTGACCGCGACTCTCTGAAACCTAAGTCCCGAGGCCTGGAAAAGACCCTGCACCCGCAGCCCCCAGGACCTGAAGGACCGGACTTTCACTGCAGAAGTGACCCCCAGGAGTCCCTCTCCCTTGCCCAAGTGGAGGTTTCCCCGAGGAAGCCCCCCCTTGCCTGCCTGCAGCGCTGAAGAGATCCCTTGATCTCTCATTGACTTCCATTGCGAACCCGACGCTTGTTCTAACACTGCACCCGGCCGCCCCCGCGCCGCTGAGGGTGAAATTTCTGTGTGGGCTTGTGTCCCCCCCGGTGCCCTACAAAACCCCCCTGGTCTGCCCTCCGAAGACGCGGGTACTTACCTGCTGGCAGACTGGAACCGGGGCACCCCCTTCTCTCCATTATAGCCTATGCGTTTTGGGCACCACTTTGAACTCTGCACCTGACCGGCCCTGAGCTGCTGGTGTGGTAACTTTGGGGTTGCTCTGAACCCCCAACGGTGGGCTACCTTGGACCAAGAACTGAACCCTGTAAGTGTCTTACTTACCTGGTAAAACTAACAAAAACTTACCTCCCCCAGGAACTGTGAAAATTGCACTGTGTCCACTTTTAAAATAGCTATTTGTGAATAACTTGAAAGGTATACATGCAATTGAAATGATTCAAAGTTCCTAATGTACTTACCTGCAATACCTTTCAAACAAGATATTACATGTTAAATTTGAACCTGTGGTTCTTAAAATAAACTAAGAAAAGATATTTTTCTATACAAAACCTATTGGCTGGATTTGTCTCTGAGTGTGTGTACCTCATTTATTGTCTATGTGTATGTACAACAAATGCTTAACACTACTCCTTGGATAAGCCTACTGCTCGACCACACTACCACAAAATAGAGCATTAGTATTATCTCTTTTTACCACTATTTTACCTCTAAGGGGAACCCTTGGACTCTGTGCATGCTATTCCTTACTTTGAAATAGCACATACAGAGCCAACTTCCTACATTGGTGGCAGCGGTGGGATACAAGACTTTGCATTTGCTGGACTACTCAGCCAATACCTGATCACACGACAAATTCCAAAATTGTCATTAGAAATTGATTTTTGCAATTTGAAAAGTTTTCTAAATTCTTTAAAGTCCTGCTAGGGCCTTGTGTTAGTCCCTGTTAGCATTTCTTTTAGAGTTTAAAAGTTTGTAAAAGTTTGAATTAGATTCTAGAACCAGTTTAGTTTCTTAAAAAGTATTCCAACTTTTAGAAGCATAATGTCTAGCACAGATGTGAATGTGGTGGAACTCGACACCACACCTTACCTCCATCTCCAGATGAGAGAGCTAAGGTCACTCTGTAACATAAGAAAAATAACAAGGGGCTCCAGACCTACCAAAGCACAGCTCCAGGAGCTGTTGGCAGAGTATGATAGAGCCAACCCCTCTGTGGATAACACAGAGGAAGATGATAGTGAACTGGAGGAAGAATCCCCTCCACCAGTCCTATCTAGGGAGAACAGGGCTTCTCAAGCCCTGACTCCAAAAATAATAGTCAGAGATGCTGGCTCCCTCACAGGAGGGTCCAACCTCTCTGAAATCACTGAGGATAACTCCAGTGAAGAGGACATCCAGTTAGGCAGGATGGCCAAAAGATTGGCTTTGGAAAGACAGATCCTAGCCATAGAAAGGGAAAGAAAAGAGATGGGCCTAGGACCCATCAATGGTGGCAGCAACATAACTAGGGTCAGAGATTCTCCTGACATGTTGAAAATCCCCAAAGGGATTGTAACTAAATTTGAAGATGGTGATGACATCACCAAATGGTTCACAGCTTTTGAGAGGGCTTGTGAAACCAGAAAAGTGAACAAATCTCACTGGGGTGCTCTCCTTTGGGAAATGTTCACAGGAAAGTGTAGGGATAGACTCCTCACACTCTCTAAAAAAGATGCAGAATCTTATGACCTCATGAAGGGTACCCTGATTGAGGGCTTTGGATTCTCCACTGAGGAGTATAGGATTAGATTCAGGGGGGCTCAAAAATCCTCGAGCCAGACCTGGGTTTATTTTGTTGACTACTCAGTGAAAACACTGGATGGTTGGGTAACTGGAAATGAAGTGCATGACTATGTTGGGCTTTATAATTTGTTTATGAAAGAACACATTTTAAGTAACTGCTTCAATGAAAAGTTGCATCAGTATCTGGTAGACCTAGGTCCAATTTCTCCCCAAGAATTGGGAAAGAAGGCAGACCACTGGGTCAAGACTAGGGTAACCAAAACTTCCACTGGGGGTGACCAAAAGAAAGGGGTTACAAAACCTCCCCAGGAGAAAGTGGGTGACACTAGAAACAAAGAAAAAGAGTCCTCTGTAGGCCCCCAAAAACCAGAACAGGTGGGTGGGTCCCAAGACACAACCCAAAACAAAGGTGGGTACCAGGGTAAGAACTGGGATGCCACTAAGGCATGGTGCCATAACTGTAGACAGACAGGGCACCACACCAAGGACCCTTCTTGTCCCAAAAACAAACCCCCTAGCAAAATCCCAGGGGTAACCAGTGTAGCCATTGGGGATGACTCCTCAGATGAGGAGGTCTTCATAGCTTTCAACTGGAAAATGGGCCCAACAGGAGAGTTGGAGATTCCAGAGGGAAGTAGACACTTCCACCACCTACTGGTGAATGGAATCCCAGCCACTGCCCTGAGAGACACTTGTGCCAGTCACACTATTGTGCATGACAGGCTGGTGTTCTCAAACCAGTACATCCCAGGTGAGATGGCCAGAGTAAGAGTTAGCCCAGACAGGGTCACTGATAGGCCTGTGGCTTTTGTGCCCATAGAAGTGGGTGGGACTTTTAGCTGGAGAAGGGTGGTAGTCAGTACAGACCTCCCCCTTGATTGTCTCCTTGGAAATGACTACCCAGAGGTTAGTCAGAGCCCAAGAGAGGAACTGGTCCAGTGCCAGTCCTCTCCCAAGGATTCTGGAGGTCCTGCCCCTGCAGTAACTGCAAGTAGGCCCCAGAAGAAAAAGAAAAGAAAACAGACTAGGAAAGGTGGGCAACCTTTACCCAAGGTTCCAGCAAGCCAAGGAGATTCTGCTCCAGTAGGGGAGAACTCCAAAAGTGGCACTGGTACAGTCCAACCTTACTCACAAGAAGTCCTGGCTAGTCAGGCAACTGTTAAGCCTGAGTGTGTGGCTCCTCAGCTAACAGAAGAAAGAGTGGAAGAAGGGTGTTTACTACAAGATGTGGTAACCCCCCACTCTAATACAGCAGACAGGCACCCTGAACCCAAAGAAGCCTGTAACTTAGCCCCTTCCCTTGTAGGTGAAGAGCTAAAGGTGTGGTTCTGGGCACTGACAGCTGTCAGTGGCCTCTGCTGGGTGTTAGCCTTTATGGCTGCACTATCCTTGGCATGGTGGTCTGACCCCATGCCAAATAGCAAATTAGGCCCCCTGACCCTGTTGGTCATGGTGGGGTTACTCCAGCTCTGGGTAACCTCTTTGGGTAAGCTAGGGGTGACCCTGGCTAAGATAAGATTAGCAGAGGTGGATACCTCTAACCTCAAAATAGAGAGAATGGGTGGAGACATTAAAGACACAGACAAGAGGCAATTCAGACTAGGTCCTATTACTGTGGAAGTGGGTCAGTTCCCCAGGGGGAATGACCTGAGCAGGAGGATGTAAGGCAGAGTAGGCCCTGCAACAAACCAGCCTATTTCCTCTACTCTTCCTCGCCTGACAGACTAGGAAGACTCTCCCAGCTTTGGCTGAGTCTCCTGGCCTGTGGGCTGGGGGGGGCTTGTGTAAAGAAATGGCTCCCTGTTGCAGTTACCCCCCACTTTTTGCCTGATACTGATGCTGACTTGACTGAGAAGTGTGCTGGGACCCTGCTAACCAGGCCCCAGCACCAGTGTTCTTTCACCTAAAATGTACCATTGTCTCCACAATTGGCACAACCCTGGCACCCAGGTAAGTCCCTTGTAACTGGTACCCCTGGTACCAAGGGCCCTGATGCCAGGGAAGGTCTCTAAGGGCTGCAGCATGTCTTATGCCACCCTAGGGACCCCTCACTCAGCACAGACACACTGCTTGCCAGCTTGTGTGTGCTGGTGGGGAGAAAATGACTAAGTCGACATGGCACTCCCCTCAGGGTGCCATGCCAACCTCACACTGCCTGTGGCATAGGTAAGTCACCCCTCTAGCAGGCCTTACAGCCCTAAGGCAGGGTGCACTATACCACAGGTGAGGGCATATGTGCATGAGCACTATGCCCCTACAGTGTCTAAGCAAAACCTTAGACATTGTAAGTGCAGGGTAGCCATAAGAGTATATGGGCTGGGAGTCTGTCAAAAACGAACTCCACAGCTCCATAATGGCTACACTGAATACTGGGAAGTTTGGTATCAAACTTCTCAGAATAATAAACCCACACTGATGCCAGTGTTGGATTTATTAAAAAATGCACACAGAGTGCATCTTAGAGATGCACCCTGTATTTTACCCAATTGTTCAGTGCAGGACTGACTGGTCTGTGCCAGCCTGCTGCTGAGACGAGTTTCTGACCTCATGCGGTGAGAGCCTTTGTGCTCTCCGAGGACAGAAACAAAGCCTGCTCTGGGTGGAGGTGCTTCACACCTCCCCCCTGCAGGAACTGTAACACCTAGCAGTGAGCTTCAAAGGCTCAAGCTTCGTGTTACAATGCCCCAGGGCACTCCAGCTAGTGGAGATGCCCGCCCCCTGGACCCAGCCCCCACTTTTGGCGGCAAGTCCAGGAGAAATAATGAGAAAAACAAGGAGGAGTCACTGGCCAGTCAGGACAGCCCCTAAGGTGTCCTGAGCTGAGGTGACTCTGACTTTTAGAAATCCTCCATCTTGCAGATGGAGGATTCCCCCAATAGGAATAGGGATGTGACCCCCTCCCCTTGGGAGGAGGCACAAAGAGGGTGTACCCACCCTCAGGGCTAGTAGCCATTGGCTACTAACCCCCCAGACCTAAACACGCCCTTAAATTTAGTATTTAAGGGCTTCCCTGAACCTAAGAATTTAGATTCCTGCAACAACAAGAAGAAGGACTGCCTAGCTGAAAACCCCTGCAGAGGAAGACCAGAAGACAACAACTGCCTTGGCTCCAGAAACTCACCGGCCTGTCTCCTGCCTTCCAAAGAACTCTGCTCCAGCGACGCCTTCCAAAGGGACCAGCGACCTCTGCATCCTCTGAGGACTGCCCTGCTTCGACGACGACAAGAAACTCCCGAGGACAGCGGACCTGCTCCAAAAAGACTGCAACTTTATCCAAAGGAGCAGCTTTAAAGAACCCTGCAATCTCCCCGCAAGAAGCGTGAGACTTGCAACACTGCACCCGGCGACCCCGACTCGGCTGGTGGAGAACCAACACCTCAGGGAGGACCCCCGGACTACTCTACGACTGTGAGTACCAAAACCTGTCCCCCCTGAGCCCCCACAGTGCCGCCTGCAGAGGGAATCCCGAGGCTTCCCCTGACCGCGACTCTCTGAAACCTAAGTCCTGAGGCCTGGAAAAGACCCTGCACCCGCAGCCCCCAGGACCTGAAGGACCGGACTTTCACTGCAGAAGTGACCCCCAGGAGTCCCTCTCCCTTGCCCAAGTGGAGGTTTCCCCGAGGAAGCCCCCCCTTGCCTGCCTGCAGCGCTGAAGAGATCCCTTGATCTCTCATTGACTTCCATTGCGAACCCGACGCTTGTTCTAACACTGCACCCGGCCGCCCCCGCGCCGCTGAGGGTGAAATTTCTGTGTGGGCTTGTGTCCCCCCCGGTGCCCTACAAAACCCCCCTGGTCTGCCCTCCGAAGACGCGGGTACTTACCTGCTGGCAGACTGGAACCGGGGCACCCCCTTCTCTCCATTATAGCCTATGCGTTTTGGGCACCACTTTGAACTCTGCACCTGACCGGCCCTGAGCTGCTGGTGTGGTAACTTTGGGGTTGCTCTGAACCCCCAACGGTGGGCTACCTTGGACCAAGAACTGAACCCTGTAAGTGTCTTACTTACCTGGTAAAACTAACAAAAACTTACCTCCCCCAGGAACTGTGAAAATTGCACTGTGTCCACTTTTAAAATAGCTATTTGTGAATAACTTGAAAGGTATACATGCAATTGAAATGATTCAAAGTTCCTAATGTACTTACCTGCAATACCTTTCAAACAAGATATTACATGTTAAATTTGAACCTGTGGTTCTTAAAATAAACTAAGAAAAGATATTTTTCTATACAAAACCTATTGGCTGGATTTGTCTCTGAGTGTGTGTACCTCATTTATTGTCTATGTGTATGTACAACAAATGCTTAACACTACTCCTTGGATAAGCCTACTGCTCGACCACACTACCACAAAATAGAGCATTAGTATTATCTCTTTTTACCACTATTTTACCTCTAAGGGGAACCCTTGGACTCTGTGCATGCTATTCCTTACTTTGAAATAGCACATACAGAGCCAACTTCCTACACCTCTGATTCCTGGAGAAAAGAAGATATTGAGTTAACATTTTTTTCTTAGAGAGAGGCTAGTCTCTCAAAAGATCCAGGTTAGGAGAACGATAAATTGGATGAATATGAATGGCTGAACAGTTAAATGCGCAGTAGGAACGTACTTATCTATGCTCTTATCACCCAACTGCAGGTCCCTCCTTTAAAGAAATAAGAAGAAAGGTGCAGGCTTTCAGAGACACACACTGAATATCTATCTTCAAGTGGGAAACACAGGCTGGAACTGAATCTGGAGGCGGTCTCTCTTTTTCTATTCCCATTCCCCTTTCCCTCTAGTGGATGGAGGGTTCAGATAATCAGTTAAAGTCTGAGCATACATCTGTTGGAGGGAGTTGGGTAAAAGGCATCTGCTCCTTTGGAAGTTTGATTTAATGGGTAATCTTCTGACAGATTGAAGTGCCTAAAAATACTTATTACCACCCAAACAGAATGGCTGAAGGTTTAGATTTTAATGTCTTGGCGGAACTTATGGGTGAAATACAAAAACAGTAACCCTTACCCTAGATGAAAACAAAAACTTGAGAGAGGAAATATAAAGATGACATGTTAAGACCCAACAGCTCATGGACAAATTAAATACCTTCACTTTTGGGAATACCTCAGGGACTAGTGGAGTTTAAAAAAAAACCTTCCCTATCTCTACCTCAGAAATATCCACACAAGTCATTAATTTCATCTCCCCTATCATTCCCCTGGCCCCATCTGAACTTTGTAATGAAGATCCTTACAAGGCGCAGATATTTTTAACCCAGTGCTCCTTACACTTCCTTTGTTGTCCCATTATTTTTACAGAGGATCAGTCAAAAACAGCATTCATTTTTGTCTTATTTTAGTGGAGATGTGGCTTCATGGTCCATGCCATTGGTGTCACGAAATGACCCTATATTATATGATTTGGAAGTCTTTAAAACCAAATTTCTTTGAATCTTTGACCACAGAATAATTTCCCAAGCCACAGATAAAGAATTACTAGACTTAAAACAAGGTAATAGGGATTTGATCTCTTACCTGACCCAATTCAAGAAATTTATTGGGGAGACTGGTTGGCCAAAGAGAAAAGGGCTGCGTTTTTTTACTGAGGTTTACGAGAAGAACTAAAAGATGCACTAGCCCAAATTCGAGATCGACCTACTGATGTGTCAAAATGAATTGATCTAGTTTTACAGATTGACCAGCATCTGTTTGAAAGAAAAGCTGAACGCAAGAGAGAATTTCGTCATAGCCTGACCAAGTTTTGATAGGAGTAAAATGGAAAGTATCAAGACCTCTGATACACACTCTTCGGAACAGCCAATGCAAATCAGCAATTTTAGAGGTCCCCGTCAAAAGAGGAAAAGGACAAGCAAATATCTAAGAATCTATGTCTCCATTGTGGGTTGAGAATGCCATAAGACGCCTAAACAAGATAATTCAGGAAAAGAGAAAACTCATTAACCAAGAGAGTAGCCCTGGTTGACTTACAACACCAACCAGCCCCTGAATCCCAATTAGTGGCAAACACCTTACAGTCTGCTTCCCCTGATCTTACCATCTCTTTTGACCTCATCTTCAGAGAAAAGACGCTGAAGGAGGTTTCACTGATGATTGACTCAGGAGCTACGGGAAATTTCTGTGACATCCAGTATGCCACAAAAATGGGAATGCATCTTGTAAAAAAGAGAATAGCAGAGCCTGTTTGTGAGGTCCTATCACAGATGAAACTGAACCTATACTTCTGAAAGATCATCTAGGACAACAAGAAAAGATATCTTTCAATCTCATAGATTCTCCTTAATTTCAGCTGATCTTGCTCTTACCGTGGCTTACGGAACACAACCCAGAAATTAACTGGGAAAAGAGGACTGTCCAATTTAATTCAAGTTACTGTTGGAAGCATTGTTATGGTCCTCAAGAGATAAGAAGTGCACTATATCCTGCTCAGGTTTTAGTTACTAAATCCAATGTGGTTTGTGCTCTGGAAAAGGTTATCATTCCCCCAGAATATAAATGTTAGGAATGGGGTCTTTGGTTGGCAGTCAGGTTACCCCCTGTCCAAGCAAGGACCCTCACTCTAGCCAGGGTAAGTTACACACAATCCAAATTATCCCTCTAGTAGCTTGGCACTGAGCAGTCAGGCTTAACTCAGAAGGCAATGTTTAAAGTATTTGTGCAATAAATCCTGCAATAACACAGTATAGCACCACCAAAAATACACCATACAGTGTTTAGAAAAATATATAATATTTATCTGATAAGATGCAGGTCAAAACGATTAAAATGCAATAAGTATATGTTGAGATACCACTGTAAAAGTGAAATAAAGTGTCCTTAGTCTTTTAAAAGCAATAAATGTCTCTTTCAAGCACAAAGTACCTGATTTGCGTTCAAAATCTCGGCAAAGAACCAAAGAGGAAGAGATGTGTGGAAAACAAGGGGGTGTGCATCAATTTCTCGGGCTGCACACAGCAATGTGTTGTTTAGTTTTCACACGGGGACGGTTGTGCGTTGATTTTCAGCGCTGGGGTCGTGGATCTTCTTTGGGTTGCGGGGTTTTCAGACGCCCCGGGGACGATGTGTGGATTTCCGGCACTGACAGGACAAAGTCACAGGGGCTGTGTCAATCCGGTGGGCATTGCGTGGAAATTTCTACTGCACGGCAGGCGCTGCGTTGATTCTTCTCTGGATGTCGGGCTGTATCATTCCGGCTCAGCTGTGCGTCAATCCAGTGGGCCGTGCATCGAATTTCTGGTTGCTACGCTGGCGCTGCATCAATCTTCTCATTGCGAAGTCGGGCTGCTTTGTTCCGGTTCGGCGTGCAGTGAAATTTTCAACGCGGTGCAGGCTGCGCGTCGGTTCTGGCAGGCTATATGTTGATTTTCGCCGCACAAGTAGTCCTTCTTGTAGAGATGAAGGGGGTCATTCTGACCCCGGCGGGCGGCGCTTGCCGCCTGCCTGGCGGGAACCGCCATTTAGCCGCTCCGCTGGTGCCATTCTGATCTTCCCGCTGGGCCGGCGGGCGCTACCCAAGGTAGCGCCCGCCGGCCCAGCGGGAAGTAGCACTGCAACACAGAATGGAGCCGGTGGTGTTGCGGGCGTGCGACAGGTGCAGTTGCACCCATCGCGCTTTTCACTGTCTGCTAAGCAGACAGTGAAAAGCTTCATGGGGCCCTGTTAGGGGCATGGGCAGTGCAGGGGCCCCCAGGGGCCCTTAGACACCCATTACCGCCAGCCTCTTCCTGGCGGTGACAACCGCCAGAAACAGGCTGGCGGTAAGGGGCTCAGAATCCCCATGGCGGCGCTGCTTGCAGCGCCGCCATGGCGGATTCGCCCAGCCAGTGGTAAACCGGCGGGAAACCGCCGGCCACGGTTTTCTGACCGCGGCTTTACCGCCGCGGTCAGAATGGGCAAGGAAGCACCGCCAGCCTGTTGGCGGTGCTTCCGTCATTCGACCGCCAGGGTCGGAATGACCCCCGAAGTCTTTTTGGCCCTGAGACTTCAGTGAACAGGAGGCAAGCTCTATCCAAGCCCTTGGAGAGCACTCTCACCACAGCCAGAGAGCAACAAGGCAGCAGGGCAACAGCAAGGCATCAGTCCTTCACAGAAAGCAGACAGGTGAGTCCTTTGGGCAGCCAGGCAGTTCTTCTTGGAAGGATGCAAGTTCTGGTTCAGGTTCTCTTCTCCAGGAAGTGTCTGATTTGGTAGGGGCAGAGGCCCTGTTTAAATACCCAAATGTGCCTTTGAAGTGGGGGAGACTTCAAAGAGTTGCTTAGAAGTGTGCAAGGTCCCCTTTCAGTTCAATCCTGTCTGCCAGGATCCCAGTAGTGGGCGTTGCAGTCCTTTGTGTGAGGCCAGGCTACAGTCCTTTGACATGTAAGTGTCAGGCCCTTCACCCTCCCAGCCCAGGAAGGCCCATTCAAAATACAGACTTATGCAAGTGAGGCTGAGTATCCTGTGTTTGGGGTGTGTCTGAGTGAATGCACAAGGGAACTGTCAACTAAACCCAGCCAGACGTGGATTGTAAGGTACAGAAGGATTTAAGTGCGGAGAAATGCTCACTTTCTAAAAGTAGGATTTCCAAAATAGTAATATTAAATCCAACTTCACCAGTCAGCAGGATTTTGTATCACCATTCTGGCCATACTAAATATGAGCTTCCTACTCCTTTCAGATAAGCAGCTACCACTCAAACAATATTTGAGGGTAGTCCCAATGTTAGCCTATGAAGGGAGCAGGCCTCACAGCAATGTAAAAACGAATTTAGGAGATTTACACTACCTGGACATGTAAACTACATAGGTACATGTCCTGCCCTTTGCCTACACAGCACCCTGCCCTAGGGTCTACCTAGGGCATACCTTAGGGATGACTTGTATGTAGACAAAGGAGAGTTTTAGGCTTGGCAAGTACTTTTAAATGCCAAGTCGAATTGGAAGTGAAACTGCACACACAGGCCTTGCAATGGCAGGCCTGAGACAAGGTTAAGGAGCTACTTAAGTGGGTGGCACAATCAGTGCTGCAGGCCCACTAGAAGCATTTAATTTACAGGCCCTGGGCACATGTAGTGCACTTTACTAGGGACTTATAAGTAAATAAAATAAGTCAATTGCATGTGATCCAATGTTACCATGTTTAAAAGGGAGAGAGCATATGCACTTTAGCACTGGTTAGCAGTGGTAAGGTGTGCAGAGTCTTAAAACCAGCAAAAACAGTATCTAAAAAGTGGAGGGAGGCAGGCAAAAAGTTGAGGGTGACCACCCTAAGGCTGTGAGGTCTATCAATAAATAATTGTCTGCAGTGTTTGACCAAGCAGAGGCAGAGAAGCTACCTCCCCACAGATCTTGTGATTGCAGGATTGAACTTGAGCCAGGTGCAAATCTACATTGCAGTAGAATCTATGCCCTTACTGAAAAGTAGAACACGTTCCTAAAAGAATATTTGGAAAAATATTTGGCAAATGGTTTTATTCGTCCCTCTCAATCCACAGTCTCTTCCCCCCTTTTTTATTATCCCAAAGAAGAAGAATGCAGTGTTAAGAGCTTGTATCGATTATAGAGCGTTAAATCAAGTTACGGTGAAGAATCGATATCCCCTGCCCTTTATTTCAAGTACTGCTAGATCAGGTAAAAGATGCAAAAATCTACACCAAACTAGATCTTCATGGAGTGTACCATTAAATTCGAGTTGCTAAGGGAGATGAATGGAAAACGGCTTCCACACCCGGTTTGGTCTATACGAGTACCAAGTGATGACCTATAGACTACGTAACGCGCCAGCCACTTTCCAGCACTTTGTGAACAATGTTCTGAGAGAGTTTTTAGATCACTTTGTAGTAGTCTACATTGATGATATTTTAATTTTCTCCCAGAATTTGCAAGACAATGTAGATCACGTGAGAGCACTTTTAAAGAAATTGTCGGAAAATAGCCTATATGTGAAGTTGAAAAAGTGTGCCTTTCATGCGAAGGAAGTAGAATTCTTGGGATTCGTTTTAACAGAAAATGGAGTTTCCATGGATCCTGCTAAAATTCTAACAATCCTAGATTGGCCTTCTCCTAAAATGGTGAAGAAGATGCAAAGTTTTGTTGGCTTTGCCAATTTTTACCGCCGGTCTGTAAAGAGTTTTCGAAAAAGGTGGTCCCCATTACAAAACTTTTGAGAAAAGGAGTACCCTTCCATTGGTCAACTGATGCTGAAGAATCTTTTGAGTTCCTCAAAAAACCTTCATGACAGCCCCGATCCTTCGCCATCCTAACCCTGAGGACCCATCTTTTGTGGAAGCTGATGCCCTCAGGCCAAGCGATTGGTGGTGTATTGTCTCAGAGGCACAAGGAAACAGGCTGACAGAGAGCTATTGGCAGTGAAGGATGCCTTTCAGGAATGGCAGCATTATTTATTAGGGGCTCGTCATGTAGTCACTGTGTTCACTGATCATAAAAATCTTCAGTTTTTAAAGTCTGCTAATACATTAACTCAAAGGCAATTGAGATGGTCCTTGTACTTTGCAGATTTTAATTTCACCATTACCTAGCAACTTGGTTCTTCCAATGGCTAGGCAGATGCGTTATCAAGAATGAATAATATACCTGGAGCCTGACAAGCGGAAAAGATTCCAATTATTCCAGCAGACGAGTTTGTTTGTACCTTACAATTTTCCGAAATAAAAAGAAACGTTCAAGAATCCATGTCTGACCAACAAATGTCAGATTGGGCCAACAAAAAAGAAGGAAGAAGGGTTTTATAAAATCTTCCTTTTGTTGAAAATGCTTTATATTTCCCAACTCGTGAGTTGCAAGAACTAGCACTACAAGCATGTCATGATGATCCTTTAGCTGGCCATAAAGGAATTTTGAAGACTGCCAAATTAATTATGAGTTATTTCTGGTGGCCTGCCATGACCCCTCAAATAAAACAATAAGTTCAAACCTGTCATAAATGCATTCGGGGAAAGACAACATGATTAGCTCCCGAAGGTGAGCTTCAGCCTCTTCCCATTGCACCATATCGTTGGCACAACATTACTATGGATTTGATTGTAGATTTACCTTCAAGTCACAGTTTTGACAAAATCCTAGTTTTTGTAGACACCTTTTCTAAAATTAGTAATTTCATCCCTCTGAAGAAGGTTCCTAGAACCTCTCAGTTAGCACAGTTATTTTCACAGCACATAGTGAGAGCTCATGTCATTCAGGTGGTTATAATCTCAGATTGAGGTCCCCAATTTGTTTTCCAATGCTGGAGGGCATTTATGAAACAACTTGGAATAGAATCACATTATTCTACTAGTTATCATCTGGAAACGGATGGACAGACAGAAAGAGTTAACCAGGAGATAGAGCAGTGCCTACGCTTATATCTCCTGGACCAACATAATGATTAGCCAGATTCCATTTGGACAGCAGAATTTGCGTACAACAATGCTATTTATGCCTCCACTGATTATTCTCCTTTCTATTTGAACTCTGGTAGGCACCCAAACATTATCTTACGAAGACCGGGAGGCTCGGTCCCAGCTGTGAACGAATTCAGTAAGAAAATTGAAAAGGCCTACCAATCAGCTGGAGAACACTTGACCAAGGCAAAGGTCTATCACAAGAAACATGCTGACAAAAAGAGGAGAGGCAATCCTAGTTATTGCGAGTGTGAGGATGTCTGGCTATCCACTCAACATTTACATTTAAGAGGGAACACAAAATTCCAGCCTAGATATGTAGGACCCTTTAAAATAAAGAAAATTGTAAATCCAGTAACAGTCAAACTCGCCTTGCCCCCTCAGATGAAGCTTAATCCAGTATTCCATGTCTCTCTACTTAAAAGAAGCCTTTCCAGTGCAAGGACAACCACTCCTCATATCGTATCCAAATAGATTCACATTTAGAATATGAAGTGAATAGAATTTTAGACTATGGGGGTCATTCCAACCCTGGCGGTCAGTGTTAAAGCGGCGGCTAACCCGCCAACAGGTTGGCGGTTAAAAAAATAGAATCCTGACCCTGGCGGAAACCGCCAACAGAGACCGCCACTTTAACACTCCGACCGCCACGGCGGTACAAACAAACAGCGCAGCGGTCACCGCCAACAGACAGGCGGAAGACAATGTACTGCCCACCCTATCACAACCCACCAATCCGCCACCTTTTCCGGGGCGGTAGCCCCCCAGATAAAAACACGGCAGAAACAGCCATTTCAAACGGAAAACGCTCACCTCCATACACCCCACGAGGAATCTGGGCAGCATGGAACCCGAACTACACATCCTCCCAGCTATTGTATTCCTGCTCATCTACCAGGAGCACGAACGCCGGCGCAGAAGACAACGGTGAGTACTGCACCTACGAGACAGGGGAGGGGGGAGGAGAAAATATTACGGGCACACATACGCGACACACCCACCACCACCCTCACCCACTACAACACACACATCAATGCATAGCAATACATCACTGTTACAACCCCCAAACCCCCCGGAAGAATGCAAAGACAAAATGAAATGATCATAAACAGTCGAATATATTGTATTATTGGCCTATAAAAATATCTCACATTTAAAACTATTATATACATAAATATTAAAAGTCCGATAATTTTAGCAGTCATTGTCCGTGGACCACTGGGCCCAAATCACATGGGCAAAGCCCACACAGGATACCTGACACCAACGGAGAGAACACTGCAGGGGCATCAGATAGAAAAACTACAGGCACCTCAGGGGGAAGGGAAGGGAGGGCACCTCAGCCACATGAGTACACAACACCAGATCCACGAGGGGCCTCCATGGCCACTGTCCCATCCTGGGGAGTGCAAAGCCACAGTCTCTCAAGTCCATACAGTGGGTGGTTTGCCCACTGTGCCATCCTGGGGAGTGCAAAGCCACAGTCTCTCAAGTGGATGACAGTGTCCACTGTTCTGGAGGGGGACTGGTGCCCAGAGTGCTTCGTGCAGCCCTGCCCGACACAGATGAGGGCCTGCCCCTTCTGCCAATGGGCCAGCGGTGCTTGAGATGAAGGGGCCAGTGCAGCGGTGCTTGAGACGGCGGTGCCCTGTTCAGCGGTGCTTGAGACGGCGGTGCCCTGTTCAGCGGTGCTTGAGATGGCGGTGCCCTGTTCAGTGGTGCTTGAGACGGCGGTGCCCTGTTCAGCGGTGCTTGAGGCAGTGGTGCCCTGTTCAGCGGTGCTTGACGCAGCGGTGCCCTGTTCAGCGGTGCTTGAGATAGCGGTGCCCTGTTCAGCGGTGCTTGAGACGGCAGTGCCATGTTCAGCGGTGCTTGAGACGGCGGTGCCCTGTTCAGCGGTGCTTGAGACGACGGTGCCATGTTCAGCAGTGCTTGAGATGAAGGGCCCAGTGCAGCGGTGCTTGAGACGGCGGTGCCCTGTTCAGCGGTGCTTGAGACGGCGGTGCCATGTTCAGCGGTGCTTGAGATGAAGGGCCTAGTTCAGCGGTGCTTGAGACGGCGGTGCCCTGTTCAGTGGTGCTTGAGACGGCGGTGCCCTGTTCAGCGGTGCTTGAGACAGCGGTGCCCTGTTCAGCGGTGCTTGAGAAGGCGGTGCCCTGTTCAGCGGTGCTTGAGACGGCGGTGCCTTGTTCAGCGGTGCTTGAGACGGCGGTGCCCTGTTCAGCGGTGCTTGAGATGAAGGGCCCAGTTCAGCGGTGCTTGAGATGAAGGGCCCAGTTCAGCGGTGCTTGAGATGAAGGGCCCAGTGCAGCGGTGCTTGAGACGGTGGTGCCATGTTCAGCAGTGCTTGAGATGAAGGGCCCAGTGCAGCGGTGCTTGAGACGGCGGTGCCCTGTTCAGCGGTGCTTGAGACGGCGGTGCCCTGTTCAGCGGTGCTTGAGACAGCCGTGCCCTGTTCAGCGGTGCTTGAGATGAAGGGCCCAGTTCAGCGGTGCTTGATATGAAGGGCACAGTTCAGCGTTGCTTGAGATGAAGGGCCCAGTGCAGCGGTGCTTGAGACGGTGGTGCCACGTTCAGCCGTGCTTGAGACGGCGGTGCCCTGTTCAGCGGTGCTTGAGATGAAGGGCCCAGTTCATCGGTACTTGAGATGAAGGGCCCAGTTCAGCGGTGCTTGAGATGAGTGTCCAGTGCAGCGGTTCCGGCCATGGCATGGATGTCACTCACCACCTGACATGTGGCTGGCGGGGCCTTCCTGCCCATCTGTCTGTTGGCTTGCAGGGCCCTCCTGGGCTGCAGTACCGGGCCTCTGGGTGTCCTCCTGCACACCTGGGATGGGGCTAGTGGGGCCCTCCTGGGCAGCTGGCCTGCTGCCGGACTTGTCGGGCGTGCTGCCCTTCCCACCCTTCCCTGGTTGTCTGTGGCCCTTTCCCACCTTTGGCGGTGTGCCAGGTGGCACCCCACTTCCAGCCGGAGCCAGGGTAGGGATTTTGGTCCCTGGTGTCTTTGGCCTCTCGCGCCGGGCACTGGTAATCTTTGGGTGCTTTTCCAGGGGGGGGCTGGCCGTGCCTTGGCTCCTAGCAGAACTAGTTGCCCTTGAGGGTGGGGGACTCCACAGTCCTTGGACAACAGTCTTGATAGGTCCTGGTTTTGTGGTGGGTGAGGTGCTGATTGCAGTCTTAGGAGATGGACGGGGTGGGGGAGTTGTTGGAAAGAGGTCAAGTTTGGAAAGGAAAATCAATTTGGAAAGAGAGGGACGGGTAGATGTAGTGGGTATGGGAGTGGAGGAAGAGGATGTGGTTGTAGGAGTGTGAAGTCTGGGGTCTTTGGGTGCAGGTGCTTGGGGTGGAGGCTGTCGTGAGGTGGATGGCTGTTGGGTGGGTGGCTGCCCGTGTTTGTGTGGTTTGGAAGAGGGGGTGACAGACACACTGGGAGAGGACACAGGGGACGTGTAAATGGTAGTGGGGTGGTGACTGCACGAGTGTTCTGGTGGGTGTGCTGGTGATGGACGTAGTGGCTGAAGATGTTGTGCATGCAAGTGTGAGTGGAGACGTCACAGGGAGGGAGGAGGGAGACGAGGAGGAAGGGGACACAGAGGAGGCAGTGGCTGTTGGTATGTCTGCATGTGGATGTTGCTTGTGTGAATGCTTGTGTGATGTGTGGTGCTTATGTTTGGCTGAGCTCCCCTTGGGTGTTGAGGTGTGTGCAGGCTGGTCTGATGGTGTGTCTGGGATAGGCAGAGGTACAGGGGATTGGGTCTGGGTGGAGGAAGTTGGAGGGGGGAGGCTGGAGACAGGGACAATTGCTGAAGTCAGTGCAGAGGCCAGAGCGTCGAACGATCACTGATGGGCAGCCTGACCAGAATGAATGCCCTCCAGGTATGCATTACTCCGGTGCACCTCCCTTTCTTCACCCTGGATGGCATTCAAAAGAGTTGACTGCCAAACAATGATGGTCCAGAGGAGGTCAATGACCTCCTCACTGAGGGCAGCAGGAGTGACAGGGGCAGGGCCTGAGGTGCCTGGGGCGAAGGAGATGCCCACCTTCCTGGGTGAGCGGGCACGGGGCAAACGCTGAGGGGCTGCTGGGAGGGCGGTGCTGGTGCGCTGGGTGGTGGCTGTACCTGTTGTTGCGGGGGGCACGGATGTTGCCGCCACCACAAGGGAGCTCCCTTCAGAGGACGAGTCGCTGCCACTGACATCAGCACGAGTCCCCGCTGTGGAGCTCCCCTCGCCCTCCGTCCCACTGGTGTACTCAGAGTCCATTGCATGGCCCTCCAGGTCCATGTGGGATGCAGCTCCCTCGTGCTCCAATGCCACTTCTCCTCCGCCTGATGATGCTAATGCACACATGAACAGGAAGACCACAAAAAAAGGTGGGGGGGAGAAAGAAAGACATGTTGAGTGCATGCATAGGCGACACCGTTGGCGGAGAGGACAGACACAGAAGCCCCCTGCACTATGCCACGCACTTGGGGTCCACTACTCAATCAATGGGACATGGCCTACAAGCCTATGGACGACAACTGCACACATAGATGACACAGGACCATGGATACCTGTACTTGGCACCCTACAGAGATGGGGGGTGGGGGCACAGGGCCATGCCTTACGGAGGGGCCTAGCCTACAGAAATCGCCCTGGCCTAGGGATACCCAGAGCCCTCCTCCCCCACCCAGACACCTCCACTGCGCGCAAAGTCACCAGAATGAGAGTGTACTCACCCCCTTGTGTCTGCTGTGATGTCCTCACGCGCCCATCCAAATCAGGGTAGGCCACTGCCAGGATCTGGGACATCAGGGGGGTCAAAGTACCACTGGCACCCCTCCTACGTTGGGAGGCCATCCCCAGCTGAGCCTCCGCCGTCTTCCTGCTCCAGTGTCGGATGTCCTCCCACCTCTTCGGGCAGTGGGTGCCCCGTCTGTTGTGGACCCCCAGGGTCCAGACGTCCTTGGTGATGGCACGCCAAATAGCGACTTTCTGGTGGGCGCTGACCTATGTGACATGTACAGGGGGAGAAAAAAAATCATCACCTTCTGCATGCTCGATGTGAGTGGCCCCCCATCTCCACCCTTGCCATGTGGCACATGCTCTCATCTGTCGTTTGATGCATGCCTCAATCGCTCCCCTCCCCACCATCTTTCATTCACCCGACTCAACACAGGCATTGGACACAAAGCATGGTCCCAGTGTACTTACCTGTTGGTCTGGAGGACCGTAGAGTAGCGCATGCTGTGGAAGGACCCCATCCACGAGTTTCTCCAATTCTTCAGAAGTGAAGGCAGGGGCCCTTTCCCCAGTCGCAGCAGCCATTGTCTCTTCCAGACCGAGGTCACAGCAGCACTTGCAGTGTAGGTCCTCTCCTGTGGAAGATCAGGTATTGAGTGATTAAGTAGATAGAAAATGGCGGTCACGCCTGCAGCGGTGCGTACTACAGCGGTGCGTACCGCGACCGCCGGCGCACATCGTCATTGGCTCGTGAAACCCATAGGGTTCAATGTTAACCAATGCAGCTTTGCACCGCGGTCTTCGACCACCTACCGCCACGGTGTGCCACGCCAGCGCATTGACCTCACATCCCATTGTCACACTTCACAGGTCAGGCAGCCGCCATTTCAAGGGCCCACATGGCTTCTTTTCTACTGCGTCACACATACCTAGGCATTGCCTCAACAGTCATACAAACCCTTCAATGCATAGTGAATCGTGTTGTGTGCAAGCTGTGGGAACGTACCTGTGGGTTGATTGACTCTGTGCTCGCTGTTGTCCTTCCTAGGCACCGTCCGCTGGGACATGCGAGGAGATGGAGGAATCTTCCCGTGTACAGACCGCTGGTGGACCTGTCGACAATGGAGGAAAGACATGTCATACTGACATACAGGCTTGACCGAGCCACTATACATGAACTGTGTGCCCAGCTTGAGCCAGACCTGATGTCACCCATCCGCCAACCCACAGGGATCCCCCCTCTAGTGCAGGTGCTGTCAGTACTCCATTTATTTGCAAGTGGGTCATTTCAAACAACAGTGGCCATATCATCAGGGATGTCCCAGCCCATGTTTTCCAAGGTGTTGTCCAGAGTGGTGTCTGCCCTGCTCAAACACATGCGGAGCTACATCATTTTCCCTGAGGTGGGGGATTTGCCTACAGTGAAGGGTGATTTCTATGCCCTTGGACATATCCCCAACATCATTGGTGCCATTGATGGGACACATGTTGCTTTGGTCCCCCCAGCAGGAGTGAACAGGTGTACAGGAACAGGAAAAGTTATCATTCCATGAATGTACAGATGGTGTGTTTGGCAGACCAGTACATCTCCCATGTTAATGCCAAGTTCCCTGGGTCAGTGCATGATGCCTACATCCTGCGGAATAGCAGGATCCCGTATGTGATGGGTCAACTCCAGAGGCACCGGGTGTGGCTATTAGGGGACTCTGGTTACCCCAACCTGTCATGGATATTGACCCCAGTGAGGAATCCCAGGACCAGGGCAGAGGAACGCTACAATGAGGCCCATGGGCGGACTAGGAGGGTGATTGAGCAAACCTTTGGCCTCCTGAAGGCCAGGTTCAGGTGCCTCCATATGACAGGTGGATCCCTAATGTACTCACCAAAGAAGGTTTGTCAGAGCATCGTGGCCTGCTGTATGCTTCACAACCTGGCTTTGCACCGCCAGGTGCCTTTTCTGCAGGAGGATGGTCCAGATGGTGGTGTTGTAGCAGCTGTGGAGCCTGTGGAGAGTGAAGAGGAGGAAGCCGAAGAGGACGACATACAGAACAGGAACACAGTAATAGAGCAGTATTTTCAATGACACACAGGTAAGAGTACACACCGGCATATTACATTTACTTAAAGACTTCTACCTCTCTACTGTCTGATTTTTTCCCCCAGTGTATGGTAACTGTGTTGTGACTTTCCCTTCCGTTTTCAGAGATGTGGGCCCCACTGCGTGACATCTGCTTTGTTTCCCCATGGACTACAGCTGTGTGACAGCGGTTTGTTGGCATCACAATGTGAATAAACATTTTGGCACTGTCATGTCTAATACATTTGTTAAAATCACAGACAGACTCCAGATTGTTTATGTGCAATAAGTGTGTTTATTCAAGTGCTCTAAATTGGATGGGTGGTTGCAAATCGGTGAGGGGTGATGGTGGAGGATTGTCCATGGCAGAATCCAGACTATCAGTATCACAGGTGCATTGTCCAAATGCCTGTGGAAAGTGGAGCAGGGGCAGTTTAAAGTTGGACAGGGTGACAATGTGGGACAGTGGGATGACAATCAGAGCGGTATCCTTTGCTGGCGGGGGTCTTGACATCTTACTCTGTCTTCTTCCTGGATCTCAGGGCCCGCTTGCGGGGTGGTTCTCCTTCTGCAGGGGGTGGGGTTCTGGTGGCCTGTTGGTCTTGTGTCGGGGCCTCCTGTCCACTAGCGCCGGCGGAGGTGGTAGCCAGTTCTTGGTCCATGATAGTGACAGGGGCCCTTTGTGGTGCCACAGTGTCCCGCAATGTGGTGACTAACTCATTCAGGGCCACTACGATGGTACCCATGGCGGAACTCCTGAAACCTTGCCAGGACCGTCGCCATCGTCTCCTGGGAGTGGTGGTATGCTCCCATGATGGAGGAGAGGGCCCCGTGGAGAGTGGGTTCCCTTGGCCTGTCCTCCCACTATCGCACAGCAGCCCTCCCAGTTCCCCTGTTTCCCTGGGCCTCTGTTCCCTGGACCGTGTGCCCACTACCACTGCCCCCAGGTCCCTGTTGTTGTTGGGGTGGTGGGTTATCCTGGGTTCCCTGTAGTGGTGGACACACCGCTGATTGACGTGTCCTGGGGACAGAGATATGGGCCCGCTGGGTGGGTGCTGTGCTGGTGTTCCCAGAGGGGGGAAGGTCTGCTGTGGCCTGTGACTGTCTGAGGGGAACCGACTGTCCTGAGGTCCCCGATGGACCGCGCTGGTCATCTAGATCCAGGGAGACAGAGCTGCTGTCCTCACTGTGGGCCTTTTCTGGGGGTTGAGTGGACATTTGTGGACCCTCCTGCGCGGTGACCTGGCGTTCGGGTCCTGCAGGGGTATAAAAGTATGGTTATTGCTTCTGTGTGTGCCAATGGCGTGCAATGGGTGGGTGCCCGTGTACCCCAGTGCTGCCATTCCTTTGTTGGTGCTGTTGTGACGGTGGTTTGGGTGGGGGTGATGGGGATGTGCATTGGGCATGCTTTGGTGATGGGTGTCCATGCTTTGTGGTCACATGCAGGGCTAAGTTTTGGGATGGGTGGGTTGTGATGGTGAGACATTTACAAGGGGTAGGTGTGATGGGGTGGGTGTGAGTGTGGGGGTATGATTTGGCATGCAGGTGGGGTGGGGGGATGAAGTAGTGAAGATGAGACTTACCAGAGTCCATTCCTCCAGCTACTCCTGCGAGGCCCTCAGGATGCAGGATGTTCAAGACCTGCTCCTCCCATGTTGTAAATTGTGGGGGAGGAGGTGGGGGTCCGCCGCCAGTCCGCTGCACCGCGATGTTGTGCCTTGATACCATGGAACGCACCTTCCCCCGTAGGTCATTCCACCGCTTCCTGATGTCGTCCCGATTTCTTGGGTGCTGTCCCACAGCGTTGACCCTGTCGACTATTCTGCTCCATAGCTCCATCTTCCTGGCAATGGTGGTGTGCTGCACCTGTGTCCCGAACAGCTGGGGCTCTACTCGTACAATTTCCTCCACCATGACCCTGAGTTCATCATCTGAGAACCTGGGGTGTCTTTGAGGTGCCATGGGGTGGTGTGGGTGATGTGTAGGATGGATTGTGTGGTGCTAAGTGTGGTGATGTGTATTGTTGTGTTGTGTGAAGTGCGTGCTAATATTGCAGGGTGACAGTGAATTGGGCGTCTGGGTGCTCGGATGTCTTTTCTCGGTGCGTGTTCACGAATCTCTCGGAGTGGAAGTTTGAGGGTGATGTGGGTGTGTGTTTTATATTGTATTGGGTGTGTGGGAGTGGTGTGTGTATGTGTATCAGGTGTGTGTATTTCGAATTGTCCAATGTGGTAGTGTTTTGTACGAGTATGTGTATTTCGACCGTGGCGGTGTGTACCGCCAATGGAATACCGCGGTTGAAAGACCGCTGTGTGGATTCGTGGGTCGTAATGGCATGGGCGTATTTCTGTTGGCGTGACGGTGGAGGTTTGGTCATCGCCATTTTATCGCTGCCCTTTGGTGTGGCGGACTTTTGTGGATGTCGGTATTTTGGCGGTTTGCCTGTTGTGGGTCAGAATGACCGTGGCGGTTTACCGTGACCGCAGCGGTGTTATGGCGGTCTTCTGTCTGGCAATAAGCGCCTTTTACCGCCGAGGTTGGAATGACCCCCTAAAAGTTTAAAAAAGGAACATTATATTACCTCATTGATCGGAAAGGTTATGGCCCAGAAAAAAGGTCCTAGGAAGCCATCCAAAATGTGCATGCTCAAAAGTTGATAAAGCAATTTCACAACACTTTCCCCAACAAACCTTCTTGTGGGAGAGAGTTCTTTGGAGGGGGTACTGTCAGGAAAACTATTGCCAGTGTTGTTAAGTTCTTTCCTCAGCAAAAACGATTCCCCTTTTCCTCGTACCCACGTTGGTTGCAGTGGCGTCCTCACTCCCGGTGGCTTTTGCGGAGGCTGTTCTTAGAACTAGCTTCTTCAGGTTTAACTGTCACTCAAGATGGTGGCCGCAAATCCTTGTGAGGTCAGCGCTCTAGTGTTTCTACCTTAGTCTCGTGCTGAAGCTTCCCTCCAGCTGTTTCTCTCTGGGAGCCCTGCACTTCAACTGTCATCCTGAGGAGAATGAGCAGTGTTCCTGAGGCACTTTGTTTCATAGAAAATTCTTCCAGTTTTGAGAAATTAATTTTTCTTGCTACGGTGTGCACACCAGCTACTTTTTCCCTTTTGAAGAAGCTGAATGTTTTCCTACTTCCAACAACTGGCCATCGGCTTTCTGAGGAGAATTGGTTTTGGCTTAACAGAACTTCAAGCAACTGCAGTAAGGAATCCTTTTGTCGGATTTCCAGACTTGCCAATATATATATATGTACATATATATTCAAGACCTCTTTGCTTTGCAGACTTGTCAGTCTTAGAGACAAACCTCAGTGCTCATACTAATTCCTAGAGACTGTGATTGAGAAAACTGAACCTTGAGAAGGAGTTTTTGTTTCCTGTAAAAGACATTAGCAGTTCATATATTTGTGACCTTTTGAACTATTCTCCAGAGAACCTTGGAAACCTCTGACTCCTGGAGAAAAGAAGATATTAAGTTAAAATTGTTCTTTTAGAGAGAGAGGCTAGTCTCTCAAAATCCAGTTTCGGAGAACGATAAATTGGGTGAATGTGAATGGCTGAACAGTTGAATGCACAGTAGGAATGTACTTATCTATGCTCTTATCACCCAATTGCAGGTCCTTTCTTTTAAATAAATCCCAATAGGAAGAAAGGTGCAGGCTTTCAGAGACACAGACTGAATATCCTATCTTCAAGTGGGAAACACAGGCTGGAACTGGATCTGTAGGTGGTCTCTCTTGTTCTATTCCCATTCTCCTTTCCCTCTAGCAGATGCAGGGTTCAGATAATCAGTAAACGTTTGAGCAGGTATCTGTTGGAGGGAGTTGGGTAAAAGGCATCTGCTCCTGTGGAAGTTTGATTAAATGGTTAATCTTCTGACATGCAAGGTCAAACCCTTGCTTAATAAATGAACATATACTTCCAGTTTCAATCATAGGGAGAGTAGCATTAGTTCAGATGTCAGTCTTTCCGCTATTTAACTCTAGTTTTTCTCTGCCATATTTTTTTTACCAATGAAGTTTTTTACTCATGTAAAATGTTTGATTTACAACTTAATATAGGCTCATGAAACACCACGGTTAGCACTTTAGATACTGTATAAGTCAACTGAGGATGGCATCCTAGGTCTTCCAGATCTAAAACAATATTATTTTGCAACTTATTGATTCTATGTAAGTTGTAGGTTACCGCACGATATACAATGAAAAACATGTTGGCTACATTGTTATGTTTACAAACCTCTTCTACAATCAAAAACAAAATTTAATTTTCACTCCCCAAGATTCACTGCTGTAATTGGGGAAGGAATGTATAATCAAACCAGAATCGTGACTTTCTGGGTCTACATCACAAATAAAGGACTCTTTGGAACTGTATGAACTTGTGGATGTTAAAGTGCCCTTTGGTTGCCAGGAGGGTTGTTTTGCTCTGTATTTGAAGTATTGCTCCTAGTTTGGGGGTTTAGGTTGGCCCCCTTGGCCTCCTTGAGCACCAGATTATTGAAATTTAGGGTACTAAAGGGGTTGTGCCTTGTGTGTCCAGGCCAATTTAAACAGCTATGAAAAGAACTCGATCTGAAAGCAACTAAGGCAAGCTCAGACCTGGTTGAAGATCTGGTTTGGAATATTATCATTAGATCAGTAAGTTACTGGAAAACCAGACTAGTTGAAGCTAAAAAGGTTAACGTTTTTCCTGAAATTGTTGAAACGAGTGAATGATTGTATCACAGGAATCCTACAATAGAACAAATCGTTATAATTTCTCAGTGTTAAAGGCAGCGAATCTCCGTAGAATGTGCTTCTTTATGAAATGGTTATTATATAGGACTCCTGCCTTTATTCATAGAATCTCTCCCTGAGTGCGTCTCACTGCTTCTGATGCTCAGCCACCAATGGAAGGCAACTTGACCCATGTTGTGTTTGCATGCTTAAAATTACTAGACTATTTAATGGACATTCTTAATATTGTCAACCCATACTGGTGCTCACCCTCCTTGAAGAACCCCAGTAAAAATTATTCGGTCACTTTTCTAGCTTGGATTTGAGCATTAAAACCAGTAAAATAATTTTTTATAATAACATTAGTGGATCAATCATTCATTTTGTCAAACTGGCAAACCTCTTTTGTGCCTATGATGGAATAATGAAACATTAAAATAATAAGAGTAAGTGATTGTGAGAAGCGTTATAATGTAAGGTCTGGGTCAATGGTAAAACATGCTGAACTTTGGGAGGACTTTCTATAAATATCGTGGGAAGGCAGGATTGTACTAAAACAGGTGATGTGAATTGTATTTTTTCATAGATGGCCTAAGGGATTTGATGCTATTTTTAAATAAGGATATGAAGTGGAAAGATAGATTCCGCAATTGTATCTGTATGGATATGATTAGAGAATAAAGTTTTGTATTGCGTAGCTATGATTCATAATGAGTTTATAAACATATCACCTTTGATTTCGCCAAATAAAAAAACTGTTACATGTTGAGGGGGTTGAACTATTAGAGGATGGGTCAGTCTGAGCTGTACACTACAGCAGATGATATAAAAAGATGGTTGGCTGACAAAGCTCCAATGTTTTTTCACGTGTGGGAGGTGCTCAGTATGCCATTTGGACATAAATAAAATAATGAAATTAAGTTATAACACAGCCAAGACTTACAAAATAAGACATTGTATCAAATGTCAGAGCACCTTTGTGGTGTATGTTATTTGTTGCATTTGCGATATAACATATGTAGGGAGCACTACATGACAGCTAAGAGTTCATATAAAGGACCATCAAAGGGCTTGTCTAAATAAGGATGCTACTTATCCCTTGGTTATACAGAAGCGCACACAGGAGGCGACAGGAGATCACTTTACTCTTCATGTTATAGATCAAATAAAAAGTAATCCAAGAAATGGCGACAGAAGCCTTCGCCTAAGGCAAGTTGAGGTAAGGTGGATATGAAATTGAGAGCAGTTGAATTGGGTTTGAATTTCACCATATCTAGAATGGACCATTTTAAGAACTGCGGATTCTGTGATTTGTTGCTATTGTAGAATGTGAGCTATTTTAAAGATTTGTGATCTAAAAATTATCACAATGGGTTATTTTTCATCTTCCAATTAATAAGGGCTTGCCTGATTTAAGTATAAAAGTGAGATAGTGAGATATTACAGAGCAACTATCTTAGAAGGGTGCATTTCAGTGTAATGTTATTTGCGTCTTGTTGATTCTGTTGATAGACATTTTGGTATTTTCTAAATTAGCTTGCAAGTATATAGGCAAACCCGCATTTTCAATATGGCACCCCTGGGATGTAAAGAAGATAAAAAAAATTCACAAAGGCGATTTGAATAATTATGTTTTGTGATATTGTTGGGTTTATGCTCAGATATTGTGTAGGTCCTAATAGGTCGGCGAGATTGAAGTGACTGCCGCACAGAGAGATGTAAACAGCTAAAGCATATTTGATTGGGCTTTTTCCTCTTTTTGATGGTTACAATTGGGTATGTTTACCCTGTGTAAAGAAGGCATCTGCGGTTGGAGGGTACACATGTTTTGTTGTCATAGTGGAATTGGTATATAGGTATTTACATTTCAGTTTGATTATTAGATGTGTACTATAGAGAGAGTGAAATAAAATAATTGAAATATTTTTGCCTGACTTGGATAAAAATGTTTTTGGAGTGGGTGATAGATACATGCAGCCTTAAGATGCATATTTGTGCAAATCATAATTATAGTGACTTAAATCTATGTGTGTGTCATCAATAACAGCGCCTCTTGGGGTAAAACATTAAATAAATTAAGTATGAGGTAAGTACTGAACACCAAAGAAATAGTAAACATACACAAAAGTGTAAGTTTACCTTTGTGAATCAGGCCCATGCAGTATATGCACAGTTCTCAGAGCTGTGCCTCCAGCACAGTTCGTGAGACATATGTTAGCTCTAAATAACCTCTCTGGAGACCAATACTCTTCATGAAATGTTGCAAAGTATACATATTTAAGTTGGACTTCTCTAAATTCTTTATCATGTGTTCCCATCACCTATCTGTACAGGAAGTGTTACCCATGATTTCCCATAATCCATCTGCAAAGGAAGTGACATCACTGGATTTCCTATCACCCTTTTGCACAGGAAATGACACCTCTGGTTTCCCACCAAACTCATCATTAAAAGAAGAAACCAGACAGGATTACTTCATTTCCCATTCCCCATCTGCACAGGAAGTGACGTCACTAAGGCCCTCATTATGACCTTGCCACCCGCCAAGATCTGACCGCCATGCGGCCGCCAATGCGGCCGCACCCCCGCCGTGGTCATTAGGAGATCCCCGCTGGGCAGGCGGGCGGATACCTGGTTTCCGCCCGCCGGCCCAGCGGGGATCTTGGCTGCAACATAGGAGCCGGCTCCAAATTGAGCCGGCGGTGTTGCGGCCGTGCGACGGTGCAGTTGCACCCGTCGCGCTTTTCACTGTCTGCATAGCAGACTGTGAAAAGCCGCATGGGGCCCTGTCAGGGGGCCCGCAACTCCATGTACCGCCAGCCTTTTCCTGGCAGTTTATACCGGCAGGAAAAGGCTGGCGGTAGGGGGACTCGTAATCCCCTGGGCAGCGCTGCTAGCAGCGCTGCCCTGGCGTATTACTACCGCCGGGGCCATTGTGGCAGGAAAACGCTGGCCCCGGCGGTGCGACCGCAGCGCTTCCGCCGCGGTCATAATGTCCAGGGAAGCACCGCCAGCCTGTTGGCGGTGCTTCCTTCATTTCAGCCCTGGCGGTCCTGTACCGCCAGAGTTGAAATGACCCCCTAAATTTCCCATCATCCATTTGCACAGGAAGTAAAATCACTGGGATTCCTATTATCCAACTGCACATGAAGTGACACCTCTAGTTTCCCATCAAAACCGTCCTTAGAAGAAGCCAAGCAAGAGTACTCATTTCCCCTCACCCATCTACACTGGAAGTGACATTACTGAATTTCCCACCATTGATGTGACATCACCAAATTTCCTATTATTCAACTGCACAGGAAGTGACATTACTGAATTTCACATCATTCATCTACACAGGAATTGACATCACTAGTTTCCTCTTATGACACTCTGCACTCCTTTCCCCTCCTGAGACCTACTTGATGGCGGCAGCTGCAACACAGTGGATGTGCACAGTGGGTGTGCAGCTGGCACACTTCTAGCACACCGCTAGCATGCCAAAGCCAAGTCATCTGTGCTCAGCCTTTCCTGAATTGGGTTCAGACTTAGGAACCCACAGAGATATAGGACCTACTGCATGACCACATTCTGGACCTGCTCTGCCTCATGAAAGCATACCTAAACCCATCCTCTGCACTGGAGATCACTACGGCCAACCCTGCTGGCTACAAGATCAGCTGCACCACTTACACGGACACCCTCACCTGCTATATGAAACATCTCACAATGAAGATACGTGTCACAACTAACTTCTCCGGGACAGAACCCTTATATACAGACCATCAGGAGCTTGAACCAATTTCACTAGTGGCATCATAGACTTTGTTGCACCGCCTATTATCAAAGCTAGCACCTGCTAGATCAGATTTTCTACTCAATCAGCAACATCATAGTCAATAAACCAGCAACTATGATCTGAACAGACCATATCCTCATCAGTTTCAGCATACCCAGCTCTCAATTCCACAGAATTACCACCACCAGAACCACCTGCAGCAGATGGAAAAGCATCACATAAGAAGAGTGGGCTTCCTCATTCTCTGCGCACCAGTTTGAGCACACCAGCAACTTGCAGAAAGCCATACAAAATGTAACTTCCAGGTTGCAACATATGCCGAAAGCTTGGTTCCCTTCAAACGCAGCCCAACAGCAAGAGCCTGACCACAGGCTAGCTGGTACACAGAAGACGTCAGGCTGACAAAACACCACTGCAAGCAACTACACTGCACATGGAGAAAAAGTCACGATACCACTGATAAAGAAATCTTCAAATTAGGTTTAAGACCATCAAATACAGAACACCAAGTACACAGCTCTTGCAGATCACATCAGCGCTGGAGCTAATAGGAGCAAGGACAGCTTCATTATTAAGGATTTCACTGTGCCTCCTACCGCCTCCGGCAACATCACTCCCTCACATAACTTTTGTAACAAGCTCTCAGAATACTTCTGCAAGAAAATCACCTCCATATGCAGCAATTTTGACCCTCAACCAGACTCCTTCACCATCGCAACTCAACTTCCCATTCCGAACCCTGAGTTGTGGCCCACCATCACTGCCATCAAAATTGCTGCTACCATGCAGATCAATCACTCGGAGGCCCTATTTGACTCTTGCCCTACCACATCTTCACCAAAAGATTTGTATAGATCAGTAAAGCATTAACTTCCATCTTCAATGCCTCCATTAACTCAGCCACAATGCCATACACCTGCAAACATCCCACCATCATGCCCCTGCTCAAAAAGACACGCTTTCCAGCTACAGACCCAGTTCTCTCCTAGGACAGCCCACATAGGTCTTAGGAAAACTAATCAACCAAAGCCTCACCATCCATCTCAGCAATCAGGAACTCTTTGTTGCCACGCTGTCCAGATTCAGGCCTAAGCACAGTACAGAAACAACACAGATCACCACCACAGACGACATCTGCCTGATACATGACAGAGAAGACAAGGCAGCTCTCATTCTCCTGGACCTCTCTGCAGCATTTTATGTACATCCCATCCTCATCAGGATCTTGCATAAGACTGGCACCAAGGACCTGCTTTTTGCTGGATATGCTTCTTCTTAGCAGATAAACCACAAGCTGTCAGTCTGACACCGTACTCCTTGGCACCTGCAAAATCACCAGCGAGTGCCTCAAGGTTAATCACTCTGCCCCACTCTGTTTAACACATACATGATCCCCTTGGCTAATGTCATCCATGCACACAACATCAACATCCTTTCCTACATTGATGACACGCAACTCATACACTCCCTCTCGAAAAAGACCCTTAACACAAGAAACTAGTTCACAGCCTGCATTACAGAAGTCACTAACTGGATGAAAACTAACTGTCTTAAGCTCAATACCCACAAGAAAGAAGTAAAGATCTTTAGTAAGAACACCTCACCATGGGACTTTAACTGATGACTGGCCAAGCTTGAACCCACAACCACTCCCAGCACCCACGCTAGGAACCTTGGAATAATCATTGACAGCAAACTGAAGTTGACAGCAAAAGTCAATGCTATCACTGTATCCTAGTTCCACAGCCTGAGGATGCTGAGGAAGATCTAAAAATGGCTCGCTAGCAGCACTAGAAAAGCTGTCACTCATGCCCTAGTCACCAGCATGTTGGAGTATGAGAACACCCTCTACGCCAGCATTACCATGCAACTCACTAGAAGACTACAAACTATCAGGAACTTTGCAGCCAGACTCATCCTCAACATCTTTCTCAGAACTCATGTCACCTAACACTTCAGAAAGCTCCACAGGCTCCAGATACAAAAAGATAATAATTTCAAACTCCTCATGTACACATTCAAGCCACTACACAACTTAGGCTTTACCTACCTGAACAGTTGTGTCTCCTTCCAACAACTCCCAGACACTTCCTCTCCCCAGGACTCTTAATTGTCCACATCCCACGCATAAACAGATCCAAATCAGGATGCTAGCTGCTCTCTTATAACTCTCCTAAAGTGTAGAAATGCCTCCCTCTCTACATCAGAGTCTCCTCCTTTTTTTCATGAATTCCGCAAGAAGCTGAAGGCCTGGCTTTTTAATTAACCAACCTACCATAGGCAGAGGTAGGCTCACACACTTGCTGAGTTACAGGATACCCTTGCTGGTGATAGAGCACTTCACAAATATGCATACCACAACATAACACTAGTGAGGTCCAGTCTCCTGTTGTGTACTGTACCTTTAATAGCGTCATTCACCTCTCCATATTCTCCTGTTCTGATTTGTTTGTGTGTGAGTAGATGGCCAAAGTGCTGTAAAGGTCTGGTATCACTTCTCTACATTTTCTCCAGTTCACCACGTAACATCTTTTTGGTGACTGGTGTATTTCTATAGATCTAGGCCTTCATTTATTTTTAAGGCAATTCACGACTTGTCCGTATTTCAAAGCCTGTGAAGGAGGAGTGTTCTTAATCTACTATGAGGTCTTCAAAGAATTTTAGCATCCCATCATGCAGTAGGATGTCTATTAATTGCATTCCTCTCTTATCCCACAGGTGCCACCAGAATACCTTAAATGTACCAGCTGTGGCATTAGTTCTTTTGATGTTGTCTGATTTCTTAATTGCTTCTGCTTGTGATTCTCAAGTGACCTGAAATAGCAGTGGGGTAAAGAGCAGCCCAGTCTGTTCCCATTGTGGTTTGGAAATACACTGGATAAAAAACCTCCACTGTCAAATCATATAGAGGGGCTATTGTATAACCACTGCATTTTTGCCACGAAATGTGGCCATTCACCCACTATCTCCAAAGTATGCAGAATGTATAGTGTGAGTACATCTGTATTCACTGAGCATTCTGAGGCATTAACTCTGTTTAGGAATGATTTAAATAAGCAGTGGATCCATATCTCAATGAAGTACAGCAACAATGACTGCATTTTAATGGTTTACTTTCTGTGGTAAACCCAAAATGGTTTTATAGATACTTCACTCATCAGTTCAAATGTTCTGTTATTCGATGCAAGGCAACACAGTACCAAAGCTGCTATGCTGACCTGGAAAAGAGAAAATAAAAATGCACCATGTCAATTAAGATATGTTGCATTTTTTTTCTCTCCCTCCAGTGTTGTTGCACTTTTTGGTGCCAACGCACACATCCTTGTGCCATAATCTGAAGGAGCATGTTTTCTGTATAATAACTATCCTTTAACACGTTTCCTTCCTTTGTGTAAGTGCTGTACGATGTGGCACATATGCAAAATAGGAAAAAGTACCACAAATGAAAAAAATTCTTCTCTTGATGCCTGGCTCAAGGAGTCATAAAATGTTAGCGCAAATCTCTGTCTAAAAATGATTGTAGATATGGATTAGCCTAACACCCATGAGTGGATCCATGGGTATGCCCATGTACCCCCAATGGAACTCCCCTTGATGCAAAGCAACACAAAGCAGCACATATTGCAACTTTCCAACACTTTTTGAAACTATCGAGAGCAAATCCTGATTTGCTTTGGGATAGTAAATCTCAAAATAAAACTTTGCGTCAGGTTGCATTACAACAGTAATGCAAACCCAGTGCAAAGCGTTAGTGAAACTGAGCCAGCTGGCTCAGCTGAGATGACTGGATCGTTTGTACATGGAGCACTTGCATGAGAGACAACAATTATTATGCCCCAGAGAATGGAAGACAGGGAGAAACATGTTGAACAACCACATGATCATCCACCCTGACACTCTTCACCATGTGATGTGTTCAAGCAGCAGCAAGACATGAGCATGTGGGTGCACCTCTGGCAGATGCATAGAGGTCAAAACTGTACAAGACTTGCTACTCAGCTCCACATGGGTGCATAAGGCCTGTTTTTTGGCAAGGTGACATAACGGGTGTCAATATTTGCATTTGATTAGGAATTATCACCTGGACCCACATTTATCAAGGTCTTGCATTGCCCTTGTGTTATGCAAGGTGCCACAAGGCAACAAAAACCCTTAAATCAAATTTACAATGCCTCCCAGAGCCACCTTACATGGCTCTGTGCCTTGTGTGGCTCTGCATGGCTTAGCAAATCAGTAGTAATGTAAGACAGTGCAAGTTGCTGCCTTGAATTACTCTGCAATAGGAACGTGTTCCCTGGGAGGAGCATGGGTGTCCCTCTCCATCTGCACATGGTTTTGATGCGTTTCCAGATTTACTAAAATTAGTAAACCTGGGAATGCGTAAAACTGCTAGGCCCTCCCAGGTGAGGTTTAACGAGGAGGAACATGTTTATTTCTCCCTGTTATTTCCTCCTTCTATGTGGGCTGTGTTTTGTAGCACACAGAGAAAGAGGAAAATGTCTCTGAGGATTGTTTTTGTGCAGGAGGGTGCCACTTCCTGCACAAAAACTATCTTGCTTGTAATGCAGGCACTCTTGCACCATGGCACTAAGGTGTCTGCATTGGCACTTAGCAGCCACAAGTATGCCAACTTATACAGAGAGCAAGAATGTGCTATAAGGTAGGCACTGTCCTGCCCCCATTTTTCACCATCAAGCAATGTATGCCTAGCAAGGCCACTGCCTCTCAGATGTTATCCCAACCCCCTGTCTAACAACCGCAAACCCTCACAGACATCAAGCATATATTTACCATCTCTTCAGAGCAGATGGCAAACATAAGTGTTAAACTCCCCAGAAAAGGGGACAACTGCTTTAAAGGACACAGTAATTCTGGGTCCAGCAGATTAGTCCCATTTCCACAGAGTTTAACTCATTAACTCACAGAGGCAACTCTCCCAAAACAGTCAATTTGAATCCCAGTATTTCTCTGCGTAGCTAACAGGAAACTGAGACCAGAGGCCACTGGACTAAGGCATTAGATACAGGGACCTCTGCAAATGAAAAGCTTTTAGGTTGCCCTATGTATGCCGTAAACTCATCCACACCCAGGGCCTCCTTTATGAGACCCCAGTGGCACACTGTGCCACTGGAGCATCATTATTTTTACAGTCTGGTGGCGTAGTGTGCCAGCCCATATTAATAAGGCTAGGCAAAGCCACCTTGCATAGCTTTTCATGGCCTTGTAAATATGGAACACTTTCACGCATAACACTGCATGAAAGGGGCTTTCAATGGGTGTTGCTTGCAGTGTTCCCACGCAACACCCTTGGAACCGGAAGGGGTGCTGTAAGGTTGACATAATGGGGAGAAATATCTATATTTTTCCCTGTTTTTTCTCTTTGAATATAGGAAGAGGAAAATACCTCTTGTGATAATTTTTGTGCAGGAAGGTGTCCTTTCCTGCACAAAAACAATCATCCCCGCAACGCAGGCATCGTTGCCCCATGGTGCAAGAGTGCCTGCATTTGTGCTAGGCAGCAATTTGTGCACCAGTGGAAGGGCAGGGGACAGAAATGTGCTATATGTTGCAGATATGGTGCATTTCTGCCCTTTCCCAATGGAGCAGGGCAGTGCAGCAAGGCACTTGCTGTGACGCCTTGTGCCACTGGCCTCGTAAATGAGGCCCCTAGTTTGTTCTCTGCACCATTTTCCTTATAGTTTGGTTTTCCCATTACTAATTCATGTGACAAACAGCAGTACTGCAACGCTTTTGTGAGAGCTTTTGTGTAACTTTGAGGTACAAGGCTCTGTTCCCAAGCAGATAGTCTGTTAGTTGAAGCCTTCTGTAGAGAACTGTCTGAAACCTAGAGGTCACAGTTTCCACTGCAAAAAGGGAGTCCATTTGAATGTCTGCTGCAGATATAAGATGTTTGTCTGCGAGTTTGTGTCTGTGAGAGAAATAAATCAGTAGGTTATATGTTTAAATCCTGTTAAGATAACTCAGTGGGTTAATGCAACTCTTGCAGTCACCTGTTTTTTTAATTTGGAAGTCACGGTTTCCAGTTCCAGACAATGGCTGTTCTGTTAACCATGTGTCTGATGCTAATATAATGTGTGCCATTGAGTTGGGCAATATCAGACACACTATGAAAGAATAAAAGAAGAAAAAAATAGATGTTAAAGTATATATCATTACAAGAAAGTAACAGAGAGCCTGTCATGTGTAAAACACATCACAGGTAGGCAAGTGTTGTGTAAGAGTTATGTAAGCAATTGTGAACTTGTGAGGATGATTTGTCTCAGTAACTTGTTTTAAAACAATAAAATAATGAGTTTTCCAATCATGTTTTAATCATGTTGCTAGAGTTTTACAATGCACACAGGTGAAAACTATCTATAAGAGCATGGTCTATTTGTCAAAGATGTTAGGCAGGGTTGCAGGAGAGGAGAACTTGACTCTTTTTCAACAGCAATTTAGGCACGGCTTTACAAAAAAGTGGCACACATAGATTGCACCACACATAGATGTACCAAAGTGTCATTTTTGGACGATTTTTTATGTGCAGGAAGGGATACCTTCCTGCACATAAACATTAATTCATGCCCCTTTGCTCCTTCTATGTGTGCTGCAGAAAAAGCAAAAAATGAGCAGGAATAAAAGTATTCCTCCTTCTTGTGCTATGCTAACTCCACCCCTGGGATGACATTAGTTGTTGGTGCTGCCACAGGTTTACGTTTTCTTGTAAATCTGTGGCAGCTTCAAAAGCAATGGGTGTTGTGGTGGAGCGTCCACAGCAACAACCATTGCACGCCCCTCTGCCACAGAAAACTGAGGTGGGGGGCTCATATTTACAAGGATGCGTTAAGCCACAAAAAATGGCTTAACGCCTCTTTGTAGATGTAGTGCAGTGAATAGCACCAGCAGAGCGTTACTAAAAGTGACATTCCAGTGGCGCTATGGCCTTGTAAATCTGGCCCTAAGTTTTTAAAACAAGTAAAGAGTGAGTAATTTGTCAGGAAGGACACATTCATGGAAGAGGCATGGCCATTATAAAACAGATGAAGGATGGAATGCAAAACTAATCAAACATTTACCCCCAGTCACAGATCTGAGTTTAATCCATCAGTTTTTTTTGCTTGCCATGCCATTCTGTTTTGGATCCAGCCATATGCAAACCAGTCTTGCCCTGTTGCCCGTGGGAGCATTCCAGTCTGATCTGCCAGGCCAGGTCCTCCCTGGAGCAGAAGTAAGCATCCTGGGACCAGTTGCGGGGTATCTCCCCTCAGCAGCCAGGCTAGCTTGAATCTGGTGGCATAGCAAGCATGGGACCCACATCTGGGCATACCCTTCCCACTTAAGGTGACAAATGCAAAAACAACAGATGATGGACAGAATGCAGAACAAATCAAACATTCACCCCAGTTACAGATATGGATATAATCCCTCAGTTGTTTTTCTTGCCATGCCATTCCATTTTGGACCCAGCCATATGCAAATAAGTCTACAGGCAGCAACAGCCAACAGGAGTCTAACAGACAAGGACTACATCAGTGGCTCACTAAATACCTGTTTCACAAATTAAGGGTATTGACAGCAGACAGTCAAGTAAATGACAATGAGGTAGTGTAGAAGCAGGCATGGTGGCTATGGGCATATTTGGTGAAATTTGTCAACACTTTGCACTTTAGCAAATTCATCAAACGTGATGCATACCTTTGTAAACTGTTGATTTGGGATTTACTTTCCAGTGCTCCATTGCGCTACTTTGCCTCGAGTGGGTGTCTGATGGACAGGACAATGGCATGTCCATCCAACTATTCATGGTTTTTGATGCTGAATGTTATCCACTGACATTTGCAGGCAGGGCTTTAGCACAAATGTGTACTTCTTCCAGGAGACAGTACTCATCCCGGAGACAGGCCCAAAGTTGGAGAAAAGTTGTGTTTTCTCCAAACCTTTCTAACTTCCCATCTGTGCTGTACTGTACACCAGTGGCGGCCCGTCCTTTAGGGCGGAGGGGCCACGCCCCCCCACCCCATGAAGAGTGTCTGTCAGGCTGAACAAAGGTCAGCCTGACAGACACTCTTCCTGTTCAGGTCAGGCAGCCAGGAGCAGCCAGGAGCAGACAGGCGCGATTTGCGCAGACTCCTGGCTGCCTGAGCTGAACCTTGCTGGGCTGAGGAGATCACAGCTCCTATGGGCGTGACCTCCTCAGCCCAGCAAAGGTGCCTCGAAGCCCTCCCCTGGGTGACGAGGAAAGCGTCACCCATTGACACTCTCACTGGGCGCTTCAGGTTTAAGCCCTGAAGCGCCCAGGGAGAGTGTCAATCAGTGACACTTCGTCACAGTGTGGGGTGGGGTCAGCAGTCTCACTGACCCCATCCCACTCTGTGACGAGGCTGGGACTGCTGCCTTCCCTCATTGGCTGACCTAAGGTCAGCCAATGAGGGAAGGCAGCAGTCCCAATCCTCCTGGGACCTGGAGGCTGAAGGTAAGTGTGTGTGTGTGTGTTATGTTTTAAAATGAATGTTTGGTGCGCGCGGGCATGTTTGAGTGTGATGAGTGTTGTTAATGGATGTGCGTGTGGGAAAGAATGAAGGTGTGTGATCTTGTAAAATTAATGTTTGGTGCATGCGTGCATGTTTAAATGGTATGAATGTTGTTAATAGATGTGCGTGCGTGAAAGAATGAGTGTGTGATGTTTTAAAATGAATGTTTGGTGCATGCGTGCATGTTTGAATGGTATGAGTGTTGTTAATGGATGTGCGTGCGTGCGTGTCTGTGTGTGAAAGAATGAGTCTGTGTGTGTGTGTGCCCCACCCGCCCCCCTCCCTCCTAAAGCTGCCGGCCGCCACTGCTGTACACAACACACACACAAAGTGGAAAAAGATTTAAACTATGTCAAAGGGAAGTATTTTGCTCTGGAAGTACACAACCTATGCTAGGCTCACTGAGAGTCATTTGCAATGTGGCACAAAGATTGTGTGGGTGGTGTTAGGCAACAAGAAAGTGGTCCATAGCATTAACGACATCAGCAGCACCATATCGTATATACATATATATTCATGGTACTGTGTTCAGGTTTACAGACCTTATTGAAAATGTATTAAAAAGTACATTTATACTGCTTAAGCAAGGCACTCTCATGAAACAAGTGTTGGCAAGGATATAAGATAGATGATATACAATGCACAATGTAGATGTTGATGACATGCTTCAAGTTTGGCTAAAACTAAGTAAAAAGCAAAAAAGAAAATAAGAGCGTTTTCGGGTATCCGAGGTCTTTTAACAATGTGGCATTTCTTTTACTTTGACATCGGTAGGAAATTATGCTCTGGGTGGTATGAGATCAGAATACCATGACCGTAATATCGTCTGACAAATACTTGTTTTAAATATTGTTGAAAAAAAATTACCCCGTTGGATTTAATTATAGAAAAACTACCACCAATTAAGTTATTTTTGTAAATTAGAACACACCTCAGCCCGCCCCCTCTGGAAGCCTCCCTCCAGTTCTCCCTCATCATCCCTGGAACTGTGACAGAGAAGCAGCATCCCACAACGGGCATGGACACACAGTCCTTTTTGCAAGTCTTCTGCAACTGTTGCATCCCAATTCGAATGTCTTCTGCAGCCTACCACTCCCCCCCATCATTGTACTGTAAATGTAGCAAGCAGGAGGAGATAACAAGTGCACAGGCTCTTTTTGTCAGGGAAACGTGTACGGTTCTTGCTTACGCCATACTGGTGGTGTGCGTAGCAAATCTTAGTAATCAAACATTAATTGTACAAAAAGCAAGATGACTGTCTATGTCAGTTTGTTGTTGTGGGCAACACGATTTATTACTGAAAACTATAAGGCCAAAAACATAGAAATCAAAAATCAACAACCCATCATTGAACCATCAAACAACCATTTTCATTTAACTGGAAAAACAGTGAATTTTTTTACTTATTACTAGTTAAAGAAAATCACGTTTGCTATAAAAAAATAACAACATGCACTACACACATCATTGCTGCTACTTTTACAGGTGCCTGAGGTTCTCGCACTTACCTCTCTTAACACATTTGTTACCCTGAGGAAACGTGTACCTTTACAAATTAACTTGCATGAATTGTCCCTTAAAGGATGAAAAGAATGCAATCCAAGCTCTGTGCAGTGTGGTAATAAGAAACACAGTTGCTATGCAGAAACGCTGTAACACGAATTCTGCGGGTCCAATTCACAAATATTGTCCAGTGTCTCCTGAATTTCATAAATATTCCTGTAGAAAGTCAGACGCAAAAGTTCATATCAAAATCATTGCAGACCAGGCCCTGCATGTTTTAATAAGTTTAATTGCCTACAACTGCAGCAGGGAATGCTAAACCTTCTACATGACTAAATGCACTATTCCAGGGGCTTTCAACATTGGTCTAGGAAGCAGGTTCAAATCTAGGGCCATTTGAATCATTGTTAGAAATAGCGATTACCTAATTGAAATTCCCTGCGAATCGCAATTAAGTAATCGCTATTCCTTATGTATGAAACTCCATGAGTTTCATTTAGCATTCCTGATGGGCGGCAAACCGGCCTGCCTCATGAATATTGATAAGGAAGATTACAATTTGTGAACCATTAAGAAATACAAAAATCACATGGATGGTGGCCTGGGTGAGCAGACCAGCATGTCTGTGATGCTTTTAAATAAAACAATCTTTTTTCTAAATGCAGCCCGTTTACCTGAAATTATCAATGCCCATGGTATCAGTAATTCAGGATGTGGAAATATCAATGTGCTATTCACAACCCAGTCAGAATAAGGCCTAAATCTGACACCACCTTCCGGGCAACTCCTATAAACCTTCCTTTCATAACATATGTGGAACTCATCTCACATCACCCACTTTTTGTATTCATAAGACAAGGAGTTCCCTTTGCTTCCAAGAAGACTTTGACCCATGTTTATACTTTTTTAGCTCCACATTTGCGTAATTTTTTGACGCAAAAGCAGCGCAAACTTCCAAAATACATTTGTATTTTGTGAGTTTGTGCAGTTTTTGCATTAAAAAAACGACGCAAATGAGGTGCTAAAAAAGCATAAATAATGGCCTTTGTGCATTTATTCCCTAAACGCTGCATAGTGGAAGTGACAGATTAGTGTTCCTTTACAATCACACACACATACACACTCATCTGGAATCTATTATGTTTGCTGAATAGGGAGCTTGTCAAAAAAGCTCTGTAATGATTTGAAATGATATTCCAAAAAGCCAAAGCCTACATCACACTTCCGGTTTACCACTCGCCAGCGCACTCTCTATTGAAAATCGCTCGTTTAGGCCTATAGGTTTTTTAAGGGTCTCATTACTAGTTGGAGTTCTCTTAAAAGAAGGAAATCTATTTTTTTCTAGTATGACCAGAGGGACCTTTCAAACATGGTAAAAAGTGCTTATAGTCCACGCAGAAGGTTTTAAGCTTCTCTGAAGAGAGTCTATTCTGCAACTAGATGTCATGTGAAGTCCAACGAAACATGGTTTTAACACCTTCTCAGTAGAGGAAAAGGCTCATTTTGTGGCCATTCCCCAAAAAGATTTTCAGAAATTGGAAAAGGCGGCAAGGAACTTAATGCAAAACATCTCATCAAAGAGTAACAAACCTTGGGGCAGATTTATGGAAAGTGGCGCTGCACTTCCCTGCTCCCCTTAGCACCCCCCTACTGCCACTATGTGTGTGCCGTATTTAAAATACGGCGCACCAGCACACCATGGTGCAAGGTAGGGGGCAATAGTGTAATTTCTCATAACACTATTGACGTACTCTGCAGGAGTAGTGCCTGAGTATTGGTGCTACTCCTGCAGAGAATATAGTGCCCATTCTAAAGAATGATAGCCCCCTTTTAATGCCTGCTCTTGTGCAGGCGTTAAAAGTACAGTAAAAAATGGTGCAAGGAAATCTCATAGATTTCCTTACGCCATTTTTTCGGCTCCCCTAACAGGGGAACACTCCCTTTGCATACATTATACCTGGGGAAGGCATAATGTAGTGCAAAGGGCTACAGGGTGGCACAATGCATGCATTGCGCCACCCTGTAAATACTGCTCAGGGATTTTGGCCTCGTTGGGCCACATTAACGTAAAAAAATAATGACGTTAAAGTGGCACAAGGTGGCGCTAGGGCATTATAAATATGCCCCCTTGAATCTCCCCCTGTAAGGTATCGTGAAAGGCACCTATCCACCACGATATCCTAGACATTTTGGAAAGCCATAGCTTTACAAAGCCTAATAATGAAAACATGTTATTCTATTTTCCTTTTCACCATAAAGCCCTTTCTTTATTTTGCTTTCTTGCTCTTACTTTTCTCCCCTTGATATTTGAACAGACTGTCCCTTTTCTTCAGAGACCTGGCAAAATAAAGGGGGAATATAACTAGGGGATGGTCAAAACTGCAAAGGTTGATGGCTCTAAATTCCATATATATTTTTTAGTGAAGTCCATGTAGTTTTTGAAATATATATTTGGGTGCTGCTCAGGAAAACGGGGGGACTAGTCCTTCTTGACAGCTGTTCACCCAGTCTCTTGTTGGAAGCCCAGAGTTTGTGGTACAGAACTGGATGTAGTGGGAAGGAGAATGAGTGCCCACTCGGGTTCCACAACACCCTTGCAGCTACATCCATTACCCAACATGGTCCCTGATGCATACCATGAATGCAGGATCCTTTCTCCTGGATTTCGCTCCCAAAGACAAACTGGGGCAAGATGTGTGTTTTAATTGCTAACTTTAAGTATGGGTAGCACAAAGGGCAAATTGGAGTACTACACATAGCTGAATTTGACTCATTCTTGTAAGCTATTGATTTTCAATAAAAATCATACAGACCTCTAGATATGACCAAAGCACGCAGCACCATGAAAGCAGCAGGTTTTCGTCTCTAAAATTCTCAGAATTAAGCTGTAGGATAGCAAGGTTTTCAGATAAGGTGGCATCCATTTATTAAGTGAGAGAACATGAACATAATGAAAAACGAAATCAAAATTACCTTTGAAATTATTAACCCCTTCTGTGCCCAGGGTGTAATGGTTATGTCCACAGCTTTAGTGCTGCAGTGCCAAAGGCGTAACTATTACGTCCTGGGTGTGACCCACTAGGGAAGCGCTGGTGCTCCCCCGTGGGCCACCACCACAGCCCCCCACCGAGGATGGCAACGGAAGACCTTCCGCCACCATCCCTGACTCCCCCCTTGGCGATCTGATGACATCGGCACGCGCACAGCACGCCCACGTCATCAGAGCAGGGAATAATATTTGTTGTGTTTTGTGTGGCTCCCACAAGGTTTATTTACCTAGAATCACTCATAAATGGTTGATTTATCAATGACATTTAGAGATTTTATTTTGCAAAGTTGTTGGTGAATAAAGTTATTTTTCGTGAGCCATATACTTACCCTCATGCAACCAGTATGCCTAAGATGTGATAATGGGTGGGTGTGCAATAATGTTTTGGTGTTTTGTTTTTCTTTGTTTTTTACCATCCATGCACACTCTCTCTGTAGCGAACACCTTGCTGTCACAACTTTTTTGAAACTGGTCGCTAAGGGAATAATATGTGGAGTGTTTTGTGTGGATCCCACAAGGTTTACTTACCTATAAGCACTTGTAAATGGTTGAGTTACATTCACAGATTGGCAGACTGGAGTGAGGCTTCCACCCACGGCGAGCTGGAGCTCTCACCCGGTGCCTGGTCATAGCTTCCCCACCCAGCCAGGCCCAGTCATAGCTTCCCGACCCCACCAACCCGCCAGTTTTCCTCGACTATTAAGCTCCCATGAAGTGAGTCCTTCAGATCAGCCCCACCGGGGCTTAATTGCATGCCATCTGTGAGACGGTATCTCCTCTATCTGCAGGGGTTCCTCCATCTCTGTGTACTGTAGCAAGTCCAGATGGGGAAGGAGGATCTCTCGTCGGAAATGTGGCCCAGGCTAGAAGTGTCTCTTGCGGCATGCTGGAACTTTTGTACTTTCTGAATGCTGTGTTCATGTCCACTTGGGAGTAGCTCAGCTGCCCCTCTGTAGTGCCAATAGCCCCAATGGGAGAGCAGGGTGTCTCTCCCTGTAATGACCATGCTAGCTCCCTGCCCATCCTGTAAGCCTCACCATGCAAGCACGCAATGTGTTCTTTGTAATCAAGCTGTGCCAGCTGGGCCACAAGTTCCCAATGGTGCTGCCAAAGTTCCGGAAGTGGCTAAACCTTGTCTGCACATATCAGAGACAATGGGGGTCATTCTGACCGCCAGGGTCGCGAATGACAGAAGCACCGCCAACAGGCTGGCGGTGCTTCCATGCCCATTCTGACCGCGGCGGTAAAGCTGCGGTCAGAAAACCGGGAACAGCGGTTTCCCGCCGGTTTTCCCCCGGCTGGGCGAATCCGCCAGGGCAGCGCTGCCATGGGGATTCTGACCCCCTTCCCGCCAGCCTGTTTCTGGCGGTTGTCACCGCCAGGAAGAGGCTGGTGGGAACGGGTATCTTGGGGCCCCTGGGGGCCCCTGGCACTTCCCATGCCACTGGCATGGGCAGTGCAGGGGCCCCCTAACAGGGCCCCATGAAGCTTTTAACTGTCTGCCTAGCAGACAGTGAAAAGCATGACGGGTGCAACTGCACCTGTCGCACGCCCGCAACACCGCCGGCTCCATTCGGAGCCGGCTTCTGTGTTGCAGGCCTCCTTCCCGCTGGGCCGGCCGGCACTACCATGGGTAGCGCCGGCCGGCCCAGCGGGAAGGTTGGAATGCCCGCAGCGGTCTTTTGACCGCGTAGCGGCCAAATGGCGGTTTCCGCCTGGCGGGCGGCAACCGCCGCCCGCCAGGGTCAGAATGACCGCCAATGTGCTCTAAGTAGTCAGTGGATACTGCATACCTGCACATTGCAGCACTGTGAAGTAAACATTCTAGTTGTGTGTACACATCATGCACTGGAGAGTAAAAGGAATGCTCCCTGAATTTTGGATGTGCCACCACATGTCATGCAAGCACATGGTCTCAATCCACCCCCAAAAATGGAGAGTCACCTCACAGAATGTCACTCCCCAGTCTGCATGGAGAGCTGAGGTCCAGTGTTACACCTGGAATGAAACTGTAATCACCACCCAAACACCATGCCAGGGGTTGCTGCAACAAGGCTGGGGGTACTCGGCATTAAAGTCAGCATGCAGTACATTGAGTGCTTATAGCGCCACTATAGAAAGAGGCTCCCCATCCAGCAGCCACCTCCAAGACCACAAAGTGGTCCTTGTGACCTATTCTGTAGGCCAGCACCACATAAGTAACTCCAGGGATGATCCAGACAAGCACCTGTAGGAGGCTTGCCTGGTGTGTGGTGGGTACCTATGGTACTTATACATTATGCAAGGTTCAGTTATCCCTTATTAGTGTAGAGTAGGCAGTGTCTAGAAGACAGGCTCTCTAGAGGTAGCTGTGGATAAGCAGCCGAGGCTTATCTACGAGACATTCAAAGCTCATGCAATACCACTGTAGTCACACTTAGTACTTACACACATGAAAGAAAACGTTCAGTGGTACAAAAATAAAGGCACTTATTTTGGTGACACAAATATCAAAAATACCATAGAGACTATACTCCCTTACGAGATAAGTAATACACAAATTATATATAATAGTATGCAGAAATAGACATAAAAACATTTAGAAAACAGTGCAATTAGTGAAAATTACAATAGTTAGAAATGGGCCTAGGGGGAGCACAAACCATATACCAAGAAAGAGGAATGTGAAAGCCGGTCTCCTACCTAGGCAAGTGTAGTGTGTAAAGGGGAGCTTGGAGTACAAGAAAAGCCGAAAGGCAAGTACCACAACCCACCCCAGTGACCAGGAAAACAGGAGTAAACAACAATAAGTTTCCCAGATCACACACAGAAACAAGAAGAAGAATTATGCAAAACCCAGATGAGACTGCAAGACACCAACAGCGGATTTCTGGACAAGAAGACCAGCGGAAGAAGGGGATCAAGTCCAAGATGCATAGAAGAGTCCAGGAAGAGCAGGACCAAAAGGTGAACCACCGGTGAAGAAGAAAAGTCAGCACTGCACCCAAGAAGACAAAGTCACGTTCCTGGAAGGTGCAAGTGATGTCCCACGCCGGATGGAGGATTGCAGTTGGGTTTGTGCCATTGGAGTCTGCTAACAAGCCTTTGCACACACAAAGCTAGCGGTTATTGGAAAATAGTGCTGCCAGGGACCAGGAAGGACCAGGTGGAGTCTACCCAGGGGGGGAGTCAGAGGAAGCCCTCAGTGAAACAGGGAGTTCACAGAAGACCAGATAGCACACACAGGAGTCCCACAGGACTGAGACAAGAAAGTTGCAGAAGAGGCCCATGCAGCACAACGACAAAGGCTCCCACGCCACCAGAGAACCACTCAGGAAGCTGTGCATCGCAGGATAGAGTGCTGGGGACTGGAGCTTCAAGATGCATGAAGATCTTGGAGTTAGCATGCTTACAAGCCTTGGCAGCTGCAAAAGACACGGTGTACAGGGGTATTGTCTTGTGTGGGGAGGCAAGGTCTTACCGTCACCAAAGTTGGACAGCTGGAAGAGAGGACCATAGGGACCACTTCAGTCTACCACCCGAGATGCACGAACCATGCAGCTCAGCAGGAACGGGGATCCACGCAGCCGGTCGTCATTTCAGTTGCTGCCTGCAGAAGCAGGGGAATGACTCCTTCACCCCAAGGGAGATTCCTTCTTTCTTCTGATGCAGGTTGAAGACGGGTTGTCCTCAGAGGATGCATGACCGGGGAAAGTTGCAGTTGCTGGAATGAGCCGGAGATACAATGTTGCAGGAGGCGTCTTGCTCCTTTGTTGCAGCTTGTAGGGTCCTAAAGAGTCCAGATGCAATTTCTAAAGTCAGAAGTCAAAGTGGAGGATGCAGAGGATTCCTGATGGAGCCTTGCAATCAGAATCTGAAGAACCACCCAAAGGAGAGACCCTAAATAGCCCTGGAAGGGGGATTGGTCACCTAACCAGGTAAGCAGCTATCAGGGGAGGGCTCTAATGTCACCTGCTGGCACTGGCCACCCAGATGCTCCCAGAGTTCCCTGCCAACCTTGAATCTGAGATGGCAAGACCGAGGGACCCTCTGGAGGAGCTATGAGCACCACCCCTGGGTTGGTGATGGACAGGGGAGTAGTCACTCCCCTTTACTTTGTCCAGTTTTGCACCAGAGCAGGGACTGAGGGTCCCTGAACCAGTGCAGATTGGTTTATGCAAGGAGGGCACCATATGTGCCCTTCAAAGCATTTCCAGTGGCTTCGAGAGGCTTCCCCTCCCAAGCCTGTAACACCTATTTCCAAAGGAAGAGTGTGTAACTACCCTCTCCCAAAAGAAATCCTTTGTTCTGCCTTCCGAGGCTCAAGCGGTTCAAGCAACAGGAGTGTAGAAACCTGTCTGGGAGGTGGCAGCAGCTTGGGCTGCTTGGAAACCCTCAGAAAGCTGAAATTACAATATTTGGGGTCCTCCAAGGAGCCCCCAGAGTGCATGAAATCATACAACCAATGCTTGCAAAAACCTTGGGGTATGAGTCCAACATGTTTGATATTAAACATGCCTATATTCGGAGTTACCATTATGTAGCTGGACACAGGTAGTGACCTATGTCTAGTACGTGCGTAAAATGGCGTCCCTGCACTCATGAAGTCTGGGAAAGTGGGCATGCAGTTTGTGGGGGGCACCTCTGCTAGTGCAGGGGTGCCCTCACACACAGGTACTTTGCGCCCTGCCCTCTGGGCTAGAAGGTCTACCATAAGGGTGACTTATGAGTAACCTGGTGTAGTGAAAACTGGTAGTGAAAGGTTGCTTGCTCCTTTTCATGCAAGGTGCAATGGCAGTACTGCAGAAGCCTTTCCATGGGCTCCCTATGGGTGGCTGAATATATGCTGCAGCCAATAGGAATCCCCTAGACCCCTATGCCCTGGGTACCTAGGTGCCATATATTAGGGACTCATAATAGGGTGCCAGTGTGCCAATTGTGGATGAAATACAGAGGTTTGGGAAAGAGAGCATAATCACTGGGGTCCTGGTTAGCAGGATCCCAGTGAACAAAGTCAAGCATATTGGCATCAGGCAGAAAAAGGGGGTGACCATGCCAAGAAAGAGGGTACTTTCCTACAGCACCCTTATGAAAAAGCTGAGAAAGTCATGCCATAACCATTCCCTCTCCAGCGCACCAGAAATGTTCTCAGCTCCTCCACCACCAAGTGTCTCTTTTGTAGAAGTGCTTTGTAGATGCAGTGTTATGTAAGGTAAGAGCGCATAACTTGTTTCTTCCTTGGCATAGCAATGCCCCAGACATTCCAAGTCACGAGGCAATAGCATGGGACCAATTCCTTAGTAGCCTCACCCATTGAATGTGAGTATGTGTGTCCAACTAAACCCCCGCCACCTGCGCCACCCAGCAGCACAATGTATCCCTCTGTGCCCAGCCCAACAGAATATGCTTTGCCTCGTACTGGTGAACTTCATCGCATAAATATTCTCTCTGAAATATCCCTCCTGCCGCCATCTTAAGACTCGACACGTACAGCATAAACTGCCTTCTACAAAGAAACATTAATCCAATAGGTATACATCCATAAACTTTCTGAACATGTCCAAATCAGAAACAAGAGGGAACATAGCAGTGGATTCAACACAATGCTTTCCGGTTCACCCCATCCACAAAAGTGAGACCCTGGTGTCCTGGGTACCTGGCTCCAGCACCATAGAACCAGCTCCCCTACAAGAAGCATCCCCGTTTATATTGCATCAACCACCTGCAATGATGCATGTACTGTATTCCTAAGGCAATGTCATCCGCCGACTGGGGAGTCGAGGATAGCCCCAATGTTTCATTCTCTGCGAACACCATCAAAACCAGTTTCAGAATCTGAGCCCCTCTCAGATACCAGGGCAGCAAAGAAGTTTTGACTATGTAACCAGACATCCACCACATGCCAACTCATGAGCCGCCTGCTCGCTAGTGGGGCATTGTCTGGGGCAGCAATAGCGTCATTTCTTTGGTCCGTGTACTTCCCAGCGGCCATCAGGCAGAGTTCTTTCAGGCAGCTCTGGCCCCCTTCGCCAGGATTCAAGCCCCCACCCCCTCATGCATCTGAAACAAATGGGTAGCATCTCCTGCCACCACCCATTGTCAGGCAGGAAAGAGAGCAGAGTGTACTTAAGGCCCATCTGGCATAGTTGCTGCTTGACCCCTATGTATAAGCTGCAGCAGGGCTGCACGTCCACCATGTAGAGGGGGAATGCAGTCACTACCACTCCCTTACAATGTCATGGACCCTTAGAGCAAAAGGCCTGAAGGATCAAATCCCTGTCCCACAAATTCAGTAGGTAGACAATCAAAGGTGGTGTGGTACAACCTGACAGGGGCAGACTGACCTGAGTTCAGTGGGCCCTCTCTATAGAGAAGAATTTAGGAACCTGCACTGCCAGCTCTGTTGTTATCAACCACGGTTCAACAAACAGTTCCACAGTGGGCCCCTCAGCCCTTTCTGGCAGGCGCAGAAAGCAAACATTATTGCACCTACCTTCTGCCTCCTCCACTAGCAACTGGGAGTGTTTCCTGTTGAACTATGGAAGTCGCACCTGAGGTTGGACCTCTTGCAGAGAAGGGCTCCTGGTAGTGAGGGCAGACTCTGTGTCATCCAGCTGGGAGGATAATTTCCACTGGTCCGCCTGCAACAGGGACACCTTGAGAAAAACTGAGTCTATTTTTACCTCAAAAGTCGATTTAGTGTCCTGAATAGCTGTAGAATTTTTGCAAACTGCTCTGAATGCTGACTCAGCATGGCCTCCAGCTGGGACATGACCACTTATCCTGGAGAAAATGTGACAGAAGCCCAGAGTCCCTCTCCTGAGGTCAAGAGAAGTGGCCAGACACCCTTGGATTTCAGTATTCTGTGGTAAGAGCTAAAAAAAGGGGGGGGTTGCCTCCCATCTCTTCCCATCGATCTGTCCCCTCAAACTGCACCCTTTAGCAGGAGGAGGGGTATTCCATGCTCAGCACAGGCCAAAACTGGGCCATGGATCTTCCCTTGGTGGACTCAATGCCAATTCATGCAGTCACCCCAGGTGCAACCAGGTCCAATAATCCCTGTAGCGGCCACGGCCCAGTATTCCATCCAGCAGCTTGTCACCACCAAGGGTCTTAGCTCTCCCCCACGAGCAGGGAGAAATCAGGTGTTGCCATCCCAATACAACAAGAGGGGGAGAGTGAGGGGAGGGAAGAAGGCCAAAACACATCAGTGGCAGGGACCACCCAACCCAAAGGTGCAACAAACATCCGATGGTGGGGTCACCTCCCGGGGCAGAGCTCTGCTTGCACTGCAATGCACTGTAGGGATGATTAAACATAGACCTGTATCTCAAGGCAATCAGACACTGTAGGTCTTTCCAGTAATCTGGGTGTATGCCTCTCCTCCATAATGCCAGCCTCCATTCTGAATCCTGATTCAACAGCAGCTAGTATCCTCAGAGACGCTTGATCGCTCCAAGTTCCTGGAAAAGCTCAGGGGTCCCCAGATTCCCCATCTCTGACAAGCTCTGATTACCAGGGGGGGCTGTGAATGTCTTGCACACCATTGTGGCTCCCACATGGCTTGCGGCATTATCACAGTACCCACAGCCCTTGGGGTTCACTGTCGTCCTTTGGGGGACAGTCACTGCCCTACTACTGCCACTGGCCCAGCTCCATCACTGGATCCCTCCAGTTGTTCATAGCCTCCAGAGTATGCCATGCCTTGTGCCACACTCACCGTCTCATGGGACGTCCCACGTGGTGTGGCTTCTCATCACCATGCAGCCCCACTGGCTGCACATAACTGTGCCAGAGCCCCCCATCTGACTTTGTTGTGCAGGGCCCCCAAAGTCACCCAGTGCAAGATTTTACAGGTTTAAACAGGGCCTAGTTAGGAGTTTAACAAGGTTGCCATCTTAGCCACACTCCCCCATGGTTTTGAAATTTAAGCACTGTGATTTCCTTGTGGAGTGAAATGCACCACATATTATTGAAATGTATTGAACTTTGATGGTAGCCTCAGCAAGAACTAAATATTCATCAGGGAGCATTTTCTGAACAGCAATGTGCAACAGAATTGGATGGAGCAAGGCACTCTAACTCCATGATCCAACACCTAGGGAACCAGTCCAATCTATCTTTAGGAAAAAGACAAGTAACTCTAACCACTTTGGTGTTTAGGGTCTGGTTTAAATTTTGTCAGTGTTCCCTCCAAGCCACATTGGTGGCAGACCTGAGAAGACCATCAAGGAGATGATCTTTCTCCTGCCCTATTTAGATGCTATGGTCCTTCAGGCGGTGTACTGGTGGCAGTTTTCAGATGGTGGGAGACAGTGGCAGGACTCAATGGACTACATACAATGGCAGTAGTTATGGAAGGGAGGTAAGTGGCACACACACTGTCCCTTTGTCATAGGTGCAACCCCTCAATACACACTACACAACACATACACACAATTACTCATTGCCAAATTGGCACAACACAACCCTTACATGCAGAAAACACACTCTAACTCACATCCATGACAGAAGAAACACACACCATTGACACTGCACCCACACACCACACAACCAAAACAAACAACATAACTACACACACAGCTACACAAACACACTCACACACATGCACCTTAACCAGCCAATCGCATACACACATACACTTACTGACTCATACACATAACTCACAACACAACATGACAGGTACAGGTCACCTGGCAATGTGCACACATGGACACAGTTGACAGGTGTGGCTGTACCATCATTGTGGTACCAATATTCAAAATTAATACTGCCACCATAATGACAGTTGTGTATGTGTGCAATATATGTTGTGTGCCTGTGTCCCCCCAACAGTGTCTGACCCACTCGGGTCCCAGACATCTACATGTCACAGTGAGCAAAAAATGACTGTGATATGTATATGTCTCCACTGGTCCCCTCTTTCCAGGCAGTGACCAACCAACGTACCCTGGCAATGAGTCATCTCTACCTTGTAGTCTGTCGACATGCGGTAGTCCCATTTTCTCTGTGGGTTGGTGGTAGCAGTTAGGGCAGGTGTTGTCCAGTCGTCTCCAGTTGAAGACTGAGGGAAAAGTGGTGAAAAACTGAGTTTTCACCCTTGTCCCCCTCAATCTACCAACTAAGGAGTGAAAGTCGGACCGTCACTTTTTCTTTGGCAGTAAGGCACATCTAAATCTGCACGGTGGGTAGGCTGGATGCGATCCTGCCGGCATCCCCTTTTCCCTTTCCCGCTGTTGGGAAGGGTAGGTCGCTCCCCCTGCCGCTGCAGCTCCTCCAGCTCCTCCAGGTTCCTGAGTTCCTGAGACCCACCTCACAGTAAATACCCCCCACCTCCCAGCCCCTCACCCTGCCCCGCGCTACTCACCCTCTCTCCTGCTCCTGCTTCTTTTCTTCTTTTCTTCTTCTCTGTTCTCCCTCCTCGCTCCTCTTCTGTAATCTTCTTCTGTACTCTTCTTTTCCCCGTCTTCTCTCTTCTTCTGTGTGCTTCTCTGCCTCTCCTGTCGCCTCTCCTCTTCTTCATCTTCTTCTGTGGTCTTCTGCCCGTCTTCTGCCTTCTGTTCCTCGTCTTCCGCATCTTCATCTGTGATCTTCTGCTCTTCCGTGATCTTCTGCTCTTCTGTGATCTTCTGGTCTCCTGTTCTTCTGTTCTTCTGGTCTCCTGCTCTTCTGTTCTTCCGGTCCTCTGTTCTCCTGTTCTTCTGTTCTTCCGGTCTTCTGTTCTTCTGTTCTTCCGGTCTTCTGTTCTTCTGTCTTCTGTCTTCTATCTTCTGCCTTCGGCTCTTCTGCCTCCTCCGTCTTCTTCTCCCCGCGCCTGCCCTCCTGCTCCTGCCTCATCCCCCTCCCTCACTCGCCTCCCCCTCTCTATCACCCCTATCTAACCCGTTCGCTATCTACCTCCCTCACTCCTCCTATCTACCTATCTCTCTATTTCTCTATCTCACTATCTAACTCCCTCACTCTCCACCTCCTCCTATCTACCTATCTCTCTATCTATCTATTTCTCTATCTATCGATTTCTCTATCTATCTATTTTCTCTATCTATTTCTCTATCTCTCCCCCCCTTCCCGCCACCCCCTCTATTACCTATCTTCCTATCCTCTCACTCCACCTCTCACCCTCACCCACATCTACAACCCCCCCTCCCCTATCTTCACAACCCTACTCCTATCTCTCTCCCTAATCTCCTAAACCTCCTAACACTCACCCCCTCCACCCTTAAACCCCCCTCCCCCAGCTCTTCTCACTCTACCTGTCCCCCCCTCCCTCGCGCTTTCCCGCCGCGACCTCCTGCATGCCCCGCCCCCCAGCTCCCATTCGCCCCCAGCTGACCCCGCCCCCCCTCCAACCTCTTATGGCAGCCGCTGCACAACTGCGCAGCGGGCGCGCACAGCGGGTGCGCCGCTGGCACGCCAGAGGCAAGCCCGTCTGCACCCGTCCGCGCCTGGCCCGCGCCCAGCGCCACGACCACTGGTCCGCAGCTCTCCCAAGCCCCACTGATCCGCTACGACCCCACCACCCTCCACGCCCTCAACCCAGGGCGCTCCAACACCTGCTTCCAAGCTCACTCCAAACGCACCCATGGACCCTTCGCCTGCAACTCCTGCAAACGCATCTTCCACCACGCAACTACCACGACCACAAGCCCACGCGCCATCAACCACCTCAAGTGCATCCTGGTCAACGCTCGTTCCGTCCACAAGCACGCCGTTGAACTCTGGGACCTCCTGGACTCCACAGCACCGGACGTCGCCTTCATCACGGAGACCTGGATGAACGCCTCCTCTGCTCCAGACATCGCCACCGCCATCCCCGAAGGCTACAAGATCTCCAGAAAAGACCTCAACAACCAAGTAGGAGGAGGTATCGCCATCGTCTTCAAAGACTCCATCAGCGTCACCACCTCCACTGAAGACACCCCTCTCGCCGCTGAACACCTGCATTTTCAGATTCGCACCGACCCGAGGACCACCCTCAGAGGATCCCTCATCTACCGTCCTCCCGGACCACGCGCCCCTTTCAGCGACGCCATCGCCGACTTCATCTCCCCGCACGCCCTCGCCTCACCGGACTACATCCTCCTAGGCGACCTTAACTTCCATCTGGAACAAAACAACGACCCCAACACCACCACCCTGCTCGACAACCTCGCCAACCTCGGCCTCAAGCAACTGGTGAACACCGCCACCCACATCGCCGGACACACGCTTGACCCTATCTTCTCCGCCAGCAAACACGTCTTCTTCAGCCACACCTCCGCTCTACACTGGACCGACCACAGCTGTGTACATTTCACATTCCGACGCGAGACCCGCCATCTCCGCACTCAACCCATCCCTCGTCGACAATGGAACAAACTCCCCGAAGAGCAACTCTTCTCCGCACTCGCCGCCAACCAACCCACCCTCACCTGCGACCCCAACGACGCAGCCCTCAGCCTCACGAACTGGATCTCCAACTGCACAGACAACCTTGCTCCCCTCAAACGCATGCACCGACAGGCCAACACCAAAAAACCTCTCTGGTTCTCTGACACCCTCAAAGAATCGAAGAAAACTTATCGCGCCCTCGAGAAGGCCTGGCGCAAGGACCACACCGCTGACAACATGACGCACTCAAGAACGCTACCCGCGAACACCACCACCTGATCCGCGCTGCCAAAAGGAACTTTTTTACCGACAGACTGGACAAAAACAGCCACAACAGCAGAGAACTTTTTAGCAGTGTGAAGGAGTTCTCCAACCCCAACGCCAACGCCGTCACGCCCTCACAAGATCTGTGCAACTCCCTTGCCACCTTCTTCCATCGCAAGATCAGCGACCTCCACGACAGCTTCGGACACCAGACCTAACCAAGCATCACCGAACCCACACCTCCGACCATCACCCTCAACGACTGGACCCACATCAACACCGAAGAAACCAAAACCACCATGAACTCGATCCATTCCGGCGCTCCATCGGACCCCTGCCCTCACTTCATCTTCAATAAAGCCGACGACATCATCGCCCCGCACCTCCAGGCCGTCATCAACTCCTCTTTTTCTTCTGCTACCTTCCCCGAATGCTGGAAACACGCCGAAGTCAACGCACTACTGAAGAAACCTACGGCTGACCCGAGCGACCTGAAAAACTTCCGCCCCATCTTGCTCCTCCCCTTCCCCGCCAAGGTAATAGAGAAGGCCGTCAACAAACAGCTGACCACCTTCCTGGAAGACAACAACCTGCTCGACCCTTCACAAAGCGGATTCCGAACCAACCACAGCACTGAAACCGCCCTCATCTCAGTCACAGACGACATCAGAACCCTGATGGACAACGGTGAAACAGTTGCCCTCATCCTCCTCGACCTCTCGGCTGCCTTCGACACCGTCTGTCACCGCACCCTAATCACCCGCCTCCGCTCCACCGGGATCCAAGGCCAGGCCCTGGACTGGATCGCCTCCTTCCTCTCAAACCGATCCCAAAGAGTCTACCTCCCTCCGTTTCGCTCAGACCCCACCGAGATCATCTGCGGCGTACCTCAAGGCTCATCGCTCAGCCCGACACTCTTCAATGTCTACATGAGCCCCCTCGCCGACATCGTACGCAAGCACGACATCATCATCACCTCCTACGCTGACGACACCCAACTTATACTCTCCCTCACCAAGGACCCCGCCAGCGCCAAGACCAACCTACAAGAGGGCATGAAGGACGTCGCAGATTGGATGAGGCTCCGCCGCCTAAAGCTGAACTCTGACAAAACGGAAGTCCTCATCCTCGGCAACACCCCGTCCGCTTGGGACGACTCCTGGTGGCCCACGGCACTGCACCGACCCCCGCAGACCACGCCCGCAACCTCGGCTTCATCTTGGACCCTCTTCTCACCATGACCAAGCAAGTCAACGCCGTGTCCTCCGCCTGCTTCCTCACCCTCCGCATGCTCCGCAAGATCTTCCACTGGATCCCTGCCGACACTAGAAAAACCGTGTCCCACGCCCTCGTCACGAGCCACTTGGACTACGGCAACACCCTGTATGCTGGGACCACCGCCAAGCTCCAAAAACGCCTGCAACGTATTCAAAACGCCTCGGCCCGCCTCATCCTCGACGTACCCCGCAACAGCCACATCTCCGCACACCTGAGACACCTGCATTGGCTCACAGTCAGCAAAAGGATCACCTTCCGACTTCTCACCCACGCACACAAAGCCCTCCACAACAAGGGACCGGATTACCTCAACCGTCGCCTCAGCTTCTACGCCCCCACCCGTCTCCTCCGTTCCTCGGGCCTCGCGCTCGCTGCCGTCCCTCGCATCCGCCGCTCCACGGCGGGTGGGAGGTCCTTCTCCTTCCTGGCAGCCAAGACCTGGAACTCCCTCCCCACCAGCCTCAGGACCACCCAGGACCACTCCGCATTCCGGAGACTCCTGAAGACCTGGCTTTTCGAGCAGCAGTAACCTCCCCCCTTTTTTCCCCTAGCGCCTTGAGACCCGCACGGGTGAGTAGCGTGCTTTATAAATATTAATGATTTGATTTGATTTGTTGGCGCAACCGATGTTTCTTGGCGAGACAGCGGTTCGAATTAGGTCTTTCGTCTATGGGACCACCAATATCTAAATATGTAAAGTGGACCATCAAGGAGGTGGGCAATTTCACAATCTAAAGGTCGATGGTGAGATCGTTACTGCAAACATCTAAATTAGGCCCTTAATCTTTATAAGCTATGTCATGAATCCATTAATCTTTATAAGCTATGTCATGAGTCCATTAGAATATCGAACAGTAAAGAAGGTTGTTGGTTTGAGATCTCCTTGTGAGCTGTGATAATGCTTCTCTCTGTTGTTCACTGTTATGAAACTGGAAAATAAACTCTTTAAAACATTTCACTTGTCTTAAGGGCCAGCAAAGTTTGCAGACTTTGCCCAATGCAAAGTTGCATGTCAGCAACTCTCCTGATTCCAGCAGGAGGAAGGTCCACATAAGTAGGGCAGGACTTCCAGTTTCAGGGAATCAGAAACATTTGTTTCCAGCAGGAGAAGTATACCTCACTATCGTTAAAGGCTATGTTTAGCCCTGAATGCCTCAGTTGCTATCCACCATCTATTCCCCCCACTGGAGCACCCGCCCTGGGTGCTGGCCATAATACAAAAGAGCATAATTTTCCGACTGTGGTCTGTTTCTTCATTTTAAAACATTTTGTTAGTTTCTCACATGGCAAAGCAAGAGAAGATTTAAAAAAAATACAAGATATGTATTTTCACATGTTTGTACACTGCTACTTGTCTTGACTCAGCTTGGATTAAAGGCTCCATGCAGTGATTAGGGGACTTTTTGCACTCTCCAATAGTTTATATTACCTAATTCATTTATTCAGATGAAAACTTGCAATAGCTTGATATGCTAGGACTAGAGCTGCATGTGTTCTATATAAAACCCAACTACTTATTTTATCATTTTGTGGTGCAAGAACATTTTGCCTTTTTTCATTTGTGTGCTTTTGTTACAGACACTGGGACACTGTTTTAGTAAATTTATCTTAAATTATATGAAGTTATAATTTATTGCTTAACTTGACTGTCTTATCATTGTGATTGTCTGCCTTCCCAGCACTGAAAAATAAACACAACACTTGACATATTCCTTTCACGTGTATGACAACAAATTAAGGGCCTGATTTAGATATTTGCGGAGGGATAACTCCATCACCACAGTCACGGATATCCCGTCCACCAAAATCTAAATTCCATTGGATATAATGGGATTTAGATTTCGGCAGTTGGGATATCGTTCACCGCTGTCTATCAATATCTAAATCAGGCCCTAAGTCATCTTTGTGGTTTTATACATTTAAATTTGAATAACTAACATGAACATGATTTATCCTGCACTGTGGTTTGCAAATAGCATGAACCTTAAGCATGGATCTAATTTGGGTGTCACCATGGGTAGTGCAGCTGCTACCCTTCGCTTGCATCTTGCAACCCCTGGCACTGCCTTCACAACCCCTGGCAAAAACTGTGAACAGAAGAAAAAGAGTGTCCTCATGAACACTCTATAATTTCCGCTGTTGCCATTGGGATAAAACGCTTTCAGTGGTATAAAATAGACACATTCAGCAGTGCAATGCTGCTCTTTAGAAAACACCAGAGAATGAAATATATTGTAAAAGGTTACAAATGGTCAACAGGTTCCCATGTTTCATTATTGTGAATTCATAAATAATGATGTGTTTTAATAAAACCCTCACTACCGTGGTTCACATGACTAGTAGTGCCTTATAAGTGATTACAAAACAAATCTTAACAGTGATAGGTAGTAATTCAAACCAATAAATCGTTTATATTCTGGTTATGAGCCATATGAACTAGTGCAGGACGACATGACCACTATTGTTTATACTATCTCTTTTTGCATAGCCCCTTGTGATTTAGCAGTGTATGTTCTCTATGAGGTATGCACAAGGCTTCAGTAATGCCAACTATTGTCATATGAGGACCAAGGTCAAGTGGATTGAGGTTCGAAGAACATATTATGCTACACCCTGCAACGTCACTGAGGTCACTTTTAGGTTTTGGAACATTAATGGAATTGTTGTTTGACTTTGAAACTGCATTGACTCTTTCCTCACTCTCTTGTTTTTCAACACCTATTTTAATTTGACTCCATAGTCATCCCTGCGCGCATGCTTTAGGTAACTGGCGCCACTTCTGACAGATTCCTGATGTTTTCACTGGCGCCCGATTGCTTTCATTAAGAAGGTAAACAATTGGTAAGGACTTTTTTCGCAATTAAACTAGGTGCACCCAAAGCCTGTCAACCTTTCAATGAAAATGCTGGTTTAATAATGTGGAAGTAATATTCATTTTTAATCATCTAATTTTTAAGAAATTGAAGATTCAATCACATTGTACAATGATGACAGCCCACCCCGTTAAAACATGCTGAATTACTGAATTTACAGTTTCACTGAAGGTGCAAGCGTTTCACACTGCTTCGCAAAATAGAAATTAAAAAAAAAACGTTGGGGCAGATTTAAGAAAAGTGACGCTCAACCCAGTGCACCCCCAAACCGCCACCATGTGTGCACTGTATTTAAAATATGGTGCACCATGGCACAGGGTAGGGAGCAATAGCATCAAAAGTTTTGACACTGTCGGTGTACTGTTCAGGGTTAGAGCAAAGATGTTGGTGCTAACCCTGAACAGTACATAGGGGCCCATTATAAATAATGGTATGCCCCCTTTTAATGCCTGCTCTGAGCAGGTGTTAAAAAGGCCGCAAAAAATGGCACAAATAAATCTTTTAGATTTGTTTGCGCCATTTGTTCGTCCGCCCTAACAGGGGAATGCCCCTCCTTGCGTACATTATGTGTGGCACAGGCATAATGTGGCACAATGGGTTACAAAGTAAATCTGGCACAGAGATTTTGGCCTCTTTAGGCCACATTAGTGTCAAAAGAAATTATGCCAATGTGGCACAAGGAGGCGCTAGGCCCTCTTAAATCTGAACTGTAGTTCATAGTGTACCAAAGCTTTATGCCTAAAAGTCAAAGAGGCAAGCTCTTTTAGACCCTACATATCTTCCTGAACGATTGTGGCTATGAAAGGATAAAGCAAATATCACATTCTCATGTAGTCTGTTGTTACCAGCTCGTTATTATTATTCTTTTCAACATCTGTCTTTCTTTATCTTAGTAGGGGCGCAAATCTTAATAAAATGTGGGAAAACATACAACACCATATACTTTTAGTATTTGGGTTGATTTTGAAGGATCCCAAAATCATAAGGAATATGTTTCAGGCATCAACGTAAGCCACACCTTTCGCGACTTATTCCTACTTCCTTGTACCACCATCTATGGCATCAATAATTATAAAGTTTGGTTTCCTAAGGACTTAAGTAAGGACCTTTTACTACTGTCTTAGTCCGGGTAAGAGGACCTGATTTATGATTGATTTTGTCAGTATGAAGTCAGGGCAAATCATTGTAAAAAAGGCTCAACAGTCTCAATATCTTGTCAAGTCAGAAGAAGTAATCCTAAAACTGCCTTAGACCAGGACATTACCCCGCATTAGTAGGGGCGGATAACCTGCGATAAGACTGTCTTTGGACTGGATAAACCACTTAGTAAATAGGGCCCAGAGTATTTTACTTTTCTCCTCGCTACGAAGAAGGCCTGAAAATTTAAATATGCTGTGTATCAGTTATACATTAGCTATAATATGTTATTTATAACTTGTATTATAAATAAGTCTTTGAGGCAGTCATACCAAATCTGCGCTTTTTCTGCATTCCTTACCGTACTGTTAAGTGTGTAACTCATCTGGATGGACGTTGCAAATGTTTGTGAAATCAATAAAATTATGACTTTATGATTGTCATCAATATTCAATGCCACCGGTCACTGGCAACACAGCTGCTCCTAATCTGTCGGTACAGCAGAAAAACAACTTAAATTTGATATTTGGATTCCGACTGTTACCATGAGAAAACAACTTAAATCCTTTCCATGTGAATTAGAATTTCTGAATTGTGACCCTAAATCAAACTTTTTCTGGTCATCTAGGTAGCTGGTAACTATAAAAATATTGTGAAGGAGGCCCGCATTCTCTTTATTTATCTCAATGCGCCTTACCAATCGTTTGGAACTGGTATTCGGGCAAAATACTTGGCCTCAACTATTCAGGCCTGCAGGGCATTGTGATCTCTGCAAAATCTTTAGAAAAATCTCCTCCCCAAGCATCCCATCAAATAAGTTCAGGTCCTCAGCCAGACCATTAAATGAAATCGCCCTTTTCCTAAAGACAATGTTCAAAATTCGTAACGAATATTTCTAAAATACCCATTGTTGCAGCTCCAACTCCTTCACTTCTTAGTTCATCACTCTGCAACATTAAAATCATAAACCTAACCCAACCGGTTGAATCAGCTGCAAAAATAATGCCTTAAAACATTGCAACCTGCCTGTTTGTTGCTAAGTGGATAAAATAACTCCTGTGGTCAGTGGCGATTCAAATTACAGAAATAATCATGCTGCAATTCAGCAAATAATTCTATCTGCTATGCAGTGCTTTAAATGGGCCGGTACTCACCGGTACTGAGTACCGGCACTTTTTTATTTTGAGAGGGAGAGTACCGGCATATCTCAAGATATACGTAATACTTTTAATTGGAGAGTACCGGCACTTCTCGGAAACAAGCAGGTACTCTGTCACAGAGTACCGGCACTTTTTTATTTTGAGAGGGAGAGTACCGGCATATCTCAAGATATCCGTAATACTTTTAATTGGAGAGTACCGGCACTTCTCGGAAACAAGCAGGTACTCTGTCACAGAGTACCTGCACTTCTATTTTTCCATTTAAAGCACTGCTGCTATGCTAAAAGAAGCAATCCACACCTATTTGCTTTAAAATCATCAACAGACGACACCATCCTTTCCAAAGTCCGACAAATAACCAATCTGCCATTCATTTGCAAAATTGTGGAAAATAAATTCACCACACAACCTCAAGATCACCAAGAAATTAAGAATCTGTGGCATAATTATCAATGAGGTATTATACATCGAAGAGGAACAGAAACAAGATCGATAAATATTCTTGAAAACACCTTGACAGTCCTTGGTGCTTACCATATTGGCAAGATTCTCCCATATCTATCGGCTGTCTGGGGAAAGGTGGACTGCCAAACCCTGATCAACTGTTTAAAAGCTTGGACAGAATACCACCCTGGACTGGTTCAAATAGTTTCATCTGGCAGGCAATACCAAGTCAGAATTGGCTCTGAGGAATCGAGGATCATCACTCGCATTTTTTACAAACATGCACCCCAGGCACTAATTGTCAATTCTTATTGTCTGTGCAGCTATAACCGGATGTCTCTGAAATCTTTCTCAAACTAAATGAAAACATACCTGTAAAAAATAAATTCCCAGACTGATTGGTACACATTCCCTTTTGAATGATGGACAGTTTCTTATGACTCAACAGGGACAAAACCGAAGTGCTAATTTTCGATTACAGTCCAAAAGTACACAACATAAATATACTTGGCCAAAAACCTTGGTCCAACACACTGGGACTTACCTTTGAAAAGGATATGTCTTTCAGCCATATAACTGAGGTTCAGACAGAGACCTAATTTGATCCCATATGAGCTGCAAAATCTGAGGTCTGGTCAGCGATTGCTCATCTACTGATAGGTACCTTGATTGAAAGATTACCCCTTGATGCAAAGGTTCTCGGCTGTGGATAGAATTCCAATGATGCTATTAGATTCTATGAGGCCCAAGAAATTATGATGATTGAAGTGTATCTCAGATGCATCAGAGGGACCTTAGAACAGGTTGCACCACTTGCGTAAATTCAATGAATTATCCCTGGAAGATGGCCTAAGGAATGATATTCTTGAAACCTGTTATGCTTATATAAAAGCTAAATTATTGAGTGGTTTGCATTGTGCTAAGCACTGTTGTCGTGGTTTAAAAACCGAGCACTCTCCTTGATGCAGGATGTGGATATGGGGTGGCTGTGGCTCACTTGGACAGCAGGCAGTAGCAAGAGGCTAAGGCCGACATTGAGGCCAGACTCGAGCAGCTGCTGGAATCCCCTAAGGCCTGGAATGCTTGGGGGAACATCCAATTAGGAACCATTTCATGCTACCCGCCATTTGACACCAATTTCCTGCTTTCCCAAGTGCTTGATCTGGCCTTCAGACTAGCAAGATCAGCAAGATCGACCAGACCCAGACGAGCCTACTGTTGGACCTGTTGATGCTGCTGCCAAGTGGGAGAGAGGGGGTAGCTCCAGAAAGGAGATAGGAGAGAAAGGAGAAAGGATTAAGGAGCTGGAGCTGCCCAGAAGCTGCTCAGATGGAAGCTGAGTGCACTGTGGCACGGTGCTCCTGGTGAGTACAGGTACAGTCCTTTGTGATGCAAGACCCTGATAGGGGGTCCACGCCAGGGGAGGATGCATGTGCAGCAGAGGTGGCCGTGATAGGACTCGGTGTGGCTTGCGGCCCATGCCTCTCTAGACTTGTCTCTTTTTCTCCCCTCAGCAAGCCCTGCACATCCCTCAGCACCCTCACACCAGGACACTAGCAGGCCAACTTCCAGGAAGCTCCTTCAGCTATCGGCTTTTTTACACCTTTAAACAAGCCTTCTGTGAGCTATCCGTCAGCCTATGGCGCCAACAGGTTTCAGCACCCTGGCAACATAATAAAAGGCAGGCCATCTGGGACCCCCGACAATAGATACAATTCTGTGTGGCTGCGGGAACACCTATTCTCTTGATTCCTCTCATGCAAGAGTGGCCCATAATTATTCTAGGCTGTCAGTCTACCAGTCTGTGGCAGTCACATGTGCAATTCATCTAGGCTTCTCCCAGCTCAGCCCCTAGACTCCTCTGCCATTAGAAGGGAGCCTGGCTCTGGAACAGCAAGGATGAGGTCAGGAAGGACCAGGGTTCATGCCACTGACATCAAACAGTAGAAGATCTAAAGTTACCCTGATAGGGATTTAATCTTAATCCGCCCAATCCTCCTCCCTATTGACTAGCACAAAGGTCTGTCTCCCAACAGTTCCTGCAAATCAAATTATGATTTTATTTCGGAAAATATCTACTTTAGCAAGCAAACAGAATCACATGCTTATTGAGGGACCACCTTAGGAGGTAGCAACATTTGCAGAGGCACAAATGCCCACATGTTCATCCCAAGTCAACATCCAAGTCTGAGTGCATGCATCTTCCACCTCCAATCAACATAAAAAAGGAAATGGCCAAAGCTCTTGGTATGTGATCAAAATCGAGCATACCCAGCACACAGGTTACCTTGAAGGCTCATGGTGGTCCCTTCGGCCCTTCTGATACAGATACAGCTACAGTATTGACAAGTGCGAAGTTTAGTCACCGCTTTAGCCTTGCACAGTACTCTGACAGAATAGTGCCATCCAGCCCAGTGAATGGCTTTCATCGCCTGACTCAACTGGTCCTAATTCAGAACAGCAATGTGAGCCATGCAAGGACCTGACTGTCCATTCCGCCATGCAACCTAGCCCTCTTGGTGCACCTTTATTCTCCTCAAATGTCTACAAGGAACCTGAACAGGAGCTGCTGGCCCAAAACAGAGACCTAATTTTGGATCACTCATTACCCTCACCTCCACCAAACACTGACGTGTGGTCTTCCTTGCTTGGCACCATACAATGAACGATAGACACTGTGACCTACCACTTTGGCAAACTAGATGCTCACATGGACATTCTAAGCTCCCTCACCACCAGACAGGCATAAACAACCTGATTAAGCATAATCAGCAGCTGTCCTGTCAGAAGCCCTACAAAGGCCCCTGGGGCCTTACCCATGTTCCCCGATTCTGAACAAACTGTGCAGCCTGCCACAGAATATGGACGCCTTACTATGGGACCTCAGGTTACAGTAAGGGGGAATGACTCACAAAATACTGCTCATCCTGCAGCCCCACTCAAACTAAATGGAGAATAGCAATGAAGTGTGCACTAATAACTCTAAGGTAAAAACCCTGAGGTAAACATCCACTGACTCTCAAGGAAAAAGGACTTATCTAGCACTGCTATTGTGCCCTCTCAGCCAACCCCAAAGCCTATGGCATCGATACACCTCCCAAGTGGCTCAACCATGGAAAAGTTGAGCAAACGGATCCATAAACGACTTTGGAAACAATACAAGCTCTACAAGGCAACAACTCTAGCAAGGCTATGATGTATATCCAATGTTTATTAAACACCAACAAGAAAAAAACTGCACATTCCCCTGAATCAACAGCCCCAGCCACAGGAGCAGCGGTGAATACTTCAGTCTCGGAGGATGTCATACCTGATCAATCTACCGCTCAAGATCCTCCCGAGACATTTATGTGCAGTCCCTCATCTGCCACTGCCCCAGAGCCCGTCACTGCTGAGGGGCAAGCTCAAGGTCCCACCATACCCCAAGAAGACAACTACAGGGTGCCATTGAGATCATCAGAGCCCCTGGAATGTAGCATACAACTAATGGTATATCCACCAGTGAGTAAGCTAATACTAAGCATCCCATCAAATTTGGCACTTATCAAGGAGCTCTGCTCAACTCACCTGCAAGAGGCCCCCAGATCACAAGCCACCAGAAAGCTAACTCACAACACTGTTCCCCTCTCACAAACTCAAACACCTGGGGTTCTCAAAATTGCCCATCTGAATCTCCAGAGCTGAATAAGCTGATCGTGACACCAGAGTACCAAACAAGGGCGTGCACAACATCTTAAACAGGTGAAACATCATCTTGCCACTTCAATCAATCCCCAACCTGAAACATATAAAAATCCAGTGATATTTTGTCAATAGAGTTTCTACAACCCCATGGGGACCAAGTATCGGAACCCACTCTGGTTACCTTCGCCTTCCACTCATGGGCATAAGCAAACCTGAGAAAAACAGCACTTTTAGAAGGCTGGAGAATTGCACCCAAAATAATAAAGGCAAAAGGATATCTGAACATGTTTATCCGTCAGGTCAAACCTCTCATCTTAAAAAATGCACAAGGAGTGCAATGACCTAAAGACCTGGAGAACAATCTTAATGACTGGAACTGGTTGCCAACTGCCCTCCTTGCTAAAGATTGTTTTTGACAAAGTGACAAAAGCCCTAACATCCAACACACATCCAAGGCAGAGTTAAAAATGTCATCATGGAACATTCATGGCCTTGCGCAAAAACTTGAAGATGATGACATTGTGGCATTTTGGATTAACTTTAAGTTCCTTATCTTTCAGGAGATCTGAGTCCAAACAACTGTCCCTGTGATGGGCCATATAGCACACCAGAAGCCAGCCATCAAAGTCAGCAGCTACTAACACCCAATGGAAGGCTTAATGATTCACACCTCTTCATCTTTGCCCTCCACTGCAGAGGAGAATCCTGTGAAAGAACCATGTGTGCAAGTAATGGATTTCAGCACATCCTATCGCTGGGAGAAGCTCTCCCTCCTGATCAGCTTACATACATCTCAGTAGAGCAGTAGACCAGAAAAGAGAACCAAACTATTAAAAAAAAACTGGTGTCAATCATAACTGAGCACAAGATAACATTTCCGCTGATGAATATCTTGCTATCTGGTGATTTTAACACAAACCTATTTAGAGGCACAAAGGACAGGGAATCTAATGATATGAACATAACATGTGATATTCCATCACAAAGAGTGCCCACAAAAATCTGCTGGAACAAACTGTCTGAGTCTTTCCTGTTGGGTTGTGAAGTTCAGGGCTTTAGGCTCCTAAAAGGTCAATTTAGTGGAGACACACCACCCGGCTGGACATAAGCAACAGAAAAGTCCATCTTTGACATCGACTTCACCCTGTGCTCAGCCACCTTAATTAGGTGAGTTAATAACATCTCACTCGGGATTCCTTTTATAGTGACCACAGATCACAGCAAATACTCCTGGCAATTTGTGCTCATACAAGACCTGTCTCCAAGACAAATTAAATGAACGTTCACTCACAGAGACATGGTGTAAAAACCTCCCACGATTGGCATTCAAAAAGCTCACAGCAGTCATCGCAAAAAAAGCTGTCAAGGCTAGAGGACATGGTAGCATTGAGCAAGCGCTCGCACACTTGGGCAGTAATCACCTACTATACCCTCTGGAATCAGCAGAACTAGATTACCTGCTTATATCCGCTGTGACAAAAAGCCAGGTTAGCAACACTTAGACTGGAGGAGTGGAAACATGCGGTGTCACCTGCCAGCATGGCGGAACACAGCAAATCAAAGTGTCAAAGTGTCATCTCTGTGACTTGCGCAAGAAAACTATCATTCACGTACTATGCATCTGTCCCTCCTTGCTACAGCTAAGAAAAGATCTTCTTCACAGAGACTTTGGGCCTCATTACGACCCTGGCAGCCGGCAGTGAGCTGGAGGTAACACTGTCAACAGGCTGGCGGTGTTCCGCCAGCTATTATGACCGTGGCACAATAGCCACGGCCATACCGCCGGCCCCTCCACTATACTGCGATCATAATCCCCAGGGCAGCTGTGCAAGCACCGCCGCCCTGGCAATTATGTGTCCCAGACCGCCAGCCTGGCCACGGCGGTAAACACTGTCATGGAAAGGCTGGCGGTAAGGGGGACTTGGGGTGCCCCTGGGGGCCCCTGCACTGCCCATGCACTGCACCCACTGCACATCAGCATTGCCGCCGGCTCTATTACGAGCTGACAGCAATGTTGATGCAACATTTTTGCTGGGTCAGCGGAAAAGTCATAATAAGGAGCCAGGAATACCGCCGGCACTGGCAGTATTCTGGCTCCTGCAGCCTCTGCAGTCTTTTTAAAAGACCGCCGAGGTTGTAATGAGGGCCTTTGTTTGTTTGGGAGTCCTAACCAACCGTCAGGCTGTAGTCGCCCGCCTAAGCCCGGAGAATACACCAAGAGCCTGATTTACAACTGGTTACTCTGTCACACTGGTGACGGATATCCCATCTGCCGAAATCGAAATCCCATTATATGCTATGGGATTAAGATTTTGGCGGATGAGATATCCGTCACTGTTGTGATGGAGTAACCCATCCTCTGAGTTCTAAATCAGGCCCTAAATGTCAAAACAGTTAAACTCCTCCAGATTGCTACAGTGAAACTAGGCTTTATAAACACAATTCTTGCTGTAGACCCTGGTCTTTAAAACTGTACACCTTATAGCACAGCAGTTATTCAACATCTGAGGCAACCCTGGAATAATCCATTGCTCCCTTTACACTTTGTTCTTTCTACTAACCCTGGCCCCAGAGATGAACGCCATGTGAAACAACTTTGCACAGCCTCTACTCAACATCTACAGGAACCTTGGGACAATTATGTGCTTCCTTGCACCTGCACTTTCCATATCTGCTTAGGACAGAGTCAACATCCAAAGCAATGGTATGTGGCACACTTTGGACATTAATGACAACCTTGACACTGCTTAAAATGCTGCCGCTGGATTTTGCACTTTATACTGCACTCTTTTTTTAATCCTCTGCCTATAGATGTTAAGACCATCTTTCTGTAAAGAAGGCTAAAGACACCACTAATAAGTTTGACGCAGTCCTTTGAAACCTCTGTTCTGTGCATTTTTTCCTACTGTGCTGCTAAGTATCTAACTAAAAAGGATTGCTTTTCCTGTTTTGTTGATAAGTAGCTACCTTGCACTTCTATGTTTTTAAGGTCTCAACTAACTCCCTTCGGAGCACGGCGCTTCATTTTAATATATTTATAATAGATGTCTTCGTTTTATTTCAAGTTGGTGTCTTTATGATTGCTTGCTAAGGTTTAACTTAACTGTAGAATAACCCTCAGATAATTTCTGTAGTCAAGAAAGCAAATCACCAATTGTATGTACTGAGAAAAATCAGACATTTCTTCTTGTATTCTTATCCCTATCAACTTAAAAGGTCACGTCTGCCCTACGCTAGTTTATTGCAAAAATAGCTATGCAGGCCTGAAAAAGACTGAAATTCAAAACCAAGCAGTTGGAGTCTAGGTACACCTCAGAAGAGTCTAGCCACCTTTTTGGCACCCCTGGACGTCAATTGGATCCCAGTACAGGAAAGGATAAAGTTCAAAATCATATATATTATTGTCATTGTATTTATATAGAGCTTACTAACCTCTGACAAGGTATCAAAGTGCTTTTCAGCGAGTAGCACGCTACGCTGGAACCCAAAGGGTTAGTGGTGGATTAGGAGAGGGAAATATGAGTTTATTTGAGCAGGGGACATTTGATTCTGTTAGTTGGATTGAATAGGATAGGAAAGAGGTTAGGAAGTGTTTTTGGGAGATCATAGTAATAAGATGAGGTTTAGGATGAATAAAAGGAGAGATTGAGAAGGGAAGAGCCTATAGAAAGGGAAGAGGGAATCATAGGTGTGAAATGAATTTTGGGATGAATCAGAGGAGGGGTACATGAGGGAAGAATTTTGAAAGAGTTGCTTGGGAGATCATCGTAGTAGAGGTTTGGGGTGAGCCAGGACGGATGGTCTAGAAATGGTGTTTTGGAAATCATAGTAGTAGAACGAGGTTTGGAATCAGTCAGAGATTAGAGGTAGAGGATATATTGAAGGAGGCATAGGGTGAGACAGCGTAGTACATTGTAGAGAGTGACAGTTTTTTGTTTGTTTTTTTCTCTCCTACAGTAGGAATAAAGTAATATACATGTAGATACATGACTACATAGAAAGGGTAGATATGTATAAGGAAGATAATATATTGCGATTTAAAGCTGTATTCTATAAACTTAGACTTTCAAGTGCTGCTGTGCTTGAACCTAATTTATTTGTGACTTTAGTGAAGCACTTGTAGATAAAATATTTATAATATTTACATATTGTGATAGATAAATAAAACCAAGACCCATAAGTATCTTTACAAATATCTTATCGAAAAACTATGAACATAAATATATTTCTATAAATATATATATATTATATAGATATATATATATATACATATTTAACCACAAGTAATACATACATTTCTTAAACACATTTAAAAAATATTTATATATTATGAAAACCATAGTTATTATACATTTTTGTACAAAATACACATATCTAGATGCATACATATAATCAAATATAAATGTTTACATACACAGAGACATGCTGTACATTAGTATTTGAGTACAGTGGATATGTATGAAATAGCCAACTCTTTAGTAGTCTTCTGAAGATAAGATAGTTTTCTGTGGATCTTCTAGTTGGGGACAATGAATTCTATAGTTTGGCTGCTTTAACAGATAAAGATGTACCACCTGTGGGATTTTTCTTGTACGGAAGGGTTTTGAGGCTAGGTGCCAATCTTCAGGGGAGGTTCCTTTGTTGAATGTATTTGGTAATTTTACTCCTGATGAAAAGTAGTGCTGTTCCATGTATTGCTTTATGGGTGATACAAAGCAGCTTGATGGTGGCTCTTCTGGCAACCTGTAACAAAATTAGGGCGTTCATGGCAGGGGAGATGTGGGCGTGTGGCTTTACATGTAGGAGTAGTTTGGCGGCAGGGTTCTGAATCTGTTGTAGTCTTTACATATTTGACAGAGATGATCTGTGTTGTAGGCCATTGGTGAAATCAAGTTTAAACAGTACAAGAGATAGACTAGCCTAGACCTTGTGTGGAAATCCCAGGTAGGGGAAGATGCATCTCAGAGGTTTCATGGTGATACAGCTTGATCTGGCTAATTTGTCCACTTGGGCATTCATTGTTAACTTGGAGTCCATGGTAATTCTAAGATTTCTTACTTCCTTAGATACTCTAGTGGTTGGTCCCAGATCGTCAGGGTAGGTGCATTGTGGGTTATAATTTTTCCAAGTGCCACATGAGAGTATTTCCGTTTTGGAAGCATTCAGTTTGAGATGTCTCCATGTCATCCACTGATCCATGGCTCTGAAGCAACTGAAGATTTTAGAGTTTCCGATGTCTTTGGGGCTTTCCAATTTAAGGAGTATATGTTTGTTATTTGAGGAGTTGTAGCATGTGAGCTGAACTGAATTGATCTTTGCCAGTAATCACTTAATGTAGATGTTGAAAAGCATGAGTGAGATGATAGAGCCTTGATGGACCCCTGCTGTTGTGAAGTATGGTTTGGATGAGAAAGCGGTAGTATGGATGACATTTTTCTGCTTTGAAGATAGGATGTGATCCAGTCAAGAGCAGTCCCCTCTATGCCGGCTTTGTAGAGTATTTTATTAGGGTGTCTTGGTCAACGGTGTCAAAGACAGCTGAGCAGTACAAGAGAAGTAGTGCAGCAACCCTGTTTCAGACTACTGTGTTTTTAAGGTCATCACAAATGGCAATGACAACATATTCTGTGCCTCTTCCTGGGTGGAATACAGTTTGATTGTCTGAAAGTATGGAGCTATCTTCAATGAATTGTGACATCTGAGCAAATGGTGTTCTTTCTACCAGTTTTTCTAGTTAAGCCACATTTGAATTGGTCTGTAGATGGGGCCATGTTTGTTTCCTTTAATAAGGGGTGTATTTATGCCTTTTTTAGGTCTTCTGGAAAGATTCCCTTAGTTAAAGATTTGTTGATGATTCCTCTTACTGATGTGGCAGCAGAGGTAGAAAAAATAATGTTTTTGAACGTTTGAAGTGGACAAGGGTCAGATTGCAGTCAGAAAGCCTGCTTGCTGTGACCAGATCCATACATTTACTCTGTGATATTTGTTTGAAGGAATGCAGAGGCTGGGTTAGCGTACTATTGGAGGAGATTTTTGGAAATGCTTGGGAGCTAGACAGCCAATCAGAAGGCACAAGCTGCTGGGCAAGGAATGTGCTCCTGAGGTCAGAATCTCCTTGGATACAAACAGTCTCAATCCATGATTTATAGCCCTGTTCAACTCTGCAGGTAATGCCCAATTCTGAAGCCACCAAAATACTACTTTTCGCGGACTGAAACTAATCACTTTTTTAAGCTAAAGACAAATGCTACATACACTTTCCAAACACAGTTTAAACCGTAAGGCAGATTAAGCAGTCTCTTAACTACACACTGGTTAGCCTCTGAGGTGTATTTTGCCATTTTACCTTGTAAGGAGAAGAAGGGATGAGAGGCTTTCACAGGCCTTAGCACAGTAAAGGGGAAAACTAGGATGGACATTTAAAAAGTTACAGACAGAACAAAGCAGCAGTTTTAAAGTACAAAATGCACAGAAACCAAGAAGTAAATTTAAACAGTTACGGTAGATGAAAAGGCACTTCTAAAGTTTCAAGAATACACAGCACAAAATCGGTGTTCAACCACTCCTTTGTTTTTCGATCGCTTGGCTGTGCAGGGCACAGAGAGGCTGGTGCCACAAAATTGCAATCAAGCCTGAAGCCTTACTAAAATGTGGCCCCAATTTTCTTTAATTATTGGCTACACTGTGCCAATCTACAAATCAGCATCAACTCTTTCAATCAATGCAAAAAAAGACTGAAATCAGGACATGAATTGTTAAAATGCATGGTCCCTTGCATTAGGATTACCCTATTACCTGTACTGAGAAGTCAAAAAGACCACCACCAATTCGGGGTAGACTTTAAAACTGTTCTGTTCACTGAATGTCAAATGTAGAATGTCCGATTACGTTCTTCTCTCTATCAATTACCCTAGAACAACTGATGGTCACTGAAACCAAGCTTAAAAGTAACCAACTGATGACTCTAATGGAGGGATAATTAGTAACAAATAATAAACTAACAAAACAAATCAAACTAATTAGGAACAAACGGGGGAGGATCATGCCTGGGGAGAAAAAAAATGCAGAGGTCACCACTCTTGCTTTGGATCATACTAGTTTCCCTGTAATTGGCATCTAACTTGGATCCCAGAGACCATGGGCTCACATGTTATTTTGTGCCGTAATACTTGCTGAGAGAAATATTCTAAACCTATCGGGTTTGGGTTTTTCTACTACAATATCTATTTATGCAAGAAGTAATGTTTGGTATTGGGTATTAGTTCTTCTATCAATATACTTCCCTCTCTCACCCAATCCCAAAGAGTAATATCGGCCTTTGTTTTCATTCTCTGGAGTTTCAATCAAGCTCATGAACTCTTTGAACAGGAAATTATTGTGGATTCTAAAAACATCAAATTAGCTTCTCAAGATGTCATAAACGTACAGGGTTCTTAATAAAATAATAATGTGGACCTCAGGGCCTGTTCTAGGTCTTGGCAGAGGGAAAAACTCTGTTACAAACGTGACAGATATCCCATCCATGGTAATACAATCCCATTATCTCCAGAAAGACCTATAAATCAGGCCATTTGGCATTCCATTTTTCTCTGCACACTGCAGTCTCTATTATCAAGCAAGTGCCACCCAACATTTTCACGATGACTGAAAGTAGGCTTGTACAGATACACACACACACACATACACACAATAACTGAAAAACCAAAGTTAGGCTTTCAAAAATATTGCCCCTTGGTCCATAACATACTTGAATGTCTCTAAAAATATATCTTTCTTTTGAGGTCTGATGCATAATTACTCTATTACTGTTTCAATGTCAAATGTTGCCAAAATGCTCACAATTTTTAACTGAGTTTGTGGCATTTGTCTTAAGAAGACTCTCTCCTCCGAAGTCAAGCCCCTGTAAATTTTCCAACCTCAGGCTTATGCACACCATTGGTATCATCCAAGTCTGTTTTTCAGCCGGAAGTTCAGGGAACAATTCCTACTCTGAAGCCAATGGATGTAGAAAGCACGGGAAGCCACCACCCTTCAGAGAATCTCAGCTTAAAGCATCTAGACTCCCCAAAAGCATGGTTTATATACTCTTGGGGATATATTTTTTAACTGGATTTCATCGCTCTTGCAAAGTGGTGCAAGAGCGGCACAAACCTTAAGTGAGATTTATGAAGCCATGCAAGACCACCTTACGTGGCCATGCGTAGCTTCATAAATCTCGAGTAATGTAACACAGCTCAACTAGCTGTGTTGTACTACTATGCACCAGGTAGGTGATTCCATGGGTATTGCATAGGTGTCCCACACAAGATCCAGGGATTTTGACACATTTCCAAATTTACAAGAAGTTGTAAATCTAGGAATACACCAAAAAAATCCACTTCCCCAGGAAAGGTGTAACTATGCTTTTTTTCTCATCAGTGTTTCCTCTTTCTACGTGTCCTGCAATCTGCAGCACACGTAGAGAGAGCGAAACACTTCCCAGGATTGTTTTGTGCAGGAATGTGTCCCTTCCTGCACAAAAACATTCCTGCATACAACTCAGGCACCCTTGAACCATGGTGGAAGGGTCCCTGAGTTGGCACTAGGCTGCCAAAAAGTTGCCAGTGCAGGGTGAAAAGACAGAAATGCACAGTATTGGATAAATATGGCGCATTCCCGCCCTTTCCCTCTGACAGAGGGCAGTGCAGCAAGGTGACCTTCTATGCTGTCCTGCACCACAAAGCCCATAAATATCAGCCTTGGTCCATATCTAAGATAGCACCCAAAACCTCAATAGTCCTGAGGCACCATAAACGGAGCCCCTGCCAGCAAAGGCCTTTTTCGGTACTGCAATACAGCCCCAACTATAGAGTGCCGACCTTGCACAAAACCTAAGCAGAACTCCAGCCATAAGTTAACTTCCTCCACTTGGGGTATCTGTGAACGTAGTAATAGCAAGCAAACATCTGTAAGTATAGTTAGCCAAGCCATAAATAACTGTGTATGCATTTCTGTATTAAATAGTGCACTTGGGGCCAGATGTAGGTAACAGTTTACATGTCGCAAACAGCGATTTTCGCTGTTTGCAACGTGCAAACTGCACTATGCAATGCACAAAACCCATTTGGCGATTCAGTAACCTGGTTCCCGAATCGCAAAATGGGTTTGCGAGTTGCAATTAGGAAGGGGAGTCCCCTTCCTAGTTGCAAGTCGCAGTGCAATGCCAGATTGCTTTGTGTACGCGAATGCGGTCGCAAACCAATCGCAGTTTGCACCCATATGAAATGGGTGGTAACCCACTATCTGAATTTAAAGACACTGTTTAAAGAATTTCACTGTTTCCTTTTATGCATTATTTCAACCAAGTTTAACGATTTGTATAAACCCCTTTTCTTTCACCTTTTATTATCATTTAACCTTTCTTTCCTGATATTTTCCTCCTCCGCTGTTCCATACCCCTCCTCTCATTCCGACATATAAGTACTTTATAAAGAACTTTAAATAAATAAATACATGGCATGGACTAAGGTTTTTCCTGGCTACGTGCACTGAGCTGATGCTTTATCAGTACTTTTATATTTATTCATCAATTATGTATGGGAGCGCCTACTATTTGATTTGGTTTAGTGCGGGTACATCCAACAGTATGCCAATTTCAACTGATTGTCTAAGTTCCCTTATTGCGTATAAGTTCCCTATGTGAAACATGAAAGGAAAGAGTAATGTTATAAAAGAATACACAATCCATGCATACATCTTTAGGCAGGGAGCCAATATTACGTATTTGCAAGAGACTCGTCTTACACTGAAAGAGCGTGGCAGACTACATAAGCAACGCAAGAGACTGCTCTTTCACCTTGGCTTTACATTGTATGTGGGGCGGGTCTTTAATCTGTCTTTGTCTTGGGGCCTGCTTTACTGCAGACAAGATAACAATAGATAAGGAAGGTTGTTTGCCTTAGTGAATAGTGCACTACACGAATAGAAAGTGGCTCTAACTAGTACTTCCACCACCAATATTGGACACTCTGAATTCTTTGATATGGTCACTATGTATATATCACCTGTGGATTGTGTGCTTATAATTCTTTAAGTTGTTTTGAGGAGTGGCATAGACGTTAAGCTGCACAGACTTCACACACCTCTTCTGAATTGTGTGGTGATCAGGGTTGCTCCCTCTCTATGAGATTGGCTGGAGACAATAGCATCCAGAACCTAAGTAATATTAATTTTATTCCCCAGTACGCAATCTACATGTGAGGCTGGATAGGAAAGCATGCTCAAAATGTACACATGCTTCAGTCATTCCGTTGAGTATGCAGAACGTTATCATACAACTACTGTCTTCAAATGATGCTTTCATTTGGCAAACCAATAGTGGTTGTTACCACTTGGAAGTTGCAGGCGAGTGCACTGTAGGACTCAGCATTTAGAAGTACAATCGTGATGAAATAAACAATTATTCCAAAAAGAACAGCAACAGAGTTTTCATAAAGTAGGTAGGCTTTAAGGGGGTTATAAGATGCCAACGCATAAAGAACACAGGTCGATTAAGGTGTGTTCTACACCAAGAAATGGGAGATTAGGAAAAGATAGTGAGTGACCTCGAAATGGCAAAATCAGGGGACCTAGTCGTGCAAGATAAACAGAAAGATCAAAGGGAAAAATACGCTTACCTCCTAGAAAGTTTAAGATGTTTCTACTTATAGGAATATTTATCAAAGTCTCAGGCAGAGAAAATAAAACACAGAGCATTATGGCATGGCTCTCCAGGCCTTAGCTATGTAGAAACTATTTATGAGCATCTGTAACGCATATGGGGGTATCAGATACTGACAGGAAGAAATAAACCAGGGTTCATATTTAGGTCCTGGTTTGCATCGCTCTTGCATCACAAAATGTGGTGCATGTGGTACAAGAGCGACGCAAACCTTATGTGAGATTTATAAAGCCACTCAAGGCCACCTTGTATGGCCCTGCATGAATTCATAAATCTCAAGTAATGTAACGCAGCGCAAATCACTGTGTTACATTACTCTTCACCAGGGAGCCATTTACATGGTAGCTGCATGGTTGTTCCCCGCACAACATCCATAGATTTTGACGCATTCCGAGATTCACTAGAGCTTGCAAACCTTAGAATCTGTTAAAAAGATATGCCCCCCCCCAGGAAAGCGGTAAAGAGGGGAAATATCTTTAATTCTCCTCAATGTTTCCTCTGTCTAGACCAGCTGCTGTCCGAAAGAGAAAAAAGCTTCTAAGGATTGTTTTTGTGCAGGAAGGTGTCCTTTCCTGCACAAAAACAATCCTACAAGCAATGCAGCCATCCTTTCATCATGGTGCAAGACTGCCTGCATTGGTGCTAGGCTGCCAAAAGGGCGCCAGCCAGGGTGAAAGAACACAAATGCACCATATTGGATAAATATGGTGCATTTCGGCCCTTTTCCTGAGGGGGGGGTGGTGCAGCAAGGTTACTTGCTGAGCTGCCCTGACCTAAAAAGCCCATAAATATGGGCTCAGGTGTTGACTGAATTTCTATTCTGAGTTATATGAACAACTAGATAAAGCAAGTGACCTGAAATTAAAATGACTGCCTGAAGGGGAGACATAGTTCATTTACCTGAATACTTAATTGAGGACTTGGAAACTGATTGCAACAACAGAGATTAAGACGACTGTGATTGAAATCACAAGGGGCAAGACAATTGATTAAATGGCCTTCCAGTTGAATTCTATTTTTACATTTCTGATAGAAACTTGTAGCTGCGGAGCCCTCAATTTTTTATTCCACACCTTCAATTTTGCCCAGGTGTCAGACTGAATCTGGAAACTTTTCAGCAGTATCTCTGTGGCTCTACACTGATGCTGTTCCGCTCCAGAAATGATGTGCGGAGCCTATACAGTCAGTTCCTTTCTTTCCAAGGCACCAGGTGCAGATTTAAAGCTAGCGCTCATCTCTTTGAGAAACTTGCCTTGATTAATATTTCAATTCTCAGTGTGCAAGGTAATTGTCACTCCCAAACCAACAGGTTTTAAGCCCTGTAAGAATTGTCACAAACAAATAATAGGTCTTCAGAAGATATGCCTGTGGTGCCGGGGGTAGAGTCATGACTCTAAGGCCTGTGGTGAATGCACATCAATGAGCTTGAAGGCCATACAAAACAGCAAGGCAAAGTTCTACATCACCAAGCACAAGAAATCTAAGTGGGATTTTGCCCCTTCTCACCACTCACAATGTCCTGAGAAGGCACAGAGGCGGCAAAACACATTCTGATCTCACTCCCGTAGTTGCTCTACTTTGAAGTTTATCCCACAACTTGTCCCATCAACCTGAGTTTCTAGGGCCATGCTTCAACTCTGGATTGTTGCAGACTCCCTCCGGCATGCCTGTGGTCCCCAGGGAACCAGGAGCTTCTCCATCTGTAATACCACTAATGCTCTCTTCTTCGAATAGGGAAAACCATGGATTGATCTGTACACTACCACTGAGAACATGCAATGTCAGCACTTCTGCATGTTGATGTTTCCAAGGTATCTCTCATGCTGGAGTTTCCATAGTGTCTCTCACTCAAAGACATGTTCTACCTTGAGTAGAACTTGGACCTCTGCATGCCTTTCAGCCTATACCACTCCTGCCTCGAGTCCCCAAGAAGATCATGACCAACAGGGGTTAAGTAATCCTAGTGGCCCCAGATTGACCATGGAAAGAATGGTATCCAGAGCTTCTTGGCATGTCCTCTGACCAGGCTACCCCCTGGGAGGACCTGCGGTCACCCTCAACAGGATAGGGTCACATACCCTGCTGTCCACATTCTTCACCTTCCATCTTGGAAATTGATCGGTGACAGTTGAACACCTTCAAGGTTTTCTCTAGAGGTGATTGATGTCACCTTGTCAGACAAGTGTCTCTCACCAAAAACTGTATACTCCTGTTGTTGTGACACATTTGTGGTGTAGTGTGGTAGTCAGCAGATAGACCCCCCTCTAGGCAAAGTTATCTGATTTTTTATTGTTTGTCCCCAGCCTGGGGAGGCTTTGCTCTGGGTACAGTTAAACTGTACCTTTCGGTTCTTTTGGCTTGCCTGTGATTGCCAGATCAGCCCTCTTTGTTTAAGTCTGCAGTTGTTCTACACTTTTTGACAAGTTTACATTAGTTTCCACCATCTTCCTTTGTCATGTCACAGTGGGACCTTAACTTCATCTTCCTCTTTCTGGTGTGCACTTGCTTTGAGCTGCTTAACAGCTGTTCTTTGTGGCTTCTCACCCTGAAGACAGTGTTCCCTGCAACCATAGCATCAGTGTGGTGTTTGAGGGAGCTTCAACGTGTTTGTGCCAACCCACCATACTCCACCTTCTTCCCAGACAAGCTGTTTTTTTGGACAGGGGCTTCCTTCTTGTCTAAAGTTGTGATGCTCTTCCACTTTGGCATTCTATGCTCTGCCTATCCCTCCAAGGAAGAGGAGACTCTACCGTTTAGACACCAAAGCAGTGCTAAACCTTTATATTGATTGCACCAAAGAACACTGGTTAGACTATCAGCACTTTGTGTGGTTCCCCGGAGTGAAACAAGGCAAGGCTGTGCTGAAGAGAACCATCTCCCACTGCATCTTGCTTTGCATTAGAATCTACTACACATTAAGTTGCTACCAATGTGTTGGCACTGGTAGTTCCTGTCTTAGGCATTTGCTAGGCGGCTATGCATTGCAGTCATGTTCATCAAGAGTGCCATTTTGCCCTCTCAGTCCTGTAGGACTTTCTGGTTTGGGTCTATTGACAGACCCACCTCCAATTAAGTACCACTTTAGATCTATTCAAAAGAGCCATTTGTGGCTAGAAGTCTCTATTAGAAGAACAAGGTACTTACCCTCAGTAACACTATTTTTGTTAGACACTCTATCTAAGAGTAGATTCTTCATCAACCCTCCCATCCTCACCGTTCTGTTATTGAGTTGTGTCCATAAAAAATCCCTACTCTAGGAATCTGCACAATGGTCACAATCAATTTGTTATTGGGGCTCTGCATCTGGGGTCTTGAATGCATCTTATGTCAGCATGAGGGAGTGGCTCATCATTCTGGAGCTGAAAGGCAAAAATCCACAGCTACTTGTGTGCCACCTACTGCCACAGAGAGGTACTGCTGAAACATTTGTTGATTCATTCTGATGCCTGGGGAATACTCAAAAAGGGGTTAATCAACATGTGAGGAATCTGTGGCTAGATAGGGTCCTTACCAGAAGGAGCATTAACATAGGTAAGTAACTTGTTCACCTAGATATGTTAGCTCCCAGAATGGCTGAACTGTTTTCAGCTCCCCTTTTACAATGTTCACTGCCCTTCCTAACATGTGAGGCCCTAATTGTGCCTCTTCCCAGTTCTCAGTCCATCAATTATTAATGGTTAATATAGATTAGAAGATTGTTAGTAAAATCCTGGTCAGCAGCCTCCTACCCTCACTTCTACAGTTTGAGGAAAGCATAAGTTTATCCCAGAGCGTAATGCTTCTTAAAATAGAAGACAGCTCTTTCAGGTACTAGCTAGCACCCGATGCAATCACGTCATACCATGATGATAGCAATTTACTCAGAGAAGGCATTTAATACCCTCGGCTGGAGGTTCCTATCAGTATCCTAATGTGGAGAATCAAGACATATTGTGTAGAGTTTGTTGTTATATTTAAAATCAACCACAAGAGTATGCAATACTTTGCATTTACATAGAATTGGGGTGGGGACACATCAGAAGTGGCCTTTATTCCTGGTTGTCTTTGCTCTAGCCATGAACCGTTTGAAACTAGCCTACATAGTGACAGAAGGAACACTATATTGTGAAAATGAAAGATGTACTTCATGTGATCTCATAATGTGCTTATGACATGGTTTTCTTTTTGAATACCATTCATTCTGAGTCAGACCAGACAATAGCTGGAGTTTGGGAATTATTCAGGCCTGTAGGTTAACTGGGACAAATCTTGCATTTTCTACCGTACTCTAAACATGGATCCTGGCATCATAGATGGGAAGGGCAGGTCTGTGTTCCCAGCCCTGAGTGGCAGTGTTATGTTTTTGAGAACATTGCAGTTGTTGGTGAAGGGGAGTGTTACATTGGTAAAGACAGTGATGCTCCCTTATGTACAACCTTGTTACTTTCCATTGTTGTCGCTGTGGAGGTAGGTTGAAGCAAATTCATTCAATTCTCTATGCTCTAATGAGGAATGCAGACTGGCGGGAGAGTGGTGCTGAACAAACAGAAACTTTCTGTTGGTAAGGAGGGCTTGACTGCCCCATATCATGAGCTATACTATAGAGTAGAGCAACTTTAGTCTTTAGCTTGTTGGTATGATGTGACCTGTGACACTAAAACTGCGACTTCTAAGAAGTTCTTTGAAAGAAGGAGCTGATTGGTTAATTTATTTTTGACTGAGGGGTCCAAAGAGAAAGTTGATAGTTTTGGCTAGAATAACCAAATATTGTTAGAAATGTTTCCTAAAGAGAACATGTTTGATAAGAACAAATGCCTGAAGCATTTTTGTTAGGTCTACACTAGCTTTAGCGGAGGATTAAACACTGACCACTAGAAGTATGGTTAAGATGGGGAGTCAAATCATTTGCCTCTCTCAATTGAGTCCAAAATATCTAAAATGTGAAGCTTCAGGAAGTATTTATATACAATTAGCATCAACAGAAATCATTGTGCCTTCTTTAATCTTTTATCAATACGGAGTTTGGCATTTTGGGTATGATTCACAGTGGCATTCCACACTACTAATTTACATGGTAATAAATCCCTCTGTAAATTAGCCCAACATATATTTGTCTTTTCAGGTTTCCCACTAAGGATGACATAGTTGTAGAGCATCGACCAGTTTTGAGAAAATTATTTGTATGTTATAATGCATGTCTTTAATGTAATTGCTAAACCTTACTTATAATGAATTGTGTTCTTTTTAAAACCATGGCATCCATGTAAAGATGATCCTGTTTCCGTCCACTGTCTGTTTGATGCATATTAATTTTGTATGCTTTGGCAATAAATCTTATTGTGATTTCAGTTGCTTTCTCTGCAGAAACACAATCCTTGCTATAGCTTCTCCAATTTCTCTGGAATATCCCTTTAGATGTCTTGTTGAAACAAATTTGTGGGTGGCTAACTATGGCATGTAAGACAGCTGTATGCCACTCTTTTTGTCTGCTATCTGAAATGTAATTAACAACATAGACAGAAAAATGTGATTTCTCTTTTGTTGATAGCTTCGGCAAATTATCATGCTTGGGGCTGTTGAATAATTCTAGGTATGTAAAGAATATTTTATGATCCCTCACCAAATAATTCATTATCGTTCATACTCCAAAAATCCCAAATTTGCTTGTTGTAGAAGACTGGCCTTACTTTCCATCTAGGACTTCTCACTTTCTATCTACCTCTTGAAAAAAAGTGTGTGTGTGTGTGTGCATGCCTGCATGGGTGTGAGTGAGTGTATGTGAAGATACAAATCAAATTAATAATGATTTTTCTAGTAGCTGTGGCAAAATATACACATTGAACATAAAGACAACATTTCAGTGACACAGTTCAACATCTCCAATGTAATGTTCTTAACAAAAACATAATGTTCATGTGCAAATATTTTTGTCAAAACATTAACAATGTTCTCATTCCATCTCCATTTATATTTTCAAGGGTGGGTGGTGGTCATGTGCAAGGAAAGTACCTTGATTAACCACTTCTGACTGTGTGCTAGTAGGCTCCAAATCTTGAGCAGTCAGTGGTGTCTTCCGTGATGTCCAGTGCCATGTGCACTCTCAAGGTGACAAGGTAACCCCCATCCACTTTGATGCTTGTCCTTCAAAAGACAAATTTCACATTGGTGTGCAGGTTGCTTAGTGCTATGGGTGGGTGTGAATCATGGAGTTGTTTTCAGCGGAATTCCCCGGAGTTACCTAAAAACTCTGCAAGATTCTGAGGAGTTTCTCTAGCAGAGGAGTTCCGGTCCGTTGTACTTCTTGCACTGCTTTTTAGTGCAGGGAGGTTGTATTGTGCTGTAAAATCAGCCTGAATGGCAAAAAGCGGGTGCTAGAGTGCGCTAGTTCTTTTTGCTGCTCAAGTCGATTTTCTACTCAAACGGCAGCTTTTGCAACACGGGCGGCAACTTCTAAACATGAGAGGTAGAGACCTGCTGCAATGGCCAGGCTAAGAAATGTCAATGGGAGGCAGTCTAGCGCTTGTTTTTTCATGCTAGCCTACTTAATGTTGGTGACCTGCACATGAGAAAACACTGCCATGGTTGATAGAGTTTTAGTCCATTCTGTGCTGCAAGTAAAACGCAGAGTGGGCAACATTCTGCGAACTCCGCCAGCAGAGTGGAGTTTACTGGCTCCCTGTACTTAGTGCTGTCCAAAAACAGAGGACTTCAGAAGGTATCAATATCTAGACTCACAGCTAATGCTCAAGGTGTGCCAGAGACATGAGCCAGCTGATGAATGTTAATAAGTTAGAACTGTTGCGACTCTGAATTACCTTTTTATCAGTGCCTTAAGTTAACAACAGTAGGAACATGACAGATGGGGCTATACATAGAACGAAGCAGAATGTAATTGTGTTATACTGTGACCACTTCCTCCATTACATGATGTCAAAATTTAATTAGGACAGAATAATATCTCACAGGACCGAATACAGAATTGGGTGGTATGGAAAACTGATTTCTGGAGGAAGTACCGAATTTAGAGGAGGTACCAAATTCAGTGGTGAAATTTCCTCCACCATAGTTTGTATTTTGTGGAAAAGAATACACGTGAATTCTCTAATGCTTCCACCCAGCTCTAAATTAGGGAATTGATTCAGATTTATCAACGGTAAGAGTATAGACTATTTAAATGAAATAGCAGAAGCGATCAATTGCAGCCCAGGGACCTTTTTAATGAATATGCCAGGGGGTGTATAACGGGAGTGTGTTTTTGCTTTCTGCCCCCTCTCCCACCAGGGCACTTCGGTGTTACAGAAAAGGGTACAGACATACAAATAGGGAAGAGCACATGAAGTGTTGGTGCTACTCTAAAATGGCAATTTCCGAACTGCATGGGGGTGTTGCCCCAAGCAAATGAGGACAAAACTGCATCTGCATCTGCACAATACTGTGGGTGTGGGCAAAGACCCAAAGAGTCCACAGGGAGGTGCACCAAAAACAGTTGGCACAAAATCTGTGTGCCCACCAACTGTGCCCTTCTGGAGAGGGGAAAAGGAGTGGCATAGGCCCTCCCCGACCTCCTCATTCAGGTGGTTGCAGTCACTTACTGCACTTTTCTGAAAGGGATATCTGTTCCCTTTAAAAGGGCAGTTTGGGTGTCACATACACTTGAAAGGTTAACCAGCTGCTTCAATTAGCTGGTCCTTTTTTTCAATAATGCGTTGCCCCACGGCAAGGAAATTCACGGCTGCAGCTAAGAGCCACACATTATCAGTAACAGGCCTCACTCACAGTAATAAGGGACAACCAAATATCTCAAATATCTATGTACAGACAATCACCATAGGGTAAATCACATAATTGCGGTACTTTTTGCCTATTGATCATTACTGTTTTCATTTCACACTTGGATTGCAGACAATGGGCCTGATTATAACTTTGGTGGAGGGTGTTAATCCATCCCAAATGTGACGGATATCCTGCCCACCGTATTACGAGTTCCATAGGATATAATGGACTTGTAATACGGCGGGTGGTGTATCTGCCGCATTTGGGACGGATTAACGCCCTCCGCCAAAGTTGTAATCAGGCCCAATGTCTGGCTTTTTTTTAGCAAACCTTTTATTCGTTTTCAACAAACAAGGCAAGATATTGCACAGTAAAGGATTACAAATGCCCTCCCCCTAGTCTGCACCTAACCCAATACTCCTGTATCACCAAGCAGGTCAATACAGCCCAGTTGCCCGGACTCAAAATGGTCCTCATTTCCGACCCTATCTTCAACTACCAACCAATGCATAGTTCACTCAAAGAACTTCAACACCCCCAAACAAAGCTGTGCCATGCTTATTCGAAACATATCTTCTAGCGTTGCGTCCAGGCTTTAAGTGACTCCATCAGCTGAAAACCCTACCAGTTGCATGAGTGAGAAGGCATCCACCCATCCCAAAGCTCATTTGCAGGAACACAGCTCTCATGCTCTATCCCCCTCCAGAGTCTTAGCACCCCCCAGGAGCTCACTGGTGACAGTAGGTCTGGCTCATTCATGCAATCAAAGAGGTTCTCCCATGCACGTGCCACATTAAGGGATCTGTGACTACACTATGCCTCCCTGAACAACACACCACTTTAAAATCCTGCCCACTTTACAAGCTCTCTGCATAATTTATCCACTTTGGGTCCACGATTGGCTGCCCAGTTCGGCGTGATCTCATGTTTCAGCGACCATGGTAAAATCAATGAATCTGTTAGTAACCTTACATTTGGCCACGTGCGATTACCAGCCAAGTAAGCACAAGCCCGAGGGGTAGGGAACATTGTATTGAGTTACATCATTGATACATTCCAATACTTTCTCTAAGAATCCCAAGAGGGATGGACAGGCCCATACCATATGATACATGTCAGTCCCCATGTGGCCCGGCAGTCCGGTAAAACCTGTTCAACATACTGGGCATAAGATATGCCCTGTGAAGGAAATATAAGTTATTTAATTTAAACCAGGAGTTCCAAGACACCTTCCGCACTTGCTCCAAGATTTTTGCTTGGTCTGCTTCTGGAATCAGAGCTCCCAGATCTTCCTCTCATTTCTCCTGGCGTCTAGACAGGAGAGCAATCATATCCGTCCTGAGAGCTTGATAAAAGCTTCTAACCGTTTTATGAATGCCTGAGGATATGGAGATAAGATGACAGCTCTGATGTGTCGGGGTTGAGCCATCCCAGCCCCTCTATTCTTCTTAATCGCCACCACCATAGCTCTATGTAACAAGAATTGACCCCCTGGGAGCTCAAACTCCAGCTGCAGGAGAGCAGCAAACCTGTGTGAATCAGGTCACCCACCCATCTCATGTGCCATGGTATATTTTGACCCCAAGATATTGCAAGCAGGTGGGCTCCCACACTAATTCCCTCAAGGCTGGGGTCTGCTGCAGTCCTGCACACATAGGGAATAAGCTAGATGTCTGTAAAATAATGCATAGGCCCTCTACTCCCCCAAAGAATTTCCGGTAACCCAACTGCTTCTGCAATATCTGTGGTCACTTCCTGTAAAAACAATAGCATATCATCTGCATGTAAAGTAATGTGATGTGTCGAACCTCGGACCACAAAGTCCCTGTAGGGAGCTCCGGATCTCACACTACAGGTCAAAAGCATAACCACCAGTGCAAAAACAACAGGGATAATGGGAATCTCTGCTGGGCCCCTTGTACCACTGCATACTCCTCCTATATCTGACTGCTAGTTTTCACAGAGGCTGTGGGGTTGGAGTACAAAAGCCTAGTCCAATTCACAAATCTGCGCCCCAAACCCATCTTCTCCAGCACTCTATAGAGTAACCCCCACTCCAGACTATTGAAGGCCTTCTCAGTATCTACAAACATAATCCCTAACACCCACTTATTATGTGTATCATTCCCAATCAGTGCCAAAAGCCTACAGATAGTAAGTGCAGTATAATGTCCCAGAATTAATCCTGTCTCGTCCACTTGCACCAGGCGAGACACGTATGGCAATAACAGCGTACCTAGGACACAACTCTGTAATTTATAATCAACATTAAGCACCAATAAAGGCCTACAAGCTCTCCTATCCTGGGAAGGGCAGCCAGGTTTCAGTAATGGAATCATCAATGCCAGTAGAGGCCGGCAAGTGGCTGAGGGCACATGGTACTCTATAAACCTCCACCAGTTTGAGGGCGAGTACATTGATATAAGTGGTATAAAACTCAACCAAGAGCCCATTTGTTCCCTGCATCTTCCCAAGGGTCATATTGTTTACCGTAGCCTTGAATATCAAGCAGGAATGTAAGGGTGTGCCATCTCCCAATTCAGGGAGCGCAAAACTGGATTGTGATTGGAGAGTGTACTCAATATCCTTCCCTACCACACACACCCTGGGAGAGCAAAGGAATATGTTGAGGGAGATATGCAGCTCATGTAAACTCAAAAAGCAGGAGTGGTCTCTGGTCATTAGGTGAGCATGCCCCCATGAGTCAACAAGTCCCCACTAGTGCTGCCAGTCAGCAAACCTCTGAGCTAGTTGGATAACTGGGGAGTCTTTCAGGGATGGATGAAAAGTGGGGTCTGCAGAACTGTTAAAGTCATCCCCAAGAATTAAAGAGTTCACCAGATAGGACACCAGAACCCAGGACAACTCATGCAGGAAGTCTGGCTGGTCCAAGTTCGGAGCATGATCACCACCACCAAGTACCATCTAACCAAGCTCCCCATAACCACTACACACCACCCAGCGGAGTCCACTAGCTCCCCAGTCTTCTGAAAGGGGACCCCAGGGCATGCCCCTAGGAGATCCCCTTGTGCAAATACCGAGATTGTGGGAAAGTAAGTTTGCCCTCACCAGCGCTTATGGCGTGCCAGTCCCTCAGCAGCAGTTAGGTATGCTTCTTGCAAAAGGACAATATAAACACCCCATCTCTTGTGATTAGAAAACATTTTATAACTTTGGAAGACATTATTAAGCCCCCGGATATTTCAAGACATAACTTTATACTTCAATGGGGCAGCCATGTATAATTAAATGACAGGGAGCACAACAGCCAGGTGGTAAGGCCTTCCCCATCACAAAGCACGAAACTCCTAGGACCACAACAAAGACAAAACCTAACAAAGGACATAGCTCAACCAAGAAAAACATACTTATCTCCCCAACCCAATGACAAGAAGATTAAGATCCCCCCTATCCAAATCAGCATCAAAACACCAGCCATAAATGCTGTCAACACATGTGAAATGACAGTAGGGGCGTACACCAAAATGGCTGTTTTCTGTCCTCACTTCACACCATCCAGTCACAGACAATCATAACATGCGTAGAACCAAGGGGTCCTGGCACACCTACAAACTGCTGAAGCCACAGTCCACCCAGAAAACCCCAATGCTCAGCACCACCCATGGGGGCACCAACCAACACCACTTAAATAAGATTGTCAGCAGTGTGGGCATCATTGATGCAGTGTGGGCATCACTGAGCAGAACAGCAAGCATATAAGCCTGATGTAAAGATCAAGGCTCAGTCAGAGTCTGTGTCCCTGAGTCTATTGTCTCTCACAGTTGATGAGGGCTAGCCACCGAAACACCTTGTGTCACAGAAATGGATATCAGTTGCTGATGATGGGCTTCACATTCAGAGGGCATCTCCTGCTACCACTCTGCAACCTCCTCCTAGATGATTTCAAGGAATATCTTGTCCAGGAGGCACTGGGTAGGTTGTCAGAATGCGGGTGGCAGTCAATCCAGTCTCATTACTCTTGAGGCGAAGTGAAAAACTGCACTTTGTCCTCAGTTACCACTAGAAGCCTGGCAAGGACACACATTGCATACTGAACATTCATCCAGTGGAGGAGCAATTTAGGGGCATATTTATACTCTGTTTGCGCCGAATTTGCGTCAGGAATTTTGACGAACATTCGGTGCAAACCTTGCCCCATATTTAAACTATGACGCCCGACCCCGTAGACGCCAAAATACCTCTGTGTGCGTCATTTTTTGGATGCTGGAAACCGCCTTGCTTTAATGACATGCAAGGTAGGCGTTCCTGTCCAAAAAATGACTTTAAGGCCTGTGCACCTTATTTATACTACTGCGTCATTTTAACGCACAGGAGGGGGCAGGCCTTAAAAAACGACGCACAGCCTGATGTGCACCGTTTTTTAACGCCTGGGTGAGGGCAGGCGTTAAGGGACCTGTGGGCTCACTTCCATGGTCTTAGACCATGGAAGCAGTCCAGAGGTGCCCTTTCCTGCCCCCAGGGACACCCCCTGCCACCCTCGCCCACCCCAGGAGGACACCCATGGATGGGGGGACCCATCCCAGGTAAGTACAGGTAAGTTGAGGTATTATTTTTAAATTTTTTAAAGTGGCATGGGGGGGCCTAATTTGGGCCCTACTACATGCCACTGTGCCCAATGGCCATGCCCAGGGGACAGAGGTTCCCTGAGCATAGCCATTGGGCAAGTGGGCATGACTCCTGTCTTTGCTAAGACAGAAGTCATTTCAATGGGGGTTGTGTGTCAAAAAATGGCGCAAGTCCAGTTTGAACCATATTTTTTTACTCAAACCTGACTTGCACCATTTTTTGACGCGCAACCCCCATTTTCCCCTACCCCGGCGCTGCCTGGTTTGAGTCATTTTATTTGACTCTGACCAGGCTGCATCGCCGGCTAATGTCAATCCTTAAATAAGGCGCCTGCATGGTGCGTAGGAATGGCGTTTGCCGGCGGTAAAAGTTTTTATGCAAAGCAGCGCCAGCGCTGGTTTGTGTCAAAAAGTATAAATATGCCCCTTAGTCTCCAAAACATGGCCTGTTGCGTCTGGGCATCCATAGTAAAGTCCAGGAACACCATGACACTATGATTGTCAACCGCCAGGTTCCCTGGCAGCCTGGCCTGTCACAAAAAATGATCACGGTCCTTGTAGCGGGCCGCACCAGGTGGTGGGGGTCCTGCTAGGACTCAATGTGCTCTCTCCAGGGCAAAGAAGGGGAGAGACCCTCAGGGACCACTTCATTTTTCAACCATGTCTCCAAGAAAACCAGCATATTAGGTCCCTCATTTAGCTCTGTCGACTGATAGCCCTAATATTATTTCTCCGGGCCCTATTTTTGGCATCCTGAGCCCTATATTTTAGAGTTTCAGCTCTCCCCTCCATGGATGTCAGACACCCCCTCAATGACTCCACTACCGGAGATAAAGAAGTCACTGTACTTTCAGTAGTTGTGACCCGCTCCACCAGGCGTTGGTGATCATCTCAAAGAATCCCCATATCTGGCACCACAGTATCCATTTCCAACTCAAAGTCCTCAAGGGGGTCAGTGATCACCTAAAGGTTAGTTTCTAATGTGGCCCCCTTATGGCCCACAGATGGGGAAGGTGTGGGACAATCACCCTTTTCAACATCACTGGTCACTGGTGTGGGTGGCCGGCAGGGATCCACCTCCTTCTTCTTTGAGGCTTTGCCCATAGTGAACCCTGCAAGGAGTGATAGGGGGCCCTTCCCAGCAGGCACAAAGTCAAGGTCGGTCAGTTCAGCTGTCAGATCTCAGGTCCACCAGCCTCCAAACAGGTGACCTAAGGGGAGAGCCCCGCAGCAGTGCCAATCAAGGATCTTACCTCTGTTGTGGGCCAGGCAACAATCAGGGGTCCCGTGAATTAGGCTTTCTCAGCCCCCACCCACCAGGAGCCAGTAGGGACGATGAAATCAGGGCATCTACAAGCCCAGTGTACTTCTGCAGTGTTTGAAAATGGGCCGATCTCGCAGCTGCTGCCACCCCCAGGAGGCACCAGATTTCATTTAAGTCACTAGGGCCTCAAACTCCACACTCTGCCGTCTCTTTCCCTTTAACCAGGGACGGTTTATCTCTGCTCTGCTGCGCTCCTGGGAGGACAGCCTCATGGTGTCCCAGGCCCCAGCCAGCGGAGGCTTATTTATTGGCCGGGTGCCGCAAAAGTAGCTCCACCAGGTGGAATGTGCAGCAAGCCATATCACCCTTAGGAGAAGCCAGGTTGTTCTACCGTGCCTTTAGTTAATCTCGCTTTGCCAGCAATTCTATGGATGTTTGCATTGTTTCCGATTTAGCATGCCCACTGTCCCTTGACTATCAGATGCTTTGAAATATGCTATGCAGTGCAGTCTGTGTTAAATTAATATAAACAGTTATCCCCAAACTCATTTTGTACACAACCTTGGGCCATTTTGCTTCTCGTACCATCCCGTTTAGTTGCATAAGCCAAAGTGTAATAAATCCGTCAGGTTCTTTTTCTCATTGATAATTAAAAGACACTGTGGGCCAGATCACAAAATATTTTGACTGGCAGTATTAAAGGGCCATGGAGGAAACTAAGGTAGTGTTCAATGGAAACCCCTGTAACAACATATTATGAAAGCAGATTTCTGGAATTGGTAATGTGTGACAGGCATGTTTGTGCATACTTGTTGTATTGCATTTTGTTGTTGTTGGGGTGTGCTGTGTTGGTTTTATGCTGTTATACATTTGCTCTACCATTATTGCATTGTTTTCATGTTCTGTTGTACTATGGTTGTTTTCTTTAAACATTTTGTAGTTTTGTGCACTGTTTTAATTTTGTCGTTATGCTATGTTATGATGTTGTGTTCTATCTATAGAGATGTCAATTGGCATTGCTGCATTTCCAAAAAAAAACGACACTTGCCTTTGAAGTTCCCTTGACAAGCAACCATTTACTACTGTCCACGGTGGTAAAATACCGGTGCTCCAGCTCTTCAACTACTTAAGACACCAGTTAGCTCAAAACCGCTGCAGAGCACGTCCTTAATTAGCACCTTCAAAACCCACTTTGTCTGATATGACTCTCACAATAATTTATTTTTCTTTCTGTTGATCAAATGCATTCTTCTTGCTTTGCATGTCGACAAATCCTCCAACTTAAATTTACAAAAAAACATTTCATTTTCTGCAATGATCAAGGATATAACATTTGTTCCGTTGAAGTATTTGAAGCATCTTGGGCCCTTGAAAATAACACCAGGGTGGCAAAAACCTCAAATGAACTGAAAGGGTGACCTTTGACTAAAGTAAATATTTTAATATCAATAACTCTCATTCATGGACAGTGAAGCTATTCTTCAATTAGGACAAACATTTGCTATTCTGCTCTATTTGCATCAGCAAAAAAACAACCTTCTAGCTCTAGGCCTTTTAACAAATCTGATGGTACCTCATTTGTAGACAAAAAACGTGTATTGTTTTGCATAATATTCGTTCCTCCTTTTTGAATAGCAAGAAAGCATGAGTCCCACTGGCTTTAAAAAAACTTTTTGTCCCGTAGAAATTGCTAATTTAAAGATGCGATATACCTTCTTTATATGGAAGTTTTCAAAGTGAAATAAACACTGAATATAGCAGTCCTCCTGGAATAGCGTCATTGTACTGTATATACTTGGTTCTTGTTTACAGTATGGGCCCAATGAAAGACAGCTGATTATACACTATTAAATATATTAATTGTGAAGGCTAGTGTTCTATTTATTGTAAATCTAATAGTTGTTTCGTTGTGAATGTAACTTTTGCAGCTAAAATATAGCTGCAAGGGAAGCTAAGAAAAACAATAGACAATACATGGTCCTTCCAGCTACGGGGCTTATTTATGGGGAATTGGCGTAGGGCAATATTCTTGCTGCATTGCCCTACGCCAATGTGAAAAGGCAGAAATGACCTTATTTATGCCATAGGGTGCATTCATGTCCTTTCCCCCTGCCCTGGTGCACAATTGGCTGCCTAGCACCAACGTAGGCACCATGGTGCAAGGGTGTCTGTGTTGCATGCCGGATTGGGATTGTTTTTGTGCAGGAATGGGTACCTTCCTGCACATAAAAATTGAATGAGGCGTTATCCTCTTTCTATGTGCACTACAGTATGCATCAAACACAGAAAGAGGAAACAATGAGGAGAAATACAAATATTTCTCCTTGTTATGCCTCCCCTGGGGAGGTGTAAGGTTTTGGCACTTCCCCAGGTTTACAAGATTAAGTAAATATGGGGCAGCTTCAAAACTCATGGGTGTTGCATGTGAAAACCCACTGCAACACCATGGAATGCTTCTCTGGAGCAGAGTAAGGCACCGCAGCAACTTCAGCTGCTTTGTCTTACTCCATATTGTTGGAAATTGCCTTTCTGCTTGGTCACCCCCAAACTTTTTGCTTTCCTCCTTCTCTTTCTCTGACCTCATTTTTGCTGGCTTTTGGACTCGGCGCACTTTACCACTGCTAATCAGTGCTAAAGTGCATTTGCTCTCTCCTTAAAACATGGTGACACTGGCTCATACCTAATTGGCTTATTTAATGTACTTGTAAGTCCCTAGTCAAGTGCACTACATGTGCCCAGGGCCTGTAAATTAAATGCTACTAGTGGGCTGCAGCACCGGTTGTGCCAACCACATAAGTAGCCCCTTAACCATGTCTCAGGCCTGCCTCTGCAATGCCTGTGTGTGCAGTTTCACTACCACTTCGACTTGACATTTAAAATTACTTGCTAAGCCTTAAACTCCCCTTTTTCTACATATACGTCACCCCTAAGGTTGGCACTAGGTTGCCCATAAGGCAGGGTGCTATGTGGGTAAAAGGTAGTACATGAACATGTGTGTTCTGTGTGTCGTCGTAGTGTAAAATTCCTAAATTCGTTTTTACACTGCTGTGAGGCCTGCTCCTTTCATAGGATAGCATTGGGGCTACCCCCATATACTGTTTGAGTGGTAGATCCTGATCTGAAAGGAGTAGCCAGGTCATATTTAGTATGGCCGGAATGGTGATACAAAATCCTGCTTAATGGTGAAGTTGGATTTTACATTACTATTTTAGAAATGCAACTTTTAGAAAGTGAGCATTTCTCTACACTTAAATCCTTCTGTGCCTTCCAATCCAAGTCTGGCTAGATTTAGTTGACAGCTCTCTTGTGCATTCACTCAGACACGCCACAAACACAGGATACTCAGCCTCACTTACATACATCTGCAGTTTGACTGGGTCTTACTGGCCTGGGATGGTGGATGGCTTGACACTTACATGTCAAAGGACAGTAGCCTGCCCTCACACAAAGGACTGCCACACCCCCTACTGGGGCCCTGGCAGACAGGATGGAACTGAAATGGGACCTTGTGCACTTCTAAGCCACTCTTTGAAGTTTCACCCACTTCAAAGGCACATTTGGATATTTAGGCAGGGTCTCTGACCCTACCAAGTTAGACACTTCTTGGAGTAGACACTCTACCTCACAGACACTTCTGGACAAGAAAGCTGCTGGTGATGAATCCCTGAACCAGATCTGCCAAGAGGAACTGCCTGGCTCCCCAAAGGACTCACTGGTACTACTTTTCTGAGGAGGACTGCTGCCTTGCTGTTGTCCTGCCCTGTGTTGAGAAGTGCTCTTCAAGGGCTTGGATAGAGCTTGCCTCCTGTTCCCTGAAGTCTCAGGACCAAAAATACTTCACTCCTGCAACTGGACTCCTTGTGCGGCAAACATTTGATGCACAGCCTGCCCCAGGATGAGAAATTCACTGCACACCAAACTGGAACAATGCAGCCCAACTTCGCAAGGAGAAGATCAATACAGTGCCTGCATTGCGACCGGAACTTCGACTCACGGCCCACCGGATCGATGCACAGCCGACCGGGGATGACATGGTCCGACTTCCAGAGAGCAAGCGACGCCGCACCTGCCATGCGGGAGAAATTTCCACGCAACGCCCACTGGATCGACGCAGTGCTTGTGACTTCACTACGCAAGCCCTTGATTCCAGCAAAGGGGCGAAACTGACACACACCTCCCCGTTTTCCACCCATCGCCTCCTCTGCGGTCCCTTGCGGAGATTTTGAATGCAAACCAGGTACTTTGTGCTTGCAAGAGACCTTTATTGTTTTTAAGAGACAGCCATTTGTTTTTAAAAAGACTTATGACACTTTACATCACTTTCACAGTGATGTCTCAACATTTACTAATTGCATTTTAATTGTTTTGACCTGCATCTTCTCAGATAAATATTATGTATTTTTCTAAACACTGTGTGGTGTATTTTTGTGGTGCTATATGGTGTTATTGTATGATTTACTGCACAATACTTTACACATTGCCTTCTAAGTTAAGCTTAACTTCTCAGTGCTAAACTAAGCTACCAGAGGGTGGGCACAGGATCATTTGGATTTTGTGAGACTTACTCTTTCTAGAGTGAGGGTCATTGATTGGACAGGGTGTAACCTGACTGCCAACCAAGGACCCCATTTCTAACACATATCTATGTGGCCAGTTAAAGTCACGCAGAGTTGATTTGTGCGTGCTCATAGATATGGCTGAGAGCTTTGCGCCAATGGAGCATCAGAAAAATTTATGCCCCAGTGGCACAAGCCTCTCATAAAAAAGCAACCACATATATACAGGCCTAAGAAAAATGTGTTTTTCCGGCCAATGTATTTTTTGTTTATATATGAATTTACGCCACAGATGTACAACCTGTAGATTATAGAAAATAGTTAGTGATTTTCAAATATACAATAGGTATTCAAATTTATACATCAGGAGGATAGGACTATGCCTGACATTTTGCAAAAGTTAACTGGCTAACTTGTACCTCTTGATTGCTGTAGTCAGGCTACAACCGAGACGGCAAATTTGCCGACATAGTATAAACAATTGATCAAAAGTAATAATAATTTCTGTTTGCAATAGTAAAGAAAACTCTTAAATAAGGAATGTAATTCAAATGGTGGAAGTTTCTTCTTTGTCATGGAAATGTTTTGTTTCAAAAGATGCCCCATGCACTGCCCTCTGTGTAGCAGTTATGTCAAAAAACATCCAGGGGCTTATTTATAAGCCCCTGTGCGCCATCGGAATATCACTTTTAGTGACGGTCCAGCGGCCCACACTACAGGGCCATATCCACAAGGCCACACATGGCCTTGTAGTTGTGGCCTGAGGCAACACAGTGCAAGTCGATAGGGAGATGTCCCGTGAGCGTTACAGTGGGTGTTCCCAAGTAACACCCATGGCATTTGACACATTCCCAAATCCATGTGATTTTGTAAACCTGGGAATGTGTCGGAAGCCTATTCCTCCCTAGGGGAGGCAAAAGAGAGGCACAACGAGGAGGAGTACCTTTATTTCTCCTTGTTTTTTTTCTTTGTGCGCTGCATTCTGTAGTACATATAGAAAGTAGAAAACACCTCTTGTGATTGTTTTTGTGCAGGAAGATGTCTCTTCTTGCACAATGGTGCAAGGGTGCCTGTTTTGGCGCATGGCAGCCCATTGTCACCAACACAGGGGAAAAAGACAGGAATGCCCCATATCTCATAGATACAGCACATTCCTGCCCTTTTCTTTTGATGCAGGACAGCGCAGCAAGAATACTTGTGGCAAGGCCCTACGCCAAAACTGTGTAAATAAGGCCCCCAGTTTCTAAAAGAATAGTAATCATATAGGCCCTCTTTAAGACATTAGCGGTAAGTGCCGCCTACTGCCACAGCGATGGCCGACAAAAGACCGTCACCGCGGCTACCACCCGTCCACTGTATTATGACCACAGCCGGATTTCCGCCAGAAAATGGCGGAAATTCGGCTGTCTGGTGGAAATCCAGCTCTGGCCATGCAGGGGGATGGCGGTAAGGTGGCGCTGCTGCCACCAGCATGGCCACGCCAATAGACTGCCGCCAGCCATATTATGACCCATAATACTGCATGGCGGTGTTCTGCTGCCTAGTGCTGCTGGCGGTAGCAGCATACTGTCTCCTGCCGGAGAACCCCCTGGATCCAGGTAAGTCAGGTCTACAACAGAGGAGGGGGTGAGGGGTGTTGTGGGGGTGTGTGTGAATGTTTGTGTGTACGTGGATGCGGGTGTGTTTTGTGTGTTGAATGCATGTGTGGATGTATGGAGGTGTGAATGTTTGTATGTTGTGTTATGTGAATGAGTGTCTACGTGTATGTATGAAAGTGTGTGCAGGTGTGTGTGCGAATGGATGTATGCATGCGTGGCTGCATGTGGGAATGGGTGTGAGAATGCATGTGTGTGTGTGTGTGTGTAGGGGGCATGAATGTAGGGGGTGGGGGTTGGCTTTAGAGAGGTGAGGGAGTTTGAGGGGCTAACTGGAGGGAGGGGGGGAGACTCTTATCAGTGACAGGGAAGGAATTCCCTGTCACTGATGGTGCCTACCGCCATGGTTTTTCGTGGCGTTAAGAAAACCACGGAAACCATGGCTGTAGGCGGGGTCATAATTCCGCAGGCGGAATAGTGACGGCCGCCGGGCTGGAGATGGATATCACCAGCCCGCCGGTTGTTACCAGAGTAGTACATTGGCGGGTTGGCTTACCGCCATATTATCGCCGACCTCTGGGGTCGTCAAGACCCCCATAGTATCTTGAAGTGCCTCCTAGTGAGACACATACATATAAAATAATAATTTAACATACTGTTCCCAAGGGGTGATTCTCAAGCCTTAAGTGCTGAACCTTTCCTCCTAAGTGCTGAAATTATTTTTTATGTTTCGAGCAGTTCTCTCTTAAGCCTTCATAAAAGGTGTCCAGGCCAAATCTGCATCCTGTTTTCTCTCATGTTGGGAATTCTGAAGGTATCCAGGGTTGGTGCAATCTCCCATGGGTTTAAAAACAACATTGTCAACTTGGAGCAACATTTTGTTCTTTTTGTTTTTGAAAAATAGGAGAACTGTGATGTGCAGGAAAGTTTTGTTTTTTATAAGAATGGCATCAACAAAAGGGTTTCTCTGTTAAGAGAATTCTTTTCCCAGTTCTCAGTAATAGGCAGAGTTTAAAAAAGAATTTTTGTACCCAATGTTTGTAATTTTCTTAGTGGTAGTAAATTTTTCCTGTTTACTTTGTAGTACAAACAGGTATGAAATCTAAGGGTGAACCCAATACATTTCTGAAAAGGAGATGAAATTCAGAATTTAACAAGGGGTCATTTATGTAGATAGGCCACAGATTTCCCAAATAAACTAAGCATTGAAGTAAACCAAAATTTTGTAGCAAAAACAATGGACCTAACCAGAATTTTTTTCATCTATGATTGTTTGCCTAGGGGACCGATTTACGAAAGTAACATAATGGTAAATCATTTAAACTCTTTTAGTCACAGGGACATATAAGTCCTCAATATGAAATTGGCGGGCAGCAGAGGCCGCCCACCAATGTCATTCTGCCATCAGGACACAGGGGGCGGCCTGAACCCCGCCGGCCTTATTTTGAGTTCCCCACTGGGCCGGCAGGCGGAAACAGTGTTTCTGCCCGCTGGCCCAGTGGGGAATTCAAAATAGGGCCTTAACATTGCAGCTGGCTCCTAATGGAGCTGGCGCAATGTGGCAGTGTAGCGGGTGCAGCAGCACCCATTGCGCTTTACACTGCCCGTAATTTGTGCAGTGAAATGCGCAATGGAGCTGTGCATGGCGGCCCCTGCTCTGCCCATGCCAAGTGCATGGGCAGTGCAGGGGCCCCCTGGGTCCCTGAGTCCCCTGTTCCACCAGCATCTCCATGGTGGTGTAAAGCGCCATGGACAGGCTGGCAGATGGAGACTTGTAATCCCCAGGGCAGCGCTGCTTGCAGAGCTGCCCTGGCAGATTACAACCGCTGGGACCGCAAGGCTCTAGGCTGGCGGCAGCCTGGCGGTGTTGGTGGTTGGACAGTCATAATGTGGCGGTTGGACCGCCACAACCACGGCCGTCCAACCGCCACCTTGGCTCTGGCGGTCTAGTGATCGCCAGGGTATAATGACCCCCATAGTGCTTGCTGATTGTCCAAAAACACATCATATCTCAACTCACAACTATTTAAATATCATCAACAGAGTTTCAGTTTATAAATATTTTTCATTGTGTACTGACCATGAATCAACTATAAGGTAAAATCAAATTAATTAAATATAGGTATGAAGAAAAACTATGCATTTTTTAGGTTTGCAAAATTTGTTCTCTCTTCCACATTGACTTATGTTTAGAAACCAACAGAAATTCAATAGATATTAACAAATGTTCTCCAATTCTGAATTCCTGCACTTGTGATTAAAACAATACCCCACTTTGCAGGTTGCAAATCACCCGCAACATGTAAGGCTCCTAAGCACAACATGCTGTAATCAAGCTTTTTCTTTGATTTTCAGTCCTTCTGGTGTAGTGGGTAGCTACAGTATTACAGCTGAGCTTGGTGCGCACCCAAGGAATCCTACTAGCCCCAGCATTTCTGAAATCTAGTCAGCCAAATCAGTCCAGGATAGAGTGTCTTCTGATCACAAAATGCCCTGTGTTAGACCTGAGAGCCATAGAGTAGTCTTTCCCCCAATGTTTTCCCTATCTTCTCTATTTTTCTGATCTAATTTTTGCTGGTTTCAGACTCTGAGCACTTTACCACTGCTAACCAGTGCTAAAGTGCATGTGCTCTCCTCCTAAAACATTGCAACATTGGCTTATACCGAGTTAACATATTTAATTTACTTATAAGTGCCTAGTAAAGTGCTTTTAGAATGTGGGTGTTTCCTTACTTAAACCATTCTGTGCTTTCTGCTTGTCCCCAATACACCTCTGGGGTGGGTCATAGCTGGGCTTTGTGCATTCTCTCCAGACAGCCACACACAAAGGAAACTTAGGTGTGCCTGATGGGCCATTCACTTCCCGATGACCCAATCACCAGGGTGATGAGTCGTATTGGACTGAATGAGAGGGAGAAGCTGACCCTCACCTAAATGGGCTGTACCTGACCCCACATCAAGAGCTGCATACCCCCCCTGTATGAGTCTGGAGTCAGGGCTTGATCGGCAGGGACCTCTTGTACTTCAAAGCTCTTCTTTGGAATTTTACCCACTTCAAAGGCACCACTCAGTATAAGTACTGGACCCCTGACACCACCACCTCAGTACACTTCTGCACCTGTGACTACTCTGCCAGGAATAAAAACTGTTGTACCAAAAGGACTGCTACTCTGCTGGACTGCTGCTTTGCTGGACTCATGCCTTGTTGTGCTCTTGCCTTGCTGCTGGATACTCTCCTGCCTGGGTGAGAAGGACTGGACCTGCATCACTTGACCCCAGAGTATCTCCAGGGGCTTGCTGGCTTGCCTCCTGTTGCCCATATTTCAGGGACACAAAAGTCTTAGAACCCTCCTGTTCCCACCCTTTGGCTTACGTACTTGTGAGTCAGTCCAGCCAAGTGGTGCCAAGTGGTGCCAACCTCAGTCCTGGACCCTTGGAAGTGGGTCTAGGAGTTTGCTCCAGTGAAATTGACTAATCCTGTCCTGCAAGAGCAGAATTGATGCATCGCCACTATGGCCAGAACTGGATTGGCACATCACATTCTGAACCACTGACTTCAGAACCAATACTTTGCTCATGGACCCAACAGATCACCGCAGTTACATGGAGAAATTTAGCGCAACACCTCATCCGCATGAGGATCAATGATGAATCACCTTGTTGAGACCAGGATCAAGGTACTTTTGTGCCGGGGCCTACGTGAGTCTTGTATCCTGCCTGTGCTCCATCACAGATTGCCTGAACTCTTTACTTTGTCCCAGTCCAGCACAGCCCATTAACTCTTTGAGCGCTATTTGCTTTTAAGCGCTATACTTGCATCTGTTCCTTAAAAATGTATTTCTTAAATTCTACTGGAGGGATTTTTTCTTTTCCAGGGATGGAGTCTCTAAAGCTGAGATCAGCCTGGGGGGAGGCGCGGTCCCCCTCCCCCAAAAGAATACATTTTAGAAAGCCGGGCTCTGGGGGATAGGGTCCCTGGGGCCTAAATCAGCTGGGGAGGGGCCCACGCTGACCTGCAGCCAACCCCCACTGCACACTGCCGACGACCGTGCATGGTGTGGGGTTGGCTGGTTATAAGAGTTGGCCATAGGGCCTGCCTGCAGGCCTGGCCCTGTGGCCAACCCCCTCTGCACATGCCTGAAGGCCATTCACAGCACAGTATTGGGTGGTTATAGGGGTTGCCTGCAGGGCCTAACCACAGGCCAGGCCCTGTGGACAACCCCTGCTGCACACGGCCTTTGGCCATGTGCAGTACAGGGTTGGGTTGTTATAGGGGTTGGCCACAGGCCATGCCCTACGAGCAATCCACATAGCGCACAGCTAAAGCCATGCGTAGCGCACAGTTGGTTTGTTATAGGGGGTTGGCTGAAGGGCCTGGCTGCAAACAACCCCCTCTGCGCTTGGCTGAAGGCCATGCAAAGTATAGGGATGGGTGGTGATAGGGGTTGGATGCAGGGACTGGCCTGTGGACATGCTCTGTGGCCAACTCCGGCTGCGCGTGGCTTTTGGCGTGCGCAGTGTCAGGTTGGGTTATTAAAGAGGTTGGCCACAGGGCCTGGCAACAGGCCAGGCCCTGCCGCCAACCGCCGCCACGCCTGTCCGAAGGCCATGCATGGTAGTGGTTGGAATAAAGTACAGTAATGAAAATTACTTCACGTTAAAAAAACATAGAAATACACTGAAAAAACAAAGGTGGTTATAGTTAGGAAAATACATTTTTTTTAAAACATAGAAATTCACTTAAAAAACTAAGGTTATATGGCCGTTATAGTTAGGCTCGCATTCTAATCGTAAAAAACCAGAGAAATTCACCTGTTATAGTTATTTCAAGTAACAATAACTCCTGCCCTAAGGTAACTATAAATCACGTCCTCGCCATGCACTGCTAATTATCCCACAAATTATACTACTCACAAAATCTTTCATAACATCATTGATAATGTCACTGTAACATCAGCAGTAAAATTAATGATCAGATAACTGTGCATGGTGGGCGCGCAAGTTTTAGTTATGGTGTTTCCACACAACATCCATGAATTTACCAGAAGTGGCAGACCTAGGAATGGGCAAAAAATCTACGGCTCACCATGTTACAAGGGTGCCTGCATTGATGCTAGGGACCCAAAAGGTTGCCAGTGATGGGGACAAGGCAGGAATGGGCCGTATTGCCTTAAATATGGTGCATTCCTGCCCTTTCTCCATGACGTAGCTCAGTGCAGCAAGGTGACGCTGCGCTACACCACATCCAAATAAATATGCCCTCTGGTGTTCTACATACATATGTAGAGGAGAAAATAGAGACAGAAATACGGGTATCTTAGCCATCTCACTTTTGGGATAAGGACCATACCCCAAGGTCTCTTGAAGAAGGTTTGCTCCTTTTCATAGCCTGCAATGTCTGGGAGCCTGCCACTAATCACCAGGTCTACCAGTGAATATATTGTGTGTTTTTCTCCTGAATCTAGCCTACTTTCTGCAGTTGCTTTTTCATGGAGCCAGAGATGTGAGAAGATGAGGAATTGCTGAGGCCTGTGTGGCCACACCCTACATGTATTGTACAACTGCTGCTCCATGTGATGTAGATGACTCTGTGAGGTTTGGTTTCCTGCTGCTTTCAGTGTCTGCACATTTGCATTTCATTGTGCTACTTCTGCCCTGTGAGGCCTGATACCTGTCCCTTCTATTACTCTGCAGTATTTGCATTGTGTCCTAGTTGACATTGTGAGTCATATGTGCCTGTTCTCACCATCACCATCCATCATTTTCTTCAAGAGACATTGAAGGCCCTTTGAGGCCACTGCGACATACTTTGAATTGTTTTTGAAGACTTTCTCCCTGTGAATGGCCACCCAAATGCCACAGTCCATGTATCTCTGCTCAGGGCTAATGTCAGCTTGCTCCTGCTATGCCTGAGATGTCTACCCTCTTTCTTCAAGAAACCAGAAGTCCTATTCTGTGGTACTGCTGTGATCAGTACTTTTGGAAACTGCCCAACAACATCTGATCAACCAAGACTGAAACTTGCTATCAAAATGTACTAAAATAAAACTCATATTACAGGTGAGTGTGTTAGGCTGACTCAGTGGATTAGACAGCGTGATGTAACCCCTCATGAGTAAGCATACAGCGTGAGAAACAATAATGGATGAGTTTATTCAAGCTGTTTCCTTATCATGTCCCCAAATCACAAGTTCAAGCTTCCTACCAAGAGTATCAACTAAATGAGCACTCTTGATCTCTTCCCTGAAATTGTCACTGCTGACAAATCTGTAGAATTTATCTGCGACTTGCAACTCAAACTAGATACACATGATACAATGTCTACGCTCAGGAATGTCGAGCACAGGTTTGGAATCTTGAAGAATATGAAACACTTCCTTTTGAAGGCTAATCTAACACCCAGTGCACACACTATGGTATTGTCATGGATTCTGCATAGAAGTATCCTATTCACTAGTCTCTTAAAAGTAGCACAGTGCACTTTAGCCAGGTTTATATTGGGTATAAGACATTTGATTATGTCAGTCCATTTTTTAGTTTCCCTAAAGGGGCTACAAGAGCAAGCCTGCAAAACTTACAAGATAGCCAGCATTACAAAGCACCACACACAAACACCCCTCTACATCTAACACCAAGGTTCAGCATGAGTGGCAGGAAAAGGTTATCAATAAGATGCATCCTGTTTTGTCATGAAATTCAGGAAAAATGTACCCTATATAGCAATCATTCTCAGGAAGTGCCATAAGGATCTGGAATTCTTTTCCTTGCTAAATCAGACTTGTTCCTTCCCTGGCACTTTTCAAAAAGACACTCTGATAACAATTATATTTATCATTGATGTATGACAGTACAACTGGTATATGTTGACATTCCATTTTAAATTTTTCGTTTAACACCAGGAAACTGCACTTTAAACTCTGCAATGTCTACATCCACCCTAGCTCTCCAATCTGAGCTTGCTTTTAAAAAGGTTATGGCACCTATCAGGACTCACATCCTCACACAATATTTCCTTTCAGTTTATCTTTGAGCAAGTGAGCCCTTGTGCTCTGATGGTGGGAGCACTTCCTTCATGGACTCCTCTTTTAAGTTGTTGAATTTTGTTTTTTCAGTCATGTTTCTTTAACCTGGGGTTTATTCATTCTGCCCCCACACTTTGCTAATGCTACGTTTCGCCATCAAAAATATCAGGAAAATCATACTCCTAGAAATGTTGGGTATCTCTTGGCTATTACCTAACACCAATAGTATTTAGTTATGAGGAATCTCTGCCCCAGCCAGAGATTCATCCTTGGCTACCATCAGTGGTGGCTGGCACAGAACAGGGGTGGCAGGGATAAAAAAATGAAAATAATAAAGAACACTTACTTGCTCCGTTGGGAGGCTGGTTTGTCTCTCCTTCGTCCTCGTCCTCAGCAGCCTCACCTCTTCCAGAAGGCACACTGGCTTCCACACTCCCCTGAGCCAATCACTAAGTTGCTGTCACCAGCATGACAGCAGCATTGTGATTGGCTTGAGCGGCCTGGTTCGGCACTCACACAGGGAGTGGTACCCTGTACAATGCAGCCGGGTGCAGAAATTCTAAGTGCACATGTCTGTTTGGCTGGCCAAACATAGCCGGTCAAACAGACATGCATACTTATGGTGCACACACCCCTCCTCCTCCAACCCAGCCGCAACCTGCCCGCCCTAACATGGCTACAGATGCAAAATAAAATGATAATAACGTTGCATTGTTATCATTGTATTTTTCCTTTTTACATTTCCTGAAAGAAGTAGGGTGATTCTCCTCCCCCTTAGCGGAGGACCCCCCTGCTTGCTACCATCCTTTCCCAGAATAGTATATAAGGCAGCTCTACATAAGGTTCATGAAATCTGCCATCTAAGAGCCACATCTAACCCAGTGTTCCAACTGACCTGAGAACGATTTCCATAATCTGAGATAAACTGTGTAGTAGATCTCATGAAGATGTTTAAAGCTTGTGTCTTTAGTTGAATGACATCTGCTCGGTCTGCCCTCACAGACAGAACCAGATTATCCATAAGGTGTGGGTCATTTATTGTATTTCATTCAGCCCTGCTTTTACCATTTAAGTTTCAACCAGCTTTCCAAACAATATTTAGATCTGGCCTAAAGACAGCTTTAGCTGTCCTGCCAGCCTTACATTCTCCCCCCCCCCAAATAAATCCTACAGAAAATACATACATAAATAGGGTCTATCAATCAACACTCACCATTGGTTCATTGTCACTCACATTATGCTACCTCCTACTCTAGCAAAAAGTACAGATCAATAAACCAGCTCAGTACAGCCAATGGATGCTATTACTTTGAGTGGCTACATTTCAACTTTACATATGTACACATACACGTAACCGTTCCCTCAAAAATAGAAACTGTTAGACACTTGCACTTCCCAATGACTGATAGGCCCTATGGATGGTAAGGTTACATAAACTATTTTCATAACTTGAAACACATATATTGTAAATTACAATGTGCATTCCTCCCTATAAACCCGCTTTGTGAGTAGTAGTAAAACTTTTTTTTTGGCCAAAAGGCCATAAAAGTACAATGTAAAAGCAGACACACATTCATGGCAGCATTTAAATAATAGAGCAAACACAGTAGCTCTGTGCCACAGATTGTACATATAAAGTGCATTGATAGCTAGGGCAACTGACACTAAGGTAAAGTGCATAATAATAAGCCATCAAGAAACAGTAAAATGCACACATAAAAATAATCTAGTAAAGTGCATATAAGTAAAACATAAGAATCTGCATTTTTTGCATTTTAACCGGAATTTAGAGTATTAGATGGCATGATTCTAGAATGTAGAAGCCAGGTCAGAAGTAAATATCTACTAATAACAAAAGCTATGCTCCTAGAGAAATCAATAGTAAAAAATTCTATGGGAAAACTAAGGGGCATATTTACAAGCCTCTAGCACTACTTTGCGCTGCCATAGAATCATTTTTTTTAATGCTAAGGTTGCTTTTCCACCGTGCCACAATTACAAAGTGGCACAATGCTTGCATTATGCCACTTTGCAACCCCTTGCGCCAAATTATGCCTGCGTCAGGCATAATGTATGCAAGGGGAGCATTCCAATGCAGGGAGGTCCAAAAACATGTCAGAGAGTAATTTAAAACATTTCACTGTGCAATTTATTCTGTCATTTTTAACACCTGCTCAGAGCAGATGTTAAAATGACGCACCCATTTTAAACACTGGGTCTCCCTGTGCTTTGCTGCACTAGCATCAACATTTGTGATGCTAGTGCAGCAAAGCGCCACATTAGTTTAAAAAAGTTTGATGCTATTGTCCTAACGACTGCCATGGTGCACCGTATTGTAAATATGGCGCAACCTTGGTGTTGTTAAGTGGGGCAAGGGTAATGCAAGAAAAGTGGCACATCTGGACAGATGCGCCACTTTCTTGTAAATGTGCCTTTAACCCCTTCGCTGCCAGGCCTTTTCCCCCTCCTGTGCCGAGCCTTATTTTGGCTATTTGGGGCAGTTCGCGCTTAGGCCCTCATAACTTTTTGTTCACATAAGCTACCCACGCCAAACTTCCGTCCTTTTTTTCCAACATCCTAGGAATTCTAGAAGTATCCAGACTTTGTGGGTTCCCCAGAAGGAGGCCAAGAAATTAGCCAAAATACAGTGAAAAAGTACGTTTTTTTCAAACGAATGGGAAAAAGGGGCTGCAGAAGAAGGCTTGTGTTATTTTCCCTGAAAACGGCATCAACAAAGGGTTTGCAGAGCTAAAATCACCAGCTTCCCAGCTTTCAGGAACAGGCAGACTTGAATCAGAAAACCCAATTTCTCAACACAATTTTGACATTTTACTGGGACATACCCCATTTTAACGATTTTTTGTGCTGACAGCCTCCTTCCAGTCAGTGACAGAAATGGTCATGAAACCAATGCTGGATCCCAGAAACCGAAACATTTCTGAAAAGTAGACAAAACTTTGAATTCAGCAAGGGGTAATTTTTGTAGATCCTACAAGGGTTTCCTACAGAAAATAACAACTGAAAAAACAAATATATTGAAATTGAGGTGAAAAAAAACTGCAATTTTTCTCTACGTTTTACTCTGTACCTTTTCCTGCAATGTCAGATTTTTTAAAGCAATATACCGTTACGTCTGCTGGACTCTTCTGGTTGTGGGGATATATAGGGCTTGTAGGTTCATAAAGAACTCTAGGTACCCAGAGCCAATAAATGAGCTGCACCCTCCAGTGGGTCTTCATTCTATACCGGGTATACAGCAATTCAAGATGGGGTGACTTGTGGGGCTCTGACCAGGTTCAGTTACCCAGAATCCTTTGCAAACCTCAAAATTTGGCTAAAAAAACACTTTTTCCTCTCATTTCGGTGACAGAAAGTTCTGGAATCTGAGAGGAGCCACAAATTTCCTTCCACCCAGCATTCCCCTAAGTCTCTCGATAAAAATGGTACCTCACTTGTGTGGGTAGGCCTAGCGCCCACGAAAGGGAATGGCCCAAAACACAACGTGAACACATCACATTTTTTCACAGAAAACAGAGGTGATTTTTGCAAAGTGTCTACCGGTGGATTTTGGCCTCTAGCTCAGCCGGCCCCAGGGGGGGTAGAAATGGCCTAAAATAAATTTGTCCCCCAACCCCGAACCCCCCCCCCTGGGAGCGTCCCTTGCCTATGGGGTTGCTTCCCCTGCGTGACATTGGTGCCAAAAATAAAAAAAATCCCCGGTGCCTAGTGGTTTCTGCCCCCTTGGGGGCAGATTGACCTAAAATCGTCCAATCTGCCCCCAAAGGGAGCAGAAACGGTCTAAATACAATTTGCCTCCCAGGGGAGCGACCCTTGCCTAATGGGGCGCTCCCCATCTCTAAAAAAAAAAAAAAAAAAAAAAAAAACACACAAAAAAAATTGCCCTGCCGCCTGGAGGTTTCTGCCCCCCTGGGGACAGATCAGCCTAATAACAATAGGCCGATCTGCCCCCAGGGGGGGCAGAAATGGCCTAAAATAAATTCCCGCCCCCAACCCCCCCCCGGGAGCGACCTTGCCTACGGGGTCGCTCCCCCAGCGTGACATTGGCGCCAAAAAAATCCCCGGTGCCTAGTGGTTTCTGCCCCCCTTGGGGGCAGATTGGCATAGCAAAAATCAGCCGATCTGCCCCCAAAGGGGGCAGAAATGGCCTAAATACAATTTTCCCCTCCAGGGGAGCGACCCTTGTCCACGGAGTCGCTCCCCATCTGTAAAACAAAAAAAACAAAAAAGTCCCTGGTGCCTAGTGGTTTCTGCCCCCCGGCCTAATCAAAATAGGCTGATCTACCCCCCAGGGGGGCAGAAATGGCCTAAAATAATTCCCCCCCCCCCCGGGGAGCGACCCTTGCCTAAGGGGTCGCTTCCCTTGCGTGAAATTCACGTAAAAAAAAAAAAAAACTCCCTGGTGTCTAGTGGTTTCTGTCCCCCTTGGGGGCAGATTGGCCTCATCAAAATAGGCCAGTCTGCCCCCAAGGGGGGCAGAAATGGCCTAAATATAATTTGCCCCCCTAGGGGAGTGACCCTTGCCTAAGGGGTCGCTCCCCACACCTAAAACAAAAAAATAAACAAAAACAAAAGAAAAAATATATATATCCCTGGTGCCCCTCTGGGGGCCCCTCTTTCTGCCCCCCCAATAATAGGCCGATCTGACCCCAAGGGGGGCAGAAAAGGCCTTCCAAAAAAATGCTCCCCCCCCGGAGCGACCCTTGCCCAAGGGGTCTCTCCCTTATGACAATTTAAAAAAAAAAAATCCCTGGTGTCTAGTGGGCGTTTCAAAAGCCGGATTGTAAGCAATCCGGCTTTTGAAACGCTTGGAGAGACTTCAAAGGGAAGGAAATACATTTCCTTCCCTTTGAAGCCTCTCCGGGCCTCCCCCACGTGATCGCGCTGGAAGCTGAGCTTCATTTGTGCCGCTTTTTGATGCAAAAGCGGTGCAAACTTACAAAATAGAATTGTATTTTGTAAGTTTGCGCCGCTTTTGCGTCAAAAACTGACACAAATGAGGTGCTAAAAAAGTATAAATAAGGCCCTTAGTTTCGTAACAGAAGCTCCCCCAATAAAAATGTTTAGCATAAATCATGGTAAAGTATACTGTGGTATTGGGTATATGACAAGGTGAAGAAATACTGTGGTTTTTTTGGTCTTTTTTAGAGTCTTTTTGAGAACCTGAAACTCTAACTAAGAAGATAAGCAACTTTGGTGCTCATTACAACCCTGGCGGACAGTGTTAAAGCTGCGGTAATACCGCAAACAGGCCGGCGGAAAAAAAAGGGAATTATGACCGTGGCAGAAACCGCCAACATAGACAACCACTTTAACACTCCGACCGCCACGGCTGTACAGACAAGCAGCGCGGCGGTCATCGCCAACAGAGAGGCGGAAGACAATGTACCGCCACAGTATCACAACCCGCCAATCCACCACCTTTTCCGGGGCGGATTCACTGTAGATAAAAACACGGCGGAAACAGCTTTTGCAATGGGAAAATGCTCACCTGAACCCACTCCACGAGGAAGGAGGCCACCATGGAGCCCGAACTACAAATACTCCCTGCGCTTGTCTTTCTGCTCCTCTACGATCACCATCTAAGTAGGGGCCGAAGACAACGGTAAGTACTTCACCTATGACATAGGGGATGGGGGAGGCAAAAGTCAGGGACACACACACGCAACACCCCCACCCCCAACCCCACCCTCACCCTCTACAACACACACACCAATGCATGTCCAAACAGCACAGTAACAACCCCCAACCCCCCCGGAAGAATGCAAAGACAAAAGGAAATCAGTTCAAATATTGTAATGTATCAATATACAGTAAGCTAATATATACATATATATATACACATTCCAGAATTGATACATTACGATTAGTAGTGCAGGTATGCACATATCAATGTCCGTGCACCACTGGGCCCAAAATGCATGGGCGAGGCCCACACTAGATACCTGTCCACAAACGGAGAGAACCCTGCATTAGCATCAGATAGAAATACAACAGGCACCTCAGGGGGAAGGGAAGGGGGGGCACCTCAGCCGGATTACAGCACCACGCCAGATCCACGACGGGGCTCCATGTCTCAAGTCTCTACAGTGGGTGGCTTGCCCACTGACCCATCCTGGGGAGTGCAAAGCCACAGTCTCTCAAGTCTCTACAGTGGGTGGCTTGCCCACTGTACCATCTTGGGGAGTGCAAAGCCACAGTCTCTCAAGTCTCTACAGTGGGTATCTGGCCCACTGTACCATCCTGGGGAGTGCAAAGCCACAGTCTCTCAAGTCTCTACAGTGGGCGGGTTGCCCACTGTTCAATCCTGGGGAGCGCAAAGCCACAGTCTCTCAAGTCACTACAGTGGGTGGCTTGCCCACTGTACCATCCTGGGGAGTGCTAAGCCACAGTCTCTCAAGTCTCTACAGTGGGTGGCTTGCCCACTGTACCATCCTGGGGAGTGCAAAGCCACAGTCTCTCAAGTGGATAACAGTCTCCACTGGTTCTGGAGGGGGACTGGTGCCCAGACTGCATCAGGCTCCCCGTGACAGTTCCTGTTCCGTCACTGTCCCAGCTGCACATGGGCTAACGATGCTTGATTTGGCGGTCTTTTCCTTGTTCAGCGGTGCTTTTCCATGTCGGTCTTTGCCCTGTTCAGCGGTGCTTTGCCCTGTTTAGCGGTCTTCACCATGGCGGTCTTTTCCCTGTTCAGCGGTCTTCACCATGGCGGTCTGTGCCCTGTTCAGCGGTGCTTGACTTTGCAGTTTCTGACCTGTTCAGCGGTGCTTTGCCCTGTTCAGCGGTCTTCACCATGGCGGTCTTTTCCCTGTTCAGCGGTGCTTTGCCATGGCGGTCTGTGCCCTGTTCAGCGGTGCTTGCCTTTGCAGTTTCTGACCTGTGCATTGGTGTGTGGCATGACGGTCCCTCATTGCCCAGCGGGGCTGTGGCTGCCGGGGCCCTCCAGGGCACTGACGCTGGTGGTGGTCTCCGGACCAGTGACGATTGTGCTGCCCTCCTGGGCACTGACGCTGGCGGTGCTCTCCGGACCAGTGACAATACTGCTGCCCTCCTGGGCACTGACTCTGGCGGTGGTCTCCGGACCAGTGATGATACTGCTGCCCTCCTGGGCACTGACTCTGGCGGTGGTCTCCGGACCAGTGACGATACTGGTGCCCTCCTGGGCACTGACTCTGGCGGTGATCTCCTGACCAGTGACGATACTGCTGCCCTCCTGGGCACTGACTCTGGCGGTGGTCTCCGGACCTGTCACGACAATGCTGGCGGTGGCGTCCCGGCCGCCGGGGAGGATGGCGCCCTTCTCCGCCGTGCTGCTCTTCCCAGACTGTGCAGACTTCTTCTGGCCCTTCACCACCTTTGGAGGAGTCACAGCTGACTCAGCACTCCCCCTGGGACCCTTGTGAGCAGTTTTGCCGCCAGAAGTCTTCACCCTGTCCTGTCGGCCACTTTCCAACTTAAGGTGCTTTACAGGGGGTGGATTGGCAGTGCTTTGGCTCCATGTCACACTGGCTGCCCTGGTGGCGGGGGAACTCCACACACCTTGAACACGCACCACTGGTGCTGGACTTTTTTTGGCTGAGGTGCTACTACGGGTCCTATGAATTGGAGGGGTGGGGGTGGTGGGAAAGAGGTCAACGTTGCTGAGGAAGAGTTGCTGATGAAGACTGGGATGGGTAGCTGGAGGGGGCCTTGGAGTGGAGGAAGAGGAGGTGGTTGTAGGAGGTGTAACTTTAGGTGATTTGGGTGCAGGTGCAGGTACTGGAGGCTGTCGTGAGGTGGATGGATGTTGGGTGTGTGGGTGCCCGCGTTTGTGTACTTTGGGAGGGGGCGTCACAGACACGCTGGGAGTGGACACATGGGACGTGTAAATGGTAGTGGAGGTGGTGAGTGCAGGTGAGCGGTATGTGGTGCTGGGTGTTCTGGTGCGAGTCCTAGTGCCTGTAGATGCAGTGCATGCAGGTGAGAGTGTAGACAACACTAGGAGGGAGGAGGGAGACAACGAGGAGGGGGACACAGTGGAGGCAGTGGATGTTGCTGTGTCTGTATGTGGGTGATGCTTGTTTGAGTGCCTGTGGGTTGTGTGGTGCTTATGTTTGCCTGAGCTACTTTTGTGTGTTGAAGTGTATGCATGCTTGTCTGATGGTGTGCTTGGGATAGGCTGGGGTACAGGGGACTGGGTCTGGGTGGAGGGAGTTGGAGGGGGGAGGCTAGACACAGGGACAATGGCTGCCATCAGTGCTGAGGCCAGAGATTGCAGGGTTCGATGAAGGGAAGCCTGACCAGAATGAATGCCCTCCAGGACTGCATTACCGTGTTGCAACTCCCTTTCTACACCCTGGATGGCATTCACAATGGTAGACTGCCCAACAGTGCGTGACCCGAGGAGGTCAATGGCCTCCTCACTGAGGGCAGCAGGGGTGACAGGGGCAGGGGCTGAGGTGCCTGGGGCGAAGGTGATGCCCACCCTCCTGGGTGAGCGGGCACGGAGCGAAGGCTGAGGGGCTACTGGGAGGGCGGTACTGGTAGAGGGGTGGCGGCTGTACCTGTAGAAGTGGATGGCACAGATGGTGCCGCCACCACAAGGGAGCTCCCATCAGCGGACGAGTCTGTGTCGCTGTTTGGTGATCCGGTGTCCGACGTGAAACTCCCCTCTCCCTCCGTCCCACTGGTGTATTCAGAGTCTTTGGTGTGGCCCTCCATGGACTTGTGGGATGCAGCTCCCTCGTGCTCCGGTGCCACTGTACCTCCGCCTGATGATGCTGATGCACACGAGAACAGGGAGAGCACAAAAAGGACAATGGAGGAGCGACATTTGATCATCACCTACAGGTTTGACCGTGGCACAACCCAGGAACTGTGTACCCAGTTGGAGCCAGACCTGATCTCACCAATCCGCCATCCCACCGGAATCCCCCCTCAAGTGCAGGTGCTATCAGTGCTCCATTTCCTTGCAAGTGGGTCTTTTCAGACAACAGTGGCATTGGCATCAGGGATGTCCCAGCCTATGTTTTCCAACGTATTGTCCAGAGTGTTGTCTGCCCTGCTGAAACACGTAAGGAGCTACATCGTTTTCCCTCAGGTGGAGGATTTGCCTACAGTTAAAGGTGACTTCTATGCCCTTGGACATATCCCCAACATCATAGGTGCCATTGATGGGACACATGTAGCTCTGGTCCCCCCCCACAGGAGTGAACAGGTGTACAGGAACCGGAAGTGTTATCATTCCATGAATGTACAGATGGTATGTTTGGCAGACCAGTACATCTCCCAGGTAAATGCTATGTTCCTTGGCTCAGTGCATGACGCCTACATCCTGCGGAATAGCAGTATCCCGTATGTGATGGTTCAACTCCAGAGGCACCGGGTGTGGCTATTAGGGGACTCTGGTTACCCCAACCTGTCCTGGCTATTGACCCCAGTGAGGAATCCCAGGACCAGGGCAGAGGAACGCTACAATGAGGCCCATTGGCGGACTAGGAGGGTGATCGAACGCACCTTCGGCCTCCTGAAGGCCAGGTTCAGGTGCCTCCATATGACAGGTGGTTCCCTATTCTACTCACCAAAGGTGTGCCAGATCATCATCGCCTGCTCGATGCTTCACAATCTTGCTTTGCGACGCCAGGTGCCTTTTCTGCAGGAGGATGGTCCAGATGGCGGTGTTGTGGCAGCTGTGGGGCCTGTGGAGCCTGTGGACAGTGATGAGGAGGAAGCTGAGGAAGAAGACATAGACAACAGGGAGTCAGTCATACAGCAATATTTCCAGTGACACACAGGTGAGAACATTTTTTTTTTACTATTACATTCACTTTCACACTTCTACCTCTATCCTGTCTGTCATTTAGTAGCATTATTTTGGTAACTGAGTTGTACCTTTCCAATATGGTTTCACAGGTGTGGTTACCAACGTGTGTCATCTGCTTGCATCCTTGATGGACTTGTGATGTGTGACATAGGTATGTTGGCATTACAATAGAAAACACATTTTGACACTGTCATTGATAATACAAATTTACCAAATCACAGACTGACTCCAGATTGTTTTATGCTTCAAGGGTGTTTATCTAAGTGCTCAAAAATGGAGGGGGGTTGTAAAATGGTGATGGGGATGGTGGAGGAATGTCCATGGCAGAGTCCAGTCTATTTGTCTCACAGGTGCTTTGCCCACATGGGCATAGGAAGTGGAGCTGGGGTAGTTCCAATCTGGACAGGGTAACAAAGTGGGACAGTGGGAGGACAATCAGGGTGGTCTCATTTCCTGGCGGGGGTCTTGCCATCTTGCTCTGTCCTGTTCCTGGATCTCAGGGACCGCTTGCGAGGTGGTTCTCCATCTGCAGGGGGTGGGGTGCTGGTGTGGTGGTCCTGTGGCGGTGCCTCCGGTCCACTAGCGCCGGCGGAGGTGGTGGGCAGTTCATCGTCCATGCTAGTGTCAGGGGTCCCTTGGAGTGCCACGGTGTCCCTCTTGGTTTTTTGTATGTCCTTCAGCACCCCTACGATGGTGCCCAGGAAGGAGCTGATGGTTCTGAGTTCCTCCCTGATCCCCAAATACTACTCCTCCTGCATGCGCTGGGTCTCCTGAAACTTGGCCAGGACCGTCGCCATCGTCTCCTGGGAGTGGTGGTATGCTCCCATGATGGAGGAGAGGGCCTCGTGGAGAGTGGGTTCTCTTGGCCGGTCCGCCACCTGTCGCACAGCAGCCCTCCCAGTTCCCCTGTGTTCCTGTGCCTCCGTCCCCTGGACCGTGTGCCCACTACCACTGCCCCCAGGTCCCTGTTGTTGTTGGGGTGGTGGGTTTTCCTGGGTTCCCTGTAGTGGTGGACACACTGCTGATTGACGTGTCCTGGGGACGGAGGTATGAGCCCGCTGGGGGGGGTGCTGTGCTGGTGTTACCACAGGGTGGAAGCTCAGTGTTGGGCTGTGCCTGTGCGAGGGGAACCGACTGTCCCGAGGCCCACGATGGTCCGGGCTGGTCATCTTGATCCAGTTGGCCAGAGCTGCTGTCGTCACTGTGGGCCTCTTCTGTGGGTGGAGTGATGTCTGGACCCTCCTGTGTGGTGACGTTCCGTAGTGGTCCTGCAGGGGTATAAGAGCATGATTATTGCATGGGTGTATGTCATGGTGTGCAATGGGTGGGTGTGCGTGTACCCCACTGCAAGCATTCCTGTGTGGGGATTTGTGTGATGATGGTTAGGGGGTTGTTATGGGTATGTGCAGTGAGCATGCTTTAGTGAGGAGTGACCATGCTTAGTTGTGTCATGCAGGGCTTTGTGTTGGGATGGGTGGTTTGTGTTATTAGTACATTAGTGAGGAGTTGGAGTGATAGGGGAGGGGGTGAGGGTGGGGTGTGTGATAGCATGCAGGTAGGGTGGGGGATATGATAGTTAAGATTTGACTTACCAGTGTCCATTCCTCCACCGACTCCTCCGAGGCCCTCTGGATGCATGATGGTCAAGACTTGCTCCTCCCATGTTGTTAGTTGTGGGGGAGGAGGTGGGGGTCCGCCGCCAGTCCACTGTACCGCAATGTTGTGCCTGGAGACCACAGAACGGACCTTCCGCCATAGGTCGTTCCACCTCTTCCTGATGTCCTCCCGATTTCTTGGATGCTGTCCCACAGCGTTGACCCTGTCCACGATTCTGCGCCATAGCTCCATCTTCCTGGCTATGGAGGTGTGCTGCAACAGTGAACCAAATAGCTGTGGCTCTACCCGTAGGATTTCCTCCACCATGACCCTGAGCTCCTCCTCGGAAAATCTGGGGTGTCTTTGGCGTGACATGGGGTGGTGTGGGTGATGTGTGGGGTGGTGTATGTGTTGATGTGTGTGGTGATGTGTAGTGGTGTGTGGTGTTTTGTGCGTGGACTGTTGTATGGGTGATGGTGTTGTGTGCCTCTGTGTGGTGGAGTTCTCAATTGCTGTGCTCTCTGTCTCTCGGCTTCCTCAAAATTTCTGGTGGTAGGGGTTTGTGGGTGATGTGGGTGTTTGTTTTATATTGTGTTGGGTGTGTGGGAGTGGTGTTTGTATGTGTATCAGGTGTGTGTATTTTGAATTGTCCAATGTTGCGGTGTTTTGGAGATGTGTGTGTATTTTGAGCGCGGCGGTGTGTACCGCCAATGGAATACCGCGGTTAAAAGACCGCCGGGCTTGATTCGTGGGTTGTGATAGCATGGGCGTGTTTCTGTTGGAGTGACGGTGGAGGTTTTGTTTTCGCCAGTTTATCATTGACCTTTGGTGTGGCGGACTTGTGTGGGTGTCTGAATTTCGGCGGATTTCGAGATGTGGGTCATAATAGCTGTGGGGGAATTCCGCAGCCGCGGCGGTGTATTGGCGGTCTTCTGCACGGCGGTAAGCGGCTTTTACTACCAATGTTGTAATGACCCACTTTGTGTTGATGTACTGTTGCGGACATCTCACAGGTTTCAAACAACATTTCTGCCTTCTGCGGAGGACAGTGTTTTAGAAGGTAGGTTTGAGCCAGGTGGCAGAGATGGTGTCTCGGTGGATGACTGCTGACCAGGCCCTGACTGGATGTATGGGGGAGAACTCTGATTTACTATCAGACACTGAGACAGCATCTGAGGAAGAGGAAATTGGAGCAGAATCTTGAAGTGATTTTCTATCTGCGGAGTTCCATCCAATGACTGTGCAGTGGAGCAACCATAGCGGGGTAGATCAACCTAGACAGTAGGCACGTGCGGCAGCGAACACAGTCAGAGTGTTCTCTTGGCAGCCACCATAATTTAGTGCAGCCCCAAATTTCTCCATTAACTGGTGCTACTGGCATAAAGTCAATATAGCATTTATTTTTGCTGATTGACCACACCAGTCTCTTTTTGGATTTTGACTTCCTTGACAAGATTGTGCAGCAAACACATTTGCATGCAGAACAATTTCTGAGGGAGCATGGAGGCATTCTAGGGCTTCGTTCTAGGGAACACCAGTGGATACCAACTTCACTTGGGGAATTGAGGACATTGTAGGGCCTTAAGCTCAAAATATGGTTAGGAAAAAACCCAACCTTGAAGTCCTACTGATTTACTTACACGGTGTGGGCAATACCCATCTTTGGAGCGTAGATGAGCAGAGATTGGTTGCTGCTATTGCTGTGTATGCTGCATTTCATTGATAAATATGCTGCATAATCCTGACACAATCCAGACCCCCTACAGGTTGTTCAAAATTCGGCCTGTTGCAGAACATTTGTATACCATGTTTATACTAATGGAAAGAATATAGTAATTGATGAGGCCTTAATCCTGTACAAAGGGTGACTTCTGTTCAGGCAGCACATTCCGAGTTCACTATGGCAAACAAGTTGTATATGCTGTGTGAGAGCTCTACAAGCTATGTATCCATCTTGAGAGTGCATACAAGGAAAAGCTCCACACTAAACCCTGCAGGCTATTCTCCTATGCTAGGACTCATGGAAAATATTATATGGGAGATTGTATGAGAGCTTGTCCAGCCACTCCTTCATAAAGGTTACAACTTTTATGTAGAGAACTTATATACAGGAGCTGTTCAGTGACAAAGCTGGCACTGTGGCATAAGATACAGTCTGTTGTCACCGTAAAGGATTCCTGCATTGAGTTTGTTTGTGAGAAGGTTCAAAAATTCCAAACCACTATGTTGCGTTCCAATGATCTACTTGCAGTCTAGTTCTCTGATTTGCATGATGTGTATGTGCTCACCACAATTCACGATGAGAGCACATCCTTTGTCATGGTTTGTGGTCAGATGGCTGAAGTTCACAGGCCCACCTGTAAACTTGATTACAAGTACATAGGCAGAGTGGATAAGAATGACCATGTTCTTCAGCCATACAATGTGAGCTGAAACTCTTGGTATACGAAGCTGTTTCCCAACTGATCCAGATGGCAACACACAATGCATATATTGTTTATCACAAGACCACAATGAGAAGACCCAGGTCTTTCCTTGACTTCTAGTTGACCATTACTGAAAGTCTTACTGCCACGTAGTCAGCAGCCTCCACTTCATATGCTGTGCAGATCGTGGTAAGGCTGTATGATCTACACTTTGTAGAATACATTCCTGCAACAGCTAAAGGACTCAACTAAGTTGTTGTTGCAGAGTTTGCTCTAAGCAAGGAAAGGCAGGAGAGATGTTGTTACTGTCCCCAGTGCCCATCTTGGCAAGCCCTGTGTTTTACTACTTGCTTTATGTCGTACCATACAAAAGTGAAGTACCACAACATATTTCTTTCAATGGCTGTGCATGGAAACATACCTTCCCTGGGCCACTATTTCACTAAGCAAGCATCTGTAGAAAATGTTTCCCTCTGCTTGAGGAAATCACGGACTTGCTTATCGCCTTTTTGACACCTTCATTTACTGTCAAAACATGATAGGTGTTCCGTTCTCCAAATGACGAGTGTATTATAGTCACTACACTGCACATAGTAAAGGAAGAAACATAAGCCAAGCTTTCAGGGACTACCCTGTGTGGCAAAAACCTACATTCTTTACTAGTTTTTGAAGTGCTCTTTAGGGAACTTAGACAGTATTCCACAGCACCTTTGCCTTAGTTTCAAAGGTAGATATGCTCACTCAGTGCGAGGGCTGTGTGCCTTGCAAGGCAGTCTTGGACACCCCCATCTTGCATCCACAAACTGGAAGGAGCTGGATATAGCAAAGTGAGTGTGCTGAAGGTGCATGAAAGACACATTTTCTTGAGCTTCAAGTGGCTAGTAAAGGAAGGTGTTAATAAAAGTTCACTTGGCAAGTATATGGGATGTCAGGACTTAGAAGAGAATAGAGACATTAACAGGTATGAAAAACATAGGATAGGGGTGCTTTGCCATGGATATTGCATGGGCAGAAGGCAGATAGTCGAGGTAGTCCAGATACACATGCCATCACTTCATTTTCGCCAATGGACTCACCCAGATATTGAATTACTACCTCACTTAACTAAGTAGATGACTTCAAACGATACAGAACACAGCAGCCAACCTCCCCCTGAACACCCTACCATGGATACACCTTGCACCTCAAACAGCTTCACTGACTCCCCTTCCACAACTCTTTTCAAACTCCTGACACACAGTTAAACACTTTCATATCACTGGCCCAGCATACCACAAAAGTGCCTCACATTTCAGAATCCTTTCCAGACACCTTTGCTCAGCCTGACTCATACATGCACACATTCCATGCATACGCAGCACCAGAAGTGGCAATAGTGACTCATATTACCTTTCTTTCAAACGCTGAAATGAACTGCCTCTACACATCTGTGTTGCCTCTAAAATTATTGCACTCTGCACAAAGTTAAACACTTGGCTCTTCAACTAGGTGAGTCCATGTATCAGCCCTGACCGCTCTTGTGTCAGCAGCAGGACACCCTTCCGGGTGATATCACGCTTTACAATCACACAATACATTAGAGAGTACATTGCACCCAGTGCTAAACGTATGAGTGACACATCTGTTTTGCTTGCCATGTTCATCTCCCATCAGAACATAGCAGATGTTCAGTCTGCCACACGATAAGTGTATTACAGTCACACTACTACAAATAAAAAGCATGGAACATGTGCCATGTTCTCACTGACTTTCCTGTATGTCAAAAACTAACATTCTTCATAATTTAGGATGTGCTCTGTAAGGAATTTAGGCAGTCTTTCCCAGCTTGTTTGCCTTAGTAACAAATGTAATTATGCTTTCTCACTTTGAAGACTGTGGGACCTGCAATTAATTGCAAATAATTGGGGTGGCATAGTGAACAAAAAAACAACAGATGAATCCCAGATCTGTGACTGGGGTGAGTGTTTGAAAAGTTTCAACACTCCCTCCATCATCCTTTTGTGTTGCTAAAGTTGCCCTAAGTGGGAAGAGTATGCCCAGACGTGGGCCCCTTGCTCACTGTGCGGATTCAAGCTAGCCTGGCTGATGAAGGGTGAAACCCTGAAACCGGTCTCAGGATGCTTGTTTCTGGGCCAGAGAGGACCTGGCTTGGCAGTTCGGGTTGGACTGTTCCCATGAGGAACAGTGTCAAGACTGATTTGCATATGGCTGGGTCCAACCTGGGGTGGCATGGTAAGCAAAATAACGATGGATTAAACACAGATCTGTGACTGGGGTTGAGTGTTTGCATTGTTCAGCACTCCGTCCATCATCCTTTTGTGTTGCTAAAGGACTCCAGATTAGTACAACATTTATTATTACCAACTGGATTTTGCTGCATTTGTACCTTCCAAATGTATGCCAGTGAGAGCGCGCCTGGTCCTTAGAAAGCAAACTTACAAGAAGACGTGTATAGGTTGATGAACCTTTTGAATCGCATGGAGTATCCTAGTCATGCAGTGACCACTGGAGCAGTAGCTAACATCAATTATCAAGAACCATTCTATGGAAAACAACACAAACCCATTTTAAACAAGAACAACTACTACACAAGGAAAGTTTAACAATATTTATTCCCTATTGATTACAATTCTAATTCATCCGTTAGTTCAATCTTTATTCAATTTAAACTTTATTAATTCATCAGTTTAGAAGATATTGGCCCTCATTACGACATTGGTGGTAAAAGCTGCGCACTGCTGCGCCGCGGCCGCGGAATTCCACCACAGCTATTATGACCCAGAGTTCGGAATCCGCCAAAATTCAGACACCCACACAAGTCCGCCGCACCAAAGGTCAGTGATAAACTGGCGAAAACAAAACCTCCACCGTCACGCCAACAGAAATACACCCACACTATCACGACATACGAATCCACGCAGCAGTCTTTCAACCGTTGTATTCCATTGGCGGTACACACCGCCACGCTCAAAATACGCACACTCTTACAAAACACAGCCACATTGGACAATTCCAATACACACACCTGATACACATACACACACCACTCCCACACACTCAATACACTATAAAACACACACCCATATCACCCACAAACCCTTACGACCACAAATCACGAACGAAAGCCAGAGAGAGACACCACCATCAACAACACTAGCATCCACAGGCACACAACACCATCACCCACATAACTTCCACGCACCTCACACAACACACCACTACATATTAGCACACTTATCACCCCACACACCACCCCACACATCACCTACACCACCCCATGGCACGGCAAAGACACCCCAGGTTCTCGGAGGAGGACCTCAGGGTCATGGTGGAGAAAATCGTCCGGGTAGAACCACAGCTATTCGGATCACAGGTGCAGCACACCTCCATTGCAAGGAAGATAGAGCTATGGCGAAGAATAGTGGACAGGGTCAACGCAGTTGGACAACACCCAAGAAATCGGGAGGACATCAGGAAGAGGTGGAACGACCTATGGGGGAAGGTGCGTTCCGTGGTCTCGGGACACCACCAGGTGGTTCAGCGGACTGGCGGCGGACCCCCACCTCCTCCCCCACAACTAACAACATGGGAGGAGCAGGTCTTTGTGATTCTGCATTCTGAGGGCCTCGCAGGAGTAGGTGGAGGAATGGACTCTGGTAAGTCAAAGCTTTACTATTACATCCCCCACCCAACCTGCATGTCAGCACATACCCCCACCCTCACACTCACCCCCATCACTCCTACTCCTCACAAATGTCACACTATCACAAACCACACATCCCAACACCAAGCCCTGCATGCAACAACAAAGCATGGACACCCATCACTAAACCATGCCCACTGCACATACCCATACACCCCCCTAAACTATCATCACACAAGGTCCCACGCAGGAATGCTAGCACTGGGGTACACGGTCACCCACCCATTGCACACCTTGACACACACAGATGCAATAATCATGCCTCTATACCCCTGCAGGACCCCTACCCAATGTCACTGGACAGGAGGGTCCACACATGTCCACACCACCTACAGAAGAGGCCCACAGTGATGACAGCACCTCTGTCCAACTGGATCTAGATGACCAGCCTGGCCCATCTGGGACCTCGGGACAGTCGGTTCCCCACACCCAGTCACAGGCCACTATAGAGATTCCCCCCTCTGGAAACACCAGCACAGCACCCACCCAGTGGGCCCATACCTCCATCCCCAGGACACGTCAATCAGCAGTGTGTCCACCACTACAGGGAACCCAGGCTAACCCACCACCCCAACAAAAACAGGGACCTGGGGGCAGTGGTAGTGGGCACACGGTCCAGGGGACGGAGGCCCAGAAACACAGGGGACCTGGGAGGGCTGCTGTACGACAGGGGGCGGACAGGCCCAGGGAACCCACTCTCCACGAGGCCCTCTCCTCCATCATGGGAGCCTACCACCACTCCCAGGAGGCGATGGTAACGGTACTAGCCAAGTTTCAGGAGACCCAGCGCCTGCAGGAGGAACAGTATATGGGCTTCAGGGAGGAACTCAGAACCATCAATTCCACCCTGGGCACCATCGTAGGGGTGCTGAAGGAAGTACTCAACACTAGGAGGGACATTGTGGCACTACAATGGGCCCCTGACACTAGCCTGGACGATGAACTGCCCACCACCTCCGCCGGCGCTAGTGGACTGGAGGCACCGCCACAGGACCACCACACCAGCACCCCACCCCCTGCAGAGGGAGAACCACCTCGCAAATGGTCCCTGAGATCCAAGAACAAGACAGACAACGATGCCAAGACCCCCGCCAAGAAATAAGACCACCCTGATTGTCATCCTACTGTCCCCCTTTGTCACCCTGTCCATCCTTAAACTGCCCCGGCTCCACTTCCTATGCCCATTTGGGCAATGCACCTGTGAGACTAATAGACTGGACTCTTCCATGGACATTCCTCCGCCATCACCCCTCACCATTTTGCTACGCCCTCCAATTTTGAGCACTTAAATAAACACCCTTAAAGCACAAAACAATCTGGAGTCTGTCTGTGATTTCGGAATACTGTATTAGCAATAACTGTGGCAAACAGGTCTTTCATTTGTAATGTCAACCTACCTATGTCACACAGCTCTAGTCCATGAGGAATCAAAGCAGATGTCACACTGTGGGACCCAGATCTGTGAAATCGTAAGGGAAAGTGACAACTCAGTGACCATACACTGGGTGAAAAAGACAGACAGTAGAGAGGTAGTAGTGTATATGTACATGTAGTAGGCAGGTTTGTATTCTTACCTGTGTTTCAATGGAAATATTGCTGGATCACTGAGTCCCTGTTGTCCATGTCTTCTTCCTCTGCTTCCTCGTCTTCACTGTCCACAGGCTCCACAGCTGCAACAACACCACCATCTGGACCATCCTCCTGCAGAAAGGGCACCTGTTGTCGCAAAGCCAAGTTGTGAAGCATACAGCAGGCCACAATGATCTGGCACACCTTCTTTGGTGACTAGAATAGGGATCCACCTGTCATATGGAGGCACCTGAACCTCGCCTTCAGGGGCCGAAGGTGCGTTCGATCACCCTCCTAGTTCGCCCATGTGCCTCATTGTAGCGTTCCTCTGCCTGGGATTCCTCACTGGGGTCAGTAGCCATGACAGGTTGGGGTAACCAGAGTCACCTGCAAATGGAGAGGGACAACTGTTAGACACACACTAACCTGGAGGGATATCCCCAGACCCAGACAACCATTCCCACTGACTAGCTTCCAGGTGCTCACCTAATAGCCACACACGGTGCCTCTGGAGCTGACCCATCACATAAGGGATGCTGCTATTCCGCAGGATGTAAGCGTCATGCACTGAGCCAGGGAACATGGCATTCACATGGGAGATGTACTGGTCTGCCAAACATACCATCTGTACATTCATTGAATGATAACTCTTCCGGTTTCTGTACACCTGTTCACTTCTGTGGGGGGGGACCAAAGCCACATGTGTCCCATCAGTGTCACCTATGATGTTGGGGATATGTCCCAGGGCATAGAAATCACCTTTCACTGTAGGCAAATCCTCCATCTGAGGGAAAACGATGTAGCTCCGCATGTGTTTCAGCAGGGCAGACAACACTCTGGACAACATGTTGGAAAACATAGGCTGGGACATCCCTGATGCTATGGCCACTGTTGTTTGAAATTACCAACTTGCAAGGAAATGGAGCACTGACAGCACCTGCACTTGAGGGGGGATTCCTGTGGGATGGCGGATAGCTGACATCAGGGCTGGCTCCAGCTGGGTACACAGTTCCTGGATTGTGGCACAGTCAAGTCTGTATGTGATTATCACATGTCTTTCCTCCATTGTCGACAGGTCCACCAGCAGTCGGTACACCGGAGGATGCCGCCATCTCCTCACATGTTCCAGCGGACGGTGCCTATGAAGGACAACAGCGAGCACAGAGTCAAACAACTCAGAGGTGCGTACCCACAGCTTACACAGAACACCATTCATACTCAAAAAGTGGCCTGTATGTGTATTGAGTCTAGGCCTAGGTATGTGTGACGCAGTTGAAAATGAAGCCATGTGGGCCCCTGAAATGGCGGCTGCCTGACCTCTAAAGTGGGACAATGGGATGTGAGGTAACTGCGCTGGCATTGTACACTGTCACGGTAAGCGGTCAAAGACCGCAGCGCAATGCTGCATTGGTTAACATTGGACCCTATGGGTCGCAGGAGCCAATGACTATGTACGCCGGCGGTGACGGTACGCACCGCTGTGGACGTGACCGCCATTTTCTATCTGTTCAATCACTCGATACCTGATCTTCGACAGGAGAGACCTACATTGCAAGTGCTGCTGTGACCTCGGTCTGGAAGAGACAGTGGCGCGAATGTCTGGGGAAAGGGCCCCTGCCTTCACATCAGAGGAGTTGGAGAAACTCGTGGATGGGGCCTCTCCCAGTACACGCTACTCTACGGTCCTTCAGACAAACAGCTAAGTACACTGGGAGCATGATGTATGGGCTATGCCTGTGTGGAGAGGGGTGGATGTAAGAAGGAAGGGGGGAGAGTGCGGCGTGCATGAAACGACGGTGAGTGCATGTGCCACAAGGCAAGGGTAGGGATGGGGCAGTTGGTAATAACTTTCTCTTCCCCCTGTACAAATCATGTAGGTCAGCGCCCACCAGCAAAAACATATTTGGCGTGCCATCGCCAAGGACGTCCGGACCCTGGGGGTCTACCACAGACGGAGCACAAACTGCCGGAAAAGATGGGAGGACATTTGCGGCTGAAGAAAGAAGACGGCGGAGTGTCAGTTGGGGATGGCCTCCCAACGTGGGAGGGGTGCCCGTCGCACCATGACCCCCCTGATTTTCAGGATCCTGGCGGTGGCGTACCCGGAGTTGGATGGGCGCTTGAGGGCATCACAGCAGCCACAAGGGGGTGAGTACACTCACATTCTGCTGACTTTGCGCTCAGTGGAGGGGTCTGGGTGGGGGAGGTGGGCTGTGGGTTTTCCTAGGCCAGGGCGAGTTCCGTAGGCAAGGTCCCTCCATAAGGCAGGCCATGTGGCAACCAACCCCACCTCTGTAGAGTGACAACTACACCTAATCATGCCCCTGTGTCATCTATGTGTGCAGATGTCGTCCATAGCCTTGTAGGCCATTTCCCAAGAATTGAACAGTGGAGCCCAAGAGCGCGGCGTAGTGCAGGGGGCTTCTGTGTCTGTTGTGTCTGCCAATGGTAGCGGTAATGCATGCACTCAACATGTCTTTCTTCTGTTGTCCCCCCCTTTTTGTGGTCTCCCTGTTCTTGTGTGCATTAGCATCACCAGGCGGAGGAGCAGTGGCACCGGAGCAGGAGGGAGCTGCATCCCACATGGCCATGGAGGGCCACACTACAGACTCGGAGTTCACCAGTGGGACGGAGGGCGAGGGTAGCTAAACGGCGGGGACAGGAGCTGAGACCAGTGACACGGACTCGTCCTCTGATGGGAGCTCCCTTGTGGTGGCGGCAACATCTGTGCCCCCCCCATCTACAGGTACAGCCACCACCCCCCCTTCCAGCACCGCCCCCTCAGCAGCCCCTCAGCCTTCGCCCCATGCCCGCTCACCCGGGAGGGTGGGCATCACCTTTGCCCCAGGCACCTCAGGCCCTGCCCCAGTCACCCCTGTAGCCCTCAGTGAGGAGGCCATTGACTTCCTCAGGTCCCTCACTGTTGGGCAGTCTACCATTTTGAATGCCATCAACGGTGTAGAAAGGCAGTTGCAACAAACAAATGCATTCCTGGAGGGCATTCATTCTGGTCAGGCGGCCCTTCAGCGAGCTTTTCAGACTCTGGCCTCAGGACTGATGGCAGCCATTGTCCTTGTGTCTAGCCTCCCCCCTCCAACTTCCTCCACCCCGACCCAATCCCCTGTACCTCAGCCTATCCCAAGCAGACCTACAGACCAGCATGCACACACCTCAACACACAAGGGAAGCTCAGGCAAACATAAGCACCACACATCCCACAGGCACTCACGCAAGCATCACACACATGCAGACACACCAACATCCACTGCCTCCACTGTGTCCCCCTCCTCCTCGTCTCCCTCCTCCCTCCCTGTCTCGTCTACACTCACACCTGCATGCATTACCTCTACAGCCACTACGTCCCTCTCCAGCACACCCACCACCACACCACGCTCATGTGCAGTCACCACCCCCACTACCATTCACACGTCCCGTGTCCTCTCCCAGTGTGTCTGTGACACCCCCTTCGAAGATACACAAATGCAGGCACACACCCACCCAACAGCCATCCACCTCACGACAGCCTCCAACGCATGCACCTTCACCCAAAGTCAGCAAACGAACACCTCCTACAACCACAACCTCTTCCTCCACTCCCAAACCCCCTCCAGCTACCAGTCCCAGTGTGTCAAAAAAACTTTTCCTGTTGAACCTCGACCTCTTTCCCACACCTCCCCCACCCCGTCCGTCTCATAGGTCCCGAACTAGCACCTCAGCCACAACATCTCTGGGACCAGTGGTGCCTGTGGTCACCGGAATCTGGAGTGCACCGGCCACCAGGGCAGCCAGTGTAGCACAGAGCCACAGCACAGACATTCCCCCACTTGTGAAGCATCAGAAGTTGTCCAGTGCCCGGCGGGAGAAGGGGAAGACTCAAGCCACCAAAGCCGCTCCCAGGGGTCCCGGTGGGAGTGTGTAGTCAGCTGTGACACCTTCCAAGGTGGGGAAGGGCCACAAGAAACCCGGCAAGTCTGGGAAGAGCAGCACGGCGGAGAAGACTACCATCATCCCCGCTGCCCAGGAGGCCACCGCCAGCACCAGCCCAGCTGCTCAGGAGGCCACCGTCAGCACAAGCCCAGCTGCCCAGGAGGCCACCGCCAGCACAAGCCCCGCTGGGCCATGAAGGACCGCCAGCAAAAGCCTCGCTGGGCCATGAAGGACCGCCAGCAAAAGCCCTGCTGGGTCATGAAGGACCGCAAGCAAAAGCCCCGCTGGGCCATGAAGGACCACCAGCAAAAGCCCCGCTGGGCCATGAAGGACTGCCAGCATCTGTGTCCCTGCAATGGAGACCGCCGTCTCATGCACCGCTGACCAGGGCACCGCAGTCTCAAGCACCGCTGAACAGGGCACCGCCGCCTCAAGCACCGCTGAACAGGGCACCGCCGTCTCAAGCACCGCTGAACAGGGCACCACTGACCAGGGCACCGCTGTCTCAAGCACCGCTGAACAGGGCACCGCCGCCTCAAGCCCCGCTGACCAGGGCACTGCCGTCTCAAGCACCGCTGAACAGAGCACCGCCGCCTCAAGCACTGCTGAACTGGGCACCGCTATCTTAAGCACCGCTGAACAGAGCACCGCCGCCTCAAGCACCGCTGACCAGGGTACCGCCGTCTCAAGCACTGCTGACCAGGGCACCGCCGCCTAAAGCACCGCTGGCCCATGAGCGCCAAGGGCACTGACGCTACTGAGTCCGTCACGGGCAGAATCAAGCACTCTGGGCACAAGGCCCCCTCCAGAACCAGTGGAGAGATCCATCCACTACCTCTGTCCTTAGCAGGATGAAGCACTCTGGGCACAAAGCCCCCTCCAGAACCAGTAGAGAGATACATCCACTACCTCTGTCCTTAGCAGGATGAAGCACTCTGGGCACAAAGCCCTCTCCATAACCAGTGGAGAAAGGCATCCACTACCTCTGTCCTTAACAGGATGAAGCACTCTGGGCACAAGGCCCCCTCCAGAGCCAGTGGAGAGATCCATCCACTACCTCTGTCCTTAGCAGGATGAAGCACTCTGGGCACAAGGCCCCCTCCAGAACCAGTGGAGACTGTTATCCACTTGAGAGACTGTGGATTTGCACTCCCCAGGATGGAACAGTGGGCAACCCACCCACTGTAGAGACTTGAGAGACTGTGGCTTTGCACTCCCCAGGATGGAACAGTGGGCAACCCACACACTGTAGAGACTTGAGAGACTGTGGCTTTGCAAACCCCAGGATGGAACAGTGGGCAACCCACACACTGTATAGACTTGAGAGACTGTGGCTTTGCACTCCCCCGGATGGAACAGTGGGCAACCTACCCAATGTACAGACTTGAGAGACTGTGGCTTTCCACTCCCCAAGAAGGAACAGTGGGCAAGCCACCCACTGTAGAGACTTGAGAGACTGTGGCTTTGCACTCCCCAAGATGGAACAGTGGGCAACCCACCCATTGTAGAGACTTGAGAGACTGTGGCTTTGCACTCCCCTGGATTGAACAGTGGGCATGTGGCCCCCTCATGGATTTGGGGTCGTGCACTCAACTGGCTGAGGTGCCCTCACTTTTCCTCCCCCTGAGGTTACTGTTTAGTTGCTGTCTGATGCCCCTGCAGTGTTCTCTCCGTCATGGTCGGGGATCTTGTGTGTGCCTCGCCCATACCGTGTGGGCCCAGTGTTCCACGGACTTAATTGGAGCACTACCTGGACTACTATGCTTGGTACATAATTTGTAAATGGTGTATATATATATTTTTGCCGACATGATTTTCATATATTACAATGCTTACACTCATTTTCTATAGTCTTTGCATTCTTCCGGGGGGTTGGGGGGTGTAACTGTGATGTATTAATATGCATTAGTGTGTGTGTTGTAGTGGGTGGGGGTGGGGGTTTTGCGTGTTGCGTGTGTATGTCCCTGTTTTTTCCCTTCCCCCTCCCCTGTGTCGTGGGTGCAGTACTCACCGTGGTCTTCGCCGCTGGCGTTCGTGCTCCTGGTAGAGGAGCAGGAAAACTATTGCAGGTAGAATTTTGAGTTCCAGGTCCATGGTGTCCTCGTTCCACGTGGGGTGTGTAGAGGTGAGCGTTTCCCTTCGGAATTCCTGTTTCTGCCGTGTTTTTATCCCGGTGAATCCGCCCCGGAAAAGGTGGCGGATTGCCCTGTCATAATAGTGTGGACGGTACATTGTCTCCCGCCTGCCTGTTGGCGGTGACCGCCGCGCTGTTTGTTTGTACCGCCGTGGCAGTCGGAGTGTTAAAGTGGCTGTCTTTGTTGGCGGTTTCCGCCACGGTAGTAATTGCAAATTTTTTACCGCCGGCCTGTTGCCAGTCTTACCGCCGCTTTAAAACCGTCCGCCAGGGTTGTAATGACCACCATTATCTTTTGAAGAAAAACATATGCGACCAAACAACAGCATAAGCTATAAATGCCATCATTAATAATGTAAATCAGCAATTTAGTTTGTTAGTCATTTGTCACCGTCAACGTCACCACTAATCAGCCTACCTTACCAAGATTAGCATCAGCATGGGGGTCTTCATGCGAAAACAATTTAGAAGAACATTAATTTGGTAATCTACCTAAGAGAGTGTCTCTATAAACAGCACAGTTGGGGGCATATTTATACTCCGTTTGCGCCGGAATTGCGTGTTTTTTTTTTACGCAATTCCGACGCAAAACTAACTCCATATTTATACTTTGGCGTTAGACGCGTCTAGCGTCAAAGTCCATGGAGTTAGCGTCATTTTTTTGCGTGGACACCTACTTTGCGTTAATTATATGCAAGGTAGGCGTTCCCGTCTAAAAAATCAACTCCGAGGCATGTGCGTCGGATTTATACTCCCGGGCAAAATTCACGCCCGGGAGTGGGCGGGTCAAAAAAAATGACGTACGGCTGCTTTTGCGCCGTTTTTTACCGCCTGCAAAAGGCAGGCATTAAGGGACCTGTGGTCTCTGAAGGAGCCCAGAGGTGCCCTCCCATGCCCCCAGGGACCCCCCCCAGGAGGACACCCAAGGCTGGAGGGACCCATCCCAGGGACATTAAGGTAAGTTCAGGTAAGTGTTTTTTTTAATTTATTTTTGTGGCATAGGGGGGCTTGATTTGTGCCCCCCTACATGCCACTATGCCCAATGACCATGCCCAGGGGACAGAAGTCCCCTGGGCATGGCCATTGGGCAAGGGGGCATGACTCCTGTCTTTGCTAAGACAGGAGTCATTTCTATGGGGGTTGGGAGTGAAAAAAAATGGCGCAAATCGGGTTGAGGCGAAAAAATTGCCTCAACCTGACTTGCCCCATTTCTTGACGCCCAAGCCCCATATCCCCCTACGCCGGCGCTGCCTGGTGTACGTCGTTTTTTTTAACGCACACCAGAGGGCGCCAGCGGCTAACGCCGGCTAACATCATTCAATAAATACGGCGCCCGCATGGCGCTTCAGAATGGCGTTAGTCGGTGTAATTTTTTTGACGCAAAACTGTGTTAGTGCAGTTTTGCATCAAAAAGTATAAATATGGGCCCTGGTACCTAGAAGAAAAGGCATAAAAATCATAAGTCACATTTTCAGAGCTACCTATCCAGGATAGATCAGCAACAAGTTAGTCTTCTTCTTCAGGTCATTAATCAGTCAGCTATGAATCAGGCTCACAGAGTATGAACCCAATATCAGCACCTCAGACAGCGTCTCCTGACGTCATCAATTTTCTCCCCACAGTTCTGATTCCTTGCCCCTTGTCATGACTTTTTATTAGGGTCTCCCAGTCCATCCCCCTAATTGCTAATTGGTCAGCCAGTCAGCAGATATGACTTTAACCTAGTCATTGTTTACCAAATCTCTTAATTTTCATACAGTTCTGTTTCAGATGTACTGTAGCAGTGTGAGCATAATCATTCTTATAAGTTCTTTTCTCCAATCCTTTCTCTAACTTCTCCTTCAATGCCTTCCTTCTGTCATCAGTATGCCCTATAAAACTCTTTTCTAATGGGGTTAGTAAGCAAGTTAGCTTATTTCTATGTGCATATGCAGTACGAAAGGTTAGTGTTGGCTCAAAGAAACCTCTAACTAATACTATATCATGCTCCCTAGCTATTTTACTTAAATATCTAATAATAGGAACAAAGGAAAACACAACATCATGATTAGAATAGAAATATTGAATATACTCTTGGTTATGAAATCTGGTTAGTAGCAAACTACAAGTTATGCCATAAGTTAGCGGCAGACTATGGTACGTAACTCCTTCTTTCACAGAGGAAGGAATTTGTGTACACAGAAGACAATTTCTTGCATCCATTGTTTCCACATACTCACTCAACAACTGATAGAACACATTAGGAGAAACCTCTCCTTGTGCATTAGTATAGTCATGCAAGTATTTTTCATCTAACTGAAACTTCTCTAAAGCTGTTAGTGTAGTAGTCTCAGGAACAGAAGTAATATTTGCTCCTTCATTTCATGACCTGACATCCTCACAATCATTATTATGAACATTATTCCACACATAAATGCCACTCCAACACTCAAATACCTACAATATCTATTATTTCTAATGTGGTTATTTAATTCAGCCATGATCTATAAAGAATCAGAAAGTAGAATCAACTCCTAGATAAAGTGCAACAGAAAAAATCCAAAATAAAGAAAATAATTATTTCTTGCAGTTCAGTTTCACACATAGGAACCCATGTTCTCCTTTGTCTGAAATTGGTTAGCAGCTTGTCACATCCGGGTTTTCAATGTCATATCAGGTTATCAATGTCTTTTCCGGTTTTATTTCAACAGTCTCTTTTTCAGGTTTCTTCAGATTAGCTCAACAATTCAGTCTATTGAGTCCCTTAAGGTTGCATCAAAGTACTGATTCGGAACTTCTCTGTCAAAACAATAGGACATTAATTTGTTTTGCCATTCACTTGTTGCTGCATATGCCCACTCAGGACGTACGTATCTTCGACTTGCTACTCTCTTTCTTTTCAACCTTCGTTCACCACCTAATTCTCCTTCACTTAATTCCTCCTTTCTTGTAGTATCCACTTCCTCGTCTATTGGTTCATTTATGACTAGTTCTTTCTTCTTTCCTATTTGCGATTCAGGCCAATTATCTCCTTTTCTTGTTCCTTCTGTCAATATTCTCTTCAGAATTGGACTCTTTTCTTTTTCTCTTTCTATGGTGTTTTCTCTTGATGGACCTGCAAGGGGTTCAGGAGGAGTTGGACCACTTTGGCTTTGATCCGTCTCAACTCTTTCCCCCCCTTGGTCTGGCACTTGCTCTGTTTGCTTTTCAGCACTGTCTGCTTCTGAGAGAACCCTTCCTGTGCTCAGTTCTCCTGCTGTATCCGTGAGATTAGACTGTTGCTCATCCTCCTGTAATTCTTCACTCTCGTCTCTTCCAGGGGAGATTGACACATCTTCCACCAGCTCAGGATCAATCTCAGGTTCAACTTGTTCTTGTTCTGATTCATTTACAGTCATTTGCTTTGCTGTTGTTGGTGCTCTCAACAACACTTCTTCATGCTCTTGTGGACTCACAAATCTCTTTGTATGGCTCGCATGTATCCAATTCGGCAGTCCTGCACACTTCACACCTGTCGTAGTTGTTAGCACCACCTGAAATGGACCTTTCCAACACGGTTCTAAACAGGTCATTCGAACGTGCTTTTTAATGACGACCCAATCTCCAGCTCTCAGATTGTGACCTGGGTCATGGATGGGTGGCAGGGTAACAGCCTGCACCTGCTGAGAGAAAGATCAAACCACATCAGCCAGACCTTTGCAGTAGTACAACACCATATCATCTGTAATATTTACAAGTGCATTGGCTGGAAATGCTGGCAACCTCATTGCTCTGTCCATGAGAATCTCATGGGGCGACAGTCCTGTCTACTTGTCAGGAATATTTTGCATCAACATCAATACCAAAGGTAAGGCATCTGACCATTTTAGATTGGTTGCGGCACACATTTTGGCAATTCTTGACTTCAATGTACCATTCATTTGCCCCACTAGTCCTGATGCTTCAGGACGATAACTGCAATGCAACTTCTGCTCAATGTTTAATGCTGCACATAAGAGTCTGATCACTTTGTTATTAAAGTGAGTTCCCCTATCTGATTCTAAAGAGATCGGAAATCCGAACCGTGGTATTAACTCTATAAGCAACAACTTAGCTACTGTGAGACTGTCATTCCTTTATGTGGGATATGCTTCAATCCAATGACTAAAGACACACACAATCACCAACACGTACTTCACTCCACCACATGCAGGCATTTCAATGAAATCCAACTACATTCTGCTGACTGGTCCTCCTGCTCTTCCATTGGGGCTCAAATCTACCACTGTCCCTTTTCCCACATTCAGTTGCTGACAGATTACACATCGATGACAAACTTCCTCTGCTTCTTGCCTAAATTTTGGATTGAACCAATCAATCTTAAACAGTCTAACCGTGGTATTTCTTCCAATATGTGCTTGGACATGGTAGTACCTGCCCATCTGAGTCAACAGACTGTTTGGCAATACCATCTGACCTTTTTCAGAAACCCAAATCTCATCAGATCTTTCTATACATTTTAACTTAATCCAAAGCTTGTTCTCTTCCTTGTCTGCATTTTCCTGCAATGTTTTCAATTCTTCCAATGCATCAATTACTTTCAAAGCAAAATGTGCACAATTATTTTCTTCTTCAGGCATTAGATCCTACTTGTCTTTAAACGATATACAGTTCAATGGGCAAAACCTTGCGACTTGATCCACATTTCCATTTCCCAATTAAATGTAATCCTGTGTCTTTTAGTGTGCACTACATTTTACCTCAGCAATTCCTTCAGGTAACTGTATTGCGTACAACAACTCTTTTATTCCGTTGCCATTTCTCACTGGTGTTCCAGTAGAGGTCATAAAACCTCGCTGCGACCACAACTAACCAAAATCATGAACAATTCCAAATCCATATTGATTATCAGTATATATTGTGACTCTTAAACTTGCAGAAACATAGCATGCTCTAGTAAGAGCTACTAATTTTGCCAGGTGTGCAGAGTATACACCTGGAAACCATGAAGCTTCTAATGTGCCCGCGATTGTGCACATCAGATATCCTGCTCTCAGTGTGCCCGTTCCATCTCTGAGACACAAAGTATCAACAAAGACAATTTGGTCATTTTCCTCTAAACGCGTGTCTCTAATATCAAGTCTTGGTTTTGTACACAGATCAGTTACCTCAAGACAATCATGCTCAATATCTTCTTCTTTTTCAATTTCAAGAGTATCACTTGGAAGTAATGTTGCTGGATTCAGCACTGTAAATCTCTTTAAAGTTACATTTGGGGCACCCAATATGCTCGTCTCATACCTTGTCAGTCTTGAACCCGTCAAATATTGGGTTTTCGTCCTTGTCAATAAAATCTCAACAGAGTGTGGTACCATTACCGTCAAAGGGTATCCTATGACTACCCCCTCACATTGGGACAGACTTTGACCAACTGTGGCTACTGCACGCAGGCAACCTGGTAAAGCTGCTGCGACCGGGTCCAAGGTAGCTGAAAAATAAGCTACCGGGCGATATTCACCTCCATGGACCTATGTCAAAACAGACAAAGATCAAGCATCACGTTCATGACAAAACAATGTGAAAGGCTTTGTGTAATCAGGCATTCCCAACGCTGGAGCTCTGCACAAACTCTCTCTCAATTCAGTGAATGCTTTCATCTGATCTTCATCTAGGGTAATGGGATCTGTAACTTCCTTATGTGTCAACTGCTGCAAAGGTTTAGCAATCTCAGCAAAATTCGGAATCCACTGTCTGCAGTACCCCACTATTCCCAAAAACATACTGGCATCTCTTTGTGAAGTCGGGGGACTTCCCTGCAGAATCATAGTAATTCTCTCCCTGTAGATTCTCCTCAATGCCTTCTCAATCTGGTGTCCCAGGTATTTTACAGATTTTTGGCAATACTGCAATTTCACAGGTGAAACCTTATGTCCAAATTCTCCCAAATGATTCAACAGGGCAATTGAGTCATGTTTACACTCGTCCCTTGTTCTGGATGCGATCAACAAATCATCAATGTATTGCACTAGAGTCGATTGGCATGGCAATTCCAATGACTCCAGGTTCCTTTTCAAGATCTGATTAAACAGAGATGGTGACTCCGTATACTCTTGTGGAAGCCTGCTCCAGCTGTAGATTCTGTCTAGGAATTTGAAACTAAAAAGAAACTGACTATCTTCATGAAGAGGCACAGAAAAGAAAGCTTGTGACAGATCTACCACTGTGAACCACTCCGCATCGCAACGAATCTGAAACAGTATCACTGCTGGATTTAGCACCACTGGACAACATTTAACCACCAGATTATTTACTTCCTGCACAACACGCACTTTCCCACATCGCATTTTCAAGCCCATTATTGGTGAATTGCATGGGCTGCTCAACACTCCCTTCAAAACTACTTGTTTTAAAAAGTCTCCAATTATTTGTGCCACCTTCATCAAAACATCTTGTGGCATGTTATACTGTGGAAGCTGCAGAAATACTGCATTGGGCTTCAAAGTGATTTTAATCGGCTCCACTCCCTTAATCATACCCACTTCTTTACCCGTCAGGTCCCAGACCTTTTCTTTCACTGTCCCCTGCAAGTCTGCATGCAATTCTTTCACAGTAAACATAGGGAGAAATTCAATCAACGGGTATTCTTAATAGGCATTGTTAACCATCATTCCAGTCACCTGTTCTTCTTCATCATCACTATTTGTCTGAACTTCTATCCCAGTGTCCGAATAATTAATGGAGCATCTTGTCTTACACAGTAAATCTCTCCCCAAAAGAGATACAGGACTTGAATCGCACATCACAAATCTCTGTATTCCCTGGTAATTGCCAATTTCAACCTGCACTGGTTCTGTGATTGGGTTTGTCAACTGTCTATTCTCCACTCCCACAACTTGAACTGTCCTACCTGAAATCGGTAAATTTAGGACTTCTATACTTCTCACTGTAGAGCGTGTAGCTCCTGTATCCACTAAGAATGAGACCTTGTAACCCATTACTTTTCCCTTCACAAAAGGTCCTATCTGATCTACTTCTAAGGACGCTGCAAGCATACAAGCTCCTTCATCCGAACTGTCACTCATCCATACTTTGTTTATTTCATCCTCACTGTAAAATGGAAACTGATGCACTGTGTTATTACTACTGTCTTGTCTCTGACCTGTGACCTGCTGAGTAAGCATCACCTGTTGCTGTTCCATCGGGGCTTGAGGTATCAGCATTTGCTGTCTAGGTACCATGGGGACCTGCTGCTGTATTGGTTGCAATTGGGTTAATTGTGTGTGTGGCACCTGCATTTGCTGCACTGGTAAGAAATTCTGTCCTCGATTCTGAACGTTAGGAATAAATCCTTTCATTCTTGGGACTTTCACAGTTTGAAATGTACTGACATCACCTTGATGAACGACACCATCCTGCGCCATCAACGGACACCCCGCTTCCAGTGTCCCACGTTTCCGCACAAATGACACAGCAACATATTCTTCATCCCCTGCATGTCATTCTGAACCACTACAGTCCCTAACTCCGGACCACGCATCATGTCAACCCCACGTCATCTACCTCTCACTTGAGGCTGGAACATAACAGCTCTCTGCTGCGGCGGCATAGGCGATACTATATCTCCTTGCACTCCTGTTTGAGCTGCCTTTATGTGCATCACCTTTGCCTTCTCTTTCAACTTTTTCTGTTTTAATTCAATCTTGTTACTTCAGTATTTTGCACATTGCAACACCTAGTCAATCAGCTTTGCCTGCCAGCAAATCAAATGATTCTTAATCATCTGTCCTACTTCTGGTCGCAACCCTTAGACAAATCTGAACACAAACTGCAACATGTATTTCGGCTCAATTGCTTCTTTACCACTGTACTCCTTGAACGCTTTTAACAATCTTTCATAATAAGTATGTATTGACTCTTTAGACTCCTGAACTGTTCTGTCAATCCTTTGCCAATTAATATTTTTAGGAGAAATTCTCGTCTCTAGGAACTCGATCACCTTATAATAGTTTTTCATTACCTCAGGTGAAGGTGCACCCGTTACCTTATCCCTTTCTGGTTCACTTGTTGGCCAGTCCACTGCTCTTTTACATTCAAGCCACAAGTCAGCTGGCACGACTATCTCTAATAGTGTGTTCAAGTCTTCCCACAAACATTTGGAAAGTTTCACAAATCTCTCTGTTTGCTGATACCACTCAACCGGTTTCTCTCTCAATTTTGGGTAATCATTTGTAAATGACAATATATCACCCCTGTGCCATGGGACATGAACAAACTGCCCTCCTGGAATCTCTTTCATCGGAAGCATCTTTACTGATTCTTTTTCTCTTTGACCTTCCTCAGACCCTTCTTGTGAATCTCGTTTCCGCTTTTCTTTTTTCTTTGTCCATCTACCTTCCCATTTCTTTAATGCTCCCCAAATCTGGGCACTCTGCAACAATTCCCTCAAATGTTCTTTCATTCCTGCTGATCTCATGTGTTCGAAATCATTTGCCCCGAAATCTAATCTGTAATTGCATTTCAAATGCTTTGTTTTCTCAATTTCAATGTCATTTTTCTCTGCTAGCTCTGCCAAATTCTGATGGATTTTACTCACTTCTCTTGTCATCTTTGGGCACAAATACCTCAGCTCTTCTTCAGTATAAGACTCCAGTCTGTTCACACCCATTGTTCCCTCGACTAATTCAGTTGCTTCTATATTTAGCCTCACGCGGTTTATCTGATCTTCGCCTTTGGATGCATTTTGAGAAGTGTTTACACTGTCTAACTATTCACTCAATTGCTGAGTTTACAATCCTTGTAATGAAGTGTTACTCATATGTGGCACTGATAACTGTTGCACCACTGCTCCTGAAGCTTGCGGTGTCAAAAGTTTCAAAATCTGACTCGCATTCGGGCCATTCCCTGTATCTGGAAGTGCCACTAGTGGACTAAGATCCATTAAAGGTCTAGATCCATTGAAAGTCTGTCCTGCGGACGATATTATCTGCATGGGATCACTTGCTCCCCTCCTCACAAGACTCTGTGACATTTCATTCTGTTCTCCTGCGTCTGATTTCTTCTGCGCAAATAAGCGTACCGCTGGACCAACAGTAATTGGTAGCGATATTGCATCTGGAGCTGCCCTAACACTTGCACCTTGTAGGAATGTTACCCCCATTGCCTGGTTCACAACATGTGTAATATCTGACTATGTTCCTGTCATTGGTGCAAACTTCGGCAAACCCTGCGCCCGTGTTGAAGGCAATAACATTGGGGTCAGTTCTGTCTGAACTAGCATTGGTTTAGAAAGCACTTGCTTCCTTGGCACTATTATGTACAAGACTGTCTCAAGAACTGGTACATCTGGATAAATTATCTGTACCAAAGGTGGATGCACTTGTACTTGAACCACAGTAGTAGTTCCTGCATTAGGTGTACTCTGTACTACCCCTGGTATTAGTCCTCCATCTGCCTGTACCGCTCCCTCAGCCCCTGTGCTTGTGCTGGAGCAGCAGCAGTAGCAGTAGCAGTACTAGTGCCTGGACCCCATGCCTACGCTGGTAAAGGTGGAGGTCGGTCTCTTAACAGTTGTGTAATGAGATCTTCAACATCTGAATACTCATATTCAACATAAGACTTTTTCTTTTTCTTTTTTCCTGCACCCTCATCCTCTTTTGTACAATCCTCCTTCTCTGCCTCCTCTTCCTCCGTAATGGCAGGAAACAATTTAACACACTCTAGTGTCTCTACTCTCCATCTCTTCTGTTCCCAATCCCATCTAGCCTCAGCTAAAGATTTCTCTACACGCTTCATTCTCCTTTTAAAATTCATTTTTTGTTGCTGTCTAGCCACCAGTTCCCAAACCGCTAGAGCCTCAAACTGTGCTGGTCTCGGCAATGGCTTCATCTCATATAATGCCATTCGCAACTGCTTCAGAATTCTCAAATTAAACGTCCCATGCTCTGTGAATGCTAAAGACTCTCGTTTCTTGGTCAGCTTACACCACTGCTTCAACCAAAAACACAGTGCTACACCTTGCTCTTTCATCACAATGTAAGCCGGGGAATTTTCCGGTGGGGTCGGCTCCCCCACTGACGCCTTAATGTAAGAAACACCCTTCATTGCACTTCTGAATACCTTGAAAAACTTCATTTTGTCTATTTTGTTTATTTCAATTCAATAATTAAATGACTTTTACTCCCAAGATTCCCTTCGCCCACTTACTCAACCAATTGCCTCTTACGGACAGCTGCCAATCCGCTCGCGACTTTTCCTACTAACCAACCTATCCCAGTGCAGCACACTCTGACGTCACACTCACGCAAAGAGGCTGACAAAGTCTTGTGGCTCGTCCTCCTACTTCAACTCACATGACTAATGCAAATTATTGCAAGCACTTTAACCAAATAACAATAACTAAAACAAACCTGCTAGTTTACTACAGGAAGGGACACAATCGCTTCAGAGACCTTACGGATTTTCACTAATGGCTCTTTTGCTCATGTAGCTATTACTCTTTCTCAGTCCCCCACATTTGCAAGCAAAATTCGACCTGCAAATTTTTACTCTCAACTGATCAATGGGTCTGTCCTGGTGCACATAGAACTCGCCCATTCTCAGTCAAATTTTCTCTTACTCATTTATCACCCAGTGGGCAGCCGTCGGAGGCTGCAGGAGACGTCCTGCTTTGTCCCTCTGCAGGTGCTGACCCATGCACCGCCACCAGCACCTCCGCAAGCAACGCCGCAAGCACCGCCACACAGAGACCACCGCAAGCTCCGCCACGACAGACACCGCTGCAAGCACTGCCACCTGCACCGCCCCGGTACGTCTACAGCCTCAGCGACAGTCCCCAGCCTCTTTCCCAGTGGGCAGCCATCCGAGGCTGCAGGAGACATCCTGCTGTGTCCCTCTGCAGGTGATGACCCATGCACTGCCGCAAGCACCACCGGAACAGACACTGCCGCAAGCACCGCCACCTCGGACACAGGCACCACCGCTGACATGGCTACCATCCCCAGTGGTCAGTCGTGTGAGACTGGAGAAGAGTTCCTGGACCCTGGGCATCTTCCATGAGGCATTTCTTCCATCACTGTTTGCACCTGCAGGTGGAAGGCGCAGCTGCAGCAGTGTGGGGTATGTCGCTGCCTCCATGGTGTATCATGCTACCTGAACCTCGTGGCATGCAAGGCATGCCAAGGCACCAGGCCCCCTTCAGAACCAGTGGAGTATCACATATACTACCTCAGTCCTTGGCAGGATGAAGAACTCTGGGCACCATGCCCCCTCTAGAACCTGTGGAGTATCACATCCACTACCTCAGTCCTTGGCAGGATGAAGCACTCTGGGCACCAGGCCCCCTACCTCAGTCCTTGGCAGGATGAAGCACTCTGGGCACAAAGCCCCCTCCAGAACCAGTGGAGACTGTTATCCAGTTGAGAGACTGTGGCTTTGCACTCCCCAGGATAAAGCAGTGGGCAACCCACCCACTGGAGATACTTGAGAGACTGTGGCTTTGCACTCCCCAGGATAAAGCAGTGGGCAACCCACCCACTAGAGAGACTTGAGAGACTGTGGCTTTGCACTCCGTAGGATAAAGCAGTGGGCAAACCACCCACTGGAGAGACTTGAGAGACTGTGGCTTTGCACTCCCCAGGGTAAATGGGCGTGGAGCCCCCTCGTGCAGCAGTGGCGTCATGCGTTCATCAGGCTGAGGTGCCCCCTCCCTCTCCTCCTGAGGTGCCTGTATATTTTTGATCTGATGCCCCAGCAGTGTTCTCTCCGTTTCCAGTCAGCTATCATGTGTGGGCCTCGCCCATGTATTTTGGGCCCAGTGGTCCACGGACAATGATTAGTACACTATCTGGACTTGTGTAGTTGGTGTACATATTTGTATATACTGAATTTTGACTTTTGACTAATGGATTTTTAATAATTACAATGGTTACAATCATTTCCTTTTGTCCTTGCATTCTTCCAGGGGGCGGGGTGTATATGTAATGTTGCAGCATGTTTTTGTGTGTATGTTGTGTGTGATGGTGAGGGTGGGGGTGTTGCGTGTTGCGTGTGTGTGTCAATCTCTTTCCTCCCCCCTCCCCTGTGTTGTAGGTGCAGTACTCACCGTGGTCGCTGCCGCCGTCGTTCGTACTCCTGGTAGAAGAGGAGGTAAACCAACATGGGAAGTACGTGTAGTTCGGGCTCCATGGCGTCCTGGTTCCTTGTTGGGTGTCGAGAGGTGAGTGGTTTCCCTTCTGTGTAGTGTTTCCGCCGTGCCTTTGATAGCGTTGGTTCTGCCCCGAAAAGGTGGTGGATAGGCCTCTTGTGATACGGTGGGCGGTACTTTGTCTCCCGCCTGTCTGTTGGCGGTGTTCGCCGCGTTGTTTGTTTCTACCGCCGTGGCGGTCAGAGTGTTAAAGTGGCTGTCTATGTTGGCGGTTTCCACCTCGTCGTAATCCCATTTTTTTCCCGCCTGCCTGTTGGTGGTATTACCGCAGCTTTAACACCGACCGCCAGGGTTGTAATGAGGTCCATTATCTCTTGAAGAAAAACATATGTGACCAAACAACAGCATTAGCTCTGAATGCCAGCATCAATAATGTAATTCAGCAATTTAGTTTGTCAGTCACTAGTCACCCCTAATCAGCCTACCTAACTAAGATTAGCATCAGCATGGGGGTCTTCATGCGAAGACAATTTAGAAAAACATTAATTTGGAAAAATCTCCCAAAGAGAGTGTCTCTTTAAACAGCGCAGTTGGTACCTAGAAGAAAAGGCTTACAAATCATCAGTCACATTTTCATAGCTACCTATCCAGGATGGATCAGCAACAAGTCAGTCTTTGTCTTCAGGTCATCCATCAGTCAGCTACGAATCAGGCTCACAGAGTATGAACCGAATATCAGCACCTCAGACAGCGTCTCCTGACATCATCAATTTTCTCCCCGCAGTTCTGATTCCTTGCCCCTTGTCGTGACTTTTTATTAGGGTCTCCCAGTCCATCCCCCTAATTGCTAATTGGTCAGTCGGTCAGCAGATATGACTTTAACTTATAGTTTTTGTTTACCAAATCTCTTAATTTTCATACAGTTCAAATCACAGAAAGCTGATTGGTTCTTCATCCGATGCTCTAATCATCCGGTCCTTTTGGTATCAAAATTGTTGTATATGGCTCTCCAGTCAGTGATTCTATAGTTCAAGTCATGGGAAAGTACATTTAGCCTACTCTACACATAATTGTATCAAATTGTCTTCATCATCTCCTGTCCGCCGGTACATTGCCGAATGTTCTAGGTAAGTTACTTGAACATTGAACGGTTCAAGGCTGCAGTCCCCGGTTACCAGGCCCTTGCAAGGCGTTCGGATTCTCCATGTTCAGAGCGAGCGAGGCCCAGTAGAACTAGGCCTTTGGTTCAGCTAACTTAATAATACAAAACAAAGGTAATGCGTCTCATTATGACATATTACTACATTTTCTCGTATATTTTCATTACTTTGCACATTTTGGGGGTCATTTTGACCTTGGCGGATGGCGGAGGCCGTCCGCCAAGGTACCGCCGCTGAATGACCGCACCGCGGTCAAAAGACCGCAGCGGCCATTCAGACATTTCCTCTGGGCCGGCGGGCGCTCTCCAAAAGAGCGCCTGCCGGCCCAGAGGAAATGCCCCTGCAACGAGGACGCCGGCTCAGAATTGAGCCGGCGTAGTTGCAGGGGTGCGACGGGTGCAGTTGCACCCGTCACGTATTTCAGTGTCTGCTTAGCAGACACTGAAATACTTTGCGGGGCCCTCTTACGGGGGCCCCTGCAGTGCCCATGCCGTGGGCATGGGCACTGCAGGGGCCCCCAGGAGCCCCGCGGCACCCCCTACCGCCATCCTGTTCCTGGCGGGAGACCCGCTAGGAACAGGATGGCGGTAGGGGGTGTCAGAATCCCCATGGCTGCGGAGCGCGCTCCGCAGCCATGGAGGATTCACAAGGGCAGTGGTAAACCGGCGGGAGACCGCCGGTTTACCCTTTCTGGCCGCGGCTGAACCGCCGCAGTCAGAATGCCCTCGGGAGCACCGCCAGCCTGTTGGCGGTGTTCCCGTGGTCGGTGACCCTGGCGGTCACCGGCCGCCAGGGTCAGAATGACCCCCTTTATGTCGTTTTAGTACACATTGCGATCATACCCCGAGGGCACATTTTTCAAATATGCACGTTATTTTCTTTTATTATTTTCTCTACACATTTTCTCATTAGTAATAACATATAAATCATTAATACATTTATTAATTAGCATATCTGCTTCAACACCAGCATTTAAAAAAGAAGACATTTAAAAAAATGCCCTCTGAATCACATGCTAGTACTAGTACCTACAAATTCACAGATGTACAAATAACCACTGATCCTAAACTGAATAACTTGGGCCCATTTCAGAAAAACATAGGTTTTCTTGATACCTATTTTTAACTCCACATATTTCACCATATGAATTTGTCTTTACTCCATACACAATGAAAAACCATTGTACAGTGCAGCTCAGTTGTTGGCTCTGGGTACCTCAGGTTATTAGAGAACCTGCAATCCTACATATTCCGGCACCCAGAAGGCTCTAACAGACATAATGGTATATTGCTTTTCTAAATCAGCCTTAATGACCAAAAATTCCAGATGAAAATGGTCACAAATGGCCGTTTTTTCTAACTCATTTTCAATATTTAATTGTTTCATGATTCCAACAGTTAGTTTCTTTATGAATACCTTGAGGCATATACACACATGACCCCTTGCTGAATTCAGAATTGTGTCTACTTTTCTGAAATGTATAGATTACCTAGGTCACCCAGGGGTTTCACAGTAGTTTTCAGCACAAACTGGAAGTAGATTGAAAGCTAAAAAAAATAGGAAAAATTATCTACCTCTTTGGAAAATGCCAAACTGTGAAAGAAAGAACATTGTTTTTTTGATTTAGCTCTATTTTGCCTATTTTCCTAGTCCCCGCCAAGGGAACCCAGAAAACGTAGGCCCCTTTAAAATCCCTAGGATGTTGAAAAAAAGGCACATAATTTGGGGTGGATAACTCAGGTGGAGAAAAAGTTATGACGGCCTAATCGTAAACTTCTCCAAACAGTCAAATGTGACTCAGCTCTGAGGGGAAAAAGTCCCAGCAGTTAAGGGTTTAAGCCTACAAAAGATGCTATTCTCTGTAGTTCTTAACTGTAAACTGTAAATAAACCTCAACAATGGGCTTATGCTTTCTATTTCTTCATTACCTCAGTAAAGGGGTTGGTCACCACACCACACCACAGTTCTGCTATGTAAGAACATCATTAATAAAACGAAAACAGGTGTTTAATTTATGGAGGTGGTGTTATAGGGAATGGGCCTGTTTAAGAGAGCACATTGAGATTAGAGAGAGGGTAAAACTGATGGAGTTTTTTGTAGGCAGTCTGTTTGCTGAAATAAATTATTTCTTTGTTAATCATTTGGATTGTGATTACTTCTACCATTTGGATTACGATGAGTCTTAATTATCATACAATGTCCAGTAATCCATTCAAAATAATCAAAATAGGCATTTTACCATGTTTTATTTATCTCTTTTCGAGCAATTCCACTGTTCCTCGCAAAAATATTTTTCAAGGAGGTTGAAGCTAGGTGGCAGCAATTCATACAGCACTACAAAAAAACGTGTTGTTCTATTTGCTGCTTTCAGCTCACCTGGGATATGGGTGGTATTGCACCTCCATTGTTATGGCTTCAGTTTGTTTCTCCTTTTGTTTTCAGACTTTGAGCCAAAGGGGTTTTTAAGCAAGTGGCAACTGTCGCGTCTGTACACAGATTATTTTATTTCTCATTAGGTGCACCGGCCCTTGCAAACGACACCGTGTGCGGCCTGTTGACATGGAAGGTCTTAGGCAGCTGTTTTGGTAGGGTGTTCTCCTCCCATTTGAGGAGCAACAGAAGTCTTTGGGTGTGCATAGTAAGGGTTTTTTTATATCTTCAGTTTAGAGCCTATCTTTTTCACCTGCCAGCTGGAGAAGAATCTTTTGCATTGTTTCTGCAGAGTGCCTAAATGTGGTGATACTGGTCTTTTTCCCCACATTCATACGAATACCAGACCAGGTCAGCATTATTTGGAACAAGTGGCAATCCAGTGGTCTAAAGCAACTGCCTCTTCGTGTCTCTCCGGAAGACATCAGGCTTTGTGATTAGTTGGCTCAGTAGGCTCTTAATGTATCTTTCATGAAAATTCACTCATTTAAAGCTCTCTATGATATGTACTATACTCCTTATCGCTTATTTAAAATGGGCTGCAGGGATATATCTAACTGTTTTTTTTGCAAGGGTTTAGATGCTGATACCACCCATATCTTTGCTATTTTGCCCTGTTTTGGCATCACACTGGGCAACTTTGTTAAAAAAATTGTACAACTTGTTGCAGGTAGATATCAGTTGGAACCCGAAGTTTGTTTATGCTGGACCATTCACACAGTATACCTCTCAACCTCGCTGGCATGTTTTTTTGTTATTATGGTTGCAAGACTGGGCATCACCAGGGGCCTGGCTTCAAAGTGAACCACCGGACTCCAAAGCTTGTCGGTAGGAAATCATTGTTGCCTATGGGCTGGAGTAAACTATTGTTCAGAACCATCCAAATGGACATAAATTGCACGGATTGTGGCAATCAGTCAGGGAACAGCTTGCTTCTCTCATGCCTGGCTACTTACATGACATTTTATGACTCTCATATCTTTCTTTAACCTTCATTTTAAGTTAGAATATTTATGCCTGTTTGAAATTAGGTCTAAGTAGGGACGTTCACTCTAGTCAGGATTAGGGAGTCACACAGCTAAAATAACCCCTGATCACTCCCTTGGTAGCTTGGCACAAGACGTTAGGCTTATTTTAAAGGCAATGTGTAAAGTATTTGTATACACACACACAGTAACAGAGTGAAAACATCACAAAAGTACTCCACACAAGTTTAGAAAAATTGTCAACATTTATCTGAGTAAAACAAGACCAAAAGAACAAAAATCTAAAGTACACAAGTAAAGATGCAAATGTTCAAAGATTAAATGTAGTTTAGCATTTAGACACACAATAGTTTCAACTGGGGCTAGCAAACCGGCTTGACAGAGTCACTTCCAACAGTCTGGTGCCACTCGCAAAGGGGTGCGGCTGGCCACAGACTCGTGTAGCCCATGGTTACAGTACCTTTGAAAACACTGAGGAAACAAAGATGTTGCACGGAGTCTGGGAGGTGAGGTGTCACTAGAGCCGATACCTTACTGCCTCCGGGATGTGAGGCGTTGGTTCCTTACTGGTAGGCAGGGGAGGTGAGGTGTTGGTTCCTTGCATTTTCAGGGGAGGTGATGTGGCATTGGAGGTGAGTCAGAGGTCCCTCATAAGGTGGGGTTAATGAATCTAGTAGATCAAGATGCGAGGGGTCAACTTTGCTTTGTAGCGATCACACCAGAGGGCCACAGGTGCTGTGGTGGACTCATAGTTGGGTGCCATGGATGTTGGTGACACAGCACTATAGACTCACACTGTGGTGAGAGTTTGGAGGTGCTGTGGTGGCATCGGCCCTGCAATGTAGGTCACTGTTGTTGCACTCATTGGGGACCACAGCTCCCGTATAGGCAGCAGCACGGGAATAGAGAGTGGAACCTGTTCCATAGTCATTCTGGAGGTCGATGCACTAGTTTCTTCCTTTTTGCACCAGACGTCACTCCCAAGTACCCTGAAACTGAATTTGGCACCACTTGGCAAGTCAGGACTCTCAGCAAGAGAGTCCAGGCTTTGGCAGGTGAAGTCTTTGATGTCCCTGATACTTCTTAACAGGAGACAATCTCAGTCCAAGTCCTTAAAAACCTTTGGAAGCAGGATGTGGAAAGCTGGGTTCTGTCCTTTCACTCCTAGAACAGAAGTAGCAAGCAGCAGGCCAGCACAACAAAGCAACAGGCAGAGTGGCAGTCCCTCCTACAGCATCCAGCTCTTCTTCCAGGCCGAATTTCCTCAGTAAAGAAGGATTCTAACTATGTGGTGTCAGAGGTCCAGTACTTATACCTATTTCTGTCTTTGAAGTAGGCAAACTTCAAACAGAAGTCTTTGTAGTGCACAAGACTCTGCCTTTCCCTGCCCTGGCCCGAGACACACTCCAGGGGGTTACAGACTGCTCTGTGTAAGGACAGGCACAGCTCTATTCAGGTGCAAGTGTCATCTCCCTCTACCACTCTAGGTCAGGAAGACCCATCGGCCTGGTGATGAGCCATTAGGATATGCAGTGCACACCTTAGCTCCCTTTGTGTGACTGTCTAGAGTGAATGCACAAACAGCCCAACTGTCATACTGACCCAAACGTGTATTCAGCAGACAGGAAGAGGCACAGAATGGTTAAGCAAGAAAATGCCCAGTTTCTAAAAGTGGCATTTTCGAACTTACAATTCAAAAACCAACTTCACCAAGCGATATATTTTTAAATTATGAGTTCAGAGAGCCCCAACCCCAAAATGGGAGAGATAGTCCTTGCAATAGTGAAAAACAAATTTAACAGAACATGTAAAACAGACCAGTAGATGTCCTACCTTTTAAATATAGTGCACCCTGCCCATGGTGGTGCCTTGGCCTACTTAGAGGTGACTTACATGTAGTAAAGGGGAAGGTTTGGGTCTGGCAAGTGGGTGCCAAGTCGACATGGCAGTTTAAAACTGCACACACAGACCATACAGTGACAGGTCTAAGCCATGTTTACAGGGCTACTCATGTGGGTGGCACAATCAGTGCTGCAGGTCCACTAGTAGCATTTGATTTACAGGCCCTGGGCACACATAGTGTACTTTGCTAGGGACTTACTAGTAAATTAAATATGCCACTCATCAATTGACTAATCACCAATACAATTTAGACAGGGAGCACTTGCACTTTAGAACTGGTTAGCAGTGGGAAAATGCCCAGAGTCCTAAAGCCAACAAAACATATCTGAAAAAAAAATAGGAGGAATAAGGCAAAGAGTTTGGAGATAATCCTGCAAAAAGCGCCAGGTCCAACAATGCTTATTTGAGATGTATGACAAAGGATATATGCGTAAGTCTGTCTATTTATACATGGATTTATAGTTCATTGTTCTCTTTTCATATTTCACAATTTAAAAAAAAAAAACATTTGGATTGTTTGCCTAAAGGACTTCTCCATGAGCTGAATCATAAAAGCAATGTATGATTGATCTATTGACTAGTACTTTTTTATTTGCTCAGTACTAGGTAAGCTTGCTTCTGCTTGCACTTCGAGGCATCACAATGCACCAAAATAGCATTGCAAATGATGCAGCAACACAAGCATCTGCCATACGAACTGTGAGATCTGTTGATCATGGAAAATAATTCACACAGCACAATAATGATCACAATCAGGGGAAGAGAAATATGAAATATACTAATTATAATACATGCCCCATTGGGAACTTTCAATATATTACCTCACATTCTTGCTAATGAAAAAATTTAATACATATTTTCTTTGATGGTGCAAGCACTTTTCCTCCGGTACTTGAGCTTTCATTCTTGTTCCATTTTGCTCTTTGCCTTGTATGTTACATCAATGCTGTTCTTAACTGTCCCAAAATCAAACTTTAAAATGGACGGACCGTCCAGGCTCCAGAAAGGAATCCCTTAGGGGCATCCTACATGTTGCAGCATATCTGGTCCAGGGCCTGAAGAAATATAATCACCTCACCTGTCTCATGATGGAACTCCATTGGTTCTCATTGCCTGCTCCAGCTATTGTCAAAACCACTTACATCATTTATAAAAACCTTCACAACCAGTACCTTGCAGACAAGCTCGTAGCTCATCCACAACCAGCTAAATTTCCTTTTATTTAATTACTTTATGCTTGTTTATACCAAGTCCAGCGCTCTGCTGCCTTTTGGCCAGGTTCGAGGCATAGAAATTCCATATGCCAAACAAAAGGGGAGAAGGAGGGTTTAAGGGATAGGGTCTATCCTCCTTGAAGCTTCAGTAGACTTATTTAGAGACCAGCCCAGAAGGGGAATCTTCCACAGAAAAAAATAATGTTTTGTTAGAAAAACACTCACCCACCACGGTTACCCCTTGGTGGCATGCTTCATCATTGGGTTCCTCCCATTCTGCTGCAGAGCGAGGTGTGCTGCGACCAACGGAATATGTGGGAGCACTGTTGGTATCAACGATGTGAATACTAGAAAAGGATAGGAGTGGTGGGGTCCGGTTTGCAGTTCTTCCAAAATACCACCTGAGAAGCAAGGTAATTGCAGATGTCAATACAGACCACAAATAACATGTATTAATATGGAAACATACATATTCAGAGGCAAGGTTATGTAGAAGAAGCAGTCTTTCATAGTCATCGGGGGCAAAAATAATGATTATTGATTGAATTATAGTAAAGTAGTTATTCCCATAGCTTATATATTAACATTTGCTACACATTTAGCTAAGTAAACAATAAAATTATTTAAAATCACCTTTTACGACTATCATATTATGTGATTTTCCTTTTCCCTTTTCAATTTTTCTTTGCCAGGTTTACAACCATGGAGCTAATTCTGTTGCAAATTCCTGTTTGTGTCTGAAATGTCATTCCAAGTTAAGTGGCATTTAGTCTTGTGCTATTTACACATACCCTTTTTCTACATATGCAAATTATGATCTTGTACTCTTTGCCCATAAATTTCTAATATCTCATATGCAGATAGCATGATATTTTGATTTGCGCACCCTGGAACACTTTCAAAGAGGAAACATTCTAATTTGTACACCAGGAACACAATCATGAGTACACAAATAATAATCAAACACTATTTACTAAAAATAATCTTGTTGATTCTTTCCTGCTGAAAACGTGTTCCTGCAACCACAGAATGGCCCATTTTCATACTTTTTGATGCAAACCAGCGCCGGCGCTGGGTTGCATCAAAAAGTTTACCGCTGGCTAACGCCATTCCAGCACGCCAGGAGGGCGCCTTATTTATAGATTGACGTTAGCCGGCGCTGCGGGCTGGTCAGAGTAATAAAAAATGACTCTAACCAGGCAGCGCCGGCGTAGGGGAAAATGGGGGTTGTGCATCAAAAAATGGCGCAAGTCAGGTTAGAGTAAAAAATCATGCCTCTAACCGGACTTGCACCATTTTCTGAGGCACAACCCCCATTGAAATGACTCCTGTCTCAGCAAAGACAGGAGTCATGCCCCCCTGCCCATTGGCCATGCCCACGGGACTTTTGTCCCCTGGGCATGGCCATTGGGCACAGTGGAATGTAGGGGGCCCAAGTTAGGCCCCACATGCCTCTAAAGTAAAAAAAATACTTACCTCAACTTACCTGTACTTACCTGGGATGGGTCCCCCCATCCATGGGTGTCCTCCAGGGGTGGGTGGGGGTAGCAGGGGGTGTCCCAGAGGGCAGGGAAGGGCACCTGTGGACTGCTTCCATGGTCAGAGACCATGGAACTGAGCCCACAGATCCCTTAATGACTGCCCTCACCCAGGTGTTAAAAAACGGTGCACATCATACTGGGCACCGTTTTTTAAGACCCGCCCCCCCTCCTGTGCGTCAAAATGACGCAGGAGTATAAAAAAGGCACACAGGCCTTAAAGTCATTTTTTGGACAGGAACGCCTACCTTACATGTCATTAACGCAAGGCAGTTTCCCGCATCCAGAAAATGACGCACACAGAGGAATTTTGACATTCGCAGGGATGGGTGTCATAGTATAAATATGATGTAAGGTTTGCGCCAAATGTGCGTCAAAAGTTTTGATGCACATTCGGCACAAACGGAGTATAAATATGCCCCTTTATGGCCTGCATACTCTTTTAGCTGATGCTATTACACAGAGACTAAAGCTCTTTATGCCCTTTTGGAGTGCTTATAGTGTCTTCTTCTCTCCCACATTATGCGGCGGTAACAACAAAATCTCCTTTGATACTACCCGTCTCAATATACAGACATGCTTTCCACTGAAAATAGCTGGGGAACATTGTGCAAGTGTCACTAGTCGTTACGCACTCTGCACAGCCATCACTATGGGGTGGTAATTGGTATTAGGATGTACATTTATGGGAATTAGCAGAGGGCCAGGGGACGTTATAAAGAGCAGTGTTTAAAGTTTTGGGCTTTGCAACCTGTAGTTGCTGCAGCTATGATGTTGACCATCCTCAATAGCCATGGTGTTGAGTAACCCAAATATTTGGCTTTGTCCCGATTGCAGGGCCATGTACAGGTTCCACGGGTGGGAAGCTAAAAGTTCTGGTGATATCTTCCTTTAGTACCCCGTTTTATGCATGGCTTTTCTTTGAGAAACACCCTAGGAATATGTATGGTCAACTGCAGAGACATAGCACTATAGACTTACCTTTCTTTGGCACCTCCTGAAGAAACTGCCTGGCACGGCATTCTAATCTCAGCACCATTAAAAAAAAAAAAGTTACCAGCCAGCCCTACGTGACCACAAAAGCCCAGTTGTGGTTAGTGCTGTTTCACTGTATTTCAAGTGGATTAGGAGCTGGGCACTTTCTGTGGACTGTCAATCCAGAGATGATCAGGGAGCATTCTTTGTGTCGAGGACTTGGAGGTGAGCTAGGCCTGTCTGTGGTGGAAAGCCTACCCCGTTATAACGCCCCATTATGGATGGTGTCATTATTCAGAAGTGCAAAACAAGATACTATAGCTAGGTAGAGAAGGATGATATGACAGCTAACACATTCAGTCCATTTGTAGACCACTGCGACCACTATATCGGCAAACTTGATTTGTGCAGAGGAGTAGAAATAAAGGTCCCTAATCAATACTCACTTAGCCAGATGCAGCTCTGCCTTCATGTTTCTTTCATTTGGGCAACTATTTTTCCTCTTTAAGTGGGTAACAAAACAGTTCTAGAGAGCAATGATCTTTAACGGGTCGGTAAAAGCAACGTGGGGCAGTAGATAAATCAAAGGGAAAAAAGGAAAGTTAATAATTGCACTCCGATTATTTTTTTTTATTTTTTTTTATTCAGTACCTAAGAAAATACATATATAATTCATCGGAAATGAAAAACAGAAAATCTAAAAAGAACATTTAGCAAAATATACAATGCCGCCCTACAGTCATTTCCTATTGGCTAGCCATTTGCCCAAAACCCCCCATATTTCTTGCCCTTTACGTCTCCCTTTTTTCCCTTTTCGACCATACAGGGCTTGTTCCAGCGGATACATTGCGAGAAGGCGATTCAACCAATTTTGATATGTAGGGGACGTTTGATCCAGCCATGCAGAAGAAATACACAATCAATACACTGACATAGCTATAAAAAGAAACTTACTGGCAAATGACTCACTTAGCTCCGAAACCCCAAGCATGACCACCCCTGGTGATAGTTCAATTTCTAATCTGGCAACGTCTTCAGTGAACTGCTCCACTTTAATACGCAAGTTCGCCAGCTTCGTACAGGTGGCGAACATATGTATTATATCCACTCCATGTAGCTGACATCTTGGGCAGTGCACTCCCTATATCCGGCCCCATTGTGCTAATTTCCCGGGCGTAGCATACAGATCAAATATTGTTTTATAATGTTGTGCCTGAAGGGATGCTGAAATCAAGGAGGTCCAGCCTAACTCAAGAGATTCATAAAAAACCTCCTCTTCCACATTCAGCTTGTCGCTCCACTTTTGGCTATACTTTGCCAGGTCGTCAGGTAAGTTATCAGTCAGCTTTGCATATATTGATCGTATTGTAATTTTATCAGAGGAAATAATCATTTCAAATAAAGAGTTCTTTACAAACCATGCTGCACCACCGGTTTTCCGAAGAAGAAAATCCCTTACTTGTAAATATTTGAAAAAGCCCCTTTGGGCTAATCCAAATTTTCCATGAAGATTTTCAAATGTGGTGATTGTAGAGCCCTCAGTAAAATCACCTAATCTTTGTATTCCCTGTTGATTACACCTTTCCATGATGGTATCGCAGAAAATTTCTGGAAGGAACATATTATCCTTAATCAAAGTATAGTAATTGTATCTTCCGAGCCCGCATTTCTTTCGCCACAGACCCCAGACTTTGAAAGCAGCCTGAAGGACTTTAAACCGAGCCTTCTTAAAATAGTTGGGTTCCAAAAGTGAAAGCACTGCCTCATTTGCAGCAGGGCCAATTAGTACCTCATAGATACTAGGGACATATTCCCCATCACTTATCAGCCACCATTTTTAAACATCGGTTGCATATACTGCATTGCGGCTGCCGTCTGATACAGTTTAAAGTTGGGAAGGGACCATCCACCCTTTTCCCTTGGTAGTATCATATATTTACTGGCTCTACGTATCTTACCATGTGATCAAACAAACCGCATCATCAACTGATCCAATTTCCTAAACCAAGATTACTCAAATTCCAATGGAATCGTGTGAAATAAATATAACACTTTAGGAAGGAAAATAATTTTTATCATATTACACCGCCCCATAATTGTCATGTGCAAATTATTCCATCTGCTAAAATTATGCCTAGCGTTATCTATGATAGGCCAAAGGTTAGTCCGGACGATCTTCTCCACCTGGCGTCGAATATCAATCCCTAAATAAACCGCGTGTTCTACTTTTCGTGTGTCCGACGAACTGCAATGTTCATTCAAGACTATTTGTGTCTTATCTTTGTTAAGAAGCTAGCCCGAGACTGCCCCAAATTTTTCTGCAGCACCATCAATCTCTTTAAGGGCAAGATCCGGGTTGGCGGTTATAACTGTGACATCGTCTGCGTAAGCCAGAATTTTTGTGGTCCACCCATAGCGAATAACTGGCTGAACGTTAACATTCATTTCCAAGAAACGCAGAAAGGGATCTAGGTATAATGGGAATAATAAGAGTGAGCATGGACATCCTTGCTGTGTACCACGTTTAATCCTAAAGGGATGGGAATATTCTCCCACAATCTGTATTCTAGCACTTGGTTCGTTATATAAAGCTTTAACAGCTGTAATAAATCTTCCTCCTAGACCATGTAACTTCAAAATGTCCCACAGATACTCCCAGTTAGCTCTGTCAAATGCTTTCTCAGCATCCAGCAGAATCATAGCCATGGGCACTGCTGCTATATGCGTAGCATCGAACAGCGCTATCACCCTTCTCATATGATCGGTTGTGTCCCTGCCAGGGACAAATCCATGTTGGTTACAACTGACCAACTTACGAATGCACCCAGACAGTCGAGTCGCAAATATTTTAGAGTAGACTTTCGCATCACTGTAAATAAGGTGATCGGGCGGTACGAGCTTAGACTAGCCGGGTTCCTACCTTTCTTTAAAAATACTACAATATTAGCAAAGCCCCAGGACGGAGGGGGATTACCCCCATGCTGAACATGGATCGCCAGTTTCAACAGCACTGTTAAGAGCATATTCTTAAAGCATTTATATAGCTATAAAGGAATGCCATCTGGCCCCACAGCCTTCCCATTTGGAAGTGCCTTAAGCGCATCTGACAGTGCTTCTGTTGTCACCTCGTGCCCCAATGTTATTTGATCCTCTGCGGTAATCTGACTACCCCGAATCAGTGTCAGCCAATGACTATCAATATGCTCCTGACCGGTATTGACGGCACCATATAATTCTATGTAATATTCTCGGAAAGCTTCCCTAATGGCATCGGGTCCCCTAACTATCAGCCCAGCCTAATTTTGCACTTGCAAAACTGAGCCTGAGGACGCATTGCTAAAATATGCCCGGCTTTCTTGCTGCATTCATAGCATTCCCTTCGTTTTGTTACGGTTTTTCCACTGTCCTCTCAGTTGAGTATTTTCCTAATATCATTTTCGCTATTGATACCTGGTGAAGGGCATTCTCAACCCCAACATCATTCCTGATCACCCGGATAAGATGCTCTTCAGCTGCCTGTAATTCCCCCATAAGTACATGAAACTGGGCTGCTGCTTGTTTCTGTCGCTTGACGCTGAAACTGAGAGTTTCCCCCCTTATAACTGCCTTTAATGTATCCCAAACCATCTCTATTGGGGCTGTTCCGACATTAAAATCCAAAAATTCCTTCAACCGCATGCTCATATGCTGTATATGCAGGGGGTCATTCAGCAAAGCCGTCTCAAACGTCCAGTTCTTCCTAAATCTCTGCCAATCCCTAACCCTTACCTCTAATACTAATGGATTATGGCCCGCCATAAAACAAGGGTATAGCTTAATCTCCAATTCATCTAGAAATATAGGAGAAACAAGAAAATAGTCTAATCGAGCAAATTTCTTATGTGGTGTAGAGAAATAGGTATATCCCGGGTTTGGCCCCTCCAGAGCCGGCCATACATCTATTAACCCCACTTCCCTTTGCATATTCTTAAGAGACTGAAAAACTCTAGGCTTCCGCCGCGGATATCTATTCCTTCCAATATCTCTTAAGTTCTGTGCTTAAGTTCATGACCCATTAAAGTTCAAATCACCACATACGATATACGGTGTGGGCCAAAGTGCTAATTCTGCAGATATAAAGTCAAATAAAGAGGGATCATCATCCACTGAGCCATATAATGAACATAACGTGAATCTGACATTGCCGAATGAACACTCCATTAATACCCATCTGCCAATTACATCTACTTTCCTCCGAGTAACGGTGCAACTAGTATTAGCTGTCAAGATAGCAACCCCCTTTGTTTTAGACATCTGTTCAGTACACCCTAACAGACGCAGACCCAAAGTCTCTAACAAATTCCTATCTGCCTTTTCTATATGCGTCTCTTGCAGGCAATGAATGTCCGCTTTCAATATTCTCAGATCATCTGCAATTTTCTTCCTCTCATGGGGGCTGTTTAAACCACATACATTTATAGTTGCTATCCGGATTGTTGACATATGTGTAGATTTGACTGATTTTGCTTAACTGGCTCAGCCTTACCAATGTCCACCTTGCAATTTATGCAAACATACTTGATTCTACATCCCCACCCCTTCATTGACACTTCCATAGCACAGGTTCCTAAAAACGAGGTAGTTTGTACTTGCGGGTCATAACCTGGAATGAATTTCTTTGGGTATAAATGTTCTACTTTTATTCCCCCCGTGACGGGTTGCCCCCGCCCCAACCTCCCACCTCCACCCGCCCCTCCCTGTCCACCCCTCCACCCTCCTCTCACTGCCTCTCCACCTTTATCTTGAAAGGGCTTGATAAGCTGCCGCAGCCCCCACCTTCATTCTACAGTGACATGGCAGTAATCAGGTCGAGTTAAGAAGGTTACCCCCCCACTGCACGGGGCATCAGGATGGGCTTTTTCAAATATGGCCTGTCTTAGGAGATAGTTGCCAAAATAAACCAATATAGCTCTAGGGTGCTTAGCCTCTTCTCTGCGACCCTCTCGCCCTACTACTGGATACCGATGCACCCACTGGACCTCAGACTCTCAGTCCCAGTTAGCGAGTTCTGGAAATGCATCTTGCAACATCTTAATCATATATGCCCTGACGTTATTGCCTTCTACTCCTTCTTTAATGTCTACGAAGCGTGGATTGTTCTTCCTCTGCCTATTTTCTTGATCTTCCAGTTTCTACATAATATCAGTTAATTGTCCATCATGTGTTGCAGTTTGTACTCTTAAAGCCTCAATATCTGCTTCTACTGCCATTGTCCTCTCCTCCATCGAACTTAGTTTCCCTTCAATTTCTGCACAAGATTTTACCACCTTGCAAACCGTTCCTTGTAGATGTTTTGTAGCCATCCTTGCCCGCCGACTTTCTGCTCTTGTCTCAGTTTGTAGCTCCTTAATCGAATCATATATAGACTGAAGCATTTCTGAGTCTGTATGCCGAGCACCAGCGTTAGAAACCGAGCTACATACCAGTTAATCACCCCTCTTCTCTGCGTTGTCCTGGACCTCGAGAGTATGCGCCTATGCTGTACTCATCAGATTACCTGAATAGTCCCATTTAAGTGCTTTCCGGGTCTGGGCAGAGGGCTCCACGCCATCTCCACTAGGGGCCCGCCCCTTACTTTTCCATTGCCGCTGTCGTACAGATAGGAAGCTTGCAGATTCGGAGGATATGCTATCTCTGCTTTCACTTGAACCTTGATCGCTAGTGGTGGAGTCTGAGTCCTCCGTTAAAGAATACAATTTGTCACCTCCATCTTTAGGCCACTCTGGCCCCTTTTCCTTTGCTCTGATTATTTTGAATCCTGCAGCAAGTGCCTGGGCCATTTGAGTTAAGTTCCCCGCAGCGCCCCTCAATGGGCTAGTAGATTTCCCACGGCCAGCTTGAGGGGGAGAGTAGGTTTCTTGCTCCTTGAATCCTGGTTGAGCATTTCCCTCGGAGAGTGTATGTATTTCTGCATCCTTTAATGACCTTGAAGGATCCTTTCCCCCCTCAGGCACCACAATCTCAGGAGCATCCAAAATTTCCAGGACTTGTAGCCAGTTCAAAAGAGAGTCTTTTTCTTTACTTACTTCATCAGGAAGCATCTTTGCTTCACTATCGGCCCCAAGTTTCCCGCTTGGTATTGTTTGCATGTCAGTGTGAGGAGGCACAATATGCACGAGATTGTCTTCTTGCGCGCCCCCGTACAAAAGCCCGTAATCATAGGTTGTGTCTTATTTCCCCGAGGGAAGATGATTGGGGGTGCTGCTCTTGGCATCCCCACTTATTCCTGTAGACAGTTTCCCACTCATTTTCCGAGCATCAGGATTGGTCGTCTGGTACCAGGGGCCCTTTCACCAATGGATTTTTTAGTCCGCGCAGCTCGTGCACCCTCTCCTTTCTTCCCAAGATTTCGGCTGTTTTTTGGTGCCATAATGCTGGTAAGACCGCTAAAAAATATGTCACAGGTTCCCCAAAAACGCGTTAACCAGGATCGCACACTCCACAGAAACAAGCCAAAAGTTTTCGAAGAGCAAAGGTTTGTTGACTTCAAAAAAGCCTGACCGTGCATGTCCAGATTAACTGTCCTAGTTCACGTCCTCTATGTGCTCTAAGTACTCCAAAATATTCGCCATCCACCTTCATCATTTAAGAAAACACCTTGCTGACGATATAAATATATAAATATTCCATTTGGAGGATACGGCTCTACTACTCACTCCTCCTCACTTGCAATGTCCCCTGGTAGTACAACCAGATCAGACCAAGTCAAAATTCAATAACTAGGACAAGAACAGAATGGGACCACACCATATGCTATGGTGTAATCCTCACCATGTCATTTGCAGCTCTAGAGCCCCTTGCCACAGACCAGACTCCATACCTGCTTGTGCTTGAGGGAAAACCGGCCATTTCTAGCCATGCTCGCGCTGCTTTACCCCAGCTCTCCGCACTCCATACTCCACCAGCGGCAAACCCAAAGCCTCCTGGGGAGCAGTGCGAGGGAGTGAGGGAGTGAAGTGGACTCCAATCCGGGGAGCCTTCCGCTGATTCAGGCTCAAAAGGAAAGGCTTTGCGAAACAGATTCAAGCTGAGCCGCCCCAAGTCTTTCCGATGCGTCCTCCGGCATGCGTCGCTCCAAACTGCCGCCGTCTGAGGTGGGCGGGGCCTGGGGCCCGTGACTACATGAACGCCATCTCGCCACTGCACTCCGATTCAAAGGACGAAATGTCAGTGGCAATGGATTAATTGCAAGTGAAAAACAAATGATCTATCAGATCCAGAATAAACTGTTTAATTCTGTCTCTTGAAAGTATGCCTTTTGAAATAATGTCAAATCATATATTACATTTATTATTAAACGGAATCTTGTTTTTCTTCTTTCTTGGAACATGTTTTCTTATTTCCTCTTCAGAAACATGTTGTCTATTTCTAAATCCACTAAATGTATGCATAGGTGCAATTACTACGGGAAAACAGATTTTCTGAGGTTGACCACCTTGGTATGGAGTTGAATGTGACTCTTAACAGTCTGCAAGATCCGGACATCTTAGGCTATTTTTCACCCCTCCTCATAAAATGTATTTTTTCATATTTATTTGTCTCTTTTCTGTTATATGCATGACCCTGGACCATGTCTTCAACTCACTTTGACTGATTTGTACCTGCTACAGGAAGAAACCTGTGATCACCTTGTAGACGTGAAAACTTGCTCTTCAATTACTCCAAAGCAGTGATTTTCATACCTTTTAATGCTGTTGCCCACCAGTTGGAAAAAAATAATCACGCCCTCTCAGAATTGTTTACGATTATTCTATTAAATTCACAATGTTTCAATATGTCTAGACTTATTTAACCATTCCGATTAAGTTCTTTAAGTCCTTTTAACTTTTTTTTTTAAATGCAAAATAATATTTTCTGTTTTAAACAAAGCAATGTTAGCTGCATAATTCTTCTTTTGGCCTTTCGCCTCCTCTGGGATCACTTGAGGCCCCCTAGGGGGCCCGCACCCCTGTTTGAAGACTCCTGCTCTAAAGAGATTAGCATTGAGGCATATTCTGGTGTTGGCAAAGAAGTCTGCCTCTGAACCCCCAAACCTGCCATACACACTTCGGCTGAAGAATTTCAGCACAGAAATTTATAATTTATCTACATTTGTGAAGGTCCTGGAATATCTTGACATTTCTTTTAAAAAGATTCACCGTAAAAGAAACTTTTGTACTGGGCCCGTGTTTTTTGTCATATCTACAAGCTTTGTTTTTATTCTCAGCAATATGGACATTTTCCACTTTGTCATAGGCAAAAATCTGAATTTCTCAATCCACAAAAGGATCTCTCAACTCAACCTCTGAAAATACTCTTAAACAGCAGACTGAATAGTTTCATGAACCATGTCTTCTCACCAGAACATCAACAGTATCCCGTTACTTTCCCTAATAATTCAATTTCAGATCTTTACAGGTTTTCAAAAGGTATCTTTACCAAGCAAATCAGTGCACCTTTTTTCAATAGGAGGATAGAGCACTCCTCACTCATTAAATTAAATTGCTCTCTTTTATCATTTGAAGTCATTTTTAGTCATTTAACCACTGGACAATCAGTCTTTTAGATTAGGGATAAAAAATATTCCTAGAAATATGTCTATTCTACTGCTTCTGCTATACATTAATATCCTGTTAACACTGGTCTTTCTTTTTTTCCCTTTCAAACATTGTAAAATCACCTCCTGAACACTTTCATGCCTCATGCCTTCCTCTAGTGGGGTTTGCGCAAAATAAAACATCACGCCCCTCAAGTACTGTGAGTTGTCTTCCAGTGCATGAGTGCCATTGTTTTTTACACCTGCCCAGGGCCACCATGTCCTACTTCACACTCCAAGGCAGGAAAAAAACCTAAGTAGACTGAGCCTTTTGAATACACAAAGCTGGCTGCTCAATGTGGCTGGCCTACTGGGAAGGTCTTTCTGATTCTAAATTAGGAGGAGGAACTAAAAGGTGTGGGTGGGGAAATCTGTATTTGTTGAATGTCCTCTTATTTTCATCTTTAAATGGAGGTAAATAAGACCTGTATCTAGTTTCTTTTGTGATATTGATACATCTCAAAGCCAAACGTCCATCTCTTTAACTTTTTTTTAAGACACAAATTTTCCTCCACATTACAAGCAGTAGTATGCAAATATATACAATGCCCGTACACTCACTTCAGTCTCTGCCCAGAAGATAAATGGCTGGATCCTTTCCATTCTCACGATGAACATCTTTTATCTCCACCTCAGTTATGCCAGTCATCTTAGCCCCCCATTATCAATGCATGCTGTCCTCTGTAAATACTAGAAAACTGGTGTATTGGTGATTGGACTGTAATCACTCCTTCTGAGCTAGCAGGCTTGCTTTAGGTAACATATTATTGTGAATCCAGGTTTGGGCTTCCATTTTGAAGAGGTGGATTTCCTTGGTAACATATTCAGATAATATCCTAGCACAGCTAGGGAGGTTAATGCACTGGGTGTGTAAAAGAAACATTTTATTTCTGTTAAGATAGTATCTAGCTTAGTTAGTTAAACAATTCACCGCCCAATCTTCCATTGAGTGTTTGGGAAAATCAGCCAGCCATTCCACACACAGAACCCCATGAATCCCTTATGACTTGAAATTGCCTACAAGTTTGATTTAGCCAGAATAAAACTTCAACTTTCAAGGATTTGTTTTATTTGATGATATTGTCTCAATTTCTTTATTGGGTGCTTTAGAATACTTAAATCCGTAGCCATCTTTCTTTATATAAATTCGGTATAATTGTAATTAAATTATTTCAAACTATGAGACATTTCATAACAAAAGAAAACGTATTTCTTTATTGGCCAAAGTCAAGTGGATAAAGCTATCTTTATGATATTTTTTTAAATATTGGTGAATGGATTAACTGAAATGTTTTTTGAAACAAAAGAACTAATAAATATGTTTGATATTTTTACATCTTGTCCAATATGCCAACTACCCAGTGTATTATATCTCCTTTTGGTTGCATAACTTGGATAAAATAATTAAAATAAAGAGAGAAACAAGTCATTATGGGTGCTGGATGTGGCAGTGTGATGTAGTTAGCCGGAGTAGACATGTGAGAACAAGGTTCTTATAGTTCCAGTCATAATTTATAAGGTAGATAGGTTATGTTATGCAGCTAGGTGTAAAGAATCTAGGGCTAGATGCATCAAAGGGTTTTACCCATTCTGTGTCTATGGGAAAATGTGTTCGTACATATGGCCCCTAAAGTGTAAGACAGTAGAGAATGAAGAGATATTGTTTTGAGATAGCAAGGTGGTTAAGGGTTGGTATAGGTAAGGAGGTGAATAAACAATTATGCTTTGTGCCAAATGGGATGAAGAATTAACATATAGGCAAGCAAAGGAGCACTGAAGGCTGAAGGTATATAAGGTGATGAGCTTGAAATATAGGGCAGTAGCTGATGGAGAGATAGCTAAGACTGCAGCTAAGGTTGCAGATGGAGAGAGGACCAGACACCTCTAAAAGGACCCAAAGACTAGATAGGGCACCACTTTGCAGGGCAGGAGTTTCAGCAGAGAGTGCAGGTGCTGGCAGGAGAAGTCTTTGATGACCCTGAGACTTCAAAACAGGAGACAAGCTCAGTTCAAGCCCTTGGAGATTCGTCACGAGCAGGAATATACCACAAAGTGCAGTCTTTGTCCTCTTTCGGGCAGAAGCAGCAACTGCAGGCCAACCCAGCAAAGCACAGTCACAGGCAAAGGGGAAGTACTCCTCCTCCAGCTCTTCAGCTCTTTTCCTTGGATGAGGATCCTCTTGATTCCAGAAGGAATTTTGAATAAATCTAAGGCTGGGGTTTTGGGTCCACTACTTAGACCCTTTCTGCCTTTGAAGTAGGCAAACTTCCAGGCCAAGCCCCAGACACACACCAGGGGGTTGGAGACTACATTATGTGAGGGCAGGCACAGCCCATTCAGGTGTAACTGACCACGCCTCCATCCACTCCAGCCCAGATGGCTCATCAGAATATGCAGGCTACACCCAGCACCCTTTGTGTCACTGTCTAGAGGAGATTCAAAAACAGTGCAACTGTCAGTCTGACCCAGACAAGGAATCCACAAACAGGCAGTCACAGAATGATTTAAGCAAGAAAATGCCCACTTTCTAAAAGTGACATTTGTGAACTGACAATTTATAAAACAACTTTACCAAAAGATACATTTTTTAAATTGTGAGTTCAGAGACACCAAATGGAAACTGCACTTAAAAGTTATTTGGGGGCAGCCCCCATATTAACCTATGAGAGAGATAGGCCTTGCAACAGTGAAAAACACATTTGGGAGTATTTCACTGTTAGGACATGTAAAACATACCAGTACATGTCCTACCTTTAAATCCACTGTACCCTGCCCACGGGGCTACCTAGGGCCTATGCTAGGGGTGCCTTACATTTATAAAAAGGTAAGAGTTGGGCCTGGCAAGTGGGTATCTTGCCTGGTCAAATTGGAAGTTTAAAACTGCACACACAGACACTGCAGTGGAAGGTCTGAGCCCTGTTTACAGGGCTACTTAAGTGGGTGGCACATCCAGTGCTGCAGGCCCACTAGTAGCATTTGATTTACAGGCCCTGGCAACTCTAGTGCACTTTACTAAGGACTTACTAGTAAATCAAATGTGCCAATCATGGGAAAGCCAATTACACTTTCATTTTACACAGGGTGTAAAGTACCCAGAGTACCAAGAACAGCAAAACAGAGTCCAGCACACAGTCAAAACATGGGAACCAGAGGCAAAAGAGACAGAGGAGACCACGCCAAGGATGCCATAACACCATCTGTCCACCCAAAATCACCTGAGAGTATTAAGCATTGAAAGCCAAAACTATCAAAATAACTGGAAATGGTACAGCAAAGCAAGGGTTTACGAGCACTGATATACAGTGATACTCTGTCTGCATATACACCATTGGACCAATTCTATATGAAGGCTTTGCAGCCACAGCATGCGAAAATGCGTAAGGAATGGAGGGTACATATGAATGGCAATCTATACTCCTGATTCTCCTAGTCCCCTGTGAAAGCTCTTGACATAGATATGCTGTAGGTACCTGAACCAGGAGATGAGGAGCTGGGTCCAGGAGGGCTGTGGAAGAAATAAAGAGTAACTAATAATAACACTAATACTACTACTAATAATAATAACAACAACAACAATAGTAATAATCACAATAATAATAATAATCATCATCGTAATACTGTAAACTGTGTTTTAAACTGTCCTTGTTGCAGAAGGTTTTACAAATATGAAGGATTGGTTGGCCCTGCCACGAATCTACCCTGTGACCTCCATGTCAAAGACAACTTTGGGCACCAAGGGGCATATTTATACTTTTTGATGCAAAACTGCCCTAATGCAGTTTTGCATCAAAAAGTTTAGCACTGGCTTGCAAAGGCTGGGCTAGCGTAAAAGAAAAATGACTTTAGCCGGGTGGGGGTGGTGGTATGGGAGAAGGGGGTTTCGCACCAAAAAATGATGTTAGGCTATTAGAGGCAAAAAAAACTCTAACCAGCCTTGCGTAATTTTCGGATGCAAAATCATCCATACCACATGACTCCTGACTTAGAAAAGGCAGGAGACATGCCCAACACCCCAATGGCCAGCACAGGGGAGCAGTATTCCCTGCGCATGGCCATTGCACCCTGTGCCATGCAGGACACCCCAAGTTGGGCCCCGAAGACACTTTAATTTTTTTTTTAAATACTTGCCTCTACGAACCCTACTTACCTGGAATGGGGTACCCATCCTCCAGTGTCCATCTGGTGTGGTTGGGGTGTTCCTGGAGCTTGAGGAGGGCACCTGTGGACACATTCCATGGTGTTTAACAATGGAAATGGGTCCACAGGTCCCCTAAGGCCTGGTCTGACCCAGGAGTTGAATAATGTTGCAAAGCAAGCTTTGAACCATTATTTTGCCCTTCCACCCACCCTTGCGTCATTTTAGAACGGAGGGATAAATATGGGGCTTAGGGGCTAGCACCATTTTTAGATGGGAATGCCTACCTTGCATCTCATTCATGCAAGGTAGGTTCACGCATCAAAAAATTGGTGCAAACTCCAATATTTTGACATTAGATGTGTCTAACATCAAAACATAAATATGGAGTTAGTTTTATGCCAAATTTGTGTAATAACAAAAATGACACAAATTTGGCACTAATGGAGTATAAATATGCCCCCAAGTTCTCAACTCTTTTGGTTCTCCTATAAACTATATGATGAAGGCCACTCCAAAAGTAGAGTGTATTTAGATACACATTTTATTGGATCAAAGGGGGGAAGGACCACAAAGGAAGCTGAAACAGCTGAAAGCCCCGGAGGAGTTCATAATTCAAACAGTCGTGGTCACTGATTTTGGCTAAAAGTACCTTGTTACAAGGTCATTCTTAAATGTTTAATTGCTAGAGTAGTTGAGAAGGGTTAATAATGTGGATATGAACTTCACCTCTTTTGTATCTTAGAGGTAACGACTGACAATGAAGACAAAATGTCAATACAACATGTTATCCTCTCGTTTCAGACAGGGAAGTGATGAAGTCCCAAAAAATCCCATCAGTGCAGGGGGGCCCGCTCTTCAGAGGATCCCCCACTATAACCAAAAACCAATGAATATCTGTGCGCTACCGGAGTTCGAGGGCTCCGGGCCACATTTTGCATGGCACCCCATCACTTTTATTACACTACCTTAAGGCTACCATCAAAACAATCCCCACATTTTAAAGTGAAATTCGAGTAGCCACTCTCCTTTATTCCAGGAATCTATAAATTCATCAATCAGAAAATAATTTGGAAAATGCTGGCCATTTCTGAGATGATGAATAACGCTGCGGGTCGGGCATTATAAAACTTAGCAAGATCAGTCAAACATGCATTATGGCACAAGTTCGGTGGAAAACACTCCACTGAAGAGATTCTTGGTTGCAGTGGGAATAACTAAAATTAGGTGGTGACTGGTTTTTCCAACTTTTGTGATTCATTTAAATAATTGTGTTTTGCAGAGTAAGATGGTTGAATGTTCTTAATTCATTTTTAGGTAAGCCCAGTGGTTACTTTTTGAGGACCTGTTAATTAACTAATGGTTGTGTCCTAGTGTAAAGTTCCCTATCAATACACAAACACAACATTATTTAGCTAGTGTGCTCTTGTTGCCGGGACATTCCTGAGCTCTCAGAATAATTTCCCCCAGCAGTTTAATCAGCTATATGGAAACGTTCGTACAACTGCTCTCCAAGAGCTAAACCTTCAACCTTTAGTGAACTCCAGCATCGCTCTGGCCCAGTACGCACTTTTCAAGGGCGTGACAAATCTGCAAGGTTAGCATTTCAGCGTGATTCTATTCACAAAACTGAAGTTTGAGTATTTTAAAGCTATTACATCTGAGTCACCCACCCTTCATATAAAGCCTTCATGGTTCCAAAAATAATAGTTAAGTACTATGGAGCAAGTGCTGTCACATAATTTCTCCCACTGGGTTATTTCCATGAATACGTAATGCTCTCCACCCCCCTTTTCAGTCTCTCTTTCCAGGTCCTCTCCTCACCCCCTCCGTGGTGCACGTGTCAGTCTCATGAATTCACTTTCTAACACGCTTTAGCTGTGTGTATCCATTCTAGGAGGACATTGCTTGCCGTGCTTTATCTCATTCAGCGGTCCTTTCCCGGCTCCAACTTTATATTTCTACTTTGTGAGTCTCTCCTGTTATCCACATCCCCACTCACGTTCCTTCTTTCTCACTTTTGCAACATTGGGGGAGCTCTTAAGTTATGCCTGGTCGGGCTCACACAATCCAGAATGTTTTTCTGTGATCTGGTACTCATCTGCCTGCATTCAGTGTGGTGAAAAACTGCTAGCATTGGTTAGTTTAACTTTTTCTCCTTAACCCAATTTACTGTGAAAAAGTTGTGGTTTTTGTTTTACTAAAGTGGTTTTAAGTTTAAATTCATTTTGCCACACAAATGTTGAATGTTAGAAATCTGGGGCCTCATTTACAAGGATTGACACATAGCTGTGTTGCAGCAGCATTGTGTCACAACTTCTTGTGCTGCATCAATACAGACTACGATGCCATGGATGCGTCATATTTACAACACAAGGCACCATGGCGCAAGGACCTCAGGATGGGTCAGAAATGTTGACGTATCAGTGGGAACTCTGCCGCAATGCTTCAGCCTCTAAAGTACCATATTGCTGAAATTGCCCTTAAAACTGACAATACTTCAGCAATGTGTCAAAAATCAGGGGCAATGAGTAACTTCTGACTGACACAAGTAGCCTATTGTGTGGGGACCAACGTAAAATAGTGGAGTACCACCCTGTACACACTTACACTGGTTCTATATGTAATGTATGCATTATTAATCCTGACCCCTTGATATACCTCCTTAAAAAATTGTTGTCCAGAGATCTTCATTTTTGATTTTGTATCATTAGAGAAGTAATTTAGTTTGGGTGGACATTGCTAATCCGGGCTGATTTTTTCTGGATAACATTTTTAAAAATGGCGGATGTGTTGCAGTGATGCTGTAATATTTCAGGAACCATGAGACCTATATACTTCATTTGGGGGGTCAAGTAGTCCTATCAAGACAGAAAATAACTTCTCAGAGCAACCCTCCTGCCATGTTCCAAAATGACCGACTATAATAGAGGGAGAAGAGAAATGTATAGACTATGGGGGTCATTACAACATTGGCGGTAAATCCCGCTTACCGCTGTGCAGAAGACCGCCAACACACACCCGCGGCAGTGAAATTCCGCCACAGCTATTATGACCCTTAGCTCAGAATCCACCAAAATTTAGACACCCACACAAGTCCGCACACCAAAGGGCAGTGATAAACTGGTGATAACAAAACCTCCACCGTCACGCCAACAAGAATACGCCCACACTATCACGACCCACAAATCCACGCAGCGGTCTTTCAACCGCGGTATTCCATTGGCGGTACACACCGCTGCGCTCAAAATACACACACATGTAAAAAACACTACCACATTGGACAAATCGAAATACACACACCTGATACACATACACACACCACTCCCACACATCCAATGCAATATAAAGCACACACCCACATCACCCACAAACCCTTAGGACCACAATTGCGAATGAAGGCCAGAGAGAGACACCACCTTCTACAAACTAGCATCCACAGGCACTCAACAGCATCATTCACACAACATCCATGCACAAAACACCACACACCCCTAAACATCACCCCAAAACATCACAACTCACACCACCCCACACATCACCCACACCACCCCATGGCACCGCAAAGACACCCCAGGTTCTCTGAGGAGGAGCTCAGGGTCATGGTGGAGGGAATCATCTGGGTAGAGCCACAGCTATTCGGATCACAGGTGCAGCACACCACCATAGCTAGGAAGATGGAGCTATGGCGCAGAATCGTGGACAGGGTCAACACAGTGGGACAGCATCCAAGAACAGGGGATGACATCAGGAAGAGGTGGAACGACCTATGGGGGAAGGTACGTTCCATGGTCTCAAGACACCACATCGCGGTTCAGAGGACTGGCGGCGGACCCCCATCTCCTTTTCCACAACTGACAACAAGGGAGGAGCAGGTCTTGGCTATAATGCATTCTGAGGGCCTCGCAGGAGTAGCTGGAGGAATGGACTCTGGTAAGTCAAATCTTAACTATTACCTTCCCTACCATACCTGCATGCTATCACATACCCCCACCCTCACCCTCAACCCCATCACTCCAACTCCTCACATATGCCCACTATCACAAACCACCAATCCCAACACCAAGCCCTGCATGCAACACCAAAGCATGGACACCCATCACCAAAGCATGGCCACTGCACATACCCACACACACCCCTAAACAATTATCACACAAGGTCCCACACAAGAATGCAAGTACTGAGGTACAGGGTCACCCACCCATTGCACACCAGGCCACACACAGATGCAATAATCATGCCTTTACACCCCTGCAGGACCCCTACCCAACGTCACCGGACAGGAGGGACCACCCACAGAAGAGGCCCACAGTGATGACAGCAGCTCTGTCCAACTGGATCTAGATGACCAGCCTGGCCCATCTCGGACCTCGGGACAGTCGGTTCTCCTGACACTGGCACAAGCCACAACAGAGCCTCCCCACCCTGGAAACACCAGCACAGCACCCACCCAGCGGGCCCATACCTCTTTCCCCAGGACACGTCAAGCAGCAGTGTGTCCACCACTACAGGGAACCCAGGCTAACCCACCACCCCAACAATACCAGGGACCTGGGGGCACTGGTAGTGGGCACACGGTTCAGGGGACAGAGGCCCAGGAACACAGGGGAACTGGGAGGGCTGCTGTGCGATGGGGAATGACAGGCCCAGGGAACCCACTCTCCACAAGGCCCTCTCCAACATCATGGGAGCCTTCCACCATTCCCAGGAGACGATGGCAACGGTACTGGCCAAGTTTCAGGAGACCCAGCAGCTGCAGGAGGAACAGTATTTGGGGTTCAGAGAGGAACTCAAAGCCATCATCACCACCCTGGGCACCATTGTAGGGGTGCTGAAGGAACTCGTCAACACGAGGAGGGACACTGTGGCACAACAAGGGGCTCCTGACACTAGCCTCAATGATGAACTGCCCACCACCTCTGCCGGCGCTAGTGGACAGGAGGCACCGCTACAGGACCACGACACCAGCACCCCACACCCTGCAGATGGAGAACCACCCCGCAAGCGGTCCCTGAGATCCAGGACAAAGACAGAGAACAATGTCAAGACCCCTGCCAAGAAATGAGACCACCCTGATTGTCATCCTTCTGTCCCAATTTGCCACCCTGTCCATCCTTAAACTGCCCTAGCTCCACTTCCTATGCCCCTTTGGACAATGCACCTGTGAGACTAATAGACTGGACTCTGCCATGGACATTCCTCCACCATCACCCCTGACCATTTTCCCACCCCCTCCAATATTTAGCACTTAAATAAACACCCTTAAAGCACAAAACAATCTGGAGTCAGTCTGTGCTTTCACAAATGTGTATTTGCAATAACTGTGTAAAAATGATACATCCATTGTGTTGTCAACATACCTATGTCACACAGCTCTAGTCCATGAGGAAACAAAGCAGATGTCACACAGTGGGACCCACATCTGTGAAATTGAAAGGGAAAGTGACAACTCAGGGTCCATACACTGGGTGACGGTGACAGACAGATGAGAGGTAGAACAATTATATCAGATGCAGCAGGCAGTGATGTCTTCTTACCTGTGTCTCACTGGAAGTATTGTTAGATCACCGTGTTTCTGTTGTCTATATCCTCTTATTCTGCGTCCTCTTCTTCACTGTCCACAGGCTCCACAGCTGCCACAACACCTCCATCTGGACCATCCTCCTGCAGAAAAGGCACCTGTCGTCGCAAAGCCAAGTTGTGAAGCATACAACAAGCCACGATGATCTGGCACACCTTTGGTGAGTAGAATAGGGAACCACCTGTCAGATGGAAGCACCTGAACCTGGCCTTCAGGAGGCCGAAGGTCCTCTCTATAACCCTCCTAGTTCGCCCATGGGCCTCATTGTAGCGTTCCTCTGCCCTTGTCCTGGGATTCCTCACTGGGGACACTAGCCATGACAGGTTGGGGTAGCCAGAGTCACCTGCAAATGTTGAGAGAAATCTGTTAGACACACACTAACTGTTAGGGACATCCCCAGACCCAGACACCTAGTCACACTGTATAGGGCCCATGTCCTCACCTAATAGCCACACACGGTGCCTCTGGAGTTGCCCCATCACATAAGGGATGCTGCTATTCCTAAAAATGTAAGCATCATGCACTGAGCCAGGAAACTTGGCATTCACATGGGAGATGTACTGGTCGGCCAAACACACCATCTGCACCTTCATCGAATGGTAACTCTTACGGTTTCTGTACACCTGCTCACTCCTGCGGGGGGACCAAGGCCACATGTGTCCCATCAATGGCACCTATAATGTTGGGGATATGTCCCAGGGCATAGAAGTCACCTTACACTGTAGGCAAATCCTTCACCTGAGGGAACACGATGTAGCTGCGCATGTGTTTCAGCAGGGCAGACAACACTCTGGACAACACGTTGGAGAACATAGACTGGGACATCCCTGACGCTATGGCCACTGTCGTTTGAAAAGACCCACTTGCCAGGAAAAGGAGTACTGATAGGACCTCCACTAGAGGGGGGATTCCTGTGGGATGGCGGATAGCTCACCTCAGGTCTGGCTCCAACTGGGCACACAGTTCCAGGATTGTGGCACGATCAAGTTTCTAGGTGACAATTACATGTCGCTCCTCCATTGTCGACAGGTCCGCCAGCGGTCTGTATACTGGAGGATGCCGCCAACTCATCTGCCCCAGCTGACATGCCCTATGGAGGAGAACAGCGAGCAGAGAGTCAACCAACACAGAGGTACGTTGACACAACTTTATTCCTCAATTTTTTAAAACCGCTTTGTGCCTGTATTAGTGTGTATGCAAGGCCTAGATATGTGTGACACATTGAAAAATAATGCCATGCGGCCCACAGAAATGGCGGCTGCCTGACCTGTAAGGTGGGACAAGGGGATATGAGGTAACTGCGCTTGCGTTGTACAACGTCGTGTTAGGCTGTCGTAGACCGCGGCGCAATCCTGCATTGGTTAACATTGGACCCTATGGGTCCGAGGAGCCAATGACGATGTACGCCGGCGGTGACGGAACGCTCCGCCGCGGACTTCACCGCCATTTTCTCTCTGTTCAATCACTTGATACCTGACCTTTGACAGGAGAGGACCTACACTGCAAGTGCTGATGTGACCTCAGTCTGGAAGAGACAATGGCTAATGTGTCTGGGGAAAGGGCCCCTGCCTTCAGCACGGAGGAGTTGGAGAAACTAGTGGATGGGGTCCTCCCCCTGTGCACGCTACTCTACGGTCATCCAGACAAACAGGTAAGTACACTGTGAGCATGCCGAATGGGCAATGCATGTGTGGAGTGGTGTGGATGGAAGATGGAGGGGGGAGAATGAGGCGTGAATGAAACAACGGTGAGTGCATGTGCGTCATGACAAGGGTAGGGGTGCGGGCCAATGACTGTGACGGTGCGGACGGTTATATCTTCTCCTTTTCCCCTGTACTAATCCTTTAGGTCAGCGCCCACCAGAAGAAGAATATTTGGCGTGCCATCGCCAAGGAAGTCTGGGCCCTGAGGGTCCACCACAGATGGAGAACCCACTGCCGGAAAAGATGGGAGGACATTCGCCGCTGGAGCAAGAAGACAGCGGAGGCCCAGCTGGGGATGGCCTCCCAATGTGGGAGGGGTGCCCGTCGCACCATGACCCCCCTGATGTTCCAGATCCTGGCGGTGGCGCATCTGGAGTTGGATGGGCACTTGAGGGCATCACAGCAGCCACAAGGGGGTGAGTACAGTCACATTCAGCTGATTCTGCGTGCAGTGGAGGTGTCTGGGTGGGGGAGTGTCTGTCTGTGAGTTCCCCTAGGCCAGGGCGAGTTTAGTAGGCAAGGTCCCGTCATAAGGCAGGCCATGCGGAACCCCACCTGTGTTCAGAGCCAACTACACCTAGTCAGGCTCCTGTGACTTCCATGTGTGCAGCAATCGGGCATAGGCCTTGTAACCCATGTCCCTGTGATCAATTAGGGAACTCAAAGTGCACGGCGTAGTGCAGGGGGCTTCTGTGTCTGTAGTGTCCGCCAATGGTAGCGGTATTGCATGCACTCAACATGTATTTCTTCTGTCTTCCCCCCCCTTTTTGAGGTCTCTCTGTTCTTGTGTGCATTAGCATCATCAGGCGGAGGAGCAGTGGCAAAGGAGCAGGAGGGAGCTGCATCCCACATGGCCCTGGAGGGCGACGCAACGGAGTCTGAAGCCACCAGTGGGACGGAGGGCAAGGGGAGCTCCACGGCAGGGACAGTAGCTAAGACCAGCGACAAGGACTCTTCCTCTGATGGGAGCTCCCTTGCGGTGGTGGGCCCCTCTGTGCCCACCGCATCTACAGGTAAAGCCGCCACCCCCCCTACCAGCACCGCCCTCTCAGCAGCCCCTCAGCATGTGCCCCGTGGCTGCTCACCCAGGAGGCTGGGCATCTCCTTCGCCCCAGGCACCTCAGCCCCTGCCCCAGTCAGCCCTGCTGCCCTCAGTGAGGAGGCCATTGACCTCGTCAGGTCCCTCACTGTTGGGTAGTCTACCATTTTGAATGCCATCCAGGGTGTAGAGAGGCAGTTGCAACCGACCAATGCATACCTGGAGGGCATTCATTTTGGTCAGGCAGCCCACCAGCGTGCTGTTCAGACTCTGGCCTCAGCACTGTGTCAGCCATTGTCCCTGTGTCCAGCCTCCCCCCTCCCCCCTCCATCTTCCTCTAACCAGAACCAAACCCCTGTACCTCAGCCTCTCCCAAGCACACCATCAGACCAGCATGCACACCTCAACACACAAGGGAAGCTCTGGCAAACATAAGCACCACACATCCCACAGGCACTCACACAAGCATCATACCCATGCACACATACCAACATCCACTGACTCCACTGTGTCCCCCTCCTCCACGTTTCCCTCCTCCCTCCCAGTCTCGTCTCCACTCACACCTGCATGCACTATATCTTCAGCCACTATGTCCATCACCAGCACACCCATCACCACACCCCGCTCACGTGCACTCACCACCCCACTACCATTCACACATCCCCTGTGTCCTCTCCCAGGGTGTCTATGAGCCCACCTCCCAAGGTACACAAACGCAGCCACACACCCACCCAACAGCCACCCACCTCACGACAGCCTCCAGCCCATGCGCCTTCACCCAAAGTCAGCAAAGGGACACCTCCTACAACCACTACCTCTTCCTCCACTCCCAACCCCCCTCCATCTACCGGTCCCAGTGTGTCCAAAAAACTTTTCCTGTCCAACCTTGACCTCTTCCCCTCACCTCCCCCACTCCTTCAGTCCCCTAGGGCCCGCCTTTCCAGGTCCCAACCCAGCACCTCAGCCACCACATCACCGGGCACAGTGGTACCAGCAGTAACAGGCTTCTGGAGTGCACCAAGCAGCAGGGCAGCCAGTGTGCCAAGGAGCCAGACCACGGACAGTCCCCCACCTCAAAAGCATAAAAAGTTGGCCAGTGCCTGGCGGGAGAAAGTCAAAACATCTACCACCAAAGCCTCTTCCAGGAGTACAGTTGGGAGTGGGAAGACAGCTGCGCCACTATCCAAGGTGGGGAAGGGGCACAGAAAGACAGGTAAGTCGCAGAAAACCTGCACGGCGGACAAGACCGCCACAAGCACCGCTGCCAAGGACACCGCCGCCACAAGCACCACTTCAGAGGATACCGCCGCCACAAGCACTGCTGCCAAGGACACCGCCGCCACAAGCACCGCTTCAGAGGACACCGCCACCACAAGCACCACTGCCAAGGACACTGCCGGCACAAGCACCACTTCAGAGGACACCGCCGCCACAAGCACCGCTGTCAAGGACACTGCCGCCACAAGCACTGCAGGCCAATGAGCACCAAAAGCTCCGACGCTACTGGGGTCGCCACGAGCAGGATGAAGCACTCTGGGCACAAAGCCCCCTCCAGAACCAGTGGAGTATCCCATCCACTACCTCTGTCCTTGGCAGGATGAAGCACTCTGGGCACAAAGCCCCCTCCAGAACCAGTGGAGTATCCCATCCACTACCTCTGTGCTTGGCAGGATGAAGCACTCTGGGCACAAAGCCCCAGGATGAAGCACTCTGGGCACAAAGCCCCCTCCAGAACCAGTGGAGATAGTTATCCACTTGAGAGACTGTGGCTTTGTACTCCCACAATAAGGCAGTGGCCAAACCACCCACTTGAGAGACTTGTGAGGCTGTGGATTTGCACTCCCCAGGATAAGGCAGTGGGCAAACCACACACTTGAGAGACTTGTGAGATTGTGGCTTTGCACTCCCCAGGATACCTCAATAGGCATGGAGCCCCCTCATGGAGCTGGTGTCGTGCACTCATCCGGCTGAGGTGCCCCCCCTTCCCTTCCCCCTGAGGTGCCTGTTGTATTTCAAACTGATGCCCCAGCAGTGTTCTCTCCGTTTTGATCGGGTATCTTGTGTGGGCCTCACCCATGCATTTTGGGCCCGGTGGTCCACGGACTTTAATGGGGGAATACCTTGGACCTGTATTATTGGTGTATATATTTGTTAATAGTGTATATATATTTTTTTTAATACTGAATTTTAATCGATTAGAAACGTTCAACTCATTTCCTTTTGTCTTAGCATTCTTCTGGGGGAGTTGGGGGATGTAACTGTAATGTATCATGATGTATTTGTGTGTGTGTTGGCGTGGGTGAGGGTGGGGGTGGGGGTGTTTTGTGTTGCATGTGTGTGTCACTCTCTTTTTCCTTCCCGCTCCCCTTTGTTGTAGGTGCAGTACTCACTGTGGTCGTCGCCGCCGGCATTCGTGCTCCTGGTAGAGGAGCAGGAAGACAAAGGCAGGGAGTATGTGGAGTTCAGTTTCCATGGCGTCCTGGTTCCTTGTGGGGTGTGTAAAGGTGAGCGTTTTCCCTTCCAAGTCCTGTTTCTGCCATGTTTTTGTTTGCAGTGAATCCGCCCCGTAAAAGGTGGCAGATTGGACTATTGTAATAGTGTGGGTGGTACTTTGTCCTTCGCCTGTCTGTTGGCGGTTACCGCCGCAGTGTTTGTTTCTACCGCTGTGGCGGTTGGAGTGTTAAAGTGGCTGTCTATGTTGGAGGTTTCCACCACGGTCGTGATTCCATTTTTTTTCCGCCAGCCTGTTAGTGGTTTTACCGCCGCTTTAACACCGACTGTCAGGGTTGTAATGACCACCTATATGGCTATGTGTCACATTACAGTGGCCACAGTCTGCTTATGTGTATGTAGAGACGTGACTATGTGTGACAAAGTGAGTGACAGTGAAATATGAGTGAATGCAAGTATATGTTGTAATGTTGAGTGACAATATCTTGTGTGTGTACTTGCCTGTTGTCATTTGGGGTACACTGGCATGGACCCATTCCTCAATGGAGAAATGACAATCCTCGCCTCTCTTTTGCAGGGAGTACTTAATGTCACATAGCTTTGTTGCAGTGGATGATGACATCATAGGTGCCATGGTCCGAGGTTAGTCAAGGGATCCTTCAACATGATTGTCATATGTGTAGACCCACTATTAGTAGAGGGGGTTTAAAATACAGGCATATTCCAGTGTGTAAAGTAACTTCAAATGGTCAGATTCCTGTTACAAAGCCACTGCATCCGTTCCTATGCCTGGGTTATGGAGGGGTAGGAATTTTGACTCAGTCCAAGCTTACTGTGATGCATCTCATAGCTGCGTCACACAGTGAAATACTTATAAATATAACTGTGTTAGTTCTAAATGGGTTTTTATGGGGTAGCACTTACCCTCATACAGAAAAACTGCATGGTGCAGCCAGTTCCAGAACAGGTATTTTTTGATGCAGTACATCAAAAACTGATGCACTGGGCCTACTGCATCATTTTGTAAATATGGGGCAATATGGAGCAGAGAATGTGCAGCGGATGCATAAAAAATAACGCAACAGTGATACAAGCTCCTGGTAAATAAGCCCCTGGGTTTCTGGTTGGTAGAAGTATGTACCCTGCCCAAGCAAGAACCACAATCCCATTGAGGGTAAGTCAGAGACACACCAAAAGTTAACCTATGCTCACCCTCTGGTAACTTGGCACAGAGCAGTCAGGCTTAACTTAGGAGGCAATGTATAAAGTATTTGTGCAATACTTTAACCAGCAAAACTGAAAACACCACACAAAATTAATCCACACCAGGTTAGAAAAGCAGAGCTTAATTTAAAGAACACAACAATACCAAAATGACAAAAATCCAATAAACAAAAGTTGAGATGTGAAGTTTGAAAGATTAATGGGGTCATTATGACCACGGCGGATGGCGATATTATGGAGGAAAGTACTGCCAACAGGCTGCCAGTACTTTCATCCATATTAAGACATTGCTGGTTTGGCTCAAGCCAAACCGCCAATGTACCACACCGTCCGCCATGGCAGCCGTCACTAGCCCGCTCGCGGGATTATGACCCCGCCTACCACCATGGTTTTCGTGGCTTCCTTACCGCCACAAAAACCATGGTGTTAGGCATTATCAGTGACAGGGAATCCCTTCCCTGTCACTGATAAGGGTCTTCCCCGCCCCCTCCGTCTCCCCAGGTTTCCTCCCACCCCCTCCCTCTCCAGACCCCCCCATGACATACACACACCTTCATACACTCAAGAACACACTCAAACACACTCATACCCACATTCATCCATGCATGCATACATCCATTCACACACACATTGACATACATTCATGCACACACGCATTCACACAACACAACATACATGCACTCACATATCCATACATCCACACACATACAACACGCAACACAAACCCACATCCACGCACTCACAGACACACACACACACACACAACACACCCCTACCCCCCTCCCCTGTCGGAGCACCCAACTTACCTGATGTCAGGGGGTTCTCTGGCAGGAGACGGGATGGGGCACTGCTGCAGCAGAACACCGCCAGGACGTATGATGTCTCATGATATGGTCGGTGGTGATCTACTGGCGTGGCACTGTTGCTGGCAGTGGGGGCATAGCTGCCTATGCAATAATCCTCCACTGTGTCTTTGCCAAATCTGGGACATAGTGAGTGAAGGGAGCAGCAGTTTTAACTGCATGTGCTGGACATTGGTCAGTACGAGTTTCACAGCTACATGATGGCCACTCTGACCCATGGATCATTTAGTATCAAACAACTCAGAATGAAATATCCTGACTGGTACCAGTGTTGGGTTTATTATAAAATGTATCGAGGGGTCAGCTTAGATGTGCCCCCTCCAAAAGTCAACTACCCTGGCATGGTTGCTGGCCAGCCCCAACCAGCCTGCCACTTCCAGACACAAGTCAGAACCCCCGGGGAGAGAGCTCCTGCTTTATGGGATTCACAACAAAGCCATTCTTGGGTGGAGGTGCTAACACCCCCTTACCCAGGGACATGCACTGCTCTGATGGTGAGTTTCAAAGGGCTTAACACCCATGAAACTTGACCCCCAGGCAGACTGCTAGCAGCAGAAGGCTGCCTCTGTTGCAAACCTCCACATTTGGTGCGAGCAACAGCTTGAAAACACACAAAGGACAGGAGTGTCCCTACCTTGCATGCACAAGCACCCCCCTAAGGTGTTGCATGTGAGGTGGACTCTCCATTTCATTTTCCTCCATCTTTGATAGAAGGGAAATAGCCAATCAGGTGTAGGGAAGTGACCCCTGCCTACAGGAAGTGGTCGCTTATTTGTTCTAGTCACCCTAAGGTAGATGACCCATTGGTCACTTCCTGGCTCCCCCTAAAATGCCCACTCAATACAGTATTTAGTGGACATCCCTAGACCAAGAAATCAGATTTGACAGACAGAAGAAGACAACCAACAAGAAGATCCAAAGGCATGAGAAATGTGAACCTGCTGCACAAAGAAAATGCGCCAAACCCTGCCTGCTACAAATTGCCTCTGAGGAGTTGGTGGACAACTGAAAAATAATGAAGAATCCCAGAGGACCTCCAGGCTTACCACTCTAAATCCACAAAGAACAAAGAAGTCAGTGAAATCCACTTCACTGACTTTACACTAACTCTAGAACCGGATGCCAAAGCTGGATAACATTTCATACCTACAACTGCAAGGACAAACCCTGCCAGTGTGCTAAGATTGGTGGCACTACACTATTTAGCTGCTGAATCATACCAATCCCCTGGGTAGTGGTCACCTGACTTTGGACACCAGGAAAAACAGTCCACCTGGGACTGAAAAAGAATCAGGAGGAAGCCCAAGTTGAGGGACTTCAGAAACATCCTAGAACTCCCACCAGGGTGCCCCCACTGTCCTGCAACTGACCCTTAAACTGATCTACCTCCTGCTTCTGAGGGCATCCTAGCACACAGCTCCTGGCTCGCCGATTCACTTTGCACCTAGCTGCCCTGTGTCCTGCACCAAAGAAACAGCTGTGCCCTAAGGGGCCATCATCCTTAGCAACATTGACACTCCAAGGGGACCCCACAGGAGTCACCTTTAAACTTACCTGTGCAGTGCTTTTCCAAGTGGTCCCTTGCAGTGGCTCTGCACCATCTCCAGATTCCTTCTCCTGCTGCTCCCCCCAGGAATGGGAGCCACCAGAACTTCTCCAGCTGGCACAGACCTCTACCAACTTTTAAAAGAAGAACTTGGAAGACCAACTGTGTGATTTTTAAGTATTTTTAAAGTTTACCCTCCATTGATTCCTATGGTGTGTAATTACGCACAAAAAGACTATTTTTGTTTAACTTCAATAATTTATATCTCAAAAAGTACTTAACCAATTTTGATGATCTTGGTCTTAAAAATTACATACAAAAATCTGAAGTATTTTTATAAATTGGTCTTGAGATATTCCTTTGAGTAAGTTAGTTGCAAGATTGATGCTATGAGTACAACAAATGCGTTTCACTTTTCCAAGATTGACCTAACTGCTCAACCAAGCTACCTTAAAAATTAGAGCATTAGGTGAACTAGTTTTTACCCCTGTAAACCAACGTGTGGTTGCCTGGACCCCTGCACAGTGTGCCTAGCTTTGCACATTACAATGAGGGCCAACCTCCTACAGTCAACTCCTCTCTTATAACATAATCTCATTCTTCATGTTGACCGTTCCATCTCAAATCTCTCCCATAGGAAGCTCCCACCCCATCCTGGGTGGACTTATAGATCCATTGTATATCCTTCCACTATTACCCACCTTTGACCCTCTTCTCTTTACTTTAATTCAACTCAAACTATTTCCCTTCTGTTGAAAACTGGGTTATTGGTAAGGGCAACAGGCCACAGTCCCCACAGGTTCCAGTCAAGGTTTCAATAAATTAATCCTTACTCAACCCTTGGTTGCGCGGCCCACGCGCAGTTAGGCTTAACTCAGGAGATAGGTGTCTAAAGCATTTAATATCAACAAAACAGTAAGTACATAAAACACAACTCACAATAAAAATCCAACACAAATTTACAAAAATCAGAATTTTTTAAATCTTTTTTTAAGAGTAAGAGCCAGATGCATCATCATCCCGGTTTGCATTTCCTAAATAGCGATTTTTAAGAAATTGCTATTTAAGAAATGCAAAATGGAATGTATGAAAATTGCAATTCGGTAATAGCAATTTCTTAAAAGTCGCAATCGCTATTACCGAATCGCAATTAGGTAATGGGACTCCATTCATCCCTATAGGCCTAGGCCCATAGGTGCAAATGGTTTTGCATTACCTAATTTGCAAATTTCTGTTAGGAATTTGCAAATTAGATAACGCAAACCCCAGGGTGCTGGGGGCCTAAGGCCCCCTTTGATGCACCCCAAAAAATATTTGTGGACATTTATAGCGCACACATGCCCTATGTGTGTGCTACGTGTCATTTTTTTAAATGCATTTGTTATACATTTTTAAAATTGCACATGCTTACCACCAAACTTGAATTTGTGGTAATTGCATTTCCTAAATGCCAAATTTGCATTTAAGAAATGCATGATACATGTGCTTTGGAAATCGCAAATAGGAATTCCCTATTTGTGAATTCCTATTTAGGGAATTGCAAATTGTGATTCCCTATTCACAGTCGCAATTTTAGGGAATCGCAAAAAATTGTGATTCCCTAAAATTGCACTGCACTGCATTTCATACATCCTGAGAGGCGATTTTCCATTCGCAAACGGTGGAATTTACCAATTCGGACCATTGTGAATGCAAAATCCTTTGATACATCTGGCCCTAAATGTAAAAATGTGCTTTCTAGTGTTTAAAAGCAATAAGCACCAACAGGGAACATCTGGTCGCACTTGACCAGAGCAAAGTCAAAGTTTGACGCTAACCGCAATGGAGCCCAAGTTTCATACACTGAGCGGGAGGCCTCAGTCAAAATTTTACCTTCTGACTTAGGCCCTCCTCACTACCCTGGTGTTCCAAAGACTGCAAGGGCCGCTGTGGCGGTGTCACCACCGATGGGCTGGCAGTGAATATCGCCAAATTAGGAGTTTGGTGGTTTAGCCGAAGCCAAACAGACGAGCGTCCACCAGTCCTGCCACATTACCGCATTCTGCCAGGCTGGAGGTGAGCACCTCCAGCACTTTGGATGGATTGATACTGCTACTAGTATCACAAGATGGGAGACCACCAGCATTTTTCTGGTGGTCGAACCGCCAGAAAAGCTGCCAGTCTAGGACCCTGGTGACAGGAATAAGCATTCCTGTTGCCAGGATACACTTGCACAAACGTCCACATACCTGCACACATGCACTCACACACTTCTACACACAAACACACCCCCACTCACCCACGTAAATGCAACATACACACAGATTCACACTGACAAACACAAACACCACACTCATGCATGCCTTCACTCCCCCATGCACATACATACATTCACACACACACCCCTGCACACATACATGCATGCATTCCCTTCTTCCTCCCCATGCACATACATACATTCACACACTCCGTGCACCGAACACAAGCACCCATTCACTCCCCCTCCCCATGTGCATACATACAATCACACACCGCTGCACTGCATACCTGCACGCATTCACTCCCCACACGTATACATAAATTCAAACACAACCCCCTGCATCTCATACACACATGCATTCACTCCCCCATGAGCATACATACATTGACACCCCCTGCACCGCAGACACGCACCCATTCACTCCCACTCTTCACATATGCTTACATACATTCACACACCCCCGCACCGCATACACACACTCACCCAGTCTCCCCCATCCACTCACACTCACACCCTCCCCCATCCACATACAATCATTCACACACACAGACAGGCACCCACAAACATGCCCCCTCCCCTGCATTCACGACGTTCTCACATGCACTCACACACACACACCCTCCTCTGTGAGACGATCCACTTATCTAATTTGTCGAGGATGTCGTCCGGGAGTGGACGGGTCCTGGCGCTTCCACCGCCAGCAGCACCTTGCCATCTGGACATGCCACACTGTATTGCGGGTTGTAATACGGTGTGCAATCTCTTTTTTGCTTGGCGGTAGCACTTCTGCACCACCGACCGCCAGCATGACTGGTCTTGAAATTCCACTCGATTTCGGGCGGAAGTCAGAGCTCATTCATAGTAGGGCAGTCTTCAGACTGCCAGCACTGGTGGTATTTCAGTACCCGATGCTTCTGTGGTCTTTAGAAAAGACCGCTGAAATCATGATGAGGGCCTAAGTCTCTTTTTTGGAGGTTTTTCTCTCGTCATTGACCAGGGCTACTCTTTAGGCTAGCTTGTGATGCAACGTTGTAGGCTTAGCTCAGCGTGAGGTCCCGGTCAACTCCTGGAAGTCTTGTCAATGGGGAGAAGCTCTGGAACTTCAGCAGGACGAACCTGAAATTCAGGCTGGCTTGCAGTTCGACATCGCAGGCTTGACTCTCATCAATGGGTCAGTCACCTTATGGAGCTTTTTCACAAAGTTGCTCTAATCATCAGGCTGCTAGAGAGTGACCAATCAGGAAACTACAAGGCTGATTTTGGTGACTTTTAGAAAGAATTCTAAAACTCTTTCTCTGTACTATTTATAATAAATCCAACATAGTCAAGCTGTTGGATTTATTCTAACTTTTAATTTGATATCAAACGTGACATATTTAGCTCCTTTCCAGGCAAAATGAGTCTTTATTATTTTTAAATAAAGCCTCTCAATGTTAGCCTATGGAACTAATGTACTACAATGGGGAAAAACAAATGTGGCTGTTTTTCCCTGATCAGGGCTTTTAAAACATATTTTATAAAGTCCCTGCTAATGTTTACACTGCACCCACCCCACGGGGCACCTAGAGCAGACCTTATGGGTAACATATGTAAAAATAAGGTAGTTTGAGACTTTGGAAGTAATTTTAATTTCAAAGCCACATTTGGGGTTAACTTTTATTTAACAGCAGCCCACAAGGCAGGTCTTCTTTTACAATGACACCAGACACCATAGTAATACACCCATGCGCACCCATAGGTGCCCCAACTACTCTCCTTCGAGCTAGACTCCATACTACATTGCACTTGTATTTACATAAAGCCCATTCCTATGGATTGTTCTACTGTTACACTACAGTGAACATATTGCAGAATATACTATGGCTGGTTGTACTATGCTTGTTTTTGTCGATTTGCTTCTTCATGCTCCTGAGTGGAATCTGCAAACCACATTCTATGGCTGATTGCAGATGGCTGGTTTATGCTGCATTATTAACTAACACTACATTTTTCATCTTTGTCAACGTACCAATTTCATTATTGAAATCTAGAGCACCATTTGCATATTTTCTCCAACAATTTCTATTATGAAAACCTATATTGGGAAAATGCTATGACATTAACAAATAGCAAGATATTGGAGATTGTGTTGAAGGATTACATGCTAATGTGGAGGAAAGATAGGACAAATATATTGAAAGTATCTATGCAGAATTTACATCTCATAGAATGAGGTCTGTTCCATCATTGAGTCCAGTAGCTGCTTTACAAAACATCAAGAAAGCTGCTCCAAAGTATAGCATTCTAAATTCACCTATGTGGTTCATTAAGGGGCTGTTATGGTTGTAACACTGGTGCATCATGAGATGTTGTTTGATTGTTAAACCCTGCCTGACAAGAACAACAATACTGAACAACTACTATTTGACATTATAATCCATTTGGTGAGCACATCTGATCAGAAAAAAACAGCTTGTTTGCAAAACGAATTAATAAATTAGCTGAAAATAGTATTACATTTCAAAGTCAAATGTTAGTGTAAACTTGTAAATATGCCAATGTCATTAACTGAAGGAAAAAATAATATACAGGGTCTAAAGATAACAGTAATAAGGACTTCAGCCTTCTATCTTTGACCATTGCGATAGCATCACTCAGGACATATGCACAATACACACTCTAGTAAGCAAAATATATTTCCTTCTTGGACGACGTTATTACATCATGACTCTCTACTCGGTTGTCTAATACATTTTCCCCATGAAATACATTTAATACCATTAATTTCAATTTTCATATTGGGTACTTCATAGTTGTACAGTTTGTTTTGTTATGATAAATAGGTATTTTTTAGTCCTATTGTTTTTATTTTTATAATCTTTAAATGTTGACTGAAACCCTTAAACCCGCCCCCAGTCTTAACTCACTAATGTTAAAACACCCTACATGTATGTAGGGATGCCAACTAGAGATAGATGGGGCTTTTAGCAGCAACATATGGGTTGCTCTCTGAGTTAATTGAGACCACTTTTGATATCATTGATCTAAGGTGACCTGAAGGCAGAGCTGAAAGTAAATTGAGCTCCTGTAACCCGACCTCTATCCATGGTTGTCATTCCTATCCTTTGCACTAGTCCCATAGAACAAAAGAGTGGGCTATTGAGAGTGTGCTCCTATTGACAGTATTTTGCCACCTCAAGAATGACAGAAAACAGGTTGCCAGCAACTTCACTGGCAGAGAAAAACTGTCCTGATATGAGCTGAACCAGGAGGGTCAACTAAGAAATAAATAATTTTATGGGGAATCTGTTATTCTGGATCCTTTTCCCTCACTAATTTCTCATATTGGCCAGACCTTTCATCTGATTATCTTTTCTGCTTTCAGAAGCCAAATTTGAGGGTGAAATAATTCAGATCCATGATGCTCATAAAGATAACATAATTCTGATTGGTGAGACAACAGCTTTTAACCAACCTCAACAAAATATAAGGTCCAACAGTTAGTGCATGTGATGAGTACTATGAATTTGTCAGGATCAATACAAACAGGACTTTGCATGCACAGTTTTGTGAATCAACATGCATTCATTAATCTACTGTAATCTATTGTTATCTGTACATTTCAGTTCGGGCATTATATTTTCACAATTATTTTATTGCTTTATCGGGAATTAATTGTGAATGTTGTTGGCTGTCAGACCTTGTAACTGCCCATTACATAATGTAGCTGTTACAACTTACAAACAGAAAGAAGTGATTCTTAGCCCAACGAGTGCTCATCCTGAAGCCTATGAAAAACACAGGGCCCAGATTAGATAGACTAGTACAGAAGTTCTAATTTGCTCCGAGATGTTTAGCACAATATTACACACTGTATTGTAAAGGCTGCTAATTTCCACCATATCTTATGCCAGCATGATGGGTAAGTAAGTTTAGGTATTGCTGTATCACCCCCTTCCTGATTGAATTCCATTTCCTCCCTTTGCTGACCCGCACCTGCTGTATAGCTATTTTAGCCATATTTTAGCCAAGTAATATTAGCAAACTAGGCCTGCAGTTGTGCACTTAAGCCCAGTTACATTTTATTCAGCATCACTTTATTTTTCTAGAATTAGCCACATTTGCAGTGTTGTTTTATTTTCTCTATCTATTTGCTCCTTTACCTAGGAAAGCATCACGTTCTTAGAATTTCAGTTTGTGCTTTCCTCAAGGCTGCAGTCAGATAGGGTTGCCGGAAAAAGTGGTAGGCTGTGTCTCCAACATTCACAGAAGCATACATTTTCCTACGTGGGGACCCTTTCTTAGAATATCAACTGTTTTATTATAGAAACACTCCTTTGTCCCATATATCTCAGAGGGAGATTTCAACCAGATGACCATGACTGCATGCTGATTGCTGATTGTCTTCGCTACAGCTGCTTCCTTAAACCACCAAATCCCCTGGCCCATATGGGAAAGGTGTCTTCCCAGACTACAGGCTTCCTTGCTCAGGTATGAGGGATGATGTCTTCCCAGGGAGGAAACCTGAAGGGCGGATAAAGGCTTATAATGCTGTGCTCTAACACAGTTTAGATAGGAAAAATGTACAGTATATCACTCCTAGTGACAGTAGTTGTTTTTAAGTTTTACGCTTCTTGTCACCTTTTTGCTCTTAGTGTGATTTCTCATCCTAGTTTTTGCAATACATGTCATTTTATCTAAGATGCAGTTACTTTAATAAACCTTTATTGAATTATATTCTGCCTCTGTTTGTCTTTTCTTGTGTGAGACTAATGTAACTGAGAGAAAGGGGTGAGACCCTTTTGACCACAATTCCACTGAGGCATCTTTCTTGTCATGCCCCTAGTTGCCACAATCGTCCCTGCTCTTGGGCAGAGAGGAGGCGCTGCTAGTTAGCCAGAAAATCTGGATTAGGCCGATAGGCATCACATGGTATAGTAATGTACTTAATACACCACAAACTATGCGATTCTGCCATCCAAATCTAGTAGCCTCATTAGGATAATAGGAACCTACGCAACACACCATCTTCAAACCCAGCTGCATCATTTACACACCCATCATGACCATGCTTGCTTATCTTTCAGACAAGGTCACCATCTTTGGTGGGTCTTGGAGCACCCAAACTAGGAAACAATCAGACTGAAGACTAAGAAGTGTAAAAAGAGAAACAAAGAACGCAGGCCTTTTCCATGTATTCTCTCAATATCTGGAAGACATTCCTGTACATATCAGGTCTGCCCAGGGCTGCCCTAATTTAGGAAGAGCTGAAGACTTGCCTCTTTAAACTTTAAAGAATGCTATGTCACCATGCATTAAACATTCACAAAACAGCTTGTTGACTTTATACTTGTCATTACAGTTCTCTTGTGGCTAGGTTAGCTGGTAGACCTGTCAGCCTTAAGGAGGTCTTCCTCCACACTGCTTGCCTAATATTTGTGCTGTCTCTTATTACTGGCCCTAGGACTCTGAGCACTTTACCACTGCTGACCAGTGCTAAGGTCCATGTGTTTGTTCCATAAACATGGTAACATTGGTGTATACATATTGGCATATTTAATTTACTTGTAAGTTCCTTCTAAAGTGGTATATCATGTACCCGGGCATGTAAATTAAATGCTACTATTGGACCTGCAGCACTGATTGTGCCACCCACAAAAGTAGCCTTTCAAACCTTTCACAGGCCTGGCATTTAAAACTACATACCAGGCCTTAAGCTTTCCATTATTTACACCTGTTACCTCTAAGGTAGGACCTAACTAGCCCCTACGGCAGGGTGTTGTGTAAGTAAAAGGTAGGGCATGCACTTTTAAGTTGTGCATCTCTTCGTAGTGACAAACAGCCAAATTTGTTTGTCACTACTGTGAGACTTACTCCTCTCATAGGCTAGCATTGGGAAATCCTTAAAACACTTTTAAGCTGTAATTCCTGATAAGAAAGCTGTAGCTGCTTCATGTTTCATATCTTTGGAATGGTAATGATAAATCCTCGTTAGCGGTAAAGTTGGATTTAACAATACTATTTTAGAAATACTACTTTGAGAAAGTGGCCATTTATTTGCTCTTACTGCTCTGTATGTCTTCCAGCTTGTCTCCAATACACATCTGGGGTGGGTGACAGCTACACTTTGTGCATTCCCTCTAGACAAACACAGGACGGGTGGGTGTGACAACACTCATCTGCATTCATCTGCATTCTGATAGCTCTTCCTAGGCAGGGAGTGGGAATGGGATCTGACAGTTACACCTGAATAGGGAGTGCATGTCCCCACACAAAGGGCTGATTACACCCTAATGATAGTCCAGAGCCAGGGCTAGGAAGAAAGAACCTATGTGAACTTCAAAGACCCTTCTTTAAAGCCACCCCACTTCAAAGACACAACTGGGTGTAAGTCCTGGGCCTCTGACCTAACCAAGACAGGGCACTACTGGACCTGTGATGAACGCTGCTAGAAGTAAGAACTGCTGTGCTACAAGGATTGCCACTCTGTTGGACTGCTGCCCTCGAAGGACTTTGCTGACCTGCCTTGCTGCCTGCTACTCTCTGTCCTGCTGAGGACAAGGACTGTACCCATCTCATGAGAACTCAGAATACCTCCAAGGGCTTGATGGCTTGCCTCCTGTTCTTCTGCAGTCTGAGAGACATCAAAGACTGCCTGCAACCAGCACTTGGACTCTGTCTGCTGTGAATCCTGCTCTGCCAAGTTGTGTCAATCCAGTCCTTGGCCCTTGGAAGTGAGTATCTGTGCTGCAACCCCCAAAAACCAAAGCATCACTGGTGTTTTGTCCATCGGAACCACTGCATCCCTCCTCTACACCAACGCATCCCCACTGGCGCTGAGGATGAGGACTCCACATCACTGACTGTTTGGCTCAGCACTGACGCATTACCACCAGCCCCTGTGCTTCACTTTCACATCACGAGCTGCACGGCTTGATGATGATGCATCGAGTTCAACACAAACGGTTCAACGCTACACATCAAGGAGCTTGCATCAACAACTTCACTGTAGACAACGCATCCTCTTGCTGCGCAGATCAGAACAGACGCATCACCTTCCCATCACTCCTCAACTTTGATGCTACCCTCCATCCTAGTTACTTTATCAGTAAATCCTGCGTGGGTCCTGTAGCTGGCCTGCCCTTCATCGCGATCAGCCTGAACTATGGATTACCCCAGTCTAGCACGAGTTCAAGTAACCTCAAAGCGCTACTGACTTCTAAGCACTTTCTAACGTATTCTTCTAAAATGTATAACTCGGATTATACTTATTGAACTTTCCTTATTTTGGTCTTGTCTTACACACAACAATATAATCTATTTTTCTAACTCTGTGTGGAGTATTTTAGTGGTGTTTTCATTGTGTTATTGTGTGTGTGTGTGTGTTGCACAAATACTTTACACATTGCCTCTTTAGAAAGGCCTGATTGCTCTGTGCCAAGCTATCAGAGGGTGAGGACAGGTTATTTCTAATTGTGGTTCCTGCTTGTACAGGTTGCATACTCAGGCAACCAGAAACTTCAGTTTTAACACTCACGCTATAGAAATGCCATATACATGCATCAAGAAGTGTTCAGTTATCACAATGTCAGAAGATTGAATCTCTCGAGTTAATGTTAGCTGGGCCTTCCATCCTTCGGAGGGTGGTAAATAGAGTACCGATAAAATAATTTATAGTATCAGCTATTATTTTCAGTGTTTAAGAACGACAGAAGTGTGATATGAAGTGCTGTACATAAAAACATTTTATCGTTATGTTGATTAGCAGAAACATTGTTTGTACTTTATTTACATAGTCAACGTACAAGCAGTGATTTTGCTGCTACAAAACAAAGCTTGTTCCTACAAAACAGAAATGGAATAAAATAGCAATCCCTAACAAAATGTAGCACAGATGTACATTTTCCTGTACTGTTAATGTTATACCGCCCACGATGTGTTCTTCATAGGAAGGCAGTGTCTGTAAGAAACAGTTTGAATGAGTCAGAGAGAGACACAAGGCGTTGTAATGACGGCACACGCCACAATTTTTGGCAAAGTCAAATCTAGATCTTCACAAATATTCCACAACCAATTCAAGTACTAACAGCATTGTATAGCTGCATTCCATAACTGAATTAAAAAATCCTCAGTGTCAAAACAAAAGTGAATCGTTAAAACGGCATTTAGAGGGCAAATAGCAGAAAAGAAAATTTTAGGAAACATAGAAATTCAGGTAAAGCAGTGAAAACATTTGGTTATATTATTAAGAAATTACTTAAAGTAGCTGCAGAAACGATAAGATGTCACTGTCCCTCGCATATTTAAAGCGGTTTAAGGGGATGGGCGTATCCTGTATTAAGGCAGACTATTGGTACATTTGGCGGGATTGAGTTTGAAGAGAGCATCAAGGAGGCCCACTGCAGGGCACCTAATTGCAAAGATTCACTGTCGGCCTTGGAATTCTCACTGAAGCATTTCACAAATGGAAAACAGATTTACCTTTGATTTCTTGACCTCTCCTTACGGAGCCTCTCCTATGGGTTCCGCTTTGCCATTGTATCTGATTTATCACCTCCTCAATGTCTTGCACATGTTGTCCAACCACGCGGTTCCTCGCCAGTGTTAGAGGTTGCTGGCTTTCTCTTCACTGAGAAAACCACCCCGTTGCTGCCGAATGTCCTTTTAATTGTTGCATGAGCCATAACAACCATGGCGTGCCTTTAGAAGCCTCTCCCCATGGGAAATGTTGCTTAATTTGTATTGAATTACAGCATTTCATTCATTCTTTCCTACCTCTTGTTGCTATCCAAAAGCAGGTTGCAGACTGAGGTTCAATGGTTCACATTCAGCGGTGCTTCTGTGAAAAGAAAGGTGTTGATAGTGGGACCATCTCTTAGTGCTGAGTTTCGTCTTGCCGTGCATGATTCCAGAAAGTGTGCCCAAGCTTGAGCGTGGCATCTGAGTAAAATGTTACACTTGTGGTGACAGCAAAGGAGATTGTTAATAGGTTTGCAAGCAGCATATACAAACCAGTCAGGATTGTGCCCTTACAGGTAGTCGAAGTCAACTTTATGGGAAAACCATGAACATAGAAAGGTGATCACAGGTAAAATGCTACCCTAGACTGGTAATCACTTCATAATTCTGGTTTGCAGATATGCCATTGTTGTTCCAAGTCAGTCAAAGGCTTGCACAGCTAGAGGGGCATTTCTTACCTTAATCTGCTTCACCTTCATAAACATTCACATCTTCTTCATCCAGAATATCATCGTGGGCTGCAGATCGTTTATTAAGGCTTATCCCACCTAGCTATTTCACCAGCCTCATAGCACATGCATCTGAAATAGATAGTTTGCACATATAAATTCCATCCAAGGTACAATTGGGCAGGTTAGTAATAGTGTTGGAGGTCGGATTAAATTGACTTTTTACTAGGTCCTAGGGGAAAATATAATTCTGCTCGCAGAGTTGTCAGAATTTGGTAACTCTGCATCACATGTGGAGCACAAAGTTCCTGCCAAAATACGTCAATTAGCATGTGGCAGAATTCTTTTCCCTTTGGAGTCTTGATGTTCATGTGAACAATGCAATGGTGCGTATCCCCTACTTGTGAAAGCAAGTGAAGTTTGCTGCCCGCTATCGCGATTTCTGGTCGCCACGGAGACGGAGACGAGTGGACTTGGCAGCTTCTTCAGTTTCTACTTGAGAAGCAGCTGAATCACCTCAAAAATAACTATTCGAGTTTATATTCTGCTTGAATGGACATTTTAGGTTGTTTTTCAGTGCAAAAAGCATTTTTTATCATTTTTCAACAGAAACGAAGTGCTGCAGAGCCTCCAACTTCCTCTTCCCATCCAGAATGCTCCTCCCACTGCTTAATCCACCTCCTGGTCACTTTTCATTTGGATTTTGAGGTAGAATGATCACTTTGTCTGCAATTCCAGGTGCATATATCTTATTGGATATTTGTTGATTTTGTGACTTCATGAGTAAATAAAAAAAATTGGATAAAGGTGTTGTTAGATAGAGAGCTTTCGCCAGTATATATTAGACCTTTTATTCATTTTTTAAATTTGATTGTGGTTGTGGGTTGTGGTCTAGAGGCATAGCATTTTTTGCAATACATTTTTTAGCTTTTATAAAGGAAAAATGTGGGACAGTTATGTACCTTTTCTCCATGTTTCTTCAATTTGCACTACTCATTTGCTTCACTATGTGGTCTATTCTGCCCACAGGCCATCCAGCCAGTGTCCTACGGATCCTATTATGATAATAAGACTGCATGTTTTAGGGTAACAGCACCACCGCGTGTGGGTGATTGAGTCAGTCCCACACCATCTGGAAGCTATCAGCCTGATTCCTGGCTAGCCGGCAGTGCCTCACTCAAACCTAGAACTGTTGATTCATGACAACCTAAACTTGTCACTCTGACTCCTCAGGGAAGTTGTGGTGAATTGGTTATACCCCTTTTGTTCCTTGACTCATAGACTCACACATGCCAAGACAGAATAAGAGATGAAAGATAGGCTTCAATACATTTATTGAGGCAATTGCATCCTATTATAAAAGGCATGAGCTGTGATATTAAGTCACCTTTGTGGTGCACCAGCAATGCAGGCTGCTGACCTATAGCGACAAGGCCATGCAAAGCCATTATGCATGACTTTTCATGGCCTTGTGTAAATGGAGTGAGGCAACACAGCGAAAGTAGCTACGTTGCCTTACTTTGCGTCAGGGATTAATTTTAAAATGTGTTGCTTGGGTGTTCCCACGAAACATCCATAGATTTTAACACATTCCCAGATTTACAAGGTTTTATAAACCTGGGAATTAATCAAACGCATATGCCACCCCATGGGTGGCATAAGAGTGAAGCAACTGGTAAAAATATATTTTTTCTCCCCTTTTTTTCCTCTTTCCATTCTGCAGCACACATAGAATGAGAAAATTGCCTCCATTGATTGTTTTTGTGCAGGAAAGTATCCCTTCCTGTACAATAGTGCAGGAAGGTGTCCCTTCCTGTACAAAAACAATCATCTCCATAACGCAGGCACCCTTGCACTATGGTGCAAGGGTTCCTGCATTGACGCATGGCAGCGATTTGTGTGCCAGCTCAGGGGAAGAGGTCAGAAATGCACCATATCTTGTAGATACATTTAATTTCTGCCCTTTCCCAGTGGTGCAGGGCGGTGCAGCAATGCACTTGCTGTGCACCCTTGTGCCACAGGCCTTGTAAATATGACCCCTAATGTATAAAGGTATTGTTTGATTGACATGGCATGAATCAGTATCTCTTTGTACTTTTATCTGATTTTTTAAATTTCATTGTGGTTGGTGGCCTGTAGTTTAAGTAGGGTCCTAGTTCTTTTTTTGCATTTCATTTTTTATCTTGCCTAAAGGAAACATTTTACACAGTTCAGTATCCTTTCTTCATTTTTGTTACATTTGCAATATTTATTTGTTTTACTATGTGTCCTAGACTTCCAATGAGCCATCTTGCAGATAGTCCCAGTACTGGAAGTCATCAGTGCATAAACAAAAATGTTTCTGTGGTATATGCTTTTAAAACTTCATTTAGGGCAGGGATGACATTGGATTGAAATAAAAATGTTGGCTATTGTTTGCATTTCTTTATTTTATTTCTGCAAAAAGTGTATATGTGGGCTAATATTTGATGCCATAGAGCGATGTGTATGGTAGGATTTTTATAGCTAAGTTAATTTTTGTGTTTTGCAAGACTGAATTAATGGCAGTATTTTCTTCAACGTTACCACTGTGCTTCCTTTTTCTGGCCGGCGTGAGTGTGTGTGTTTGTCATCGGCCAACGTTTGTCTCCATTTGTCTACATGCTGTGTGGCCAGGGGCCATTCTGTGTCCATAGTCAGGAGTATATTCTTTATTCCCCATGCCTCCTTGCTCGCTCTTGTTGTTTGACCATGTGGCTGGCAGCCATTTTGTGCATCCAGCCAGTGTGCCTTTGCCATAGGCTTGTATGTGTTCTTTGATCTCCATGCCTCCTTGCTCACTGTTTTTATTTGACCATGAGACTGGCAGCCATTTTGTGCTTCCAGCCAGTCTGCTTTTGCCATAGGCTTGCATGTGTCCTTTGCTCCCAAGCCTCCTTGCTCGCTGTTGTTGTTTGTCCAGGTGGCTGGCAGCCATTTTGTAACCCAAGCAGTGTGCCTTTGCCATAGGCCTGCATGTGTTCTTTGTTCCCAATGCCTCCTTGCTCGCTGTTGTTGTTTGACCATGTGGCTGGTGGCCATTATGTGCATCCAGCCAGCGTGCCCTTGCCTTTGGCTTGCATGTGTTCTTTGTTTCCGATGCCTCCTTGCTGACTGTTTTTGTTTGACCATGTGGCTGGAAGCCATTTTGTGCATACAGTCAGTGTGCCTTTGCCATAGGCTTGTATGTGTTCTTTAATCCCCATGCCTCCTTGCTTTCTGTTGTTGTTTGACCATGTGGTTGGCGGGCAATTTTGTGCATCCAGCCAATCTGCCTTTGCATAGGCTTGCATAGATGGATGGGATATCAGTTTAATAATATAATTGAGGATCATAGTAGTATATATATATTATGAATATGATTTTGATGATGAACAGTGCTTATATTACATGAAGTTTTTGCATTTCATTATTTTGCGCCTCCTTGCCTCACAAAAGGTTTCTTCTCATCCTTCCATACAAACATCAGCAATTATTAATCATCTTTTCATTTAAATTTTTTATTTGTTTTTTATTTTGATTCTATGTTTTGATTTTTAATGTTTTTATTTTATTTTTTATTTATATTTATATTTTTTATTTTTTTATTATTTTTAGTTATTGTTGTCTTGGTTTACTTTTTTATTTATTATTGTTTTTGTGTGCATTTTGCCTCAATCTATCCATCCATCCAACATAGATGCATAGCTGCCGTTCTCCAGCATAGTTTATTTAGTCCTCCATCTTTTCTGGTTGTGCAACTTAACGCCACTGCCAACTGAGACCCTTTAGATGGCCCAAAGCAACTTGCTCCCAATAAAGTGGTCAGTGAGAAAGAGCAGTTTTCCACCAGTGGCGTGCCAACCACAACCTTTTTCGGGATACACGTGCCTGCCACAGTAGCCTCCAGGGAGAATCTATGGAGCAGCACTCCTGCATCAACAGCACCTCCCCAACCTAAGCCCAAGACTATGGGCCTCATTACAAGTTTGGCAGTCCCATGACCGCCATGTTGGCAGTGGCGGTCTGACTGCCAACAGGCTGGAGGAGCAGACCACCAAATTATGAGTTTGGCTGTAGCACACACAGAAAACCACCAGTGGTCCACCAGCACCGCCAGGTAGGTCAGACCACAGCGGTCCTCTAAAGGCACAAACAGACCGGGTCTATTAGGAGGTTGCACACCGCCAATGTTACCACTGAAGTCATGCAGACGCAAACAGTCAAAACCCACAAAGAGACACATCACATCAAGGCTGGCACAGCACCAATGGGAGCAGCACAATCATACATGGAAGGAGGTCATATTGGGGCACATTGAATGATGAAGAAGGCCCACAAAAACATGCCCACATGAAGAGGCTCCAGTCAGATCTCATGGACAAGCAAAACCAACTTGACTCCTGACTACCATGTAACATCCACAAGTAGGGGCATCAAGGGGGGGAGGAAGGCACCTCAGGGAGTATTGGGCATGTGAGGGAGCGGGGAATTGGGACTTGGGCTTGGAAGAAGTGGGTTTAGGCTTAGGTTTGGGAGGAGGAACCTTTTTGGGAGGGCTGGCCCTCTTCTTGGTGGCAGGAGGGGCATGGGTGCTGGTCAGGGGTAGGGGAGGGCCTGGAGGTGGAACAGATGGCCTTGAGGAGGGGAACAGATCTTTTGGGGGTGTCAGAGGGGAAAGAGTAGGGAAAAGGTCAAGGTTAGAAGGAACACTTTTTTAGACACATATAGATGGTCATCAGAAGGGGTTTTGGGTGTAGAGGGTGAGTTAGTGGTTGTCTGATGTTTAAGTGTGGATGTCTTGGGTGCGTGTTTGTGGGAGGTGTGCTTGTGTGTGGTGGTGGGTGTCTGTTGGGTGGGTGAGTGAGGATGTTTATGTGTCTTGGGCTGGTGGGGTGAAGGTGATGGGGAATGCCGTGGTGGGTGGTGGCTGTCTGTTGGGGTGGTGACTGCAGGTATGGTGGATGTGCTGCATGTAGACGTGTCAGTGGTTGTGGTGTCTGCAGGTGTGGTGACTGGGGTGGATGTCTGAGGGTCTGCTGGGGTGCTGTTTTGTGAGTTTGTCTGCTCTTCCCTTGGATGTTGAGGTGGATGCATGCCTTTCTGTATGCTTTGGCCTTGTCAGGAAAGGGGGGATTTGGACTAGAAAGAGGAAGGTGAAGGTGGGACAGCAGACAAAGGGTGACTGGCTGTCATCAGTGTGGAGGCCAGAGTGCGAAATGATCTCTGTAGGCCAGAAACTGAACTGTGAACACCCTACAGGAACGCATTGCTCTGTTGGATCTGACTTGCCAGTCCCTGGATGGCAGTCATGATGGCCGTCCGACCCTCAGAGCTAGACCGCAGGAGGTTAATAGTCTCCTTACTGAGGGCAACAGGGCTAACAGGGGCAGGGGCAGAGGTGCCTGCGGTAAAGGAGAGGCCCATCCTCTTGGGTGAAAGGGCACGGCCAACTGAGTTGGGAGCACAGGGAGGGCAGTGATAGAATGGGAGGTGGCGGACAAAGGTGGCACAGAGGTGGTCCCCGAAGGGTCCACCACCACTAGGAAGTAGGCATTAGAGGAAGAATCTCTGAATGAAGATGTTGATCCGGTCTCCCCATGGCACTCCCCTTGCCCTCTAGGCCACTGGGTCCCTCGCTGTCAGTGGTCTCATGTCCTGAGGTCCTATGGCTAGATGCTTTCCCACTCGGCGTGGCCCCGTCTCTTTCACCTGCCGGTGCTGATGCTTCCAGAAAACGTATATTTACAAATCAGAGATGCAAAAACATACCATCATGTCAACTGACCACCCACATGAAGTGACAGCAAAGTGCCACCATCATGTACCAATACAAAAACATGCATGCCACCTGGAATTCCAAAATAAACACATTATCAAGTTCTGGCGTCACATAACTACAATGACATGGATGAAGTTTACCCTAATACACCAAACACACCAGAACTAGGTGACCACTTCACAGCAAATTTGTGCAACACCTAGCACACCATTTTGACCAAGTAGCCAAACTAACAATCACTAAGTAAGGTACACTAACAATTACACTGACACATGCCTATACACACATCTAAATTGCACTTATATGGTGTCTCATGGATAACTGATGGTGCTAAGGAAAGGCAATCACCAATGCTTAAATCATGCCATGCCAGAATAAGGTGACATGGAAACATCCATTTCATTAGGGACACAACATAACAACGTACAGCTCCACAAGTCACACCTTTCCAAAATGAGTCAAGACTGGTATTTTCAAGGCCTACACAGATGGGGCACACATCTGAAGTTTCAACACACATGAATGGTCTAATAAGGCCCAGCCATGTCTATCAGTACTTCTGACTGTATCTGTAGTAGATAACTGTACTGTGCAGGAAGGAGGGACACAGACCTTGCTATCACTATCAGGAGGACACTATATTGTTTTACAATGATAAACAACATCACTACCCACATCACAGACATGATAACCATGGCATGTGACTGTGGGAAATCCCTGACCCAATTCACATGTCATTCTGACATCACTACAAGTAAATCCACGATGCATCCATACAGTCAGGGCACAATTCCCAAACAACACACAAGTTCTGGGGACCCACAAACATCATCCCACATCAAGGGTATTAATCAACATCAAGTGGATTAACACCCTACTCCTACCTGTCATTTCCATCATGCCTACTGATGTTACACATGACTAAGAACATACTATGAAGCACAACAGTCCTGTCTGGGACAACACAGTAAATGGACAACCATTGCAATAGTATCCTGACTACAACAGGACCCCATAGGCACCTCTGTAAGGGATCTGGGATATCATGCCATCTCCATGGCTACCACATCCCTACATCTCATACATAGATATGTACCATCTAGGAAGTGGACCAGATGCAGACACGTAGGCATAAGGCATGTTGGATACAATGATAACACATCACCCATGACAATGTACATTCACCGCTTACTGAGGAAAGGTCCCTTGCTTCAGCTGCACATACATTTGCCATGTAAACCATGTCACCTGTATGAGGGAAACCCATGAATCACAAACTGCTGTGAGGCACAAGCTAACAACATACAATGGGTTGCAGATGTTAACCTACACATATCCCCAGACATATGACAGAGGACAGTAGCCCACATGCTACTCGCCTTTGGACTGTAACATTTGTCTGGAGTGGTTCCTGTGTACAAAGTAACATTCAGCAGGGTTTTTGCAACACTTAGCTGGATACCTCACACTGACATATGTGCTCACTGCTGGTCATTCATAATGAGGGTAAACCATAGTATAGTGCTAGATCCCACCTCCTAAAGAATAAGCACACCATTTGGGGACATATGGCCTTTCTCAAACAACTGGATGCCAAAAGATATGTGACGCATGCCACATGACACATTGTCAGCTGGAGCAGCTTGTCCCTCACTCAATCAAGTGGCAAAGGGACAAGCATGTCATACATATATGTACTTACCCCCTTATGGCTGCTGTACTGCCCTCAAGTACCCATCCAAGGTGGATAGGCCACCGCCAAAAAGCGAGCAATTAGGGGGGGCTATCGTCCGATGAGCACTCCGTCCCCGTTGGGAGGACATCCATATTTGGGCCTCCAGTGTCTTACGGAACCAGTGTCTCAGGTACTCCCACCTCTTCTGACAGTGGTCGCTTTGCCAGCTGTAGACCCCCAGGGGCCACACCTTCTTGCAGATAGCTCTCCTTAGCCCCTTCTTCTGATGGGTGTGGACCTGCATCGAGGCATAAAAACAAGACAAGAAATCATGTCCATAAGTCGATTGACAAAATGGCAGAATCACATACATGTTAGTGTTCCAAACCTAGAACATCCTGACTAAACCTTCCAGTCCACCTGTGGCACATAACAGTCATTTTACACAGGAACATGACTGCAAACACTCAACATTTGGGTGCACTAGACACCTCACAGCTCAGGCCCTCCATTGGCCTGTTGTCAATACTGTAACGTTCGTGAATCATTACATGATCACCTGACATTGATTAGGTGCAAGATGGGACACATCCCACAAAATGGCAAGTGATAGCTACAGCTCACTGCAAACAATACAAAAAAAGATACACAACCTCCAAATGTCACATGCTGCTAAAAGTCATTGGATGTAACAACAAGCCTGCTGGCAGATCCATTGTGCATTGACCACATTGAATGGATTGACAGGTGGAGCAAACATAGAGGCAATTCTATCTATGTGTGTACATGTGCAGGGACAGATGCAGGGACATGCTACTTCATGGAGTGGGGTTTTTCAGTGTCACATCAACCAGTAGCTACATACATCCACACATGTGTGGACACAGAAACTGTGACACTAAAGGGAAATACCTGGCCCATCATTGTAAAAATCAAAGTCCACCATCAGGGCACATTACACTACAGCACATTGTTTGCATATGTGCAATGTCCAAAGGAGCATGCACTGGACACATCAGTGCTGTAAGGAAGAGACAAGAGGGCTGAGTGATCAGGGAAGCCGTAATAGCTATTTAACTCAAGTTGACAGAAATTCAATGCGCAGATTAGACACATATGAAGAGATTGTCCCCAATGCAAATCCCATGGTGATGAGGGGAAATTGGCCTAAGAAGCTTTAGATAGGCAGAGAGGCATGCAATGACATCACAAGTTGTTCAGGGAATCAGGGAGTGGGCACAGGGTCACAATAGCAGTGCAAAAGGTGACCCGATAACAGGACAACTGTCAAGTTATCCAGTGGGCATATATACACAGGCACTATTCTCTGCAGGCTGAGCAGACGAACCTACACATCATACATGTCCTACTAATCACGTGCAACAGAGTTACTTATGTAGTCCATAGCCAATTTACAATGCGTTCCTATGTCCAGGTCTGAGGTGCATAGTGAGTCAATACCTGGTTTCAGTGCAACAGTCCAACAAGGCCAAATGTGGCCCCATACCTATGTGTAAACAGTCTATATACACAAAGGGGACTCAACCCACACACATGACTTGTCATCATTCCCCCCAGCTGCCTTGCAACCACATGTGACTACACATTACAGACTTTTTCTGGAATAATTTCGATGGGGATGGCTATCATGGCAACTCATCTAGCCATGTTCATCCAACGGAACATCGGTCAGGGTACACTCAATTCACACTCACCACATTTTCTCTCAACTTCTAACCTTTCACCTGACATGGATACTTGCCCATTCAATCAACCATACATACACATTTAGAGCACAAAATAGGTCTTAACAGACACTAGCTGACTAACTGGCCTTAAACACAGGCTAACAAAAGCTGAGATAGGTAGTTGTAGATGGTAAGTGTGCACATGGTGCACTTATCTGCTCCTCTGGTGCACCATTGAGATGTTTACACAGGGGTAGGGCCTCCTCCACCAGCTTCTCCAGCTCTTCTGGTGAGAAATCAGGGGCCCTACCACCTGTTATATGTGGGCATGATTGCTCCCAAAGGCAGTATACAACAGCTCTGGTCGTGACGGTCTTGCTGGCAGCAGTGTCAGGAGTTAAGTGAGGGATTCTGCAGAAAATGGTGGTGACAGGCGCCACATAGAAGATCTTCAGTACTGGCGGACACTGCCTTTGGCCCAAAAGCACCACAGGCAGCAGTGTTACTCATGGCAGTGTCTGCCGTGGTAGTACCCTCCTACCGCCATGACAACTTCCGCCGACAGTCGTGGGCGATTTCTAATGTCCAGTAGAGTGTGTCAGGAATCTGCATTTTTAGCCATTTAAAGCGATTACACAAAATATTTTGATGCATCATTAATAACATAACTAATGTTCAAGAGGTATTAAGTAGTGTACTTGTCCGGCCATCTAAGTCAATCCTATTGCCAACCATATTGATATGTAGTCATGCTGATGTGACATGCTTGTAGGTACAGGCACCGCCCTCTCTCATACGTTTGACCTAGGATGTTGTACATTCAATCACAGGCAGTTCAGGTAGTCATCTGACCATGAGCTTCCTGTCCATAAGGATGATTGCTTCATGTATGTTAATTATGAGGGCATTAATGCCCCATGAAATGCAAGGCTTATCCTTGGTGTGTTTGCATATAATGTTTACAGTGACACACATAACATGTGATATCATGTTTCTCAATATGTTATATGTCAAATGTAAGGGACATATTGAGTGAAAGTCTTGTTTGTTTTATGACCCACATAGTATCCCTGGGAGGAGACGAATCAGACAACCTCCTGTGTACCGTCTACTTGCTGACTTGTAGATCATGGAGGACAGATTAGTGATTCAGATCTACAGCATGGATAGGCAAACAGTCATGGATCTATGTTGTCAGCTGGAGCCCAATCTGATGCCAGCCATCTCTCATCCAAATAGCATACCACCCATTCTGTAAGCCATGTAAGTGTTGCACTTCCGGGCCACAGGGTCCTTCCAAAATTCAGTGACCCTATCTGCTGGCATGTCCGAGCCTATGTTCAGTTTGGTCTTGAAAGATGTCCTCTCAGCACTGTTGAAACACTTGGGCAACTACATCCGGTTTCCTCAGTGTGAGGATTTTGCGCTTATGAAAGCAGAATTCTATAGTTTGGCACACATCCCACATGTGGTTGGCGCCACTGATGGTACCCATGTAGCATTGGTTTCCCTGCTCGGCACTGACCATATCTATCGGAACAGAAAAAGCTTCCATTCTATCAATGTCCAAGTTGTGTGTTTTGCTGACCTCTACATTTCTCAAGCCTCTGATTGGTACCCTGGTTCAGTCCATGATGCCTTCATCATGCACAACAGCGCTATTTCACAGCTGATGACACGACTGTACCTAAAGAGGGCCTGGCTGGTTGGTAAGTCACATATGTCATGTGGGTATGTATGTATCATGTCTGCTGATAGTGACACTTTACTCTGTGCTCATGTTTGCACACATGTTGCTTTGCTTACAGGGGATTCTGTGGAGCCAAATCATCCCTGGTTGTTGACACCAGTGAGAAACCCAACTACACCAGGGGAAGTCTGCTTCAGCAAGGCACATGGGAGAACAGTCCGTGTCATGGAGTGCACTTTTGGGCTCCTGAAGGCGAGATTCCATAGAATTGTCAAAATGGGTGGAGCCCTCCTCTACTCACCCGCAAACATTTGTAAGATCATTGTGGCATGCTCCCTAACCTTGCCCTGAGGAGGAACATTCCATACATTCCTGATGAGGGTGAGCTGGCAGTGCCACGGGGTGAGAATCTGGAAATGCCAAGTGAGGATGACAGTGATGAGGATGAAGGTGGAGACATGTAGTCAGATCTCATCTGTCAGTAATTCACGTAAGTGTAAGAGCCTGATATTCTGTGATTACTCAGTCTGCATGGGGTACTTTACAGGTCATGATATTTTGTGATGGGTTTGTCTCTTACCATGAGACAGGACATTTTATGCAATGCATAATAGAGCAAAGGTTTGCAGGCTACATCAGACTTGCAGATGTCCCTCACTTGAGCATATCCTTTGATATGTGATACTCCAGAAGATTTACCTGACTTTTGTGTTTAATGAATGCCTTTGCTGGTCTAAACTCGTATGTGACATTTGCCTTCCAGATTTAATCCCGATGCCATCCTCAAGTGGATATTTCTGAGTTGTATCATTGGCAGGTGGAAGTGGCTGATCTGACATGTGAATGGGCCATAGATTGGATCCAAGCTGTGTTTATTACAAATGTATTTTGTTTGGGTACCATGCCCAGGCTGCCTGGACAATGGGAGGGTTTCCAGAGCTTGAAAATGGACCTGTTTGACCTGGTATTTTTATCCAATGTTCTCATGTGTGTGGTAATGTGCCCTTGTGACATGTCCTTGTGGCTAATCCTTGCATTTTCCCTTCACACTGTGTTGACAATGTTACTATATGCCATGTGTGGAGCTGTCAATGTGTTTCCTTATTGCAGGACACAGTGACTGTGCCATTACACTGACAAAGGTGTGTGTCATGGCATTGAATTGTTAACCATTGTAATATGATAGGCCTCAGACTAGGGACTGTTGTACTCTCCTCTGTCTGTGTCATGGGGTATGTCAAGCTGGATAGACATGGTTTTGGTATGGGATAAGGGTCAAGCTGGGGACAGGATCTACCTATCTGTTTGCCTATCCTATGGTACAGGGTCTGACAAAACCCTTTTTCCTAATGTCATGTGGCCAGCCCTTTGGGATATCTATACAAGTGAATCAATGTACAGTCATTCTTGGCTATTACAGTCCAGACATATTTGCAGTCTGTAGGCTATACATGGCAAATAAATAGTTTTTGGATGACAGGCTACTTGTGTTTTCTGTGTTAGCAGGGATACTCAACCTGACCCAGCCTGTGATCTGTCCCTCTTCAGATTGACATTCCCGCATGTACCTCACTAACATCACATGCTTTTCACATTGTATATCCCAAAACATTCCAAAAACAATCACTATTGGGCACACATAGTATTTACAGGTGTTCGTGAGTTAAATGTGCAAAGTACTGAGAAATAACAAACACAAACAGTGAAGGGATCAGTCTTGGCGGATGTAGTCATTAGAGTAGCTGCCACAACATTTGAAGTCCAAAGTCCAGTGTCCTATTATCCTGGAAAATGGAGTGTATGTAGAACAGTCAATTCTGTGCACACAAAAGAGTTCTATCAGAAAAAGGTTACTTTCTGGCAGTGTTTGAGGTCTTTGCATCCGCACCTCCTGGATGCTTGGGTGGAAGTCCCCACTTGCGGGGGCCTCTTCAGCTACAGAGGCAGCGGTGTCTGAGGTGGGTTTTCCCCAGGCAGGGTATCCCTTCCACTGGCTGCCCCAGATACTGAAGGGACTGATGTTAGGAGGCCTGTAGAAGGGGCGTGTTGTTGCCCCCATCCCTGCTGAGGGTAGTGTTGATGTTCCTCATCACTCCTGTTAGGAAGGCCAAGGATTCATGGTGGTAATCCCTCTGCAGCTGCCTGATCTCCCTGAGTTTGATAAGTACCTGGACCGTCACGACTTGGGACTGTTGGTATGCTCCCAAGACTTGGTAATGGTGCCCTGGCCAGACCCATTCTCAGCAGCCTCATGCACTCTGTCCTCATGACACAGGCTTGGGGGCAAATGTTTGCCTCAGATATTGATGCAACAGGGCTGGTAGGAGTCGTTGTGGTCAGAGTAAGCGCAATAGTCTTTGTTTGCCAGCTCGCGATGGCAGTGATCGCCGCAAGCCCGTTTCAAGAACCGCCATTCTTGAAAAACCATTTTTATGAGAACGGTGGGGAAAGAGACGACGAAGGAAACATCGTCTCGACGGAGGTGTTTGGGTGGCAGCAGTTGTTTGTCAGGGTGGTTTCTATTACAAATAAAGCTCATTTGACGACGCTCTGGACTCCGCACACTTAGATTATTACATCATTTTTTGTGCCGACGAGGATGGGATGAGAACCCATGCTTGCAAAGCACAATGGATTAGCACTTGCTTGAGAGTGGTATCATGGGATTGATGATGAGGACCAAAAATCAAAACATCATCCAGGAAAATGGCTACCTTTCTCATGTTTTTTAATAGATTTCCCATGACTATCTGGAATACTGACGCAGCCAACAACAAGGAGTGGTTCTAAAAAGAGATAAGTGTGATCTTTTGAGGGAAAAAGTTGAATACCTGAGTCATGTGATTTCTAGTTCTGGTGTAAACTCCAAACCCGGGTTGGTTCAAAACATCCTCGATGCTCCTCCTCCAATCGATAAAAGTGGTGTTAAAAATTTCCTGGGTCTTGTGAATTTTACTCACGCTTCATTAAGGATTTTGCCTCCAGGGTAAGGCCTATCTCGAATCTGCTTAAACTTGGCACTGAATTTTGTTGGGCTAACGAATGTGCCTTAGCATTTGAGTGGTTAAAGACTCAGCTATCTAATAGTGAGGTACTTAAACCCTTTGATCCTGAACTGATGCGCTTACTCATTGTTGATGCCGGTAATGTTAGGAAAGATGCAGTTCCCACTCAGAAAACCTGTTCTGGTGAAAACACGATAGGGTTTGCTTCTTGAGTCTTAAGAGAAACAGAATGCATGTATTCTGTGATTGAGAAAGAACTGTTGGCTTGACGGTGGGCAATGGAAAAGTTTCACACATATCTGCGGGGAAGTACATTCTTTCTTCAAACACACCACAAGCCCTTGGTCTTCATCCTCAGTGGGAAGAATGTCAAGAATTGCACATCCAGGATTGCAAGGTTATCTGCCTGCTTACTTCAATTTCAATTTGAAATTGTAAACATTCCCGGTGGTAAGAATGGGTAGGCTGATTATTTGTCCAGGTTCCATGCAAACACATTGCCTCATGCTTGATTGGAGGAGTTTGAAGATGAAAGTTGTTTAGTTGCTTCTATTGAACTAGATTATGCTGATCCTTTCTCTGAGGTAGAATGGATTTCTGCCACGGGCTGTGATCCTGTTTTAAGGACAGTCTCCAGGTATATCTGTGAGGGTTGGCCCAAGGAGAAGTTGCTAGAGCCTAGTGTTCAACCTTTCTTTAAGGTAAATGAAGAATTGTCTCTAGAGAAGGGTTTGGTTATGGGGGCAGATAAATTGATTCCTCCTGAAGTCATCAAACCTCTAATAATAAAGAAGGCTCATGAGGGGCACTTACGTTCGACATAGACCAAATGCAGGGTGCGAGCCACGTTCTGGTGGCCGCGGATGGACAGTGAAGTGGATGATGTTGTCAAAAGGTGTGTTACTTGTGCAGCTAGCGATAAAGTCCTTAGGACTTCTGTGCCACCTTTAAACCTCATTGAGCTTCCCATGAGACCATAGATTAAAATTGGGATTGATTTGGTAAATTCTTTTAATACTCTTCCTGCTAGCTCTAAGTATGCATTAGTACTTTTGGATTATTACTACAAATGGCCGCACGTTAGATTCATTGGTGAACCTAATTCTAAGGCAGTTGTAAAATTTATCAGAGATATTTGCATGAGAGAAGGTTTCCCTGAATTTATCATCTCTGATAACGGTGTACAGTTTGTTTCTAATGAAGTTGAAGATTTTCTTAAGCACAGTGGTATCAAACACTTGAAAAGTTCTTATATCACCCCCAAACAAATGGTCTTGTTGAATGCTTTAAACATGTTCTAGGAGGTTGTATAAAGTAGTCCCTGCAGAACAAGGTTGAAATAGTTTCTGCTGTAAGTCTATGCTGTGGTTTTACAGGACTACACTACTATCGTCTACTCTTGTTTCTCCTTTTGAACTTCTCCGTGGTAGGAAGCCAGCCACTGAATTTAGACCTGCATGGATGTCCAGATTTATGAAAAAAAAGGTAGATGTTCAAGGTCTAGATTGTCTTGTTAGAAAAAAGTTGACCAATGCCCAAGCTTCTCAAAAACGTTATTATGACAAATGGATGCAAGTGTCCAAGATGTCTGTAAAAGTGGGAGATGATGTTAAAATCAAACTTAGTAGTTATGTTAAGAAGGGTGATCGCAAGTTTTCCGCTCCAGTTGTGGTCAATAAAGTATGTGGTATTGCTGTCAGGGTGGATGGTGGACATTGGTGGAATGGGTCTAAAGTGGTGAAGTTTCAGTCCCCATCTGATGACACTCCATCTGATGGTGGGATTCCTATTTATGTCCAGTTTAGCGAGAATGAAGTTGTTGGTAAGAATGCCTCCAGTGACAGTAACAACAAGTTCTCGATAATACACAAAAGATCGCATCTACGGTACAAACCCTACAGATATAGATACATTTCTATCTACGTTTGCTCATTATTGTAACTGTATAGCCTTCAATGGTGAGTTCACATTTTTGATGATCTTGCATTTTGTGTTTTTTGACGAGGCATCTTGGTTTGTCTGACCGTGATTTTGCACGCAGGTTGGGCTTTCCTTATTGTCCACACAAGTTTCATCTTGGCTTATCTATTCAATATGGATCTACTTGATTTGCCACATCACAGAGTGTATCATGAACTGTAAGTTGGCCCCTTCCAGTTAAGTAAACTTCATTAGTGAATTGATAAACAGCAACACAATGTCATTGTGGACACTAGCATGGTGTATGGAATTTCAGCACCTGGCCCTCCTGGACTTTCAATGTATGTTACACCAACTTCTACAAACAGCATACATAAGTCATCCTCTCAGGTGCGTTATTTTTTATTGTGAGTGGATGTGGGAGGATGTTTGTACAGGGCCCGTTGGGCAGTTATTTTACTCTGGGTAGACAGTGCCTTCTGGCCTTAGCATTGCGGTCTTTGTCTGTCCTCCCCACACAGTATAAAGATCGAATCTCCTCAGGTGTGTACAGTTCAGTAGCTGAGTAGAGGGAGAAGGGTCATGGTAGATGAGTACACAACAAGGTTGTGGCTGAGTGGAGTGACATTCCCAGTGCCTTCTGGCCTTAGCATTGCTGTCTTTGCCTGTCCTCCCCACACAGTATACAGATGGGATCCCCTGAGGTGAGTACATTTCAGTAGCTAAGTAGAGGGAGAAGGGTCATAGTAGGTGAGTACACAGTTGTAGCTGAGTGGAGTGATATTCCCAGTGTCTTCTGGCCTTAGCATTGCTGTAATTGCCGGTCCTACCCACTCAGTATCCATTTAAATGCCCCTGAGGTTGGTACACTCCAATGTGGTCGAAGTGCACTGTGTTCTGGTATTGGTGATAGTAGCACAGTGCCCGCTGGGAGTCAATCCCTGAGGTACACCTGGTTTACTGGTATGTCATCCCCCCACGTGGGTTGCATTAAAATGTTGGAGGCCAGACAGGGGTCTATGGACAGGTGTATACTGGGCTTTTAAGTGGGGTGACATTGGAGGTGGGTAAAGGTGAGGTGTGGGAATGCATGACAATATATTTGAGGGACACATTTTGTCTTTGTGACTCACCCAAGTCAACTCCCTCAGGTATTCCTGTCATGCCCTCAGGATGCAGGCTGGCCAAGAACTTCTCCTCCCATGATGTGAACTGTGGGGAAGGAGGTGGGATACCACCACCAGTCTTGTGTAACACCACCTGGTGCCTAGGTGCCATGGAACAGACCTTCCCCCTGAGGTCGTTCATCCTCTTCCTGACGTCGTCCCTTGTGCATAGGTAGCTGCCTACAGAATTCACTCTGTTGACTATTCCTTGCAGCATTTCTGTTTGCCACATATCTTCTGGACTTGGGCTCCAAATATATATGGCTCAGCTCTAAGGATTTCAGCGATTGTGACCCTTACCTACACATCGGTGAATCATGGGTGTTTTTGTGGTGACATGGCGGTGTATATCAAGTGAGGGAATGGGTAGAAAAAAATTGCAGGTGCTGTGAGATGAGTGGGTGGCTTGCAATAAAGTGTGTGATAGTGTACAAATATGTGTTTGGGGGTGCAGCGCGGATGTGGGATGTGTGTTGTATGTGAGGTGGAGTTGTGCCTATCCTATTGCTTGCACTACTGTTGTTGTGTTCTGTGCTGTGGAGGCAAAGGATTGTGGTGTGTGAAGGGGTGTGTTTTATATTGTGGTTGCTGGGTGTGTCAAGTGTGTGTATGTGTGTCAGCTGTGTTGTTTTCAAATCTATCCAATGTGGTGTTTTGTATTACACTGGGGCCACCAAGCACCGCAGTTCTCACTGCCATTGGAAGACCGCCATGACAGGACCAGCTTAATGATTTTTGAGTTGTTAAAGGATCAGTAGTTCGTTGTTGGGCCGGAGGTCCTGGGGATTGAACTGCTTCTTTCTCACACTCCAGGGTCATGGAGTAGTCTGGATTTTGGCTGTCTTTTGGTGGGCTTGGCTGAGTAACTCGTAATACTGCGGGCTGTATGACCGCCAACATGGCGGTCTTTTGGCGGCCGCCACGGTGGTGGTCTTACAGTCAGACTGCAAAACTCATAATCAGCCCCCTTGTCTGTTAGTGAGGCAGCCACTGCAATCATGGTGATGCTGACAAGCAGTGACAATGAATTGGATTTGTACCTTTCGCAAAGTAGTACCCAATCATTTCAGAAACATATCAATATGGACAGCAGTCAAAGCCAGCAATAGTGGATCTTCCTGAAGGTGGAGCAGAACAGGAGGTCAGGCTTCCTGCTGAGGAATAACCTCTTTTTGAATCATTGGCTTCCAGATCTAAAGAAAGGAAAAGGAAAGGTACTACTCTACCATCTTCTCCAAGCACCACTTCTGATGATGATAATAGGGACATCGAGTGGTCCCCGATGGAGTCCTGGAGAAGCCAGAAGAGAAAAGGGAAAAAAAAGTTCCTGAAAGCCTTAGAAGTATAGAAGGGGACGATGAGGAAGAAGACAATGAGTGGTCATTGTGGAAGCTGGCATGGAGGAGTCCGGATTTACTATTCCACCTGCTCCAAGGGATGTGGCACAGGTAGCACCGCTAGCTCCAATATTTGTGTGGCTGAAGCTGAGACCTGCACCAACTCCTACCTCAGTAGAAATGTGCACTGCAGGGAGGCAATCAACAACACATCCATCTACCTCCAGTCCTTCTTCGGGCATTGGCAGTTGTCCTCTTAGAAAGTACTCCTCCCAAATCTGGAACCTTTTTTTGCTTAGAACACAGGAGGAGAACTTTGCAATGTGCTCCATTTGCTACACAATTGTTCATCAAGTTAAGCATAGTTCACATTATGGTACTGGAGGCCAAACAACCCCTATGAAAAAACATCACGTAATCCAGTGGAAAGAGCACCTTAAAGAAATTGTTTAACGTGATCATGGTGATGACAGTGATGAGAGACAGAAAACATTAGCTATAAGTCCAATCATGTTAGGAAGTGATTATTAGGAAGAAGAGGGTGACATCCTCAAACAAAGCAGCTCTGTCCTCAGCAATGTGCCAGAATCACCTCCCTCAGTGACCTCACAATGGCAGAAGAATACTCAGAGTCATATGGAGGCATGACGGCATACAGTGACTGTCTCATGATGCACATTGAGTCTTCCACCACCTACTTCTCAAAAGCTGCCTCCGTCAGTAGCCCCAGAGAAGAAAATCCAGGCTACTATTGAAGGCATGTTTAGGCAGGAGAGGCCCTACGACCGCAGCCACCCAATGACACGTTTGTACAATGGGACGCTGGCAAAAATGTCAGCGCTAGACCTCCTACCTTTTTCTTTTGTGGAAGGAGTAGGACTCTTAGAATTTGTGGCAGTCATCTGCCCAAAATTAAAGGTTCCAAGTCAAACCAATTTTGCCGGATTTGCTGTTCCAGCACCTCATAATGATGTGCTGCAGTTGGTTGGACAACCTTTGCAGCAAAGGGTTGTCCACACTATCTTCCTGATGATGGACATGTGGACCAGTTGTCAGGCGACTGAATACATGTGCATCACTGCACACTGGATCTCTTTTGTGAGGATAAAGCAAAAGCTATCCATAGGTCTTGGCCTTGAAGAAAGTTTTAAGAGTGTTCGGTAGCATGCAGGAGTAGCCCTATTCGCCATGGAGAAATCACACCCCACTGCAAACATCTTGGATGAATTTAACAACAAGGTGGCTGAATGGCTGTGTTGCTGAGGTCTCAGAATTGAATTTGTTGCCACGGTCAATTGCTGTAACATAGTCATGGCCATGGCAGATGGTGGCTATTTCATGGTCCTGTGTTTGGCACACTCCATGAACAGGGTTGTACAAGATAGTCTCAGCACGATACTGACCACCTGCAGACAACTCTGCACTCATTTCAGCCATTCTTTTAAAGTCTAGAAACTGTTGTGGATTATTCAGTGTTCTAACAGAGTACCAATTAAAGCCCTGATACAGGAGGTGCCATAATGTTGGAACTCAACCTATTACATGTTGCAACGTCTGTTTGAGCAGTACAGACAGATCAATGACTATGTCATTCAAACATGACGTGATGCAATTGGTAAAGCTATAACCATGGATGCTGACAAATACCTGACACAGAGGCTTCTCCCTTTTGAGGTTTTCACATGGGAAGTTAGCAAGGAGGACAGTATGATGTGCCAAACTATCCCATTGTTGCATCTGGTACACAATCAGCTAAAGAAGGTGTCTAAAATGTTCACACTCTCAGGTGTGAGCGAAAACCCAGAAGTGCATGCCTTGGGTGATAGTTTAATCTTTCCCTAGGCTTGTAATCAAGGCCACAAAATGACATCATTTCATACAAAGAGTACATCTGTGTCACTCTGCTTGATCCACTGTACAAAATATCCTGCCCATTTTCATTCCTTTTTCTTAAGAGAATGTTTCAAAATGCAAGAGGTGGATTGTGGAACAAGCCACAGAACTGGAAGAGCGGCTGGAACTTAGAGTCCCACTCCGCAGTTCTGGGTGACAGCTTCAACTTTGAGAGAGGACAGTCTTGTCTCACAGCAGCCAACACCAGCAACAAGGGTACTGGCAACAACAGTACCAGATGAATCAGACCCAACCCCTGCATTGGCATGGTTTCAAGTGACAGGTTTTAGGTCCAGTGTAGAGGTGAAGGCAAAAGAGGTTGAGCATGTGACATCACTAATGACTATGCAGAAGATGTTCCAGGAGTGCCTGGATGATTTGAAATAGTTCTCTGTGAATCACAACCCATTGGTGTATTGGTATGGGATGATCTACCAATGTCCAGGGCTCAGCAGGCTGACAGTTTGTCCTCTAGCCAGTGTGTCTGCTGATTGTACGTTCAGTGCAGCTGGTGCAGTTGTTACAGTGAGAAGGACTAGTCTCTCACCTCAAAATGTGGAGAGATTGACCATGATCAAAATGAACCAACATTTCACATCACAAAATTGCACCATTCCTAAAACAGCACAGAAGGAGTAAGGGGATGATTGGTCAGAATCAAGTGTGTTTACTTACCAACTTCTGGGCGAACCACCTGAGTTTAAGGACAAACTCTTCTTCCTGGACTGAGTCTGCCAATGCCACAATAGAACGTTTGAATTATTTCTCTTTGAGCTTTTTTATTTGCAAATAAAGTAAGCAGTGGAACTTTAGGTTTATATCAGATTTATGATGCCCTACCATTATTTAGTTATATATAGCTGGAGTGGAGTTGTAGTAGTGTGCGGTGAAGAAACCTCAACAACAATTCCTTCACAGCATTGGACACAATGACTACTTCCCTCACATGCCTATCCTTTTTGCATCACTTAGCAGGGCTGCCCCAGAAGATCACTGATTTACAGGCGTGCCATTGCCAAATTCCAATGTGTTGCTTGCGTCAAAGATACAACTGTGTACTTAACCTACCAATGCTTGGATGGGAAGGGGTAACTACAACTATTGCAACAATGAGTAAGTGTCAGTCAGTCAGTCAAATAACTTTATTCGGCAATTGCCATAAAGTACAAACCAAGACACATTTACCGATCAATAAATAGTATAAAATAAAACTTAAAACCATTACTAAAAACACCACATGAGCATCCAATCTGAAACCCCTTGACATACATAGATAAATATACTAGACATGATTAAAAATCACAAAGTCAGAAAAGTACAAATATTAGCTTTAAAATGATATACTATACGTACATAATTTTTTAAAAAAGTAGTAGGCCTTTTCCTAATACTTAAAGAAGCTGTGACAAAGTCTAATACATGATGACAAATTTGAATATCAGGCAATCTCTGAAGATATAGTAGGGCTTCCTTATAATGAATGGGTCTAAGAAGGCGTAACATGGGTAAAATAAAGGCCCCTCTAGGAGCAGCATATAAAGGGCAAAAAAGAAAAAAGTGCAAAGTGCTCTGAGTTGATTTGGAGTCACAGGGACAAAGTGGTAAGTCCTTTTTCCAGAAACATGGTTCGGGGAAAGCTACCTTAAAATGAATTAGATTAAGTCTAAAAAGTGTTAAAAACGAAATTATTCTAAAACTTGAAAACCAAGTCAAATAGGGTTCAAGGCATGGAACAGTCACAATCCGAGAGTAGGAATCAAAAGATTTCATTTTCAGGGAACTATAAAATCTCAGCTCTGATATGTGCTTGGAGTAAGTAGACTTCAAAACAGACCTAGAGTTTGTGGTTAACAAATGAGGATCATTGAACATGTATCTAAGCCCTAGGTTCTCAAAAGAGTTTTGCAGAAACATAAGCCAGGGAATCCTATTTGAATTTTCCAATTGTAGACAATCAGAGATACAGTCTTGGACCAAACTTGCCATAGGGTTTGACCAACATCTGATCCAGAGCAGTAGGGGGGCCATAAAGACCCTGTCCTCCAAAAAGCACTGACCAAGTTCTTCATGGCAGATTATATTTGCGGTGCATTTTGGAACCAACAATAATCTGTACAGGAATTTATTTTCAACACTCTGAAGAGACGGTATTTTAATATAGCCCCAGACGCCTGCCCCATAAACGACTGATGCAGTGCATTTGGAATTATAAAGAGTTTTCAACTGTGCAGGGGGTCTGTGACCTAGTTTATTTGAAAAGCGAAAAATTGCTTCGTTGTTCCTTATCAACTGTTGGAGCTTAAAATTAATATGTGTCTTCCAGGACAAAGAAGAACTCATGTACATGCCTAGATAACAAAATTCTTTGACCTTATTAAGAGTGTGCCTTCCCATAGTAAATTGTTTAGACTTTGTATTGCGTGGGCCACAAGTCATAACGAAAGTCTTGGGGTAATTTACTTTCAGATCAAGGTTCAGCGTAAAATCATAAAATACATCCAGTAGTCCCTGTAAACCGTTTGCAGTACGAGCAATTAAAACTGCATCGTCAGCATATAATAAAACTGGAAGTTGTCTCTGGCCCATCTTCGGTATGTCCTTTGCATGTTTTAACAGTGAATCATAGAGCCCATTAATGTAAATCAGAAAAAGAAAAGGGGCTAAGATACATCCCTGCCTTACACCCCTAGTTGACGGGATGGGGGAGGTTCTCTGCCCATGTGAGCCGGCCTGAACAGAAATCGTTAGGTCTGTGTGTAGGCGTTTAATAAGCTCCAATAGAGGCGTATCTCAGTCTAAGGCTTCCAAAATTTGCCATAACTTTGACCTATTAACCATATCAAAGGCACTGGTTAGATCAATGAAAGCCATGTGAATAGACTTTTTTTTGACTGTCACGTATTTGCTGAGTATCAGCTGCAAGTTTAAGACTTGCTCAACTGTGCCTACACCAGGTCTGAAACCAAATTGAAGAGGGGATAAAATCTGGGCCTCGGACACCCAATCTTCTAAACGGGACAGGATCACGCTACCTAAAATCTTTGCCGTTGAATCGATAAGAGAAATTGGTCTGTAACAAGAAGGATCTTGTCTATTTCCTTTTTTGAAGATAGGAACAATAATAGCCGATTTCCATGAGAGGGGCACGTTACTATTTACCACACTATTCAACACATTTGTAACTAACGGACCCCAAAGATCAATTTCTGATTTAAAAAGATCATCGGGAACCCCATCGGGGCCAGGAGCTTTTCCCTGCCTTGATCTATCAATGGCATTTTTGACCTCATGGAGGTCAAAAATAATGTTTGGGGCCTTAGTTTTGGAGTCTAAAATAAAAGGTGCAGAAGGATTTACATGCAAATTCTCATATGTTCCTGAACAGAAGACTTTCCTAAAATGAGTAAACCAGAAGTCCTCAGCAATAAGACAGTCATTGGCCAAAGAGTGGTTACCAGAAAAGTAAGAGTGATTTATCACTTTCCAGAATTTAGAAGTATCCTTCTGCTCAGATGCAGCCAAAAGTTCGCCCCAGGCCCTAGACCTAATTTCTGATTTCCGTTTGTCAATGGCAGCCTTATAATCAGCTCTGGCTATTTTAACTAATTGACGGGAGAGAGGAACTGCTTTAAGTGCATCTTTGAGTTTTTTGTGGGCAGATGAGCACGCAGAATCGAACCATCTGTGGGCCACCGGCCCCTTCGCGGGCCTGTCCACCACCAGGGCGCGTGAGATGTCAGTGCTTAAAGATTCAAATTCACGCACTATGCGGTCAGAATCTAACTGCTGGGACAGACACATTTGAATCAAGTCAGACCTACTTCTTACAATTTCCTGGTTAAAAAATGTTGGATCTATTTTGTCCCATTTTAAACGTATGCCACAATTTGGATTATAAACAGTAGCAGCGCTCAAGCTTTTATTCTTGGGTGCCTGGAATTTTTTTAGGTCAAATATAATGCTAAGGGGGTTATGATCGCTCGCACAATGAGGCGTAATCTTAAATTCTTGAATTACATAAAAATCTGAGGAGCTGATAAGTATGAAGTCGATAATGCTCCCCCTCAAATTCCCTGTAAAGGTTGGTGTATTGCAGGCGTCGGGTTCCAATTTCTCGGTGACATGAACCAGATCAAATTTACAAGTAAAAAGGTTTAAGGCATCTCCTTCAGATGTATGGTTAAAATTAATTACTGACTCTCTGCCCTCAGCAGGAAAGGCACACATGTCCATGAGTTCTTTGCTGCACAGAGGAGTATTGAAATCGCCCACCCAGATAATAATTAGATAACTATTCTGCAAAACATGTGAAGAATCTATGAAGTCCGTTACCTCTTCCAGATGACCCATAAGGAGACCCTGAGGGATGTTATTGTAAAAATTTAAAATTAGGATATCCTTTAGGCCACTAATAGAGACCAAGGCAACCATAAAATAAAGGGAAGACCAGATTAAAGACACATTTAAAAGCGGAAGATGTACGGAGACAAGAACTAAAAGGCCGCCACTAGCTCTCCCCATTTGGGAGGTTAGTGCCTGCTGACACAGAGAGGTGAAACCGTTCAGAAGGAACGCATCTTTGGACCGGGTCTCCTGTAGACAAATTATATCGTAGGAGGAAATAAAGCTCTTCCAGTCCGAATTGTCAGATTTGGATCGGAGCCCTGCTATGTTCCAGCTAAGCAGAGTTAATGGTCTAGACACAGGACATGACATTAGAACTTTAGTATTTATAGGAACTTTCAGATCCAATTCAGGCTTTCCCGTGTCCCAGGTACATTCAACGTCGACGTTCCCAGCCTTCGGTCTCTCCATGTTAGAAGAACAGGGGTGGATCACCGATAGTCAATCGTTCTCGTCAAGGTGACTAAGAGTCGAGAACCGGTTGCTAGAGGGTACATTAACCTGTAAATGAAGCCTTTCTGGGTCTGGTCTGTGAATACTTGAATTAGTGACAGTGCGGTTTGGTAGGAGCACAGGGTCGTAAAAATGACACAGGGGATGTATTTGAATCCTGTTAGTTGACATATTACAGTGGCCCAAATTGGTCAAAAAAAGGTCTACTGAACGAGGATTAGCAAAATTTAAAACAACATAGTCTCCCTCCTCCAATACCTTGGAATATCCTACCCTCCTCACTCTTCGGGCCATGAGAATCTTATCATTATGAAAACAATTGGGTTTGAAATTGGAGTTCAACCAGTGACCAGCTTTTCTAATTAGGGAGTGGGTATCTTCTTGTTTGGAGCACTCCAGAGGAGGAACATTTGAGAGAACCAGAACGTACGGATTGCAGGCAGGTGGTAAATGTAAAAAGTCTGCATGGTTAGTAAGTTTATTTGGACCTTTGTCATGTGTCCTAGAGGAATAAACTTCCCTTGTCGGCCCTAATACAGGGTTGTCAACGTGAGTTCCTTGACCAGCGACGGCTTGTGGATCAAGCGAAGAATTACTTACTCCTTGGGGTACCAAAGTAGAGGGAGGAGTGGATTGATGGGCTGGTTCAGGGCTATGATGTATTCCCGTACATAAAGGACCTGGTTTTAAAAAACTAGACAAAAGCCTGGTCACGTCATTACAAAAGCAATCAAGCTTCCTAGCGATCAAAGTGGTAATTTTTGCCTCTAGAGTTGCGCAAAAGGATTTGAGTGTCAAGTCAATAAAACTAGAACGATCTTCAGGAGCATCCTTACTCAGAGGGCATTCGGGGAAGGAGACCAGGGAGATTGGGGGTTGGTCACTTTGGGCCGGGAAGGTAGGTAGTTTCTTTTTGGAGCCCAAGGCCTTTTTTGTGTTTTTGGGCTTTTTCCCGGCTCTCATCTTCTTCAAAGGAGGAGAATCGGCCTGAGAGCAAGAGCTTTCGAGAGGAGGAGTAGCTAAAAGGGGAGAAGAATTGATTCGGTCGGTAGTGGGGAGTATATCGACCCCCAACTGACTGGTATTCAGAGGCGAGATCAGTGATGAAGGACCAGTTCTTGGAAAGGTGGAAATGTGAACAATAGGTTCCAATGGGGGGTGTTGAACAGTACTTTGAACAGCCCCAATCCTTTCTTCTACATGTTCAAGTTCAGATTCAATGGCCCCCATCACAGAAGATAAATAACTGGTAATGGAGGACTGAAGGGAGCTGGACCCGGCTTCCTCCTTCTGAACATTAGTCTTTCTTTTCCCCATATTTAATAACAGACTCACACAGTATCTGACACAGCACCCAGATGGAATTACCACAGGCGGAAGGAGTAGACCTTAGGGGGGGGCCCAGCCCGGCCTCTTCCGGTTGATGATGGGCGAAGGACGGGCCCGCCCTTGGCCCGGGCTTTGCCCGGGCGCCGCCCGCGCGCGTCCCGCGCAGCGGGAGCGCAGTACAGATTTAAAGGGCTCCTGTCCCTCCTCCGGTCACAGCACTTCCCGCGACGGCGGGAGCGCGATTTGCAAAATTAAAGGGCTCCTGCCCCTCCTCCAGTCACAGCGCTTCCCGCGACGGCGGGAGCGTGGTACAGATTTAAAGGGCTCCTGCCTCTCCTCCGGTCACAGCGCTTCCCGCGACGGCGGGAGCGCGATTTGCAAAATTAAAGGGCTCCTGCCCCTCCTCCAGTCACAGCGCTTCCCCAATGAGTAAGTGATTGTGAGTGATGATTGATGATTTATGTGGTGGCGGACAAAGAAGGAGGGTTTCAGTTAAGAATAAGCTTGATTTTGATTAATTACAATGTTTGTTGCCTGATGGGTGATCATTTTTCTGAAGATCATTGGCCATTACAAATTTACTTAGCAAAAAGTTGATTGTATGGCTTATTCCTTTTTTATGGTTCTTCAGAGACCAGACAGTTACTTAAGTTAATAAACACAAACTATACAAAATACTGCAATTCTGTTTCTCTACTTGTTCTTCATCAGAAGTGTACTACCAGTCTATCTTGCTTGGGTTGGTACTGGGATGGAGTTACTCAGACTCAGAAGGAGGATGCAACGACTCAGGGCGGGACTAACTCATCAGCAACAGTTAGAATAAGGAAATTATTGATTTCAAAGGGAAATGATTGCTCTGAGGCCTGGTATCCAGCTATGTGGAATGGGGAGAGGTGCATTGATTTGGGAAATTCTGCTAAGTGTGTGTGTTACACTGGAGGCAAAAGTGAAACTCTGAGTCCTCTTGTTGTTTGCTCTTCCTCTGAGTCTTCATGATACAATCCATAGCCCTGCTCCTCTCCTGCATGAACAAAAGGTGAAATTTGAGCTCAACATGTACTGCACCGGCTCAGACGGGCACCCAAGAGTGACAGACATTCCCGAGGAGAATGCAAATGCACTGCCCAATTTGGCAACACAGTATCGTTTTTCTTTCAATAATCATATTTTTAGAACTGGGTGGGTTCAATTCACTCCTCCATAATGATTTTTTCAAACCTAGAAGATAGAACATTTAGATATCTAATAATAGGGTCTCTGAGGCAGAAGGACTGGTTGTCATGCATTTAACTAAATTATGTAATACTCATTATTTCTTTTACTACAATAACACATTCATAATGGTGTGCCGCTCCTCGCCCTGATGAACATTGTTCTTGTGTTGCATTTGTCTTGGTCACGCATTTCCTCAAATCTCCTTTCCCATCCTTTCATTAAACCCCTAACCCTCTTCCCCCAGGCTGGATGATTTTTTGGAGGAGTGTCTTAATTTACAGCAAATAGATCACGCACTTGGTGGGGCAGATATGGTTAAATGCAATACCAACTCACTGCAGGATCTGCTATTACCTGAGCAATAGCCAACACCAGCCTCACTTACCCAACCACGCATAAATAAAAACGTCATTCCTCAATGTCAACATCATCATTCAGTCCTTTGTTATGCGTAAATAAAACACTTAACCCTGTTGACTACAGAGTATAGATTCTGAGTACTTTTTTCCTGACATGAGGATTTCTTTGGTTTTCAAGTTCCATGCTCTCCATGGCACCATTTCTCAGAATAATTTACTATTGCTAGTTTTTGTTATAAAATGTGGTATTCTTTGTTGTGTCATGGTGGTAGTAGTCTGTCCTCAGTCTTTCTAAAACTACAATATAAATGTATCCATACAACCTACTAACTCTTGGTTTTTCTTTCAATTTAGTTGCCTGTGATCCTTTTGATTAATCCTAATGTTGGACATCACCTAAGTGGGACTGGGACCTCACTGTGATGCTGTCCCTGTTAGTTCACTATCAATACCCTAAAGAAGGCACTTTGGGGACCCCTTCAGTAAGGTGTCAGAATATTGAGAGAAGGAATAGCCACCAGCCATTACTTCATCTATTTAAGAAAGATAACTATAGAGTGAAGTGAACTATTTTACCTATAACATAACTAACTTCTACTGCAGATGAGAATGAGGTAAGTACTTGTTTATCTATATTTCTGTAGGCAATATGGGGAATGGCAGCATACCCTTCTAACTGGCATACACTTTGAGAAATAGATTAAAAAGACCAGCTGTGTGAAAGGCATCAGTGCAAAGTTAAAGTAAAGCAAATAAAGGCTACAGACATAAAATGGATTATGAAGAGTTCCCTTGTACTAATATTTAAAATAATCAAATATAAAATGCCTAACCTCTCTACCAACAACAGGCCCACTCCCCTCCCACACCTTTCCCCATCCCCAACCAACTTCCAAAACAAATATGTAAATGTCCATTTCTCAATTGTCCATAAAGAATAAAAACACTCTGCCCAAATTCCCACCCTCTCCACCCACAACAACCCCCTCCCACCAAAACAAAAAATTTAGAAAAAGGGTGATTACTATACCTGTCAGTGTTAACATCAAAGAATGTTCCAGATGGAAATTGAACCTGGAATTATTAACAGATTCAATATGGCTTGAACAAACTTGTATCTTCATTGAAGAATTTTTTAAGATCAACCCTGGTACAGCAGATGATATGGTGGTATGGGAAGCGTATAAAGCTGCCTTCAGGGGCCATGCAATCTCCTATCAGGTCCATACAAATAAATAATGAACAGGAGCTCTGAATACAAGCACTTCAGCGGGCTCTAGATGAGGCCATTCCGAAGCTTATGACTTCAACAAATGGGCTAAGGAGACAGGGCAAAAACTAGACAAGCTCTCACAGACTTTTTTTAATTAAAGGCATTGGTAGCCATCAGGCTTTTCAACAGAAAATATATGAAGAGAGCAGGCATGTGGGGAAGTTTCTTGCATGGGCCACTAAGATTTGCAAGAACAAGCAGACAAATGAGAGGATTTATTTTAGTGAGACACAGTCAGTCGTTGATAAAAGTGATAAGATTTAAGAGAAAAGGGAGGAAGTCCTTGATTGTAAGTTGACCATTTCTTTTGAATTTCTTAATCTCCCACAGTTAACGGCAGAGCAAAAAGATGACATGTTAAAAGAGATTAGGGAGCCCGAGATTATGCTCACCCTAAGTAATATGTCAAATGGCAGGGAATACAGCAGTAAAGGTGTGCCAGTAGAAATATTTTAAATATTTTCTAAACAGTTGGTACCTTTTCTCATTAATATTTTTAATCCATTTAGGTTTGTTAAGCCTGCTTTAACTCTTTTCAAGGAATCTGTAATTGTTAGATTTCTACAAAAAAAGGAAAAAAATTCTTAGATGTTAATTCTTATAGACCCATACGCTTTCTTAACACTGACTACCAGGTATTCACTAAGGCTCTAGCAGCACCTATTATACCAATAGCTAACCAATTAAGTCATCAGGACCAGTGCGGTTTTCTACCAGGGAGGCAATTATTGGCAAATACCATGTTCCTGATTCAACTTAAGACCAACACAAAGTATGATCGATGCCGAAAAGGCTTTTGACCTTGTTAATCGGGATGCACTTTTTTAATATATTAATCAAATATGGGTTCCCTATACAAGTTGTGGAAATTCTGTGTAATTTATATACGGGCAACGCAAAAGTAGTTATCAATGAAACCATCGCTGGGCGGGTTTTCATTAATAGTGGTACGCAACAGGGCTGGCCCCTGTCCCCAGTTTTATTTACTCTCTTTATCGAACCACTTGCTATCAAGATTCATAATGATGCTTCTGTTCAGCCTCCTATACTTGGGATGTCTCAAATTAAGGTTTTTCCTGACTGCATTGTTTTCTATCTGCAACCAAATACAGAAAATATTCAAAATTTGTTTAATATTCTCACCACCTATACAGAAATCAGTGGTTATAAAGTGAATCAACAAAAAACATTATTATTATTATTTAATTCCACTATCAGTAATCTTCCTACTAATTTAACGTCTCAATATGTGCCCCAGCATCACATAAGATATATGGGAATTTTGGTCACTCGTGACTTTCTCAATTGTTTGAACTCAATTACAAGCCCATATAACATGACATTAAGGGGCAGATGAATAGATGGTTTTATCACCCTCCATCGATCATTGGCTGGGAAGCGGTTAATAAAATGGCAATCATTCCATTATTGCTTTTTCTTTCTCAGCTCTTCCCATTATTACTTACTACCATGCTGCTCTCCCAAATTATCTAGCTTTAATTTAGTCAAATACACTTGTTGTCAACAACCTTTTTGATACAGATGACAAGAGAGTCCTTCATTGCATGAAGTAACTGTTTTTTTCTTCTTATATGTATCAAGTTGATATTTTGGCTCTTGAATGAACTATTTTGTGAATTACTACCATGAGCTGCTCATTAAAAATGAAAACAAAATGAAAAAAGGGCTAATAGAGGGCATGAGGTTTTCCAGGTGTTGAATCTGGGCCTCGAGGCATTCAATCCTATGGCCCAAGTGCACCAGCTCCTGCACCAAGCGGCAAAGGTAGAGCTGGTCTGAAAAGGGGAGGGCGACACAGAGGTGGACAGCTCCAAGCTGCTGGTGGCACTGGTGTGAACTGGTGGCTGGAAGCTCAGCCAGTTGGCTGGTGGAAGTGTGACCAGAAACAGAGGCATGTGATGGGTCCTCCTCATCCAGCTACTCGTAATGTACACTGATTGCCTGCAGCCTCTGCTGCCGGGCCGTGATCTCCTGCCAGACACTTGTGGTATAGACCAGCAGGAGTAGCTATCAAGAAAGAAAACAAAAAAAAAAGACAAATTGTACAGAATGCTCTGTGCAAATACATGTTTTTTAAAATATAAAGTGGTACAGTATAAGTACATTGTTGGTTCACTAGGGCCCCTGGAATTGTTGGTGTGATTAGGAAAGTCAGTCACAAGGACTTTTAACAACAAATACCTCCCATAAAACCACTGACTGGCTGACAGGAGGTAGCTTAAGATTACAAAAACAGATTTATTTTTTGTGGAAAAGGATTTCCTAAAAAATGTAAACCACACAGACACTTTGGCCCTCATTACGACTGCAGCAGTCTTTTCGGAAGGCTGCAGCAGCCGTGGCTGCCAGAAGACCGCCAGTGCAGGCGGTCTTCCAACAACCGTATTATAACTCCCACCAGACATCCGCACCACCAACGGTTGGATATCTTGCGGCATCCGTGATGGTGGTCAGCGGTGCTTAAGCAGTTCCACTGCTGGCAACATCATGCCAGAAAAAGAGTGCCCATAGAATTACGACCAGTAATTCTGTGTGGTGGTCCTCTGGTGGTTAGGCGTGGTGGCGGTGGGTGAGCCGGGTCCCGTCCCTTCATGGAGGAGCACCTCATCAGATGAGGAAAGTGTTGTCCGCAAGGGGAGGCAGGTAGGGGTGTGTGAATGGGTGTGTGTGAGTGTGTGTATGCATGTCATCAATGTGAGGGGGTGGGAGGGGAAGTGTTTGTGCGTGCATGTGTGTCTGTGTGTAAATGTGGTGATGGTGATGAGCGTGTTTATGCGTGGGGACAAGGGGGTGGGGGTGTGTGCATGGGTGAATGAGTAAGGGGTAAGGGGGTGAGAGTGAGTGCTTGCGTGCAGGTGTATGCAAGTTTGTATATGTATATGGAGTGTGTGTATGTGTGTGTGTGTGTGTCTGCGAGTGGTGAGGTACAATTGGGGGATGGGGTGGTTGTGTCAAGATGAATGAGGGGGGTGGGCTTGTGTATGTATGTATGTGGTTGTAGGGAGGGGTGGGGAGATAGAGTGTATGAGTGCATGTGTGATGTGTATGGGTATATATGTACGTCTATGGGGTGAATATTGTGAGTGCGTGTGTGAGTAGGGGGGTGTCTGTGTGTGATTGTGCGTGTGTGGGTGCATGCATGAGTGTTTGTGGAGATGTTTGGGGGTATCCCAGTGACAGGAGCGCAAGTGGTAAAATAAATTGATCAATGAGGGACATATGCCCTGATTTAAGCCAAAGTGGCGCAGAATGGTGCTGCGCTAAAAATAGCACCACTGCTCTGAGCCACTTTTGAAATGCTGGGATATGCTGTATTTGCAGGAATATGACACAGGCCTGCATTTCCCCCTGCACTGGCTCTAAATTAAGCTGTCCGCGCCAACACAGGCATCCTTGCACAATAGTGCAAGGGTGTCTGCGTTGATGTCACAGATTGTTTATGTGCATAAAAAACCATCCATACCATTTTGCTTCTTTTATGTGTGCTACAGAATGCTGCACACATAGAAAAGGCAAAAAATTGAATTACACCATTCCTCCTTGATTTGCCATTCGTTAGTTTTTGGTGCTGTCTCAGGTTTATGACAACTCATAAATTTGAGGCAGCGTCAAAAGCAATGGGTGCTGTAGTGGAACACCCACTGCAACACCCTTTGCACGTCCCCCAATGCAGAAATCTGTGTCAGAGGGGCATGAATTTACAAGGAGGCATAATGACACAAAAAAGTGGCGTAACACCTTGTAAATATGGAGCAGTGGTTAGCGCCACTGTTAAATCTGCCTCTCATTGTTTTAGTTGGCAAATGCAATGGGACCATCCTCACATTACTTTCCTGCCATGCTGCACATCGAAACTGCTGGGATACTGAATAATAATCCATACAGCACAGCATTGGTGGTGGTCACCATAGCAATGGCCACTTTCTCGAGATTTGAGCATGAGCAAGAAATAGAAAGCCTTCTTAACAAACAAGCATAGAAGACCTTTGTTGGGTCTGCAAACTCTGCAATCTTCACAGTAGACTACTTAATCTACGCACATATTTATAGTGCCCTAGCGCCACCTTGCGCCACATTAACGTCATTATGTTTTATGTTAATATGGCCCAAAGGGGCGAAATCCCCATGCCTTATTTACAGGGTGGCACAATGCATGCCTTGCTCCACTCTGTAGCCCTTTGCGCTACATTATGCCTGCATCAGGCATAATATATGCAAAGGGAGCGTTCCCCCTTTAGGGGAGCCAGAAAAATGGCGTAAGGAAATCTATGAGATTTCCTTGTCCCATTTTTTACAGCACTTTTCATGCCTGTTCAAGAGCAGCCGTTAAAAGGGGGCTTCCATTCTTTAGAATAGGGCCCTGTGTACTATCCCGGAGTAGTGCCAATACTCCTGCAGAGTACATTAATAGCATCATGAAAAATTACGTTATTGCCCACTACCCTGCTCCATGGTGCGCCGTATTTGTACGGCGCACACATGGTGGCGGTGGGGGGGGGTTCTAAGCGGCACAGGGAAAGTGGCGCTGCAGTTTCCATAAATCTATCCCTTGTGTCTTAGTCCTGCAGTACGAGTTCATATAAAGTTATGGGAGAGGGACAGCATAACCAAGCAGAAGAAAGCTTAAGCTACAGTTTAGAACAGACACAGCTACAGAAATAAGAAATATGGAAAAAGGGATAATGCAGAGTGGGTTAACAAGAATAGATATGAAATAAAATGAAGACCATTTGGAAAAGAGTCAAATTATCAGCGAAAGGAGAAACAATTAATTGAATGGGGAGAGGTAAAAGTGAGAGAAATAAATAATATTAACAGGAACTTACTGGGGCCAACAGAACCATCTGCCACAGAACTGGTGGTGACTGTGGAACTTTCACCGGCTGTGGCACTGGTGGTGGCACCCTCCTCTGCCTGACCCTCTGATGCCCTCCTCTTGCACTTCGATGATGATGCAAGAAATAAGGAAGATACTAAAAATAGACTAGTGGTATAGTTAACCTCCTGTAAAACATTTTGAAAGGCAAAGGCAAATGCAGCAACATATTTACATTGTACTTTTCTAAATCAGATTGCCTATTTTATTGAGTTAACCTATTCATAATTTCCAAGACCTTACCTAAGCCCTATTCCAAATTTCCTAAGCTACATTTAGAAATGCTACTGAGATGCAACAAGTGTTCTTTGCTTTGCAAATCGCAACTCCCTTTGATGGGCCAGCTCAGTCAGTTTCCCTTTTCAGTGCATAGATGATACTACACATCACTGGAAGATTGTTTGGGACTGTACGAGCTAAATGAAAAGAAAGACACAGAGTACGCTAACACACTGATATTATTACTACTACCACAGTGCAGTACCACTATCTTAGTGACAGGAGGACCGAGGAGTCAGCACAATTTCTTAAATATTCAGCCCAGCGAGCGCCTGCAGCAATGTGCAGAACTAGGTAGCACTGAGCACCTGGCTCACTGAAATTGGATCACATAATATTTGTAATGTTTTGTGAACTTAATTTACCTCTGAGTGTGAGCAGCATGCTATTTAACAAAAATTGCATTATAGGATAGGACACAACAAAATTAGTAATAATTAATTACTAGTACTCACCAAGCCCGTCAAACCTGGATGCCCAGTAGGTCGAGCAGGTCCCTCTCTATGTCCAGGATATTTGCCCAGCAGTCCATCAGCTTCTGCTGGGTGCACCAAACCCCAGTATGTTGATGGTCACAATTGCACACCCTCCCCCAGAGACGCTCCCAAGGGATGTACCCACTTCCCGGCCTGCCGCCTGCTGTCAGCATGGAGGGGAGGTGGCACTGCACAAAAAAAACAACTACACCCACCTCCTCCTCACTGAAAATGATACCCTCTGGCTGCACCAGCACCCGCAGGGTGTGCAGTTTGCTGCACTGCTGCCGCCTCGTCTCCCACATTCTGCCATAGCTCTGGTGGAATATTTGAAAAAAGGAGGGAGGAAGAATAAGAATAGAGAGGGAAAAATTAGGAAGTTAGGGGAAAACTAATAAAGGGACAAAAAAGTCACAGAAAATAAAAAAGGCAAAAATGTAAAATACACAAACACAAATACACACACTAAAGAAATACATGTAAGACAGGGGAGGATCAATTGGGTAAAGGAAAAATGGCTAAGCTATAGTAGGGTTTGAAAAGTAGGCCCAGCAACATGCACACAATAGGAAAAATGAGAAAGCCACGTGGTGCTATTCATGTTGCAATGCAGAGCACTCCACTCGCACCAATCAGTGTGAATGGGCAGTTTGCACAACTCCACCCTTTAGCCCGGAGTTAGGCAGAGGTTGCACTCTGTGGAATTCCACATTGCAGAACTCCACAAACTCTGCCCACCCCTAATAAAAATTTGTCCATGTGTAAAAGCCTCAGGCTATGGGCCTAGTGCTAAAATAAGGGTGTGCAATTCAAGGTCTAGGGAGAATCCACTACACCAGTACTAGTAATGGAGTACATGAAACAACTGTTTCTGTGGTATATGTTGTTTTAAAACAGATATAATTTAGGTCGGGATGGCACTGGGTTAGAACAAATGCAAAATGTTTTTTTTTGTATTTCACTTTTTTCTGCACAAAGTGTATTTTATTTTGGTGGGGTAATATATTTTGATGATTTAGTAGTATGAGCGCTGCTGTAAAATTCATATAGCTGACATAATTTTCTTTTTTGGCATTGATTTATTAGTAGTCTTTCCTTCATTGTTTGCTATGCCTCCTTTGTCTGGTCAGTGCGTGTATAGTCATACATCTACATGTGTTCTTTGTTGTCCATGCCTCCTTGCTTGCTGTTTGACCATGTGGCCTGTGACGATTTTGTGCAGTCAGTCAGTGTCCTTTTGCCATAGTCCTGCCTGTGTTCTTTGCTATCCATCCCTTCTTGGTTGTTGGTGTTTAAACATGTGGACGGTGTGATTATTTCTTTTTATTTCAGTTGTCAAAGCCATTTTCTAGGGACATTGAAGAGGGCTATTCCCTTTTGTTTTTTGCCATTTTTTAACTTTTTTCACTGATATCAGGTAACAACAGCATTCACCTTTTTAAGGATTATTTCATTTTTCACAGATGTGTACCCCTCTGCCTGCCATCGCTCTCTTAGGCCATGGGAACATACAAGCATTCACCTTTTAAAGGATTATTCAATTTTTCCCTTCACCCCCAGCCTGCAATAGGTCTCTTAGGCTATAGGTGCGCACCAGTATTCCCATTTTTAGGGATTATTCAATTTTTTACTGCCCTGCACCCCCTGCCTGTCATAAGTCTCTTAGGCCATAGACATACACATAGACATTAATTTTTTTAGGAATAGTCGATTTTTCATTGAACCTTGGTGGCAGATAAAGCTAACTTTTAAATCTCTATGTTTCTGTTAGTCTGATTGAAATATTATGTTATGGTTTAGATTGGAATGGCCAATTGATATACTATTGTTGTTAATTATTTGGGATAATCTCATTAACGTTTATTGTCTGCATGGATAAGTCAAACTGCAAAAAAGCTACATTTCGCTGAATGTTTTTCTTGTTTATTTGCTATTAGGTGCACATCATCAACAGTACTGCCAGACAGAAGGCCACCACAAAATAACACCACACCACCTCCGTCCTACTCTGCCTGCTTCCAATTGTACAGTTAAGTGCCACATGACAGGGCCTGAAGATGGCCCCAAAGAAAGTTGTTCTTGCCAAAAAAGTGGCCACTAAGAAGGAGAATAAAAAACAGATTGCCATCACTGGCGTGACACCCTCCACCCTTCAGGAAATGTGGTGTGCCTGCTGTACCATCCTCCAGGCAGCAAGTTGGGGATAGCACTCCCACATTAACAATTGCCCCACCCCAAACTAAGCCCAAACGTATGTCTCTCGGTGAAACAGCCACTGCAATCATGTTGATGAGCAATAATTCTGAATTTGATTTGCCTTCGTCACAAGGTACCCAATCATCACACGAAACTGAGCAAAGTGGTCAACAGGAGCCGCAACCAGCATCAGTTCTTACTGAGGTAGAAGCTGAGCAGGATGTTGAGCTTCCTGCTGAGCAAGATATACCTCTTGATTAACCATTGATTAACCATTGGCTTCCTGATCTCCAGCAAGAAAATGAAAGGGTACTCCACCATCTTCTCCAAGCCCCCTTCTGATGATCTGGATATAGACTGGATTCCCTCCGAGTCCTAGACTCTCCATGAGAGGCATGGGAAAATGAAAGTTACTGAAAGCCTTGGAATTATGGAAAAGGACACTAATGAGGACCAGCCAGTGATTGTCAGTATGGAAGCCACCGCAGAGTACAATGATATAATCCCCCCTTCAACCTACTTAGACAGATTTGGAACTGGTTCCACCAACACCGCTAGCTTCCACATTTGTAAAGCCCACGCTGAGACCTGCATCTACCACTACCTCAGTCGAAATTTGCACTGCAACGAAGCAATCAACACACCCATCTTCCCCTAGTTGTTCAGGCGTTGGCAGTAGCACACTAAGCAAGTTCTCCCCAGTTTGGGACTTCTTTATAATTAGCAAGCAGACGGATAACATTACAATATACTCCATTTACCATACTAGTGTTCGGCAGGGTAAGCCTGGTTCACACTATGAAACTGGAAGCCAAATGACCCATAAGAAAATCATCACACAATCCGGTGGGAGGAACATCCTAAAAAAGCAGCTGGAGGTGGTGATGAGAGAAGGAAATAAGCTCAGATCACAGCGATAGGAAGCAATGAAGAAAAAGAGGATTACAGTTTTACACCAAGCAGCCCTGTCCTCATCAGTGCACCAGCATCACCGGCATTAGCAGCTTCCAAATTGCAGAAGGCTCAGATTCAGACACCACCGCATACAGTGATGATTCCCCTAAGGTGTACATTTTGCTTACCACCTCCTGGTTCTCTCCAGAAGTCGCCTGCGACAGTGGCACCACAAAAGAAAACAATCCAAGCTACTATTATGGGCGTGTTTAGGCAAGAAGGGCCCTATGAATGCAAACACCCAATGACACATATGTCCAATGGGAAGCTGGCTAAAATGCTAGTGCTGGGCCTCCTTCCATTTTCTTTTGTGGAAGAAATTGGATTTTCAGAATTTGTAGTGGCCACCTGCTTGAAATGGAAGGTTCATAGCTGTACCCAATTTGCCAGAGTTGCTGTTCCAGTGCTCTATCATGATGTGCTGCAATTGCTTGGACAAGCTTTGCACCACAGTGCTGTTCAAGCAACAGATTACATGTGTATTACTGCACATTTGATATCTTTTGTGGGGTTGGCAACAGCTCTATGCAGGTCTCAGTGCTTAAAAACGTTTTAGAGGGTTTGGTGGCATGCAACAGTAGTGATGTTCGCTATGGAGAAACTGAAAGACTTTAAAAGCAAGGTGTTTGAATGGCTCTGACTCAGAGGTCTCAGAATTTAATTTGTCGCCATGGACAATGGCAGTGATATAAGCAAGGCCATGTCAGTTGGTTGACATTTTGGGATCCTATCTTTGGTGCATTGCATCAACCTGAGTTTGCAAGACTTTCTCAAAAAAGAAGACATTGTCAGTAATACACTGGCCATCTACAGAAGAATCTGCACTCATTATAGTTATTGTTTTGAAGCTCAAAAGCAGTTAAGATTTATTCAGCATGTTAATAGAATACCAGTTGAATCCCTCATAAAGGAGGTGTCAACGTGTTGGAACGTGACCTACTACATGTTGTGACATCTGTTTGAACAGTATAGACTGATCACCGACTGTGTACTTTCAAAAGGAGGGGTTGCAACTGGGAAAAGCATGACCATGGCGATGGAAAAATTGAGCCTAGTCAAATGCCTGACACAAATGCTACTTCCTTTTGAGGTTTTCATATGTGAAGTCAGCAAGTAGGACAACATAACGAGCCAAGCTGCCAATACCAGTTACAACTGTTTCAAGTGTAAGGGCTTAAGTCAATGAAGAGGCAAAGACAACAGAGGTCGAGCAAGTGGCAGCACCAATGACCATTCAGAAAATCATCCAAGACTATCTGGATGGCCCAAAGGCATCTATGTGGAATCCATAAGTCTATTGGTATGAGAAAATGCAGCAAAGGCCAGGGCTCAGCAGCCTGGCAATAAAGTATTAAGGCCCATATTTATACTTCTTTAGCGCCGCATTAGCGCCGCTTTTTCACGCAAAAACGGTGCAAACTTACAAAATACAATTGTATTTTGCAAGTTTGCGCCGCTTTTGCGTCAAAGAATGACGCAAATGTAGCACTAAAAAGTATATATGTGGGCCTAAGTGTGTCTGGTATCCAGTGTTTCTACCAAATGTGTGTTCATTGCAGCTGGTGAACTTGTCACAGTCTAAAGGACCTGTCTCTCACCTCAAAACATGGCACGATTGACCATGATTAATATGAACCAACACTTCATACCATAAGGTTACTCCGTTCCTGAAACAGCACAGGAGGAGGATGAGGGAAAATGGAAAGACTCAAGTGTGTTATTTGGCCAATTTCTGAGCAAACCCTCTAGGTTTCAGGGTGAACTCTACTTCCCTGACTGAGTAGGTGACAATAGAACTTTCCTATTATCATTGAACTGCTTTGGAAAAAAAAATGCATATAGCTAGAGGCACAATTATTTGGTGTCTGACTTATGCAGCCCCCCCATTTTTTTCACATTTCTAGCTGGATTTGAGTTGGACCAGTGAGCACAGAAGCAGCCTCCCCATTCTCTTAAAGGACATAAAGACAATGCTTGCCTTTGCATATGGCACACACATTTATCGGATGCTGGTGTGCTGCTTCATTAGCCTTGGCTACATTCAGGGAGCTGAAGACAATGCAGTGGCACTGTTTCCGCCGGGCTGACTGGCGCAAACATTGCAATATGGTCAGCTCAGTGGAAACATCATAATATAACTGGGGTGAGACTATCGTGTGATTGCAGCCTCAGCCCGTCTGGTTTGGCGGTTTGATAGCCAGACCCCATACTCATAATGAGCCCCATAAAGAGACAATATAAAAGTGATGTTTGAGGTAAGTGATTAAGTAAAGTAACCTAGAAATGTATATTCGAACAAATAATTGTAGTTTACAAGGTTGTTTTAGTACATATTTCTGGATCCACAAATCCAATGTGACAGAGCGGCAAATACATTTGATTGGTTCAAACACCTGCTGAATTCCTCTACAGGAAGTTTTTCCCCATTTCTTCTTCTTTGACTGTGTCTCGTTAATCAACTAATCTCTCCAGCGCATGAGGAACCAATTTTCTTGGTGTTTTCTTCTGAAGAACTTTGGAAAATGGCATCAGGAAGAGAGAAACAGCAGGAGAAAGAGCAGAAGCAAGAAGAAGAATACTCCCAAGAAAAAAAGGAAGCAATACCTTGGAATTTTTCCTCCATTCCTTCTGGAGAAAAAAGTGATCACAAATGTGTCAAATGCAACCTTTTCAACAAACAAATGTCCAGAGGGACAAATAAAAAATATTTGCATGGAAGCAGCAGCATACTCAAGCATCTCAGGATCATCCACCCCATCACCTGGTGAGAGCCCAAATCCAGCAAGAAGCAGCGCAGGCACCTCCATCATTTGCTGCAGTGCATCTTGTTGTTCCTGAAGACCCAGTTTCTGCTGCTGTGACTGCTAATGTGTCTGCAGTTGTACCACAGATGCTAAAGGCCGTATCCTATTGCACAGTGTGCAGTACAATTATTTCCCTTAAGGAGCAGTCCAGGCCAGCATTTGTGCAGACTGTGATGAACCACAAATGATATTTTTTAAGAAGACGTTCTGTGAATTTCTCCAGTTTATTTTTATAGGTGCAATTTGTTTAAAAAATTAAATAAACACCCCAAAAGTTTCAAAAATACAAAAATAGTTCTTTTTAGAACTGCCTATTTTGGTGTAAAGAAAGAAAAACTATGGCCCATATTTATACTTTTTTGTGCCTCATGTACATTAATTTTTGATGCAAAAGCAGCGCAAACTTACAAAATACAATTATATTTTGTAAGTTTGCAACGCTTTTGCATCAAAAAATGACGCAAACGCGGCGCAAAAAAGTATAAATATGGGTCTATATGTTATATGTTTCTTTGTGGTTGTAAGAATACTCATTGCCATATGTCTACATGTATGTCACTGTGAGTCAGTATGTCAGTGTTTGTATGGGTGTATGAGTGGTTCTGTGGGTGTGTCAGAGGCTGCAATAGTGGTTTTATTGGTCTGTGGGTGGGTGTGTGAGTGTGTGAATGGGTATGTGAGTGGCTGTGTGGGTCTGTCAAGAGGTGCAGTGATGGTTTTCTAGGTGTATGGAAGGCTGTGTAAGTGTGTGAATGAGTGTTTTTGTGTTTGGGTGCATTTGTGTATGAGTTTGAACGGGTGTGTGAGTGTGTTAATGGGTCTATGAGTGGGCGTGAGACTTTGTGAATAGTTGTGTATGTGGCAGTGGCAGTCTCTGGGTGGATGCTATAGTGGTTTTGTGGGTCTGTGACTGGGTGCATGAGGGTCTCTGTGGGTCTGTCAGGAGGTGGTGTGGTTTTGTAGGTGCATGAGTGGATGTGTGAGTGTGTGAATGAGTGTGTGAGTGGGTGTGTGTGAATGGGAGTGTAAGTGGGTGTGTCAATGTGTGAATGGGTGTGTGAGTGGATGTGTCAGTATATGAATAGATATGTTAGTGGGTGTATGAGTGTGAGAATGGCTGTGTTAGTGGGTGTCTGAGTGACTGCATGTGAGGAGCTGCTGTAGTTGTTTTCTGGGTGTGTGAGTGAGAGTGTGAGTGCCTGTCTGGGTCTCTGAGTAAGAGTGGGTGTGTAAGTTGGTGTCTGAGTGGCTGTATGAGTATATGAGTTGGTGTGTGAGACCCTGTATGGGCATGTTAGTGGGTATGCAAGTGAGTATTTGTGTATTTAGGTAGCTGTGTGAGTGATTGTATGGGTGAGAAAGTGTGTCTTGGAATGACTGTTTGAGTATGTGAGAAGTGTCTGTAAAGACGTGAGTGGGTGTATGAGTGACTGGGACCATGTAAGTGGGTGTTTGACTGTATAAGTGAGTGTATTTTTAATTGTAGTCTGGAAAACCTTCACAATGTAATCTAATGCAACAGCACTAGAAGAAGTATTTTTTCCAACCACATTACTCAAATAGATGATGCCATTCATCTGTATAGAAAAGAAAAGATAAATTATAAATTAGTATTACAATTTATAAACTTATAAACAAAACTTAGAAATGTTACCAATGCAACTTTCTAATAGCAATAAATCACTACACATTTCCCATGCTCTAATGTTATACCAAAATCAACATTTCATTTTCCATTTCACTGTTCTCAGATTTTATACTTATACTTCATAAATGATGTACTTTATAAAGAAGCATCCTAAAACAGTGGAGGGAAAAACAATCATATAGACTGTAGAACCCCCACCCCTCACAACTGCACAGTATGTCATTGAAATAAACAACACAGCTCATTGCACTCACAACAGTTTTTTCAACAATCATTGTACCTATCTCTCTATACTTGATCTACTAGTACAAAGAAACATAGGTTGAAAATGAGAACTTCATCATTAGAAGTGCTACAGTAGTAATATGAGATATGTCACTCACACCAGCATAGACAAAGGGCCTCACTACAAGTTTAGTGGTCAGAATGGCAGACCACCATGTTGGCAGTCCTAAAAAGACAACTGCACCAGTGGTCCCCAGACCGCCAAATTATGATGCAACCATGCAGGACTGCTGTCGGCCAAGCTAAAAGGGCAGACCTGGCAGTGGTGAAGCGGCTTGCATCTAGGCAGTTGGACCTCCAGGGCCATCACTGCTGCAGCCAAACACTGAGCGTATTACAAACACACAGTTGCCATGGTGGTCTCCCTATGGTGGTTAGCCAATGGCGGTCAGTTGCTGGTACCACTTTAAGAGTTTGCAAGATTTCCCTATGTTTGTGCTTGTTGTCATAATTGGAGTATTTTTCATGATACTTTGTGGGGCACAATTTAAGAAAAGTGGTGCTGCACATAGTGCAGCGCCACTTTTCTTTCACCCCTTAGCGCCCCCCCTAATGCCACCATGTGTGTGCCGTATTTAGAATAAGGCACACTATGGCGGTAATTAGGGAGCTAACATCAACATTTTTTATGCTAGTCTGGTGCTTTGCAGATAAGCGTCACAAATGTTGGCGCTAATCCTGCAAAGCACCCATGGAAGCCTCCATTTAACAAGTGCTCAGAGATTTCCTTGCACCATTTTTTTGCCCCCCTAACAGGGGAACACCCCCTTTGCACAAATTATGCCTGGCGCAGGCATAATGTAGCGCAAAGGGTTACGAAGTGGTACAATGCATGCATTGCGCCACTATGTAAATACGACTCTTAGTTTTTGGCCTTCTAACCCCACATTAGCATAAAAAATGACACTAATGTGGCATTGGAATGGCACAAGGGGCTCTTAAATATGCCCCTATATTTTTCGGTTGAACTGAAGGCACTTGCTTACCCGCATGTCAGCATGCAGTCAAACATCAGCTGATACTGATTTTTTTTTAACACTGTCAATGTGTACAATTGGGCCCAGCATCCCAGCAACCAAGGTCCATCACATGCCATATGTCCAAGTGGTGCCTGGAAATCCCACAATAACAAACAAAACATTCCAGTATTCATGGTATGTCCCAAAATGTTAATGTACGCTCCAACCTAACTGCAGCCTGCATACAGATATGTAATACCAAACATTTGGCAACCCTTTTTTGGTAACTCTCAATTTAAGTGTACCCACCAGGGAGGATACCATGTGTGCATTGTGTGTAATAGAGAGGGTGACCTGACTGCAACTCCCAGGAGGCCCTGTTTCTGTAACTCCAACCACTAGCCCAGTATTCACTTGGCCCAATACATCTGTTAGTGAACCCTTAAATCAAATTTACTCACCTGGGAGGATACTATACAGCAAGTGTTGAGAAGTAGAGGGATTGACCTGACTACTAAGGCCAGGAAGCCCTGTTTTTGTAACTTCAACAGCCAGCCCAGTGTGCACTTGTCCAAATACCCTTGTTTGGTAACTCTTAATTGAAGTGTACTCACATGGGAGGATACCATTTGTATAGTGTGTGTAGTAGAGAGAGTGACCTGACTACAACTCCCAGGAGGCCTTGTCTGTAACTCCAAAACCAGCCCAGTGGTCAATTGTCCAAATACCCCTGTTTGTTAACTCTTAATTTAAGTGTACTCACCTGGGAGGATACCATTTGTGTATTGTGTGTAGTAGAGAGAGTGACCTAGCTGCAACTCCCAGGATGCCCTGTTTCTGTAACTTCAATCACCAGCCAAGAGTTCACTTGGCCCAATGCATCTGTTAGTGAACTCCCAAATGAAATGTACTCACCTGGGAGGATACCATATGGCAAGTGCTGGGAAGTAGAGGGAGTGACCCGACTACTAAGTCCAGGAGGCCCTGTTTCTGAAACTCCAACCACCAGCCCAGTAGGCACTTGTCCAAATACCCTTGTTTGGTAACTCTTAATTGAAGGGTATTCACCTGGGAGGATACCATTTGTATAGTGTGTGTAGTAGAGAGAGTGACCTGACTACAACTCCCAGGAGGCCTTGTGTCTGTAACTCCAAACACCAGCCCAGAGATCAATTTTCGAAATATTCTTGTTTGCTAACTCTCAATCAAAGTTTACTCACCTCGGAGTGACCAAGATACAGATCATGCTCAACTCAGAGAAGTGTCCGTCTACCTAGCTCCATCTTGACCTGCAAATCCAAGAAACGATTGAGGACAGGAATGACACCTTACCCAATGTGTATAAGTAATCCTAAGGCCTCAAGCTGCATCACCAGATTGGTATTGTCAGCAGAGAGCAGAGAACACAGCACTATGCACATGATGACTCCAGTCCCATATTCAACGAACTCCTGTGTTTGACTGCATCCCTCTCAACTAGACTTCCAAATGGTCAGAGCACATGTTGCCTCTCTACTGTGTTGGCTTCACTGGTGGCAAGATGTCATTTTCAGGCCATCTTCTAAAGTGTAACTGATCTGCACATCTCATCAGCTGCTTGAGTCAAATAGGTTAGGCATGCTTCACACATGTTTTGTCACATAACCCAGTACCATGGTAACTTGGCACAATAGTATTACCTACAATTTAACTATGTCCAATGTCTTTGCTTACTGTAACTTACATCCTTTGGAGGTAGATGTCACAGTTCAACCAGTACCAACGTATGTTGTTCATCAACAGGTCCAGCTGCCACTGGGCACACAGACGTCACAGAAGACATTACCACTACCCCCTGGATTTATCCCTTAGTGAGGACAACACTCCTGGACTTGTGGATGTGGAGGATGTGCCCTGGCCCAACTAGGCAACCTGGTCAGATGGCAACAGTGAGTCTCACTGTGGTCACAACGTCACTTCCCAGCCCTGTTGCTTCAAAGTCCAGGTCAGCGATGCACCCTCCAACCTGTGTACCTAGCACAGTTTCCACCATCTTATGCCCCCAGTCCAGTATCCTGAGGTGTAACTCGAGACTCCAGACACTGAGGGTCTAGGACCCAGTTGGAGAGGGCACCCTGTGCAAAGGGCACAGACTCATGGTGACAGGGTGTATGGGAGGGATTCTATGGGCCCACGGAGTGAGGCCACTGGGGCTGCTGTCGGCCAGGACATCATCAGCCACATCTTGGAGGTCTGTCAGGAGTCCCAAGACATGATGGAGGAGGTGTTAACTGAACTCCAGAACATTACGCAGCTGCAGAGGGGTCATGATTGAAAACATGGATACCCATAATACTGAAATAGGCCCCCTAACAGGGGTGATGTGGAAAATGAACACCCCACTGATCAGGGCTTTACTCCCAACATCTACCCCTTCCTGTGTGGCAAGTACATCATGCCAAAATCCATCTGTGGCAGACACAGAAAGAGAGGTTCCTGATAGAGGCACAAACAGCCCCACCCCGCCCTCCTTAGCAGCAGCTGACACCCCTCTCTCGAAAGCAGGGACATCCATCAAATAATCCACGAGGTACAGATGGCAAGACACTCACCACTGGCAGCAATAATCCTCTTCCATAAGATCCTCCTTTGTGTGATTGTGTGTCACTCATTCACGCTGTGGACTGATCCTGCACCACCTTCCATTTCCAATGGAAGAAGTACTCTGGACTTTGGACTTCCAGTGGTGTGGCATCTACTCCAATGATTTCATTCACCATGACTGACGCCTTTGCATTTATTTTTTTGTTGAGTCTTGTCACATTTATTTTATTTTATTTGTAGGGTCCCAATCACTGACTTATTGCCTGCTATTTTTAATTTCACATTTAGCCATGTATATTTGTCAGACCATTGTGAACCATACGATGATGATGCAAGGTACTTGTCCAAGATGAGATATGTTGCATGTACACAGTGTCCAGCACAGGATAACAACTATCCCACACAAACACATACATACAAGTGTCTGGTCAAAGAAGAAATGTTATTACAGTGTTCAAAACATAGGGTGTCAATATGTCTGTAATATTGCAAATAATAAATGGTTGAATCATACTTAGCAAATTAACATATTTACAGGTGCAGACCTCCAGACCATGGAAGGAAGGGATTTGCCAGACATTGCCATGTAGAAAAGGCAAACATTGAAGTGGTTGATGTCATCACCTGGAGCTGTATGACCTAATACATCAAATTAATCCAACATCAGATAATCCAAGACCCATACAGATGGCAGTACAACCGTTTCTGATCACAGGGTCATTATACTCCAGTGCTCAGGCATCTGGTGGTATGACACAAGCATATTTCAGTGATTTGGCACAGTCACTGTGGTCGACAATGATGAAAAACATCAACAGACATATGCAGGTCAAATAGAAATAATGTTTAGCCAATATGAAGGGTGATTGACATGGTGGTGGCCAGGACTACATATTTTCTAACCACATTATGACACATATGATGCATCAGGGGCACCACAGGACACAAAACAAGTTCAATGGAATCTTCTAAATGTCTGTCCTAACACAGTGCGAGCTGTCTTATCATAGGTCTCCTACACCCAAACTCTGTGACCTACATTACCTGGAACCATCCATGCCCACTTTGTATGTCAGAACAGCATCACACACTTGCCAATGTCACAACTCTAAAATACCTACATGAAGATGTCCTGGTGAGCATACCTGTACAAAGAACAAAACAAGGAGTTTAGGCAGAAACCATTCACATGGCACAAATCACATAGCAAGCATCTAGAAAACAAAGTACATTGCAATAAATCTGACACAAGCAAAAGGAAATTGTCAAGGTTGGAATGTGTCAAAAGCTATCTCACCAAACAACCTTTGGGTGCTTTTGGCTGAGTATCAGCTCCCTAACTATTTCAAAAATCCAACTCCACACATTCTCACAACTACAGTATATTGTACAGTCAGTCATGACATCTCATGGCATACTTACCCCCATGAGAAGAAGCTATTGATGAGATCTTGTTGCAAGTCAACGTCTTCCTCACTACAGTTATCTTCAGTTGACATTTTAGGATTCTCAGCCGGTGGCACTGAAGGCACCCCATTCCCCCAAGATGTACAGGATAGTCCTCTACAGGGCAATTTTATGGAGCATGCAGCATGCCATAGTTATCTGGCACACTTTCCCGGGTGAGTACAGAAGGGCTCCACCAGTCCTATCCAAACAGTGAGATCTGTCCTTTAGGAGCCCAAAAGCTCGCCCCACTGCCCTGCCCACCATGTTCTTCTATGGGCCTCATTGAAGCAGACTTCCCCTGGTGTAGCTGAATACCTTAGCTGCGTCAATAACCAAGGACGGTTTGGATATGCTGAGTCTCCTTTTAAGGAATGGGACCTAAGTACAACAATGGGTCACTGAATTCATTGTTGTAGCACCTAACATTGCTCACACACAATCATGACAGACTTGACTTGACAACCAGCCAGGCTCTCTCTGGTTCTAGTTGTGACATCAGTTGGGGTATGGTGCTGTTCTACATTATAAAGGAATCATGGTCTGATCCAGGGATACGGGCACAGAAGTTTGAGGTGTAGAGATCAGCAAACAGACAATTTACACGTCGAAGAAATTGAAGTTTTTTTCTGTTGTGATAGACTTGTTCAGTGGCCTGCAGTGGCACCAAGGCAACATGTGTGCCGTCAATGGCTCCCACCACATGTGGCAGGTAAGCAAAACCATAGAAGCCAGCCTTCACATTGGCTAAATCCTCTAGTCTGGGGAACCTGATATACCTCTCAATGTGTTTCAACATTGCTGAGAGGATGCCAAGGCCACTAGGTGAAATGGTCCCTTCTTTCTCTCCAGAGGAGCTGGAGAAACCTGTGGACAAGACCCTTCCCTTGTATGGTCAGCTCTATGACTCACCAAAGGAGCAGATAAGAGTTGCACAGGCACAATCTGTTATACACCATCCTTTCGCTCCTCACGGGCTAAAATGTGCCACTGTGTGCCAGTTAGACTTCTTGTGTGCTTGTTGTTGCAGTTTGTGTGGCATCAATGGTATGTACATGGTGCACTGATTGCAAAAAAGTACTAAGGGCCAGATGTACAAAACATTTTTCTAGTTGCAAACGGGCCAATTCGCAGAATAGGGCCGTTTGCGACAAGAAACGTGCTTTTTGGGATGTACAAAGCCCAAACTGTGATTCAGTAACTTTGTGTGTCCAGGGCGTCCCTTCCTAATACCAAATCTAATTGGTATGTATGATTGCTTTGTGACCGTGAATGCGGTCACAAACCAGTTGCAGTTAGCACTAAATTCAAATTGGTGCTAACCCATTCGCACAGGGGAAGGGGTCCCTAAGGGACCCCTTCCCCTTTGTGAACGCATATGAAAATGTTTTTTAAGAGCAGGCATTGGTCCCACAGACCACTGCCTATTCTTAAAAAATGAAACTGAAACATTTAATTTTTTTCTTTTGAAACGTAGCCTGTTTTCCTTTAAGGAAAACGGGCTGCGTTTAAAACAAATATTGCTTTGTTTAAAAGCAATCATAGACATGGTGGTCTGCTGACACCAGCAAGCCACCATACCAGTGATTTTTGCGATTACGGGTGAGCCGCAAATTGCGATCTACCTCATTAATATTAATGAGGCATGTCTATTTGCGACCCACGGGAATCGCAAAAGAAACTCAATGGAGTCTCTTACATTTGGAATTGCGATTCCCTAATTGCAATTCGCATGGAATCGTAATTAGGGAATCGCAATTCCAAATATCCATACATGTGGCCATAAATGTTTTGCACATTTACATTGTGTGGTGTGATATGTTTTGAGGTCTTGATACCCCTTGTGCTGGGTGCAAATATCTAGGCAAGAAGGTTTTACTGCCATACAATGTAATTTCTTTGAATATGAAGGTTGAAAATGTCAGACAACATGTATGTGCATGACAGCCTGAGCTGTGTATGCATCTTGTTTGAGTTATTTGAGGATCTTGTAAGCAATGTTTATTGTGCCACAGTTTTTTCACCCCACATCTGGTCTTGCCAAACTGTTGTTTAGGAGGCATATTATGACTCACTGTGTCCTTCAGGTTGCCCCACTAGCCACATTGCTGATGGCCACATGATGTACTGTCATGCATGGAAGTGATGGAGATGTGAGTGTCATGTAGGTTCTGTATTCTCAGCCTGCAGAGACCATGACCTGTCAAATGTTTCTTCCAGTATGTGACATACTCCAGGGTGTTGGAGAGTCGCTGTGGATATGCAAATGTGCCCGCTCCCTGTAGACCTGCAGATCCTGTCATGTGGCCAATATGAGGATCTAGTGGCGAAAGTTGCACTTAATGCCACAGACTATTGACTAGATTAGAAATGAGTACGGAGGTAAATTGTGTCTTTGACTCTTGATAGATCCCTTACTTCCACAGCTCTGTTGTCACCTTCACATAAGTCATATTTGGCCAGTCCAGGTATATATCACAATTGGCAAACCCAGGCTATAGATAGTGTGTAGATTCCTGGGAGGCCATGACATGTGACTCAGTAGCTTAGCTATTGTAGATATTGAACCAAACAGACCTTTGTATGTTGGATGCCATCTCTGTAGGTCTGTTACGTTCAAAGGTGTTTTCTATGGTACAGGTACATACTACAGAAACCAACCCTGAAGTGGCATCAGTCGGCATTTGGTAGGCCACATGTGCTTGCATGCACAGGGTAGAGCCTTTTTGTGCCCGCCATGCCAGTCCTTTCATTGTCACTCATGTTTTAGGGTGAAGTCTGTACTGTGGTATTTACCTGTATGGACTGTATGCACTGAGTCAATGTTGCAGAGTGTAAGGACCAGATGTAGGAACAATGGAAATTGCGAGTTGCAATTTGCGAGTCCGTGCGACTCGCAAATTGCAACTCGCAATTGGCCATGCAGAAAGGAGTCTCAGACACCTTCTGCGACTCACAATGGGGTCGCAAAGACCCACCTCATTAATATTAATGAGGTGGGTCGCAGTTTGCGACCCCATTGCGAGTATGGGCACTCATGGGGATGGTGGCCTGCTGGAGACAGCAGACCACCATGTCTGTGACGGCTTTTTAATAAAGCAGTTTTTTTTTTTCTATCTGCAGCCCGTTTTCCTTAAAGGAAAACTAGCTGCACTTAGAAAAAAAAAAAAAAAAACTTTTGTTTCGGTATTTTTTAGAGCAGGCAGTGGTCCATAGGACCACTACCTGCTCTGAAAAATTGTTTTTGTGATCATTCACAAAGGGGAAGGGGTCCCATGGGGACCCCTTCCCATTTGCGAAGGAGTTACCATCCACTTCAAGTGGATGGTAACTGCGAGTTCATTTGCTACTGCTTTCGCGGTCGCAAATGAACTTGCATAGCGTTGCGAGTCGCAAATAGGAAGGGAACACCCCTTCCTATTTGCGAGTCGGAAACGCATTTTGCGAGTCAGATCCGACTCGCAAAATGCATTTCTGCATCGCGGAGAGGCTTTTACGCCTCCCAAACGCCGTTTTTCGCCGTTTGCGAGTCGCAAAACCCTTGCTACATCTGGCCCCTAAATGTGTTTGTCCAGTCTGGCCCAAGGAGTTTACCCTTCAGAAGCCACATTGGTGTATAATGTTTTATTGTGGCTCGCATCACAGTACATATTGCTTGAGCCTGGGCTAACTGAAGTCAGTAGACTAGCTTAGTCATTGTAGGCCATGAACAGGGTAGTGGATTAGTCGGCAGATACTCCAAAAGTGTATAGTCATGTCCCTGTACTTATCAGCATGTGTGCTTAACAGTTATGGTGTGTTGAGAAGTTGCACATTTTGTGCTAGGTGTTTCTGACATGTGTGACACAACCATTTGCGTAAAATCTTGTGTTTGTAATTTTTTGATTTGTCTCTTGAATCCATACAGGTCAATGCCCATCAAAGAAAGGGAATTGGAGAGCCTTCACCCAAATGTTGCAGACCCTGACGGCCCATAGCTGATGGAGCACCCACTGTTGGAAGAGGTGGGAGGACCTAAGAAGCTGGGCCTGTAAGATCGCAGAGTTCCAGCTGGGCAGGATGCACATCAGACCCTAACCCCACTTATGTCCCACATTCTGGCGGTAGACTACCCGTAGCTTGATGGGCATGTAAGGGGATCTCCAGAGCCATAATAGTCTGAGTCCAGGGTATATTTCTGTCTGTCACATTGCCAAGTTGATGTGTTAAATTCATCCATCTCCCATTGAAGACTGGGAATGGGCCATGTGTGACACACAAGATAAGTAACTGTTTGTGTAGATATGGAAGTACCGAATACAGTCCATAAATAATTTGCTGTGTAGGGCCAACAAATGATTGTGCATAGCAATCAATCAAATGATCTTGGCTGTTGTTATGTTGTTGTTGTGGATGTAATTTGTACACAACAGTCCACTACTCTTCAGTTTGACAGTCCAAACCAAATTAATTGGTGGATCACTGTCCTCAGCCATTTGCCTGCTCAAGTGGGTATATTGGCATCTGCCCCCCAGAGGCCACTTGTCTTTAGTGGGTAACAAGTGCTGGTGCTTTACTACTGTCTGTCTTGTGAAGGTGGCCATCATACATGTGACAGAGCAAAGATTGATTTTTGGTTGCAGTTACAGATCAATACTTTCCCTTGGTGAGTGAGGAATGTCAATTGACATGATTTGTGTGACATCACTGTTGCTAACATTCTTTGTGCGTATATGTTAGCATGTGTTTCTTTCACTTTTGACAAATTATTTTCACTGCTGTTTCATGATGCATGGTCTACCTGTCTTCATGGGATGAGTTGTGTAGCCCCTCACATATGTGTGCATGCCAACATGTGTTTTGAATTGGACATTTCATGTAGTGCCACAGACAGGAGTGTGTCACCATTGATTGAAGGCTCACACATACCCTTACCCATCATTGGCGTGTACAACCACAGTAGCAATGAAGGACATGACAAGCAGGACTACAGTTGTTAGCCACAATATGCATTTTCATACCATTGATGTGGCATCATGTAGCAAAGTGCTCTGCACATGTGACATTTGGAAGGTTTGTTACCTGACTGTTGGCATGCATCATGGAATGACTTGCAGTTATGTGGGAATTATATGTGGCTGTGTACAACTATTCATCCACAGAAATCTGGGTTTGCAGGACTAAAATGGAGACAGAGATGTAGCTTCCCACTGGACAACTTGTCAAGGGCCTCCTCAAAGTAGTTGATAATTCCTGGGCCTCTCCAACATTCAAAGGACTATTGGCTTCTACTGATGCATTCAGAGTATGTCATTGTCAGGGGTGCCATGCAAGAGAGGTGATTTCCCTGGGGCTAGCTGATTTATTGTGTTGTGGATTTTGGAGACATAGCTCCCTGACAGTTTGCACAATGTGTCTACAGTGTACATTTCCATGCATGATGTGTAGTATGTCTGAGTAACATTACTACAACCTCTATGACACCATTGGGTCAATTTATATATGGTGAAGTGAGTATTGTTGATTTGTTTGCAGTGTCGCATTGGCATTTCCATGTCACCTTCTTCGAGCTACTGTACGTCAGTCAGCAACAGTCCAGCATTTTGGACCATCAATTCTTATTATTGTGGCATTGTGTGTGTGTGACAAATAGATGTATGCATGACCTTGTGTGGGATCTGTGGGAATGAACTTGGCATTGCCCTATTATTGTATGACATCAGGTAACTAAGGTATGCTACATGAGGCAAACCATTGAATGTGATGATGTCTCCTACTTGTTCAGTGGTTATTGTGTTGCCAACTTCATCCATGCAATTGGAGTTGTCTGAGATTTAGATTTTCCTTTTGGCAACTGTTGACAGTTCATATAGTATGCATGCATATGGTGTGGTAAATGTGAGAGCCACACAGTAATGCTTGCTAATCGTAGCTGTTGTTCAAGTGTGATCAGGAACATGTAGTGATTCTATTTTTCTTTGTACTTTCAGCATCATCCCAGGCAAGCAAAGAAGACAGGGTGGAAGGAAGTGGGGAAGCATCCAGCCACGGTACCTCTAATCATGACACCACTGACACGGAGGGACCTAGTGGCTCAGAGGGTGAAGGGAGTGCCACGGAGGACACAGGATGGACGTCGTCATCATCTGATTCTACCTCCATTGCCTACTCCCTAGTGGTGGCAGACCCATCAGGACCTGCTCCTGTACCATCCTTGTCTGCTACCCCCAGTTTTATCACTTCCCACCCAGTTGGTAGTGGCCACTCAACCAAGATGGTAGGCGTCTCTTCCACCCTCTTGGTTGTCTCTTCCAAACTCTTGCACGTCTCTTCCACCAAGCCCTTCCACACCTCAACCCCAGCCTCTGTCACCCCTGCTGCCCAGAGTGAGGAGACTATTGACCTCCTGAGGGGTATCTCTGTGGGGAAGACTGCCACTGTGAATGTCATCCAGGGTTTGGCCAGCCAACTTCAGCAAACAAATGTGTGCCTGGAAGGCATTCATAGTGACATGTCTAGCCTACCAAAATCTTTTCAGGCTCTGGCTTCCTTACTAACAACAGTCATCCACCCCCACAATCCTCCCCCAACATCTCCCTGTTCCCAATCCAAATTCTCTATTCCCCTGCCTGTCCGAAGCACACAGACACATATGCATGCAACGACCTCAACACAGAAAAGCAGTACACATAGACACGAGCACCACAAGACATACCAGCATGCAGGCACTCAACAGTCACCCACAATCATCACAACATTCCTACCGCTGCGGATGAATAGGCGTTGGAGTCATACCCCCTTGTACAGACTCCTGGTGGGAGTTAGCAATACTGGAGGAGAGGCACATAATACTCACCTATAGACTGACTGGGCCAGAATCAAAGAGCTGTGTGCCCAGTTGGAGCCTGACCTATTCTCAGCTATCCCCCTCTTGCGCAGGTTCTGTCAGTGCTCCATTTCCTGGTGACAGGTTCTTTCCAAGTGACAGTGGGCTTGGCAGCAGGAATGTCACAGCCAATGTTCTCAGTTGTGCTGGCAAGAGTTTTGTCTGCCCTGGTAAAACACATGTGCAGCTACATTTCTTTTCCCCAGGTGGAAGATTTGGCCACTGTGAAGGCTGGATTTTATGCAATGGGATATATCCCCAATATCATTGGGGACGAATGACGATACACATATTGCGTTTGTTCTCCCCCACCAGAATTAACAGGTGTACTGGAATCGGGAGAGTTTCCACTCCATGAACGTGCAGATGGTATGCCTGGCGGACCAGTACATCTCCCACATCAGTGCTAAGTATCCTGGGTTGGTGTATGTTGCCTTTGTCCTGAGGAATAGCAGCATCCCAAATATGATGGCCCAACTACAGAGGCACAGGTTGTGGCTTACAGGTGAGCCTTGGTCCCCACACAGTGTATGTTGGGGTATGCCCCTACTCTTAGCCAAATAGGATAGTCTGTGGCTAAATGTTGTCCCTCAGTACTTGCAGGTGACTCTGGATACCCAAACCTATCGTGGCTGCTGACCCCTGTGAGGATTGCCATGACAAGGGCTGAAGAACGTTATAATGAGGAACATGGGTGTCCAGAAGTATAATTAAGAAGACCTTTGGCCTCCTGAAGGCGAGGTTCAGGTGCCTCCATCTGACAGGTGCATCACTATGCTACTCACCCGAGAAGGTCGGTCAGATAGTAGTGGCAAGCTGCATGTTGCACAACCTGGCCCAAAGACGCCATGTAGCTTTTCTGCAGGAGGAGGAGACTGGAGATGCGCCTGTGGCAGCACTAGACCCTGAGGACAGTGAGGATGAGGAGGTAGAGGACGAGGATGTGGACAACAGAACATTAGTGATCAGTCATTAGTTTTAATGACACACAGATGAGACAGTGCAACTTCACATTTCCATTACTATTGTTGTATTCTGTGTGGCATTGGCATGCTGGCAATACCTACTTGTTTCCTCTACTTAGTGTCACCTATGGATTATCATTTTACAGGTGTTGGTGATGTGACAACAATGTTGTGATGTGATCACAGCAACCAGCAACCGGTCATTCATTCTATGCTCTCACTATGTACACTTCATTTGCAATGGATGTAGCTGTTTCAATCAATAAATATTTTCAATACATGAAATACTAGTAGTCACGTTTTATCCTAGGGTGTTTATTGTAGTGCTAATAAATTGAGGGGAACATGCAATGGAATGGGGGGATGATGGCAGAAAGTCCTGGGTATTGTTTCAGTCTGTTTGTAGCACAGGTGCAATATCCAAGGGGACATAGGAAGGGGAGCAATGGCAGTTCAAGGTGGACAAGGTGAGAGAGTGGGACACAAGGGGGACAATCAGGAAAGTCTAATTTCCTGGTGGTGGTCTTGGCAAGTGTCTCTGGCTTCTGTGTGGGTCGCAGAGAACGTTTGTGGGGTGGTTCACCTTCTGCAGGGGGAGGGATGCTGGTGGCCTGTGGGTCCTGTGGCGGGGCCTCCTGGCTGCAAGCAGCAGCAGAAGTGGAGGGCTGTTCAGTTGACAGGCTAATGTAGGGGTCCGCTGGTGTGACACTGCCTCCCTCATGATGTTGGCCATGTTTGCCAGCACCCCTGCAATGGAGACCAGGGTGTTGTTAATGGCCTGCAAGTCCTTCCTGATCCCTTGATACTGCCCCTCATGCAGCCCCCCGTTCTTCTGCACATTGTCAAGGATCTGGCCCATTGTGTCCTGGGAATGTTGATAGGCTCCCAGGATCTTGGAGAGTGCCTCCCTGCAGTCCTCCCAGTGTCCCTGTTGGCCTGTGCCCTTGTCCACTAAACGGTGTGCCCACTGCCACTGACCCCAGGTCCCTGATTGTCTTGTGGGTGAGGTGTGGCATGGGGTCCCTGTGCAGGTGGCCACACTGCTGATTGATGTGTCCTGGGGACAGAGGTGTGGGTACTCTGGGTGGGTGTTGTGGTGTGGGATACTGAAGGGGAAGGCTCTGTAGTAGTTCGTGAGCGGGCTTGGGTGACCGGCTGTCCAGTAGTCCCTGATGGGCCAGGTTGGTCCTCCAGATCCTGAAGTCCAGAGTTACTGTCATCACTGGGGGCCTCTTCTGTTGGGGGACTAGATAGTGGTGGCAGCTCCTCTCCACTGACATTGGCTGGGGTACCTGTGGGGATGTAAATAATGTATTATACTTCATGTGTTTGGCTGGTGTTGCCCTGCCAGCTTTTGCTTGCTTATGGTGATGTATTGTGGGTATGTTAGTTTCCCTATCCTGTACATGCTTTAGTGATGGGTGTCCATGCAGGGCTGAGAGGGCTATCCATGCATTCGTATGGCATGCAGGGCTGGGTATTGTGGTTAGTCACATGTGTAGGTGAAGTGTGTGGGATGTTGTGGAGTGATGGGAGTGAGGGTGAGGGGGTGTGATGGCATGCAGGTATGGGGGGGATAAGTGTTAAATGTTAACTTACCAGTGTCCAGTCCTCCAGCTACTCCAGCGAGTCCCACAGGATGCAGTATTGCCAGTACCTGCTTCTCCCATGCTGTGAATTGTGGGGGTGGAGGTGGGGATCCACCGACAGTCCTCTGTATGGCGAGCTGGTGTCTTGCTGCTATGGAATGTACCTTTCCCCATAGGTCGTTCAACCTCTTCCTGATGTTGTCCCTTATTCTTGGGTGCTGTCCCACAGCATTGACCCTGTCCACGATTCTCCAACATAGCTCAATCTTCCTTGCTACAGATATCTGCTGTACCTGTGCTCCAAACAGCTGTGGCTCTAACCTGACAATTTCCTCCACCATGACCCTTAACTCCTCCTCAGTGAGACGGGGTGCCTTTGTGGTGCAATGGGTGTTGTGTGATATGTGTTAGTGAGGGTGTGTTGAGTAATGTAGTGGGGTATGTGATGTAGAGTGCATGAGGGGTGTATGGTTGTATGTGGCGTGTGTGTCTAGTTGTCTCTGTACTCTTCTTCTCAGTCTCCTGGCAGTAATTATTGTTGGTAAAGGGTTGTGGGTAATGTGGGAGTGCATTTTATAGTGGTGTGGGTGGGTGTGTGTGGTGTGTGTATGGTTGTCAGGTGTGTATTTTTGGTACTGGCCAATGGAGTGTTGTTTTGTCTGTGGGTCTCCATTCTGAGTGTTGTGGTATGTACCGCCAATGGTTTACCACCGCTGAATGTCCGCCGTGGTGATTTGTGGGTCATTATGTGAATGATGTTGTTTTGTTGGTGTAACAGTAGGGGTTTTGGGACCGCCACTTTATCACTGACCTTTGGTCTGGCGGATTTGTGTATGTGTCTGTATTTTGTCGGATTGGTGTGTGTGTGTCATAATATGGTGAACGGATATCCGCCACCGTGGCGGTAAATTGGCGGCCATCAGCGAGGCGGTAAGCAGGATTTACTGCCAGTGTCACAATGAGGGCCTCAGTGCTCAATGGGTATTTTTCTACAATGTACTAATTGGTTCAAATTCAACAATATATTGACTTTCTGGAAAAGATTTCCAAACTCTGTTTCAAATTGATGCTCGGCCTAGACTCACTAAAATAATTCCTTTCTATTGGGATTATAAACTAGCAGAACTCAACTGATCACGGCATTCATATGATTTAATTTATCTGTGTGAAAGCATCTCCAAACTGAAGCTGTGCAATTATTTTATCAGAGACTTTGCAGCAGAAATCTCTTCCCACACATCTTTCATCTCAGTTTTCTCAGATTTTGTTATGTAAGAAGTAACATAGGCCCTCATTACAACATTGGCGGTAAATGCCGCTTACCGCCGTGCAGAAGACTGCCAACACACTGCCGCGGCCGTGGAATTCCGCCACAGATATGACGACCCACAGCTCAGAATCCGCCAAAATCTAGACACCCACACAAGTCTGCCACACCAAAGGTCAGTGATGAACTGGCGATAGCAAAACCTCCACTGTCACGCCAACAGGAATATGCCCACACTATCACGACCCACGAATCCACGCGGGGTCTTTCAACCGCGGAATTCCATTGGCGGTACACACCGCTGCACTCAAAATACACACACATTTAAAAAACACTACCACATTGGACAACTCGAAATACACACACCTGATACACATCCACACACCACTCCCACACACGCAATACAATATAAAAGACACAACCACATTACCCACAAACCCTTACTACCAAAAGTTTTTAAGAAGGCCAGAGAGACAGCAAAGACAACACCAGCATACAGAGGCACCCAACACCATCACACATACACATCCATGCACAAAACACCACAAACCCCTAAACATCACCCCACACATCACAACACACACCACCTCACACACCATCCACACCACCCCATGGCACCGCAAAGACACCCCAGGTTTTCTGAGGAGGGGCTCAGGGTCATGGTGGAGGAAATCATCCGGGTAGAGCCACATCTATTCGGATCACAGGTGCAGCACACCACCATAGCTAGGAAGATGGAGCTATGTCACAGAATTGTGGACAGGGTCAACGCATTGGGACAGCACCCAAGAACACGGGATGACATTAGGAAGAGGTGGAACGACCTACGGGGGAAAGTGCGTTCCGTGGTATCCAGACACCACATTGCGGTTCAGAGGACTGGCGGCAGACCCCCACCTCCTCCCCCACAACTAACAACATGGGAGGAGCAGGTCTTGGCTATACTGCATCCTGAGGGCCTTGCAGGAGTAGCTGGAGGAATGGACTCTGGTAAGTTAAATCTTGAACTACTTCATCCCCCACCCTACCTGCAGGCTATCACATACCCCCACCCTCGCCCTCAGCCCATCACTCCAACTCCTCACATATGTCCCACTATCACAAATCACACATGCCAACACCAAGCCCTGCATGCAACAACAAAGCATGGACACCCATCACCAATGCATGTCCACTACACATACCCACACAGACCCCTAAACAATTATCACACAAGGTCCTACACAGGAATGGAAGCACTGGGGTACAGGGTCACCCACCCATTGCACACCATGGCACACACAGATGCAAAAATCATGGCTTTACACCCCTGCAGGATCCCTACCCAATGTCACAGGACAGGAGGTTCCAGACATGTCCACTCTCCCCACAAAAGAGGCCCACAGTGATGACAGCAGCTCTGTCCAACTGGATCTAGATGACCAGCCCGGCCCATCTGGGACCTCGGGGCAGTCGGTTCCCCTCACAAAGTCACAGGCCACCACAGAGCCTCCCCCCTCAGGAAACACCAGCGCAGCACCCACCCAGCGGGCCCATACCTCTGTCCCCAGGACACGTCAAGCAGCAGTGTGTCCACCACTACAGGGAACCCAGGCTAACCCACCACCCCAAGAACAGCAGGGACCTGGGGGCAGTGGTAGTGGGCACATGGTTCAGGGGACAGAGGCCCAGGAAAACCAGGGAACTGGGAGGGCTGCTGTGCGACAGGGGGAGGACAGGCCCAGGGAACCCACTCTCCACGAGGCCCTCTCCAACATCATGGGAGAATACCATCATTCCCAGGAGACGATGACAACAGTACTGGCCAAGTTTCAGGAGACCCAGCGGCTGCAGGGGGAACAGTATTTGGGGTTCAGGGAGGAACTCAAATCCATCAATACCACCCTGGGCCCCATTGTAGGGGTGCTGAAGGACCTCATGAACACCAGGAGGGACACTGTGGCACAACAAGGGGCCCCTGACACTAGCCTGGACGATGAACTGCCCACCACCTCCGCCGGTGCTAGTGGACAGGAATCACCGCCATAGGACCACAACACCAACACCCCACCCCCTGCAGATGGAGAACCACCCCGCAAGGGGTCCTTGAGATCGAGGACAAAGACAGAGAACAATGCCAAGACCCCCGCCAAGAAATGAGACCACCCTGAATGTCATCCTTCTGTCCCACTTTGTCACCCTGTCCATACTTAAACTGCCCTAGCTCCACTTCCTATGCCCCTTTGGACAATGCACCTGTGAGACTAATAGACTGTACTCTGCCATAGACATTCCTCCACCATCACCCCTGGCCATTTTAAAACCCCCTCCACTATTTATCACTTAAATAAACACCCTTAAATCACAAAACAATCTGGAGTCAGACTGTGCTTTCACAATTGTGTATTTGCAATAACTGAGGGAAATAGCAATGTCCATTGTATTGTCAACATACCTATGTCACGCAGCTCTAGTCCACGAGGTAACATAGCAGAGGTCACACAGCGGGACCCACATCTGTGAAATCGAAAGGGAAAGTGACAAATCAGGGTCCATACACTGGGTGAAAGTGACAGACAGATGAGAGGTCGAACAATTTTATCAGATGTAGGAGGCAGTGATGTCTTCTTACCTGTGTCTCACTAGAAGTATTGATGGATCACGGTGTTTCTGTTGTCTATGTCCTCTTCTTCTGCCTCCTCTTCTTCACTGTCCACAGGCTCCAGCGCTGCCACAACACCTCCTTCAGGACCATCCTCCTGCAGAAAAGGTACCTGCCGTCGCAAAGCCAAGTTGTTCAGCATACAGCAGGCCACCATGATCTGGCACACCTCCTTTTGTGAGTAGTATAGGGAACAACCTGTCATTCGGAGGCACCTGAACCTGGCCTTCAGGAGGCCGAAGGTCCTCTCTATAACCCTCCTAGTTCACCCATGTGCCCCATTGTAGCATTCCTCTGCCCTTGTCCTGGGATTCCTCACTGGGGTCAGAAGCCATGACAGGTTGGAGTAGCCAGAGTCACCTGCAAATGTCGAGGGACACACAATAACCCTTAGGGACAACCCCAGACCCAGACAGCTATTCACACTGTATAGGGTCCATGTCCTCACCTAATAGCCACACATGGTGCCTCTGGAGTTGCCCCATCACATAAGGGATGCTGCTATTCCTCAGAATGTAAGCGTCATGCACTGAGCCAGGAAACTTGGCGTTCACATGGAAGATATACTGGTCGGCCAAGCACACCATCTGCACATTCATTGAATGGTAACTCTTCCGGTTTCTGTACACCTGTTCACTCCTGTGGGGGGGGGAACCAAGGCCACATGTGTCCCATCAATATCAACTATGATGTTGGGGATATGTCCCAGGGCATGGAAGTCACCTTTCACTGTAGGCAAATTCTCTACCTGCGGGAAAACGATGTAGCTGCGCATGTGTTTCAGCAGGGCAGACAACACTCTGGACAACACGTTAGAGAACATTGGTTGGGACATGCCTGATGCAATGGCCACTGTTGTTTGAAAGGACCCACATGCCAGGAAATGGAGTACTAACAGGACTTGCACTAGAGGGGGGATTCCTGTGGGATGGCGGATAGCTGACATCAGGTCTGGCTCCAACTGGGCACACAGTTCCTGGATTGTGGCACGATCAAGTCTGTAGGTGACTATTATATATGTCGCTCTTCCATTGTCGACAGGTCCACCAGCGGTCTGTACACAGGAGGATGCCACCATCTCCTCACCTGCCCCAGCGGACGTGCTCTATGGATGAGAACAGCGATCAGAGGGTCAGCCAACACTGAGGTACGAAATAAACAACTTTATTGCACACATTTGTCAATCCGCTATGTGCCTGTATTAGTGTGTATGCAAGGCCTAGATATGTGTAACGCATTTAAAATTAATGCCATGTGGCCCCCTGAAATGGCGACTGCCTGACCTGTAAAGTGGGACAAGGGGATATGAGGTAACTGCGCTGGCGTGGTACACCGTCGCGGTAGGCAGTCGAAGACCGCGGCGCAATCCTGCATTGGTTAACATTGGACCCTATGGGTCCTAGGTGCCAATGACGATATATGCCGGCGGTGACGGTACGCACCACTGCGGACGTGATTGCCATTTTCTCTCTGTTCACTCACTTGATACCTGATCTTCGACAGGAGAGGACCTACACTGCAAGTGCTGTTGTGACCTCAGTCTGGAAGCAACAATGGCTCAAGTGTCTGGGGAAAGGGCCCCTGCCTTCACATTGGAGGAGTTGGAGAAACTAGTGGATGGGGTCCTCCCTCAGTACACGCTACTGTACGGTCTCCAGAAAAACAGGTGAGTACACTGTGAGCATGTTGTATGGGCAATGCCTGTTTGGAGTGGTGTGGATGGGAGATGGGGGGGAGAATGAGGCATGCATGAAACAACGGTGAGTGGATGTGCGTGAGGGCAAGGGTGGGAACGTGGGCTAATGACTGTGAAGGTCCGGACGGTTATAGTTTTTCCTTTTCCCCTGTACTATTCCTGTAGGTCAGCGCCCACCAGAAGAAGGATATTTGGCGTGCCATCACCAAGGACGCTCGGGCCCTGGGGGTCCACCACAGACGGAGCACCCACTGCCGGAATAGATGGGAGGACATTCGCCGCTGGAGCAAGAAGACGGCGGAGGCCCACCTGGGGATGGCTTCCCAATGTGGGAGGGGTGCCCATAGCACCATGACCCCTCTGATGTTCCGGAGCCTGGAGGTGGCGTATCCTGAGTTGGATGGACGCTTGAGGGCATCACAGCAGCCACAAGGGGGTGAGTACACTCACATCCATCTGATTCAGCGCACATTGGAGGTGTCTGGGTGGGGGAGGTGGGCTGTGTGTAACCCTAGGCTAGGGCGAGCTTTGTAGGCAAGGACCCTTTGTGAGGCAGGCTCAGTGGCACCCCATTCCCACCAGTGGTAAGAGCCATCTACACCTAGTCAGGCTCATGTGACTTGCAGGTGTGCAGCAATCGGACATAGGCCTTGTACCCCATGTCCCTGTGATCAATTAGGGAACTCAAAGTGCATGGCATAGTGCAGAGGGCTGCTGTGTCTGTAGTGTCCGCCAATGGTAGCGTATTGCATGCACTGAACATGTCTTTCTACTTTCTTTCCCCCCCTCTTTGTGGTCTCCCTGTTCTTGTGTGCATTAGCATCATCAGGCGGAGGAGCTGTGCCACCAGAGCAGGAGGGAGCTGCATCCCAAATGGCCCCGGAGGGTGAGACTACGGACTCAGAATTCACCAGTGGGACGGAAGGCAAGGGGAGCTCCACGGCGGGGACAGGAGCTGAGGCCAGCGACACCGACTCCTCCTCTGATGGGAGCTCCCTTGCGGTGGTGGGCCCCTCTGTGCCAACCCCATCTACAGGTACAGCCGCCACCCCCCCTACCAGCACCGCCCTCCTAGCAGCCCATCAGCGTGTGCCCCGTGGCCGCTCACCCAGGAGGGTGGGCATCTCCTTCGCCCCAGGCACCTCCTGAGATCCCTCACTGTTGGGCGGTCTACCACTCTGAATGCCATCCAGGATGTAGAGAGGCAGTTGCAACAGACAAATGCATACCTGGAGGGAATTCATTCAGGCCAGGCAGCCTAACAGAGAGCATTTCAGACTCTGGCCTCAGCACTGATGGCCGCCCTTGTCCCTGTGTCCAACCTTCCCCCTCCAACCTCCTCCACCCAGACCCAATCCCCAGTACCTCAGCCTATCCCAAGCACACCATCAGACCAGCATGCACACACCTCAACACACAAGGGTAGCTCTGTCAAACATAAGCACCACACATCTCACAGGCACTCACACAAGCATCATACCCATGCACTCATACCAACATCCACTTCCTCCACTGTGCCCTCCTCCTCCATGTCTCCCTTCTCCCTTCCTGTCATGTCTCCACTCACACCTGCATGCACTACATCTTCAGCTACTATGTCCATCACCAGCACGCCCATCACCACACACCGCTCATGTGCACTCACCACCCCCACTACCATTCACACATCCCTTGTGTCCTCCCCCAGTGCGTCTGTGAGCCCTCCTCCCAAACTACACAAATGCAGTCACACACCCACCCAACAGCCATCCACCTCACGACAGCCTCCAGCCCATGCACCTTCACCCAAAGTCAGCAAACGAACACCTCCTACAACGACTACCTCTTCCTCCACTCCCAAACCCCCTCCATCTACCCGTCCCAGTGTGTCTAAAAAACGTTTCCTGTCCATCCTTGACGTCTTCCCTTCACCTCGCCCACCCCTTCAGTCCCCTAGGGCCCCCCTTTCCAGGTCCCAACCCAGCACCTCTGCCACCACATCACTGGGAACAGTGGTGCCAGCAGTAACCGGCTTCTGGAGTGCACCAAGCAGCAAGGCAGCCAGTGTCCCAAGGAGCAAGGCCAAGGACATTCCCCCACCTCCAAAACAAAAGAAGTTGCCCACAGCCCAGAGGGAGAAGGTCAAAACACCTGCCACAAAGGGCTCAGCCAGGACAACAGTTGGGAGTGGCAAGACAGCTGTGCCACATCCAAGGTGGGGAAGGGCCAGAGAAAGAAAGGGAAGTCGCCGCCAACCTGTACAGCGGACAAGACTGCCACCGGCACCGCCACATGCACTGCCGCCACGGCAACGCCACTCAGGACACCACCACCAGCAGCAAGCTTAGTGAGCCCCCCACCAGCACCGCCACTCAGGACACCGCCACCAGCAGCACGCTCAGTGAGCCCCCAACTAGCACCGCCGCTCAGGACACCGCCGCCAGCTGCACGCTCGGTGAGCCACCCACCAGCACTGTTACCCAATGAGCGCTGCAAGCACCGCTGCTACTGAGCCCGCAGCCAGCACCGCCAGCGGCCACGTCACATCCTGTGCCAGTGGCACCACTGCAGACATGGCTGCCATCCCCAGTGGTCATTCGTACAAGTCTGGTGGTCAGTTCCAGGGACCTGGACAGCTTCCATGTTGCCCTACCGTCAGTGGAGTGTCAGATCCACTACCTCTGCCCTTGGCAGGATGAAGCACTCTGGGCACAAAGCCCCCTCCAGAAACAGTGGAGAAAGGCATCCACTACCTCTGTCCTTGGCAGGATGAAGCACTCTGGGCACAAAGCCCCCTCCATAACCAGTGGAGAAAGGCATCCACTACCTCTGTCCTTGTCAGGATGAAGCACTCTGGGCACAAAGCCCCCTCCAGAACCAGTGGAGTATCACATCCACTACCTCTATCCTTGGCATGATGAAGCACTCTGGGCACAAAGCCCCCTCCAGAACCAGTGGAGACTGTTATCCACTTGAGAGACTCTGGCTTTGCAGTCCCCAGGATAAAGCAGTGGGCAAACCACCCACTGGAGAGACTTGTGAGACTGTGGCTTTGCACTCCCCAGGATAAAGCAGTGGGCAAACCACCCACTGGAGAGACTTGTGAGACTGTGGCTTTGCACTCCCCAGGATCAAGCAGTGGGCAAACCACCCACTGTAGAGACTTGAGAGACTGTGGCTTTGCACTCCCCAGGATAGAGCAGTGGGCAAACCACCCACTGGAGAGACTTGTGAGACTGTGGCTTTGCACTCCCCAGGATACCTCAATAGGCATGGAGCCCCCTCGTGGAGCTGGTGTCATGGCTGAGGTGCCCCCTTCCTTTCCCCCTGAGGTGCCTGTTTTATTTCGATCTGATGCCCCTGCAGTGTTCTCTCCGTTTAGATCGGGTATTGATTGTGGGCCTCGCCCATGCATTTTGGGCCCAGTGGTCCACGGACTATGTAGGTGCAGTACATGGACTTGAATTCTTGGTGTACATATTTGTTAATAGTGTATATATATTTTTGAGTCATGGATTTTTCCTGATTACAATCGTTCAACTCATTTCCTTTTGTCCTTGCGTTCTTCCAGGGGGAGTTGGGGGTGTAAATGTAATGTTTCAGCATGTATTGGTGTGTGTGTTGTTGTATGTGAGGGTGGGGGTGTTGCGTGTGTGTGTCACTCTCTTTTCCCTCCCCCTTCCCCTGTGTTGTAGGTGCAGTACTCACCGTGGTCGTCGCCACCGTCGGTTGTGCTCCTGGTAGAGGAGCAGGAAGACTATCACAGGGAGAATTTGGAGTTCCGGCTCCATGGCGTCCTGGTTCCTCGTGGGGTGTGTAGAGGTGAGAGTTTTCCCTTCCAAGTCCTGTTTCCGCTGTGTTTTTGTTTACGTTGAATTCACCCCGGAAAAAGTGGCGGATTGGCCTCTCATAATGATGTGGGCGGTACATTGTCTTCTGCCTTTCTGTTGGCGGTGACCGCTATGTTGTTTGTTTTTACCACCGTGGCAGTCAGAGTGTTGTCTATGTTGGCGGTTTCCTCCACGGTCATAATTCCATTTTGGTTTTACTGCCGCTTTTACACCGACCGCCAGGGTTGTAATGAGGGCCATAATAAGCAACAGCTATAGAGGCATCTGCCACAAATTGAATATCCATATTGACACTCCACATTTTTAAAATGACAGGTTTGTTGTCAATAATATATTTCAAAGCCTCTGTTCCCCTAAGGTTGTAGGTGTTTTTTAGTGATTTACGAGTAAGTGTATGTCTCACTGCAGACATACATCTGTTCACTCTTCCTTTTTAAAGAACAGGTTTTGGAAATTCAAAACAACATTTTGTGTAAAATGTTCCTTTTACTCTGTATTTCCGCCAACAGTAGTTCCCACATCTATGTGATTGGAAAAGCAGTATTCACTATGTTAGGCCTTTTTCATCAGTGTCTTTTGGAATGCTACATGTGATACACTGTTCTATGAAAGAAAGTACAGACTCACCTGTGTATGTTCCAGATTTAGGTGTATCTTTTGGCCACAGCAGCATATGAATGTGAAGAGCACCTCTTGCTTGGTACTCTTTTCGTCATAAGAAACCAGTAATTTCTCCAAGTGGTGGATTTTTTTGTTGCAGATGAAGACAGCTTGAGATCAGTGGTTAAATACCTGAAAACATTTTCAGGATCCAAAGAGCAAAGTTCTCTTGGTGACTTTAATTTGATGCTTTAATGTTAGAGTTTGCTTCTCTCAAAAACTCATGGAAACCATCTCATGCATGCATTGCACACCTCAGTGTTACAAACGAAGTTGGTGCACATACATTTTGCAACATATACTGTAGCTCATCATGATGACGATAGTACCACCACATTGGCTTGTTATCAATTTTATCGAATTGTACTTAAGCTTCTCATTTCTTCCACAAGCTTTTTCAACAAATTCTTTTGCAGACATATTTTGTACATTAGTTCCTCTCTTAAGAATATAATTAACAGTGTATGACAGTCCAGACTTATCACTTTCAAATTAAAGATGGAATACATATGGAATATTGTGTTGAACTCTAGGGTCCTCTGAATATAATCTTGTTGACATATGCTCAGCTGCAGGTATTTGCAAAGGGCAGTCATCATACCATTCGCCTATTCCAGTTAAAATAGTTGCGGAAAGCATTGGCTTTAAGCTTTCCCCCACACACTCATTGAAGCTCCTTTAGCTTGTTTTATCTGATACAGCTAATTGGCTTCCCCTATAACCTCTTTTGAACGCAGAGGTTGGATATTATAGTGCTCATATATTTCTTCAGATCTATTTCTAGCCGTTTTTCACATTGTCCACTTCAAAGCAACTTTTCTCCCGTCATTCTACTTCCACATACAACTACAGCTTTATGGTACACATTCTTCTATTTCAGATACAATGTAGCTTTCTTCCCCTTATTTGCATCCACTATCTCCTGCCAGATAGTTTTGTTTTTATGGGGACACCATTCACTAGAATAACGCTCAGTTCTTCCAAAGCGCTATCTATAGCCAATATTACATTTAAAATCTAAAGGTAAATACAGAACTCTACCTTTAGGACCTTTCTAAAGCTCAGTCAATGGTAGTTTCCCAGTCTTTTGGTTCCAAACAAACTATTCAGATGCTGAAGTTCCTCTGGAATGTTAACCACCTCTAAACTATTTTGTATTATTCTGGCAGGCATTTTGCTATCCTCTAATTTGTCATGGCAATACTTACACATGATCTGGTGTGTTGACAAACCAAAACGTTCCTCCACAAATAAATACACTGCAAATTCTAGACACTTTTCTTCTTTTCTTCAGTTTTCTTCTTCGGTTTTTAAGCACAGATCAACATTTCAAATTTGGCCTTTGTAGTGGCCTCGTCAGCAACAAATACAAACGTAGTTTGGTTTCTCTGTACAAACTGTATTTAATGTTGCTACTCATCTAAAGTTATCAGCACTAATATTTGTGTTTTGTTCCTCTACACCTGAGCATCCCAGCTCCTCATTTTGGTCAGACTACACTTCTGGACCAAAGAAATATCTTCACAATTATTTTCAACCTGTGATCCTGTACCATGCAGAAGTGCCTTGTTCATTTCTCCTAAACACAATGCAGGCCTTTTCACAAAATAAAGTCTTCTAACTAAATTTCACATTTTTGAATGCTGAACATCTAACATTTGAAAATGATGAAATGTTCTTTTGCATACTTTTCTGGATAGATATGCCAGTGAATTTCCTTGTGATTAGAATATTTCCTCACTTTTCATCGGTCTAATATTTGTGGCATTGCAATTTTCTGCTTCACACAATTAGATGGAAATTGACACAGAAAAGTTCTAAATGTATCAATTGATTCCAGATGAATATTACACATACTACTGCACAATCCTTGTGCCTTTTCTTCTACATTTCTAGGGACCATCCCCTCCTTCACAATGGGAATACCATATTTTACCTCACAGCATCAATCAGTTGTTTCAACTGCATGCACTCATGTGTTCTGTTGTAAGTAGCTTTCTTTATTAAAGAAAGCCTCAGAACTAGAGTATGTTTCCGTTTAGTGAAAATTACTTTTATTGGTAAGCCTTTTTACGCTTTTCTTCATAGGTAGCACTGGTTTATCCAGTTTGTCCTCATTTTGTTCAGTATCATGATAAATAGTTTGCACTTCAGTGCAAACGCTTTATAACTACTCTCTCAATACATTGTTTTTGTTTCAGTATTGCACTTCTCCTCTTACACTGCTTCATGTTTCGTACTAGGTTTTGTATTACCCTACTTTTAAACATGCTCACTCATATTTCTTTTAATTGTGTCTGCCTCCTTGTCAAATTAGCATTTTTAATAAAAAAAATCACTTTCACTCTGTCTCACTCCTTCTCCAGTGTGAATTAATTGTAAGCCTAGCTTTTTATTTTTAACTTTTTCAGAATTTTGCATTTTCCGACACACTGCTTTAACAAACTCTTTATTTCTCTTACCCACAGCTCTTTTTTGCCTGTACGTTCTCCACATCACGTCCTTTGTCACTCTCAGTTTAAAGCAGATCTCAGTTGTTTCTTTTTCAGCATTGTAATTGTAAATCCTCCTCTTTAAACAGAAGTAAATATCTAAAAATCAAATATAGAATACATTTAACTGTACATTACATACTATTAGATTAAATGCCATAAGTAAATCAGTAGTTATAAAAGTGCTTGTGTCAGTTTGTAATAGTCTGCCTAAGGGACTGCTTTAGACTTTGACAAACATGATGGATATCCAGTCCAACATATTACAATTCCCATAGGATAAAATGGGATTGTAACATGGGGGATGGGATGTCCGTCACGTTGTGGCAGAGTAATGCCTTCCACTAAACTCTAAATCCGGCCCTAAGGGGCATTTTTATAGCCCCGTAGCGCACCTTGAGCCACAGTAACGTCCTTTATTCTGGCATTAATTTGGCCCAAAGAGGTAAAAATCCCAATGCAGTATTTAATCCTTTGCCCTACATTATGCCTGTGCCAGGTATACAAAGGGGGCGTTCCCCCGTTAGGAAAGCTGGAAAAATGGTGTAAGGAAATCAAGAGGAGGCGTTAAAAGGGGCTGTATAACTGAGTGCACGGGTGTGTAAGTGTAACTGGCTGCCTGACTGCTAGGTACATGATGTATAGGTGCGTAAGTGGATGTGACAGTGCCTGAATGAGTGTGTGAATTACTATATCAGTGGACTTGTAGGTGAGTAAATCTTTGCGTGAACGGTTTCATGGATGTGTGACTGAGTTTGTCAGTCACTATCTGGCTAATTAAGTGATAGGTGCATAAGTGCTTTTGTGGGAGTGTAACTGGGTAGGTAACTGCCTGACTGTGTGAGTGGGTGCAAATTACATACTATTAAATTACAGCTTTTAACAAACACCAACATCTATTTTAAACATACTCATTCATACTGCCTTAATAAAACAACTGTATTATCAGTATACACATTTTTATTACTCCTTTGCTGCTCACTATATTTGTATTTAATGTTCTCGTCTATCTTCCCTTCTAATTTGCATTTTTCTGAAGTGTCTAGACAGTGGTTCCCAATCTATTAATCCTGTGTACCCCCACTTTATCATTACTGGAACCTGGAGACACCTACTGAATCATTATTGAATTCCAGGGACCCCGTACTGAGTCAACACCGGAAGCCGGGGACAACAGCCTAAACATTACTGATGATTTGAAACTTAAAACAATACATGAAGAGTAGAGAAACAGGCATTCATCAAACACATACACAAATGATAACACATTCTATTTAATTTGCAAACAAATATAAATAAAATAATAAACAAAATATTAATAGAAAGGTTGGAGCTTTTCTAAATTCAATTGAAGCCACACATCGTCCATTCTATAATCTGTTTGATGCACCTGCACTGCTCCCACAAATCAATCTGAGGATCCTAATTACATTTTTTCCTCTAATTTCCAATACTTTGAAATTCAAATAGGTTTTGAAATGTTCAGTTGTACATTTACCACTTTATTTACATACACTTTATTCATCTGTTGCTATTATTTTATGTTCTAAGCAGTCATGGACCCCATGAGAAGGCTTTGAGGAACCACAGGGGTCCCTGGACCACAGATTGGGAACCTCTGGTCTAGAAGCTGCACATTTTCTTTAAGCTTACGTGCAGTCATACTTTTTTAATATACTATTTTATAGTACAACCTAATTGATATACCTTTACATTATCCTGTGTCCAGCTTTTATAGCAATATTTTTTAATATCCGTTTTCCACTGCAAATCTCAAGTCAGAAATCTCTCAACTCTCTTCCACTGTCAGTACAAAAGTACCAATACTGGCTACCCTTTCCACTGTGCTCTCACTCATACACCAATACTTACCAAATCACAGAGTTCCTTTCATTATTTATTTTTGTTTGTTGAACAGACAGAAGCAATCAGCCCTATCACACAGAGGAGAGATGAGGAGAGACGTCAGGAGAGCACCGACTGCGCCCACAGCGTGTGTGCGTGCCAGCGTTTGGGGAGGAGTTTGGAGAGGCAGAGCGAGCTGAACCTACCCAGCCGGGGGAGCACTAGGGCTCGTGGACCTGCAGCATGTTCCCACTCCCCATCCATCACTTTGGCCTGTTTAGGGGTTAGGCTGGTAGACTTCTGATACCAGTCTCCAAGCCAGTCTCCGATCTCAAGCCCCCAAATAAACTCCGGCCGCTGTTATAGCAGAGTTGGCTCTGTTGGCTGTGTTGGCTCCCGGCAGCCCGAGGCAGCGCTTAGAGGTAGAGGAAGTGGAACGTGGAACAGGAGCCCACAAGGTAAGTGCTGAAAACCTTAAAGCGCAGAGAGTGGGCAAGTTTTTTTTTTCCACCTCCTTTGCCCTTTTGCTTGACACTTGTTTGACTTATTGCTTGACTTAATTGGTGTGCCATTTAATGATTTCTTGGAGACAGCCTGGATAATGGGCAGTTTCACAGGTACAGGGTCAGAATACATTAATCATAGAATATCGCTTTTCGTCCTAAACCATTGTCAGCATTAATTCAGGCTTCTGACATCTGCACCTTCTTTCACAGCCTTCAGTCAAGTGCCAGAAAGGGGTGTCAGTATCTGACTTGTGCCCTGCAGTGTTTACAAGGACTAATCCATTAAGGCGCAACAAGTTTTATAAAACCCTGCATTGACGCCTCGTATTGTGAACTGGATAGTTCAACCCCTGACATTATTTTGAATCAACAAAACAGCAAGGGCATTGAGGGCCATTGAGGTGACCCAGTAAGGGAACAGTCAGCATTAGGCCACCTGTAAGTAGTTTGAGCTGTGTTACCGCGGAAGTGGCCAGGCTAGGTACTGGTGAGGTTTGTGGTCCTGCCTGCTCCCCTACTTTCTTGATTCTCACGCCCCTAGCTCAAGAAGACTTTTGTTGCCTGGCAGTGAGAAATTTAAAACACAAAATACTCAAGGTAATACAAAATACGCAACAGGTGTAGACAGGTGCGGACTTTAAACAGCTCAGGAAGGGCATTACAGTAGCAGTCAAAGATAATGATATCCAGTAAACAATGGCAGTCCTTACCAAATAAAGCACACAAGAAGCCATCTTTGAAGCACCTACCAACTGCTAGGAAGCTAACAAACTCTAACAGTAGCAGCTAGATGGATCTTCCCTCACTGAGGATTGGTCCATTGCAACCTAGGAAGTCAATCTTTTCCTTTTTGACAGACCCAATGGCAGTAATATATGCAGTACCAGATGATGCCTCAGCCCTCCCATGTACTATTACTCAACTCAAAAAGGGCAGTACAGAGGTGGAAATGGGTGGAAATCACATGGCGCAGTCAGTCTTGACATCTAGCAATCCATTTGTATCAAAATTGAAGCTTACATCACAACATCATTCTCTTCCAGGCACTGAAGTGCAAAGTATTATTAACAACCCTACAAAGATTATGATGGAAACTGTTGCGCTAGTTCACAGGTCACCTGTTACCCAGGACGAAAACACTGTTGCTTCACCCTCTGCCCTTGGTGCTGCATTCGGACTCCACAATTACTCATCACTTACCAGTGTACTCTGCCAAGCATGAACCTCATATTGATGCACCATGGTCCTGCTCACTTTCGATCTCAAGCAACGCTGGCCTGATCTAAGCCTTGGAAGTTAAAACAATTCATTTTGAGGGTTCTCAATCCCCCAAGACCCCGAGCAATCAGGAGGCCCAGTTTCACCAGATATGATTCAAAGACCAGCATCACAAACCAACAGTGGAAGGGAAACACAGTACATTTTATCAGAGAATGAGAATAAAAACCCTGTTCTAGTCAAAACTTCAGTCTGGGCAGTGCAGAATTCTCACTGAAGTAAAGCTCTTTTTGTATCCTCTCAAATGCAGCACCCAAAAAGGCTGGACTCTGAAGAGGGGCACCTAAAAAATTTGCATGCAAACCTCCTCCCCTGTACGGCATGTCAAAACAATAAGCGCAAAATGTTCTTAACCAATATCTAGCAACCTGCACTGGTGGGACAGTTCAATCACAAGGCTACATTCCTCTATAGAAGTTTGGAATTTCCAGTCTGACAAGCTGGATATGCAGATTGATATCATAAATGTAATGGCTGAACAAATCGCAGCAATTAATAAAAAAATGTAAACATTAATACCATTAACAGTAGAGAGCCCAGGCAGTTCACACATTGACCCAGGTGCAATGTTTCTGTGGCCCTGGTATTGACTCTTTGTTCTACCGGATCTACTGACAAATAAATTAAAATTCACACAGCCTGGTAGAAAAAATACACTCACCGTTAGACCACAAGCCAAAAATTCCTTTGATAAGTCCAGTGGGGGAGTGGTGCAACGTGAACTGACTTGAGAGTCACAAACTCCCTCCAGTCAGACTGACCCAGTTATCTGGCAATGTGCCAAGGAAATTTAATCAGAAATATTAAATTCAGCGACCAACAGGCTACCTCCTCAGAAATTAAGAAAGTGGCAACACAAACATCTAAGAAAAGCAAGAAAGAAACAGGCAGAACACAATTATAAATTATACATGTAACTATTATTCACTAAATTATCTGATAAGTTTGACATTAAGAATGCAGAGAGAGTCGCTGGTGTAGAAGAGGCTTATAGTGCCTTGGATCTGACAGAATTATCTTCTCCAGCCTCAACTTCAGATGTAATACTACAACCTGATACTTTTGTAACAGTGCAACAACCTTTCCACAAGAGCAGGAAGATTTAACAGAATTTGCAGATCCCAAGTGAACTAGAACCACAACAGGACCAAAAAACACCCAAATTCCAGACCTAAAAACTGAAGCTGGAGCCACTAGTAGTAAACATAACCAAACTACACAGGAGCAACCATAAGGACAATCTTATTAGCCAACCTGACACTTCTGTTACAGTGCAACAATCGTCTTACAAAATCAAGCAGAAAAAAACTCACTTTCAGACCTCGAGCAATCTAAAACTACAACAGGATCAAACATCACTACATGTTCAGACTCAATTACCGGCCCTCATTACAACATTGGTGGAAAATGCTGCTGACCGCCATGCCGACGGCCGCCAACATACCGTGTCCGCAGCGGAAATCCGCTATGGGTATTATGACCCACACTGAGAAATCCCCCACAATACAAACACCCACACAAGTCCACCACATCAAAGGTCAGTGATAAATTGGCGGAACCAAAACCGAAACCGTCACGCCAACAGGAATACGCCCACAGTATCATGACCCACGAATCAATGCAGCTGTCATTCAACCATGGTAAACTATTGGCGGTACACACCGCCACGATCAAAATACATACACACTTACAAAACACAACCACATTGGACAATTCCATATACACACACCTGACACACATACACACACCATACCCACATACTCACAACACTATAAAACACACACCCACTTTACCCACAACCCCTTACACTGAAAAAGTTTGAAGAAGCAGAGAGAGCGAAAAGTAAAGACCACACCAGCATCCAGTGGCACACAACACCATCACTCATACACCATCCACGCACAAAGCACCACACACCCCAAAACATCACCCCACACATCACATCTAACATCACCTGACACATCACTCACACCACATCATGGCACCTCAAAGACTCCCCAGGTTATCTGAGGAGGAGCTCAGGGTCATGGTGGAGGAAATCATCCGGGTAGAGCCACAGCTATTCAGATCACAGGTGCAGCAGACGTCCATTGCAAGGAAGATGGAGCTATGGCGGAGAATTGTCAACAGGGTCAACGCAGTGGGACAGCATCCAAGAACAAGGGATGACATCAGGAAGAGGTGGAACAACCTACGGGGGAAGGTACTTTCCGTGGTATCCAGACACCAGGAAGCCGTACAGAAGACTGGCGGTGGACCCCCACCTCCTCCCCCACAACTAACAACATGGGAGGAGAATGTCTTGGCAATTATGCATCCTGAGGGCCTCGCAGGAGTAGCAGGAGGACTGGACTCTGGTAAGTCATATCTTTACTATTATATCCCCCCCCACCCTACCTGCATGCCATCACTAACTCCTACCCCTACCCTCACCCCCATCATTCCAACACCTCACATATACCCCACCATCACAACCCACCCATCCCAATACCAAGCCCTGCATGCAACAAAAATGCATGGACACCCATCACAGACCTGCATGGACACCCATCACCAAAGCATGTCCAAGAGAGAGACTCACAATCACCACTCACACAAGGGCCAAGGCGATGGTGCAAGCACAGTACTAGAGGAAAACACTCCCATTGCACAAGATGGCACACATAGATATAATAACAATGCATTTACACCCCAACAGGACCCCTACCCAACGTCACCGGACAAGAGGTGCCAGCCATATCCAGTCCCCCCACAGAAGAGGCCCACAGTGATGACAGCAACTCTGCATGCCTGGATCAAGATGACCAGCCCAGAACAGTTGGTTCCCCTGCCACAGTCTCAATCTTCCGCAGAACCTCCCCCCTCAGGAAACACCACCACAGCACCCACTCAGGGGGCCCATGCCACTGTCCCCAGGACACGTCACTCAGCAGTGTGTCCACCACTATAGGGACCCCAGGCAAACCCACTAACCCAAGACAATCAGGGGATCAGTGGCAGTAGGCACACGGTTTAGGGGACAGAGGCACAGGACAACATGGAAGCTGGGAGGACCGCTGTGAGACAGGGGGAGGACAGGCCAAGGGAACCCACTCTCCACAAGGCACTCTCCAAAATCATGGGAGCATACCACCATTCCCAAGAGACCGTGGGCATGGTACTGGCCAAGTTTTAGGAGACCCAGCGGCTGCAGGAGGGACACTACATGGGGATCAGGGAGGACTTGAAGTCCATTAACACCACCCTGGTCACCATTGCAAGGGTGCTGGCAGACATGGCCAACACCATGAGGGAGACAGTGGCATACCACCGGGCCCCTGACACTAGCCCGACCAATGAACAGCCTTCCACGTCCGCCGGCGCTAGTGGAAGGAGGCCCCGGCACACGACCAACAGGCCACAGGCACCCCACCCCCTGCAGAGGGAGAACCACCCCACAAACGGTCCCTGCGATCCAGGCAGAAGACAGAGAACATTGCCAAGACCCCCGCCAGGAAATAAGACTCTCCTGAATGTCACCCTCCTGTCCCACTCTGTCATCCTGTCCATCCTTGAACTGACATTGCTCCCCTTCCTATGCCCCATTGGACAATGCACCTGTGATAACAAGAGACTGGACTCTACTATGGACCTTCCTCCACCATCACCCCAGCCCCTTCCACATACCCCTATACACATTAGCCCATAAATAAACACCCTTGAATCACAAACCAATCTGGAGTCAGTTTGTTTTTTCACAAATGTATAATTGCAACATCATCCACTAATATCAATGTAAAAGTTCATTTGCTCATACCATTGTATGACAGTTATTGGGCAGCAGTTAATATAGCAGAAGGCACAATGAGGTACCCAGATCTGTGAAATGGAAAGCCAAAGTGAACTGTCAGTGTCCATAGACAGAGGTTAAGAGGCTGACTTATACAATGTCCTACAGTAGTCAGTTATGAGAGGAGCAGTGCCAGTCTCTTACCTGTGTGTCACTGGAAGTACTGCATGATGATGTTAGTTCGGTTGTCGATATCTTCTTCCTCTGCCTCCTCTTCCTCACTGTCCACAGGCTCCACAGCTGCCACAAGACCATCATCGGGCCCATCCTCCTGCAGAAAAGGCACCTGGCATCGCAATGCCAGGTTGTGCAACATGCAGCATGCCACGATTATCCGGCACACCTTCTTCGGTGAGTAGTATAGGGAGCCACCTGTTAGATGGAGGCACCGGAATCTGGTCTTGAGGAGGCCGAACGTCCTCACAAAAATCAGCCTAGTTCACCTTGTGCTTCATTGTAGCATTCCTCTACCCTTGTCCTGGCATTCCTCACTGGGGTCAGTAGCCATGAGAGGTTGGGGTAACCAGAGTCACCTGCAAATATCAAGGGATATCTGTTAGACACATACTAACCCTTAGGGACAACCCCATACCCAGACACCTATTCATACTGTGTGGGGACCATGGGCTCACCTATTAGCCACACCCGGTGCCTCTGGAGTTGGCCCATCTGAGGTACTGGGTTTTTCAGAACCGGTACTGATCCGGTAACCCAGCGGTGCCAGGGTACACCCAAAGACCTCGGGTACTTTCCTGATTCAGACTACAGAAACTCAGAGTCTTCTAGGTGAAGTCAAAGATCGAATTTATTGGCTGCAACCAAGTAACAAGTGTCCTAGAAGTACAACAGCACGGTTTGTATGTTCTCAGGAGACTGTGTGTCAATGCAAAATCAGGTTTCCTTATATACAGTTTTTTAAGCTTCAGGCAAACATTCTTGACATTTTGGTTTGTCATTCACATGTTTTCACTACAAAGGAAAAAACAGTGTCATGATGAAACCTCATATTTCATGTCATCCAACCCATAATAAATTACCCGGCAAGGCCTAGAATTTCACATCAGATAAGTGTGGACCCCCAATAAAAACGGGCACCTCCCCCTCGTAAAGTAAGAAGAAGAAAAGAGCAGGTGCAGGTGTGAGCAAGATTAGGCAGGGTGTGTGAGCGATAATAAGGGTTTTATGGCATGGTGTGCCTTGATGCTATCTGATTCGGTCACTGGGAGAGAGACTGACCAAACAGGTTTGGCCTGAGGCAATGGTTCCAGCTTGCCCAGGTCAGAGAAAAGTCAATCAAGGTGTACGTGTCCTTGGAATCAAATCCGACTGTATTATAAGCCTATGTGAGGGCAACTTTTAAAATGGCTGTCGTGTATAAAATGGGAGCCACGAGTGCAGGACGAAAATGGCGATTTCGAGGTGAAAACGCTGCTGGAATTGAGCGAAAATGCTCATGCTTAGTGTACTAGTCATTATCGGTCTTTTGATACTAAAATCGTACTGCTGTGGCAAAGCAGATTACATGGGTCCAGAATTTTTAGAACCACACATCACATAAGGGATACTGCTATTCCTCAAAATGTAAATGTCATGCACCGAGCCAAGATACTTGGCATTCACATGAGAGATGTACTGGTCTGCCAAACATACCATCTGCACATTCATAGAATGGTAGCTTTTTCAATTTCTGTACACTTGTTCATTTCTGCGGGGTGGGACAAATGCCACATGTGTACCAGCAATGGCACCTATGATGTTGGGGATATGTCCCAGGGCATAAAAGTCAGCCTTCACTGTGGGCAAATCCTCCATCTGGGGGAAATGATGTAGCTGCGCATGTGTTTCAGCAGGGCTGACAACACTCTGGTCAACACATTAGAAAACATTGGCTGAAACATCCCTGATGCCATGGCCACTGTAGTTTGAAGCGAGCCACTTGCCATGAAATGGAGCACTGACAGGACCTGCACTAGAGGGGGCATTCCTGTGGGATGGTGGATAGCTGACATCAGGTTTGGCTCCAATTGTGCACACAGTTCTTGGATTGTAGAATGATCAAGTCTGTAGGCGATGACGCCATCTGATCATCTGCCCCAGTGGATGTGCCCTGTGGAGGAGAATGGTGAACAGAGGGTCATGTTCCACATAGTTTGCACAAGTGTGTTTTCAGTAATGTGAGTAAATCCGTGTGTGTCGTTGTTAGTCCATATATCTGTCAAATAGTGCTGTGACGCAGTTAGGTGCCATGCCATGTGCCCCCCTGAAATGGTGGTTACCTAACCTGTAAGGAGGAACAAGGGGAAATGAGGTAACTGCGCTGGCGCTGTGCAGCGTCATGGTAGGCGGTCGAAGACCGCCGCGCAATTTAGCTTTGGTTATCATTGGGCCCTATGGGTTCCAGGAGCCAATGACGATGTACGCCGGTGGTGACGGTGCGCACTGCCGCAGACGTGACCGCCATTTTCTATCGCTTCACTTACTTGATACCTGACCTTCAACAGGAGAGGACCTACACTGCAAGTGCTGCTGTAACCTGTGTCTGGAAGCTACAATGGCTCATGTGTCTGGGGAAAGGGCGCCTGCCTTCACCGCAGAGGAGTTGGACAAAATGGTGGATGGGGTCCTCCCCCAGTACACGCTACTCTACGGTCCTCCAGACAAATAGGTGATTACACTGTGAGCATGATGTGTGGGCAATGCCTGTTTGGAGTGGTGTGGATGGAAGATACATGTGGGGGGGGCTGAGGCCTGCATGTGAGGATGGTGAGTGTATGTGCATCAGGGCATGGGTGGGAACTGGTGGGCAATGAGTATGACGGCCCGGATGGGAGAGGAATTTCCTTTCATCCTGTACCTTTCCTCTAGGTCAGCGCCCACCAGAAGAAGGGTATTTGGCGTGCCATCGCCAAGGAAGTGCGGACCCTGGGGGTCTATCATAGATGGAGCACCCACTGCCGCAAGAGATGGGAGGACCTGCGCCGCTGGAGCAAGAAGACGGCAGAGGCCAAGATGGGGCTGGCCTCCCAATGTGGAAGGGGTGCCCGTCACACCACGACCCCCCTGATGTTCCGGATCTTGGTGGTGGCATATCCAGAGTTGGATGGCCAATTGAGGGCATCACAACAGCCACAAGTGGGTGAGTTCAGTGTCATTCAGCTGACTCTTCACGCTTTACGAAGTGTCTGGTTGGGGGATGTGGGCTGTGGGTCCCCCTAGGCCAGGGCGAACTAGGTAGGGTAGGTCCCTTGTGAGGCAGGCTCTGAGGCACTCCAACCAAGTGTTAGTGGGCATCTACAACTAGTCAGGCTGCTGTGGGTTCCAGGTGTGCAGAAAATGGTGTTAGGCATAGTGCCCCATGGGCAGGTGATTTTCCTACTAACTGCTAGTGCATGACCTAGTGCATAGGGCTGCTCCCTGTGTGTTGTGTCCGCCAACGGTAGTGGTGTTGCTGGCATTGACCATGTGTCTCCTCTGTCTCTCCCCCCTCTTCTTGCTTTGTCACCCTGTCCTTGTGTGCATTAGCATCATCTGGCGGAGGAGCAGAGGCACCGGCGACAGAGGGAGCTGCATCCCACATGTCCCTGGAGGGTGAATCTGAAGGCACCAGTGGGACGGAGGGCGAGGAGATCTCCACAATGGGGACAGGAGGGGACACCAGCGACTCCTCTGATGGGAGCTCACTTGCGGTGGTGGGCACCTCTGTGCCCACCGCAAAAACAGGTACAGCCGCCACCCCCCACCAGTATCGCCCTCCCAGCAGCCCCTCAGGATGTTTCCCGTGCCCGCTCACCCAGGAGGGAGGGCATCTCTTTTGCCCCAGGCACCTCAGGCCCTGCCCCAGTCAGCCCTGCTGCCCTCAGTGAGGAGGCTATTGACCTCCTGAGATCCCTCACTGTGGGCAGTCAACCCTTCTGAATGCCCTCCAGGGTGTCAAGAGGCATTTACAGCAAACAAATGAATACCTGGAGGGCATTCATTCTGGCGTGGCGGCCCAACAGAGAGCATTTCAGGCTTTGGCCTCAGCACTATTGGCAGCCATTGTCCCTGTGTCCAGCCTCCCCCCTCCAACTTCCACAACCCAGACCCAATCCCCTCTACCGCAGCCTATCCCAAGCACACCTTCCAACCAGCATGCACACACATCAACACACAAAAGTGGCTCAGGAAAACAAGCATCACACATCCCACAGGCACTCACACAAGCACCATACCCATGCAGACAGACCAACATCCACTGCCTCCACTGTGTCCCGTTCCTCCACGTCGTCCACCTCCCTCCCTGTCTCGTCTCCACTCACACCTGCATGCAGTACATCATCAGCCACTACCTCCATCACCAGCACGCCCATCACTACACACCGCTCATGTGCATTCACCACCCCCACTACCATTCACACATCCCCTGTATCCTCTCCCAGTGTGTCTGTAAGCCCTCCTCCCAAATTACACAGACGCAGGCACACACCCACTCAACAGCCATCCACCTCACAACAGCCTCCAACCCATGCACCTTCACCCAAAACTCAGCAGACGTACACCTCCTACAACTAATACCTCTTCCTCCACTCCCAAAACCCCTCCATCTTCCTGTCCCAGTGTGTCTCAAAAACCTTTCCTAGCTAACTTTGACCTCTTCCCTACACCTCCCCCCGTCCTTCCCCTAGGGCCAGGATGTCTAGATCCCAGCCCAGCCCCTCAGCCACCAAATCTGCTACTCCAGGAAGGTCTAAGGGGGCACCCGTAAGAGCTGCCAGTGTGCCACTGACGAAAAGAAGGACCACCCTATTCCACCACCTGCAAAGGTCAAAAAGGGGCCGGCTTCCAGCAGGGAACAGTCACACCACACACCCAGCAAGGCCTACCTTAACACTGAGTGGACAGTGCCAAGGACTCTGCGGCGACTGTCAAGATGGGGAAGGGCCACAAACCAAAGGGCATATCACCTCCTGGCACAATGTCACCTGTTGAGGGGCCGGTGACCACCAAATCATCTGGGATGGCAGCCACATGGACCACAGTCACCACCGCTGCTCCAACCGCCACCTGCATGCCACCTGCACTGCTGCTGCTACAACGTCAGTCTGCAGCATTCTCCCCAAGGACTAGCCATCCGAGGCTGCCGGATACGGTATTGTGTCTCTATCCACCGCAACTGTCACTTGCACCACGGCCAGCACTGGCAGCATCTTCAACGCAGCCACCACAGCCTACACCACCATCAGCACCGCCACATGCACATCCAATGCCACTCTATCAGCTGTCAGCAGCATCCCCAGTGTTCAGCCATCAGAGTCTGCAGGTGACATCCTAGACACTGGACACGCCACTTGAGACACCACCTCCAGCACTGACTCAAACCAGCAATTGACAGCCTAAGTCACCGCAGGATGGATTGTGGGTCTGCCTCCATGGAGTATCATGCTACCTGCTCCAGGTCCATCGTGTGGCTGAGACACCCAGGTGAGACGAAGTAAACTGCCACACCCCAAGTGCTGCATCACTGGGCACAAAGCCCCATCCAGAACCAGTGGAGAAAAGCATCCACTAACACAGTCCTTGCCAGGATGACGCACTCTGGACACAAAGCCCCCTCCAGAACCAGTGGAGAAAAGCATCCACTAACCCAGTCCTTGGCAGGATGAAGCACTCTGGGTACAAAGCCCCCTCCAGAATCAGTGGAGAAGGCATACACTAGAGATACTGTGGCTTTGCACTCCCCAGGACCAAGCAGTGGGCAGTGTAGCCACTTGATAGACTTGAGAGACTTTGGCTTTGCAGTCCGCACGACCAGGTAGTGGGCAACCAACCCACTTGAGAGACTTGAGAGACTTGAGAGACTTGAGAGACTTGAGAGACTTGAGAGACTGGCTTTGCCCTCCCCAGGACCAAGCAGTGGGCATAGAGCCCCCTCAAGGAGCAGTGGCGTCGTACCATCATCCGGCTGAGGTGCCCCCCTCTCCCATTCCCCCTGAGGTGCTTGTTATTTTTTTCGACCTGATTCCCCTGCAGTGTTCTCTCCGTTTTAAGGCAGGTGTCATGTGTGGGATTCGCCCATGATGGTTTTGCCCACTGGGCCATGGACATCTGCAAAGGACAGTGCACGGCCTTCTGTCCAAAATTTAAATATTTGTATATACTGGTTTTTACAATCGTTTACTTTATCTGCCTATTTCTAATATATGAAAGATTTGACTCAATTCCTTTGGTCCTTGCGTTCTTCCAGGTGGTTACGGGGTGCATATGTAATGTTGTTGCATGTATTCGTGTGTATGGTGTTGTGGGTGATTGTAGGGGTGGGGATGTTGCGTTTTGCGTGTGTGTGTCACTCTCTTTTGCCTCCTCCCCTCCCCTGTGTGCTAGGTGCAGTACTCACTGTCGTCGTCGCTGCCACCACCTTCTTTCCACTTCGTCGTGTATTAATAGATACAGCAACATGGGCAGGACCTGTAACTCGGGCTCTGTGGCATCCTGATTCTTCGTTGATTGTCAAGAGGTGAGTGGTTTCCCTTCTGTGTTCTGTTTCTGCCGTGCTTTTGATGGCGTTGGTACTGCCCCGGAAAAGCTGGCTGATTGGTGCCTTGTAATAGTGTGGGCAGTACATTGTCTTCCACTTGTCTGTTGGAGGTGACCGCCGCGGTGTTTGTTGTTACCGCCGTGGCGGTCGGAGTGTTAAAGTGGCTATCTGTGTTGGCGGTTTCCGCCATGGTCATGATTCCATTTTTTTAACCGCCAGCCTGTTAGCGGTATTGTCTCCACTTTAACACCGACTGCCACGGTTGTAATGAGGGCCTGAATGTTAATCGGCATGACCATCAAGGAGACCAGTTAACAACCTTTCCGGAATGTCTAAGACTGCTGCCTTAAATGGAAGATTTTAAGATGATTCTCCTTTGAGCCACACATAATACAGCCCAAAATCAAGGTTGACTATAGATTATACCTTAGTTACTTTACCTTTGATCCTGCTGGTACGGCATTTCAAACTAAAATATAGGACAAGCAGTGATCACTCTTGTCAAATACTTACCTTAGGGACATCTCCACCTGTTCACTATCAAGCTCCCACACAGGTGGGTCTCATAGAAACTACAAATTTAAAGAAACTATGTTGATCATCAAATACAATAGTAGCTTTAACATCATCTGCAATGCTGATTATGCAGGAAAGCCTAAATATTCATGCCCCAATGTTGGAAGCCTGGATAAAGCTCGGAAAGAAATTATTCGACCTTCATTCACCCCTATTTCATCTCGACCATTCCTTCATACTAGTCAAACTCCTCTGGACCGTCATTCGGAACTAAGCAACTTTCTTACGAAAGCCCAAAGGAAGCTGGCAAGACATCTGAAGGCATGCCCAGGCAACCTACACCTTTGGGAACAAGTGAAAAGTAATATAAAAGGCAAATATGGAAAGGAAAAAGCTGAAGGAAAAATATTATTTTGGTCAAAGATAATATATGCTGCAAAAGAGAAAAATCACAGGAAATTTCAGGAAATCATCAATCACCTGAGCACCAGAGGAAGTCTGATTAGCAATTCAAGCATCGCTGAGAATGACTGAGTGAATTACCTCAAGACAACTTTCTCAATAAACCCCCAAATTAGTGAAAAGAGCATTCCAGCAATATTGCGATCACTAACCTTGGGACATAATCCTCAATCCTCGGTGACCAATGAAGAGGCAGTTGATCAAACTTTGTCTTCTCACAGCATATATAAAGTCCTTCTTAAGGCCCGTTGTGAAGGGGCTCCCGGGCCATCTGACCTACCTCAAGCCATCTTCAAGAAAGAAGCAGTCTTTTGATCTGAGGTGTTATGTTCTCTGCATCAAAAAGTCAGACTGGGAGGGGCAATTCCTGAAAGTTGGCGAAGCTCCATAATTAATCTGATTTCAAGGGACAGGGTTAGCCTAGCCAATTATAAGTTAATCGCCCTCCAAGATGCAGAGGCACAAAATTACTCCTTTTTGCTTCTTGCTGAATTAATCACCTGGTCAGATGAACATAATATCATCCCACCCAATCAAACAGGATTTTGGAAAAGAGAGGGCATAACAAATATATTAATAACTACCTTCCTCGCTGAACAAAGTAGACAACATAGAAGGTTATACCTCGGTTTTATTGACTTTAAAGCCACCTTCAACCAAGTGAATAGACAGCTGCTGTGGTGTAAATTAAAGTGATGGGGTCTTCTGGATCCACTTTTGAATGCAATAATTTCATTATATTCCAACACATGGGTACGAATAAAAATTGGAGATGGCAACTCTGGTTTGAAAGAAGGCTGTATTCTAGCTCACACCTTTTTAATTTATTCATGGCAGATCACTCCCCGGCCATGGACACTGCAAATGTACATCCTCCCCTTCTGGAAGGGACTTTGTTAACACACCTACTATACACAGATGACCTGGTTCTGTTTAGTCGCACAAAGGAAGGCCATCACCTTCAAAGAAACCGCTAGACACCAGGGATAATTATTTTTGTGTGTTTTTTTGTTTTATGTATGTGTTTCATGTATGATCCCTTAGGCAAGGGTTGCTCCCTTGGGGGCAAATTTACTTTTACGCCATTTCTGCCCCCATGGGGGCAGATCGGCCTATTTTCATCAGCCCAATCTGCCCCCAGGGGGGCAGTAACCACTAGACTCCAGGGAGTTTATTTTATTTATGTTTATGAAATTACCTGTTATTAGGCCGATCTGCCCCGGGGGGGGGGGGGGCAGAAATCACTTTCGTACCAGGGACTGGTGTGTGTGCATCGCGATTGAGCAGCAGAAATGCTGAGAGAAACATGAAAGGAAAGGCCTTTCCTCTCCTTTCATGCCTCTCTCGCCCCCTCCACGTGATTGGAGGAGAAATGCTTTTACATTTCTCCTCCGATCCATGCTGGAAGCTGAGTTTCCAGCTCGGTGGGGGCAGCCTCTGATGACGTCAGCACACGATCAAGTGCTGACGCCATCAGATGCCACCAGGGTGTCGGGGGTGGGGTGGAAGGGTACTTGATTCCCCTTCCACCCCTGCCCAGGGGAGTGGGGTGCATGGCCCCCAGGGGGAGCGCTAGCGCTTCCCAGTGGACACCTGTCTGCACGTAATGGTTACGTACTGGGCACCCAAGCGGTTCTACCCAGGACCTAACCGTTACATCAGGGCACCTGAGGGGTTAAAAAGTAATTTGCAATCCACATTATGCCTAAAGCATTAGAGTGATGTTGACATCAAGACACCTTTAATTTTAAAGATGTTCTGTAAAGGAGTTGTAATTCTAGTGAAATGTATTTAACCAATATGTAAGGTGCACAATTGTTATGATTTAAATTGACTGAAACAATAAAATCAAACTCTTGAAAACTCTTATTTATTTTTGTTTTATTACTTCTCAATCTACACTATTTTTAACCGTTTCCATGTTTCCTGTAAAGAAGTCCAATTTGCTATGTTTTTGTGGGAGAATCCATGGATCAACCGTGGCGCTCAGCGTGTCACCCAATTGTAATTTTGCAGTGAATTGAGAGATCTACACATAATCCCTTGTAAGCATTTAACAATCTTCTGTCAATGCTTTTCATTTATATTTTGCTTTGTGAAATATGCTCAGTTACAAGGAATACACTCACTACTGAGCAATTTATGTACACCAGTCTGCATCTGAATTTCTCACTGCAGCCTCTTTTTATTTGATTTTGTACCCTTTCCATCACACTTGTTTAGCTCAGTTTCCATAGTAACCATGTTTCCAACAGGCTCAAGCTAGCAGTAGGTCAAAAGTTCACTAGACCTTCTCTACAGCATACTTGTGTCACATTAACTCGAGCAAGTGGTTGAGCGTTTGCAATTCCAAACATTTATTTTTTTCTATTTTTCCATATTTTTCCCAATCACAGAGTTAGTTAGTTTCTTTCATAAAGTTACTACCTAATTTTAATTCTCTGTTCATCTTCACCATCCAATCAAATCTGTTCCTTTACATTTTCAATGCTGTTCTCCATTTTAACTATCTTTCATCTTCAAAACTGACTCATTCTCCTGCAGCCTTTTCCAGCATGCTACTCTTGTTTATCTCTAAAATGTTCAGAGCCTGGATGGTGGGCCATAGTTTGGTGTTGTGGGGCAGAGAGAGTGCTGGAAAGAGTGGCATTGACAGGGACCTAGATTTACCTTATGTAGAAATCACTCGGGTTAGCCAGAGAGGGCTAAAGTGGCATCAGTTGATGTCTTTGGTTGAAAGCATTGCAGATTGCTAACATCCAGACCTGATGATTTGTGCTCTTGTCACAATTACTCGGGTAGGACTAGCAATCCTAATAAAGGACATCTATAGTAAATCAAAGACATTTTCCCACTATACCGCCTTGGTATCCACAGAGAAATCCAGGAAACATGCCAATAAAACTGTTTCTGTATTCCTCCGAGATCACAACAGGGGCTCTACATACCACAACAAATTATGCTTTGATGTGGACAGAATACATCGAAAAGACGGATTCTATTTCAAGGAAATAGGCAATAAGGTGTGCCTCAAAAACGTAAAAGACTGCAACTTTGTCTATGTGTAATTATCATTTACACATTATGAGCACAAAAACTCTTTTTATACCCAAACCTTCAGCACAACCAAAAGCAAACATTCAATACAAAAAAGCAAAGCACTCTGGATCTATGATAGACCTGTGGACACATTTCTAAACAAAAGCACAAATTCAATACAACACCACAACACATTTAATGGAGTGGGTGTGTGAGTGGCTGCATGGGTGTCTGATGGAGTGTTTGAGTGACATGTGGGTGTGTGATTGGGTGTATGAGTGGCTGTATGGCTCTGTGACAGAGTGTGTTTATGTTTTTGTGTGGGTGTGTGAGTGCCTGTGTGTGTTTGTGAGTGGGTGTGTGAGGGTGCTGGAAATGGCCTTTCTACAGGGTCACTCCCAAACTTCTTGCCTTCTCCTTCTCTTTTTCTGACCTCATTTTTGCAGGCTTTAGGACTTTGCGCACCTTACCACTGCTAATCAGTGCTAAAGTTCATATGCTCTCTCCCTAAAACATGGTGACATTGGCTCATACCCAATTGGCATATTTAATTTACTTGTAAGTTCCTAGCAAAGTACACTACATGTGCCCAGGGCATTTAAATTAAATACTACTAGTGGGCCTGCAGCACTGGTTGTGCCTCCCACATAAGTGTAACTTAACCATGTCTCAGGCCTGCCACTGCAAGGCGTGTGTGTGTGCAGTTTCACTGCCACTTCGACTTGCCATTTAAAAGTACTTACAAAGCCTTAAACTCCACTTTTTCTACATATACGTCACCCCTAAGGTAGGCCCCAGGTAACCCATAGGGCAGGGTGCTATGTAGGTATAAGGCAGGACATGTATCTGTGTAGTTTATGTGTCCTGGTAGTGTAAAACTCCTAAATTCGTCTTCCACTATTGTGAGGCCTGCTTTTTTCATAGGATAGCATTGGGCTACCCAGATATCCTGTTGAGTGGTAGATTCTGATCTGAAAGGGGTAACAAGGTCATACGTAGTATGGCCAGAATGGTAATACAAAGTCCTGCTGACTGGTGAAGTTGGATTTTATATTACTATTTTAGAACTGCCACTTTAAGAGAGTGAGCGTTTCTCTGCCTTACAATCCACGTCTGGGCTGGGCTGGTTGACAGCTCCCTTGTGCATTTTACCCAGACAACCACAAACACAGGATGCTCAGTCACACCGGCACACATCTGCATACTGAATAGGTCCTACTGGGCTGGAAGAGTGGAGGGCCTGACACTTTCATTTCAAAGGACAGTGTCCTGCCCTCACACAATGGACTGCCAAACCCCCTACTGGGACCCTGGCAGACAGGAGTGTACTGAAAGGGGACCTTGTGCACTTATAAGCCACTCTTTGAAGTCTCCCCCACTTCAAAGGCACATTTGGGTATATAAACTGGGTCCCTGACCATTTCAACTCAGACACTTCTTGACAAGATACCTACCGGGAAAGGAACTCTGAACCAGAACCTGCAACCTGCTAAGAGAAGCTGCCTGGCTTCCCAAAGGACTCACCTGACTGCTTTTCTGTAAAGGACTGCTGGCTTGCTGTTGCCCTACTGCCTTGCTGCCCTCTGGCCCTGCTGAGAAGTGCTCTCCAAGGGCTTGGATTGAGCTTGCCTCCTGTTTCCTGAAGTCTCAGGACCAAAAAGACTTCGGTGGTCATTCCGACCTCGGCGGTCTTTTCTCCAGACCGCCGAGGCCGGGGGAGACAGAATACCGCCATTGCCGGAGGTATTCATGCCTCCCTATTCCGACATTTCCGCTGGCCCAGCGGAAATGGCACATCAACATTGCCGCCGGCTCGTAATAGAGCCAGAGGCAATGTTGATGTGCAGCGGGTGCAGTAGCACCCGTCGCGCATTTCACTGCCCGAATGCGCGATGGGGCTGTGCCTGGAGGCCCCTGCACTGCCCATGCCAAGTGCATGGGCAGTGCAGGGGCCCCCAGGGGCACCCCCAGTCCCCTTACCGCCAGCCTTTCAATGGTGGTGTTTACCGCCACGGACAGGCTGGCGGTCGGGGACTCATAATCCCCAGGGCAGCGGTGCTTGCACCGCTGCCCTGGGGATTATGCCCGCCAGGCGGAAGCCTGGCGGGAAAGTGGAGGGGCCGGCGGTATGACCGTGGCTTTTCCGCCACGGTCAGAATTGCTGGCGGAACACCGCCAGCCTGTTGGCGGTGTTACCGCCAACATACCGCCGGCCGCCAGGGTCGAATGACCCCCTTAATCTCTGCAAAGAACTCCTTGTGCCGCGAAAATCAACGCGCAGCCTTCTGGAATCGACACACAGCCTGCCCTGCAGTGAGAAAATCACTGCATCGCCGAACCGGAATGTAAATGTCATGCACCGAGCCAAGATACTTGGCATTCACATGAGAGATGTACTGGTCTGCCAAACATACCATCTGCACATTCATAGAATGGTAGCTTTTTCAATTTCTGTACACTTGTTCATTTCTGCGGGGTGGGACAAATGCCACATGTGTACCAGCAATGGCACCTATGATGTTGGGGATATGTCCCAGGGCATAAAAGTCAGCCTTCACTGTGGGCAAATCCTCCATCTGGGGGAAATGATGTAGCTGCGCATGTGTTTCAGCAGGGCTGACAACACTCTGGTCAACACATTAGAAAACATTGGCTGAAACATCCCTGATGCCATGGCCACTGTAGTTTGAAGCGAGCCACTTGCCATGAAATGGAGCACTGACAGGACCTGCACTAGAGGGGGCATTCCTGTGGGATGGTGGATAGCTGACATCAGGTTTGGCTCCAATTGTGCACACAGTTCTTGGATTGTAGAATGATCAAGTCTGTAGGCGATGACGCCATCTGATCATCTGCCCCAGTGGATGTGCCCTGTGGAGGAGAATGGTGAACAGAGGGTCATGTTCCACATAGTTTGCACAAGTGTGTTTTCAGTAATGTGAGTAAATCCGTGTGTGTCGTTGTTAGTCCATATATCTGTCAAATAGTGCTGTGACGCAGTTAGGTGCCATGCCATGTGCCCCCCTGAAATGGTGGTTACCTAACCTGTAAGGAGGAACAAGGGGAAATGAGGTAACTGCGCTGGCGCTGTGCAGCGTCATGGTAGGCGGTCGAAGACCGCCGCGCAATTTAGCTTTGGTTATCATTGGGCCCTATGGGTTCCAGGAGCCAATGACGATGTACGCCGGTGGTGACGGTGCGCACTGCCGCAGACGTGACCGCCATTTTCTATCGCTTCACTTACTTGATACCTGACCTTCAACAGGAGAGGACCTACACTGCAAGTGCTGCTGTAACCTGTGTCTGGAAGCTACAATGGCTCATGTGTCTGGGGAAAGGGCGCCTGCCTTCACCGCAGAGGAGTTGGACAAAATGGTGGATGGGGTCCTCCCCCAGTACACGCTACTCTACGGTCCTCCAGACAAATAGGTGATTACACTGTGAGCATGATGTGTGGGCAATGCCTGTTTGGAGTGGTGTGGATGGAAGATACATGTGGGGGGGGCTGAGGCCTGCATGTGAGGATGGTGAGTGTATGTGCATCAGGGCATGGGTGGGAACTGGTGGGCAATGAGTATGACGGCCCGGATGGGAGAGGAATTTCCTTTCATCCTGTACCTTTCCTCTAGGTCAGCGCCCACCAGAAGAAGGGTATTTGGCGTGCCATCGCCAAGGAAGTGCGGACCCTGGGGGTCTATCATAGATGAAGCACCCACTGCCGCAAGAGATGGGAGGACCTGCGCCGCTGGAGCAAGAAGACGGCAGAGGCCAAGATGGGGCTGGCCTCCCAATGTGGAAGGGGTGCCCGTCACACCACGACCCCCCTGATGTTCCGGATCTTGGTGGTGGCATATCCAGAGTTGGATGGCCAATTGAGGGCATCACAACAGCCACAAGTGGGTGAGTTCAGTGTCATTCAGCTGACTCTTCACGCTTTACGAAGTGTCTGGTTGGGGGATGTGGGCTGTGGGTCCCCCTAGGCCAGGGCGAACTAGGTAGGGTAGGTCCCTTGTGAGGCAGGCTCTGAGGCACTCCAACCAAGTGTTAGTGGGCATCTACAACTAGTCAGGCTGCTGTGGGTTCCAGGTGTGCAGAAAATGGTGTTAGGCATAGTGCCCCATGGGCAGGTGATTTTCCTACTAACTGCTAGTGCATGACCTAGTGCATAGGGCTGCTCCCTGTGTGTTGTGTCCGCCAACGGTAGTGGTGTTGCTGGCATTGACCATGTGTCTCCTCTGTCTCTCCCCCCTCTTCTTGCTTTGTCACCCTGTCCTTGTGTGCATTAGCATCATCTGGCGGAGGAGCAGAGGCACCGGCGACAGAGGGAGCTGCATCCCACATGTCCCTGGAGGGTGAATCTGAAGGCACCAGTGGGACGGAGGGCGAGGAGATCTCCACAATGGGGACAGGAGGGGACACCAGCGACTCCTCTGATGGGAGCTCACTTGCGGTGGTGGGCACCTCTGTGCCCACCGCAAAAACAGGTACAGCCGCCACCCCCCACCAGTACCGCCCTCCCAGCAGCCCCTCAGGATGTTTCCCGTGCCCGCTCACCCAGGAGGGAGGGCATCTCTTTTGCCCCAGGCACCTCAGGCCCTGCCCCAGTCAGCCCTGCTGCCCTCAGTGAGGAGGCTATTGACCTCCTGAGATCCCTCACTGTGGGCAGTCAACCCTTCTGAATGCCCTCCAGGGTGTCAAGAGGCATTTACAGCAAACAAATGAATACCTGGAGGGCATTCATTCTGGCGTGGCGGCCCAACAGAGAGCATTTCAGGCTTTGGCCTCAGCACTATTGGCAGCCATTGTCCCTGTGTCCAGCCTCCCCCCTCCAACTTCCACAACCCAGACCCAATCCCCTCTACCGCAGCCTATCCCAAGCACACCTTCCAACCAGCATGCACACACATCAACACACAAAAGTGGCTCAGGAAAACAAGCATCACACATCCCACAGGCACTCACACAAGCACCATACCCATGCAGACAGACCAACATCCACTGCCTCCACTGTGTCCCGTTCCTCCACGTCGTCCACCTCCCTCCCTGTCTCGTCTCCACTCACACCTGCATGCAGTACATCATCAGCCACTACCTCCATCACCAGCACGCCCATCACTACACACCGCTCATGTGCATTCACCACCCCCACTACCATTCACACATCCCCTGTATCCTCTCCCAGTGTGTCTGTAAGCCCTCCTCCCAAATTACACAGACGCAGGCACACACCCACTCAACAGCCATCCACCTCACAACAGCCTCCAACCCATGCACCTTCACCCAAAACTCAGCAGACGTACACCTCCTACAACTAATACCTCTTCCTCCACTCCCAAAACCCCTCCATCTTCCTGTCCCAGTGTGTCTCAAAAACCTTTCCTAGCTAACTTTGACCTCTTCCCTACACCTCCCCCCGTCCTTCCCCTAGGGCCAGGATGTCTAGATCCCAGCCCAGCCCCTCAGCCACCAAATCTGCTACTCCAGGAAGGTCTAAGGGGGCACCCGTAAGAGCTGCCAGTGTGCCACTGACGAAAAGAAGGACCACCCTATTCCACCACCTGCAAAGGTCAAAAAGGGGCCGGCTTCCAGCAGGGAACAGTCACACCACACACCCAGCAAGGCCTACCTTAACACTGAGTGGACAGTGCCAAGGACTCTGCGGCGACTGTCAAGATGGGGAAGGGCCACAAACCAAAGGGCATATCACCTCCTGGCACAATGTCACCTGTTGAGGGGCCGGTGACCACCAAATCATCTGGGATGGCAGCCACATGGACCACAGTCACCACCGCTGCTCCAACCGCCACCTGCATGCCACCTGCACTGCTGCTGCTACAACGTCAGTCTGCAGCATTCTCCCCAAGGACTAGCCATCCGAGGCTGCCGGATACGGTATTGTGTCTCTATCCACCGCAACTGTCACTTGCACCACGGCCAGCACTGGCAGCATCTTCAACGCAGCCACCACAGCCTACACCACCATCAGCACCGCCACATGCACATCCAATGCCACTCTATCAGCTGTCAGCAGCATCCCCAGTGTTCAGCCATCAGAGTCTGCAGGTGACATCCTAGACACTGGACACGCCACTTGAGACACCACCTCCAGCACTGACTCAAACCAGCAATTGACAGCCTAAGTCACCGCAGGATGGATTGTGGGTCTGCCTCCATGGAGTATCATGCTACCTGCTCCAGGTCCATCGTGTGGCTGAGACACCCAGGTGAGACGAAGTAAACTGCCACACCCCAAGTGCTGCATCACTGGGCACAAAGCCCCATCCAGAACCAGTGGAGAAAAGCATCCACTAACACAGTCCTTGCCAGGATGACGCACTCTGGACACAAAGCCCCCTCCAGAACCAGTGGAGAAAAGCATCCACTAACCCAGTCCTTGGCAGGATGAAGCACTCTGGGTACAAAGCCCCCTCCAGAATCAGTGGAGAAGGCATACACTAGAGATACTGTGGCTTTGCACTCCCCAGGACCAAGCAGTGGGCAGTGTAGCCACTTGATAGACTTGAGAGACTTTGGCTTTGCAGTCCGCACGACCAGGTAGTGGGCAACCAACCCACTTGAGAGACTTGAGAGACTTGAGAGACTTGAGAGACTTGAGAGACTTGAGAGACTGGCTTTGCCCTCCCCAGGACCAAGCAGTGGGCATAGATCCCCCTCAAGGAGCAGTGGCGTCGTACCATCATCCGGCTGAGGTGCCCCCCTCTCCCATTCCCCCTGAGGTGCTTGTTATTTTTTTCGACCTGATTCCCCTGCAGTGTTCTCTCCGTTTTAAGGCAGGTGTCATGTGTGGGATTCGCCCATGATGGTTTTGCCCACTGGGCCATGGACATCTGCAAAGGACAGTGCACGGCCTTCTGTCCAAAATTTAAATATTTGTATATACTGGTTTTTACAATCGTTTACTTTATCTGCCTATTTCTAATATATGAAAGATTTGACTCAATTCCTTTGGTCCTTGCGTTCTTCCAGGTGGTTACGGGGTGCATATGTAATGTTGTTGCATGTATTCGTGTGTATGGTGTTGTGGGTGATTGTAGGGGTGGGGATGTTGCGTTTTGCGTGTGTGTGTCACTCTCTTTTGCCTCCTCCCCTCCCCTGTGTGCTAGGTGCAGTACTCACTGTCGTCGTCGCTGCCACCACCTTCTTTCCACTTCGTCGTGTATTAATAGATACAGCAACATGGGCAGGACCTGTAACTCGGGCTCTGTGGCATCCTGATTCTTCGTTGATTGTCAAGAGGTGAGTGGTTTCCCTTCTGTGTTCTGTTTCTGCCGTGCTTTTGATGGCGTTGGTACTGCCCCGGAAAAGCTGGCTGATTGGTGCCTTGTAATAGTGTGGGCAGTACATTGTCTTCCACTTGTCTGTTGGAGGTGACCGCCGCGGTGTTTGTTGTTACCGCCGTGGCGGTCGGAGTGTTAAAGTGGCTATCTGTGTTGGCGGTTTCCGCCATGGTCATGATTCCATTTTTTTAACCGCCAGCCTGTTAGCGGTATTGTCTCCACTTTAACACCGACTGCCACGGTTGTAATGAGGGCCTGAATGTTAATCGGCATGACCATCAAGGAGACCAGTTAACAACCTTTCCGGAATGTCTAAGACTGCTGCCTTAAATGGAAGATTTTAAGATGATTCTCCTTTGAGCCACACATAATACAGCCCAAAATCAAGGTTGACTATAGATTATACCTTAGTTACTTTACCTTTGATCCTGCTGGTACGGCATTTCAAACTAAAATATAGGACAAGCAGTGATCACTCTTGTCAAATACTTACCTTAGGGACATCTCCACCTGTTCACTATCAAGCTCCCACACAGGTGGGTCTCATAGAAACTACAAATTTAAAGAAACTATGTTGATCATCAAATACAATAGTAGCTTTAACATCATCTGCAATGCTGATTATGCAGGAAAGCCTAAATATTCATGCCCCAATGTTGGAAGCCTGGATAAAGCTCGGAAAGAAATTATTCGACCTTCATTCACCCCTATTTCATCTCGACCATTCCTTCATACTAGTCAAACTCCTCTGGACCGTCATTCGGAACTAAGCAACTTTCTTACGAAAGCCCAAAGGAAGCTGGCAAGACATCTGAAGGCATGCCCAGGCAACCTACACCTTTGGGAACAAGTGAAAAGTAATATAAAAGGCAAATATGGAAAGGAAAAAGCTGAAGGAAAAATATTATTTTGGTCAAAGATAATATATGCTGCAAAAGAGAAAAATCACAGGAAATTTCAGGAAATCATCAATCACCTGAGCACCAGAGGAAGTCTGATTAGCAATTCAAGCATCGCTGAGAATGACTGAGTGAATTACCTCAAGACAACTTTCTCAATAAACCCCCAAATTAGTGAAAAGAGCATTCCAGCAATATTGCGATCACTAACCTTGGGACATAATCCTCAATCCTCGGTGACCAATGAAGAGGCAGTTGATCAAACTTTGTCTTCTCACAGCATATATAAAGTCCTTCTTAAGGCCCGTTGTGAAGGGGCTCCCGGGCCATCTGACCTACCTCAAGCCATCTTCAAGAAAGAAGCAGTCTTTTGATCTGAGGTGTTATGTTCTCTGCATCAAAAAGTCAGACTGGGAGGGGCAATTCCTGAAAGTTGGCGAAGCTCCATAATTAATCTGATTTCAAGGGACAGGGTTAGCCTAGCCAATTATAAGTTAATCGCCCTCCAAGATGCAGAGGCACAAAATTACTCCTTTTTGCTTCTTGCTGAATTAATCACCTGGTCAGATGAACATAATATCATCCCACCCAATCAAACAGGATTTTGGAAAAGAGAGGGCATAACAAATATATTAATAACTACCTTCCTCGCTGAACAAAGTAGACAACATAGAAGGTTATACCTCGGTTTTATTGACTTTAAAGCCACCTTCAACCAAGTGAATAGACAGCTGCTGTGGTGTAAATTAAAGTGATGGGGTCTTCTGGATCCACTTTTGAATGCAATAATTTCATTATATTCCAACACATGGGTACGAATAAAAATTGGAGATGGCAACTCTGGTTTGAAAGAAGGCTGTATTCTAGCTCACACCTTTTTAATTTATTCATGGCAGATCACTCCCCGGCCATGGACACTGCAAATGTACATCCTCCCCTTCTGGAAGGGACTTTGTTAACACACCTACTATACACAGATGACCTGGTTCTGTTTAGTCGCACAAAGGAAGGCCATCACCTTCAAAGAAACCGCTAGACACCAGGGATAATTATTTTTGTGTGTTTTTTTGTTTTATGTATGTGTTTCATGTATGATCCCTTAGGCAAGGGTTGCTCCCTTGGGGGCAAATTTACTTTTACGCCATTTCTGCCCCCATGGGGGCAGATCGGCCTATTTTCATCAGCCCAATCTGCCCCCAGGGGGGCAGTAACCACTAGACTCCAGGGAGTTTATTTTATTTATGTTTATGAAATTACCTGTTATTAGGCCGATCTGCCCCGGGGGGGGGGGGGGGCAGAAATCACTTTCGTACCAGGGACTGGTGTGTGTGCATCGCGATTGAGCAGCAGAAATGCTGAGAGAAACATGAAAGGAAAGGCCTTTCCTCTCCTTTCATGCCTCTCTCGCCCCCTCCACGTGATTGGAGGAGAAATGCTTTTACATTTCTCCTCCGATCCATGCTGGAAGCTGAGTTTCCAGCTCGGTGGGGGCAGCCTCTGATGACGTCAGCACACGATCAAGTGCTGACGCCATCAGATGCCACCAGGGTGTCGGGGGTGGGGTGGAAGGGTACTTGATTCCCCTTCCACCCCTGCCCAGGGGAGTGGGGTGCATGGCCCCCAGGGGGAGCGCTAGCGCTTCCCAGTGGACACCTGTCTGCACGTAATGGTTACGTACTGGGCACCCAAGCGGTTCTACCCAGGACCTAACCGTTACATCAGGGCACCTGAGGGGTTAAAAAGTAATTTGCAATCCACATTATGCCTAAAGCATTAGAGTGATGTTGACATCAAGACACCTTTAATTTTAAAGATGTTCTGTAAAGGAGTTGTAATTCTAGTGAAATGTATTTAACCAATATGTAAGGTGCACAATTGTTATGATTTAAATTGACTGAAACAATAAAATCAAACTCTTGAAAACTCTTATTTATTTTTGTTTTATTACTTCTCAATCTACACTATTTTTAACCGTTTCCATGTTTCCTGTAAAGAAGTCCAATTTGCTATGTTTTTGTGGGAGAATCCATGGATCAACCGTGGCGCTCAGCGTGTCACCCAATTGTAATTTTGCAGTGAATTGAGAGATCTACACATAATCCCTTGTAAGCATTTAACAATCTTCTGTCAATGCTTTTCATTTATATTTTGCTTTGTGAAATATGCTCAGTTACAAGGAATACACTCACTACTGAGCAATTTATGTACACCAGTCTGCATCTGAATTTCTCACTGCAGCCTCTTTTTATTTGATTTTGTACCCTTTCCATCACACTTGTTTAGCTCAGTTTCCATAGTAACCATGTTTCCAACAGGCTCAAGCTAGCAGTAGGTCAAAAGTTCACTAGACCTTCTCTACAGCATACTTGTGTCACATTAACTCGAGCAAGTGGTTGAGCGTTTGCAATTCCAAACATTTATTTTTTTCTATTTTTCCATATTTTTCCCAATCACAGAGTTAGTTAGTTTCTTTCATAAAGTTACTACCTAATTTTAATTCTCTGTTCATCTTCACCATCCAATCAAATCTGTTCCTTTACATTTTCAATGCTGTTCTCCATTTTAACTATCTTTCATCTTCAAAACTGACTCATTCTCCTGCAGCCTTTTCCAGCATGCTACTCTTGTTTATCTCTAAAATGTTCAGAGCCTGGATGGTGGGCCATAGTTTGGTGTTGTGGGGCAGAGAGAGTGCTGGAAAGAGTGGCATTGACAGGGACCTAGATTTACCTTATGTAGAAATCACTCGGGTTAGCCAGAGAGGGCTAAAGTGGCATCAGTTGATGTCTTTGGTTGAAAGCATTGCAGATTGCTAACATCCAGACCTGATGATTTGTGCTCTTGTCACAATTACTCGGGTAGGACTAGCAATCCTAATAAAGGACATCTATAGTAAATCAAAGACATTTTCCCACTATACCGCCTTGGTATCCACAGAGAAATCCAGGAAACATGCCAATAAAACTGTTTCTGTATTCCTCCGAGATCACAACAGGGGCTCTACATACCACAACAAATTATGCTTTGATGTGGACAGAATACATCGAAAAGACGGATTCTATTTCAAGGAAATAGGCAATAAGGTGTGCCTCAAAAACGTAAAAGACTGCAACTTTGTCTATGTGTAATTATCATTTACACATTATGAGCACAAAAACTCTTTTTATACCCAAACCTTCAGCACAACCAAAAGCAAACATTCAATACAAAAAAGCAAAGCACTCTGGATCTATGATAGACCTGTGGACACATTTCTAAACAAAAGCACAAATTCAATACAACACCACAACACATTTAATGGAGTGGGTGTGTGAGTGGCTGCATGGGTGTCTGATGGAGTGTTTGAGTGACATGTGGGTGTGTGATTGGGTGTATGAGTGGCTGTATGGCTCTGTGACAGAGTGTGTTTATGTTTTTGTGTGGGTGTGTGAGTGCCTGTGTGTGTTTGTGAGTGGGTGTGTGAGGGTGCTGGAAATGGCCTTTCTACAGGGTCACTCCCAAACTTCTTGCCTTCTCCTTCTCTTTTTCTGACCTCATTTTTGCAGGCTTTAGGACTTTGCGCACCTTACCACTGCTAATCAGTGCTAAAGTTCATATGCTCTCTCCCTAAAACATGGTGACATTGGCTCATACCCAATTGGCATATTTAATTTACTTGTAAGTTCCTAGCAAAGTACACTACATGTGCCCAGGGCATTTAAATTAAATACTACTAGTGGGCCTGCAGCACTGGTTGTGCCTCCCACATAAGTGTAACTTAACCATGTCTCAGGCCTGCCACTGCAAGGCGTGTGTGTGTGCAGTTTCACTGCCACTTCGACTTGCCATTTAAAAGTACTTACAAAGCCTTAAACTCCACTTTTTCTACATATACGTCACCCCTAAGGTAGGCCCCAGGTAACCCATAGGGCAGGGTGCTATGTAGGTATACGGCAGGACATGTATCTGTGTAGTTTATGTGTCCTGGTAGTGTAAAACTCCTAAATTCGTCTTCCACTATTGTGAGGCCTGCTTTTTTCATAGGATAGCATTGGGCTACCCAGATATCCTGTTGAGTGGTAGATTCTGATCTGAAAGGGGTAACAAGGTCATACGTAGTATGGCCAGAATGGTAATACAAAGTCCTGCTGACTGGTGAAGTTGGATTTTATATTACTATTTTAGAACTGCCACTTTAAGAGAGTGAGCGTTTCTCTGCCTTACAATCCACGTCTGGGCTGGGCTGGTTGACAGCTCCCTTGTGCATTTTACCCAGACAACCACAAACACAGGATGCTCAGTCACACCGGCACACATCTGCATACTGAATAGGTCCTACTGGGCTGGAAGAGTGGAGGGCCTGACACTTTCATTTCAAAGGACAGTGTCCTGCCCTCACACAATGGACTGCCAAACCCCCTACTGGGACCCTGGCAGACAGGAGTGTACTGAAAGGGGACCTTGTGCACTTATAAGCCACTCTTTGAAGTCTCCCCCACTTCAAAGGCACATTTGGGTATATAAACTGGGTCCCTGACCATTTCAACTCAGACACTTCTTGACAAGATACCTACCGGGAAAGGAACTCTGAACCAGAACCTGCAACCTGCTAAGAGAAGCTGCCTGGCTTCCCAAAGGACTCACCTGACTGCTTTTCTGTAAAGGACTGCTGGCTTGCTGTTGCCCTACTGCCTTGCTGCCCTCTGGCCCTGCTGAGAAGTGCTCTCCAAGGGCTTGGATTGAGCTTGCCTCCTGTTTCCTGAAGTCTCAGGACCAAAAAGACTTCGGTGGTCATTCCGACCTCGGCGGTCTTTTCTCCAGACCGCCGAGGCCGGGGGAGACAGAATACCGCCATTGCCGGAGGTATTCATGCCTCCCTATTCCGACATTTCCGCTGGCCCAGCGGAAATGGCACATCAACATTGCCGCCGGCTCGTAATAGAGCCAGAGGCAATGTTGATGTGCAGCGGGTGCAGTAGCACCCGTCGCGCATTTCACTGCCCGAATGCGCGATGGGGCTGTGCCTGGAGGCCCCTGCACTGCCCATGCCAAGTGCATGGGCAGTGCAGGGGCCCCCAGGGGCACCCCCAGTCCCCTTACCGCCAGCCTTTCAATGGTGGTGTTTACCGCCACGGACAGGCTGGCGGTCGGGGACTCATAATCCCCAGGGCAGCGGTGCTTGCACCGCTGCCCTGGGGATTATGCCCGCCAGGCGGAAGCCTGGCGGGAAAGTGGAGGGGCCGGCGGTATGACCGTGGCTTTTCCGCCACGGTCAGAATTGCTGGCGGAACACCGCCAGCCTGTTGGCGGTGTTTCCGCCAACATACCGCCGGCCGCCAGGGTCGAATGACCCCCTTAATCTCTGCAAAGAACTCCTTGTGCCGCGAAAATCAACGCGCAGCCTTCTGGAATCGACACACAGCCTGCCCTGCAGTGAGAAAATCACTGCATCGCCGAACCGGAATGTAAATGTCATGCACCGAGCCAAGATACTTGGCATTCACATGAGAGATGTACTGGTCTGCCAAACATACCATCTGCACATTCATAGAATGGTAGCTTTTTCAATTTCTGTACACTTGTTCATTTCTGCGGGGTGGGACAAATGCCACATGTGTACCAGCAATGGCACCTATGATGTTGGGGATATGTCCCAGGGCATAAAAGTCAGCCTTCACTGTGGGCAAATCCTCCATCTGGGGGAAATGATGTAGCTGCGCATGTGTTTCAGCAGGGCTGACAACACTCTGGTCAACACATTAGAAAACATTGGCTGAAACATCCCTGATGCCATGGCCACTGTAGTTTGAAGCGAGCCACTTGCCATGAAATGGAGCACTGACAGGACCTGCACTAGAGGGGGCATTCCTGTGGGATGGTGGATAGCTGACATCAGGTTTGGCTCCAATTGTGCACACAGTTCTTGGATTGTAGAATGATCAAGTCTGTAGGCGATGACGCCATCTGATCATCTGCCCCAGTGGATGTGCCCTGTGGAGGAGAATGGTGAACAGAGGGTCATGTTCCACATAGTTTGCACAAGTGTGTTTTCAGTAATGTGAGTAAATCCGTGTGTGTCGTTGTTAGTCCATATATCTGTCAAATAGTGCTGTGACGCAGTTAGGTGCCATGCCATGTGCCCCCCTGAAATGGTGGTTACCTAACCTGTAAGGAGGAACAAGGGGAAATGAGGTAACTGCGCTGGCGCTGTGCAGCGTCATGGTAGGCGGTCGAAGACCGCCGCGCAATTTAGCTTTGGTTATCATTGGGCCCTATGGGTTCCAGGAGCCAATGACGATGTACGCCGGTGGTGACGGTGCGCACTGCCGCAGACGTGACCGCCATTTTCTATCGCTTCACTTACTTGATACCTGACCTTCAACAGGAGAGGACCTACACTGCAAGTGCTGCTGTAACCTGTGTCTGGAAGCTACAATGGCTCATGTGTCTGGGGAAAGGGCGCCTGCCTTCACCGCAGAGGAGTTGGACAAAATGGTGGATGGGGTCCTCCCCCAGTACACGCTACTCTACGGTCCTCCAGACAAATAGGTGATTACACTGTGAGCATGATGTGTGGGCAATGCCTGTTTGGAGTGGTGTGGATGGAAGATACATGTGGGGGGGGCTGAGGCCTGCATGTGAGGATGGTGAGTGTATGTGCATCAGGGCATGGGTGGGAACTGGTGGGCAATGAGTATGACGGCCCGGATGGGAGAGGAATTTCCTTTCATCCTGTACCTTTCCTCTAGGTCAGCGCCCACCAGAAGAAGGGTATTTGGCGTGCCATCGCCAAGGAAGTGCGGACCCTGGGGGTCTATCATAGATGGAGCACCCACTGCCGCAAGAGATGGGAGGACCTGCGCCGCTGGAGCAAGAAGACGGCAGAGGCCAAGATGGGGCTGGCCTCCCAATGTGGAAGGGGTGCCCGTCACACCACGACCCCCCTGATGTTCCGGATCTTGGTGGTGGCATATCCAGAGTTGGATGGCCAATTGAGGGCATCACAACAGCCACAAGTGGGTGAGTTCAGTGTCATTCAGCTGACTCTTCACGCTTTACGAAGTGTCTGGTTGGGGGATGTGGGCTGTGGGTCCCCCTAGGCCAGGGCGAACTAGGTAGGGTAGGTCCCTTGTGAGGCAGGCTCTGAGGCACTCCAACCAAGTGTTAGTGGGCATCTACAACTAGTCAGGCTGCTGTGGGTTCCAGGTGTGCAGAAAATGGTGTTAGGCATAGTGCCCCATGGGCAGGTGATTTTCCTACTAACTGCTAGTGCATGACCTAGTGCATAGGGCTGCTCCCTGTGTGTTGTGTCCGCCAACGGTAGTGGTGTTGCTGGCATTGACCATGTGTCTCCTCTGTCTCTCCCCCCTCTTCTTGCTTTGTCACCCTGTCCTTGTGTGCATTAGCATCATCTGGCGGAGGAGCAGAGGCACCGGCGACAGAGGGAGCTGCATCCCACATGTCCCTGGAGGGTGAATCTGAAGGCACCAGTGGGACGGAGGGCGAGGAGATCTCCACAATGGGGACAGGAGGGGACACCAGCGACTCCTCTGATGGGAGCTCACTTGCGGTGGTGGGCACCTCTGTGCCCACCGCAAAAACAGGTACAGCCGCCACCCCCCACCAGTACCGCCCTCCCAGCAGCCCCTCAGGATGTTTCCCGTGCCCGCTCACCCAGGAGGGAGGGCATCTCTTTTGCCCCAGGCACCTCAGGCCCTGCCCCAGTCAGCCCTGCTGCCCTCAGTGAGGAGGCTATTGACCTCCTGAGATCCCTCACTGTGGGCAGTCAACCCTTCTGAATGCCCTCCAGGGTGTCAAGAGGCATTTACAGCAAACAAATGAATACCTGGAGGGCATTCATTCTGGCGTGGCGGCCCAACAGAGAGCATTTCAGGCTTTGGCCTCAGCACTATTGGCAGCCATTGTCCCTGTGTCCAGCCTCCCCCCTCCAACTTCCACAACCCAGACCCAATCCCCTCTACCGCAGCCTATCCCAAGCACACCTTCCAACCAGCATGCACACACATCAACACACAAAAGTGGCTCAGGAAAACAAGCATCACACATCCCACAGGCACTCACACAAGCACCATACCCATGCAGACAGACCAACATCCACTGCCTCCACTGTGTCCCGTTCCTCCACGTCGTCCACCTCCCTCCCTGTCTCGTCTCCACTCACACCTGCATGCAGTACATCATCAGCCACTACCTCCATCACCAGCACGCCCATCACTACACACCGCTCATGTGCATTCACCACCCCCACTACCATTCACACATCCCCTGTATCCTCTCCCAGTGTGTCTGTAAGCCCTCCTCCCAAATTACACAGACGCAGGCACACACCCACTCAACAGCCATCCACCTCACAACAGCCTCCAACCCATGCACCTTCACCCAAAACTCAGCAGACGTACACCTCCTACAACTACTACCTCTTCCTCCACTCCCAAAACCCCTCCATCTTCCTGTCCCAGTGTGTCTCAAAAACCTTTCCTAGCTAACTTTGACCTCTTCCCTACACCTCCCCCCGTCCTTCCCCTAGGGCCAGGATGTCTAGATCCCAGCCCAGCCCCTCAGCCACCAAATCTGCTACTCCAGGAAGGTCTAAGGGGGCACCCGTAAGAGCTGCCAGTGTGCCACTGACGAAAAGAAGGACCACCCTATTCCACCACCTGCAAAGGTCAAAAAGGGGCCGGCTTCCAGCAGGGAACAGTCACACCACACACCCAGCAAGGCCTACCTTAACACTGAGTGGACAGTGCCAAGGACTCTGCGGCGACTGTCAAGATGGGGAAGGGCCACAAACCAAAGGGCATATCACCTCCTGGCACAATGTCACCTGTTGAGGGGCCGGTGACCACCAAATCATCTGGGATGGCAGCCACATGGACCACAGTCACCACCGCTGCTCCAACCGCCACCTGCATGCCACCTGCACTGCTGCTGCTACAACGTCAGTCTGCAGCATTCTCCCCAAGGACTAGCCATCCGAGGCTGCCGGATACGGTATTGTGTCTCTATCCACCGCAACTGTCACTTGCACCACGGCCAGCACTGGCAGCATCTTCAACGCAGCCACCACCGCCTACACCACCATCAGCACCGCCACATGCACATCCAATGCCACTCTATCAGCTGTCAGCAGCATCCCCAGTGTTCAGCCATCAGAGTCTGCAGGTGACATCCTAGACACTGGACACGCCACTTGAGACACCACCTCCAGCACTGACTCAAACCAGCAATTGACAGCCTAAGTCACCGCAGGATGGATTGTGGGTCTGCCTCCATGGAGTATCATGCTACCTGCTCCAGGTCCATCGTGTGGCTGAGACACCCAGGTGAGACGAAGTAAACTGCCACACCCCAAGTGCTGCATCACTGGGCACAAAGCCCCATCCAGAACCAGTGGAGAAAAGCATCCACTAACACAGTCCTTGCCAGGATGACGCACTCTGGACACAAAGCCCCCTCCAGAACCAGTGGAGAAAAGCATCCACTAACCCAGTCCTTGGCAGGATGAAGCACTCTGGGTACAAAGCCCCCTCCAGAATCAGTGGAGAAGGCATACACTAGAGATACTGTGGCTTTGCACTCCCCAGGACCAAGCAGTGGGCAGTGTAGCCACTTGATAGACTTGAGAGACTTTGGCTTTGCAGTCCGCACGACCAGGTAGTGGGCAACCAACCCACTTGAGAGACTTGAGAGACTTGAGAGACTTGAGAGACTTGAGAGACTGGCTTTGCCCTCCCCAGGACCAAGCAGTGGGCATAGAGCCCCCTCAAGGAGCAGTGGCGTCGTACCATCATCCGGCTGAGGTGCCCCCCTCTCCCATTCCCCCTGAGGTGCTTGTTATTTTTTTCGACCTGATTCCCCTGCAGTGTTCTCTCCGTTTTAAGGCAGGTGTCATGTGTGGGATTCGCCCATGATGGTTTTGCCCACTGGGCCATGGACATCTGCAAAGGACAGTGCACGGCCTTCTGTCCAAAATTTAAATATTTGTATATACTGGTTTTTACAATCGTTTACTTTATCTGCCTATTTCTAATATATGAAAGATTTGACTCAATTCCTTTGGTCCTTGCGTTCTTCCAGGTGGTTACGGGGTGCATATGTAATGTTGTTGCATGTATTCGTGTGTATGGTGTTGTGGGTGATTGTAGGGGTGGGGATGTTGCGTTTTGCGTGTGTGTGTCACTCTCTTTTGCCTCCTCCCCTCCCCTGTGTGCTAGGTGCAGTACTCACTGTCGTCGTCGCTGCCACCACCTTCTTTCCACTTCGTCGTGTATTAATAGATACAGCAACATGGGCAGGACCTGTAACTCGGGCTCTGTGGCATCCTGATTCTTCGTTGATTGTCAAGAGGTGAGTGGTTTCCCTTCTGTGTTCTGTTTCTGCCGTGCTTTTGATGGCGTTGGTACTGCCCCGGAAAAGCTGGCTGATTGGTGCCTTGTAATAGTGTGGGCAGTACATTGTCTTCCACTTGTCTGTTGGAGGTGACCGCCGCGGTGTTTGTTGTTACCGCCGTGGCGGTCGGAGTGTTAAAGTGGCTATCTGTGTTGGCGGTTTCCGCCATGGTCATGATTCCATTTTTTTAACCGCCAGCCTGTTAGCGGTATTGTCTCCACTTTAACACCGACTGCCACGGTTGTAATGAGGGCCTGAATGTTAATCGGCATGACCATCAAGGAGACCAGTTAACAACCTTTCCGGAATGTCTAAGACTGCTGCCTTAAATGGAAGATTTTAAGATGATTCTCCTTTGAGCCACACATAATACAGCCCAAAATCAAGGTTGACTATAGATTATACCTTAGTTACTTTACCTTTGATCCTGCTGGTACGGCATTTCAAACTAAAATATAGGACAAGCAGTGATCACTCTTGTCAAATACTTACCTTAGGGACATCTCCACCTGTTCACTATCAAGCTCCCACACAGGTGGGTCTCATAGAAACTACAAATTTAAAGAAACTATGTTGATCATCAAATACAATAGTAGCTTTAACATCATCTGCAATGCTGATTATGCAGGAAAGCCTAAATATTCATGCCCCAATGTTGGAAGCCTGGATAAAGCTCGGAAAGAAATTATTCGACCTTCATTCCACCCCTATTTCATCTCGACCATTCCTTCATACTAGTCAAACTCCTCTGGACCGTCATTCGGAACTAAGCAACTTTCTTACGAAAGCCCAAAGGAAGCTGGCAAGACATCTGAAGGCATGCCCAGGCAACCTACACCTTTGGGAACAAGTGAAAAGTAATATAAAAGGCAAATATGGAAAGGAAAAAGCTGAAGGAAAAATATTATTTTGGTCAAAGATAATATATGCTGCAAAAGAGAAAAATCACAGGAAATTTCAGGAAATCATCAATCACCTGAGCACCAGAGGAAGTCTGATTAGCAATTCAAGCATCGCTGAGAATGACTGAGTGAATTACCTCAAGACAACTTTCTCAATAAACCCCCAAATTAGTGAAAAGAGCATTCCAGCAATATTGCGATCACTAACCTTGGGACATAATCCTCAATCCTCGGTGACCAATGAAGAGGCAGTTGATCAAACTTTGTCTTCTCACAGCATATATAAAGTCCTTCTTAAGGCCCGTTGTGAAGGGGCTCCCGGGCCATCTGACCTACCTCAAGCCATCTTCAAGAAAGAAGCAGTCTTTTGATCTGAGGTGTTATGTTCTCTGCATCAAAAAGTCAGACTGGGAGGGGCAATTCCTGAAAGTTGGCGAAGCTCCATAATTAATCTGATTTCAAGGGACAGGGTTAGCCTAGCCAATTATAAGTTAATCGCCCTCCAAGATGCAGAGGCACAAAATTACTCCTTTTTGCTTCTTGCTGAATTAATCACCTGGTCAGATGAACATAATATCATCCCACCCAATCAAACAGGATTTTGGAAAAGAGAGGGCATAACAAATATATTAATAACTACCTTCCTCGCTGAACAAAGTAGACAACATAGAAGGTTATACCTCGGTTTTATTGACTTTAAAGCCACCTTCAACCAAGTGAATAGACAGCTGCTGTGGTGTAAATTAAAGTGATGGGGTCTTCTGGATCCACTTTTGAATGCAATAATTTCATTATATTCCAACACATGGGTACGAATAAAAATTGGAGATGGCAACTCTGGTTTGAAAGAAGGCTGTATTCTAGCTCACACCTTTTTAATTTATTCATGGCAGATCACTCCCCGGCCATGGACACTGCAAATGTACATCCTCCCCTTCTGGAAGGGACTTTGTTAACACACCTACTATACACAGATGACCTGGTTCTGTTTAGTCGCACAAAGGAAGGCCATCACCTTCAAAGAAACCGCTAGACACCAGGGATAATTATTTTTGTGTGTTTTTTTGTTTTATGTATGTGTTTCATGTATGATCCCTTAGGCAAGGGTTGCTCCCTTGGGGGCAAATTTACTTTTACGCCATTTCTGCCCCCATGGGGGCAGATCGGCCTATTTTCATCAGCCCAATCTGCCCCCAGAGGGGCAGTAACCACTAGACTCCAGGGAGTTTATTTTATTTATGTTTATGAAATTACCTGTTATTAGGCCGATCTGCTGCCCCGGGGGGGGGGGGGGGGCAGAAATCACTTTCGTACCAGGGACTGGTGTGTGTGCATCGCGATTGAGCAGCAGAAATGCTGAGAGAAACATGAAAGGAAAGGCCTTTCCTCTCCTTTCATGCCTCTCTCGCCCCCTCCACGTGATTGGAGGAGAAATGCTTTTACATTTCTCCTCCGATCCATGCTGGAAGCTGAGTTTCCAGCTCGGTGGGGGCAGCCTCTGATGACGTCAGCACACGATCAAGTGCTGACGCCATCAGATGCCACCAGGGTGTCGGGGGTGGGGTGGAAGGGTACTTGATTCCCCTTCCACCCCTGCCCAGGGGAGTGGGGTGCATGGCCCCCAGGGGGAGCGCTAGCGCTTCCCAGTGGACACCTGTCTGCACGTAATGGTTACGTACTGGGCACCCAAGCGGTTCTACCCAGGACCTAACCGTTACATCAGGGCACCTGAGGGGTTAAAAAGTAATTTGCAATCCACATTATGCCTAAAGCATTAGAGTGATGTTGACATCAAGACACCTTTAATTTTAAAGATGTTCTGTAAAGGAGTTGTAATTCTAGTGAAATGTATTTAACCAATATGTAAGGTGCACAATTGTTATGATTTAAATTGACTGAAACAATAAAATCAAACTCTTGAAAACTCTTATTTATTTTTGTTTTATTACTTCTCAATCTACACTATTTTTAACCGTTTCCATGTTTCCTGTAAAGAAGTCCAATTTGCTATGTTTTTGTGGGAGAATCCATGGATCAACCGTGGCGCTCAGCGTGTCACCCAATTGTAATTTTGCAGTGAATTGAGAGATCTACACATAATCCCTTGTAAGCATTTAACAATCTTCTGTCAATGCTTTTCATTTATATTTTGCTTTGTGAAATATGCTCAGTTACAAGGAATACACTCACTACTGAGCAATTTATGTACACCAGTCTGCATCTGAATTTCTCACTGCAGCCTCTTTTTATTTGATTTTGTACCCTTTCCATCACACTTGTTTAGCTCAGTTTCCATAGTAACCATGTTTCCAACAGGCTCAAGCTAGCAGTAGGTCAAAAGTTCACTAGACCTTCTCTACAGCATACTTGTGTCACATTAACTCGAGCAAGTGGTTGAGCGTTTGCAATTCCAAACATTTATTTTTTTCTATTTTTCCATATTTTTCCCAATCACAGAGTTAGTTAGTTTCTTTCATAAAGTTACTACCTAATTTTAATTCTCTGTTCATCTTCACCATCCAATCAAATCTGTTCCTTTACATTTTCAATGCTGTTCTCCATTTTAACTATCTTTCATCTTCAAAACTGACTCATTCTCCTGCAGCCTTTTCCAGCATGCTACTCTTGTTTATCTCTAAAATGTTCAGAGCCTGGATGGTGGGCCATAGTTTGGTGTTGTGGGGCAGAGAGAGTGCTGGAAAGAGTGGCATTGACAGGGACCTAGATTTACCTTATGTAGAAATCACTCGGGTTAGCCAGAGAGGGCTAAAGTGGCATCAGTTGATGTCTTTGGTTGAAAGCATTGCAGATTGCTAACATCCAGACCTGATGATTTGTGCTCTTGTCACAATTACTCGGGTAGGACTAGCAATCCTAATAAAGGACATCTATAGTAAATCAAAGACATTTTCCCACTATACCGCCTTGGTATCCACAGAGAAATCCAGGAAACATGCCAATAAAACTGTTTCTGTATTCCTCCGAGATCACAACAGGGGCTCTACATACCACAACAAATTATGCTTTGATGTGGACAGAATACATCGAAAAGACGGATTCTATTTCAAGGAAATAGGCAATAAGGTGTGCCTCAAAAACGTAAAAGACTGCAACTTTGTCTATGTGTAATTATCATTTACACATTATGAGCACAAAAACTCTTTTTATACCCAAACCTTCAGCACAACCAAAAGCAAACATTCAATACAAAAAAGCAAAGCACTCTGGATCTATGATAGACCTGTGGACACATTTCTAAACAAAAGCACAAATTCAATACAACACCACAACACATTTAATGGAGTGGGTGTGTGAGTGGCTGCATGGGTGTCTGATGGAGTGTTTGAGTGACATGTGGGTGTGTGATTGGGTGTATGAGTGGCTGTATGGCTCTGTGACAGAGTGTGTTTATGTTTTTGTGTGGGTGTGTGAGTGCCTGTGTGTGTTTGTGAGTGGGTGTGTGAGGGTGCTGGAAATGGCCTTTCTACAGGGTCACTCCCAAACTTCTTGCCTTCTCCTTCTCTTTTTCTGACCTCATTTTTGCAGGCTTTAGGACTTTGCGCACCTTACCACTGCTAATCAGTGCTAAAGTTCATATGCTCTCTCCCTAAAACATGGTGACATTGGCTCATACCCAATTGGCATATTTAATTTACTTGTAAGTTCCTAGCAAAGTACACTACATGTGCCCAGGGCATTTAAATTAAATACTACTAGTGGGCCTGCAGCACTGGTTGTGCCTCCCACATAAGTGTAACTTAACCATGTCTCAGGCCTGCCACTGCAAGGCGTGTGTGTGTGCAGTTTCACTGCCACTTCGACTTGCCATTTAAAAGTACTTACAAAGCCTTAAACTCCACTTTTTCTACATATACGTCACCCCTAAGGTAGGCCCCAGGTAACCCATAGGGCAGGGTGCTATGTAGGTATAAGGCAGGACATGTATCTGTGTAGTTTATGTGTCCTGGTAGTGTAAAACTCCTAAATTCGTCTTCCACTATTGTGAGGCCTGCTTTTTTCATAGGATAGCATTGGGCTACCCAGATATCCTGTTGAGTGGTAGATTCTGATCTGAAAGGGGTAACAAGGTCATACGTAGTATGGCCAGAATGGTAATACAAAGTCCTGCTGACTGGTGAAGTTGGATTTTATATTACTATTTTAGAACTGCCACTTTAAGAGAGTGAGCGTTTCTCTGCCTTACAATCCACGTCTGGGCTGGGCTGGTTGACAGCTCCCTTGTGCATTTTACCCAGACAACCACAAACACAGGATGCTCAGTCACACCGGCACACATCTGCATACTGAATAGGTCCTACTGGGCTGGAAGAGTGGAGGGCCTGACACTTTCATTTCAAAGGACAGTGTCCTGCCCTCACACAATGGACTGCCAAACCCCCTACTGGGACCCTGGCAGACAGGAGTGTACTGAAAGGGGACCTTGTGCACTTATAAGCCACTCTTTGAAGTCTCCCCCACTTCAAAGGCACATTTGGGTATATAAACTGGGTCCCTGACCATTTCAACTCAGACACTTCTTGACAAGATACCTACCGGGAAAGGAACTCTGAACCAGAACCTGCAACCTGCTAAGAGAAGCTGCCTGGCTGCCCAAAGGACTCACCTGACTGCTTTTCTGTAAAGGACTGCTGGCTTGCTGTTGCCCTACTGCCTTGCTGCCCTCTGGCCCTGCTGAGAAGTGCTCTCCAAGGGCTTGGATTGAGCTTGCCTCCTGTTTCCTGAAGTCTCAGGACCAAAAAGACTTCGGTGGTCATTCCGACCTCGGCGGTCTTTTCTCCAGACCGCCGAGGCCGGGGGAGACAGAATACCGCCATTGCCGGAGGTATTCATGCCTCCCTATTCCGACATTTCCGCTGGCCCAGCGGAAATGGCACATCAACATTGCCGCCGGCTCGTAATAGAGCCAGAGGCAATGTTGATGTGCAGCGGGTGCAGTAGCACCCGTCGCGCATTTCACTGCCCGAATGCGCGATGGGGCTGTGCCTGGAGGCCCCTGCACTGCCCATGCCAAGTGCATGGGCAGTGCAGGGGCCCCCAGGGGCACCCCCAGTCCCCTTACCGCCAGCCTTTCAATGGTGGTGTTTACCGCCACGGACAGGCTGGCGGTCGGGGACTCATAATCCCCAGGGCAGCGGTGCTTGCACCGCTGCCCTGGGGATTATGCCCGCCAGGCGGAAGCCTGGCGGGAAAGTGGAGGGGCCGGCGGTATGACCGTGGCTTTTCCGCCACGGTCAGAATTGCTGGCGGAACACCGCCAGCCTGTTGGCGGTGTTACCGCCAACATACCGCCGGCCGCCAGGGTCGAATGACCCCCTTAATCTCTGCAAAGAACTCCTTGTGCCGCGAAAATCAACGCGCAGCCTTCTGGAATCGACACACAGCCTGCCCTGCAGTGAGAAAATCACTGCATCGCCGAACCGGAATGACGCAGCCCGGCTCCCTGAGTGGAGATCGATGCATAACCAGCCTTGCGACCGGAACTTTAACGCAAGGCCCACCGGATCGATGCATCGTTAAACCGGAACGATGCAGCCCAACTTCCTGGGATAGGAATCAACACAGTGCTTGCAGTGCGACAGAAATTTCATGCTTTGTCCACCGGATTGACGCAGCTCCTGTGACTTCGTCCTGCATGCCCAGGATTTCTCTGCATCGTCCCTGGCACATCCGAATACCCCACAACCCAAAGAGGATTCAAGCCTGCGAGCCAGAAATTGACGCAAAGCCCTTGCTGCATGGAAAAGCATTGATGCATAGTCTGTGTGCGCCCGGAGAAACCAACGGACACCGCCCCATTTTCTCCTCCTCTGTGGTCCTGTGCGGATAATTTAGATGCAAACCAGGTACTTTGTGCTTGCAAGAGACACTTATTGCTTTTTAAGAACTAAAGACTCTATTTATTATTACAAAAGTGATATCGCAACTTGTATTTATCAAATCTTGATCATTTTGACCTTAATCTACTCCGATAAATATTCTATATTTTTCCAAACCTGTGTGGAGTATTTTTGTGGTGTTATACTGTGTTATTGCATTATTTATTGCACAAACACTTTACACATTGCCTTCTAAGTTAAGCCTGACTGCTCAGTGCCAAGCTACCAGAGGGTGGGCACAGGATACTTTGGATTGTGTGTGACTTACCATGACTAGAGTGAGGGTCCTTGCTTGGACAGGGGGTAAACTGACTGCCAACCAAGGACCCCATTTCTAACAGAGGGGCTCTGTAGGTGTGTAACTGGGTGTAGGAGTTGCTGTGTGGTGGTGTGTGAGTGGGTGTGTGAATGGTTTTCTGAGTCTGTGATTGGGTGTGTCAGTGGTTGTATGGGAGTGTGAGTAGGTTGTGAGTGGCTGTATGGGTGTATGAGTGGGTGTGTGGGTGGCTGTGTAGGGATGTGGATGGGTGTCAATGACTGTGTGAGTGTGTGAACGGCTGTGTGGGTGCTTTTGTAGGTCTGTGAGTGAGTGTGTTAGTTGATGAATGTGTGTGAGAGGTTTTGTAGATATGTAACTGGGTGTGTGAGTGTATGAATGGGTGTGAGATTGGGTGTTTGAGTAGTTTTATGGGTCTGTGAGTGGGTATGTTGGTGGCTGTATGGGTGTGTGAGTGGGTGTGTAAGCAGTTGAGCAGGTGTGTGTGTATTTGAATGGGTGTGTGACTGGGTATGTGAGTGGCTGTGTAGGTCTGTGCATGGGTGCAGTAGTGGTTTTGTTGGTGTGTGAGTGAATGTGTGAGTATGAGTAAGAGACTTGGTGTGTGAGTGGCTGTATAAGTGTGTCAATGGGATTGTGAGTGGGTGTGTTAGTTTGAGAATGGGTGTGTGACTAGGTGTGTGAGTGTGTGAATTGGTGTGTGAGTTGGTGTGTGAGAGTGTGTGTGGGTCTGTGATCCATCAAGCGGGGACGGGGAAAAAGGGGTTTTCCAAAACATGTTTCCCCATTCATTTTTCTATGTGATTTCTTAACAGAGATAGCGCAGAAACCACTAGACAGAATTACACCAGATTTGGCAGAAAGGTAGTTCATGGCCCAGAAAGAGTTCTTTTCATTATTTGGTGCAAATCCATTCAGCAGTTTTTGAGAAATTTGGATTTCCAAATTTGTATATATAGGGACGTGAAGGATTTGCGACTCCTCTTGATCTCTTGCTGAAATCTGATTGGCTGGCTGATGAAGAGTGATACCCTGAAACCGGTCCCAGGATGCTTGTTTCTGGTCCAGGGAGGATCTGACCTGGAAGTTTGGGCTGGCTTGTTCCCATGGGAAACAGGGTCAAGACTGATTTGCACATGGCTGGATCCAAACTGGGATGACATTGTGAGCAAAAGAATGATAGATTAAACCCAGATCTGTGAATGGGGATCAGTGTTTGAAAAGCTTCAACACTCCATCCATCATACTTTTGTGCTGCTAAAGTATGCCCAGACGTGGGTCCATTGCTCATGGAAACACTGGATTCAAGCTAGCCTGGCTGATGAAGGGTGATACCCTGAAACTGGTTTTAGGATGCTTGTTTCTGGTCCAGGGAGGATCTGGCCTGCTATTTCGGGCTGGACTGTTCCCAGGGGGAACAGGAACAAGAATGATTTTCATGTGGCTGGATTTAAATTGGGGTGGCATGGTGAGCAAAATAATGATGATTTAAACCCAGATCTGTGACTGGGGATGAGTGTTTGAAAAGTTTCAACATTCTGTCCCTCATCCTTTTGTGTTCCTAAAGTTGTCCTAAGTTGGAAGGGTATGCCCAGAGTGGGTCTCTTGCCCACTGTGTCACTGGTTTCAAGCTAGAAATGGTGATGATAGTTGATACGCTAAAAGCAGTCCCAGAATGCATGTTTCCGGTTCAGGGAGAATCTGGCCTGGCAGTTCAGGCGGTACTGTTCAGATGGGGAACAGGGTCAAGACTGATTTGTAAATGGCTGGATCCAAATTGGGGTGACATGGTGAGCAAATGAACTGTGGAATAAACCAGATCTGTGACTGGGGGTGAGTGTTTGAAAGGTTTCAACACTCCATCCATCATACTTTTATGTTGCTAAAGTTGTTCTAAGTGTGAAGGGTATGCCCAGACATGAGTCCCTCGCTCAGTGTGCCACTGGATTCAAGCTAGCCTGGCTGATGAAGAGTGTTACCCTGAAACTGGCTCCAGGATGCTTGTTTCAAGTCCTGGAGGATCTGGCCTGGCAGTTCGGGCTGGACTGTTTCCATGGGAAAGAGGGTCAAGACTGATTTGCATTGGGCTGGATCCAAACTGGGGTGGCATGGTGAGCAAAAAAACAATGGATTAAACCCATATCTGTGAATGGGGGTGAGTGTTTGAAAAGTTTCAACACTCAGTCCATCAGCCTTTTGTGTTGCTAAAGTTGACCTAAGTGGGAAGGGTATGCCCAAACGCGGGTCCCTTGCTTACTATGCCACTGGATTGAAGCTTGCAAGACCTTGACCATTAGCCCAGAAGTGACTCTGTTTTGCTCTGCATCCAAACGTCACTATAACATTCTTACCAAACTCATTGCTAGTCATTGTTAGGATAGACCATTGCAATAATAACAATCTCTATCTCAAGAAATGGAAGAGAGAGACAGAGGGACAGGACCGTAGAAGGAGCCTGAAGGCCCTAGCCAGCTTTCAATGTTCTGCGGGAGCGGGCGTTGCTCCCACAAGCAAGGAGCTTGCAGGAACAATGTTTTCATCTGTTTCCTTCCACACATATTTGTGTGCAAGGAAACAGATGAAAACTTCACTTTCCACAAGAGAGAGCTGTTTGACAGCTCCCGCCAAGTCAGAGCAAACAGTTATGTCCTGGGGGTGGGCACACCAGGAAATAGCAAGAGCTCCCCCTGTGCCCCAGGGCCATCCTTGGCTCCATGTTAGGGGGTTAAACGGCCCCCTTCCAATATAAAAATAGCTCCAGAAGAGTGGTAGTCCCGGAGCTGCAGGGGGGCTGTGTGTCCCCTACATTGTAGTAGATTGATGCCCTGTGGAGGAGGTGGTTCTTGGGGCTGTGGGGGGGGGGTGCAGCACCCCACATTGTATTAGATGGAAGCCCCAGGGAGGTGGTGGTCCCAGGGGCTGCAGGGGCCCGGGCCCCCACACTGTATTTGATTGAAGGCCCAGTGAGGTGGTTGTCTACACGGCCCCCTTCCAACGTAAAGTAGCCCCAGGAAGGTGGTTGTCCCAGCCTGCGGGCCCCATGTCATATATATTTCATCAAGGCCCCGGGGAGATGGCGGTCCCGGGGGTTGTAGGGGGAGCCATGCGCCCCCCCCCACATTCAATATAAATTAGCCACGCTGTGAGAACCGGAGTTTGTTTGCTTTTACTTAGTGGGAGCGGTCGACTCCCACCAAGCAAAATCAAACTGTTATGTCGTGGGGGCCCCCCCCTGGACATAGCAGAAGGCGACACTGGGGGGATGGCGGTACCAGGGCCATCAGTGGCTCCTTGAGGGGGGCAAGAAGCCCCCCTGCTATGATTATAGCCTCAGGGAGGTAGTGATCCATGGGGCTTGGGGGCCCAAAACAGAACCCTTTCATTCTATTTTTTAAAGCCTCTGGGAGGCTTTGGTCCCTAGGGATGTGAGGGGGGCACGAGTCTCCCACATAATATTTCTGTTACACCCCAGGAAGGTGGTTGCCCTGGGCCTAAGGGGGGGCTGGACGGCCTACCTGGTTGAATTAACAATGTCACAGGGATTTGGCCAGCCCCGGGGCTACAGATTAACGAAGCTCGGGAACCGATGTTTTGTTTTTGTTTTTACATTTTTGCCGGATCCACACATCCACCATGAATCTCTGTGAAAAGTCAAAAACAAAAAAATGTGTTTGAGGTCTGGGGGATGTCCCCCAGCACCAGACCTAAGGGGTCAGGGTGTCCCTACCCCGGCCCCTTGTTTTAATTTTTTGTTACTTTTTTTGTGGGACTTGGCTGAAGCTGAGGTCCAAGATGACTGTCAACACTTCCTGGTTAAAGTGTTTGCAGCTATGAATTTGCCATGCATGAGCTCTTAATTTTATGGTAGTTGTCACAGCCAGAGATATACACATTTATTTTCCCTTTAATATCTGCAAAACTACTGGATGAATTTTCACCATGTTAGAAATGGGGTCTTTGGTTGACAGTCAGGTTACCCCCTGGTCAAGCAAGGACCCTCACTCCAGTCAGGGTAAAAGAGATTCACCCTCAGCTAACCCCTGCTCACCCCCTTGGTAGCTTGGCAGAGCAGTAGGCTTAACTTCAGAGTGCTAGGTGTAAACTATTTGCACCAACAAACACAGTAACTTAATGAAACACTACAAAATGACACAACACAGGTTTAGAAAAATAGAAAACATTTATCTAAACAAAACAAGACCAAAACGACATAAATCCACAATACACAAGTCAAGTTATCAATTAAAAAGCAAAAAGAGTCTTTATGTAGTTTAAAACACACCCTAACACTGTTAGCATGAAAATGTACCTTGCGTGCGTCAAAAATAATCCTGCACGGGCAAGTGTGCATCAAAAAGGGCTTGCGATGCGTTGATTTCACTCACAAGTGAGACCTTTTCGTCGTTTCTCCTTTCATCTGGTTAGGGCTTGCCGTTTCTTCTCCCCGCAGGAGAGCAATGCATCGATCCGGTCAGCACTCTCAGGTCCGGGCAGGCCTTGTGTTGTTTGTACACGCCCAGTGGTGTTTGCATCAGAAATCCAGCCTCACGATGATCCGAAAACCACGCAGCGCGGGTTGCGTTCTCCCAGCCTCTGTCAGCGATGCTACACGTCGTTTCTCCAGTTCCGTGCATCGATTCTTTGGTCGCATTTCCGGCGAGCTGCAATTTTCCGCAGCGGAGTCCGCGGCGCGTCATTTCTTCAGCCGCAGATCGGATTCGCATCGATCTTTTCCCCGCATGACGCTCTGTGCGTGGATTTCCTCCTCTTAGGCTGCCAGCTTCTCCTTTCAGGGTCACAGGAACTGGATGGGCACCACAGGGCAGAGCAGGAGTCTCTCCAGAGATTCCAGGTGCTGGCAGAGAGAAGTCTTTGCTGTCCCTGAGACTTCAAACAACAGGAGGCAAGCTCTAAATCAATCCCTTGGAAATCTTCACAAGCACAAGATGGAAGGCACACAAAGTCCAGTCTTTTCCCTCTTACTCTGGCAGAAGAAGCAACTTCAGGATACCTCCACAAAGCACGGTCACAGGCAGGGCAGCTCTTCTTCCTCAGCTCTTCAGCTCTTCTCCAGACAGAGGTTCCTCTTGGTTTCCAGAAGTGTTCTAAAGTCTGTGGTTTTGGGTGCCCTTCTTATACCCAATTTCTCCCTTAAGTTAGGGCTACTTCAAAGTAAAGTCTCTTTTGAATGTGAAATCCTGCCTTGCCCAGGCCAGGCCCCAGACACTCAACAAGGGGTTGGAGACTGCATTGTGTGGGGGCAGGCAAGCCTGTTCGGGTGTGAGTGACCACTCCTCCCCTCTCTCCTAGCACAAATGGCTCATCAGAAAATGCAGACTACACCCCAGCTCCCTTTGTGTCACTGTCTAGTGTGAGGTGCAACCAGCCCAACTGTCAAACTGGCCTAGACAGGGAATCCACAAACAGGCAGAGTCACAGAAATGATATGAACAAGAAAATGCTCACTTTTTAAAAGTGGCATTTTCAAACACACAATCTTAAAATCAACTTTACTAAAAGATGTATTTTGAAATTGTGAGCTCAGAGACCCCAAACTCCACATGTCCTTCCGCTCCCAAAGGTAATCTACACTTTGATCAGATTTAAAGGATGCCCCCATGTTAACCTATGAGAGGGACAGGCCTTGTAAAACCGAAAAACTAATTTAGCAACATTTCACTGTCAGGACATAAAAAACACATTACTATATGTCCTACCTTAACCATACACTGCACCCTGCCCTTGGGTCTACCTAGGGCCTACCTTAGGGGTGTCTTACATGTAAGAAAAGGGAAGGTTTAGGCCTGGCAAGTGAGTACACTTGCCATGTCAAATTTACAGTTACAACTGCACATACAGATACTGCAATGGCAGGTTTGGGACATGATTACAGAGCTACTTAGGTGGGTGGCACAACCAGTGCTGCAGGCCCACTAGTAGCGTTTGATTTACAGGCCCTGGGCACCTCTAGTGCATTGTACTAGGGACTTACTAATAAATCAAATATGCCAATCATGGATAAAACAATTACATGCAATTTACACAGAGAACATATGCACTTTAGCACTGGTTAGCAGTGGTAAAGTGCTCAGAGTTCAAAAGCCAACAGCAGCAGGTCAGAAAAATAGGAGGCAGGAGGCAAAGAGAATGGGGATGACCCTGCATAAGCAAAAACATCCAACACACCAAATAAGTAAACGCATAATCTGAGTGTCAACAGTCAGCTTTCTGCCATACTTGGTGTAATTCCGTCCAGTTGTTCGGGCTGTAGCCTTGTTCAAAGGTCCTATGGGAATTTACAACATGGAAAAAAAAGTGTTTTGATCCCCCCTTTTTCTTGACCCTAAAACTTACCATGTGCAATAACAATCCCTGGGACACTTTTTTTTTTTTAGAATATTTCTTGAAGATTTGTCAAATTGTGGCAAAGATATAGTGATGTCAAAAAACACTTTTTATATGGAAACATGGCCTATTTATATATTTATATATATATATATATATATATATATATATATATATATATTTATATCTTTTGAGCTTTGCTTCATCTGGGCCCAGACACGGCAGACCGCAACGGGGTCGTGAACCCCTTAAATGCACACACTGTTCCTCTTATCCAAAAGGAAAACGCTTTGGTCACAGCTGCCTTGGACTCTCCAATTTATTTCATATGGCAAAAGAAAACCACACACCCGACACATTTTGTTATAACATCTCAATATTTATTCAAAATATTCAGGATTAGATGGTTTTCTTTACTGTAATGTTTGAATGTGGTGAGAAAAAAGCAAGATCTTTGACAAGAACTCAAATACTCAACAATAAATCGAATAAAAGAGACATGACGAAGAGTGATCAAAGTAACATAAGAATGGTGACCACATACAGTAAAGAAAACCATCTTATCCTGAATATTTTGATTAAATGTTGTTATGTTATCAAAAAAGACCCATACATTGGAACGTTATTGGGAGAGAGACCCGATATCACATATAGAAAAGTACCATCACTACAGGATCACTTGGCAAGGAGCCATTTCCAAATGAAACAAATCATCAAATTGGTTAAATATCCAAGGAAATGGTTTTGTGTGTTGTGGGAAATGTAAAGCATGTGTATAGGTGTCAATACAAAAGAGTTCCAAGATTTTAAAGGCAACAAAAAAACTATCAACAAAAGGGTCACATGTAACACCACATATATGGTATATATGTGATTGAATGCTGAAGTGGGCTTAGATATGTAGGAAGTACCACATGCCCTTAAAAAAACGGATTCTAGAACATATCAGAGCAGTATAGAACAAAGATGTGAACTTTGCTATGATAAAACAGCTATTGACACACATTGGGAAAGACTGGACAAATATGAGATACTTTGGCATTGCAAGTATTATTAAGGATGAGAGAGGGTGCAATCAAGAGTTGAACCTCAGATGCCTGGAATCACAACTAATCATACAACTAGGGAATAAAACTCCCAAAGACTTGAATGGGACTGAGAACTATACTGTCATCTATAAATGTAGACTCTAATAGGAATAATATAATTAAATAATAGAATAGGGGTCTCTCTTTCAGATAAAAATAAAGACTGAGGTATGAGGTAAACAATAGAGAGAGTAAAAGATAGACCGAAAGAAAAGAACTTCAGACTCATGTTATGAAATAGGGCATTAAGTCCCAGAATAAGTGATACATATTGTGACAATATTCACTTATACTGTTATTAATTAGAACATTAAGTTTATAAATCTAAGATATCATAGATATACTTGTGTTCAGTCCAGACACGGATACAGATATGGTTTGAAAATGTGTTAAGGTCACTGAGACTAGTTGACATAACAAACTGGAAAATTGAATACAAAAATTGAATGTAAAAGATACAGATATATGTGAAAGAGTATCAATATGTATATTAGGTAATGGATAATAATGAGTCTGAAGGTATATGTTTACCTACAATACATGCAAATTGCAAATCCAAACCTTCATGGTAACCTTTGTTTTTAATAGTACTAAAATTCCCACAATGCCTCATTAAGGGCATTTGTGGTAGACTATAACTGGAAGACATAGAAAATACACTCACCAACTGTGAAAAAGACCTGGTGGACGAAACGTGTCGGTGGTGATGTAAGTGATCTACTTTAGTTTGAAATTAAAAGCATATGAACTTTCCTGGAGTGCAGCGTAATGTTTGTTTGAAAATTGAAATAAGGGAAAGTCCATCCCTAATGCGAGCACCAGCCTGAGAAAGCGCACCGCAATGAGACTGCTTTGTGTGAATATATATATATATATATATATATATATATATATAGCTAAATATGGCAAGTTGGATCTCAAACCGATTGTTATCATAAATGCAACAACTTGCCATTGTTGGATTTAATAGAACTAATTCAGGGAAAGAGTTTTAATAAAAGTTACCAGTTTCAGCTCTGAAGTACCCCTCTCTGATTGGCCAGCCTGTGGCAGCCTTGCCCGGCTGCCTTGATGAGGTGTGGAGTGGCCTGGGCCGAACACAAAGGAAGTGTCTGGGGGAGGAGATCTGTCTCAGCAGATGATGAAACAGGGTGAGGGGAGACCTGCAAGAAGAAACCATCTGAACAGCATCCAGTGGCCATTTGAGGATTCTGACCAGGTGCATTCTTGGATTAGTACTCCCAAGGAGAAACTCAGAGCTTCTGGAACCGTGGATCAAGTTGTGGACACTTTAAGGACCCAAAAGGGACCTTTGGAAGAAAATCCAGAAGTTTAGAGACATTTAGAGCAACTGTTGTAAACAGCTCCATAAATTGAAGAGGTAAATTGTGGGAGTTGTACTCCCCCACCCCAAATGGGAAACCAGAGCCCCTGAACCCTTGGTTGGTGCAGTGGACCACTTTCTTGTATCAAGAAACACTTCTGAAAGTAAGTGTAACAGTGTTACATCATGGGTGGCTTGAACTCTGGACTTTGTCCCAGTCCAGTGTGAACTTTACTAACCCTATGAACACTATTTGCTTTTAAGTGCTAGAATTACTTTTAAGATTTAAAAATTCATATCTCCGGTTCCGTTTATTAGATATTTGCAATTTTAGTGTCATTTTAAAGATAAAAAATATATTCTATTCTTATAAATTGAAGTTATTTTTTTTATTGTGCTTTGTGTTTTACTTATTTACTGTTTTGTGATTTTTAAATGCTTTACACACTTGTCTCCTAACTTAAGCCTTATCACTCATTCCCAAGTTACCATGGGTTGAGCTGGGTTTAATTTATTGAGACCTAACTGGACCTAAGTGGGGTTTAGTGACCTATTGCTAAGTGTAGGTACTTACCTGCCTTTACCAGTAATCTACTTTCCAACATATAGATATATTAATTCAATATGTATATATATATATATATTCACCTGCCACCCAAAAACCTACCCACCCTAAACCTTAAAAATACTTTTAGCACCCTAAAACCCATACACACCCTAAACACCCCTTACCGCTCTTAAATCCATTGCCACCCTAAGCTTTAAAAACACACTTAACTCCCAAAACTAATATCCACCCTATAACCTAAAACACCCTTACCACTCAAAAACTCATACCCACACTAAAACCCCAAAATCCCATTTCCACTTAAACAGCAATACCCAATTGAAAACCTAAAAATGGCTTACCACCCAAAAACCCATACCCACCCATAAAACCTAAAAATGTCTGAACCACCTAAAAACCATATATATCTATATATTAAAACACTTAGGCCCATATTTATACTTGCGTTGCGCCAAATTAGTGTCAATTTTTTAATGCTAATTCGGCGCAAACCTAATTCCAAATGTATACTTTGGCGCTAGACCCATCTAACGCCAAAGTTTTGAAGTTAAAGTAATTTTTGTTAGCGGGAAACTACATTGTGTCAATGAGATCCAAGGTAGGCACTCCAGGGCAAAAAAAGACAATATGGCCTCAGCGCCATATTTATCCCCCTGTGCTAGAATCAAGCATGGGGGAAAGGGGGCCCTTAATAATGGTGCTAAGCTTGCTTAGCACCATTATTCAACGCCTGGGTCAGGGAAGGCATTAGGTAACCTGTGAGCCTATTTTTATGGTCACAGAGCATGGAATGGGCCCACAGGTGCCCTTCCCTAGCACCAGGGACACCACACCCACACCAGAGGGACGTCAGAGGATGGGGGACCCCATCCCAGGTAAGTAAGGTAAATACAGGTAAATATATATATATATTTTTTTTTTAAAGTGCCATAGGGGGACCTAACTTGGGCCACCCTACATGGCACTGGGCCCAATGGCTATGTCCAGGGGACATATGTCTCCTGGGCATGGCCATTGGGGTAGTGGGCATGACTCCTGTCTTTACTAAGACAGGAGTCATGTCCATGGGGGTTTTACGTCAAAAAAGTACGCTAGTCTGGTTAGAGGTATTTTTATGCCTTTGCCCATACTAGCGTTATCCTTTGACGCACAACCTTCTTTTCCCACTACGCCTCCCCCACACAGCTAGCGTCCTTTTTTATTATGGTAGCCGGGCCTTAACGCTGGCTACTGTCATTCCATAAATATGACAGCTTTAGCGCAGTTTTGCCCTAGCACCACCTTGTGCCACATTAACGTAATTATTTTTTATGTTAATGTGACCCAATGAGACCAAAATCCCCGCGCCATATTTACACAGTGGCACAATGCATGCTTTCCACCACTCTTTAACCCTTTGCGCTACATTAAGCCTGCACCAGGAATAATGTATGACAAGGGGGCATGCCCCCGTTAGGGGAGCCGGAAAATGGCATAAGGAAATTTATGAGATTTCCTTGTGCCATTTTTATGGCACTTTTAATGCTCAAGAGCAGGCATTAATAGGGGGCTTTCATTCTTTAGAATGGGTCCCTATGTACTCTGCAGGAGTAGCACCAATATTTTTGTGCTACTCCTGCAGAGTACTCGGTGCAGCGCCACTTTCCATAAATCTGCCCCTAAGGGGCATATTTATACTCCATTTGGGCCGAATTTGAATAACTTTTTTTCACGCAAATTTGGTGCAAAACTGACTCCATATTTATATTTTAACGTTAGACACGTCTAACGGCAAGATATTTGAGGCTGCACCATTTTTTAGATGCGTGAACCTAACCTCATAGCCCCATATTTATCCCCTCATGCTAAAATGACGCACGGGGGAGGTGGGGCTAAATAATGGTGCAAGGCTTGTTCTGCACCAAATTTTAACACCTGGTTCAGACCAGGCATTAGGGGGGCTATGGACCCATTTTCATGGTTAAACACCATAGAATAGGTCCACAGGTGCCCTCCTCAAGCCCCAGGAACGCCACCACCCACTCCAGAGGGACACCGGAGGATGAGGGACCCCATCCCAGGTAAGTAGGGTAAGCATAGGTAAGCATTTCATTTTTTTAATTAAAGTGCCATCTGAGGCCCACCTTGAGGCCCCCTGCATGGCACAGGGTGCAATGGCCATACCTTTTGCACAGTTTTGCATCAAAAGGTATAACTATGGGCCTAAATGTGTTGTAAAGTTATGTGTGGTAAAGGTATATTCATGGCAAAGGCATTGGTGGTAAAGGCATGGTGGTAAAGGTATATCCATGGTAATGCCTCTTTGGTAACAGTCATGCATGGTAATTACTGCTTTGTAAATTGTCATTAATATACCAAACGTATCCTTCATTAGGATGTCCAGTCCTATCCCAGTAATTGTGCCTAGGCCATTGCCACCACAGTGCACAATCATGATTTCTGGATGTTGAAAATCCGCAATGCTTTCAACTAAAGGCAGCAACTGATGCCACTTTAACCTCTCTGACCAACCCAAGTAATGTCTACAATAATAAAACAAAGGCCCCTGTCTTGCCAAATTTTCTAGCCCTGTCTCTGGCCCAAAGCACAAAACTATGGCCCACAATCCAGACACTGAATATTTTGGAGACAAGCAGGAGCAGCACACTGGTAAAGTCTGCAGCAGAATGAGTCAGTTTTGAAGATGATAGGCAGTTAAAATTGAAGACAGCCAGTAAAATATAAAAGAGAATATTTAATTTGATGACAGAGATGTGCAGGGAACTAAAATTAGGAAGTGACTTTATGAAAAAAGTAACTAACTCTGGGATTGGCTTTGGATAAATAAAAAAATAAAGTTATGTTGTTTGGGATATGCTTGGAATTGCAAACACTCAACCATAGCTGCCACAGTTAATATGAAACTAGTATACTGTAGAGATAGAGGCCCTCATCCCAACCCTGGCGGTCTCTGACCGCCAGGGCGGAGGGCAGCGGAAGCACCACCAACAGGCTGGCGGTGCTTCCTGGGCTATTCTGACCGCGGCGGTAAAGCCGCGGTCAGAAAAGGGGAACCAGCGGTTTTCCCGCCGGTTTTCCCCTGGCCCAGGGAATCCTCCATGGCAGCGCTGCATGCAGCGCCGCCATGGGGATTTCGACCCCCTTCCCGCCAGCCTGTTTCTGGCGGTTTTCACCACCAGAACAAGGCTGGTGGGAACGGGTGTCGTGGGGCCCCTGGGGGCCCCTGCACTGCCCATGCCACTGGCATGGGCAGTGCAGGGGCCCCCTAACAGGGCCCCACAAAGATTTTCACTGTCTGCTTAGCAGACAGTGAAAATCGCGACGGGTGCCACTGCACCCGTCGCACCCCTGCAACTCCGCCGGCTCCATTCGGAGCCGGCTTCATTGTTGCAGGGGCTTTCCCGCTGGGCCGTCGGGCGCTCTTTTGGAGGGCGCCCGCCGGCCCAGCGGGAAAGTTGGAATGGCCGCCGCGGTCTTTTGACCGCGGGGCGGTCATTCGGCGGTGACCACATGGCGTGACCGCCAGAGTCTTGTAAACTTTTGACCCACTGGTAGACACACAGGCCCATATTTATACTCGGTTTGCGCCGAGTTAGCGTATTTTTTTACGTTAATTCAGCACAAACCTAACTCCATATTTATACTTTGGCGCTCTACACGACTAGTGCCAAAGTTATGGAGTTAAAGTCATTTGCTGGACGTGAAAATCTACCTTGCGTCAATGAGATACAAGGTAGGCGTTCCCATCCAGAAAATGATGGTATGGCCCTTGCACAATATTTATCCCCCATGCTAAAATCTAGCAGGGGGGATGGGGGCCTTAAATAATGGCACTAAGCTTGCTTAGTGGACAGCCGTTAGGGGACCAGTGTGCCTGGACAAACCCCACAAGTGCCCTTCCCTGTCCCTAGGGACACCCTCCCCCACCCTCAACCACACCAGGAAGACACCTAAGGATGGAGGGACCATATCCCAGGTAGGTAGAGGTGAGTATTTTCTTTTCTTTCAAAGTGCCATAGGGGGGCCTAACTTGGGCCCTTCTACATGGCTCTGTGCCTAAAGGCCATACCCAGGGGACATAAATCCCCTGGGGATGGCCATTGGGTAGGGGGCATGACTCCTGTCTTAGCTGAGACAGGAGTCATGTCCATGGGTTTTTAACATCAAAAAATGATGCTACTATTGACAGAGGCATTTTTTTGCCTCTGTCTGTACTAGCGTAATCCTCTGATGCTAAACTCCCTCATCCCCCTACGCCTGCCCCACCCGGCTAGCATCCTTTTCCATGACGCTAGCCGGGGGTTAGTGCAGTTCAGCGTCAAAAAGTATAAATGTTGGCCAAAGTATTGGAAACATGGTTATATGGAAACAAAGCTAAAAGAGTGTGGGGGAAGGGAACAAAAGAGACCGCAGCATTAAACCGAAAATCACACTGGTCTACAAAAATTGCTCAGTAGGGAGTGTATGTCTTGTAGCTGCCAATATTTTACAAACTAAAATATAAATGAAAGGCATAGACAACAGAATGTTGAATGCGTTTACAGGCTGTCGTGCGATCCACAGATCTACCCTGGACCACACAAGGGGCTACGCTGAGAGTGGAGGAGAATTGGCATTTTGTTGACTTGATAGTTGCCATGGAAATTAGATATTAACCTATATTATCTTAAAAGTTGCAGAACAGCTAAGAGATTTTTACAGGTATGTGATATAGGTTGCAGTATAAAAAAGTATTTAAAAAAAAAATCATGAGTGTATATAAGCAGAAAGAAAATATGTAGCTTCTAGACACTACAGTAAAAGCAAGGGAGATCATATGAGAGTATTAAGTAAAAGAAAGTGAGCAGCAGAGAAGGAAGACGCATTGCTATACTGAAAATGTAATTGTTGTATTAAGCCAGTATGAATAAATGTGTTTGAAATCAGATGTGGGTGCTTTCTTATAGTATGTAATGTATTAGTATGTAATTTGCGCCCATTCACACAGTCAGGCAGGAACTTATACACCCAATTTCCCTCCTACAAAAGCACTTATGCAGCCACTAGTCATATACACAGATAGCCAGTGACACACCCTGTCATATACCCATGAAACTATTCAAACACCCATTTATTCACCTATCCATCTACTTACATAGTCATACACACACACATGCGGGCACTGTCTCACTCACTCTCACACATATTCAGCAATTCATGTACCCATTACGAAGTCAGTTACACATGCACTTACACACCCATACACCCAGTTGTACACCCAGTCGCCCACCCAAACAGATACTCACATACCTATTTACAAAAGCATGGTCAGACAATGACAGAGGCACTTACACATCCCCTCACACACCCACTCTTCACTTATATATCCACCACTAACAGAGCCACTTTCACACAACCACACCAAAACACCCACTAACACAGACAGTTACCAATCCATACTGACACTTACATTCCAATTTAGACACCTATACAGTCACTAACACACCGAGTCACACCCAGGCATCTAATTACAAATCCAGTGACATACCATTAGAAGCACTCACTCAAATATCCACTAAATCACATATCCACTAAATCATTGTCACCCACCCATACAGCCACTCATATACCCATTGATATGCCCATACTCAGACACTTACACAGCATGTTTCACACTAACATAACCAGTTTTGTAGCTACTCACTTGCTTATTCTAAGTCATGTAATAGTATGTAGTGTAAATGTATATGTATTCTATGTTTGCTTTCCAGTTATCTATTTGTGTTTAAAGAGGAATGGAAGATGGAATGGTGACGTGAAAAAAACAGATGACATTTTGTAGTGCAATTGGCATATGGCATTTGCTATGAGTGACCATATCCTCCAGTTTTAGTGAAAACACGGGGAGGTTAACCATCAGGTCAAGAGGTAAGGTCCTACAGATGGCCCAGCTGCTGAGGATGATGCACCACCTTCCCTCTCTCTTATCAGGTTGTGATTTTATGGTTTTCAGGTTTTCCTAGATAGAAGATGTGCCATGTGAATACTTCTTCACCATACGGCTTGACGGGTTTTGCTGCATATACTGCATTGGACAAATTTTAGGAAGAATTTTTTTCTCCTGAAGTGATGGAAAAATATTTTTAAACATTGGAGAAATGTTTTTAAAGTGGTAAGCGTCTTTCATCCTGCTCTTCCCCTACTCCTCTAGTTTCAGCTGAAGATGTCCTAACTTTGAAACTCTCTTCTTTTAGAGGAAATCCAAAAAAAATGATGGAACTGTGGTTTTGAATCTGTCGCCAGAGAGATGTGGAAACCCCAATATCTGATTTAGGTTGTGGTTTGTAGTTTGGATGGGTGGAAAGTGAGGGGCATATTTATACTCTATTTTCACCAAATTTGCATCATTTTTGTTAATGCCTATCCTGCATCTCATTGATGCAAGGTAGGTTCACGCATCTAAAAAATGGTGTAAACGCCAATATTTTGACATTAGATTAGTCTAAATTCAAAATATAAATATGTAATTAATGTGTGTAAAACAAATGACTCAAATGTGGTGCAAATGGAGTATAAATATGCCCCTAATTGTGAAGATTCACTGTTAATTTTAATTAGAATTAAAAACCTGCTTAAGAAGGTTTAAACTGTGTTTTCACTGTAGAAAAGTGAAGCACTCAAAAAGGGTTTTTTGGTCCATAGAGGAGGTTGTTGTGTGTGTATAAAAGATAGAAATGACCTATTATGTTTTACTGCCTTAAACCTGCACTTGCCATGTCAAGTTATATGTGCCATCTCTAATCTATACTGTTAATCACATACATAATTAAGAAAGTATAAAGCCACATTCACAGTAACTTAGGGGCAGATTTATGGAAAGTGGTGCTGCACCCCTTAGGACCCCCCTACCGTCGCCATGTGTCATCATCCTTCATGACGCTATTGATGTATTCTGCAGTAGTGCCAAAATATCGGCACTACTCCTGCAGAGTACATAGGGCTCCATTATAAAGGGTGGAAGACCCCTTTTAACTTCTGCTCTTGAGCAGGTGTTAATAGTGCTGTAAAAAATGGCGTAAGGAAAACTCATAAATTTCCTTATGCCATTTTTCAGGTTCCCCTAACAGGGGAATGCCCCCTTTGCATACATTATGCCTGGTGCATGCATAATGTAGCGCAAAGGGTTACAGAATGGCTCAATGCATGCATTGCGCCACTCTGTAAATATGTTGTGGGGGATTTTGGCCTTGTTGGGCCACATTAACGTCATATATATATTATATATATATATTACTAATTGATGTTAATGTGGTGCAAAGTGGCTCTAGGGGCCTATAAATATGCCCCTTAGATACATAAATAGCCACATATACGTTCATGTACACATAGAGACAGTAGATATATATGCTACTGTATGAGATCTGGTTGGCAAGTAATACAGTCAATTCAATATGTAGTTTTCTCTTCTTATAGTTTACTTTCTTATCTACATAAATTCTACTTTAAATATGGATTGGGCTACTAATGATGACCCGAGGTGCACAGTTTTAATCTTAATTTGCCTTGGTATTAGAAACTGTGTTTAAGAAGCTTTATATACCCTGTTTACCACAGATAACTCATCCTTTAAGTGCGATGCATGTAGGCCATAGAAGGAAGTGCTTTCTTATTAAAACATGAAACATGCCCTTCTGAGTAAGATGCTAGCTTCCAGTCTCCTATGCCCAGGTATATATGCTCTCTATTAAAGATACAGTACTCACATAACTAATAACAAAGGATGGGGTCAGTCACATATCTAGTGAAACATTGGAGAGCCTCTTGCACATTCACCAATACAGGAACTAACACACCTAGCCATACACCATGGCACACATTGATGCAGACACTTACACACCCAGGTACATATTGATACACACGCTGACACACCCAGGCACACACTGATGCATTCAGTGAGACACCCAGGGACATACTGATACACACAGTGACACATCCAAGCACATACTGATGCACACACTGACATACCCAGGCACACACAGATACATACACTGACACACCCAGGCACACTAATGCATTCAGTGAGACACCCAGGCACACACTGATGCACATAGTGACACACCCAGGTACACACTGAGGCATACACAGATACACCCAGGCAGTCATTCATGCATTCAGTCACACACCCAGACACACACTGATACATTCACTAACATACCCAGGTACACACTAGTACATAAACTAAAACACCCAGGGACACACTGATACATGCACTGACACACCCAGGCACACACTAATGCATTCAGTGAGACACCCATGCACACACTGATATATATATACAGTAACATACCCAGGTGCACACTGATTCATACACTGACATACCCAGGCATGCACTGATGCATTCTGTGACACATCCAGGCACACACTGATGCATATACTAACACACCCAGGCAAACACTGATACATACAATGACACACCTAGGCATATACCAGTGCATACACTGACACACCCAGGCACACACTCATTTCTTAAACTATACATGTACGCACTTATTGTAATAGGAAAAAAACACAGACACAGCTCTTGTTTGAGAGAATAAAATGGTTCTAATAAGAACCTTTGTTTTTTTTAAAAAACAATTCTGAACGTTAACTTTTTGGGTGTTTTTCTTTTTTTTTAAATAGGCTCTAAAATAAACGAACATATGGAAAAACTAAGAAGCAACGGGCTTCATTTTGGAAAAAAATTGAATAGCAATTATAACTACAGAAAGAAAAATTAGCAATGGTGGTTGCCAATGACACGGAAAAATTCAGCTACAGAGGAGACTTTATCAGTAAACAAGACATGACATTTTGAGCAGCAAGTAACTGTTCTTCCCAGGTCCTGTGATATGGATGGCACTACGGTTGTAGCTGAAGACTGTCCCATGGCACTGCTCATAGTAGATGGACCTTCTCTCTCACACAGGATCCTATGATATGCCCTTTCATGGATGGTGTTTAGGTGCTTCAGCATGGAACATGTTCCATTGGAATACTTCTTGGAGGTCCCACATGATAGTTGCTTGCTGCATACGTTACAAGTGACATATTTTGCTGTCACCTTCTTCTCACCAGAAGTGATGGTAAATTGTCTCCACAGTTCACTCTCCTTCTTTGTTGTTGGTGTAGTCTCCTTTTCCTCCATGGAGGGATCCTCTGGATCTTGTGCAGATGATGTACTGCAAGCTATGACTGTACAAAAAAACTGCACAGAAAAACACTGAAACAGCTCCTTAGGATAGCACTTCTCTTTCCACAGAGTTGAAAGCAGAAATTAATACTGTAGGGTGTGGCTGGAACTGTTATAGGTTGTGATTTACAAACAACCAATCAAATCAGGATATTTCTTTTTCAATATCAGGCGGAGCCACAGCTCTCTTTGTGGCTCCGTGGATGCCAAAAACACGTAAAATCACATATTTCAATATAAACAGATTTTGATAAAGTGATACATACTTACATATAGGTTCACCCTGACTCCAATCTAAAAATCAGACGCCTGCATATACTAAAACAAACCTTACAATAAAATAGTGGGATCTGCGGATCCCACCCGATCACGTGATCAGAACAAAAGCCATAGAGAGAAGCCCTCCATGTTTTAGGGCACCGCAGATCTGGATAAATTTAAATAATAATAATAAAGAAAATATACCCATACTTAAGTTATGAATACTAATTAGTTACAGACAGCAACTATGTATGCTATAGTATCATACATACTTAGCAGCTCATACAGTCACTGTCATATGGAGTTAAGACCTGTTATTACCTACTTGCAGATTAAAACAATCAGTCATTTAAGCATTCTTCGAGCCTACTAGTGGTGAGCATCAATTTGAAGCATTCCTGTCATATGCACTTTTAAATAGTTAGCCTCTTTAATAAGAGTGATACTTATATTTTATTGCACAAACATTACCCATGAGGAATATTACAAATAGATATGCAGCACAATATCCAGTGATTAAAAGGTAAAAATTGACCTACACAGTTTGTCAATTGCATCTCCACTTCTAGACTAGTACACACAGCTATGTGTGAACTGTGCTGTCTACACTACAATCTATATAAACAAATAATAGACCACTAATAAGTCACATAACACACACAAATACCAATTCATACATTTGTATACATACATCCATACAACAGCTATGTGTAGTGTAATATGATAACAAGTCAGTAAATTCACCCATATGGCACTCATGAACTCATTCACTCACCTATATATGCACTCATACACCAACGTAATATATATATATATATATATATTTAAACATCATATTTAAATAAACATCTTGCAACCACCCTAAAAAATTTACAACATCACTCAAAAAAACAAAACCTTACAGAGATGTTACAGTTAGTAAATAACATTTTAAACAACATACAAATTCACTGAAAACACCAAAGGTTACATGGACATTATAGTTAGGTGATATAATTGAATTGAAAAAAAACTTAGAATTTCAATGAAAAAAACAAAGGTTACAGGGATGTTATAGTGAGGAAATAGGATAAAAAAACTGAAATTAATTGGAAAAAACAAGACTACTTCTAGAGGTAGCACCCTACTCTTCTTTGATTTATTGTGCTTGACCTTTACACTAAATGTGGTTTATTTTCTATGTTTAATCTTTGTGTGTGTTTGTCTGCAAAATCTATATGATTGGTTAGTTATTGTTTGACCTGTTTATTATGGATGTTGACTGAGGCTTGTGTACCATGAAGTTATTTTGTGTAGATTATCACTAGGACTTGAAGAAAATGAATTAAATAAATACATACACATACAGGATTCAGGTACTGATTTGTGTACGTGCATATTGAACAAGTAATCTCACCACCCCATTGTTAGGTTTCCATAATATTTAGGTCATCTGAGTGTTGTATCAATGTGTGAAAAGACACAACACCTACCATGGACATTAAGTAGTTGGACTTCCAAGCAATCCCTTTAATTCTATTCAAGAAGTCCATCAAATCTCTCAGATATGATTGAATATTGGAAACATTAGGAAATAAGAAAATTTAAATGAACCTATATGTATTTACTAAACGTTAACCTATTAGGTGCACAATCGGTGAGCCTCAGGGATTTTCAATGCTCTTAAGCATCTTCTGTAAAACATATATTGCAGGCATTTTTGGATGGTCTCTTTTAAGATAAACATGCTCATCATCATCTAGAAGGCCGCTTTCACACCATTTCTTCAGTTTGTGGTGAAAGATGCTGGTTAATTCCTTTGTTAATCTTTAGCCAGCTTTTCATAATGTTCTTTCGCATCCAACTGTCTTTTCACTTCCTTAATGTACTTTTCTCGATCCATAATGGCAATATTTCCTCCGTTATTAGATGTCTTTATTTTTATATTCCAATCTCATTGGAGATCATTTAAGGATTCCTATTCATCCTTTGTCATATAGCTACTCATGTTCTTTAGGTTCTGCCTTTGTTCCTTTTGGGTTATTCTGTTCAGACTCTCAATCATAATTTCCTGAAACAGGTCTATTTTATTACCAGCTGGTAATTGTGGGCAATATTTTAACTTGGGTCGCATTTACTCTTTATTGCTTTGTCTGTTTGAATCACCATCAGTTCACAATATTCCAAATCTGAGAGACCAGCTACATCCATTCGTACCCTCATGCCTACTGATGCATGTTCTAGGTCCGATAGACATCTAAGGTGGGCTGCGTCTTTAGTGCTGATCGGTGACATATCTTGAAACTCCCCAGTTTTATGCTTGTGTGTTTTATATGCAAAATAGTTCTTTAATTTCAGTTTCCTGGAGAATTTATATAACTCCATCCTAGTGACAGCAAGATCCATTCATGTATCAGGGAAGAATGTTAATCTGTTATTTAAAAGCCTTCTGTGCTTCTCTTCCAGTGTTTTAGAGGAGAGGTTGATTACCAGATCATGATTTACTATTGGTGTTATCAATGTTTCTTACCTCTTTCTCTTCTTCCTCTTCCTCCCTCTCTTGGATCTCTTTGTTCTCTTGAACTTACGTTTGATTTGTTCAGAGCCTGTCGCCTCCCCCACTCGTATTAATTTGGTATAACTAATTTCCCCTAAGAAGCCTAATTTGGGCATTGATGTAGAGGGGCCCTCATCCCCTGAACTGATCTCCGAACTCTCTACACTTGATGGAATCATTGTGTTCTCCAATGTCTTATCAATCATGTGTCTGTTACAGAGCTAGGCAAACCTTTTTTCAAAGGTATATACCCTTCCTGTTGTGTAGTCTGCCTAGTCTCTATTACATTTCTTAGCTGTTTTAGCTTGTACTTCATTGTCATGCTTCTTCAACTTATTTTCCATCTTCATCACTGCCTCTACCATTCCCTCTTGGGTCCCATAGCTTGTTTAATCTCTCTCTCTCTCTCTCTCTCTCTCTCTCCCCCTATATATTTATATAGATTCACTGAAACACCAAAGGTTACATGGACGTTGTAGTTAGGTTTGGATTTTACACCACCAAACGATTGAAATTCAGCTGTTATAGTTCAAGTTATTTAAAAAAACTATAACTCGTGCCCTAAGGAAACTATGACTCGCACCCTCGCGGAGTTTTCACATCAATAATTTTGCCGTAAATGTTACAGTGATATCATCAATGATGTCAAAGACGAAGTCACGCATGAAGTAATATCCTAGGTAATCAGCAAGTGCCTGGCAAGGGCACCTGAGCTAACTGTAACTTACACCACCTTAATGCACTACTTATGACCTCTCATATTACATCACTCATGACATGGTCAGTGGTATTCCTGATGACATCAATGATGGCATCTCAAATGACATCACTGATGACATCATCCAGGGAGTGGGAGGGTCTTCTAAAGGTTTTTGAGTGTAAAGCATATATACTTAGTTACTACAAAAGTCAAATGTCCCTATTTTTTCAGTGAATTTCTAAGGATCTTTTTATTGTTGTTTCCTAACTAAAACATCCCTGGAACCTAAATGAATATAGATAGATAGATAGATAGATAGATAGATAGATAGATAGATAGATAGATAGATAGATAGATAGATAGATAGATTTCACCACCAGAATGACGCTGGAACACCTTTCCTCGCAGGCCGAGTCTCGTGTTCCGGTGTCACCGCAAAATATATCCAAAAGAAATATCTTTCTGCATTCAAAAACATAGAGAATGAGCCACACTATCCTACAAATTGGTACAAATATTTTAATTAAGCAAGCAGGTCCATCATTATTTCATTTCAGCAAGCAGGTCCGTCATGATGCGTTTCAACCCATCAGGGTCTTGATCATATGACTTTGGAAATGGTCAGTTAATTTTTCAAAGATATGTAGATAGTGAGAACGGACTCCAAGTGAAGGCATAAATACACATTGACAGCCCAAAGGAAAATGATAATTGTAAGTAACATGCAAATCATTTTAAATAAGCCAGGGTCACATTTAAAATACTTTGATCTTAATGACATCCATGTTCCTCATATTCCATTCTCATAATGGCTTGACGTACATATTGTTACTTCGCACTCCATATACGCATGTCAATTCAGTTCCAAACTACAATGCCAATAATCCATTGCACTAATGTGTTCAATCATAGCGCCCACTGTAACCTGAACTCAGTTCATAACACTTAGGGGCATATTTATACTCTGTTTGCGCCGGAATTGCGTCGTATTTTTTGACGCAATTCCGACGCAAAACTAACTCCATATTTATACTTTGGCGTTAGACGCGTCTAGCGCCAAAGTCCATGGAGTTTGCGTCATTTTTTAACGTGGACACCTACTTTGAGTTAATGATATGCAAGGTAGGCGTTCCCGTCTACAAAATTGACTCCGAGGCATGTGCGCCGTATTTACACTCCCGGGCAAAATTCACGCCCGGGAGTGGGCGGGTCAAAAAAAATGACGTCCAGCCGCTTTTGCGCCGTTTTTTACCGCCTGGTCAGGGCAGGCGTTAAGGGACCTGTGGGCTCAGAAGGAGCCCAGAGGTGCCCTCCCATGCCCCCAGTGACCCCCCCTGTCACCCTTGCCCACCCCAGGAGGACGCCCAAGGCTGGAGGGACCCATCCCAGGGACATTAAGGTAAGTTCAGGTAAGTATTTTTTTTTTTTTTTTTGTGGCATAGGGGGGCCTGATTTGTGCCCCCCTACATGCCACTATGCCCAATGACCATGCCCAGGGGACAGAAGTCCCCTGGGCATGGCCATTGGGAAAGGGGGCATGACTCCTGTCTTTGCTAAGACAGGAGTCATTTCAATGGGGGTTGGGAGTCGAAAAAAATGGCGCAAATCGGGTTGAGGCGATAATTTTGCCTCAACCTGACTTGCCCCATTTTTTGGCGCCCAAGCTCCATATTCCCCTACGCCGGCGCTGCCTGGTGTACGAATTTTTTTTTCACGCACACCAGGCAGAGCCGGCGGCTAACGCCGGCTAACGTCATTGAATAAATACGGCGCCCGCATGGCGCTTCAGAATGGCGTTAGCCGGCGCTAATTTTTTTTACGCAAAACTGCGTTAGCGCAGTTTTGCGTCAAAAAGTATAAATATGGCCCTTCATTTTATCTATTGCTGCCTCATAGAAATCAATTGAAAATAAACATCCATTACTTGCCTCAAAGAATATAATTTCATATAGTGCAAAAAACTGTAAATTTCTCACGTATTCAATGAGACAAAAAAGTTTCTGTCATTCTGTTGTTCAGGTTATTATACAACAAACTCTTCCAAAAGGGGCCTCCACTTGAAGTTAAACTTCTCTGTTACCTACACCGGTAAAGTGCTAGGGTACATAACCCTGCAAACCTTAGCTGCTTAGTGATTAGGAACCAAGTCTGGCAGAAGTATATGACCAGTAAGATGCAATGTTGTACATTGTTTCAATACAAGACATAAAGGGGGTCATTCTGACCCCGGCGGTAATTACCGCCATGGCGGAGGTTGGCGGTAGCACCGCCAACAGGCCGGCGGTGCTCCGCCGGGCATTCTGACCGCGGCGGTACAGCCGCGGCCAGAAGCGGAAAGCCGGCGGTGTACCGCCGACTTTCCGCTGCCCGTCAGAATCCTCCATGGCGGCGGAGCGCGCTCCGCCGCCATGGGGATTCTGACACCCCCTACCGCCATCCTGTTCATGGCGTTTCTCCCGCCAGGAACAGGATGGCGGTAGGGGGTGCCACGGGGCCCCTGGGGGCCCCTGCCGTGCCCATGCCAATGGCATGGGCACGGCAGGGGCCCCCGTAAGAGGGCCCCACAAAGTATTTCAGTGTCTGCCTAGCAGACACTGAAATACGCAACGGGTGCAACTGCACCCGTCGCACCTTCCCACTCCGCCGGCTCAATTCTGAGCCGGCATCCTAGTGGGAAGGTTGATTTGCCCTGGGCTGGCGGGCGGTCTTTTGGCGGCCGCCCGCCAGCCCAGGGCAAATCTTAGAATCACCGCCGCGGTCTTTTGACCGCGGTGCGGTGTTCTGACGGCGGTACCTTGGCGGACGGCCTCCGCCGTCCGCCAAGGTCAGAATGACCCCCAAAGTGCCCTTCCAATTTCTGCTACTCATCACTTCTGGCCTGCTGACCGAGGTTTGGCTTTGTGTTGAACTAGTAGAGCGTACAGTTCAGTGAAGAGATACTTGTCATTAAACTTGTGTAGGGGACATGTTTCGAAAGATGTCAAGACCTTTCAACATTTGGCCTCACCGAGGGTTGTAAAACCCAATGATGAACTTGGAGATAAGTAAGATGAACTGCTTCTTCCATCCCATAGTCTTGTTTCAATTGTTCAACGGAGATAATACCCTGATTATCGAACATGCATCTTGCTCTCTTATAGCTTCCGGATTGCCATCACTTAAACTGTTCAGGTTGCAGTACTGGGGATGAATCCGGATTGATTAAGATTGGTGTCATCGGGGATGGGAAAGGGTTAAGTTTGGCTTTGGTAGCCACTGAATACCAGACTCAAAAGACTGAACCTGTGACCGGGGAAGTATAAAGACCATGGGCCATATTTTGGCGAGGGAGCTAGGGTTCCTTCCTGATGAGTGAGCCTGTCACCACTTGGTCCATAAAGAACCAGTGCTTCTCGATGAGAGGCTGCCCCACTACAAGACCTCCTTGCCGAGTAGGTCAGTGAACTTGAGACCTAGATATGAGAGGTTTGGTCCCCTCATATAAATCTGTTGATATCAGATTGCATACACCGGAGAGCATGTTTTGGGGGAGACAGTGCTATCTCTTCGAAGAAGTAAATGATTTTCTGAAGAGTGACCATCTTAATAGCCACCCCTCTGCCAAGCCATGAGGGGTTTAGACGCTCCCAGCTTGAGATGTCAGTGCAGATTTGAGTGAGTAAGGTGGCATAACTGAGCAAGACGGTTTTAGCCATGGAGGCTGCCAATTTAATTTCCAGGTAGGGAATGCAGTCAGTCACCCAGTCAAAAGGGAATCGGGCATGAAGAAGATTTTCAGTTTTTGGTGGATCCATAAGGTTAAATAGACAAAATCATCATCTGCATAAAAACTGATAAGATGGATTTCTCCCCCAAATTGGACATCAGTGACATCAGGACGTGCCCGGAGGTGTTGAGCGAAAAGCTCCATGTACAAGGCAAAAAGGAGTGGGGAGAGAGGGAACCCCAAGGTGTGCCTCGCCGCATGGAGAAGGGTTGAGAGAGTGTGCCATTGACCTGTACCAAAGCCCTCGCAGTGCTATAGATACTCTTAATCCATTTGATAAATCTATCGCTAAAGCCAAAGAGCTCCAGCACCTTGAAAAGAAAGGACCAGCTGACTCTGTTGAATGCCTTCTGTGCATCAACAGCAAGAAGAAGGATTTGTTGTTGTGACCTGGAGGCCTTATTCATCAGGGGGAAGATGTACTGTGTGTTGTCTCCACATTGGCATGTGGGGATAAAGTCTGCTTGGTCCGGCACTATCTAGCCTGGCATATGAGGGTTAAGGCAGTTGGCCAATATGCTTGTTAATAATTTTCATTGATGTTTAACAGGGAAATGGGTCGGGATGAACTACAGAGAGCAGGGTCCTTACCCGGGTTAGGAATGACCGAAACAGGGGCATCCAACATGGAGTCCATTAGCGGGCCTGATAAGGCAAAGGAATTAAATGACTGAGTGAGGACCAAGGTTAGTTCCTTGCAAAAAGTTTTTTAGAATGATGCTAAAAAACCATCAGGCCTTGTGATTTCATTAGTTTAAACTGTGCAACTGCAGAGATAATTTCTTCATATCTAATGGGTTTATCAATAGGGGTGGGCAAAGAATTCTGCTCCGCCAGCAGAGTTTGTGGAGTTTTCCCTACACCGTGCTCAGCACGGAGTTTCGAAAAACTCTGCAAAGTAACACAGAGCGGGTTTTTTTCTCTCATTCATGCTCATCAACGTTAAGTTGGTGAGTGAGAAAAATAGCTAGGTTGGTGAACATGAGTGAGATTTCTGAATGTGAGCAGTCACAGTAGATCGCAACAGCTCACAATGAGAAAGCTGCTGCTTGCATTGAGGAAGCTGCCGCTTGAGTAGAAAATCTACTCGAGCAGCAGAAAAAAGTTAGTGCCCTCTGGTGCTTTGTGTGATGCCGTTCATGCACACAGCAAGTGAGAAACTCCAGGTGCTGAAAATCAGCACGAACAGCGCAACTTACCCAAACTACACCGGTCGCAGAACTCCGCCTTTTGGAGCTGTTTTTTTACATAGCAGAATTTTGCAAACTCTTCCCAGGCCTATTTATCAAGAGTGGCAGCCGCATGGCTAAGGAGGAGCATAGGCAGGTATTCGGCCAAGTAGTCTGAAGGATTAATAGTCTTTCCGTCTGCATAGCGCACACTATAGAAGCGTTGTAATGCCGATGCCTTCTCTGTGTCCGAATGGGCTTCAGTGGACAGAGTAGGGCGGATCATGGGAACATTACCAGAGTGGATCTTACCCCGTAAGCGGTGGGCGAGCAGCTGTCCACTGTGATTACTGCTGAGGCAGAATTTGTGTTTGAGGCAGACTAAAGTGTACTCCCCTGTGTCTAAGTCAAGCCTTTGGAGAAGTTTACGTGCTTTTTCGAGTTCCCTCCAAACCCGGGGACTCTGATTCTTTTATGAATAGCTTCTGGCTCCAAAACTTTAAGCTCAAGGTCCTGCAGTTTCTCTCTTCTGGTGCGGCTTTCGGGTGCCAAGATAGTGATTAGCTCACCCAGCACCACTAATTTCAGGGTTTCCCATAATGAGTTAATGGCCACATGCCTCGTATCATTGGTGAGAAGGTAATCTGAAATTGCCTTAATGGTTGAGTGGGACTGAAGTAGGCTCTCCAGCCAGCGCCATCGAGATGACCTAATATGACCGAAGTCTACCTTTGCTGTTAGGGTGAGGGAAGAATGCTCGAGAAAGGATCTTGGGCCTACAAAGGAGCTCCATATTAAGGACTGAAATGTAGGAGTCACTAACAAATAATCAATGCAGGCATAAGTTTTGTGTGCTGCCAATTCATAAGTGTAGTCTTGAATTCTCCAGAGGTCGCGCAGGCCACAGTCAGCAAACCACTGTAATCCTTGTGGTGAGAGAGCCCGCTTTTGGTCCAAGAATGGCCAGAATGGTCCATGTCATTATCTAACACCAGGTTGAAGTAACCTCCCACCAAGATGGTAGTATCAGGGGTCTGAAGGACGAGCAAAATAGTCTCTAGGGAACGTTTCTTGCTGCTCATTAGGGGTGTAGACATTTGCAAAGGTAGAGTGGAATGAGCCCAAACGTATTCTGTAAGCTAACATATGCACTTTACATTCTGCTATTTTCGAGTCAACTTTGCTTGTAAAGCCCCTGGAAAACAGAACAGCAACTTCCCTCTCTTACTTGGATTAGAGGGCTAGAACTGCCTTGGAAACCAGCGAGACTGCATACAATGAACATCTGTGTCTAATAGGTGTGTCTCCTGTAGGAGATAGACACCGCCTCCTGAACGTTCAGGATGCACGGATACAGCCTCTCAATATGGTGGCCACTGAGGGCCGCTGAACGGTAGAGAAGGATAATGCCGGGTAACAACTGGTGGAGACCGTGATTTGGAGTGCAGCATCTTTTAAGTGAAGCCTCCTCCTGCTTCAGCAGCTAGGTGGTCCAGGACAGCGCTATGTTCGCGGGTGCGCTCTCCTGCCTAAGGGTGGGAACGTTGTCCTCGCTTCTTAACCTTCTGCCAAGGCATAACCCTATGTGGGGTGTTGTGAGGAGAGCTAGGCATGCTGAGTGATACTGTTTCTGCTGGCAGATCCAAGATGCATTGGACATTACTCATTGTTTGAGGTTGTTGTATTTGTTCATTCATCTGGAAGATTAGCCAAAATAGGTGCCCCCAGCCTTATGAGATCTCTTTTGAGCAAATTTAGACCTTCATCAGTTTGAATTTCCGTTGTTGTAAGCGGAGAGACGTCTTGATAGAGGCCTATTCTGTGACTCCTGAAGCTGATGGGTTGGTTACCTCTGGCAGTTCTCAGTATGTCTTCCTTAACCTTAAAAAGGTGAATGCATGCCAGGAGGTCAGGTGGTTGGGCTGCAGTGCCCCCAGATATGTCAACCCCGTGGGCTCTGTCAAGTTTTAGCTCAGTGTTGTCATACCAATCAAGGATGGACAGAAGAAAGCCTGGGTATATTCCATGATGTCTGACCCCTCCAAGCCTGCACGGGCCCTCTGAAGTTCTTTGTTGTTACGGCGAGATCTGTTTTCCAACTCTTCTGCTTGGAATAACAGAGATTCTTGCTGTTCCTGGAAGTGGATAATTTCATGCATCATCATCTCTGTTTCCTCTCCTCGAACTGTTTTGCTGTCCTCTAATGCAGAAACTCGATGCCCTACTGAAGCTAAGTTGTTACAGAGGTCCTGTATGTCCTGATAAAGGGAGTGAAGATTTCCCTTTATTGACTCGAAGAGAGATAAAAGGAAGCCACCAGTCACTGGAGCTGATTCAGAGTCTAGAGGGACTTCTAAGTCGAGAGGGGTAGACAGCAGGGGACCTAATTTGTGGTCAGAATTCTGGGCTGGGGTGGATCTTATAAGCATTTCCCTGACTGACTGGTCTTTCTTGTGATTGGAGGACACCATGTTGAAGGGCAGGTGGTGCACTTGACCTCCCATGCTGGAGAGGTGGTAGTGAGGAGTTTCTTGACCACTGCCCAGCCCAGATCAAATGTCGAACCAGTTCAGGAAGAAGTGAGTGTCATAACCAAGGGAGTAGTGTAGTCTGCAACCCTGACCAGTCCTGTAGCAGACAATGCCCAAAGAGGCATCGTGAGGCCTTGAGTCTGTTAGATGCCAATACCCCCAGGCTTTGGTGAGCGCTGAAGGAAGAACTGAAGTGCCAAGGGGGGCAAGCAGCACCAGGAGCCAGGTTGGGGCTTTCTCTAGTAGCAGAGACAGAGTGGAGCCCTTGCATGTTCTTTTAGGTGGGGTTATTGGGCCACCTGGCACAGCTGACCAAGTGCCGAGAGGGCAGAAAAAGGCCCTAGGCCTGCTGTTGGGTGCCAATCAGGGAGCTATCTGGTGGCAAATGCAAAGCCTGTGGAAATGAGCTTCCTAACCAATGTAATACAGGAGCACAATGGCCAGGTAGTGCAGTGCCAAAGGCAAAAGGGCCCCACTGTGTGCCTTAGGGGAGTAATCATTGATGAGCTTGAGCTGCCATGGATGTGGTGCCAAGACATTGATCTTTTTCCTCCATGATATACTATCTGGTATGTGCTGAGCTTGATTGCTTCACAGTAGGCAGGCAGCATCCACTTGGCAGCCTGTAGGCAGAGTAGAGAACTGTCAAGCCTCCTGTAGACTAGGTTCTCACTGTTCTGGTCTCACAGGGGTTGTTATTCACTGCCAGTTTTATCTCAGCAGCAAGAATTGTAAGCAGACTTTGGACGCTGGCCCTATAGTCCCAGAGAGACATGCAGCTCCCTCCTTACTGGCCACGTCATTCGAGATTTAAAGGCATCCACTGCTCAGTGCCCTTCTGGATTTAGGACAAACAGGACACTTGGCTGCTCAGGCTGACCTCGATGATGTGAGAGCCATGAGGAGCTGGTTCCTCTTTCCCACCCAGGCACTGGGGCTCCTGGGTGCCCGGCAACCAGCCCCTGCAGCACCCTTTAAGGCATCTTATGTAGGGGCAAGGTGATCAGACCGCCAACCTCCTTTGCCAGTGACCCCCAACCAGCAGTCTCGTTCAGCAGGAGCTGAGCTACAGGGCCCCTTCACCTGCCATCTTGTCACACACGGTCACTGCAACCTCAGTCGGTGTTGTTGTCTCCACAGCTGCCTAACCCCAGTTTTTGTACCTGACTTGCAGTTGGGCTCAGGCACCATCATCGACTGAGTGGGAGCAGCCAGGAGTCCAGAGATATGCTGCTATTAGAAGCCTGGGTGGCAGAGAGGCGAATGTTGCATCCTACTCTGCAGCCATCTTGGCCTTGTCCCCCTCTAATTTCCTTTAAAGCCCTGCAGAGGTTATTTTTAAAAACCCTCATGCCTCCAGTACCTGGCCCACCTGGGAGCTAAACTGAAAACAAGTGCAGGAGACTGCGTTTGTTTAAAAAAAAAAAAAAAAGAAATTGCTGTGGATTCGCAAATTTGTCATGATTTTGCTAAAAAAAAAAAAAAAAGGGATTTTTTGCCCTGGCGGTGTTCCCAGGACCAAGGCTTGCGGGTTAAGTTATTCCTACTCTGTCCCATTCTTGTTTCTGTGCCCAGGCTGTACATGGTGTGGGTTTGCTGTTTAATTGGCTTTTGGCCACATTTACTGCAAATGTTACATTGATATTATGAATGATGTTCTCAAAGATCTTATGAGTGCTGTAATATATGCTGTAATATATGGGGTAATTAGCAGTGCATGGTGAGGGTGTGAGTAATTGGTACCTTAGGACATGAGTTATAGTTACTTGAGTTAACCATAACTATAACTGTGGAATATTTTTGGTTTTGTGCGAGTAAAATGTGAACTTAACTATAAGACCCCTGTAACCATTATTTTCTCAAGTGAATATGTCCTTCACTGGTTCTTCTCCTTCGTGACATCAGTTTGTTCAAGAGGGGAACAAGAGTTCACAATAGATACCATTCAGTAAACCGTCTCCTGCTATCTTACCCCATTTCATGGAGCTACTTGGTGTACTACACATAACATCTACAACAGTGCAATAGGCCAGTGATTTACAACTCTAAGTGAAACCTTTTCTGCATCAGACATCGAAAACCTCAAGCACTGCCTGCACATGATCCAGACCTGGATGTCAAACACCTACCTGAAGCTCAAGCCAACCAAGACAGAAAAGAAGATGAACATGTTGTACAGCATGTCAAACAAAGAATAGCATTTGCTTCACTCTCTAAATCTTCTTAATTGTCAGTAAACTTTATAGTTTGCAATGATTCACAATCAATTATAGATAGAATGACGCAAAACATGCATCAGCAGTGAACAAAATGCAAGAAACTACACAATTTTCAGCAAGATATAAATAGCAAGTCCTTTTTGTAGACAAAATCTGTTTCTGCTGCATTCATATTTTCATAATCGCAGAACTCGCAGTTTTCCAGGTGAATCACCTAATGGTTGCTGAAGTAAGTTTTCACTGCCTACTTTTAAGTTTAAATGTGTTAGAACTCTGCAGAGTAAAGGTATTTAAATCTCCATTCTGAGATACTGTACAACATTATGTCACACATATATTGGTAGCCAACTGGGAAAACATTGATGTCATGCCCCAGTGTTCCTTTGCTTAGGCTTTGTTTTGTTGGTTCTTTCAAATGAATATTCTGAAATGTGATTCTGTAACTTTTATCCTCAGTGTTATTTTAATGATTGTGTGTTCAGTGGTATTAACATAGGTGTAAATACCTGAAATAAAGTTCTTACCTAGAAAAAACAGGGCTCAACAATGATGTCAAACTGCTGCTGATACATGTTCACCTTCTGAGAAAGAAAATTCTGATACATGTCTTTAGCAGCAGGCCCAGTGATACTTAGGGGCATATTTAAACGCCCCATGGGGCAGGGCAGAATAGTTTGTATCTACAAGATACAGTGCATTTTTGTCTTCTCCCCCTGCGCTAGTGCACAAATGGCTGTCATGCACCAATACAGGCACCTGTGCACTATGGTGCAAGGGTGTCTACATTGTGGGGATGATTGTTTTTGTTCAGTAAGGGACACCTTCCTGCACACAAGCAATCAATATTTCTCCTTGTTGCATATCCTTTATGCCACCCCTGGGGAGGCATAGGTTTTTGGCGTATTCCCAGGTTTACAATTTCTCAGAAATCTGGGAATGTGTCAAATGCTACGGATGTTACGTGGGAACACCCACCGTAACGCTCATTGTATGCCTCACTAATGCAGTGTGAGGCAACGCAGCGACTTGCGCTGCATTTTCTCTTGCCATATCTACAAGGCCATGAAAAGCAATGGAAGGTGGCTTTAGGTGGGCTTGCAGATATCGCTCTGCATTTTGGCTCTGGTGGTGCAGTGTAGCTTGTAAATATGCTCCTTAGTTTAAATCACTAATCTGATACAAGAACTTTCATCCTTTCCATAGTTCACGAATCCCATTTAGGGACATATTTATAATGCCCTAGAGCCACATAGCGTCACATTAACGTCATTATTTTTTATGTTAATGTGTCCCAACAAGGTTGAAATCCCGGCGCCAGGCATAATGTATGCAAATGGAGCCAGAAAAATGGCATAAGGTAATCTATGAGATTTAATGACTCATTTTTTATAGCAGATTTAATGCCTGGTCAGAAGCAGGCATTAAAAGGAGGCTTCCATTCTTTAGAATGGGGCCCTATGTACTCTGCAGGAGTAGCTCCAATATTTTGGTGCTAATCCTGCAGAGTACATCAATATTGTCATGAGAAATTACCCTACCCTGCGCCATGGTGTACCGTATTTTAAATACAACGCACACATGATGGCTGTAGGGGGGTGCTAGGAGGCGCAGGGAAAGTGGTGCTGCACTCAGTCTAGTGCCACTTTCCATAAATCTGCCCCTCAGTTAGAAGTTTCCAAAAGAGAATCTCTATGCAAGCACATCTTTAGTAACAAGCAAACACATGGGGAGTTATTAAAGTAAAAAACAACAACAGCCACTAATCAGAATAGAGGCGCTTTCATACAAAACCCAAGGGAAAAAGTAATTTGAGACTGGAAAAAAACAGAGGATTCACACAAACATTACACTAAAGTAGATTAAAGCTTTGGCAGGCACCACAAAGAGCATGCTGTTTGCAATTTAATGTTTGTGCAGAATTGTGGTTGCAAAGTTATGGTAAGTTTAACTAACATGAAAGGGCAAATTCAAGGAAACTGTATACCAATAAATATTGGTCTCCACTGTCAGTCAACCAGAAGCAGCTCTTGGCACTTAAAGAACAAAGGCATTTTAGGCCATGCACATAATATAATAGGCCAGTGGCTCTTTACCTATGAACCTATGGTCTACGGCCACATGGGGTCCACAGCGCTTGATCAGATGGACTGCAACTGTTAAGAAAATTGAATACTATTATTTAATTGATAAAGTGTATTTAATTAAAGAAGCAAAATTTACAACTACAATTTTTTGAAATGTTCTACAGACATGAAGGAATTTGAAATTGAAGGCTAAAAATTAAGTTGGTATCCTGCTTGATGTTTGCGAACACAGCAAGTGTGGCAGGCTGAATATAGTATGGGTGGCCTCATTTGAAGCATCAACAAAAAGAAAGCATTCATTAGGTACAACAAAAACAAAGTGATATACTAGAGTCTAGATATCGCTGCATCTATTAGAATTAAAAAAATTGTAATCAAGCTCCAACCTTCCTATTATAATTATAACTTTGTTTTTTTATATTTGTATGTGAATTAAATAAAAGATGTCCACATTTGTTTGATGTGTTTTATATTTGTGTGTAGTGATTTGTGGGTGAAATCATATAAATTGCTTAGGCCAGAGTCCCAACCTTCCAGTAATGACTCATTGGGGATCTCTAGATTCCAGTAATTATTCTGTGGGGATTCCCGGATTCCAGTAATGAGTCACTGGGGGTCTACAGCAGTCCAAAGTTTAAAATTGCTGTAATAGGTTTTTGTTTTTTAAATTCAGACATCAATTGGAACAAACTCTGAAATCTCAACAGAACTGTGCCTGCATCTTTACGTAGTTGTTCTGAATAAATAAAGGATTAGGTTCATGAACCCTGCATCGAGTTTGAAAGGGAACTATTGACCATCTTCTTTTAATGAAAAAAACTATATACACTGAAAACGGGGGCAAATAATTCAAGTCAGCGATATACATACCGTCCGGTACAGAATTTTTGTGTGGAAATAATACGATGGTTTTCAGCCTGAACATAATCAGGGCCTGAAATTGACATTATTAATACAAAAAGTATTAAAATTAAAAAAAATAAAAACATTTAATTGATGTTTGAACGTTTCCTACAAACCTCGTATTGCAAACACTACTTCCATTTTAGCAGCATCATTAATTTGCAACTTTTTACATTCATTTTGCTACATTTATATTTAAAAATGCAAAAAAATGACATTTCAGCATGTCCTTTTTAAATATTTTCCTTCTCAGATTTATAGTTTTTTTTTCAAGTTTGCTAACTTTCCGAAGGTTTTTTTTTTTTTTTTAAAACCCTTCTGCTTTAGCAGGAGGCGTTCCTTACAAGTCCCATTTTTAGACATTTTGTGATATTGATAGATCTTGCGGTCTTTAAAATTGCTGTTTTTTTTGCTTTGTAAACCATATCTGCCAAAGTATAAATTTCAAACACCTTTTATTAACTCTTCTTTTAAAAACATAACTAATTAACATATACTGAGCATCTGCCTCCGAGGTAATACTCTAGTGTTTGTTTGACAGTTTCAGATTAATTGGACTCCTAAACTAAAAAATCTACAAAACATAACCAAAAACAATGTCACCTTTGTCCTGCAATATCATTCATCACGAACATCGTGCTTTTATTGAAATAAAAATTGCTTAGACATTTGTTGGGAGGAGTGGTAAATGAAGTGAAAGGACACATCCAGAAGTATGTGATGTAGAAACACCAGGGTGCAGATTTGAGTGCAGCGCCACTTTCCCTGCGCCCCTTAGCACCCCCTTTACCACCACCATGTGTGCGCCGTATTTAAAATATAGCGCACCATGGCGCAGGGTAGGGGGCAGTAGTGTCATTTTTATGGCACTATTGATGTACTGTGTAGGACTAGCACCAAAATATTGGTGCTACTCCTGCAGAGACATAGGGGCCCATTCTAAAGAATGGAAGCCCCTTTTTAACACCTATTCTTGAGCAGGTGTTAAAAGTGTCATAATAAATGGCACAAGGAAATCTCATTGATTTCCTTGCACCATTTTACCGGCTCCCCTAACAGGGGAACGCCCCCTTTGCAAACATTATGCCTGGGACAGGCATGATGTAGCTCAAAGAGTTACAGAGTGGCACAATGCACGCATCGCGCCACTCTGTAAATACGACGCAGGGATTTTGGCCTTGTTGGGCCACATTAACGTCAAAGTAAATGACGTTAATGTGGGGCAAGGTGGCACTAGGGACTTAAAAGTATGCCCCCAACAAACGTAATCGGAGGGAATTATTGCAGCAGAGTGTGGGTGACAGCTAATGTGAAATTGCTAACCATGAAAGGCAAATGACTCAAGGGAATGTTTAATTTTGGCTTAGAATAAACAAGATTCACACACTCACCTTTATTTTCTATAAATCAGCATTCCTCTGCAAGCGCATGAGCACAAGCAACCTGGGAGCGAGTTTGATACACAAAGGACAGACAAAAACTGTGTGCCCCCTAATCAGAAAATGCAGTTTTTTGCACAGGCAATAAATGTCAATGTGATGGCATACAAATGACTACCAGACAAAAGGAAGTGGCATGCTTTCTTGCTACTCTATGTGCAGGCCTCGTTAACCCATGAAAAGTTCATGTTAGACTTGTGAGCCTTAGGGTGGACTCCCTCCAAGCATTTTGCCTTTCTCCCCTTATTTTTGCAGATCTCATTTTTGCTGGCCTTAGAACTCTGGGCACTTTACCACTGCTACCAATGCATAACTGCATGTGCTCTGTCATGATAACATTGGCTTATCCCCAGTTGGCATATTTAATTTACTTGTAAGTCCCTAGTAAAGTGACACTACCTGTCCATAGAGCCTGTAAATGCAATGCTACTAGTGGGCCTGCAGCAGTGGTTGCGTCACCCACTTAAGTAGCATAGTCAAACATGTCTCAGGTCTGTCGTGGCAGAGACTGCTGGTGCAGTGTTAACTTTTTCCAAGACCTAAAATTGACTTTTTAATGAATATAAGTCACCCTTGTGTAGGCCCTAGACAGCCCAGAGGGCAAAGTGCAATGTATTTGAGGAGTTAGACATGTATTTTACATGTCCTGGTAGTAAAAAAGTGTTTTTGTGTTGCTAATAACTGCGGATGCAGAACGGTGTCTCAGACATCGTCTGCGACTCGCTATGGGGCGGCAAAGACCCACCTCATAAATATTAATGAGGTGGGTCGCATTTTGCGACCCCATAGCGAGTCCCTGCACTCACAGGGATGGTGGCCTGCTGAAGTCAGCAGACCTCCATGTCTGTGACTGCTTTTTGAATAAAGCAGTTTTTTAAAATTTTGCAGCCTGTTTTCCTTAAAGGAAAACGAGTTGCAAAATATTAAAAAATAACGAAACCATTTGGTTCCGTTTTTTCAGAGTAGGCAGTGGTCCATTGGACCACTGCCTGCTCTGAAAAAACCTTTTGGGCAACATTCACAAAGGGGAAGGGGTCCCAAGGGGACCCCTTCCCTTTTGCGAATGAATTACCACTAATGTGACACTGCTGGTAACTGCGAATTGCTTTGCGATCGCATTCGCGGTCACAAAGCAATTCTGCATTGCGATGTGAGTTTCAAATAGGAAGGGAACACCCCTTCCTATTTGCGATTCGCATTCTCAATTTGCGAGTCGGTACCAACTCGCAAATTGTGAATGTGCATCGCAGAAGGCTGTTTGCGTGGCGCAAACTGCAATTTTCGCAGTTTGCACCATGCAAACAGCTTACTACATCTGGCCCGAAGTGCTAAAACTTGGCTTAAAGGTATGTTTAGTCCATGATTCTCGAATTTATCTTTAGAGGGAAGATTTATAATTGTTTCTTTTTCCATACTAGGCATTTCAGAGTTTAATTCTGCACAGTCTTCTACAGTTGGCATTAAACAAACAGCGGGTTGTGATTTTGAAAGAATACAATGCATCACATTAGCAGGTGAATGAAGTTTAGAAATTACTTTTTTGGTATTTATTTCCTTTACCATAGTCTTTACTTCATGCTTAATAATGCCAAGGCAAATGTCTTTCATTGTCTTGGTATATCGTTAGCTTGCAACATATTTTGTGTTAACTCTGTATGTGTGAAATGCAAAGAACATTTTGGCATTACCTATACTCCCAAACAATTTTGAGTTTTCTATTGCAAATGTTTATTGAAAATGGGTTGAATTTTCACAGGTGTTAGTTCCAATAAGTCGCCAACGCAACCACAGGCCTCCAAACAGCACATCATAAGATGTTTATAGTAATGCCTGGATAAAAAGATGAACAAACACCAACATTAAGTTACGAACCATAACAAGTTAATCTATAATTAAAACTTCTAATTTTTTAAGGAGTCAACCAAGTGTCATTATTTAATGTTAAGTATTCCAATTTGTTACAATGCTCCAGGTGTAGTAAGAGTAGACAATGGAGGTCATTACAACATTGGCGATAAAAGGCGCTTACCGCCGTGCAGAAGACCGCCAATACACCACCGGGCCGGCGGAATTCCGCAACAGCTATTATGACACACATCTCTGGAACCGCCAAAATTCAGACACCCACACAAGTCCGCCACACCAAAGGTCAGTGATAAACTGGCGATAACAAAACCTCCACCTCCATGCCAACAGAAACATGCCCATGCTATTACGATCCACGAATCCACGCAGCAGTCTTTCAACCGCGGTATTCCATTGGCGGTACACACCGCCGCGCTCAAAATACACACACATCTCCAAAACACAGCCACATTGGACAATTCAAAATACACACACCTGACACACATACAAACAACACTCCCACACATCCAACGCGATTTAAAACACACACCCACATCACCCACAAACCCCTACGACCAAAAATTAGAGACGAAGGCCAGAGACACAGCACAGATCAGACAATCCCACCACGCAGAGGCACACAACACCATCACCAACACAACATCCACGCACAAAACACCACACACCACGACACATCACCACACATATCAACACTCACACCGCCCCACACATCACACACACCACCCCATGGCACGCCAAAGACACCCCCGCTTTTCCGAGGAGGAGCTCCGGGTCATGGTGGAGGAAATTGTCCGGGTAGAGCCACAGCTATTTGGCTCACAGGTACAGCACACATCAATAGCCAGGAAGATGGAGCTATGGCGAAGAATAGTGGACAGGGTCAACGCTGTGGGACAACACCCAAGAAATAGGGAGGACATCAGGAAGAGGTGGAACGACCTACGAGTAAAGGTGCGTTCAACGGTCTCCAGTCACAACATCGCGGTTCAGCGGACCGGCGGTGGACCCCCACCTCCTCCCCCACAACTAACAACATGGGAGGAGCAAGTCTTGACCATCATGCATCCTGAGGGCCTCGGAGGAGTCGGTGGAGAATGGGACACTGGTAAGCCAAATCTTAACTATTAGATCCCCCACCCTACCTGCATGCTATCACATACCCCCACCCTCACACCCTCCCCTATCACCCCAAATCCTCACTAATGTACTAATAACACAAACTACACATCCCAACACCAAGCCCTGCATGACACAACGAAGCATGGACACCTATCACCTAAGCATGCCCACTGCACATACCCAGAACAACCCCATAACCATCATCACACAAGCCCCCGCACAGGAATGCTAGCACTGGGGTACACGCTCACCCACCCATTGCACACCATGACACACACACATGCAATAATCATGCTATCATGCCCCTGCAGGAACACGAAGGACCGTCACCACACCAGAGGGTCCAGACAACACCACTCCACCCCCAGAAGAGGCCCACAGTGACGATAGCAGCTCTGCCCTACTGGAGCCTGATGACCATCCCGGACCATCGTGGGCCTCAGGACAGTCGGTTCCCCTCGCACAGGCACAGCCCAACACTGACCTTCCACCCTCTGGTAATACCAGCACAGCACCCACCCAGCGGGCCCAAACCTCCCTACCCAGGACAGGTCAATCAGCGGTGTGTCGACCACTACAGGGAACCCAGGCTAACCCACTACCCCAACAACAACAGGGACCTGGGAGCAGTGGTAGTGGGCACGCGGTCCAGGGTCCGGAGGCACAGGAACACAGGGGAACTGGGAGGGCTGCTGTGCGACAGGGGGCGGACAGGCCAAGGGAACCCACTCTCCACGAGGCCCTCACCTCCATCATGGGAGCATACCACCACTCCCAGGAGACGATGGCCACGGTCCTGGTCAAGTTTCAGGAGACCCAGCGCCTGCAGGAGGACCAGTATTTGGGGTTCAGGGAGGAGCTCAGGACCACCAGCTCCGCCCTGGGCACCATCGTAGGGGTGCTGAAGGGCATACAGCAGACCCTGAGGGACACCGTGGCGCTCCAAGGGGCCCCTGACACTAGCCAGGACGATGAACTGCCCACCACCTCCGCCGGCGCTAGTGGACAGGACGCCCCGCCACAGGACCACCACACCAGCACCCCACCCCCTGCTGACGGAAAACCACCCCGCAAGCGGTCCCTGAGATCCAGGAACAGGACAGAGCAAGATGGCAAGACCCCCGCCAGGAAATGAGACCACCCTGATTGTCCCCCCACTGCCCCACATTGTTACCTTGTCCATACTTGAACTGCCCCAGCTCCTCTTCCTATGCCCAGATGGGCAGTGCACCTGTGAGACTAATAGACTGGACTCTGCCATGGACATTCCTCCGCCATCACCCATCACCATTTAACAACCCCCTCCCAATTCTGAGCACTGCAATAAACACCCTTGAAACACAAAACAATCTGGAGTCAGTCTATGATTTGTTAAAATGTAATATCAATGACAGTGTGAAAATGCGTTGTGCGATGTAAAAGCAACATACCAATCTCACACATCAAAAGTCCTTGAAGGATGCATGTAGATGACACGTTGGTAACCACACCTGTGAAACCGTAATGGAAAGAAACAACTCAATTACCAAATAATCCCAAGTAATTACACATAGGATAGAGGAAGACGTGTGACTGTGAATGTAACGTAAAATCTTAAAATGTTCTCATCTGTGTGTCACTGGAAATATTGCTGTATGACTGACTCCCTGTTGTCGGTGTCTTCTTCCTCAGCTTCCTCCTCATCACTGTCCCCAGGCTCCACAGGTTCCACAGCTGCCGCAACACCGTCATCTGGACCATCCTCCTGCAGAAAAGGCACCTGGCGTCGTAAAGCCAAATTATGAAGCATCGAGCAGGCGATGATGATCTGGCACACCTTCTTCGGTGAGTAGAATAGGGAACCACCTGTCATATGGAGGCACCTGAACCTGGCCTTAAGGAGGCCGAAGGTGCGTTCGATCACCCTCCTAGTCCGCCCATGGGCCTCATTGTAGCGTTCCTCTGCCCTGGTCCTGGGATTCCTCACTGGGGTCAGTAGCCAGGAAAGGTTGGGGTAACCAGAGTCCCCTAATAGCCATACACGGTGCCTCTGGAGTTGACCCATCATATCAGGGATGCTGCTATTCCGCAGGATGTAGGCATCATGCACAGAGCCAGGGAACATAGCATTAACCTGGGAGATGTACTGGTCTACCAAACATACCATCTGTGCATTCATAGAATGATAACTCTTCCTGTTTGTGTACACCTGTTCACTCCTGTGGGGGGGGACCAGAGCTACATGGGTCCCATCAATGGCACCTATGAAGTTGGCGATATGTCCTAGGGCATAGAAGTCACCTTTAACTGTAGGCAAATCCTCCACCTCAGGGAAAATGATGTATCTCCTTATGTGTTTCAGCAGGGCAGACAACACTCTGGACAAGACTTTGGAAAACATAGGCTGGGACATCCCTGATGCCATGGCCACTGTTGTCTGAAAAGAGCCACTTGCAAGGAAATGGAGCACTGACAGCACCTGCACGTCAGGGGGGATTCCAGTGGGATGGCGTATTAGTGACATCAGGTCTGGCTCCAACTGGGTACATAATTCCTGGATTGTGGCACGGTCAAACCTGTAGGTGACAATTACATGTCGCTCTTCCATTGTCAACAGGTCCACCAGCGGTCGGTACACCTGAGGATTCCGCCATCTTCTCACATGTCCCAGCTGACGGCGCCTACGAAGGACAAGAGCGATGATAAAGTCAATTTTCATCCAGGTATGTACCCACAGTTACACAGAACACAACACCACACACAAAACCCTTCCTGTATGTGTGTTGAGTGTAGGCCTAGCTATGTGTGACGCAGAATTAAATGAAGCCATGTGGGCCCCTGAAATGGCGGCTGCCTGACCTCTACACTGGGACAATGGGATTGTGGGGTAACTGCGCTGGCGTTGCACACCGTCGCGGTAGGTGCTCGTAGACCGCGGCGCAATGCTGCATTGGTTCATGTAGGACCCTATGGGTCCCAGGAGCCAATGAACAGGTGCGCCGGCGGTGATGATACGCACCGCCGTGGACGTCACCGCCACGACGTCACCGCCATTTTCTATCTGTTCAATCACTAGATACCTGACCTTCGACAGGAGAGGACCTACACTGCAAGTGCTGCTGTGACCTCGGTCTGGAAGCGACGATGGCTGCTGTGTCTGGGGAAAGGGCCCCTGCCTTCAGTGCTCAGGAGTTGGAGAAACTGGTAGACGGGGTCCTCCCCCAGTACACGCTACTCTACGGTCCTCCAGACCAACAGGTTAGTACACAGGGAGCACGTTGTATGGGCTAGGCCTGGGTGGAGAGGGCTGGGTGTAAGAGGGAAGGGGGCAGAGTTCAGGGAACATTAATGCATGTCAATGAATGGGCCACATGGCTAGAGTAGGGAGGGGGGCCACTCACATCGACGGTGCAGTTGGTAATGACTTCTCTTCTTCCCTTGTGCATGTCATGTAGGTCAGCGCCCACCAGAAGAGGGACATATGGCGTGCCATCGCCAAGGACGTCCGGACCCTGGGGGCCCACCAGAGACGGGGCACCCACTGCCGTAAAAGATGGGAGGACATTCACCGCTGCAGCAAGAAGACGGCAGAGGCTCAGCTGGGGATGGCCTCCCAACGTGGGAGGGGTGCCCGTCGCACTATGACCCCCCTGATGTTCCGGATCCTGGCGGTGGCCTACCCGGAGTTGGATGGGCGCTTGAGGGCATCACAGCAGACACAAGGGGGTGAGTTCAACCTCATTCAGAGGACTTTGCGTGCAGTAGAGGGGTCTGGGTGGGGGAGGAGGGCTGTGGGTGTACCTAGGCCAACCAGAAATGCGTAGACCAGGCCCCTCTGTAATGCAGCCCATGTGGCACTCTACCCCACCTCAGTAGAGTGTCAAGTACAGGTATAGTTGCCCCTGTGGCATCCATGTGTGCAGATGTCCACCATAGCGATGTAGGCCATATCCCGGGAATTGCATATGCAGAGGCCAGGAGCACGGCGTAATGCAGGGGGCTGCTGTGTCTGTCTTGTCCGCCAACGGTAGCGGTATGCCATGCACTCAACCTGTTCTTCTTCTGTCTTTCCCCCCCCTTTTTGTGCTCTCCCTGTTCTTTTGTGCATCAGCATCATCAGGCGGAGGTACAGTGGCACCGGAGCACAAGGGAGCTGCATCCCACATGGCCATGGAGGACCACACCACGGACTCAGAATGCACCAGTGGGACGAAGGGTGAGGGGAGCTTCACGTTGGCCACCAGATCACCAAGCAGCGACATGGACTCGTCCGCCGATGGGGGCTCCCTTGTGGTGGCGGCACCATCTGTGCGCCCCACTTCTACAGGTACAGCCGCCACCTCCCCTACCAGCACCGCCTTCCCAGCAGCCCCTCAGCGTTCGCCCCGTGCCCGCTCACCCAGGAGGGTGGGCATCACCTTCGCCCCAGGCACCTCAGGCCCTGCCCCAGTCACCCCTGCTGCCCTCAGTGAGGAGGCCATTGACCTCCTCAGGTCACTCACTGTTGGGCAGTCTACCATTGTGAATGCCATCCAGGGTGTAGAACGAGAGTTGCAACACGGTAATGCATTCCTGGAGAGCATTCATTCTGGTCAGGCTGTCCTTCAGCGAACCCTGCAATCTCTGGCCTCAGCACTGATGGCAGCCATTGTCCCTGTGTCTAGCCTCCCCCCTCCAACCTCCTCCACCCAGACCCAATCCCCTGTACCCCAGCCCATCCCAAGCACACCTACAGACCAGCATGCACACAAGTCAGCACACACAAGTAGCTCAAGCAAACATAGGCACCACACAACCCACAGGCACTCACGCAAGCCTAACCCACATACAGACACAGCAACATTCACTGCCTCCACTGTGTCCCCCTCCTCCTCTTCTACCTCCTCCCTCCCAGTCTCGTCTACACACACACCTGCATGCACCACATCTACAGGCACCATGAATCGCACCAGGACACCCAGCACCACAAGCCGCTCACCTGCACTCACCACCTCCACTGCCATTTACACGTCCCCTGTGTCCTCTCCCAGTCTGTCTGTGACGCCCCCTCCCAAAGTACACAAACGCGGGCACCCACACGCCCAACATCCATCCACCTCACAACAGCCTCCAGTACCTGCACCTGCACCCAAAACACCTAAAGTGACACCTCCTACAGCCACCTCCTCTTCCTCCACTCCCAGACCCCCTCCAACTACCCATCCCGGTGTTCGTCAGAAACTGTCCCTGTGTAAAGTTGACCTTTTTGCCCCCACCCCCTCTCCAATTCATCAGTCCCGTCGTAGCGCCTCAGCCAAAAAGCCTCCAATACCAGTGGTGCCTGTTCGCGGTATGTGGAGTGCACCGGCCACCAGGGCAGGCAGTATGACCTGGAGCCAAGGCACTGGCAGCGACACAGGAGACCACCGCCACCGCCGAAATCATTGCCCAGGAGGGCCCAAGTATCGTCACTGGTCAGGAGACCACCGCCGGAGTCATTGCCCAGGAGGGCCCAAGTATCGTCACTGGTCAGGAGACCACCGCCACCGCCGGAGTCATTGCCCAGGAGGGCCCAAGTATCGTCACTGGTCAGGAGACCACCGCCGGAGTCAGTGCCCAGGAGGGCCCAACGTCCGTCACTGGTCAGGAGACCACTGCCGGAGTCAGTGCCCAGGAGGGACCCGGCTGCCACAGCCCCGGTGCGCTATGAGGGAACGTCATGCCTCACACCAATGCCCAGTCTAGAGATCGTCATGCCACACACCAATGCCCGTTCCAGAGACCGCCATGGCAAAGCACCGCTGAACAGGGCAAGCACCGCCATGGCAAAGCAACGCAGAACAGGGCAAGCACCGCCATGGCAAAGCACCGCTGAACAGTCCAGAACCGCCATGGCAAAGCACCGCTGAACAGTCCCGAACCGCCATGTCAAAGCACCGCTGAACAGTCCTGAACCGCCATGGCAAAGCACCGCTGAACAGTCCAGAACCGCCATGTCAAAGCACCGCTGAACAGTCCAGAGACCGCCATGGCAAAGCACCGCTGAACAGGGCAAGCACCGCCATGGCAAAGCACCGCTGAACAGGGCAAGCACTGCCATGGCAAAGCACCGCTGAACAGGGCAAGCACCACCATGGCAAAGCACCACTGAACAGGGCAAGCACCGCCATGGCAAAGCACAGCTGAACAGTCCAGAACCGCCATGTCAAAGCACCGCTGAACAGTCCTGAACCGCCATGGCAAAGCACCGCTGAACAGTCCAGAACCGCCATGTCAAAGCACCGCTGAACAGTCCAGAGACCGCCATGGCAAAGCACCGCTGAACAGGGCAAGCACCACCATGGCAAAGTACCGCTGAACAGGGCAAGCACCACCATGGCAAAGCACTGCTGAACAGGGCAAGCACCGCCATGGCAAAGCACCGCTGAACAGGGCAAGCACTGCCATGGCAAAGCACCGCTGAACAGGGCAAGCACCGCCATGGCAAAGCACCGCTGAACAGGGCATGCACCGGGTAAGAATGTAAAGACCGCCACATCAAGCATCCTTATCCCATGTGCATCTGGGACAGTGTCGGGACAGGAACTTTCACGGGGAGACTAATCCAGTCTGGCCACCAGTCCCCCTCCAGAGCCACTGGCGGATGTTATCTACTTGAGAGACTGTGGCTTTGCACTCCCCAGGATGGTACAGTGGGCAACCCACCCACTGTAGAGACTTGAGAGACTGTGGCTTTGCACTCCCCAGGATGGTACAGTGGGCAATCCACCCACTGTAGAGACTTGAGAGACTGTGGCTTTGCACTCCCCAGGATGGTACAGTGGGCAACCCACCCACTGTAGAGACTTGAGAGACTGTGGCTTTGCACTCCCCAGGATACATCAATGGGCATGGAGCCCCGTCGTGGATCTGGCTTTGCAGTCATCTGGCTGAGGTGTCCCCCCTTCCCTTCCCCCTGAAGTGCCTGTAGTATTTCTATCTGATGCCCCAGCAGTGTTCTCTCCGATTGAGGACAGGTATCTTTTGTGGGCCTCGCCCATGCATTTTTGGACTAGTGGTGCACGGACATTGCTATGTGCATATCTGCACTACTTCTCGTAATGTATATATTTCTGGCTGATTTTCGTATATATCTGTATATTTTTGACAGACATGTATATTGATACATTACAATGTTTGAACAGATTTTATTTTGTCTTTGCATTCTTCCGGGGGGATTGTGGGTTGTTACTGTGATTTTTTTGGATGCATTGGTGTGTATGTTGTAATATGTGAGGGTGGGGGTGGGAGTGTTTCGTGGGTGTCCCCCTAACTTTTGCCTCCCCCCTCCCCCATGTCGTACGTGCTGTAATCACTGTTGTCTTCGGCCCCGCCACTGTTGGCCTTCGTAGATGAGTAGGAATACAAGGGCTGGAAGAATGTGTAATTCGGGCTCCATGGAGTCCTCGTTCCTCGTGGGATGTGTTGAGGTGAGTGTTTTCCCATTGCAGTAACTGTTTCCGCCATGTTTTTATCCACGGTGAATCCGCCCGGAAAAGGTGGCGGATTGGCGGGTTGTGATACTATGGGCGGTACAATGTCTTCCGCCTGTCTGTTGGCGGTGACCGCTGCGCTGCTTGTCTGTACCGCCGTGCCGGGCGGTGTGTTAAAGTGGCTGTCTTTGTTGGCGGTTTCCGCCAGGGTCATGATTCCCTTTTTTTGTCCGCCGGCCTGTTTGCGGTATTACCGCACCTTTAACACCGTCTGCCAGGGTTGTAATGACCCCCAATATAAGGTAAGTTCTTTGATGTTATGTGATGCTAAGACAATAAGAGCAGTAACTGCACAAAAACACATACAGCTAGTAGCTTTATGGAACATAAGCAGTTATTACTTTAATAAGCTTTTTCCTGTGCCTGCTTGCCCACTTACATACTGTAATGTAGGTTCATAAGTACCACATTCATGTGTGCCATTTTCATGTTGAAGTCCATGATCTACTGATTCTTTCATATTTGTTGTAAATTTAAATATGTTCACTATTTAATTGAGATACTAAATTATATAAATTATTGGCCCATTGCATTTTGATCCTTGTTCATGGCAAACACAGTTTCAGTATCAATAATGTGTTGCCCAATTGGGTCGGCAGTCCTGCAAGTAGAAGTATTATTAGTAGATGGAGTATTTTGTTGACTTTCTGCATTAATATTGTTTTCTACTATTCCTTGATTACGCATGTGTAATATGCATGAAACTGAGACCATATAATGTTATTGTTACAAACATTAAATGCATTAAATGCATTTCCTTCCTCCTTGTGCCATGGTTTAAATAGTTAAAGAAGTGCTAAACAGTAAACTGTTTCCTTTCTCCTTGCATACAAGTTAGTTTATGATGATTAAGAAGTGTATGTTATCTATAAACTATTAAACTGCCATGAGTACCGTGTACTTGAAGTTTACCAGTGTTGATATTTTTTTCACATCTTTTCTGTATGTGTAGAACTGAGAAAATTCATAGAGGCATATTTTTTCTAACAATTGACTTCTCTTTTGGTAGTATGTGTCCAACAGGTTTGTTTATAAAAATGTCTTTGTTTGTGGCATCAAAATGTGGAAGGCATTCAATTTTGGGTAGGCTTTTCATAACACTTCAGCGTGATTATGACACTTCTAAACTAAGCCACGATGGTCTTTGATTTACCATATAAGCTTGAGAAACCTAAGAAGTCACATGATTCAAAGCTACTGACCTCATGGTGAGGTAGCATTTGTAGATTTAGGCCCTCGTTATGAACTTGGTGGTAGTCATTGCCGACCGCCGTGGCGACAGTTAATAGAAGACCGCCGGTGGAGTAGACTGCACACCGCCAAATAATGATGCCAAAAAGTAAAATCTCCAAAAAACCTGCAACCTCCACCTACCGCCAGGGCCTACAATGGCGGAAAGGCAGTATACCCCACCGTGCCACTGCCATGCAAACAAATTCTCTGCCCACCAAATAATAATGCACAAATCGGCATGCTGGTATTGGATGCCGAACGACCATTGACGGTACGGACTGCCACGAGCAGCAATGGGACCCACCAACATCAAATGCACACATTGGCAACTTTGAAACCCACACACATCCACAACAATATAAAACACCCATACACATACCCCACAATCCTTTGCATCGCCAATAGCATGATTGAGATTGACAACACAACACGCATACACTGAACTCAACATAACACAAGTCACACACACAAATACACCACCAAAAAACATACAAACCCCAAACACTTTTATAAGCTACAAACACAACCATACAACAGCACCCTCACCAATACACCCACAACACACCACCCACAACACACACCATGGTACCCCCTAAGCACCCCTGCTTCACAGATAGGGAGCTAAGGACCATGGTTCACGAAATACTCAGGGTCGAGCCACAACTATTCAGGGCACAGGTGTAGCAGACAACCATGGCCAGGAAGATGGAGCTATCGCAGACAATAGTCAAAAAGGTCAACGCAGTGGGAAAACATCCATGCACAAGGGATGGCATCCAAAAGAGATGGAACGACCTGCACGGAAAGGTTCAGTCAATGGCATCCAGGCACAACATCGCCGTACAAAAGACTGGTGGCGGTCCCCCACCTACACCCCCCGAATACACCGACTGGAGGTGAAGGTCCTGGCTATCCTGCACCCAGAGGGCCTCACTGGACTCACTGGAGGACTGGACTTGGTTAAGTCAACTACTGTACTTTAACATTCACCCCACCTATAATGCATGTATCACCCCACCCCTCTCACTCCCACCAGGACCCCATCCCCAGCCAGTCCACAACACCAACATCCAACTACCCTGCTTGTTCACTATCCCACAAACAGACCTCCATCCTGCCCCCTGTGCACAGTCACCTACCCCTCCATGGATTCCCAGTGGCACTTCAGCACCCACAATGCACCTCCACCTCCTACATTAAATGCAAAGAAATGCACACAAATGGACTTTGCATGCCATGACAGCGGAATAGATGCACAAAATAGGGCAGAACAGTGCATCAATTGCCAAAAAAGTACTTGACACCCACATGTCCATTCCCACCCCACAGGCACCAGCACTCATTCCATTCAGGCAGAAACACCAAGGAATTCCAGCACCACACATGACTCTGCCCTCAATCGTCTCACTTGTGTGCCACTGTGCTCCCTTGTTGACAAGCCACTGCCATCACACCATCTACCAATGGCCACATGGACCAAAACCCAGTGCTACCAACAGCTGAGCATATGTACCTGAGTATGGATATGCATCATGTGCCCCCTCCCTATCACTGCCCTACAAAATATGTATATTTTGGCATTTACTAAATACACCTATGCACTCAAATCGTATGTCCCTCATCAATATGAGATATCAATTGTGCATGTGTTTGCATTAGCCAGTCAATAAGATAATCATACCTTTATTGCAGGAGGAGATCCAACTCACTGTAGTGTCTCAAGTATGTCACATTGTACATAATATTACGTCACCTGGCACATGCCACTTCAGTCATCAGTTAACAATGTCACTGACTATAGACCCCACATTACCAATGACATAAGTCAGGCTGAAACTATGCAGTGAAGACATCAGCATCATTGAACAGTACCTTATAGTCACTGGAAGTATAGGCTGATAATCTGGTTCCTGGAGGTGATATCTCCCCCCTCTTCTTCCTCACCATCACTCTCATCCCCTCTCTGAGGTTGCTGGGCTGGTTGGACAGCACCCTCCTCTTCCAGAAGGGGGATAGCTTTCCTCACAACCAGGTTGTGCTGCATGCAGAAGGCCACCACTATGTTACACACCTTGTCAGGGATATAGCACAGGGATCCCCCAGAGAGATGGAGGCAACAAAATCTAGCCTTCAGAAGACCTATTGTGCGCTCAATCACCCGCCTAGTATGTCCATGGGCCTCATTATAATCCCTGTCTGCATCTGTTCTGGGATTCCTCACAGGTGTCAGGAGCCATTGCAAGTTGGGGTAGCCAGAATCACCTGCAAAAGTGGACAAAACATGACCTTAATAAACTGACTTTACATGCACATAGCCTAGCTGTCAGCTATGTACAGATCCAGTGTAATACACACTCACCTATGAGCCATCCTCTGCCCCCTTGTAGTTGTCCCATCAAGTGTGGTACACTGCTGTTTCTCAGGACAAAGGAATCATGGACTGAGCCTGGGAACCTGGCATTGACATGTGATATGTACTGGTCAGCAGTACACACCAATTGTATATTCATGGAGTGATAGTTCTTCTGATTCCTGTACACCTGTTCATTCACTCTTCGGGGTATGAGAGCTATGTGGGTTCCATCAATGGCTCCTCTGACATGGGGGATGTTAGCAAAGGCATAAAATCCAGATTTGATGGCGGGGAGTTCAGCCCTTTGGGGAAACTGGACATATGTTTGCAAATGCAGGACAAATGCACACAGGAATTTTGACAGGATGAGGCTAAACATTGGCTGTGAGATCCCTGCACCCATGCCCACTGTCACCAGAAATGAGCCTGTAGCCAAAAAATGTAGTACACATGGCACTTGCACAGTTGTAGGGATGGCATGCTGATTCCGATTAGCCGGTTTCAGTACAGGATCCATTAATGTACAGAGGTCATGGACAGTAGCTCTATTGAGTCTGTAGTTGACAATGATGTGACGTTCCTCCATAGTTTCCATATCAACCAGGGTGTCTGTAAACAGATGGGGCCTTCCCTCGCCACACAGGTCTGTACCTATGGGGGAGGAAAGAACACATAGTGAGTGTAAACATACACTTGCTTCACATGATGTCATTGTATCTTTGTAAGTGTGACACATAGGTAACATACACAGACGCAAAGTATGAAGTACACCTTCAGGCATATGTGTGCTGAGTTAACTCTGTCATAATGGCATCCCAGTGTGGACACAATTCCAAAGATGGGTACATGTGAGGATCCTAGACTCATGTCAAGAAGCAAATACGGTTGGAGATTTTGGGGCCCTGGATGAGGCCCCTAGCCAGGCTGTGGTGACGTGGTGGTAGCAAAATGCCAGCCTCTTGCCAACCAGGTATGAGAGAGTGGAAGTGACTTCATTCCGCTGGCTTTAGTCGTCATGGCGGATGGCGGTGTTCACCGGCGTGCACCCGATCATTGGATTACGTGGTTGTCAATGGGGAACTTAGGCCAATCATGATCGCCGCCGGCAGTGACGGAGCACTCTGTCGTGGTACCTACGCCATTTAATCAGACCCTTGACACTTGACTCCTGATTTCCGTGCAGGCCAGTACTCCACTAAGTGTGCTTCTGTATTCTGACTCTGTTCCCTGAGAGGGCATGGGTCATAGGGGAATGGGCCCCAAAGTTCACCGCGGAGGAGATTGAGAAGCTGGTGGATGGGGTCCTTCCCCTGCACGCCAAGTTGTATGGGCAACCAGAGAAAGAGATGAGTTGGCATCTGACATCCTTAGATGTGTGTGATTGTGGCGGATGCCTGTATGCATGTGGGTTCGATGTGTGACTGCCCAGCTGTAGACTGCCTAGCATGTACTGTATGTGAGTTTATAACTTGCCTTTCAACAATGGCCATTCCATAGGGAACTACATGTTATCAGTATTCGGTGCACACATACTGACGTCTGTTTTTTTTGCTATGTGGATCCCATGCAGGTCAGCGCCCATCAAAAGAAAGGCCTGTTCCAAGCCATCGCCAAGGAGGTGCAGACCCTGGGGGTCTACAACCGATGGAGCACCCACTGCAAGAAGCAGTGGGAGGACCTGAGGTGCTGGACCAGGAAGACCAGAGAGGCCCAGCTGGGGAAGGCCTCCCAACAAGGAAGAGGTGCCCGTCGGACCCTGACCCCACTAATGGCCTGCATTCTGGTGGTGGCCTGTACGGATTTGGATGGATGCTTGAAGGCAGCACAGCAGCCACAAGGGGGTGAGTACCTACACTATTGTGATACTGCTGAGATGGATGTATGTTGGTGCTGTGGTATGTATGAATTCTAGTGCCAAGCACTTGGACAGGTGTATTCCTGCAGTCCTGCCCCTTCAAAGTCCCTGGAATGGTGTGAGGGCTAGTTTGAGAAGTCTCAATAGGCCCATGGGGGGTCCACTTTCTGTCAACTGGTATGCTTTGTGACCTCATGGACTTAAAAGTGCATTGGCCGGGCTTGGTCTCTCATGGGTAGACTCCACACAGTGTATCAGGTCCGTGTTTTATGTAGGTTGTGTGGTATTCTGAGGAAATGGCCACTAGTCAGGGGCACAGTTATGCCGTATGTTGTAGGTGCTGCGTGTAGGTGTGTGACTTGGATGGGAGTTTGTGTGGGGCAAAGATGTACATATATTCAGTTTTTGACAAAGTTCTCCCTTGTTTTGTCTCTCCACCCCTGTGCTCTTGTATCCTTCGTGTACATCAGCATCATCTGGCGAGGGAGCAGTGGCACCGGCTAGGGGGAAGCAGCAGCCCACGGTTCCAAGGTGGCAGAGTCGAGTGACGCCAAGGGGACCAGTGGGTTGAAGGGTGAGGGAAGTACCACAGGGGAGGCAACTACCACTGGAGGTAGTGACTCTGATACTTCCTCTGATGGGAGCTCCCTGGTGGTGGCAGACCCTACTGGGCACACCCATTCTATGCCATCTTCCGCCACCCCCCACGCCATCACCACCCTCCCAGTTGCTCCCCACCCAGCTGCCCGTGCCTGCTCACCCAGGAGAGTGGGTGTCTCCTTCGCCCCAAGCACCTCATCCCCTGCCCCAGTCAGCCCTGCTGCCCTCACGGAGGAGGCTATTGACCTGCTGAGAACCATCTCTGTAGGGCAGACAACCATCATGAATGACACCCAAGGGCTAGCATCCCAGGTGCAGCAATGCAATGCATACCTGAAAGCATTCACAGTGCCATGTCTAGCCTACAGAGAACCTTTCAGGCTCTGGCCTCCTCTTTGATGGCTGCCAGTGTCTCTGGTCTTTCCGTTCCTCCTCCCACCACCTCTTCCCATTCAGCACCCCACTCCCTTCACCTATCCCAAGCACACGTACAGACAGCCATGCACACAGATCAACACACAAGAAGCACACAGACAAACACAAGCACCACACTTCCCACCACAGGCAGGCACACACCCAACATACAAAAGCACACACAACAACATTCACTTCCCCCAGTGTGTCACCCTTCCCCGCCACCCTGTCTGTCACCTCACCATGCACACCCACACACACTGCACCCTCAGTCACTGATGGTGCCTCCTTCATGCAGTCACCACAACATCTGACATCCAGACATGCACCCCAGACACCACACCTGCACTCACCACAACTACATTGACAGACACTTGCAGCACACTCACCAGACCTGCAGACAACCAAAAAACATCCATGTACACTGGCAGCCTGTCTTGTCCCACTGTGTCCATCCCCCCTCATCCCAAAACACTCAAACATTCACAGACATCCACACCACACACATCCACCACACATAAGCATACTTTACAGGCACCTGCATCCATGTTCGGCACATCTACACCTGATACAAGCACTCCCTCAACCTCCACTCCCAGACCTGCCTCTAAATCCCCTCCAACTGCCCCTAAAAAACTTTTCCCCTCCCGTATTGACCTGTCTGAACCCACTGGCCGACCCCATCTCGTCCCTAAACGTGCCCATCTCCTTGCCCAGTCCACTCCCTCCATGTCCAAGTCCGCCCCCAGTCCACCCTTCCCATTCCCGTGCCCATTCCACAGGGAGGAAGAAGCCCTGTGTTCCCCCAGGTCCCTCTGGCACCCCCCCTGGTCCAAGCCCACTCCCCCCTCCTTCAATGGGCAAACTCAAACCCCCTCTATCTCCCAAACCTAAGCCCAAGCCCCACCCTTCCAGACATAAGTCCCCACCCTGCCAACCCCTGCCCCTGTTCCCTGAGGTGCCTGGCTGCCCCATTGATGCCCCTTTCCAGTGGAGTACCCTTTGCACACGTGGGAGTCAAGTTCGGGCTCTAGTGGGCTGGCTAATGGCCTATTTGGACATTAGTTTTGATTTGTCAAATAAATATCAGTGCCCAGTAGTTCTGTTGGCACAATATAGTGATGTTTTTTGCATTTCACTGTACGGGTGTGGTGTGCACATGTGTGTTCTTTGGTGCAGGTCTTTGTTGACTTGTGTCTGGTAAGTATATTTTGTTATGCTATGTTTGGCTTGGGATGTGGGAGGGGTTTGGAATGCATTGCGGGGTGGGTGTGTAACTGTGCCCTTTCTTCCCATGTGTACTAGGTTGTGCCACTTACCGTCGTCGTCCTCATCGGTGGTCAAGGTCCTGGCAAGGAGCAGCATTGGCATTATTTCCAACTTTCTAGCCATGTCTACATCGGTGTGATCTGCGTGCCTCCAGTGAGTGTGCCGGTCTGGCGGATGGCGGTCTTGTGTTTCATTATTGATGGGCAGATAGGACCTTTCCACCGGCCAGTGGGCAGCCTCCTCCGTCCTCGTCGGGACTACATTGATTTTCTTTTATTTATTTTTAGTAAATTTTTCTCTAATCCAGTAGGACTAGAGTGGGGAGACAGAGTAACGTTCATAAGAGAGTATATTTATATTATTTTTCTTTATTGTATTGTATTGTATTGTAGTATTTATAGAGCGCATTACGGCCGTAGCATCGAAGCGCTAAGGGGAAAAAGACTGTAAATCAGGGGGGACCAGATCGAGGCAGAAAATCACAGAGAGCATGCGGGGAGACCTACTGCCTAACGCGAAAACAACCAGGTTTTAAGTTGTTTCCTAAAACAGAGGTATGTCTCCTCCAGCCTAATAGAGGATGGGAGAGTATTCCATTGTTTTGCAGCCACTACGGAAAAGGCTTTGTCCCCCATCGAGCCCGGTGGCAGTGGGATTACCGAGATCAGCTGCAGATTAGCCGATCTAAGCTGACAGCACTACAGATAGGGCTGTAGAACAGAGCTTAAGTAAGAGCAGCCCTCCTGGTGATAAGCCTTACACGTAAGGCAGACTGTTTTAATTTGATCTGTTTTTCAACAGGTAGTCAGTGGAGCCGTCTAAGGCTATTTATTTTATATATATATATATATATATATATATATATATATATATATATATATAAATATAAATATATATATATATATATATATATATATCTATTATTTTCTTTTTATTTGTTTATTATTTAATTCAATTTAATTATTTACAATTTGAATTTCATTTATCGATTTTATTTTATTTCTTTTTATTTCATTTCTCTCTAGTACAGTAGGGCTAGAGTATTAAATAAATAGATATGTAAATACATAGTAAGGAAATATATATGCAAGGAATATAATAATGGGTATAATAATATGAGAAGAAAAGTAGTACTGTATAAACACAGACTTTCAAGATTTGTAATATTAGAAGTTAATTAATAAGTGTACTTTTCTAACATTTATTTATCTTTCATAAATTTTTGAATAGCTTATGATAATAAAACATTTAATTACTGTGATATAAAAACAAAAGAAGGGATTCAAAAGTATCTAACAACTTATCTAGGAGCTATGCAATGACCTATGAACCTGTTAAGCATAGAATAATATACACATATGTATGTATATACACACACATATATACATACACACATGCACACACACAAATATATATATATATATATATTTGATATATATATATATATATCAAACCTTGAGTAAATATACATGTATGTGTATAATTTATTATTATGAAATAGTAACAATTCATATTTCTTAATGAACTATCCATACCTAGAATATACACATTGCAGTTTGAATATGGTGGTTATGAAGGAAAGAGCCAACTCTTGAATAGTCTCCTGAAGGCAAGATAATGGATATTATATTTGGGGCTAATGAATTCCATAGTTTGGCTGCTTGAACGGAGAAGGATGTACCACCTATTGTATTTTTATTGTATGGTGGTGTTCTAAGGCGGGGTGCCAATCTTGAGCAGAGGTTTCTTTGTTGAATGTATTTGGTTATTTTGTTTCTGATGAAAAGTGGTCCTGTTCCATGTATTGCTTTGTGTGTCACACAAAGCCACTTGAAGGTGGATCGTCTGGCAATGAGTAACCAGTGTAGTGCTCTCAAGGCAGGGAAGATTTGGGCTTGTGGCTTTACATGTAATAGTAGCCTGGCAGCTGACTTCTGAATACGTTGTAGTCTTTTCATAATAGATAGAGATGATCCATGTTAGAGGCCATTGGCATAATCCAGTTTGGATAGTACAAGAGAGATAGTAGCCCGCACCTTGTGTGGAAATCCGAGATGGAGGAGGATGCGCAGCAGAGTCTTCAAAGTGATGAAGCTTGAATGGGCTGATTTGTCCAATTGGCCATTCATTGTTAACTTGGAGTTCATGAAGATTCAAAGGTTTTTAACTTCCTTGGATACTTGAGGAGGTGGTCTGAGATTGTCAGACTAGGAGCACAGTGGGTCATAATTTTTCCAGGCGCCACATGTGAGTATTTTCGTTTTGGAAGTATTTAGTGTGAGATGGCTCCTGGTCATCCACTGATCAGCGGTTCCGAGGCAAATGAAGATTTGTGAGTTTTCAATGTCTTTGGGGCATTAAAATTTAAGTAGTATTTGTGTGTCATCTGCATATTTGTAGAGTGTGAGTTGAAAATCATTGATCAGTTCTGGTAATTACATCATTTAGATGTTGAAAAGCATAGGTGACAAGATTGATCCTTGGGTAACCCCTGCATTTTTGAGGTAGGGTTTGGACGAGAAGGGAGGAAGAATAGATAATATTAGTTATATTTTGAAGGTAGGATGTAATCCAGTCGACAACAGTCGCTTCTGTGCTTGCTTCGTTGAGTCTTTGAATTAGGGTTTCATGGTCAACAGTATCAAAGGCAGCCGAAAGATCCAAGAGAAGTAGTGCAGCAACTATATTGCGGTCGACTGTGCTTTAAGATCATCCCAGTTTGCTATGAGTGCTAACTCAGTGCCTCTTCCTGGGCAGAATCCAGTTTGGTAGTCTGAAAGTATGGAATTGTCTTCAATGAATTGTACATCTTAGCGAATACTGCTCTTTCTATCAGTCTGCCCAGAAGAGGTCCATTTGTGATTGGTCCGTAGTTGTTGGGGTCCTGTTGTTTTCATTAATAACAGACATATTTATGCCTTTTTCAGGTCTCCAGGAAAGTTTCTGTAGTTAAATAGTTATTGATGCTTCTTCTTACAGGTGTGGTAGCAGAAGAATGTTCTTGAAGGTGTGTGGTGGACAAGGGTAAGAAATGCAACCGGAAGGCCTGTGTGCTTTGAACAAATCCATAAATTCACCTTGTGATATGATATTTGTTTGAAGGAGTGCAGAGGCTAGATTGGTTTATTCTTGGAGGGGATTTTAGGAAAGGGGTTGGTGCTGAGGGTTTTCTTCTGTTTTAAATCAGAGGCCAATGTATCTGTCTTGGTTGTGTTATGAGTTGTCAGTTTGTTTGTGAACTCTTGCATAGTGGGATGATTTCCTTCCATGCATTTAGGTTTTTGAAATTCATTAAAAATGTTTACAAATTCTTTCTTTGCAGATTTAGCATTTATAATTCTGTCTGAGTAGTACCTTTTTTGGCTTTGTTGATTGATGGTTTGTATATTCTGTTAGTTTGTGTAGCTACCAGGTCCTTTGCAACCTTCTAATTTGTTGCTTTAACTTTTTTCTGTGTTTCTCCAAGGTGTTGGTTTTCTTTTGTCCTGTTTAGTTTTTCTGAGTGGTATTAGGATATTGAAAGCTTCCAGTAGCCACTCATAACGTTTTAGAACAGAATTAATTGTATCTAGATCTGTGTTGGCTGTTAGTTGTGTTTCTAAGTCTTCAAAATTGAGTTTGCTCCATGGCCGATAGATGCATGTATGTAAGTTGCGATGGGGTGTGTTGATTTGTGGTGTTTTATGTAAGAACGTTGTCCAATGGTGGTCTGACCATGTGATTGGCCTGATGCTATGGACAGTAACTAGATCAGGCTTTGCAAAAATGACATCTAGGATGTGTCCAGGAATGTGTGTTAGATTGTGTACAATCTGATGTAGGTTCAATGTGACTAGGCCAATGGTGATAACCTTTGGATGAGGCATATTGGGTTTGTCAAACCAAATGTTTATATCCCCAAGAATGCATAGGTTTGAGTATAATGTGATAAGGTTTGAAACTGTATCTAGAAAAGAGTCTGGGAATGTTGAGTTGTTAGGTGAAGTTCTGTAAAGGAGGAGACAGTTACAGGAGGAAGTTGGTGTAGGGTTGCATCTGATGAGGAGGGCCATACAACCTTGTATGGAAATGTTGTCTCTTTTACTGAGATTTATTGCTTGTTTTCATATAATAGCTAGTCCACCTCCTCTCTTGCCTATACGGTTTTGTGTGATGGTTCGTTAGCTGGAGGAACAATTTCATGCAACACTGGGGCCATGTCATCTCCCAACCATGATTCAGTTACTAATAGTAAGTCAGGTTGTGTGTCCGTGAGCAGGTCTTCGATGTGGTGCTTGATTTTTGAGAGTTATCGAGCATTAATAGACAGGCAGTTTAGAAAATGTATGTTTGTGGTGGTGTTGTTTTGTTTTGGAGAAGGGTGAGCAGTATATTTTAAGCTTGCAGTGTGTTGTTAGTTGTAATAACTGTGTGATGGTCACAATAGTCCTGTTTCTCAATACAGTGTTCCTCTTCCAGCAGGCTTAGGAGGCATTTTGTTGGGTCTGTGTGTGTTGGTGGTGCACTTGGTGGCTGAGAGTGTACTTATTTGTAGAGTAGCCTTATTACAATAGACAAGGGGATGCAAAGTTTTTAAGAGTGGCATGTTGTTTATTTTGCTTGCATATTCTTAGTGTACAAGGAGTACGGGTTAGGGGTGGTGGAGGAGCATGTTGATCCTAAACTAAGGCTCTAAATTGTGCATTGGATGAGAGTTGGGTACATGAGTGTTGCTGTGTCGGGGTGCTTGTGGTGGATGTTTGTGAAGAGTGAAAATGTAGGAATAAAGATTGGTCAGGATTTGCATTCTTTGTGTAGTCATGAGGGTGGGAGTGGGTATGAAGGAAAGTATTGAGGCATAGTTTGAAATTTGTGATTGAAATATCTGCAGTCATTGGCAGTCATTGGCAGGATCCAAAGAAATTATTTTAGCATTTGTTTTGCAGTTAATGCCCAGAATATTAGCATTACCTTTCAAGAAGAAAATGATACAAATAGTCCTTTCCATACTTGCAGTTTAAAGTAATAACCAAGTAGGTGGATTTACATTTCTGAGCATACATTTCAATGCTCTGTGTCTTCAAAACCAATATTGATTTGTCCCTCAGTGACATGCCATAACATTGATTAAGTTATATTCTAGATTTTCCTCTTTTTCATGGACATTTTCAACAAAATCTTTCTGCTATTATATTGTTTAAGACAGTTTGTATAACATTATCACAGCATTTGACGTGACAGAAAGATCACTTTCATATAGTACTGTGAAAATACAAGGAATATCTTGTGAATCCTGTGAATTTAATCATGTAGTGTGGCACTCACGTGCTGAAATTTGTTCTGGTTGACCATCAATCGTCCACCTTTTCCAATGGGGAATAAATTAGGGCAATCTTTTCTTTCACCTTTATCTTCTTCATCTGACACAGTTCTGAAGCATTGCACATCATGTTCCCTGAGCATAGTGGCTGTATACTATAATGTTCATAGATTTGTTCAGCTTGTTCATCACTACTATGTAGAAATTACCCTGTTTGATTCTGATTTGATCATGTTTTCTAAATGACAAGTATGCTAATGGGATGTAGTTATCAATGTCAAAAATGTTGTAGTATATGTTGTTTTTAGTAACTATGGGCCAGATGTAGCAAAAAAGCAATTTGCGACTTGCAAATTGCGAGTCCCTGCGACTCGCAATTTGCAAGTCTCAAATTGCTATGCAGTACGGTGTCTCAGACACCGACTGCAACTCGCAATGGGGTCGCAATGACCCACCTCATGAATATTCATGAGGTGGGTCGCAAATTGCGGCCCCATTGCGAGTATAGGCACTCGCTAACATGGAGGCCTGCTGACGTCAGCAGACCTCCATGTTAGCGACCTGCTTTTAAATAAAGCAGTTTTTTTTTTTTTTAAACGTAGCCCGTTTTCCCTAAGGGAAAACGAGTTGCATTTCCAAAAAATCCGAAACCTTTTGTTTCGGTTTTTTCAGGGCAGGGAGTGGTCCCTTGGACCACTCCCTGCCCTGAAAAAATGTTTTGGGGTCCAGTCTCAAACTGGAAGGGGTCCCATGGGGACCCCTTCCAATTTGCGAGTGGGTTACCATCCACTTGAAGTGGATGGTAACTGCGACTCCATTTGCGACCGCGTACGCGGTCGCAAATGGAGTTGCATACCACTGCGACTTGCAAATAGGAAGGGAACACCCCTTCCTATTTGCGATTCGGAAATGCATTTTGCGAGTCGGTAACGACTCGCAAAATGCATTTCTGCATAGGAAACACGCATTTGCGAGTCGCAAACGGCAGATTTTGCCGTTTGCGACTCGCAAAGTGTTTCCTACATCTGGCCCTTAATGTAATGTTTTTTCAACGTTATCTTTTGTAGGTACTCCATTGATTAAAATCACTAAATGTTTCTCCATTATTTACTCAATTCCAAGCGTGGTTGTGGTTATACTTTTGTTAAAATCTAATGGTCGAAAATAACATTTCCATTTAATGTTGATACTAACTCATGTGGTTGATATATTCCCAATGTGGGTTGCATTCTAACTATGGTTGAAAAATGAAGAACTGTTTGAATAAAAAATGTTTCATATAAATTCAACTGTGTTAGTTCTGAAGAGATTGGATATATTTCTGAATAGCTGTACACACGAAGGCATGAAGTCATAGTCTAATTTTCCAAGGCAGTATTTGAAGGTTATCTGGTATTTTAAAGATCAAATATTTCTTCTGCAAATAGGAGGATGAGATTTCTCCATTAAATTGTATCCTCATATTCAGTTGTTTCACAATATGAATCATTTTTATTTTCTTCTTGTGATGTGTTTGTCAGCAGCAAATGCAAATGTGAATAGGGATTTCAGAAATTGTTTCTTGAAATTTAAGAATATCCATTTTGTAATTGTGTACATCCATTAATAGATTTTCTGTGTCATTCTCAGTAAAGTCAACATCTGTAAAATGATTGTTCTCAGAGAGTGGATCAAAGCATTTTCATTGGGGAAAGTCCATAATATTGTTGACTTGTGGTGGATTACAGTCAAGTGGAGCATAATTTAGTGCTTCCAATTGTAATGATGGTGTTTCACAAAATATAATGTCTGCACAAGTTTTCATACTGTTGAATAATGTGTGGAGAGCATTTTGATTTGATGAAATATAATGTTACCTATGTGATTTTTCAAACAACCTAAAGGATGTTCGTATAGGTTAGTAATTGTCCAAGATGGGCAGCCATATAGGTTTTGAAGCAGATTGACTTTTTAAGTAGTGATGACATTTTACAGGTCAATAAAAATGTCCCTAGCTTCAGAATTGATGTATCTCCAACATTACAAATGGAAGTGCATTGCCATTCATATATGGTTTTTGTTCTTTGTCCTGCAAATCTTCAACAGATATTACTTTTTGTTTTACGGATTTCTTTGCCCTACTATTGTGCCACGTAAGACTTCATAACACTGGCATTAATGTGTGGCTGAACACACACAATTATCTGTTGATGCTCACTCTCATCATGAAAATATGGGTCAGTGCTTCATGTATGTGTCCAATGTCAATGAAAACTGTTCCAGAAGTTTAATATTGTTAGGTGCTTCTCTGTAGTTTATGTATTTTATATGTGGAAATTAATTAGCCAAGGCTTTTGACTTGATCCTTTATGAAAATGAATAATTCTCTTTTCACGTGAAATGTTTTTTCTACATGTTGTACATACTGTTTCCGTATAAGTCTTTCTGTTTTTTCCTAATGAAAGGAGGCATTTAAAGCAGATTTTAAAGGACACAGGTTTTATAATGTTTTACATATATACTCCTAAAGTTGTCTTGTGTTCTGAAAGTGCTTCTTTTTCTTGAATAGTCAGCATTTTCTTTGTTGGAATAACTAACTCTTAAAGGTGCTACTTTTCTCAAATACTTCTTGTTAACCTATGTAATACTAACATTATGGTGTGTAGAGACATTAGAAAAGGTTTGGTAGTCTTATCAGTGCTGGTGTTTTTCTTTTGCAGCCCTCTTTCTCTCTGTTCAATTACCCTATCTCTGTAGTATGATTTTCTGTTTTACTTAAAAACATATTGTTTTCAGGCATTGTGCTCATTTGAAATAGAACTCTATTGCTTTCCAACACCCAACACAGTATCTACAATAGTAGCAGGGTCTCTATGGTTGTTAATACTCTTTAGTATTCTTGTCTGTCTTTGAACCACACTTTGTGTTACTTTCCAACAGTCACTAGGGTCTCTGTGACTTTGGTCTTTAGAAGTATTGGACTGTGTCTATAGTCCACTTGGTGTTATTAACCAATCACATAATGCTGTACTTCTTAACTTTATTCGTCATCAAATATGTTTATTATAAAAACTAAAACAAAGGCTTTTTTTAGAGCCACCATAAAAACAAATCTAAATGCATTGTGTCATATTTGATTTTTTTATTTCTCCAACTATCGCAGTACTTTCTTGATACATTTACAAGAGTACCAGTGTACTCTAAAAATGCTTTATAAAACTTATAAATCAAAAAAACATTTTCCTACATTTGCAGACTTTGTTAAACTGCCTCATTTCTTCCTGTATATTCAAATAACACCAATAACCTATATCTGACATTAAACAACAGAACAAAGGCAAAGAGTGGCCTAAAAAATACGGCTGCCTTTTCATTTTGCATTTTGTTTTTCATCATTGTCAGGTATCGCTGTATGCCAAGATAGTATTGTGATATACCACAAAGCTTTTGTCCCTTACTGCTTTAAAACTATTACATCTACTAACAAATAGGTCCTTTTCACACAATAAGCTATATTCCTGCCAAATTGCATCAAACTCTGTTCATCTATTTTGCTGTTATATCTGTTGATAAAAGTCTATGGAAAATGCATTGGTGAAAAACATATTACTACATTACCTACTGACGGTTGCCAGTAGGTAGTTATAGTTTCCATAGGAAAAGTATTTTTTTGCTTGGCCAATAACTTTAGCACCGTTTGATGAATCCTCATAAAGTGTTCAAAACTAGTACACCAGTCAGTCTGGCTATTGTCTTGAAAGTTTTGAGATGATTCGTCAAGTGGGGTCCTGGATAAAAAGGGGGTCCCAAAATACTTTCTTGCCATGCAATTTCCATAGGGATTTTAAGACACCACTATATCCTGAACAGCTGGACGGAATTGCAAAAATTTGGCAAAAAGGTGGCTCTTGGTCCAGAGAGCACCCTTTTTGTTATTTGCTGTAAATCCATTCAGTAGTATCAGAGAAATTCAAAATAAAAAATATATGGATATCTAGGAACGAAGATCCTCTGCGGATTCGACTGTCCCCATGCTGATATCTGATTGGCTGCCAACACTTCAACCAGGAAGTGTTGGCAGCCATTTTGGGAATCGGATTCATCCGAGTCTCAAAAAGTAAGTAAAAAATAATGAAAAGGGACCACCACCACTCCGGGGCATGGCCAAATTAAAAGTGTGGGGGGTGCTCAGACCCCTCCCGGGCCATTTTGTGCCCCGGGGAACTCCACCTCCCTAGGGTTGCAATGTGCAGAATGAAGAGGGCCGGATGCAAGGTCTTGAGAAACATTTACACCCAGGTAAAGCAAAAGAGTTTTCTCTGTGTTCCACCTTGAAAAATTATCTGAAATCTTTGATGATCAGAATACATTGTTGCTCTTTCAGAGCGCAATATGTTCTGTAAAACTGTGACAAGTATGTTTTTTCTTGTCATCTCCTGTTGAGAACAGAGCACGTAGGTATCCCTTTTAAGTACTCTGTGTTTGCAAATGAGCAAAATAAACTAGAAGCCCTGTTTATTTGGCCAAAGGCCCTGTGTTGCGAGGGGATGGATGCCTACGGCGGTGGGCTGCAGGTCCGGGCCCCTCAGAATAGGGATTAAAGAGTAGTCCTGGAGAATAGGGTCACCAGGGCCTAACAAGGCTTGGGGAGTGGGGACACATGCCCCCTTTCCTCTTTATTGAAATAAGTGGCCCTAAGCTAGGAAACCCAGAACGGTTAAGCATAATGGTGCAGTATTCTAGTTATTTGCTGCCAAGATCATGTCCTAGCTACTCCTGAAAGTCTGATCAGGCTAAAGGGGATTTGGTTATCTTCATCTCTGTGGCTCTGACTGACCTTGCAGTCCAGGAAGTTGCCATCTTGTTAAATTACCACAAGCTTTTACTTAAATTGCGGAAACCATTTGATCTGTTACTGATTAATTATTACCATAATAATTGTGATCCGGCAGTAACTAAGGTGGTTGATGGCTTAGAAGAATCCCTGCACAAGGTCCAGAGTGAGTATACGAAAGAACTTTTAATTATTTGAATGTGGGATTTTAACATTCATCTATGCGATTTCAAAATATTGGAGTCCTGTGGAATTAATGATAAGTCAGAACACCCCCTCGCACATTTCAGACATATCCCTTATGGTGATGCATACATTAGAGTTTTAGTTGCTAACTCTCTCCTATTTGCACAGGATTCTATTACCTCAGAAAACAGGCAAAAACCAACATTTATTGGGGCTGGTGTAATCTATGTGACTGAATATGTTATAATTTCAAAGGAGCTCAGATTATTTTCCCAAGTAAATAATGTATTGATATCCTGTATAAGAGACTACAGCTCCTCAGTATTGGGTCTTGAACTGGGCCTAGGTGAGAACTTTAATGGTGATGCTTTTCAGTAAAATATAAGATTTAGCAAAAACAAGGTCCTGCATATCAAATGGGGGCATACTGATAATGCTAACTTCCTTGGAGATCTTGTCCTAAATAATCAAACACAATTAGCTGTGACCCCACAGGATGAAGCGATCCCCGCAGTTGTTATATAGGCCTATTCCTCCTTTTTTGGTGATATGGCCGAAAGGTTAACAAAAGATACAATGAGGCCTATTAACAGTCCCCAGTGGTTTAATAAGACGTGTGTGCAGGCCCATAGATCTCTTAAACAGACCCTTATGGCCAAGCCTCAAGATCAGGCAGGAATAAGAATGGCCAGAAGGCCCTACAAGGAAGCAATTGCTGTTAGATAGGGTGAAATAGGAGAAGCCTGGGAGGCGTGGGAAAACCTTAAAACAGCAAGTGCCACGTTAATTCCTTGATCTTGCTATGAGATGATATTCCAAAAGTAGAGACTGTCATATCAGATCAAGACTGTTTTGAATGTTTCTCTAAAGTCGTTAGCGCAGGGGGAGACAAAATCCTCTCTGGGCAGGATCTCGATTCTGCTGTAGTACTCAGCAGGTTGGTTGAGGTCTCAGATGTCATCCTGGCTACACAGAGTAGTCCCTCTGATAAAGCTCCGGGCCAAGACAGAATTCCATCTGATCTATATAAATCCTTTCCGCAATTTCCGGGTTCACTAATTATTAATGTTATAATATCTGCAATAGTTGGATCCCTAGTTAAGACACGGCAGGAGGCAATTATAGTCCCTATTTTAAAAAAGGGAGACAAGGGCCAACCTCATTGCTATCACCTAATCTCTTTGCTAGACAGTTCGGTGAAGATCTTAGGCACAGTAAGTTTAGGAAAATTCAAAAATTGTGTAGCTGAAGCACAAGACCTTTCTGATGTTCACTTTCCATTTCACCCCGGATTAGCAACAGAAGAGCAAACCCTGAATTTATCACAAATTGTTCAAAAATATACAAAGGCCAAACAACGTGGCATTCATCTTACTTTTATGGACTTAACACATGCCTTCAACACAGAGGACAGGTCAAAATTATGGGCTATTATGGCACAACTAGGGATTGAAAATGCAATCATAATGCTGCTTCGTAGGCTCCACACACATACTTTAGCAAAAGTTTGCTAAGGTGGAGAAGGCAATTTGACAGATGAGCTCCCATCTGTAATAGGGGTAAGGCAAGACTGTGTTTTAGCCCCTTTTCTTTTTCTTTTTTATATTAATGGCCTTGAGGACCATCTATCTAGTACAGGGAAAGGTTTACCAAGAATTAGATCATGTCAAGTCCCTGTACTACTTTATGCAGACTTTGTGGTCCTCATAATGAGAACAGCCAAGTGCCTTAAATCCTTGTTGGATGCATTTAAAAGCTTCATGACTAACCTGTGCATGAGGACAAACAGAGCCAAATCGTTCATAATGAAATGTGGCCCAAAATTAGCTAAAGCAAGGACATTTGTGTTTGGTGGCTCATAAATTACAAAAGCCCCCCATTTTACATATTTGGGGGGACAGTTGATGTTGATTTTAATTGGAAACTTCTACTAAGTATCAGAGTTTTATAATTTCAAAAGTCTGATGATGTTGTTTTTAGATTCTTTAAAAGCTTGGAGAATAAAACCATGAAAGAATTATTCTGCATTTTTAGGAGCAAATGTCTAGCTATTGCCTCTATTGGTGTTCGTGTGTGGGACTACACCAGCCGTAACTGTCTCCACATTGTAGAAAACACATTCTTGAAAAGGCTACTTGCCATTCTACAGTCAATTCCTACATTGTTTTGCCATAAAGAAGTCAGTCTGGGGCTTATGGAAGACCTTATTAGACTGCAGCCTCTTCTACTCTGGCTTGGAGTTTGGAAGAACCCAGAAGCCCACTTCTTTAGACTAGTGTTGGCTGACTGTTTAGTCCTGGATATACCATGGCTTACGTTTATTAAAGATATTTTTACAACTTTAGGCATCTCAGAATATTTTTGCCCTCATTGCCAGAGCAGCATCCAGAGCAAAAGAGCTCTTTTGTGAATACACTCATGCTACTTGTATGGCGGACTGAGGGACTTGGGGCAGTAGAGGACCTGCAAAAACCCTCATATACCAAATGATATCATACATCGTACTTGCAAATATTCTCACATGAGCAGCATACATTTTTGCTGACAAGATTCGGTCTAAACACCATACAATTTCTGGCAGCATTCCCCATTCTGGGCACATGGTTTCCATCACTGCCTCTTCGTCCCTGTGATGGTTGTTCACCACAAAGCACAAAGCACTTTATTTTATTTTGAACCTTATGTGCTGCACAGATGAGGCAGTTTCTCCGCCCAATATTAATATTGTCTGAAATCAGATCTAATGAACTAGCCTTTGCTTATTTGCGCAACCTGGATAATAAAGAAGTTATCCATACAGTGCTGAATTTCATTTTAAGTGCTATTTGACTCCTAGTAAATATTGAGAACAGAGTTTTTTTCTTTTTTACAAATGCTTTTAACTATGTTTTAATGATTTCTTATTCTGAGAAATCATTAAATGTATTGTATTTTACCAGATGTTACGTTTTATGGCTTGTATGAGCAGAATAAAGTTAGTGATGTAATTTGAGATGCCATCAGTGATGTCATAAATGAGGTCATAGAACATGTCATGAGTGATGTCATATATGATGTCATAAACAGTGCATGGTGAAGGCACAACTTATAATCAGAGCCGCTAGCTATAGCATACATATATGTTCCCTTCTCGTGGGTGCCAGTAGGTAGTTGTAATTAGGACCTAGTTTCGATAGGAAGAGCATTTTTAGTTTTGACAATAACTTTAGTGCCCCTTGAGGAATCTTCATGAAATTTTCCAAATTAATACGACATTCGGTTCAGCTGCTGTCGTGAAAGTCTCAGGGTAATCCATCCAGCGAGGGCCCTGAAAAAGGGGGTCCCAAAATGTGTTTCCCCATTCATTTTCCTATAGGGATTTTAAACATGACTGCAGCCCGAACCGCTGAACAGAATTACTCCCAATTTGGAAGAAAGATAGCTCTTGGTCCAGAAAGCGTGCTTTTTGTGATTTGGTGCAAATCCGTTTGGTAGTTTTTAAGATAGCAAAGGTTAAAGTTAAAAAATAAAGATATCTAGGGACATAGATCCTATGAGGATCCAACAGTCCCCGTGCTGATGACAGATTGGTTGCCAACACTTCAAGCAGGAAGTGTTGGCAGCCATTTTGGGACTTGGCTTCAGGGTCCTATCCAATCCCCAGGACCTGGCATTGAAAATAGGTGGAGGGAGCATGCAGCCACCCTTCCCGGTCTGACTTCTGCCCTGGGGACCTCATTCGCCCGGTCTGTCATCGTGATCAGGGGGGTATGTAGCCCCTATTCTGGGTCAATTTTGGCCCTGGGTACTCGATCTCCAAGGGCCCGGTGTTGAAATTAGGCAGAGGAGGGCAGGCAGACCCCCTCCCCTGCTGACTCCAGCTCCAAGGACTCCATCCCCAGGCCCATCACAGAAAAAGGTTCATGCCCTGGTACCCACCAAAGGCATCCATCATAGTATCATTAGAACCATGAGGGAATCTCAAGGCCCCTGTGACACACGCCTTCTCCCTGCATCCAGCCGGAACCGGCACTGCTTCTGCCTGTAGAGAGCAGCTAATTATGCGACTCCATATGGGCGGGAGCAATATTTAGATCTGTTTCCCTGTCCGCATAACTGTAGGCAGGGAAACAGATCTCAAGTCTGCTCTCAGTGGGCAGGAGCATTTTTGAAGCTCACAACAGCTGGAAGCAGACTTGGTGTTTGCTCCCTCATTGTGAGAGATTTTAAAATGCTCCTGCCAAGCGGTAGGAAACACAGGTTGCCCTGTCTGTGCCAATGCAGGCAGCGAAAGCACTATGTCCAGGGCTGGGATCCCCAGCATAATCATTTGAGCTGGGGACATTAGTAGTGCTTACAGCAGTTCCCTTTTCCCTTGAATCTTGTGGCCAGGCCCCAGAGGATGGCATTCCAAGGACCAAAATCAGCCTGGGGAGTGAAGGCATGCAACCCCCCTCCTCCTTTCCACATTCAGCCAGTCCCCAGGGGATGGGGTACCCAGGGCTGAAATTGGCCCGGGAAAGGGACCCATGTGCCCGCCTCCCCATTTCTACATGCAGCTGGGCCTGGGGGATGGGGCGCGTGCACTGAATTCGGCTGGGGAGGGGGGTCAGTGTACCCACCTCCTCCTTTCCAAATGTGGCCAGCCCTAGGGATGGGATCCCCTCATTTTCATAATTTATAAAGAAAATGCTTTAGGTTTGACCATTTTGATTCTATCAAGATGACTTCAGGTGTAAAGCAGTTTTGTAACAAATACGGAATGTTAGTGATCTAGCTGTTCATTAGAACATGGTGGGGAGGCTGAGGTAAAGGGCACTGATAACTGAGGGCAGGGAGGAGGGGCAGAGGCAGCATGGTGACCATGGAGGGCAGGTACAACAAACCAACCATGCAGGATAGGGGAGTGAGGCTGTGGCAACATAATGGACCATTAGGGCAGGAGGGAGAGACAGTGGCAGTAAAACCTTACATTCCAACAGACCCGACTCAGACCAATGATGCCTGATTTTTTTGAAGCCCATAAGGGCTCTATTTTAGCCGTCCCCATCCTAAAATCGCCTCTTTTTCAATGCAAGTCAAATAAGAAGTCAATTTCCCTGATTTTTTTTTTTAAATCTCCCTCTTATCGGTTTCAAAATGTTAGCTTGTTTTCCTTTGGAAACTCCACCTGGGTAAAGATTGTCATCAGTGCCCTGGCCACTCTGGGCACAATCACTGTGCTGAGGGGTATGGCCTCATGGCATCAGTTGGCTTTGTCAATTAATACCAGAATAAACCTGTTCCCTAGGGCAGTCGTAGGCCCTGCAATTTGTACCCCTTCCTGTTTATAGGGGATCAATACAACTTGGAAATTTTAGAGGGGAATGCATGTTTACCTGCTGACTTTCATAATGGCTTGACAAATCAGGCAGGACTGGCAGAATGCATCTTACCTTGTTTATGGGCAGAATGCATCTAACATTGTTTGCGGCTTTGGTCTGTGAAAGTGGGTGACCATGCAGTCAAAGGTTTTGGCCTGCCCCAGAGGTCCTCCCAACAAGTCATCCCCAGTTGGAAGGCTATAGAAGTGTGGGATCACCAACACTCTTGCTGATTCAGGATCAGGGACCTTAGGCTTAATATACCAGAGGCCATAATTCCAATAAATGGGATGATCACCGGGGGTTACCATTTTTCTGGTCCTCAGCCTGGCACAAAGACTGTTGTGGAGAGGCACTCTCTCTGCCCCTGGCAGAATTCTACCAGGGATGGTCCTCCTGCAGCTTGCCACTTGGCTATCTCAGGCAGACTACCTAGGATAGATGTAGGTTCCTCCTGAACTGTGGGAGCTTTAGGGGCATGCTTCCAACACTTCTTGCCCTCTCTCTTCTGCTGTTTCAGGCTCCATGTTCTACATTACCAGGCAGACAGTCTAGATACCTTCAAAGTACTAGAGACCCCACCCTGCTCCAGGGAAACCATTGCCATGGGATGGTGACTCACTTGATTTTCAGCATTCACCACATTGCGGAGTACATCAGGAATGATTTTATATGCAGACAGCAACTGACACCTAGCAGTAGTCATGCTGGTTCCTGTGTCTCACATGGCTTTAACCCTCCTCCCAGTGATGGAAGGCCACTGCTGCTTTTCAGGCATGTGGGCCATGAATTCCGTCTTCTTCTCACCCAGGGACAATAGGGTAGCCTCTGTTTTCCCCACAGCTCCCACTGGTCCAGCTTCCGCCCCCAGCCCTACACCGACAATTCCCATGGGCTTCTTCCCACCAAACCACCTTTTTATTCTGCTCAGAAATGGTTTGGGAATCCTTCCTTATAGAATTATTTTGGGGCTCTTTAGAGAACTCCTTTGTATTATTCTTCCTCATCCCTCCTTTCTGTTGGTGGAGACCTGAACCACCTTTCTTGTGGTCTCCCACAGGTACCTTATTGTACACCATTATGCTTAGCCAGAGGTCTGTTTCCTTCTGAACCTTCCTAGGAATATTGAGCTTAGAGCCTATTGGGTGCTGAAGCAGGTCTGTAAAAATGTGCTCCCATATAATAAAATTATATATACCTCATCACAATCCTGTATTATACTTCCCTTCACCCAACCATACAGTGCCTTACTAGACAAGGCTACAAAATCGGCCCAAGACTGGTATGACTATTTTTAGACATCCCTGAACCTCAGGTATATTTTTCTGGGATTAAACCAAATTTGTGCATGAGTGTCCCTTTAATGGGGACATGCTTAACCTGATCAGCTGCATTTATGACCAATAATGTATCCCTTCTAAAAATCAACATGTGCATTCACTAGTGATTCTGCCCACAGTCCCCCGGCTTGATTTGGTGAATATGCAAGACCACCACCTTATAAGCTGCAAACCACTTAAAAATGTCATCCCACACCATATAATTAGACACCGGGGCCAAATGTATCAAACGTTTTTGCATTCGCAAATGGTGCAAATTGCTAAATTCCACCATTTGCAAAAGGCATTGGCAGTACCATTTTAGGGAATCATAATTTTTTGCAATTCCCCAAAATTCCGACTCCAAATAGGAAATTGCAATTAGTGAGTCCCTAAATTGGAAATCACAAGCAGTGATTTCCTATTTGTGATTTTATAAGCACCTGTAACAAACATTTCCTAAATGCGAAATGGGCATTTAAGAAATTAAATTACCACCAACTCCATGTTGGTGGTAACCATGTGCAATTTTAAAAATGCATTAAAAATGCATTTTTAAAGTGCCATGTAGCATATGTGTGCGCTTTACATGTGCACAAATTATCTTCAGGGTTCATCAAAGGGGGCCTTAGGCCCTCTGCGCCATTGGTTTTGCATTTCACAATTTTGCAATTTTGCTAATAGGAAATCGCAATTGAAGTAATGCAAAACCATTCACACCTTTGGGACGACAGGCCAGAACGAATGGAGTTGCAATCCCAAATAGTGATTCTCTAATAACAATTGCAATTCTGTAGGAAACGCTATTAAGGGTTCGCTATTTTGTTACATACCATTTTGCATTACCTAAATGGCGATTTCATAAAATTTGCTATTTAGGGAATGCAAAGTGGCATGTTTGATGCATCTGGCCCATAGTCTTTTGGAATGTAGACCTAATAGTTTCCTCTTCTAAACAATTCTGAATCATTGCCACCATCATCAACGGACTCTGATCTTTGCTGCGACTGCAAATCCATCTTCCTGTCATTCATCTTATGAGCCATTATGACCTTTTGCTCCTCCATGGACAACTTTTTCTCCCACAGCACAAGTGCTGCTGTGACCTCATTCTCCTCAGATGTCAGGGTTGCAGTAGCCAATTTCCCCAAGAATTACCAAATTCACCTTAAGGACCATCTCATTCTTCATGTTCTCCAGTTCCAGCTTGCGAACGCACTCAGGTGGTATCATACTGTGTATGTACACACTGCTCCCTGCCCTGGACAACACAGTTGGTGGTGGTCCTGGAAGGCAATCTTCCTCCCGCACTGGGGTGATAGCCTTATACTCCTCTGTGGCAATCTGTGCTTGGCTGGCCTATTCACAGGCTTTCTCAAACTCCCTCTCCTTGGCATTCAAGCTCACCTTCATATTTCTTTTCTTGTAGAAGACCTTTATCTCAGCTGTAATAAGGGTAGCCAGGGCATCCAGATCAACCACAAATATCTTTAGATAATATACATTCAGTGAATATATGAATTTAGTAAACATAAAATAAAAGATTACCCATTTAAAACCAAATGCTGATTAATAAAAACCCCAAAAGTTCATGTTCGTTGTCAATTTATAAAGGAATTAGGAAGGGATTTATATTTTCAACTTAAATCACATTGTGGTACTAGAAAACACAGGTCCTTTATCCCACCATTGAACACCAATATTAGGAAGTGGATTATTATTGAGGTTGCCTGCCTCCATTACCATACACAACCACCTCATCAGAACCACAAAGAAAACAGTCGTTCAGGAATGCACCAACACCAACGCACACAGCAGCAAAGAACTCTTCACCATGATTAAAGAATTCAGCAAACCCAGCACAGCCTCCACAGACATTCCTCCTCCCAAGATCTCTGTGACAAACTTGGTGCAGCACCACTTTTCTTGCGCTCCTTAGCACCCCGTAACACCACCATGTGTGTGCCATATTTAATATGTGGCGCACCATAGTGGTAGTCAGGGGTACTAGTGTCATAATTTTGACACTAGTCCGCCGCTTTGCAGGACTAGCATAAAAAATATTTAGGGGGTCATTCCGACCCTGGCGGTCAGTGATAAAGCGGCGGCCAACCCGCCAACAGGCAGGGGGTAAAAAAAAAGGTATTCTGACCCTGCCAGGAACCGCCAACACAGGCCGCCACTTTAACACTCCTACCGCCACGGCGGGACAGACAAACAGCGTGGCGGTCACCGCCAACAGGCAGGCGGCGGACAATGTACCGCCCACCCTATCACAACTCACCAATCCGCCACCTTTTCCGGGGCGGGAGCCCCGCCGAAAAAAACACGGCGGAAACAGACTACGAACGGGAAAACGCTCACCTCTACACACTCCACGAGGAAGGAGGACAGCATGGAACCCGAATTAAACATCCTACCAGCTATTGTCTACCTGCTCATCTACCAGGAGTATGAACGCCGGCGCAGATGACAACGGTGAGTACTGCACCTACGACACAGGGGAGGGGGGAGGAGGAAAGCACATGAGCCATACACCCACCACCCCCAACCCAAACACCTACACCCCAATGCAGAGCAACAAGTCAGAGTGACACCCCCCAAACCCACTGGAATAATGCAAAGACACCATTAAAATGATCTATTAAATATATGTATACATAGCTCCACTGAAGGTATGGGAAATATGCTATATGAATGATACAAAATAAGGAATGAACATAGTCAAAAATATATACATAGGCAATAAGTCCTGCACATTCTGTCAAAGTTCCATAGTCCGTGGGCCAATGTGCACAAACACATGGGCAAAGCCCACACAGGAGACCAGATACCATTGGAGAGAACACTGCAGGGGCATCAGATGATAAAACTACAGGCACCTCAGGGGGAAGGGAAGGGGGGGAACCTCAGCCACATGAGTCCACGACGCCAGATCCACGAGGGGCCTCTATGCCCACTGTCCCATCCTGGGGAGTGCAAAGCCACAGTCTCACAAGTCTCTACAGTGGGTGGCTTGCCCACTGTGCCATCCTGGGGAGTGCAAAGCCACAATCTCACAAGTCTCTACAGTGGGTGGCTTGCCCACTGTGCCATCCTGGGGAGTGCAAAGCCACAGTCCCTCAAGTCTCTACAGTGGGTGGCTTGCCCACTGTTCCATCCTGGGAAGTGCCAAGCCACAGTCCATCAGATGGATTACCGACTCCACTGTTAATGGAGGAGGCATGGTGCCCAGAGTGCTTCGTGAAGCCCTGCTCGACACAGAACCGGCACTGTCAATGGGCCAGCGGTGCTTGAGACGGCGTTGCCCAGCGGAGCGGTGCTTGAAAGGAAGGGCCCAGCGGAGCGGTGCTTGAGATGAAGGGCCCAGCGGAGCGGTGCAGAGACGGCGGGGCCCAGCGGAGCGGTGCATGAGATGAATGGCCCAGCGGAGCGGTGCTTGAGATGAAGGGCCCAGCGGAGCGGTGCTTGACAGGAAGGGCCCAGCGGAGCGGTGCTTGACAGGAAGGGCCCAGCGGAGCGGTGCTTGAGAGGAAGGGCCCAGCGGAGCGGGCCTTGAGATGAATGGCCCAGCGGAGCGGTGCAGAGACGGCGGGGCCCAGCGGAGCGGTGCTTGAGATGAATGGCCCAGCGGAGCGGTGCTTGAGATGAAGGGCCCAGTGGAGCGGTGCTTGACAGGAAGGGCCCAGCGGAGCGGTGCTTGAGATGAAGGGCCCAGCGGAGCGGGCCTTGAGATGAATGGCCCAGCGGAGCAGTGCAGAGACGGCGTGGCCCAGCGGAGCGGTGCTTGAGATTAATGGCCCAGCGGAGCGGTGCTTGAGATGAATGGCCCAGCGGAGCGGTGCTTGAGATGAAGGGCCCAGCGGAGCGGTGCTTGACAGGAAGGGCCCAGCGGAGCGGTGCTTTACCGGAAGGGCCCAGCAGAGCGGTGCTTGACAGGAAGGGCCCAGAGGAGCGGTGCTTGAGAGAAAGGGCCCAGCGGAGCGGTTCTTGTCACGGCGGGCCCCTGTTCAGCGGTTCTTGTCACGGCGGGCCCCTGTTCAGCGGTTCTTGTCACGGCGGGCCCCTGTTCAGCGGTTCTTGTCACAGCGGGCCCCTGTTCAGCGGTGCTTCTCCCGGCGGGGCCCTGTTCAGCGGTGCTTCTCCCGGCGGGGCCCTGTTCAGCGGTGCTTCTCCCGGCGGGCCCTGTTCAGCGGTGCTTCTCCCAGCGGGGCCCTGTTCAGCGGTGCTTGTCCTGTGTATCTAGGGAGCCAGACCTGGCCAAGACTTCCCGCTCAGTCGCCATCCGACCTTGCGGTCGCGGGGCCCTCCTGTGATGGAGTCCTGGGCCCGTGGGTGTCGTCCGTCACAAACGGAATGGGGCTGGTGGGGCCCTCCTGGGCAGCTCGCCTGCTGCCTGACTTCTCCGCCCTGCTGCCCTTGCCCTCCTTCGCTGAAACTCTGTGGCCCTTGCCTCCCTTTGATGATGTGGCAGGTGACGGGGCAAGGCTACTGTCCTTGGTGGCAGCCGTCTCAGGCTTGTCGCGCCGGCCCTTCTTTTTTTTTGTCCTCTTCCCAGGGGGTGGGCTGGCTGTCCCCTTGCTGCTGGCCGATGTTCCTGCCCTAGGAGCTGGTGGACTCCAATAGCCCTGCACTATGGTCACAGTAGATGCAGGGCTGGTGGTGGCTGAGGTGCTTTATTTACTCTTACCAGATGGAGGGGGTGGGGCAGTGATTGGAACGAGCTCAAGGTTGGAAAGGAAAAGGACTTGGGAAGGACAGGGACGGGTAGGTGTAGTGGGTATGGGAGTGGAGGAAGAGGATGTGGTTGTAGGAGAGTCAAGTGTGCTGTCTTTGGGTGCAGGTGCTTGTGACGGAGGCTGTCGTGAGGTGGATGGCTGTTGGGTGGGTGGCTGCCTGCGTTTGTGTGCTTTGGAAGAGGGGGTGACAGACACACTGGGAGAGGACACACGGGACATGTAAATGGCAGTGGGGGTGGTGACTGCACGTGTGCGGACTGTAATGGAGGGTGTGCTGGTGATGGAAGTACTGGCTGATGGTGGTGTGCATGCAGGTGTGAGTGGAGACGTCACAGGGAGGGAGGAGGGAAATGAGGAGGTGGGGGACACAGAGGTGGTAGTAACTGTTGGCATGTCTGCATCTGGATGTTGCTTGGGTGAATGCTTGTGGGATCTGTGGTGCTTATGTCTGGATGAGCTGCCCTTGGGTGTAGAGGTGTGTTCAGGCTTGTCTGATGGTGTGGATGGGATAGGCAGAGGAACAGGAGACTGGGACTGGGTGGAGGGAGTCAGAAGAGGGAGGCTGGAGACAAGGACAATGGCTGCCATCAGTGCTGAGGCCAGAGCGTTGAACGATCGCTGATGGGCAGCCTGACCCGAATGAATGCCCTCCAGGTATGCATTGCTCCGATGCACCTCCCTTTCTATACCCTGGATGGCATTCAAAAGGGTAGACTGCCCAACAATGAGTGTCCTGAGGAGGTCAATGACCTCCTCACTGAGGGCAGCAGGGGTAACTGGGGCAGGGCCTGAGGTGCCTGGGGCGAAGGAGATGCCTGTCTTCCTGGGCGAGCGGGCACGGAGCAAAGGCTGAGGGGCTGCTGGGAGGGCGGGGCTGGTGCGCTGGGTGGCGGCTGTACATGTTGTGGCGGTGGGCACGGATGTTGCCGCCACCGCTAGAGAGCTCCCTTCCGAGGACGTGTCGGTGTCGCTGACGTCTCCACGGGTCCCCGTTGTGGAGTTCCACTCACCCTCCGTCTCACTGGTGTACTCGGAGTCTGTTGTATGGCCCTCCGGGGCCATGTGAGATGCAGCTCCCTCATGCGCCGATGCCACTTCTCCTCCGCCTGATGATGCTAATGCCCACATGAACAGGAAGACAAAGAAAATGGGGGGGGGGGGAAATGAAGACAGGTTGAGTGCATGCATTGGCAACACCGTTGTCGGAGAGGACAGACACAGAAGCCCCCTGCACGAGGCCGCGCAATCGGGGTACACTACTCAGTTATTGTGAATAGGCCTACAGGTCTATGGACAACAAATGCACACATGGGTGAGGCCGGACCATGGATAGCTGTACTTGGCACCCTACAGAGGTGGGGGGTGGGGGCACAGGGCCGTGTCTAACGGAGGGGCCTAGCCTACAGAATGCGCCCTGGCCTAGAGATAGCCACAGCCCTCCTCCCCCACCCAGACACCTTCACTGCGCGCAAAGATAGCAGAATGTGCTGATACTCACCCCCTTGTGTCTGCTGTGATGTCCTCACGCGCCCATCCAAATCGGGGTAGGCCACCGCCAGGATCCGGGACATCAGGGGGGTCAATTGGCGGCTGGCACCCCTCCTACGTTGGGAGGCCATACCCAGCAGAGACTCGGCGGTCTTTCTGGTCCCGCGGCGGATGTCCTCCCACCTCTTTCGGCAGTGGGTGCCCCGTCTGTTGTGGACCCCCAGGGCCCGGACGTCCTTGGCGATGTCACGCCAAATGTGGATCTTCTGATGGGCGCTGACCTATATGACATGTACAGGGTGGTAAAGGAAATCGCATCAGTTTTCTGCCTGGTCAATGTGAGTGGCCCCCCCCCTCCCCAACCTTGCCATGTGGCACATGCTCTAATCTTTCGTGCGTTGCACTCCTCATTCGCTCCCCTCCCCACCATCTTACATACACCCCACTCAACACAGGCATAGCCCATTCAACGTGCACCCTGTGTACTAACCTGTTGGTCTGGAGGACCGTAGAGTAGCGCATACTGGGGGAGGACCCCATCAACAAGTTTCTCCAATTCTTCGGAAGTGAAGGCAGGGGCCCTTTCCCGAGTCGCAGCAGCCATTGTATCTCCCAGACCAAGGTCACAGCAGCACTTGCAGTATAGGTCCTCTCCTGTGGATGATCAGGTCTCGAGTGATTAAGCAGTTAGAAAATGGCGGTCACGCCCGCGGCGGTGCGTACCGTGGCGGTGCGTACCGCGACCGCCGGCGCACATCGTCATTGGCTCCTGAGACCCATAGGGTTCAATGTTAACCAATGCTGCTTTGCGCCGCGGTCTTCGACCGCCTACCGCCACGGTGTGCCACGCCAGCGCAGTGACCTCACATCCCACTGTCACACTTCACAGGTCAGGCAGCCGCCATTTCAAGGGCCCACATGGCATAATTTCCACTGCGTCACACAGGCCTAGGCCTTGCATTGCCACTCATACAAGCCTTTCAATGCATAGCGATTCGTGTACTGTGCAAGCTGTGTGAACGAACCTGTGGGTTGCTTGACTCTGTGCTCCATGTTGTCCTTCCTAGGCACTGTCCGCTGGGACTTGCGAGGAGAAGGATGAATCCTCCCGTGTACCGACCGCTGGTGGACCTGTCGACAATGGAAGAACGACATATCATACTTATATACAGGCTTGACAGAGTAACTATACTTTCCCCCCAGTTCCTGTTAACTGATTTGTGACTTTCCCTTCCCTTTTCAGAGCTGTATGACCCACTGCCTGACTTCAACTTTGTTTGCCCATGGACTAAAGCTTATTGAAATTGGTATGTTGTCATCACAAAGTAACTGGACATTATTGCACCGTTATGTGTAATACATTTGTTAAGAATACAAGCAGACTCCTGTTATTTTAAGTGCAATAAGTGATTTATTTTAAGTGCTACATATAGGTACATGATTGTAAAAGGGTGATGGGTGGGGGTGGAGTAATGTCCATGGCAGAGTCCAGTTCTCAGTCGCACAGGTGCATTGTCCATATGCCTGTGGAAGGATGGAGCAGGGGCAGTTAAAGGTTGGACAGGGTGACAATGTGTGACAGTGGGATGACATCAGGGGGTATCTTAGGCTGGCGGGGGTCTTGCAATCCTACTCTGTCTTCTTGTGAGATCTCAGGTTCCGCTTGCGGGGTGGTTCTTCTTCTGCAGGTGGTGGGGTTCTGGTGGCCTGTTGTTGTGTGGGGGCCTCCTGTCCACTAGCGCCGGCGGAGGTGGTAGGCTGTTCCTGGCCTGGGCTAGTGACAGGGGCCCTTTGGGGTGCCACATGGTCCCGCAATGTGGTGACTATCTGGGTAAGGGCCACGACGATGGTCCCCATTGCGGAACCGATGCTCCTCAGTTCCTCTCGGAACCCCATATACCGTTCCTCCTGCAGTGCCTGGATCTCCTGGAACCGGGCCAGTACCATCGCCATCGTCTCCTGGGAGTGGTGGTAAGCTCCCATGATGGAGGAGAGGGCCTCTTGGAGAGTTGGTTCCCTGGGCCTGTCCCCCCCCTGTCGCACAGCAGCCCTCCCAGTTCCCCTGTGTTCCTGGGCCTCTGTCCCCTGGACGGTGTGCCCACTACCACTGCTCCCAGGTCCCTGTTGTGGTTGGGGTGGTGGGTCAACCTGGGTGCCCTGTAGTGGTGGACACACCACTGATTTACGTGTCCTGGAGACAGAGGCATGGGCCCGCTGGGTGGGAGCTGTGCTGGTGTTCCCAGAGGGGGTTGGGTCTGGTGTAGCCTGTGGCTGTCTGTGGGGAACCGACTGTCCAGAGGTCCCCGATGGGCCGGGCTGGTCATCTGGGTCCAGGGATACAGAGCTGCTGTCATCGCTGGGGGCTCTTCTGGGGGTGGGATGGACATCTCTGGACCCTCTGTGGCAGTGTGGTGGCGTTCGGGTCCTGCAGGGGTATAAAGGTATGGTTATTGCTTCTGTGTGTGGCATTTCGTGTGATGGGTGGGTGTCCGTGTACCCAAGTGCAGGCATTCCCTTGTGGGGGCTTTTGTGAGGGTGGCTTGTGGGGGTGATGTGTGTGTGCAGTGGGCATGCTTTGGTGATGGGTGTCCATGCTTTGTGGTCGCATGCAGGGCTTGGTGTTGGGATGGGTGGGTTGTGATGGTGAGCCTTTTGCTAGGAGTTGGTGTGATGGGGGTGGGGGTATGATTTGGCATGCAGGTGGGGTGGGGGTGGGAAGCAGTAGTGAAGTTTTGACTTACCAGAGTCCATTCCTCCGCCTACTCCTGCGAGGCCCTCAGGATGCAGGATGTGCAAGACTTCCTCCTCCCATGCTGTAAATTCGGGGGGAGTAGGTGGGGGTCCGCCGCCAGTCTTCTGCACCGGAATGTTGTGCCTTGATACCATGGAACGCACCTTCCCCCCGTAGGTCGTTCCAGCACTTCCTGATGTCCTCCCGATTGCGTGGATGCTGTCCCACCGCGTTGACTCTGTCCACTATCCTTTGCCATAGCTCCATCTTCCTGGCAATTGTGGTGTGCTGCACCTGTGCCCCGAAAAGCTGGGGCCCTACACGGACTATTTCCTCTACCATGACCCTCAGTTCGGTGTCAGTGAACCTGGGGTGTCTTTGGGGTGCCATGGGGTGGTGTGGATGAGGTGTGGGGTGGCGTTTGTGGTGATGAGTGTGGTGCGTGTGGTAGTGTGTGGTGTTTGGTGCGTGGAATCTGTGTGGGTGATGGTGTTGTGTGCCTCTGTGTCGTGGGATTGTCTATTCTGTGCTCTCTCTCTAGCCTTCGTCAATAATTTCGGGTCGTAGGGGTTTGTGGGTGATGTGGTGTGTGTTTTATATTGTGTTGGGTGTGTGGGAGTGGTGTTAGTATGTGTATCAGGTGTGCGTGTTTCAAACTGACCAATGTGGCTGAGTTTTCTATGTGTGTGTGTATTTTGACCGCTGCGGTGTGTACCGCCAATGGAATACCACGTTTGAAAGACCGCCGCGTGGATTTGTGGGTCGGAATGGTATGGGCATTTTTCTGTTGGCGTGACGGTGGAGGTTTGGTCATCGCCATTTTTTCGCTGACCTTTGGTGTGGCGGACTTTTGTGGTTGTCGGGATTTTGGCGGTTTGCAGGTTGCGGGTCAGAATGACCGTGGCGGTTTACCGCGGCGGTGTTATGGCGGCCTTCTGACCGCCGGTAAGCGCCTTTTATCGCCGAGGTCAGAATGACCACCTTAATGTTTATCCTGCAAAGCACTCAGAGGCCCATTGAAAACAATGGGAGCCTCTCTTTAACGCTTGCCTTTAGCAGGTGTTAAAAATGGCAATAAAAATGAAGCAAAGAAATCTGTTAGATTTCTTTGCGTCATTTGTTTGCCCCTCCACCCTAGTGCCGGAACACCCCCCCTTACATACATTGTGCCTGGCCCAGGCATAATGTGGTGCAAGGGGTTACAAAGTGGTGCAATGCAAGCATTGCGCCACTTTGTAAATATGGTGTGGTGTTTTTGGTCTTCCAACACCATAATAGCGTAAAAATAATTACGCTAATGTTGCACTAGAATCCCGCTAGGCCCTCCTAACTCTGAGCCTAAGCACTAAAGATAGTCTTTGGAAGTGGTAGATTGGCACCTAGGCATGATCTCAGGATGGCCATGAGGAAGCGAGGGAAGGATAAACCAAGCGGGCAAGCCTGAAGCTGTATCCCATAAAGTTGCATTAAAATTGTATACCATTGCTACAGAGTCCCGCTGATGGGTCTGGCGGTTTTAGATAGCTAACATTTTTAGGGTTTTTAGAGAAGCTCCTCAGGGTTACTTCTAAGGCTCATGGGACCTTAGGGTCACCATATAGGAGCCAGGACTCATTCCAGCAGAGTTCATCAGCAAGGTTCCAAGCCAAGTGCAGTTGGTACTGGTCAATTTGTCACTCCAAGAAAAAGGCCTCTTGTAGCTTGATATGCCCCTGTGGCCATACAGGAGATCAGTCAACTGGCCCTTGGAGTTCACTTCTTTGTCTGGGGCACAAAAGTGAGTAGGTCCAGTCCTTCAGGGCTGCTGACAGGTCACAGATGGAAGGTCCAGTCCTCTTCTGATCGTTGGCAGCTCTAGAAAGTGTCCAGGGGAGGGTTCCTTGGGATGCCACATTTATGGCTTCCAGTAGATAGTGGGTGGGATGGCTCCTTGACACTCAACAAATTAGGAAAAAGTTCCCTGGGGTAACCCTACCCACTTTTGGCCTAATGCAAACTATCCCTCATTGCACCATTCTAGGGAAAATCGAAGATGGCCCAGACCTTCTGCCCTTGGAGGTAACTTGAGTGCCAGTCAGTGATGTGTTTAGGAAAATGATCAGTCCCCACCTTCTCAGCTACCAAAAACTGTTTTTGGGACCATGTTCCCATCCCACTGGGCTGGTGCTCAACTGGTTACCATTAGCCTAAATAAAGAAGGTTGTCCTTTCCTTAGGTCTCCCCTCGCACTAAACTATGAACGGGCAGGCTTCCACTCTGTCCAGTTCATATTAATGATGTCCCAGGAATCTCCCCAGCATGTTTTCATGATCAAACTCTCCGACCCAAGTCCATCCTGTCACCAGTTCTAATCTGTAGCACTACTCTTGGAGGTGTTTTCACACCTTATTAAAGTTAAGCACATACTGGTCAGCTGCTAATAGGCTCGTACAATTTAGTCCCTAGGAGCTTCTGGAAGAGAAAAGGTAACTTTCTAATTTTTTCTATACTTTTATTAAAAATCTAACTTCACCAAAGAGTTGTTTTTTTTGTAAATATGATAAAGATTCTTTATGTGAATATTTTAGCCATTTCCTGTTAGAAACTACATGTTAAAGTTTATAATATTCACTTCGACATTTTCTAGGATCCAGCTACAGACCTGCCAGTAATAATAGCTTTTGAGGGCTATTCACCGGAGGAACATGACAACTTTATTTTCGCACATGCTCCACTTTTAAATATAAAAAAATTCTACCTTGTGGGAAACAAGGTGCACTTAGGTGTGATTTTTAGATACTTAAAAGCAGGGTTTCCCACCCGTCAAAAATGGTTATTTTGAGAGGGTTGACAGCAGGTTTTTAGGCTTCTGCTGCCAGGCTACACATGGTAGGCCAGAAGCAATGTTCTACAGGCCAATCCACTGGATGGCACAATAGGTGCTGCAGTCCTCAGGTAGCGTTTAACTTCCGGGCCCGGGGCGCAATTACTATACCATATATTAGTGACTTATAAGAAAGCTAAAATGTTAATTAAAGTTAGGCCGACTCAGTCATGTTTAAAGGGAGCATGCAGGCACTTTTGTCTTGTTTAGCACAGGTAAAACGCACAGAGTTCTAATGGCAGCGAAACAGAGATAGGGCAATAATTTGGTGGTGGGAAATCACGTAAAAGCTGATTGTTTAATACAATGTGACATATTTTAAGTAAAGAGAAATTAAGTGGCATGCTTTATGTCATTATTATCTAATCTACGATTGATTGGGAGACAACATTATCCTGACCAGCTAGCTCAGTCCAGCATTTTGAAACTGGAAAATCGGAATAAACAATACAATTTGCTTTCAACTTCCTTTAGTGGCTGTGACAAATCTCTTCCTTGGAAACCCTAGGGTATGCCTCAGCTTCACCCAAATGTTTGCATACCTAAATGTGTAACATTAATTCTGTTTGTAAAAGGAAATCTCACCTTTTGTGTATAAAATGGAGGATTTTTTGTTTGAGGCCTGCTGCGATTATTTGTGCGAATATCCATGACAGAGGTCCCAACAACCATAGTTAAGAAATTAGCCCAGTTGATTGAATCTTTTTCTGGAATAATTTCTTCTTTTTTTGTTCTTTAATAATATATGGTTAGGGAATATACGGTTTTTAAATGCTGCAGGGATTCCGTCAAAATTAAAGACTTTCAAAACTTTTAAGAGCGTGTGTTGCTGTCTAGGATTTCTGAGTATAGCTGTTTATAGACTTCCCGTTACTTCTCTGATCGTTTGTGAGAAGCTGGAACAAGGGTCAGTTCAAATGATCTGTTTTAATACTGCAACATTAGCAAAAAAATGTCCATAACCAAATTCAGCTAAAATGGTACGTAGAAAGAGTATGTGGAAATGAATGATGTACAAATGAACTATATAAAAATCATTGCCATTTTAAGAAGAAAATTAAAACAAGAAGTATGCTTCTTAAGAAGTGTAAATGCCAAAACAGGCAGAATAAAGTATTGCAAACTGTAATCATCCTGTTCTCTGTAAATATGTGGTGTAACAACATCAAAAAGATGAATACACTCAAAATTACTTCAAGAGAATGGAAAGTCAAAGCCTACTCCAACTTCTCCCTCGGACTAACTTTAAACGATGCAGTAAAAGCAAAATGGTATGCTCCTGAATTTGTCCCAACTACAGAGCAGCAGCAATAGGAAAAGGAATAGATGCAGACACCAACCTGGGGCCATATTATAGAAGTGCCCCAGGGGTGAAACTGGCATTTGCACCCACTTTGAGTGCCCCAAAGGTATTTTAGTATTACAGAAGGGGCCGCAAACGCTTGTACAGCCCCTTCTGTAATGCAGACAGCACTGGTGCACGTATAGCACCAGCAATATCATTGGAGGGTGTTCCCTCATTTGCATGGGAGTGTGGCTCCACAGAAATGAGGGAATCACTTTACCTCTGTGCTCGTGCCATATTACTGACGCAGGCACAGAGGCAACATGCCTTTGGAAGGTGCATTGAAAGTGTGCCTCAAAAAGGTGGTGCACTTAGACTGTGCCTTCTAAAGGCAGCATTCTAGAGGGGAGGAAAGTGGTCCCATAGACCCCCTCAGACATCCTCTTGCAGAGAGGTGCATTCACTCACTGCACCCATCTGCAAGGGACTCTCTAATCCTCCTTAAATGTGCAGGACGGTGCCACATGCACACAGAAATAGAGAGCAGCTTTTAAACAGCTGTTCTGTATTTCTTTTAAATGCACAACCCCGAGGACGGCAAAAGCTTGCGGCTGCCCTTGGGGTAACACATTCAATATTATATGGTGCACACTCCTTGTTTTCGCCATATTCTGTAGTACAGCCCTAGGGCCCTATTACACATAGGGCACAGTTTCTCTGTTTCCGCCATGGCACACCTTGAAACAGGGCAGCATCAAACTTATGCTGCCCTGGGGGCAGCGCATTCAAGTGAGTGGCTGCTTCAAAGTCGCTCCGTGTTTCACTGTGCAGGTAGCAACCCAACTACACTTTTAAGGGGGATTAGGGATCCCCTTTCAGGTGTGTGCAGTGAGTGACTGCATCCCTCTGCAAGGGGATGTCTGGGGGAGCTCATAGGACCCCCTTTCTCCCTTCCAGAGTGCTGTCAACAGGGGGGGCACATTGACAGTGCACCACCTTTTAGGTAGTGCACCAAGGTGATGCACTCTCAGTGCGCCTCCTGACAGCTTCATTGCCTCTGCTGCTATAATACAGTACGGCAACAGAGGCAAAGGGATTCCCTATTTTGCATGGACCCACGTCCCCATGCAAATGAGGGAACACCCTCTGGTGACAGTACTTGTGCTATATGTGCACCTGCGCCCAGTATTCCAGAAGGGACTGCACAAGCATCTTGGGCTCTTTTGTAATACCAAAGTTCCCTGGGGGTGCACAAAGTGGCCGCAACACGGCACCAAGGGCCATATTTATACTTTTTGACGCAAAACTGCGCTAACGCAGTTTTGCGTCAAAAAAATTAGAGCCGGCTAACGCCATTCTGAAGCGCCATGCGGGCGCCGTATTTAATCAATGACGTTAGCCGGCGTTAGCCGCCGGCGCTGCCTGGTGTGCGTGGAAATGGGGCAAGTCAGGTTGAGGCAATTTTTTCGCCTCAACCCGATTTGCGACATTTTTTTCGACTCCCAACCCCCATAGAAATGACTCCTGTCTTAGCAAAGACAGGAGTCATGCCCCCTTGCCCAATGGCCATGCCCAGGGGACTTATGTCCCCTGGGCATGGTCATTGGGCATAGTGGCATGTAGGGGGGCACAAATCAGGCCCCCCTATGCCACAAAAAAAAAAAAAAAAACACTTACCTGAACTTACCTTAATGTCCCTGGGATGGGTCCCTCCAGCCTTGGGTGTCCTCCTGGGGTGGGCAAGGGTGACAGGGGGTGTCCCTGGGGGCATGGGAGGGCACCTCTGGGCTCCTTTTGCAGGCGCAAAAAAAGGCGCAAAAGCGGCCGTACGTCATTTTTTTTGAACCGCCCACTCCCGGGCGTGAATTTTGTCCGGGAGTATAAATACGACGCACATGCCTCGGAGTCAATTTTTTAGACGTGAACGCCTACCTTGCATCTCATTAACGCAAAGTAGGTGTCCACGCTAAAAAATGATGCAAACTCCATGGACTTTGGCGCTAGCCGCATCTAACGTCAAAGTATAAATCTGTAGTTAGTTTTGCGTCGGAATTGCGTAAAAAAAAACAACGCAATTCCGGCGCAAACGGAGTATAAATATGCCCCCAAGTGTCCACCTTGGGGTAGAGGCAAGCTCTGACCCACCCCCCCCCCGCACTAATAAGGTGATTTCTTCTAGAAAGTACCCAGGGAAAACACTATTAAAAGTAGTCTGTGACTAAACAGTGTCTGCTCTTTTCATTACTGGGTAAAGAGGCTATGGCTTGCCTGATCTCTCCATACCTTTGATGGACCCGTCTTTTTCACAACAATGCCTGGCTTCTGACACACTGTGTAAAGTCCAGCTCTTGATAGTGATGGACACAGGGTGCAAACAATGGAAAGAGCATTGGGGGAGTAGGGTATCATGTGCCTTATGCTTCTGGTGGATGGTGTTCCCTGCTGAAAATGCAGTGATACGCATACTCCTTCTGCCATTTGTTAGCTACATTCCAGAGGCACAGTATGCTTACATAATGCTCTGCATTAATTTCTTAAATTTTCTGCTGATGCTGTTAGTAATACTTGTATCGTAGCTTTTCCTTGGAGTACAAATGCTATCAATTTTATGGGCGCCAAAATTGTCCTCCAAATATTTTTGATTAATCCTGTGGCACCTTGAAATTCTTTATTTCACCTTTTATCGTGATCCATCTCGCTGCAGGCTTGAATACTCCCTGGGGACAGACACTTTCCTCATGTTAGTCATACCTGTGAGTGAGTCACAGTTAGTAACATCACTGGTGGGCGATGCACAATACACGACTTGTGATAGAAAGATAAGTGCTTTCTGGGACGTAGTAGCCTAGTGGCTCATTTTTCTTTTAATACCGCTGCAGAGAGAGGTCCACTGCCCATCTGTCCGCAAGCTCTCTCGTTCTTTTGCTGGCCTCTGAAATTTTAGCAGGCTACTAAAACTGCTTCCTCCCCCTTCTCAAGAAACCACATGGAGGACTGCCTTTATACATGAGAAGGCAGTGCACAGTGAATGGGAGGAGGAAGGAAGATCCCTGGATCCTTAGCTTTGCGGACTTAGGGGTTGTTGTTCACAACCTGGGCTAAAGTGACAGGCTCACTGCTAGATCCATCTGCTGTTTCTCACTGTACCTGGTATCTAATGGAATGCCAGCCTAGAGTAAGTGTTTCCTCTCTACCCTTGCAGCTGTCAATCAAATAAGATCTTGAGCTAGCTCTAAAGTAGTCAAATTACTTGCAAACATTTCCAGCAAACGTTCTACAGCGGTCACAGGACATTCTTCAACTAAATTGCAGCATGAAAATTTATGAATTCAACAGTAGAACAATGCTGTAGAAGACGCATACCCTAGCGTAAATCCGATAATGTGCTCTAATTACTTGTGCAGGCTACATTCCATTCCTGCTCATCACAAAAATCGGAATTACGAGTTGTGTGATAGTTAACACAACCTCGCGGTTTTCACCTGATAGATGCTAGCAGGTCAAACCTACCGAATTATCATGGGAAAATGATCAAAAATTGGGAAAAACATGCAGAACTCAGTGTGTTAAACACAGATTTGGCATTTTATGCCTTATGCACAAGTTAAAAATTCAGAATAGGAGGTATAATACCTCACCCTGGAGTAATGGTATTTATCATGTGCGGTAAATACCTCATCACAACCAGCTAATAAAGAGCCTGAAAGAATTTTTATACAATTTTAATTTCTTTACTTCAGAGTTCATCACCTCCATGATCCATAGATGTACAGGAATAACTGTTATTGTTAGCTAAAGTGTTTGGTGCACACTTGGTAGAACTTAAAAAAATCATTATTCAGATGTCAGAATAAGATGTGCACATGTGAAATGGGAGCCCAACTAAGATCAAGCAAGGAAACTTAGAGCAAAGAACCTCTAAAACGAGCTATATAATTGCATCCATTCCGCTGAGTTGTGCCACTGAATCTGGTACTTCTGTCTTACAATGATTTGTTAAAGGACAAAATAATGACTCAGTTCCTCTGCTTACTCTTTAACCCCTTCGCTGCCAGGCCTTTTCCCCCTCCTGTGCCAGGCCTTTTTTTGGCTATTTGGGGCAGTTTGCGCTTAGGCCCTCATAACATTTTGTCCACATAAGCAAGCGAAGCCAAATTTGCATCCTTTTTTCCAACATCCTAGGGATTCTAGAGGTACCGAGACTTTGTGGGTTCCCCTGAAGGAGGCCAAGAAATTAGCCAAAATACAGTGAAAATTTCGTTTTTTTCAAACAAATGGGAAAAAGTGGCTGAAGAAGAAGGCTTGTGGTTTTTCCCCTGAAAATGGCATCAACAAAGGGTTTGCGGTGCTAAAATCACCAGCTTCCCAGCTTTCAGGAACAGGCAAAACCCAATTTTTCAACACAAATTTTGCATTTTACTGGGACATACCCCATTTTTAAGATTTTTTGTGCTTTCAGCCTCCTTCCAGTCAGTGACAGAAATGGGCATGAAAACAATGCTGGATCCCAGAAACCTAAACATTTCTAAAAAGTAGAGACAAATCTGAATTCAGCAAGGGGTCATTTGTGTAGATCCTACAAGGGTTTCCTACAGAAAATAACAACTGAAAAAGAAAAATATTGAAATTGAGGTGAAAAAAACAGCAATTTTTCTCTACATTTTACTCTGTAACTTTTTCCTGAAATGTCAGATGTTTTAAAGCAATATACCGTTACGTCTTCTGGACTCTTCTGGTTGCGGGGATATATAGGGCTTGTAGGTTCATCAAGAACCCTAGGTACCCAGAGCCAATAAATGAGCTGCACCCTGCAGTGCATTTTCATTCTACACCGGGTATGCAGATCAAAATCAAATCAAATCATTTATAAAGCGCGCTACTCACCCATGAGGGTCTCAAGGCGCTAGGGGGAGGGGGTTACTGCTGCTCGAAGAGCCAGGTCTTGAGTTGCCTCCGGAATGCGAGGTGGTCCTGGGTGGTACTGAGTTTGGTGGGGAGGGAATTCCATGTCTTGGCTGCCAGTTAGGAGAAGGATTTCCCACCTGCCGTGGTGCGGCGGATGCGAGGGACGGCGGCGAGTGCGAGATTGGCGGAGCGAAGTTGATGGGTGGGCGTGTAGAAACTGAGGCGACGGTTGAGGTATTCGGGTCCCTTGTTGTGGAGGGCTTTGTGTGCGTGGGTGAGGAGCCGGAAGGTGATCCTTTTGTTGACGGGAAGCCAGTGCAGGTGTCTCAGGTGGGCAGAGATGTGGCTGTTGCGGGGTATGTCAAGGACGAGGCGGGCGGAGGCGTTTTGTATTCGCTGCAGACGTTTCTGGAGTTTAGCGGTGGTTCCTGCGTATAGGGTGTTACCGTAGTCCAGGCGGCTCGTGACGAGGGCGTGGGTCACAGTCTTTCTAGTGTTGGCGGGGATCCAACGGAAGATCTTTCGGAGCATGCGGAGGGTGAGGAAGCAGGAAGATGATACGGCGTTGACTTGTTTGGTCATGGTGAGAAGTGGGTCCAGGATGAATCAGAGGTTGCGTGCGTGGTCTGAGGGGGTTGGTGTGGTGCCAAGGGCCGTGGGCCACCAGGAGTAGTCCCAGGCAGACGGGGTGTTTCCGAGGATGAGGACTTCCGTTTTGTCTGAGTTCAGTTTCAGACGGCTGATTTTCATCCATTCTGCAACGTCTTTCATTCCATCTTGCAGGTTGGTCTTTGCGCTGGTGGGGCCCTTGCGGAGGGAAAGTATCAGCTGAGTGTCGTCGGCGTAGGAGGTGATGTTGATGTTGTGTTTGCGTACGATGTCGGCGAGGGGGCTCATGTAGACATTGAAGAGAGTCCGGCTCAGCGAGGAGCCTTGTGGGACGCCGCAGATGATCTCTGTGGGGTCTGAGCGGAACAGTGGGAGGTAGACTCTTTGGGAGCGGTTGGAGAGGAAAGAGGTGATCCAGTCCAGGGCCGGTCCTTGGATACCGGTGGAGCGGAGGCGGGATATTAGGGTTCAGTGGCAGACGGTGTCGAAGGCAGCCGAGAGGTCGAGGAGGATGAGGGCAACTGTTTCTCCGTTGTCCATCAGAGTTCTGATGTCGTCTGTGACTGAGATGAGGGCGGTTTCTGTGCTGTGATTAGCTCGGAATCCGGACTGAGAGGGGTTGAGTAGGTTGTTGTCTTCAAGGAAGTTGGTAAGTTGCTTGTTGACGGTCTTCTCTATGACTTTGGCAGGGAAGGGGAGGAGCGAGATGGGGCGGAAGTTCTTCAGGTCGCTGGGGTTTGCTGTAGGTCTCTTCAGTAGGGCGTTGACTTCTGCGTGTTTCCAGCTCTCGGGGAAGGTGGCAGAAGCAAACGAGCTGTTGATGATGGTCTGGAGATGCGGGGCGATGATGTCGTCGGCTTTGTTGAAGATGAAGTGTGGGCAGGGGTCCGAGGGGGCACCGGAGTGGATGGAGTTCATGGTAGCTTTGGTCTCTTCCGTGCTGATGTGAGTCCAGGCGTTGAGGGTGATGGCTGGGGTTGTAGGTTCTGTGGTGGTTGGCTGGGTCTGGTGTCCGAAGCTGTCGTGTAGGTCGGTGATCTTCCGATGGAAGAAGGTGGCGAGTGAGTTGCAGAGGTCTTGTGAGGGCGTGATGGCGTTGGCGTTGGCGTTAGGATTGGAGAGCTCTTTGACAATGTTGAAGAGTTCTTTGCTGTTGTGAGTGTTCTTGTCCAGTCTGTCTGTGAAGGAAGTTCTTTTGGTGGCGCGGATCAGTTGGTGGTGTTCGCGGGTGGCGTTTTTGAGGGCAGACATGTTTTCTGCAGTGTGGTCCTTGTGCCAGGCTTTCTCGAGGGTGCGGCACATTTTTTTAGATTCCTTGAGGGTGTCTGTGAACCAGAGAGGTTTCCTGGTGTTGGTCTGTCTTGGGAGGCGTCTGAGGGGTGCGAGGTTGTCCGCGCAGTTGGTGATCAAATGCGTGAGGCTGAGGGCTGCGTCGTTGGGGTCGGTGGAGAAGGTGGGTTGGTTGTCGCTAAGAGTGGAGAGAAGCTGTTCCGTGGGGATTTTGTTCCAATGTCTGTGTGGGATGGGTTGTGTGCGGAGGTGGAGAGTCTCGCGTTGGAAGGTGAAGTGGACACATCTGTGGTCGGTCCAGTGCATTACGGAGGAGTGGCTGAAGGATACGTGGTTGCTGGCGGAAAAGATGGGGTCGAGCGTGTGTCCGGCGATGTGGGTGGGGGTGTTCACCAGTTGCTTGAGACCGAGGTTGTCGAGGTTGCCGAGCAGGGCGGGGATGTTGGGGTCGTTGTTCTGTTCCAGGTGGAAGTTGAGGTCACCGAGGAGGATGTAGTCCAGCGAGGCAAGGGCATGCGGGGAGATGAAGTCAGTGATAGAGTCGCTGAAGAGGGCGCGTGGTCCAGGGGGTCTGTAGATGAGAGTTCCTCTGAGGGTGGTCCTGGGGTCGGTGTTGATCTGGAAGTGCAAGTGTTCGGCGGCGAAGGGGGTGTCTTCGGTGGAGGTGGTGACGTTGATGGAGTCCTTGAAGACGATGGCGATTCCTCCACCGACTTGGTTGGAGCGATCTCTCCTGGAGATCTCCTCTGCACCCCGACCTGCGCGTTCTTTCTTCTTTCTTCATCTGTGTTCTTCTCTGCACCCCGACCTGCGTGTTCTTTCTTCTTTCTTCATCTGTGTTCTTCTTTCTCCTCTGCACCCCGACCTGCATGTTCTTTCTTCATCTGTGTTCTTCTCTGCACCCCGGCCTGCGTGTTCTTTCTTCTTTCTTCATCTGTGTTCTTCTCTGCACCCCGACCTGCGTGTTCTTTCTTCTTTCTTCATCTGTGTTCTTCTTTCTTCTCTGCACCCGACCTGCATGTTCTTTCTTCTTTCTTCATCTGTGTTCTTCTCTGCACCCGACCTGCGTCTTCTTTCTTCATCTGTGTTCTTCTCTGCACCCCGACCTGTGTGTTCTTTCTTCTTTCTTCATCTGTGTTCTTCTTTCTCCTCTGCACCCGACCTTCGTGTTCTTCTCCTCTTCTGTACTTTTCTCTGCGTGTTCCTTTTCTTCCTCTGTGGCCTCTCCTCATCTTCTGGACGCTTCCCCTCTGCTTCTCAGGTCTCTCCTCTTCTGCCTGACTCTTTTTCTTGACACTTCTCTCTTCTCTCTTGACTCTTCTCCTCTTCTTCTTGACTCTTCTTCTTGACTCTTCTCTCTTCTCTCTTGACTCTTCTCTCTTCTCTCTTGACTCTTCTCTCCTCTTCTTCTTTACTCTTCTTCTTGACTCTTCTCTCTTGACTCTTCTCTCTTCTCCTCTTCTGTTCTTCCTGACTCCCCTCCTCCTCTGTAATCCCCCCTCCCCTATCTTTTCTCCCATCCCCTCTACCTGACCCCCCCACCCTCTGCTTTCCCACCACCACCTCCTGCTCGGCCCGCCCCCCCCTGCTCCCATTCGTCGCCCCCCCTGTCGCCCCCCGCCCCCAGCTGACCCCTCCCCCCCTCCTCCCTCTTATACAGCAATTAATTTGCTGAAATATAAAGAGTGAAAAATAGCTATCAAGAAAACCTTTGTATTTCCAAAATGGGCTCAAGATGAGGTGTTGAGGAGCAGTGGTTATTTGCACATCTCTGAATTCCGGGGTGACCATACTAGCATGTGAATTACAGGGCATTTCTCAAATAGACGTCTTTTTTACACACTCTCTTATATTTGGAAGGAAAAAATGTAGGAAAAGACAAGGGGCAATAACACTTGTTTTGCTATTCTATGTACCCCCAAGTCTCCCGAAAAAAATGATACCTCACTTGTGTGGGTAGGCCTAGTGCCCGCGACAGGAAATGCCCCAAAACACAACGTGGACACATCACATTTTTTGACAGAAAACAGAGGTGTTTTTTGCAAAGTGCCTGCCTGTAGATTTTGGCCTCCAGCTCAGCCGGCACCTAGGGAAACCTACCAAACCTGTGCATTTTTGAAAACTAGAGACCTAGGGGAATCCAAGATGGGGTGACTTGTGGGGCTCTGACCAGGTTCTGTTACCCAGAATCCTTTGCAAACCTCAAGATTTGGCTAAAAAAACACGTTTTCCTCACATTTCGGTTACAGAAAGTTCTGGAATCTGAGAGGAGCCACACATTTCCTTCCACCCAGTGTTCCCCTAAGTCTCCCAATAAAAATGATACCTCACTTGTGTGGGTAGGCCTAGCGCCCGTGACAGGAAATGCCCCAAAACACAACGTGGACACATCACATTTTTTTTAAGAAAACAGAGGAGTTTTTTGCAAAGTGCCTTCCTGTGGATTTTGGCCTCTAGCTCAGCCGGAACCTAGGGAAACCTACCAAACCTGTGCATTTTGGAAAACTAGCGACCCAGGGGAATCCAAGAAGGGGTGACTTGTGGGGCTCTGACCAGGTTCTGTTTCCCAGAATGCTTTGCAAACCTCAAAATTTGGCTAAAAAAACACGTTTTCCACTCATTTCGGTGACAGAAAGTTGTGGAATCTGAGAGGAGCCACAAATTTCCTTCCACCCAGCGTTCCACCAAGTATCCCGATAAAAATGGTACCTCACTTGTGTGGGTAGGCTTAGCGCCCACGAAAGGAAATGGCCCAAAACACAACGTGGACACATCACATTTTTTCATAGGAAACAGTGCCTACCTGTGGATTTTGGCCTCTAGCTCAGCCGGCACCTGGGGAAACCTAGCAAACTAGCGCATATTTGAAAACTAGAAACCCAGGGGAATCCAAGATGGGATGACTTGTGGGGCTCTGACCAGGTTCTGTTACCCAGAATCCTTTGCAAACATAAAAGTGTGGCCAAAAAAACACTTTTTCCTCTAATTTCGGTGACAGAAAGTTCTGGAATCTGAGAGGAGCCACAAATTTCCTTCCACCCAGTGGTACCCCAAGTCTCCCGATAAAAATGGTACCTCCCTTGTGTGGGTAGGCCTAGCGCCCACAAAAGGAAATGGGCCAAAACACAACATGGAAACATCACATTTTTTCACAGAAAACAGAGGTGTTTTTTGCAAAGTGCCTACCTGTGGATTTTGGCCTCTAGCTCAGCCGGCAGAAATGGCCTAAAATAAATCCCCCCCCCCCACCAAAACCTCCCCGGGAGCGGCCCTTGTCTACGGGGTCGCTCCCCCTGCGTGACATTGGTGCCTAGTGGTTTCTGCTCCCCTTGGGGGCAGATTGGCGTAGCAAAAATAGTCCGATCTGCCCCCAAAGGGGGCAGAAATGGCCTAAATACAATTTTCCCCTTCAGGGAGCGACCCTTGTCCAAGGGGTCGCTCCCCGTCTGTAAAACAAAAAAAAAAAAAAATCCCCGGTGCCCAGTGGTTTCTGCCCCCCTTGGGGGCAGATCGGCCTAATCAAAATAGTCTGATCTGCACCCCAGGGGGGCAGAAATGGCCTAAAATAAATTTTCCCGCCAGGGGAGCGACCCTTGCCTAAGGGGTCGCTCCCCTTGCGGGAAATTCTCGTAAAAAAAACAAACTCCCTGGTGTCTAGTGGTTTCTGTCCCCCTTGGGGGCAGATTGGTCTCATAAAAATAGGCCAATCTGCCCCCAAGGGGGGCATAAATGGCCTAAATATAATTTGCCCTCTAGGGGAGCGACCCTTGCCTAAGGGGTCGCTCCCCACCTCCAAAAAAAACAAAACAAAACAAAAAGAAATAAATGATCCCTGGTGCCTGGAGGTTTCTGCCCCCAGGGGGGGGCAGAAAAGGCCTTCCAAAAAAATGCTCCCCGCTGGGATCGACCCTTGTCCAAGGGGTCGCTCCCCTCATGCCAGTTTCACAAAAAAAGAAAATCCCTGGTGTCTAGTGGGCGTTTCAAAAGCCGGATTGCAAGCAATCAGGCTTTTGAAACGCTCAGAGAGACTTCAAAGGGAAGGAAATACATTTCCTTCCCTTTGAAGCCTCTCTGGGCCTCCCCCACGTGATCGAAAGAGAAATGCAAAGCATTTCTCTTTCGATAGCGCTGGAAGCTGAGGGGAGGAGGCCCTGTGACAAATTAGCGCACGATTGCGCGCTGACATCACGGGGGTGGAGGGGGTTGGGGTTGGAAGGGCTTCCCCTTCCATCCCTGCCTTGGGGGGGGGTGGGTGGGGAGGTGATCTCGTTCAAGGCACCCGGGAACCGGTGCCCTGGACCAGGGCACCGTCCAGGTGCACGTAGGGGTTAAAGGTTGCCCGCACCGCAGGGCTCTATATAATCAAAACTTCATTTTATTTTTTGCAAAAAGCCATAAAAACGCTTGCCTCAAATGTTGGCATTAATTGCACTTTATTAAAAATATGAATGCTCTCCTGCCTAAACGTCCGGCACTAAGTACAGGACAAAAAATGGGAGTGAAAAGTTAAGTGATATGTTAGGTGGAATTCTGGTTTCCGTGTTTGGATTTTAGGAGCTAAACAGAGGTCAGAATAGTCAATGGGATTTGTAAGAATTCTAAGCCCAGTTTTACGACAAAGTAGCGCAGTGCGGTGCTGCGCCAAAAATTGCAGAGCCGCGCTGTTAGAAATGGGGTCTTTGGTTGGTAGTCAGGTTACCCCCTGTCCAAGCGAGGACCCTCCCTCTAGTCAGGGTAAGTCACACACAATCCAAATTATCCTGTGCCCACCCTCTGGTAGCTTAGCACTGAACACTCAGGCTTGACTTAGAAGGCAATGTGTAATGTATTTGTGCAATAAATCATACAATAACACCATAAAGCACCACAAAAATACAGTACACAGAATTTAGAAAAATATATAATATTTATCTGATAAGATGCAGGTCAAAACGATTAAAATGCAATAAGTAGATGTTGAGATATCACTGTAAAAGTGATATAAATTGTCTTAAGGCTTTGAAAAACAAGTAAATGTCTTTTTAAAAACAATAAAGGTTTCTTGCAAGCACAAAGTATCTGGTTCGCATTCAAAATCTCCACAAGGGACCGCAGAGGAGGTGATGAGTGGAAAACGGTGAGGTGTGCATTGGTTTCGCCCCATCACACACCGACTTGCGTTGTTATTTTCCATGCAGAGAAAGGCTTTGCATTGAGTTCCGGTGCGCGGACTTGGTTCCTTTTCGGGTTGCAGGGTTTTCTGGCACCCGGGGGACTGTGCGTGAAATCCTGGGCTTGCGGAGCGAAGTCACAAGCGCTGCGTTGATCCAGGGGCAGTTGCCTGATCATTTCTCCCGCACGGCAGGCGCTGCGTCGATTCCTCTCTGGAAGTCGGGCTGCATCGTCCTGGGTCGGCTGTGCGTCGATCCGGTGGACCGTGCGTCGAAGTTCTGGTCGCAACGCAGGCACTGCTTCGATCTTCTCCTTGCGAAGTCAGGCTGCATTGTTACAGTTCGGCGTGCGTTGAATTTCTCACTGCGGAACAGGCTGTGCGTTGTTTTTAGCAGGCTGTGCATCACATTTTCGCCGCACAAGGTGTCCAGTTGCAGGAGTGAAGTCTTTTTGGTCCTGAGACTTCAGGGAACAGGAGGCAAGCTCTATCCAAGCCCTTGGAGAACACTTCTCAGTACAGCCAGAGAGCAGCAAGGAAGCAGGGCAACAGCAAGGCAGCAGTCCTTGTCGGAAAAGCAATCCCAGTGAGTCCCTTGGGAAGCCAGGCTGTTCCTCTTGGCAGGTCTGGTTCAGGGATTCTTCACCAGCAGGTTTCTTGTCCAGAAGTGTCTGTGAGGTAGAGTGTCTACCCCAAGAAGTGTCTAAAGTCTGTGGGTTTGGTTGCTCTTCTTATTCCCATTTTGATCTTTGAAGTAGGCTTACTTCAAAGTAAAGTCTCACTTGTTTGTGAAATCCTGCCTTGCCCATGCAAGGTCTCAGACACACGCCAGGGGGTTGGACACTGCATTGTGTGAGGGCAGGTACAGCCCTTTCAGATGAGAGTGACCACTCCTTCCCTCCCTCCTAGCACAGATGGCTCATCAGGTTATGCAGGCTACACCCCAGCCCCCTTTGTGTCACTGTCTGGAGAGAGGTGCAAACAGCCCAACTGTCAAACTAACCCAGACAGGGAATCCACAACCAGGCAGAGTCACAAAAATGGTTCAAGCAAGAAAATGCCCACTTTCTAAAAGTGGCATTTTCAAACACACAATCTCAAAATCAGCTTTACTAAAAGATGTATTTTTAAATTGTGAGTTCGGTAATCTACGCTTTAATCATGTTTAAAGGCAGCCCCTAGGTTAACCTATGAGAGAGATAGGCCCTGCAACAGTGAAAACCGAATTTGGCAGTATTTCACTGTCAGGATATATATAACACAGTAGTATATGCCCTACCCTAACCATACACTGCACCCTGCTCATGGGGCTACATAGGGCCTACCTTAGGGGTGTCTTACATGTAGGAAAGGGAAGGGTTAGGCCTGGCAAGTGGGTACCCTTGCCAAGTCGAATTTACAGTTTAAAACTGCATACACAGATACTGCAGTGGCAGGTCTGAGACATGATTACAGAGCTACTCATGTGGGTGGCAAACCAGTGCTGCAGACCCACTAGTAGCATTTGACTTACAGGCCCTGGGTACCTCTAGTACACTTTACTAGGGACTTACTAGTAAATCAAATATGCTAATCATGGATAAACTAATTAACAGTACAATTTACACAGAAAGCATATGCACTTTGGCCCTGGTTAGCAGTGGTAAACTGCTCAGAGTGCAATAGCCAACAAAAACAGGTCAGGAAAATAGGAGGAAGGAGGCAAAAAGTTTGGGGATGACCCTGTAAAAAGGGCCAGGTCCAACATGACCCCCACCAGCCTAAACCAAGGGAGACCAATCACTATCCTGATGTACTTCCCAGATTGAGGCAATAGAACAAGGACCCAGGCCCACAACAGCAGGGGCATGTTCCAGTTCTACACCTTCCTGACTCCAGTTGGATCCCTCTGTCCATACTCTCAGGGCCCACTAAGATAACCCATGGGGAACCTTTCTCCTCTCCTGCGGATATCATCTGTGCAACACCTAACCTGACTTTGCTCACTTATGTATCCTAGGGGCCGGATAGTACTTTCTAAAAGTGGCCTTTTCAAACACACAATCTTAAAACCAGCTTTACTAAAAGAAGTATTTTTAAATTTGTGAGTTCGGAAATCTACACTTTAATCATGTTTAAAGGCAGCCCCCAGTTTAACCTATGAGTGAGATAGGCCTTGCAACAGTGAAAAACGAATTTGGCAGTATTTCACTGTCAGGATATGTAAAACACAATAGTATATGTCCTACCTTAACCATACACTGCACCCTGCCCATGGGTCTACCTAGGGCCTTCCTTAGGGGTGTCTTACATGTTGGAAAAGGGAAGGGTGAGGCCTGGCAAGTGGGTACACTTGCCAAGTTGAATTTACAGTTTAAAACTGCATTCACATACACTGCAGTGGCAGGTCAGAGACATGATTACAGGGCTACTCATGTGGGTGGCACAACCGGTACTGCAGGCCCACTAGTAGCATTTGATTTACAGGCCCTGGGCACCTGTAGTGCACTTTACTAGGGACCTACTAGTAAATCAATTATGCCAATCATGGATAAACCAATTAACAGTACAATTTACACAGAGAGCATATGCACTTTAGCACTGGTTAGCAGTGGTAAAGTGCTCAGAGTTCAAAAGCCAACACAAACAGGTCAGGAAAAATAGGAGGAACGAGGCAAAACGTTTGGGGATGACCCTGTAAAAAGGGCCAGGTACAACATATGCTATGCCACTTTGAAAATGCAGGGATGCGCCATATTTACAGGAATACAGGGCACCCCTGTATTTTCCCCATGCCGGCAATGAATTAAGCTGCCTGCGCCAAGTGCAAGGGTGTCTGCGCTGAAGAGATAGATTGTTTATGTGCAGGATGGTGTCCCTTCCTGCACATAAACAATTTACAATCGCGATTTGGAACTTCTATGTGTGCTGCAAAATGCAGCAAACATAGAAATGCCAAAGCGTCATTTTGGAATGATTGTTTATGTGCAACAAGTAATACCTTCATGCCCATAAACAATGATTCATGGCCTTTTGCTCCTTCTATGTGTGCTGCAGAATACACCTCACATAAAAAGAGCAAAAACTAGGGAGGAATAAAAGTATCTCTCTTTGTTGCGCCATGCTAATGCCACCCCAGGGGTGGCGTTAGACTTTGGAACTGCCTCAGATTTACACCTTCTTGTAAATCTTTGGCAGTGTCAAAAGCAATGGGTGTTGCGGTGGAACGCCCACAGCAACACCCATTGCATGCCCCTTTTCATCAAGAAACTGCATCAGGCCATAATTACAAGGAAGCGTTAGGCCATAAAAAGTGGCTTAACACCTCATTGTAAACATGGTGCAGTGAAAAGCGCCACCGGAGCATCACTAAAAGTGACCCAACTGTAGAGCTAGGGCCTTGTAAATCTGGCACCTGGCGTGGCCAGAGACAGAGGAACTCTAGGACACAAGGAAGGAAAATAAACTTCACCTCTGTCAGTTTAAGAATACTTCAATCTGGACGTCATGTTTTAAACACAATGAAATCCGTGGAAATCTTCGACTTCCTGCATCAAATTGAACATTTTGGGGGATTTTCCGGACTTATATATGCCCAGAAAAAACTTTACAGAAACACTACATGTGGTGAACTAATTTAATTGACTCAGAAACTCATTCTGATGTGTCCAAATATAACAGCCAGTAACTTCACCTTAGGGTAAATATCAAATACTACCTTTAAGTATTTCCCTGAAGCAAAAATATTGCCTCAATCTCATTTAATTATGTCACAATGAGTGAGAATCTGAGGTATCTGACTTTGCAGAATGCAGCACCCATAGAAAAAGCAATAGAGGAGGAAAATAAGTATTCCTCCTCATTGTCCCATGCTAGCACCACCCCTGGGGTGGCATTAGTTTTTGGCGCTGCCACAGATTTACGTCTTCTTATAAGTATGTGGCAGCGTCAAAAGCAATGTGTGTTGCGGTGGAACGCCCACAGCAACGCCCATTGCATGCCCCTTTTCATCAAGAAACTGCCTCAGGCCATATTTACAAGGAAGCCTTAGGCCATAAAAAGTGGCTTAACACCTCATTGTAAATATGGTGCAGTGAAAAGCGCCATCGGAGCATCACTAAAAGTGACCCTCCTGTAGAGCTAGGGCCTTGAAAATCTGGCACCTGACATGTCCAGAGACAGAGGAACTCTAAGACACAAGGAAGGAAAATAAACTTCACCTCTGTCAGTTTAAGAATACTTCAATCTGGACGTCATGTTTTAAACACAATGAAATCCGTGGAAATCTTCGACTTCCTGCATCAAATTGAACATTTTGGGGGATTTTCCGGACTTATATATGCCCAGAAAAAACTTTACAGAAGCACTACATGTGGTGAACTAATTTAATTGACTCAAAAACTCATTCGGATGTGTCCAAATATAACAGCCAGTAACTTCACCTCAGGGTAAATATCAAATACTACCTTTAAGTATTTCCCTGAAGCAAAGTTATTGCCTCCATCTCATTTAATTATGTCACAATGAGTGAGAATCTGAGGTATCTGACTTTGCAGAACGCAGCACCCATAGAAAAAGCAATAGAGGAGGAAAATAAGTATTCCTCCTCATTGTGTCATGCTAGCATCACCCCTGGGGTGGCCTTTGATTTTGGCACTGACACAGATTTATGTCTTCTTATAAATATGTGGCAGCGTCAAACGCAATGTGTGTTGCGGTGGAACGCCCACAGCAACGCCATTTGCACGCCCCTCTGATGTAGAAAACTGTATCAGAGGGGCCCACATTTACAAGGTGGTGTTAAGTCACAAAAAGTACCTTAGTGCCGCCTTGGAAATGTGGCGCACTGCACAGCACCACCGGAGTGACACAAAAAGTGACACTCTTGTGGCGCTAGGGTCTTGTAAGTCTGGTCCTAACAGTGTACCATAGGCTGTAAAGAAAGAACTTAAACAAGAGAGATTTAACACAGCTAGTCAGTCAATCATGTGGGAGCACTGCTTGTCAAGAAGAGCTCAGAATTAACTGCAAGTAGGCTGCAGTTATTGCTACCATGTGTTTTTAATGCATGCTTAACATTAATGCGAGGCAGATGGCCATTTTGCATTAATATCGCCCTTTCTGCTCCTCCACAATTGAATGTTGTTATTTAATGAGGAAAAACAAAGAGGAGACGGGGAAAGCTGCCATAGTCTGGAAGGAAGTGGAACGGCTCAGCCCCATGAGATGAAACGCAAAGAACACAGTAGTCAGTGATCTTGGGGCTTTTTGATGTGCAAGCCAGCTTATTTGTGGAAAATCCCATCAAAGTCTGTAACATTGTGTTTAAAACTGTGCACGCAGTTGACATAACAACTTCAAGTGAAGGGGAGTTAAGTCACTTAATTCAGGTAAACAGTACTTTTCATTTACAACTCACTTTAATGACCTAATGTGGACAAAGAGTTATTTTGGCATGGAGCATGAAAATTGAAAATTCTGTAGCAGTGAAAAGGACATATAGACGGTGGCGGAGACAGACAAAGAGTCAGACTGAAAGAACCATGGGCAGAGATATAGAAAGATCTTGGCATTAATCCAAAACTTAGTTAAATACATTACACAGGAGTACTGAATGAACCCTGTGAAGAGAAAGGCTAATTGTGCATTCACGTTTGCATGCGAGAGAGTACAATTCCACAGTGCTTTGCAACTGAAAGTAGCGTTAATACCAATGTGCTTTTTACGTCGTTGTTTAGTTTGAGATGCGCAGAAGGAGCACATAGTGGGACATTTTTACAATTTGATCTTGCAACACAGCGCAGCAGGTAAATTTGCTGTGCTGTGTTGCACAAAGGGGAAAGCACGACGCAGAGTCATGTTTACTAGGGTTGGCCTGCTGCCGCTGTCATCGTCTGTGCGAACGCAAAAACAGGTCTCCGTGCTCACCCATCGCCTTGTACTGTGGTACAGAGAGGAGTATAGCTTTGTACTCTTCCAGTCACATTCTTATTCTCATTGCCTAGAAAAATGTATAAGCATTTATTGCACCTTATGTGTGCTATGTACTGCAGTGCACATACAGTAGTTTTTTTTTAGAACATTTCTACAGCTAATGCGTGTTACAAGGAGACAATATTATTGATGCAAAACCTGGTCTGACTATTTTATTAGATTGGGATTTGTGTCAAAATGTATGGGTATTTGCTATGGTACAGTCAGGACTTTTATCAGGAGTAAAAAGCACCTTTCAGTACAAAACACCGTTTGTGCAGTGTTAGAAATGTGTTCTTTGTGCAGTCATCCCAGGTTTTAGCCTTTTTTAGCAGGAGCCCGTTTTATTGGCAATAGGACTCTGCACACTTTTACTTCTGCTAACCAGTGGTAATATGCTTGCGATCTCTCCTTTAAACACGGTACACACTGTGGCACACACTTAACAGGCAAATTTAATTTACTTAAAGTCCATACTATATGGTACTGCATGTACCCAGGCCCTGTACATTAAATGCTACTAGAAGGCTGCAGCACTTAGTGTGCCAACCACCATAGTAGCACTATAAAATATGTCTCTGGACCTGCCCTGTGCAGCCTGGGTAAGTAGTAATAAACTGCCATTTCGAACTGTCAAAAAAACCTTTTCCCAGGCCTAAACCTTAATTTGTAATACTTACAAGCCACCCCTAAAGTAGGCCCTAAATAGCCATAGGACAGGGTGCATGGTATTTAAAAAGTAGGATATGTGTAGTTATGTTTTACCTGTCCTTGCAGTGAAAATTATTTAAAGTCATTTTTTACTGTTGCAAGGATGGCTCTACCATAGGAAAACATTGGGTTATGTTATAACACTATATAATACTTAATGTCAGTTTGGGGATAGCTAAAAAATGATTCAAGGGCTCACTTTAATAGTAATTTAAAAGCCAACTTAATGGTCAAGTAAAACTTTATATCACTATTTAAAAAATTACACTTTTCGAGAGTTGTCGTTCCACCTGAGCCGAATATGCTTTTCTGCCAGTGTTCAGTGCCAGCTCACTGTCCATGGCTCCACTGTGATGAGATGTGTATTGCTCCCAGAAAATGGACAAAGACCTTGGGTGTGGGGACATATTTTTCCTCCCTGAACCAGATGGCCTGGGGAGTAGGCCTGCCTCCCTTTTGTCTTTCTAGTCAGCTTGGCTCAAGGCCCAAATGGGAAGGGAGGATATGTTGCAGAAGTAGTTTGAAGAGAACCAGAAGAAGGACTGTGACTGCTTGCTTTGAACACAGGACCATAGAAGTGACCCCAAGGGTCAGTTGGATGGTCTCCTCTTTGAGCTACAGCAACACAATAAGCTTCCATAGGCTTTTCCTGTATTTCCATCTAACCCGTTCCAACTGGATCTTCCCATGAGCCTTCTGCTAGCCTTTGCTGCAGTGCTTCTTGGTCACTATGTGCTGTCTACAGAGTTCTAGACCCTTGGCTGATGTTAAATGAGGCCCTTTAAAAGTAGTATATACTCTTAAAGGGCCTCATTTACTCAAAAGTGTTGCAGCACAGTGCTGCACCAAAACTGACAGTGCTGCGTCACTTCAGAAATGCAGGAATACACTGTTTTTAAAACAATACGGCGCACCCCTGTATTTTCCCTAGCACTGGCCCTAAAATTAGCTGCCTAGCATGAACACAGGCACTCTTGCATAATAGTACAATGGTGCATGTGTTGCAGGGCATTCTTTTTTTATGTGCAGTAAGGTGTCCCTTCCTGCATATAAACAATCAATAATGGTGATTTGTTAATCCTATGTGCGCTGCACAATGCACCACACATTGAGTAGCTGATTGTCATTCTTTAATGATTGTTTATGTGCAGGAAGAGACACCTTCCCGCACATAAACCATCATTAATGGTGTTTTGGTCTTCCTAGAGCAAAAACGAGGAGAAATAAAAGTATTTCTCCTCGTATCGACATGCTAACCCCACCCCAGGGGGGGGGGGGTGCATTCGTTTTTGGTGCTGCCTCAGGTTTATGAATCCTTGAAAATCTGAGGCAGCATCAAAATACAATGGGTGTTGCAGTGGAACATCCACAGAAACACCCATCGCACGCCCCTCTGCCCCAAAAAAATGCATCAGGGGGCTCATATTTACAAGGCAGCATTAAGCCAGGTAAAGTGGCTTAAAGCTGCCCTGTAAATATTGAAAATGGCACAGGGCCTCGTCAATGAGGCCCAAAGTTTCCTAAAATCTATGACTTAGAAAGTTTTTGCTAACTTTTTGCTCTGATAACCTGCAGGAGAACCAACATGGGACTCGGAGCAACCTTTCAAGCCGCTCCAATGAAGGTGCATCTCCGTTGGGGTAAAGATTCAGGTTGCTCCCACCACATTCTTCTCCAGCAGCAAATCCAATCCAGTAGGACTTCTCAGAGAAGGTGTCTGGCCTTGTTGAGCCTTCTTCATCTACAGCTGCAGCCTGCAGCCTTGCAGTGCTGGGAGAATCTGAGCTCCCAAAAAATCACTGACGGCCTGATTTAGATCTTGGTGGATCTGGTCCCACCGTCATTTTTCCGTTGGTCTGTTCACTTTATTTAGATGCTGGTGATCCCATAGATGAAAGTATGTCTGCGAACCTCTGTCACAGCCAGAATTGTACCCCCTCGTTGACGATGACATAGGCAAAAGTAGCCGGGAGTGGGACCACAGCCAGTTTTACCACAGGGCCAAAAAAGATGTGCCTTCCCACCGATGTAACTGTGGCAGCTAAACCTCCACACCTGAGTTGGCGGAATCAAAGGCATATGAGCTTGAAACCTACCTTTTTTCTACTTTTCACTTTCCTTGCCATCATGAACCCGATCATAAATGTGCTACCTTTGCTGCTGCTAAAGGACCACAATGAAAATCAACCCCGTCGTTGCCGGAACCGAAGGCAAATAACTGTTTTCCTGCTACTATCAGAATTATCTGTGGATATTAGCTCTGGACTTGTGCATTTTTTTTAAAAATACTTGCAAACAATAGTACAATAATGTCCAATTCATATGTGTAATGTTAACATTCATAGAAACACACCTGTATATTTTATTTACATTTACCAATTTGGACCAAGTTCCCTTCATGCTAATGAATACCTACACAAAAAGTTACATTAATCCCAAATTCAAAATCTGTCCATACAGGCATGTTTAATCATTTCCCCTAAACTATTGAATCTGATATATATGCATTACATATTATTTGAACAACAGAAATCTAATAAAATGTAGTAATTGCACCACACAATGCAACAATGTCACCTCTAAACTTAAAACATTTATATGTGTATTAAGCTCACATTTCACCTTACCTAGTGCATTTTCTGTTAATCGTTAAATGTCATTTAACTCTAAACTGTTTTATGTGTAATGCGTATGTGTTTATAATTATCACATCATTTTAAATTAACACACCTGCAGTATCAAGCTACAAACATATAAACATGTTTAATTTTGGTGTAAGTTTCCATTCTCATGATGAATTCTTGCACCAAAATTAACATGTCCTTTACAAGTATTCATCACCAATGTATGCATTATACAAATATGTCAAACTTAAACCTGTTTTGTTCACTGTCATGAATGAAGTTAGGTTATTGTTACTCACATTTTCGTAAATACCATTGTCATAAATTAATTACTTTTAATTATAAATAATTTCAGGACAAACTTTGTGAAAAGGAAAGATATTTTATTTACAAATGAGATACTTGTTTCAAAATAACTTTATTAAACCAAAAATAATAATTGTCCATAAAAGAGTGATGCAATCATATGTTGGGTTTCTGACCCAGATGTTGCCTCCTAATGACACTGCCAAGGGACAACCTCCTTAGTAAGGGACACCTAGTGGGCAAAGCAGGCACATCAATTATCCTTCTTGGGAGGGGTGGGTTTTTGTTTTTTAGGGGTCAGGGACTGGAAAGAAGTAAAAGCAGGTGGAGGAGAAGGGGTAGAAGGTGTTGGAGAGGATTGGGTTTGAGAAGTAGAGGGAGCTGGAGTATGTGATGTGTGTCTGTCTGTTTTGCAGGTGCATGTGAATCTGGAGTTAGTAGTGAATGTTTGGGTGTATGACGCTTGGAAGGTGTGTGGTGTTTGGGTGAGTGTGTGCATTTGGTGGGTGTTATGGGTGTGCTTTTCTGTGAGCGTGTTTGTTTAGATGAGTGTGCTGTTGTTGTGGTTGGTGTGGTTCTGGTGCTTTTGTCTGTATGTGTTTCAGATGAATGTGTATCTGGTGTTTGTTTGGATGTGTGTGGTTTCATCTGTGTTTTTTATTCAGGGGACTGTGAATGTGTTTGTGTTAGAACTTAGGTCTCTTGTTGGCAGAGGTATGCACCATGTTCAAGTAAGGACCACAAGCCTAGTTGGACAAGTTAAAATACACAACCTAAATTAACCTGTGCTCATTCTCCGGTAGCTAGCCACAGAGCAGGCAGGCTTAACTTAGAAGGCAATGCCTAAAGTATTTGTGCAATACACATAGGCCCTCATTCTGACCTTGGCGGGCGGCGGAGGCCGCCCGCCAAAGTCCCGCCGTCAGGTTACAGTTCCGCGGTCGAAAGACCGCGGCGGTAATTCTGACTTTCCCGCTGGGCTGGCGGGCGGTCGCCTTCAGACCGCCAGCCAGCCCAGCGGGAAAGAGGCTTCCACGATGAAGCCGGCTCGGAATCGAGCCGGCGGAGTGGAAGCTGTGCGACGGGTGCAGTTGCACCCGTCGCGTATTTCACTGTCTGCGCAGCAGACAGTGAAATACATGTAGGGGCCCTCTTACGGGGGCCCCTGCAATGCCCATGCCAGTGGCATGGGCACTGCAGGGGCCCCCAGGGGCCCCGCGACCCCCCCTACCGCCATCCGGATCTCGGCGGTCCGACCGCCGGGATCTGGATGGCGGTAGGGGGGGGTCGGAATCCCCGCGGCGGTGCAGCAAGCTGCGCCGCCGCGGAGGATTCAATGGGGCCGCGGTACACTGGCGGGACCCCGCCAGTGGTGCCGGTCCGACCGCGGCTTTACCGCCGCGGTCGGAATCCCCATTGGAGCACCGCCGGCCTGTCGGCGGTGCTCCCGCGGTCCTCCGCCCTGGCGGTCAAAGACCGCCAGGGTCAGAATGACCACCATAGTAATCACAGGAAGTACACCACAAAAAAGATCCACACAGGAGTAGAAAAATAAAGCTTGTTTATCTGCATAAATCAAGATCAGAATGACAGAAATCCAATCTGTTAATTATTAGTTAATTGCTCTTTTAGTATTAAGCAAAACAAGGATCATATACGATTATGGGAAAAAGCGGTAGTGCCGGCGACTTCTCGGTACAAGTGCATGTTGTCTCCACAGACTATGGTAATGTCCTGGGAGCATCCTTCTTGAAGAGCAGATGAGTGTTAGGTCGGTTTTCCCACAGCCCGGTCACAAAGAAATAGGTGGGGACCGCGGGGGAACTGTGAGACGGAGGCAAGCGGTGCCATGGGGTAATTACTTTCACGGCCCTGGGCCTTGAAGTTTAGAACAAACAGTAAAGTGCACAAAGCCGCTCAGGGCCTTTGATGAAAGGGGAACGCTAAGTTCAGCAAAGATGCTTGAGGTTGTTGATGAAAGCGGGAGACAGAGTCCAGCAAAGCCGCTCGAAGTACTTGAAGAAAGCGGGTGACAAAGTCCAGCTAAGTTCAGCAAAGATGTTCAGGGTTGTCAATGAAAGCAGGTGGTAAAGTGCAGCAAAGCCCCTAAGGTTGTTGATGCAAGTGGGTGGCAAAATACAGCAAAGCCGCTCGGGTTGTCAATGAAAGCGGATGGCAAAGTGCAGCAAAGTTACTCAGGGTTGTTGACGAAAGCGGGCGGCAAAGTATAACAAAGCTGCTTGAGTTGTTTATTGAAGTGGGCAGCAAAGTGCAGCAAAGTGGCTCAGGGTTGTCAATAAGAGAGGGTGGCAAAGTACAGAAAAGCCGCTCAGAGTCACTCTAAGGCAGGTGGATCAGTCCTGGGCTACAGGGCAGAGATCAGCAGTCGGCAGGGGTCACAGCAGTGCAGGGCAGCAGTTGCTGAGAATAGTCAATCCTGGCAAAGTGGCAATCCTGACACAGTATTCTTTGCTTCAGCAGCGTTTCCTTGAGTCCAGAAGTATACTGATTTGAGTGGGTCAGAGACCCAGTACTTATACTAGAAAATGCCTTTGATGTGAGGGATGACTTCAAAAGTTTTCTGTGAAGTACACAGGTCCCCCTTTATGCTCAGCCCAGGCTCCAGACTATCAGTGCAGGGTAATCAACCCCTTTATGATGGCCATGGACACTATCCTTTGAGATGTACGTGGGAGGCCTTCCCAACCTCCTCCCCAGGAAGACCATCACTATGCAAATGAATGCAGATGTGGATGAGTATCCTGTGTTGTGGGTATCTGAAGGGAATGCACAAGTTTAGCTGTTACCTGCCAGACATGTATTGGAGATAGGCTGAAGGCACACAGGTCATTGAGAAATACCCACATTCTAAAAGTGGCATTTCTAAAATAGTAATAATAAATCTGACTTTACCAATAAAGAGGAATTATTATTACCATTCCAATGGTACTAAACATGCAGCTACTCCTCTCAGATCAGGAATTACAGCTTAAAAGTATTATAAGACATTCCCAAGGCTGGCCTCTGAGAGGGGCAGGCCTCACAATAATGAAGCATGACTTTGGGAGTTTTTCATTACCAGGACATGAACAACTTACAAATACATGTCCTGCCTTTCACTTGCATGGCACCCTGCCATATGAGCTACCTAGGGCCAACATTAAGGGTGAGTTATATGTTAGAAAATGAGAGTTTAAGGCTTGGCAAGAGGTTTTAAATGCCAAGGTGGAGTGGCAGTGATACTGTACCCACTGGCTCTGCAGTAGCAGGCCTGAGACATGTTTACAGGGCTACTTAAGGGGATGGCACAACCAGTGCTGAAAACCCACTAGTAGCATTCAATTTACAGGCCCTATGTTTATGGTATACCAGTTTACAAGAGACTGACATGTAAATTAAATATGCCAATTGTGGATATAGCAATGTTACCATGTTTTAGGGGTGAAGCACATGCACTTTAGCACTGGTAAGCGGTGGTGAAGTGCTCAGAGACGTAGGACCAACCAAACGTTACAGCAACAAAACAGGAGGTAAAGGCAAAAACATCTGGGGGAAGACCACCCTAGTGATGACAGGTCAAACATTGTGGAATTGGTGGATGTTGTTTTGTATGTAAGTGTGTGTGTGAGAGACTATGGGGGTCATTCCGACCCCGGCGGGCGGCGGGCACCGCCCGCCGGGCGGCAACCGCCCAAACACCGCACCGCGGTCAAATGACCGCGGCGGTGATTCTAACCTTCCCGCTGGGCCGGCGGGCGATCTCAAGAAGATTGCCCGCCGGCCCAGCGGGAAAGCCCCTGCAAAGAGAAAGCCGGCTCCGAATGGAGCCGGCGGATTTGCAGGGGTGCGACAGGTGCAGTTGCACCCGTCGCGATTTTCAGTGTCTGCAAAGCAGACACTGAAAATCATTATGGGGCCCTTTTAGGGGGCCCCTGCACTGCCCATGCCAGTGGCATGGGCAGTGCAGGGGCCCCCAGGGGCCCCACGACTCCCGTTCCCGACAGCCTCTTCCTTGCGGGAAGGGGGTCGGAATCCCCATGGCGGCGCTGCAAGCAGCGCCGCCATGGAGGATTCCCTGGGCCAGGGGTAAACCGGTGGGAAACCGCCGGTTGCCCTTTTCTGACCGCGGCTTTACCGCCGAGGTCAGAATTGCCCATGAAGCACCGCCAGCCTGTTGGCGGTGCTTCCGCGGCCCTCTGCCCTGGCGGTTTCAAACCGCCAGGGTCAGAATGAGGGCCTATGTATTTGGATGAGTGTGTTGTTGAGGTGGATGTTGTGATGGTTGTGGGTGTGCTGGTGGTTGTGGGTGTGGTAGTGGTTGTAGTAGTGGTGGTGGTGCTTGTGTCTGTGGTAGTGGGAGTTGTGGATGTGGTGGTGGTTGTTGTGGGTGTGGTGGTGGGTGTGGTAGTTGTGGTGGTGGTTGTGGTACCTGTGGGTATGGTGTCAGTAGTGTGTGTATGTTGGATGGGGCAATGTTTGTGTTTCTTTGTGTGTTAGTGTTTATGTGTGGGTGTAGGTGTGCTGCTTGTGTCTGCTAGAATGGGTATGTGCAAAGAAATGAGTGTGTTTGGGATTCGGGTGGGAGTTGGTATTTGGGGTGAGGAAGGGACTAGAGTAGGGGCACAAGGTTGAGCCAATTGGGTGGCTGTACTTAGTGCAGAGGCTATTTTCGCTAGCAATTTCTACATGCCGTACTGTGAACCAAGAATGGCATTCAGGAATGCAACCATCTGTTGCATTTGGGAACCAAGCCCCTGGATGCCATTCACAATGCATGCCTGGCTTACGAAGATGATGCTTAACAGGTCAATAGCCTCTTCACTGAGTGCAGCCGGGGTAGAGGGGCAGGGGGAAGGAGATCCCAAGGATGCAGATGGAACTGTTGCTGTAGGGTCTGCCACCACTAGGGACTGATCACTTGTGGAGGTCCTCAAAGAAGCTGGTGGCTTTGTGCCAGTCCCCCCACTCTCCATGTCACTGTGTCCGTCATTGTCTGATGTTTCTCCACCCAACACAAGGTGGTTAGCTGCTTCCTTGCCTTCATGGCCAATGTCTCCTTGGCCTGCTCTTGAAGATGCTGAAAAGACCCATGCAACATTTTTATTATATCTGTGCAAATAAAATTATCACAACTTTCTTTCACAAAACATTTCCTAATTTTAATATTTCACCTGCTTCAAAGCGTTCAAACTTAGGTATACTTTACCATTACCCCATGGAAGTAGGGAACATATTACGGACCCATTAACTCACAGTTTTGTAAATTACCATCATTTCTTCCTTTTCCTTTTTGATAATTTCTCTTAAACACTTCAAATTTCTCATGGAATTGTTTAACACCTCTTAATGGTACAGATTGGTTGTTCTAGTGAACTCATGTCACAAAAAGAAAAATGTAGCGAGAAACCTGTGTACCATGAACATTGCCCATCTACAAAAGTTTTTCTCAATAACTCCTTTGCTTCAAAATTTACTCATCATCTGGACATATTATGGGACACAAAAATGTTGTATTGTGTATGTGTTGCTCTGTCACCAATGTGTACACATTCCTGTCTGATTCGTTCAATTATGTTTGTCTACTAAATTCATGTTTGTTGAAACAGACTGGCTTGTATACAGAAGAAGTAAGGTTTTATGCCAATCTGCAACTGTTAAAATGAACTGACTTGAATTTTGCAGTGACAAATATAGTTAAATATTTTTGCTTAGAAATGCTGCCATTGTTCTCATGTTCTTAGACATTTTGAATCACAAGCTCACTATTGTTTGTTCATTAACCAACTCACCAATGTGAAGTTTGAAACATCCACTGTATCATAACTGTCACCTTTAACAAGGCCAATATAACAGCTCCACAATTGTGATGAAGCATCACACCTGACATAATCATACATTGTGGCCTGTTTGGTACAACTGTCCCTTATAACATAGACAAAATCCAGATATCTATTTTTAGTTAGGCATGCATGTGTCTGCTCAAAACAGTCCATTAGTAGTGACAAGGAATCTAGTGGCAACATTTACCAGAAATAAATACACAAAACACATCATCATACATCTTGTGCAAAACATACACCTTCCTGAGATCTTGTCCGTTGGATATGTGTCAGCTTTTATGTTGATGCCATAAATCATTGTTGTAACAAAAACAGTTAACTAAGAATAAAAACGGAAAAAATAGCTTACCTCCTTGATGCTGCTGTTGGGCTCTCAAGTGCCCATCAAAGTCTGGATAGGCCACCAAAAGTATGCAGGCCTTTGGGAGGGGTTAGTGTGTGCTGCACTTGCTTGCAACCTTGGCAAAACTGTCAAAGCTGGAATTCAGATGACTTTTGGGTACAGCCTCATGGGTCCTCCCAACTCTGTTGGTAGTGAATGCAACACCTCTTGCGGACCCCCAGGGCCCACACCTTCTTGGTAATGGCCTTTCATATGGCCTTTTCTCTGATGGACTTTTACATGTATGGATATGAAAAAAGAAAGAAAAATTGTTTTGTAATGGTATGTTTGTTTGTATTGCTGTAACACAATTTTGAAACATCCATCACAAGCATTTTCAGAATGTTAGTACAGATTATTTTTTAGCATTTACAATTTTCTTGAAAATGCTAATTTGTAGTGACCTGTTGAGTACCCTCATCACTTTGCATGTCCTAATTTCACAAATCCAGGGCACCAACATCATCTAGGCTAGGGATCGGAAAACGGTCCTGCAGTGAGAGCTACTTCTGATCAGTACTGAAGGCTAAACAACTTGCCCATTCTAGCACACACATGCACGCCCAGCTTCCTTGACTTAATGCTTAATGTTTCTAGAAGCAGATACAATGGTTAGAATTATATAATGTGACTAAAGGAAGTATGAAGGGCTGACTTGTATCAGTGAAAGCATAATTTTTGGTGATGTATGAACATGTGTGTAAAGGAATAGGACATATTTGTCTGGGTGAATGAGATGTATCATATATACTTGCAGCACAGGATATACTTTTCCCCATATGTGGCACCATCTCATGTACACAAAGATACTCATTATTCTTTAAAAGGAATATATTTAAAGTGAAAAAATATTTCAAACAAGTTCATAACTTTAATTTGTTTCCTGCAATTTACATTTCCCTCATTTTGACAAATGGCTGTATTTTTCACGTATACTTATGACACAGTATCTACAGGCCATTGGAAGTAAGGGCCATGCAGTTTGTAAATGGAAAAGTTTGTATTGTGAGTAAGTTGAAATGAAAAGTCATCCTATTCACCCACATAACTTTTCATTTCAATTTACGGACATTTTAAAACATTGTTAAACATCATTTTGTTCACAGCAAAATCATTGAGTTGACTGCACTCAAATCACAACACTTCACTCAGAAATTAAAAGGGACAATTTAGCCTGTGAAAAAAAGTTATAGAGAAATGCATTTTCATTTCACACATTTACTTGTTCCTCTGGGTTCCTATACAGCTGGCTGTACAGGGACAGCACCTCCGCAGTCAGCAGTTCCAACTCATCTGCAAAAAAGTTAAGGGCCCTGTCACCTGCTCTGCCAGGCATTGCAGCTTCCAGAAGTCAGTAACAGCAGCAAACGTGTAGGAGCTGTTGTTGGCTGCAGTGTTAAGAGGCAAGTGAGCTTTTTCGTAATGCTGCATGCTTGTACATGATGTACACATTCATCAACCAAGACGGGCACAGTCATTGCCTACAATACATTGCTGTCACACATGTTAGCCTATGGCTATGTTGATCGTGGAGTTTTACACCCATTATGTGGTCAACTTCTGCCAACAGCAATCAGATTGCAAATTTCCCGACCACAAGGTCAGGCGGACGCCATTTTAGAAAGTGAAACAGTGTATTTTTAAATGATAAGTGCATCACCACCAGTTAAAATGATGGCTAGTTTGTTTACATATGCAAAATGCACACATTACAGTTTTTTTTTTTTTTTTAAACAGTGTAATGTGATGTGTTACTGTGTTTAAATACGATACAACCACACAACAGAGAACAGGTCTACTACAGTTTGAAGAACTTCCATTCAATCAATGTGCAAGTTGTTTGCTTACCTGATTTATGCATCTCAAGAGTTTGTGCCCATTTCCCAGGATCAAACCGTGATTCCTTTGTACTGCAAAACAGCCTCCTACCCCTGCAAATGTCAGAACTTGGATCTGAGAGAGCCTGGCTTGTTGTTAAGGACGATCAGCCATTATTAATATTTGGTTAATTTCTTGTTTAAAAGTGCATGATGGGATTGGATATTTTTGCTCACTATATTTTTTTATTTCAAATAGGAGCTCAGCTTATTATAACCAATCATGATTGTTAGCACCGCTGAGGAATCCAACACTGCTTCAATGAGGCCCATGGAATAACACTTAGGCCAGTGGAATGAACATTTGGACTCCTAAAGGACAGATTTTACTGTCTGGATAAAACTGATGGAAGCCACCTCTTATCACCCAACAAGGTGTGCAAAATAACCATGGCTTGTGCATATTGCAAAACATAGCCCTGCGACGGAACATCCTATACATTGCAGAGAATGGAAACCATGATGAGCCACCAAGTGAGGATCTTGAAATGTCAAATGAAGATCATAGTGGTGAAGAAGAAGGAATTAACGTATACCAAGATGTTATTGACAACTCCTTCAAATGAGTGTAAGTATATCTTTGCATGATGTTACATTCAATGCCAAATCAGCTTGGAATATAATGACCATATCAGTCTGTGCTGTGATTTTGTTAGGAATGGGTAGTTTGGAAATTCCAGAGCAAAATTGTTTGGTGATCCAACTTTTGACACATTGACTACTGTGTTTATTTACATTGCTCATCTAAGTAATTGTGCTTCCATTATTTGTCATTTGCAATGTGTCTATTTTGTCATTTAAAATCATTATGTTTTCTTGTCATTTCTGTTTTAGGATCATTCACCAATGTCATCTTCATTTGGACTTTTCAAAGTTGTGGCATTTGCCGTTATATGCTGCTTTTGCAGAGTACAAAAGGAACATGGGTTGATCCTTTGAAAGATACACAAACGTTTGATGAACATATCTTGTCCAAAAACAACTTGCACAGTGATTGAATGGAATTTATTGAGTTTTCATTAGACTTGTTTTTAGATGACTGTAGCCATCAAAGTAATAAGTTCTGCTTAACTTGCTCGAACCACGTCTAAATTGACCCATAGCATAATAATCTCCCTTCACATTTACAAAATCCTAATTTTGTGTTAAGTGTATGAAGCTGTTGATGTGTCCCATCATTGTAGAAATAACTTTTGTAGCACACCACTTAACGTTGGATGCGACAATCCACCAGACACTGCCTCAGTGTATTGGAAGGATCCTGTGGCCACAAAATGGAGCCATGATGTTGTCTAATGGTGTTATTGACATGGGATTTCTATTGTGAGGCAGGAGGTCTGAGTCCAGATGATTACATAAATCAATAATAGTTTGACGATTTAATCAGATTTTTAAGATTTTATCCCATTTTTCCATGGTGTCAAGGTCATGAACTGTAAAAATTTAAATGACAGACTATTTTGGTTATGCACAAGTTCTAATTTCTTTCACATTTGACAAACTATTCTTACTTGCTGATGTATGAAATTAACACATTGAAATGTGTGATGTTTGTTATATTTGACTTTTTTGAAAATGGATGGGAGAAACATAACCTAAAGGTAACTTTTTTTGTGGAATTTATTTTTTGATTATTTGCATTTTGTAAATAATGATGAAAGGAAGAAATAAAAAAAGTAAATGCCACAAGAAATACAACATCACTCTTTGACTTTGTGATTTTAGAATTTAATTTACACGTAGAAATAAACTGATACAGGATAAAAAACAAATTACAAGGTTGAAAATCAAAAAAGAGTCGATCACAGTGAATGAAATAATTATTTTAGAGGCAGAATTGTTTGCAGTTTAATGTATAAAATACAACTGGCATCTAAAAGGTAAATGTGTCCAGAATCCAGTCCACAGAATGGTAGTCACACACTGGAGGAGATTAGGTTCTTCATCTTTTGCTGGTGGCGGTGAAGGTCTTGTCATCTTCTGCTGGTGGTTTGGATGACCGTCCCCTCCTGAGGAGAGTGGGGTTCACAGTTGCAGGGACTGAAGTGGTTGGAGGTGTTTGCGCTTGTAAAGGGCCTCCATGTCTGTGGCTGAAGAAGCTGTAGTGGGCCCAGATGTTGTATAGCATCAGAAAGGGGTAGATGTTGCTGGTAGTAAATTTCAAACAGAACCCTAGTCAGGGAGCTCAAATTTGTGTTTAGAATCTGCATCTCTACATTGTGATCCGTCTGCAACTGCTTAATGTCCCATAGCTCTGTAAGGACCTGTCCCATCATGTCTTGGGACTGATGTAGGGATCCCAAGGCTTGATTAATGGTGGTCTGGTGACAGTGAATCCAGTGGCCTCACTTTGCTAGCCCACAGATTCCCTTCCACGTACCCTACACCCACTACCCTCTGCCCACGAACCAGTGTGCTCCATCCCAATTTGTCCTGACTGAATTGGAAGTGATGGTGGTAGTGGTGGTGTTGGCGCAACAGCAGCCCGGACTGAGGGGCACACAATTGGGGTGATATTCCTTTGGACTCATGTAGGAAAGTACCATCTTGCCTGGCATGTTACCCCCATATTTCACTGTATATATGTTGTTTTAGTGTATGTGTCACTTGGACCCTGCCAACCAGGGCCCCAGTGCTCATAAGTGTGCCCTGTATGTGTTCCCTGTGTAATGACTAACTGTCTCACTGAGGCTCTGCTAACCAGAACCTCAGTGGTTATGCTCTCTCTGCTTGCCAATTTGTCACTAACAGGCTAGTGACCAATTTCACCAATTCACATTGGCATACTGGAACACCCTTATAATTCCCTAGTATATGGTACTGAGGTACCCAAGGTATTGGGGTTCCAGGAGATCCCTATGGGCTGCAGCATTTCTTTTGCCACCCATAGGGAGCTCTGACAATTCTTACACAGGCCTGCCACTGCAGCCTGAGTGAAATAACGTCCACGTTATTTCACAGCCATTTACCACTGCACTTAAGTAACTTATAAGTCACCTATATGTCTAACCTTTACCTGGTAAAGGTTGGGTGCTAAGTTAATTAGTGTGTGGGCACCCTGGCACTAGCCATGGTGCCCCCACATCGTTCAGGGCAAATTCCCCGGACTTTGTGAGTGCGGGGACACCATTACACGTGTGCACTATACATAGGTATAGCTTCACAATGGTAACTCCGAACATGGCCATGTAACATGTCTAAGATCATTCTGGCATTGGGGAGACAATTCCATGATCCCCCAAGTCTCTAGCCCAGACCCGGGTACTGACAAACTGCCTTACCCGGGGTTTCACTGCTGCTGCTGCTGCCAACCCCTCAGACAGGTTTCTGCCCTCCTGGGGTCCAGCCAGGCCTGGCCCAGGAAGGCAGAACAAAGGACTTCCTCAGAGAGAGGGTGTTACACCCTCTCCCTTTGGAAAAAGGTGTCAGGGCTGGGGAGGAGTAGCCTCCCCCAGCCTCTGGAAATGCTTTGATGGGCACAGATGATGCCCATCTCTGCATAAGCCAGTCTATACCAGTTCAGGGATCCCCCAGCCCTGCTCTGGCGCGAAACTGGACAAAGGAAAGGGGAGTGACCACTCCCCTGACCTACACCTCCCAGGGGAGGTGCCCAGAGCTCCTCCAGTGTGCTCCAGACCTCTGCCATCTTGGAAACAGAGGTGCTGCTGGCACACTGGACTGCTCTGAGTGGCCAGTGCCAGCAGGTGACATCAGAGACTCCTTCTGATAGGCTCTTAACTGTTTTCTAGCCTATCCTCCTTCCTAGGTAGCCAAACCTCCTTTTCTGGCTATTTAGGGTCTCTGCTTTGGGGAATTATTTAGATAACGAATTCAAGAGCTCATCAGAGTTCCTCTGCATCTCTCTCTTCATCTTCGGCCAAAGGATCGACCGCTGACTGCTCAGGACGCCTGCAAAACCGCAACAAAGTAGCAAAGACGACTACTGCAACCTTGTATCGCTGATCCTGCCGCCTTCTCGACTGTTTTCCTGGTGGTGCATGCTGTGGGGGTAGCCTGCCTCCTCTCTGCACTAGGAGCTCTGAAGAAATCTCCCGTGGGTCGACGGAATCTTCCCCCTGCAACTGCAGGCAACAAAAGACTGCATCACCGGTCCTCTGGGTCCCCTCTCAGCACGACGAGCGTGGTCCCTGGAACTCAGCAACTCTGTCCTAGTGACTCCCACAGTCCAGTGACTCTTCATTCCAAGTTTGGTGGAGGTAAGTCCTTGCCTCCCCACGTTAGACTGCATTGTTGGGTACCGCATGATTTGCAGCTGCTCCGGCTCCTGTGCACTCTTCCAGGATTTCCTTCGTGCACGGCCAAGCCTGGGTCCCCGACACTCTAACCTGCAGTGCACAACCTCCTGAGTTGACCTCTGGCGTCGTGGGACTCCCTTTTGTGTCTTCAGGTGAGCTCCAGTTCACTCCTCTTTGTAGTGAATGTTCTGGCACTTCTGCGGGTGCTGCCTGCTTCTCTGAGGGCTCACTAACTTGCTGGGCACCCCCTCTGTCTCCTCCTCTAAGTGGTGATATCCTGGTCCCTCCTGGGCCACAGCAGCATCCAAAAATCCTATCCGCAACCCTTGCAGCTAGCAAGGCTTGTTTGTGGTCTTTCTGCGTGGGAATACCTCTGCAAGCTTCTTCACGACGTGGGACATCTTTCCTCCAAAGGGGAAGTTTCTAGCCCTCTTCGTTCTTGCAGAATCCACAGCTTCTACCATCTGGTGGCAGCTTCTTTGCACCCTCAGCTGGCATTTCCTGGGCATCTGCCCAATCTCGACTTTGTCGCGACTCTTGGACTTGGTCCCCTTGTTCCACAGGTACTCTCGTCCAGAAATCCACTTTGGTTGCATTGCTGGTGTTGGTCTTCCTTGCAGAATTCCCCTATCACGACTTCTGTGCTCTCTGGGGAATATAGGTGCACTTTACACCTACTTTTCAGGGTCTTGGGGTGGGCTATTTTTCTAACCCTCACTGTTTTCTTACAGCCCCAGCGACCCTCTACAAGCTCACATAGGTTTGGGGTCCATTCGTGGTTCGCATTCCACTTTTGGAGTATATGGTTTGTGTTGCCCCTGTACCTATGTGCTCCTATTGCAATCTACTGTAATTCTACATTGCTTGCATTACTTCCTTTTGCTATTACTGCATATTTTTGGTATTGTGTACATATATCTTGTGTATATTTGGCATCCTCATACTGAGGATACTCACTGAGATACTTTTGGCATATTGTCATAAAAATAAAGTACCTTTATTTTTAGTATATCTGTGTATTGTGTTTTCTTATGATATTGTGCATATGACACCAGTGGTATAGTAGGAGCTTTGCATGTCTCCTAGTTCAGCCTAAGCTGCTCTGCTATAGCTACCTTCTATCAGCCTAAGCTGCTAGAAACACCTCTTCTACACTAATAAGGGATAACTGGACCTGGTACAGAGTGTAAGTACCCCTTGGTACCCACTACAAGCTAGGTCAGCCTCCTACACAGCCCCATCGTCAGAGTCCGTGCCCAGGAGGGTCCCAGCACCCACAGCCCCGCTGGGCAATGAAGGACCGCCATGGCAAGCACTGCTGAACAGGACAAGCACCGCTGAACAGGGCACAGACCGCCATGGCAAGCACCGCTGAACAGGACAAGCACCGCTGAACAGGGGACAAACTGCCATGGCAAGCACCGCTGAACAGGACAAGCACCGCTGAACAGGGCACAGACTGCCATGGCAAGCACCGCTGAACAGGACAAGCACCGCTGAACAGGGCACAGACCGCCATGGCAAGCACCGCTTAACAGGGCACAGACCGCTGAACAGGGCGCAGACCGCCATGGCAAGCACCACTAGCCCATGTGCGGCAGGGGCAGTGACGGAACTGGGACCGTCACGGGGAGAGTGATGCACTCTGGGCACCAGTCCCCCTCCAGAACCAGTGGAGAACAGCATCCACTCCATCTGTCCTTCACAGGATGAAGCACTCTGGGCACCAGTCCCCCTCCAGAACCAGTTGAGAACAGCATCCACTCCATCTGTCCTTCACAGGATGAAGCACTCTGGGCACCAGTCCCCCTCCAGAACCAGTGGAGACTGTTATCCACTTGTGAGACTGTGGCTGTTCACTCCCCAGGGTATGGCAGTGGGCAACCCACCCACTTGTGAGACTTGAGAGACTGTGGCTTTGCACTCCCCAGGATATGGCAGTGGGCAATCCACCCACTTGTGAGACTTGAGAGACTGTGGCTTTGCACTCCCCAGGATGGTACAGTGGGCAAACCACCCACTGTAGAGACTTGAGAGACTGTGGCTTTGCACTCCCCAGGGTATGGCAGTGGGCAACCCACCCACTTGTGAGACTTGAGAGACTGTGGCTTTGCACTCCCCAGGATGGTACAGTGGGCAAACCACCCACTGAAGAGACTTGGAAGACTGTGGATTTGCACTCCCCAGGATATGGCAGTGGGCAAACCACCCACTGTAGAGACTTGAGAGACTGTGGCTTTGCACTCCCCAGGATGGTACAGTGGGCAACCCACCCACTTGTGAGACTTGAGAGACTGTGGCTTTGCACACCCCAGGATGGTACAGTGGGCAACCCACCCACTGTAGAGACTTGAGAGACTGTGGCTTTGCACTCCCCAGGATACATCAATGGGCATGGAGCCCCCTCGTGGATCTGGCGTGGTGCAGTCATCCGGCTGAGGTGCCCCCCCTTCCCTTCCCCCTGAGGTGCCTGTTGTATTTCTATCTGATGCCCCGGCAGTGTTCTCTCCGTTTTGATCAGGTATTTGAGGTGGGCCTCGCCCATGCATTTTGGGCCCAGTGGTCCACGGACATTGAATGGTACATTACCTGCACTACTATTCGTGATGTATATTTTGTTGAATGTGTCTATTGATCTGTATATATTTGGTTAATGTATTTTGATATATTACAATGGTTGCACTCATTTCCTTTTGTCTTTGCATTCTTCTGGGGGTTTTGGGGGTTGTTACTGTGAGGTTTGGATATGCATTGGTGTGAGTGTTGTAGTGGGTGAGGGTCGGGGTGGGGGTGGGGGTGTTGCGTGTGTGTGTCCCTGACTTTTGCCTCCCCCTCCCCTATGTCGTAGGTGCAGTACTCACCGTTGTCTTCGGCGCCGACGTTAATGATGGTCGTACAGGAGCAGGAAGACTATCGCAGGGAGTATTTGGAGTTCCGGATCCATGGTGTCCTGATTCCTCGTGGAGTGTGTAGAGGTGAGCGTTTTCCCTTTGAAATGGCTGTTTTAGCCGTGTTTTTATCCACGGTGAATCCGCCCCTGAAAAGGTGGCGGATTGGCCTGTTGTAATACTGTGGGCGGTACTTTGTCTTCCGCCTGTCTGTTGGCGGTGACCGCCGCGCTGTTTGTTTGTACCGCCGTGGCGGTCGGAGTGTTAAAGTGGCTGTCTTTGTTGGCGGTTTCCACCACGGTCATAATTCCAAACTTTTTACCGCCGGCCTGTTTGCGGTCTTACCGCCGCTTTAACACCGTCCGCCAGGGTTGTAATGACCCCCTTTAAATTTGTTTTTCATGACGGCAAAGCCTAACCCTCCCATAGGATAATATTGGAGTTCCCTTATTACATTTTCTAAGTGTAATTTTAAAATGGGAAGTGATGACCCCTTCAAGTTGGGTGTCTCTGGAAACCTAATTCAAAATTCTAACTTATGATGAGTCAGATTTTAAGTTTTTTTTTAATGCATTTAATTAATCAGCATAGTTACTTAAAACCAAAGCATAATTAAAAAGAAGTCACAATATGACTTTACAAACATTACAAATGCAAATTCATAAAGCTCTTACAGGGGTAAAAAAAAATGGTCAATAAAACCTTAAATACATGAGGTAAGTAATTATACGAAAAGAAACAGAAAAATATTAAACAATTAGGGAGAATAATCTATATGCGGTTCCCCCGAGTTACAGACATTGGAACACCAGCGGCTAAGCAGCAGAAGTTGGATTCAAGGACCATCCCTTAGCTGCACACGTATAGGGACCTGGGACCTACAACTGAAGCACATGTCCAAGGTTGATTCTGGAGAAATTTAGTCAGCATGATTTAACCGGTTCGGTGCCTTGGACGAGATGATCTCGTCCAAGGCTACAGTTCCCCTGTGCCTTGGACGAGATAATCTCGTCCATGGCACAGGGGAACTTGGGGGCGCGCTAGCGCGCCCCCCGTGCACCCCCCTCCCCCCCCAAGTCGGGGAGGGAAGGGGAAGACCTTCCCCTTCTACCCCCGACCCCCCCCTGTGACGTCAGCACGCGAGCGCGCGCTTATTTGTCACAGGGGCCTCCCTCGTCTGAAAGAGAAATGCAAAAGCATTTCTCTTTCAATCACTGGGGAGGCCCGGAGGGGCTTCAAAGGGAAGGAAAAGTATTTCCTTCCCTTTGAAGTCTCTCCGAGGGTTTCAAAAGCCGGATTGCTTGCAATCCGGCTTTTGAAACCCCACTAGACACCAGGGATTTTTTTTTTTTTTAGTAAAATTCACATAGGGAGCGACCCCTTGGGCAAGGGTCGCTCCCATGGGGGGATTTTTTTTCTGGAAGGCCTTTTCTGCCCCCCCTGGGGGCGGACCGGCTATTATTAGGCCGATCTGCCCCCATGGGGGGCAGAAACCTCTAGCCACCAGGGACCATTTTTTTTTTTTTTTTTTTTTTTTTATGTTTCATTTATTTTTTTTGGGTGGGGAGCTCCCCTTGGGGAAAATTATATTTGGCCATTTCTGCCCCCCTTGGGGCAGATTGGCCGATTTTAGGTCAATCTGCCCCCAAGGGGGCAGAAACCACTAGGCACCGGGGATTTGTTTTTTGGCGCCAATGTCACGCATGTCATTTTAGGTCATTTCTGTCCCCCCTGGGGGCAGATCGGCCTATTATTAGGCCGAACTGCGCCCGGTGGGGGGGGGGGGGCAGAACCCTCTAGGCACCAGGGCAAATTTTTTTTTTGTGTTTTTTTTTTTTTTGTTTGTTTTTTTAGTGATGGGGAGCGACCCATCAGGCAAGGGTCGCTCCCCTGGGGGGCAAATTGGATTTAGGCCATTTCTGCCCCCCTTGGGGGCAGATTGGCCGATTTTGGGTCAATCTGCCCCCAAGGGGGCAGAAACCACTAGGCACCTGGGATTTGTTTTTTGGCGCCAATGTCACGCAGGGGGAGCGACCCCGTAGGCAAGGGTCGCTCCGGGGGGGGGGTGGGGACCTGGGGGGGCAAATTTATTTTAGGCCATTTCTGCCCCCCCTGGGGGCAGATCAGCCTATTATTAGGCCGAACTGCCTCCAGGGGGGGGGCAGAACCCTCTAGGCACCAGAGCAATTTTTTTATTTGTGTTTTTTTTTTGTTTGTTTGTTTTTTTAGAGATGGGGAGCGACCCATCAGGCAAGGGTCGCTCCCCTGGGGGGCAAATTGTATTTAGGTCATTTCTGCCCCCCTTGGGGGCAGATAGGCCGATTTTAGGTCAATCTGCCTCCAAGGGGGCAGAAACCACTAGGAACCTGGGATTTCTTTTTTGGCGCCAATGTCAGGCAGGGGGAGCGACCCCGTAGGCAAGGGTCGCTCCCGGGGGGCGTTGGGGGCTGGGGGGCAAATTTATTTTAGGCCATTTCTGCCCCCCCTGGGGGCAGATCGGCCTATTATTAGGCCGAACTGCCCCCAAGGGGGGGCAGAACCCTCAGGGCACCAGGGCAAATTTTTTGGTTGTGTTTTTTTTTTTGTTTGTTTGTTTTTTTAGAGATGGGGAGCGACCCATCAGGCAAGGGTCGCTCCCCTGGGGGGCAAATTGTATTTAGGCCATTTCTGCCCCCCTTGGGGGCAGATTGGCTGATTTTAGGTCAATCTGCCCCCAAGGGGGCAGAAACCACTAGGCACCTGGGAATTGTTTTTTGGCGCCAATGTCACGCAGGGGGAGCGACCCCATAGGCAAGGGTCGTTCCCGGGCAGGGGGGGCTTGGGGGGAGTGGGGGGTCAAATTTATTTTAGGGTATTTCTGCCCCCCCCTCCCGGGGCCGGCTGAGCTAGAGGCCAAACTCCACAGGTAGGCACTTTGCAAAAAACACCTCTGTTTTCTGTGAAAAAATGTGTTGTGTCCACGTTGTGCTTTGGGCCATTTCCTTTCGTGGGCGCTAGGCCTACCCACAGAAGTGAGGTACCATTTTTATCGAGAGACTTAGGGGAACGCTGGTGGAAGGAAATTTGTGGCTCCTCTCAGATTCCAGAACTTTCTGCCACAGAAATGTGAGGAACATGTGTTTTTTTATCCAAATTTTGAGGTTTGCAAAGGATTCTGGGTAACAGAACCTGGTCCGAGCCCCACAAGTCACCCCATCTTGGATTCCACTGGGTCTCTAGTTTTCAAAAATGCACAGGGTTGGTAGGTTTCCCTTGGTGCTGGCTGAGCTACAGGCCAAAATCCACAGGTAGGCACTGTTTTCTTCCAAATATTTGGATGTGTCCACGTTGCGCTTTGGGGCGTTTCCTGTCGCGGGCGCTAGGCCTACCCACACAAGTGAGGTATCATTTTTATCGGGAGACTTGGGGGAACGCTGGGTGGAAGGAAATTTGTGGCTCCTGTCAGATTCTCGAACTTTCTGCCACAGAAATGTGAGGAACATGTGTTTTTTTAGCCAAATTTTGAGGTTTGCAAAGGATTCTGGGTAACAGAACCTGGTCCGAGCCCCGCAAGTCACCCCTCCTTGGATTCCCCTAGGTCTCTAGTTTTCAGAAATGCACAGGTTTGGTAGGTTTCCCTAGGTGCCGGCTGAGCTAGAGGCCAAAATCTACAGGTAGGCACTTCGCAAAAAACACCTCTGTTTTCTTCCAAAAATTTGGATGTGTCCACGTTGCGCTTTGGGGCGTTTCCTGTCGCGGGCGCTAGGCCTACCCACACAAGTGAGGTATCATTTTTATCGGGAGACTTGGGGGAACGCTGGGTGGAAGGAAATTTGTGGCTCCTCTCAGATTCCAGAACTTTCTGCCACAGAAATATGAGGAACATGTGTTTTTTTAGCCAAATTGTGAGGTTTGCAAAGGATTCTGGGTAACAGAACCTGGTCCGAGCCCCGCAAGTCACCTCTCCTTGGATTCCCCTAGGTCTCTAGTTTTCAGAAATGCACAGGTTTGGTAGGTTTCCCTAGGTGCCGGCTGAGCTAGAGGCCAAAATCTACAGGTAGGCACTTCGCAAAAAAACACCTCTGTTTTCTTCCAAAAATTTGGATGTGTCCACGTTGCGCTTTGGGGCGTTTCCTGTCGCGGGCGCTAGGCCTACCCACACAAGTGAGGTATCATTTTTATCGGGAGACTTGGGGGAACGCTGGGTGGAAGGAAATTTGTGGCTCCTGTCAGATTCTCGAACTTTCTGCCACAGAAATGTGAGGAACATGTGTTTTTTTAGCCAAATTTTGAGGTTTGCAAAGGATTCTGGGTAACAGAACCTGGTCCGAGCCCCGCAAGTCACCCCTCCTTGGATTCCCCTAGGTCTCTAGTTTTCAGAAATGCACAGGTTTGGTAGGTTTCCCTAGGTGCCGGCTGAGCTAGAGGCCAAAATCTACAGGTAGGCACTTCGCAAAAAACACCTCTGTTTTCTTCCAAAAATTTGGATGTGTCCACGTTGCGCTTTGGGGCGTTTCCTGTCGCGGGCGCTAGGCCTACCCACACAAGTGAGGTATCATTTTTATCGGGAGACTTGGGGAAACGCTGGGTGGAAGGAAATTTGTGGCTCCTCTCAGATTCCAGAACTTTCTGCCACAGAAATGTGAGGAACATGTGTTTTTTTAGCCAAATTTTGAGGTTTGCAAAGGATTCTGGGTAACAGAACCTGGTCCGAGCCCCGCAAGTCACCCCTCCTTGGATTCCCCTAGGTCTCTAGTGTTCAGAAATGCACAGGTTTGGTAGGTTTCCCTAGGTGCCGGCTGAGCTAGAGGCCAAAATCTACAGGTAGGCACTTCGCAATAAACACCTCTGTTTTCTTCCAAAAATTTGGATGTGTCCACGTTGCGCTTTGGGGCGTTTCCTGTCGCCGGCGCAAGGCCTACCCACACAAGTGAGGTATCATTTTTATCGGGAGACTTGGGGGAACGCTGGGTGGAAGGAAATTTGTGGCTCCTCTCAGATTCCCGAACTTTCTGCCACAGAAATGTGAGGAACATGTGTTTTTTTAGCCAAATTTTGAGGTTTGCAAAGGATTCTGGGTAACAGAACCTGGTCCGAGCCCCGCAAGTCACCCCTCCTTGGATTCCCCTAGGTCTCTAGTTTTCAGAAATGCACAGGTTTGGTAGGTTTCCCTAGGTGCCGGCTGAGCTAGAGGCCAACATCTACAGGTAGGCACTTCGCAAAAAACACCTCTGTTTTCTTCCAAAAATTTGGATGTGTCCACGTTGCGCTTTGGGGCGTTTCCTGTCGCGGGCGCTAGGCCTACCCACACAAGTGAGGTATCATTTTTATCGGGAGACTTGGGGAAACGCTGTGTGGAAGGAAATTTGTGGCTCCTCTCAGATTCCAGAACTTTCTGCCACAGAAATGTGAGGAACATGTGTTTTTTTTAGCCAAATTTTGAGGTTTGCAAAGGATTCTGGGTAACAGAACCTGGTCCGAGCCCCGCAAATCACCCCTCCTTGGATTCCCCTAGGTCTCTAGTTTTCAGAAATGCACAGGTTTGGTAGGTTTCCCTAGGTGCCGGCTGAGCTAGAGGCCAAAATCTACAGGTAAGCACTTCACAAAAAACACCTCTGTTTTCTTCCAAAAATTTGGATGTGTCCACGTTGCGCTTTGGGGCGTTTCCTGTCGCGGGCGCTAGGCCTACCCACACAAGTGAGGTATCATTTTTATCGGGAGACTTGGGGGAACGCTGGGTGGAAGGAAATTTGTGGCTCCTCTCAGATTCCCGAACTTTCTGCCACAGAAATATGAGGAACATGTGTTTTTTTAGCCAGATTTTGAGGTTTGCAAAGGATTCTGGATAACAGAACCTGGTCCGAGCCCCGCAAGTCACCCCTCCTTGGATTCCCCTAGGTCTCTAGTTTTCAGAAATGCACAGGTTTGGTAGGTTTCCCTAGGTGCCGGCTGAGCTAGAGGCCAAAATCTACAGGTAGGCAATTCGCAAAAAACACCTCTGTTTTCTTCCAAAAATTTGGATGTGTCCACGTTGCGCTTTGGGGCGTTTCCTGTCGCCGGCGCTAGGCCTACCCACACAAGTGAGGTATCATTTTTATCGGGAGACTTGGGGGAACATAGATTAGCAAAACAAGAGTTATTGCCCCTTGTCTTTCTCTACATTTTTTCCTTCCAAATATAGGAGAGTGTGTAAAAAAGACATCTATTTGAGAAATGCCCTGTAATTCACATGCTAGTATGGTCACCCCGGAATTCAGAGATGTGCAAATAACCACTGCTCCTCAACACCTTATCTTGTGCCCTTTTTGGAAATACAAAGGTTTTCTTGATAGCAATTTTTTACTCTTTCTATTTCAGCAAATGAATTGCTGTATACCCGGTATAGAATGAAAACGCACTCCAGGGTGCAGCTCATTTATTGGCTCTGGGTTCCTCGGGTTCTTGATGAACCTACAAGCCCTATATATCCCCGCAACCAGAGGAGTCCAGCAGACGTAACGGTATATTGCTTTCGATAATCTGACATTGCAGGGAAAAGTTACAGAGTAAAACGTAGAGAAAAATTGATGCTTTTTTCACCTCAATTTCAATATTTTTCTTTTTCAGTTGTTATTTTCTGTAGGAAACACTTGTAGGATCTACACAAATGACCCCTTGCTGAATTCAGAATTTTGTCTACTTTTCAGAAATGTTTAGGTTTCTGGGATCCAGCATTGGTTTCATGCCCATTTCTGTCACTGACTGGAAGGAGGCTGAAAGCACAAAAAATTGCAAAAATGGGGTATGTCCCAGTAAAATGCCAAAATTGTGTTGAAAAATTGGGTTGTCTGATTCAAGTCTGCCTGTTCCTGAAAGCTGGGAAGCTGCTGAGTTTAGCACCGCAAACCCTTTGTTGATGCCATTTTCAGGGGAAAAACCACAAGCCTTCTTCTGCAACCACTTTTTCCAATTTTTTTGATAAAAACGAAATTTTCCCTGTATTTTGGCCAATTTCTTGGCCTCCTTCAGGGGAACCCACAAAGTCTGGGTACCTCTAGAATCCCTAGGATGTTGGAAAAAAAGGATGCAAATTTGGCTTGGTTAACTTATGTGGACAAAAAGTTATGAGGGCCTAAGCGCGAACTGCCCCAAATAGGCAAAAAAAGGCCTGGCACAGGAGGGGGAAAAGGCCTGGCAGCGAAGGGGTTAATCATTGGCTCACACTAACCCTTGTGCGATCCCTTTGGCCACCAAGTTAAGATAGCACACAAAGCTGTAATTCATTTGTGGGTCTTCAGGGGTGAAAAAGGCCAACACAGCCTACCTCCGAGTATGGATTCCTCTCTGATTGAAATGCATTTTTAGTAGTTGTTTCCGTTCAATCAAAAGTTCTTTGCATACACACACAATAAATGCAACAGATCTTCCTTGATTGTGCCACATTAGCAGCAGGTCATCCTGGAGGGATCTCTTTGTCAAGGTGGTAAGTGTGAGGTGCATGGAAGCAGACCCAAGCGATATTTCAAGATATGTTCCATGAGTGTACGTGAGTAACCTAGGCAGAAATACCTTTGAGGGGCCAATGTGTCAAAAGTATTGAGGGTCATCCAACCTTTGTCCCTCTTTGCTAGTAAGGCTTTGTCCACCACCAATGACAGAGACTTTATTGATTTTCACACCAGCTTTTTAAGCACAACATAGCTGGTGGAGAATTCCCAAAGCTGACAGACCCCCTACCCTATGCAAGCAGTTTGTGAGCTAAGACCTGGCAGGAGAAGAATCTCTTTGTTGCAGTTCTAGCCACAGAAAATGCTTAAGTGACTCAGAGGAGGCCCTCCTGATTTTATCCCAGCATACTATGAATGCTCCTTGCCTTGCCAGGGTCTGCCTTTGCAGAATGAATTCCAGCCTGATCTGTGCCGGTGAAACATAGCTTGGCAGACTGAATGTAATACTGCGAGCTTTGACAATGGTGCTGTCTAAAATCTTATTGTGCCTACCTCGCTGGGATTTGCTGCCATATGTTAGCACTGGCACCAATTTAGCTTTAATTATACGAATCACAGGATTTAGCAATGGTGCCTTCATTTTAGTCTTAAGGTTCTTCAATGAGATTGCCAAAGCGAGGCCTCTTCTCCCAGTTGTCTCTCTGTGGCAGACAAATTGGCTCTCCTTATCAACAATTACCCCCAAGTATTTATATTCGGATGCCGACTGAAGACATGTCTCACACCAGAACCATGCATATGATTTTCTGTAGTTTTTTCCAATCATCATGGTGCATGTTTTCTGAAAGTTAATAATTAGGTAATTTGCCTCAGAGTAATGTTGCATTGTAGCAAATAGGTGCTAGTCCACCTGGGTGTGGCTGACGAAGACTACATCATTGGCATATAGGAAGCTCGATAACCATAAGCCTCCAAGTCTTGGAGCATGAGAATTACAGGCGTTAAGTGCTGGTGTCAGATCAGCCAAAAAGAGGTTGATTAAGGTGGGTGCTAAAACACACCACTGCTTGAGCCCCTTGTTCGTCGGTATACAACTTGAGAGAAGCAAACCTTCGCCAAGCTTTACTTGCCTTCATGTAACAGTTTGTAAGGCTATTAACATGTCTGGCTGACTACTGGGGACCCCCCAACATGCCCACTTACTCTAAAGTTTGCCACGGTTCACATGATCAAAAGCTGCTTTGAAACCAATAAAGCAAAGATGTAACTGCAAGTTTGATGATTTGGCCTTGTCGATTAGCAGTGACAGGGCCATGATGTTCGTTATTGTACTGCTGTACTTTGAGAAATCAGTTTGCTTAAGCTATATTATTGATCTCTCTGTAGCGCACGTCAGGAGCTTCTCTCGTAGTGTCCCTGCAAAGTATTTCTCCTCCTTACGTATAAGGGCTACTAGCCAATAGCTTTTAGATAAGGACTTGTCGCTACTTTCAAATAAAAGAGAGATTATAGAGCCCCTCCAAGAGGACGGAATTGCCAGGATTCCCTTATTTCAGTGAAGAGTGAAAAAAATGCGTTCGCCCAAAATTCAGCAACCTGTTTAAATATTACAGGTGGAATCCCATTAGTGCCCGGAACCCCCTTTCTTCTGTATTTACTAATTTGCTGTTTAGTTATAGGAAGGTTAGCTGCCTGTGGTAGGACATGGTCCTGGCTGAATTTTGTAGAAAGAGGTGCTGAGAAGTTACAATCTGCAAAGGGGCTGCTCTAGCTGATTTCCCTTGCTCGTGTATTTGTTAGTTGGGCCTACGTTTGTGGACAATAGGCCTGCTGAAAGTGGTCACCAAGATACCTTGCCAGACTTCTTCTGGAATATCGGAGGTCAGGCCCCCATGTGATGAATGGATGAGTCTGTTGATTGTCCCCCAGAACCTAGAATTGTTATTCGGCTTCATATCCGCAAAGAGCTTTGACCAAACCTCTTCTTCTCTCGATCTGTAAATAGCCCACTTTATTTTTTTGTTGTTGTGATTTTTTCTGCTGTAGGAGTGTCTGCAGAGCAATGTCCTCTGCATTTTGGATAAGGGATCTTAAAATTTGGTTTATCTCTTTTATATAGTCCTTAATTTGGGACCATTGTCCCTTCATGATACTTCCAAGTCCATTGATGGAGAGGTTAGAGTTGGATTTCCATTGGACTGTATACAATTTTGCCGGGGCACTAGTGAATACATCCCATCCCTAAGATACACTTAATGAGGATGACTTCTGTGCTAAAAAAAATAGATATTGTAACTATAAAAGGGCCCCAATGGTTGACTGGGCATATTTGATCCTGTTATAATTACTTGTATAAATTGACCTGGGCCCCATCCGTGTTAGCTTGAATGTGGGTTTGATTGTTGTAAGCGAAAGCTCTTGAGGGAGGTGGTCGCTGTCCCCCTTGTCACCTAGCCGAAAGAATGCAACCTGATTGAAAACTGAGAGGGAAACAAGGGTGTAGTCGATTGTTGAGCAAGCTGTTAACGAGTAGTAAGAGGCCTCTGGGGGATTATCCTCAGGCAAACTGCCATTGGTGGCCCTTAAGTTAAGATGCTCCAGGTCATCCAATAGGTGCCTGCTCATTTTAACTGAGCGACTCTGAGAGCTTGCCCCTTGTGGTGGAATGCTCCAAAACGAAGTTTGTGCTGCAAGTGCTTCTTCCGGAGGAGCACCTATTAGGAATATGTTGAAATCCCTTGTTAGGATAAAGTCTCCTGTTTTTTCCTCACTTGTAAATATCACCAACTGTTCCATGAGGTTGCATGCCGTCATAACCGTGTGTTTAGGATAAACTTTCCAGTTTCTTCCTCACTTGTATATATATATCACCAACAGAATTTGTGCTGTCACATTAAACCCTTGTTGGTATGGCAGTAATTCTGTGAGATTTGTAAAGCTTTCATCCTGGCGACCTCGCTTAACACGGGGGCACTCTGTCATCAACCTGCAACTCCTAGAAAGTTCTGCTTGCAGGCCCCAATTGCCCCCTGGCCTGGTTGTTCCAGAAGCTTGTGGAAGGGTATCCGTCAGGAGATCATTTCTTTTCCACCTAGTTCCGGCGTCTTAGTCTCTAATTGGACTGTTCCGTTCACAGGCCAGGTATTAGTGATCGTCTGGGGGATGGTGCTCATGTTCAAGGAGGCATGGATGGTCTGAATTCAAAGTCCTGATGGTGTCTGTGCCGAAGTTTGGACCAAAATTTTGACCGCCTGCTCGTGGTTCGTAGTTGTTCTTTGACGTATTACAGGCCTAAAAAAGGATACAATATCACCATGGTTTAGAGCAGGCTTTCTATGCTGGCCTTTCCTCCTTCGAGCACGCCTTTGCTTTGCATTAGTTTTTGTTTTAGTATCAGGTTCTTTCGCTAGGGCGACATCCAGAGGTGAGGAGGTACCCTCCTCCAGGCTGTGGGGGGGCCTCCTGGTCAGGCTGTACCCTGTCCGTAGAGAGACCCGAGTTTGAACTGAGACCGGGACTAGCCAAGCTCTTACTAGAGGGATAAAAATGACTCTTGACTGAGCAGGTCGCCGCAAATTCTTGGTCAACAGGGGAAAATTCCTTTGGCAGTAAGGCACCGAAGCTCTGAGCTTCTTTTTTACAGTACGTGCATAGATTGCTTGCAAGGAAGAGGGTTTGTCCAGTATTGGACTACACCTGCATTTCGGATGTAATTCATGCTGGCCAGTCTGGGCACATTTGAGAAGTGAATTCAAGTTGCCAAGTTTCCCATCAATACCTATGACAAAGACTGCCAGGGTGTTTAGAAGAGCCAGCTAAATGTTGCATTGTGTCTAGAAGAGATGCTGAGGTGCTAACTCCTGTAGGCCAGCCACCATTGTCTGCATTGGACTTTTCTTTGCGCAAAGAGCCCAGGGCCATGGCACTGTCCTGTGTAGCAGCTTCCATGTTAATTCCTGGGGAGGCATCCTGATTATTGTGTGTATCCTGTGTGTAGGCTGCTACCATATCTTCCCATTCTTGTGTCCCAGGATACGAGAGCTACCCATGTTTACAGTTCTGAAAATTCCACTTTTAGAAAGTTCATTTTCTTGGTTTAGTCATTTAGTAGTAATAAAAAAAATGTATAAATCAAAGATGACAATAATAGCTAATATAAATGCCAAGACAGGGCACATATCAAGCGCCGACAATAAGTTATAGGACCATAGTATAATTAAAATCGACACTAAATATAAGCTCATTCAAAATACAAGAAATAAAGTTGGTGCTTGATAGACCTAGTTAAAAACTTCTTTAGCCTTGTTGATATAATAGTGTTTCAGACATCCTCACAATATCAAACAACTATCCAATAGTTGACAATAGCACTAATACCTCTAACGCTGTCCCATTGTTCAACTACTCCTTCAATAAAGTCTTAATTAACATTTTAAGAAGTTATAAAAGCTCATTTAGATAAACGTAAGAAAAATTCAGTGCAAAAGGCAAAACTCATATTTAAGCTCAATTATGATGGTGAAGTACATAAGCAAAGATACAGTGAAAAATTGCAAACAAGTATGGAATCAAGTACTAAAATAAAGAGGATAATGCTTTATATGCCTGATCTGAGAATTATTTTAGTGGTAGTATTGCACTATCTTCCCTAAGACTAAAACAGTATCTAACAGCCTCCACAGTCGATCTAAGTTTTTCCTTGTTTAACATGGGTTGCATGCACTTCCTTCTCAGATGTAAAAGTCTGGGGCAAATACATAAAGCATGAATGAGGAATTTTATTGTGAGTCCACAGAGTCGACAAATGGTTTTATCTTTACATTTTGGATTACATTTCCCCTCAAATTCATAAATTGGAATATAAAACAATCTGGACCTTAGGAATTTTATCTTAACATACCTGGGCAAATTTAAACCAAGACACTCTTGAATCAGGAAGGCAAAAGTGTTAAAGACTAAGGCCCTCATTACGACTGTGGCGGTCGGTGATAAAGTGGCGGTAATACCGCCAACAGGCCGGCGGTAATTACTGCCAAATTATGACCATGGCGGAAAGATCTCCGAATGACAGCCAAGGTATCACACCGACTGCCAGGTTGAAAACAACAGGCACCACAGTGGAGCCGCCTACAGCCAGGAGGAACTCGATGTTATGCCCACCATATTACAACACAACCCTCCACCTTTCCCGGGGTGGTATCCACGACATCAAAAGCCTGGCGGAAAAACTGCACAGAAGGGAAAGGTCTCATTGGAGACACAGGGAAGAGCCACGCCACCATGTAACCAGAACTGCATGTATTTCAGATGATATTCTATGTTTTGCTCCACCACGAACACCAACACCAGCGAAGATGATGATGGTGAGTACAGCCGCCTTGCGCTCAAGGGAGGGAGGGAGGAAAACGACAGTGATACACACACACACCACACACACCCCACACACACACCATACACACAACCAGATGCACAAGAAAACAATTTATCCCCCTAATTGGCAGAACAATGCAAGGACAAAACAAATTTACCAAAGTGAGTGTAATAATATCAACACAGTTAAAAGATAATAAGTTAGCCAATTTACCAGATATTTACAAAGTACAGAACTACGGACACTGCCCAGTCCTCAGTTTGTGTGGGCCACATGGCCACAGGCCAAAGTCCAAGGCCCCACTTGTCACCTGCATCAACACGAAGAGAACACTGCAGGGGCATCAGTTGGCAAATAGGCAGGCACCTCAGGTGGAGGTGGGAGGCACCTAAGTCAGGAGCGGAAACAAGACCACTGGTTCTGGAGGGGGCAACATGCCCTGATTGCTTGGTCCTCGGTAGTGCAAGGCCACATTCTCTCGAGTAAGTGACTTGCCCACTGGTCCTGGAGGGGGCAACATGCCCTGTGCTTGGTCCTGGGGAGTGCAAGGCCACAGTCTCTGGAGTCGGTGACTTGCCCACTGGTTCTGGAGGGGACAGGCCGCACAGTAGCCCATGGAGGCAGGATTACATAGCTTCCACCGGTGGTGACGGCTGCACTGTGGTGGTGCTGGTGGGAGGCCCCTGCACATCCCCTGTACCCTCGGATGGATGCACCGTGGTGGTTCTGGTGGTGGTGGGAGGCCCCTGCACACCCCCTTCACCCTCGAATGGATGCACTGTGGTGAAGCTGGTGGTGGTGGGAGACTCCTGCACATCCCCTGCACCCTCGGATGGATGAACAACCCTGGTTGGTGGTGGGGGCTCCGTGACAGCTGCTGGTGCAGGCTCCTTCCCCTTCAGGCAGGCTGGTGCAGGCTCCTTCCCCTTCAGTAACTGGGGCCTGGATCCCTTTCCACCACAAGTAGGTGCAGATGGAAGTGGGCCCGTGGACTGTGTGGCTGAGGTGCATGGCTGGGTTCTTCCTACCCTGGCCATACACGCAGGACGGTGGGGAGGGGTAGGGAAGAGGTCAATGGTGGATAGGAGAAGTTTCTTAGGGACACTGGGGTGGGAAGAGGGAGAAGGAATGGGAGTGGAGGATGAGGGAGTGGTTGTTGGAGGTGTCTATTTGCTGGATTTGGGTGCATGGATTGTGTGCTGTTGTGGGATGGATAACTGTTGGGTGTCTGAGTGCTTGCATTTGTGTACTTTAGGGGGGACAGACACAGTGGAAGAGGACACAGGGGACCTTTGCATTGATGTTGTGAGGTGTGCCAGGGAGGTATGTGTTCCGCTTGGTGTGGTGATGATGCTGGTAGTAGATGATGATGTAGTGCATGCAGGTGTGAGTGTGGATGTGGCTTGGAGGGAGGTGGTAGAGGGGGAGGAGTGGGAGACAGTGGAAATAGTGGATGTTGTAGTGTCTGCAAATGAATGGTGTTTGTGTGAGTGCCTGTGGGATGAAGTGCTGTGCTTGTGTTTGCCTGTGACACTCGGGTGTTGTCTTGTGTGCATGCTCGTCTCTATGTGTGGCTGGATGGGTTGGGGTTGAGGAGAATGGGACTGGGAGGTGGAAGTTGGAGGGGGACGGTAGAAACAGGGACAATGGCTGCCATCAGAGAGGAGGCCGTTGCCTGGATTGATCTCTGTTGGGCCGCCAATCTAGTGTGAATGCCCTCTAGGAATGCATTAGATTGTTGCATCTGGGCTGCCACCCCTGGATGGCATTCACAATGGTTGACTGCCCTACAGAGATGAATCTCAGGAGGTCAATAGCCTCCTCACTCAGGGCAGCAGGGTTCACTGGGGCAGGGCCTGAGGTGCCTGAGGCAAAGGAGATGCCCACTCTCTTGGGTGAGCGGGCATGGGCAACTCGCTGAGGGGCTGCTGGGAGGACGGTGCTGGTACTGGGGTGGCGGCTGTACCTGTAGCTCTGGTGGGCATAGAAGTTTCCGCACCACCAGGGAGCTTCCATCGGAGGAGGTATCTGTGTCTGAAGTGTCCCTTTCAGTCTCCACCGTGGTGCTCCCCTCCCCCTTCATCCCACTGGTGCCCTCAGCGTCGGTGGACTCTGCATCCTGGGTCCTGAGGGATGCAGCTCCCTCCGTCGCCGGTGCCTCTGCTCCTGTGCCAGATGATGCTAATGCAAATAAGGACAGGAAGACAAAACAAGAAAGGGGACAGAGAGGCCAAGGACACACTGGGTCAATGGCTGCACCAACACCACCGTTGGTGTACACAGCGCCCTCACATACAGGGAACAGGCCTACACACTATTCATTGCACCACCACTGATATTGCAATCAAGCTCCACCAAGTCATGTGGAGGGGCACACACCACCAACTGCAGTACACTTGGGACCCACGCAGCCTTGACCATAAGTGGATACTTACATGCTAGGTAGGCAGTATAATCCCTTCAGAACCCTAGCCACAAAAGGACCTACGCTGCTATGTCAGGCCTGGCCTAGGGGCATCCACTGACACACACCCACCACCCGGACACCACCCCACCAGGCGTAAGTTGTAATGATGGGCACTGTACTCACCCCCTTGTGGTTGCTGTGATGCCCCCAAGCGCCCATCCAGCTCAGGATAGGCCACCACCAGTATGTGGGCCATCAGGGGGGTCAGGGTTCGACGGGCACCGCTTCCTCATTAGGAGGCCCCAGGTGGACCTCCCCCGTCTTCCATGCCCAGCATCTCAGGTCCTGCCACCATTTACGACAGTGGGTGCTCCACCTGCCATAGACCCCAGGGTTTGCACCTCCTTGGCGATGGCATGCCATATACCCTTCTTTTGATGGGCACTGACCTGCAGTGGTTATACACACAGGAAAACACCATTAGACAAACAACCCAGCCAGTTACAAATATGGCCCACCATACCCGTTCCCAAAACCATTTGCACACAGATAGACCAGCACACAAGCTGTACGCCGCAAAGAGGACATCCTGATTAAACACGTGCAGCTAAATTGTTTTCCTCCAGAATGAGGATTTGGCCACAGTGAAGGCAGAGTTTTATGTAATGGGACATATAATTGGGGTGATTGATGGAACACATATTGCATTTGTCCTACCCGGGCAGAATGAACAGGTGTTCAGGAATCGTAAGAGTTTCCACTCCATGAATGTTCAGATGCTGTGCTTGGTGGACCATTACATCTCCCATGTCAATGATAAGTATCCTGGGTCGGTGCATGATGCCTTTGTCCTGAGGAATAGCAGAATCCCAAATGTGATGGGCCAACTACAGATGCACAGGGTGTGGCTAATAGGTGACCCCTGGTTCCAACCCAGTATATGTTGGTGTATGGTGTTGGCCATATAGGATAGTGTGTGGCTAAATGTTGTCCCTCAATATTTGCAGCTGACTCTGGTTACCCAAACCTATCATGGCTGCTGAACCCTGTGAGGAATGCCAGGACAAGGGCAGAAGAACGTTATAATGAGACACATGGGCGTACAAGAAGGATAATTGAAAGGGCCTTTGGCCTCCTGAAGGCCAGGTTCTGGTGCCTCCATCTAACAAGTGGATCCCTGTGCTACTCACCAAAGAAGGTCTGCCAGATAGTGGTGGCATGTTGCATGTTGCACAACCTGGCCCTCAGACATCATGTCCCTTTTCTGCAGGAGGAGGAGACTGGAGATCCCCTTGTGGCAGCAGTAGAGCCTGTGGACACTAAGGATGAGGATGAGGACAACAGAACATCAGTTATTTGACAATACTTCCAATGACACACAGATAGGACAGTGTAACTTTACATTTCATTGACTTTGGTTGTAATCTGTGTGGCAATGGCATGCTGATATTTACAACTTCTATGCCCACTTACTATTCCCTCTGGCAATTCATTTTGCAGATGTTGGTGATTTGACAAATACTCCTGGTGTGATCACTACAGCCAGCTACAAGTCAATAATCTATGCTCATTTTATGTACAGTTCATTTGCAATGTTTGTACCTGTTTAAAAAAATACGTATTTGATACACATGACATACTCCAAATTGATTTTTTTTCAAAGGGTGTTTATTGAAGTGCTAACATATAGGGGAGAGTGCAATGGGATAGGGTGATGATGGAGAAAAGTCCAGGGAATTGTTCCAGTATGTTTGTAGCGCAGGTGCATTGTCCAAGGGGACATAGGAAGGGGGCAATGGCAGTTCAAGGTGGACAGGGTGACTCAGTGGGACACAAGGGTGACAATCAGGAGAGTCTCATTTCCTGGCTGGGGTCTTGGCAAGTGTCTCTGGCTTCTGTCTGTTTCCCAGGGAATGTTTGTGGGGTGGTTCACCTTCTGCAGGGGCAGGGGTGCTGGTGGCCTGTGAGTCCTGTGTCGAGGCCTCCTGGCCACTAGCGGCAGCAGAAGTGGAAGGCTGTTCAGATGTCTGGCTAGTGGCAGGGGCACACTGGTGTGAGACTGCCTCCCTCATAATGCTGGCCATGTCTGCCAGCACTCCTGATATGGAGATGAGGGTGTTGTTGATGGCCTGCAAGTCCTCCCTGATCCCCTGGTACTGTCCCTCCTGCAGCCATCTGTTCTCCTGCACATTGTCCAGGATCTGACCCAAACTGTCCTGGGAATGTTGATAGGCTCTGAGGATCTCGAATAGTGACTCCTGGAGATTCCGTTCCATGGGACTGTCCTCCCCATGGCGCACAGCAGTCCTCCCAGTTTCTCTATTGGCCTGTTCCTCTGTCCCCTGAACCGTGTGCCCACTGCCACTGACCCCAGGTCCCTGATTGTCTTGTGTGTGAGGTGTAGCCGGGGTCCCTGTAGAGGTAGACACACTGCTGCTTGACGTGTCCTGGGGACAGAGGTGTGTGTACACTGGGTGGGTGCTATGGTGGTGTTTCTAGATGGGGGAGGCCCGGTGGTGGCGTGTGACTGGGCCTGGGTAACCGTCTGTCCAAGGGTCCCTGATGGGCCAGGTAGGTCATTCAGATCCTGAAGTCCAGAGTTGCTTTCATCTCTGTGGTCCTCTTCATTTGGGGGACTGGATAGTGCTGGCACATCCTCTCCAGAGACGTTGGCTGGGGTACCTGTGGGAATGTAAATGATGTGTTATGGTTTATGTGTCTGACATGTTGTACATCCTTGGTTTCCCCTCTGTGGTTGGATTTGCCCTGACAACATTCGCTTGTGTATGTTAGTGTATGGTGGGATTGTTAGTTCTCTGTGGTGTGCATGCTCTAGTGATGAGTGTCCATGCAGGGCTGTAAGGGGTGTCCATGCATTGGTACAGCATGCAGGGCTTTGCATTGGGATGAGTGAGATTTGATGGTGGGGTGTGTGGGAAGTCGTGGAGTGATGGGAGTGAGGGTGAGGGTATGTGATGGCATGCAGATAGGGGGGTGATAATAGTAGAGAGTTGACTTACCAGAGTTCAGTCCACCTCTGACTCCGGCCAGGCCCTCAGGATGCCTTATTGCCAATACTTTTTTCCTCCTATGCTGTGAGTTGTGGGGGAGAAGATGGGGGTCCATCGCCGGTCCTCTGGATAGCGAGCTGGTGTCTTGCTGCGTATCATCTCCCGTAGGTCGTTCCACCTCATCCCTAGTTCTGGGGTGCTGTCCCATGGCGTTGACCCTGTCCACGAGTCTCTGCCGTAGCTCCATCTTCCTAGCTATAGATATCTGCTGCACCTGTGCTCCAAAGCTGTGGCTCTACCCTGACAATTTCCTCCACCATGACCCTTAGCTCCTCCTCTGTAAAACGGGGGGCTGTTTGTGGTGCTATGGGTGTTATGTGAGGTGTGTTGGTGAGAGTGTGTTGGGTATTGTGTTGGGGTGTGTGATGTGGAGTGTGTGAGTGGTGTATAGGTGTGAGTGGTGTGTGGCTCTAGTTGTGTCAGTTGTCTTGGTGTCTCTCTGGTGGCAATGCTTTGTAGTCGTAAGGGGTTGTGGGTAATATGGGTGTGTGTTTTATAGTGGTGTGGGTGTATGGATGTGGTGTGTGTATGGGTGTCATGTGTGTGTTGTTTGAATTGTCCAATATGGTGTTGTTTTGTTTGTGGGTGTCCATTGTGAGCTCAGTGGTATGTACCGCCAATGGTTAACCACCGTTGAATGTCTGCCGTGGTGATTCGTGGGTCAAAATGTGGTGGGCGTTGTTCTGTTGGCGTAACGGTGTGGGTTTTGATACCGCCACTTTATCACTGACCTTTGGTCTGGCGGATTTGTGTATGTGGCTGAATTTTGACAGATTGGTGTGTGTGTGTCATAATATGGTGAATGGATATCAGCCACGGTAAGTTGGCGGCCGTCAGCGTGGCGGTAAGTGAAATAATGAGGGCCTAAGTCAGTGTGATTGTATAATTTAGACTGCACTAAGCCCAAGTCCCTTTGGCTAACATTGAAAATTCCTTGTAATACACTTTTCTGGGCTGTGGGATTTAACAGTACCAGTGACTCTAATTCAGGTACTTTATATCTTTCTACAATCGTGGCTACAATTTGCACCTCTAGATCCTTGTATTTAAATTGTTAGGCATTTGGTGCCTGCAGACTGCCTGGGTCATATGACTGGGTGCAGTTGGTTGTTGTGCTTTGTGTATTCCTCCTATACACCCTCATGGCATGGACAGTGCAGGGGCCCCAATGGGCAGCCCCGTCATGCTTTTCACTGCCTGAATTACAGGCAGTAAAAAGCGTGATAGGTGCTGTCGCACTTGATACACCGCAACATTGCCGCTGGTTCGATTACGAGCCAGTGTCAATGTTGTGGGTAGTTTCCCACTGGCCTAGTGGGAAACTTATAACAGGGCCGGTGGGCGGAATACTTAAGTAGTGGTCTTCAGACCTAATAAGTTTGCAGGGGGCCTCTGCCACCTGCCAATCTCGTAATGAGGCCCACTGTCTAGAAGCTTCTCCCACCTTCCAGACCACCAGTGTATAAAAGACAGACCTCAGACACCACCAATTCAGTAAACATCTGCCAGAAAGAAGGACTGTTTTGCTGCTACAAGTATCACCAATCTACTGGACTGCTGACCTGTTGCGCTGACATGCTGCCTGCTGTCCTCTTGCCTGAGAAGAAGTATTGGACCTGCACCTCCTTCTTGAACCCAGGACCCTAGAGTGACTCAAAGGTCTAGTCTGCTGGCCTCTATATCTAAAGTCTCAGGGACATAACAGACTTCCAAACATTCTGTGTCTGCACCTTGACACTACCATCTGTGAGTCTGCCCTGCCAAGGGGTGCCAACCCAGTCCTGGACCATTGGAAGTGGGCTTAAGGTGCTTACCAACAGAACCGATGCATCGCCTCTGCTCAACAGGGCAGCCTTGAGCAGAACTGCTGCATCGCTATTGCAGCAAGGAATGGATCCATCGCAAACGGCTCAAAGCCTGCTTTATCCTGCTTCTTGGGTCCCATGCACAACCTTTGGAACTGCTGCTGCACAACGCTTCCGCAAAGCAGATCCTCACATCTCTTGTTGATGGCATCCTCGACAGCGAACCTTCGCATTACAGCTTCACCACTCTACGGTATTGACACATCACCTTGACTGCTCATCGCATCCCGGACACCAGCCTTCATATCATAAACTCAGTTGACGGGATCCTCAATGCCAGCACAACAGGACCTTGCACAACAGCCTTGCCCCATCCTGGAACTGATACATTGCCCCAGTTGTGTGACGCATCTTTGACGCTGATCCATGCAATGCTCCACAAACCAGGTCAAAAGGCACTTTTGTTCAGGGGGCCTAATTGGGTTCCTGTAGCCAACCCATGCTCCGTCGCAGTCACCCGAACTTGTGACTTTGTCCGGGTGCGGCAAGATCAGATGTTCCTGGTTGGCACTCTACAGCTTTAAGTGCTATTTTACAATTTATTTTTTACAAAATTTATAACCCTGGTTCTAGTGATTAGATTTTTGACATTTTTGGTCTTGTTTCATTTATTAAATATTGTTCTATTTTTCTAACCTAATGTGGGAGCTTTTGTGTGGTGTTTTCTGTGTTTTACTATTTCAATTGTTGCAAAAATACTTTTCACATTTCCTCCACGTACAGTCTGACTGTTCTGTGACCAGCTACCAGGGTATTGAGGACAGGTTAATTTGGGTTTGCTTGTGCCTTACCTTGACTAGGATTGTGGTTTTTATTTGACCATGGCTCACACCTCAGGGAACCAGTAATCCCATTTGAAACATACTCTTGCAAGACTTTATGTACATTTGTATTGCATTGTGCCAGCACAAAGCTTTAGTAAAAATGAGCTAGGATCCTCCATTATGGGTCAGCGTAAGGTTTTAGTAAGTCACGTGGAAAGAAGTATGTCACATTTTATAAGTGCTTTTTTAAAATACCGGCAACTTAAAATTTAAAAAAACATACAATCTAATCCTTCTTTGATCATTTTAGAAATGTATCTTTATTTTATTTTATGGCATTTTTTATTTTTTTAATTGATTTTGTAATTGTTTTTTGTACAGTTCAAATGCAGATTCAGTGCTCAATTTGAGCCAGTGGTTTCAGGTGCTCGCCACTGGTACTTAACTGTCAACACCTGCACTTACGAGAATATGCCACATGGGGGCGCTGTCTCTCTATTTAGAGATGAGTTATCCAACAGTTGTAATTAATTTATTATAGATTAAGGATGACTTATACTTGACACCCAAGACATTCTTATAGCTTTAGGGGCCTGGAAAGTGTTAACTGTCACATATGTAAGAGTGTAATGGTTAGTAGTTGTGCTAGTACTGACTTTGACATTGCTCGCAGGGACAATAGGTGGTGCAAGTTGCAGTGACCTGCTGATGAGGGCCTTGACACTTATTTTACTATAAATTAAGCACTGGTTGCTTCAAATTGCTTGGAAATGTGGTGTTATAAAAAGAAGGTAGAAGTTCAGTTAGCTAAGATGATAGTCAAATGCTATCAAGTCACTGTCTGAATATCAGCAAAGGAGCACTGCAAAGGACTTTTGAAAGAATTGAATCTTCAATGATATCCAGCTCTTGAGGAAGTTACCTTCTGAGTGAAGGAATTAAGTAAGCACATTGAAAACGTAGAAGAATAAGAAGGAAATGATCTGCCACCAGCGCTTTTGAACCTTGTTATAGGGATACAGATTACTGCAAGAATAGTGGGAAAGGCTGACAAGACTCTGGCAAAGGCACTAATTCAAAAGTTACAGATGATATGTCTCCTACCCACAGGAAAAAGAATAAAAAAAATGCAAACTCACAGCAACATTAAAGGCTTAGGCAGCAACTTGACAGTGCCAGCCATCGTCTTTGGCGCCACTGACCTATGGAGTTTAATGGACTTCTCCATGCACAAAGTTAGACACACTCACAGATCTGACAGACAACTACAAACACACACACATTTGTACAGGGTTTCTCAACCAATGTTGAATTTGCTGCCACCATCATGAGTGTCTTGTAGCCTTAGTGGATAGGGCTGTAGCTACTTTATCCTAGAGAAGTGCTCTCTGGATGCGCCTCCAACTGGAAAGCCCTGGTCTGGGGTTCCTGTCTAGTAACCCTCAGTGGGCTTACATGATTGTCATGCTAGCTGTGGAAAGGCAACAGAGTCAAACAGAAACCAGGCAAATGGCAGGACAGCAAGGCTCACCAAAACAATGGATAGGACATTCTGTGACAATCGATCTGTCATAAGAAGACTGCTACAGTGTCAGGAAATTGACACGTGCCCTAAATCAATGTCAAAGTAATACATCACTTGACATGCCAATTGGTAATCACTTTGACTCCAAATGATTAGGCTGGTCTCCCAGCAGGAATGCATGCTAAACTGTATAAAAGAGGGTTTCAGCCAACTGGACCAAAAAATAGTAGATGTGTGCATGTTTTTCTTCTCTAAGCTCCTCTGTCTAAATTCTGGATACATAGGCCCGTATTTATACTTTTTGATGCTAAACTGCGCTAACGCAGTTTAGCGTCAAAAAGTTTAGCGCCGGCTAACGCCATTCTGAAGCGCCATGCGGGCGCCGTATTTATTGAATGGCGTTAGCCGGCGCTAGCAGACCGGCGCTGCCTGGTGTGCGTGGAAAAAAACCACGTACACCAGGCAGCGCCGGCGTTGGGGAAAATGGCGTTAGGGCGTCTTAAAATGGTGCAAGTCAGGTTGATGCCAAAAAATCGCCTCCACCCGATTTGCCATTTTTAACGACGCCCAGACGCCATTTACATGACTCCTGTCTTAGTAAAGACAGGAGTCATGCCCCCTTGCCCAATGGCCATGCCCAGGGGACTTATGTCCCCTGGGCATGGTCATTGGGCATTGAGGCATGTAGGGGGGCACAAATCAGGCCCCCCTATGCCAAAAAAATATATAAAAAAAAAAAAAAATTATACTTACCTGAACTTACCTGAATGTCCCTGGGATGGGTCCCTCCATCCTTGGGTGTCCTCCTGGGGTGGGCAAGGGTGGCAGGGGGGGGTCCCTGGGGGCATGGGAGGGCAGCTGTGGGCTCATTTTGAGCCCACAGGTCCCTTAACGCCTGCCCTGACCCAGGCGTTAAGATCCGGCGCAAATGCGGGGTTTTTTGCTCCGCCCACTCCCGGGCGTGATTTTTGCCCGGGAGTATAAATACGACGCATTTGCGTCGCAGTCATTTTTTTGGACGGGAACGCCTACCTTGCATCTCATTAACGCAAGGAAGGCGTTCACGCAAAAAAATGACGCTCTTTCCTCATACTTTGGCGCTAGACGCGTCTAACGCCAAAGTATAAATATGGCGTTAGTTTTGCGCCGAATTTGCGTCGAAAAAAACGACGCAAATTCGGCGCAAACGGAGTATAAATATGCCCCATAATATCTGATCTATTCTAGGAAGATCTAAATACAGTCAAGTAGAGTAGATTACAGATTATATCTATAGACCTGTACAGTATGATCCTTAGAAATGTAATGCTTTGGCACTCTGTGGAGGTCTACATCAAGTGCTCAAGAAGTTTGAATTAGCAGAACTATCAGATTCACCTCAAAATGCTCTTATTGCAAATCACCCTTTAATTATGATGGGCCTGCAATATGAGTTACCTGATCCACTGGAATTATAACGTTTGCTGGAACTCTGCTGCTCCCTTCTGTTTCATGTGAAGTTAGACTTGTTGCAAACAGTCAAAGTCTCCTGGTGGAATACAGGGGACAAAAGACATAAATCTGTATGGTAAATCCAATTCCTGCATGTTATTCATGATAGAGAATAATTGGACTGTGCCATTATGCGTTATAAAAGTGATGTAAACATGTAATTAATGACATATGTAAGGTGTGCTCTAATGTATTAATGTTAAAGTGGTGCATTGAAAATATATTAATCAAGGTGCACTCAGGAATGTTAGAAAGTTATATGCATGTTTGATAATGACATTGATCTACTGAAATATAATACATGTATGCTTTTATGGTCAATGTATTGAGATTACAATATTATTATTAGAAGTTGTATAGTCACAGTTATTTGTCATTGATTATACTTTTGGGGAGAAATGCATATATAGCCATGATTTTGATTATGCATTGAACTGCTTGCTAAGTTGACTTGAGCAATGAGTATCACTGACACACAAAAAACGAAGATTTGGCTGGACATACAAAGCAAGATACATGCCATAGGAGTCAGTCATTGCTCCATCGAGGAGGGGCGCAAAAGATGGTATGACCTCAAGTACAGAACCAAGGACCAAGGAAAGGGTAGCAGAACAGTTGGAGGAGGTGCATGGAACAGGTGGGGGACCATCCACAGTACCACCACCCACGGCAATCGAGAGCATGGTCCAGACCACTCTGGAGCCAGAGGCTGTTGTAGGAATTGGAGACCTGGACTGTCAGCACCTGGAACCTCCAAAAGTAAGTAGCAAATCTCACTTATTTACACTATTCAATGCACCATGCACACAACCACAGTCCACAAAAGCATGGATCATCCAAATTGTTCCATGTCGATATGCCAACCTCAAGTTCACTGCATTATGGGTAATGTAGTACAGTAGTCCAAATTTTGAGGAATATTTATTTTGAGAAGCCACACATCTGAGAGGCACTGACATTGTATCCCCTGTGTCCCATAGGTCTCCCTCAAGTAACCACTGATGACCCTAGTGTGGAGTCAGATGACAATGCCACCATGACAGCAGACGAGGCAGTCAGCATTTCCTCAGGGGAGTGCCGTACCACACCGATTGTTCCCCATGCACATGAGACCACAGAGGAGACAGATGTGGACAATGAGGCAGTAAACCTTACACCGGGACCACAGATGGATGAGAGTCGGCCACTGTGAACAGCTGGGTCTGGGCGTAGAAGGCGTTGTCTGACACATGATGCAGGTGAGGAGGATGTCACAACAGTACAATTCCTTGGACTGGAGGCATCCCTACTGAGCAGTCACCGCCTGCAAAACAAACAAATGCGGATGATAAACCGGACCCTGCACCGAATGCAACAGACCCTCACACAGGGATTTAGAAAGGCAGAGAATCAAATTATCCACCATGAACACCAACATGGTCAACCTCACCACCGCCATCAATGACCTGTGTAAGGAAATGTTTGTGGCTCGGGCCCATGCATGGCACAGAGAGCGCAACACAGCTGCACGTTTGGACCGGCTCAGTCAGTCCATTGGCTGCCTAGCCACCACAACTACCTGCCTGTCAAGGCGCACTGTCACGCTCCAGATAGAACTAGGTCATTCTGCTGGAGATGTGGCAAGGGGATTAGGGCGCATTACTGCTGCAGTTGACCTCATTCAGACCTCTTAGGCAGCAAGAGGTATTGGTGACACCCCTCAGGACAGTGAGGACATATCAACCGTAAGGACTGTTTCTGCCTCAGATGCCCTCATCCTGCTTAGTAGCAGTGCCCGCCAGACTTCTGTAGACCAACCAGGCACAGGCCATGGCGGTTGTAGCCATAGGAGGGTGTGATGTTGTCTCCCTATATTTAGCCTAAGGCACATGAGTTTAATGTGTCAGACTTTGTTACATTACACTTCTTTAGTGCTAGCTGTGTGCCACTTCTGACATTAAAGGATATTTTTGTTTTGCACAACCTGGCTATGTGTGTCTTACATTTGTAAGTGCTGTTACGATTGGCACTCACCTGCCAAAGTAATGAGTTGCTATGCGATCCCGTCTCCATCTGCCCTCCATTGCGATGCTACCATCCCTAGACTATCGTTGTGGTGGCTCCTGCTCCTCATTCTCAGAATCTGTGTCATCTAGAGATGTTCTAAACCATGCAGGTCTGAGTTGAGTTGACTCTTCCTCAGTATTCCGTGGCAAGACACGTAACACACGCCTCAGCCGGGTGGCTCACGGCGAGAGCGAGCACGAGGACGTGAGGATGTGAGGATGCATGGACGCGAGCTGCTACCCCGCGACCCCCGACAGGACTGGATGGACGTGGCAGAAAGCCCAGTGGCAGCGGTAGGCGGTAAACAGCACCCGCGATCCTCCAACAGCTGCGACAAGACACCCGGCGCCGCAGCAGTAACGGAAAGGAGCTGGTGGCAGAAAAAGGAGCTGGTAAGCACTGAGTTAAGGAGTGAGGGGAGGGGGGCAACTTTTCCTTCTGCTGTGAACTTTTGGCTTTGGGCCCAGCTGAGCCCCCCCTCTCCTTGCCCCCAACGCTCCCCTTCCCCCCAGCTATGCATATAGGTGCCGGATAAGAGCACTGGGGCTAGAAAAGCCAGAGAACAGTGGGCCAAAGCCCAGGGTGTGCCCCCGGACGTTGCAGCCACATGCCATAAGGCGGGCGGAGGCATTTCCAGCTTGCAGCTCCCAGGCCTGGGAGCTTTAGACTTCAGACAGCAAACTGTGACTGGGGCAAAGAATACAGTACATTGAACACTGAACACAGAACAAACACAGGAAAATTCAGAAACCGTGTGGCAAATTGTGTGGCAAACTGGCAAACTAGTGGCAAGCCAGGGAACGCCAATCACCCAGTGCACATGGCTGTAGCTCCCTGTTGCTGCCTTTCCGGTAAAGAAGCAACCAGAAGCAGCCAGCAGACAGACCGATGTGACTAGTACACACACAAGACTTGAATTGACCATCAGTTGAATTTCTCAGATATAGCCTGCTAACCCAGGGGTGGCAGCAAGGATGACACACTCACGGTAGGAAAAGAGCAGCAAAGAGGCAAAGGCAAGGCTCCCCAGGGGAAGGTTGGCATGAGCCAAAAAGTGAATCCGCAGAAAGGCAAATACCACCATATCCGGCTCAAACAATCAATGTGCCTCAAAAATCTCCGAGCCAGGGGAGGAAGACAGGTTACAAAATCACAGACTTCTTGCTTACTAAGAAGGAGTCGAACTCCATCCATAGTTTAGAAGGTACTGCTCTTGCCAACGTCCCTGCCAATGACCCTGACACAACAGGCACGGCAGAAGTGAAGACTGGGCAGGATGTTGAAAGGACTTGTGTTGACCTGGGAATAACAAACGCAGTTAATCCTCAGCCCAAAAAAACTGGCATAATGGTCAACGTACAAATTCACAGATGTTACCAAAGTGACACCTTTTCCACTTTAAATCTCAGTAACTAGAACAACTGGGGTGAGAGTCTGTGCCGCACCTCATTTTCTATCACCCCCGCAAGAAGAGAACTACACTGACTGTATTACAACAAAGAAATTACCACTGATAGATCTTTCATATACTTGCTCAGTTACATTCCAAGGCAATCAGATCACAAATAACAAAACAAAATTGAGATCCATTTGCAGTACAAGCTCACCAAGGAAAGACCGTTCATTTTGCAAGATAATAATCACAACTACATCTGACAAGCATGTAACTTCAGCTGCCATGGCAATGGAGCAGCAAGAGTGACTTGAGGCACCTGATGACCCTTTGGACCATACAACGGGGGCCAATTCAAACGTTCAACCATTAACATCTGGAGTCTCGTGGAAGGCCTTGCTAGCAACTATGGACGTGATGTCAGCAGCTATCCAATTTCAAGCAAATAAGCAAGACACCCAGGTAGACTTACTTAACATCCTGGCCATCCGCATTGTGAGCATTGACAACAAGCTACAATCCTTGAACGATCTGATAAAAAGGACTCAAACCCACTCATACACCTAGCAGGTGACATGCCAGTGCGCCACCATAGGCGAAAATTCACAAAGAACTGCGGAAATCCTAAATTACATCTTGAAAGAGGTAAAAGTCCAGACCCTTAGAACTCAAGAGCACTGAGTAGTGGTGAGAAGACCCCCAAGACCCCAGCGATCAAAGAAAGCACACAAAACGTGGAGGAACCTCATCAGGAAAGCAAGACTCTCATGGAAATTTACTCGTCTGGACACGGAAGTTCTCAGAGTAACACAGAGGACAGATCATGCCTTAGCACACAAGAAACAGGTTCCTCCACGGGCTTATCAAAGGAATCAGTTCCTAATAATTCAACAGAGGAAAAATTCTCCCTCACGAAACGGGAAAAGAAAAGACAAAGGAAAGCATGGAAAAAATGTAAGGGGGTCCAGCAACACAGTATATGGAAATCATTTGCTAAATCTAATGGCTTGCAATGTAAGGAACCAGGAATAACAGACAACAGCAAAAAGACAGCAAGCTGGGTTAAATCCAGTCAGACGAGGGAACAACAGCCAGCCAGTGAGGTCAACCTCACGTGTAAACCAAGCGCATTTGGGCAATCAATACACATTACAGCAACAGTCTCCTAAAACCCCCCTCTCTAGCTACAATGCAGGATGGCAGCTTTTCGCATTGCAAGACGGTCTTAAGAAAGCCACAGGGAAAAAGATCAACTACTAGTCAGTGCCCAGAACAGGGAACTCAGCAGGTTAGTGACAGGCCAGAAGCCGCCAAACTCAGGAAACACAACGATCAATGTGCAAGCTCCGTGCATAACACAATTGCAATAAACCAACCTACAACAAACCATCCTGCAGGTAAAAACAAACAGCTTTTAGATCACGGGCACTATCTTTGGTCAGGGGACTGCATAAACAGCACGGCACAAAAAGAATTCCAGGACATCAGACATCGCAGGACAAGGTGCCTTCAGAGGACAATAAATTACTCTTAATCCCTTGTTATGATTCGAAGGGGGCTTTTGACATACTAAATAGATGCACCATACTGAAGTTAATAAATGCGATTCAGCCCCTGGCTCACATCTCAACAATAGAGCTGATGACTGTTGAGTTAATTCCACACCCAAATAACAAAGACAAAGAGGCAACGCTAACATCCTGGGCCAGGTCTGCCAGGTCTGCCATAATTGACCAAATTTTAGCATATTAAGACAAGTACAGCGCATGGGGCATCGTTCTGTAAAAAATATATCAGCCCAGATACCCTAATATTCTAATACTGCAACAAAAGAAGGGCAGCTCAATTTTAAAAGATCATGTGGGAGTAGAAACCTCCCCAACTAATCGGAACAATAGTAAAACATCAAAGCTTGCTTCATCATGGCATCCACCAACAGATCTTCATCGGCATGCCCTTGACAGCCAAACAACAATAATTATAATTGGTCCTGACGGAAACCCAGATAATATCCATATATGCTCCTGGAACACCCATGGTCTAAAAAACATGGTCACCGACAATGCAGCCTTGAGTTTCCTACAGCAGTTTGAAATTATCATGTTGCAGGAAACATGGTGCACGGAGCCAATACAAATTTCAGGATATTCTGGGATAGACGTCTCTGCAAAACAACCTCAAAGACACGGACAACCCAAGGGGGGCCTCACAATGTACTGCTCCACGAAAATCAACTGGGTGACCAACAGATCGACCTGGGGATTGACCGGCTGCTACCGATTATGTTGGAACACCAGGCTCCATCAGGCAACAATAGAACATTACTACTGGTCAATGTAGATATTCACCCTGATTAAACGCAATACAGAGAAGATATGGAAACATTGAACATTGTAAAAATGCTGCAGAAGCAAAATAAGGACGCAATCCTCATTCTGTCTGGCGATTTCAACCTCGATTTGAGAAAGGGCAGCACAAAACCTCTTAACAGAACAAGCGCGAACACAAAGCTTGAAATCCTGGGATTGCATCTCCTGACGCCTCTCCCCAAGGATGCTTAATCCGCACAAGTAACCTTCTTAAGTGGCACAAAAAAATCCAATATGGACTTCACATTTATCAATGAAACCGCACTAGCATTAGTTTCATCATATAGGATCCAAGAACGCACTGAGAGTGACCACTTCCCACAACTCATCATGATCCGGAATAATTGGAGCCGGCTTCCCTCCGCTAATATCGTAATTTCAGCCCCAGTGACTTATGATACAAAAAAACTGAAATGGCGGGGGCCGGGCCTTGAAACAGCAATGGAAGAAGTGTATTGCAGTGCCGGCACGATTAATGAGCTCAAAGAAACACCAAGAATGCAAGATCATCCTCCAGGAGAACGAGTGACCGCTTGGACGCACTTGTGTGATTCCTTAATGAATACATTTTCCATCAAAAAACGTCTCCCAATCTCGGTTATAGAGACAAAAAACAAAGTTAAGAGTGGCAGAGCAGAAAAGCCATGGTTTAACAAAACACTGCGTAATCAGAAAAATCAAGCCTCTAGAGAATTAAAAAAAGCCCTAACTGACACACGCTGTGGAAGGAAATCTGACACCAAAAGGAAAAATAATACAAAGTTTTGGGAACTGATAAACGGACTAAATCAGGGAAAAAATCGACACACGAACGCTGGTATCGACGCTGCCACATGGGAAGCCCACATACAAACAATGTTCTCACTCCCAGAGCACCATAAGAAGGAGGAGGCCACTCAGGCAACCACTGACTCAAGTAAGATTAACTTTGGTGTCAGAGTGACAAAGCAAACTGATTCATCTCCAAACAAAAATGAACAAAAGTACACACTAAAGAGTATCGACATCGAAAAGCTGACAAGCTTTATCAAGAATTTAAAACTGGAAGGGGCAGCTGGCCAGAACGGAATCCCGAATGCTTTGTTTAGAGGAGACCATTCATTCTGGGCACACTGTATGACGCTGCTTTTTAATGACGTCCAGGGCACCATGGGTCTACAAGATGCATTGAGAAATGGAAGTATTATTCATCCAAAATCCGAAGCAGGTGACCCCACAAGCCCTTCAAACTACAGGCTAATAGCATTAATAGACGTGGAAGCAAAACTCTACTCAGCCTGTTTACTGCAACAACTAGCAGGATGGATTTGTGATAAACATCTAATTCCACAATGCCGAACAGGTTTCAGAGCTGGTATGGGAGCCTCCACTAACCTGATTACCCTGGCTCTGCTGGGAAACAAAGCCAGGCCTAAGAAGAAAATGCTATTTGCGTGCTTTATTGATCTAAAGGCAGCTTTTGATTGTGTCCCAAGAACCCTTCTATGGTAGAAACTGAAAGGTTGGGGCTTACCCTGCAGCCTCCTCAACGCAATGATGGACTTGTACACAGGCACTTGGGCACAAGTAAAAATCGGAGAAGGTGGACACCTCACCAACAGAATAGTTTCGGCAAAAGGTCTAAAACAAGGGTGTGTATTAGCTCCTACGCTGTTCAACTTATATCTTGCTGACCTACAGTACGCAGACGACATAGTTTTACCAAACACCAGTCGGCCTACAGCACAGCATTGATGCATTTCATACTAACATAACAAAGCAAGGTCTGGAATTGAATTTGAGTAAAACCAATGTTGTCCCCTTTCGAAGACCTGAAGTATAAATCTGCTTCATGGTTCATAAATGGAATCAGGGTGGAGGTTGCCCCTCATACAAATATTTGGGATTCACCATAGATCGCCTCTTGACTTTTAAGCCACAGCTTGCTGTTGCTCAAGCTAAAGCCCTTTCACTGACCTATGTCTTCAAAGTACTAAAACAGAAATTGAGCTGACCGTCATACTTTCACCTGCTCTCAGTCATGGCAGCACGGCTAATGCCCACCGTCACTTATGGCACCGAAATCATGCTGGGTAAGGAGGCAGGTTTATTCAACCAAGTACAGACAAAGGCCTACAAAACAGTTTTTCGCATTCCATGACCAGCATCTCCAGCCCAGGTCCGCCTAGAATTGGGTCTGAAAAACTACGAATTTCAGAGTAAATGCGCCTTCATCAAATTATGCTGGAGGATGCGCGCAGAAGAGATTGGTACCTTAAATACCTTATGGTGGATGGAAATCGAGGAGCAACAGCGCCACAACGATTAAGGCACATGGGGCCAGCATTTAAACAATTGTATTAAAGTGCTGGGTCTGCCAGAAGCCTAGGAGCAGAACCTGGGCCAGAAGTACTTTTATCAGAAGGCAAATGCTGTCACCAAGACAAAGGCCCTCATTACAACCCTGGCGGTAAATCCCGCTTTCCGACGTGCAGAAGACCGCCAACATACCGTTGCGGCGGCGGAATTCCACTACAGGTATTACGACCCACATCTCGGAATCCGCCACAATACAGACACCCACATAAGTTTTCCACACCAAAGGTCAGTGATAAACTGGCGATAGCAAAACCTACACCGTCACGCCAACAAGAATACGCCCACACTATCACGACCCACTAATCAACGTGGTGGTCTTTCAACCACGGTAATCCATTGGCGGTACACACTGCTGCGCTCAAAATATACACACATTTACAAAACACAACCACATTGGACAATTCAAAATTCACAAACCTGTGTGGACTTTAGGCTCACCTATTAGCTACACACCGTACCTCTGGAGTCACCCCATCACAGAAGGGATGCTGCTATTCCTCAAAATGTAAGTGTCATGCACTGAGCCAGGATACTTAGCATTCACATGGGAGATGTACTGGTCTGCCAAACGCACCATCTGCACATTCATAGAATGGTAGCTTTTCTGGTTTCTGTACACCTGCTCATTCCTGCAGGGGGGGAGGGGACAAATGCCACATGTGTACCATAAATGGCACCAATGATGTTGGGGAAATATCCCAGGGCATAGAAGTCACCCTTCACTGTGGGCAAATCCCTTCACCTGAGGGAAAACGATGTAGCTGTGCATGTGTTTCAGCAGGGCAGATAACACTCTGGACAATACGTTAGAGAACATTGGCTGTGACATCCCTGATGCCATGGCTACTGTTGCTTGAAAAGACCCACTGGCCAGGAAATGGAGTACAGACAGGACCTGCACTAGAGGGGGTATTCCTGTGGGATGGTGGATAGCTGACATCAGGTCAGGCTCCAACTGGGCACACAGTTCATGGATTGTTGCACAATCAAATCTGTAAGTGATAATGATGTGTCTGTCTTCCATTGTGGACAGGTCCACCAGGGGTCTGTGCACTGGAGGATGCCGCCATCTCATCATCTGCCCCAGCGGACATGCCCTATGGAGGAGAATGGTGAGCAGAGGGTCATACAACACATAGGTTTCACAAGGCTGTTTAGCACAATAGAGAACAATTCTTTGTGTGCCTTTGTCTGTCCATATTCATGGCCTAAATAGGTGTGACGCAGTTATTTGGCCTGCCATGTGGCCCCGTGTAATGAAGGCTGCCTGACCTGTAAAGAGGGACAAGGGGAAATGAGGTTACTACACAGGGGTTTTACACCATTGTGGTAGGAGTTCGAAGACCTTGGCGCAATTCAGCATTGGTTATCATTGGGCCCTATGGGTTCCAGTAGCCAATGACGATGTATGCAGGCGTTGACGGTACGCACCGCTGCGGACGTGACTGCCATTTTCTATCAGTTCCCTCAATTGATACCTGACCTTCAACAGGAGAGGACCTACACTGCAAGTGCTGCTGTGACCTGTGTCTGGAAGCGACAATGGCTACAGTGTCTGGGGAAAGGGTCCCTGCCTTCACTGCGGAGGAGTTGGAGAAACTGGTGGATGGGGACCTCCCCCAGTACACGCAACTGTACGGTCCTCCAGACAAACAGGTGAGTAAACTGTGTGCATGGTGGATGGCACATGACTGTATGGAGTGTCGTGGATGGAGAGACGGGGGGACAGACCAGCATGCGAGGATGTGTGTATATGTATGTTGGGCCACGGTGGGAGGTTTGTGGGCAATGTGTGAGAAGAACTGTACGGGAGAGTAACATCCATTATAACTTCACTTTTCCTCTAGGTCAACGCCCACCAGAAGAAGGGGATTTGGCGTGCCATCGCCAAGGCAGTGCGGACCCTGGAGGTCTACCATAGATGGAGAACCCACTGCCGGAAAAGATGGGAGGACCTGCGCCGCTGGACAAAGAAGATGGCGGAGGCCCAGCTGGGGATGGCCTCCCAACACGGAAGGGGTGCCCATCGCACCATGACCCCCCTGATGTACCGGATCCTGGCGGTGGCATATCCGGAGTTGGATGGGCACTTGAGAACATCACAGCAGCCACAAGGGGGTGAGTACACTCTCATTCAGGTGACTCTGCATGCATTATGAGGTGTCTGGGTGGGGGAGGTGGGCTGTGTGTTCCCCTAGGCCAGGGCAGACGCGCAAAGGTAGATCCATTGATTTGCAGCCTCATGCCCTATCCAACCCCAACGGTGGTATTTGCCCTCTACACCTAGTCAGGCTCCTATGGCTTCCAGCTGTGCATAATATGGTTCTCGACAGAGTCCCCTATGGGCATGTGCTTTTCCCCTGCCCTGTCAGTGCATGGCTTAGTGCAAAGGGCTGCTCCCTGTGTGTTGTGTCCACCAACGGTAGTGGTGTTGCATGCATTGACCATGTGTCTCTTCTGTCCCCCCCTTTTTGTTTTGTCACCCTGTCCTTGCGTGCATTAGCATCATCTGGCGGAGGAGCAATGGCACCGGAGCAGGAGGGAGCTGCATCCCACATGGCCCTGGAGGGTGAAGTAACGGAGTCCGAAGGCACCAGTGGGACGGAGGGCGAGGAGAGCTCCACGATGGGGACAGGAGCAGACACCAGCGACTCCTCCTCTGATGGGAGCTCCCTTGCGGTGGCGGGCACCTCAGTGCCTGCCGCATCAACAGGTACAGCCGCCACCCCTCCCTTCCTGTCTCGGCTCCACTCACACCTGCATGCACTACATCTTCATCCACTACCTCCATCACCAGCACGCCCATCACCACACACCGCTCACGTGCACTTACCACCCCACTACCATTCACACATCCCCTGTGTCCTCTCCCGGTGTGTCTGTGAGCCCTCCTCCCAAACTTCACAAACGCAGGCACACACCCACTCAACAGCCATCCACCTCACAACAGCCTCCGGCCCATGCACCTTCACCCAAATTCAGCAGACGTACACCTCCTACAACCACTACCTCTTCATCCACTCCCAAACTCCCTCAATCTTCCCATCCCAGTGTGTCTAAGAAACTCTTCCTCGCAAACTTTGATCTCTTCCCTACACCCCCGTCCTTCCCCTAGGGCCAGGCTGTGCAGGTCCCAGCCCAGCGCCTCAGCCACCAAATCCTCCAGCACAGTGGTCTCAGCAAGTTCGGTCACATCGCAGGTGCCACCCATCAGGGCTGCCAGTGTGCCACCTAGCGAGGCCAAGGAGTAGGCCATTCCACCACCTACCAAGGTGAAGAAGTTGCCGGAGGGAGAAGCCGCACCTACCAGCAAGCAAGGGCTCCTCCAAGCCAAAAGAGGACAGTGGCAAGGGACCATCAGCGACATCAAAGGTGGAGAAGGGACAAAAGCCTAAGAGCAGGTCAGGACAGGGCACGGAGGCTCCGGCTGAGGGACCAGAGTCACCTCTTCTGTCAACCACAACATCAACCAGTACGGCGGTGGACACCGCCACCTGCACTGCCACCTGCACCGCCACCTGCACCACCACCAGCACTGCCAGCTGTACGTCTGCTGCCTCACCAACAGTCCCCAGCATCATCCCCAGTGGGCAGCCATCCGAGGCTGCAGGAGACGTTCTGCTGTGCCCCTCTACAGGTGCAGACACATGCACCACCGCCAGCACCTCCGCCACAGACACATGCACCTCCACCAGCTGTGCGACGTGCTCAGACAGTGCCACCACAGCTGACATGACAATCATCCCCAGTGGCCAAACGTCTGAGGCTGCAGGAGACGTCCTGGACCCTGCCCAGCGTACATGAGGCATGACTCCCAGCACTGTTTGTACCAGCAGGTGCCAGGCGAAGTTGCAGCAGGGTGGAGTGTGTCTCTGCCTCCATGGAGTATCATGCTACCTGTTCCCAGGCAATCTCATGGCACACACACCCAGGTGAGGGAATGGGACCTGCCACACTACATGTGAAGTACTCTGGACACCAAGCCCCCTGCAGAACCAGTGGAGATTCACATCCACTACCTCAGTCCTTGGCAGGATGAAGCACTCTGGGCACCAATCCCCCTCCAGAACCAGTGGAGATTCACATCCACTACCTCAATCCTTGTCAGGATGAAGCACTCTGGACACAAAGCCCCCTCCAGAACCAGTGGAGACTGTTATCCACTTGAGAGACTGTGGCTTGGCACTCCCCAGGATAAAGCAGTGGTCAAACCACCCACTCGAGAGACTTGAGAGACTGTGTCTTTGCACTCCCCAGGATAAAGCAGTGGGCAAACCACCCACTGGAGAGACTTGAGAGACTGTGGCTTTGCAGTTCCCAGGATAAAGCAGTGGACAAACCACCCACTGGAAAGACTTGGGAGACTGTGGCTTTGCACTCCCCAGGATAAAGCAGTGGGCAAACCACCCACTGCAAAAACTTGAGAGACTGTGGCTTTGCACTCCCCAGGACCAATCAGTGGGCATGGAGCTTCCTTGTGGAGCAGTGGTGTCGTCCGTTCATCCGGCTGAGGTGCCCTCCTCCCTCTCCCCCTGAGGTGCCTGTTTATTTTCCATCTGATGCCCCTGCAGTGTTCTCCACATTTCTAGTCAGGTATCTTGTGTGGGCTTCGCCAGTGCATTCTGGGACACTGATGCACAGACAATGATTTAATTAATATCTGGACTTGTGTAGTTGGTGTACATATTTGTATATACTGATTTTTTAATCTGGCCTATCTGATTTTTATTGATTACACTCGTTACAATCGTTTCATTTTGTCCTTGCGTTCTTCCATGGGGTGACGGGGTGTATATGTAATGTTGCTGCATGTATTTGTGTGTATGGGGTTGTGGGTGAGAGTGGGGGGTGGGGGTGTTGTGTGTTGGGTGTGTGTATCACTCTTTTTTCCCTCCCCCCCTTCCCTGTGTGCTAGGTGCAGTACTCACTGTGGTCGTCGCCGGCGTCTTTGCTGCTCCTGAAACAAGAGGAGGTAGACCAGCATGGGCAGGATCTGTAGTTCGGGCTCCATGGCGTCCTGGTTGTTCGCAAAGTGTGGAAAGGTGAGTGGTTTCCATTCCAAGTCATGTTTCCTCTGTGCTTTTGATGGCATTGGTACCGCCCCGGAAAAGGTGGCGGATAGGTATGTTGTAATACAGTGGGCGGAACCTTGTGTGCCACCTGTCTGTTGGCGGTTACCCCAGTGGTGTTTGTTTCTACCGCTGTGGCGGTTGGAGTATTAAAGTGGTTGTCTATGTTGGCGGTTTCTGCCATGGTAGTGATTCCATTTTTTCTTCCGCTGGCCTGTTGGTGGTATTACCGCTGCTTTAACACCGACAGCCAGGGTTGCAATGAGGGCCAAAGTCCTTAAATTCTGGCAAACAAAAATTGGCAAGAAGACAGCATGTCTGGATTGTAATAACATCATACAAAACCTTACGAGCACAGGAATACCTAGCAGCATCCTTCAATCAGTTGCTGAAACACCAGTTCATGCTCTTTCGATCTGGGTTGATGTAAACGAAAGACATGGTCCCTTCATGGAGACAACAAGATTCAACACATTCCTGTCGACTGTGTGGGCACAGACAGGAGTCACTAGAACACATTTTTTGTGTGTGCCTGGCATTTCTAGGTTGCAGGACATTGTATCTGAAAAACACTTTTAGGACATTGAACATATGCTCATGCAGGCCGGCCATCATCAGTTGGCCCAGTGGTCTCTCAATCCTGTTTTCTTGTCAAGGGACCAAATTTATGGTGCAGGCCCAGAAAGAACTAGGGAATGAAGTCTAGTGAAGCGCGCATGGGCTATCATTTTATGTTAGTAAATCTCTTAGTAGGTTAACTGCAGCCAGAAAACATCAGTCTCAGGCATAACTTAGTGTTAATAACTTTTAATATTCCTTGTGCCTCACTCGTCTACAATCATAGTTCTGTATGGGGGTAAGAAAGCACTAAATTCAAGACTAAGAGTAAGGTTAGAATCAGTGGAGAACTTTTTAGCCAGGTACAAATTTATCGTAATGATAAGTTTTAGATTAAACAAGCACTTCTTGTTTTACGAGTCTTTATTTAATACAGTGAGTATGCTAAGTACTTATACAAATATGCATGTTTGAATTGCGATAGCTTTAATTAACTGTGTCAATAAACTTAAACTTGTGTGTCATCTAGGGTGAGATGTAGCCCACGTTTGGTTGCTATGTTGTGTAGGATGGCACATGTCATCACAATCTTGCATGCAGTCTCTGGGGCATACTGGAGTGCACCTCCACTTTTGTGCAGGCATCTAAAACGTGACTTCAACATGCCAAAGGTCCTCTCAATGACGGTTCTGGTTCGCCGATGTCCAATGTTGTAGTGCTTCTCATTCTGATTGACAGGTGTTAGGTAAGGGGTGAGTTGCCTCAGAGCATATGCACTGTCACCTCTGTAACAAAACAGCATATATGAGCACGGCTTCACATGGTTATGCATTGAAATGTATTTCTGACATTGGTGTGTACTACACAGTACCTAATAAATATCCTTCACCAAACTCCCCACATTCCTGCTGTTGGTGTATACCACTGTGCCTGAATATGTACACATCATGTGTGTTCCCTGGAAATGTTGCCACTATATCAGTTATGACATTATGGTCATCACATACCACCCGGAGGTTGAGTGAGTGAGTACATTTCCTATTGCGGAACACATATTCCAGAATTGCAGGAGGACATGTTGGTATATGTGTCCTGTCTACACACCCTATTACATGGAGAAAGTTTGCAAATTCTGTAGAAGTCCAATTTGGTGTTGTGTATTTCCTCTGCATGCCTGGGAAGGTATATGTATCTGGACATGAGTGCGAGTATGGCATCTAGGAACCTTCTAAAGAATCGTGATAGGGCACTTTGGGACATCCCACCAGATACTGCAATCACCCCCTGGTAACTACCAGAGGCCAAGAAGTGCAGTGAGCACTTGCACATGTGTGGGGATGGAGCAGCTGCGCAGGTTTGACGTTCTAGCTGAGGTTTCAGCAGTTCAATAATCTCTAAGATGACTACGCTGCTCAGTCTATATTTGTCACATATTTCTTCCTCAGTCTGTTGAAATATGGTCTGCCTGGTTCTGTATATCCTCTCCTGTCTCCGCCTCCTCCTCCTCTGCTGGGCAGCCTGGACTCGCCTCCTCCATGCAATCACGTAGAGTGCAGCCATTTTGAAAAAAAAAACAGATGCCTTCTGGGTCTGCTTTTATACTTTGGTTCTGGTTAACATCTGTTTGGAATCAGTGCTAATCCGGGTGTGCAAAACGGCCTATTTGTGACTATTTGCAATTTGCCACTGCCTTGTACATTCCGTTTGCAACTCTCAAATTTACTAATTCTTAATTGTGAGCCGTAAACTCGAATCGCAAATGTTTGCGATTCGGTAATTGGTTGCATCGCTATTTGGGACTCGTAAATGGCATTTGTACATACCATTTCACATTTTGCACGGTTGTAAATAGCGCTGCAACCGATTTGTGAGTCGCAAAATATACGTACATGTGGCCCTTAATGTTTAACTGAATGGGTAACACTGTCAATTAAATTGAAGGTATTGATTTGTTTCTCCTTCTCCCTCAGAACTCCTGAAAATATCTGTCAGCACCAGAAAAAGTAGAAGATGAGGCAGATGCATTCTAATTCCCTATAGACTTGTAATCCCTGTTATTTTCACCCCTCCTGGAATTACTGGTATCTTCATTTATGTAATCCTGGGGAAGGGACATGACAGAGTTTATTATGGACCACTCATAAAAAGGGCCTTAAAACATATCTTTGCGTACAAGTCATCTTTAACTTGTGAACAGAAGGCAGAATTGCTCAAAATATGGTGCTATTTTAAATCATTTTGGGGTATGGAGTAAAGAATTCTAACACCATGGCCAGGCTTTTCGGTATTACGATGGTTCTGACCACAAATTAACAGGGCATTAAAATGTGGCAGTATTTGCAAGGATGGGCATGCTGTTGGAGACAAAACTTTCTTTGAACCAACCTGTGAATGGTGCAATGAAGAGGGTAACCCAAAAATTATTTAAAAACTGAGCATTGAGCCAAGGTTAGCCAGCAGGGGAACTTTAGTAGGCAAATCATCAAACCATAATTTTAAGAGGGCAACACTTTGGATGCAACAGCAGATAGAATTCAAATATCTGAGTTGCTTATAAGCTCAACTCAGAGCCTCTTCAGAGAATACATCAAAGAGATGTCTCTGATTTTTATTATTGACAGAAGACATTTGAAGATTCTGCTTCTCTTGAATCAGAAATCAAGGTTATGAGTGGTGTTCTCTCAACTGGCTTGTTGCTAAGATACAATAAGCCTGTTTTGTTATACTGTTTGCAAAATACAACAACCTTGGTCTTTTTCTTTCACCACTAATATGTTCTATTTATTATATTTATCGGGAATAGTCCAATAATGAATTATTACCAAGCTTGTCTCACACCTAAGTGCACATATAAAGACTTTGCATGACCTGTAGTAATCTGAAAATTATGTCCCAAATAAGTACTTTGTTTTAGTATGCCTCTCACTACACCATTGAAAGCATCCAAGAAAACAAGCAAGTAGCAAAGCCTTCAAAATATGAACAGCCCAACCTACCAAGATAGAAAGGAACAGGATGTTATTGCTTAAGTGAAACTCTGGGCAAAAACTATTGCGATAGCAAGAAAAGGGTAAACCTCCTATACCTACCTCTAAACTTAGAAGCACCACTCTTGAACAGTGGTTGAAACACTTCCAGTAGTTGGAAACTGTAGCACATGGGAGGTAGGCTTGAAAGAGTGCAAATATTAATTGAGCCCAATAGCTCGGATCATATTAAATAACAAAACAGGTAGGTCATTGGAGTGAGAAGACCTGACATAAGCTAATACTTTTTGGGTGAGCTATTTCAATGTAATTTACCAGATTCCTATCAATAGTTGATAGAGTTCCCTTGTGATTTACATATAAACAATATGTATGATTACAACATACCTCCCAGCGGACGTTTTTTATTTGAATGATCACAGAAGAGCTGCCCTGTGCATGAAAAAAGGCATCTATGCTTACCCATGTCCTATTTTCAGGCATGGAACTCTCTACTGACAGTGCGTATATCTATGCATATATGGTACAACATTCTAGTTTTAAACATGGGCATGACAAGGGTGAGTGAAAGGAATTGAATTGCAGTGAATTGAAAGGAGGGGCATAGGAGGGTTAGGCAAATACAAAAACACTCCTTCAGAAGGGTACTTAAGTTGAAGTTCACTCAAGTTTTACCCACGTCTGCTCCAGTAATGCTATAGTGAAAACACTCTCAGCCCCAGTCAAGTACCTTATTGTACATGACTACTCTATAGTAGCCCAAAGGAGTCAAAGAGTAATCAATGGAGTTATTGGATAACACAACCAGTTCAAAGTCCAATGTTAAAAAAAAAAGTAAAAGAATAAAATGATCAAATTACTTTACAAATTGCAAACATGATATCAATTACATTGTAGAAAATGTAAAACATATACAAAATGAAAATAGCAAAATTAATTTAAGAAATGTTCATATAACTTTAGACATTGCAGACACCCAAATAAAACACTTTATAGAAATAAAACCATAACAGGAGCACATACCTTACAACATTTCACATATGTACATTGCTAACAAATTAAAAAAAAAAACACATGAATTACTTCACAATTGGCACTACTGTACATACAGTCAAAGACACATCATAGCACACTGCATGTCCTAAAAAATATGCCATAGCACATTGCATGTTCTAAAAAGATATAATTTGGATGCCATTTGATGTGTATTGTGGGGCAGTACTGTTTGTGCTTCATTAGCCTTCATCCGTAACTATGGTGATTATGCCATCAATCAGAGTGTATAATGGGGCGCATGTAAAAATTGAATGGTTACGCATGGACATCTCTTGTAAGAATATCAGAAGGAACTAAAATGATGTTTAGAATGCCTTATTTGAAGAATGAGATTACACAAGAGGCCCAGCTAAAAGAACTACCACAGGATGGATAGGAAAAAAATGATTTTCCTGTTAGAAAAGCCCTCACCCACCAGGGTTACCCCTTTGTGGGATGCTTCATCATTGAGTTTCTTCACGTTCCGCTATAGAGCAGGGTGTGCTATGACCTATGGGATACATGGGAGCACTGATGTAGTCTTGTCAATGTGAATCACAGGATGGGTGGGGTCTTGGGTGAGTTAAAAATACCTGTCTCCTAGTAATTCTGAGGATTTAATAGATCTCTTGGAGGCGGTATGATTAAAAAAGGGCTGTGGAAGTGGGGGAAGTAATGTACCTGACTTCCTAGTCTACATGTTTTGGAGCCTTACCCCTATGCTCCTCTTCTGGACCAAGGTGGACTCCCTGGTGCCACTCCTTGTTTGACTAAATAATACATGTTCTGTGATATGGTGCAATTCACCTTACTAATGTAGAGTCATAAGATGATACCTATTGTTTATGGTGTCCGTCATTGATACCTGTGGAAATACAAGAGAGGCATAGTTATCTTAGCCCCCATTTTTAATGGGCCGCTATCTATGTTATTTGTGGGTGTGGTGCCACCTATTTACAAACTTAATCCCACTCGTGGAAAACGGCACTTGTGAACATCAGGATTGAGAGACTAAAGTACTCTCACAATCAGCAGTACAAGACATACTACATTGAAAACTTTTAAACATGTAAGCACGTGAAACACACCAAACAGCACACACGTGGCACATGCTTAACCTGCTCAGTAGTGTTTGGATTCTCATAACATAGCTCCTCCAGGAGGAGGGTGTGCTTGTAGTCACACTCTAAAGATTTGGCAAAGCTTTAGAATCGATACATCTTACCGTGTCTGTAGCACCATGTAAACAATGTTCAAAAGGCACTTACTACCTCAAAGTGACACTCCCACTCTGTACCTAATGCTCATCTCCCTGGGGTCTGAAACTTGAATGCTCACATGGGAGGCAAGGTTAAATGTGCAGCAGCTCTTGCATCTCGGCATGCTAAAGTGAGCAGCACTAGACCGCTAACCTTCCAAAGATGGCAGCCTCCCGTTGAATGAACGGCGGTCCGCAAGGACTCTAAAAGTAGGTATCCCTTGTGGGTGCTTGACATTGCACAAAGGTCATTGGGGCTTCATGGGCTTACAGAGGCAGAACTGGGGATTCCCCTATTGTTTTGATAATTATTTCGGAGTTTCTTTCTTGTGTTTAACAAAGGGTACTCGTTCCCTTTTTACTGTGATGGTGACGTATATGTGGGTGGCTAATATTTGTTGTTCAGTGGTTGCTCTTTGTGACACTATGGAATGTAAAGGAATGAGATGGACATAGGACCTTTTGCTCTGCCTAGGTGTACCATTCATTTCAGTATATCCGACTATTGATTAATGTGATGTTAATGCATCATCAGCTGGCTCCAAGGTATGTTCTCACTGAGGTCAAATTGGTCTGTCTTCGAGTCTTCCCCAATGTGACACATGACACATAATTGAGGAGGTTATCTTTGACTTAGATTGGGACTACCAAACACCACAGAATGTGGTTATAGAATGCTGTTTCTGGGCCCTAACCAAAATGTTTTTGGAATTTGAGAAAAATCTGTACCTTCAGAAAATGGGACCAGCATGGGAAGCGCCTTTGGTCCGAGTCTGGCCTGTCTCTGTGTTCATTATCCAGAGAAAGAGAGAATCCTAAACCCCACCATTTCATACAGAGACAACATAGAATTGTGGAAAAGATTTATTGATGACATACTGGTTACCTGGAAAAGGGATGAGACACAAGTGGTGACATTTTTAGCCAAAAACTGTTCACTCCTGTTTGGTAGTGCTCACCTCTGCCATTTGAGAGAGAACCTACCGTTTGGACAATTTCTCAGATTGAGAAGGAATTGCTCAGAGATACCAGTTTACAAAAAACAATCCAAGAGTTTAGCATCTAAAATGGAGGCTAGGTAATACCCCCCAAGAATAATCAACCAAGCCATGAAGCGAGTTTCCAATAATAACAGAGAAGTCCTCCTGGACACCCCTACCCAACAAGAGAAGGAGGAAAGACCAATATGTATCACAACATTTAACATAGTCTCCAATCAAGTAAGCAAGATCATCAAAAAACATTGGCGTATCCTTAACAGTGTCTCATTAAATATTCCCAAACCCATGTTTTCACATAAACGGGAAAAGAGTCTTAGAGACATGCTTGTACACACCCACCCATGCCATCTTCGTGGTAAACCAGAAGATATCAACTACCTACAACTACCCAATGGACATAATCCATGTGGGAACTGCAGTGTGTGCCATCTAACACAGGTCACTAAACAGGTCACCTTTATCGGCAGCACAACATGGGACATTAGAGACTTCTCCAATTGTAACACAAAACTAGCAGTATACATGAGCACTTGTCCATGCAACCTACATTATGTGGCAATGACTACCCGCAAGGCTAAGACTCGTATCTGCGAACACCGTAGTAACCTGAGATAGACGGGCTATGACTAAAATGTCCACTCATTTCAAAGAGAAAGCCCACACAGTGGAGGATTACATTGGGTTATCCTAGAACACCATAAAGATATTAATTGTGAGTCTACACTGTTCGAAAAAGAACAATGATGGGTTGCAGAACCCCCTTCGTTCCACGGGTGTCTGTGAGAGTGAATGTGAGAGTACTTTAGTCTCTCAGTCCTGATAATCACGAGTGCCATTTCCCACGAGTCGGGTGCAGTTTGCAAATAGGTGACACAACACCCACAAACAACATATATAACGGCCCATTACAAATGGGAAATTATGATGACTATGGGGGTCATTGCGACCCTGGTAGACGGCGGAAATTTGGGGAAAGGTACTGCCAACAGCATGGCGGCACCTTTTCCCAAATTATGACATTGGCGGTTTGGCACAAGCCAAACCACCAATGTACCACTCCATCTGCCTGGGTGGTAACAGCCTTCAGGCTGGAGACTTCAGTCTCTAGCCAGGCAGCCGTCACAATCCCACCCTCGGGATTATGCCCCCACCTCCTGCCATGGTTTTCGTGTCAAATCTACTGCCCTGAAAACCATGGCGGTAGGCACTATCAGTGCCAGGGAACTCCTTCCCTGGCACTGATAGGTGTCTCCCCTGCCCCTTCCCCAGAGTCCTCACCCACTCTCCCCCTCCCGACCCCCGACATCCACACACCCACACACACACACATACACAGTCATACAAACACGCATACCCACATCCACCCACGCATGCACACATACATACCCACACCCCGCAACACACACTAACATACACTGTAGCACACTCGCATACACGACACACAACATACACGTACACTCAAATTCATTAATTCATGCATGCATTCCAGACAACTCACACCTGCATGCACGCATACAAAAAAAGAGACCTCCCCACACACAACACCCCCACACACGCACACAACTCCCCCCACCTCCCTCTCCTGTCGGAGAACCTGGCTTACCTGCTTGCAGGGGGTCCTCCGGCAGGCGGTGTATTGCTGGCATGGCACTGCTGCTGGCAGCAGCGCCACCTTACCACCGTCCGCCGCCATGACTGTCCACGGAATACCACCTGTCTTCTGGTGGTATTCTGTCTATGGTCATAATGTGGTTGGCGGCTGGTAACCACGGCGATGGTATGTTGGCGACCATCACCTTGGCAGTAGGTGGCATTTACTTGCCAATGAAATAATGAGGCCCTATGTCTTTCTTGTATTTCCACAGGTATCAATGACGGACACCATAAATGATAGATATCATCTTATGACACCACATTAGTAAGATAAATTGCACCATATCACAGAACGTGTATTATTTAGGCTTTCATCAGAGGTAGTCAAACAAGGAGTGGCACCAGGGAGTCCACCTTGGTCCAGAAGAGGAGCATAGGGGTAAGGCTCCAAAACATGTAGACTAGGAAGTCAGGTACATTACTTCCCCCACTTCCACAGCCCTTTTTTAATCATACCGCCTCCAAGAGATCTATTAAATCCTCAGAATTACTAGGAGACAGGTATTTTTAACTCACCCAAGACGCCACCACTCCTATCCCTCCTGTGATTCACATTGACGAGACTACATCAGTGCTCCCACGTATCCCATCGGTCGTGGCATGCCTCACTCAATAGCGGAACGTGAAGAAACCCAATGATGAAGCATGCCACCAAGAGGTAACCCTGGTGGGTGAGGGATTTCTAACAGGAAAATCCTTTTTCCTATCCATCCTGTGGTAGTTCTTTTAGCTGGGCCTCTTTTGTAATGGTATATAGGCTATAAGGAGGACAGACCCAGCCCCACAACCTCCTTCTCCGTCTTTGTTTTTGTTTATTTTAAGAATGGACAGTGATATGCTGGGATTTCTCCAGGTAATGAAATAAGGACAAGGATATTGCTTAGACCCATCATCACTGGGGCAAAGATAATGTCCAAGCCTATGTATGGTAGGTATTTTATAAAATCTTAAGGAAAAGTTTATTTTGAGCATACATGCTCCAAGCATAGCTGTGCAGCATGGATGATCTCTTTTTTAATAAAAAAAATGTGTTGTGCTGAAGAAGATGGATCGATGCATAGAAACCCCGCTAACATGCATCAACGAATAATATGATCCCACTACTAACTGGAATTGATATGATTTAAGTTGACATCATCTAGTCTTTTTATAATGATCTGTTTGGGAAGATTTGAGTAATGAACTTTATTTAAATTGTGTTATATGTTTTGTCTTTCCGTTAATGGTTTTAAAATAAGACATTGTTGTTGTCTAAATTACATGTACTTTTTGGTGCTGTATGTAATAAATTAAATATATATTTCAGTAACTTTGTTGTGATGTTATTTTGCACAGTATGCACAATGGCCTATATTTCTTTTAATAAATATCTGGGGAAGTCGTTTTGCCTTCGAGCTAAAAAGACACGGAAACACACACAGACTGACACACACAAAATGAAACACAATTACACACATCATTGGGCATCATAACAGGGCTCTGTCTGTGATCTGTATTTATGAGCTTCCACTTGTAATAATTGCCAGATATTATTTTACTCAGGTGAAGCCTGTTTCCCGATTCTTTTCAGTTTATTTCAATACATTTGGCGATTATTTTGATAAGATTACTTTTTGCAATTTGACAGTCTTAATTTGAGTTGTACTTGTACTTATGTCCTCATTTAATGCAGTCTAAACACATATTCCTATTCCTGGGTATAATTTGCTCCCCAGAATTTCTGATTTGTACATTACACCACAACATAACCACATATCTACTAGAGTGCTATCTCCACCCATAGATTTACCTTTGTGAATTGGGCCCATAATATTTTTAGTTATTGCCACCTTCAATGTTTGAAGAGGATTAAACCATGACTTGCTAAGGGTTGTCGCCCTTTGCCAGAAGAACTTGTCAGGGCAACAAGTAAGTTAGATAAGAGAAATAGTCATGTTCTAAACTTGGGTACAGGAGCCATTCACCATTGGTCTATTAACAGTTTAACCCCCTGAATATACCTCTGTGTTTTAAACTACAAACAGGTGTCACCATTTTACTTTACATGCTTTATGCTCTCCAACCCTGTCAAATTTCCCAATTGAGCTTTTAATTTTAAAATCAAAATAGATCACCTGAGGAGCCTGATCCTTATCTATGTTTGGCATACAATCAAACTGTAAACTTTGATTACAGCCTTTATTTATGCCAAAGGTATAATTTGGTCTTGCCTGCCAAAAGTGAGATGTGTGTGTCTATTGGATGAAGGAGATCAAAGGGTTGTTTCATACTAAAAGTCTAATGATTTCATATGGTTCAAGCAAAAAGGTAGGACTGCATATTAGGACAACAGAACTACAGGGGGTAGGGACTGAGTCATCCACCCCATAATAAAATTTGGGCCCAGTTAATAGCTAGCTCACAGTGCTTCAACCGAACCCTGAACCTTCCCAGGGTGACAGATGATTTCAGCAATCTAGAACATGAATACTAGGACTCCCAAGGAAGTTGTGGAAACCTATTTTACCCTTTCATTGTTTACTTAAGCATGCCCAGAGTAAACACAAGAAATATATGAACCTTATTTTTAGATATTTCTGCCTATCACTACCTAAGCTCTGACAACATAACAAGTGTACCTTCTGCCAGAACTCGAATAATAGCCTGAGCCCCCCATATCTGGATAGCTGAGCCAGGGAGCTGGTCTAACGTGAAATTGACAATCCTTCTCTGCAAGATCAGAAGTCAGTAGTGCTGCATATCAAACACAGGATCCGTTACAGGACCATCACAGCTGGAGTGCTCCTCTGGCACCTATAGGGTAATGAACTATTAATTTAATCAAAACCATATTGTTCTAGAGGGGCATCACTGATGCAATACGTCTAGACTGCAGGAGCTCTATCTAAACAGACATTGCACACATTAAAATACCTTGTCCCTGATTTATACTTGACGCTAAACTGCGCTACTGCAGTTTGCGTCAAAAAATAAACTGCTGGTTAGCGCCATCACAAGACGCTGGCCAGGCGTCATATTTATGGGATGATGGTAGCCTTTGGTAAGGCCCAGCTAGCATCATAAAAAAGGATGTTAGCCAGGTGGGGGAGGCGTGGGGAAAAGGGGGTTTAGCATCAAAGGATGACGCTCGTATGGGCAGAGGTATAAATAATGCCTCTAAACAGACTAGCGTCATTTTCTGATGTTAAAACCCCATGGACATGACTCCTGTCTTAGTTAAGACAGAAGTTATGCCCACCACCCCAATGGTCATGCCTAGGGGGCATGGCCATTAGGCCCAGTGCCATGTAGAGGGACCTACATTAGGCCCCCCATGGCACTACAAAAAATTAAATGAAATACTTACCTTTACTCACCTATACTTACCTGGGATGGGGTCTCCCATCCTCCACTGTCCCTCTGGTTGGATTGGGGTATCCCTGGGGCTAGGGAAGGGCACCTGTGGGCTCTTTCCATGGTCTCTGAACATGGAAAAATGCCCACGGGTCCCCTAACGCATGCCCTGACCCAGGCGTTAAATAATGGTGCTAAGCAAGCTTAGCACCATTACTTAAGGCCCCCACCCCCGTACTTGATTTTAGCACGGGTGATAAATATGGCGCTGAGGCAATATCGTCATTTTTTGCCCAGGAACACCTAGCTTTCAACTAATTGACGCAAGATAGTTTTCCACAGGCAAAAAATGGCTTTAACTCCAATATTTTGGTGCTAGACATGTCTACTGCATAGTCTCAGAATAATATTGTGCAAGCATAAACATGTAAAATAATATTGCCAAAAATTATGTCAGCCTAAAACGTTTAAAATATAACGCTAAAATAGAGAACTAAAGTGGGAAAAAGAAGGCCTGATGATAATGATATAAAACTTAATAAATAGTAAACTTAATTGTCCTGTCTTTGGCATGTGTTAGTATCACCAGATAACCTTCCCACACCTTCCAACTCTTCAAGCAGTAATTCTTCATTCATATTGTTGACTAAATTCACATTACAATCACTTGAGAGAAGGAAACTGTTACAGCTATTACTGCATATGAAAGATCTAAGAGTATCAAAAAGTTGTGTTGCCAGTATTATCTTGTCCTTTTGGCTAGAATTACTTTAAAGTTTTGCTAAAAATACACTTGGAATTGGGAGTAAACGACACCTTCCTACTTTAAGACTAGTATTTTGATATTACTTTCAGGCAAAGCAGTAACATGCACTTTGATGCTAGAAGTCACATTTATTGCTAAACCTCCAACAACAGAGCTTTGCTGGGTGAGAAAAGAGGACATACAGAATTATTATGAAAACTCCTCAAAATATGACCTTCTTCAGCTCATGTTTCCGAAAACACAATATGCCAAAACCTTAAATAAGGCTATTTTAAGATCTTTCATAGGGCTGGCAAACTACAGGAGAGTACTTTAAGAATTAATGACAGTCAAATACGATTTTGTTGCACGAGATGCTTGACATGTGCTAGGGAGAGGCATTTTAGTTTGAAATTGAGACACGTGGGAGTGCAATTTATGACCAATCACTTTGACCTAAACCTGAAGTAGCCTCCACTAAAGCTTTGTCTACCAAAGATAGCGACCCAGGACATTTTCAATTTACTCCAAGGAAAAGGTTTAAGAGCTTCGGACGCTTGTGGTCTTGTTTTACGACCCGGAAGCCATCTTCCCCTTTTAATCTGGCACACGTAAATTGAATGAGGCTTATCTCAGAGAGGGGACATTTAAAGAACTTTACTTCTCCGTTGCCAAAATCCAACTCACTTACTGTAGACAAAATCTGGACTGTCTTTAATAGTCCATGTAATTATAGCAAACTCTTTTGATAGCCTTTTCTTTTCCCAGGGCTCTAATGCCGAGCTTTTCAATATTTTGGATTGTTAGATATATCAAACCTAGGGAAGTGCAAGGCCACATTCTCCAGTTTAGAAAATCACATTTACCTCTGGATATAGTAGGAGGAACAAACACTAAGGTAAGGGTTGTCCAGAGCAAAATATAGCTTTATTGCTTGAAACGTATTATGGGAATACATTTTATAAACAAGGCGAGAATATTTACTGGATTGTCACCGAAATTGTGCTATCACCTAATATATTTGCATATGATCTATCATTCAGCAAGCTCACATGCACACAGGCTACTGTATCAGAATTAAATATTTAAAAAACCTCTGAAGTACAGGGATTGATTTTAATCACAATCTTAAGAGTTGGACTTAGCCTCATGATGTGAAAGGTAGGTCATATCTGATAGAACGGATGCTATTCCTATTGCATTGGAAGCAAGGCTTCTAGGGTAAAAGTCGATTATGTTCATGCGTGGCATACTCAACCATTTACTAAACAGCTTGTTGTGGTGCATGCTCCCTTTCTACTAGAACTGTGTGTTTATTCTTCGGAAAGATAACACACAAGAAGACAAGTTCTTCTCTGCAGAATATCATCATAAAGGCTGCAATAACAATTTCAGTCTAGATGGGGTTGATAACGCGTCCAGCCCTTATAAATTACCTGTACCTGGACACGTTGGAGGTCGGTGAATCTTTTAACCGAGTCGGGCTCTCCTCATCCCAAAATAGTCGAGTCACTCAGATCAATAATCAATAACTATTGTAGTCGGTAATCAATACTCAATTAATAGATCAATGTAGCACATCAGAAATCAATAACAGTTGGTATTTCGGCGCACCATGACCTTTCAGTCATGAATAATTACACCAGTTTATTAAAAATTAGTGAATTTATTTCCCTATATTAACAAAGCTAGCACAATGTATATATGTCTCAAAACCAATTGATATATGTATATGAACATTACTAGCTGTCCATAACGGTGGAAGAAACGCAATCTACGTAAAATCTGAATAATGATACACTCTGTTATCGCAATGCAAATCACCAATATGACTAAATGTATTTGACTAATTGCATACATTGGTCAGCATAACAAGATTTCAATTTAGCATGGTACATTTGAATGAATACCTCGACTAACCTCTAATTAGCATCGGCATGTGGGGCTTCATGCAAAACAAATTTAGTCAACACAAATTTGGAAAACTTCTAGCTAGGACCCTATCAAAATTAGCAGTTGGTACCTAAAAGGAAAAACACAATGCATAATACATTTATCCTTTCATATTTACCAAATACAATCAGCATTCAAGAAAAGTCTTCGTCCTTCAGGTACCGGTTGATCAGCATGGGGCAATATTTCAAAGGGGCAAAGTTAAGGGCAAGATTCCTTGCAGCGGCAAGGAGAATGGGGCAAAGTTACTGCATGGGCAAGACGGGGGCAAATCAAAGTTAAAGTCTCTAGGGTGAGAATTCTTAAAGTCTCTTTCTCTCAGATAGAGAAAAGGGCATCAGGGTGTCGTCCAAAATGGAGTCTGGCATCAGGCTTCAAACTGGCATCGAGGAAAATGGCTGACTTCTCTTTGTCCGGTGAGTTTAAGTAAGAAACATTCCAAATTCTGCAGGGTCTTCCATTGGAGGGTTCATAGGTTGGCTTCAAATTGTCCTATCAAAATTGTCTTTTACTAGCGCTCATTTATGCATACACTGTCCTTGGAGCCTTGGAACACAAATTGTAACATGGTTTTCCAATTATTTTACTATCTGTACCTTCATTGTCCGCACCTGCAGAGACTGACCTTGTATCAAAGGGGATGAAACCGGCCTAGTACGAAACCTTGGAGATAAGTGTACCAGTCAGCTCTACTGGAAAAATACAACTTCAAGCAAGAATATATGTTTCATTAGTTCAAGGAAAAACCACGCAGTTAGAATTTGAAACCAGGCAACTAGGCCAAAGCCTGTACTAAATTTAAGCTAAGCAAAACAGTTTTCAAACAAGAAATCATGGCATACATTTGCAATTATGACGGATTACTACATTTTCAATACTTCATGATTAATAAAGCTCGTTTACAATGATGGCGAACTACCCCGAGGGCACAATTTTCCCTCGTACATTATTTTCTTTACTAAAATCACACTTCATTATATGTATTGATTACACGATATGTATGAATATATGTCGGACCTTCTTTTTCTGCGTCATCAATCCCTCCTCTGATGACTAATTATGTCATCACATCAAATCTACCCACAAATTTTGTTCCATTAAAATTCTGTATAGTAATTTGGCACTTCAGTCAATTCCCTTTTTCTTTTAGTCCCTTTTGACTTTTCCCTATATAATTCCACCATTTTGTTCTCTATTTTCTCTTCTCTTTTTCTTTTGTTCCTTGCTTTTAACATTTTGAAAGCTTTCCATGTTCCCCAAGAACCTAATAGACAAATTAATATTATTAATATTCCCTTTACTATTTTTAGTAACAATCCGTTTCAAACGTTGCTGAGCCAATTTCCCACAGAAGCAAATCCTTTTCCAACTTTCTCCCAAACTCCGGGTTCTTTCAATTCCTTTAAATCTACACTTTCTTTAGTTAAATTTGTTAGCATCGTTCTAATTTTTCCACTGCTGTCTGGTATATATATACAACAGTGACGTGTACCAAGCATTTTGCAAACGCCGCCATCCTTTGCTAAAAGAATGTCTAAGGCAAGCCGATTTTGAAGAGTCATAGCTCTTTCTGCAGCAAGTAAAGCATCCATCAGGATTATAGCTCCTGAAAACTTTGTCAGCATGTTATCCACAATAGTAGACAACTTTCGTATTTTGATTGAATTCAATATGACTCCTACTGCAGGAATCAATGCTCCAAATATATCTCCTACCACACCAGAAGCTGTCTCCCTTTTCTGAACATGATGTGATTCAGACAGCCTTGGAAATTTCTTTAAGTCGTCTAGTTGGTAAACCTTTGGGAACACTATTCCCAAATAGCATCTCCCATACCATCCTTTAGGAAGACGATAATAGGCGTTGAGTCCACAAATATAATATATTCCAGGAATAACTGGGTCTTGTCCATTCAGCATGAACGTCCACTTAGGTTTAAATGCATACGTATGTTTGCATTCACTCGTTCCCACAAAAACTGTGTCATAATATGATTCAGCTCTATACATACAAAATCTCCCTACGTGCAAGGTATCTAAAGCTATTTTCCCTTGTATCTTTATTGCAGCAAAAGCATAATTATCTACAGATGTTCTTTTGTGTAATTCCCTCTCTAATTTCTCCTTCATTTCATTCTTCCTATCATCAGTGCGGTCTAAAAATTTTATTTCTACTGGTGAAAGCAAGCATGTAAGGTTCTCTCTATGTGCGTGAGCTGTGTGAAAAGGTGACATTGGTTCGAAGAATTCCCTCATTAATTTGGCATACCAATTTCTAGCTATTTTACTTAGGTGCCCTATTATGGGGACATATGCAAAAGTAACATCGTAATTAGTGTAAAAATAATGAATGTCCTTTTGACCATAAAATCTGGAAGCTATTATACTACATGTAATTCCATACGTAAGAGGCATGCTGTGATACGTTACCCCTTCCACTACTGAGGTAGGTATTTGTGTACACACATAACAATCTTTCACATCCATGGTCTCAACATACTCACTCAGCAAGCGATAGAAAACGTTAGATGAAAGTTCCTTCTTATCATGCAAGTGTCTCTCATCTTGCTCGAGTCTCTTCAGAGCTGTTAGTTCAGTAACGATAATAGGTTTAGAAGTAGAAGCATCATTCGTCTCACTCTCATTTTTACCATGCATTCCAAGAACTATTGCTACGATGATTAGTACGCATGCGAGTATTAGACCGATACACATGTATTTATAACACTTCATCTTATGCCCCTGTGTAGTGAAACTAGTCATGACCTGTATAGAATCAGAAAGTTTTATCAAAGCGTATTTGCAGGTATTTACAAAGCTGAACGAGTTCAATGTTCACACAGTTTTCTTTAGCAGCTTGGTCTCTTATCGGTTAGCAGCGTTGTCTCAAAATCGTTTTCAAAGTCAATCAAGTTAGCAATGTCTTAGCCGGTTGAAAAGTCAATCAAGTGATCAATGTTTTCAATCAACAGAGTCCATAAAGTTTTTATTTCCAAAATGAAGTTCTGTCTCTTCGTTCTCGAGACTGAGGGATATGAATTCGTCTGACCAATCGTTATTGGCTACGTATGCCCACTCCGGACCGGAATACCTCCTGCTCGGTATCCTTTTTCTTTTCAATTTTGCATCTCTCTTTGATTCTTTCTCACTGGTACTTTCCTCTTTGGCCAAGTCCTTTTCTTCACTTGGTGTTGGTACTACAACAGACACTTCCTTTCTTTTCTCTTTCACTCTTGGCCCTTCACTGTCATTCAACGTTTCTCTAGTTCTTAATTTTACTGGCGATATGCTTGGTCTTCTTTTTGCACTGGGTCCACTTGATGGACCTGCAATCTCTTCTGAAGGAGTTTGAGCAGTTTCGTTCTGTTCTGCCTTGTCCCCTCCTTCTGGGGAGTCAATCAGGTTTTCCTTTTCTTTTTCTGTATCATCTGCTTCTGGGAGAGCCCTCCTCTGATCAGGCTCTCCTGCTTCTTCACCTGTTTCGAGCCCTTTGTCACCGTTACTTTCTTCAGGCTCTTTATCACTTTCAGCTGCTTCAGGCTCTTTGTTACCTTCAGCTGCTTCGTCGCTTTCTGAGGCTCCTCCTTGGTCTTCCCCAAGTGAATCAGTTGCTTCGTCCTCAGAGAATATTTCTCCCTCCTCTATTTCTGCCTGTTCGCTTCTAGTTCTTTTTCGCTCTGTCTCAGCGCTTGGTACTTTGTTATCAGGTACTGGCATCTTCAGCGCTTCAACTTCCTCGTCTGTGGGACACAATACCCTCTTTGTGTGACTGGCGTGAATCCAGTTGGGAACTCCTGCACACTTCACAGCGGTGGTAGTCGTCAAAATCACTTGAAAAGGTCCTTTCCAACGGGGTTCCAAACACGACTTCCTCACGTGCTTCTTTATCACGACCCAGTCACCTGCTTTCAGGGCGTGTCCTGGACCTTGGATCGGTGGCAAGGTGGTTGCCTCCACCTGGTGAGAGAAAGAGCGAACCACATCAGCTAGACTTTTGCAGTAGTCTAACACCATATCATCTGTAATATTCAAAAGCGCATTTGCAGGAACTGTTGGAAGTCTCATAGCTCTGCCCATGAGAATCTCGTGTGGGGACAGTCCAGTCTTTCTGTCAGGAGTGTTTCTCATCGACATTAGTACCAAAGGCAATGCGTCAGGCCATTTCAAGTTTGTTGATGCGCATATTTTCGCCATTCTTGATTTCAATGTGCCATTCATTTGCTCCACTAGACCTGATGCTTCAGGGCGGTAGCTACAATGCAGCTTTTGCTCAATGTTCAGTGCTGCACAAAGCAATTTTATTACTTCGTTATTGAAGTGACTTCCCCTATCTGATTCTAAAGAGATCGGGAATCCAAAACGTGGTATTAACTCTCTCAAGAGTAGTTTTGAAACTGTGAGACTGTCATTTCTGCGTGTAGGGTATGCTTCAATCCAGTGACTAAAAATGCACACAACCACCAACACATACTTCAATCCTCCATGCACATGCATCTCAATGAAGTCCATTTGCATCCTGCTGAATGGACCCCCTGCTCTTCCAATGTGGCTCAAATTTACTACAGTTCCCTTCCCTGCGTTCATCTGTTGGCAAATGACGCAACGGTGGCAAACTGCTTCAGCAACTTGATGGAATTTGGGGTTAAACCAATCAGTTTTGAACAATCTAATCATGGCATCCCTCCCAAGGTGAGCTTGTCCATGGTAAAATCTGGCTATCTGTGTCAAAAGGCTGTTTGGAAGAACAAATTTCCCTTCACTTGAAACCCATAATTCATCTAGTCTCTTTTCACATTGTGATTTGGTCCACGAGAGATTCTCATCCTCACTGACATCATTCTGTAAGGATTTCAATTTGTCCATCGTATCTACCACCTTTAGATCAAAGATTTTGCTTGGTTCTAGTTCTGGTTCACTTATCAAATTCCATTCATCCCTAAGCAATATACACATCAATGCACAAAACCTTGCGACTTGATCCGCATATCCATTTCCCAGAGAAACATAATCTTGTCCCTTCGAGTGTGCACTGCATTTCACCACTGCTACTTCTCCTGGCAGTTGGATGGCATGTAACAATTCTCTTATTCTTTCACCATTTTTCACTGGTGATCCTGAAGAGGTCATGAAGCCTCTCTGTGACCACAATTGTCCGAAATCATGCACTATTCCAAACCTGGCTGTCAGTGTAAATGGTAACTTTCATTAATGCAGAGAGTTGGCAAGCTCTAGTAAGGGCTACCAATTCTGCTACCTGTGCAGAGTAAACTCCTTGAAGCCAAGAAGCTTCCAAAACACCTGTTACCGTACATACAGCGTACCCTGCTTTCAATATACCCAGTGCATCTCTTAAACATGAACCATCAACAAAAATAATTTGATCATTTTCTTCCAATCGGGTATCTTTGATATCAGGTCTTGGTTGGGTGCAAAATTCAGTCACTTGAAGACAGTCGTGCTCGATGTCTTCAGCGTTCTCAATTTCGGCATTTTCACTGGGAAACAAGGTTGCTGGATTCAACGTAGTGCACCTTTTCAGCTGCACATTAGGTGATCCCAGAATTATTGTTTCATACCTTGTGAGTCTAGCACCAGTCATGTGCTGTGTTCGGGAACGTGTCAAAAGTATCTCGACTGAGTGAGGGACCATGACTGTTAAAGGGTGTCCCATCACTATTCCTTCACTTTGAGTGAGGCTGATACCAACTGCGGCTACGGCGCGCAAACACCCTGGCAGTGCTGCTGTGACCGGATCCAAAGTAGCTGAAAAATATGCTACTGGTCTGTTTACGCCGCCATGGGCTTGGGTCAAGACAGACAAGGAACATGCATCACGTTCATGACAAAACAATGTGAAATGCTTTGTGTAGTCAGGCATACCTAAAGCTGGAGCCCTGCACATGCATTCTTTCAATTCAATAAAAGCATCCATCTCATCTCCTTTCAGCTCAATTTCATCCAATGCATCCTTCTGGGTCAATTTCAGTAAAGGTTTTGCTAGTGTTGAGAAGTTGGGGATCCATTGGCGACAGTAGCTCACCATTCCCAAAAACTTCCTCACCTCCCTCCTCGTCTTTGGGGGACTCATTTGAAGTACACTTGTTATTCTTTCCTTCATTATTCTCCGTGACCCTTTCTCTATTTGGTGACCCAAATATTTCACTTTCTTCTGACAGAACTGTAATTTTGAAGGAGACACCTTGTGTCCATTCCTTCCCAAATGGTTCAATAGGGCAATGGTGTCGGCTGTGCAGTCACTTTCTGTCTTGGATGCAATCAGTAAGTTGTCAATGTACTGTACTAGGGTTGACTCGAATGGCAATTCCAACGCTTCCAAATCTTTCTTTAGAATCTGATTGAAAATTGACGGTGACTCCGAAAACCCTTGATGAATTCGACACCAACTGTAAACTCTGTCTAAGAATTTGAAACAAAAGAGAAATTGGCTGTCCTCATGAAGAGGCACCGAAAAGAATGCTTGTGGCAAGTCGATGACTGAGAACCACTCAGCATCACAAGGGACTTGAAACATTATCACAGCTGGGTTTGGTACTACATGGCAACATTTTATTATTATGCCATTTATTTTCCTCAAGTCCTGCACAATTCGGACCTTTCCACTTGGCTTTATTAGTCCCATGATTGGCGAATTACATGGACTGCTTAACACTTCTCTCAGTACCCCCTGCTTTACAAACTCATCAATGAGTTGGGCGACTTTCATGAGGGTGTCTTGTGCCATATGGTACTGTGGGGTCTGGGGAAAGGTTACATTGGGTTTTACAGTCACTTTCACTGGTTCCACTCCTTTCACCAATCCCACCTCTTTTCCTGTCATATCCCACACTTCTTTTCCGACTGTTTCCTGTAACTCTGCAGGAATATCTGCTTCATTGATCATCGGATAAAGGGTAATCAGGGGATACTCTTCATCGACAGTCTCCATCTCATCCCCTTCTACACTGTCCTCTTCTTCCCCATCACTGCTCGTCGGAATCCTAATTCCATCGTTCGAACACATAATCGAACATCCCAATTTGCACAATAGGTCTCTCCCTAACAGTGATATCGGGCTTGAGTAACATACCACAAAATTATGTGTCCCTTGATAGTTACCAATTCTGACTTGTACTGGATCTGTGATTGGGTTAGTCAGGTACCTGTTTGCTACTCCCACAACTTGAACTGTTCTCCCTGAAAGTGGCAAATTTGGCACTTCAATGCTCCTAACAGTGGAACGTGTAGCTCCTGTGTCAACCAAGAATGAAACGCGATGACCCATAACTCTTCCCTCCACTTACGGACCCTTTTGATCAACTTCCAAAGATGCTGCAAGCACACAATTTCCCTCCTCATCTAAACTTCCACTCTCCCATACATCGTTTCTTCCATTCTCGCTGTGTAGTGGGAATTGGTGTACTGTGTCATTTTGACTTATTCCCTGACCCGTGACCTGTTGAGGAAGCATTGCTTGCTGCTGATTCATTGGTGCTAAGGGTATTTGCATTTGCTGATTAGGTACCATAGGAAACTGCTGTTGCAATGGCTGCAATTGTGTCATTTGCACACAGGGCATTTGCACCTGTTGCGGTTGCATGGGTTGTAAACCCTGCATCTGGTTTATATTGTTTTGAAAATTTGGGTTCGGACCTCTCAATTTTTGTCCTCTCATAGACTGGAAAGCATTGACATCATTGTTTTGCTGACCCACACCTTCCTGCACCATCATTGGGCACTCCCGTTTCCAATGCCCGACGATTCCGCACGTGTGACATGGCATCACCTTCTTCATTGCCTGTATACCATTTGGAATCATAACGGTATTCAAATCAGGACCATTATTCACAAAACCTCCTCGGCCTCTGTCTCTCATCTGCGGCTGAAACATAGCATTTCCCTGCTGCTGCTGCTGCGGCATCTGTTGTTGAAAACCTTGTAAACCTTGTAAACCTGTCTGAGCTGCTCTGAGCTGCATCACCATCACCTTTTCTTTCAATCTTTTCTGTTTGGTCTCAATCTCATCACTGCAGTATTTCGCATAATTCAACCCTTCATCGATCGACTTTGACTGCCAACAAATCAAGTGTGACTTAATCATCTGGCTAATTTGGGTCTCAGCCCTTCCACAAACCTGAACACAAAATGGAGCATGTCCTTTTGCTCAATCGTTTCCGTGCCACTGTAATTTTTAAACGCTTTCAACAACCTCTCATAATACGCGTGTATAGATTCTTTAACCTCTTGGGCAGTCTTGTCAATCCTTTGCCAATCCACATTTTTCGAAGCAACATTGGTTTTCAAGTGCTCGATCACCTTGTGGTACAAACTCATTACCGTAGGTGATGGCGCACCTGTGTCCCTATCTCTCTCTGGTTCACTCGTCGGCCAACCTACAGCCCTTTTACAATCTTCCCACAAATCTGCCGGAAACCACAATTTCAAATAAAGTATTCAAGTCTTCCCAGAGACACTTCGCGAGTTTCACAAATCTATCTGTTTGTTGATACCACTCCATCGGCTTCTCTCTCAATTTGGGAAAGTCATCCGTAAAGGATTGAATATCGCACCTGTGCCATGGTACATGTAAAAGTTTTCCCCCTGCTGTCTCTCTCATTGGTAACATAGTTATCAGATCGTCATTCTGTTGTTTTCTCTCATTCCGCTCTAGAGTATTTTCATTCTTCTTGTCCTTTTTCTTAACCCATCTACTTTCCCACTTGTCTAGACATCTCCAGACCTGTGCACTCTGAAGTATCTCCTTAAGGTGTGTTTTCATCCCTGCGGATCTCATGTGTTCAAAATCTTTTGTCTCAAAGTCTAACCTGTAACTTCTGCTCAGGTGTTTAGTCTTACCTATATCGATCTCGTTTCTGTCTGCAATTTCTTGTAACTTCTTATGTATGTTGCTCACTTCTCTTGTAATCCTAGGGCACATGTATCTTAGTTCTTCCTCTGTGTATGATTCTAATCTGTTCAAACCCATTGTTCCCTCTACCAGTTCATCTGCCTCCATACCCAACCTTATTGTATTCAAATATTCTTCTCCCTTCCCGCTAGATGTACTCTGTGGGGAGTTCAGACTGTTGAACCATTGTGTTAACTGTTGCGCGTTCAGTCCCATCAGTGCAGCAGTTACATCAACTGCCACTGACGGTTTCTGTAATGTTTCAGTCTGTGAGGTTAACGGTACTAATAGTGGTGGATGTGACCTTACCACGGTTGACGGAGCACAAATTGGAATTGGACTAAATTCCGACAAGGACCCAGATCCATTTGTCAGTGCCGCTATCGGAGTTGTCTCTGGAGTGGTTTCTATGCATCTTCTCCCTGTCCCATTCTGTATCATTAACCCTTGGTCGCTTGTGCTTGAATTTGCCTGTATGTACAGTGGTACTGGTGGACCTACAGTGATAGGTAGAGATATTGCGTCTGGATTCTGTCTGTTCCCCGAATTCTGTGGCATGTTAATCCCCACATTGTGGTTCATCATTGCTGGCATACCTAACTGGCTTTCCACTACTCGCACTTCTTGTGTCTGCTTTTGGGGCATCGAGAACTGTGTTGATTCAGCTTGAATCAATGTCGTTCTCTGATAGTTTTGTCCTCCCTGCGCCATTGAATCAGAAGTCATTCCCATGTTATGCTCATCACAACAGTGCCTTTGAACCTGTGGCTGATAGTTATCAGCAGGTTTCAATGTAGGCACGTCTGGGTATACTCTCTGAATCTGTGGTATTTGTGGTGGGAAAGGCATGTCGGAGCTGCTCGGCCTCTGAGATATTCTCAAATTTGGTTTTACATTACCCTGTACTGGTTCTGGAGGGGCAGGTCTAATGCTTGAGCCTTTTTCGCTTTCCACATATGGTGGTGGGCGATCATTCAACAATTGTATAATGAACTCCTCATCATCTGACTCGTCTCCCCTTTTCGAGTTTCTATTGCTCTCTCTCTCTCTGGACTGACTCCTGTTTGTCTTATAGGTGGCTTTCCTTCCTTCCGTCTCCACTTTATCAGTGATCGCTGGAAACAATTTAATCCCCTGCAATACGTCTGATCTCCAAACCTTTTGTGTGCTGTCCCATCTAGCATCCGCTAGTGTCTTTTCTACTTTTCTTATTCTTGTCTCAAATTTCTTTTGTTGTTGGTTTCTAGCTATTAGCTCCCAAATTGGTAGTGCCTCCAACTGTGCTGGTCTTGGAGGTACTTTCATATCGTATAGCGCAAATCTCAGATTTTCTAAAACTCTTAGATTAAACGACCCGTGGATAGGGAACGCTACACTTCCATGTTTCTCTGTTAATTTGCACCATTGTTTTAACCAAAGACATGGCACTACACCCTTTTCTTCAATGACGATGTAGGCTGGTGTACCCTCAGGCGGTGTTTCTTCTCCTACATTTGCTTTAATATAAACATCTCCCCTCATGGCACTCTTAAATGGTTTGAAAAATTTCATCTTTCCGTCTTTTGTTTTTCTAAAATATGTAATCAATAAGTGACTTTAATTCCCGGAATACTCTTCGCTTGCCTTTCCCCTTCCAATTGCGCTTCACGGACTGCGTCCAATCCGTGCGCGACCCTTCTCACCAACCGACCTATCCCAGCGCGGCTCCTAGTGACGTCACACTCACACACTGTGGCTGACAAAGTCCCGCGGCTTGTCCTCTTTTCATTCGGCTTCACTCATAAACTAATTTCTGCAATATAACGCGAGCACTTAACCAAAAGAATAAAACAGATCTGTCGGTTTACTACAGGAAAGGTAATACAATCGCTTCAGAAACCTTAGGGATTTTTCACTAGCCTCGGCAGTTATTCCATCTTTCTCGGTTTCCCACTTTCGCAAGCAAAATTTGACCCGCAAACTTTACTCTCAACTGATCAATGAACTATTCTAGTGCACTTTAGAATTCGTCAAATCTCAAAGTCGAAGTTTTCTTTCACTCTGCAACATTCATACCGACTTGTTGACCACGCCCGATCAACCTATTAAACCTGACCAGATCACAACATCAAACAAGTGTCACATACACTTTTCAACATACCCCGGAGTCTCTTGACCTCGCAGGGCCCGTCTCAACATCGACAACCACGTGGACAATTTTTTTCTGCTCAAAGCGCTACACACACACGTGAAGTTCGACGACTTCCCTACTCTCACACCTTTGGAGTAACACTCCTCTAATATCTTTTAACCCCCCTTAAAATCCTCACAAACTTCTCAATTAATCTGCGGCGATAAGCTGTGCAAGCGCGAAACCCTAACTTCACTCATACCGTCACTAGAACCGCTGAGACCATTCTCATACCTCCATGTTCCTCATTCGCAAGCTCCAAGATTCCGGGAAAGTCATTGGGGACTTAGGGCATCATCATCTCTCCAGCTTGTTTCATCAAAGAAAATTCTAACTTGACTCTGTCTATTGTTCGGATGGGGTCCCAAAGGGCTAAACCATCCTCTGCTACCATCTACTGATAACGCGTCCAGCCCTTATAAATTACCTGTACCTGGACACGTTGGAGGTCGGTGAATCTTTTAACCGAGTCGGGCTCTCCTCATCCTAAAGTAGTCGAGTCACTCAGATCAATAATCAATAACTATTGTAGTCGGTAATCAATACTCAATTAACAGATCAATGTAGCACATCAGAAATCAATAACAGTTGGTATTTCGGCGCACCATGACCTTTCAGTCATGAATAATTACACCAGTTTATTAAAAATTTGTGAATTTATTTCCCTATATTAACAAAGCTAGCACAATGTATATATGTCTCAAAACCAATTGATATATGTATATGAACATTACTAGCTGTCCATAACGGCGGAAGAAACGCAATCTACGTAAAATCTGAATAATGATACATTGTTATCGCAATGCAAATCACCAATATGACTAACTGTATTTGACTAATTGCATACATTGGTCAGCATAAGAAGATTTCAATTTAGCATGGTACATTTGAATGAATACCTCGACTAACCTCTAATTAGCATCGGCATGTGGGGCTTCATGCAAAACAAATTTAGTCAACACAAATTTGGAAAATTTCTAGCTAGGACCCTATCAAAATTAGCAGTTGGTACCTAAAAGGAAAAACACAATGCATAATACATTTATCCTTTCATATTTACCAAATACAATCAGCATTCAAGAAAAGTCTTCGTCCTTCAGGTACCGGTTGATCAGCATGGGGTAATATTTCAAAGGGGCAAAGTTAAGGGCAAGATTCCTTGCAGCGGCAAGGAGAATGGGGCAAAGTTACTGCATGGGCAAGACGGGGGCAAATCAAAGTTAAAGTCTCTAGGGTGAGAATTCTTAAAGTCTCTTTCTCTCAGATAGAGAAAAGGGCATCAGGGTGTCGTCCAAAATGGAGTCTGGCATCAGGCTTCAAACTGGCATCGAGGAAAATGGCTGACTTCTCTTTGTCCGGTGAGTTTAAGTAAGAAACATTCCAAATTCTGCAGGGTCTTCCATTGGAGGGTTCATAGGTTGGCTTCAAATTGTCCAATCAAAATTGTCTTTTACTAGCGCTCATTTATGCATACACTGTCCTTGGAGCCTTGGAACACAAATTGTAACATGGTTTGCCAATTATTTTACTATCTGTACCTTCATTGTCCACACCTGCAGAGACTGACCTTGTATCAAAGGGGATGAAACCAGCCTAGTACGAAACCTTGGAGATAAGTGTACCAGTCAGCTCTACTGGAAAAATACAGCTTCAAGCAAGAATATATGTTTCATTAGTTCAAGGAAAAACCACGCAGTTAGAATTTGAAACCAGGCAACTAGGCCAAAGCCTGTACTAAATTTAAGCTAAGCAAAACAGTTTTCAAACAAGAAATCATGGCATACATTTGCAATTATGACGGATTACTACATTTTCAATACTTCATGATTAATAAAGCTCGTTTACAATGATGGTGAACTACCCCGAGGGCACAATTTTCCCTCGTACATTATTTTCTTTACTAAAATCACACTTCATTATATGTATTGATTACACGATATGTATGAATATATGTCAGACCTTCTTTTTCTGCGTCATCAGGGTGTGAAATCGATCATTGTAAATTTAATCTGATTGCTATTTATAGATTCTACAGCGAATATGAGGTTGGAGCTACCTTTCATTCTATGAAAGTAGTGACACCAGTCAGAAAACTCTTGGCTTTAATGGGAGCTATGCATGCCTGTTGCTGCACCCTGTGATCTCCTTTTCCTTTTAAATGCTTCCTGTTTTAGTTCGATCTGCATGATTCTTATGCAGGTCAAGTAGCCGGTATTGCTCCAAAATTGGCTTTTTATAGGGTTTCTGAGCCATTGACCATGTACTTTAAAAAACACTAGCCCAGTGTGCATGCAGCCTGAGGTTTGTTTAAAGCATTGGTTGTGAGTGTTGAGTCTCGCCATCTGCCATTTAATCAACTATTTACTGAAAAAAATTCAGAAGCAATAGGACCAAGTATACTCTTTATTCATCCCTTAATGTACACAATTCCAGAAATAAAATAAAGAAGGACAAATCCATAATCAAAATAGTTTATTTCTGCAATTTGCCATTAAAGCATAAATAATATACAACACATTAAAACATTTAAATCAAATATAAATATTATGTAAAACAATTTTATAAATTCTGACATTGCTACAAGTATAGACACAATTGTTAAACCAGGGCTCAAAACCAACCTACAGAGAAATGTACTGCTGCTATCACCTATTTATGAGACTCAAATCTTTACATGGCAGGGGAATCTGAGTTATCTGTCTTTAGGCAAGTCGTTTGCCTGAGTCTCCACATGTATAGGAGATAGCGGGACACAGAAAAAACTAGGCTTTGTTTAGTATCTGATTTTAAAATTTACAAGTCCTCAGCATATCTCCTCAACCCAAGGTTACGGCAAGCCAGTGTAAGCCATTTTCTCCTGCACGTCTGGTAAGCTGGGTAAAAGAACAAAACATGCCCTTCGGAATCCTCTATAGCCTCACATATGGGGAATGCGGATCCAGCTTGCTCATGGGGAGCTATCCCATTTGGCAGTAATATGAGCAAGTGTTAGAGTACTATACCTAAATTGCCAATGCAACCTCCTGGCTTGAGGACTCAATCTCATCAAGGAATTTCTCAAATATAAAATAGTCCTTAAAGAAAAGGAATGAGTCTGTAAGGGTGCCATGAATTCAATTGAATATATTGCCTATTCTTCACCTATAGGAAGGATTTACTAATTGCAGAGGCTTACAAGGTATTAACCCACAGATAATCCCATTTAATGTGCCCCATCTTAATCAGGGTGTCTTTTACATACTTGGTCCAAGGGAGACTGTCTGAACCCGGAATGCCCAAAACTCGCTTCAGTCCCTCACAACGGGACATGAGCTCCAATGTGGACCAAATGCGTTTCCAGTAAAGAATAGGTCTGACTCCAACCGCCTCTGGAATCGGCCTCAGATCCATATCCATGGTAAGGAAGAGCAGGGGTCTGCTAGTTGACAGTCCCGTCAGGACAAATCTCTCAAGCCATGTGTAGACTAATGATACAGTAACTTTGTACATGAAATAGCTGATTAGACTGAATAAAATTGGGGCTGTGTAAAGGATTTACTTAAATTGCTTTCACGTAGTAACTTGAAATGTTGAGAAAATGATGTGACATTACATGAAACTACGCTAAATAAGCTTCTGTTATTTAGCACTATATTTTAATTTGTGAAGGGAGGACTCATTTCATACTTAAGAAATAGCACAAAAAACATGATTGCCGTGAACAACAGCTGCTCATGTTCATGTTCCCATACTCCCATGCTCCTGTGCTATAGTTTTTGCCATGAGTGGCAACGTAATTCCGCAATATGGCGTAGTGCAGTTAGTTTGGTAATATTATGTAACAAGTGTAACGTGAAATTCCCAATTCATGAGAACTATGCCTGTGTAATTTAAATTTCACCCGGGCCTTATTAGATTGTAAACATTTTCAGTCAACATGGATCTAGCTGTATTTCTACCTTTTAGAAAGCTGTGCTGCCTATCAGACTCCCTGGTGTAGAAAAAGAAAAGTGTCTGCAATGAGAGGAAACATCTGGATTAGCAAACATAATTGTTAAATTAGATCACAAAATATCAGCAATGGATGAATTTCAAAGTTCTGAGCTCTGGGGGTATTTGAGCATTTACAATGAACACTGAAATGACTCATCTTTACTAGCATGATAAATGTGTCATATCAATAGATTTTTTGTATTTTACTGACTATTTTACTGGACTTAGGCCCGTATTTATACTTTTTTTGCGCCGCATTTGCATCGTTTTTTGACGCAAAAACGGCGCAAACTTGCAAAATACCATTGTATTTTGTAGGTTTGCGCCGTTTTGCGTCAAAAAGCGGCGCAAATGCGGCGCTAAAAAAAGTATAAATACGGGCCTTAATCTTTTGAAGTCACACGTGGTCCAATGGAGAGTCGAAAAACGGAAAATTAAAAAAAAAACCAACGTTATTTATGGTGCGTATTTGCTTTACGCTCGTATTCGAATGTTGAGGTTCCATGGTGTGCCTGGCACGTCACACTTTTTAATACGATTTTAAAGTATAAATGCTAATTTAAAACCGAATAGAGGGCCAGATGTAGGAAACTGTTTGCGACTCGCAAACGGCAAAATTTGCCGTTTGCGAGTCGCAAAACGCAGTTTCCTATGCAGAAATGCATTTTGCGAGTCGGAACCGACTCGCAAAATGCATTTCCGACTCGCAAATAGGAAGGGGTGGTCCCTTCCTATTTGCGACTCGCAGTGGGATGCAATACCATTTGCGACCGCGTACGCGGTCGCAAATGGCATCGCAGTTACCATCCACTTCAAGTGGATAGTAACCCACTCCCAAATTGGAAGGGGTCCCCATGGGACCCCTTCCAGTTTGTGACTGGAACCAAAAATATTTTTTCAGGGCAGGGAGTGGTCCAAGGGACCACTCCCTGCCCTGAAAAAATACCGAAACTAAAGGTTTCGTTTTTTTTTAAGTGCAGCTCGTTTTCCTGTAAGGAAAATGGGCTACACTTAAAAAAAAAACAAAGCTTTATTTAAAAGCAGTCACGAACATGGAGGTCTGCTGACAACAGCAGGCCTCCATGTTTGCGAGTGCCTATACTCGCTATGGGGCCGCAATTTGCGACCCACCTCATGAATATTCATGAGGTGGGTCATTGCGACCCCATAGCGAGTCGCAGTCGGTGTCTGAGACACCGTACTGCATACCAAATTGCGAGTTGCAATTTGCGAGTCGGATGGACTCGCAAATTGCAACTCGCAATTTGGTTTGTTGCTACATCTGGCCCAGAGTTCCTAAGTGAACTTCACGTCTTTTTCTTTAGATCGACCTCTGGCTCTGGTGATGAAATGTGTCACATTTGTGCAAAATCTTACAGCTGGTCACAGTGGTGGCATTATATAGTTTTAAAAGATATAATACATTAATCATACTTTATGATGGAGTAGGTCTGGCTATTCCTGCATTCGTGCATTTAAACGTATGGATGCATTTGTGTGTTTGGGTGTGTGTTTATCTATACATTAGATTATGCATGCATTCATACATTTATGTGTGCTTGTTCGCTTGATGTGCTGAGGTCAGATAGAACGCTAAACAAGTAGAAAAGAGAAACTGAGAAACGAAATCTTCTTGAAGCCTCTTTCTAATAAAACAATTCACATAAATGTTTTATTATTACTACTATAAATATTGTCCTAACCGTACATTAGCTATTAATGCTAAAAAGGCTGCTTCATCTGCCAGACTTTCCGATTGCATCATTAAATACATACATTTGTTGAAATTTGTAAGTTGACAACATAAGGTTTGTGAATGAAAGTACGATAAAAGAGCCTGAAACAGCTTGAAAATTAATAATACATTCGAATAATTTAAAATCGTTTTTGAGTGTGGATTTTTCCTATAGAAACCAAGACTAACAAGTCATAAATCAAAGTGGGAATGTCCTCACAGTAGTCGGGATCAGCAATGCTTTGGAAAACAGTGGTTGTAAGAGATTGCTCAGCCAAGACCATTATTTGTGTCAGAATAAAACATCCCAAATATTGTCTTTCTATTTCCTATTTTTTCTTCAATTATACGTTTAGCCTATTGTCTCAGAAAAGGAGTGTGATAATTTAGCAAGAAATGAAAAAAAATAAAAAATATATTGTTGGGCAAATTAGTAACGAATTCCCTATCATGATTCTAGTCTTAAATTCGGATACCAAATGTACAATTATCATGGCCCCACTTGCTAACATTGCCCGATCCCACAACCTCAACATCATCTCATATGCCGACGACACCCAGCTGATCCTTTCCCTCACCAAGGACTCTGCCAAGACCTACCTCCACGAAGGAATGAAGGCCATCGCCAAATGGATGAAGAGCAGCTGCCTCAAATTCAATTCGGACAAGACAGAAGTCCGTATCTTAGGCTCCATCCCCTCCTCATGGGATGACTCCTGGTGGCCTGTCACTCTCGGAACCGCTCCAACACCGACCAACCACGCACACAACCTAGGATTCATCTTGAACCCCTCACTATCCATGACCCAGCAAGTCAACGCCATCTCCTCCTCCTGCTTCAACACCCTCTGCATGCTCCGAAAGATCTACAAATGGATACCCACCAAAACCAGAAGAACAGTCACCCAAGCACTCGTAAGCAGCAAACTGGACTACGGCAATGCCCTCTACGCAGGAACCACGGCCAAACTCCAGAAGAGGCTGCAACGCATCCAGAACTTCTCTGCGTGCCTCATCCTGGACATCCCCCATCACTGCCACATCACAGACCACCTGAAAAACCTGCACTGGCTCCCAGTCAACAAGAGAATACCCTAAAACTCCTCACCCACGCTCACAAAGCACTGCACAACACCAGACCAGAATACCTCAACAGACGACTCTCCTTCTACACCCCGACCCGGCATCTGCGCTCCGCTGACCTCGCCCTCTCAACCGTCCCACGCGTCCGCAGAACTACAACCGGCAGTAGATCATTTTCACACCTCACCGCAAAAACGTGGAACACTCTTCCCACCCACCTGCGCCAGGCCGAAGACCTCCTTACCTTCAGGAAACTTCTCAAGACCTGGCTGTTCAAGCAGTAGCAGCACCTCCCCCTACCAGGTCCTCCCCATCCCCAGCGCCTTGAGACCCTCATGGGTGAGTAGTCCGCTTCACGAATCCCTGATTGATTGATAGATCCTAATTAACATTTCATCTCCATAAAATGCATTTTCTTCGTGCAGACATGCCTTCAGAAGCATGACTATCACAGTACATCATACAAAGTTTTAAAGAGTAAGGTGGCCCTGCACATGACCTCCCTATCATCGGACCCTGAAACGTATCTTATGAACCAACCTTTCCAGCAATCATGGGTCTCTGTATATAAAAAAAAAAAATTAGCAAAGGTTTGTCTTTAACAAACAGGTCTGGATACAAATTGGAGGATGATGCAAATCCCTCCAAAGATAAGTGAAAGCAAAGCGTGTCCTTAATTTTAGTCATGGTTTCTTTTTTGACATGAAGTTTACTCCTTGTCTAGCAGCCTTATGAACAACAAACAGCAAGAACATGGGGAAGATGCAACTCAAGTGAAACATGCATTGAGTAAACTGACTCACTTATTTTTGTATTATTTGCTTACTATTTTTTATTCAGTGCCTATGCATCCTCCCGGCTGCTTTGACTCACCCATCAAGTAAGATCTCCCAAAGAGGATAGAAATCCTTACGTAATAAAAATGTGACAGTCTTGTGATAGTACAATGTGCTGTTTCCGTTGGTGTAAACCATCTCCTGAGCTGGTCAGGGATATAAATAAACAAGAGAATCAGGGTTTTTACTAAGTGCATCTGTAGGTATTTTAGTGTAATGACAGAACAGCTAGCAATAGTTAGTTCCGATGAAGAAAACAGCCATGGCTATTCTGAAGCTCAGGTTTGGATGTATTCTTATTTTGAGGGGGGTTGCATTTCCAAAGGCTTTATGCAGTACCCTTAAAGGGTAAATCTTGCTTTACTCTACGCCTCCCCTGTCTACCAAGGATTATTACTATTGTGGCCTGGTAAAGTGGGATTCTCATAAGAACAGAAGTGTGTGGACAACAGAAGATTTTAACTATTATTGACATCAATTGGAAGTCAGTGCATGTCACTCAAAACTTGGGGGTATATTTTCAAGAAATCGACATGGGCAGCACTGCAAGTCTTTCTGCTACCCTGTCTTATCACAGTTCGAAAGGGCAGAAATGCACCGTATTTACACCATACAGTGCATTTCTGTCCTTTCCCCTACACTGGCGCACAATTTTCTGCTAGTGCTGATACAGGCACACAGGTGCAAGGGTGTCTGCATTGATGGCAGGATTGTTTTTGTGCATGAAGGGGCACCTTCCTGCACACAAAAATCCAGAGAGGTGTTCCTCTCTGTGTGTGCTGCAGAATACAAGAATGCAGCACACATAGACAGAGGACCCAACAAGGTGCAATAAAGATTTTTCTCCTTGTTGCGCCTGCCCTTGGGAGGCATACTGTTTTGATGCATTACCAGGATTACAGATCCTTGTAAATCTGGGAATGCGTCAAACCTCATGGGTGTTGCGTGGGAACACCCACCACAATGCCCATGGAACCCATCCATGACACAGTGTAAGGCAACGCAGTGACTTACGCTGCGTTGCCTTACACCATATCTAAGAGGCCATGAAATCCATGCAAAGTGGCTTAGCGTAGCCTCATAGATATGGGTCTGCACTTTGACACACGGTCATCGAAAAGAGCTCGAAAGTATGCCCCTGGGTGTATGTAATGCATTTTTCATTTGGTAGAGATGAGGAGGGTGGACACATGAAGACCTGCTGTGATCCATACTAGAGAAGCCATAAGATTACTACAGGACTGCCGCTCTCAATTGTTTAAGAGTGACAACATGTTTGATTTTCTGAAGTGCATAAAGAATTTGTCTCGTCCTGTGTTTTTCAGACTGTGGATCGCAACCCACTGGTGGGCTGTGAGCCAGCTTTTAGTGGATCACCAAAGTCCAGGCAATAAAGAAAGATGCCTTTAAAGGAAAAATTAAGTCAATTATGTGGCAGTCTTGCTGGGGTACATGAAGTGTGAAAGGAAGTTGGAGGATGTAATTTTCCTAACACACAGCAGAATGTACATTCGTGTAAATAAAATGTGCTAGATGAGCGGTTAGGAAAGCAAGATGATGCACATTTTTGAAGTTCTGAAGTGTGATGGAAGCAAATATTTTAGAAGGATTAGAACTATTCAAGACACTTCACTTGGTGATGTACAAATAATAAATATTCACTGAAACCTCACTCCCACACATCATCATTTGTGTGCAATATAGTTGTATCTGTAAAACTGTATGTCTGTGCAAAGTTAGTGACCATTTCAATGGAAAATGTGCTGCCTGCAAAAAACAATGCACTACCAAATGGTGCTTCATTACTTTAAAAAATGACCCTTCTCATTTCTATCAAAGCTGGGTGGGTCGTAAAAAATGGTTGTACTAATAAGTGAGTTATGGTTCCATAATGTTTGGAAAGCACTGGGCTAGCCTGTTGATGTGGAATGATAACTATACGGTGTTGTCATTGATTATGTCAAAGGATTGTACAGTGGCAGAAGAGTGGAAACAGGTTAGTTTGATGTTGTCAAGATGTCATGGCTCTGATTTAATTTGGAGCTTAGGTGTGAAGAGTGATCTCTCATATTTTGAGGTATGTATCAGGAGAACAATATAATTCTGTGCTAGAGTTTCATGATACAGGATGCAAGGGTAAGAGTGTCTTTGAGGGAAGATGTCTATAAATAAGGTTGTGTCATTGATGTATTGGTGAATGGTGTATCTTGATCCAAGAAACAGAACTGAGAGGTTTATGATAAAGTTAAACAGCATTGGAGCCAGGTTGAAGCCTTAGAAAGCACTGGGTGCTACTGGGGGGATACTAATATACTATTTTCAATATCTCCCAACAACTAAATAGGAAAGAAGAGAAACATTCAGGACTTTAATACAAACGCCCATTCCTTCCTCTACTATGGCTTGTGGTGGTCAGCAGTGTTGAGCTCCTCTGTGAGGTGAAGCAATCTTATCAAGCATGGGACAACTTCATCCAGTATGCATTGTATTTCACTGGAATCTTCAAGGTGACTGTCTACTTTTTTCCTGATATCTCCCCTTGTGGCCAAATATCCATAATGGCAGCTTTCTATCTACGTTAGCTCCATCTCCTAAGTGTCATCTGAAAGAGCTGACCCAGTGACAATGTGACTCATCTATTGGTATTCTTGGTACTGTTAACGCGTCCCTTTATGTCAATTTTATACACATTAGGACTCGTTTTAGGCCAATGAATCTTGTGACCCAGTGGTGAGACACCGTAGGACGAGATAACTGATCAATATGTTGAGCAATAGATCAATAATGTCATCAATATCCACCACCACAATACACTTTACTTTGGTGTTAGAGATTAATCAATTTGTTGACGCAACCATGACCTTTCAGCCATGAATAACCACACCTTTTGATGGAATTTTATGAATTTTATTCCCTATTGATTACAATCTACTAGCAGAAGTGTCAATCTCAAAACCAAGAAGCATAAGAGCATAGTCACAATATGGCAACTGTGATAAGATTTCATTAATGCAAGAATCACAAACATAAGAACATAGCACGGCGTGAACATAGATCAGAATACCAAGAATATCACGTAAGTCTCAGTTCAGCATAGCGCAACGTCAGTCTTTGTCTATTTGCTTCAGTCAGAGATATCACCTATCCTAACCACTAATTAGCATTAGCATGTTGGGCTTCATGCAAAATAATTTAGAACACCAATTAGAAAATATCTAACTATGGCCTCTATTCAAAAATGAGCAGTTGGTACCTAGAAAGGAAAAGCAAACAGACAAATTACAAATCGCATTGTCATAATTACCTTCCAAGGATTAGGTCAGCACACAGGATCAGTCTTCGTCTTCAGGACAACAGTCGAATCCCCATCAGTCTAACCTCGTCTAAAGGACAGGGGACACTTCCCTCATAAGGAGAAGAAGCGTAAAGGGGCAGTCTATGGGTGAGGATGGTTTATTAAGTCTCAAAGTCACCAAACAGAGTGACAGAGTTTCTGGATAAAATCAATAGCATTCCCTACCTAGTTCTAACGACCGTTCTGTGACATGGGTTTTTATCCATTTTTCGTAATACCATCCCCCAAAATTCTATTGGACATTTACTATACCCCACTATCTTTAACCTATTAAATTAAGCATTAGGTAATTCCAATTGGCACCCCATGATAATCCATAACATTTTGATTGGTCTTCGTAATTGACGCCTTCGGAGGTGGCACATCCGGATTTTACTTCACCACTTGGCACGTCTTCTCGGGTCATGAGTTTCCTTCGTCCACGGTTAAACGTCCTTGTACATTACATTAATCTACTTTTGTTTCAATTTTGTACATAACTCATACTAAAGCAGCAAGCATGCGGGTGAGAACAGAATCTGGGTTTATACTTGATACATGAAATGAAGAAAAGGAACAAATGCAGGGTCATGGCCCTTTGCGAGTCAGCACACTGAAAAACAGAGAAAATGCTTTAATATAAGAGCTAGGCAGCTAAATCTACAACTCACGCTAAATTAAGGCCTATGAGATTTTTAATACAAATGCGATATCGTAAATGTTAATATAAATCATAGCATGAACAGTTTTACTCATCATTGTTAGATCACATATATATTTGTGACCACACACATTATAGTCGTAATTCAGATGTGTGTTTAAGCAGAACACTAATTATTGTCGTTTTCTGTGCAGCATCATTAAACATTGATATAAGCATTTCACTTTTAGTATATGTAATATTTAAACTATGCTCTCTCAGTACCATATGCTCTTATCTCCATGGACGTAATTTAGGGGTCACCAGGGGTAGCAGCTGTGACCCCTGGCTTGCTCACTGCTACCCGTTGCACTACCTTGGTGACCACTGGACTCAGAGGTGACAAAACCAGTGTGAAGAAGAGAGCCGTTACTTTGCCCTCCTTGTTTTCACTTAATATTTTAATTACGAAAACAGTGAATACTTGTATGTTACTCACTATTAGTGTAATAGAAATTAGAGCATCAGGTAAGTACACATTTTTCAATATATATGTAGTGCGTCTGCTTGTGGGAGAGACAGTGTTCGTGTGCAAGAGGGAGTGTTTATGTGCAAGTGTGTGTGTCTGTGAGTATGGGAGTGAATAAAAGTAGCAGTCAGTGATAGGAGTGGCAATAAATGAGATTAAATGTCGATAAGTGAGTATGAGTGAGTCAAGGTGAGTGAAAATGGTGGAATGATGTTAAGAGTGAGTGCAAGTCAGTGTAAATGAGTAGCTGTGAGTTAATCAGTGTAATAATGAGAGCCAATGTGTGTGTGTAAGTGTAAGACTGAGTGAAAGAGAGGGAAAATAAATGAGTGCAAGTGATTGAGAATGTTTGAATAGGAGTAAATTGGTGAGAATGAGTGTGCGCTAGTCCATGTAAATTAGCATGAGTATGAATGGGTACGCTTGCTAGTCTGCTATAGGCCCTTGCAAAATACTGGTTTTCGCATACTAGAGGTAAATATTAACAGACAGGAACCTGAGAAACTAAAGATAGTATTAATACATAGGACATCCATGACAAAAGGTTGGCACAGGCATTCTGGATGTAATTCTTGGTATGAGACACCCATGGCAAAATGCTCGTGCTAGCGGGCTGGATGTAATTCTTGGCATAAAGGATGACAGCTGTGCCATATAGGGGGGAGAGACCATGAAAAAATGCTGGCCACCTCATTCCAGCAGCAAATTTGTACATAATGGTCACCCAAGGTACATGGATAACATAAATAGAAAAATTTGAGGACTGGCATAATATGTAATTGGTGGCATAATGGGGCACCCATGGCAAAACGCTGGCCCTGGCACAATGTTGGTTGTTTTTTTGCATATGTAAACACACATAGAAAATTTTGCACCCTGTGGTATGTCAGATTTCAATGGCTTGGTACACCATGAAAGGACATATATTTAATGAGTGCCCTTTCGAAACCCAAGGCTTTTTATCAGTTTTATGTGAAAAGTGTGCTTTAAAATGCACTATTTGACTATTTTTTCAGAATTACAGAAATGTGTGTGTGGAGACCCCCTTATCCCCTGAACTCATTCAAAAGAGCTATGTTCATTCTCTTTCCTCAATACAATTTAGTATGCTTTGCACAGTACAATTTTGGGCAAGCATTGTACTACATACACCCCTCCACTTTCAAAAGTTACGTCAGCACCATTAATATATGTGGCTGCGAAAAATACATATATGTTGTATTTTCATGTCCATGACACATTTATAATGTAACTTCAGTGACATCAATTATAGTTAAGTCATCCATGTTAAGGTCAAGTCACATCACTTCCTGGTAAGATTCAGGGTCAAAGGTCAGATGCTGTAACTTCCTTTAATGTCAAAAAGGGTGTATGATATCACTTCCGCTAGCCCATACAATTTGGTGAATCAGCATCCATGCTTATCTTCTTATAGTTGCCATTTCCTGGCTACGTGTGCAAGTTACAAACGTGGATACTTCGGATACAATTAGACCACTGATATCATGTAGTTATTACAGACCTCAGCCTTAGATTTTCTCTATAGAAGGCACAATTGAACAGACTTCCATTATTATCTTTGTCAGCTCGAAATCAGCAAAAGTGAAAGCAATAATATTTCTGTGCTGCTGTGACAGAAAAATTATACAGAAATTGATGGCGTTTTCTCTATGACTGCCCCTTTAGTTTCTTATTGAACATGTGGACTACTGAAGAAGGGGAAATGTATTCATTATGGTCACAGTTCGGTAAAAAAAAACCTGAAAATGCTTTATTGATCTCAGAAGAGAGTTATATGGAGCCAATTGCAATTTTGAGATAGACGGTGCACTAGTCTTAGGTCAGAGAGGGCCTCATTTAAGATTTGGCTCAGTAGGAGGAATGACATAATCTGACAGTCCTGCCACACCAAACCTGTAGTTTCACACCCCACTTAGAGGTGGTGCAACCACTCGGTTACTTTTGAACAAGCCACTTCTCACTCCACCAATTATAAACCCTGACTAAGTGATTTATCTGCCACAGGACTACTGAGTCGCACTTGTGTTCACCCTGCTTTATTGAGGACAGTTCCACCAAAACTCATTATTCCTGCCTATGTCCACATTGTGGTGTGTGCAGACACAAACAGGGAAAATGCAGAAAGACCTCCATGGACAGAGATAACATTGTCAGCATATCAGACGAATTATGTTTTAGAATTTTGTATTATCTGACCGAAAACATTTGCTGAGCATTTGCTTTAAACATGGCATGTGCTAAAAAAAAAAACTTCCAGTCCTGAGTAGGAAGCCACCACAGCTTTTTTCATGGCACAGAGAGCCAACCGTGCAGGTTGGGATATCTAAATACGGCAGGCAATCCTCTGCTAAGGTTGGAAGTCCATGGTGTCTACTCCCGGAGGGACCTGAGACCATCAATCAGGATCTAAATAGGCCATTCATTCTTTTAAAGGGAATAAATGTGACTCAGATGTTCCTGCTTTCTTTCCAATGTATTTCACAGCAGAGCTTAGATGTAGGGTGGTGGCACTGATGGTGCTTTATGTTCATGGTGAATTGACCTAACAATGCATCCAATTATGCTGATGATGGAGATATCATGGGTCGAGCACTATTCTAGATTATAAGACACAATGAAAATGTAAATCTCAATAATAATGATTAATATGAGATGATAATGCAGAAGCCAGGTTGACAAAAGAAGATCAAATTAGAAAACCCAGTATACCAAAACCAAAAAGGAACAGCACATCCATGTCAACGATTGTCCAGAGCACTATGAGAAAAGATATGATCAGAATTGTCAAAGTTAAACCAAATCTACAACAGATGGCACCACTCCTATCACCACCAGCTACCTGCAAAGTATTAAAAATAGATTAAATCTCGGTGAAAAGTCTATTTAGGGTATAACCCTTCCTCACACAGGATGCAGGATTGTTGTTAGGTTGAGCCTAGGCAGCATGCATACGCTGCCTGAAAGTCCTGCTGTATTTAGTAAAAGGCCTTTTATCCCACCTGCTGCTTTCCATAGGTTAACAGTAGTGTCGCTCTTCTTTGCTGCCTCCTAAAAGGTTGCACAGCTGATACATCACTTCCCATTCTTGGCTGAGGCGCACTGGTCAAGAAGTGTTTCTTTACACTTGGAATTGTTTATCTGATGTTTATGGGAACTCTTTTTTGTTTTCTGCCTCCACTTGTGTTCTTTATAGTTGTAGCATGATGGCTTTCATTTGAGCACTGTGCGCACGCTTCAGGTCTAATATGCATACCAAGTGTTGTTTAATTTTATATATTAATATTTTAACTGTATTTGTTATGATTGGCATGTATTTTGTGGAGCAGTTCCCCATTATCAAAGTCAACAGCACTGTAAGCTACTCCACTTTGCTAGCTTGTTTTCATTGTTTCCTGCCTTCCCTCTTGCTCTTTGGGTATGTACAGTTGTAGAGTGACAGCTTTTATTTTACTAGTGCATGCACAACTGAAGTTTAATATGCATACAAAGTGTTTAGTTTTATATATTAACAGTTTAATTTTATTTGTTACAATTGGCATGTATTTTGTTGAGCTGAAATGGAGACTTGAACCGGGTCCCCAGTCCCAAAGTCCGGAGCTCTGTAAGTTACACCACATCGCTAACTTGTTTTCCTGCTTCCAGCAAGCTGGCATTTGGTTACCGGAGCAATGGAAGGCTGCACAGATGCAAAAGAAGTGACTGTGCCCGCTCGCATGTGAGGCTTCACAGCTTCCTGGAACAGAAGCCGAAAATGGATGTCACAGTATCTCCTAAGAGTGTACATGGATGGGTGTTAAAGAGGTTGGTGAAAAGACGCACACAGATTTTGGTTTGAGGCTCTGGCACAGGTTACCCTAATCTTTTACTTATTCCTGGCAGAACATAATGTTCTGTCAGGAATAAGTAAACATAATGATTGCACTATAAATATGTTTTGAAAAAGGGGTGAAATAAATAATAAAAGGTGGGGGGTTAAGGATTTGTGTTAGACTTAGCATCCTTGGCGTGGTCTCCCCTAACTTTTCGCCTCTGCTTCCCAGCCCGCACCTGGACTCTTTTCTGAGACTCCTGCCCTGCCAAGTGGTGCCCTATCTAGTCCCTGGCTGTTGCAAGGTAAAGTTGGCAGACAAGAACTAAAAGTCATTGCAGAGAACGCCATGTGAGGAAATTTTTGGTGCACCTTCAGCAATATGGTTGATAAACTACGTGCTGCCGGCTTTGCAGTTGAAATTGACGCTCCACCTGCATCGCGGCTGGGAGATCAACGCATTGCAGCTGGAGAAACAACGTGCAAACCCCTTTACGGAGGCTGATAAGGACACAAATCCCACACAGCGCGGTTTTCTGATTCCGTGCAACCGGATTTTCCATGCATCATCCCTGGGCATCAAAGTCAACCCAACACTGCGCAGATCTGAAGCGCCCCATCTGGAAATCAATGCATCGATCTCTTGTGAGGAAGAAAAAAGACGCATTGCCGACCTGACCAGAGAAGGAAATGACACAGGGCCTCACTTGCGAGTAAGGAATCAACACATCACTACCCCTTTTCTGACCCATGCTCGCCCTTGCAGCTTTATTTTTTACGCTAACCAGGTACTTTGTATAACTACAGCATTCTCACTGTTTTCTAAGGAGTACAACTCTTATTCTTTTGAAAATTCATATCTTGACTTGTGTATGTTGGAATATTGGCATTTTGGTCTTGTTTGATTTAGATAAATATTACCTATTTGTCTAAACTGGTGTGGTGTCCATTTTGTGGTGTTTTCACTGCATTACTGTGTGTGTTGGTACAAATACTTTTCACATTGCTTCTGAAGTTAAGCCTGCCTTCCCGTGCCAAGCTACCAAGTGGGTGAGAGGTGATTAACTGACTGTGATTCTTCTTTACCCTGACTAGAGTGAGGGTCCTTGCTTGGACAGGGGGTAACCTGACTACCAAACAAAATCCCAATTTTAACATTGGTGATCAGCAGTGAGGATTGGACTTGTATTTGTACTTGACATACAGTGATTAAGTGTACACTACTGTTTTCACTGTAGACCAGTACTTGACCACACACATCTTGTTTTTACTTTTTTCTCTTTTTAAATTTGTTTCCTACTTCCATATTCTTGGTGATCCTTAATTGATTTTTGAACATCAATGGGAATTCTTTTTCTGCTTTGGAAGGTTGGACTTTTGTTGATTGCTCATCATGTCTCAATCTGGAGATGGGTCGGCTGGAGCTTCTTTTGAATTAGGAAAACTGGTGAGCTACACAGTTGCTCATTTGAGGTAGTTCTGCAAGAATCTTGCCTGTCCCATTAAGGGCTCCATCAGGAAGGAGAAGCTGCAGAAGGCACGAAGGACTTTGTGACAACTGCAGAAGGCACTGAAGGACTTTGTGACAGCCAAGGAAGCTGAGGGGCACAGAGGAGGAGGAGGATCAGGATGAGGAGGTGCAATCCATACACAATGGTCCAGTGGGTGGGCCTGTTATGTCCACAGAGAGGGTCTCCAGGACAGATAGCAGTGTGTCATCCAAGGGTCTGACTCCTGAAGTGTTACAGGACAGACAGTCAGAGAGGGCTCATCAGTTGGGTTTGGAGAAGTCTAGGATGGAAGAATGGAGGATGGCCACAGAGGAGAAGAAGTTACTGCTGGCTCATGAGCTCAGTGGAGGGAGCTGGATCTTAGGAGCCAGTCCAGTGAGGATGGTGGCAGAAATATCACAGTGCAGCCTGAGAGGAGGGTGCACATTCCTAAAGACCTTGTGAATGATTACAAAAGGGAGGATGACATATTCTTGTGGCTCAAGGGGTCTGCTCTCCATATGAATCCGGTCTCTGAATCTCATTGGGGTGCAGGTCTATGGAAGCACTTTGAGGTAGAGCGGAGGTGACATCCTTAGGAAATCCTGAGGGGCTCACTTACTCTATCATGAAGGACACCCTACTCACAAGGTATGGTCTCATCTCAAGTTTAGGTCCTATAAGATGAAGGAATCCCAAACATGGATGGAATGTGTTGAATCTTTTTGCAGGCCACTGGATGTTTGGGTGAAGGGCAGTATGGTGATAACATATGAGGGGCTTTACAATTTTATTGCTTGAGAGCACTTGTGTAGTTTATGTTTTCTAGAGTTGCACCAGAACCTGATTGACAGCAAGTTGACTGATCCCAGGAAGCTTGTGCAGGAAGCGGACCGATGGGAGAGCACCAGGGTCCAAAAGAAGTATGGGAGAGACCACGCCAAGGGTGGGCAGGGCACCTATCAGAAGAAAGGGGGGGTAAGGGTAGGCAGGGGGAGTTCTCTAAAGAGCCCCAACCTAGTTGCTAGGGTAAGGATTCCCAGCACTCCAGTGAAAATAAACCATGGTTCTCCAAAGGGAAATGTGTGGATGGTGGTCCTCCGGCAAGTGTTATGCATGTGACGAAGTAGGCCATGTGAGAGGGGATCCCAAATGTCCCAAGAGTACACTGGCAACCACTGGTGCTCAGTCACAGGGTTTGGCCAGTGTAATGCTTGGGGAGGAGATGGTTCCCGGTGTGTGGGAGCCAGCTGAGATGACCCTTGTCTCACTAGGGGGACAGTGAGATAGTCCAGAGAACCTTAGTGCCTGAGAGCACTAAAAAGTACAGGTACTGGGTTATCATTAATGGGCAGAGTGGAGGCTCTGAGAGACCCAGGAGCCAGTGTGACTACAGCGAGGAGTCACCTGGTATCTGAAGAGCAGATAGAACCCTGTGTACTTCACTAAGTAGTTGCAGTGGACAACTCAGAGTGAATGTGCAGAGTGGCGCAGGTTCCCCTTGAATGTTGGGGGTCTCAGGTTCCTTGAAGGTAGCTGTGAGTCCAACCATGCCTGTGGATTGTTTGCTTGGCAATGACCAGGAGGATTCTCATTGGAAAGAGGTGAGACACATGTCACACTTGGAGATGTTTGGTCTGCCTTGGTCGGTATGCATATCCACCTGGTCAATGACAGCCCTTCAGGGTGGTAAGAAGCCCCTGGAGCCTGAAACAGGAAGAGGAAGGGGAAGGGACATGGGAAACCGGCCCCAGACGTTCCCATGGTCCAAGAGGAGGTAGAAACTGAGGGTGACACACCGGAGCCTACAGGGAAACAGGTGGCTGAGCTGGGGGGGGGGGTCTCTGAGCTGTCACAGTGGCAGCAGGAAGGAGGACCCACCAGGGAGGCATTCTGTGAGGCACAGAAGGTATGCCCTACTCTTGAAGGTTTGCGGCAGCAGGCTGCAGACCTGGTGGCTGGCAAGGAGCCAGGAACTCTCCTGATTTTTTGGGAGGACGGCCTCCTGTATGGTAAGGCTAAGGCTGCTGAACCTGGGTTAGCCAGTCTGCTGATGGTACCCCAGTGTTTCAGAGCCTTCCTACTGGGACTGGCTCATGATGTACCTTTAGCTGGACATCTGGGGCAAGACAAGACCTTTGACAGGCTTGTCAGCCACTTTTACTGGCCCCAGATGTGCAGGCACTCAGATGCTCATTGCAGGTCTTGCCAGACTTGTCAGGCAAGCAACAACAGTGGGGGGAAGTGCAAGGCTCCCCTCCAACTTTTTCCAGTGGTTAGTACCCCCTTTGAAAGGGTGGGTATTGACATTGTGGGGCCTCTGCATCCCAAGACAGCCATGGGCAACAGGTTCATCCTAGTCTTGGTGGACCATGCCACCCGTTACCCAGAAGCCATTCCTTAGAGGTCAATCACCTCCACTGTGCTGGGTTATGCATTGATGGGGGTTTTACCCACATGGGGTTCCACAAGGAAGTGGTATCTGATAGGGGTACCAACTTTATATCTATATATATGAAGTTTCTGAAGCAGGAGTGTGGGGTAACATATAAGTTCACCACTCCTTACCACCCCCAAAGCAATGGTCTGGTTGAAAAATTCAGCAGCACCTTAAAAGGCATGATCATGGGCCTGTCAGAGCCCTTAAGGCGGAAGTGGACTTTCCTCTTGCCATGTCTTTTGTTCACCTACAGAGAGGTGTGTTAAAAAGGGCTTAGATTTAGTCTTTTTGAATTACTATATGGCCACCCTGTCAGGGGACAAATGAGTCTGGTGAAGGAGGGCTTAGAGAGAGCCCCAGGTAAACCTCCCCAGGATGTATTTAATTACATGCTGGCCCTCAGAAACCAGACTGCCAGCTTTAGAGCTCTCGCCGAAGAGAACCCAGATGCAAGCCAGAAAGTCATGAAACAGTGACAGGACCAGAATGCCACTCTTGTTGAGTTTCAGCCTGGGCAAAAAGAGTAGGTAATGGTGCCAGTGGAGCCTAGGGTCCTCCAGTACATGTGGACTGGGCCATTTGAGGTGGTTGAGCACAAGAGCGAAGTTACCTACCTGGTGGACTTTTGGACTCCCTGGAACCCCTTAAGAGTCCTGCATGTGAACCATCTCAAGCCACACTTTGAGAGAAGTGAATTGTCCATGCTCCTAGTGGCAGATGATGGAGTGGAGGAAGAGAGTGAGCCTCTTCCTGACCTCTTGTCTGCTGGAGAGAAAGATGGGTATGTGGAGGGAGTGAACCTCTCTCCCTCCCTGAGCTCAGAACAAGAGAGGGACTATCGGCAGGTAATGGGTCAGGTTGCCTCCCTGTTCTTCTTGATCCCAGAGGTCACACACTTATGTACAAATGATGTGGACAATGGGGACAGTCAGCCTATTAAACAAAGGGTTTACAGGGTGACTGATAAGGTCTTGACGAGCATCAAAGATGAGGTGTCTAAGATGTAAACCCTAGGGATAATTGAGTTTTCTAGCAGTCCTTAGGCTAGAGCTGTGGTCTTGGTCCCAAAGGCTGCTGCTCCTGCTGCCACCCCAGAACTCTGGTTCTGTGTGGACTACCGGTGTCTCAATGCTGTCACAAAAACTGACGTGCATGCCATCCCCCAAGCTGATGAGATCATTGATCGGTTGGGAGCTGCTAAATACTTCAGCATATTTAATTTGATGTCTGGGTATTGGCAGATTGCCCTAACTGAGGGGGCCAATGAGAGATAAGCATTTTCTACTCCAGATGGGCACTTCCAGTTTAAAGGGATGCCGTTTGGGATGAAAAATACTGCTGCCACATTTCAGAGGTTGGTCAACCAGGTGGTGACCCGGCTTAATGACTTCACTGCAGCCTACCTGGATGACATTGCAGTGTTCAGCTCCACTTGGGAGGAACACTTACAGCACCTCTGCAGAGTGTTTGAGGCCCTGCAAAAGGCAAGCCTCACTATTAAGGCCAGTGAGTGCCCAATAGGGCAAGGTTCTGTCGTGTATTTGGGACACCAGGTAGGGAGGGGCCAGGTGGCACCCCTACAGCCACAAATTGACACCATTCTGGCTTGGGAGCCTCCCAAGACCCAGACTGAAGTCAGAGCTGTTTTAGGCCTCACTGGCTATTACAGGAGGTTTGTCAAGGGATATGGCACCATTGTTGCCACCTTGAATGAGTTGACTTCCAAGAAGCAACCAAGGAAGGTGATCTGGACAGAGGCTTGCCAGACCACTTTTGATGACTTTAAGGCTGCCATGTGCACAGCACCTGTGCTGAAGGCACCTGACTACTCCAAGGAGTATGTTGTGCAAACAGATGCCTCAGAGCATGGTATAGTAGCAGTACTCTCACATCCTAATGAAGAGGGCCTAGATCAACCTGTAGCCTCCATTAGCAGGAGGTTACTTCCCAGGGAATGTAGGTGGAGTGCAATATAGCATGAAGCTTTTGCTGTGGTCTAGGTGCTAAAGAAGCTAAGGCCCTACTTTTTTGGGACTCACTTCCGGGTTCAGACCGACCACAGGCCCCTCAAATGGTTAATGGAGATGAGGGGTGAGAATCCAAAATTGTTGTCGTGGTTCATGTCCCTACAGGGGATGGACTTTATGGTGGAATACCGCCCTGGCACAGAACACGTCAATGCTGATGGTCTGTCCAGATTCTTCCGCCTTAGTGATGAGAACTCCCAAGACATTGGGTAGTTGTTCCCGACGTTCAACTGAGGGAGACACGTGTTAGACTTGGCATCCTTGGCATGGTCTCCCCTAACTTTTTGCCTCTTCTTCCCAGGTTGCTGATGTTTGATGGACTCTGTTTTTGCTGTTTTTGATACTCTGGGTACTTGACCACTGCTAACCAGTGCTAAAGTACAAGTGTTCCTATGTAAAATGTATGTGTAATTGGTTTTCCATGATTGGATTTTTTAATTTACTAGTAAGCCCCTAGTACAGTGCACTAGAGGTGACCAGGGCCTGTAAATCAAATGCTACTAGTGGGCCTGCAGCACTAGTTGTGCCACCCACATCAGTAGCCCTGTAAACATGGCCACTGCAGTGTCTCTATATGCAGTTTTAAACTGCAAATTCGATTTGGAAAGTGTACCCACTTGCCAGGCCTAAACCTTCCCTTTTTATACATCTAAAGCACCTCTAAGGTAGTCCCTAGGTAGTCTCCATGGGCAGGGTGCAGTGTATGTTTAAGGTAGGACATACACTAATGTGTTTTATATGTCCTAACAGTGAAATACCGCCAAATTCGGTTTTCACTGTGCAAGGCCTATCTTTCTCATAGATTAGCATGGGGGCTTCCTTTAAATATTACTGAAGTTTAGATTCCCTTTGGGAGCAGATTGAAATGTGGAGTTTAGGGTCTTTGAACCCATTATTTAAAAATCCGTCTTTTGGTAAAGGTTGTTTTTAGGCTGTGTGTTTGAAAATCCCACTTTTAGAAAGTAGGCATTTTCTTACTTAAACCAGTCTGTGACTCTGCCTGTTTGTGGCTTCCCTGTCTGGGTCAGTTTGACAGTTGGGCTGTTTGCACCTCTCCTCTAGACAGTGACACAAAAGGGCATATTTTTACTCTCTTTGCGCTGCATTATCATCATTTTTCTTTCGCTAATTCAGCGCAAACTGAATGCTATATTTATATTTTGACACTAGACCTGTCTAGCGTCAAAATATTGGTGTCAACGTAATTTTTTGGATGCATGAAACCTCCTTGCATCAATGAGATGCAAGGTAGGCATTCCCGTCCACAAAATGACTCTAACCCCCTAGCACCATATTTATCCACTCGGGCAAAAATGAAGCACGGGTGGGAGGCAGACCCAAAAAAATATGTGAACTCTGATTTGCGTCAGAATTTAATGCCTGGGTCAGGACAGAATTAAAATGAGGCAAACCCATCACTACTTAAGGAGAACACACTGAAGCAACATTACCAACCCACAGGAGAAGATGGAGGTGATACTGATCCAGTTTGCAGGTTTGACGCAGAGGACAGCAACAACTACAGCCTACAAAGGCAATGTAGAAGGCAGGAGAGGGTCTTCATAACCAGGACAACCCTCCTTGGTCTCAGGGACCAGGACATCATTAGGACCTACAGACTGAACAGGCAAGCCATACTACACCTGCTGTACCACATTGAGCCACAAATCACAACTAGCCTGCGGACCCCACACAACATACCACCTGTGACAAACCTGCTACTTGTCCTGCATATGATATTAAGTGGTTCATTCCAAACAATGGGTGCCCTGGTTGCTGGTGTCTCACTGCTGTCATTATCTTCATTCCTGTCAAAGGTGTTAGACGCTATGATCTCCCTGACACCCTGCCCCATCAGCTTCCCCAAAATCCAGCAAAAGCAGCAGGAGACCAAACAGGGGTTCTATCAAATCCATGGCTTTGCAAATGTGCTTGGTGCAATTGACTGCAGCCATGTCCGGCTTGTACCACCAGCAGCAAGCACTCATACCGGAACTGCAAGCACACGCATTCCATTAATGTGCAGGCTATAGTGGACCACTGGGGATTATTCATAAATATTCTGGCCAAGTATCCTGGGAGTGTCTATAACCCTTCATATTCTGGCATAGCAGGATCAATGAACAATTCTAGGATGGACAATATGGAAATGGCCTACTTGTGGGTAAGTGAACAAACCTAGCAATATTCACAGTACACACCAATCCTGTACGACACACAAGAACTACACCACTATATTGACATATGGCCAGGGTAACACAGATGTGCAGGTAACAGCACATATTCACCATGCTGCAGTACAGCACAATCAGTGCACACCACAAACACATACACCCAAAGGTAGTTAGCACACCCACTACTTGACAGGCACACCACGTGAAGGACAGGTGCAGACATTTACCCTTTGCTAACAGAAGAACTACACAGACCACTACAAATGCCCACAGGTTGCCTATTACGTACACTTAACACACAGTACACCAAACAAAGAATAGCACAGCCATGTCAATGGCATACACCATGCCCATGTCATGTAAGTTCTGTATAGGCACAGATCCCTCAAGTCATGCCATGCAAATCACTGCCAGAACAAACATCAAATACGAAACAACTTCCGCCTATACCAACTACATTTAATCAAAACATACCTGACTTACCTGTAGTGTGCAGAGACATCTGCCTGACGCATTGGCTCACACACATAGGAATACAAAATCAATGCCCATCACATACCATGTGCCAGATTTGTGATAAGTGGCACCACAACTACGATAGTGCCAACTCACATGCACAACTTACTGCCCCACAACACCATCATGTCTGGACCAGATACAATAATTGGCCCACCGTGGGGCAGAGCCACTGTCAGACAGTGCAGATCATGGATGCCATTGTGGGACCTTGTAGTATAATACAGGATATCACTGATTTCACATGCACTGTTCCAAGGGACATATTTGTTAAGTTGCCGAGCTCCATCCCATAGCCTGCACTGTGCATGTGTTGACAGTAAAAATTCTAATTCATGTCTTTGAAGATAGGAGGAACACTGGTAGTTATGTTGATTATCCTGTAACACTGGGATACACACCCTTGGACACCTCACGGCTGCCTCAAACATTAGCTGCCACTCTGGATCACCAAGGGACCTATGTAAAAGCCCACAGTGCCATTGTCATTGCCTGTACTGTATGTTCAACTTGGCAGAGGACCATTTTTTAATGACTTGAAGCCACATTGTAAATCGGTCACCCTCCCATGCAGTATGTAGCATGGAAGGGGTGTGCAATGTGTGTTGCTGCAGGTCTGTCACCACAAGATACATAGAATGATGATGCTGGCTCAGATGTAGGTGTCACCTCAAACCTGAGGCAGTGCCAACAACAAACACCACCCCAGGGTGCTGTTTGCAGGTTGCAATAATGAAGTAGACTGTGCTTTGAATTCAGATGATTGTGCCACCAATGCATGCTGCATACTGCTGCACACACAGAAAGAGCCAATTGACTATCAAAGCAGCATATGTATAGGGCGGTGCCCCTTCCTGGGCAGTTACATCCATCTCCACAGGGAAGCTAGCCAAGTACCCTGGTGCAAGGTAGGTAGTGTAGGTGCACAGCTGCATATGAGCAACTGGCGTAGGGAACAACAAAGTGTTGCCTAGTAACATGTCACACATGGGGCATTCTTGCATAGTCTAAATGTTGCAGGACAGTGCAATCAATTTTAGAGACATGTTGTGCATTGTCACTTACCCATTTCAATGGCCCTCAGTGTTGCACATCATCTGCAATGACACATGTCAAAATGGATGGATGTTCAGGCTCTGTAGTGCTACCATGTAGCCACAACATCTGACCCCATTGTGTTGTGAGGATGTGTCATGTCCCCTCTAGTAATAGCACACTGATACAAAGGTGCACTACACAACGCATGGGAGAGACATACTGACCATCACTTAGGAATCCAAAGCATATGTCCCAGGTCCTTGAGCCAAACACAAGATTGTCAAGTCCAACAACCCAGTGTTAAAAAGACCTTACACAAGGCGAGGAACTCACACCATAAAACAAACACATATGAGTCACAACCATCTCAAAATATCAACTGCCTTGCTACATGACAAACCTGTTGCAAGCCTTAACAACAACTTATTCCTTTAATCGTTTGCAGCGGATCAGGGTGATTGCCTACAGCCATGGATAATTACCCCATTTCCAAACCCAGCACAGCAGCAGAGAGTGCATATAATGGCGGACATCAGAGGACACAGACTATTGTGAAAAGGACATTTGGCATTCTGAAGTCAAGATTCAGGTGCCTGAACATCACAGGACGCAGCCTCCTATATGCCCCACACATTGTCTGCAAGATCATAATGATGTGCTATCCTGCACAACATACATGTGCAGATAAACTTCCCCTTTTATGAGCATGTTGATGACCTGCCTGAGGAGGAGGAGGATGGTGGTGAAGAAAATTAGGGGGAACAGCACAATACAGCTGCTGGGATACACCACAGACTGCACATACTTGAGAACTTCTTCACTTAAAAATCACTTAACTCACCTTGTACATTTTATCAAGAAACACCTCACTTATTCACACAATCCAACTTTGGTCTCTTCAGTCTTCACAATATATACCTCAGGATTGTGAATCTAACCTCAAGGAGCATGTTACAAACACTATGAAATGTACTGTAGCTACATCACATGTGATGCGTAAGATTGTGCTTCTACCATCACACATATCACAAATAGCCTCATCACTTGAATGTGACAACTAAAGGACACAATCTACGACCCACAACATATGAATTACGTCCACATTGACAACTTGTACAACAATAGCTCATCACACACAACTACAACATGCCCAAACAGGAGGTAAACAAGGACCCCACACATGAGGCAGTGGATGTCAAAATTTGGTAAGACAGTAATGTTTGAACAGATCACTGTCACAACTCAGTGTGAGAGTTTCAATGGCTGCATGGAGCATGTGTGACAAGAAGGGACATCATTGGTAATAATGGCCATCATGATTAGCCCAGGTATGACAAGCAATGGAAGAAGTTGGGCCTGTGCAGTACATCCATGGTAATCAGTCCTGCCACTGTCATTTTGCCCAACCCTGACGCAGGGTACACATGGCCTCACACTTTGTACGACACGCCTGTCGAATGCACATCAGAATGGATGAGCACATATGCAGCTAGGGCCGCAGGTCAACCACACAAAAACAACAACCATTGCTAAATGTTATGCGTTTGATCAAACATCTGTGGACAAAACATAATATGGGTGGAATGTAGGCAGAGTGTGTCAATCACGGTATGTACCAAATATGTACACATGTCAGACATATGTGGAGTCCACACACAAGTCACCATAAACTCAAGATCTACATATGGAGACAGTTGTCGAGTAACATTTCCTAGGTAGCATTCATCAGCCATCATCAACAATGCCTGAGCTGTGTATGGTGTCTTAAAAGTTATGCTATGTAAGACAACTACACACATTGTCGCATTGGCTCTCATTATCCTAATGAGACTACTGGATTTTTGGGTGACAGGGTCGTTCTCAGTGCAGGGGACTAAGTCTAACCAACGGAGAAGGACCCTTGCCGCCCTCAATCCGGTTTTGCTCTGGCTAACTAGTAGTGCCTCATCTCTCCCAAAGGGAAGGGATGATTGGGCAGCCGAGCGCATGACATCTTAGAGCATCTCAGAGCATCTCAGGGAAGTCGTGGTCACTCAGATCCCGACCAGTTCTCTCATACCAAGTGTGGTCTCATATACAAATGACAGAGGCAGTTTTACAGATTGATTTAATAAAACGACTGCATTTTAGATAACAAGGCGTGAGCCGCAATAACCAGAACCATACAACACAGTAGGATTGAAATAGTAACGAGGAGAGTAAAACATAAGAATAACGCTATCATAGTGCTATCAAATTACGTTCTCTCTTCTAAGTTCTATTTTGAGCACAGCATGTTAAGCTCTAAGCTTGCCTTTCTGGTTCCCTGGGAGGACATCAACCCTCATACCTGAGCAAAGGCCTGTGATCTGGATCAGCATCTGCAACAGGGCAGTCAGCGTCTAGTTGTGGTTCCCTGGTCGGAATCTCCCTCTTGCGTGTACTAGGACTAGGAAGTGTTTTTATAATCAACACGCCGGTGTTCTGAGAAACGTCCCTACGTAAGAATGTGTACTTTCTACAAACCCTAAAGACTAAACTCCTACCACGTCTATCGGCAATGTACCAGACTGTATCCTTGACTGAAGCACAGAGTGAGCAAGAATGTATTGTTTGAGAACTCCGGTGCTGAAGTAAGCTAACCAGTGTGATAGAAGAAAATAAAACAAGACTGTGAAACTGGTTATTGAAAAATAACAGTACGAGGCTGAATAAAATGCATCTAGAACAAAGTGCACAGAGGCCTAATGCTTTAAGCAAACGCACAAAGGCTACATTAAAAATGGCTACACTACAACATCACATAAGTAAACACAATTCACAATCACATGCCAGAACTGTTGCAGAGTACTGACTGCCATACGTATGTGGATACACTGTTGTCACACATGCATACATATGCACAACGTGTAAATATTTGCATGTTGTTGACTCTGTAACACACACAATGGTGTAACAGACCAATAACGCCCAAATCACATTCCTGCATGGACACACACATGTGGACATACACAATATGCCACACTGCAGCACAGCCCAATCCATTTATATGTTGATACAGGGTGCATCAATAGACAATTGAACAAAATCACGCAATCAGGAATAGAGTAAAAAAATTGACACAAATGCATCGAAAACATCCGCAAATGCAAAGTATGTGACCGATGGGCCCATAGCGTGAATTTCACCTTCGCACTCATCTCAATACTGATTCTCTTTTAAAGCGACGCATAGAGGTAATGTGGCAAAAAAAAGACGCATATAGGCCGTGAGTCTAAAATTCTCACACAAATATCACATGCATCAAATATATGCATGCATAACAGAAAATGTGACGCACAGGGACAGGAAGTGATGTAATAGGAAATCCTATTTACAGGCATGGTACAGTGAGTGTACTTTCACTTTCTCTTTCCCCGTGTTGGTGGTGTGGTTTTGCTCAGTATTGTATCTTTTGGTGTCCCTCCTGTTATGTTTGTTCGTATTTTTGACTGTACTTTGTCCCAGTGTCACTAAATTTGTGTGTTTTTTGTGTCTATCATTGTAATTGTACTGTGGGGTGTCTGTCCGGGATAGTTGATAAGTTGGGTTAGTTGGGATTCATTTTTGGGCCTTAAGTTTTCTTTCTATTCATTTTTTTATTTTTACTTTTTTTCGTCAACCGTTACCTGGTATATATGTCGGATAGGGAGAGGTTGACAAGGATGGGAGATGTCAGGAAAACTATTGCCAGCGCTAAGTTCTTCCGTCAGCCAAAATGATTCCCCTCTTCCTTGTACCCACGTTGGTTGCAGCGGCGTCCTCACTCATGGTGGCTCTTGTGGAGGCTGTTCTTAGAACTAGCTTCTTCAGGTTTAACTGCCACTCAAGATGGTGGACGCAAATCCTTGTGAGGTCAGCGCTCTAGTGTTTCTACCTTAGTCTTGTGCTTAAGCTTCCCTCCAGCTGTTTCTCTCTGGGAGCCCTGAACTTCAACTGTCATCCTAAGGACAATGAGCAGTGTTCCTGAGGCACTTCGTTTCATAGAGAGATTCTTCCAGTTTTGAGTAATTAATTATTTTTCTTGTTATGGTGTGCACACCTGCTACTTTTTCCCTTTTGAAGAAGCTGAATTTTGTCCTTCTTCCAACAACTGGATATCAGCTTTCTGAGGGGAATTCATTTTGGCTTGACAGAACTTCAAGCAACTGCAGTAAGGAATTCTTTTGTATGATTTCCAGACTTGCCAATATGTATATGTACATATATATTCAAAAACTCTTTGCTTTGCAGACTTGTCAGTCTTAGAGACAACCCTCAGTGCTCAGACTAATTCCTCGAGACTGTGATTGAGAAAACTGAGCCTTGAGAAGGAGTTTTCATTTCCTGTAAAAGACATTAGAAGTTTGTATATTTGTGAACTTTTGAACTGTTCTCCAGAGAATCTTGAAAACCTCTGACTCCTGGAGAAAAGAAGTTATTAAGTTAACATTGTTCTCCTAGAGCGAAGATAGTCTCTCAAAAAATCCAGGTTAGGAGAATGATAGAATTGGGTGAATGTGAATGGCAGAACAGTTGAATGCACAGTGGGAATGTACGTATCTATGCTCTTATCACCCGACTGCAGGTCCTTCCTTTAAAGAAATCCTCATCAAAAGAAAGGTGCAGGTTTTCAGAGACACACACTGAATATCCTATATTAAAGTGGTAAACACAAGCTGGAACTGGATCTGGAGGTAGTCTCTCTTTTTCTATTCCCATTCCCCTTCCCCCTAGTGGATGCAGGGTTCAGATAATCACTTAAAGTCTGAGCATGCATGTGTTGGAGGGAGTTGGGTAGAAGACATCTGCTCCTGTGGAAGTTTGATTTAATGGGTAATCTTCTGACAGGTTGAAGTGCCTAGAAATACTTATTTCCACCCGAGCCGAATGGCTGAAGGTTTAGATTTTAATGCCTTGGTGGCACTTATGGATGAAATGCATAAACAGTTAACCCTTACCCTAGATGAAAACAAAAACTTGAGAGAGTAAATAAAAAGATCCCATGTTGAGACCCAACAGCTAATGGACAAATTAAATAACTTCACTTCTGGGAGTAACACAGGGACTAGTTGGGTTTTAGGTAAAACCTTCTCAACCTCTACCTCAGAAATATCCACACAAGTCATTCATTCCATCTCCCCTATTATTCCCTGGGCCCCACCTGAAAGTTTAGTGGAGATCCTCACAAGGCACAGATATTTTTAACCCAGTGCTCCTTACACTTCCTTTGTCATCCTGTTATTTTTTACAGAAGATCAGTCAAAAACAATGTTCATTTTGTCTTCTTTGAGTGGAGATGCGGCTTCATGGTCCATGGCTTTGACGTCACAAAATGACCCTATATTGTATGATTTTGAAGTCTTTAAAACCAATTTCCTTTGAATCTTTGACCCCAGAACAATTTCCAAGCCACAGATAATGAATTATTAGACTTAAAACAAGGCAATAGGGCATGGGTACTCACAAACATTTTCCCAGGGGCCAAAAGATGTGGTCTGTTATGTGTCCGAGGGCCGCATTTATGTCAGCGGGGTGTGGTTGGGGTGGGGGTATTGTGGGGCATTGGTTTTAAGGTGGGTGTGGATGAAACAAAGCATATACATGTAGTTGCTGAATTGCACAATGTGAAACCATAAAACCTTGGATTAATCCCGGCTTCCCCACTTTACCAAATTGTGTGATCCTAGGCAATAGTTTTATTTCTCTTCTCTTCATTATCATATAAACAGGACCTAAAAAATACATGACTTCATGATGTCCACTGTACAAAAACTTCTCCTATGTTTGATTTAAAAAAAACTGTAATGTTTTACTTGTATAATAGGAAGCCAGGTCACCCAAAGGGTGCACATAACAACCTACTTGGCACATTTCACTGTTGGCATTGTCAGGGTAGGGGGAAGAATTCATGTTTCTAACTTCTTGTTTGAAAACTATCACTTTTAAAATAATACTTCTCAATCTGCTGATATAATCTGATGTACTGAAGTGAAAAGGTTCTGCATGTTAATTAAATACACTGTTTGAATTTTGAGACTTTATCATATGTTTTCACTTCGCTGCAAGATTACTTTAAAATGAAGGTGCTTCTAAAGTTAAATGATTCAGGACTTAACAGTTACCTTCATTTTTTTAACACTAATAATGCTTTAAATAAATGCTTGCCTGTTTCTTTAACATCTTTTTTATTGTTAGCAACTGTTAGTGTAAACAGCAGCAGAGTGCTGCTGTGCACCAGGGGGCCACATGTCAAGGTCTAGAGGGCCGTACTTTGAGTATCATTGCAATAGGGATTTGATCTCTTATCCATCCCAATTGAACAAATTAATTGTGGAGACTGGTTGGCCCGATAGCAAAAGGGCTGCGGTTTTTTTTACCGAAGTTTATGAGAAGAACTAAAAGATGTGCTAACCCAAATTCCAGATCGAACTACTGATATGTCAAAATTAATTGATCTAGTTTTACAGATTGATCATCATCTGTTTGAAAGAAAAGCTGAACGCAAGAAATAATTTTGTCCTATCCCACCCTGTTTCGATAGGAGTAAAGTGGAAAGTATCAAGACCTCAGAGACACACTCTACAGAAGAGCCAATGCAAATCGTCAGTGTTAGAGGTCCCCTGTCTAAAGAGGAAAAGGACAAGAGAAGATCTAAGGTGTCTTTATTGTGGGTTGTCTGGCCATTTTGTAAGAGAATGCCAAAAGAAGCCTAAACCAGATAATTCAGGAAAAGAGAAAACTCATTCTACCAAGAGAGTAGCCCTGGTTGGCTTACAACACCAATAAGCCCCTGAACCCCAGTTAGTGGCAAACACCTTACAGTCTGCTTCCCCTCATCTTACCATCTCTTTTGACCTCATATTCAGAGAAAAGAAGCTGCAGGAGGTTTCCGTGATGATTGACTCAGGAGCTATGGAAAATGTCTGCGACATCCAGTATGCCACAAAAAAGGGAATACATTTTGTAAAAAAGAGAATGGCAGAGTCTGTTTGTGCGATAAATGGAACAAACCTGTCTTCAGGTCCTATCACAGATGAAACTGAACCTATAGTTCTGAAAGATCATCTAGGACACCAAGAAATGATATCTTTCAATCTCATAGATGCTCATCAATTTCAGCTGATCTTAGGCTGACCGTGGCTTACGTAACACAATCCTGAAATTAATTGGGAAATAGGACTGTCCAATTAAATTCAAGTTACTGTCGGAAGCATTGTTATGGTCCTCAAGAGATAAGTATTGCACCATCTCCCGCTCAAGTATTAGCTACTAAATCCAATGTGGTTTGTGCTCTGGAAAAGGTTGTTATTCCCCAAGAATATAAAGAATGGTATGCAGTGTTTGACCAAGCAGAGGCACAGAAGCTACCTCCCCACAGATCTTATGATTGCAGGATCGAACTTGAGCCAGTTGCGAATCTACCTTGCAGCAGAATCTATGCCCTTACTGAAAAGGAGAACAAGTTCATAAAATAATATTTTGAAAATGTTTAGCAAATGGTATATTCGTCCCTCTCAATCCCTAGTCTCTTCCCCCCTTTTTGTCATCCCAAAGAAGAAGAATGAAGAGTTAAGAACTTGTATCAATTATAGAGTGTTAAATCAAGTTACGGTGAAGAATCGATATCCCCTGCCCTTGATTTCAGTACTGCTAGATCAGGTAGAGACACAAAAATCTACAGCAAACTAGATCTTCGCAGAGCATACCATTTAATTCAAATTGTTACGGAAGATGAATTGAAACCGGCCTTCCGCACCCGGTTTGGTCTATATGAGTTCCAAGTAATGCCTTCTGGGCTACCTAACGCGCCAGCTGCTTTCCAGCACCTTGTGAACGATCTTCTGAGAGAGTTTTTAGATCAATTTGTAGTAGTCTACATTGATGATATTTTAATCTTCTCCCAGAATTTGCGAGACGATGTAAATCATGTGAGAGCAGTTCTAAAGAAATTGTTGGAAAATAACCTATATGTGAAGTTGGAAAAGTGTGCCTTACATGCGAAGGAAGTAGAATTCTTGGGATTCGTCTTATCGGAAAATGGAGTTTCCATGGATCCTGCTAAAAGTCAAACAATCCTGGATTGGCCTTCTCCTAAAACGGTGAAGGAGGTGCAAGGTTTTATTGGCTTTGCCAATTTCTGCCGCCAATTTATAAAAGAGTTTTCTAAAAAGCTGGTCTCCATTACAAAACTTTTGAGAAAAGGAGTACCCTTCCATTTGTCAACTGATGTTGAAGAATCTTTTGAGTTCCTCAAAAGAGCCTTTACGACAGCCCCATCCTTCTCCATCCTAACTCTGAGGAGACATTTTTTTTGGAAGCTGACGCCTCCGACCAAGTAATTGGTGGTGTATTGTCTCAGAGGCACAAGGAAACAGGTCAACTTCACCCAGTGCCATTTCGATCCAGGAGATAACTCTTCCTGGAAGAAATTATCCAATTGCTGGCAAAGAGCTATTGGCAGTGAAGGATGCCTTTCAGGATGGTGCCATTTTTTATTAGGGGCTCGTCATGTAGTCACTGTGTTCACCGTTCACCATTCATACAAATCTTTATGGAATTGGATCTGGAGGCGGTCTCTCTTTTTCCATTCCTATTCCCCTTTCACCCCTAGCGGATGCAGCGTACAGATAATCAGTTAAAGTCTGATTGAGTCTGTTGGAGGGATTTGGGTAAAAGGCATCTGCCTCTGTGGAAGTTTGATATAAGGGGTAATCTTCTGACAGGAGAGGAGGAGCTGGGATGCTTCATGTGGCTCGTAGCTCCCTACCTGCCATTAATGTTGGAGATGGGTGTCTGTGTAATCCAAGGTTACCGCATGAAGGCGAGGTGGCTGCAGTGGGGGAAGGTGCTCCATCACCTGAAGAGAGTGTTCCACAGCACCTGCAATGAGCACCAGCTAAAGGATCACTGGACAGATGTGGTGGCCAGGGAGCAGGATCTGATTGACCATCTAGGTGTGGTGATCAGTGGCCCTGTTGGTTAGTCTCCCACTGGCATACTATTTACTGTTCACCACTCTTGAATGACAGTAGCAGATGTGTTGGAGTGCTGCATGCAATGCTTGTGGACAGGTTGCATGCAGCCAGAAAGAAGTGTAACTGTGGCAGTCTAGACATGAAGTTCACATGCCCTACCATTTTACCAGTGCTGGTCAGATGTTTGTTGAGTCATGAACAACCATCACTAAGTCACACATTTCAGAGGCCATGGCAACTCCTGTTCCCCGGCATAGTGTATGTATGATACGGCAAGACACCGCCAGCATACCATATTTAACTGGATTGTGTCAACAAAGTAGGTCAATCCATATATAGCGCTACATTGTCATCCTTTCACACACATGATCCCTGCCATTATGTTAGCAAAGGGGGCTTACCTGCCCTAGGGGGCACTGACAATGGGGAATTTGATACCATCAGACAACCTTGCCAAATCAGTCATGGATTACTCAACACATGATCATTGCAGACTAATAATTGAGCCGCATGTCCATCACAAAGTGCCTCTGGATGCCTTGCAGAACAAAGCCAGAATACCTGAGTCAAATGTCTTGCAGAGCACCAGGGTAGTGTTATGGATTTGGCACCGAACTCCCCCTCATAACATGGAGTTCCATCTTCTATTGATTGCCACATATGGATTTTGCAGGGTGTAGCACTACATGAGTCTCAGGCCCAGTGTAAGTGTGCAGGTGTGTGGCTCTCACTCACCTGAGTGTCAGTTTCATTGTGAGTTTGCAGTGGTGTGTCTGCTGAACTGTTTTACACTAGGATAAATAACTAACTCCCTTAAAATAGTACACACTGTAATATGTTGTCCACTAATAGTGACAGTGATATGACAATATGCATGGTTTTCCATCCATATCTTACAGGTGGACCTGCCCCTACACCATCGACGAAGTGGCAAGACTTAAGGACCCAGATGTATCCAGTAAGTGTGATAATGTCTGTCCTGTGAAGTAGTTGAGGGTTTGGTGTGAGTCAGTCATGTGTGTTGCACACAATGCTAGAAGTGATAAGCTGTCAAATGATCAGATATCAAAGTAGGCTGGATGGTAACATTGTGTCCCATTTAAAGGTTCCCCATGCAAGAGCAGAGAGTCATATCTTGTGAGGCCTGTGGTGCTCAGTGGGCAGCATCGTGTAAACAAGGTGATGACAAGCCACATGTAGGCTGATATGTGACTAAGAAGTGCACCTCTGTGAGAATATTGGCACTGGGACACACCGTCATTCACATAACACAATGATGCACCATTTTGAACACAATTTGGTGCATCCCTGCATTGTAATGTATATGTGGGACTGGGTGGGCAATTGTCCCCCAGTATGGTCCTCCATATTTTGTACTCGATTTACATGACACTTATGTGGAATGTAATAGGAGTGCATGCAGGTCAAGGCCAGATGTGTGCTGGCATGGATATGGGTGTGTCAGGAATAGTATTAGCAGATCAGGTATTGATGGGTGCCTACACCTGGACACATGAATGTAGACATGCTAGACCTATGGATACCAGCATCCTGGTTGGCAGCCCTCCTAACATATGGTCCACTCTCTGACTCCATGTATGACTGGGCATGCCTAGGTGGATGACCAGGACATTTGAGAAGAAGGATTGCATGACCATCCCCTTTGAGTCACAGGGGGAGAGGAACAACAGATTTGTCGGTAGATGTGATGCTCACAGTGTAGGTGACAGTCATATTGATCAGGCTTGCATGTGTGCCTATCAACACTGACCCCTTATGGTTACCAACTGCATCCAATACTCCCAATAACACATTCAAGTTACTGGTGATGTATGGTTGAAAATTAACACATATGATGAGGAGTATTGACCCTGATCTATGTGAAGTTGATGCTGCCTTTGCATTTTTACACATGGGACAAAATCAATGCACATCTAATTTAGTTTGATTCCTAATCTTGTTGTGCGTCGCTTTGGTGTCAATGAAATGATGCTAAGGCATCGTTGTAGTTCTATTTCTCAGGGCCATTGTTTTATCCTGAATGTGAGTTGGAGTGCACGTGCAATTAGATGTAGAGAGTAAGCTAATAATCTGTAACTACCCCACACAATGCTGACACTGATGGTTGTCTGTCTCAATATAACAGCTGCCAACATGAACAATGAGGAACTGCAGGCCTTTCAGAAGAGGGCAGTCCACTATAGGTAAATACTGGCAGTGGAATCTGGGTTCCAGAGGATGACACACTGCTATCGCCGGGAGCGATCCACCGGGGAATGGCGGGCATTCACCAAAGGGGGACCCACACTGGGGACATAGAGATGACCAGGCTCCATAACTGTGCAGGGGGACACTCCTGCCACCATCACTACAGCCCCAGCTCTTACTCCATCAACATCTGTTCCACAGACCAGCCCACCTGCTGCCATAGACATGAATGTTATAAAGGAGCTACAGAGGAATGTAACACTGGTCCTTAAAAAGCTGGACAGTTGGAGAAGGAGGTAGAGAAAAACAGTAAGAGACTGAAGTTCATTAAAAAAACCCTCAAGAGGTCCAACCTGTAATTGGCTTAATGAATGTCAACCCCAGTTGTGTCCCCTCCCTCCTCATTTGTTTTAATGTTTTACACAAGGTTTTAGGGGATTAGTGTCAGGTTAGATTAGGATAGTAGTCTAGTTATGATAAGTGAGTTTGGGAGGTGAGTTTTCAACTTTTTACATATTACTTGTGGTTTTGGGTAATGTTGGGGCATATATATATATATATATATATATATATATATATATATATATATATATATATAATATATTATATATACATATGTGTGTGTGTATATATATATAATATATATATATATTATATATACATATGAGTGTGTATATGTATATATATATATATATATATATATATATACATTTATATATATATTAAAAAAAATACATATATATATATATACATTTTGAAAAAATACCCAAAACATAAATATTTGTTTAGCTATAGGTAGTATATGTGTAGTTTAGTATAGGTTGTCCTGCATGTGTCTCGTAATATAAGGGGGCTGAAGGGCCAATGTTTAGAGTGTGTTGTTAAATGTGTTAGGTAAGTTTAGCATAGGGAAGTTAGGGTCAGTTGTTGGTTATGTATAGTTAGGAAGGGTTAGGTTAGATTAGGATAGGTGTTCTTCATTATTTTTAGTTCAGTTTAATTCTTATTAAAAATCTTTGGGTACTCCCTCACTTCATGTGTCATATGCTTGGGCCTCAGGGTATTCTCATGAGTGTGCAATGAAAATTGTGTGTTGGCCTAGGGATTCCGTCCTGCCTCCAAATTCCTCTCTTGACATGTTCATCACCTTCTTACAACTGAGCTGTCACATTGGCAGCTACAACACATCTACTTGTCTATGCATCTGCCATCCAGTGTACCCCCCACTCAAGGTGACTATGTTACATTTGTATTGGGCAGGTAGGTCTGCTAATACAGCTGTCATTGTTTGGGCCCTCTGTAGGAATGTTGGGCACTGTAGGACATCTGACAACAGCCTACATTTAATATCTATCCTGCTAAATTGACCAGTGCCAATTATAGATGAGGTTGAGTACCTCTGTTTCACACCAGTGTGTTCTACTGGTACTCCCAGCTGACGACATTGCCCGAGAACTGTTCCACAGTCATTCCTGCTGTATGTAGTGGGTGAAGCATACATGTGTTCAACATTTTTTGACAACCTCAGTGAATTGCTTGTAGTTGATGAGACCAGCATTGACGTTCATTATGTAGGTACCTTGTGCATAGACATGTGCCCCCATATTCCTGCAATCTTGTACTGACACTCTGTGACTAAAGACATGTTAGACACATCACAATTCCTAAGCATAGTAGATGTGACAACAATACACAAAGATATCCTGGTTGTGTAGGTGGTGTTTATTTACAAGTCTTGTAGTGCAATATTTACAATGTCCAAGTCAGTGACCACATTAGTGAAATCTATACAATTGTGACACAACACAATTCCAGGGTTGAGGGACATCTCATGGGACATGCTTGGGTGAAGTGTAATTCAGTGCAGGGGAACATGAACTGTCAATTGAAAAGTGAGAGACAATTGCAGTCCACAGCAGAAAGGTCAATAGTGTGTCTGTGAAGAGTGCATATGTCCAACTGTGCTAACACTGTCATGATTTCAAGCACCGGCCAAAGGGAAACACTGCCCATGTGGCATGGGAAGGTGCTACCAGGAACTCCTATGGGTGAAGATGATCTGTTTCACATCTTCATCCTCCAATGTGTGTGGTGTCTCCTCTGCCCTTGATGGTGGTAGTGCGGGATAGAGAGTGCCACACACACTTCAGTGGTTTGAGATGTGGACTCCCAATTCCCGGCAGCTGCCGTCTGTGGAACAACATATGGCATCACTGCAGCAAACAGGAACTGCTGATATTTGACAATAGCAGCACCATCCCGGTAGTAGGCAGCCATATCTGCCCTGAGGGAGGCCATTTCCCGGTGAATGGAGTCCAGCTTGTTCTCAAGCATGCTGATGCCAGTTTGGGAGGGCAGTTGTTGTAGCCTCTCCCTCATGACAGGAGCTATGTCCTTCAGACATTGCTGGACTCCATGCATTGGGGAGTGTGTGCCTCGGTTGGCTGCAGTCTGTTCAGTAGCCGTAATTATGCATGTGTGCATAGCCTCTAGGATGGCTGCAATAGCTTGCATCTCCACCCGCACCTCCTTGGCCATCTTCCGCTGGACTCCTAACACTATCCTCTCAAAGCTGGTCCCTGGGTCCTCGAAGTCCGCAGCTGTGTTGGTGCTGGCAGGTCATACTATTGGGGTGTTAGGTGGGGCCTGTGGGATGGCTGCTAGATTCATACTCCTCCTTGTGACTAGAGGTGGTGTCTGGAGGGTTACAAGGACTTCTTGGAGGGTCTCTTGGCTGATGGTTGTCAGCTAGTCAATCAGGTCATTGGGGCACTCCAGGACAGGGAGATCCACAGGAGAGCCATCATCCTCTGCAATGAGCTGGTCTAAAATCAGTCTATCTGTGTTGTGGCAGTTGATATGTCACTTCGCTGACTTGCTTTTTGAGGCTCATTGTCATCTTAGTTCCAAAACATAATTCCTGTACATCATGGCTGCAGTCTATCAGCCCTATGTTACACCTGCGTGTCACATGAAGGGAAGCCTAGTTGGTGCAATTGGATGCCTCATATCTTCTAGGTGTGATGTATATCCTTTTTGTGGCTTAGCACAATCATGTCATTGTCAACCCTCCCTATGCATCCATTTGCATGGTGAGGCCTTGCAATGGGTGTTGCTGTGCTCATGCCACACCACCACACGTGGAAAATTTCCTCTATCCCAGACTTACATATTACACATACACCCAGGGATGGCATTGCTAGGACACTATGCTCTTGTTACCATTGATGGCTCCTCATGTTGATGTTTGTGTATATGTGCTACATTGTGTAGCACTCATGGAACTAGTAGAATTAAATTTCATCTTCTGTCTGAGCAGGTGTGTTTGCCTTCCTACACTCCCATGTCCTCCTCCTCAATGCAGCCCTCCTTGCACTATGATACATGAGTGAGAATGGTGGCAGTGCAGCTAATTTGACACAAGCACAGGGTTAGACCCAGGGATGGCCAGCATGGGTATGAAATTTCTGCTGTGTACATCATTATGTATGTGACAGTGCCTGATGGTAAATGAGTCTATGGACAAAGCCAGTTAACAGGAGTTTACTTAGGTTAGGGCCTGAAGCTAGTTTGAGGTGATTCTGCAGGTAGTCATATTGGTCCCTCATTTCAAGTGCATCAGTCCTATGGGCATCTGACTGTCTTTGTTTATTTTACCACCCCCAACAGCACAGGTGGCAGTGGCAACTTTTGTTAATGTGGAATGCCCCATGGGCACTGGCAGGCTTCCAGCAGCTTATAGACTGACAATGCCAGCTGTCCTGTGACACCAGACCAGTATTACATTCAACTCTACCCTCCAGGTCTGTTTCCGCATTTCCACCAGCCTTTGCATAGCGGTGAAACCCCCATGCAAAGATTGTTGGTGATGTGGTGTGCCTGATTTGCAGGGCTAAGTACAGCGTGTCCTGTCACACCCAATGCACCCCAAAACTGGCACTGAGTCTATTTGATCCATCAACAATGTTGTACTAAGTGCCCCACAGAGCTAGCAAGAGCAGACAGATTTCTAGCCACCATCCCAACTTGTGACTCATACTGCCAAATGCAAAGGGTACACTACACTGGCATTCTTACCAACACCAGACTTGCCCATGCACCATCCCCCGCCTGTCGATGTGGACTTATATGCCATTATGCTCACAGTCATACCCCATGTGTTGTATGTGTGTGTTTATTTCCCCATTCATATGTGTCCCACATGATTGTGCCAGGGTAGTTGTGGGCTCAGCCTGTGACTGTTGTGACCTACTGTTTGCTATTTGTGGTACATAGTTCCTGTAGTGGCACATTTCAGTTTAGCATCAAGATGTGTGGATCAACACTATTGCAAATTAGTTGGTCTGGGTAGTGGCATGTTACCAATGACACTCTACCAGCCTGCTATTGCCCCAGCACCTGTTCACTTCATTGTTTCCTGCACCCAGGGGGCACCCTGACTGCATGATGGAGTGGTGGATGCCTTATGTGGACGTATTGTCAGTGTGCTACCGGCACATGTCTGGGTATTGTTGGGACACTTGCAATGACTTGTGTGCTGTGAGATGCAGCACACATGCATTTGGGCAATGAGGCAAGGCAGCAGCAAGGTGTTACTGCAAGGACACCACCATAGTGTAGGTACATGTGTAGCTTACATCAGCATGGTACAACTTGCTTCATGTGCATTGTGTCCCTCTGCGTTCCTTTGACATGCATTGTGTGAGTCCTATGTGCCTCCCACATCTTGCACTTGATATTTTATCACACATTTCCCCCATGCAACTTACCCTGCATTTGTGGTGTTTCCTGTTAGTCTGCGCTGTCCTGTCCTGCGATTCCTGTGACAATTTCCTCCGGGATAATCGCTACAATCATTTCCTCCATCTCATCCAAGTCTTCTTGTGGTTCTGGACTCCCACCTTCAGTTTGCAGTGCTGCCTTCCAGGTGAGCTGGGGTGTAGCCTGCATGTACTGAGGAGCAATCTGGGCTGGAGGGGAAGGGAGGAGTGGTTACTTACACCTAAATGTGCTGTGCCTGCCCTCGCACAATGCAATCTCCAACTCCTTCGTGTGTTTGTTGGGGCCTAGCCTGGCTAAGGCACAATCTTACAAATGAGAGAAACTTTCCTTTGAAGTTTGCCTACTACAAGGCATAAAGGGGTATGAGTATTGGACCTGAAACCCCCTGAAAATGAGATCACTTCTGAAGTCAAGAGGAACCTCTGCCAAGGAGAAGAGCTGAAGAGCTGAGGAGAAGTGCTGCCCCCTGCCTGTGACAGTGCTTTGTTGGGCTATTCTGCAGTTGCTGCTTCTGCCTGAGAAAGGGGACAAATATTGGACTGTGTTGTGTGTTCCTGCTTGAGAAGAATTCCAAAGGGCTTGACCTCAGCTTGCCTCCTGTTGTTGAAGTCTCAGGGCCATCAAAGACTTCCCCTGCCAGCACCTGGACTCTGTGCTGAGACTCCTGCCCTGCGAAATGGTGCCCTATCCAGACCCTGGGCCCTTGAAATGTGAAGTTGTCAGACAAGAACTGAAATCCATGCACAGAACACCTTGCAGGGAAATTTTTTACGCACCTTCTGCAATGCGGCTGATAAATGACACGCTGCCGGTTTTGCAGCTGAAATCAATGCTCCACCTGCATCACAGCTGGTAGATCGATGCATCGCAGCTGGAGAAACAATGTCCAACACCCGCTTACAGAGGTTGATAATGACAAACCCCACGCAGTGCGGTTTTCTGATACTGTGCAACCGGATTTTCCATGCATTGTCCCTGGGCGTCAAAGTCAACCCGACTCTGCGCGGATCCGAAGTGCCCCATCTGGAAATCGATGCATCGCGACCCGACCGTTGAGGCAAATGACACACGGCCTCACTTTCGAGTAAGGAATCGATGCATCGCTACCCTTTTTCTGATGCACGCTTGCCCAGGTGGCTCTATTTTTTACGCTAACCAGGTACTTTGTGTAAACACAGCATTCGTACTGTTTTCTAAAGATTAAGACTCTCATTCTTTTGAAAATTCATATCTTGGCTTGTGTATGTTGGATTGTTGTCATGTTGGTCTTGTTTGATTTAGATAAATATTACCTATTTGTCTAAACTGGTGTGGTGTCCATTTTGTAGTGTTTGCACTGCATTACTCTGTGTGTTGGTACAAATACTTTACACATTGCTTCTGAAGTTAAGCCTGTCTGCTCGTGCGAAGCTACCAAGGGGGTGAGTGGGGGTTAACTGAGTATGATTCTCCCTTACCCTAACTAGAGTGAGGGTCCTTGCTGGGACAGGGTTTAACCTGACTGTGAACCAAAGACCCAATTTCTAAGAATTGGCAAGAGGTTTTAAATGTCACACTAACACAGCAGTGTAATCTGCACATACAGGCTCTGCAATGACAGGCCTGAGACATTTTTAATGGCTACTGGAATGGGTGGCATGAGCAGCCCTGCAATCCCGCTAGTATTATTTAATTTACAGGCCGTGGACTCATGTAGTGCACTTTACTAGGGACTTATAAGTACATTAAAAATGTTAATTGTGGATGTACCAATCAAGGACATGTTTAGGGGAGACAGCACATGTACTTTAGCACTGGTCAGGAGTGGTAAAGTGCTCAGAGTCCTAAGACCAACAAAAGAAATCAGCAAACATGTGAGGCAAACAGGCAAACAAGTTGGGGGAAGATCACCCTAAGGCTGTCAGGTCTAACACATGTCAAATCCAAGGGGCATATTTATAGGCCCCTAGCGCCAGCTTGCGCCACATTAACATAATTTATTTTGACCTTAATGTGGCCCTAGAGGCCAAAATCCTGGTGTCATATTTTCAGAGTGGTACAATGCATGCATTGCGCCACCCTGCAACACTTTGCGCTACATTAACCTGCGCCAGGCATAATGTATGGAAAGGGGGCATTCCCCTGTAAGGGGAGCCGGTAAAATGGTGCAGGGAAATCTCTGGGATTTCCTTGTGCCATTTATTATGACACTTCTAAGGCCTGCTCAAGAGCAGGCATTAAAAGAGCAATTCCATTCTTTAGAATGGGCCCCTATGTACTCTTCTGGAGTAGCACCAATATTTTGGCGCCACTGCTGCAGAGTGCATCAATAGCGTCATTAAAAATGACACTATTGCCCCCTACCCTGCATCATGGAGTGCCATATTCTAAATATGATGCACACATGGTGGCAGTAGGGGGGTGCTAAGGAGCACAGAGAAAGTGGTGCTGCACTCGGGGCAGCACCACTTTCAATAAATCTGCCCCCCAGTATGTAAGTTTCATGAACTGAGTACTGTTTTCATAGTTTTACGGGCACTATGAAAACATGATAAGAAAAGATGGATGGATTTTTTGCTCCAACCCACATTAGCTGGTAATGGGTCAATGTCCCCTAGCAGCAGTTTTCTAAGTGTCTGTCAGCTTTGTGCTCGGCAGGCCTGCTGGACCAGTACATTTATATTTTTTAAAAGCCCCACTTGGAGACAAGCATCCTAACTTCTCATTCCTTTCTAAAAGTGGTAGGCAACCCCTAATAAATCAGTAGAAGCAGTGCGAGAAACCTTGTCACCTACTGCCTAACTTGGTATGATTGACAAGTACAACTAGGTATATCAAAGAAGTAGAAGGACTCAAATTTTCTACAGTGTTCAAGGGTCAGATGTATCAAAGGGTTTTACCCATTCTGTGTCAGTGAGAAAATGTGTTCATACATATGGCCCCAAGTGTCTACTGGGTAGGTCACGGTCTAGCAGAAAGGCCAATGCCAAATGCGGCTTGTCTGTTTTCTTAACACAATATGGTTGGCACTAAAGCAGACAAAGTACTATGAATCTGAAAAGAGAAAGAACAAAAGGGATGTCATTTTAGGGTTAGGTTTGAGTTACTAAGGGTCTGCACAATCTTTGTAATCATGAAATTCCAGTAACATTACATTTAATTACTGCTTGGAAAAAGCTGTGTAAGAAAAAAGAGCAAAGGGGGGATTGCATCCCCTGATTTTTATAAATACTATCTTGCATTTCAGTTAAAAAAACATAAGGATGCTACTGAACTGTAGTTTTAGCTTTGCTCCTCTTCTTAGGGCAATGACCCAGTTTCTCACAGAGGCCTGGGACAACTTTTTATTCAAATTTGGCCACCCACATTTTTTTAAGAAGGACCGGCTAAAGACTTTGCTAGCGTGTAAAATATGGATTCTAATTGGACGAGCCATAGGGCTACCATATTACAGAAGTTTGGTGCCCATTTGGGACTCACCCGGCACCCCGGAATGTCTTCAAGATAAATTATTTATTCCCTTGCGAGAAAAGGGTGTAGTGTGGTGAAATGGGGACAAGTCATCGAGGGGTACACCTTACTACCCTGGTCCACGCTTACGGGGCAAGTGGGGGGTTGGATCTTTAAATTTAAGTACTATCAGTTAGCAAGCTGTGCAAGTACGCTCTTGAAGGTGGGGTCAGGGAAGAGCGTCTGGGAGAAGAGGGTACTTCAGAGACCCTCCTACCATAAAGAATTTGCTTTATGATATTGGATGTTAATCGAGGCACGGGAAGAGTCCCCCCCCCCAGAAAAGAAGTGGGGGAATGATTTACCAGCTTTGGCTGTCACCCACCTCTGGCAAATATCAATGTCCACACTTTGATTTACAGTCAAAACAGCCTTCTTAAAGAAAAACACCTTTTCACTTTGCAAAGGGGTTACTGGTCTCAGAGAAGTTAAAAATCTTGGGAAAGGCTAAGAAAAATTGTCTTTGTTGCAATGAAGAAGGGGCGGATTATCTTCATATGTGTTGGCAGTGGCCCATGCTTGAAGAGTTTTGGCAAGATGTTGGTATGGTGCTTATGGACTTGATTAGCACAGAAGTCAAGCTAAGCCTCTTGATGGTAGTTTTCCGGATATCTGTTGAAGAAGTGCAAGGCAAGAAACTTACTAGATGTCAAAGCAACTTGTTGTTTGTACTAGTACTTTTAGCCACATGGGAGATCTGTTTGAAATTGGTCTCCTCTTGGCTCCAACCAAACAAGAACGACTGACAGCGATCAACAACCTGTGTCAACTAGAACATAGTGGCCTCCCCAGTAAAATAAATAAGTTCTGGTCACTTTGGGAAAATAACTCCAAAGAGATAGTTCTCTTTGGATGACCACCAGTTATTCAGATCTCAATGATAAGAGTTCAATGATTAAGAGCTTCAACAAGGCCCTTTGCTGTCGAGAGACTTTTGGTCTGGGTGGTCTCCTTGTTTTAACAAGCTCGTGACATGAGGGTAGAGGCAGAAACTGTCTTGGTTTTGAGCGGCCTGTGGTCAGAAGGTGCGGCATGGGGGTAACCTAACCTAAATGGTTGGCATGTCCTGTCTTTGCTGCACTTTTGTTGTCTCTTTGCCCGGGTGGAATATTATCAGGACAATTTTATTTTATTTTAAACTTTACATTCAATTACATGAACATATGCTTTCACTGGCAAATGTAGTTTGCCAGTATCTTGTATGGCTTTTTATAAGTAAGCATAGACCACATGTAAATGTCTCATGGGATACCAAAAGGAAACTGGTTTGAGTGGAAATTGTCTCTCAGCAAAATATTTCATATGAAGACCAACCTCTAGCTGGTCCATTACAAGACTTTTTAATGTGAGATATACACAATCACTAAATTAATTGAACACATTTGTGGAGAGATATTGATTTTTTTTAAAATGTGCTCAATATTTTGTTGCATTTCTTAAATGGATAACAACACAAATCTCAGAGCACTAACTAAATAAATGTTGCCATGAATGCCTGAGTACCAAATGTGTGTGGATTTTCATAGGAGATGTATTCTGAACAATACATTATGTAATATTATAACACATCGTTGGACCTGTCAACTCATCATTTTTGCTGGTTTAGGACTCTGCACAATTTACCACTGCTGACCAGTGCTAAAGTGAAAGTATTCTCTGTCTAAATTGTATTGGTAATTACCCATGATCGGCATATTTGACTTACTAGTAAGTCACTAGTAAAGCGTAGTATGCATGCCCTACACCTGTAAATCAAATGCTACTAGTGTGCCTGAAACACTGATTGTGCCACCCACACGAGTAGCCCTGTAATCATGTCTCGGACATGTCATAGCAGTGTCTGTATGTGCAGTTTTAACTGCCAGTTTGAACTGGCAAGTCCACCCAATTTCCAGGCCCAAACCTTCCATTTTACTACATGTAAGTCACCCCTGAGGTAGACTGAAGACAGCCCCATGGGCAGAGTGCAGTGTATTTAAAAGGTAGGCTATCTAATGGTGTGCTTTACTGTAAAATACTGCTGAATTTGTTTTTCCTACTATTGCATGGCCTATCTCTTCCATAGGTTAACATTGGGATTGCCTTGAAATATCTTTTAGGTGTAATTTCTCATTGGGAGCAGATGGAGATGTGGAGTTTGAGGTCTTTGAGCTCACAATTTAAACATTTGTCTGTTGGTGAAGTTTTATTTTAAATTGTAAGTTTGAAAATACCACTTTTAGAAAGTGAGCATTTTCTTTCTTAACCATTCCGTGTCTCTGCCTGTCTGTGAAATACATGTCTGGGTCAGGATGACAATTGGACTGTTTGTGAATGCACTCTAGACAGTCAAACAAAGGGAACTGAGGTGTGCCGTGCATATCTTAATGGGTCTTACTGGGCTAGAGTGGAGGGAAGAGCTGACACTTGCACCTGAATAGGGATGCGCCTGTCCTTACACAAAGCAGTCTCCAACCCCATTGAGTGTGCCTTAAGCCAGGGCAGGGAACGGCAATGTCTTGTGCAGTACAAAGACTTTCCTTTAAAGTTTGCCTACTTCAAAGACAGAAATGAGTATATGTATTGGGCCTTTGAGACCACAACTTCAAAATCCTTCTGGACTGAGAACAATCTGCCAGGAATTAGAGCTGGATGCTATAGGAGGGACTACCACTCTGCCTGTTGCTTTGCTGTGTTGGTCTGCTGCTTGCTGCTTCTGTAGTGTCAAAGAACTGGATTTTGCTTTTTCTACATCTTGCTCCCAAAGGTTCTCCAAGGGCTTGAACTGACCTTGCCTCCAGTTAGAAGTATCAGGGACATCATAGACTTCATCTGCCAGCACCTGGGTTCTCTTGCTGAGTCCTGACTTACCAAGTGGTGCCAAATCCAGTTACAGGGGCCTTGGGAGTGAGTTCTGGTGGAACAAATAAGAAACCAAGTATTTTGACTCCAGAGCAACTTCGGAACAGGCGACACTGTCTGACTTTGCACTGCTGCCTGCACAGGAACCGCAGTCACCACTGAGTGAAACAACCATGACTGATGCCACAGGTGTGACACCACTGCAGGGCCTTTGACGTTCTGTCACAGCCTAAGACCTGAATGATTTGTCACCAATGTCTGGGACACCCAACTTCAATGCAGAATCTGTGGCCCCCTGGTGTGATTGTGACACCGCGAAGTTGACACCTCACATCTTGACCAGCTAAATTAATTGATCCCATCAGATTGCAAGGAACAGAGGTCTTGCCATCAACGCTGCATCACATCCCCTGCAACCTTAAGGAATGGATGCCTCACTCTCCCTGCCTCGCAGTAAGGAATCAGCCCCTCACCTCCCAGGTAGCAGTAAGGAACCAACACTCCTCCAGCTCCAGGGATGCCTCACCTCTCAACTCAATGCAATGTCTTTGCTTCCTCAGCATGGGGTCTGTGTGACTCCATGACCAGCCCACGCTCCCTTGTGAATGGTGTCAGGCTGCTGGGAATGACTCCGTAAAGCGCTATACTGAGATTTAATAGTTGAAAATTCTTATCTTGCTTATGTATGTTTGATTTTTGTTGTTCTGGCCTTGTTTTATTCAGTTAAATATTGGCTATTTTTCTAAACTAGTGTAGAGTACTTTTGTGGTATTTTTTCTGTGTTACTCTGTGAGTGTGTAGAAATACTGTTCAATTTGCCTCTGAGATAAGCCTGACTGATTGTGCCAAGCTACCAGTGGGGTGAACAGGGGTTACCTTACCTGTGTGACTCCCTTACTCTGACTCAAGTGAGGGTCCCTACTTGGATAAGATACAAACCACTATCAACTAGAGACCCCATTTATAACATTGGTGGCAGTGGTGGGATATGACTTGTATTGGTACTTGACATACAGTGATTGGTGAACACTGCTTCTATATCACAGACCAATATGCAATTCCATACTTTATTTCTTTTTGTCCTTTTTCTTTTTGCCTTCTGGAGTTTTTCTGCAGCCTCTATGTTTCATCCACAAACATCTCAGTCCAGTGAGCCAGCAACGGTTATTGCAGATCTGGTGTTTGAGCAGGGGAGGCTGGAAACCTATGCGGTGCTCAGCTCAAAAAGTTCTGAAAGGACTTTAGGTGTCCTTTTAAAGGCCTCATTAAAAGGAGGAGCTGGAAAAGGTGCTGAGACCCTGGTTGACAGTCAGGGAGGCTGGTTAGCATACAGTGGTGAACAGTGTGGATCTGGAGGAGCAGATCTACATAGTGATTTTGTGGCATAACAGCATCTGCCTGGGGGAAGGCACCCTCTAGGCCAGGCAGCAATGTTTCCTCTAAGGTTCTGACCCCAGAGGAGCTGAAGGCACACTTCGGAGCTTGAAAAACTCTGGTTGGAAATGGAGGCAAAGAAACTGGCCATAGAGGAAAGAAAAATGATCTTGGCTCACAAGTTGAACTTAAAGGAGTTGGACTTGAAAGGCAAAGCAAGCACAGATTGTGGAAGTATTTCCTCATTGCAGTCTTTGTCAACACCAGGACAGTGCGCGCTCCATTGGCGACTAGAATGCAAAAACCCAGCACTTTCAAAACAACTTAATTTATGCATTGTGCTGATATGTTGTTATTTAACCTTTTGCATTGCAGAGTTCAATCCTGAAGGCTTATTTTTAATGTACTTACAAATGCTGTTCATTTGCAATGTATTGCTGCAGGCTTTCAGAGTGTGTTAGGGTGTGGTCCCTTTCCAGGGCCTTCAACAGACTTTCCCTGCAACATGCCTGGGTGTGGTTGTGGGCTGGGCCAAGACTCTATAAAAAGGAGCCAGCCCAACTCCAAGTGCTCACTATTCAGAGGTCCCGGTGCAGAGCAGCAGCTACTTCCTGAGCTCCTGTCTCGTGGCCTATTTGATCTTCCAGACATCTGACTTTCATTCTTCATTTGGAGATCCTTGTTCTGGGCGGTAAGACGGTGGTTGGGCTGGCCTCCCGACACCGTTATTGAGAACTCTCATGTTCTTGGGAATAATTCTTTTATGATTTGACAGAGTACTTTGCACATGTGAAATATGCGCTTGAGTGTTTGTGAAATTTGCAGGGTGACTTGCGAATCGGCAAGACGAGCGATTCGTTTCATGATAATATAATCTTGTTATTCATTGCACGCTACCATTTCTTGACATTTGCATGATGGTTTAAGAATCGGCAAGACGCGCTATTTGTTTTATGGTGTTTTAACTTTGTTGTTCATTGCGCGCTACCATTTCTTGACATTTAAATGGTGGCTTGAGAATCGGCAAAAGATGCGCGATTCGTTTCATTGTACTTTGATCTTGTTGTTCATTGTGAGCTGTTATTTCTTGGCATTTACATCGTGGTTTACGAATCGGCAAGATGTGCGATTCGTTTTAATGATGATTTGACTTTGATATTCATTGCGTACTATCATTTCTTGGCATTTTACATGGTGACACTCGAATAGGCAAGACGCACAATTCTCTCCTCGAGTTTAATTCATGTTGTTTATTATATGCCACTATTCTAAGGGATTTATCATGTAATATTCGAGTTGACAAGTTATGTGATTTGTTTTCCTGAATCCATATTGTGTTATTCATGGTGCACATTCCTTTTATGGTGTTTACTATATATATATATATATATATATATATATATATATATATACACAAATCTACAATATGCACAATTTGTGTTGAAACATTTAAGAGTACACAGAAGATCAGAGTTTCTAAATGCAATATTGTATGGTTCTAGTATGCATTCTCAAAAAAGGATTTATATGACTGGTTTAAAATTTAGTCAGAATGTTTTTCGGATTCTCATGTAAAGGAAAGTACTTGAATAAGAAAGTTATCATTTAATCCATCTTGGTATCCGGCCATTTGGAAATTTAGTCATTTTAAACGTAATTCTTAGATTGTTCATGTTTTCAGAATGACTATCCTTAGAATCATAGTCTAGTATGGATTTCAGGAGATATAATTTTCATATTGTGTGTTCTAACCTTTTTCTTACTACAGGTCTCCTTCCCAGCTGTTTCCCTTCCTAATCCCCTCTTCCCCTCTTGAACTCTCTTAGCCTCTGTGATTTATCTATCAGAGTCTTGGAGCTGTTCAGTGGTGGACGTGTTGGGAACGTGCGCAGACCCCGAGGATATGGTGACTCTGACAGTCTTAGAGAAGGGTGCACCTCCCTAGAATCTAGGGAAAGAGTAAACTAAGGAGGATGCCATACACAGGTGGTTTCAGGGCTATGATGCAGCTCTCCACATGCATGAGATCCCTGAGAAAGATTGGGTGGGGCGCAGTTATGGAACTACTTCACAGCGGAAGGGATGGACACCCTTTTGGCACTAGGAGTAGCAAATGTGCTCACCTACACTACCAAGAAGGGTGCCCTTATCACTAGGTATGGTCTGACTCCAGAGATGTCCAGAAATAATTTCAGAGAGAGTAGGACACTTGATTCCCAGACCTGGGTTAAGTGTGTGGACTCCTTTTGCAAACCACTGGATGGTTGGGTAAAGGGCAGTGAGGTAACAGATTTTCAGGGGCTGTACAATTTGTTTAGTCTGTGTTTTCCAGAGTTACTCCAACACTCGATTAATAGCAGGCTTACTCGTCCTAGGAAGCTTACTCAGGAGGTGGACTGTTGGGTGAGTACCAGGGTCCACAAGCATTTGTATGTGGAAGACCCAGCCAAAGTTGGGCAGGGTCCCCAACAGAAGAAGGAAGAGGGGCAAGGATAAAAGAAAAGAGTTCTCAAAAGGGCCTGAAGCAGTTCATAGGGTAAGGATTCCCAACTTCCTGTTAAAAAGAACATTTGGTTCTCTTCAAGAAAGCCTGCAGGGGAAGGAACCCCTGAAGTGATTGTCCTGTGGCCAGGAAGTACATTTCGCAGGGAGTCCAAAGTTTCCCAAGCGGACACAGCCCCCCACTGGAGGGCAGTCTCACAGGAGGGTCAGTGTAGTGCTTGGGGAGGCGTTGGCCCCAGTTAGCGGTGTGAAGCCAACTGAGTTGACCCTAGTCTCCCTGGTTGAGAGTGATGTGCCCCAGAGAACCCTCAAGCCTGACAATACTAAGAAGTACAGTGGGGTGACGATCAATGAGAGGCGGGTAGAGGCTCTGAGAGACACAGGAGTATGCAAACTGTCCGCTGTCATCTGGCGTCTCAGGAGCAGGTAGCCCCTAATGTGGTTTATCAGGTTATAGCAATAGGCAACAGTGAGTGACAGGACACTTATGGGGATCTTTTGCTCATTTGGGTTTCCCCAAGGAGGTGGTATCTGACCGGGGTACCACTTTCATGTTGTTGCAAATGAAGGCCATGGGGAAGGCGTGTGGTGTTACCACCCCCAAAGCAATGGGTTGGTTGAAAGTTTAAACCATACCCTGTAGGGCATGATTATGGGTCTGTCAGACCCCATGAGGCATACGTGAGGCATCCTGTTACCATGCCTATTGTATGCCTACAGAGAGGTACTGCAGAAGGTTGGCTTTAGCCCTTTTGAACTTCTGTGTGAACACCCTGTGAGAGGGCCCCTCAGTTTGGTGAAGGAGGGCTGGGAGCAAACTCCCAAGAACCCACCTCAGGATGTATACAGTTACATGCTGGCCTTCAAGAAACAGACAGCCCGCTTCCGGAAACTCGCTCAGGAGAATCTGGAAAATAGCCAGGAGAATATGGAGTGTTGGTTCAACCCGAAAACCACTCTGGTTGACTTTCAGCCTGGCAGGAATGTGTGGGTGTTGGCCCCAGTAGAGCCCCGTACTCTCCAAGACCACTGGTCTGGGGCATTTGAGCTGAAGGGGTGCAAGAATAATGTCACCTACCTGGTGGACATGCAGGTTCCTAAGAACCCTTTGAGGGTCCTGAAGGTGAACTGCCTCAAGCCACATTTTGAGAGGTCTGAGTTAACTATGCTCTGGTTCATGGATGATAGTGTAGAAGAGGAGATTGAGCTGCTCCCCGACCTCTTGTCTGTTGACTACTGGGGGCTCAATGCAGTCACTAAGAGTAACAGGCACCTCATCCCCCAAGCTGATCAGCTTTAGCACATTTGACCTAAAGTCTGGGTAATGGCAGATTGCCTTTACTGAGGGGGGCGAAGAGAGGTCGGTCTTCTCAACACCAGAGGGGCATTACCAGTTGTCTCTTGTGCCCTTTGGGTTGAAGAATAGCCCTGACACCTTCCAGGGCCAGATGCTGGTCAACCAGGTCCTTTCTGGGTTGGAGAACTTCTGTGCAGCCTACCTGGATGAGACTGCTATCTTGAGCTCTTGTTGGGAGGACCACTTGTACCACCTCCAGGAAGTGTTGAGGGCTCTGTAGAGTAACATCCTCATTATCAAGGCCAGAAAGTGCCAGATAGGGCAGGGGTCTGTGGTGTACTTGGGACACCAGGCAGGGAGCAGTCAGGTGTCACCCCTACAAGCCAAGATTGATACTATTCTGGCTTGGGCACCTCCTAAGGCTCAGACAGAGGTGAGAGCCTTTTTTGGTCTCATTGGATACTACAGGAGTTTCAAGGGGTATTTCACCATTGTTGCCCCCTTGACAGAGCTGACTTCCAAGAAGCACCCACACCAGGTGATCTGGAAAGAGGCGTGCCAGACTACTTTTGACACCCTGAAGGAGGCCAGGTACACAGCACCCATGCTCAAGGCTCCTGACTTTTCCAAGGAGTTTGTGCTTCAGTAGGATGCTTCAGAGCATGTTTTGGGAGCCGTGCTCTCGCAGCTAAATGGAGAGGGCCTAGATCAACCGGTAGCCTTCATTGTTAGGAGGTTACTTTCCCTGAAAGAGAGGTGAGTGGAATAGAAAGAGAAACTTTTGCTGCGGTATGGGCACTGAAGAAGCTAAGACTCTACTTTTTTGGAACTCAATTCTGGGTTCAGACAGACCACAGGCTCCTCAGTTGGTTAATGCTGAGGAGGGGTGAACATCTTGTACTGTTGAGGTGGTCCATATCCCTACAGTGAATAGATTTTATGGTGGAAAACTGTCCTGGTACAAAACACGTTAATGCTGATGGTCTTTCCAGGTTTTTCAGCCTCAATGATGAGAACTGCCATGAATTTCGGTAGTTCTCCCTACTTTCAGCTGGGGGACACTTGTTAGACCTGTCAGCTCTTGCTGTGGTTTCCCTTGTCTTTTTGGCTTCTGACCTTCTGTTTCTTGATCCTGTGTAGGCCTGGGTCGAGCTACGCAGAATGAAAAAAAAACTCTGCTGTGCTACGTGCAGTTCCACTAGTGGGCGGAGCTTCTTGCCGCACCCATTCGTGTGATGTTTAACGTCATTAGCAACACTAAGTTGGAGGATCTAACCGGGGGAATCCAAGATGGCGGCCGGATTTCCCGGCTGATCGCCACTACCGCTCTAGCCCATCTCCAGATCACACGCGGCTCCCATTCACCCGCGAAAGCCGCAGATGCCGCGGACGCTGTGTGCCTGCAGCACGGACCGCTGCGGGCGCTTCACGGCTTTCTGGCGGCCCCCGCTAGGATCGGGGCCGCGTCGGCAAGCATCGGAGGGCCCCGCAAGAAGATGCGAGCGCGGCGCTCGCCCTAGACCTGCGCTCCTGTTCCTCTCGACCGAGCGCGACCCCCGCCGTTTCTTGGCAACATTGGCTGGCTTGTGGGGTGTGTGGGATGCCCTGATGGCGCCGAAGTTAAACAGGCCCCCTCGCTCCTTACGGGCACGGCAGAACCAAGATCCAGGAGGAACCAGAAAGGACAAAAAGCTACCGGTCCCCGGATTGAAGGAGCACAGCAATCCTCAAGTGAAAGGGGGCCTGCATAAAACAACCAACATGGAAAAAGACACCAGGTACTCTGTTCCAACAATGTTTACTAGCATGATGCGGCTTAAGCAAAGCTCCACGGAAAAGGCAGTATGTGATTCGCAATCTAACGTGCCAGGAGTCAATGAAGTGCAGGTACCTGTTGCATCTACATTTCTTGAAGTACTCACTCCTATATGCAATACAGGGGGGAGGGAGCCACCCAGTCGAGAGACCGATAGTACAAGTCCAGGAAAGAGCGGGGAGGTGGTGGCCCCCCCCCAATGGGGTGTGAGAAATTATCTGAGCAGGAACCCAAAGATTCAAATCAGGGGCCTCAGGAATTTAATCCAGAGAAATGTGAAATACAACCTTGTACGTTAAGCTGCAAGTTAAATTTGCAACAAGCTGAGGGTATGGCCAAGTCCCCAACGACATATGAGACTACCCCCCCAGCTCCAGTCCAGAGGGGGAAAGAGGCGAAACCAGTAAACATTGATCAGGGGCCATTAGATACAGCAGAAAACTTTTTTTCTCTCTCCGATCAGTCTAGAGACTCAGACTTAGACAAAGAAATTCCTTTAACAGACTCAGATATTGAAAGTAGCTCTGCAGCAAGTATTTGGGTATCCAACTACTCAACATGTAGAAGAAAATCAGTCGAGCAAACTGATGTTAGGAGTAGTTCAGGGGCCAAGCTTAGGAGAGACCTGCTCAAGCCTCAAGAGGAGGATGGTGAAATGCAGTGGGATTATACGGCCACCCAACAGGCCTTTTCGAAAAGTGACTCGGCCTGCAGTACTCTAGTGCCCCCTTCCATGGGTGGCCCTGCAGAGCCTCCCTCGTTGGATCTTATCTACAGGACAATGGTTCAGAATCATGAACAGGCACAGAGAGAGAGCAGGAAAATGAAAGCAGCAAACAGACAGCTACAATTATCCATTAAAAAAGTGTGCAAATCTTGCCAGGACATTGGTGTACGCATCGCCACCATGGAGACTCGAACTGAGGAGCTGGAAATTGAAGTTAAAGCAGCAACAGCACAGACGATGACACAAGACAGCAGATCTCGGATATTCAATGGAAACTGGAAGATGCGGAAAACCGCCAGCGGCGGAATAACTTGAGGATTTTGGGTATAGCAGAGGACCTTGAGGGGCAGGATACTAGGGCCTACATAGCTTTGCTTTTTAAGAAAGCATTCCCAGACCTGATTGGGTGGGATTGGGAAAAGGAGATTCAGAGAGCACACCGTTTTCCGTTAATGAGGAAAAAACAAGCCTTGACCTCTGCCGGTAGAGACCAGAGCTATCCACGGGCTATTATAGTGTTTTATTTATTGAGACAGGCTGTGTTTGAAAAAGCTCGCCCCAATTCAAAGGTGATGGTGGAAGGTGTATCATTCTTTAGTAGGCCAGACTTTGCACATGCCACTGTAGAGAGACGGTGGCGACTCAGGCAGATGATTGCTCAATTCCAAGAGTTGGGGGCGGAAGCCTACTTGTTAAGCCCCGCACATCTAAAAGTTATCTATAAAAGAACTATAAGATTTTTTCTCTCTGAAATTAAGGCAGGGGAATATGTAAAGCAACTGAAAACTGGACAAGTGCAGGGGGTACGGGAGAAGGGGGGGGAGGGTTTGCCGTAAATAGCCGTTTATATGTAAATGTATGTGATACTGATTGGGGGTAGGTAAACTCCCTCCTCACTCCGCTCTCTACTCTCCCATTGTTTTTTTTTTCCTTTTCATGTATCTCTTTTTGGCCCTTTTTTTTCCCCTTTGAATTGTTTATTGGTCAAGGGTTTCGATCGGGAGGGTGAAGAAGAGGGGCCGCAGTAAGGATTGGTAAAAGATGTGTGAAGGTTTTTTTTACGTATGGGTGGGCTAACGGGAGCGGGACTGGCAAATACCATCTTACAGGCTCAGGAGCCTGGCGATTCCATTTGTAGGGGTATGGGTTGGGGAGTGGGTTAAAGGAGGGTGGGGGGTCACAGGGATAAAAAGGATAATGCCACTCCCCCTGCTGTGTACCACAGCAGGGGGAGTGGGGATGGCTCTCATCAGTGGAAAAAGGGACAGGGTGTGAAAGCAGCAAATTTGAATGGGGCATACAGGGGAGCCAGAAGGACCAACATCCATGAAAATGGGACAGTTAAGAGAAATACGTATTGCCACAGTGAATGTTTGTGGGCTCAATAATAACAAAAAACAGCAGCTTGTAAGAGAGGTTTTCAAGTCATGGAATGTCGATATTATTTGTATGCAGGAAACACACATCCCAGTTACACAAAAGCAACTAATGGAGTTTTATGGCTGGAAGCTAGCGGTTTGTACACGACAACACACAGCCACTAGAGGGGTCGCGATATTAACTCGGATCAGTACTTTGGTTATACATAAATAATTCGCTGATAAACTCGGCAGGCTGGTTCTGTTGGAATGTTCGGCTAAGGGGCTAAGGTTCACTCTATGTTCTATTTATGGATCCAACACAGATGATCCAGAGATACTGTATTGGCTTAATTTAGAACTAGCGACCTGAGCAACACCTATCATAATGTGTGGAGATTTGAATATACATTTAGATAATAAAGAACCCATTCAGGAACAAACACTCTACCTGGGTAGAAAGAATAAAGTTTTTAGGGCACTCCAATCATTGGCCATTAATCATGGCTTGATCGACGTCTGGCAGCTGTGTTGCCCGCAAGACTCAGGGTTCACCTTTTTCTCTGCCCTGCATAAGAAATTAGTCAAGTTAGACTACTTTTTTGTGACAGCCTTTCTACAAAACCAAATAAGGATCAACAGACTTCCTAGAATCATATCAGACCACAACCCATTGGTTTTGGCTTTAGAGATTGGGAGAAAGGGCCCGCAGCCTAGATCTTGGACATTTGATAGGGCACTATTAGCCGGTCCAGGGTATATCCAAAAAATGAAGGAATGGATCCCGGAATTCTTTAAGATAAATCAGGACTCTGCTTCTTGCCAGACAGTTTGGGATACATTCAAAGCTGCTGTCAGAGGAGAAACCCTGAGCTATGGGGTAAGAAAGGAGAAAATACACATGGATCAGTTAAAATTAGTTCAGACAAAGCTGGTTAAAGCAGAGCAGCGACTAGGGGAAGTGATCCGCAGCGGAGTAGAGATCGCAGACATTCTGTGTGAGGTGAATATCATTAAGGCAGAAGCCACTAAGATTTTTATGGATAGGGCTGCTGTAAAATTTTTAGTATATCGCCAGAAATGCTATGAGTATAGCGGGAAAGTGGGCCAACAGCTGGCCTTAAGAATAAGACAAAAGCAGGTATTTGGGAGCATTAAAAGTTTAGTGAATCAAGAGGGGCGGATGGTACACAACGGTCCAGAGATTATGGAAGTTTTTAGACGATTCTATCAAAAATTATATACCCAGGAAGAACAGCCCCAAGAAGAGGAAGGGATCGATGCTACAGGCAATGAGATATCAGATCAGTTAAAAGAGGAAGATAAGGCAGCTTTAGAAGCACCTATGACATTGGAAGAATTGGAGATAGCAACTCGCGCCTTGGCAAGCGGGAAGGCGGCAGGGGGGGATTTAATTCCACTGGAATTCTTCAAAGTTTTTTTTGTGGAGATATGTAAACAGCTGTTTAATTTATTTATTGAAGTACAAGCAGGGGCTCCTCAACCGGCCTCCTGGGGGGAGGCTAAGATAGTAGTCTTTTTGAAAAAGGACAAGGAACCCATGCAGCCCAGTTCATATTGCCCAATTTCTCTAATTAACTGTGATGCCAAAATTTATGCTAAAATACTTGCCAGTCGCCTGAGTGTGGTAATCTCAGGTTTAGTATCTCCATGGCAGCATGGCTTCATCCCGGGGAAGAGCACGGCAGATCATATAAGACGAGTCATCACGTTACTTGATGTTAGCGCAACAGCCAAGCTTCCCATGGCAGTAATCTTGCTAGATGCGGAAAAAGCTTTCAATCGGGTTCACTGGCCCTTTTTATGGTCTGTCTTGTGTAAAAATAACATTGGTCCCGGGTTTGTTAAAGCAATTCAACAGCTTTACCACAAACCAACGGCTACGATACAAGTTGCCGGGCCAAAGTCGACCTCAATCAGTATCCAGAGAGGTACGCGGCAAGGGTGCCCGTGTTCACCACTGCTTTTTGTGCTATATATTGACCTCTTGATCAGGAAAATGATCAGGAATGATCGGATCATTCCAGTCTCATTGAAAGGAGGGTGTACTAAGATTTTAGCATATGCAGATGATATTGCGGTGGTGACCACGGACCCCAGGACTGCTATATTGGAAATAAAGCAGGAAGCCCTGCAGTTTGGGAAAAGATATGGCTATTTGCTGAACAAAAGTAAATGCCAAATGTTGGTGAACGACTCAATAGATTTTAAGGATGAGCGGGCGCTGACACAGGTACAATATTTAGGTGTTAAACTCACAGTAAACCTTGACGAAGTTGTGAAAATAAACATGGGCCCGATTTTAACAAAGACTAGGAAAGATCTTGCTCGCATTAACAATCTACATTTATCACTTATGGGACGTTGCAACGTGATAAAAATGGTCTTTCTACCCAAAATCTCTTTAGAACAATCCCCCTAGAGATTGGGCAAGACTGGTTCAAACTAATAGAGGGATTGGTGAATAGTTTCATTTGGTCCTATACTAAGCCGCGCCGGGCTTTCCACTATATGACTCTTCCTAGAGAGAAAGGGGGGTGGGCACTTCCCAACTTTAAACTTTATTATCTGGCAGCAGTGCTTCAGTATGCACAGACACTTTATGTCACAGATAGATCCGGGCAAGATGCTCTCCCTTCGATATATACCCTGATTTTGGGCAAAGAAGCAGATGCAGTCTTTCTGCGGATTCTAGAACCCAGCTACTACAAAAAGGTTAAATTTAAGGTAATCTATGCTGCATTTAAGGCATGGACCCAGGTTAAGCGCAAGATAGGTATAGGACAAATCTGCTACTACACTCCCTTGTGGATTACTCCCACGTTTCCGGCGATATTTAAAGACCACTATTGTTTGAGGTGGAGTAACCAGGGCATTCATAAAGTCGGGGACCTTTTTCATTCTGGCAGCCACTTCAAATCATTTGAGGAACTGAGTGTGGAATTTGCGCTGAAAAAAACAGACTTTTTAAAATTTTTACAGATTAGAGCTTTTCTACTAACTAGTATGACCCAAGGTTGGCACATAGACAAGATTAAACTAATGGAAGTTTCACGACACCCCACTAGCTGCGGCATTAAAAATCTGTATCCGTTGCTTCTAAATGCTATATTGGACGACCGGGTTTTACTTGTTAAAAAATGGGAAGGACGGGTTGGAGCTAAAGAGATAGAGGTTTGTGAATCTATGGAAATGGCACGGACTGTTTTATTGTCTGCGAGCCCGCAAGCTCAACATTTTTGGTATTGTATAATTTATACTATACACCTGCTAAGATTGCGAGCTGGGGCAAAACGATGGGAATCATGTGTCCACGATGTGGTTGCCTGAATGCAGATCTCTGTCATATGTTTTTTCAATGTGTAAAACTGGAAAGTCTGATTACCGGGATATCCAATATATTGAAGAAAATCCTGAAACAGACTATCTATCTGACACCTCAAATGGTTTTGCTGAGAGTTGATCATGCAGTCTGTAATAGTCGAGATAGATATTTCCTGTTCATAGCAATATCGGTATTTCGCAGCTGCATAGCATCTCTGTGGCGTGATGTAGATCCCCCACGATTTAATCAATGGTTTTCACGACTTTTATCTATGTATCACTTGGAGAATAGCCTGTATGAACTAAAAGGAGCAGTGGCCGGTAAAAGACTCACTAGAGCTTGGGCACCCTTTTCTGCATGGCTCTCTGGGCCTCGAGAATATGTTAATTAAATAAGTAATCTTATATGAGATCTTTAATAGCAGAAACTATGACTATTGATTTAGAATAGAATGCATGTTTCCCCTGTATGACAACATTGATGTACTTACGACTCTTTTTTTATTTTTGTTTCTCTTCTTTTATGTTGCAAACATGTAACCCGCTGTGTGTTCTAAATAAAAAAATTAAAAAGAAAAAAGCAACACTAAGTTGGATCTCACATTGGAATTCATGCGTGAAACAGACCACGTGGTTCGCATAGGCGCAGTCATCTTGTTTTTTTGCTTGCTATGTTACTTTTATCCTCTCTATATCTCTCAGATCCCCCACTTTTAAAACCTTTTTTCACCTAGTTTCTTTTTTATGTATTACTTTTTCTCTTTTATATTTAAATGTTTCTCCTTTTTTTGTGTTTTTGTGAGACTTTTTAACATTTTCTTTTTTCTTTATTTTTTCCTTCCTTTTTCCTAACCCTTCCTTCCTTATCTCTTCCCCCACAAGTCCCCAACACCATGCACAGCAGGGGAGTGCCAGGCCCCTATCTGCCAGCCTTGTTCTTTGCAGAAGGCAGTGACATCAAAGGGTGCAGCCCGCACCATATTTTCGGAGGTGGAGGTTGCTGTCTTGGTCTTTCATGTGCAGCACCACCTCCCCTCCACCTTGGCAGCAGGCACCAGGCCCGATTCTGGGTACGGCCTCTGGGAGCGCCAGCAGTACTGGGAGAGGGAGGGCCGGGCTGTGCACCACAGCTCTGGGATCCGGTGTACCCAGCAACAGCTGACGCACAGGTGAGCCGACACCCAGGATCAGGAGATGGACCTGCTTGACCTGCTAGGTGTCGAGGTTGCGGGGCTCAGTGAGTAGAAATTAATTTTTATTATTTGTGCTCTATGCCAATAGTTTCTTCCCAAATAGCAAGCATGCTGCTCAGAAACACACAGGTAAGTTAACTTTATGTTACAAATATAATATTGTGTGATCATCATCTAGAGCGATGCTCAGCGCAATGGAATTGTACTTCTTTTTGGCACTTGCTTGGGCTGATAAAGAAGTAATGCAGAGAGTCCTCCTGAGTCCTATGTCCTGTCAAAGATAGTCATTGTTAATATATTAGTATTAGTGATTTTGCATGTTCTCTCACTTCTCTGTGCCTTTCTTTTTTGTAACTCGTACAGGGCCAATTGCCAAGCAGTTTCCCAGTGATACTGAGATGAGAACTGTAGAAATCATTCATTGCAAATTATTAGTAATTCCAAAATGTAATTTAGGAAATTAAGAATAGGGTTAGGAAATTTGAAATAGGAGGATGGTCCTTGATACTAATATTATTACATTATCCAGGCCCCCTGAACCTCTGATGTAGAAATGTTACTGCGTTTGCCTTTTCCATTACAAAAAGTAAAATTCTTGGAGAGATTATTTATTAACAGTATCACTAATCTTTTCTATTTTTTTTCTTACCTCATCCGGCATCCAGGGACAGGAGGAGGGCTGTTCTTGAGGTGGGCGACGCAGCGGAAGGTGGCCCCACCACAATGCCGGGGCAGATGGGTCTGATGGCCCCAGTAAGTCCTCCTGTTGTTGGTAATGTTAATATTTATTTCCCTAAATTTTTCTGCTCCACACTTGGAATTATTTTCTACCTTTTTACAGTGCCTCTCTCCTATTTTTTTTCCAACTCCACTTCAATGTAACTGTTTCGTAAAATCTTCTAATCCCTACATTATCCTATTTACTTATTTTCTACACTTTGAGTTTCTTTCCTTTGAACTGTCTGGCTATGATAGTCTGCCTGCAGCTTCCTTCTTTTACTTCCCTCTCACCTCATGTATCTTATCTTGTAGAGTGGTGGTGAGGCTCACAGAACGCACGTACTGAAGATTACAAGCCAATGTAAGGTATTCTACACGTGTTTCATGAGAACTAGGCCTGGGTGGAGTGAACAGAGCCTGGCTTAGCGGAATTCCGTAGAGTTGAAACAAAAAAAAACTATGGCCCATATTTATACTTTTTTAGCGCTGCATTTGCGTCATTTTTTTATGCAAAAGCGGCGCAAACTTACAAAATACAACTGTATTTTGTAAGTTTGCACCACTTTTGCATCAAAAAGCAGCGCAAATGTGGCACTAAAAAAGTATAAATATGGGCCTATGTGTCCTTCCGCAAAGCCAGAGATCTCTGCCTCGCAGAGTCCTACTGAATGTGCCCATCGCGGAAGCGCTAAGCAGGGTCAGGCCTGCTCAACCAGGCCCGACCCTGCTTAGCGCTCCTGAGATGGGTGCATTCAGGATGGCCATAGGCAGTGAAAGGTGCCATTTCAGGCCTCATTCTGCACCGGCCTGTCCCGTGAGCACTGCACACAGGGCAGGCTGGTGCAAAAGAGGCCTGAAACATCACCTTTCTTTAGCTGCCTACGGCCCTGGCTTGAGTTCAGGCCAAGGCCGTAGGCAGCGAAAGCTGCCTCTTGTGCACCGGCCTGCCCGGGACAGGCTGCTGCAAAAGAGGCCTGAAATGAGCATATGCAAAAGCTGCTGTTTCAGTGCTTGTGTGTGTACCAGTGCGCACAAACAATGACAACAAAAGAGAAGAGGACTTACCTGGGGCTTCCAGAGGGTCCGCCTCAGTGCGGCTGCCGCCCTTTCTGGTCCTGTGCATGCTGCAGCACAGTTACGGGCTGCACAGTACAAGTGCAGACTATCTGCGCTTGTGCTGTGCAGTCCATACTGGGCTGCAGCTCACCCCGGGTGAGCTCCTCTCCGCTGACAGGGCTAGAGGAGTTTTTTGGACAACTTGGATCACCGAGTTCCAAGGCTCTGTTAGCTCCACCAAAGGAGCAGAGTTCCCCTCACACCCCTACTTTTAACAAATTTCCAAACAACAAAATGCCCACCTGATATTTTGATTGAAGAGAATCTGTACCGGACATATAGTAATATATTTTCGTTTTTATTTTGCTATTAGAAAAATAACAGTAGTGGGAGGCATATGTGGTTTCTAAATTGTGTATTTATTTCTAGCTGCACGGACCACCAGTGCTGAGGCCAGCAGCAGCAGCACCGATGTGGCTGCAGGAGAGGATATGGGGGTAGTCTCTGCGGTGGTAGTGGTGGGCGGTGGTAAGTCCTATTGCTTCCTCATTGACAATTAGTAATATAGTCACTACGAGGGTATACTAGTTTTGTTGACTCACTTGTCAACACCCTGCTTTTGCAGATGCAGCAGGAGTTAAGTAAGTATTGGGCTGTTCTATCTACAACTCAGCAGACTAAGGTTTATAAAATTACCTTGAACTCTGTGTTTTGGAAAATTGAAAAAAAGGATGGAAGGATGAGTGAAAGGATGTATGTGTGGATAAAAAGGGTGCATAATAATAATCATATAGGTATGTGATGAGGAGGATGATAGGATGCATGTGTAGGTGAAGGATGGATGAAAAAGTATAGGGGTGAATGATGCCAGGCCAGGTGGGTTAAAGGGTATGGGTGAAAGGATTTCATGCCTGAATGGGTGAACGGACTCCTTGTGTGGGTTAGATCTCTTGGATGGGTGAATGGGTGAAAGGATAAATGGGTGGTTATTGGCAAAATGTATGTTGGTGGAAGGTTAGTAGAGAGCCATGTTTGGAATTTGGAAAATGGCGAAGGACTGGATGAGAGAATGTAAAGCTTAGCTGAAATGGTGTGAATCAAAGTCAATGTTGAAGAAGAATAAGAGTACTAGAAGAAGACATTTGCAGTGATGAATAGATAAACTCTTTGCATGAAGGAACAAGGGAGCCCTTCTAGACAGGGACATTCTACTCACCCACTTTACTTGCTTGAATGGTTTTTATCAAAAGTTTGATGCAAAGGTTTGGATGGTATTTCAGAATATTGTCTTGACTCACAGTATTTTTCAAGCGAGGTAGGTAATTATGTGTATCCCAGCAACCATTAATCACCACCTCCCCCCCTTTCTATGGCCTTTCACCAGTGCCTCCTATGATGAACTAACAGCTGCATGGTTCAATTTGGCAGAATCGGCACTGCAACGTTGGCTGTGCAATGTGCGTCTGTCAGCTTAAGTTTTGTTAATGTGTCAAACACTTTTCAATGCATGGCAATGCTAAAAAAGGCATGTTTCCCACTTTCCTCCCAGTGTCCACTGTGTCATTCACTTCCTAGTACTTCACTCTGTTAATCTTTCTTAAGTTCTGTCCCAGACTTCAGAATAATTTGGGAACATCATTCTTTGGTTGTGCCACATTTTTCAAGCCAAGTGATAAATATAATTCATTTTGGTTTCCATTATGGATTTAATTCTGTCCTTATGTTTCCCTTTCAACATTTGCCAACCACAGTAAGTCACACTACTAGCCAAACCTTAGGCACATGATGATGTTGAGGAATTGATTGATCTGTAGCGTGTGTACTCTACCTACCCATACAAATCAACTCTACCTTACCCTGCAGTTGAGTACTTTAAGAAGGTTATTTTCCTTACTGCAAAGCAAATGTAAATATTTTTGCAAAAAAGTAGGGATTACAACGTGTGGTAGAGGAGAGGCCTGAGGACAGTGAGTAAAGTGGTCCATAAGTAAGTGCCTTGATTTTCCTGAATGGGATAGTCTGTGACAATGCGAATGTGCCACACACAATCTAAATCCCATTCCTTAATCCTTTCCTCCTACTGCAGTGCATCGCTTCTCCCATTGCCTACTTATGGCAGACCAGATATCTGCATGATTGATTATATTACGTGGCCTGTTTCATTCTTAGTATTCATCGGCCTTGCAGTCTAGATACAAAAGAAGAACAGGGTCACAGGAATAAAATAATTTTGTAGTACAGCTGCCCCAGCTGCAGATAGTAATGAGTAAGACTATGGTGCCAGCTGAGCTAGCAATGCTACCATTAATTTAGAACAACAGTAGAGATAAGAATACTTGTACTCCATAGTGCATGTTATGGCTGTAACAGTTATCACCTTAAAATGGAATGACCTGAGGTGACCACCAAATGTACTGCTACTGTGCCACTACACTACATGATTTTGAACAAGTGCTTTTCTCAGAGCATTGTTTACAATTTCTCTTTTTTCTTTCTTGATATAGCTATTCCTGCTGGTCCACCATCACGGCAGGAAATAGTAGCCCGGCTGCGGCAGACGAAGCTGAAGGCCATACGGGCCAAGTACCAGCAGCTGGTGGTCTTCGAGGAAGAGGAGGCAGCAACAGTTGCTGCTTCTGGTACTCAGGGCCCAAGCCAGGCCCCAGCGCCTCAAGCCCAGCATCACCCACGTCGTAGTGACAGGGCAGCCCTCTGCCATCACATCATCCCTGCTCCCCCCCTGAGACCATCTTCCAACGCCGCATCCTGCAGGCATGTATGGAGGGGCTCCTCAGGAGAATCCTGTCCCACCTGTCGTGCCCTCCTCTGCCCCATTTTTAACCTTTTATTTAGGTGAGTGGGACTTGTTGTGGGTGGAGAGGGTTGGAATGGATTTTTGTGAAACTTTTTTTAATTATTTTGGCCAAAGCCATGGACAATTGGACATATTATTCATGTTTTGGATATTCTTTGGGCAAAGGAATAATTGTTTGGGTATAGGGGTTGGCAAGTTGTCAGTGGAAGAGGTGGGTAATTATGTATTTTTATTTCTGTTAGGGATGGGATTAAATAAATAGTTACATACAATTCTTTATGCCTAAAGTCTTTTTGGGGGGTGTATTACTTTGCACTACTGCCTTTATGCAATGTACTTTCTAAAGCTACTGATAATGTATTCTTTTTTAGCGCAGCATGTTTTACAAATCTGCTGATAGTGTATAAGAATTATTTATGCAGTTAGGTAACCTTGTCCCAATTCCCTTCTAGTCTCTGCAGTGCATTCTTCAAAATGTGATCTATAGGAGGGAGGTGGAGAGATTTTCCATTGCCAATTTTATTGCCTAAACTAAAGGTGCAACAATGCTCCATACTGATCTTACCTGAATGGATGAAGCGAGTGCTGCATGGTTTCTCAAGGTACCATGGTGGTGTAGCAGTAGCATGCTAGCGTACTAACAGTGAAGGCATTGGAAGCGAGGTGCCACTCCACCTAGGAGAACTGAATTGAAATTCAGATCCTGTATTCTGACTTGAGGTTGCTTCTACTAAATCTGCCCCACCAAGAGTGAGATTAATCAATGGTGTAAATTATGAAGTAACACCTCAATCAATCACACAGCCTGGGGGAAGAGGGTCAGGAATTTGATGAATGGATGAGGAAGGGTTTTGGGGAAAGGTGTGACAAAAAGACAAACACAACACTACACAATATTCACCTGGGAAATGATTATCAGCCTGTTGTGGGACGAATAGAAAAAGAAAAACCTGAATATGTGTGACACAGATAACTTAACATTCTGCCAGCTCCACTGAGACCCAGGTTATATATATCTACAAATGTTCGGTCAGCTATCTTTACAAAATTGTACTTAATCTAATAATTAATCTTGTGATGAAGGTAACACACATAGGGGCTCATTCCAACTCTGGCGGGCGGCGGTAGCCACCCGCCAGGCGGGAACCGCCATTTGCCCGCCATGCGGCCAAAATACCGCTGCCCCCATTCCAACATTCCTGCTGGGCCGGCGGGCGCTAACCATGTTAGCGCCCGCCGGCCCAGCGGGAATGGGGGCCGCAACACAGGAGCCGGCTCCGAATGGAGCTGGCGGTGTTGCGGCGGTGCAACGGGTGCAGTTGCACCCGTCACGCTTTTCACTGTCTGCTAGGCAGACAGTGAAAAGCTTCATGGGGCCCTGTTGGGGGGCCCCTGTACTGCCCATGCCAGTGGCATGGGCAGTGCCGGGGCCCCCAGGGGCCCCAGGACACCCCTTACCGCCAACCTCTTCCTGGCAGTGAAAACCGCCAGAAACAGGCTGGCGGTAAGGGGGTCAGAATCCCCAGGGCAGCACTACTTGCATCGCTGCCCTGGCAGATACGCCCAGCCGGGGCAAAAAAGGCGGGAAACCGCCGGCCCCCGGTTTTCTGACCGCGGCTTTACCGCCGCGGTCAGAATGGGCTTGGAAGCACCGCTAGCCTGTTGGCGGTGCTTCCGTCATTCGTGGCCCTGGCGGTCTTGGACCGTCAGGGTCAGAATGACCCCCATAGTTCTAAAAAAAATAATTTTGAAAGAAACATGATACTAGTCTATATTGCCAAATTGGATGGTCCATCTACAATCTTCTGGGATTGCCCCGTCACCTTGGGTGCCTGCCTGAAGCAGTCCGATAAGGTAAGCATGAGTGTTATGGTGCAGTAGAAGAGAAGGCCTGTGGATTGTAAAACAGAAATTATTATCATCATAATATTACAGAATAAAGAAGTATAGAATAGAAGGTAGGCTTCATGCGGAGTAGTGAACCATGAAGACTTAGGGCCTGATTACAACTTTGGAGGAGGATGTTAATCCGTCCCAATGTGACGGATACCCTGCCCACCGAATTACGAATTCCATAGGATATAATGGACTCGTAATACGCCGGTTGGTATATCCGTCACATTTGGGATGGATTAACACCCTCCTCCAAAGTTGTACTCAGGCCCTTAGAGGTAGCAGAGCAAGAGCAAAGAACTTTGCAATCATCCAACAACATTCACAGACAGGTGTTAGCAGTATGGGGATGATCTAATTTGTAACTGTAATGCTTATCATAACATTTAGCCTAGAGTACTGCATAATGTGACATTATTATCATTAATCAGACGTCAGTCTCCTCCAGTATCCTAAAATAGGCCCCCCACCCAACTACATAGTTTGAAGTTTGAGTCAGCCAACAGACACACAGCAGCATTGCACTTCCTAAGTCAAGTAATTGCTGCATCTCTCACCAGCTGTCCACAAACTGGAGTAGGTTTCTTAGATTCCTCCTCACATCACCATGATTTCCATGAAGTTGATAACTTCATTCTTCTGGCAGTTGTTTAAGCTGTCAAATCACGCACTGATTCCTTTCATCATACTCAAGTCCTGATTAAAGATTATTATGTCCATCTCCACTCAATACCAACTGCTATTGAGAGTCACAGTCTCAGTCACAACCCTTTTGAGATAGAGGTACCTGTAACTATTTTACAAGAGAAACATTGAACATTTTTTATTTTCTGGAATAAAATTTGTTTTGATAGCTAAATGGACTGGTCGGGTCTTCTTTGACAAATGTTAACCAGAAAGCAGAGCACCAGAAAACAAAGCACTGTGAAAACACCAGCAAACAAATTTTGGTAAGTGTGAAAGGGGAAGGGGATAAATTCACCTTCAGGGAAAAGATATCACAAAAAATTATTATTTTATGCTACCATCATTGTAAATCGATCACGACAAAAACACAAGCCAGCATAATATATTTAAACAATACAATCAGCCACTCTCACTATCTGCCATCAGTAGACATGATGAGTCACACCAACTATCTCATTCTCAACATTGAAACAAGTATCCCTCATTTCAATCGTTAAGGCATCTATAGCATTACTTATCTGTTCCAATCAAGCATAGGGGCACATTGCTGATCCTCTTTGATTCAGGAAATGAAACATACATTTGACAATAAGTTAGAAATCAGATACGTGGGGCAGTCCGCTAGGGACAAAAGAAAGGAGGCAGGCATTATCTCTAAAGTCTCCTTAAAGTGATTTTGGTGGGTTTGGGGGCTTCTTCAATGCACACTGGTCCAACTACAATTCGGCCATACATGCGCCTAAAAGAGTTGTGGTTCGTTAGTCATTTAGACAAAAACAAACAATATACACTATTAAGGTTCCCACAGTGAGCTATTTTTTTTCTCAAAGCTGTTCATAATAGAAGTAGAAAGCTGTATGGTGCCCTAGGTCTAGTCAGGGAAGTAGAGTTTGTCCTCTACTTCTCTGACTAGACCTAACACACTACCATGACCTGAATCCGACCAATCATTAACCTCATCCACCTCCTGTTGTACTTCAGGTATGCTATAATTTGGTGGTATAAAGTGCTGATTCATTTTGGTCATGGTCAATCTCTTGACATTTTGAGGTGAGAGGCTGGCCCTTCTCACTGTCACAACTGCACCAGCTGCACTGAACACACACTCAGCAGATACACTGGCTACAGGGCATGCCAGATGTTTTATTGCCAGCCTGCTGAGCACTGCCCATTGGCACCTCTTCCCATACCAATACTCCAATGGGATTTCATCCAGATAGTCCTCCATTATGTCATTCAGGTAGGCCTGGACCATCTGCTAAATAGTCATTGGTGCTCCACCTTGCTCAAGCTCTGTTGCATTTGCCTCTGCAGTGGACTTAAGCCCTGCATTTAGAAACCAGTCAAATGCAGATTTTGGGGCTGCTGCTCCTGCTTCTGTTCCTGTTGTTGTTTTTGCTGGTGTTGATTTTTGCTGCTGTGAGCCAACAGTACTCTCTGCAAGCTCTATGAAGTTGTAGGCTGCACCCCAGAACTTCTGCCTGTGAGTGGGCCTCTAATTTCCAGCCATTCTTTTTCTAGGTCTCTGGCTTGCTCAGCAAGCCATGTTTTGTAGGTTGAAACATCCCCATCAGAACAAGGAATGAAAGTGACCAGTAATTGTTTGTACTGTGGGTCAAGAATTGTGACACAGATGTAATGTTTGGATGACACAATGTCTCTTTGAAGCCTTGTATTAACGGATAAGCGAAGGATTAAGCTCTCCACTAACTCCTGCATGTCTGTTTTCTCATCCACACCTGTGTATTTTTCAGACACCTCCTTTAGCTGTTTCTACAGCATATGCACCAATGGAATAGCTTGACCCATGGTGCAGTCTTCCTGTGTAAAGATTTCAGAGGAAATCAGCATCTCTGTCAAGCGTTTGACCATTTGTTCACCTCAATGATCATGTCTTTCACAGTTGCATCCCACTCTTTGCATAACATATTAATTGATTGGTCTATACTGCTCAAACACACATTGTAACATGCAATAAGTAGAATTCCAATGTGTTGGCACCTCCTGTATGAGGGCTTTAACAGGCATTCTATTATCACACTGGATAATCATCAACAGTTTGCGGGCTTTAAAAGAATGGCTAAAATGAGTGAAGATTCTTCTGCATGTGGACAGAAGTTACTGACTCGAGGTTCTATTTTGAGGAAGTCCTGTACAATGATGTTTATTGAGTGTGCCAAACACAGGACCCTGAAAGAACCACCATCTGACATGGCCTTAACTACATCACTGCCATTGTCTGTGGCAAAAAATCCAATGTTCAGCCCCCTGGGGCACAGCCATTCAAACACCTTGTTATTAAAGTCATCCAACATGTTTGCAGCTGGGTGGGATTTCTCCATGGTAAACATAGCTAGTGTTGCATGCTTCCAAGCATCATTACAAATTTTCTGCTGTGTCAACACCTGCAGATATTATGTCTCCAACCCCCACAAATGAGAACCAGTTTGCTGTGAGGCACATGTAATCAGTGGCATGGCATCTGGTCCACATGTTTGCCATCAGATGCATTGTCTGGACAGCACTCTGCTGCAAATCTTGTCCAACCAATTCCAGCACATCATGATGTAGTGCTGGAACAGCAACTCTAGCAAAATAGATCCGTCTGGGAACCTTCCATTTCGGGCAGATACCCACCACAAAGTCTACAAAACCCACTCCTTCCACAAAAGAAAAAAGGAGGCAGTCCAATGCTAACAGTTTAGCCAGCTTCCCGTTGTACAAACGTGCCATTAGGTGGTTGCATCCATACTGCCCCTCCTGCCTAAAAATGGCAGTAATAGTAGCCTGGATTTTTTTTTTCTGGTCCCACTGATGCAGGCCACTTAGATGGTGGTGGTAGGCTCAATGTGTGTCTCAGGGGGGCAGCCACTGTGGATTCTTGCCTTGGTGTTTCGACCTGACTTTGAGAGTCGTTCTGTGCCATTGTGATGGTGCTGAAGTGGGTGACGATACTACTGCACTGCTGGGGACAGGGTTGATTGTGTAACAAAAAAGTCACCCTCTTCTTCACCTTCCACCATGATCAGATCAGATTCCCTGCTTTCAACACCTTCACTAACACCACTTGCAGACTTTTCCTTTTGGCCACTAATGTATGCCTCCCAGCGAATTACATTTCTCAAATGGGTTGTTTAGCCACAGGTTCCATAGTTTGTACCAAGCTTACCCTGACTAACACTTGTTCGGCAAATGGAGCATATGGCAATAGTTGGCTCCTTTTCACTGACCCTAAAGAATTCCCAAACTGGTAAAGTCAACTTTCTAAAAATGGTGCAACTGCCATTGTCTGAAGATGTGGTGGTAGGTGGATGTTGTTTTGATGATGTTTGCCTCTCTGTGGTGCCTTCTTCTACTGAGGTGGGTGTAGATGTAGGTCACACTGGGGCCTTGTAGATAAGGAAGCTGGTGGAGGTGGTGGTATAGCTGCCATACCTCTCGGAGCAGGTTGAGAAGATAGGGTAATGTTTGACTCCATTGGGACTGGACTAACATCCATGATGACTGGCTCATTGTCAGACTCATCATCCTCACTCTTTTCTTCCATAACTCCAAGGCTTTCGAGAACCTTTCTTTTCACTCCTTGCCCAAAAAATGAGAGAAAGAGCTCACCCAAGGGGATATATCAGGAAAACACTCCACTAGTTTGCGGTGTGTGGACACTGTTGGGAACTCCCCGTTCTCCACAGAATGCAAAGTTGCTGTTTTCTGCAAACTCGGCCAGCAGAGCTGTGTTTTTCGCCCAGCCATAATCCTGTGCTGAATTTAGTTTTTGCTGGCTTTAGGACTCTGGGCATTTTACCACTGCTGACCAGTGCTAAAGTGCAAGTGCTCTCTGTCTAAATTATATTGGTAATTGGTTTCTCCATGATTGGCATATTTGATTTGACTGTAAGTCCCTAGCAAAGTACACTATGTGTGACCAGGGACTGCAAATCAAATGCTACTAGTGGGCCTGCAGCACTGACTGTGCCACCAACATGAGTAGCCCTGTAAACATGTCTCAGACCCGCCACTTCAGTGTCTGTGTGTGCAGTTTTAACTGCCAATTCAACCTGGCAAGAACACCCACTTGCCGGGCCCAAACCTTCCCTTTTACTACATGTAAGTCACCCCTAAGGTAGGCCCAAAGCAGCCCATGGGCAGGGTGCAGTGTATTTAAAAGGTAAGACATGTAATGGTGTAATGGTGTGGTTTACATATCCTGATGGTGAAATACTGCTAAATAAAATAATACCAAAACGACAAGAATCCATAGAGTCGATCCTGAGATATGTAGTTTAAAAGATTTAGATGAAAATAGCACATAGAAGCACAAACTGCCAACTGTGGTTATCTGGTCGTGCCAGACTGTGACAAAGTCACAAGTTCATGCTGAACGCAATTGAGTTCGGCCAAGTACAGGGGCCCACTTGAGCCTGGTAATCACAGTATCTCAAATCCTGGTGCTGGGCTTCACATTGCTTTCTGGTGGTTCTGTTGAGGACCACAAAGTACAGAGCAATGTGGGCCAATTTCTAAGGGTCCTGACTTGCGGTGACACCACTTGGCAGAGTAGGCTCACAGATGGCAGAGCCCAGGTACTGTAACAGGTGTGTTAGAAGTCTTTCGTGTCCCTGAGACTTCATAAAATAGGAGGCAAGCCAGCAAGGCATTGAAGTCACTTTGGTTCAGTGATGGAGAGATGCAGGTCCAGTCCTTTTCAGTCCAGGCAAGAGGTCAGCAGGCCTCAGCAAAGCAGAAGTCCAGCAGAATAGCACCTCAGCAGAGTAGCAGTTTTTGTAGCAGCACATCAGTCATTATTCCTCATAGAATATCCATAGGTCCAGAAGTGTACTGAATAGGTGGTGTCAGAGTTTCAGTCCATATATGCATTTGTGCCTTTGAAATTAGGGAGACTTCAAAGAATGGTCTTCGAAGTGCACAGAGGCCCTTCCTTCCTGTCCTGGTTCCAGGCTCGCTACAGGGGGTTCTGCAACTCTTTGTGTGTGGCAGAGCAATGTCCTTTCAGGTGTAAGTGTCAACCCCTCCCACTGTGCCCAACATGGTCCCTCAGGATGTATATGGCCTATCAAGCACATCTAAGCTCCTTTAGTGTGTGGCTGTCTACAGGGAGTGCACAAGCCCAGCTGTCACCTCACCCCAGATGTATATTGGAGACAGGCACTAGGTGCCAATGGCTAAAGTAAGAAAATGCCAACTTTCTAAAAGTGCAAAATGAACACATGGTGGATGGAATGCTGAACAATGTCAAACATTCACCCCCAGTCAGAGAATTGAGCCTAAGTTCATAATATTTTTTTTCCACCATGCCACCTCAGTTGGGACCCAGCCACATGTAAATCAGTCTTGACCCTGCTGCCAGGTTCTTCCTGGACTGGAAACAAGCATCCTGGAACCAGTTGTGGGGTATCACCGCTTCAGCAGCCACGCTAGCTTGAATCCAGTGGCACAGAAAGCCCAGGATCCATGTCTAGACATACCTGGCGCACTTAGGGTGACAAATTGAAGATGAACAGATGTTTGACAGAATGCTGAACAATGTGAAACATTCACCCCCAGTCAGAGATCTGGGCCTAAATCCATAATTTGTTTTGTCCACCATGCCACCCCAGTTTGGTCCCAGACACATGCAAATCAGTCTTGCGCCTGCTTCCCGTGGGAATAACCCAGCCTGAACTGCCTGGCCAGGTTTTCCCTGGACCAGAAACAAGCATCCTAAAACCAGTTTTGGGGTATCACCTCCAAATGAGCAGGCTAGCTTAAATTTAGTGGCACACTAACCCCGGGACCCACATCTGGACATACCTGGAGTACTTAAGGCAAAAACATTCACTACCTGTCAGAAATCAGGGCCTAAATCCATAGTTTATTTGCCCAACAATCCACCCAGTTTGGACCTAGCCATATGCAACTCAGTCTTAACAATGCTCCCCATGACATCAGTCCAGTCCAGGTCCTTAATGGACTGGAAACAAGCATCCTAGGACCGGTTTCTGACTATCACCACTCATCAGCCAGGCTAGCTTGAATTCAGCATCACAGTGAGCCTAGGACCCACACTTAGGCATACCTAGTGCACTTAGGGCGGCAAATGCAAAAAGTACAGATTATTGATGGAATGCCAAAAAATGGCAAACATTCAAACCTAGTCAAAGATCTGGGCCTAAACACATCATTTGTTTGCCCAACATGCCACCCCAGTTTGGACCCAGTCTTACACAAATCAGTCTTGAGCCTGCTCCCCATGGGAACAGTCTATTTCAAACTGCCAGTCCAGGTCCTCAAGGAACAGAAACAATTTGGTGTGACAAGCAAAAAAAGGATGGATTTAGGCCCAGATCTGTGACTGGAGGTGAGTGTTTGACATTATTCAGCATTCAATCCATGATCTGTTCTTTTAACTTTCTTAAAGTGGCATTTTCAGAACTGCGATTTAAAATCTGACTTCACCAGAAGTTGTGATTTTAAATTGTGGGGTCAGAGAAACCAAATTTGGCAGCCTTATCTTTTCCAGATTCGGAATTACACGTATTAGTTGTTATAAGATTTTTCCAATGGTATCCTATGAGTGAGATAGGCCTTGCAGTACTGAAAAACTAATTTGGGGGATGTTTCACTACCAGAACATGTAAAATGTAAAAGTACACATCCTGCCTTTTAAATACATCGTACCCTGCTGTGTGAGTCACATAGAGCCCACCTTAGGGTTGACTTATATATATAAAAAGGGAGGTTTTAGGCCTGGCAAGAGGTTTATCTTGCAAGGTCAATACGGCAGTGTAAAGCTGGCAAGCCTGAGACATGGGTAAGTGGGTACTTAGGTGGGTGTCACATTCAGTGCTGCAGGCCCAGTAGTAGCGATACATTTACAGGCCCTGTGCACATGTCGTGCACTTTACTAGGGACTTATAAGTAAATTCAATATGTTAATTGGGGATGAGCCAATGTTATCATGTTTTAGGGTGGAGGGCATAAGCACCTTAGCACTGGTTAGCAGTTGTAAAGTGCACAGAGTCCTAAAGCCAACAAAAACAAGGTCAGAAAAAGAGTAGTAGGGCAAAATGTTTGGGGTGACCCTTCAGAGAGGGCCATTTTCCTACACATCACTAAATTGTGGCAGAATCACTGTTTATTGTGCATTGTTCATTTGATGACAGATACCAATCCTAGGGCTATAAGGAAATAATAAATAAAAAAAATTGCTATTTAATGAATCTATTGGTTTAAACCAGCCATCCCTTGGATTGAAACCTGATTGAAAAATTATGTTGAAATCAACATTTTTACAATGTTCAGCATTTTTTTTTAAATATACTAATTTCCTACAACCTTCCTATCGCAGGAACCTATCACTGAGAAGACTTGACCTACATTTATGTGCTCCTGTTTTTGAGCATGGAGCTCAAAACAGAAAAAATCATGTATGGATTTCCTATGGTTTTGGGGTTCCCACACTGATAAACTGGGGGCAGTCATTTGGGAAAAATTATACAGCAACAAAAAATAAAAAGCGATTCAGGGTACCTGTCATTCCGTCACAGGTAATACATCTGTACTACAAGGAAACCTACCATAACTATAGATTTTCAACATCCTCACATCCTAAAGTGCCTATCTTTGGTTCCAGAACACCCTCACTCTTATTGGCTTGCCAGCATAGTACTTGAAATTGATGTTTGCAAGGTTTTCTGCAATTTTCTCCTAAAGCATGGGAATTCCTCCTCTCTTACTCGCGTAGGGCATATCCCTGTCAAATCTTGACTCACATCTGTGATAGAGATCAAATATTAATAATACATTAGTGACATAGAAGTTGGCATATGTTGACATACAAACGTTCATTTAAAAGGCCTAACAAAGAAATTAACATGGAAATGTGAAACGTACACATTTAAATTATGGTCAACAATGTGGCCTCCATTCACATTTGAAATCACGTTTTAACATGAAGATATTGTGCATTATTATTTGAGTGAATTCTTAATCAGAATTAACATTGAAAGTATTGTCTTTAGGAAGAAACAGAATAAATTAAGTATATTATGAGTATTAAATATTCATGAATTATTCGTACTTGTATTGACGTTAATGAATTTTATTAATGTGAGTTACATATGAGCAGAAAAATAAATGCTCGTTTAACTTGTTTTCAAATATGTTGTAAGTAATCTTTGCAGTAAAATAATTTGTTTTGCATATATGATTCATTTGTAAGGTGTGCAATAGGATTCATGTTTATTGGATTGTATTAATGTGCATTCAGATTTTCTTAGTTGGACTAGGCCCAAAGATTCATTCTTGCAGCAGTAGAGGAAAATGATTTGCTTATTTTGTTCCCTCTGACCTGACTTTTGACCCTAGGTTGTTGACTGTCCCTTTGTAATGAAGACAAAGAACATGTTCCAGTGTCAATTATGTAACAATATTTGTTCTAGTGTAAAAATGGACAAGAAGTTTTAGTAAATTGATTGTGAGAATTGTTTAGTTCATTTTGTGTGTTGTGAGAAGGAATTCTGAAATAACAGACAATTAGAAAATGTAATATTTTGGCAGAACTGTATGGAATCATTGAATATACTATATTCTTTTCCTGAGTAATCCAGAATAGTTGCAAACTTGATGATATCAACTGCTACCATTGGATGCGGAATCTTCTGAGTTAGATGAGCCCACCTGGAGGAACAATCAAGATGCCCATGGATACTTCTAATTAGTGAGGGCCTTTGAAACTCGAGTTAGTCTGTCTAGTAGCCTGCCATAATCAGTCTACTCCTGCCTAGAGTCTGTTGCTGTCACCTCCTGTCCCTCTCCCAGTCTTTTGATGAGTTTCCTCTTAATCCTAATTACCCCCTTTGCTTATGCTGTTCAGTACTAATATGCCCAATCAATTCTGAACTACTGACCTGTCCTATGTGCAGCCCATGTTCTGCACTGTCTGATGCTGCTGCCTACGCAAGAAGGTGAACGGTCTTCTGATGAAGCTTTCCTGTCTGCTGTCCCATGAGGAGAGGCATAACTAGATGTGGGTTCTTGTTTTCTTTTCAGCTCAGATATTTACAGCAGCATATTTGTATAATGAGTTGCCCTATTTAGATGATATTTTCAAATTATTTTTGTATTTTTCGTTTTTGCTTTTGTCCTCATGTGTTAGCCGTTCCAACACATGAAAGTCCAAATTCGTGTTAGAGATAAGGATGGCCCAGCTCTGCAATTGGCTGCTAAAACTGTATTTTGATGATTTACTGATGTCACGATTATCTGCTTTGAAATCTGATATTAATGTGAAAATTGTGGTTCTGCTGATCTATGTGATTCTTTTGGAGTGTTTAATATTATTGATGTTTAGTAGTCTAAATCTCTTTAGAAAGTTTGGTCAACCTAAGGATTTCATGTATGCTTAGAATTTAGTTTTGTGCACCATATACGTTGGATTAATTTTGGGATTTTAATAAAGCTTTTAATCTTTATTCGGTTTGGAGTTTAATTTAGTGTTTAAATTGTCATTGATGTCAAAAATTGTTTATGGTTCTTATGTTATTGATTTGTGTTGAATAAGTCTGGCTACTGCACTCCTCACTAAGTCCAAAGATCCAGTTGTCTTTTCATGGTGGGATAGGGTATGGTGTCTCACCAGCCCACTTATGGTTTCTGAACACAAGGCGGGAAGAAGACCTCCATGGGCATGCTAGCATCTGAATTCTTCTTCGTCATCTGAATACGGGGGCCTATTATCATGCAGCATTCCCAGACTTCATCCAATTAAAACTATATCCCCATGTGTGTGAGCATATTGCCCAGGACTGAAATGGCCATAAACAGAACAATGGAAAGCATCAGAAAGAAATTTAGAATTAGGTTGAGTTTTGGGTTGCTGCGGTATTTGTCCCTGGGGTTACCTGGAACTTTGTTATACAGTTCTTTTCTTATCTCTTTATTTGCTATTATTTAACAACAATGACATTCTTTAAGCGCTCTTTGAGCAATCTCCATAAATGGCCCCTTCCTGAATTCAGAATTCTGTTTGCTTTTTTTTTAATCAATCTGTGACTTCCTGTACTCTCCCACAGATTTTACACCTGTTTCCTCACAAAGAAAAGCACACATAAAGCACAAAATGGGTAATGTTTGCTTTCCTGGGTCATGGAAATGGAGGAACAGCATTTGTTCGTTGCAGTGCCACAGAAACACATTGCTTTCCCTCACATTCTGAGAGGAAGCAGTTGTTTATCTGTGCCTTATGAAGAAGTCAGATACCATTTGGATTTTGTCTTAGCCTTTGGAAAACTCCAGAGAATGTATAGTCCCTTTTTGGGGCACACACACACACACACACACACAAACACAAACACACACAGATCCTTTGTCTCACATTACCTCACATGGAAATTTAACTATTGTGAGGAAAAGGAACTGATGCCTGTTCCCCAGCAACAAGGAAGACCCCACTTTGTTTTTTTCTTATTTTAAGTGAAAATGGAAACAGTGTCTGGCTTTGTTCTTTGGCACAGAACTGTATGTCTTTGTCCCATTATAGAGACAAACACAATTTGGATTTTCTCTTAGGTAAAGAAAAACACAAACTGAATGTGCCTATTTCCCTGAGCAAATATGATTTATTTTGTAGCCTACGAAAAAAATCCAAACTTGATGCTTCTGTGCCCCAGAAAGGAGACAAAATGTGTTGAGATTTTTTTTTAGCTGGATAAAAAACAAACTGCGTCTCACTCCCTGATGAGCCCAGAATTGTGTGTCTATGCCACAGCAAGGTGCCAAATAATGTTTGGTTTTATTTTGTAGCTAAGAAAAGATCCAAATTTAATCTGGATCGTTGTTAGGGCGCAGAAATGTGTGGGTGTGTCCCGCAAAAAAGACAAAAGGTGTGTGGATTGTTTATGAACCAAATTAAAAATGCATAGAATGTCTAGATCCGTGCTGGGACAAAAAAACTGTGCCCGTGCCACAGCAAGGTGTCAAATGCTATCTGTTTTTTTCAACAACAAAAAAAATCCAAATTGTGCCTGGCTTCAGGACGGCAAACAGAACTGTGAGTCAAAGAAATGTCTAAACTGCATCTGTCTCCCTTCTGAAGAACAAACCTACATGTCTGTGCCCCGGTAAAGAGTCAGATGCTATTTGGATTTTTTCTAAGGCTAAGGGAAAATCCATATTTCACCTGGCTCCTTGCTTTGGCAAAAATCTGCCTTTTTGTGCGCCAGAAAAGAGACAGGCGTGGGCTTGATTTTTCCTTAGCTTGATTCAGTGTGGGTCTGAGAAAGTTGCAGACTGTTTCTGGTTCCTTCTTGGAAAACAAAACTGTGCATCAGCATGAAACCAGGTGTTGTTTGGATTTTTTCTCAGACTAATAAAACAACTAAAGACTTCCTGACTCTTTTCTAGTGCGCCATCACCCAGCTTCTTCATTTTGCAATGTTACTCTTAGACATTGAAGCATTGTGAGGTGAAGAAGCTCTATGACATTGATTTAGGAAGTGGAGTGGAAAGTTACTCTGAACAATCTTATTCTTTCGTCTTTCAATTCCTCCCTCCTAGTTCATTTCTTGTGAAGGTGAAGAAGTAGGGTGCAAGGAGCTACACAGCTCCATCTGCCTTTTCACCTGTCAATCAGAAAAAAAGTCGATTGTGCTGCCTGACATAGTTAGGGAGATGCCAGGTGCAGTAACAGTTGTCCCTCCCATACTGTCGCTCACAAGCTTGATCCTTGGACGGACCTGGTAAAGGCTGGAAGGTCTTAACCATTCTTTCACGTATTTAGGTGCCATTACAAGCGATGTAACATGCACATTAATGAGTTGGTCTGGAAGTGACCACTGGGCTGCCTCATTTGAAATGTTACCACTACCCACAAGAGTTAGGGTACCAACAAGATCCCCCCCCAACCCACCATGAGTTTGTACCCCACTTGAGGGGTGTTAGAAATGGGGTTTCTGGTTGGCTAGGGTATGCACCTCAGCCAGGCCGAACTTACCCACTCTAGTCAGGGCAAGGGAGTTACACGTCCAAGATAACCCCTGCTCACCCCCTTGGTAGCTTGACACGAGCAGTCAGGCTTAACCCGGAGGCAATGCGTAAAGCGTTTGCACAACACACCCATACATGTGACGCAATATCCCCACCACAAAGGAAACACAACACCAGATTATATGAAAATACACTGTATTGTACACAACGTAATTATTAGACCAACATCACATAACAGTACTATCCTGCTACCTTAGCAGTTGTCAGAACGTTACACATTAGTTACTCTACAAACTAGCAGTAGTCACACATAACACACAGGTTACTCAGTATTCTGCAACATAAGCAGTAGTCAGGAAACACGTTATCACATTAGAACACTTGTCATAAGAATATCATAAAACGCCCATAGTAGGAACATTAGAAAACCTATGGCAAGTTAGGGAAACATATTAGCAAGTCATGTCCATAAAAGGAACATGTGCACACATATGTAGAAGCATCATAGTACAGGTAGGCAATATATCATAATTAACAAAGTCTGTAGCAAGAACTTAAATTATGATTCTATTGGTCCGTTTTAAGGAATACCTGGGAATGATGAAGCAGACACCTTCCGTGCCTCGAAGACAAAGAAGAAAGGGGCCCCCAGCGCTCCTCTGCGCAATGAGGGGGCCTCCTTAAAGTCCTGGGGAAGAAGGGGGTGGCACGCACCCCCTCTGGACTGCTGAGGGGCCCCTCCTGGGGCCCGCGATCACTGGGGGCCCCCCGGGCCTCCACCGGCCCTCCTGAGGGGGGCCCAGGTCGCCCAATACGTTTTAAGGGTAGAGGGGGCGATCGCGCCCCTAGGGCAGTGACCGGGGAGAAGGGAACTCCCGTTCCTCCCCGTGTCCTGCGTGCCAGGGGGCAGCCGCCCTTGTCCGCGGTGCGGCTGCCCCAAAAGGAAGTATCGGAAACAGGGACCTCCGTTGAGGTCCCTCGCCGGCTTCCTGTGGCAGCTGCACCTGGTTTGGGGCACGGACCGCTCCTCTGCCGTCCCTCGTCCGCGAGGGAGGCAGTTTCGGAAGCGGGTGCCGGCGTGTGCCCCGGGGGCGCTCCGCAGAGCGCGCGTCACCCGGGGGCACGACAGGAGCGGCCCCGCTCCTCTCTGCACTCCAGCAAGTGCCCCGGGGGCACAATGAACAGCGCGGTGCCTGCGACCGTCCCGATGCGGCGCCCGGGCCGCGGCGGTGATTCTCCAGAACCACAAACACACTTGGAAGGGCGCGAAGGTCCTCGTTTAAGCCCGGGTTGCGGCGGTGATTTTGCCAAAGCAAATGTCAGCGTGTGCCTCCCAAAACGGGGGCCCATTACCTACAGAAGGCGCTCCTCCAGGCGCTATACCCACCATCTCAAGGAATGGCTCCAGGCACCATACAGCCACAAAGGGAACACTCCTCCTGTGATAGTTGCAGGGGTCAGGGGCCACAGCACCCTGCCCCTGGGGGACAACAGTGAAAAGAAACAAAAGGAGCACAGATGGCAGAGCCCAGTAGCAGGCCAGCTCAAGGAGAACACAGGCAGTTCCTCAAAGTGAACCAAGCAGTTCACAGGTCAGCACAGCAGCAGTAATCCATGGCGGTTCCTGGTGAGTCCCTCTAGCAGCATTGTGTCCAGTTCCAAAGTCTTACAAAGAGTCTCCAAATTGTGGGGAAAATTCCCCTGTACTTATAGTCAGTTCTTACAGTGTTTTACAGTGGTAGGGAGAGGAGGTTCCAGCCAGTTACAACTGGTTCTGGGAGTGCCCCCTCTCTCCTTTCAGCACAGGCTCCAAACATCAGTGGGGGGTTAACGACCCTATTGTGTGAGGCCAGGGCACAGTCTTTACAAATGCAGGTGTGCCCGCCTCTCCCTTCTCTCAGCCCAGGAAGACTATTCAGTATGTAGATGCACCTCTGTGACACCTCCACCCTCCCTGTGTACAGGCTGTCTGAAAAGTATGCACAAAGCCCCAACTGTCACTCTGCCCAGACGTGGATTGGAGTCAAGCTGCAAAACACCAGAGTCATAAGCACAGATAAATGCGCACTTTCTAGAAGTGGCATTTCTGTGATAGTAATAAAAAATACACCCACACCAGTAAGCAGTATTTATTATCACCATCACAACCATACCAAACACGCCTACGCTACCCCTCATAAATCAGACAATACTCCTTACACATAAGGTAGGGCATTTCTAATGCAATCCTATGAGAAGGCAGCACTCACAGCAGTGAGACACCAAGTTAGGCTGTTTGTCACTACTAGGACAGGCCATGCAATATGGCACATGTCCTGCTTTTCTACATACATGGCACCCTGCCCATAGGGCTAGCTAGGGCGTACTTTAGGGGTGACTTACATGTAGTAAAAGGGGAGTTCTGGGCCTGGAAAGTAAATTTAGATGCCAGGTCCCTGTGGCAGAAAACTGCGCACACAGGCCCTGCGCTAGCAGGCCTGAGACAGGTTTGAAAGTCTACTCCAGTGGGTGGCGCAAGCAGCGCTGCAGGCCCACTAGTAGTATTTAATTTACAGGCCCTGGGTATAGAGATACCACTGTACAAGGGACTTATAGGTAAATTAAATATGCCAATTAGGTGTAAGCCAATCATACCAACTTTAGATGGGAGAGCACCTGCACTTTAGCACTGGTCAGCAGGGATAAAGTGCTCAGAGTCCTAGAGCCAACAGCGAGAGGTCAGAAAAACCAGGAGGAAGGAGGCAAAAAGACTAGGGATGACCATGCGTATGGCCAAAGGTCCAACACAACCCCCTACCAGCCAAAATCCAGGGGAGAACAATCAATACCTTGATGTACTTTCCTGATTGGGGCGATAGAACAAGGACCCAGGCCCACAACAGCAGGGGCATGTTCCAGTTCTACGCCTTCCTGACTCCACTGGGATCTCTCTGTCAATGCGTCCCAGGCAGCCTAGACCAACCCACGGGGATTCTCTAGCTGCCAATGGCCAGAACCAGGCCCCAGGCCATCTAGGAGCCTCTGGTCTCTGAAACCATAATGAGTGGGGGGCGGTAGCCCCAGGTGCAAAGCAACCTGTCTCCACTCCATTTCCGATCAGTTTAAGGGCTCTACCCTGCCACTGATCCACCAACCTAGGGTCCGCACCCATAGGTTCTACAGGGGCTAGAGGCGAGGCTCTCCTCCCTCTACCCCTCCTTCTAGGATCCCGCCCTCCTCTCCTAGGAGGGCTATCACCAGAATCCACACTTGCCAGGGTGCTGGGTACAGCAGCCCTGGACAACTTTCTCGCCAGCCCAGGATCACTACCTGGCGACTGACCACCCAACCTAGGGACGACACCCTTGGGTTGCACCGGGGTCCGGGGCGGGCTTCCCCCTCCCTGAACCCCACTTCCAGAGTCCTGCATCTCCCCACCTCGGGAGAAGCCACCAGAAGTTTCACACGGGGGTGAGCACACTAACCGCCCCCCCAACCAGATCAGAGTTTACCCCCTGAACCTGTCTATCTAGTCCAGGGACGACACCCTTAGACTGGACCATTGCCCAGCGAACCAGGACTTCCTTGGGAGCACACCTACCCCCTACCAGATCAGAGTTTACCCCCTGAATCTGGCAATCCAACCCAGAGTCACTACCCTGCGGTTGAACCACTGCCTGGCACACCAGGACTTCCTTGGGAGCACACGTACTCCCCATCAGGTCAGAGTTTACCCCCTGAACCTGATCATCCAACCCAGAGTCACCATCCTGCGGTTGAATCATTGCCTGGCGCACCAGGACTTCCTGGGGGGCACACCTACCCCCCACCAGGGAAACACTTTCCCCAAGGGCCACACAAGAGTCTGGCTGGCGCAGGTCTCCTGACCTCTGCCCATCGGACAGAGTCTGGATTCCCCCCAGCCCAGAAATGGTCTCACCAAGGTCATTCCTGGGGGGCTCTGCTCTCAGAGCTGACCCCTGACCCTCCAGGTTCTCCACTGGGGCCCGCAGCCCCCTCTCAACCCTATGCCTGGATTTCCGCCTCCTCCGCTGTAGAGCGAGACTACCAGACACCAGGACCGGCGGAACGCTATCACCAGCCACCCGCCTAAGTCCTAATGACAAAATGGGATCCTTCTGAACAGCTGGCCCTACGGCACAGGTTAGGCTCACCTCCTGGTGTTCACTCATGGAACCTTCAGGGGCCTGGGACGGTATCTTGGGCACCTTGGGCCTCAGCCCAGCCCCATTCCCTCTCCTCAGAGACGGGACATGGGGTCCCTCACCCATCCCAGTCCACTGGGACCTACCTGGGACACTCCATTCCTTTCCCACCACACCTTGTTGGGAAACACCTAGACCACTCTCATTAGGAACACCCCCTAATGCCACACCAGACCCTCTGGTACGCAACCAGAAGTCTGCCTCCTTTGCGAGCTCCCTGGGGTCAGAGAGCTCACACACTGACAAGTGTTGGCGTAACTCTGAAAAACAACAACGAAACAGGTGCTCTCTGAGAATCAGATTAAACAGCCCTTCAAAATTGTTTACTGTGCTACCCTTCACCCATCCATCTAGTGCAATGCAGCAATCCTCCACAAACTCCTCCCAAGACTGGTGGGACAGTTTCTTACCACCCCTAAACCTTTTTCTGTATTCCTCAGGGGAAAAACCATACTTCACAATCAGTGCGTTCTTCACAGCGGAGTACCCCTCCCTGTCACTCTCTTCTAGAGTCAGTAGGGCATCCCTCCCCTCCTCAGGAATAAAACTCCCTAGGCCAGTTCCCAAATCCTTCTCAGGGATCCTGCGCTCTACCAGAGCCTTCTCATATTCCTTTAACCACTGACGTATGTCACCCCCCTCTTGGAACCTAGGTACCAGATCTATGGGTATGTGAGGAACATCTTTGCTACAGCACTGTACATTGCTGCCACCACTGGACTCCACCTGCAACGCTGGTGAGTCCAGAACCTTCAGACTGCGCTCTAGAGCGAGTCTTTCTCTGGCAAAGGCCCTCTCTGCCTCTGCCATTCTCTCCTGTACTAAGGCCTTCTCTACCTCAGCCCTTCTCTCCTCAACAGCTAGGCGCGCTAACTGCAACTTCAGGTCCCTCTCTTCCCGCCTATCTCTTAGCTCATTAGGCGTCAAGGAATGAGAGGTAGCCCTGCTTCTTACACTGGACCCAGCAAGGGACTCCCTATCACTGGGGCCTTCCCTGTCAACTGGCGTCCCCAACCGGTCATTCTCACCCTCCTGATCAGTCTCTCTACCACTCTCTAGGGATGAGGTCTGGGAGCCCTCCCATTGGGAACCCTCGCTACACTCAGGATCCTCTGGGTACCCCCTACGCACACTCCCTCCCTGGGTAAATGTCACAAACCTTTCAAAGAAATTCAGAGATCTCCTGAGGTCCCCTTCTACAGGCAGCCCTCTCTCTCTACAGAACCCCTCTAATTCCCCCTGCGTGTAAAACGGCAGGTCCTCTAAATCAAAGGTAAGCCCCATCTTGAAAAGGTACAAATAACTCAACTGTGACAACCACAATACCCAAGCGTGAGAACTGAAAACAGGAAAAATGACCAAAGAGAGAAAGTTAAGAGAAGCCAAACATGTGATGGTCTAAACGCAATCCTTGTAGTGAAATAATGAGTCACAATGGTATTGTGCAAGCGCAAGTCCTACCCTCACCGCTGACTTCCAATGTTAGAAATGGGGTTTCTGGTTGGCTAGGGTATGCACCTCAGCCAGGCCGAACTTACCCACTCTAGTCAGGGCAAGGGAGTTACACGTCCAAGATAACCCCTGCTCACCCCCTTGGTAGCTTGGCACGAGCAGTCAGGCTTAACCCGGAGGCAATGCGTAAAGCGTTTGCACAACACACCCATACATGTGACGCAATATCCCCACCACAAAGGAAACACAACACCAGATTATATGAAAATACACTGTATTGTACACAACGTAATTATTAGACCAACATCACATAACAGTACTATCCTGCTACCTTAGCAGTTGTCAGAACGTTACACATTAGTTACTCTGCAAACTAGCAGTAGTCACACATAACACACAGGTTACTCAGTATTCTGCAACATAAGCAGTAGTCAGGAAACACGTTATCACATTAGAACACTTGTCATAAGAATATCATAAAACGCCCATAGTAGGAACATTAGAAAACCTATGGCAAGTTAGGGAAACATATTAGCAAGTCATGTCCATAAAAGGAACATGTGCACACATATGTAGAAGCATCATAGTACAGGTAGGCAATATATCATAATTAACAAAGTCTGTAGCAAGAACTTAAATTATGATTCTATTGGTCCGTTTTAAGGAATACCTGGGAATGATGAAGCAGGCACCTTCCGTGCCTCGAAGACAAAGAAGAAAGGGGCCCCCAGCGCTCCTCTGCGCAATGAGGGGGCCTCCTTAAAGTCCTGGGGAAGAGGGGGGCGGCACGCACCCCCTCTGGACTGCTGAGGGGCCCCTCCTGGGGCCCGCGATCACTGGGGGCCCCCCGGGCCTCCACCGGCCCTCCTGAGGGGGGCCCAGGTCGCCCAATACGTTTTAAGGGTAGAGGGGGCGATCGCGCCCCTAGGGCACTGACCGGGGAGAAGGGAACTCCCGTTCCTCCCCGTGTCCTGCGTGCCAGGGGGCAGCCGCCCTTGTCCGCGGTGCGGCTGCCCCAAAAGGAAGTATCGGAAACAGGGACCTCCGTTGAGGTCCCTCGCCGGCTTCCTGTGGCAGCTGCACCTGGTTTGGGGCACGGACCGCTCCTCTGCCGTCCCTCGTCCACGAGGGAGGCAGTTTCGGAAGCGGGTGCCGGCGTGTGCCCCGGGGGCGCTCCGCAGAGCGCGCGTCACCCGGGGGCACGACAGGAGCGGCCCCGCTCCTCTCTGCACTCCAGCAAGTGCCCCGGGGGCACAATGAACAGCGCGGTCCCTGCGACCGTCCCGATGCGGCGCCCGGGCCGCGGCGGTGATTCTCCAGAACCACAAACACACTTGGAAGGGCGCGAAGGTCCTCGTTTAAGCCCGGGTTGCGGCGGTGATTTTGCCAAAGCAAATGTCAGCGTGTGCCTCCCAAAACGGGGGCCCATTACCTACAGAAGGCGCTCCTCCAGGCGCTATACCCACCATCTCAAGGAATGGCTCCAGGCACCATACAGCCACAAAGGGAACACTCCTCCTGTGATAGTTGCAGGGGTCAGGGGCCACAGCACCCTGCCCCTGGGGGACAGCAGTGAAAAGAAACAAAAGGAGCACAGATGGCAGAGCCCAGCAGCAGGCCAGCTCAAGGAGAACACAGGCAGTTCCTCAAAGTGAACCAAGCAGTTCACAGGTCAGCACAGCAGCAGTAATCCATGGCGGTTCCTGGTGAGTCCCTCTAGCAGCATTGTGTCCAGTTCCAAAGTCTTACAAAGAGTCTCCAAATTGTGGGGAAAATTCCCCTGTACTTATAGTCAGTTCTTACAGTGTTTTACAGTGGTAGGGAGAGGAGGTTCCAGACAGTTACAACTGGTTCTGGGAGTGCCCCCTCTCTTCTTTCAGCACAGGCTCCAAACATCAGTGGGGGGTTAACGACCCTATTGTGTGAGGCCAGGGCACAGTCTTTACAAATGCAGGTGTGCCCCGCCTCTCCCTTCTCTCAGCCCAGGAAGACTATTCAGTATGTAGATGCACCTCTGTGACACCTCCACCCTCCCTGTGTACAGGCTGTCTGAAAAGTATGCACAAAGCCCCAACTGTCACTCTGCCCAGACGTGGATTGGAGTCAAGCTGCAAAACACCAGAGTCATAAGCACAGATAAATGTGCACTTTCTAGAAGTGGCATTTCTGTGATAGGAATAAAAAAAACACCCACACCAGTAAGCAGTATTTATTATCACCATCACAACCATACCAAACACGCCTACGCTACCCCTCATAAATCAGACAATACCCCTTACACATAAGGCAGGGCATTTCTAATGCAATCCTATGAGAAGGCAGCACTCACAGCAGTGAGACACCAAGTTAGGCTGTTTGTCACTACTAGGACAGGCCATGCAATATGGCACATGTCCTGCCTTTCTACATACATGGCACCCTGCCCATAGGGCTAGCTAGGGCGTACTTTAGGGGTGACTTACATGTAGTAAAAGGGGAGTTCTGGGCCTGGCAAGTAAATTTAGATGCCAGGTCCCTGTGGCAGAAAACTGCGCACACAGGCCCTGCGCTAGCAGGCCTGAGACAGGTTCGAAAGTCTACTCCAGTGGGTGGCGCAAGCAGCGCTGCAGGCCCACTAGTAGTATTTAATTTACAGGCCCTGGATATAGAGATACCACTGTACAAGGGACTTATAGGTAAATTAAATATGCCAATTAGGTATAAGCCAATCATACCAACTTTAGATGGGAGAGCACCTGCACTTTAGCACTGGTCAGCAGGGATAAAGTGCTCAGAGTCCTAGAGCCAACAGCGAGAGGTCAGAAAAACCAGGAGGAAGGAGGCAAAAAGACTAGGGATGACCATGCGTATGGCCAAAAGTCCAACAAGGGGAATATTTAAAAAAAAACTACTGGTGCTGACATCGGAGGCAAAAGAAATACATGTCATATATGTTTGTCATGATGGCGTCCTGGAGATACCTTTGCACGCGGTATACTTTCCTATACAGGAACAGACAAAATGTTAAAGATAAAGACTTGCACAACACTAATGGCGTAATTTTTAATACAATGAACTAAAAAAACATACCAGCGCAATCTGTGTTATTACTCCTTGTTGTAAACACACAATTGTTTGGCTCAGTGGTTAAAAAGTAAACCAGTGGTTTTATCATGAACAGCTGTGCTGGCTCAAGCAGCGCTGAGTTCCAGTCTTAATATGGTTGTAGTGTCCGCCGGTGCAAACATTTAATTTCTCCGAGTTGGGGTATGTGTTGAAAACAGCAGAGATTGGAGACAGAGAGAGGCAAATCCTGCTCAGTGACTCCGATGTGTGTGCTGTCTGCAGTCCATGCAACGACGTAGAGAAATTCCGAATTATATGTATGCACTATTGACACTGCAGATTCATAAAACAGGCTCTCAGCACTTAGCTGATCCACCTGTTCATGACACTATCCAGAAATATAAGTGTAAAATGGGAACCTGTGCCATTATATTCCAATCACACACAACCGTGAGATGCACAATTTCATTCTATTTTAGTAATCTGAACGTGATAGCGGTGGAAAGTGGAGTTCTAAAGGAATAAGTACTACTAAAGAAATGTAACTTTCCACAGCAAGGGGAGGCTAGTGGCTGCCGTGAGACTGGGATAAATGGGTATGTAAATAGGCAGATCTGTAGACAGAGCTACTCGAATTATGTGATTCTGCAGCCGCGGAATTTCCGTATAATTATTATAACCACCCTTGCCACATGATATACCATTTGCTGTATAAGTCCGTGAGCTAGTGTATGTTTTGTTGACAGAGATCGAAGCACAAATAGACAATTATTGCCTTATTTTTTTCAAACTCTGCTGTCTGCAGCCGCTGCGCTGACTCGAAGATTTTTCGAGACAATGGATGCGCTGAATATGTGAAAAGGAAACGCACGGAGCCATTCGACATCTTGCAACGGGCTCTGTGCACAAATAGGTCGGCATTCTGACACCTGTGACATTACAGTCTTGCTAAAGTCACATAAGTTAATCACTGATAAAAGTGATCGATGGAAGCATAGATAAACATGCTTATCGGCTTCGGTGTGAGATATATTTTCTACGAAGCCATGGAAAAAATGTCTAATTAATGAGCACTTCAAAGTCAGTTATTTTTCCCTCTTTATACATATAGAAAACATAACAAAAAATAAATGAAAAAAGTGGGGCTGATAACAATTGATTCATTTTATAAATCGAGAAAGAGAAGAGCTGGAATGTATTTTTGAAATGTGGCAACAGCTGCATGTTATCACAAGTTGCTTCTGAATTGGTAAACCTCTCTCACTCGAGAAGAGAGTTGCCCAGGCACATTCTAAACTGGGAGGTGCAGGGCTTAGGTGCATATGTACGTGGTCTGAGAAGCAATGGTCTCCGGGTAGTTCCGCCCTGAGAGCAGCTGTCCTGGTGACGTAAGTGGATAGGATGAAGGGTCTGGGATGCACTGTCCACGAACTTTCCAAAACCATCAAAGACTGATGTGGGCCATTGTGGGGACCCTGGAAACATTGGTCATCACAAGCTGCCAGGGCAGTGGGCAGAGCAGCAGAGTTACTCAAAAGAACGAGGGGCTACGTTGTCACTTCCACCTGAATGTCGGGAGGCTTTTTAGATGTCCCATTATATTGACCCTACCACGTGCATCCACGGACCCCCCAAACACAGGAGATGGCTTCAAAGAAAGCAAGCAGTGGGACCAGTAGCCTAGCAATGGTGCAATGCGCCGTGCTTAATACGCGTAAAGAAATTGCCACCATCACCTGAGTTGGTGGTAAAAAACACACAGCTGTCATTGGCGTGCAATGGGCCCTTAACACCCCTGGGCCCGGTTGCCAGTGCACCTACAGTACTGTTGAAAGCTGCCTCCGTGAGTGGGTCGTGCACTGCATGAGCATATGAGTTCCCAAGACCTCTCAGCACTCTTTCGCACCTCAGTAATAATTTAGTGCGTGTTACATTTTCAGGACTATGTAACCCTAAAGCACTCTTTGAGTATTCGTTTTTAAAGTGCTATGACGTTTGAGAGAAACTGAAATGTATAAAGTCATGTTGTATTAGATTGTTTGACAACCACGAAAATGCAAGGTGGGACTCAAGGCTGTGAATGCTAACAATGACCTTTGACCCATTACCCTACAAATATGTTCACCTTGGCCAGAATATGAAAAGTGAAACCATGAGAAAAATGCATAGGGGTCTCCATGGTAGAATGCCTGTATCAGAAACATGTACACTTTATCTGTGGATTATGCATGAGATAATTGAACAAAGCGGTTTGCTTATGTTTAATATATAATCGAAGCCTTATTTTCAGTTCATATGTGTGTGTGTTTTTGTCTGGAAACGTCAGTGGCGTACTCGCTGTTTGTGGATTGCAATTTGTTAAACTAGCTTTACTCATTTTTGTTTCTGAGTCAAGATGGGGCTTGTAACCAGATGTTTTACAGATATAGTCACCTGGGGATCCACTTTCGAAAGATTTTGAAGAATTCTGTTTTGGCACAAAAAAGGGTGCTAGCAGTGTTAGTTACACTGTAATTCATATTTATTGTACAATGAGCGTGCCCTGGTGCCGCCAGTCAATACCGTTTAGCGCGCAAAAAGCTATCGCGAAGATTTTAGACATTTCCAGGAGTCTGACATTATCTTTACAGCCTTCATAAATCACATGAGCCCATGCCCTTGAGCGCTATTCTCACCAAATATGTAATTACTATGTTAATTTCTTGTTATTTATGGAATTCGCAGCTTCACACGCTTGTTCACACATACCAAAGCCAAATGGGGTAACAAGGTTTGTTTGAATGTGCACTGAAATGCATAACTTGTCCGTGCCTCTGTGGGCTCTACGAGTGTCACATACATTGTAATCAACAAAGATATATAGTGTGCTTTAACATTACTAATGTCGAGTGATGCATCAAAATCATAATATTCAAGGTGCATTCATAAGAAGCAAGCGAGCAATTGTATATGTATGCTTTGAAAATTACTTAATTCAGTTAAAATATAGTGTGTATGCATTGATATTCATGGATGTGGATTGTGGTATTATAATTGAAAGATGTATATCGCAGTTATTCATAATTATGTTGTATCTATGAAGAGAAATGCACATATACCTATGTATCTCAAATGTGTATTGAAACCTTTTTCGTAAGTTAGCTCAAGTGAAGGCCTAAAATGTAGTTTTTCTGTGCTTAACCTTCAACGTGGTGTTTTACTTGTGTTGTATTATTCTTGACTTGCAGGTGCATCTGCACGAGTCTACACTTAATGAAAGACAAGTTGTGGTTTTGAGATAGCGGGGTACAGGAGGATATCTTGGCAAGGACAAGGAGCTCCAACAAACTGGAAAAAGAAAGACTTCCCTGTGTGCACCAAGATCTGGGAGACACTCAAGGTCATCTTGATGCTTGTTTTGGGGGATGAAAGACTGATAGGAGTTACAAATTCCACTTCAGCACAACAGATGGAAAACTACTGGTGTTGATTAAGGGAATTCTCAAAGGTTCTACAAGGTCTAAATTGGTATTCAGTTAGTTAGACAGGAGAAGACCCCTTTTACCCTTTGACTACTTTTCCTGAGGCTTAAAGAGACTCAGACCTCTCTATTTGTAATCTGATTGAGTAACTTTATGCTATGCCTGCCTCTCTATCAGAACGTCTACTGAGGTTTCTGTTCTGCTGAGCCTTTTCAATTATTTCCAATTTCCTGAAAGATAATTAGGAGTTTCCTTATAGCTTAGCTAGGGCATTAAAATTAAATTAGTTTTCAAATGATTAGACAAAAAGAATGCAATTTATATACTGACCATCGGATTCTGTTCCTCATCTTTAGTATTTGTTGCTACTGAGACACATGTATGCCTTATGCTTGTACGATTTAATTTGGTTCAACACTTTACTTCACCTTTGATGATTCTGTATTTATATGATATACTCTTGAGACTCAGTTACATAAGCTTGGCCTTAAATTTGTAATGCACCTTTGAACTTTAATTTCCAACTCTGAGATTTAATGTGTGACCAAATAGGTTACACTTTTAATTTAATTTAAATGTTGATTTTAACTCCCTTTATCTTTCGACACTCCTAAAAAGGTCTGTCAGAAGAAGTGAAATTTGAAAGCGGGCAAGAAGCTTTCTCAGCACCAAATTTCATTGACTTAAAAATTTGAAATTGATTATTCGTAAGGACATATTTGTTGGTTTGTGTAACTAGCACCAACGGGTTTCTTGTACACATGCGTTTCCACTGAAATAATTTAAAATTAGTCAGTGTAGAAATGTGAGTTTTAATGTACTAAAGGCTTTTCACCATTGCACAGTGAGCTGTGCAAAGAGTCAGGCTTTGCACGTGTGAATAAAGACCAATGTGTGAATAAAGATTGAAGAGCATATTTATTATGTTTTTGCATCACTCTTGTGCACCGCAAGGGAGACGCAACACCTAAGTCAGGTTTATCAAGCCACACAAGGCCACCATGTGTGGCCCTGAGTGACTTGATAAATCTGGAGTAACGCAAGGCAGCACAAATCGCTGCCTTGCGTTACTCTTCCCCAGCGAGGCATTCCATGGGTGGAGCATATGTATTCTCATGCATCCACACAAGCATTTTGTTGCATTTCCAGATTAACCAACACAGGTAAACCTGCGAAGGTGTCATACTGCTACACCTGCCCAGTGGAGGGGCAACAAGGAGAAATATCTATATGTTTCCTCATTGTTTGCTCTTTCTAGGTGTGTTGCATTGTGCAGCACAATTGGAAAGAGGAAAATGCCTCTGAGGATGGTTTTTGTGCAAGAAGGTACCCCTTCCTGCACAAAACCAACCATGCCTGCAGCTCAGGCACCCTTTCACCATTGTGCGGGAGTGATTGTGTTCGCATAAGGCAACGCATTGTGTACCAGTGCAAGGAAAGGACAGGAATGTGCCATATCAGGTTACATTTTTCACATTCCTGCCATTTCCCTTTCATGCAGAGCAGCAAGGTTGTTTGCCTTGCTGCTTTTAATAATGATCATTCTGCCCTTCAATGTATTACTATGGCATTGTAAGTCTCAAGTGTGTGCCAACGCTACTATTCCTTGCGGATTTCAGGGAAAAATTAGTGTCAAAGAGCGACAACAAGGCATTTCTTCACTTTCTTGTGATTTGCAATGATGTATATTCATGCTTTGTGGCACATCTTATGAGTGCCAAGCTATGGACATTTCCTGACTTCTGTAGGCATTTGATAATCGTTTACACAGTGGATCGGTTTGTGAAGGACCGCTTTAACATTGTGAACACCAATTGTGTACACTGACAGGACAAGGCAGCAATCCCACGAATCACTGCATACTTCCCCTGATGCCTCGAACAAAATGACACGTGCAAGCGAAAGGCGTTACAAAAATGTAATTTGCACAAGGAATTTTTCAAATATGAATGCAAACATGGATGCAGATTTCTTGCCAGTCTCTATTTCTGTGTCTGCACCTGTTTGCATTGCTCCACAGAGGGAATTCTGCCACATGAAAATTGATGCAGCAGGATTTTTGTGAATGCTAGAAGCCTTACCCTGCGCTGCACTTGATTGATACATTCAATGTAATTCAGTTTTGTGCAGATCTTTTGCAAATGCTGTCCAAACACATCGTTGGCTGTGGAACTTAGCCAATGGTACACCTGGCATCACCAAAGAAAATGTGAAGCATGGTCCAATGTACCTTTCTATAATACACCATACTGTACATCCATCATAAATACAGGTATGCTGTTGTACTTAGCTTTGTAACCAGTGGGCAAATTCAGATACTACAAGCAAACTAGGCAAATCTAGGCTCCAAATTAGCTTCAAAGAGAATTGCCTATGTCAAATTTGCCTTCAGGAAAATGCAAAAGGCTTTGTTATACATAGAAATCGATTTTTGGAAAAAACAGAATCATCCGTATTCATGGATTAAACAACTGTTTACAAAAATGTCACTAAATTATAAACACAGCTAAAGCTAACAATGTCATATCTGGTGTAGAAAGTCTATTCTGGGTACAAACAGCTTTAACTGGTACACTAGCCTATTGTAAACAAAGAAATGCACAGTTAAAAAATTGATGCATGTATACACACATGGTCTGGTTTTGTGCCAGTCCTCTTCGTTCTCTAGATCGTTTAGCTGTCAGTCACATTTTTCTTTCACCCACCATAGCATGCAGCACAAGGCAATGGGCCAACCTACTTCAGCCACTGGCACTGTGAGTGACAGCATTGTGTCTGATTACATGCCTCACCCACCTAAGATAAGCACTCTCCAGTGCCGGGGCTGCTGGGCCAGTATCTAATTTGCCAATGTTTTTTCTTTTCATTCTTTCCATTCTTTATCCTTTCGTTCTACTTTTAGTCATCATTATGTGTCTAAACTATGTCTTCATCTTAAAGTAATTCAACACCAGTAGTGCATTTTCTTTGCATCAATAAGAATTGTATCTGATCAGTGATCCATGTTAAAACTAAATACACCTGCCTGCTGGGGTGCACTTCTGCTTTTCTACTAAAATGATATGCAGTGGTTCATTCTATTTAATGTACATTTGTTATTGCAAGCATATGGCAGACACACATAGGCTGCAACATTTTCTTCTTTTTTTTTTTTTGGCATATGCTTGCAATAAAAAAACCTCTTTTTGGTTTTTCAGCGTTTGTTGGATTTTCTTTCCAGTTTGCAGTTAAAAAAGTATTTTTTTCAAAACAATTTTAAAAAACAAACTGTACCCCTATGCTAATAATCTATTTACCTTTTGTCATTGAGTTAAAAAAAGACCAATTTAGCAAAATGACCATTCAGCAACTGTCAATGATTTGTATGTCTGGCACTAGCAAGATCTTTCGATTTTTCTAAAATTATATGTATAATATACTTACATCGAGGAACTTTCGGCCACCTTTCTTCATCCATTGGTATGTTCCTGTGTCATTCACACTTTGCTTCTGTGCAGTACAGCACACAGCAAGGGGCAATGGGTGAGCTTACTTCAGCCACTGGCTAACTTCTATTTTAGTGACTGCAATTAGCCGTTTCACAAGGAGCACTTCTACACACAAGGTAGTTCCCGTCGGTGCCAGGTTTCTATTTTTACTTTATCATTACTTTAGTGTTGCCTTTGTTTGCAGAGGCTGATGTGCCAGCAGGCCACTTTCTACCAGATGAGAGCACAGAGCACATTTCAGCTTTATCAATTCCTGTCTTCTGCTAATGCTGTTGTAGATTCCTTTTGCAGTGTATTTTTTCTTTATCTGACTGCTGTTTTTCACACCAAACTAGTAAATCACATGAAACCTAAATACAAGCTCATGAGTGTACTCCAGCTTTGCATCCTTTGTCTGTTTTTCTTTCTTTCACAAAAGAGACTGATAGCCAAGGCCAGATCAATAAGCTGTTTTTAAGTCTGTGTTAGCCAAGACCATTTTATTGTTTGAATACACCACAAATTTCTTTGGCTCAGAAAATTAAAATGGGTCATTTGAAAAGCGATATTTATTAATTTGTGCATCTCTACCAGCAACTGATTTCTTGTACATAACAATTTTTACTGAGTTAATTTAAGGTTAGTGAAGAAATGTGGGGTGGAATATACTGAACTAATTTCACACTTTCAAAGCCAGCTTCATGCAATGAGTCAGGAGTTGAAAGGACAAACAAGGACAAATGTGTCCATGAAGATCCACGGTGTACTGCTATGGCTTTGCAAGTCTCAAGTGTCTGATAATGCCACTCTTCAATGTGAATTGGTGAGAAAAGGGCGTGACTAACAGCGACAATTAGGCATTTATCCACTTCCTTGTGATTAGCAATGATGTCTATATCAATGCTTCGTGGCAAATCTTGTGGTTGACAAGTTCCAAAAAGTTTCTGACTGCTCTAGTCATGGGACATTCATTGGCAAAGTGGATCTGTTTGTGAATGGCAGATTTAACTTTGTGAATGACAACTGCCTGCATTGGGAGGACAAGACAGCAATCTCATGCATCACATCATACTTCCCCTGCTGTCTCTTCAACACAATACCACATACTGGCTAAGAGGGTTACAATAATGTAATTTGCACAAGGGATTCATCAAATGTGAATGTAGCCATGGATGCAGACTCCTTGCAGGGCTCCACTTTCGTGTGTTCACCTAGTTGCAATTCTGCCTAGCAAATATTGAAGCAGTGGGGTTTCTATGAATTCTGCAGTCCATACACTGTGCTATGTTTGATTGATACATTCAATGCAGTGCAGTGTTGTCTAAACCATATTGCAGATGCTGTGCAAACATACTATTGGCTATAAAACTTGGCCAGTAATACATTTAGGATTACCAGAAAATGTGAAACGTGGTCCAATGTACCCTCCTCCAGGAATTTTCATTAATACGTAATACACCATATTGTACATCTATCACAAACACAAATAGTATTTTGCATTTAGGTTTTTAACTATTGGGCAAACTCAAATTGCACACAAGCGAACTAGGGAAAGTTGGGCTCTAAATTAACTTCAAGTCAAATTGCCTACGTCCCCGTTAAGAAAATGCACTAAGCAATTGATTGTTGAAAAAACAGAATCATCCTAATTCATGGAATAAACAACTGGTTACAAAGATGTTAATGATTTGTAAATGCAGATGAAGCTAACAATGCCGTATCTGGTCGAGAAAATATATTGTAGTCGCTGTTTGATGAATTGTCACGTTTTTAGGTATGGCCTAGAAACAGTTTTAACTGGCACAGCAGGCAACTTTTAAACAGAAAATGCATAACAAAATAGATGCATATGTACATACATGGAGGTGTTTAAGGTTAGCCCTCTTCATTCTTTAGTGTTTTCGATTGACTGTCATTTACATTTGGCTTTCACCCATCATAGTATACACCACGGTGCAATCGGCCAGCCCGCTTCAGTCATTGGCACTGTGAGTGACAGCGTTTTGCTGATAACTGATGCTTATCCTTACAAGTAAGCCGATATTTAATTTGCCAATGTTCTTTCTGTCCATTCTTTGCCTTTTTTACTTTTAGACATAATTTTGTGTTTAAACTATAGTTCTCATTACGACATTGGTGGTAACGTCCTGCCATGGTGGTCGGACCACCCCCAAGCCAATGGTGCAGACCACCATATTGCGACCATGGTGGTCAACCTACCGAAACAAAGCCAGTTTGCCGACAATACCACCAGTGTGGCAGACCACCGCTGATGGCGGTTGCCATCCCCAGGCTGGCGGTAGCCACTGCACCACCCACCCTAATATGACACTGCAGACCGCCATGATTTTCGGGGCAGGACGTGCGCCACCCAAAGCATGGCGAAAACAACAAGTAGAAAAGGACCCACTCATCTTCAGGGACACAGACGACTCTGTGAAAGCCATTTAATGCCACCTTGAAATCTTCCCAGCGCTCTTCCTCGCCTTCCTCCTCTATGACCACCGACACCAATGCCATTGGTGAGTACACCTGCAGAACACAGAAGGGGGAAGTTGAAAGTGACACACCCACACACAACAAACAGACCATGAACGAACTCCAACAAGCACACACACTCGCACATGTAGCAGAACACCCATACCGCGAGACACACACACACACAAAACACAGCCGTACCAAACACACACATCACATACACACACCCAGGATCACAACTACACAACAGCACCAATAGCACCAACAAGCAGAGACACACAAACCAATACAAAGACACACCACTACATACAATGCCCAAATACAAGAAAGAATAATGTATCTGAATGAAAACAAATCCTAGAAATGCACATTGTACAGCACATGATAGATGGATGGAAATTCATCAGTAAGCAAAGACTCAGCAACTGTATGGTAAGGAAACAAACAGGAATCCTGTTGTGTAAATATATTAATAACAAATACAATGTAAATGTGCAATAAAAACCACCATGACCCGTAGGCCAGTCCAATGTCCAATTGGTGCAACTGTACCTGTCAAAGGCCCCAGCTTGACTCCTGACAGTCCAATGACCTCCACAAGGTAGGGACATCAATGGGGCAGGGAGGCAACTCAAGGGTCTAGGGGTGGGGGTTTGGGTTTGGCAGGGGGGTCCTTGGGCTTTGGCTTGGGAGAGGGCTCCTTTGGCTTTGGTCTGGGAGGGGGTAGGGGTGTCAGTTTTGCTCTGGATGGTGGGGCAATGGGTTTGGATCCAAGTTTTGGGGCAGGTTTTTTGGGGGGGACAGAGGAAGGCTTTTTTTGCGGGTGGAGGGGCAGCAGAGGTTGAAGGGAGGTCATGGGAGGACTTGGAGGTCGAGGGACTTGGCTTGGGGAGGGAACCATGATGGCGAGGGGCAACACGGGATGGGACAGGCTCGGTGAACAAGTCACAGTGGGCAAGGAAAAGCTTCTTAGGAATAAGAGGTATAGATTGGGACATTGGTTTGGGAGTGGAGTTAGAGGGAGTGATAGTAGGACATGTAGGTGTGCTGGATATGGGTGCAAATGTATGCAGAGTATGTATGTGTGAGGTGGAGGAATTTTGAGTGTCTGAGTGCAGGTGTTTATGTGTTTTGGGAGGTGGGGAAGACAGGCTGGCAGAGGACAGACAGGTCGTGTGGATGTATGTTGGGGTGGTGTCTGCATGTAAGGTGGGTGTGCTGCATGTGTCAGTGATTGTGGTTGTGGTGAGTGCCGATTTGGTGCATGGGGTGCATGTATGAGTGCCTGCTGTTGTGGGGACTGAGGGAAAGTTGTGACAGGAACTGGATGTGAGGTTGCAATGCTGTGTGAGTGTGAGTGGTGATGTGACTGTAAGGGAGGTGGTGCTGGGGGAGACAGGGGAGGTAGTAGCTGATTTTGTGTCTGCTTTTGTGTGTTGAGTGTGTGCATGCTTGTGATGTGGTTTGTGATGCATGCGTTTGCCTTCCCATACCTTGTCTGTTGATTTGGATGAGTGCTTATCTGTATCTGTGGCTTGGCTGGGTGAGGGAAGAGGGTTTTGGGATGGAGAACATGTAGCAGGAGGTAGGTCGGAAATACTAGGAACACTGATTGCCATCAATGAAGAGGCCAGAGCCTGAAATGATCTCTGTAGGCCAGTCAAGGCATCATGAATGCCCTCAGGTAGTCTACTTCTTCTAAGATACCAGGTGGTGTAAGGCATTCATGATAGTTGACTGCCCTACAGAGATGGACCTCAGGAGGTCAATAGCCTCAGCATTGAGGGCAGCAGGGCTAACTGGGGCCGAGGTGCCTGCAGCGAAGGAGACACCCACCTTCCTGGGTCAGCAGGCACAGGCAACTGGGTGCAGAGCTACGGGACGGGAAGTCCAGATAAGGGGGTGGCAGACGAGGATGGTCCTTGGGTGGTCCCAGAAGGTGCCACCACCGCCAGGGAGCTTCCTTCGGAGGAGGAATCAGTATCAGTGGTATCTGCTCCAGTCTCCCCCATGGTGCTAACCTCACCCTCCAACCCACTGGTCCCCTTGGCTTCGGTGGTCTCTGCCTCCTGGGTCCCCTGGGCTGCAGGCGCCTCACTCGTCGGTGCCCCTACTCCTTCGTCTGCTGATGGTAATACAAACAAGGACAGGATAGTACAAATAGGAGGGAAGGGGTGAAAAAAGATGGAGCATAGGGTCAATATCAATCCCCATTGTACATTTGTACATTCCAACAACATGACTCATTGAAAATTCCTGAATGCACTATCCACAACGTCAATAGACACTTCCCCAAACCCACTGTGCATACACTCTGATGTGCATACACAATCATGGAACCACTACAAGTACACTCAGGCACTACTCTACATTGTAAGGGCTCTTGTATACAGGATAATTACAGTGAGGAGTCAGTCCATTACTGACATTTGTACATCGTCATACTTACCCGTGTCACCCATAATGGACATGAATAAACATGTACTTGTACCAACTTAAGATCCTGTATGTCCATGTCATATCCCACAATTGGCACTGAACAAATGCCATGGCAACCTGTTGCACAGATGCTCATCTATCAGAGCTACTTATGTTCTCAGCACAATAGTATCCTACCTACATTAACTGCCATAGCTACAGTAAAGATCCTTCATCCCATGGCTAACACACCCTTTCCAGTCTAAAGCAAACTGTACAGGAAATATATCCTGTGACTTATCCCCTTGTGGATGCTGTGTTGCCCTCAAGCGGCCATCCAACTCCAGGTAGGCCACTGCCAGTAAGCAGGCCATCGGGGGGTCAGGGTCCAATGGGCACCCCTTCCTCGTTGGGAGGCCTTCCCCAACTGGGCCTCTGAGGTCTTCCGGGCCCAGCGTCTCAGGTCCTCCCACTGCTTCCTGCAGTGAGTGCACCGCCAGATATGGACCACTAGGGACCGCACTTCCTTGGCGATGGCTTTCCAGAAGGACTTTTTCTGATGGGTGCTGACCTGCAAGAAAGACACAGAAGGAAAGGCACATTATTGTAGACCCAACAACCTACAACATTCATAGGCCTACTGACACTACATATATCAGCATTGTACATGACTTCACACTTCCACAATATTCCTAGCAGTCATATCAATAGGTACACCCTCTACTGGAACATCCTGCATACACATAGTGACACACTTACATTCCCATGTAGCAACTAAAAAAGAACATAATGTGACCTACCTGCTGTTCTGGAGCCCCATACAGCTTTGTGTACAGGGATAGGACCCCACTGAAAAGTTCAGTTCTTTTGATGTGCAGGCGGGGCCCCTATCCCCTTTAACATGTACCACTGTGGCTCCCAGGAACACGACACAGCAACACACTCAATGGAGGTCTTGATGGCTAAATAGTCAGGAGTCAAGTGAGATACACTGTAGAAAATGAAGGTGATGGCCGCAGCAGTCTGCACCGTCACCGCCGGCGGTAGTCGTCATTGGTCCCTGTATGCCATAGATGTCAATGTTAACCAATGAGGTGTAGCAGGGCGGTTCCGACCACCTACAACCATGACGGCATACGCTGGCAGAATGAGCTCACTGACATCTGTCCCCTGCATGCGGGAGAGGCAGCAGCCATTTTGTACTGCAACTGTTACGAATACATAACTTCATAGCGTCACTACTCATTTCCATCATGGACATGTGATGAGTTACGCCCTGGTAGAGTGTAAATTATAATCAGGCAGTATAAACTTGGAGTGTGCACATATTCAGAAAATGACACCATGACAGTGTGGGAATAAACTTACTTATTGATAGTGACTGTACACTAGCAGTGACAGACAAGCATCTCACTGATGTCATCCATTGAAAATCTCAGATGTATGTGAAACTAACATGGGAATTTCAACAGCTCTGCCCATTGAAGTCTGCTTTGCATGCAACAAGTGGTAGCAGATGTGATGTTAATTCTTAATTTGTGACCCTGCAGCAGGATGCATGATTTGTAATTGTTGACACACTTGTGTTGTTTGCCATGTGTAGATGCCGACCACTGTGGAGGGTGAGGCATGCACCTGCGTACCGGCCCCTGGTTGACTTGGCAACGATGGAAGAACACCACATCATCGCCCACTATCGACATAACCATGCTACAATCAGGGAGCTGTGCTAAAATCAGGGAGTCTGTTCTCCTGCCAGCTATTTGGCAACCTACGGCCATTCTTCCAACTGTGCAGGTGCTATCCATCCTCCAATTCTTGGCCACTGGCTCATTCCAGGGGAAAGTGGGAATGGCAATAGGCATGTCTCAACCTATGCTCATCATTTTGTTGAGGAATGTCTTGTCTGCCTTAGTCAAACATATGGACAGCTACATTCAGTTTCCCAAACCTGTACTTTTGGCCAGTGTGAAGGGCGGTTTATAAGCAATGGGACATATCCCTCGTGTGATTGGGGCCATAGATGGCACCCACATTCCATTATTACCACCCAGGCTGATGAACAAGTGTACCAGAACAGTGAGGGCTTTCACTCCATTAATGTGCAGATGGTCTGCTTAGCTGACCAGTACATCACCCAGGTGACTGCATGGTTTCCAGGGTCTGTCCATTATTTATACATCCGCAGGAATAGCACTGTCCCACAGTTGATGGCGCCTCTACAAAGAGTAAGGGCCTACCTCATTAGTGAATATGATGGGTGTATATGTAATTACTGTTACCTCAGCCTTCCTACTCGATCTGTATGTGACATAGTGGATTGTAAATGTTAATTTACCCTATCCACAGGTGATTCAGGTTATCCCAATCTCTCCTGGCTACTGACACCTGTGAGGAATCCAAGGACCAGAGCTGATGAACAATACAATGAGGCTCATGGGAGGACAAGAAGGGTGATCGAAAGGACATTCGGTCTGTTGAAAGCAAGGCTCAGATGTCTGCACATCTCTGGGGGTTACCTGCAGCACTCACCACAGAAGGTGTGCCCATTTGTGGTGGCCTGCTACATGCTCCACAATCTGGCACTAAGGAGGAATATCCCATTGCTAGAGGAGGTAGGAGTAGGGGACAATCCGGTGGCAGAAGAGGGAAGAAATATGAGTGAGGAAGACGGGGATGAATTAGATGTAGGCACAAGGACAGATCTCATCCAGCAGTACTTCTGCTAAGCTTCTGGTAGGTACTTCTCTATGTTAACATGTCACATGTTGGTGTACAGTTTGGGTGTACTTCCTTATCCATTCCATGAGTAGGTATTGACCCCATTTGGGTATCAGATGAGTGTATACAAGAGTGGTCTGACAAGTAGGTCGACAGTCCCACTGTAATGTTAGCTACTTCATCTATCTGTGTTGAATATAGTTCAGACATCCTATCTACTTCTTCACACATTTGTGACATCTACATTCTGGTATCACATGTTCATTGGCATAGTTTGCTGCTTCTTGTGACTTCAAGTGATGTAAATATTTGGCATGCAAGGGTGTGAGCTGTGAAGTACAACTACAATGAATGTCTATTACGCAGGTTATTACTGTTAGATGCAACAATTATCTTGTCTCATAGTCCCTACACAGGGTTGTGGTCATGTGTACGCACAGCATTGCATTGTTTATCAATGTGGAAACGTACAGTGCAGATTGTTTAACCATCATGATGTGCAGGTACATACTGTTTGGCAACAGTGAAAATATTATGTGATGTACATTCTGTGCTATTAATTGCAGATGTACTATGGATGATGTTTCACTACTCTTCCCAGTCTGCTACCTGAGGACCCAGAGATGTATGGACACTGACTTTGCTGCAGGCAACTGGATGACAACATGATACATATACATCTTCACTGTGTGTTATGGCTCAATTTCTGTGACATGTCACACATTTGTTGCACTATTACAATGAGTAAACATATAACACCATAACTTGTGTGTAAGTGTATTTATATATTCATTGTGTAAACCAAAGGGCGGATAGGGTGCAAAGCGGTGAGACCATGGTGTTCAATTCCATCAGTCTGCAAGGCCATGCAGTTGGTAGCATAGGTCCAGTATCCATGTAGTATTTTGAAATGGGGCCATGGCAGAAGGAAGTCATCAATGTGTCTCAGTGGCACACAAGGGAGACAGTTCTTAAGAGGCTCATTTCCTGGCAGTGGGGTTGGTCTTGGCTTCTGTCCCTGCAGGATGTCTGGGTCTGCAACCACGTTTGCGTGGGGTTCCTCAGTAACAAGGGGTGGCTCAATAGGGGCTTGTGAGTCCTCAGGCATGACCACCATCCCACTAGCTGCAGCAGATATAGAGGGCTGGTCAGTAGGTTGGCTAGTGGAAGGGGCCCGGTGGTGGGTGGAGGACTCACACAGGACTGTGACGAGCTCCTGCATCCAGCCTTTCATGAAGGCCATGGTGGCATTGATGGCATGCACTCCTGCATGGCCTCCTTGTGATACTCGCACTGGTGGCTCAGGTTTTCCCCCAACAGGTCTAATATCTGGCCCATCTAGTCCTGGGATAGGTTGTATGCTCCCAGGACTTGTGCTATAGCCTCATGAGCAGGTGGCTCCCTAGGTTGCCCCGCCCTGTGCCCCCTAGGTGCCCTCCCACTGGCCCTAGCCCCCTGTTCCTGGGTCTCCAGCATGGTGTGCCCAGTCCCACTTACACCAGGACCATCATCGTCTTGTGTGGTGGGTGCTGACTCAGGTCTCTGTACAGTTGGGCACACTATGGATTGACGTGGCCTTGAGACACTGGTATGGGAGCGTTGGGCAACAGGTGTTGTGGTGGCAGAGATTGGTTAAGAGCTCTATGGTGTCCTGGATGAGGTTGGTGGAGGAGGCCTGCCCAAAGAGCTTGGATGGGCCAGGTAGGTCTTCCAGTTCCAGACATTCTGTGTCACTGTCATCACTGGGGTCTCCATCAGGTGGTAGACTGGCTGTACGTGGCACTGGTTGTCTGATGACATTCTTAGTGGCACCTGTGGATGACAGGGATTGTTATTCACATCTGCCTGATGTACTTTACAGAGGTTGTGAGGTGAGTGCTATGTATCATGACTCAAGACTCAGGAGTAGTTAGGCAAGGGAAATGTGCATCGTTAGGTGGCTAAAGGGTGATGTATTGTCGGAGTTGTAGTGCTTCATGCTGTACATGCATTGGGTGCATTTCCGAGTGTGGACTTTGGGGTTAGTGGGGTAGGGGGGGCATGCAGGGGATGGGGATGCATGCATTACAGGTATACTTCATACAAGGGGATTATAGGTGACTTACCAATTTCCAGTCCTCCTGGGATTCCACTGAGACCCTCAGGGTGCAGGATCGCCAAGACCTTCTCCTCCCATGATGTCAGACCAAAGGGAGGAGGTGGGGGCCCACCGCCAGCCTTCATGAAGGTGCTTTGGTGTCTGAACGCCATGCACCGGACCTTCCCCCTTAGGTCGTTCCACCTCTTCCGTATGTCGTCCTTTGTGCATGGGTGGCTTCCCATTGAGTTCGCCTTGTCGATGATCCTCTGCCATAACTCCATCTTCTTTGCCATTAACGTTTGCTGGACTCGTGCCCCAAACAGCTGTGGCTCTACCCTGATGATTACGTCCACCATGGTCCCTACTTCATCATCAATGAAACGGGGGTGCTTTTGTTGGGACATGGTGAGTGTGATATGTGTGTGAGTGTAAAATATTTTCAGTGAAGTGTGATGCGTGAGAGGTGTGCAGGTGTCTGTGATGTCTGTGTGCAGTGTGATCATCAGCGTGGTCATGCAATGTATGTCAGTTATTTGTCATAGCAAGGGGTTGTGTGGTGTGCGTGTATGTGTTTTATAGGGGGGAAGGTGTGGTGTGTGTCTGTGATTCAGGTGTGGGGTATTCAAATTGGCCTATATGGTGTTGTGTTGTAATGGAGGTTCCATTTCAGCCTCCTCGGTCCTGACCGCCAATGGGTTACCGCCACGCTATGAGTGATGTGCTGATTTGTGGGTCGTATTGGGGGGTACGGTTTTTTCTTGCTGTGCCGGTGTGGGTGGTAGGACCGCCTTTCTGCCGCTGTCGTTCGGCCTGATGGTGTTAGTTTTGTGGCTGTGTTCTGGCGTTTTATTGTGTGGCATAATTGGGCCGGCGGATTACCGACACCACAGCAGTCTTTTGATGGCCACCAGCACAGCGGTCTTTGGAAAAGACTACCAATGTCATAAGTAGGACCGTTATCTTCAGTTTAAAGTAATTCAATACCAAGAGTGCATTTTCTTTGGATCAATAAAAATAGTATCTTATCAGTGGTACATGTTAGAACTAAATACACCTGCCTGGTAGGATGCACTTGAACTTTTCTACTGAGATGATATTTAATGGTTATGCTTTTTTTAATGTGAATTTTGTATTGCAAACACATGGCAGACATATATAGGCTGCAACATTTTCTACTTGTTATTTTTGTGGCATATGCATGCAATAGAAAATAAATAAAAGGTAACCATCACAGTAGCTTTCTAAGGCCATACCCGTTGCCTTTGCTAGTGCTGGTTGAATTTTCATTCCAATTCGTAATTAAAAAGCTGCACCTCCTCCCCCTATAGTCATAACATATTAGGCATAAGGCACAATTCACATTTAACAGGATGAAATAAAATAAAACGAAAATGTTCACTATTATTAATTCACCATTATTATGAGACAAACTACAACGTTTAAAGGAAGATCATACACAAGTAAGCAAGAAGTCTCAAAGTAAAAAAAAAATTCAAAATGCTTTTAAACCAAAAAATATCTAACACTCCTCCCACTCACTGCACTGTGCATCTCAACAGTTTTATTGTTGGATCACTGGATCACTGAATTGCTGAGTTTGGTTTCCACTTCCTCTTAGCCTCCTTCCCACTCCCTGCCAAGTTCCTTCCGGCCTGTGAGACCCCCATCAGTGGGTTCATCAGCAATGTCTTTCTACTAGTAGATGACTGGTCTGTTAAATAGTATCACTGCTAGTGGTGTCACTATGATGGAATCCAGAGGAGGGGCTGATGCACAAAATAGTAGGGGCCATATTTATACTTTTTGACGCACAACTGCGCCAACGCAGTTGTGCGTCAAAAATGTTAACGCCGGCTAACGCCATTCCAAAGCGCCATGCGGGCGCCTTATTTATGGAATGACGTTAGCCGGCGGAGCTGACTGGTGTGCGTAAAAAAAAATGACCCACACCAGGCAGCGCCGGCGTAGGGGGAAATGGAGCTTGGGCGTCAAAAAATGGGGCAAGTCGGTCTGAGGCAAAAAATCTGCCTCAACCCGATTTGCGCCATTTTTTTTTTACTCCCACCCTCCATTGACATGACTCCTGTCTTAGCAAAGACAGGAGCCATGCCCCCTTGCCCAATGGCCATGCCCAGGGGACTTATGTCCCCTGGGCATGGTCATTGGGCATAGTGGCATGTAGGGGGGCACACATCAGGCCCCCCTATGCCACAAAGAAAAATATATATATACTTACCTTAAGTTCCCTGGGATGGGTCCCTCCATCCTTGGGCGTCCTCCTGGGGTGGGCAAGGGTGGCAGGGAGTGTCCCTGGGGGCATGGTAGGGCACCTCTGGGCTCCTTCCGAGCCCACAGGTCCCTTAACGCCTGCCCTGACCAGGCGTTAAAAAATGACGCAAAAGCGCCTGGACGTCATTTTTTTTAACCCGCCCCCTCCCGTGCGTCATTTTTGCACGGGAGTTTAAATAAGGCGCACATGCCTTGGAGTCATTTTTTAGACGGGAACGCCTACCTTGGATATCCTTAACGCAAGGTAGGTGTCCACGCTAAAAAATGACGCAAACTCCAAGATCTTTGGCGCTAGACGGGTCTAACGCCAAAGTATAAATATGGAGTTAGCTTTGCGTCGGATTTGCGTAAAAAAAAACGACGCAATTCCGGCGCAAACAGAGTATAAATTTGCCCCTAAATTGGGCCGGAGCTTCACACCATTACGCACCTTAACAACGCTGCCAGCTTTCTGTTTGCTGATTTGGAGGGACTACATAGGGTTCATCTATGTCTGCCAAACGCAGAGTTCTGTTGACAGTTCTGGCTCTTGTGACTGTGCTGGGATTGTTGCATCTATTCCCTTCTCATGATTACCTGCAGCAGGATTATGGGGCCTGACGCTGCAGTGTTTGCTGTTGGCCTGCTGCGGCATCTTCAGCCTTGTTTTTTTCTACACCACTGTATGTGCTCTCCGTTATCGAGCCAGGATTGGGCAGGCATGTGACAGGGCAGGGAGATGTATGGCTAAAGGTCCTGCCAAACATACTGTATATAGCCAGAGGTTCTGACAATGTTCACAAGAATATCAGTCATATCTTTGATGAGCCTCCTGTACCTGACTTGATATCTTGTCAGTACTCTCTGACTTGTTTTCTGCTTTCTTTTTGGAAAACCTCACAGTAATAAGTCCTGGATCTTCATTAAGGACAAGGACCCAAGGGCATGGGAGGGGAGAAGGCAGCAGTGCAGTGACCCATTCACATAAGTGTTAGCAGATAGTGAATGAGATGAAAGCTGAGGTGATGTCATGTGTGGCAGGGCTTTCCTGTTAATTCATATGTTGCATGCAAACCAGGCCTGGTTGTATGCTAGTGTAAGAGCTTTAACTCTTTAGTGTCTGTGGTTAGGGCCTGGAAAACGAATGTTTGACATTGTAAAGTTAAAACTGTGTGCGAAAATGCCTTATTATTTTCAGGCATTATTATAAGGTCTGCAAGTTAACAGTCAAACTAACAAAACTGAGATCTGAAATTTTCACTTTTCTGAAAAACTGCAGAACTACATGTAATGATAAGAGTTGCAAGGCCACCTGACCTCACATAAATCAGGCTTGGAAGGAAATAAAATTACAACATTTTCCCGCCTTCTGTGTGCTTCAGTTACAGAAGTGAAGCTCTGCCAAGTACCATGCATCATGGATTAGACTAATACGTTTCAGGGCTGGTGTCATATCACCGTACTGAAATGCATTGGCCATGCATGTATAGAGCTTCTCCACACTGTGGGCATCAATGAGGCGGTCTGTTGTCATAGAAAGGGCCATGCGCACCGCTCACTGTGTGCTGCCTTGGCGCTTTGCATCAGGCTACCTGCCTCTCTGGGAGCCACACTATCACATTGGACACTGGATCACTCGCGGGCTGCTCGGAGGAGCCTTCAAAAACAAATAGCAAGCACCTGGTCCAGTCTTACATGGATCCCAACACCTCCTTGTGTTTTACCAGACTCATGAAACAAGTGATCTTGGCACATTAACCCTGAGCTGCCTTTGGACATACAGACCCTCCATTCACTCCAGTGCCCCTTGAACCAGGATCAAGGGGCGCTGGACACTTTCACAGCACAAGTCAAGATTATGCCAGTTGGTGCCAACAGCAATACTTCTTGGTATCCGGAACTCTTCCCACACTTCTGTGAGTGGCTACACCGATCAACATTGTGTTCATTTTATAGACTTTATTTATTACTAAAAGCATCTTTTCTGACTCCATACCAGGCTTCATAGTCTATATGCTATGCCATTATGTGACCTCAGTCTCTCAGCTTATTTTCCTGCGAGCCCCCTGCCAAGTCAGATGTCTGCAGACGGGACACCACGCACCTGTGAAGCATGACTGAAAGCGTCAATCAGGTAGCAATAATGGATAAACCAAGCACGACGTCATCCTGTTCCTTTCTAAATATGCAATGTGCTTCTAACAAGTGGTACTGCATTGTAAATGTATTTATCAGTCATCTCACCCTGCCTGTGAGGGTCGCTCTGCAGACCCTCACAGTCCACAGTCATTTTTTATCCTCAACGTCAGCCCACCGTTGACATTACAGGTCCCATGCGAGAATGAGGGCTGGGGGCCGATTGGGCAATCAATTACTGCAGATGACACCATAGAACTAAGTACAAATACCGCCCCATGCATTGGTTAGCAGCAGACTCTGGTGGCCTTACGACTCCATTCCAAACAGGGCAGTGTGCAGTGCTTAGGGGAGAAGACTGTGCCAACGCAGCTTTTTAATTAGGTGCCTTAAATGGGGTTTAGTGATCTTAAAGTTAGAGCACCAGTTTGAGCAATACAGCAGAAAACTACTTTTTCTGTCTATATTTGTCATAAGGAAAGTGTACTTGTCGTGCTGGATCCCATTAAAAAGGGAAGGTTGAAAGTGTGGTGCTGCGAGCTTTAAGAAAGGCAAAAGTCTCCTATGATCGAATGTCGTTCTCTATTTCTGTCAGTTTGTTTTGCTAATTTTTTACCCTTCCTAAATCTATACATTTGGAAAGAATAAAAGGTTCACACCTTTTATGGTTGCATGGCACCAGTAAATACACACGTTCAAGCGTTAGGAGTTAAGCTGTGGTAATTGAAGGTGGATGTAAAGACGTCTTTTCCAAGAAAAATGTAGTGTGCGGTGCCAGGATTGGAGGTGGACAGCAACCACAATGGGTCTGGCTCGTATTTTGTTAATACTACGGCAGTCCTGACTGTTCTGGGGGCAGTGGGTGGGTAAGCACAGTCTGTTCAGCCTATGTGTGAGCAGACTGGACAAGCTGTAGGGTTCTTGACAAACACATGAGGGTGACCATGGACTTCAATTCACCAAAATGCAAGAGGTAGCAGAAACTGACATCGCAAGCCCTTTAACCTTCCTTTTCAGTCACACATATACCCACATGCTTACACATTCACGCATACACACAATCTCTCTCACATAAACACACTTTCACCGGCAAGCACGCACACAATATACATTCAAAAGTATTTTTTTTTTACTAGAGAAGGTCATATTCTAGTTCATTGTACTTCATTTTCCTTACACTAATAGTGAATAATGTGATCTTATTCACTGTAAGTGTAATACAAACATTGCTGGAAAACAAGGAGAGTGGAGCTCCAACCGAGCTGCACCTGTGTTTCTGGCACCGATTTTGCCAACTCTGAGGCCAGGTGTCGCAAAGGCAGTGCCAGGGATCTCAAGGGGCAAGCCAGGTGTCACAGCTGCGACCCCTGGCAACCACTAAACGACATCCATGGGCGTAGCGCTATTTTAAATGCACATTATTTGTCTGTTATCTTTTTTTATTAATTGTGGGGCGCGTCAGCAATAAGGCCGTTTCAATTAGGCGTTGATCGCTATGCAACCACTTGAGGTGTTAAATATGTGCTTTTATTTTATTTTATATGAAAATATCCTGAAATGCAGTACAAGTTTGTAAAATATAGGATACAAAATAGAGGAAACATACAAAGGCAACACAGTAAAATATGATGTGAATGCCAAGTTCCGCAGTAAAAGATGCAAAGGTAGTATAGATGAACGATTATGTAAATTAATTTAGTATCCTATCGCTTATGGACCATGGTGTTGTTGGAAAGAAAAAGAGATGCGTCACACATAAGATTTGAAATGTTACACATAAACACACAGAAAATATGGAAATGTCACACATAAGGAACACTAAGCTTGGCAGCTATGGAAGCCCTCCTAGTGTTCTGAAGTGACTATATGAGAAGCTGTGCATGAATTGCACTCCCCATTCCGTAGACAAAGATTGAAGTAGGAGGTATTGAGAAGTACCAAGAGAACTGAGGATTTGGGTGGTGTTAGAAATGGGGTCTTTGGTTGGCAGTCAGGTTACCCCCTGTCCAAGCAAGGACCCTCACTCTAGTCAGGGTAAGTCACACACAATCCAAATTATGCTGTGCCCACCCTCTAGTAGTTTGGCACTGAGCAGTCAGGCTTAACTTAGAAGGCAATGTGTGAAGTATTTGTGCAATAAATCATACAATAACACAATATAGCACCACAAAAATACACCATATATAATATTTATCTAGATATTGCAGGTCAAAACGATAAAAGATGCAATAAGTAGATGTTGTGATATCACTGTAAAAGTGATATAAAATGTCTTAAGTCTTTGAAAAGCAAACAAAGTCTCTTTCAAGCACAAAGTACCTGGTTTGAGTGAAAAATCTCTGCAAAGGGCCGCAGAGGAGGAGATGCGTGGAAAAATGGTGTGCGCGTCGGTTTCGCCCCTTCCCACACGGACTTACGTCGTTATTTTCCACGCGGGGAAGACGCTGCATCGATTTCCACTCTGGTAGTCGGGCGGCGTTGTCCAGACGGGCCGTGCCTCGAAGTTCCAGTCGCACCGCAGGTGCCGCGTCGATCTTTTCCACGTGAAGTCGAGCGGCGTCTTTCAGGTTCGGCGTGCGGTGAATCTTTCACCGCGGAACAAGCTCTGAGTCGAATTTTTCACTGCACAAGGAGTCCAGTTGCAACAGAGAAGTCTTTTTGGTCCTGAGACTTCAGGGAACAGGAGGTAAGCTCTATCCAAGCCCTCGGAGAGCACTTCTGCAGCAAAGCAAGCGAGCAGCAAGACAGCAGGGCAACAGCAAGGCAGCAGTCCTTTGTAGAAAGCAGTCAGGTTAGTCCTTCAGGCAGCCAGGCAGTTCTTCTTGTCAGGGTGCAGGTTCTGGTTCAGGTTTCTTCTCCAGGAAGTGTCTGAGGTGGTAGGGCAGAGGCCCTGTTTTATACTCAAATGTACCTTTGAAGTGGGGGGAGACTTCAAAGAGTGGTTTAGAAGTGCACCAGGTCCCCTTTCAGTTCAATCCTGCCTGCCAGGGTCCCTGTAGGGGGTGTGGCAGTCCTTTGTGTGAGGGCAGACTTCCACCCTCCCAGCCCAGGAAGACACATTCAAAATGCAGATGTATGCAAGTGAGGTTGAGTACCCTGTGTTTGGGGTGTGTCTGAGTGAATGAACAAGGAGCTGTCAACCAAACCCAGCCAGACGTGGATTGGAAGGCACAGAAAGATTTAAGCGCAGAGAAATGCTCACTTTCTAAAAGTGGCATTTCTAAAATAGTAATATTAAATTCAACTTCACCAGTCAGCAGGATTTTGTATTACCCTTCTAGCCATACTAAATATGACCTTCCTACTCCTTTCAGACCAGCAGCTACCACTTCAACAATGTATGAGGGCAGCCCCAATGTTAGCCTATGAAGGGAGCAGGCCTCACAGTAGTGTAAAAATGAATTTAGGAGTTTTACACTACCAGGACATGTAAACTACACAGGAAAATGTCCTGCCGTTTACCCACACATCACCCTGCTCTAGGGGTACCTAGGGCACACACTAGGGGTGACTTATATGTAGAAAAAGGGGAGTTTTAGGCTTGGCAAGTTCTTTTAAATGCCAAGTCGAAGTGACAGTGAAACTGCACGTACAGGCCTTGCAATGGCAGGCCTGAGACAAGGTAAAGGGGCTACTAAAGTGGGTGGCACAACCAGTGCTGCAGGCCCACTAGTAGCATTTAATCTACAGGCCCTGGGCACATATAGTGCACTCTACTAGGGACTTATAAGTAAATCAAATAGTCCAATTTGGTGTGATACAAGGTTTCCATGTTTAAAGGGAGAGAGCATATGCACTTTAGCACTGGTTAGCAGTGGTAAAGTGCGCAGAGTCTAAAAACCAGCAAAAACAGTGTGCAAAAAGTGGAGGGAGGCAGGCAAAAAGTTAGGGGTGACCACCCTAAGGCTGTCGGGTCTAACATGTGTCCTCCCCAGCTGAAAGTGGGGAGAGCTACCCAACCTCCTGGGAGCTCTCATCGCTAAGGCGGAAGTATCTGGAGAGACCATCAGCATTGGTGTGGTCAACACCTGGGCGATGCTCCACCGTAATGTTCATCCCCTGTAGGGAAATGGACCACCTCAAGAGTTTTGGATTCTCACCTCTCATCTGCATGAGCCATCTGAGGGGCCTGTGGTCTGTCTGAACCCGGAAGTGAGTCCCAAACAGGTATGGTCTCAACTTCTTCAGTGCCCAGACCACAGCAAAGGCTTCTCTTTCAATAGCACTCCACCTCTGTTCCCGTGGTAATAGTCTTCTGCTAATAAAGGCTACTGGTTGGTCTAGGCCCTTCTTGTTTAGCTGTGCTAGGACCGCCCCTATGCCATGCACTGAAGGGTCTGTCTGCTCAATACATTTCTTGGAGTAGTCAGGGGCCTTGAGCACGGGGGCCGTGCACATGGCTTCTTTCAGGGAGTCAAAGGCTTTCTGACAAGCCTCTGTCCAAGTCACCAACCTTGGTTGCTTTTTGGATGTGAATTCTGTCGAGGGTGTCACCATGGTTCCATAGCCCTTGACAAATCTGTGGTAATATCCGGTGAGGCCCAAGAAGGCCCTCACCTCTGTATGGGTTCTAGGTGGTTGCCAGGTCTTGATAGTTTCAATCTTGGCCTGGAGTGGCTGCACCTTGCCACCACCTACTAGGTGTCCCAAGTACACCACAGAACCCTGCCAATCTGGCACTTACTGGCCTTGATGGTCAGGCCTGCCTGTTGCAGGTTACCACAAGAAAGTATGGGGTTCACCAATGATGTAGAGCTCTGTACACTGGGGACTATCCGTGGGCTCATGGACCTCGTTGGGTTCAGAGAATGTGTGGTGTGGGTACTGTAACAGGAATACGAGGGGGGGGAATGTCCTTTTACGGGCAAGGTGGTCTCACACACTATATAGTGTCATGCTTCATCATTTGACCACCTAGCCCCACCCACGTAGGATAGTACCAACTGGGCGGACTCAACCTCACCGTTAAAGGAACGGGAGGGAGTGCGTAAATACATTTTATCTGGAGATAATGGGATCCAGCTAAGCTAGGAGGATATAAAAGCACCTAGGCAGTTGCCTGTGTGTAGTCTACACTTTAATAGTGGTAACTGCTGGTACGACTAAAAACAGGGTGAGACACCACGGTGAGAACAAGGACTCACTGGGTCACCTCACTAAAAGTTGGCTGACATGTTTCTGCCCTCTAGTGGGAGCCATGAGAGGTCTTGGGGCATTCTTCAGGGCCTAGGATCCCTAACTATCATGCCTAGTGTAGATAGATAAGCCTCCCTTCAAAAGGAGGGGGGGGACACAATAATGATATATTTATAGATAGGGTCTACCTTAAGCAAGGCACTACCTCGCGGAGGCCTGAAGGAGAATTGTTTTTAAAATTCATATGCACAACACAGCACAACACACTCTATATCAGAATTGAAAACACATATACATATAAACAAGTGCCACGGCAAGCCAAAGTCATGCGGAGCACACAGTGAAAATAAGGTTCAGAAAAGAAACGATTATCCTTACCCTAATGATTGAGGCAACTAGCCTCTGATTCCAGGAGGGGGAGTGTCCCCTTATAGTCTCACTCTGAGGGGGGGGAGAGGGGAAATAAAGGAATAAAGACGTAGATGCCATATGTCAAAAAAAGGTCAGCAAGATCTATCTTTGTATACACAGTAGGTGTCCATTGAAATAGGTGTAGGAAGTGCCATGCCCTTGATGCTAGTTGGTGGCTGTGGGGGTGCCTCCTGTGGAGGATCTAAAGTTCACTGACTGTAAGATATGGACCACGGTTCATTTAAAGAAGGTAGAAATGAAAAGCCATTCCTAAAAGCAAATGGTAAGGTAAACCACAAGCTCTCATCCATACAAAATTAAATGGAGAGGTTAGAAACTTGTATTCAATCATACAGACATCCAGCCTTATCTGAGGTGTTGCTGGAGATCCACCGTATAGTAAGTGCAGCAGCCCTTACTGCATCAAAGGAGGTGCTCGCTGTGCACCTATCCCGACCCCTCACTGGACAGCTTGTGGTGTGGAGTCCAGCGGAGGGGCGGATTATATGTACAGTGAGTGATCCAGCGCACCTGCAAGCAATTACTTGAGCCGGTAGGAGCCGGTCTCGAGGGTTAGGGCGCTGGGTTGATGATGTCCAGTGCCGTCTGGAGACGGAAGCCGTGCACATGCGTGGGTGCGCTAAGGAGTCTGGGGGCCGTAGTCCCCAGACGTAGCGCAGGGCGGCGAGGAGGTGCCCTGAGTCCAGCGTCATCTCAAAGTGGTGCGCATGCGTATATGCGCAACGTCGTCTGGGGATTGTAGTCCCCAGATGTATAGTGAAAAAAGGAAGGACAGGACGGGTAGGGGAGTTGAGGGGACTCATGAAGGGGGGGCGGGGTTACTAGAAGGGTGACAAAGGGGAAGGAAAGTGAAGGGGAAGAGAAACGTGGGGATAGATGAAGAACGAAAGCTAAGCAAGGTTAAGAGAGAAGGATTGAGCAAGGGACAAAAGAGTGAAAGACAGTGAACAGAGGATAGGATGTGGAAGAGGAGTTTGCTGGAAAAAAGGCAGGGGGTGCGGAAGAAAAAAAAAAGGGGGAACAGGGGAGGGGAGAGGGGTCATTTGTTGAGTGAGGGCCATGGTATGTCATAATTCAGCCCACTGGTGTCTGTATGTAATCTCCAGACCCAGTGCTGCTCATAGTAGAGTAGCTTCTGTGGCATGTTCTTGGTTGAGGGTGGCAGTTGTTCTATTACTGTCCATTGTATGTCGTCTGGGGAGTGGTTGTTTGCCACGTAGTGGCTTGTAAGTTTAGTAGCGTCCCGGTTGCTTCTAATCGTACTTCTGTGCTCACAGATGTGAGTGCTGACCTTTCTTGTTGTCATACCAATGTACTTGAGTTCGCAAGGACATACAATCAAGTAAACCACATTTTTTATGTTACAGTTTGTGAGTGTCTTTTGACGCCACGGGGTTTGTAGACCAAGTTCTACAGTGGTGGATTTCTGTGTGAATTTACACACGCTGCAGTTCCCGCACGGGTGGTAACCAGTAGGTGCTGGTAAATGCCACAGGGTGGTTTGTCTTATTGAGGGTTTAATCACGGGCCTGGTGTGGACTACCATGTCCCGAATGTTAGTAGCTCTTTTGAATGCGTGCAGGGGTTGTTCAAGGGGGAGACCACCTGATGTCAGGATCTTCCACCCTTCTCTGATGATCTTTTGGATTTTGTTGGACAGTGGATTAAACGTAGTCACGCAAACTATCTGCTCTGTGTTTGGTTTGTTGATTCTGGGTAGCAGCAGCTGGTCTCTATTGTTATTGTATGCTCTTTTATAAGCTCTCCTTATCACATGGTTGGGGAACTCTCTTTCTAGTAGTTTAGTGAATACAACGTCAGCATGCTTATGATAGTCTGAGATGTTAGAACAATTGCGTAGTAGGCGTAAAAATTGCCCCACAGGTAGATTCTCCCTCAGGGATCTTGGGTGAAAACTCTTAAATTGTAGGAGGTTGTTCCGGTCCGTTGGTTTGTGGTAGACCTCTGTGACTAAAAAGCCATTACTTTCATGAATTAGGAGGTCGAGGAAGGGCAGTTGGTCATTCCCTATGGTCATTGTAAATTTAAAAAAAGGATTTGCCACATTGAGCCAAGTCACGAAAGTGTGTGCTTCATCCCTGGATCCTGCCCAGATGAGCAGGATATCATCAATGAACCGTTTCCAAAGTCTGATATGTTCCAGGTATGGGTTGTCTTTGTGGAGTACCACCTGTTTCTCAAAGTTTTCTACGTATAGACAGGCCAGACTCGGGGCAAAGGTACTTCCCATTGAGGTTCCCTGTGTCTGTCGGAACAACTGAAAGTATGGGGTTCACCAATGATGTAGAGCTCTGTACACGGGGGACTATATAGTGTGTGAGACCCCTTAGTCCATAAAAGGAAATTCCCCCCCCTCGTACTCCTGTTACAGCACCCACACCACGCATTCTCTGAACCCAACGAGGTCCATGAGCCCACGGATAGTCCCCCGTGTACAGAGCTCTACATCATTGGTGAACCCCACTTTCTTGTGGTAACTAGTCTTTCAGAGAGGGAGCTAGTATGGGATGTTTCCCACTAACTATATATATTTCTAATCTCCCTCACAACTCTCTGGTAGTGTGATTATAGTTTGAGCAGCCCAAAGCTGCGAGAGTTTCTAGTCCTTTTTTCAGGTAGTCTCTGAGAGATCAGACTCATGTACTGAGAAACACTCTTATCGACAGACAGGACCTGTCTATACGTAGACAACTAGTCTTTCAGAGAGTTTCCCACTAAATATATATTTCTAATCTCCCTCACAACTCTCTGGTAGTGTGATTACTGCCTGTTGCAGGGCCTGAAGCACCTCCTTGAGGTGGAGCAGGTGTTCCTCCCAGCTGTCACTGTAGACAGCAATGTCGTCCAGGTAGGCTGCGCAGAAGGCATCCTTGCCAGGTAGGATCCCGTTAACCAACCGTTGGAAGGTAGCGGGGGCATTTTTCAACCCAAAGGGTATCACCTGGAATTGGTAATGGCCCTCAGGTGTGGAAAATGCTGATCTCTCTTTAGCCCCCTCAGTCAGGGCGATCTGCCAGTACCCTGATGTGAGATCAAAAGTACTGAGGAATTTGGCAGTGCCTAGCCTGTCTACGAGCTCATCAGCTCAGGGGATGGGGTGAGCGTCAGTCCAGGTGACTGAACTGAGACACCGGTAGTCCACGCAGAACCTAAGTTCTGGCTTGGCACCGTGGGCAGCAGCCTTGGGTACCAGCACCACAGGGCTGGCCCAGGGACTGCTAGACTTCTCAATAACCCCTAGAGCCAACATCTTGGAGACTTCCTCTTTGATGCTGGCCTTCACCTTGTCTGACAACCTGTAAATTTGGTTCTGTACAGGGGGACTGTCTCCCATGTTAACATCATGGACACACAAGTGTGTGCGTCCAGGGGTGAGAGAAAACAGGGAGGAGTACTGTTCCAGTAACTGGTAGCATACCCCTCTCTGGTCTAGGGTCAGGGAGTCAGAGAGAATGACACCCTCCACTGACCCATCATCTTCCTTGGCAGCGAGGAGGTCGGGGAGAGATTCACTCTCCTATTCCGCCCCCTCATCTGTCACCAGAAGCATGTTGATTTCAGTCCTCTCAAAATGAGGCTTCAGTCGGTTGACATGGAGCACCCTTAGGGGGTTCCTAGGGGATTGGAGGTCCACTAGGTAAGTGGCCTCCCCTTTCCGCTCCTTCACTTCAAATGGGCCAGACCAGCGGTCCAGGAGAGCTCTAGGCTCTACTGGCTCCATTACCCACACTTTGGCCCTCATTCTGACCTTGGCGGGCGGCGGAGGCCGCCCGCCAAAGTCCCGCCGTCAGATTACCGTTCCGCGGTCGAAAGACCGCCGCGGTAATTCTGACTTTCCCGCTGGGCTGGCGGGCGGTCGCCTTCAGACCGCCCGCCAGCCCAGCGGGAAAGAGGCTTCCACGATGAAGCCGGCTCGGAATCGAGCCGGCGGAGTGGAAGCTGTGCGACGGGTGCAGTTGCACCCGTCGCGTATTTCACTGTCTGCGCAGCAGACAGTGAAATACATGTAGGGGCCCTCTTACGGGGGCCCCTGCAATGCCCATGCCAGTGGCATGGGCACTGCAGGGGCCCCCAGGGGCCCCGCGACCCCCCCTACCGCCATCCGGATCCCGGCGGTCGGACCGCCGGGATCTGGATGGCGGTAGGGGGGGTCGGAATCCCCGCGGCGGTGCAGCAAGCTGCGCCGCCGTGGAGGATTCAATGGGGCGGCGGTACACTGGCGGGAGCCCGCCAGTGGTGCCGGTCCGACCGCGGCTTTACCGCCGCGGTCGGAATCCCCATTGGAGCACCGCCGGCCTGTCGGCGGTGCTCCCGCGGTCCTCCGCCCTGGCGGTCAAAGACCGCCAGGGTCAGAATGACCACCTTTGTCTCCAGGTTGAAACTCTACCAGGGTGGCCTTCTGGTCATACAAGTGTTTCATTACCTCTTGACTGGTCTCAAGGTTACTCTTGGCCACCGTCCAGAAGTGGTTCATCTGGTTGCAGAGGGCCATCATGTAGCTGACCAAATCCTGAGGGGGTGCCTTTGGAGCTTTCTCCAACCCCTCCTTGACAACGCTTAAGGGTCCCCTGACAGGGTACCCATAGAGGAGCTCAAAGGGACTGAACCCTACCCCCTTCTGGGGTACCTCTCTGTAAGCAAAGAGAAAGCATGGTAAGAGTTCGTCCCACTTACACCTCAGGGCCTCAGGGAGGCCTGCGATCATGCCTTTCAAGGTCTTGTTGAATCTCTCCACAAGACCATTAGATTGGGGGTGATAGGGTGTGGTGAACTTGAAGCTTACACCACACGCATCCCACATAGACTTGATGTATGCAGACATGAAGTTAGTGCCTCTGTCAGACACTATCTCCTTTGGGAATCCCACACGGGTAAATATCCCCATCAGATTTCTGGTCACCACCAGTGCAGTTACAGTCCTCAGAGGGATTGCTTCTGGGTAACGGGTGGCATGGTCCACCAAAACCAGGATGAACCTGTTGCTAGGGCAGTTTTGAGGTCCAATGGAGCAACAATGTGGATGACCAGCCTTTCAAAGGGGGTGCCAACGACGGGAAGTGGAATCAGGGGGGCCTTAACCCCTTTTCCTGTTTTACCACTGGCCTGGCAGGTAGGACAGGATCTATAGAACGTATCTGAGTTTCTCCTCATTCTGGGCCAATAGAAGTGGGTGACAAGCCTGGCAAAGGTCTTGTCTTGCCCCAAATGTCCTGCCAGGGGAATGTCGTGAGCCAGTCCCAGTTGGACGGTCCGGTAACACTGGGGGACCACCAGCGCACGCGATGCCCCAATGGAGGGAACTTTAGGCTCACTGTAGAGGAGATCATTCTCCCAATATATGTGGTGATCGCCAGAGGCTTCACCAGCTGCCTGGGCTAAGGCTTGCTTCCTCATGCCCTCTAGAGTGGGACATTCTTTCTGCGCCTTGCATAATTCCTCCCTGGTGGGCCCACCCTCAACTTGCCAGCCAGTAAGCTCAGGTAGGTCACCTAGGGCGGCAATGTCTTCCCCAGTTGGCTCGGGGGCCTCTTCCTCAGGAACCCCGTCAACCACTGCGGGAACTTCTGGGACCGGTTTCCCGCGCCCCTTGCCCCTCCTCTTGGCAGTTGTCTGGGCCATTGTTCCAGGCTCCAGGCGCCCTTGACTTCCCTCTCGGGCAGCCATGGACCCTGTGGTCATGCAGACCCACTCAGGCAATCCTAACATCTCTAAGTGAGACCTTAGCTCTACCTCCTTCCAGGTAGTGTGCTCAAGGTCGTTGCCTAACAGACAATCTACAGGCATGGCAGGACTCACAGCTACTTTTAGAGTACCAGAGACCCCCCCACTCAAAGGGAAACAGAGCTACAGGTAGGTGACTCCCACGATTGTCGGCGACTATGACTTGGTGAAATGTATTTGGGATGACCTGCTCTGCTGACACCAGCTGACCCTTGACAGTAGTCATGCTGGCTCCTGTGTTACGCAGAGCCTCCACCCTTTGCCCATTGATGGTGACCCACTGCCTATTCTTGGAAGTATTGGCAGGCATGTGGGTTTGTTGGCACCATCTCTGCATTCCCCAGGGACACTAGGGTTACCTCTGTCTGCTCCCCAAAACTGACTGGGACCATCTCTTCCCCGAGTGCTACGCTAGCCAACCCAGGTGTCTGCCCTCCTTTGGGGGCTGTGCCCTCTTGGGGCACTTGAAGTCGCCCTCAGAGTGCCCATACTTACTGCACTCTGCACAGTGGGGTACAAAACTCCCTGTCTTATGGTCAGTAAAACCTCTCTTTTGAGAATCAGACCGGGACTGCTTACCACTACTCCCTTGGAACTATTTTGGGGGCCTTTTGAGAACTCCTTGTTTTTGAGTTTTTCTCCCCCCTCTTTCTTCTGATGGGAACCCTGACCACCTTTGTGGGTGTCCCCCCCAGATACCTTTTTGGACACTCTGGTACTAGTCCAAAGGTCCGCCTCCTAAACAAGCTTCCTGGGATCAGTCAGCTTACTGTCTACTAAGTGCTGGCGCAACTCTGTAAAACAAGTACTGAGCATATGCTCTCTCAGAATCAAACTATACAATCCTGTGTAATCATCTACTTTGCAGCCCCGCACCCATCCATTCAGTGCCTTACTGAAAAAGTCAAAGAAATCTACCCATGTTTGTGTGGACAGTTTGGTGCTGTCCCTGAACCTCTGACGGTATTTCTCAGAGGTTAGCCCAAACTTGACAAGTAAAATGGCTTTCTGAAGTGGGTATGTGTTTTGATCCGGTCTGTCCAATGTGAGAAGTGTGTCCCTCCCCAATGGTGGCACATAACTCCACATAGCTGTACCACATTGCCCTTCAGGAACCTCATGAGCCCTTAGTGCAACTTCATAAGCAGCTAGCCATTTATCAATGTCATCTACCACCACAAAACTGGGCACCACATTTTTGGGTATACAAACCTTCTTTTCTCCAGCAGGTCCTGTCTGTATGCTGCCACCATTACTGCTGGATTCAGACTGCTTTTCCTTGAGATCCAGCTCCTTGAGACTCAGTTCATGAGCCAACAAAAGTTTATTTTCAGCCAAGGCTCTCTCTGCCCTTCTTTCCTCCTGTTGAGCCTCCATTTTCAGTCTTGCCATTTGCAATTGGAACTCCCTCTCCTCTCTCCTTTCCTCTGCGGTCAGGCCTTGTGTCAGAGACACTGCTCCCTGGTCTGGAAGGGGGCACAATTGCAGTGGTAACATCACTCACTGATGGCAAAAAATCCTCTGAGGGGCCATCTTCTGGCTCCTCTTCCTCAGCATCCTCCTCTAAATGGGCTTCTGCCCAGGCCCCCAGCGCCACTTGAAAGTCCTCCTTTCTGGAGGCCCCTTGGGTGGGTACACTCATCTCCCTGCAGAACCCTTTAGCTGTTTCAAAGTATATGTCTCCAACAGGGCTAGGTCAAAATCTCCTGCTTGAGACCCAGCCAGAGACATGTTGAGGGAGGATTTAGGTTTAGAAAATTGTCAGGAAAAAAAACTAATTTGCAAAAGAGATAAAAATCAAGTTGACCTTCAACTGTGGGTAGGTAGTGAAATACTTAGCTACTGTATGTCACTGCACAAATACAAGTCCTATCCTCACTGCTGATCACCAATGTTAGAAATGGGGTCTTTGGTTGGCAGTCAGGTTACCCCCTGTCCAAGCAAGGACCCTCACTCTAGTCAGGGTAAGCCACACACAATCCAAATTATCCTGTGCCCAGCCTCTGGTAGCTTGGCACTGAGCAGTCAGGCTTAACTTAGAAGGCAATGTGTAGAGTATTTGTGCAACAAATCATACAATAACACAATATAGCACCACAAAAATACACCACACAGTGTTTAGAAAAATATATATTATTTATCTGGATATTTGCAGGTCAAAACGATAAAAGATGCAATAAGAAAATGCAAAGATATCACTGGGAAGTGATATAAAGTGTCTTAAGTCTTTTAAAAGCAAACAAAGTCTCTTTCAAGCACAAAGTACCGGGTTTGAGTGAAAAATCTCCGCAAAGGGCCGCAGAGGAGGAGATGCGTGGAAAAATGGTGTGTGCGTCGGTTTCGCCCCTTCACACACGGACTTGCATCATTATTTTCCATGCGGGGAAGACGTTGCATCGATTTCCGGTGCGCGGACGGGTCTCCTCTTCGGGTTGCAGGGTTTTCAGACGCCCCGGGGTCTGTGCGTGGAATCCTGGGCTTGTTGACCGGTTGTGCGTCGTTCCGGTGGGCGATGCGTGGAATTTTCTCCCTCACAGCAGGCAATGCGTTGATTTCCCCTCTGGAAGTCGGGCGGCGTTGTCCAGGCGGGCCGTGCATCGAAGTTCCAGTCGCACCGCAGGAGCCGCGTCGATCTTTTCCTCGCGAAGTCGAGCAGCGTCTTTCCGGTTCGGCGTGCAGTGAATTTTTCACCGTTGAATAAGATGTGTGTCTAATTTTTCACCGCACAAGGAGTCCAGTTGCAAGAGAGAAGTCTTTTTAGTTCTGAGACTTCAGGGAACAGGAGGCAAGCTCTATCCAAGCCCTTGGAGAGCACTTCTGCAGCAAACCACGAGAGCAGCAAGACAGCAGGGCAACAGCAAGGCAGCAGTCCTTTGTAGAAAGCAGTCAGGTTAGTCCTTTAGGCAGCCAGGCAGTTCTTCTTGTCAGGGTGCAGGTTCTGGTTCAGGTTTCTTCTCCAGGAAGTGTCTGAGGTGGTAGGGCAGAGGTCCTGTTGTATACTCAAATGTGCCTTTGAAGTGGGGGGAGACTTCAAATAGTGGCTTAGAAGTGAACCAGGTCCCCTTTCAGATCAATCCTGTCTGCCAGGGTCCCAGTAGCGGGCGTGGCAGTCCTTTGTGTGAGGGCAGGCCCTCCACCCTCCCAGCCCAGGAAGACCCATTAAAAATGCAGATGTATGCAAGTGAGGTTGAGTACCCTGTGTTTGGGGTGTGTCTGAGTGAATGCACAAGGAGCTGTCAACTAAACCCAGCCAGACGTGGATTGTAAGGCACAGAAAGATTTAAGCGCAGAGAAATGCTCACTTTCTAAAAGCGGTATTTCTAAAATAGTAATATTAAATCCAACTTCACCAGTCAGCAGGATTTTGTATTACCACTCTAGCTATATTAAATATGACCTTCCTACTCCTTTCAGATCAGCAGCTACCACTTCAACAATGTATGAGGGCAGCCCCAATGTTAGCCTATGAAGGGAGCAGGCCTCACAGTAGTGTAAAAATGAATTTAGGAGTTTTACACTACCAGGACATGTAAACTACGCAGGTAAATGTCCTGCCTTTTACCCACACAACACCCTGCTCTAGGGGTTACCTAGGGCACACATTAGGGTGACTTATATGTAGAAAAAGGGGAGTTTTAGGCTTGGCAAGTACTTTTAAATGCCAAGTTGAAGTGTCAGTGAAACTGCTCGCACAGGCCTTGCAATGGCAGGCCGGAGACAAGGTAAAGGGGCTACTAAAGTGGGTGGCACAACCAGTGCTGCAGGCCCACTAGTAGCATTTCATCTACAGGCCCTGGGCACATATAGTGCACTCTACTAGGGACTTATACGCAAATCAAATAGTCCAATTTGGTGTGATACAAGGTTACCATGTTTAAAGGGAGAGAGCATATGCACTTTAGCACTGGTTAGCAGCGGTAAAGTGTGCAGAGTCTAAGAACCAGCAAAAACAGTGTCCAAAAAGTGCAGGGAGGCAGGCAAAAAGTTAGGGGTGACCACCCTAAGGCTGTCAGGTCTAACAGGTGGGCAAACACAAGGACTGATTGTTAGAAGTTCATTCTGAAGTGCTACTATTTGACTGTAGAATTGATGGCTTCCTGACATATGTGTGCATACTTATATGGCTTGACCTATAAATAGTAAGGGAATTATAAGAATTCAGCCAATACAATAACCAGGAGGCTGATAACAAATAATAGATATTAGGTAGGGACTAGACTAACCAAACAGGGAGAGTAGAAGTTGAGATGTAAAATGTTTGAGTTACTTCTGATATTCACTTGGGGGCATATTTATACTCCGTTTGCGCCGAATTTGCGTCGTTTTTTTCGACGCAAATTAGACGCAAAACTAACTCCATATTTATACTTTGGCGTTAGACGCGTCTAGCGCCACAGTTCATGGAATTAGCGTCATTTTTTTGCGTGAACACCTTCCTTGCGTTAATGATATGCAAGGTAGGCGTTCCCGTCTTAAAAAATGACTCCGATGCTATTGCGTCGGATTTATACTCCCGGGCAAAAATGACGCCCGGGAGTGGGCGGGACTAAAAAACCCGCATTTGCGCCGGATTTTAGCGCCTGGGTCAGGGCAGGCGTTAAGGGACCTGTGGGCTCAGAATGAGCCCAGAGATGCCCTCCCCTGCCCCCAGGGACACCCCCTGCCACCCTTGCCCACCCCAGGAGGACACCCAAGGATGGAGGGACCCACCCCAGGGACATTAAGGTAAGTCCAGGTAAGTATTTTTTTTAATTTTTTTTTGTGGCATAGGGGGGCCTGATTTGTGCCCCCCTACATGCCACTATGCCCAATAACCATGCCCAGGGGACAGAAGTCCCCTGGGCATGGCCATTGGGCAAGGGGGCAAGACTCCTGTCTTTGCTAAGACAGGAGTCATTTCAATGGGGGATGGGCGTCGTAAAAAAATGGCGCAAATCGAGTTGTGGCGATTTTTTTGCCTCAGCCTGTCTTGCACCATTTGTGGACGCCCATACGCCATTTTCCCCCTACGCCGGCGCTGCCTGGTGTACGTCGTCTTTTTCAACGCACACCAGACAGCGCCGGCGGCTAACGCCGACTAACGTCATTGAATAAATACGGCGCCCGCATGGCGCTTCAGAATGGCGTTAGCCGGCGCTAATTTTTTTGGCGCAAAACTGCGTTAGCGCAGTTTTGCGTCAAAAAGTATAAATATGGCCCTTTGTTTTTTATTATGACTGCTAAGATTACCATCATAAATATCATCAACACGGTACCTAAAGCTTGTGTTTGAATAGCATATAGCAAAAATCTGTTATTGTAAAATATCAACAGCTGTGTGTGTCTGCTGTTTCCAACAACCAGGGTGGGGATCTAGATGTATATACAATACTGCCCCTGCATATGAAAGTTATTCTGACGGAGTTTTCTGAGTACTAACATTCCTCGTCTATGTGAACACAACTTGTGGTGAGGAGTGAGAGACACATGCCTATTCTCAATTTGTCTGAAGAGGGTATGCTTGATTTTATTTCTCTTGGGCTTAAGAGATCTACTTATCTGGGCCCCTCTCAAGAAGTAGGGTTCAAGACATGATATATAAGTGGGACTCGACCCTTGAGAGCCATGAGGTCCAAGGTTCCTGGAGATATGATAACACATATACAGCCAGATTTACAAGTCCGTAGCGCCTCCTTGCGCCACATTGGCGTCTTTTTTTTAACGCTAATTTGGGTCAACGAGGCAAAAATTGCTGCGCCATATTTACAAAGTGGGGCAATGCATGCATATAGCCACTTTGTGACCCCTTGCCCCACATTATTCCTGCGCCAGGCATAGTGTATGCAAGGGGGCATTCCGGCATTAGGAGGCCTGCAACAATGGCGCAATGAAATCTACAAGATTTCACTGCACCATTTTTTGCATAATTTTCAACTCCTGCTCAAAGCAGGCGTTAAAAGAACACATCCATTAAAGTCAATGGGCCTCTTTGCACTTTGCCACACTAGCGTCAACATTTGTGATGCTAGTGCAGCAAAGCTCCACAACAGCATAACCTATGCTATGGTGCACCGTATTGTAAATTCAGTGCCCCCATTGCGTTGTTAAGTGGCGGTGGGGGGGGGGGGGTGGTGCAAGAAATCTGGCACATCAGTACTAAGGCAACATATTCTTGTAAATCTGGGCCTTAGTCTTAACCAGAGAAGTCAAAGGTATTTTATGATCCTCCTAAGAAGATATGAGAGGTGTCCCTTCCTCCTATTGGGGTGCATTAAGTGTTTAATAGATACAAAGGATCAGCACTAATTTTTAGTATTGTATTGTGACTGGGTGTTTATTAGCAATAGTGGGTGAACTGGAGTTTGATCTAGAGGTGGTTTAGATACCAGAAAGTGTTTTCCCAACCCTTCTGGCCATAAGCCAGTGAGGGGATCCCCACTAATTGCAGGCAAATGTATACTACTGGTCAGAGTACTGGAGTATTTTCTTATTATATTAAAAAGAGGCTGCTGATGCAGCAGGGCTAATCGCAAGATATACAAAGATGAATCCTTCATCTCAATTTGATCATTATGTTTATATTGAATTGTTGTTGTCTTTCATTGAACACAAACTTTTTTCAGAGTAAATTACCATATGCAATACAGAATGGGCACTTAGAATAATAACACTGCCAGGGTAGGCATTTCCAGCTCTAACTCCTCTAGCAGGTATCAGAAATATACACAGCGAATTAAGACATTATACACTGCAACATCGACTCACTGAAGTGGCAGGCGGTACATAAGCACCCGCCGAGACACAAACTACTGCCATTAATTGATAAACAGTAAATGATATAATGGTGCTTTGCCCGACTAAATTAAATGAGATACTCTTTTATTTAGCCAGGAAGATGTATCAATGAGAAGCAAAGTTTTCTCTTTGTGTCTTAAGGATAAACTCAAGATTAGTTAGTCCATCATGTAAGATCTCTTTCTAATATGACATAAAGGAAAATTATCACAAGATTTATGAGGAAATCACACAGAACAAGCTTTACACTTTTGCAAAGAGGCCATTTGAAGCTGGTTATTGAAAGATCGTTTTATATCACAAAACCTATGCCATTGAAAGTTCCGGTATGGTAACATATGTATGCCCAATTTTTAACATGTAATTTGGAAAGTTTACCTTAAGTTCAAGTTATCTATGTTTATTTAACAACACATTTCGCCAGACAACATATGGTGCAGCCAACATGGACATACCCAAAACACTGTAAATAGCATTTTCAAAACATATATGCACTGTTATTTTTTCATGTAGATTAGACTTAATCCCTTTCTGGTGCTCATGTGCCTCCATCTGAGCATGGAATATAAGCCAGGTTGCTTTAAGAACCTTCCGATGCAGTATTATCAGCCTGTAGTGCCACAAATGGGCTGGGAGTATACCCCCAGCACATCATATGCCTTCAGTTGTGCCCAGTGCCAAAGGTCCTCAAAACATATGTGTGACTCCTTTCCTTTGAATATATATACACCCACTGCTCCTCAGCACTTGGTAATGAAGATCTATAGCCATGCTCATACTTCATTACTCGTCAATTTATCTGTACCTCATCTAGTTGAGTAAAATGGTAGAGGACTCTCCCATAAATATTGTAGGAAAATGGCTCCCTGTTGCAGTTACCCCCCATTTTGTGCCTGATATTGATGCTGACTTGACTGAGCAGTGTGCTTAGACCCTGCTAACCAGGCCCCAGCACCAGAGTTCTTTAACTCAAAAATTTACTATTGTTCCACAATTGGCACATTCCTGGCACACAGATAAGTACCTTGTAAAAGGTACCAGGGTACCAAGGGCCCTGTGACCAGGGAAGGTTCCTAAGGGCAGCGGTATGTGTTGTGCCACCCTAAGGGACCCCTCACCTAACACATGCGCACTGCCATTGCAGATTATGTATGTTGGTGGGGAGAAAAAGGCAAAGTGGACATGGCACCCCCCTCAGGATGCCATGCACACAAAATACTGCCTGTGGCATAGGAAAGTCACCCTCTAGCAGGCCTTACAGCTCTAAGGCAGGGTGCACTATACCACAGGTGAGGGCATAGCTGCATGAGCAATATGCTCCCGCAGTGTCTAAGCCCATTCTTATACATTGTAAGTACAGTGTGGCCATTTAATGAAATGGTCTGGGAGTTGTCAAAACAAACTCCACAGCTCCATAATGTCTACACTGAATACTGGGAAGTTTGGTATCAAACTTCTCAGAATAGTAAACCCACACTGATGCCAGTGCTGGATTTATTACAAATGCACATAGAGGGCATCTTAGAAGATGCCCCCTGTATTTTACCCAATCCTTCAGTGCAGGACTGACTGGCCTGCAACAGCCTGCCACTGAGATGAGTTTATGGCCCCATGGGGTGAGAGCCTTTGTGCTCTCTGAGGCCAGAAACAAAGCCTGCACTGGGTGGAGGTGCTTAACACATCCCCCCTGCAGGAACTGTAACACCTAGCAGTGAGCCTCAAAGGCTCAGGCTTCGTGTTACAACACCCCAGGGCATCCCAGCTAGTGAAGATGCCCACCCCTCCGTCCACTGCCCCCACTTTTGGCGGCAAGGCTGGAGGAGGTAATGAGGAAAACAAGGAGGAGCCACCCACCAATTAGGACAGCCCCTAAGGTGCCCTGAGCTGAGGTGACTCCTGCCTTTAGAAATCCTCCATCTTGAGATTGGAGGATTCCCCCAATAGGAATAGGGATGTGCCCCCTCCCCTCAGGGAGGAGTCACAAAGAGGGTGTAGCCACCCTCCTGGACAGTAGCCATTGGCTACTGCTCCCAGACCTAAATTTAGTATTTAGTGGTGACCCTGAACCCAGAAAATCAGATTCCTGCAATCTACAACAAGAAGAAGGACTGCTGACCTGAAAGCCAACTGACTTGGCCCCAGCACTACCGGCCTGTCTCCAGACTCAAAGACCCTGCACAGCGACGCATCCGAGAGGGACCAGTAACCTCTGAACACTCAGAGGACTGCCCTGAACCCGAAGGACCAAGAAACTCCAGAGAACAGCAGCACTGTTGAAAAACTGCAACAACTTTGCAACTTTAAAGCAACTTCCTCTTCCCGCCGGCAGAGTGAGACTTCACACTCTGCACCCAATGCCCCCGGCCCGAGCTCCAGAGAACCAACACTACAGAGAGGACTCCCAGGTGACTACAATGACATGGGTAACCTGAGATGACCCCCCTGCACCACCACTGCGACGCCTGCAGAGAGGACCCAGACCGCCTGGTAACAAGGAACCCGACGCCTGGACCAAGCACTGCACCCGCAGCCCCCAGGACCGAAAGGAACCACCTTCCAGTGCAGGAGTGGCCAGCAGGCGGCTCTCTTCCTAGCCCAGTTGGTGGGTGGCCCAAGAAGCCCCCCTGTGCCCTGCCTGCAGCGCCTAAGTAAACCCCGGGTCCCTCCATTGATTTCAATAGCAAACCCGATGCCTACTTGCACACAGCACCCGGCCGCCCCTGTGCCGCTGAGGGTGTGTTTTCTGTGCCTGTTTGTGTCCCCCCCAGTGTTCTACAAAACCCCCCTGGTCTGCTCTCCGAGGACACAGGTACTTACCTGCTAGCAGATTGGAACCGGAGCACCCCTGTTCTCCATAGGCGCCTATGTGTTTTGGGCCCTCCTTTGACCCCTGCACCTGACCGGCCCTGTGTTGCTGGTGCAGTGACTTTGGGGTTGCCTTGAACCCCCAACGGTGGACTCCATATGCCCAGGAGACTGACTGTGTAAGTGTTTTACTTACCTAAGAAACCTAACTAAACTTCCCTCCCCCAGGAACTGTTGATTTTTGCACTTTGTCCACTTTTGAAATAGCTTATTGCCATTTTATCCTAAACTGTGTGTACTACTGTTTTAAATCAAAGTTCTATACTTACCTGTGTGAAGTACCTTGTATCTTATGTACTTACCTCAATTCTTGAAGCTTTTGGTTCTAAAATAAATTAAGAAAATATATTTTTCTATATAAAAACTAATGGCCTGGAATTAAGTCTTTGAGTATGTGTTCCTCATTTATTGCCTGTGTGTGTTCAACAAATGCTTAACACTACCCTCTGATAAGCCTAATGCTCGACCACACTACCACAAAAATAAAGCATTAGTAATTTTGCCACTATCAACTTCTAAGGGGAACCCTTGGACTCTGTGCACGCTATCTCTCACTTTGAGATAGTATATATAGAGCCAACTTCCTAATAATATTCTCCAATGTCTGCACATAAAGCTGGGTGAGGGCCCTAGCTTCATGCTCCTCATATATTCTGTGGGGATATTAGACCAAAGAAGCAGCATGATTGAGGGGGATTATGTTGTGATAGATGAGTGGCTTAGGAATAGCCTATCAATTTCCACTTGCTGTATATCATTTCCTGTGTGTTGCTGCAGAGTGGGAAATCTGTTATGGGCTTGAAATATGCATAAAAAGGAATACATTTTAAAGGCTAAAACATTTTTGAATGAAAACATGTGTATTATATGTGAATCATATTTACATTCATAAAATAGTGAACAAATGCAAGAGTGAGATAGTGATGTGTTAGTGTATTCATGTTACAATGAGATTTGCTTATTTGATTATGGCATCATGGTAGTGCAATAAGGTTGTCTCTGGGTTGTAGATATAGACAGTGTCAAAGTTTATAATTTATCATTGACTTGATGCTGTCCAACAACTGTGATGCTACAACCAAAGTAGCAGCTTAGGTGAAAAATTGGCCTACTGCCTGCAAACCTTGACCTCTGTTAACTGTGTGTCCATCCCTGGGACTATAGATGGGACTGTAGTTCAGGGGTTAGGTCTACATATAAGCCTCACTTCATGGTGATGTAGGGCAACACTCATCAGACTAACATTGTCTTGCATACAAATTCAGAGGAGTACAAAGGCATCCCCGAGCAAGAACAAGCAATTTAAAGCAGAGTTTGATGATGCCAAAAGTACTCTCAACAATGACTCATATACATGTGTGTGACCTGTTGTACTTCTGTTGCAGCTGTATGGCTATATGTAAGAAAAGGTGAGGAGATGGCGAGAGAAGGCATAAGCGGCATCACCTTCAACAAAGGCATGTAATATTTTTTGTAAAATGTAGGTTTATTGAAAAAGCTGCAGATTTTTCATACACGCTTGCATACAAAATGAGGAGCAAAGCAACAAATATATTCACCAAAATGGTGAGCTAACATTTTTTTGGTGTGTGATTTTTTTTTTTTTTTATCCGAGCAGCCTGTTTGTTATTGGCAGCTTTTGTAATGAGTTTCGCCTGTCGATGTGTGTGGCAGAGTCCTGACTGTTCACTCCCCGCCTTGCCCTTTGCAGTAGCATGTGTTGCACTTTTTAGGCTTTGTTGGGATGTACAATTTATTATTACTTCTACCAAACAATATTCTGCAATTTAAAAATGATATTAGTCCATAGAAATATAGCACATCCATGTTTTAGACATTCAAAATTATGTGTTACCTAATTTTCTTACTCACCCTATCTGTTGTTAGCGTTATGCCATGGCTCCATTGACTTCTATGAGTGTGTATTGCAGTGCCAGTGATTGGCCATGTGTGGTGCTTAATTTACAACAAGGTTTAGCTGGGAGGGCTGCTAGCCTCTTTTGTCTTTAGTATTCCTATAGTGAAGTTTGGTATCCCTTTTTTGAGTAGGACTTGATTTATTCTTTTGTGTGTTTAGTAGTGTATATTTCCCATTTTGCAAAAGTTCCCCCTTGCCTCTTTTACAGTCATTAAATAAACTCATGACAGAGATGTCTGCATAAAAGAGGTCGTACAGGCAGATATCTCAGGCCACAAATGTGTACATAAGATTAATGAATACTAGAAATAGTACTAATGGGGAACTATGTTCTGTACTAAGCAATTCTTCAGTTATTAGGCCCTGAAGCAGTGGCTCCACTGAAGGCACAGAGGTTCCAGCCTGCCTAGCCAGGGTCGCTACAGATGGCAGGTCGTTCTCTATCAGGGAAGCAGCTGACCTACTGCTTTCCTGGAAGGCTGACAGGTCACTGCCATCCTATAAACGAGCTCCTATATTGTCTGTCTTAAGAACATCTTAATAATATCTTGATCTAGGGGAACATTAGTAATTCAGGCCCTTGAATTTTATAAGGTTTAAAACACTGTCACTTGATTACATAAATGTTGCACTGATGCAACCATGCAGTAAATGTTTGTTTGCATCATTTTGGTTCTTGGTTAACACAGGGTGGATTAAATATAACTCACACTGATAATACATTGTTACGCAGATGACATCGTCTTACTGAATCTCTCAGGTACGGGACTCCAAAAAGTGCTAAGAACCTTCATTCAATATTGTACGACTAATAAGCTGGCGGTAAATACGGAGAAAACCAAGGTAATCATCTTTGGCAAACTGATAATTAAGAAAAATAAATGGTTACGTGGGAATCAATCTGTGGAAAGAAGCTATAAATACCTTGGCATCTGGCTACAGGAGCGCTGGTCACATCACTTGCACCTAAACACCCTGAAAGCGAGGTTGGCATCGCTACTTGCATCAGTCCAAGCCCTGGCCTCAAAACTACAAACCCCAATCTGGTGTCCACTCCTTACAGTGATAAAAGCAAAATTCATGCCAGCCCTAACATACGGTTTGGAAATGTATCCAAGCAAACTGAACGACTTCATGAACATTGCACAAAGCAAGGTCTTTTGCCTTCCCTTCTGTCTTCCACACAGCTCCTCACCAACGCAGATTAGGTTGGAATTCAGATTACAAGGCCAAACATTAGTACAAGATGGGGCATTACTCAAATATGCATCCATGCTAAGACTGGCCCAACCAAACACACTAAAGGCACTGATCTGGGAGGATATCAACACAAACCAGGCAGAAGTCCCAAGTCCATGTCTAAAGAGAATCGCTTTCACTATGAAGCATCTGCAGGCAGAGGAGTTATGGCAAAAGTCTTTACCCCATAAAAATTTCAAGCAACTTCTAAACAAACAAATCAAGATGCTCTCCTGGAGAAAGGTCAAAGATAAGTTCAGAAATCAATCTCACACTTGGATGACAATTTACACATATAAGGCTCCAACAGCACAACCTTATATGGCAGAAATATTAAAAACATCCCTAAAAATAAAGGTGCTACACGCCAGACTCAGACTACTGCCTGCATTAAAGACCGAACCAAAATGGCTTAGACCCACAAACAACAGATGATGCAGACTTTGTGCGCACCACCGGGAAGACTTCATACACATCCTTTGTTTTTGCCCTGCTCTACTACCCCAGAGAAAGCTGCATCTAAAAAACATTTTCAACACCAATGGTATCAGAACATGCCAGCAGTCTATTCTGTTTAGTCTGAAAGGATTGACTCCACAACACATGGCCTGTTTCGCAAAACGTATTTTGAAAACAGAACTTTCCTTAAAACATGCCACCAAAAACCAAGATGAGAAAACAAACCCTCAACTGGCATAGGAAATGAACCATGGCAGCCCCAGGCTTATGAGTAATGACCACAGTCTCCACACCAAAGGCACTCTGCATACTCCAACTGTGGACTGAACTACTTATATTTTATCAGTTTGACATTGATTTTGGATGTTTTTCACCTAGGTCTTTTTGAGAAATGTCTAATTTAATAGTCAGTAACTCATGTTGTCCAGTATGTAAGGCTATGCATCTCACAATGATCAACACCTGAACAGGGGTTAACTGGAATAAAAACCAGAAAGAAAGCAAGATTGTATTAATTGTTTTACGATGTTTTTTAACGTCGCCGCTTGTACGGTTGCAATCATTTTAAGTAATTACGCAATAAAGCATAAACCTTCAAATTGTTACACAAGCATTCTTGCACCAGGGCCAAAAGGGAAAAAGGGATACTAAAACCATTGGCAAAATAAGAGACATCCCTTATATGGCTTCTGTTAAAAAATAAAATAAAGTCACTGCTTTTGAACTACTAAGGTCACTACTAATTTGAAACAGGGAAACTCCATTTTGCTTCAAGCTAAAGTTCATAACTTCCATTAAAAAAAGATGGAAATGTGTTTCTTCCATTCGTGACATAGAAGCGCAGCAAAATTAAAGCACAAATTAAGTTTCCTGTATTTTTTAGACTCATGCAAAAACCCTTTGGGCATGATTCGAAAAGGGATGGTTGGTGATAAGGTATTTACCGCAGTCTATAGATAGGTAAATGGTGTGGTAAATGCCTGCTATTGTTTTACTTTACTTTTTTCTTTACTCTTTTGGTTCAGTTCCTTAAACGCATTAATACCCAGTCCCATATAAGCATAAACCCAGTATATCAAGGTGTGGTGTACTAGAACACCTTCAGAAAGGATTGTCATATTACAGACAGTTATGAAGACAAAAGGGTGCATAACAAAGGAAGGTGCTGAAACCTGATGCTGGCCCAGTGAGGAATTACACGTGATGTACACATCAAAAGCTAATACAGTTTCTCTGTTTAAACATACAAATTAACTTGAAAAGATTAATGACATGTCTATGGTCTCAAACGTTTTTGGAATTATACATACAGATGAGTTTTCGTTGAGATGTGTGGCCTTATTACCGACTGGAGCAGGTCCGTACTTGACATAATTGTGTTTAAAGTGAATTCGTTTAATGAAATGTAATTATAAAGAGGAAAAAGCTGCTTTAAAGTAACCCATACACTTTCAAAGACGTAATTACAAGTTTCTGCTTCTCATTCAGTTAACAGAGAAAGTCAGGAACAAGCTTCAATGAGAATTACGCTGCTTTAATTGAAAGTCATAATAAACAGCGTGTGCCTTGTAATCCTACAACATGGAAGAAGATTTCCAAGATAAAAGTTTACAAGTATTTGCTCATACTGTGACATTATTTAGGAAGATATTCACAAACTAGTACATATTTGAGGCGTTATCTTATGCCCAGGAGTTTGGTAAAGTTAGTCTTTTGGAGGTTTACAAAACCCCTTTGATCTGCAGGTCACAATCTTTGACATTTGTAGATGTTTGTGCACATCCGTTCCCGACCACAAGGGAGGCACTCAGCTGCGCTCACGAAGGATCGCGCCAAGCCAGGCAGAAGATGGGACAGCAAAACTTTCTAAAATTTAAATTGACTAAGGGCCTCGTATAGATATTGGCCGATGGGTTAGTCCATCACAACATTGCCAGAGATCTGGTCCGCCAACATCTAAATCCCAAGGGATATAATTGGGATTTAGATATTGGCAGACAGGATATCCATCACTGTTATAACAGAGTAACTTGTTCACCAATTTCTAAACCAGGCCTTAAGTCAGAGAATTTATTGATTTGCACTAGTTCACCTCCCCGGGGCTCAATCTTTTGGACATTTTCTACACACAGGAGTACTTCTCCAACTGAAACTGTTCAAAGGTCAGTGGTTTTTATTAAGGCCTGTTTGTTTCACTTTGGCAACCTGCGACATATTCTTTCTTGTCCCTCGTTTGCTATCTGTTTCAGTACAAAACACATTTAATTCCTCTTTGCTTCACCATAGGAATGTGATTTACCATGGATATCTCAGTTATGCTATCCCATGCTAGAAGTTTGCCCCGCACACAGTCAGATTTCAACTGAACTTCATTAAACTGGACCACATCACTTCAGTCTCCATGATGACTGCCAGTTCAAAAGCCCATTGGGCCTGAATACTTTAGTTGGAAAAGTCAGAAATCTACTACTCTAGTTTGTAGTTTGTTCTATCTTTTCTGACATGCAAACAGAATACCATAAGAACTCCTGGGGATCGATTACAGTCATGTTTTTTCGGGTTTAAAGTTTGGGGAGAGTACGTGTGGATTTTCCACTTAATGGAAAATTCAGATGAGTGAATGATGCAAAAATGTGCATCAATGTAAGTAAACTTTATCATACCTTCTGCAGACTTACCTCCTCCTACACCCCCATGGAACATGTAGGATGTCTCTTATTGTTGCTTATGTTGTATCTGATTTTTCCAACAGAAGAAGTGCTTTGTGCTTTTATATGCTATATCTAACTAAATATATGAAATTGATTATATCCAGTTCTATCAAATGGACTTTTGTGGTTCTGGTATCATTCATGAAGGTGTACTCTATGTTACTCTATGTTACTCTCTGTTACTAAATTGATTTGGGATTTTTCTTGAGTTGTGTTTTCACTTTGTCACTGTTTGTGTGCTGCAAAACCCTGTACACATTGCCTCTAAGTTAAGCTTTCCTGCTTTGTGCCAAGCTACCACAGGGTTAAGCATAGGTTAATTTAGTGACTTTGTGGTTCACCCTGATAAGTATTGTGTGTAGGAAAGTCTTCCTTTTTGCCCTGGTCACCCCGAACATTTTGGACCGATACTGGTGGTTACTGATTCTTGGCTGTGCCCTGGCTACTGCTTACCAGTCCCAGGGCCAGGGCTCTGTGCAAAGTGAAGGTGCAAATTAGGCTAACTATAATTAGCAATATCAACCTACCTATGAGTCCCTAGTATATGGTAGGGCATGTAGGTTTAGGGACCTCAACATATGCAGTGCACCCATAGGTGCACAGCTGAGGTGCCCAGTGTCATTATGAAGCCAGCCCTGCCTTGCTGGCTGCTTTTAAACTAAAGTTATGTGCAAATTCGACCTTGGAATTAAAAGTACTTACAAAGCCTTAAACTACCTTATTTTTACATATATGTCATCCCTAAGGTGTAACATAAGTGTCCCTAGGGTTGGGTTCAACCTAGCTATAGGCAGGGACCTTAAACATTGTTTTATAAGCCCTGAGGAGGTAAAATAGCCAAGTTCATTTTTCCCTCACTGTAGTGAAAGGGCTCCATAGGCTAAAATGAGGAAACTTTATTTTAATTAGTAAAGTCCCCATAGGAGCCAGATATTTCGAGTTTGGTATCAAATTAATTGTTTGAATAAATCCCTCAAATTGTCATTTAATATAACTAGTTCAGGTAAAGAGTTTTAAAACTCTACCTGAAAGTTGTCAACTTTAGCTCTGTAGTGCCCGTCTCTGATTGGCTAGCCTCTGACAGCCTGGTCAGGCTCCCTTGATAAGGTGTGAAGTGGCCTGGGCTGAACACAAAGGATGTGCCGGGGGAGGAGATCTGCCTCAGAAAATGGTGAAACAGGATGGGAAGAGAGCAGCCAAACTGGTCTTCAAAGGAGGAAAGGACATTTGGAGCATATCAAGACCTCACCCATTTCCTGCAACCCCAGACAATTAGGTGCCCTCTTGACTAGATTAGGAGAGAGCAGGAGAAGGGTGTGTTAAGGATTTTTAGCCACACCATTGGTTGGCCTCAGCCTAACCCAACCTCCAAAATTCAGTTTCAAACATGTTGGATTCTTAAAGAATGCTGCTCACTGGGATTGATTTTTGCCACACTTCCCAAGAAGTGGTCACCAAGGGGGAAGTGGCCTGGCTTTGATTGGACAGTCAACCCACTTGCTTTGCACCACAGGAGCAAGGATAAATATGGCAGAGCCGCACCCACACCTCAGATCCCTACAAGGCACAACATCAGAAGAATGAAGGACTGCTCTGCTGGACCTCTGCCCTGCCCCGGGACACTGGACCCTGAAGGACTGCACCAGCTGCACACTTGGGCTTCACCACAAGAAGGACTTTGCCTGGCTTTAACTGGTTCAAGAGGGGACTCCCTGCTTGCTACTGGTGAAAAATAGCTATCCAGAGTCCCCTGCATCAAATCCTGAAGAAACTGAGCAGCTGACCACTGTCTAGTGGCCATTTTGGACTTTGAGCCTGGTGCATTCTGGCAGTTGGAGTCCTAGTCCTCAAGGAGCAACTTACATCTTCTGGAACCTTGAGGTGAACTATGTACTCCTAAAGGACCTTCAATGACCTTCTGGAAGAAGATCCAGAGTTTGATGATTTTTTGGTAAAAAGCTCCATAAATGGACCGAGCCGTCGAGAGTCAAGCCAGCTTACATCGACCGTGACCCGGCCTGACCTGCAGATTCGTCCCGCTGAAAAGCTCCAGAGCCCCAGACTTCCAGGATTTCACCAGGGGCTCCTGGAAAGGCAACGATATTGACTCGAAATCGGCTTGCTGTGGAGGGTCATCTGACGTCAGACAGAAAAAGCTCCAAAAAAGTGACTAAGTCCGAACATAAAAAGTTGACTGGGACTTCCCGCACACTTTATCGGAGGAGGGCTCTAGGGATGTCACATCAAGATTCAGCTTTGGCCCGTACGAAGATCTTCATCCCGAACAATCATCTAAGTCTGAATGTAGAATTCTTCACTGCGGTCTCCTGCGACACGTAACCGAAGAGGGCTTCAGGTCGGTAAGATCAGATTGGTTACTTCATCCCGCTGAAGAAAATCTTCAAGAAAAAGACTAAGGTGGTCATTACGACCCTGGCAGTCAGAGACCGGAAGGGGTAATGTGGCGTCCGTACCGCCAACAGGCTGGCGGTACGGAGGCCCTTATTACGGCCGGGGCCGGCGGTTTCCCGCCGTTTTAGCCCCGGTGAAGAGGCTGGCGTAAGGGGTGTCCTGGGGCCCCCTAACAGGGCCCCGGCCAGCTTTTCACTGTCTGCATAGCAGACAGTGAAAAGCGCGAAGGGTGCAACTGCATCCGTCGCACGGCCGCAACACCGCCGGCTCCATTAGGAGCCGGCTCCTATGTTGCGGCCTCATCCCCCTGGGCCGGCGGGCGCAAACTTGGTTTGCGCCCGCCGGCCCAGCGGGGATGTTGTAATGGGGGCCGCAGGAGTGCGGCCGCATTCAAGGTCGTAATGACCCCCTAAGTCTGAAAGTAAACCTTTGACCAAGGCCTCGAGCTTATTGTAGCTGAGCAGGGCTCCATTGTGGTTGGCCTTAAACTTTGACTTAGCCCCAGTCGAGGTTTGACCAGATGTCCAGAGTGGTACTTTTAGTTTCTAAGCGTTAAAAAACATTAATTCTTTAAAAATTCATACCTCCGGTTACCCTTATCCGATCTTATTCATTTTGGTGTCAAATCAAAGATAGAAATATTTCATATTGGTTAATTAAAGATAAAAATATTCCTTAATTGGTTTTGGATTTTTGAACTGTTTCCAGTGTTTTATTTTATTACTGTTTTGTGATACTTGAATGCTTTACACACTTTATCTCCTGAGTTAAGCCTTGTTGCTTGTTGCCAAGCTACCAAGGGTTGAGCTGGGTTTCATTTATTGAGACCTTACTGAACCTAGTGGAGGTTAATTGCCTATTGCTAAGTGTAGGTACTTACCTGCCCTTAACTTTCCAACACTGTGGTTGTTGCCTGAGTGGGACTTTCAACATCCTCAAACAATAACCCAATTTCTTACAACTTCCATATTAATTTCTTGTAAGCAACTCTAGTCATTTAACTGGGTGACAATATCCTGTTATTTATGCTTACAGTCATTGTCTATGATCTATGCTGGTCCAGATTTCCAAAGAGTTTGCACTTGATTTTAATGCAACCCGATGGAAAGATATCTGCTGGGAAGTACAAACACAACTTTATGTTGGTTAGTAGCTCTTGCAATTGGGTTCTTCCCATTCAGTACACCAGGATTTATTTGCATTTTTTTGATCTCCTGGTTTTGGACTTTTTACTCTTACTACCAACGTCTCTCCAATGTTAATCACATGGCAAATGAACTTCTCATCTTTACCGCCACTGTCTGCCTGTTAGAAATGGGGTCTCTAATTGGCAGTGGTTTGCACCCTGTTCACCTATGGACCGTTGACTCTAGTCAGGGTAAGGAAGTCACAGCTAATATAACCCCTGCTCCACCCCTTAGTAGCCTAGCACGACAAGTTTGACTTATCTCAAAGGAAATATGCAAAATATTTGTACACACACACACACAGAAAACAGTGAAAAGACTGCAAAGGAACTCCACACCAGTTTAGAAAACTAGCCATATTTATTCTTGTAAAACAAGACCAAAGCGGCAAAAATCCAACAAACACAAGTCAAAATAGCTCTTTTTATACGTTTAAGCAAGTCCTAATCAATAGAAAGCAATTAATACATCTCTTTAGCACAAAGTACCTGGGATGCATCCAGTGCTTAATTTGTAAAAACAAATGTACCGGTGCCCAAAGCTTTCCTCTGAAACATGCTGCTGCTGCAATTAAATGATTACAGAATAAATACAGAGGTAGTGGAAATATGAAGTCGTTGTGGGCCTCTTTAATCCATTTTCATACGCTCCCCACCCCTTCAACTCACTCTTGCAGCTTTCTGCTTTCTCCCTTTGTGAGGCTTTTTCATTTTTCTTTTCTATGTCTTTCCCATGTGTGTCTTTCACTTGCAGTAAATGCTTGAGGCAGAAAAATAAGTGTTGGCCCTCAAAAAGGAGTGCTGGTGCCCCGGAAAACATTGGCTCAATTAAGCACTGGATGCATCTAAAACAAAGATGATGCCGCCACAGGAGAGGTGAGGTGCCGTAAAAGCAAAGCGATGCATCAGTTCCTTACTGGCAATGAAAGTGATGGATCTATTCTTTCCTTGCAGAAAAGGCAATGCAAAAAGGGCCTGGTCCAACACTGCCCTTTATATAAGGCTGCTGTGATGTGAACACGTGTGAACATGTCTTTGGGCTGCACAGGGGAAACTACTGTTGTGCACATCCTGATAACTGCGCACAGAGAGATTGGCACAGTGGGGAGTCTGCATGATTAAATATTGACTTGGGATAGGCCTTATGGAATGAGGGTACACTAATATGAAAAGTCAGTGTAATTTACTGCTTTGTCTATGGTGATACTCTATTATACACATAGGGAGAGAACTACCTTAGAGTGCAGTTTCACTCCCCTTTGGCTTACAAAGAGCCTTGATTTCTTGAATTGGATTATATCTTTTTTGGGAAAATCAATTATGTAACTTCCCAAATTATATCTGTTCACCTTGTGGGTTATGTGGGTCATATTTCCTTGGCTCATATCAGGACTAGAGCCCATTCCTTTTGTCACCCTGCAGTGCCCACTTAATTACATTTCTGTCCAGCAGCAGGAACTAAGGCTGCCCACACAAAAGAAGCAATTAATAGTACTTCTCCCAGCTCCTGGGGAGGAAAGAGGTGGAGTAAAAGGATCTGCATCCATCATTCAGCTATCAGACTACACTAGGTATGGGCTGCCCAAGACCACTGAGCAAAGGAGAGTGCCTAGACAATTGGAGGTACCCCACAGTGGGTCTCTCTTTGAAATCCTAGTGTGCAAGTCCCTGGCAGTGATGTCAGTGATGGGGCGAGATGAGACCTTAGGAGCTGATGTGACCAGTGGCTCCTGGATGATGCCATTTTGGACTGTTCCAGCTTGCTGTGCAGGACGGTTGGGCATGGTTGAGAGGTGACGTGGAACCCTAGGATTGGTCAGTGGTGTCTAACTTCTGAAACCTTCCCCTGCCCTTTAAAAACTCTTGCACAAGGGGAAGACTCTCGCTAGCTGGTGGATTTTTCTACACTTCTCGGATGGATCCTGGGACCGCCACCTAGAAGTGGAAGGAGGATTGATGTCCAGTAGACCATGGGACCACTAGGTCTTCCCAAGGTCCATGGAGGCTGGCCCTGTTACAGCCCGAGGGCCCATTGGGGAAGTCCTGGACTTTTCTGCACCCAGAAACCAAGATCAGGAGGAGAGCTTTCGTAGGGAGCCCAGAGAATCAGCTCCTTGAGGACTGCAATGCTTAGGAGGCCAGGAGGGTGCTGCAACTGTCCCTTGTGGATAGAAATCATGACCTTGAGTAAAATTAGCCCAGGATCATCAAAATGGCCAAACGGGGCCTGAGTTAATGCATTTCAAAATTTGCAAACATTTGATCTTTTTCTGCCTCTGCCACCCAGCCTGTAATTTCCCCCAGGGTGAACAAGGGCCTGGCGCAAAGGAGCTGTCATTTCATTTTCAGTGAGAGGACATTTGGGATCTCAGGAGTCCCCAACCTAAGATGGCAGGGTACCCCAAAACATTCACCACCCTTGGATTCTCCTTAGGATTTCAAACACTGCCAATGCTGGAGCTTTCTCTGTACAGCTAGGAGTAGGAGAGCTGCACCCTCGAGGGGCCATGTGTATGGTTTTAATCATAATGGCCTGAAGGGCTTAAAGGTGGTTAAAAGCAGTGCTTGTATTGATGTGCACCCTAGGGGCCAAGTGTGTAGTTGCAAGGCAGTGTTATATCAATGTGATGCTCTCTAGTGCTGTTTTTCTAAGTGTAGTTAGATGGTGAGAAATGTATAAAGAATACAGGGACACAGGGTTTACTCATTCTAAATGTTTTATTGGTTCACTATAATAATGTCAATGATTTGTGCTCACAGTATATATGTTTTATCAGTATTAATAAGTGCATCCACGCTGGTGTATTATGTGTGATAATTGCATTTAAGTACAAAATGGTGATTTTAACATGTGGTCTGTTGTGTGAGCCCTATAGGGCTACACAATGTCATATATGGCGTTTTCCATCTACCAATGTACATATTTGTAAATTATTGTTTAGTGTTTAGCATCGTGTGTGTAATATATGCTTTTCTCTTTTTTCTAAAGCAAAAGTACTGACTGGACAATCATTTATTGAGTGTTATTATTCCATGCCTGTGAACGGTGATTACAAGCCCATAACACATGCCCTGAGTAGGCCTTGGACTGCTCTGCTTCGCGACCCTGAGAGACTCAATCGCTACAATGGGGTGCTTCATTCCCAGTAAGGACAATTGTGGACCTATTACTTGTGGAGGCCACACAACTAATGACCAAATTTACTACAGTAACCCAAAGTGAAAAAAATACAGCACAACACACTGCCTTTCTTCACTTTGCATCAAGGAGTCATTCCAGGGGTTATGCATGAGTGCTCCCATGTAACCACACATGGGTTTTGTTGAAAATTCCAATCTACAAAGAGCCATAGGCAGGGATCAGAAACAAAATCCTGCACACCCGGAAGGCAGGTGTAACAAGGAGAAATGTTTACATTTTCTTTGTTTCTTTCCTTTCTGCGTTCGTACTGAAATTCAGCAGCACACATACATAGAGGAAAATGCCTTAAAGCATAGTTTTTGTGCAGGAAGGGACCCTGTCTTTCCCAAAAACTAAGCTGAGTACAATGTAGACAAACTTGCACTATGTTGAGAGAAGGCCTCCATTTGTGCATGGAAGCCACAAATACATCACCGCAGGAAGAGAGCAGAATTGTGTCATTTCTAAACAGATATGGTGCAGCTCTTCTCTCTCATGTTCATGTAATGCAACACAGCAACTTTACTTCTTGAGCTGCGTTACGCTAACTCTTTGTAAAAACGCCCCAATGTTAGAAATGGGGTTTTTGGTTGGTTAGGGTAGGTACCTAAGCCAGGCAGAACCCACCCACTCTAGTCAGGACGAGGGAGAAACCACCCAAGATAACCCCTGCTCACCCCCTTGGTAGCTTGGCATGAGCAGTCAGGCCTATACCAGAGGCAATGTGTAAAGCTATACTGCACAACACACACAACACACGCATGATGCACTAGCCCCATCACAAAGGAAACCCAACCCCAAGTTATATAAAAATAAACTGTATTGTACAAAACATCGTTAGACCAAAGACAACATGTCAGTAATACCCTGCTACCCAAGCAGTTGTCAGAACATTACGCAGTACTATTACTCTGCAAAACCCAGGAGTAGTCACATCCAGTATACCAGGTTACTGGTATATGCTGCAACATAAGCAGTTGTCAGGTAAACATTGCTAAAAGAATGTAAATGTCATAATGAACATACCATCATAAACACCCATAAAAGGAACATTGGAGAATACATGGCAAGTCATCATCATAAATGCACACGTCATAATAAACCAATGTCACTTACTGAGTCACACAGCATCAGGAATGTGTACAGGCAGAATCATATTGTGCAAAAATAACAGTAGCGCTGCACATGTCATGGCAACCACGTTACCACCAAGGTCAAAACATTATCATTACTTGTACAGGAAACATTTCACTGAGCAAATGTCTTAATCCTCAGGAATGCCCAGAACCATGACGCATTCCTTACCTTTCATAGGCCAAGTGCCTGGGGCCACATGGGGAGACTCCTGTGCTTCTTTAGCACACAGGGGGGGGTCCCAAAACTGTCTTTGCAGGGATGGGGCCTACGTGGGGGTCTCCCTCCTACTCATTAGGCCGTCTGATGACGGGCGAGGGAGTGGAGTGGCACGAACCCCCTCCTATACTCTAGAGAGGCCTCTCCCCACACAGAAATGTATGCCAAAAAGGAGAGCAAATCGCCCTAATGGCCCCTGTAGGCCACGACTGGCTCATGCGGGGGCAGGAAGGATCAATTAACTTTTTGGAGCATTCATGCTCCTGTTGCAGTGACCTGGCAAGAGGGACTTACTCTTGCCTCCCTGAGTCCTGCCACTCGGGTGCCCCCTCCCCCCTTGGGGGCACTGCGGACACCCTCTCTGCTGGGTGTAGTCTCCTATGAGGCTTCTTTGCCGCCCAGTAGAGGAGATAGGTTCTTGCAGCCTCTTGCACCTTCGGGGACCACGCGTCTCCACAGAGGGCACTATGGCGTCATCACAGGCCCGAGGGTGGCCCAGGGAGCAGGAGAGACTTCTGACGAGGTCTCCCTCCCTCCTGGGGGCCTTGCCCTGACACACACACTCGCCCACACCCAATCTGGTGTGCGAGTGCTTTTCAAATCCCTGGGCCGCCGTGGTGAATTCTGGGCAATAGTTTGTGCCTGCCTGTGCCCCTGGGGCAACTTTACTCAGAGCTCCTTGCTCCGGGGGCACCAGGCAAAGGATGAACCCTTCGGCCTTTGTTTGCTCGTGCCCCGGGGCATGTCACGAAGTGAATTTTGGACGCGCTAGCTCCTGGCAGCTCGCCCAGGTTGCGGCAGTGAATCCCCCCTCGAGGAGATGTCAGAAAGCAGTCCAAATGTGCTTAAACATATAAAGCAAAGCGTTCCTCACGCACTACGTTCCAACACAGAAGAATTCCAATCTAGTGCTGTCCTCATGCTTGAAACAGTAAGATGGCAGGGGAACAGGGGCCTCAGCACCTAGCTCCCAGAGAGAGTAAAAGGGGAGCACAGGGTGGTAGGGCCCAACAAGCAGGCCAGCACAAAGAGTTGCAGTCAGACAGGTCCTCCTAGTGACCCAGCAGGTCACAGGTCAGCCCAACAACAGCAATCCAAGGCGGTTCCTGGTGAGTCCCTCGAGCAACATTCTGTGTTCATTTCAGTTGTTCAAGAGTGTCTCACCTTATGGGGAAAAATCCCCTTCACTCATTCTCAGTCTCCGCCTCATGTTTTACACAAAAGGTGGAGAGAGGTTCCAACCAGTTCCAACTGGTTGTAGGAGTGTCCCCTCTCTCCTCCAGCACAGGCTCCAGACATCAGTTGAGGGTAAATGAGCCCTTTGTGTCAGGCCAGGGCACAGCCTTTACAAATGAGGGTGTGCCCCACCTTTGATTCTCTCTGCCCACGAAGACCATTCAGAATGCAGAAGCACCTCTGTGACACCTCCACCCTCCCTGTGTACAGGCTGTCTGAAAAGTAAGCACAAGCAGAGCTGTCACTTTGTCCCTAGACATGGGTTAGAGTCGAAGTGCAAAACACCGGAGTCATACGCACATAGAAATGCCCACTTTCTAGAAGTTGCATTTCTATAAGGGTAATAAAAAAATCCACCTACACCAGTAAGCAGCTTCTTTCACTACCATTGCAACCATACCAAACACGCCTACGCTACCCCTCATTGATCAGACAATACCACTTAGACATATGTTAGGGCATTTCCAATGCAATCCTATGAGAAGGGCAGCATCCACAGTAGTGAGAAACCAAATAGGCTGTTTGTCATTAACAGGACAGGTCACAGAACTAGGCTATTGTCCTGCCTTTTACATACATAGCACCCTGCCTACCTTAGGGTTGACTTATATGTAGTAAAAGGGGAGTTTCAGCCCTGCCCTGGAAAGTAAATTTAGATGCCAGGTTCCTATGGCTGTAAACTGCACCTGAGACTGGTTTGAAAGGCTACTTCTGTGGGTAGCGCAAGCTGCGCTGCAGGCCCACTATTAGCATTTAATTTATAGGCCCTGGGTATAGAGATACCTGTGTCCAAGGGACTTACAGGTAAATTAAATATGCCAATCAAGTGTAAGCCAACCATACGAAGTATAAAAGGGAGAACACATGCACTTTACAACTGAGAAGCAGTGGTAAAGTGCCCAGAGTCCTAACGTCAACAAAAAGGGTCAGAAAAAAATAGAAGGAGGAGGGCAAAAAGTTTGGGGATGACCCTGTAAAAATGGGCCAGGTCCAACACTCAACATGTTCAATAACAAATTGCATCACAAAAAAGAAACAACTCTTGAAAATTGCACTAACAGAATTTAAATGCACAAATATTGAAGGGCTTTCTCATGATCTCATGCACAAGCTTGTTCAAACCCAGAAAGGAGCATTAAATCTTTTTATTTAAAGACATTGTTGTTTTTTACATGGCATGGCCTATCACGGTCATGTTATGGATCAAACATTTGACATTTCTTATACCCTCATCTGATAAAGCAACATCTGAGGATTGACAGTATTCATGCTTTTTTGCACCATATGGTAATACATAAACTCATGCTTTCCCAAATTTAGAAAATAACAATCCATATGTGCATTACACAAAATAGGCTCAGTGCCTGAGGTAGAACAGTTTGAGACAGAATTGTAGGGACGATGGAGTCGCTGCTTGCTCAAATTCTGCCCCCCTGTTAATCCACGTTTCCAACACTACATCATATTAGCAAGAGTGTAATATATATCTTAATGGAGGACATAACAAATCTCGTCAGTTGCGAGCTGCACGGTATTGGTGCGGCTGTAACTTTGCAGCAGTAAATACTAGTACTGGGTACTAACACCACATCAGTACCTTGCAATTATGAATTAATTCTCATAGAAGGGAAAATAGCTGTTCATGGGATTCCCTTTCCCACGATGATTAATCTTTAGATGTACTACGTGCTCCAAGATGGTAGTAAATGTTGTCCGAGGCGGGGTTGGGGGTGACAAAGAGAGGGAGAGGATGTTGTTAATTATGAGCGACACTGAATACTTCAAGTTCAACAGGGACCAGGGAACAACCTAATTTCAACCCATTGTCAAGTAGATTTAACCGGGCGGACTTTCCCGTTGGTAAAATAGAGTTTCTCATTGTAATACCCTGTACGTCTGGGTGCAGGAACAATGTCCCACTCACGATTGGGTGAAGCAGAGGTCCACATAGTAATTTCACACCACTCAACTTGTAATCAGTTCCTGAATTGAGTCCTACTACATAAACAATCAAAGGCTGGTAACTGCCTTAATTGTTTTTCGTGAGGTTTTATATTTATGTGTGTAGCTGTCCCTTGGAGAATCACATTCACCTGTTAGTTTCCTGTGTTATCCTCAAGTATTATTCGTGTGGCTTCATGCCTTCCCGCAGATGACGCAGAAACGAAGGTTTTACATTTATTAGCGCATAAACGTAGTGCCGCAATAATCAAGTGTGACTTTAACCGAACTAATAAAGATTGTACGGGGACAAATGTGCCCTCAGAGTAGTTCGCCAACATTTATAAGCGTGCTTTATATAACGTGATGTATTAGAATTGTACTAATCTGACATAACCGTAAACGTGTGCCATGATTTGCTTGTTTGAAATGTTTTAACTTAGCATAACTTTAGTGGAGGCTTCGGCCTAGTTGCCTTGTCTCACGGTTTAGATGCTCGTGTTTTTCTAATGTGCTAATAAAACGTGTATTCCTGCTTGAAGCTGTACTTTTCCAGTGAGATCGGTTCACATGCTTATCTTTAAGGTTTCGTGCCAGCCTGGCATCTTCTTCTTTGCTCCAAGGTCAATCTGCAGGTGCAGACAATGGAAGCTCTGAAAGTGAGTTAATTGGTAAAATATGTTGCAACTTACGTTCCCGACTCCAAGGATAATGTAGGCCTAGGTAGAAGCTTGTAAATTGTTGTTTTTGATTGGACAATTTGAAGCCAACCTATGAACCCTCCAATGGAAGACCCTACTGGATTTGAACTGTTGATTATTTAAACCTGGTGCACAAGAAGAAAGCGGCCATTACCCACTGCACCCATTGAGGACATTATTGCCCATTGCAGCCATTATGGCCCATCTTGCCGACCTCGTCATTTTGCCATCTTCTACGATGCCAATTGATGTTCGACGCCATTTGAATGAGACTTTGATGCTTTCTCTAATCGAGAGAAAGAGACTTTAAGTAATTCTCGCTCTAGAGACTTTAACTTTGATCTGCCCCTTTGCATAAAGTAGTAGTTTTGTCCTTTTATCTTGCCGCTGTGAGGCAATTGCCCCGTCCACCCTGCCCCCTTTGCCCCGTCCCATGCTGATCGAAACCGGTACCTGTGAGACGAAGACTTCCTTGAATGCTGATTGAATTTGGTAAATATGAAAGGAAAATGTACAATTGCATTGTGTTTCTTTTTAGGTAACCAACTGCTGATTTTTGATAAGAGCCCTAGTTAGGAGTTTTCCAAATCAATGTTGCTAAATTGTTTTTTTGCATGAAGTCCCACATGCAGATGCTAATTTGAGGTTAGATGAGGATTCATTTGTTGCACGATGCAATTTGAGACCTTGTTATGCTGACTAATGTATGCAATTAGCCCATTACAGATTATAGTTTTAGTGGTTTGCGTTGCTATTATCGAATGCATTGTTATTCAAATGCTGCATAGATTGCATCTTTTCGCCGTTATGGACAGCTATTAATGTTCATTTACATATATCATTTGGTGTTGAGACACATTTATATCGTGCTAACTTTGTTAATATAGGGAAATAAATTCATTAACTTTGAATGAACTGGTGTGGTTATTCATGGCCGAAAGGACATGGTTCGCCGAAATGTTTTCTGGATTAATTGTGAAGTGTTATGTTGATCAGGGCATTGCTTATGTTCGTTATTGATTATTGATTTGATTAAATTGACTAATCTCGGGTGAAGAGAGCCCCACTTGGTCAAAAGATTCATCGACCCAAGAGCGTCCAAATACAAGTAATTTATTAGGACGGAACGCTCTATCACCGCTCAAATCCTATGGGGCACCTTGCAACTACCTGACAAGCATTACGAATACAATAGGTAAATAAAAAGATGAGATAAAAGAATAAGCCTCCTGAATGAAACTCACTATGCAGCATTCAGTGCAGACTTCTGAGAAGCAAATTTCTCTTCAGTTATTACCCTTCACTTTCTCACATCTCACATAAACCACGGAAGGAACGTGAAACAGAGACTCCTGTTCAAGTGTTGAAAGTATAGAACCAGATGTCGCTTCCCTCAGAACGTTTCCCAGCCTAATAAAACCGAGGAAAGCTGTAAAAACAAACGTGTTACCTTAGCTTGCAAAACAATGTATTTGATCGTCTAAGAGATGCGTTTTGTCCTTTAATACAATGATCTGCTTAATATAAATGTTATGAACAAATATTACAACACGGAAAAATACAACAGAGTCCAGGATAATGAAAATTCATCTGACCTAAAGCTAAACGTCGTAAGCGTGAACTTAAATCATAGTAACAGTGCACAATCACAAAGAATATTTTTCGTAAACTCTGTTTAGAAATGAGTTTGCAAAAATAGATGCAAATTACATTTCTTCGGATATTCCTCCTTTTTAAAAGAGAAAGTAGTGGAGATATAGGGGCAATACTTAGCACCTTTCCTAAAACTGATGTTCACTGCATTTTGGAAATCATAATAGAGAGCAGATGCTTCAGCATGTATCAAAAACAGATTGTTACTAGTAAAGGCCAATGGCTTTCTCTTTCATACATGAAGTGAGAAATATTGTCCAGACTGTGGCAAAAATTACAAACTTAAGCGGGACAGAGCAAATGAAACGTCAGTCGCACACTCTGTATTTAGATACATGATATTGCACATTGCTTTACACAAACCTGCATAATGAGAGACACACCTGGTACACACTTGTAATCAATTCCCCAGTCTCATTGTCAAGTGCAAGAAGGGCTTTCATTGAAAAATGCAAATTAACTAATCTTGATATCTGTAAGAAACTGGGTTATTGGTTGAGGAAGGTAAGTACACACCCCAAGTCATATTCAAAATCCTTGTCAGGATTAACCCCTAAAATAACTAAATAAATATGAGCCCAACCACCGGGTAGCTATGGCACAGAGCAAACAGGCTTAACTTAGAGGTAATGTGTAAAGTATTGAGGCAGTACTGAAAAAGAAATAAAGTCAAAACACAACAGAAGACAAATTGTAAAATAATTTAGAAGCATAGAGTACATTTAAAAAAATAAAATGACAGAAACAAAAGTGCAGGAAGTAGAACTGGAGTTATGAATTTTTATACTTTGAGGGTCAAAATAGTGCCAAATACAGTCATGCACCAACAGCGGTCATCTGGTTGTACTTGACAGAGACAATGTTAAGGTTTAAGGCCAACCATGATGGAGAGCGGGTCCGAACAAAGAACCAGGTTTGTTCCAGTGAACAGTTTTATCTTCAGATGCGGAATCTGCAATGGAAGACAGTCAGTCTGTCAAAATAATCTTTATTTGATTACCTAAAACCATAAAAGATGCATACAGAACATTATAATCAGCATTATGATACATAAATACAAAATCAATCTGGCAATAGTCTTAATAAAATCCTTCAAAAGTCATACTAGCCACTAATCATACTAGCAGCCCCACCGTAATCATTGTCCCTGGCCATTAAGGAATATAGGGTGAAGGTTCATTCAGCGGCATTGTATGGTGCAGAACTGTGAGTGGGGAATTGAAAACCTTAGTGGGCTGGTCTCAAGCGAAAACAAACTAATTACATCTCTGTTTAGCCTTCCAAGTAGCACCCCAAGAGCCCTTTTGTTCTTTAACACTGGGCTAAAAAGAATTACAGACCAAGCTAGAATTAGGCCTCTCCTCTACCCTTCCCAAATCAATATGATTTCCAAAACCATAGTCAAAGGGCAGTTTTGGCTCAAATGCTAAATTCATATCATCTTAACGCGAAGCCAGGAGTGCTATTCAAAGTTGTCCCACTTTAGAACCTTATATGGATGCCTTTGTTCCACCCCTAGCCCGCAACCTACTGATAAAAATGAGGGTTGGTACCTTGCTATTAAAAGAATTCACATACAAGTTGTCTTCTACCAACCTAGGCATGCACAATTGTCCCCTTTGCAATTATCGCTCAGAGGATGTGCAGCGTTTGCTCTTCTTCTGCCCGGCTTATGACAGGCCAAGGAAATCATGGATACAACCAGTGTGTAATAATATTGGCATAAAGCACTTTAGTGAAGCATGGCAAATTTTTAGATAGGACTGCAGCATCAAGATGACACTTAGCGTTGGCGTATTTGTTAGCTTTTAGGCGTATTAAGAAAGCAGCAGGTTTACCTCTATAGAAATGTAATTCCTATTGTTAGAAATGAGGTCTCTAGTTGACAGTGGTTTACACCCTGTCCAAGTGAGAACACTCACTCTAGTCAGGGTAAGGGAGTCACACAGGTAAGATAACTAGGGATGTGCGGGGTGCTCAGCTCCAATGGTGGAACTTATGGAGTTTTTGGAACTCCACGCTCCTCTTGGAGAGTGGAGCTGTCCAAAAAACTCCACTATCCCTGCCAGCGGAGCGGAGCTGACCAGGTGCGCAGATAGTCTGTGCTTGCGCTGTGCAGCCCATAACTGGGCTGCAGCGCGTGCCAGAGCAGAGGAGGGAGGCAGCCGTGCTGAGGAGCACTCGTCGGAGAGGAGGACCTCCCAGTAAGACCCAGGTAAGCCCTCTTCTTTTTTTTGTCACTGTTTGTGCACATTTGTGCACAAACAAGGACTGGAACGGCCATTTTTGCTGTATATGGGCCTGGCCTGAATTCAGGCAAGGGCCGTGGCAGTGAAAGCTGCCATTTCAGGCCTCTTGTGCACTGGCCTATCTCGTGGCCATGCCGTTGCACAAGAGGCCTAATACAGGAGTTTACATTGCCAAGGCCCTCTGTTGAATGCGCCCGATCTCTGAAGCACTAAGCAGGGTCGAGCCCGACCCTGCTTAGTGCTTCCGTGATCGGGCATACTCAGGACTCCACTGGTCATGGAACATAGCCTCCGCTGAATTCCACTGATTTATTTTTTTAGCTACATGGAATTCTGTGGAGTTGGACAAGCAGTTCAGCTTCTCTCAGAGTCAATGTGTAAAGTATTTGCACGCAGACCCACACAGTAACACAGTGAAAACACCACAAAAGTACTCTACACCAGTTAAAATAAAGTAGCAAATATTAATCTGAGTAAAACAAGACCAAAATGACGAAAATCCAACTCACACAAGCGAAGATCTATGGGGTTGTTTACAGTGTTGTGGTCCATGGGATGAACATTTGTTGTATTCATTAAAACTTCCTGAATCCTATTCATTAATATTGATTAATATATTGGATTTTAACAGTAATGAGTTTTCTTATTGATTAATTGAAGACTGGATCTTATGTACCCAAATTATGTCTAAACAATTCCTCTATGAGTATTTTCAAGTGGGACTTTGTCTGTACCTAGCTGGGTTGCCCCTAAGTGTGTTGATTCACTTTCTGAAAGTGGCATTTTCAAACTTACTATTTAAAAACCAACTTCACCAAAAGATGTATTTTTAAATTGTGAGTTCAGAGACCCTAAAGTCCACTTCTTTATCTGCTCCCAATGGGAATCTACACTTGAAAAATATTTCAAGGCAATCCTCATGTTACCATATGGGAGAGTTAGGCCTTGCACAGTGCAAACCAAATTTAGCAATATTTCACTATAAGGACATGTAAACATACCAGTACATGTAGTAAAAGGAAAGGTTTGGGCCTGGCAAGTGAGTGCACTTGCCAAGTCGAACTGGCAGTTCAGATCTGCACACACAGACACTGCACTGGCAGGTCTGAGCTTGTTTACAGGGTTACTCATGTGATTGGCGCAATCAGTGCTGCAGGCCCACTAGCAGCATTTGATTTACAGGCCCTGGGCCCACATAGTGCACTATACTAGGGACTTACTAGTAAATTAAATATGCCAATCTTGGATAAACCAATACCACTTAGACAGACAGCAGTTGCCATTTGGCACTGGTCAGCAGTGATAAAGTGCCCAGAGTCCTAAAGCCAGCAAAACCGAAATGCAGCACATAGTCAAAAACAGGAGGTCAGAGGAAAAAAGTTTGGGGATAGCTGTTATGTTTTGATGTTCGGAATGGTTTTAATGCATCATTTGACATTATTATGTGGATAGGCAAGGATAGGTTTATGCCACCTTTTTTCTTCTTTTTGTTTTCATTTATTTTGTCATTTTATTCTATTTATTTGAATGTTTTTAAATAGTTTTTATTGCTTGTTTTACGGGCTTGCACCCAAAATAAACATATTTTGATGAACTAATTTAAGATAGGGCTGTATATACCCACAAGATTCCATAATAGCATAAACTCAAAAGGAGAACTTACATATATACCTGCTCTCCCTGGATGCTTGCACCACAAAGATATTTATTTTTATTCACATAAGGCCCCCACAAACAATCTTATCTGGACAGGTGTATAGATCTGGTTGTCCCAGATTCCTGAAGGCTGATCTGATATAGCTGAGCCAATGAATATGGTCAGCCTTATCTAGATGCATGTAGACCTTCAGGATTGTCTTACTCAGCACCCATTCTGGACTTAGCCATATTGAAACCAATCTAAATAAGGGTCGCAGGGTTAGCAAGTCACAAATGTATCCGATCCCTAATTCATCGTGCACAACAAAGGAGGTCACAGTTTGAGGTACTTAAAGTAGGCATCTCAAAACTTATTCTCCATTACCTGTAACTCAGAGGCCTCCTTATAGCCCCAGAAATCACTGCCATAAAATACCAGAGCACAACATTTAGAGTGATAGGTTTTAATCACTGCCTTAATATGCTTGGATGCTAAGTGTCTGGCAAAGTCAAGCACTGAGAGAGACCATTGCCTTGTCTGTAGCATTCCTTTTAGCTGATAATAGGGGGGGCAATGAACCCTTATCATCAAATAAGACCCTGAGGTAAGGGAAGGCTTTTACCCTAAAAATCCTGCCCCCCTTCAGGGCATATTTTCTCCATTCCTTTCCTCCAAGCCCCAACACCATGGTACACAAGTCCAAATTGTTCATAAAATTAACAAAGGAACTGAGCAGATATTGCAGACCTATCACATTCCTTACTAATGACACTGCATTGTCAGCTTACAAATGAGCAGGAACACAATATAAATTCACTTGAGGGATGTCTTTACAGGCTGCACATAGGGTCTTCCCCAATTTTTTTATATATAAAGTAAATAAGGGGGGGCCAATATGCATCCCTATCTGACTCCCAAGAAGACCTGAAGTGGTGCTGTGATGTCTACAGCCCAATGATATCTAACTACTGTGAACAGATCTTTATGCAGTTCATGTCAAAATACACTACATCCTTGTCAAGATCACAGTTTACATCTATTGACAGTTTACTTGTATTGACCTTGTCTAGAGCTGCCCTAGGGTGCCCAAAGGCCAGATGTAACTGCCCCCCATTGGCAATTGTATACTTCCCTATAATCAACTGCAAATCCAAGCCATGATGCAGGTTACTTCTGCCTGCTCTAAAACCATAATGTAACGCATACAAAACCTTATCTTCATCCAACCATGATGACAGCCTGGAGAGGATGACTCTTTCCATTACCTTGACTACTGAGTCAATGAATATTGTAGTTTTCCCCTTTTTGACCACCAGGGTTATGTTGGACCTAGACCATGATTGAGGGATTTCTTCTCTTACTGCTGCATTTAAAAGAGTGGTCAAAGGATTTACCCAATTCACGCAATCTGTTTTATAAAAATGAGCTGGTACACCACCAGGGTTGTGCGCTTTGTTTTTAGCTATGCAAGCAATAGCCTTAATTCATCTTCTTCACGGAAAACCAAGTTAGATTTACCATAGATAACCTTCACAACAGGGTCTAATATATCAATAGATTCATAGCCATACAGTCTCTGAAAATGATGCATCCAGGCTTCATATCATTGTCAGCACCTTAAAAATATGAATAGTTCACTATCTCCCAACATCAAGCACTTTTTTTTTTAAACGTTCACCTGGAGAAGTTGATCCCATTCTTCTTCACTAATAGCATTTTTTCCGGTTAACAACTGCAGTTATGTAGGACTTTTTACATATGGTAACTTCCTTGCTATTTCTTGGGAGCTAAGAGCAAGTTTTGTTGAGATTTGTGCAGTTGTGATCAAACCATCTACATTTCAAGGTCTTAGGTTTCCCTTCTGTAATGGTTAGGCTCTCCCAGATAAATGAACAAATTCTATGGAAGGCAAGTAACAATCAGTCAGGGTCAGTAATGGTCTCTGAACATATATGGATTCCTGACCACATGTGAGATTTAAGTTTCCCAGTAAAGCCTTTGTGACTACCTTTGACTACTTCAGTCTACTGCCCTGATCTAATGGTTTGTGGCCCTACACCTCAATACCTATTCTACACTTGATATCTTTCACCTGTCTCCATTAAATAGATAGTTGCAGGGTGTTATGTTCACTGCATTGACTCCAAATGGCATTGTGATGATTCAAAAAGTAGACTAAGGCCCTCATTATGACATTGGCGGTAATTCCTGCTTACCGCAGCGGTGACAGCCGCCAACATACCACCGCAGTGGCAAATATCTGTTCGCCATATTATGACACACACACAACAAACCAACAGAATACAGCCACATACACAAATCCGCCAGCCCAAAGGTCAGTGATAAAGTGGCGGTCCCAACACCCACACCGTTACGCCAACAAAACCACGCCCATCACATTATGACCCATAAATCACCATGGCGGACATTCAAAGGCAGTAAACCATTGGCGGTACACACTGCCGTGCTCAGAATGGACACCCACATACAAAACAACACCAGGTTGGTCAATACTAAAGTCACACACCTGACACCCATACACACACCACACCGACACACACCGACAGCACTATAAAACACACACCCACATTACCCATAACCCTTCATGAGTACAAATCATTGCCACAAGGCTGACACCTACACCACTGCAACACCTAGACACACACACCACTTACACCCATACATCCCTCATGCACCCCACATCACACACCCCACCACATTACTCAACACACTCTCACCAACACACACTGCACAACACCCTTGTCCCCGAAAAGGCGCCCACGTTTCACTGATGAGGAGTTAAGGTTCATGGTGGAGGAAATTGTCAGGTTAGAGCCACAGCTTTTTGGAGCACAGGTCCAGCAAACATCTATTGCAAGGAAGATGGACTCATGGCGTAGAATCGTGGACAGGGTGAACACCCTGGGACACCATCCAAGAACAAGGGACGGCATCAGGAAGAGGCGGAATGACCTGTGGGGAAGGTATATTCCATAGCAGCAAGGCACCAGCTCGCCATACAGAGGACTGGCAGTGAACCCCCACCTCCTCCCCCACAGTTCACAACATGAGAGGAGCAAGTCTTGGCATTACTGCATCCTGAGGGACTCGCTGGAGTAGCCGGAGGACTGGACACTGGTAAGTGAACAATTACCCCTTATCACATCCCCTACCTGCATGCCATCTCACCCTCACTCCCATCACTCCACTCCATCCCACATACTGCACCTCAACATATGACTAACCACAATGCCAAGCCCTGCATGCTATTCCAATACATGGACAGCCCTCCCAGCTCTGCACAGACACCCATCACCAAAGTATGCACAGCATTGGGGAAACTAACAATGCCGCAATACATCACCATACACAAGCAAAAGGTGGCAGGGCAACACCAACGATGGAGAGGAAGCCAGGGACCTACAGTATGTCACACATATGAAGCATAATACATCACTTACATCCCCACAGGTACCCCAGCCAATGTCAGCGGAGAGGAGGTGCCATGACTAATCGGTCCCCCAACAGAAGATGCCCCCAGTGATGAAAGTAACTCTGGACTTCAGGATCTGGATGAACTACCTGGCACATCAGGGACTACTGGACAGCCGGTCACTCAAGCCCACTCACACTCCACCACTGAGCCTCCCCCATCAGGATCTAACAACACAGCACCCACCCAGCGTACCCACACCTCTGTCCCCAGGACACATCAATCAGCAGTGTGCCCACCTGTACAGGGACCCCAGGCCACACTTTGTACCCAGGACAGTCAGGGACCTGGGGTTGGTGGCAGTCGGCACACCGTTCAGGGGACAGAGGCACAGGCCAACAGGGACACTGGGAGGCCTGCTGTGCACCAGGGGAAGAACAGGACCAGGGAACTGACTCTCCAGGAGGCACTCTCTGAGATCCTGGGAGCCTACCAACATTCCCAGGAGACAATGGGCCAGATCATTGCCAACGTGCAGGAGAACAGGCAGGTGCAGGTGGGACAGTATCAGGGGATCAGGGAGGACTTGCAGGCCATTAACACCACCCTGATCTCCATAGCAGGGGTGCTGGCAGACATGGCCAACATCATGAGGGAGGCAACAGCATACCAGCAGGCCCCTACCACTAGCCAGTCCATTGACCAGCCCTCCACTTCTGCTAGTCGGGAGGAGTCCCTGCCACAGGACCAACAGGCCACCATCACCCCTCCCCCTGCAGAAGGTGAACCACCCTGCAAACATTCCCTGTGAACCAGACAGAAGCTAGAGACACTTGTCAAGACCACCACCAGGAAATGAGACTCTCCTGATTGTCCCCCTTGTGTCCCACTCAGTGATCTTGTCCACTTTGAACTGCATTTGCTCCCCTTCCTTTGGTCCCTTGGACACAGCACCTGTGCTACAAACAGACTGGAACAATACCCTGGACTTTCCTCCATCATCCCCCCATTCCATTGCACTCTCTCCTCAATTTCGTAGCACTACCATACCTTGAACACAACTTGACTACTAGTATTTTGTGTATTGAAAATGTGTATTTATGGAAATGGTAACATCTAGTGCAAATGAACTGTACACTGTGAGAGCATAGAAAAAATGACCTGTAGCTGGCTGTAGTCAGCACATCAGTACACAGGTGTTATATCACTAACATCTGTAAAATGACAAACCATAGGTGACAGTAAGTTGAGATGCAAAGCAAGTTAATGCCATCATGCTACAGCCACACAGAACACGCCAATAGTCATAGGAATGTGCAGTTGCACTTTCTCACCTGTGTGTCATTGGAAGTACTGACGGATAACTTATGTTCTGTTGTCCTCATCCTCATCCTCAGCATCCTCACTGTCCTCAGGGTCTACTGCTGCCACAGGGGCATCTCCAGTCTCCTCCTCCTGCACAAAAGGTACATGGCATCTGAGGCCCAGGTTGTGCAACATGCAGCATGCCACTACAATCTGGCAGACCTTCTCGGGTGAGTAGCACATGGATCGACCTGTCAGATGGAGGCACCTGAAGCTGGCCTTCAGGAGGCTGAAGGTCCAGTTGATGACCTGTCTGGTTCGCCCATGTGCCTTATTATAACGTTCCTCAACCCCTGTCTTGGCATTCCTCACAGGGGTCAGCTGCCACGATGAGTATGGGTAGCCAGAGTCATCTGCAAGTATTGAGGGAGCACATTTAGCCTCACACAATCCTATGGAATTAACACCAGAAGGCATACATTAACATACAGTGGGTGGGGACCAAGGCCACCTATTAGCCACACCCTGTGCCTCTGTAGTTGGGACATCACATTTGGGATGCTGATATTTCTCATAACAAAGGCATCACACACTGATCTAGGATACCTAGCATTGATGTGGGAGATGCACTGGTACTCTAGGCACACCATCTGCACATTCAGTGAGTGGAAACTCTTACGCAATAAGGGGGCAAACACAATATGTGTAGTGTCAATCACCCCAATAATATTGGGGATATGTCCCTTTGCATAGAATCCAGCCTTCACAGTGGCCAATTCTTCCACCTGGGGTAAAGAAATGTAGCTACACATGCGTTTTACCAGGGCAGACAAGACTCTTGCTAGCACGATTGAGAACATTGGCTGTGACATTCCTGCTGCCAAGCCTACTGTCACTTGGAAAGAACCAGTTGCCAAGAAATGGATCACTGATAGCACTTTCACAAGAGGGGGGATTCCCAGTCGGATGACGGCTACATGAGATCAGGTCTGACTCCAATTGGGCACACAGCTCTGTGATTGTGGCCCTGTCCAATCTGTAGGTGAGGATAATTTGCCTGTCCTCCAGTGTAGCTAAGTCCACAAGGGGTCTGTACACAGGGGTATGTCTCCACCTCCTATTCATCGACAGTGGTGGGTATCTAAGGGCACAAAAATAAGTAGGCTGTCACAACTGGAACAATTGAACCACAACTTCAGTATACTTGGTGTACTTATGTAATGTGACAGTGTTAATGGCGAGGTATGTGCCAATCTAATCTGTGACGCAGTTAATGTTGATATGACTGTCCCCCCCTCCCCCCGAAATGGCGACAGGGACAGGTGGAAGGGAGGTAATTCCACTAACACTGGGCATCGTGGCGGACGGCAGTCTTGCACCGCCGTGCAATTCCTCATTGGATAATATGGGGCTCTATGGAGTACAGTGGCCAATGGGGATATGCGCTGTGGTGACGGTGTACACTGCGGCAGATGTGACCACCATTTTCTATCTGATACTTCACTTGTTTCCTGACCTTCAACAGGAGAACACCTACATTGCTTGTGCTGCTGTGACCTGTGTCTGGAACCCACCATGGCCCATGTGACCGGGGAAAGGGCCCCTGCCTTCACTTCAAAGGAGTTGGAGCGACTGGTGGATGTGGTCCTACACCAGTACAGATTGCTGTATGGGCCTCCAGACCATCAGGTGAGTACACATTGGGCACGATGCATGTGGGAAAGATGCATGGGGATGTGTGTGCAATCATCGTGTCAATGGGGGCATGGGAAATGTCTTGTGGTGGTGTACATGGTGTGTGGCAGGCGATGTGTGTGCCAATGGTGATGGAAAAGGGTATGGTGGGCCATTTTTGTGACAGGTTGGACTGTTTGTTTTATGGTGTTCTCCTGTCTTATTGTCTCTGTAGGCCAGCGCCCATCAAAAGAAGGGATTATGGCATGCCATTGCCAAGGATGTGTGGACCCAGGGGCTCTATGACAGGCCGAGCACCCACTGTTGGAAACAGTGGGCGGACCTGACCAGAGACGCTGGGCATAGAAGACCGCGGAGGCCCTGCTGGGGAGGGCCTCCCAATGAGGAAGGGGTGCCCGTTGGAACCTGACTCCCCTGAAAGCCCGCATACTGACGGTGGCCTACCCTGAGCTGGATGGGCGCTTGAGGGAATCACAGCAGCCACAAGGGGGTGAGTACAGTCAGTATCATTACACATTTTGGCAGGAGGGATGGGATCTGGGTGGTGGATGTGAGTTAGTGGGTGCCCCTAGGGCCAGGCCAGACATTGCAGCGTGGGTCAACTTTAGAGTAACGGATGTACATCAAATAGAGGTAACCTAGCTTGTTAGCAGTTCATTTCAGACAGGGCATCATGGGTGGCAGGAGGTGTGCAGTTGACAGTGTGTGGCCTTCATCTTGCCTTAGCATCTAGCCATATCACTGGCAGTGCAATGCATAGTGCTTAAGCCTGTTGCCTCTGTGACAGTGCTGTGTATGCCAACTGTGTGTTGGTGCAGTCAATGACCCAGTGTTTCCTTTGTCTCACTCCCCCCTTTTTTATTCTGTCATACTGTCCTTGTGAGCATTAGCATCATCTGGCGAAGGAGCAGGGGCATCGGTGACAGAGGGAGCTGCATCCCACAGGACCCAGGAGGCAGAGTCCACTGACACGAGGAACCAGTGGGACGGAGGGCGAGGGTAGCACCACGGCAGAGACAGGAGGTGACAGCACAGACTCAGATACCTCCTCCTACGGAAGCTCCCTGGTGGTGGCGGACACCTCTGTGACCACCCCAGCTGCAGGTACAGCCGCCACCCCTGTACCAGCACCAGCCTCCCAGTAGCCCCTCAGTGAGTTGCCTGTGCCCACAAACCCAGGAGGGTGGGCATCTCCTTCGCCCCAGGCACCTCAGGCCCTGCCCCATTGAGCCCTGCTGCCCTGAGTGAGGAGGCTGTTGACCTCCTGAGATCCATCGCTGTAGGGCAATCAACCATTGTGAATGCCATCCAGGGGCTGGCATCCCAGATACAGCAATGCAATGCATTCCTGGAGGGCATTCACAGTGGATTGGCGGCCCAACAGAGATCGATTTCGGCTCTGGCCTCCTCTCTGATGGCAGCCATTGTCCCTGTTTCTGCTGTCCCCCCTCCAACTACCACTTCCCAGTCCCATTCTCTTCAACCCCAACCCATTTCAGGCACACATACTGATGAGCATGCACACAAGACAACACCCAAGAGTGGCACAGGCAAACACCAGCACCATACTTCATTCCACAAGCACCAGTGGGCAAGTCACCCACTTGAGAGACTGTAGCTTTGCACTCCACAGAACTGAAAAATGGCCATGGGGCCCCCTCCAGAACCAGTGGGATTGTCCCTATCTTTGGCTGAGGTGCCCCCATGCTCCTGAGGTGCCTGCCCACTTGCAAACTGATGCCCATGCAGAGTTCTATCCCGATGACGTCAGGATTCAGGATGGGCCTTGGACTGTGTCCTGTGGCCATGTGGGCCTTTGAACATTGGACTGGGCAGAGTCCCTTTGTGTACATGTGTACATATCTGTTTCATGGACAATTCCATTTTTTATTAGCTGTTAATATTAATACATTTCCCTTTTGTGCATTCCTGTTGTCCTTGAATTATTCTGCTGTGTAAATTGTTTTTCGTGTGCAGCTGAACGTGTGTCTGGTGTGTGTTGTGCGTATGTGTGTCACTCTTGTTTTTCTCTCTCCCTCCTTTGTGTGCTAGGCAGCTGTACTCACCAGCATCGTCTTCGTCAGCGTTGGTGTTCCAGTGGAGCATAACCTGGAAGATCATCGGAAAAACGTGCAGTTCAGCTTCCATGGGGGCGTTGTTCTTCCTTTTGTCTCCGACGGCGAGTCTTTTCTCGTCAGTGATGTGTTTCAACAGGCTTTTGATGGCATTGGAACCGTCCCGGCAAATGTGGAGGATTGTAGGGTCTTAATATGGTGGGCGGTACTTAGTCTCATGCCTGGCTGTTGATAGCGACCGCCGGCGTGCGTGGTGTTTCAGCCCTGGCGGATGGTGTGGTACATTGGCTGTCTATGGGAGTTATCACCACCATGGCATTAATTTGGTAGCAATTACCACCATCCTGTTGGCTGTATTACCACCACTTTATCACTCACCGCCAGGGCCATAATGAGGGCCTAAGTTAGCTGAGACCAATTTGTAATCAATGATGTTTGAAATTAGCCTAATAAAGGTGGGAATAGCTTCTGCAAAATTTCCCTCACCTTTCTTATGGTTAAGGAGTACCAGATAATTGTCAGTCATAATGCTGCTCAGTAGAGTGCCTTGTTTCATTTGCTCAAAATGTAAGTTACCATCTAGAGGTGACTCCACTTGGGGTAAACTAGGCAGGGAGCATAAGAGAATGTTAAAATCTCCCAGTAAAATCGCCACACACGGGGAACATTGCTTTCACAAATATCTGACAAGAAACACATTTGAAGCCATTAAATGATTATTAGGGGTATTCTGCAAATATGAGTCATAAAAATGTAATACTAGTAAACTGAGCTGTGTTTTTTGTATGTCAGATTAACCGCTAATAAAAACTTTGAGCCTGTATTGACTTGAGACACTTTACAGGGAATATCAAGGGAAATTTATGTGAATAAACCACCCATGTCTCTACCCCTAGAAGAGGGGATGGCCAAGGAGAAAAAGGAAATGTAACCATCCAAACAAAAACGTATTCCTGTATCCCAAATTTCTTGTAGACCCTCACTATAGTTACACTTTAATAGGCTCAACCACCTAACATCAGATTGCTTATTAATCAGGACAGCAATATTCCAACTAAAAATGTAAACTGGTACTCGTCTTATGTGTTGCAGCAGGTGTATGAAAGCACTGCCATTCACCTAAACTGCCCTGAGTCACAGGTATTTTGGTGTCAAGGTTGGTCAGTTAATCATTACAATCAAGGGTGCTTAATACTCCAAACATATTCTCCACGTGTATGGGCTCAGTCCCAACTTGATGACTTGCCTATAACCCTGACAAATTCACTCTCTCAGAGACTTTTGGCGGATAAAAGTAAAGGAAGGGTAAAATATTAAGTCCTGTCATAGCAGGATCAATCCGCAAGGCTTGACATATTAATTGCCGTTCACAATCTGGATGATCAAAATTGATGAGAATGCAATCCCTCTCCTGTGTTTTTTGCCTGGGACCACCTATTCTATTCTTATAACAATGAGCTATACGATCCTGATTCCCCATCTGCCTATTGCACCAGTGCATTACTTTACCTTTAAAAAAATGTTTAGTTTGCCTCAATCCAGATCTTAATGGTTGAACACCTTTTAGAAGTGCTACCAAATGTGTTGGTTCAGGAGGAAGGTGGAATCTATATCTAGGAGTGTATGGTCTTTTTGGCCGAACTGTGGTTTAAGGGGGACACTGCCACCCCGTAGTTATTATCATCCTCTTCTGGGATTCTAAGATTAACTTTACCCTGGCAATTATAGTGTATCTGTTTCGGTGGGGATCTAACCCACTCACCACTCAAGCTTCTATTTCCTATGTTCCTGAGAGGAGAGGACTTTTGTTCACTGATTTTCCCTCTGACTAATTCATTGCCAGACTAGTGTGGTGGACGAGAGTGGAGATAATTCAATATCTAGGTCCCTTGATGGTTTATGATATAGTTTGGCCACTCATTACAGGGACAGTTGTTAACAGTTTTAGGATCTGGTTTAACACCCCCCAAAAGGCCTGGATTTAGAAGCTTGGACTCTACCAATGACATTTTCTTGAGCATGCTAGCTAGGGCATTCTTAATTAACAATTTAATCCCCCCATGTACACAATTCAATTTCAACCCTCAATATTATGCAGCACGATAAAAGAGTTAAGTCCTCTTTGCTAATCTGGGACAGTACATCACCCTTGTGTGGAACCACCTTCAGCCTTATTGATATTCCCTTGACTAGAGACTTTTTTTAGACCCATGTCCTTTTTTTTATTTCCCTTAGCAGGCTGGGTGGATTCAAAGGAGGATGCACATGGTTCATGATGTATGTCGACTACTGTGACTCCTTCTGTGCTTCATCCCTTAAGGGGCGACCTCCTGGTCAGAGGCCTCAACATTCTTATTTTCCTTCATAGTCCATGTCAAAGAGTTTTTAGGGCCAGCAGCTATGCACCTTCATCACATCGGACCAACAGGTCGGTCCCTGTCCCCCATCAGTTCTTGGAGCAAACATTGGCAAAAGGTTTCTAAGTACAAGGTTTCAGGAAACTTTAGGAGCAGCAAATTTAACAGCAGCCAAGGGTAAAAAACTTGGGGACAGCACTTGGGAGTCAAGACTCACACCAACAGAATCCTTCAGCAGGGTCCAGGGCAGGTCCACTTGGAACTGGCCAGCTGGAATGCAGTTTGTTGTATCCCTCTAGCCCAAACACAAGGTCAGTCTTATGACCTGAGTACATTTCTGTGTCCTGGGTACAAGAGGGAGAACAGCTCCAGCCTTCAGGGTGTTTCTTAGCTCACAGACAGAAGGTTTAATCCTCTTCTGTTCTTCCACAGGTCGACATTATCTGAGGAAGATACTGTGGGTGCCACATATATGACCGGTGCATGACTGTAGGTAAGGGAAAACTCCTGGCCACTCCTTAACTAATAAGGTAACAGTTCCAAGGGAGACCCTAGCCACTTTTACAGTACTACATGTGTGTTTTACTACAATCAATCCCACAGTGTCCCTATCTTTCCCAATCCAACATGTCAGAAACTTTTATTCCCCATGTAGAACTTCTGTGCCCACCCTGAAGGTTTGCCCAGAGAATTGAGCAATCCCTTTTCTTTTTTCACTCAAAACCAGATCTGGGGATAACTCTTCTCCCACTGGGCCTGGTGCCTGACTGGCTAGGGGGACATAGAAAGGGGGCAGGCCCAGATGTTACCTACACCTGACTATGATAGGAAAGGTCCTTTTAAAGTTAATTAAGTCTCTGGGAAGATCCCAGCTGATCAGCCTGCCAGGGGAAAAGGCCACCTCCCCACGCCCAGGGCCTTTGTCTATGCTCTTGGAGTCAGTTCATAACTGACCAGGGAAGCTATTCAGCCCCTGGGTAACAGCTGATAATGCATGAAACCAAGCATCAGAGAAACAGGTCTTTGGAGATGTGAACTTTTTATTATTTCTCAGGAATTACACTGTTGCTTCCACTATCTTCACTAGACTTAAAAGACATCTTGGCTATCAGGGCTAGTTCTCTTTGGCTCATCTCATGGGGCAGAAGGTCCTCCTGCCTCTCCAAGGTCAATGTCAATATTTTCTCCTTCAATGCAAAGGTTGCCAGTTGCAGCTTCATACCCCCTTCTGCTTATCTGCTCTCCAACTCTGACTGGGTCAGGATGTTAGAAAAGGCTAAGCTCCATGCTCTGGACAAGGCAGGGGATCAGCCTACTGTAGTCTCATTCACTCCTGGCACAGGAGCCTCTTCGGGGCCATCCTTCTCCTCTTCCTCTATTTCTTCTTCCTCCTCTGTTTCATCATCCTCTTGCTATGTGTGTGGGACTGCATTAGACGGACATCCTTCCAGGCTCTGATGACTGTGTGGTAGGCCACCTTTTTTTACTTGAGGCCTTCAGTGTTGCTCAGATCCACTTTCATTCTTTCAAAACTCACAGATGAACATAATCAAGATTATTGATTTTAACTGAAATCACTGATTGGTATTCTAAAACACATATCTTGCAGTCCACCACTAAACAACAAAATGAGAAATCAAGTTATTAGCTGAGGAGGGTTTGTCAAGTTAACCACTAGACACACTAAATGAACCTCATCTCAATCTCCTGGTGTCTATAGCACAGAGCAGACAGGCTTAATTTAAAGGTAATGTGTAAAGTAATGGTGCTGTACTCAAACAGCAATAAAGTCAAAATACAGCACAAAAAGTCCCAAACCAAATTAGAATATTAGAGTACATTTTACTAAATAAAATGACACCAAAACGAAAAAAACAATAAGTAGAAATTAAGTTATGAATTTTTTAAGTTTATGGTTCAAAATAGCACCAAAAAGCTTCAAGCACCAACTTCGGTCATCTGGTTGTGAAATGTGTAAGATTTAAGGTCAAATTCCATGGAGCACGGGTGGCACCCGGTTTGTCCTGGTGAGGAGTTTTACCTTCTGACTTCTGAGTTTCTGGAATGGGAGTCAGAAATCCCCAACAGGTTAAGGGAGAAGGCTGTGGCCGAAGAGAGCTTGATATCATTGGCTAACCACTAGACAAGGTCTCAGTGAAGTCACAGAATTTTAACAAGAAAGCTCTGAGATGGAGAAATTTGAATTTTACATGCAGCGAAGGCCACTCCCTGGCTGGATATTTTTCACATCACCCAGTGAAGAATTCTACCTCAACAAAGTCAGATACATTTCCTGTGTGGTTCTGCTGAATTGGATTTACTGCTGTGAAGAAGAACAGAGCACCAGCAACCTGGATCTTTGCCCCAGCTGCAATGCACCTTCGGTTTCATCAGCTTGGTGGGTTGGTCATGGTCTTGCGCTGGTTCTCAGAGCAACAGTTGGAAAAATTTCTCTAAGTCCCAGGTATCAGCCAACTTTAGAAGAAGTACATTTTAACACCAAGAAAGGGTCCAGGGCCTTGGGGAAGGCAGTTGCTGGTCAAGACTCACATTAGCAGAGGCCAGCAGCAGGAGTCAGGACAGGTCGATTTGGAACTTCTCTGCTACGAAGTCAGGAAAATGTCCTCTTGAAGCTTATTGTATTCCTGTAGCTCAAACAGGTGGTCAGCTTTGTGACCCTTGGAGTCCACGTTTTTGCCTTGCGTACAAGAGGAAGAGCAGCTCCAGTTTTCAGAGCTCTTCTCCAATCACAGGCAATAGTTCCAGTCCTCATTTGTTCTTCCACAGATCTAGAAGTGTTTGTGCCATGTTTACACCCAGTACCAGCCCGTGGGTGGGGGAAACTTGTGGTTAGTCCCTAGCTAATAGGGTAAAAGTTCTCAGAGATTTGCAGCACTTCAAGTGTGTTTTACATCAATCACACATTGCCCTTCTCTGTCCAAAACCAACATGACAGAACCTTTCATCCCCTGTGCAGAGCTACTGTGCCACACAAGAAGTGTGGGCAGGGAAATGACAACTCCTCCTCTGTGGTTACTCAAAGTGGTTCTGGAAGCAGGTCCTCTCCCTCTGGGCTTTGTGCTTGGCTGGCTAGGGGGACAAAGGAAGGGGACAGGCCCAGGAATTAGCTATATCTGCCTGTGACTGTATATACACTTTGAAGGTAATTAAGTTCCAGAGCACAGTCCAGATAATCAGCCTGCCAGAAAAACAGCACAACTCCCCATGCTCAAGGTGTTTGGCTCAGTCCTGGGAGCCATTTCACACCTCATCAGGGGAGCTATCCAACTCCTGGGTGACAGGTGGTACCTCATGAAAATTGGCTTTTAGAGGTTTAGACAGGCAGCAGGTGACCTTTCTAAATGTATCTGTTCTAAAATATTTATTTCAATCCTGACTTTACCTATGAATTGAGCTTGTAATTATGAAAGGTTTTTTTCTTTGTCTTATGACTTTTGTATGTTTTTTATTGTTTTGGGAGTTTGTTTCCACTGACATATTTATTAGTTTTAATATCAATAAAATTGACAGTATTGTTGTTACTTTTTGTCTGTGTTCCCTGTTTAACGTTATTATTTGGAAATTAAGATATTGAAGATACTACTGGGGTCAATTCGCTGACTTGCTGAATATTTTCTACAGTTTTATCAAATTATGAAATAAATTATTCAGTAGATGGCTCCTCTGGGAGTAGTTTTTGAGTGATTGTCGTTCACACATACTCATACTATGATAAATAGGATTCACTGATTTGTGATATTTGTATTATAAAACCAGCACTGGAAAATCGAATAGCTCTGGTTTCAGTGTCCCAACACATTTAAACATAGGTATTCACAAAAGCTGGTTGCATGCATTGTATGTACAAATGTTATTTATCAAATTAAAACCTCTCCTACTGACTTTGCCAAAGCTGAGGAAAAGTAGCAAACATATTAATTTTGTGAATGTATGGAGGAGATAAAGAACTGAAAGTGTCAAACAGCATAGCTGAATATATTTTTAACATTTTGAATAATCCCTTATGCATTCCTATGGACGCATTTTCTGGAAGATGGAAAGAACATCTAAAGCTCATAGCAAGAGATGAGAGAGTAATACGTATCTGGATACAGCCAAGCCAAAGCCCAGACTATGCATATTTTAAATAATAGTTAAAGATATGTAATCCAGGCAGCTGCGCTGTCAAGTCAGACTTATAGAGGGAAATTTATGTTACAGAGATAAGCCACTAGGACAGCAAATTTAGAATAGTCATGCACTAATATTTGGTGCACTCATAGACATACTACTTTATGGAGAATTTTGAATATGGGGAAAGCTGTAAAACAATCTCGTTAAATATGTGGAAAGTAGTCCTCAGTGCATTTTTGTAATTAAAAAGGACTGTATTCTGTACCTATTTGTATGAGAGCATAAGCAAAACGGTGATCCTAATTTCACACCAATAGTTGCAGAAAAAGAGACAGAAACAATGCTTGCACTCTGTCATGATAGCTAGTGATGGAAACCATATTGCGAAAACATGTGACATTCTGTAAATTACTTTATTAGTCAGGCAGCGCTCATTCTCCCAAACAGTAACACAGAACAGCTTCACTGTATATGAACAGTAGAATCTAATGATGGAAGTGCTTCCAAAGATGCTCTAAAAACTTTTATATAACCCTTTAAAGAGGTAAGCTTTTCCGCTTTGCTCACCGCCACTAAGGGCCTTAAATATACATCTCTGAGATCACCTGGTAAATCCTCCCCAAAACTTCCAGTACTGGATACATTAATATCTGCAGGGAGAGGAGTGGCACTATCAAAAACAGGGATCAAAATTGGGACCCTGAGGGTCACCTTACAGATAAGGAATTACTGGGGATATTAGTAATTTAATTCTCAATTCTTCTCAGTATTTGACTCTTATGATCAACACACCTTACAGAAGCCAAAGTCTCTGACTGAGCCTTAAGGCTTAGTAAGGTGTTTATAGGACTCATGAAAGGGTAGCTTTAAGATGGAGTAAGGGCTTTTAGGGCTCAGTGAGGGGTAGAGTTAAAGGGTAGTAAGGGCTTTTTAAGGTTCAGGGAAGGGTAACTTTAAGGGTAGTGAGAATGTGTTAGGGTTCAGGAATGGGTAGACATAGAAGCAGTAATGGGTTTGTAGAATTCAGGGAATGGTAGAGTTAAGGGGTTTATAGTGTTCATTGAAGGGTAGTATTTAGGGGCAGTGCAAAGTATTTAGGGTTCAGGGAAGGTAGAAATGGGTTTTCAGGGATTTGAAAAAGGTAGTGTTGTAGTGAGGGATTTTTTAAGGTTCAGAGCTGTGTAGCATTAAGGGGTAGCAATGATTTTTTAGAGTTTAGGGATGGGCAGGTTTAACGCGTACCAAGGGATTTTTAGGCAGCAGGGAAGGGTAGAATTAATGGGCAAAAAGGGGTTTGTAGGGCTAGGGACAGATAGTGCTAAGTTGTAGTAAGGATTTGTAGAGTTCAGGAAGGGGTATTGGGGGTTCTGGTATGGGTAAGTTAAGGAGTAGCAAGTGTTGTGGAGTTTATGGCTGGGTAGCATGTAAGTCATAGTATGTTGTACTAGGTTTCAGGGAAATGTTGCATTAAGAATTAGTATAGTGTTTCTAGTGTTCAGAAAAGGGTAGTAATAGTTTTTAGGCCTTCAGGGATGGATAGTATTAAGGGGCACTAACAGGATTTAGGGTTCTGGGAAGAGCAGCATCAAGGTGTCGCATAGGCTCTCATTATCCTAATGAGACTACTTGATTTGGGGGGCAGAATCACTTGCACTGTGGGGGACTGAGTCTGAACCCACTACAGGTGACACCTGTCGGCCTAATCCGGGTTTTGTTCCTGCTAACTAGCAGTGCCTCATCTCCATCCCAGAGCAGGGATGATTGGGCAACCTAGCGCATGATACAATTGACTTCGCAGGGAAATCGTGGTCGCTCAGCTCTCACCCGTTTCTCTCAGTTACATTAGTCTCACATATGCAAGGTCAATCAGAGGCAGAGTATAGTTCAATAACATGTTATTGAAGTGACTGCATCTTAGATAATAAAGCATGGATTGCAATAACTAGGATGATAAAGCATGACAGGATTAAATATGTGACAAGGAGATTAAAGCATAAAGATAACGCTACCATATTGTCACTACGATCGTTAAGAATAGTCCTACCTAGGCTATGTTAGAGCACAGCATGTTAAGCTCTAATTCTATCCTTCAGTTTCCACTGGGAATACATCATCCCTCATACCTGAGCAAGAGGCCTGTAGTCTACATAAGCAGCTGCAGCGAAGCACTCAGCAATCAGCATACAGTCAGGTCATCTGGCTGAAATCTCCCTCTAACGTACATGGGTCAAAGTAGTGTTTTTATAATAAAACAGCTGATGTTCCAAGAAAGAATACCAACGTAAGAGTGTGTATGTTTCTGAGAACATTAGAGACAAAGCATACCACTTTTGCTGGCAAACTATCTTAGTGCAGCCTTGAGAAAAATACAGAGTGAAAGAAATGTTGTGTTTAAGAATGCAGTGCTGGCCTAGGCAAAGAACAGCTAGATAGAGAAAATAAAGCATGACCGCAAATGTGAATATTGTTAAAATAAAAAAATGAAGCTGAATGAAATAATTCTAGGTTAAAGTGCACAGTGGCAGGCCTAGTATGCTAAGATAGCGTGTGTAAAACTATAACTAAACTATAAAACTATAACTAAAATGGCTACACAACACCCTCCCCTTGCCGTTTCAAAGGTGGGTCAAGTCTAATTTTGTGTAAAAGCTTCTACAATTCAACCTAAGGCATATATATACGAATGTCAATAATGACAAGTTAAAGGACACCTGAGCATATATTAGAAGGAAAATTTAAAATGTTAAGTGTGCCGCCAAAAAGGCCGAATTTCAAAGGTCAGAATCATTTGGGAAGTTGCCAATTGAATCCAGGATAATTGAACACAGGAAATCTTCCACTTCAGCAAGTGGTAAAGTAGGAAGTTCATCACCAAGGAAAACCAAGGAGCATTTGTGTTCCAAAGCCTGAGCTCCTCCCAAGGCAGCAGCATTCCGTGGTGTGCCCAACAATGAGTTTAGAGCTGATTCATCCACGAAGGGCAACTCATAAGCAGCTGCCCGTAGCAAATGCACCCTCAACGCGCATGTCTGGTAATGAGCCCTCAGCGAGAACATTAACAGATCAGCGTCCAATGAAAGCAAGCGCTGTGTAGAAAGAAAATCTTTTAGTGCATGTTCAAACGAGCACCAAAGGCACCGAAACATTGGCTGCACACAATGCAAAACCGCTCTGAATAACAAAGACCAGTCAAACTCCAATTGCTCCAGGAGTGATGCTCCAAAGTACTGCATCATGCGTTCACAACACAGCTGCACTGGGGAAGCGCTTTTAGTCCTCCTTGTTGCGACAGGACAGCCATTGCACAGAAAAAGTAGCAATAGCAATATGCCACCTATTATAACCAAAGTTATCGGAAATCCTCCAAAAATACTGGAGACTATTGCGGGCATGGCTGAAGGTATTAAGTCGAATACAGAGGAGAATGTGTGAACAAAGCCAGAACCAACAGCCTTAAAGAAATTTTCAGTTCCAGTAGCACTGGATGCACTAAATATTCGTCCTACAAGCTCACCAAAGTGTCTCGGAAAGTTAGTACTTAAAAGGGACTGTATCTCTGCTGATGACCTTGCAAACTGATGCGCATAGGTCTCCCGTGCAGATGTGAGCACCACATGTTTTTGAAACAATAAAGCCTTGAGTCTACTCTACTTGTCAAAATTCACATTTGAAGTAGCGATATGGGGCCAAAACTCAGCTACTTCCCTCTGTCGTGTAGGAGGAAAAAGTACATTCCCACAGCATGTAACAATCTTAGAGACCAAAATGACATAAACTATTCTGGCTCGCATCCCACAACAGTTTTCACTAATGAGGAGGAGATAGCTGCCATTCGAGAGCACTTGGAATGCAGGTCTAATCAAGGGGACTCACTTCAGATAACAAGACAAGTTTGCTGCTGAAGCGTTGCATGACCCCTGCAAGGGCAGCTGTTTACAAACCATTAAATGGCTGACAGAAGACTCACATTCACTTCCGCTAAGAAAGACCTCTTTCGTGCCACTGAGACATTTGTTTGAGAAGGGAAGCTCCCACACCTCATGGATGTAATCTCCTAGCTTTTCATTTCTGCCCAATGGAAAGTGTTTTAAGCAGGAAGTAAATTGAGTGTTGAAATAGGCAGGTTAATGACCCCGTGTATTAACCACTCCGCAGATGGTACTTCAGACACAGTAAAAGGCAACATTCAAATTTTTCAATATTTAACATGACATAAGCTGCTTCTTTCTTAGCCATTAGTTGTTGTTGTCCCATTAAATTAAATGTGCAAAATATGTCCCTTGCACTAACATGTTGCCAGGGAACGTGACCTGCCTTCAGTGTATGTAGTGTCCAAACTAACTGCATAATGGATTTTAGTTGACTCTGTCCATGATGTAAAGAAGACATGTCATTTTGTATTATGTCTATTGCAGAAGAAACAATGTTTTTTAAAGTATATATCCGGTATATATCCAGTCGGACAGGGTATTAATCTCATTATCTACAACAGCTAATGCCTTCTGTAAGTTTTCCTGATCTATTTGCCTTAACTGAGCAGCAGCTTCTTGTTGAGAAAGCTTCCAAATTTCCTTTTAAACCGCATATAAGAAGCACTTTCTGTGTTGTTTTCTGGGGCCTAACAGGAAATCCTGTAAGTCAGTGTAGTTAGACAGGAGACTGAGGTGTTCTCTAACAGCATCCAGTGAGGATCTCTTCAACCATTGCTGGCATAGTTTCCCTACACTGTATGTTTTTACTATAACTGCATGTTCAGATAACAGATAGCGAGGGTCAGGCCTATTTGTTCTAAAACCGCCATGGAGTTTATAAAATATTTATGACACCCATTGGTATCTATTGGCCACAATAACCACCCACAAGAACGTTAAAGTGAAGCATTAAACATGCCATTCTGGACCCATTCATTGAGCTGATCTTCAGTTGCATTTATACACTTTTGCCATTTATAAAAGTTTGCAGGGGCAGGAATACTGGGCGCATTTAAATCCTTAATTTTTTCTAAGCCTAAACACTTGTCTGTTGTACTGTTTCATTTACAAAGGCAATTTGAACAGGGATCAGGCATGCTTTAAATAAAGCTTCCTTTCCGATTATTTGCAAATTTTTTGTTCCCCACACACTTTTTCAGACAATCAACTTCAGCCAACATTAATAGCCTTCTATAGCCAACTGGGAAACAAAGGAATCCGAATAAATGAATTTCGTATCTGTCAATAATATATGTAAATTTTCCGTCAATGGCAATTTTAAATAATATCACTCAGCATTTTTAACATTGTGCCCAGAAAATTATGGACAGTTTTCAGAATATGTTTTAAAACTCCCTTGTGGTGGATTTGGACTATATTTCCATTGTGTGTAATTAAAAATAGTTTTGGGGGAACTTGCTCTGTGAATGAAATTGTTTCCATAATAATTATGGCAAAACATGTCATCATAATTCTCTTTGGATTAATAAACATCCTCACTTTCAAATACAGTAAAATACTGCAATTCATTCATCATAGAATCAACTGTTTTCACATCCCAGTCATCAGAAATAACTCTGAGTATTACTACATCATTCATAGAAAGTTTAAACACATATGGTATTTGAATGACCTCCGTGGGGCTGTATATATCAAAAGTGACTTTATCCCAAAGAATCCCATCAGGAATTGGTATAGCGGAAATGTTCACGAAAGACAAGTCTATGTAGAGAGTGTGCTACTCACCCGTAAGGGTCTCAAGGCACGGGGGGAAGAAGTAGGGGGAGGGGCGGCCGATCACTGTTCGAAAAGCCATGTCTTGAGGTGTTTTCTGAAGAGCAGGAGGTTCTGAGTCTTGCAGAGGTTGATGGGGAGGGAATTCCAGGTTTTGGGGGCGAGGTAGGAGAAGGATCTGCCTCCGGTGGATGCGGGGGACTGTGGCGAGTGCGAGGTCGACAGAGCAGAGGTGGCGAGTGGGAGTGTGGAAGTTCACTCTTTCGTTGAGGTAGGTTGGTTCAGTGTTGTGGAGGGATGTGTGCACATGGATGAGGATTTTGAAGGTGATCCTTTTGTCGATCGGAAGCCAGTGAAGGGATCTGAGGTGTGAGGAGATGTGTTCATGGCGTGGGAGGTCCAGGATGAGGCGGGCGGCTGCGTTCTGGATCCTCTGGGAGTTTTCACTTGAGCTTGACTGTGGTGCCGGCATAGAGGGCGTTTCCGTAGTCTAGCCTGCTGCTGATGAGTGCATGGGTGACGGTCTTTCTGGTCTCTATGGGAATCCATTTGAAGGTTTTTCGCAGCATGCGGAGGGTGTTGAAACAGGAAGAGGTGATGGCGTTGATTTGCTGGGTTATGGAGAGGGAAGAATCCAAGATGATGCCGAGGTTGCGTGCATGATTTGCGGACGTTGGTGGGGATCCTAGGGCGGTGGGCCACCAGGAGTCGTCCCACATAGTTTTGTTGGGGCCAAAGATGATGATTTCGGTTTTGTTGGAGTTTAGCTTGAGGTGGTTTGCTGTCATCCATTTGGAGGTGTCAAGGAGTCCGGCGTGGAGGTTGGTTTTGGTGGTGGTAGGGTTTCGGGTGAGGGAGATGATGAGCTGGGTGTCATCTGCGTAGGATATGATGGTGTTTCCATGTGGCCGGAGGATGTTGGCGAGCGGGCATGTTGATCTTTCAGGAAGGTAATGACCATGTATTATTAAAAAGAAAGTAATAAGAAAGCCAATCCAAGCTAATATGGTCAAGGAAAGCCACAGATAGTTTCCTGGGAAAATTAACAAATTAGTTTTAAGCCAATTCATCAGCTTATGTGTTTTTGGCAGTTCAGGTGTGGAAGAGGCAAATGAGTCGGAAAAGACATCATTGATGTCGGCAAAGTATCCAGAAGCAGTTTGTGCAAAAACTGGAGTGGTATTTGAAGGAGGAGAACTGGTAGGGTCTCCCGTGGTGGTTCACTGTAAATGACGCCATCTGTCTGTGTAGAAGCTGAATCAAATCTATCAGCAATTTCTGTGCTGTTTGTAGTAATAGATGTTAGTGGAACTAATGCAAGATCATTTTCCACCCTCCCCAAGCTCGGAGAGGTGTCAGCGTTGCAGCTCAAGTCTTGTAGAGGGACATCTTGAGAGGGTTCAGGAACTACTGGCTGCTCCTCTTGGTCTGCTGTGCAGGATCAGCCACATGGTGTAACTTGACATTGTCGATAGATACAAAGCAATTTTCTTTAGCACCAGCCAATAGTGGTAGAATGACAGTTCTGGTACTGTTATTCCCAGGACTGGGACCGGTGCACGATAAGAAGGACTGAATTCCTTTTTCACAGCAACTTTTTCACCTACTAGATCCCCAACCTTTGCAATCCAGACGGTAGATGTTATTGGTACATCCTTAATTCCTGGCAGAAGAGTTATTGTCATGGAACTGTTGTAATTCCTGCAAGACAGTGACACGTTCATTTATGTCAAAAGGTGTTTCTGCTGCCTCCACGCCAGGACCGTCATGATCTGGAACATGTATTTGAGTTCCAAACAGGCACTCATATGAAGTACGCCCCCCTCCCCAGGGGCCTTCTAGGCAGATTGTTAAGTGCTCTCTGGACTCCATACAGGTGACTAAGCCAACTTCAACCCATACCTAATACTCTGGCTGTTAAGGATTGCTTTAAATCACGGTTTCGTCACTTGGCAACACTATTTCCCTCGGGATGAAATGGAGACGAGTAATGGAGTTGGGCCCCTGATGAAGCCATGGCATCCCTGAATGCCCTTGAGGCAAAAGCAGTGCCCTGGTCCACGTGGAAAGTCGCAATTGCATATGTGCCGATAAAGACTTGCAAATCTTTAATAACAGTCCGAGCATCAGCCGAGAGTTGTGGCAACACCGATAGAAATCTGGAGCAAGAGTCGACAGTGACTAAGATGTATTTGTATGCACTGTCCTGGGTTAGGGGACCGCAATGGTCCAAGTACACACATTGTAAAGGTTTGTTGGAAATTAGGAGTGGTGTCTGCGGTGGGCGTTTGATGGTGGAGCCCTTAACTTGTTGGCAGAAGGCACAACAAAGCACTTACTGCTTGGTCTGTTTGTATAGACCTGGCCACCAATAACATTGTAGCCGCCACACCAGCATGGGCAGATGCAACCCCATCATGCACTGTTTAATCAACGCTGGTCTTAGGTCTTTATTGGGAATTATCCAAACCCCTATATCTGGTATTTTTTACTTCAAGGAAGCCTCCCACTCTGTAGGAATATTTAGCGGGAAATGCTTTTGGAAAGGGCGTGCCTTCAGCCGTGGCTTTCACGGCAGCCCATATGTCATCATCCGGTTTCGTTCTAGAATGAGTTACTGCAGCAACAGCAGCCATAGCTACTGCGGATTTGGCTGCTTCATCAGCCAGAGTATTTCCAGCAACGTGTATTCCAATTCGCTGGTTTCCAAGTGTATGTACACCATGGACATTTGGTAGCATTTCCTTTGGATCTGCAACTTTCCCCCACAGAAGTCTGTGTTTGATGGTGTTACCTTTAGAATCTCTGAACCTATTCTGGTGCCAGTAATGCAGGTGTTCATTGAAGGACTAGACACAATATTACGAATCACAAACAATCAGTCTTAACTGTGCAGGATCCTTATGTTCCAGTGCCATCACCAGAGCCTTTAACACTGCTAGTTGTGCAGTGCAATCCCCTAGGGTTTGCGTGAAAGTATGTTGTGGATAGAATTTCTTACTCTCCATATGGCCGCTTACGACTGATGATTTCTGCCTATTGCAGGTTGTACTGAGTCATTGGTGTACATGACTCTTTTATATTAATCAATAGGCAATGTAGTTACCGGAACTGGGTATTCTACTTCATATTGCAGAAATTCTTGAATTTGTAATTTTGGGTCGAAGATATAGTCAACATCAGTGGCTGTGAGAGACGTTGCCCATTGAATTCAATGTGGATGTAATGCTTTAGTTTTTGGAAAACTGGCTTTGCTAACAGCCTCGAGGGCTGGAATTGGAGATACAACAATTATGCGCTTCCCCTGGGCCAGTGGTTTTTCTTTAATGACAGCCATCTGAACAGCAGTGAGAATTTTCTCAGTGGGAGCAAAGCGTTGTTCTGCAGCTGAATACAAATGTGATTTGTATGAAATCAGGACTATCTCACCCTCATTAAAAGTTACATAGGCGAAACCCATGGCACCAGCAATTAATCTGATGACAGATGTATTTATTTTCCCTTGTGTGTAAGTGTTGTGCTGCAAGCATGTCTCTTTGCAAAGCTTTGAGAATGCGTTTATGTTTGACTGTCAAGAATTTACTGGATAAGTCAAGACGTATTAAGTCATATATAGATTTTATGCGTGATGCATAATATGGAATGTAAATTCTGCCAAAATTTAGGACACCCAATAGGGATTGGAGTTTTTAATGGTATTTGGAGGTTGTGACTGTGTGCATTTTTCCAAGAATTGTGGCGCAAGGCTCTTTCCTTCACTTGAAAGCTTGTATCCCAAAAACAGGACGCTAAGGAAGGCTATTTTTGTTTTTTTTAAATTGAATTTATAGCCAAATTCAGCAACTCCTACAACAATGGGGCTACCCGTCTTAGATATTGCAGTAATTCATCATCCGTGAGATAGATCATCTACATAGGACAATGCTTCAAGGGCAATGTCGTGCAATATTGAAGTCACAGTCCTGGATTGTTCTTATACCCCTGTGGTAAAGGACAGAATTTTTTCTGGGAGCCTAGTGCCCTGAAACTTGTTAAGTCTCAACTCTCAGGTGCTATATTTTTACAGAAGAAACCATTGGAAATATCGAATGTTGTTTTGCATTTATTTTTTACGCACTATGTTGTTCATTAGTGCTGTAAGAGTTTTGTATAGCGAATGTGCGTGTATGACTGTTCAAATGTCTGTAATCTAAGACTATTCTGTATGAATGGTCTGGTTTAGCTACAGGTAATATAGGATTATTCATTGGAGAGACACAGGGTTCGATTACGCCCCGGTACTCCAGTTGTGCGAGGATTTCCCTCATGGGTGCTTTTGCATCATCTTTTCTTGGATTCTGTGGTTGAGGTTGGGGTTGATTTTTAATAGGAATTACATGATGGGGGAATCTTTATCCCACCCTACGTGGTTGTGATGTAACACGGGTGTCTGCACCAATGCCCAATCAATGGCGTAGGATTCTGCGAGCTCATCATGAAAAAGGAGTGAGAAAGAAGGGCAAGTACAGACAAATTCATGTGGCCAATCCCTTTTGGCCAGTAGAATATCATATATATTTACAACGCAGTCCCAAAAGATTGCATTGATTGCCCGTTCAATGTCTCCTTCTAACTGTAACATTACTTTGTACACCCTATCAGGCGTGGAGACACGCATGTCGGCAGTTTCAGCTTGTAAGAAGTCATCAGTTGCTTTCACCTCCAGATGCTTGAAGATTCAAGCGAACTATTGTGACCTCTGCCACGTTGGCTTGTAGCGTTAGTGCCCATTTCTTCTTTTTCAATAGAGCCCTCTTCTTGAGTGGCATGACAAATCGCATCTGCTGCCACTTTCTTCTTTTTGAATTGGGGGATTTTGTTAGGGAAGTTTCTCTTCTTTTTTAACAGAAACTTCAGTAGAGTGTTGTGATTCCTGTTTTAGTTTCACGTACTCAGTTCTTCGCTCTGACTGCCCACCTCTCTCACTGCGTTTTTCTGATGAGTCCTGTAAGGAACGAGATTGGCGTGTATCAGTATAATGATATCTGTCAGGCATTTTTATATTATCTCTATTTCTAAGATTATATTTATTCTGTGGGGTCACCGTATTCGGAGACTCTCCCCTTTCTTTTTTAGGTGTTTGTTGTTGTTTTTTTATCCCAGTGTTTTATAGAACCCTCAGGAGCTTCCTTGGTAGAATCTTTATTAGATTTACTCTGAAACTGTGGTTTTGTGGGTCTGGTCCCCAGACTACCTCGAAAAAATACTAGAGTAGATCTCCACGATAATCGTTGGCAGCTCAAGTTCTTGATCCTGTGGAGGAATGTCCCGGAGCTTCATGCGCGCTGCTAGTGAAACTGCTTCCCCTTTGAGGTTACTTAATATTAATGAAGATACAATGGCAAAATTGCCCATAAGTTGCATCCCCAAGTCCAGGGCCAGGGCAGCCCCGAATTCATCTTGAATTTGTTTCAACACTTTCGGTAAATTGGCAAGTGTCAGTGTACCCTGTGCTGTAGTACAGAGCGTGGCAAATACTGTGCCCCAAGTATTGCAGTTATCTACTGTGGGAAATATCCCAAATGGCAAGCACATAGTTAATAAGGGTAGTGTTAAGCAGTATGAAGAACCCTTAGGATTCAGGTAAGGGTAAAATTAAGTCATAGTAAGAGAACATTGGAGTTTAATGAGCGGGAATTGGTAGTAAGTGGTTCTTATGAAATATGTATCATTAAGGTTCACTAAGATGGTTTTAAGGGGCACAGGAGATATAAAGGATAGCAAGAAATTTGTAGGGCGTACAGAATGGCAGAGTTAAAAGCCAGTAAGGGTTCAGAGAAGGATAAAGAGAAGGATAATTTAGAATGCAGTACATTAAATTGGTATATTAATTTAGTTTCATAGAGAAAGAACACTTGAAGGTAATTGAATATATTTGTAACTTTCTTTTTGAAATTTTGAACATTACATAATAAATTAAAAATTAATATTTAAATTAACTTTTGGAAACGGAGGAGCTTAAAAAACAGACCACAAATCGTAAAAACATGAAATAGGAAGAAAAAAATTAATTCTCCCAGGGAATGCCATATAAATGTATATCTGAAGTTATTGATAGAAAGTGAATAGGGAGGTGGCTAACACGGCAATATGGCAACAGAATCCTCCTGACTGTTCATTCTGTTCATTTATGCTGCTGTCAGGGAGAAACAAACACTATCATTAACAAGATCAATAGCATTGCTGTGCTATGTGCTTGACTTAAAGGACAAGCTCTATTGTAACACAATAGTTAGCCTTGATAAAGAGCTGAGGCTGAAGAAACTTAAGAAACAAATTGATACAGCTCTTGGACGGTAAGCGCTTTTTCAGTGAAAGCACACAGCTTCTGCCCAATCAAAACATGTACTCCTGTTCACCAACATTTGAGCGTAGCCAAAGCTCTTCTCTGTAATATTCTTGAAAGCTCTTTTGTAGGTTGATCACATAAGGTATGGTGACATCTCGGCTGTCAAGCTAGACCTGAAAAGAAGTACTGGAGTAAGTGCAAAGGTTTGGTTGTAGTCAGCGATTTTTTTAGGATTGTGTTTTGTTCGACTAGTGAACATAAATCCCTATTGACATTGCTCACCATTTGAGCTATGTTAAGAGCATATGTGATCGTTGACTGTTTGCCAATGAAACATCAATAGAAAGCCAGCAGGATGAAGTATGTGCCATGCATCTGGAGACTGGTCAATTACTTCCTCTTGGGTATGCATCTGTAGATGAAATTGTGATGGAAGATGAATAGGAAAATTAGCAAGAAGAAACGTTCTATCTTTACATCTTTGTTAATGTTAAACCTACAGATCAAAAGTATCTGAGGGAAAAGGAAGTGATTCACTAATTAGGGAGAGGTCTGGTGTGAAGCTGTGTTTAATTGTTAGTCAATATCCTTCACTTTTTTCTTTTCTTTGTTGGGGAAGGAGAATGGAAGTAATGTGCAATGTCACACCCAACTGTCCTGCTTATGTACGTTATACAAATAGGCTGTATAATACTGTAATCCACACCACTAGAATTCCCTACTTGCCATAATGGCCACGTGCTGGCATTCCACCTTCCTTATTTTTTACCTCTGACTGCTGTGGTATCTGGATACTAGGTAGGGTTCATGCCAGGAATGGAGTACTTTTACACAATATCTGAAATTGGAACATTTGTCATCCCTCATTGCTTGACTTTTCCTGATCCAACTCTGCTTTCTTGACTTTTAGGGTAGAAACAGTGGAAAGAGGACAAGAAAAGTTGATTGGAGTACAGATTTGTTTTTTATTTAGAACCCCAATACACTGTCAATTCAAAAGTAAAAATACTTACAAAAGTCATTATAATTATTTACAAAATAATATCCACCCTATTTCCTTCCGGCCTAGCCCAGACAATCAACCTGAGTGCATGGGAGTTTGACTTTATTTCCACCTAGAAGGATGCTGTTGATTACTCTTTATCCTTTTGTTCAAATGAAAACAAGTTGGAAGCATAGAAAAGAGACACTGCCTCTTCAACCTGTACATCATTTATTGACGATAGTTACAAATTATTGTACATGTTTTTCACACTTTTGCTTCATTTTAATAAATAATATTTGACTTTAAATCCCTCATTGAATTTGATTCAGGCTACTATGTGAGAATTTAGTAGATGTAAACCTTTTTCTGCAATGAACCATTTTACAAGATGAGATTACTCAACACACAAAGTCAGTAGCGGCTGCTGCCAGGAAAGGGTGGGGGAGGGGTGAGGGACAGCGTGCAGAGCGGGGGTGGGGGGCAAAAATTAACTGCTGCCTCTGCGTTCCGTCGCTCTTGTCACCTAGGTACTTTTCGTCTTCTTCCTCCCCTCCCAACCCAACCCAATCCCGATGCTTTTCTCATGCTGTTACCCAGCACGAGAGAAGCACCAGGATTGACATGAGCGGGCTGAAATGCCGCTCAGGGAAGGAGTGAGAGACTGCGCTTGGTCTCGACCCTGGGTGGAGAGTTCTAAATGCGCATGTCAGTTTGGCCGGCCTCAGTTAGCCGGCCAAACTGACATGCACACTTAGAAGTGCACATACCAATTCTCCTCCATCTGCTGACACGCAGGATGTTGACCGCCACCCCACCCTAACTAAGCGGAAAACTTAAGTGATAATAAAATACTTTTATTATCACTTTATTTTTCTACTTTTAGCAGCAGGGCGACGCTCCTCTGCCATAGCGGAGGGGCCACCCCTGCACAAACTTCCTGCTCTGAAAGGAAAGCTAAGTGGACCATCTGCTTCTTGTAAGATGTGGTTCTCTACAGGAAGTATAACTGTGATTGACAAGCATTTTACCTCGAACGTGAAGGCAAGTTTTTGATCCAGTCAGTTTTCTTATATTATTATAACCTGCGGTGCTTTTATACTCCTTTTGTAATTTTGTAACATTGCGTTTAATTCAGGACAAAGTTAAACGGATGGTGCTTGACTTACCAGACACCACTGGCCTTTACTTGAGCTTGCCGCATACTCAGCTGAAAACTATTGTGTGAAATCCATACCTAATGACCGTAAAAATGGTGTTCCACATTAACATATGTTTCCAATCTCTTCAAAGCTTAAGGGAAGTAAACTAAGTTAAAAGGTGCACCGATCATTCCAATACAGACCTGCAATCATTTATTAATTTTGGCTTTCGTTTGTAGTATATCTCATGTAAAATGTAACTAAATTAATTAGAAAATATATTTTTTCTTTTATAATTTGAGGTACATGGTTCAATACAAACGGCAAATTGTAATTATCAGGACCTGAGTGCATAAATGTTCTAATTCCGAAAAGGAGAAGGTTGAAACTAGAATGGGGCCATTGGGGCCATGGGCCATGCCAGCCCTTCCTGCTTTGAAACCTTTCGCCCAGCCTTCAGTCTACCTTAGAAATGTCAAAAGTGTCAGAGTAGCAACCCTAGAAAAGACCAGAAAACAATGTATAGGTCACGAGCAAATGAACATTTTTCCTACAACAATCTTTTCTCATATGTAGAACCCTGTATAGGTAATTGTTATGGGTGTGCAGTCTTTTTTGGAGTTTATCTAACTCCTTGGACTTTAAAAAACATTCAGCGACTTTGCCCTTTGTCACTTCTGCATGAAAACGGTGGCTTTTGCAACTATTTATTTTCCATGTATATCCATATTTCACATGACTGCCTAGAACAACGAACAAGTGGGACAAAAAAACGCGTGAATGGTATGTGTGGAATAAAACGCAGAACAGTACGGAGCAGAGATTACAACGTCATAGGCTAAAGGCAAATTTGATCCAAGATCCTTAAAAAAAGAATTTACAAAACTCACAGAAACAAAGAAATGACAAGCAGAGAGGAGAGGCTGAGTGGCACTGAAAACACATGTGAATGAAACAGCAACACCTTTTGGGCGATTGTCTTTTGTTGCTAAACTGGAAAACTACAATGCCTTGACAATCAAGTAGGAGCTGAAAACTGTGTCATATATTTGAGAATCCTGTACTGTAGATAAGAAAATGATGCTCAGCTAACAAGAGAGCAAATACGTCCACTTAACCATAAAAATGTGCATTGAGGCCACAGAAACAATTGCAGTAGCAGAGGTCCAACCTGCCATCCATAGTCAAACACTCAATAAAATGCCAGGCTACGATAAGGGTCCTGCTGACCTACACCATGCAAACCCCAAAATGTGGATTTATCAATTGTCACTGAGTAGGTCAACAATTTTATCATCAGGGACTATGAACCCGAATCCGGGTTTCGGCAATTATTGTACCAATGTTCAAAAAAGGCATGCGATCTGATCCTGCAAACTATTGGTCGATTTCCCTGCTGGATTGAGCTGGGAAGATGATCTACCATAAGGTTTTGCTGAATCATATTCTTTGTTGAGGTAGTAATAGCATCACGAGCAACAATCAGGCTAGATTCATGAAAAGAGCAGCCAATATAGAGGAGGTCTTTAAGCTATAATTGATATACATAAAATCTGGTCAGCACAAACATTTTGCCTTGTTTGCAACCTCTGTTTATTTATTGTGTACCGGCATACAGATATACTGGTTATAACTATCACACTTGTGTTAAAATTGCAGAAGTCCCAGCCTTTTCTGACAGATGAGAATTCACTCATTTTTTTGTAACCTTACAACTGTCACACAAATATTGTAACATTTTATGTAGCTCCTCCTCGTCCTGCCTCATAGGCTAATCAACAAGGTACACACTACTTGTCGATGGTACATGTGCTAAATAGGCTTATCCTCACACTCAGGACAAGTTGTAATAAGAGATGTCAGTGGTGGAGGGAAGTGAAACAGTGAGCAAAATTGAGATTCGTACCAAAGACTATAATGCAAGCTGTCAACAAAGTGATAATGACAATCCCCTTACTTGCAAATTCTGCCAAAATGAAGCATCACAAAAACAAATGATATCAGCAAGTATTAAAGAAAAAGAAAGAGGGAAGAAGGGAATAGGAGAAGGGAGAAACTGTCAGGAGGCTGCCACGTAGAAGGCACTCTTCAAAGAGTGGCATTTCCCTTCCTGTTGTGGGGCAAGATTCTCTGGGGAATATTTAGGGAAAGTGGCACTGCACACGGTGCAGCACCACTTTTCTTGCACCCCTTTAGCACCCCCCCCCCACTGCACCAACTGCGGTCATCTGGTTGTGAGATGTGTAAGATTTAAGGTCAAATTCCATGGAGCATGGGTGGGATTTGTCCTGGTGAGGAGTTTTACCTTCTGACTTCTGAGTTTCTGGAATGTAAGTCAGAAATATCCAACAGAGTAAGGGAGAAGGCTATGGCCTATGAAGACTTGAAGTCATTGTATAGCCACTGGACAAGGTCTCAGTGAAGTCACAGAATTTTAACAAGAAACTTCGGAGCTGGAGAAGTTTGAATTTCACATGCAGAGAAGGTCACTCCCTGGATGGATATTTTTCACATCATCCAGTGAAGAACTGTACCTCAACAAGGCCAGATACATTCTCTGTTTGGTTCTGCTGAATTGGATTTACTGCTGTGGAGAAGAATAGAGCAACAGCAACCTGGATCTTTGCCCCAGCTGCAATGCACCTTTGTTGGATCAGCGTGACAGGTTGGTCCAGTCCTGCATTGGTTCTCAGAGCAAGAGTTGGCAAAATTGCTCTAAGTCCCATGTATCACCCAACTTTAGAGGATATACATTTTAACACCAACTAAAGGTCCAGGGCCTTGTGGAAGGCACTTGCTGGTCAAGACCCACTCTAGCAAAGGCCAGCAGCAGGAATCAGCGCAGGTCAATATGGAACTGTTCTGCTAGAAAGGCAGGAACATGGCCTCTCAAAGCTTATTGTATTCCTGTAGCTCAAACAGGAGGTCAGCATTGTGACCCTTGGGGTCCACTTTTTTGTATTGGTTGCAAGAGGGAGAGCAGCTCCATTTTTCAGGGCTCTTCTCCAGTCACAGACAACAGTTCCAGTCTTCATTTGTTCTTCCACAGTTCTAAAAGTGATATGAAAATGGTAGTGTTTGTGCCATGTGTACACCAATTGCCAGCCTGTGAGTGGGGGAAACTTGTGGCCAGTCCCTTACTAATGGGGTAAAAGTTCTCAGAGCTTTGCAGGACTTCAGGTGTTTTTTACTTCATTCACACATTGCCCTTCTCTGTCCAAAACCAACATGGCTGAACCTTTCATCACCTGTGCAAAGCTACTGTGCCACACAAGAAGCATGGCCAGGGAAATGACAACTCCTTCTCTGTGGTTACTCAAAGTGGTTCTGGAAGCAGGTCCTCTCCCTCTGGGCCTTGTTCTTGGCTGGCTTGAGGCACAAAGGAAGGAGACAAGCCCAGGCATTAGCTACATCTGCCTTTGACTTATAGGCACTTTGAAGTTAATTAAATTCCTAAGCACAGTCCAGATGATCAGCCTGCCAGAAAAACAGTACACCTCCCCATACTCAAGGTCTTTGGCTCAGTCCTGGGAGCCACTTCACACCTCATCAGGGGAGCTACTCAACTCCTGGGTGACAGGAAGTAGTTCATGAAACCTGGCTGTTAGAGGTTTTAGAAAGGCAGCAGGTGACCTTTCTAAATGTACCTGTTCTAAAATATGTATTTCCATCCTGATTTTACCTATGAGTTTAGGTTGTAATTATGAAAGTTCTTTCTGTTTTTGTCTTTTTCTTTTTACGTTTTTATGTTTTTTATTGTTTTTGGGAACTGTTTTGTGGTATTATAACAGTTTGTTTCTACTGACATATTTATATTTTTAATAGCAATAAAATTGCAGTATTGTTGTTACTTTTTGTCTGTGTTCTCTGTTTAACATTATTATTTGAAAATTAAGATATTGAAGATACTACTGGGGTTAATTCGCTGACTTGCTGAATATTGTCTACAGTTTTATCAAATTATGAAATTATTGAGTAGATGGCTCCGCTGGGAGTAGTTTTGGAGTGTTTGTCCTTCACACATACTCATAGTATGATAAATAGGTTTCCTGATTTGTGATATTTGTATTATAAAACCAGCACTGGAAAATCGAATAGATCTGGTTTTAATGTCCCAACACATTTAAACATAGATATTCACAAAAGCTGGTTGCAAGCATTGTGTGTACAAATGTTGTTTATCAAATTAAAACCTCTCCTACTGGCATTGCCAAAACTGAGGAAAAGTAGCAAAATATTGATTTTGTAAATGAATGGAGGAGATAAAGAACTGAAAGTGACAAACAGCATAGCTGAATATATTTTTAAGATTTTTAATAATCCCTTCTGCATTCCTATGGAAGCATTTCGTGGCAGATGGAAAGAACATCTAAAGCTGATAACTTGTCTGGATAGAGCCAAGCCAAAGCCCAGACAATGCATATTTTAAAGAATTGTTAAAGATATGTAATCCAGACAGCTGTGCTGTCAAGCCAGACCTTTAGAGGGAAATTTATGTTACAGAAATAAGCCATTAGGACAGCAAATTTAGAATAGTCATGCACTAATATTTGGTGTATTTTGGCACTCACAGACATACTACTTTATGGGGAATTTAGAATATGGGGAAAGCTGTAAAACAATCTCATAAAATATGTGGAAAGTAGTCTTCAGTGCATTTTTGCAATAAGAGAAAAATACGGCATTCTGTACGTATTTATATGAGAGCATAAGCAAAAAGCTGATCCTAATTTTACACCAATAATTGCAGAAAAAGAAACAGAAACAATGCTTGCACATTTATCTCTGTCATGATAACTGGTGGTGGAAGCCATATTATGATAACATGTGACATTCTGTAAATGACTTCATTAGTCAGGCAGCGCTCATTCTCCCAAATAGTAACACAGCACAGCTTCACTGTATATGAACAGCAGAATCTAATGATGGAAGTGCTTCCAATGATGCTCTAAAAGTTTCTTAGAACCATTTAAAGAGGTAAGCTTTTCCGCTTTGCTCATCGCCACTAAGGGCCTTAAATATACATCTCTGAGATTACCAGGTAAAACCTCCCCAAAATTCCCAGTACTGGATACATTTGATACCTGCAGGGAGAGAGGTGGCAATATAAATAAGGGATTAGAAGTCGGACCCTGAGTGTCACTTTAAAGACAAGGAATTACTGGGGATATTAGAAATTGTATTCCCAATACTTTTCAGTATTTGACTCTTATGCTCAACATCCCTTACAGAAGCCAAAGTCTCTGGCTGAGCCTTAAGGGATAGTAAGGTGTTTGTAGGACTCGTGAAAGGGTAACATTAAGAGGAAGTAAGTGCTTTTTGGGCTAGGGAGGGGTAGAGTTAAGGGATTGTAAGGGTTTTTTAGGGTTCAAGGACAGTAATTTAAAGAGTAGTGCAAATCTTTTAGGGTTCAGGGATGGCTGGAGTTCAGAAGTAGTAATGGGTTTGTAGGATTCAGGGAATGGTAGGGTTAAGGGGTTAGAAACGTTCATTGAAGGGTAGTATTAAGGGGTAGTGCAAAGTATTTACGGTTCAGGGAAGGTAGAGTTAAGGGGTAGTAAGGGTTTCTTAGGATGCAGAGAAGAGTGGCATTAAGGGATAGAAAGGGGTTTTTAGGGGTCTGGAAAAGGTAGTGTTGTAGTCTGGGATTTTTAAAGTTCAGAGATGTGTAGCATTAAGGGGTAGTAAGGATTTTTTAAGCTTTAGGGATAGGCAGGTTTAAAGCGTTAAAGGGATTTTTGGACTGCAGTGAATGGCAGAATTATTGGGCTATATAAGGGGCTTTAGGGACAGGGTCAGTTAGTGTTAATTTGTACTAAGAATTTGTGGGGTTCAGTAAGGGGTGGTAAGGGATCTGGTATGGGTAAAATAAGGAATAGCAAGAGTTCTAGCTGGGTAGCATGTAAGGCATAGTAATTTGTTTTAGGTTTCAGGTAAATGTTGCATTAAGGAGTAGTATAGTGTTTCTAGTGTTCAGAGAAGGGTACCTGTAAGGGGTGGTAATAGTTTTTAGGCCTTTGGGGATGCATAGTATTGAGTGGCACTAGCAGGTTTTTAGGATTCTGGGAAGAGCAGCATCAAGGTATGGTAGGGTGTTTTTAGAGTTCATGGAAGTGTGGCATTAATGAGTAATGAGAAGTTTTTATTGCTCAGGAAAGGGTAGTGTTAAGCAGTATGATGAGTCTTTTTGGTTTCAGAGAACGATAAAGTGAAGTCATTTTAAAAGAACCTTGGGGTTCAGAGAAGGTTAGCGGTAAGTGGTAGTTAGTGTTTTTTATGGGAAGAGTAGCATTAAGGTTCACTAAGATGATTTTAAGGGTCACCGCAGCACTAAGGCGTAGCAAGAACTTTGTAGGGCATAAAGAATAGCAGATTTAAAGAGCAGTAAGGATTTTTTAGGATTCAGAGAAGGATAATTAAAAAATGCAGTATATCAAATTGGTATAATAATTTAATTTAATTCAGAAAGAAAATTTTAAGTAAATTGACTATATTTTAAATTTTGTTTTTGAATTTTTGAAAATTACATAATAAATTTAAAGTTAAGATTTAAATTAACTTTTGGGAATGGAGGACCCTTAAAAACAGTTCACAAATCTTACAAACAGGAAATAGGAGGAAAAAAACTCCATTCTCTCAGGGACTGCCATATTAATGTATATCTGAAGTTAATGATGGAAAGTGAATAGGGAGGTGGCTGACACAGCAAAACACAGCAAAACACAGCAAAACAGCAACAGAATCCTCCTGACCGTTCATCCCCGCATCACTGAGTCAACAATTTTGTCATCAGGGACTATGAACCCGAATTACGGGTTTCGGCAATTATTGTGCCAACGTTCAAAAAATGCATGCGATCTGATTCTTCAAACTATTGGTCGATTTTCCTGCTGAATGTAGCTTTGAAGATTGTCTACCATCAGGTTTTGCTGAATTATATCCTCTGGGGAGATAACAATAGCATCATGAGCAACATCCAGGCTAGATTCAAGAGAAGAGCAGCCGATCGGGAGCAGGTCTTTCAGCTATGTTTGATATACATAAAATCTGGTCAGCACAAACATTTTATCCTGTTTGCAACCTTTGTTTGTTTATGTTTTACCGGCATACAGATATACTGGTTACGTCGATCACACTTGTGTTAGAATTGCAGAAGTGCCAACCATTTCTGACAGATGAGAATTCAGGCATTTTTTGTAATCTAACAACTGTCACATAAATATTGTACCATTTGATGTAGCTCTCAGCTCCTCGCCCTGCCTCATAGGCTTATCACCAAGGTACACACTACTTGTCGATCGTACATGTGCTAAATAGGTCTGTGCTCACACTCAAGACAAGTTGCAATGAGAGATATTGGTGGTGGAGGGAGGTGAAACAGTGAGCAAAACTGAGATCTGTAACAAAGACTATAATGCAAGCTGCCAAGAAAGTGGTAATGACAACCCCCTCACAAGCAAATTCTGCCAAAATTAAGCAAGACAAAAACAAATGATATTAACGAGGGTGTTAGAAAAAGAAGGAGGGAAGAAGGGAATGGGAGAAGGGAAAAGCTGGCGAGGGTGCTGCCACGTACAAGGCACTGTACAAAGGGTGGCATTTCCCTTCCTGTTGTAGGGCAGGACACTCTGGGGCATATTTAAGAAAAGTGGCGTTGCACACAGTGCAGCACCACTTTTCCTGTGCCCTTTAGTGCCCCCACTACCGCCACCATGTGTGCGCTGTATTTAAAGTACGGTGAACAATGGCACAGGGTAGGGTGCAATAGCGTCTTTTTTTTAACGTTATTGATGTACTCTGCTGGAGTAGTCCCAAAATGTTGACGCTACTCCTGCAGAGTACATAGTGGCCGATTGTATTCAATGGGATGTCCCCTTTTAATGCCTGCTCTGAGCAGGCCTTAAAAGTGCTGAAAAAATTAGGCATGGAAATCCGTTAGATTTCCTTGCGCCATATTTTCATACCCATTAACGGCAGAACACCCCCTTTGCATACATTATGCCTGGCACAGGCATAATGTAGCGCAAAAGGTAACAGAGTGGCGAAATGCATGCATTGCGCCACTTTGTAAATTTGGCATGGCGTTTTAGCCCATCTAATGCCACATTAGCATAAAAAAATGACGCTAATGTAGCGTTCAAATGGTGTTTGGGGCTGTTCAATATGCCCCAGTGTTGTTTGTTAATCCTGTAGATGACCCTCCCGCACTCTGCTACCCTAGCTAGTTTGACACGCCACTCAGCATTCATGGGCACTGCAGACTTCTGTCAATCATCGTGTTTTTAAGTGGAAGTCATCCCATTCTTCATGTCATGAAGGAGGCTAGGAGAGCCAGATGACTGGAAAGTATGATGAAAGGTCTCTGTATTTTGAATAATTCCAAACATACCACTTCCCAGACATCGGCGAGTGTCACAGGGTACCAAAGGATACATGCAAGATCACATTTATCCTCCCCATATCGCCAACAGGTGTCATGAAGCAATGAGCTAGTTTTGTGTAGTGGGGTTCAGTAACAGTTATGTGAACTTCAATCTGGCCTGTCTAAGGAATGTGCCATGTGTGTGCAAAAGGTCCGCCTAGTATTTCTTGGCATAGTCCATGCATAGGGCATATTGCAAGCAGATTCTAGCTATTCCCTCTCTGGGGTGAAAAAAAGGTGTTCGCTAAAGAAATTATAGAAACCATGGACGAGATCCTTGCATCTTGCTCATTTCTTTAGATAATATCATACGGAAGACCTTACGATGGTAAGTGGCACACCAGTAGGCTGGCTGCATAGAGAATGACAAACTTGACTATATGGTCAATGATGTGACTGATCCAGGGCATACTTTGAGGGGAGGCTTTAAAATATTTTACGTCCATCTCCATCTAGTAGGAGGTCCAACTGCAGAATGCCACATGTGCACCATGCTGCTAAGGACACAGATGAGTCTCCTAATTTTCTGCAACAAATCTGCAACACAGGTGCTGATGTGGAGAGAGGGATCAAAACCTAAGAGCTTGTGTGCCCATCACCAAGCCGTATGCAGAGCCATTATAACAGATTATTTGCATGCCATGGGAAGCATGCATATGGGGCCAGTACAAAAAAATCAAAATTTTTGGTACTATGAGCAAGTTACTTTTGCCAGATACGCAGAGAGCCCGGTTTCAGTGGGACCCAGTGTGCGATGTGCTAGATTGTAAGAGAACATGTGGGGTAGACACAGCCCCCCTGCTTCAGTATAGACATAATTTATCCATTTTCAGTCTGTGTCGGTTTGTCCCCCATAGGAATGCCTTCATAGAGCAATCTATTTCAGACAGTAGTGTTTGAGGGATCAGAATGGGAATCATGCTGAAGGTATAGTTGTACCTAGTAGCTATAACAATTTTCACTGCCTGAATGTGCCCCTGTAAGGACAGTTAAATACCTGACCACCTTTCAAAGCACAGAGCTGTCTTTGTCATTAGGGGGAGAATATTATCCTTCATCATTTTGGCCATGCTTCTATTAAGGAGGATGCCAAGATATTTTAGCTGTTTTAGAACCCATGGAAACTGGATTCCCTCAATACATGCCCTCGTAATTACTTGTGATATTGGCATTACCTCACACTTGCCCCAGTTTTCTTTGGCCTTATCAGTCATTGACTGATAGGAGACACCATGAATGTGAGGGCAGAGCCGACGGCTCAAGTGCCAGAAGCAAAAGGAGTGGTGATAGGGCCGGCCCTGTCTCTTCCCTCCGTCCTATCTGAATAGTACATGAGAGGAACCTCCTGCAGTTTATCTGAGACTCTGGTGATTAATAGAGCCACTGTACCTTAGTGATGAACTGCTGCCCCAAAACAAAATTGTCTATAACCTTCCCCAGGCTGGACCATTTGCCCTGGTTTAAGTCTTTTGCTGCTTTCAAAGACATGGCTAGCATTTCCCAGTCCGAGTTCCCAGAAGCCCATAGCAGGTGTGCCAATGTGCACATCTGGCTTCTGGATGATCATCCAGTTCTTAATCCGACCTGGGAAGAGTGCATCAGATGTGGTATAACTTTGTTCAGATGAGCCACCAGTATTCTTTCCCTTCTTCAGTAATAAGATAATAAGGGCCTTGTTGGAGACTCCAAGGATGTGGAACGGCTTTACTTCCTTAAGGGTGGCGTGGAGTATAGGCACAGCTGGGGGTTTGCATGTTTTGTAGAATTCTTCAGGGAAGCAATCCTCTCCAGATGATTTGTACATCAGTAGTCTGGTTATGGCATTGTGTATTTCTTCTAATGTAATGTCGGCCTCCTACCTTCAGAGAACAAGGAAATAAGCGTGATCAAACTGAGGTATCTGACCTCCACTACATGATCAGTAGTGTCGGAGGCAGTGTAGAGAAATTCAACGTAATGAGTAAATGCCTTTGCAATATTCTAAGGATGCGTAAGAAGGCATCCCTGTGCATCATGTATGGCAGGTATTGCTAAGTGTGCCTCTCTCTAGTGGAGTTGATATGCAAAAAACCATCCCATCTTTTCTTCGCATTCATAGTGACACCATTTTATTTTAATTAGTGTATTTTCTGCTATAGTCATATAAAATGTGTTAAGAGGGAACTATACCGCCACTAAGCGTTGACATAGTGATGGAGGACGAGCTGCATTATACTCCACCGAGAGGTTTGTTGTAGTGGCCTTAGTTGGCTGTCTCTTGGACTGGGACTGTTTTCAGTTTATTCACAGTATCCCTCATCAATAAGCCCCTCCATGCTGCCTTCCCTGCTGCTAGCGTGTCAGAGCCTTGATAAGTAAACTTACAAGGAGACGCGTTTAGGTCGATGAACCTTTGGACCACGTTCGGGGACTTCCCAGTACGAGATGTCTTTTTGTCATTGCACATCAATAGATCTATCAATAGTTACAATAACTAATCAACCAAATAACCAATACCATTTAGTAAGAATCAATAAGTTGAACACACCATGACCTTTCAGTCATGAATAACCACACCAATTTAGTTAAGTGTTAGGATATTTTATTTCCATATTGATCACAATCTAATGTCACCTCTGTTAATCTCATTGGCAATAAATCTCATTAGTAATTACCTTAATTTGCAATTAGAGCGCAGTTAAATCAATGCATAGAGAATATTCAATCAGTATTAGGCACATCATTAATATGAAGCAATCTAGCAAAGTCTCATTAATACATGATTCAACAAAGCAAGAACTCAGTCATTTGTCTATTTGCATAAGATATTGTGAACACCTTAACTAACCTCATATTAGCATTCGCATGTTGGGCCTTGTTAGAAATGGGGTTTCTGGTTGGCTAGGGTATGTACCTCAGCCAGGCAGAACTTACCCACTCTAGTCAGGGCAAGGGAGTTACACGTCCAAGATAACCCCTGCTCACCCCCTTGGTAGCTTGGCACGAGCAGTCAGGCTTAACCCGGAGGCAATGCGTAAAGCGTCTGCCCAACACACACATACATGTGACGCAATATTCCCACCACACAGGAAACACAACACTAGATTATATGAAAATATACTGTATTGTACACAACGTAATTATTAGACCAACATCACATAACAGTACTATCCTGCTACCTTAGCAGTTGTCAGAACGTTACACATTAGTTACTCTGCAAACTAGCAGTAGTCACACATAACACACAGGTTACTCAGTATTCTGCAACATAAGCAGTAGTCAGGAAACACGTTATCACATTAGCACACTTGTCATAAGAATATCATAAAACGCCCATAGTAGGAACATTAGAAAACCTATGGCAAGTTAAGCAAACTTATTAGCAAGTCATGCCCATAAAAGGAACATGTGCACACATATGTAAACACATCATAGGACAGGCAGGCAATATAACATAATTACAAAGTCTGTAAAAAGAACTTTAAATCAACGTTACATTAGTCCGTTTTAAAGTACCTGAAAAATGATGAAAAGGCACCTCCAGTGCCTAAAACGAATACTGGGGCGGCACTTCCAGTGCCTAAACAACCAATCGGGCCCCCGGCGCTCCTCTGCGCAAAACGGGGGCCTCCTGTGCATATTTGGGCCAAAGAGGGGCGGCACGCACCCTCTCAGCGTTCCTGACGGGCCCCTCCTGGGACCCGTAATCACTGGGGGCCCCCCGGGCCTCCACCGGCCCTCCTGTGGGGGCCAAGGTCAGGGAAATCCTGAGGATCTGGAGGGGGGCGCCACGCACCCCCTCCACTCTGCGAACGGGCCCCTCTGGGGGCCCGCAAACTCCTGGGGTCTCCCGGGGCCTCCGCTGGCCCTTTCAGAGGGGAGACCCCTTCACAATTGCCCTGGGCCCACGAGGGGGCCCACCAGAAAGCCGGCGGCACGGGCGAGCCTCCGATGAGGCTGCTGCCCCGCCCGCACGCGCCGAGAGAGCCCTCCGGGGCTGGAGCAGGTGAGGGAGAGGCGTCCTCCTCTCCCTCCTGCTCGCACACAACGCCGGCACCCGGTCGGGCCGGCCGGTGCCCCGGGGGCGCTCCTCGGAGCGATCCCTACCCCGGGGGCACCGCTAGGAACAGGCTTGCTCCTTGTCACGTCCCAGGTGGATTTCTTGTGCCCCGGGGGCACGGAACGGAGCGCGATCCTCGCGCTTTACAGAATTAAGTTCCCCGGGCTGCGGCGGTGATTTTCTTTCACGAAGCGCTTTTCACAGCGCTTCCGAAAATTATGCAGCCTGGGCTGCGGCGGTGATTTCCTCTCAGCAGAAACGCGCTCCAGGAAGCGCAAGGGCACAATTTAAAAGCCCGGGCTGCGGCGGTGATTTCTTTTAGGAAAAGAAAAGCGCTTTCCAAGCGCTATAGTGCATCAGCAGCCCAGCACTTTAAAGAATGCCTGTTTCTCCTCCAGCATCCTGTCAAAGATGTAGAAGATCGTTGCAGGGGTCAGGGGCCACAGCACCCTGCCCCTGGGAACAACTTAACAAGAGGGAGCACAGGGCTGGTGGGCTCAGCTACAGGCCAGCACAAAGGGTGCAGATGGTGGCAGTTCCTCCTAGTGACCAGGCAGGTCACAGGTCAGCACAGCAGCAGCAGTCCATGGCGGTTTCCTGGTGAGTCCATTCATCAGCGTTCTGTGTCCAGTTCCAAGTTCCAAGAATGTTCAAATTGTGGGGAAAATTCCCCTGTACTTATAGTCCATTTTTACAGTGTTTTACAATGCCAGGGAGAGGAGGTTCCAGCCAGTTACAACTGGTTCTGGGAGTGTCCCCTCTCTCCTTTCAGCACAGGCTCCAAACATCAGTGGGGGGTTAACGACCCTATTGTGTGAGGCCAGGGCACAGCCTTTACAAATGTAGGTGTGCCCCGCCTCTCCCTTCTCTCAGCCCAGGAAGACTATTCAGTATGCAGATGCACCTTGGTGACACCTCCACCCTTCCTGTGTACAGGCTGTCTGAAAAGTATGCACAAAGCCCCAACTGTCACTCTGCCCAGACGTGGATTGGAGTCAAGCTGCAAAACACCAGAATCATAAGCACAGATAAATGCGCACTTTCTAGAAGTGACATTTCTGTGATAGTAATAAAAAATACACCCACACCAGTAAGCAGTATTTATTATCACCATCACACCCATACCAAACACGCCTACGCTACCCCTCATAAATCAGACAATACCCTTTACACATAAGGCAGGGCATTTCTAATGCAATCCTATGAGAAGGCAGCACTCACAGCAGTGAGACACCAAGTTAGGCTGTTTGTCACTACCAGGACAGGCCATGCAATATGGCACCTGTCCTGCCTTTCTACATACATGGCACCCTGCCCATAGGGCTAGCTAGGGTGTACTTTAGGGGTGACTTACATGTAGTAAAAGGGGAGTTCTGGGCCTGGCAAGTAAATTTAGATGCCAGGTCCCTGTGGCAGAAAACTGCGCACACAGGCCCTGCGCTAGCAGGCCTGAGACAGGTTTGAAAGTCTACTTCAGTGGGTGGCGCAAGCAGCGCTGCAGGCCCACTAGTAGTGTTTAATTTACAGGCCCTGGGTATAGAGATACCACTGTACAAGGGACTTATAGGTAAATTAAATATGCCAATTAGGTATAAGCCAATCATACCAACTTCAGATGGGAGAGCACCTGCACTTTAGCACTGGTCAGCAGTGATAAAGTGCTCAGAGTCCTAGAGCCAACAGCGAGAGGTCAGAAAAACCAGGAGGAAGGAGGCAAAAACACTAGGGATGACCATGCGTATGGCCAAAAGTCCAACACAACCCCCTACCAGCCAAAATCCAGGGGAGAACAATCAATACCTTGATGTACTTTCCTGATTGGGGCGATAGAACAAGGACCCAGGCCCACAACAGCAGGGGCATGTTCCAGTTCTACGCCTTCCTGACTCCACTGGGATCTCTCTGTCAATGCGTCCCAGGCAGCCTAGACCAACCCACGGGGATTCTCTAGCTGCCAATGGCCAGAACCAGGCCCCAGGCCATCTAGGAGCCTCTGGTCTCTGAAACCATAAAGAGTGGGGGGCGGTAGCCCCAGGTGCAAAGCAACTTGTCTCCACTCCATTTCCGATCAGTTCAGGGGCTCTACCCTGCCACTGATCCACCAACCTAGGGTCCGCACCCATAGGTTCTACAGGGGCTAGAGGCGAGGCTCTCCTCCCTCTACCCCTCCTTCTAGGATCCCGCCCTCCTCTCCTAGGAGGGGTATCACCAGAATCCACACTTGCCAGGGTGCTGGGTACAGCAGCCCTGCACAACTTTCTCGCCCGCCCAGGATCACTACCTGGCGACTGACCACCCAACCTAGGGACGACACCCTTGGGTTGCACCGGGGTCCGGGGCGGGCTTCCCCCTCCCTGAACCCCACTTCCAGAGTCCTGCGTCTCCCCACCTCGGGAGAAGCCACCAGAAGTTTCACACGGGGGGGGTGAGCACACTAACCGCCCCCCCAACCAGATCAGAGTTTACCCCCTGAACCTGTCTATCTAGTCCAGGGACGACACCCTTAGACTGGACCATTGCCCAGCGAACCAGGACTTCCTTGGGAGCACACCTACCCCCTACCAGATCAGAGCTTACCCCCTGAATCTGGCAATCCAACCCAGAGTCACTACCCTGCGGTTGAACCACTGCCTGGCGCACCAGGACTTCCTTGGGAGCACACGTACTTCCCATCAGGTCAGAGTTTACCCCCTGAACCTGATCATCCAACCCAGAGTCACCACCCTGCGGTTGAATCATTGCCTGGCGCACCAGGACTTCCTGGGGGGCACACCTACCCCCCACCAGGGAAACACTTTCCCCAAGGGCCACACAAGAGTCTGGCTGGCGCAGGTCTCCTGACCTCTGCCCACCTGACAGAGTCTGGATTCCTCCCAGCCCAGAAATGGTCTCACCAAGGTCATTCCTGGGGGGCTCTGCACTCAGAGCTGACCCCTGACCCTCCAGGTTCTCCACTGGGGCCCGCAGCCCCCTCTCAACCCTATGCCTGGATTTCCGCCTCCTCCGCTGTAGAGCGAGACTACCAGACCCCAGGACCGGCGGGACGCTATCGCCAGCCACCCGCCTAAGTCCTAATGACAAAATGGGATCCTTCTGAACAGCTGGCCCTACGGCACAGGTTAGGCTCACCTCCTGGCGTTCACTCATGGAACCTTCAGGGGCCTGGGACGGTATCTTGGGCACCTTGGGCCTCAGCCCAGCCCCATTCCCTCTCCTCGGAGACGGGACATGGGGTCCCTCACCCATCACAGTCCACTGGGACCTACCTGGGACACTCCATTCCTTTCCCACCACACCTTGTTGGGAAACACCTAGACCACTCTCATTAGGAACACCCCCTAATGTCACACCAGACCCTCTGGTACGCAACCAGAAGTCTGCCTCCTTTGCAAGCTCCCTGGGGTCAGAGAGCTCACACACTGACAAGTGTTGGCGTAACTCTGAAAAACAACAACGAAACAGGTGCTCTCTGAGAATCAGATTAAACAGCCCTTCAAAATTGTTTACTGTGCTACCCTTCACCCATCCATCTAGTGCAATGCAGCAAGCCTCCACAAACTCCTCCCAAGACTGGTGGGACAGTTTCTTACCACCCCTAAACCTTTTTCTGTATTCCTCAGGGGAAAAACCATACTTCACAATCAGTGCGTTCTTCACAGCGGAGTACCCCTCCCTGTCACTCTCTTCTAGAGTCAGTAGGGCATCCCTCCCCTCCTCAGGAATAAAACTCCCTAGGCCAGTTCCCCAATCCTTCTCAGGGATCCTGCGCTCTACCAGAGCCCTCTCATATTCCTTTAACCACTGACGTATGTCACCCCCCTCTTGGAACCTAGGTACCAGATCTATGGGTATGTGAGGAACATCTTTGCTACAGCACTGTACATTGCTGCCACCACTGGACTCCACCTGCAGCGCTGGTGAGTCCAGATCCTTCAGACTGCGCTCTAGAGCGAGTCTTTCTCTGGCAAAGGCCCTCTCTGCCTCTGCCATTCTCTCCTGTACTAAGGCCTTCTCTACCTCAGCCCTTCTCTCCTCAACAGCTAGGCGCGCTAACTGCAACTTCAGGTCCCTCTCTTCCCGCCTATCTCTTAGCTCATCAGGCGTCAAGGAATGAGAGGTAGCCCTGCTTCTTACACTGGACCCAGCAAGGGACTCCCTATCACTGGGGCCTTCCCTGCCAACTGGCGTCCCCAACCGGTCATTCTCACCCTCCTGATCAGTCTCTCTACCACTCTCTAGGGATGAGGTCTGGGAGCCCTCCCATTGGGAACCCTCGCTACACTCAGGATCCTCTGGGTACCCCCTACGCACACTCCCTCCCTGGGTAAATGTCACAAACCTTTCAAAGAAATTCAGAGATCTCCTGAGGTCCCCTTCTACAGGCAGCCCTCTCTCTCTACAGAACCCCTCTAATTCCCCCTGTGTGTAAAACGGCAGGTCCTCTAAATCAAAGGTAAGCCCCATCTTGAAAAGGTACAAATAACTCAACTGTGACAACCACAATACCCAAGCGTGAGAACTGAAAACAGGTAAAATGACCAAAGAGAGAAAGTTAAGAGAAGCCAAACATGTGATGGTCTAAACGCAATCCTTGTAGTGAAATAATGAGTCACAATGGTATTGTGCAAGCGCAAGTCCTATCCTCACCGCTGACTTCCAATGTTAGAAATGGGGTTTCTGGTTGGCTAGGGTATGTACCTCAGCCAGGCAGAACTTACCCACTCTAGTCAGGGCAAGGGAGTTACACGTCCAAGATAACCCCTGCTCACCCCCTTGGTAGCTTGGCACGAGCAGTCAGGCTTAACCCGGAGGCAATGCGTAAAGCGTCTGCCCAACACACACATACATGTGACGCAATATTCCCACCACACAGGAAACACAACACTAGATTATATGAAAATATACTGTATTGTACACAACGTAATTATTAGACCAACATCACATAACAGTACTATCCTGCTACCTTAGCAGTTGTCAGAACGTTACACATTAGTTACTCTGCAAACTAGCAGTAGTCACACATAACACACAGGTTACTCAGTATTCTGCAACATAAGCAGTAGTCAGGAAACACGTTATCACATTAGCACACTTGTCATAAGAATATCATAAAACGCCCATAGTAGGAACATTAGAAAACCTATGGCAAGTTAAGCAAACATATTAGCAAGTCATGCCCATAAAAGGAACATGTGCACACATATGTAAACACATCATAGGACAGGCAGGCAATATAACATAATTACAAAGTCTGTAAAAAGAACTTTAAATCAACGTTACATTAGTCCGTTTTAAAGTACCTGAAAAATGATGAAAAGGCACCTCCAGTGCCTAAAACGAATACTGGGGCGGCACTTCCAGTGCCTAAACAACCAATGGGGCCCCCGGCGCTCCTCTGCGCAAAACGGGGGCCTCCTGTGCATATTTGGGCCAAAGAGGGGCAGCACGCACCCTCTCAGCGTTCCTGACGGGCCCCTCCTGGGACCCGTAATCACTGGGCGCCCCCCGGGCCTCCACCGGCCCTCCTGTGGGGGCCAAGGTCAGGGAAATCCTGAGGATCTGGAGGGGGGCGCCACGCACCCCCTCCACTCTGCGAACGGGCCCCTCTGGGGGCCCGCAAACTCCTGGGGTCTCCCGGGGCCTCCGCTGGCCCTTTCAGAGGGGAGACCCCTTCACAATTGCCCTGGGCCCACGAGGGGGCCCACCAGAAAGCCGGCGGCACGGGCGAGCCTCCGATGAGGCTGCTGCCCCGCCCGCACGCGCCGAGAGAGCCCTCCGGGGCTGGAGCAGGTGAGGGAGAGGCGTCCTCCTCTCCCTCCTGCTCGCACACAACGCCGGCACCCGGTCGGGCCGGCCGGTGCCCCGGGGGCGCTCCTCGGAGCGATCCCTACCCCGGGGGCACCGCTAGGAGCAGGCTTGCTCCTTGTCACGTCCCAGGTGGATTTCTTGTGTCCCGGGGGCACGGAACGGAGCGCGATCCTCGCGCTTTACAGAATTAAGTTCCCCGGGCTGCGGCGTTGATTTTCTTTCACGAAGCGCTTTTCACAGCGCTTCCGAAAATTATGCAGCCTGGGCTGCGGCGGTGATTTCCTCTCAGCAGAAACGCGCTCCAGGAAGCGCAAGGGCACAATTTAAAAGCCCGGGCTGCGGCGGTGATTTCTTTTAGGAAAAGAAAAGCGCTTTCCAAGCGCTATAGTGCATCAGCAGCCCAGCACTTAAAAGAATGCCTGTTTCTCCTCCAGCATCCTGTCAAAGATGTAGAAGATCGTTGCAGGGGTCAGGGGCCACAGCACCCTGCCCCTGGGAACAACTTAACAAGAGGGAGCACAGGGCTGGTGGGCTCAGCTACAGGCCAGCACAAAGGGTGCAGATGGTGGCAGTTCCTCCTAGTGACCAGGCAGGTCACAGGTCAGCACAGCAGCAGCAGTCCATGGCGGTTTCCTGGTGAGTCCATTCATCAGCGTTCTGTGTCCAGTTCCAAGTTCCAAGAATGTTCAAATTGTGGGGAAAATTCCCCTGTACTTATAGTCCATTTTTACAGTGTTTTACAATGCCAGGGAGAGGAGGTTCCAGCCAGTTACAACTGGTTCTGGGAGTGTCCCCTCTCTCCTTTCAGCACAGGCTCCAAACATCAGTGGGGGGTTAACGACCCTATTGTGTGAGGCCAGGGCACAGCCTTTACAAATGTAGGTGTGCCCCGCCTCTCCCTTCTCTCAGCCCAGGAAGACTATTCAGTATGCAGATGCACCTTGGTGACACCTCCACCCTTCCTGTGTACAGGCTGTCTGAAAAGTATGCACAAAGCCCCAACTGTCACTCTGCCCAGACGTGGATTGGAGTCAAGCTGCAAAACACCAGAATCATAAGCACAGATAAATGCGCACTTTCTAGAAGTGACATTTCTGTGATAGTAATAAAAAATACACCCACACCAGTAAGCAGTATTTATTATCACCATCACACCCATACCAAACACGCCTACGCTACCCCTCATAAATCAGACAATACCCTTTACACATAAGGCAGGGCATTTCTAATGCAATCCTATGAGAAGTCAGCACTCACAGCAGTGAGACACCAAGTTAGGCTGTTTGTCACTACCAGGACAGGCCATGCAATATGGCACCTGTCCTGCCTTTCTACATACATGGCACCCTGCCCATAGGGCTAGCTAGGGCGTACTTTAGGGGTGACTTACATGTAGTAAAAGGGGAGTTCTGGGCCTGGCAAGTAAATTTAGATGCCAGGTCCCTGTGGCAGAAAACTGCGCACACAGGCCCTGCGCTAGCAGGCCTGAGACAGGTTTGAAAGTCTACTTCAGTGGGTGGCGCAAGCAGCGCTGCAGGCCCACTAGTAGTGTTTAATTTACAGGCCCTGGGTATAGAGATACCACTGTACAAGGGACTTATAGGTAAATTAAATATGCCAATTAGGTATAAGCCAATCATACCAACTTCAGATGGGAGAGCACCTGCACTTTAGCACTGGTCAGCAGTGATAAAGTGCTCAGAGTCCTAGAGCCAACAGCGAGAGGTCAGAAAAACCAGGAGGAAGGAGGCAAAAAGACTAGGGATGACCATGCGTATGGCCAAAAGTCCAACAGGCCTCATGCAAAACATTTTATCAAACACAAATTTGGAAAACATCTGAACTATGGCCTCTATCAAAACAGCAGTTGGTACCTAGAAAGAAAAGGCAAACAGACAATTACAATTTTTCATCAGATAGTTACCAATCCAACAGATCAGCAAACAGTGTCAGTCTTCGTCCTCAGGACATCAGTTGATTCACCATCAGCAGAGATAAGACGGGGCAAAGTCTCAATATAGCATAGCTAAGGAATAGGACCTTCCCTTTTATGGAGGAGAAGTGAGTGTCAGGCAAGAATGGGTAGAGGATGATTCAGAGTAACAGGACAAAGCAAGAAAAGTGCAAAAGTCTCTGTGAGTGAATAAGGTGAAGTCTCCACCTCTCTTCTTGGGTCCCTCCACTAGATCCAAACTGCCTAATTAGCCCACAACTCCTCATTGGATAATGATTGGTGCATCGTTATCTCTGTCCAATAATTGTTAAGCATCTTGCCAGAATTTTCCACAAACCACAGTTCTCATGTCGCGGATTGGTCCATGTTATTGACGTCTTCAACGGTTGGAATGTCAGGTAGGAAAAGTTACACTTTGCGCTCCAGTCAATGTCTCCATTGTTTTCTCCTACTACAGGTAACCTTGCACCTGTTACAAATTACACTGTTGCATTCAGCAAGAACGTCGCCTTGAGCAAGTCGGTTCTCATGAGAAAGAATTTACTACGGCTACACACACATAACTTCTGGAAAAGTACAGCTTCGTGTCCTTCAGAAAAAACAGCACATTACACGTTTAGAAAATGCAGTTTAATACGAGAACAGACAGCTAGGCCCAGACCCTCACTAAGCTAAGGCCCTTAAATTAATATGCAAACTCTTAACACATAGCTCTAATCATGAAACACTAATTCAAATTCAAAACATTATTGCATAATAATTCAGAATTAACAAGCTTTTCATTAGTCTTTGTGTACATTGGTAGCCACTCCCCGTGGGCACATCTCAAACGCGTGCATTATTTTCTAGGTTAACACGTTTTCTATGCAGCGTCATCACACAATATATTGCAAGCTTTTCATGTTAATATTGCCTTTAAAAAAAACACACTCCAACACTGCCAATTACAATATCTGAGGTGACGTTAATTTGTGGTCATACTGTGCATAGTTGGTATTAGTGTGTGTGAAAAGCTGGCGTTTTTACTTCTGTGATTTGCAATTAGATACCTGCATTTTCCAAACACTGTGAAACAGCAAGCAGTGTCCTAACTGGATAATGAAGGAAATTGGGCAATGGTTAGAGATGCCTCAGGGCTGTAAATGGGGGTCGCTCCTTGGGTAGAGCAAAGACCCATAGATATGGAAGAAATCAATCCTGCAGGACGTTTCATGTATGTGGGAATAAAAAGTATATTCCTTGTCAGTTGGGCGTAGCAGTCACCAGGCATCTATGAGCCTATGGTTTTAGATCACTTCAGCTAGAAGTGCTCTGTCATGGCAATTGTCCTTATCGGGTGGTCCAGTGCAATCTATGATCAGGTAGATAGCCAGATTCCAGACCCCTCCAATCAGCACTCACATGTTCCCAAACTGTCAGTATCTGTGAGAGGCTGAACAGGAAAGGGCTATGGGTGCAATTAAGGACATACACTTTGCTGATTATCAGTGACTTGCCAGCTTTCTTTATTTTAGCAAAGATACCTCTCTCCTGGATAGCTGAACAGATGCGAATGTAAGAGGGAGATTTGTGATGAAGTATAGCCAGTTTATATTTCCTAGCCACCACTGTCATGTGGGGATTGGCAGCCCCATCATAAGTAGAACTGCAACTGTAAACGACCCTCCCCACCCAGCCTTTCTTCAGCTCATATGCTTCGAATGGAGTCGTGTCTTTCTTGAATCATCTGCAAAATCAGCGTGTTTATGCTTCAAATAAGTGAGGACTCGATGCCGTTTCACATAGCTGTTTAGACCGTTAATAGTTAAAGAGTAATAGAGAGATCCAGGCACTTTGTGGTAGAGGCCATTGTGATCCACTAGGCAGACAATGAGTGGACGGCGGTGGCGGGGCTGCTGTAACCGGAAATAAACTAATCTGGCAACTGGTGACTATGACACCAGGTTCTCTGTATCGGTGGTCATGTCTGGACCAGGCAGATGAAGTCTGTGCTTTGGCAGTAGGGATAAAGCTTATCACCTGGGCGAGATAATTTCCTGTCTTAGGGGGCAAGAGTGTTAACGACAGCTAATGCAGAATATTAACAACTATACAAACTCAGAAAGCAACTCTCATGTGTGAACCCCCCTGGAAAGCCTAACGTGTGCTGCTGGCTGTAGGTCCAACATCTCTTTACCGAAGCCAGCAACTGGGGTAAATCTAAAGGCAGCATAACTTGGGTAGTGTTATCACTGTGGCCGAGATCGAGGTTGATTCTTGGGCAGGTTTAGACTGATGATTCCTGGGAGTGGGAACTTCCGGTGTGGGTACCCTGGACAGGGTTTGGAACCAATGGTATGGTACACATTTAAAACTATGCATTGACTACTTGTTGGACCTGGCTTTTTGACAGGGACATCCCCAAACTTTTTGCCTCCTTCCTCCTATTTTTTCTGACCTGTTGTTGTTGGCTTTTGACCTCTGGGCACTTTACCACTGCTAACCAGTGCTAAAGTGCATATGCTCTCTGGGTAAATTGTACTACTGATTGGTTTATCCATGATTGACTATTTAATTTACTTGTAAGTCCCTGGTAGAGTGCACTACATGTGCCTAGGGCAGGTAGATTAAATGCTACTAGTGGGCCTGCAGCACTGGTTGTGCCACCCACCTCAGTAGCCCCTTAACCCTGTCTCAGGCCTGCCATTGCAAGGCCTGTGTGTGCAGTTTCACTGCCACTTCGACTTGGCATTTAAAAGTACTTGCCAAGCCTAGAACTCCCCTTTTACTACATATAAGTCATCCCTAATGTGTGCCCTAGGTAACCCCTAGAGCAGGGTGCGGTGTAGGTAAAAGGCAGGACATGTACCTGTGTAGTTATATGTCCTGGTAGTGTGAAACTCCTAAATTCGTTTTTACACTACTGTGAGGCCTGCTCCTTTCATAGGCTAACATTGGGGCTGCCCTCATACACTGTTGAAGTGGCAGCTGCTGATCGGAAAGGAGCAGGAAGGTCATATTTAGTATGGCCAGAATGGTAATACAAAATCCTGCTGACTGGTGAAGTCGGATTTAATATTACTATTCTAGAAATGCCACTTTTAGAAAGTGAGCATTTCTTTGCACTAAAATCTTGTTGTGCCCTTCAATCCACGTTTGGCTAGGTTTAGTTGACAGCTCCTTGTGCATTCACTCAGACACACCCCAAACACAGGGTACTCAGCCTCACTTGCATACATCTGCATTTTGAATGGGTCTTCCTGGGCTGGGAGGGTGGAGGGCCTGCCCTCACACAAAGGACTGCCACACCCCCTACTGGGACTCTGGCAGACAGGATTGAGCTGAAAGGGAACTTGGTGCATTTCTTAGAGACTCTTTGAAGTCACCCCCACTTCAAAGGCACAACTTAGTATAAAACAGGGCCTCTGCCCTACCTCATCAGACACTTGCTGGAGAAGAAACCTGAACCAGAAACTACATCCTGCCAAGAAGAACTGCCTGGCTGCTCAAAGGACTCACCTGTCTGCTTTCTACAAAGGACTGCTGTCTTGCTGTTGCCCTGCTGCCTTGCTGAACTCTTGTCTGGCTGTGAAAGTGCTCTCCAAGGGCTTGGATAGAGCTTGCCTCCTGTTCCTTGAAGTCTCAGGACCAAAAAGACTTCTTCCTTTCACTTGGACGCTCCGTGCGCCGAAAATTTCGACGCACAGCTTGTTTCGCGGCGAGAAAAAACGCCGCACACCGACGCTGATCGACGCGACGCCCTCGGGACGATCGAGACTTCGACGCACAACCTCGCAAGGACAAAGCCGCCCGACTTTCCAGGAGAAATCGACGCGACGCCTACCGTGAGTGCGAAACTTTGACGCACGGCCTCGCAAGGACAACGCCGCCCGACTTCCAAGGAGAAATCGACGCGACGCCTGCCGTGAGACCAAAATTTCGACGCACGGCCTCGCAAGGACACCGCCGCCCGACTTCCAAGGAGAAATCGACGCGACGCCTACCGTGAGATCGAAACTTCGACGCGCAGCCCCGCAGAACGACGCGCAGCCGGAAAATAAGCAGGAGAATCCACGCACAGACCCGGGACATCTGGTAATCCCCGCGATCCACAAAAAGAGACTGTCTGCGCGCCAGAAAACGACGCCCGACTTCCCCGCGTGGAAAAGAACGACGCAAGTCTGTGTGTGCTGAGAGGAAATCGACGCACACACCCCTTTTTCCATGCATCTCTTCTCCTGTGGCCCTCTGAGGAGATTTCCCACCAGAAACCAGGTACTCTGTGCTTGAAAGACACTTTATTGCTTTTTAAAGACTTAAAGACACTTAATATCACTTTTCAGTGATATCTTTACAAATTCGTATTGCAACTTTGATCGTTTTGACCTACAATTACCCAGATAAATATTCTATATTTTTCTAAACACTGTGTGGTGTATTTTTGTGGTGTTATACTATGGTGTTGTATGATTTATTGCACAAATGCTTTACACATTGCCTTCTAAGTTAAGCCTGACTGCTCGTGCCAAGCTACCGGAGGGTGAGCACAGGCTTATTTTGGATTGTGTGTGACTTACCCTGACTAGAGTGAGGGTTCTTGCTTGGACAGAGGGCAACCTGACTGCCAACCAAAAACCCCATTTCTAACATTGGTGATCAGCGGTGAGGATAGGACTTGTGTTTGTGCAGTGACATACAGTAGCTAAGTATTTCACTACCTACCCACAGTTGAAGGTCAACTTGATTTTTCATCTTTTTTGGCTTTTGGTTCTCTGATGTCCTCCTGGATATACTATTGATATTTTGGACTTTGGATTTTGGTTTTTGCTAGTAAGATCTTATCAGAATGGGATTGCTTACCTACTCATTCTTTGTTCGTACTGACCACCTCACTAAGGCTGACCTAAGGAAGCTTGCAGACAATGGGGCCTTCCTGTAGCAAGGAGATCTACTAAAGCGGAGATGCTCCATCACTACATAGTCTGGGGGGAGGAAAGATGGGCAGAGAGAGAGGCAGCAAGAAACCAAATGACTAAGTACCCCTCAGATGAGGAGGAAGACTACTCAGATGAGGAGGAAGACTACTCAGAGTTGGACAGTGACCCAGAAATAGATGAATGGCTCCGAAGTCAAAGGCGACAGGAGCAACAATTAGAGGAATATCTTGCAGAGGTTGAGGCAAAAAGACTCTTAGCCCTGGAAGAAGAAAAGATTGCAGCTCAAGAGCTGAGCTGTAAAGAGCTGAAGCTGGAGGCTGGAAGGGCTGAGTCCAGTTCAGATGGTGGCAGCAAAAATCTTGCATCTAGTACTGCTGAAGAAGGGCACAAGCCCAGAGATGTGGTGCCCAACTTGAAGAAGGGAGTTGACACACACCAGGCAGTTCAAGGGTATGAGGTAGTTCCCGTTATGCACAGGGTCCCTGAGAAGGATTGGGGAACTGGCACAGGGAGTCATATTCCTACTGGGGGGAGGGACACTTTACTGACTCTAGCAGAGAGTGACAGAGAAAAGGGTTCCCCCCTGGTGGACGTCCTGGATATAGAGTGCAGAGACATCCCAGAAGAGTTTGGGTTGAGTGTCAGGGACAGACAGATACTGTCTCACCAGTCTCAGGAGGGTGAAGTAGAGTGCTTTTCCAAGGTTGAGTTACTGGGTGGTTGGGTGAAGGGTACTGTGGTTAATACATGTGAAGGGCAGAGTGATGTAATTGCTGGAGAGCATATGTCTGGTCCTTATTTTCCAGAGCTACGCCAACACCAGGTGGAGTGTGAGTTCTCTGACCCCAGGGAACTTACAGTGGAGGCAGACTTTTGGGTGAGTACCAGAGAGTCTGAAGAGGCATTTGGGGGTGCTCCTGAAGGGAGTGGTCTAGGTGGTTCCCGACCAAGTGAGGTGGGAGAGGATTGTAGTGTCCCAGGTAGGTCTCAGAGCCTAACCTGTACCGTAGGGCCACCTTTTGAGGGAAGCCCCGCAGTGTCAGAAGAACTTGGGGGGATGACTGTAGACAGCATCCCAACAGTTCTGGTGTCTGGCAGTACCACTCCTAGTGAGGGGGTGCAGAAGTCCAGACATAGGGTTGAGAGGGGGTGGCAGACCCCAGTGGAGGATCTTGAAAGTCAGGGGTCAGCTCTGAGAGCAGAGCCCCCCAGGAATGACCCAGGTGAGACCGTTTCTGGTTTGGGGGAAACCCAGACTCTGCCGGATGGGCAGAGGTCGGGAGACCTGCGCCAACCAGACTCTTGTGTGGCCCTTGGGGACGGCGTGTCCCTTGTGGGGGGTGAGAGTGCCCCCCAGGAAGTCCTGGCATGCCAGGCAAAGATTCAACCTCAGGGTGGTGACTCTGGGTTGGATAACCGGGTTCAGAGGTTAAACTTTGACCTGGTGGGGGGTAGATGTGCCCCCCAGAAAGTCCTGGAATGCCAGGCAATGGTTCAACCTCAGGGTGGTGACTCTGGGTTGGCTTACCAGGTGAAGAGGTCAAACTCTGACCGGGTGGGAGGTAGGTGTGCCTCCCAAGAAGTCCTGCTGTGCCAGGCAATTGTCCAACCTCAGGGTGTTGACTCTGGGTTGGATGGTCAGGTTCAGAGGTTAAACTCTGACCTGGTGGGGGGTAGGTGTGCCCCCCAGAAAGTCCTGGCGTGCCAGGCAGTTGTCCAACCTCAGGGTGTCGACTCTGGGTTGGATGGCCAGGTTCAGAGGTTAAACTCTGACCTGGTGGGAGGTAGGTGTGCCTCCCAGAAAGTCCTGGGGTGCCAGGCAATTGCCCAACCTCAGGGTGGTGACTCTGGGTTGGCTAACCAGGTTCAGAGGTCAAACTCTGACCTGGTGGGGGGTAGGTGTGCCCCCCCAGAAAGTCCTGGTATACCAGGCAACGGTTCAACCTCAGGGTGGTGACCCTGGGTTGGAGAACCAGGCTCAGAGGTTAAACTCTGACCTGGTGGGAGGTAGGTGTGCCTCCCTGAAAGTCCTGGCCTGCCAGGCAATGGTTCAACCTCAGGGTGGTGACTCTGGGTTGGATATCCAGGTTCAGAGGTTAACCTCTGACCCGGTGGGGGGTAGGTGTGCCCCCCAGAAAGCCCTGGTGTACCAGGCAGTTGTCCAACCTCAGGATGGTGACCCTAGGTTGGAGAACCAGGTTCAGAGGTTAAACTCTGACCTGGTGGAGGGTCAGTGTGCCCTCCAGGAAGTCCTGGCGTGCCAGGCGATTGTTCAACTTCAGGGTGGTGACTCTGAGTTGAATGGCCCAGTTCAGAGGTTAAACTCTGACCTGGTGGAGGGTCAGTGTGCCCTCCAGAAAGTCCTGGCGTGCCAGGCAATTGTTCAACCTCAGAGTGCTGACTCTGGGTTGGATAACCGGGTTCAGAGGTTAAACTCTGACCTGGTGGGGGGTAGGTGTGCCCCCCAGAAAGTCCTGGCGTGCCAGGCAATTGCCCAACCTCAGGGTGGTGACCCTGGGTTGGGGAACCAGGCTCAGAGGTTAAACTCTGACCTGGTGGGAGGTAGGTGTGCCTCCCAGAAAGTCCTGGTGCGCCAGGCAATAGTTCAACTTCAGGGTGGTGACTCTGAGTTGAATGGCCCAGTTCAGAGGTTAAACTCTGACCTGGTGGAGGGTCAGTGTGCCCTCCAGGAAGTCCTGGTGTGCCAGGCAATTGTTCAACTTCAGGGTGGTGACTCTGAGTTGAATGGTCAGGTGCAGAGGTTAAACTCTGACCTGGTGGAGGGTCAGTGTGCCCTCCAGGAAGTCCTGGCGTGCCAGGCAATTGTTCAACTTCAGGGTGGTGACTCTGAGTTGAATGGGCAGATGCAGAGGTTAAACTCTGACCTGGTGGGGGGTAGGTGTGCCTCCCAGGAAGTCCTGGTTTGCCAGGCAGTGATCCAGTCTGAGGGTACAGACCCTGGGCTGGAAGACCAGGTTCAGGGTGTCCCCCCGGACCTGGAGGGAGGGGCTACTGATAACAGTGCCCCTACCATGTTGTCTTCTGAGGAGGCCACTCCTAGTTGGAGAGTGCTGGACCCCAGAAGGGAGGGCAGGGGGAGGGAAGCCTCACCCCGGGCCCTAGTCCAACCTGAAGGTACAGGCCCCAGGTTGGAGGGCCAGTTGCAGGTTAACAGCCCTGCACTGGTGGAGGAATGGTACAGGGTGACTTCTGTAAGCACCCTGACCATGTTGGACTCTGGGGGTACCACTCCAGGAGGGAGGGTACAAAGCCCCAGAGGGGAGGACCAGGTTCAGGCTGTCATCCCTGACCTGGTGGAAGGGAGAGTGGTTAAAGGGTGCCCAGCACCTGGGGCTACCGCCCCCCACTCTCCACAGCCACAGTGGTTGGAGAGCTTTGAGAGGCCTGGGGCCTGGCTCTCATCCCTGGCAGCTGTCAGTAATCACTGTGGCTTGCTGTCCGGGTGGACAGAGTTATCCCTGGGGAGGGGACAAGTGTCACACCCCAGGGGTAGGGTGGGCAACACCACTGTGTTGGTCATGGTGGTACTATCCTTCTCCTGGGATACATCTGTGAGCAAAGTAAGGTTAGGTGCTGCACAGATGGGATCCGCAGGTAAGGAGAAAGGTTCCCCATGGGTTGGCTTAGTGGGCCCTGAGAGTATGGACAGAGTGATCCAATTGGAGTCAGGAAGGTGAAGAACTGGAGCATGCCCCTGCTGTTGTGGGCCTGGGTCCTTGTTCTGTCGCCTCAAACAGGGAAGTACATCAGGATAGTGATTGTTCTCCCCTGGCTTTAGGCTGGTAGGGGGTCATGTTGGACCTGGCTTTTTGACAGGGACATCCCCAAACTTTTTGCCTCCTTCCTCCTATTTTTTCTGACCTGTTGTTGTTGGCTTTTGACCTCTGGGCACTTTACCACTGCTAACCAGTGCTAAAGTGCATATGCTCTCTGGGTAAATTGTACTACTGATTGGTTTATCCATGATTGACTATTTAATTTACTTGTAAGTCCCTGGTAGAGTGCACTACATGTGCCTAGGGCAGGTAGATTAAATGCTACTAGTGGGCCTGCAGCACTGGTTGTGCCACCCACCTCAGTAGCCCCTTAACCCTGTCTCAGGCCTGCCATTGCAAGGCCTGTGTGTGCAGTTTCACTGCCACTTCGACTTGGCATTTAAAAGTACTTGCCAAGCCTAGAACTCCCCTTTTACTACATATAAGTCATCCCTAATGTGTGCCCTAGGTAACCCCTAGAGCAGGGTGCGGTGTAGGTAAAAGGCAGGACATGTACCTGTGTAGTTATATGTCCTGGTAGTGTGAAACTCCTAAATTCGTTTTTACACTACTGTGAGGCCTGCTCCTTTCATAGGCTAACATTGGGGCTGCCCTCATACACTGTTGAAGTGGCAGCTGCTGATCGGAAAGGAGCAGGAAGGTCATATTTAGTATGGCCAGAATGGTAATACAAAATCCTGCTGACTGGTGAAGTCGGATTTAATATTACTATTCTAGAAATGCCACTTTTAGAAAGTGAGCATTTCTTTGCACTAAAATCTTGTTGTGCCCTTCAATCCACGTTTGGCTAGGTTTAGTTGACAGCTCCTTGTGCATTCACTCAGACACACCCCAAACACAGGGTACTCAGCCTCACTTGCATACATCTGCATTTTGAATGGGTCTTCCTGGGCTGGGAGGGTGGAGGGCCTGCCCTCACACAAAGGACTGCCACACCCCCTACTGGGACTCTGGCAGACAGGATTGAGCTGAAAGGGAACTTGGTGCATTTCTTAGAGACTCTTTGAAGTCACCCCCACTTCAAAGGCACAACTTAGTATAAAACAGGGCCTCTGCCCTACCTCATCAGACACTTGCTGGAGAAGAAACCTGAACCAGAAACTACATCCTGCCAAGAAGAACTGCCTGGCTGCTCAAAGGACTCACCTGTCTGCTTTCTACAAAGGACTGCTGTCTTGCTGTTGCCCTGCTGCCTTGCTGAACTCTTGTCTGGCTGTGAAAGTGCTCTCCAAGGGCTTGGATAGAGCTTGCCTCCTGTTCCTTGAAGTCTCAGGACCAAAAAGACTTCTTCCTTTCACTTGGACGCTCCGTGCGCCGAAAATTTCGACGCACAGCTTGTTTCGCGGCGAGAAAAAACGCCGCACACCGACGCTGATCGACGCGACGCCCTCGGGACGATCGAGACTTCGACGCACAACCTCGCAAGGACAAAGCCGCCCGACTTTCCAGGAGAAATCGACGCGACGCCTACCGTGAGTGCGAAACTTTGACGCACGGCCTCGCAAGGACAACGCCGCCCGACTTCCAAGGAGAAATCGACGCGACGCCTGCCGTGAGACCAAAATTTCGACGCACGGCCTCGCAAGGACACCGCCGCCCGACTTCCAAGGAGAAATCGACGCGACGCCTACCGTGAGATCGAAACTTCGACGCGCAGCCCCGCAGAACGACGCGCAGCCGGAAAATAAGCAGGAGAATCCACGCACAGACCCGGGACATCTGGTAATCCCCGCGATCCACAAAAAGAGACTGTCTGCGCGCCAGAAAACGACGCCCGACTTCCCCGCGTGGAAAAGAACGACGCAAGTCTGTGTGTGCTGAGAGGAAATCGACGCACACACCCCTTTTTCCACGCATCTCTTCTCCTGTGGCCCTCTGAGGAGATTTCCCACCAGAAACCAGGTACTCTGTGCTTGAAAGACACTTTATTGCTTTTTAAAGACTTAAAGACACTTAATATCACTTTTCAGTGATATCTTTACAAATTCGTATTGCAACTTTGATCGTTTTGACCTACAATTACCCAGATAAATATTCTATATTTTTCTAAACACTGTGTGGTGTATTTTTGTGGTGTTATACTATGGTGTTGTATGATTTATTGCACAAATGCTTTACACATTGCCTTCTAAGTTAAGCCTGACTGCTCGTGCCAAGCTACCGGAGGGTGAGCACAGGCTTATTTTGGATTGTGTGTGACTTACCCTGACTAGAGTGAGGGTTCTTGCTTGGACAGAGGGCAACCTGACAGCCAACCAAAAACCCCATTTCTAACACTACTTCACTGATAAACAAAGACAAAGTTTGATATTCTACACCCGTACAATGTATCAATGACAATAATACAATGTAATGGATGACTGCCTTCAAATGTCAGTTTGCAGTGGGGCGTGGCTCTCAATGAAGATTGACACGGATAGGCACGGGTGACATTGTTACTGAGGTGCCACTCTCCGGAACCTGCTGATGGGCTCTGCTGCCCCTAACTGTGGGGTCGTGTCCTGTTGATGTTTGTCCTTGAAGGGAGATTTAGATTTTTGCCTATTTTACATCAAAGCCTCAACCGATCTGTTGAGACTATCTCTTCCTGATCGTCTATTGTGGAAGACTTGGGGCCCTGAATGTGTATCCATTTGGTTAATGGGAATCACAGCGCCTTCCTCCTTTTGCAGTTCAGTCTCAGACCATGCCTGCATTGACTCAGTCTTGATGGATGCAACATCCTCAGCTTTCAATTACTCTGAGGGGTCGTTGGAATAATGGAATTCCATGGTCTTACCGCTAAGGGTTCTCAGCACTATGGCAGGTTCCAGCAATCCATAATTGATATTTTAAGTTGCCAGAGCCAGGGACTCATTGTCAATAATGTTTTCCTCTTAATTCTGTGTCATGCAAATAGTCTCCTACAATGTAGATCTGGTTTCCCACTTCATTGAAATGTCCTTCATGTTTCCTGGCAATTTGTAGAATCTGGCACGCTTGAGCATGGCACTGAAGGCAGGCTCTAATTCCTTCTGGAAGGTTGGCCTTGGAATTCTGTGGCTGAATCCTGTGGGCTCTAAGAATCTCAAGTGGGTCTTTGAAGTGAGTTTCCAAGGTTTTCAAAGGAGCAGGTTGGATAAAGGCAGTCATATTATATTTCCCCACATGTTCATGCACACCAAGGATACAGACGTTTTTCAGCTGAGATCTGTCCTTAAAACTTGTGGCCTTCTGTTTGATGTGGCATAACTCGGGATCCCAGTCTAGTTTTTGGCACGTTTGTCGATCCTGTGGTTCAAGCTGTTTGTCCACCAGGTCATGCCTCCTATGGATCATGGTAAAGTCAGCATGTATTTATGTTTATGTCTGATGGCAGACTGGATTCTACATTGCAAAAGCCAACAATTTTAGTGCCTAACGTGGAGATTTCATTTTTGTGGGCCCTCCGCAGCCACTCTCCATCTATGCATGTAGCACACTCTAGGCAAAGGCAATGCAGAATCATCAGGCCACAAGCAGCCACTTTGTGTGCCCAGAACATTAGGATGGATGTGCTGGATCTGCAACGGCCCCCTTCTAGCACTGAGTACTTGCCTTGCCGTGGTTCCCAGTTCAAATGATAAGGGTCCAGTGTCTGCACCCCAAGCAGAGCTTGGGCATGTTGATCACCCCTGGAAGTTGCTGTGAGCCCCTGGTTACAGCTCCAGTCACGGAGAGAGATCTATATAGCAGCCATCTTGCTCCGTGGCTAGCCTTGCCGTCCTCCGTTTGGAACCTTTAGAGATTCGGAAAACATGTTTGTGCCTGTGATACATGCATCTCTGGAATTCTTACCCATACACAGGGCATGTCATATTATTTGCTCCGTGCATTAAAGCATTGCACCAACAATCAGTAGCCAGGGTCAAATATGGAAGCAAACAAGAGTACACTTATGAAATCCAGACACCAACTGGGGTTCAGCAGCACTGATTATTTGGTCCCCCTACTGTATAATTTGTGCACAAACGATGTAGGTGTGTACATTGCTAACCCTAACCTAAACACTAAAGCTGGGAACTGAACATTGTGCAGCCCTTCTGTTTGCAAATGATTCCACAGTATTTATGCTAACTAGTACATCTATGTACGGATTGCTGCAGGGGTTTTAGGCATGCTGCACTAAAAATAAATGTCATTAATGTTGCAAAAAAGAACATGATTGTAAACCTAAGATGTTTCTGCAACATATGTTCTTTCCCAGATGTGTCCCTCGGAAGAGCTTTTTACTTATACTATTTATGTCTCAGAATTGACCAAAATCCACTAGAGCCTGATAATCTGAGATAATGAATTTGGACTGTGTTGAGCTATCAAAATAGAATAGGAAGTGGTCTGATAAGTACAATCAATCAGGTCTATAAAATGAAAGTAGTTGTTGCAAAGGTGTATGGAGCTTAACTTTGTAGTTTTACCAATGCAGCGCACATCCAAAAAGCAGAAAAGTAGTTTACACAATGAGTCTTAGGTCAAGGACCTTGAACTTCTTTAAACTCATTAAGGCCTGATCTTGGGGTCAAATTCTCATGTATTGCAGCACAGCACTGCAGCGAAAAACGCTGTGTTGTGTTGAGTGAGAAGGAGAGTCGTAGAGCTCCATATCTATACAGATATGGCTCTCTTCACCTATCTCCCTAATGCTGGCAAAGAATTTTGCAGCCAAGCGCCACGCACACACCTTTGCATCATAGTGCTACGGTGTATGCATGTGTATGGTAAAGGTTTTGCAGTGGAAGGGCTCCCTTCCACAATGAAATACTATGATGAGACTGAATTTAAAACATTTTCTACATTGTTTGTGTGCTGTACAATGCAGCACACATGCAAAGTGTGGGAAAAAAGAGAAATAAAACAATCTCTTTTTAATGCCTTCTTTTCAAGCGGAGTTCGTTTTTGATGCAAAACCCTGTCTTCAATCTTTGGTAAATAGGGTTTTGCGTCAAAAGGCATGGGTGGTTGCATGAAATGCCCCCTTGATGCTAAGTAATGAAAAGATGCACAATGCACCGCTTTGCGTTACTTTTAGGCAACTTCCGGCACTAAAAAAAGTTTTGCGCTACAAAGTAAATAACAAAAGAGAACATTTTGTGCAGGTTTGCTTACTATTTGTGACTCAAATACAGTGCAAACTGTTCATAAATCTGGCCCCTGGTTTGTACTGTATTATGCCTTGTAAAACTCTGAGCCATACTCTGTATGAACCAGAGACATTTGAAGGCATAGGCAAAGTGGGCAATTACCTAGGGCCTCAACCTTCCAGGAAGCCCCTTGGGACAGTAAACTTTCTTTTTATCTGGCTTGCCTCTGCCTATTTCCCCATCTCTCCTCTTCACCTCTCTGCCTACATCTACATCTGAGTCTGTCTTGCATTTCCCCACGGCATTTTAAGGATTTGTAGGGGCGCTAGAAAGAAATATTTCAACTGTTTTTGTGTGAACCCCCATTTCTAAGAGTGTGTTTGGCGCCATGTGAGTTTAAATTACCAGAAAGCAGGCAGTAACATTACAAAAAGGGGCCGCCAAAATATGTCTTGCCAGGCGCCCCAGAAATATTTGTCAACTGTGGTAGGAACCTTTATGAAGAAATCTATCAGAGATCAATGTGTGACACTGTGATTTTAGATAATTTCTTGTTGAGAGATTGACTGTTGTGAATGCTGGAACAATCCTAGTAGTATAGATACCTTAGCTATGTGGAAGATCCAGGAACGTTACTGAACACAAAGGTAGACGTAATAGACCTGTGTTACCAAGTACTTACAATTAACAGAGAAGCTAGGATTTGAGTTATATTTAGATACGATCACTCCAGAGCCATGACATATGTTAAGTTCGGGCTCGAAGGCTTCCGTTGCACGCATACACTGACATAGAATAAAGGGAGAAAGGTATTGATGCTCACAACTGCGAGCTGAGCAGAACAGAAACTCTTCCATTATTTAGTTATTTTGCACAAACCTTCGGTCATTTTATTCATTCCAAACATACATACACCAGTTATAACACACGTCTAGTCAGCATGGCTATCCTCAAAAGTAGGGCCGGACTGGAGAACCAAAAACAGCCCTGGCAAAAATGCTTGAACCAGCCCTGCTCTCTTTGTCTCCTCCTGTAATCTCCATCTTTCACCCATTCTTTCTCCTTCTCTCCTCTGTCACCTCTCCCTCTAGGGTCACTTTCTTTCTATCTTCCTCCTCCCACGTTCTCTTTTTTGAAGCCTGCACTTGTCTGCTGCAAGTAACCTACGGGAGCTAGGTAAAGTGAGGGAGGCACTAGTAGTGCCCCTTGAAATTTCAAGACTGTCCTCCAACGGCTTCAGCCCACAAATACAGTCATGTATGTTTTTTAACGTTTTATATTTAAACAACGGAGTACAACACACAATTAAACTGGACTAGTGAACAATTTAAGAGAATATGGCCCTCATTCTGACCCTGGCGGTCGGCGGAGAGGCGGCGGTCGGACCGCGAACAGACCGGCGGTATTAAAAATGGCATTCTGACCGCGGCGGTCCCCGCCGCGACCGACCGCCACTTCCCCACTCCGACAGCCACGGCGGTCATGACCGACGGGCTGGAGTCTGCGCACTCCGGTCCGGTCGACCCAAGACCGCCAACGCTATCATGACCCTGCTTACCGCCGCGGTTTCTTGCGTTCGGGAACCGCCATGCGAACCATGGCGGTAGGCACTATCGGGGCCAGGGAATTCCTTCCCTGGCACTGATAGGGGTCCCCCCGAGTCCTCCCCCCACACCCTCCACCCCCCTGCCACCCCCCAGAGGTGGTACGAACCCCCTCCCCACCCCCACCCCAACATGCACATACATGCACCCCGACATGCACACACCCCCAACATGCACATATACACACCCCCTACACACACACATACTCAACGGGGACACATACCCGCACACATACATGCCGACATGCGCACCCGCCGAACTACACACATTGCCCATAGGCACAGCAGCAATCCCCGCCCGCATGCACGCACTCACACACCCCCTCTACACACTCACACGCACACCCCCATGCACGCACACATCACACAACACCCCCCCACCCCCTCCCCTCATGGACGATCAACTTACCTTGTGCGTTGGTCCTCCGGGAGGCGACGGGAGCCATAGGGACGTGACCGCCAACAGAAGACCGCCAACAGAAGACCGCCACACAGAAATGTGGGTCGTAATTCTGGGGGCGGTGTTCTGCTGGCGTGGCCGTGGAGGTTGACCAGTCTCCACTTTCCCGCCGACCGCCAGTGTGGCTGCTGGCGGTATTCCGGCGGAACGCTCCCAGCGGTCGGAATACGCGCAGCGGCATACCGCCGCGGTCGGCGGTCTTTACCGCGGCGGTAACTCGGCGGTCTTGCGAAAAGACCGCCAAGGTCAGAATGAGGGCCTATGTCTGTTCCACAACCGCTCTATTAATACAAGAAAAAACATCTAATTCCAATCTATACCATTTTATCGAATTATGGTGTTGCATGCACATTCTAAATATTGCATACGCATCTGCACCATATTTCAAAAGAGATACCTGCTCAATAATTACTTGTAGGAAGACAATGAATATACACGTGTCAAAGTAGTCTGCTTTGTGGTTGATGCTCAGCTTTATGACTTGAGTATTATATCTTACACATGGTTAGTAATTGGTCCTGCAACGCGGAGCTATAAACATATAATTTGGAATAACTCTTTCCTGATATTAACAATTTCTGGACAATTAAACTTGATAAAGTTCCTTTCATGGTGCTTAATTTAGATATGTATGTACACAAAAACCTCTCATTCATCTCTCAAAATGGTAAAACAGTCGCCTCAGGACATTTGAAGTCCATCCTGTTCAGAACTACCTGAAGGTCCACCTTTTTCTCCCTCTTCACCAAGCACCCATCCCATGTTCCCCCAATGTATTTAATTGGGCCATTATATGCTGGCAGGTGGCCCACTAGCCTGCCATGTGAGTAGAGGTCTTGAACCAGTGGCATAACAAAAGCCCCCGCAGCACCATCAATGCAGGGCTCCCCAAGCTCCAGGGGGCCCTTCAGCACAGTAACCTGGCCAGGTGAGCTCCTCAGGGAGTGCGTAGTGGGATCCCCACCATATACTGTGCAGGGTGGCCTCCTCAAATTTTGTTATGCCACTGTCCTGGACTCATCTCCCTTGGTGGAGGACCACCTGGCATAATCAGCGATCACCTCCCGTCTGCCCTGGATCTCTGTGAAAGACATCAATTCACCAGTACTACAGTTGCACTTTAGTCACTGCTAATGCTGAGCGAGCCACAATGCGTTTTTGGCCTGCTCTGCATTTGTTTTGTTTTTTCAGGCATGAACACCAAAAGTGCAGGCTTGTTTCAGGAAAAGAGTAAATGGTCCTGACCATTAGATAGCTTTCTTCGTGCTCTTGGGGAACGTTGTGAGTTTTCCCTGCTGAGGTCCGCCATGCACATTGCATGGGTGAGGGAGTGACACCCTATAAATTATATGTACTGCACATAGCTGTATTTTATACTACTCACACTAGAGGACACGGCGAGGTCCTGATTAGGTGTACAGGAAGAGAGAGACGAACATTTGGGTGTGCTCAATTAGGATAGGGAGGAAGTACTACCCTTCCTTTAAAATCATCATTCGCTCTTCATGCGTTTGGATACTTCTTTTCAAATGTCACACAGTGCTCTCACTAAGTGTTGTCACTGTGTTAATTGACATGCTTTCACATTGCTACTCCAGCTCCTAGAGGTGCTAAATTTTTTGGCAAAGTAATCTCAAAAACTGTTTCAATGCCTAGTTTGTACTGTGCAAATTAAAAAAAAGAAAATGCACTTAAATGCACATAAAGAGAACGTCTGGCAGGCAACTAGGCTTGCTAGACTAGTATAATCAAGTCACTTTAATACATGGCATGACAAACTGGATTTCAGTTGCTCCTTAAAGGGATCTTCTTCTGTAGTTCTTCCTTGTTGGAATCTGATAGGGATCTGAGGTGTGGGTGCAGGTTTGCCAGTTTTATCCTTGCTCCTGGGTGAAAAACAGGGGGGTCCTGGTTCTCCAGTCAGGGGCAGGGTCCTTCCCCTGTGATGACCACTTCCGGGGAAGTGTGGCAAAAATCAATCCCAGGGGGGCAACATTCCCCATGATTTTTGGAGGTTACATCTGGCTGAGCCCATCCTGTCCTCTCCTAATCTAATCAAGGGGGCACCTAATTGTCTGGGTTTGCAGGATGTGAGGGTGTTGCTGGGTTGCTCCAAATGTCCTTCCCTGCCTTTGAAGACCAGCTTGGCAGCCCTCCACCTTCCTGCTCCCCCATCTGCTGAGGGGAGATCTCCTCCCCCAGGCACATTTCTTTGTGTTGAGCCAGGCTACTTCACACCTCATCAAGGCAGCCTGGCAAGGCTGCCAGAGGCTGGCCAATCAGAGCAAAGCAGCAAAAACACTGCAGGGCTGAAGTTGGCAACTTTTCAGGTTAAATTTAAAACTCTTTACCTGAACAAGTTATATTAAATCTAACAACTGGAAGTTGTGGGATTTATTATAACAATTAATTGTATACCAGACTGGTAGTATCTGTTACTTAAGGGGATTTTTAAAATTAAAATAAAGTCTCCCCATTCTAGCCTATGGAGGCCATTCACTACAATGAGGGAAAAACGAATTTGGCTGTTTTTACCTCACTAGGGCTTATAAAACTATTTTTATAAGGTCCCTGCTTATAGTTACATGGCCCCCAGCTCAGGTGTGACTTATATGTAAAAATAAGGTAGTTTAGGACTTTAGACCTACTTTTAATTCCAAAGTTGAATTTGCATGTAACTTTAGTTTAAAAGCAGCCAGCAAGGCAGGCCTGCCTTTAAAATGAAACTGGGCACCTCAGCAGTGCACCTATGAGGGCACTACCTATACCGAACCTCCATGCCCTACCATATACTAAGGACTTTTGGTAGGTTAATTTTGCCAATTATAATTAGCCTAGTTTGCATATCCACTTTACACAGAGCACTGGCCCTGGGAGTGGTAAGCAGTACCCAGGGCACAGCCACGAGTCAGTAGCCAGCAGTACCTGTCCAGAAAGTTTGAGGGTGACCGGGGCAAAAAGGAGGACTTTACTGCAGCCATTCTTCACATGTGAATTTTGAAAGTACACTAAGGGCCTCATTACGAGTTTGGCGGTCTTTATGCAAGACCACCACGGTGGCAGCAACCAAAAGACCACCATGCTGGTGGTAATCTGACTGCCCTGTTAAGAGTCACACAGTGAAGACAGACAAAATCCAGCTAAATTTCTGAAACCGCCAGGACACTGGAGGACTGGAAAGAGGTGGTCCCAGCACCGCCTTCCCACCAAAAGACCCGATCATATTACGATCCATAAATCACAATAGAGGTTCCATGGCATAAAGTCAATGGCAGTGTGAACTACGGCTGTAATCACAGTAATACAACACACCAGTTTGGATAGTTTGAAAACCCCACACCTGACACACATCCACACACCCGACACACTGACACACTTCACTATAAAACACATCCCTTCACACCCCACAATACTTTGCTGCAAAAACACCAAACACAGCCAGACAGGAACGACTAAAAAAAGTTACAAAGCATACAATAGGCACCCCTTCAGATTTCACCTAGCACTCATCCCACCCCTGCACAACACACGCAATACACAAATTAATACCCCAAACAATAGACACCAACCATCACCCACTCACATCACAGCACCAACACCTCATCACTAATTTATTTTCCTTTCCATTTCTTTGACCTCACCATCTCGTCCTCCAATACCATGTGCCCACAAAAACATCCACATTTCACTGATGAGTTGAGGGTCATAGTGGACAAAATCATCAGAGTAGAGCCACACCTTTTTTGAGCACAAGTCCAGCAAACATCAATCACCAGGAAATTTGAGTTGTGGCAAAGGATAGTCAACAGTGTCAATTCTGTAGGCAGTGATCCATGCACAAGGGAAGACATCAGGAAGAGGTGAATGATTTTAAGGAGAGGTATGTTCCACAGCCACCAGGTACCACCTGGAGGTCCTCAAGATTGGTAGTGGGCCCCCACCTCCTCCCCCAACTTTCACATCATGGGAGGAGAAGGTCTTGGATATCCTGCATCCTGAGGGCCTGACAGGAATACCTGGGGGCTTGGAATCTGGTACATCACTATACCATTAATACCACCAAAAAGTTTTGTCTTGCATGCTCACTGATCACCTGTGGCCACCTCAACAATCAACCCGCCCACCACCCCTGTTTCCAAATGTCCAAATATCCCTCTCTGGCATGCCTTATGTCAACTAAACTCACCTGGGGGCATACTGTATGTATGTGGCATGGGTAGTACAGAGACTGACAGCACTGCAACTCCCAGCAGGCACTGTTCCACCTTTCAGAAAACCAGAACAGTGTACTACAATTAAAATAGCCTTGCTTGTGAACCTAACCATCAAATCTGCACATCTGAATGCTCCACTACTGTACAGTCTATCACAATGTCATTAATGCTATGGCCTACTACCAATACTATTATAAGCACAACACAGCTACAGCTGTGTTTCCTACTAAACTGGTCCTTGAAATTACCTTCCAAACAATGTAATGTACTCACCTGGTGGGGACAACTATATAGGAAGCTGGTTATACTTGCAGTACACCCATACAGAGGCCCAGGTTAAATGGTAACTCCTATACTGCTGCCCAGCTCTGTTACCATAGTACATTTAGCAGCTGTTAGTTGAGTCAATGATGATATACACCTTAGTGAGATATCACTTCACATTGTCATGTCTTTATTCAGACAAGATCCGTGTCAATGAACAGTCATCTAACAACCAAGAAACTCCAAGATCTTGGAACATGGTGTATGCAATTGGAAATCTCTGTGCCCCACATAGCTCTAACCCAGATTTGGAAGCAGGTACTTTCCATGCAGGGGGGAGATCAGACAGCTGCAGAGGGATAACCACCAGGAGGTCATGCAGCAGTGGCAGGCCCAAAATGCCCACTTGGCTAACATTGCAGGGGTACTGAGGGACATGAACACCACCCTGAGTAGATCTGGTACCCAACACATGGCCTCTCCCACTAGCATTGAAACATCAGGCCCTTCTACATCTGTGGCAGCTAGTAAATGGAGGCTAAGCCAGGGGAAGGGTATGCCTCAGACACCCTGTCCAAGAAGCTGAAGCCCCCCCCCCTGCAAACGTGGACCTAAACCACTGCCTGGAAGTGAACCTATAGTGATTGTTTCCCCTTATGTGGCACAGATACACCCTCAGACCTATCTCCAATTTCGTATAGGTCAAGGACACTGGACTTGTGTCCCAAAATGTTCTAGCAGCTACCCTGATGATTTGATTCACCATGACTGAACCCTTCACTGTTAACTTTGTGTAATGTTTTGCTTCAATTCACTCATTTTGCTTCTCACTCATCAATAAATACCACTTAAACACATGGTAGAGTCATTTATCAACCATATAAAATGTCATGGAAAACACCTCTTGCACAAAACGTGTTTCTCAATTGTAAATCCTTTGTTATGTTCCACACACATGTACTGTATAACCAGGCTAGATGTTGCATTGCCTATTAATGATAGACATAACTCATGTCACTTGTACTTCACTTTCCAACATATAGGGTGGAAGAATGCCAAGGATACACAGTGAAGTACTGCTGCAAACTTCAGAGTTTCAGCATAAGTGTCATGCACTAACAATCTACAGACTTCTGAAGTTAGGGACATGTCAGTCTTACACTATCCCAGGAGGCAAACATAATGGTTCAATGTATCATGAGCTAAAGCCTTATCACATACCCATACCACTGCTCCCAAATGACCATACCCCATGAAAAAGATAGAGGTCAGTACATATGTCCCCAGTCATGGTGCCATCCACTTACCATGTTTAGGTATCTGTAGGCTTGCTACTCACCTATGTCAGGCTTCAGACACATGCACATGATCTGCAATGAGGAAACACACTAACAGCTACATAGAAGTTAGTTTTTGCCAACACAAACTATTTGATGTTATAGGGTATGGATGGCACATGATGACATGTTTCTTAAATAAAGGAACACACGTATATCACCATCGGCCTGACATCCAATGCCAAACAGGTTTTAAGTGTGGAATAGGACACTACCATTCCACTGTCCTAACAGCCTGGGCATAGAACTCTCGCAAAACAAATCTCAGGCCTGACAGTACCTGGTGCAATCCATGACCATCTCAATTGTTAGTCTGCAAATACCATCTGCCTCTGACACTGTCAGATATTACCAAATGATGCAAGCCTGTTTACTTAACCTGCAATTTGTAAATGACAAAAATAAGGTATAGGGCAGATTGCTACATAAACATTACACAGGTAATTCATACATACAAATGAGACCCTGATTGTGTATGGGGGAAAACTTAGGCCATGGTCAAATGGCTGGACACTACACCATGTAACAATCTGCATGCATCTGAGTCGTGGGGTTTGGAGTTTCTTGTGACTTTACTGATGGTCATATTAAGACCTTCATCAAGCATTCCAAACCTCACCAATTCCCCACTTAATAACTCCAATGACATCACGTCACATACGTAAAGTCAGGTGAAGTACTGATTGATTAAATCAGCCCTGATGTCTCTAGCTTCATCCCCATCATACTCATCCTCAATTGACAATTCTCCATTCTCACCCGCTGGAACTGCTGGTTTCCCTTCATCTGGTATAAATGGGATTTGACATCTCAGGGCGGGGTTGTGGAGAGTTCAGCAGGCAACATACTTTTGTAGGTGAGTAGAGGTGGGCTCTTCCAGACTTATTGATGCAGCTGAATCTTGCCTCCAGGAGCCCAAAAGTCCACTCCACGACACGCCTTGTCCCTCTGTGGGCCTCATGTGGGCCTCATTACTGGTGTCAGTAACCAAGGACGGTTTGGGCAGCCAGAGTCCCCTGTAAGGAATAGTCACAATAGGCCAAACATAAATCTTGGACATTCACGTATCTGGTAGCAGACATAAGTTACAGACACACGACATATGTGACTTACCAACCAGCCAGGCCCTCTCTGTGTATTATTCTGTCATCAGCACTGGGATATTGCTGTTCCGCCTGATGAAGGAATCATGGGCTGACCCAGGGTACCTTGCAAAAACTTGTAAAATGTAAAGGTCAGCCAAACAGACCACTTGGACATTAATGAAGTGGAAGTTGTTCCTGTTCCTATACACCTGTTCATTACAATTTGGGGGTACCAAGGCTACATCGGTGCTATCTATGGCTCCAACCACATGTAGAATGTGTCCTAAAACATAAAAATCTGCTTTTACATGGGCCAACTCTTCATGTTGTGGAAATCGGATGCAGCTGCCCAGGTGTTTCAATAATGCAGACAATAGAGCCTTCAAAACCAGACTGGACATAGGCTGGGACATCCCTGCAGTTAGGGCCACAGTATTTTGCAAGGAGCCTGTAGACAGAAAGTACAACACTGACATAACTTGTACAATGGAAAGAATGCTCCAGGGTTTGCAAATGGCAGGCATCATATCTGGTTCCAACTGATGACAGGGATCCATGACTGTATGCCTATCCAGGCAGTAGATCTGAATCACAGGTCACTCCTCCATGGTCTGCAGGTTTGCTAGTGGACGGTACACTGGAGGTTATCTAGCTCCTACCATGCCAGGGTAACTATGTGGGAGAAAACCAGTATGAATGTGTATCACTCAATATGTGCACCATAAGTATAATCACACCTATGTCACATATGATGCAAAATATTGAAACATGAAAATGTACATACATTGTGCATAGCACATTCCTAAGCAAATCCCTCAACCCCTATCAGGTTCATAAAATGGAGACACATGTCACTGACAATCTCTGTGACATTAGCTTTTTTAACATGTTGCACATATTTGGTACACCTATACCAATTTCAGATTTCCATCACTCTGCTGACAATACTATTACGTACATAACTCAGGATACATCAACTTCATATACTGTACACAATACATGCACACTTCAACATGTTTGCCTAAAGCCAGCAGTGAACACGATGTTGTAGATTTGTTTCACAGCTTATGACACAACCTTTTTAAATTTTTTGTACAGATATGAGCCTAATAAATGTCAGATGCCTGACCTACTATACTGGACATTAGGAAGTGACCTAACTGTGCTGGTGGATGTCGTCATGTTTGAAATGTTAAGTGTATGATGATGTTCAGGAAATGTGGATTAACGAAGGATTGAGGTAATATGTGTAGGTAGATGAACATGTGCATAGATAGAATTTGAGTCCTGCAACATAGTAGAGAGTGTGTGATGTATGTTCCCTGACCCACCTACATATCAGATGATAATTGAAGGTGGGATGAAAAATATTTGGACAGATATACCATGTTCATGGCTATGCTTGTGGTCTGGTCGTGTGTTTCAAGCTGACACCTGATGCTGGATATGCATGTTGTATGCTTGTCTCTATGTCACACATGGAGTGACTGCAGATGGTCATTCCTCATTGAAGGGGATGTTGTAGGCAGTCTGTGTGTGGCTACTTGCACAAACTTATATTTTCACCTTGCTTGTTTTGATATAGTGCATGTGGACATGACATTATTTTCTTGTCTGTGTCATCCTTGCAGGTCAATGCCCATCAGAAAAAGGGAATTTGTCATGCCATCAACAAGAAAGTGCAGACCCTGTGGCTCCACATTCGGCAGAGTACCCACTGTAGGAAGCGGTGGGAGGATCTGAGACGCTAGGCCAGGAAGACCGCAAAGGCCCAGCTGAGGTTGTCCTCCCAAGGAGGAAGGGGTGCCTGTCAGACCTTGACCCCCCTAATGTCCCCCATATTGGTGATGGCTTACCCAGAATTGGATGCACGTTTGAGGTCAGCACAGCAGCCACAAGGGGGTAAGTACAGACTTAACACATTTTCATCCCTTTTCCAGATTAGTGTATGATTTGAAAGATTCTAAGTTCAGATAAGTTGTTAAGTGCAAAGGGTCAAATATCTCCAAGGAACACATAAATGCACAGTCCCCAACATTGGTACACAGGTGTGCACATTCTATTGTGTATAGGATTATATTACTCACCTATATTGTCCCCTCTGTACAGAAGCAAAAGATGATGAACATGTGACTGTGTCATATGTGCACCACTATACATCTTTTCATACCCTGCTGGTTGTTTCTTCCAACATACAGATCAAAACTCCCAATATCATGTAAGTTGTCCAGGTCTTTGCCCTCTGTCCATTCCAATGTCCCTTGATCCATGTCTACGTGCAACATAGAGTCTGACAATTTACAGTCATTCCTGCTTATCATAAGGGTTGTGATGAGTGACAGCATCATGTGATGCTGTGATCTCCATCTGACATTTCACATGCCATACTTGCAAAACTTATTTAGACCTGTTACAAGGTGTACTCCTTTCGTAAGTGAGGGATGTACATAGACCTCTGTAATGTGTCATCTGAGTGGACATCCTACATGTAGGTAACCATGGAGGTATTGCTAGACTCCTATTAGATCCGATACACTGATGTCAGGGCTATGAATGTTAATGCCATGTTCATGTTCTGTAGGTATGAAATGGCTAACCAACTTTTTTATTAGCCATTGTGTAGTGGGCATGATAAATAGGCCTATATATCTTATACACAGTTTAAACCTTAATTGATTTCTGCCAGCATCATGTGTGCATTGTAAAGTTCAATCATAAATCCACTTTGTAACAAGTTTGAAAGTTACTTTCGGTTGCTATTTTGGATATGTTTAGAATCCTTGTTGTATGGAAACCTATTGTTTGCACAGACTACATTGTGGTGCATTTGTGGAAGGTCAAATACGTATGTGAGTGGGATGGTCAGATGATAGAGTGTACTGTTTGTGGGTTAATCCCAGTAACGGCCCATTGGTATCCAGTGGGTGCTGGACGCCCTGGTGTTGTGTTCAAAGTTCATGTTATGAACTGAACAAGTCGTCTATATAATGTTACTAGCTCATTGTTAAGGTTATGCAGATCAGATGCCTGTATGTTTTGTACACCGGGGTGTGGTGTATATGTGGCAAACATTGGCCACGTTGGTTCATCATTACCTAAGGGATATAATCTCACAGATTTTGTTACGTGTGGTAGGGCGCCATTAAACCAGTTCTGATGTTCTTGATAAGTAATTAGCATTTCATGATACTGGTATGTTTAGTACCATAGTCAAGCATCTGGCTTGCATCAAGGTTTAAGTCCCTGTCATGCTAGCCTCAGATGTGGTTTGTGTCTCTCAGATTTGTAGCCAAACAGATGTAAGGGCAGTCATGTCTGATTTGGGGATCGTGATGTTGCCACTCAGTCTCTGGACTCTTGTGGAATGATAGCATGATACGTTGAACTATATGTCACCTTCATGCACATGACAAGTGTCCATTGTATTGACATAGTAGATTTATTACCTGTGGGTGTGTGCAGGTAAATGTTCTGAGATAATTAGGCCCTTATAATTGTGTTATACTTTGTTTTCAGGAGGATAATGACTTAGATTACTTGGTCCACAAAGTATGTAAAATCCTTTCCTACATCACTATTGTTACATGTGTTGTGACATGTGTTCTGACTCTATCATAATCGAAAATTGGATATGTCAATTAGAGTAGTTGCATGTATGTAAATTTCTATTGTGAAGGTTGTGAACTCAGTGACATGAAGTGGGTATGACTTGTATGCAACATGCTGTCTTGTGTTGACTATACAGTAAGGTCCCTTGCATGATACATGTCATCCGTCTGAATGGTTAGTATGTGTTGAGTTTGTGTATGTGATATGTGGAAATCATTGTGACACCTATTTCCAATATCTTTGTTGTTGGTTGACTGTGTTGCTGTGGATTGTGACCCAGTATCACGTGTCCAAGTCACCTTATCATGAACTGGTTGGTGTGATAGCTCTACTGATATCATGGTATTGTAGGTGTGATATAGGTAGTTTAGCTGGTGTCTGACAAGGTATCTATTGAGGGTTGTACATTGTATCTTGTGGCATGATGTTGGAACTAAATCCCTGTAACAGTGCTACATATGGCTAAAGGTTTGTCCTGTGATGCCAGTATATACTACACAAATACTAACAGATGTAGTATGATGTTATATTGAGTTGTCCACATGTACACACGTGAGCATAGAGAAAGCTATCACAGGTTATAATGAAAGGGCTGTCATGCTTCCTAGCTGATTGAATCGTATGCATCTGTCAGTGGGCCTGGCTTTAAAGGTGTCTGTACAATACAGCAGAAACAGTGTGCTGTACTTAAGCTTAAGCTCACAGTGGTGTGTCATGTTTCATAGTGCCTACCATTACAGTAATTGTATGATGGCTACATGATATTTATGTGTTTGCTTAGTAAGTGTAGCAAGACGTGTGAAGAATACAATACAACTACACAAAACTACAGACTTACAGCAGTACATTTTAGGCTGATTGGACTACCTTTGTGTGCCCTGGTTCTATGATCTATCACTGCCAATTTTCTGTTTAGAGCAGACAGACGGCTCATTAAAGCCATGATCACCTCATATTGTTTGATGTTCTGAGTGAAGGTTGTACCAGACAGACCACCTGCCTTCATTGAGTCAGGAGTGATGCTCCCTCACTACTGTGTGTCATGTAATAATAGCCATATTACATGTGACATAGCATACTTTGCACTTTTACTGCAGTGACTGGACAACACTTTCCATTGGTAACTTGGGATTCACCAATAACATGAATGTGCAATCATCAATGTTGCCATCAACATTAGTGCCTGCATGTTGCCAAATATACCTTTCCCTGTTGCAGTTTCATGTGCAATACTGTTTCAAGATTAACTTACTGACTGGTGACATGCATCAGAGAGTGACATGTAGCAATGTAGGGATTATATGTGAGTGTCGGCACTCAGTTTTAAAAGGCCATTGGTGTTTTCAATACTAAATTGTGCTGTGATGTGCCATCTCATCAGGACTAAAGTGTGTCGACCTCTTCATGTCATTGGTATTCACTGGTACCCAACAAACTTCAATGGTGTATTGGCTTTTAGGAATGGAAGCTACGAATGGTGCTGTCACCAGAACCAAACAGGATTGGGCATGTCTATAGGACCATATGGACTGTTATGAAGTGTGCATTTGTAGTAGATATCTCTCAATACATAGGCCATGATTCTCCCCAGCCAATTTTGCTATGCTACATGTGATATGTAGCAGAGCTACCTCAGTGCAACTTTCTTTTTACTATCTTGACAATGGACATATGGGAAAGTATCAAGGGAAAAATAACATCAGGGTGAACTGAGCCTTTGCATGTGACATGATTTCTGCTATAGCACTTATTGCAGCTACATTGATGAATGGCTTGTCCATCATCACATCATGATGTTGTTTTAGGGAAATGAGCATTAGCTGAATTCAGGGGATTGTGTGGACACTGTGGAAATGCATTAATTTAGCCATCATATCTTGTGACATCAATTCAGTGTGGTATGCTACATGGGTCAAAGTAAAGTACACAAGGTAAACAGTTGTCCTAATATATACACGAGGATGGAGTGTAAACGAGTTAATTCATGATATAGGCTCTTTTTGGGGTTATGACATCACTATGACCAACTGTTTTCAGCTAATGTAGCATGCATGCAGGTGCTCGTGCTAATGTCTAAGCCTGTGTAGTGAACCATGCAGCTGGAGTAATTTGTGTCCTTCTGTAATGTTTTGTTTTTGAATATGATGGTCAGGTGTGTTCATGCAGATGCAATCAACCATTTTTTATATGTCATTTCAGAATCAACCAGAGCAAGCTAAAGAGACAGTACCACCATTGTTGGGAAAGCACCTGGCCGGAGTGGAAGGCATTCACAGTGCAATGTCTGGCCTACAGATATTTTTTCAGGTGCTGGCCTCCTCTCTCAGTGCAGCCTACCATCCCCCCAACCTTTTGTCCCTCCCTACCCTAGCCCCATTCCAATACCCTATTCCCTCACCTGTTCAAAGCACATGTAGACATTTACACACACACACTCATACAGACCCAAGCAGCATGTCCACACATAAGCACAAACACAAAAAAACAGGCACACATTCAAACAGGAAGACACCACACCCACCACCCCTCCAACAGTCACCCCACCACCATCACATCCTCAACCACCACTGACAACACCACATCCACATACTCATACCACACCCCATCACATCCCCACACAGCACAGATGACAGTGCACACACATATGCACACAACGCCCCACCACCACATCCACAGCCAACACAGATAACACCCACATGCACCCACCATCACATCCATTCACACACCACACACACACACACATTTACTGTCACCACCACATCAACATCTACAACACCCACACCCAGCACTTCCGCTGCAGCTACATCCAGAGATCCACCATTACCTTTGTACACATCTCAGAAACACAGACACACACAATCAAGCACCCTGCACACGCCATAGATACAAGACATACCCATACTTGCAGCACATACATCTGACATACATGCACCTGCATCCAAAACAGACCTAAGCACATCATAGACAGTCACTCACTCTCCCTCCAATACGCCACTCCTTCCCATTCCCACTCCTAAATACCCTATTGATGATCCTTCTTTTTCCCTGGCCATAAACCCTCTCAAACCTTACACTACCACTCTCACGAAGGTATCTATCCCCACCACACCCCAGCCCACCGCCCCACCTTAAAATCCACTGCTATTATCCACCCATTCCAAGTCCTAAGAAACTCCTGCCAAAACATTTTTCCACCCCTTCCACTTCCCAATCCCCTCCTAAAGGTTGGTCCACCCTTTCCTCTTCTTAACCCACCACTTCTTATACCAAGAACACCCCTCTCAAACCCAACCGTCCCCCTCCCAAATGGGAGCCTTGAGGTTCCTGCCCTGCTCAATGGATGCCCCTGTGTGAGGAGGTCAGCCTGTCAGTGTCTTATGAGGAAAGTCTAGTGGCACAGAAGTGTACTCAAAACATTTATAGTTGGACTGGCCATTGGCCGTTGCAGTTTCTCCTAATTATTGTTGCAAGGCAAAGTAAAGATATGTTTGTTTTGGAACACACTAGTGCTTCAATTACTTTTACCTATCTAGCTTTGGGCAGACATGCATCATGGGGCTGAACACATGCCCCACCTAACTTCTGTGCTTTGATACATTGGGATGTGGGAGTGCAGGTCTGTTTTTTTTTCACCCTGGTTGGTGATCAATATGACCAGGTTTGAATATTTAAAGTTTGGGACCAGTGCAGAACTTACACAGGTCACAGGAAACTGTTCCATGAATGGATATGTGGGATGTATCCAAATTTGGCCAGACATTGATTTGGGTGGTATTTCAAATGATAAAGGTTTCAGCTTGTCTTGTGCAATGTCCACCTCATTTTGCTTGCATTTCACCCTATGATGTAGGTTGGACATGTGTTGAATGTATACAAGTGTATTATTTGTTTATCCACACCTGGGGGTGGTTAGTTGCCATGGCTTTTTGTCTTCTTTTTGTGTGAAGTGTCCATTGTTTTGTGTGTTCCTCACACCTACTTTAGTTGTTTGTGAAGAATGTAGTAACTGATGTGTTTATTTTAAAATCTTGCACTTACACATTGCACACATATTCATGGCACTTAGTGAAGCTATTGGTTGTACCTGATGCACTTTAAGCCAGAGGACCTGTGCACAGAGATTTTTTGGGGGCATGGGCAAAGTGGACTGCCGCCCAGGGACCCATACTTTCAGGGGCCACCGCTGATTGAGCCACCCTGTTCTACTGAGAGTGTTTCCATAATTACCTTTTAATACTTCTTAGGGAAATTGTTTTGAATTCTATTTGACAAAAAAAAAAAATGATGTGTCTGATGTGTGAGTCTAGTGCAGTAATTTTTCAGAGAAGCAGTGTTTCTGTTTCATGCAACATCCCTACTTAAGTTTATTTTCTATCAATACTGGACCGGACATGTGAGAAGTTGTGGGGTGCTGCAGGGACTATTTGTTGTGAAGTTAGTGAGGATCTGCTGTTGTTACACACATCTGTATCTCCGAAAATGAGTTGTTCACACATTTAAAAGTTTAGAAGTGTGTAGTGTGAACTGTCTTGTAATGAGGCCCTATGTTTTAAAAACACTCTGACGTAAACATTTCACGCCTGCAAGGCTTTACCTTAGGGGGCTTGGAGAAAGGAATATCCTAATGGATATAATTTCTCAGTACTCCATCCATCCTCATTGTCACATGCTGTAAATTTTTCATTAATGTCTTCTGACCAATAACCAAGGTATCCCTGATTTTTTTAAACAACCAGATTCATAATCCAATATTGTTAAGTACTAAAGGTCTTGCCAGTGTCAAGTACAGTGAAAAAAAACTTTTGAATAATAAAGTTATTAATCATGTTACTGGCGGTAAATTCTGCTTACCGCCGCAGTGACGGCCACCAACATTCCTGCTATGGTGGTGAATATCCATTTGCCATATTATGACACACACACCAAAACGAAAGAATACTGCCACATACACAAATCTTCCAGCCCAAATGTCAGTGTTAAAGTGTCAGTATGAACACCCATACCGTTAAGCCAACAAAACAACTGCCACCACATTATGACCTACGAATCATCATGGCGAACATTCAATGGTGCTAAACCATTGGTGGTACACACCAGCATGCTCAGAATGGCCACCCAAATACAAAACAGCACAACAATGGCCTAAACGAAAATCACACACCCAACACTGATACACGCACCACAAACACCCACCCACAGCACAATAAAACATACACTCACATTACCCACAACCCTTTACGAACACCAATAATTGTTGCAGGACTAACACGAAGACCACTGAGACAACTATACACACACACCACAAACACCCATCCCCCCGTCACGCACCCCACATCTCACACCCCGGCACATTACTCAACACCTTCTGCACAACACCCATGTCCTCACTAAGGCACCCCTGTTTCACCGATGAGGAGTTGTGGGTCATGGTGGAGGAAATAGTCAGGGTAGAGCCACAGCTGTTCGGAGCACAGGTACAGCAAATATCCACTGCCAGGAAGATGGAGCGATGGCGGAGGATCGTAGACAGGGTGAAAACCGCGGGACAGCATCCAAGAACAAGGGACATCATCAGGAAGAGGTGGAACGACCTGTGGGGGAAGGTATGTTCCGTGGCAGCAAGGCACCAGCTCACCATCCAGAGGACTGGCGGTGGACCCCCACCTCCTCCCTCACAGCTCACAGCATGGGAGGAGCAAGTCTTGGCAATACTGCATCCTGAGGGACTCACTGGAGTAGCCGGAGGACTGGACTCTGGTGAGTCAATATTTACTACTTATCACCCCCATACCTGCATGCCATCACACCCCCTCACCCTCACTACGATCACTCCACACCATCCCACACACTGCACCTACACATCTGACTAACCCCAATGCCAAGCCCTGCATGCTATACCAATGCATGGACAGCCCTCCCAGACCTGCATGTACACCCATCACCAAATCATGCACAGCATGGAAAACTAACAATCCCACAATACATCACCATACACAAACAAAGGTGGCAGGGCAACATCAACAATAGAGAAGAAGCTAGGGATGTACAATATGTCAGAGACATGAAGCATAATACATCGCTTACATCCCTACAGGTGCCCCAGCTAATGTCAGCGGCGAGGAGGTGCTATGACTATCCAATCCCCCAACAGAAGCTGCCCCCAGTGATGACAGTAACTCTGGACTTCAGGAACTGTAAGAACTACCTGGCCCATCAGGGGCCATTGGTCAGTCAGCCACCCCAGCCCATTCACAGTCCACCACAGAGCCTCCGCCATCAGTATCCAACACCACAGCACCCATCCAATGCCCCACACCTCTATCCCCAGGACACGTCAATCAGCAGGGTGCCCACCTGTACAGGGACCCCAGTCCACACCTCACACCCAAGACAATCTGGGGTCAGTGGCAGTGGTACACCGTTCAGGGGACAGGGGCCCAGAGGAACAGGGACACTGGGAGGACCACTCTGCTCTGGGGGAGGACAGGCCCAGGAACCCGACTCTCCAAGAGGCACTCACCAATGTCCTGGGGCCTTACCAACAATCCCAGGACAAGATGGGCCAGATCCTTACCAACATGCGGCTGCAGGAGGGACACCATCAGGAGATCAGGGAAGATTTGCAGGCCCTCAACACCACCGTGGTTTCCATAGGAGGGGTGCTGGCAGATATGGCCAACATCATGAGGTAATGGACAGCACACCAGCGGGCCCCTATCACTAGCCAGTCTACTGACCAGCCCTCCACTTCTACTACAGCTATTCGGCAGGAGGCCCTGCCATAGGACCCACAGGCCACCAGCACCCTTCCCCCTGCAGAAGGTGAAGAGCTAGAAAGATGAGGACCCTACGACCCAGACAGAAGCCAGAGACACTTGCCAAGACCAAGACCACTGCCAGGAAATGAGACCCTCCTGAATGTCCCCCTTGTGTCCTACCCTGTCACCTTGTCCACTTTGAACTGCCTTTGCTCCCCTTCCCCATGGACACTGGACCTGTGCTACAAACAGACTGGAACAATACCCTGGCCTTTCTTCTACCATCACCCCATTCAATTGCATTTTTCAGTCAATTATTTGCACTACTATAAACACCCTTGACCACAACTTGAGTGATAGTGTTTCATGTGATGAAAATGTGCATTTATGGAACCAGTCACATCTTGTGCAAATGATCTGAACACTGGAATAGCATACAATTAATGACCTGTAGCCATATGTAGTCATCACATCAGTACAAAGTTGTTATATCACCAACATCTGCAAAATGAGAAGCCATAGGTGACATTAAGTTAAGATGCAAAGGAAGAGAATGCCATCCTGATACGGCCACACAGAAAACATCAATATTCAGACGAATGGTCAGTTCCACTGTCTCACATGTGTGTCATTGGAAGTATGGACATATAACTGATGTTCTGTTGTCCACATCCTCATCCTCTGCTTCCTAATCCTCACTGTCCTCAGGTTCCATTGCTGCCACAGGGGCATTTCCACTCTCCCCCCCCTGCAGATAAGGCACATGTCTTCTGAGGGCCAGGTTGTGCAACATGCAGCATGCTACTACTATCTGACAGACCTTCTTGGGTGAGTAGCACAGGGCTCCACCTATCAGATGGCGGCATCTGAACCTGGCCTTCAGCAGGCCGAAGGTCCTTTAAATAAGTCTCCTAGTTTGCCCATGTGCATTATTATAACGATTCTCAGTCCCTGTCCTGGCATTCCTCACAGGGGTCAGGAGCCACGATAGGTTTGGGTAGCTAGAATCACCTGCAAGTGTTGAGGGACAAACATTAGCCTTACACAATGGTTTGGGGTGAACACCAGAAGGTGTACGCTGGCATACATTGGGTGGGGAGTCAGGCTCACCTATTAGCCACACCCTGTGCCTCTGTAGTTGTGCCATCACATTTGGGATGCTGCTATTCCTCAGGATGAAGGCATCATGCACCGACCCAGGATGCTTGGGAGTGACGTGGGAGATGTACTAGTCCGCCAGGCACCCCATTTTCACATTGAGTGAGTGGAAACTCTTCCAATTCCTGAACGCCTGTTCATTCTGGCGGGGGGACAAATGCAATATGTGTACCGTCAATCGCCCCAACAATATTGGGTATATGTGCCATTGCATAGAATCCTGCCTTCACAGTGGTCAAATCTTCCACCTGGGGGAAACAATGTAGCTAAACATGTGTTTGACCAAGGCAGACAAAAACCTTGCCAGCATGATTGAGAACATTGGCTGTGACATTCCTGCTGCCAAGCCCACTGTTACTTGGAAAGAACCAGTTGCCAAGAACTGGAGCACTAATAGAACCTGCACAAGAGGGTGGATCCCAGTGGGATGACAGATAACTGATATCAGATGAGGCTCCAATTGGGCACACAGCTCTGTGATTGTGGCCCTGTCCAGTCTATAGGTGAGTATTGTGTGCCTGTCCTCCAGTGTAGCCAAGTCCACAAGGGGGCTTGTCTCCTCCTCCTATTCATCTGCAGTGGTAGGTATCTAAGGGACACAAGAGTGAGTAGGCTGTCACAATTTGAACAATCGAACCACCTCCTCTGTGTACATTGACCATTTATGTGATAGGACAATGAGAATGGCATGTATGTGCAAATTGTAGCAATGACGCAGTTATGGATTATCTGAATGTTGTCCACACCATTAAATGGCAACCGACTGTCCTGTATCTAGGGACAGGTGGAAGTGAGGTAACTCCGCCAACATTGGGCGTCATGGCGGGAGGCGGACTAGCACTACCGTGCAATTCCTCATTGGCTAATATTGGGCTATATGGTGTACAGTGGCCAATGGGGATCAGCGGCGGCGGGGACAGTGTACACCTTTGTGGACGTGACTGACATTTTTCATCTAAATCCTCACTTGATTCCTGACTTCCCACAGGACAACACCTACACTGCGTGTGCTGCTGTGACCTGTGTCTGGATCATTATATGGCCCGTGTAACTGGGGAAAGGGCCCCTGCCTTTACTTCGGAGGAGTTGGAGCACTTGGTGGATGGGATCCTACCCCAGTATGGACAGTTGTATGGGCCTCAAGACTAACAGGTGTGTACACCTTGGGCACGATGCATGTGACAAGTGTACATGGAGATGTGTGTGCAAGCATCGTGTCATTTGGAGGGGTGGTGTCTTTCGTGGTAGTGTACATGGTGAGAGCTGGGTGATGTGTGTGCCAATGTATATGGAAATAGGATTTGTGGGCCAAATGTGTGACAGGCTGGATTGTATGTGTAATGGTGTCCTCCTGTCTGTGTTTCCTCTGTAGGTCAGCGCCCATCAGAAGAAAGAATTGTGGCGTGCCATTGCCAAGGATGCGCGGACCCTGCAGGTCTACAGCATGCAGAGCATCCACTGTAAGAAAAGTTGGGAGGACCTGAGACGCTGGGCCCGGAAGACAGAAGAGGCCCATCTTGGGATGGCCTCCCAAGGAGGGCGGGGTGCCTATCGGAACCTGACCCCTCTGATGGCCTGCATACTGGCAGTGGTTTACCGAGAGCTGTGTGGACACTTGAGGGCATCATAGCAGCCACAAGGGGGTGAGTACAGTGGGTGTTACAACTATAATTGGGTGGTGGCATGGGATCCTGGTGGTGGGTGTCAGTTAGTGGGTGCCCCTTAATGCCAGCTCAGACATTGCAGAGAGATCCATCTTAAGGGTAATGGGTGTATTTCAAAATCTGGTAACCGAGCTAGGTTGCAGTCCATGACAGACTGGGCTTATTGGGTCCCAGGAGGGGTGCAGTTGGAGGTAGTTGGCTCCCATCTTGCTGTGGGGCCTAGCCAATGGAATGCCCATGGTGCTCAATCCTGATCCCTGTGTGTGACAGTAATGTGTATGCCATCTGTGGTGTTGGTGCTGTTATTGACCCAATACTCCCTTTCTCTCTCGCTCCCGTTTTACTTCTGTCATCCTGTGCATGTGTGCATTAACATCATTTGGCGGTGGAGCAGGGGCACTGGTGACAGAGGTAGCTGCATCCCACAGGACCCAGGGGGCAGAGTCCACCGATGCCTAGGGAACCAGTGGGGCAGAGGACGAGGGGAGCACCACGGCAGAGACAGGAGGTGGCAACACTGACTCTGATTCCTCCTCCAATGAAAGCTCCCTGGTGGTGGTGGAGGACGCATGTGGGGCCACCCCAGCTACTGGTACAGCCGCCACCCCCCATACCAGCTCCGCCCTCCCAGTAGCCCCTCACTGAGTTGCCCGTGCCTTCTAACCCCAGAGGGTGGGCATCTCCTTTGACCTAGACACCTCAGGCTCTGCCCCAGTGAGCCTTGCTGCCCTCAGTGAGGAGGCCATTGACCTCCTGAGATCCATCTCTGTAAGGCAGCCAACCATTGTGAATGCCATCCAGGGGTTGGCATCCCAGATTCAACAATGCAATGCAATGCATTCCTGAAGGGCATTCATAGTGGATTGGCGGCCCAACAGAGTTTGTTTCAGGCTCTGGTCTCCTCTCTGATGGCAGCCATTGTACCTGTTCCTACTGTCCATCCTACAACTACAACTTCCCAGTCTTCTCGACCCCAAACCATCCCATGCACACATACAGACAAGCATGCACACAAAACATCACACAAGAGTGGCACAGACAAACACAGTCAGCACACTTCAGGCCACAAGCACTCACACAAACAACAGACAGTTGCACACACAACAACATCCACTGCCTCCAGTGTCTTCCCCTCCTCCTCCTCTCCCTCCTCCTTCCTCACACTCACATCCGTACTCACACCTGAGTGCACTGCATCAACAGCCAACACCACCATCACCACACGAAGCAGCACACACACCTCACTTGCAGACACCTCCACAACATCCATCCACGCGTCCCCTGTGTCCTTTCCCTCCCTGTCTGCCCCCCTCCACAGAGACACAAACACACGAACTTAGACTCCCAACACCCATTGACTTCACATCAGCCCATGCACATGCACCCAAGTCCAGCAGAGATACACCTCCAACAACCACTTCCTCAACCTCCACTCCCATTCCTCCTCCCTCATCCCTCCCCACCATCCCTAAGAAGCTTTTCCTTACCCAACTTGACCTCTTCCCTCCCCCTCCGCCCCGTCCTGCCCATAAGAGCAGGGTCACAACAACCCAGCCCAGCACCTCAGCCAAACAGTCCACAGGGACAGTGGAGGCACCTCCCAGTCATGGAGGCAAGAAAGGGAAGGATCCCACTCCACCACCCAAGAAAGGGAAGGATGCCACTCCACCACCCAAGAGAGGGAAGGATCCCACTCCACCACCCAAGAAAGGGAAGGATCCCACTCCACCACCCAAGAGAGGGAAGGATCCCACTCCACCACCCAAGAAAGCGAAAAATTGCACACCTGAAAAAATATTAAAATTAAAATCACTTTTACAAAACCTGTTACATAATGTTTGGATCAATTTATAAAACAAAAAAAAAATCATGTTTATTTACAAATGATCTGCTGTAAATTGTTCACTACACATGGTGAACTGCTAAGGACGCCAGCCATATCATCAGATCATTCAGTGTTAAAAATACCATAAACCTAAACATGGATGATCTTTTATCATTATACCAGAGGGACCACACACCCCCAAGTGAAGTGCAGAGTGGACAACATTTAACAGAGCTCTACAACCAAGCCATGACAGATATTATGGATGTAGTATCCCCAGTTTACCTCGAAAGGCACATGTACAAATTATCTCAACCCTTGTACAACCATAACTTGAATGATAAAAGGAACAAATTCTGACTTGTTCAGAGGTAATGAAGTCAAGAAGCCTCCTTGGTACATCTGAAACAGCTACAGGAGTTAAGAAACACCTATAAAAAGATAATAAATAAGAGGAAATTGTTATTCTTCAAAACCCAAGAATCGCCTTCATGCATTCTTTGAAATTGCCAAACAATAAACCAGGACCAGCAATTCTGAAGTAATCACCAATACCTCTAAAAGCAAATTGTGAAACCATCTCATCCTTTTTTGGGGAGAAAGTATTGGTTAATAGAAAGTAAATCAACATAGTCAATTAACTTATAAGTGATCTGAGTAGCAACTTAAAGCCAGCCCAAAGGGCAACTACAACAATGGACAAGACTCACACCACCAATCATCCCATGAAGTCCAAAAACAATTAGACTACATGGTGTGTGAATTCAAAGCCCTAAATCAAGAGGAGGTACTTGATACTATAGCATCAATGAAACCAGCTTTGCATGTCGGTGACTCTGTCCCCTCTTCAATTATGAAGTAGCACAGTTAACTATCACACCCCTCTGGACTAAGATCGTGAACTCATCTCTATGCCAAGGCATCATCCCAGATTGTATCAAGACCAGACAAGTGACACTTTCTCCTGAAGAAATCTGGCGCTGACCCAACATACCTAATTAATTTTCATCCAGTGTCAAACAACCCCTTCCTAGTGAACAGCTGGAATAATGTGTACACAATCAGCTCTGGCAGCACATTAAACTGTTCAAATTGCTTGACAAGTGCCAATCAGAATTTAGACCAGGTGACAGCTCTGTGACAGCCATCTTACACATCAAAGCTTATGCACTCAAAATCCTTGACTGGAACAATTACTGACACTTACAGTTACCATAATGCAGAATAGGGATATATAGTAACATCTTTGAATGGTAATTTGTTTCCTACCAGGTTGTTCCCAACTAATCAAACTGAGTAGCCAATTATCTGACAGGTTGCAACCTACTCTTAGAGTCCCTCAAGTATCCACCATCTCCCCACACTCTCCAACCTTTCTATGGAACAATTGACGCAGAGCCTCAAATAAGCTAACCTTGATTACCACATGTATGCTGCAGACAACACTCATCTATGCTAAAAGAGTTTCTCCCCAGACGATATCCTGCGACTCAACGACACCCCACTGAAATCCCAAACCTGGCTTTCAAGTACCCATCTCAAATTGACTTCCATGAAGACAGGATTCCTATTCACCTCCCTACGTCATGGCTCCCTCCCCATACAGACATCGACCGAACCCTTAAATGCCCTTAATTGCAAACCGGCCTTCATGGAATCAATACATTCCTTGGGATAACCCCTGGATAAGAACCTTAACATGCAAGCACAGATCAGTATATCCACATCCAGAACTTGATTCCAACTGTTGGTTTTGTTCATACTTTGTAAACATCTCAAAAATAAATAAATACAAATCATGTTATTTTGCTCAGTCTTTTCTGTACTGTCCAAGCAATAGATGTAAAGCCCATTGCATCCTATGAATGTAGGTGTATTCATATAATGTTATAGACAATTGTTTTTTACGTCTCTCTAACAAGCATTAATTCGAACATTTTCAGCTTATACATTAAGCTCCGTTCTCTGAGCCACATTTTCATCAGTTTTAAATAGCCTTATGGCAATCAGGTCTGAAATTGGATGAACGCCCAGTGGAACATAGGCATTTAACAAACTAAATAAGATCTAATATTCAGATTAGGCAAGGAGGACACACTCATGGAGTTGGGATAACTCGGAGAAGGTGAGTTAGATTGGATTACTTTTTGGAATGTCTGTTTTTAAGAAAGGAGATTGCCTTGAAGGAGTGGGTTGACCAACAATGGAAAGATGAACTGCAAGGTTAGAAAGCTGGTTTGTAACAGCACATTCCATATGAGACTAAACATGTGTAAAAATAGCTTCATTTCATGACTGAAATGTGGTGTTGACTCGATAGCTATGTATGTTAGATCGATGAGGGCCTATGATGCTGGTGAGGTTTTCTTATAGTAGTAGGTTGTGTTATACATTTGTGAGACTAAACCAGATTTTTTTTTACACTTTTTATGTGAGTTCTTTTTGAGGAAAAAAAAGGTATGTCAAAGATAACTCAAAGGTATTGGGCCTATGTGCTGATGCCTAGGATCTATATGAACTGATGTGAGGGTAGCATAGGACGTTATAAAGATGAGGTGGCACTTTAGTGATCTCTGAATTGGCTCTGCAAGCCGGCATAAGGTTTACAAGTAATTAAAGCACTTCAATTTCAAATGTATGCATTGATGAATATGTATGTAGTTATGTGTGAGGTACACAGTCTAAATGGTGCCTTTGGGATATAATGTATGCCGCATTACAGAAAGGGTAAGAATCCTATCAAATGTGGTTAACCGGGACATATAGCATGGAAGAGCAGTGGGGAGATGATATTACTTTAGTAAACGCAATACTAGAAGTTGTCATTTGATTGTTTTTTACCAATGATAACTCTTCATCAGATCGGAATACGGTTCAATACTATGAAGACCCTTTCTATCTGTGGTATTTAAATAGGTGTGAGTGCTTTAAAATTTTGAATGCTACTCAGCCCTCGAGCGATGAGGAGGTGTTTCCCCACCTGCATCTCTGATTTTGAAGAGGCTGTGTAAAATGGAGGGTGAAAGACTTGGGGGTTGATTTACAAGATATTATGCATCGTTTTGTTGCTGCAACAATGCATCAAAAATATTTGAGCTACGGTACGCCAGATCCTTACGGCATGGAAGCACAGTATTTACAATATGGTGCACCATGGCGCAATGAACTGGCTTTCTCAGAAAAAAACAACGCATTCTTTTGTGTCATGTCGCAGACAAATCTGATGCTACTGCTACAAAAGTGATGCAGGGCACACTTGCGTAACGTAAAGTGACGCAAATTGGCCCTTTGTCACTTTTGTGCATGGAAAGTGTCAAAAAGCTTTAAAAAATGACGCATCATGGGGAAATAATGGAATGATCACTGTTAGACCTGACAGCCTTAGGGTGGTCACCCATAACATTTTGCCTGCATCCCTCCACTTTTTGGACACTGTTTTTGCTGGTTTTAGGACTCTGCACACTTTACCACTGATAACCAGTGCTAAAGTGCATATGCTCTCTCCCTAAAAACATGGTGACATTGGTTCATACCCAACTGGATAATTTAGTCTACTTGTAAGTCCCCAGTAAAGTGCACTACATGTGCCCAGGGCCTGCAGATTAAATGCTACTAGTGGGCCTGCAGTACTGATTGTGCCACCCACATAAGTAGCCCCTTAACCATGTCTCAGGTCTGCCATTGCAAGGCCTGTGTGTGCAGTTTCACTGCCACTTCGAATTGGCATTTAAAAGTACTTGCCAAGCCTTAAACTCCCCTTTTTCTACATATAAGTCACCCCTAAGGCAGGCCCTAGGTAACCCATAGGGCAGGGTGCTATGTAGGTAAAAGGCAGGACAAATGCCTGTGTAAGTTATATGTCCTGGTAGTGGAGAACTCCTAAATTCGTTTTATAATGCTGTGAGGCCTGCTCCTTTCATAGGTTAACATTAGGTCTAGCCTCATATACTGGTTGCGTGGTAGATTCTAATCTGAAAGGAGTAACAAGGTCATATTTAGTATGGCCAGAATGGTAATACAGCATCCTGCTGACTGGTGAAGTTGGATTTAATATTACTGTTTTAGAAATGCCACTTTTAGAAAGTGAGTATTTCTCCACACTTAAATCCTCTGTGCCTTACAATCCACATCTGGCTAGGTTAGTTGACAGCCCCCTTGTGCATTTCACTCCGACAACCCTAAACACAGGATGCTCAGTCACACCTGCACTCATCTGCATACTGAAAGGGTCTTCCTGGGCTGGGAGCGTGGAGGGCCTGACACTTAAGTTTGAAAGGACAGTGGCCTGCCCTCACACAATGGACTGTCAAACCCCCTACTGGGACTCTGGCAGACAGGATGGAACTGAAAGGGGACCTGGTACACTTCTAAGCCACTCTTTGAAGTCTCCCCCACTTCAAAGGCATATTTAGGTATTTAAACAGGGCCTCTGACCCTACCAACTCAGACACTTCTGGACAAGATACTACTGGTGAAGAAACTCTGAACCAGACCCTGCAACCTCCCAAGAGGAACTGCCTGGCTGCCTAAAGGACTCACCTGACTGCTTTTCTGCAAAGGACTGCTGTCCTGCTGTTGCCCTGTTGCCTTGCTGCCCTCTGGCTCTGCTGAGAAGTGCTCTCCGAGGGCTTGGATAGAGCTTCCCTCCTGTTCCTTGAAGTCTCAGGGCCAAAACGACTTCACCCTGCAAAGAACTCCTTGTGCGGTGAAAATCTGATGCACAGCCTGCCAGAAACGACGCACAACCTGCATCGCAGTGAGAAAATCACTACACGCCGAACTGGAATGATGCAGCCTGGCTCCCGGAGAGGAGATCTACGCAGTGCCAGCATTGCAACCGAAACTTTGACGCACGGCCCAGAGGATCGACGCATAGCTGAGCCGGAACTATGCAGCCCGACTTCCTGCAAAAAGAATTGATGCAGCGCCTGCCGTGCAACAGAAATTTCCCTGCATCACCCACTGTTCCGCTGCCGCTCCTGTTGATTTCGTCCTGCATGCCCAGGATTTCTCCGCATCATCCCAGAGGCGTCCAAATACCCCACTACCTGAAGAGGACCCAACTCTTCGTGCTGGAAATCGATGCAAGGCCCTGACTGCATGAAAAAAAATGGACGCATTGTCTGTGTGCGCCCAGAGAAACCGACGCACACTTCTTCGTTTTCCACGCATCTCCTCCTCTGCGGCCCCTTGCGGATAATTTAGACGCAAACCAGGTACTTTGTGCTTGCATGAGACACTTATTGCTTTTTAAGAACTTAAGACTCTTTTTTATCATTCTCTAAAGTGATATTTCAACATGTACTTAACAAATCTTGATCAGTTTGACCTGCATTCTATATTTTTCTAATCACTGTGTGGTGTATTTTTGTGGTGTTATACTGTGTTATTGCATGAGTTATTGCACAAATACTTTACACATTGCCTTCTAAGTAAAGCCTGGCTGTTCCGTGCAAAGCTACCAGAGGGTGGGCCCAGGATAATTTGGATTGTGTGTGATTTACCCTGACGTCCTTGCTTTGACAGGGGGTAACCTGACTGCCAACCAAAAACCCCATTTCTAACACTCACTGAATGCAGCTATGGAGCCTGCAGCTGATAGCAGGGACCAGAACTCCAGCAACAGCCAGGATGCTCACACAGAGTCACGGGGTAAGAGAAAGATGAAATCAAACTTCTGCGAGTAGAAGAATGGGATCCTGATCACAGAGGTGACGGAGCACCAACACCAACTCTTTGTCACCTCAAAGTTGCCTCTAGGGAGGAAAGAAGCCATTTGGGTGTCCATCGTGGAGAAAGACAATAGTGTGGGACAAGTAAGAAGGGCTGTCACTGATTGTAAGAAGCAGTGGCTTTGTTATATATGCTGCACAAAGGAGAAAGTGGGATGAAACCTGAAGGCAGCACTGCAGACTGGAGAAGGAAGCCCTGTACCCCAGGAGGGACCAGATGCCTTGGAGAAGCAGGTGGCAGCTGTTATTCCAGATGAGTTGATGGCTGGAGTCCCCAGACACGACAGAGTAGTACACAAGGGACAACAACAGACACAGGGTAAACATAATCAAGCATCAATGGGGGCAGCATAGTGATGTTGTGCAGTGCAGCTACCTATGTCCCAGTGCTCCACGGTGCTGTCTGCAGGGCATGGGCCAGAATCTGTACGATGTCACATTAAATTACACGGAAATGGCACTCTAACTGCCCAGCAATATTTCACACACCTCAGTCAGTCTCTGACATGTTCGGCCATTACATGTGTGAAGTGCATCACCAGTCTAAGTCAACTAGTGTATCCTGTCATGTGTAGTTTAATACATAACATAAGTCATCAGAACCATGGGCCCCATTGCCTTCTGTGCTGCAAGCCTTCTTGATGCGCTGCCCTGGTTCAAAAGGAAAGGGCAGGAATGCGTTCGATGCATAGGACATGGTGCAGTTATTTAGCCCTGCGCTTGCACACAGTGGCCTGCCATGGGCCAACGCAGGCACCCTTGCACCATGTTGCAAGGGTATCTGCGTTGGAGGGGCAATTGTGTTTGTACAGTAAAGAACACCTTCCTGCACAAAAACAATGATGAGAGGCATTTTCCATTTCCCAAGTGTGCTGCATTCTGTAGCATACATAGAAAAAGGAAATAATTAGCATAAGTAAAGGAATATCTCCTTGTTGCGCATCACTTACACCTCCCCTTAGGAGGCATATGCTTGTAATGCATTCCCACATTCACAAAATGTGCTTATTCTGGCAATGCACATACATCCATATCTGTTATGTGGGAACACCCACTGCAACACCCTTGGAATGGCTCTTTGATGCAAAGTAAGGCAACGTAGCAACTTGCACTGCGTTGCCTGCTCCATAGCTACAAGGACATGAAAAGCCATGCAAAGTGGCTTTTGGTGGCCTTGTAGATATGGGTCTGCAGCTTGCCCCGCGTGCCACAAATAGGGAAGTGTGGGCGGCAGAAGCTGCATGAACATATGCACCATGGTCTGCAACTACAGGTTATGCCTGGGCATCTACACCCTATACAACGTGGTGGGAACAAGGCAGGCCCTCCTTGTACCCTGAGGCCAATGTGTTTGACATGGGCCCATAAACATGCACTGCAACGGAAACCAGGGGATGTGCCTGCCAAAGGAGAAACAGCTCACCTCAGTGGGTCAGGTGTGTGGTCTGTGAAGGATGAACACATAGAAACATGGCAAGAGACCCATGTAGATCATTAGTCATAGCAATATGTGTCACTCAGCTGCCCTGGTGTGTGTTGTGAGACAACACAGGTGTAATATGACATCATAGGGACCAACAGAACCCATGTTTTTTACCAAATGTGATTGGGCCAGGGGCAGTGCTAGTGATGCACATCAGAGGACCACGTATGTTGAAACCAAAGATGGTGTCACGCCCTGGTGTGCCCATGGGTGTGCAGTGTCTTGGAAGTGCTGGATGAATAGTTAGAACTACCACTGTGTCAGAATGGTGAGACATGGCATAGCAAGGAAGTCAGAATAGAAACGTGTACTGCAAGATAGCCAGACCTGTACACATGTGCTTCTGTGTCTGAAAGTTTCACACGTGTTGTAGTTGAAAAGGGATGACTTGTAAGACCCCTTTGGGGTATCACATCCTAGATGTTACTTGCTCATGGGTGAAGATGTAACATCAGGCAGGAGGGAGTCTGGAGGCAAATTGCTTGATAATGCCACATATGTCTAATTTGGAGAATGTGAAATAGGGATCTGTCAAGGGAAATTCAAAACTAGTACATTACCGCAAAAGGCAGCAGACTGATCCATAGGCCTCAAATCCAGCAAGACACTTCAGTACTCTAGACATAGTCACCCATATGGTTGATGTTGTAGGCACATGAAAGTCAATGTATAATCCAGGTTACCTCACTGTGTGGCAGTAAGTTGAGTACTTGGCCCTGAATGAGGAGTTGCTGTGGAGGCATGCACAAGTACAAGTGTGTTGCCCTGTGCCAGAGGATGTGTCATACAATGCAGACACCCAATAACTGGTAATCATCAAATGCGGTGGGGGTATGTGCTAGTAACTTTTATATGTGTGACATTGACCATAGCCTCAGTTCTGATACACAGTGCCCATTGTCTTGATTAATGGTGAAAAATGGAATGCAACCTTTCAATCCGAGGAGACAGGTACAGGAAAGACATGGGAAGTACATTGCCTCACACATTCCTGCAGTCTCTCAAGGTGTATTTGGTGTGTAGATTTGGTCTGGATAAGTGTAAACCATTCAACCATTGTCCACAAGAATGAAGAATGTGCATGCAAGGCAGCACAACAAGGCACTGTGTCACAGTGTACAGTGTGAACCCCAGATGGCAGATGCTTTACACGTTGTGTCCAAAAGCCATATTAACAGTAAATTAGTAGTGGGAATGATGATGGCCACAGGGAATGCATCGATACTAGGGATTAGTTGTAACCTGAACAGTAGTAGTGTCCACACGTTAACAGACAATCAGCATAGGCTTCACAGGAAAGAATGCAAATCACCTTGGCAAATGTAGACAGGATCTCATCTCATGACTGCAGGAATGGTAGGTTTAGAGAGCTGTGTAACTGTGTTGCAAAATGTGTCCAGTGAAAGATAAGTCTGCCTTGTCTGTCACACAGGTGTTGTATTAAGATTGTAGAAATACTGCCATCTGAAAAGCAGCTTATGTGCAAATCAGACTCCATGCCTCTGAGTAACAAACATCCAATGCCACAATGTTGTATACAATGTCTCTATTCAAAGATATCTCAATGTTCATGCACAGATATATGACTGTCCAGATGGCATCTCTGTGAGTGGATGCTAGCCAACTCTCTACCATGATGTGCAAATAAGAAGTGTTGCAAGGGTATGTAAGGAAGTGTATGGGAACTGTATGCCAGCCAACATATCCCCAATAACTCCAAATTACATCAGATATTTGGCCTTACATTTCATATAGCATCACTTACGGTACACAGAACAACATTTGGATGAAAAGCTATATATGGCATGTTGGCTATCCACAACAAGAATGGCACTTTGGGGGTCATTATGAACATGGCGACAAACACTGTCGCCCGCCGTGGTGACGGTGAACAGAATACCGCTATGGGAGGTGAACATAAACCCACCATATAAAGATACCAAAAACAGAAACCGCCTACATTTTTGTTACCACCAGCCACTGCCAGGGTCTTGTCTGCGAAAAAGTTGCACATCCTACCCCGCCACCGCCGAGCACACAAATCCCCACCCTCCAAATAATGACGCACAAATCACCGCGGCGGTCAGTGGATGCCGAAGACCAATGGCGGTACAGGCCGCCACGGCCAGCAATGGGACCCAACAGCAAGAAATGCACACATTGGCAAGTTTGAAACCCACACACCTGGCATACATCCACAACACTGTAAAACACGCACAGACACACCCCACAGTCCTTTGCACCACCAATAGGAGAAGGCAGACTGACAACACTACAAGCAGATGCTGAATGCAACAGCATACAACTCACACACCCAACCACACAACAGCACCCTCACTAATATGCACACAACACACCACCCACAACACACACCATGGCACCCCCTAAGCACCCACGCTTCACAGAAAGGGAGCTAAGACCAATGGTGGATGAGATACTCAAGGTCGAGCCACAAATATTCGGGGCACAGGTCCAGCACACACCCATCGCCAGGAAGATGGAGTTATGGCAGACAATAGTCAACAAGGTCAACATAGTGGGAAACCATCCACGCACAAGGGATGACATCCGGAAGAGATGAAATGACCTGCGCGGGAAGGTTAGGTCCATGGCATCGAGGCACAACATTGCGGTCCAGAAGACTGGAGGAGGACCCACACCAACACCCCCGACTACACTGACTGGGAGGAAAAGGTACTGGCCATCTTTCACCCTGAGAGCCTCACTGGACTCACTGGAGGAATCGACTCGGTAAGTCATCTACAATTAACCCATATCCACCACACCTGTAATGCATGCACCTCCACACCCCTCCAACTACCACCAGTACCACTACACCACCCAGGCCACAATCACTACATCCAGTCACCATGAATGCTCACAAACCCACCAACTGGCCCACATCCCTCCCCCTGTACACAGCCACCTACCCCTGCAAGGAATCACAATGGCACTACACCACCCACAATGCACCTCCACATTCCATGCTAAATGCAATGGCAACCCCAAAATAGGTCCTTGCATGGCCCAACAGTGGAAAACCTGCACAAAATAGTCCTGCCCTGTGTACCCCATCCGATTCTGTAAATGTAATATATATGTCCATTTCCCCCCACAGGCATTACCACCCATGCCACCCTGACGGAAAGGACAGGGAGTGTCAGCGCCCCACATGGAGACAGAGGCACAACTCAGGACACCTGTGAGGTTAGTATGGACAGTGAGGAATACCCTGGCCCATCAAACAGCCCTGGACTGTCACTATTCAGTAGCCCTACCCAGGACACCACTGACACCCCTACCACCCAGCCACCAATATCAGCTCTGGCAAAACGACCCCACACCTGTGTATCCAGGCCACAGACTGGTAGAACACAAGGACAGAGGCCACAGTCACCACCTACCAACAGACAGGATGCTGATGGCCTCAGCACAAGTGGTACCGCCAGACCTGTGCAGGGGGCTAAGCCCAGTGGGAGGGCATCAGTGGCTCAGTGGAGAGTCTAATGGATGGATGCTGCAGCCCAGGAGGTGATCTCTGAGGTCCTGGAAGCATACCACCATACTCAGGACAGGATGGGCCAGATTGTGGCCACCTTGGAGCAGAATCAAAGGCTGCAGATAGCACACCACCAAGAGGCCATGGAGCAGTGGAAACAGCTTAATGCCACCATGGCTGCCATTGCAGGGGCGCTGCTGCACCACTTCCCATCCCAACCCAGCCTGGGATCCCCACAAACCAGTAAGCCCCTACCACAGACCACGATACAGACCAGCCATTAACATCAGCAGCAGCAACTGGACTGGTGCAACTATCTAAGGACACACAGGAGTCAAGCACCCCTATCAATACAATCCAACAACAGGCACTCAAACGGTCCCTCAGGCCCAGATATGGTACTGGTACACCTGCCAAGACCAAGGCACCATCAAAGAAGTGACTCTGACACAAACTGTCTCCCATGTGTGCTACTGAACCACCATCATCACTGGCCAATAGCAACTCAACAACCTGCAAGGTACAGATAGACACATTACCACAGCCACCAAACGCTGAGACCATGTAGCAAGTATGGACATCCACCATCAGCCCACTGCCATCACTGTAAAGAGCACCATGCCATCCCTGACACCTATTAAAACACATGTACACCAATGTCAATGGCCCCTGCCATTATGTTGAATCAAAGTGAAGTGTGAATGTATTTGCCATTGAAATCCAATAATCAGACCTTTATTGCAGGAATGGCAACCCATGCACAACATGGTGTGGAGTAAACAGAAATGTCTAACTAGTTGTTCATCATGTCACTTGTTACAGTGTAAATGTCTACAGACCCAACACCCCCATAGAGAATAAGTCAGACCAACAGTATGCAGTACTGCCAACAACATCAGCAAACAGTACCTCTTGGACACTAGAAGTATAGTTGGATCAGTTGGTTTCTGGAGTGGACATCATCACCATCACTTTCATCCCCTCTCAGAGGAAGCTGGTCTGGATATACAGCACTCTCTCCTCCAAGAGGGGATAGATTTCCTCACAGCCACATTGTTCCGCATGCTGCAGGCCACCACTATTCTATACACCTTCTCAGGGCAATAGCACAGGAAACCCCCAGAGATATGGAGGCAACGGAGTCTAGCCTTCAGGAGATCTAAAGTGCACTCAATCACCCTCCTAGTGCATCCATGGTCCTCATTGTAATTCCTCTCAGCATCTGTTCTAGGATTCCTCACTGGTGTCAGGAGCCAATACATGTTGGGGTACCCAGAATCACCTACAAAAATGAGAAAAACATGACTGTAACTAACTACCCTCAGTTGCAGACAGACTGGCTGTCAGCAATGTACAGTAGAATTGTAAGCCACACTCACCTATGATCCATCCTCTGTCCCCTTGTAGTTGTTCCGTCATGTGTGGCACACTGCTATTCCTCAGCACAAATGAAACGTGGACTGATCCAGGGAACATGGCATTCACATGTGAGATGTACTGCAGTACACACAAATTGAATGCTCATAGAGTGAAAGTTCTTCCTGTTTCTGTACACCTGTTCACTTACTCTTGGGGGGATGAGAGCTATGCGTGTGCCAGCGATGGCATCTATCACATGGGGAATGTTGGCAAAGGCATAAAAGTCTGACTTGATGACAGGTAGTTCAGCACTTTGGGGAAAACTCACATATGACTGCAGGTATAATACAAATGCATCCAGGAATCTGGACAGGATGAGGCAAACTATTGGCTGTGAAAACCCTGCACCCATGCCCACAGTCACCTGAAATGAGCCCATGGCCAGGAAATGGAGTACAGAGAGCACTTGCACTTCAGTAGGGATGGAATGCTGATTCCGATTAGCTGGTCTCAATGCTGGATCCAGTAATGCACAAAGTTCATGAATAGTAGCAAGAGTGAGTCTGTAATTGATAATGATGTGACATTCCACCATGGTCTCTAAATCAACAAGTGGTTTGTACACAGATGGGGCCCTCCCTCGCCACATGGGTCAGCACCTAGGAGGAGTGGAGAACACATGTGAGTTACACAAATCCATTTGCACAACATGTTGTGTATATAACACTGCTGTCAGACAAGTAGGTGACACATAAGCATTGCAGGATGTGAAACTGTACTGACACGTCTCAACTGATACATCTGGACTGTTGTGGTGAGTAAATTGTCTTTTGGCCATGCGTTTGAGGGCTGAGGTCCATGGGACCAGCATGGGGCCAACGACCAAATAATAACTGCGTAGTATTTCGCAAAATGTCAGCCCCCTGTCATCCAGATATGTAGCAGCGGAAGTGACCTCATACCGATAGCGCTTGTCGTAATGGCGAAAGGCGGTGTTCACCACCTTGCACACATTCATTGGTTAACATAGTTGTCAATGGGGAATATGGGCCTATCATGAACCCCACCGGTGGTGATGGTGCACACCGCCGTGGAGCGTACGCTATTTCGTCACCTCAGCTTCACTTGACTCCCAGATTCCGTGCATGCAAGTACTTCACTGAGTGTGCTGCTGTGTCCTGACTCTGGTCCTGGAAATGGCACAAGTCACAGGGGAAAGGGCCCCGGCCTTCACCACAGAGGAGCTGGACAAGCTGGTGGACGGGGTCCTAACCCTGTATGCCAAGCTATAGAGTCGACCAGAGGTGCATGTGAATAGGCGGATTGGGGTGCATGGATGTGTGTGATGGGGGTGGATGCCTGTAAACATGTGTGCACAATTTGTAACTGCACAGCCATTTAATGCATGACAATCTGCATGAGTGAGGTGCTGTAATGCTGTTTTAAGTGTCTGTCCCATAGGGGATGTATGGCCAGCGGTATCACATGTGCTTATTCTGATCTCAGTGTTTCTTTCCTGTATGTCAACTACAGGTCAGCGCCCATCAGAAGAGGTGACTCTGGCATGCCATCGCCAGGGAGGTGCGGACTCTGGGGGTCTACAACCGGTGGAGCACCCACTGCAGGAAGTGGTGGGAGGAGCTGCGGTGCTGGGCGAGGAAGACCTGCGAGGCCCAGCTGGGGAAGTCCTCCCAACGAGGAATGGATGCCCATTGGGCCCTGACCCCCATAATGCACCGCATTCTGACGGTGGCATATCCAGACTTGAATGGGCACTTGGAGGCTGCGCAGCAGACACAAGGGGGAGAGTACCAAGACCATTGTATGCCTCCTTGATGGATGTCTGAGGGTGCTGCAATAAATATGCTGTCTAGTGGCTGGGACTCTGAATGATGTCATTTAGCATATTGGCCCCCATGGGCAGTTAGATGATAAGAGGCAGGTCTGCAGTTCTTCCGGTCCTTCTGTAGTGTTGAAGATGGCTGTATACCAGGGTTGTGGCCACTAGTCAGGGGCATAGCCATGAGTATAGCTGTAGGTGCTGCATGTTGGTATATTTGCTGGGTGGGAGTATGTGTGAACCAGATATGTACATCCATTCAGCTATTTACAGATTTCTCTCCTGTTTTGTCTCCCCCCCCGTACTTGTGTTTTGCCTGTGTACATCAGCATCATCTGGCGAGGGAGCAGTGACACTGGCGAGTGGGGCTGCAGTGGCCCACGGTTCAAGGATGCAGAGTCGAACGACACCAAAGGGACCAGTGGGTTGGAGGGCGAGGGAGTACCACGGGGGAGGCAACTACGAGTGGAGGTAGTGATTCTGATACCTCCTCCGACAGGAGGTCCCTGGTAGTGGCGGACCCTAGTGGGCCCACCCATTCTTTGTCATCTTCCGCCACCCCTCATACCATTACCGCTCTTGCAGTTGTGCCCCACCTAGTTGCCAGTGCCTGCTCACCCAGAAGGGTGGTTGTCTCCTTCGCCCCCGGCACCTCATCCCCTGCCCCAGTCGGCACTGCTGCCCTCATGGAGGAGGCTATTGATTTCCTGAGGACCATCTCTGTAGTGCAGACAACCACCGTGAATGCCAGGGGCTAGCATCCCACATGCAGCAGAACAATGCATACCTAGAAGGCATTCACGGTGCTGTGTCTGGCCTGCAGAGATCTTTTCAGGCTCTGGCCTCCTCTTTGATGCAAGCCAGTGTCCTGGGTCTTTCCGTCCCCGCTCCAACCACCTCTACCTCTTCCAGCATCCCACTCCCTTCACCCACCCAAGCAGACGTTCAGACAGCGATGCTCACACCTCAACACACAAGAAGCACACAGAGAAACACAAGCACCACACTTCCCACCACAGGCATACACACAGTCAACATACAAAGGCACACACAACAACATCCACTTCCCCCACTGTGTCCACCTCTTCTACCTCCCTGCTTGTCACCTCTACATGCACACTCACAGGCACTGCACCTTCATTCACTGTTTCTGGCCCCATTTGTGCAGTCACCACAGCATCAGACATCCACTCATGCACCCCAGACACCACACCTGCACTCACCACAACAATTCTGAGTACCACTTTCAGCACACTCACCAAACTTGCAGATACCCAGACAACATCCATTTACACTGGCAGCCTGTCTTGTCCCACTGTGTCCACCCCCCCTTCCATTGCACTCAGACATTCCCAGACACACGTCCACCACACCTCATCATACTGTACAGTCACATGCATCCACGTCATGCACACCTACACCTGTAACGACCACTCCCTCTACCTCTACTCCCACGCCTTCCTCCAGGTCCACCCCGACTGCCCCTAAGAAACCTTTCCTATCCTGTGTAGACTTCTTTAAACCCACTGGCCCACCCCGTCTCGTCCCTAAACGTGCACACCTCCTTGCCCTGTCCACTTCTCTCATGTCCATGTCCGCCCCTGTCCACCCTTCCCATTGCCGTGCACCTTCCCCTGTGCTGGCCCAAGTATATCTGCCGCCCCTTGGTCCAAGCCCGCTCCCCCACCTTCCAAGGCTAAACCCAAACCCCCTCCACCTCCCAAACGTAAGTCCCTATCCCCGCCACCCCCTGCCCCTGTTCCCTGAGGTGCCTGGCTGCCCCATTGATGCCCCTTTATGGTGGAGTACCATGTGCACATGTGGGAGTCAAGTTCGAGCCATTTGGGCCAATCCGCCTTTTTGCTATGGACTGGTAATTGGCCTAATGTGGACAATCTGTTGCTCCTGGAGCTTTATTAAAGTTTGTGTGGCCAGTGTTTGGTGTTGGCACACTCTGGATTCGTGGTTCTTCTTTTCATTGGGGTGGGGGGTTGTGCACATGTGGGTACTTTGGGCAGGTAGTCTTGGGCTTGTGTCGGGTAAGTACCTCTTGCTCAGATATGTATGGCTTGTGATGTTGTGAGGGGTTGTGGGTGCTTTGCGGGGTGGGTGGGTATGTAACTGTGCCCTTTCTTCCCTTGTTTAGTAGGTTGGGGTACTTACTGTCATCGTCTTCGTCGGCGGTCTTGGTCGTGGAGGTACATGGCAAGGAGCAGCACTGGCATGATTTGCAACTCTCTCTCCATGAGTGCTTCGGAGTGTTGTGTGAGCCTCCAGTGAATATTTCCTTTTATTTGGTTTGTTTCCGCCAGGCTTTGCGTGGTGGTGGTTCTGTCCCAGAACTGACAGCTGTCTAATGCTTCATTATTTGTTGGACGGGTAGGGTGTATCTGTTGGACTGTGGGCGGCCTCTTCCATTGTTGTCGACACTCCTCTGCTGGCGGTGGGTGTTTTTCAGGCTGCCTGTTTTTCATGTGCTTCATTATTTGACGTCCCAGACCACCTCACTGTTGGCGGTAGTTACTGCCACTGCCGGCGGTGCGGTCTTTCCCATCGTGTTCATAATGAGGACCTTTGTCTGCACACCATGGTGAAAGATTCATTTTGCAAATCCTGATCACACTTATTATTCTATACTCCTTTGGTCCTCCAAGGTTTTAACCTTGTTTACAAGTATTGTCATGGAGGCAACCATGATGGGCCTAATCCAGCAAAGCTATATGTGTCAACTGCCACATTACGAGTAAGGAAGCAGTGTTGTAATTTAAGAAAACATATTTATTAAACACATAACTGTAAGTAGTATGTCTAAAAACAAACTATGCTAACCTACCTTACTCACCAAAACTAACTATGTGTATCTTAACCTATGCTAACTATTCCATCCAACCTCAACCTACAAACCGCATGAACTACCTATCCTTAACTGCATACCTACACATAAACACATTAGACCTATTAAACATAAACCCCCAATACACAGTCGAACAAGAGACACACATACACTAAACCTATACATAAACTAACTAAATATAGAAACCTTAACAAATATATCTTTTTTGTATGTTTTTAAATGTTTTTTTAACATACTCACACTAGACATCAACCTCCCACCTACTAAATAAACAAACCACCCTAATTCCCAACTAACATCTACAAAATATTCAAAACTCATTAACTTCAAAACTACGTAATCTAAAACTACTCTAATCCCTAAACAATACTATGCACACATCAGAATAACATGAGAAAACAACAAAACAGGGAAGGGCAAACTTGTTCAGGCCCACTACAGTTAGGCCAAAATAGTGTCCACTGATTTCTGTAGTCTTTCTAGTTTAGACAACACTGTGGCAACCTGTAGTTCCAGGCCATCCAGCCTCCAGTGAATGTCAGTATTGTTCTGCACTTGACTTCAGCTATGCCCAGTTGTAGGCTAGACTACATGTGGTGGCAAGGGTGGGGGGGCAGTTGAGGGTCCAGAAACAGCTTCAGTATCTTGCGGAGTGTTACCATTTTTACCTCTGCCACTTGGGATTGCCCGCTCTTCCATTGTTGCTACCCTTGGTGGTGAGCTCCAGGATTCTTCTGCCTTGCTCCTTGCAAACCTCTTCCCCATTCTCCAGAATGCCTTGCAGACATGTCTGATGAGGCGGTAACTCTCTAGAAGATTGATATATGCACATTCCTGCTCTGGGTTCATGTTGTCTGTTGGAGCGGAAGGACAGACGGATCAGACGGATCAGACCAAGGTGAACTTATCCCTTTTGTCATCATCTACATGCATGAACCTGTATCATATGGCACAGGTTCATGCTGAGCAAGTTCCATTTCCAGCTCTATAAATGACTCCTTTATTAGTTATCATACACAACTGTCACAAGATGCATGATAATCACCTGAAGTAAACTAGCTAATATGTTAATACTTTGACCATGTAAGGATCTATCCAAAGATGATATGATGGGATAAAAAGTAAGAGTTTGCTACTGAGTATTCACCTCTGTAAAGAACCTATTCCTGTCTAGTATGTGTCACAACAGTGGTAGGTGGAGTGTGAAATAGACTGCAAGCAGACAACAATGTGCATATATGCCTGTTGGGGTGCACACATTATCCTTATGCCTGTCCAAACACTACAAAGGTATGGCCACATGTACTCTATAGGGCATTGTGTATATGTGGCCATGAGTTAGACACTTAACTACATTTTAATGCCTGGAATGCTGAATGTTGAACATTTACTAAAACATAATCTGTCTACAGTGGTTGATTAATAAACATGGCCTGTGTAGACCTGCCACACCAAGGGTCTCATTTACGAAGCACTAGCAGCATACAGCGGACCCAGAGCATCATTCTTTTTTACCTTCCAGTAGCGCAGTGTGCAAGCCCATATTTAGAAGGCCACGCAAAGCCACCTTGCTTGGCTTTTCATGGCCATGTAAATATGGACCACTTTCAAGCATAGCACTGCGTGAAAGGGGCTTCCACAGGTGTTGCTTGGTGTGTTCCCACGCAACACCCATAGAACCCAAAGGTATCTGATCCATTCCTAGATTGACAAGTCTGGAAATGCGACCGATTCCTACGCCACCTCAGGAGTGGCATAAGAATGATGCAATGGGGAGAAATATCTTTATTTATCCCCTTTAGTTTCTTTTCTATGTGTGCTACATTTTGCAGCACCCATAGAAAGAGGAAAACAGCTCTTGTGATTGTTTATGTACAGGAAGGTGCCCCTTCCTGCAAAAAACAATCATTCCCACAACCCAGGCATCCTTGTACCATGGTGCAAGGGTGCCTGCATTGGCGCTAGGCAGCAGTTTGTGCTCCAGCGCAGGGGCGAGGAAAGAAATGCACTGTTTCTTGAGGAACAGTGCATTTCTGCCCTTCTGATGATGCAGGACAGCGCAGCAAGGCACTGGCTATGCTGCCTTGTGCCACATGCCTCGTAAATGAGGCCCTATATGTGTTTAACATTGCCATGTGGGCAATAACACCAGCAATGTGCATTATACAGGCTGATAGACTTCATCCTACAAATGTGTTGATCACAACACATTCTATACAGACATCTTTTGTCCCAAAAAAAACAAATTGGATATTGATCCTCAGTCACCCTATCTCACGTCACTGATATGCAGTACTCATGAGGATGCACAGGTACCCATGATGCTGGGAGGACAAGTGCAGGATTGAATGATTTATGTGTGCCAAAGGGTGAAGAAAAGTTTGTCATTGTCATGGACAAAGGACCTACTCACCCACTGCAACAATTTGGTTAACTCATGTGCACACTACTTTGGCTAGCCTGATTTACACATGTTAACTATGCAACATCAGAACTACTTCAGCAGTATGTGCAGCAGTGTGGAATCATATTTAGGGATGCCGGGCCTGCTGTCGTTGTCTGCCAGGTCCGTTGTAGTACTAACATTGTGTAGACACGAAACCACTTACATGTAGGCATCTTAGAACAAATAGCAGATTGAGTAGCATGAATGTCTGACAAGCCTTCAATTGATCTGACTTTACCATTCAACAATTATGACACAGGTTTTAGGTCAGAGGTTTTCATCTCCTGTCCGTGGTACATGTAACATATTATTTTAATTAAACTTATCTGATGACATATTGGGTTGGAAATGGTACATGTGCCATGAGTATCAACAACATAGCTTGCACAACATCAGCGCATCAGGTTCTGATACACCCATCTTGTGTGTCTGACTACATAGGATATTGTACTCCAATACAAAGTGAGCTTTACAATCGTACCTGTCACGATGGTGTACCACTGTTGTGTACCAGCATGTCAGGAAAAGCTTGCTTCAGCTGACCCATGATACACATTACACATGCACGCACAAAAACATATGTGAACTCAGACATTCTTGACAGTATACATTGACAATCAGGAGACACTCACTGGTAGCATTCGGATCCCAGAAGATCTCCACCTCACCATGGGTGTAGTTTGCAGGTCCACCTGAAAGATAGGAAAGGGTACGTGTACATATGTAGCACAGTGCACTGATGTCAATAATGCCTTGTACTGCCAATATGTTGGACATGTAGCATAGGGCTAAGTTTGAAGGTTCAGATAATGGTATGTTTTCATGTTTCAGGGTACTTTCACAGTATCTGGCACCACACCTATCAGGTGCTGGAGACTGTATGACAATGCTCACTAAACAGTTCCCAATGTATCACATAGCATTTATACGTCTAGCCCTCACGACATGGTATATACTTCAAAATATGATGTTACTGTGAAAAGATCCCTGCGCCATAATATTTTTAGTCATCAGTCATACAGCGTATCATGGCATCTTGACCAAAATATATGTCTCAAACATTGCGGTTCATTAGTTGTGGATTTTGTCAAAGCCCCTGTGTGTCGCAGGAATGACACTCCAAATAACAGTGCAGTGGAGCACAATACAGAGCCATATCTACAATTCATTCAAAGAAGCCTGTGTTGCTTTTCATGGCTGTCTAGATATGGAGTATGGCAACGCAGAGCAAGTTGCAGCGTTGCCTCCCCTTGCGACAGAGAGGCGTTCCATGGATGTTCCAATTGATGTTCTGACACAAGACCCATGGATTTTGTAGTATTCCCAGACTTACACGGTGTTGTAAACCTGAGAATGTGTCAAAATCCTACACCACCCCTGGGGTGTCATAAGGGTGCTGCAACAGTGAGTAATATCTTCAGTTCTCCATGTTTTCCTCTTTCTATGTGTGCTGCAATTTGCAGGCACTCTTGCACCATAGTGCAAGGGTGCCTGCAATGACACGTGTCAGCAATTTGTGCGCCAGCGCAGGGGAAAGGGACAGGAATGCGTTGTATCTTGTAGATATGGTGCATTCTTGCAGTTTTATTTTTTTGCAGGGAAGGGCGGCAAGAAAGCTTGATGCGCTTCCCTGCTTCAAAACATTGTAAATGATGACCCCAATCTCATCATTTTTAATACAGAGACGCAATTAAAGGATCATGCAATTCATGAACCTACCGGTAGGTCCATCAATTTAGAGCCCAAACTGATCAAGTATATCACCCTGTGGGCTGACAGTGTCTGCTCAACGATGTTTGATTTGGTGGATGCACTGAGTAACGTTGAAAATCCAAGCTATCTGATCCTGGACTCTGGACCAATGCTGCTGTCGCTCCTGAATTGGGTACCCCTTGCAGACCCAGCCTCCAGTGCCTAACATATTTGTCATGTACTAGACCACCAATCAAAGCAGTCCCCCAAACACCTCCTCCAATATATTTTTTACTCCAGTCCTTCCCAACATTATTAGAAATAAGGAACCTCACCAGAAACACACAACAATCTAAATCCTACCCCAACAACTGCTAAACCCTGGAAAGGACAGACACTCAACAATGCAATGGACAAAAATGGACAACATACAGTTACAAGACACAAATGTCAATAACACTACACAACAAGGACAGTAGACAGCACAAAAGGACCAAAGAAAACACCACTTTCACAGCTCACACTCCAAACACCTCTAGCTGCCTGCAGAGACACAACAACTCTAAAGTGAGATTAAAAGGGAGTTCAGAACACCAGGTGGCTGAGCATGGCTGAGACATTGCAGCATTTCCTGGGTGCTTCTGTCACGTTTTAAATGGAAGAGTCACTTTTACTACTGAAGGGTCACTTTTTTCTCTGGAAGCATCACTTTCTCAAGGAAGCATCACTTTTTTAAGGAAGTGTAACTTTTTTTTGGAAGTGTCATGTTTCTTAAGGAAGCATCACCTTTTTTAATGTAAGCATCAGTAGCATTAGTTTTTCTGCACAAACGTCACTTTCCGCATTAAGGGCATCATGTGGCATGATAATGCCTCCCTTCTCCTACTCTGGCAGCAAATGGGTGACTTTGTATCCAAATGCGTCACATTTCATACAAAAGCAGCAATTTTGTGACATATTGCTTGGGAATGAGCATATGTGTTGTTTAAATGTTTAATTTTCACACATCTTCTTACTGAGGAGCTTTTACACTTACAAACTACATGGCCTTGTAGTTATGGAGTAAGGCAACACTGTCAAAGTTGCTGCGTTGCCTTTCAGTCAGGGAGACATTTCCATGGCTGTTGCGTGGGTGTCAACACAAAACACCCATGGATTTTGATGCATTCCCATTTGTACCAGGTTAAGTAAGGCTGGAAATGCATCAAATGCCTATGCCGCCCCAGGGGTGGTATACGGGTGATGTAACAGAGAGCTATATCTTTCTTTCTACTTGTTTTGCATTCTTTTTTGTGGTGAATTTTGAAGCACACAGAGGAAGATTACAACACCTTTTGTGATTGTTTTTTGGCAGGAAGGCTTCTCATCCTGCACAAAATACAATCATTCCCACATTGCAGGCTCCCTTACACCATGGTGCAATTGTGCCTGCATTGGCGCATGGCAGCAATTTGTGCACCACTGCAGGGTAAAAGGACAGGAGTGCACCATAACTTATCGATACAGTGCATTTCTGCCATTATTTTTTGACGCAGGGTGGCACAGCGAGAAGGCTTGCAGTCCTGCCTTTTGCCGAAATGTTGTAAAAATGGCCCATGGCGCATACATTAGGACAGCCAATGTATCTTGTTGTGACATAAACAGATTTTAAATTTTCTTCCCATATCATGTCAATATGTTGGATGACGCAGGACGTACTATGATTGTCTTGACAGAGGTCTCTGCATGTAATACATTTATTGGTTCACATTTGCAGTCCAGCTATGAATTGCTTTCATTGTTGTCAGACATGTCTGTGACTATATTGGATGATCTTGATTTCCATCTGCATTACAGACAATGGGCCACATTTGCAATATTCTTTCATAGGGCAGCACCAAAATTATTTTGAATGCACTGCATATAAGGTAACATGGATATATGCATATATATATATCTATATATATATATATATATATATGTCACAAAAGAGCTTCCTGCATTTCTCCTCTGTATCCATTCCTGGCAATTTCGTATCAGCTGACAGGTTTCATCTGTTGGGGTCTTACTCTTAGCCCAAATCTTTACAAAAGCCCCACCACCAGTAAAAACTGTACTGAGCAGTTTACTAAACACAAAGAAAATACTACCTGCATTGTTCTTACTACCCAAAAAAAAAAAACATATTCATTTAGGTATAATTCTCATATTATTATAAACCAACTGCCATCCATAATTTTACGTTATTGATGTATGTAATTATCAGCAAATAAAATCACATTCTCCACTCATATCTGGTGGTTTGATAAACATAAAGAAAATACTAACCACATTACTCATAATGTGGAATTCATCCACATTTTACCCAAATTTTCCACACAATTTAATTGCCAAGTGGCTGATTGTTATATCATAAAGTCATGTCATTTAACAAACCTATTCTTAGGTTTATCATATTACATCACTATTATATATCTCAAAGAGGCTGTTCCTGTGGGGGTGTGAGCAACATCATATAATAAAAGCCAATTATAAACTCCAAACCAAGACACCCAGATCAAAATCAAAACCCTCTCCAATTTTGAATTTTCTAACCAACATGTACATAAAGCTCTTAGTCCTGGTTCAACCCCCACAGATGTCTGCTGTTCAATCTGATTATGTACTTGTATTCCATCTTTCTGAGAGTCAATTCCCTGTCTCCTCCTCTTGGAGTGAGCAACACCCTGTCAATTCTGAGAAAAGACATACTATCAATTTTTCCATCATGTACCAGTCTGCAGTGACGTGCCACTGGATAGTTTGCATCATTATTTTTGATGGCACACCAATGTTCTAGAATACGCTTTTTTACTGGAAAAATTGCACTTCCTACATACCGGAGTCCACACGGGCAGGATATTACATACACAGAGAAATCAGAATTACAATTCAGGAATTTTTTTATCCTAACTTCCTTACCTGTTGGTAAAACATATGTCTCATGGTTCACACTATTTTTGCAGGCCTTATATTTAGCACACCTGTAAAAACCCTGCTGACTATCAAGGAAGGTCCCCCCTTCTTTATCATATAGCTATGTACCAGCATATCCCGTAGAGAACTACTCTTTCTATATGTCATCCTTGGATAGGGACTAACCAGCTTACCGATCACTTTGTCTGTTCTTATGAGGTGCCAATATTGTCTCATCATCTTCTTCACCTGAGTAAGAGTCATAAGTGGTAATGCACCTCAAAATATTTTTTTTTCTTTCTGTTTTTTAGGAACAAGGAGACTTTCTCGTTACACCTCTGAAACCTTATGACAGGCATCTCTAATAACTCTCACCGGATATCCCATAGATCTAAATCTTCCAACCATACTCATTTGTTCTTTCTTAAAAATCTGAGTCGTACTACAATTTCCTTTGGCTCTGAGTAGCTCCCCATACGGAATACTCCACTTCAATTTAGGTGGATGATGGCTTTGGGCATGCAAAATACTATTGCCCGCTGTACTTTTTCTAAAAAGGCTCATATAGAGGGTATCCCCTTCCACTGTCACTAACACATCCAAAAATTCCATAGCATATCTATCACATTTGTGTGTGAAGCTCAAATTAAACTTATTACTGGATAGCGAATCCAAGAAATCCTGTAAAATTCTTTCTGGTCCATCCCAAATGATTAAAATATCATCAAAATATCATCAATATATCTCGCCCAGAAACTAGCATGTCTCACCCATTTCTCAGTTTCATCAGGCATCACATGTTGGGTCTCCCACCACCCCATAAACAGGCATGCATAGCTAGGAGCGAAACAACTCCCCATCGCCGTCCTCATGACCTGTCTGTACCATTGATTCTCATATAGGAAATAATTATTCTCTAAACAAAACTTTTTGCATTTTCAAGTATAGTTTGGAGTGGTCGTATAGTCTTAAAGGCTTGTCCCTGAAAAAATGCTCACATGCCTGAATACCTAAATCATGTTTAATACAAGTATGCAAAGATACCACATCTATGGTCACCATAATATAATTAGATTTCCAGGGAATACCTTGTATATTAGTGTGAAATACATACTATCCCTACAATATAAGGCAAGACTAAGTACATAAGGACATAAAAAATGATCAAGATATATCAAGGTGTTTTCAAGGAGGCTCCCTCTCGCTGATACTATGGGTTTCCCAGGAGGACCCACGCTATCCTTATGAATTTTTGGGAACATATAAAAACAGGGTGCCACTGGATTTTCACTGTGAGAAATTGTAACTCATCATCTGTGAGAAGGCCATAATCTTATTCATCTGAAAGCAGACAATAATATGATTCCACAGAGGACTGATATGCTGTCACTGTAGACCTATGATAACAATTTGAAAATAACAATTGTCTCTTTGCTTCTTGTTGATATTTTTCCAAGTCCCACAACAACACATTTCCACCTTTGTCTGCTGGTTTGATTATGAAGGATGTGGCTTCCCTTAATGTAATAAGTGCTCTATGCTGGCCTGGTGTGAAATTACTTGTGAATGTGTCTTTGCTCTCCTTCCACAATTCCATCAAATCAAATACCACAGCTTCCTGAAAAGCATCAATATTGTCATGGGGAGTAGTGGGATTACATTTGGATTTGGGCTTGAACATACTACCACTCATACTACCTGTCTCCGGTCCCAAGTCACTGAGCAATTCCCTTTCGGTATCCCACAATCTCTCCCCTACTTCTAATTCTCTTACGATGTCACCAATACAAAGGTCTTTAGACAAATCCATAGTATCCATATCCATTTCATGTTGCTGTGGGCCAGGCTTATCCTTTTGTTTAGTAAATATTTTCAACAATTTCAATTTTCTAATAAATTGAAAAATATCAATAAGAGTTTTAGGATAGTTAAAATTGGCTACCGGACAAAAGGATAATCCAAGTTCTAATATGGAACATTCATCAGGAGTCAAAACATGGGATGAAATATTCACAACCGTAAGTTTGTTCTCACCCATTATCTTTTCTTTCTGCCCTGCTGAGTGTTTTTCCCATGAGGCATGTTGTTTCCTTGCAGCTGTTCCCCCTCTTCTGTTCTTTTTCCATCGTCATTTCCTCCTTTTCCTCTTTGAGGTTTTCTTTGAGTTCGTTGATTTAATTGTAAAAAACAGTACTCCTCCAAAGTGGTAAAAGGTTGTCCTGAGGAACTGCTAGTACCCAGTTGTTCCTCGATATCTGAAACATTTTCTAAACTCGACTCTGATCATAGTAACTCTTTTTGTCTCAGAGCTTCATTTTGCCAGAACTCTTTCTTTGCCACATCATACTTCCTTTCAAATGTCAAAATACGACCAGTAGAGTAATCTATCTTATCTCTCAGGATTTTTTTTCTTTTTTGTCTTGATTTCTTCCTCATATTTCATTAATCTCCTTAAAGAATGCTTTAACTTCTTCGTGTGCCGTGTTATTTTCCAAAGATATCCTCGATTTTTTTTATCTCTTCACTGATTTGTGTTAATTACATAGCAGCAGATTTCGATAAGAGTTCCTACATATTCTTGCAGGTAGATGCCATCAGGACAGACCATTCCTCGAAGAGTTTAGGATGTGGATTTAAATAAATGGTAGTAATTAATATCCTGAGTCCCCGTGGGACTCTCCCTACTTCAATATAGTTGTTCAATGAAATAACCCCCCCAACTCCTATTGATTTCTTTTTTGCATATTTTCTCAAATTGCCACAATTGTTGTTATAAATTTGTAGCACCATTTTTAATCAACTCACCTTTCTTGTTTGCCTCACGAGATAAATATGTTGCATTCTCGTCAAACAAGTTACGTGCTATGTCCAAAATCGCTTAATTCATGTTGAAAATGTTTCCAATAAAGCTGAGAACGCAGTGAATGTCACACGAATATCAATATTTCTTTAAATGTTCACTGCATATACTGCCCGATATTTGTAATAAATCCCTTTCACTGCGTTCGTTATTGCAAAATAATACCAGTCTGAGGCCCATATTTATACTTTTTGACGAAAAACTGCGCTAACGCAGTTTTGCGTCAAAAAAATGAGCGCCGGCTAACGCCATTCTGAAGCACCATGCGGGCGCCATATTTAAGCAATGACGTTAGCCGGCGTTAGCCGCCGGCGCTGCCTGGTGTGCGTTGAAAAAAACGACGTACACCAGGCAGCGCCGGCGTAGGGGGATATGGAGCTTGGGAGTGAAAAAATGGGGCAAGTCAGGCTGAGGCAAATTTTTCGCCTCAACCCAATTTGCGCCATTTTTTTCCACTCCCAACCCCCATAGAAATTACTCCTGTCTTAGCAAAGACAGGAGTCATGCCCCCTTGCCCAATGGCCATGCCCAGGGGACTTCTGTCCCCTGGGCATGGCCATTGGGCATAGTGGCATGTAGGGGGGCACAAATCAGGCCCCCCTATGCCACATAAAAAAAAAAAAAAAATCCGTACCAGAACTTACCTTATTGTCCCTGGGATGGGTCCCTCCAGCCTTGGGTGTCCTCCTGGGGTGGGCAAGGGTGACAGGGGGTGTCCCTGGGGGCATGGGAGGGCACCTATGGGCTCTTTTCGAGCCCACAGGTCCCTTAACGCCTGCCTTTTGCAGGCGCTAAAAAACGGCGCAAAAGCGGGCGTACGTAATTTTTTTTGACCCGCCCACTCCCGGGCGTGAATTTTGTGGCGCACATGCCGCGGAGTCACTTTTTTAGACGGGAACGCCTACCTTGCATATAATTAACGCAAAGTAGGTGTCCACGCTAAAAAATGACGCAAACTCCATGGACTTTGGCGCTAGACGCGTCTAACGCCAAAGTATAAATATGGAGTTAGTTTTGCGTCGGAATTGCGTCAAAAAAAATGACGCAATTCCGGCGCAAACAGAGTATAAATATGCCCCTGAGTCTTTTGTGATTGCCGTCATTCGAATCAGTCCTCCATCATTTGCCGTCCACCTCGGAATGGACGGAATCCCTGCCCGTTCAATTACTTGTCTTTTGTAAAGATTTGGGCTAAGAGTAAAACCGCAATGGTTGAAACGCATCAGCCGATACGAAATTGCCAGTAATGGATACATAATAAACTTCCGAGTTAAAGCAGTTTGGAGTGCCGGCTTTCTTTGGATGGAAAATTGCTGGTGGCGTTCATCATATATATATAATGGCCCACATGTATGTAAACAGGTGCATTCATGTTCTTTTCCCCTGCACTGGGGCACTATGGACTTCATATGTATTGTGATGGGTTGTCTGGCAGTTAGTGCACATTTGCAACACAAATACAATGTGCATTCCCTCGTTTATTTGCTATATTTCTTCCACACAAATGCATTGGCCACATTTTGTTGATGTGCACACATGTTTTTGACTACATAATTTTGATCTGTCATGTTAGATGCACGTCTAACTAAGTTTCTGATTGGCTAGGTTCACATAGTTTAAGTATTGAAGTATGACGTGTTAACAGTAACTATGAAAAGAGAGCCTGGATACATGTGTTTTCAATAGTCTTTTGTCAATGAAATTGCTCCTGGCATATGTTCCCATGACACATGATTAGTCAGAAAATAAATTGTTGACTATGTTGTTCCTTCTGTGTGTTCCAGCTGCAGTTCCAACTATTTCGGCTTTGTCCTTCTCATCTGAGTCATCCTCCTCCACTGGTTCCTGCACTTCCTGGTCCTGGTCTCATAGGACATTTTTCCATACACAAAGGTTGTGCATGATACAGCACACCAGTATTATTTTGTATACTGTTTATGGGGAGTGTAGCAGCCAGCCCCCGGATTAATTGAAGCACCTGAAATTTGACTTCAGCAGGCCAAATGTCATTTTCACTATGCCCCTGGTCTTGCTTTTGGTTCTGTCGTATTTTTGCTGTAGATTTGGAAACAAGGTCATCCCCCATGCCTGTAGACCATATCCTTAGCCAGCTGAAAAGACATAGGGAGATGAGTCAGTCAATGCATTTTTGAAAATATGACACAGTGGCTTTGCATGTCTTGTGACATACAATTGATGCATGCTTTTGAGATGTGTCCTGATTTATGGTACCAGTATAGGTAAACCCCTCCTACATGTGGACTGTGGGGCGTATTTCAAAGTAACTTACATGACTGGTGCTTGACTTTTTGGGAGGCACCTGCAGCGCATGAGGGGGAGTCATGTTTACATGGCCATGCTAATCCACTTTACATTGCTTTTCCTGAACTTGTGTTTATGGTGTGTGGCTTGGAACCTCAAGTTGCTATGTTGCCGTACTATACGTTAGGCATGGCCTTCCATGGGTGTTGCAGGGGTTTTTACCATGCAACATCCATGGCTCTTGATGCATTACCAGATGTGCAGTCATCTGTTGATCTGGGTAAGCCTCTGTATCTTGTGGCACCACAGGGAAAACAAAACGTAGAGGACTATCTGTGTTACCCCTTGTTTTAATCTCTTTCTATGTGTACTGTAAGCTGCCGTACACATAGAAAAATTATGAGACCTCAATTAGATGTTTTTGTGCAGGAAGGTGTCCCTTCTTGCACATAGACACTCATACCAACAACACAGACACCCTTTCACCATGGTGCACATGTGCCTGTGTTGGCACTAGGCACTGATTTGTGCAACTACATATGCAGTAGGGACAGAAGTGAGCAAATTGTAATTGATGTGATGCATTCCTGTCCTTAATTTTGAAGGCAGGGTAGCGCTGCATTAGGCTCTGCAGCACTGCCCTGCACAAACTATGTTGGATATGAGGCCCTGTGTGGGTTATCAGCCACAGATGTGTCTATTGGGTCGTTCCTCATTTGCTGTTGTTACTTGCTATGTACTTACAACCAGTAGGTCATCCCTATATCGGCCATTCTGAAATCTCTTGATGATTGAGTGACGGAAGATGTAGGAATCACGCCCACTCACAGGATATTTGGCCAGGACATTGGTAAATAGCCCACGATGATCCTCAATGGCCTGGATGTTAATGGAGTGGCTATTTTTCCTGTTGTGGTATATGTGTGCCATAGCTGCTGGAGAAACAAGGTGCACATGTGTGCAGTCCATCATACCTAGCACACGTGGAAAGGCAGCAATGGCATAGAATCTTTGTTTTACCACCAGCTGCACTTGTTGTTAGTTGGGGAAGATGAGGTACTGTGGTGTCAAGGATATGATGGCATCCAGGACAGTGCTGAGGTACGCAGAGAATGATGGCCTGGGGATACCAGCCACTCTTGCTGTGGTGGTCTTGAACGACCCCAACATCAACATGTAGAGCATGGCCATGTGCCTCTACTATGGCTACATTTTGGTGACCCAGGCAGTTCTTGTTTGGAGCCTAGGTTCTGTTTGGTGTAACAGTTGGACAATTGATTGCCTCCGTAGCCTTTACTGGGTGATGACCTCATCTTCCCTTAGGTTGGGGAGGCTAACCCGTTGATGGTATACACGCTTCTGTCTCCTGCACACCCTTTGTGGTGGGGGCGTGGGTGGAGGTGCATGTGGTTGTGGTGGCACAAGTTGTGGTCTTCGATGTGAAACTCTCAGCTGCATTATGAGGAGCTCCATGATATCACTGAGCTTACCAGACTGTTATCTCTGTCTTCTTTTTATGCTCCACTGCCAATGCGTCATTAGTTACTGATGCGCAGGAATTTTGTTTGTATTTGTACACTTGCAGTAAAACCCAATGCATCACTTTTAATTTTCCTTGTAACTATCCATATGTCAGTTCAAAACATACACAGGAACGCCCCCTATGCATACATTAATACTTATGTAATGCAGTAGGATCAGGCGCAGACCACTTTCGATGCAGGATGATTAAAAGTGGCGCATGTACATAGATGTGTCACCTTGTACAGATGGAGCACTGACTGTACCGCCAAAACATCAAAACTTTTAATGCATTGGCAGCACAAGCTGGTTGTAAATATACACGTGGACTATGAGCTGGGGATATTGCTGAATAGCAACTCCCACAAAGTACAAGAGAAAGCAAGATTAAAGGCCTCATTTTTTTCTCCTTACTGCCAGATTCAGGATTCCTTTTCCTACTGCCTTCTTCCAAGTCTAACTGTTCTGTTTTGATTCTCTGGAGGTGGACTCCCAAAGAAATTGCAGTACCACAGCAGCGGCCTGTGGAGGTCCTAAATTCCCTCCTCCCCTTCCTTCTATCTCTCGCCCTTAGAATCCGACATGTGAATAAAATAAAATGGTGAGAGCACCTATGCACTTTTTCGGTGTGAATGCTAAATGTTTGGTCTGCTGCCTGACGCTGTTGGGGCAATTATGTAACACAAAAGGATGATGGACGGAGTGCTGAACAATGCAAATACTCACCCCCAGCAACAGATCTGGGTTTAATCCATCGTTCTTTTGCTCATCATGCCACCCCAGTTTGGACCTAGGCATATGCAAATCAGTCTTGACCCCGTTCCTCAAGGGAACAGTCCAGCCCGAACTGCTAAGCCAGGTCCTCCCTGGACTGGAAACAATCATCCTGGGACCGGTTTCAGGGTTTCACCCTTCATCAGCCAGACTAGCTTGAATCCAGTGGCACAGTGAGCAAGGGACCCACGTCTGGGCATACCTTTCACACTTAGGGCAACTTTAGCAACACAAAAGGATGATGGACGGAGTGCTGAACAATGCAAATACTCACCCCCAGTCACAGATCTGGGTTTAATCCATCGTTCTTTTGCTCATCATGCCACCCCAGTTTGGACCTAGGCATATGCAAATCAGTCTTGACCCTGTTCCTCAAGGGAACAGTCCAGCCCGAACTGCTAAGCCAGGTCCTCCCTGGACCGGAAACAAGCATCCTGGGACCGGTTTCAGGGTTTCACCCTTCATCAGCCAGGCTAGCTTGAATCCAGTGGCACAGTGAGCAAGGGACCCACGTCTGGGCATACCCTTCCCACTTAGGGCAACTTTAGCAACACAAAAGGATGATGGACGGAGTGCTGAACAATGCAAACACTCACCCCCAGTCACAGATCTGGATTTAATCCATCGTTCTTTTACTGATCATGCCACCCCAGTTTGGACCTTGGCATATGCAAATCAGTCTTGACCCTGTTCCTCAAGTGAACAGTCCAGCCCGAACTGCTAAGCCAGGTCCTCCCTGGACCGGAAACAAGCATCCTGGGACCGGTTTCAGGGTTTCACCCTTCATCAGCCAGGCTAGCTTGAATCCAGTGGCACAGTGAGCAAGGGACCCACGTCTGGGCATACCCTTCCTACTTAGGGCAACTTTAGCAACACAAAAGGATGATGGACGGAGTGCTGAACAATGCAAACACTCACCCCCAGTCACAGATCTGGATTTAATCCATCGTTCTTTTGCTGATCATGCCACCCCAGTTTGGACCTTGGCATATGCAAATCAGTCTTGACCCTGTTCCTCAAGTGAACAGTCCAGCCCAAAGTGCTAAGCCAGGTACTCCCTGGACCGGAAACAAGCATCCTGGGACCGGTTTCAGGGTTTCACCCTTCATCAGCCAGGCTAGCTTGAATCCAGTGGCACAGTGAGCAAGGAACCCACGTCTGGGCATACCCTTCCCACTTAGGGCAACTTTAGCAACACAAAAGGATGATGGATGGAGTGCTGAACAATTATGTATGCAGAAGAAATATGATCAATGAGAAAGATGATCTTTTTACCTTGCTGGCTAGTTGGATGGCGGGGTCGGAGGAGAGGGAGGTTTAAGGGGCACTGTAGATGGTTGGCGAGATGTATGTACAGTTGGCTGCCATTGACCTTGTCTGCCTCCTCTTGCTCCTTGCTGCCGATGATGATGTTAGTTGGGTTGAGGGGGTGTTAATGTGTTCACAGGTCAGGCCCTGCCTCCCTTGAGTTACCTTGTCAGCAACGGCGGCTCCTCCGTGAGGGCAGAGGAGCATTAGCCTCCCATTTGCAGCAGAAGATGCAAGCTTTTGACAACAAAGGGACAATAAACTATGTTTATTATCCCTTCATTGTGAAAGAGTGCCATCTCGGGCCAGCTAAACACACATGCGCAGTAGGCTCTCTCCAGCCCGCCAACACAGTTGCCGGGCTGGAGAGAGCAGGCACAGGGTCCCAGTCTGCCTGGAAGCGCCCTTGCCCTTTAACTTTATTAAAATTCCTCCCCTACTCCCCCCCCCCACGCTTGCTGTCCCACCCCCTATAAGTCCGGCGAGCGGCGATTACCAGTCAGGTGTTAAGTTAGACCTAAGAGGTTATGGGAGGGGAGCTGAGAGGGGGAAGAAAGGGGTCGGAGGAAAACAGAAAGATGCTAAGGAGACATAACAACGTAATCACCCAGCATGTGGTGAAAAAAAAACATGTTTTGGAGGTCTTGAATAAAAATAAATGATTAAAAACAGCTTTGTAGGTAAGCTGAGTTTGGCCCTCTAAAATTAGTAGCACCCTGAGCCTAGGTCCAGCTCTCCCATGCCTACAGCTGGCCCTGCTATCAGGGTCTAGGCATGCTACACTCTTTTTAAAATGGGATGACTACCAGTTTGGAGAAAAGCTAGCATTGGTGGCTTGATTATTTTCTATTTGCCAGAAAGATTCGCACTAGCCTTTATCTGCCAAAATTTTGTAGCCTGGAGTACTCAAGTTAAACATGAGGAAAATACACATTTGAAAAATATTTCGGGCCCCATCAGAATATTACACCAAAACTAAATTAGCCCTGTAGTTAAAGCCTTAAAGCCATATTTACGATTCTCATTTCCATTTTTGCTAATGTATTTTTGTAACAGATATGTCTCTTAAAATATATTTGGGTGTTGTATTTGAAATGATGTTGGGATGTTATGCGTTTGAAGGATAAGCTCTTTGGTGGACGATAAAAGTAAACTCCGTTAGATGAAGGCACACTAGGGGGGTCATTACAACATTGGCGGTAAAAGCCACTTACCGCCGTGCAGAAGACCACCAACACACCGCCGTGGCAGCGGAAATCCGCCACAGCTATTATGACCCACATCCCGAAATCCGACAAAATTCAGACACCCACACAAGTCCGCCACACCAAAGGTCAATGATAAACTGGCGAAAACAAAACCTCCACCATCACGCCAACAGAAATACGCCCATGCTATCACGACCCATGAATCAACGCGGGGTCTTTCAACCGCGGTATTCCATTGGTGGTACACACCGCCGCGCTCAAAATACACACACATCTCCAAAACACCACCACATTGGACAATTTGAAAGACACACACCTGATACACATACACACACCACTCCCACACACTCAATTCTATATAAAACACACACCCACATCACCCACAAACCCCTACGACAAAAAAATCTGAAAGAAGGCCAGAGAGAGACACCACCATCCACAAACTAGCAGCCACAGGCACTCAACACCATCACCCACACTACTTCCACGCACAAAACACCACACACCACTACATATCACCACACTTATCACAACATACACCACCCCACACATCACCTACACCACCCCATGGCACGGCAAAGACACCCCAGGTTCTCTGAGGAGGAGGTCAGGGTCATGGTGAAGGAAATCGTACGGGTAGAGCCACAGCTATTTGGCTCACAGGTGCAGCACACCTCCATTACTAGGAAGATGGAGCTATGGAGAAGAATAGTCGACAGGGTCAACGCAGTGGGACAGCACCCAAGAAATAGGGACGACATCAGGAAGAGGTGGAACGACCTGCGGGGGAAGGTGCGTTCTGTGGTCTCCTGACACAACATCGCGGTACAGCGGACTGGCGGCGGACCCCCACCTCCTCCCCCACAACTAACAACATGGGAGGAGCAGGTCTTGACAATAATGCATTCTGAGGGCCTCGCAGGAGTTGGTGAAGGAATGGACTCTGGTAAGTCAAATCTTACCTATCATATCCCCCACCCTACCTGCATGCTATCACAGACCCCAACCCTCGCCCCCACCCCTATCACTCCAACTCCTCACAAATGTACCTATATCACAAACCACCAATCCCAACACCAAGCCCTGCATGCAAAAACAAAGCATGGACACCCATCACTAAAGCATGCCCACTGCACATACCCATAACACCCCCCTCAACCATCATCACACAAGCCCACACACTGGAATGCCAGCACTGGGGTACACGGTCACCCACCCATTGCACACCATGAAACACACAGATGCAATAATCATGCCTTTCCACCCCTGCAGGACCACTACCCAACGTCACCAGACAGGAGGGTCCAGACAGCTCCACCCCACCCACAGAAGAGGCCCACAGTGATGACAGCAGCTCTGTCCAACTGGACCTAGATGACCAGCCCGGACCATCGTGGGCCTCGGGACAGTCGGTTCCCCTCACACAGGCACAGCCCACCACAGACCTTCCACCCTCTGGTAACACCAGCACAGCACCCACCCAGCGGGCCCATACTTCCGTCCCCAGGACACGTCAATCAGCTGTGTGTCCACCACTACAGGGAACCCAGGATAACCCACCACCCCAACAACAACAGGGACCTGGGGGCAGTGGTAGTGGGCATACGGTCCAGGGGACGGAGGCACAGGAACACAGGGGAACTGGGAGGGCTGCCGTGTGACAGGGGGCGGACAGGCCTAGGGAACCCACTCTCCACGAGGCCCTCTCCTCCATCATGGAAGCATACCACCACTCCCAGGAGACAATGGTGACGTCCTGGCCAAGTTTCAGGAGACCCAGCGCCTGCAGGAGGAACAGTATATGGGCTTCAGGGAGGAACTCAGAACCATCAGCACCGCCCTGGGCACCATCGTAGGGGTGCTGAAGGAGATACTGAACACCAGGAGGGACACTGTGGCACTCTAAGGGGTGCCTGACACTAGCCAGGATGATGAACTGGCCACCACCTCCGCCGGCGCTAGTGGACAGGATGCCCCGCCACAGGACCACCACACCAGCACCCCACCCCCTGCAGATGGAGAACCACCCCGCAAGCGGTCCATGAGAACCAGGAACAAGACAGAGCACGATGCCAAGACCCCCGCCAAGAAATAAGACCACCCTGATTGTCATCCTACTGTCCCACTTTGTAACCCTGTCCATATTGGAACTGCCCCAGCTCCACTTCCTATGCCCATATGGGCAATGCACCTGTGAGACTCATAGACTGGACTCTGCCATGGACAGTCCTCCACCATCACCCCTCACCATTTTACAACCCCCATCCAATATTTAGCACTTAAATAAACACCCTTGAAGCACAAAACAACTTGGAGTCAGTCTGTGATTTAGAAAATGTATTATAGCAATGACAGTGACAAAATGGCTTCTCAAATGTAATGTCAACATACCTATGTCACACATCTCAAGTCCATGAGGAATCTAAGCAGATGACACATGTTGGAAACCACACCTGTGAAACCGTAATGGAAATGTACAACTCAGTTACCATATTCTGGTTGAAATCGACAGACAGGATAGAGGTAGAAGTGTGAAAGTACCTGTAGTAGGCAGGAATGTATTCTCACCTGTGTGTCACTGGAAATATTGCTGGATAACTGAGTCCCTGTTGTCAATGTCTTCTTCCTCTGCTTCCTCCTCATCACTGTCCACAGGCTCCACAGCTGCCACAACACCGTCATCTGGACCATCCTCCTGCATAAAAGGCACCTGGCATTGCAAAGCCAAATTGTGAAGCATACAGCAGGCCATGATGATCTGGCACACCTTCCTTGGTGAGTAGAATAGGGAACCCCCTGTCATATGGAGGCACCTGAACCTGGCCTTCAGGAGGCCGAAGGTGCGTTTGATCACCCTCCTATTCCGCCCATGGGCCTCATTGTAGCGTTCCTCTGCCCTGGTCCTGGGATTCCTCACTGGGGTCAGTAGCCATGACAGGTTGGGGTAACCAGAGTCCCCTAATAGCCACACCCGGTACCTCTGGAGTTGACCCATCACATAAGGGATGCTGCTATTCCGCAGGATGTAGGCGTCATGCACTGAGCCAGGGAACATAGCATTTACCTGGGAGATGTACTGGTCTGCCAATTATACCATCTGTACATTCATGGAATGATAACTCTTCCGGTTCCTGTACACCTGTTCACTCCTGTGGGGGGGGGGGGGAGGGACCAGAGCTGCATGGGTCCCATCAGTGGCACCTATGATGTTAGGGATATGTCCAAGGGCATAGAAATCACCTTTCACTGTAGGCAAATCCTCCACCTGAGGGAAAACGATGTAGCTCCTCATGTGTTTCAGCAGGGCAGACAACACTCTGGACAACACGTTTGAAAACATAGGCTGGGACATCCCTGATGCCATGGCCACTGTTGTTTGAAATGACCCACTTGCAAGGAAATGGAGCACTGATAGCACCTGCACTTGAGGGGGGATTCCTGTGGGATGGCGGATTGCTGACATCAGGCCAGGCTCCAACTGGGTACACAGTTCCTGGATTGTGGCACTGTCAAACCTGTAGGTGATGATTAAATGTCGCTCCTCCATTGTCAACAGGTCAACCAGCGGTCGGTACACCGGAGGATTCCGCCGTCTCCTCACATATCCCAGCGGACGGTGCCTAGGAAGGACAACAGCGACCACAGAGTCAAACAACTCAGAGTTATGTACCCACAGTCTACACAGAACACGAAACATAATCCAAAAAGTTGCCTGTCTGTGTGTTGAGTCTAGGCCTAGGTATGTGTGACGCAGTTGAAAATGAAGCCATGTGGGCCCCTGAAATGGTGGCTGCCTGACCTCTAAACTGGGACAATGGGATGTGAGGTAACTCCACTGGCGTTGTACACCGTCGCGGTAGGCGGTCGAAGACCACGGCGCAATGCTGCGTTGGTTAACATTGGACCCTATGGGTCCCAGGAGCCAATGACGAAGTGCGCCGGTGGTGATGGTACGCACCGCCGCGGACGTCACTGCCGCGGACGTGACCGCCATTTTCTATCTGTTCAATCACTTGATACCTGATCTTCGACCTCGGTATGGAAGAGACAATGGCTCATGCGTCTGGAGAAAGGGCCCCTGCCTTCACTGCACAGGAGTTGGAGAAGCTCGTGGACGGGGTCCTCCCCCAGTACACGCTACTCTACGGTCCTCCAGACCAACAGGTAAGTACACAGGGAGCACGTTGTATGGGCTATGCCTGAGTGGAGAGGGCTGGTTGTATGAAGGAAGGGGCCACGGTTCTGCGTGCATGATGGACTGTGAATGCATGTGCCACATGGGAAGGGTAGGGATGTGGGCCATTCACTTCGACAGTGCAGCTGCTAATGACTTCTCTTCTTCCCCTGTACATTTCATTTAGGTCAGCGCCCTCCAGAGGAAAGATATTTGGCGTGCCATCGCCAAGGACGTCCGAACCCTGGGGGTCCACCACAGACGGAGCACCCACTGCCGGAAAAGATGGGAGGACATTCGCCGCTGGAGCAAGAAGACGGCGGAGGCTCAGCTGGGGATTGCCTCCCAATGTGGGAGGGGTGCCGTCGCACCATGACCCCCCTGATGTTCCAGATCCTGGCGGTGGCCTACCCTGAGTTGGATGGGCGATTGAGGGCATCACAGCAGACACACGGGGGTGAGTACAACATCATTCTGCGGACTTTGCACGCAGTGAAGGTGTCTGGGTGGGGGAGAAGGGCTGCGGGTTCCCCTAGGCCAGGGCGAGTTCCGTAGGCTAGGCCCCTCCGTAATGCAGGCCATGTGGCACTCCACCCCACCTCTGTAGAGTGCCAAGTACAGGTTTACATGCCCCTGAGTCATCTATGTGTGCAGATGTCGACCATAGCCATGTAGGTCATATCCCAGGAACTGCATCTGTAGAGCCCAACAGCGCAGCGTAGTGCAGGGGGCTGCTGTGTCTGTATTGTCCGCCAACGGTAACGGAAAGCCATGCACTCAACCTGTCTTTCTTCTGTCGTCCCTCCCCTTTTTGTGGTCTCCCTGTTCTTGTGTGCATCAGCATCATCAGGCGGATGTACAGTGGCACCGGAGCACGAGGGAGCTGCATCCCACATGGCCATGGAGGGCCACACCACGGACTCAGAATACACCAGTTGGACGGAGGGCGAGGGGAGCTTCACAGTGGGGACAGGATCAGCAACCAGCGACACGGATCGTCCTCCGATGGGAGCTCCCTTGTGGTGGCGGCAACATCTGTGCCCCCCACTTCTACAGGTACAGCCATCACCCCCCCTACCAGCACCACCCTCCCAGCAGCCCCTCAGCCTTCGCCCCGTGCCCGCTCACCGAGGAGGGTGGGCATCACCTTCGCCCCAGGCACCTCAGCCCCTGCCCCTGTCACCTCTGCTGCCCTCAGTGAGGAGGCCATTGACCTCCTCAGGTCACTCACTGTTGGGCAGTCTACCATTTTGAATGCCATCCAGGGTGTAGAAAGGGAATTGCAACACACTAATGCATTCATGGAGGGCATTCATTCTGGTCCCGCTGCCCTTCATCGAACCCTGCAAACTCCCAGTCTCGTCTACACTCTCACCTGCATGCACTAGCACTACAGCCACTAGGTCCCACACCAGCACACCCACCACCACACCCCGCTCACGTACACTCACCACCCCCACTACCATTTACACGTCCCCTGTGTCCTCTCCCAGTGTGTCTGTGACGCCCCCTCCCAAAGTACACAAACGCAGGCACACACCCACCCAACATACATCCACCTCACGACAGCCTCCATTGCATGCACCTGTACCCAAAGCCACAAAAGTTACACCTCCTACAACCACCTCCTCTTCCTCCACTCCCAGACCCCCTCCAGCTACCCGTCCCAGTGTTCCTAAGAAGCTTTTCCTGACCAAGCATGACTGCTTTCCCAACCCCCCCTCCAATTCATAGGTCCCGTACTAGCACCTCAGCCAAAAAATCTCCGGGACCAGTGGTGCCTGTTGTTAGAGGTATGTGGAGTGCACCGGGCACCAGGGCAGCCAGTGTGACACGGAGCCACAACACAGCCAGCCCCCCCCTGTGAAGCACCAGAAGTTGGACAGTGCCCGGCGGGAGTGGGGAAGACTCCAGCCAGCAAAGCTGCTCACAAGGGTCCCGTGGGGAGTGTCCACTCAGCTGTGACTCCTCCCAAGGTGGGGAAGGGGCAGAAGAAATTGCCAAAGTCTGGGAGGAGCAGCACGGCAGAGAAGACCGCCATCATCCCCGCTGCCCAGGAGGCCACCACCAGCCCAATCGTCACTGGCCAGGAGGCCACCGCCAGAGTCAGTGCCCAGAAAGGCAGCCCGATCGTCAGTGGCCAGGAGGCCACCGCCAGCCACAGCCCAGCTGCCCCGGAGGGCCCCGTTAGCCACAGCCCAGCTGCCCAATGAAGGACCGCCAGCCCCAGCCCAGCCGGGCAATGAAGGACCGCCAAGTCAAGCACCGCTGAACAGGGCAAAGACCGCCATGGCAAGCACCGCTGAACAGGGCAAGCACCGCTGAACAAGGCAAAGACCGCCAAGTCAAGCATCGCTGAACAGGGCAAGCACCGCTGAACAGGGCAAAGACCGCCATGGCAAGCATTAACAGGGCAAGCACCGCTGAACAGGGCAAAGACCGCCAAGTCAAGCACCGCTGAACAGGGCAAGCACCGCTGAACAGGGCAAAGACCACCATGGCAAGCACCGCTGAACAGGGCAAGCACCGCTGAACAGGGCAAAGACCACCATGGCAAGCACCGCTGAACAGGGCAAGCACCGCTGAACAGGGCAAAGACCGCTGAACAGGGCAAAGACCTCTGAACAGGGCAAGGACCGCCAACTCAAGCACCGCTAGCCCATGAGCGGCAGGGGCAGTGACGCAACTGGGACCGTCACAGGGAGAGTGATGCACTCTGGGCACCAGTCCCCCTCCAGAACCAGTGGGGAAAGGGATCCACTCAGTCTGTTCTGCACAGGATGAAGCACTCTGGGCACCAGTCCCCCTCCAGAACCAGTGGAGAAAGGCATCCACTCAGTCTGTCCTTGACAGGATGAAGCACTCTGGGCACCAGTCCCCCTCCAGAACCAGTGGAGAAAGGCATCCACTCAGTCTGTCCTGCACAGGATGAAGCACTTTGGGCACCAGTCCCCCTCCAGAACCAGTGGGGAAAGGCATCCACTCAGTCTGTCCTGCACAGGATGAAGCACTCTGGGCACCAGTCCCCCTCCAGAACCAGTGGAGAAAGGCATCCACTCAGTCTGTCCTGCACAGGATGAAGCACTCTGGGCACCAGTCCCCCTCCAGAACCAGTGGAGAAAGGCATCCACTCAGACTGTCCTTGGCAGGATGAAGCACTCTGGGCACCAGTCCCCCTCCAGAACCAGTGGAGAAAGGCATCCACTCAGTCTATCCTGCACAGGATGAAGCACTCTGGGCACCAGTCCCCCTCTAGAACCAGTGGAGAAAGGCATCCCCTCAGTCTGTCCTTGGCAGGATGAAGCACTCTGGGCACCAGTCCCCCTCCAGAACCAGTGGAGAAAGGCATCCACTCAGTCTGTCCTGCACAGGATGAAGCACTCTGGGCACCAGTCCCCCTCCAGAACCAGTGGAGAAAGGCATCCACTCAGACTGTCCTTGGCAGGATGAAGCACTCTGGGCACCAGTCCCCCTCCAGAACCAGTGGAGAAAGGCATCCACTCAGTCTATCCTGCACAGGATGAAGCACTCTGGGCACCAGTCCCCCTCCAGAACCAGTGGAGAAAGGCATCCACTCAGTCTGTCCTGCACAGGATGAAGCACTCTGGGCACCAGTCCCCCACCAGAACCAGTGGAGACTGTTATCCACTTGAGAGACTGTGGCTTTGCACTCCCCAGGATTGAACAGTGGGCACACCACCCACTGTAGAGACTTGAGAGACTGTGGCTTTGCACTCCCCAGGATTGAACAGTGGGCAAACCACCCACTGTAGAGACTTGAGAGACTGTGGCTTTGCACTCCCCAGGATTGAACAATGGGCACACCACCCACTGGAGAGACTTGAGAGACTGTGGCTTTGCACTCTTCAGGATTGAACTGTGGGCAAACCACCCACTGTAGAGACTTGAGAGACTGTGGCTTTGCACTCCCCAGGATTGAACAGTGGGCAAACCACCCACTGTAGAGACTTGAGAGACTGTGGCTTTGCACTCCCCAGGATTGAACAGTGGGCACACCACCCACTGGAGAGACTGTGGCTTTGCACTCCCCTGGATACATCAATGGGCATGGAGCCCCCTCGTGGATCTGGCGTGGTGCACTCATCCGGCTGAGGTGCCCCCCCTTCCCTTCCCCCTGAGGTGCCTGTTGTATTTGTATCTGATGCCCCAGCAGTGTTCTCTCCGTTTCTGGTCAGGTATCTTGTGTGGGCCTCGCCCATGCATTTTGGGCCCAGTGGTCCACGGACAATGACTTGTGCATTACCTGCACTACTAATCGTGGTGTATAATTTGTTTAATGTGTATATTTATATATATGTATATATTGGTTACTGTATTTTGATATATTACAATGGTTCCACTCATTTCCTTTGGTCTTTGCATTCTTCCGGTGGGGTTGGGGGTTGTTACTGTAATGTTTGGATATGCACTGGTGTGTGTGTTGTAGTGGGTGAGGGTAGGGGTGGGGGTGTTGCATGTGTGTGTCCCTGTCTTTTGCCTCCCCCTCCCCTATGTCGTAGGTGCAGTACTCACTGTTGTCTTCGCCGCTGGCGTTGATGATCGTCGTACAAGAGCAGGAAGACTAGTCCAGGAAGTATATGGAGTTCTGGCTCCATGGTGTCATCCTTCCTCGTGGAGTGGGTAGAGGTGAGCGTTTTCCCTTTGAAATGGCTGTTTCCGCCGTGTTTTTATCCGCGGTGAATCCGCCCCGGAAAAGGTGGCGGATTGGTAGGTTGTGATACTGTGGGCGGTACATTGTCTTCCGCCTGTCTGTTGGCGGTGACCGCCGCGCTGTTTGTTTGTACCGCCATGGCGGTCGGAGTGTTAAAGTGGCTGTCTTTGTTGGCGGTTTCCGCCACGGTCATGATTCCCAATTTTTTACCGCCGGCCTGTTTGCGGTCTTACCGCCACTTTAACACCGTCCGCCAGGGTTGTAATGACCCCCTAGGTGATAGTTGCCTCTTTAGATGTTATTAATGCCCCTATTGACCTATCATTCGTTCATCTCGCTTTTGGGTAAGTTTAGTTCTCAGAGTAGTAAAGTGGTAGCCCATAGGCCCTACTTTTATTTGACTTGTCAAAGTAACAGTTAACCCTAAAGGGCCAGTGCTTCTCCTGAAGGTTTGCAATTTACTTCTGTTCCCTTACCAGTTGCATATCTTTTTGATACATTCATCCGAGTTGGTTACTGCACTTGAGTTTTGGCAAAATGTTTGCTGTTCAGTGTTATAGCCTGACCATCAGGAGCATTGGTGTTTAACGTGCTGTGGCCTGAAGGTTTCAGTCAGTGGCGCAGTAACGGCACCCTACACCCTAATACAAGCAAGAAATGTGGGCTTCCAGTCCTCTGGCTCAACTGTAAAAAATACACTAACTGAGACAAAATGGGGCTCTCACAACCTGGGCCTTGGTGACACTGCAACTGCTGCATATTGCTAGCTATGCCCTTGGTTACAACGGGTGTCTATCAAGAGAATTAACATGCACACGTAATTGGTATTTTGTCTTGATAAAACCTGTTGAAAGACAACGGTCTTGTGCAAAACCTTTAAGCTTTGACTTAAAAATTAGAAAAAAGATTATAAAGTGGAGCGAAGCCAAGTCATAAATGCAGCTACTCTCCATCCGGTGTAGGAAATGATTGCAAATCTCTGATCCATGCTATTGCACAAAGGCCTGAGTTAAGGTGAATTATTATCTGTCATGCTTCAAACTGTGCGTGTGTTTGATGGTGTGTATTGTTTTTTCGCTGTATTTACAAAATATCATGGTTTAATTCTGATTCTCAATTATATAATCACGCTGCTAATTAAACTAATGACTCATATCCTCCACTTCCCAGTCATTAGTGGGTATAACCAACCCATTAAATCAGTGCTGCACCATTTCTGAAAGTATTCAGGAAGTAGAGCTCACAGTCATTTCCGAGATTATCCAACTCAATAATTCCACGTGGCATTGTTTTCAGCACTGTTCATGAGATGGAACGTGTTTGCTTTCATAATTGGTTGACATAGACCAGATCACCGTGCTGAGAGCATGGCTGATAAACACACAAATTTGAATAGCAAAAGTGATTTTTGAAAAAACCTTGGAGCTGCCTCCCATAAAAAGCGTCTATAATTCGCTTTATACAAGTCCTTGAGTTTACTAGGACAGAGAACTACACCCTTCATTCTCCTTTCCACTGGGCCATTTAATTACGAAAGTGAACAATCTGCAGCTATTAAATATTATCAGGTTGCAATCGGGCGCAAAAGCAGTGAGTGAGTATTACGGCATTATGCATTTTAGGATAATTATTTGTGGCAAGGAGAGCCCTCCACAATCGTTCCAGAAGTTCATGCTCCCTTCTCTGCACAATATAAGGTAGAAGTGCACTGCGCTAAAACTCGTAGGCTGGTTTTCCTGCCTACTCTTCTATTCTGAAGCACTCCATTGTGCCAAGTGCCGCCACTCACAAACAGTGTATTTCAAGGACCTCCTCTGGATACTTAGGGCAGCATGTGTTGGTGCTGGGGGTGGCCAACCATGACCTTTAATGGAATGTGAAAATATGTTGGTAGGAGATCTTTGCATTAGTCAACAATAATATAAAAATGGGTTTGTATACAATAAAAAATGATCTCAATGAAAAATAACAGTTGAATTCTGATGTTGTGTTTATGAAGTGTAAGAAATACGGCAGGAGAATTTTGAACATTCTCAAACGCACGAATGAGGTCTGTCATTGCATCACTTGGTGGGCTATCACTTTGATTTGTTGTATGGTGTGTAACCTTAATCTTGGTCTTCATTCCCGCCCATGGGTCTCACCTTGGTCCCTCACCTGTAGAAGCTAGAAGTGCACTGCACTAAAACTCGTAGGCTGGGTTTCCTCCCTAGTCTTCTATTGCGAAGCACCCCATTGTGCCAAAGGCCGCAACTCACATAGGGCCAGATGTACGAAAAAAGCAATTTGCGACTTGCAAATTGCGAGTCCCTGCGACTCGCAATTTGCAACTCGCAAATTGCTATGCAGTACGGTGTCTCAGACACCGACTGCAACTCGCAATGGGGTCGCAATGACCCACCTCATGAATATTCATGAGGTGGGTCGCAAATTGCGGCCCCATTGCGAGTATAGGCACTCGCTAACATGGAGGCCTGCTGACGTCAGCAGGCCTCCATGTTAGCGACCTGCTTGTCAATAAAGCAGGATTTTTTTTTTTTTAAGTGTAGCCCGTTTTCCCTAAGGGAAAACGAGCTGCACTTTAAAAAAATCCGAAACCTTTAGTTTCGGTTTTTCAGGGCAGGGAGTGGTCCCTTGGACCACTCCCTGCCCTGAAAAATTAATATCTGGTCCAGTCACAAAGGGGAAGGGGTCCCATGGGGACCCCTTCCCGTTTGCGACTGGGTTACCATCCACTTCAAGTGGATGGTAACTGCGAGTCCATTTGCGGCCGCTTTCGCGGCCGCAAATGGAATTGCATACCAGTGCGAGTCGCTAATAGGAAGGGAACACCCCTTCCTATTAGCGAGTCTGAAATGCATTTTGCGAGTCGGATCCGACTCGCAAAATGCATTTCTGCATAGCAAACCCACGTTTGCGAGTCGCAAACGGCGATTTTCGCCGTTTGCGACTCGCAAACGTGTTGCTACATCTGGCCCTGAGTTGTGCATAGACGAAGGTTGACGTTTGTAAACGATTTTTCCAAGAGCTGCTTTTTCTGAAATATGGAGAATCAATCAATCAATCCTACCCTGGTTTTCCTTGTTGTTCTTGTTCTTACCATTTTAAAACCATGTTAAATGTTTTGATTGTCAAGGCAGCCTTGTTGCGTGTTAGAACGTTTTCCAAAATCGAAAATAAAATACATAATTCCAAAGAAGGTGCTTTTAAATGATATCAGTGCCAACTTGAGTTGACACCAAAATAGAAGTAAAGTAAAAGTACAGTTTGCTCATTAGCCTGAGACCCAAAAGGAGCCTATCTTTCAATTTCCGGCAGGTGGTGAGGTATTTTGAAACTACACAAGCAATTCATAGCCAGACACTTCAGTCATTTGCAAACAATTTTTATCTACTATAACCGTTGCGTTGGTTGGCTTTTGGTGGGTAATTCCTTCTGGTATTGGTAGGTGTGAGCAAACATTTTCCATTATTGCACTATGCAATGCAGTAGGGAGATGTGATTTTCTTAACAGGTCATTACTCAGAAACTTCGAGAGCTCACACAAGCAAATGTGTTTCTTCTGGATGAGAATGAGGTAATAAACCGTGGCATGACTTCATATTTCCACTGGTCGGATCTCACCTGCACAATTAACTCTCCTCAACTCTGACATGCAACAGTTACAACCCTAAACAGCCGAGGAACAAATAACCTTTCAGTCTTGGATAGTTGCCTCGATAAAACTTCTGTGTCTTCCCACTTTGTTCATTGTTTCCAAAATGGCGTGAGAAAGCTTGCTATCCCTGCCCCTCCTTTCCCTTGTCCTTCCATTTCAACCCTCTCCCACCTTTGCCAACTCCCAAGAACTTTTAGAAAGCCTCTGGGCTGCGTAAATTGCTTTACAAGCACCTAAAATAATACTAACGATCAATAGTTGCGTTCCTGGATCTGCATGTTGTAGGAAGTTGGCTCTGTATGTGCTATTTCAAAGTAAGGAATAGCATGCACAGAGTCCAAGGGTTCCCCTTAGAGGTAAAATAGTGGTAAAAAGAGATAATACTAATGCTCTATTTTGTGGTAGTGTGGTCGAGCAGTAGGCTTATCCAAGGAGTAGTGTTAAGCATTTGTTGTACATACACATAGACAATAAATGAGGTACACACACTCAGAGACAAATCCAGCCAATAGGTTTTGATATAGAAAAATATCTTTTCTTAGTTTATTTTAAGAACCACAGGTTCAAATTCTACATGTAATATCTCATTCGAAAGGTATTGCAGGTAAGTACTTTAGGAACTTCAAATCATAAAAATTGCATGTATACTTTACAAGTTATTGACAAATAGCTGTTTTAAAAGTGGACACAGTGCAATTTTCACAGTTCCTGGGGGAGGTAAGTTTTTGTTAGTTTTACCAGGTAAGTAAGACACTTACAGGGCTTAGTTCTTGGTCCAAGGTAGCCCACCGTTGGGGGTTCAGAGCAACCCCAAAGTCACCACACCAGCAGCTCAGGGCCGGTCAGGTACAGAGTTCAAAGTGGTGCCCAAAACACATAGGCTAGAATGGAGAGAAGGGGGTGCCCCGGTTCCGGTCTGCTTGCAGGTAAGTACCCGCGTCTTCGGAGGGCAGACCAGGGGGGTTTTGTAGGGCACCGGGGGGGACACAAGTCCACACAGAAATTTCACCCTCAGCAGCGCGGGGGCGGCCGGGTGCAGTGTAGGAACAGGCGTCGGGTTCGCAATGTTAGTCTATGAGAGATCTCGGGATCTCTTCAGCGCTGCAGGCAGGCAAGGGGGGGATTCCTCGGGGAAACCTCCACTTGGGCAAGGGAGAGGGACTCCTGGGGGTCGCTTCTCCAGTGAAAGTCCGGTCCTTCAGGTCCTGGGGGCTGCGGGTGCAGGGTCTCTCCCAGGCGTCGGGACTTTAGGTTCAAAGAGTCGCGGTCAGGGGAAGCCTCGGGATTCCCTCTGCAGGCGGCGCTGTGGGGGCTCAGGGGGGACAGGTTTTGGTACTCACAGTATCAGAGTAGTCCTGGGGTCCCTCCTGAGGTGTCGGATCTCCACCAGCCGAGTCGGGGTCGCCGGGTGCAGTGTTGCAAGTCTCACGCTTCTTGCGGGGAGCTTGCAGGGTTCTTTAAAGTTGCTGGAAACAAAGTTGCAGCTTTTCTTGGAGCAGGTCCGCTGTCCTCGGGAGTTTCTTGTCTTTTCGAAGCAGGGGCAGTCCTCAGAGGATGTCGAGGTCGCTGGTCCCTTTGGAAGGCGTCGCTGGAGCAGGATCTTTGGAGGGCAGGAGACAGGCCGGTGAGTTTCTGGAGCCAAGGCAGTTGTCGTCTTCTGGTCTTCCGCTGCAGGGGTTTTCAGCTGGGCAGTCCTTCTTCTTGTAGTTGCAGGAATCTAATTTTCTGGGGCTCAGGGTAGCCCTTAAATACTAAATTTAAGGGCGTGTTTAGGTCTGGGGGGTTAGTAGCCAATGGCTACTAGCCCTGAGGGTGGGTACACCCTCTTTGTGCCTCCTCCCAAGGGGAGGGGGTCACAATCCTAACCCTATTGGGGGAATCCTCCATCTGCAAGATGGAGGATCTCTAAAAGTCAGAGTCACCTCAGCTCAGGACACCTTAGGGGCTGTCCTGACTGGCCAGTGACTCCTCCTTGTTTTTCTCATTATTTTCTCCGGCCTTGCCGCCAAAAGTGGGGCCTGGCCGGAGGGGGCGGGCAACTCCACTAGCTGGAGTGTCCTGCTGGGTTGGCACAAAGGAGGTGAGCCTTTGAGGCTCACCGCCAGGTGTGACAATTCCTGCCTGGGGGAGGTGTTAGCATCTCCACCCAGTGCAGGCTTTGTTACTGGCCTCAGAGTGACAAAGGCACTCTCCCCATGGGGCCAGCAACATGTCTCGGTTTGTGGCAGGCTGCTAAAACTAGTCAGCCTACACAGATAGTCGGTTAAGTTTCAGGGGGCACCTCTAAGGTGCCCTCTGGGGTGTATTTTACAATAAAATGTACACTGGCATCAGTGTGCATTTATTGTGCTGAGAAGTTTGATACCAAACTTCCCAGTTTTCAGTGTAGCCATTATGGTGCTGTGGAGTTCGTGTTTGACAGACTCCCAGACCATATACTCTTATGGCTACCCTGCACTTACAATGTCTAAGGTTTTGTTTAGACACTGTAGGGGTACCATGCTCATGCACTGGTACCCTCACCTATGGTATAGTGCACCCTGCCTTAGGGCTGTAAGGCCTGCTAGAGGGGTGTCTTACCTATACTGCATAGGCAGTGAGAGGCTGGCATGGCACCCTGAGGGGAGTGCCATGTCGACTTACTCATTTTGTTCTCACTAGCACACACAGGCTTGTAAGCAGTGTGTCTGTGCTGAGTGAGGGGTCTCTAGGGTGGCATAAGACATGCTGCAGCCCTTAGAGACCTTCCTTGGCATCAGGGCCCTTGGTACTAGAAGTACCAGTTACAAGGGACTTATCTGAGTGCCAGGGTGTGCCAATTGTGGATACAATGGTACATTTTAGGTGAAGGAACACTGGTGCTGGGGCCTGGTTAGCAGGGTCCCAGCACTCTTCTCAGTCAAGTCAGCATCAGTATCAGGCAAAAAGTGGGGGGTAACTGCAACAGGGAGCCATTTCTTTACACATGTGATACAATTTATTTAAAACAAGCACGTTATGTAGAAACTCACTCCAACATGCTTACTTCGGAAGTTCAAGAACAGGTTCTAGTTAAGATTATAGTACGAAGAAAATACGCAACTAAGCAATGAATGTGGCGTGTTATCAGTGCTTAATTTGAGCTGGTGGTTGTAGATGAAGCACAACGGCTCTTATTTAAAGCGGAATTACACTTTTTTGAGTGCCTGATGTACCGTCCTCGGTCGCAAGGAAATGCCCAAACATGGGTCCTATGGTCACTGTGATATTGGAACTAAAATACACATTCTGAGCTCATGTATTTCAAGGTTGTTTCAATTAAAACCACTCTCATTCCTGCTAGGAAAGTAAAACACCTGGTGGCAGTGGCAGACAGGAGCACTTACAGTTGAAAAAGAGGCCATAGCTGTCATACACAGAGGTACTGCACGGCTGCACGAGACACAACTAAAGATTGCACAGTTATCTGTTCACAGCATTCTGCAAGTAACTTGACATCAGAGTCATGAGTCACTTTTGAGTCTCATGGTTCTGTGACGTCCTTCATGTCATGTCACATGCTGATGGACTGGCCCACCATCACTTTTTTCATGTTTTAGTGTCTTTACCTAAGTGGGATGGGTATGCCCAGCCGTGGGACCCATGAACACTGCGTCATTGGAATCCAGCTATACCTCAATGATGAGCTCTAACCAGGGGGAACTGGCCCTGGGTTGCTTATGTTTCAGTTCACCAAGGACCTGGCCTGGCTTTTCAGGATGGACTGTTCTCTTTGGAACAGGGTGAAGACTGATTTGTATATGGCTGGGGTCAAACTAAGGTGGCATGGCGTGCAAATTAGCAATGGCTTGGAATGCAGTCCAAGTAATTACAAATGGCTGAGATCAATTCAAGCTCTCCTCCTTTCACTTTTTGTGTGCTCCAGCCACCTGTAAATCCACACATTCCCAGCTCATCACATGGTGATGTCAGTGATGCTTGCTGACCTCACCCTGTGATTACTTGGGAAAGTGTGAGGTGATGAGGAAGCTTTTAGACTGGAAGTGTGTAGTAATTGACAAGCAGCAAGGGAAAGTACAAAGCTGATGCTTTATATACCAGGGGATGCTTTAAAATGTGTTGCAGCTATGCATCATTAGTGGGTGCTCTCCGAGAACCCCAAGTATAGCAACCCTGGGCTTGTTCATAGTCATCCCCTAGGCTACTTTAGACAAAAAAAACATGAATACCGGCACAGACACACTAGTGCCTGTGCCTCTGTAAACTGCCCAGCTGTCTGACATGTTAACATTATGACAGTGAGGCAGGGTCAGGGATTTTTTTTTTTAGAAATGTTGATGGTAATTGCTATTTCCAATCATCGTGCAAATAATGAAACAAATTGGAATGGAGGAGCCCCTTCACCCTGCATCTGCATCTACCTCTGATCTAACAGGTGGTGGGGTCTCATGCTATCAGCAATATGGTGAAGGTTAATTCAACATGAACTCTTTGGAACTTCGCTTTCATGTATATATTTGAAAGATGTTGAAAATAATGATGCTTCTTTCCTGGAAAATGAGATTCAGTATTTTAAGTTATATAGGGGCTGTTTGAGAGCTTGGCAGAGGAGCTACTCTGTCACAAATGTGATGAATATCTCAGCTGAGTCCCAAGAAAAAAGTAAAAAACAAAAAACAAAAGGGGGCAGGTTAGGAATACCCTGACCCCCTAGGCCTGCTGGTGGGGTCCTGCAGAGACCCCACCAGGAGCCAAACACTTAAAAAAAAAACTTTTGCCACAAATGCGCAATGGAGCCACGAATCGGCGTCAATTTAAAAAAAAAAAGGAACAGCTCTTCCTGTGCTGCTGCATTGCTCTTCATCCGATCTTCTCGTTCCTTTTTCTCCTGTTTTTTGAGTGCCCTCTCCCTGCTTTTCCCTCTTTTTCACTGATGTTGCCTTGCCTTTTTCCCTGTTTTATGTGTGCCCTCTTCTTGCTTTTCTCTCATTTTCACTGCTTTCTCTGTGCCTTTTCCCCTGCTTTTTGTGTGCCCACTCCTTGCTGTTCCCTCATTTTCAATGCTTTCTCCTGACTATTTCGTCCATTTTCTGAGGGCCTTCTCCTTGCTTTGCTCTCATTTTCACTTCTTTCTCCTGCTTTTTCCCTTGCTTTTGTGTGCCTTCTAAATTAAAAAAGGCCCAGCTCTCCCTGTGCTGCTGCAGCACTCTTGCTCCTGTCTTCTCTTCACTTTTTCCCCATTTTTTTTAGTGCATTCTCCTTGCCTTTCCCTCATTCTCACTGCTTTCGCCTTGCTTTTCCTGTTTTTTGCATGCCCTCTCCTTACCTTTGCCTTGTTTTCACTGCTTTCTCCTTGCTTTTCCACATTTTCTGTGTGCCCATGCCTTGCTTTTCCCTTGTTTTCACTTCTTTCTCCCTTCAAATCCCCCTGTTTGTTTATGTCTCCTCCTTGCTTTTCTCTAATTTTCACTGTTTTCTCCTTGGCATTGGGTTGGATGCACAGAGCGTGGTGGGCCTGTGGCCAACCCCCACTGAGCACGGCTGAAGGCTGCGTGGCGTGGGGATAGACGCTTGCAGGTGGTTGGCCACAGGGCCTGGTTGCAGCCCTGTGGCCAACCCCCCTGCTGAATATAGAAATTCACTCAAAGAAATCAGAGTATACAGGGACATTATAGTTAGGAATTAGCATTAAAAAACCTTAGAAATTCACTAAAAAAAGACAAAGATTAGAGGGACGTTATAGTTAGGATCAGGATTTACTTACACAAAACCTTAGCAATTCGGCTGTTACAGTTAGCGTTATTGCAAGTAACTATGAATCGTGCCCTAAGGTAACTATAACTTGCTCCCTCGCCATGTACAGAAAATGATCTCACATATTACATCAGTCAGGGCATCTTCTATGACACCATAGATTATATCAAAGTAATTAGTTAAAAAACTAAAGGTTAGAGGGATGTTATAGTTAGGGTCACATTTTAAAATGCGAAACATTAGAAATTCACCTGTAATAGTTAGAATTATTGCAAGTAACTATAACTCGTGCCCAAAGGTAACGATAACTGGTATACCCGCCATATAGTTATTTGAAATAACTTTAACTATAACAGGTCAATTTCTATGGTTTTGTACTTTTAAAACGTGACCATTACTATAACGTCCCTGTAACCTTCGTTTTTTTAATTGAATTTCTATGTTTTTTTATTAACTCTGTTTCCTAACTATAACGTCCCTGTAACTTTTTTTTCAGTGAATTTCTATTTTTTTTAAATATATTAATTTAACATAGAAATTCACTCAAGCTCCCTGCTTGCTGAAGCATTTCATCTTTGTTCCCTGCTCGTCAGTCCACTCTACACTAGTACACTCAATGCAACTCCATGCAACGCCTCATCAGTGTACACCACTTCACTGTATGACACTGTTATAAACTTCTTTACTATATGTTATTCACCTCTACGCCATTCCACTGTATACCACTCCACTCTTTGCTACTCCACTCTAGACCACTTCAATATATGCTACTCCACTTTGCGCCACTCCAGTGTATGCCTTCCCTCTCTGCCCCACTCCATTCTATGCTATTCCAATAGACTCCACTCCACTGTATGCTATCCAACTGTTTGCTACTACACTCTACCCATTTTAATGTACACCACTCCAGTCTACACCATTTCACTGTACACCACTACACTGTATGCTACTCCACTATACACTATTCCAGTCTACACCACTCTACTCTGCACTATTCCATGTACACCACTCTACTATACGCTGCTCCACTCTATGCCATTCCAGTGTACAACACTCCACTTTCCACTCTTTATTCTAGACTAGTCCATTGGATGCCACTCCACCCAATGCCACTCCACTATATGCTATTTAACTCTACCCCATCCCACTGTACACTACTCCAGTCTATACCACTCCACTGTACCCACTCCACTCTATGCTATTTTACTCTAAGCTATTCCACTCAACAATATTCTACTCTGTGGCTCTCCACTGTACTCCACTCTATCCACTCTATGCTATTCCACTGTATGCCACTCCCTGCTATGGTATTACACTGTACGCAACTTCACTCTCTAATGTATGGTATTCCACTGTACCCCACTCTACTCTATGCCACTTCACTGTACGCTATTACAACCTACCTCATCCCACAATATACCTCTCCAGTCTAAACCACTTGACTATCCGCCACTCTTCTGTACGCTACTACACTCCATATCACTCCACTATAAGCTACTACACTATTCGCTATTACACTTTATTTCACTCCACTGTATACCACTCCAGTCTATGCTACTCCAGTTTATGCTACTCCACTCTATGCTATTTCACTTTATGACACTACACTGTACTCTACTCCACTCTACACCACTCCATTGTACTCTCCTTCACACTATATAACTCCACTCTACAGAACTCTACTACACTCTATCCCACTCTACTAGACTCTAATCAATTTTATCCATGTATACTCCACTGTCCAAATTTGCATTAATCTCTATGACTGTACACTGTAATGTACAACACTACTCTACTCTACAACAGTTTCCAACACTGTATGGCACAGCTATCCACTCTACCATATGAGAAGCCACTCATGTTTATAATAGTTTCCTTATCCCAGATGTACAACTGTCAGTGTTTGCCACTCACATTTTGTGATTTATAGCAACTCACAAATTGTGAGTTGCAAACCCTGTTGTACAACTGTGTCCGTAACACTGTTTGAGATTCCTAAATGGGTCCTGCCTCACTAATATTCATGAGGTAGGTTGCAATTTGCGACCCAATGGGAATGGCCAGCACTCGCAGGGATGGTGGCCTGCTAGCTAGCAGACCACTGTATCTCTGACTACTTTTTAAATGAAGCAGTTTTTTTAAAATGCAGCCCCTTTTCCTTAAAGGGAAATGGGATGCATTTCAAACAAAAAAATGAAAGGTTCTTGTTGCATTTTTTAAGATAGGCAGTGGTCCCTGGGACCACTGCCTGCTCTTAAAACATGTTGGGTCCCCATTTACAAAGGGGAAGGAGTCCCTTAGGGACCCCTGTCTCATTTGTGAAAGGTTACCACCTATTTCACAGAGTTGGTAAAGTATGAATGTTTTGCAACCAAATTCTGGTTGCAAAACATTCATATATGCCAGTGCAATTTGGTATTAGGAAGTGACGCCCTAAAGACCGACTCGCAAAAGCAAAATGCAATTCAGTAACAAGTTACTGAGTCACATTTTGCCGTTTGTACATGACAAAAAACATTTTACAGGTCAAAAATGGTAAAATGATTCATACATCTGACCCCTTGATTCTACGCTACACCACTTCAACATATCCCACCCCACTCTACGCTTATCAACAGTACCCTACTCCACTCTATGCCACTCAACTGTAGACTATTCTACTCTGTGCTATAGCACTCTATGCCACACCTTTCTTCTACACTTCACAGTATTCCGCTGTGTTTTATTCCACTGTATGCTATGCCACTTTACAGTAATCCACTCTACACGACTAAAAAGTATACCACTCCACTCTACGCCACTACATTGTATGATGCTCAACTCCACTCTATAAAAGTCTACCACACTTCATGGCAATCTATGTCAGTCTACTCTACTTTGTCCCAGTAAACTTCACTGTCCAACTCTATACTCCACTCTATGCCTGCACACTCAAAAGTACAATACTCTATTTCACGATCAATACTTGAGTATGTGACACAGCAGTCCACTCTGCTGTACAAGACCCCACTCCAATTTATAACAGTTTACTACCTATGCTACGCCAGTACACTCCACTCCATGCCATTCTACTCTACAACACACCAATACATTCTATTGTACTTTACTCCACACTACATTACACCACTCCACTCAAACCTACTCCACTGTATGAGACTTTACCTCAATCTGTGCTACTGTACAACAATCCACTCTATGCAGCTCCACTGTTTCACACACTATTGTACTCTATGCATCTCCACTCTACAACACTCTACTACACTGTATGCCACTCTCCAACCCTTTACTCCTGTGCCCCGTCACTCAACTGTACAACACTGTTCTATACCATATGCCACTGTACAGCACTCCGCTCTACTCTATGATACGCTAGTCCACTATATGACACTGTATAAATTTCTTTGTATGCCACTGCACTCTACTTTAGTCCACTTTACTCTGACACAGTACTCCACTCTACTCCACTCCATGCCACTCCACTCTACGCCACACAATGCCATTGTACTCTATAACACTGTATGCCAGTCTACCACATCCTACAACACTGTACTATACTGTAGACCAGTCCACTCTACAAAAAGCAACTAACCTATATGTCACTCTATTCTGTTGTAGTCTATATCACTTTCCAATACTGTACAACACCCCACTACACTGTTCTGTATCACACAGTACTCCAACGAATGACACTTTGCTCGATGTATGCTATGCCACTCCACTCCACTCTACTGCACTCCATGCCACTACAGTCTATGACACATCACTCCACTCTACACTTCCCCACTCCAGGGTACTCCACTTCACTCTATTACACTTTATCCCACTCGACTGTACTTTGCTCTAAGCCACTCCACTCCACTGCACTGCCTGACTCTACTCCACTGTATGCAACGCCACTCTACAACACTGTAATACACTCAATGCCACTCTATGAAACTCTACTCCACTCTATGCCCATCCACTCTATGCCGCTGTACTGCACTGTATGACACTCAGTGACATGCCACTCAACTTCTCTCTATGATATGCCACTCAACTATATGACATTGCACTCCACTCTATGACACTGTACTACACTGTCCTCTACGACACTCCTCTTGACAATACTCCAGTCTGGTATATACTTCACCCTAGTCCACTCTAATACACTCTACTCCACTCTACGCCAGACTATGATAAATTATGCTACTGTTTGATGTGCCATTCCATTGTACAGCATCCTGCTCCAGTCTATGATACCTGACTCCACTATAATAGACATCATGCCACTACACTATATAACACTTTACTACACTGTATGATACACTACTACACCCTACTCTACTCCACACTATTCCAATCTACAATACAGAAATAAATGACAATAGACTTTACAACACTCTCCACCACTGTACTGGACGACACTCCACATAACAACTCGTTTCTTGTGACACTAATCTTGATTTGAAACATATTTTTATTACCAATTAAAAAAACATTGAAATTTAATGAAAACAAAAAAGTTTAGAGCATATTTGTAGTTAGGAAAACTTATTTTCATTATACAAACCAAATTCAAACTACGCAAACTTTCAAAGTTATAGTTAAAACTTTCCTTTACAAGTTGTTCACCACCTTCAAATTATTATAAGTTACAAACCTCGTTACACACTCTTTCAGCTTGCTAACCAGACAACAGTAACTATAACATGCCACTCTACCATGCACTGTGTTGTGACAAATAACGTCCTCCCTTGAAGGCCACCAACCCACAAGCCCCTTCCCTAGGATGCTTTTGGTCCTGGGGACTACATCCTTTAGGACACAGTGTATTTTCTAGTGGGAGTGGGCACAAGCACAACATTTCCCCAATCCTTTTGGCCTTGGGGACCCAATTCCCTGGAGCCTGGCAATATATTTCAGGGTGAGGGTGGCACACGCTCACCTCCTTAGGCTGATTTTGCCCATGGGAACCTCATCCTCTGGGGCATGGCACCATATTTAATGGGGAGGGAGGTATGTGCCTTTTTGGGCCAATTTTGGTCCCAGGAACCCCATCCCCGGGACAATGCACATTTTATGGGGGTGGGTGGCACATGCCCCCCTCCTTGGACTGATTTTTCCCAGGGACCCCATTCCCTGGGGCCTGGTGCATTTTTTTTTAGGTGAGAGGACACATGGTCCCCCTCCTCATGGTGATTTTGGGCCTGAGACCCTATCTGCTAGGGCCTGAATTATATTTACTCGGGAGGGGGCACATTGCCCCCTTGCTGATTTCAGCCCCAGGGACCCCATCCAGCCCATTTTGCAAGAAGGAGAAGGGGCAAACAGCCCTCCTCCCCAGGCAGATATCAGCCCCGGGAACCCCATCCCCTGGGGCCAGGCCAATGTTCAAAGGGGGAGAGGGCTGCATGCCCCCTCCAGTTGATTTGGTCCCAGGGGACTTCGTCTCCTAGGGCCCACTCAACAAAGAGTGGGTGCCCTGGTGCTCACCAAGGGCATCAACTACACTATTGTTGGGGTCTGCTGGCGGAGCCCCAGGGCCACTGATGCCCCAGCTGCTCCCAGCCTCTAGCGGGAGATGGCATTGCACCCTCCTGCAAGGAGCAGCTAAAAATGCTGCTCCCTGTGGGCATGAGCAATCTTTTCATTTATTTCCCTGCCCGCTTCAGTGCAGGCAGCGGAACAGATGAAAAGTCTGCTCCCAGGGGTGGGAGTATTTTTCATGCTCCCGTTCCCTGGGAGAGGACTTAAGGCCTGATGTAGAACTTGGTGGAATAGTTACTCCATCACAACAGTGACAGATATCCTGTCTGCCGAAATCTAAATCCCATAGGATAGAATGGGATTTAGATTTCAGTGGACTGGATATCTGTCACCACTGTGATGGAGTAGCCCATCCGCCGAGTTTTAAATCAGGTCCTTACAGTTTACTACCGCTGGGCGGGAGTTTTTAAATTACTCCCACCAAGAGAGAGCAAACACAGGTTTCCCTGCCCGTGCCAGTAAGGGCAGGGAAACTGCTATTTCCCGGGGGCTCCCAGAGACATTAACTAAGCCGACTGTAAAGGATGGGGTCCTGCTTCCCTTTGAATGCATGAGCAGACCCCAGGGGAACAGGTCCCCCGGGCAGAAATTGACCCGGGAATGGGGCCTTGCTCCCCCTTTTGACATTCTGCCAGAACCTGGGAGATATGATCCCCATGGCCAAAATTGGCCCTGGGAGAGGGGCAGCATGCCCCCTCCCCATTTTTCAGTATGGTCAGACCCCGGAGGACGGAGTCCTGAGGGCGGAAATCGGCCCAGGAGGGGGGCTGCATGCCCCCTCTACTTTTCATTAAGGCCGGGCCCTGGGGGATGAGGTCCTGGGGAATGGGAACCCTGGGGCCAAAATCAACCTTGGCAGGGGGCCACGAGGTCCCCTTCCTCTTCTCAATATATGCTTGCCACAGGGGATTGGTTGCGGGGCCACAAAAGTGCCTAAAGAGAGACCACAGCCCCCTCCCACTTTTTAATAAGGCCGGGCCATGGGTCTGGAGTCTCTGGAGCTGAGATTGGCCCAGGTAGGGGAGCCGGGTGGCCCCTCCCCCTTTTGACTTTCAGCCGGACTCCAGGGTATGGGTCCCCAGGGCCCAAATCATCCCAGGGAGAATGGCTGCATTCCCCCTCCTAATTTTTCACTACAGCTGGACCCCAGAGGATGGGAGGAAATCAAATGATGAAATATACTGGGATGAGTTGTCAAGAAGGGGCCTCTGACACTACATTTAGAGGATGGTCAACTCTATACTTTCCCATTTTTCTAAGCGTATTAATTGAGGAGATAGGGTCCCCAAGGCTAAAACTGGCCCAAGGAGTGGGGTAGCGTGTCCCACTCCCCATTTTTCAACAAGGGCAGGCCCCTGGGGATGGAGTCCCCTGTGCTGAAATCCACCTGAGGGGGGGTGCATGCCCCCTTCCACTTTTTAATAAGGCCGGGCCATGGGAGATGGGTGTCCTGGGAATCTGGACCCTTTGGACCATGGGACCAAAATCGGCCTTGGGAGGGGGGCAAAAGGCCTCTCCCTCTTTTCAATATATGATTGGCCCTAAGGGATAGGGCTCCAGGAGCCAGAATAGTCCCTGGAGAGGGGGGCACATGCACCCTCCCACTTTCTAAATAGCCTGGGCCCTTAGGGTTGGAGTCTCTAGGGTTAAAATTGGCCCAGGGATGGGGGTCGTGTGGCCCCCCTCTCCCTTTTGACATTCAGCCAAGTCCCAGGGGGTCCCCATGGTCAAAATGGGCTCAGGGAGAGGAGCTGCATGCCCTCCTCCCGATTTTTCAAGATGGCTGGACGCCAGAGGATTGGTGGAAATCAAATGATGTAATACACTGGAATTAGTTGTCAAGAAGAGGTCTCTGACAATACTTATAGAGGATGGCCAACTCTATACTTCCCCATTTTTCTAAGGGTATTAATTGAAGAAAATTGTCAGTTTTAAGATACTTCTTGTGATAGAGGAAGATGTTTTAGAACCATTTGATAATGATAACTGAGAGTAAGATCTTCAATCTTTGATATCCTGTACTTTGACATGATAGTTACACCTTAAATCAGAGGTCAACTTGAGACAATATGAAACATTCAATATGCCTCCACTTTGCAAATACATTGAATATGTAAAGTTCATGTATGCCCTACATTTTGAGGGTATTAACGAGACGTGCCCCCATAATGTAAGAATCTGCCAGAATATAATACAGCCCTTCTACAATGGCTCCCATCCATTAAGTAAACCATATGAGCTAGCCCCGGGGAGCTAATATGGATGGGCCTCTAAAGATAGGCCCTTAATGAATTAGTAATGGAGACTCAAACAGCCATTTTTTGAAGCCCCACTACCAAATACCAGTGTGAATCTATATATTATACCCCAATGAAGTCATCAAGATAGTTGCCTTGAGAATGAATGATGGGTTCCCTCAAAGATTATGTTATTGGCATTCTGAGGCAGCAGCCTTCTATTTATGAATGAACTATATTCCCAGAAAAATGTTTTCGTTGGGTACAATGAGTCTGAATTATGTGATATTTTAACAGTTTCAAGATGGCCACTCTGATTTTAGGTCACTCGGGCCATTCTGGCTCCAGAGAAGCCTCGCTTCATCACCTGCATGCATGTGTCAGGATGTCATGAGTTTGTCAGAGCCCGTGAGCTTCATATTCAAAATGGAGAAGGGTCTCCTCTCTCCCCATCTTTGGGAATGTGGAAGACAGGTAGGCTCAATGACCTGGACTCCATGCCGAGGGTGTAAGTACTATTTCATTCGGGTGAATTTTTTTAAAAGGCTGTACCATGGCATTGTGATTAAGCTAAGACCTATCTATTCCCCATGTTCCAGAAGACATCCGAGTAGGCTGGTCTCTATGAATCCCATAGGGCTCTTTTACCAAGGGATTGAGGTTGATATAAGTGAACGATATCAGAAACACAATGCATGTGTGAGACGTTACACACAAAGCGGGTGCTTGTATCTCAATAAGTTTGGTTGCCGTAGCAGAACCTGCTACACAATGCATGCATGTGATTTTTTATGAATGGCGTGATGTTTACAAATTAAGTCATTTAAAACTACTTGAATTAAATCATACTAGCTTGTGGCATAACGCAGAAACATGTGATAAGGATTTACATATATGTTGTATTGTTTGTTTCTTTTTTTCATTTTATTACTAGTCCATAAGTGTTCACCATCGACTACGCTCCAGCATAATGGATGGAAGTTCTCAGAACAACATGCTTTGTTGTTTTTCCCTCTACTGTACGGTATTCACATGAGTGTGAGTTCACCAAGACATTCTACACAGAACAAGAAAGCTGAATAGACTAGGTAGGTGTCATGGTCCTGACGAGTTGGCCTAGATCCTTAAGGACTAGATGGGCAAGAAACATGTTGAACAACGACCATTTAGTGAGATTATAAGGAACACAATTATCCTGCACATTCTCCTTTTGGTTTTCATAGGCTTCAAAAATACAAAGGGACAAAAGAGGGTTGTATAGTTAATTTTAGACACAATTGTTCACCATTCTTCCTTGACAACTGTATTCATCATATTTATTTTTGTAGGCTGCGCCCTACGAAAATATATCTGGATAAGAGCCCCTTAGAGGGGCCCATTGGACATTGAATCACAGCCAAATGAGGAAGCATTCCAAATTTTGATGGTTGGGTGATTGTGCTCCAGAAAATTAATGTTTTCTTTGACCGATTGTGCTCCAGAAAACTAATGCTTTCTTTGACCTTCTTGGGTTTGGATACTGAATATAGTAACCAGAGACCCAGTATTGGAATAATATACATTCTTTTGGCACTACCTGGCTGGCAGACTGACATGTGCTCCTCTCTGATTAGGTATCTTTACAAAAACAAAGTTAATTATGGGTAGTTTGTAAATAAGATTGCAAGGTAGTTCCCTGCCTGACTCGAAATGGCCCCTTTTCATGCATGCCACCTTCATCTAGTACTGACCTTCTAGCACATCAACAGGCCTGCCATTTCACATGGTGCCACCGTGTGACACACAGTAGCAGCTCCCATCACACGGTCTTTCTGTGAGGAGCCGATATCACACTGTGGCAGGACTTTCAACCTCTTACGTTCATTAATGGGTGTGAAGACATCCCAGGAAATTGGCACACGCCTCAGCAAGCTTTTATTTCTTTTTTTAGAGGAGGGAGCTTGAAGGCAAAAGTGCCACTCAAGGCCCCGCCCCTCCTCAGGCAGTGTGACTTTTGTTGTAGTTGGCATGTCTGCACCAACACTTTGCATATTGTGTCATAAATATTCGCACATATTGTAGGAAACGGGCAACTACAAGGCCCTGAATGTAAAGTGGTGTTCATTAAAAAGTTAGGTCATGCCGAACAGCCCTGAGAGGAGCAAGTCCAGCAAACAATTCCATGGCGGAGGAATGACAGGCCTGCAGCCCTACAGACAAGCCCTTCCTCCCATTACTGTCCTCATTCTGGGTCCACGCCCTGACAGAAAGCAAGAACAAGAGGATTCTGGTTAAGCTGCTAACTATATGACACTCATGTGGATAGTGGGGTTTTCTTTGAATCCTACTGCATTTATTTCTGTCCAGGGAGGGAGTTTTTTCAGGAGTTAATGACTGGAACTAGGACGAGGGACCTTGACGTCGAGACAACTTTACAGATATTAAAGGCCATACTTTTTTTACACTCTTTGGAAATTCAACATGAGCTTGACCACGGCATTGTCTGCCCATGGTAGTCCTTCCACGTGTGACTGAATCACTTCAGGGTGGTTCTGTGACAACATAAAGACATTTTTACTTTCTCTTGCAATGTTCGCTCATCTTTTAATCATTATGCACAATTTGCAGAAATGTGTTTTTTTAAATCATGGCATTTCTATGTTAGTAAATGCTGATTTTAAACCTTTCCCTTTTGTGATTTTCTTGTTTTTAAGTGGACTGTCAAACTTTGCACTGTAGGGCAACCAAGATCGCTGATCTGAGCTGGTGTTACAAATGAGTTGCGGTAGAATGACATTGGTGAAAAACAGGCTAGGATACAGTCTAATTTTACCTTTATTGGCGTACAAGAATAACTGTGCCAACAGAGAGAGATGGCGAGAGAAAGCGTCACTGGGCGAAAGTGCCCTCTTGTTTGGTCAAACTACGACACTGGGTCAAATGTAGTTAGGAGTGATACAAATGATCATTTCACTCTCTGGTAGTCATTCAAAATTGGAAAAATCAGTGTTCGGAAAGGGGCAGATTGTTGGAATTACAGGAGAAGCTAACTGGCATGCTGGCAATTGCATAGAACAGCAAAGGAACAGAGCACGAGAACAGATATGCCATACTTTGTGTGGAGGGGTTTGAGGGGGAATAAGAACATCAAGACCTTGAGAAAGAAGAAGTGAGTACAATATATTGTGTTGTTGTCTTAGGTATCATGCAAGATGCGAGGGAACAAGGGGCATCATTAACAAAACATCACGCAGCGCTGCAAGTCACCATGCAGTGCTGCACAGCATGATATGAAAAGAGCAGGAATGCACTGTACTGGTTATGACGTATTTCTGTATTTTCTCTGCGCTGGTGCACAATGTGCTGCCGAGCGCCATTGCAGGCACCCTTGCTCCATGTTGCAAGGGTGCCTGCGTTGTAGACAGGATTTTTTTTTGTACAGGAAGGGGCACTTTCCTATACAGAAACAATCATGGGAGGCAATTTTTGTTTTCTTTCTGTGCTGCAGAAAGCAGCACACACATAAGAGGAAGTAATGAGGAGAAATAAAGCTGTTTCTCCTTGTTATGCCTCACCTGAGGAGGCATAGGATTCTGACAGATTCACATGGTAAATCTGGAAATGGGCCAAGGGCAGAGTAATGCAACACAGCGATTTGTGCAGCGTTGTTACTATGGATTTATAAAGCCAGGCAAGGTCACGTGGCATGGCTTGATTAATATAAAGTAAGAGTTCTGTCACTCTTTCACCCCATTGCATGCCGCAACAGAGACACAACTCTTTGCTAAATATGTTCCCAAGCATCTGTGTTTAGGTAATTTTGGGTAAGTATACTCTCCCCAAAGAAGTACAGGTTTTGGAAACGTAACAATACTGATTAATATAATACTCAAAAAAATTGATTAGTGTGGTGCAGCAGTTGAAACTGTCTAAGATGGGGTACTGTGCAGAGCTGTTGGCAGCAGATGGACATTTGGGAATGTCTCCTTCCGTATTTAGGTTTGAAACAGCCAATTCAGCAAAAGTGCCATTGTTTCCCCTTGTGAAGTGGGCATGAGCTTCGCAGGTAAGAGATCAAAGCTGAGCCCCTGGAGGAATCAATAAAATGTCTGAAGACGAAAAGAGGGCAGTGACCTTGCTAGTAAAAGCCACACCACATAAAGTGAATGAGCTGAAACATTTCAAAATTACTTTGTCTTCTTACCAGCGCATAGGAAAAGAACAGCTTAATGCCTGCTAAGTCAACAATGTAGCAGGTTCTTAGCAGTACAAAAGATAATGGCAGGTGAGTACATTTCATGTGAATGGATGTTTAAATAAAACACAGCTGAGGAAGTCTGCAATGCAGGTAACAAAAAAGCAAAACAGCCAAATTTGCATTTGTTATAAAAATGTCTACCACTGCACATCCAATGTTTCCCTTCTGTCTATATAGCAACAAAGCAAATCAAATGACTACAGTATGTCCAGGAAAAATCATGAAAGGAAAATCAAAGGTGGAACTAGGCTTATGCAGGAGCCTGGAGAAGACAAATGTTCGTGCCTGAAGAACTAGTGAAATCAGCAGACAAAGAAAATGTGATAAGATAAAGAAACTGTTGTTACAGAAGATACTAAAGGGGTGCATACAAATGGAAACATCAGCAGCCATGGGGTTGCAGATGACATTTACATTTTTTTCTGGCCAAGTTGCTGATCAGAAATCTCTTTTCAACTGTTGGGTGAACATGCCCAAAAGGTAAGGTTAAGTGAGAGTAGGGATTCACGAAAGTCTTATGAACAGATATGTCATCAGAAACCTTTGATAGGAGTGTCCCACAATCTAATTTAGTTGATGAATAGATAGTAGTGCTAAGAGAAGTATTGCTTCTGAGAACAAGAGTGAAGATAAACTCTTTAACAGGCAGTAGGTGACTGCAATATAATACCAGATGCTATCAGCTAAAGAGAGCTCATAAGACACTCCAGGCGGTCCGACTGTCAAATTACAAGCTTGGAGAGTGGACCCGCCCAAAGACTGCCATCCCCACTAGGAACATGGTCCCCAACATGGTGACGGTGGTCGGGATTGTAACCAGCCAAGGCAGCGCTGAACTCTCTGCTACCCGGCTGATTACAAACCTGCTTTCCGACAGCGTTTTCATGGCGGGGACCCTGCCATGAAAAGGCTGGCAGGAAAGTCAGTGCCAGGTGACACAGGGGAGCCCCTGCACTGCCCATGCCCTTAAAGGAGCCGAGGCAAATATCCTAGCACTGTTCCCACCTGTCAGCCCGGCAGAAACGCGTATTGCAATGGTCCCGCCGGTCAGCCCGGCTGGAACATTGTAATATGCTTAGGGGGGGACGTCACTGCCATTGTGGTGGTGTCCTCCCCGCAGTTTCGGCAGTCCTGGGGTGGGACTGCTAAAGTCATAATGAGGGCCTTTGTTTTTATTTTGGCAGTGGAAGTTAAATTGAGTCATAAATAAGATGAAGGATGAAATGAAGTAGGAGGTTGCAGGAAAGATGAATAAAACTGTATTTATTTAAGATACAGTGACGCACTTCAGCCACTACACTTGCCTCTGCTTCAGACTTCCTTTCTCTCTAGCCGCTCTCCTTGAAATGCTCACTGAGATCCATGGAAATTAAAGATCTTACTTCCATGAGACTATGTAATACATTCTATTGCTAGAAGCTACTGCTCTCAGATGCACACAGAGGCAAGTAGATTGCTGATAACACTACCGAAATATAGAGTGGATACTACACACCTCCCTCTTCTTAACATAATACATGAAAAGAAATTGTAAGTTATGACAATATTGGAACAACAATGTTAATATTAGGATACTCAGCACAATAAAAACAAACATCTTTTTAACATATTCTTTCAGAAAATTTGGTTTCTTAGCAGCCCTTGAGTTTCTCCTTAACTCTTGCTTATTGTCATCTTCCTTCTTTTAATTCTCGTTATCTTTCTTCTCATCTTTCATTTCGCCTTTAAAAATGTTTAATCTACCCTTGACCTTCACCACTCTGCCAAGGTTCCACATTTTGTGATCTTCAGTCCTTACAGCATTCTCAAACATCTTAATTACCTTGGAAAGAGCAGAAAACTTGGAATGAGACTTTGTGGAACCCAAACGTGGATTCTCAATCCTGATAATACCCCCAACCTGGATGACCATTTTCTTTACAGCTTTACACCTCTCATACCTCATCTTTCTTTCAAATACTCTCTTGCATCCTCTTTGTAGGAGGCTGGACTGGCTTGTAGTGAGTACCAAGGGGTACTTGCACCTTGCACCAGGCCCAGTTATCCCTTATTAGTGTATAGGGTGTCTAGCAGCTTAGGCTGATAGATAATGGTAGCTTAGCAGAGCAGCTTAGGCTGAACTAGGAGACGTGTGAAGCTACTACAGTACCACTTAGTGTCATATGCACAATATCCTAAGAAAACACAATACACAGTTATACTAAAAATAAAGGTACTTTATTTTTATGACAATATGCCAAAGTATCTTAGAGTGTACCCTCAGTGAGAGGATAGGAAATATACACAAGATATATATACACAATAGCAAAAATATGCACTATAGTCTTAGAAAACAGTGCAAACAATGTATAGTTACAATAGGATGCAATGGGGAAACATAGGGATAGGGGCAACACACACCATATACTCCAAAAGTGGAATGCGAACCACGAATGGACCCCAATCCTATGTGACCTTGTAGAGGGTCGCTGGGACTATTAGAAAATAGTGAGAGTTAGAAAAATAACCCTCCCCAAGACCCTGAAAAGTGAGTGCAAAGTGCACTAAAGTTCCCCTAAGGACAAAATAGTCGTGTTAGAGGAATAATGCAGGAAAGACACAAACCAGCAATGCAACAACTGTGGATTTCCAATCTAGGGGACCTGTGGAACAAGGGGACCAAGTCCAAAAGTCACAAGCAAGTCGGAGATGGGCAGATGCCCAGGAAATGCCAGCTGCGGGTGCAAAGAAGCTTCTACTGGACAGAAGAAGCTGAGGTTTCTGCAGGAATGAAAAGGGCTAGAGAATTCTCCTTTGGTGGACGGATCCCGCTCGCCGGGGAGAGTCGTGCAGAAGTGTTTTCCCGCCGAAAGGACGCCAACAAGCCTTTCTACACGCAAATCGTGCATTTGGCGTTTTTGGACGCTGCTGGGGCCCAGGAGGGACCAGGAGGTCGCAAATTGGACCTGCAGAGAGAGGGGATGTCGAGCAAGACAAAGAGCCCTCAGTGAAGCAGGTAGCACCCATAGAAGTGCCAGAAACAGGCACTACAAGGATGCGTGAAACGGTGCTCGCCGAAGTTGCACAAAGGAGTCCCACGTCGCCGGAGACCAACTTAGAAAGTCGTGCAATGCACGTTAGGGTGCCGTGGACCCAGGCTTGGCTGTGCATGAAGGATTTCCGCCGGAAGTGCACAGGGGCCGGAGTAGCTGCAAAGTCGCGGTTCCCAGCAATGCAGCCCGGCGAGGTGAGGCAAGGACTTACCTCCACCAAACTTGGGCTGAAGAGTCACTGGACTGGGGGGGTCACTTGGACAGCGTTGCTGGATTCGAGGGACCTCGCTCGTCGTGCTGAGAGGAGACCCAAGGGACCGGTAATGCAGCTTTTTGGTGCCTGCGGTTGCAGGGGGAAGATTCTGTCGACCCACGGGAGATTTCTTCGGAGCTTCTGGTGCAGAGAGGAGGCAGACTACCCCCACAGCATGCACAAGCAGGAAAACAGTCGAGAAGGCGGCAGGATCAGCGTTACAGAGTTGCAGTAGTCGTCTTTGCTACTATGTTGCAGGTTTGCAGGCTTCCAGCGCGGTCAGCGGTCGATTCCTTATCAGAAGGTGAAGAGGGAGATGCAGAGGAACTCGGCTGAGCTCATGCATTCGTTATCTGAAGTTTCCCCAGAGACAGAGACCCTAAATAGCCAGAAAAGAGGGTTTGGCTACCTAGGAGAGAGGAAAGGCTACTAACACCTGAAGGAGCCTATCAGCAGGAGTCTCTGACGTCACCTGGTGGCACTGGCCACTCAGAGCAGTCCAGTGTGCCAGCAGCACCTCTGTTTCCAAGATGGCAGAGGTCTGGAGCACACTGGAGGAGCTCTGGACACCTCCCAGGGGAGGTGCAGGTCAGGGGAGTGGTCACTCCCCTTTCCTTTGTCCAGTATCGCGCCAGAGCAGGGGCTAAGGGGTCCCTGAACCGGTGTAGACTGGCTTATGCAGAATTGGGCACATCTGTGCCCAACAAAGCATTTCCAGAGGCTGGGGGAGGCTACTCCTCCCCTGCCTTCACACCATTTTCCAAAGGGAGAGGGTGTCACACCCTCTCTCAGAGGAAGTTCTTTGTTCTGCCATCCTGGGCCAGGCCTGGCTGGACCCCAGGAGGGCAGCTGCCTGTCTGAGGGGTTGGCAGCAGCAGCAGCTGCAGTGAAACCCCAGGAAGGGCAGTCTGGCAGTACCAGGGTCTGTGCTACAGACCACTGGGATCATGGAATTGTACCAACAATGTCAGGATGGCATAGAGGGGGCAATTCCATGATCATAGACATGTTACATGGCCATATTCGGAGTTACCATGGTGAAGCTACATATAGGTAGTGACCTATATGTAGTGCACGCGTGTAATGGTGTCCCCGCACTCACAAAGTTCAGTGAATTGGCTCTGAACAATGTGGGGGCACCTTGGCTAGTGCCAGGGTGCCCTCACACTAAGTAACTTTGCACCTAACCTTTACCAGGTAAAGGTTAGACATATAGGTGACTTATAAGTTACTTAAGTGCAGTGTCAAATGGCTGTGAAATAACGTGGACGTTATTTCACTCAGGCTGCAGTGGCAGGCCTGTGTAAGAATTGTCAGAGCTCCCTATGGGTGGCAAAAGAAATGCTGCAGCCCATAGGGATCTCCTGGAACCCCAATACCCTGGGTACCTCAGTACCATATACTAGGGAATTATAAGGGTGTTCCAGTAAGCCAATGTAAATTGGTAAAAATGGTCACTAGCCTGTCAGTGACAATTTGAAAGTAATGAGAGAGCATAACCACTGAGGTTCTGGTTAGCAGAGCCTCAGTGAGACAGTTAGGCACCACACAGGGAACATATACATGCACACCTATGAGCACTGGGGCCCTGTGTGACAGGGTCCCAGTGACACATACATATAGGCCACAAACCTATGAGCACTGGGGTCCTGACCAGCAGGATCCCAGTGACACATAACAACCATACTGAAAACATGGTGTTTTCACTATGAGCACTGAGGCCTGGCTATCAGGATCCCAGTGAGACAGTGAAAACAGTGACAAACACCCTGACATACACTCACAAACAGGCCAAAAGTGGGGGTAACAAGGCTAGAAAGAGGCTACCTTCTCACACAACCCCCCCCCCCCCAAACGAAGGACAATAAGGCTAACCTTGGCCAGTTGAGACTTTATTGTCTAAGTGGTGATAAGTAGAGAGTAGCTCTGCAATAGACTGGTTACTCCCTTTATCATCCACTATATGGTTACTTCCCTGTGGGGATGTAAACCACCCTGTTTGAAGTTTTTTAGCTAAGCAACAATGTGAAGATGTATTTTCAGAGTTTCTATCAGTAAGTTTTAGTTTAGAGCAGTGGGAATTGTCCACTGAACCTATTTGTAGTGATGGAAATGCCAGACAGGGATGCTGTCTCAGAAAAGCCATAGCTGGGCAAAAACTTTGTCCATCTGGCTGGAAGAGAGAACAGGGATGCTGTTTCTCTTGAGTTGGAGCAGGGCAGGGATGCTGTCCTATGAGCTCCACACTAGGGCAGGGATGCTGTCCTAAGTGTTGTGAGGTAGTGCAGGGTTTCTGCACTAAAGTTTCTCTGGAAGGGTTGGAGGGATGCTCCATGTTAACTAAAATGGTGCTGTTTTTCTCACCAATGTTAGTTATCCCACAGAGAGGTACTTCCACCTCAGGGAGTCCAGCTTTGCCAGCTGATGATTCCCTTGGAACAGGTGCCACCCCAGGAGAGTTTTCTCCCACCACAGGAATAGTATCCTGAATGGTAGGGTGGTTAGGGGATACTGTGATACCCTTTTTACCTGTTGATGGAGAGGGATCCTGAGTTTTCAGGCCTTCTCTCCTTTGCTTTTTCATTTCACTTGAAATGAGAGGGAACAATTCCTCAGGGATGCCCAGCATGGCTGCATGGGCATAAAACTCTACATCAGCCCAACCTGAGGCCTCTAGGTCATTACCTAAGAGACAGTCTACAGGTAAGCTAGGTGATACCACCACCTGCTTAGGGCCAGTAACTCCACCCCAACTAAACTGAATTATAGCTAAGGGAAGAAACTTAGTGGAGTTATGGACATCAATAATCTTATACTGTTGTCCAATGATGTGTTGTTCAGGAGGCACTAGGTTTTCAGTCACCAAAGTGAAACTGGCACCTGTGTCCCTGTAGGCCAAGGCCTCAACACCATTTATTGAAACTGTCTGCCTGTACTTATCCATTGTAAGGGGACAAGCAGCCAGTGTGGCAAGGCCAATGCCACTAGGTGTGACAGAAACTGTCTTGGGACTGATTACATCAGTTTCCACTATGGACCCATAAGTGAACCCAACTACACCCTTTGCTTGACTGTTGCCAGCAGTCCCACCACTAGTACCACTACTGCTAGGGGCACTAGAGCTTGATGTATTAGTGGTGGTAGGCTCAGGGGGTTTACCTGGACAGGACTTATCCCCTGGCCTATGGCCTCTGTTTTTACACACAAAGCACCAAGGCTTTTTAATGTGTGCAGGTTGGGAAGAAGAGGAAGAATTTGTTTTATCCCCACCCTCTGAAGAGTGTTTAAGATTTGAAGTGGGATCTTTGGTTTTACCCTTATCCCCATGCTTATCTTGAGATTTTTCACCATCTTTCTTCTTATTGCCATCTTTGTCACCCCCTGTATGAACTTTTCTGTTCACCCTTGTTCTGACCCATTTGTCTGCCTTCTTTCCCAATTCTTGGGGAGAGGTCAGATCAGAGTCTACCAGGTACTGGTGCAACAAATCAGACACACAATTATTAAGTATATGCTCTCTCAGGATTGTGTTATACAGGCTTTCATAATCAGTAACTTTACTGCCATGTAACCACCCCTCCAAGGCCTTCACTGAATGGTCAATGAAATCAACCCAGTCTTGTGAAGACTCCTTTTTGGTCTGTCTGAACTTTATCCTGTACTGTTCAGTGGTTAAGCCATAACCATCCAGGAGTGCATTCTTAAGAACTGTAAAATTATTGGCATCACTTTCTTTCACAGTAAGGAGTCTATCCCTACCCTTTCCACTAAATGATAGCCATAGGATAGCAGCCCACTGCTTTTGAGGGACATCCTGTACAACACAGGCCCTCTCAAGTGCAGCAAACCACTTGTTAATGTCATCCCCCTCCTTATAAGGGGGAACTATCTTGTGCAGATTCCTGGAATCATGCTCTTTTGCAGGATGACTATGGGGAATACTGCTGCTGCCACCATGGGTATCTAAACCCAACTTCTGTCTTTCCTTCTCTAATTCTAAAGACTGTCTATCCAAATCCAGCTGTTGCTTCTTGAGCTTCAGTCTGGTTTGTTCCACTCTCAATCTATTGAGCTCCCTTTCTAACAATCTGTCATCAGGGTGGGTGGGAGGGACATTTCTAGATACAGAGGTATGATGGGAATGAACAGAAGGAGACCTGTCCCTTACAGAGGGCACCCTAACAGCTTGGCTAACAGTATAATGTGAGAGCACACCATCAGTATGGTGTGATTCAACCTCTGTACCAACTATGCTAGACTGTCTAGTAATGGGCAGGCTGAGAAGTTTCTTTCCTGAATCTTTTCCTGGGGGAGTCCCTGGATCAGATTGAGAACCATTAGCTACTTTTTCACCAGATTGGGCACTTATGGCCTTATCCTGTACTCTAAGCATGTTAATTAACAGTTCTAAGGAAGGATTCTTCCCTACACTCAAACCTCTCTCTATGCAGAGACTCCTTGCTCCTTTCCAGCTAAGGTGATCATATGCAAGTTTGGACAGTTCAACATTTTGGCCTGTGCCAGACATTTTTAGAGAGAGTTAAAGTGATAGAAAAAGAGAAAAAAGTTTTCAGAACTTTTTGGAAAGACAGAAAAAACTTTTTTAACTTTTAAGAACTTTTTGAAAGTTTTAGAAGTACTTTTCAGCACTTAGAAAAGAGTGAAAAGAGGAAATGCAAAACTTTTTGGCTATGTGTATATACACTGACCTTGTTTTGTATATTTTTCTCTTATGAAAAGTACAATGACAAGAGTGGTAAGTAGTCTCAAGCACTTATCCCACCACTGCACAACCAATGTAGGAGGCTGGACTGGCTTGTAGTGAGTACCAAGGGGTACTTGCACCTTGCACCAGGCCCAGTTATCCCTTATTAGTGTATAGGGTGTCTAGCAGCTTAGGCTGATAGATAATGGTAGCTTAGCAGAGCAGCTTAGGCTGAACTAGGAGACGTGTGAAGCTACTACAGTACCACTTAGTGTCATATGCACAATATCCTAAGAAAACACAATACACAGTTATACTAAAAATAAAGGTACTTTATTTTTATGACAATATGCCAAAGTATCTTAGAGTGTACCCTCAGTGAGAGGATAGAAAATATACACAAGATATATATACACAATAGCAAAAATATGCAGTATAGTCTTAGAAAACAGTGCAAACAATGTATAGTTACAATAGGATGCAATGGGGAAACATAGGGATAGGGGCAACACAAACCATATACTCCAAAAGTGGAATGCGAACCACGAATGGACCCCAATCCTATGTGACCTTGTAGAGGGTCGCTGGGACTATTAGAAAATAGTGAGAGTTAGAAAAATAACCCTCCCCAAGACCCTGAAAAGTGAGTGCAAAGTGCACTAAAGTTCCCCTAAGGACAAAATAGTCGTGTTAGAGGAATAATGCAGGAAAGACACAAACCAGCAATGCAACAACTGTGGATTTCCAATCTAGGGGACCTGTGGAACAAGGGGACCAAGTCCAAAAGTCACAAGCAAGTCGGAGATGGGCAGATGCCCAGGAAATGCCAGCTGCGGGTGCAAAGAAGCTTCTACTGGACAGAAGAAGCTGAGGTTTCTGCAGGAATGAAAAGGGCTAGAGACTTCCCCTTTAGAGGACCGATCCGTCTCGTTGTGGAGAGTCGTGCAGAAGTGTTTTCCCGCCGAAAGGACGCCAACAAGCCTTTCTACACGCAAATCTTGCGTTTGGCGTTTTTGGATGCTGCTGGGGCCCAGGAGGGACCAGGAGGTCGCAAATTGGACCTGCAGAGAGAAGGGACGTCGAGCTAGACAAAGAGCCCTCACTGAAGCAGATAGCTCCCGGAGAAGTGCCAGAAACAGGCACTACGAGGATACGTGAAACGGTGCTCGCTGAAGTTGCACAAAGGAGTCCCACGTCGCCGGAGACCAACTTAGAAAGTCGTGCAATGCAGGTTAGAGTGCCGTGGACCCAGGCTTGGATGTGCACGAAGGATTTCCGCCGGAAGTGCACAGGGGCCGGAGTAGCTGCAAAGTCGCGGTTCCCAGCAATGCAGCCCAGCGAGGTGAGGCAAGGACTTACCTCCACCAAACTTGGGCTGAAGAGTCACTGGACTGTGGGGGTCACTTGGACAGCGTCGCTGGATTCGAGGGACCTTGCTCGTCGTGCTGAGAGGAGACCCAAGGGACCGGTAATGCAGCTTTTTGGTGCCTGCGGTTGCAGGGGGAAGATTCTGTCGACCCACGGGAGATTTCTTCGGAGTTTCTGGTGCAGAGAGGAGGCAGACTACCCCCACAGCATGCACAAGCAGGAAAACAGTCGAGAAGGCGGCAGGATCAGCGTTACAGAGTTGCAGTAGTCGTCTTTGCTACTATGTTGCAGGTTTGCAGGCTTCCAGCGCGGTCAGCGGTCGATTCCTTATCAGAAGGTGAAGAGGGAGATGCAGAGGAACTCGGCTGAGCTCATGCATTCGTTATCTGAAGTTTCCCCAGAGACAGAGACCCTAAATAGCCAGAAAAGAGGGTTTGGCTACCTAGGAGAGAGGAAAGGCTACTAACACCTGAAGGAGCCTATCAGCAGGAGTCTCTGACGTCACCTGGTGGCACTGGCCACTCAGAGCAGTCCAGTGTGCCAGCAGCACCTCTGTTTCCAAGATGGCAGAGGTCTGGAGCACACTGGAGGAGCTCTGGACACCTCCCAGGGGAGGTGCAGGTCAGGGGAGTGGTCACTCCCCTTTCCTTTGTCCAGTTTCGCGCCAGAGCAGGGGCTAAGGGGTCCCTGAACCGGTGTAGACTGGCTTATGCAGAATTGGGCACATCTGTGCCCAACAAAGCATTTCCAGAGGCTGGGGGAGGCTACTCCTCCCCTGCCTTCACACCATTTTCCAAAGGGAGAGGGTGTCACACCCTCTCTCAGAGGAAGTTCTTTGTTCTGCCATCCTGGGCCAGGCCTGGCTGGACCCCAGGAGGGCAGCTGCCTGTCTGAGGGGTTGGCAGCAGCAGCAGCTGCAGTGAAACCCCAGGAAGGGCAGTCTGGCAGTACCAGGGTCTGTGCTACAGACCACTGGGATCATGGAATTGTACCAACAATGTCAGGATGGCATAGAGGGGGCAATTCCATGATCATAGACATGTTACATGGCCATATTCGGAGTTACCATGGTGAAGCTACATATAGGTAGTGACCTATATGTAGTGCACGCGTGTAATGGTGTCCCCGCACTCACAAAGTTCAGTGAATTGGCTCTGAACAATGTGGGGGCACCTTGGCTAGTGCCAGGGTGCCCTCACACTAAGTAACTTTGCACCTAACCTTTACCAGGTAAAGGTTAGACATATAGGTGACTTATAAGTTACTTAAGTGCAGTGTCAAATGGCTGTGAAATAACGTGGACGTTATTTCACTCAGGCTGCAGTGGCAGGCCTGTGTAAGAATTGTCAGAGCTCCCTATGGGTGGCAAAAGAAATGCTGCAGCCCATAGGGATCTCCTGGAACCCCAATACCCTGGGTACCTCAGTACCATATACTAGGGAATTATAAGGGTGTTCCAGTAAGCCAATGTAAATTGGTAAAAATGGTCACTAGCCTGTCAGTGACAATTTGAAAGTAATGAGAGAGCATAACCACTGAGGTTCTGGTTAGCAGAGCCTCAGTGAGACAGTTAGGCACCACACAGGGAACATATACATGCACACCTATGAGCACTGGGGCCCTGTGTGACAGGGTCCCAGTGACACATACATATAGGCCACAAACCTATGAGCACTGGGGTCCTGACCAGCAGGATCCCAGTGACACATAACAACCATACTGAAAACATGGTGTTTTCACTATGAGCACTGAGGCCTGGCTATCAGGATCCCAGTGAGACAGTGAAAACAGTGACAAACACCCTGACATACACTCACAAACAGGCCAAAAGTGGGGGTAACAAGGCTAGAAAGAGGCTACCTTCTCACACAACCCCCCCCCAAACGAAGGACAATAAGGCTAACCTTGGCCAGTTGAGACTTTATTGTCTAAGTGGTGATAAGTAGAGAGTAGCTCTGCAATAGACTGGTTACTCCCTTTATCATCCACTATATGGTTACTTCCCTGTGGGGATGTAAACCACCCTGTTTGAAGTTTTTTAGCTAAGCAACAATGTGAAGATGTATTTTCAGAGTTTCTATCAGTAAGTTTTAGTTTAGAGCAGTGGGAATTGTCCACTGAACCTATTTGTAGTGATGGAAATGCCAGACAGGGATGCTGTCTCAGAAAAGCCATTGCTGGGCAAAAACTTTGTCCATCTGGCTGGAAGAGAGAACAGGGATGCTGTTTCTCTTGAGTTGGAGCAGGGCAGGGATGCTGTCCTATGAGCTCCACACTAGGGCAGGGATGCTGTCCTAAGTGTTGTGAGGTAGTGCAGGGTTTCTGCACTAAAGTTTCTCTGGAAGGGTTGGAGGGATGCTCCATGTTAACTAAAATGGTGTTGTTTTTCTCACCAATGTTAGTTATCCCACAGAGAGGTACTTCCACCTCAGGGAGTCCAGCTTTGCCAGCTGATGATTCCCTTGGAACAGGTGCCACCCCAGGAGAGGTTTCTCCCACCACAGGAATAGTATCCTGAATGGTAGGGTGGTTAAGGGATACTGTGATACCCTTTTTACCTGTTGATGGAGAGGGATCCTGAGTTTTCAGGCCTTCTCTCCTTTACTTTTTCATTTCACTTGAAATGAGAGGGAACAATTCCTCAGGGATGCCCAGCATGGCTGCATGGGCATAAAACTCTACATCAGCCCAACCTGAGGCCTCTAGGTCATTACCTAAGAGACAGTCTACAGGTAAGCTAGGTGATACCACCACCTGCTTAGGGCCAGTAACTCCACCCCAACTAAACTGAATTATAGCTAAGGGAAGAAACTTAGTGGAGTTATGGACATCAATAATCTTATACTGTTGTCCAATGATGTGTTGTTCAGGAGGCACTAGGTTTTCAGTCACCAAAGTGAAACTGGCACCTGTGTCCCTGTAGGCCAAGGCCTCAACACCATTTATTGAAACTGTCTGCCTGTACTTATCCATTGTAAGGGGACAAGCAGCCAGTGTGGCAAGGCCAATGCCACTAGGTGTGACAGAAACTGTCTTGGGACTGATTACATCAGTTTCCACTATGGACCCATAAGTGAACCCAACTACACCCTTTGCTTGACTGTTGCCAGCAGTCCCACCACTAGTACCACTACTGCTAGGGGCACTAGAGCTTGATGTATTAGTGGTGGTAGGCTCAGGGGGTTTACCTGGACAGGACTTATCCCCTGGCCTATGGCCTCTGTTTTTACACACAAAGCACCAAGGCTTTTTAATGTGTGCAGGTTGGGAAGAAGAGGAAGAATTTGTTTTATCCCCACCCTCTGAAGAGTGTTTAAGATTTGAAGTGGGATCTTTGGTTTTACCCTTATCCCCATGCTTATCTTGAGATTTTTCACCATCTTTCTTCTTATTGCCATCTTTGTCACCCCCTGTATGAACTTTTCTGTTCACCCTTGTTCTGACCCATTTGTCTGCCTTCTTTCCCAATTCTTGGGGAGAGGTCAGATCAGAGTCTACCAGGTACTGGTGCAACAAATCAGACACACAATTATTAAGTATATGCTCTCTCAGGATTGTGTTATACAGGCTTTCATAATCAGTAACTTTACTGCCATGTAACCACCCCTCCAAGGCCTTCACTGAATGGTCAATGAAATCAACCCAGTCTTGTGAAGACTCCTTTTTGGTCTCTCTGAACTTTATCCTGTACTGTTCAGTGGTTAAGCCATAACCATCCAGGAGTGCATTCTTAAGAACTGTAAAATTATTGGTATCACTTTCTTTCACAGTAAGGAGTCTATCCCTACCCTTTCCACTAAATGATAGCCATAGGATAGCAGCCCACTGCTTTTGAGTGACATCCTGTACAACACAGGCCCTCTCAAGTGCAGCAAACCACTTGTTAATGTCATCCCCCTCCTTATAAGGGGGAACTATCTTGTGCAGATTCCTGGAATCATGCTCTTTTGCAGGATGACTATGGGGAATACTGCTGCTGCCACCATGGTTATCTAAACCCAACTTCTGTCTTTCCTTCTCTAATTCTAAAGACTGTCTATCCAAATCCAGCTGTTGCTTCTTGAGCTTCTGTCTGGTTTGTTCCACTCTCAATTTATTGAGCTCCCTTTCTAACAATCTGTCATCAGGGTGGGTGGGAGGGACATTTCTAGATACAGAGGTATGATGGGAATGAACAGAAGGAGACCTGTCCCTTACAGAGGGCACCCTAACAGCTTGGCTAACAGTATAATGTGAGAGCACACCATCAGTATGGTGTGATTCAACCTCTGTACCAACTATGCTAGACTGTCTAGTAATGGGCAGGCTGAGAAGTTTCTTTCCTGAATCTTTTCCTGGGGGAGTCCCTGGATCAGATTGAGAACCATTAGCTACTTTTTCACCAGATTGGGCACTTATGGCCTTATCCTGTACTCTAAGCATGTTAATTAACAGTTCTAAGGAAGGATTCTTCCCTACACTCAAACCTCTCTCTATGCAGAGACTCCTTGCTCCTTTCCAGCTAAGGTGATCATATGCAAGTTTGGACAGTTCAACATTTTGGCCTGTGCCAGACATTTTTAGAGAGAGTTAAAGTGATAGAAAAAGAGAAAAAAGTTTTCAGAACTTTTTGGAAAGACAGAAAAAACTTTTTTAACTTTTAAGAACTTTTTGAAAGTTTTAGAAGTACTTTTCAGCACTTAGAAAAGAGTGAAAAGAGGAAATGCAAAACTTTTTGGCTATGTGTATATACACTGATCTTGTTTTGTATATTTTTCTCTCATGAAAAGTACAATGACAAGAGTGGTAAGTAGTCTCAAGCACTTATCCCACCACTGCACAACCAATGTAGGAGGCTGGACTGGCTTGTAGTGAGTACCAAGGGGTACTTGCACCTTGCACCAGGCCCAGTTATCCCTTATTAGTGTATAGGGTGTCTAGCAGCTTAGGCTGATAGATAATGGTAGCTTAGCAGAGCAGCTTAGGCTGAACTAGGAGACGTGTGAAGCTACTACAGTACCACTTAGTGTCATATGCACAATATCCTAAGAAAACACAATACACAGTTATACTAAAAATAAAGGTACTTTATTTTTATGACCATATGCCAAAGTATCTTAGAGTGTACCCTCAGTGAGAGGATAGGAAATATACACAAGATATATATACACAATAGCAAAAATATGCAGTATAGTCTTAGAAAACAGTGCAAACAATGTATAGTTACAATAGGATGCAATGGGGAAACATAGGGATAGGGGCAACACAAACCATATACTCCAAAAGTGGAATGCGAACCACGAATGGATCCCAATCCTATGTGACCTTGTAGAGGGTCGCTGGGACTATTAGAAAATAGTGAGAGTTAGAAAAATAACCCTCCCCAAGACCCTGAAAAGTGAGTGCAAAGTGCACTAAAGTTCCCCTAAGGACAAAATAGTCGTGTTAGAGGAATAATGCAGGAAAGACACAAACCAGCAATGCAACAACTGTGGATTTCCAATCTAGGGGACCTGTGGAACAAGGGGACCAAGTCCAAAAGTCACAAGCAAGTCGGAGATGGGCAGATGCCCAGGAAATGCCAGCTGCGGGTGCAAAGAAGCTTCTACTGGACAGAAGAAGCTGAGGTTTCTGCAAGAATGAAAAGGGCTAGAGACTTTTCCTTTGGTGGACGGATTCCGCTCGCCATGGAGAGTTGTGCAGAAGTGTTTTCTCGCCCAAAGGATGCCAACAAGCCTTTCTACACGCAAATCGTGCGTTTGGCGTTTTTGGACGCTGCTGGGGCCCAGGAGGGACCAGGAGGTCGCAAATTGGACCTGCAGAGAGAAGGGACGTCGAGCAAGACAAAGAGCCCTCACTGAAGCAGGTAGCACCCGGAAAAGTGCCAGAAACAGGCACTACGAGGATGCGTGAAACGGTGCTCGCCGAAGTTGCACAAAGGAGTCCCACGTCGCCGGAGACCAACTTAGAAAGTCGTGCAATGCAGGTGAGAGTGCCGTGAACCCAGGCTTGGCTGTGCATGAAGGATTTCCGCCGGAAGTGCACAGGGGCCGGAGTAGCTGCAAAGTCGCGGTTTCCAGCAATGCAGCCCTCCGAGGTGAGGCAAGGACTTACCTCCACCAAACTTGGGCTGAAGAGTCACTGGACTGTGGGGGTCACTTGGACAGCGTCGCTGGATTCGAGGGACCTCGCTCGTCGTGCTGAGAGGAGACCCAAGGGACCGGTAATGCAGCTTTTTGGTGCCTGCGGTTGCAGGGGGAAGATTCCGTCGACCCACAGGAGATTTCTTCGGAGCTTCTGGTGCAGAGAGGAGGCAGACTACCCCCACAGCATGCACAAGTAGGAAAACAGTCGAGAAGGCGGCAGGATCAGCGTTACAGAGTTGCAGTAGTCGTCTTTGCTACTATGTTGCAGGTTTGCAGGCTTCCAGCGCGGTCAGCGGTCGATTCCTTATCAGAAGGTGAAGAGGGAGATGCAGAGGAACTCGGCTGAGCTCATGCATTCGTTATCTGAAGTTTCCCCAGAGACAGAGACCCTAAATAGCCAGAAAAGAGGGTTTGGCTACCTAGGAGAGAGGAAAGGCTACTAACACCTGAAGGAGCCTATCAGCAGGAGTCTCTGACGTCACCTGGTGGCACTGGCCACTCAGAGCAGTCCAGTGTGCCAGCAGCACCTCTGTTTCCAAGATGGCAGAGGTCTGGAGCACACTAGAGGAGCTCTGGACACCTCCCAGGGGAGGTGCAGGTCAGGGGAGTGGTCACTCCCCTTTCCTTTGTCCAGTTTCGCGCCAGAGCAGGGGCTAAGGGGTCCCTGAACCGGTGTAGACTGGCTTATGCAGAATTGGGCACATCTGTGCCCAACAAAGCATTTCCAGAGGCTGGGGGAGGCTACTCCTCCCCTGCCTTCACACCATTTTCCAAAGGGAGAGGGTGTCACACCCTCTCTCAGAGGAAGTTCTTTGTTCTGCCATCCTGGGCCAGGCCTGGCTGGACCCCAGGAGGGCAGCTGCCTGTCTGAGGGGTTGGCAGCAGCAGCAGCTGCAGTGAAACCCCAGGAAGGGCAGTCTGGCAGTACCAGGGTCTGTGCTACAGACCACTGGGATCATGGAATTGTACCAACAATGTCAGGATGGCATAGAGGGGGCAATTCCATGATCATAGACATGTTACATGGCCATATTCGGAGTTACCATGGTGAAGCTACATATAGGTAGTGACCTATATGTAGTGCACGCGTGTAATGGTGTCCCCGCACTCACAAAGTTCAGTGAATTGGCTCTGAACAATGTGGGGGCACCTTGGCTAGTGCCAGGGTGCCCTCACACTAAGTAACTTTGCACCTAACCTTTACCAGGTAAAGGTTAGACATATAGGTGACTTATAAGTTACTTAAGTGCAGTGTCAAATGGCTGTGAAATAACGTGGACGTTATTTCACTCAGGCTGCAGTGGCAGGCCTGTGTAAGAATTGTCAGAGCTCCCTATGGGTGGCAAAAGAAATGCTGCAGCCCATAGGGATCTCCTGGAACCCCAATACCCTGGGTACCTCAGTACCATATACTAGGGAATTATAAGGGTGTTCCAGTAAGCCAATGTAAATTGGTAAAAATGGTCACTAGCCTGTCAGTGACAATTTGAAAGTAATGAGAGAGCATAACCACTGAGGTTCTGGTTAGCAGAGCCTCAGTGAGACAGTTAGGCACCACACAGGGAACATATACATGCACACCTATGAGCACTGGGGCCCTGTGTGACAGGGTCCCAGTGACACATACATATAGGCCACAAACCTATGAGCACTGGGGTCCTGACCAGCAGGATCCCAGTGACACATAACAACCATACTGAAAACATGGTGTTTTCACTATGAGCACTGAGGCCTGGCTATCAGGATCCCAGTGAGACAGTGAAAACAGTGACAAACACCCTGACATACACTCACAAACAGGCCAAAAGTGGGGGTAACAAGGCTAGAAAGAGGCTACCTTCTCACACTCTTGCTTCTTTCATTTTTTTATTCCTCTCCACACTCAACTCTTGCCCCGTCCTGTCAATTATCTAGGAACGTAAACTAAAGAGTTAGCTTTCCTCCTCTTGAATAATTCAAAAGGTGAGTTTCCTGTAGTGGTAGGAGGCATCATCCTGTAATTCCTTATTTTACATTGCACTTCTATTTATCCAACACACATTATTTGCTAATGATATTTGCATAGTCTCTCTTACTACTCTGTTCAGCCTCTCCACCATACCATTTGTCTTGAGATGGTACAGAGCTGACCATTTGTGTTTAATGCCTCTGACACCAAGATACTTCTCTATTTCATGAGATACAAGTTGAACTGCATTGTCCGGTAGAATCGAGGTGGGAAACCACTCCCTTTCGAACACCTGTTCCAGAAAATCTATCACATCATGTGTTTCCACCCAGTTTGTTATTCACACCTCAGGCCACCTTGAAAACATTCCAATTAACACAATTTCATAATTGTCAGCATTGGAATGTCTTATCAGACCTAGTATGTCCATAGCCTCCTATTGACAAGTTTCCATTCACATTTCCCTCACCTTCATTGGTTGAACCCTGCATTTTAGAGTTTATGGAGACACACTCCATACACTGTCTGTCTGATACTTCTCTCAATCTGAATGTCCACTCCCGGCCACCAAAACATTATCTTGAATCTTTCTTTTATTTTTGATATTCCAGGATGCCTCTTGTGCTAAAGCAATTAGTCCTTCTCTTAAACTTGTCAGAGGAACTAACCTGGTTCCTCTCAACAGCAAATCACCCTGTAAAGATAGTTCATCCTTAATTCTCCAGTAACCTCGTAATTGGCCATGCTCTTTCTCCTGTCCATTCCAGTCTTTCTTGATTTTATGTATTACTTGCTGCATCACATCATCTCTTCTTAACTATTCTACCTATTCTTCTTCTTTCACAATTCCTTCTCTGATCAAAGTCTTCATTCTCAACTTCAAATTTCTCATGCTCTACAATATTATCCTTGCCCACCAACCTCAAACAGCAATCAGCTTCATTATTTTTCCCTCCAGGTACATACACTGTGTTAAATTGTTATTCTTTCAAATCACTAACCCAGACCTTATTCTTCCAGACACAGCATCCAACCCTTTTTTTTCAAATATCTCACAGAGAGGCTTGTGCTCTTTTACCTGAACCTTGCTTCCCCAAACAGACTTCCTTAACTTCTGCACTGCCCAAAACACCGCCAAAGCCTCCATCTCAATGATGAGGTCATTCAATTCAGCCCCCTGCAGTCCTATAGAAATAAAAAGAATTGTCTTTTCCACACATTTTGGTTTTGCAGTAAACCAATCCAAGTCCTTTCACATTAGCGTCTGACATTATAACAGTTTCTTGACCAGGCTCAAAACTTTGTAAACAGGAAGCTTTCTTAAGGCTATGTTTCATTTCCTTGAATTCTTTTTTCCCATGCCTCACTCCACCTGAAAGTGGCCCCTTTTTTACCAACATTCTCATATTTTTTGTCTTTTCTGCAAAATTACTAGCAAAAGTGTTATAATATTCCGTCATACCAAGAAACTTGATCACCTTCTCCTTGGATGTTGGGCTAACTAAATTAACTTGATCACCTTCTCCTTGGATGTTGGGCTAACTAAATTTCCTATGCTATCTACTAGCTCTTTCTTAGGTTCAATGCCCCCTGAACTTATTTTGTGGCCTAGATAATTGATTTCATATAATAAACCAACACTTTTTTGTCTTTAGTGTCAAACAACTCGCCTTCAGCCTCCAGGGTACCTAACGCACAGGTTCATTATGTTCATCCTCGCTCACACCATACACCAAAATGTCATCCTGCTAAATTTTGATACCACACACTCCTTTCAGTACACTTTCCATCACATGTTGAAATACTTCTGTCACTGAAATCAGAACAAATGGCATTCAGACAAACTTATAAGTACCAAAAGGAGTGACAAAAGCTGTCATCCTTGTGAATCATGATGCAACATCACCTGATGGTAAGCGGAGGTTAAATCTACCAACAAGAAACACTTTGCTCCCTTTAGCATAGATAACATCTCACGTATGTTCAATAAGGGATAATGATCAACTATTAAAACCTTGTTAAGTTCCCTTAAATCCACACATAGACAGACATCACCTTTGGCCTTTTATTCCATAACAATCAGAGCAAGCCACTTTATGATCCACACCTCCTCGATTATACCATTCTCCTTCAATTTTTCTCATTCAACTTTCATCTTATTCTTGGCCATCAATGGTACCTCCTTCTCCTTGCTGACCACCTGTGTTGCACCTTTCCTTTTCTTAATCTTGCGTATATAATTCTTTAAACAACCTAGCTTTTTTTGGAAGACTTCAGTTAATTCTTGGTCCTACTGTGACCTCCCAGTGCTCACAGCTCCAACTTGCTCTTCTTGTTTGAGTTTACAGAGGGATTCTCATTCAGGTCAAGCTATACCATTAAATCCCTTTGATGAAACTGGCTAATGAGTGAGTCTCCCCGCATGAAGACATACATCTTTCACATAATTAGCCTATCTTTGAACTGCATAGATCCATTCAAATAACCCACCAACTTGGTAGGTTCACCACCATAATCTTTTGACATATGTCAGGCTTATGCAACTTGCCCTTCCCTTTCAAACATCTTTTAAACATTTCACTGGCAGGTAACATTAGTTTTGCTCCAGAGTCAAATAGTATGGAGACTGACTCCCCTTCAATTTGTACAATCTCCATAAGTCCACTCATGGCATCTTTCACTTGAAGAATAAACTCTTCAAACGAGGAATCATTTTAATCACACATGACTTCTATAACCTTTTTTATGTTAGAACTCCTACAACATTTAGTAGCATGTCCCTTTCTACCACAACTTTTGCACATGGCCTTCCAAGCTGCACAGCTCTTGTAATTTGCAAAATGACCAAACTCACCACACTTAAAGAAATGCCCCTGATTTTCTTTCACGTATTTCCCAGGTTTATTTCTGGTTTTCAGGCTTGCACCTTGATTATCTTTTCTCTGTTGGCTAACCAGTTGTACTGTTTTTTCTTTCTCAGTCTTATCTTTGTTTTTTCTTTCTTCAATACATGCCAAGCTGTGTTCATAGGTTTTAGCAAGTTTATCCACTTCAGTAAGTGGAGGATTGCCTTTTTGCCAAGGTGCCTCTTTTGCTTTTTCTAAACAATATCCTAACATGAATTGGTCTCTCCACCATTCTTCACCGTTTCCCCAAAAATTACGTGTTGAGGCTAACTCTGCAACACAGTCATATGTTCTTCCATTTACTCTCCTGACCTTTATACTCACTTGCCAAACTACCACCTTTCCAATACTGTTGATAGTTTGGGTAAATAGTGTAGATTCAGTTTCTTCACGCCAATTTTATATTTTTTCAAACCATTTGCTTCATCAAGAGTAAGATCAGGTAAATGGTCAAATATTTTCTGGCCTTCTGAACCTAGACAATCCATTAATAAAGGTATTTTGTGCTCAGCACTCAAAGAAGTGCCATCTACTTTTGCATAATGTCCAAAAACAGATTTCCATTTCTTCCAGGTTATTGTTGGTACACCAGGACTCACTAAAACAATGGGGGGAGGAGTTATATTCTGCATGTTGAGCAAACCTTTACCTCTGTAATGTACTACAGTAAAATATACCCTTCACAATGTATTCCTAAGCAGAAAACAACTGTGTAAGCAAAGGATACATGTATACAGACTGTATACGTTTAATGTTCATGGGTGTCCCCATCACCGAGCACTTCAAATTTTATTGTCTAGTGATATGCACAATGCCTATTACTCCTCACTGGGGAGTCATTACCTTCACTTTTGTGTCCAAGTTATGGGGTACCTGTCACCATCTGCCATGAATCATCTCATGTAGTAGGTGTGTCGTCACTCAGCATTAAGTCGACCAATGGTGTTACATGTACCTGTTACTGACCACCACCTGGTATAAAAATATAGATAGCTTTAGCAATTTTATGGTGTGTGTGTTACCAAGCACTTTGTGTCGCACACACAGAAATTTACTTGAATGTATATTTGCCCAACTTGTTAAAATGGTGGCTATCAACTTGGCACATCACTCTCTAAGGGACGTAGTGCTCCTCTTTGAAGCGTGACTCATCTGGCGTCTCTTTCTACTGAAACGTCACACAGACGGTGAGGACCTCACAGTAGAAGTGCTCGTATGGGTTTAAACATGCGCTTGAACAGGCGGTTACCATCAGTGACACACTGATAATGATGAGAATAGCGCTATGAAGGGAGAGGTTGCTAGTGACGCAATGGCCCTTGCAAATTACTTTTAGACCACCCTTCCTCTTTTATATTTATTTAACACTACTGGACAGTCTCATTTTCTGGTTATGCTTAAAACAAATTAACTAAGCCACTATCCGCTGCCAGTGTATTTCTTAATCAGGAAAGCGTCCATGAGAAATTTGCCTGCAGGTCGCACACATATTTTCCACTCGCCCAGTGTCGTTCTGGCAAGGCTTGAAGAGAGATAATTAAGAGAAGTAACACTTGCTAGTTGAAGCAGGGGTTCTTTACCAAAGAGTGTGAGCTGAGGTATAGTAACAGGTGGCGGGTATATCCGCTCTAAGGCCCATATTTATACATTTTTACTACCGCACTTGCATCATTTTTTCATTTTTTGACGCAAAAGCGGCACAAACTTACAAAATATAATTGTATTATGTAAGTTTGTGCCTATTTTGCGTCAAAAGATGATGCAAATGCGGCGCTAAAAAAGTATAAATATGGGCCTAAGTCATTGCCAATGAAATGAAGTAGGAGGTCACAGGAAAGATTAATTTAGCTGTACATATTTAAGATACATTGAAAGAACGCAGCCACCACACTTGCCTCTGCTTCAGACTTCCTTTCTTTCCAACCACTCTCCTTTAAATGCTCACTGAGCTCTATGTAAACCAAATATTTTAATTCCATGATACTATGTAAAACATTCTAATGATAGACGCTACCACTCTCAGATGCACACAGAGGCAAGTAGATTGCTGTTAAAACTACCAACATATAAAGACGATACCACAGTGGGATTATGCCCAATGGTCTAGGGTTGCTCTCTTCTGTGCAGCAGCATATTTTGAAATTCATCCTAGAATTTAGGAGGTGCTACTTTTCTTTTAAAAGGAATATATGACAACTATACAATAAACATAAATGTTTAGTTAATTCTATTCACATCTAGCAATGTTTTGATTCCAGGGACAATTAAATGGCCATGTATACTGTCACTTGGAAAATGAATGGACATTTTGTTCCAGTGGGGTGTATATGAATTCCAAGAGATTAACACCAGAAGGAAAGAAAGGTCCTGATTGTGAGTTTTTCATTTGGGTTACTCAGTCACATACATGAGGGATATTCTGTCCAGCTTATTGCAAAAACATGATTTCCTATACCACTTGTAATAAGGTGGACAGGAGATCTGTCACATTTGTGATGGACTAGTCATCCTCCGAATTCTAAATCAAGTCCAAAGTGTTGAATGTTGCCTGCAAATTTTGTGATGGTAGTGTTCGTTTTGTTAGAGAGTCAACACATGAGAGCAGGATTTATGGTTGTTTAAGCAAATGGCTGATGCATCCTATTAACAGGGTAATGGTGACAAAGGTAAAAGCTACCATTGGACAACAAACACCATTAATAGCATGGATGTGTTATGTACTGAAAAACCTTGCAATTAACAAAACCACTCAGTTAGTGAATACCCCCCAGGGTTTCAGTTTGGTGGAGCCTTGTAAACTACACTTTGGAATAAATTTAAACTTGGTTTTTGTGAATAGTCAAAAAGTAGTAAACTTACTTAAAAGTGTTAATTACCCAAAAGTGTAGGTTACCTTTGTGAGAAAGCCTTCGGTGATTACTTATTGCCAAGTGATACTCGCCTTATTTCAACTCTGAGCTGCAGACGAAATGCAGATCCCACCTATCCCCGCCAAATTCCCTACACCAATCAATATATACCAGATGATTGTGTGTGTAATTCAATGGAGGGAAGCAGCGTGAAAGAGGAGAGGGAATTTGAGACTAGGCGAGACATCCTTAGTCAGTCTTCACTCAACCAGGCTCATTGAATGCAGGTTCCAAATACCTCTTTCTCACTAGTGATTGATTTCTATACAGTTGGAGAAGAGATAATTTACTTTACATTTCTTATGGCATTTACATCACATAAATAGTATAAATACAATTGGCAATACCCAGGTGCAAGTCCTCTCACCCTTTTTTCTTCGTTAAACTCTGTGAGACTGGGTTCTTTCCAAGGTTATTATTCTAGACATTTTTTATTCCACCTCTCAAGAAAATCCTTTAACTTTTTCAGTTTACTTGAATCAGACCTTGAATCTTCATTGCAAATGCTGTACGCTTCCATAAAAATGCCTTTGGTCAATATTGCTCCTGAACGTGCCCAAGCAAAAAAGAGAGTTATTTTAATCTCAGTAAATAGTTGTCCACAATTACTTCAAACAACGGTTCAATAAAGTCTTCTTGATGGTAAGCTAAAATGCTACTGTGTGGCTGTTGGACTTACTTCCCTTCAAGCATCTTGTGCATTTTTATCAATTAGTACATGAACCTTATTTTCACAATTAATGTTTTTCTTCTGTTCTTAATACTTGAACCCAGATACAGGCGGTTCAAAGGGGTAAGTGATGTGATACTGCTCATAGCTGAAGGAGTTTTGCTTCATGGTGTTGTTAGCCAGAAAGCCAAGCAACTGATAACAAGACTAGACACTTTAGTATGGTGTTGGGGTCATTGGTATGGAGATCAACAGATATCAGAGTCAGGCCCATATTTATACTTTTTTAGCACCGCATTTTTAACGCAAAAGCAGCGCCAACCTACAAAATACAATTGTATTTTGTAAGTTTGCTCCGCTTTTGCGTCATAAAGTGACACAAATGCGGCGCTAAAAAAGTATAAATATGTGCCTCAGTGCTTTGATTTCTTTTGACATAGAATCGATAATAGGATAAACTGTCTTTTACAGGATATAGCATAGAGAAGATATTAAGATTATATCAAAACCGAGTCCTCCTCCTTTGCTGGAGGTTTGTAAGATGTTCATGGGGTTGTTTAGTGACTGACAATGGCATAATTTCAAGCATGGGCTTTTCTGGTAACAGAAATTATTACTTAGGGTACCAAATTTATTTAATGATAAAATGCCATAAACACACAAATCTTAGACTCTGACACTGAATCGTGACATCTGCATGTGTCTATCAACATGAGAAATTGCAGTTATCTACACAAGTGTGAGTTCAGCCATTACAATTGCATTGTGAAGAAGAAGTGTGGTATGCCCAGTTCAAAGTGACATTGACTGAGGAGTCCAGACGATCGTGAATGCTGCATACTTAGGATCTATTCCCAACTCCAATACCACTGGAGAGCCTACTAAGGGTTTCTTAATAGTTTAAAGCATGAATGAATCTCTAGATTCATACCTTCATGTTAATCCAGGAGACTATGACTGGCTGTCATATGATTTGAATAGGGAAGATTTATATCAGATAGGAGAGAATATCGTCTATGAAATCCATCATCCTTTGTGGGGCAATAGCACCATGAAAATCACAGGCAAACAAGTAATGTGTCTTGCCAACATCAACTGCATCATTGGTATTTATACAGATATATTGTACACACCTGTTAGAAATGGGTTTTTTGGTTGGCAGTCAGGTTACCCTCTGTCCAAGCAAGAACCCTCACTCTAGTCAGGGTAAGTCACACACAATCCAAAATCAGCCTGTGCCCACCCTCTGGTAGCTTGGCACGAGCAGTCAGGCTTAACTTAGAAAGCAATGTGTAAAGCATTTGTGCAATAAATCATACAATACCATAATGTAGCACCACGCGGGGAAGTCGTGCGTCCTTTTCCGGCGCGCGAACAGTCTCTTTCCCGGGGTCTGTGAGTGGATTCTCCTGCTTGTTTTCCGGCTGCGCGTCGTTCTGCGGGGCTGTGCGTCGAAGTTTCGCTCTCACGGCAGGCGTCACGTTGATTTCCCTTCTGGAAGTCGGGCGGCATTGTCCTTGCAAGGCCGTGCATCGAAGTTCCGGTCTTCCCGAAGGCGTCGCATCGTTCAGCGTCGGTGTGCAGAGTTTTTTCTCGCCGCGGAGCAAGCTGTGTGTCGAAATTTTCGGCGCAGGAAGAGTCCAAATAAAAAAGAGAAGTCTTTTTGGTCCTGAGACTTCAGGGAACAGGAGGCAAGCTCTATCCAAGCCCTTGGAGAGCACTTTTAGAGCCAGACAAGAGTTCAGCAAGGCAGCAGGCCAACAGCAAGGCAGCAGTCCTTTGTAGAAAGCAGACAGGTGAGTCCTTTAAGCAGCCAGGCAGTTCTTCTTGGCAGGATGTAGTTTCTGGTTCAGGTTTCTTCTCCAGCAAGTGTCTGATGAGGTAGGGCAGAGGCCCCGTTTTATACCCAAATGTGCCTTTGAAGTGGGGGAGACTTCAAAGAGTGGCTAAGAAGTGCACCAGGTCCCCTTTCAGTTCAATCCTGTCTGCCAGGGTCCCAGTAGGGGGTGTGGCAGTCCTTTGTGTGAGAGCAGGCCCTCCACCCTCCCAGCCCAGGAAGACCCATTCAAAATGCAGATGTATGCAAGTGAGGCTGAGTACCCTGTGTTTGGGGTGTGTCTGAGTGAATGCACAAGGAGCTGTCAACCAAGCCCAGCCAGACGTGGATTGTAAGGCACAGAAATATTTAAGTGCAAAGAAATGCTCACTTTCTAAAAGTGGCATTTCTAGAATAGTAATATTAAATCCAACTTCACCAGTCAGTCGGATTTGGTATTACCATTCTGGCCATACTAAATATGACCTTCCTACTACCTTCAGATCATCAGCTATCACTTCAATACTGTATGAGGGCAGCCCCAATGTTAGCCTATGAAGGGAGCAGGCCTCACAGTAGTGTAAAAACGAATTTAGGAGTTTTACACTACCAGGACATGTAAACTACACAGGTACATGTTTTGCCTTTCACCCACACAGCACCCTGCTCTAGTGGTTACCTATGGCATACATTAGAGGTGACTTATATGTGGAGAAAGGGGAGGTTTAGGCTTGGCAAGCACTTTTAAATGCCAAGTCGAGGTGACAGTGAAACTGCACACACAGGCCATGCAATGGCAGGCCTGAGACATGGTAAAGGGGCTACTTAAGTGGGTGGCACAACCAGTGCTGCAGGCCCACTAGTAGCATTTAATCTACAGGCCCTAGGCACCTATAGTGCAAATTACTAGGGACTTATAAGTATATTAAATAGTCCAATCAGGTATGATCCAAGGTTACCATGATTAAAGGGAGAGAGCATATGCACTTTAGCACTGGTTAGCAGTGATAAAGTGTGCAGAGTCTAAAAGCCAGCAAAAATGAGGTCAGAAAAAGAGAAGGAGGAAGGCAAAAAGTCTGGGGATAACCCTGCAGAAGGGCCATTTCCAACAACACCTACAAAGATAAGCAAAATAGCAGATAGTGTTAGCATTCAAAGTCCATTTGAATTTTTAAATGGAACACATCTTTTACAATTTGGTTGCCTAGACTTGAAGTAATTATTAACTATTCTTTAGTAATGCATGATGAGTTTGAAGAAGTGCTTATATTTAATAAACTCACTGTCATTCATATGAGTACAGATACTAAACAATTAAGACACACTGCTATGCACATTCAATACTCAATGAAACATCATTGCTATCGCATCTTTGTTGGCTAGTTGCAGTCATCTACTGGCCCTACCTTCTTCTCATCAAGGTTGTCAGAAGTAAGTGCAACTTCTTCCCGTATACACAGTGTCACTTAATACTTCTGAATGTCAAGTGAAAGAAAGAGATGTATTTCTGAAGTGCCAATAAATGGAGGAAAAAGTAAGGTAGCAGAAAAAACTCTTGGCAGGTAGGTCAATCCAAATTAGACAACAGGCACTCACAAATCCTCAATCTGAGTAGAAGAGGACTGTTTCCAGCTCAAGCAGGATTCCATGAGATGTAGCTTAAGACTTCCCCAAGAGTATCAGAGTTCTAAGGACAGAAAAGGCCAGGAAACAAAGTGATCCGGCAACAGGCTTCTCCCAGACTAGAGTCTCTTTCTCACCGTGCCATAGGAATCAAGCAATACCTTACTGATGAGGCCTAAACGGGATTGCTTGTGCTCCCACCTGGAGAGTATCCTAATTAGCAAATCTGGATGTACTGTTTGTAGTGAAGAAGGACCAATATTGATTTGCATATAGGTGGTCCCTGCCGAGAGTGCCATAGTGGGCAAAAAAAGATTTACTGGAATGTAGTCTTAACAAATTACTAGTGACTGGATTAAATTCAATCAGGGGCACACTTCACTACTTTGTTTTTTTCTTTCTTGTAGTGAGTACAGTGTTTTTTTGTTATTCATTGGTGACTTTACATTAGCTTGACCACAGCTTTGTGCTCCCATTGCTGCTCTTTGAGACATAATTGAGGAACTTCAGCATGGATGTCTCACACTTTAAAGAAAGTTTGACTGTTTCAGTCTCTTGCCCTTTCCTTTCTGCTTTTATTTCTCGTATCATATATGCACAAATTGTATGTATATCCTAGCATTGATGCTTGTTTAACACTTTTTTATTGTGTTTTCTTTCTTTTCTATGCAATTTCAAGTATTGTTCTGCTTTTTAACCAAGAACTCTGGGTGAGCTGGTGTCAGACATTGATTTCTGTACTACACAGATGCTTTCATACTGCTTGCTCCACAGGAAGAGCACAGCATATGTACTAAGCTGGAACTGATCATCTGGATGTGGCACAATGAATAAGCACAATTATACAAATCTTGCACACCTTCTGCATCATTAACACCCCTATTTTCAGCAGCAGTTCAAAGGTGTCAACATCAGGGCAGTGCGCGCTCTACGGGCGACTAAAATGCAAAAACCCAGTCTTTATGCAAGAGCATAATTAATGCATTGTGTTTATAAGCAGTTTGTAAACCTTTTGCATTGCAGAGTTTTACCTTGAAACCACTATTAATGATGTTTGCAAATAATGTTCATTTGCAAAGTATTGCTGCAGGCTTACAGAGTGTATCAGGGTGTGGTCCCTTTCTAGGACCTTCTAGAAGCTTTCCCTGCAGCATGACTGGGTGTGGTTTGTGGGCTGGGCCAGACTCTATATAAGGGAGCCAGCCCAGCTCCATGTGCTCACTATTCAGAGGTCCCGGTGCAGAGCAGCAGCAGTTTCCTGAGCTCCTGTTCTGGAGGCCTACCTTTTCCCTTCATTGTATTGGTGATCCTTGATCAGGGCAGTAAGACGGAGGTCGGGCTGGGCCCTCGATCCCGTTTTTGAAGGCATTCGAGTTTTGGGGCCTAGTTTTCATGCAGGAAGATTTTTCCTTGTGCGTGTGAATGTGCTTGTGGTTTCTGGCATTTACATGTTGATATTCAAATCGGCAAGACGCGCGATTCATTCTTGGCATTTGACTTTTGAGATTCGGGTCGGCAACAGTGTGCGCGACCATTTATAGACATTTGCATATTGACATTCGAATCGGCAAGTCACGCGTGCGATTCTTTCCTTGCATTTAACTCTTGATACTCATTGTGTGCTACCATTTCTTGGCATTCACATGGTGGCATTCGAATCGGCAAGACGCACGATTCATTCCTTGCATTTAACTCTTGATACTCATTGTGCGCTACCATTTCTTGGCATTTACATGGTGGCATTCGAATCGTCAAGACGCGCAATTCATTCCTTGCATTTAGACCTTGATAATCATTGTGCGTGACCATTTCTTGGCAGTTACATGGTGGCATTCGAATTGGCAAGACGCGCGATTCATTCCTTGCATTAAAACTTTGATAATCATTGTGCGCGACCATTTCTTGGCATTTACATGGTGGCATTCGAATCGGCAAGACGCATGATTCATTCCCGCATTTAAATCCTGATGTTTCAGATTGCTTGCAGAGTGTGCGATCATTTCATGGCATTTGCATATCCTTGTTGAAATCGGCAGTGTGCGCGATTCATTTCCCACATCTAAAACTAGGTGTTAAAATTCAAGATGTGAATATTAAGTCCTTAATACAATTCCTATTGTGTTCCAGGAAATGTTCAGATTACTTTTTGCCCTCTTGTAAAACGACCATGTTTGTCCTGAAAACATTATTCTAGAAGGTTCTTATATTCCTAGACAGTATGTAACAACTCATGAAAAGTCCATATGAAACATTGTATTAACCATTCTTGATTCTTTTCCAGGTATCTAGATTTCTTGAGACCTAGTTAGAGTCTAGTTCTAGGCCATTCATGTTTCTTCAGTCTAAGTGTTATTTCATGTTCCGAGTATCATTGAACTCTAGATTCAACAGAGTGTTATTTCATGTTCCGAGTATCATTGAACTCTAGATTTAACAGAGTGTCATTTCATGTTCCGAGTATCATTGAACTCTAGATTCAACAGAGTGTTATTTCATGTCCCGAGTCTCATTTAACTCTAGATTTAACAAAGTGTCATTTCATGTTCTGAGTATCATTGAACCCTAGATTCAACAGAGTGTTATTTCATGTTCTGAGTATCATTGAATTCTAGATTCAACAGAGTGTTCTTTCATGTCCTGAGTATCATTGAACTCTAGATTCAACAGAGTGTTATTTCATGTTCCAATTATCATTGAACTCTAGATTTAACAAAGTGTCATTTCATGTTCTGAGTATCATTGAACCCTAGATTTGACAGAGTGTTATTTCATGTTCTGAGTATCATTGAACCCTAGATTCAACAGAGTGTTATTTCATGTTTAGAGTATCATTGAACTCTAGATTCAACAGAGTGTTATTTCATGTCCAGAGTATCATTGAACTCTAGATTCAACAGAGTGTTATTTCATGTTCCAATTATCATTCAACCCTAGATTCAACAGTGTTATTTCATGTTCTGAGTATCATTGAACCCTAGATTTCAACAGAGAGTTTTTATGAACCTCAATGTGATTATATCTTGATATTGTGTTGTTTAACCTTTGTTTCCTACAGGTCTCCTTCCCAGCTGTTCCCTTCCTAATCCCCTTTTCCCCACTTGGACTTTCTTAGGCTCTGTGATACTTCTATCAGAGTTTTGGAGCTGTCTTGTGGTGGTCATGTTGGGAAGGTGCGCAGACCCCGAGGATCTGGTCTCCCTGACAAAAGGGGACAACACTGGAGCACTTCTCAGGCACATATTGTTCACACTTTAAACATATAGGGACCTATTCACAAAGGCAAATTTACATGTGAGTAAATCTACGTATGTCAATTTATTCTCTCTGGTAAATTTACTACTTTTAGTTGCTCACCATTTCTGAGTTTATATTTTCTATGAAGTGCATACTTTTATGTCTTCATTCCGTGAAAAAGGGTGTGGAGCCCAACTAAGAAGTAAAAGTTACTACTAGTAACTTCTCACACATACACTCTTCCACTGGAGTACAAATCTCCCTGTGGTGAAGAAAAAGATACATTTGTGAAACTTAATAAAATTCAAAAACAGTTAATGAAAATATGTTTGTGTTATATAATTTTATCCATTTTTGTAATGTAGAGCAAAATAAAATAAAAGTGTTACACTATAGTTAACTTAATTTTAATTGCATATTGAATTAATTTGAACAAATTAAATTAAACTATTTTTTTTTAAATTCCACCTCTAGTAAAACATTTTTTTATTTGAAAAAGTTACTAAAATATTTAACAACAAAATGATGCATATCTTTCTTTTTCCTTCTTTCACCATATAATATTTCAACATTAAATTAAATGTACACTTATATTTTTTTTAAACAAATGTATTCATTTATTTTAATATTATTTCTAAGGGATTTTACTTTCAGTCCCTGTATACATTATTTTCTATTGGAGGGTGTTGTAGTAGTAGTGGTTGGCCATGGGTAGTGGTGGATTTACTTCGGGTATGCGCTGGAGTTCCTTTACAACTGTTTTGGACCCTCTTTGGCCGCAGTAGTATTAGAAGTGTGATTTGTCAATAGGAATGGGCTTACTTTTTGCGGATAGGTTCATGACCCTCCCTAAACCCCTTGTAAGCCCTCCCTAAACCCTCCTTACTGCTACTAAAGCTCTTCCCTTTTTGTAGTAGGTATTCCTCATTTTCCAACAAGTTCCCCATCCCTCCTGCATTCACTACTAAATTATAGACTGAAGTGTGCGAAGATCTCTGCAATCTTGAAGGATATCTGCACATGGAAAAGATAGGAGAGGTATAGATTCCTCAACCAGGTATGTATGTAGCTTTTTGAAGTTAAAGAGCAGAACTTCTGCAGGTCTTCTAAATGTACTACCAAAATAAGTTTGTGAATACACCCCACACATGTCCAAGCTTGCATATTAGGAAATTCTGGCACAAACCTGTTATTTGAAGGTCAGTGCTTCTGTGGACACATCGGTGTATCAATGTGTTATAAATGATATGTTTTAGATATTTATTAATTTTACCAATTTGGATAGCACAGGTATGTGATGAAATACTAGTCCATAGTACCAAAATCAGTGAGTGAAAACGGTTGCAGTTTTCTGTGTTGCTTGCTCTTCCTGTAACATATATCGTTCAGAGGCTCATGCCTGTCATAGCTAGGGTGATATACTAAAGTATACAAAAAGTGATTGATTACTTGCCACTGTTAATTATTAGGGCAGCCTCCCAGTCCACCATTATTTTGACACCATATCACCTCAGTTTAGACCCAGCTTTATGCAAATCTGTTTTGACGCTGGTCAAATGGGAACAGTCCAGCTTGAACTGCCAAGCAAGTTATTTCCTGAACAAGAACACAAGCAACCCAGGACCAGTTTTGCTCTGATTATGGGTTCATCAGCCAGGTATACCTCGGGAACCAGTGACACAGTGTGCACAATACCCATGTTCGGGCATAATAGTCTCAAATAGGACGGCATACTAAACTACACAAAAAGTGATGAATGGAGTGGTTGAATTAATCTCAACCACTGGTAATTACTCGGGCTACATTCCAGTCCATCATTATTTTGTACACCATGTCACCTTAGTGTGGTCCCAGCTATATGCAAATCAGTCTCAACCCTGCTTCAATGGGAACAGTCCAGCCTGAATTACCAAGCCAGGTCTTCCCTGAACAGAAAGACGAGCAAACCGGGACAGGTTTTGCCCTTCTTATGGACTCATTAGCCTGGTATAGTTTGGTTCCAGTGACACAGTGTGCATGGGAGCTACGTCTGGGCATACTTTTCCTACTTAGGGCAACACACTAAAGATTACGAAAAAGTAATGGATGTAATGCTTAAAATAATCTCAGCCACTGGTAATAGCTCAGACCGCATCCCAGCCCATAGTTATTTTGCACACCAAGCCATCTCAATTTGGACCCAGATATGTGCAAATCAGTCTTGACCCTGCTACAGTGGGAACAGTCTAGCCTGAACTGTCAAGCCAGGTGTTCCCTGAACCAAAACAAAGGCAAACCATGACTGTTTTTTAATCATTTTTATTGGCTCATCCGCAGGATATACTTTGGTTCCACTGACACAGTGTGCACAAGACCCACATCAAGGCAAAACTTAGGGCGACATTCTACAATGTACGAAAAGTGTGAATGGACGGCCTGAATGAATGTCAGCCACTGGTGATGAATAAGGAACTGGAGATAGTGTGAGGTGATTTCCACCAGTGCATTGAAAACAATGCAGAGTATTTTTTACTTATTCTCTGAATCACCAGAAGCCATTGCACTTCTTTAAGGGACAGAATGATATGCAAACTTTTTTTTATATTGAAACACAGCCTGATTGCAAGGTTAATCAGTCTCTTGAGTTTCTTAATCTCTTTTTTCGCAATCCAATATAGACCATGATGGAAAAGTCCAATCTCAATAGCAGCAATACTCTTGTTAGTTAATTTGATGATAAAACTGAAGTAATGCGAGGATCTTTCAAAATAAGGTTGTTACTTCAGAGGTATTTCCATTAAATAAGAGGTCCAAATTGAACCATACCACAAGGTTTATTGCTGATTTTAGGGAGCTGGCGTAGTTTCAGGTGCCAGCTTACAAACAATTGATTCACAAAAAATGGTTGCAAATCAAATTGTGCACTGACATTTTGTGAATCGATTCAGATTTTGGGAATCGACTTACATACTAATAGGTCAGTTCACAAAATCACTATTCTATTGCAGGCAGGAATTCGACCTTCCTCATCAATATTCAGGAGATAGGCATAGAATTTATGGGAGCTTTTTTTCATCCAATTATAAATATCTTTATAGGCAGTTGGGCTTGATGTTGGTGTGTACTTTGTATGAACTAACTCATATGTTCAGTTGAATAGCATCTCCATTGGGTTGGTTCTGACGTTGGTATTGAGTAATCTGGTGAAGTAGCGATCTCATGATACGTTGAATAGAGAAGAACATAGATTCAGAGGTAATCCTTGTGGAGTCCCGTATTCTATAGTCTTCACTATCAACGAAGAGGAACCACTTTTGTTTTGATGGCTCAACTTTAACAAGAGCGGTTTACGTAATAGGAGAATAGGGGAGTCATTTCTCTGTGCCAGGAATCACTTCTCCAACTGGCACAGTAATATTTTGTGGTCTACAGTCATAAACTGCCAACAGTCACATAAAGAATAACGTTCCTGAGCATCCTGCATCCAAAGAAAGAAGCATATCTTCTTTACTATCTGCATTCGTGGTTTCAGCTCCTCTTACAGTTTGAACCCAGATTGTCTGTGGTGAAGGGTCCAGGGAGATTCTTTTGGAACAGTATAAGGTGTAAGCATATGGCAAAGAAACTGGTAAAGCGATATATTGAATAAAGGCGAGGCATGAAGAAGCCTAGGAGAAGCAATAGATGGAAGGCATGTGAGCAGTGGAGGACACATTTGCTTTTTTATGTAAAAGTACAATGCTGAAGGAGAGACTGTAAGTGACCTTATACTCTTTTCACTTAGGCTGAACGGTTAACAAACGCTGTTGTTTTTCAAGTTTCAAAGTACCACGTCTAAAAGGGCTGGCATTTAAATATCAATAAACACATGACAAATTCTCTATAACTGATATCCCAAGGTATGCCTAAGTAAATAAAATTCGAATTAATTGGTACATTTACCAGAAAAGCATTACAAATTATATTATAAATAGCGTTCAGATGGATGCTGCCTGCGTGGATAAATTACTGTACAAGTCACAGTGCACTTTCAATGCATTTAGGTTTTAAAGAGGTACAAATTGTGAATGACTTATTTTTGACGTAACATAAACATTACGTGTGACATTTACATTTATTGTAAATGACAATCAATTAAGGAAAAAGTCTGGAAACTTACCTTGCAAATACCATTTTGGCGTATGCAGGAAAATACAGAAATTACGTGAGACATAATGCGTGTTTCATAAACTGTATTCACCGAGCGTTTTAGTTCTTACAAATCGTCCCGTCTTAACAGTGTTGCACAACTTACATTTGACTTGAGAACCACAAAAATAAATTAATTGAACCAACCTCATGTCTGCTCAAAATGACTGTCGTGCAAGAATCGTTTGGAGAATAAATGTATTACATGCGTAATACACGTCCACTGAGTGACTAAAAACAACGCATATTATTGAAATTTATCTGGAAACATCTCACGAGATTTAGCGACAAATAAAAGTAGAACATAAGAAAATAAATTGCTTAATTATATTGCATGGCATCTATATAATTGTATAATAATGTCTCTGCGGGAAAACACACTCTTTTTTACAATCTACCACGTTTGACAGGCAGCAAGATAGAAGTACAAAGAGCACTATAATACATTTTACAACAAATCATTTGTTTTTGTTGAAGCAATAACCAATCGAAATAACCTCTGTCATAAAAAAAAAAAACATTCAACAAGTAGAAGTCTTATGAGGATACTCTATAAAGAGGTACATTTACTTGGATACGAAAACCATAAAAACAACATTAATATATTAACGATATTAATTTAAGGCCTGGGAAACAAAAGCAGTAACACATTGTAAGGTGATGAGTTCTGCCCATCAAATCCATCTGTACTCGTTTCTTTGTGATACCTAGGGGCATATTTATACTCTGTTTGCACCCAATTAGTGTAATTTTTTTTAACTCTAATTCGGTGCAAAACTAACTCCATATTTATACTTTGGTGCTAGACCCCTCTAGCACCAAATTTATGGAGTTAAAGTCATTTTTTGAAAGTGGAGACCTACTTTGCCTTAATGAGATGCAAGGTAGGCGTTCCCGTGCAAAAAATGACTCTATGGCCTTACCGCCATATTTAGGGGCATATTTATACTCTGGGGCATATTTATACTCTGTTTGCACCGAATTAGAGTCATTTTTTATACTCTAACTCGGTGCAAATCTAACTCCATATTTATACTTTAGTGCTAGACCCATCTAGCACCAAGGCCCTGATTTAAACTTTTTTTTGCACCGCATTAACGTCATTTTATGACGCAAAAGTGGCGCAAACTTACAAAATATTGGCCCTTATTTATACTTTTTGCTGCAAAACTGCACTAACTCAGTTTTGCACCAAAAAGTTTAGCACCGGCTTGCACCATTTCTGTGCACCAGCCGGGCACCATATTTATGGAATGGTGCAAGCCGCTGCAAAGGGTAGGCTAGAGTTTAAAAAAATTACTTTAGTCGGGTGGGGCTGGCAGTATAAAGAAGAGGGTTTAGCACCAAAAAATGGCTTTAGGCAGGTTAGAGTAAAAACAAAATGACTCTAACCAGATTAGCGTCATTTTATGGTGCTAAACCTACCATGCCACATGACTCCTGCCTTAGAAAAGGCAGGAGTCATGTCCACCACCCCAATGGCCAGCACAGAGGAAAGGGGTCCCCTGGGCATGGCCATTGCACCCTGTGCCATGTATGGGGGCCCATTTCAGGGCCCCGTATGGCACTTTCAAAAATAAAATGCACTTACCTGTACTTACCTGGGATGGGGTCCCCCATCCTCGCAGTCCCTCTAGTGTGGGTGGGTGTGCCCCTAGGGCCTAAGGAGGGCACCTCTGGGCTTATTCCATGGTGTTCCACCATGGAAATAGGGCCACAGGTCCCCTAACGCCTGCCCTGACCCAGGTCTTAAAAAATGGGGCAAAGAAAGCTTTGCCCCATTTTTTGACCCCTCCTCCCTCCCTTGCACCATTTTTACATGGGAGTATAAATATGGTGTTAAGGCCATAGAGTCATTTTTTTGCACGGGAACGCCTACCTTGCATCTCATTAAGGCAAGGTAGGTTTCCACTTTCAAAAAATGACTTTAACGCCATAAATTTGGCGCTAGATGGGTCTAGCACCAAAGTATAAATATGGAGTTAGTTTTGCACTGAATTAGAGTTAAAAAAAATTACGCTAATTCAGTGCAAACAGAGTATAAATATGCCCCTTAGCGTCAAAAAATGATGCTAATCTGGTCAGAATCATTTATTTTGACTCAAAACTGCCTAACGTAATTTTTTTTTAAGCTAGCCTACCCTTTGCAACGGCTTGCTCCATTCCATAAATATGGTGCCCAGCTGGTGCTAAAAAATGGTGCAAGCCGGTGCAAAACTTTTGGGGGCAAAACTGCCTTAGTGCAGTTTTGCACCAAAAAGTATAAATAAGGCCCCTAGTTTATGACCATTTACTGTGCGTGAGCCTTAAACCTGTGATTAACCCATGGTAAACTAATGGTAAAAGGACGGCGCATGTTTAACACCAGTGTGCACCTTTTAAGATATGGCTGCTGTGATGCAGCCTGAGTAAGGTGCACTTGGCTAGTTATAGGTGAATATGTGTGCACAAGTGTGAGGGCTGCATGTGGAAGGTTCTTGCCATGTGGAGCCCAGTAACTGTGCATAAGTAGCCTGGTGTAGAGGAAACTCTGCAGGATCAGATATTGACCTGGGGCGGGCCTAATAAAGCCAGTGTACCTTCATAGGAAAAGGCAGTGGGGTTTACTGCCTTGTCTGCAGTGACACTACATTATACACCTATGGGAAAGGCTGCCATAGAGTGCAGTTTTTCTTCATTTTGTCCTAAAAAGACCAGTTACGGATCTAATTGGTATGTAACCTATGCAGGAAAATCAATACTGCAAGTCCTAAAAATGTATTTGTACAGAGAATGGGTCATCCTGGACTGTCATATTTCTCTGGCTCAGCTTAAGATCAGAGCCCAGGCTTTTTTGTCAGCCTGCCATGCCGAGATAATAATATTTCACTACAGCAGCAAGAACAAACGCCTCCTCACACAAAGGGTTCAATTAACAGTGCTTCGCTTAGCTCCTGAGTTGGAAAGGGGTGAGGATGAAAGATATGATTCAATCAGTCATATGCCCAACTGTAGCAGGGATTGGCAAACCAAAGTAAACTGAACAAAGGAGAGAGCCCAGACATCTGGAGCTAACACATGAGGGAGATCCCTTTGAATGGATGGTGGGAAAGGCCCTGGCAGTGATGTCAGCGAGGTGTGAAGTGAGGCCCCCAGAGCAGATGTGGCTAGTGATTCCTGGATGATTCCATTTTGAAATGTCCTACCAGGCTGTGCAGGAGGATTGGGACAGGTATGGAGAGGTGATGTGGCACCCCAGGATAGGGCAGAGGTGCCTTGCTTCTGGAACATTCGGCCCTCCTCTTAAAAGGTCTTGTTCAAGGGAGAAAGCTCTCCCTTGGTTGTATTTTTCTGCTGGAAACTGGAACAGCAGGCGTCAGCCACGGATAGCTAGTAGGAGATACCCCCAGTACCCATCTGGACTAAGTACTCTTATTTTAGTTGATCCTAGGACGAATGTGGCTCTACCCAGTACCAGGAAAGCTGGTCTGCATACACCCCTAAGGGCAAGTTGGGGGAAAGACTAGGCTTCTGCACTAAGGAGGATCAAAGTGTAACAGAAAACCAAGGTCAAAGACTGGCACAGGAAGCCAATGACCATAGCTCCCTGCAAGGTTCGATACCTGGCCTGGAAGCCTCAGGAAAATGCTCCCGGTGGCTATGGCTAGCCACCACGAGCAAAATGAGCCCAAGTTGAATTAAACAGGCCTTGGGGGCCTGAGATATCTGCCGGAGATGGATTTGACCTTTGTCCCCAAGTGATCGTAGCACATGGAGATCTGCTGCTAGCTGATGAAACTCCCCGGATGTTCAGGGCCCGGAAGTCACCACATGGAATCCTTTTAATTTTCAGCCCTAGGAGGGAGTGTGCATGGATCCCCCTCCCCAGAGACCTGGAGGCAGAGGCATTCCAACCCCTGAGCAGTACTACAGACAGGGGGCCAGGCACCATAGGAAATTGGGGAATCACCACTGCACCCCAGACAAATGGAGGAGGAGTGGGCCAGGACCACGTCCCTGGGCCCATGGCACCAGGCAAGTGCATGGGGAGTACCACAATTCTCCCCCAGTAGGGGCAGGGCCACCCTACTCTCGGTACCCATGTCCAGGTGGAGAGGGAGGCTGCCACAATGAGCTGCACCCTGCTTGCAGGAGCAGGCAGGGCAGAAGAGACCTGCCAGCTCCCGCAGCTACCCAGATGAGTACTGGTCACTCTAGCAAGTCATGGGGCAGCAAGGGGTGGGTTACCTCAACTGCCTCTAATATTTGGAAGCAAGGGGGTTACACAGTGGGAGCAGGCTCCCCCAAATAAGAAGAGAGAGCTGCACGGAATGAGGCATCTACCACGGGCAGTGGGAGAGACGCTCATAAAATATTCATAGTTCCTGGAGGAGTGCCCCATAATGTCCTGCATGGCTGAAATGGAACAAATCCTTTTCTGTTGCTTGTGGTGGTCCCAGGATGCTGGGACCACCACTAATTATTGCAAAGGAGTGTGGGGAAGTTGCAGGAGCTTCACAGCTCCCCCCAAAGAAGCCCAAAGATGCATTTTAAATGTATTGACCCAACATGTGCGGGGTCTCTCAAAGAAGAACCAACCCAAGATTGTCTTCATTTTACAAGCATTCTTCAGGCTAGAGCATGTGTTCTTCAGGTGGGAGTGTGGTACATCTATGGCTGTAGTTATTGTGGCTTGAAGGGGTCTAATGAAAGGTACAGATGGCACAACACCCTCTTGGGGTTGTAGTCTATGGTTGCATGTTACATGATCCAAAGGTGAAGACCTTTAGGGTCTGTTTTTATTATTGTGCTTTCAGTATTAGCAAGTCTTTAAAGAAGCATGCAGACACAGGTGATGATCATTTTTTAAACACTTTATTGAAATAGTAGTGTTGACATGTTAAATTTTTCATTGATATAATCATGGTGCCAGTGTTACTGATCAAAATGCATATGCATATGCTTTAGTAATAGTAATAAGTGCATTCACACATGGTTATTATTGATTATTGCATTTACTCCTAGAATGATGGTGTTTTTGACATGTGAGTGATTGATTGATTTTGACCCTTTAGGTGGTCAGTGATGATGAAATGGCATCAAAGGTTTTCCACCAGACAGATGTGCATTTATATATTACTGCATAGTGTTGGATATTGTATGTATAATAAATGTACTTCTCCTTTTTCTAAAGAAAAGTACTGGCTAGATAATCATTTATGTAGTATTATTATGGTGTGTCACCACCTCCCGTGAGTAGGCCTTGGACTGCTCTGCTCTGCTATCCTGAGAAAGTCAAGCGCTACAGTGGGATTTTTGGTTCCCAGTGGAGGGTAATAAACCTATTACTTATGCAGGCCACACAACTAATGGTTCATTTCCTTACACACACATATTCTTCGCTTTGTGACAAAATGTGTACCTTCATTTTGGACATTATTATTGCATGCTTGCAACAGTAATCAGAACATTTCTAAAATATTGGCATTTAATAAAATAACATTACCTTCTAAATTACAAACTTTACAGCTGAAATAAATTAATCCACACTTGATATTACGCTGTTCATATTCCTCATACTATAAATATAATATTTGTTTAAAAATACATTATATATGCATCATCAAAGAGTGCATCAAAGATGTAAACATGAAAAGACTATAGATCCAAAGTTTAGGATTCATCTATCTATTCTTTTATAGAGCTTCTGTAGTATAATGGGTTAACTTTGCAGGTGGCTGTGAGGCTGTAACATATTTAAAAAAGCCACAGAATCATGACACAGTCTTTCCTGTCCTAAAGGTACAGTTTCTCCTAAAACAGGGCCACTGGAAGAAGGAATGACTTTAATCTGCCTTACCAATCAACCCAAAGGTAGTTTACAACCTCATTCTGGCTTTTGGTCACTTTTATTGGTGATTGGCTCTGCAAATGTACGAGAGAACACTATCTAGGGTCAAATGTAAGTCTCCGTAAGAGAGTGCAAATCCAATATAATGATTCACATTATGTGAACTGGCACTCGTAAATGAATTTACTCACTTTGAAACATTTTCTGGTAAGGCACAACATTGTGAGCAGAAGAATGTTGTGAACATCCCAGGGAAGGGGCAGCTATTATACTAGGTAAACATTAACAAACTTAAGAGCTTGCTGATATTCACAAACATTTACTAGGCCTGAACAATGGTTGGAGATTTACTCCTCTGAAGGGCAGGAGTAATTATTTTTTCAGAGGAGAAGTAAAGGGGAAACTCCCAAAATTATTGAAGTGTAGGTGGAAGGAATTCTCCACAAGCAAAATATATTTTTTTCAGTGGAGAAATACATAAATAATAATAATATTACAGAGAAAATCCATTTAGCTGGGACCTTTCCGTACATGGAATATACCTTTCCATAGTCCATGTGTGAATATAAATGCACACCCTTGTGAATCTCCTGCAGTTGCAGGTTCTCCGGAGTACAGCTGAAGTTCTTTGAGAAATCCAACAAAGTTGCAGCTCTGCTAAAAGCATAGGAGATAGCTAGGTTAATACTTTTGTAATGTGACTCAGATCCTTAGATGATGGAATGTGCTCCCATTTGACTATTGGGAGGCAACAGTGAACATCGCCCCCTCAATACTTTAGTTACTAAAGTGAGTTTCATTTGCCCATGTGTCTGGCTCAAAGCAAGCTTCAATCAAATCAATCAACAGCTCCTATGATCATCTCTTGGAGGATGAGTTTTCTTCTAGTCAAGTCAATGAAATGTGTGACTACTCTGATGTTGTCTTAGTATTGTCAGTTAGGCCCACATTAAGACATTGGCTGTATAAACCGCCTACTGCCGCGGTGATGGCCGCCAAAAGACGTCACCCTGGCTACCATCATTCAGCAGATTATGACCACAGCCGGACTTCTGCCACAAGAAGGGCAGAAAGCCAGCCGTGGCCATACTGGTGGATGATGTAAAAAAATGTAAATTTGCACTTGTATAGCGCACTACTCACCCGTTAGGGTCTCAAGGCGCTGTACTCATACCGCTATGGAACCCCTCCTGGCTTTTCCCTGTGAGGTGCCCACTCCTGGGCACCCCCAGGGTGAAGACAGGCATCCAAGCGCTGTTGGGGCCGTTGTGGAGATTAAGCAAGCTATTGCCCAGAGTTGCAGAGTGGGACCCATTAATTAGATTAGGCACTGAGGCAAGAATTATCTGATCCAAGGGAATTGAGCCCAAGACCTGCCGAAGCGGGACTTGAACCCTGGTCTTGAGCCAGATCTCTGCTTCAGGGTCTGCCGCTCTAACCATTGTGCCACACTTCTCCACTTCTCCAGATGATGGTAAGGTGGTGCTGCTACCACCAGCACCGCCACGTCAGTAGACCACTGCCAGCCGTACCATGACACATGATATGGTCTGTTGGTGTTCTGCTGATGGGCATGTCTTGTTCCCTGCCGGAAGACCACCTGGATGCAGGTAAGTTGGGCGTCCGACAGGGGAGGGGGGGTGTTGTGTGTGTGTGGGGTTGTGTGCATGAATGTATTAGTGTGTGTGTGAATGCGTCTGTGTGTGTGTAGTGTTGTTTGCGTGGGTGTATGCATGTGTGTGAATGTGTGAAAGAATGGAAATGTGAATGAGTGTCTGCATGTCAGTGTGAATGTGTGTACGGATGTGTAAGAGCATGAATGGGATGTATGCATGTATGAATGCGTGTATGCCAATATGAGTGAGTAGGTGTATGTGTGGTGCGTGTCTGCGAGTGTGTGCATGTATGGGGGTGGTGGGTGATGAGAAGGGTGGTGGGGGGCATCTGGGGAATGTTTGCTGGGGTGGGTGAGCCTCCTACCAGTGACAGGGAAGGAATTTCCTGTCACTGGTAGGGCCTACCGCCATGGTTTTTGTGGCGTTGCTAATGCCACGAAAACCATGGCGATAGGCAGGCTCAAAATGCTGCTGGCGGTACAATAGCGGCCGCCGGACTGGAGATTGTCCAGCAATGACCTGCAATGGGGGTGGGAGTGGTAAATTAGCAGGTTGGCTGCAGTCAACCCGCCAATGTCATAATGTGGAGGTATGAACTGCCAGACTGTTGGCGGTACTACCACCACATCACCATCTACCGCTTGGGTCATTATGACCCCCTTAGTAATGTATCTCACTTGGTCAGGGCCTGTTCACTCCCATATTTGTATTAACCGTAACCTTTCATTTTGGTGAAGAAAGAGGCATTACTGATGATAACAACTTTGGTAGACCTATATGATAGGACTCCTGTTTGTCCCTATATGACTTATATATATATGATACAATTTCCAAAACCACTGCATCATCGACTACATGCAGAACACTGTGTGTCCCTAAATCATAGTTATAAACAATCGATGTCGTTGATGACTACGTCACAACATATTTTGTCTCTTTAAATGGTTTTACTTATATTTTTAGATGCATTAAATGCAACTGTAATTCACATAATTCAATAGTCTAATCCTATCCAATTAATTGTATTTAAAAACATATTAAATGTGTTTAATGAGTTTATAAGTATCACATTTAATGACCTTAAACTAAGCTTTAATAATGGTTTATTAGATATAATTAATTTCATTTATTAACCTAATGTTTCCTTCTTACAGTACTGGATTAATTCATTATTTATTTAATTTAAAAACCTAAACCTAATTGTTCCCAATAATTAATTGATTTATTATTGATTTAATTTAATAACTGATTCCTAACCATTAAGGAAACATTGTTAATTTCCTATTAATTTAACAACGTAACCCTGCCCTTTAAGTTGTCAATATTTGACACTAATAAATTAATATTAATCATTATTTATTCTTTATAATTATGTTTTGTTTAATTCATATGAGTGATAATTAAGAGACCTTTCCACTGGCTACCCCTAGATGCAGAATTTACTTTGTTAACCTGCATCACACATAGATTAACTTTAACTCCTGCAAATTTTGATTTTACAGTAGCTCAGTAGTTTCCTGCACAAATGACTCCTCACCTTCCTCTTGCCCTCTGATCCTTCATTCTTGCCCTTCCCTATTGCCTTAGTCCTTCCTGCCTTACTATCTTCATTATTTCTTCTGAGCTTTCCAATCTTGCCCATCCCCTCACCCCTGCCTTTACTCTCCCATATTCCAGTTTAACATTTTCTTTGAGCTTTCATTTATTTCTCTTCCCTCCTCCCTCTCCAGAGAGACTTATTTCCCACCTTTCTCTATCCTGCTTTACATACTTTCACTCTCACCCCTTTCATACCCTTCCTCTAAACCCCAACCCCTCTCTACCTCATCCCGCCCTTCATTCTCAGCACCTTACTCAATTTGACCATCCTGACTTCTTCCTAAATGTCCTGTCTCCATCTAGTTATAATGGCTCTCCTCTTAATATTATTATTAGTACACTTCTCTTCTACTAATGTTTCAATATAATTTGAGATCTCCTTCTCTTTGCTGTTGTTACACTGTAAAGCTCTCTGACTTCTAAGCAGAGTGGGCTATAAAAATGTCAGTAAATAAAAAATAAATTAACAAAGCAAGGCACCTTGAACTACCTTCCTAATTAACAGAAAAAACTCCCAATCACTGAAGAGAATAGAAGCAACAGAAACAAACTGCATTTTGAAAGCAAAGAAAACCAAAACACTAAACCAGGCTTTTCCTGTCTGGGTCCAAAACGTTGTAAGGATCTGCCTGAGGACCTAAGATTAAATAACATTCTTGTCTCATGTAGAAGTCCAAAGACCCACCTATGCAGGGCACATTTATAAGATGCTGCTGCTCCTTGTTCCTTTATTATAAACTTTCTAAACCCCCTTGTTTTCTTTTGCTATGTTTACACAATTCGTAACTTTAATATATTTCTCTTGATAAAAGTAAACTGTTACATTGCCCATATTGTTACATCTGCAATATATAGAAAATAAACAATTTAAAGGCATAACCTAACCTTTAGTTATTTGTATTTAATTTATGTTGTAATTTATTTGCCAACCTAACCATGACAATCAGACAAGTTAAGGTGAGGATCACAGAAAATCGGTGTGGTATCTGATGTAAAAAGACTATCACTAAGATGAGCATACATTTTCTTACCAACAACCATGCCTCATATGACGTTCATTGTCCTAGAAAAACGTCACAACATGAATAAACAAGCTCTTTTCCATAGTGAAAAACATTGGATTCTCTGCCTTGCCACACATATGACTGGCCTCAATGATGGCATTCATTAGAGCAAATTTGACAACTGATTGACCACCCTGTTGATGGTACCATTCATATACCTGATATCTACATGCATCATCACTGCTCAGTACTTTCTCTGGTGGACCTTCTGAGTATTGATCATCATCTACCACTCTTGTAAACTGTCTCCCTATGCAGACATCTTTCCACATTTATATGGGACTTTTGTCACTCCCATTGACGAATAAGGATTGGGTTCAAATCCCTTTTACAACCCTGAACCACTTACATCAGTTATATTTAAAATACTTTTCGGGGAGACTCACGGTCTGTCAGTGGTAATCACCATAGGAGTATTATTTTATTATCACTCATAGGCTTCTGTGAAATGTTATTGAGGTGTAAAATGTCACAGTCTGCTATTGACTCCAGTTTGTCTCTCTGCATGTGACTTTGCATTCATCCCATTAGATTATGGGAGCCACTCACTGCCTACTGGATTGGTTCATTATGTCTACGTTTTACGATGACTACACTCCCCAGGCACCCCTCCCGGGCGATGGCATTCCGTTCTGGACAATGTGTCATTGGTTGCATGCTGCCGGCAAGGTACGCACCCCTTCTCTCTTTCTACTGCCTGTCTGTGTGCAGGCAGACCTCAAGCATTCCACTTTAGCTGGCAATAATGACTAGGGGTGGCTGTAACTTGCAGAGGTTTACTTCTCAAACATTTGTGGATTTACATAAAAAGTCTGCAAGATTCTGAAGAGTTCCACCCACCCCTAATTATGTACAAAACCAAGCATGGAGTGCTTTACACTCTAAGGTATCGTAAAGAGGATGTGCACATACATTCCACATGTCCATCCAAGTAAATGAGATTAGTACATGCTAGATTCTCTCAGGAATGGCTACTAGCATCTGCTGTAGCTGTGTTTTGGAATGTGTTTACATTTTCTCTCTGCTGTACTGTAGTTATTCATAAAATGATTTGTACTGCAGAAGTGCAATGGATGTCTACTTCTCCTGCGGGAGAGAGAAGGAGATCCTGCTGATGAATCAGCACGGAGAGGAACAGCGGGGACAGTAAATACCCCGTGCCCAGTTAAACATGGTCAATTATGGCATACTATGATATGAACCACTTAGGTAAGTATTCAACTTTTATTTGCTTATGCAGGGTCATCCCCAATCTTTTTGCCTCCTGCCTCCTATTTTTTCTGACCTGTTGCTGTTGGCTTTCGAACTCTGAGCACTTTACCACTGCTAACCAGTGTTAAAGTGCATATGCTCTCTGTGTAAATTGAATGATTGATTGGTTTATCCATGATTGGCATATTTGATTTACTAAGTAAGTCCCTAGTACAGTGCACTAGACGTGCCCAGGGCCTGGAAATTAAATGCTACTAGTGGGCCTGCAGCACTGGTGTGCCACCCACAGTAGTAGACCTGTAATCATGTCTCAGAACTGCCACTGCTGTGTCTGTGTGTGCAGTTTTAAACTGTAAATTTGACTTGGCGAGTGTACCCACTTGTCAGGCCTAAACCTTCCCTTTTCTTACATGTAAGACACCCCTAAGGTAGGCTCTAGGTAGCTCCAAGGGCAGGGTGCAGTGTGTGGTTAAGGTAGGACATATAGTAATGTGTTTTATATGTCCTGACAGTGAAAAACTGCTAAATCTGTTTTTTCACTGTTGCAAGGCCTGTCCTTCTCACAGGTTAACATGGGGGCTACCTTTAAATATTATTAAAGTGTAGATTCCCTTTGGGAGCAGATAGACATGGGAGTTTGGGCTCTCTGAGCCCACAATTTAAAAATACAAATTTTAGTAAAGTTGATTTTAAGATTGTGGCGGTCATTCTGACCGCAGCGGGCGGCGGTCGCCGCCCGCCATGCGGTCACCGCCAAATGGCCGCTCCGCGGTCAGGAGACCACGGATGCCATTCTGGCTTTCCCGCTGGGCCGGCGGGCGACCGCCAAAAGGGCGCCCGCCGGGCCAGCGGGAAAGCCCCTGCAACATAGAAGCCGGCTCCGAATGGAGCCGGCGGTGTTGCAGGGGTGCGACGGGTGCAGTAGCACCCGTCGCGATTTTCACTGTCTGCAAAGCAGACAGTGAAAATCTTCATGGGGCCCTGTTAGGGGGCCCCTGCACTGCCCATGCCAGTGGCATGGGCAGTGCAGGGGCCCCCAGGGGCCCCACGACACCCGTTCCTGCCATCCTGTTCCTGGCGGTAAGAACCGCCAGAAACAGGGTGGCGGGAAGGGGGTCGGAATCCCCATGGCGGCGCTGCAAGCAGCGTCGCCATGGAGGATTCCCTGGGCCAGGGTTCCCGCCGGTTCCCCTTTTCTGACTGCGGCTTTACCGCCTCGGTCAGAATGGCCCTGGAAGCACCGCCAGCCTTTTGGCGGTGCTTCCGTGGTCCCCGGCCCTGGCGGTCATGGACCGCCAGGGTCGGAATGACCCCCTGTGTGTTTGAAAATGCCACTTTCAGAAAGTGGGCATTTTCTTGCTTAACCTATTTCTGTGACGCTGCCTGTTTGTGGATTCCCTGTCTGGGTCAGGTTGACAGTTGGGCTGGTTGCACCTCTCACTAGACAGTGACACAAAGGGAGCTGGGGAGTAGTCTGCATTTCCTGATGAGCCATCTGTGCTAGGAGGGAGGGGAGGAGTGGTCACTCACACCTGAAAGGGCTGTGCCTGCCCTCACAGAATGCAGTCTCCAACCCCCTGGTGTGTGTCTGGGGCCTGGCCTGGGAAAGGCAGGATTTCACAAACAAGAGAGACTTTGCTTTGAAGTAAGCCCACTTCAAAGGGCAAAATGGGTATAAGAAGGGCACTCAAAACCACAGACTTCAGAACGCTTCTGAAAACCAAGAGGAAACTTTACCTGGAGAAGAGCTGAAGAGCTGAAGAGCTGAGGAAGAAGAGCTGCCCTGCCTGTGACTGTGCTTTGTGGAGCTATCCTGCAGTTGCTGCTTCTGCCTGTGCTAGAGGACAAAGACTGGACTTTGTGTTGCCTTCCTTCTTGTGAAGATCTCCAAGGGCTTAATTTAGAGCTTGCCTCCTGTTGTTTGAAGTCTCAGGGACAGCAAAGACTTCTCGCTGCCACCACCTGCAGCCTCTGGAGAGACTCCTACTCTGCCAAGTTGTGCCCATCCAGTTCCTGGGACCCTGAGAAGAGAAGGTGGCAGCCCAAGAGTAGGAAATCCACACACCGACTGCCGTTGGGGGAAAAGATCGATGCAACTTCGATCTGCAGCTGAAAAATGTACGTGCCACTGGCTTCGCGGCTGAAAATCAACGCTCGCCTACAACGTGACTGGAAGATCGACACCCGGAGCTGGGGAAACAACGCACAGCATCGCTGATGGAGGCTGGTGAGATCGCAACCCGTGGGAAGGGCGACCCCCTGTGGGGGCAATACTTTTTTTTTTAGTAGTTGTAGGGTTTTCATTGTGGCCCCCAAGGAAACCATACAACTACTAAGAAAAAGAAAAAAAAAATATATATATATATATATATATATATATATATATATCACTTTTGTCAATACATGTGTGGTTTCCCTGGGGGCTGCGATCTGCCCCCAGGGAAACCAGACCCACATATAAAAGTGATCTATATATATATATTTATATATATATATATATATATATATATATATATATATATATATATATATATATATATATATATATATCTATATATATGTGTGTATATATATATATATTTGCCACCAGTTGTCTTGCAGTTGCAGCTTGTGTCTTCAAAGCAATGGACATACTTCAACTTACGCATTTCAACTGTAGCTTTTAGGCAGCAATAAAAAAGTCAAGTAAGTCTTGTGATTATGTCTCTGCTTCAAAAGGATCAGACTTTTGTCTAGTGGCATATTTAGTGCCATAAAGAAGCGCTGAAGGTTTATATGCCTACTGCAAAGAGCAAATCTGTATTTTATGTAAATAGCTGAGTACATTAGTAAAGTCAGCCATTACCTGCGCTATAATACAAATGAAATGTATGTGCGGGGGCAGGGAGTGGCTATGGAGAGATGAAGGGCACTTTTGCTTAGTGGTAATGAGGGAATCCGAGGAGGAGGACATGGGAGTGGGAGCACCAATAATGATTGTTGTACTGGGCGCAGGAGGTGCTAAAGACTGTTATGAATGGTATGTGACAAGGTGTTTTTTGAGTGTCTTGAAAGAACGTGCTGATTGAGGGAAGAAGCGCAGGTAAGGTGACCTCTACTGTTGCATGTATCACACACACACCAGCAATTTTGTGACTGTTTACGTAGGCTAGTGTTTTAGAGCAACAGTTTAGCCAGTAGCAGAGATGGCATCTTGATGGATGACTGCTGCTGATGCCGTCACTCGGGTTAAAGAGGACAGCTCTGACATAGGATCAGAGACTGAGACAGCAGATACTGAGACAGCATCTGAGGGATAGGACAATGGTGCAGACTCTGGGAGTGATTTTTCAGTCAGAGGAGTCCCATTCGATAACTCCTCTACCAGTAATTATGAGGGAGGTGATGAGGACAGTCCTGCTGTCACTTTGCAAGCACAGTCTGTACAACAGGGCAATAGTGGGTTAGCCCAACACAGGGAGCAAGTGAATGCGGCAGCAAGCACAGAGAGAGAGTGCTCTCTTGGGAGCTCCCCAATTTAGTTCAGCCCCAAATTCCACTGCCTAAATCGTATTGTGGACACATCAAAATTATCTATCACAAAACAAACTGGTTTTGTATGGCAGACACCTGTGTTTTTGATCCTGGGTTCGGCGGCCATATAGGGAAACATACTAAACCCAAACATTTCTGGAAACTAGACATCCGGGGGAGTCCACAGAGGTGTGACTTGTGTGGATTCCCCAAAGTTTCCTTCCCCAGAATACCCTGCAAAGCTGAAATGTTGAATAAAAACTATGGCCCATATTTATACTTTTTGACGCAAAACTGCGCTAACGCAGTTTTGCGCCAAAAAAATTAGCGCCGGCTAACGCCATTCTGAAGCACCATGCGGGCGCCGTATTTATTGAATGGCGTTAGCCGGCGTTAGCCGACCGGCGCTGCCAGGTGTGCGTGAAAAAAAACGACGTACACCAGGCAGCGCCGGCGTAGGGTAAAATGGCGTTTGGGCTTCCCAAAATGGGGCAAGTCAGGCTGAGGCAAAAAAATCGTGGCCCCCCTATGCCACAAAAAAAAATTACAAAAATACTTACCACAACTTACCTTTTCTTCCCTGGGATGGGTCCCTCCATCCTTGGGTGTCCTCCTGGGGTGGGCAAGGGTGGCAGGGGGTGTCCCTGGGGGCAGGGGAGGGCACCTCTGGGCTCATTCTGAGCCCACAGGTCCCTTAACGCCTGCCCTGACCCAGGCGTTAAAAAGAGGCGCAAATGCGGGGTTTTTTGCCCCGCCCACTCCCGGGCGTGATTTTTGCCCGGGAGTATAAATACCACGCACATGCCTGGGAGTCATTTTTTAAGACGGGAACGCCTACCTTGCATCTCATTAACGCAAGGAAGGTGTTCACGCAAAAAAATGACGCTAACTCCATGAACTTTGGCGCTAGACGCGTCTAACGCCAAAGTATAAATATGGAGTTAGTTTTGCGTCGAATTTGCGTCGAAAAAAACGACGCAAATTAGGCGCAAACGGAGTATAAATATGCCCCTATATTTTTCTCGCATTTCTGTCACACAAACTACAGGAATATGCTGGGATCCACAAAATTCCTATCACCCAGTGATTCCTCACCTGTCCTGATAAAAACACTACCCCACTTGAGTGCCTGTCACTAATGCCTGCGTCAGGAATGGCTCACGCCAGGGTCAATAGTTGCCTCATGTAAGGACCAACATTGACCGTTGTGTGATCTATTCCTTTTGCGGGCACTAGGCCTACCCACACAAGTGAGGTACCATTTTTATCGGGAGACTAGGGGGAATGCTGGGTGGAAGGACATATTTGGCTCCTCTCAGATTCCAGAACTTTCTATCACCGAAATGTGAGGAAAAATAGTTTTTTTCCAAATATTGAGGTTTGCAAAGGATTCTGGGTAACAGAACCTGGGGCCAGATCCACGAAATTCCGGCATTGCAACTCGCAAATTGCGAGTCGCAATGCCGGATGCAGGATGGTGTCCCTGACACCATCTGCGAGTCGCAAGGGGGTCTCAAAGGCCCACCTCATTAATATTAATGAGGTGGGTCGCAATTTGCGACCCCCTTGCGAGTCGCAGCACTCAAAGGAATGGTGGCCTGCTGGAGACAGCAGAGCACCATGTCTGTGACTGCTTTTAAATAAAGCAGTTTTTTTTTTTTTAATGCAGCCCGTTTTCCTTAGAGGAAAACGAGATGCATTACAAAATGAAAAATTAAACGTTTCAGTTTCATTTTTTCAGAGCAGGCACCTGCTCTGAAAAAAATGTTTCAAGGGCATTCACAAAGGGGAAGGGGTCCCATGGGGACCCCTTCCCTTTTGCGAATGGGTTACCACCAGTGTGACACTGGTGGTAACTGCGATTGCTTTGCGACCACGTTCGCGGTCACAAAGCAATCCCACATTGCGCTGCAACTCGCAAATAGGAAGGGGAACACCCCTTCCTATTTGTGACTCGCAGTCCCATTTTGCGAGTCGGTAACCAGGTTACCAACTTGCAAAATGGGAATGGGCACCGTGATGTGGCTTTTGCACCTCGCAAAAAGCGATTTTCGCTGTTTGTGAGGTTCAAAAGCCTTTCTACATCTGGCCCCTGGTGAGAGACCCACAAATCACCCCATCTTGGATTCCCCTAGGTGTCTAGTTTTCACGAATGCACAGGTTCGGTAGGTTTCCATAGGTGCTGGCTGAGTTAGAGGCCAAAACCCACAGCTAGGCACTTTGCAAAAAACTGCTTTGTTTTCTTTAGGAAAATGTGATGTGTCCACATTGTGTTTTGTTGCATTTCCTGTCGCAGGCGCCAGACCTACCCACGCAGGTGAGGTACCATTTTTATCGGGAGACTTGGGGGAACGCTAGGTGGAAGGAAATGTGTGGCTCCTCTGAGATTAAAGAACTTTCTGTCACCGAAATGAGAGGAAAAAGTGTTTTTTTGGCAAAGGTTTGAGATTTGCAAAGGATTCTGTGTAACAGAACCTCGTGAGAGCCCCACAAGTCAGCCCATCCTGGAGTCCCCTACGTGTCTAGTTTTAAAAAATGTGCAGGTTTGGTAGGTTTCCCTAGGTGCTGGCTGAGGTAAAAACCAAAATCCACAGCTAGGCACTTTGCAAAAAACAGCTCTGTATTCTTTAGGAAAATGTGATGTGTCCACATTGTGTTTTGTGGCATTTCCTGTCGCAGGAGCTAGGCCTACCCACACAAGTGAGGTACCATTTGTATCAGGAGACTTGGGGGGACGCTGGGTGGAAGGAAATTCGTGGCTCCTCTCAGATTCCAGAACTTTCTGTCACCGAAATTAGAGGAAAAAGTGTTTTTTTGGCAAAAGTTTGAGATTTGCAAAGGATTCTGTGTAACAGAACCTGGTGAGAGCCCCACAAGTCAGCCCATCCTGGATTCCCCTACGTGTCTAGTTTTAAAAAATGTGCAGGTTTGGTAGGTTTCCCTAGGTGCTGGATGAGCTAGAGGCCAAAATCCACAGCTAGGCACTTTGCAAAAAACAGCTCTGTTTTCTTTAGGAAAATGTGATGTGTCCACATTGTGTTTTGTGGCATTTCCTTTCGCAGGAGCTAGGCCTACCCACACAAGTGAGGTACCATTTTTATCAGGAGACTTGGGGGGACGCTGGGTGGAAGGAAATTCATGGCTCCTCTCTGATTCCAGAACTTTCTGTCACCGAAATATGAGGAAAAAGGGTTTTTTGGCCATATTTTGAGGTTTGCAAAGGATTCTGGGTAACAGAACCTGGTGATAGCCCCACAAGTCAGCCCATCCTGGATTCCCCTAGTTGTCTAGTTTTCAAAAATGCACAGGTTTGGTAGGTTTCCCTAGGTGCCGGCTGAGCTAGAGGCCAAAATCCACAGCTAGGCACTTTGCAAAAAACTGCTTTGTTTTCTTTAGGAAAATGTGATGTGTCCACATTGTGTTTTGTGGCATTTCTTGTCGCAGGCGCCAGGCCTACCCACACAGTTGAGGTACCATTTTTATCGGGAGACTTGGGGGAACGCTGGGTGGAAAGAAATTTGTGGCTTCTCTCAGATTCCAGAACTTTCTGTCACCGAAATGTGAGGAAAAAGTATTTTTTGGTCAAATTTTGAGGTTTGCAAAGGATTCTGGGTAACAGAACCTGGTGAGATCCCCACAAGTCGGCCCATCCTGGATTCCCCTTGCTTTCTAGTTTTCAACAATGCACAGGTTTGGTAGGTTTCTCTAGGTGCCGGCTGAGCTAGAGGCCAAAATCTTCAGCTAGGCACTTTCCAAAAAACACGTCAGATTTCAAAGTAAAAATGTGATGTGTTCATGTTGCCTTTCCTGTCACGAGCATTAGGCCTACCCACGCAAGTGAGGTACCATTTTTATCGGACGACTTGAGGGAACACAGAATAGCACAACAAGTGTTATTGCCCCTTGTCTTTCTCTACATTTTGTCCTTCCAAATGTAAGACAGTGTGTAAAAACAAAGTTTATTGAGAAATGGCCTGTAATTCACATGCCAGTATGGGCACCCCGGAATTCAGAGATGTGCAAATAACCACTGCTTCTCAGCACCTTATCTTATGCCTATTTTGGAAATACAAAGGTTTTCTTGATACCTATTTTTCACTCTTTATATTTTATCAAATGAATTGCTTTATACCCGGTATAGAATGAAAACCCATTGCAAGGTGCAGCTCATTTAGTGGCTCTGGGTACCTAGGGTTTTGATGAACCTACAAGCCCTATATATCCTTGCAACCAGAAGAGTCCAGCAAACGTAACGGTATATTGCTTTAAAAAATATGACATTGCAGGAAAAAGTTACAGAGTAAAATGTGGAGAAAAATGGCTGTTTTTTCAGCTCAATTTCAATATTTTTATATTTCAGCTGATATTTTCTGTAGGAAAACCATGCAGGATCTACACAAATGACCCCTTGCTGAATTCAGGATTTTATCTACTTTTTGGAAATGCCTAGCTTTCCGGGATCCAGTATTGGTTTCACACCCATTCCTGTCACTAACTGGAAGAAGGCTGAAAGCACCAAAAATAGTACAAATGGGGTATGTCCCAGTAAAATGCCAAAATTGTTTTGAAAATTTGGTTTTCTGATTCAAGTCTGCCTGTTCCTGAAAGCTGGGAAGATGGTGATTTTAGCCCTGCAAACCCTTTGTTGGTGCCATTTTCAGGGAAAAAACCACAAGCCTTCTTCGGCAGCCTTTTTTTCCCATTTCTTTTTTTAAAAAAACTACATTTTAGCTGTATTATAGCTAATTTCTTGGTCTCCTCCAGGGGAACCCACAAACTCTGGGTACCTTTAGTCCCTAGGATGTTGGAAAAAATGACACAAATTTGGCGTGGATAGCTTATGTGGACAAAAAGTTATGAAGGCCTAAGCGCGAACTACCCCAAATAGCCAAAAAAGGGCTCAGCACTGGAGGGGAAAGGCCCAGCAGCTAAGAGGTTAAGTGTGAAAGGGCAACGGGTAGAGGCCTGTTACTCTTTACTTACCACAACTAAAATTAGAAAAACCTTTGCTGAGGGAGCTCTGCGGCAACAGGACAGGAGAGCAGTGAGCTCAATATCATGTTTTCCAAGTTATTCCGTTTTTTTATAATCTGTCATATTTTGCATGTTCTGAAAATAAATAGGTAGTGTTGATTAATTCCACGGCAGAGCTGAGCGGCGGAATTTATTAGTAATTCTATGTTACAAGAGTAATGTGGAATTACTAAATTCCTCCTATTCCACCAGTGGAATGAAAAATTTAACCCACCCCTAATAATGACTTCAGATATTCCCACTGTGATCCTACCTCAGATGGTGGGTCACCCTACATTTACTTGTCTAGTCTTCAGGCAGCAGACACACCCGTGCCCTGACTCACATGCTTCCTCTGCACACCTGCTTGCAGTTGGGATTCCGGCCATCTATTCCTCCAGCGTGGCAAAGAAGGGTAGGTCACCGGATTATTGTCACGCAAGACACCATGAGTACACAGTAGGATTCCCTACTCATGCCTTGCACTTTTGGTTATTTCCATTACTAATTGATGATTTACACTTATCTTCCATTATTTCCCTTCTGCAGCTAACGGGCTTCTCTGTCATTACCTAAGGAGCAGACTTTTTATTGAAATAGAGTACAATTACCCACTATAACAGGGTACTGTTGCATTTTTACTTCTACATAACAAAAGTGGTTATATACCATGTTTATTCATATCTTGAATTTCGGGTTTGGGTATGTATTGTCACGTGTGTTTCACCTGCCTGTGTGTCTGTCCTTACATGTATGCACGCTCACTGATATGTGTGATTTTGCCTACGGCATGACTTTATAAACAACTGCTTAATGCATTTGCACCAGTGATGGGGAATATCACCTGATTACCCATCGATGTGATGACTCTTACCTACTTACTGTCTCTTTTACAGGTCAGATATGTGTATTTAACCTTGTAAGATATAACCTACACCACAAGGGTGATTTTTTGATTGGGTACTTTATTCAACACTACACCTGCAATCCCAATCCCTGTAGGTTAGATTTAGATTTGGTCCAGATGAATTGCCAAGATCTACCATGAGTATTAAAGGCAAGAAACATGTTGAACCTTGTTTTCACTACTATTTGAGTTGCAATGGATCACTGCCAACAGTACAGCCACACTTAGTTTTTACTCAGAAGAAGAGCTTCTGCTTATTAAAAACCTGAATGGTTCCTGTTAGTCATTTTTAAACCACATAGTCACCAACCTACACACACTGCAGCTCTACACATCCTTCATCACAACTTCTTATCTTCAAAGGATCTCCGGCAAAGAGCCCCCTTGAAGGGCCCAATGGGCATTGCAGCACCGGCCTAACAAGGGAGTGACCGATGATGAAACATTGCACACATCTAGGTGTGTGAGGGCTCTAGCTTCAGATCAATCAGATCCTCCTCATCTGCTTGGGCAGCCCTTACTGACCTACTGCTTTGCTCTTTCCGCTCCTTTAGTCTGTAGAGGAACTGCATACCTTTTATGGATACACATGCCTGAAGGATAATCACAGCCTACTTGCATTCCATACTGGATAAGTAGAACTCCTGAATTGCTTGGTTTATTCAATATGTATCTGTATTAGATTTTCCCTGTTTACAGCTTGCCATATCTAGTTGGAAGGGAAGTCTCAGTCTCCCAATTTCTGTTCAAAGAACTGTTACTATCCCCCTTAAAAAATATAATAACAACTTTCATCAGGGAATCATAAATCCACCATAGGATCACCAACTGATTTTTTAATTAGTCAGTGTGTCTTTGCGCACAGTGTGATGGCCTCCTTCGCATGAAGCCAGGGCTAGTGCCAAGGAGAGCATTAAATGTACAGAAGAGTGCTTGGAAATCCACATGGGTGGTGGTGTGAAGCAGTTCCCCTGTCTTGGTGTTTCCCACAACTGAATAAATATGTAGGCTCATGTGGTCGAGACCAAGTATTATGCTACTATAGGGCCATAACTTGAAGGGTTCAAGCAAAGAAGCCTTATCAGACTTACTGGAATCCTGACAACTTTATATTCATCTAATGCCATGAGCCTAGTTGCCTGACGCAGTTACATTATGAATGGACTGTAATATCTACACCACACTCTGCAAATTGCAGAGGAGGTATAGCCAAGAGCATGTACCTGAGAGCAATAGTATTTCTCTGCCCTTGTCTCCTTAATAGGTATGGGCATAACTTGTGCAATTTGATGTAGCAGAAACACATGGTATTACCCAAAAAGTCAGTGAGATTACGCGGAATTGCGTGAGAAGGGAAATTCTGCATTTAGCACTATGTTTTTTAGATAACAATGTCCCCTTATGCTCAAGAGGGATGTGTGAATGCCTTTTGCACTAAGAGATAGTACTAAAGGCAACAGAATACAAATAGCAAGAGGTCACAGCTGCTCATGCATGTGCAAAATGTTCGTAAGGATGCATTTTGCACTAATAAATAGTGCTAAATGCAACAGAACATAATTAGCGAGTGCATGACGTTACTCACGCTTGCTAAATGTGCTCTTGCAGTAGAATTTTCTTCCTCTAAATTGCTCTCAATTACGCTAGCAGGTATAATTTGTTATAATTGGTAATTCTGCATCAAAGATGCATGCAGAATTACCAAAAGTACTCGGAATACTCCAGCATAATTGAATTCCGCCCAGGCATATTCCTTCACTAGTTCTGACAGCAGTCACTGGACTTTGTAAGCCTTGCCTCTGCGGACTTCCAATGCTCACCTTTTTCATCTGAGGCATCTTGGATGATTGACGTTCAGCTCCTCCACATTCCATACTGACTTGCATTGATTCCCAATAATATCCAGTGGTTTTCCCCTGACTCTTAATTTATCAAATTCCGATGCTGGCTTTTGCGATTTGCATTTTTCTTTCCATAGCATTCCCATTTGTTGCTAGGAGGTGTTCCTTCAGAGACACATGCTATAGTCCCCCACCTGTTTTTGGTACATTGCCTGACTCTTGCATCTTTCAGATGTCTTGTCCGTTCCAATTTTTTCATTTCCAAAAAATGCTTCGGACCTTTTCCATTGTGCTCAGTGAAATCAAGCAAATATTCAGTTTGACTTACTTTTTGTTTAATTAATTGAATACCTGTGCCTGCACGTGTCTGTTCCTGCACTGAGAATTGTACTGTCCACCTTTGACCCCTCGTGCTGTATGTCGTTCACATTTCTATTTTTTTATTTCAGTATTGTAGAAAATTCCCTTGTCATTTTCCAGTTGGAAATTGCTAACATCCCTGTTTCCTACAAAACTGAGCTGCAATGATTGCATATCTTCGCTGTGAATATCCTCTTTGTGGTACACTGTGCTGTAATTCATACGTTTTCCTGTTTCATGATGTCAATATTTCGCTGTGCAATTCAGTCACAGGTAAGTTTGGATACAGAAATCTCAGGTTGTCTGGAAAACCCATCGTCATCGAGACTTCAAAAAAGTACAATAAATAGTACTTAGACAGTGGACTTTGGGTAGCCCACCTTCGGCCATGTGGGTTTCATCGTTTCCCATTGCTTCCATGAATTATCAAGAAGGCCACAGAATTTTGTGGTTGGTTATTTCGTCCCATTTCTGTTCCCGTTAGTAGTGGAGTAGTAAAAACTCTTCTTGTTAGACTTTGTATGCTACATAACAAGTGTCTTGGAACTGATTAAGTGTTTCTTCAGTATACTTACTTTGCTGACACACTAGCATTTTAGTTAATATTATATGGCTTTTTGTTTAGCAAATGTTAAGGGTTCAGATGTCTTAGCCTAATAATAATGACACAGCACTATTTACTAATCTCCCTTGCACATTCTTTTGTTTTACTTTGCTCTGAAGATAACATAATTTCTTATCTATATTCTTTTGGTCACAAAGTAAACACGTGGTCAGACATATGCTTTCTTGAAGGCGCAATAGAAATATTGGCCCTTTGTCTAATGTATCTCCTGTATTAATTATGCAACATTTTGCTCATTACTCCATTTAAAACCATCACTTACATTAAAAAAGTCAACTACCCACTCCTTTTCACAGCACTCTTCTTTGACAATACAGGTTAACTTTACTAATGCAGTTTGTTCAGCACAATGGCTGTACTCTATGCTTCCATATTGTTGAGCCCAATATGTTACTTCATTATGGAATTTTATTTCCAGGATAGCTAGTGGCAACAACACAAAGGCCTCATTTAGGCTTTGGCCGGAGTCCCATCATCTACCCAGGGTAGGCGAGAGCATGACCACCATCACCACCATCGTCCTGGTTAATTCTGCTGAATTTAGAGATCCTTACCTGACTGCCAGGAAAATTTTTTCATTAAAGGAGCTACTGCCATCCCAACAACTTCATAACAGTAAAGTGTGCCAACTGAGCACTATGTTTAAAGAGGCCCTCGTACACAGGGCGTTTTTCCCATGTGTATAGAAGCCATTTAACATTTTCTCAGCCAATTTCACCAGTGTCTAGCAGTGCCGGACACAGGCAGAAAAAAGGAGATACAGTAGTCCCACTCTCACTCAATAGGGCAGGATGACCCTCACCGTGAACCAGTGATCCTGTAGCACATAGACGTCTAAGTCAGGAGTTACCAATGCGGAAGCAATTGGAAGCTCAGCAATGGCAACCCAATGGTTTCCTCGCTTCTAAATAAGGGGGTGGGGGGAATGGCAGGTTCTGCCTTCACTGCCAAATTTCAAGGCCCAAAGTTTCCAAACTAATATCAAACTCTTCCTGTAACAAAAAGAATGCTTAGTGTCTTTGTCAAACCTTTTTTGTCCCTTTGAGTTGCTATGGTAGCACATAAGCAATTCACTCTACCAAAGCCTTAGCCAAATCATAATAGAGATCTTCTGTCCTGCATTTGCATGTTTGCTAACTGAGGGAGAACTAAACTGTTTTGGCTTGTGAACCGGATTGATTCATTTGGCACAGCCACATAACAGAAATATTGTTGTTAGTGTGGATTAATAGGATCTTGAATCGCCTCTGGTTTTCTGGTTTGACTCAAAATAGACAGACTGCCTACATATGATTAATAATGAAACAATGCAACTGTTTTCAAGATACAACTGCCAGTTTTGTCAAGTTCACCTGCTCTGTTCACTAATCTGCATTCATCATTCACTTACTTGGTGATTTCTGAGTTGTTTTTGGTCTCGCTGTTACTTCTTGAAAAATGTATTAATCTTTCGTGCTGAAGGTTTGGGATAGATTTAACCCACACATGGAAAGTGTATGTGCCATAAATCTCACATATTATTCAGCGATGCACTTTACTGACAGTAATTCTTGAGGATGAGTTTTAATTTTATAAGAGGCTTTGTTCCATATTTACTGTAAAAACAATGATTCAAGTGACTGTTTAGTTAGATGTTGAAATGAGACATATGAAATGAGACATAAACGAACATTAAAAACCAACAAATCCCACAGAAGTAAGCCAGTTATAACTTAGTGAACTAGCTAAAACTCAGTCCCCATCACCTAATGCTCATGATCCCACATATTACATCACTCATGACAATGGTAAATGACATCTTTGATGCCTTCACTAATTATAACTAAATAGCTACATTGTCGAAATTATTAATGAGATTAACCAGTGATTGTGACAGTGTTATACAGGCTTTGTGAATGAGAAGTAACTTAACAACCTAGATTGATGGTTACACTCATAAGCTTTTGAAAGATGAAAAAAATTGATATTTCAGAATGAAAGCACTTCTGATGGATGTTATCATCTTTTTACTTGTATTCACCCAAAGGATGGGTGCAGTAGTGGAATACCATTTGTGGAAAACTGGCTCCTGATAATCATGAACAATAGACCCTTTGGTCATCGTTGCTGGGAAGGGTTGAAGGCTGAGCAAGTAGAATATTAGAAGGTCATGGAAGGGTGGGCACAGGGCCTGGACATGGGTAAACCCACTGCCCAATCCTTACTGTATGTTGGAGGCAGTTTAGAGTGTGACACCAGGCCTTGCAGACAACCTATCCTATGTATTCCCAAGGTATGTGCATAGTGAATGTTGGCTAAGACCTGTGTCAAACTTGCCCTACGCATGGCTGAAAACTGTGTAGTAAACGTTTGGTGCTTGCAGATGGTTGGATGCAGCCTTCCCAGAGCCTAAGCACTGAATCCAAGTCCTGATGCACATTATATGCAGATCGTGCTGGAGGCTATGACTGAGATGTGGTGACTGATGTCATCAATGATGTAATTTAATATGTCAGGAATTATATAATAGATGAGGTCATAAGTAAGGCTCCCAGTTTTCCATTTGTTCTGATTTTTACAGATCAATATAGACAGAAAACAATGTGTTTCCTCTTTGCATTTATTTTTAAAAGCAGAAAAATACAGAATATTATTCCTCCTTTTAGTGACTCTCCAAGCCCATAATACATACTGCCTTTGTTCTGTTTTAAATCTTTTGTGGAAAGCTGACCTTTCCGGTACAATCAGGATGGGATAATGCCTATGTATTGTAAACAGTTTTCACCCTGTGAAAAACCACTCCACAGAGAGCCCACAGAGCACCCACTCCCTCTACAAACCCAGGGCCTCTTAGCTGGTGAAGGCACTACCATGCATAGCCTTCACCCTGTACCAAACACTTTGCAGATAGCTCACTACTTTTGGGCAAACAGGGCGACATGTGTTGGCAACTTCCTGGTGCATACAGTCTTCCCCGCTATGCACAATGTTTCATGCAAAGACCACTCCCTCCAGACTCTAAAGGCACCAAAGGAGTTTAAGCACCTACTATGTACAACCTTCACCCTGTAGCAAAGCTTTTACATATAGCCAACCGCTTGTCGGCAATCAATGAGACACAGTCAGCAAATTGGCATGTCATCAGTGAATTCAACAATTATATCATTTAACATATGTGGAAAGGGGATGCTGTCCTTAAGCAGATCTCACTCTCTTTCACTACATGTAGTTCCTTTAAAATGCACTGTGCCTCAAATTACTGAACAACAATACCTCCATTTACATTTTTAACCCACTAGTTTCATACCTGAAGTAACATCTCAGGGCAATGCTCACTCCAGTCTGTTCCTCTCTAAAGGGTTTAAATTCAAGAACTCCTATTCTAACAAAATGGTGGTCAGGAGTGCCTTAGTTTGCCTTAGTTTTTTTTTTATGCAAATGATTAGCACAGTTCTTCATTAAAACTTGGCTGTGAAGCTGCAGTCTATCACTACGGAACATTAAGGAGTTCACTGACAGACTGCTGCTAGTGTTGGAAGTACCAGTTTCAATCTGTCTGACAGAATGTTTTACTGAAAGTGATAAGGATAATACTTGAGAACTCACAGAAAATATGTCCTCATTTTAGACTATTTCATGAGCAGTGTATTTGTTTGATGAATGTTTGTTTCTGTTTTTTTGTGCATTGTTTCGTGATTTAAATCATCAAAAATGCTTGCATCCTTGCCTTCCAATAATGACTCAATGGGGGTCCGTGGATTCCAATAATGATTCAGTGTGGGTTCCTGGGTTCCAGTAATGATTAGGTGGGGCTCACAGAAGCCTAGAAGTTAAGAACCACTGCTCTAGAATACTAACCATAATTTCTATGAAAAAAGAACTCCTTTATTTTATTAATTTACTGAAGTATCCTCTGTAATTCCTTTCAGTTTTGCACATTTAACACCATCAAAACGTGTTCAGATGACCTATGCAAAAACTTAAAAAATTGCAACTCTTGTTAAAAAGTATTTTTTTCATTTGTGTGCATGAAAGGGGTCGTGAGCCTTAATGTTACTAAAATCAGATCTTTCTTACATTTCCACATCTAACAACTAAGGGATAAATGAAATATTATAGCTTCTGGCACGGATACACAACAAGTATGCAGTTAGAGTGGGCTAGTAGGATACTGAAATGGCTCTGTTTCCACTCCAAATAGACAAGCTGTTTCGAGGTTATTAATAATGCAGTCATATTCAAGGTGTAACTGCCGATCTTGTCAAGTTCACCTTATGTCATTACAAATCTGGAGTCAAGCACTCATTATTAACTCTAAGATTTCGGAGTATTTTTTACGTCTTTCACTGTTACATCTTAAAAGCACTATGAATCTTTCAAGAAGTCATTAATTTTAGACTAGATTTACGCACAAGGTTAATATGTGTGCACAATAAATCTAAAAAGTTATGCAGCAGTTCTCTTGACTGATAGATCGGGAGTTAAACATATTAAATGTAATTTTAGCAGCCAAGGTTCTTCTTCCCTATTTGTGTAGTTAAGGCTGGCGCTCGAGTACGCAGAGGATCCCATTTGCACCATTAATAATTTTAGGCACCCTTTCACCACTAGCACCAAACTTGGGTGCAACATCATTCAAAAGTTATCCATTGAGTATGCCATATTTAATGCTGACCGTTCAAACGCTTCATAAGGAATAAAAAGGTCCAGAATTTGCTACTTTTTCAATTAATCTGAGAGCCCAATAGAAGTTACTGTGTTGGCATATTGCCACACCCCCACGGTGCTGTTCTTCTGCAGGGGCATCCATAGTTTTGGGAGTTCTAGGTGCTTGAAGTCTTGTCAACACTGAGGTGCAGTTATCTGCTACACACTCATACACAAGCACACACAAACGTGGTTTGCATGTGCTTAGCTACCCTACATCCAGATAAATTTAAATACGTTCTGATATTTAGATTACTGCAAACATCACAATGCACACCACACTGACATCATACCCACACCCAACTCAATGCAGATAAAGCCAAAGCCTTGGCTGTGCAACACTAAACTTTTCAACACTCACAAAAACAAGTACCTTTTTGAGGGGTGCTACAACAGCTATTTTGAATATTATGAACATCAAAATACCACCTCCACACAAACACACAAAAACCATATGCATTAGACATGAAGTTAATGGGGATGGAGGCCCATTGTAACATCTTTCACACACAGACAAAGTTGTTATAGGTGCAACACCATGGCTATTTTGAAGATCACTAACATCAAAATACACACAGGCCCACTCACAAATATATGTGATCAATGGCACTGAGGAACACACCCTGTAGGCCCCAGCTCTCACGCAACAGCTGAAGTTCTGTAGGATAGTTGAGCACCCATAGTTTGTTTTTTGCACACATTAAGTCACACATACACATACTTCCAAGGTATGGGTGAAGGCCACACAATAAAAGATCTCACACATCTACAACAACAATTTAGTAAACAACAATCACGACATTCTGCTACAACTACAGTTCTGCCACAGAGTTTTCATTAGCATTGCCTTGAGCCAAACGGGCGAAGTTGAGAATACATAGGTAAAAAGGAGAACCTGTAAATGTCATCGTGTGGGGTACAAGAAACAATAAGTGGCTAGACAATTTCTCCACTCATTATCATCAGCAGCCCTTGAGTGGAGTCTCCCTTGACAGATATTGCAGGTCACAGTAAAAGAAGCATCACGGCCATCCCTGTTCATCTCGACACTCCTACATTTGGTTGGAAGAAGTCAATGCTTCCTGGTCTACCATCACTGCAGGGACACCAGGTATGGCTATAACTAAAGAGGAAAGTCTAGCACTATGGTCCTTAACATAATGTCTATTTGTAAAGTGCACCTTTAGTCTGCAAGGCATCTTGGCCCTGAACTATGGTGCTAATGTTATCAGCCTCAGAAGGATGATTCAAACTCTTGGCCATGTGGTCAAAGACAGAGCCCCGGAGTAGATCCATTAGTCCACTGAACCACGAAGACCCGGCTTTTAGGAGCACAGTGGTAAGGAGGATGATGAAAGACCTTCCTCTGCTGGACAGTCATTTCACCTCTATCCATTTCTGGATGGAGGTTTCAAAGTAGCAGGATCCTGTCTTCTGTTATTATCCCCTGCAAAGAAAGCAACATGTGCTCTGGGTTCTGCATACTTGCAGACAACTCATGGAGCTCTGGCAACATCATCCTCACTCCCTCCTTTTCACTTTGATCCTTTCCCCCAGTCAATACCCTCATACACTGCGCTGCCAACACAGAGCTAGCAACATTGCCTGCACAATTTGGATAGCCTGCTGTTCCAATAACTGCTTGAACAGCTACGATCTCCACTGTGTATGTCCAGATTATATTGCCTTTCATACTTCCATTCCTTGTGTCCCAATACTTGTATTAAATGTAATCCATTGCCATCATTCCTTACCTCCTAAACACAAAACAAATAAAACAGCTCTTAAAGGCAAAAACATAAATTGTACAAAACTGATTACTGCACGTTTTTTTAATCCAAATTATACCAAAAATAGAATTACAATAGTTTATATACTTGTTCGACATACAATGCAGAATGTTAAGACAAAAAACATGCTCTTTAGCAACAGCCTATCAACACTCAGTATATAAAATGCTAAATTCCGACTCTGTGGAATTCCGCATTTGAATAAAAACTCAGTGGAATTCTGTGAAGGCGGAGTTCCATGACCCGCAGAGTCCTGAATTCATCAGATCTTGGAAGCGCTAAGCAGGATCGGGCCAGGTTAGCTGATCCCGACCCTGCTTAGCGCTTCCGAGATCGGGCGTATTCAGGACGGCCATAGGCAGTGAAAGCTGCCATTTCAGGACCCTTGTGCACCAACCTGTCCTGTGTGCTGTGTGCACAGGGCAGGCCAGTGCACAAGAGACCTGAAACGGCAGCTTTCTTTTGCTGCCTGTGGCCCTGGCATGAATTCAGGCCTGGGCCGTAGACAACGAATGCTGCCAGGCCTGTTGTGCACTGGCCTGCCCCGTGTGCAATGCACAACAGGACAGGCCAGTGCACAAGAGGCCTGAAACGGCAGCTTTCAACCTTATCAAATGTCACAAATTTTACAGCCATAAAATTGCATAATTTAGAGTTTAACTGGAACACTTGCTATATTCATAGTTGCAACTACTTCGCATTGAGGTTTAATTTGTGTAAGTATATATATCTGTGCTACAAAGGAAAACAGAGAAGACTCCACAATATTGTATTAAACAGTGGTGGCTGGTAAGGTTTGTGAGTGGTGGAGCTGGGCTTGGTTGGCGGGGCACAGCATTTTTTTAGGAGATTAGCGGCGGATGGGCATCAGTCTGGCCATTTTAAACATTTAGGAGCAAACTAGCAGAAACCAATGTCTTGTGAAAGCAACTTGGTTCCTTGTGTGCGAGTGCCTAGGGCTCTTCAGTCTGGTGCGATGTAATTGCATTATATGCATGCAACTCGTGCTATTGAAGTGTTTGAATTGCATTGACTTGCAATTGCATTCACCATTTATAGAGCGCCTCTTAATCCTGGCGAGATTGAAAGAATATCATAGGCAGTCACACTGTGACACAATGGAATTTGATCATTTTGGGATTTGAAAAAAAAACAATTCTAATGCATTTTTAAAGCAAACATAATAAAGTGATGTTGTGCTTTTATAATTCCAATTTTCTTGTTATCAACATGTACCAGCCTTATATTATTACCACAGATAATTGTAAATCATTAAGCAGGAGAGAGATATTTTAATATAGTGTCAGATTTTGACAGAAAAGGCACTGTGCTTCTGAAGAATACACTTTGTCCTAATATGTTTACAGGGTCCCCATCATTTCACGTGCCTCTGCCCTCTACCTTTACTCGTAGTAATCAATCATATCAGATGCTAAGGGTTATGCACGGACTGAAGTCCGTGAGTGGGGAAGATAGTGTGGACACAGTGCACTGCAAAATATGTTGCCCCTCAGCGTCCCATTATATTCATAGCTCACTCCTGAGACAAAATCACCCTCTAAGGTCTGCTGTTGTACACCCTACATACATTGGGCTCAATCACAGCTCACCAAATGGGCCTGGGTCCGGCAGCTGTCAATTTCATTTTGAGGTCTTACTTGGTGAACTGCTGCGTGCTGGTCCAACTCCTTTACATACATCCAGGAGTCACAACAGGAACCTGCAGTGCTTTCGGTTTACCAGCTCACTAGCTGCTGGCACCGCAGTAAATCATGTGTCTGTCTGAACAGACACACATGGCTCTCACTGAGGCTAAAATGGTGTTGAGCTCTCGTGCGTGGAAGGCACTGGCAGTCTCAGACACCACACAAGTTGAGTCTGCGCAAACTCAGTTTCTTGGCTTCCCACAGGCCACATCATTTCCCAACTCATCAGAGGGTAGGGTCCCACCCAAACCCTGTAACGAGTTGGGAGGGGTCCCAACCACCACACCTTGTAACAAGTTGGGAAGGGGTGGGGTGGCAGTGCTCTCCACTCCCTGATTTACATGGAGGCTAAGCGCTTCAGGGCTTGAATAAAAAATGCTAACTATACCTCCATGTCATCAGGGGTGGATACTGGGCCTTGATGCTAGGTCTTTGTTGAACTGATGACCTCACAGGCCTCAGGGGTGTGAGATTGTCAGCTCAGCAAATAGATGGACTTTTGTCCTGCTTACAGAGGAGCAGTTAAAGTGATGGGTCAGTCACTTGTCCGCATTAATACCGAGCACAGCAACAACAATGCTGGTTACAAGTTAAAGTTACAAGAGGGTATTTTTTAATTGAAAACAGATATAAGAGTGCAATGATTGCTTCGTTTTTACTGTGAATGTAAAGGGACGGAGCCCCAAAGCCCGTGGACTGAAACTGCCAATGGTATTAAATGTGCACTCAAGAGTTGTTTCTTTTGCTTGACTAGTGAGAGTTTTCTCATTAGATGAATGCATGGGGCATGAGCTCCATGAATAGTTACTTGAAAGACTACTGGGAAATGCTTGGAGTGAATATTTGTACTTTTTTGTGAGTTGTTTTCTTCAACTTCTCTCATCATCAATTCAAAACTTAATACTGAACTTCAAATAGAACGTGTACCTACAGACAGTTGAATTTCCACAAGAAAGGTGTACTCTCTCTTAATTAAACACAGTAGTTGCTTCTTTTTTGCTTGACATTTTGTTCTACTTTTTCACAGGATGTTATGGCCATTCAAATTATCAAGAAATAGAGGGCTTCTAGATAATTTGAGGGCCTTAACTACTTTGAAGTGGATAAAAGGCAGTACCATCAGCTACGCACTTAAGGCCTCATTTACAACAGATGCCCTACGACCCCCTAACAATGCATGGATGCACTGTATTTACAATACAGAGCTTCTTGGAGCACATTTTCACAGATGCGTGTAAAAATTATGACGCGTCTGTGGCACTAAACTCATTCATCGCTGGACTAGCATAAAACCAGCAATGCCAGGAGGCCCCCGTTGAAAAAGCACTGCATCAGTTTTACATCTGCTCTGAGCAGGCGGCAAAATTCTGGTGCAGTGAAGTCACAGAATGGGGCAGTGAAATTTTTTACATTTCACTGCGTCTGTTCTGAGGGACTTTTCCCGTGGGAATGTCTACCTTGCATACATTATACCTAGCGCAGGTATAATGTGATGCAAGGCTTTAGAAACTGACGCATTGGCCCAATGCATCAGTTTGTAAATGTGGAGTAGTATAGAGCACTGCTTGCACCATCGTTGTGTAAAAAAAGACGCAACAGTGGTGCAAAGGCCTTGTAAATGAGGCCCTTAGAGAAAGAGTGACAAATTCTTAAATGATCAAAGGATCAGACTGATCTCACTCAAAAAAATACAAGAAGCATTTCCATTAATTTGGTTTTCACACAGGACCTGGGCTATCTCACAACCAGAGAAATGTCAGAGAAAGCTAGGATGGTTAGCCATGGTTTGTTGCCATTGCATAGTCTTCATGAAGGAATGGCAGGAAAAGGAACGAGGGGATTCTCCATAATGCAGCACCCTTAATTGGCTGAAACATCAGTTTTTCACTCAGAACAGTAGCTAAGTAGAGAGGACACACGTCATCGAACCACAACAGATCGGACTGACGACACTCATGTTAAAACAAGAAGCACTTCCATTCAGTTGGAAGTTCACACTGGTTGATCTTCAATAGGAGATATCCAAGGGCCTGTAAAATGGTGGACGGAAGCAGGAGGAATCGCACCATGCCTTAGTGCTGCTGCATATTTTTCACAGAAAAGTAACTGGAAGAAGAGGACATGGCTCTTAAGTGATTTGGCACTATTGAATAGTGTTAAGTGCGTAAAAGGCGATATCATCAGTAGGGCGGTCAGTAAGATTGCGGGGGTTGGGGAATTTAAAAATCATTATACTACAAGCAGGGTGCATGAGAGGGGCTAAAGAGTTAGTGGAAAGGAAGACATATGTGGCTTGGTAAGGGAGGGATATAAAGTGAGAGAAAACAGAATATTTTGTATAAAAACAACATTTTTGAATATTTTCAAAACAGTGAGGAAGAGAGTGTGTGTGCTTTTTTGTCTGTGGGTATGGAAAAATTCCTGGTGACATCCAACAGATACCTCACCATACACGACTGAAAGCACCTGGACCCAAATATTTTTCCAGAAAATACATTTATCATGGGCGCGTAACACCCCAAACACCCCCTTGAAGTTACACTCCTGATCATCAATTGTCTTTGTATAGCTGAAGAACAATAGAGGACACACCCCTACTCCCCTTGCTCCACTACATTTCCTATATATCTTGGAACCTAAACCTCATTGTGATTAACTGTACCAGAAAAAAGTACAGATAATGTGGTAATTCCTCTCTTCCACTGAGTCTCAAACTTTACTTTATCTTTTTAACTGCCAAAACAGAACAAGAAGCTGATATTATTGACGTATGCAGCTTTTACATTTGCTCTTACTCAGAGGGAGTATACAGTTACAATGAAATACAGTGAGTGATACATTTTAAAGTAATGGTTGTGTTTGGGTCTTTACGTCACTAGGAATTTACAGCTGAAATGCCAAGTGAAAGGTGCAGTTTACAGCATTATTTTTAGTTGCTGTCACTAACAGAGACCCACTGTGCCCTAATTATGGTTGCCACCTTTTTTTGGCTGGCCTGCTTTTAAAAACACTGGCCATTTAAAAACCAGGCGAAGTGGCAACTCTGGTCCTAACTGTTTTCACAGGATATATGTAAGCTGCTTAATCATTGGCTGAAACACACAAAAAGCATTTCGCCGTTTCTAGGTCACCTTTTGCAGAGCTTTCTTCAGGCACAGCCAATTTTAGATTTACAAAGCTAATTTGATTTGGCTTGATTCTAACATTGTCGAATGCCAAATTTAACTAAAAGTGCGGGTGGAATCTTTGAGCAAGGGAAGGTTACCACCCTTTGCACCTGATTCACCGCTCCTTGACCCAGCTTTCCAAGGGGCATAGTTATGCTCTGTTTGTGGATTTGCATCCAACAGGGCCAACCACAATGGAAGTTATGATAAGGCAAAGTTGAAAGTATTTGCGAGTCAAGTTAACACTTGGTGGGTACCTCCGGCTTAAAGACATCAAAGGTATGATTGAAAGATGTTGTCATGTCAGGTCCTGTTTGGTAGAAATGTTTAAATTGACAAATGGACCACTTGAGGGTTTGGCTCTGTATGGGCCCATAGGTGGCATTTTAAATTGGTTTGATTTCAGAGATTTTCCAGCTTTAAATTTCAATAAAAGAATCACCAGTTTTTCCATATCTCTGTTCAAAGGTAGCTTTTCTGGGTTGTTTATATTATTCTGAATTTACTGGTGCGGGTTTCTGGTGCACCACAGAAGACATTGGGGTTCTCTAGGTAACCCTCAAAAGTGAAGAAAAACACATTGGTAAAGAATACAAATGTATATTTCTGGGGGTGAATCTGAATCTTTCAAAGAGATCCTAACGGGAAGGAAAATCAATTAGGAATCACCCTATGGAAAAAAGGGAATGATTTCAAATTCCCTTGTATAATATCCAAATTTATAGGAATAGTTGTGAAAATCACAATCCCCAATTTTAACCTTGGTTAACAGTATTTTTTAAATGTTAATTTGCATGTGATATGTGTACTGCTTCTGGTGATTACAGAAAACAAAAAGAAAAACCTTACACATGGAACATTTAATATAGGATCAAAATAAATAGGAATAGTCATGAAAATCCCAATCGTCACTTTTAACCTTCTTCATCAATCTTATTTTAATCAAATGTTCTTTTGAGGAGTGTTGGGAGTGCTACACTAACTGAGGTAGTCATAGAGGGTATGTGTGAAGGGGCCCACCACTAGCACAGAAGATATAGGATAACCCATTTGGTTTTTCGTATGTTTTTTACATGATCTGGAAGTTGATGTGTGCAAATTCAGTGAGGTATAGTTAATGCAAGGTGGGAGATATCTTAATGCTGGACCAAAAAGGGTATTGAAGGTGAGAGCCCCAAAGAACGACAATAGATTAATTTGTTTTTCCAAGCATCTCTTCCCCTGTTGAAGTGGAGAGCTAAATTGCACCAGTGTCCTTTGTTACCACTTATTAATCCTTCTGAATCATTCCTTAAGAAGTAATAGTTCTTCTTTTTCTAGGAAGAGGGGGCTGAGTTATAGAGGGTAAATCCCAGCTCACTGGTGTGGTGGAGGACTGAGGGGACCCTGGGTTGTGTTGTTCCCTTTACCCATTGTAATATCTTGTTCCGCAGACAGGGGCTCAGCAAACTCTAAAGATACTGATGTGGACATGCGAAGAGAAATACAGCTTTTGCCTGTTGCCACTCAATATCATTGTAGAGTTACGAAAGAAGGCCAGAAGGGGAGGGACTTTAATTTTCCCTCCATGTTTCTTAGTCATCCATGTGAGGTTTAGCACAAAATTGATTCATTTTGTTGACCCAAAGAATTTTAACTTTCTGTACATCTTTTTTCTGGGGAGCATTTACTGCACCATGCTGCCCTATTCTAAAATAACAATAATTATTTTGCTCCTTCCACTTTCTTTCCTTCTTCCTGTTTGCCTCACAATTGTGCTAATTTCATTTTGTTGACCTTATGACTCTGAGTACTTTACCACTGCTGACCAGTGCTAAAGTACATGTGCTCTCATCTCTAAACTTGGGTTGATTGGTACATGCACAATTGGCATATTAATGTATTTATAAGTCCTTAGTAAAGTGCACTACATGTGTCCAGGGCCTGCAAATTAAATGCCACTAGTGGGACTACAGCATTGTTTGTGCCACCCACTCAAGAAACCCTTAGACGTGTCTCAGGTCTGACATTGCAGAGCCTGTGTGTGCATTTACATTACCAAGTCGTCTTGGCATTTTAAACGTCTTGCCAAGCCTTAAACCTCCCTTTTATTGAAAATAAGCCACCCCTAAGGTAGGCCCTAGGTAGCCTATAGGGCAGGGTGCTATGTAATTAAAAGGCAGGACATGCAATTTTAAGTTTTACATGTTCCGGTAGTAAAAAACTCCCAAAGTCGTTTTTCACTACTGCATATCTCTCTCACAGGTTAACATTGGAATTACCTTATTACATTTCATAAGTGTAATTCACAGTCTGGAAGCATAACCTTTTCGAGTTTGGTGTCTCTGGAATCACAATTTAATATTACAAGGTATGTTGAAGTCAGATTTTAACTTGCAATTCTGAAAATGCCGCTTTTCGAAAGTTGGCATTTTCTTACTTTAGCCATTTGGTGCCTGCTGCCTGTCTCTGATCACATGCCTGGGGTTGGTGACAGCTAGGTTTTGTGTATTCCCCCTAGGCAGCAACACACAATGGGAGCTTGGGCCTGTGAATACTCTGCCAGGAAGAAGGACTGCTTTGCTGCTGAAGGACCTACACTCTGCTGGACTGCTGCTTTGCTGGGCTCTTGCCTTATTATGCTACCCTGCTGCCTGCTGTTCCCTTGCGTGGGTGAGAAGGACAGGCCATTCATCACTTGAACCCAGAGTGACTCCAAGGGTTAGCTGCCTGGAGTTCTGATCTTAAGACATAAAAGACTTCCAACCACTCTGCATCTTGAATCTGTCATCAATGAGTTTGCCTTGCCAAGTGGTGCTACCCTACTCCTGGCGCCTTGGAAGTGGGCCTAAAGTGCTTTCACAGTGGAACCAACTCATCCTTTGCTGAGCGGTGCATCCTTGAGCAGAACTGACATATCTCCTCTACTGATCAGCGTATCCCGAGCAGTACTGATACATCACAGCTGCTGCATGGATTGGGCCCATCGCAACAGACTCGAATCGTCACTAAAAAAACACATCTGGGTATGACGCATCACCCTCGGAACTGCCACTGTGCGATGCTATTCCTGCCACAAACTGCTCGCATCTCCTGTTAACAGCAGCCTTGACGCGGAAAATCCGCATTGCAGCCTCACCGCTCATCAAAACGTATGCATCGCCTCAACTGCACAATGCATCCTCGACACTGGCATTTACATCATAAGCTTCGCGACAAGATCCTAGATATCGATGCCACAGGACCTCACACCACAGTGTGGCCTCATCTGGCACTGGTACATTGTCTCAGCGGCAACTCCGCAACCAGGATTCAAGGTAATTTGTTTCAGCTGAACAAATGGGTCAATATAGCTGGCCCGTACTCCATCGCAGTTGGCCAGAACTTCTGAATTTGTCCCAGTCTGGCATGAACAGATCTTCCCAATAGTGCATTTTGCTTGTCAGCGCTATTTTTACTTAAAACTTTGAAATTCAGTATCTCCAGTTCGACTTAGTGGATTTTTGTCATTTGTCTTTGCTGTGTTTATGAAATTCAGAAATATTTTTCCAACTTGGTGTGGAATATTTTCTGTGCTGTTTGCACTGTTTTGCTGTTTGACTTGTTGCACAAATACTTTACTCATTGCCTCTAAGTTAAGCCTGACTGCTCTGTGCCAAGCTACCAGAGTGTGAGCACAGGTTAATTTAGGGTTTGAGTGACACTTACCTACTGACTAGGATTGTGGTTGCTGCTTGACCAGGGCTCACACCCTAGTAAACCAACAAACACATTTTTAACAGTGCTGCATTATATATTAATATGCAAAGAAAGTAGGGTCATATTACATTAACTGAAAGTAGCTGAAATGTGCATCATTGATTAGCAGAATATTTAATTCATACGTGGAGGATATGCAACATTTATAGCCAATCTGAGCCATGAATCCAGATGTTCCACAATAGGGTTTGCGAAGAAGAAAGAAGAAAGGATCAACTTTTCCCAGCTCCATCTCACTCCGTCTGCCCTTCGACGCTGTTTTGGCTAAAAAACACGCTTTCCTCTCTCGTTGTTTTGCCTCTTGCTGGTGATTATATCCCTATTTCATTGCTTTGGGCTCTAAAGTATCAGTTCCAGGGTGGACGGTATGCGTGAAGGGTGCCATGTGCCTTTTCCATTCCCATGCTCCCGTCATTTAGGTCATAAAACATATTCTTAAAGAGAACCTTCTACCACGCTGTATGTTTTTTTCTTCTCCGTCTTCACTAATCAGGTCCATTTCTCTCCATGACCCAAATATATTTTTCTCCTTTTATCTGTGCCCTTGGTCTCATCGATTGCCTGTCTCTACCTTTAAGGAAACCTAAAAGACCAGGCACAATAGGCACAATAAATGTCCCCTATACTGCCCATGGAATAACTCCACAATCACTTACCCCAGATACAAAGTCTGCTGGCACCCACATATACAGCCATTTCGCAGTAGTCTTAGAGCATCAGTCCTGTTCCTAAATCCAACCACAAGTGTCAAATTCAGTAAACCTGGTGCAGCAAAAGGTTTTATCGCAAATAAAGCTGCTACACTAGAGGCCTGGGTTGGTGTATGAGCCATTAGGAAGCCCATCGGCGCTACCTCCACAAGTCATATGTAGTGTCACCAGCATTGAACTATGCTACTAACCAGGGTCGACTAATTATACCAAACAGCATTACTGTTAATAGCGGCGGCCAATCCGTCTCTTATCAGGCACCTTCCATTTGTGTCATCCTCCCTTTGGAAGTTTTACTAGCCCTACTTCAATACTGAAATTCGGAAAGAGCCCGAAGCTCGTTAAAGTCGGCTAATGTTTAGAACATTAAGAGACCCCCACACAGGGTAGTAGTGGTAAATACAGGAAATTAGTCATTCAGTAAAATGGCTTTACTGGATTTTAAACTCGTAATATGCAGATCGCAGCAGATGCAAGCAGTGGCCATGTAACTCATTAAGGAATCATGCTAAGGGTGTTTTTACCCTCGAAGAGTTATTTTTCTAGAAAATGCGTGGAAAAGGGAAAAAATTACTAAATTAAATTGCATTCTCTTTCTTTTAAAAAATAACAAAACCCACAATACAGTCTCAAACAGGTTTTTCTTGAAAATTGTGCTGGTTTTAGACAACGTGGATATTTTTTTAAACTTTATGATACATCAGCATTTTAAGTCAAATAATAACTTAATTGTTGAGAAACCTTTATGAACTATTTATGTTTGTATTTCACCTTTGATAGAGCGTTGCGACCTAATAAATTACCTGTATCTGAACGCTCTTAGGTCGATGAATCTTTTGGCCAAGTGGAACTCTCCGTACTCGGGAGTAATCCATCAAAATCAACAATCAATAATCAATAACGAACATAAGCAATTCCCCGATCAACATAACACTTCACAATTAATCCAGAATACATTTCGGCGAAACCATGACCTTTCGGTCATGAATAATCACACCAGTTTATGCAAAGTTAATGATTTTTTTTCCCTATATTAACAAAGCTAGCACAATGTAGATGTGTCTCAACACCAAATGATATATGTAAATGAACATTAATAGCTGTCCATAACGACGAAACAAATGCAATCTATGCAGCATCTGAACAATAATGCCTTCGATAATAGCAACACAAACCACTAAAACTATAATCTGTAATGAGCTAATTGCATACATTTAGTCAGCATAACAAGGTCTCAAATTGCATCGTGCATCAAATGAATCCTCATCTAACCTCAAATTAGCATCCGCATGTGGGACTTCATGCAAAAACAATTTAGCAACATTAATTTGGAAAACTCCTAACTAGGGCTCTTATCAAAATCAGCAGTTGGTTACCTAAAAAGAAACGCAATGCAATTGTACAATTTTTCCTTCATATTTACCAAATTCAATCAGCATTCAAGGAAGTCTTCGTCTCACAGGTACCGATTTCGATCAGCATGGGTACCGGTTCCGATCAGCATGGGACGGGGCAAAGGGGGCAGGGTGGACAGGGCAATTGCCTCTCAGCGGCAAAATAAAACTATTACTTCATGCAAAGGGACAAATCAAAGTTAAAGTCTCTAGGGCGAGAATTACTTAAAGTCTCTTTCTCTCGATTAGAGAAAGCATCAAAGTCTCTCAAAATGGCGTTGAACATCAATTGGCATCGTAGAAGATAGGCAATAATGTCTGATAGGTAATGGGCCAGTAATAGCTGCTTTCTTCTTGTGCACCTGGGTTTTATAGACAACAGTTCAAATCCAGTAGGGTCTTCCATTGGAGGGTTCATAGGTTAGCTTCAAATTGTCCAATCAAAAACAACAGTTCTCAAGCTTTTACTTAAGCATACATTATCCTTGGAGACGGGTACGCAAGTTGCAACATTTTATACCAATTAACTCACTTTCAGAGCTTCCATTGTCCGCACCTGCAGATTGACCTTGGAGCAAAGAGAAAAATGCCAGGCTGGCACAAAACCTTAAGATAAGCATGTGAACGATCTCAGTGGAAAAGTACAGCTTCAAGCAGAAATACACGTTTATTAGCACATTGGAAAAATACGAGCATCTAAATCGTGAGACGCGGCAACTAGGCCAAAGCCTCCACTAAAGTCATGCTAAGCTAAAACATTTCTAACAAGCAAAATCATGGCACACGTTTACGATTATGTCAAACTAGCACAATTCTAATACATCACGTTATATAAAGCACGCTTATAAATGTTGGCAAACTACTCTGAGGGCACATTTGTCCCCGTACAATCTTATTTAGTTCGATTAAAGTCACACTTGATTATTGCTACACTACGTTTAAGCGCAAATAAATGTAAAACCTTCATTTCAGCTTCATCAATCCCTCCTCTGATGACTACTTGTCATCACACAAAACCATGTCCACAAATTTTATTCCATTAAAATTCTGTCAGTTCTCTCTGCCTTGTAGTTCCCCTTGTTCTTGCTTTGTATTCTTCTGCCATTCTTTTCATCATTTTCTCTTCCTTCCTTCTTTTAATTCTTTCCATAATCATTATTATTCCCCTTTTTATTCCCCAGATTCCAAAAATGCAAATCAGTACTATTAATATTCCCTGTATTATTTTTAGCAAGATTCCATTCCAAATGCCACCAAGCCAACTTCCCACTGAAGCAAGTCCCTTTCCAACTTTCTCCCACACTCCTGGTTCTTTCAATTCCTTCAAATCTGCACTTTCTTTTGTCAGGTTAGCAAGCATTGTTTTAATCTTTGCACTGTTATCTGGAATATACGTGCAACAGTGTCGTGCACCAAGCATTTTGCAAGCGCCGCCATCCTTTGCTAAAAGAATGTCTAAGGCAAGCCTGTTTTGAAGAGTCATAGCTCTTTCCGCTGCAAGTTCAGCATCCATCAGGATTATAGCACCTGAAAACTTTGTCAACATGTTATCCACTATAGTAGACAACTTTCTTATTTTGATGGAATTCAACACAACTGCCAATGAAGGAATCATGGCTCCAAATATATCTCCTACCACAGCAGCTGCAGTCTCTCTTTTCTGGATACGATGGGATCCAGATGTCTTTGGAATCATCGATAGGTCATCCAGTTGATAAACCTTTGGGAACACTATACCCAAATAACATCTTCCCCCACCATCCCTTTGGAAGACGATAATAGGCATTATGCCCACAAATGTAATACACACCTGGTATGACAGGGTCAAGTCCGTTCAGCATGAATGTCCATTTGGCTTTAAAGATAAACGTATGTTTACACTCACTCGCTCCTACAAAAATGTTATCATAATAAGATTCACCTCGATATATACAAAATTTCCCTACATGCCAAGCATCTAAAGCTATTCTCCCTTGTGTCTTTATTGCAGCAAAATCATAATTATCTACTGAAGTCCTCTTATGTAGTTCCTTTTCTAATTTCGCATTCATGTGTGCCCTTCTATCATCTGTGCGATCTAAAAAGCTTATTTCTACTGCAGATAGCGAGCAGGTAAGATTCTCCCTATGAGCGTGAGCCGTTTCAAAAGGTAGCATTGGCTCGAAAAATTCCCTCATTATTTTAGCATCCCAATCTTTAGCAATCTGGCTAAGCTGCGTGATTATAGGAACATATGCAAAAGTAACATCATAATTTGAGTAAAAATACTGTATGTTAGTTTGACCATAAAATCTAGAAGTCACTATACTACATGTAATCCCATATGTAAGAGGCATGTGGTGATAAGTCACCCCTTCCGTTACCGATGTCGGTATCTGTGTACACACATAACAATCTTTCGCATCCATAGTCTCAAGATATTCTGTTAGCAAGCGATAGAAAACATTATACGAAAGCTCCTTTTTATCATGCAAGTGTCTCTCATCTAATTCTAGTCTTTTCAATACAGTTAGTTCAGTGACAGTAACAGGAGCAAAAGTAGAAGCATCAATTTTCTCATTCTCACCTTTACCATGCATTCCAAGCACTATTGCCATTATTATTAGTACACATGCAATTACCAAGCCTATACACGCATATTTACAATATTTCTTTCTACTGTTTTGCGTCATGATCTGTATAGAATCAGAGAGCTAGAAGCACCTATAAAAGAAACGATTTAGCAATTCAGTTACAAGGCTGAACGAGCGCAATGTTCACACAGTCTTCTTCAGGAGGCCAAGTCACTTCTCGGTTAGCAGCATTTGTCTCAATTCGGCAATAACTCAGTCAATAACTGAGTTTTTTTTTTTTTTGCAAAGTTCAATAACTCACTCTCTCTTTGTTTTTTTTTTTTGTTTTTTCAGGTGGCACGTTGTCTCAAATCGTGTTTAAGAGTCAATCAGGTTTTCAAAGTCTTATCAAGTTAGCAAATGTCTCATCCGGTTTAGCAATGTCTCAGCTGGTTGTATCACGTTATATTATAGCAAGCAATGTCATTTACCAGCTTTTCAATCAACAGTGTCCATAAAACTTTTCTTTTCTATTGGTATCTCTTCTTCTTCGTTCTCGAGGCTGAGAGATACAAATTCGTCAGTCCAATCGTCATGGACTACATATGCCCATTCTGGACCGGAATATCTCCTGTTCGGTATCCTTTTCCTCTTCAATTTTGCATCTCTCTTTGACTCTGCCTCACTGGTACTTTCCTCTTTGGCCAAGTCTTTCCCTTCACTTGAGGTTGGTGCCACGACAGACACTTCTTTTCTTTTCTCTTTCACTCTTGGCCCTTCGTCATTCAGTTTTTCTCTAGTTCCTAATTTTACTGGTGATCTACTTTGTCTTTTCTTTGCACCGTGTCCATTTGATGGACCTGCGATCTCTTCTGAAGAAGTTTGAATAGTTTGGTTCTGTTCTGTTTTGTCCCCTCCTCCTGAGGAGTCAATCACGTTTTCCTTTTCTTTATCTGTACCGTCTGCTTCTGGGAAAGCCCTCCTCTGATCAGGCTCTCCTGCTTTTTCACTTCTTTCGAGCCCTTCGTCACCGTTACTTTCGTCAGGCTCTTTGTCACTTTCAGCTGCTTCAGGCTCTTGGTTACCTTCAGCTGCTTCAGGCTCTTGGTTACCTTCAGCTGCTTCAGGCTCTTTGTTACCTTCAGCTTCTTCGTCGCTGTCTGAGGTTTCTCCTTGGTCTTCCCCAAGTGAATCTGTTTCTTCGTCTTCAGAGAATATTTCTCTTTCGACTATTTCTGCCTGTTCACTTTCAGTTCTGTTTGGCTCTGTCTCAGCGCTCGGTACTTTATTATCAGGAACTGGCAGTTTCAGCGCTTCAACTTCCTCATCTGTGGGACACAACACTTTCTTTGTGTGACTGGCGTGAATCCAGTTGGGAACCCCCGCACACTTCACAGCGGTAGTGGTTGTCAGGATCACTTGGAAAGGGCCTTTCCAACGGGGTTCCAGACACGACTTCCTCACGTGCTTCTTTACCACGACCCAGTCACCTGCTTTCAGTGTGTGTCCTGGACCTTGGATCGGTGGCAAGGTGGTTGCTTCCACCTGGTGAGAGAAAGAGCGAACCACGTCAGCCAGACCTTTGCAGTAGTCTAACACCATATCATCTGTAATATTCAAAAGCGCGTTTGCGGGAACTGCAGGCAGTCTCATGGCCCTGCCCATGAGAATTTCGTGCGGGGAGAATCCAGTCTTTCTGTCGGGGGTGTTTCTCATTGACATTAACACCAAAGGCAATGCGTCAGGCCATTTCAAATTTGTCGATGCACATATTTTCGCCATTCTCGATTTCAGTGTACCATTCATTTGCTCCACCAGTCCTGATGCTTCAGGGCGATAACTACAATGCAGCTTTTGCTCAATGTTCAGCGCTTCGCAGAGTAACTTTATCACCTCGTTATTGAAGTGACTTCCCCTATCTGATTCTAAAGAGATCGGGAATCCGAAACGTGGTATTAACTCCCTCAACAATAGTTTTGCAACTGTAAGGCTGTCATTTCTACGTGTGGGGTATGCTTCAATCCAGTGACTAAAAATGCACACAATCACCAACACATACTTTAGACCTCCATGCACAGGCATCTCAATGAAGTCCATCTGCATCCTACTAAACGGGCCACTCGCCCTGCCAATGTGGCTCGCGTTCACAACCGTTCCCTTCCCTGGGTTCATCTGCTGACATATGACACATCGATGGAAAACTGCTTCTGCAGCTTGACGAAATCTGGGGTTAAACCAATCAGTTTTGAACAATCTTATCATGGCATCTCTCCCTAGGTGAGCTTGCCCATGATAGAACCACGCTAGCTGCGATAAGAGACAATTTGGTAAGACGAATTTTCCCTCAATTGAAACCCATACGTCATCTGGTCTCTTTGTGCATTGTGACTTAATCCAGGAATCTTTTTCATCCTCCCTGACGCTATTCTGTAATTCTTTTAGTTCATCTATTGTATCCACGACCTTCAAAGCAAATGCTTCAGCTGGTTCGAGCTCTGGCTCACTTATTGAATTCCATTCATCCCTAAGCAATATACAGTTCAAGGCACAAAATCTTGCGACTTGATCCGCATATGCGTTTCCCAAGGAAACATAGTCCTGTCCTTTTGTATGAGCACTACACTTTACCACTGCAATTTCGGCTGGCATTTGAATGGCGTGTAACAATTCCCTTATTCTTTCCCCGTTTTTCACTGGCGACCCTGAAGAAGTCAGAAAACCTCTCTGTGACCATAGTTGCCCAAAGTCGTGCACAATTCCAAACCCATACTGACTATCAGTATAAATGGTAACCTTCATCAATGTGGACAGTTGACATGCTCTTGTAAGGGCTACAAGCTCTGCTACTTGTGCGGAATATACTCCTTGAAGCCAGGACGCTTCCAAGACACCTGTTACAGTACATACAGCATATCCTGCATTCAAGATTCCCATTGCATCTCTTAAACATGACCCATCAACAAAAATAATTTGGTCATTTTCATCAAGCTTAGTATCTTTGATGTCAGGTCGGGGTTTTGTGCAAAATTCAGTCACCTGAAGGCAGTCATGCTCGACGTCTTCAGCGTTCTCAATTTCAGCATTTTCACCGGGAAGCAAGGTTGCTGGATTCAACGTAGTGCACCTTTTCAGCTGCACATTCGGTGAGCCCAGAATTATTGTTTCATACCTTGTGAGTCTTGCTCCAGTCATGTGTTGTGTTCGGGAGCGGGTCAAAAGTATCTCAACTGAGTGAGGGACCATGACTGTTAATGGATGTCCCATCACTATTCCTTCACTCTGAGTGAGGCTGATACCAACTGCTGCTACGGCGCGCAAACACCCAGGAAGTGCTGCTGCGACCGGATCCAAAGTAGCTGAAAAATACGCTACTGGTCTGTTTACGCCACCATGGGCTTGGGTCAAGACAGACAGAGAACATGCATCACGTTCATGACAAAACAATGTGAAAGGCTTTGTGTAATCAGGCATACCTAAAGCTGGAGCCCTGCACATGCATTCTTTCAATTCGACAAAAGCATCCATCTCATCTCCTTTCAGCTCAATTTTATCCAAGGCATCCTTCTGGGTCAATTTCAGCAAAGGCTTTGCTAGAGTCGAGAAGTTGGGAATCCACTGGCGACAGTAGCTCACCATCCCCAAAAACTTCCTCACCTCCCTCCTTGTCTTTGGTGGACTCATTTGAAGTACACTTGTTATCCTTTCCTTCATTATTCTCCGTGACCCTTTCTCTATTTGGTGACCCAAGTATTTCCCTTTCTTCTGACAGAACTGCAACTTTGAAGGAGACACCTTGTGTCCATTCCTTCCCAAATGATTCAGTAGGGCAATGGTATCGGCTGTGCAGCCACTTTCTGTCTTAGTTGCAATCAGTAAGCCATCAATGTACTGTACTAGGACTGACTCGAATGGCAATTCTAACGCTTCCAAGTCTTTCTTTAGTATCTGATTGAAAATGGACGGTGACTCAGAAAACCCTTGAGGAATTCGACACCAACTGTAAACTCTGTCTAAGAATTTGAAACAAAAGAGAAATTGGCTGTCCTCATGAAGAGGCACTGAAAAGAATGCTTGTGACAAGTCGATGACTGAGAACCACTCGGCATCGCAAGGGACTTGGAACATTATCACAGCTGGATTCGGTACTACAGGGCAGCATTTGACTATGATGTCATTTATTTTCCTCAAGTCCTGCACTATTCGGACCTTTCCACTCGGCTTTATTAGTCCCATGATTGGTGAATTACATGGGCTGCTCAACACTTCTTTCAGTACTCCCTGTTTCACGAATTCGTCAATTAGTTGGGCGACTTTCATGAGGGTGTCTTGTGCCATGTGGTATTGTGGGGTCTGAGGAAAAGTTACATTGGGTTTTACTGTCACTTTCACTGGTTCCACTCCTTTCACCAATCCCACCTCTTTTCCTGTCATATCCCACACTTCCTTTCCGACTGTTTCCCGTAATTCAGCTGGAATATCTTCTTCAGTTATCATCGGAAGAAGGTTAATCAGAGGATGTTTTTCATCGACAATTTCCATCTCATCCCCTTCTACACTGTCCTCTTCTTCCCCATCACTGCTCGTCTGAATTCTGATTCCATCGTACGAACACATAATCGAACATCCCAATTTGCACAATAGGTCTCTCCCTAACAGTGCTATCGGGCTTGAGTCACAGACCACAAAATTATGTAACCCTTGGTAATTACCAATGCTGATTGGTACTGGATCCGTGATTGGGTTCGTCAGGTACCTGTTTGCTACTCCCACCACTTGAACTGTTCTCCCTGAGAGGGGCAAATTTGGTACTTCAATGCTCCTCACAGTTGAACGTGTGGCTCCTGTGTCCACCAAGAATGAAACACGATGACCCATAACTTTTCCCTCCACATATGGACCCTTTTGATCAACTTCCAAGGATGCTGCAAGCACACAATTTCCCTCCTCATCTGAACTTTCACTCTCCCATACATTGTTTATTCCACTCTCACTGTGTAATGGGAACTGTTGTACTGTGCCGTTTGTACTCATCACCTGACTCGAGACCTGTGGAGGAACCATCACTTGCTGCTGACTCATTGGTGCCAAGGGTATTTGCATTTGCTGATTAGGTACCATGGGTAACTGCTGTTGCATTGGCTGCATTTGCGTCATCTGCATACGGGGCATCTGCACCTGCTGCGGCTGCATAGGCTGTAATCCTTGCAGCTGATTTATGGTCTGAAAATTTGGGTTTGGACCTCTCATTTTCGGTCCCCTCATTGTCTGAAATGCATTGACATCATTGTTTTGCTGACCAACACCTGCACCTTCCTGCACCACCATTGGGCACTCGCGTATCCAATGTCCGACGATTCCGCACACGTGACACGGCATCACCCTTTTCATTGCCTGCATACCATTTGGAGTCACAACAGTGTTCAAATCCGGACCATTATTTACAAAACCTCCTCTGCCTCTGCCTCTCACCTGTGGCTGAAACACCATATTTCCCTGCAGCTGCGGCTGCGGCTGCGGTATCTGCTGTTGGAACCCTTGCAACCCTTGCAAACCTTGCAACCCTGTCTGAGCTGCTTTAAGTTGCATCATCATCACTTTCTCTTTCAACCTTTTCTGTTTCACTTCAATTTCGTCGCTACAATATTTCGCATAATTCAACACCTCATCAATCGGTTTCGACTGCCAACAAATCAAATGCAACTTTATCATCTGACTTATCTCTGGTCTCAGCCCTTCCACAAATCTGAACACAAAATGAAGCATGTCCTTCGCCTCTATTGTTTCTGTGCCACTGTAGTTCTTAAACGCCTTCAACAACCTCTCGTAATAACTATGAATCGACTCTTTAGCCTCTTGGGCAGTTCGATCAATCTTCTGCCAATCCACATTTTTCGCGGCAACCTTCGTCTTCAAGTGCTCAATCACCTTGTGGTACAAGCTCATCACCATAGGTGATGGTGCACCCATATCCCTGTCTCTCTCTGGTTCACTTGTCGGCCAACCTACAGCTCTTTTGCATTCCTCCCACAAATCTGCCGGAACCACAGTCTCAAAGAGGGTGTTCAGGTCTTCCCAAAGACATTTTGCAAGCTTCACAAACCTATCAGTCTGTTGATACCATTCAATCGGTTTCTCTCTCAGTTTGGGAAAATCATCCGTAAAGGATTGAATGTCGCTTCTGTGCCACGGTACATGTATTAATTTTCCCCCTGCTGTCTCCCTCATCGGTAACATGGTTACTGCATCACTACTCTGTGGCCTTTTCTCCTTGTGCTCTGGGACACTGTCTTTCTTCTTTTCCTTTTTCTTTGCCCACCTGCTTTCCCATTTGTCTAAGCACCTCCACACTTGTGCACTCTGCAGCAATTCTCTAAGGTGCGTTTTCATGCCTGCTGACCTCATGTGTTCAAAGTCTGTGGTCCCGAAATCCAATCTATAGCTCCTGCTCAAGTGTTTTGTCTTGTCTATCTCAATCCCGTTTTTGTCAGCTATTTCTTGCAACCTTCTGTGTACCTTGTTCACTTCTCTCGTAATCCTGGGACATAGATACCTCAGCTCTTCTTCCGAGTAGGACTCTAGCCTATTCACACCCATAGTCCCTTCCACCAACTATTCTGCTTCCATGCTCAACCTTACCCTATTCAGGTAGTCTTCCCCCTTCCCACTTGTTGAGCTTTGTGTGGAATTCAGACTGTTGAACCACTGTGTTAGCTGTTGCGCATTCAACCCCATTAGTGTAGCATTCACATCGACTGCCATTGATGGTTGCGGCAACTTTTCAGTGCTCGATGATAGCGGTATTATCAGTGGGGGACTCGACCTCACCACTTTTGACTGAGCACATATGGGACTAAACTCCATCAAGGACCCAGATCCAGTTGGCTGAGCCGCTATCGGAGTTATCCCTGGAGTGTTTTCTATGCACCTCCTTTCCGTCCCATTCTGCAGCATTGATCCTTGACCGCTCATACCTGAGTTAGGCTGAACGTACAAAGGTACCGGTGGACCTACAGTAATGGGTAGTGATATCGCATCTGGGTTCTGTCCATTTCCCATGTTCTGAGACATGTTCATTCCCACACTATGGGTCATCATTGCCGGCATGCCCATCTGACTCCCCGTCATTTGAGCATGTGCTGTTCCCCCCTGCATCTGCTTTTGAGGCATCAAAAACTGAGTTGTTTCAGCTTGTGCCAATGTTGGGTTGCAACCATTCTGTACTCCCATTACGGTTGGATCTAGAATCATTCCCGTACTGTTATCACTGCTGTAGTACCTTGGGACCTGCAGCTGATAATTTTCTGCTGGTTTCAATATAGGCACATCTGGATATATTCTCCTAACCTGCGGTATCTGCGGGGTGAACAGTAAACTCGGGTCCTTAGATCCCGATGACGTTTCTGAACTCTGAGTTTCATTATTCTGTACTGGTGCCGGAGGGGCAGAACTGGTACTTGGACCTTGTCCATTCTCTGCATAAGGCGGTGGACGGTCGTTCAGCAATTGCATGATGAACTACTCATCATCTGACTCATCTTCTCTATCTTTGGAACACCTCCCAGTTGTCTTACAGGTAGCTTTCTTGCCTGTCTCCTCCTCTTTTTCCTTAGCAATTGCGGGAAAATTTTTATCCCCTGCAATACATCTGACCTCCACACCTTCTGTGCATTGTCCCACCTAGCGTCCGCTAGTGTCTTTTCTACCTTTCTCATCCTGGTCTCGAACTTCTTTTGCTGTTGCTGTCTAGCCATTAGTTCCCAAATCGCTAGAGCCTCAAACTGTGCTGGCCTTGGAGGCACCTTCATGTCGTGCATCGCGAATCTCAAATTCTCTAGGATCCTTATATTGAATGCCCCTGAATCGGGAACGCTACGCTCCCATGTTTCTCTGTCAACTTGTGCCATTGCTTTAGCCAAAGGGACGGAGCTACCCCTTTTTCCTCCATTACAATGTAAGCTGGTGTACCTTCGGGTGGCGTCTCCTCTCCTACTCTCGGTTTAATGTAAGACTCCCCCTTCATCGCACTCTTGAATGCTTTAAAAAATTTCATTTTCTCGTCTTTTATTTCACAAAGTATGTAATCAATAGGTGACTTTAATTCCCGGAATACTCTTCGCTTGCCTTTCCCCTTCCAATCGAGTCCCACGGACTGCGTCCAATCTGTGTGCGACCCTTCTCTGAAACCAACCTATCCCAGCGCAGCTCCTAGTGACGTCACACTCACACACACTGCGGCTGACAAAACCTCGCGGCTAGTCCTCCTTCACTCAGCTCCTCTCGTAACAACTTCTGGCATGTATCGCGAGCAACCAAAATAATAATAAAACAGATCTGTCGGTTTACTACAGGAAGGGTAACACAATCGCTTCAGGACCTTAGGGATTTTTCACTAGCCTCGGCAGTTATTCCATCTTTCTCAGTCCCCACTTTCGCAAGCAAATCTGACCCGCAGACCTACTCTCAACTTGTCAATGATCTATTCTAGTGCACTTAGAATTTTGTCAAAGCCCGAAGTCGAAGTTTCTTTCACTCCCTTAACACACGTACCGACTCGTTGACCACGCCCGATCAACCTACTAAACCGCCCAGACCACAACATAAAACAACATACTCCGGAGTCTCTTGACCTCGCAGGGCCCGTCTCAACAACAACAACCACGTGGACCTTTTTCTGCACAAAGCGCCACACGCACATGAAGTTCGACGACTTCCCTACTCTCACACTCGGAGTCGCACCTCCGCTACTTCTATGAAGTTCGACGACTTCCCTACTTCTACACTCGGAGTCGCACCTCCGCTATTCTCTAAAATCCTCGCAACCTTTTCACACACTCTGCGGCAATAAGCTGTGCAAGCGCAAAACCCTAACTTCACTCATACCGTCACTAGTACCACCAACGCCGATTCCACACCTCCATTCTCTCCATTCGCAAGCTCCGAGATCCCGGGAAAGTCGCGGGGGACTTAGCCCATCATCATTCTGTCAATCTGTTTTACCCAAGAAAAATCTAATTCAACTTCTCGAGTAGGGTCTCAAAGGGCGTAACCGTTAATTCAACATCATGTACTTTAAAATACGGAGTCCCAAAGGGCGAAACCGTTAATTCAAAACCATGTACTTTAAAATACGGGGTCCCAAAGGGCGAAACCGTCCTCTGCTACCATCTACTGATAGAGCGTTGCGACCTAATAAATTACCTGTATCTGAACGCTCTTAGGTCGATGAATCTTTTGGCCAAGTGGAACTCTTCGTACTCGGGAGTAATCCATCAAAATCAACAATCAATAATCAATAACGAACATAAGCAATTCCCCGATCAACATAACACTTCACAATTAATCCAGAATACATTTCGGCGAAACCATGACCTTTCGGTCATGAATAATCACACCAGTTTATGCAAAGTTAATGAATTTATTTCCCTATATTAACAAAGCTAGCACAATGTAGATGTGTCTCAACACCAAATGATATATGTAAATGAACATTAATAGCTGTCCATAACGATGAAACAAATGCAATCTATGCAGCATCTGAACAATAATGCCTTCGATAATAGCAACACAAACCACTAAAACTATAATCTGTAATGAGCTAATTGCATACATTTAGTCAGCATAACAAGGTCTCAAATTGCATCGTGCATCAAATGAATCCTCATCTAACCTCAAATTAGCATCCGCATGTGGGACTTCATGCAAAAACAATTTAGCAACATTAATTTGGAAAACTCCTAACTAGGGCTCTTATCAAAATCAGCAGTTGGTTACCTAAAAAGAAACGCAATGCAATTGTACAATTTTTCCTTCATATTTACCAAATTCAATCAGCATTCAAGGAAGTCTTCGTCTCACAGGTACCGATTTCGATCAGCATGGGTACCGGTTCCGATCAGCATGGGACGGGGCAAAGGGGGCAGGGTGGACAGGGCAATTGCCTCTCAGCGGCAAAATAAAACTATTACTTCATGCAAAGGGACAAATCAAAGTTAAAGTCTCTTGGGCAAGAATTACTTAAAGTCTCTTTCTCTCGATTAGAGAAAGCATCAAAGTCTCTCAAAATGGCGTCGAACATCAATTGGCATCGTAGAAGATAGGCAATAATGTCTGATAGGTAATGGGCCAGTAATAGCTGCTTTCTTCTTGTGCACCTGGGTTTTATAGACAACAGTTCAAATCCAGTAGGGTCTTCCATTGGAGGGTTCATAGGTTAGCTTCAAATTGTCCAATCAAAAACAACAGTTCTCAAGCTTTTACTTAAGCATACATTATCCTTGGAGACGGGTACGCAAGTTGCAACATTTTATACCAATTAACTCACTTTCAGAGCTTCCATTGTCCGCACCTGCAGATTGACCTTGGAGCAAAGAGAAAAATGCCAGGCTGGCACGAAACCTTAAGATAAGCATGTGAACGATCTCAGTGGAAAAGTACAGCTTCAAGCAGAAATACACGTTTATTAGCACATTGGAAAAATACGAGCATCTAAATCGCGAGACGCAGCAACTAGGCCAAAGCCTCCACTAAAGTCATGCTAAGCTAAAACATTTCTAACAAGCAAAATCATGGCACACGTTTACGATTATGTCAAACTAGCACAATTCTAATACATCACGTTATATAAAGCACGCTTATAAATGTTGGCAAACTACTCTGAGGGCACATTTGTCCCCGTACAATCTTATTTAGTTCGATTAAAGTCACACTTGATTATTGCTACACTACGTTTAAGCGCAAATAAATGTAAAACCTTCATTTCAGCTTCATCACCTTTCACCCATGTTTTCTTTTTCCAGATCTTCTTAATATAGACACTAAACCAATACATGTTTTAGATGAGCATGATATCGAGAGAGCTATGCATTATACTTACTAGACTAATATTAGCTACGTAATTCAAAAACATAACGGTAGAATAAGGCCAGTGAAGTAAGACACACACCTACAGCACTCTGGCGCGCAGGAAGCCTTCACTCATCAGGGGGTCGCCGTCATTCAACTCTAGAACTATGAATATTGGTGAGATACGGAAGTAACAGGAGAGCATCACCACATTCTGCAGGGGGCCTTATGCTTTTTCGTCAGACAACTAGATAAGACATCGAAGTTGTATAGGGTACACTTAAAGTTCCCAAGATAAACTGAGGTGGCATTTCAGCCCTAACAGCACTCATATTGCTGGCTGCAGACAGAAATCCCGAGGAGACAATAGAGGCAAAGCAAAGACCCACCACATAAATCAGAGCGAGTGGGTAACTTGAAAGGGATGATCTCATTTTAACAACTGCAAATGAGGTAAAACTAGTTGAAATTAGAGAAAGGAAATAGTTCCGAAATACGTTTTTCTATAGAACTTTATCATGTAACTGAAAGGATGTGAAACAGAAAAAGTTTTAAAAAAAACAGCTATTTATTAGATATGAAAACCATATGAAACCTTAAGGCATCTGCATTGTAAAGGCATGCGAGGTAAAGGAACCTGCATGGTAAGGGATGCGTGGTAAAGACATGTGTGCTAAAGTCATATATCCCCAGAGGACTGTTATGGGTTTTTATTAATAATGTGGAAATACTGAACTGATAGTATACTATTTGATGGTAAGAAAGTAAGGGGCTGATTTATACTTTTTGCCGCAAACCTGCATTAGCGCAGGTTTGCGTCAAAAAGTATAGCACCAGCTAGCGCCATTCCTAGACTCCGGGCGCGCACCATATTTAAAGAATGGTGCTAGCCGGCGCTAAGGCCCTGTTAGCGTCCTTTGAAAGGACGGAAACGGGGCCTGGGAGGCCTAGGGGGAACCTGGGCCTGTGCGCCAAATTATGATGCTACACTGTTTAGAGGCAAAAAAATTGCCTCTAAGCAATGTAGCGCCATTTTCTAGCGCACAAGCCCCATGGGCAAGGCTCCTGTCTTAGTAAAGACAGGAGCCATGCCCACCACCCCATTGGGGCCAGCGCCATGCAGGGGGCCCCAAGTCAGGGCCCCCGAGCGGTGTTGGATAGTAAAAATAAAAATACCTACCCGGACTTACCTTGGGATGGGTCCCCCATCCGTGAGTGACCTCCTGGTGTGGGTAGGGGTGGGTGGGGGATGTCCCTGGGGACAGGGAAGGGCACCTGTGGGCAATTTCCATGGTCTCTGAACATGGAAATCTACCTCCAGGTCCCCTTAGGCCTTCCCATACCCAGGCGTTAAATAATGGTGCTAAGCAGGCTTAGCACCATTATTTAAGGCCCTCCTTCTCCCGTGCGTGATTTTTGCATGGGAGGATAAATAAGGCGCTAGGGCCTTTCAGGCATTTTTTGCCCAGGAACACCTACCTTGCTTCTCATTGATACAAATGTCGTTAACTCCAATATTTTGGCGCTAGACATGTCTAGCGCCAAAATATAAATATGGAGTTAAGTTTGCGCCAGATTTGCGTAAAAAATGACCCAAATCAGGCACAAACAGAGTAAAGATATGGGTCTAAGTTGGATGTGGTGTCCAGGTCCCCGAGTTGAACCTCCGAGCATCTCAAGAACCTAGATCATTTGGATCAAAATCAGTTTATAATGAATAGGTCCACAACGCTTAACATGCACAGACTACACTGGATACTGGAGAATGCTCCAAGTTGTTGGCCTTTCACAGCATGTGTGATATTAGGCCTAGAAAAAGCATTTGACATTGTAGACTGGGGATACATGTTTTCAATGCTAGATCTGATGGGCATTAGATGTAGGTCACAGCGTCTCATAAGGCTCCTATACAAGGAACCCCTGGTAAGGGTGAAAATAGGGCAAAGTATCTCGACCCCCTTTCCTATCAGTAGGGCCACATCACAGGGCTGCCTCCTCTCTCCCCTGCTGTTGGTAGTGCTGAGACTCAGAGAGGCCAGTTTAGAATGAGGCATTCCAAAGGTAGAAACAACTCTTGTAGTCTCATTATATGCAGATGCCGTCCTAATCTACATCAGGGATATAAGGACATTCTAGCTGCATTTTGATCTGCTTCGGGACTGGGGATAAATTGGCCAGCTACCTGTTTGTTTCCAATTCATCCGTAATGTCACCCCCAGCTAGACTAGGGAGGCTCACATACCCTTTGCTTAGAGCACCGTACCTTCTGCGATCTGGGCATTAATGTTTACAACACAACTCGAGATCTCACAGATGGAAACCTCATGAAGCCAATCGCTTCCTTCATCTTCAAATCACATTCTGATGCTTGCTTCTACTTTCAGTACCGGGCAGAGTGTCCCGGTCAAAGATGGAGATACTCCTGCACCTATTGCATTATTTTCCTACCTTACCAGTAAACATCCACCTCACTACATTCTGTACATTGCACGCTATGCTTGGCGGCTTTCTTTGTAAAAAGGGTAGGATCAGGGTAGCCCTGGCCAAATTTCAACTCCCCATGGAGACTTGGTGAACTGAACTCTGAACATTACTAAGTGGCAGCACAACTGTGGTGCCCCCCCGGTTGGCGGGGAGTCACATATAAAAGCTGTGATTGATACCTGGGTGAAGAGCACTGCAGATGGTGCGATAATTGTTTCTCTTTGGGGCACAGTCCCCTCACCTGCAGGTAGTCTGCTGTGGGTGACATATGACATCTTTGGGATAGCCCTGAGTCTCATGCGGGATATGCCTCAATATGTCCTTGGGGTCCACTTGAGCTCAGTATTCAGAGAACAGATCAGCGGGGAGTGAGTGGAGCACTGGGAGCTGGAGGACATAACTTCCTGGGTGATCTGTTCCAGGATGGAGCCCTCATCTCATATGATCAGCTGGTAGAAATTGTGGGCCTCCTGGTAGGCCATGTCTTGGTTTCTAGATTGTGGTTGAGAAGGAGAGATTGTGGGGTATAGTGGAGACAGAGCCTAACCCCCAGAAACTGTTACAAGCAATGCACACAATGGGGGACAGATGTCAACTAATTACGTAGCTGACTTGGACTCTCTCCCACACATTGCAAAACCACTTGGAGTCATTCAGGAGGGCTTGGGAAGTGGACAGAGGTTGAAATGCCATGGATTGACCCAGACAAGGGGGACAGAATTGTTTTATATCTATGATAGGTCTTCCAGAACGCCCACTTCCAATACATAGAACTTAGGCTGGGCAGCGTTTATGCAGAACGCCGTGAAGTGCTGAAAAAACTCTGCAACGCTATGCAAAGTCCACGAGTGGCAGAGTTTGGATAAGTCACAATGTTTGCTCAGGTTTTCAGTGCCGGGAGTTTCTACCACGCTGTAAAATCAGCAGCAAAAGCATCACATGTAGAGGCAGAGGGTGCTAGCTTCTTACTTCCACTCGAGTATATTTTCAACTGAAGTTGCAGCTTCATCAATGTGAACAGTGGCTTTCTTAATGTGAGCAATAGTGATTTCTCTTGCTGACCAACTTAACGTTGGCGAGCCGCCTGAAATAAAAAAAACTCTGCTCCACTTCGTGGCATTTTCTGGAAATCCACGCTCTGCAGGGAGCGCAAAATGGGGCAAACTCTGCAAACTCTGCTAGCAGAGTGGAATTCTTTACCCACCCTTAAATAGAACACAACATCCTACACATGGTGTACCTCACCTATGTCAAACACCACAAATTATTCCCCAAGGCTTCATCGGAATGACAGCCCTGCCACAAGGCCAGAGTGGACATGCTGCATATGGTCTGGACTGCCCACTTGCCTGCATACTTTGTCGGGGGTCACAAAAACCCTTCCCAGAATAACATGCTGTCCAGACCTCAACTTCATAGCTAGTAGCGTGCTAAGCCTTTGTAGGTGCCAAAGGGCCGGGAGGTACAAATCGATTTAAAAACCTGGTATTACTATTACTTATGGCATGTAGATTAATCACTATTTACTGGAAGGCTGGCAGCCTGCCTAGTGTAGGGCACTGGCAAGCAGCAACACCTATCTGGGGAAAGGCCGAAGCCAAAGTGCTCCAGCGGGAAGAAGTGCAGGCTGCAGAGGCGTCCCATTGCTGTGGACTGGAAATATCTATTAGTTACCATTCAGGGACAGCTGGGAAGTTCCACCACATCAGACTGAACAATCACTTGCTATAATAACTCATTGGAGACATTCTGGGTGTATATACTCCCTTTCTCTTCCCTTCCTCTCTGACCCCTCATTCCCTATATAGTTGCGGCGTGGTGGTGACATACTTTATGCCATGGGTTTAATGCGGACACTAGATCCACCATACACTGGCGGATCCCAGAGGCAGTCTGCATGCTGCATTTTTGTCTTCTTTTAGCCTCTGCAATTGGACTGCCCCACAGTTTGAAAATGTTTGTTGACTCTGTGGAACATGTTTTTCCTAACCACTACAACTTTGTGTAACAAGATATGGGATTCTTGTTACTTAATGCCTGGAATGATGTTGTCAAAATGATTGCATGGAATGACAACCCTGTTATACCGTCTATGATAAAATTCCAATAAAGATGATTTCTTTATTTAAAAAAAGGGAAATTACCCATAATAAATGGTCAAAAGAAAATGTGAAAATACAGCAAGATTAGTGTTCTGTCCTCAGGGGATTGCATGGGTTCCTGCATCTCTTGTGGTGTCGGGGGGCCCAACCCTTCTGGGTGACCCATTTGCCCTAAGGTCTATTATTATATTATTTCTGAGGTATGGGGTTCTTATGAGACCCCTCAACATATTTTGCAGGGGTCCCACTATGTTGTGGTATGCCACTGAGAGTCACTACACATGTACTCAAATACAAAAAGACAAATGAGATGTGATAGGGTGACACAAATAGTTTAGGGTAAAAATAATTTATCATAATGTACATGTGACTAGATAGTTGTAACTTGGGTATAATATAAGAGAACATGTTGTGCAAATTTCCATTGGGAGGTGGGTGGAAGTTTCAGGGTTAGAATTTCCTAGAGGTTTGTGTACACCCACAAACTTAAACTTACATTCATAATCTCCTTCCTGAGCTGTTTCAGCCACCAATACAGTTGGAGGTTTACTTTTAACGAGGTCTTTTGTGAATCCCTGCCACAACAGAAGAATCAAGAACATCCTCAAGGCATTTTGGAAATGTAGTGGAAGGATTTTCTCATGCTTAGCAATATTTTCCAAACGGAGAAAAAATATTCACATTTATCAAATGTGTTTGCACTTGCTCTATTATTTCCTCGTGCCAAACTATGCATGTATAAATTTGCTTGAGAAAATGTAATTTTCAAAACGTTTCATAGATTATGCATTGAAAACTGTAATTTGTGAAGGTTTCCAGGCATAAACTTGACATCTTTTGAGAATTCCACTAGGTAATAAATTTGCAGCAATGTACTTAAAAAACTAGGCACCTTTGTGTCAACTTATTTCTCAATACATGCAAAATGTGAAACCCGTGCTCCAACTCAGATACAGACCCACTTCCACACTCCCTTGCCTAGGGAATTCTCCAGAAATTATGGGTACATCACAACAGTCAAATCATCTTGAATCTCCCTTCTTGTGAAGTAACTTCTAGTCAAATTTATTCCATTTGCAGTCCCGGGAATCTACCATGCTAAACATCCGAGGAGAACTGCTTACCGAAAGACCCAAAGTTGTGTGTACACTGATTCTCTTGCAGCTCTCCAGGACATTTGATACCATTGATAATAAATACCTTCTCGAATATCAAATGCTGGTGTGCGGGGATACAACCCTACTGGATTCTCGTCAGTCCTGTCTAATCATAACTACTAAGTCATGGTGAGTCCTTTCTTCACTATATTAACTCCTATCATGTGTGGCATCCCAAAGGTTCTGAACTCTCTCCCAATCGCTACAAAATTTACCTGCTTCCATTAGCACACAATCTGAATGTTCACATCATTGTGTATAATATGTCTGCAGATAACACTCAAATCTTCATCAAACTTGAGGAATGAAGGCTTTTTCACTTTCATGTAGTAAACTGAAGCAAGGACGAACAAGAATGCATCTCAGTTGGCTTTACCTAATCAGTAGAAATTCTTAAATCTTGCAAGTGGGCCCAATCAAGCCTTCACTTCTCCTCTACTTTTGGATGGAATTAATGACCCCACCTCTAAACAGGTTCTGACTTTCCACAATCTGGACATTATCTTTGACAGCAATCCCACCTTTTTTCCTCTCATTAAACCAATCAACAAAAGTGCATTCAACAATCTATGCTTGAGTTAAGGCATCCTCTCTTTCCCTCAATTCAGCCTAAATATTTTACTGTTTTTTTTTGTGCTGTTCTCGTCTATGTTACTGTATTCTCAGTGGTGTCCCTAAGATTTGCTACACAAACTGTAAAAACTTCACAATAAGCTAGCAAGGCTTATTTGCAGCTCACGATTTAACAACAACTTTACTTCCACCCTCAAAATTAAATATCTGAGAGAAGCACTAAAATTGTGCATCATACACAGGTATTTTGATGTGCTTGTGCCAGGCTACCAAATCAAATATTCTCACAGTACCATCCATGCTGGTGCCTTAGATCATTCTCATCAAACCTTGTGCCCAATCATTGCTCAAAGTACTGAAAATTCAAAGTTAGATCAAAGGTGGATCTCTCCAGATTCAGGGCTCCTACCTCTGAAAATCCCTTCTAGGATGCTTCTTTTCTGTTTATCGTGTGGCTTGGACTGTGTGGGCTGCCAGCTCCCAGCTTAACTCTGCCCATATCACTTTACACCTTCTTACCATCCAGGCATTTAGGACTGGCACATTAACTGTACAGACATTTCACTCAAGCCTACTGGACATCTCCTACAGACATTTGAGAATTTACCCATCAGTTCTACTCCTGTTGGTGTAACTCATGTTAGACAATTGGTCTCTAGTTGGTAGAAGTGTGCACCCTGCCCAGGTAGGGACCACAATCCTAGTCATGATAAGTCAGATACACATTTTTGATTAACCTGGGCTCACCTTCTGGTAGCTTGGCACAGAGCAGGCAGGCTTAACTTAAGAGGCAATGTGTAAAGTATTTGTGCAACACACACACACAACACAAACATAGTAAACAATGATAACACCACAAAAAGACCACACACAGGTTTAGAATAATAGCGAATATTTATCTTAATGAAACAGGACCAAAAGAACAGAAATCCAATCAGTAAAATTCAAGATATTAATTTCTAAATATTAAACTACAAATTGTGCTTAGGAAGTCACTAGGGGTCAAAAGGTTACTTGAGGTCCTGAGGGACCAGTACAAATCCAAAGTTCAGGCCGACCTTGATGGCAGCATCACCAAGAGATTTGCAGGCAATCTTTGATGTCCCTGAGACTGCACAAGAACAGGGGTAAGCCTGCAAGTCTGAGTTCAAGTGAGATGAGTCCAGTCCATGTCCTCAGCAGGGCAGAGATCAGCAGGCAGCAGTGAAGCTCAGCAAAGCAGAGAAGCAGTTCCTTAGAACAGTCAGTCCAGGAAGAGTGGCAATCCTTACAGCACAGCAGTCTTTATTCTGGCAGAGTTCTTCCCAGTTCCAGTAGTGTACTGAATTGGTACGGTCAGAGACCCGATACTTAGACCCAAATGTGCCTTTGAAGTGGGGTGACCCCAAAGAAGGGTCTTTGAAGTGTACAGAGATCCTTTCTTCCTAGCCCTGCCTCCAGACAACCGGTTCGGGGTAATCAGCACTTTGTGTGGGGACAGGCACTTCCCTATTAAAATATAAGCCTCAGATTCCCTCCCCCCTTCCTTCCCAGGAGGGCCCATCATAATGCAGATGAGACCTTTTGTCACACGCACCTTCCTGTCTTTGTGACTGTCTAGAGGGAATGCACACAGTGTAGCTGTCACCTACCCCAGATGTGTACTGGAGACAGGCTGCAAGTAACACAGAGCAGTAAAAGCAGAGAAATGCCCACTTTTCAAAAGAGGCATTTCCAAAATAGTAATGTTAAATACAACTTTATCAGCAAAGAGGATTTATCACTACCATTGCAATAAAATGAAACATGATGTAGCTACCACTTTCTGATCAAGAATTACAGCTCAAAAGTATATTAAGGAATTCCCAATGCTGGCCTATGAGATGAGTAGGCCTCACTGTAGTGAAAATTACTCTGGGACTTTTTCACTACCAGGACATGTAAAACGTCAAAGTACATGTCCTGCCTTTAACTTACTTAGCACCCTGCCCTTTGGGCTATGGAGGGCCTAGCTTATGAGTGACTTACATGTAATAAAAGGTTAGTTTAAGGTTTGGGATGGGGTTTTAAATGCCAAGTCGAAGTTGAAGTGAACTGTACACACAGGCCCTGCAATGACAGGCCTGAGACAAGTTTGAAAGGCTACTGGTGTGGGTGGCACAATCTGTACTGCAGGCCCAATAGTAGCATTTAATTTACAGGACCTGGTTATATGGTATACCACTCTACAAGGGATGTAAAAGTAAATTAAATATGCCCGTTGTGTATACACCAATGTTACCATGGTTTAGGGGAGAGGCATATGCACTTTAGCATTGGCCTGCAGTGGTAAAGTGCTCAGAGATCAGAGGCCAACAAAATGATACAGCAAAAATGTGAGGCAAACAGGAAAGACCCCCTTAGGCTGTTAGGTCTGACAACCCCCACCATGAAACTTGTCATTGAAGTGAAGTTCCTGATGCCTCTACCCCTGTCCAAAATATCCAGCATTTGAGATATCTACTCATGGTTTGAGCACTCTGTAATACCTATAAACAGAAGAACTAGCAATACTTTTCAAATTAACTACGAAGCATTACTGCCTAAAACTCCCAAAAATGATAAAAGGACCCAGTGACATATTCAGAGTTCATTAGTATATTATCAGCTGCTGATAGTTTCATATGTGTAGTATAACAAATACAACCAACATAGACATGATATTTTCTCTTCAAATGGACACATCCTAATAAAGGAGATTTGCCTTTCTACACCTGTATTGAAACATCTGCATATTCTATCAGCCCGTGTGATACTATGACAGGTTCAGCAGTGATGGTTCATCATAGCATGCTATAAACAAAGTCTATAGCTAGTGCACATTTTTAATTGGATTTACCACAAACTCTTATGTGCAGGATTGCATCAGTATTAATCAATTTGGCATGCAGAACATACAAGTGCTTTATGGGTGCTGCAGGGCTATCAGCTTCTTTAGCAAATATATGTACAGTTCATTTGATCATGTTTTTTTAAATATAAGGGCTGTTGTCCTTACATTTCCAAACACTGATATACATTTTTAAACTGACAGACATTCGAGGCTGAAGAATGCACGGTTGACAATGGTCCATGTATGATGCTTACCAACTTTGGTATTAATTGATGCCAGCATTGGAGTACCACAACGGAGCTGACACAAGGAATTTACACCACACTGACAGCAAACATAATTCCCATCTTATCGACAGTGAAGGAGTTCTACTTCTGATAAAATTCTTCTCAGAAAACCCTTCTGAGAATGGTCATCTCTGGTGCATAGGTAGATAGATTGCTGTAGTGGAGTCAGTTTGAGGCACAGTACATGAAGACACCAGTGGGCATAATTGCAAATTCTTTTGGCAAAAGCGGAAGCTACTTAAAAGCCCCTTGCACCACTGTTGCATCACTTTTTGTGAGGCAACAGCAGCTCAAACCTTAAAATCATATCTATGAATCCCACAAAGATATGGGGTATGGCAATGCAGTGCAGATCACTGTCTTATCTAACTCTGAGCAAGGGAGGTGTTCCATGGGTGTTGCGGTGGGTGCTCTCACATAACACCCATGGATTTTTAAGCATTCCCAGATTTGCAAGACCTTGTAAACTTGGAGATGGGCCCAAACCTCACACCACCCCAGGCGAGGCGCAACAAAGAGAAATATCATTATTGCTCCTCATTTTGTACTCTTTCTATGTGTGCTGTATTCTGCAACACACATAGAAAGAGTAAAACACCTTCCAGGATGCCCTTCCTGCACAAACACAATCCTGCTTACAACTCAGGCACCCTTGCACGATGGTACAACAATGTTTGCATTGGTGCTTGGCTGCCAAAATATCGCCAGCACCATGGGAAAGGACGGGAATGCACCATATACCAAAAACACAGCACAATTATGCCCTTTCCCTTTGATGCAGGGCAGTGCAGCAAGATGACTTGCTGTGCTGCCCTGTGCTAAAAGCCCATAAATATGGGTCTTGGTTTTTATTCTATGGAGTGACAACACTGATGACTGACAACAAGGAAATCATGGACAATCCCAATTGGTCTCCAGCCCATTTAAAGAGCATGGTGACACATTCTATAGAGTGAAACAGTACCAAAAAAGATGCTATTTTTTTCACAATATATTATGGTCATTATGAAAGATTGCTGTTGCTCAAGAGTTCCCAATACTTGTAGTTTACCACTCTTACTTTTGTCCTGTTAATTATCTAACCTGCATTTCTAATACACTTTTTCAAACCACTTAATCTGAGTCTTAAAGAGATTTACACAAAAGAACTACTTTCCACACAGTGAAAAACATTGCTTAAAGTCTGCCGAGTTGGAGACCTAAAGTAAGAGGCGAGAACCAATATGTCATCCATTTAACTGATATTTCTCACTGACATAGGGATCTAGTTAGGTGAAAAAACATAACCAGCAAGCAGGGTTTAACTGAGGTCAAACACACACACACACATATATGTATATTACCTACTGGTAGTTGGCAGTAGTTAGTTATAGTTAGGACCTGGTTTCCATAGGAAAAGTGTTTTTTGACTTGCCTATATCTTTGGCGCCACTTGATAAATCTTCAAGAAAGTTTCCAAAAAAAGTGTGCCACTGATTCTAGTTGTGCATAGGAGGTTTTGAGGTGATCCATCAAGCGTGGGCCCCGAAAAAGAGGAGGGTCAAAAAAAGTGTGTTTTCCATGTTAATTTCCATTGAGATTTTAGACACTGAACCGCCTGACGGAATTACACCAAATTTGGCATAATGCTGGCTCTTGGTCCAGAAAGTGCCCTTTTTGTTATTTGATGTAAATCTGTTCAGTAGGTTTGGAGAAATTAAGGGCAAATCCTAAGCATAGATCTCATGGTGAGATCTGATTGGCTGTCAGCACTTCAACCAGACAGGGATGGCAGCCATCTTGGGAGCAATATACATGAGATTACCCTATTGAAATGCATGTTAGTGAATGGCAGGTTTTGAGGGTGACATAAAAGAGAATGTATAAAGGGTGGTAACAGATTTTAGTTACAATATAAATCATTTGATGTTAAGGTGATTTTACCCTATGAAAAAAACTTCTGCTGGTATTTTATGAATCATGTTTGAAAGAAAACTTTTTCCTTATGATTTTCCTATAGAGGTTGTGGAAGGTGCTCCAGAAGCTAAAATGAGAGTATACTTTCTGAAATGTCAAACTGTCTTTTTCAGCCGTATGAGAATGACATCTGACATGCTCAGTAAAACATGTACTTCCAACAGAAGTAGCCTGTCAGTCAATTCCCTTGTGTTCTACTGCAGCCTCCCAGTGTGTTCTAAAGAACAACTAGCACACAGTCTTACTTATGAAAAATGTATGGCACACCTGAAGCCATCTTGATTGAATCAAACTGGTAAAACTTAAAAAGTTTAATTTAGAAAGGAACAAAATGAGGGGCTTCATAGAAATTATTGTTCGTGCTGTAAAAGAAAAATTAGAACATGTTTTAAGTGAATTCTCAAAAATCTTCCTCTTCTATTTTATTAAACATGCTGACACGTAAACTGAAGCATACGCTTTCATCACCAGCAGCAGACTGCCAGTTAACTCCTTGGTGATCGGCAGTTTACTACTGTGTTCTGATGAGCAACTAGAGTGCTAACATTCTGAATGTATGACAAAGGTGTGGCACATCTGACCACCATCTTGATGGAATTGAAGTGGCAACCTAAAGCCATTTTCTACTGAGGATACTGCAGTAAATGAGTATAATAGGGAGTGTCAGAAAAAATAAGTCTCCTAAGATGACAGCCAGAGAAAAATACCCTAAATGTAGCACAAATATCACCCAAATGTGGCACAAGTATAGCCTGAGGACAGTTGTGTGCAAACACTTAGGGCTTGATTTAGATTTCGGTTGAGGGTTTACTCCATCGCAACAGTGAAGGATATCCTGTCACCTGAAATCTAAATACCATAAAAAACAATGGTATTTAGACTCCAGCAGACGGGATATCCATTACCGTTGCAACAAAGTAACCCCTCCGCTAAGATCTAAATCAGGCCTTTAATGTTTTTGTTTTTTTGCATTTTTATATTGTGCAGACTAGAGTCCTTTACATGAGCATAAGTTACATCACACAAGATCACATTCCTTTTGGGCTTTAAGTATTGAAAATTAAGTGATTTGCCCAGAATCACAGGATGTGAAGCTGAAGCCGAAACACAAAATTGGTTCCTCAGTTGCAAAGTCTGCAGATCTGGCCATAACACCACATTCTGTCCCCTAAGTGCAACATATAATCAAGTGTTCAACTGGATAAATAAACAAGTTAGCAAGTAATTGAAAAGTGCTTTATCGCTATTTGAGAACTCAGAAAATGTCCTTATTTTATTTTAGAGCACTACCGACAATTTCTAAGGGAATAAAAACCTCTCATTTTTATAATTTCTAAAGGAAATGCTTAGGTATCACAGTATTGATGACATCATACTTTTGCAATAAATATGGATTGTTAGCAACCTAGTTATTCATTTGAGGGGAGGCAGATGCCAGGTGCACAGACTCTGATAATTGATGGCAGGCATGAGGTTGCAGAGGCAATAAGTTGACCATGATGTGCAAGCGAGAGGGGCAGTGACAGCACAACAGACCATGGAGTGCAAGGGAAAGGGGGTTGGGGCAACAAACCAACCACGCAGGGCAGGCAAGAAGCTGTGGGAATATAACTGATCATTGAGTGTAGAAGGAAGAGGCAGTGCTAGTACAACCATACATACCAAAAGATCCAATTCAGGCAGGAGACTCCTAATATTTTTAAGCCTAAAAGGTCTTTATTTTATCTGTCTCCTGTCTAAAATCTTCCCTTTTTCTATGTAGGTTAATGGGGAAAACCAATTCCCCAGTTTTGTTTTCAAAATCTCCCTTTTACCAAGTTCAAAATGTTGGCAAGTATGGTACATTTGATCACTGAATGCAGTATGAATGGGGAAGGGACATGAACTCAGACAACAGAGGGCAGTAGGGAGAAATGCACGGGCACCAAACTGACCTTACAGGGTTTGCAGTAGCACAATGCACCCCACAGTGCAAGTGGGGTGATAGTACAGCATTATGAAGCATAGAAAGCAGCAGGAAGGAGAATGGGCCGTGCACATGGACAACAGAGAGCAGTGAGGAAAGAGGCAAGGTCAACAAGCTGTCCATGCTGGACAGACAGGCGAAGTAGTTGCAGCATAACGGACCATGAAGGGCAGGAGGGAAGGGGCAGGGGCAGGTCAACGTACCAGGCAAGGCAGAAGGGAGGGGAAAAGGGCCTGCACGTGGAAAACAAAGGGCAGGGGACAAGGGGGCAGGGCTGAACCAGCAAGCTGAACATGGAGGACAGGTGGGATTGGCACTGGAAATACAACACACCACAGAAGGCAACAGTGAGACTATAATGGCATGCACACAGACAACTGGGGAAAGGTGGGAGGGGGTCAGGGGCAGCAAGCGACCACAGAGGGCAGGTATGAGGGGCTGTGACAGCACAGAAGGTCATGCATGGCAAGCAGGACGGCTAGTGGCAACACACTGGCCCTGGAGGGCAAAAGGGAGGGGGTAGGGACATGCACAAAGGACCATGGGGGTCAGAAGAGATAGGTAGGCACTGGACACAGACACAAGAGGGCAGGGGAAGGGCCTTCACAACAGACCACACAAGGTAGACAAGAAGGATCAGTTGCAGCACAGCAGAGCATGGAGTGCAGAAGGGATCGGCAGCAAAATGGGCCAAGGAGGACAAATGGGAGGGAATATGCACATGGAAGTCGGACGTGCAGGTTGGAGGTGGCAGGGACAGGCGGCAGTTATCTGACTATGCTAGACAGGTTGGAGGGGGCAGTGGCAGCTCAACAGATCACTCAGACTAGAGGCAGCGGCAGGTCCATGGAACATGGTGGGCAAAAAGGAGGGAGCAAGGGCAAGCACACAGACATAGGGGGGCAAGGGGAAGGAGGGAAGGGGTGGGAAGCTAAGCAGGAGGGCAATGATGGGGCATAGAATTGTGCAACGGAGGGCAGGAGGAGTAGAAAGGGATAAATGGAAGGAGGTGGCAGCTCAGTGGGCCATGCAGGGCAGGAGGGAGGGTGCTGGTGCATGGACTCAGACAACAGAGGGTAGAAAGGAGGTGGATGGGCCAGCAAGCTAACTGTTCAGGGTAGGCGGGAAGGGCAGTAGCAAAACAACAGGCACGCAGTGCTATAATGGGTAGCAGGGGCATGGACTCAGACAATGGACGGCTAGGAGTTGGGGGAGCAGGAGCATCAAGCTTGGGTTGGAGCAGCACACTGCCAGGTCAGGCCCTGCGTCCAACTCCTCCACCTTGCATTACAATGGGCATTTTACTTAATGTTACATAAAACCCTAGAAAGTCCTAGAAAAAAACAAAGGTTACAGGGACCTTAAAGTTAGGAAATAGAATTTAAAAACACTAAGAAATTCACTAAAAAAAACAAGGGATGTTATAGTTAGGTTCCGATTTTACACTCACAAGACCATATAAATTCAGCTATTATAGCTGGAGTTATTTGAAGTAACTATCACTTGTGCCCTAAGGTAACTATAACTCGGTCCCTCTCCAGGCACTGCTAATTACTCCAGATATTACATCACTCATGACATCTTCTATGACATCACTGATAATATCATTGTAACATTTGCAGTCAAATTATTGATGAGAAAACTGTGCATGGTGAGAGCGCAAGTTATAGTTATTTTAGGGCACGAGTTACAGTTACTTGAAATAACTCTATAATAGCTTAATTTATACGGTTTTGTCTGTGTAAAATCTGGATCTAACAATGCTGTTTCAAATATATTATTTATATAAATACATTTATATATAGATATATTTATATATCCATATATAGCATTAAAAAAGGAAGGTTATAGGGACATTATAGTTAGGTTCAGTTTTTACACACAAAACCATATTAATATACACACCGTGTGCGTGCGTGCGCATGCGTGCCTGTGTGTTTTCCACAAAATCCACGGCACGACAAAATTATTAATTTCCATGGTGTCAAGGACAGAGAGTTTCGGCTCTACAGCCTTTCTCAGGTAAAGTGCCCATTTTCCATTGAAAATATATAGAACAAACCAATCATCATTTCTTAAAAGACATTGTAAACATATTATGCAAAAATAAGCTCAAAAGTGGCATTGATTCAATACAAAAATAATCTTACTTTGTATGCAACTAATATAAATGCATTTGTGAATCATCAATAGGAATGTGACATATTCTTTTATGCAAAAAAACTGTAGCGGCATCAAATGTAATGCATCGTAACCCACGAAAACAGGCCTCATAGTCCCATAATGCATTTTAAGAAAGAGCGAGCCCAAAAAGAATTGTCTCGCTGTTACACAGTTAGCCTCATCATACGCTATCATGCAGGATAATGTATATCTCGTAACTATCAAATCACCCGCAGCACAACATGCCAGCTTCTGGAATTTGAAAAATTACAAAATAAATAGAAATTAGAACCAACAGTAAAACCACGTATCACGGAGCATAATCCTGCATCTGTTATTAAGTGTGTCTGGGTTCAATATTACCCGTATTTGCTTGGCGTGTATGCCTATTTCCCTCACCCTCAGAGACATGCCAATGAATGATACGAAGCCCTAGTGGGCCTACACCAGATTCCGTATTATAATGTGCGATCATAAATCAAAGTGCTTCATGGAGACAGGCCTAGATATCCCCACATCCAACAAATGTATTAATATACCGTAAGGTCGTTGCACAACGATATGTAACTTAATGACATCCTGTACTCATATGTTATGTGTCTCAGTGAGTTCAATGAATAAATCTGGTCAAATAAACAGTTGAGACCAAGATGTTGTCATTATAAATTAAGAGAGACAACCATAATAATAATAAACAAAAAAAACAAAAACGAAAAATGAAAAACAAAACTTTACAGGTATCAGATCTATTTATTGCATCTATTTGGTATTGAAAATTATCCAAGCGCAATGGAGACCCTGTGGGCATGTAAATTCATCCTCATCACCATGAGGACTTTGGCAACAATGTTGAAAGACAACGACAATCATGAAAGAATAAAATGAATGAAAAAACCAAGGCAAAAATCATGAGAAAAAACTATGCAGATATCCATGCATGTGATACCTGTGTGGGGGTTCTGTAATGGGTTTGACCACTGGATCAGCTCTTCAGACACCCAATGTTTTGTCACCAACCGCTTTATATCCCCCGGTTTACAGTTAAAATCTATGATGAACCTTACTTGATTATCCTGATTGCGCATGACATTTTTTTTCTTCTTTTTTACCTAAAGAGCAGGTCATCCCTCTGTAAGGAGGTTACTTTATCCTATGCTGATTTTAGGACCTTGTAGGGGAACCCGCATTCCCAAAAACGATCAACCATAGTATCACATTCTTCTTTGAAGAATTCCTCACTAGAGCAACTTCTTATGGCGTGAAGCAACCCGTCAAACGGAATGCTCCATTTGAGGCTTGTGCGATGAAACGTGTTAGTGTGAAGAATGCCGTTACCAGCAGTTTCCTTCCTGTACATTTTTATTGACAATTTTCCCCCTTCTACTCTGAGACAGATATCTAGATATTCTATAGTCTCCCAACTGATTTTGTGGTTGAAACTTAGGGGCAGATTTAAGTGCCCCTGGTACCACTTCAGCGCCACCATTGCGTCATTTATTTGATGCTAAGGTGGCACTAAAGTGGCCTTTTCCCCACGCCATATTTACAAAGTGGCTCAATGCATTTATTGTGCCACTTTGTAAACCCTTGTGCTACATTATGCCTGCGCCAGGAATAAAGTATGCAAGGGGGCCTTTCCCCCATTAGGGGTGCCAGATAAATGGTGCAAGGAAATCTTTCCCTGTTTCATTTTTTGGCACTTTTAATGCATGCTCAGAGCAGGTGTTAAAAGGGGGCATACCAATATTTATAATGGGCACCTATGTACTCTGCAGGAGTAGCACCAACATTTTAGTGCTACTCCGGCAGAGTACATCAATAGCGTAAAAAAAATGATGCTATTGCCCCCTACGCTGCACCATGGTGCACCGTATTTTAAATATGGTGCATACATGGTGGCGGTGGGGGGCGCTAAGGGGGGCAAGGAAAGTGAACCTGCACTGAGTGCAGCGCCACTTTTCTTATATTTGCCCCTCAGTTTCAGGTAATTCACCTTCAGTCTGTCGACAAATTCAGTGGCAAGTGGTTCTTCCCCATCCCAGATTATGAACAAGAAATCAATATGTGCTATTCATATTGCTATGTGGACTATATATCTCATGTCCTTCAGTCCAAACCACCTGCTTCTCCCATCGGCCAAAGGGAAATCTGGGAGCGAAGCAGGTTCCCATTGCTGTATCGGAGACCTGGCAATAATAGATATTATGAATAAAAAAATCTGCTTTAGGCAGAAACTGATCATTTTGCCTAACATTATGGTGTGATCCAGAAGCTTGATGGATCTGCTCCTTAGGAAGGAAACACATGCATTTATGTCCTGCTGTTGGTCAATACACATATATAAGGAACTCACATCCAGAGTCATCATTAGATAAGTATCTTTCTGATGAATGCTGTGTATTTTTGTCCGAAAATTAGTCATGTCCCTACAATCTGATTGTAATGCTAAAATGCGTGGTGCTAGGAAATGATTTAAATACATTGCAGTTGTATCCAGGAGATCCCCATTGCCTGAAAGTATATGTATTCCTGATGACCTACTAGGCTTTTTGTGCACCTTGGGGAGAAAGTATATAGTTGGTACTCTAGGATAGTAAACTCTCAAAAAGCGATATTCATCACCACCTATGATTTCCTGTGATTTCCATGTGTTTAGTAAGTCATGGTATTCAGAGATAATTTTTTCATACTCCGAATGATAATCATCATATACCAATTATTATTGCCCAATTGTGTACAGGCTTCATCACAGTATTGGTAAGTACTCATAAGGACAAAGTTCCCAGCTTTGTCCAATGGTTTGATTATGATGCTGGCATCATTTGCCAAAGTCTTGAGTGCCTGTTTCTGGGATGTTTGTTGATTATAACTCCCTGAATATGTTTGAACTCTAAGCTTATGCAGTTTAACTGTCAGCGTGCCCTACAATAAATAAATGGCATCGTATGGGGTGTAAGGGTTCATGTGGCTCTTGGATTTAAAGCCACTCAAGGAGGATTGGTCTACTTGCAAACCTATCTCCATTAAAATGTCACAGATTGTAAGATCTTCCTCCTCACCATGCTCTATAGAGTTCAAAAGCCTATGTTCACTTTCCAAGGAATACTGGGAATTGCTGATATTTTGTTCCTGGTTATACCCTCTATTGGTATCCAATTCATATAATGATACTGAATCCATAATATCATTAATACAAAAGTTATCTCAACAAGTGTCTGATTGGGAAAGTGCTTACCCATAGATACTTTGTGTGACTTGTGTAATTTCATCAGTTTGAGTTTATGATAAAATAGAAACAAATCAATTCTAGACCATTTATTAATGTCCCAATTTGCTAACATCTCCAACATTGTCAATTTATATTTCAGTGTATTTTTGTTTGTCGCAATCGTTACATTGCATGCCAGACATAATCCTTCCTCAATGTTCTCATAAAATAATTCTTGAGCCTCTAAAGTGCAGGTCTTATCAACCTTATTCATATCAATCAATCATTCAGTGATTTCTAAAGCATGACTAATCACCCATAGGGACTGAAGGCGCTGTATGCAGGCATGCTGCTCAATCAAAGAGCCAGTTCTTGAGGGCCTTCCTGAACTGCTTCAGTGATGCAGTTTGCCTGGGTTTGAGAGGCAGCATGTTCCATGTCCGGGCTGTGAGGTAGGAGAAGGATCTTCCTCCTGCTGTGCTTTTCCAGATCTCAGGAACAGCTGTGAGGGCAAGCTGGGAAGTACGGAGATGTCTGTTGGGTGTGTGGAAGTGGTATGCATCTCCTATGTTGTGTAGTGCCTTGTAGGTGTGGATCAGGAGTTTGTATATCATGTGCTTGTTGACTGGGAGCCAGAGTAGGTCTCTGAGGTGAGAGAAGATGCAGCTGTGTCAGGGGATGTCCAGGATGAGTCTGGCTGCTGTATTTTGGATTATTTGTAGTTGTGATTGAAGTTTCTTGGTGATACCGGCATAGAGTGCATTGCTGTAGTGCAGTTTGCTAGTTACAAGTGCGTGGGTGACTGTCTTCCTCATGTCGGAGGGGATCCACTTGAAAATCTTTCAAAGTAGTCAGAGGGTGTGGAAGCATGATGATGAGATGTGTTGGCCTGGTGGGTCATGGATAGAGAGGAGTCCAGGATGCTGCTCAGATTGCATGCGTGGTCTGTGGGAGCTGGGGTGTTTTCTAGTGAAGTGGGCCACCAGGAGTCATTCCAGGTGGAAGGGGTGGATCGGATTACGAGGATCTCTGTTTTGTCCGAGTTGAGTTTGAGGCAGCTGGCTTCATTCCAGGCAGCAACTGCTCTCATCCCATTGTGGAAATTTCTCTTGGCTTTTGCAGGGTCATCAAACAGGTAGAGGATCAGTTGGGTACCGTTAGCGTAGGGGACTATATTTAGCCAGTGCTGTTTGATGATCTTGGCTAGCGGGGCCATGTAGATGTTGAAAATCGTTGGGCTGAGTGATGATCCTTGGGGCACTCTACAGCATGTACCTTTGGATTCTGACGTGAATGGCGGTAGTCTGACACTCTGTGTTCTTCCAGTGTGGAAGGACCTGATCCATTCCAGTGCTTTATTGCGTATGCCTACATCATGTAGTCTGGCACAGAGGGTGGAGTGGGAGACAGTGTCAAACGCAGGGGCAAGGTCAAGGAGGATGAGTGTGGCTGTGCTCCATGGTCTAGTATGGTACGTATGTCATTGATGGCTGCTAAGAGTACTGTTTCGGTGTTGTGGTTCCTTCTGAATCAGGATTGGGATGGGTCTAGTATTTTTTGTGTCTCGAGGAATTCAATGAGTTGCTGGTTGACAGCCTTTTCTATTACTTTGGCTGGGAAAAGGAGCAGAGAGATGGGTCCGTAGTTTTTCAGCTCCCTTGGGTCGGTGATGGGTTGATCTCGGCGTGCTTCGGGTCTCATGAGAAGATGGCGATCTTGAAGGAATGGTTGATAGTTCAGCAGAGCTCAGGTACTATGGTGGCATTGGCTAGATTGAAGTTATGATGAGGGCATGGATCTGAGGGTGCTCCAGAGTGGATGGATTTCATGAGTCTTTTGGGTGTCCTCTTTGGTGATGGAGGTGCAGGAGTTCACGATCTGGTGTGGTGCTGGGACCATGGTGGTGTTTGTGGGCAGTGTGGGTAGGTTTTGGTTCCTGAAGCCTTTGTAAATGTCCTGAAAAACGGTGGCAAGGTTGTTGCAGAGGTCTTGGGAAGGAGGGATGGATGAGGTGTCTGTCCCGGGATTTGCGAACTCTTTGGCAATGGCGAAGAGCTCTTTGCTGTTGTGAGCGCTGGTGCTGAGGTGTTCTTGAATGGTGGCTTTTTTGGTGACTCTGATGTTTTGGTGGTGCGTGGCAGCTGCGTTCTTGCAGGCTGTGCAGTCTTCGGTTGATTTGCTGTTTCTCCATTTCTGTTCCAGTCATCTGCAGGAGCATTTGGATTCTTGTAGGGCTGCCATAAACCATTTAGATGTTTTTCTATGTCAATTTCCTGCTGGGTTCCTTAGGGGGCTCCATTCTGATGACCCAGCGGTGTAGATTGCGTGCGTCTTCATTATCGCTCTCTGCGTCCGGTTAGTGGGAATGGTTGAGAGCGTCATACTGCTTATAATGTCACAAGCAGTATCTTTCGCATCACTGAATGTAAATCCACAATATGCAATCAAAGCAATCAACAGAGAAAATATAGTGAGAGGCAGCCACTTCTATGGCTCTTCAAACACACGCCTAAAAACTTGCAATAATAGGTACAGGCTGCTTGTACATCCCTTCTTGTGCCCTGTACTCGGGAGACACCTTTGTCTTAGGCACCGTCTGGTACCCTTAACACGGTGCTCGCACCTAATGAACAACTCACCATACTTTGGCTAAATAAATCAGGACTTGCAGGAATATCAAAACAAAGATTCATAAGAGGCTGTGGGATTTGGCTCCTTGAAATGTTATTTCTGTATTCCACAAAACGATGATCACTTCCACCACTGGCATCATTGCCGATAGATACAACATTATGGCAGAAGTTCCTCTCTATCAAGCATCTCTAAGATACAGGAAAGTGTCTGATTATGGAGTCTATAATGACTTAATGTGGTTGTGTATATTTTAATAAAAGCAATTACTAACTTTCTAGATTCATTCATTTGAAAAGACATACCCCACAATTTTGCTTGGTCAAAAAAGTAAAAATCCATTGAAAAGATATGTTTTTTAGTGCTATCACACAGTGCACAGTCATCATACTCTTGAAAAACTAGTTGGTAATTGTGTAGCCAACCTGTATTGCTTACACAAATGTTCAATCTCTTCATGAGTATGCTAGCAAAGATCTTGGCCCGGGGTTCACAAAGGTCACAATTCTATTACTAGCAGGCAGTAATTTATTATATTTCTTGTAAATTGACCACAGATGTGTACCCTTCATTAGAAATGGGTTCTCTAGTTGGCATTGGTTTGCACCCTCTCCAAGTAGGGACCCTCACTCTAGTCAGAGTAAGAGAGCCATACAGCTAAGATAACCACTGCTCACCCCCTTGGTAGACTGGCACATGCAGTCAGGCTTATCTCAGATACAATGTGTAAAGTATTTGTTCCACAGGCGCAGTACCACAGTGAAACCACCACAAAAGTACTCCACACCAGTTCAGAAAAATAGCCAATATTTATCTGATTAAAACAAGACTAAAGCGACAAAAATCCAACATACACAAATAAAGATATTAAATCTTGGTGTAATGCTTAGAAACACAATGGCTCCAAATAGGGGTATCACAGCATCTTGACAATCTCATTCCCAATAGTCTGATGGCACTCACAAGGAAATGTGGGCCGGTCATGGAGTCACATGGACCTCAGGTACAGTACCTTGGAAAACAATGAGGAAACAAAGACTCTGCACAGAGTCAGAGAGGAGAGGTGTTGCTGGAGCCGGTGTGGCATTGGTTCTTTACTGCTACCAGGAAGCTGAGGCATTGGTTCCTTACTGCTAGGCAGGAGAGGTGAGGTGTTGGTTCCTTACGGTTGCAGGGGAGGTGATGTGGCATCGCTGGTGATGTGTACGTTCCTTACAACCCAGCGGGGTCAATGAATCCAGCAGGTCAAGATGTTAGGCATCGACTTTGCGGTTTCACGATCACACCATGGAGCCACAGGTGCTGCGACAGAGATGAATGTCACGGATGTCAGTGACATGGCACTCGTGTCTCAAGCTGTGGCAGGACTTTCAGAGGTGCTGTGGCGGTCTTGGGCTAAGGTTGCAGGTAGCAGGCAATGCACTCAGTGGGGCCTATGGCTCCAGTGCAGGCAGCAGTGAGGAGTTGGACAGCAGCACCAGTTCCAAAGTCCTCTGGAGTCTATGGTGGTCATTCCAACCCTGGCGGTCGGTGTTAAAGCGGCGGCAAAACCGCCAACAGGCTGGCGGTAAAAAAATTGAATTCCGACCGATGCGGTAACCGCCAACAGAGACCGCCACATTAACACACCGCCCGCCACGGCGGTACAAACAAACAGCGCGGCGGTCCCCGCCAACAGACAGGCGGGAGTCAATGTACCGCCCACAGTATCACAACCTACCAATCCGCCACCTTTTCCGGGGCGGTAGCCCCACCGATAAAAACACGGCGGAAACAGCCATTTCGAAGGGAAAACGCTCACCTCCATACACCCCACGAGGAATCAGGACAGCATGGAACCCGAACTCCACATACTCCCAGCGATAGTCTTCCTGCTCCTCTACCAGGAGCACGAACGCCGGCGCAGAAGACAATGGTGAGTACTGCACCTACGACACAGGGGAGGGGGGAGGAAAAAAATTACGGGGACACACATACGCGACACACCCACCCCCACCCTCACCCACTACAACACACACATCAATGCATAGCAATACATCACAGTTACACCCCCCAGAAGAATGCAAAGACAAAAGGAAATGATTCTAAACATTGAAATATATTGCAATACTGCCAAAAAAATATATATACACATCAAAAACTCTTATATACAGAAATGTACAAGTCCGAGCATTGTAGCAGGCATTGTCCGTGGACCACTGGGCCCAAATCACATGGGCAAAGCCCACACACGATACCTGACTCTAATGGAGAGAACACTGCAGGGGCATCAGATAGCAAAACTACAGGCACCTCAGCCAGATGAGTGCACGACGCCAGATCCACGAGGGGCCTCCATGCCCACTGTTCAATCCTGGGGATTGCAAAGCCACAGTCTCACAAGTCTATACAGTGGGTGGGCTGCCCACTGCTCAATCCTGGGGAGTGCAAAGCCACAGTCTCACAAGTCTGTACAGTGGGTGGGCTGCCCACTGCTCAATCCTGGGGAGTGCAAAGCCACAGTCTCACAAGTGGATAACAGTCTCCACTGGTTCTGGAGGGGGCCTGGTGCCCAGAGTGCCTCGTGCAGCCCTGCTCGACACAGATGCGGCCCAGCCCCTGCCGCTCATGGGCCAGCGGTGCCTGCGATGGAGTGGCCAGTGCAGCGGTGCTTGAGACGGCGGTACCCTTTTCAGCGGTGCCTGAGACGGTGGTGCCCAGTGTAGCGGTGCTTGAGATGAAGGGCCCAGTGCAGCGGTGCTTGAGATGAAGGGCCCAGTTCAGCGGTGCATGAGACGGCGGTGCCCAGTTCAGCAGTGCTTGAGACGGCGGTGCCCAGTGCAGCGGTGCTTGAGACGGCGGTGCCCAGTTCAGCGGTGCTTGAGACGGCGATGCCCAGTGTAGCGGTGCTTGAGATGAAGGGCCCAGTTCAGCGGTGCTTGAGACGGCGGTGCCCAGTGTAGCGGTGCTTGAGATGGCGGTGCCCAGTGTAACGGTGCTTGAGATGAAGGGCCCAGTGCAGCGGTGCTTGAGATGAAGGGCCCAGTTCAGCGGTGCTTGAGATGAAGGGCCCAGTGCAGAGGTGCTTGAGATGAAGGGCCCAGTTCAGCGGTGCTTGAGACGGCGGTGCCCAGTGTAGCGGTGCTTGAGATGAAGGGCCCAGTTCAGCGGTGCTTGAGACAGCGGTGCCCAGTGTAGCGGTGCTTGAGACGGCGGTGCCCAGTGTAGCGGTGCTTGAGATGAAGGGCCCAGTTCAGCGGTGGTTGAGACGGCGGTGCCCAGTGTAGCGGTGCTTGAGACGGCGGTGCCCAGTGTAGCGGTGCCCAGTGTAGCGGTGCTTGAGATGAAGGGCCCAGTGCAGCGGTGCTTGACATGAAGGGCCCAGTTCAGTGGTGCTTGAGATGAAGGGCCCAGTGCAGCGGTGCTTGAGATGAAGGGCCCAGTTCAGCGGTGCTTGAGACGGCGGTGCCCAGTGCAGCAGTGCTTGAGACGGCGGTGCCCTGTTCAGCGGTGCTTGAGACGGCGGTGCCCAGTGTAGCGGTGCTTGAGACGGCGGTGCCCAGTGTAGCGGTGCTTGAGATGAAGGGCCCAGTGCAGCGGTGCTTGAGATGAAGGGCCCAGTGCAGCGGTGCTTGAGATGAAGGGCCCAGTTCAGCGGTGCTTGAGATGAAGGGCCCAGTTCAGCGGTGCTTGAGATGAAGGGCCCAGTGCAGCGGTGCTTGAGACGGCGGTGCCCAGTTCAGCGGTTCCGGCCATGGCGGGGAGGTCATTTGCCACCTGTCCTGTGGCTGGCGGGGCTCTCCTGCCCATCTGTCCTGTGGCTGGCGGGCCCTCCTTGCCAGCTGGGCTGATGGCGGTGTTGTCGGGCGTGCTGCCCTTCCCAGCCTTCCCTGATCGCCTGTGGCCCTTCCCCACCTTGGGCGGTGTGCCAACTGTCTCCACACTCCCTGCCGGAGCCCTGGTAGGGGTGTTAGTCCCTGGTGTTTTCACCCTCTCCCGTTGGCCACTGCCTATCTTGGGATGTTTCTCCGGGGGTGGGCTGCCCGTGCCTTGGCTTCGCACCAAACTGGCTGCCCTGGTGGGTGGGGCACTCCACTGTCCATGGCAGACTGTGATGACAGGGGCCGGTTTTGTCGTGGCTGAGGTGCTGACTGTAGTCCTATGACATGGACGGGGTGGGGGAGTTGGTGGAAAGAGGTTGAGTTTAGACAGGAAAAACTTTTTGGGAGCAGTGGGACGGGTAGGTGTAGTGGGTATGGGAGTGGAGGAAGAGGTTGTGGTTGTAGGAGTTGTAAGTCTGGTGGCTTTGGGTGCAGGTGCTTGGGCTGGAGGCTGTCGTGAGGTGGATGGCTGTTGGGTGGGTGGCTGCCTGCGTTTGTGTATCTTGGAAGAGGGGGTCACAGACACACTGGGAGAGGACACAGGGGACGTGTAAATGGCAGTGGGGGGTGGTGACTGCACGTGTGCGGGGGGTTCTGGTGTGTGTGCTGCTGAGGGACGTAGTGGCTGAAGATGTTGTGCATGCAGGAGTGAAGGGAAAGGTGACAGGAGGGAGACGTGGAGGAGGGGGACACAGTGGAGGCAGTGGGTGTTGGTTTGTCTGTATGTGGATGTTGCTTGTGTGACTGCCTGTGGGATGTGTGGTGCTTATGTCTGGCTGAGCTTCCCTTGGGTGTTGAGGTGTGTGCAGGCTGGTCTGATGGTGTGTCTGGGATAGGCAGAGGTACAGGTGATAGGGTATGGGTGGAGGAAGTTGGAGGGGGGAGGCTAGAGACAGGGACAATGGCTGCCATGAGTGCCGAGGCCAGAGTCTGGAATGATCGCTGAAGGGCCGCCTGACCAGAATGAATGCCCTCCAGGTATGCATTACTCTGGTGCACCTCCCTTTCTACACCCTGGATGGCATTCAAAATGGTAGACTGCCCAACAGTGAGCGTCCTCAGGAGGTCAATGACCTCCTCACTGAGGGCAGCAGGGGTGACTGGGGCAGGGCCTGAGGTGCCTGGGGCGAAGGAGATGCCCACCTTCCTGGGTGAGTGGGCACGGGCCAAACGCTGAGGGGCTGCTGGGAGGGCGGTGCTGGTGCGGTGGGTGGCGGCTGTACCTGTTGTTGAGGGGGGCACAGATGTTGCCCCCACCACAAGGGAGCTCCCTTCAGAGGACGAGTCGTTGTCACTGATGTCTGCCCGAGTCCCCGCTGTGGAGCTCCCCTCGCCCTCCGTCCCACTGGTGAATTCGGAGTCCGTTGTGTGGCCCTCCATGGCCATGCGGGATGCAGCTCCCTCGTGCTCCGATGCCACTTCTCCTCCGCCTGATGATGCTAATGCACACATGAACAGGAAGACCACAAAAAAGGGGGGGGGGGGAACAGAATATAGACATGTTTAGTGCATGCATTGGCGACAAGGTTGGCGGACAGGACAGACACAGAAACCCCCTGCACTACGCCGCACACTTGGGGTCGACTACTCAATTCGTGGGACATGGCCTACAAGCCTATGGACGACATCTGCACACATAGATGACACAGGGCCATGAATAGCTGTACTTGGCACCCTACAGAGGTGGGGGGCGGGGGCACAGGGCCATGCCTTACGGAGGGGCCTAGCCTACAGAAATCGCCCTGGCCTAGGGATACCCACAGCCCTCCTCCCCCACCCAGACACCTCCACTGCGCGCAAAGTCACCAGAATGAGAGTGTACTCACCCCCTTGTGTCTGCTGTGATGCCCTCACGTGCCCATCCAAATCGGGGTAGGCCTCCGCCAGGATCCGGGACATCAGGGGGGTCAAAGTCCGACTGGCACCCCTCCCACGTTGGGAGGCCATCCCCAGCTGAGCCTCCGCCGTCTTCCTGCTCCAGCGGCGGATGTCCTCCCATCTCTTCCGGCAGTGGGTGCCCCGTCTGTGGTGGACCCCCAGGGTCCGGACGTTCTTGGTGATGGCACGCCAAATATCGATCTTCTGGTGGGCGCTGACCTATATGAAATGTACAGGGGGAGAAGAATAGTCGTTACCTTCTGCACCCTCAATGTGAGTGGCCCCCCATCCCTACCCTTGCCATGTGGCACATGCTCTCACCGTCGTTTGATGCATGCCTCAATCGCTCCCCTCCCCCCCATCTTTCATCCACCCCACTCAACACAGGCATAGCCCATAAAGAATGCTCCCAGTGTATTTACCTGTTTGTCTGGAGGACCGTAGAGTAGCGCGTACTGGGGGAGGACCCCATCCACAAGTTTATCCAACTCCTCTGCAGTGAAGGCAGGGGCCCTTTCCCCAGTCGCATGAGCCATTGTCTCCTCCAGACCGAGGTCACAGCAGCACTTGCAGTGTAGGTCCTCTCCTGTCGAAGATCAGGTATCGAGTGATTAAGCAGATAGAAAATGGCGGTCAAGGCCGCGGCGGTGCGTACCGCGACCGCCGGCGCACATCGTCATTGGCTCCTGAGACCCATAGGGTTCAATGTTAACCAATGCTGCATTGCGCCGCGGTCTTCGACCGCCTACCGCTATGGTGTGCAACACCAGCGCAGTTACCTCACATCCCATTGTCGCACTTTACAGGTCAGGCAGCCGCCATTTCAGGGGTCCACATGGCTTACTTTTTACTGCGTCACACATACCTAGGCCTTGCATCAACACTCATACAAGCCATTCTATGGATTAAGAATCGTGTTCTGTGCAAGCTGTGGTTACGTACCTGTGGGTTGATTGACTCTGTGCTCGCTGTTGTCCTTCATAGGCACCGTCCGCTGGGACATGCGAGGAGATGGAGGCATCCTCCGGTGTACAGACCGCTGGTGGACCTGTTGACAATGGAGGAGAGACATGTCATACTGACATACAGGCTTGACCGTGCCACTATTCAGGAACTGTGTGCCCAGCTGGAGCCAGACCTGATGTCAGCTATCCGCCAACCCACAGGAATCCCCCCTTAAGTGCAGGTGCTATCAGTGCTCCATTTCCTAGCAAGTGGGTCATTTCAAACAACAGTGGCCATATCATCAGGGATGTCCCAGCCTATGTTTTCCAAGGTGTTGTCCAGAGTGTTGTCTGCCCTGCTGAAACACATGCGGAGCTACATCGTTTTCCCTGAGGTGGGGGATTTGCCTACAGTGAAGGGTGATTTCTATGCCCTTGGACATATCCCCAACATCATAGGTGCCATTGATGGGACCCATGTGGCTTTGGTCCCCCCCCCACAGGAGTGAACAGGTGTACAGAAACAGGAAGAGTTATCATTCCATGAATGTCCAGATGGTATGTTTGGCAGACCAGTACATCTCCCATGTTAATGCCAAGTTCCCTGGCTCAGTGCATGACGCGTACATCATGCGGAATAGCAGCATCCTTTACGTGATGGGGCAACTCCAGAGGCACCGTGTGTGGCTAATTGGTGACTCTGGTTACCCCAACCTGTCATGGCTACTGACCCCAGTGAGGAATCCCAGGACAAGGGCAGAGGAACGCTACAATGAGGCCCATGGGCGAACAAGGAGGGTGATCGAGCGGACCTTCGGCCTCCTGAAGGCCAGCTTCTGCTGCCTCCATATGACAGGTGGATCCCTATTCTACTCACCAAAGAAGGTGTGCCAGATCATCATGGCCTGCTGTATGCTTCACAACCTGGCTTTGCGACAACAGGTGCCTTTTCTGCAGGAGGATGGTCCGGATGGTGGTGTTGTAGCAGCTGTGGAGCCTGTGGAGAGTGAAGACGAGGAAGCCGAAGAAGACGACATAGACAACAGGAACACAGTAATACAGCAATATTTCCAATGACACACAGGTAAGAATACACACCGGCATACTACATGTACTTAAACACTACTACCTCTCTACTGTCTGTCCTTTTCACCCAGTGTATGGTAACTGAGTTGTGACTTTCCCTTCCGATTTCAGAGATGTGGGCCCCACTGTGTGACATCTGCTTTGTTTCCCCATGGACTACAGCTGTGTGACATTGGTATGTTGGTATCACAATGTAAATAAGCATTTTGTCACGGTATTGTCTAATACATTTGTTCAAAATCACAGCCAGACTCCTGATTGTTTTGTGCAATAACTGTGTTTATTACAGTGCTCTATATTGGTGGGTAGTTGCAAATTGGTCAGGGGTGATGGTGGAGGAATGTCCATGGCAGAGTCCAGACTATTAGTATCACAGGTGCATTGTCCAAATGCCTGTGGAAAGTGGAGCTGGAGCAGTTTAAGGATGGACAGGGTGACAATGTGGGACAGTGGGATGACAATCAGGGAGGTATCCTTTCCTGGCGGGGGTCTTGGCATCTTACTCTGTCTTCTTCCTGGATCTCAGGGACCGCTTGCAGTGTGGTTCTCCTTCTGCAGGGGGTGGGGTGCTGGTGGCCTGTTGGTCCTGTGGCGGGGCCTCCTGTCCACTAGCGCCGGTGGAGGTGGTAGGCAGTTCTTGGTCCATGCTAGTGTCAGGGGCCCTTAGTGGTGCCACAGTGTCCCGCAATGTGGTGACTACCAGATTCAGAACCCCTACGATGCCCAGGGCGGAACTGATGGTTCGTAGTTCCTCCCTGAACCCCAAATACTGGTCCTCCTGCAGGAGCTGGGTCTCCTGAAACCTGGCCAGTACCGTCGCCATCGTCTCCTGGGAATGATGGTACGCTCCCATGATGTTGGAGAGGGCCTCATGGAGAGTGGGTTCCCTGGGCCTGTCCCCCCCCTGTCGCACAGCAGCCCTCCCAGTTCCCATGTTTCCCTGGGCCTCTGTCCCCTGGACCGTGTGCCCACTGCCACTGCCCCCAGGTCCCTGTTGTTGTTGGGGTGGTGGGTTAACCTGGGTGCCCTGTAGTGGTGGACACACCGCTGATTGACGTGTCCTGGGGACAGAGGTATGGGCCCGCCGGGTGGTTGCTGTGCTGGTGTTCCCAGAGGGGGGAAGGTCTGCTGTGGCCTGTGGCTGTCTGAGGGGAACCGACTGTCCCGAGGTCCCCGATGGGCCGGGCTGGTCATCTAGATCCAGGTTGACAGAGCTGCTGTCATCACTGTGGGCCTCTTCTGGGGGTGGAGTGGACATTTGTGGACCCTCCTGCGCGGTGATGTGGCGTTCGGGTCCTGCAGGGGTATAAAACCATGATTATTGCATCTGTGTGTGCCATGGTGTGCAATGGGTGGGTGCCCGTGTACCCCAGTGCTTGCATTCTTGTGTGGGGGCTTTTGTGACGGTGGTTTGGGGGGGGATGGGTACGTGCAGTGGGCATGCTTTGGTGATGGGTGTCCATGCTTTGTGGTCGCATGCAGGGCTTGGTGTTGGGATGGGTGGGTTGTGATGGTGAGACATTTGCAAGGAGTAGGAGTGATGGGGGTGAGGGTGAGTGTGGGGGTATGAGTTGGCATGCTGGTGGGGTGGGGTGGATGAAGTAGTGAAGATGAGACTTACCAGAGTCCATTCCTCCAGATACTACGCAGAGGCCCTCAGGATGCAGGATCGCCAAGACCTGCTCCTCCCATGTTATAAATTCTGGGGGAGGAGGTGGGGGTCCGCCGCCAGTCCTCTGCACTGCAAGGCGGTGTCTGGATACCACGGAACGCACCTTCCCCCGTAGGTCGTTCCACCGCTTCCTAATGTCATCCCTATTTCTTGGGTGCTGTCCCACAGCGTTGACCCTGTCGACTATTCTGCTCCATAGCTCCATCTTCCTGGCAATGGACGTCTGCTGCACCTGTGTTCTGAATAGCTGTGGCTCTACCCGTACAATTTCCTCCACCATGACCCTGAGTTCATCCTCAGAAAACCTGGGGTGTCTTTGCGGTGCCATGGGGTGGTGTAGGTGATGTGTGGGGTGGATTGTGTGGTGCTAAGTGTGGTGATGTGTATTGGTGTGTTGTGTGAAGTGCGTGGTAATATTGCTGGGTGATGGTAATATGCGCGTCTGGGTGCTCGGTTCTCTATTTCTCTGTGCGTGGTCCCGATTTTTTAGGAGTGGGGGTTTGTGGGTGATGTGGGTGTGTGTTTTATATTTAATTGGGTGTGTGGGAGTGGTGTGCGTATGTGTATCAGGTGTGTGTATTTGGAATTGTCCAATGTGGCTGTGTTTTGTAAGTGTGTGTGTATTTTGAGCGCGGCGGTGTGTACCGCCAATGGAATACCGCGTTTGAAAGACCGCCGCGTGGATTTGTGTGTCGTGATAGTGTGGGCGTATTTCTGTTGGCATGACGGTGTCGGTTTGGTTATCGCCAGTTTCTCGCTGGCCTTTGGTGTGGCGGACTTTTGTGGGTGTCTGTATTTTGGCGGGTTGCGTGTTGTGGATCAGAATGACCGCGGAGGTTTACCGCGACCGCGGCGGTATGTTGCCGATCTTCTGACAGCGGTATGCACCTTTTACCGCCAATGTTGGAATGACCCCCTATGTGTTTGCTTTCTTCTTGATTGCACCAGAACTCACTCCCAAGGGCCCAGGAACTGGATGTGGCACCACTTGGCAAGTCAGGACTCTCAGCAAGAGAGCCCAGGTGCTGGCAGATGAAGTCTTTGATGTCCCTGAGACTTCTTAACAGGAGGCAAGCTCAGTCTGAGCCCCTGGAGAACCTTTGGAAGCAGGATGTAGAAAGCAAAGTCCAGTCATTTCACTCCCAGGACAGACGCAGCAAGCAACAGGCCAACACAGCAATACAACAGGCAGAGTGTCAATCCCTCCTACAGCATTCAGATCTTCTACCTGGCACAAGGGGCTCCATCCAGAAGGATTCTAACTATGTGGGGTCAGAGGTCCAGTACTTATACCTATTTCTGTCTTTGAAATAGGCAAAATTCAAAGAGAAGTATTTGTAGTGCACAATATTCTGCCTTTCCCTACCTTGGCCACAGACACACTGTAGGGGGTTGGAGACTGCTTTGTGTGAGGACAAGCACAGCCCTATTCAGGTAAAGTGTTAGCTCCTCCTACCACTCTTGCTCAGGAAGAGCCATCAGGAAATGCAGGGCACACCTCATCTCCCTTTGTGTGACTGTCTAGAGTGAATTCACAAACAACCAAACTGTCATCTTGACCCAGACGTGTATTCCACAGACAGGCAGAGGCACAGAATGGTTGAGCAAGAAAATGCCCACTTTCTAAAAGTTAAGAAAATACAGGCATCATCATAGACACTAGTACACGCAATTTTTAAGTTTGGTCGGAGAGTTAAGGTACTGCGGCCACTCGATTATTTATTAAGTGACTTTAACAATTAAATCAACACAATTAATTTACAATTAAAAAACATGTCATACACTCCAGAGAAATTACATTTCTATTCCCAAACTAAGAAAAAGGCTTCACCACCTTGCTAAAAAGATTTACCTAAAAGTTCACTTACTAAAAGTGGCATTTTCAAACTTACAATTCAAAAACCAAGTTCACCAAAAATTTTATTTTTAAAGTGTGAGTTCAGAGACCCCAAACTCCATCTGCTCCCAATAGGAAATTATACTTAAAAGATATTTCAAGGCTATCCCCTTGTTACTCTATGGGAGAGACAGTCCTTGCAATAGTGAAAAATAAATGTAGTAGTATTCCACTACCAGGACATGTAAAACATACCTGTACATGCCCTATTTTTTTGATGCACTACACCCTGCCCATGGGCTGCCTTAAGCCTACCTTATGGGTGACTTACATCCAGTAAAAAGGAAGGTCTGGACGTGGCAAATAGGTGCACTTGCTAGGTCAACATAGCAGCATAAAACTGCACATTTGGCAGGCCTGAGACATGTTTGCAGGGCTACTCATGCGGGTGGCACAATCAGTTCTCCAGGCTCAGCAATAGCATTTGATTTACAGGCTCTGGGCACTCCTGGTGCACTATATCAGGGACCTACTAATAAATCAAATATACCAATCATGGATAAACCAATCACCAATACATTTTAGACAGGCAGCATAAACGCTTTAGCACTGGTTAGCAGTGGAAATTGATTTATTGATAGATGATCCCCTATTTCTCTGAATGAAAGAAGCTTTTTTTGAAAAATTGCCAAAAATTCCAGTGATGTTTGTTAATTTTGGAACATCGTTCATCCACAAAACAAGTGTGCTTATTAGACTGTTAGATCGCTGCTTTTAATTTTTATTGTCTGTCATTAAGTGCAAACATTTCTAATGATTCAATATGTAAAATCTCCAAATGATGCAGAGTAGGAGATGATGTAGTTTGCAGGATTGTTGATCAAAACAACAGTCGATTTTAGCATTTATATGGCATACTCCACACGGATTGGTCTCAAACAATACCCCAAAAACCATAAAAACCAAGACATCACTATGGCATTGTGTTAAAATAATGGTTTTGTTTCGGATTACAGTGAGCTAGCCAATCCATCAAATCAGCCATTTTAATCATTTGGTTCAATTATTTATTTGTGATGACAAGATAGCAGCTTTACATATGCAGTAGGGAGAAACATGTGATTGGTGTTCTGGCTAGTGACAAGGCAAAGTGATACATACAACTGGTGTACTGTCTCAGACAGTGACATCACTGAAATTATGAATATTTCTCAATAGATATCCAACAAATTTGAAAGGCACAGTACTACAGTAGTGATTTTCGCACCAGACAGCCTAGCTAATAATACTTTTGTTAACAGATGTAATATTAAGGCACAATAAGTAGTCAAAGTCCAGTCAATGCCATAGCGTACAACTTATAACGAGTTGCCCTCACCTCGCCTCGTTTGAAATCTTTTGCCACTTGATTGCCTGATACCTGTGTAGCCACAGAAGTGCAGAACCAGGCCTATGTTTTGATAAATCCAACATCCCAGTGCTAAAGGTTATTGGTACAAAATACTGGGTTAGCAAGACCGATACCAATTCGTTTTCACACATGCTACTATCCATCCATGTATTTGGTCTTTGTGAACCCGTTGGAGGGCTAACCAGAACTCTATCCTTTTCCATCCCTTAAATAGGCCAGAGGGCACTATTCAGAGGTAGGAGGCTAGCCTGTGGTTTATCCTTTGAGTAGCTATCTCCAATGCAGTGTTTGAGATTGGAACAGTACAAACCATTTCTCAGTCAGACTTAATAGCAGTGCACCCTGAATGTTCCTAAACCACTTTGCCATTACCTCCTCCATATTTCATAAATGCCCACATGTGGCTATACAACCATATTCATCCTCAACTTGTACGAGAACAGGATAGTACAGAGATTTGGCTGCAGATAAGAGTTAGGCTCAAGGCAAGGTTTGCAAATCTCACAGTGGAAGCCACAATGGCAAACAAGGCTTCAAAAGATCTGTGTGAAAGTTGAGTGAGCTAACTGAAAAGCATAAAAGAAGCTATAAAAGTTAAGCAGCTTGGAATCCAGAAATAAAGTTAGAAGTTACAGACACAATGAGTGAGTCAGGAGAGGGAGCATTATTTGTACAAGGAATTGTTGGTTTATGGATATGGCATAAGATTAATCCTGGAGTGATTGAAATATTTTATTGAAAGCAGTGAAACAAATGTAGCAACTCAATTTCATTTGTTTGCAACTTTGAACTTGAGATGGGAATGAATGGAAAATAGAAAGAGAGAGACAAAACACGCGGGCACTGGATGAGCAAGGAGAAGGAAGAGATTAATGCAAGTCAGTTTTTTCAGTACATTTATAGGAAAGGAAAATAGGTTATTGCCTGCCTTCAAGCCTCCCCGCAGACCGCCCGCGGACCCTTCTTCTGCCGGAACTGCACCTTCACCAGCCTCCATACAAATGACACATTCACCAAGGCAGGACGCAACCATCTCAGATGTATCCTCCTCAACACCTGCTCCGTCCACAAGCACAGAGTAGAGCTATGGAATCTACTCCACTCAGCCTCCCTAGACGTCGCCTTCCTGACTGAGACCTGGATGAACCCCTCCTCAGCGCCTGACATCATGATAGCCATCCTGGACAGCTACAAGATCACCCGGAGGGATCCCTCCAACAAACCAGGAGGAGACATCGCCACCATCCACAAGAACACCATCAGGATCACGACCAACACCGAAGACACCCTCAGCACTGCCAAACTCCTGCACTTCCAAATCCACACTGACCCAAACACCACCCTTCGAGGGACCCTCATCTACAGGCCCCCCGGCCCACACCAGAAGTTCCGCGACTCTATTACCGACATCATCAGCACACTCTCACACCCACTGACTACATACTCATTGGAGACTTAAACTTCCACCTCGAGAACACCAAAGACAACAACACCGCCACCCTGCTCGACAACCTCTCCAACCTCAGTCTCAAACAGCTCGTCACGACACCAACCCACTCTGCAGGACACACACTCAACCCCATTTTCTCTGTCAGCAATCACGTCTCTTTCAGCCACACCACCGAACTTCACTGGACAGACCACCGCTGCATCCACTTCTCCTTCAAGAAACCCACAGCACACCACCACGCACAACGGATCCCCCACTGCAGTTGGAACAACATCACAGAAGACCAACTTATCGCGACCCTCTCCCAGAACCCACCGTTCACACCACCAACACTGATGCAGCTGCCCGCAACTTCAGGCAATGGGTCAACATCTGTGCCAATAATCTCGCCCCAATCAAGAATCTCTCCAATAGATGCACAAACAGAAAGGCCTTCTGGTTTACTGGTGACCTCCATGAATCTAAGCAAAGCTGCCGAAGACTCGAAAGAAAGTGGCGCCAAGATCAGAATCTGGACAACTACACAGCCTTCAAAAATGCCATCCGCAGACACCACCAACTCATCTGAGCCGCCAAAAGAACCACCTTCAAAGATCGAATCCACAACAACGCACACAGCCACAAGGAGCTCTTCAGCGTCGTGAATGAACTCTCCAACCCCAGCTCCAACCTCAACGACATCCCGCCATCCCAAGACCTCTGTGACTCCCTAGCCTCCTACTTTCACCCCAAGATTGCAGACATCCACAATAGCTTCAGCACCCCGACCCCCCCGGCAACCACCAACACCACAGATTCACCTCCGACCAACCTTCTGCTCTCCTGGACCCCCGTCAATGACGACACCATGGAAATCATGAACACTATCCACTCCGGCTCTCCATCTGACGCCTGCCCTCACCACATCCTCAACAAAGCAAGCTCCGTCATCGCACCCCAACTACGGAAGATCATCAACAGCTCCTTAAAGTTCGCCACCTTCCCAGAGAGCTGGAAACACGTTGAGATCAACGCCCTCCTCAAAAAAACCAAGGCTGTACCCAAAGGACCTCAAGAATTTCTGACCTATCTCCCTGCTCACCTTCTCTGCAAATGTCATTGAGAAGGCCATCAACAGACAACTAACCCGTTTCCTAGAGGAGAACCACACCCTGGACCCTTCCCAATCCGGATTCCGCATCAACCATAGCACTGAAACCGCCCTCATTGCCACCACTGACGACATGAGAACCATACTGAACATCGGCCAAACCACGGCCCTCGTCCCCCTGGACCTCTCGGCCGCGTTCAACACTGTCTACCACCACACCCTACTCTCACTCCTCAACAATGCTGGAATCCACAACAGAGTCCTGGACTGGGTCACCTCTTTCTCACTGGCAGAGCCCAGAGAGTCTGTCTCCCCCCATTCCGCTTGGAGGCGACAAAATCATCTGAGGCGTACCCCAGGGTTCGTCCCTCAGCCCGATCCTCTTCAACGTCTACATGGCCCGCTTGCTAACATCGCCCGATCCCACAACCTCAACATCATCTCATACGCCGATGACACCCAGCTGATCCTCTCCCTCACAAAGGACTCCGCCAAGACCTACCTCCATGAAGGAATGAAGGCCATCACCAAATGGATGAAGAGCAGCTGCCTCAAACTCAATTCGGACAAGACAGAAGTCCTTATCTTCAGCTCCATTCCCTCTGCATGGGATGACTCCTGGTGGCCTGCCACTCGCGGAACCGCTCCGACTCCCACCGACCACGCAAGCAACCTAGGATTCATCTTGGACCCCTCACTATCCATGACCCAGCAAGTCAACGCCATCTCCTCCTCCTGCTTCAAAACCCTCTGCATGCTCTGAAAGATCTACAAAAGGATACCCACCGAAACCAGAAGAACAGTCACCCAAGCCCTAGTAAGCAGCAAATTGGACTACGGCAATGCCCTCTAGTCAGGAAACACGGCCAAACTCCAGAAGATGCTGCAACGCATCCAGAACGCCTCCGCACACCTCATCCTGGACATCCCCCACCACTGCCACATCACAGACCACCTGAAAGACCTGCACTGCCTCCCAGTCAACAAGAGAATCACCTTCAAACTCCTCACCTATGCTCACAAAGCACTGCACAACACCGGACTGCAATACCTCAACAACAACTCTCCTTCTACACCCCGACCCGGCGTCTCTGCTCCACTGACCTCACCCTCGCAACTGTCCCACGCGTCCTCAGAACTACAACCAGCGGTAGATCATTTTCACACCTCGCAGCCAAAAGATGGAATACTCTTCCCACCCACCTGCACCAGACCAAAGACGTCCTTACCTTCAGGAAACTTCTCAAGACCTGGCTGTTCGATTAGTAGCAGCACCTCTCCCTCCCCTCCTCAGCGCCTTGAGACACTCACGAGTGAGTAGTGCGCTTTACAAATCTCCTGATTGATTGATTGGAAGCTCCTACTGAAGAACAGTCAGCACAGATTTCCCAATTGGAGGACTGAGGCCTCATAGGTAACACCCCAGTACACTACCCTTGTTTCATCAGACGAAAGTCATAGCAGAAATATAGTATTGGTAAGAATAGAGAGGAAAGTGAAACCATACTGGGCAGGAGACATCCATGCCACTCCTGAAGATGTTAGTGTAAAAAGATTTTCTTATTGCCTCAATGGTGATGTTTAACCCCACATCTTTGTGACTGGAGCTGAATGTTTGCATTGTTCGGCATTCTGTCCTTCATCTGTTATTTTGCTTTTGTCGCCCTGAGTGGGAACATTATGGCCAGACGTGGGTCCTGTGCTCTCTGCGCCACTGGAATCAAGCTAGCCTGGCTGATGAGGACTGATACCCCAAAACTGATCCCAGGATGCTTGATTCCAGTCCAGGGAGGACCTGGCCTGGCACTTCGGGCTGGACTGTACCCATGGGGAACAGGATCGATACAGACTTGCCTATGGCTGTGTCCAAAGTGAGGTGGCATGGTGGGCAAAAAAAACAATAGATTAAACCTAGATCTTTGTGACGAGGTGAATGTTTGCATTGTTTAGCATTCTGCCCATCATCTGTTCTTTTTGCTTTTGTCGCCCTAAATGGGAAGGGTATGCCCATATGTGGGTCCCATGCTCACTGTGCCACTGGAATCAAGCTAGCCTGGCTGATGAGGGGTGATACCCAGAAACCGGTCCCAGGATGCTTGATTCAAGTTCAGGGAGGACCTGGCCTGGCAGTTCGGGCTGGACTGTTCCCATAGGTTACAAGGAACAAGGTCAGGACTGATTTGCATGTGGCTGCGTCCAAACTGGGGTGGAATGGTGAGCAAAAAAGCAATGGATTAAACTCAGATCTTTGTGACGGGGTGATTGTTTGCATTGTTCAGCATTCCATCCATCATTTGGTCTTTTTATCAATGGTGATGGTGGCGCACTGTTTTTTATGGCAGAGCCAATAGTGGAGGTGTCACTCTGAACTTTGTCCAATATGATGCTTTCACTGGCCCACTTCAAAACTACTCAGGGACCTTGGGTGTGGATCTGTTGTGTATCCAAAAACTGACTAAAGGTTTATTGTAGCAGGACAGAGGTGCCATGGCCTATTATGGCATGTTAGAAGTCACTGACCATTTTTCAGTGAGGTGACAGCCAGTAGCCAAAGTCAGTCAAAATGGTGTATGAACATGGCAGAACATTTACCTAAAGGGATAAGCAAGTAAATAGTAGTTTAAAATAATTTTAGATGCTTGCATTCATGCTTACAGAGAAGAAAAACAGTGGATCTTATTCAGTGACATACTATGAAACAAACAAGAAAACCCATCTATTAATTGCTACCAAAACCCATAAAAACTAGAATGAAGTACAGCCTACCAATACCAGTATTTTTTGGTGAAAGGTCCTTAATTAATGGAAGGGTATTTTCCTGAATAACATGGATAGGAAAATTGAAATTAGTTCTGTAAGGTTTAGGGTGCATTCACTGGACTGAAGATGGCAGCAAGACTAGCTTTCGAGCTTGAACTAGTACCCAAATCTCTCTCTGAGATGATTTAAGTTAATTATCTTTCAACATTTGCTGCTTGCTGAACAAATTCTGGATAACTGTGGGTTTCTCAATAGTGGCTGCATTTTAACCACATTTCTAGATTGATACATGGTATTCACTTTTTTCTGAACTTTTGTTTTATGGGGTTAGAAGTCACTGACCATTTTTCAGTGAGGTGACAGCCAGTAGCCAAAGTCAGTCAACATGGTGTATGAACATGGCAGAACATTTACCTAAAGGGATGAGCAAGTAAATAGTAGTTTAAAATAATTTTAGATGCTTGCATTCATGCTTACAGAAAAGAAAAACAGTGGATCTTATTCAGTGACATACTATGAAACAAACAAGAAAACCCATCTATTAATTGCTACCAAAACCCATAAAAACTAGAATGAAGTACAGCCTACCAATACCAGTATTTTTTGGTGAAAGGTCCTTATTTATTGGAAGGGTATTTTCCTGAATAACATGGATAGGAAAATTGAAATTAGCTCTGTAAGGTTTAGGGTGCATTCACTGGACTGAAGATGGCAGCAAGACTAGCTTTCGAGCTTGAACTAGTACCCAAATCTCTCTCTGAGATGATTTAAGTTAATTATCTTTCAACGTTTGCTGCTTGCTGAACAAATTCTGGATAACTGTGGGTTTCTCAATAGTGGCTGCATTTTAACCACATTTCTAGATTGATACATGGTATTCACTTTTTTCTGAACTTTTGTTTTATGGGGCTACCAGGTAATCTTTGTACATGCTGAGGCTAAGCCAAGCTTTTAAAGTGGTCGTTGGGTGGCAAAGATTAGTGTCACCGATGTCAAGATGGAATGCTTTACCTACATTTGGTAATTTCTGCGTAGTAAGCTGGACTCTGAGATACAAGAGTCCTTGTTTTACATATAAATGCTGTACAGGAGCAGTTCCTGTCTTTTTCAAATTCTGAGTATGCACCCCACAATTCATTTAATATAATATTTATTTGAGTTCACTTTTATTATGTATAAATGCATGTTGCATTTAGCATTGGTTGTACATGTATACCATCTCACATTTGCTTTACTTTAGTTTGATAGTTCTGTAATAATTGATATTTGTACTCACATGATTTAAAAACACTTTATGAGATTAAGTAAAGGTGCAACAAGATGAATATGTTTCATCTTCCAGCTGACATAATTTGATGTAAAGTGCTCCCTCTTCAAAATAATAAGAAATGTGTATTTAAGCTTGGTACAGACAAGTGGAAAGCAGAGAGGAGACTCTGAGCTTGAGCAAGTAGAAGACTGTGTAGCCTCTTGAAGGACACAGAAAGGTATCTTTGAGCAATTTTCACCTCATCAGCTTGCTAGGAAACCATAGCTGCTATGCAGAGATAGACATCAATATTCTTCACATAGAACAACCCTGTTGTTCAATTAGAGTATGCAAGTAGGAGTCCACCTAAGAAAGTTGCACAGGCCCATTTGGAGCTCAATTCTTTTTAATATTGGGAAACATCCTTTATTACGACGTCTTTTTAACGAAGTTGTGGTTAACGAAAGCGCAACAATGCTTTTTTTAACCACGACTCCGTTATTTTGTGCCTTAACTACGTATGTTCTGAACTACGAAAATGCGTGGTTAAGGTACAAAGAAGGGAGTTGGCGAAGGAGGAGGACGCAGGTGAAAAGGGGCCGAATAAGGTAAGTGGGGGGTTTTAGGTTTTGGGTGGGGGCGGGGGGTCAGGGGTGGGGGGTCAGGGGGTTTTAGGTTTTGGGGTGGGGTTGGGGGGGTGGGGCGTTTTTGGTTTTGGGGAGGGGGTGGGGGTCAGGGGGTTTTAGGTTTTGGGCTGGGGTTGGGGGGTGGGGCGTTTTTGGTTTTGGGGAGGGGGTGGGGGGTCAGGGGCTTTTAGCATTTGGGGCGGGGTTGGGGGCGTGGGGCGTTTTTGGTTTTGGGGAGGGGGTGGGGGGTCAGGGGGTTTTAGTTTTTGGGGTGGGGTTGGGGGAGTGGGGCGTTTTTGGTTTTGGGGAGGGGGTGGGGGGTCAGGGGGTTTTAGGTTTTGGGGTGGGGTTGGGGGGGTGGGGCGTTTTCGGTTATGGGGATGGGGTGGGGGTCAGGGGGTTTTAGGTTTTGGGGTGGGGTTGGGGTGGTGGGGTGTTTTGGGTTTTCGGGAGGGGGTGGGGGGTCAGGGGTTTTTAGGTTTTGGGGTGGGGTTGGGGGGTGGGGCATTTTTGGATTTGTGGAGGGGGTGGGGGGTCAGGGGGTTTTAGGTTTTGGGGCGGGGTTGGGGGCCTGGGGCATTTTTGGTTTTGGGGAGGGGGTGGGGGGTCAGGGGGATTTAGGTTTTGGGGCGGGGTTGGGGGGCTGGGGCGTTTTTGGTTTTGGGGAGGGGGTGGGGGGTCAGGGGGTTTTAGGTTTTGGGGTGGGGTTGGGGGGGTGGGGCGTTTTTGGTTTTGGGGAGGGGGTGGGGGGTCAGGGGGTTTTAGGTTTTGGGGTGGGGTTGGGGGGTGGGACGTTTTTGGTTTTGGGGAGGGGTGGGGGGGCGGGGTGAGGGATGTAGGGTCAATGGTGCCTATTAGTAATGCTTTTATCAGGAATGCCTTTATAACGAAAATCGTTGTTAAGGCATTCGTGGTAAAATCATTAGTAGTAGCAACAAGGTCAGTGTTCCGACCTCGTTGTTAAGGCACTATTTGTTTAGGAAATCGGTGTTCCGTCGTACAACCTTAATATTCTGTATATCATCCATTTTGTTTGCCACTGGTTTGTTAATTTTTAGAGTTACAGCTATGTATATTTATGCACTAGGATAAGACATCAATTTTAATAAAAATATACAACATATCCTTATCGTTCATTCATGAGTGTGTATATTCATGGTGAAAAGAGATTGAGAACCTACTAACAAAAAGTAATCATGTGAAGGCTTACAAGTCCGATTGTTACCCGGAATGTACAATTGTCATGAAGTGCTCACATGGCTCGTGAGATACAGTTCACAAGTGTGAGAGAACAGGGCAGATTGCAGAGGCCCCCTAACTTTTTGCCCCCATTTTTCACTTTTTGCTGGTGTTTTCCTGATTCTGATGGTGCCCTGGGTACTGCTAACCAGTCTCAGGGCCTGTCCTCTGTGTAAAATCAGTGTGCAAATTAGGATAATTATAATTGGCTAAGTCAACCTACCTGTAAGTCCCTAGTATATGGTAGGGCATGTAGGTTTAGGGACCCCAGCATAGGTAGTGCACCCATAGGTGCACTGCTGAGATGACTACCATGTAAAGGCACACGTTAATATCAAAAATTATTTACATCATATAAGTCAAAAATGAAGTTCATAGATATTGTCCATTTCAAATTTTCACAAAAACGTTTATTCCAGATGACTAGTTATGATCCAAGTTATATTTACGTCTGCAATCTCCAAAAAGAAATGAAATGCTTGTTCCAAATAAATTCACACATCCAATCTTCAAAAAGCAATTCTTGAGTTCCACTCGCTTGTCCTTATTATCATTTTAAAAGTCCCCTCAAGTAACAGCTACTACAAGGTTGGTATCAAATTAATGTTATAATAAATCCCACAACTTCCAGTTGTGGGATTTAATATAACTTGTTCAGCTAAGGAGTTTTAAACTGTACCTGAAAAGTTGCCAACTTCAGCCCTGCAGTGTTTTTGTTGCTTTGCTCCGATTGGCCAGACTCTGGCAGCCTGGCCAGGCTGCCTTGATGAGGCGTGAAGTGGCCTGGCTCAACACAAAGAGATGTGCCTGGGGAGGAGATCTTCCCTCAGCAGATGGGGAAGCAGGAAGGGGAAGGGCTTCCAAACTGGTCTTCAAAGGAAGGGAAGGACATTTGGAGCAACTCAGCAACACCCTCACAATCTCACATCCTGCAAACGCAGACAATTAGGTGCCCCATTGATTAGATTAGGAGAGGGCAGGAGAGGGGTGTGTTTAGGATTTTTAGCCACACCAGACATGATTGATTTTTGAGGAATGTTGCTTCCTGGGACAGATTTTTGCCACACTTCCCAGGAAATGGTCATCACAGCGGGAAGGACCCTGCCCCTGAATGGAGAACCAGGACCCCCCTGTTTTTCACCCAGGAGCAAGGATAAACTGGCAGACTTGCACCCACACCTCAGTTCCCTACCAGATCCCTATCAGCTTCCAAAAAGGAAGAACTACAGAAGAAGGAGGACTGCTGTGCTGGACCCCTGGCCTGCACCTGGACACTGCACTCTGGAGGACTGCACCAGCTGCACACTTGGGCTTCACCACAAGAGGGTCTTTGCCTGGCTTCAACTGGTTCAAGGAGGGACCCCCTGTTTGCTACAGGTGAAAACTTGCTAACCAGAGTCCCCTGCACCAACTCCCGAAGAAACCAACTAGCTGACCACTGCCAAGTGGCCAAAAAGGAGTTTGTGCCAGGTGCATTCTGGGAGTTGTAGTCTGCACCCTAAAGGAGCATCTCAGAGCTTCTGGAACTTTGGGGTGAACTGTGGACCTCAAAAGAACCTTAAGGGAACATCTGGAAGAAGATCCAGAAGTTTGGAGAAGTTTGGAGAACTTTTGGAAAAAAGCTCCATAAAGGGACTGACCCACCGCGGCAACTCTAGCCGGCTTGCCACAACCGCTACCTGGCCTGACTTGCAGGTTCGTCCTTGGGAACAAATTCTCCAAAAAAGTGACTAAGTCTGAACATAGGAAGTTGACCAGGACTTCCCAGGCAGTGTATCCGAAGAGGGGCTCCAAGGACGTTGGATCAAGATTCAGGTTTGCCCCAGTCGAAGGATTTTCACCTAGAAAAAAATGACTAAGTCCGAAGGTAAAAATCTCCACCAAGTGCTCCCGCGACGCGTACCTGAGGAAGAGTTCCAGGAGATCGGATTGGACTGGCAGGTGCGTCCCGCTGAAGAAAATCTCCAGAAAAACGACTAAGTCCTAAGGTGAATTTTTGACCGAGGCTTTACGCGGGTTGTAGCCGAGCCGGGCTCCATAGCGGTCGGCCTTAAACTTTGACTTTGCCCCGGTAGAGGTGTGACCAGATTGTCGCTTTTTGTTTCCTTGCGCTAGAAAGCATTAAGGCCCTCATTACAACCCTGGCAGCTGGTGATAAAGCGGCGCGAATACCGCCAACAGGCCGGTGGTAAAAAAATTGGAATCATGACCACGGCGGAAACCGCCAACACAAACAGCCACTTTAACACACCGACTGCCACGGCGGTAGTAACAAACACCGCAGCGGTAACTGCCAACATCCAGGCAGAAGACAATGTACCGCCCAGTGCATTACAACACGCCTATCCACCAGCTTTTCTTGGGGGGGTACCAATGCCATCAAAAGCACGGCAGAAACACTAACTCTGAAGGGAAACAACTAACCTCTCGACACTCAAAGAAGCACCACAACGCCATGGAGCCTGAGCTGCGCTTCTTCTCAGTGCTGGTGTACCTTCTCATACACCAGGAACATGAACGGCGGCGAAGAGGACCATGGTGAGTACTGCACCTAGCACACAAGGGGGTGAGGAATAAGAGAGTGACACACATACGCAACACCCCCACCTCCACCCCCACCCCCAACACCATACACACAAACACATGCAACAACATTACATATACACCCCGTAACCCTGAGGAATAACGCAAGGACGAAAGTAATGGAGTAAAATGAGTGTAATATTAGAAATTTTGAGAAATATGTTCTTAAAGCAATAAACAGTATGTACAATATATACAATATATACAAAAGGATGGACAATGCCCACTCAAAAATGTCTGTGGCCTACTGGGCCAAAACACATAGGCCGAGGCCACACTTGACTCCTGCCTCAATACGGAGAGAACACTGCAGGGGCGTCAGGTCGAAAACACACAGGGGGTCATTCCAACCCTGGCGGTCGGTGTTAAAGCGGCAGCCAACCCGCCAACAGGCAGGCGGATAAAAAAATGGAATTCTGACCCTGGCGGGAACCGCCAACAGAGACCGCCACTTTAACACTCCGACCGCCACGGCGGGACAAACACACAGCGCGGCGGTCACCGCCAACAGACAGGCGGGAGACAATGTACCGCCCACCCTATCACAACCCACCAATCCGCCACATTTTCCGGGGCGGGAGCCCCGCCGATAAAAACACGGCGGAAACAGACAGTACGAACGGAAAACGCTCACCTCTACACACTCCACGAGGAATCTGGACAGCATGGAACCCGAATTATACATCCTACCAGCTATTGTCTACCTGCTCCTCTACCAGGAGCACGAACGCCGCCGCAGGAGACAACGGTGAGTACTGCACCTACGACACAGGGGAGGGGGGAGGAGAAAAGATTACGGGCACACACATACGCGACACACCCACCCTCACCCTCACCCACAACTACATACACATCAATGCAGAGCAACAACTCAGAGTGACACCCCCCAAACCCCCCGGAAGAATGCAAAGACAAAATAAAATGATCATGAAAATTGAAGTATATTGTACGGCTAAGTAAAAAAATATAACAAACAACTATAACTATATATACATATGTAAATTGTCTTGTCCAAATTGGGTATCAGCCATTGTACGTGGGCCAATGGGCCGAAACACATGGGCAAAGCCCACACAGGAGACCCGAATCCATTGGAGAGAACACTGCAGGGGCATCAGATATCAAAACTACAGGCACCTCAGGGGCAGGGGAAGGGGGGGCACCTCAGCCAGATGAGTCCACGACGCCAGATCCACGAGGGGCCTCCATGGCTACTGTTCCATCCTGGGGAGTGCAAAGCCACAGTCTCACAAGTCTCTACAGTGGGTGGTTTGCCCACTGTTCAATCCTGGGGAGTGCAAAGCCACAGTCTATCAAGTGGATTACAGACTCCACTGGTTCTGGAGGAGGCATGGTGCCCAGAGTGCTTCGTGCAGCCCTGCCCGACACAGATCCGGCCCTGCCCCTTCTGCCAATGGGGCAGCGGTGCTTGAGATGAAGGGCCCAGCGGAGCGGTGCTTGAGACGGTGGTGCCCAGCGGAGCGGTGCTTGAGATGAAGGGCCCAGCGGAGCGGTGCTTGAGACGGCGGTGCCCAGCTGAGCGGTGCTTGAGATGAAGGGCCCAGCGGAGCGATGCTTGAGATGAAGGGCCCAGCGGAGCGGTGCTTGAGATGAAGGGCCCAGCGGAGCGGTGCTTGAGATGAAGGGCCCAGCGGAGCGGTGCTTGAGACGGCGGTGCCCAGCGGAGCGGTGCTTGAGATGAAGGGCCCAGCGGAGCGGTGCTTGAGATGAATGGCCCAGCAGAGCGGTGCTTGAGATGAAGGGCCCTGCGGAGCGGTGCTTGAGACGGCAGTGCCCAGCGGAGCGGTGCTTGAGATGAAGGGCCCAGCGGAGCGGTGCTTGAGATGAAGGGCCCAGCGGAGCGGTGCTTGAGATGAAGGGCCCAGCGGAGCGGTGCTTGAGACGGCGGTGCCCAGCGGAGCGGTGCTTGAGATGAAGGGCCTAGCGGAGCGGTGCTTGAGATGAATGGCCCAGCGGAGCGGGGCTTGAGATGAAGGGCCCAGCGGAGCGGTGCTTGAGATGAATGGCCCAGCAGAGCGGGGCTTGAGATGAATGGCCCAGCGGAGCGGTGCTTGAGATGAAGGGCCCAGCGGAGCGGTGCTTGAGATGAAGGGCCCAGCGGAGAGGTGCTTGAGACGGCGGTGCCCAGCGGAGCGGTGCTTGAGATGAAGGGCCCAGCGGAGCGGTGCTTGAGATGAAGGGCCCAGCGGAGCGGTGCTTGAGATGAAGGGCCCCGCGGAGCGGTGCTTGAGACGGCGGTGCCCTGTTCAGCGGTGCTTGACTTGAAGGGCCCTGTTCAGCGGTGCTTGAGACGGCGGTGCCCTGTTCAGCTGTGCTTGGCTTGAAGGGCCCTCTTCAGCGGTTCTTGACACGGTGGTGCCCTGTTCAGCGGAGCTTGACTTGAAGGGCCCTGTTCAGCGGTGCTTGTCTTGAAGGGCCCTGTTCAGCGGTGCTTGTCTTGAAGGGCCCTGTTCAGTGGTTCTTGACACGGCGGTGCCCTGTTCAGCGGTGCTTGACTTGAAGGGCCCTGTTCAGCGGTGCTTGTCTTGAAGGGCCCTGTTCATCGGTTCTTGACACGGCGGTGCCCTGTTCAGCGGTGCTTGACTTGAAGGGCCCTGTTCAGCGGTGCTTGTCTTGAAGGGCCCTGTTCATCGGTTCTTGACACGGCGGTGCCCTGTTCAGCGGTGCTTGACTTGAAGGGCCCTGTTCAGCGGTGCTTGTCTTGAAGGGCCCTGTTCAGCGGTTCTTGACATGTGTCTCCAGGGCACCAGATCCAGCCATGAGATGGAGTTCACTCGCCACCCGACATGTGGCTGCCGGGCCCTTCGTGCACATCTGTCTTCTCGCTTGTGGGGCCCTCCTGTGCTGGCGTCCTGGGCCCGTGGGTGTCCTCCTTCACACCTGGAATGGGGCTGGTGGGGCCCTCCCGGGCAGCTCGCCTGCTGCCGGACTTGTCGGGCGTGCTACCCTTGCTACCCTTCCCTGCTCCTCTGTGGCCCTTTCCTCCCTTTGTCGGTGTGACAGGTGGCACCCCACTTCCTGACGGTGCCAGGGTAGTGCCATTGGAGCCTGCTGTCTCTGGCCTCTCGTGCCGAGCCTTGCCTTTCTTAGATTTTTTACCAGGGGGTGGGCTGGCTGTCCCTTTACTGCTAGCCGAAGTAGCTGCCCTTGAAGGTGGTGGACTCCAAAATCCCTGGACTATTGTCCTTGTAGGTCCACGGGATGTGGTGGCTGAGGTGCTGATTCGACTCTTAAGAGATGGAGGGGGTGGGTCAGGTGATGGAAAGAGGTTAATTTTGGATAGGATTTTTTTTTTAGGAGCAGTGGGAAGGGTAGGTGCAGTGGGTATGGGAGTGGAGAAAGAGGATGTGGTTGTAGGTGAGTCAGGTCTGGTGTTTTTTTGGTGCAGGTGCTTGTGCTGGAGGCTGTCATGAGGTGGATGGGTGTTGGGTGGGTGGCTGCCTGCGTTTGTGTGGTTTGGAAGAGGGGATGACAGACACACTGGGAGAGGACACAGGGGACGTGTAAATGGCAGTGGGGGTGGTGACTGCACGTGTGCGGAGTATCCTGGTGGGTGTGCTGGTGATGGACGTAGTGGCTGATGATGTTGTGCATGCAAGTGTGAGTGGAGACGTCACAGGGAGGGAGGAGGGAGACGAGGAGGAGGGGGACACAGAGGAGGCAGTGGCTGTTGGCATGTCTGCATGTGGATGTTGCTTGGGTGAATGCTTGTGTGATATGTGGTGCTTATGTCTGGATGAGCTTGCCTTGGGTGTTGAGGTGTGTGCAGGCTGGTCTGTAGGTGTGTCTGGGATAGGCAGAGGAACAGGGGAGTGGGACTGGGTTGAGGAAGTTGGAGGAGGGAGGCAGGAGACAGGGACAATGGCTGCCGTCAGTGCTGAGGCCAGAGCGTTGAACGATCGCTGATGGGCAGCCTGACCCGAATGAATGCCCTCCAGGTATGCATTACTCTGGTGCACCTCCCTTTCTACACCCTGGATGGCATTCAAAAGGGTAGACTGCCCAACAAAGAGCGTCCTGAGGAGGTCAATGACCTCCTCACTGAGGGCAGCAGGGGTAACTGGGGCAGGGCCTGAGGTGCCTGGGGCGAAGGAGATGCCCACCTTCCTGGGTGAGCGGGCACGGGGCGAAGGCTGAGGGGCTGCTGAGAGGGAGGAGCTGGTGCACTGGGTGGCGGCTGTACCTGTTGTTGCGGTGGGCACGGATGTTGCCGCCACCACAAGGGAGCTCCCTTCCGAGGACGTGTCTGTGTCGCTGGTGTCACCACGTGTCCCCGCTGTGGAGCTCCCCTCGTCCTCTGTCTCACTGGTGAACTCCGAGTCGGTTGCATGGCCCTCCAGGGCCATGTGAGATGCAGCTCCCTCGTGCTCCGATGCCACTTCTCCACCGCCTGATGATGCTAATGCACACATGAACAGGAAGACCAACAAAAAAGGGGGGGGGAGAAATAAAGACATGTTGAGTGCATGCATTGGCGACACAGTTGGCGGAGAGGACAGACACAGAAGCCCCCTGCACTACGCAGCGCACTTGGGGTACACTACTCAATCCGTGGGACATGGCCTACAAGCCTATGGACGACAAATCCACACATAGGTGACAAAGGGCCATGATTAGCTGTACTAGGCAACCTACAGAGGGGGGGCGGGGGCACAGGGCCATGCCTAACGGAGGGGCCTAGCCTACGGAAATCGCCCTGGCCTAGGGATACCCACAGCCCTCCTCCCCCACCCAGACACCTCCAATGTGCGCTAAATCAGCAGAATGTGCTTGTACTCACCCCCTTGTGTCTGCTGTGATGTCCTCACGCGCCCATCCAAATCGGGGTAGGCCACCGCCAGGATCCGGGACATCAGGGGGGTCAATTGACGGGAGCTACCCCTCCTACGTTGGGAGGCCATCCCCAGCAGAGCCTCCGCGGTCTTCCTGCTCCAGCAGCGGATGTCCTCCCACCTCTTGCGGCAGTGGGTGCCCCGTCTGATGTGGACCCCCAGGGTCCGGACGTCCTTGGCGATGGCACGCCAAATGTCGATTTTCTGATGGGCGCTGACCTATGTCACATGTACAGGGGGAGAAATAACATTGTCATAATTTTCTGCATGCTCGATGTGAGTGGTCCCCCATCCCCACCCTTGCCATGTGGCACATGCTCTCATCCTTCATTTGATGCATGCCTCAATCACTCCCCTCCCCACCATCTTTCATCCACCCGACTCAACACAGGCATTGCCCACAAAGCATGGTCCCAGTGTACTTACCTGTTGGTCTGAAGGACCATAGAGTAGCGCATACTGGGGGAGGACCCCATCCACGAGTTTCTCCAATTCTTCAGAAGTGAAGGCAGGGGCCCTTTCCCCAGTCGCAGCAGCCATTGTCTCTTCCAGACCGAGGTCACAGCAGCACTTGCAGTATAGGTCCTCTCCTGTGGATGATCAGGTCTCGAGTGATTAAGCAGATAGAAAATGGCGGTCACGTCCTCAGCGGTGCGTACCGCGGCGGTGCGTACCGCGACCGCCGGCGCACTTCGTCATTGGCTCATGAAACCCATAGGGTTCAATGTTAACCAATGCGGCTTTGCGCTGCGGTCTTCGACCGCCTACCACCACGGTGTGCCACGCCAGCGCATTTACATCACATCCCATTGTCGCACTTCACAGGTCAGGCAGCCGCCATTTCAAGGGCCCACATGGCTTAATTTCTACTGCGTCACACATGCCTAGGCCTTGCATCGACACTCATACAAGCCATTCAATGCATAGAGAATCGTGTACTGTGCAAGCTGTGGGAACGTACCTGTGGGTTGATTGACTCTGTGCTCGCTGTTGTCCTTCCTAGGCACCGTCCGCTGGGACTTGCGAGGAGATGGAGGAATGTTCCCGTGTACAGACCGCTGGTAGACCTGTCGACAATGGAAGAAAGACATGTCATACTGACATACAGGCTTGACCGAGCCACTATACAGGAACTGTGTGCCCAGCTGGAGCCACACCTGATGTCACCCATCCGCCAACCCACAGAGATCCCCCCTCTAGTGCAGGTTCTGTCAGTACTCCATTTTTTGGCAAGTGGCTCATTTCAAACAACAGTGGCCATTTTATCAGGGTTGTCTCAGCCTATGTTTTCAAAGGTGTTGTCCAGAGTGTTGTCTGCCCTGCTCAAACACATGTGGAGCTACATCGTTTTCCCTGAGGTGGGGGATTTGCCTACAGTGAAGGGTGATTTCTATGCCCTTGGACATATTCCCAACATCATTGGTGCCATTGATGGGACACATGTGGCTTTGGCCCCCCAGCAGGAGTGAACAGGTGTACAGGAACAGAAAAAGTTATCATTCCATGAATGTCCAGGTGGTCTGTTTGGCTGACCAGTACATCTCCCATGTAAATGCCAAGTTCCCTGGGTCAGTGCATGACGCGTACATCATGCAAAATAGCAGCATCCCTTATGTGATGGAACAACTACAGAGACACCGTGTGTGGCTAATTGGTGACTCAGGTTACCCCAACCTGTCGTGGTTACTGACCCCAGTGAGGAATCCCAGGACAAGGGCAGAGGAACGGTACAATGAGGCACATGGGCATACTAGGAGGGTGATCGAGCGGACCTTCGGCCTCCTGAAGGCCAGGTTTAGGTGCCTGCATATGACAGGTGGATCCCTAATGTACTCACCAAAGAAGGTGTGTCATATCATCGTGGCCTGCTGTATGCTTCACAACCTGGCTTTGCGACGCCAAGTGCCTTTACTGCAGGGGGATGCTCCAGATGGTGGTGTTGTGGCAGCTGTGGAGCCTGCGGAGAGTGAAGAGGAGGAAGACGAAGAGGACGACACAGACAACAGGGACACAGTGATACAGCAGTATTTTCAATAACACACAGGTAAGAATCAACACCGGCATTTTACATTTACTTACAGTCTCCTGCCTCTCTACTGTCTGTCCTTTTCACCCAGTGTATGCTAACAGAGTTGTGACTTTCCCTTCCAATTTCAGAGATGTGGGCCCCACTGCGTGACCTCTGCTTTGTTTGCCCATGGACTACAGCTGTGTGACAGTGGTATGTTGTCATCACAATGTAACTGGTCATTTTGGCACGTTTATGTCTAATACATATTTTCAAAAATTCAGGCAGACTCCAGATTATTTGTGTGCAATAAGTGTGTTTATTAAAGTGCTCAATTTTGGGACATGGTTGAAAATCGGTGATGGGTGATGGTGGAGGAATGTCCATGGCAGAGTCCAGATTCTCAGTCTCACAGGTGCATTGTCCATATGCCTGTGGAAGGTGGAGCAGGGGCAGTTTAAGGTTGGACAGGGTGACAATGTGGGACAGTGGGATGACATCAGGGGGTATCCTTTCCTGGCGGGGGTCTTGGCATCCTACTCTGTCTTCTTCCTAGATCTCAGGCCCCGCTTGCGGGGTGGTTCTTCTTCTGCAGGGGGTGGGGTTCTGGTGGCCGGTTGTTCTTGTGTCGGGCCTCCTGTCCACTAGCGCCGGCGGAGGTGGTAGCCTGTTCCTGGTCCATGCTAGTGACATGGGCCCTTTGTGGTGCCACATGGTCCCGCAATGTGGTGACAATCTGGTTGAGAGCCACAACGATGGTGCCCATTGCGGAACTAATGTTTCTCAGTTCTTCCCTGAACCCCATAAACTGTTCCTCCTGCAGTACCTGGATCTCCTGGAACCTGGCCAGGACCGTCGCCATCGTCTCGTGGGAGTGGTGGTATGCTCCCATGATGGAGGTGAGGGCCTCGTGGAGAGTGGGTTCCCTAGGCCTGTCCCCCCCCTGTCGCACAGCAGCCCTCCCAGTTCCCCTGTTTCCCTGGGCCTCTGTCCCCTGGACCGTGTGCCCACTGCCACTGCCCCAGGTCCCTGTTGTTGTTGGGGTGGTGGGTTAACCTGGGTTCCCTGTAGTAGTGGACACACCGCTGATTGACGTGTCCTGGAGACAGAGGCATGGGCCCGCTGGGTGGGTGCTGTGCTGGTGTTCCCAGAGGGGGGTAGGTCTGCTGTGGCCTGTGGCTGTGTGAGGGGAACCGACTGTCCCGAGGTCCCCGATGGGCCGGGCTGGTCATCTGGGTCCAGGGAGACAGAGCTGCTGTCATCACTGGGGGCCTCTTCTGGGGGTGGGATGGACATTTCTGGACCCTCCTGGGCGGTGTGGTGGCGTTCGGGTCCTGCAGGGGTATAAGAGTATGGTTATTGCTTCTGTGTGTGCCATAGCGTACAATGGGTGGGTGCCCGTGTACCCCAGTGCTGGCATTCCCTTGTGGGGGCTGTTGTGACGGCGGTTTGTGGGGGAGATGGGTATGTGCAGTGGGCATGCTTAGGTGATGGGTGTTGATGGTTTGTGGTGGCATGCAGGGTTTGGTGTTGGGATGGGTAGGTTGTGATGGTGAGACATTAGCAAGGAGGATGTGTGATGGGGGTGGGGGGGGAGGGTGGGGGTATGAGTTGGCATGCTGGTGGGTGGTGGGGATGAAGTAGTTGAGATTAGACTTACCAGAGTCCATTCCTCCAGATACTCCTGCTAGGCCCTCCGGATGCAGGATGTTCAAGACCTGTTCCTCCCATGTTGTAAATTCTGGGGGTTGAGGTGGGGGTCCGCCGCCAGTCTTCTGCACCGCAATGTTGTGCCTGGATACCATGGAACGCACCTTCCCCCGTAGGTCGTTCCACCGCTTCCTGATGTCGTCCCGATTTCGTGGATGCTGTCCCACAGCGTTGACCCTGTCCACTATCCTTTGCCATAGCTCCATCTTCCTGGCAATGGTGGTGTGCTGCACCTGTGTCCCGAAGAGCTGGGGCTCTACCCGAACTATTTCCTCCACCATGACCCTGAGTTCTGCGTCTGAAAACCTGGGGTGTCTTGGGGGTGCCATGGGGTGGTGTGGATGAGGTGTGGGGTGGTGTTTGCGGTGATGAGTGTGGTGAGTGTGGTGGTTTGTGGTGTTTTGTGCATGGTTGTTGTGTGGGTGATGGTGTAGTGTACCTCTGTGTGATGGTGTTCTCTATTCTATGCTGTCTCTCTCTGGGCTTCGTCTCTGATTTGTGGTCGTAGGGGTTTGTGGGTGATGTGGGTGTGTGTTTTATAGTTAATTGGGTGTGTGGGAGTGTTGTGTGTATGTGTCTCAGGTGTGTGTATTTCAAATTGTCCAATGTGGCTGTGTTTTGGAGTTGTATGTGTATTTTGAGCGCGGCGGTGTGTACCGCCAATGGAATACCGCGGTTGAAAGACCGCCGCATGGAATCGTGGGTCGTAATGGCATGGGCGTATTTCTGTTGCCGTGACGGTGGAGGTTTTGTCTTCGCCAGTTTATCGCTGGCCGTTGGTGTGGCGGACTTTTGTGGATGTCGGGTTTTTGGCGGTTTGCCTCTTGAGGGTCAGAATGACCGTGGCGGGTTACCGCGACCGCGGCGGTGTTGTGGCGGTCTTCTGACCGGCGGTAAGCGCCTTTTACCGCCGAGGTCAGAATGACCACCACAGTCACCTAAGGGGGACGGGGAATGGGGGGCACCTCAGCAGGAAGATGGTACAACGCCATTGGCCTGGAGAGTACTCCATGCCCACTGCTTGCTTCTGGGGAGTGGAAAGCCACAGTCTCTCATGTGGGTGGTTTGCCCACTGCTTGGTCCTGGGGAGTGCAAAGCCACAGTCTCTCTAGTAGGTGGGTTGCCCACTGTTTGGTCCTGGGGAGTGCAAGGCCACAGTCTCTCAAGTGGGTGGTTTGCCCACTGCTTGGTCCTGGGGAGTGCAAAGCCAGAGTCTCTCAAGTGAGTGGTTTGCCCACTGCTTGGTCCTGGGGAGTGCAAAGCCACTGTCTCTCAAGTGGGTGGTTTGCTCACTGCTTGGTGGGTGGCTTGCCCACTGCTTGGTCCTGGGGAGTGCAAAGCCACAGTCTCTCAAGTGGGTGGTGTGCCCACTGCTTGGTCCTGGGGAGTGCAAGGCCACAGTCTCTCAAGTGGATGCCTTCTTCCACTGGTTCTGGTGGGGGCCTTGTGCCCAGTGTGCTTTATCCTGGCAAGGATGGGGTGAGTGGATGGCTTCTTCCACTGGTTCTGGAGGGGGCCTTGTGCCCAGTGTGCTTCATCCTGGCAAGGATGGGGTGAGTGGATGGCTTCTTACACTGGTTTTGAAGGGGGCCAAGTGTGCTTCATCCTGGCAAGGAGGGGGTGAGTGGATGGCTTATTCCACTGGTTATGGAGGGGGCCTTGTGCCCAGTGTACTTCATCCTGGATGGGGCAAGGTCACAGTCTCCCACCTGTGCGTCACACCGACAGGTGTTGCAGGGGCCAGGACTCACTGCAGCCCATGTAGTCACAACTACACACTGCACGCCCGCGGTGACGGCTGCTCAGTGGATGCCAGTTGCGCTGCAGGTTGTGGTGCTGGACAGTGGTGCTGCTGGCGGCGGGGCATGTGGCGGTGCTGCCCGCGGTGCAGGTGGCGGTGCTGGCAGTGGTGGTGGTAGCCTCCATGCCTTCACCTTCAGCCTCGGACGGCTGCCCACTGGGGTTGCTGCTGCTGGCGGTGCGGCATGTGGCGGTGCTGGCCACGGTGCAGGTGGCGGTGCTGGCCGCGGTGCAGGTGATGGTGCTGGCAGTGGTGGTGGTTAGCCTCCAGGCCTTCACCTGTAGCCTCGGACGGCTGAAGTGCCATGGCTGGTGTTGTGTGCCCCTTCCTGCCCTTGGCAGATGGTGGTGCCTCCTTGCTTCTGCCAGCTGGTGTCTTTTTCTTGCCCTTGCTGCCTGGTTGTGCCATCTTCTCCTTACTGGATGGTGTCCCCTTCTTGCCCTTGCTAGGTGGCGGACCCTTCTTGGTCTTGGAGGGTGGTGCTGGTACACTGGCTGGGATGACGGGTGCCTCCTTGGAGCCTCTCACACCTGCAGTAGCTGTAGAAACCACAGTGGACGTGGACTGGGTGGCTGAGGTGCTGGGCTGAGTTCTGGCCACCCTGGCCTGAGGTGAAGGATGGGGGGGAGGGAATAGGTCAGTGTTGGCGAGGAAAACATTTCTTAGGGACACTGGGGGGGGAAGAGGGTGAAGGTTTGGGAGTGGAGGAAGAAGGAGTGGTTGTAGGAGGTGTCAGTCTGCTGTATTTGGATGCAGGTGCATGGGCTGGATTCTGTTGTGATGTGGATGGCTGTTGGGGGTCTCTGTGCTTGCGTTTGTGTACTTTGGGAGGAGGGATCACAGACACAGTGGGAGAGGACACAGGGGACGTGTGCATGGATGTGGGGGTGGTGACTGCCAGTGAGGGGCGTGGAGAGATAGGTGTGATGGTGATGGAGGTAGTGGATGAGGATGTAGTGCATGCAGGTGTGAGTGGAGACGCTACTAGGAGGGAGGTGGACAACGAGGAGGAGGGGGACACAGTGGAGGCAGTGGATGCTGGTGTGTCTGCATGCGGATGGTGCTTGTGTGAGTGCCTGTGAGACGAAGTGTGGTGCTTGTGTTTGCCTGAGCCACTTCTGTTTCTTGATTTGGGTGATTGCTGGTCTGAAGGTGTGCTTGGGATAGGCTGGGGTTGAGGGGATTGGGACTGGATAGAGGAAGTTGGAGGGGGAGGATGGAGACAGGGACAATGGCTGCCATCAGTGTGTTGGCTAGAGCCTGGAATGCTCTCTGTTGGGCCGCCACACCAGAGTGAATGCCCTCCAGATATGGATTTGTTTGTTGCAAAAGCCCTGCTACACCCTGGATGGCATTCAGTATGGTTGACTGCCCAACAGAGAGGGATCTCAGAAGGTCAATAGCCTCCTCACTGAGGGCAGCAGGGCTGAGGTGCCTGGGGCGAAGGAAATGCCCACCCTCCTGAGTGAGCGGGTACGGTAAACACGCTGAGGGGCTGCTGGGAGAGTGGAGCTGGTACGGGGGTGGCAGCTGTATCTGTAGTTGGTGTGGGCACAGAGGTGTCCGCCACTGCCAGGGGACTTCCGTCGGAGGAGGAGTCGCTGTCCGTAGTGTCCTCTCCTGTCTCTGTTGTGGTGCTCCCCTAGCCCTCCGTCCCACTGGTGCCCTCACCGTCAGTGGATTCAGCCTCCAGGCCCATGTGGGATGCAGCTCCCTCCATCGCCAGTGCCTCTGCTCCTCAGCCAGATGATGCTAATGCACACAAGGACAGGGTGACAAAACAAAAAGGGGGGGGATACAGAGGATACACTTGGTCAATGCCAGCAACAACACTACCATTGGCGTACACAACACACAGGGAACAGCCCTATGCACTAGACCATGCACTACCAGTTACACTTCTAGTCACCAGCCCATGGGGTACAATGCCTAACGCCATTAGCTTCACACCTGAAACCCACAGGACTCTGGCCAGTAGTAGATGCCCACTAAAACTATTGGGGTTGGAGTGCATCTGATCTTGTCCATCATTGAACATACTCTGCCATGTTCGTCCTGGCCTAGGGGCACCCACAGCCCACATCCCCCACCCAGGTAATACCTTAACGTGCGCAAAGTCATGAATCTGAATCTGTACTCACCCTCTTGTGGCTGCTGTGATGCCTTCAAGCGCCCATCCAACTCCGGAGGGGCCACCGCCAGGATGCGGAACATCAGGGTGTCAGGGTACGACGGGCACCCCTTCCTCTTTGGGAGGCCAGCCCCAGCTCAGCCTCCTCCATCTTCCTTGCCCAGCGGCGCAGGTCCTCCCACCGTTTGCTGCAGTGGGTGCTCCGCCTATCAAGGACCCCCAGGGTCCGCACCTCCTTGGTGAAGGCACGCCAAATACCCTTTTTCTGATGGGTGCTGACCTGCAGAAAAAAACCAGCAGAAAAGGTATTAGTCATACTGTCCAGACTGTTATACTCATGGCCCACCATATCCCCCGCATCCACTTACTCACATACATTGCCCACCCTATGTGCAGCACTCTGCCCAGGACCCCTCAGGCCCCCCCTACACGGGGCTTACACATACAGCAATCCATACATTCATGGCCACAGTGTACTTACCTGTTTGTCTGGAGGACCATAGAGTAAAGTGTACTGGGGTAGGACCCCATCCACTAGTCTCTCTAACTCCTCGGAAGTGAAGGCAGGGGCCCTTTCCCCAGACACTTGAGCCATTGTTGCTTCCAGACACAGGTCGCAGCAGCACCTGCAGTGTAGGTCCTCTCCCGTTGAAGGTCAGGTAGCAAGTGAGTGCACAGATAGAAAATGGCGGTCACGTCCATGGCAGTGTGTACCGTCACCACCGGCATACATCGCATTGGCTCCTGGAACCCATAGGGCCCAATGATAACCAATGTGATGTTGCGCAGCGGTCATCGACCACTGACAGCAATGGCGCACAACGCCAGTGGAATTACCTCATTTCCACTATTCTCTCCTCACAGGTCAGGCAGCCACCATTTCAGGGGGGCACAGGCCATGGCACCTAACTGCGTCACAGCAGACATTAGCACATCGACTGACTTACGAGTTCACATACTGTTTCTGTAATGGAAGAATTGCATATTAATTTTGACATATGTGTGAATATGACCTTCTGCTCACCGTTTTTCACCCTGGAGTTCAATCGCTGAGGATGAATAGGAGATGGAGACATCCCCCGTGTACAGACCCCTGGTGGACCTGGTGACAATGGAGGACAGGCACATTATCCTGACCTACAGACTTGATAGGGCCACAATCCAAGAACTGTGTGCCTAATTGGAGCCAGACCTGATTTCAGCTATCCGCCACCCCATATACGTATCCCCCCTCTAGTGCAGGTCCTGTCAGTGTTCCATTTCCTGGCAAGTGGTTCCGTCCAAGTGACAGTGGTCATGGCATCAGGGATGTCACAGCCTATGTTCTCAAACATGCTGACCAGAGTGTTGTCTGCTCTGCTGAAACACATGCGCAGCTGCATCATATTCCCCCAGGTAGAGGATTTGGCCACAGTGAAGGCTGACTTCTATGCACTGGGACATATCCCCAACATCATTGGTGCCATTGATGGTGCACATATTGCATTTGTCCCACATTGAAGAAATGAACAAGTGTTCAGAAATAGGAAAAGCTTAAACTCTCTGAATGTGCAGATGGTGTGTTTGGCGGACCAGTACACCTCCCATGTCAATGCCAAGTATCCTGGCTTTGTGCATGATGCCTTTATCTTGAGGAATATCAACCTCCCATAAGTGACGTCTCAACTCCAGAGGCACCGGGTGTGGCTAATAGGTGAGCCCACGGTCCCCACCCAGTTGATGTAGGTATATGCATGTGGGTTTGGCCCTAAGGGTGAGTGTGTGGCTAACAGGTATCCCTCGAATATTTGCAGGTGACTCTGGTTACCCCAACCTCTCATGGCTACTGACCCCAATGAGGAATGCCGGTAAAAGGGCAGAGGAACGTTACAATGAGGCACATGGGCGAACAAGGAGGATCATTGAGAGAACCTTTGGCCTCCTGAAGGCCAGATTCTGGTGCCTCCATCTGACAGGTGGATCCCTGTACTACTCACCCAAGAAGGTGTGCCAGATCATCGTTGCATGTTGCATGTTGCACAACCTGGCCTTGAGACGCCAGGTGCCTTTTCTGCAGGAGGATGAGCCTGGGGATGGTCGTGTGGCAGCGGTGAAGGCTGTGGACAGTGACGAAGAGGAGGCAGAGGAAGAAGATGTGGACAACAGAAGTACACTAATTCAACAGTACTTCCAGTGACGCACAGGTATAACACTGTAACTACACCTTCCATTGCAGTTTTGTGTTTGACATTGAACATGGCAGCCTGATTTTCCAAAATCTATGGCCACTAACTGTACCCTTTGACATCTCTATTTTCAGATCTCTGTGCCCCACTCTGGCTCCTGGTGTGTTTACTGATGCCCACTACAGGTCATACCTATGTAAATATTACAGTACATTTGAATTGAAATGTTTACAGTTTGTGAAACTAATACATTTGTAAAAGAATTGATGGACTACATATTGGTGTTTATTTCTGTGATAATAAGTGTAGGGGGTATTGCAATGTGTTGGGTTGCTGATGGAGGAAAGCCAGGGTAGAGTCCAGTCTATTTGTAACACAGGTGCATTGTCCAGGGGGGCGGTGACGTTGAGTGGGGGTCCTGTGGGGATGTAAATGTAGTGTTATTGTATCTGCGTGTGCCATCTGGTGCATGGAGATGTTTCCCTCTATGGTTGTTATTAGCAAAGCAGCTTTGGCTTGTGTGAGTTGTGATTTGGTTGGCTAAGTGATTGTCACTAGTGTGCATGCTGCGGTGATGAGTGTCCATGCAGTTCCGTGATGGGGGTCCATGCATTGGTGTTGCATGCAGGGCTTGGTATTGGGATGGGTGGATTGTGATGGTGGGGTATATGTGAGGTGGTGGGGTGATGGGGGTGAGGGTAGGGGTTGTTGTTTGTGATGGCATGCAGGTAGGGTGGGGGATAAATTAGTAAAGATTTGACTTACAAGAGTCCAGTCCTCCTGCTACTACTGCGAGGCCCTCAGAATACATGATCGCCAAGACTTGCTCCTCTCATGTTGTTAGTTGTGGGGGAAGAGGTGAGGGTCCACCGCCAGTCCTCTGTACTGCTATCTGGTGCCTTGCTACCAATGGTTTATAGTGGTTGAATGTCCACTGCGGTGATTCGTGGATCATGATGCTCTGGGCATAGTTCTGTTGGCGTAACGGTGTGGGTTTTGGTACCGCCATTTTATCACTGACCTTTGGGCTGGCGGACTTGTGTGGGTGTCTGTACAGTTGAGGATTTCTATGTGTGGGTCATAATATGGGTAGAGGAATATCGCTGCGGTCACAGTATGTTGGCGGCAGTCAGCATGGCGGTAAGCGGCACTTACCGCCAATGTTGTAATGAGGGCCTAATTCTTTCAAAATCCATATCTCCGGTTCCCCTTATCCGATTGTATTTGTTTTGGTGTCATTTTAAAGCAAAAAATATTTCCTAGTTGTATACATTGATTTGGGATTTTTAAACTGTTTCCTGTGTTTTGTTTACTTACTGTATTGTGATATTTAATGCTTTACGCTTTGTCTCCTAAGTTGAGCCTTGACGCTCGTTGCCAAGCTACCAAGGGTTGAGCTGGGTTTAATTTACTGAGACCTAACTGGACCTAGGTGGAGGTTAGTGGTCTATTGCTAAGTGTAGGTACTTACCTGCTCTTACCAGTAACCCATTTTCCAACAACAAGGTTTTCTGGCTTCATTTGTAAGTTGGTTTTGAGACTAACTTTCACCATAGGTTTTGAAACCTACGTTTAGGGCTACATTTGTATGGACTCAAAACAGTATCACCAGCGCCCACTAGAACTGTAAACTTTGTTCCCTGGAAATCCAACATGTGTCACCCTTTTTATCCTGCAGACAAAGACTGCACAGCATGCCATACACAAAACACTTAGGGGGTCATTACAACTTTGGCTTCCGCCGCGGTCGTAATAGGCCAGGAAGCACCGCCAGCCTGTTGGCGGTGCATTCCGTCATTTTAGCCCTGGCGGTCTCAGACCGCCAGGGTCAAAATGACCCCCTTAATCACTTTAGAACAAAAAGTAAAGATCTGAAAAACTGAGAAAAAGCAGTGTATCTCTGCGGTGAGGAGAGTGGGAGAATAATCTTGACTTTAACAACATAACAGTGAAGTAGGAATCATGTAGTAGATGGCACTTTGGGAACAAAGTGGTGTCCAAAGGAGTGGCTTGAGATGTGGTTTTCAGAAGTGAGCAGGGCAATCCGTCTTTCTGGAATAGTTGCCTACTTCTAAGTCTATTGAACCTTCCATATTGTTTCTTAGAAGCAGGCACATTTGGCTTGATTCGGAAATGTATTTGTGTTCTTCAGAACACACAGATCTGAATGCAAATATTACGATTTATAGACATTCACCAAAAGTGATCTACCAATCATAAATCCTGCTAATACAATATAATGTTTAGAGGTACGTAAGATTTTGAGTGCCCCTGCAGAGTCTTCCAAATTTGCAAATTTTACACAATAGTTAATGCAGTAGTCTGGTTTGCCAAACACAATTTTGCAATTTAACAGAGGCTTAGCATTATCACTTCATGACAGTGTAACATTTTGCAGGATCAACTCAAGGAGTGGAAGGTGGTAATTTCAATGTTTTTAGAGCATTGAAAAACTGTGAATTCTTACAAACACATCAATTTATAGCACTTTATAAACTTCCCTTCTACCTTTTCCCACCGTAGAAATGGTTGGAGATTATCTCCTGCCATATTGAGGAGTAAACACGTCTTTATGGTGGGAAGTGGAAATTAACACCACCACCCCACCAAAGCCACCACCATCATTGAGAGGGAATAGGCAAATATGTTTTCTGTAGGAAAATTTATTTTCTCCATTGAGAATATTTTTCTTGTAGATAAAATAAATGAAGCAATGCTTTCCATTGCTAGCGAAGTGCCGGGCACATATGACCTAGGCTCCCACAGATTTACTTGTTGTTGGAAATGGCCTTTCTGCAGGGTCATCCCCAGACTTTTTGCCTTCCTCCTTCTCTTTTTCTGACTTCATTTGTGCTGGCTTTAGGACTTTGCGCACTTTCCATCTGCTAATCAGTGCTAAAGTGTATATGCTCTCTCCTTAAAATATGGTAACATTGGATCATACCCAATTGGACTATTTAATTTACCTTTAAGTCCCTGGTAGAGTGCACTATATATGCCCATGGCCTGTAGATTAAATGCTACTAGTGGACCTGCAGCACTGATTGTGCCACCCACTTAAGTAGCCCCTTAACCTTGTCTCAGGCCTGCCATTGCAAGGCCTGTGTGTGCAGTTTCACTGACAATTCGACTTGGCATTTAAAAGTACTTGCCAAACCTAAAACACCCCTTTTTCTACATATAAGACACCCCTAAGGTATGCCCTAGGTAACTCATAGGGCAGGGTGCTGTGTAGGCAAAAGGCAGGACATATACCTATGTAGTTTGCATGTCCTGGTAGTGTAAAACTACTAAATTCATTTTTACACTGCTATGAGGCCTGTTCCCTTCATTGGCTAACATTGGGGCTGCATTCATACATTGTTCGAGTGGTAGCTGCTCATCTGAAAGGAGTAGGAAGGTCATATTTAGTATGGCCAGAATGGTGACATTAAATCCTTCTGACTAGTGATGTTGGATTTAATATTACTATTTTAGAAATGCCACTTTTAGAAAGTGAGCATTTCTCTGCGCTTCAATCTTTCTGTGCCTTACAATCCCCGTCTGGCTGGGTTTAGTTGACATTCACTCAGATACACCCCAAACACAGGATACTCAGCCTCACTTGCATACATCTGCATTTTGATTGGGTCTTCCTGGGCTGGGAGGGTGGAGGGCCTGCTCTCAAACAAAGGACTGCCACATTCCCTAATGGGACCCAGGCAGACAGGATTGAACTGAAAGGGGACCTGGTGCATTTCTAAGCCACTCTTTGAAGTCTCCCCCACTTCAAAGGCACATTTGGGTATATAAACAGGGACTCTGCCCCTACCAAATCAGACACTTCCTGGAGAAGAAACCTGAACCAGAACCTGCATCCCGCCAAGAAGAATTGCCTGGCTGCCCAAAGGAATCACCTGAATGCTTTCTTAGACGGACTGCTGCATTGCTGTTGCCCTGCTGTCTTGCTGTTCTCTTGCTGTGCTGCAGAAGTGCTCTCCAAGGGCTTGGATAGAGCTGGCCTCCTGTTCCCTGAAGTCTCAGGACCAAAAAGACTTCACTCCTGCAACTGGACTCCTTGTGCAGTGAAAATTTGATGCACAGCCTGCCAAAAACGATGCACAGCCTTCCCCGTGGTGAAAAGTCATCCGGAACGACGCAGCCTGACTTTGCGACGGAAGATTGACGCAGCACAAGCAACGTGACCATTCCCACTGACTTGCTTCCAGGTGCTCACCTAATAGCCACGCATGGTGCCTCTGGAGTTGACCCATCACATAAGGGATGCTGCTATTCCGCAGGATGTAGGCGTCATGCACTGAGCCAGGGAACTTGGCATTAACATGGGAGATGTACTGGTTGGCCAAATATACCATCTGCACATTCATGGAATGATAACTCTTCTGGTTTCTGTACACCTGTTCACTCCTGCGGGGGGACCAAAGCCACGTGTCCCATCAATGGCACCTATGATGTTGGGGATATGTCCCAGGGCATAGAAATCACCTTTCACTGTAGGCAAATCCTCCACCTGAGGGAAAACGATGTAGCTCCGCATGTGTCTCAGCAGGGCAGACAACACTCTGGACAACACGTTGGAAAACATAGGCTGGGTCATCCCTGATGCTATGGCCACTGTTGTTTGAAATGACCCACTTGCAAGGAAATGGAGCACTGACAGCACTTGCACTTGAGGGGGGATTCCTGTGGGATGGCGGATAGCTGACATCAGGTCTGGCTCCAGCTAGGTACACAGTTCATGGATTGTGGCACGGTCAAGCCTGTATGTGATGATGACATGTCTTTCCTCCATTGTCGATAGGTCCACCAGCGGTCTGTACACCGGAGGATGCCGCCATCTCCTCACATGTCCCAGCGGATGGTGCCTATGAAGGACAACAGAGTGCACAGAGTCAACCAACTCAGAGGTACGTACCCACAGCTTACACAGAACACGAATCATAATCCGAAAAGTAGCCTGTATGTGTGTAGAGTCTAGGCCTAGGTATGTGTGATGCAGTTACAAATAAAGCCATGTGGGATCCTGAAATGGCGGCTGCCTGACCTCTAAAGTGGGACAATGGGATGTGAGGTAACTGCGCTGGCTTTGTACACCATTGTGGTAGGCGGTCGAAGACCGCTGCGCAATGCTGCATTGGTTAACATTGGACCCTATGGGTCCCTGGAGCCAATGACGATGTACGCCGGCGGTGACTGTTCGCACCGCTGCGGACGTGACCGCCATTTTCTATCTGTTCAATCACTCGATACCTGATCTTTGACAGGAGAGGACCTACACTGCAAGTGCTGCTGTGACCTCGGTCTGGAAGAAACAATGGCTCGAGTGTCTGGGGAAAGGGCCCCTGCCTTAACATCGGAGGAGTTGGAGAAACTCGTGGATGGGGTCTTCCCCCAGTACACGCTACTCTACGGTCCTCCAGACTAACAGGTAAGTACACTGGGAGCATGCTGTATGGGCTATGCCTGTGTGGAGAGGGGTGGATGTAAGAAGGAAGGGGGGAGAGTGCGGCGTGCATGAAACGACGGTGAGTGCATGTGCCACATGCCAAGGGTAGGGATGGGGGCCAATGACTGTGACGGTGCAGTTGGTAATAAGTTTCTCTTCCCCCTGTACAGATCATGTAGGTCAGCGCCCACCAGAAAAAAGATATTGGTGTGCCATCGCCAAGGACGTCCGGACCCTGGGGGTTTACCACAGACGGAGCACCCACTGCCGGAAAAGATGAGAGGACATTCGCTGCTGGAGCAAGAAAATGGCGGAGGCTCAGCTGGGGACGGCCTCCCAACGTGGGAGGGGTGCCCGTCGCACCATGACCCCCTGATGTTCAGGGTCCTGGTGGTGGCGTACCCGGAGTTGGATGGGCGCTTGAGGGCATCACAACAGCCAGAAGGGGGTGAGTACCCTTTCATCCTGCTGATTTAGCGCGCAGTGGAGGTGTCTGGGTGGGGGAGGTAGGCTGTGGGTTTCCCTAGGCCAGGGCGAGTTTAGTAGGCAAGGTCCCTCCGTAAGGCCGGGCATGTGGCACCCCACCCCACCTCTGTAGAGTGCCAAGTACACCTAGTCATGCCCCTGTGTCATCCATGTGTGCAGATGTTGTCCATAGCCTAGTAGGCCATGTCCCAGGGATTGCACAGTGGAGCCCAAGAGCGCGTCGTAGTGCAGGGGGCTTCTGTGTTTGTCGTGTCCACCAACGGTAGCGGTAATGCAAGCACTCAACATGTCTTTCTTCTGTCGTCATCCCCCTTTTTGTGCTCTCCCTGTTCTTGTGTGCATTAGCATCATCAGGCGGAGGAGCAGTGGCACCGGAGCACGAGGGAGCTGCATCCCACATGTCCATGGAAGGCAAAACTACGGACTCGGATTTCACCAGTGGGATGGAGGGCGAGGGGAGCTGACACCAGCAACATGGACTCGTCCTCTGATGGGAGCTCCCTTGTGGTGGCAGCAACATCTGTGGCCCCCGCATCTACAGCCGCCACACCCTCTACCAGCACCGCCCTCCCAGCAGCCCCTCAGCCTTTGCCCCGTGCCCGCTCACCCAGGAGGGTGGGCATCACCTTCACCCCTGGCACCTCAGGCCCTGCCCCAGTCACCCCTGCTGCCCTCAGTGAGGAGGCCATTGACCTCCTCAGGTCCCTCAGTGTTGGGCAGTCTACCATTTTGAATGCCATCCAGGTTGTAGAAAGGCAGTTGCAACAAACAAATGCATTCCTGGAGGGCATTCATTCTGGTCAGGCGGCCCTTCAGCGAGCTTTTCAGACTCTGGCCTCAGCACTGATGGCAGCCATTGTCCCCGTCTCTAGCCTCCCCCTCCAACTTCCTCCACCCAGACCCAATCCCCTGTACCCCAGCCTATCCCAAGCACACCTTCAGACCAGCATGCACACACCTCAACACACAAGGGAAGCTCAGGCAGACATAAGCAACACACATCCCACAGGCACTAACGCAAGCATCACACACATGCAGACATACCAACATCCACTGCATCCACTGTGTCCCCCTCCTCCTCGTCTCCCTCCTCCCTCCCAGTCTCATCTACACTCACACCTGCATGCACTACATCTACAGCCATTACTGCCTTCACCAGCACCCACAACATTACACCCCGCTCACGTGCAGTCAACACCCCCACTACCATCCACACGTCCCCTGTGTCCTCTCCCTGTGTGTCTGTGACGCCACCTCCCAAGATGCACAAACGCAGGCACACACCCACCCAACAGCCATCCACCTCACGACAGCTCCAGGGCATGCACCTTCACCCAAAGTCACCAAAAGAACACCTCCCACAACCACAACCTCTTCCTCCACTCCCAAACCCCCTCCAGCTACCCGTCCCAGTGTCTCCCAAAAACTTTTCCTGTCTAACCTTGACCTCTTTCCCACACCTCCCCCACCCCGTCCGTTTCCTAGGTCCCAACTCTCCAGGTCCCAACCTAGCACCTCAACCACAACATCTCCGGGACTAGTGGTGCCTGTAGTCACCGGAATCTGGAGTGCACCGGCCACCAGGGCAGCCAGTTTGGCACGGAGCCACAGCACGGACAGTCCCCCACCTGTCAAGCATCAGAAGTTGGCCAGTGCCCGGCGGAAGAGGGGGAAGACTCCAGCCACCAAAGCCGCTCCCAGGGGTCCCGGTGGGATTGTGGATTCAGCTGCAACACCTTCAAAGGTGGAGAAGGGCCACAAGAAAACTGGCAAGTCTGGGAAGAGCAGCACGGCGGAGGAGACAGCCATCATCCCCGCTGCCCAAGAGGCCACCCCCATCATCCCCGCTGCCCAGGAGGCCACCGCCATCATCCCCGCTGGGCCAGAGAGGACCGCCAGCACAAGCCCCGCTGGGCTAGAGAGGACCGCCTGCACAAGCCCCGCTGGGACAGAGAGGACCGCCAGCACACGCCCCGCTGGGCCAGAGAGGACCGCCTGCACAAGCCCCGCTGGGACAGAGAGGACCGCCAGCACAAGCCCCGCTGAGACAGAGAGGACCGCCAGCAGCTGAGTCGCTGCAAAGGAGCCCGCCGCCGCAAGCACCGCTGAACAGGGCACCGCCGCTCCAAGCACCGCTGAACAGGGCATCGCCACCTCAAGAACCACTGAACAGGGCACTGCCGCCTCAAGCACCACTGAACAGGGCACCGCCGCCTCAAGCACCGCTGAGCAGGGCACCGCCGCTCCAAGCACCGCTGAACAGGGCACCGCTGCCTCAAGCACCGCTGAACAGGGCACCGCCGCCACAAGCACCACTGGCACATGAGCGCCAAGGGCACTGACACTACTGAGTCAGTCACGAGCAGGATGAAGCACTCTGGGCACCAGGCCCCCTCCAGAACCAGTGGAGTATCACATCCACTACCTCTGTCCTTAGCAGGATGAAGCACTCTGAGCACCAGGCCCCCTCCAGAACCAGTGGAGTATCACATCCACTACCTCTGTCCTTACAGGATGAAGCACTCTGGGCACCAGGCCCCCACCAGAACCAGTGGAGACTGTTATCCAGTTGAGAGACTGTGGCTTTGCACTCCCCAGGATGCAGCAGTGGGCAACCCACCCACTGTAGAGACTTGAGAGAATGTGGCTTTGCACTCCCCAGGATGGAACAGTGGGCAACCCACCCACTGTAGAGACTTGTGAGACTGTGGCTTTGCACTCCCCAGGATGGAACAGTGGGCAACCCACCCACTGTAGAGACTTGAGAGACTGTGGCTTTGCACTCCCCAGGATGGAACAGTGTGCAAGCCACCCACTGTAGAAACTTGAGAGACTGTGGCTTTGCACTCCCCAGGATGCAGCAGTGGGCAAGCCACCCACTGTAGAGACTTGAGAGACTGTGGCTTTGCACTCCCCTGGATTGAACAGTGGGCATGTGGCCTCCTCGTGGATTTGGCGTTGTGCACTCAACCGGCTGAGGTTCCCCCCCTTTCCCTCCCCCTGAGGTGCCTGTTTTCTTGCTCTCTGATGCCCCTGCAGTGTTCTCTCCGTCATGGTCGGGGATCTTGTGTGGGCCTCACCCATACCGTGTGGGCCCAGTGTTCCACGGACTTCATTGGAGTACTACCTGGACTATTAAGCTTGGTGTATATTTTGTTTATGGTGTATACATATACCTTTGCGTACTTGATTTAAATATATTACAATGGTTACACTCATTTCCTTTTGTCTTTGCATTCTTTTGGGGGGGTTTAGGGGGTGTAACTACCATTTATAAATATGTATTAGTGTGTGTGTTGTAGTGGGTGAGGGTAGGGGGGGTGTTGCATGTGTGTGTCCCTGTTTTTTCCCTCCCCCCCTCCCCTGTGTCATAGGTGCAGTACTCACCGTTGTCTTCGCCGCCGGCGTTCGTGCTCCTGGTAGAGGAGCAAGAAGATGAGGGCTGGAAAAATGTGCAGCTCTGGTTTCATGGTGTCCGGATTCCTCGTTGGGTGTGTTGAGGTGAGCGTTTTCCCTTCGAAGTCCTGTTTCCGCCATGATTTTGTCCGCTGTGAATCCGCCCCGGAAAAGGTGGCAGATTGGTAGATTGTGATACTGTGGGCGGTACATTGACTTCCGACTGTCTGTTGGCGGTGACCTCCAAGCTGTTTATCTGTACCGCCGTGGCGGTTGGAGTGTTAAAGTGGCTGTCTTTGTTGGCGGTTTCCGCCACGGTCGTAATTCCATTTTTTTTACCGCCGCTTTAACACCGTCCGCAAGGGTTGTAATGACCACCTTTGTTTCTTACTGAAACCAGTACTACTGAAACTTTAGCATCAGATTTAGCTGCCGCCTGCCCGTCCCTTTGGAAACCCATTCATCTTCCTCACCATGATAAAAAAGCAGAGGCCTTGCCATTCTGTTAAAAAAAACAATGAAAAAAACTCACCTATACATTGTATTTCTTTCCCAGAGGCGGGAATATTTGGCTTCACGAGTACTATCTCTGCCTCATGTACCATCCCATGCATACTTTGCTAGCACCTGCCTTCTTTAGCCAGGTCCAATTTTATTAATTCTTTTATTGACTTCTTGGCCGTATTCATCTTAAACCATTCTTCACTTTCAGTGCTAGGAGACTTTAATACTGGGTCCCATGCTCATTACCTTATCATTTTTTATTACTTGAATACATGTCTGTGCTGAATGTTCACCAACATACACCTCCTAGATCTCAATATCTTTCTGCTAAAAATAATTGACTGCTCCCCATGCCGTTCCACAGGCCTGGTACCACCATGATCTTGTCCAGTTTCGCATCTTCACACCTAATTCCCACCCCTCTGCTCATCACATTCCCACTTCTTCTAATCTGAAATGCCCTTGGTCTGAATTGACCCACGAAGCCTGTTGCATGAACGTAGTCACTTTTATTGCATGCCTTGGTAAACAGCAATACTTCCTGCTTCCAGCTTTGGCTTAACCAAGCATAAGACATCACACTACCACCCTGCTCCCATTTCTTTAAGAGAATATTGTCTTCGCCCCCCACTCCTTTAAGCGAGCATGACTAATTGCCCCTTGGTAAATGTGGCCCTCTTTGAAGCTAAATACAGGTGAGAAAGGTTAGAAAGGGCCTTAAGCAAAGACTATGCCACTGAAAACAAGAGCCTTCTCAAAGTGACCTAAGTGATTACAAAAAACTCATATATTCCTCTAAAGCCAAATGTTATGCATGCACAATTCTCCCATTTATGAATTATATGAAAGGGCTTTTTAAAAAATAATTGTGAGTCTCTACTCTACTTTAGATGGTACTGCTAAATTTTAAAATAAAATCACCTCATCTGTAAATATTTTCTAGTCAGCTTTCTAAGAAGGATACAGGGCCTAAAGATCCTGTTTCATCTTCTCTTGTTCCTACTTCTTGCCATCACAATTTCATAATGGCATCCATAATCTTATGACTGTGGTTACATCTGGTGGTCCTCTTGATCATTGGTCTCTCAGATTATGTGAATGGCTGTTCCTAGTTGTGCGAGCAACAGAACCACTGACACAGACATTGTTCACAAAGCCTGTCAACGGCTCTTGTCATTCCACTCTTTAAAAAAACTGACAGCAGCTCCACCTGACCATAGTAATTTCAATCCCATTTCCCTTCATCCACACTCTATTAAGCATCTTTAAAAATATATCAATTAACAGCTATCTGCTTTCCTTCAGTCTAATCAGGGTGTGGACTCTCCTAAATCTGGGTTTTAGCCAGAAGCACTAATAGAGCTTTAATGTCCGTGCTTGATGACCCTGAAAGGCTGGTGGACCAGAGTATTTCATCTGCCCTCATTATGCTCGATCTGTCTGCCACATTTGATACAGTCTCTCACACCCAAATGTTAGGCAATCTTATTAAAGCAGAAATATAGGGTTCTGCTTTAACTTGGGTAAAAAACAAACCTCTTTCCAAATGGTCCCAAGCTGATTATTCGGTCTTCTATTGCCCTGAACCCAAATTATTAATTTGGGGGATCCCCAGGCCCGTCCATTAGTGCTACTCTGTTTTAACCTGTATATTGACCCACTCAAGAAGCTCTATAACTTTGAAGTTAGTCATCTATACTGACGGTATTCAAATCTCACTTTCTTTAGTCTGTGACACCTTCTACACTTTTCAAACATGTGTGTTCCCCTTGTGAGTGACTGGATGAGGCAAACTTTACTTAAACTAAACATCAATTAAACGTAATTCATTATGATCTCATGCAACAACCCCCTCATGATGCTCCCTCCCCCACCTTTGGTCTCCTGATTTAGGTACTGCTCCCACATTTTCTCAGGTACACAATTTAGGTTTCCCTCTGGATCATTAGTTATCACTTTCTGCCCATGTCAGCAGACTTTCATTTACAAGCTTCTTGCTGCTGACGCTGTTATGCAAAATTCTTCTGATTCTTCTGGCCCACAACCCGCCGACATTTGTTCAGGCCACCATCATGAGTAGGTTAGACTACTGCAATGCCCTGTTTCTCTGAACTCCTTCTGTCATCCTTCACAGGCTTTAGATCATCCAAACTACTGCTGTGGCTGGTTTGGCAGTGCAGCTGTCTAAAAGAGTGCCTCTTTGTCAGCAGTGCTCTGCAATTTCCACTGGCTACCTATTAATTAATGAGTTATCTCCAAAGTCATGGGTATAACCTTCCATGCATACCACCACTTTGGCCCCAAATCCAATGATGATAAATGTCTGCATTAAGACCATGCGTGATACCGTCACTCCTCCAGCGCTCATCTCTTAACTATTCCCCTGGTTGTCACTAAGTCTAATGGATGTGCTTTTTCAGTGATCCCATCCAATCTTTACAATTTCCTAACCGTATTCTAGATATTGCTATAAGTTACTACCGTTTTAAAACGCACTAAAAACCTAGCAGTTTTCTACTTAATCCTCTCATTTGCAGCCATCTACAAAGCTTCATATCATTCACTACCAGGGCACCTTCCAGGTAATCTCACACTTTATGAATGTTATTACATTACAGGACATGTGTCATTGCACAAAGGCTCTGTAATTTTTCACTATGCAGTATGTCTTACGTTCAAATCTACATTGTTCAAATACCAGTGACTACCAACAAACAGAAATCTTTTCATGGATTACAGATATAAGCAGTTTTTCATGTTCATGCTGGGAACGTTTTGTGAATATCTTAATGCATAAAACTACTTCCATGTGGAAGTGAAAAGCTCAACTGGTCCTGCAGTTGGCTGTTGCAATAGTACAGGTTCTCAATAATAATCCAGTGTCATTCCCAAACATATTGCACTTTTAGGAAATTTGGTCCTGTTTTACTTGAAACTTGGCAAGTATTTCACTATCAAGGTCACAGAGGGTGCCGGCAATAATATAGCAGATGTCTTGTTTCAAGTGAAGATAATTCCGGAGGCTGTCACCTTCAGCAGAAAAGCTCATGCTATTCTTCTGTTAGAATTGTTGTAAGAACGGGGTCTCATGCTGCATGTGTGAGGTACCACCCCTTTCTACATCGGTCAAGTGAAGGTGTAGTGAGAGGGTACAAAAGCAGTGTTTTGATCAATCAGTAAAAGATAACATTGGCTTTCAGAGGACACCGCTACAGCCTGTGTGTCTATATTTAGTGGATTAGACAAAAAGACTAGGGGCCAGATGTAGCAAAAATAAAAATTGCGACTCGCATTTTGCGAGTTGATGCGACTCGCAAAATGCGAGTCGCAATATGTAATGCCATAAAAAAAAGATCCGATTTTGCGACTCGCAGCCGGACTCGCAACGCAGTGTGCGAGTCCGCAGATTGCGAGGTCGCTTTTTGCGAGTGTGCAAAAAACGAACTCGCAATTAGCGAGTAGGTGTCGCAAATTGCGATTTCCTTGAAAATTGCTTGCAGGTGCAGCAGAACACTCCAGAAACCACACCAGAACACTCTGGAAACACTTCCTGGCACATGATGATGACATCACAGCCAGGAAGTTTAGAAATACACCTGGGAGGAGGGAGGACCACACCCTTTTATAACTGCCAGTCTTCACACAGAACAAACAGCAGCTGCCATGGAGGGAACCCCAAGAAAGAGGAAGCTCAAATTTTCTGAGAGGGAGCTGGAGGTGCTGACAGAGGAATGCTGTCAGCACCATGATGAGCTTTTTGGGAGAGCAGCCCTCAATGTCCCTGAGGCCACAAAAAAACTACTCTGGCAGGACATACAGGATAAAATCAATTCCCTGGGTGTGAGCCACAGGACAATCGAGGACATTAAGAAGAGGTGGTATGACCTCCGCTCCCGGGCCAAGGAGAGGGTGGCAGAAAGGCTCCGGGAGATGAGAGGCACAGGAAGGGGACCATCATCTGTGCCACCACCCACACCCCTGGAAGAAAGGGTGGAAGGAACATTGGACCAGGAGGCAGTGTGTGGATTTGGGGACCTGGACACCTCAGAGCCCGGCACATCAACCGGTGAGTACCATGTGATAAGCCTGTAGCCCTATCAATGCCATACCCCCACCCACCATGTACACAGGTGCATGCACAACCAAAATAGCTCCATTTCAGGGTAGAAATTGCCAGAATGATGCATTATGGGAAATGTAGTCAAATAGGCAGTTCATAGGCAAATGTTTATTAGGATGTGTGCAATAGATAGTAGACACTGACAGTCTGTTCCCCATGTCCCACAGGTCTCCAGCAAGACACCCCCAACACTCCAAGCACCCAGGCCCAGGAGGACACCCCAGGACCCGCCAGCACCCCCACCTGCACGGTCAGCAGCATCCCTGCAGTAGCAACACCTGCTGCAACAATCACGCCAGAAGCTGCCCCAGCAACAGGCTGGGAGGACACAGGTGGGAGCACAGGGCAGCCACCGCTGCGCAGGCGTCGCAGGACAAGACCATCTGGGCTGCAGTCTGCATCCGGGATACTTCCTCCAACCACCAGTGAGGCACATCTGCTGCGTGGTCAGCGCCTGCAGAACAGAATTTTGGGCAGGATCAGTGGTGTGCTGCACCGCTTTGTGCGAAACAACCATGCAAGCATGCAGCACCTCAACAGACGCATGGACATGATGTGCCAGAACACTGGGGACCTTGCCCTTGCCATTAGGGAACTGGCGGGAGGACTGCTGGCCCAGGCAGAGGCTGGGCGGCGCAGAGATCGGCAGATAATGCACCGACTGGACAGGATGGCCACATCGATCGGCAGGCTCGCCATTAATACAACAGGCCTGTCGAGGAGGACAGTTGGGCTGCAAGTAGAGATGGGCCATTTTGCAGGGGATGTTGCCAGGGGCCTGGGACGTCTCACCCACATAATCGAACTTATGGAGACACGGGAAATGTTGAGGGCCACAGGGGAAACACCCCAAGACAGTGAGGAGGGCTCAACAGTGAGCAGTGTCTCTGCCACTGACAGCAGGGTGCTCAGGAGTGGTAGGCAGAGCACCACGGACGCAGCAGGGACCAACCAGGCTGGCAGGAGGGGCAGGAGATCATAGATAACACCCAGGACCATTAAATGTGCCACATGGCGTTAATGTGCCACATGACTGGTTGGCATTTTCCTGCCCATGGACAATTTCGAATTGTATATAGTTTCTTAATTACAGTAATAAAACAGTTATTTTTGTTCCACTTAACACATGGAGTTTTTGGTCAATAGGTGAGTATGGTGGGAGTTGACACGTACCGTCCAAAATATTGTGTAGCAATGTGGTCCCGTCTCAGTCTGCCTTGATTAGCTATACTCCTATCCCCATGATGGCGATGTGGTTGTTCTTGCTCTTCATCATCCGGATCTGGGTCTGCAGGGGTGAGAGGTAGCCCACGTCGGGTGGCTATGTTGTGGAGGATGGCGCATGCGACCACAATCTTGAATGCGGTAATGGGGGTGTATTGGAGGGCGCCTCCACTGCGGTGGAGGCATCTGAATCTTGCCTTCAGGAGTCCGAAGGTGCGCTCTATCAGGTTCCTGGTCCTCTTATGCGCACTGTTGTATTGCCTCTCTGATTCAGTGCTGGGTGTTAAAAACGGAGTCATGATCCAAGGCCTGAGAGCATAGGCACTGTCACCTGTTGGGCACAAAAGTACACTGTTAGGAAGTCCAGATAGTCGTGCACAGTGACCTGTGTGTATGTCTGCAAGTGTCTGTAGCTCTACCTAGGAGGTAACCGTCTCCTAATTCCCCACGTTCCAGGCGTTGATGTATCCCACTATGCCTAAAAATGTATGAGTCATGGGTACTGCCTGGAAACTTAGCTACGATGTCCGTGATGACATAATGGGCATCACAAACAACCTGTATGTTGAGTGAGTGGGTACACTTTCTGTTGCGGAAAATGTGTTCCAGATTTGCAGGGGGGCATATTTGAATGTGTGTCCCATCTACACAGCCTATGACATGGGGAAAGTGGGCAATCCTGTAAAAGTCCAGCTTGGTGCTGTTCATTTCTGCCTCATTCCTTGGTAAGTATATGAAGTGAGACATGTGCGTGACTAAGGCATCTAGGAAGGCCCTGAGGAACCTTGACACTGCACTTTGGGATACCCCACCTGCCACAGCAATGACCCCCTGATAGCTCCCTGAGGCCAAGAGGTGCAGTGAGCATAGTACTTGCACATGCGTAGGAATGGCGCAGCCACGCAGAGTCTGGTGTTCTAGCTGTGGTTTGAGTAAATCTATTAATTCTAGAATGGCTGCGCTGCTAAGGCGTATTTGTCATAGATCTCCTCTTCAGTTTGCTGAAAAAGAGTCTGCCTGGTTCTATATATCTTGTCCTGTCTGTGGCCCCTCCTCCTCCTCTGCTGGGCTGCGTAGACTCTCCTCCTCACTGCTATCAGGTATATCTCTGCCATCTTGAGTAACCCAGATGGCTTCTGGGTCCCCTTTTATACTTTGGTAATGGTTACCACCTGCTCTGAGTTAGTGGTAAATGGGACATGCAAACTGGGCTTTTTGCGACTAGTCGCAATTTGCGAGTTGCAATTGCATAAGATTTGCGACTCGCAAATTGCGACTTGCTATTTGCGGGTCGCTAAATGGGGTCGCAACGGATGCGACTCGCAAACGGGTCCCATCGCTTTTTGCGAGTCGGAAATGGGCTTTTTGCATCCCATTTCCGATTTTGCACTGTCGCAAATTGCGATTCTGCCCGTTTGCGAGTCGCAAACCTTTGCTACATCTGGCCCTAGATCCAGTGTGGGGTCAAGGGCTATAATTACAGTGTTTCTTGCCCAGATCACAGCAATGAATGAAAAGACTTTCTAATTTATTTCTAATGATCGGAGTCAAAGAGGTGCACATTAGCAAAGAATGGAAAAACAAAAGCAACCAATGTGTGGCCCAGGAATACCTTTTCATTTTTTAAGTTGTTGAAATGTAAGACTTGCACAATAGATTTCAGCATCTGTTTTATTTCTCTTCCATATTGACCTTCTATGGATCGCTTAGACTTAGCAAGTTAGCAGTGAATAAAGGCATGAGTTTCAGAATGAGAATGCATTAGAGAAGGAGAGGACTAAGCAAGTGAGTCACTAATGTGAGCAGGGAAGTCCATCAGTAACAGAGATTTGTCCAATGAAGCCTGCAGCAGTGTTTTGCTTGTTTGTTGCAGCAGGGTAGGGATCATGAGATTTCCAACACTAGCAAAACATTTAGAAATTGAAGAATTTCAAGCAAGTTCAAGGTTTCTCCCAGCTCTGACTTTCGGTAAAAACTGCATGTTTCTAACTGGTAACCTCTGACTCAATTGGTTCCTTGTAGGGCCCAGAGGAGCACCTCCACTCAATGTTTTTGTAAGGTGGGTGGACAATTTTGTGTCAGGTGGTTTCTCAGAGACAGATGCTAATACTGAGTTAAATACTGGGCACATTCATGAGTCCGTGTGTTTGAGATGCTTGAATATAACAAGAATATTATGATGACCCACTCACCGGAATTTCTTTTTTTAGAATAATGTGATATGGCCTGGTACACATAGTGTCCCTCCTCCTTTTTTTGACAGTATGGTTTGGTCTGCAGTAACATAAATATTAGGTGACCACAGGAATATTATACAAAGATGGTCACTTATTCAGTGTGTGGATGGATAAGATTATCTTGTGGTCAGATTATCCAACGTAGGTAGTGGAAGCAAGCCTGGGGCATAGGTTACATGGAGAGTATGAATGGCAATGCCTATAGATGAACCTGAGACAGTACTGCATAAGCCCCGTGGGTGCATCAACTTTTCGGCCTTTCACCTGCAATCGTGTGAATCACGGTGATCGAAGTGTAGTAAGAATGATTGCAAATTGCAATTAGGAGGACGTATGAAAGGGGCAAACTGATTCATAATGGTATGTTGCAATGGTTTGTGGCCTTATTGCAGTAGGAAACTATTGAAAAGGTACTGACACCTTAAAGCAGAGGTCTTCAATCTGGGGGTCGCGACCCCCAGGGGGGCCATGGAGTCCTGGAAAGGGGGTCCCGCAGTCCCCCAGCCGATCCTTAAAATGCCTCAGCTGAACTTTAATTTGAGTCTCCTGTGCTGTGAAAGCCTCACAGACAGCTAAGGAGACCTTCAACAAAGGGTGTCTGCTTCCTGAATGAAATGCAAATGTGCTCTAAGAGCTAATCTGCAAATGTATAGGGTGCTTGGGAGCAGCTTTAAATGATCGAATCACTCAAAGCTTTGTGAGGACAAACATTTATTCTCTTAGAGGGGTAATGCAGAGTTAACAACTGTGCTGTGAAGTGCACACTTTTAATTGTATTTCTACAGCATTTCCACAGTGCTTACTTCAATTACTTCACCTGGAGGTGTTGAAGGGACAGCTATTTAAAAAGAAAAAAGGTATTGCATATGCTCTGATATTACTTAAATCTACATTTTGGAAGCACAGTTTTATCTCAAACCTTGTTGTAGTGGCCTACATCATACTGTGTGTAATGCAAGTATAAAATACCGCCTTACATATTCACAGTGCTTTCTGTCACAGGCTGTGACCTCATGGCACTAAAAATACACAAGTCACTATTCTCAACTGCACTAACCAAGATTTAGTTCTGTCGCTCTCTGGTTACACACAGACCTCTGCAGTGCATTAATTGAGGTTTCATAATGCACTACAGTGCATTTCCCAATGAGTAACAACTTTTTCATTTAAGCTGGCTGTTACTTTCTATGTAGCTACCTGACGGTGAAAGACTTTAAAAAACGTAGACAATATTTTAGGTTTATTTATGAGAGGCTTGCGCTGCTGGAGCATCATTTTTTTTTTTTTTACGCTCCAGTGGCACAAGCCTCTCAGTCATACCTATGAGATGATACAAAGTCACCCCGAGTGGCTTTGAATTGCCTTGTAGATATGGAGTAAGTCAAAGCAGTGCAAGCCACTGCATTGCCTTACTTTGCGTGAAGGAGGCGTTCCATGGGCATTGTAGTGGGTGTTCCCATGCAAAACAGGTGGATTTTGACGCTTCCCCAGATTTACAAAATCACATAAACTGGAGCAGTGCCAAAACCTTACGCCTCCCCAGAGCAGGCGTAATGAAGAGAAATGTTTTAATTTCTCCTTATTTTTTTCTCTTTCCATGTGTGTTGCATTCTGCCGCACATTTAGAAAGAGGAACAGTGCCTCTCTGGATTGTTTTTGTGCAGGAAGGTCAGCCTTCCTGCACAAATACAATCCTGCCTATGTTGGCATTAGGTAACAATTGTGCGCCAGCACAGGGGGAAAGGACAGAAATGCACTGTATTTCATAAATACGGTCCATTCCTGCCCTTTTGTATTGGCATGGGGCAGTGTAGCAAGAAGACTTGCGGCGCTGTCCCACGTCAATTCCTCATAAATTATGACCTTTGTTTTTAGCCACACCCTTGACCACACCCCCACACTCACTGACCTTTGGGTTGCTGAACACTGTTTAATATTATTTCCTCACAGTAAAAATGATTTGCTGTGGGAAATGGGGACGTCTATTATTGTTGATGATGAGGAGTTCCAGGTTCTAGAAATTGTTTATCAGGAGGGGGTCCTTACACCTAAAAATTTTGAAGAGGGGGTCCCGCCATCAAAAAGTTTGAAGACCTCTGCCTTAAAGGAAGTGGTGACTGATTTGCAAAGGGAAGCTGTCCCTTAGGACAGGTTCCCTTTCGGGAATCTTGGTGGGTGGCCTCGGGTGGAGCAGACAATGGTCCAGGGGACATTTACTGTTCCACCAGCCGTCTTCCCAAATGACAAACGTTGTTTTCAAGGTGGCATTTGTTCCTTTAATAAACTTGGGCTGCTTTATTAAAAATAAATTCGGTAATGTGAACACAGGGATTCAGGTTTGCATTCCTTTGTTTCGTATCAAATCTGGTTGGGGCTTTATTATCGAAGGGCCTAATTAATATTCGTTTGGCAGATTCCTTTGAGAAGGGTCATTTTGGAACACAATCTATTCGTACATAGGTTGCATCACAAAATTCCAGAAAGGTGGCAAAACCCAGTGCTCAGTTTCCACCCAGTATCTGCAGCCTGCCTGTTCGTAAATCTGTACCTCCGGGCTCAAGCTTCAATGACATGAAATCTGGAGGAAGCGGAGGCGATGGACCACCCAGCGCTTGACAGATGAGTGGAAATAATGACCCTTGACTTACTCCAGGTCATAAGTGGCCCAGTAGCCAAACCACTGAGGACAATAAGGAGAACACTGTGCGAATTACCAGGCATTCGTAGTTGAACACAACAGAACGCAGTATTCATGACAGGGAACGTGAATAACAGCACATGTGCTGTCATTTTTGGGAACCTTCTGCTGGCAATGGCGCCTATTATAAATAATATTGAGCTTTCGCAAAATTCATTTGTCACTCGGAAGCAGTTACAATATTTAAGAAGTATTTATTGAGAAGCTTGTACAAGTTGAGAAATCTATACGTTTTCCACAAGAAAGCCTTTGCTTGAGAATAATTATAAGACTGGCATCTGAACCTTTTCCTGATTGGAAACGTACACCCAGTGATGTATTTTGTACATGCAGTCTGGTATGTTTGTCTTGGAGTTTTGCCAGCCAGATGCTACACTTTGATAGTACTTTGCAAACCACAACTATACCGCAAAATAGCCAAAGGGCCGGTAACCCAAGAGCTGTAGCAATTAATTAAGAAAGTAATTACGTCTGCAAACATGTTGGTTTCATTTACATTTGTATGCGGTCCAAACACTTTTTGCGCACAGATCATCAAACTAAAGCGTACCTCTCTTGATTTGTAACAATAATACAATAGTTGCAATTTAGCATCTGCACATTTACATTTCTCAGCGTCCTTGCTCAAGCAATAGAATTCATTCTGAAGGCGTGTCGTCTTGTAAGTCCTGCTTTGAGATATAACTATATTATTTGCAAAAATTGATACTTTTATCTTGACGATCCTGGCTACAAATCCAAACATTTATGAGGTTATTCTGCCATGTGCTGTCTGGCAACAAATATCACTGTCTCAAAAACAAGGAACAGGATCCAATGAAATTTAATAATTCCTTACTTGAGGTTCCTTGATTAGTGTAAAAGACTTATGGTTTGTCTACTACTGCTGCCCTTTCTTCTTCCACTTGACCGTGACTGTCTACTCATCATCTCGGGCCAGATGTACCAAGAAGACCTTTTGCGAGTCAGAAATAGCGATTTTTAAGAAATCGCTATTTCTGATTCACAAAATGCAATGTTTCACATTTGCGATTCGGTAATAGCGATTTCTTAAAAATCGCAAATGCTATTACCGAATCACAAATTGCGATACCGGCCCCATTCGCACCCATGGGCCTGGCCCATATCTGCACATTTTTAGCATTTCCAAAATTGCGATTTCTTAACTGGAAATCACAATTTCGGAAATGCAAAACCCCAGGGTGCAAGGGGCCTTAGGCCTCCTCTTCTGCACCCCAAAATAATTTTTTACAACCTGTAAGGTGCACACACACCAATAGGGCATGTGTGCTTTACATGTAAATTTTAAAAATGCATTTTAAATCCATTTTTAAAATTTGCACATGGTTACCACCAGGTTCAACCTGGTGGTAAATAGTGATTCCTAAATGCCCAATTCGCATTTAGGAATTGCTTCTTACATGAGCTTTAGAAATCGCAAATAAGGAATCCTTATTTGCGATTTCTTATTTAGAGAGTCGCAATTTGCGACTCTCTAAACAGGGTCGCAATTTTAAGGAATCGCTATTTCAGAGATTCCTTAAAATTGCTTTCAGAATGCCTTTAATACATTCTGAAATGGCTTTTTGCATTCACAAACGGGCATTCCCACTGTTTGCGAATGCAAAAAGCTTTCAGACATCTTGCCCCTAATCTTGACCTATCAACAAACACTCTGTTCTCTCTTGCACCACCGTTCACCCTCTCTTTCACTTCATTTGATGCTGGTGAATGTAAACTAAGAGATATTTCAGATGACGTGAGAGAGGGCGGAGAGATGCACCCTACATTCACAGATCAGTCACATGGCCTTCTCATCTGAGTGTGATGCTATCTCCTATGTGGAGTGATTGCTCCTGGCTTGCCTCCCACTCACATCGTCACACACTTGTCAGTCTTGCGGTGTGGGTGAGAAGACAAGAGGCAGAAGGGAAGTCATCAGCGTTAGGAGACAAAGAACAGCAGTTCAGCTCCTCCAACTATGCTCAGGCTTTGAGATGACCACCCCACTTTGCACTTACCTCACCAGTGCTCATTTTTGGGCAGAGGAAGACCATGTGGGTTGTGCAGTAGAGGGGGATTTAAACAGATGGCTACAGGTGGCAAAGGGAAATTGAAAAGAAGGCTCAGCAGCCAAAGTATAAGGTGGGAAAGAGAGCTGGGGAGAGAGGTATGGACATTAGGACATAGGGGGTCATTCCAACCCTGGCGGTCGGTGTTAAAGCGGCGGCAAACCCGCCAACAGGCAGGCTATTGTCTACCTGCTCCTCTACCAGGAGCACGAACGCCGGCGCAGACAACAACAGTGAGTACTGCACCTACGACACAGGGGAGGGGGGAGGAGAAAAGTTACGGGCACACACATACGCAACACACCCACCCCTCCACTCCCCCCCCCAAATCCCTACACACCAATGCAGAGCAACAAGTCAGAGTGACACCCCCCAAACCCCCCGGAAGAATGCAAAGACAGAATAAATTGATCATTAAAATTGAAGTATATTATAGCATATTTGAAGTTAAGTGAAATATGAAATATCTAAATAAAATATATTACAACATGAACAATATATACATAGCCCAAAAGTCCGGCACATATTGGCTACCTTCCATTGTTCGTGGGCCAATGTGCATAAACACATGGGCAAAGCCCACACACAAGACCCTATTCCATTGGAGAGAACACTGCTGGGGCATCAGATAATAAAACTACAGGCACCTCAGGGGGAAGGGAAGGGGGGGCACCTCAGCCACATGAGTCCACGACGCCAGATCCATGAGGGGCCTCCATGCCCACTGTACCATCCTGGGGAGTGCAAAGCCACAGTCTCTCAAGTCTCTACAGTGGGTGGATTGCCCACTGTACCATCCTGGGGAGTGCAAAGCCACAGTCTCTCAAGTCTCTACAGTGGGTGGGTTGACCACTGTCACATCCTGGGAAGTGCAAAGCCACAGTCCATCAGGTGGATTACAGACTCCACTGGTTATGGAGGAGGCATGTTGGCCAGAGTGCTTCGTGAAGCCCTGCCCGACACAGATCCGGCCCTGCCAATGGGCCAGCGGTGCTTGAGATGAAGGGCCCAGCGGAGCGGTGCTTGACAGTAAGGGCCCAGCGGAGCGGTGCTTGACAGGAAGGGCCCAGCGGAGCGGTGCTTGAGATGAAGGGTCCAGCGGAGCGGTGCTTGACAGGAAGGGCCCAGCGGAGCAGTTCAGAGACGGCGGTGCCCAGCAGCAGAGCGGTGCTTGACAGGAAGGGCCCAGCGGAGCGGTGCTTGACAGGAAGGGCCCAGCGGAGCGGTGCTTGAGAGGAAGGGCCCAGCGGAGCAGTTCAGAGACGGCGGTGCCCAGCGGAGCGGTGCTTGAGATGAAGGGCCCTGTTCAGCGGTGCTTGTCACGGCGGGGCCCTGTTCAGCGGTGCTTGTCTTGACGGGGCCCTGTTCAGCGGTGCTTGTCTTGGCGGGGCCCTGTTCAGCTGTGCTTGTCTTGGCGTGGCCCTGTTCAGCGGTGCTTGTCTTGGCGGGGCCCTGTTCAAGCGGTGCTTGTCACGGCGGGGCCCTGTTCAGCGGTGCTTGTCACGGCGGGGCCCTGTTCAGCGGTGCTTGTCTTGGCGGGGCCCTGTTCAGCGGTGCTTGTCTTGTGTTCCTAGGGAACCAGATCTGGCCAATAGTTCCCGCTCAGTCGCCATCCGACCTTTCGCTAGCGGGGCCCTCCTGTTCTGGAGTCCTGGGCCCGTGGGTGTCCTCCGTCACACCCGAAATGGGGCTGGTGGGGCCCTCCTGGGCAGCTCGCCTGCTGCCGGACTTGTCCGCCCTGCTGCCCTTGCCCTCCTTCGCCGAATCTCTGGGGCCCTTGCCTCCCTTTGTGGATGTGCCAGGTGACGGTGCAAGGGTAGTGTCCTTGGGGCAGCCGTCTCAGGCCTGTCGCGCCGGCCCTTCCCTTTTTTGGTTCTTTTGCCAGGGGGTTGGCTGGCTGTCCCCTTGCTGCTGGCTGATGTTCCGGCCCTAGGAGCTGGTGGACTCCAATAGCCCTGAACTATGGTCCTAGTAGGTGCAGGGCTTGTGGTGGCTGAGGTGCTGTTTGGACTCTTACGAGATGGAGGGGGTGGGTCAGGTGATGCAAAGAGGTTAATTTTGGAGAGGAAAAACTTTTTAGGAGCAATGGGAAGGGTAGGTGCAGTGGGTATGGGAGTGGAGGAAGAGGATGTGGTTGTAGGAGAGTCAAGTGTGCTGTCTTTGGTTGCAGGTGCTTGTGACGGAGGCTGTCGTGAGGTGGATGGCTGTTGGGTGGGTGGCTGCCTGCGTTTGTGTGGTTTGGAAGAGGGGGTGACAGACACACTGGGAGAGGACACAGGGGACGTGTAAATGGCAGTGGGGGTGGTGACTGTACGTGTGCGGAGTGCTCTGGTGGGTGTGCTGGTGATGGACATACTGGCTGATGGTGGTGTGCATGCAGGTGTGAGTGGAGACGTCACAGGGAGGGAGGAGGGAGACGAGGAGGAGGGGGACACAGAGGAGGCAGTGGCTGTTGGCATGTCTGCATGTGGATGTTGCTTGTGTGAATGCTTGTGTGATCTGTGGTGCTTATGTCTGGATGAGCTGCCCTTGGGTGTTGATGTGTGTGCAGGCTGGTCTGTAGGTGTGTCTGGGATAGGCAGAGGAACAGGGGAGTGGGACTGGGTGGAGGGAGTGGGAGGAGGGAGGCTGGAGACAGGGACAATGGCTGCCGTCAGTGCTGAGGCCAGAGCGTTGAACGATCGCTGATGGGCAGCATGACCCGAATGAATGCCCTCCAGGTATGCATTGCTCCGATGCACCTCCCTTTCTACCCCCTGGATGGCATTCAAAAGGGTAGACTGCCCAACAATGAGCGTCTGGAGGAGGTCAATGATCTCTGCACTGAGGGCAGCAGGGGTAACTGGGCAGGGCCTGAGGTGCCTGGGGCGAAGGAGATGCCTGGCTTCCTGGCCGAGAGGGCACGGGGCGAACGCTGAGGGGCTGCTGGGAGGGCGGAGCTGGTGCGCTGGGTGGCGGCTGTACCTGTTGTTGCGGTGGGCACAGATGTTGCCGCCACCACAAGGGAACTCCCTTCCGAGGACGTGTCGGTGTCGCTGACGTCTCCACGGGTCCCCGTTGTGGAGCTCCCCTCGCCCTCCGTCTCACTGGTGAACTCGGAGTCGGTTGCAGGGCCCTCCGGGGCCATGTAAGATGCAGCTCCCTCGTACGCCAATGCCACTTCTCCTCCGCCTGATGATGCTAATGCACACATGAACAGGAAAACCAAAAAAAAGGGGGGGAGAAGAAAGAAAGACATGTTGAGTGCATGCATTGGCAGCACCGTTGGCGGAGAGGACAGACACAGAAGCGCCCTGCACTACGCCGCGCACTCGGGGTACACTACTCAATTATTGTGACTTGGCCTAAAAGTCTATGGAGGACAACTGCACACATAGGTGAGCCCGGGCCATGGATAGCTGTACTTAGCACCCTACAGAGGTGGGGGGCGGGGGCACAGGGCCATGCCTAACGGAGGGGCCTAGCCTACAGAAACCGCCCTGGCCTAGAGATAGCCACAGCCCTCCTCCTCCACCCAGACACCTCCACTGTGCGCTAATATAGCAGAATGTGCTGAGACTCACCCCCTTGTGTCTGCTGTGATGTCCTCACGCGCCCATCCAAATCGGGGTAGGCCACCGCCAGGATCCGGGACATCAGGGGGGTCAATTGCCGTGTGGCACCCCTCCTAGGTTGGGAGGCCATCCCCAGCAGAGCCTCGGTGATCTTTCTTCTCCCGCGGCGGATGTCCTCCCACCTCTTGCGGCAGTGGGTGCCCCGTCTGTTGTGGACCCCCAGGGCCCAGACGTCCTTGGCGATGGCACGCCAAATGTCGATCTTCTGATGGGCGCTGACCTATGTGACATGTACAGGGTGGGAAAAGAAATATCATCACTTTTCTGCATGGTCGATGTGAGTGGCCCCCCCTCCCCAACCTTGCCATGTGGCACATGCTCTCATCTGTCGTGCGTTGCATTCCTCATTCGCTCCCCTCCCCATCATCTTACATCCACCCCACTCAACACAGGCATAGCCCATACAACGTGCTCCCTGTGTACTTACCTGTTGGTCTGGAGGACCGTAGAGTAGCGCATACTGGGGGAGGACTCCATCAACAAGTTTCGCCAATTTCTCAGATGTGAAGGCAGGGGCCCTTTCCCCAGTCGCAGCAGCCATTGTCTCTTCCAGACCGAGGTCACAGCAGCACTTGCAGTATAGGTCCTCTCCTGTGGATGATCAGGTCTCGAGTGATTAAGCAGATAGAAAATGGCGGTCACGCCCGCGGCGGTGCGTACCGCGGCGGTGCGTACCGCGGCCGCCGACGCACACCGTCATTGGCTCATGAGACCCATAGGGTTCAATGTTAACCAATGCTGCTTTGCGCCGCGGTCTTCGACCGCCTACCGCCACGGTGTGCCACGCCAGCGCATTGACCTCACATCCCATTGTCACACTTCACAGGTCAGGCAGCCGCCATTTCAAGGGCCCACATGGCTTAATTTCTACAGCGTCACACAGGCCTAGGCCTTGCATTGCCAATCATACAAGCCATTCAATGCATAGCAAATCGTGTACTGTGCAAGCTGTGGTTACGTACCTGTGGGTTGCTTGACTCTGAGCTCCATGTTGTCCTTCCTAGGCACCGTCCGCTGGGACTTGCGAGGAGATGGAGGAATCCTCCCGTGTACAGACCGCTGGTGGACCTGACGACAATGGAAGAAAGACATGTCATACTGACATACAGACTTGACCGAGCCACTATACAGGAACTGTGTGCCCAGCTGGAGCCAGACCTGATGTCCCCCATTCGCCAACCCACAGGGATTCCCCCTCTGGTGCAGGTTCTGTCAGTACTCCATTTTTTGGCAAGTGGATCATTCCAAACAACAGTGGCCATATCATCAGGGATGTCTCAGCCTATGTTTTCTAAGGTTTTGTCCAGAGTGTTGTCTGCCCTGATGAAATACATGCGGAGCTACATTGTTTTCCCTGAGGTGGGCGATTTGGCTACAGTGAAGGGTGATTTCTATGCCCTTGGACATATCCCCAACATCATTGGTGCCATTGATGGGACTCATGTGGCTTTGGTTCCCCCCAGTGGAAGTGAGCAGATGTACAGGAACAGAAAAAGTTATCATTCGATGAATGTCCAGGTGGTCTGTTTGGCTGACCAGTACATCTCCCATGTAAATGCCAAGTTCCCTGGGTCAGTGCATGACGCGTACATCATGCGTAATAGCAGCATCCCTTATGTGATGGAACAGCTACAGAGACACCGTGAGTGGCTAATAGGTGACTCTGGTTACCCCAACCTGTCGTGGCTACTTACCCCAGTGAGGAATCCCAGGACAAGGGCAGAGGAACGCTACAATGAGGCCCATGGGCGAACTAGGAGGATTATAGAAAGAACCTTCGGCCTCCTGAAGGCCAGGTTTAGGTGCCTGCATATGACAGGTGGATCCCTAATGTACTCACCAAAGAAGGTGTGCCATATCATCGTGGCCTGCTGTATGCTTCACAACCTGGCTTTGCGATGCCAGGTGCCTTTCCTGCAGGAGGATGGTCCAGATGGTGGTGTTGTAGCAGCTGTGGAGCCTGTGGAGAGTGAAGAGGAGGAAGACGACGGGGACGACACAGACAACAGGGACACAGTGTTACAACAGTATTTTCAGTAGCACACAGGTACGAATCAACCACGCCATTTTACATTTACTTAAAGTCTCCTGCCTCTCTACTGTCTGAGTTTCCCTCCAGTTCCTGTTAACTGAGTTGTGACTTTCCCTTCCGTTTTCAGAGCTGTGGGCCCCACTGCGTGACCTCTGCTTTGTTTGCCCATGGACTACAGCTGTGTGACAGTGGTATGTTGTCATCACAATGTAACTGAACATTTTTACACCGTTATGTCTAATACATTTGTTCAAAATACAAGCAGACTCCAGATTTTTTAAGTGCAATAAGTGATTTTATTAAAGTGCTACATTTAGGAACATGATTGTAAAACAGTGATGGGTGATGGTGGAGTAATGTCCATGGCAGAGTCCAGTTTTCAGTCTCACAGGTGCATTGTCCATATGCCTGTGGAAGGATGGAGCAGGGGCAGTTCAAGGTTGGACAGGGTGACAATGTGGGACAGTGGGATGACATCAGGGGGTATCCTTTGATGGCGGGGGTCTTGGCATCCTACTCTGTCTTCTTGTGAGATCTCAGGGACCGCTTGCGGGGTGGTTCTTCTTCTGCAGGAGTTGGGGTTCTGGTGGCCTGTCGTTGTGTGGGGGCCTCCTGTCCACTAGCGCCAGCGGAGGTGGTAGGCTGTTCCTGGTCCATGCTAGTGACTGGGGCCCTTTGTGGTGCCATATGGTCCCGCAATGTGGTGACTATCTGGTTAAGGGCCACGACGATGGTCCCCATTGCGGAACTAATGTTTCTCAGTTCCTCTCTGAACCCCATGTACTGTTCCTCCTGCAGTACCTTGATCTCCTGGAGCCTGGCCAGTACCGTAGCCATCGTCTCCTGGGAGTGGTGGTATGCTCCCATGATGGAGGAGAGGGCCTCTTGGAGAGTCGGTTCCCTGGGCCTGTCCACCCCCTGTCGCACAGCAGCCCTCCCAGTTCCCCTGTTTCCCTGGGCCTCTGTCCCCTGGACGGTGTGCCCACTACCACTGCCCCCAGGTCCCTGTTGTTGTTGGGGTGGTGGGTCAACCTGGGTGCCCTGTAGTGGTGGACACACCGCTGATTGACGTGTCCTGGAGACAGAGGCATGGGCCCGCTGGGTGGGAGCTGTGCTGGTGTTCCCAGAGGGGGTTAGGTCTGGTGTAGCCTGTGGCTGTCTGTGGGGAACCAACTGTCCCGAGGTCCCCGATGGGCAGGGCTGGTCATCTGGGTCCAGGGAGACAGAGCTGCTGTCATCACTGGGGGCCTCTTCTGGGGGTGGGATGGACATCTCTGGACCCTCCGTGGCGGTGTGGTGTCGTTCGGGTCCTGCAGGGGTATAACAGTATGGTTATTGCTTCTGTGTGTGGCATTTCGTGTAATGGGTGGGTGGCCGTGTACCCCAGTGCTGGCATTCCCTTGTGGGGGCTTTTGTGACGGTGGCTTGTGGGGGTGATGGGTGTGTGCAGTGGGCATGCTTTGGTGATGGGTGTCCATGCTTTGGGGACGCATGCAGGGCTAGGTTTTGGGATGGGTGGGTTGCGATGGTCAGCCATTTGCAAGGAGTTGGTGTGATGGGGGTGGGGGTGAGGGTGGGGGTATGATTTGGCATGCAGGTGGGGTGGGGGGAATGAAGTAGTGTAGATTTGACTTACCAGAGTCCATTCCTCCGCCTACTCCTGCGAGGCCCTCAGGATGCAGGATGTGCAAGACTTCCTCCTCCCATGCTGTGAATTCTGGGGGAGTAGGTGGGGGTCCGCCGCCAGTCCGCTGTACCGCGATGTTGTGCCTTGATACCATGGAACGCACCTTCCCCCGTAGGTCGTTCCACCGCTTCCTGATGTCGTCCCGATTGCGTGCATGCTGTCCCACAGCGTTGACCCTGTCCACTATTCTGCTCCATAGCTCCATCTTCCTGGCAATGGTGGTGTGCTGCACCTCTGCCCCGAAGAGCTGGGGCTCTACACAAACTATTTCCTCCACCATGACCCTGAGTTCTGCGTCAGAGAACCTGGGGTGTCTTTGGGGTGCAATGGGGTGGTGTGGATGAGGTGAGGGGTGGTGTATGTGTTGTAGAGTGTGGTGAGTGTGGTGGTGTATGGTGTTTTGTGCGTGGAAATGTGTGGGTGATGTTGTGATTTGCCTCTGTGTGATGGTCTACTCTATGCTGTGCTGTCTCTCTCTGTCCTTCAGTCGCAATTGTGGTCGTAAGGGTTTGTGGGTGATGTGGGTGTGTGTTTTATATTTAATTGGGTGTGTGGGAGTGGTGTGTGTATGTGTCTCAGGTGTGTGTATTTTGATTTGTCCAATGTGGTAGTGTTTTGTAAAGTTGTGTGTATTTTGAGCGCGGCGGTGTGTACCACCAATGGAATACCGCGGTTGAAAGACCGCTGCGGGGATTTGTGGGTCGGAATGGCATGGGCGTATTTCTGTTGGCGTGACGGTGGAGGTTTGGTCATCGCCAGTTTTGCGCTGGCCGTTGCTGTGGCGGACTTTTGTTGATGTCGGATTTTTGGCGGTTTGCCAGTTGCGGGTCAGAATTACTGTGGCTGTTTACCGCGACCGCGGCGGTGTTATGGCGGTCTTCTGACCGGCGGTAAGTGCCTTTTACCGCCGAGGTCAGAATGACCCCCATAGTCTTAGCATGTGAGGGGCAGGGCAGAACAGATTTATGGGCGAAGGGAAAACTGTAAGGGAACGGAGAAAGAAAGTAATTTGCTTGAGATATTATGGTGGGCTCCGCAACCAAACTGAGTGATTTGGGTGGCAGATTTGAATTTTAATGAGTTCATCTCAGCCATTAATTAAAATTAAAAGCCATGTATTCTAGGGGTCCAACACATTCGGCTAAAATGGGAGTTCACATATGAGACATAAAACAAAAGAAGACGTTTAAACTATTCATTAAGTTCTTTTTGTGATGCTCTGGAAAACTGAAGTCTTTTCCACTTTAGGTGAAAGCTATTCAGCAAATACACAATTTAAAATAATTGTCCTGCATTTGTAGAAATCAAAAACATTCAATGCATGCAGTGGTTTTTATATCAAATTGGGTGCATTTTTCTCCTTTTAAAGAGTGACCACAGAATAAAGCATACCGTCCGTGACTTAATTTTGATTAGTTGCTGTTTATCATAGAAATCATTTGGTGATTATGCAACTGCCGGTGTCATTTATGCAATCTTCAGGTGCCGTACAGAGGTATTTTCGAATCGGAAAAGTGAAGTTGCACGGAATGGGCGGGGCTTATTTGGCTAGAAAGTGCCAGCTGTGGCGTTTTTCAAGCATGGGCTGGTCCTGAAAGTTCAGAATGTACAAATAATTCTAACTATATGTAATTATGTTTTTCTATCAGCTCGTTCCGTCCCCTTTACTGCTTATTGAATCCTAACTCAATCAAAACCGGCACTCACATGCACTCTACACACAATATGAACCAAGGGCCAGATGTATGATACTTTTTTTTGCATTCGCAAACAGTGCGAATCGCAAAATTCGGCCATTTGCGAATGCAAAAACGTGGGCTGCGATGTATGAAAGGCCTGGTTTTGCGAGTCGCAATTTGCGGTTCGGTATTTCAAGTAGGAAATTTTGAGGCTCAAAATGCGATTTTCAAAATCCAAGTCGCAATTCAATGCATCAAAAAATCACAAATCGCGATTTTTCGCAGAATGGCATTTTGCACATGCAAAATACCACTAAGTGAAACCAGGTGGTAACCAAGTGCAACCTATATAAAGAGTCCCAGAATGCCTCAGACTCTTTTCCACAATGGCTGCACTCTATGTAATGGCGAGGAGGATGAGGATCTTGGCAGGTTTGAGGAGAGGGAGGAGTAGAAAGGAGCGCATTTTCAGAGTGCGCATTACACTTTTTGACCAGACAGAGGAGGAAATATTTGAGCGGTATAGGTTGAACTCAGCCATGATACTTAATCTGATAGCTGAGCTACAACCCATACTGCAGCGCAAAACACATAGGACTCATAGCATCCCCACCCATGTGCAGGTATTATGCTCCCTCCACCTACTTGCCTCAGGGAGCTATCAAGGGGTCATAGCAGCAGCTGGTGGGGTCTCACAGAGTTCCCTCTCCAGATTTTTCAATGCATTTATTAACGCCATGCTGAGCAGAATACACCAGTACATCGGATTCCCCCACACCTCACAGGAAATACAACAGACAAAAATAGATTTTTTACCAGATAGCACAGTTCCCCCATGTCCTAGGTGCCATAGATGGGACACATATTGCAATCTGTCCACCATCAGCCACAGAGTATGTGTGCCGCAACTGTAAATACCAACATTCAATGAATATACAGGTGATTTGCAATGCCTCATACATCATAACTGATCTCGTGGCCAGGTACCCAGGGAGTACCCATGATTCATACATCTTTTACCACAGCGGCATTCACACAAGACTGCTAGCTGGGGAGTTTGGTGAAGGATATCTACTAGGTATTGTCCCTCTGTACACTGGCGCATTGATGGCGTTCTGATGTCAGATGGCTCAGTTACTCAATATACTCTCTGTCCCTTCTAGGAGACAGTGCCTACGCATTGCGCACCTTCATGATGACGTCCTACCTAAATCCTGCAACACCAGCAGAACGGAGATACAATGCAGCACACAGGGCGACCAGCAACGTGGTGGAGCGCACCTTTGGCCTGCTGAAGAGTCACTTCCGGTGCCTCCACAAAAGTGCAGGGGCACTACAGTACAGTCCAGAGGCAACTTGTAGAATAGTGGCTACTTGTGCAATCTTGCACAATATAGCTACATCCAGGGGCATACATGTGGCAATATCGGAGCCAGACTCAGATGAGGATGATGATCCCATACCACCCCTACAGCCAGCAGACAGGACCAGTGCAGCAGAGGGAAGGCAAAGGCGTGCTCACATCACACACAACCATTTCCGATGTAAGTATGAACAAAACAAATCCACTGACAAATGTACCTGTAGTGAGTACATTTATCACCTTAATGTCAGGTAATGTTAGTCCAACGAATACCAACAAAAGTGATTGTGAAAAAAAACAATAGCAGTTCACAGTAAGGCACTATTCCTTCATAGTGTACTCATTCCAGACACACATACAGTCCCCTCTGGCCACTACAGTCACTTCTATCGACCACGCACGCCACTCGAGTGCCCAGTTGCCTCACTGGCACCTCGATTGTCTGCCTCTGTGGCAGTGCTGTGCCTGGCACTGCACCATCTGGTGTCCATTGCGGGCACAGCTACGCTGCTGAGGCTGGATGTGTCCTCCATGTCCCCAAGTCCAAGCTCGCTAGGTGTGGCTGACCTGTTTCCCATTATATTGTCAATCACATTGGTGATTTGTACTAGTCCTTGAGCCACATCCCTGCTGCTGTGTGCTGCCTCAACCTGTGCAGCCACTGCACAACGTGAAATTAGGGAGGTGGAATTAGCCAGCCTAGTCACAGAGCGACAAAATCCTCCAAACATGCTCATGAAGAGTCGCTCCTGCCTGCGGTGGCTTACCCTGTCATGGCGCAGCTCCTGACATAGTTCCCTCACAGCAGTAGTGAGCTCCCTTGTGTCCTGCGATGCCTGGACCTGTCCCTCATGCAGCTGTTCAATGTTGGCATTCAGGCACTCCAACTGGCGATGCAGGCCCCCCATGTTAGCATTGTGATGCTGCATCTGCCTTTGTAATGCCGTGATCTTTTTATTTTGGGCGTTAAAATTACATGCCCGTTACTTTCAATTGGCCTCCCTTTACTATGCAGGATTAGCGCCACAATTTGTGCAAAGTACCACAAAAAATCTTTGACATTATTGTTGTAACGTGCACACAAGGTGTTGATAGGGGGTGCAGGGAGTGCAAGAAAAGTGGCGTATCAAAGCTGATGCGCCAATTTCTTCTAAATATGGACCATAGTATTGAAGATGGGTAGATTCAGATGAATTTTAAAAAACTTCAATTTTCCCATTAAAACTTTTATTTTTTTATACTTGTGAATTCAAATAAAATGTTTCATTATTTATGCATTTGCTTGAAGAATGTTTTTTCTGCATGTATGTGTATTTTGTCTGTGAGTTAAATTATCGAAATTACTTAGCCCACGACCCTGCTTCCAGTAAGGACTCCCGGCTTCCAATAGTGATATAGTAGGGGGTCCCAAGATTCGATTAATGATTAAGTGCGAATTCACAGAAGTCAAAGGAGTAAGAACCACTGCTCTAGAGAGTTGCTGCTCTCCTGCCCCTTGCCCAGCCCTAAGGCTGTGCTTAAGTACACCGAATCTTCAAACTGTATAAATGTAATGTTATGTTTTTCGCATTTCTATAGCACCAACAACCAATGATTTTGCGTCGTAGTCCACTCTCTATCTATACACCAACATCTGCCTGATTATTAGCACTGTGAGTTTGTATGTTTAATCCCCCACTCGCTAATCAACTTTTATTGCACTCTGACCTTCTTGGCGTTCTGATCTATACTTTATAAAGCAGTCTGTAAATAATTAGGTCCAGACGTAGTTTAATTTCCTCGACCATCCTGATCAGTTCCTTTTCGGTGTATCACTTTTTACAGCACCAACTCATGTTCTAAGTATAGAGAACAGTGACATATTCTTTCCATATATATAATCTGTTTCCTGTCTCTTGTGTGACTGTAGTCTGTTGAGTAGCGAGGCAAGATTACAGTGTCTAAACATTTCCGATGAAATGCTGCTGCACCCAGACCTTTTGGCGAGAGAGAAACTTTCCATTCAATTGTCCACACTGTTAGATTTTTATTTTTTCTGCAATCGCATTTCCAATAGACTGTTGTTTTTGAACTAGCTATAGTTTATAGTACTGAAAATAACGACAGCGTTTCCTTTCCTGGATATTAAATTAAAATATATAAGAATGCAAAATAGGTCTGTTTTATGCCTTGGAGTATTTACGTGGTTGGTGAACTCCAGCCGCCCGAAGTCAGTTTACAATATCTTTGATGTTCATTAATAAAATATTCTGGGTTTCCTAGGGAGCATGACGGTCAGTATAAATAATGATGGAAAATGGGTTTTTCATTTACCTTTTGTGTTTCCTGCTACTAACAGTCAGGCATATGATTAAGTGTAAACATTGGATATGTCCCTCAGAGCTGAGCAGTAAACGGAATTTGCTAATAATTTGTTTCACCTTTTGCCTTAGGAGCGTCTGAGCAATGATTTGAAAGTGGTTGGCAAAAGGCCAAGTATTTTCAAATACCTGGTTAAATCGACAGATGCATTTCCTTTCTTTGAAGGTCATTACAAGGACCACATGGGAATCTACTCATTCATGGTATATTTACCCAGCACATTACTGTGCTAATAAATGTTAGCCAAGCCATTTGCTTCTACAACAATAAATACAAAATAACACCTTTCAGGATTGATTATTATCACCACAGTTATTCAAATCAGGGGCTATATAACATAACCTGCCCTGGTATTGCACTCAAACTGCATATTACATATTGTCCTAGAGTTTTTTTTTAGTTTGTTTACTTTTTATCCTTTTCACTGTCCTTTGACAAGTTTAGTGTCTTGCATGATTTAGAACAGAACCTTTCTGACTCCACCAGGACTCCATATCAGTGTGATGTAATCCCTAGAGTAGCATGTAATACAAGCAAGATTCAGAATATGGGAGTTCACAGGTGCACACAGGAATAAAGATGTGGGATTTACAGTTCCTTATGTGGCCTAGTTATTCAGCAGATGCCAGACTGGGGAAGATGCTACAACTGGCAGCGAGGTAGGGTATAAGTAGCCCAAAGAAGAAAGTGTTATTCTAGAGAGTTTGCCTTGTCCAATCAAACTGCTCATGCATGCAGCGTGTGCCTTTGTCAAAGTGCTGCCATATATGGAATCAAAGCACAACTCCAAATGGTGTGAAGAGTGTGAATGGAACGAGAGCTTCACAGAAAAGTCTACGTATCGTTGGTCAAGAAACTACAACCAAGATCCTACAAAAAGGTACCACGCTGCCACAAACTAAAGATATACAATATACATAACGTTAACGCTGAAGGCGAATTCAATCAGTCTTACAGAGTACAGTTAAAGACAATCATAATTTGCTATATATCATTACAAATAATAGTACTGGCTGACAGAACAAGTAAAAGGAAGCATACTGCTATTATTCCTATCTGAGGCTTGATCTAAGGGGAGCATTACGACCATAGCACCAGGCAGCGATACCCCAGAAGGAACACTGGGGTTGTGCTTCCTAAACTGTCCAATACGTGAGCGGCACAGCATCAAAGCAGCCAGGTGGAGACTCAGAACAACTCCAGAGGTCTCCATGAGTGTCAGGGCTCCTATGGAGGTCAAGAAGAAGGTTGAAACTTCAAAGACTGTTGAGGATAACCCAGAGACTGAACTATCTTTGGGCCTCAGTGAAGATGCAGATTCTCAGGGACAGTCAACAGCATCTGAGAGAGCTTCACCCTCAGCATCAGCTACTTCCATGAACAGTTACAATGCTGCTGCCTTCCTGAAGCCACCACCACCTTTTGTTACTGCCAAAAAGCAAATATTGGCGATAAATGGACTGCCTGGATAGAGAAATTTGAAGATTTAATTGATTCACTTGAAGAGACTGATAACAGGAAGATTATCAAATAGCTCAAAAGTCTTGCTGGTGATGGTGTGAAAGAATCCATAAAGAAAATGCCAAGAATGGATGAAGAAGTCACACACTATCAGACTAAGAATGCACTCAATCTCAATTTAATCCAGGTCCTTATGTGGAATATGAACAATGTTTTCAGTCAAGAATGTCAAAGAGTTGGGGAAACAATCAATACATTTGTGCAAATACTTGATTCCCTCACCAAACACTGTAAGTTCAATTAACTTATTGGGGAAGTAGCCATGTGGCTTAGAGGGATCAATGGATGCTTGTCCAATTCATTCACACAACAAGTGATGAGAGAAATTCTTAGTCTGAAGCGAGTGTTGATGGCTGCGAGAGCTGAGGAATGTGCTGAGAGACAAGCTGCAGACATGGAGGCCGGAGGTGTCCAGAGTGAGTCATTCCTGAGTGGGAAAAGTAATTTGAATCAAAAGGCTAAAGCCCTGATTTATACTTTTTGACGCAAACCTGTGATAGCGCAGGTTTGTGTCAAAAAGTTTACCACCAGCTAGAGCCATTCCTGGACACCAGCCGGGCGTCATATTTAAGGAATGATGCTAGACGGGGGTAAGGCCCAGTTAGCGTAAAAATAAATGATGCTAACAGGGTGGGGGAGGCGCAGGGGAAACAGGAGGTTGTGCATCGAAGAATGGCGCTAGTCAGGTTAGAGTCAGAAAAAATTACGCTAACCTGACTAGCATCATTTTTTGACGCACTACCCCTACTGTCGTCACTGTGGGCCTCTTCTGTGGGTGGAGTGGAGATGTCTGGACCCTCCTGTGTGGTGACGTTCCTTTGTGGTCCTGCAGGGATATGAGAGCATGATTATTGCATGTGTGTGTGTAATGGTGTGCAATGGGTGGGTGTGCGTGATGTGCAAGCATTCCTGTGTGTGGGTTTGTGTGATGATGGACAAGCTTTGGCCACGTTTGTGAGTGCACTTTTTTGTGTCAGGTCAAGATTGTTGAGCTTTCCACTTGAACTGAAAGTGGGTTACTAAAACATCAACAATAGCCATTTCTACTGTCAGGGACAGACTGTGACTCCTTTGCCAAAAGAGAAACTCTCTCAAGTATCTTATTTATATTTTACAGAGACCATGTATTTTTATAACAGATTAAATAATTGCTGTATGTGTTGTTAATTCTTTCTTCGAATCAGAACAAATGTTTTTTCAAAAATATTTTCCAGTATGTGCAAGCGTCTGCCTTGCTACAGACACTCACTTTCGCTAAAAAATGATTGCATGATATACTTAGCCCATCAAACTTTGCAAAAGAATGTTGGCAATATGTTAAGGTTTTTGCATTTGATGCAGCAACTTAAGTAGGACCTAACCTATCCTTTATAATAGGACATTAGGGTATTATGATCAATGGGAAGGTATGTGACACTTAATGAGGACCAAGATCAAGACTTCTGCCCAGGATGGCAGCGATGTGAACGCTCCACAATGCTTCTCTGTACCTTCTCTCAAGGATGAGTGAAAGGAGACCATGGAGATTCCCTTTTCAAATGAGGTAAGGAAGCAAGAGTGCTTCAGAGGGTATTAAGAGCCTGCACAATCGAGATCTGTACCCTCAGATGAAGCTGGACCACAGGAAGCCAAAGCCAGGATTTTTGCTCACGATGCAACATGGAATCCTCAGCTGGAATCTCTTGGTTTCAGTGCAAGGTGTAATTGATTAAATTGAGCAAGGGGAACCATGAGGACATGAAGCAGGCTAAGGTGGTCATTACAATATTGGTGTTAAAAGCCGCTTACCGCCGTGCAGAAGACCGCCAAAACACCGCCGCGGCCGCGGAATTCCGCCACAGCTATTATGACACACATCTCGAAATCCGCCGAAATACAGACATCCACACAACTCCGCCACTCCAAAGGTCAGTGTTAAACTGGCGAAAACAATTCCTCCACCATCACGGCAACAGAAACACGCCCATGCTATTACAACCCACGAATCCACGTGGCGGTCTTTCAACCGTGGTATTCCATTGGCGGTACATACCGCCGCGCTCAAAATACACACACATCTCCAAAACACCGCCACATTGAACAATTCCAAATACACACACCTGACACACATACAAACACCACTCCCACACACCCAATACAATATAAAACACACACCCACATCACCCACAAACCCCTACGACCATAATTCACGAATGAAGGCCAGAGAGACAGAGAGCACAGCAATTGAGAACCCCACCACACAGAGGCACACAACACCATCACCCATACAACATTCCACGCACAAAACACCACACACTATTACACATCACCACACACATCAACACTTACACCACCCCACACATCACCCACACCACCCCATGTCACGCCAAAGACACCCCCGGTTTTCCGAGGAGGACCTCAGGGTCATGGTGGAGGAAATCCTACGGGTAGAGCCACAGCTATTTGGCTCACAGGTGCAGCACACCTCCATAGCCAGGAAGATGGAGCTATGGCGCAGAATCGTGGACAGGGTCAACGCTGTGGGACAGCATCCAAGAAATCGGGAGGACATCAGGAAGAGGTGGAACGACCTACGGGGGAAGGTGCGTTCTGTGGTCTCCAGGCACAACATCGCGGTACAGCGGACTGGCGGCGGACCCCCACCTCCTCCCCCACAACTAACAACATGGGAGGAGCAAGTCTTGACCAACATGCATCCTGAGGGCCTCGGAGGAGTCGGTTGAGGAATGGACACTGGTAAGTCAAATCTTAACTATCATATCCCCCACCCTACCTGCATGCTGTCACACACCCCCACCCTTCCCTATCGCCCCAAATCCTCACTAATGGACTAATAACACAAACCACTCCTCCCAACACCAAGCCCTGCATGACACAACTAAGCATGGTCACCCCTCACCAAAGCATGCTCACTGCACATACCCAGAACAACCCCCTAACCATCATCACACAAACCCACACACAGGAATGCTTGCACTGGGGTACACGCATACCCACCCATTGCACACCATTACACACACACATGCAATAATCATGCTCTCATATCCCTGCAGGACCACAAAGGAACGTCACCACACAGGAGAGCCCAGACATCTCCACTCCACCCACAGAAGAGGCCCACAGTGACGACAGCAGCTCTGCCCTACTGGATCCTGATGACCAGCCTGGACCATCGTGCGCCTCGGGACAGTCGGTTCCCCTTGCACAGGCACAGCCCAACACTGACCTTCCACCCTCTGGTAACACCAGCACAGTACCCACCCAGCGGGCCCATACCTCCGTACCCAGGACACGTCAATCAGGGGTGTGTCCACCACTACAGGGAAACCAGGATAACCCACCACCCCAACAACAACAGGGACCTGGGGGCAGTGGTAGTGGGCACACGGTCCAGGGGACGGAGGCACAGGAACACCGGGGAACTTGGAGGGCTGCTGTGCGACAGGGAGCGGACAGGCCAAGGGAACCCACTCTCCACGAGGCCCTCTCCTCCATCATGGGAGCATACCACCACTCCCAGGAGACGATGGCGACGGTCCTGGCCAAGTTTCAGGAGACCCAGCACCTGCAGGACGAACAGTATTTGGGGTTCAGGGAGGAGCTCAGAACCATCAGCTCCGCCCTGGGCACCATCGTAGGGGTGCTGAAGGACATACAAAAGACCGTGAGGGACACCGTGGCACTCCAAGAAGAGCGCCGGTGGTTATGATACGTACCCCCTCGGACGTCACCGCCGCGGACGTGACTGCCATTTTCTATCTGTTCAATCACTCGATACCTGATCTTCGACAGGAGAGGACCTACACTGCAAGTACTGCTGTGACCTCGGTCTGGAAGAGACAATGGCTCGTGCGTCTGGGGAAAGGGCCCCTGCCTTCACTGCTCAGGAGTTGGAGAAGCTCGTGGACGGGGTCCTCCCCCAGTACACGCTACTCTACGGTCCTCCAGACCAACAGGTAAGTACACAGGGAGCACGTTGTATGGGCTATGCCTGGGTGGAGAGGGCTGGATGTAAGAAGGAAGGGTGCAGAGTTCAGGGAACATGAAGGAATGTAAATGCATGTGCCACATGGCAAGGGTAGGGATGGGGGCCACTCACATCGACGGTGCAGTTGGTAATGACTTTTCTTCTTCCCCTGTGCATGTCATGTAGGTCAGCGCCCACCAGAAGAAGGACATTTGGCATGCCATCGCCAAGGACGTCCGGACCCTGGGGGTCCACCAGAAACGGGGCACCCACTGCCGGAAAAGATGGGAGTACATTCGTCACTGGAGCAAGAAGACGGTGGAGGCTCAGCTGGGGATTGCCTCCCAACGTGGGAGGGGTGCCCGTCGCACCATGACCCCCCTGATGTTCAGGATCCTGGCGGTGGCCTACCCGGAGTTGGATGGGCGCTTGAGGGCATCACAGAAGACACAAGGGGGTGAGTACACTCTCATTCTGGGGACTTTGCGTGCAGTGGAGGGGTCTGGGTGGGGGAGGAGGGATGTGGGTTTCCCTAGGCCAGGGCGACTTACGTAGGATAGGCCCCTCCGTAATGCAGGCCATGTGCCACTCCACCCACCTCAGTAGAGGGCCAAGTGCAGGTATAAATGCCCCTGTGGCATCCATGTGTGCAGATGTCCACCATAGCCATGTAGGCCAGATCCCAGGAATTGCATCTGTAGTGGCCAAGAGTAGGGCGTAGTGCAGGGGGCTGCTGTGTCTGTATTGTCCGCCAACGGTAGCGGTAAGCCATGCACTCAACCTGTCTTTCTTCTGTCGTCCCCCCCCTTTTTGTGCTCTCCCTGTTCTTTTGTGCATCAGCAACATCAGGCGGAGGAACAGTGGCACCGGAGCACGAGGGAGCTGCATCCCACATGGCCATGGGGGGCCACACCACGGACTCCGAATACACCAGTGGGACGGAGGGCGAGGGGAGCTTCACATCGGGCACCGGATCACCAACCAGCAACACGGACTCGTCCGCCGATGGGAGCTTCCTTGTGGTGGCGGCACCATCTGTGCCCCCCACTACTACAGGTACAGCCGCCACCTCCCCTACCAGCACCGCCCTCCCAGCAGCCCCTCAGCATTCGCCCCATGCCCGCTCACCCAGGAGGGTGGGCATCACCTTCGGCCCAGGCACCTCAGCCCCTGCCCCTGTCACCGCTGCTGCCCTCAGTGAGGAGGCCATTGACCTCCTCAGGTCACTCACTGTTGGGCAGTCTACCATTGTGAATGCCATCCAGGGTGTAGAAAGGGAGTTGCAACACGGTAATGCATTCCTGGAGGGCATTCATTCTGGTCAGGCTGCCCTTCATCGAACCCTGCAATCTCTGGCCTCAGCACTGATGGCAGCCATTGTCCCTGTGTCTAGCCTCCCCCCTCCAACTTCCTCCACCCGGAGCCAATCCCCTGTACACCAGCCTATCCCAAACACACCATCAAACAAGCATGCATACACCTCAACACACACAAGTAGCTCAGGCAAACATAGGCACCACACAACCCACAGGCACTCATGCAAGCATCACCCACATACAGACACAGCAACATCCACTACCTCCACTGTGTCCCCCTCCTCGTCGTCTCCCTCCTCCCTCCCAGTGTCGTCTACACTCTCACCTGCATGCACTATATCTACAGGCACTAGGACTCGCACCAGAACACCCAGCACCACACCCCGCTCACCTGCACTCACCACCCCCACTACCATTTACACGTCCCCTGTGTCCACTCCCAGTGTGTCTGTGATGCTCCCTCCCAAAGAACACAAACGCGGGCACCCACACACCCAACATCCATCCACCTCACGACAGCCTCCAGTACCTGCACCTGCACCCAAAACACCTAAAGTTACACCTCCTACAACCACCTCCTCTTCCTCCACTCCCAGACCCTCTCCAGCTACCCATCCCAGTCTTCGTCAGCAACTCTTCCTCAGCAACGTTGACCTCTTTGCCCCCACCCCTCCAATTCATAAGTCCCGTAGTAGCACCTCAGCCAAAAAAACTCCAGGACCTGTGGTGCGTGTTCAAGGTGTGTGGAGTGCACCGGCCACCAGGGCAGCCAGTGTGACACGGAGCCAAAGCACTGCCAGTCCACACCCTGTTAAGTACCTCAAGTTGGAAAGTGGCCGACGGGACAGGGTGAAGACTCCTGGCGGGAAAACTGCTCACAAGGGTCCCAGGGGGATTGCAGAGTCTGCTGTGACTCCTCCAAAGGTGGTGAGGGGCTAGAAGAAGTCTGCACAGTCTGGTAGGAGCAGCACGGCGGAGAAGGGCGCCATCCTGCCCGGCGGCTGGGACGCCACCACCAGCACAATCGTCACTGGTCAGGAGACCACCGCCAGAGTCAGTGCCCAGGAGGGCAGCAGTATCGTCACTGGTCAGGAGACCACCGCCGGAGTCAGTGCCCAGGAGGGCAGCAGTATTGTCACTGGTCAGGAGACCACCGCCGGAGTCAGTGCCCAGGAGGGCCATGGCAGCCACAGCACCGCTGGGCAATGAGGGACCATCATGCCACACACCAATGCAGAGGTCAGAGACCGCCATGGCAAAGCACCGCTGAACAGGTCAGAGACTGCCATGGCAAAGCACCGCTGAACAGGGCAGAGACCGCCATGGCAAAGCACTGCTGAACAGGTCAGAGACCGCCATGGCAAAGCACCGCTGAACAGGGCAAAGCACTGCTGAACAGGTCAGAGACCGCCATGGCAAAGCACCGCTGAACAGGGCTAAGCACCGCTGAACAGGTCAGAGACCGCCATGGCAAAGCACCGCTCAACAGGGCAAAGCACCGCTGAACAGGGCAGAGACCGCCATGGCAAAGCACCGCTGAACAGGTCAGAGACCGCCATGGCAAAGCACCGCTGAACAGGGCAAAGCACCGCTGAACTGGTCAGAGACCGCCATGGCAAAGCACCGCTGAACAGGTCAGAGACCGCAATGGCAAAGCACCGCTGAACAGGGCAAAGCACCGCTGAACAAGGAAAACACCGCCACATCAAGCATCGTTATCCCATGTGCAGCTGGGACAGTGACGGAACAGGAACCGTCACAGGGAGCCTGATGCAGTCTGGGAACCATTCCCCCTCCAGAACCAGTGGAGACATGCATCCACTCCGTCTGTCCTTAACAGGATGAAGCACTCTGGGCACCATTCCCCCTCCAGAACCAGTGGAGAACAGCATCCACTCCGTCTGTCCTTAACAGGATGAAGCACGCTGGGCACCAGTCCCCCTCCAGAACCAGTGGAGACTGTTATCCACTTGAGAGACTGTGGCTTTGCACTCCCCAGGATGGTACAGTGGGCAAGCCACCCACTGTAGAGACTTGAGAGACTGTGGCTTTGCACTCCCCAGGATGGTACAGTGGGCAACCCACCCACTGTAGAGACTTGAGAGACTGTGGCTTTGCACTCCTCAGGATGGTACAGTGGGCAAACCACCCACTTGTGAGACTTGAGAGACTGTGGCTTTGCACTCCCCAGGATGGTACAGTGGGCAACCCACCCACTGTAGAGACTTGAGAGACTGTGGCTTTGCACTCCCCAGGATGGTACAGTGGGCAAACCACCCACTTGTGAGACTTGAGAGACTGTGGCTTTGCACTCCCCAGGATACAATGGGCATGGAGCCCCGTCGTGGATCTGGTGTGGTGCTGTAATCCGGCTGAGGTGCCCCCCCCTTCCCTTCCCCCTGAGGTGCCTGTTGTATTTCTATCTGATGCCCTTGCAGTGTTCTCTGTTTGTGGACAGGTATCTAGTGTGGGCCTCGCCCATGCATTTTTGGACCAGTGGTGCACGGACATTGATATGTGCATACCTGCACTACTTCTCGTAATGTATATAATTTTGAATGTGCATATGTATATCTGTATATATTTGGAACTGTATTTTGATACATTACAAAGTTTGAACTGATTTCGTTTTGTCTTTGCATTCTTCCGGGGGGGTTGTGGGTTGTTACTGTGATGTTTGGACATTCATTGGTGTGTGTATTGTAGTGTGCGAGGGTGGGGGTGGGGGTGTTGCGTGTGTGTCCCCCTGACTTTTGCCTCCCCCTCCCCTATGTCGTAGGTGCAGTACTCACAGTTGTCTTCGGCGCCGCCGTTGCTGGTGTTCACAGATGAGCAGGAAGACAAGGGCAGGCAGTATTTGTAATTCCGGCTCCATGGTGTCCTCCTTCCTCGTGGAGTGTGTTGAGGTGAGCGTTTTCATATTGCAAAAGCTGTTTCCGCCGTGTTTTTATCCACGGTGAATCCACCCCGGAAAAGGTGGCGGATTGGCGGGTTGTGATACTGTGGGCGGTACATTGTCTTCCGCCTGTCTGTTGGCGGTGACCGCCGCGCTGCTTGTCTGTACCGCCGTGGCGGGCGGTGTGTTAAAGTCGCTGTCTATGTTGGCGGTTTCCGCCACGGTCATAATTCCCTTTTTTTTGTCCGCCGGCCTGTTTGCGGTATTACCGCACCTTTAACACCGTCCGCCAGGGTTGTAATGACCACCTAAGTGCCCTGACCCACACCATTGATTCATCATGTGCAGAGCGGTTCAACAGAGGTGGAGAAAAGTGGAGAAAAGAGCCTTGCGGACTAATGAGGAGAGCTCACCCAGGTAGAAGGACTATACAGTAGTGGGTCAACAGGAAAAGGAAGCTGACCTCCAGCCAAAGGCAAAAGGCAGAAAGAGTATTATTGGTGTCTACTGAAAGAGTACAGTGTGGGTTAGAAGCACAAGAGATCTGCACATGTGAGTACAGCATCCATATCTCCATGTTCCAACCAGGAAGACAAGGTCACACATGGACTGACAACAAAATCTCTCCACCTGGAAGAGTGAGTGTGTTCCCCTGATGCCTAATCGGGTAATGCAATAGAAGATGGAGAACTGTGAATAGTGGAATACCTGAATGAAGGGGCTTGCCCTTGCATGCAGTAAGAGGCTAAATATCTGGGTGTGTCTGGGATGTAGATGGAAAGACAGGTGTTGTTGTGGGAAGTACAGTTGAGGGAAACTAGAAGAGAGTCTTATGATAGGCCAACAGAGAACCTCAAGCCACTGCCAGAGTAAGTAACAGGTGCTCACCGGTGAGAGGAATACGCCCTAAATTAGAGCTCATTCGGGGTCTTGGCTTGTGATCAGATTGAAGAGCAGGGAGAAAATAAGGAACCCACTTGAGTGGATGGGCAGACAGTTGGGCATAGGCCATATTTGCGTACGACCTTCTGCAGTCGTGTAGCTGGCAGAGACTTGGATGCAAGGGCTACATTTTGCTTTCCTAAAGTTACCAAATACCCAAAGAGTAAAGTCATAACTCATTACATAACACATAACATGCAATAGATGCAAAACCTAGCATGAGAATGAAAGGGTTTGGGAATGATTTGGCAACAAAGGATGATTTGAGTCCTGCTTTACTATCCTGAAAGTGGCTCTGCAAAAGATACTCATAGAGGGCTGGCGGATCAGGGCAGCAACATGTCAAACACTTATTCTGACATTTGGCCAAATTAATCTGAGACTAGAGGGCACAGAAAGCTAGCTGGAGGCAAACACAGCAACAGAGCAACTTTAGCACACCTCTTTTCCACCTGGAAACTCAAGCCAAGTGGTTGTTAGGTAGTTGCCAAGACCTAGAAAAGAGGTTTAGAAGAAATGATCCAAATGATAAAGAAAGAAGATGAAGATGAAGACATCCACATTTGCCTTTGTGACATCTTTAGGTGAGTTATTTGGGAACATTACAATCTACGAATCAGAATGGTGAGAGTGCAGGCAGTAGAGAAATGTTTTGTGGCTATTTTAGATGTCATGATTCCAACTTCCAATACTTACAGGGAACTCAATTGCTCTTCAGAAAGCAAGTCTGCACATTGTATAAAGGATACCTCAAAGAATTCTGGGTGTCAGCCACCGCAAAAATGATAGGAATAGCAGCAGTATGCAAACTAAATATTAGGTGGACAGAGAGGTGCATAGGGACATGGAGGGGCACTACCTAAAGGTCAAGGTAAAGGTGACTGGTTCTCTATTATGCTGGTTAATGTGGGGCACCTAACTCAGCTCAGGGTGCTTTTCAGCTCAGGCCGTTGCACAGGGCCTACTGTCAGCCTACCAAGAACTTACAGTGGGATTGAAACTACCCTTAATGTACCACTGGTTGCATTTGATAAGGCCCCCAATGAAAAATTAAAATCTAAATACTAATTATTAACATGGGAATGAATTGCCAGGCCCAGAAACTTGTTGCTTAAATGTTTTCAAATGCTTTAAATTTTATGAAACCTGTACTACATGAATGGGAGAAAGCGCTAGGCTGGAACATAGCTCTATTAAATGTTTCTTCTATAACCTATTCTTGACTTGAAAGATGCTATAAACGTGTCTTAAAACAATAGAACCAGTATTTTTCACATCCTTACTCACCCACTAAAATGCTCTGGCAGGCACTGACGTGTAGTTAGAAAATAACAACTGCTTGTGTGACAGAAACATTAACACTATATGAATAATGTGAATTGAGTTGGTGTTACACTTTTGTATATAAAATTGTTCTTGAAGAGGTGAAGGAATGCATGTGAAAGGATTTACAAGTATCAGATTCTTACTGCCTGTCAAGAGAAGCATTGTTTATTTCTGCAACATCTAAAAAAATGTATATCTTTGTTAATAAGTGTAACAATCAAAATATTTATAAAAAGTGTACTAGGGAAAGAGCGTTGTTCGAGAGAATAGACATCAAGAGAAGACCCCAGTGGCTACTGCTTTGGGCCACTACTGTTACTTCTGTTGCTGCCGCTGTCAGAGCTGAGAGCCACAAATGACCAGAGAGCATCAAACTGAAACTGAGCTATAGAAAGATGGTATTTTAGATCGATCACATTGAACTGACTTCACTATCTAAGGAGAGTAGGTTTGAGAGTAGAGAATTTCATGAGAACCTTCCGGCTTCAGAGCTATGAGATACAACAAAGTTATTTATTCTGCTGCAGATATTGTATTGAGGCTGAGAGAAAGAGAGAGAGAGTTGATAAATTGTTTCAGAACAGTGTGATAGCCATAAGTACATGAGACAGACAACCATGAGAATTATAGTTAATGTAACAGATTGAAGGTTCTTTTCTAACTTTCCTAGACTATGAGACAATATTATTCCAATTTACCACATTCTGCAAAACAGAGATGGACAGAACAGGGACAGATTCACAGCACACTTCATGCGTGTTTCTGTACCCTTTTGCCTTGAGTAAAAGAAATGTATTAATTCATTTAAAATAAATACTTCACAACCTCTAAAACTCTCTTTATTGGCTATAGAAAACTGGCTTACTAAAAAAGGTTCGTATTTTGAAATTATTGTTTGCAGCTTACTAAATTTCTTACAGCCAATCTCAGATAAAGATTCGTACTGTGGGTCCAGGCAAAGAGTAAGTGGAAGTAGGGAAAAAATACAACTGATTAATCAAACTGTGTTTGTGTAAATGGTGAGGAATAATTGCGCCCAGTAGTTAATTTGGTAGCAGAGGATGGCTGAGTGCTTGGGAGAAATTAAGCTGCAAAAGATTAAAAGGACGTTAGAAGCTAGGGGAAAGATAGAATACAAATATTTAATACTCTAGGCCTGACTGCAGTGTGTGGACAGACTGCAGTTGATGAGGTGGTTACAAGTGGTGCATGCTGAATCGAAGAAGACTTTTGACAGATGTGAGTATTAATAGGGCTGTTGCATCAACTTATCTGCAAATTATCAGATGTTTTCTTTCCAACTTTATAATTTTTAAAAAAATGGATAGAGGTTATCAGACTAAGAAGTACTCTAAGATTCTTGGATAGATAATAGATTGTTAAGAGGAGTGTCTTCTAAGGTGAATTGTAAATGGTGAGACACCATCAATTACACAAAAAATAGGGAATTATACTGTCTTTGTGTGATTGTACTAATAGAAATTGGTGACTCGGGAGCCTAATGTGTAAAGGTGATTCATTGCTAATTGAGTGATTTCTGGCAGATCGAGAACTCACTCAAATAATTTGTGGATTTAAGGTTTGGAAGATCCGCTAAAAAGGATCTTTCTCTAATGAGTTGAGAGATAATTCTCTGATTTCTTCCAAAGAAGCAGACAAAGATTTAGTAAACTTTTAATTTGTTCAGTGGTTTTCTGTTGAGAACGGAGAGAATTGAAAAGAAAGGGGAGCTGCTGCAGAGAGTAAGATGTGACGTGATAGGGTGCTGCTCTGTTATTGGTCGGATGGTGAAGGTTCGCGCTGTGATTAGCAGACGTTCGGCAGGGGAGACGTTTTGTTTCTGATCATTGTAACTGACCCAAGTTCTGACAATAATGAAGATTATAAAATCAATAAGAAGACTGATAAGAGGGGATGTGGTGATTACAGTTAGACAGGGAGAAAAGACTTCTCCAGAAAGAACACCAGCTTACCATATGGTGGTGGAGAGACAATAAAATACATGTCCTTGGCATCAGGAATGGAGTAGAACTACAGAAAGGGAAGGTTATTTGAATTTTCCAAGGTGGTGAACATTTAATTTGGCAGTAATCAGACAAGTAATGGACATGCTGTGTAATCTGAAGCCACCCGCTATACTCACCCAGTTTGAAGCAATAAGTGAATGGGAGAGAATAGTTTTAAAGGCCGAAATGGAGAGAGATGTCATACGAACTAAAAGAGCAGTAAGGAAATATGCAAATGTGATTTGCAATGAAAAGGCACAAATGTGGAGGAAGACCTGAGGGGAAGCAAGGTATAGGAAAAACAGATGACAGATGCTGACACTGATTCAGGGGATGATATATTGGAAGAAATGTTATCAACACATACTCCACCTTTTATTGCATCCTCCATGTAAAATACTTGAAGTAATTTGACAAATGCCACTGCTCCTACAGATCCTGCAAACTCACAGCTTACAAGCAAAATGCAAACACTGATGCCTGCAAATATACCATCCATAATGAAACAACCAATGCAATACAAGTAATAATAGCCCAGCTGGTTACTCCACAGTCTGTTGTCATGCAGCCCTTGACAAAGCTAGCCATTGTTAGTACTCCTGCTCAAACTGGGACTCCTCAATTGATGCCACCAGCTGAGGTACCAGTTGAACAGATCACAGTTACTCAGACTACTGGACTAGTTACACAGCACACAGGATCTACACAGGGTGTAGTGGCTGTAGAGACTCAGCAAGCTTCAGGGGACACTCCAGTGAACAGATTTTTCTCAACTTCACAGAACTCACAAATTGTGGTTTGGACACAGTGAAAAAATGTTATGACATTAGTAGAGGGAACTCAGTTTGCCTTAACAACACAACCTACACAGAGAGACAGATCAGCAAGAGAAGGATGGTTGTGAAAGACAGAAGAGGCAGAGAACCTGAGCACTAGCACTAGTGTAGTTAGTGCTGAGACCAGCCCAGAAACCCAAAATGAAAGGCTAATAAACATTCCACAAATGAAAGTAGAATTGGAGGATATTTTAGGAGGGTGCTTAAATATTGAGCACATTGAACAATATCGAGAAAAAGAATTGGTTTATTTGTGTAAAGAAATTACCAGAAGAGCAATAATGGTGCATGGCCAGTTAAGTGAATTAGCAAATAAATACAATAGATACATTTCAAAGAGCGTACCACTTAGGAGAAGCTGTAATGTGCAGGTAGATAACAAATCTATTAAAAACATGCACACATGAGGATTGCATCTTACTGGATTGGTGAAATGGTGAATTGCATCTTACAGAATTGGTGAAATGTGTACGCAAATGGAGTTAGATGGAGAAGTATGGAAATAGTTGGCACAAAATCAGGAAGAGAAAAGGAAGCTAGCTGAGGAAAAAAAGAAAAAGAAAGAGCACTCTGGAAAGAAGTAAACCATTACCACATATCCCTGGAGAGAAACACACAGCGGGACATACATTCATGTGCCATGGAGCAGAGGGAATCTTTCGTGATTTACTAACAATTCCCCTATATTAAGAGACAGTTCAATGCAATGTATACCCAGGTTAAATGGTTTGTAAAATTGTAAAAGTTTTGTGGGTTGATTTAGATACCTTTTTTGACATTGTGTTTCTGAGTGATTTGTAGGCTGAATAAGTTCAACGGCCAACTTCAGAGCCTCAAAGGGAAGTTGGCACAAATGTGCCATCTAAAAATAATGAAGCGATTAAGGGGGTGATTCTAACATTGGCGGGTGGCGGAGGCCGCCCGCCAATGTTCCCCCGACAAAATACCGCTCCGCGGTCACAAGACCGCTGAGGGTATTTTGAGATTTGCCCTGGGCTGGCGGGCGGCCGCCAAAAGGCCGCCCGCCAGCCCAGGGCAAATCTACCTTCCCACGAGGACGCCGGCTCCGAATGGAGCCGGCGTAGTGGGAAGGTGCGACGGGTGTATTTCAGTGTCTGCTCCTTACTGGGAGCTTCACGTTTAGAGAGAGTCTCCACCTTTGAATATCTAGGTGTAACGTTGAATGAAACCATGTCCTGGGGAACTCACCAGACTAGGGTTAATCTTAAATTAGTGCAGACCACTGGCGGCATTGCTCGGTTGATGAGAAGCTCCACATATCGACCGCTGGGGCCGCTTATCCAGATATACAAGGCACAGGCTAGAGGAGCTCTGATGTACGGGGCGGAACTGTGGGGTCACACAGTTTCCTGCAGTTTGTCTATAACTGAGAACAACTTCATTAGACAGATAGTAGCACTCCCGTCCAGTACTCCGCTCCTCCCCCTGAGGATGGATCTGGGTCTGAGACCAATAGCAGATGAATTAGGTCTCAGACCCATAGTCTTCTGGCGAAGGCTATGGAGCACCGAAGAACTCTCTTCTTATAGGGCGGAACTGAGGGAGTTTTTAACCCACCCTAAAGCTTTACAGATCCCGTGGATAAAATATATAAAAAAGTCCTGTATGGGATTGGGCCTCCCTGACCTGTGGTCGGATCCAGCTAACGCCTCACTAAGGATCCCACGAAGAGCTTTGGTCAGTGCTTACCACGAGCAGAAATTAGCTATGGCCCTAGACTGCAAGAATGAGGGGTCATTAACATCTGTATTCGCGCAAAGCAAGGACTCATACCGCCTGGAGAGGGTTCTGGATGCTATGTCTCCTGTGCTGGCCAGGAAGCTATTTCTCCAATGGAGATATGGCACATTGCCTCTGCGATCTTACACCTGGTCCTGGTCAACACTGCCATCTACCAAGCTATGTCCAACATGTGTGGGAGCAGAGGAAAGCGATCTGCATGTGGTCTTGTTTTGTCCAACTTACAAGGCCGCCAGGAAATATTGGCTCCTACCACTTATTAGAAACCTTGGTTTTAGGGAGTACCTCCCGGTGTACAGAATTTTAAAAACTGATGTTTCAGGTCCAATTGTGTTTGCACTAGCCAAATTCCTTACCAATGTCTGGCATATTCGTACCCGTATTTTAAAGTTGCAGGCTCCTATCTAACTTTAAGTTTTATTTTAATTGTATGGTCTTTTATCTGATGTGTTTCCTGTTTACTTTTCCTTGATGGTTTTACATGTTCATACGTGTGTTTTTTGTGTACATCTTTTATGGCCAAATTGGCCGAAATAAAGATCAGAAATACTTTGCGGGGCCCTCTTACGGGGGCCCCTGCAGTGCCAATGCCATTGGCATGGGCACTGCAGGGGCCCCCAGGGGCCCCGCGGCACCCCCTACCGCCATCCTGTTCCTGGCGGGAGACCCGCCAGGAACAGGATGGCGGTAGGGGGTGTCAGAATCCCCATGGCGGCGGAGCGCGCTCCGCCGCCATGGAGGATTCCCCCGAGCAGCGGAAAGTCGGCGGGAGACCGCTGACTTTCCGTTTCTGACCGCGGCTGAACCGCCGTGGTCAGAATGCTCGAGGGAGCACCGCCAGCCTGTTGGCGGTGCTCCCGTGGTCGGTGACCCTGGCGGTCACCGGCCGCCAGGGTCAGAATGACCCCCTAAGTTCTTAAAAAGAAGAATTCCTCGAAAGGATCTGAATTCTTGCAAGTTAAACAGAATGCAGCAAGAGGTTAAAGAGAAAGTACATGGGTTTCATGAATGATTGATGAAGGCTTTTGAACAGAGTTTAGATCGAGGAGACTTACAAATTTTGTGCTTGAATTATGACCTGAGATTTGTCAGCATACACAACAGAATGTGATTTGTTGGCAGACAATTTTTTTAGATGAGATTTTGAGGTATGTGCAGTGTTGTAGTGATAAACAGGAAATGAAACAGTGAAATATTAAGGAGAAATTAATGTTAGCCCAGACTAAGTTGACACAACAAGGTTTTCAAAACCTAACAAGTAGTGACAATGTGGCAGCTATTCAGAGGATGAGAGGGTTGATGCAGACAGGCATTCAAGCTTTACCAGAAAGAGAGGTTCATATTGATTCAAGTGCAGGTGTTGATATTGCAATGTTAAAGAAAACAACTACTTGTTACATGTGCAATAAGGTGGGGCATTGAAAGCGGGAATGTAGATTTATTCCTGAGAGTCAAGGTAATCAAATGCAAGCGATGAATCAGGTTAAACTATCAAATGTTCCTATGGGACAGATGCAAGCCCCTATACAGAACCAGAACCCCATGCCATAGCCCCCATAATTCAGCCTGTTGTAAATGGAGCACAATTTAATCAAAATCAATTGTCCAGGATCACCAGAAATGTGATTCAGAATCCTGAGTCAATATCACAATTCATGATGCTCTATGAAAGTGAGGCACTTTAGCAGGTTGCAATGGCTTTGCCTGAGAAGGGAGACAGATTGCATACTTAGCGCAATCTTAGCGGTAGACCTGAATGGACCATATTTAGATGGAACTGTAAATGGCCACTCAGTAGTTTTTTTTTTAAAGTCACTGGTGCTACCCATTCCACTGTGCGAACAGCAGATCTACACCTCTCTGGAAATAATACAAGTAGTAGGTGTTGCAAATAAGCGGGTTGCTACTCCAATTTCAGAAGAGGGTCTGGTAAGGATAGGAACATCAGTTTGTGCTTTGTGATTTAAGTCCTATAAACTTGTTAGGAAGGAATTTATTGTGCAAGTTAAATTGCACCACCGGTTGTACTCTAGACGTAGTTATTTTCCAAATAAATGATGATGAAGATGTAGGAATGAACCCACGCTTGAGAGAAACTGCAGAATTTTTCCCAATGTTGGTATTAACTCATTTGCCCAAAGAGTTGATTGAAAAAGTGAAAGCAGGTGTCAGGGATGTTACTGGAAAAGACATTGGACTGATAAAAGGAGTTGAACCAGTACACATAGAGGTTAAGCCAGATGCGTTTTTCCCAAAAACATCCCTTATCCAATGACTCCAAAAACTGTAGAAGGAATCACATCCCTGGTAAATGAAAGGTTAGAAAAAGGAATATTAAAATAACTGATTGGTAGTCCATGCAACTCACCTATCATGGGATTATGTCAACCAAATGGCAAATACAGAATAGTGCTTGAATTTATAGCAGGGGCCCGGAGGACTATGGGGCCCAGGCAGCACTGCAGCAGGAGCCACTGTCACTCTGCTCTCGCAAAATGCAGTACATACCTTTGACCTGTCAACCCCACTGTGCGGGATGCTCAAGGGCTGTGCCCGTCAGCGACTCGAAGAGGCTGGGCTGGGCCACCCCTCTTTCACCTAGTAGAGGACTCCCAGAGGCTCTGAATAACATTGACTATGGATAAGCGTAAACGTCTGTAATTGCACAGGTGCTGGAGGCCACACTTGATGGATTTCTAAAAAAAGCAGTTGGGGTTATTAAGGAGGAAATTCAACAGGCAGAGCATTGATTGTCTTTACCCTTTTTTTCATCTCCTACCAGCCTTAACCTGCCCTGAAGAGACTGTAATGGGCCTTGGAAATATAATACATTCAGATTTGAGGGGATGCTCTGTACCCCGATTAGTGGAGCAAACTTCTAGTCACAGTGGTTGCCTTAGTTCAACTAGTATTACCACTGTACTAACTACCTAAAAAGGTGGAACTAATTTAGGAGCACATTAAGACATTGGCAGTGAGTGCCACCTACTGCAGCTGGGACGGCCGCAAAAAGACTGTTGCCGCGGCTAACATCCGTCCACCAAATTATGACCACAGCCATATTTCCATCACAAAAAGGGCAGAAATCCATCTTTGGCCATACTGGCGGATTGTGTTAAGGTGGGCTGCTACCACCACCAGCTCTACGTCAGTAGACCGCCGCCAGCTGTATTATGAAAAATAATTCCCTTTCACTGGTAGGGCCTACCGCCATGCTTTTCGTGGTGTTACAAACGCCACGAAAAGCATGGTGGTAGGGAGGGTCAAAATGCTGCCTGCAGTACATTAGTGGGTGCCGGGCTGGAGATTCATATCACCGGCCCAGCGGCTGCTATCGCCATGGCGGTCGGTGTTGTATTTGGTCGGGTTGGCTTCAGCCAACCCGCCAATGTCTTAATGTGGCAGTATGTACAGCCAGCCTGTTGACGGTACTACCACCACATTATCACTGACCGCTGGCGTCATAATGACCCCCTTAGTGTGTTATAATAATGTAAAAAAGAAGGGACCAACTGGGAAAGGAAAGAAGCCAGTCTTGGGCACAAAACTCAACAGATTATGTACGTTCAATCTTTGTTCTCAACCGGTTTGGCAGACCGGCACGGATATGCAAGCGGGAGGCCCCATAAATAAAATACATGTGCCTCTTGGTGAGGACTTAAAGACCTTTTTAGTGGAACAGTTTGAGTTGATTTCTGCTTGTTTAGGGAAAACAGAGTCTAAACTAGACTGTTTTGGATTGATGAGCTTAACAGAAAAGGCAACTAGTACTGCTGATGTTGATGCTGATGTTGTGACTGTTGCAAATGAACTGGCCCCTTTGCAAAAATTATCTAAAGCTAAGCAAGCAAATAGTGTGCTAAGCTGTGGTTCTGCCAGCACAGGGAAATAACGCATACAGAAAGCAGAGTTCCTTCTGCTAAGAAATACCCTTCGGTCACCAGGTTATTCTGCTAGGTCAATTACTGATCCTTTGAAGGGTACTACAGTTACTAAGACAGCATGTGTTCTCAATGGCCCTGGGGGTTGTGAGGTAAAAGACGATCTACCACCCAATAAGGGAGTTAGATCTATTCCTTTTCTCCAACTACCTCCTGAGTGTACACTATGGGCCTCATTCCGACCCTGGCGGTCTAAGACCGCCAGGGCCGCCGGCAACGGAAGCACCGCCAACAGGCTGGCGGTGCTTCAGTGCCCATTCTGACCGCGGCGGTAAAGCAGCGGTCAGAAAAGGGGATCCGGCGGTTTCCAGCCGGATTTCCCCTGGCTGGGCTGAACCTCCATGGCGGCGCTGCAAGCAGCGCCGCCATGGGGATTCCGACCCCCTTCCCGCCAGCCTGTTTCTGGCGGTTTTGACCGCCAGGAACAGGATGGCGGGAACGGGTGTCGTGGGGCCCCTGGGGGCCCCTGCACTGCCCATGCCACTGGCATGGGCAGTGCAGGGGCCCCCTAACAGGGCCCCAGCATGATTTTCACTGTCTGCATAGCAGACAGTGAAAATCGCGACGGGTGCAACTGCACCCGTCGCACCCCTGCAACACCGCCGGCTCCATTCGGAGCCGGCCTCTGTGTTGCAGGGCCTTTCCCGCTGGGCCGGCGGGCGCTCCCTTGGCGGGCGCCCGCCGGCCCAGCGGGAAAGTCAGAATGGCCTCCGCGGTCTTCTGACCCCGGAGCGGCCATTTGGCGGTTCCCGCCAGGCGGGCGGCGTCCGCCGCCCGCCCAGGTCATAATGACCCCCTATATGTTTTGATTTAAGAAAATGTACCAGTGCTGGCCCCGGTGCAGCTGAAGGTTTCTATAGTCTTAAAAATAAAACTATGAATTTGTTAACTTCCCATGTGGGGAGACACATTAACCTTCAGACAGAGATATAAATGGTTAGGAGGACACCGTGGATTGGTCCTGGGTCAAAAGAGGTACTGGACAAGCTTCAAGTCTCCAGTTCTTGTGGAATTCCTTCTTAATGCTCTCAGTTGGAATTTGCACCACCACTCTATTTAGAACATCCAGGTAGTTCTGTTAAGTTACTTTTACAGGCCCAGGTATATTGTTTTTCTTTACCAAAATCATTGCAACCCGGGAGTACCTCACATTCTATACTTCCCACTTGCAATCCATTTGAATCCTTAGCAATGCTGGACAATTTGGACTGACGCCATTGCAACATGTCATCTATCATAGGGGCCAAGGATATGGAAGTAGCATACCATCAAGATGAGCGAATGATAAGGGCTGAGGGTCTTCAGTTTAATAAAGCAAATTTTTTTAACAGCAATTCAGATAAGGAGATGGGCAAGCTAATATTAGGGAGTGAAATCAAGGTTCATTAGAGTGGTTCCATTAAGCCCCTTTTGCCTTTAGCTGTCAAGAAATTAAGATTTCTTTCTTGGAATGTGGCAGGCATTAAACCCAAGTTAGATTGTGAGTGTTAGGGAAATTTTGTAGATGGTTTTGATGTATGTATTTTTCAAGAGACATGGATGACTGACTTGGTCCATAGGGTGGGCGTTACTAATATTAGCACTGAAGTAATCCCCTCTCCAAAGGGACAACCTGCAGGAGGCCTTATTGTATGGGTTAATGTTAACCTACAGTGCACTATAAAGTGCTTGTGGTTAATGTTAAAATAGATTCCCTTCACAGCATCAGGAATCACCCATGATAATAGTTTTGGACGATTTGTTGCACAGAACTAAGTTGCACGACCTTCTCTTGGTGGCAGGAGATTTTCATACCACCTATGAACCCTCAGAGCTTCTGGCCATTGCCTCAGAGGAGCAAGATAAGGAGGGGGGTATCCCTGGATTGGGTGATGCTAGCCCGGCCAGGCAAACCAAAGTTGCTTTTCAGATTGCCCTAGTAAAACTCAAGCATGGTCCTGCCAGCATGTAATTGGTGCTCCAAATCAGATAAGCAGCTAAAGCATACATTCTAGAGGGTCTATTGCCATTTACAAATTGATTATGTTCTATTAGATTTACGTTCTTCTAGATATATGAGTGATATGGTAATTATTGAAAAATGAGATAGCGATCTTAGGGCCAGATGTAGCAAAGGGTTTTTCCCATTCTGTGTCAATGGGAAAATGTGTTCGTACATATGGCCCTTAATGCTTTGGTTGTAGAGTTGGATTTAGATTATATGCACGCCGGCTTTTTAGGCTGCTCCATTGATAGTAACAAAAAAAAACCTCATCACTACTAACAATAGAAGGAGGATTAAATGGCCTATGACTGAGAGCAGTAAAGACGTCATGGATAGCATCTATGGTGAAGTGGTAAATGCTCTCATTGACTTAAGGGAATGTGGGGGTGATAAACAGCATATTGTAACCATTTACTGTAAATTATTGGGAAACATCAAGCCCTTCTTTTATAAAGTAACAAAGGGCAAGCCCAAATGCTGAAATACAAATGAATGATACAATGTATCTTGCAAGGTTGCTAGAAGTGAAATGATGGAAGCACTGAAATCTCGGCGTAGAACAGCGGTGGCTTACCAAAGAAAGCTCTATGTAAAATCACAAAGAATGGCCAGGAGGGACTGGAAGGAAACCCAATGGAGAGAATTTTTGCAAGCAGTTATAAAGAAAGAGGGAAACATTTTCTTGCATCTTGTGGCAAAAGGACCTACGAGTCAGGTAACTGAAGAAGATTACCAAATACTACCTCAGCTGTGGGAAAGTCATTTTAGTTCTTTATATGCTGATCAAAGTCTTAAGACTAAGAGGACAATTAGGATATTAGGCCAGGTAGCCCTCTGGACTTTGGGGAAATCAGAACCTATTGTTTTTAGCCTGGAGGATGCAAACCAAGCCCTCCAAACTCTACAGAGTGGTAAGGCACCGGGTCTAGGTAAAATTCCAAGTGACTTTTATCTCTCCGAAAGGGGGGTCTGGTGTATTATTCCTAATAAATGTTTTAATGTCATCTTGGAAGGTGCACTGATCCCGGACTCATGGTTAGGAGTGGAGATAGTCTGAGTATATCAAAAAAGGAGCTAAATCTGATCCCACTAACTACAGGCCTATTAGCATCATAGATGTAACCCAAAAAATGTTCTTCAGGTATGTTTTAGATAGACTTCTGGTCTGGATAGAGGAAAATACAATTCTTTCACCCATTCAGGTTGGATTTAGGGAAAATACTGGTACTATAGATCATTTGTTTAGGTTCCTGCTTATACTATGGAAATGTGTGGTGATAACAAAAAATATGTGTAGGTGGTCTTCGCTGATTTACAGGTCGCTTTTGACCTTATGAAGTGCTGATAAGGAGAGCCATGAGGTTACCTGCAGTCTCAGCAAATGTGCTTGTAGATATAACAGATGACATGGTACTCGACAACTGCAAAGGTCTGCCTGATGTGGTATGTTCTATATCTCCACAGGGTGAAGCTGTAACCAAGAACCGAAACCAAGAACAGTGCCACAATCTAAATCCTGGAGACTGGAGTTACCTCAACAAGCATGCGAGAAAGTTTAGTTTAGCACCCTGTTTGAAAAGCCCCTTTTAGATGATTCTGATCACAAATACTGCAGAATTCCTAACTGGGTTCATGTCTCACATGCCCAGAAGGCAGGAAATCAAGAAGAAGAAATAGAGTCTAAAGCTTTGGTGTACATGCCATGGAATGTTGCACAAGAAGAAATCAGTGAACAGAATCAGAAAAGAGAAAATTGGGTGAAGAAACTCTAACAGGTGAAGTGGTCCGATTGCCGGACATCTCTCAGAGTGACGACACCAATGAGAAACACTGTAATTGTCAGAGACCAAAATTCAATAGGAAACACGGAAGCACCAAGGGAAATGGAAGACCCAAGAAAGGTAACCAACCACTACAGCGAAAGATTAGTAACTGAAATTTAGCAGAGAATGCCAACAAGAAATAAAGATTGAGTGTGAGCAATAATCTACTATCATTGGAAACAATCAAAGAGGAGAAAGAATTAAGTTGTGCTAGAGAAACAGAAGAAACATCGGACATACTCAGAAGGTCAAAAAGAGCACAAGTACCTTGTCAAAAATATTAATTACCTGATTGGACATACTACTTGGGACAAAAACTGAACATACCGATTGCTGTCTTACTTAACTTGAGAAAAGACCTACCTGAACCTCCCTGAAGAAAGAAGGGAAGGATACTCTGGAGGGCAAACAAGAAATTTTGAGATTGCAAGACACATTTGAATGAACAGATTAAAAAATGAATAGAAATGACAAAGACATTTACCTAGAGCCGAGATTAAGAAGAACAAATTTAGGGATAACAATTGACAAGAGCAAGGAGTAGGTTTAGGGATTGTCCAACGAAGACTGTACTAACAAAGAAAGAAAGAAAAACTTTACTGACTGCCTAACTGAAACAAGAAAGAAATGTGAAAAAATATATATAAACCTCATTGCTGCTATTAACGGATTAATTTGGTAGTAGATCTGATTGCAGAGAAAACGTGTACTGTAACTAGAACTAGAGTTGATATTCCCAAGAACTTTTCTGACATTGACAGCATTAATAGCAATATTAATTTTTCTAGTGATTTATTTCACACCTGAAACCGAAAAGATGGTATCCTTATTACAGAATGCAGCACATCATTCCACAACAGATGAAAACAAACTAAACACATCCTTCGTAGACTCCATAGATGATGACTATGTGGAAAATGTTTATTCTAGATTAGTACAAAAATACAATAGGGTTTTAGACGATCAGGAATGTTTTGTTTGTGCACTCATTCCATCTTCAGCAAATAAACAAGTCTCATATCATCACATACCACTGACGTATGCAACTTCTTGCAGTATATTGCTTAGGTTAGTATATAGATTGTGACATTTTGAATAGTTAGGGTAAGGGAATCACACAGCTAAAATAACCCTTCTGACCCCCTTGGTAGCTTGGCACAAATAGTCAGGCTTATCTCAGAGGCAATGTGTAAAATATTTGTACACACACAGTAACACAGTGAAAACACCACAAAAGGACTCCACACCAGTTTAGATAAATAGTCAATATTTATCTGAATTAAACAAGACCAAAACAACAAAAACCCAACATACAAAAGTAAAGATATCCTTTTTTAAATGTGGAAATTAGTCTTAATCTATAGGAATCAATCATTGCATCTATATAGCACAAAGTACCTGGGATGCATAAAAAACGAAGACGATACGGGCCGCAGTGGAGGTGAGGCTTTGAAAAGCACAGCAATGCATCGGTTCCTTACTGCGCAGGGGGGATGATGCGTTGATTCTTTCATATCAGGAGAGGCGATGCATCGATTCCTTATTGGCAGGGAGGTGGTTCCTAGATTCTTTTCTCACAGGAAAGGCTATGCATTGATTTACGGCCATGCAGCCTTGGTTCCCTACTGTGGTGCAAGGTTGGTGAGAAATTGACACCCTGGGGATGATGCAGGGAAAATGTGGATGTGCTGTTTTGATGGAGCTGCCATGAAACAGGCAGGGCATCAATTCTGCAGCTGCGAGATAGGCACTGCATTGATGTTTCTGCTACAACGCGTCAGTACATGGATTTTCTTATCAGGTCACCAGCTTACTCTTCCAAGGACCCAGGGACTGGAGTTGGCACCACTTGTCAAGTTAGGACTCTTAGCAGAAGAGCCTAGGCACTGGCAGATGAAGTCTTTGATGTCCCTGGGACTTCTAACAGGAGGCAAGCTCAGTCTAAGCCCCAGTACAACCTTTGGAAGCAGGATGTAGAAAGCAATGTCTATTCTTTTCACTCCCACAACAGAAGCAGCAAACAGGAACCAGCAGGCCAGCACAACAAAGCAACATGTAGAGTGGCATCTAGATCTTCTTCCAAAACGTCCTCAGTACAGAAGTGTTCCAAATATGTGGTGTCAGACGTCCAGTACTTATACCCATTTCTGTCTTCGAAGTAGGCACACTTCAAAGAGAGGTCTTTGTAGTACACAAGACCCTGCCTTTCCCTACTCTTTCCCCAGACACACTCCAGGTGGTTGGGGACTGCTTTGTGTAAGGACAGGCACAGCTTTATTCAGATGCAAATGTCAGCTCCTCCCACCACTGCAGCTCAGGAAGACCCACCAGCATATGCAGGGCACACCTCATCTCAGTTTGTGTGACTGTCTAGAGTGAACACACAAACAGCCCACCAGGCATCGTGACCCAGATGTGTATTCAGCAGACAGGCAGAGGCACAGAATGGTTAAGCAAGAAAATGTCCACTTCCTAAAAGTATCATTTTCAAACTTACAATTCCAAAAAACGACTTCACCAAAAAAAGTATTTTTAAATTGTGAAGTTGGAGACCCCAAACTCCATGTCCCTATCTGCTCCCAATGGGAAACTACACATAAAAGATATTTTAAGCAATCTCCATCTTACCCTATGGTAGAGATAGGCCTTGCAATAGTGAAAAATTAATTTTCAGTATTTCACTATCAGGACACGTAAAACACACCAGTACATGTCCTACCTTTTAAATACATTGCACCTTGCCCATAGGGCTGCCTTGGTCCTACTATAGGAGTGACTTACATGTAGTAAAAAGAAAGGTTTGGGCCTGGCAAGTGAGTGTGCTTACAGGTCGTAATGGTAGTTTAAACCTGCACACACTGACACTGCAGTAGCAGGTCTGAGACATGTTTACAGGGCTACTCATGTGGGTGGCACATTCAGTGCTACAAGCCCACTAGTAGCATTTAATTCACAGTCCTTGGGCACACATAGTGGACTTTACTAGGGACCTACTAGTAAATCAAGGCCCATATTTATACTTTTTGACGCAAAACTGCGCTAACGCATTTTTGCGTCAAAAAAATTAGCGCCGGCTAACGCCATTCTGAAGCGCCATGCGGGCGCCGTATTTATTGAATGGCGTTAGCCGGCGTTAGCCGACCGGCGCTGCCTGGTGTGCGTGAAAAAAAAACACGTACACCAGGCAGCGCCGGCGTAGGGAAAAATGGCGTTTGGGCGTCCAAAAATGGGGCAAGTCAGGCTGAGGCAAAAAAAACATCTTAACCCGATTTGCGCCATTTTTTTTTGCCGCCCAGACGCCATTAACATGACTCCTGTCTTAGCAAAGACAGGAGTCATGCCCCCTTGCCCAATGGCCATGCCCAGGGGACTTCTGTCCCCTGGGCATGGTCATTGGGCATAGTGGCATGTAGGGGGGCACAAATCAGGTCCCCCTATGCCAAAAAAAAAAAAAAAAAAATACTTACCACAACTTACCTTTTCTTCCCTGGGGTGGGTCCCTCCATCCTTGGGTGTCCTCCTGGGGTGGGCAAGGGTGGCAGGGGGTGTCCCTGGGGGCTTGTGAGGGCACCTCTGGGCTCATTCTGAGCCCACAGGTCCCTTAACGCCTGCCCTGACCCAGGCGCTAAAATCCGGCGCAAATGTGGGTTTTTTAGTCCCGCCCACTCCCGGGCGTCATTTTTGCCCGGGAGTATAAATCCGACGCAATAGCATCGGAGTCATTTTTTTAGACGGGAACGCCTACCTTGCATATCATTAACGCAAGGAAGGTGTTCACGCGAAAAAATGACGCTAACTCCATGAACTTTGGTGCTAGACGCGTCTAACGCCAAAGTATAAATATGGAGTTAGTTTTGCGTCGAATTTGCGTCGAAAAAAACGACGCAAATTCGGCGCAAACGGAGTATAAATATGCCCCCAAATACGCTAATCATGGAGAAAACAATACATTTTAGACACAGAGCATATGCACTTTAGCACTGGTTAGAGGTGGTAAAGTGTGTAGAGTCCTAAAGCCTACAAAGACAGGTCAGAGAAAATAGGGGGAAAAAGGCAAAAGGTTTGGTGATAACCCTGCAAAAAGGACCAGGTCCAACATAGAGAAACAGTAGGTGTAAACATACCTTTGAATTATCAGAATGTGAATGGCAAATTTTGCAAGAGGATGATCTAACTATTCCAGGAGTGTATTTTATTCGAGGAACAAACACTTATTTCAAATTACCTACATTTTGGGAGGGAATTTGTTATTTAGGACTAATCCTTCCCAAAATGTATCACATCGATTCTTTAGATGTACTAACAATGACGCCAGTAACTAGAACCTATAGAGGAAGTACGAATGAAGGGACACAAATGGTGGGAGACATATGTGGTGCAACCATCCCAGCTGTGGGAATGTAACTCAATGATGAAAAGATAAGAAAATTATCCACAGTAGTAGACAGATTAGATACAAGTACACCTGGAGCTATTTTGTTGGAAACACAGGGATTATTGTGGTTAGATTACTGGTTTTGCAAACTCTATATGCTTTATACATTCCTTAGGCTGAAAAGGACGGAGTCTGAAAAATGTTAAGAATTAAAAATTTATGCAGTTATATTCCAGATGAAAGTAAAAAGATAGAGCCATTTGCAAATAACCTTACTGACCTGAAATTAGATCTGAAATCTTTGGAGACTCCAGCTATAGCTGACGGTAAAGTTAAAGGGACTGGGATGTGGGGTCCTTAGCTATATACTAATCCCTATTGTAGTGATAATCTGTATTATATCTCATTATTGCTTCTGTACAATAATAAGGGTACCAATGAAGAAAAACAGAGAAATAAACTAAAGAGAAGAATGAAAATGGATATAGAAATGAATGAAAGAGTGAGTGAAGAATATAAAAGGTTGAAAGAAAAGGAAAAACTCAAATGAACAAGACAAGAATCTGAAATAATTGAAGAATTAATCATTGAAGTCGTTTTATTATGGTTCCAAACCATCACAGGAGGGATTTATAAGGCCCGTAATAGAAAACTGAAATCTAAATACTAATTATTAAGATGAGAGTGAATTGCTAGGCCCAGAAACTATTGTTGCTTTAACATTTAAAAGCATGCTTTGAACTTTAGGTAACCCCTGCTGCATGATTTACAGAACTCTCTAGGCTGGCATGGATTTCTATTAAATGTTTAATCTATTACCTTTTCTTGACTTGAAAGAATCTACAAACTTGTCTTAAAACAATAGAACCTGTAATTCTTACATCCTTACCCACCTACTAAACTGCTTTGGTATACACTGACGTGCATTTAGAAAATAACAACTGCTTGTTTGACAGAAACATGAACATAATATGAATAATGGGAATTGAGTCAGCATTATACTTATGTATGTAAAATTATTCTTGCAGAGGTAAAGGAAAGCATGTGAAAGGAAGTATGAGTATCCAATCCTTGCTGCATGTCAATAGAAGTATTCTTTAATTCTCCAACATCTCAAGAAATGTATATCTTAATTGTTAATAAATGGAACAATCAAAATAATAATAAAAGTTGTCCTAGGGAAAAAGCATTGTTTGAGAGAATAAAGAGCGAGAGACGACCCCAGTGGCTTCTGCTTTGGGCCACTAGTACTACTTCTGCTGCTGCTGCTGCTGCTGTCAGAGCTGGAAGCCACAGATGACAGAGAGCATTATACAGCAGCTGAGCTATAGAAAGACTGAGATGGTATTCTAGAGTGATCGCACTGAACTGGCTGCGCTAGCTAAGGAGAGCATGTTTGAGAGTAGATCATTTTGTGAGAACGGTTGCTTCAGAGCTACTAAGTACAATGGAGTTATTCCTTCTCCTGTAGATCTTGTATTGAGGCTGAGAGAGAGAGAGTTGATAAATTGTTTCAGAACAGTGTGATAGCTGTAAGCACATGAGACATAACCGTGAGAATCATAGTTAATGTACAGACTGAGGGAGTCATTACGATGCCGCCCGCCTGCCAAGATCGGACCGCCGGGCAGCCGCTTATGCGGCCGCACTCCCACCACGGCCATTTGGAGATCCCCGCTGGGCCGGCGGGCGGAAACCTGGTTTCCGCCCGCCGGCCCAGCGGGGATCTCGGCCGCAACACAGGAGCCGGCTCCAAATGGAGCCGGCGGTGTTGCAGCTGGGCGATGGGTGCAGTTGCACCCGTCGCGCTTTTCACTGTCTGCTATGCAGACAGTGAAAAGCTCCATGGTGCCCTGTCAGGGGGCCCTGCGACTCCCCTTTCCGCCAGCCTTTTCCTGGCGGTTTGCTGGCGGGAGGGGGACTCGTAATCCCCTGGGCAGCGCTGCTAGCCTTAACTGCTCACATTTGGGGAAATCCTTTTTCTGCATTCTTAATCAATTGACAAGAGTGCATATGTTTTCTAACTGTCTCCCTTGCGCTTTCTCGACTGCTGCTCTTTGTTGCTTTCTCACCTGAGTGCTCTTCTCCCACCTTCTCAATCTGCTCTCTCTTGTTTCTTTTTGCTTATACACTCTACAAGTGCATGTGTTTTCAACTGGCTCCCTTGTGTGCTTAACTCCCACTTCCTGCTCTGTGTTGCTTTCTCTAGTATGTGAGCTTCTTTCAATCAACCCTGTTTTTGCTCACCTGTGTTCTTTTGTGGTGTTCACTGCTTCTTGTGCTCTCCCTTGACTCTGAGGCCCTGATTTATACTTTTTGGTGCAAAACTGCACTAACGCAGTTTTGCACCAAAACGTTTAGCACCGGCTTGCACCATTTCTTTGCACCAGCCGGGCACCATATTTATGGAACGGTGCAAGCCGGTGCAAAGGGTAGGCTAGCGTTAAAAGAATTAAGGACATTAGTCGGGTGGGGCTGGTGGTATGGAAGAAGGGGATTTGCACCAAAAAATGGCTTTAGGCAGGTTAGAGTAAAAAAAATGACTCCAACCAGATTAGTGTCATTTTATGGCTACCATGCCACATGACTCCTGCCTTAGAAAAGGCAGGAGTCATGCCCACCACTCCAATGGCCAGCACAGGGGACAAGGGTCCCCTGGGCATGGCCATTGCACACTGTGCCATGTATGGGGGCCCATTTCAGAGCCCCCTGTGGCGCTTTAAAAAATAAAATAAAATACTTACCTCTACTTACCTGGGATGGGGTCCCCCATCCTCCACTGTCCCTCTGGTGTGGGTGGAGGTGTCCCCGGGTTCTGGGGAGGGCACTTGTGGGCTTATTCCATGGTGTTCCACCATGGAAATAGGCCCATAGGTCTCCTAACGCCTGCCCTGACCCAGGCATTACTAAATGAGGCAAAGCAAGCTTTGCACCATTTTTTGACCCCTCCTCCCTCCCGTGCACCATTTTTGCATGGGAGTATAAATATGGCATTAAGGCCATAGTGTCATTTTTTGCACGGGAACGCCTAACTTGCATCTCATTAAGGCAATGCAGGTTTCCACTTCCAAAAAATGACTTAAACTCCTTAAATTTGGCGCTAGACGCATCTAGTGACAAAGTATAAATATGGAGTTAGTTTTGCACTGAATTAGAGTATAAAAATGACGCTAATTCGGTGAAAACAGAGTATAAATATGCCCCTGAGGGTGCTGATTTTCCCTTCCTCACCTCACCCACTCCTCTGCTACCCTCACTGCCTCAGCCCCTCACCTTTTTTTTGCTTGGTGATTTTGCACCAAATATTCTTGGAATTGTAAATAAAAAAACTATGCAAATGATGCCTGTGTCACTCTGCTGGTGTCTGCATGCACTGTCACCCATGTGCCTCACATTGGAATGACGCAACTGCCATAGTGCCTTTTTTTCCTTTTTTTTTTTTTTACAGTGCTGCACAGTCCTCAATGTTGTACAGCACAGCCAAAAGCAATTGCCAAAGTCAATAGGTCCCAAATGTGCAACCTATTGACTTTGCTAATGTTTGTTTAAATAATGTAATAGAGGAAAGAATGAGCAGACTTTCAGGGAAGGTGATCCTAACTAGCAGTTTTAACTTTACATAGGATGCCCTTTGAGATGAATGAGAAGGTGGTTCTACTGGATTTGGCATTGAAACCTGAAGAAAATATTTGGGGAGCAGGAATTGGAGAATACCTTGAAGAATGTATTCTGAGACAAGATATTTCTCTTTCCATGCACAGAACATACTCATGCATAGAGTATATCTTTATCCAGTAGAGTTGATAGGACCCTCAAAGCAGACACAGAAGACATCCATCACAGACCAATCCCATGGGGAGATTGAATAAGGAGCATATTTGGGAGTCAGCCTGAAATCCCTATAAGGAGGGAGCCTTTCAGAAATCGACTATGGAAGGAAGCACAGGACAACTATCTATTGTCTTAATATAGATGAAGAATCAGGACACTTCCCCTCGACAAATTGCAATGCCTTCAGGGACAATTTTAGAGGTATCATATTAGCACTATCAGCAGAGGCAAATAGAGAGAAGAAATTCATTGAAGTCAAACTCACAAGTAAGTTAAAGGATTGGAGAGATTCTGTCAGAGATCTCCTTAAACATTCAGTGCAAATTGATAATAATATGGGGCTCCAAACATTGTAAGAACCAACAGATCCAAGCTGGTTTTCTTGAAATGGGTGCAAACCTTGTAGGTAGGAATAATAACTTAGGTACGCTTTTAGCACGGCCATTGAGACTACAAAAGGCAAAATAGTACATAGGGTGAGTGAGGACATGAAAATATGCGACCTTCTAGAGTTCTTACACAACCTGTTTTGTCAGGGAACCAGAAGATGAAGATGCAATATGGTCTTATGTGACAACTAACAGAATGCTCATTGTTCTGCCCAGCAGTGTGGAAAAGCTATAGAAGATGATCAAAATCAAACTGATATGTGGAGCTGTGAAATAAATTAACCCAAACAAAAACTAAGTACCAGACAAAATCAAAGCCTCATTCTATAAATTTTCCCATTTGGGAATACCTCTCACATCTGTATTTAATACCATAGTACAGCAAAGAGACATGACCCACACTATGGATGAGGAAATTAGAGTGTTCTCCTTTAGACTGACTGTATTGCTAAATTAAATGCCACAATCATCACTACAATTCTGGCAAACAAAATGATAAACCTTATGCACTTTCTCACAAATGCAGACCACATACAATCTCCTTGTGTAACTGTGGGATAAAGAAGACCTTCAGGCAGCCAGATCCTTACTGGAAAGCTTAGCTTCGGTGAGATGCTGGTGAATTGGAAAAAAAAACAAGTTTTTCCCCATTGGTGGGGATATTAACCCGTAGGACCTCCCGCTAGCTCTAGAAGTGGAACTCCATTGCCTTCCCTATTTGGGAGTTAAAGTATAATACTCTACTACTGACATGTTTGATGGAAACTATGGGACGGCTCTTCAGAAATTGAAATCAGCTATTGCTTTCTGGCAAGCTCTCCCATTATCAGTAGCGGGCTGAGTCGCCTTTCTTAGGATGGTGGCTCTGCCCTGATTGTTATATCTATTTGGAACCCTTCCACTATGGGTGCCTCAACCCTACTTCGTTGAATCAGACATGATCTTCATGGCATTTATATGGGGATTGTGGCCTAGATGGGTGGTACTCTCCACACTGCAACAAACAGTGTCCCAGGGTGGTCAAGCAGTGCCAACCTTTGAATCTTATTATCTGGGTATCCCAACTACAATGGCTAGCAAGATGGTTGACAAGTAGGTGTCGCATGGACGAGTAACCTGAAGGGCTCACTTCCTCAGAGACTACATTACTTAGATTGGTATTGTGGACATCTAATCCAACTGAATTGCCTTTGCAGGCCCACAGATCCGTGCAGAAATGCTGGGTGAGATGTATGAGGAAGTTTGGCATTAAGATGCTCTACTCTCCGGAGTTTCCTCTAGCTGTTCTTCTGTTACTGAAAAGTGAGGTGGGAGAGATTAGAGGCCTGGGTAGAGACTGGCATCACTAATTTGGGGGATTGTTTCTGGGCTGCCACTCTGGCCTCATTTGAGACATTTAGAGAAGAAATCGGTTTACCGGAGGGCCAATTTCTTCTCCATGGGGTGGTCTTGATGACCATTTGTCAGCAAAGGGAAGCGGGGGACGTTGAGCCCCGATCTCATCGCTGTTGTTACTACGTCCTCCAGGTGGAAAGCACATTTAAAGAGGTTACTTTTCTGTACCCCCTTTTTCAAACTGAGGTGATTCAACCCTTTGATGATCTTAGAGCCAACTGGGAGGCAGATATGGGCATCCCAATACGGGAAAGTACGTGAGAGATCATACTGGAGAGGATTCCCAGAGTTTCCAGAAATGCAAGATCTAAACTCATTAACTACTATGTACTAGAGCATATTTAACCCCAGACAGGTTAAATAGATATTGTAACACAACAGAGGCGGCCTGCCCGAGATGCAGGACAATGTCTTTTACATTGGTTTCCGCATAGTTCAAACAATAAGATGACCAGTAAATTCCAGGACTTAAAATTAATTCTTGCTAAGAGAGAGATAACTAGAAATGGAAAGATCCTATAGGTCCTGGCCTACTTTCCTGGAAATGAGAGCTAGTGAATTGGGCAGAATGTGAGAGGCCTCTATTACATAAAGAAGTGTGCAGAGGAATAGACAGTTTAGCAGCAGTGCCAGCTTGGGACCTACTGACTGCATGTCTGAAAGACCCGGACACTTAAGTGATATCTGCTTTACTTGAAATATCTATTAGATCCACTGATTACTGCTGTTGCTCTCTCGCTGCTTCGGAAGGTGAGGTTGGGGGGAGATAGTAACTTTAAACCCCTAACATTCATCTTATAGTATGATTTAAGTCTTCAATACTATAGATGTTTATATGTTGTAACTGCTTTTTTAATATCAGCCATCGAAGACTATTGTATGCCATTGTATTATGGTGTGCCGAGCTGGGTTGGAAATACTAATAAAATCTGGTTACAAAAAAAAACATAAATGCAGACCATATGGGCTTTATAAAGAATGGACAAATGGAAAATGGAAAATGGAAATTGAAATCAAAATCTGTCCTACTTTGCCTAGATAAGACATCACATTATGTATGGTATAGTTTCCTCAACCGGTATTGGAAGAAATTGAGGTAGAACTAGGTTGATCGGTTTGATAACATTGGGTACCACTGATCCCTGCAGCAAGAATGTGGTTAAATGGCTTACATTCAAGGAACTTTATTCTGCAGAAGGCATGAGACAAGTGTGTCATCAGTCACCCCTCCTCTTTGCCCTAATTGTGGTAACATTGACCCATAAGCAGTGTAGATGCGCACTCATTAGTGTGCATAGCTTTTAGGGGACAGTATTATAAAATCTGAGTTTTGCACACAAGGATCTGATAGCACTGACTCAAATGGAGTCATCAAACTCATATATGTTAGATTTTGGTGCATCTTTGAAAAGGTGATGGTTGTCAGGGTCAGTAGACAAAAGTAAAAAATGCTGAGTCTGTCAATGCCACATGCCCTTTTCGCTGGGCTACAGTATGAATTAAGTACCTAAGTATATCTCACAAGAAAAACAGAGGATTGGTGAGGTTCGAACTGGCTAAGACTTCACTGGAAGGTAGAGGAGAGCATGAGACAGTGCAACCAATGTTCATATCATAGCTGGGCTGCCTTAGGGTAATCAAAATGAATGTTATACCCAGACTCCTGTATCTTTTCCATTCACTCAACATCCCGATACTGTTCTGTCTGGTTATCCTGGCATACTACAGAGCTGCCCATCTTATAGCACTAAGACATGAAAGGTAATTATCATAAAACAGAGGGAAGACCTTTGTAGGATCAGGCATGCTGGGGAAGTGCATTTTCCTCAGAGTACATACATGAAAACCCAAGGTGAAGGCTGTTTTTGGAGGGTTGGGATAGACTATCAACAAATACTCCACTTGTATGCCCACTTTACTTGCGTGATTCTGAAGTACAGTGTCAGACAGTGGAGATAAGGGAAACTTTGGACTCTTTCAGATTTATTCAAGCAAGGAAAAAAAGATTTGAGGACTACAAGAGAAAGTTTCTGGTGAATTAAGTGTCTAGATTACAGCATTTACAACTTAGACATTGGGTGGTACACCCCCAGAATAAGGATTCGTCTACAAGCGGCATAACTTCTATGGTAGTTGGTAGTTTCTTGTGTATACAGGGAGTGCAGAATTATTAGGCAAGTTGTATTTTTGAGGATTAATTTTATTATTGAACAACAACCATGTTCTCAATGAACCCAAAAAACTCATTAATATCAAAGCTGAATATTTTTGGAAGTAGTTTTTAGTTTGTTTTTAGTTTTAGCTATGTTAGGGGGATATCTGTGTGTGCAGGTGACTATTACTGTGCATAATTATTAGGCAACTTAACAAAAAAAAATATATACCCATTTCAATTATTTATTATTACCAGTGAAACCAATATAACATCTCAACATTCACAAATATACATTGCTGACATTCAAAAACAAAACAAAAACAAATCAGTGACCAATATAGCCACCTTTCTTTGCAAGGTCACTCAAAAGCCTGCCATCCATGGATTCTGTCAGTGTTTTGATCTGTTCACCATCAACATTGCGTGCAGCAGCAACCACAGCCTCCCAGACACTGTTCAGAGAGGTGTACTGTTTTCCCTCCTTGTAAATCTCACATTTGATGATGGACCACAGGTTCTCAATGGGGTTCAGATCAGGTGAACAAGGAGGCCATGTCATTAGATTTCCTTCTTTTATACCCTTTCTTGCCAGCCACGCTGTGGAGTACTTGGACGCGTGTGATGGAGCATTGTCCTGCATGAAAATCATGTTTTTCTTGAAGGATGCAGACTTCTTCCTGTACCACTGCTTGAAGAAGGTGTCTTCCAGGAACTGGCAGTAGGACTGGGAGTTGAGCTTGACTCCATCCTCAACCCGAAAAGGCCCCACAAGCTCATCTTTGATGATACCAGCCCAAACCAGTACTCCACCTCCACCTTGCTGGCGTCTGAGTCGGACTGGAGCTCTCTGCCCTTTACCAATCCAGCCACGAGCCCATCCATCTGGCCCATCAAGACTCACTCTCATTTCATCAGTCCATAAAACCTTAGAAAAATCAGTCTTGAGATATTTCTTGGCCCAGTCTTGACGTTTCAGCTTGTGTGTCTTGTTCAGTGGTGGTCGTCTTTCAGCCTTTCTTACCTTGGCCATGTCTCTGAGTATTGCACACCTTGTGCTTTTGGGCACTCCAGTGATGTTGCAGCTCTGAAATATGGCCAAACTGGTGGCAAGTGGCATCGTGGCAGCTGCACGCTTGACTTTTCTCAGTTCATGGGCAGTTATTTTGCGCCTTGGTTTTTCCACACGCTTCTTGCGACCCTGTTGACTATTTTGAATGAAACGCTTGATTGTTCGATGATCACGCTTCAGAAGCTTTGCAATTTTAAGAGTGCTGCATCCCTCTGCAAGATCTCTCACTATTTTTGACTTTTCTGAGCCTGTCAAGTCCTTCTTTTGACCCATTTTGCCAAAGGAAAGGAAGTTGCCTAATAATTATGCACACCTGATATAGCGTGTTGATGTCATTAGACCACACCCCTTCTCATTACAGAGATGCACATCACCTAATATGCTTAATTGGTAGTAGGCTTTCGAGCCTATAAAGCTTGGAGTAAGACAACATGCATAAAGAGGATGATGTGGTCAAAATACTCATTTGCCTAATAATTCTGCACTCCCTGTATGTACATTTCTTAATGAAAGTGCATGCAATAGCACATAGAGTATCAGATTAGATGGGATAGGATTCTAGGTAGGGAGATTCCAAACGAGGAGTGGAAAACTCTATGCCAGAATATTTCTAAAACACACAGAAGCATTCCGTCTGAGGAATCAGTGTATAACATACTATATCATTGGTATGTCACACCAGAGAGAGTACATCAGATAAATGGCACAACCTCAGATAGGTGCTGGAGATGCACTGGTGAAAAAAAGTTATTTTTTGCTATTATGGTGGACATGCCCAGAACATAGGGTTTTCTGGAAGGAGAATCATACTAAGGGGAGGTGAGTATCCTGCACCAGGTGATCATAATATGATACTGCTGGGCCTATCACAACAGACATTAGAGTACATGTGTTCATCAGGCTAGGTACCTGCTAGCACAGCACAATGGTTTTATAAACTGTGAAACTGCTAGTAAATTAGAAGTTGAAACATGACTTTATGTACTTTGAAAGAAAGTGCTTCAAAGTCAGATAACCTTTCTTTATTTACATGCCTTGACTGGGGAAACTTTCAATTGCACCACTTAGAGTGAGAGCATTGAAACTGTTTGATTAGGATTCAAAGCTATGCAGCCTTAATGCACTGCCCAGGATACATGGGTGAGTGTTCATAGCATATTTAACTTCAAGTACACTCAGCATGCTTTTCAATCATGTGTCATTGGAATAGGGGAGATGCAGTGGGATTGTTTGGAAGGTGTTTCATTCTGAGACTGTCCTCTATTGTATCTGTAATGAAAAGAGTTCAGCAAAAAGTAAAACCAAAAAAGAGGACCACAATACAGGATGTCCTCCCACTAAGGTCTTCATTCAGGAGCTGTTGTGAGACTCGGTAACGTTACGCAATGTAGCTGCTGGAGCTAGTGTAGGTGCCGCGAAACGGAGCGGGCTGAGATTGCAGCCCAGGGAACCACACGGGCCCCACTGAGGCTTGCCACTGGGCCCACTGCAGCCGTTAGCTTGAGAGGGATCGAGCAGTCCCCTCTGTGTTGCCTCTGTGCTGCACATCATCCCTGTACAGCTCTGTGGCCACATAGTGGCAGTTGGGCAGACATAGGTCTGCAGGATCAGAGGCGAGCTGTTTGCGGCAGGAAATGCCAAAGAGATGTAGGAGAAAGGGACGGTTCAAACTGGGAACCAAGGCAATGCCTGGGACATGTAGTATAACTGCCATTACTTGTATTAGCGTCTTTCCTCACTACCTGTTCCCTGACCGATCCCCCCGTTGTTGTTTTGTTGCCTGCCGAGACTTATGCCACCTGTTTGCTGTCTGTCCACCGGAAGTCGCAGCTGAACTGTCAACTTCAAGCAAGTCAGTCCTGCTGGAACAAGATCTTGTGAATTTATGGAAGAGGAGTGAAGTTCTCACTTTGTTGTCTCTGGGGAGTTTAACCTGAGTTTCATGAGCTCTTCCTCGAGTGACATCATTACGACCCAGTCAGCACACTGGGAGGTCCAGGTGCAAGGCAGGAAGCAACCAGGGCCTTTGAATAAAATTGAAAGGCGACTGCTGGAGGACCTTGAATACTTAAACTTCCGGGCACTGAATGACAGGTTCAGAGGAGATGATTCATCAGCTGCCACATATCATTCCTCCAGATCCAGCTCAACTATGGATTAAACCTTTGTTACTTACCCGCTACTCCAACATGTACATGTATACCAGATAAACGACAGATCTGACAGCGACCACCTCCCCAAAGAAGTGACCTTCTCATCTAGGCTATCTGCTTTGAGTCAAATAAGGGAGGCACAGGACATTGTGCACACCTACACCATCATCAACAAGTGGATCAAATCCTCCCTAGCCATTGTCAGGAACTTGCCCCTGGCCACAACTGCTATGCAGCAAAAATCTAGGGCACTGTCTAGTGAAAAATTTACCAAAACATTCCATGAGGCATTTGCTACTCCAGTCAGGAGGAGATCTGCTCACTTAGGCCACCCCAGGAACGAACATAGGGCACAAGTGGCAGCACATTGGCTGCTCAAAAAAGCAATAAACAGAACATTCAGGTCCTTGGGGAGCAGACCAGGTAAGGAAAGTCTGTGCGTCGCTGTAAGACATCAGAAGATCCAGCTAAAAAAACAAAAATGGGCTATGAAAAGGGCACAGGATGATGACCTCTGGGCTAAGCTGATTCAGATTCTAAAGATAACAACAGTGTCCGGTTCTGGTCCACCATCAACAAACTTCTCCAGCCCGAGCATGGAAGCATTACCTCCTATTTCTTGGAGGCCACCTGGGCACATTTTTTAGTGGATCATTTTAACCAGTATGACACTGACAGAATTTTGAAGCCTACCCAGGAAGCTCCGCACTCAGTCTTCCCTCTAGGGTCAAACATGGCGGATGAGGCTGTGGTGTCTAGGTATGTGAGGTATGTGGGGTCTGGAATCTCAGAAGGTTCTGTGGGAGAAACAGGAGAGAGAATGCGAGAGCAGGCGAAAGCGGCAGTTGTTGAGAGTTGGTGGTTTGGGTCTTTTCCTATCATCTACTTATGAAACTTCAATAAACCCTTGTGAAATACATCATCCTTCGTGAACATTGTCTTCTGATTACCACACATGACGACGAGTGACAAGTGGACCCGGAAACAGATCTACTTCGGCATAAGAGAAAAGACCCTAACATCAGCTGTGCACACTTTGGAATTGTGCACATCCTTTTTCATGATCCTTGGCATGTGAGTGTCTTTATGCCTATTTATATATATATAAAATAAAAAGGAGAAGGGAAGGGACATGGGAGCCTTACGGACAGTTAGCTGAAGGCTCGAGCACACGCTCATGGCATTGGCGGTCTGGCTCTTCAGGGGTAAATGGTCCAAGGTGCACTGGAGAGCAACAGGCGATCGGAGGAAGCGGTGATGGCCTAATTATTTTCTTTTCATGCCGTGTGTAAAAGCGAAAACAACAAGTGATGGACGGAATGCTGAACATTGTCAAACACTCCCAGTCATAGATCTGGGTTTAATCCATCGTTCTTTTGCTCACCATGCCACCCCAGTTTGGACCCAGCCATATGCAAATCAGTCTTGACCCTGTTCCTCATGGGAACAGTCCAGACCGAACTGCCAAGCCAGGTCCTCACTGGACCGGAAACAAGCATCCTGGGACCGGTTTCGGGGTTTCACCCCTCATCAGCCAGATTAGCTTGAATCCAGTGGCATGGGAAGCACGGGACCCACGTCTGGGCATACCCTTCCCACTTAGGGCGACAAAGCAAAAACAACAAGTGATGGACGGAATGCTGAACATTGTCAAACACTCACCCCCAGCCATAGATCTGGGTTTAATCCATCGTTCTTTTGCTCACCATGCCACCCCAGTTTGGACCCAAGCTTTGGCTGGAATAGTTCAATTATTTAAACTGGATATCAAACCAAGAGGTTTTGGGGGTGTGCCTATACGACTTTTAGAATATTTTTGGGGCACCATTGAGTTCAAAGACATGATTGTGCCAGGGAAGATATATGTCTCCATGAAGGGTGATTCTTTGATGAGCTGGATGCATCAGCGTGATTTTAATGTAAAAGCGGAGTCAGCAAACTTATTACTTTTGTATATTAACAGCGTCTTCGGCTGCTCGTTGTTGACGCAGCGCATTAATTGTTTTTGAATGCGGCATGGATGCAGGAATCCCCGGAGCTTTGCGTTGCCTGGCAACTAAAAGAAACAAACGAAGGTCTACTATAGTGAACAGATGCTTTTAGGCTAAGGCTTATGTTTTCAATACATGCAATAGAGGAAGAGACAATTTGACTCCATATATATATATATATATATATAGATATATATATATTTCAACTGCTCCTGCTGTTCTTCCAACGCTGGCCTTATGGAGCTGATGCACCATTATGGGCGCAGGACCCATATTTAAATATCTCAATTTGAATTGTAGAAAAACGGCACTCATATATATATATATATATATATATGTTATTTTTTTAACGATATTTTTGGCTAACATTTTTCAACATGCAGAATGTACCAGCACTGGCGTTTTTCCTGTCCTCTCCTGCAGATCCGCCTATTCCCTGGATCAAGTGGAAAACATCTTCACCCATTATGCCAGGGTTTGAGGCACTTCTTTAAGTGCGGAGAGGAAAACCTCTCTTTTGATGCACTGCTTGGGATCAGAGGGGCAACAGATATTTGAACATCTACCAGATCTTCCAGATCATGATACCTCAGATTTAAATAAGTATGAAATATGCATTAAGAAGCTGGACTCACTCTATCTCCCTAAAATTAGTACACTGTATCATTTTGGACGCAGAACACAGCATTCAGGGGAGTCAGTTGAAGAGTGTATTACGGAGTTACGAAAATTGGCATCTACATGTAATTTTGGGGCATTGCATGATGAAAGGTTAAGAGATCAACTGATGCCAGGGTGTGCTACTGAGAAAGCCTGGGAGAGAATGTGGCACAAGGATAATCCATCGTTGCAAGAAGTTTTAATTGCTGCAAAGAATTTTGAGCATTCCAGGGCCTGCATTGACGTTTTGAAGAACGACTCTTCTCTGGGTATTAGTGGGTCTGAGAGTAAGAAAGGGGATTTTGTACAAGTCATACAAAAAGCTAAGACTGATAACAGAGGAGTGGATCCTAATAAGTCTAATGTACGGTGTATGCAAGGAAAGTGTTTTAGATGTGGTAATGAGAGTCACTTTGCAAACAATAAAATATGCCCTGGATGGAAAGCCATCTGTAAATCTTGAGGAAGAAAGGGGCATTTCTCGAAGTGTTGCAGATCGATGAAAGGTTCAAAGAAAGTACAAGAGATAGATGTGGATGAAGATGAGAAGAACTCTGAACAGAGGAATTTTATTTTTCAAGTTAAAGGTTTTTCTCTTAATGGCCCATTGGAACTGGTCAAAGTGAATGGATGCTTGGTTAAAATGCTTTTTGACTCTGGAGCTAAACTTACTCTTGTTCCAAATACATTTTTTTTAACAAGCTTTGGCTGGAATAGTTCAATTATTTAAACCGGATATCAAACCAAGAGGTTTTGGGGGTGTGCCTATACGACTTTTAGAATATTTTTGGGGCACCATTGACTTCAAAGATATGATTGTGCCAGGGAAGATATATGTATCCATGAAGGGTGATTCTTTGATGAGCTGGATGCATCAGCGTGATTTTAATGTATACTTAGATCCAAATGCTGATCCCCGGTATGCGTTAGAGGTGATGCTGTCAAGAATATGTGTTATGTCTCTCCCACCAAGGAGATAGGAGAGAAGTCAGTGACCAGTCTAGAAAAAAATATTGATGCTAAATGGACTAAAGAATTTCCAGAAGTATTTGTTGAAAGGATTGGTTGCCTTAAGAATTATTCTCACCTCATAAGATTGAAATCAAATACTGTTTCTAAGGATGCTAAAGTAAGGGGGTACCATTATCAGTGTGAAATGATATGAAGAGAGAATTGGACAGATTGGTTGGTGAAGGAGTAATACAGGAAGTGGAGGGACCTGAATGGTTGTCTCTGGTGGTTATGGCACGTAAGGCTAATGGTGGGGTGAGATTGCCTGTAGACTTGAGAGAGTTTAACAAAATGGTGATTGCGATCATTATCCTCTTCCTAACATTTGTGAATTGTTATGTTCTCTTAACGATGCTAAACACTTTTCTTCTTTTGATTTAGCATAGGCATATCATCAAATAATGCTACACTCAGACTGTCAAGACTTAACTGCATTTGTAACACCATTTGGAACATTTAAGTATGTGAGAATGCCATTTGGGCTGATCTCGGCTGCAGCAGTTTTTCAAAGAGTTATGGAACACATTCTGGAAGGACTGGAAGGTGTTAAAGTGAATCAGGACAATGTATTAATTGTGTGATCTGATAGTGGAGAACATGATAGTCGACTGCCTGATGTGTTATCACGGCTGCGTGATGGATGGTTGACATTGAAGGCGGAGAAGTGTAAATTTGATGTGATAGAGATTGAGTATTTGGGCCATGTTGTGAGTGATAAAGATATTCAGCCTAAAGCTGAACTTGTTGATACAATTTGTAAAGAGGAAGTGATGACATTTTTGGGCATGATAGGATTTTATAGCAAATTTATACCTAATATGGCTCAGAAAATATCAGCTATGAGAGAAGTATTACGGAAAGAAAAAGAGTTTAGGTGGTCGGGAAAGTGTGAAGAGGAGTTTTGTTTGGTGAAACAATGTTTGAACTCTGCTTCTGATCTTAGTAGTTTTGATACAACAAATGAGTCTTGGATTTTAACTGATGAGAGTTCTAAAGGATTGGGGGCGGTTCTTACGCAGAAGAAGAGTGGTGTTGAGCGGACAGTTTTATTTGTATCTTGTGCTTTGAGGGGTGCGGAATGAAATTACTCTGTGGTGGAGAAAGAAGCACTTGCAGTGTATTGGTCAGTACGTAAACTGAGAAAGTTCTTGTGGGGAAGGAAATTTTTAATTAAAACAGACCGCAAACCTCTGAGGGAGGTGTTTGGTAAGAAGGGGATTTGCTTGGTCTCTGATAGGATACGGAAATGGGTTGTGGCACTGCAGGAATTTGATTTTGAGGTGGGTTATATTCCAGGAATTGACAATGTATTAGCGGATTGTCTTTTGAGGATGGTGAATGTTGAAAATACTACTAGTGAAGGGGATGAGGATTTTGAGGAAGCAGAAATTAAGGTGTGTGAGATCTCTGAAGGGATTTTGTCTCAAGAGAGTTGGAGAGTTGAATTAGAGAAAGGATGTAATTTTGATGAAGTTCATTTCTATGGTTCATAATGGGTGGTGTGAGAGGAATGTGTGTGAGGAAGAGTTAAAGGGTTTTTGGCAGGTCAGGAGTGAGTTGTCAGTGGTGGATGGGTTGCTCATGAGAGATACAAAATTAGTTCCTCCTGTAACTGTGAGGGAGACCCTTATTAGGCATGCTCATATGAGTCACATGGGCATAGTCAAGACAAAGGAAAGAGTAAGAGAAGGGTATTGGTGGCCTGCTATGGATGTAAAGATTGAGAGAATGGTCAGAGAATGTATGGAATGTTCAATGGGTGACAAAGGTTTGAAATGTGGGACACAACCTATGGTGTTGAGGGAGCAGGCAAGTGGTCTGTGGTCAGACATAGCAATTGATATTTTGGGACCCATAAGAGTCAACTCTTTTGATTGATATGTAGTAGTTTGCCTAGATATGTATTCGCAATGGCATGAGATAAAGATTGTGGGTTCTATGGAGTCTAAGGTCATCATTGAGTTTTTAGAGAGTTTGTTTGAGAGGGAAGGGTTTCCTACTTCTATTCTTTCAGATAATGGTGTACGGTTTACGTCAAAAGAGGTTGAGAGTTTTATACAGGAGAGAGGCGTGAGACATAAGAAGACTGCGCTTTATCATCCATAGAGTAATGTTGTTGTGGAAAGGTTTATTAAGGTTTTCAAGGAATGTGTGCAACTAGCTTTGTCTTCAGGTGGTAATTGGGAGGTTGCTGTAAGGGAAAAGGTAAGAGAATATCGTTTTACTCCACATTCTTCTACTAGTGTTTCTCCTTTTCAGTTATTCAGAGGAGGGAAGCCCAACACTCAAATTCTGCCATTGTGGGTTACTGAGAAACGATTGATGGTGGATGGTCAAGTTGATGGAATGGATGATTAGAAAGAAAGAGAAAGAGAGAAAATGGTGCTTAGGAAGATGAAATACGATGAGAGGAAGCCAGAGAAAGACACGGTGGGGAGTGTGGGGGATTGGGTGAAAGTAAAATTACCTAGAAAGATGGGTCGTACCAAATTTAGTCAATCTTTCAAGGTGATCAAAGTGTTTAAAAATGCGGTAAGGTTGGATGATCACAGGGTGTGGAACCTTAATAGAGTTGCAAAATTTGTTCCAGTGGATGTAGACTGTGAGGGTGTTCCAAGTAAGAACATACCCAGTAATGATGCTGTACAAAGAAACAGTAGGTCCCAATGAGTCAGAAGTAATTCGGTTTTTATGAAAGATTATGTTAGATGATGGTATTCGTGTATCATGATATGTGTTACTTATTACAATGTTATTTTTAGTTGGTTATAATATTTTTGTTCTAATATATGTTAAGTTCAATGTACAATGTTAAGAAATAAGTATAGTGTTCTTGTTATGAAGTGAGGGAGGTGGTGTGGTGTCTAGGTATATGAGGTATGCGGGTTCTTGTATCTCAGAAGGTTCTGTGGGAGAACCGGGGGAGAGAATGGGAGAGCAGGAGAAAGCGGCAGTTGTTGAGAGTTGGTGGTTTGGGTTTTTTCCTATCATCTACTTATGAAACTTCAATAAACCCTTGTGAAGTACAACGTCGCTTTCTGGGCCTGAACCCTGGCACTGGTCTTCTCTCAAATTAGAAGCCAAGGCATCCTACCCGCATCATAGAGTGGCTCCATAATTTCCCCTATATTTAAAAGTGGCGATAAAGCCTTGACTACTAAATATCATCTAGTAGCACTCAATAATAATGAAGAAAAGTACTTCACCGGGACCTTGCTTGAAGAGCTAACTGTGTGGTCTTCCAGCAATTCTATCATTCCACTGTATCAGACTGGCTTTTTAAAAAAAGTAAGGCACAGTAACAAACATCCTGTCAATTTCTCTCCTAATGGATGCATCAAAAAACTAAAAAATGTTGCTGCTCTTCCGCTTCATTTCAATGTGGGAAAGCTCTGGAGCAAGCTGAAAGATCCCGCAGGCCCTGCTAGATATGCTGATCTTACTCCACAAGGACACATGGGTGCAGGTCAAGCTTGGTGCTGGAATGCACCTACCCAGAAAAATTCAGACAAATCAAGGTCTGAAGCAGGGGTGCGTTTTGACACGACCTTTTTCAATCTCTTCTTGGTGGACTTAACAAAACATTGCAATCCTGCAATGCCCACGCTCCAAACAGGGGGCTCTACAATCTTTAGCTTTCTTTATGCCAATGACGTGGTCTTAGTCAGTCATACCCAGGTGGGGCTGCAGAGGCTTCTCAACACCACAAGGTCCTATTCTTTGACCAATGGCCTGACCATCAATCTAGGGAAAACCAAAACCATGACGTATAACATCAGGATAAAAAAGCTTCAACATGGTTCTGGGAGACATCAAATCAAATCAAATCAAATCATAAACATTTATAAAGCGCGCTACTCACCCGTGCGGGTCTCAAGGCGCTCGGGGGAAGGGGTTACTGCTGCTCGAAGAGCCAGGTCTTGAGTCGTCTCCGGAATGCGGAGTGGTCCTGGGTGGTCTTGAGGATGGTGGGGAGGGAGTTCCATGTCTTGGCCGCCAGGTAGGAGAAGGACCTCCCACCCGCCGTGGTGCGGTGGATGCGAGGGACGGCGGCGAGAGTGAGGTTGGCGGAGCGAAGATGACGGGTGGGTGTGTAGAAACTGAGGCGGCGGTTGAGGTATTCGGGTCACTTGTTGTGGAGGGCTTTGTGTGCGTGGGTGAGGAGCCGGAAGGTGATCCTTTTGCTGACGGGAAGCCAGTGTAGGTGTCTCAGGTGGGCGGAGATGTGGCTGTTGCGGGGTATGTCGAGGATGAGGCGGGCGGAGGCGTTTTGAATTAGCTGCAGACGTTTCTGGAGTTTAGCGGTGGTTCCTGCGTATAAGGTGTTACCGTAGTCCAGGCGGCTCGTGACGAGGGCATGGGTCACGGTCTTTCTGGTGTCGGCGGGGATCCAACGGAAGATCTTTCGAAGCATGCGGAGGGTGAGGAAGCAGGAGGATGATACGGCGTTGACTTGTTTGGTCATGGTGAGAAGAGGGTCCAGGATGAATCCGAGGTTGCGTGCGTGGTCTGAGGGGGTTGGTGCGGTGCCAAGGGCCGTGGGCCACCAGGAGTCGTCCCAGGCGGTCGGAGTGTTTCCGAGGATGAGGACTTCCGTTTTGTCTGAGTTTAGTTTGAGACGGCTGATTTTCATCCAATCTGCGACGTCTTTCATTCCATCCTGCAGGTTGGTCTTGGCGCTGGTGGGGTCCTTGGTGAGGGAAAGTATCAGCTGAGTGTCGTCGGCGTAGGAGTTGATGATGATGCTGTGTTTGCGTACGATGTCGGCGAGGGGGCTCATGTAGACATTGAAGAGAGTCGGGCTGAACGAGGAGCCTTGAGGGATGCCGCAGATGATCTCGGTGGGGTCTGAGCAGAAAGGTGGGAGGTATACTCTTTGGGAGCGGTTGGAGAGGAAGGAGGTGATCCAGTCCAGGGCCTGTCCTTGGATCCCGATGGAGCGGAGGTGGGTTATTAGGGTGCGGTGGCAGACGGTGTCGAAGGCAGCCGAGAGGTGGAGGAGGATGAGGGCGACTGTTTCTCCGTTGTCCATCAGGGTTCTGATGTCGTCTGTGACGGAGATGAGGGCGGTTTCTGTGCTGTGATTGGCTCGGAATCCGGACTGAGAGGGGTCGAGTAGGTTGTTGTCTTCAAGGAAGTTGGTAAGTTGCTTGTTGACGGTCTTCTCTATGACTTTGGAAGGGGATTGAATCAGGATCAGGATTGAAAACACAGACAAGTACAAATTACTAAGGGGCATTATTGATAAAAATGGTTCCTTTACTGGCCAGAAAGAAGCCATTAAAAGGAGAGGCATGGACCTGGCTGTCACATTGAAAAGCCTTAAAAGAAGGAAGGCTAGATTATCTCTGATGCCCTTCCTCCACGTAGTTCAAGCAAAACTGACACCAATGATCACATATGGGAGTGAGTTATTCAGGGGTAGCGATGCCAGGGATTTAGCACTCTATTATAGAACTATTTTCTCTCTTCCACGCTTCACTTCATCAGCACAGATCTGCCTGGAGAATAGGTTGCTCAAATAGTCTTTGACAAGTCAGGGAGCTTATATAATTTGCCGGAAGAAAATCAGCAAAGGGGAGCCCAACACACTAACAACCGTTTAGGAGAAGTAGCAAGACAGAGACCTGTCTCCAGCAGGACGATACCTCTTGGAATCTCTAGCAACTACCAGGGTCACACTGTTCTGGGGGGTGCCTAAAAGCCATCAGGTATTCAAAAAGTTTGTCTGGAAATCCTTAAAAATCGATTCACTCCCCGATGACAAGTCTCTACTGGCGCATAGAAACCATGGATGAATGACGTTAAATAATTACAATGCTATGGCACCATTGAACTGTTTCAGCACAGGGTATTCAGCTTTTGTCAAGGAGCCATTCCAACGTTGCCAGCTGGGGCTGCCTCCTCTGAAACTGCACCTTCCCCCTTGGCTTTTGGAGAGTTCAGCAAACAAGTGTCGACTTTGTGACCTGGGAGATGGTGACTTGCTTCATTTGGTTGGTTACTGCCATGCGCTGAGGGAAGGAAGGAGACAGTTGCTAAAAGCTCCTTTTAATCAAAGGGATATCTGCATACGGAGGCAGGCGATGTACGCCTGTTTGGCCCAGGGGATCCCAGCTGAATTGCTGGTTTGCTAAATTTTTGTTGGAGGCACGCAAAAGACTACCTTATTACTCAGTGAGTTGCCCTACCACACAGGTTCCGGGGATGACTGAAGAAATAGGGGTTGGACCCAGGGGACCTCGAGCAGATCTGCCAACTAGTCAAATTTATGATGAAGGTAGGCAAAAAACTACTTTACAACTGCCCACCACACTAGGGCCGGACACGACCTAGGAATGAGGGGATTGATAACTCCTGTGAGGTACAGTCTTGCTGAAATTATAGGCAAAATATCAATGCATGCAGCTCTGCTGTCATTGTGAAGGGGGTTTGTCTGACACTGGTCTCTGTGGGAGGGTGATCACTCCACCCATGTGTGCTGTCCCGCTGTGACTAGGAGAGGGGTCAACTGGCACTGGTCACCAGGGGAGGGAGATCACTTCACTATGTTTGCAGTTCTGCTGTCACCCTGAGGTGGGGGGCTGCCTGGCACTGGTCACCCCAGTAGGGTGACCGCTTCAGGCCTGTCTTTCATCCATGCTCTGTTGGCCCCTAGGAAATTCGCTTCTACTGTGCACTCTGCACTTTATCACAAGTGCAAGCCTGGCCCCTCGCCCCTTTATTACCTAGATGTGCCCTCTCATGACAGTGCCTTTAGCACTGGTCACTTAATTTTAATCACATGACACGAAGCATGCTGTCTGCATGTCGAAGATCCTTGTTGTTGCTTGAATTTACTACCTGCTGCTGTGGAGCATGACTGTGCAGCAGATCTTCTTCAGATTTTTAACCCGGGTCATCTTTTGTCCTAATTGAAAGTGGGGTATGTGTTTTATGTTTGGCTTTTTATTAGTCTAATAACAATAGATATGGGGGCTTGTTTGCTCATGCACGGGTTTTAATTAGTTTACTCATTTTGTGGCTGCTATTGGTGCCCACAGTAGAAGTTGTAATCTGTATTTCATGTTTTTATGTTGCTGCTTGTTGCAAAGGTTTTAAGTAACTTGGCAATAAATAACCTTTAACCTTTAAATTCAGGGCAAAGAATTGTCAATGCCACAGAACTGTTAGGCAAGTGATATAATATAGGGTGTGGTAGATACACAGTCAGTTTATTATGTGTAACACCAGAGAAACACACAGTCAAATGCACGCCCACTTAGACAAACATAAAAAATGATGAACACAAACTATTAAACATTTCCCTAAGTGCACAAAAGCTTGCATGCACAACATAACCAAATAACACACAAAGCCATGCACAAGGAAGATACTTAAAAAATGTAACTCAAATATCCCCACATACATTCACACAAACAAATACTCTAAGATAAACATGTTTCTCATGCAGATAGTGTAAGGATTGGTGGTATGAAAAACAATAATTTAATGATGATTTATTTGAAACCTCCTGCAGTGAGGCAACTGTTAATGCCATGCCATTACAACAGAGCACATCATGAATCATATGATCCAAATAAGGTTTTGCTCAGTTTAGGTGCTAAATTGAGCTTTTAATCACAGTTCTCTTGAAGAATCATCGACTGGGTGATGCAATGCCCAACAGAAGACCAAATCAGAGGCATTAGGTGGATCTCATTATCTACACTGGAGGACATTAACCGAGCAGATGATCTACCCTTGCTCTCTCGAATACACCAGTGCACACACACCAGGATATGCATGATTAGCTATCTGGCCTCAGTATCTATGCATACCTGCTATATCCTTTTCACAGCAAGTAGGCCTGAAGATAGAAATTATGAGCCATGCCACTCAAATTCCAAACCTTTCATCAAACAAGGTAGATAGAGAGAACCTAACTATGACTGAAGAGTTCACCTACTTAGGCAGTAATAACACACATGATGGAGTGGCATACAGTGACATCAAGAGTACACTGATGAATGCCAGGAATTCCATCAGGATGTTGAACGATGTGTGAAGGTCATCTCAGGACAGCTTCAACACCAAGCTGAGACTTTACCAGAGGTTTACCTATCCACACTCGTGTATGGATCACATTGCTGACAGATGGCAAAAAGCTACATTACTAAAACTCTCAGCTTTCCACACCAGTAACCTGAGAGGAATCTTGTGTATTCTCTGGCTACAAACCATCTACAATCTGGAACTGCTCACCAGATGCAAACAAGAGAACATGGACACCATCATTATGAGAAGCAGATGGAGATGGATAAGACTCGTAAAGGACAGTAGTAGTCGTTTCTTGCGGATGATTACTGAAAATCAAAAGGTGGCTGATATTTTAAAGTAGGATTAATCTGACATAATGGTGCTAATATCCGAAGGCTATGAATGTCAGTATAAACCATTTGTCATCTTTCAACTGCTGCAAAAGTATCACAAAGTACCAATAACTCTGGTTTTACATCACATTTGACTCACTCATCTCCAAGCATCACTTCTTGACTGGTGACATATGTGTCTATACCCTACAACATTGACTGCAAAGTGACTAAACATGTCTGTTTGGTGCATAGCTTACAACACAAATAGGCCCTCATTATGAGTTTGGCTGGCGGAAAAGGCTGCCCAGCAAACTCCTGTGGTCTGGTCACTGCCAGTTTGGTGACCTTCCCGCGGCCCCCTATTACGAGTTTCCCGCTGGGTCAGCTGGCGGAAACAGAGTTTCTGCCTGCTGGGCCAGCAGGAAACAGCCCACAACATTGACGCCGGCTCATAGTCGAGCCGATGGCAATGTTGCGGTGCATAGGGTCTACTAAGCAGACAGTGAAAAGCAAGACGGGGCTGCCAAGTGCATGGGCAGTCTCCCGTCTCCACCAGCTTTTACATAGTGGTGCAATCGTCACGTAAAAGCTGATGGAGGGGGGGTCGTAACCCCCAGGGTGGCGCTGCATGCAGCACTGCCCTGGCGGATTAGGACCGCCAGCATGGTCATAGTGTGGCGGTCTGACCACCACCAAAGTGGTCAGACCACCGCTTTGACGGCAGTAAGACAGCCACTGCAGGTCTGGCAGTCCTAGGACCGCAATACTCATAATGAGGGCCACAGAGTTGCTGCACTGAGCTCTGCACTGACAGGTAGTTGTACTGGCACCAAACATTGATTTCCAGCTATTTTTTTAAAAAGGTTTTTGTTTCGGTTTCCTAGTCTCAAAAGTGAACACATTTCATTTGAATAGTCATCCAATTAATAATTATCAAAGGCATTTGAGTTCCACAGAAGGCAAGAGATGGCAAGCAGGAATTTGTGGAGCGGGCACTAGATCTTCTTACAAGATCTTAAAAGAGATAATTCCACTTTGAGTGTGGTCACTGTGTTTGTAACTGGCTAGTCAGGCCTGCACTTTGTACTCAGGAGCAGCCAATAAGCAATTTTAGAGCAATTCTCTTCCCTTTGCGATCATGCTCATGTGGTCGAAGCTGAGGTCTATTTCACTTTGAAGAGGACGTGTTTGTGGTTGTTGCTTAACCGGTTGTGTGCCCAGGACAAGGTGATCTCGTCCAAGGTGCCGGTTCCCCGGTGCCTTGGATGAGATCACCTCGTCCTGCTATGGGCCCCCGGGGGACCGCTAGCGCTCCCCCGATGGCCAGTCACACCCCTCCCCTAGGCAGGGAGGGAAGGGGAATTGCTTCCCCTTCCACCCCGCCCCCCTGTGATTCCCCCATGGCATCTGATGACGTCAGCGCACTTTCGCACACCGACCTCATCAGAGGCCTTCCCTCCGGCGCTGGAAGCTCAGCTTTCAGCACCCGATCAGAGGAGAAATGCAAAGCATTTCTCCTCCGATCACGTGAAGGGGGCAGAGAAGCCTGAAAGGAGAGGAAAGGCCTTTCTCTGAGCATTTCTGCTGGCCGATCGCGATGCGATTGGGCAGCATAAATGCCACTAGACACCAGGGATTTTTTTTTTTTTAGTTATTTGAAATAAAGGGGCCGCTCCTTGGGGGGCAATTTATTTCTTGGCATTTCTGCAGATCGGCCTAAAATTATTAGGCCGATCAGCCCGGGGGGGGGGGGGGGCAGAAATCCACTAGACACCAGGGAAAACATGTATTTATTATTTTTTTTATGTTTGGGGAGTGAACCCTTGGGTATGGGTCGCTCCGGAGGGGCAAATTATTATTAGGCCATTTCTGTCCCCCCTGGGCAGAAACCACTAGACACCAGGGAATATATTTTTTTGTGGGCTCTTTGAAGTAAGGGGAGCAGCCCTTTGGGCAAGGGCTGCTCCTCGGAGGACAAATCATTTCTAGGCCATATCTGCCCCCCCTGGAGGCAGATCGGCCTAATATTATCAGGCCGATCTGCCCCGGGGGGGGCAGAAATCCACTAGACACCAGGGATAATTTTTTACATTTTTTTTGTTTATTTTTTCATGTTTGGGTGGCGACCCCTTGGCAAGGGTCATTATTAGGCGATTTCTGCACCCCCTGGGGGCAGATCGGCCTTGCGATCTGCCCACAGGGGGGCAGAAACCACTAGACACCAGGGAATATTTTTTGTGTGGGCTATTTCAAGTAAGGGGAGCGGCCCCTTGGGCAAGGGACACTCCTCGGGGGCAAATTATTTCTAGGCCATTTCTGCCTCCCTGGGGGCAGATTGGCCTAATATTATTAGGCCGGTCTGCCCCCGGGGGGGGGGGCAGAAAACCACTAGGCACCAGGGATAATTTATTTTTTGATTACTTTTATTTTTTTATGTTTGGGGAGCGACCCCTTAGGTAAGGGTCGCTCCCAGGGGGGCAAATTATTAGTAGGCCCCCACGGGGGCAGAAACCACAAGACACCAGGGATTTTTTTTCTTTTTTTATACTAACGCATAAGGGGAGCAGCCCCTTTGGCAAGGGCCACTCCAGGGGGGGGGGGCAAAATATTTTTAGGCCTTTTCTGCCCCCCCTGGAGGCAGATCGGCCTAATATAATTAGGCCGATCTACCCCAGGGGGGGCAGAAACCTCTAGACACCAGGGATATATATATTTTTGTATTTACTTTATGTTTTTATGTATAGGGAGCGACCCCTTAGACAAGGGTCGCTCCCCTGGGGGGCAAATTGTATTTAGGTCATTTCTGCCACCCTTGGGGGCAGATCAGCCTATTTTTGTTAGGCTTTGGGGGCAGAAACCTCTAGACACCATAGATTGGTGTGTGTGTATGTGTGTGTTTTGTTTGGAGGGGGCAGCCCCTTGGGCAAGGGTCTCTCCCCATGCGGGCACATTACTGTTGGCCATAACTGCACCCCTTGGGGGCAGATTGGCCTATTTTGGAAGGCCTGTCTGCCCCAAGGGGGCAGAAAGCCCACCAGAGACCAGGGAAGATTGTATTTTTTCAAAATAAGAGGTTGGGGGTATGGCCATACCCCCACCCCAAATAAATGGGGCCAAAGTTGTTCTGCCCACCAGTGGGCAGATTGGGCAATTACCCCTGATCCACACCCCAGGGGGACAGAAAGTCTACTAGATGCCAGGAAATAAAAAAATAAAAGAAAATAGTGGGGTGGTGGCAACCAACCAGTGTGGGCCTGGTTATGCCCCCACCCAAAATGAAGGGGCTAACAGTCTTTAAGCTCTCCCCCGCACACTAAAACATCTTATCTCATGGCAAGCGAGAGGACATTTGATTATTTTTGTTTTTTGTTTTACATTTGGGCCATGAGAGCTTGTAACTCTCAAAATCGTCCAACTTTGAATGGTGAGGGCTGCATTTTTTTTTACTTTGGGACGCTGCCATGTAGAAAAATCCACTAGACCTAGACACATCTGAAAACTAAACATCTAGTTGATTCCAGGGTGGAGTGCTTCACATGCACCCCGCACAATTTCCTTACCCACAATGCCCTGCAAACCTGCAACTTTGCTGGAAAGCACACATTTTTCCGAAATTTTTGTGATGGAACCTTCTGGAATCTGCAGTAATCCACAAAAATCCTACCACCCAGCATTGTCTCATCTATACCGATAAAATTTCTGCTGCACTTGTCAGCCTAAAAATTTATTTTTTCAAACTGCTCTTTTGGACCCACTTTGGTTCCCCCTCAATTTCAACATGTTTTTGGCTCTTCACTGTCACAAACACTTGGCCCACCTACACAAGTGAGGTAACATTTTTACCGGGAGACTGAGGGGAACGTTGGGTGGTAGGAAATTTGTCTGGGTTTGGTAGGTTTCCCTAGATGGCTGCTGAGCCCAGGACCACAAAAACGCAGGTGCCCCCCGCAAAAACAGGTAGTTTTCTCTTTGATAATTTTGATGTGTCCACGTTGTGTTTTGGGGCATTTCCTGTCGCAGGCACTAGGCCTACCCACACAAGTGAGGTATCATTTTTATCAGGAGACTTGGGGGAACGCTGGGTGGAAAGAAATTTGTGGCTCCTCTGAGATTCCAGAACTTTCTGTCACCAAAATGTTAGGAAAAAGTGTTTTTTTTGCCACATTTTGAGGTTTGCAAAGGATTCTGGGTAACAGAACCTGGTGAGAGCCCGACAAGTCTCCCCATCTTGGATTCCCCTAAGTCTCTAGTTTTAAAAAATGCACAGGTTTAGTAGGTTTCCCTAGGTGGCGGCTGAGCTAGAGGCCAAAATCCACAGGTAGGCACTTTGCAAAAAACACCTCTGTTTTCTTTGAGAAAATGTGATGTGTCCACTTTGTGTTTTGGGGCATTTCCTGTTGCAGGCACTAGGCCTACCCACACAAGTGAGGTACCATTTTTATCGGGAGACTTGGGGGAACGCTGAGTGGAAGGAAATCTGTGGCTCCTCTCACATTCAAGAACTTTCTGTCACCGAAATGTGAGGAAAAAGTGTTTTTTAGCCACATTTTGAGGTTTGCAAAGGATTCTGGGTAACAGAACCTGGTGAGAGCCCGACAAGTCACCCCATCTTGGATTCCCCTAGGTCTCTAGTTTTCACAAATGCACAGGTTTGGTAGGTTTCCCTAGGTGGCGGCTGAGCTAGAGGCCAAAATCCACAGGTAGACACTTTACAAAAAAACACCTGTTTTCTTTGAGAAAATGTGATGTGTCCACTTTGTGTTTTGGGGCATTTCTTGTAGCGGGCACTAGGCCTACCCACACAAGTGAGGTGCCATTTTTATCGGGAGACTTGGGTAAATGCTGGGTGGAAGGAAATTTGTGGCTCCTCCCAGATTCCAGAACTTTCTGTCACCGAAATGTGAGGAAAAAGTATTTTTTTAGGCTCATTTTGAGGTTTGCAAAGGATTCTGGGTAACAGAACCTGGCGAGAGCCTGACAAGTCACCCTACCTTGGATTCCCCTAGGTCTCTAGTTTAAAAAAATGCACAGGTTTTGTAGGTTTACTCAGGTGGCGGCTGAGCTAGAGGCCAAAATCCACAGGCAGGCACTTTGCAAAAAACATCTCTGTTTTCTTTGAGAAAATGTGATGTGTCCACTTTGTGTTTTGGGGCATTTCCTGTCACGAGCACTAGGCCTACCCACACAAGTGAGGTACCATTTTTATCGGGAGACTTGGGGGAACGCTGGGGGAAGGAAATTTGTGGCTCCTCTAAGATTCCAGAACTTTCTGTCACCGAAATGTGAGGAAAAAGTATTTTTTTTAGACACATTTTGAGGTTTGCAAAGGATTCTGGGTAACAGAACCTGGTGAGAGCCCCACAATTCACCCCGTCCTGGATTCCCCTAGGTCTCTAGTTTTCAAAAATGCACAGGTTTGGTAGGTTTCCCTAGATGCCCGCTGAGCTAGAGGCCAAAATCCACAAGTAGGCACTTTGCAAAAAACACCCCTGTTTTCTGTAGAAAAATGTGATGTGTCCACGTTGTGTTTTGGGGCATTTCCTGTCGCGGGCACTATGCCTACCCACACAAGTGAGGTACCATTTTTATCGAGAGACTTTGGGGAACGCTGGCTGGAAGGAAATATGTGGCTCCTCTCAGATTCCAGAACTCTCTGTCACCGAAATGTGAGGAAAAAGTGTTTTTTAGCCAAATGTTTAGGTTTGCAAAGGATTCTGGGTAACAGAACCTGGTGAGAGCCCCACTACTCACCCTGTCCTGGATTCCCCTAGGTCTCTAGTTTAAGAAAATGCACAGGTTTGGTAGGTTTCCCTAGGTGCCGGCTGAGCTAGAGGCCAAAATCCACAGGTAGGCACTTTGCAAAAAAACACCTGTTTTCTGTGGAAAAATGTGATGTGTCCACGTTGTGTTTTGGGGCATTTCCTGTCACGGGCACTAGGCCTACCCACACAAGTGAGGTACCATTTTTATGGGGGGACTTCGGGGAACATAGAATAGCAAAACAAGTGTTATTGCCCCTTGTCTTTCTCTACATTTTTTCCTTCCAAATATCAGACAGTGTGTAAAAAAGACGTCTATTTGAGAAAAGCACTGTTATTCACATGCTAGTATGGGCACCCCAGAATTCAGAGATGTGCAAATAACCACTGCTCCTCAACATCTTATCTTGTGCCCATTTTGGAAATACAAAGGTTTTCTTGATACCTATTTTTGACTCTTTATATTTCAGCAAATGAATTTCTGTATACACGGTATAGAATGAAAACCCACTGCAAGGTGCAGCTCATTTATTGGCTCTGGGTGCCTAGGGTGCTTGATCAACCTACAAGCCCTATATATCCCCGCAACCAGAACAGTCCAGCGGACGTAACCGTATATTGCTTTCAAAAATCTGACATTGCAGGAAAAAGTTACAGAGTAAAACGTAGAGAAATACGGCTGGTTTTTTCACCTCAATTTCAATATTTTTTTATTTCAGTTGTTATTTTCTGCAGAAATCCCTTGTAGGATCTACACAAAATTACCCATTGATGAATTCAGAATTTTGTCTACTTTTTAGAACTGTTTAGATTTCTGGGATCCAGCATTGGTTTCATACCCATTTCTGTCACTGACTGAAAGGATGCTGAAAGCACAAAAAAAGTAAAAATGGGGTATGTCCCAGTAAAATGCCAAAATTGTGTTGAAAAATTGGGTTTTCTGATTCAAGTCTGCCTGTTCCTGAAAGCTGGGAAGCTGGTGATTTTAGCACAGCAAACCCTTTGTTGATGCTATTTTCAGGGAAAAAATCACAAGCCTTCTTCTGCAGCCCTTTTTTCCTATTTTTCTTTTTTTTTAAACGAAATTTTCACTGTATTTTGGCTAATTTCTTGGCCTCCTTCAGGGGAACCCACAAAGTCCGGGTACCTCTAGAATCCCTAGGATGGTGGAAAAAAAGGCCTCAAATTTGGCGAGAGTAGCTAATGTGGACAAAAATTTATGAGGGCCTAAGCGAGAACTATTCCAAATAGGCAAAAAAAGGCCTGGCACAGGAGGGTGAAAAGGCCTGGCAGCGAAGGGGTTAAAGGGAAATCCATCTGTACCTTTTAATCCTAGATGGCAAAAGAATGAGCTTCGACATGTGAGGCACTGAATTTCTCACTGAACTTGATGGATATGTTTTGAAAAATCTATGTTCCTATCTTACACAATTTTACCCAGCTATTTGCCTATAAAATGTGAAGTACATTTATCTACAGTGCCTGATTCACAAATATCCTCTGCCCTTGTGGCGGGGTCCCCACAGTCGTGGGGTTGTCTCAGCACTCAAGAAGGAATCTCCACAATGAGAGTTCTCATTGTGGAGATTCTGCCCCGAGTGATGAGACTTCCCCACCGACTGCAGGGCCTCCACCATAAGTGTGGAGAGACTTTGTGAATCAGGCCCATAGAGTGTTAAAATGTCACTGCCTCACCAAGTCACAACATAATCTCCAGCCACTGCTTCAGGTCAAAATCCCTTTCCCACCTGTCAAAGAATGCAAAACTAACTACAATTAAAAACATGGTTGGGGTATCACCATCAATGTTCTCAGTAGCTAAACCCACTTTTTACACATGGATGACACTTTAATTCTGCTGAAGAAAATGGTGAAATTCCCAAATTTCATTTTACACAAAATTCATGAAATTTCTCAAAATTTGATCTTAATTGATTTTGCATAACTTTTATGCAACTCACTTAAAAAAAACTTGTGATATACTAGTAGGAGACTTGTCCGCACAAAAAAGGTCTTGCTGAGAGATATTTTTTGCTAATAGCAGTCTTGCCACCTCAAAAAGGTCTGGAATGTAAATGAAATTAAACTGCGACAGAAAGATGTATCCAAGGTGTAACCTCTGTTCTCCATCTGTGGGGCAGGCACTGCTTTAGGGAGGAGTTAGTGACATTAGGGGTGACAGCAGAATGAGGTGATGTTCAACCCTTATCTGTAACACCATGGGCCCAACTCTTAACACATATTTATAAATCCACTGCTGTATTACTACTGCTAGGTACTAGTGTAGATTTATAGGTTTTGGAAAACCACATAGCAAAACAACATGAACTTTCATTTTTTTTCCACTGTAATTTTTTTTCCCCAAGGTGAACCCCCATAAAGTTTGGGATGTTCTTTTCTCCTTTTCTATCTTGAAGGGGAGCTACTCCAGGCCTTTGCTGAAATAAATCTCTAGCCATTGCCAGGATGTGAAAGGTTGGAGAGCGTTTTGCGACTAGCAGCAAACTGACAACTTTGTAAGTGCTCATGAACTTTCAAAGCAAACCATCCACCTTTCTGCCCACTTTCTACCCCATGCTTGGGATTTACAGGAGGGTAATTGCATGGATTAGTGGTGTAAATTGTGCAGTAATAAAACCATTTGTCTGGTATACTTTTGCATATACCTGCCAGGAAACAAATGGGGCCATTTTAGGCATTACTCATAGGTTTATGATCATAAGTAGCTTTATGAATATGGTTCCATGTCCATTTCTTGGCCGAGAGAACTGCCAGTCTCACTTTCCTCTTAAGTCAGAATGGAGTTGAGCACCATCACCAAGCCTTCCTTTTCAAGTACTGGTGCTGTCTATTGGAGGTTATAGTTGGGATCTAGAGGGATATTGATTTATAAATGTCCTTTCCTCTTACTCCTCCTTGATAGCAGCTGTGGTGGGCACAAGACTCATAGAACTTGGTAGCAAAATATTGCATCTAAATTGTCAGACAGCAAAAGTGTCTCCTAAAAATTGTTTACAGAAATATCACCCAATCGGAGTAAGTAACAGAAAATCTACATCCAGTGGGGAAATATTTTTGTAGAAGATATTTAAGACTCTACATTTCTGTTAGACAATATTATTGCTAATGATACTCTGAAATGAAATCACACACAATCTCTGTTTATCCCTGTGGACAAGGAGTCTACTAGGCTTTCCCTATCTGACTCCTATCTGCTTTTGGGAGAGACTTAGGGGGTCATTACAAGTTTGGCAATCTGAGGACTGTTAAACCGGAGGTGGCAGTTGGACTACTGTACTCCTTGCAGTTTGACTGTCAGATTACAACTCTGGCAGTCAGACTACCAGGAGACCTCTGCCACCCCCAGGATCATGGATCCCAATGGGTTGGCACAGGTCAGAGTCATGGTCATCCTCAGCGGTGCCCATAGCAGCACCGCAGTGCTGATCACAACTCCACATTCCACCAGCCTATCCATGCAGTTTCACTACCATCAAAAGGCTGGTGGATAGCCAGTGCTGGGGGCCACAGCAGCCGAGGCCAATGCCACCAGACTGTTTCTGCCTGGCTGACCTGCGAAAACGTTGTAATATGGCAGGGGATGAGGCCTCTAGTATGATGGCAGCCTCACCTCTGAGGGTTTGGCAGTCTGACAGTCGGACCGCCAAACTCATATTGAGCCCCTTAGAAAAATGTTACTGTGTGATCAGTGTTTTTACGATAACATTGAGTAAATCAGGGGTCTACAACCAGTTGATTGCGAGCTACCAGTAGCTCCCAGACCCTTTCAGAGTAGCTCACACTCTGGAGTTCATTTTTAAATAAGCACAGGGTCACATATTTCCATTTGAAGTTTAGGGAAGGCTGTGTTTATTTTACATTACTATCATCAGGCTGCAGACAGCAGGACCTGATGAGGAGCAGTGCTGGATTCAGATTTACGACCCAGGGCTCAGAGGCGAAAAACTGAGGCACTGAGGTACTTAAATCTTAAGTAAAAGTCCTTGTCAACTCAATATTGAAGCATGAGAACAAGATTATGGCCTTCATTATGACATTGGCGGTAAATCCCACTTACCGCCACACTGAGGGCTGCCAACTTACCAGCATGGCGGCGGATATCAGTTCACCATATTATCACACACACATACACAATCCAACAGACTTCAGCCACACACACAAATCCACCAGACCAAAGGTCAGTGATAAAGTGGCGGTATCAAAACCCACACCCTTACGGCAACAGAACAACGTCCACCACATTATGACCCACGAATCACCACGGCAGACATTGAACGACGATAAACTATTGGCGGTATATATAGCCGCGCTCACAATGGACACCCATGTACAAAACAACACCACATTGGACAATTCAAACAGCACACGCCTGTCACCCATACACACACCACACTCACACACCCACACCACTATAAAACACACACCCACATTACCCATAACCCTTTATGGCCACAAAGCATTGCCAACAGAGAGACACCAAGACCACAGACACAACTAAAGCCACATACTACTCACACCTATACACCACTCACGCACTCCACATCACACACCCCAACACATTACCCAACACACCCTCACCAACACACATCACATTACACCCATGGCACCACAAAGACACTCCTGTTTCACAGAAGAGGAGTTAAGGGTCATGGTGGAGGAAATGGTCAGGGTAGAGCCACAGCTACTTGGAGAACAGGTGCAGCAGATAGATATGGCGGAGAATCGTGGACAGGGTCAACGCCGTTAGATAGCACCCCAGAACTACGGATGACATCAGGAAGAGGTGGAACAACCTACGGGGGAAGGTACATTCCATAGCAGCAAGACACCAGTTCGCTATACAGAGGACTGGTGGTGGACCCCCACCTCCTCCCCCACAACTCACAGCTTGGGAGGAGGAAGTCTTGGCAATACTGCATCCTGAGGGCCTGGCCTGAGTCCGAAGAGGACTGGACTCTGGTAAGTCATCTCTCTACTATTATCACACTCCTAACTGCATGCCATCAAATACCCTCACCCTCACTCCCATCACTCCACTACATGCCACACACCCCACCATCACATCTCATTCATCCCAATGCCAAGCCCTGCATGCTGTACCAATGCATGGACACCCCTCAGAGCCCTGCATTGACACTCATCGCTAAATCATGAACAGCATAGAGAATTAACAATCCCACCATATACTAACATACAAAAGTGAAAGCTGGCAGGGCAAATCCCACCATAGAGGGGAAGCCACGGATGTACAATATGTCAGACACATTAACCATGACACATCATTTACACCCCCACAGATACCCCAGCCAATGTCAGTGGAGAAGAGGTGCCAACACTATCCAGTCCCCCAACTGAAGAGGCCCACAGTGATCACAGCAACTCTGGTCTTCAGGATCTGGATGATCAACCTGGCCCCTCAGGGACCACTGCACAGCTGATCACCCAGGCCCAGTCACACACCACCACCTGAGCCTCCCCCATCTAGAAACACTACCACAGCACCCACCCAGCGTACCGACACCTCCTGTCCTCAGGACACATCAATCAGCAGTGTGTCCACCTCTACAGGGACCCCAGGCCACACCTTGGACACAAGACAAACAGGGATCTGGGTTCAGTGGCAGTCGGCATAGGGTTCAGGGGACAGAGGCACAGGCCAACAGGGAAACTTGGACTGCGGTGCGATGGGGGAGGACAGGCCCAGGGAAACCAACTCTCCAGGAGGCACTCTCCGAGATCCTGGGAGCCTATCAACATTCCCAGGACATGATATGCCAGATCCTGGACAACGTGCAGAGAACAGGCGGCTGCAGGAGGGACAGTACCAGGGGATCAGGGAGGACTAGCAGGCCATCAACAACACCCTGATCTCCATGGCCAACATTAGGAGGGAGGCAGTCTCACACCAGAGGGCCACTGCCACTAGCCAGACATCTGAACAGCCTTCCACTTCCTCTTGTGGCCAGGAGGCCCCGCCACAGGACTCACAGGCCACCAGCACCCCTCCCACTGCAGAAGGTGAACCACCCCGCAAACGTTCCCTGCGATCCAGAGAGAAGCCAGGGACACTTGCCAAGACCCCCGCCAGGAAATTAGACTCTCCTGACTGTCACCCTTGTGTCCCACTCAGTCACCCTGTCCACCTTGAACTGCCATTGCTCCCCTTCCTATGTCCCCTTGGACAATGCACCTGTGCTACAAAAAGATGTTAGCACTTCAATAAACACCCTTTGAAAAAGTCAATTTGGAGTATGTCATGTATATCCAATATGTATTCATTGAAACAGGTACAAACATTGAAAATGAACTGTACATAGAATGAGCATAGATTTATGACCTGCGGGTGGCTGTAGTGATCATACTAGGAGTATATGTCCAGTCACCAACATCTGCAAAATGAATTGCCAGAGGGAACAGTAAGTGGGCAATATCAGCATGCCATTGCCACACAGATTACAACCACAGTCATTGAAATGTAAAGTTACACTGTACTACCTGTGTGTCATTGGAAGTATTGTTGAATAACTGATGTTCTGTTGTCCTCGTCCTCTTCCTCTACCTCCTCATCCTCACTGTCTACAGCATCTACTGCTGCTACACGGGCATCTCCAGTCTCCTCCTCCTGCAGAAAAGGGACATGTCATCTGAGGGCCAGGTTGTGCAACATGCAGCATGCCACTACTATATGGCAGACCTTCTTGTGTGAGTAGCACAGGGATCCACCTGTTAGATGGAGGCACCAGAACCTGGCCTTCAGGAGGACAAAGGTAGGTTCAATAATACTTCTTGTTTGCCCATGTGCCTCATTATAACGTTCTTCTGCCCTTGTCCTGGTAGCCCTCACAGGGGTCAGCAGCCATGACATGTTTGGGTAACCAGAGTCACCTGCAAATCTTGAGGGACAACATTTAGCCACACACTATCCTATATGGCCAACCCCATACCCATACACCAACATCTACTGGGTGGGAACAAGGGCTCACCTATTAGCAACACCCTGTGCCTCTGTAGTTGGGACATCACATTTGGGATGCTGCTATCCCTCAGGACAAAGGCATCATGCACCGACCCAGAATACTTAGCATTGACGTGGGAGATGTACTGGTCTGCCAAGCACACCATCTGAACATTCATGGAGTGGAAACTCTTATGATTCCTTAACACCTGTTCATTCTGCCGGGAGGAACACAAATGCAATATGTGTTCCATCAATCGCACCAATTATGTTGGGGATATGTCCCATTGGCCAAATACTCAACCTGGGGGAAAACAGTGTATCTGCATATGTGTTTTATCAGGGCAGACAACACTCTTGTCAGCACTATTGAGAACATTGGTTGTGAAATTCCTGCTGCCAAGCCCACTGTCAATTGGAAAGAACCAGTTGCCAGAAAATGGAGTACAGATAGCACTTGCACAAGAGGGGGGATCCCAGTGGGGTGACGGATAGCAGATATCAGGTCAGGTTCCAGTTGGACACACAGCTCTGTGATTGTGGCCCTGTCCAGTCTATAGGTGAGGATAATGTGCCTGTCCTCCAGTGTTGCCAAGTCCTCCAGGGGTCTGTACACAGGGGTATGTCTCTATCTGCTATTCAGCCGCAGTGATAGGTAACTAAGGGACACAAGAGTGAGGAGGCTGTCACAAACTGAACATTGGAGCCAAAACAGCAGTTTGCAATTTGTAAACCTATAATGGGTCAGTGTGATTTGTCCAGTATGTGCCTATTTCTCCTGTGACGCAGCAAAAATCCATAGGGCTGCCTCCTCCTGAAATGGCATCCACCTCTCCTGAATGGAGGGGCAGGTGGAAGTGCGGTAAATCCGCTGACATTGTGCGCCATGACAGGAGGCGGTCGGGAACCGCTGTGCAACTCCTCATTGGTTAATATTGGCCCTTATAGGGTACAGTGGCCAATGGTGATCTACGCTGGGGGTGACGGTATGCACCACCGCGGACGTGACTGCCATTTTCATTCCTCACTTGCCACCTGACCTTCCACAGGAAAGGACCTACACTGCATGTGCTGCTGTGACCTGTGTCTGGAACCTACCATGGCCCGTGTGACTGGGAAAAGGTCCCCAGCCTTCACTTCGGAGGAGTTGGAGAGACTGGTGGATGGGGTTCTACCCCAGTACGGACTGCTGCACGGGCCTCCAGACCAACAGGTGAGTACACTGTGGGCACGATGCATGTGGCATGGATGCATGGAGTGGTGTTGTGAAGGCCTTGTGTAAGGGGGTGGTGGGTGGATGTCCTCTTTGCTGCATACAGCTTGTGTGCTGGGCTATGTGTGTGCCAATGGTGTTGGGAATGGGTATGGTGGGCCATATGTGTAACAGGCTGAACTGTTTGTCTAATGGTATTTTCCTGTGTGTATTGCCTCTGCAGGTCAGCGCCCATCAAAAGAAGGGTATATATGGCGTGCCAGCGGCAAGGGGGTGCGGACCCTGTGAGTCTATAGCAGGCGGAGCACCCACTGTCACAAACTGTGGGAGGACCTGAGACGCTGGGCACGGAAGATGGCAGAGGCCCAGCTGGGTATGGCCTCCCAATGAGGAAGGGGTGCCCGTCAAACTCTGACCCCCCGATGGCCCACATACTGGTGGTGGCCTATCCAGAGCTGGATGGGCGCTTGAGGGCATCACAGCAGCCACAAGGGGGTGAGTACAGTGCCCATCATTACAACATACGCCTGGTGGGGTGGTATCCGGCTGGCGGATGTCTGTCAGTCGGTGCCCCTAGGCCAGGCCTGACATAGCAGCGTACGTCCTCCGGAGGCTAGGGTTCTGAAGCGGGCTCTGAAGGGATAATCCTGCCTACCTAGCTTGTGAGCATGTACTACTGGTCAGGGCTGCGTGGGTCCCAGGTGTGCTGCAGTTGGCGGGGTGTGCACCTCCTCATGCCATGGTGGTTAGCAACGTCAGTGGTGGTGCAATGCATAGGGCGGAGGCCTGTTCCCTGTGTGTGAGGGTGCTGTGTACGCCAACAGCGGAGTTGGTGCAGCCATTGACCCAGTGTATCCTTTGTCGCTCTCCCTCCCTTTTTGTTTTGTCATCCTGTCCTTATGTGCATAAGCATCATCTCGTGGAGGAGATGTGGTAATGAGGGTCACTTTTCAAACAATAAAATATGCCCTGGATGGAAAGCCATCTGTAAATCTTGTGGAAGAAAGGGGCATTTCTCGAAGAGTTGCAGATCGATTAAAGGTTCAAAGAAAGTACAAGAGATAGATGTCTTTAAGGATGAGGAGAACTCTGAACAGAGGAATTATATTTTTCAAGTTAAAGGTTTTTCTCTTCATGGCCCGTTGGAACTGGTCAAAGTGAATGAATGCTTGGTCAAAATGCTTTTTGACTCTGGAGCTAAAATAACACTTGCTCCGAAGACATTTTTTTAGCAAACTTTGGCTGGAAGAGTTAAATTATTTAAACCGGTCATCAAACGAAGAGGTTATTGGGGTGTGCCTATACGACTTTTAGAATATTTTTGGGGCACCATTGAGTTCAAAGACATGATTGTGCTAGGGAAGATATATGTCTCCCTGAAGGGTGACTCTTTGATGAGCTGGATGCATCAGCATGATCTTAATGTATACTTAGATCCAAATACTAATCCCCCGGTATGCGTTAGAGGTGATGCTGTCAGGAATGTGTGTTATGTCTCTCCCACCAAGGAGATAGGAGAGAAGTCAGTGACCAGTCTAGAAAAAAATATTGATGCTAAATGGATTAAAGAATTTCCAGAAGTATTTGTTGAAAGGATTGGTTGCCTTAAGAATTATTCTCACCTCATAAGATTGAAATCAAATGCTGTCCCTAAGGTTGCTAAAGTAAAGGGGTACCATTATCAGTGCGAAATTATATGAAGAGAGAATTGGACAGATTGGTTGGTGAAGGAGTAATACAGGAAGTAGAGGGTAATGAATGGTTGTTTCCCGTGGTTATGGCACATAAGGCTAATGGTGGGGTTAGATTGTGTGTAGACTTGAGAGAGCTTAACAAAATGTTGACTGTGGATCATTATCCTCTTCCTAACATTTGTGAATTGTTATGTTTTCTTAACAATGCTAAACACTTTTCCTCTTTGGATCTAGCATAGGGGTATCATAAAATAATGCTACACTCAGACTGTCAAGACTTAACTGCATTTGTAACACCATTTGGAACATTTAAGTATGTGGGAATGCCATTTGGGCTGATCTCGGCTGCAGCAGTTTTTGAAAGAGTTATGGAACACATTTTGGAAGGACTGAAAGGTGTTAAAGTGTATCAGGACGATGTATTAATTGTGGGATCTGATAGTGGAGAACATGATAGTCGACTGCCTGATGTGTTATCAAGGCTGCGTGATGTAGGGTTGACATTGAAGGCAGAGAAGTGTAAATTGGATGTGAAGGACATTGAGTAGTTGGGTCATGTTGTGAGTGATAAAGATATGCAACCTAAAGCTGAACTTGTTGATACAATTTGTAAACTGGAAACTCCTCAAAACAAAGAGGAAGTGATGATATTTTTGGGCATGGTAGAATTTTACAGCAAATTTAAACCTATTATGGCTTAGAAAACATCAGCTATGAGAGAAGTATTACAGAAAGAAAAAGAGTTTAGGTGGTCAGGAAAGTGTGAAGAGGAGTTTTGTTTGGTGAAACAATGTTTGAACTCTGCTTCTGATCTTGGTAATTTTGATACAACAGATGAGTCTTGGATTTTAACTTATGCGAGTTCCAAAGGATTGGGGGACAGCTCTTATGCAGAAGAAGAATGGTGTTGAGCGGACAGTTTTATTTGTATCTTGTGCTTTGAGGGGTGCGGAATGTAATTACTCTGTGATGGAGAACGAAGCACTTGCAGTGTATTGGTCAGTACATAAACTGTGAAAGTTCTTGTGGGGAAGGACATTTTTTATTAAAAGAGACCACAAACCTCTGAGGGAGGTGTTTGGTAAGAAGGGGATTGACTTGGTCTCTCATAGGATACGAAAATGGGTTGAGGCATGGCAGGAATTTGATTTTGAGGTGGTTTATATTCCAGGAATTGACAATGTATTAGCGGATTGTCTTTTGAGGATGGTGAATGTTGAAAATAGTACTAGTGAAGGGGATGAAGATTTTGAGGAAGCAGAAATTAAGGTGTGTGAGATCTCTGAAGGGATTTTGTCTCAAGAGAGTTGGAGAGTTGAATTAGAGAAGGATGTAGTTTTGATGAAGTTCATTTCTATGGTTCATAATGGGTGGTGTGAGAGGAATGTGTGTGAGGAAGAGTTAAAGGGTTTTTGGTAGGTCAGGAGTGAGCTGTCAGTGGTGGATGGGTTGCTCATGAGAGATATGAAATTAGTTCCTCCTGTAAGTGTGAGGGAGACCCTTATTAGGCATGCTCATATGAGTCACATGGGCATAGTCAAGACGAAGGAAAGAGTAAGAGAAGGGTATTGATGGCCTGCTATGGATGTAAAGATTGAGAGAATGGTCAGAGAACGTATGGAATGTTCGATGGGTGACAAAGGTTTGAAGTGTAGGATGCAACATATGGTGTTGAGGGAGCAGGCAACTCGTCCGTGGTCGGACATAGCAGTTGATATTTTGGGACCCATAAGAGTCAACTCTTTTGATCGATATGTAGTAGTTTGCCTAGATATGTATTTGCGATGGCCAGAGGTAACAATTGTGGGTTCTGTGGAGTCTAAGGTCGTCATTGAGTTTTTAGAAAGTTTGTTTGAGAGGGAAGGGTTTCCTACTTCTATTCTTTTCAGATAGTGGTGTACAGTTTAAGTCAAAAGAGGTTGAGAGTTTTATACATGAGAGAAGTGTGAGACATAAGAAGGCTGCGCTTTATCGTCCATAGAATAATGGTGCTGTGGAAAGGTTTTTTAAAGTTTTGAAGGAATGTGTGCAACTAGCTTTGTCTTCAGGTGGTAATTGAGAGGGCGCTGTAAGGGAAGAGTTAAGAGAATATCGTTTTACTCCACATTCTTCTACTGGTGTTTCTCCTTTTCAGTTATTCAGAGGAAAGAAGCCCAACACTCAAATTCTGCCGTTGTGGGTTACTGAGAAACGATTGATGGTGGACGGTCAAGTTGATGGAATGGGTGATTAGAAAGAAAGAGAAAGAGGGAAAATGGTGCTTAGGAAGGAAAAATACAATGAGAGGAAGGCACTGAAAGACATGGTGGTGACTGTGGGGGATTGGGTGACAGAAAAATTATCTTGAAAGATTGGTCTTACCAAATTTAGTCAACCTTTCAAGGTGATGAAAGTGTTTAAAAATGCGGTAAGGTTGGATGATCACAGGCTGTGGAACCTTAATAGAGTTGCAAAATTTGTTCCAGTGGATCAAGACTGTGAGGGTAGTCCAAGTAAGAACATACCCAGCAATGATGCTGTACAAGGAAACAGTAGGCCCCAAAGAGTCAGAAGTAGTCCGGTTTTTATGAAAGATTATGTTAGATGATGGTATTAGTGTATCATGATATGTGTTTCTTCGTACAATGTATAATGATTTGTGTTTCTTATTACAATGTTATTTTTAGTTGGTTATAATATTTTTGTTCTAATATATAATATGTGAAGTTCATTGTACAATGTTAAGAAATAAGTATAGTGTTCTTGTTATGAAGTGAGGCAGGTGGTGTGGTGTCTTGGAATGTGAGGTATGCGGGTTCTGGAATCTCAGAAGGTTCTGTGGGAGAACCGGTAGAGAGAATGGGAGAGCAGGAGAAAGCAGCAGTTGTTGAGAATTGGTGGTTTGGGTCTTTTCCTATCACCTACTTATGAAACTTCAATATGACCTTGTGAAGTGCATCATCTCTTCGTGATAGTTGTCTTCTAATTACCACAGAGGCACTAATCAAGGAGTAGATAGAAAAAGGATAAAGGGATAGTGCCCCAGACGCCAACTGCATCCCTCCAGCAATTTTCAAACAGGACGCCGCTTTCTGGGCCTGAACCATGGCACTGGTCTTCTCTCAAATTAGAAGCCAAGGTACTCAAGCCGTATCATAGAGTGGCTCCATAATTTTCCTGATATTTAAAAGTGCAATAAAGCCTTGACTACTAAATATCATCAAGTAGCACTCATTAATAATGAAGAACAGTACTTCATCGGGACCTTGCTCGAAGAGCTAACTGTGTGGACTTCCAGCAATGCTAGCATCCCACTGAATGAGACTGGCTTTTTAAAAAAAGTAAGGCACAGTAATAAACATCCTGTCAATTTCTCTCCTAATGGATGCATAAAAAAACTGAAAAATGCTGCTGCTCTTCTGCTTCATTGACTATAAGGCAACTTTTGACCACATCAATCTGGGAAAGCTCTGGAGCAAGCTGGAAGATCCCGCAGGCCCTGTTAGATATGCTGATCTTACTCCACAAGGGCACATGGGTGCAGGTCAAGCTGGGTGCTGGAATGCACCTACCCAGAAAAATTCCAACAAATCAAGGCCTGAAGCAGGGGTGTGTTTTGACACAACCCTTTTCAATCTCTTCTTGGTGGACTTAACACAACAGTTGCAATCCTGCAATGCCCACTCTCCAAAAATAGGGGTCTCTACAATCTTTAGCTTTCTTTATGCCGATGACGTGGTCTTAGACAGTCATACCCAGACGGGGCTGCAGAGGCTTCTCAACACCACAAGGTCCTATTCTTTGACCAATGGCCTGACCATCAATCTAGGGAAAACCAAAACCATGACGTATAACAATAGGAAAAAAGAGCTTCAACATGGTTCTGGGGAGACATCAGGATTGAAAACACGGACAAGTACAAATTCCTAGGGGCCATTATTGATTAAAATGGTTCCTTTACTGGCCAGAAAGAAGCCATTAAACGGAAAGGCATGGACCTGGCTGTCACATTAAAAAGCCTTAAAAGAAGAAAGGCTAGATTATCTCTGTTGCCCTTCCTCCGCGTAGTTCAAGCAAAACTGACACCAATCATCACATATGGGAGTGAGTTATTCAGGGGTAGCAATGCCAGAAATTTAGCACTCTATTATAGAATTATTTTCTCTCTTCCACGCTTCACTTCACCAGCACAGATCTGCCTGGAGTTTAGGTTGCTCAATTAGTCTTTGACAAGGCAGGGAGCTTTTATAATTTGCCGGAAGAAAATCAGGTAAGCGGAGCCCAACACACTAACAACCGTTTTGGAAGAAGTTGGAAGACAGAGACGTGTCTCCAGCAAGGCCATACCTCTTGGAATCTCTAGCAACTACCAGGGTCACACTGTTCTCGGGGTGCCTAAAAGCCATCAGGTATTCCAAAAGTTTGTCTGGAAATCCTTAAAATCCCCGATGACAAGTCTCTACTGGCGCATAGAAACCATGGATGAATGACGTTAAATAATTACAAGGCTCTTGCACCATTGAAATGTTTCAGCACAGGGTATTCAGCTTTTGTCAAGGAGCCATTCCAACGGTGCCAGCTGGGGCTGCCTCTTCTGAAACTGCACCTTCCCCCTTGGCTTTTGGAGAGTCCATCAATCAAGTGTCAACTTTGTGATCTGGGAGATGGTGACTAGCATCATTTGGTTGGTTACTTCCATGCACTGAGGGAAGAAAGGAGACAGTTGCTAAAAGCTCCTTTTAATTAATGGGATGTCTGCATACGGATGCAAGCGGTGCACCCCTGCGTTGACCCAGGGGATCCCCAGCTGAATTGCTGGTTTGTTAAATTTCTGTAGAAGACACGCAAAAGACTACCTTATTACTCAGTGAGTTGCCCTACCACACAGGTGCTGGGGGTGACTGAAGAAATAGGGGTTTGACCCAGGGGATCTCAAGCAGATCTGTCAACTAGTCGAATTTATGATGAAGGTAGGCAAAAAACTACTTTACAACTGCCCACCACACTAGGGCCGGACACAACCTTGGAATGAGGGGTTTTATAACTCCTGTGAGGTACAGTCTTGCTGAAATTATAGGCAAAATACCAATGCATACAGCTCTGCTGTCATTGTGAAGGGGGTTTGCCTGACACTGGTCTTTATGGGAGGGTGATCACTCCACCCATGTGTGCAGTCCCGCTGTCACTAGGAGAGGGGTCAACTGGCACTGGTCACCATGGGAGGGAGATCACTTCACTATGTGTGCAGTTCTGCTGTCACAAGTATGATGGGGGGCTGCCTGGCACTGATGACCCCAGTAGGGTGACCGCTTCAGGCCTTTCTTTCATCCATGCTCTGTTGGCCCATAGGAAATTTGCTTCTTCTGTGCACTCTCCACTTAATCACAAATGCAAGCCTGGCCCATCGCCCCTTTATTACCTAGATGTGCCCTCTCATGACAGTGCCTTTAGCACTGATCGCTTAATTTTAATTATATGACACGAAGCATGCTGTCTGCATGTTGAAGATCCTTGTTGTTGCTTGATTTTACTACCTGCTGCTGTGGAGCATGATTGTGCAGCAGATCTTGTCCAGGGTTTTAACCCACGTCATCTTTTTTCATAATTGAAAGTTGGGTATGTGTTTATGTTTGGCTTTTTATTAGTCTAATAACAATAGATATGGGGGCTTGTTTGCTCATGCACGGATTTTAATTAGTTTACTCATTTTGTGGCTGCTATTGGTGTCCACAGCAGAAGTTGTAATCTGTATTTTGTGTTTTTATGTTGCTGCTTATTGCAAAGGTTTTAAGTAACTGGGCAATAAATAACCTTTAACCTTAACCTTAACCTTTAAATACAGGACAAAGAATTGTCAATGCCACATAACTGTTAGGCAGGAAATATAATATAGGGTGTGGTAGATATGCAGTCAGTTTATTATGTGTAACACCAGAGAAACACACAGACAAATGCACGCCCACTTAGACAAACATAAAAAGTGCTAAACACAAACAATTAAACATTTCCCTAAGTGCACAAAAGTGTGCATGCACAACATAACCAAATAACACACAAAGCCATGCACAAGAAAGATACTTAAAAAAATAATACTCAAATATCCCCACACACATTCACACAAACAAATACGCTAAGACAAACATGTTTCTCATGCAGATAGTGTAAGGATTGGTGGTATGAAAAACAATACTTTAATGATGATTTGTTTGAAACCTCCGGCAGTGAGGCAACTGTTAATGTCATGCCATTACAACAGAGCACATAATGAATAATATGATCCAAATAAGGTTTTGCTCAGTTTAGGTGCTAAATTGTGCTTTTAATCACAGTTCTCTTGAAGTAATCATCGACTGGGTGATGCAATGCAGAACAGAAGACCAAATCAGAGGCATTAGGTGGACCTCATTCTCTACACTGGAGGACCTTAACTGAGCAGATGATCTACCCTTGCTCTCTCGAATACACCAGTGCACACACACCAGAATATGCATGTTTAGCTATCTGGCCTCAATATCTATGCATACCTGCTATATCCTTTTCACAGCAAGTAGGCCTGAAGATAGAAATTATAAGCCATGCCACTCAAATTCCGAACCTTTCATCAAACAAGGTAGATAGAGAGAACCTAACTATGACTAAAGACTTCACCTACTTAGGCAGTAATAATACACATGATGGAGTGGCATACAGTGACATCAAGAGTACACGGATGAATGCCAGGAATTCCATCAGGATGCTGAATGATGTGTGAAGGTCATCTCAGTACAGCTCCAACACCAAGCTGAGACTCCCAGAGGTTTACCTTCCACACTTGTGTATGGAACACATGGCTGACAGATGGGAAAAAGCTACATTACTAAAACTCTCAGCTTTCCACACCAGTAACCTGAGTGGAATCTTGTGCATTGTCTAGCTACAAACTATCTACTATCTGGAACTGCTCACCAGATGCAAACAAGAAAACATGGACACCATCATTATGAGAAGCAGATGGAGATGGATAAGACTCGTAAAGGACAGTATTAGTAGTTTCTTGCGGATGATTACTGAAAATCAAAAAGTGGCTGATATTTTAAATAGGATTATTCTGACATAATAGTGCTAATATCCGAAGACTATGAATGTTAGTATAAACCATTTGTCATCTTTCAGCTGCTGCAGAAGTATCACAAAATACCAATAACTCTGGTTTTATATCACATTTGACTCACTCATCTCCAAGCACCACTTCTTGACTCGTGACATATGTGTCTTTACTCTACAACATTGACTGCTAGGTGACTAAACATGTCTGTGTGGTGCATAGCTTACAAAACAAACAGGCCATCATTATGAGTTTGGCTGGCGGGAAAGGCTACCCGCCAAACTCCCGTGGTCAGGTCACTGCTAGTTTGGTGACCTTCCTGGCCCAGCAGGTCAATGGCAATATTGTAGAGCATAGGGTCTGCTAAGCAGACAGTGAAAAGCAAGACGGGCTGCCAAGTGCATGGTCAGTCTCCCGTCTCCACCAGCTTTTACATGGCAGTGCAACCGTCACGTAAAAGCTGGTGGGGGGGGGGTCATAATCCTCAGGGTGGCGCTGCATGCAGCACAGCCCTGGCGGATTAGGACCGCCAGCATGGTCATAATGTGGCGGTCTGACAACCACAAAAGGGGTCGTACCACCGCTTTGACGGTAGTCAGACTGCCATTGCAGGTCTGGCAGTCCTAGGACTGCCATACTCGTAATGAGGGCCACAAAGTTGCTGCACGGAGCTCTACACTGACAGGTAGTTCTAACGGCACCAAACATTGATTTCCAGTTTTGTTTAAAAAGGTTTTTGTTTCGGTTTCCTAGTCTCAAAAGTGAACACATTTCATTTTAATAGCCATCCAATTAAGAATTATCAAAGGCATTTGAGTTCCACAGAAGAAAGAGATGGCTAGCAGGAATTTGTGGACCGGGCACTAGATCTTCTTACAAGATCTTAAAAAAGATAATTCCACTTTGAGTGTGGTCACTTTGTTTATAACTGGCTAGTCAGGCTTGCACTTTGTACTCAGGAGCAGCCAATAAGCAATTTTAGAGCAATTCTCTTCCCTTTGCGATCATGCTCATGTGGTAAAAGTTGAGGTCTATTTCACTTTTAAGAGGATGTGATTGTGGTTGTTGCTTAAAGGGAAATCCGTCTGTACCTTTTAATCCTAGATGGCAAAAGAATGAGCTTTGACATGTGAGGCACTGAATTTCTCAGTGAACTTGATGGACATGTGGTGAAAAATTCTATGTTACTATCTTACACAATTTTACACAGCTATTTGCCTATAAAATGTGAAGTACATTTATCTACAGTGCCTGATTCACAAATGTCCTCTGCACTTGTGGCGGGGGACCCACATTCGTGAGGTTGTCTCAGCACTCAAGGAAGAATCTCCACAATGAGAATTCTCATTGTGGAGATTCTGCCCCGAGTGATGAGACTTCCCCCCGACTGCAGGTCCTCCACCTTAAGTGTGGAGGGACTTTGTGAATCAGGCCCATAGGCTGTTAAAATTTGCCTCACCAAGTCACAACATAATCTCCAGCCACTGTTTCAGGTCAAAATCCCTTTCCTACCTGTCAAATAATGCTAAAATAACTACAATTAACGACATGGTTGGGGTATAACCATCAAAGATCTCAATACCTAAACCCACTTTTTACGCAAGGATGACACTTTAATTCTGCTGAAGAAAATTGTGAAATTCCCAAATTTAATTTACACAAAATTCATGAACTTTCTCAAAATTTGATCTTAATTGATTATGCATAACTTTTGTGCAACTCACATAAAAAAAAACTTTTGATATGTAGTAGTAGGAGACTTGTTCGCACAAAAAATGTCTTGCTGAGAGATATTTTTTGCTAATAGTAGTCTTGCCACCTCAAAAAGGTCCGGAATCTAAATGAAATTAAACTGCAACCGAAAGATGTGTCCTAGGTGTAACCTCTGTTCTCCATCTGTGGGGAGGCAGTGCTTTCGAGAGGAGTTAGTGACATTAGGGGTGACAGCAGAATGAGGTGATGTTCAACCCTTATCTGTTATCACCATGGGCCCAACTCTCATCAAATATTTATAAATCCACTGCTGTATTACTACTGCTAGATATTAGTGTAGATTTATAGGTTTTGGAAAACCACAAGAACTTTCATTTTTTTTTTCCACTGGAAAATATTTTTACTCAAGGTGAAGCCCCATAAAGTTTGAGATGTTCTGTTCTCCTTTTCTATCTTGAAGGGGAGCTACTCCAGGCCTTTGTTGAAATAAATCTCTAGCCATTGCCAGGATGTTAAAGGTTGGAGAGCGTTTTGTGACTAGCAGCAAACTGATAAGCTTGTGAGTGCTCATGAACTTTCAAAGCAAACCATCCACCTTTCTGCCCACTTTCTACCCCATGCTTGGGATTTACAGGAAGATAATTGCATGGATGAATGGTGTAAATTGTGCAGTAATAAAACCATTTGTCTGGTACACTTTTGCATATACCTGCCAGGAAACAAATGGAGCCATTTTAGGCATCACTCATAGGTTTATGATCCTAAGTAGCTTTATGACTATGGTTCCATGTCCATTTCTTGGCAGAGAGAACTGCCAGTCTCACTTTCCTCTTAAGCTAGAATGGAATTGAGCACCATCACCAAGTCTTCCTTTTCAAGTACTGGTGCTGTCTATTGGAGGTTATAGTTGGGATCTAGGGAGATATTGATTCATCAATGTACTTTGCTCTTACTACTCCTTGATAGCAGTTGTGGTGGGCACAAAAATCATAGAACTTGTCGCAAAATATTTCATCTAAATTGTCAGACAGAAAAAGTGTCTCCTAAAAATTGTTTACAGAAATATCAGCCAATTGGAGTCAATAATAGAAAATCTACATCCAGTGGGAAAATATTTTTGTAGAAGATACTTAAGACTCTACATTTCTGTTAGACAATATTATTGCTAATTATATTTTGAAATGAAATCACACACAACCACTGTTTATCCCTGTGGACAAGGAGTCTACTAGGCTTTCCCTATCTGACTCCTATCTGCTCTCGGGAGAGACTTAGGGGGTCATTACAAGTTTGACAATCTGAGGACTGTTAAACCAGCAGTGGCAGTTGGACCACCGCACTCCTTGCAGTTTGACTGTCAGATTACAACTCTGGCAGTCGGACTAGCAGGAGACCTCTTCCACCCCCAGGATCACGGATCCCAATGGGTTGGCACAGGTCAGAGTCATGGTCATCCTCAGCGGTGCCAATAGCAGCACCGCAGTGCTGATCACTACTCCACATTCCACCAGCCTATCCATGGCAGTTTCACCACCATCAAAAGGCTGGTGGATAGCCAGTGCTGGGGGCCACAGGAACCAAGGCCAATGCCACCACACTGTTTCTGGCTGACCTGCGAAAACATTGTAATCTGGCAGGGGATAAGGTCTTGAGTATGATGGCAGCCTCACCTCTGAGGCTTTGCTGGTCTGACAGTCGGATCGCCAAACTCATATTGAGTCCCTTAGAAAAAAGTTACAGTGTGATCAGTGTTTTTACGATAACATTGAGTAAATCAGGGGACTACAACCAGTCGATTGCGAGCTACAAGTAGCTCCCAGACCCCTTCAGAGTAGCTCACAACCTGGAGTTCATTTTTAAATAAGCACAGGGTCACATTTTTCCATTTGAAGTTTAGGGAAGGCTGTGTTTATTTTACATTACTAACATCAGGCTGCAGACAGCAGGACCTGATGAAGAGCAGTGCTGGATTCAGATTCATGACCCAGGGCTCAGAGGTGAAGAACTGAGGCACTGAGGTACTTAAATCTTAAGTAAAATTCCTTGTCGACTCAATATTGAAGCATGAGAACAAGACTATGGCCCACATTATGATATTGGCGGTAAATCCCACTTATCGCCACGCTGAGGGCCGCCAACTTACCGGCATGGTGGCGGATATCCGTTCACCATATTATGACACACACACACCAATCCGACAGACTTCAACCACACACACAAATCCACCAGACCAAAGATCAGTGTTAAAGTGGCAGTATCAAAACCCACACTGTTACGCCAACAGAACAACGCTCACCACATTATGACCCACGAATCATCACGGCAGACATTCAAGGGCGGTAAACAATTGGCGGTATATATAGCCACACTCACAATGGACACCCATATACAAAACAACACCACATTGGACAATTCAAACAACACACACCTGACACCCATACACACACCACACCCACACACCCACACCAATATAAAACACCCACCCACATTACTCATAACCCTTTATGACCGCAAAGCATTGGCAACAGAGAGACACCAAGACCACTGACACAACTAAAGCCACATACTACTCACACCTATACACCACTCACGCACTCCACATCACACACCCCAACACATTACCCAACACACCCTCACCAACACACATCACATTACACCCATGGCACCACAAAGACACTCCTGTTTCACAGAAGAGGCGTTAAGGGTCATGGTGGAGGAAATAGTCAGGGTAGAGCCACAGCTATTTGGAGAACAGGTGCAGAAGATAGCTATGGTGGAGAATCGTGGACAAGATCAACACTATGGGATAGCACCCCAGAACTAGGGATGACAACAGGAAGAGGTGGAACAACCTACGGGGGAAGTTACGTTCCATAGCAGCAAGACATCAGTTCGCTATACAGAGGACTGGCGGTGGACCCCCACCTCCTCCCCCACAACTCATAGCATGGGAGGAGGAAGTCTTGGCAATACTGCATCCTGAGGGCCTAGCCGGAGTTAGAGGAGGACTGGACTCTGGTAAGTCAACTCTATACTATTATCATCCTCCTACCTGCATGCCATCAAATACCCTCACCCTCACTCCAATCATTCCACTACATGCCACACACCCCACCATCACATCTCACTCATCCCAATGCCAAGCCCTGCATGCTGTATCAATGCATGGACACCCCTCAGAGAGCTGCATTGACACTCTTCGCTAAAGCATGCACAGAATACAGAACTTACAATCCCACCATGTACTGACATACAAATGTGAAAGCTGACAGGGCAAATCCCACCATAGAGGGGAAGCCACGGATGTACAATACGTCAGACACATCATTTACACCCTCACAGTTACCCAAGACAATGTAAGCGGAGAAGATGTGCCAATACTATCCAGTCCCCCAACTGAAGAGGCCCACAGTGATCACACCAACTCTGGTCTTCAGGATCTGGATGATCAACCTGTCCTATCAGGCACCACTGGACAGCCGGTCACCCAGGCCCAGTCACACACCACCACCGTTCCTCCCCCATCTGGAAACACCACCACAGCACCCACCCAGTGTACCCACACCTCTGTCCCCAGGACACGTCAATCAGCAGTGTGTTCACCTCTGTAGGGATCCCAGGCCACACCTCGCACACAAGAGAATCACACACCCCACCATCACATCTCACTCATCCCAATGCCAAGCCCTGCATGCTGTATCAATGCATGGACACCCCTCAGAGAGCTGCATTGACACTCATTGCTAAAACATGCACAGTATACAGAACTAACAATCCCACCATGTACTGACATACAAATGTGAAAGCTGACAGGGCAAATCCCACCATAGAGGGGAAGCCACGGATGCACAATATGTCAGACACATTAACCATAACACATCATTTACACCCTCACAGTTACCCAAGACAATGTCAGTGGAGAAGAGGTGCCAATACTATCCAGTCCTCCAACTGAAGAGGCCCACAGTGATCACAGAAACTCTGGTCTTCAGGATCTGGATGAGCAACCTGGCTCATCAGGGACCACTGGACAGACGGTCACCCAGGCCCAGTCACACCACCACCGAACCTCCCCATGTGGAAACACCACCACAGCACCCACCCAGCGTACCCACACCTCTGTCCCCAGGACACGTCAATCAGCAGTGTGTCCACCTCTAGAGGGACCCCAGGACACACCTCGCACACAAGACAATTAGGGATGTGGGGTCAGTGGCAGTCGGCACACGGTTCAGGGGACAAAGGCACAGGCAAACAGGGAAACTGGGAGGACTATGGTGCACCGGGGGAGGACAGGCCCAGGGAACCAACTCTCTAGGAGGCACTCTCTGAGATCGTGGGTGCCTATCAACATTCCCAGGATACGATGTGCCAGATCCTGGACAACGTGCAGGAGAACAGGTGGCTGCAGGAAGGGCAGTACCAGGGGATCAGGGAGGACTAGCAGGCCATCAACAACACCCTGATCTCCATGGCCAACATTAGGAGGGAGGCAGTCTCACACCAGAGGGCCACTGCCACTAGCCAGACATCTGAACAGCCTTCCACTTCGGCTAGTGGTCAGGAGGCCCCGCCACAGGACTCACAGGCCACCAGCACCCCTCCCCCTGCAGAATGTGAACCACCCCGCAAACGTCCCCTGCAATCCAGACAAAAGCCAGAGACACTTGCCAAGACCCCCGCCAGGAAATGAGACTCTCCTGACTGTCACCCTTGTGTCCCACCCAGTCACCCTGTCCACCTTGAACTGCCATTGCTCCCCTTCCTATGTCCCCTTGGACAATGCACCTGTGCTACAAACAGACTGGAACAATACCCTGGACATTCCTCCATCATCACCCCATCCCATGGCTCTTGCCCCTTATATGTTAGCACTTCAATAAACACCCTTTGAAAAAGTCAATTTGGAGTATGTCATGTATATCAAATATGTATTCATTGAAACAGGTACAAACATTGAAAATGAACTGTACATAGAATGAGCATAGATTTATGACCTGTGGGTGGCTGTAGTGATCACACCAGGAGAATATGTCAAGTCACCAACATCTGCAAAATGAATTGCCAGAGGGAACAGTAAGTGGGCATAGAAGTAGGAAATATCAGCATGCCATTGCCACACAGATTACAACCTGTCATTGAAATGTAAAGTTACACTGTCCTACCTGTGTGTCATTGGAAGTATTGTTGAATAACTGATGTTCTGTTGTCCTCGTCCTCATCCTCTGCCTCCTCATCCTCACTGTCCACAGGGTCTACTGCTGCCACTCGGGCATCTCCAGTCTCCTCCTCCTGCAGAAAAGGGACATGTCATCTGAGGGCCAGGTTGTGCAACATGCAGCATGCCACTGCTCTCTGGCAGACCTTCTTGGGTGAGTAGCACAGTAACACCTGTTAGATGGAGGCACCAGAACCTGGCCTTCAGGAGGCCAAAGGCACGTTCAATAATCCTTCTTGTTTGCCCATGTGTCTCATTATAACATTCTTCTGCCCTTGTCCTGGCATTCCTCACAGGGGCCAGCAGCCATGACATGTTTGGGTAACCAGAGTCCCCTGCAAATATTGAGGGACAACATTTAGCCGCACACTATCCTATATGGCCAACTCCATACCCATACACCAACATCTACTAGGTGGGAACCAGGGCTCACCTATTAGCCACACCCTGTGCCTCTGTAGTTGGGACATCACATTTGGGATGCTGCTATTCCTCAGGACAAAGGCATCATGCACCGACCCAGCATACTTAGCATTGACGTGGGAGATGTACTGGTCTGCCACGCACACCATCTGAACATTCATGGGGTGGAAACTCTTACGATTCCTAAACACCTGTTCATTCTGCCGGGGGGGACACAAATGCAATATGTGTTGGATCATTCGCACCAGTTATGTTGGGGATATGTCCCATTGCGTAAACCTTAGCCTTCACTGTGGCCAAATACTCAACCTGGGGGAAAACAGTGTATCTGCATATGTGTTTTATCAGGGCATACAACACTCTTGTCAGCACTATTGAGAACGTTATGTTATGTTATGTTATAGAGGTTTATATAGCGCCTAACTGCCAACGGCCTCGTAGCGCTTATACAGCCATAATGATGACATACTGCTTAAAATAATTATTCAGGGGATTTAAGTTTTAAATAGCCAGGTCTTCAATTCTTTTCTGAACAACAACTCTTGAGAACTAGCTCTCAGCTTGAGAGGAAGGTTATTCCAAAGTAAAGCGCCTTGGTAAGCTATCGATCTTCCTCCCCATCTGGCTTTCCTCATGATTGGAACTTTAGCCAGATTAGCTGAGGAGGATCTAAGAGGTCTGGCTGGAATATAGGCCTGAACAAGAGTTTTCAACATTTCAGGTCCCTTATCAAATATAGATCTGTGAACGTGGCACAGGGTCTTGAACTGAATCCTTTCTGCTACCGGGAGCCAGTGTAAAGAAACAATTCCTGGCCGTATTGAGTGATGTTTAGGGATGTTTAGTAGCAGACGAGCCGCTGCATTTTGTACTCTTTGCAGTCTCTGAATTACATATTTCGGGGAGCCAATGAACAACGCATTTCCATAGTCAATCCGGGCACCAATCAGTGCCTGGACAACCATTCTCCTCGCTGTGAAAGGTAGAATAGTTAACACCTTCCTCAAGGTCCTTAGTAGAGCAAAGGCGGTTCCTGCTACTCTATTTGCATGTTGTGCCATAGAGAGAAGGGGATCAAGCCATACCCCGAGGCTTTTAATCAGGCCTTTAGGAGGGGGGAGTGTTGATATTCCTCTCAGTATGCTGGAGTTAAAAGGGGGAATTTTATTTCCAAAAAACATAACCTCCGTTTTATCATCGTTGAGCTTTAGTTTACTATCAGCCATCCAGGTTGCAACTGCCTTCATACAAGGACCTAAGGCTAGGCCCATATCCGGATGGGAGTTGGAGAAGGAAACTATCAGCTGCGTATCATCGGCATAAGAAACTATGTTCAGTCCGAAGGGCTCAACTATGCCTGCAAATGGCCTCATGTAGATGTTAAAAAGTAATGGACTCAAGGCCGAGCCCTGAGGAACACCACAGCTGCTAAAAGTGCTCCTAGAGATGCATTCTCTGTCAAGTACCTGAAAAGACCTTCCATATAAGAAGGAGCAAATCCAGTCTAACGTTAGTTGGGACATTCCTGCTGCCATGCCCACTGTCAATTTGAAAGAACCAGTTGCCAGAAAATGGAGTACAAATAGCACTTGCACAAGAGGGGGGATCCCAGTGGGGTGAGGGATAGGAGATAGCAGGTCAGGTTCCAATTGGACACACAGCTCTGTGACTGTCCAGTCTATAGCTGAGGATAAAGTGCCTGTCCTCCAGTGTTGCCAAGTCCACCAGGGGTCTGTACACAGGGGCATGTCTCCATCTCCTATTCAGCTGCAGTGGTAGGTATCTAAGGGACAAAAGAGTGAGGAGGCTGTCACAAACTGAACATTGGAGCCACAACAGCAGTTTGCAATCTGTAAACTTATAATGGGTCAGTGTGATTTGTCCAGTATGTGCCTATTTCTCCTGTGACGCAGCAAAAATCCATAGGGCTGCTGCCCACTGAAATGGCATCCGCCTCTCCTGTGTGAAGGAACAGGTGGAAGTGAGGTAATTCCACTGACTTTGTGCACCGTGACAGGAGGCGGTCTGGAACCGCAGTGCAACTCCTCCTTGGTTAATATTGGCCCCTATGGGTTACAGTGGCCAATGGTGATCTACACCGGGGTGACGGTATGCACCGCCTCGGACGTGACTGCCATTTTCACTTGCTACCTGACCTTCCACAGGAAAGGACCTACACTGCATGTGCTGCTGTGACCTGTGTCTGGAACCTACCATGGCCCGTGTGACTGCGAAAAGGGCCCCAGCCTTCACTACGGAGGAGTTGGAGAGACTGGTGGATGGGGTCTCTGTAGGAGGCTGGCCTGGCTTGTAGTGGGTACCAGAGGTACTTACACCTTGTGCCAGGTCCAGTTATCCCTCATTAGTGTAGAATAGATGTTTCTAGCAGCTTAGACTGATAGAAGGTAGCTATGGCAAAGCAGCTTAGGCTGAACTAGGAGACATGTAAAGCTCCTACTATACCACTGGTGTCATATGCACAATATCATAAGAAAACACAATATACAGAGTTACTAAAAATAAAGGTACTTTATTTTTATGACAATATGCCAAAAGTATCTCAGTGAGTACCCTCAGTATGAGGATAAGATATATATACAAGATATATGTACACAGACCAAAATTAGGTAAGTAATAGCAAGAAAAGTAATGCAAACAGTGTAGATTTACAATAGATTGCAATAGGAGCACATAGGTATAGGGGCAACACAAACCATATATTCCAAAAGTAGAATGCGAACCACGAATGGACCCCAAACCTATGTGAGCTTGTAGAGGGTCGCTGGGACTGTAAGAAAACAGTGAGGGTTAGAAAAATAGCCCACCCCAAGACCCTGAAAGGTAGGTGTAAAGTGCACCTACTACCCCCAGAGAGCACAGAAGTCGTGATAGGGGATTCTGCAGGAAGAACAAACACCAGCAATGCAACAACAGTGGATTTCCGGACCTGAAAACCTGTAAGACAAGGGGACCAAGTCCAATAGTCGCAACAGTGTCGAGAGTGGGCAGGAGCCCAGGAAATGCCAGCTGAGGGTGCAAGGAAGCTGCCACATGTTGGAAGAAGCTTGGACTTCTGCAAGAAAGAAGAAGACTAGGAACTTCTCCTTTAGAGGATGGATGTCCCACATTGCGGTGAAGCTTGCAGAGGTGTTCCCATGCAGAAAGACCACAAACAAGCCTTGCTAGCTGCAAGGGTTGCAGTAGAGGTTTTTGGGTGCTGCTGTGGCCTAGGAGGAACCAGGATGTTGCCACTTGGAGGAGGAGACAGAGGGGGTGCCCAGCAACTCAGGGAGCTCCCACAGAAGTAGGCAGCACCCGCAAAAGTACCTGAACAGGCACTTGGAAGGAAAGTGAACTGGAGTACATGTGAAGACACAAAAGGGAGTCCCACAATGCCGGAGGACAACTCAGAGGGTTGTGCACTGCAGGAAGGACTGCTGGGAACCCAGGCTTGGCTGTGCATGAAGGAAATCCTGGAAGAGTGCACAGGAGCTGGTGCAGCTGCAAAACACTCGGTACCCAGCAATGCAGTCTAGCGTGGGGAGGCAAGGACTTACCTCCACCAAACTTGGACCGAAGAGTCACTGGACTGTGGGAGTCACTTGGACAGAGTTGCTGAGTTCCAGGGACCACGCTCGTCAGGATGAGAGGGGACCCCGAGGACCAGTGTTGCAGTTTTTTGGTGCCTGCGTTGGCAGGGGGAAGATTCCATCGACCCACAGGAGATTTCTTCAGAGCTCCTGGTGCAGGGTGAAGGCAGGCTACCCCCAGAGCATGCACCACCTGGAAACAGTCGAGAGAGCCTGCAGGATGAGGCGATACAAGGTTGCTAGTAGTCGTCTTGCTACTTTGTTACGGTTTTGCAGGCGTCCTTAGCAGTCAGCGGTCGATCCTTTGATAGAAGGTGGAGAGGGAGATGCAGAGGAACTCTGGTGAGCTCTTGCATTCGTTATCTAAAGAATTCCCCAAAGCAGAGACCGTAAATAGCCAGAAAAGGAGGTTTGGCTACCAACAAAGGAGGATTGGCTACCAAGACAGTTAAGAGCCTATCAGAAGGAGTCTCTGACGTCACATGCTGGCACTGGCCACTCAGAGCAGTCCAGTGTGCCCCCAGCACCTCTAAATCCAAGATGGCAGAGGTCTGGGACACACTGGAGGAGCACTGGGCACCTCCCCTGGGAGGTGCAGGTCAGGGGAGTGGTCACTCCCCTTTCCTTTGTCCAGTTTCGCACCAGAGAAGGGCTGGGGGATTCCTGAACCGGTGTATACTGGCTTATGCAGAGATGGGCACCATCTGTGCCCATCAAAGCATTTCCAGAGGCCGGGGGAGGCTACTCCTCCCCAGCCTTCACACCTATTTCCAAAGGGAGAGGGTGTAACACCCTCTCTCAGAGGAAATCCTTTGTTCTGCCTTCCTGGGCCAGGTCTGCCTGGACCCCAGAAGGGCATAAACATGTCTGAGGGGTTGGCAGCAGCAGCAGCTGCAGTGGAGACCCCGGAAAGGCAGTTTGGCAGTACCCGGATACTGTGCTAGAGACCCGGGGATCATGGAATTGTCCCCCCAATGCCAGAATGGCATTGGGGTGACAATTCCATGATCTTAGACATGTTACATGGCCATGTTCGGAGTTACCATTGTGACACTATACATTGGTAATGACCTATGTATAGTGCACACGCGTAATGGTGTCCCCGCACTCAGAAAGTCCGGGGAATTTCCCCTGAACGATGTGTGGGCACCTTGGCTAGTGCCAGGGTGCCCACACACTAAGTAACTTTGCACCCAGCCTTCACCAGGTGAAGGTTAGACATATAGGTGACTTATAAGTTACTTACGTGCAGTGGTAAATGGCTGTGAAAAAACGTGGACGTTATTTCACTCAGGCTGCACTGGCAGGCCTGTGTAAGAATTGGCAGAGCTCCCTATGGGTGGCAAAAGAAATGCTGCAGCCCATAGGAATCTCCTGGAACCCCAATACCCTGGGTACCTCAGTACCATATACTAGGGAATTATATGGGTGTACCAGTATGCCAATGTGAATTGGTAAATTTAGTCACTAGCCTGTTAGCAGAGCCTCAGTGAGACAGTTAGGCATCACACAGGGGACACATACAGGGCACATACTTATGAGCACTGGGGCCCTGCCTGGCAGGGTCCCAGTGACACATAGACTAAAACAACATATATACAGTGAAATATGGGGGTAACATGCCAGGCAAGATGGTACTTTCCTACAGTCCCACCCCAGTAGGGACTGCTGCATGGGCCCGCAGACCAACAGGTGAGTACACTATAGGCACAATGCATGTGGCATAGATGCATGGAGTGGTGTGTGTGAAGGCCTCGTGTAATGGGGGATAGTGGATGGTGGATGTCCTCTTTGCTGCGTACAGCTTGTGTGCTGGGCTATGTGTGTGCCAATGGTGTTGGGAATGGGTATGGTGGGCCATATGTGTAACAGGCTGGACTGTTTGTCTAATGGTATTTTCCTGTGTGTATTGCTTCTGCAGGTCAGCGCCCATCAAAAGAAGGGTATATGGAGTGCCAACGCCAAGGATGTGCAGACCCTGGGGGTCTATGGCAGGCGGAGCACCCACTGTCACAAACTGTGGGAGGACCTAAGATGCTGGGCAAGGAAGATGGCAGAGGCCCAGCTGGGGATGGCCTCCTAATGAGGAAGGGGTGCCCGTCAAACTCTGACCCCCCCTGATGGCCCCCATACTGGTGGTGGCCTATCGCGAGCTGGATGGGCGCTTGAGGGCATCACAGCAGCCACAAGGGGGTGAGTACAGTGCCCACCATTACAACATACTGCTGGTGGGGTGGTATCCGGCTGGTGGATGTGTGTCAGTCAATGCCCCTAGCCAAGGCCTGACATAGCAGCATAGGTCCTTTGGTGGCTAGGGTTCTGAAGGGGGTTCTGAAGGGATAATCCTGCCTACCTAGCTTGAAAGCATGTACTACTGGTCAGGGCTGCGTGGGTCCCAGCTGTGCTGCAGTTGGCGGGGTGTGCACCTTCTCATGCCTTGGTGGCTAGCAATATCACTGGTAGTGGAATGCATAGTGCGGAGGCCTGTTCCCTGTGTGTGAGGGTGCTGTGTACGTCAACGGTGGAGTTGGTGCAGCCATTGATCCAGTGTATCCTTTGTCTCTCTATCCCTCCCTTTTTTGTTTTGTCATCCTGTCCTTATGTGCATAAGCATCATCTGGCGGAGGAGATGAGGTAATGAGGGTCACTTTGCAAACAATAAAATATGCCCTGGATGGAAAGCCATCTGTAAATCTTATGGAAGAAAGTGGCATTTCGCGAAGTTTTGCAGATTGATGAAAGGTTCAAAGAAAGTACAAGAGATAGATGTGGTTGAAGATAAGGAGAACTCTGAACAGAGGAATTATATTTTTCAAGTTAAAAGTTTTTCTCTTAATGGCCTGTTGGAACTGGTCAAAGTGAATGGATGCTTGGTCAAAATGCTTTTTGACTCTGGAGCTAAAATAACACTTGTTCCGAAGACATTTTTTGAGAAAACTTTGGCTGGAAGAGTTCAATTATTTAAACCGGACCCCAAACCAAGAGGTTATGGGGGTGTGCCATACGACTTTTAGAATATTTTTGGGGCACCATTGAGTTCAAAGACATGATTGTGCCAGGGAAGATATATGTCTCCATGAAGGGTGACTCTTTGATAAGCTGGATGCATCAGCGTGATCTTAATGTATACTTAGGTGGTCATTATGAACATGGCGGGAAAGACCGCCGACCGCCGTGGCGGTGGTGAACAGAATCCCGCCAGCGGCAGTGAATGGAAACCCACCATATAATGAACAAAACACCCAACCCTGCCAAACATTCCCACACCACCACTCCCCGCCAGGACCCTGTCGGCGGGAATCCCGGCCCATCCCACCCCGCCACCGGCAAGCACACCCACATCCTGCCCTCCAAATAATGATGCACAAATCACCTCACGGACAGTGGAGGCCGGACAACCATTGGGGGCTGCGACCCCCACGGGTGTCAAGTGGGCCAAACAGCAACCAGTGCACACATTGGCTAGGCTTAGCATCCACACACCTGACACACATGCCGAACACCATAAAACACCCCCAGCCACACCCCACAATCCCTTGCAAGGAAACCAGGACCAGAAGACGGAGAGCACCAGAGCCAGACAGAGAACACCAGCAGACAGGACACGCATAGCGACCCACACAGGAGCAGCCAAACACCGTCCCCAGTCCCGATGCATCCACCACCCTCACCATGTCCCCCCAAAAAATCCACGCTTCACCGAAAGGGAGCTAAGGACCATGGTGGAGCTAAGATCCTAAAAGTGGAGCCACAAATATTCGGGTCCGAGGTGCAGCACACACTCATCTCCCGGAAAATGGAGCTGTGGCAGACCATTTGTCAACAGGGTTAATGCAGTGGGACACCATCCACGCACCAGGGACGACATCCGCAAGAGATGTAACGACCTGCGGGGGAAGGTCCGGGCCATGGCATCCAGGCACCGCATCGCAGTGCAGAAGACTGGAGGAGGACCGCCACCCACACCACCCGACTACACCGACTGGGAGGAGAAGGTACTCGCCATCCTGCCCCCAGAGGGACTCACTGGACTCACTGGAGGAATGGACTCGGGTAAGTCGTCCACATTTACCCCATATACACCATACCTGTAATGCATGCACCACCCCACCCACACCCACCTAGACCCATACCTCTCCCAGCCATTACCCACCACATCCACCACCCTGCATCACCCACAACTTACTACCAGGACCACATCACTCCTGCTGTGCACAGCCACCCACCCCTGCACGTACCCACAAAGGAATAATAACCCCCACCACAATGTAACGCCACCACTGCCACTAAATGCAATGTCCACCTCACAAAGGCACCCCTAAAGGCCACTGAAAGGCACACCGGCATTAAATTGCACAGTACAGTCCACCTCTAACCCTCATGCATATGTAACAAACATTTCTATGTCCCCCAACAGGCACCACCACCCATGCAACCCTAATGGAGGGGCCAAGGAGTGCCACAGCATTCCAGGGAGACAGAAACACATCACAGGACACTGGTGAAGGATCCCTGGACACTGATGAGCAGGCAGGCCCCTCACACAGCCCTGTATGCTCACCATGCAGCAGCCCCACCCAGGAAAACACTGTCACCCCTAACACCCAGTCAAGACCAGCAGGCCAGGGGAGGTGTGCCCACACCAGTGGACCCATGGCACAAACAGGTGGAACACAGCAACAGAGGCCACAGTCTCCCACCCCCAACATGCAGGAAGACGAGGGCCCCAGTACTAGTGACGCGTCAAGACCTGCGCAGGGGACACAGGCACAGGTGGCCATGGCAAGGTCAAGTGCCCCAGTGGGTCAGGGGGTAGGGCACCGGATAGATGCAGCAGCCCAGGACGTCATTGCAGAGGTATTGGGGGCATATCAACATACCCAAGACAGGTTGGCACAGATTGTAACCACCCTGGAGCAAAGTCAGAGGATGCAGCTGGAACACCACCAACAGGCCGTGGAGCAGTGGAAAGAACACAATGCCACAATGGAACCATTGCTGGAGCACTGCTGCAGTTGGTCAACAAACCCTCAGACACCCACACCAGACAAGAGGCCCCCACAACAGCCCTGGACAACCAGCAACAGTTGTCCCAAGCAGCTGAAACAGCACAGGAAATACCCTCCCAGGAATCACAAGGGCCAACCATGTCACCCCAAGTAGCTCCACAGCAGGCGCCCAAACGTAGTCTCAGGCCAAGAAATGGCACTGGAAACCCAGCTAAGAACAAGCCCCCTTCCAACAATTGACGCTGCTACTACTGCCAAGCAACCATCCCACCCATTCACCAACTGCACTTAGCTGAGGGCTAAATAAAGTACTAAAATACAAATAGGACGCACCTATGATATCAAACAAGCCTGACACCAAGTCGGTTTTGAGGACACCAGAAGAGGGCACATTGGCATGCCATCGCCAAGGAGGTACGGACCCTGGGGATCTACAACCGGCAGAGCACCCAGTGTCGTAAGAGGTGGGAGGACCTGCGGCGCTGGGCGCGGAAGATCTGTGAGGCCCAGCTGGGGAAGTCCTACCAACGTGGTAGGGGTGCCCGTCGGGCACTGACCCCCCTCATGCGAAGGATCCTGGTGGTGGTGTACCCAGACTTGGATGGGTGCTTGAAGGCTGCACAGCAGTCACAAGGGGGTGAGTACTCACAGCCCATACTTCAGCCTGGAAGGATGAGTGTGTGTGTGATAGGGCTCATGGTGCTTAGAGCAGGGTTTTTGACTGGTGTCCAGCTACTGTCTGCTCCCCAAAGGGTTTAGGGGTGTCCTTGTCAGGTTTCACCTACCTCAGCTTCAATGCAATGACAGGATATGGGTGTAGGTCAGTATACTGCTCTGTAGTCAGGGCCATGGTCATGGGCCAAGTGCACGGTACTACTGTTGGGTGTGTCTGCTGGGTAGGTGTATGTCTGGCCATTGTGTATCAGCATTCAGCTACTTACAAGTGTCTCTCATGTTTTGTCTCCCATCCCTGTTCTCTTTTGTGTGTCTGGTACAGCATCAACATCAGGCGAGGGAGCTGAGGCACCGGCTAGTGGGGAGACAGCGGCCCACGGATCCTCCGAGACAGAGACAACGGACGCCCAGGGGACCAGTGGGTGGGAGAGCAAGAGGACTTCCACAGGGGAGGCTACTACCACAGGGGGTAGGGACTCTGAAACCTCCTCCGATGGGGGTCCTCCGGCGGTGGCGGACACTAGTGGACAAATCACGACCGTGAGATCTTCTGCCACCACCCATACCATCAGCGCCCTCCCTTCTGCTCCCCACCGAGTTGCCCGTGCCCGCTCACCCAGAAAGGTGGGCATCTCCTTCGCCCCAGGCACCTCCTCCCCTGCCCCAGTCAGCCCTGCTGCCCTCACAGAGGAGGCTATTGACCTCCTGAGAACCATCTCTGTAGGGCAACAACCATCGTCAATGCCATCCAGGGGCTGGCATCAGAGGTTCAGCAGACCAATGCCTATCTGGATGGCATTCACGGTGCTGAGTCTGCCCTACAGAGATCTTTTCAGGCTCTGGCCTCCTCTTGGACGGCAGCCAGTTTCCCTGGCCATTCCATCCCCCCTCCAACCTCTTCTACCCCTTCCAGCACCCACTACCTTCACCCGTCCAAGGCACACATTCAGACACTCAGTCAAGCACATCAACACACAAGAAACACACTTCCAAACACAAGCACCACACATCCCACCACATGCATTCACACAACCAACAGACACCTGCACACCCAACAACGTCCACTTCCCCAGTGTGCCAACCTCTTCCGCATCCCTGTCTGTCCCCTCTACATGCACACCCTCATTCCCGGCACCTTCACTCACTGTTACTGCTCCTCTTCCTGCACTCACCACAATAGCAGACAGCCATACATGCACCCCATAGACCACACCTGCACTCACCACCTCCACTGTAGTTGACACATGTAGCACACTCACCGACTTGCAGACACCCACCCAACATACATCCACATTAGCTGTCTGTCTTCACCCACTGTGTCCACCCCCCACCTCCCAAAACACACAAACACACCAAGACACCCACCCATCAGACATCCACCGCACCACAGCATACTGAGCAGTCACCGGCACCCACTAGACGCACACCTACACCCCATACATCAACTCCCTCTGCCTCCACTCCCACGCCCTCATCCACGCCCACCCCAATTGCTCCCAAAAAACTGTTCCTCTCCGGTGTAGACCTGTTCGAACCCACTGGCCCACCTGTGTTGTCCCGAAACGTGCCCACCTCCTTGCCCTTTTCGCTCCTTCCACATCGCAGACCCCCCGGTCCAGCCTTCCCATTCCCGTGCCCCTTCTCCAGTTAAGAAGAAGGCCCGCTCAGAGCCTAAGGCATTCTGCTCCGCCCGAGCCAAACAGCCCCCACCCCCTTCAAAGGAGAAGCCCACCCCCCTCCAACCTCCTCACGCAAGTCTAAGTCCCACCCCGTTATAAATCCCCACCCCCACCCGGCCCCCATTCCGTGAGATGCCTGGATCCCTCTATGGTGCCCTGTTGAGTGGAGTACCCAGCCCTTGTGGGAGTCAGGTGTGGCCAGTTGTGGCCAAGGACAATTGACTGTTTATGGACTGGCCATTGGCCCTGTTAGCATCATTAAGCTCACTGAGCTACTGAATAAAGTTTCTGTGTGGCCTGTGTTTGGGCTGCATGCAGTTCCACCCTGGTGTTTGTTTCAATAATTTATGGCTGTGGTGCTATTGTATGTCCTATGGCCAAGTTGCAGTGGCCTTCGGTCGGGTACGTCCCACTTGGTGTGGGGTGTCTGACTATTGCTGCTGGGAAGGGTTGGGGGGGCTTTGCGGGGTGGGTGGAGTGGGTGGGTATGTAACTTTGCCGTTTACTCCCTTGTTTTGCAGGTTGCTGTACTTACCATCGTCGTCTTCGTCAGCAGTCTCGGTCGTGTAGATACATGGCAAGGAGCAAGGTTGGCATGATCTGCAGCTCTCTGTCCATGGCTGCCACTGCACGTTTCGTTCACCTCCGGTGGGTGTTTCCTTCTATTTATTTCTTTTCCGCCTGGCTTTGTGTGGCGGTGGTCCCCGCCCCGGAACTGGTGGCGGAATGGTGGTTCATAATTTGATGGGCAGGTTGGGCCTTTCCAACGGCCTGTGGGTGGTCTCTGCCATCGCCAGCGTGACTCCTTTCCTGGCGGTGGGTGGTGCGCGAGACGCGTGAGTTTCGTTTGGTTCATTATTTGGCGGTCCCGATCGCTCCTCTGTTGGCGGTTTCTACTGCCACCACCAGCGGTGTGGAATGGATCGCCATGTTCATAATGAGGGCCTTAGATCCAAATGCCTCTGAACAGAGGAATTTTATTTTTCAAGTTAAAGGTTTTTCTCTTAATGGCCCATTGGAACTGGTCGAAGTGAATGGATGCTTGGTTAAAATGCTTTTTGACTCTGGAGCTAAAATAACTCTTGTTCCAAAGAATTTTTTTTAACAAGCTTTGGCTGGAATAGTTCAATTATTTAAACCGGACATCAAACCAAGAGGTTTTGGGGGGGTGCCTATACGACTTTTAGAATATTTTTGGGGCACCATTGAGTTCAAAGACATGATTGTGCCAGGGAAGATTTATGTCTCCATAAAGGGTGATTCTTTTATGAGCTGGATGCATCAGCGTGATCTTAATGTATACTTAGATCCAAAATGCTGATCCCCGGTATGCGTTAGAGGTGATGCTGTCAGGAATATGTGTTATGTCTCTCCCACCAAGGAGATAGGAGAGAAGGCAGTGACCAGTCTAGAAAAGAATATTGATGCTAAATGGACTAAAGAATTTCCAGAAGTATTTGCTGAAAGGATTGGTTGTCTTAAGAATTATTCTCATCTCATAAGATTGAAATCAAATGCTGTCACTAAGGTTGCTAAAGTAAGAGGGTACCATTATCAGTACGAAATGATATGAAGAGAGGATTGGACAGATTGGTTGGTGAAGGGGTAATATAGGAAGTGGAGGGTACTGAATGGTTGTCTCCGGTGGTTATGGCACGTAAGGCTAATGGTGGGGTGAGATTGTGTGTAGACTTGAGAGAGCTTAACAAAATGGTGATTGTGGATCATTATCCTCTCCCTAACATTTGTGAATTGTTATGTTCTCTTAACAATGCTAAACACTTTTCTTCTTTGGATCTAGAATAGGCGTATCATCAAATAATGCTACACTCAGACTGTCAAGACTTAACTGCATTTGTAACACCATTTGGAACATTTAAGTATGTGAGAATGCCATTTGGGCTGATCTCGGCTGCAGCAGTTTTTCAAAGAGTTATGGAACACATTCTGGAAGGACTGGAAGGTGTTAAAGTGTATCAGGACGATGTATTAATTGTGGGATCTGATAGTGGGGAGTAGTCGACTGCATGATGCGTTACCAAGGCTGCGTGATGCAGGGTTAACATTGAAGGTGGAGAAGTGTATATTTTATGTGAAGGAGATTGAGTATTTGGGTCATGTTGTGATTGAAAAAGGTATTCAACCTAAAGCTGAACTTGTTGATACAATTTGTAAATTGGAAACTCCTCAAAACAAAGAGGAAGTGATGAAATTTTTGTGCATGGTAGAATTTTATAGCAAATTTATACTTAATATGGCTCAGAAAACATCAGCTATGAGAGAAGTATTACGGAAGAAAAAGAGTTTAGGTGGTCGGGAAAGTGTGAAGAGGAGTTTCGTTTGGTGAAACAATGTTTGAACTCTGCTTCTGATCTTGGTAGTTTTGATACAACAGAAGAGTCTTGGACTTTAACTGATGCGAGTTCCAAAGGATTAGGGGCGGTTCTTATGCAGAAGAAGAATGGTGTTGAGCGGACAGTTTTATTTGTATCTTGTGCTTTGAGGGGTGTAATTACCCTGTGGGGAGAAAGAAGCACTTGCAGTGTATTGGTCAGTACGTAAACTGAGAAAGTTCTTGTGGGGAAGGACGTTTTTAATTAAAACAGACCATAAACCTCTGAGGGTGGTGTTTGGTAAGAAGGGGATTGACTTGGTCTCTCATAGGATATGAAAATGGGTTGTGGCACTGCAGGAATTTGATTTTGAGGTGGTTTATATTCCAGGTATTGACAATGAATTAGCGGATTGTCTTTTGTGAATGTTGAAAATACTACTAGTGAAGGGGATGAGGATTTTGAGGAAGCAGAAATTAAGGTGTGCGAGATCTCTGAATCGGATTTTGTCTCAAGAGAGTTGGAGAGCTGAATTAGAGAAGGATGTAGTTTTGATGAAGGTCATTTCTATGGTTCATAATGGGTGGTGTTAGAGGAATGTGTGTACGGAAGAGTTAAAGGGTTTTTGGTAGGTCAGGAGTGAGTTGTCAGTGGTGGGTGGGTTGCTCATGAGAGGTATGAAATTAGTTCCTCCTGTAAGTGTGAGGGAGACCCTTATTAGGCATGCTCATATGAGTCACATGGGCATAGTCAAGACAAAGGAAAGAGTAAGAAAATGGTATTGGTGGCCTGCTATGGATGTAAAGATTGAGAGAATGGTCAGAGAATGTATGGAATGTTCAATGGGTGACAAAGGTTTGAAGGGTAGGACGCAACCTATGGTGTTGAGGGAGCAGGCAAGTGGTCCGCGGGCAGACATAGCAGTTGATATTTTGGGACCCATAAGAATCAACTCTTTTGATCAATATGTACTAGTTTGCCTAGATATGTATTTGCGATGGCCAGGGGTAAGGATTTTGGGTTCTGTGGAGTCTAAGGTCATCATTGAGTTTTTAGAGAGTTTGTTTGAGAGGGAAGGGTTTTCTACTTCTATTCTTTCAGATAATGGTGTACAGTTTACGTCAAAAGAGGTTGAGAGTTTTATACAGGAGAGAGGCGTGAGACATAAGAACGCTGCACTTTATCATCCATAGAGTAATGGTGTTGTGGAAAGGTTTATTAAGGTTTTGAAGGAATGTGTGCAACTAGCTTTGTCTTCAGGTGGTAATTGGGAGGTTGCTGTAAGGGAAAAGGTGAGAGAATATTGTTTTACTCCACATGCTTCTACTGGTATTTCTCCTTTTCAGTTATTCAGCGGAAGGAAGCCCAACACTCAAATTCTGCTGTTGTGGGTTACTGAGAAACAATTCATGGTGGACGGTCAAGTTTATGGAATGGGTGATTAGAAAGAAAGAGAAAGAGAGAAAATGGTGCTTAGGAAGGTGAAATAAGATGAGAGGAAGGCAGTGAAAGACACGGTGGTGAGTATGGGGAATTGGGTGAAAGTAAAATTACCTCAAAAGATGGGTCTTACCAAATTTAGTCAACCTTTCAAGGTGATCAAAGTGTTTAAAAATGCAGTGAAGTTGGATGATGACAGGGTGTGGAACCTTAATAGAGTTGCAAAATTTGTTCCAGTGGATGAAGACTGTGAGGGTGGTCCAAGTGAGAACATACCCAGTAATGATGCTGTACAAAGAAACAGTAGGCCCCAACAAGTCAGAAATAGTCCTCTTTTTATCAAAGATTATGTTAGATGATGGTATTCCTGTATCATGATATGTGTTTCTTTGTACAATGTATAACAATATGTGTTTCTTATTACAATGTTATTTTTAGTTGGTTATAATATTTTTGTTTTAATATATAATATGTGAAGTTCAATGTACAATGTTTAGAAATAAGTGTGGTGTTCTTGTTATGAAGTGGGGGAGGTGGTGCGTTGTCTAGGTATGTGAGGTATGCAGTTTCTGGAATCTCAGAAGGTTCTGTGGGAGAACCGGGAGAGAGAATGCGAGAGCAGGAGAAAGTGGCAGTTGTTGAGAGTTGGTGGTTTGGGTCTTTTCCTATCATCTACTGATGAAACATCAATAAACCTTTGTGAAGTACATCATCTCTTTGTGATAGTTGTCTTCTGATTACCACAGAGGCACTAATCAAGGGGTAGATAGAGAAAGGATGAAGGGAGGGTGCCCCAGACCCCAACTGCATCCCTCCAGCAATCTTCAAACAGGACGCCACTTTCTGGGCCTGAACCCTGGCACTGATCTTCTCTCAAATTAGAAGCCAAGGCATCCTACCCGCACCATAGAGTGGCTCCATAATTTCCCCTATATTTAAAAGTGGCGATAAAGCCTTGACTACTAAATTTCATCTAGTAGCACTCATTAATAATGAAGAAAGGTACTTCACCTGGACCTTGCTCGAAGAGCTAAATGTGTGGTCTTCCAGCAATTCTATCATCCCACTGAATGAGACTGGCTTTTTAAAAAAAAGTAAAGCACAGTAATGAACATCCTGCCACTTTCTCTCCTAATGGATGCATCTAAAAACTGAAAAATGCTGCTGCTCTTCTGCTTCATTGACTATAAGGCAACCTTTGACCACGTCAATCTGGGAAAGCTCTGGAGCAACCTGGAAGATCCCGCAGGCCCTGCTAGATATGTTGATCTTACTCCACAAGGGCACATGGGTGCAGGTCAAGCCGGGTGCTGGAAAGCACCTCCCCAGAAAAATTCCAACAAATCAAGGCCTGATGCAGGGGTGCGTTTTGACATGACCCTTTTCAATCTCTTCTTGGTGGACTTAACACAACAGTTGCAATCCTGCAATGCCCACGCTCCAAAAATAGGTGGCTCTACAATCTTTAGCTTTCTTTATGCCGATTACGTGGTCTTAGACAGTCATACCCAGGTGGGGCTGCAGAGGATTCTCAACACCACAAGGTCCTATTCTTTGACCAATGGCCTGACCATCAATCTAGGGAAAACCAAAACCATGACGTATGACAACAGGAAAAAAGAGCTTCAACATGGTTCTGGGGAGACATCAGGATTGAAAACACGGACAAGTACAAATTCCTAGGGGCCATTATTGATAAAAATGGTTCCTTTACTGGCCAGGAAGAAGCCATTAAAAGGAAAGGCATGGACCTGGCTATCACATTAAAAAGCCTTAAAAAAAGAAAGGCTGGATTATCTCTGATGCCCTTCCTCCGCATAGTTCAAGCAAAACTGACACCAATGATCACATATGGGAGTGAGTTATTCAGGGGTAGCGATGCCAGATATTTAGCACTCTATTATAGAATTATTTTCTCTATTCCACGCTTCACTTCACCAGCACAGATCTGCCTGGAGTTTAAATTGCTCAAATAGTCTTTGACAAGGCAGGGAGCTTATATAATTTGCCGGAAGAAAATCAGGGAAGCGGAGCCCAACACACTAACAACTGTTTTGGAAGAAGTTGCAAGACAGAGACGTGTCTCCAGCAAGGCCATACCTCATGGAATCTCTAGCAACTACCAGGGTTACACTGTTCTGGGGGTGCCTAAAAGCCATCAGGTATTCAAAAAGTTTGTCTGGAAATCCTTAAATATCGATTCACTCCCCGATGACAAGTCTCTACTGGCGCATAGAAACCATGGATGAATGACGTTAAATAATTACAAGGCTCTTGCACCATTGAAATGTTTCAGCACAGGGTATTCAGCTTTTGTCAAGGAGCCATTCCAATGGTGCCAGCTGGGGCTGCCTCCTCTGAAACTCCACCTTCCCCCTTGGCTTTTGGAGAGTTCAGCAAACAAGTGTCGACTTTCTGATCTGGGAGATGGTGACTTGCTTCATTTGGTTGGTTACTGCCATGCACTGAGGGAAGAGAGGAGACAGTTGCTAAAAGCTCCTTTTAATCAAAGGGATATCTGCATACGGAGGCAGGCGGTGCACGCCTGCTTTGACCCCAGGGATCCACAGCTGAATTGCTGGTTTGTTAAATTTCTGTTGGAGGCACACAAAAGACTACCTTATTACTAAATGAGTTTCCCTACCACACAGGTGCCAGGGATGACTGAAGAAATAGGGGTTTGACCCAGGGGATCTCTAGCAGATCTGCCAACTAGTCAAATTTATGATGAAGGTAGGCAAAAAACTACTTTACAACTGCCCACCACACTAGGGCCGGACACGACCTAGGAATGAGGGGATTGATAACTCCTGTGAGGTACAGCCTTGCTGAAATTATAGGCAAAATATCAATGCATGCAGCTCTGCTGTCACTGTGAAGGGGGTTTGCCTGACACTGGTTTCTGGGGGAGGGTGATCACTCCACCCATGTGTGCAGTCCCGCTGTCACAAGGAGAGGGGTCAACTGGCACTGGTCACCATGGGAGGGAGATCACTTCACTATGTGTGCAGTTCTGCTGTCACAAGGATGGTGGGGGGCTGCCTGGCACTGGTCACCCCAGTAGGGTGACCGCTTCAGGCCTGTCTTTCATCCATGCTCTGTTGGCCCCTAGGAAATTCGCTTCTACTGTGCACTCAGCACTTTATCACAAGTGCAAGGCTGGCCCCTCGTCCCTTTATTACCTGGAGGTGCCCTCTCATGACAGTGCCTTTAGCACTGGTTGCTTCATTTTAATTACATGGCACAAAGGATGCTGTCTGCATGTCGAAGATCCTTGTTGTTGCTTGATTTTACTACCTGCTGCTGCGTCATCTTTTTTCCTAATTGAATGTGGGGTATGTGTTTTATGTTTGGCTTTTTATTAGTTGAATCACAATAGATATGGGGGCTTGTTTGCTCATGCACAGGTTTTAATTAGTTTACTCATTTTGTGGCTGCTATTTGTGCCCACAGCAGAAGTTGTAAACTGTATTTCATGTTTTAATGTTGCTGCTTATTGCAAAGTGTTATAAGCATTAAACGTGAGGGAAAAATACCCTCTGTTGTTGTAAATATGTATATATACATATATATATTAGCGTAGATATATAGAGTTATTTTTAAAGATGTAGATATTTCATGCTTCTATGTGTTAAAGCAGTACGTTCCACTCACCTAAGAATGTTGGGACTTTGGATCAACCAGGAGTTTGCCATAGAATGTTGAGATTGAGTAGTGCCAGTGGATTGTGAGGAGTCGAGAAATAAACATCTTTTACCTTCAGTTACCTTGTGTGATTACTACAGGATAACTTTATTTGGCGACGAGGGTGGGATTACTCTTGAGATTCAACTATTGAAGAACTGCGCAGGGGCAGTGTGACTCCTCACCCCTGTACCTGATATTCTGAGCCATTCTGAGTCAAAGTTGATGCATTCCTCTGAAGACACAGTGAAGCCTCCACCCATCTTACTCAGGCTTCGAGACGTCTATATTAGGAGCGGACGTGGTATTTTACATTTGTAGTACCGAAGCAAGCTGCCAAGCGGGTTTCCAAGTTGCTTTCACCGCCACGGAAGATTGGAGCTGACACATCCCTATTGGAAGGAGTCACCTGGGAGACGCCGTCACGGTGAAACCACTTGGAACAGTGGTGACGGCAACCTCCGGAGCAGCACTGATGGTGTAGTGTGTACACCACTTCAAGGGTGTCTCAGGTGGCAAGCTCAGAAGCGGTTGAGGCAGTGAGTTATACCTATTGGTCAGCTTGACGGTGTACATAGTCGTGTGTGGGTGCGACGCTTCCTGGTTCATCGGAAGCTGGATCCGATCGACAGTTGACGGCATTGCATGGATACAGCTGAGGTGGAGCTCCCTGAGTCTCATCAAGAAGCTGAAACCAACCTCCTGCAACCCCCAGCATTCCTGCTTGACGCGCTTGACGAGCGTCATCAGGAGGCTGTTCCCGATCCGCTAGCACTTCGGCAGCATTTTACATTTTGTAGTGACGAAGGTGACATTCTCCAAGCGGCGTCCAGAGTAAACTCCTGCTTTCTCAAGACGGTATAATCTGTTTGTGAAGGGAAGGTGAAGTCCTTCACAGTGAACATTGTTGAATAGCTTTACACTAACGCCTGCTTACGCCAAGCAATATTTTGTTAGTTAATTATTATTTTTCTAAATTGAAACAAAAAGTAATTTATATGTTGATGTATTGAAAATATTATGTTAAATGCTTCTGGAATTGATTATTGCGGATTTTAAAAGGATATTATACACTGTAAGTAGTATTGAGTAATAAGAAAAACTGGTAGGCGGACATGGCTGCAGCTAGCATGTCTCAACCTCCTCCTTTTCTAAATGATACAGGGGAACCCAGTCTATTATGGAAGGACTGGAGACGGTTTTTTGAATCTTACCTGATAGCGATTGGAGGAGAGAAGTTTTCCCCACTGAGGAAACAACATATTTTAGTGCACAATTTAGGAGTACATGGGCGTAAAGTCTATGACAATTTGACAGATTTTGGGGAGGAGGAGGAGGAGGATGAGAATGAGGAGCTGGATGTGTACGAAAAGACTCACATTTTGGTATAAAAGTAAATGTGGTGTTCGAAAGACATACATTTTTCAGTAGAGTCCAAGGGAGGGATTAGAGAGTTTCAAGTTATATAGCCAGTCTTAGGGGTCTGGCTGCGACCTGTGATTTTGGTAACCTTGAAGATTCCCTTATCAGAGACCAACTGGTGAGATGTACCAATAATAGCAAAGTACAGGAGAAACTGTTAATTATAAGCCCTTCCTTGAAGGAAGCTATTGAGGTAGCTAAGAGTATTGAGCAAACAGCATAATGTATAAGAGCTTTTAAAAATTCTTCCATTGTGGAGGAAGTAAAGGAGGTTAGAACTATATCTAACCAAGAAAGCAAGGAATATAGTGGAATTGAGGAACTCAAAATTCAGGAAATCACTAATAAGAAAAGTACCATTGGGAACTCTAGGAACAGGTGTTACAGGTGTGGTAATGTGAAACATTTGGCTAACAGCCCTGATTGCCCAGCCCGAAATTGCATATGCAGAAAATGTGGAAACAAAGGGCATTATGCAAGAGCGTGTAAGGGAGAGAAAAATGAGAATTATGGTAGAAAAGTTGTACATAAAGTGGAAGATACTCAAGACAATCATAACAAATTTGTACTGCAAGTGAGAGAGGGCAATGAGAACACAGGCATGAAGACCACGTATCTGTCATGTGAAATAAATCTCAATGGAGAACGTATAAAAGTATATGCTGATTCCTGTTCACCATTTACTTTTATAAACTTCGATACTTTTGAGAGTAAATTCAAGAGTAAGGGATATGAGTTACAACCAGCGGACATCTGTCCAGGTGGTTACAATAGTGATCCTATACCTCTGAAGGGAATGATGTCTATGCAAATAACCTTTAAGGGTAGATCGACTAAAGGCAAGGTGTATTTTACCAGCAAGTGCTCGAATTTATTAGGATGGGAGCATCAGCATGATTTAGGTATACGCTTAGACCCTAACAGGGAGAAACCGGAATTGCTGGTGGGAATCCAGAAAATGATTATATCGTATGCAATGAGTTTCCAAGCCTTTTCGAAGATAAACTTGGTAGATTAGTAGATTATCAGCACAAAATCATAGTTAAAGAAGGTGCAATCCCCATTGCACATAGGGCCAGGCCTGTGCCGCTCATGATGAGAGAACCTCTCAAACAGGAATTGTGCCGGTTAGAGCAGTTAGGAGTCATTGAACCAATTGACAGTGCATTATGGGTCGCTCCGGTTGTGATCACTAAGAAAACTGGGAGTCATGGATTACGTGTTTGTGTAGATCTGAGGGATTTGAACGCTAATATTTGGGTAGAGAGGTTCCCTTTACCAAAAATCAACGAAATGTTAAGCACAATGGGACCAGCCAAAATATTTAGTGTATTGGACCTCTCGTCAGCGTATCACCAAGTGGAGCTTCATCCATCCTCACGCTCCCTCACCTAATTTATTACTTTCGGAGCTTACAGGTATCGCAAGATGCCATTTGGATTGGCCTCTGCTGCGGCTGTGTTCCAACGCATCATGCAGAATATATTGAAGGATGTGGAACACGTGCTGTGCTTCCAAGATGATGTGTTGATCTATGGTAACAGCAAGTCTGAGCATGATGACACTCTAAGGAGTGTTCTTCGAGCTTTACAAAAGAAAGGAATGACAATTAGGAAAGAAAAATGTCAGTTTGGGGTGTCATCAGTAGAATATCTGGGTCACAATATTTCGGAGGAGGGTGTCAAACCTAAAAATGATCTAGTAAGAGCGGTAAAAGAAGCCTTAGCTCCTTCAAACAAACAGGAACTTAGATCTTTTCTAGGCCTAGCTGAATACATGCCGAAATTTGTACGAAATTTTGCCATAATTACTGCCCCTTTAAGAACACTTTTGAAAAAAGACACTCAATTTGAATGGAATAGTGAATGCCAACAAGCATTCTGTGACATTAAAGAAGCCATAATTCATTCACCACACCTAGGAAAATTTGATCCTAAACTAAAAACCTATGTATCGACAGATGCCAGCAGTCAAGGGTTGGGAGCTATGATATGTCAGAAATCTAATGGGCAGGAAAGAATTGTGGCTTTCACATCAAAAGCATTAAATGAAGCAGAAAAAAGATACTCAACCATTGAAAGGGAAACATTGGCTTGTTTCTGGGCCATAACTCATTTAAAAAAATTCTTATGGGGTTTACCATTCGTAATCAAAACAGACCACAAACCTGTGATTAATGTATTCACTACGCAAGGCAGGGAACATGCTACTCCACAAATAGCCAAATGGTTATTAGGTTTGGAGGGGTATAACTTTAATGTGGAATATGTGCCGGGTAACAAAAATAACATCGCTGATTTCCTGTCCAGATCTACGGGAAGTAACAGCGTAGATGGAAAAGTTGCGGAACAAGAAGAGGATTTGCAAGTGGCTGAATCCATATTATGGATAGATCTCGCTAGCCTCACAAAAAAAGAATGGATAGAAGAAACAGAAAAGGACCAAACATTGCAACTAATCAAGAATAAGATTATTAATGGGTGGCCTGATAAGGCAAAAGATGTGGAAGAACATTTAAAGAGTTATTGGAATGTCAGATTTGAACAGCATGTTTCAAATGATATGGTAATGAGAGGTGAAAGAATTGTACCTCCTTGTAATCTGTGGACCAAACTGGTGGAACTGGCACATGAGGGACATTTAGGCCGCAGTCTCACTAAAAACAAACTGCGTGCTACGTACTGGTTCCCCGATGGATAATGAGGTAGAGAGGGTAGTGAGGGATTGTTGGGCATGTGCTGTGAGTGATAAATCTCACTCAACACGTAAGGCTCCACTGTCTCCTGTGGACATTCCCTTGAAGCCATGGGACAAACTTGGTCTTGACATCTTGGGGCCTATGAGTCACCTGGTGAACAAGGGTCAGTACATGTTTGTCTTAGTTGACTATCATTCACGCTGGACTATGTTCAAGATAGTTAGCCAAATAACCACAACCGAAGCCATTAGGTTTCTGGCAGAAGCGTTTTGTGAGAGAAAGTATCCCAAGCACCTTGGTGACAGATAAGGGAGTACAGTTCACCTCGGACAACATGAAAGAATTCCTTAAGAAATGGGGAGTGTATCATTTTAGAAAAGCATTGTACAATCCGAAAGCTAACGGTTTAGTGCAAAGAATGAATGGAGTGATAAAAGAATGCATTCAAAGAGCCAAAATATCAGGTATGCAAAGCGAACTAGCGCTGAATGAGATGCTGTGGTCAGATCATAATACACCGAACTCAGTCACGGGTTTGTCACCTTTCCAATCATTGACGGGAAGGCAGCCTGGTACCAAATTGAACCCTAATTGGTTAAGAGGTGGTGAACATGTTTGTGAACAAAGAGATGTATCTGCAGAGTGTTTTAAGCGTAAACAAAATAAGTATGTGGAGTGGTACAATAAAAAAATTGGAACCAAAAACAGGTCATGGTATGCGGGTCAATGGGTAAAGGTTCGACTCCCTAGATGTAATCAGGGTAGCGGAAGTAAATTTTCTGATCCCATTAAAATCAAAGAAGTGTATCGAAATGTAGTTAGACTACAGGATGGTAAAGTATGGAGCATGGATCGCATTGTACCTTACAATGAAGGAGAAGACAGGCGCGGAGAAGTGACCGGAATTATGGACAATGCTAGACAAGTTCCGAGTACCTCTCAGAGAAGAGTAAGTTCACGTGACCGAAGATCTCCAATGTGGCAGAGAGACTATGTACTCTTTCCATAAGGGAAGGAGATATATGTTATAATCATTAAACGTGAGGGAAAAATACCCTCTGTTGTTGTAAATATGTATATATATATATTAGCGTAGATATATAGAGTTATTTTTAAAGATGTACATATTTCATGCTTCTATGTGTTAAAGTAGTACGTTCCACTCACCTTAGAATGTTGGGACTTTGGATCAACCGGGAGTTTGCCATAGAATGTTGAGATTGAGTAGTGCCAGTGGATTGTGAGGAGTCGAGAAATAAACATCTTTTACCTTCAGTTACCTTGTGTGATTACTACACAAAGGTTTTAAGTAACTGGGCATTAAATAACCTTTAACCTTTAAATACAGGACAAAGAATTGTCAATGCCACAGAACTGTTAGGCAAGTAATATAATAGAGGGTGTAGTAGATACACAGTCAGTTTATTATGTGCAACACCAGAGAAGCACACAGTCAAATGCACGCCCACTTAGAGAAACATAAAAAATGATAAACACAAACAATTAAACATTTCCCTAACACACAAAAGTGTGCATGCACAACATAACCAAATAACACACAAAGCCATGCACAAGAAAGATACTTAAAAAAATAAACTCAAATATCCTCACACATTCACACAAACAAATACGCTAAGACAAACATATTTCTCATGCAGATAGTGTAAGGATTGGTGGTAGGGAAAACAATAATTTAATGATGATTTGTTTGAAACCTCCTGCAGTGAGGCAACTGTTAATGCCGTGCCATTACAACAGAGCACATAATGAATCCAAAGATGGTTTTGCTCAGTTTAGGTGCTAAATTGTGCTTTTAATCACAGTTCTCTTGAAGAATCATCGACTGGGTGATGTAATGCAGAACAAAAGACCAAATCAGAGGCATTAGGTGGACCTCACTCTCTACACTGGAGGACCTGAACTGAGCAGATGATCAACCCTTGCTCTCTCGAATACACCAGTGCACACACACCAGGATATGCATGTTTAGCTATCTGGCCTCAATATCTATGCATACCTACTATATCCTTTTCACAGCAAGTAGGCCTGAAGATAGAAATTAAAAGCCATGCCACTCAAATTCCAAACCTTTCATCAAACAAGGTAGATAGAGAGAACCTAACTATGACTGAAGAGTTCACCTACTTAGGCAGTAATAATACACATGATGGAGTGGCATACAGTGACATCAAGAGTACACTGATGAATTCCAGGAATTCCATCAGGATGCTGAACGATGTGTGAAGGTCATCTCAGTACAGCTCCAACACCAAGCTGAGACTTTACCAGAGGTTTACCTAGCCACACTCGTGAATGGATCACATTGCTGACAGATGGCAAAAAGCTACATAACTAAAACTCTCAGCTTTCCACACCAGTAATTTGAGAGGAATCTCGTGTATTCTCTGGCTACAAACCTTCTAAAATCTGGAACTGCTCACCAGATGCAAACAAGAGAACATGGACACCATCATTATGAGAAGCAGATGGAGATGGATAAGACTCATAAAGGACAGTAGTAGTAGTTTCTTGCGGATGATTACTGAAAAACAAAAAGTGGCTGATATTTTAAAGTAGGATTGATCTGACATAATAGCTCTAATATCAGAAGACTATGAATGTCAGTATAAACCATTTGTCATCTTTCAGCTGCTGCAGAAGTATCACAAAATACCAATAACTCTGGTTGTATATCACATTTGACTCACTCATCTCCAAGCATCACTTCTTGACTCGTGACATATGTGTCTTTACCCTACAACATTGACTGCTAGGTGACTAAACATGTCTGTTTGGTGCATAGCTTACAAAACAAACAGGCCCTCATTATGAGTTTGGCTGGCGGAAAAGGCTGCCCGCCAAGCTCCAGTGGTCAGATCACTGCCAGTTTTGTGACCTTCCTGCAGCCCCCTATTACAAGTTTCCTGCTGGGTGAGCTGGCGGAAACAGAGTTTCTGCCTGCTGACCCAGCAGGAAACAGCCCACAACATTGACGCCAGCTCGTAGTCGGGCTGATGGCAATATTGCGGTGCATAGAGTCTGTTAAGCAGACAGTGAAAAGCAAGACGGGGCTGCCAAGTGCATGGGTAGTCTCCCTTCTCCACCAGCTTTTACATGGCAGTGCAACCGTCACGTAAAAGCTGATGGAAGGGGGGTCATAATCCCCAGGGTGGCGCTGCATGGTGCACTGCCCTGGCGGATTAGGACCGCCAGCATGGTCATAATGTGGCGGTCTGACCACCACCAAAGTGGTCGAACCACCGCTTTGGCGGCAGTCAGACTGCCACTGCAGGTCTGGCAGTCCTAGGACTGCCATACTCGTAATGAGTGCTACAGAGTGGCTGCACTGAGCTCTGCACGGACAGGTAGTTGTACTGGCACCAGACACTGATTTCGATTTATTTATTTAAAAAGGTTTTTGTTTCGGTTTCCTAGTCTCAAAAGTGAGCACATTTCATTTGAATAGTCATCCAATTAAGAATTGTCAAAGGCATTTGAGTTCCATAGAAGGAAGAGATGGCAAGCAGGAATTTGTGGACCGGGCACTAGATCTTCTTAAAAGATCTTAAAAGAGATAATTCAACTTTGAGTGTGGTCACTGTGTTTATAACTGGCTAGTCAGGACTGCACTTTGTACTCAGGAGAAGCCAATAAGCAATTTTGGAGCAATTCTCTTCCCTTTGCGATCATGCTCATGTGGTCGAAGTTGAGGTCTATTTCACTTTTAAAAGGACGTGACTGTGGTTGTTGCTTAAATGGAAATCCATCTGTACCTTTTAATCCTAGATGGCATAAGAATGAGCTTTGACATGTGAGGCCCTGAATTTCTCACTGAACTTGATGGAAATGTTGTGAAAAATTCTATGTTACTATCTTACATCATTTTGCACAGCTATTTGACTATAAAATGTGAGGTACATTTATCTACAGTGCCTGATTCACAAATGTCCTCTGCACTTGTGGCGGGGGCCCCACAGTTGTGGGGTTGTCTCTGCACTCAAGGAGGAATCTCCACATTGAGAATTCTCATTGTGGAGATTCTGCCCCCAGTGATGAGACTTCCCCACCGACTGCAGGGCCTCCACCATAAGTATTGAGGGACTTTGTGAATCAGGCCCATAGGGTGTTAAAATTTCTATGTCTCACCAAGTCACAACATAATCTCCAGCCAGTGCTTCAGGTCAAAATCCGTTTCCCACCTGTCAAAGAATGCAAAACTAACTACAATTAAGAACATGGTTGGGGTATCACCATCAATGATCTCAATAGCTAAACCCACTTTTTACACATGTCTGACACTTTAATTCTGCTGAAGAAAATGGTGAAATTCCCAAATTTCAGTTTATACAAAATTCATGAAATTTCTCAAAATTTGAACTTAATTGATTTTGCATAACGTTTGTGCAACTCACATAAAAAAACTTTTGATATACTAGTAGGAGACTTGTTTGCACAAAAAATGTCTTGCTGAGAGATATATTTTGCTAATGGTAGTCTTACCACCTCAAAAAGGTCTGGAATCTAAATGAAATTAAACTGCGACAGAAAGATGTATCCTAGGTGTAACCTCTGTTCTCCATCAGTGGGGCAGGCACTGCTTTTGGGAGGAGTTAGTGACATTAGGAGTGACAGGAGAATGAGGTGATATTCAACCCTTATCTGTTAACAACATGGGCCCAACTCTCAACAAATATTTATAAATCCACTGCTGTATTACTACTGCTAGGTACTAGTGTATATTTATAGGTTTTGGAAAACCACATAGCAAAACCACAAGAATTTTCATTTTTTTTCGACTGGAATTTTTTTTCCCCCAAGGTGAAGGCCCATAAAGTTTGGGGTGTTCTGTCCTCCTTTTCTATCTTGAAGGGGAGCTACTCCAACCAATTTGCTGAAATAAATCTCTAGCCATTGCCAGGATGTTAAAGGTTGGAGAGCCTTTTGTGACTAGCAGCAAACTGACAAGTTTGTGAGTGCTCATGAACTTTCAAAGCAAACCATCCACCTTTCTGCCCACTTTCTACCCCATGCTTGGGATTTACAGGAGGATAATTGCATGGATTAATGGTGTAAATTGTGCACTAATAAAATCATTTGTCTGGTATACTTTTGCATATACCTGCCAGGAAACAAATGGGGCCATTTTAGGCATTACTCATAGGTTTATGATCCTAAGTAGCTTTGTGAATATGGTTCCATGTCCATTTCTTGGCCAAGAGAACTGCCAGTCTCACTTTCCTCTTAAGCTAGAATGGAGTTGAGCACCATCACCAAGCCTTCCTTTTCAAGTACTGGTGCTGTCTATTGGAGGTTATAGTTGGGCTCTAGAGAGATATTGATTTATCAATGTCCTTTCCTCTTACTCCTCCTTGATAGCAGTTGTGGTGGGCACAAAACTCATAGAACTTGGTAGCAAAATATTGCATCTAAATTGTCAGACAGAAAAAGTGTCTCCTAAAAATTGTTTACAGAAATATCACCCAATTGGAGTCAATAATAGAAAATCTACATCCAGTGGGAAAATATTTTTGTAGAAGATATTTAAGACTCTACATTTCTGTTAGACAATATTATTGCTAATGATATTTTGAAATGAAATCACACACAACCACTGTTTATCCCTGTGGACAAGGAGACTACCAGGCTTTCCCTATCTGACTCCTATCTGCCTTTGGGAGAGACTTAGGGGGTCATTACAAGTTTGGAAATCTGTGGACTGTTAATCCAGTGGTGGCAGTTGGACCACTGCACTCCTTGCAGTTTGACTGTCAGATTACAATTCTGGCAGTCGGACTGCCATGAGACCTCTGCCAACCCAAGGATCACGGATCCCAATGGGTTGGCACAGGTCAGAGTCATGGTCATCTTCAGCGTTGCCCATAGCAGCACCGCAGTGCTGATCACATCTCCACATTCCACCAGCCTATCCATGGCAGTTTCCCACCATCAAAAGGCTGGTGGATAGTCAGTGCTGGGGGCCACCGGCGCAGAGGCCAATGCCACCACACTGTTTCTGCCCGGCTGACCTGCGAAAACGTTGTAATATGGCAGGGGATGAGGCCTCTGGTATGATGGCAGCCTCACCTCTAAGGGTTTGGCGGTCTGACAGTTGGACTGCCAAACTCATATTGGGCCTCTTAGAAAAAAGTTACTGTGTGATCAGTGTTTTTACGATAACATTGAGTAAATCAGGGGTCTACAACCAGTCGATTGCGAGCTAACAGTAGCTCCCAGACCCCTTCAGAGTAGCTCACAGCCTGGAGTTTATTTTTAAATAAGCACAGGGTCACATTTTTCCATTTGAAGTTTAGGGAAGGCTGTGTTTATTTTACATTACTATCATCAGGCTGCAAACAGCAGGACCTGATGAGGACCCAGGGCTCAGAGGCGAAGAACTGAGGCACGGAGGTACTTAAATCTTAAGTAAGAGTCCTTGTCGACTCAATATTGAAGCATGAGAACAAGATTGTGGCCCTCATTATGATATTGGCGGTAAATCCCACTTACCGCCACGCTGAGGACTGCCAACTTACTGACATGGTGGCAGATATCCGTTCACTATATTATGACACACACACACCAATCCGACAGACTTCAACCACACACATAAATCCACCAGACGAAAGGTCAATGATAAAGTGACGGTATCAAAACCCACACCGTTACGCCAACAGAACAACACCCACCACATTATGACCCACGAATCACCACGGCGGACATTCAAGGGTGGTAAACCATTGGCGGTATATATAGCCGCGCTCACAATGGTCACCCATATACAAAACAACACCACATTGGACAATTCAAACAACACACACCTGACACCCATACACACACCACACCCACACACCCACACCACTATAAGACACAAACCCACATTACCCATTACCCTTTACGACCACAAAGCATTGCCAACAGAGAGACACCAAGACCACTGACACAACTAAAGCCACATACTACTCACACCTATACACCACTCATGCACCCCACATCACACACCCCAACACATTACCCAACACACCCTCACCAACAGACATCACATTACACCCATGGCACCACAAAGACACTTCCGTTTTCACAGAAGTGAAGTTAAGGGTCATGGTGGAGGAAATAGTCAGGGTAGAGCCACAGCTATTTGGAGAACAGGTGCAGCAGATAGCTATGGTGGAGAATCGTGGACAAGGTCAACACTATGGGATAGCACCCCAGAACTAGGGATGACAACAGGAAGAGGTGGAACAACCTACGGGGGAAGTTACGTTCCATAGCAGCAAGACATCAGTTCGCTATACAGAGGACTGGCGGTGGACCCCCACCTCCTCCCCTACAACTCATAGCATGGGAGGAGGAAGTCTTGGCAATACTGCATCCTGAGGGCCTAACCAGAGTCAGAGGAGGACTGGACTCTGGTAAGTCAACTCTCTACTATTATCATCCTCCTACCTGCATGCCATCAAATACCATCACCCTCACTCCAATCATTCCACTACATGCCACACACCCCACCATCACATCTCACTCATCCCAATGCCAAGCCCTGCATGCTGTATCAATGCATGGGCACCCCTCAGAGAGCTGCATTGACACTCTTCGCTAAAGCATGCACAGAATACAGAACTAACAATCCCACCATGTACTGACATACAAATGTGAAAGCTGACAGGGCAAATCCCACCATAGAGGGGAAGCCACGGATGTACAATACGTCAGACACATCATTTACACCCTCACAGTTACCCAAGACAATGTAAGCGGAGAAGACTTGCCAATACTATCCAGTCCCCCAACTGAAGAGGCCAACAGTGATCACACCAACTCTGGTCTTCAGGATCTGGATGATCAACCTGTCCTATCAGGCACCACTGGACAGCTGGTCACCCAGGCCCAGTCACACACCACCACCGTTCCTCCCCCATCTGGAAACACCACCACAGCACCCACCCAGTGTACCCACACCTCTGTCCCCAGGACACGTCAATCAGCAGTGTGTTCACCTCTGTAGGGATCCCAGGCCACACCTCGCACACAAGAGAATCAGGGATCTGGGGTCAGTGGCAGTCGGCACACGGTTCAGGGGACAGAGGCACAGGCCAACAGGGAAACTGGGAGGACTGTGGTGCACCAGGGAGGACAGGCCCAGGGAACCAACCCTCCAAGAGTCACTCTCTGAGATCCTGGGAGCCTATCAACATTCCCAGGACACGATGTGCCAGAACCTGGACAACGTGCAGGAGAACAGGCGGCTGCAGGAGGGACAGTACCAGGGGATCAGGGAGCACTAGCAGGCCATCAACAACACCCTGATCTCCATGGCCAACATTAGGAGGGAGGCAGTCTCACACCAGAGGGCCCATGCCACTAGCCAGACATCTGAACAGCCTTCCACTTCCGCTAGTGGCCAGGAGACCCCGCCACAGGACTCACAGGCCACCAGCACCCCTCCCCCTGCAGAAGGTGAACCACCCCGCAAACTTTCCCTGCGATCCAGACAGAAGCTAGAGACACTTGCCAAGACCCCCACCAGAAATTAGACTCTCCTGACTGTCACCCTTGTGTCCCACTCAGTCACTCTGTCCACCTTGAACTGCCATTGCTCCCCTTCCTATGTCCCCTTGGACAATGCACCTGTGCTACAAACAGACTGGAACAATACCCTTGACTTTCCTCCATCATCACCCCATCCCATGGCTCTTTCCCCCTATATGTTAGCACTTCAATAAACACCCTTTGAAAAAGTCAATTTGGAGTATGTCATGTATATCAAATATGTATTCATTGAAACAGGTACAAACATTGAAAATGAACATAGAATGAACATAGATTTATGACCTGTGGGTGGCTGTAGTGACCACACCAGGAGTGTATGTCAAGTCACCAACATCTGCAAAATGAATTGCCAGAGGGAACAGTAAGAGGGCATAGAAATGGGAAATATCAGCATGCCATTGCCACACAGATTACAACCAAAGTCATTGAAATGTAAAGTTACACTGTCCTACCTGTGTGTCATTGGAAGTATTGTCGAATAACTGATGTTCTGTTGTCCTCGTCCTCATCCTCTGCCTCCTCATCCTCACTGTCCACAGGGTCTACTGCTGCCACACGGGCATCTCCAGTCTCCTCTTCTTGCAGAAAAGGGACATGTCATCTGAGGGCCAGATTGTGCAACATGCAGCATGCCACTACTATCTGGCAGACCTTCTTGGGTGAGTAGCACAGGGATCCAACTTTTAGATGGAGGCACCAGAACCTGGCCTTCAGGAGGCCAAAGGTACGTTCAATAATCCTTCTTGTTTGCCCATGTGCCTCATTATAACGTTCTTCTGCCCTTGTCCTGGCATTCCTCTCAGGGGTCAGCAGCCATGACATGTTTGGGTAAGCAGAGTCACCTGCAAATATTGAGGGACAACATTTAGCCACACAATATCCTATATGGCCAACCCCATAGCCATACATCAACATCTACTGGGTGGGAACCAGGGCTCACCTATTAGCCACACCCTGTGCCTCTGTAGTTGGGACATCACATTTGGGATGCTGCTATTCCTCAGGACAAAGGCATCATGAACCGACCCAGCATACTTGGCACTGACCTGGGAGATGTACTGGTCTGCCAAACACACCATCTGAACATTCATGGAGTGCAAACTCTTACGATTCCTTAACACCTGTTCATTTTGCTGGGGGGGGGACACAAATGCAATATGTGTTCCATCTATTGCACCAATTATCGTCACTGCTGGCGGATGCAATGTAATACTGCCTCAAAGGTCTACTGTGCGGCCTGTCTACTCCAGAACCAGTGGGCAAGTCACCCACTTGAGAGATTGTGGCATTGCATTCACCAGGACCAAGCACAGGGCATGTTGCCCCCTCCAGAACCAGTGGTCTTGTTTCCGCTCCCAGCTGAGGTGCCCCTCCTCCCCTTGAGGTGCCTGTCTATTTGCCAACTGATGCCCCTGCAGTGTTCTCTCCGTGTTGATGCAGGTGACAAGTTGGGCTTTGGACTTTGGCCTGTGGCCATGTGGCCAGCGCAAACTGAGGAGTGGGCAGTGTCTATTGTTCTGTATATTTGTAAACATCTATTACATTGGCTAACTTATTATCTTTTACTGTGTTGATATTATTACACTCACTTTGGTAAATTTGTTTTGTCCTTCCATTATTCAGCCGATTTAGGGGGATTAACTTGCTTTCTTGTGCATCTGGTTGTGTGTATGGTGCGAGTGGGTGTCACTGTCGTTTCCCCCCCCCTTGTGTTCTAGGTGGCTATACTCACTGTCATCGTCATCGTCTTCGCCCGCGTTGGTGTTTGTGGTGGAGCAGAACATAAAATATCATTAGAAATACACGCAGTTCGGGTTCCATGGCAGCATGGTTCTTCCCTATGTCTGCAATGGTGAGTCCTTTCACTTCTGAGCTCAGTTTCCACCAGGCTTTTGATGTCGTTGCTACCACCCCGGAAAAGGTGGCGGATTGTGTTAACATGGTTGGCGGAACTTTGACTTCTGCCTGGCTGTAGGCAGCTACCGCCATGGTGACTGTTGTTTCCACCCTGGGGGTCGGTGTGGTACATTGGCTGTCTTTCGGAGATCTTTCTGCCATGGTCATAATTTGGTGGTAATTACCGCTGGCCTGTTGGCGGTATTACCGCCACTTTATCACCGACCACCAGGATCGTAATGAGGGCCTATGTTTTTCAATGCTTTTAACTCAGAGAAATTAACATGAAAAGTTACCTTATGATTAAGAGAACATTTCATTTTCATTTTCTCAAATATATTTACAAAGTGTTGCATTTACAAACAGCAGGCTTCTTGCTCCCACTGCTTTAAACTGCAGAAATATGTTCTACATTTTGAACATTTCTAAGCTTCTCCCATTAAAGAAAATTGTTGTGTTGTGTTAAACATGTAACAGTGCCACATATGGCAAACGTTTTGTCTTGTGCCACAAGTGCTTACAACACAGGTTCTCAGTTACCCATGCACATACATCTCATTCATATGTACACTTGTTCATACATCCCCAAAGACTATGCTCGCAATGACATACATGGCAGCCCAGCCATAGTACTCCTAGTCAAAGTATTTTGTTCATACCATAGTATCTGGCTTCTATGGACATTAGGCTTCAAGTGCGCAAAGCTGGGTGATGGGGTATCTGGTAATAATGCACAAGTTGTTCAGCCTTCGTAGCTCACAATGATTTTCACTGATCAGAAGTAGCTTTCGCTACAGAAAAGGTTGGAGACCCCTGGAGTAAATAATATTTTTTTGCAAAAATATTGGGAGCAGGATATCAACTACCTCTTTGTCATTAAGATAGGTATGTTTATCTAACCATATGTAGGTATGTATAGATTAGCTATTTTCAGCACTACATCTACTGATCTTGATAATATATGCATACATCTTCATGGTATGATTATAGCAACATAATAACAGTAAATCTACTCACCTATATATGCGTACCTTAACAATGTAGTGGTAGATCATGTTGTGCACTCAATATTAGTGGGGGACAATATTTTGTCACTAAATACTGTGACAGACATCCAATGTGAAACAGAATATGTGATAAGACATATACTGGACAACATGATTCTAAAGATAGGGCCTCATTATTAACATGGTGGTAAACACCGTTCCCCGCAGTGGCGACGCTGAACTGAATCCCGCCATTGGTGGTGAATAGAAACCCACCATATAAAGATTAAAAAATCAGAATCCGACAAATATTTCCCTGCCACTAGTCACCGCCAGGGCCTTGTCGGCAAAAATGCTGGACATCCAACCCAGCCACCGCTGAGTACACAAATTCCCCGTCCTCCAAATAATGAAGCACAAATCACTCCGGCGGTCAGTGCAAGTCGAGTGACCAATGGTGGTACAGACTGCCACGGCCAGTAATGGGACCCAACAGTAAGAATTGCACACATTGGCAAGTTAGAAGCCCACACACCTGACACACATCCACAACACCATAAATCACTCACAGGCACACCCCACAATCCTTTGCATCCCCAATAGAACAACTGAGATTGAGAACTCCACAAGCAGACACTGAACGCCACAAACCATGATTTACACACCCAACCACACAACAGCACCTTCACCTAGATCCACACAACACATCACTCACAACACACACCATGTCACCCCCCAAGCACCCACGCTTCACAGAAAGGGAGCTAAGGATCATGGTGGACGAAATACTTAAGGTCGAGCCACAAATATTCGGGGTCCAGGTCCAGCACACACCCATCGCCAGGAAGATGGAATTATGTCAGACCATTGTCAACAAGGTCAATGCAGTGGGAAACCATCCATGCACGAGGGATGACATCCGCAAGAGATGGAACGACCTGCGCGGGATGGTGAGGTCCATGGCATCCCGGCAAAACATTGCAGTCCAGAAGACTGGGGGAGGACCTCCACCAACACCAACCGACTACACTGACTGAGAGGAAAAGGTACTTGCCATCCTGCAGCCTGAGGGCCTCACTGGACTCACTGGAGGAATGGACTCGGGTAAGTCATATACAATTACCCCATATCCACCACACCTGTAATGCATGCACCACCTCACAGTTCCAACAGCCACAAGGACCACTACCTCACCCAGGCCACAATCACAACATCCACTCACCCTGCATGCCCACAAGTCCACCAACAGGCCCACATTACTCCCACTGTGCACAGCCACCTACCCCTGCAAGGGATCACAATGGCACTACACCACCCACAATGCACCTCCACATCCCAAGCAAAATGCAATGGCAACCTCACAAAGGCGCCCTTCATGGCCCAACAGTGGAAAACCTGCACAAAATAGCCCAGCCCTGTGCACCCCATACGATTTTGCAATTGTAACAGACATGTCCATTCCCCCATCAGGCACCACCACCCATGCCACCCTGATGGACAGGACAAGGAGCGGCAGTGCCCCACATGGAGACAGAGGCACCACCCAGGACACTGGAGAGGTAACCCTGAATAGTGACGAATACCCTGGCCCCTCACACAGTCCTGGACTGTCACCATCCAGCAGCCCCACCCAGGATCCCACTGATACCCCTACCACACAACCACTAACATCATGCCAGGGCAACCGGACCCACACCTGTGTATCCAGGCCACAAACTGGTGGAACACAAGGACAGAGGCCACAGTCACCACCTATCAACAGGCAGGAAGACGATGGGCCCAGTACAAGTGGTACCGCCAGACCTGTGCAGGGGACACAGGCACAGGGGGCTAGGCCCAGTGGGAGGGCATCAGTGGCCTAGGGGCGGAGGCCACAGGAGGGATGCTGCAGCCCAGGACATGATCTCTGAGGTCCTGGGAGCATACCACCATACCTAGGACAGATTGGCCCAGATTGTGGCCACCATGGAGCAGAGTCAAAGGCTGCAGATAGTCAAACAACAAGAGACCATGGAGCAGTGGAAACTGCTCAATACCACCATGGCCACCATAGCAGGTGCACTGGTGCACTGTGTCCCATCCCAGCCAGAGACCCCCCACAGACCAGGAAGCCTCTACTACAGACCAAGATACAGACCAGCCAGCAACATCAGCAGCAGAAACTGGACTTGTGCCACCATCTGAGGACTCAGAGGAGATCAGCACCTCAACCCGTACAGGCCAACACCAGGCACCCAAACGGTCCCTCAGGCCCAGATATGGCACTGGAACAAATGCCAAGACCAAGGCCCCCTCTAAGAAGTTACTCTGACAAAAACTGTCCCCAAAGTGCGTCATTGAACCACCATCCCCACCATGCAATAGCAACCTCAAAACTTGTAAATAACAGATGACACATTATCACTGCCAACAATCGCTGAGACCATTCTGTAAAGAGCACCATGGCATCCCTAACACCAAATAAAGCACCTGTTCCCTAATGTAAATGTCCCCTGTCAGTATGTTGAATCAAGTTGAAGTGTGCGTGCAATTGACATTGAAATCATTTATTCACATCTTTATTGCAGGAATGGCACCCCATGCATTAAATGGGGTGGTGCCAACAGAAATGTCTAACAAGTTGTCCATCATGTCACATGTCCCATGCAAACCTGGTCACAGTGACAATGTCTATAGACCCAACACCCCCATAGAGGATAAGGAATACTGACAGTATGCTGCACAGACAACAACAGCATCAAATAGTACCTCTTAGTTACTGGAAGTATAGTTGGATCAGATGGTTCCTGGAGTGTACATATTCCCCCTCCTCATCATCGCCATCACTCTCATCCCCTCTCAGAGGAAGCTGGTCTGGATATACGGCACCATCCTCCTCCAAGAGGGGAATATATTTCCTCACAGCCAAGTTTTGCAGCATGCAGCAAGCCACCACTTTTCTATACACTTTCTCAGGCTCATAGGCCAGTGATCCCCCAGAGATATGGAAGGCAACAGAATCTAGTCTTCAGGAGACCTATAGTGCGCTCTATCACCCTCCTAGTACGTCCATGGGCCTCATTGTATTTCCTCTCAGCATCTGTCCTAGGATTCCTCACTGGTGGCAGGAGCCAATGAATATTTGGGTAGCCAGAATCACCTGCAAAAGTGGGCAACACAGGACTGTCACTGACATCCCTCAGTTGCAGACAGCCTGGCTGTCAGCTATGTGCCAAAAAATGTCAGACACACTTACCTATGATCCATCCTCTGTCCCCTTGTAGTTGTTCCATCATGTGTGGCACACTGCTGTACCTCAGCACAAAAGAATCATGGACTGATCCAGGGAACATGGCATTCACATGTGAGATGTACTGGTCTGCAGTACACAACAATTGAATGTTCATGGAGTGAAAGTTCTTCCTGTTTCTGTACACCTGTTCAGTTACTCTTGGGGAGATAAGAGCTATGTGGGTTCCATCAATGGCACCTATCACGTGGGGAATGTTGGCAAAGGCATAAAAGTCTGACTTGATGGAAGGTAGTTCAGCACTTTGGGGAAACCTCACATAGGACTGCAGGTGTCATACAAATGCATTCAGAAATCTGGACAGTCTGAGGCTAAACATTGGCTGTGAAAAACCTGCACCCATTCCCACAGTCACCTGAAATGAGCCCGTGGCCAGGAAATGGAGTGCGGAGAGCACTTGCTCTTCAATAGGGATGGCATGCTGATTCCGATTAACCGGTCTCAGTGCTGGATCCAGTGATGCACAAAGTTCATGAATAGTAACACAGTTGAGTCTGTAATTGATACTGATGTGACGCTCCACCATGGTTCCCAAATCAACAAGTGGTCTGTACACCGATGAGGCCCTCCCTCGCCACATGGGTCTGTACCTAGGAGGAGTTGAGAACACATGTGAGGAACACACATACATGTTAAATATTCAGCACTGCGGGCATACAAGTCGATGTCACATATGCATAGTTGGATGTTAAACTTGAGTGACATGTCCTCAATGATACATCAGGACTGTTGTGGTGAGTAAATGTACATTTGTTCATGCTTATGGGGGTTGGGGACAATAGCGCCTGCATCGGGCAAATGAGAAATTAATACCTGCGTAGTAATGGCCAAAATGTCTGCCCTCTGTAATCCAGAAATGTTGTAGTAGAAGTGACCTCATACTGCTAGTGGTTGTCGTAATAGCATAAGGCGGTGTTCATAGCCGTGCGATCATTCATTGGTTAACATGGTTGTCAATGGGGAATATGAGCATATCATGATCGCCGCCGGCGGTGACGGTGCACACTGCTGCGGAGCGTACGCCATCTCGTCACCCCAACTTCACTTGACTCCCGGATTATGTGCATGCAGGTACTCCACTGAGTGTGCTTCTGTGTCCTGACTCTGGTCCTAGAAATGGCACTAGTGGCAGGGGAAAGGCCCCCGGCCTTCACCACCAAGGAACTGGAGAAGCTCATGGATGGGGTCCTACCCCTGTACGCCATTCTCTATGTTCAACCAGAGGTACAGGTGAGTAGGTGGATTGGGGGGCATGGATGTGTGTAATGGTGGTAGATTGCTGTAAACATGTGTGCACAATTTGACACTGTACAGTCATTGAATTCATGACATGCTGCGTGTGTGAGGTCATATTATGCTGTTGTGAGTGTCCATCCCATAGGGCACGTATAGCCAGCTGTATCTAATTGGCATTGTCTGACCTCTGTGTTACTTTTTCTGTGTGCCCCATATAGGTCAGCGCCCATCAGAAGAGGGGACTATGGCATGCCATCGCCAGGGAAGTGCAGATCCTGGGGGTCTACAACTGGCGGAGCACCCACTGCAGGAAGCGGTGGGAAGACCTGCGGCACTGGGCGAGGAAGACCTGCGAGGCCCAGCTAGGGAAGTCCTCCCAACGAGGAAGGGGTGCCTGTTGGGCCCTGACCCTCCTAATGCACTGCATTCTGGCGGTGGCGTATCCAGACCTGGATGGGCGCTTGAAGGCTGCACAGCAGACACAAAGGGGTGATAACAGAAACCATTGTATGCCTCCATAATGGATGTGTGAGTGTGCTGTAGTATGTAGGCTGTCCATTGGCAGGGACTCTGACTGATGTCATTTTACATGATGGCCCCCATGGGAAGTTAGGTTGTAAGGGACAGGTCTGCAGTACATCAGGGTCTTCTGTGATGTTGGAAATGGCCGTAGAGCAGGGTTGTGGCCACTAGTCAGGGGTATAGCCATGTGTGTAGCGGTAGGTGCTGCATGGTGGAATATTTGCAGGGTGGGAGTATGTGTGAACCAGTTATGTACCTCCATTCAGCTATTTACAATTGTCTCTCCTGTTTTGTCTCCCCATCCCTGTTCTCTTGTGTTGTCTGTGTACATCCGCATCATCTGACGAGGGAGTTGTGACACCGGTGAGTGGGGATGCAGCGGCCCACGTTTCCACGGAGGCAGAGTTGAGTGACGCCAAGGGGACTAGTGGGTTGGAGGGCGAGGGGAGTACCACGGGGGAGGCAACTACCACTGGAGGTAGTGACTCTGATACCTCCTCCGATGGGAGCTTCCTGGTGGTGGCGGACCCTAGGGGGCCCACCCGTTCTGTGTCATCTTCCGCCACCCCCATTCCATCAGCGCCCTCCCATTTTCTCCCCACCGAATTGCCTGGGCCCGCTCACCCAGAAGGGTGGGCATCTCCTTCACCCCAGGCACCTCATCCCCTGCCCCAGTCAGCCCTGCTGCCCTCACTGAGGAGGCTATTGACCTCCTGAGAACTATCTCTGTAGGGCGGGCAACCATTGTCAATGCCATCCAGGGGCTAGCATCACAGGTGCAGCAGACCAATGCCTACCTGAATGGCATTCATGGTGCCATGTCTGGCCTACAGAGATCTTTTCAGGCTCTGGCCTCCTCTTTGACGGCAGCCAGTGTCCCTGGTCATTCCATCCCCCTTCTAATCACCTCTACTCCTTCCAGCACCCCACTCCCTTCACCCGTCCCAAGCACACATTCTGACAGCCATGCACACACCTCAACACACAAGAAGCACACTGTAAAACACAAGCACCACACTTCCCACCACAGGCATACACACAGCCAACATACAAAGGCACACACACCAACATCCAATTCCCCCAGTGTGTCCACCTCTTCTGCCTCCCTGTCTGTCACCTCTACATGCACACTCACAGGCACTGCACCCTCATTCACTGTTGCTGACCCCATTCTGGCATTCACCACAAAATCAGACATCCGTTCATGCACACCGGACACCACACATGCACTCACCACAACGACTTTAGTTGAGACATGCAGCACACTCACCAAATTTGCAGACACACATACAACATACATGTACACTGGTAGCCTGTCTTGTCCCATTGTGTCTACCCCGCCTCCTCCCAAAACACTCAAACGTTCCAAGACACCCACCCAACACCCATCCACCACACCTCAGCATACTGTACAGTCACCTTCACCCACGTCAAGCACAGCTACACCTGTCACGACCACTCCCTCTACCTCCACTCCCACACCTTCCTCCAGGTCCACCCCGATTGCCCCTAAAAAACATTTCCTATCCCGTGTTGACCTATTTGAACCCACTGGCCCACCCTGTCTCATCCCTAAACACTCCCACCTCTTTGTCCTGTCCACTCCTCCCACGTCACAGCCCGAATCTGTCTGCCCTTCCCATTCCCATGCTACCTCCCTGTGAGCAAGAGACCCTGTGCTGGCTCAGGTACATCTGCCGCTCCCCAGTCCAAGGCCGCTCCACCAGCTTCAAAGGCCAGACCCAAGCCCCTTCCCAAACTTAAAGGCAAGCCCCACCTCCCAGTCGTACGTCACCACCCCCACCACCCCCACCACCCTCTGCCCCTGTTCGCTGAGGTGCCTGGATGCCCCATTGTTACCCCTTTAAGGTTGAGTACCATTTGCACTTGTGGGAGTCAAGTTGGGGCCATTTTGGCTCATTGGACTTTGGACTATGGACTGGCCATTGGCCTTCTGTTGGACTTCTGTTGCTCCTGGAGCTTAATAAAAGTTTGTGTGGCCAGTGTTGGTTTTGCCACACTCTGGATCCGTGGTTCATAGTTTCTTTGTGGGGGGGTGTTGTGCACATGTTTCTACTTTGGGCAGGTTGTCTTGGCCTTGTGTCGGGTAGGTACCTCTTGCTCTGGGGTGTATGGCTTGTGCTGTTCTGAGGGGTTGTGGGTGTGTTGCGGGGGTGGGTGGGTGTGTAACTGTGCCCTTTCTTCCCTTGTTTAGTGGGTTGCGGTACTTACCGTCATCGTCTTCGTCACTGGTCTCGGTTGTGGAGGTTTATGGCAAGGGGCAGCACTGGCATGATTTGCAACTCTCTATCCATGTCTGCTTCGGCTGTTGTGTGAGCCTCCGGTGAGTGTTTCCTTTTATTTGGTTCATTTCAGCCTGGCTTTGCGTGGCAGTGGTTCCCGCCCCGGAACTGACAGCGGTCTAGTGCTTCATTGTTTGATGGGGGGGTAGGGCCTTTCCGTCGGCCTGTGGGTGGCCTCTGCCGTCGTTGTCGGGACTCCTCTGCTGGCGGTGAGTGGTTTTCAGGCTGCCTGTTTTTCAGTTGCTTCATAATTTTGTAGGCCAGACCGCCTGACTGTTGGCAGTAGTTACTACCACCGCCGGCAGAGCGGTGTTTACCGACATGTTCATAATGAGGGCCATAATGTAGAACTCAGCATTGGTGCATTTGCATTATCAACTAAATCATAAGGAGGCCCTCTAGTCAGGGGGGTAGTGTTCTTAAGTGTTAAAGCAAAGTTCCTCATTTGCAAATTAAACACACTTAACTGTAAAGTGCTAATACAGTGCTGAATAACATACACAAAATGTGTAGTAGGTAATCACATTTAGGGCCTGATCACAAGTCTGGCAGTCAACAGCCCGCCAAACTCACAGTAATGGTCCTGACTGCTGCCAATTTGGTGGTCCAACTGCCAAACTAAGAGTTTGATGGTCGGACCGCCAAACCACCACCATCTCCTCTGGGAACAATGGTCCAGGTTGGAATCAGCCAGAGTGGCGCTGGACTCAGAGCTGCCCTGCTGATTACAACCTGGTTCTCAGCCAGCCTTTTCATGGCAGTTTCTCAGCCACGGAAATGCTGGCAGAGAACAGGTGCAGAGAGCCATTGGGGGGCCCCTCCACTGCCCATGCACTTGGCATGGGCAGGGCATGGGTCCCCCTGCCCAGCACCCTCGCAAAGCTCTCTGTCTGGTGCACCCTGCGGGTGACAGCATTACTGCCAGCTCTATTATGAGCCAGAGACAATACTGCCACCACTTTCCCACTGGACTAACTGGCAGAAACCTTGGTTACTGACAGTCATCCCAGCGGGAAAGTCGTAATGGGCCTGGCTGGAAGGTAGCTGGTGAGGCTGCAACCTGTCAGAACTTCGGCAGACAGGTCAGCCCGTCCGCCGAACTCATAATCAGGCTCTCTGACATTAAGCGCAAGTACTTGTGTTACTATATTGTAATGAATTAAGTTAGCTTAAATGCTGATGCCATTTTAAATATTGGCTTTACATATTGGGGCTAAAAAGCTGTTGATTTTGCATGAGAGGTTTTTCTATTTCTTTCCACTGCAGAAGCTAGTGAAGAGGCATTTGTTATGTATCAGAACAACAGATGTGTAGGTTGTCACCGGGAGGAGAGGAGATTGCTGTGAGCACAACTTGTGGGAAGAGCTGTCTGAACCACAGATTTGTTAAGTTGAGAAACTGCAGAGTTTACCTGCTCCTGGAGTGTGGTGAAGAGTAACTGTTTCGCGGGAGGGAGAATGGAGAAAATGTTACACTTATAGTTTTGTTGAATTATAATATCATATGTTTCTAGACTCACGTAGAGCAGATTTAGAGGGAAGATCTTAGAGGTGCTTGCTGACTTAGGACCAGGTTTATACTTTTTCAGACAAAACTGTGTTAGCGCAGTTTTGCGTGAAAAAGTATAGCACCGGCTAGCGCCATTCCAAGATGCCAGCCGGGTGCCATATTTATGGAATGGCGCTAGCCGGCGCTAATGCCCTGTTAGCATCCTTTCCATTTCCATTTTTTGGCTCACAACCCTCTTGGACATGGCTCCAGTCGTAGTAAAGACAGGAGTCATGCCCACCACCCCAATGGCCATGCCCAGGGGACAAATGTCTCAGGGCATGGCCATTGGGGCCATCGCCGTGCAGAGGGCCCTAAGTCAGGTCCCCCAAGTGGGGTAAAGTAGAAAAAAATATACACTTACCGGGATATACCTGGGATGGGTCGCCCATCCTGGGGTGTCCCTCTGGTGTGGGTGGGGGTGGGTGGGAGTGTCCCTGTGGCCAGGGAAGGGCATCTGTGGGCACTTTCCATGGTCTCTGACCATGAAAATATGCCTACAGGTCCACTTACGCCTGTCCATACTCAGGCGTTAAATAATAGCGCTAAGCAAGCTTAGTGCCATTATTTAAGGCCCACATCCCCCGTGCTGGATTTTAGCACGGGGGATAAATATGGTGCTAAGCCCATATCGTTCTTTTCTGGATGGGAATGCCAACCTTGCCTCTCATTGACGCAAGGTAGGTGTTCAAGTCCAGCAAATGACATTAACTCCATAACTTTGGCGCTAAATGTGCCTAGCGCCACAGTATAAATATGGAGTTAGGTTTGCGCTGAATTAGCGTAAATAAATGACGCTACTTCAGCGGAGAGCGAGTATAAATATGGGCCTTTGAGCTGAGAAACCCCTTCCAGCCTCTGCCAAACTCCATTGCTGAGTTCTAATGCTTTATGCAATACATTTCTGTTGTCTCATCAGAAACCATCATTTGTTTTTCTGAACCTGACACCTTACATTCTAATTACACCCAACCTTTAATTTAGATTTTCCTTCATGGAACGCACTTGCTGCATATTCTGCATTCTTTTCATAATACTTGCCACCGTATTATTTTACCTATTTTTTAAAAAGTGACTTATAGATTATTAGAATTTGTAATAACTGTGACTACATTTTACTACTTATTGAACCAATGATTTGACTCAAATTATTTTCTAATGAAATCCTTTAAACTCATTCAAATTTTCATTGTCAATTCCTGTGAAGTCACAGTTGGTGTTCACTGTTATGATAACTAATGTAAATACCAGCTCTGTATCGATTCTCATTGTTGACTAACAAAGGTCCATACAACCAATGGCTATTTGATGATTATACACAATGTTTGAAATATACAAACTCTGGCACGTTTTCAACATACAATACCCTCAACAAGATGATGTGTTCCACTTCAGCATCTGGGAGCAGTGAGAAACATGGACAAATGACGTCAACATATTATGGCTCACCATAGCCAAGCTATATGTTAGCACCATACTGAAATAGAGACATATATAACAAACTTAAAGTAAATAAGTAATGTCAGCTAAATATTTTACCTCAAACATTGATTACCACAAAAATGCATGTGAGTCTTTTCCGAAAGGCAAATCTCCATCAGCTCATCTATGATGAGAATGGGTGTGATCTGACAAAAACAAAAACAAAATAATCAAAAAATAATAATTGAAAATTACCAACATTAACAAAAGTGTTGTATTTCAAAGGATTTTAATATTTCAATCCAATTTGAGCCAACATTGAGAAAGTGATGGACTTTGGGAAGGTTAGATTTACTATTCCCACGCCAATCTGAGCAATAGTAGGGAAATTGTTGGACTTTTCGGGGTTACATTTACTATTCCCATACCAATGTATGCAACAGTAGAGAAAATGCTGGACTTTGGTGTAGTTAGGTTTATTTTTCCCACTTCAGTCTAAACAACAGTAGGTAATGTGTTAGATTCTTGAGGGTTTAGAGTAACTATTCCGATTTCAAAGTAAGCAACAACAAAGAAAGTATTAGACACAAGAAGAGCTAAATATACCAATCAAATTCTTAAATATTAAAACAAACAAATACCTAACAACATAAAAAATGTAAACATATTAAAAACGCCAAAATATATAGATTGTAAATAACTGAAATTACATAATGTTGGGAAAAAAATTAAATGCAAAACAAAAATAACTGAACAAATAAAATAAATACATTCAAGACAAACTTATCTCACCACTACAAAAAAAAAAAGAAAATAACTTTTGGTATATATATATTTATTATATAAATAAAACAATGATACCATTAAAACAGCATATATATTATTTATTTTGGCACGTATGGCAATAAAAGCACATAAACGTTTAACAGACAGTACTGCAACTTCCATTACATTTAGATTCAGTAAAAACAGTGATCATATATAAATAGTCAATAGGTAAAAATCTAATACATAAAAATGAGACAAACATCTGTCCAGGGTCCCAGCAATGAACACTCATTTCCAACATAATTGCCCCTATAATCAATAAGGATATATAAATAACGGCTGGATAAAACACAGTATTAAAAAAGGGAGACTATTATTCATCTAGGGACCCATCAAAGGATACTCATTCCCACCACAGTAACCAGTATACTGGGGCATGTTTATATAAAGTGCTGAGGTTAATTGTAAAAGCTAATAATGCTAACCTTAAGATCTCTAAACTCCATGTTGCCTACATTCTTCCCTGCCCCATTCTTTAATCAAGATAGTTGCTAAGGTGCATGCAAAACAAGTAAATAAAACCCCAAATTCCTTCAATCGGATTAAGGCTAGTAGCATTACCCTGCCCGACCCCCAATTGGGCAGGGGTTAACTACTCTTGCACTATCTGGGTGAGTATCTCAGCTCGCTTGTGCCAGACACTAAGAAGAATGTAGTTTACTAAATAAACAATGGGGTCTTCAGTGTTTGTTGTGAATAGGCGTATCGCCGCCTGGTAATCCCTGATCCCAGAGCTAGACAAATGGGCCTGAGCCAGCTCTGCCTTACGTCTTGATAACCTGGGCATACAACAACAATATGATTCACTGTCAACAGAGTTATATACAGGACAAGAAGCAAGTGTGCTATCTTTTTGCCAATAACTACAAAAAGCATTCAGCGGTAAACAACCATATCTAAAGCGCATGTAAAGGCTTTTTGCCTGTGGGGGAGTTACAGTATCTACAAAATCTTCAAGCCTCAGCACTGGTTTTGTCCCCAAAAATGTTTCGGTTAAATGGCCCTCTTAGCCCTAAGGTGCAGTGCCAAAATGCTGTCTTTACAGCCTGTTTGTCTAATTTACAGATTTGGCCAGGATGCTCCTAAAATGTCTTGAGCTTCAACTTCATACACTAAGTATAAATGAAACACAGCCAGGGCACTTTTAAGGCTGCATCCAGTCTCAATAAATTGCCTAAACAGGCTGTATGCAGGGCTAATTCGGGGTGGACCAAATGAGAACCAAGTAGAGAAGGGATTTTAGCTGGACAAGGTCTGTCACCCCGTTGCAACCCAAATCATAGCGCAGGGGGGTAAGCCGTATACTTATTGGGACAGCTACTAGTGCCCTAAAGAAATTATTTTCAGCAACTAAGCTGTGTGATATGGTGTACCCCAAGATTTCAGCGCCATAAGTAGCGGCTGACAGGGCTTTAGCATGGTAAGCCTCAAGAGCAGTGAAATAGAACAAGTGTTAGTCGCTCTAAAAAAAGCATAAAATTGCATGTGACTTGTGCGACAACGTTAAAGAACTCTTTAAGATTTGGGGATCCCACTTAAAGTTGTCCATCAGAATGATACCTAAGTAATCAAAACACAACACACTTTCAAGGTTTACGTTGCCCACTCTGACACTCTTCGATCTTGCAGGGCATGTCCAAAAACCATAAATTGTATTTTTGAACATTTTATCTCCAATCGTCTCTCATCGCAGAATGACCCAAACCTTGTAATTAGATTTTGGAGCCCCATTGGGGATTTCAAGATTAGCAGCAAGCTGTTTGCAAATAGGATTGGAATTTATGTATAGTGGGGGAGTCATTGATACACTGCCCAAGGTATTCAGCAATATCATTCATATAAAGAGAGAAGAGCATGGGGGCCAGCACACAGCACCGGTGCACACCACAGCTAGTAGGGATTCTGGACGTCAATTCTCCACACCCCCAATATAATCAGAATATCTACAAGGGCGCTTGGGATACCTATCTTCCTCAAGACCCTCCAGGAGATTATCACACAGGATCAAATCAAAGGCAGCTCAGATGTCAACAAAAGCTACATATAGCCTGTGCTGTCATAGGAGGACATGTTTCCAGTATAAAACAGAAAACCTAAATACCTGGTCAATAGTACTAATCTTAGGCCAGAAGCCTGCCTACAGGGATGATAATACATCTTCTGTGGCTGCCCACATCAGTAATTTGTCAAGCACTTGTCTTGCAACAATTTTTGGGAGATTATCCAGTAGGCTAATGGGATGATAATTAGCAGGATTGTTCGCATCTCCTTTTTTGAATACTGGGATAATTTCGGCCCCTTTCCAAGTGTCTGGTGTCTTGCCCCTTCTAGCTATTACATTTGATAGGGTATTTATGTACCAAGCCCATGGTCGGAGTTCCAATTTATATAAATTCCCAGCAACACAGTCTGGTCCAGGGGCTTTTAGGGTTTTCAAGTTGTCAGTTGCTGCCTTAGTTTCCTTCAGAGTGAAGAATGGGGCACATACATCGTTCACAAAAGTTGGCATGCCAATAGGCATTTCCTCCTCCCCTGCTTCCAGGGAGTTCTCATCGTTATGACTCAGAGTAAAATGCACCAAAGTGATCCTCCCACTTATCTGGTGGAATGTGAGAACGCCTAGGTTTTCCATGTTCTCTGGTCCCATCTGCCACAAGTGATCAGAAACTATAGTTATCTCTCACTTTCAGGGAATGGAGTAGTTCTTGCCATTTGTCCTCATCCCATTTTTTCTTTACCACTTTGAGTGCCCTTTTATACCTAACGCAAGCACATTTAATATCTGCCCTGTTGCTCTCCCTTATCGCAGACAACAGGGAACGTTTGGCCAACCTACCCTTCTGGTAAACCATCGAGGGACTTTCCCAAGCATCATAGGAATGCTCCCTAAAAAAAAAAAATTTAAGCTTGTCAAAAAATAAAGAATGAGTACTTAGCATAAGATCAGGACCAACTGTCGAACCATCAAATTCCAACATATGATGAACAAATAATCGGTAGATCTCTACATACATTTCCTCGTCTGTCACAACTCTGAGGCCCGCTACTCTGCGAATGTTATTTGTTACACAAGGATCCAGCAATGCTGCTTGTTCCAAGTTAGGAGACTGAAGATACTGCCCCCCTCCCAAGAGGTGGCCAAGGGATTATGGTCAGTGGTATTCAACACATCCATATCACAAAGGTCCAGCCACAACCGGACATCCACCAACATATAATCAATAACACTCCTCCGGCTTCCTCTTCTAAATGGGAACACTATGACCTGATCTAAGTGGGTTCTCCCATTGCAGGCTTGGAGCCCATGCGCTATGATCAAAGCGGCCACTTGTAGAGCAGTCTTAGTAAAGTGGCTCTGTGGATTTCCTACCAACTGTGGGACACCCCAGTACTCATCCTCTTCCTTAGTCACCAGTATAAGAGCATTACAAGGTTCAAATGAGGTATTAAAATCTCCAGCCACTATTATTCTGGAGTCCTGTTTCTGAGGCTCCACTAAACTGTCTAACAAGCCTACGACTAGTGGCTCGCTTTTCACTCTCACAGAGCGAGCATATACCTTTAATATGGTCAGTGCCAAGCCCCTGGGGAACTTCAACTTAATGTCCATTAGATTGGGCAAATCTATCTTGAATGGTTACTGCAAACAAGCAATGTTATTGCTAACCAAGATCATGAAATCCCCCTATTGACTGCCCCATTTTCTTAGGGGAAGTGGCCTCTACGCTGTAGGTGGCGAATCCATTTACAAAAACCTTATTCACAACCCAGGTGTCTTGAAACAAGCAAACACCATACTTCCCAATAAGAGATATCCAATCTTCATCGATCAGTTTTGAGTTCACCCCACCACATTCCACGATATTAAGTGAAGATCTCTCCTAAATCTAACCGTTACTTTAATAGGAGAGTTCTCTTGCTCAACATCTGCAAAATGGCAAAATGCCCCTGAAGGGGAAGCAACTGGAATTGACCCAAGTGCAGTGACATGAAACAATTGAGTACTTCTGGTAGCTGACTGTTGTCCCAGCAGATGTAGTCAATCCTGATGACCTAGTGTGGCGAGAGGAGATAATCAATTACAGGTAGAAATACCATAGTTAGTGTTATGAATACCCCAGGCTTGATGAGGACTCTGTGGAGCTGTGTGTTCGGTAGTGCTTGTGCCAATCACTGCTGCGAGGTAGAAGAACCCCAGGGGAAGGGCTCTAATGCCTTTGTTTAGATTACCTTTTTTGTCTGAGCAGATGTAACAAAGATTAGAAACAACGTGGTGCTTTAAAGTTCACAATTACAAAATCACACTGTGACGATTTTGGTGTGGGACCCATTCATGAGACACTTCGAGTTGTAATAATTTCCCCTCTGAGATCATATGTCCAAGCCGAGTGTTACCATAACCAGTGAGCAACTTTGTTTAATGATGAGTCATGCAACTCTAGCTTCTATGTAGATAACCGTGGCACATTCTTGAGAACAATTATATATGGAGTGCCTTCCGGTGATAAGCAGGGTCTAACATCAGAAGTTCCAGGGCTTGGTGAGGAAGACCCCGAGTCCACCTTGCTTCTAGCTACTATGTGGCAATCGATACAAGGTTGTTGAAAAATGCCCTCATTAGGCCCTTTATCTGCAAAGGCCAGGTCTTGACCCGGCGCTGCTTGATTTGTAGCAGCCTTCAAGGCAGGGCAGCCTGGGACATGTAGTCTGCCCCCCCCCCCACTCTGCTCTCACCGAACTTCTCCCACGCTGCGGATCAGCAATGCTCAATTTGTAGCAGACATCAAGGCAGGGCAACCTGGGGCATGTAGTCAGACCACACTTCGTTCTCTCTGTACTTCTCCCGTGCTGTGGATCAGCGCTGTTCGATTTGTAGCAGCCATCAAGGCAGGGCAGCCTAGGGCATGGAGTCCGCCTCCCCACTCCGCTCTCTCTGTATTTCTCCATTAAAACAGCATTTAAATAGAGAAAATAGAATTAAAATGAAAAGTGAAATTAAAATACAAGTTTATTATTAAATGCACTTATCAATGAATTAACAATGAATTAAAATGCAATATAATATATTTTTAATTACCAGATAAATATTTAATTAGCATACAAAATCTAATTAAAAAGGTAATGCAAGTAAGTTCTCACTCTTTTCCCCTAGAAACCTGATAACCCACTACTAAATTTGAAATTAGAATTTAAACTATATAACATTTATATTACACATTAAAAATCACAATACACACTTCCGTATTTGAAATAATAATAATACAAATAATGTACATAATTCATTAAAAAGTAAATATTTAAAGAACATTAAAATAGTTTGAAGCAAGAAAACAATAATTTCTAATTGACATACCTTCCAAACCTATTCTCCTACAAACCCAACTCACTACTAAGTTACAAATTATAAATTACACATTCAAACACATAAAACATACTTACACAAAATACACTAAAATAGTTAATATAGCAAAATATCAAATGAATAATCTACTTAATTGATTACACTTTTAATATGCAAGTTACATAAAATGAATTTTACATAGAAACTAATAATTTAATTCAAATAATATCCAACCCTATTACCTCAACAAGCACAATAACTGGCTACCAAATTATACACTTTTAATTACTCATGAAAACTTACAAATTATACTAAAAAATATAAACCAATTGTTATTATAGTGCTAATACATGAAAATAATACATTAACTAATATATTTTCAATTAAAAAACAATAATAAGTAAACAGTATTATAGTTAACTATATCTTAAAAAGGATATTATTTACGAACACATATTCTTACCTTCTATATTCTGTTCCTCAGTGTACAATATATTGCAACTCAATATTTTGGAAACAAAATTTTGTGTTGTTAACTGGTGAATCATTATCGGTCACTGCATATGGCCTGCACATTGATGGAAAGGTAAGCTTATGATATAAGGAGAGGAGAGGGTCACGCTGGTAGGACTAAATCACATGAGTTCAGTTCATTACTCGCTACAAATTGGGAAGTTGCGCTATCTGGTAGAAGCTATGCTTCACCTTTAATTTTTGAGGTCTAGCTGTCTTGAAACAGGTACTGGGGCATAATTTTCAGCGTGGTGTCTGGGACAAATGCATGAATGCAGTGAGTGCACTCTAAGAGATAAGTGGTACTTTGTCACATGCAGTGACCCAGAGCAAACTAGGTGTTCGGAAGCAATAAAGTGTTGTCATTATTCCTCTTTGGCATGCCAAGAGTTTGATGTGAGTGGATATGTCATGTGACCTAACTGTGGTGTGCTCCAAGCTGGGCACTATTTTAGTCCAACAAAGGCTGGATCATACCATGTGTGACCATCTGCATGAAGATCCTTTCCTTTCTCTGTTGTCTTTTGACAAGTTGACGTAGTCACTGAATATGTCACTAGATAAACTGCATGGATGTTTTCTTCACAAGACGTTTTTTTTTCTGCTCTTGTAATGTAATGCGGGTGATGTTAGCACTGAATTTTGCACCTGGTAGAATATTTTGGCATAACTTGGCCTTAGCTCTGCTTTGCCTGACTTTCGACTGAGGTTATTAGGTAAGTTTGAGTTGGTGTTGCAAAGTGTTAATTTGTATCCACCCCAACACACCCACCTTGAAAACATTAAAAAAATAAACAGAACATTGCATAAGCTGCCTTTAGCATTGTTCACATATCAAAAACTTATCCAAAGACACCTTTGAGACTATTGGTGAATTGGACTCTCTAGTGTTAGCAAATTTGATTCCACATATATTAAAAGTTTGGTGTAAATCAGGACACCATTACCCTCTATGTTGGGCTCTCATACTTCTATACTGACTATGGTTTCATATTCGAGGAAACAGAAGGGACCCCACCAATCTACTGCAATTATGATTGCAGAATTGATGTAGAAACTCTGGGTTGTTTTCTTTGAATGAGGAACTATACTTTTACTAAGACACTCCAAAGTGATTTAAGGGGTGTTGCATCACTACTTCACAAAGACACATTGCAAAAATCTCCTGTTGCTTTATTGCCTACATTTCACGTAAGATGTTAAAAGCAAGAAGAAATTGTGATTTAATATCAACCCTTAACAGTCATACTCTAATTGTGGTCATTTGAGATGAGATTAATATACAATAATATTTAACATAACAATATGTAGTCTATTTAATTAGTGAAGTATATTTTTTTGTTTTTCTCTACCTTTTACCAAAGCGAGACTCCACAGTCGGGGTGATCTTTCAATGGTAAAATATAGGGAAAATGTGACATAATATTAAACGTCAGAATAAAATAATACATTAATATGTATTCATTTTAAAGGTAGAGCAACATTTAAAGAAATGCTACAACACTATTAATTTATTTTTTGATTAAATTGTTGAATAGTTGAATATATTGAATTACATAAAAATATTTTTCTTAAGTGTAAATTAAAAAACAAATTACCACTGAGAGAAGAAAACATTTAACTGAAATATTATTTGATGTATAGAATTAATTGGATATAATTTAATCATATAATAATAAAAGTTATTTTACACTATTTTTTAATAAAAAAACGTTATTGAAAAAGTTTATAATTACATCATAAATATATACTATTTTAATTTATTTAAACATTACATTAAATTCATTTAGATTTTTAACTGATTAAATATAGCAATTTCATTTAATGATATGTCTTATTGGTTTTATTTTAAGTAAGTATCTCAATTATTTTCTATGGAACAGAACAGCAGTCTCAGGTCCTCATTACAAGTTTGGTGGTCTCAGGACTGCCATGTTGGTGGCGGTGGTCGCACCGCCGATGGCTAGGCAGTAAAGACTGCCAAATTATGACCATGGTGGTCTTCCCAACGGAACACAGCCTATCCACCTCCATTATCGTAGATGCAGACAGACCGCCATGGACGGCAGCAGGCACCTTCAGACCAGCGGGGAGCATGTATCTACCAGACACATTACGAGGCTGCACACTGCCAGGCGTTCCGCCGCGGTCACACCGCCACCAAAACCCTGGCGGAAATCAACTCTATAAAAGGAAACACTCACCTTCAGAAACACATACCAGCCCGGAGCTACCATGGAACCTAAAACTGAAGTCCTCCCACTGCCCCTGCTCGCACAACGACTCTGGAACCAGCAACGGCACCAAGGATGACAACCGTAAGTGCACACACCTAGCACACATATCCAGGACAGCTTGCGATGAACACACACACGTAACCACACACCCATACAAACACACACACACACCTACATACACACACACACACATACTACACATGCACACCCAAGTAACACACACCACGGACAACACACACGTGCCTTACACACACCAACCCGCACACACACAGCACCGCCACTAACACAATCATACACAACACCACTGAGTCACACAGCAACATCACAATCCCAACTACACAAATGCCTCGCTAAGCACTCTGACTGCACACCTCCACCTGACAACACACATATACAACACGTAACAAGACCACGCAACCAATCAACACTATCATACTGCCATACAACAAACCATTTATCACATCACGCCCACATCACACACACCGCACAGGACATAGCCAACACCACACACACAGACACACACACAAAAACCACACAAGGGCACACAACACCACCATGACATTTGCCAACACAAAGTATACACAATTTGGCTGCACACACCCATGGACCAAGCACAAACATGTCCAGCACTCAAAATACAGCAATTACAGTGGGACTGATGTCAGGGCAACAAACACACATGCAGCCCAGGCACAATAGCTAGCAAATCCAACACACACACATCTCACACACACACAAACCAAAGCCCACAACCACTAAACAGCCATGTAGAAAGAAAGGCAGGACAAGTATGTTACCAGCAAATCCAACAGCAGGTTGGCCAAGATGTATTAAATTATTCAGTGATTAAAAAATAACTAATAGAAATAGAAGACCATTTGCCAATCCAAAGTCGTAGGTGCCCAAAGCACAAATGGTACCTCACTCTGCCCCTACTTGACTCCTGACTGCAAAATGACCTCCACAGGGTATGGGATTCAAGGGGGAAGGCAGGAACCTCAGGGATTGCTAAGGAGGGGGGGTTGGGCTTAGGAGGGAGGTCCTTGGTCTTGGGCTTGGGAGGGGGTCTCTGGGATTGGGTTTGGGAGGGGTAGACTTCTTGGCAGTGGGAGGGGCATGCACACTAGCAGGGGGTGCAGGGGAGGACTTTGAGGTGGAAGGGCTGGACTTGGGCAGGGACAAAAGCACTTGGGGTCTCACAGGGTGGGAGAGAGCTAGGAAACAGGGAAAACTCAGAGAGGAAATTCTTCTTAGACACACAGGTACAATAATGGCAAAAGTGTTTGGGAGTGGAACGAGAAGGAGTGGTTCTCAGATGTGTAGGTGCAGATGTCTTGGGTGCAGGTGCATGTGTGGAATGTTTATGGGCGCGGGGTGTCTGTTGGGTGGGTGAGTGCAGACATTTAGGTGTTTTGGGAGGAGGGAGGGAGGAGGTGCCTGGAGATGCTGTGGTGCATGGGTGACTATCTGTTGGGGTGGTTACTGCAAGTATGGTACATGTGCTGCATGTGGGGATGTCGGTGGTTGTGGTGGGTGCGGGTGTGGTGACTGGGGCAGATGACTGTGGGTCTGCTATTGTGCTGACTGTGGGTAAGATGGGACTGGTGGCTGGATCCATGCATGATGGTGTGGTGGCTGCAGATGTGTCCAGTGTAGTGTCTTTGAGGGAAGGGGGGGCAGGGGAGTCAGTACAGGAAGTGGGTTTTGGTGTGTCTGCAGGTGGGTGTTGCTTGTGTGCATGCCGGTGGTGGGTCTTGTGGTGCTTGTGTTTGTCTGAGCTACCCTTGTCTGTTGAGGTGGACACATGCCTGTGTGTATGTGTGCTTTGGATGGGTATGGGGAGAGGGGACTGGGATTGGGAAGAGGTAGTTGGAGGGGGAATGGGAGACAAAGGGACACTGGCTGCCATCAGAGTGGAGGCCAGAGCCTGAAAGGATCTCCGTAGACCAGCCATGGCACTGTGAATGCCTTCCGGGAACGCATTGCTCTGTTGGACTTGTGCTGCCAGTCCCTGGAAGGCATTCATGATGGTCGACTGACCCACAGAGATCGAACTCAAGAGGTCAATAGCCTCCTCAATTAGGGCAGCAGGGCTGAATGGGGCAGGAGCAGAGGTACCTGTGGTGAAGGAGAAGCCACCCTCCTGGGTGAGCGAGCATGGGCAACTGGGTGGGAAGCTACAAGGAGGACAGTACTAATAAGGGGGTGGCAGACAGAGATGGAGCTAAGGTGGTCCCAAATGGGTCCTCCACCAACAGGGAATGTCCACTGGAGCAGGATTCCAAGGATGAGGTGTTCAATGCGGTCTCCCCGTGGTACTCCCCTCATGCTTCATCTCACTTGGTCCCTCGGTGTCACTGGTCCCACCTTCCTGGGTCCCGTGGGCTGCTGTTTACCAACTCGCCTGTGCCCCTTCTCCTTCACCAGACAATGCTGATGCACAAAATGAGAGGGAGAGAGGGAGGGAGGGAGAGAGGGAGGGAGAGATAGGGGGCAAAATGGGTAACATATACCTCCCATTGACACAGCTACACATGTACATCTGTCACAATACATATCATGGCTAGGCCATCACATTTGACAATACTCATTACCTACATCATGTCATGACATGTCACTACAACCCACACCTGTGTGCCAACCCTCACACCTACAGCAATACCCAAGCAGAATTGCACTACTAGACTCATCCCCATGATGCCAACCAAAGCCTTTTAGATGGCAAAGCATGCCCTGGGTGCAGTAGCAATAGTATGCCTGAATACACATCTTACCTCTCCATACCCCTTTCACCCATTGGAAGTGCAGATGACTAGACACAACACATCAGGCATCTATAGTCAAAACACCTGATTATTCCATGTCCTCTGTAACATGTCCATTACAGTGCCGACAACTCCACTCACAGACCACATAGCACCTACCTGTCATTTTACATGGCTGCCCACTCAGTATACTGATGTCATGATGGAGAAGAACTCAGATTCAGCCAATACTACCAAACAGTTGACATCGTATGTATACTATGTGATTCTGTGGTATAGCCAGGTGAGTAGTCAGACCCTATCACAGAGCCAGAGCAGGTGACACACAACACATCTATCACTACCCAGTGTACTAATAAGTGCATCTACAATGGGCCATGTACCACATGTAAAACATCCAAACGCACCCACTGAGTGCACTGTCACAATAGCTGTAGCTCTGGAACACACATACCACATCATGGACACCACTTCCAATGCCACCACACATGCAAGCACACCAGTTGGACTACACCCTCACACACACACACACACCAATCCACAAATGGCAAAATCTGTCACTGAGCTCAGACAACACACATCTCAAGGGCGAAAATATTGCATGCATTAGGCACACATGGACAAACACAACTGCCAGTACACCAAATACACATACTACTACCACATGAGGTGACTGAATACAAAATTTCTTTCACATCAACACGCCATGTGTCATGCAGTACCCAAACCACTCCTAATCTGCCACTACTTAATAGCCAAGGCAAGCAATAATAGTCACAGGCCATCAGACGTGCCCCCAACTATCCATGACGACATGATGTAGGCAGTCAGTCAGCAATGCAGCATAGGACTTGCTAAGACTTTGTCCTGCATGCCATGTACACAATATGGTGACAAATAAGGGATCTCCTAGGGCACTTACCACCTCCAGTACCAACCCATCGGTTGGAAGGACACATCCCCACAAGTACAGCTCCTAGAAAGGCATTATTTGTGTTATCAGACCTTATCAATTTGACATATTACAGTACCCCAGGTTGGCTACCTACACATACTCTACAGTCAGCAAATCACCTATATATTTGCCTAGTCAGCTATCAGGCCAATACTCAGGCCCCATGAAGGCCAGTTCTGTGGTGCAACTGTAATGGCAGCCCCACAATTTGTCAATACCATAACCAGTACATGATTAATATAGTCTCAGTGATATCAGGAGAGTGACACAGTCGCATATACAGGAGAGGCTACACAGATGGGAGTGGACTGACACCTCAGAGCCACTAATGCAGTTGGCTGGAACTAGTAATACCCAATGCTTAGGGTGACACAAACACTCACATCCATTGTATGGCCAGGATGGAGTGACACATGCACCTATGACATTAGTGCATCTCCACATTACTGCCATGGAGAGGTATGGAAATGGGAGATCTACATTCACTAACAGTAAAGCATGGAGACTACAAAATACACTCCTCCAGGGTGCCTAATACCCATTTCCAATTCTTGACACACATGTAGCATTAACTTCAATGTAATTTTGCCTGCCATGAGGCACCATATTCCATTTAAGGCCAGCCAAGTCCCAAGATGTAGTCAGTACTCACCCCCTTGTGGCTGCTGTGCTGCCCTCAAATGCTCATCCACCTCAGGGTAGGCCACTGCCAAAATGCAGCCCATTAGGGAGGTCAGGGTCTGACGGGCACACCTCCCTCCTTGGGAGGACATCCCCAGCTGGGCCTCCGCGGTCTTCCAGGCCCAGCACCTCAGGTCCTCCCCCCGCTTGTGACAATGGGTGCTCCGTCGTATATAGACCCCCAGGGTCCTCACTTGCTTGGACATGGCACACCAGTTCCCCTTCTTCTGATGGGTGCTGACCTGCATGGGTGACACAGACAGAAGAAGTTATGTAGACTGGCACCATACCAACAGCAGTAGGCTTTAAACATCAGACCTACCAAATGCTGACACATAACGATACTCATGGTTCACATGTCTAAACACCATGCCCCCTGCATGGATGTACTCCCTGACCAGAACACATACGTCATTCACCCTCACAGACACCCCTATTACACATGACTGTGGCATTGGGCTCACCTGTTCCTCTGGTGCCCCATACAGCTGTCCATACAGGGGTAGGACCCCTTCCACCAGCTTCTCAAGTTCTTCTTGGGTGAAGACTGGGGCCCTATCACCTGCAGGACGCCGCATGATGGCTTCCAGAGACAGTACAAAGCAGCTCAGGTCATGGATATCTTGATTGCAAGAGTATCAGGAGTCAAGTGAGCAAGGCTGCAGAAAATGGTGGTCATGGCTGCCCCGTAAAGGACCATCACCGCTGGAGGTGATCACCATTGGCTCCAGTCCCCCATAGGCAGAAATGCTACCCAATGAGACGTTTCACAGCAGTTGTGACCACCATGAAGACAGACGCCGGCGACTCAGGTCACTTCCATCTGTCCAGTGCTACACGACAGGTGTCTGCCATTTTATGCTCATATCATGCCTTGATGCAGGAAAATAAGTGTGCCATACACTTTTTTCACCTGATTGTGGAGCAGGCCTATGTTGTGGCATTGTGGTTGACTTATACATGTGACATGCATGTCACAGTGGCATTATATAACTGGTTGTCACATGACGTGCATGTCCAGATACACGCCCACTCAGAGACAGTGTAACCATATAGGTGATTAGCATGACTACATACATGCTCAGTGCAGGGTAGCTCAGTGTACCACATATGGAACCTGACATATGTGATGTATGTCAGAAACTATTGATCAGGGGCAGCAATGTGCATCAAGGATGGAGTCCATGCCACTTCAGCATGCCCAATACAGTATGTGTTAGCAGTGTGTGGCATATTTACAGTGTTAGGTGTGTGCGATAATGATATGTTGCACTAACGTGTGGTGTGAATATCACATTGTACATTCTGTCCTCTCTATCCTAGATACCCTGTCATGAGGATATTGAGACATGCACCAGTGTTCTGTCCGCTAGTGGACCTTGCAACTCTGGAGGAGAGGCATATTATTCAGACCTATCGTCTGAATCATCAGACCATCATGGATCTATGTACCGAGTTGGAGCCAGATCTATTGCCTTCCATACATAATCCCTATGCCATCCCTCCCACAGTTTAAGTTCTGTCAGTACTACACTTTCTTGCCACAGGCTCCTTTCAGATTACAATGGGCCTGGCAGCAGGGATGTCACAGGCCATGTTCAGTCTTGTGTTGAAGAATGTTCTGTGTGCTTTATTGAAACATCTGGACAGCTATATCAGGTTCCCCCAAAGAGGGGATTTTGCCTATGTAAAGGCAGCATTCTATGATGTGGGACACATCCCTCATGTGAAAGGGGCCATAGATAGCACCTATCTAGCAGAACAGATTTTGCAGAACAAACATTTGTGTATGTACAAATAAAGACATGAATGCAGTAGCTGTATCTATAGTGTTTATTGTGCATACAGTGGCAAATAGGTGATGTGTGGGATCATGGTAGATGAAATCCTCAGAGTAGGTGGCACAGACATAAGTAGCACAGGTCCAGTGTCCATGGGCCATTGAAAAATGGATTAATGTCATTGAACAGTCAACAGGGTGTCTCAGTGACACACAAGGGAGAGTAATCAGGAGAGGATCACTTCCTGGCAGTGGGTTTAGTCTTGGCATCTGCTCTAGCTGGATGTCTGGGTGGATGTCCATATTTGTAGGGGGGTTCTTTAGTTACAGAGGGAAGGGTGCCTGACGTCTGTGGTTCCCCTGGCAGGGCTTCCATTCCACTAGCAGCTGCAGATGTAGAAGGCTCTGATGTGATGTAGCTAGTGAAAGGGGCCAGCTGGTGGGTGGAGGAAGCATGCAGGGTGGTGTTGATGTCCCTGAACACCGCTGCAATGGAGTCCATGGTGGCATTGTGGGCCTGCCACTGCTGCATGACCTCCTGGTAGTATACCCTCTGCAGCTCTGGTTTTCCCCAACATAGTTATGATCTGGCCCATCCTGTCCTTGGGTTGTTGATATGCTCCCAGGACTTGGGAGATGGCTTCCTGGTCAGATGACTCCCTTGCCTGCTCCATCCTCTGGCCCACATGTCCCCTCCCATGCCCCCTGCCCTATGTGCCTCTGACCCTGGGTCAGCAGGACCTTCATTGTCTTGGGTGTGAGGGGTAGACCCAGGTCCCTGTACTGTGGGACACACAATTACTTGAACAGTCCTTGGGGCACATATTTGGGGATGAAGGGTTGGCTGAGATGGTGGTGCCACAGGGTGGGGTGGGGGTGATGTGGGCATGGTGAGGCAAGGATTGGTAGACTGAGCAGGGATCCCAGATGGGCCAGGTAGGTCATCACTGTCCAGTAATCCAACAGCGTTGTCCTCACTGGGGCCTTCATCCTGAGGAGGGCTGGTGGTCTCTGGTATCCTCGTTGGTGGCAGGGATACATGTGGATGGAGTGAGAGAGGGTTACATGATGAAGATGTGATTGACTGTCTGTTTGTCTAATGTATATAGTGGCTTGACTTGATTCCCAGCAATGGCAATGACAGGTGCAGGAGTGCTAACACTGTTTGTGGATAGTGGATTGTGACATGTGTACCATGCTCCATAGGGCTTGTTGTGAATCAGGCTTGGTAACTTTAGCTCGCTGGATGGGTTTTGGTCCTCTGTGATGGTTCACATGACATATGTGGCCTGTTAGCTGGTGGCCATTCTGGCTTGCTAGATATGTGTGGGAATGGCTGTGTATTGTAGCATGGTGTCCAGGTGAGAGGGGGGTATGTGTGCTTGTCCTGTCTGTGCAAGTTGTGCATGGAATATACCTTCTTAGTTTCATGCCCATGATCAGTCCATTTCAGGGTTGTTGATCTGGATAAGTGGCCCTTAGGTTTGGTGACAGTGCTGTGTCTGTGTTTGGTGTTGTTTGGCATTGTGGTGTGCCATTGCATTGTTGTCATTGCCATGTAGTGGTCCTCAGCGAAGCATCCAGTTGTTGTAGCTAGTGCAATAGTCATACATGCAAGAGATGTTATGTGAAGTGCATCTTGCAGGTTTTGGTGTAGATGGGCTAGTGCATTTTGGGAGCTGTAGTGATACTAATTGGCTGTGCTATCTGTCCACTTCACAGGGAGTGTGTGGGCTTTGGGGCAGGGTGGTGATATGGCATGCAGGACAGGGGCATTAGGTGATTAGGTAGGAGGTGTAGTGGGAGATGGGATGTATGGGGGAGTGTTTGGGTGGTAAGGAAGCATGCTGGACAGGTCGAATTAGTGCCAGGGGAGTGGTAGTTACTCACCAGAGTCCGGCCCTCTGGGTATTCCAGCCAGGCCCTCAGGATGCAAGATGTCCAAGACCTTCTCCTCCCACTATGTGAACTCTGGGGAGAAAGTGGGGGCCCACCGCCAGTCTTGTGCATGGCTATCTGGTGTTGTGAAACCAGGGAATGCACCTTCCCCTAAGGTCGTTCCACCTCTTCCTGAGGTCCTCCATTGTGCGTCGATGTTAGCCCACTGAGTTGACCCTGTCAACTATTCTCTGTCATAACTCCATTTTCCTGGCTATGGAGGTTTGCTGTACATGTGCTCCTAAGAGTTGTGGCTCTCCCCTGAGGATTTCATCAACCATGACCCTCAACTCATCATCACTGAAGCGTGGGTGCTTTTGATGTCACATGGTGTTTGTGTTGTGGCTGGGGGTGGGTGTTGTGTGTGTAGAGTGCAGTGTAGGGTGCTTGGTGGGGTGCAGGTGTTTGGTTGTGAGTGCTGTTAGGTTGTGATGTTTGTATGTGTTGTGATGTGTGCATAGTGTTGTTTGTGCAGTTGCGTGATGCTAAGTAATGAGATTGTGGCTTCTTGGTGTATCTGCTGGTCGTTTTCGTCACAAAGGATTGTGTGTGTGTGTGGGTGTGTTATATAGTGCAGTGAGTAGGTATGCCTGGTGTGTGTAAATGTTTCAGATGTGGGGTTTTTGAACTGTCCAATGTGGTGTTCTGTTCTGACAGGAGTGAGTTCTGAGCGCGGCAGTTCAGACCACCAATGGTTTTCCACCATGGAAGAACTGCTGTGGTGATTTGCATGTCGTAATCTGGGGCGTGGAAGGTTGCTGGCATGGCAGTGCTGGTGGGCGAACCACCTCTTTCCAGCCCTCCTGAGTCCTGGCGATGTCAGATTTGTGGCTGTTTTTGACGGTCTTCACAGTGTGACTCTTATTATGGCGGTCGGATTACTGCCAGCATGGAGGTCTTTTGCCAAAAGACTGCCAAAGTCATAATGAGGCCCTCAGTGTTTGGCATATGTAGTGCTGGACTTACTTCTGTTTCTTTTTTGGCAGTAGTAACCTACAAGCATAAGCATGGTTCCACCATGTTTTTTAGGTGGTGGAGACATGAAAGTCTACTTTACACACGGATTGTATCAATAGCCAAAAGTAGTAAAGTTACTTGTAAGAGTAAATTACATGTGTAAATTACTCACAATTGTAAATTTCCTTTGTGAATAGCCTGGGGTGTGTTTTATTTTGATGTTTTCCATAAAACAACTACAGTTTGCATAAAGCTAAAGAAAACTCTAAAGACCTAGGTAAATTGTATGATACTAAAGTCAAACTCAGGAACTTGGTTAAGTTCTGAAGAAAGCATTTCCACATGAGCTATCTTTTTGTTTTTTTGAAAACTCTGTACATATTAGCATGCGTAAATTCTGCTTTGTTGCAAATGTATTCAAAAATAAACTTCTAGGAGTACTCCAGGGAGCCAGTGAGTCTTGCAGGCCACATACATGCTATTGAATTTCATGGTGAATTCCAAAATAAATACAAAATTGATTTGAAATGTAGGTAGAAAGCTGTTAAAATGGTAAGCGTCTATCTAATTTTGTTAATCTGGCCCAAACAATATTGTAATGTTCCAAAACTGTCACATTGAAAGTAAACTGCTCGCATAGAAGATCAATAATGATGATAATGATAGTAATAATAGTAATAATAACAACAACCACAACAACAATAATAATAATAATAATAATAATAATAATAATAATAATAATAATAATAAGTTATTTCTACTGAGAAAGCATAACTCACAAAAAAGTTTCTTGGCACTATTCACTTACTTGTCTACTGGTTTACATGAACACTTTGAGTAACAGCACAGATTGCTATCAGAGTACAAATTTAATTTAATGACAAAATAACTAAAAGGAAAAATAGCTTTGGCAAAAAATGGATGGATTAATTGTGAAATATTTTATTGTAGCTACCCAGAATTGGCAATATTAATTATAAGCTCATGACAGCCCTTCTTCACAACAGGTGGAAAGGCAGGTGTTCTCATTGGATCAATTCTACTTACATTTAATAGGCAGGAATGTCCCTTAACGTTTCACAAATGTGGCTTCATTGTAAACAGTCATAAAAATATATGTTGACCACTCAACAACTCTAAATGAGACACTATTAATTAGCTACATGACAGAATATTCATTTGTCCGCAATCAATGTAAGAGGCTGTTGAAATCAGTTTAACTTATGTACTATAAAGATCAAATGAGGATACACAATCTAAACACGTTGGGGCAGATTTGCAAAAATTAGTGCAATGCAGCTCAGCAGCCAAAGTTGCTGTGCTGCTATAATGCGTGTTCTAGAGAGAGAGAGAGCAGTGCAAAGCCATATTTGGCCTCTTCCCCTAAGCATTTGCTTTTTAAGGCTGCCTAGCACCATGTGCACAACTTTGCATGACATGCAAAGGTGTTTGCATGCTGTCTACTACAGGCTTTGTACTGGAAGGGTAGCCTTCTATATCAAAATCCTATTTCTAGACACTTGTTTAAGCATTTCAAGAAACTGGATGTGCGCTGTACAGTGCAGCACACATGCAATGTGTGAAATGTAAGGAGAACATTTCTCCTACTTTGCACCTTCCTCAATGAGACATTATTTTTTAATGTAAAGTCCGGCCTAACAATTTTAGTAGATATGGCTTTGCATCAAAAACTATGGGTGATGGTCCAGGGCGCCGAATTACCACACACAGAGCTTCCCATTGTCACAAAATAGTGTCAAGCATTGCAAAGTGTTATTTTCACACAAAAATGGCCAGTAAAGTAAATACAACAAGGTCAATTTATGTGATCTTGCAGCAGCCAAAGTTTGATAAATATGCCCCCATATGCCTTCCCTTGAACAAATGGCCCTCCGTCAGGAAACATTACAACAGTGATGTAGAATATAAATATGGAAATAGTTAATTTGCGCACCTAAAAGAGTATACATTGAACACTTTTAAAGGGTAATATCGCAACTACCAAACACGTGCTGTGAGTTATAGCTTATGAATTACCAAAACATCAATCTTCTATGGCACTGGCTATGGCACATGTAGTAAAATAAAAATTAACCAGTATTATTTTTTCTCCATAATTTTCTACATTTCTCTAAAATTCCAAAATGAATCATAAGTAGTATTTTGAAAAACATCAGCTCTAAGCAGGCATACTAATTTAAAAATGTGTAGTAACGCATGGCAAGTTATAATTACAAATGATTTATATCAATGTGTTTTTCACTGAAATTGATTCCTGCAACATATAATAGAATAACAGCTCATGCGAATGTTCCGAATTCAGGCAAACCTGAAACAAGACAACAGATGTATCTGATGCTTGGGGTTGAAATACAAATATTGCGGTCTACATGCAAATGCTATTATGCAGAAGTGAAAATATTGACCATGTGTCTAGGCCTTAATCATCACCCCAGAGAACTACTGATTTTGCTTTGCACGAGTCTTATTTTGATATTAGACTGAAGTATAAGGAATCATTCAATAATTTATTTTCTACAACTGATTCTCATTTGTCATTGGACATAAGATTAGCAATCAGTATGTTTCTTCTTTGCAAAGACACACTTGCTTAATTTAATCTATCTGAATAAACTCTTCAGATATAACCAATTTATATACATTTACTTCCCAATTAAGTGCCTCATTATAACTCTGGAGGTCTGACGGTAAGACCGCTGCAGTGGTGGCCACCAAAACACCACTATGTTGACGGTCTTCCGACCTCCATTATTAAGAGGTACACAGCGCAGACCGCCAAAAAAAGCCTCATTCCCAAAACTGCCAGGACATTGGTGAATGGAAAAAAAGGAGGTGAGACCACAAACACCGCCAGCCCGACAAAAATCCTCCCATCAGATAACAAGCCATTAATCCCCAAAAACCATTGGTGGTGCAAACTGCGGCGGTCTAAACTCATATCACACTGAAAAGCACTCTGCATTGGATAGTTTGAAAATCCCACACCTGATACACATCCACACACTCAACATACCTAAACACTCCACTATGTAACACAACACTACGCAACTCACAATCCTTTGCAAACAAAATGCCACTCACAGAGGAGAAATAACTATCACAGAATTATCAATAAATACTTTTGGCACCCATATACATTTCACCACGCATACATTCCAAGCTGCACAATGTACACAACGCACAATTTGCAATCACACAACACACGACCACCATCACCCACTCATATCACAGCACCTTCACCTCATCACTAATGTGTTATTCAACCTTTACTCTTTTAACACAACCTCACGTCTATACCACTACTACTATGTCTCACACAAATACCCAAGTTGTACAGATGGTGAGTTGAGTGTCATGGTGGATGAAATAGTCAGGGTAGAGTCACACCTGTTCGGAGCACAGGTCCAGCAAACATCAATAGCCAGGAAAATTGAGTTGTGGCAAAGGATAGTCGACAGGGTGAACTTTGTAGGCAGCTATCCATGCACATGGGAGGAGGACATCAGGAAGAGGTGAACAACCTCAGGTGGAATATACATTCCATGGCATCGCTGACGGTTCTCAAAACTGGCTGTGGGCCCCCACCTCCTCCCAATACTTTCATATTTTGGGAGGAGAAGGTCTTGGACATACTGCATTCTGAGGGCCTGACTGGAATACCTGGGGGAGTGGAGTCTGGTAAGTCCCCACAACATACATGTCACCAAAATGTATTATCCTGCATGCTCCCTCAACACCTTACCCCACCTCCATTACCAAACCATCCACCACCCCTCTATGCTAAGTATACAAATACCTCTCTATGGCATGCCACATGTCCACTAAACTCATCACAGTCCACAGGCTTTCGGAATGGGATATTAGGTCCTGGGAACTGATATCACTACAATTCCCAGAAGGTAATATTCCACAATAAAGATAACCAGAACAGTGTACCCAATGTGAGATGTCATGCATATGAAAATAATAACCAATTTGACGCATCATGAATGTTCCACTGTGAAACAGTGTATGGCAATGACAGCAATGCAATGGCCTACTCCCACTACCATTTCAAGAAAAACACAGCTTCAGCTGAGTGCCCAGTCAAACTGCCCTTAAATAGAAAATTCCTAATATGGAAACTTACTCACCTAGGGGGAACTCTAGCTGCCCAAGTGGATATACATGCAGTACATCCAGATAGAGGTCAACATCAATTTCTTACTCCCATACTGTGTCCCTACTCTGACACTATTGTGCAGCTTTTTGTGCCATCTATTATGCCATGCACTTCACTAGCCACACAAAGGATATTACCCATGTCAATAGTCAGATAACATAAGAGGCTATCAGTAGTCAAATAACTACCAACATAGCTTAATATCTTTGAGCATGATATATGGTATTGAAAAATCAGAGTCTCATGGTGTACAAAGTAAGAATTAGTAGCAGCTGTCATTGTCATTTTTGGGGATTATGTTAAGGCAGTGTATGCATCTCACACATCACTAATTGTAAAACTTAAACATAACTTGTTGTATCACTTATAGCAACTCCGTGTTCCACTTCTCGCACAGGTATCCTTGCTATTGCCACCATGGAGTGGATACCAGGGACTGCCACAACCTCTCTGGATGAAGGCCTTAGTGTGGACAACACCCCTGGATGGTTCAACACTGATGACGAAGCTGTCCCATCAGGGACGCCTGGTCAGTCAACAACAGGCAGCCTCACCCTCCTCACATTGACTTCTCACAGCCCTATTGCATCTACATCCCAGGCAACCATTTGCTCCCAAACCTGTGTCTCAAGGACTGTTTCCTCCATTGTGTGCCCCCCAGTTCAGATACCTTAGTCTCCTCTTAAGACCGCTGACAATGATGGGCATGCCATCACTGAGAGTGGGCACACTATGCCAGGGGCACAGGTGCGTGGGGGTAGGGTGTGTGGGAGGGATGTGTGGGCAAGAGGATTGGGGCTCAAAGGGACAATACTGACCAGGAAACCATCTCCCAAGTCTTGGGAGCCTACCAGAGTTCCCAAGATATGAAGGGTCAACAGCTGCAGAGGGACAGCCACCAGGAGACCATGCATCGGTGGCAGGCACCAAATGCCATCCTAGCTTTGCTGGGATGCTGAGGGACATCAACACTACCCTCAGTAGGTCTGCCACACAACCTCAGGCCTCTTCCACTGGTAATGAGTCTTCAGATCCTTCAATATCTGTGGCTTCTAGTAGAATGGAGGCCCTGCCATGGGAAGGACATCCCCCAGACACCACACCCTCTGTAGGAGAGGAACCCCCAGCAAAAGTGAACCTCCACCCAGACATCCAGGAGGAACAGATGCCAAGACAAACCCTGCTGCCAGGAATTGAAACTCTCTTGATTGCTGCCACTTGTGTGCCACAGATACACCCTGTTGACTGTTCAGAAACTTAACTCCATTTTCCTATTGTGCAAGGACACTGGACTTGTGCTCCCAAATGGTGTAGCAGCTACCTTGATGATTTCATCCACCATGACTGAACGATTCACTGTTTACTTTTTGTTATTTCTGTTTCAATTCACACATATTGTATTGCATTCCCCAATAAATACCACTTACACCCATGTCCTGTGTAAGTCTCTTGTACCAACCATGTACAACTGTCATATATGACAACTCTTGTACCAATATGCCCCTCTGCATTGTACAACCTTTGTTATGAACATCACACGTGTACAGTATCACCAGGAGACCCATACCATTAGAATTGTAACATAAACATAAGCCAAAACAGCTGTATTGTACATCTCCACACATTTATTTGTAGATTTGCAACCAACAGATAGAGTAGTACTGCTGGTGACTTCAGAATGTCAGCTTAGGTGTTTGTTAGACTTGGCATCCTTGCCGTGGTCTCCCCTAACATTTTGCCTCTGCTTCCCAAGTTGTTTCTGTGTGTTGGACTCTGTTTTTGCTGTTTTGTTTGCTCTGGACACTTTATCACTGTTGACCAGTGCTAAAGTGTAAATGTTCCTTGCATAAATTCTATGTGTAAATTGGCTTATCCATGATTGGCATATTTGATTTACTAGTAAGTCCCTAGAAAAGTGCACTAGAGGTACCAAGGGCCTGTAAATCAAATGCCTGCATCACAAGTTGTGCCACCCACACTGGAAACATGTCTCAGACCTGCCACCGCAGTGTCTGTGTGCAGTTTTAAATTGCCAATTCGACTTGACAAGTGTACCCACTTGTCAGGCTTAAACATTCCCTTTTTATACATGTAAGGCACCCCTAAGGTAGGCCCTAGGTAGCCCAATGGGCAGGGTGCAGTGTATGTTAAAGGTGGGACATGTACTAATGTGTTTTACATGTCCTAACAGTGAAATACTGCTAAATTTGGTTGTCACTGTTGCAAAGCCTATATCTCCTATAGGTTAACATGGGGGCTGCCTTTAAATATCATTAGAGTGCAGATTCCCTGTGGGAGCAGATAGAAATTTGAAGTTTAGGGTCTCTGAAATCACAGTTTCAAAACACATCTTTTGGTAAAGGTTATTTTTAGATAGTGTTTGAAAATACCACTTTTAGAAAGGGGATGTTTTCTTGTTAAAACCATTCTGTGACTCTGCCTGTTTGTGGATTCCCAGTCTGGGTCAGATTGACAGTTGGGCTGTTTGTACCTCTCCTCTAGAGAGTGACACAAAGGGATCTGTGGTGTAGCCCACATATCCTGATGGGCCACATGGGCTGGAGGGGAGGAGTGGTCACTTACACCTGAAAGGGCTGTGACTGCCCTCACACAATGCGGTTTCCAACCCCCTGGTGTGTGTATGGGGCCTAGCCTGGACAAGGCAGGATTTTGTGAACAACAGAGACTTCTCTTTGAAGTAGGCCTACTTCAAGGGCAGAAGGGGGTGTAAGAAGTGAACCCAAAAACCCTCAAAATCAGATTACTTCTGGAACCAAGAGAGACCTCTGCCAGGGAGAAGAGCTGGAGAAACTGGAGGAGGAGTACCACACCTTTGCCTGTGACTGTGCTTTGCTGGGTTGGCCTGCAGTAGCTGCTTCTTCCTGAGAGAGGGCAAATACTGACTTTTGTGTGACTTCCCACTGGTGAAGATTCTCCAATGGCTTGAACTGAGCTTGCCTCCTGTTGTTTAAGTCTCAGGGACATCAAAGACTTCTCTCTGCCAGCACCTCAACTTTCTGCTGAGAGCCCTGCCCAGCCAAGAGATGCCCTAACCCACTCTGGGCCCTTGAAAGGTGAAGCTGGTGGAAAAGGACAGAAATCTATGCGAAGACCGCCGTGCAGGTAGACACACCACCTGCAATGCAGCTGATAAACGATGTGCCGCTGGCTTTGTGGCTAAAATTGCCGCTCAACCTGCACCGCGACTGGGAGATTGACGCAACGCAGCTGGAGAAATCACGCGCAACTCCCCCAGTGGCTGCTGTTAACAACGGAAGCCCGCACGCAACGCAGTTTTCTTGACACCGTGTGACCGGATTTCAACGCAACATCGCTGGGTGTGGAAAATCAACACAAAGCCTGCCCAGACCTGAGGTGCCCATCTGGGATCGATGCATCGCTCTCTTGTGGGAGAGAAGAAACAACGCATGCCGACGTGACTGGAGGAGAAACGACACGTGGTCTCGCTTGAGAGTGAGAAATTGATGCATCACTGGCCTTTTTCAACGCACACTCGCCCGTGCGGCTTTATTTTGATGCTACCCAGGTACTTTTGTGCAATAACAGCATTCTTACTGTTTCTTAAGGATTAAGATTCAAACTTATATCTTGACTTGTGTATGTTGGATTTTTGTCTTTTCAGTCTTGTTTTGTTTAGATAAATATTACCTATTCCTCTAAACCTGTGTTGGGTCATTTTATAGTTTTTTCACTGTATTACTCTGTGTGTATAAATACTTTACACATGGCTCCTGAAGTTAAGCCTGCCTGTTTGTGCCAAGCTACCAAAGGGGTGAGCGGGAGTTAACTGAGGGTGATTCTACTTTACCCTGACTAGAGTGAGGGTCCTTTCTTGGACAAAGGGTAACATGAATGCCAACCAAATGCCCTATTTCTAACAGTGTCCTGCACTAGAAACCCACAGGATACTCAAGATAGGGACATGTCAGTCTTCCCTCAAGCCAAGAGGCATACAGATTGGTCCTTTGTATCACCAGGTAAAGCCTCATTACATACTCATACCCTAGCTTCTTAATAATCATACCCAATAATGTAGACAGAGATCAGTACTGATGTCCTCAGTCCTGGAACCTTTCACTTACCATGGTCAGGTACCTGTAGGTTTGCCACTTACCTATGTCAGTCCTCTGAGACATGCACATTATCTGCAAAGTAGTAACACATTAACAGCCATGTGCAAGATAGCTCACATACGACAGAAACCTTTATGATGGTAGAGGCTCTGGTTCAGCATTTTCACATGTGTCATACACATATGAACACACACATGGCACCAGTTGACCACATCTAGTATTAAACAGGTCTTCTTGGTAGGAAAACACACTTCCATCCCAGTGTCCTGACAGTCTGGCCATATAAGTGACACTCCACATACTTAAGCTAATCAGTACTAGGTTTCATCCATGTTAACTTATCTTGTCTGCTGCTGAATCCCATCTGCCTCTGACACTGACTGTGACTTGCCAATGAGGAAGAGCCAAACTGAGAATCTGCAAATCTGTGATTGTCAAAGATAAGGGATAGGACATAATTGTCAACATTCATACATCATTTTTGACAAGTCATTATTACATGTGCGACTTCGCTTGTGCAGTAACAAATCATGATACTGTATACCCCACTGTTCAGTACACAATACCAAATCATGATACTGTATACCACACTGTTCAGTACACAATACCAACTAGCAATCTGCATGCATGTCTGACTCATTGGCATTGGAGCTTCCTAATACCTCACAGATGATGTGAAATAGGAGGTGACAATGTAACCATCATTTGTAGATTACAAAATGGAATCTCACTATTGACAACATATCACGTACTTTTAGTCAGTTGAGGTACTGATTGATGAGATCTGCCCTACTGTCTCCAACTTCATCTTCATCTGGCTCATCCTCACTTAGCAAATCTACATTTCCACTCACAGGTACTACTGGCTCCCCCTTATCCCGTGTGAATGGTATTTGATGTCTCAGGGCAAGGTTGTGGAGCATGCAGGAGGCAACCATAATTTGACATGCTTTGTTAGGTGAGTAAAGGAGGGCTCCTCCAGATTTGTCCAGACTACAAAATCTTGCCTTCAGGAGCCCAATGCGCATTGTCCTTTCATGGGCCTCATTGAAGCGGACTTCCCCTGGTGTGGTTGGGTACCTCACTGATGTCAGTAACCAAGGACAGTTTGGATAGCCAGAGTCACCTATAAGGAATAGGTATAACAACACAAACATATATCTTAGACATGCACATTTGTGATAGCAGGAGTACAAATTTGCCGACACACCTGTCATATGTGACTTGCCAACCAGCCAGGCCCTCTCTGTGTAGATTTGTGTTATCAGCAGACAGAAATTACTGTTCCGCATGATGAAGGAATCATGGACTGATCCAGGATACTTTGCACATACTTGTGAAATGTGCTGGTCTGCAAAACACACCACTTGGACGTTGATGGAGTGGTAATTTTTCACGTTCCTATATACCTGTTCATTGGCACTTGGGGGGGAACCAAGGCGACATGGGTATCATCTATGACTACTCCAATCACATGTGGAATGTGTCCCAAAGCATAATACTCTGCCTTCACATAGTCGAAATCCGCACGTTGGGGAAACGTGATGTAGCTGTCCACGTGTTTCAACAATGTAGACCGTACAGCGTTCAAAACCAGACTGAACATTAGCTGAGACATCCCTGCAGTTAGGGCCACTGTATTCTGAAAAGACCCAGTGGCCAGGAAGTGTAGCACTGACATGACTTGAAAGATGGGAGATATGCTATTGGGATTGCGAATGGCAGGCATTCAGACGTTATATCTGTATAATGTGTCTCTCCTCTATGGTATGCAGGTCTACCAGTGGGCAGTAAGCTGGAGGCTGTCTTCCTCTTCTCATGGCAAGGTAACTATGTGGGACCAAAATAGAACGTAGTTGAATGTACTATGTACACATAATGAATCAGTTCATATACAAGTCACCCATAGCTCCATATGATATCAAATGCAACATGTGATATTTGATGTGCAGCATACTGCTATGCATCCTATGACAGTCCCCTTGATCCAGATTCCCTAAACCTTTTGATGTACTTTACATGCATATAGATAGCTGTGACTGCCAGTGTTTGTAAGTCCTACCTAATTTACATGAGAAACATATTTGTGACACCTATACTCCATTAACACTGAACATAGGATGTTGGGAATAGGTTATCATTTCCATTACCACCCATACCTCTGTTACACAGCTTTTACTACTCACATGCACAATGAGACTACTAAACATTAAGGCAGCACTTAAAATATTGTTTGCACTATATAGGTAATCGTAAATGCCACACCTTCCATTACTGTCCAATTCATGTAATTGCCTCAAAAGGGCAGCTGCCTAACCTACTGTACTGGATATGAGGAAGTGACCAAACTCTACCGGCAGATGTTGTCATGGTGGTAGGCAGTCACAACCGCGGTGCACATTGTCATTGGAACACATTGCTGCCTTTGGCAGACCTAGGCCAATGGCAATGTCCGTCGGCGGTGACTGTCCTCTACATGGCAGACATGACCGCCATCTTCTGCAGTATTCCTCACTTGACTCCTGACACTGCTGCCATCAAGACCTCCACTACCTGAGCTGCTGTGTACTGCCTCTGGGAGCTATCATGACATGTCCTGCAGGTGATAGGACCCCAGCCTTCACTTCAGATGAGCTGGACAAGCTTGTGGATGAGGTCTTACCCCTCAATGGACAGCTATATAGTGCACCAGAGGAGCAGGTGAGCCCAATGGTATACCAATGTGTGAAAGGTGGAGTGTATGATGGTGTACATGAAATGTGAGGCAGTGAGGGATTGGGCAATCATGTCTGGGTGTATGGAAATGTGCATAGGCATACATACAGTAGTGATACATGGTAGATAGTGTGTAATCTAACCTCCTTTACACACAGCATAGATTGCAACATATACAACAATAATAGTGTGAGAAATGTTTATAGAGACATACCAAGGTATGGGTAATCATGTGGCCTTATATGTGTCTAGTCAATACCAGGTACTGATCATGCATGTTGTATGGGAGACTCCAATTCATATATGGGCTGGCTGCAGATGGCAAATTTTGAATGAGTTTGGACTGAGAGGAAGGGAATGTTTGTCTACTTGCCATGACTGAAGGGTTCTGACCACTTGTGCTAGGATGGTGCACATGGATATAACTTTCTCCTTTTGTCTGCGCATCTATGCAGACCAATGCCTATCAAAAGAAAGGAATCTAGCTTGCCATCGCCAAGTGAGTGCAGACACTGGGGGTCTACAGCCGTTGGAGCACTCATTGTAGGAAGCGGTGGGAGGCCCTGAGACGCTGGGCCCAGAAGACCGCTCCCTTAAGACTTGACTCCCCTAATAGCCCGCATTATGGGGGTGGCCTACCCTGAGTTGGATGGGCATTTGAGGGCAGCACAGCAGCCACAAGGGGGTAAGTACTGACTATACACATTTACAACTCTCTGCCAGTTCAGTGTATTATGTGTAAATATTGAAGCTGTGACAATCTGGTAAGTTCTAAAGGCAAAGGGTCCCCTAGGTACACCTAGGTGTACAGGTCATAACATTGATATACAGCTGTGGATATTCTATTGTGTATAGGGACATAAAACTCACCAATGTTAGATATATTATATTGAAGCATGTGGTGATGCACATGTGACTGTGTCATATGTGTACCACTTTACTGCTCTATTTGTAACCTGCTGGGTCATCTTTCCCACCTACTGATCTATACTCAAGATGTCCTGTTCGTAGGTTTTCCAGGTCTTTGGTCTCTGTCCATTCCTATTCCACTGGATCTAGCTCTATTTGCAATATAGAGTCTGACAGGTGAGAAACAGGCCAGTTATTCATGAGTTGTGAACTAGATGTGAAGTTCATGTGAGGGTGTGATCTCAATCTGAAATTTCACATTGCTTACTTGCTACACTTACTCCGAGGCGTGAGGAGGAGTCTCCATTGTTAAGTGTGGACTGTATATTGGAAAATGTGATGTATAATCAGGGTGGCCATCCTATGTGATGAAAAGTATGGTGGTATTTCTACATTCCTAGTGCAAGACATATCATTTTGAGTTCAGACTACTTGTACCATGTACTTGGTATTGTGAAGATAAGTGGCTAGCCTGCTATTCCCTTAGCCAGTGTATTGTGGACATGCTACATAGGGCAGGACATCTCCTATGTGGTACAATATACAATGTTTCTTGCCAACATCATGTGTACATTAGTAATTCCTGCCATTTTCAAGATGTATGATCCAAGTTTGGCATACTTACTTTAGTTATTCTGAATCTGTTTAGATGGATGTTAATATGTCTAAGCTCAATTTAGACTGACTTAATTTTGTTGCTGCTGTTGTAGTTGACAATCACATGTTAGTGGAATGGTATATGTTATCAGTCAATTTGCTGGACTCTAGGAGTATGTCCCAATCATGGTCACTTAAGAAATTGTTTATGTCAGTGTAACTTTACACCAAAGATGTAAGGGTATTCATTTTTCGAAAAAAAGGGGGGTAAGAGGAGGATTGGTCGGTCCAGTGTACGTCCTCCCAATCCAGTACTAATATGATATGGTACACTGTTCCGAAATCGAAAGGAGAGGAAAAAGAGAAAGAGTCCTGTTAATCAGGAGCAATGGTCCTCACACACCATATCTGGTGTCATGCTTCATCATAGGACAGCTCCTCGTCAGACCGGCGCTGCAATGTCTGACGGGCACCCCCTTAGGGGGGGCTCTTTGCCGGAGATCTTTTTGAATATACTCGATGATGCCATGGAGCCAAAATATGGGTCCGAGAGAGGAGAAAATGTACGAAAAAAGGAATAATAAAATTGGCTCAGATCCCTCACCTAATAGTTTATTATTTGCTGTTGGGAAATGGTCAAGATTAAAAAGAAATCAAGGGAGTGAACCTAGAGACAATGCTTGAACACCCACACAAGACCAATCAAAGTAATTGAGGAGGACGGAAAAGGTCCGACACTCCTCAATATGCGGTCGACATGTTTCGCGTCGTTGCTGGTCCAACAGGATCCCGTGACGCTTCTTCAGGACCTAATTTAATTATAGATTTTCTCCACAAGAAAAAACCAAAACAGAATACTTATACTTCTGTTGACTAACGTTCACAGTCAAGACATCATCAGTCACTTAACAGGACTAAAGCAGACTGGGTTTCCTTTCCTATCAGTCGCCCTAAGTATGGGAGACAAAAAAGAGGGCTAAAATTAGCTCAGTATATCATCGCTTCACCAGTATTCAAGGGCGACGAGTACAGGTTAATGCAGAAAAAAGGGAGTGACAAAATAGTGCAACACTCAGTGATCAAGTGGTTGTAGGCACACCATGCTGGTAACATATAAAGTGGCTTACCATCTCAATTTAGAGAATAGGCTTCATGGGATATCGCTGGCCCATCACCCGGTACACAGTAAATCTGATGGTAAGAGAACATGTGCCAAAAAAGAAAAGGGGGGGCATCATATTATAGTTATATACTCGTCATAAAAGTCCGAGGCACAAATGGTTAGAGATAAGCCAACCAAGTTGGGGAAATGTAGGACTGACAATAAGGTGGAATTCAAAAGTTGTATTTACATATGACTCACTTCAAGTCTTATACACATACATCATAGAAGCAGCAAAAAACAGAGAAAAAACAGTCATCAATTCTGTGTGAATGTTCATGAATCTCCCCAATATCACGTATATTACAGGGCATGTAGCCAGTTTCGTTGAGTAAAGAGATACTTCATTCTAAAACACACTAAGAGATGTGTCAAAGGTCAAAAGTAGAGTGGCACATGAGAGGGATAAAGATATGGGGGTATGTCGTGGCCCAGGAATGATCAAACCTTTATATAACACACCGTAGTAAATATGAAGAAAAACAAAGACTAGGACCGAAGGAGTGCAATCTGTAAGACTGCGGCCGTATCATTAGGTGTAGAGCATGGGGTCCCCCGGCCTGAATACATCGTAGCGTTCGAAAAAGATGCCGTGGTGAAGTTTCTGCAAGAAAAGTGGTACACTTACTTGCGCGGTTACCGGTTTCGTCTGCAGCACCTACCCGGGGGTCGCGTTCCCGAACATATGCGGAACGGAAGGCTGCCGGTATAAATAATACGCGCGTAGAGCGCGTGTCCATCAATTAGGGAATCAGTTGCCAAGTAACGTCCTCGTCACTGGCAGGCCTCTACGGAAATCGAAGAAGGACTTTAAAATCGGGACGCGATGAGAGCACTCTATGTGCGGCGGCCATCTTAAAGTGATGTAGAGATTGGAAATAGCTTGGTTACGACTATCAGGAGATACCAAAAAACAGTTGTGGATCAGATTAGTCGTACTAATATCATTAGTCCAGAGAGTCTAATTCAAATCTCATCCAGTAGGAGTAAAAAGAAGATGACCAACAGGCAAGACCTTCTAAAAGTGGTTGTAAGAAGGGCAGAGAAGTGTATATATGAAATAAATAAAAAAACAAAAAACAGAAAGCCAAGTTGGTTCCTATTTGGAAAGGTGGAACCAGGGGATGTCATCGTTTAGTCCCTGTTGGTGGGTATGGAGTCTATATACCCAGCGTTGTTCAAGCTCAAATAACGGTCGGGTACCTGGTGTGTCACAAGTCTGTAATACCACCCATCGGATGTCGTCTGGTGTGTGGTTACGTTCAATAAAATGTATACTAAGTTTGGTAGTAATACGTCCACACCGAATGTTACTACGGTGTTCATTTACCCTAATCTTTACAGGTCGTGTGGTCATCCCTACGTATCTAAGATTGCATGGACAGGTGATAAGGTAAACACAATTGCGGGTGTTGCAGTTAGTATGTTTCATCAGATGCCATGTTAAAAATGGCTCTAACTTTAAGATGTCTGTGCGTATAGTGAGAGCGCAGACGTTACAATTCCCACATGGAAAATGACCTTTAACTGGGGGGAGATCCCATAAAGATTTCTGTCTGTTAGAGGTGGTGGTGGGTCTGGGTCGGGTGTGTACCAGCATGTCTTTTATGTTTGCGGTCCTTTTAAATGCAAACACAGGTTTGGGAATATTTTCGCCCCCACTGCAGAGGACCGGCCATCTTTTATTGATTATCTTCTTAACTGTGTTAGAAAGTGGAGTAAATGTCGATACACAGGTAAGTTTGTTATCCGTAGATTTAGGGTTAAGTTGTAATAGTGAGTCCCTATTACTATACTTAGCTCGTTTGTAAGCTGTTTTAATGACTCTCTCAGGGTAATGGCGGTCATGTAGTTTAACCTGTAGTTCAGAGGCTTGAGTATTAAATAGTCGTACATCACTACAGTTTCGTCTGAGGCGTAAAAACTGTCCAAAGGGTAAATTCTCTCTCAGTGCTTTAGGATGGTGACTCTCGTATAATAATAGGCTGTTCCGATCAGTGGTTTTGTGAAAGGTGCGGGTACTCAATCGACCTTCCTCTATGCTGATTAATAAATCTAGGAAGGGGATCTCTGTAGTAGATAGGGTATTCATGTCTGAAGTGCTGATAGTGATGTTGGCATTTTGATATTGTTTATTTGAGGTTGCTAATCATTAGGATTAGTAGAATTGTATGTGGCCTTCATTCACATGACAGGTGTCCATCGTATTGAAGGTGTTGGTATGGTCCCTAGGGTTGTCTGTGAGTAAAACCTGTGTGCTGAGTAGGCCCCTATTGCTGTACATGACTTTATTTTACTATGTGAATATGACTACGATGAGTAGGTCCTCAAAGTATGTATTAACCTATGCAAAAACACTTTTGATACATGTGTTGTTGGAATGGATTAGACATCTATTATACTTCAGCTTTGAATATTCCAAAATGGAGTAGGTGCATCCGTGGTTTTTGCCTTTGTGAATGTTATAAACACACTTACAAGTTATTAATGTGATTGCTAAGCAACATGCTGTGTTGTAATTAGAATGTGATGAGGTACTTTCACAGGACATGACATCTGGCAATGGACTGAGCAAGTGTAGATTTGGAGTATGTATGAGCGTACTAATTCCCATTGATGGGTGGTTGTTTCACAGTGATGTTCTGTAATGGGGCACACTTTTTATGTTGACAAATCATCTTGTGCAGGTATAGTTTGTGTTATAGCATTACTGATAGCATGGTGTTGTAGTGGTCAGATAGTAGCCTTATGTTGTCTCTAAATGGTTCCTACCTGGGGGTGTTTTACACATAGATGTGATGTTACTGTTGTGCATGGTGTAATGTATGTGTATGTAAAGAAAGTGATGACCCTACCTCTCCCTCTGTTTCTCAGCATCAGCTTCGGCAAGCGAAGGAAACGGGATACAGCAACAGATGCAGACACAACAACAGTCACAACCTGCCCTGACACCCTCACCCACCCCAGCATCACTGACACAACACCTGAAACTCCTGCAGACACCACACCCACATGCACAGATCCAGCCACTACACCGATCCTACCTACAGTCAGCACAAGACCCTCAGACATCCACCCCAGTCACCAGACCCACAGATTCCACAACCACTGACACTCCTACATGCAGCACATCCACCATGCATGCAGTCACCACCCTACCAGAAACAGACAGTCGCCCACCCACCACGGCATCTCCCCTCAGCTCCACCCCCTTAGTCCTGTACACATAAACGCCCACACTCACCCATCCAACAGACACCCACCACTCACAAGCATAGCTCCCACAAACACACACCCAAGACACCCACACATACACATCAGACAACCACTCCCTCACTTTCCACACCCAAATCCTCTTCTCATCACCATCCCTGTGTGTCTAAAAAAGTGTTCCTTTCATGTTTTGACCATTTCCCTGTTCCTCTCCCCCCCATGAGACCCCTAAATGCTCTGTTTCCCTCCCAGGCCCGTCCTTTCCATGTCCAAGGCCTCCCCTACTCCCTCTGCAAGTACCTATGCCCCCCTGCCAAGACGTCTACCCCTCCCAAGAGATCCCAACTCCTTCCCCAAAGCATAGTCCTAAACCCCACCCAAGCCCAGTCCCAAAAGATTCCCTCCAAAGCCTAGGACCAAACCCCCTCTCAACCCCCCTCAATTATACCTGAGGTGCTGGCTTGCCCCCTTGATGCCCCTATCGGTGGAAGTTACATGGTAGTCAGGAGTCAAGTTCGGGGCACACAGATGTGCATTGTGTGCATGTTGCACATTTTCACAATGGACTGGTCTATGGCCTTGTTCATTTCTTTCCTATTTATATTTGTTAATACATAATTGGACCAAACAGTTGTTGTTTTCAACATTACATATTTGCCCTGCATTTCTTTTCTTAGGGCAGATTTGTTTTTGGCTGACATTGTTTGTGGGTGAGTATTTGTATTTAAGTGGTGCTTGTGCTACCTGTTTTTGTCTGGAAAGCATGCAAGGTTGTGTGCAGTGCATTTGTCCACCAGTGATGGGTATGTTTTGTGTGATGGGCATGTGTATTTTGGAGAAATGTTATTGTCATGGTATTTAGTGGTGTTTGTGTTGACATGCGTTTGTTGCAGTGTTGTGTGGGTTTCTGTGCTTTGACTATGTGTGTGCATGTTTGGTGCATGGTATATCAAATGCATTGTGCTGTGTGTTTGCTGTGAATTTTGTTTGTTGCATTGTATAGTTGTGTGTAGTTGTGTGATTGTGTCTGTTTGTTCCCTGGTGGTGGTACATTGTGTAGTATGTGTGATTTGTCACTGGGTAGTGTCTATTGTAAGTACTTGCCAATACATTGATGGTGTTGTGGTTGTTGTATTGTTGTAACGTGTTGTGGTGTTGTGTGTGACTGGGCCCGCGAAGGGTTTCTTGGAGTTGGTGTGTGTTTTTGTTGTGTGTGTGTGATGGATGTAGTGCGTGTACTGTGTATGTGAATTGTGGCTGGTTGTGAGTGTGCATGTCAGTGTCAGTTTACGTGTGTTTGTCACCCTCTGCCCCTGTTCCCTATGGTATGCTGTGTGAGCGTATGAGCTTTGACAATATACAACAGTGGCAGGGAAGTGTGTGTACTTACGGTTGCTGTTGTCGTCTTTGGCGTTTATTCCAGAGTCTCTGGGAGAGTAGGAGCAACGGGCTGACGTGTAGTTCTGGTTCCATGGCGGTTCCGGATGAGTACGACTTTCTGAAAGCGAGTGTCTCCTTTTATGCAGCCTGGGTTTCCATGATGGCGCGACCACAGCAGAAACCTTGGCGGTGTGCAACCTCATAATCTGTCCGATGGAAACATGGTCTCTGCTGGCCTGCAGGTGGCTACTGTCATCCATGGCTGCCAGACCGCAGTGGCGATGCAGGCGGTACTTTGGCTGTATTCTGTTGAGAACACCGCCATGGTCATAATTTGGCAATCTTCTCTGCCAGCCTCTTGGCGGTATGACTGCCACCGCCAACTTGGCAGTCATGAGACCGCCAAAGTCGTAATGAGGCCCTATATCTGCAATTAGATAACCAGCCTTTCATTACGATTCTATCATTGAAAGTTTCAATTAAATGTGCATCATTCTACAATTTACTTTTGATAGGGAAGTAAAATTTGGAAAATGCTGGACGTTTGGGACTGCTGAATGTTTTGAAAAATGGTTCAATCAGATGTAGATATTCATCAACAATTTTGTTTGAATCTTAGATGTGAAAAGTATGTCAACTATCAGTCATTTCACAGATGACGTCTGAGTATTATCAATGTGCAAAGAAGGCAACTATTTACACATTTGCGTTTATTCATTCACAAAATATTTTGCAATTAGCCAGAAATGTCCATTTAAAGTTTCAAAGATATTTCGTAACTAAGTTAATTTTAAAATGTTTACAGAGAGAAAAGGAGGATAGAAAGTTGACCTCCAATAAAGAACAGTTTGTTTTTGTGATAACATCAATACACTTGTCTTGTACAGGTATGTTTTCCTATATGTTTAATAATGTTGGTATGGATCTTCGGTCTTCAGACATATTAACAGAGTCCACGTCAGTGCACTGGATGCCATTGAGTTATTTGAGTCACTCGTAATCGGTGAGTGTGGTGGGCCTGAATTTCAGGCTCCGAATTGGATCGAATTTCCCTGCTTCATTTTTTGCAAGCTAACAGATTGCTTCCATGTGTTACTCTGTTCATACTGCCTGCGCCATAAGAGGATTTTTAATTCTTTGCTAAATGTCTGCAGTGGAAACAAAAGACCTCTACAGATCGGCCTGTGCAGTTCTGTTCAGTCCTAATTCAAAAATTACAAGTTGCATTTGCCTATGCACATTCTAATATTTTTATAGAAGCATTTTTCCGCTTTGTGTTGTTCTACTCGTTTCGAAGTGTGTTCATCTTTAACTGCTCCATAGACTTTTTAAGTGGAAATTACATACATGACCTTTGTAATTGTGATGGGATGTTGTCAAACAGTACAACAACTTGAAGGCCTTCTGGTTCACAGGTATGTGGGAGGTGTTATGTGGCTCCGTAAAAACATACAGTCATTAATAAAATGACGCCCAAAGGCTACTTATGGGCATATTTAGGGCTCCTAGCGTCATTCTAACACCACATTAGTTTCATATTTTGATGCTAATGTGGCGTTAGAAGGGCAAAAATGCTGCATCATGTTTAGAAAGTGGCGCAATGCATGCATTGCGCCACTTTGTAACCCTTTGCACTACATTATGCCTGCACCTGTCATAAAGTATGCAAAGGAAGCGTTCCCCCGTTGGGGGCGGAAAAATGATTTCCTTGAGTCATTTTTTTCGGCACATTTAACGCCTGCTCGGAGCAAGCGTTAAAAGGGGGCATACAATTGCATACACTCTGCAGGTGTAGTGCCAATATTTTGGCCCTACTCCTGCAGAGTACATCAATAGTGTAAAAGAAAAATGATGCTAATGCCCCCTACCCTGCTACATGGTGCGCCGTATTTTTAATATGCCGGACAGGGCACACATGGTGGCAGTAGACGGGGGCGCAAGAAAAGTGACGCTGCACTCTGTGTGCAGCGCCACTTTTCTTAAATATGCCACTTAGTTTTTTGCCAAATAGGTTAGCGGTGTGCACTTGGGGTGTATCTTGTATTTTCTTGTGTACTATTTTGAATTGCTGACACATTTCTCTTTATGATGATAATTCTTTGTCAATTGATTAGCTGAAAATAGCATTTTTAACATGAATCGTGTTAAAATCTCAATGTTTGTGTATGCTTTGATTTTATTCACGTGAGAACGGACCCCTCCACTTTTTACCTGCAAGAGGTTTCTGAGAAGTGTGTGGAATTTAAAGCACTCCTGATTCCTGTTAGCATAATCGTGAGGAAGGGGTGAGAGACACCTCTGGTTTATTTTTCTCACAATAACTGGTTGATTTTAAAGCAAGCGTGAAGCGGAAGGCTTTTCCAAATTATAGGTTGTGATGGACAAAATAAAAGATAGGCTTTTAAAGGAAAACGCAATTAGTGGAAGAGTCAATACAATCAGGAGCACCAGGCTACCTGGTTGAACTTTTTAAAGGTTACGTTTAACATTAGAAAGGAGATACGCTTAATGAAGACCATTTTACGGAAAGGTGGAAATAAGCATATGATTGTAAAAACTAAGGTACAAGTCCTGTTTTGTAAAAGCGGTACCCTCCCTATGTTGCACAGCGACAGGAGGGCTTGTAGTTGGACAAAGTTATCATTGAAGGTGCGGATTGAAATCTTGAATATTGACTCCTGATTTTTACGTGCTATGTGTACATACATTTAACATACATTTAATGTCATATACTGTACCTATTCAATGTATATATTAGACAGAGACGAAAGAATTCAGATTCTAGCCCCCTGGCCTCTGGAGGATTTTTTGAATTCTGTAAACACGAATGACATGGAAATAACAGGGGGGACTTTATGGATCAAATCTGTTTATTGATATTTGGAATGTAAGAACAAATTACACAGCTGTGCGCCTACAACTTCATCGGCCGGCAGCATAAATGATCCACCTTTCACTCAGTCCAAGAAGGGTTCTGGCAGAGAGAGTTGCTATGGCATGGACATAAATGCATTATTACCATCCTCTCAACAGTCAACAATGAACAAGAACAGTTATCGCAAAGAGGCAGAAGACAAGCAAAAAAAAGGAAAAAGGGAGAAAAAGAGAAACCAATAAAAAGGGAAACAAGATAAAGCAACATGGCTCCCCACAATCATCACTCAGCGATGTCTCCTCCCTTCGCCCCCTCAGGCGTTCAGCCCCTCTGTCCTCTAGGGCCCAGGGCCCAGGTCTCAGAGCCCGCCCCAAGGAATATGGCCTTCCCCGCAAGAGTCACACATCTTGCAACAGTCGCAAGGTCTTTAAGTATGCAGGACAGGTGAGTTCATTGAATTCAGTGGACAGAATCTGTATAAAGGGTCTTCACAATGTGGCCATTTCTTCTGCTCTCTGGCTAACCACCAACGATAATTTCTCCATCGCTAGGATGAACCAGAGTTTATGGAGCCATGAGGCGTAGCTCGCAACCCTGTCTGTGCCCCACAGAGCTAGTATCGTCTGGTGTGCCGCGTTATGGGTAAGGGCAATCTGCCGTCCCTTCAGGGAGAGAAGGGGAATGGTGAGAGGGTTGGGCAGGCCCAGAATAGTATACGTTGGAAGCCTGGGGATCTCTGTGTGGAATCTTCTATCTATTTCATCGAGGATGCTACTCCAATATCTTTTCAGTTTAGGACAGTGCCACAGCAAGTGAATAAGTGTGCCCGTGTTTCCGCAGCCCCTCCAGCAGATCCCAGATTTAGTGGGGTCCCACGCGTGTATCCTCGCAGGGGTATAATACCAACATGTTGCTATCTTATAGGCTGTTTCAGCCCCTGTTAAGTTATGAGCTGTGTGGTGTGCCCTGAAGTGTATTCCCTCCAACTCCTCCTCTGTCAGGTCCCTCTCCACCTCACCCTCCCACCTTTTCTGCTCTTTAGCTTTGGAGGGTGGTGCAGCTACTTGGAGGTGCCTATAGATTTCTGAAATCAGCCGCTTGTCGTCTTTTTTCACCAGTAGCCATTTCTCGAATGCTGTGAGTTTTCTAACTACTAAGGGCTTGACCGCTGGTTGGAGTACCCAGTGTCTGACCTGGTAGTATGTCAATCTGTCTGCTTCCATTAGTCCATATGCCTCTCTCAGCCGATCAAAGGGGATAATACCATCTGTGTCAATGAGACTCCCCACCCTTCTGCAACCCCCATCATAAAAACGTTGAAAGCCCTCTGATTTCAGGCCGGGGGCGAAGTCGGGATTCGCGCAGATCAGCATCATGGGGGAGGGGAAGGTCGTCAAGCCATATCGGGTGACCACCACATCCCACACCCCAAGAGTCGCGCCAGTGATAGGTGAAGAGTAGAGCCCTATCGCTCTATGTCTGCACCGCAGCCAAGGTTCCTTACAGATATGGGACCCTGCAACCGCCTGATCCATAAAGCACCAGTTCTTCTCGGTAAACAGGCGGCTCCACTCCAGTATGAAACACAACTGAGCCTCCTGGTAATACTTCAGCAGGCAGGGAACCGCCAGACCCCCCACCGCCTTAGGAAGGTATAATGTTTGGCGCGATATGCGTGTGGGTTTCCGGTCCCATATAAATTTTAAAATCGCCATCTGAAGTGTGGCTATGGAGTTGGGTGGCGGACCAAGGGGACGTGTCTGAAACAAACAGAGTATGCGTGGCAAAATTGTCATTTTGATGGCAGCGACCCTGCCGAACCATGATAGTTTATGCTTCCCCCATATTTCTAAGTCTTTTAATATCTCCTTGGAGAGGGAAGCATAATTCATACAAGCTGTCTTTGTGGGCGTCGTTGCTAGAACTATGCCAAGGTACGGGACGTGCAATGATGTCCAGACAAAAGGGCATCTGGAGCGTAGTTCCTCCTCGTGTTCAGGGAGGACCGACAAGTTTAGGATTTGAGATTTCTGTGCATTCAATTTAAACCCTGAAACCGTACCGAATGTGGATAAGGCATCTGTAAGCGCTGGGAGTGAGACCATGGGCTCCGCCAGCGTGAGGATCACATCATCAGCGTATAGACTAATAAGGTGGTAGTCGCCCCCAAATTTAATGCCAGTAATACGGGGATCGGCTCGTAGTCTTTGTAGTAGAGCCTCCATGTAGAGAGCGAATAGGAGCAGGGAGAGCGGGCAACCCTGTCTCGCACCTCGTCTTATCGGAAACTGCAATGACAGCGTTCCATTGACGCGGACCGCCGCCCTGGGCTCTCGATAGACACATTTTATCCAGGTCAGAAGCGTCCGAAGCGCTCCATCACCCGGAAAAGATGAGGCCAGTGCATCCTGTCAAACGCCTTCTCTGTGTCAATGGTAAGGAGGAGTGCCTCCTTGTGGGATCTGTGTCTTTTGTCTATCAGATGTAAGAGTTGTTTCATGTTATCCCCACATTGTCGATGGGGTATAAAACCCGCCTGATCCTGGTCAATAAGCCCGGGCATATAGGGGTTGAGGCGCTGTTCCAGGATGCCAGTGAACAGCTTGGCATCTATATTTAGAAGTGAGATGGGTTGGTACGATCCACATTCCTCTGTGTCCTTCCCAGGTTTGTGAATGACCGTGATGATTGCCTCGAGCATACTAGGAGCAAGGGCCTTGGTCTCTGTGAAAGAGTTGAAGAGCCGTGTGAATATTGGGGCCAGTTCCGAACAGAAGGTTTTATAGAAAAGCGGGGTGTAGCCATCCGGACCAGCCGACTTCCCGACTGTAAGACGGGAGATAACCGAGATCACCTCCTCTATCCTGATGGGTTGGTCAAGGGAAGCTGCATCCTGTTCCCTGAGTGGGGTGACTGTGCAATCAGTAAGGTAAGAAGAGGGGTCGAGGGCAATCGCCGAGTCTGCTGCATATAACTCCCTGTAGAAGTCCAAGAATGCTTCCGCAATTTGTGTGTCTGTGTGCGCCTCCCCTAGGGAGGGGGAACACACCATCTTTATGGTGCTGGCGTGACGTTGAGCCCTTAGTTTGTGGGCCAGAAGTTTCCCACAGCGGTTGCCCCCTATGTAAAATTTATGTTTGAGCCGAGCCAAACCATACTCGGCCCGATCCCAGTCCAATCTTTTGAGCTGCAGGTGCATTTTCTCTAGTTCCCTCCAAACTCTGGGAGCACCGGTGTGCTTATGAGAGCGCTCCAGAGCCGCTACCTTTTGCTCCAAAACCGCTCTCTAATCCCTCCTGGCCTTCTTTTCTTTTGCCGAGAGCGAGATCATCTCCCCGCGTATGACTACCTTGAGCGCCTCCCATAGTGTCTCCAAACTGGTTAGCCCGTTATCATTCCGACTAAGGTAGTCTATGATCGCCTGTCGCACAGCGTCTACAGTATCTCAGGACTGCAAGATCGTGTCCTGAAAGCGCAAACCAGGGCCCCGGGCTCGGCTGAGCTGGGCTGTCAAAGTTATAGGGGCATGGGCCGCTAAAGCCCGGGGCTCTATCGTGGTCTCCTGGACCCGGATCGGAACTCCGAAGAGGCCAGGAAATAGTCTATGCATGTGTAAGTCTTTGTGGCAGCCGAGTAAAACGAGTAGTGCCGAAGGTTCGGATGAGCTTTCTGCCAGATATCCTCTAGATCACAGTCTGTCAGCCACTGCAGTCCAGCAGGAGTAAGAGCCCCCGTCTGCCCGTGCCGGTGCCCCAATCTATTGAGATCATTGTCCATGACAAGATTGAAGTCCCCACCCACAAGTATAGCCCTGTCCGGGGTCGTGAGCGTCGAAGATAAAGCCTGTTTCATGAATGTTTCTTGTTGCGTGTTAGGTGCGTATATAGTTGCGATTGTGAAGTGGAATGAATCTATGCGCACCCTAAAGGCCAGATACCTGCCCTTGACCTAATGAAGCTTAGCAATGAATTCCCCGGGGAAATCTCTAGAAATCAAAATCGCCACCCCTCCATGTTTAGTAGGAGCTGAGGACCAATACTGTCAGGGGAACCATTTAGATTGCATACGATATGTATCTTTAGCCAACAAGTGCGTCTCCTGTAGCAGGCAAATATGGCTCTCGGAGCGCTCCAAAAAAGAGAGAACCACCAGCCTTTTCGAGGGATTGTTGCGGCTTAGGCATTTAAATATCAAGTGTATAAAGGCAGGCGGAAAGCAGTAGCAGCGTACCCTTACAAAGCAGCTGGGTTCGGGGACAGCCCCGAGTAGAGCAAACACGTGGGGATTTAGAGACCTCAACAGAGTGTGATTCCTGTGGGGGGAGCAAATTATAACTTAACAAAAAGGCACAACAGGTGCACATCAGACAACAGTCAAGTCCTCTATAGGAAGTCCACGAAGAAGAGAGTCACCAAGCAGGGGTCGGGTACATTTGGCGAGGCCCACTCATGGCATCCAGAGGCCCCGCTGCCCAGGCCCTGCCCCAGCACTTATCACCCCATTCTCCCAGAGCGGCCCCCATGCATCTCCATCAGCTTCCGGCAGTGATCAGTATCTATGAGCTGGCACCGGTGGTAATACTATCCAATACAGATTGTCTCTCAAGCGTTCTCTCCGTAGATGATGGTCGCGGTGGCTTCGGTTTCCTTTCCTTTCAATGCCATCCAGGACGGTGTTCGGGAGGACCCCCTCCAGGGGACCTCGCCCTTTGTTCCGTCTCCTCCAGATTTAGAATCCGGCGGGCCTCCTACATCTAAGGGAAATTGGGATGATAGTAACTAGCAGGATTTGATTCAGCAGCCGGTGCCCAGGTGCCTGATTTATGGAAGGGAGCATAAATCATCCCTATTTACAACAAAAAAGGTAATAGGCATGATGCTGCTAACTATAGATCGATTATTCTCTTGGACAATATACAGAAGTTCTATGCTAGGCAAATTTTAAATAGGCTTCTAGAATGGATAACGGATAAAAAGATCATGACACCTTATCAGGCTGGTTTCAGGGCAAAAGTAGACTAAGGCCCACATTCACAAGGGCATTGCGCCAACGGAAGGTCACTTTTATCGAAGTTCCGGTGGTGCAATGCCCTGCCCCATATTTACAAAGTGGCATTAAACCACAAAAAGTGGTTTTACGCCGATTTTTAAACAGGGCCCCTTTACACGCATTTCTTTGCATGAACGGGGCATGTAATTGGTGTTGCTGTGAGCGTTCCACTGCAGCACCCACTGCATTTTGACGCTGCTCCAGATTTATGAGGATTCGTAAACCTGAGGCAGCGCCAAAAACTAACACTACCCCAGGGGTGCCGTTAGTATGGCGCAACAAGGAGAAATACTTTCATTTCTCCTCGTTTTTGCTTTTCCGATGTGTGCTGCACAGGAAGAGCAAAATGCCATTAATGATTACTTATGCGCTGAAAGGACACCTTTCTACAAATAAAAAATAACTTCCTGCAGCACAGGCACCCTTGCACTCTGGTGCAAGGGTGCAAGGGTGCCTGGGATGGCACTAGGCAGCTAATTTTAGCACCAGTGCTAGGGAAAAACACAGGGGTGTGCCGGACTGTATTACATTTTGCACATCCCTGTGTTTCTGAGGTGATGCAGCACAGCACTGTCAAATGTGGCGCAGTGCTGGTCTGCACCACTTCTTAGTAAATGAGGGCCTACGTTTTTAGACTAACCCTTATAGTGTGGAAATATACAAAGTTGTTAGATGGCCATCTTTACATAGTCCTCATAGATCTGCAGTCGGCTCTTGATTTAATGCCTAGGGGACAGACATGGGACTCCCTTAGGAATCAGTCAGACCCCATGATTCCGTCAATGAACTGATAGGCCTTTCTATTACTAATTGTGACCTCTATTAGATCGTTGTTGTGTTTTCTGCAGGGACAGTTTTCCCAAGCAGAAATTTGTACTTGCCCTTGCGATGAGGAATCACCCTAGACCCTTTTGCACTTTTTTTTCTGTACATTTAATTTACCCCTGGCTTGGCGTTTCTTATGACCAATTTTACCTAAATATACAATTATCAAATGCAGCGTGGCTTTGCTAATTGTAAACGCAGCAGTTAGGCTATCCTGCCACTTCTAAGGCTGTTTCCTAAAAAGTGCTCCGTATTTAAGTAAAGCTATGCTGTTTTAACTAGTCTTACCTTCATGCTTCTTTTTTATTCTGTATTTGAGATTATGATCTCTTATTCTTAATTTTTTTTATGTTTCTTTTAATATTTCATAGGTGCACAAGATATGTATGTGTAAATATTGATACTAGTATTTTTAATATTTTATATATGTATGAGAACTGTATGTATTTTTTTAAATGATGGCTTTTATGATCATCGCTTGCGAGATCAAATAAAGATATCAATCAATCAATTAATAATTTTTCCCAAGTACATTTAGGGTTACGTGGTTGGGAATTAACTGGTCGTAAAAGAAGAAGTAGGGGTGTCAGACCAGGCTGCGTACTCACGCCCACATTATTCATACTGTATATTTATGATGTTATGGCTGCCTTCTCTGAGAGTATTTGCAATTCCCCAAAATTAGACGGGACTCCTATGCCTGCCTTGCTATTCGCAGACGATACACTGTTGAGCTCTCAAATCTTGAAGGGTTGCAGATACTTCTTATTAAATTCAATCCTTACTGTGAAGACAAAGGCTTGGAAATTAATTTAAAAAAAAACAAATATATGGTGATTAGACCCACCCCCCACAAGTCATACACCGGGAATCTATGTTTGCAGCGGAAGAGCCTCAATTGAGTAGCTAACTTTGAATATCTATACATTATGCTTGATAGTAGGCTATTCTGGTTCTGGCACATTCAGAAGTGCAGAGTTGTGCTTCAACATAATGCAGCGATTATATGAAAAACAGCAGGTTAAAACATCCAAATCCTTCCCCGGCAATTTAGGTGTGTAGGTATGAAGCACAGGCTGCAACCCTGTATGAATCTGAGCTTTGGGGAGTAGGCAGTGTTGACAAACTGATAATAGGTGAGCACAATTTTATAAGGTCTCTTCTACATCTCCTTAAAAGGGCACCACTTAGTCCATTATTCCAGGATGTAGCCCTCAAAAGAATTGAACATCTTGCAGCACTAAGACCTCTACTCTTTTGGGTAAGGGTTTGGACCCTATAGAAAGGGATTAAGGAAACTACTAAGGATTCCAATTTTGTCTTTGCATGGTTCTGATTTGTTGAGCCAATAGCGAATCAAGCTAGGTCTAAGTTCTTTTTGAATAAATTCTGAGTTCTTAACTACATCATCAAAACAACAACTGAAACAAGTCTACTGGGGTTATATTTTGAGTACCCTTCATCAAAACTCAAGATTGTGGAGATTATCCACACAATTCTTGGAGATTAAACCAAGTCTGCATTTTGAAATGTTTATGGATGTACTATGCCCACAGTTAGATAAAATGCTTTATTCGAAATTCTGCTATGGCATCCTCGATATTCAAGCATATAAAATGAAGTGGAAAAACAATAATGGTGAACTTGGTGATTGCAGCTGTAGCTTTTGTAACCTCAAGGCCAAAGAAAATGTGGAACATGTATTGTTTACTGCCCTGCACTCAAGAGGGCTACAACAAAATGTATTTGCCCTTTTTGCCTCTGCTTAGGCATAAGACACTAACATATAGCCCTAAGGGTTTTGCTGAGCACAACTGCCACTTTGGTAGAGACTAGCCTAAGCAGGTTCTTGTTTACAGTAGAACTCCTGTGAAAGAAGTGGGACTTGAACCTGTGATAATTTGTTCTATTGAAGGTAGGTCCGCCTCAATCTTTTTATTTTTCTTCAAGTGATACGTTGTCCAGGGGAAAGTCTAAATCGAAACAGTGGGGTGACCAGTCCTGGTACAGCTAGTATCTTTTAGTTGTGATGGGATTGAACCTGTCCATTTCTGAGAAGGTCTTGTGGGAGAATCCAACTTCAAGCACTTTAATATTTTAGGCTATTTGTTTGCTTTGTGCGGCTTTAGTCCACATGTAGGCAAATACATGTTGCCATTGTTATGGTAAGATAATTAATGTACAACTGAGATGGCCATTGACAAAAAATGTATTTGAACTATTCCTAATTCTCAATTTTATGATTTTTTAACAGGGATTTAGTATACACATGCAATGATTTAGGACAGTTGCTGTCATGGTCCGATAACTCTTTCTTCTGAAGATTTGTATGTGATGTACCAGGAGCCGATTATGAAATGTTTACTGCAGAAATGTGCACATGTATTTAGGTGATTGATCTACAAAATGTTTTATCTTGTAGTATTGTGATATGTTGATGAGACATTTTGAATGATATTGTAAATTATTGCAAGGTGAGTGATCTATGTATTGCTTCACAACAGATTCAAGCTGTGAGAGAACATCTGAAAGATCAGAGAGTGGCGTCACGGTATAATGACTTCCAGCAGAGAATACAAGTAATAAAAAGAAAAAAAAGAAAAGATACCACTCCCCCATAGATCTCTAGTGTGGTTGTGCAACAGCCCAATGTAAATAATTGAGAATGGTTTGGTACATGCTAGGAGCTGTACTTCGAGAGAAGGACCTTTAACAACCATCAGATGAAATCTGCCACCTAAACACGACTGCCAGTTTTTTCCAAACACCTGTGAACATGCTCTGTATTTAAGGAAAGTTTAGACAACTTTGAGCCAGCAGATGAAGTCTGTCCAGCTGACTTGTAATTCTGATGTGGGTCACTCAAAGTCACAGTGGCCTTATAGGAAATTGGACTATTAGTGTCACGAGCCACTCACCTGAATTCCGTAGGTTGTTCCGATAGAGTGTGTATGGCCCCAACGTCCTCTAGGGCCTGGCCATGGATGCAGTGATTGTTTCTAGCTAAACGCTGCACCAGGCGAGGCCCCATAGGGAAGGGGCTTTGGAGGAGAAAAGAGAGGAAAAAATGAACCACTCAGGTCTCAGCACTCCTTATGGAGGCAGGAATGAGTTGACAGGGTGGGTTGTACCAGACATTGGGCCCCCTTGGTTAGCAGGACTCCAGCATGGGAACAAGTCTGTAAAAAGAGGCACAGTTAGTTTACTGCTGTGTAGACCCTTCTGAACACATCTTTGATTTTATGCCACACAACATAACATGTCAAAGGACATACAGGTTAGAGTACCTAACATCACAACAGGGGTTTTCATTGCATATTATGACTTTTGTCTCATACAGCACATAAAGCGAACAAGGTTCTCAAAGACAAAATACTTTAGTCTTCCACTAAATACGGGTTTCAATTTCTTCGCAGCAACCAAGAAAGACTTGGTTAACAATAGCAATAAATTATTTTTCGAAACATATAAAATAAGGAACTGTTCAAGAGTCAATTGTTTGCAAACAACACAAAACAGTAAATTAAAGTGCTCTGGATTTCTGGCACTGCTCAGTCTTTCTTGCAAGAACTTCACCAAAGGATTATTGTCCTTTATGCAGATGATCATTTTTTACTTAAAAGGATCAAATGAGCCATAACGTGTTCGTGCAGATAGTTGTTCAACCCATGTATTTTTTGCAACGAGTTGTTGTCACTTTTTCTTTTTCCAGCAGATTGGGAGGCATGGAACCAAGGCTGCATGGAGGATGGTTGCCATAAGATGCGCTGCCCCGGGAATCGATGCTGAAGAGAAACATCGGTCAAAGGAGGAAGCGTCTGTTGCCAGGCTACAGGAGGCTGGATATTCAGGTAAAGAGTAGAGACGAGGCCAACCATGGGCACAATTAAACTCTAGGTTCACCATTTATTTTTTCTTTGTGCTGTGATTTACTGCTTGTGTTCCCAGGGATGAGTCAACCTGTTGTTGCAATATGTACATAACAGGTCGTGGTGATTAATCAAGGATGAGTCATCCTGTTTTTGCAATATGCACATAACACATAGTGGTTTTTAATCAAGGATGAGTCACGTTTTCTCCCTCTTGCTGTACCTAGGGATGAGTCATCATGCCATATCCTCATAGCACTTGATGACTAATTAGAAAACAAAACAATGTTCTTTCACATCATTTGGTTCAACCGACTGTGCTTTAACATCTCAAACAAAGTGAACCATAAATACATACGCCCTAGTGCAAAAGGTCACCACGGAGAAACACAGTGTAATGACCCCATCAAATGTATGCATACCTTAATTCATGATCATTACAAGCACATCCCATTGTATTGTAGCATTGCACATGAGTGTGCAGTAGCATGATGGAGTAGGGTCGCAACAATTAGTAGGTGGATATATGAGCCTTCCGCTAGTAATAGTACCACAATCACTAATAAGGTCCAGTCAAGTCTCAGTACATTAATTCTTGCTCACCATTGGTAGCTTGACAACAAGCAGTTAGGCTTAAATTAGGAGCCAGGTAGTGTAAAGCAGTTAATGTCACAAACACTGAGTAAAATACACTAAACAATAAAAATTCAACACCAATTTATCCATGTAGAGAACATTTGTATCTTTAAAATGACACCAAAACAACAAAAATGCAGTGTAGGGAAGCACAGATATGAATGTTTAAATGTTTAATCAAAATGTGCATTCCAGCTCCAAAAAGCATAAAGTGCCAACCGCAGCTATCTTGTCACATTGGTCTGGGGCAAAGTCAAAGTCTTAGGCAGACCACGATGGAGCCCGAGTCAGATAGCTTTAGCAGTTGGCACTGATAAATACTTTACCTTCGCACATAGTCACATTATGGGAGCTTTTCTTATCAACTTCAAACAAGCAGGTCAATGAATCTGGAGTTCATGTTGACTACGGTGGCTGCAGCATGATGCCTTGTGAATTCATGGAGGTCTTTGTCCTCAGCATCGAGGGTGAGGAGCTTCAAAGCTTTTAGTGGAATAAACCAGAGCGGACAGGCTGAGCCGTGGTTCGCCATTGTCGGCTTGACTCTTGCTGTCTATGCAGGTCTTCTGGAGTTTTTCACCAAATACTTGCAAAAAGTTCCTAAACTTTCAGATCTTCTTCTGAAAGGATCCATGACATGAAGGTCAGAAAGTGTCCAGCAGCACCAGTCAAGGGTTCAGAAACTCTGGCATGGCTCTTGGGGTCTAGGACTTAGTCTCCCACAATGCACCTAGTCAGTCCAGGGAAATGTAGGTAAAGCTGGTCATCTGGAGTAGTCCTTTAAGTAGATGTTTCACATGACATCTTGCAGCACTTCTCTACCTGTTGCTGCTCAGGAATTCCACTCTTTATCCTTTAAGACATGCCTTTCTTGGGTGGAGCCTTATGAATGCAGCCGGTGCAGCCCTTCTGAGTGCAGGCCTTCTGTGGCCCACTTCAAGTGTCCAGCAGGTCAGTCCTTCTTCTCCAGATGTTTCAGGCAGTGATCTGAGGCGCTCCTGCAGATCTCCCATATTTACCCTCTATTCTGGGCTGGCAAGTGGGGACACCCCAATCAATGGGGTTCAAGTTGCCACTCTCTGCTCTGACCACTTCCTGCAAAGGAAGGCATAGTTTTGTCCCACAATGCACTGCTCCTCCTAACATCAAAATGGAGAGATTCCATGACAGGCAGGTCTGACTAAACCAAACTACAGCAGTGGCAAACCTTTCTCTATGCTCCCCTTCCAGCCCCTCTCCTAATCTAGTTGAGGGGGATCCCATCTGGCTGGGGATCAAAGAAGTGTGGGATCCCATGTGTCCTTTGCTCTTCTGCCTTCGAAGGCCAGCTTATCTCCTCAGCTTCCTTTTTCTCCTGTTTTTTTCAGGAAATAGATCCCCTCCCACCAGCTGGCTGTATTGTTATCACCCATTGCCATCTCACACCTACTCAGGGAGCAGCTTGGCTCAGGCTGTAAATAGGCTGGCCAATCAGAAGAGACTGCTGCATGGCTGCTTTAGGTAAGTTCAGGATAGTGAGTTTTAAGACCACTTTCCCTGCAATAGTTATAATAAATCAGACCTTGGCAGGTTGTTAGCTTTATTGTAACTAGTATTTTGATACTTTGAATCAGGTTGCTAACTATCTCCGATCAAATGTTAGACTTTATAAAATTTTAATAAAGCCTTCCCATGTTAGTATATGGGGCTAGCAGCAGTACATGGCAGACAAAATGACTTTGACTGTTGTTCCCTACCAGGGCATAAAAAATATCTTTGATATTGTCCCTGCTTTTTATGACAACTCACCCTACTCTTGGGGCACCTAGAACATACCTTAGGGATGACTTATGTGTAATAAAAAGGTATTGCTTTTAATTCTAAACTCAAATTTTAACACAGTTTTATTTTGAAATTAGCCTGCAAGGCAGGCCTGACTTTTAAATGACATTGGACACCACAGCAGTGTACACTTAAGTGTGTTAAGTTCACTAAGGTTTCTAAAACTCAAGCCCTACCATGCACTGAAATCTTACAGGTAGGCTGTTTTGGCTAATTAGAATTATACCAATTGCCATAAACCTTTTATGGACAAAGCACTGACCCTGGGTGTGGTTAGCAGAGCCTAGGGCACTTCCAGAGTCAGTAACCACCCGCATCAGTCAAAACGTGATCAGGGCACAAAGGATGATTTTCTTACAGACCTACATTTTAATAACTCCAGTTCTTTCTATACATTTTCCCTCTGGTAAGACATATGTCTTGTTCCAAAAGATTTGCAGCATCATTCCACGTAGGTTTCATGAAAAGAGCAGTCTTCACATGAACAGTAGTTTCAAAGGGCCAGATGTAGCAAACAGTTTGCGAGTCGCAAACGTCAAAAATCTCTGTTTGCGAGTCGCAAACGTGTGTTTGCTATGCAGAAATGCATTTTGCGAGTCGGAACCGACTCGCAAAATGCATTTCCGACTCGCAAATAGGAAGGGGTGTTCCCTTCCTATTTGCGACTCGCAGTGGTATGCAATTCCATTTGCGACCGCATACGCGGTCGCAAATGGAGTCGCAGTTACCATCCACTTGAAGTGGATGGTAACCCTCTTGCAAACTGGAAGGGGTCCCCATGGGTCCCCTTCCCCTTGGTGAGTGGACCCAAAAATATTTTTTCAGAGCAGGCAGTGTTCCAAGGGACCACTACCTGCCCTGAAAAATCCGAAACTAAACGTATTTTTTTTTTTTTCTAAGTGCAGCTCGTTTTCCTTTAAGGAAAACGGGCTACACTTTGAAAAAAAAAAACTGCTTTATTTAAAAGCAGTCACAGACATGGAGGTCTGCTGTTCCCAGCAGGCCTCCATCCCCGTGAGTGCCCATAGTCGCTATGGGGGCGCAAATTGCGACCCATCTCATTAATATTAATGAGGTGGGTCTTTGCGACCCCATAGCGAGTCGCAGACGGTGTCTGAGACACCGTTCTGCATAGCAAATTGCGAGTTGCAATTTGCAAGTCGCTCGGACTCGCAAATTGCAAGTCGCAATTTGCCGTCTTCCTACATCTGGCCCAAAGTTTCCAATAGACAAGGTCAGAAAACAATTTAATACAGTTATTGAAAATAAACTTAATTACAGTGCTTAAGAGCATAAAGCGCCAATCAGGACTATCTGGTTGAGCTAGATAGGGTCAAATCAGAAAAGTCAGGACCACCACAATGGGGTACAGGTTCTTGGTTGTGTCGATTTCAAGAACAAAATACGAGAAGAAAAGGAGGTGCTGAGTTGGCCTCTTTCTGAGGATGTTGGGGATGCGTTGGCTCTGAGACGCTGAAAGCCGGGGATGCTTTGGGAATGGAGGCAATGCACCATGCAGTCGGTGATGCGATGTTCTCAATCCATGCAGCAGCAACAATGAGCTGCGATTCGCGGTGATGCTATTTCTTAAATCCTCGCAGCAGTGGCAATGCTTTGCCATCAACTTGTGGATTTTGGCAGTTACAGCACTTTATACCCACTTCCAAGGGCCCAGGACTTGACTGGCACCATGTGACAGAGTCAGACTCTTAGATGGCAGAATCCAGGTGCTATAGGTGATGAGTTGGAAGTCTTTTGTGTCCTTGTGACTTCAGAAGAACAGGAGACGAGCCAGCAAGGCCTTGGAGACACTCTGGTTCTGGGTTCAAGTGTTGTGTGTCCAGTCCTTCTCACCAGACAAGGATGGCAGCAGGCAGCAGGTCAGCACAGCAAGAAAGCAATTCTTCCAGAGCAGCATTTCAGAGGTTAGCAGTCCTTCTAACAGCACAGCATTCCTTCTCCCTAGCAAAATATCCACAAGTGCAGAAGTGTACTGAGTTGGTGGCATCTGATATCCAGTACACTTATACCCAGTTGTGCCTTTGAAGTGGTGGAGACTTCAAGGAGAGGCCATTGAAGTGCACAGAGTCCCTACCCTTCCTGCGCTGGCTCCAGACTCACTACAGAGGGGTATGCAGCCCTTTGTATGGGGAAAGGATGCAGCCTTTTCAGGTATAAGTGCAAGCCCCCCATCCTGCCCACGATGGCCCACTGAGGTGTGGATGGCCCATCAGTAACACCTAAGCTCCCCTTGTGTTTAGCTGTCTAGAAGGAATGCACAAAGCCCACCTGTCACTCACCCAAGACATATATTTCGAGACAGGCAGAAGGCACCAAATGGTTAAATAAAGAACATGCTAACTTTCTAAAAGTAAAAAGAACAGATGATGGACAGAATGCTGAACAATGTGCATATTCACCCAAACTCACAAAGATCCTATGATGAACGGAATGCTGAACAATGTAAACATTCACCCTCAGTCACAAAGATCTGGGTTTAAATAACCATTGTTTTGACACCACACCACCCTGGTTTGATCCCAGCCATATGCAAATCAGTCTTGACCCTACTCCCCATGGGAGTAGTCCGGTCCAAACTGCCAGGTCAGGTCCTCCCTGGACTGGGACCACAATCACAATTTCAAATCTGACTTCACCCTTAGTTGTGATTTTAAATTATGATTTCAAAGACACCGGACATGGGGGTCCTATCCCTTCACAATTCAAAATTACACATAAAATGTAATAATGTAATCCTAATGTTAACATATGGGATAGATAAGCCTTGCAGTAGTGAAATAGAATTTAAGATTTGTTCACCATTAGGACATGCAGAATTTAAAAGTACATGCCCTACCTTTTAAATACACCACACCCTGCCATTGGGCTTTCTAGGGCCTACCTTAAGAGTGGCCTATATATATTTAAAAAGAAGGCTAGGGCCTGGCAAGAGGGATAATCTTGCCAGGTTGACATGGCAGTTTAAAACTGTAGACACAGACTCTTCAATGGCACTCCTGAGACATGCTGAAGAGCTACTTCAGTGGGTGGCACAATCAGTGCTGCAGGCTCTCTCTGGACCAGAAACAAGCATCCTGGGACGGGGTTCAGGGTATCACCCCTCAGCAGCCAGGCTGGCTTGAATCCAGTGATCCAGTGAGCATGGGACCCAAGCCTGGGCATACCCTTCACACTGCTGTGTAGCCATTTTAGTTATAGCTCCATGCATGTTATTTAACATACTAGGCCTGCTGCTGTGCACTTTAACCAAGATATATTTTATTCGGCTTTGCTTTATTATTGTTACAATAGCCGCTTTTATGGTCTTGTTTTATTTCTTTATATCTAACTGTTTTCGCCTAGGCCAGCACTCTGTTCTCAAATAAGACATTCTTGCTCACTCTGTGCTTTTTCCAAGGGTGCAGTAAGATAGGTTGCCGGTGAACGTGGTATAAGTTTAGTCTCTGACATTCATTGAAAACACAAATCCTTACATAGGGACATTTTCTCAGAACATCAGCTGTTTTATTATAAAAACACTTCCCTGTCCCTTACACGTTAGAGGGAGATTCCAGCCAGAGAACCACGACTGTATGCTGATTGCCGAATACTTCGCTACAGCTGTTTTTGCTTCAGGCCTTTGCTCAGGTATGGGGGATGATGTCTTCCCAGGGGAACCTGAATGGCAGAATTAGAGCTTAACATGGTGTACTCTTTTCTAGCCTAGGTAGGAATTAGTCTATTGACTCTAGTGACAATATGGTAGCATTATTTTTATGTTTTACTCACCTTATCACAATTTTAATCTTGTCATGCTTTATCATCCTGCTTATTGCAGTCCACGCTTTGCTATCAAAGATGCAGTCACTTTATTAAAACATTATTGAAATATATGCTGTCTCTGTTTGTCATTGTGTATGTGAGACTAATGTAACCGAGAGAAACGGATGAGACCTGAGTGACCACGGCTTCCCTGAGAAACCAGTTATGTCATGTGCTCGGCTGCCCAATCATATCTGCTTTTGGGTAGAGATGAGGCACTGCTAGTTAGCCAGAGCGGAACCCGGATTGGAGTGACAGGTGCCACCTGTAGTGGGTCAGACTCAGTCTCCCACACAGCAGGCGATTCTACCACTCAAAATACAATAGTCTCATTAGAATAATGAGAGCCTACGTGACATGGTGCCGCCAACGTTTGGTCCGGCTCTAATTTTCGGGTCCTCCTGAGTATCTCTGTCTCATTATATACAAAGACACCTCAGTACAATATACGGAGACGTCCGTGGTTTTGAGGATTTCCTCCTCAGCTAAGTAGGACACCCTATCTGATGCTGGAGGTTGTTCAAGCTAGAACTCTAAAAGAAAAATCCCTATTTGGCGTGCCTTCTCTGAACAAATCTACCATCTATGCTGGCGAATCCGCAACAGGTAGCAATTGCAGTCAATATGAGGCAACCCCTGACTGCACATTTACTGGCAAATTACCTAATGGCCCAGGGGGGTCCAGTCACATTTGTAGTGGATGCCCATCCAGCTTATAGAACAGAACTTTTCTATTCTTGGTTCACATTTCCAGCAGTTGGTGGGAACACAGACACGTTTCATCACTATACACTTGCAAACGTACCTGGACAATAAAGAGCATATGCAGATTTAGAAATACCTTTATCTTATCAAGAACATAATAACTGGCTTGATGGCGCCCTACCCCACACGATCTTACCAGTTAGGTTAGGTCCTCTTAGTAATGACGGTCCTACCTGGTTTTTTTGGCCACTTATACACCTCACCCTGCAATAGCAAATTTATCAGTAGCTGAGGGGTGTTGCTTATATACTGAACTGACAGTGATATACAGACGATTAGTACAGTTTGTAATGCAAACATTGAATACAAACCCAGCACGTGCTGCTCCAGCGCAACCACATGCAGTGACGCCAGGTATTAACCCTGCAACTGTAAATTCAATTATGGTTAGAGTGCCCGCCAAACTAGAAGAAATTCCATTGTGGCTAGCTCAAAAAATAAATGCACTGGAAGTAGTATTTCCCCATACAGGACCTCATGATAAACATTGAATTCTAACGATGTGCTTGCCATTTGGGATGGTCCCCACAGTAGATTACTGTAATACCTGGGGCACGGTATTTGCCACGTCTATACTACCACACACGGTACACTGACACTTGCCAACTTGCCGGAAGTGTTGAAGCAAATTCAAGATGAATACGGGCTGCCCCAACCCTGGACTTGGGGATGCAATTAGTGGGCAATTTTGCCACAGTATCCTCAATTATTTTAGGTAATCTTAAAGTGGAAGCAGTTGCACTAGCAGTGCGCATGCAGCGCTGTGATGTTCCTCAACAGGATCAGGAACGTGAGCTGCCAAAGATTATCGCAGAGACCTATCCTAATATTGGTCGAGATAGTCTAGGGGCCAGACCAACTAAACCACAATTTCAGGGCAAATCTAATAAAGATTTTTCCAAGCAAGCTCCTGAGGGTAACAAGAAACGCTGGGACAGAAAGGGACTGATTTCAGGGTATTCCCAGACATGGGTCCCATCCTTCCCATGCCAATGGAGTCAAGCTAGCCTGCCTAATGAGGGGTGATACCCCAAACCCAGTCCCAGGATTCTTGTTTCAGGTCCAGGGAGAACTTGGCCTGGCAGTTCAGGCTGGACTTGCATAAAGCTACGTCCAAATTGGAATACCATAGGTAGCAAAAAAACAATTGATTTAGGACCAGACCACTGTACTGGGGGTGAATGTTTGACATTGTTCAGCATTCCTTCCATCACTTCTTCTTTTTGCAACTTACTAAAAGTGGAATTTAAAAAATCACAATTTAAAATCTGATTTCACTATAAGTTGTTATTTTAAATTGAGATTCCAGAGACACCAAGCGTGGGGGGTTCCATCCCTTCCCAATTGGAAATTACACTCATAAAATGTAATAAGGTAATACCAATGTTATTCTATAGGAGAGATAAGCCTTGCAGCAGTGAAATAGCAGTTAAGATTTGTTCACTACTAGAACATGCAAAACCTAAAAGTACATGTCCCACCTTTTAAGTACACCACACCCTTCTCTTGGGTTTCCGGGGCCTACATTAAGAGTGACTTATATGTGTAAAAAAGGAAGGTTTTGGCCTGTCAAGAGGGTTAATCTTCCCAGGCCGAAGTGGCAGCTTAAAACTGTAGACACAGACTCTTCAATGGCAGTCCTGAGACATGTTGAAGGACTACTTAAGTGGGTGGCACAATCAGTTCTGCAGGCCCTCTCTGGACCGGAAACAAGAATCCTAGGGGCCAGGTTTGGGTTATCACCCATCATCAGCCAGGCTATATTAAATCCAGTGGCACAGTGAGGAATGGACACACATCTGGGCATACCCTTTTCACTTAGGATGACAAAAGCAAAAAGGACAGATGTTGGAAGGAATTCTGAACAATGGACACATTTAAACCGCAGTCACAAAGATCTGGGTTTAACCCATCATTTTTGTGCCTACTGTGCCACCCCAGTTTGGCCCCAACCATATGTAAATCAGTCGTCACCTTGCTTCTCATGGGAACAGGCCAGCCCAAACTGCCAGACCTAGTACTCCCTGGAACAGAAACAAGCATTCTGGGACTGGTTTCAGGGTATGCCCAGACATGTGCCCCATGCTTCCCATGCCAATGGATTTAAACTAACCTGGCTCGTAAGGGGTGATACCCCAAACCGGTCACAGGATGCTTGTTTCAGGTCAATGGATGACTTAGCTTAGCAGTTCAGGCTGGACTGTTGCCCTGGGAGCAGGATCAATATTGATTTGCATTTCTCTAGGTCCAAACTGGAATGGCATGGGTACCAAAATAAATAATGGCATTAGACCCAGATTTCTATACTGCAGGTGGGCATTTGATATTGTTCAGCATTCCATCCATCACTTGTTCTTTTTACAATTTCCTAAAAAAGTGACCTTGTAAGAATCGCAATTTAAACTTTGATTTCGCCATAAGTTGTGATTTTAAATTGGGATGCCAGAGACACCAAACATGGTGAGTCCCATCCCTTCAAAAATGGAAATTGCACTTATAAAATTTAATAAGGTAATCCCAATGTTATCCTATGAGAGAGATAGGCCTTCCAGTGGTGAAACAGAATTAAAGATCTGTTCACTACTAGGACATGCAAAACTTACAAGGGCATTTCCTACCTTTTAAATACACCACACCCTGCCCTTGGGCTTTCTAGGGCCTACCTTAAGAGTGATTTATATGTATTAAAAATGAAGGCTTGGGCATGGCAAGAGGGTTATTCTTGCCAGGTCGACATGGGAGTTTAAAACTGTAGACACAGAATTTAGAATGGCTGTCCTGAGACATGTTAAAGGACTATTTAAGGGGGTGGCACAATCAGTACTGCAGGCCCACTAGTAGCATTTCATTTACAGGCCCTGAGCACTGATTGTAGGGATTTATGAGTAAATTAAATATGCCAAGTGTGGATAAACCATTGTTACCATGTTTCAGGCAGAGAGCACATGCTCTTTAGCACTGTTTAACAGTGGTAAAGTGCCAATTCATAATGCCAACAAAAATGAATTCAGCAAAAAAAGTGCAGGGAAAAGGCAAAAGGTCTGTGAATGACCCTGCAGAGAGGGCCATTTCCAACAGTGTTGGTAAATTTACATTCATGGTGGTGTCTAAAGAGAATTAATGCTGTCTTGACAAGATTAGGGTCTGATTTAGAGTTTAGTAGATGGGTTACTCCATCACAAGCATGACAGACATCATGTTCCATTAATTAAAAGTGCATTATAACATAATTCGATTTTATTTTACGCAGCACATTTGTGATGGAGTATCCAATCCACCAAACTCTAATTCAGACCCTAAGTTTTAAAAAGTGGTTTACCATCCAGTAGTAAAATATGGAAAGGTAAGTTTTCAGAAAACAAACATAAAAGGAGCAGATTTTCAGAATAATTTAGGTGTTGTCTATGTATTGATGGATTGTGACACTGGTATTCATGAAAGTCGCTAGGTGGGTCACAATATATATTAAACATGGCAGGAGCCAAGATGGAACCTTTGAGAGCACTAAGACACATAGGAACTAGGCCTGAAGCATGATTTCTAAACCTCCCTAGTTATCTGCACTTGTCAAGTACAATTTGAAACAGTTGAGAACTTTCCCTTTGGATACATATACACTCATAATCTGAGGTCAACTTGTCCTTTTTAAACTGAGGCATCACATGGGTATCTCTTTTGAAGGGTACATTGCTGCATAGTCTTAAACGAGGTGGTCAAGATATGTAAAAAGGTGTTAAGGCCTCCAGTAACAATGACGAATCTCATTAGGCTACTTAAGCATGGTCCAGCATATATTCCATGTCTCATATTTAGCATAAAAAAATAGGCAACTCCGATCTGATTTCCTATTTGCCCCTTTCCTACAAGATTACATTTAAACTGCAATCTTGGTGCTAATCAGATTTACTAAACTCTAGATTAAAATTTTAAGTGAGATTACCTTTGTTTGACGGGATTCTGCACATCTGTCAGAAATATTATAAACTAGCGTCCTTATATGTTCAAAACTGTGAGGATACTTGATACTAATATATGGTTTTAATAACTGATTCTTAAGCTATCCTTCACTACTGCAGCTGTTTACAAGGTTAAGGGATGCCTATTTGGATAGGTCTCTGTGATAGGCCAGGGTTACTGCTGTGGGAACTGAACTACTGTTTTATGAAGTGCACTGCACTAAGGTTTAGCTGGCCCCAGCTCAAAACAAAGAGCATGCACACAATTCCATATGAGTGTGAAATGTGCAAATGTGGATGGCTTTCCTAACAAAGATGTTTTGATGGAAGTACACAACTAAAAAAATCTGTGTACCAAGAGTGACATATGTAATACAAAAAATGACTAGCCAGTTGTGAGGGAAAACTAGAGTAACAGGTGTTATCTTCAGCATTGAGGTGATCAACCTGCAGAGACAATAATAAGTGTGAGTGTAATTTTCCCCACACAACTGCTGCCATCACATTGATTACAATTGCCAAATGAAGTGAGAATGAGGAAGATACTCCCTTACTCACATGAACATAAGTGGAAGAGATATTGCAATCACCGCCCGTAGAATTTCATACTTGCCGCCAGTAGCACAGGAAACCAACTATCTGTTCCATAATGGGGCTCCACTCATCATTGTGTGCGTGAAAAGTGATGGACTGCTTTCTCAATTACCATAGACTTTCTCATGTTTAAACACCCATAACAGTGAATTCACACCATTGACGGCAAGAAGAAGGGGGGTTTTATGCTCACCATTACCTGAATAAAAGTGATGCCAGTACCATTGTTTTCTAGCATTAGTGTTCCAAATCAAGCCACTGTTCGCCCACAGTTTTGGAATGTGGCAGCCATATCCATGTTAGTGTTTTATCAAGAACTTGTGGGATAATTTTCTGAACCTTACTGCAGCCGTGCGAAAGCTTAAACTTTTTTGTTGTTGTTAATAATTCTCAATCTTGAATAAGGATCATAACATTTTTTTTGCTTTTTATTTACTATTGCTGTGTTGCCATTTTGCACTTCTGTGCATCATAGGTGAAGCTAATGCCCAATGTACTAATACTCAATTCAACGACCTCAGAAGGCTAGAGACTTGCCTTTCCTTATCTGGATTCAAATGTGTTGCCTGAATATCACAGATGTTAGCAGTGAACACTTAACTCATCAAGCCATATTGTCAAACAGTGATCACCTTTATCTTTGAAAGGTAGCCTTGCCTATATAAAGAAGTGTAATAATAATTGTCCCCAAGCAGAGTTACTGACACACCATCAACATCTTCCTTACATAAAATGTTACAAATAACCGTCAGTAGTTTACAGAAAACTTAATAGCCTTACCCTAGACACGAAAAAGAAACATCATCCGTCTTAGAAAAGAGAAATATGTACCAGAAGAACTATTTTCTGTTAAAAAAACAAAGTGAGGCTGAATCACAAAGCGATATTCATCTCTAAGGGCCCAAAATGGCTTAATTTACACGTTCCAGAACGTATGACTTGTGGACATTGTTTGCCTGCATATACTGGTCAGACGTAATGGTGTGCTTCTCCAAACTTCCTCCATGCACAATTCTTTTTCAACAGAAGATGTTGGCGGTACATGCAGAGAGTGGGTATCCCTTGCTCTGAAGAGTTGCATCTGCGATACACGCAAAAGTCATGAACAGTATACAATCCTTTGCATGATTGTCAATGGGTTCAAGGAAGTGAGGACATTACTACCACTCCTGTTGGATCTGGGTTGCCAGGTAATTGCAAATTAACTACAACATAATACCTAGCAGGTGTAAATGTTTTTACTACTGAATAATTATACGTCACAATTGAATATTACACAGAAAAACACAAAAAATACAAAAAGTTGAGAGTGGGCAGAACCAGGTGTGGCTTGCTTTGAGAGTTTGTGAACATCCTTAAACTTTTGAGTTTGTGGCCAATGTTGGAGTGTGTCTTTTAAAATAAATATTAACATGAAAAGCTTGCAATATATTGTGTAATGAAGCTGCATAGAAAATGTGTTAACATAGAAAATAATGCATGCGTTAGAAATGTGCCCACGGGGAGTGGCTACCAATGTATACGAAGACTAATGAAACTTATTAATGATGAATTAATTGTGTACTAAATTATGAATTTGTATTAGCATATTATAATTAGAGTCATGTATTAGGGGTTTGTTAACTAAATTACTAGGCCTTAGTTAGCGAGGGTCTGGGCCCAGCTGCCTGGTCTCATATTAAACATGTTTTTCTAACATGCAATGTGCTGTTTTCCTGAAGGACACGACGCTGTACTTTTCCAGAAACTAGAGATGTACTGGTAGCCGTACTAAATTCTTTCTCATGGGACCCGACTTGCTCAAGGAGACATTCTTGCTGAATGCAATAGTATAATTCATAACAGGTGCAAGGCTGCCTGGAGTAGGAGAAAACAATGGGACTACTGACTGGAGTGCAAAGTGTAACTTTTCTTACCTGACATTCCAACTGATGAAGACGTCAATAACGTGAGCCAATCAACGACATGAGAACTGTGTTTTGTGGAAAATTCTAGTGAAGTGCGTGGAGAATTATTGGACAGAGATAATGATGCACCAAATATTATCCAATGGGAATTAAGGGCTAGTTCGACGGTTTTGATTTAACCGCATGATCCGAGGAGAAATCAGCCATTATTTGGACAGTCCACTCCAAGCCATACTTTGCCATTGCTCTTTGAGATTTTTCAGTTTATTCTTCTGATACTTTAACCATCCTCTATCTAATCCTTATCTGATACTTACTTCTCCTCCATATGAGGGAAGAGCCTTTTTCTTTAGCTATGCCATACCGAGACTTTGCCCGGTCCTATCCTTGCTGATGGTGAATCGACTGATGTCCTGAGGACGAAGACTGACGCTGATTGCTGATTCGTTGGAGGGGTAACTATCTGATGAAAATTGCAATTGTCTGTTTGCCTTTTCTTTCTAGGTACCAAATGCTCTTTTGATAGAGACCAAAGTTAGATGTTTCCTAAATTTGTGTTTGCTAAATTGTTTTGCATGAAGCCCAACATGCTGATGCTAATTCAAGGCTAGCTAAGGTGTTCACTAATATCAGACGCAAATAGACAAATGACTGGGTTCTTGCTTTGTTGAATCTTCCAATACTGAGACTTTGATAAGCTGTTTCTTATTAATGATGTGCTAATGCTGAACGAATATTCTCTATGCATTGATTAATAATGTTCTAATTACAATATCTGAAGTGATACTAATGAGATTGATTGCTAATGAGATTAACGGAAATTATATTAGATTGTAACTAATAGGGAAATAAATATCCTAACTCTTAACTAAATTGGTGTGGTTATTTATGACTGAAAGGTCATGGTGTGTTCTCTTTATTGATTCCTGTTAAATGTTATTGATTAGCTTAATGATTAGCTATTGTGAATATTGGTTGAGTTATTGATATATTGATTTGTGATGCCAAAAGGACATCTTGTGCTGGGAAGTTACTGAATGTGGTCCAAAGGTCCATCGGCCTAGACGTGTCTCCTTGTAAGTTTACTTATCAAGGTTCTGAAGCGCTATCACCAATCATAGCCACCTCTGACTCTTTCCCACTTTTCACTCTGGAAATGGATGAAGATTTACTGCAGCAAAACGCAGTAGTGGTTCACTTTCTTGAGTGCGAGAGGCTATGAAAAATCTCTAGACTATGTGGGGCATCAGAGATGAGATTTGTTCAAGAGGAAAAAGTGAAGCGGAGTAAAGTTTTACCATATGTACAACTTAATTTGTATTCTAGATGAAGCAACATGATATTACCAGTATTATGTGAGAAGACCTGAGACTAGCTTTGGTGGCAATGTGGTTTCTGTGCAATGGGGACCCCCTTTACATTCCCTGTAAAAAGAAAGCATTAATAAATCGACTTTTTTTTTAAAGAAAAAAAAGCTTCCTCTTGAACTGGGGCCTGTTGTACTTGCTGAACTCCCTGTGATTAAGTCACTAGTGTGTCATGGTGCATTCCCTAAACTTTCTCCCCTGGGTGGGCCCAAAGTCTAGAGTATTTGCTGGGCTGACAATCTCATAGCTTTGAGCCCTGTGAGGTCATCAGCTCGGCAACGACCACCTAGCATGGAAGGCCAGTCTCCACCTTTCTGATGACATGGGGTAAAGGTAGCCCTGGGTGTTTCAAACTCAGGCGCTGTAGTGCTAAGCCTCCAAGTCAATCAGGGAGTGGAGAGCATTGTCATTCCACCATTTCCCAACAGGTCACAGGGTGTGGCCCACACCCTGTGATGAGTTGGGAAAGGGTGTGGTAAATGATGCAAGGGAGAAGACAGGGAATCGAGTCTGCACAGTTTGTCATTAGGCTTTAAGACATACAGCACAGACTTGATCTGCTTCTCAGGTGTAAGTTAATGTGAGAGTTGGACGTCAATTTTGATCTGGTGTGTTTCTTCAGCTAGGTTTGTGGAGAGTTGGGGACCAAATGACAAGGTGTTGCTTTTGCTCACTGCAGTTCGTGTCATGAAGGAGTCAGGGATCGCCGGAGGCATCTTTCCTCCAATCCAGGTGAGGCCAGGCCCATTAAAATTCTTCCACTACGATGCTTATGGTAAATGAGACTTTAAGAGGGGCTCAGCTTAAGTGCCATAGACCTATGTCATGTTTTAAAGTCTGCCGTTACCCTTGCAAAGACAGCCTGCACATGAGCCCCTGTTGAAGTCACAATGCTGTGAGTGTGACTTGCTCTTGAAATGACAGCTAAATGCTAGGGCGATGTCTCCCATTCTCACTCTCAGCAAAATGGCCGTGGAGTTCTGAATCTCTTGCAGCTTTGCAGAGCTGCCTTGCACATGACTACATTACTGATATTGCAATAGTTAACATGAACAGAGACACGCTAAGTCACAATAATTCCTGTGCGGAACTGAAAAATGAAACAGTATGGGTTTCAAAGGCTGGACCTGGTAAAACATGAACCACTCACAAGGTTGATCTTTGCACTTATATGTGGATTTGACTGAATTTTTATGTCTATTTTTTAACCTGAATGGTTTTTAAATGTACACATATGGTCACAATGTGGCAGTAAATACTCTCTTCTTTGTACTTCAGAGGCAGTATCAGGAACGGTTGCTCTGGTCCACAACAGAGCTGTGCCCATTGTTGTCCTGCTTTGGCGAATTTATTCATAAACTAGAAACAAACCAGCATGGACACAGTGAGCAGTGATTGGCTCTCTGTTTCCAAGCTTTGTAGTCTGGAACTCCTACACTAACTCAGGGCAATTCCGATTTTAATGATGTGTTTTAGACAGTGCAATCTCATGAAAACAGACACAGCTGTGAGTCAGCGCTGTCCTTCGTGACGCCTAGATCTCTCATGCTTTTCAGCGTCTTTACTAACCAGTTTAGTTCAGTAGCATCAGATGTGTACAGTAGGTGAACTAAAGACTATTTGCTAATAAATTATCACATACATCCACAACTGTTTAACAAAAGAAAGTGTTGTAAAGAGTTTTTTCGTCTTCTCTGATCTAAGCCAAGGTTGCAGGCATTTTTATTCCTTTTAATTAGCACATCGACGCAGGAAGAACAAGACGTAACTACACAATGTGATCACAGTGAGGTTAATTTGTTGTCTGTGCTGCTGTGATGATGCTAAGTGCATTATCAAGCAAGAATAACCAGTCCAGAGTGGACGTACCTGACAGGGTGCTGGAAACGGGACTAGAGTCTTTTTCCATCAGTCCTGCGATTCATCCTATATCCTCGTTGGAGTTGGTAACAAGGAAGGCAGCAGCGGAAGAACCAAAAGAACTTCAGTCAAACAACCCACATTAAGGAGCTCAAAGGGAGCTTTAAATATACTTGATTCAGAGCTCCGGGGCATCAGCTCTGTCAGTAGGACCCTTGCCAGCATGAATCTGGGAAGCATCTCAAAAACACTTTTTTAATGTCAGGCAGCGCAATCTAGACTGAAAAGCACTGTGCATGTGATATAGGAAGGGTTTGTGATTGACAGGGAACACACTTTTCACGAGCGTTCTGCCCATAAACACCAGTTATTATTGGGAAGTCATCTAAATCCAAAAAGATGTCATCAGATCACCTGGTGAGGTTTAGTAAGAGAAAAAAGTATTATTGCATATTCTGGGGTGAGGGGGATTACTGGGGTGATTCTAATTTTTTACTGCATTTGAATGTTTTTACGAATTAAGGGGGGGGAGAGGGAATTATTTTACTTCTTGATTGGCTCTCATTCTTTTTGTACCCACTTCCTGCTCACAGGGAAGCACTTTTTGAGCTGCCATGTTGATTTTTGGCACTCCAGTGTTCTGCCTTGGCTACAAGACACTTTCTATTAAGGGGCATGATGGCACAAACGGGCCGCGAATTAGCCTCACGGCCACCTGTTGGCTTTGTAAGAGAATAGTGTTATTGCTCATTTTGGGGGGGACTTGCTGGGGTGATTCTATTGATTTTTGTCTCTCTAGCCTTTTGGCTTGGCTGCAAGAGACTTTCGATTTAAGCAACATGATGGCGTGGATGCACACAGTGGGCATGCCTAAAGCAAGACCCTCTGCGCTAGTCCACGACCAGATCACGACCAGCACCAGCCACGCTGCTCCATCTCTCACAAGTACACCTATGTCAACTGATTTCTCAAAGGCATGCAGTAAGTTCATCCCCCTACTGTGATACAATTATAGCTGTAAGTAAAATTGATGGACCTGTCTCTTGTCTGATACGTCGAGCCTGTTTTGGATTATCTAAATTGGCACCTCAACTAGTACGGGCAGGTCAGAAAGTACGCATTCTTCGATTAACGCCCTCTCCCTCAGTAAACATTCTAAAGAAGTTCATGACATTATTAGGGAGTGTCAGTTTGGTTTCCTTTTTTATTACAGAATCTTAGTTAAAAGGGTGGAGTAATCTAGACATCGCCCTTGCACTACCCAAAGGCTACAGCGTCTCAAGGCAGTATAAACATGATGGCAGAGGGGAGGCATCACTATTATATTCGGAGACACTCTTCAGGTTGAAATTGTCAACCTTAATATATTACTAGGGGCAGATAGTCTAGGCTTCTGTTTTAGGCTTAGTCCTTTGCAGTCTTTTGCTGGGACCCTGATATATAGCCCCATACCCTGCCAAGGATTTGCATTTTTTGCTTCCCTTGGAGAAGCACTAGCTCCCCTGGTGCTTTGTTACTCTAGTTTTAATATTATGGGACATTTTTATCTACACCTGGAGCTTGAAAATAAACCTGCGGTAATGAGCTTTTTTGACATCTTAAGCTCCATAGGACATTTGAAAAGTACATCAGGACCCACACATAAGGGAGGTCATACTCTTGATTTTATATGTTCTAGCAATGCAATGCTATTTGCAGAGTCTTTTATTCTCATGAGCTGGTTGGACCTCGCACTCCTTCCATTTAGCATTAAGAAGGAGCATGAAAACCGCTTGTCTGTGTTTCACCAATTAGATGCTGTTGTAGTTTGACTCTTGCTCTAGGCAAGACTGCTGGTTTAAGGATGACAGTACTTATGTTTGTGGGCAACTATGCCAGTCCAACAACAAGTCGCAACTGTCATTCAAACTCTCCTGGCTCACAACAAGCACCTCACCAAAAACCCAAACAGTAAAAGGTGATTTGTGGCAGCCTTTACGCATGGACTCAAGAGAGCGACATCTCAGGGACTGTTGTGGTTAAACAGAGATTACCCCTTTCTCGCATGAACAACATCTCAATCAAACACAGGCAATGAAGGAGATTCAGTGAAGTTTTCAATAGGTTTTATAAAAAAAAACTGCAATCTACGATAAGTTGCATGGGCTGCAATGATAAGGAAAATGAATAATGCAAGAAACAGAATTGTGAATACGAGTCATGAATACAAAGACCCACACCATCTTGCTATAACATAAAACGACATGAGATGTAAAATATGTCCTAATACCCTAGCATGATGAACCTAATCCCTAACCTAAAGAGAGCTAGGTGTAATAAACCTAATGTGACAATGCCATGTCCATGAGAAGAGCCCCCCAACCCTTGTTACCTTGGAATGCGGTCTCTAGCTCAGACACCGTAGGGACACGAAGATTCGGTCAGTGTCAAGGGGACATGCAGCATGGATAGCATCGATGGCATCTTGTAGGATTTCCTCTGACTATCTGTCTATGTGAGGTGCATTTATACAGATCTGCTTGGACACCTGACTTAGGTGTGTTCCCAAACAATGGATAACAAGAAATGCTTGGGGCGGCAATTACATAAACAATTCCTCGAAAGCCCAAAGTGGGAAAGTACCTAATGTGAACACCTACATCTTTTCTATCTACTGGTGATGATAGTGGCACCTTGGCAGAATGGCACTGATAGCAAGAAACTAAACCATTGTCCTAACTAAAAACAATACAGCCATCTTGGAAAGATATAATTAAAGAACTGCGCTAAAACAGAGCAAGCTAAGTAGGGTAAAGGTCACTGGGTGACAGGGGCACAGGTCAGCAAGCCAGAAGGCTAAGCTAACTCCTGCTTCCCATTACAACAAGATAGAATTCACTATACCCTCCCCATTGCCGGTACAAGTATGACGCCATAGGATGATGCCGCCGAAGAATCTAAAATCATTAAAATAGATAAAAACATCTAAAGAGATACAGGGGGTCATTACAACCCTGGCGGTCGGTGTTAAAGTGGCGGTAAAACAGCCAACAGGCTGGCAGTGAAAAAATTGGAATTATGACCGTGGGGGAAACCGCCAACAAAGACAGCCACTTTAACACTCCAACCGCCACGGCGGTACAGACAAACAGCTTGGCGGTCACCGCCAACAGACAGGCGGAGGACAATGTACCGCCCACAGTATCTCAACAGGCCAATCCTCCACCTTTTCCGGGGAGGATTCACCGCGGATAAAAACACAGCAGAAACAGCCATTTCAAAGGGAAAACGCTCACCTCTACACACTCCACGAGGAAGGAGGGCACCATGGAGCCGGAACTCCATATTCTCCCTGGGATAGTTTTCCTGCTCATCTACGAGGAGCATCAACGCCGGCGGCGAAGACAACGGTGAGTACTGCACCTACGACATAGGGGAGAGGGAGGGAAAAACACAGGGACACACACAACCAACATCCCAACCCCCACCCTGACCCTCACCCACGACAACACACCAATGCATATCCAAACATTACAGTAACAACCCCCAACCCCGCCGGAAGAATGCAAAGACCAAAGGAAATGAGTTGAACCATTGTAATATATCAAAATACAGTAACCAAATATATATATATATATATATATATATATATATATATATATATATATATATACACATTAAACAAAATATACACAACGATTATTAGTGCAGGTAATGCACCATTCATTGTCCGTGGACCACTGGGCCTAAAATGCATGGGCGAGGCCCACACTAGATACCTGATCAAAACGGAGAGAACAATACAGGGGCATCAGATAGAAATACAACAGGCACCTCAGGGGGAAGGGGGGGGGGCACCTCAGCCGGATGAGTGCACCACGCCAGATCCACGAGGGGGCTCTATGCCCACTGCTTTATCCTGGGGAGTGCAAAGCCACAGTCTCTCGAGTCTCTACAGTGGGTGGTTTGCCCACTGCTTTATCCTGGGGAGTTCAAAGCCACAGTCTCTCAAGTCTCTACAGTGGGTGGTTTGCCCACTGCTTTATCCTGGGGAGTGCAAAGCCACAGTCTCTGAAGTCTCTACAGTGGGTGGTTTGCCCACTGCTGCATCCTGGGGAGTGCAAAGCCACAGTCTCTCAAGTCTCTACAGTGGGTAGTTTGACCACTGCTGCATCCTGGGGAGTGCAAAGCCACAGTCTCTCAAGTGGATAACAGTCTCCACTGGTTCTGGAGGGGGACTGGTGCCCAGAGTGGTTCATCCTGTGCAGGACAGATGGAGTGGATGCATGTCTCCACTGGTTCTGGAGGGGGACTGGTGCCCAGAGTACTTCATCCTGTGAAGGACAGACGGAGTGGATGCATGTCTCCACTGGTTCTGGAGGGGGACTGGTGCCCAGAGTGCAGCACTCACCCCGTGACGGTCCCAGTTGCGTCACTGCCCCTGCCGCTAATGGGCTAGCAGTGCTCGCCTTGGCGGTCTTTGCCCTGTTCAGCGGTGCTTGAGTTTGCAGTTTCTGACGTGTTCAGCGGTGCTTGACCTGTTCAGCGGTGCTTTTTCATGGGGGTCTTTGCCCTGTTCAGCGGTGCTTGCCCTGTTCAGCTTGCCATGGCTGTCTTTGCCCTGTTCAGCGGTGCTTCACTTGGCTGTCTTTGCCCTGTTCAGTGGTACTTGAGTTTGCAGTTTCTGACCTGTTCAGCGGTGCTTGCCCTGTTCAGCGGTGCTTCACTTGGAGGTCTTTGCCCTGTTCAGCGGTGCTTGCCATGGCGGTCTTTTGCCCTGTTCAGCGGTGCTTCACTTGGCGGTGCTTGCCCTGTTCAGCGGTGCTTCACTTGACGGTCTTTGCCCTGTTCAGCGGTGATTGCCCTGTTCAACGGTGCTTGCCATGGCGGTCTTTGCCCTGTTCAGCGGTGCTTGAGTTGGCAGTTTCTGACCTGTTCAGCGGTGCTTGCCAAGGCGGTCCTTTATTGCCCAGCAGGCCTGTGGCTGGCGGTGGCCTCCAGGCCAGTGACGATTGGGCTGGCCTACTGGGCAGTGACTCTGGCGGTGGCCTCCTGGCCAGTGACGATTGGGCTGGCCTCCTGGGCAGTGACTCTGGCGGTGGCCTCCTGGCCAGTAAAGATTGGGCTGGCCTCCTGGGCAGTGACTCTGGCGGTGGCCTCCTGGCCAGTGACGATTGGGCTGCCCTCCTGGGCAGTGACGATTGGGCTGGCCTCCGGGGCAGTGACTCTGGCAGTGGCCTCCTGGCCAGTGACGATTGGGCTGCCCTCCTGGGCAGTGACGATTGGGCTGCCCTCCTGGGCAGTGACTCTGGCGGTGGGCTCCTGGCCAGTGACGATTGGGCTGGCCTCCTGGGCAGTGACTCTGGCGGTGGCCTCCTGGCCAGTGACGATTGGGCTGCTCTCCTGGGCAGTGACGATTGGGCTGGTTCTCCTGGGCAGTGACTCTGGCGGTGGCCTCCTGGCCAGTGACGATTGGGCTGCCCTCCTGGGCAGTGACGATTGGGCTGCCCTCCTGGGCAGTGACTCTGGCGGTGTCCTCCTGGCCAGTGACGATTGGGCTGCCCTCCTGGGCAGTGACTCTGGCAGTGGCCTCCTGGCCAGCGGGGATGATGGCGGTCTTCTCTGCCGTGCTGCTCCTCCCAGACTTTGGAGATTTCTTCTGCCCCTTCCCCACCTTGGGAGGAGTCACAGCTGAGTCGACACACCCCCTGGGACCATTGTGAGCGGCTTTGCTGGCTGGAGTCTTCCCCCTCTCCCGCCGGGCACTGTCCAACTTCTGGTGCGTCACAGGGGGGGGGGGATGGCTGTGCTCTGGCTCCGTGCCACACTGGCTGGCCTGGTGGCCGGTGCACTCCACATACCGGTGACTACAGGCACCACTGGTCCGGGAGATTTTTTGGCTGAGGTGCTAGTATGGGACCTATGAGTTGGAGGGGGGGGTGGGAAAGAGGTCAAGCTTGGCCAGGAAAAGTTTCTTAGGAACACTGGGATGGGTAGCTGGAGGGGGTTTGGGAGTGGAGGAAGAGGTAGTGGTTGTAGGAGGTGTACGTTTGGTGACTTTGGGTGAAGGTGCATGCGCTGGAGGCTGTCGTGAGGTGGATGGCTGTTGGGTGGGTGTGTGCCTGCATTTGTGTATCTTCGGAGGGGGGCGTCACAGACACACTGGGCGAGGACACAGGGGACGTGTAAATGGGAGTGGGGGTGGTGACTGCACGTGAGCGGGGTGTGGTGGTAGGTGTGCTGGTGCGGGACGTAGTGGCTGTAGTGGTAGTGCATGCAGGTGAGAGTGTAGACGAGACTGGGAGGAAGGAGGGAGATGACGAGGAGGGGGACACAGTGGAGGCAGTGGATGTTGGTGTGTCTGTATGTGTGTGATGCTTGCGTGAGTGCCTGTGGGATGTGTGGTGCTTATGTTTGCCTGAGCTTCCCTTGTGTGGAGAGGTGTGTGCAGGCTGGTCTGATGGTGTGCTTGGGATAGGCTGGGGTACAGGGGATTGGGTCTGGGTGAAGGAAGTTGGAGGGGGGAGGCTAGACACAGGGACAATGGCTTCCATCAGTGCTGATGCCAGAGTTTGCAGGGTTCGATGAAGGGCAACCTGACCAGAATGAATGCCCTCCAGGAATGCATTTGTGTGTTGCAATTCCCTTTCTACACCCTGGATGGCATTCAAAATGGTAGACTGCCCAACAGTGAGGGACCTGAGGAGGTCAATGGCCTCCTCACTGAGGGCAGCAGAGGTACAGGAGCAGGGGCTGAGGTGCCTGGGGCGAAGGTGATGCCCACCCTCCGGGGTGAGCGGGCACAGGGCGAAGGCTGAGGGGCTGCTGGGAGGGCGGTCCTGGTGGGGGGGGGCTCTACCTGCAGAAGTGGGGGGCACAGATGTTGCCGCCACCACAAGGGAGCTCCCATCGGAGGACGAGTCCGTGTCGCTGGTTGCAGATCCTGTGACCGCCGTGAAGCTCCCCTGGCCTTCCGTCCCACTGGTGTATTCCGAGTCCGTGGTGTGGTCCTCCATGGCCATGTGGGATGCAGCTCCCTCATGCTCCGGTGCCACTGTACCTCCGCCTGATGATGCTGATGCACACAAGAACAGGGAGACCACAAAAAGGGGGGGGACGACAGAAGAAAGACAGTTTGAGTGCATGGCTTACCGCTACCGTTGGCAGACAATACAGACACAGCAGCCCCCTGCACTACGTCGCGGTGTTGGGCTCTACAGATGCAATTCCTGGGATATGGCCTACATGGCTATGGTCGACATCTGCACACATAGATGACATAGGGGCATGTATACCTGTACTTGCCACTCTACAGAGGTGGGGTGGGGTGCCACATGGCCTGCATTACGGAGGGGCCTAGCCTAAGGAACTCGCCCTGGCCTAGGGAAACCCACAGCCCTCCTCCCCCACCCAGACACCTTCACTGCACGCAAAGTCCACTGAATGAGAGTGTACTCACCCCCTTGTGTCTGCTGTGATGCCTTCAAGCACCCATCCAACTCAGGGTAGGCCACCGCCAGGATCCAGAACATCAGGGGGGTCATGGTGCGACGGGCACCCCTCCCACATTTGGAGGCCATCCCCAGCTGAGCCTCCGCCGTCTTCTTGCTCCAGCGGCGAATGTCCTCCCATCTTTTCCAGCACTGGGTGCTCCGTCTGTGGTAGACCCCCAGGGTCCGGACGTCCTTGGCGATGGCACGCCAAATATCCTTCTTCTGGTGGGCGCTGACCTACATGACATGTACAGGGGAAGAAGAGAAGTAATTACCAACTGCACCGTCTAAGTGAGTGGCCCACATCCCTACCCTTGCCATGTGGCACATGCATTCACAGTCCTTCATGTACGCAGAACTCTGCCCCCTTCCTTCTTACAACCAGCCCTCTCCACACAGGCATAGCCCATACAACGTGCTCCCTGTGTACTTACCTGTTGGTCTGGAGGACCGTAGAGTAGCGTGTACTGGGGAGGACCCCGACCACGAGCTTCTCCAACTCCTCTGCAGTAAAGGCAGGGGCCCTTTCTCCAGACGCACGAGCCTGTGTCTCTTCCAGACCGATTTCACAGCAGCACTTACAGTGTAGGTCCTCTCCTGTCGAAGATCAGGTATTGAGTGATTGAACAGCTAGAAAATGGCGGTCACGTCCGCGGCGGTGCATACCATCACCGCCGGCGTACATCGTAATTTGCTCCTGGGACCCATAGGGTCCGACCCATAGGGTCCAATGTTAACCAATGCAGCATTGTGCCGCGGTCTTCGATCGCCTACCACGACGGAGTACAACGCCAGCGCAGTTACCTCACATCCCATTGTCCCACTTAAGAGGTCAGGCAGCCGCCATTTCAGGGGCCCACGTGGCCTAATTCACAACTGTGTCACACAGACCTAGGCCTTGTCGCACAACACAAATACAGGCCAGATTCTGTGTATGAATAGTGTTCTGTGTAGACCGTGGGTACATACCTCTGAGTTGTTTGACTCTATGCTCGCTGTTGTCCTTCCTAGGCACCGTCTGCTGGGACATGTGAGGAGATGGCGGAATCCTCCGGTTTACCGACCGCTGGTGGACCTGTCAACAATGGAGGAGCGACATTTGATCATCACCTACAGGTTTGACCGTGCCACAATCCAAGAACTGTGTGCCCAGTTGGAGCCAGACCTGATGTCAGCAATCCCTCATCCCACAGGAATCCCCCCTCAAGTCCAGGTGCTATCAGTGCTACATTTCCTTTCAAGTGGGTCATTTCAAACAACAGTGGCCATGGCATCAGGGATGTCCCAGCCTATGTTTTCCAACGTGTTGTCCAGAGTGTTGTCTGCCCTGCTGAAACACATGCGGAGCTACATCGTTTTCCCTCAGGTGGAGGATTTGCCTACAGTTAAAGGTGACTTCTATGCCCTTGAGCATATCCCCAACATCATAGGTGCCATTGATGGGACCCATGTAGCTCTGGTCCCCCCCCCACAGGTGTACAGGAACCGGAAGAGTTATCATTCTATGAATGTACAGATGGTATGTTTGGCAGACCAGTACATCTCCCTGGTAAATGCTATGTTCCCTGGCTCTGTGCATGACGCCTACATCCTGCGGAATAGCAGCATCCCTTATGTGACGGGTCAACTCCAGAGGCACCGGGTGTGGCTTTTAGGGGACTCTGGTTACCCCAACCTGTCATGGCTACTGACCCCAGTGAGGAATCCCAGGACCAGGGCAGAGGAACGCTACAATGAGGCCCATGGGCGGACTGGGAGGGTGATCGAACGCACCTTCGGCCTCCTGAAGGCCAGGTTCAGGTGCCTCCATATGACAGGTGGTTCCCTATTCTACTCACCAAGGAAGGTGTGCCAGATCATCGTGGCCTGCTGTATGCTTCACAACTTGGCTTTGCAACAACAGGTGCCTTTTCTGCAGGAGGATGGTCCAGATGATGGTGTTGTGGCAGCTGTGGAGCCTGTGACAGTGATGAGGAGGAAGCAGAGGAAGAAGACATTGACAGCAGGGACTCAGTTATCAAGCAATATTTCCAGTGACACACAGGTGAGAACACATTCCTGCCTAGTACAAGTACTTTCAAACTTCTACCTCTATCCTGTCTGTCGATTTCAACCAGTATATGGTAACTGAGTTGTACATTTCCATTACGGTTTCACAGGTGTGGTTTCCAAAGTGTGTCATCTGCTTAGATTCCTCATGGACTTGAGATGTGTGACATACGTATGTTGACATTACATTTGAGAACGCATTTTTTCACTGTCATTGCTAATACACATTTTCGAAATCACAGACTGACTCCAGATTGTTTTGTGCTTCAAGGGTGTTTATTGCAGTGCTCATTATTGGAGGGGGGTTGTAAAATGGTGAGGGGTGATGGTGGAGGAATGTCCATGGCAGAGTCCAGTCTATTAGTCTCAAAGGTGCACTGCCCATATGGGCATAGGAAGTGGAGCTGGGGCAGTTCCAATATGGACAGGGTTACACAGTGGGACAGTAGGATGACAATCAGGGTGGTCTCTTTTCTTGGTGGGGGTCTTGGCATCGTGCTCTGTCTTGTTCCTGGATCTCAGGGACCGTTTGCGGGGTGGTACTCCGTCTGCAGGGGGTGGGGTGCTGGTGTGGTGGTCCTGTGGCGGTGCCTCCTGTCCACTAGCGCCAGCGGAGGTGGTGGACAGTTCATCGTCCATGCTAGTGTCAGGGGCCCCTTGGAGTGCCACAGTGTCCCTCCTGGTGTTAAATATCTCCTTCAGCACCCCTACGATGGTGCCCAGGGTGGTGCTGATGGTTCTGAGTTCCTCCCTGAACCCCAAATACTGTTCCTCCTGCAGCCGCTGGGTCTCCTGAAACTTGGCCAGGACCGTTGCCATCGTCTCCTGGGAGTGGTGGTATGCTCACATGATGGAGGAGAGGGCCTCGTGGAGAGTGGGTTCCCTGGGCATGTCCGTCCCCTGTTGCACAGCAGCCCTCCCAGTTCCCCTGTGTTCCTGGGCCTCCGTCCCCTTGACCGTGTGCCCACTACCACTGCCCCCAGGTCCCTGTTGCTGTTGGGGTGGTGGGTTATCCTGGGTTCCCTGTAGTGGTGGACACACAGCTGATTGATGTGTCCTGGAAACTGAGGTATGGGCCCGCTGGGTGGGTGCTGTGCTGGTGTTACCAGAGGGTGGAAGGTTTGTGGTGGCCTGTGACTGGGTGTGGGGAACCGACTGTCCCGAGGCCCACGATGGTCCGGGCTGGTCATCTGGATCCAGTTGGACAGAGCTGCTGTCATCACTGTGGGCCTCTTCTGTGGGTGGGGTGGAGATGTCTGGACCCTCCTGCCTGGTGACATTGGGTAGTGGTCCTGCAGGGGTGTAAAAGCATGATTATTGCATCTGTGTGTGTCATTGTGTGCAATCGGTGGGTGAACGTGTACCACAGTGCTAGCACTCCTGTGTGGGGGCTTGTGTGATGATGGTTGAGGGGGGGTGTTATGGGTATGAGCAGTGGGCATGCTTTAGTGATGGGTGTCCATGCTTTGTTGTGTCATGCAGGTCTTGGGGTTGGGATGGGTGGTTTGTGTTATTTGTACATTTGTGAGGAGTTGGAGTGATAGGGGAGGGGGCGAGGATGGGGGTCTGTGATAGCATGCAGGTAGGGTGGGGGATATGATAGTTAAGATTTGACTTACCAGAGTCCATTCCTTCACCGACTCCCGCGAGGCCCTCAGGATGCAGAATAGTCAAGATCTGCTCCTCCCATGTTGTTAGTTGTGGGGGAGGAGGTGGGGGTCCGCTGCCAGTCCGCTGTACCGTGATGTTGTGTCTGGAGACCACGGAACGCACCTTCCCCCGTAGGTCGTTCCACCTCTTCCTGATGTCGTCCCGATTTCTTGGGTGCTGTCCCACTGCATTGACCCTGTCGACTATTCTTCGCCATAGCTCCATCTTCCTAGCAATGGAGGTGTGCTGCACCTGTGATCCAAATAGCTGTGGCTCTACCCGGATGATTTCCTCCACCATGACCCTGAGCTCCTCCTCCGAGAACCTGGGGTGTCTTTGCTGTGCCATGGGGTGGTGTAGGTGATGTGTGGGGTGGTGTATGTGGTGATAAGTGTGGTGATATGTCGTGGTGTGTGGTGTTTTGTGCATGGAAGTTGTGTGGGGATGGTGTTGAGTGCCTGTGGATGCTTTGTAGTTGTTTGTAGTTTCTCTCTCTGGCCTTCTCTCAGTAATTGTGGTTGTAGGGGTTTGTGGGTGATGTGGGTGTGTGTTTTATATTGTAATGGGTGTGTGGGAGTGGTGTGTGTATGTGTATCAGGTGTGTGTATGTCGAATTGTCCAATGTGGCTGTATTTTTTAAGGGTGTGTGTATTTTGAGCACAGCGGTGTGCACTGCCAATGGAATACCGCGGTTGAAAGACCGCTGTGTGGATTCGTGTGTTGTGATAGTGTGGGTGTATTTCTGTTGGCGTGACTGTGGAGGATTTGTTTTCGCCAGTTTATCACTGACCTTTGGTGTGGCGGACTTGTGTGGGTGTCTGAATTTTGTTGGATTTTGGGATGTGGGTCATAATAGCTGTGGCGGAATTCCGCGGCTGCGGCGGTGTGTTGGCGGTCTTCTGCACGGAGGTAAGCGGCTTTTACCGCCAATGTTGCAATGACCCCCATAATGTTCACCATGACAAGCACAGCAGGCCAAAGTAAGGGCAATAAATGCAAACCTTTGATTTGGTTAGATGAGCCAATAATCAAATCTTTTTAACAGTAGTCATGATCTTGAAGAGCATCTTCCAAGCCATTGAATGGAAAGGACCTCAGGAAAGATGCCATATCATCAGATGTTAGATCGATGACAGGACTGAAGATGAATCCACTGAGCAGTAGTGCACAGCAGTCTCTTGTGCAGGTCCACCTGCAGAAGTGTCACTCTCCACAGCACCGAAAAGATCCAGATCGTTCACCAAGGGAGGCTCATAAGTGGCCTTGTGAATCAGCCTTATTCTCAAGGAGCACAACCGTGAATGAACCCTCAGCAGTTCCTGCTCCACAGGAGGTACTGGCGGAACAGCAAGACACACTGTAGGCAAGTGTTGAAGAGGCACCACACTCAGCGAAAGACTGGCTGAACACACCATACGACTGGTCTGAATGACAATGACCAGTCACGCTCCAACGCTTCCGGTAACGGAGCATTAAAGAAGTGAACCATGCGTTCACTGCACAGTTTAGCTGGTGGCAGTGACTCCATCAATCCGCTTAGCTGGAAGGACACAACCATTGCGAATCAGAAGCAGTAGCAGTAGTACTCTGCCTATTAATGCCAAAGTTATAGGAAAGCTGCCAAACACACTTGAAAGGAGTAAATGGATGGCCAAAGGACACAAATCCTGACCCAACAGCCTTAAAGAAATGCACAATCCCTGTAGTGCTCGAAGCATTGAAAACTCTGGATACCAGCTCTCCAAAGTGCTTGGGGAAGCTGGTATTTAACAGGTATTGTATCTCGGCTGATGATCTTGCTATATAGAGAGCATACGTCTCTCTAGACAATGTCAACCCAACTTGTTTTTGGAACAGTAGCGCCTTTAGTCTGCTCAGTTTATCATAATTTACATTAGCAGTACCAATGTGAGGCCCCATTTCTGATACTCCTATCTCTCGTGTGGGGGGCAATAAAACATGTGTGCAACACGTAACGATCTTGGAGACTGAAATTGCGTAGGCAATTCCTGGTCGCATACCGCAACAGCTTTGTTCGCTCAGCACCAAATAACTTCCATTTGAAAGTACATGAAATGCTGGTCGAATCAAAGGGACGGGAGAACCCTTCAGAAAACAGGCCACGTTCATGACCCCCGCATTGCAAAGGCCATGAAGGGACACCTGTTTCCAGATCATTGAATGACTAACAGTAGTCGTGCATTCGCTCCTGCTAAGAAAGACCTCTGTTTCGCCGTTCAAACACTTGTATTCAAAGGGCAACTCCTGCCCTTCATTAATGTAGCTATCACCTGACCACTCGTATCTGCCCACGGCAATATGTTTCAGGCATTTTGAAAACCAAAAAGTTGAAATGAGCAGATTTATAATGCCATGTGGGAGCCATACTGTTGATGTACTTTCTGCGACTGTGTAAGGCAACTTCTCTAACTTTTCTATGTGAAGCATGGTAAAACTCACTTCCCTTTTAGCCATTGTCTGTTGTTCCTTGGATAAATTAAAAGCAGCAAGCAAGTCACTACCGATAATATAGTTCCATCGAACGCAGCTGTTTTTCAGATTCTGTAATGTCCATCCTAACTGCATGATGGAACGCAGCTCATTTTGTCCATGGTATAAAAGGGACATGTCTGTCTGAATAATATCAATTGTAGACAACACTATGGCCCTGATTTATACTTTTTGGTGCAAAACTGCACTAACTCAGTTTTGCACCAAAATGTTTAGCACCAGCTGGGCACCATATTTATGAAATGGTGCAAGCCGGTGCAAAGATTAGGCTAGCGTAAAAGAAAATGACGTTAGTAGGGTGGAGCTGGTGGTATGGAAGAAGGGGGTTTTGCACCAAAAAATAATGTTAGCCAGGTTAGAGTAAAAAAAATGACTCTAACCTGCTTAGAGTCATTTTCTGATGCAAAACCATCCATACCACATGACTCCTGTCTTAGAAACCACAGGTGTCATGCCCACCACCCCAGTGGCCAGCACAGGGGACCAAGGTGCCCTGGGCATGCCTATTGCACCCAGTGTCATGTATAGGGGCCCATTTCAGGGCCCCCTATGCCACTTTAAAAAATAAAATGCAATACTTACCTGTACTCTTACCTGTACTTACCTGGGTTGGGGTCCCCCATCCTCCGCAGTCCCTCTAGGTGGGGTGTCCCTAGGGCCTGGGAAGGGGCACAGTGGGCTTATTCCATGGTGTTCCACCATGGAAATAGGCCCACAGGTCCCCTAACGCCTGACCTAGGCATTAAAAAATTTGACAAAGCAAGCTTTGCACTATTTTTTGACCCCACCTCCCTCCTGCGCACCATTTTTGCACAGGAGTATAAATATGGCGTTAAGGCCATAGAGTCATTTTTTTACATGGGAACGCCTACCTTGCATCTCAGTAAGCTAAGGTAGGTTTCCACTACCAAAAAATGACTTTAATTTCATAAATTTGGTGCTAGACGGGTCTAGCGCCAAAGTATAAATATGGAGTTAGTTTTGCACTGAATTAGAGTTACAAAAAATTACGCTAATTCAGTGCAAACAGAGTATAATTATACCCCTTAGTTCGTTAGGGAATAAATCCTGTTGGACAGACTGTTCATGCCATTGTCGACAACAGCTAAGTCTTTTTCTAAATTTTCATTGTCTACCTGCATTAAACGTGCAGCAGCTTCTATCTCAGAAAGCTTTCAAATCTGGCATGGATTAATCTTTTAGAGTGTGGCTTTTTAGGACCTAACAAGAGGTCCTGCAAGTCTATATCCTCTGAAAGAGTGTTTCTTAACTGTGTTAACTGTGTTAACTGCGGCTAACGTGTTAGTCTGTACCCACTACACTGTATGTTGTAATTATGTCTGTGTGTTGACCCGAGACAAAGCAAGGGATTCAGCTGCTAATTTTTAAACCCCCTGAGTGCCTGACACCCATTTGTGTCCATTGGCCATAGTAACCACTTGCAGAGACTGGAAAGTGAAGATTTATAGGTACCAGCCTGAACCTTTGCATTCAGCTCTTCCTCAGTGACATTCAGGAAGGCTTAACAGTTATTAAATTTTGCTGGTGCAGGGATACTGGGCACATTTATTTATTTACATTTTGCCAACCCCAGACAGGATGTCTGTTGAATGATATCATTTAAAAAGATAATTTGCACAGGAATAAGACACACTCTAAATAAAGCTTCCCAACCTTATATTTGCCAATCTTGTGTTCTCCATACACTCTTTAAATCCGTAGTGTTCTTCCAGTATTCGTAATCTTGAACTGCAAGACGGAAAACAAAGGAGTCAGAATAAATCAGTTTTGTGTTAGCAACATTTTCCTTATTTTGAAAGGAGGGAACTTGAAATAATATGACTGCATTTTTTATGTCATGCCCAGAAAAATAAGTGAATTTATCTGAATAGTGTTTTGGGCTCCCCACAGCTGGAGTCGAACTGTATTCCCGGTGTGTGTAGTTAAATATTGATCTTTGTCTAGTTACACAGTGCAGGTAGTAATGTCTCCAGTTGTTGTAGCAGAAAAGTTCCCCATAATTCTTTGTATTGGTGTACACATCATCACTTTCAAGTACTGAATAGTACTTCATTTCAGTTAACATTGAATCAACTGTCTGGACATCCCAAACATCTGGTACAACACCAAGTGTAATTACATCAGTCATAGATATTTTGAAAACATATGTAATTTGAATGACCTCAGTAGGCCCTTATATGTCAAGTGGAACTTTATCCCACACAGTCCCATCTGGAATTGGTACAGTTGAAACATTCACAAGGGACAAGTCTCTTTGGACCTTATGTGAGGAATCATTTGGAGTTAAGACTTCATCCACAGGCTCAACAGAGGAATGTTCTGGAAGGTAACAACCATTTCTAAGCAAGAAAAAAACAGTCACAAAACCAATCCGTAGGAAAAATGCAAGCAATGTCAAGGATAACCATAGATAGTTCCATGGGTGAATTAAATAGTTATTTTCAAGCCATAGATACACCTTAAGTGTCTTTGAAAGAGTGTCAATAGCAAGAGTTGATTTGGTCGATGAAAAGTCATCAATGTCGATGAAGTAACCAGAAGCAGTCTCTGCAAATGTAGGAGCAGGTGCATTACTGGTGGATGGATCCACTTTGCATGGAGGCTCACAGAAGATAATTTTGTCAGTTTGTGTTGGAATAGAAAACAGCCACATCATAGACATGTGTTGTAGTTGAAGTGGTAATTGGAATCAGCAAGAGCTCATTTTCTGCCCTCTCCATGGTCGAGGAGGTATTTGTATCATTGTTAGACATCCTTGTGTAGTCAGAAGTATTGTTGTTTCTTCTTTGAAGTGGTATGTCCTGTTGGGTAGTGAGAGGGGACCGGGAACTACTCAATGGACCTCTGGGTCTACTGTGCAGGATCAGCCACATGGTGAAGTTTGACGTTCATTTATGTCAAAAGGTGTATCTGCTGCCACCAAACCAGGGCCATCAAGATTTGGACTACATAGGTATCCCAAAGAGGACCTCATAGGGAGTGCCCACCCCCAAGGACCGTCTTGGCAGAATATTCAGTGATCTCTGGACCTCATATAGGTGATGAAGTCAACTGCAGCCAGAACCTAATACTCTAGCTTTTAGGGATTGCTATAGATCACAATTCCTCCTCTCCATGACCGAATTTCCCTCAGGATGTTATGGTGAGGAGTAATGGAGTTCAACACCCATCATCCCCATGGTGTACTTGAATGCCTTAGAGGCAAAAGCAGGGCCCCGATCTGAATGGAATGCTGCAACTGCATATGTACAGATAAAGATCAGCATGTTTTTGATAACAGTTCGAGCGTCAGCTGACCGCTGTTGCCATACCCACAAGAATCTAGAACAAGAATCTACAGCAACTAAGATGAATTTGTATGGACCCTGAGGTTGGAGCAGACCGCAATGGTCCAGGCACACACATTGTAGTGGCCTGCTGGACTCTAAGAGGGATATCTGTGGTGGCTGTTTGATGTTGGAGTCCTTAATCTGCTGGCAAATGTCACAACAAAGGACGTATTGTGTTATCTGTTTGTATAGACCTGGCCACCAGAAGCGCTTCTGTAAGAGTGCTACTGTAGCTAAAATACCAACTTGAGCAGATGCAACACCCTCATGTGATGCTTTTATTAAATCTAATCTCTGATTTTGGTTGGGGATCACTCGATCTCCAATAACAGGAACTGTTGCGTAGGCAACATTCTGTACACTGATGTGGTAAGGGTATTTTGTAGGGTATGCTTTTGGAAGAGACTTGCCTTCAGCCGAAGCTTTCACAGCAGTAAAAATTTCAATATCTAATCTCGACTGAGAATGAGTCACTGCAGCCACATAAGCCGTAGATGCTGCAGATTTGGCTGCTTCATTAGCCAAAGTATTGCTGATAACGTGTACTCTTACATGTTGGTGGCCCAATGTATGTACTACATGGACACAATGTAGCATATTCTTGATATCAGCCACCCTCCCCCACAGAGTTCTGTGTTTAATGGTTTTCCTTGTGGAGTCTCTAAACCTGTTCAATCGCCAATCATTGAGGTAATCATTGTAGGACTGGACGCAGTAGTATGAGTCACAGACAATCAAAGTAATTAATCCTGGATCTGTGTGTTCTAGCTCTAAGATAAGGGCTTTGAATTCAGCCAGATGAGCTGTGCAGTCCCCTAAGTCTGCACGTAGGTATTGTGAGGGTGGAATACAACATCCTTCATCACTCGGCACACAGCTGCGCAAGCAGCAGAGTATTGATGTTTTGTACCTACAGCTGGTTGTGATGAACCATTAGTGTAAATGACAGCATGGTATCTCTCATGTGGTAAAATATCTAGAGATGCATGGTACTCCTGTTCATATTGGAGAAATTCTTGTGTTTAAAGTTTTGGATCAAAGATGTAATCTACATCAGTAGCAGTTAGGGAGGTTGCCCACTCAATCCAGCATGGATGTAATGCTTTAGCATTAGGAACGCTTGCTTTGGTAATGGCCTCTAAGTCTGGCAGCGGGGTAACAACAATAATGCGTTCCCCTTGGGCAAGTGACTTCTCCTTAAGAACAGCCACCTGAACTGCAGTTAGAATTTTTTTCTGTGGGTGCAAAACGTTGTTCTGTATAAATCTGATTTATATGCTATGGGCACCGTGTCACCCTCGTTAAAGGTGACATAAGTGACCCCAATGGCACCAGCAATTATTCTGATGACCAAATTTGTTTTGTTGTCACAGGTGTACAAGTGTTTTGCTTCTAGCCTGTCCTGTTGTAATTCCCAAGGGATGTGTGTGTGTTCAAGTGTCTGCTACCATGGCGTATTAAGTCTTAGAGTGGATTGATACATTGTGCATAGTTAGGAATGTAAGTTCTGCCAAAGCTGAAGAAACCAAATAAAGACTGTAGTGTCTTGATTGTATTTGGTGGCTTGAGTTGATCGCATTTTTCTAGAAAGTGCGGGGCCAGGCTCTTGCCCTCGTTTGATAGCTAGTATCCCATGAACAATCCACTGAGACAGGCTATTTTAGTTTTCTTAAAATTAAATTTGTAGCCAAGGGCTGCGAATCCTAAAACGATCCAATCAACCCTGTCAAGATGAATGTTGAGGTCGTCATTTGTGAGATAGATATCATCCATGTAAGACAACGCCTCGGGATCAATTTCAAGTAATATTGATGTTACATGGGCTGAGAACCGTCCTGGGCTGTGCTTGTAGCCTTGGGCAAATGGCAGAAGCGTTTTTGTGAGAAAAATAAGAATGCACTCAGGTCCTGACTTTCATGTGCTAAGTTCTGGCAGAAAAAAACATTGGAAATATCCAAGGTTGTTTTGTATTTTTTGCGCACTATGTTATTAATTAGTGCTGTGCTATGTGAATTTTGTATAGCATATGTACATGTATGACTGTTTAAGTGTCTGTAATCTATGACTATTCTGTAGGAATGGTCTGGTTTTGCAACGGGGAATAACGAGTTATTCATTGCAGAGACACAGGGCTCAATTTCCCCAGGGTACTCGAGCTGAGTGAGGATCTTCCTCACTGGAGCTTTAGCTTCGTGTTGAACAGGATATTGTGGCTGAGGCTGGGGTGTAGACCTGATAACCATTACATGACAAGGTGAGTAATTGTCCCAACCTACATGATTGTGGTACAACACAGGTGCCTGCTCTAAAGCCCAATTGAAAGTGTAGGTTTGTTTTACCGCTTCTGGAACAAGATCAGAGAAAGAAGGCAAAATTACATCTTCCCCATGTGGGAGCTTATAGAAGTGCTCGAGTGATCAGTCCCTCTCGCCCGCAGGATATCACAACTAAGTTCATCCCAGAATATTCCACAAATGGTGCGCTCTACGTCTCCCTCAATTTGGATTTTTAAATCACAAATCCTGTCGGGTGGGAGGAAGCACCAGTCCGCAGTCTCAACTGCAATGTAATCGCTAGCTGCTGTCGCATCCAGATGATCTTTCAGACTCTGGTGACATATCGTGACCTCTGCTTCGCTATCTAACAGTGTCACTGCCCATGTCTTGTTCTTCAGCAATGTTCTCAAGGGTGCTGGCATTTTTAATTGATAGTGCTGCCGCCTTTCTCTTTTTAAACTGTGGCTTTTGTTGTGAGGACTTGCCTTCTTTTTTGTTTAAAGGCTGTGGTTATTCTTTCTTCTGTTTCATGTAGTCAGGGCATCGCTCTGACCGGCTCACTCTCTCACTACGTCAATCCGTTGCGCCCTGAAAGGAACGAGAGGGAGGTGAACCAGTATATTTGTCAGGAGTTTTTATATTTTCTGTATTTCTGCGAGTATATCTCCTGTCGGAGCGCTCCGGGTGTGGAGAATCTGCTCTCTGATCTCGTCTGTCTTTAAATTGCTTTTGTTTATCCCAGAGATTTTCAGTACCCTCCTGTGCTTGTTTAGTACCTTCCTTAGGGGTGGTACTCTGTATTTCGAGCTTTTTCGGCTTGGCTCCCAAACTATACTGAACTATACTAGTATAGCTGTCTAAAATTATTTTCGGTAGCTGTTTCTCCTGGTCCAAGTGTGGAATCTATCGGTGGCTCTGGCGTATAGCCAGTGCTACCACTTCCCCTTTAATGTTGCTGAGTATGATTGAGGAGACTGCGTCAAAGTTACGCATTAATTTCATCCCCAAAATTTTGCGCTGGAGCAGCCCCGTGCTCATTCTGAATTTGTTTTAACACTTCTGGTAAATTGGCAAGTGTCGGGGTACCATGTGTGATAGTATATATTGCAGCGATGTCTGTACCCCACGTTGTGCAGTCATCCACCGAGGGAACCATCTCTAAGGGCAAGCACATTGTGAGAATTCTATATTCCTCCTTTGGTCCAGTATGGGGAAACACAGCTTCCAGCTGATTTGTTTTCTGGGCTATCCAGAACCAGATTTTCTCTTGTTCTGTGGGCACTTTAACCATGATAGAATGTACTGTTTGTAGATTAATCCCAGTAGTAGCCAATTCATATCCACCAGGTGCTGATGGTGCTGGATGCACTGCTGTAGTGTTCAGAGTTTGCATTATGAACTGAACAAGTTGTCTATATAATGTTACTATCTCAATGTATAGATTTAGCGGATCAGAAGCCTTCATGTTTTGTATACCTGGGAGAGGTGTGTATGTGGCAAACATAGGCCACATTTGGGCCTTCATTACCTAAGCGGCTTAATCTCACGGGTTGTATTACGTGTGGTAGGGCACCATTAAACCAGTTCTGGTGTTCTTGATAAGTAATCGGAATTTCAAGATACTGGTATGCTTGGCACCGGGGAGGTACGTTTGCAATTCTGTATGTGTGGAATGTGAATGATCTTTGATCTTCCTCAGAAAAGGCGACCCAAGAGTAGAATGTTTCTGTTTGGTAAGCTTCACTAACTTCTACTATCAATGTGACATTCCCGCCCTCATCTGTTAAGCCATGCGCTACTAGGTGTAGAGTTAATGCTCTTCTTGCATTCTCAGGAATGTCTATTGTGTTAGCCATATTGTAAAATGAGTAAAGAGATGGAACACCAAGTGAGGACAAAAGTCCTTTTAAGAGTTTGAGCTCGAACAACCTACAGCCTAATTAGGTTCTCCCAGTTCAGCTGAGGAGGATCTCCCCCAAGACCACAGACGGCTCTGTAAAATGGTATGTAGGGTACCTGTTGTATGTGAAACAGTGATAGTCAGGGTATCCATAAATTAGTGCCTAAACACCACTGTTGGTGGCGGCATGTTGTAGTTTGACTCTTGCTCTAGGCAAGACTTCTGGTTGAAGGATGACAGTACTTATTTTTGTAGGCGACTATGCCAGTCCTACAACAAGTCGCAACTGTCGGCCCAGCCCTCCCAACCTTCCCGGCTCACAACCAGAACCTCACCAAAAACCCAAATAGTAAAAGGTGATTTGTGCAGCCTTCATATATGCACTCAAAAGTGCGACATCTCAGGGAGAGTCGTGGTTAAACAGAGATTACCCCGTTCTCACATGAACAACATGTCTCTATCAAACACAGGCAATGAAGGAGATGCAGTAAAGTTTTCAATGGGGCTTAGTAACAAAACTGCAATCTATGATACGTTGCATGGGCTGCAATGATATGGAAAATGAATAATGCAAGAAACAGAATTGTGAACATGAGAGACATGAATACAAAGACCCACACCATCTTGCAATAACATAAAATGACATGAGATATGAAATATGTCCTAATACCCTAGCATGGTGAACCTAATCCCTAACCTCAAGAGAGCTAGGTGTGATAAACCTAGTCTGCCAATGCCATGTCCATGAGAAGAGCCCCCCAACCTTGTTACCTTGGAATGAGGCCTCTAGCTCAGACTCTGTAGGAACATGAAGACTGGGTCAGCACCAAGGCGACGTGCAGCATGGATAGCATTGATGGCATCTGGTAGGAATCCCTCTGACTATCTGTCTCTGTGAGGTGCAGTTATACAGATCTGCTTGGACCCCTGACGTGGGTCTGTTCCCAAACAATGGATAACAAGACATGCTTGGGGCAGCAATTACATAACCAATTCCTTGAAAGCCCAAAGTGGGAAAGTACCTATTGTGAATACCTTATCTTATCTATCTACTGGTGCTAATAGTGACACCTTAGCAGAGTGGCACTGATAGCAGGAAACTAAAACATTGTCCTAACTAAAAACAATGCAGCCATCTTGGAAAGACATAACTAAAGAATAGCACTAAAACAGAGCAAGCTAAGTAGGGTAAAAGTCACTGGGTGACGGGGGCACAGGTCTGCAAGGCAGAAGGCTAAGCTAACTCCTACTTCCCATTAAAACAAGAAATGATTTACTACAATGTTTCTGCGACCCTTAAATGGGGAATATTATCACAGGACCCTAGATATGAAAAACATCTACCTAACTCCACTCCCATTCTATCTAGTTGTCCATCAGATAATATTGCATCCTTTAATAAATGGATACTGCACTCAGCCATCAGCATTGGCTCAGCTATTCCTGTTAGGCAAATTCATAAAGTTTCTCCCTTGCACTGTGGTTTAACTTGCCATTAAAAGAGCAACACTTATACTGTAAACAGCTTGAACGGAAATGGCGTAAGGTCTAAAATCTTGAAGACTTGTTGCTATTTAGAGCTGCACAAGAGAAGTATCATAAGCAGATTAAATCTGTAAAAAAGGCTTATTTTACTAAGTAAATAGCGACAGCCTATGACGATCAAAGGACTATTTTTGAAATCTCTAATTTCTTCTTAAAATCAGCAGCATTAGAAGTGCAGCTCTCTGCCTTCCAGACCCTATCCAATCTGAGTTCATCCTAATTTGAGGACAAGGTACACGCCATTAAAAATGATTTCATGTCAATGACTTTGCTGTCAACTAGTTTAGGATCAGACGACCCATTGAACATAGGAACTGATATGCTATGAACCTTTCAAGCAATTTCCATGGCCCAACCCCGTCAGGCAATTTTAACTTGGAAATCTGATAAATCAGATATTGAACATTTCTTTGAGAACACCAGTGGTCCAGTCGGAATTGCAATTGGCCATAGTCAAACCTCTGAAGAAGAAACCTATCATTTTAAATAACCTATGCCCCATCTCACAGTTTCTAGCCTTGGGAAAAATAATGGAGGAGCTGGCCAACACTTAATTAATCACCTTCACAAAGATAGCTAAAGTATTGAACCCTTTGGCAATCTGTGTTTCGCCCAACGCATTCTATGAAATCCGTTTTGGTGGAAGTTGCAGATACTCTAAAATTGACACTGGACGCAGGAAACACAGCTTTATTGATTTTATTGGATTTATCTGCAGCACTTGACCACATCTTCCATGAAATCCTCCTTCAACATGTCAGAGATTGAGGAATTTTTGGAACAGATTTTTCCTGGTTTAAGTCATTTCTTACCAATAGAATACAGATGGTCAAGTTGGGACCATATATTTCTGGAGAATATATAGTTACATCTGGTGTTTCGCAGGGCTCTTCTTTGAGCCCTGTTCTTTTCTATATCTATATGCCCCCCTTAATTTCTCTAATCTCTTCCTTTGGAATAGATACAATATATTATGCAGATGATACTCAGATAGTATTATCACTGAATAAATCTTCACTGGTATCAGAGCAGAAGTTAAAAAACTCTTCAACGGACACTATTGATTGGATGCATGCCAACCATCTGAAGTGTAACACAGATAAACTCGAGATCATGCTATTTGGAAAACCTAATGATTTTTTGACCTCTCAATGGTAGCCAGACACCACCCCCCACCACAGGTACAGTGCAGGTTGTCAGAAACCTGGGGGCATAATTTGACATCTCATTGTCCTTTCGTCCGCAGGCCTTGTCAGTTGCAGGGACCTGTTTCAATCTAATTAAATCTCTCAAGAAATTATTTGACCTCTTGCCCTTATCTGCCAGACAAACTGTTGCCTGCACACTTATCACCTTCAGGTTGGACTACTGTAATAGTTTGTATGTGGGCTCATCCAAGCAAATCATATACAACTACAAATGGTCCAATATGCAGCTTCCAGAAAAGTTCTCAAGCTACCTGTGAGGTCATCTGCCTCTGCTGTCTTAAAAACCTTGCACTGATTGGCAGTCTGTAAGATCATTCTGTTTTCAGAGTTTTCACTGTGACTAGTCCCAGATTTCTAACAGCCAGGTTTATCCATTAAATGCCTGGCATATTCTTGAGATCTTCACAGGCAAATCTGCATAAACCAGTTCTTTTCCAATTAAAAACCAAAGAAGAAAATCTCTCTCTGTTCTTGGCACCAGAGCTTGGAATGCCTTGCCCAGATAGCTAAGGTTTATAAACGAGGAATTGATTTTCCGAAAACAGCTTAAAACGTGTATTTTATTTTTATATCCCTGATACTCTATGTTATTCCTTGGTCCTGAAGAAGATGTGATATCATCTTTCTCTTTAAACAGTTTTCTTTAGATTAGTTTATGCACCAGGATGCTCCCTTGGGAGTAACAGTTATGCTACATAAATACAGATAGAAATAGATCATCACCTTATTAAATAAATGCATTTTTTTTTATTTTGGTGTTATGTAGAGTGCTGATATCTGCTCTTGCCACCACTTCAGGAACATTTTAAGAACTGGAGATTGTTATTGTGGTGAATTAGAAGAGTTAAGTTCCCATTTATGTTAAAAAAGATTTACACAGGAAATGGTGACTAACCTCCCAAGAAAACATGCCCTGCACCTCTAAGAGTCCCCCTCCCCCTCTCTGAACACACCCAGCCCCACCACTCACAAACCTCACCAGCCCATGTTGGAGATTAGCCCGGCTTTCCTGGTGTATTACTGACCAAAATGTTTAAAGCTAAGGCCATGCATAGGAGTATGTGTATTACAGGTGTAAATTTATGGAGTTTCTTTGCAAATTAGACCAAATGTGATTGTTTCCAAATTACCTTGAAGACCCGCCGAACACATATTTTCACAAGAGGGTATTACATACTTATTATGGCTAGTGTGGAGGTAGCTGAGACTGAAAATCCGGACTGAGGCTTGCTTTATGGGAGTATGTGGGACAATATTTGGTAGAACTACTTTAGCTAGAGGTGTGAGATGTTTAAATGATTTGTAAAATAGAAAATGTGTGATGTTTACATCACAGAAGGGTGTTCAAACTAGGTTGTGGACATATAAAATTCATCAACCCTAAATATATTCACAATCAGTGTTTTTTAAAGTGCAATACTATCAACCCTAGGGGTATCTGGGCACTGAGGTTGCTGCGTCTGTGTCGAAAAGCCAAGCCCTGAGTTGCTTTCTGAAGTCTTCCAGATAGGGTGCCATTCGGAGGTGGGGGGGAAGGCTATTCCAGGCTTTGGCAGTGATGTAGGAGAAAGTGCAGCCCCCGCTGTGGGTGGTGGATGTGGAGGACATGTTCAAGGGCAAGTCAGGTGGAGGGCAGGTGCCTCAAGGGAAGAAGGAAGTTTAGCCGGTGATTGATGTAGGAAGGTTGTTGTTTGTGGAGGAATTTGTAGGGATGTATGAGTGTCATGAACACGCATTTTTCTTGAAAGGTAGCCAGTGGAGTTTCCTGAGGTGGAGAGTGATGTAGGTACACTTGAGGAGGTCGAGGATGAGTCTGGCTGCTGCATTCTGTATTGTCTGGAGTCTTCTGAGGAGCTGGAAGGAGATACCGGTCCACAGCACATTGTCGTAGTCGAGGCAGCTGGTGACGAGGGCTTGTGTGACGGTCTTTCTGGTGTATACTGGGATCTATCTGAAGATCTTACGAAGCTTGAAGAGGGTGTGGAAAAGGAGGATATGACTGCATTGACTTGTAGTTTCATGGTCAGTTGGCTGTCCAGGATTATGCTGAGGTTGTGAGCGTGGTTTGTCAGTGTGGGGGTCCAAGTTCCTCTTGCCTCCAGCTATGGTCCCAGATGGAGATATTCTTTCTGAAGATCAATATCTCTGTTTTGTCAGAGTTTATTTAGAGGCAACTGTCTCTCATCCAGTTAGCTACATCGGATGAGGATGTGGTGGGCAACTGTGTCCAATTCTTCAGACAGGTCATTCAGTTAGCTACGTCGGTCGTGACATTAAAGAAGTTGGTTTCGGTGTTAGAGGGGTCTTTGGTGAGCGAGAGGATGAGCTGAGTGTCATCAGCGTAGGAGGTGATGTTGAGTCCATGGGATCTGACAATGTCCGCGATGGGGGTCACATAGATATTGAACATTGTGAGGCTGAGGGATGATCCTCGGGGACGCCACAGTCTGTTGATGAGGATGTGGTGGGCGACAGTATTCGATTCTGAAGACAGGTCAAGAAGAATCGAAGCCATTGTTTCTCCTTGGTTGAGGCGGATTCTGATGTTGTCTGGTGCAGCAATAAGCACGGTCTCAGTGCTATGGCAGGACTGGAAATCTAATTGTGATGCATCGACTAGGTAGTTTCGCTCTAGCTAGTCGGTGACCTGTCAGTTGATGGCCTTCTTGAGTACTTTGGCTTGGTATGAGAGCAGGGAGATCAGTCAGTAAATCTTGAGGTCGCTGGGGTCAGCTGAGGGCTTCTTCAGGAGGGGTCTGATGTCTGTGTGCTTCTATCCATCTGGGAAGGATGCTGTGGAGATGGAAGCGTTGAGGGGGTTGGTGAGTTCAGTGCTGATTATGTTGGATCCAAGGTTGCAGAGATGGTGGGGACAGGGGTCGGTGAGTGCCCCAGAGTAGATGGAGGCCATGATGGTTGCGGTGGTCTGGGCATCAAGTGGGGACCAGGTGGTTATGGCTGGGCTGGGGTTTGCTGGTTGGAAGAGGTTGTCAAGGCTGAGGGACGTAAGTTGAGGGTTAAAGTTATAGATATTGGCAATCTTGCTGTGGAAGTAGTCGGATAGTGAGTTGCAGAGTTGTGGGAGAGGGGTACTGTGTTTTCTGTAGCAGTCAGGTTGGAGAATTCCTTGATGATCTTGACGAGCTCCTTGGTGTCGTTGGCTGCAGAGTCAATGCGGTCCATGATGGCTGTTCTTTTAGCCTCCTTGATATGCCGGTGGTATTAGTTGAGTGATATTTTGTGTGCGACACTTTTGTATGGGTCCTTGGAGATGTGCTGTTGCTTCTCAAGTAGAAGACAGTTGCCCTTGGTGGTTCTGAGTTTTAAGGTGTATCAGCTGGCTTGTCTTGACGTTTGATTGGCTAGTACCAGTTTCAGAGGGGGGGCTTTGTCAAAGCATTTGCTGATCCAGATGGAGACGCTGTGGACAGCCTGATCATGGTTGGCAGACGTTTCAGGTAGTGTGGTAAATTGGGTTATAAGAGATGTTGGGACAAGTGGGACAGGATGTCTCCCCATCGAGATTTTAAGTCCTATATGGATTTCTCCTAAATCAGATTCCAAGAAGAAGGGTCTAGTTCAGAAACGATCCTGACAATTATCTTCCTCAAGAAATCTTCCAGTAGGAGGGAGGCTGCAGCACTTTGTGGACCCTTGGCATTGGGATTTCACAAGGAAATAAGTACTCAACATAATCAATGAGGGCTATGTAGTAGAATTTTTGTAACTACCTCCAAGTACTGGTTTAAAGGTGACCCATCTTCCATCACAGGGTCCACAATGCCTAGCTCTGCTACAGGAGTGGAACTGTTGCCCAGAAAGAGGGCAATTGTCCAGATCCCTCTAAAAGAAAGAGGCAATGGTGCATATTCCGTCCTGTTTTTGGTTCGAAAGGTGTCTGGATCTAAAGTAGGTCAGTGCTTGTAGTCAAATACTTCACTTTCCAATGGTGATACTTCAGACAATGCTCACTCAATCAGTCAGTCAAAAAGCTTTATACAGCTAGGAAAATCATAAAAGTACCCATTTTATAAATATATAACCATAAAAATAAAGTATCACACTGACGTTAAAAAAAGATGAAAATTCAGTAAAAAAAAATCACCAAAAACAAATACAAACTCATAGGCAAAGCACATAGCAGAAAATCATAACATCATCCAGGCAACCTCTTCCTGGTCCTAAGAGCCCCTATCAAAAAGCTTGCTACATTAAAACAGATGAAAGGACTTGTTAGCACGTGTAAGTACACCAACACCAGTCTAACTTGCTCAAAAGGGTGAGGCAGTGTGGCTGTAATCATATAGGGCTCCACATAGGAACCAGTTTTTAACATGAGATAGGACCGAACTGTAGGTTTAATAAGTTCCTGTGCATCCCTTTCAGAGCCTGTCATGTGGGAAAAGTGCTTCTTTGCCCAGATCAAGTCCCTCTTTGTAATACCATACAGGTGCGCAAATAAATCAGGGCAACTCTGCTCATAACATCCTTAATGTATTTAAACCATGGGACATGTAAAGCCCTGTTTATAGTCAGGCAACCCTCTATAATTGCCCAATTCAGGTCTAAAACAGGGTTACACCATACCCTCATCGACCTGAGCAAGGGTGCAAGAGCTAGTTGATTACAGATACATCCTAACCCCGGTTTTTCATGTTTGATATATGTAGGTATATTCTTGAAGGCCCAGATGCCACTACCATAGCTGGTAATGCCTAAGACAAAACTCCCTTTAACAAAAAATGAAATTGGTTAGCATCAATAGATCTGGAAGGCTCATAACTCCATATGCCCATCAAGAGCTTGCATCAAAGATATTTGCAGTTTGCCCTAGAGATTGATCACTATCAGTTTTTAATTTTTCCTTTTGGTCTAAAGTCTTCCCTGAAGGTGTTCACCTAAGTCCTAGCACTCTGGGTAGCCCTGCTTCACACAAAAGGATTTTCATTCATTCAGATATTGATGACTGGTTGGTTCAGGGTGTGCCTCAAGGCTTGCTCTTGTCCCATGCAAACAGGGGGCTGGAGGTTCTTCGCAATCATGGATTTCTCATCAATTTTGAGAAGTCCACTTTAAGGCCAGTGCAAGATCTATTTTTCATTGAAGCTCATTTTCTAACTGTGCAAGGTTGAGTTTGTGTGCCACTAGGGCAGATTTTCAAGCTTCAGAGACACATCAGGGATCTGTTGGCATGCCATCATCTAAAGGTGGACTTCTGGCTCAGGGTCCTTGAAGATATGGCTTCTATGACTTTCCTGGTTCCTTGGGCTTGGTTCCATCCCCACAAGCTGGTCACCTGGATTCTTCTCAACTGGGAGCTGAGTTCTCAGGACCTGACAGGTTGTATTCCTCTTACCCAGCAAGTGAAAAGACATTCGTCATCCTGGTTAGATTCGGACAATCTATTTCAACGGTCGCAATTAGATCCTCCAGAGCCAGTGATTCTCACCACGGATGCAGTTTGTTCGAGTGGGGAGCCTGGGAATAAGCATTGCAAGCACAGGGGTTCTGGTCCCATACAGAAGCAATTAGATCCTCAATATGGCGGGAGCTAAATGCAGAAAGAAGGGCCTTTCATGTCTTCAATTCTCAGCTCCAGGGGAAGGCAGTCCTAATAAGAACAGACAATGTCATGGCCAAAGCTTACGTGAATGGGGGGGTCATTTCAGCAGTCTGAACAAGGGGCAATTCACATTCAGAGCTCTTCCAATGTAATAGCAGATTTTCTCAACAGGGAGATTCCTTCTTCTCTTGAATTTTTTCTCAATCTGAACGTAGTTTCTCTGTTAGATTTGGCTACTGGGTCTTTAAAAGTCAATGCCCAGGTTCAATAGTTCTGTGCCAAGAAAAGGGATGCTCAGGCTTGGGCAGTAGATGCAGTCATGGTGATGACTGAGCAGCCTGCTATATGCCTTTACTCTATTTCCTCTCGTCAGGCATTTTCTAGTGCGGGTTCGGAAGTTGGGGCAAATGTGATTCTAATTGCTCCTCAGTGGCCGCAAGCCAATTGATTTCTTATATTATTGAAGATACAGGTAGCTACGGAATCGTCTCTGGTTCAGTCTCCTCTGGACTTCCCAACATTGAGTGTGGAGAGTCTATGGATGCTCCATTTGATAGCTTGGAGGTTGAAAGGATAGGGTCAAGAAGTCAGGGAATTTCAGATTCCCTGGTGACTACTTTACACGCTTCCAGAAAATGATCAACTCAATCTTCCTTTTACAGGCAATGGGGTTCTTTTTCTATGTGGTGTGGAAAGAAAGGCCTAGATCCTACTTCTGTTAACTTTCTCATGGTGATGAGTTTTTGCAGGGTGGCTCACGCTTGGGGTAAACGGTGGCCACTCTGAGAGTATAGTGGGCAGCAATAAAGGCATTTACAGGTCCATGGAAGAATTTATCAAATGAAGAGGGTCTGGTGCCCTGTCTCTAAAGGTCTTGCCAAATACCTGTCCTAGGTCATTCAGATTCACTCCTCAATGGGATTTGACGTTGGTTTTGGAATGATTGACTTCAGGTAGATTTGAGAAAGGGTGGTGTTAGTCACAGACCCCTCTTTCACTCCAAAAATCGGAAGCAGGAGGGAGTAATTCTACCATTATTTTTTCATTCTCCTTCTTCTTCTGAGGAGAATAGGTTACATCTGTGAGAGGTAAGGAGGGCTATTATCATCTGTTTGCAGAAGGGTTCAGCCATTTTGAAAAGTGGAATCTTTGTTTGGAACTTTTGGCCCCAGAAGAAAGGGAGAAAAGCGGTCCCCCACCACTTTGAGCACATGGATCGGATCATTGATTGCAAAAGCCTATGGGTTTCGGGGTCAGGTTCCACCATTGCCATTGCTGATAGTATGGCTTCAGCAATGGTGGAATTACAGGATGCATCTATTGGTGAGATTTGCAGTGCAGCTACATGGTCTGATTTCTCTATTTTTCCTAATCATTATAGGGTTGCAGAGGCTCAATGATATCTGATGGCTTTGGATACAAGGTCCTGTCTTCTATGAAGAAATAGAAGAGTCTGATATGGTAGATTTTTGTACTAAAGCTTTATGTTTGCGCAGCATACATTATCAGTTGTTCTGGTACTCCTCAAAAGTAATGGCTGCAAGCGAGGAAAGGACGAGGAAGTAATGCCTACATTACTTACTGGTAATTACATTACTTTGAGTCTAGTTTTCTCATTGCAGCCATACTCCCTCTTGCCCTCCCTAAATACAACTGACAAATGAGGATGGTTGGAGCTTGATAAAGACAGGAGGAGTGGTGTGGTATAGGATTTTTTATTAGGCAAAGCACATGGTTGGGTGTCTGGGGAGGTGGGAGGGCCTCGGTAGTAATGGCTGCAAGTAAGGGATTTGGACTCCGTAATGGGATTACGATTAAATAATTTAGGCATTATCCAACTTAATTCCAACAACTTCCACCACGCAACTACCACGACCACCAGCCCATGCGCCATCAACCACCTCAAGTGCATCCTGGTCAACGCTCGCTCTGTCCACAAGCACGCCGTTGAACTCTGGGACCTCCTGGACTCCACAGCTCCGGACGTCGCCTTCATCACGGAAACCTGGATGAACGCCTCATCAGCTCCAGACATCGCCACTGACATCCCCGAAGGCTACAAGATCTCAAGAAAAGACCGCACCAACCAAGTAGGAGGAGGTATCGCCATCGTCTTCAAAGACTCCATCAGCGTCACCACCTCCACCGAAGACACCCCACTCGCCGCTGAACATCTGCATTTTCAAATTCGCACCGACCCCAGGACCACCCTCAGAGGATCCCTCGTCTACCGTCCCCCCGGACCGCGCGCCCCTTTCAGCGATGCCATCGCCGACTTCATCTCCCCGCACGCCCTCGCCTCGCCGGACTACATCCTCCTAGGGGACCTCAACTTCCATCTGGAACAGAACACCGACCCCAACACCACCGCCCTGCTCGACAACCTCGCCAACCTCGGCCTCAAGTAACTGGTGAACACCGCCACCCACATCGCCGGACACACGCTCGACCCTATCTTCTCCGCCAGCAAACACATCTTCTTCAGCCACACCTCCGCTCTACACTGGACCGACCACAGCTGTGTCCACTTCACATTCCGATGCAAGACCCGCCACCTCCGCACTCAACCCATCCCTCGTCGACAGTGGAACAAGATCCCCGAAGAGCAACTCTTCTCCACACTCGCCGCCAACCAACCCACCCTCACCACCGACCCCAACGACGCAGCCCTCAGCCTCACAAACTGGATCTCCAACTGCGCAGACAACCTTGCTCCCCTCAAACGCACGCATCGACAGATCAACACCAAAAAACCTCTCTGGTTCTCTGACACCCTCAAAGAATCAAAGAAAACTTGTCGCACCCTCGAGAAGGCCTGGCGCAAGGACCACACCGCTGACAACATGACCGCCCTCAAGAACGCTACCCGAGAAGACCACCACCTGATCCGCGCTGCCAAAAGGAACTTTTTCACCGACAGACTGGACAAAAACAGCCACAACAGCAGAGAACTTTTCAGCATCGTCAAGGAGTTCTCCAACCCCAACGCCAACGCCGTCACGCCCTCACAGGATTTGTGCGAATCCCTCGCCACCTTCTTCCATCGCAAGATCAGCGACCTCCACGACAGCTTCGGACACCAGACCCAACCAAACATCACCTAACCCGCACCCCCGGCCTTCACCCTCAACAACTGGACCCACATCAACACTGAAGAAACCAAATCCATCATGAACTCTATCCACTCCGGCGCCCCTTCGGACCCCTGCCCTCACTTCATCTTTAATAAAGCCGAGGACATCATCGCCCCGCGCCTCCAGTCCGTCATCAACTCTTCTTTTTCTTCTGCTACCTTCCCCGAATGCTGGAAAGACGCCGAAGTCAACGCCCTCCTAAAGAAACCTACGGCTGACCCGAGCGACCTGAAAAACTTCCGCCCCATCTCTCTCCTGCCTTTCCCAGCCAAGGTAATAGAGAAGACCGTCAACAAACAGCTGACCACCTTCCTGGAAAACAACAACCTGCTCGACCCTTCACAAACCGGATTCCGAACCAACCACAGCACGGAAACCTCCCTCATCTCAGTCACAGACGACATCAGAACCCTGATGGACAACGGTGAAACAGTCGCCCTCATCCTCCTCGATCTCTCGGCTGCCTTCGACACCGTCTGTCACCGCACCCTAATCACCCGCCTCCGCTCCACCGGGATCCAAGGCCAGGCCCTGGACTGGATCGCCTCCTTCCTCTCAAACCGTTCCCAAAGAGTTTACCTCCCACCGTTTCGCTCAGACCCCACCGAGATCATCTGCGGCATACCTCAAGGCTTATCGCTCAGCCCGACACTCTTCAATGTCTACATGAGCCCCCTCGTCAACATCGTACGCAAGCAGTACATCATCATCACCTCCTACGCCGACGACACCCAACTTATACTCTCCCTCACCAAGGACCCCGCCAGCGCCAAGACCAACCTACAAGAGGGGATGAAGGACGTCGCAGATTGGATGAGGCTCAGCCGCCTAAAGCTGAACTCTGACAAAACGGAAGTCCTCATCCTCGGCAACACCCCGTCCGCCTGGGACGACTCCTGGTGGCCCACGGCCCTCGGCACTGCACCGACCCCCACAGACCACACCCGCAACCTCGGCTTCATCCTGGACCCCCTTCTCACCATGACCAAGCAAGTCAACGCCGTGTCCTCCGCCTGCTTCCTCACCCTCCCCATGCTCCGCAAGATCTTCCGCTGGATCCCCGCCGACACTAGAAAAACCGTGACCCACGCCCTCGTCACGAGCCACCTGGACTACGGCAACACCCTCTACGCTGGGATCACCGCCAAACTCCAAAATCGCCTGCAACGCATTCAAAACGCCTCAGCCCGCCTCATCCTCGACGTACCCCGCAACAGCCACATCTCTGCACACCTGAGACACCTGCATTGGCTCCCAGTCAGCTAAAGGATCACCTTTCGACTTCTCACCCACGCACACAAAGCCCTCCACAACAAGGGACCGGAATACCTCAACGGACGCCTCAGCTTCTACATCCCCACCCGCCTCCTCCGTTCCTCTGGCCTCGCACTCGCTGCCGTCCCTCGCATCCGCCGCTCCATGGCGGGTGGGAGGTCTTTCTCCTTCCTGGCAGCCAAGACCTGGAACTCCCTCCCCACCAGCCTCAGGACCACCCAGGACCACTCCGCATTCTGGAGACTCCTAAATACCTGGCTTTTCGAGCAGCAGTAACCCCGCCCCCTTTCCCCTAGCGCCTTGAGAGCCGCACGGGTGAGTAGCGCGCTATATAAATGTTAATGATTTGAACAACTGACAACTTTTTTCTTTTATTTTGACTATTGAATGAACAACCTGATTTTTTAATTCTATTTTGGGGTAAAGCAAATGATGTAAAACATATTCATTGCATATTTTCTTTTTTCTTGTATATGTTTATCAGCATTACAAATACAAGGCAGGCAGCATACATATGTTTTAAAAGAGAAAACCAACTGCTCAAATATGGTGGGTACATTTATTCTAGAGAGAGACTTCTGAGTCTATTGTAGGTGTGTGGACTACTTCTCAACTCTTTGCAAAGGCAGAGCTGTTACACTTTGTGACTTAGTTGAAAAAACTAGCGAGCATAACCACGCTGTCTCTTCAGCAGAGTAGGAAGTAAGAGAAAATATACAAAATTTAAAGCACTTGGTGTTATCTCCAATGAACACTGTGGCTCAGTACTGAGGAAGGTAGCCTTAGACATCCCAAAGCAGGTTGCTAGTATTATGTTCACAATTCCTAAATTTTGAAGATTGGCGCAACATGAAAAACAGATGAATAATGCCCATCTATCAACTCCTCATACATACTCTGATATTAACATTTTCCTAGATCTAAGGCCCATATTTACACTTTTTTAGCGCCGCATTTGTGTCATTTTTTTACACAAAAGCGGCGCCAACTTGCAAAATACAATTGTATTTTGCAAGTTTACGTCATTTATGTGTCAAAAAGCGGCGCAAATCCGACGCTAAAAAAGTATAAATATGGGCCTAAGTCTTTTAACCAGGAATGTTTTCTTCTCTATTATAACCACACTCTAAAAAAGGTATACTAATCTTTCCTATACTTTATAACACAGTTACAATAGAAAAACTGGAAAATCTACATGATGGATCCACACCACATCCATTCATTCACAATTACACAATATATGTGCTACCATTAATCACACTACTATCCCACTTGTTTATGTTTTACTCCCCGACAAGCAATCACCAACTTAATCTATACTGAATTTTCAACAGTGGTCAAATTTAAAATAACAAAGAAAAGTCCTAGAGAAATTGAATTGCAGAGTATTAATACTATTGTTACACTGTAACCAAATACACATTTTAAGGATTCTTTTCATCCCCCCAGGTATATTAGGAACAAATTAAAAAAACACCCTTATCTAAGGATAACTTGTCAAACTGTAAATTAGAATTCAACCTTACAAGCTTTGTGTTGTGTACTTCTTGATTATGTGAATGACTGCTTGGCACTAATTATTCTATCTAATTTTGTTCACAAATTTATGAACAATTAGTACCCCTTTTAAATTATTTTGGAAATACATGGATTGACATCTAAGCAGGTCAGCTCACAGGAAGGAACCACTCTTTTCAATTGAATGGTGGAACCACTACTCAATCTGCTTAGAGAGAGGTGCAAAAATAAACAATGTCATTGAGGGTTGGCAAAATTCCTCTAATAGTGCCATTGGTAAAGATCAACCTACTCTGTAATAATTTCCTGGACATTTTTAAAAAAGGAACTGAGGGGCTTATTTACAAGCCTCTTGTGCTGTTGCTTTGATCATTCTTTATGACACTCCAGCAGCGCAAAGTGCAGACCTAAATCTACAAGGCCATGCAAAGCCACGTTGCGTGGCTTTCCATGGCCTTGTACATATGGTGTATGGCAACACAGCACACGTTGCTGCATTGTCTTACACTGTGTCAAGGGGTCGTTTTCCCATTAAACACCCATGGGTTTTGATGCATTCCCAGATTTACAATGTGTCAATGCATCAAACTTGTACGCCTCCCAAGGGAGGCTTAACAAGGAGAAATATCTTTATCTCTCCTGGTTGTTTCCTCTTTCTGTGTGTGCTTCAGCACACATGAAATGAGGAAAAAGCCTCCAGGGATTGTTTTTGTGCAGTTGGTGTCCCAATCCTGCGAATAACACAAACACCCTTGAACCACGGTGCAAGTGTGCCTGCGTTGGCACTAGGCACCAAATTGTGCACCACCTCTGGCTGAAAGGACAGGAATGCACAATATCTTGTAAATATGGTGCATTCCTGCCCTTCTGAATTGGTGCAGGGCAGAGCAGCAAAAAGACTTGCAGTTCTGTCCACCAATTTATTGTAAATATGCCCCTCAGTTTACAGGAAATGAGACAGATCAATCTTTAACAAGTAGTCTGAGTTCTTGAGTATCAGAAAAAGTAAAAAGTTGTCAAAAAGACTATTCGCAAAAAGCTAACAGTGTTCTATGTTGGGAGGTTCAGACTACCTGAAAAGCGTTTCTTACACTATTGTTATAACTAATCTTTAACATGCATTATTTTCTTGATTTTATTCAACATTTGTATTAAACAGAAATTTTTCAAATTGTTCTTAAAATATATACAAATTTTTTAAATGTCCTACCTGTAGAAGGCTTCTACGTTCAACTCTTGGTGATTTTGCATTACGATCCACTCACTAAGGGGCTTATTTAAATGCCCCTTGCTCATTTACAGGGTAATTGTTTTATGCTACGGCATCGTACAACAGCCCCTCTGCACCATATTTACAAACTGGTGCAATGGGACAATTGCTCCAGTTTCTAAACCCTTGCGCCACGTGATACCTTCACCAGGTATAATGTATGTAAGTGAGGAATTCACCCGGTAGGAGGCAGGCAGGAATAGCAAAGTGAAATCTACAAGATTTCACAGTGTCTTTCTAGCATCATTTTTTAACACCTACTCAAGGGTAGGTGTTAAAGTTACGCTAGGCTGTTTTAAAAGGGCCTCCCCAAGCCTAACTGGACTATCGTCAACATTTTTGATGCTAGTCCTGCAAAGCACCACATCTGCATTGGAAAATCCTGATGCATCTGTGCTAATGAGGGCCAAAGTGCACTGCATTGTAAATACAGCTCTACCAGGGTGTTGTTAGGGGATGTGCTGGATGGCGCAAGCAAACTGGCACATTGAGATTGATGCACCAGTTTGTTGTAAATGAGGCCCTAAGGCCCATATTTATAGTTTTTGACACAACTTAGCGCTAGGGCAGATTTGCGTCAAAAACTTTACCGCCGGCTAACGCCATTCCAACGCGCCAGCCGGGTGCCTTATTTATGGAATGACGTTAGCCAGCGCTGCGGCCTGGTTAGCGTCAAAATAAACAACGGTAACCGGGCAGCGGAGGTGAAGGGAAGACTGGGGGTTGTGCACCAAAGAATGGTGCAAGTGAGGTTAGAATCAAAAATATTGGCTCTAACCTGACTAGCACCATTTTTTGACGCACCACCCCCATGGAAATGACTCCTGTCTTAGCAAAGACAGGAGTCATGCCCCCCTGCCTAATGGCCATGCCCTGGGGACTTCTGTCCCCTGGGCATGGCCATTGAGCACAGTGGCATGCAAGGGGGCCCAAGTTAGGCCCCCCTATGCCAATACAAATAAATATATATATACTTACCGACACTTACCTGCACTCACCATGGATGGGTCCCCCCATCCATGGGTGTCCTCTAGGGGTGGGCAAGGGTGGCAAGGGGTGTCCCTGGGTGCAGGGAAGAGCACCTGTGGACTGCTTCCATGTACTCCCACCATGGAAATGAGCCCACAGGTCCCGTAACGCCTGCCCTGACCCAGGAGTTTAAAAAACGCACAAATCTGGCTGGGTACCATGTTTTAAGGCCTGCCTCCTCCTGTGGGTCATTTTGACGCCGGAGGATAAATAAGGCACACATGCCTTAGAGTAATTTTTTGCACGGGAACGCCTACCTTGCATGTCAGTAGCGCAAGGTAGGTTTTCGTGTCCAAAAAATGACTCAAACTCCATAACTTTGGCGCTAGATGGGTCTAGCGCCAAAGTATAAACATGGAGTTAAGTTTGCGCTGCATTTGCGTAAAAAAAATGATGCAAATCCGGCACAAACAGAGTATAAAAAAGGGCCTAAGTCCCATATTTATACTTTTTGATACAAATCAGCGCTAGGGCAGATTTGCGTCAAAAAGTTTACCGCCTGCTAACGCCATTCCAAATTTGCCAGCCGGGCGCCTTATTTATGGAATGACGTTAGCCGGCACTGCGGCCTGGTTGGCTCAAAACAAATGACTGTAACCGGGCAGCAGAGGCGAAGGGAAGACTTGGGGTTGTGCGCCAAAGAATGGTGCAAGTGAGGTTAGAGTAAAAAATATTGACTCTAATCTGACTAGCGCCATTGTTTGACGCACAGCCCCCATGGAAATGACTCCTGTCTTAGCAAAGACATGAGTCATGCCCCCCTGCCCAATGGCCATGCCCAGGGGACTCCTGTCCCCTGGGCATGGCCATTGGGCACAGTGGCATGTAAGGGGGCCCAAGTTAGGCCCCACAATGCCACTTAAAAAAAAGAAGTATACTTACCTACACTTACCTGCGCTTACCGTGGATGGGCTCCCCTATCTATGGGTGTCCTCCAGGGGTGGGCGTGGGTAGCAGCGGATGTCAGTGAGTGCAGGGAAGGGCACCTGTGGACTCCTTCCATGGTTTCCCACCATGGAAATGAGCCCACAGGTCCCTCAATGTCTGCCCTGACCCAGGCGTTAAAAAACAGTGCAAATCCGGCTGGGTGCCATGTTTTAAGACCCGCCTCCTCCTGTGCGTCATTTTGACGCCGGAGGATAAATAAAGCGCACATGCCTCAGAGTCATTTTTTGCACAGGAATAGCTACTTGCATGTCATTAGCGCAAGTTAGGCTTTCACATGCAAAAATTTACTCAAACGCAATAACTTTGGCGCTAGACGGGTCTAGCCCCAAAGTATAAATATGGAGTTAAGTTTGCACTGAATTTGCGTTAAAAAAAATGACGCAAATCCGGCGCAAACAGAGTATAAATATGGGCCTAAGTGTCTTTGGTAATCCAATAACCAAGTTCACGTAAATACTAACACAACTCCTGAAAAAAATAAATTATAAATAACAAAAAAATGCAAAACCAATTTTACTACAACTTCTTAGTTGCACCTAAAAGATCTCCCATCAAAATACATTTTTGCTTTGCTGGACTAGCGTCAACGTTTTTGCTGCTAGTCCAGCAAAGCACCACAACTGGATGAAAATTTGTGATGCAGTTGTGCTAACAAGCACCATGGTGCGCTGCATTATAAATACAGCACTACCATGGTATTGTTAGGGGGTGTGCAGTGCGACGCAAGGAAACTGACGATTGGAGCTGATGCACCAGTTACTTGTAAATGAGGCCCTAAGTTTACAGGAAATGAAACAGGTCCAATCTTTATCAGGTAGTCTGAATTCTTGATTATCAAAAAAGTAACAAGATGTCTGAAAAACTATCAGCAAAAAGCCAACAGTTTTTCTATGTCGGTATGTTTAGACTACCTGAAAAACATTGCTTACTTCTTACACTATTGTTATAACTAACTAATCTTAAACATGCATTATTTTCTGGATTTTATTCTACATTTTTATCAAATCAACATTTTTGAAATTCTTCTTAAAAATATATATATATATATATATTAATGTCCTACCTATAACAGTCTTCTTTGTTCAACTCTTGGTGATTTTGTTTTACAATCCAGTCACAAAGTGTCTTTGGTAATCCATTAATCCAGCTCATGTAAATATTGACACCACTCCTGGAAAATAAAGATATAAACAAAAAAAAGCAAAACTAACTTTACTTTGCCTTCTTCCTTGCACCAAATAGATCTTCCTCCAAAATCCATAAAAATTTGATTATTTTTAAGTTTTTCCACAAATCAACTCCCTTAAATCCAAAAGAAATAATTCCAAATCATCAAAAAGTTATGGTCTCTTCTCTTCTTGATTGTTGCTTTCACGCAAAGTTTATTCACTTATACTTACACTTATACTTCTACAAAAACATTATATTATCTAGTTTTAAAAAGAAGTATTTCCAATATAATGATCCTTCTTTTTAAACCTGAAACTACAAAAATAACAACCATTGCAATGAGCCCATACAAATACAGCTGCTTGGGGGTGTAGAACAGGTTAAAAGTAACATTTCATAGATGTAACCATCATTTAACAGCTATATACCTCCCTCCGTCTCTCTTTACAATAAAGAGCCTCAGCTACATGTGATTTTTTTTCAAACTCAATCTTACCTGACCACAGTTCCTCCATGCTTCCGATCCTGACCGTGATGCTCCACCTACAGAAGAAACAGACACAACAAACAAGAAACCCAAAAAGTTAAAATTAAGAAAGGGAAACTTGTCCCATTAAAATCAATCCAAAAGCATGCAAACAAGTTAAAAAATGTTGTTTTAAACTGTGTAATATATTCTTAAAATGTTTAATTTATTATATTAAAAGTATACCTTTTGCTTACACTGTCTTAAAAAGAACGCTAACTCAGAAACCCAGGGCAATCTGGTCATCTATAATAATACCCCTCCATAAGTGATAACAGTGTTACCAATGGGATGCAACCTACAGCAACATTCAGAAGAGGTCAATTAGGATGACTCCACTAATAGACTAAGAATGTATAAACCACAAAATAGGAGAGTTATGAAAAGGGTTCAGAAAACTAGGTCCATGTAGGATGCTACATTTTAGTTTGAGACTAGAAAAAGCTTCACATGCCTCACTGCACTGACCTCCATAATTTTTTTTTAATTAAATTAACAAGCATTTTATAGTGCCAATAGATCTAGCTTGTAACTGAAATTACCTCTTCTACTCTTTCCACTGGTGTTTTTAGGCACTAAATGCACTCAATCACTCATCCTTGAACAACTGTGTCAATTCCTCCCCCTTGCTCATTCTTTTATTCACACACTCCAGCATCCATGTAGGAGGCTGGCCCTGTTTGTAGTGTGCAAAGCTAGGCACACTGTGCAGGGGGTCCTGGCAGCCACATGTTGGTTTACAGAGCCAAAAACTAGAGCACCTAAAGCTCTAAATTTTATGCAAGCTCATCTTGTAGAAGTGCAAAGCATTCGTTGCACTCGCAGTATCAATAAAGCAAGACACACACTCAACAAATCACTTAAGACTAATTTACAAACATTCTTCAGTTTTTTATTTTATTTTAAGGCCAAGGTCATCAAAATCTGGTAAGTTAGGACTGTTTGAAGTTTGATAAAATTAGTCTTTTTATGCGTAATTACGCACCATAGGAATCAATGGAGAAAATACTTTGAAAATGTATATAAAATCAGGCAGTGCGTTTACCAATGTCTCCTTTTGCATGTTTGTCAAGGTCATCGATGGGCACTATGGACTAGCAGGAGGAGCTTGGCACTCCAGATTTTGGCTGGAGGAGCTGCAGAAAGTCGTTGGAGCTGGTGCCAGGCCAAGCAACCCCTCAGCGGTGATTGTCGACTCTTGGGTGCAGCAGGCAGGGTTTGACAGCTTTTCCTGTAGCAGCAGGACTTCAGTTTCCGAGCCTTGGGTCTTCTTTGTTGCTGGTCTTCTTTTGTCCTTGGAATATGATTTCATGGTCTAGGGATGCCCACTAAATACTGTATTTAGTGGGAGTTTTAGGGGGTACTTACTAGTGACCAATGGTCATCTATCTTAAGGTGACTACACCCACTAAGTTGCCATTTCCTGTGGGCAAAGGTCACTTCCCTCTACCTGATTGGCTATTATCCTTCCATGCAAGATGGAAGGAAATGAAATGGAGCACCTTGGGGTTGGTGCAAGCCAGGACTGACCACTCCTCCTGTCTTTTGTTTGGTTTCTCGCCTTTGCTCCCAGTTGGGGTTGGGGTTTGCAACAGGGGCACCCATCTGCTGCTAGCAGCAGGCTGTGGTCGAGTTTCAAAGGAGGTAAGCCCTTTGAAGCTCACTAGCAGTGCAGTGCACATTCCTGAGGGAGGGGGTGTTAGCACCTCCACAAAGGAAAGGCTATGTTTTGAGCCCCAGAGAGCAGGATCTCCCACCCCAGGGGCTCAGACGTTTGTCTGCTGGTGGCAGGCTGATTGTGAACAGCCAGCAATCATGCCATGGTAGTGAGCTTTTGAATGGGGCACCTCTAAGGTGACACCTGGTACGTTTTTGTAATAAATTCAATCCTGGTACCAGTTTGGATTTATCATTCTGAGTTGTTTGATACCAAACAACCCAGGTTTCACAGTAGCCATCATTTAGCTGTAAAACTCGTACTGACCAGTGTTCAGCACATGCATTAACTGCTGCCCTGTTCATTTACTAGAAAGGCCTGCAAAGAGGGGTGACTTACCTATAGTGCATGCAACAGTTTTAGGGAAAGACATCGGCCCATGGAACATGGTTAGCAGGGGCCTTGTGCAGTAACAACTTTGAGACAACATCAAATACATCAAATACCAGGCAAAAAGTGGGGGCTAACCATGACAAAAGACGTTTTTTCTCACAATCCACAATAGAATACACACACAAGCATACCTTGAAGGTACACATCTGAAGGGGCTTTGGGTCATCAATTTTTATACATTGGTATGTTCACTGGGCATCCACATTTTACTTTTGCCCTCCACAGCATACAGCATGGAGCAATTGATGAACTCATATCAGCCATTAGATCCCTTACACAGTGAGTAAGGCCTTTTGCCAGATCACATATGCACATCCATCAGAAAAGAAATGCATTTCAGTTCCAGCTTTGGTGGGTCAATACTTTGCTTTGCCAACACCTTTTTCTTTCCATTGTTTGTGTTTTAATTTATATTATTTTGTTTGTTTAGTCACCCTTGTAGGTTTAAACTACTTTGTTAGGTTACAGTAGTTAAAAGCTAAGTTTAGGTTTCACTTGCGGCAAGTACAATCATACCTTCGAAGCACACTTAACCAAAGGAAGCTTACTTTACTGGTAAAAGTACATGAGGGAGTGAACAAGGGTTTTTTCCACTGGGATCCTGTTGTCATTTCCCTCTTCACCTCACGCCTGAAGATGCATTGATTACTTCAGAGACTTTGATCCGAGAAAGAACAGAAGAGCACCAATTTAGTTCTGTAAGAGTGAATTCATTTTTCATAGCATGAAAGTCCTCAAGCACATAGGATGTGGGGAGATGTAAGTCTGTAGTCAAGCACAATTGATGCTTTTTCAAATATCTGAGTGTATCAATATTTTAAAACGCTAACGTCATGTTTGAAATTTAGTAAAAAGTGCCTAAAGGAAATGTCCTAGCTACTTTTTACCCAAGGAATCCTCCCAGATTAACATCCATTTCGTGTTCAAAATAATGAGGAATATGTAATGTTATTTAAATTTTTTCCAGAGTTATCGTCAGCCTTTTTGTCTTGTGAGTATGGGGCACAGACTTGCCTGGGTACCTCACGCTTCTGCCATTTGAACACAATTCTAAATTACCGTCCTAAAAATGAATAAGATACTTGTGTAAACAATAATAATGTATGAATGTAATGGAAAGTTTGTTATCCCAGAGTATATGGGTTCAGATTTAAGAGCCCCTAGTGCCTCCGTGTCCCACATTAGCGTAATCTTTTTTTACATCACTGTGGCCCAACGAGGCCAAAATTGCTGCACTAAATTTACAAACTGGCGCAATGCGTGCATTGCATCACTTTGTAACTCTTTGTGCTACATTATGCCTGGGTGTTCCCCCGTTATGGGGAACAAAAAAATGGCACAAAGACATTTAAGAGATTTCTTCGCCTCATTTTTTCTGCCACTTTTAACTCAGAGCAGGTGTTAAAAGGAGGCACACCATTGTTCACAATTGGCTTTGCAGGATTAGTGTGAACATTTTTCACGCTAATCCTACAACCTCCGAAATAGCATCACACTCTTTTATGCTAGTTCCCCTAAGTACCTCCATGGTGCGCCGTATCTTAGATATGGTGCATATATGGTGGCGTTAGGGGGGGCGGTATGTGGAGCAAGAAAAGTGACACAGCACTGGGTGCAGCGCCATTTTTCTTAAATCAGGCCCATAATGTCAAGGGTAGTTACAAGGTGCTTTGGAGATTGTCAGTGACACTCCACATTTGAGGAGAGGTCAGCTCAAAATGAAACAACTAATGAAGAGTATGGGTTTTACAGTTAAAAAGCAAGCTGCATTGAGAGGGGCTGAGATTGATAAAGAAAGTCTTACGAGACATTGTATAAAGAAAGTCTAATAAACCAATTAATATCCTCATAGGATTATCCCTGAATGGTGTAATGTAAAAGAAGCGTCTATAAAAGAAACAAAAATCAAGGTAAATATTTCAATTGATAATGTACAGAATTTAAGGATGGATAGGTGTGCATGGTTCCTAAAAGTGCCAAAAAAATGTACCATCATAGGTCAAAATATGTTGCTCTCAGCTGAGAAAATAGGCGTTTTAGATGATCGATGCACGGAAAAGGAGATTCAGCCTTCCATCCTTCCAAGATTGGAAAACTGACTTCTATAAATTGGGGAACTGATAATAATAATGATGAAGATGATGATAATAATAATATTAACAATAATAATAATAATAATAATTCTTATTATTATTATTATTATTATTATTATTATTATTATTATTATAATAATATAACAATAAAATAAAAAAAATAATGCTGATGACTATTATTATTGGCATTTATTTATATTGTTGTAATTATAAATTTTGAAATTTAACGTGTAGCACAGAAGTATTTGCCAGCAACACTAGCAATCTGTGTACTTTTTGCGATGGGCTATTCTCCTTCATTACAAAACCCTCTGGTAATGGTGTTTCTCCTGCTGAATTAACACACCAGCTGTTTATATTGTTGATCAACGAAGTTCCTGTTGACTGCATCACTTTTAAATTGTTCCAGCTAACTCCAGAGAAGGTTTTTACCTTCGAAGAGTTGCTTAGTGAAACTAAAAGCATTATTGTATGACTTGAGGAGCCAATGGGATGAGAAATATCAATTGCTAAGTCAGAAGTGCTATCTTGTAAAATTGTTATAAGGAAGTGGGAAGGTACACAATAACTTTTCAGTGAGAGATCTGCAGGTATCTAAGATTTCAGTAGAAGATTTTCAACCCTCTGACGGTTCATTGTGAGGTGGGAATGTAATGCACAGTTCAGTCAGATATCCATCTTACATTATAATTTCCTGCAATGCAAACACCGTAGGGTATAAGTTCATATATGAAATAACACGTCATGCCAATAGTTGCAACTGCACTGAAGGAATACAAAGTAATGTATGTCTTACTAGGTGGACGATCAAGTATAATACTTAAAGAAATCTACCTGGTAGTCTTGGAGGAGTAGGCACATATATTTTAAGTGCCTCATTCCACAGACCGCACAACAGCAAAGTGGCAGAAAATAGATTTAAAAAACTAATTTCATTGAACCATACCCCTTAGCAAAGCCTTTAGTAGTGAAAGACAAGTAACCTGTCAGAAATGTGCCTTACAGAATTGTACTGATGTGTGGTAAAAATAAATCCAGCAGAACTACTAATTACATAGAAAGAGCAAATGGTCAGATGTACAATAAAAGTGGTTTCCAAAGATGATTGAAGATTGCATTCTGACCACTAATTTATTTTGAAAACCTTCCTATACAGGTCCTTTCACAAAATAAATTGCAATGGGTCACGGAATATCTAATCCTAATTACCATTTATAGGTTGGCTGCAGTTTGTTACGCCGAGACTGGCCCCAATCACAAGGATGGTGTTGTGCAAGGCACAGCAGAATACCCTCACTGTGATTACATTTCAAAACGGAAAACTTTGTTTAAAAGGCACTCTAAGTTCCTTATAGGAACTGGGGCATCTTCTAAAAAATAAAGTTTTATGTTTTGGAAAATTTAGTGGGAGCAGGTAGTGTCCCCCTAGACCACTACCTTCTCCCATTGAAGCTACCACTTCGAATCCGAAAGAGGGAGGCATCCAAACGGGACTCCTTCCTCTTTGCATATCAGTTACCTTCTTAACTTGGGATTCTCAAACTATTATATGGTTTGTGGCTGGAGTTGTCATTGGAAACCATTAATATATAGGTTACTGAATGGCAGTTTGGCAGGGACACCACTAACTGTCCCATTTGAAATGGCGATTCACTAACAATTTCTAAACCCATTTTGCAATTCGGAAAAACGGTTCTGAATTGCCAAATGGGCTTAGAACATTTGTAGAATGGTTTTGTGGTCACAAATTCTGGCCCATATTTTTGAAATGTTTGTGCCAGCTTAGCATCATTTTTTTTATGGTAAAGCAGCGCAAACAGAACTCTATATTTATATTTTGATGCTAGACCCTTCTACCTACCAACGCAAAAACGACGCAAACCAAGGAAGCAGACCTAAAAAATGGCACTAATTCCAATTAGCATCAAATTTTGATGCCTGGTCATACCAGGTGATAAAAAGAGGCCCACACACCACCACTCAAGGAAAACATGCAGGAGCTTTTGAAACCTTCAGGAGAACATGGAAGTGGTACTGCTCCAGATTGGCACACACCGCAGACGTCAGCGAAGACAGCAGATTCCTCCACCACCATCACAGCAACCCCAAACACCACCACAGCAGCCACAAAGGCAGCACAAAAGGCGGTATAGGATCTTCAGACAGTGCACAACCATCCTTGGCCTCAGGGAACAAGATGTGATCCAGATATACAGACTGAACCAGGAGTCCATTGTACTCCTGCTGCACTACATTATGCCAAACATCACAGCAAGGGTGCAAACTCCCACTACCATGCCACCCATGACCAAACTCCTCACTGTCCTCCATATGCTGGCATCTGGATCTTTTCAGATAATGGGTGCACAAGTGGCTGGCATGGCCCAGCCATCCTTCTCGGTCCTCCTACCTAATGTCCTGGATGCTATCATATGCCTCACACCCCACCACATCTGCTTCCCAAACACCCAGCATCTGCAGCAGGAGACAAATCAAGGTTTTTATCAAATTGCTGGGTTTCTGCATGTGGTGGGTGCAATGGACTGCACCCATGTGCACTTGGTGCCACCTGCAGCAACGAAACACCAATATAGGAACCGCAAGCACACACATTTAATCAATGTGCAGGCCACTGTGGACCACCATGGGCTCTTCACCAACATCCTTGCTAAATATCCTGGCAGCTTCTATGATGCATAGATATTTTGCTATTGCACCATCAATGAGCAGTTACAGGATAGCCAATTTGGCAATGGTCTACTCATAGGTAAGCCACCATACCAGTCATAACACATACAACACACCAACCATCTAGGACAAACAAGACAAACACCACACTAAATACACATGGGCGGGGGTACATAGATGTACAGGCAAAAGGACATATGCAACATGCCACATTACACCGCACATATTGCACTTCACCAACACATACACCCACATGTATAACACAGCCACACCTTGATGGGCACACCACATGTGGACAGGTGGAGCTATGTCACATTTGCAAACAGAAGCTGCTCACAAACCACTACAAGTGTCCACAACTAAATGCAGATCACACACACAGTACACCAAACAAAGAAAGGCCCAGGCATGTCAAGGGCATAGGCCATGATCATTTTAAGAAAGTCACACAAAGGCACAGTCTCACGTAAATCATGATGTGCAAGCTTCTGGCAGAACCTAAATCAAATGCCACCCAAGTGCTACCATAACAAACTACTTATCATCTAAACATACGTGATATACATGTAGTGTGCACATACACTTGTCTGCTGATTGTGTTGCTCAAATATGAATACAAAATTATCTGCCAATAAAGGCCATGGGGCAGAATCATGAGAAATGGGGCAGCACCTACTCCAGTGCCACCTTATGTGCTCCCCTAGTGCCCCCTAACACTACCATGTCTGTTCTGTATAACAGAAACAGTCCACCATGGTGCAAAGTTTGTGAAAAAACTGTAAAAATCATGGATGCCATGGTAGGACTCTGTAGGAGAGCAGAGCATATACCTGACCTAACGTGCACCATACTAAGGGATCCATCTGAAAAATAGATGTGCCGCCTCCCAAACCCTGCACTGTGCATGTGTAGAAAGTGTCTGTGAGAAATGATGTATTGGAAGCTAGGAGATACTAGTGCACACAATTAAATCATCCTACTAATGTGTGATACACATCCTCATACACTTGATGGCTGCCACAAGCATCTTCTGCCACAAAGGGTCACAAAGTGTCACACTGCATGCGTGGTGCCACATGGTAACATGGACGGAACAGTATGGCTTTCTACGGTAACTATGGTGTCTCAACATCTGATATCATTGTAGTGCAAGGAGGTGGTAGGTTCCTTCCAACAACAGAACACTGCTTCAAGTATGGACTACACAACACCTTTTCCTAAATTATAACAATCATTTTGGGATCAACATCAACATTGGCCTTGAGCCACTACCCAAGATAGTCATGTCTATCAACACAGTCCAATGAAATCCTTTCACAAGAGCAGGAACATAACTATACCACAAGCAAGTCTGAGTCCCCACTCCAATTAAAACTAACAATGCCAAACCACAATCAAGCTTCACCAACACATCTTCTCTATTTCCTTTCAAGATGATCGAGGGTATGGCATATAGCTGTGGGTTATGACTCCATTTGCCAATTCCACAATGATGGAATAGCAGGCCTACAACGAGGGGCACAGGAAAACACGCAATGTGGTGGAGAGGACATTTGGGAAATCAAGATTTGGGTGCCTGGACTTGACAGGAAGAAGCCTCTTGCATGCTCCACCACTCCTATGTAAAATAATACTGGCATGTGCAACCCTCCACAACATCTGTGTCAGAACAAATGTTCCCGGGAATGACCAGCTTGATGTCCCCGAGGATGATGATGATGGAGCAGATAATTTGGAGGGGGAACAACAGAACACTACTGCATGAGTTCACAGGATACTCCACATTGTTGAGAACTTCTCATAGTTACTGGACTAACAACATTGCATTGAAAATAGCACAAATACAAAACTTTGCACCTGATTCTCCTTGGTCTACTCATTCTCCACTATATATACCATTGGAATGTGACTCGAACCTCAGGGAGCAGGTAAGAAATACAAAGATGACATGTATTGCATCAACATTGTTTGTGATGTAAGAGGGTCTACTGCCTCCATTTCACATATCAGTGAACCAGGCATGTGACTCCTGAAGGCCTAGATCCATGCACCACTACGTATATTGTGCCGTCAAGTGGGCAAGGTGCTAATACCTAGCCTATTCACCATAACAACACCATGCCTAACAGGATGTATGCAAGGGGAGCACACATAAGGTAGGGGCTGTCAACAAATGGATATTAAGTAATATTGGAACAGAACACTGTCACAACTCACAGTGATAGCTGCTTTGCCTGCATGGTAAGTGTGTGACAAGGGTAGGACATCATACGTAACTATGTACCTTCAGTAATTGTCCAGGGATTGTAACCAATGTCAGATGCTGACCCTGCACAGTGTATTCATGGGATAATGTTCTGGCACTGTCATTGGGTACAACTCTGACACATGGTGAACTGTACCTCACATGTGGCACACACACGTTGACTGTAGAGTGCGCAGTGCATTACTAGACAAAATAAGCAGCTAGTGGTACAGAATCATTATCCAAACACATGACCCATTGTCAGGATCCAGGAATGTATTGGGACAATGCACCACCAAATAATTGTCTGGGTCGCATGTAGGCAGAGTGTTGTATACCCACTCTGTACATGAGCTGCACACTTGTCACACAAATCTGCTATCTTGACACATGCCTAGAGCAAATCCAGATAAACATGTGAAGACTGATTTACGGGTGTATGTCCTAAGTAGCTACAGGTTTGCCACTATAAAAAATGCTTGACATGTGTCAGCATGTTTACCTAGTATGCTCTGTAGAACAACATCATACAGCACATAGCAATACACACCATTCATTGTCACTCACATGACAGAACAATTGCATGGTAGCAACAGTAACAATTTATCCCATATGTGTTTTGGCCTCCAACATCACAATCGGGTGTGGGATGTGCTACTATGTCCTGCATTGTTACATAATGTCTGAGACAATACATCAAACTGAGTAGGAGTAGACCTAGCCATATATGTTGCATTTGTCTAATGAAAAGTACAGCATTGGGATGATTTCACACCTCATCATTATTCAGTCATGGTAAAAGTTACCCAGGGTGTGGCACCCTAAGAAATGCATACCCATGTTCAACAGAGAATGTGGATGGACAGCTTCGAGACACCCACAGATACTTGCAAATACAACATGGGATGTCACTTGGAGACAACACAAGTGCAGTGGCAGTTGTAATGTCTTGTGTGCATGGCACTCATTACATCTCACAAATACTGTCAATGGAACCATAACTATCAAGTAGCCAGTAGTAGGGGATGTGTACACCTACAAATTATACAAGTCACATGTTGCATTATGTCCATGTATGAACAGACAATGTTGCTATAGAAGATGTGTACAAACTGCAAGCAGCCTAAAGAATGGGAGCAATGTAGAAGACAATACATACCTTACCAGTAATGTAGGAAAACATGGAGAAGGGACACACATAGAGCAAAACTGACTGTACAACACACCAATGTCTACATGTCAACATTTAACAAATGTACAGAGAGGGTGGCCAGGTCAGTACATAACCCAGTCATTTTGGCCACTAACATACCATAGCATTTGCCCATTGCATGCCACCAGAATAGGAGGCAGTGACAGACAACACCATCTGTACCCTGACACCTTTCCAACATTGAAGTCACAACAGATATACAGCCCCTAAACAAGCTGCCCATGGAAACAACTAAGGACATCAAATAATGAGAAGTGTCCTACAAGTTCAAGCAACCTAGCTCTGTACATGAGAGGGGAAGGCTGACATCAAGTACAACAGAGGAAAATGTGATAAACTGGTCTGTATGAGCACAATTGTGCATGTGTTTGTCTGCTGGGGAGTGTGCATGGTTCATGAAGAGTCTCGATCCCTGCTCAATAAACCCACACACCATTGTTCTGGCTATATTAACATATGCCATTGTCATGGCCTGATGCATGTGCACAGTGAGCTGAGTAAACTGGAGCACCATTAACCTGGCCCTTCACCTGCAACCATGGGTTTTTGTTGCCATACAAGCTCACACAGTTGTAATGATGAACAGACTGGCCTCTATGCCAGACTGCAACACTGCTACATAGAGGTATGCCATTGTATGTGATAGTCATAACAAACATGATGTCGACAAATGTGAGTGCCGAGTTGGAGGCATGCACAAATATACCACATATCTCAGCAAACATGTACCACTATAATGGCTGAGGTATGGCAATGTGTTTGGATTCTGAACAACAGGCAACCTAGAACAAAAATAAGGCCATAGGTATCACAAGATCAGTGACTGAAAGAAATTACCTTCACATGTTCCGACATACAGAAACATAGGTGGCACTGATGCATTTGTAAAATGCCAACATGTGTCCATGCCGGAAGATAGTAATGTGAGGTTTCACATCCCATGAACACACCACTGTCATCATATATTACAGAAATTACACTACACATGTCTTTACACACACACAGCATATACCAACTTTCACTAACAGATATGTTCATAACATCTCCTGCAACTAAGATGCATGGGGAACCAAATGCCACACGAGTAGCAAAGCAACATTAAGTAAAATCCAACAACACACCACAGAGTGGACACACATGCACATGCAAATTGCCAGGGGTAACGTCATGTCAATGCAGACCTAGTCCACTGAATACTCTGAGTCCAAATTGTCATGGTTGTCACATACCTTTCCATGTGTGGGATATAGGCCATTATATATATTGTGTTGTAGGTATGTGTACATTTGTATCTCAGACATAAGAATGTAGTCCACCGACAAATTAATATTCATATACATATGTATGTACATAGCACACATGTGCCAACATGTATGTGGACACAGTGTAGCTACACATGCACATATGCACAAGTTATAAGTAATTGCATGCAGCAGAGTCATAGACAAACCTATGGATTTGACATACCAATGTCACATTACAGGATAGTCACGCACCTGTAGCTCTACCATATGAACAACATTGTAGCACAGCCCATGTGACATGTTAAGTGAATCAGGGTACACTCAAGGCCTACAATGCAAAAATCCATGCAATTCTGTCATGCGGAAAAAAAATGATGCCTGAGCCCTGAGTGGCAATCACACGTTCATGCGCCTTTTAATGCACTGTGGTACAATTCCCCTAAGCTAAAAGATGCCTAGCCCCTAAACGTCTATAGCACATCCATAAGCAATTTCATACTCAATGTGAGGAAATCGACGTATGACCGTCATGCGTAAGAAAAAAATGACTGGAAATGTCATGTAAACACCCAGGAAGTGATGAAACAGGGCACCCTGCCTGCAACCATGGTAGAGTGAGTTAACTTCACAGTCTTATTGTATGTGACTCGGTGGGGATGTATGGAGCTGGTGCTGTAGGAATTTTGGAGTATTTTAAGTTTTCATTATGCTGTGTTCTGTAGGTGTTGTATTTTATTTGTCTTTAAACCTGTCTTTTTTATTGTAAGGGTACTGTTTCTGTCTCCGTATTGTGGAGTGTTTGTTTAGGGTAGTATAGTTGTTGGGGTAATTGGGGTAGTTGGGTTAGGTGTTAGTAATTTTTTGGCTGGGGGGTTTCATATGGGTAGTTCAGCACTACCTCCTCGTGATGCTGCAACTAGGTGGATGTGTCCTTCTAGGCTATCCGACAGAGGCAAGGAGGCTGCAGTGGGGCAAGGTGCTCCACCACCTAACATGGATCGTTGGGACAGGAAGGAACAACCACGAATTTAAGCACCGCTGGGCAGACCTCGTTACAAGGGAGCAAGATATGCTGGATCATCTGGGCATAGAGATTGGAGGAGCAGTTGGCAAGCCGCCTATTTCCATACAGCGTCCTTTCTTTTGTAAATGCATGGCAGTTGCAGATACAGTGAAGTGCTGAACGTAATGGTTCTGGATCTAGACATGTTGTATGCTACCTGTATGAAGAGTCCCAGCGTGACCTTAAGCATGCTATTCAAATGTACATTAATGAAGCTGATGCAAGGCAGATGTACCATTTTCCCTGCACAAACATTACAAAGGTTTGTGATGCATGCATATTGAGCAGCACCAAATGAGGCCTGCGCCATGCATCATGTATAGAAGGGTGTCCCGAAATCTGTTTGGGAGGTAAATTTACAAGCCGCTGAGTGTCAACACCAGGGCAGTGAGTGCTCTACGGGCGGCTAGAACGCAAAAATCCAGCATTCTCAAGAAAACGTAATTCATGCATTGTGTTGATATGTTGTTGTTTAACCTTTTGCATTGCAGAGTTCAATCCTGAAGACCTATTTTGAAGGTGCTTATAAATATTGTGCTTTTGCAATGTACTGCTGCAGGTTTTCAGAGTGTGTCAGGGTGTGGGCCCTTTCCAGGGCCTTCTAGAAGCTTTCCCTGCCTGGGTGTGGTTGTGGGTTGGGCCAAGACTCTATAAAAGGGAGTCAGCCCAGCTCCCCTTGCTCACTATTCAGAGGTCCCGGTACAGAGCAGCAGCAACTTCCTGAGCTCCTGTTCCGGTGGCCTACTTTGATCCTCCAGGCCTCTGCCCTTCATACTACTTTGGTGATCCTTAAGCAGGGCGGTAAGACAGTGGTTGGGCTGGGTCCCCGACCCCGTTATCGAGTGCGCTCAAGTTCTTGGGCCTAATCTTGCATGACAAAACAACTTTATTCTTGTGCTTGTAAATGTGCGCTTGGTCGTTTTGTGGCATTTGCATGCTGTTGTTCGAATCGGCAAGACGCATAATTCTTTTCCTGTGTGTTAACTCTTGAAATTCATTGTGCGCTACCATTTTATGGCATTTGCAAGGTAGCGTTCGAATCGGCAAGATGCGCAATTCTTTTCTTGTGTGTTAATTCATGATATTCCTTGTACGCTACCATTCCTTGGCAGTTTCATGGTGGCATTCTAATCGGCTAAACGCGCGATTCGTTTTCTCTAGCTTAATTCATGTTACTCATTGTGCGCTGCCATTTCTTGGCAGTTTCATGATGGCATTCGAATCGGCAAGACGCGCGATTCTTTCCTCGAGCTTCATTCATGTTATTCATTGTGCGCTACCATTCCTGGGCAGTTACATGGTGGCATTCGAATCAGCAAAACGCTCGATTCCTTCCTCGTGCTTAATTCATGTTATTCATTGTGCGCTACCATTCCTTGATAGTTACATGGTGGCATTCGAATCGGCAAGGCGCGCAATTCTTTCCTCGTGCTTAATTCATGTTCTTCATTAAGCACTACCATTCCTTGACAGTTACATGGTGGCCTTCGAATCGGGAATACGTGCGATTCGTTTTGTTGTGCTTTAACCCTTGATATTCATTGTGAGCTACCATTCCTTGGCAGTTACATGGTAGCCTTCGAATCAGCAAGACGTGCAATTCGTTTTCTTGTGCTTTAACCTTTGATATTCATTGTGCGCTACCATTCCTTGGCAGTTACATGGTATTCGAATCGGCAAAACGCGCAATTCATTTCCTGAGTGTAATTCATGTTACTCATTGTACGCTACTATTTTAATGCATTTACTTGGTGGCTTTCGAGTTGGCAAGTCACATGATTTATTCCTTGGGTCTAATTCGTGTTATTCATGGTGCACAATCATTCTATGGTATTTACTATTATTGTGAAAATCTGCAAAGTGCGCAATTCATGTTCTGGCAATTTTGAGAGAACAAAAAGCCAGTGTTCTAGATGTAATCTTATGTGTTCTTAATATGCTTCTCAACCACGATTCATATGATGCTTTAGAAAATCATTCAGATTGTTTCCTAATCCTCATGCAAAGGATAATACTGGACTCTGAAAATTGCATTTAACCTTTCTAGGTTCCCTCACAGGTATCCAGTCATCTTGAAGCCTAGTCATTTTAAGTTTATGCTTAGGTTGTTCATGTTTTCAGAATGGCAATGGTTAGAGTCATAGCCTAGTACTGATTCATATGATGTAATTTTTATATTGTGTGTTTTAACCTTTTTGCTTCCTACAGGTCTCCTTCCCAGCTGTTCCCTTCCTAATCCCCTTTTCCCCACTTGGACTCTTTTAGACTCTGTGACAATTCTAATCAGAGTATTTAAGCTGTCTTGTGGTGGAAGTGTTGGGAACGTGCACAGACCCTGAGGATCTGGTGACTCTGACACTGAGAGAAATAAGAAATCCCTTATTTCCATTTTTCATGCACTCTGAACGGCTGCTGAGAGCATAAATATAAATTTATGAGACGGGCCCCCATGTACTCAGCTGAAGTCGTGATGATCTGTTGCAACTCTTGCTGAGTACATCGTTTACCTACACAGAAATAGATGCAGTTGGAGCCTGTGTCATGCTGTGCCTTAATTCTCATTAGGCTCGCACATGGCAGGGGCAAGGGGTGCACTGAGGGCCACAAGGACTGTATTGATGCAATTGGTGCTGCACCACTGTTGTTCCACCGGCCCCTTTGTGTCATGGCCAAGGCCATGCAGGGGAGTTTGGCAATGAACTGGGTCCAGGCTACTAGCACTTTCCTGTTCCTGGACATAGTGTATGACATACAGGGGGTCATTCCACCGGCCGCCAGGGCCACCGACCACGGGAGCACCGCCAACAGGCTGGCGGTGCTCCCACGAGCATTCTGACCGCGGCGGTTCAGCCGCGGTCAGAAGCGGAAAGTCGGCGGTCTCCCGCCGACTTTCCGCTGCTCGGGGGAATCCTCCATGTCTGCGGAGCGCGCTCCGCAGCCATGGGGATTCTGACACCCCCTACCGCCATCCTGTTCCTGGCGGGTCTCCCGCCAGGAACAGGATGGCGGTAGGGGGTGCCGCGGGGCCCCTGGGGGCCCCTGCAGTGCCCATGCCCATGGCATGGGCACTGCAGGGGCCCCCGTAAGAGGGCCCCGCAAAGTATTTCAGTGTCTGCCATGCAGACACTGAAATACGCGACGGGTGCAAACTGCACCCGTCGCACCCCTGCAACTACGCCGGCTCAATTCTGAGCCGGCGTCCTCGTTGCAGGGGCATTTCCTCTGGGCCGGCGGGCGCTCTTTTGGAGAGCGCCCGCCGGCCCAGAGGAAATGTTAGAATGGCCGCTGCGGTCTTGTCACCGCGGTGCGGTCATTTGGCGGCAGAACCTTGGCGGACAGCCTCCGCCGTCCGCCAAGGTTAAAATCAGGCCCACAGTGTATACTATGTCTATTACCACACACATGTGTTGAGTCAGTTCCACAGGCCTGCCACTTCTCATTGACAGTATGGGACTGCTCTGAATCTGCTCTATTACTGGCACATTACTCAGTGACCTGCACCAATAAATGCATCCTTGGACCACAGAGCAAGTGTGTCTGTGTTGAGGCATATGTCCATGCCCATGTTCTTATCCCTCCCTGGACAAATAATGGTATACCATGGCAACAATGGTTGGCCACACACTATTGGCAATATATCCATGATTTCAATCAGTCAATGTGCAGGTAAGTACAACTATTTTCACATGAGTAAACTCCCATTGCACTATCGATTGTGTGTGTTCCTTGCAATGGCACACACATATTACTTACTTCACTGAAGGATGTATCACAGCATTCCTCAACACCTTGGAATACCCACACAACCCCGGGCAGTAATATGTCAGTTTGCTGTGACAATGAGGAAGATGTCTACAACATTTTAGGCAGGCTCAAATACTATGAATGTCACAATGGGACAGCCACTGCAACAACCATCGCATGCCCCTCCGATGCAGTAGACAGTGCCAAGCAGTCCCACATGGTCATGGAGGTGTAGAGCCAACAGACACCTACATGACAATGCCATGAATAAATGGTGCAGTGAGAAGCACCACAGAAGTGTCAAGGACAGTGATGGTTTGTAGGTGCATGGGTCTACATTATCTGAGACTATGTCTGATTGACTGATCATAAATGTTTGTCAGTTGCTCTGATCTACCACTAGGAAGACTTGCTCACTCTGCCTAATAAGTTGACAGTAAACAAAGTTGTCCATTAAATGATATGCACAAATCACACTAAGCAATGTTTTCCATTCATGTCTTATAGGTAGACCTCTGCCCTGCACAATAAATGAGGTTGCCTGATTTGAAGACCCCCATGCATCCAGTAAGTGCCATCTAGTGTATCATGTGTGCTAATCCAGGGTTTGGTGTGAAACAGTCTGAAGTGTTGAATGCAATGAAAGATGGTTTTTCCTGACCAATTGTATGATATCAGTGGAGAATGGATGTTGACATCATATCTGTTGGAATGTTGTGCAATGAGAATGGCTTGCTTGTAGCTCAAGGGGCAACATGTGCAGACATGGTATTGTGTGTTATAGGAATTGTAATGGCAGGCCACTTATTAATTGATGTCTACCATGATAGGTCTCAGGGCAGCTGTTCATGTGCATAGCATGCTGTTGACAACCACTTTGTCACAGCAACATTGTCAGCACTGCGTGTCACACATAGCTTATAAGACTGTACCAATGTGGGTTACATCTGCGGAGGTCTCTGGGGGGCTTGTGTAGGAGAAACATACACCACAGGTGTCTCGGTACCTTTCAAATATAATGAGTCTGTAGTACTGCAAGGAGCCATATTGTGCTGTACAACAGTCAATAGTGTACACAATTAGTAGCCAACTTAGCTCCAGATTTTTGTGGAAAAGTTTATGATTCTTCCCACGCCAGATCTCAGCAGTTTTCACAAGATGGTACTGCCACCATGATATTTGTGAGTGATGTAGGTCACATCACATATGCATATGATGTGAATGATGTGTGCTTATGTGGTACTTTGATGATGTCTGACATGCATGTGCAAATTATGTAAAATGTTTCAGGATAATGTTGCAGCACGCAGTGCAGTGCCAAACTCACTGTGGGCCTAAGGGCACCCATACAGCCACCATGTGTGTGCCGTTTATTACATGTAGCACAACGTAGCACATTGTAGGGGGCTTTATTTCTGTAATGTGTTGACAACTTTGATCTGCATCGCAGGCTCTGGCCAGTCTTTCTGGGAACATTATATCAGTTGTACATGTGGGCACATCATGGGCAATGGCACTCCTCTTTGTAACGTATGCTCAGGCCAGGTCTTACACCAGGACACATAAATGTTGATTTACCGAACCTTAGAATAGCCAGTGGTAAGTTACCAGACCTCCTATCATATGGCCCCAACCTTGCATCCAGGATGACTGGGCAAGCCTTGATGTTTTACCAGGGGTGTTGAGGTGATGGATTGCATGCACAGCACCGCTTATGCACAGGGACACAGGAAATCCAGATTTGTTGGGGCAAGTGTTCCTCACAAGTTCGATGACACAAATGTTGTTAATGGACAATTTTGTCCAATCAGCTCTGGGTCCTGTTGGCTAACAATGGATTGCCATCATACCAGTGACATATACATGATACTGTTGATGGACGGTATGAAATAGTCATAGATGAGGAGTAAGTCATTGTTAAGGAATGTGTGTTGGAACTGTATGTGTTATCTACAGTTGCAGTGTACATAATATGTCTGTACAACCTCCACTGAATGTTGATACTGATGCTTGCTTCTCCTCATATTTCAACTGCCAACATAACACAAGACCAGAGGCGAGCTTTCCACAAGAGGGCTGAACGCTACCTCCACATAATGGAGGTTGAGACCGGATACTGCAGAGTAGGTAAGAGGTTCCACAGTGAGAAGGCATCAGGGGAATGGAGTGTGTTTGCACATGGTGGACCTCCACAGCAGCCACACAAGGACACTGAAGCAAAATCATCAGAGGTGCAGGGGGCCACAGCTAGACCAAGGCCTTCTACCTCAGCTGCACCAGTCATAACTCAGCGTTCAGCCACCCACTGGAGTTGTCCCGAGCCAGTTCGAAAAAGACATGAGAAGGGACATGGGCAAGATTTTAGCCAGACTTAAAAAATCTAGAGGAGGAATTAGCAGAGAACCAGAGGATACATTAAGAAGGAAATGAAAAAAAGCAGAGAAAGAACTTTGTGTGGCGTACATCCTCCCGGTTCCTTCCTCACCCTTTTACTGTTTTAAATAGTTTTAGATTGTTTTTAAATGGTTAGTTTTAGGTTAGTGTAGGGTAGGCATAGGTTAGGTTAAGTATAGTGGGAGGTGGGTTTTTCTAATTTATTTTAATGTTGGGGGGTTTGGTGGGGTGGGTCATGCTGGGGTATTTGTGTATAAAAAATATTTTAAAAAATATATATATAAAAATAATAAAAAATTACCCCCAAAAAGATATATTTGTTTAGGCCATAGGTTAGGTTAATAAATGTGTAGTCATAGTTTATGTTGTTCTACTTGTATTTTGTCTCTTTAGGATGAGGGACCAATGCTTATAGTATGCTGCTACATGTATAAGATGCGTTTAGAATAGGTTAGATAAGTGTAGTTCTTAGTTAAGTATAGTTAGTATAGGTTAGTTTAACATAGGGTAGGTTTTAGTTATTCATTTGGTATGTGGTTTTAAAATAAATCCTGTTCATCTTAGCCTAATATTTTTGTCATTTGATTGGGTGTCTGGGAGTTCTCATGAGTGTACTTGCCAAGTTAGGGGAATGGCCTAAGGTATGCTTACTGTCTTGATTTCCCAGGTTTTACATGTGCATCCCCTATGGCCAAGGAGATGTCAGAATGGCTGCAATATTCTGCCTACTAGTGCATACATTTGCCATCCAGTGCCACAGCCATTCACAATATGTATGTATACTTTATCTTGGACAGGTAAATATGGTACATCATCTGTCATTGGTGGGGTCTACAATTTCAATGTTGGCAAGTGTGGTACATCCGACAACAGGAACATTTGGAACTGTATCCTGCAACACTGATAAGTGGCCATCACTGATAAGGATAGCTTTTCCTGTACCACACAAATAAGTTGTACTGGTGCTCCAATCTGGGTAAATTACCATTGATTTGGTTCAGAGCCATATATGCTGTATGTCTACTTCAAAGGATATCAGTTCAAAATCATATAGTATACTCAGTAAGTTGGTTGTAGCCGAAAACACCATCATTCAGCTTTCCCATGTTAGGATCCTAGTGTGTGGCTTAGTGTCTGACAGTCATAAACTTGTGTACTGATATTTTGTGTACATTGACATGGATTGACACAATGATATCTTTTAGCTGATTGATGGATCACAGTAAACATAGAAATGCTACATGTGTGCAAGGTGCTTTATTTACAGGTGCAATTGTAATTGTGATTTCCATACAATATCGATTTCACAGACCATATGAGCGAACGTTAGCCATATGTAGCACAATGTGAGTCCAGGGTTGAGGATCATGTCATGAGACATGGTTAGAAGTAAAGTGCGTTAGTGAGGAGTTAAAAAAATTGCCAATTGATATGGAAGAGACAATGACATCACATAGCAGACAATTCAACAGTGGTTAGGTGAAGAGGGCACATTTCCTAGTGTCACAACACTGGCATGATTTTAAGCCCAGAACTAAGGGGAAACTGTCCATGTGGCAGAGACTGGTGCTAATGGGTGAATTTCCTTGTGAATATTATTCCTTCCACATCTTCATCCTCTGAAGTGTGTGGTGCCTCCTGTGCCATGGATGATGAAGGTGTACAGTTAGAGGGGGCCACACACACTTCAGGGGATAGAAATGTGGAGTCAAAGGTCCCGGCAGCTGCCATTTGTAGTATCACATAAGATATCACTGTGGCATGGAGGTACTGCTGATTTTTCAACACCGCAACAACATCCAGGTGGTAGGCAGCCATGTTTTCCCTGAGGGAGGCCACTACCAACTGGATGGACTCCAGGGTATTCTGCATGCTGCTGGCAGTTAGGGAGGGTATTTGTTGTAGCCTCTGCTTTATGAAAGAAGCTACATCTACCAGAGACTTCTGGAGTCCATGTAGCAGGGAGTGGGTGCCTTTGAAGGCAGCTGAGTTGTCCTTATTTGAACTGAGGCACGTCTTCACTCCCTCTAAGCTTCCTGCCATGGTCTCCATCCCCACCCGCACCTGCTTGGCCAGATCCCGCTGGACAACCCCTGTGCTCTGAAAGATGATCTCTGGGTTCTCGGAGTCCAGGTGGCTGGTGGCATGTGTTGGTGGCTGGGTGGTTCATGTGGAGACCCTGTAACACTGTGTGTCCTCCCTGTGACTGGAGGTGGTGTATGGAGTGATCCTAGGACATCCTGGAGAGCCTGTTCATTGATAGTTGTCAGCTGGTCATCCATGTCATTAGAAAAATCCAGGACAGGCAGGTCGGCAGGACGTAAGCCAATATCCTCTGCAATGAGATAGCGTAAAATCAATATTCAATTGTATTGGCTGTTGACATGGGACAACATGTATTTGCTACTGGAGGCTCAGTGACATGTCACTGACCCAAGGTTGTGGTTATTCTTATGTGTAGCATTGTGCTTCACACATGGGTCAAGTTCACTAGTAATGGAAAATGACAGAGCACAAAGCTGCGCTAAAAGTGGCAGCGCCCGGCTGCATCATTTTCATAAAGCATGGTTGTGCCATATTTATTTGTATACGGCACACTCCTGTGTTGTCCCCTGCTCTGATGCTAAACTGAGCTGCCTAATGCCAAAGCAGGCATCCTTGCACCATTGTGCAAGGGTGTCTGCGTTGAAAGGTTTGATTGTTTATTGTGTGGGAAGGTGTCCCTTCCTGCACATACGCAATCACTACTGGCATTTCAAATTAATTTTTATTTGCTGCAAGGGACACCTTCCCGTACATTGACAATCATGTCTGGCATTTTGCTCTTTCTATGCATGCTGCAGAACGCAGCACACATAGAAAAAGCAAAAAATGAGGTGGAATAAAAGTATACCTCCTCGCACTTTGCTAACATCACCCTTGGAGTAGCTTTAGATTTTCGCGCTGCCTCAGGTTTACTAAAACTCTTAAACCTGAGACAGTGTCAAAATTCAATGGGTGTTGTGTTGCTGTGGCACACCCACAGCAACACCCATTGCATGCCCCGTCCACACAAAGGGCTGCTTGTGGAGGGGCCATATTTACAGGGTGGCATTAAGCCACAAAAAGTGGCTTAACACCACCTTGTAAACACAGCACAGGGAATTTCACTACTGGAGCATCATGAAAAAAGTGATGCTCCAGTGGTGCTAGGGGCTCATAAATATCCCCCTGGGTATTTTGGAGAATATGTAGGGGCCCAAAGTGCCACCTGAGTGTAATTTTTGATAAGGCTTAGGTGGCACAATGCCCTGCTCTGTATATACTTTTTGTGCTTTGATGTCACCTTGTAAATATGTTTCCTTCCCACCCAGCACTTTGTGTAGAAGGTGTGTGCAATTGATGTTGCTGTGGGCATTCCACGGTAACACCCATTGTGTTTCGACACTGCCTCATAATTTGGACTATTTGTATACCAGACTCTGGGCCAATATCTGACACCAGCCCAGGGGTCGGTTTAGCATGGCAAAATCTAGGAGTAATGCTTACATTTCTACTGGATTTTTCTGCCTTTTACTATGTGTGCTGCATTCGGCTGCACACAGAGTAAGAACAAATAGCACTTTAGGTCCCATATTTATAATTTTTTAGTGCCGCATTTGCCTCATTTTTTTATGCAAAAGCGGTGCAAACTTACAAAATACAATTGTATTTTGTACATTTGTGCAGCTTTTGCGTCAAAAAGTGGCACAAATGCGGCGCTAAAAAAGTATAAATATGGGCCTAAGTTTGTTATGCTTGGCTATGTTCCTTCCTGACAATAAACATTCTCCCCTAAATGCAGCCATCCTTGCACCATGGAACAAGGGTGGCTGCATTAGTGCACACATCTAGGGCCAGATGTAACAAACTTTTGCGAGTCGCAAATGGCCCGATTCGCTATTTGCGACCCAGCAAAATCGGAAATGGGATGCAAAAATCCCATTTCTGACTCGCAAAATGCGATGCGAGCCGGTACCGACTCACAAAATTTGCGACCCCATTTTGCGACCCGCAAATAGGAAGTCGCAATTTGCGAGTCGCAAACCATATGCAATAGCAACTCGCAAATTGCGACTAGTCGCAAAAAGCCCATTTTGCACGTCCAATTTACCACTAACTCAGAGCAGGTGGTAACCATTACCAAAGTATAAAAGGAGACCCAGAAGGCATCTGGTTACTCAAGATGGCGGAGATATACTTGATAGCAGTGAGGAGTGGAGAGCCCACGCAGCCCAGCAGAGGAGGAGGAGGAGCCAGAGACAGGAGAAGATTTACAGAACAAGGCAGACACTCTTCCAGCAAACTGAGGAGGAAATATATGACAAATACAGACTTAGCAGCGCAGCTATACTAGATTTAATAGATTTACTCAAACCACAGCTAGAACGCCAGACTGTGCGTGGCTGCGCCATCCCTACGCATGTGCAAGTGCTATGCTCACTGCACCTCTTGGCCTCGGGTAGCTATCAGGGGGTCATTGCTGTGGCAGGTGGGGTATCCCAAAGTCCACTATCAAGGTTCCTCAGGGCATTCCTAGATGCCTTACTCACACACATGTCCCGATACATATACCTACCCAGGAATGAGGCAGAAATTAACAGCACCAAGTTGGACTTTTACCGGATTGCCAACTTTCCCCATGTCATAGGGTGTGTAGACGGGACACATATTCAAATATGCCCTCCTGCAAACCTGGAATATCTGTCCTGCAATAGGAAGTGTACCCACTCACTCAATATTCAGGTGGTTTGTGACGCCCATTATGTCATCACTGACAGGGTTGCTAAATTTCCAGGCAGTACTCATGACTCCTACATTTTTATGCACTGTGGGATAAACCAACGCCTGGAACGTGGGGAGTTTGGAGATGGATACCTCCTAGGTAGAGCTGCATACACCTTGTAGACATGCACACAGATCAATGTGCAAACCAGCCATGCCTTGCTAACAGTGTACGTTTTGTGCCCATCAGGTGACAGTGCATATGCACTACGGCCATGGATACTGACTCCGTTCTTAACACCCAGCAATGAATGTGAGAGGCGATACAACAGTGCACATAAGAGGACCAGGAACATAATTGAAAGAACCTTCGGACTGCTGAAAGCAAGGTTCAGATGCCTCCACCGAAGTGGAGGTGCCCTCCAGTATACCCCCATAACGGCTTTCAAAATAGTTGTCGCATGCGCTATCCTGCACAACATTGCCACCCGACGTGGGCTACCTCTCACCCCTGCAGACCCAGATTCGGAGGATGAAGAGCAAGAGCAACCACATCGCCATCATGGGGATAGGAGCATCGCAAATCAAGGCAGACTGAGATGGGAACACATTGCAAACCAATACTTTGGAAGGTACGTGCCAACTTCTACCATACTCACCAATAGAACAAACACTCCATGTGGTAAGTGGAATGAACAAATGATTTAATATGTTCAAAAAACCAAACTATATACAAGGAAAAACTGTTCAGGGACTTCAAAAGTCCACCTGGCATGGGACACATTGCCATCATGTGCCCCAACATCAGGGACAGTGTTTAGGTCACACCCTACGGCGGGCTCGGCCAGCCTGGCTGGTACTACTTGGGTCAGCAGTGCTCTGCCTTGTACTCCCACTCCATAGCACCCTGGTGTCACCGGCAGAGACACTGCTGACAGTGGAGCCCTCCTCACTGTCTTGTGGGGTGTCACCTGTACCCCTGGACACCTGCCGTGCCTCCATGAGGTCTATTGCATGGGTGATCCGGCCCAGTCCCCTTGCCACATCACCCGCAAAGTGGCCCATGTCAACCTGGAGGCTGACTGTTCTCCTAGACAGCCCAGTTGTGTTTACTGCCAGCCTGACGATAGAGGAGGCCATCCTGTCCAGGCGTTGCAGCAGCAGGCGGTCCCTGCGCCGCGCACCGTCACTCTGCGTTAGCAGTCCAGCCACCAGTTCGCGCATTGACAGGGCAAGGTCACCTGTGTTGTTCCCAATGACCTCCAGTTGTGAATGCACCTGCTGCATGCTGTTGGCATGGTTCCTCTCAAAGCGCTGCAAAACCCCACTAATCCTCTTTAACTGTTTGTTTTTCAGGCACTGACCCCGTAGCAGTTGGGCCTCTGTTGGTATTGTGGAGGGAAGCCCTGACTCTGCCTGCTGCTCTGCTGTCATCATCCTGCGTCGCCTGCGCAGCGGTGGAGGCCCTGTGATGTCTGATGTGACACTCTGGCTTGTACCTGGTGCAGGCTCCAAGACCACTGTTGCAACAGGTGTTGCCAGAGAGGGGATGGTGTTGGTGGTGCAGGTGGGAGTGGTGGCTGATCCTGTTGTCTCCTCTCGGTGCTGGCTGACCATTGGCACCTGGCTGCTTGAGCTGGTGGGTGTGTCTTGTGGGAGAGCTGTGGGACATGGGGAAAACACTGTCAGTGTCTGCTATCAGTTAACAACTTCTTAATAAACAATAGCCTATGAAATGCCTACTTGACTATATTGCCCATAATGCATCATTCTGGTGTTTGCTACTCTGAAATGGAGCTATCTTGGTTGTGCATGCCCCTGTGTACATGGTGGGTGGGGGTATGGCATTGATGGGGGTACAGGCATATCACATGGTACTCACCGGTTGATGGTCCGGGCTCAGAGGTGTCCAGTTCTCCAATTCCAGTAACAGCCTCCGGCTCTAGGGTCTCCTCAACCCTTTCCTCCAGGGGTGTGGGTGGTGGTATGGTAGATGGTCCCCCTCCTGTGCCTCTCATCTCCCGTAGCCTTTCTGCCACCCTCTCCTTGGTCCGGGAGCGGAGGTCGTACCACCTCTTCTTTAGTTTGTCCACACTCCGGTGGCTGACCCCCAGGGAGTTTACCTTGTCCTGGATATCCTGCCAAATTTGTTTTTTTTCAGAGTCTGGCCCAGTGAGGGCTGCCTTGCCAAACAGCTCATCATGGTGCTGACAGCACTCATCCGTTAGCACCTCCAGCTCTCTTCCTGAGAGTGTCAGCCATGGTTGCTGGTGCTCTGTTAGCTGTGCTGCAGTTAAAAAGGGTGTGGTCCTCCCTCCTCCCAGGTGTATTTGTAAACTTCCTGGCTTTGATGTCATCATCATGTGCCAGGAAGTGTTTTCCTGAGTGTTCTGGAGTGGTTTCTAGAGTGTTCTGCAGCACCTGCTTTCAATTTTCAGCACAGTCGCAATTTGTGACACCCACTTGCAAATTGCGAGTCCGTTTTTTGCGCGGTTGCAAAAAGCGACCTCGCAAACAGCGGACTCGCTATCTGCGGTGCGACTCCGGGTGCGAGTCGCAATTTGTCCGCGCACTTTCTCCCTGCATTGCAGATAGCGACACTCAAATTGCGAGTCGCAAATGCTCGCAATTTGCGAGTCGCTATTTTTTTCCTACCTACATCTGGCCCCTAATTTCTACTATTTCATCTATTGGACATTCGCTATACCCCACTATCTTTAACCTATCAAATTAAACAATAGGTAATCCTAATCTTCACCCCATATTGGTTTGCAAGTCTTTGATTGGTCTTCATAATTGACGTCTTCAGAGGTGGCATGTCCAGTGTGACTTCATCCCTTTGTTATTCTTTGCACATCTTTTGGTCAGCAGTTCCATTTTCTTCACTGGTTTGAATGACCTTGTACATTACATTAATCTACACTGTTTCAATTCATTTTTAACATTTAGTTTTCAAGACGATGAGAAGCAGTGGGAAACGGATCTACATGGTTACATTCATCTTCCAAGTTTGAAGAAAAAGAACAAGCAGGGTCATGGCCCCTTGTGAGTCAGCACACTGAAAAATAGAAAAATGCATTTAATATGAGAGCCAAACATCTAAGCTGCAGCTCATGCTAACTTAAGGCCTATGAGGTTTCCAATACAGATTTAATAACGCAAATGTTAGTATAAGCTCATTTGAACGTAACATAAACATTTTGGTCATCATTATTAATTTGTGTATACATTGATGGCCACTCTCCGTGGTCACAATTCAAGCGCACGTCTAAGCAAAATTGCTATTATTACAGTTTTCTATGCGGCAGTATCACACCTTAATTCATAAACATTTCATGTGAATATAGATTATATAAGCTACACTCTCTCAGGTGGATTGAAGAAGCGCAAAGAAAGACAATTCTATGGATGTAGATTAATACCAACAGGGAACAGGCAGAGGCTGAGAGGGCTAAACATGTTCAGGTCATACTGTTGGTTTGAACTGGACACATCTTATCATTTGACTCAGACCTTAAGGGATTTAAAGTGAGAGTGGACTTGGATAATGCAGCAACTTCGGATGCCACGCTGTGGGGACCAGATCTGACCCTAAAGATGGCCAATTTGTTGACTTGAATGCTGGTGTGCAAAGGAAGGATAGGGTGAGTATTGCATCTGAAGAATAATCAACACCTTTGACCGGGCTGCCCATATGGGTGGCAAGCTCTGTAGTTGGTGAGGGTGGAGGGTGGGTGCATATAATGGTCAGTTTCTTTATTTTTCCTGATTTCTGGTGCTGGGCTGGAATATACTTCTTTTTGAGGTTTTGCTTTTTATATCCTGAATCAGACCCACCAATAATTTTCTTCAGCATCTTTTATTGTGATGTTTGTGGTGGGGTTGTTGGAAATTTTTGAATGCCTCACCTTAGGTAAATTATGTTGATACTCAAGCATGCCAATTACTAGCATATGTAAGATGTGAATTTAAATATACATTGAGACAGTAGGTGTTATCTGTTATCACTTTGCATCAGTAAAGGGCATTGTACCTTTGGGTGCCTTGCTTTGTACTAAAATAGCTCACCAAAATTACATTACCTGGAATGTCTTGGGCACTCTGGTGAAGAGACATAGGGGGTCATTCTGACTCCCGCCGGCCGCGGTAACCGTGGTGCCGGCGGGAGCCGCCAGAATACCGCTGCGCGGTCAGAAGACCGCCGCGGTTATTCTGTGTTTCCCGCTGGGCTGGCGGGCGACCTCCAGAAGGCCGCCCGCCAGCCCAGCGGGAAACCCCTTCCCACAAGGAAGCTGGCTCCGAATGGAGCCGGCGGAGTGGGAAGGGTGCGACGGGTGCAGTAGCACCCGTCGCGATTTTCAGTGTCTGCATGGCAGACACTGAAAATCTTTTAGGGGCCCTCTTACGGGGGCCCCTGCAGTGCCCATGCCATTGGCATGGGCACTGCAGGGGCCCCCAGGGGCCCCACGACACCCCTCACCGCCATCCTGTTCCTGGCGGTCAAAACTGCCAGGAACAGGATGGCGGTGAGGGGGTCGGAATCCCATGCCATGGGAGGATTCCCATGGAGGATTCCTCAGGGCAGCGGAAAACCGGCGGGAGACCGCCGGTTTTCCGTTTCTGACCGCAGCCATACCGCCGCGGTCAGAATGCCCTTGGGAGCACCGCCAGCCTGTTGGCAGTGCTCCCGCTGTCCCCGGCCCTGGCAGTCCATGACCACCAGCGTCAGAATGACCGCCATAATTCTCACATATTTGAGAAGAAGGACAGTATGGATTGCTTGTCTGAAGAAGACTGATCTCCAGCTGTAGTGTTGGAAAACGTCATAGAAATTGGTGAGATCAGTTTTGTGGTACAGCTTATTCATTTTTCTCACAGGTGTCATTGTGGTGGATTTCTGCTAAGGTCCAATGTGTGGTGCATAAATTGCACATAGATACTGATGGCAGTATTAGAATAGTGGATAATGTACTGGAGAGCACATATTTGATCTTGGCCATTATATATGCTCCCAATGTGCACCCAGTGCATTTTCCTCAGGTAGTGGATCTGATCTTATTAAGGTCCGAGAGGCCAATTGGCTTTTGGGTGAGGATTATAATATGTTAATGGACGTAACTAAGGACAGGTAGGTTCCACAGTTTTAGGGCTGGTTATGTCAGCTTCAGTCACAGGGCTTTGCTCAAAGGAGGAATATGTGGGGCCTGGTGGTAGGTCAGAGGGAAACACACCCAGAGGTGTTGGAGTGTTCATTTTACTCACTTATGTGAAATATACATACCAGACTAGACATGTTTATGTTGAGGTTGGGAAGTACTATGGAAACTGTGAAAGCAAAATACCTAGCCCATGCCATCTCAGATTATAACCCTTTCTCACTGATGGTGAGACTAGCTTGGATCAGTCCTCTGATTCCCTGTGTGGTAGCTGAGGAGGTGCATTATTGGACACTGTGTTTCATTCAGAGGTTGGAGATGGCATTAGCCTTTATTTGCAAGACAATGAGGAGACAGCATCTGCTAGGACTATCAAATGGTTCTGGGATATGCATCAAAGGTACCTTTGGGGTTACGAAATTGCTGAACTACCAAATATTGGAGAAATAGAAGCTAAAACATGAAGAAAATGTGAGTGTCTGAGAAGAAATAGGGTAGGCAGCCCAATTACATACCCTCAAAGATGTGACAGACTTACATTTGTGGTTAGGCCAAGTAGAATGCAATTAATATGTTGCATGACTGACCTCAGGAGGGGCTAGGTTATACAAGTTTCCATGCCAATGGTGGGAGGAGGAGACAGATCTTATTGCAACAGTCTTCTTGTCTTGTCGAAAATCACAACAGAGGGAGAGGTTGAATGGGGAACTCATTACTAGGGGCTTAGTCATTGCTATTGATCAGCTAATTAGGGGAAGGCCCCCCATATAGATGGCCTGCCAGTCATATCTTATTTCACATACAGGACCAAGTTCATTCCAAAATTGCTTGCATTGTATATGGAGTGCAAAATATGAAGCAATGCACTGGTGAATAGGCTGCCTCCACTAATGACTCTGTTGGTGGCTTCATCCCCTATCGGAGTACACATGTAAACTTTGCATCAGCTATTTAATGTGCTAGACAAAACATGGATATCACCTAAGTGGCCCACGGTTGCCTCTCGGGAAATAGAAAGAAAAGGCGTATGAAACCCAATCCTGGATAAAATGGGTGTTTGGGCCCATTTCTCATTTATTGAAATGGGTGTGCCCATTGTATTCAGAGATAGCAGGTAGGGTGTCATTTCTGACAGATGGAGGGTGTTTAAAGGCACAAAGCAGTGTTACTTCCTTTCCCCTATTTTATTTTCTCTAGCATTTTAGCCACTGGCCAGTTTCCTATGGGATGGCAGACTGGGGTGGAGGAATAGGTTAGCATTGAAGCCTCATGTGGTTTCATTATATGCTGATGGTGCATTGTTGTACTTGGAGATGCAAGGAACATCTAACTTAATGTGCTAACACTGCTGTCCAGCTTTGAGGAAGTGTCTGAGATTAGAGTTGAGTGTGATAAATCAATATTATAACCATTTCATGCCTCTGAGGAACTTGACTGGGTAGGAATTTACCACAGTCAGATCCTCGGTCCCATTTTGGGAGTAACTACCCTTGTCACTGTTGGGTAGCGTGGCAATACTGACAATGGTGGTTTAACCTCAATTGCTATAATTTTTCAGGCAGTACAGGTGATATTACAACTAGCCTTTTTTCAGCAAATTCATAGTCTGTTCTCTGATATAGCGAAGAGTGATAGGAGAAAGAGATTGCCCATAGAGTAAATGATGTTCACAGTGTTAAAGGGTAGTATGAAGTGATTAATCTAGAGATGGAATATTTGGAAGCACAGCTGGTATGGCGATGGGTTGGATTGCTGACCTGACTGGTAGGGAGGTTCAGGATATGGTGCTAGGTGTATGAGATATGCCAGTGCTCATCTCGTTACTGGGGATGAAAAAACTTCAGGGAGGAATCCCAGTGCACTAAGGTAATTTATTATTGTTGAGTAAGTTATGGTTTGAAGATGGGAGTCAAATATGCCTATGTCCCTGATATACTGTTGTGGTTGTTTCCAAAATTTGAAGAGAAAGGCAGAATTGTGATAGGAAACTATTGACTGATGTTATGTACAGTAAGCAATTAATTTGCTTTGGGTGTGTTAAAATATTTTGAAGAAATTTTAGCAGATTCTGGCCTTCTGGTGGGACATGTCTTAGCACATGTAGCTTTCCAGAGGGATGTGCACTAATAAATTCCTGGTGCCCAAAAAATCCATCTATGTGTTGATATTGGAAATCTGCAAGCATGCTCTCTCATTATTGATTGCTGCCTTACCACCTAAATATTTTGTGAACATAACAAGGCTCGTGTGAGAGGGCTCACTGGGAACCGAAATTACAGAGGATGTATGAGATAATATTCTAAAATACGTCCAGTAGATTTCTAGGAACCTTTATTTTCGATTCACTAGAGTAAATTATGTTCATCAACCTCTTTGTCATCAAACACAATCGCCAAAATGTATGTTGGGGCTAAGCATGTGTGCCCCAGATGTATGTACCTGCAATGAATTTCTATCATGTGGTATGGGAATATAAACACATCCGAAAATGATGGAGAGAGGTCTTGCTAATGATTTTGCACAACAAAAACATGAAATACAAACAAAAGTCAACATTTGAATTGTAATCCAATAACATCACTGCCCTAACTTAATTCAGGCTCTTTGATACACTTAAAAGAGTGCTATTTGTTTTAGAGAAAGGTCACTGGGAATAGGTCTAGCACATCTCTGGGTTAATGTTTTGATACACATATCACTTTGGCTGACATCCAGGTGGGAACCTCTCATCGCTTCGATGGCCTGTGTTGTTGGGGCTGTCAGATCTGGAGTCACACCTGCTGTGACAGACTGCATTCTGGATTAAAGGCAAGAGAGAGGATGCTTCAAAAGGAAGCAGACACCCCACATAAACTTCAAGCAATCAATGCACCCGACACATCGACCAAGACCACTACGATACAACTCCAGTGCATCCTACTCAGGCCACATACACTAGCTAAACATGCCACTGAGGTCTGGGACACGATCGTCTCCCTCACCCCAGACATTATCTTCCTCACAGAAATCTTGCTCAACCCCACCTATGCACCATTGTCACTGCCATCCCCGAAGGATACAAGATAACACACCGGGACACACTGGGACCAAACCAACAAACATGTACAGGGACACCATCCGCTGCAGGACACCCCCCGAAGACCCAACAAACATAATAGTACACCTAAATTTCTAAGTCCACAAAGACAGAAAAAGCATCATCAGAGGCACCCTTGCCTACAGACACCACAGTCATGACCCAGCTTCTGCAACTATTTCCTGGAATTCATTGCCCTGCAAGCAATCAACTCCAAGCTCTACATATTCCCAGGGGACCTCAACTTCCACCTCGACGACCCCAGTGATGCCAACTCAACCAACCTCCTGGAAAGCCTGAGCAACACTGGCCTCAAGCAGCTCTTCACTGTCACTACCCACATCGCTGAACACACACTCAACCCCATCTTCACCCTTTAGCGTCAGAGTCTGCTACATCTACACCACACCACTCACTTAGTCCAACCACCACAGCGTACACTTCACCATCTCCAGTCCCACTTACCCTGGCACCGTGTCCCCAGATCCACACAAAGAAACTGGAAGAAGGTATCAGAAGACCAGTGGAAGGACACATCCATCACTGCTGCCTACTTCCCAGAGGTCTGGAAACATGTTGAAATGAAGCCCTTCCTGAAAAAACAACCACTTAGCCAGCCAAATTGAAGAACTACCAGCTTATCTTTCTGCTCCCCTATCTAGCAAAAGTACTAGACAAATTGATCAACCAACAACTCACCCATCACCTAGAAAACCACAACCTTCTGAATCCCTTCCAATTCAGATATTAAGCTAACCACAGCACTGAGACAGCCACAGATGACATCAGAGACCTGATGGAAAGTAAGGAAATAGCAGCCCGCATCCTTTTGGACCTGTCTGCCACATTTGACAATGTCTCCCACCACATCCTGTTAAACAGACTCCACCACATCAGGTTTCAGGGAAATACCCTCAATTGTGATTGCCTTGCACCTCACCAGCAGAACCCAAAGGATCAGTCTTCCACCCTTCACCTTAAACCCCAACAGGATCAGTCTCCCATCATTCACCTCAGACCCCAAGAAGATCATCTATGGAGTCCCCCAAGGATTGTCCCTCAGCCCGACCCTCTTCAACACCTACATGACCCACCTGGCCATCATCACCAGATCAAACGGACTCAACATCATCTCCTATGCCAGCTACATACAGCTCATCCTCTCACTGTCCAGGAATCCCTCCACCACAAAAGCTGACTTCCACAGAATCTAGCGGATTGGATGAAGGACAGTTATCTCAAACTCAACACTGAAAAGATGGAACTCCTCATCTTTGGGAACAACACCTACCATGGACTGACATATGATGACCCACAGATCTCGGCAGCTCCCAGTCACAAAAGACCACACATACAACCTCTACATCATCCTGGAAAGCAAGCTATACATGAAAAAACAACTCAACACAGTCTCGCCTGCCTGCTTCCACACCCTTTGCATGCTTCGCAAGATCTTCCAGTGGCTCTCAGCAGACACCAGAAGGACCATCATGCAGGCCCTCATCACCAGCAGACTGGACTACAGAAACATGCTCTACATAGGAATCATAATACGCCTCCTGAAGAGACTCCAGACGATACATAACTTAGCAGCAAGACTCATATTCAACCTCTCCAGAAGGACTCACATCACACCCTCTCTAAAAAAAAACTACACCGCTCCCTGTTCAGAATAAATTCCTCTTCAAGAAGCTGACCCATACCTATAAGAATCTTCACAATGCAGGGCCAGCATCCATCTAAAACTGTCTGACATTCCACCAACCAAGCAAACACTTCTGATCAGCTTTCTTCTCCCTCACAGACATCCCACGGATCCGTCAAGCCAACAGTGGAGAATGCTCCTTCTTACACCTGCCACAAAAGGCTTGGAACAAGGTTCCCCTGCACCTCAGGACCACAGATTCCCTCCAGAGATTCATAAAAGAACTAAAGTCCTGGCTGTTTGAATGATCATTCCTCCACACAGCAGCATTAAGTTCCAGTGCCTAGAGACCCTCACTGGTGAATTGTCACGGTCTATAAATATTTGATTGATTGATCTGTTCTTCTTTCCCCATGCCTCCTTACTTGCTGTTGTTTTTTTTGTTAATATGTGGTGGGCGGCCACTTTGTGCATCCAGTCAGGGTGCCTTTGTCATAGGCTTACATATATCCTTTGTTCCCCATTCCTTCTGGCTTGCTGTTTTTGTTTGATCATGTGGCTGGCAGCCATTTTGTGCATCCAGCAAGAGTTTTTTGGTTGTAGGCTTGCATGTGTTTTTTTGTTCCCCATGGCTCCTTGCTCGCTGTTGTTGTTTGACCATGTGGCTGGCAGCCATTTTGTGCATTAAGCCAGTGTGCATTTGCCTTAGGCTTGCAAGTGTTCTTTGTTCCCCATGCCTCCTTGCTTGCTGGTGTTGTTGTTTGACTAGCTGGCTTGTGGCCATTTTGTGCATCCAGCTAGTGTGCTATTGCCATAGGCTTGCATGGATGGATGTGATATCAGTTTAATAATATGCTTGAGGATCATTTGAGTAAATAAATATTGTGAATATGATTTTGATGAACAATGCCTATATTACATGCACTATTTTGCATTTTTTTGCACCTCCTTGACTCACAACAGTTTTTTTTCCTCATACTCTCATACAAACATCGGCAATTATTTATATTTTTTATTTTAATTTTAAATTTCAATTATTTTACATTAATTTGTTTATTTGAATGTTTAAGTTTTAATAAATTTGTTATTTTATTTTCGTTTTTTAACATTTTTATTTTGATTTATTTTAAATATTTTATGTATTTATTTTTTATTAATTATTATTTTATTTTTTTAGCATTTTGTCTTACTCCATTCATCCACCATATGCTCACAGCTGCACAACTCATGTTTTTGGGTGTAATTCCATTTCCTTCTGGATGTCTTGGCTGTAGTACCCTGCTGATACATGAGCACCATTCATTTTTTTTAATGATTAATCCAGTTCTCCAGGACCACCCTGCCTGCCATACGCACACATTAACTTTAATTTTCAAGATGATTCTATTTACCCATGTACCTCCATGACTGCCATAAAGGTCTCCTTTAGAATAGATTGACACAAAGCAAAGAGCTATATCTGTATGTTGTAGTATCCTGATTAGAAATGAAATTTTATGGTATGGTGGTGTGGTTTGATTTTAACATGCTTGATTTATTATTACCAAAGTAACTAACCACACTAACGTGGCCTTTGCCACGTTTCACTAAATTTTTTTCTTGCTTGTTTGCTTTTAGGTGCACAAGAGAAGAAGTGACATCAACTGCAGTGCTGCCAAATAGAAGGCCTGTATAGTGGCGTTAGTCCTCCAGTCTCTTTCGGTGGTGCTGCTTAGTGCCAATGCCAATTAAGAGCATTAAGATGGCCCCAAAGAAAGCTTCTCCCAAGAAAGTGGTCAGTGAGAACAAGCGGCTTTTCACGAGTGGAGTGCCAACCGCAAAAATTTTTTGGAATACATGTGCCTGCCTGACCAGCCTCCGGGGAGGAATCTGGGTGCAGCACTCTCACACCAACAGCTTAACACCAACCTAATCCCAAGAACACGTCTGTCAGTGAGGCAGCCACTGCAATTATGGTGATGCTGATGAGCAGTGATGTTGGATTGGGTTTGTCCCTTTCACAACATGGTACTGAATCGTTTCAGGAAACAGTAATGTTTACAGCAGGCACAGCTAGCAATGGTAGATCTTCCTGATTGTGGAGCAGAACAGGAGGTTGAGCTTCCTGCCAAGCAAGACCCTCCTGTTTTGGTTCCAAGATCCCTAGCAAGGCAAATCAAGGGTACTCCACCATCTTTTCCAAGCACCACTTCTGATGATGATGATGATGATGATGGGGACATGGAAAGGATCCCGGCAGAGTCCAGTAGATGCCAAGAGAGGCAAAAAAAAAAGAAAAGTTCCTCAGAGCCTTAGAATTATGGAAGAGGAAGATGAGAAGGATGACAAAGATGAGCCACTCATTGTCGAAGCTGAACAAAGGAGTCCACATTTACTCCTCCTATTCATCCTGCACCGAGGGATGTGGCACAGGCAGCACCACCAGCTCCCATATTTGTGATGCCCAGCTGAGACCTGCACCAACCCCTTCTTCAGTTGAAGTATGCACTTCAGAAGGGCAATAAACAATACACCCACCGACATTCAGTTCTCCTTCAAGCATTGGAAGTGTACCACTAAGAAAGTACTCCTCCCCAGTTTTTTAGCAAACAGGATGAGAACTTTGCAATATGCTCCATTTGCCACGTGAGTGTTTGTTGAGGTAAGCCTGGTTCACGTTATGGTACTGGAGGCCAAATGACCCATATGAAAAAATATCACACAATCTGGTAAAAGGACCACCTTAAAAAAAATGTTTAACGTGATCATGGTAGTGAAAGTGAGGAGAGCCTGGAAACATCAGCTACAAGTCCAATCATGATGGAAGGTGATGATGAGGAAGAAGAGGGTGACATCCTCACACAAAGCAGTCCTATCACCAGCAGTTCTCCAGAATCACCTGCTTCAGCGACCTCACAACTTCACAAGAAGAGTCGGATGAGGATATCACAGCATGTAGTGACTGCACCACAAACCACATTGAATATACCACCACCTCCTTCTCGAAAACTGCCTGTGTCAGTGGCCTCAGAAAAAGAAGAAAATCCAGGCTACTATAACAGACATGTTTAGGCAGGAGGGGCCCTACAACACAACCACCCAACAGCACATTTGTACAATGGGAAGTTGGCAAAAATCTTAGAGCTGAACCTTCTCAATTTTTCTTTTGTGGAAGCAGTGGGATACTTAGAATTAGTGGCCACCATCTGCCCGAAATAGAAGGTTGCAAGTCGGACCTATTTTGTGAAAGTTATTGTTCTAGTGCTGCATCCGAATTAGGTCTGAGTGGATTTCGCGGAGTTCTGCTGTGTGGAACTCTGCTAAGTGCCCAAAAAAGTCCTCTGCACTCTGCTTGGATGAAGCGTGCTGTTTGCACTCATTCTTAGCACCAGAGTTTCTCCCGCACTGTAAAATCAGGGCAAACAGCATCACAGGGAGCGCCAGAGGGAGCTTACTTCTTCTTACCGCTCAAGAAGATTTTCTACCTGAGTGGCAGCTTCCTGAACATTAGTGGCTGCTTTCTCATCGTGGCCGGTCGCAGACTACCACAACCGCTCTCGTTCAGAAATCTCATTCAAGCTTGCCAACTTAGTGATTTCTCTCTTAACGTTGATGTTAACGTTAACATTGGTGAGCGCAAGCAAGAGAAAAAACTCTGCTCTGGGTCAGTTTGTTGAGTTTTTCGGAACTCCACACTCTGTGCGGAGAGGGGAAAACTCTACAAGCTCTGCCAGCAGAGTGGAATTCTTCACCCACCCCTAAACACAATGTGCTGCAGCTGGTTGGACAAGCTTTACAGCAAAGTGTTGCTCACACTAACCACCTGAAGGCAGACATGTGCAACAGTTGTCAGGTGACTGATCACATGTGCATCACTGCACACTGGATCTCTTTTGCGTGGATAAAGCAAATGCTTTCTACAGGTCTTGGCCCTGAAGAAAGTTTTAAGAGCGTTAGGCGGCATGCAAAACTAGCCATGTTAGCGATGGAGAAATCACATACAGCTGCAAACATCTTGGACATATTTAACAGCAAGGTGTCTGAATAGCTGTGACCCAGGGGGCTCAGATTTAGATTTGATGCCTCAGTAAATGACAATAACATAGTCAAGGCCATAGCAGATGTTGGCTACTTCAGGGTGGTGTGTTTGCACATTGCATCAACCTGGTTGTGCAAGACTTTCTGAAGAAAGAAGACATAATCAGCAACATACTGACCACATGCAGAAGAAACTGCACTCATTTCAGCCATTCTTTAAAGCCCAGAAGCAGTTGTGGATTATTTAGCTTGCTAATATAATACAACTTTAAGCCCTGTACAGGAGGTGCCATTACAATGGAACTTGACCTATTATTTGTTGCAATGTTTGTTTGACCAGTACAGACAGAACAATGACTATGGGGGTGATTCAGACCTTGGCGGACGGCAGAGGCCGTCCGCCAAGGTTCCGCCGCCGAATGACCGCACCGCGGTCAAAAGACCGCAGCGGCCATTCAGACATTTCCGCTGGGCCGGCGGGCGCTCTCCAAAAGAGCGCCCGCCGGCCCAGCAGAAATGCCCCTGCAACGAGGACGCCGGCTCAGAATTGAGCCGGCGTAGTTGCAGGGGTGCGACGGGTGCAGTTGCACCCGCCGCGTATTTCAGTGTCTGCAAAGCAGACACTGAAATACTTTGCGGGCCCTCTTACGGGGGCCCCTGCAGTGCCCATGCCACTGGCATGGGCACTGCAGGGGCCCCCAGGGGCCCCGCGGCACCGCCTACCGCCATCCTGTTCATGGCGGGTTTCCCGCCATGAACAGGATGGCGGTAGGGGGTGTCTGAATCCCCATGGCGGCGGAGCGCGCTCCGCCGCCATGGAGGATTCAATGGGGCAGCAGTAAACCGGCGGGAGACCGCCGGTTTACCCTTTCTGACCGCGGCTGAACCGCCGCGGTCAGAATGCCCTCGGGAGCACCGCCAGCCTGTTGGCGGTGCTCCCGCGGTCGGTGACCCTGGCGGCGGGTGACCGGGCATGGGCATGGGCACTGCAGGGGCCCCCAGGGGCCCCGCGGCACCCCCTACCGCCATCCTGTTAGGATGGCGGTAGGGGGTGTCAGAATCCCCATGGCTGCGGAGCGCGCTCCGCAGCCATGGAGGATTCCCCCGAGCAGCGGAAAGTCGGCGGGAGACCGCCGACTGTACGCTTCTGACCGCTGACCCCCATATTCTTTTTTTCTGTAAATTATTTGCAGACCTAAGGAAAGCGTTTGTGATTCCATTTTTAAAATCAATGCACTTTAAAGAATGTCGCCCTGCCTTTAATTATCTTCTGTCCTTACCATCAATTATGATTTGTAATGGAATAGCTTCATTTTTATGTGCAGTGATGAAGGCCAGGCCATATTATCAAATACTTAGACAGGGTTTTCTCATTCGTATAAATCTTAAAATGTATTTTTTGCTTCTGTTTCAAAACACATGTAACTTCGCAATATGGTTCTTCAGACACGGTTTGATTTACTGTTTTTATACTATTTTAAATATTGAATGATGTTTTTTAACATGAATTATTTGCTTTTATGATTGTTTACTCAATCAAATAAAGTATTTTTTGATGATGACTATTCAGAGGATGTTCCAGGAGTATCTGGATGACCTAAAAGAGGTGTATATGGATCAAAACCCATTGGTGTTTTGGTATGGGAAGAATCACCAATGGCCAGAGCTCTGTAGGCTGGCAATAAAGTATCTGGCATGTCCTATAGCAAGTGTGCCTGCTGAGCAAGTGTTCAGTGCAGCTGGCACAGTTGGCATTGTGAGAAGGACCAGTCTCTTGCCTCAAAAGGTGGAGAGCTTGACCATGATCAAAATTAATCAAAATTTCATACCACATAATTACACCATTCCTAAAACAGCACAGGAGGAGGAGGATTGGTCAGTTAGCTGTGTTAGCTGGCTGACGTATGGATGAACCACTTGAGTTTGAAGACAAACTCTACTTCCTGGACTGAGTATTCAAGTGTGACAATAGAACTTTTTAATTATTTCTCGTTGAACTTCTTTCTTTGCAAAAAAGAAAAAAGAGTGGAACATTATGTTTGTGTCAGATTTATGCTGTCTCTTCATTTTTTAGTCACATATATGGCTGGTGTGGAGTTAGACCAGTGTGTAGTGGAGAAGCTTCCACAACTCCTTCATGACATTGCACAAAATGTCTGCCTCCTTTGCATGCCTATTCTTTTTTTGCCTCACTTAGCAAGGCTGTTCCAGAGGATCATTCATTTACAAGACTGCCATTAACAAAGCCCAATGTGTTGCCTCCATCAAAGATACCATTGTGTACCTAACTTACCCATGCTTGGTTTGGAAGCGGTAACTGCAAATGTTGCACTAATGAGTGAGTGCTTATGAGTGATAATTGATGATTTATGTCATAGAAGACAGTGAGGGATGTTGTTCAATTAATAGTAAACTTTATTTTGATGAATTGCAATGTTCGGTGCCCGACGAGGGGTTCATTTTTTCTGAAGGTGATTAGCCTTTACAAACTCATTTAGTTAAAACTTACCTGTAGTGTCCACTTCTTTCTTTTTTGGGTTCTTCAGAGACTAGACCAGTCACAAAGCTATACAAAATACTGCAATTATTTTTCTCTACTGGTTCTTCAATAGCAGTGCACTACAGGTCTATCTCGATCGGGTGGAGACTGGGACAGAGTTACTCAAAGTCAACGGGAGGACCAAAGGACTCAAGGTTGAGTCTACCTCAACAGCTAAAAGGAGGACGTTATTGACTTAAAAAGGAAACTAGGACTCTGAAGCCTAATACTCAGCTATGTGGAAAGGAGATGCATTGATATGGGAAATGCTGCTGAGTGTGTGTGTTGCACTGGTGGCAAATGTAACTCTGAGTCCTCCTGTTTTTGGTCTGCCCCTGAGTCTTCTTGGTCTAGTCTTCATGAAGCTTACCTTCCTTTAGTCCTTATCTTTGACCCTACAGTACAAATTCTGTTTACAATCCGCAGGGCTTCTCCTCTCCTGCATGAACAAAAGGTGAAAGCTCAGCTCAACACTCCTGCTTGCCTACCAGACCGGTTCAGACAGGCACCCAAAAGTGACAGACACTCTTGAGGAGAATGTAGATGTGTCACCCAATTTCGCAATCCAGTGTCATTTTTCTTTTAACAATCATATTTTTAGAACTGGGTGGATTCAATTCACTCCTCCACAATTTGATTTTTTCAAACCTAGAAATCAAAACATTTAGATATCTAATCACTTGTGTCTCTGGGGCACAAGGACTCTTTGCAATGTATTTAACTGAACTGTGTCATACTCATTACTTTATTTCCATCCACAATAGGTTAATGATGATGATGTGCTGCTCATCACCCTGAGAAATATTATTATTGTGTTGTGTTTATCTTTGTCACACCTTTCGCCAAATCCCCTTACCCATCTATTCATCAAACCCCTAGCCCTCTTCCTCCAGGCTCTGTGATTTTTTTGAGGGCTCTATTTATACCAAATAGCTTGCACACTTGGTGGGGCAGATGTGGTGAGACACAACACCAACTCACTGCGGGATCTTCTATTACCTAAGCAATAGACCACACCATCCCCACTTATCCAACCATGTCATTACCCAATGTCAATATTATTATTCAGGCCTTTGTTATGCATAAGTAAACGCTTAACCTTTTTGACTACAGAATACAGACTTTGAGTATTTTATAACTTCGGTTTTCAATTTCCATGCTCACCATTACTCAGAAAAATTTACTATTGCTAGTTTTTGTCATATATGTGTTATTCTTTGATGTGTCATGGCGGTAGTACTCTTTACTCTGTCCTCACTGTTTTAAAGTTATATTATATATATATATACATATATATATATATATATATATAATCTACTAATTCTGTTTTTTCTTTCAATTTAGTTGACCTTAATCCTGTTGATTAATCCTACAGTTGGATATATTCCTAGGTGGGAGTGGGACCTTGCTTATTGTGATGCCTTCCCAGTTAGTGTACTACCTCCACCACAAAAGAAGGCATCTTGGGAAACCCTTTAGTAAGGTGCTGGAACATTGACAGAGGGAGCAGCTCCCAGCCATCACTTCATCTATTTTGATAATAGAACTATGGCTTGATGTGAACTACTTTAGTTAGTTTGTAACTAAATTATATCACTGATGAGATAAGTAGTTGTTTAATAAGGTTTCTGTAGGTAAAATAAGGAATGGCAGCATACCCTCCTAATCGGCATACACTTTGAGAAGTAGATTAAAAAGGCAGGCTGCACAAACAAACATCAGTGCAAGGTTAAAGTAAAATATAAACACATTCTTCAGACATTCCATAAAAATAAACCCACCCTCTCCACTAACAACAGACCTACACCTCTCCCATATTTCTTCCTCTCCCCCAAACTTATGTCCAAAATAAATATAATGTCCAAATGTCCTTAACAAAAAATTGTTTAGCCAAATTCCCACCCTCTCCACCCAAAAAAGGGCTAGTAGAGGGCATTCCTGATGAGACTCCTCAGGTCTCAAGGCATGCCATCCCAGTGCCCAAGTGGGCCAGCTCATGCAGCACCCAGCAATGGTGTAGCTGGTCTGAAAGAGGGGTGGTAATGGGGGTGTGGGGATAGGCAGATCCAAGCTGCTGGTGGCGCTGAGGCTGGCATGGCATGGTGGCAAAAGGTGCAGGCAGATAGCTGGTGGAACTGAGCCCCTGAGCAAGGGCATGTGCCTGGCCCTCCTCGTCTACCAGCCACTGGAAGTGGGACCTGGTAGCCTTAGGTTTCTGCTGCTGGAGCCATGCCACTATCTCCTGCCTGGTTGGTGGTGGTGGCGGACCAGCAAGTGTAGCTATGTTAAGAATTTTTTTTTTTTAAAGGCACATTGTTAAGACTTTTCTGTGCATCAGTGCAAACAGTTGTTTTTACAGAATATTATACAGTGTACATTCATTGCTGGTCCCCTAGGGCCATTGGAATTTTTGATGTGTTTAGAAAAGTCACAGGAACCTGATTTTACCAACACATGCCTCACATAAAGGCAATGACTGGCTGAAAGGAGGCAGCAAAAGATTAAAAAAAACTGAGTGATATTTATTTTCTTGTAAAGGATTTCCTAAAAACATTCAACCACACAGACATTTTGTATGGAATGAGCAAAAATAACTCTGATTAATGAGTAAGGCATCATCCACTATGGAATGCAAGTATTCTATTCATGTTGTGCTAAATGACACGAAGCTTGCTAGCTAGCACATCAGGTTCAAATTTGCTACTCTTGGTAGTCTGCAGCTGGTGCTGCTGCAATGGATTTTTATTTTTTTTATCTCATTGGCACTGCTCTTCTCCAAATGCCTTTCAATTTTACCTGATTCCAAAGAGGCAGATAATTAATATGTTGTACACGTCATGAATACCATGCAAATAACAGATATCCTGTCTGTTATAAGTAGCTGGTGGGAAAAATGATACACTGCAGTACAGGGAAAGGAATGGGAATTAGAGATGTTTTTAGCATGTTCATCACAGAGTATCCCATCTGTGAAACATGAAATCACAGACACTCAATCACACTTTACTTCCTGGTATCACCATCACACTCAACTTATTTTAATCAAACACACTGGCTTGGCAGTACGGTAAGAGAACTTGGCTGCTGCAGCAGGGTAAGTTACAATGAAAAGGCTGGATAGGTACAGCAGAGTTTTTGCTATAGAATAGTGGGGGGTCACTGGTGATGTGGCTAAGCTTAGGCTTAGTCAGACACTGTAGTTGAAAATGAAAGTTGATGAATGTCAAAAGAAAAACATTTAAACAGGCGTAAATTCATTATGGAATCCATATAAACCACTTGCCCCATAATGCCCAAAATTCATTTTTTTTCAATGTTGTTGGTAGGCTGGGACAGAATTTAGGAATGAATAAAGGAATGCTGTACTAGGACGTGACTGAGTGGGCACAGGAATGGGAAGAGAAAGACACCTTGTTTTTATTTTGGTTTGCAATCCTTTGAAAGCTTTGTAAACGCTACATTAACAGAAGCAGACACACATTGCACAGCCAACTCTCCAGTGCCAGACTGAACCATGCTGCAGTTAGGTGGGGTCATGGCCTATGGGTCACGAAGTGCCATGGGCAGGGACATAATGGATGTTGATGGATGCGATCTGCCTCAGTTAACAAATACAGTAGGTATACCAGTAAATTTCAAGAAAACCAAGAAATTCGACCTAGCATCACCCGTCCCTGCCACCACAGACCACCACAGACACTCCTCCTCCTACTGCTGCATCGTCAGGAACACTGGAGGTAGCCCCGGTACCACTGGCCTATGTGGCTAGAGGAAACGTTACACATTTTGGATACCAGATACACCTTCCCCTTTTTATTTGTTTGTAACAAAATACAACTGCAATTCATGACTACATTTCAGTTTACAGTATCTTCACTCCCATCTAGAATATCACTTTGGGTATTTTGTTGGTTGAGAATGTTAGAAAAGCCAGTAGTCAAGCGAATCGCAATTGAGGGGCAAAGATACGATCATGACTTTGAGTCATTTGAAGCTCAGTTAAGGGGTAGAATAAGTTGGTCAATGAAGGACATATGGTTTTGGTTGGAAATGCAATTGGACCGTCCTCATACTACTTTACTGCAATGTTACACGTTGTCATCGAAACTGCTGGGATACTGAATAATAATACATACAACACAGTATTGGGGGGGTCACCATAACCATGACCACTATTTTGTAATTTGAGCATAAGCAAGAAATAATAGAAAGTCTTCTCAACAAATAAGTGTAAAAGGCCTTGCTTTGGTCTGCAAACTCTGCAATCTTCATAGTAGACTACCAAATCTATTGTCTAAGTCTTATAGTTCTAGTCGACAGGGTATAAACATTAGGGTAGAGGGACAGTTTAATAATCAAGCAGAAGAAAGTCTATGCTACACAATAGTACAGACAGGAGGTATTCAGCTACAGAAATGAGAGAAAAATAGTTTAATGCAGGGAGGGACAACAAGAATAAACGTTAAATAGAATGAAGACGATTTTTTAAAAAAATCACTGAATAAGAGAAAAGAGAAACAATATTCTAATGCGGAGAGGTCAAAGCAAAAGTAAATAATATTAACACAAACTTGCTAAGGGCCAGCAGAGACGTCAGCCGAGGCAGCAACTCTGGTGGCAAAACATCCACCTGTTGTGGCACTGGTGGTGGCACACTCCACTGTCCTTGGGTGCTGATGTAAGAAATAAAGAAGATAACAAAAATGGATTAGTGGTACTGTTTATCTCCTAGAAAATATTTTGAGGGCAAACGCAGTAACATATTGACATTGTACTTTTATAAATCAGACTGTGTATATTATCAAGTTGACGTATAGCTACTTTCCAAAACCTTACCTAAGCCCTATTCCAAATTTCATAAACTACATTTGGAAATACTATTGCATTGTAATGAATGATCTTTGCTTCGAAAATTGCATCCCCCTTTGATGGGCAAACTCAGTCAGTTTCCCTATTCAGTACATACTACACATCAGGGGGAGATTGCTTGGGGCTGTAAAGGCTACATAAAAAGAAAGACACAGGAAAATCTAACTCACTTATCTCATATTACTACTAACACCACAGTACACTATCTTTTTGACGGGAGGACAGAAGAGTCAACATGACTTCTTAAATGACAAGCCCAAGTGAGTACCTACAGCAACAAGCTGAACTAGGTAGCACTAAGCATCTAGCTTGCTCGAATTGGATCACATAATGCTGGTAACATTATGTTAACCCATCTTACCTCTGAGTGTGAGCACCATGCTATTTAAAAAGAAAATAGCAATACAGGATACAACAGCATTAGTAATAATTACTAGGCTACAACTTCTACTCACCAAGTCCTGCACCCTGGGCACCCAGCAGGCCAAGCAGGTGCTACCAAACCCCCAGTATGTTGGCAAATGCAGTGGCACACCCTCTTCCACAGCAGGCGACGCTCTCACAGGTCGTACCCACTTCCGGGCCTGCTGCCTGCAGCCAGCATGAAGGGGAGGTGGCTCTGCACCAAAAAAAGTGCGCCATCTTTTCCTCACTAAAAGTGGCACAAAGCTGCACCCTTTGGTGGCACTGGTACCGGTAGGGTGTTCCGTTCGCTGTACCCCCTGCACTGGCTTCTCCTTTCCCATGCTCTGCCATGGCACTGGGTGGGAATAAAAAAAAAGACAGGAGAAAAGAGAAGGAATAGAGAGGGAGAAATTAGGGAGGTAGGGGAAAACAAAAAAGGAACAAAAAGTCACAAATAATGTAAAATACACCAACACAAATACACAAACACTAAGGAAATATATGTTAAACAGGGGAGGATAAGTAGGATATAGTAAGTATGGCAAAGAAATAGGGCCCAGAGTAAAGAACAGTTAGCTCTGCGTTTGTACCATTTGTTACGCAAAACTGTTCTAACTTAAGGGCATATTTAGAATTTGAAGCTAGAGCAGTCTAGCATCAAATTTTTTAACTTAGCGCTGTTTTTGGGAGCACCACCTCACCTTGCATCATTTAATGACAACGATATGCAAGGTAGGTGAACCCCCCTTAAAAATGGCACTAGCCCGCTAGCGCCAAATTTACAATCCGATGGAAAAAAGACACACACAAAGGACCCGCTCCAAAAAATTACACTAACTCCAAACAGTGTCAAAATGTTAATGCCTTGTCAGACCAGGAGCTAAAATGAGACCCTGAAGCTACTATATAAGAGAAACACACAGAAGGAGCATCGGAAAGCAACAGGACAGCGTTAATCCTACAGCTTGGCACCCGGAGAAGATGGCAGACATGACGCCAAGTGCTACCAGCATCACTGCAGCAACTGCAAAGAGCACCACAGCAGCCGAAAACGCAGCGTAGAAGATGGGAGAGGATCTTTCACCAGCGTGCAAGTATCCTGGCCCTCGGGAAAAAAGAGGTGATCAGACTCTACCGTCTGAGGCAGGAGTCCATTGTATCCCTGCTCCACCACATAGCGCCAGACATCACAGCAAGATTGCGGAGTCACACAGCAATTCCACCTATGACCAAACTCCTTGCTGTCCTCCACTTGCTGGCATCAGGTTAATTCCAGACAACATCCGCACAAGTGGGTGGGATCTCACTAACTTCCCTCTCTGCCTTCCTTACATAGTTTCTGGATGCCATCATCAGACTACCACCCCAACACATCTGCTTCCCTAACACCCAGAAACTGCAGCAGGAGACCAAGCAAGGTTTCTATCAGATTGCTGGATTCCCTTATGTGCTGGGTGCTATGTACTGCTCCTGCAGCAACCAAACTCCCTTACAGGTACTGCAAACAAACCCTATCCATCAATGTGCAGGCCATCGTGGACCACTGTGGAATTATCACAAACATCCTTGCCAAATATCCCGGAAGCGTCCATGATGCTTACATCTTCAGGCGCTCCATTATAAACCAACACTTCCAGGATGGACAACATGGCAATGGCCTACATGTAGTTAAGATACCAATCAAGTCATAACACACAGAACACAATAAACTTGTACTACAAACAATACAAACATAACATCAAACATACATGGACAGGGAAACACATATGTATAGACCACAGCACATAAGCCAAATGCCATACCAATGCATGTCACCTTCCCATACACCCATATCTACAAGTCCTTGGCACTACCTTACACATCACTGGACGGACATGTAAAACAATGCCCCCTGTGAATACAAAAGCTGGACTCAAAAAAATATATGTGTCACAGGTTCACAGCAAAACACAGATATTGCACACACAAAACACTTACCAAGGAATCACTCTGCTATGTGGTTTGCATTGGGCATCCAAATGTCAAACAAGATACATTTTGGCACTGCCCCACATTCACTATACAGTAGAAGTCCCACAAAAGTGTCTACAAAAATTAGGCTAATGTGGTGCAAGGAGGTTCCAGGGCCTTGTAACTTTGCTACCCTGGCTCAAATATAGAGAACACCGCACACATTTGGCACAGGTGAACTGTCAGACAAAAATTCGAATTACAATCACTATGGGGGTGATTCTCACCCTGGCGGGCGGCGGAGGCCGCCCACCAGAGTTCCCCCCTCCAGAATACCGCACCGCAGTGATTAGACCGCTGCGGGTATTCTGGGTTTTACACTGGGCTGGCGGGCGACCGCCAAAAGGCCGCCCGCCAGCCCAGTGTAAAACAACCTTCCCACGAGGACGCCGGCTCCGAATGGAGCCGGCGGAGTGGGAAGGTGCGACGGGGGCAGTGGCACCCGTCGCGAATTTCACTGTCTGCAATGCAGACAGTGAAATTCATTGTGGGGCCCTCTTACGGGGGCCCCTGCAGTGCCCATGCCATTGGCATGGGCACTGCAGGGGCCCCCAGGGGCCCCACGACACCCCATACCGCCATCCTGTTCCTGGCGGGCGAACCGCCAGGAACAGGATGGCGGTATGGGGTGTCTGAATCCCCATGGCGGCGCAGCGAGCTGCGCCGCCATGGAGGATTCAGAAGGGCAGCAGAAAACCGGCGGGAGACCGCCGGTTTTCCACTTCTGACCGAGGCCGAACCGCCGCGGTCATAATGCCCTGCGGGGCACCAACAGCCTGTTGGCGGTGCCCCCGTCATTTTAGCCCTGGCGGTTGACGACCGCCAGGGTTAGAATGACCCCCTATGTACCTAAGCCACAACCCATAATCTGAAAGTGCTCCACCACAGACCAATGTAAACATTCATCCAAACAGGAACACACACAATACCAGATGTTAGTCTGATACACCACCCCACTCAAAACAAATATGGGTCAGGGCACCTAGCAATTGACTAATGTGCATGATTGATACATTTTCTCACATTCCTTTGCCGCTGACCAAGATTACAGCATCCAGCCATGGCTCATGACACCAATTGGAAATCCTACAGCGTATGCACAGGGGATCCACAATGAAGCCCACATAAGGACGAGAAATGCCACGGAGCGGACATTTGGCCTCCTCAAATCAAGGTTCAGGTGCCTACATCTTACAGGAAGAGGACAGTTATATGCACCAACCCTTAACTGCAAAATCATCCTTGTGTGTGTCATTTTGCACAACATTTTTGTATGCATACATGTCCCCTGGGATGACCAAGTAGATGTCTCCAATGAGGAGGATGACAACAATGGGGTACAACTGGAGGAGGTGGAACAAAAAGCTGCTGCTGCTGGAGTAGGCAAAAGAGAACTAATAGTGCTAAACATTTTCACATAGAACTGTACTCCAAGAATCACCATGTAAATAATCAAATAAAATCACAGAAACTCTGAATGTACATGGCGTACTCTTTTATACCATCACATACCAATAGTAATTTGCACATATCTCACAGAGTATGCTTACAACACAACAGTTGGAAACAACTTTGGGATATAGACCCTGATTTTGGAGGGCCTAGTGCATCATTGTGCAGCATTAGTGTCAAACATATTACGCTACTGTGGCACAACAAAGCAAATATCTAAGCAGCAGAAATTCATAATGGCGCAAGTCAGGCATTGTGCCACTTTGTAACACCTTGTGCCACAAAATGGCTGTGACAGGCATTAGGCACGCAAGGGGGTGTACAGCTGGTGGGGTGGGAGCCAAAATGGTGCAGTGGAATGTAACAAAAACAACTCTGACAAATATTGCTGCTACTTTTGACACCTGCTCAAGTCAGCTGTTTAAAGGGGGCACACCATTGGTACCAATAGGACCCTAAATACTGTTCATGGTAAGGGCCTAAATGTTTGCTGGGAGCTTGAACAGAACGTCAATTGCATCAAATACCTCATATGCTATTGCCCCCTACCCTGTCCCAGGCTGTGGATACTGTAAAATATGGCACACACATGGTTGTGGTAGGGGGATGCTAAGGGTGGAAATAAAAGTGGCCCTGCACTGGCTTCTGTGCCACTTTACTTTAAGCTACCCCATAGTCAGGAACAACAAACATCTCCTAAATAATTCACTACCACAAGAATGTGTTGTGGAATGAAGGCATTGTCCCTAGCCAAAACAATTCACATTTACACACACATATCACACAAGGGTGTTGACTTGACATATGCCTGCAGCAATCCAGGAAATATAGTTGAAGACTGACGTATATATGTATTGTCTAGGTAGGAAATGGCAGGTTTGTGTCCTAGGTAACCTAGCCAATTCTGAAAGACAACATCACATGTGAGTACTGAGAACAAACTTCTTAGTGCCACTCACATGTATCAGCAAGAGAGTGACATACAGGGACCAATACACATAAAAGTCTAGGGGGGTCATTCTAACCCTGGCGGTCGTCGACCGCCAGGGCTAAAATGACGGGGGCACCGCCAACAGGCTGGCGGTGCCCCACAGGGCATTCTGACCGCGGCGGTTCGGCCGGGGTCAGAAGTGGAAAACCGGCGGTCTCCCGCCGGTTTTCCACTGCCCTTCTGAATCCTCCATGGATGGTCAGGGATTCAGACACCCCATACCGCCATCCTGTTCCTGGCGGTTTGCCCGCCAGGAACAGGATGGCGGTATGGGGTGTCGTGGGGCCCCTGGGGGCCCCTGCAGTGCCCATGCCAATGGCATGGGCACTGCAGGGGCCCCCGTAAGAGGGCCCCACAATGAATTTCACTGTCTGCATTGCAGACAGTGAAATTTGCGACGGGTGCCACTGCACCCGTCGCACCTTCCCACTCCGCCGGCTCCATTCGGAGCCGGCGTCCTCGTGGGAAGGTTGTTTTACACTGGGCTGGCGGGCGGCCTTTTGGCGGTCGCCCGCCAGCCCAGTGTAAAACCCAGAATACCCGCAGCGGTCTAATGACCGCGGTGCGGTATTCTGGAGGGGGGAACTCTGGCGGGCGGCCTCCGCCGCCCGCCAGGGTGAGAATCACGCCCTAGGTGTATTACACTCAATCAACTTGGAATGTGCATGTAAGACAAGTAATGTGCAAACAAGTCACCAACCCTTGCCACATTGTCTGTGTGTAGAATGACATAGAAAGCTTGATTGTCTCATTTCCTCTACTCATTGATGAAATGAGTAATCACAGTATCAAAATACACTCATTGGGAGTATTAAATAGGTTATGGAAAGCAAATGTGAGCATGTGGCCATGTATGAAAAATGAAGTGAACCCACAGAACAGTTGTGAGAGAAGTTGGAAGACTTGGAGGGCTGGTCCTGGTGAAATCATCTGTGGACACTAGTGGTACCTCAAAATACCAATGGTCTATCCATGGAACTGTTTGTGGATGATCTCATCCTGAAACAGATGCAAACATGTGGACTCCCAAAAATGTCATAGGTGGAAGGAGCCCACCACATCCCAGGTGTACCATGAAAGCCAGAAGCACACCCTTGGCCCATCATAACAAGACTCAGAAATGTCTGATACCGGGACGTGAGTCACCAAGCAGCTTGCTGTACCCCTTCAATGCACATAGGTAAAGCTTGGGTTACCTTCATCCACAGTAATTGTCTTTGGGTCTAAAGGTTGTGTCGCAGAATCCTCTCGGTGAAGAAGGCTCTGAGGGAACGGGATCACAAGCACACAAAGACTTTTTTCCGGCACAGCTTTCATGAGTTGCAGCATGCAAAGCCCACTTTTTAGCAAGCCCAGAAGCTGGCTGTGATTGGCTGGATTGAATGTCAGCTGGCAGGAGGGTCAAGGCACTGCAACCATTCTAAGAGGCGTCGGGGTGACAGCATGGCAAAGCAGTATGGTGAAACACTTGAAGTGGAAGTGCGGGTCAAAAGATATAACATCTATCCTGGGCCATCATCCAGATCACCCAAAAGGATCTTGGGACCCATGGGGAGACGAGAGGGCTTGTGGGATCATAAATGTGGCACTGGATATGCACTCAAAGCGTCTTGTGGGTAGGCTGGAAGCAGGCTGCGACGGTCCTAAATTGGTAATTGGCAGCAAGATTGAAACAAAGGATATGAAACACCAACTTAGTAAGGACATTCCAGTAAGGGGCTGGGTGAGGGCCAGAAGGTGGTAGTGATGCATACTAGTTAGCAGTATATTTGTTTGGGCCAACAGGCACTATGCGCAGTTGGGGAGGTGGACAGTTAGGAATCTGCAGCACAGTGTAGCAAGGAGGATGGAGTGATAATTGCAGAGGGCTAATTGGATAATTGTTGTAGTTGATGTTCAAGCAAGATACAATACAGGCAGTCAACATAGCTGAGGCACACAGGATAATCACTCTCACCGTCTGAACCCCAAACAGCTTAGGGCCGGCAGTCCGTGTGTGGTACTTTAACCATATGGTGGGATGTCCAAAGTTAGTATGTGAACCATAAAGATAATTTTCTGGAACGTCAATGGCCTACCCGACAAAGTCAACAGGGAGTGGTGCCCCAGTACTTCATACCAGATTCTCCTGAGATGGTTCTCCTATAAGAGAATCACCTCCTAGGCCATAGGTGTAACGCCCTTGATCATTGGGGAATTAATAAGGCTGCTAATGTGGGCTGTACCTGGAGAAGGAGTAATGTTTGCAAGAACGCTGCCCCTAGTCATTTTGCAAATATGGCCAGATCCGCTGGGTCCCTATGTGGTGCTCTCTGGGACGTGGGAGGGGGCCATCTTAAACATACCTCCAGTTGATATCACAACATGACTTCACAACTCCGTTCTACCAGCATCCTAGACCACTCTGTTACACAGTCTTCTAGATGGGGAAATGATCACGTGAGAGGACCTCATTGCAACACCGAGTGATAGTGTACACCTACATCTCTCCCAGACCCTGGATTCAGTCAGATGACCATTAGCAGACTTCCTCACAACCCAGGGACTGGCATATGTATGGTGTACCCTTAACCCAGCAAGCCATCACTTCATTCTTTTACTTAGGGGTGCATGATAGTCTTTCCTGAATTGATCACTTTCTCATGCCAACTAACCAGCTGTTAAAAGCCAGTGAGAGCATTAACTTAACCAGGGGTATTTCTGACTATTCTCTCCAGAGTACACCATGTAGGGTGGGCCCAAGAGGACAAACACTACCCGCATCATATTGAGGCCTTGGTACCTTAAAGAGCCAAAAACCTGAGAATGGATATTAGACGCAAATGACCATCATTTACAGGAAAACAGTACATCAGTCAAGTCTCCACTCACGTTGTAGGTAGTCTACGAGATAGTAGTAAAGGGGGTGGGTCTCACCGTGATGGAGCAAGGGAGTCAACTAAAAAGTGACAAATTGAAAGCTTTTGAACTTGAGTGTTTGTCCCTTGAGGCCAGCATACCTGATGGAGCAAGAGAACCAACTTAAAAGTGACAATTGAAGGCTTTTGAACTTGAGTGTTTGTCCACTGAGGCTAGCATACCTGATGAGGAGGGATCTGAGGGAGCCCACATCCTAGCCCTTAAGCAAAATCAAAACTGAGACATGACTCAGGAAGCTGCAAATAGGCACCATAGGGCAACACAGCACAACATCAATGTAATGGGGGACACAACAGGAAAAATATTGGCCTGGCTGGACAAGTATGAGGCAGCGGATAGATGGGTACCTGGGATCCAGAAGGAGTCAGGGGAACTTGCTAGTAGTGGACAAACCATAGCCCAAATGTCTGGCCAGTACTGTGGGAAAATCTATTGATTATGCAAGGTATTTTGCCACAAACAATGAAGCAGGCAAGCTTCTGGCTAACATGCACCACCCAAGCCTTACTACAGAGGATAGGGAAGCCTTAGAAGATGCACTTTCCTTGAAGGACATTGTAAGAGGCATCAGGAATGTGAAGCCCATGCAAGCATCAGAGTCCAACGGGGGAACAATGGAACCAAAAAAGTTGAAAGCCACTTAGTTTGCCTCACATCTGAAGCAGATGTATGAGAAGAGCCAAAAGGGGTGAGTACTCCTGTTAGACCAGTGCCAGGGTTCCATAGTGGTCATCCACAAGGATGGGGAGCTCAGGGCGGAAAGTATCTGTACCCAGGGTCAACAGACAAGACAGTTAAAAACAAATATATCAATTACCTGACCAAGCATTCAGTTCTTGGCAAATCATGTGAAACAATAGGAACTGATGAGACATGTCCCACACCAAAAAGCTGCCATTCCCCAGTATATGATAGGGCAATCCTTACATCAAGTCCCTCAAAGGCAACTACACATATTTGGCCATGGGATCACAGATGTGCAGGCGTATATCTGCAGGGAACCGTGCATTGCAGTACAGATGAACCATCATGAGGATGAGAGATCACCAACCACTGTTCCCTCAAAATCTTGAGTAGGCCACATCGATCCTTGACACAGTCAGGGGCCTGCTGATTGGGCACAGTGAATTAAGCTGACCCCAGTCAACCGGTGTTCATACATGAACATGCAACAATGGTCCTATATGGCCATTCAAATAGCAAATTGATGACCAGGGTGCCATCACTGCATGAGGGCACCACTGGCGTACACATTGTATTCAATTACATCTATCTGCCAATAAAATATATGTTTGAGTAATTGAACGTAGAAATGTATATTGTTAACCAAACATAGCTAAATGTATCCACATTTGTCCCAGCTAGGTGGACCAGGCTTTTTGCTGTCAATTTGTGGATGGACAAATGTGTACAACTAACATCATTAAATGTGTACGTGTCACATGATTACATACAACTGATCATGACCAGTACAAATGTTCCCTCATTGTTAAACATGTGTTACACAGATATGGGTACACAGCCTTGGAACAATGGTCTACATTTAAGATAGCTGTATATTTGAGATTTGGTATGTGTCCAATCCCTAAACACACCACTGTATCATGCAGCACTTATCAGACATGATACATATATCATCACACAAAATACCTGTCACATATATAGCTACAATCACACATGTCCGCACACCATCTCCAACATTTTGCATGCATGGGGTACCATACTTTACATGTGTTGCTCTGCATCATTAACTCTGCTCCTTAGAACACACTTGAGTGTGCACATATGTGCACTCACATTGAAATGGCTGACAGGATCTTATGCCGGCCTTAGTCAACAGCATCTTTTGCGAAAGATTTGTTAAGGGTGTGATATGCCAGAACATGTATTGCACATGGGCCTTCCCATCTTATGTTGGGTATAGTAACGTACAGTCTGAATTCTATCATTACAATGTGGTAGACCCACAATGTGAGTAGCATCCTATGTGTACACTCAGTGCACATGTGTAAACATGTATGTGGCTATGAGTCTTCATACACAGGATCATTTGCAAACTTTATTAGTCTGCACATGCATCACATACCCATACATACATTTGGTAACCCATTCCTATTTTACCGGTACACAATAAAATGCGTATACACACACATGTAGCCATCCCATACAAAATATAAAGATGCATAGCCCCTGTAACAAGAAATGTGACTGTGGGTACAATTTCAGCCTTTCCACCTAAATCCACGTATGGATTATGTGTCAAAATTGTTTACGCATATTGCACATTTCCATTCAGCGCAAATAGCTAAAATGACACCTGGCACCATGCGTGTCTGCACTGTCTTCCTGTCTCAGCCTTCCCTCTAAAATCAACGCATGCCCAATGTGCATAAAAATGTTTGCACGTCAGTTGCCAGTCGACAGGCGTTGTCAGACTTCATGGTTAAAATTCACGCATGGCCCTCATGCGGCATATCGGGAAACGTAACGCATACGCCCAGGAAGTGAGGTAACAGGACTTTCTTGCGGCACACAAGGTTAAGTGAGTTTACTTTCACTTTTACTTTACAGTCTGTTTTGCCTGTGGTTGAAAGAGGTTGCGTGGAGCTGGTGCTGGTTGAGGGAGTGGTGGTTGGTGAGAGTTTTGTGCTCTGTTCTGTTGCTGTTCAGTCTATTTGTTGTGTTGTATTTGTGAGGTTTGTGTAGTATTATTGTCCTGTCATTGTATTAGTATTGTTGGGTGTTCATCTTGGGGTGGTGTAGTTTGTTTGCATATTTGGGGTCAGGTGGGCTAAATTAACTTTTTTTTTTGGGTCATTGTCATTGGTTGCTGTGGAGGGAGACCGCAGGATGTCTCAGAAGGGAAGGGCCCTGCTCATGAGTCCAGATGAACTGGGGAGTTCATTCGGTTAGTGTGCCACTACCTCCCCAATATGTTGAGAATGGATGGCCGTGTGATCATGGGCTACACTACATAGTCCAGGAAGCTGTGCTGGAGGAAGGTCCTGTTCCAGCTGTGCAGGATCTTCAAGGTGGACCGCACAGACCACCAGATCAAGCACATATGGGCAGACTTCATTGCCCGGGAAGGTTGTCTCCTGGATCACCTAGTGGTTCGGATTGGCAGACCTGTTGGTAAGTAAACCTGTAACATGGCTACATCCTCCTTTGCATGTGCATGCATTTGTAGGGCATTAGGGAAATAATAGTATTTCATGAGAAAGGTGAGGACATCAAGGGGCAGATGTAAGGAAAGTGTTGGTGCACCCAGTGCAACACAACTTTCCTTGCACCCCTTAGCACTCCCCTACTGCCATCATGTGTGTGCTGTATCTAAGATACGGCACACACATGGTGGCAATAGGGTGGTGCTAAGGGACACAAGGAAAGTGACTCTGCACTAGGTGCAACAAGACAGTCCCTACTATCTGCCCCTAAGCTTTGCAAAATTAACAGTGTCCTGTCCCCCAGCAAGTGTGACGCATGAATCAGAGACATGTTTGTATGGGTGAGTCACATTGCTAAATATGTTTTGGGTGCTACCTATGTCTGTGTGACTAACATGTTGTAGATGGCAGTGGGTCATTCCAAACATTAGGTTGAGTAGGTCACTCAGCTAAAGAAGTGCAGTGGGTAACAGTTGTCCAGGCTCATCTTTCTTTACAAATCATTAAGCTATGTTTTCTGTCATGTCTTGCAGGCAGAACTCCAAACGACACCATAGGAGAGGTTTCCAACTTTGAAGACCCCGATGCAACCAGTAAGTATCACCTTGTATGTCACATACGTACATACAGTGCTGTGTCAGCCAGGGTTTGATGTGTATTAAGCCATGTACAAATGCATGACATCTATCCTTGTGTGTTTACATCATGTCTGATGGAATGCTGAGGATGTGGAATTTATATAATTTTGCAAAGGTGCCAACATGTGCTGGCATGTATTGGTGGGTCTCAGGAAATGTTTTGTATGGCCACAAACACACTGATGTAAGTCACCATTTATGCCAGAGGTGTTGGCTCTCTGCAGTGCATGGATGTAGCAAACATATGTTTTCACAGCAACTATTCCAGCACTGCGTACCACACAGTGCACAAATTTAGTCAGGACACGGTATAACATATGTATACCTAGGTATAGCTCTCCAAGGGCCTTTCACAAGGAGACACTTGCACCCCCTGTGTTTCACTGCTCTTCAATAATAAAGTAAGGCACAAAGATCTCTGATGAGAAAGACAACAGTCAGCTGAGTACACATTGAGATTTACGCTCTTCTCCAGATGGATGTGGGACAAATCCATGGATTGTAGCGAATAAGATGTGTGTAGATAAAATTACAGGTTTTAGCCTTCATGATAGTTGTGAGAAAGCATGATCACATCAGTTGTGTATGAAATGTGCATGGTGATTGTATACCTGATAGGAGGTGTATGAAGTTGGTGCACAGATAGGTGCTGATACAGGTAACCAGGTGCTGCACCCAGAGCTTCCCATCCTTAGGTCCCCCCATCAGCCACCATGTGTGTGACGTATATGATGAATGGGGCACAATGGCGCTGGGTACGTGCCAAATGTCCTTAACATCTTGATGTACATGATGTACCATTCATGGTTAGTGGAAGGGGATCTAATGCTAGCCTTGGACTGTACATAGGGGCCCATTGTCATCAATGGTGTGTCCCCTTTTAGTTCCAGCTCGGAGCTCACATTAAAAAATCGAATACAAAAATGTGGTAAGCTGAATCTCTTAGATTGCAGTTCGCCTTTTGGCAGTCACCCTGCCAGGGCAATTCAAACCTTGCATACATCATGCCTGGCACAAGCCATATGTGGGGCAAAGGGTGACAAAGTGGCACAATACAGGTATTGCACCACTTTGTTGAGATTCTGCTGACCATTTGAGCTTGTTGTGCCTTATTTGCATCATATTGCTTATGATGCTAATGAGGTGGAAGGGAGGCCCTAGAGTCTCTCACATCTTGGCCCTGGTGTGCAACTTTGGAGAGCCATTATCTCTGTGACATTTACCAAATACTGCTTACTATGCATGCTTGTTCTTCCTCTACCCAATGCAGCTACGGATGACATGTTCTCCTCATGTTTTAGCTGCCACAATGACTCCATTGCAAAAACAGAAGCTCACTAAATGTGTGGAGAGGTTTTGCCACATTTGCAAGGTCCAGGCTGGTTAAGGAAAGATGGCAAGAATATACCGCATGGAAAAGTCATCTGGGGCATGAAAGACCTTCTTTGATGGTGGACCAGCCAAAAATTCGAAAACCACCTCAACTACAGGAGTGTACTCAGCACGTAGAGTCCGTGGTGCCCCTCAGGTCCGGCACCCTCAACAACAGCGATTATATGGTCATGCAGGATCAGGGCAAAGTCAAGAACTGTGGCCCACTGCGATGGCACATTGTCTGGATACAGGGACCATGCAAGACCCTCTGAACAAAAGTACCTCGATCATGTTTATCACAGTGATGCGGGATACAGTCGAGCGATGTGTCGCTGTCGATCTTGCAGTTGAGGTGATGCTTTTATTTTCTCCATGAAACCTTGGTGATGCACCAGTTCCAAAGATGAAGTGCCGGTTCTGAGATGTGGTGGTTCTGAAGCCAATGTGCCAGGTTTCTCCACGGAGTCAAGGTGATTCTTTGATCATCTCTCCTCAGTGGCAGCGATGCAGTAATTCAGATGGGGCAGTTCCATTAGTGATGCATGGCTCCAAATGTGATGCGTCGTCCTCTTCCTACAAGAGCAGCAATGCCTTGATTCTGCTCTTGCAGCAGAGGATGTGTCAGTCCTGCTGGGGCAATCACCTGGTTCCACCTCCAATTGGCCAGACACAGGAGCAGGGGGGAAGACTTTGATGTTATTAAGTCTTGCAACAGGAGGCCAGTAGGCTACCCATTCTGGGTTTAGTAATGGAGGTCCAGTCTTCACCCACTCAGAGAGAGCAGCAGGCAGTAGGGAAACACAATAAAGCAGAAGTCTTCCAGAGCAGTAGTCCAGCACAGTGGCAGTCTTAAAGCACAACATTTATTCTTCCTGACAGAGTGGATTCAGTTCCAACGTGTACTTAGTTGACAGGGTCAGAGGTCCAGTGTTTATACCCAGATGTGCCTTTGAAGTTGCGGTAACCTCAAAGAAGAGTCTTTGATGTGCACAGAGGTCCTTTCTTCCTGGTCTCACTTCAGACTATCTACACAGGGGTATGCAGCCATTTGTGTGTGTGGGCAGGCCCAGCCTATTCAGGTGTAAGTGTGAGGCTGTGTTCAGCTCCTCTCTCCCATTCTGACCAGGATAGCCCTTCAGGATGTTGATGGCCCATCAGTCATGGGTAATCTCTATTTGTGTGATGATGTCAAAAGGGAATGCACAAAGCCCAGCAGTCACCAACCCCAGACGTGTATCACCAAAAAAAGGAAAGGGAGAGTATTGAAAAAATAATCCCCAAAAAATTCCCCACACCCTGTGTTCTGTGGAGCTAGTACACTTGGAGGGCATGGCGGACAGTCAACGGGTCATGTGCAATGTGGGTGGCAACCAATGATGGTTTGGCTGAACAGTGGAACATGCAGCAGGTAGGAGGATAGGCCTGGATGCATGTCAGGCCCTGAGGCCAACCCCTGCTGCACACAGGCCCGGGTAGCAAAGTTGGCCATTCAGGGCTGGGTCTTGAGGAAGGCCAGGTCTTATGGCTAAACTTTACTAGATAATGGTGAAGACACTAAGTACCATAGTTTGATCTGCCTCCGGCAGCTGCCAACCGCAGTTGTGTACAGCAAAACCTGGGCACAGCAAGGTTGGAAATTAAATACATCTTAAAAACTCCATGAACCTCACTGGAAACAAATGGGTAAACATTTATTTAATGTTCTTGCTAAAACAGCCAAAACCTCTGATATTCATCAATTATGGTCAGAAGTACACAAAACACACTATGGGGGTCATTATGACCCCGGTGATCGGTGATAATGTGGCGGCGGTACAGCCAACAGGCTGGCGGTACAGACAGCCACATTATGACATTGGCGGTTTGGCTGTACCACTCCAACTGTCATGGCAGTAGCAGCCGCCGGGCTGGAGATAAGAATCTCCAGCCCGGTGGCCGTTATTGTACCGCCTCAGGCATTTTGACCATGCCTACCGCCATGATTTTCATGGCATTCGTAATGCCAAGAAAACCATGGCGGTAGGCCCTATCAGTGATAGAGAATTCCTTCCCTGTCACTGATAGGAGGCCCCTTACCCCCAAACTCTCTCCAGACGAACCCCACCCCCTCCATCTATGCTCCCCCCTTCCAATCCCCCACACCCCTACCCCCACACACACACGCAGACATGCACCATCCATACACACACTCACTCACACAGGCATACACACATTCATATATGCATGTATCCATTAATTCATGCACACATCCGTACCACATTCACACTGACATGCAGACAATCATTCACATATGCATTCATACACACATTCTCACACATGCATACACGCATGCAAACAACACTATACATACATTTGCATTCACGCATACACTCACACATTCATGCACCCCCCCCCCACACACACACAACACCCCCCGCCCCTTCCCCTGTCAGAAACCCAATTTACCTGGATTCAGAGGATCTTCCGGCATGGGACGGGATAGGATGCTGCTACCGCCAGCAGCACCCCCCAGCAGAACACCGCCAGGCTGTATTATTTGCCATAATTCGGCTGGCGGCGGTCTACTGGCATGGCGCTGCTGGTGGTAGCAGTGCCACCTTAACGCCATCCACCAGGATGGCCACAGCCAGATTTCCACCCTTCTTGTGGTAGAAATCTGGCCGTGGTCATTATTTGGCGGACGGCTATTAGCCGCAGCAATGGTCTTTTAGCAGCCGCCGCCACGGCGTTAGGCGGCATTTACTACCAATGTTTCAATGAGGGCCTATAACTTGTGCTGTCCATCAACAAAAATTGCTGATCATGCAGAAATAAAAAAAGAACTAACCAGACAACAATATGGTGTTATATGTTACAATGTTCATTGTGTGTGGTACTGACCAAAATAGGTGACGTTCTGTGGTGTTGAGAGTTTTAACCAGCACTGTAATTCAGTTTTGAAAGTATGTGTGTGTGTGTGTGATTATACAAATATGATATAAGGCCAAGTTGTTGGCATCTGGAGCTATGGAGATGTGGATAGAGCTAAACCTAGTTTGCTCCACCTTGTAAATATGGCGCTAGGGTAGTGGCCCATTAGCATCACATTTTTGCAGCAAATGTGGCGCTAAGGAGCCCATGGGCCTTGTAAATCAGGCCCTTATTTTGTTTTCATTCACAAAGTGGAAGGGGCCCAAGGAAACCATTTTGCATTTGCCAATGGGTTACCACCTTCTTTAAGCAGTTGATAACCTATCAATGATTTGTGACCAAGATTGTTTCCACAAATTGCTGATGCATAGCATTTTGAATCACAGTTTGGAATGGACGTCCTCAACACACTCCTTACAAGTTGCTAATCATTTCTAAAACTATTTTGCAGTTCAGAAAGCACTTGCCAAATCACAAAACTGGCTTAGCAAACACTAACAATACATTTTGCAGTTATAAAACCTGTACTTTATAGAGTTTACAACAGCTAAATAGCTTTGGCCCCAAGTGTTTAACAAGATTTTTTCTGGTAATTTGTAGGCCTGGGTGAAACTTCTAGAGTTTTGCTCCATTGAATTCTGTGGACTTACAAAACAGCTTTGTGGGATTCTGCGGAACGCCACAAATGGGGAGAAAAAAACTCATCTGGCTCTTTGTGCTGTTTTTCCCACACTGGTATCACATTTAATGCTGAAAATCAGAACACACTGCACCATACTGTGCACACAGGCACTGACATTTGGTTTTATCTGTTTTCAGCTGTTCTGTGGATGCTGCTGGGCCTATTTTTGAATCTGTGTCAATCCTTCTGCATCAGATCTTTATCCCACTCCCCCAACCCTCATGTATTCATTTTCTATTAGCATGTGTCTTTCTATGTGTGTATTTTATGTTCTGTCCTAGTTTTTTTAAAAACTTTTTCGTGACTTTTTGTGCTATTTTTGTTTCCCCTTCCCTTGTGCTCCGCTTCCTTTCAGCTTACTTGTGTATTGTGTTGACTTACTTCTTATTTTCACCTGGCCCCATGGCAGAAGCAAGCAGCAGTGGCACCCTGTGTGTGCCAGTGCCATTCTCTGGTGCAGCCACATTTTTACTGAGGTGGAGGTGAGCATGCTGTTTTTTTGGGGCCAGAACCACCTCCTTTCCATGTTGGCCTGGGAAAGCAGATTCCTTGCAGGCGCGTCGACTTCTGTGTGAAAGAGTGGATTGGTGCGTATAGCACAGCACAGTGGTGCAGCGCACCACACAGTAGCTGACGCACTGCTGGGCGGATATTATCAACAGGGACTTGCTTGACCTGCTGGGTGTCAAGGTTGCAGGGCTCATGGAGTAACTAATAATTTTTCTTGTTTTCTTAAAAGGCGAAGGGTCAGATGTATCATGCATTTTTGCAGTTGCAAACCAACAGATCGGGCTGCTTGCGACTGCAAATATGCATTTTGGTATGTATGAATTCCAATTTGCGATTCTGTAACATGTTACCAAATCGCAATTTGGAATTGCAATTATATACCAATTCAGTATTAGGAAGGGGTTTCTCAAGGGCATCCCTTCCTAATACCGAATACCAGCCGCATGTAGGAATGTTTTGTCACCAAAATGCGGTCGCAAAAAATTATCATTTTATCACCTGTTTTAAGTAGGTGGTAACCCATTTGCAAACGAGAAGGGGTCCCCATGGGACCCCCTTCCCCTTTCTCAATGCAGTAAAACATTTTTTAAGAGTTGCCAGTGGTCCCACGGACCACTGCCTACTCTTAAAAAATGAAAATAAAACTTTTCCTTTTTAGTTTTTAAGCGCATCTTGTTTTCCTTTAAGAAAAACGGGCTGCATTTTTTTTAAAGCAATCATACACATAGTGGTCTGCTGAGCCCAGAAGGCAGCAACCCCTGTAACTTTAGCGATTCTTAAAGGGTTGCAAATTGTGATCTACCTCATGCATATTAATGAGGTCGGTCAATTTGCGAGCCACTGGGAAACACTAAATGAAACTCCTGGAGTTTCATACATTCAAATAGCGGTTACCTAATTGCGGTTCACAGAAAATCGCAATTAGGTAATCGTTATTCAAAAATTGATACAACTGGCCCTAATTTCTTTTACACATGGCATGCTGCTGATACTCGGAGGTAAGTTAAGTTTACATTACAACCAATTTCTGATCCAGCTTGAGCTATCCAGGTGCTCAGCACAACCCACTCAGCGCTCTCGTAGGCTGATTATTTAAGAAGTGACGCAGACTCTTCTGTCCTGTCACTAAGATAGTAGTATATCAGGGAGTTAGCATTCTCAGTGCCATTCTTTATGTAGCTCAAACAGTCCTAATAGCCAATGATGTGTAGTATGCCTTGTAAAGGGAGAGTAAGTCGGCCCAATAAAGGAGGTGGAGAAGCAGAGATCATTTGTTGCAATGCATTAGTAGAGTCACAGCAGAACTGAAAGGCAGCTGGAGAAGGGAGGGCCATTGGAATTAAAGTAAGTTAATACATCTGAGTGTAGCAGACCCAAGACTAGTATGCCCCAATTAATGTTGTACAACAAGAATACTATTAATTGTGATGCACATGTGCCTTACTCATTAAGGAGAGGTAGCCCAGGAAGTGAGGTAACAGGACTTTCTTGCGGCACACAAGGTTAAGTGAGTTTACTTTCACTTTTACTTTACAGTCTGTTTTGCCTGTGGTTGAAAGAGGTTGCGTGGAGCTGGTAGTGGTTGAGGGAGTGGTGGTTGGTGAGAGTTTTGTGCTCTGTTCTGTTCAGTCTATTTGTTGTGTTGTATTTGTGAGGTTTGTGTAGTATTATTGTCCTGTCATTGTATTAGTATTGTTGGGTGTTCATCTTGGGGTGGTGTAGTTTGTTTGCATATTTGGGGTCAGGTGGGCTAAATTAACTTTTTTTTTTGGGTCATTGTCATTGGTTGCTGTGGAGGGAGACCGCAGGATGTCTCAGAAGGGAAGGGCCCTGCTCATGAGTCCAGATGAACTGGGGAGTTCATTCGGTTAGTGTGCCACTACCTCCCCAATATGTTGAGAATGGATGGCCGTGTGATCATTGGCTACACTACATAGTCCAGGAAGCTGTGCTGGAGGAAGGTCCTGTTCCAGCTGTGCAGGATCTTCAAGGTGGACCGCACAGACCACCAGATCAAGCACATATGGGCAGACTTCATTGCCCGGGAAGGTTGTCTCCTGGATCACCTAGTGGTTCGGATTGGCAGACCTGTTGATAAGTAAACCTGTAACATGGCCACATCCTCCTTTGCATGTGCATGCATTTGTAGGGCATTAGGGAAATAATAGTGTTTCATGAGAAAGGTGAGGACATCAAGGGGCAGATGTAAGGAAAGTGTTGGTGCACCCAGTGCAACACAACTTTCCTTGCACCCCTTAGCACTCCCCTACTGCCATCATGTGTGTGCTGTATCTAAGATACGGCACACACATGGTGGCAATTGGGTGGTGCTAAGGGACACAAGGAAAGTGACTCTGCACTAGGTGCAACAAGACAGTCCCTACTATCTGCCCCTAAGCTTTGCAAAATTAACAGTGTCCTGTCCCCCAGCAAGTGTGACGCATGAATCAGAGACATGTTTGTATGGGTGAGTCACATTGCTAAATATGTTTTGGGTGCTACCTATGTCTGTGTGACTAACATGTTGTAGATGGCAGTGGGTCATTCCAAACATTAGGTTGAGTAGGTCACTCAGCTAAAGAAGTGCAGTGGGTAACAGTTGTCCAGGCTCATCTTTGTTTACAAATCATTAAGCTATGTTTTCTGTCATGTCTTGCAGGCAGAACTCCAAACGACACCATAGGAGAGGTTTCCAACTTTGAAGACCCCGATGCAACCAGTAAGTATCACCTTGTATGTCACATACGTACATACAGTGCTGTGTCAGCCAGGGTTTGATGTGTATTAAGCCATGTACAAATGCATGACATCTATCCTTGTGTGTTTACATCATGTCTGATGGAATGCTGAGGATGTGGAATTTATATAATTTTGCAAAGGTGCCAACATGTGCTGGCATGTATTGGTGGGTCTCAGGAAATGTTTTGTATGGCCACAAACACACTGATGTAAGTCACCATTTATGCCAGAGGTGTTGGCTCTCTGCAGTGCATGGATGTAGCAAACATATGTTTTCACAGCAACTATTCCAGCACTGCGTACCACACAGTGCACAAATTTAGTGAGGACACGGTATAACATATGTATACCTAGGTATAGCTCTCCAAGGGCCTTTCACAAGGAGACACTTGCACCCCCTGTGTTTCACTGCTCTTCAATAATAAAGTAAGGCACAAAGATCTCTGATGAGAAAGACAACAGTCAGCTGAGTACACATTTAGATTTTCGCTCTTCTCCAGATGGATGTGGGACAAATCCATGGATTGTAGCGAATAAGATGTGTGTAGATAAAATTACAGGTTTTAGCCTTCATGATAGTTGTGAGAAAGCATGATCACATCAGTTGTGTATGAAATGTGCATGGTGATTGTATACCTGATAGGAGGTGTATGAAGTTGGTGCACAGATAGGTGCTGATACAGGTAACCAGGCGCTGCACCCAGAGCTTCCCATCCTTAGGTCCCCCCATCAGCCACCATGTGTGTGACGTATATGATGAATGGGGCACAATGGCGCTGGGTACGTGCCAAATGTCCTTAACATCTTGATGTACATGATGTACCATTCATGGTTAGTGGAAGGGGATCTAATGCTAGCCTTGGACTGTACATAGGGGCCCATTGTCATCAATGGTGTGTCCCCTTTTAGTTCCAGCTCGGAGCTCACATTAAAAAATCGAATACAAAAATGTGGTAAGCTGAATCTCTTAGATTGCAGTTCGCCTTTTGGCAGTCACCCTGCCAGGGCAATGCAAACCTTGCATACATCATGCCTGGCACAAGCCATATGTGGGGCAAAGGGTGACAAAGTGGCACAATACAGGTATTGCACCACTTTGTTGAGATTCTGCTGACCATTTGTGCTTGTTGTGCCTTATTTGCATCATATTGCTTATGATGCTAATGAGGTGGAAGGGAGGCCCTAGAGTCTCTCACATCTTGGCCCTGGTGTGCAACTTTGGAGAGCCATTATCTCTGTGACATTTACCAAATACTGCTTACTATGCATGCTTGTTCTTCCTCTACCCAATGCAGCTACGGATGACATGTTCTCCTCATGTTTTAGCTGCCACAATGACTCCATTGCAAAAACAGAAGCTCACTAAATGTGTGGAGAGGTTTTGCCACATTTGCAAGGTCCAGGCTGGTTAAGGAAAGATGGCAAGAATATACCGCATGGAAAAGTCATCTGGGGCATGAAAGACCTTCTTTGATGGTGGACCAGCCAAAAATTCGAAAACCACCTCAACTACAGGAGTGTACTCAGCACGTAGAGTCCGTGGTGCCCCTCAGGTCCGGCACCCTCAACAACAGCGATTATATGGTCATGCAGGATCAGGGCAAAGTCAAGAACTGTGGCCCACTGCGATGGCACATTGTCTGGATACAGGGACCATGCAAGACCCTCTGAACAAAAGTACCTCGATCATGTTTATCACAGTGATGCGGGATACAGTCGAGCGATGTGTCGCTGTCGATCTTGCAGTTGAGGTGATGCTTTTATTTTCTCCATGAAACCTTGGTGATGCACCAGTTCCAAAGATGAAGTGCCGGTTCTGAGATGTGGTGGTTCTGAAGCCAATGTGCCAGGTTTCTCCACGGAGTCAAGGTGATTCTTTGATCATCTCTCCTCAGTGGCAGCGATGCAGTAATTCAGATGGGGCAGTTCCATTAGTGATGCATGGCTCCAAATGTGATGCGTCGTCCTCTTCCTACAAGAGCAGCAATGCCTTGATTCTGCTCTTGCAGCAGAGGATGTGTCAGTCCTGCTTGGGCAATCACCTGGTTCCACCTCCAATTGGCCAGACACAGGAGCAGGGGGGAAGACTTTGATGTTATTAAGTCTTGCAACAGGAGGCCAGTAGGCTACCCATTCTGGGTTTAGTAATGGAGGTCCAGTCTTCACCCACTCAGAGAGAGCAGCAGGCAGTAGGGAAACACAATAAAGCAGAAGTCTTCCAGAGCAGTAGTCCAGCACAGTGGCAGTCTTAAAGCACAACATTTATTCTTCCTGACAGAGTGGATTCAGTTCCAACGTGTACTTAGTTGACAGGGTCAGAGGTCCAGTGTTTATACCCAGATGTGCCTTTGAAGTTGCGGTAACCTCAAAGAAGAGTCTTTGATGTGCACAGAGGTCCTTTCTTCCTGGTCTCACTTCAGACTATCTACACAGGGGTATGCAGCCATTTGTGTGTGTGGGCAGGCCCAGCCTATTCAGGTGTAAGTGTGAGGCTGTGTTCAGCTCCTCTCTCCCATTCTGACCAGGATAGCCCTTCAGGATGTTGATGGCCCATCAGTCATGGGTAATCTCTATTTGTGTGATGATGTCAAAAGGGAATGCACAAAGCCCAGCAGTCACCAACCCCAGACGTGTATCACCAAAAAAAGGAAAGGGAGAGTATTGAAAAAATAATCCCCAAAAAATTCCCCACACCCTGTGTTCTGTGGAGCTAGTACACTTGGAGAGCATGGCGGACAGTCAACGGGTCATGTGCAATGTGGGTGGCAACCAATGATGGTTTGGCTGAAGAGTGGAACATGCAGCAGGTAGGAGGATAGGCCTGGATGCATGTCAGGCCCTGAGGCCAACCCCTGCTGCACACAGGCCCGGGTAGCAAAGTTGGCCATTCAGGGCTGGGTCTTGAGGAAGGCCAGGTCTTATGGCTAAACTTTACTAGATAATGGTGAAGACACTAAGTACCATAGTTTGATCTGCCTCTGGCAGCTGCCAACCGCAGTTGTGTACAGCAAAACCTGGGCACAGCAAGGTTGGAAATTAAATACATCTTAAAAACTCCATGAACCTCACTGGAAACAAATGGGCAAACATTTATTTAATGTTCTTGCTAAAACAGCCAAAACCTCTGATATTCATCAATTATGGTCAGAAGTACACAAAACACACTATGGGGGTCATTATGACCCCGGTGATCGGTGATAATGTGGCGGTGGTACAGCCAACAGGCTGGCGGTACAGACCGCCACATTATGACATTGGCGGTTTGGCTGTACCACTCCAACTGTCATGGCAGTAGCAGCCGCCGGGCTGGAGATAAGAATCTCCAGCCCGGTGGCCGTTATTGTACCGCCTCAGGCATTTTGACCATGCCTACCGCCATGATTTTCATGGCATTCGTAATGCCAAGAAAACCATGGCGGTAGGCCCTATCAGTGATAGAGAATTCCTTCCCTGTCACTGATAGGAGGCCCCTTACCCCCAAACTCTCTCCAGACGAACCCCACCCCCTCCATCTATGCTCCCCCCTTCCAATCCCCCACACCCCTACCCCCACACACACACGCAGACATGCACCATCCATACACACACTCACTCACACAGGCATACACACATTCATATATGCATGTATCCATTAATTCATGCACACATCCGTACCACATTCACACTGACATGCAGACAATCATTCACATATGCATTCATACACACATTCTCACACATGCATACACGCATGCAAACAACACTATACATACATTTGCATTCACGCATACACTCACACATTCATGCACCCCCCCCCCACACACACACAACACCCCCCGCCCCTTCCCCTGTCAGAAACCCAATTTACCTGGATTCAGAGGATCTTCCGGCATGGGACGGGATAGGATGCTGCTACCGCCAGCAGCACCCCCCAGCAGAACACCGCCAGGCTGTATTATTTGCCATAATTCGGCTGGCGGCGGTCTACTGGCATGGCGCTGCTGGTGGTAGCAGTGCCACCTTAACGCCATCCACCAGGATGGCCACAGCCAGATTTCCACCCTTCTTGTGGTAGAAATCTGGCCGTGGTCATTATTTGGCGGACGGCTGTTAGCCGCAGCGATGGTCTTTTAGCAGCCGCCGCCACGGCGTTAGGCGGCATTTACTACCAATGTTTCAATGAGGGCCTATAACTTGTGCTGTCCATCAACAAAAATTGCTGATCATGCAGAAATAAAAAAAGAACTAACAAGACAACAATATGGTGTTATATGTTAGAATGTTAATTGTGTGTGGTACTGACCAAAATAGGTGACGTTCTGTGGTGTTGAGAGTTTTAACCAGCACTGTAATTCAGTTTTGAAAGTATGTGTGTGTGTGTGATTATACAAATATGATATAAGGCCAAGTTGTTGGCATCTGGAGCTATGGAGATGTGGATAGAGCTAAACCTAGTTTGCTCCACCTTGTAAATATGGCGCTAGGGTAGTGGCCCATTAGCATCACATTTTTGCAGCAAATGTGGCGCTAAGGAGCCCATGGGCCTTGTAAATCAGGCCCTTATTTTGTTTTCATTCACAAAGTGGAAGGGGCCCAAGGAAACCATTTTGCATTTGCCAATGGGTTACCACCTTCTTTAAGCAGTTGATAACCTATCAATGATTTGTGACCAAGATTGTTTCCACAAATTGCTGATGCATAGCATTTTGAATCACAGTTTGGAATGGACGTCCTCAACACACTCCTTACAAGTTGCTAATCATTTCTAAAACTATTTTGCAGTTCGGAAAGCACTTGCCAAATCACAAAACTGGCTTAGCAAACACTAACAATACATTTTGCAGTTATAAAACCTGTACTTTATAGAGTTTACAACAGCTAAATAGCTTTGGCCCCAAGTGTTTAACAAGATTTTTTCTGGTAATTTGTAGGCCTGGGTGAAACTTCTAGAGTTTTGCTCCATTGAATTCTGTGGACTTACAAAACAGCTTTGTGGGATTCTGCGGAACGCCACAAATGGGGAGAAAAAAACTCATCTGGCTCTTTGTGCTGTTTTTCCCACACTGGTATCACATTTAATGCTGAAAATCAGAACACACTGCACCATACTGTGCACACAGGCACTGACATTTGGTTTTATCTGTTTTCAGCTGTTCTGTGGATGCTGCTGGGCCTATTTTTGAATCTGTGTCAATCCTTCTGCATCAGATCTTTATCCCACTCCCCCAACCCTCATGTATTCATTTTCTATTAGCATGTGTCTTTCTATGTGTGTATTTTATGTTCTGTCCTAGTTTTTTTTTAAACTTTTTCGTGACTTTTTGTGCTATTTTTGTTTCCCCTTCCCTTGTGCTCCGCTTCCTTTCAGCTTACTTGTGTATTGTGTTGACTTACTTCTTATTTTCACCTGGCCCCATGGCAGAAGCAAGCAGCAGTGGCACCCTGTGTGTGCCAGTGCCATTCTCTGGTGCAGCCACATTTTTACTGAGGTGGAGGTGAGCATGCTGTTTTTTTGGGGCCAGAACCACCTCCTTTCCATGTTGGCCTGGGAAAGCAGATTCCTTGCAGGAGCATCGACTTCTGTGTGAAAGTGTGGATTGGTGCGTGTAGCACAGCACAGTGGTGCAGCGCACCACACAGTAGCTGACGCACTGCTGGGCGGATATTATCAACAGGGACTTGCTTGACCTGCTGGGTGTCAAGGTTGCAGGGCTCATGGAGTAACTAATAATTTTTCTTGTTTTCTTAAAAGGCGAAGGGTCAGATGTATCATGCATTTTTGCAGTTGCAAACCAACAGATCGGGCTGCTTGCGACTGCAAATATGCATTTTGGTATGTATGAATTCCAATTTGCGATTTTGTAACATGTTACCAAATCGCAATTTGGAATTGCAATTATATACCAATTCAGTATTAGGAAGGGGTTTCTCAAGGGCATCCCTTCCTAATACCGAATACCAGCCGCATGTAGGAATGTTTTGTCACCAAAATGCGGTCGCAAAAAATTATCATTTTATCACCTGTTTTAAGTAGGTGGTAACCCATTTGCAAACGAGAAGGGGTCCCCATGGGACCCCCTTCCCCTTTCTCAATGCAGTAAAACATTTTTTAAGAGTTGCCAGTGGTCCCACGGACCACTGCCTACTCTTAAAAAATGAAAATAAAACTTTTCCTTTTTAGTTTTTAAGCACATCTTGTTTTCCTTTAAGAAAAACAGGCTGCATTTTTTTTAAAGCAATCATACACATAGTGGTCTGCTGAGCCCAGAAGGCAGCAACCCCTGTAACTTTAGCGATTCTTAAAGGGTTGCAAATTGTGATCTACCTCATGCATATTAATGAGGTCGGTCAATTTGCGAGCCACTGGGAAACACTAAATGAAACTCCTGGAGTTTCATACATTCAAATAGCGGTTACCTAATTGCGGTTCACAGAAAATCGCAATTAGGTAATCGTTATTCAAAAATTGATACAACTGGCCCTAATTTCTTTTACACATGGCATGCTGCTGATACTCGGAGGTAAGTTAAGTTTACATTACAACCAATTTCTGATCCAGCTTGAGCTATCCAGGTGCTCAGCACAACCTACTCAGCGCTCTCGTGGGCTGATTATTTAAGAAGTGACGCAGACTCTTCTGTCCTGTCACTAAGATAGTAGTATATCAGGGAGTTAGCATTCTCAGTGCCATTCTTTATGTAGCTCAAACAGTCCTAATAGCCAATGATGTGTAGTATGCCTTGTAAAGGGAGAGTAAGTCGGCCCAATAAAGGAGGTGGAGAAGCAGAGATCATTTGTTGCAATGCATTAGTAGAGTCACAGCAGAACTGAAAGGCAGCTGGAGAAGGGAGGGCCATTGGAATTAAAGTAAGTTAATACATCTGAGTGTAGCAGACCCAAGACTAGAATGCCCCAATTAATGTTGTACAACAAGAATACTATTAATTGTGATGCACATGTGCCTTACTCATTAAGGAGAGGTAGTTTTGCTTTTTACATACAAAGTGGATCATTACGAGTTCAACGGCCTCTTACCCACCATGTTGGATGTTGCGGTCATACCACCAACAGGCTGGTGGAGAAGACCACCAAATTATGACCATGGCAGTCTTCCCAACAGAAGATAGCCAATCCACCGTCAGCACCGCCAGTGTGGTCAGGCCCCCATGGACAACAGTAGCCACCTTAACGCTAGTGGAGACCATGTTCCCGCAGGACAGATTGCAAGGCTGGACACCACCATGGTTTCGCCACGGTCCCATCACCACCGAAACCATGGTGGAAACCAACTCTATAAAATGAGACACTCACCTTAAGGAACACGGACCCGCCTTGAGCCACTATGAAACCTTGAACCATGGAACGTCTTCTAGCTGCTCCTGCATATCCAACGACTCCAGAACCAGAGACAACAATGACAACAGCAACCGTGAGTACACACACCTACCAGTCACTGTTGCACAATGCCAATGTATCTATGCACACACAACATACACATACCCTCACATCGATACGCACACCCACACATAGCCACATACACACAGGCACATACATAGTACACACTATGGCCAATACACACACACACTGACCTGTAGATGCACAGTAAAACACAACAACACAATACACAACCAAATGACACAACACCACCACAATCTTAATACCTCAACAGCACCATCATACATCCACAAGACACACCTACACTTGACAAATCAAACAGACACCACTAAGTAACAGCACCAGAGAACCAGTCCACAATCGCAAATCCATACAGCAAGGCATACGTCATACCCCGCAAACACTATGGATCTGACATACCAATCACCACACACACACTCATGTACACAGTACTACCACACAAGGGCACATAACACTCCAAATACCACATGTCAACACAATCAACACACACAATATCAACATAAATCCATGTTCCAAACTCATACATGCCCAACAGACAACACACAGCCATCATAGCGGAATAAATGCAATGCACACACCCACACATGCTGGCCAGACACAACTGGTAGCACAACCACCACAAACACAAAATGTACTCACACACAAACTAGTCAAGACCAAAACAGCCATAAGGAATGAAAGGCAGGACAAAAATATTAACTTGGAACTAACAACTAGTTGGCCCAGATGCATGGCAGTAAATAAATAAATAGATATACAGAACTATGTACATAATAAGAAGGCCATAGGCCAGTCCAAATACGTATCTGTATCATGCACATATGGCACATCCAATTGCCCCTGCATGACTCCTGACTGCCATAAAACCTCCAAAGATAGGGGCATCAAAAGGGCAGGCAGGCACCTCAGGGAATAGGGGGGAGAGGAGTGTGGGGTTTGGGTTTCGTTTGGGAGGTGGATCTTTGGGCTTGGGCTTGGGAGAGGGAGGCTTAGGTCGAGGCTTAGGGGAGGGATGGGAACTCTTGGGATGGGTCGACTTCTTAGTGGGGAGAGGGGCATGGCTACCTGCTGGGGGGCAGGGGAGGACATAGAGGTGGAAGGGCTGGACTTGGGGAGGGACACAGATCTTTTGGGAGTCACATGGGGTAGGAGGGGAGGAAGAGAAAAGGTTCAACTCCGAGAGGAAAAATGTCTTCGACACACGGGGACTGTCATGGCAAAAGGGTTTGGGAGTGGAGGAAGAGTGAGTGGTTGTAGGTGGTGTTTTGGTGGAAAAAACTTCCACCTCAAAATGGCGTCAGATCGAAATGCTGTTCCGATCAACACAGATTTCACCCTGTAATTTTATGATTTTGCCTTGAAAAATCCCTGTTTGAGTCTTCATCCTTAAACTTAAGGACTTCTGAAGTGGAATGCCTCGATACTCAATTCTTTGATATTAATAAAAGGAATCCTTTTGCAAATATACGTTGGGATGATTTCATGTTTAATTTTCATTTGATGGAATTTGGAGTACATTGATTCCCTGAGTGGGCTACACTACCATTTGGAAATTTACTCTTGTATCTTGGGGGAATTTTGGTCCATACCCCTAGTCTAGCCCATTGATAAAGTATAGGGCACTTACCAGGACAGGAGATCTGGACCGTCAAACCTTTTGTTTTGACATTAAGGATTCAGGTGTTTTGGTGGATGCCTTTGGTGCTTGTGTGTGCGAGGTATGCTTGTGTGTGCTGGGTGTCTGTTGGGTGGGTGAGTGTAGGTGTTTATGTGCCTTGGAAGAAGGGGGTAGAGGTGTTGGGAGATGCTGTGTTTGATGGGTGACTGTCTGTTGGGACGGTGACTGCAGGTATGGTGGATGTGTTGCATGTAAGTGGTTGTGGTGACTGCAGATGTGTTAAATTGGGTGGCTATCTGAGCGTCTGCTATTGTAGTGACTGAGGGTAGGAAAGGAGTTGTGGCTGGATCAGTGAATGTTGGTGAGGTGTCAGCAGGTGTGTCCGGTGTAGTGTCTGTGAAGGTAGGGGTGATGGGGGAGTCAGTGCGAGCAGTGAGTGTTGGTGTGTCTGTAGGTATGTGTTATTTGTGTGAATGCTGGTGGTAGGTCATGTGGTACTTGTGTTTGTCTGCAGTACCCTTGTATGTAGAGGTGGAAGCTTGCTTGTCTGTCTGTGTGCTTTGGCTGGGACGGGGATGAGGGGTTTGGGATTCGGAAGAGGAAGGTGGGGGGGATGGAAGACAAAGAGTGACTGGCTGCAGTGAGTGTGGAGGCCAGAGCCTGAAAGGATCTCTGGAGGCCAGCCTGAATGCCCTCAAGAAACACATTGCTCTGCTGGACTTGAGTTGCCAGTCCCTGGATGGCATTCACAATGCTCAACTGACCCACAGAGATCGACCTCAAGAGGTCAACAGCCTCTTCACTGACGGCAGCTGGGTCTACAGGGGCAGAGGGGCCTGCAGTGCAGGAGACGCACACCCTTCTAGGTGAGTGGGCACAGACAACTGGGTAGTAAGCTACGGAGAAGGTGGTGTTAGTAAGGGTGGTTGCAGACAAAGATGGTGATGTGATAGTCTCAGATGGGCCCAGACTGCCAGAGAGTGTACACTGGAGGAGGATTTCAAAGATGATGATGTGGATCCTTGCCCCACCTGGCACTCCCCTCACCCTCCAGGCCACTGGGTCCCTTGCTGTCAGTGGTCTCAGCACTCCGGGTCCCGTGGCTAGCAGCATCCCCACTCGCCTGTTCCCCGTCTCCTTTGCCTGCTGTTTCTAATGCACACAAATAAAGAGAGAGAGAGAGAGGGAGAGATAGAGAGGGAGAGAGAGGATCATTACATTCTTCACATGCACACATGACAACATGGACAACTGTAGGGATACATCTCCTGGCTAGGCTATCTCATGTAGCAACCCACATAACCTACATCGTGTCACAACATGTTACTCCTATCCAGCCCTTTATTTCATCCCTCTCACCCACATCATAATTCAATTAAGGTAACACAACATGAGCATTCCAAGAAATAACCTGTAAAGCTATGTCAGCATGCTCATCATTCCCTGGCTGATGCTGAAAACCTGTCCTAATCCGCATTGTAACTTTTCATACTCCAGTCCCTTTTAGGATAAGCAGTTGGCTGATCACGACATATCATGCATGTTCCGAAACTATTGAAAAAGTATATGTGACAAAACACGTGTCGCCTGTCTTGGATGTACAAGGCTGTTTGGATATAATGCTGTCTATGCAAGAATAAACCTCAATTGACTACTGAACAAATTCTGAACTTTGAACTTATTTTTCCACTTTGGATGATACAACTTGGACTACTGTGGTGTGCCCTGGTGTATATTTAATTATGTTCCGAATCTATACCTGACCATTCCATGTCCATAAGTATGTCCTATGATAGTTAAGAAAACTCAATTCACAGACCACACATCACCTGCCATTCAAATCACATGCCTGGCTGAACCCTCTGTACATTTATGCCATAATGGGTGCAATCACTGATGTAGCCACAACACAAGGCACTCCCATACAGGTCACATCTGATGTGTAGAATACATGTATGGAAAACAGCACATGCCACTACATGTACCAAATCCCAGGGGAACATCTGCAGACACTGAACACAGATTTACCTCATCATTTCATACATGCATGTGCAACTACAGTGGCCTACATACCACACATGAGACATCCACTGACAATCACTGAGTGCAGTGTAAGAACACCTAAATATTAGCCAGCCACAAAATACATTATAGGGCACCTAACATTCCACTTGAAATGCTGATACAGTTCCACTACATGACTACATGAGTAAACCAACATCCTGACATGTGACTCTCTGTACCAAAGTCCAGACAACACACATATCCCACTGAAAAGATATGTACACATGATGCACACATTGAACTACACGACTGCCATTGCTCTGACAACATATCCCACACCAACACCTATATTAGAAATAGTAGTACAGCTAAACCATTAAGGCCCTCATTACAACCCTGGCAGTCGGTGATAAAGCAGCGGTAATACCGCCAACAAGCCGGCGGTAAGAAAAATTGAATTATGACCACAGGGGAAACCGCCATCATATACAGCCACTTTAACACTCTGACCGCCACAGCGATAGTAACAAACACTGCGGCTGTAACCCCCAATAGCCAGGCGGAAGACAATTTACCGCCCACAGTATCACAACAAGCCAATCCGCCAGCTTTTCCGGGGCGGTACCAATGCCATCAAAAGCACGGTGGAAACAGTACACAGAAGTGAAAAGACTCACCTCATGGCACTCAAGGAAGAACTACAACGCCATGGAGCCTGAACTGCAGATCTCCCCCATGCTGGTATAGCTCCTCCTACACCAGGAATACGAACGCCGGCATAAACGACCACGGTGAGTACCGCACCTAGCACACAAGGGAAGGGGGAGGAAAAAGAGAGTGACACACACACGCAACACACAACACCCCCACCCCAATACCATATACACGAACAGATGCAACAACATCACATATACACCCCGTAACCCTCAGGAATAACGCAAGGACAAAAGGAATTGTTTAAATTGAGTGTAATATTACAAATTTAGATAAATATGTCCTCAAAGCAATAAACCGTATGAACAATATATACAAATGGAGGGACAATGCCCACTCCAAAATGTCTGTGGCCCACGAGGCCATAACACATAGGCCAAGGCAACACTTGACTCCTGCCTCAATACGGAGAGAACACTGCATGGGCATCAGGTCGAAAACACACAGGCACCTCAAGGGGGCTGAGAATGGGGGGACACCTCATCCCAAAGATGGTACAACACCACTGCTCCGGGAGGGGGCTACATGCCCTCTGCGATGTCCTGGGGAGTGCAAGGCCACAGTCTCTCAAGTGGGTGGTTTGCCCATTGCTTGGTCCTGGGGATTGCAAAGCCACAGTCTCTCAAGTGGGTAGTTTGCCCACTGCTTGGTCCTGGAGAGTGTAAGGCCGCAGTCTCTCAAGTGGGTGGTTTGCCCACTGCTTGGTCCTGGGGAGTGCAAAGTCACAGTCTTTCAAGTGGGTGGTTTGCCCACTGGTTCTGAAGGGGGCCTTGTGCCCAGTGTGTTTCATCCTGGCAAGGAGGGGGTGAGAGGATGCCTACTTCCACTGGATCTGGAGGGGGCCTTGTGCCCAGTGTACCTCATCCTGGCACGGAGGGGGTGAATGGAAACCTTCTTCCACTGGTTCTGGCGGGAGCCTTGTGCCCACTGTTCTTCATCCTGGCAAGGAAGGGGTGAGTGGATGCCTTCTTCCACTGGTTCAGGAGGGGGCCTTGTGCCCAGTGTGCTTCCTCCTGGATGGTGCAAGGTCACAGTCTCTCACCTGGGTGTCACACCTGCAGGTGTTTCAGGGGCTAGGACGAACTACAGCCCATGTAGTCACGACTACACACTGCTCACCCGCCGTGACATTTGCTCAGTGGTGGCAGTTGCGGCGCTAGCAGCGGTGTTGTCATTGGTGGGGGGAGGCTCCAGCCCTTCCCCTGCAGCCTCGGACGGTTGCCCACTGGGGCTGCTGCTGCTGGCAGTGCTGCTGCTGGTGATGCAGGTGGTGGTGCTGGCGGCGGTGCAGGTGGCAGTGCTTTTCACTGCTGGGGGGAGGCTCCAGCCCTTTCCCTGCAGCCTCGGATGGCTGCCCAATGGGGCTGCTGGCAGTGGTGCTGGCAGTGGTGCTGGCGGCGGTGCAGGTGGCAGTGCTGTCAGTGATGGGGGGGGGATCCAGCCCTTCCCCTGCAGCCTCGGACTGCTGCCCACTGGGGCTACTGCTACCGGCAATGGTGCTGCTGGCGGTGCAGGTGGCGGTGCTGGCGGCGGTGCAGGTGGCGGTGCTGTCAGTGGCCTCGGACGGCTGAAGTCCCATGGCTGGTGTTGTTTGCCCAGATTCCACTCCAGCCCCAGATCCATCTTGCCTGCAGCGTCATTTCCTTTCACATTGACCTTGGCAGCTGTTGTCCCCTTCTTTTCCTTGGCAGATAGTGGTGCCTCCTTGCTTCTGCCAGCTGGTGTTCCCTTCCTCCCCTTGCTGGCTGGTGATGCCTCCTTCCCATTGCTGGCTGGTGGTACCTCCTTCCCCTTGCTGGCTGGTGGTGCCTACTTCTCCTTGCTGGCTGGTGGTGCCTCCTTCCCCTTGCTGGCTGGTGTCCCCTTCTTGCCCTTTCTAGCTGGCGGCCCCTTCTTCCCCTTGGCAGGTGGTGCAGTCACACTGGCTTTGCTGACGGGTGCCTCCTTGAGCCTCTCACACCTACAGTAGCTGCAGAAACTAAAGTGGCCGTGGACTGGATGGCTGAGGTGCTGGGCTGGGTTCTGACCACCCTGGCCCAAAGTGAAGGACGGGGGTGGGGCAGGGAATAGGTCAAGGGTGGCGTGGAAAAGCTTCTTAGGGACACTGGGGTGGGAAGATGGTGAAGGCTTAGGAGTGGAGGAAGAGGGAGTGGTTGTTGAAGGTGTCTGTCTGCTGTGTTTGGGTGCAGGTGCATGGGCTGGGTGCTGTTGTGAGGTGGATGGCTGTTGGGTGTCTGAGTGCTTGCGTTTGTGTACTTTGGGGGGAGGGGTCACAGACACAGTGAGAGAGGACACAGGGGACGAGTGCATGGATTTGGGGGTGGTGACTGCCATTGAAGGGCGTATTGTGATAGGTGTGCTGGTGATGGAGGTAGTGGATGACCATGTAGTGCATGCAGGTGTGAGTGGAGATGCTACTGGGAGGGAGGTGGACGAGGAGGAGAAGGGAGACAGAGTAGAGGGAGTGGATGTTGGTGTGTCTGCATCTGGATGGTGCTTGTGTGAGTGCCTGTGGGATGAAGTGTGGTGCTTGTGTTTGCCTGAACTACTGTGTGTTGATTTGGGTGCATGCAGGTCTGAAGATATGCTTGGGATAGGCTGGGGTTGAAGGGATGGGGACTGGTTAGAGGAAGATGGAGGGAGGAGGCTGAAGACAGGGACAATGGCTGCCATCAGTGAGTTGGCCAGAGACTGGAATGCTCTCTGTGAGGCCGCCATGCCAGAGAGAATGTCCTCCAGGTATGCATTTGTGTGTTGCAAATGCCCTGCTAGACCCTGTATCGCATTCACTATGGTTGACTGCCCAACAGAGAGGGATCTCAGAAGGTCAATAGCCTCCTCACTGAGGGCAGCAGGGCTGACTGGGGCAGGGCCTGAGGTGCCTGGGGCCAAGGAGATGCCCACCCTCCTGGGTGAGCGGGCACGGCAAACTCGCTGAGGGGCTGCTGGGAGGGCGATGCTGGTACCGGGTTGGCGGCTGTACCTGTAGTTGGGTTGGGCACAGAGGTGTCCACCACCACCAGAGAGCTTTCATCGGAGGAGGTGTCGCTGTTGGTACTGTCCCCTCCTGTCTCCGTCGTGGTGCTCCCCTCGCCCTCCGTCCCACTGGTGCCCTCACTGTTGGTGGATTCGGCCACCAGGCCCATGTGGGATGCAGCTCCCTCCATCGCCGGTGCCTCTGGGTTACAATGCCTAATGCCATTAGCTGCACATCTGAAACCCACAGGACCATGCCCAGTAGTAGATGCCCACTAACATTAATGGGGTTGGAGTACATCTGAGCTTGCCCATCATGGAACCTACCCTGGCCTATGGGCGCCCACATCCCCCACCCAGAAGTCATGATTCCGAATCTGTAGTCACCCCTTTGTGGCTGCTGTGATGCCCTTATGCCCCCATCCAACTCTGGATAGGCCACCGCCAGGGTGAGGAACATCAAGGGGGTCAGGGTACGATGGGCACCCCTTCCTCGTTGGGAGGCCAGCCCCAGCTGGGCCTCTGCCGTCTTCCTTGCCCAGCAGTGCAGGTCCTCCCACCGTTTGCGGCAGTGGGTGCTCTGCCTGTCAAAGAACCCCAGGGTCCGCACCTCCTTGGCAATGGCACACCAAATACCCTTTTTCTGATGGGCGCTGACCTGCAGAAAAAGATACAGCAGAAAAGGTATTATTCATACCGTCCGGACTGTTATACTCATGGCCCAAAATATCCATCCCACCCCCTTATGCACATAAATTGACCACCATACATGCAGCACTCTGCCCACGACCCCTCAGCCCCCCCTCCTACATGAGGCTTACACACACAGCACTCCATACATTCATGCCCCATGCATCGTGCTCACAGTGTACTCACCTGTTGGTCCGGAACACCATATAATAAATGGTATTGGGTAGGACCCCATCCACCAGTCTCTCCAACTCCTCAGAAGTGAAGGCAGGGGCCCTTTCCCCAGACACTCGAGCCATGGTTGCTTCCAGACACAGGTCACAGCAGCACTTGCAGTGTAGGTCCTCTCTTGTTGAAGGTTAGGTAGCAAGTGAGTGAACAGATAGAAAATGGCGGTCACGTCCGCGGTGGTGCATACAATCACCACCGGCGTACATCACCAATGGCTCCTGTAACCCGTAGGCCACAATGATAACCAATGCAGTGTTGCACGGCGGTCATTGACCGTCTCCCCAATGGCGCACAACGCCACCGAAATTACCTCATTTCTACTTGTCCCTCCTCACAGGTCAGGCGGCCGCTATTTCAGGGGGGCACAGGCCACTGCACCTAGCTGTGTCACAGCAGACTTAGGCACATCAATGGACATACACGTTCACATACTTTTTCTGTAAAAAAAAAAGCATATTAATCTGAGTATATGTTTGAATATGACCGTCTGGTCACCATTTTTCACCCTAGAGTTCAACCGCTGAGGATGAATAGGAGATGGAGACATACCCCCATGTACAGACCCCTGGTGGACCTGGCGACAATGGAGGACAGGCACATAATCCTAACCTACAGACTTGATAGAGCCACAATCCAAGAGCTGTGTGCCCAATTGGAGCCAGACCTGATTTCAACTATCTGCCACCCCACAGGTATCCCCCCCTCTAGTGCAGGTCCTGTCAGTGTTCCATTTCTTGGCAAGAGGTTCCTCCAAGCGACAGTGGCCATGGCATCAGGGATGTCTTAGCCTATGTTCTCAAACGTGCTGACCAGAGTGTTGTCTGCCCTGATGAAACACATGTGCAGCTACATCGTATTCCCCCAGGTGGAGGATTTGACCACAGTGAAGGCTGACTTCTATGCAATGGGACATATCCCCAGCATCATTGCTGCTAATGATGGTACACATATTGCCTTTGTCCCCCTCCCCCTCAAGAAATGAACAGGTGTTCAGAAATCGAAAGAGCTTTCACTCCCTGAATGTGCAGATGGTGTGTTTGGAAGACCAGTATATCTCCCATGACAATGCAAAGTATCCTGGCTCTGTGCATGATGCCTTTATCTTAAGGAATAGCAGCATCCCATATGTGATGTCTTAACTCTGGAGGCACAGGGTGTGGCTAATAGATAAGCCCATGGTCCCAACACAGTTGAGGTAGGTACATGAGTGTGGGGTTGGCCCTAAGGGTGAGTGTCTAGCTAACAGGTATCCCTTGATATTTGCATGTGACTCTGGTTACCCCAGCCTTTCATGGCTACTGACCCCAGTGAGGAATGTCAGGACAAGGGCAGAGGAACGTTACAAAGAGGCACATGGGCGAACAAGGAGGATCATTGAGCGCACCTTTGGCCTCCTGAAGGCCAGATTCTGGTGCCTCATCCTCCAGGTGGATCCCTGTACTACTCACCCAAGAAGGTGTGCCAGATCATCGTTGCATTTGCATGTTGCACAACCTGTCCTTGAGACGCCAGGTGCCTTTTCTACAGGAGGATGGCAGCAGTGGAGCCTGTGGACAGTGAGGAAGAGGAGGCAGAGGAAGAGGATGTGGACAGCAGAACTACTATAATTCAACAGTACTTCCAGTGACACACAGGTAAGACACTGTAACTTCACCTTCAATTGCAGATTTGTGTTGGACATTGTACATGGCAGCCTGATTTTCCTATTTCTATGGCCACTTACTGTTCCCTTTGGCATCTCTATTTTCAGATATTTGTGCCCCACTCTGGATCCTGCTGTGTTTACTGCTACCCACTACAGGTCATACCTATGTATATGTAACTGTACATTTGAATTCCAATGTTTACAGCTTGTTAAACTAATACATTTTTCAATCAATTGACAGACTCCATACTTGTATTAGTTCCAAGGGTGTTTATTTCTGTGATAATAAGTGTAGGGGGTATTGCAATGGGCTGGGTTTATGGTGGAGGAATGTCCAGGATAGAGTACAGTCTATTTGTGTCACAAGTGCATTGTCCAAGGGGCACAGGAAGTGGAGCAATGGTAGTTCAAGGTGGACAGGGTGAAAGAGTGGGGCACAAGGGTGACATTCAGGAGAGTCTTATTTCCTGGTGGGGTCTGGGCAATGTTCTCTGGCTTCTGCCTGGATTGCAGGGACCGTTTGCGTGGCGGTTCTCCTTCTGCAGGGGGTGGGGTGCTGGTGGCCTGTTGTTCCAGTGGCAGGGCCTCCTGTCCACTAGCGTCAGAAGACTTGGAGGGCTGCTCATCTGTGTGGCTAGTGTCAGGGGCCGGTTGGTGTGCCACTGCCTCCCTCATGGCATTGGCCATGTCTACCAGCACCCCTGCAATGGTGAATGGGGTGGTGTGGATGTCTCTCAGGTCCTCCCTGATCCCCAGGTACTGTCCCTCCTGCAGTCGCTAGGTCTCCTGCAGCTTGGCCAGTATCTGGCCCATGGTGTCCTGGGAATGGTAGTATGCCTCCAGATGCTGGTGAGTTCCTCGTGGAGATTCGGTTCCCTGGGCCTGTCCTCCCCCTGTCGCACAGCAGTCCTCTGTCCCCTGAACCGTGTGCCCACTGCCACTGACCCCTGGTCCCTGATCGTCCTGGGTTTACCTGGGGTCCCTGTGGTGGTGGACAAACTGCTGATTGACGTGTCCTGGGGACAGAGGGATGGACCCACTGGGTGGGTGCTGTGGTGGTATTTCCTGAGGGGGGAGGCTCTGTGGTGGTTTGGGACTATGGCTGGGTCACCGACTGTCCAGAGGTCCCTGATGGGCCAGGTTGGTCATCCTGATCCAGGTGTGCAGAGCTGCTGTCCTCACTGTGGGCCTCCTCTGAGGGGTGATTGGATGTCGCTGGCACCTCCTCTCCGGTGATGTTGTTTGGGGTCCTGTGGGGGTGTAAATGCAGTGTTATTGTTTCTGCGTGTGACATCTTGTGCAAGGGTATGTTTCCCTCTGTGGTTGTTATTAGCAAGGCAGCTTTGGCTTGTGTGAGTTGTGATTTGGTTGGCTAAGTGATTGTCACAAGTGTGCATGCTGTGGTGATGGGTGTCCATGCAGGTCTGTGATGGGGGTCCATGCATTGGTGTTGCATGCAGGGCTTGGTATTGGGATGGGTGGGTTGTGATGGTGGGATATATGTGAGGTGGTGGAGTGATGGGCTTGAGGGTAGGGGTAGGAATTTGTGATGGCATGCAGGTAGGGAGGTGAAAGTAGTAAAGATTTAACTTACCAGAGTCCAGTCCTCCTGCTACTCCTGCCAGGCCCTCAGGATGCATGATCGCCAAGACTTGCTCCTCCCATGTTGTTAGTTGTGGGGGAGGAGGTGGGGGTCCACCGACAGTCCTCTGTACAGCTATCTGGTGTCTTGCAACCACAGAACCGCACCTTCCCCCATAAGTTGTTCCACCTCTTCCTGATGTCATCCTTTGTTCTGGGGAGCTGTCCCACGGCATTGACCCTGTCCACAACTCTCCGCCATTGCTCCATCTTCTTGCAATGGATGTCTGCTGCATCTGTGATCCGAATAGCTGTAGCTCTACCCGGATGATTTCCTCCACCATGAGCCTTAGCTCCTCCTCTGAGAATCTGGGGTGTGTGTGTGGTGGCATGGGTGTAGTGTGAGTGGTGTGTATGAGGGTGTGTGGGGTGATGTGTTGGGGTGTGTGCTGTGAGGTGCGTGGATGGTGTTTTGTGGCTCTGATTCAGTGGGTGCTCCTGGCTTGTCTCCCTCTCAATTGTCAATTTTTTTTTTTTATTAAGGGTTGTGGGTAGTGTGCGTGTGTTTTATATTGGTGTGGGTGTTTTGGTGTGGTGTGTCTATATGTGTCAGGTGTGTGTATTTTGAATTGTTCAATGTGGTGTTGTTTTGTATGCATGTGTGTATTTTGAGCGCAGCGGTCTGTACCGCCAATGGTTTACCGTGGTTGACGGTGTGGGTTTTGGTACTACCATTTTATCACTGACCTTTGGGCTGGCGGACTTGTGTGTGTGTGTCTGTATAGTGGTGGATTTCTATGTGTGGGTCATAATACGCGTATTGGTATACTGCCGCGGTCGCAGTATGTTGGCGGCAGTCAGCATGGCGGTAAGCGGCACTTACCGCCAATGTCATAATGAGGGCCTAAATCTTGGAATAAGAAGTCAATCAATACCAATTCCTGTCCAAACTGCGTACATCAGCCAGGCTAAGGGTAGCAATGATTGTCCCACTCTATTACATGAGCCCCCAAGTAACCATTGAGACATGATGTAGGTAGCTAATAACATATGTTTCACTGTTACTGGTAGGACATTGGCACACATAGCATGGACATTGCACATCGTCAAAGGGTACCTCTGCCTAGCCACTTACTGCCTCTAGAACAAAGCCATTGGGATAAATGTTATTTGCCCACATGTCAATGGCAGGGAAATACATAAAAAGGGCAAATAGACAACTTCAGACACCCAAAGTATGATAGCCTTCCCTTACAACATTCACATACCCCATAGCATGAAGATGAAGGGACAATGGGGATACATCTACTGACCCATATGTACAGTCCTATACTGCCCATATCTGTAGAGTGATTGAGATGCCTGCCTCACATGGAGTCAATACCTGTACCAGGGCAAAAGTCACACAGCCCCTAGACAAAATATGTCGGGCACCCAGTTGCAAATACATGAGATCAAGACAGATGAGTGTGGTTAGACACCTTAGAGCTTCTAAAGCACATATGCTGAACGATGGATATGGACATACTCTAAGGGTAGGATGAAACAGTAGCTTGCATTTATATAAATGGCTGGGTGGAGTCACACATGTGGCATTGCCATTTGAGCATCTCCACATGCAGTCATAGATATGTCTTGACACAGGTGATCTAAACGTACACACAGCAAACCATGATGCCAGATCTACATCTAATTGTCAGGCAACGTGGGTACTACATATTCCCACTAGTCTACCTACATGTAGCACCTACAACATTATCACAGCTGCTACAGTATGACTGCAAACACCATACAACCAGAGCCAAGTACAAGGATACAGTCAGTACTTACCCTCTTGTGGCATCTGTTCTGCCCTCAAATGTCCATCCTCCTCAGGGTAGGCCACTGCCAAAATGCAGGGCATTAGGGGGTCATGGTCCAACGGGCACCCTTCTCTCATTGGGAAGACATCCCCAGCTTGGCCTCAGCAGTCTTCTGGGCCAAGCGTCTCAGGTCCTCCCGCCTCTTGCGATAATGGGTGCTCCACCGGCTGTGGACCCCTGCACTTGCTTGGCGCTGGCACGCCACATCCACTTCTTCTGATGGGCGTTTACCTGCATGGATGACACAAACAAAAGGAGACAGTCATGCACACATGCACCATACCAATAGTGGTGGTCACTACACATCTGCCACTGCAAGTAGGACACATACCCATCCTCTCTGCTCACAAGCCTTCACAATATGCCATCTGCATGCATCTACACCCTCACGAATTCACATGCCCGAATAAACGTCACAAACAGCACCTAACACACATGGCTAGGGCATTGAACTCACCTGCTCTTCTAGTACTCCACATAGCTGATCATACAGGGGTAGGACCTCCTCCACTAGCTTATCCAGCTCTTCCAGGGTGAAGGAAGGGGCCCTATCACCTGCAGGTCGTGGCATGATGGCTCCCAGAGGCAGTTAACAGCAGCTCATGTCATGGAGGTCTTGCTGGCATCAGTGTCAGGAATCAAGTGAGCAAAACTGTAGAAAATGGCAGTCACAGCCACCACATACAGGCCAGTCATTGCCTGCAGTCATGCCCATTGATCCCAGTCTGCCAAATGCAGCAACGTTAACCAATGACAAGTTGCATGGCGGTTGCAACCGCCTACTGCCATGACGACCTCTGCCGGCAGACTTAGGTCACTTCCCTCTGTCAAGTACAGTAGGTTAGGCACCTGCCATTTTGGGCACATGTAATTGATGGATGTGCTAAATTATCTGCGTCAGTCACTTACTCCCCCAATTCTCAGTGTAACCGTATGTTGGGCCAGCATGGTTGTACAACATATTGTGACAATCTTTACACAATGACGCGTTGAGGCTGTCTATATGTTGAGAACTATGTAAAGCTACTCTGAGGTACATAGGCCACAGCTAGGTATAGGAAGATACCGAAGCATATGTGTGATTAGTCCAGGACAGTTTAGTCACCCACATATGTACAATGACATATGTTTCATATTTACATTCAAATTTACATGTTAGCCAATGTGCTGCAATGAGGGCGAATTACGTGCATACCTATGGTCTCTATTTTAAATGTCAGCAGTCTTATGCTTCCTCTACAGATGTTAAATGTCAGGTAATATACAATGTGTTGGTGATGTGTACATACCCTATAACTCATTGTAACACATAGTTATGCTGCCATGTGAAGAGTAAGAAAATTACCAGTGTACCATTCACTAGCTGACCAGGTAACCATGGAGGACGGGCATGTCATCCAGACATATCGTCTGAATCGTCATGCCATCATGGATCTATGTACACAGTTGGAGAGAGAGCTGATGCGTTACATTCTCAATCCCTATTGCATACCTCTCATCATTCAAGTTTTGCCAGTGCTACACTTCCTGGCCACTGGGTCCTTTCAGAATACTGTCACCTTAACATCAGAAATGTCTCAGGCCATGTTCAGTGTGATGTTAAAGAATGTACTGAGTGCATTGTTGAAACATCTGGAGAGCTACATCAGGTTCCCCCAAAGAGCGGATTTGGCATTTGTGAAGGCAGACTTTTATGAGATGGGATACATTCCTGATATGGCAGTGCCAATGAACAGGTGTATAGGAATAGGAAGAACTACCACTCAATCAATCAGGTGGTATATCAGGAAGACCAGTACATCTCATATGTCACAGCCAAGTTTCCTGGATCAATGCATTATTCCAACATAATGCAGAACAGCAGTGTCCCACATCTGGTGGCACAACTACAAACATAGAGGGCCTGGCTGCTTGGTAAGTATGCATTGTATTGTGTGTTTCAGTGTTATGCCACCTGTCATTACATCATAGCCAGTCGTAGAAGCTAATTATGTTTTGTATTTGTTCTACTATTGTGTTCCCAGGTGACTCTTGCTATCCAAACCTTCCTTGGCTGTTGACACCAGTGAGGTATCCAGCCACACCTGGGAAACTTCTTTTCAATGAGGCCCACAGGAGTGCAAGGAGAGTAATTGAGCAAACAATCAGGCTCCTGAAGGCAAGATTCAGGTGCCTGGGCCCACCTGGTGGTGCCCTCCTCTTCTCGCCCCTCAAGGTATGCTAAAAAATCATTGCCTGCTACATGCTCCACAATCTAGCCATGAGACTTCATATATCATTGATAGTAGATCAAGGGGAGGTAGCTGGACCAGTGGCTGCTAATGCTGATATGGAAAGTGGTGAAGAGCCAGAGGAAGAAGGAACAGCTGACTCTAGGACAGAGCTCATCAATCAGTACTTCCAATGACATTCAGGTATGTGAACTTGACCTTTATAAGTGTTGAATGTGCACATTTTGATGTGGATGGCTGCCATTACACCTCCTGACTTGAATCATCAGTGGGTGTAATGTGTTCCAATCCCTATATATGGGTTGAGGAAGCAGACTGATAGATTATAAAGTGTAATAGAAGGTCAGCTCAAACATGTATTGTTAATCTGATCCTAACATTCACTTCTGGAATAGACTCTTCAGTATTGAGTTATATTTCTTGCATTCTCCTATCCTTTTTTTCCTTCACTCACTGAAATTACAATTTCCTGGTTGGCTCTGCAACCTATGGCTTGAGGTATTCATTGTCAGTAGCCAATGGTAGCCGGTGACAGACATGAGAGGTGCTAATGACAGATAGCTGGTAAAATGGATTTAGTTAAAGTTGAATGCAAACTGGTTTGTACTCCCATCATACATGTGGAAATGTGACTTCTTTGTCCTTTCCTATTACCAGTGGGGTTGGGGGAACTGAAATGGTATATTTCATGTTAGTTGAAGTATGTGGCCCTTATGTGAAGAATGGATCATGGTCTCTAGATACACAGTGGGTGGAGTTGTTTGTGAATAACCATGGGGCCTAGCTGTGTTTGTATTCTGACGTTGCTGTCCAAGGTGCAGATAACTGTACGGTGACAAAGCTGAATGATAATTCCTATAGGTATAGGACCTATGATTGTGTATGTTTAATGTACAGGGTCCTCAGTGATGTCATGTGTGTTCCATAGGATATGTGATCATGTAGCTATGGTATTTATATGTGAAGAGTCTGTACCTGGTGGTATATAGGTCCATTCTGGGTGTCCCTGCTTTGTACGTGGGTTACCATGGTCATGACTTCTGTTACCTGTATTTGTGCAATGTGTGCCACCATGCCTTCCATCCTGATAGTTCTCTCTTTCATGCTCTATTTGCAGATTGGAATGCGTACTATGCTATGGTGTTTGCCTGGATTGCAACCTCTCTGACATCTGTCCTATGACATTTCTGTTGTTTTGTGTCTCTTGCTGTGGGAGCCTCATCTAATGATCATTACACCGGCTCTTCGATGCAGGGTGGCATGACCTCACCACAGTTGGCAAGCATGGCATTGTTGATGTATTATTAAAGACACATATACAGTAGCTGTGCTCAATTGTGATTTATTGTGCATATCAGGATAAATAAGGTCAAAAGCAAATTGCTTAAATGAAGAAAGGGGTGATGAGTTAGGTAATGGCAGATGCATTCATCAGAGTAGCAGCTACACCATTTGGTTACACAGGTCCTGTGTCCTTGTACCGTGGGAAAACGGGGTCATGTCTCAGAACACTCTAGGGGGGCGTGGTCGGACGCCATGACGGTGGAAGTCTGCTTGTGAGGCTCCCATCTTAGATTCCCCATCTCGGGACATCCTGCAGGTCTGAAGACCCCTAACCCAGCCGACGGAGTGGTTGAAGGTGCAGGGATGCTATGGGCCGGTCAGTAGATGGTTGCCCAGCCCGTTGCTTGAGACCGGAGGCACAAAAGTGGAGCGGCACGGAGCCACGAACAAAACAAGATGGCGGCCGCCATTGAGAAGATGGAGCCGGCGCCTCCCGGGAGGGAGCGGAGGCGTCCTTCATCTCCTGAACTGAGGTGAGGGGTCCCGGGGACGCCCAGAGCGGCAGCCCCGATAGGCTCGGTGGGGGGTGCGGTGGGGTGTCGGTGCCCCGAGAGGAGCCTGCTTACAATTGAGGAAGCCCAGGGAGAGAGATCTTGCTCTGTTTTGGCACCTAGTGGCTCCAGGGTGGCCCCTTTCACTACGGAGGCACAGGTGGGAGAAATGCACTAGCGGAGAACGGTGAGGGGACCTTCCTCTTTTTGGCGGCAGACCCTCCTGGCGATAGAGGGGGGGCCAAGGCAGAACCGAAAGGGAGCCCTACTGAAGCCCTACGACACCGTGAGCACTGCACAAAAACCCCAAGACGGGGCGGAACCCGGGGCGGCTTGTGAGCCCTTCCCTCAGATTTAACACTGACTTGAGCGATCTGGAGGGGAGAGACGGATCCTCCAGTGATTCTGCCCAGCCCAATATACGAGTGGGACCATGTGAAAGAGGGCACGCTTGATGTCACAGAATATGGGTAAAACGGGCCGCAAAAAAGAAACGGAACCAAAAAGTGGACCAAAACAGGGGAGATGACTGACAAAGGAGGCGTCCTGAATCCCTCCTCAGGGGAAAAACGAGGAGACCCCACCCTCCTGGATGTACTGCAGGCCACAACAGCTTCCCGGGTGGCACTAGAAGGAAAAATTGATGCATTGGCCACAGACCTCACAGTACTCAGAGACGACCACCACCGTCTGGCTAAAAAAGTAGCCACTGCGAACAGACAGATGGAAGAAATTCATCCAGAAATTAAAGACAGAGCCAAGATGGCGCAACAAATGGAAAAACTGATCCAAGATTTGGAACTGTGAGCAGAAGACACAGAAAACAGATCACGCCGAAAAAATATCCGCTTGATTGGCCTACCCGAAAGCATCGAAAAATCCAACCTGGTGGAGTTCCTTGAACACTGGCTGAAAGAAGAGGTAGCCAGAGACGGATTAACTCCCTTCTTTGCGATTGAAAGAGCACATAGGGTCCCAGCTCGCCCCCCTCCCCCGGGGCCCCCCCAAGGCCAATAATAGCTAGACTACTGCACTACAGGGCCAGAGACTATCTGCTTTGTCAAAGCAGGAAAAAAGGGGACAGCACACTGGACAATCATGTGATTCGTATCTTCCCAGATTTCTCCAGAGAAGTGCAGAAACAAAGAGCCTCCTTCAGGGACGCTAAACAGAAACTCCGCCAACTGGGGATCCAATATGGGATGATGTTCAAAGCAAAATTGAGAGTAGTGGCTAAAGACGGCATACTTTTTTTCAGTACGGCAGAAGAAGTTCGGCAGTGGATCGATATGCAAACGCCAGTGGAAAGTACACGCATGTCAGGGGACTCACATACAGAGCAACAGAGGAAAAGCAGGCACAGTAAAGCCGGCAGTGTGGGTAGCCCTTCCCCTATTGAAATGCAGAAGAAAAGACAAAAAGCGATGGAAGCGGCTGCTTCATTAAGCGGATCCAACCTTGGATCCTATAAACGGATACAAGAAGAACTGGAACAATCAGAGTCTGAACAGGAATCTGAACTCTTACACACATCAGAAAAGACAGGCCCAGATGTCACAACGGGCACTTCAGAGTGTATCATCTGAGGGACTCATTGCCAGACTCACACATGGAAAAAATGAGATAGAATATGGAAAACCAACGCGACTGCCGCAACCACAGCAAACAGCACCGAAAACTGTGGCCGGCCCTGCGGCAGAGAAACTGCTGCATTTGCAGGAGGACAGGGTCCACAAAACCCCCGAGAACTTCTCATCCCGGATTGGGGGATGGTGTGGCGATATACTTCTTGCTCGAACTAGGAGCACCCCCTATTTCAATAGACTGGTTAAATCACTTTTTTAAGTTTGGATGAGAGACGTTCCTACTTTTGTCCTGGGGATGGGGAGTTGGATTGTTATCTGTTGTGTTCAATATATGGGGATAGGTGAGCCACAATGAGAATTCACAGGGGAATTGGAGCTGAACTGCGAGATCGTAAAGATACGTGAAATGATTGATGGCGCAGATAGGGTTGTAACCAGTCGGGGAGAAAAACTCCAGGATGGCAGTATTAGACTTGCACAAGTTCCTCACGTGGAATATAAGGGGCATGCATTCGATGGCCAAGAGATATAAGATCTTTTCTTACTTACAACGGAGGGGAATTCAGATAGCAATGCTCAGAGAAACACACCTAACTCATGGAAAAGGGAAAGCGCTCCAAAAGCGATGGAGAGGCCAGGTGTATTACACTTCATATTCAGCTTATGCGAGGGGAACACTAATATGGATTAGAGCCGGAGTCCCTTTCCAGATGCTGGATAGCCTCATAGACTCAGAGGGCTGCTTTATGGTGGTTCGGGGGCGATTTGAGGGCAGAGAGCTTGCATTGTTTAACGTGTCCGCACCCAACACGGATCAGGGTGACTTTTTCACACGAACATCAGGCCTATTAGCCCCGTATCTATAATCCCCCTTGGTGTTGGGGGGCAACTTTAACTGTGTGGGGGACCCCACTATGGACCGTTCACACCCGCCACTAAATGATTCCCCTTTGATGAGAGTAGCATGACAATTTTCGACATGGCAAAAGAATTGGGGGCTGGTCGATGCCTGGTGTAGATTACACCCAGACGAAAGAGACTACTCCTTCTTTTCCCACTTGCATGAACTGCATGTCAGACTGGATGCATTCTTCTGCACGCCGGACATCTACCCACATGTACACAACGCAGAATATATCTCTGATTATAATCCTCTCTTGGTGTTCTCCCCCACCTCGCATCCCCACTTGGAAACTCAAACCAGAAATATTGGAAGTTGCACTCTTCCAGGGGGAACTACGGCAGCATATCACTCAGTTTTTTGAGGATAATGAAGCATCCACTAATAACCCCCTTAATGAATGGGATGCCTTTAAGGTGGTGTTGAGGGGGAGGTGCATAGCAGGAGCAGTGGGAGTGTGCAGGACTCTTCTCAGGGATACTGAGCGGGCAGAAGATAAACTAAGAGAGGCCGAGAGAAATAGACCCGGAAACCCGCATCTACAAAATTCCATATTGGAGCTCAGAGCAGTAGTAGCAGATTGTACAGAGCGCCTCCGGTGCTTTGATTACAGAAACTACCTTACACGAGCATACGGAGAGAGAGACAAAGCGGGCCGAATGCTGTCATGGGTTGTATCACAGTCTCATAGGACCCCAGCCATATTGGACTTAGTAACAGAGCAAGGGGCTCATATAGATGGGCAGGAGCAAATTAACTCACAGTTCATGACCTATTACAAACAACTCTATAAAAGTAAATTCAATTTTGTCAGGGACGCCACTGAGAATTACTTATCCGAGCTACAACTCGGATCGCTCTCACCAGAATTTACGGAACTGTTGGGAAGGGCCATAACGCAACCAGAAATTAGGGGAGCCATAAGAGGCCTGGCTAGAGGAAAAACCCCAGGGACAGATGGGCTACCTATTGGATTTTATGCCACTTACATAGACAGACTCACACCAAGATTGGAAAATGTATACAGGATTGCTAAAGAGCATGGGGAGTTGCCTGCAACAGCGTGAGAAGCGGTCATAATCCCCCTCCTAAAAACCAGTAAAAACCCAACGGAAACTGGTGCCTATAGACCATTATCCATGTTGAACCTTGACTATAAGATCCTCAGTAAGATTTTAGCTACTAGGCTCCTTCCATATATGACAACACTAATACACCCAGATCAGGCAGGATTTATTCCCGGGCGAAACAGAGCGGACAATATTCATAGATTGCTGGCAGTCATGAGGGACCAGACCCCCGCAGCCACATCCACCGGAGTCCTAGCGTAGATGTAGAAAAAGCCTTTGACAGTCTGGAATGGGAGTTCCTTTACACTGTGATGTCCCGGATTTAACTAGGACCTGAATATTTCACCTGGGTAAGACTCTTGTATACCAAACCCACAGCTAGAGTGCGCACAGGGTGGACAATATCCAGAAGTTACACGGTTGAGCGAGGTACCAGGCAGGGATGCCCCCGGTTGCCGCTGTTATTTGCCTTGGAAATGGAACCGCTGGTGGCCGCGGCAAGAGCTGGGAGAGTGGGCCGGGAATTTTAGCAGGAGGCGAGAGACATCGGATAGCTCTCTACGCAGATGATCTGTTGATCTTCCTAGAGGATGTCCACAGGGATTTGCCCAGCAGATGCTGTCTCAGTTTGGGGGACACTCTGACCTGAAAGTGACCTGGGATAAAACCTGTTTGTTCCCTCTAGGAGCCTCCGCGACACCTCTGCCTGGACTAGGCCTGGTCAGATGGGTCCCGAGCTGTCTCCCATATTTGGGAGTCAAAATCTATCATGATCCACAAGATACCCTAGAGGGCAATATAGGTAGTTCCATACGCTCCCTAAGGTCCTGTATGTCCTTTTGGCAAACCTTGCCATTGTCTGTAGCAGGGAGCCTAGTGATCCTTAAAATGATCGTGCTCCCACGACTTTTATATCACGTTACAGTACTCCCAATATGGATACCCAGGGTCACCTTTAAAGAGTTAGAAACAATGGTGGTGACATTCATATGGGGCGAGGGGCAGAGAAGAGTAGCCTTGACCAAACTCCAGAGACAATCCACAGACGGAGGACTATTGGTCCCCGATTTTGAAACTTACTATCTGTCGGAGCAACTCCAGTGGCTAGCACAATGGATAACAAGCAGAGTAGAGCCAGGGACGAGGGTAAAGGCATTCACCCCACCCGGGCCTAGGCTGTTTGAAGTATTATTGAGAACTGCCAGAGATGGAAAACAAGACTCTCCTGATCTAAAAATCTTGACTCAGTGTTGGAAAGCACTCCGTCACAAAATCAAAATAGGGGCCAGTTAGAAATGGGTTCTTTGGTTGACAGTCAGGTTACCCCCTGTTCAAGCAAGGACCCTCATTCTAGTCAGGGTAAAAGAGAATCACCCTCAGCTAACCCCTGCTTACCCCCTTGGTAACTTGGCAGAGCAGTAGGCTTAACTTCAGAGTGCTAGGTGTAAAGTATTTGTACTAACACACACAGTAACTTAATGAAAACACTACAAAATGACACAACACAGGTTTAGAAAAATAGGAAATATTTATCTAAACAAAACAAGACCAAAACAACAAAAATCCACCATACACAAGTCAAGTTCTCAATTAAAAATCAAAAAGAGTCTTTAAGTAGTTTTAAAAACACACTAGCGCTGCTAGAGTGAAAATGTACGCACGGGCGGGTGTGCGTCAAAAATAACTCTGCACAGCGGTACGCGAGTCAAAAATCCAGCTGCACAATGATCCAAAAATCCGGCAGCACAGGTTGTGATCTCCCAGCCTCCGTCAGCGATGGAAGGCACACAAAGTCCAGTCTTTGCCCTCTTACTCTGGCAGATGCAGCAACTGCAGGATAGCTCCACAAAGCACAGTCACAGGCAGGGCAGCTCTTCTTCCTCAGCTATTCAGCTCTTCTCCAGGCAGAGGTTCCTCTTGGTTCCAGATGTGTTTCTAAAGTCTGTGGTTTTGGGTGCCCTTTTTATACCCAATTTCTCCTTTGAAGTAGGCATACTTCAAAGTAAAGTCTCTTTGGAATGTGAAATCCTGCCTTGCCCAGGCCAGGCCCCAGACACTCACCAGGGGGTTGGAGACTGCATTATGTGAGGGCAGGAACAGCCCTTTCAGGTGTGAATGCCCACTCCTCCCCTCCCTCGTAGCACAGATGGCTCATCAGGATATGCAGGCTACACCCCAGCTCCCTTTGTGTCACTGTCTAGTGTGAGGTGCAACCAGCCCACTGTCAAACTGACCCAGACAGGGAATCCACAAACAGGCAGAGTCACAGAAATGGTATAAGCAAGAAAATGCTCACTTTCTAAAAGTGGCATTTTCAAACACACAATATTAAAAACAACTTTACTAAAAGATGTATTTTTAAATTGAGAGCTCAGAGACCCCAAACTTCACATGGACATCCGTTCCCAGGGGGAATCTACACTTCAATCAGATTTAAAGGTAGCCCCCATGTTAACCTATGAGAGGGACAGGCCTTGCAACAGTGAAAAAAGAATTTAGCAATATTTCACTGTCAGGACATATAAAACACATTATTATATGTCCTACCTTAACCATACACTGCACCCTGCCCTTGGGGCTACCTAGGGCCTACCTTAGGGGTGTCTTACATGTAAGAAAAGGGTAGGTTTAAGCCTGGCAAGTGGGTACACTTGACAAGTCAAATTTACAGTTAAAACTGCACACACAGACACTGCAGTGGCAGGTCTGAGACATGATTACAGAGCTACTTATATGGGTGGCACAACCAGTGCTGCAGGCCCACTAGTAGCATTTGATTTACAGGCCCTGGGCACCTTTAGTGCACTGTACTAGGGACTTACTAATAAATCAAATTTGCCAATCATGGATAAACCAATCACATACACATTTTGTAGAGGAGCACTTGCACTTTAGCACTGGTTAGCAGTTGTAAAGTGCCCAGAGTAACAAAAACAGTAAAATCAGAGTCTAACACACTTCAACAACCTGGGGAACAGAGGCAAAAAGTTAAGGGAGACCACGCCAAGGATGAAAAGTCTAACAGGACCCCTTACTCACCAGAACTCCCTCTGTTGTCATTGCGGGCTTTGCCACATCGGGGTACCTGGAATGAACTCCAGATCTGGGTAGAGGCCGGGATCCTAACGGTGGGAGCATTATTTAAGGAAGGAACATTGATGCCCTTTGATGCTCTCAGGGCAGAGTTTGGGCTGCCAGGGGGGAACTTTTTGTTACATGGTTCACTAGCGGCCAGTATCCGTAGGCACTGGCAGGGAGGAGGGGGGGAACCTCCTACGCAGGCGCGCATCCTCAATCGGCAAGCACAAAGCAGTCTCAACTCTTTATAGTAAGATGCAATCTGACAGGACCGCCCCTCTGGCACCTCTTAAACTGACCTGGGAGAACGATCTGGGCACTGATAATACCGAGGAAGAATGGCAGTGCATTCTGGGGGTGTCTCCCTAAAATGACACGCAATGCCAGATTCAATCTTATAAACTTCTATGTGCTCCATCAGGCATTCCTAACACCTGCACGGATTAATAAATACTTCAGGAAAGAGAGTGAGAGCTGCCCACGGTGTGTCTTGGTAGGGGTGGAATTTAAACATATGTTCTGGGACTGCCCCAAGGTGGGGGCATTCTGTGCAGAGGTGAACCAAATCGTGGTACGAGCCATAGTAAGAGAGGTCCCTTGCACAATGGATCACTGTCTATTGGGTTGGTTTCCACATACAGCCAAACATAAAGTTGCCGACAAGGTTTCAGGACTTGGCCTTTTCCGTGGCAAAGCAAGAGAATGCGATGTCCTGGAAAAACCCAATGGGGCCGAAAACATCCCAATGGAAAAGAGAATTGATTAAATGGGCTAGTAGTGAGGGGAACATTTTCCACTGAGAGGCCAAGAGAGGAATCAGACCCCCTGAAGTGGCAGAGGGCTGGGAGATGGTGCTCAAAACTCTTAGAGCCGAAACCCAGATTGGGTCGACCCCCTGACCAACTCATTGTTCAGTGGGCAATAAAGATATAGTAAAGTTCTGACTACTGGCAACTCCCCTTGGGACCCGGACACTGGGAACGGCAAGGGAGATAAAGGAGTGGTATTTTACCCTTAGTTTTAAGAATAAGGCCACACCTAATCATGGCACACCCAGCTCCACTAAGAGAATTACAGTACATCATTACGCTCACCTGGGGGGAGGGGAATAGGGGCGGGCAACGGGAGGGATGTTAGGGGACTGGTAGTGATTCTGGGACTCCTTGAATAGGGCCCTAAAGGTCAGATATTGCGCAGACATAGGACATTTGAATTGTTACATGTAATTTTGTATAATGTTTTATCTACCAGCCTAATGACTGATTGAAAATCACAATAAAATATGTTTTAAAAAAATGTTTCGGAACACTCTACAGGGTGTCTTAATGGCATACAAGGGAGGCATATCAAGAGAGTTTCATTTCCTGGCAGTGGGTTTGGTCTTGACATCTGCTGGATGTCTGTGTGGATGTCCACTTTTGCGGGGGCTCTTCAGCTACAGAGGGAGGGGTGTCTGAGGCTTGTGGTTCCCCTGGCAGGGCCTCCATTCCACTAACTGCTGCAGATGTCGATGGGGCATATGTTAGATTGCTAGTGGAAGGGGCCTGATGGTGTTTTGAGGAGCCAATAAGGGTGGTATTGATGTCCATCTGCAATGGTAGCCATGGTGGCATTATATGCCTGCCACTGCTGCATGACTTCCTGCTGGTATTCCCTCTGCAGACTTTGATTCTCCCCCAACATGGTTATTATTTGGCCCATCCTGTACTGGGAACTTTGGTATGCTCCCAGGAATTGGGAGGTGGTTTCCTGGTCAGTGGAGTCCGTTTGAGGTCCCATCCTCTGGCCCACAGCATCCCTCCCACTCTCCCTACCCCCAGCTGCCCTTGCACCTGGCATGGTGTGCCCACTCCCAGTGGTAGCATGACCATCATTGTCAGGGATGTGAAGGTTTGACTCAGGTCCCTGTACTTTGGGGTACACAATAGATTGCACAGGCCTTTGGACACAGGTTAGGGGGTGAATGGTTGCTTGTGATGTGGTTGCACCAGGGGTGGTGGTTGTTGATGTGGGTAGGGTGAGGCAGGGAGTCGTTGACTGACCAGATGTCCTAGATGGGCCAGGTTATTCGTCATTGTCAGGACATCCAGGCGTGTTGTCCGCACTGGGGACTTCATCCTGAGGGGGAGTGACAGCATCTGGTATCCCCTCCATGATGGTAATGGCTGTATTACCTGTGGAGGGAGTGAGTCACAGAGTTCAGGTTGGAATGTGTGTTTGAATACCTCTTGATGAGATGCATGCCAGTGGCTTTACATGATTCCCTGTAATGACATTGACAGATGCTGCACTAGCATAGCTTTCATGTACATACCACTCTGTACCTTGATTGCATTACTCCATGTTGGAAGCTGCCATACAAGTTTGGTACAGATTGCACTGTAGATGGGTTCTGTTTTTGTTTGAGCATTGACATGACTGATCACCTCTGTTACCTAGTGATTTGTGAGGATTGTTAAATGTCACAAATTATAGCTGTTCAATGCACAAGTATGTCCTCATGGGATCACAGTATATGAGCATGCAAGGGTAATAGTACTGTATTGTGCCCATTAGGAATGGTCACTCAGCTGTAGCTGTATGTTGCTTTGCATGCTACTATGAGTGTGCCATTGCATTTCTGTCATTGCCATACTGGTCCTCACTAGGTCAATCTAGATGGTGTAGCAAGTACTTTAGTTGTACATGCATGAAATGTGATGTGTTGTGCACATTCAAGGTTTCCACAATGATAGGTTGGTGCATTCTGGGAGCCAACAGTTAATGTGCCAATGGCAAGGACCTTGGGGCAGTTGGGCTGGGTGGAGTGGTGGCATGCAGGAAAGGGGCATTAGGTGAATAGGTGGGAGGTGCTGTGGAGTATTTAGTTAAATAGGGAGTATTTGGGTGGTGAGGAAGCATGCAGGACAATACAGTTGTTTGACATGACTATTGTGGAAACTTCACAGACTCCAATCCCCCAGGTATTCCATTCAGGGCCTCAAGATGCAGTATGTTCAAGACCTTCTCCTATCATGATGTGAAATGTGGGGGAAGAGGTGGGGGTCCACCGCCAGTCTGGTACACAGTTATCTGGTGGCGTGATGCCGTTGTATGCACCTTCGCCAAAGGTCTTTCCACCACTTCCTGATGTCCTTTCTTGTGTGTGGATGCCTCCCTACTGAGTTGACCCTATCAACTATCCTTTGCCACAACTCAATTTTCCTGCCAATCAGTGTTTGTTGGACCTGTGCTCCGAAGAGTTGTGGCACTACCCTGACAATTTCATCCACCATGACCCTCAACTCATCATCAGTGAAACATGGGTGTTTTTGTGGGGACATGGTAGTGTTTGTGTTGATGGCATGTGGGGGTGTTGTGAGTGTAAGGGTGAAGTGTTGGGTAATTGGTGAGGTGTGGGTGCAGCATTGTCAGGTGTGATGGTTGTCGAGATTTGTATGTGCTTATGATGTGTGTATTGTATATGTAATGCCGATTAGGGGTGTGTGCTGAGTGTGATATATATGTATGGCTATGGTGTGAAGGTACTATTTCAATTATTATCTCCTACTCTCTGGGTATGTGAATGGCGTTTTTGTTGCAAAAGATTGTGGGTTGTGTAGGGGTGTGTTATATAGTGCAGTGAGTAGGAGTGTCGGATGTGTGAATGTGTGTCAGGTGTGGGGTATTCAAACTATCTAATGTCAGTTTTGACAGGAGTGGCTCACACCACCAATGGTTTTCGACTATGGAAGAACTGATGTGGTGATTTGTGGCTCGTAATCTGGTGGGTGGATTTTTGTCTGCCTGGCGGTGCTGGTAGTGGATCTGCCTCTTTCCCACCCTCCAGTGTCCTGGTGGTCTCGGATTTTTGGCTGTTTTTTGTCTGTCTTCACAGTGTGACTCCTAATACGGCCGTTGGATGATCACCAAATGGTGGTCTTTGGGTGGCTGCCACCGCGGCGGTCTTCCAAAAAGACCGCCAAAATCATAATGAAGCCCAAAGCATCTGTTTACTTTTTAGTATGAAATCCTTTAAATTTGAAAAAACACACTTTTATTGTAGTGGTATTCTGGCTTAATTACTTGCAGTCTGTGCTATTTTTTATGCAATGCATGTGTGGGGAAAACATGACCCTGTGACTAATCACATCAAAAAGTCCAATGGCCCAAGGAGACTAGCAATGTTCTGTTACTGTGTCACTATGTGAACACGACTGTATACTCAGACTCACAATTTTTTTTTTTTTCTTGATATAGCTACTCCTGCTGATTCACCATCACAGCAGGAGATAGCCACCCAGCTGTGGTGCCCCTGGATGAAGTCTATCCAGGCTGAAAATCGCCAATTGGTGGCTTTGGAGGAGAAGGACATGGAGGCACATGCCACTAATCCAGTCCCTCTAGCCAGCCTGACCCACCTCCATCCCAGCCACACCATTGCCAGCACTGATGACAGCGAGGGTTGATCACTGCTGCCACCCAGTGGCACACCACCCCCCTCACCATCCACAGACTGCCTCCTCTGCTGCATCCTACAGGAGTTGGCACAGCTTCTCCAAGTGGTGGCACACCTTCAAACCCAACTAGATGCACTCTAAAGTCCTTTTTTTTTAATATACATTCTTCGGTGAGAGGGACTTTTGTTGTAGGTGGAGTGATTTTTTTTTTGTTTAGGGAGAGGGTTTGGCCTGTTGTGGGTGGAGAGGGTCAGTTTTATTTGAAAATAAAAATAAATGGGTAGTTTGTTTCTTCATGTAACAGCAAACTGTCTTTTGTCTATGCACTACTTTTAGCGCAGACTGGTTTCTTTTAATTTACAAAAAGCTGCTCTCTGAACAGTCACAGACTATACATCGACTTATACCTCTAGACTTTCCCTAGCTAATTCTGAAGTCCCTTGCCATATTATTATTTGCTAGAGTTACTTACTTTACTTATACCTAAAAAAATGCCCCGCTACCAGAGTGGAAACAACACAGACTAGGTCTGTCTTATTGCTTGAGGGTATTAACGTCTGCTACTTTTGCAGTGCCCAGCCACTTATCAAAGTATACCAGTTAGTCATACCCTAGCACTACTACCTTTTGTAACTATATTGCACATGCATGCATGCATTGTGTACTTTGTAAGCTACAACAACAGTAATCATCAGGACTATGACCAGCACATCATCATCATCAAACCTGTTCTGAACAAAAATGAAGGAGCACCAGTGGAATTAGAAAATTGCAAACAGTCCTTCAGCACCTGAGACTAAAAGCTATATATATATATATATATATATATATACATATACATACGTACACTTATATATGTATGTATATGTGTATATATGTATATATATAAATATATGTTCTTATAAAAGGAAATCACTCTGCACTCAATGAACTGAACTGACAGAGTTTGTTGATTTATTTCACATACAGGCGACTGACTGCTGTGTTTTGACTTTACAGCCTTGTTCATGGTTGAGCAAGACTGTAAGGTTGAAACGCGTTGGTGGTTAGTTGCCTGTATGTAAAATAAATCAACAAACTGTGTCAGTTCATCAAGTGCAGCGTGATTTCCTTTTCAAAGAATAACAATTGAGACATACGGTCTTTCTCCCTACACGTTCCACCAGCTATTAAAGAGCTCGATTTTGCAGGACCGTATTGTGGAAAATATATATATATATATATATATATATATATATATATATATATACAGTATATATATGTATATATATATATATATATACTTGTGCCCTGAGGTAACTATAACTCTCACCCTCTCCATGAACATTTTTCTTATCAATAATTTTACTGCAAATGTTACAGTGATATTATCAATGATGTCAAAGAGGATGTTGTAAGCGAGGTAATATCTGGGGTAATTACCAGTGCATGACGAAGGCCTGAGTGTTAGTTCCCTTAGGGCACGAGTTACCGTTACTTGAAACAACTAACTATAACAGCTGAATTTCTATGGTTTTTTTGTAGGTGTAAAATCTGAACCTAACTATAACGTCCCTATACCCTTTGGTTTTTAAGTGAATTTCAAAATTGTAAAAGTTTTTTTTTTGATTTCCTAACTATAACGTCCCTGTAACACTTGTTTTTTTCAGTGAATTTCAAGGGGTTTTCTCATGTTAAGTAAAAGACCCATCATAATATATGGTGGGGGGTGGGTTGGGCCCAGGGCCTGGCCTGGCATTGTGCTATCCACCACAAGATTGTAGCTCCTGCCCCCCTTTCCATTGTCCAAGTCTTTCCTTGTTTCCCCATTTCAGTCCTGTATGCCATTGTTCTGCCAGTGCCCTTCCTGCTTGCCCTAAACAGTTAGCTTGCTGCCCCATCTACCTCCTCCCTATCCTCTGTAGTCTGAGTCTATGCACCAGCCCCTCCTTCTTACCCTGCATGATCCATTGGGCTGTCACTGCCCACCATTTAGCTTAACATCCCTGCGCACTCCTCCTGTCTTCCACTGCCCAATATTATGCCCCATCATTGCTCTCCTGCATAGACTTTGTGCTTAGCTGGCTGCCCCTACCCTCCTTCATCCTGACCTCCATGTGCATGCCCCTGCTCTCTCTTTTTTGACTACCAAGTTCCACAGACCTGCCACTGCCACTGCCCCTCCTATCTACTGTGAGTATTCTGTTGAGCTGCCCCTTGTGTCTGCATAGCATGGTCAGATGCCTGCAGCCTGTCCCTGCCACCTGCACTCTGCCTGTCTGAGTTCCATGCCCCTATACCCTCTACCTTGTCCTCCATTATCCATTTTGTTCCCACTCCCGTTTGTCCTCCATGCTCTGTTGTGCTAACTGCTCCTTCTGACTTCCCTGTGCGGTCTATTGTGAAGTGCCTTCGCCTACCCTCTGTTGTCTGTGTACAGCCCCTACCCCTCCCGTCTGTCCTCCATGGTTCCTTTGTGCATGCCCCTGCCCCCTCCTTCTTGCCAACCATGGCCATTGTGCTGCCACTAACCCTCTGCTTTCCATGCATGGTCTTCTGTGCTGCCACAGTCACTACAACTTGCCTTGTGTGGTCATCTTGCTGTCTCTGATTCCCTTACACCTTCCCTCTGTTGTCTGTGTGCAGCATGCCATTACAGTCTCACTGTTGTTTGTGCTGCCAGTGCCCATTCTGCCTCTTCTCCATGGTCAGCTTCCTGTTTCTGTCCTGCCCGCTTGCCTCTGCCCTCCATTTTCCATGTGTGCGCATGTGCCGGGCCGTCTTCTCTCCCTCTTGCTTTGTTTGGTCTATTGTCATATCCCTGCATGCTCCCTCCCACCATTCATGGCCCGTTATGTGCAACTGTTTCTCCTGTCTCTCCAGGTACTGCCAAGTTGCTGTCCTTGTCTCTTCCCATTTGCTCTCTGTTGCCCATGTGCATGGCCCGGTCCCATCCCCATTGCTTTCCATGGTCCGTTGGGTTGCACTACCATCCCGCTGACCCCTTGTGGTGTATTGTGCTGCCGCCATCCATGACGCCTGCACTGTAAGGTCAGTTTGGTGCTTCTGCCCATTTCAGTCCTGCCCTCCGTTATCCAAGTGCATGTGCCTACCCCATTCCTCCTGGCCGATATGATCCAATGTACTTGTCAACATTTTAAACTTGGTAAAAGGGTGGTTTTGAAAAAAAAAAACTGGGAAATTGATTTTCCTCATTGACTTACATTGAAAAAGAGGAGATTTTAGGAAGGAGACAGATAAAATAAAGCCCTTTCAGGCTTAAAAAGATCAGGAGTCTCCTGCCTGAATCGGGTCTGTTGGCATGTACGGTTGTACTGCCACTGCCTCTTCCGTCTATCCTCAAAGGTCGATTATATTGCCACAGCCTCTCTTGCATGACCTGGATAGTTGGCTCATTGCTCCAGCTCCCCTTTCTCCTGCCCTATATGGTCCATTGTGCTGCCACTACCCCTCCCACCCGCCCAGTGTGGTCAATTTGTTACCTCTGTAACCTCATCCCTGCCCTCAATTATCCGAGTCCATGCCCTTGACTTATGCCTCCCCACAAAATTCTAATGAACAACTAGATTGCTAACATTCTTTATTTGTTACAAAAGTGCAGCATGCCTGACGGTACTATATAAAACCGTAAAAAAAACACTTTTGTCATTGGGATATACTTGAGCTACATTTGGGTGATATTTGTGCCATATTTGGGCTATTCTTTTCTCTGGTAGCCATTTTGGGAGACCTATTTGTTATAAAGTTCCCTAATTTCCTCATTTACCTCAGTATCCTCAGTAGAAAATGTTTCAAGTTTTCCATTTCGATTACATCAAGATGGCTTTCACATGTGCCACACTTTTGGCATTAATTCTGAATGTTATCATTCTAGTTATTCATTAGAATACTCTAGTAAAGCTGCTGTTTACCACAGAATAAACTGGCAACCTGATGCTGGTGTTGAAAGTGCATGTTTTAGTCCCCATGTCAGAATATTTGGATGAAATAGAAGAGGAAGATTTTTGGAGAACTCACTTAAAATCGTGCCCTAATTTTTCTTTCTACAGCACTAACAATAATTTATTTGACAAAATGAACCCCCTCATTTTGTTCCTTTCTAAATTAAATGTTTTAAGTTTTACTAGTTTGATTAAATGAAAATGGCTTCAGCTGTGCCACACCTTTGTCATAAGTAAGACTGTTAGTGCTCTCTTTGTTCTTAAGAACACTCTGCGAGTCTGCAGTAGAACACAAGGTAATCAACTGACAGATTGTTGGAAGTCCACATTTTACTGAGAATGTCAGACTTCATTGTCATATCGCTGAGTAAGATAGTGTGAATTTACAGAAAATATGCTGTCATTTTAGCTTCTGGAGAATTTTTCATAACCTCTATTTGAAAATAATGAGAAAACAGTTTTCTCTCAAACATGATTCATGAAATACCAGCAGAAGGCTTTTCACTGGGTAAAATCACATTCAAAGACAGCACAATTACTAAAAACAGTATGGTACCATTACCAAATGGTGTATATTGTAACTAGGATCTGTTTATAATTTCTCCTTTTTGTTACCCTCAAAATCTGCCATTCACTACAATGCATTTCAATGGGGTGCTATCATGTGTATGTGTCCCAAGATTGCTGCCACCACTTTCTTGTTGAAGTACTGACATCCAATCAGATCTCACCATGAGATCTGTGTTTGGACTATACCCAGATATCTATATGTATTTTCCTTTAATAACTCCAGATCTACTGAAAGGACTTACAACAAATAAGAAAAAGCACGATCTGTGCTCCGAGATCTAGCTTCCTGCCAAATTTGGTGTAACTCAGTTCAGCGGTTTGGGCCGTAGTGGTTTCTAAAGACCCAAAGGGAATTAACATGGGAAACTCACTTCTTTGCCCCCACTTTTTCCAGTCCCCGCTTGACAAATCACCCTGAAATTTACCATGCACAATAAGACACAATAAGACACAATAAGACACTTTTTTGGAAAATTTGCCAAAGTTATAGGCAAGTCAAACAACACTTTTCCTATGGAAAGTAGGTCCTAACTATAACTACCTACTGGCAACTGCCAGTAGGTAATATATAGTCGCCACTAGGTAGTTATAGTTAAGACCATATTTCCATAGAAAAAACTTTTTTGGACTTGCCTATATCTTGACTCTGTTTGGCGAATCCTCCTGATATTTTCCCCAAAAAAGTGTGCCAGTGATTCTTGTCGCACATGGGAAGGTCGGCGGTGATGTGTCAAGTGGGGCTGAGAAAAAGGGGGGGTCAAAATGTGCATTTTTAATGTTAATTCCCATAGGAGTTTTGAACACAACTACAGCCCAAACTGATTAAAGGAATCACACCAAATTTGGCAGAAAGCTAGATTTTATTTTGCAGATTGTGCTAAGTGGTGTAAATCCATTTAGTAGCTTTTGAAATATTGAATGGAAAATAAATTAGTACATCTAGGGCCGCAGATCTTCCCCAACGACTTCACGAATAATAAGACCTTGTGCACAGAGCTGCAGAACCCTGATTGGCTGCCAACACTTCAAGCCAGGAAGTGTTGGCAGTCATCTTGGGACTCCGCTTCAGTCGAGTTCCAGAACAAAAGTGAGAAAAAAGAAAAGGGATCAAGGTAGGTACACCCTGACCCCTTAGCTCTGGTGTTGGGGTCCTAGAAGGACCCCACCAGGGCAAAAAAGTACTTTAAAAAAAAATGTTTGCCATGAAGTCACAACAATGTCGCAAATTCAACACAAAAATTAGAAAAAAAAACAAGCGCTGGTGTTATGAACCCGCTGGGTGGACCAAGTACCAGGGGTATTTTGAGATAAGGTAGGGTGGTGCACAGGCCCCTCTCCTAAGGTATTTTGATACCGCGGGGCAGCTACCTCTCTGGGGCTTATTTATAATGAATGTGTGCAGTCCCCCCACAGGCCCAGGAACCACCACCGCCCTGGGGATTTGATGGAATACAATGCAGGGGGGGCACACATCACCTGCAGCCCTGAGGACCACCACCTCCCCGGGCTTTGATGAAATATGATGGGGGACATGTGTCCTCCCTGCAGCCCCACGGACGACCAGATCCCCAGGAATTTCATCTAATACAATGTGGGGGGTGGGCACGTGGCCCCCCACATCCCCCGGGACTGCTACCTCCCTGGGGCTTTGAAGAAATATAATGCATGGGCCATGTTGTACTCTGAAGCCCCAGAGACTACCAGCTCTGTGGGGCTTTAATCTAATACAATGCAGGGGGAACAGGGACACCCACAGCTCTGGCGACCGCCACATCCCCTGGGCTTTGTGAAATATAATGCTGGAAGCCATGTGCCCCCCCCCCCACAGCTGTGTAGACCACAACATCCCCGGGCCTTTAATCTAATACAATGTGGGGGGCACATGACCCCAGCAGTTCTGGGGACCGCCGCCTCCCCAGGGCCATTTTGTAATGGAGAGGAGCTGTGCAGCCCCCCACGTGGAGCCAATGATGGCCCTGGGGATCACTATCCCCCAGTGCAGGCTCCTGCTATGTCCTGGGGTGCCCACCCCCGGGATATAGCTGTTTGATCTGACTTGGCACAAGCTTTGACAGCTCCCGCAAGTCAGAACAAACACTTATCTTTCTGCAAGTAAGAGCTGTCAAACAGTTATAGTTACTTGAGATGACTGAATCTATATCAGGTGAATTTCTATGGCTTAGAGTGTTTAAACTGCAAGCCTAACTATATGAATATATAATGAATATATATATATGTTTATATATATATATATATATATATATATATATATATATATATATATAGAGAGAGAGAGAGAGATATATTTATTTTTATACACATAGATAGATAGATAGATATCACTTAAAAAAACACTTACCTTATGCTGCGAGTAATATTTACTTGAAATAACTCTAACTGCTGAATTTCTTTGAGTTTGTCGGAGTAAATTAAGAACCCAACTTTCACATCTGTGTACCCTTTGGATTTTTAAGTGAATATATATATATATATATATATATATATGTATATGTATATATATGTATGTATGTATACATATGTATATATATATATATATATATATATATATATATATATATATATATATATATATATATATATATATATATAAATCTTCCAGTAAAAAAAAATGCTAATGAAAAAGGTTCAAATAAAGAACAAGGATTTGCAGCCACCTTGGAGTGCGGTCTGTTTCCATCATAAACACAAGAAAGAAGTGCAGCTTATATCCCAGCCAGCCCGGCTGAAGTACGGCACCACTGGAATCAAGCAAAGTGCACCGAAGTACGCCTAAGTGGGGCGATAGCAGTTGAACACCCGAAGGCTGTGCACAGAGGTGGAAATCGACAGGGCCTGCCCTCCAGCGATGCCTTGAGGCCAACCCCCTATAAGCACCCAACCATGCCAGTCTATCACGCATGCACAGGGGAGGTTGCCTGGAAGACCTGGCCTGCAGCCAGACCCTGGAGGCAACACCCCCCAACCACCTAAACCCACACTGTGCACAGCCCTTTCGCTGTGCGTGGCAGAAGTTACCCTGTTATAGTTATCCCAAATACCTATAACTCATGCCATAAGGTAAATATAAGCCACGCCCTTACCATGCACAGTTTTTTCGTCAAAATGTTATTGAAAAAATTACAATTATATTATCAATCATTTTATCAAAGATGTTATGAGTGTTGTAATTTGTGGGGTAATTAGCAGTGCTTGGCAAGGGTGCGATTTATAGTTACCTTAGGCCATGAGTTATAGTTATTTGAGATCTTTCTAACTATAAGAGGTGAATTTCTATGGTTTTGTACATTGAAAATATGAGCCTAACTATAACGTTCCTGTAGCCTTTGATTTTTACAGTGAATTTCTAATGTTTTTGAACGTATAGCAATTTTAATTACTATACGTTAATACAACCACACACGGCCAAAGGCCCTACTCTGCACACACCCCCAAGGCTGACTCCCCCATGCTGAAAGTGGATTTTCATCGCTTTCCCTGCATGCAAATATGCATGCAGGGAAAGAGATGACAACATAGCTATTACAAGCAGGGATGTGCTATTTAAAGTAACTCCCTGCTTGTAGGAGCAATACCAGCTCCTGCAGGAGACAGGAGCTGACTGGGACCGCTAGGGCCTTCAAGCTCTCCCTGCGGCCCCCATCGGTTTACACTGCGTGCCGTGAGCACCAAGTAATACGTGATTGGGCCCTGGGGAATAGGGTCCCTGGGGCTGAAATTGGCTTCCAGAGGGGGCCATGTAGCCCCCTTCCTTTTTTAATAAAAGTATTGGGCCCCAGAGAGGTGGTGGCCCTGGGGCCCAGAAGGGTCACTGCGTCCTCCACTTATAAATGCTTTATAAATTAGTCCTAGGTAGGAAGTGGTTCCCGGGACCTGGGGGAAGTCTTTGTGGATCCCCCTTATAAATATTTTATGAAGTAGCTCTGGGGGGGTGGTGGTCCCCAGGTCCTGGGGGCATCTGCGTGCACCACCACATACATTTAAAATGTAGCCTCCAATGAGGTGGTAGTCCCAGGGGCCCAAGGGGTCTGTGCAGCCCCCCATATATTTTTTAAAACTTTGTTCCAGAGAGGTGGCGGTCCCCCAGACTCAGGAGGGGATGTGTTGCACCCCCTAAGATTTTTAAAAATGAAGCACTAGGGAGATGTTGTTCCCTGGGGCATGGGGGGCTGCAGCCCCCCCATATATTTTTTTAGTGTTACCCCTGGGAGGGGATGGCCCCTAGGATAGGGGGAGGGATCTGTAAAGCTCCCCTGTAGGTTTTTTATTATATAAACCCTGTGGAGGTGGTGGTACACAGGGCCACTGGGCCCATGCACCCCCTAAATACATATATATTTAATGTTTCCCCCTTTAAACCCTAAACCCCTTTGGCCATGCGTGGCGGCCAAACCACCCAACACGCAGCTGAAGGCCATGTGTAGTGTGGGGTTGAATGTTTATAAGGGGCTGGCCGCAGGGCCTGGCTGCGGGCTGCGCATGGCAGTGGTTAGCTTAATGTATTACAATCAAAATTACTTTTCATTAAAAAATCCATTGAAATTCACATTAAAAAACAAAGGTTACAGGGTCATTATCATTAGGCTTACATTTTAAACACATAAAACCATAGAAATTCAGCAGTTATAGTTATTTCAAGTAACTATAACTTGTGCCCTAGGGAAACTATAACCCGTGACCTCCCCAGCACTGCTTATTACTTCACATATTGCAGCTTTCATGATATCTTTGATAACATATTTGATAATATCAATACAACATTAAAATTATTGAGAAGAAAACTGTGCATGGTGGGGCTGGGAGTTATAGTTACCTTAGGGCACAAGTTATGGTTACTTGAAACAACTCGAACTATAACTACTGAATTTCTATGGTTTTGTACAGTTAAAATGTGAGCCTGAAAACAATAATCAAAAATCTTTTTGGCAGGTTTTTTCCATGGGGATTGAATAACCTAAAGCCCCATTGAATGTGCGGTACAACCGTAGCAATGGGTGGAAGATGTCATGAAAATAAACACTGAAACTTCACAGGAGGTCTCTTACAATATCATACTAGAAAAAAATCTGTCAGTACCAGCAAAATAAAGGTCCATGATGAGTTCACTCCCATTACCCTAGAAGAGACGCTTACAGCAATATAATCCTTATGCCCCAACAAGGTGCCTGGTCCAGACAAAGTACTGGGGGATCACTTTCATGCTGAGCCCGATGTTTGGGGACCATACAGCAACACACTTTACAATAGAATTGTGTCAGGTGACAGCATACCACCACTTTGGTTAGGTGCCGAGATTATCCCTATTTTTAAAAAGTGGGACAGAACATCCACAAGTAATTGTATGCCAATCAGCCTCATTGATAACCTCCAGAGGGTATCTCGTGCCAAACACTTGACAGACTACAAGGTTGGATAGATGAATTTAAAATCTTATTCCTATAACAAGCTGGTTTCTGAATTAAAGTTAGTACCATCGACCAGGTTTTTCACTTGAATCTTAGGGCATATTTATAATGTCCTAGCGCCACCTTGCACCACATTAGCCTCAATATTTTTTTATGAGGCCAAAATATTTACAGGGTGGCGCAATGCATGGATTGTGCCACTCTGTAACCCTTTGAGCTACATTATGTCTGCGCCAGGCATAATGTATACAAAGGGGGTGTTCCCAAAAATGGCGTAAGGAAATCTATGATATTTCCTTGTGCCATTTTGTACGGCACTTTTAACACCTGCTCAAGAACAAGTGTTAAAAGGGGGCTTCCATTCTTTAGAATTGGGCCCTATGTACTCTGCAGGAGTGGCAACAATATTTTGGCCCTACTCCTGCAGAGTACATCAATAGCGTCATGAAAAATGACACTATTGCCCCCTACACTGAGCCATGGTGTGCCATATTATCAATGTGATGATGTGACATCACATGTCTGTCTCCCGTTACAGCCCTCAACCCCAAACACACAATAGAGGAGTTTGACATTTGAGCAAGCACACTACTCAGCATTTTCCAAATCAACGCACCTCTCTCCAGTCCACAGGGGTGAATAGGCCTCTTGGAGTCATCATCATATTGGTTCCCCTTTGAAGTAGATAACTGCCTTCTTCTGTCTGTTGAGGTAGTGTCACCCTAAGTCCTGACTCCAAGTAATGAATCAGTCAGACTTTCGACCCAAACGAGATTGAGAGAGATAGACCTGTAGTGCACTGCTGTTGAGGGACAAGAAGAGCGAAATAATTTGAACATTTTGTGGAGATCTGTATTTGTTAACTAAACAAGAAGTAGACCATGCAAGTAAATCTAGCTAAGTGTGAAAGGACCAATCATCTTCAAGCATAATCAACCAGTAATCCCCAAACATTGCAAATCATCGCAATTCAAGTTACAAATTAGTTGAACTAGTTGAACACTGTCTGTCACCACATGAATCATCATTACTCAGACTCACTCAATAATATATCAATCATTGGTGTAATAGTTACTCATTACAAGCCAAGCACAAAGATACACAATTATATTGTATATCTTCTTTTCCCATGAAAGCAACACATTTACAGTCTTGTAAATTAATGATATTTTTGGGGCATCCCTGCTAGGGAATGAAAAAAAGAAGGAAAGCCTTAGGATAGAGGCAGACATTGCCTCCAATGTCCTTGAAGGGAATGAGGAGGCTTCCTCCATGCACACTGGTCGAACTCCAAGAAGATAGACAGCTAATGTATTTGAGTCTGACCAATTGCCCTCATCCTTCTCTTGCGCTGTTTCAGGCACAGTATAAAAGTATGGTATAAAGTGTTTGTTAATTTTAACCATTGTCAAACTCTCCACATTTTGAGAAAAGAGACTGGTCCTTCTGACTGAGACAACTATGCCAGCTGCACTGAACACATGATCATCAGAAACAATTGGCTACTGGAGAAGCCAGATACTTTATTGCCTGCCTGAGTGCTGGCTATTGGAACATCTTCCCATATCAATAGACTAATGGGATTTGGTCCATGTAGACCTCTTTTGGATCATCTAGATAGTCTTGGACCATCCTCTGAATGGTCGCTGGTGCTGCCACTCAAACTCTTTTGCCACTTTAAACCAAGCCTTTGCAGAGGTTGGGCCCAATTCTTCTGTTGCTGGTATTGTTGCCAGTGTTAGTGTTGCTAGTGCTGTCTGCTGTGAGACAACAGCACTGCCCTCTCTGGAGGTTGAAGGCTGCACACCAGAACTTCTGCTCGGGACTCTGACTTCCAGTCGTTCCTCTTCCAGGTCTCTTGCTTGCTCAACAATCCACGTCTTGTATAGTGAAACATTCTCTTTTGAAAAAGGAATGAAAGTGGCCAGTATTTGTTTGTACAGTGGATTAAGTATGGTACCACAGATGTACTGTTTCGAGAACACAATCTCTCTTTCCAGATATGGATTAACATCAAATGTAAGAGATTAAGCTCTCAACCAACTCTTGTGCTTCTCCAGTGTTGTTTTAGTCCTGGCAAACCTTTGCAACACCTTTTTTAACTGGTCCTGTAGTAGATGCAACAACGGGATAGCTTGGCTCATTGTAATGTCCTCCTTGACTTCCAGTGATAAAAAAGAAGTAGCAGGTATTGGACTAAGCTCAATTTGTCGATCTCCACAGCCATGCTTTTCCCAGGTGCATCCCCTCGATTGGTTTGTACTGCTCAAATAGATGTTGCAACATGTAGTAGGTAGAGTCCCAATGTGTTGGAGGATCCTGTATGAGGGCTTTAATTGGTACTCTTTTAGCAAGCTGAATGATCCACAACTACTTCTGGGATTTAAAAGAATGGCTGAAATAAGTGCAGATTATCCTGCAGATGGCCAGTATGTTGCTGACTATGTCTTCTTTTTTGAGAAAATCCTGCATAGTTAGGTTGATGCAATGCATCATACTCGGGACGCTGAGATATCCACCACCTGCCTTGGCATGATCAGACCTGATTCCTCTATCTCCACCACCACCTGCAGCAATTTCTTGAGGTGTTCCTCTCACCAGATTGCGTGATGTTTTTTTATATGGGTCGTTTGGCCCCCAATACCATAGTGTGAACCAGGCTTACCTCGATGAAGTATATTGCAGTGATATCCTCCTGCTTTCTAATCATAAAGAAGTCCCAAACTGAGGAGGATAACTTTTTTAGTGTGACACTGATGCCACTGCCAATGTCCGAAGAACTTGAGGTACATAGGTCTGTTGTTGATTGCCTCACTGCAGTGCATTCTTCGACTGAGGTAGTAGTGGATGCAGGTCTCACCATGGGCCTTACAAATATGGAAGCTGATGTTGGTGCACTTATGTACCTAAAAGCATACAAACAAACAAAAAAATAGTGAAGCATGGAATGTTTGCAGTTTGAATTATTCATAGTACAGACAATATAATTTAGAGGTTATCCCGAATAATTAACAACAATAGGGTAACAATTCCAATCCACTCCATAGTATAATATTTAAACCAAGATAACAACATACAAATTCAACTTTTTGCTTTATGTGCATATAAGGGGAAACACCTGCAGCAGGCAGGAGGTATGGGGAAAATAGAATAATCCTTAAAAAATGAATGCTGCTCTGTGCCTATGGCAGACAGGGTGTACAGTGGAAAATGGAATAATCCTTGAAAAATGAGTGCTGATGTGTGCCCATGGCAGACAGGGTGCAGGAGAAACTGGAATAATCCTTAAAAAATTAATGCTGGTGTGCACCTATGGCAGGCAGGGGGTGAAGGGTAAAATTGAATAATCATTATAAAATGAATGCTGGTGTGTGCCTATGGCACGCAAGGGCTGCAGAGGAAAATCACATAATCTGTAAAACGTGAATGTTGGGTTGGTGTGTGCTTTCGGCAGGCAGGGGGTGCAGGGGAAAATCACATAATCCTAACAAAATTAATAATCATGTATGTCTATGGCCTAAGAGAAGAAGACCTGTGGCCGGCAGGGGGTGGAGAAAAAACATTTAAAAAATTGCCTGTTTTCCACTAGGTATTCATTGGTAGGCAAGGAGGTACAGTGAAAAATGAAAAAAATGCATATAATATTATAAACACTATTCAGACATCTACCATAATATTTCGAAATTACACTAAACTGATATTAAGGAAAAAGTAAAAGAAAATGAACAAAATATGGCATAGACCTCTTCTATCAATGTCCTTAAAAAATGGCTTTGAAACTGGATAAAAGAGATGAATACACTAGATGGCTGGCTGAGCATGGCCGCCAGCCACATGGTCATACAACAACAGCAAACAAGGAGGTATGGAGAACAAAGAACACATGCAGGCCGATGGCAAAACACAATGATTGACCAGACAAAATGGCTACTAGCCACATGGTCAAATAACAATACCAAGCAATGTGCACAACATTCAGCCATATGCAATGCAGGGCAAATCAGAAGGATCTATTTTTTTTAATTGGGTCAGGGGGACTCTTGTGACAGTCCCTCAAACTCAACCATCCAGATATACAAATATTTTTTAACTTTAATTTCTTGAAAAACGTCTCATTTATACCAAATCACAAAAGCACAATCGATGGACCAAGATCTAGCTTTTTGCCAAATTTTGTGTAATTACATTCAGCAGTCATTGCAGTAGCGCTCTCTCTAAAAATATGGATGGGTACTTTGCTTTATATGGCCCCCGTTTTTTCTCAGGCCTCACTTGACAGATCCATCCGAAACTTTCTATGCATAAACTCAGGGCCTTATTATGACATTGACCATCCAATTAACGGACCTCCAAGGCCATGGGGTGAGGCTTCCATTATACCAGCGGCCTCACCTCTGTCGTATTATGATGTGTCCACTGGACTGACCAGCAGAAATATCGTATTACGACATTTCCGCTGGTCAGCTCAGCAGAAACAGTGTGATGGCATTGGCCTCAGCTCCCTTAAGGGAGCTAAGGCCAATGCTGTCACACACCACCACCCTTGAAATACGCACTCTCTGCATATTAGACAGTGTGCATCCCTAGGGTGCTGGGGGGGGATCCCTCTGTACTGCCCATGAGATGGGCATGGGCAGTGCAGAGGCCACCCTGTGGCCCCCAGCACTGACTTTCCTCCAGCCTTTCCATGTCAGTGAAACTGCCATGGAAAGGCTGAAGAAAAGTGAATTCATGATCAGTACGGTAGTGCTGCCATGGGCACTACCGTGGCTGATCATGACTTTGACGGCCACCACCCTGTTGGGATCAATGATCCTGGAGGTGGCTATGCTTTCCTGGGAGTCCAGCTGCCAGGTTTGTAATCTGCCAGTGGGAATGCCAAGAGTGTCCAAAGACTGTCAAATTCATAATCAGGCCCTAGGGTTTTTGGTGATTTTGTGGTCATGTCAAGTTATTAGCAAAAATAACAAGGCATTTCCTGTGGAAATGAACTCCTAACTACCACTCATGCCCTAAGATAACTACAGGTTGTGCCCTCGCCGTGGAATGTTTTTTGGTCAAACATTTTACTGCAAATGTTACATTGATATTAAAGATGTCACGAATGCCTTAATTTGTGTCTAATTAGCAGTGCATGGCGAGGGCGTGAGTTATGGTTACCTTAGGGCACAAGTTATGGTTAGTTTAGATGACTCTAACTATAACTGCTGAATTTCTAAGCATTATGTTTAAAATGTGAGCCTAACTATAACATTCCTGTAACCTTTATTTAGTGAATTTCCATGTATTTTTAACATACAGAAATTTCCATTAATATATGTTAAATCACCTGCAACTAGTACCCTGTGGCCAACTCCCTATAAGCACCCAACCTTACACTGTGCACGGCCTTCACCCATGAGCACTGGAAGTTCTCCGCAAGATCTAGCCTGAAGCCAGACCCTCCAGCCAACCTCCCTAACCACCCAACTCATGCTGCACATGGCGCTTTGACTCTGTGCTGTAGGAGCTGTCTGTGTCCTATTGGTGTGAGAACAAGGGTGAGAGGGTGTATCTGGGGGTGAGAGTGGCTGCCATACTGTCTGCCTGGGTGTGAAAGTGCATACATCAGTGTTTTATTGGGTGTGTCAATGCATGCACAGGCTCTGAGTTGCACATGAGGGTGTCAGTGGGTCTGTGAGTGGGTGTATGACAGTCTGAGTGAGTGTGTGAGTGTGTAACTAAGTGTTTCTGTGACCAGGTGGTGTCTGAGTGTGTGTATAACTGGGAGAAATTGATTGAAAGAGAGACAGAAAGGAGAGGGACAGAGAGAGGGAGAGAGTTCTCTTAGGGTTTGATGTTTGATATACTTAGAATGTGATATTTGTACAATTAGAAATGAAAAATGTATTTGTTATTTAAAAAATAATGATGAGTTTTTAAGTAAAAAAAGAGTCCAGCTGGACTTGAGCCCCCAATGCACAGTGTGAAGGTCTGTGACCTTCACACTGACCCATGTTTTTTTATATTTTATTTTCAGCCCTTTTTTGACTATCTGGGTCCATGAGGGAGCCTTCAAGGCCTCCCCAGCAGTCCCTTGTTTATTAATTTATTCAGCAAGCAGGGAGCTGCTTTAAACAGCATCTCCCTGAAGACTTGGATTTTAACAGCTGAACCTGCTGTACAGGTCCCACTGTCAAACCCCAAAGTGTTTGCTGAGGCCATTGGGCCTTCCCCACTTACTTAAACCATTTTTGCCCCAGTGATGGTGTTCCCCAGGGCACGGGATGCCATGTGGCCCCCTGCTCATATTTATATATTCGCCCCGGGGAGGTGGGGGATGCGGGGGAGCCATAGGGTATCAACCACCTTAAAAAGCATTTGTTTCCAAGGTGCACATTTGCACAGTCACCCTGGGGAGGTGGTGGTCCCCAGGGCTTTTTAAAGCCAAAGGAGGGGGGCACCGTGCGCCTCCCCTCCCATATTAACCCCAAAGGCTCCCGGGAACTGGTTCACCCAAGGGTAGACCGCACTTTTTTTTAGAAAAGATCTCAGAAAAATCTGTAGTTCCATCTGCTGATTTTTCAGATTTTATGAAAATGCTTTTTAGCCCTGGCACAGTTCCTCATGGTACCCAACACCAGGGCTAAGTTGTCTGGATGACTCTATCCTGGCCCCTTTTCTTTTTTTTCTCTTTTTTTTCTGGCACTCGTCTGACGCTGAGTCCCAACATGGCTGCCAACACATCCTTGTTGAAGTGTTGGTAACCAATCAGATATCAGCAAGGGGACAGTTGGATCTGCGGATAGTTCTTTCAAGTAACTATAGCTCACTCCCTTGCCATGCACAGTTTTCTTATCAATAACGTTATTGCAAATGTTGGAGTGATATCAAAGATGCTATTCAAGATCTCATCAATGACATAATATGTGGAGTAATTAGCTGTGCATGGTGAAGGCATCAGTTATAGTTACCGTAGGACGCAAGTTATAGTTACTTGAAATAACTCTAACTATAACAGCTCAATTTTATGGTTTTATATGTGTATTCTGAACCTAAATATAACGTCCCTGTAACCTTTGTTTTTTTTTCAGTGAATTCCTATGTTTTTTTTAACATAAAGTATTTTAAATTACTATACATATTCCCATCCCTGCCACACACATCCTTTGGCCGTGCGTGGCAGCAGTTGTTCACAAGGCCTGGCCTTGCAGCCAGACCTTGCAGCCAAGCCCTTATAACCACCCAAACCCACGCCATGCATGGCTTTTGGCCGTGCGCACTGCAGATTGGCCACAGGGCCTCTCTCTGTCAGTGGATGTGTGAGTGGGTGCGTGAGTGTCTGAGTGGGTCTGAAAGTGGAAGTGTGAGTCTATGAGTTGGTCTGAGTGGATGCTTGAGTGTCTGAGTGGGTGTGTGAGTGGGGGCATGACCCTCTAAGTGCATGAATGAGTGAATAAATTAGGGTACGAATGAGTCTGTGGTTTTTCTTTCACATTTTCCCAGAATCATGAATAATTTGAACATAAATAGCAGAAATTTGCCCAAATTCATGAATTTTCACAAATATCGCACCTGTGACACAAAAGTATATTAAACCTATAATTTGCCCCTAAAACACACCTGTATCCCAACTCTGGAATCAGGGTATCTTCAACCTGACCCCTTATGCCACTTTCAATTTCAATTTTCAGCCCTGAGAGCCGTGTCACATGAAATAAAATGTTGGTCACAACTTTCTAGTCAGGTTGCGGTCAGCCAATTGCAATGCTTCTTTTTCTGCCAGTATTCGTGAAAAGTCAGGATTTTCACAATTATTAGTGGCCATAGATATACAAATTAATTTGCCCTTAAATATCTCCTAAACTACTGAACATATTTATACCAAATAACAAACAGCACAATCTGCGTACCCTCAGCTAACTTTCTTCCTACTTTGGTGTAAATCCGTCCAGTGGTTCTTGCTGTGGGTGTATTTGCAGGTTCTATTGGAATTAACATGGAAAACACAAAAAAATTTTAGCTCCCTTTTTCTTGGCCTCCACTTGACAGATCACCCCAAAACTGCCTGTACACTACAAGAATCACAGGGTCACTTTATTTGGAAAATTTAATGAAGATTCATCAAATGGTTCCAAAGATATGGGCAATTCAAAAAACGCTTTTTATATGGAAACATTGGGGGTCATTCTGACCCTGGCGGTCATGGACCGCCAGGGCCAACGACCGTGGAAGCGCCGCCAACAGGCTGGCGGTGCTTCCGGGGGCATTCTGACTGCGGCGGTAAAGCCGCGGTCAGAAAAGGGAAGCCGGCGGTTTCCCGCCGACTTCCCGCTGCCCCAGGGAATCCTCCATGGCGGCGCTGCTTGGGGATTCCGACCCCCTTCCCGCCATCCTGTTTCTGGCGGTTTTCACTGCCAGAAACAGGATGGCGGGAACGGGTGTCATGGGGCCCCTGGGGGCCTGCAGTGCCCATGCCACTGGCATGGGCACTGCAGGGGCCCCCTAACAGGGCCCCATTGAGATTTTCAGTGTCTGCTTGGCAGACACTGAAAATCGCGACGGGTGCGACTGCACCCGTCGCACACCAGCAACTCCGCCGGCTCCATTCGGAGCCGGCATCCTCGTTGCTGGTGCTTTCCCGCTGGGTGGGCGGGCGGGCGGCCTTTTGGCGGTCGCCCGCAAGCCCAGCGGGAAAGTCAGAATGACCGCCGCGGTCTTTTGACCGCGGTACGGTCTTCTGGCGGTTCCCGCCAGGCCGGCGGCTTCCGCCGCCGGCGGGGGTCAGAATGACCCCCATAGTACTAACTATAACTACCTACCTGGTGACTGCCCCCTGCAGCCCTAAGGACTGCCTCTTCTCTGGGGCACAGACACTAAATTAATGTGGGGGGATGCCTTCCCCCCTTGCATTCCCCAAGACTACCAGTTCCCCAAGGCACTTTTAAAATTGAGTGCGGGCCGCGCAGCCCACTCAGCCCTGGGACCATGATCTCCCTGGGGCACTTTCAAAATTGAGTCCGGGGAGGCCATGCAGCTCCCCACAGTCCCGGGGACCACGACCTCCCAGGGAAGTTTTGCAATTGAGTTCAGGTTGGCTGTGCAGCCCCACCGTAGCCCTGGGGACTGCTACCTTCTGATGCAGTTTTGTAACTGTGTGCAGGGTCCGCATAAACCCCTGCAGCCCCAGGGACGACCACCTGCCTGGGGCACATTCATATTTGAATGTGAGGGGTCCACGCAGCTCCCCTGTAGCCCTGGGTACCACCACGTACCTATGGCAGTTTTGTAATTGAGTGTGGTGGGGCTATGTGGTCCCCTGCAGCACCAGAGACCACCACATCCCGGGGCAGTTTTGTAATTGAGTGCAGGGGGGCTTTGCAGCCCCCCTGAAGCCCGGGGACTAATACATCCCTGGGGCTATTCATTGGATGAGGACCGTGCAGACCCCCTCAAGGAGCCAGTGAGGGCCCTGGGGACCGCCACACCCCAGGACCAGCTCTTGCTATGTCCCAGGGTGCCCTCCCCGGGACACAGCTATTTCCTGTGGCTTGGCTGAAGCTTTACAGCTGCTGCCAACTCACAGCAAACACTGCTCACAGCGAGGGTGATCTGTCAAACAGCTCTCCCTCACTGCATACAGAGGTTTCTATTGTCTCCCTGCCTGGGGAGGGGGGGCAATGCAGCACCCCTCCCCCTAAAAAAAATATAAATAATTAGGCTGCGTCTCAGAGGATTGGGTTCCTAGGGCTCAGAGTGCCCTGGGGAGGGAGGCTGCATACTCCCCCAAAAATAATAATTAGGCCTCACCCTGGCGGATGGGGTCCCCAGGGCAAAAATCGGCCTGGCGCGAGGTGGCTGTGCTCCCCCTCCCCCAAAAAATAAAAATAATTTGTCCATGCCCTGTGGAATGGGGTCCCGAGTGTCAAGATCGGCCTGGGGAGGGGGGTTACAAGGCCCCTGTCCACTAAAACAAAAAATATTTAGCCCTGGCCTCAGGGTGTGGGGTCACCGGGGCTGGGATTGACCTGGGGAGTGGGGAAGCACAGCCCCCCTCCCCCCAAAAATATAAATGTTTATGCCAGGCTCCTAGGGATGGCGTCGCCAGGGCTGAAATCTGGGGAAGGGCGTGACCCCCTCCCCAAAAAAATTAAATATTGAGGCTGGGCTATGGGGATGGGCTCCAGGGGCCAAGATCAGCCTGGAAAGGGTGGCTGTGCCAGGCTGGGTTGTTATGAGGGTTGGCCGCAGGGACTGGCGGCATGCCAGGCCTTGCAGTCAACCCCCTCAGTGCATGGCCAAAGAGCAAGAGCAGTGAGAGTTTGGGTTGGTTTAGGGGTTGGCCACGGCCAGGCCCTGCAGCCACCCACTGCTGTGCACAGAGATAGGTTGGGCACGGCAGTGTTTTGATTAATGTATTGTAATTAAAATAACTTTAAGTTTAAAAAAAACATAGAAATGCACAGAAAAAAACAAAGGTTACAGGGACATTATAGTTTGAAATATAATTTTAAAAAACATAGAGATTCAATGAAAAAGCCAAAGGTTACAGAGACATTATAGTTAGGTTCTGAATTTGCTCGTTCAAAACCATAGAAATTCAATGATTATAGTTAGAGTTCTTTCAACTAACTATAACTTGCACACTAAGGTAACTATAACTTGCACCCTTGCAATGCACTGCTTATTACCGCAGATATTACAACTATCACAACAACTTCTATAACGTCCTTAACATTAGCAGTCAAATGTTTGAAGAAAAAGCCATGCACTGGTGGGGGCACAAGATATATTTACCTTAGGGTGCCAACACTTCAAACCAGGAAGTATTTACAGCCATCTTGGGACTCAGTTTTAGCCGAGTCCCCAAAAAAGTTTAAAAAAAGGACAAAGGGCCAGGGTAGAGTCACCATGACCCCATAGCTCTGGTGCTAGAGGGACCCCTCCAGAGCAAGAAAACATTTTATTTTTTATTTTCCATGCAAATTTACTACAACGTTGCAAATTCTGGAAAACTTTTTAAAAAAAACAAGCACAAGTTCCTGTGCTTCTTTTTTACAAGCCCCAGTGTAGGTGAGGCCCTGGGGGCATTCACATTTTCTGCACGAGGGCTGTTCAGGCCCCACAGCCCTGGGGACTGCCCCCTCCCCGGGCACATATATTAAAGTGAGTGTGGGCCGCCCTGCAGCCCCAGGGAATACCACATCTTTGGGACACTTCTTTAAATGTTATTCAGGGAGCATCCTGCCCTCTGCAGCCCTGGGGACTGCCACTTCCCTGGGGCTAATTTAAAAAGAAATAAGGGGCCCGTTGCAGACCCCCGGCACCACCACCACCTCCCTGAGGCTATTTAGATGTTGGAGGCGGGGCACAGGGCCCCTCAAGGAGCCATAAAGGCCCCAGGGCCAGCTTCTGCTATGCCCTGTGGTGCACACCCCCTTTACATAGCTGTTTGCTTTGACTAAGTGGGAGCGACAGCTCCTACCAAGTCAGAGCCAATACTCTGCTCGGATGAAGTGAGAGCTGTCAAACAGCTCTCACTTCATGCAAGTGGAGGTTCCTCTTTGTGTCTGCCCGCACAGATGCAGGCAGGAAAACAGAGAAAACTGCTCTCAAAGAGAGGGAGCTGCTTCAGCAGAGGTGGGGAGCTGTCAGGAACTATGGAGGCCTTCTGCCTACCCCGTGGTCCCCAACATTGTGAATGGATGCTGTGGGTGGCACCCAGGTCACATGGCCAGGCCATCCCAAAAAAATACTTAAATAATTAGGCCAAGCCTCGGGGGATGGGGTCCTCAGGACCAAGATCGGCCTGGGATGGGAGGGCCGCATGGCTCCCATCCCTAAAAAAAGAATTAAGGGGCATACTTAAGAGCCCCTAGCGCCATCTACCAACACATTTGCTTAATTATTTTTACACTAATGTTTTGTTAGATGGCCAAAATCCCTGTGACATACTTATGAAGTCGCGCATGCACTTTGTAATCTTTTGTGCTACATTATGCCTGCGCCAGGCATAATTTATGCAAAGGGGCATTCCCACATTAGCTGGGCCAAAAAAATGGTGCAAGTTATAGGTACCTTAGGCCGCAGGTTACAGTTACTAGAAATAACTCTATTACTGCTGAATTTCCATGGTTTTGTGCGAGTAATTTCAGAACCTAACTATAATGTCCATGTAACCTCTGGTTTTTCAAGTGATTTTTTTTTATTCTATTTCTTAATTATAACATCCCTGTAACCTTTGTTTTTTTCAGTAAATTTCTATATTTTTTTAACCTAAAGTAATTTTCATTACTTTATGTTAATCCAACCACTGCTGTGCACAGTCTTTGGCCATGCATGGCAGAGGTTGGCCGCAGGGCCAACATCCTGTAACCACTCAACCCAGTGCTGTGCATGGCCTCCGGGCAGTCCCTGCAGCCAACCCCCTATAACCACCAACCCAGTGCTGCACAAGTCCTTCGGCCGTGTGCGGCCAGTCTTTCCGGCCAACCCCCCTAACCACCCAACACCAGTCATTGGGCATGTCTCTCTGGGCATGAGAGTAAGAGTGAAAGGGATTGTCTGGGAGTGAGAGTGGCTGCCAGAGTGTCTGTCTGGGTGTGAGAGTGGGTGTGAGATGGTCGATGTGGGTGTGAGAGTGTCTGATTGTGCTAAAATAGCTGAAAAATGCATTCCCCTTTACAAAGGATTTCTGATAGTTTTTCAATATGGAATAGAGGAGTAAACGCACATGCTTTCCTTTGCCAAACTCAGGAGTTAAGATCATTTGTCATTTCCAGAATTTGAGCTTCAACTGGGGCACCTGCTACATTTATATTTCAAAGTGCTTCCAGTTGAGGTTTACTTTCTGTGAAATGAGCAGCATGGCCAGAAGGGCCTGGACTTTTAATATTTTTGTTGGAAGGGGGATGGGGGTCCATATGGCCCCCTTCCTTGACCGATATTGGCCCCAGAGACCCTATCCTCGAGGGCCCAGCCTTTTCATAATAATTTTTATTTTTTAGGAGAGGGGGCCATGTGGCATGCCTGCCCCAGCTGATTTTGGCCTCTGGATCCCAAACCCAGGACCCTGGCCTCACTAGTTATTGTTTTATTTTGGGGAGAGGGGCCCATTTTCAGTCCCGGGGACCCATCCCCCAGGGCCTGGTCACCAATCCTGAGTGCCCAACAGGACACCCAGAGTGCACTGGGGATTGTGGGGGAGCCTGAAGGCACCCATGGTGCCATTCATCTCCCTGCCTCCTGCAGGAGCCGGCGTTGCTGTCACAGAGAGGTGAGCTGCTAAACATGTAGCTCCCTATCTAATGGAGCAGTTGTTTCCTCTGTTTCCCTGCTTGTGGACAGAGAAACAGAGGAAGCCTGCACTCGCATCAAGTGAGAGCCGTTGGACAGTTCTCACTTGCTGCGAGCAGAGTGTTTTCTGTGACTTGGTGGGAACTGTCAAAGTTCCTGCCAAGTCACAGCAAAAAGCCATGTCCCTCAGGGTGGGCACCCAGGTACATAGCAGGAGCCGGCTGGGGGGGGGGGGTGCCCAGGGACATCTGTGACTCCCCTCAAACATTCGCCTGCCGGGAGATGGTGATCCCCGGGGTCTGTGTCCACAACAGTGCCCGTCCCTGGGGCAACGGTGGGCCATGCAGTCCTCCCTTAATTTATGTAAATTGTCCGGGGGATGTACCTTCCCCAGGACTGCGGGGGGGAACATGCCCCTTGTATATTATACAATATAAGACCTGGGGAAATGGCAGTACCTGGGGCTGTGGTAGGGCCTCATGGCCTCCCTGTGCAAACTTTTCATTTTAACCCCAAGGAAGTCACGGTCCCTGGGACTCTGGGGAAGGCTGTAGGGCCTACCCCATATTAAAACATTATTTTGCCCTGGGTAAGTGGCAGTCCCTGGGGATGCTTGGGGGGTGCACAGCCCCCAGCATGCATATTTAATTTAGCCCTGGGGAGGTGGCGGTCCCTGAGGTTCTGCGTGAGGCCATATGGCCTTCCCCATATCAAGGTATTCATTTACCCCATGGAGGGAGTGCTCCCCTCTTCCCCCGAAGCCCCCGGGACCTGGCCCACCCAGGTGATAATTAAATGAAGAGTGTGGTTTCCGAGATCCACAATATTTTTCAACATTTAAAAAACAAAATACTTTTAAGCCCTGGCTGCCTCCCTCTGGCACATTAGCACCAGAGCTAAGGAGTCAGGGTGTTCCTACCCCAGCCCTCTTTCATTTTTTCACTTTTTTTCTTGGTCTCACCTGAAGTGGAGTCCCAAAGTGACTGCCAACAGTTCCTGGTTGAAATGTTAGCAGCCAATGAAATATCAGCACAGGGGCAGTTGGATCTATGGAGGATGAGCGTCCCTAGATACATATATTTTTTAAACTCTAATTTCTCCAAAACTGCTGAAGGGTTTTACACCAAATCACAAAGTCATGCTTTCTGGACCAAGAGCTAGCTTTCTGCCAAATTTGGTGTAATTCCATTTAGCAGTTTGGGCTGTAGTTGTGTTCAAAAGTTTGAAAAATCCTTTTGATGTAGAATGGGTAAAAAGTGTTTTGGGACCCTCCCCCTTTTCCTTGGCCCCTGCTTGACAGATCACCTCGAAATTTTTAAAACAGCAGCTGAACTGACCAAATTATACGTATAAATAAATGTATATAAATAAACGAAAAAATATATATATTACCTAGCGGTGGTTGCCACTAGGTAGTTATAGTTAGGTCCTAGACCTAGATTTATAGTTTTTGGTGGAAAATTGCACTAGCGCAGTTTTGCGTCAAAAACTTTACCGCTGACTTACATCATTCGCAGATGCATTCCGGGTGTCATATTTATTGAATGGTGCAAGCCGGCGGTAAGGCCCGGCTAGCGTTTTGAAAAACAGCTCTAGCCACGTGGGTTGGCAGTAGGGAAGGTTGTGCATCAGAAAATTACGCTAGCCTGGTTATAGGCAAAAAAATGCCTCTAACCAGACTAGCGCCATTTCCTGGTGCACAACCATTAAAAACATGACTCCTGTCTTAGAAAAGACAGGACTCATGCCCACCACCCCAATGGCCAGCTCAGGGGACTAGTGTCCCCTGGGCATGGCCATTGCATCCTGTGCCATGCAGGGGGCCTCAAGTTAGGGCCCCCGATGGTACCTTACATTTTGTTAAAGTACTTACCAATACTTAACCTAGTTACCTGGGATGGGGTCCCTCTTCCTTTGGTGTTGGTGGGAGATTTCCCGAGGCTTGGGGAGGGCACCTGTGAACCCATTCCATCGTGTTTAACCATGGAAATAGGTCCACAGGTCCCCTAACGCCTGGTTTGACCAAAGCATTAAATATTGGTGCAAAGCAAGCTTTGCACCATTATTTAGCCCCTCCTCCCACCCGTGCGTCATTTTAGCATGGGTGGATAAATATGGGGCTATGGGGATAGCACCATTTTTTAGATGGGGATGCCTACTTTGCATCTCAATGACGGTAGGTTGGTGCACACATTCAAATCTATATTTGACGTTAGACGTGTCTTACGTCAAAATATAAATATGAGGTAAGGTTTGTGCCAAAAATCGCAGAAAAAAATGACGCAAATTTGGCGCAAACAGAGTAAAAATATGCCCCTCAGTTTCTATATAAAAAGTTTTTTTTACTTGCCTATATCTTTGGCACCGCTGGATGAATCTTCAAGAAACTTTCCAAAAGAATTTGACAGTCTCCTCTGCTGCTACCTGAAAACTTTTGGGGTCATCCCTCCAGGGTCGCTGAGAAAAACTGGGGGGTCCCAAAACACATTTTCCCCATACATTTTTCCATAGGGATTTTGAACTGCAATTGCGCAAAAACTGCTGGACAGAATTATACCTTGTCCCAGATTTATGAGGGCCTAGTGCCATTCCAATGCCACTTTAGTGTCATTTTTTTACACTAATGTGGCGCTTAAAGGCCAACAACACTGCTCCATATTTACAAAGCGGTGCAATGCTTTTATTGCGCCACTTTGCAACCCCCTATGCCACATTATGCCTGCACCATGCATAATGTATGCAAGAGGGGCTTTTCAGCGCTAGGGGGCTGAAAAAATGGTGCAAAGAAATCTAAGAGATTTCTTTGCAGCATTTTTATCGCCATTTTTAACTATTGCTAAGAGCAGGCATTAAAAAGAGGCTCTCATTGTTTTAAATGGGCCTTTGTGTTTTGCAGGATTAGCGTCAAAATTTGGGGCGCTAATCCGGCAAAGCCTTGGACTAGCATAAAAAATTATGACGTTATTCCCCCTGACTACCGCCATGGTGCGCCGTATTTTAAATACGGTGCACACATGGTGGCGTTAGGGGGGCGCTAAGGGGTTCAAGAATTTTCATAAATCTGCCCCCAAATTTGGCAGGGGGTAGGTCCTGGTCCAAAAAGAGTGTTTTTTTTTTTTTTGGGTGTAATTCAATTCAATAGTTTTTGAGAAATGAAGGGAAAAACAAATTTGTATATCTAGAGATGCAAAGGATTCTTGACCCCTAACAATCTCATGCTGATTGGCTGATAACGCTTCAACAAAAGAAGCCATCTTGGGACTCTTCAGCCAGGTCCCAAAATAAAAGTAAAAAAAAAAAAAAAAAGGGGGTCAAGGTACGAACACCCTGACCCCTTAGCTCTGCTGGTCTGGTCCCAAAAGAACCCCCCAGGGCTAAATAGCAATGTTTTTTTATTTTATGAGAGGACACGTGGTGGATCAGTAAATGCTCTTGTGATTTCTTTTTTTTTAAATCAAGTGCCCTAGGGACCACACCTCCTCGAGCTACCCTGGATTCAAATGGGGGCATGTGCCAGCCCCCCCGCTGCCCCAGGGACCACCACCGCCCGGGGAAAATATTTTACAAAAGAAAGAGGGTCCCTATGGAACCCCAATTAGCCCTGGGGGCCACCACCCACTGAGGCTATGTTCACGCTGGAGGGGGGCAACGTGTCCCCCCTCTTGGAGCCACAGATGGCCCTGGTGACTGCCACCCCACAGGGCCGGCTCCTGCTATGCCCCAGGGGTGCCCACCCGGAGGACATTGCTGTTTGCTGTGGCTTGGCTGCAGCACTGGAGGTGCAACTAAGCCACAGCAAACACTCCGCTGTTTGATAGTGGGACCCATAAAGCAGGTCCAGTTGTCAAACAGCAGAGCTTTCATCTCTGTCTCCTACAGGTGTGCAGGGAAAAGAGATGAAATACTTCAGCAAGCACAGAGCTGCTGTCAAAGCAGCTCCGTGCTTGTTGAAGCAATGGCACTGTAGGCTTCCTCCGCAGTGCCAGGTAGCCCGTAAAGGGCATTTTATTTTTTTATAGTTTTTTTTAAATTTTAAAAATATATATATATATATATATATATATATTTATATATATATATATGGAGGGACTGTGTAGATCAATGTGAAAGTGTGAAAGTCGCAGACCTTCACACTGAACTTTGGTGGTTCAGTGTGAAGGTCGCAGAAGTTCACACTGATCTATGGTGGTTCAAGCTGGACTCATTTCATTTTTTTTAAATAAAAATTATATTTAAAAAAAATATACTTTTTTATTTTCAATTGGATAAAAATATCTCATTCTAAGTATATCAGACATCAAAGCCTAAAAAACTCTATACCTTCCCTTCTCACTTTCTTTCTCCCTGTCTATCTTTCAATTTATTCTACCACTCACACACCCACTCAGACACGTATGCACCCACTCCCAGTCCCACTCAGACATTCATGCTCCCACTCCCAACCCCACTCAGACCCTCATGCACGCACTCACTCACAGCCCCAGTCGGACCCTCACACACCCACTCAGACCCACTCACACAGTTGTGCATTCACTCACACACCCACTCAGACCATCACACACACACTCACTGACACCATAATACACCCACTCACAGTTCTACTGCACCTGCTTCACTAATGACAACTACTGCAACATGGCTTTCTCTTCTGACATTTATTTAAAACAGGGCTCCCCTTGCCACATACTGCCTGCCATCTCTCTAAGGCTGGAATAGGGTGCCTCCTCTACTTTAATTTGCCATTCCCTTCAGCCACTGCTCTGAGGCTTAATGCCACACTGGCATAGTAAATCTGTGTTTTGCCCTAATGTAAGAAAAGCAGGATAGTGAAACTGCAATGATTGGGGTTTATCTGGCTTCTCGTACCACAGGTCCCTGGTACCACTGCACAGCACCAATAATAATTTCTGCTCCTTTGTGTTTAAAATAAAAAAGTAGCACGTGTAACCTAGGCTCTAATGCTAGCAAGGACAATGGGACTCATATCTGCTTTTCACATTAAGACAGACATAACTGACATACAATGATCATTTACGCCCTTGGCCCCGGTTCCTGTTGCACTAATGATAGGGATGGTCCTATAAACAAAATCCCCTGTATTGCCTCCTTCCTAGGGGTCACCTCTCTAAGGAAGTTGTCTCAGTTCATTTGTAAACAGAAAATGAGCCACCACAGAGCCCTCTGCTCTGGGCCATATCTTTGACATTATTCATGGATCTCGCTCTTTTCCTGTTTCTCCTCTGCCATTACTCACAGGTTTCCAGAGGATTGGGCCTCTGCATCTGAATGCAACCCCATTTGCCCGTTTCCAGCCATCCCTGGACATACGTTTTGCAAAAACAGCTGTCCCTAAATGGTTAATGCTGACCTTGAAGTATCTGTGCCTGAAACTGAAGGGGATGCTGAGTAACAAAGAGCTGTAGAAGAAAGAGGGTTTCTCACCAGCCTTTAAACGATGGAGCCCCTTAAAGCTTTATAGCTGCAATTATATATTCTTTAAGAGATAATGTAAGGGTGTTATCAATTGTGTTCCAGATTAATTGAGACATTTACCAAAATATTAGCACTAGGTACAGTCTGATTGCTGATTGGTAAAATATGTATTTTGAAAGCCTTGTTTTATTTCAATCACTACTTCAGAATGTGGTTTTATGGTTAGAGATGCCGACTATGGCAGTGGGGAACCTTGTTCAAGTCCTGGCGTCTGCTCAACATTTAGGGGCATATTTATACTCTGTTTGCGCCGGAATTGCGTCGTTTTTTTTGGCGCAATTCCAACGGAAAACTAACTCCATATTTATACTTTGGCGTTAGACGCGTCTAGCGCCAAAGTCCATGGAGTTTGCGTCATTTTTTAGCGTGGACACCTACTTTGCGTTAATGATATGCAAGGTAGGCGTTCCCGTCTAAAAAATTGACTCCGAGGCATGGGCGCCGTGTTTACACTCCCGGGCAAAATTCACGCCCGGGAGTGGGCGGGTCAAAAAAAATGACGTACGGCCACTTTTGCGCCGTTTTTTAGCGCCTGGACAAGGCAGGCGTTAAGGGACCTGTGGGCTCGGAAGGAGCCCAGAGGTGCCCTCCCATGCCCCCAGGGACACCCCCTGTCACCCTTGCCCACCCCAGGAGGACACCCAAGGCTAGAGGGACCCATCCCAGGGACATTAAGGTAAGTTCCGGTAAGTATTTTTTTAATTTTTTGGGTGGCATAGGGGGGCCTGATTTGTGCCCCCCACATGCCACTATGCCCAATGACCATGCCCAGGGGACAGAAGTCCCCTGGGCATGGCCATTGGGCAAGGGGGCATGACTCCTGTCTTTGCTAAGACAGGAGTCATTTCTATGGGGGCTGGGAGTCGAAAAAAATGGCGTGAATCGGGTTGAGGTGAAAAATTTGCCTCAGCCTGACTTGCCCCATTTTTTGGCGCCCAAGCTCCATATCCCCCTACGCCGGCGCTGCCTGGTGTACGTCGTTTTTTTTCACGCACACCAGGCAGCGCCGGCGGCTAACGCCGGCTAACGTCATTGATTAAATACGGCACCCGCATGGCGCTTCAGAATGGCGTTAGCCGCCGCTAATTGTTTTGACGCAAAACTGCGTTAGCGCAGTTTTGCGTCAAAAAGTATAAATATGGCCCTTAGTGATTCTGGGAAAATCACTTTGGGCCTGAATTATATGTTCACTAAGAGGGAAATTCATCGCAATGGGGACGGTGTTCCTTTCCTATCAAAAATCAAATCCATCTGCCTGATTTAAATGCAGACAGACCACAGGTTTAATCAGGGTGGAGACTGCTTCATCTCCATCCACCGTGTTTAAACCCCTCAGATGGCCCTGTTGAGAAAGACTCTAAATCTGCACACTTTATTTAGATGGGTGAAATTAGAGGTCATTTTTCACTGCCCATTACCGCCACGAAAACCCTGGTGGTATGGGGCAGTGAAAACTGCTGAATGCTGAAAACTGCTAATAATGGAACCCTGCATCAAACTGGAACATACACTGACAGGAACAGCTATGACAGTAGATCCTGTACATACTTTATAAATAACCCCAGCTTGGCAGTCATTTATAAATAAGGCAGATGGCACCTCCATCAAAGCAACAAAGTAATTTACTTCATCACTCTTGTGGAGACACAGACCATTCTTCAGGATGAAAATTTGGGCCAGATGTATGATCACGGCCCATTGCGATTCGGTAATAGCGATTTGTAAGAAATCGCTATTACCGATTCACAAAGGGCCATGTATCACATTTGCGAATGGGTAATAGCGATTTCTTAAAAATCGCAAATGCTATTACCGAATCGCAAATTGAGATACCGGCCCCATTCGCAGCTATGGGCCTGTAGGCCCATAGCTGCAAATTTTTTGCATTTCCAAAATTGCGATTTCTGAACCAGAAATCGCAATTTTGGAAATGCAAAAGGCCAGGGTGCTGGGCGCCTCTCCTGCACCCCAATTTTTATTTTTTTTAACTTGTAAGGTACACAAATGCCAAAAGGGCATGTGTGCTTTACATGTTCAATTTAAAAATGCAGTTTTACTGCATTTTTAAATTTGGCACCAGGTTACCACCTGGTTGCAGATCATGGTATTTTGCATGTGCAAAATACCATTCTGCGAAAAATCGCAATTTGCGATTTTTTGCAGCATTGCCTTGCGAAAATCCAGGTTGCAACGCAAAAAATCGAAATTTTTGCGATTTCTACTTTGTGGTCTGCGAATGACTTTCATGCATTGCAGACCACTATTTTGCACTCGCAATCGGCCGATTTTACCGTTTGCGAGTGCAAAATATTTTCATACATCTGGCCCTTTGTCCCTTAAACTCTTGTGCCAGAAAAATTATTTAATTCATGTTCAGTGTAACTGGTGCTCAGTAAAGAGATCAAATACCTTTTGGTTGAGTCTGCTCTATATACAGCAGCAATAAAAAAGAAAAAGAAGTTGTGCAGCCTAGTTTTTATTGTTTGTAATGCTACTTTAAATAATTACTTACATATTCACAGTGTGTTCTGTCACAGGCTTGGACTTAAACCACTATAAGGGCCAATGTATGAAACGATTTTAGATTTCTCAATAGACCAAATCTCTATTTCAAATCATTAAGAAATGCAAAATCTTCATTTGGTATGTATGACTGCAAAAACACAGTGCAATTACCACTGTCCTGATACAGATGGTAACCACCTGCAAACTACAAAAACTATAAAAAGACCCACAAAATGCATCTGGCTCTTGCACAATGGGGGCATTATACATCTTGGCGAGGAGGATGAGGATTCAGGCTGCAGAGGGCAGTTAGAGACTGAGACAGGAGAGGTTATTTAGGATGAGGGTCACCCTCTTTAACCTGACAGAGGAGATCATAGACAGGTACAGACTGACTACCAAGGTCATACCTGACCTGATAGCTGGATTACAACCCCAGCTTTAGTGCCCAACACTAAGGAACAACACTAATGTTTGCAAAGCTGAACCAATACATCTATTTCCCAAATACAACCCAAGCATTGGAGCAGACAAACCTGAATTTCTCTATGGTAGCACAGTTCTCCACTGTCCTTGGCTGTGTGGATGGTACACACATTGCCATATGTCCCCCTTCAGCAGCAGGATACATTTACAGGAACAGGAAGAGCACACACCTTGAATGTGCAGGTAGGTTTTGACACTTCCTGTGGCACCACTGACACAACTGAACTTGTGGGAAGATAGCCAGGCAGCACCCACAACTCATTCATGTTTGCCACAGTGAGATATACAACCATCTTGCACAGGGGGAATTTGGAAATGGCTTCCTACTAGGTAAGAGAATCTCAAACTTTCTGAACGCACTGGCCAGGAGTGTATATGTGATCTGACCTAATAGTTTTCCCTCTTATTCACCTAAGGTGACAGTGCATATGCCTTGCTGCCCTGGATCCTCACACCTTACCTGACCTAACTATGTGATATTACAACAGGGCACATATGTTAATACGCTGAATCATTAAGCGAATCATGGGCATCCTCAAGTACTGCTTTAAGATCATCCACAAGACTGAGAGTGGCACTTCTCTACAGGCCACCCACATGCTGCAAAATATTAGTGACCTCTGCCATCCTGCACAACATTGCAATGAGGAGGGGACTGCACAATGTCATCAGTGAACCAGACTCTGATGAGAACTCCGATGATTACCAACATGACCAACAGCTACTACAGTGACAACAGCCCAGAACCCATGTGGCTGGGGGACGGGCAAGACACACAGAGATAACAAACAACTATTTCTGAGGTAAAACATGACATAGTAGGAATGAAACATCGCACATGGCGTAGTGCTTGGTGCACAACTCAGTGACCACCTTTTATTTAGGTCTCACTCACAACTGAATAATCATACATGTGTATGTGGTGAATATGTTCCAAATAGATACAACTCAAGCAGTTCTGATATAGTCAAGTTTTTGTGTCCTCTTGTTGTGCCTTGCTTCTCAGCTGCAGTGTGTCATGGGCCAGATGCAGTGTTGGACTCACAGGGATGTAAGTGGGTACCCCTAGATGGGCAGGGCTACTGAGCAGAAACACCACTGATGCTTGATCCCTCCTTGACCTCGGGTTTGGGTGGGATAAGAGGCAGATTTTCTTGTTTTGCAGGCGCTCTGTCCTGAGTATGCCTCTCTCAACTCAAGCCCATCATAGGTGGATGGTGTTTATGGCACTCCTAGCATGGGCTCACTGCATATGCTCATAGGCCAGGACATGGGTGTGGTGGGCTCCCTCGTAATGGAGTGGTCACTATCACTGTCTGCAAACGTTGGCAGTGGTGAGGTTCTGACTCTCCTGCCTTTTGTGGTAGATGAACAGGGTGGAGGTGATGGTGGTATTGGTGGCTCCTGAAGGACTTCACTCCCCGCAGTAGTTATAGAGACATCTGGGCTGGGATCTGTGGGACATTTATATATTGAATGTTTGTAAACAAATCTAATTGTTTTGGGCACTACAATGTTGAGATGTTGCTACATGTGTGTATGACTTGTTGGACATGTGCACAATTCTTAGGTATAACCATCAGCACTTGGTACAGCATGCTGATGAAGAGCACAACAACTTCCATGATGCATTGCTTAGGTGGGCGAAAGTCCTCAATGGAGTATTTCACGCTGTGATGTAGTAATATTAAAAACACAACCTAAAACTACTGTACACATATTACTCCGCTAGATTTCAATAAGTCTGAAGAATCTTTTATTTCCTCCGCTTACATTATATATCGTTACCACTTACATCCACAACGCCCCCAGCCAACCCCAGAGTTTACCCCGGGATACCCCTACTACCAACATTCAAGTGTTAAGGATCAGTAGATTAAATACTTATAATTTCCTTAACATAATTGACGGATTAACTATACTTATTCCCATTTTTACTAACTAGCAATATACCAATGGCACACGCCTACATTTTTAACTAACTAAACTCAATTAATATCTTAATGCATTTATGGAGAGGGAAGCATGAATCTGCTATAATTTACCCCATGCCAAATCCTCCACTTCCCCTGTCTACAAATTCAAGCCCCTTAAATGATCAGTGTGACATTCTCCTATACTGTTGCAAAACGCAAATTTCTGACCCTAGCTCCAGGGAGCTGACAGCTATTAACTCAATGAAGTATGCTTACTATGCCAGTTCAACAGCTTTTCTGTTTCTGGAGCTGAAATCACCAGTCTTGCCGGATTTACCAACCAGTATGTTCAATTTGCAGGGTGTTTAATGAAAGCTTTTAAAAGGGGCCAATACATTCTACAGTCCCAACCAAAAACATAAGTATGAATGAGTGTACCTTCTACCTACTTTGGTTGGTGCAGTGAGAAGTGTCAGGTATAGTCAATCATTTGAACTTCTCATTTGTGGCGGCTTATGGGGCTGCACAAACTACTAAGGGGGCCATTACAACCCTGGCGGACGGTGTTAAAGCAGCGGTAAGACCGCAAAGAGGCCAGCGGTAAAAAAATGGGAATTATGACTGTGGCGGAAACTGCCAACAAAGACAGCCACTTTAACACTCAGACCGCCACGGCGGTACAGACAAACAGCGCGGGGGTCACCGCCAACAGACAGGTGGGAGACAAAGTACCTCCCACAGTATCACAACCTACCAATCCGCCACCTTTTCTGGGGCAGATTCACCGTGGATAAAAACAAGGCAGAAACAGCCATTGCAAAGGGAAAACGCTCACCTCTACACACTCCACGGGGAAGGAGGACACCATGGAGCCGGAAATCCAAATACTTCCTGCACTAGTCTTCCTGCTCCTGTACGACCATCATCAACGCCGGTGCCGGAGACAACGGTGAGTACTGCACCTAAGACATATGGGAGGGGGAGGCAAAAGTCAGGGACACACACACGCAACACCCCCACCCTAACCCCGACCCTCATCCACTACAACACACACACCAATGCATTTCCAAACATTACAGTAACAACCCCCAACCCCCCAAGAAGAATGCAAAAACAAAAGGAAATGAGTTCAACCATTGTAATGTAGCAAAATACAGGAAGCAAATATATACAGATATATATACACATTCAACAAAATATACATCACGATTAGTAGTGCAGGTAATGCACTATTCATTGTCCGTGGACCACTTGGCCCAAAATGCATGGGCGAGGCCCACATCAGATACCTGATCAAAATGGAGAGAACACTGCCGGGGCATCAGATAGAAATACAACAGGCACCTCAGGGGGAAGGGAAGTGGGGGCACCTCAGCCGGATGAGTTCACCACGCCAGATCCACGACGGGGCTCCATGCCCATTGATGTATCCTGGGGAGTGCAAAGCCACAGTCTCTCAAGTCTCTACAGTGGGTGGTTTACCCACTGGACCATCCTGGGGAGTGCAAAGCCACAGTCTCTCAAGTCTCTACAGTGGGTGGCTTGCCCACTGGACCATCCTGGGGAGTGCAAAGCCACAGTCTCTCAAGTCTCTACAGTGGGTGGGTTGCCCACTGTTCCATCCTGGGGAATGCAAAGCCACAGTCTCTAAAGTCTCTACAGTGGGTGGGTTGCCCACTGTTCCATCAAGGGGAGTGCAAAGCCACAGTCTCTCAAGTGGATGACAGTCTCCACTGGTTCTGGAGGGGGACTAGTGTCCAGAGTGCTTCATCCTGTGAAGGACAGAGGTAGTGGATGCATGTCTCCACTGGTTCTGGAGGGGGACTGGTGCCCAGAGTGATTCATCCTGTTAAGGACAGACGGAGTGGATGCATGTCTCCACTGGTTCTGGAGGGGGACTGGTGCCCAGAGTGCTTCATCCTGTTAAGGACAGACGGAGTGGATGCATGTCTCCACTGGTTCTGGAGGGGGACTGGTGCCCAGAGTGCTTCATCCTGTTAAGGACAGACAGAGTGGATGCATGTCTCCACTGGTTCTGGAGGGGGACTGGTGCCCAGAGTGCATCACTCTCCCCGTGACGGTCCCAGTTCTGTCACTGGCCCTGCCGCTCATGGGTTTAGCGGTGCTTGAGTTGGCGGTCCTTGCCCTGTTCAGCGGTCTTTGCCCTGTTCAGCGGTGCTTGAGTTTGCAGTGTCTGACCTGTTCAGCGGTGCTTGCCATGGCGGTCTTTGCCCTGTTCAGCGGTCTTTGCCCTCTTCAGCGGTGCTTGAGTTTGCAGTGTCTAACCTGTTCAGCGGTGCTTGCCATGGCGGTCCTTTATTGCCCAGCTGGGCTGGGGCTGGCAGTCCTTCATTGGGCAGCTGGGTTGTGGCTGCCAGGGCCCTCCTGGGCAGCTGGGCTGTGGCTGGGGGTGGCCTCCTGGCCAGTGACGATCGGGCTGCCCTCCTGGGCACTGACTCTGGCGGTGGCCTCCTGGCCACTGACGATAGGACTGCCCTCCTGGGCACTGACTCTGGCGGTGGCCTCCTGGCCAGTGACGATGGGACTGCCCTCCTGGGCACTGACTCTGGCGGTGGCCTCTAGACCACTGACGATGGGACTGCCTTCCTGGGCACTGACTCTGGCGGTGGCCTCCTGGCCACTGACGATGGGGCTAGCGGTGGCCTCCTGGGCAGAGGGGATGATGGCGGTCTTTTCCGCCGTGCTGCTCTTCCCAGACTTTGGCGATTTCTTCTGCCCCTTCCCCACCTTGGGAGGAGTCACAGCTGAGTGGCCACTCCCCCCGGGACCCTTGTGAGCGGCTTTGCTGGCTGGAGACTTCCCCCACTCCCGCCGGGCAATGTCCAACTTCTGGTGCTTCACAGGGGGGGGGGACTGGCTGTGCTGTGGCTCCGTGTCACACTGGCTGCCCTGGTGCCCAGTGCAATCCACATACCTCTAACAGGCACCACTGGTACCGGAGATTTTGTGGCTGAGGTGCTAGTACAGGACCTATGAATTGGAGGGGGGGTGGCAAAGAGGTCAAGCTTGGTCAGGAAAAGTTTCTTCGGTACACTGGGACGGGTAGCTGGAGAGGGTCTGGGAGTGGAGGAAGAGGAGGTGGTTGTAGGAGGTGTAACTTTTGTGGCTTTGGGTGCAGGTGCATGCGCTGGAGGCTGTCGTGAGGTGGATGTATGTTGGGTGGGTGTGTGCCTGCGTTTGTGTACTTTGGGAGGGGGCGTCACAGACACACTGGGAGAGGACACAGGGGACGTGTAAATGGTAGTGGGGGTGGTGAGTGCAGGTGAGCGGGTGTGGTGGTGGGTGTGCTGGTGCAGGACCTAGTGGCTGTAGTGGTAGTGCATGCAGGTGAGAGTGTAGACGACACTGGGAGGGAGGAGGGAGACGATGAGGAGGGGGACACAGTGGAGGCAGTGGATGTTGCTGTGTCTGTATGTGTGTGATGCTTGCGTGAGTGCCTGTGGGATGTGTGGTGCTTATGTTAGCCTGAGCTTCCCTTGTGTGTTGAGGTGTGTGCAGGCTGGTCTGATGGTGTGCTTGGGATAGGCAGGGGTACAGGGGATTGGGTCTCGGTGGAGGAAGTTGGAGGGGGGAGGCTAGAGACAGGGACAATGGCTGCCATCAGTGCTGAGGCCAGAGTTTGCAGGGTTCGATGAAGGGCAGCCTGACCAGAATGAATGCCCTCCAGGAATGCATTTGTGTGTTGCAATTCCCTTTCTACACCCTGGATGGCATTGAAAATGGTAGACTGCCCAACAGTGAGTGACCTGAGGAGGTCAATGGCCTCCTCACTGAGGGCAGCAGAGGTGACAGGGGCAGGGGCTGAGGTGCCTGGAGCGAAGGTGACGCCCACCCTCCTGGGTGAGCGGGCACGGGGAGAAGGCTGAGGGGCTGGTAGGGGGGGTGGCGGCTGTACCTGTAGAAGTGGGGGGCACAGATTTTGCCGCCACCAAAAGGGAACTCCCATCGGAGGACGAGTATGTGTCGCTGGTTGCAGATCTGGTGACCGCCGTGAAGCTCCCCTCGCCCTCCGTCCCACTGGTGTATTCTGAATCCGTGGTGTGGCCCTCCATGGCCATGTGGGATGCAGCTGCCTCTTGCTCCGGGGCCACTGTACCTACGCCTGATGATGCTGATGCACACAAGAACAGGGAGACCAAAAAAAGGGGGGAGGACGACAGAAGAAAGAAAGGTTGAGTGCATGGCTTACCGCTACCGTTGGCGGACAATACAGACACAGCAGCCCCATGCACTACGCCGCGCTGTTGGGCTCTACAGATGAAATTCCTAGGATATGTCCTACATGGCTATGGTCGACATCTGCACACATAGATGACACAGGGGCATGTATACCTGTATTTGGCACTCTACAGAGGTGGGGTGGAGTGCCACATGGCCTGCATTACGGAGGGGCCTAGCCTACGGAACTCGCCCTGGCCTAGGGAAACCCACAGCCCTCCTCACCCACCCAGACACCTTCACTGCGCGCAAAGTCAGCAGAATGATGTTTGACTCACCCCCTTTTGTCTGCTGTGATGCCCTCAAGCGCCCATCCAACTCAGGGTAGGCGACCGCCAGGATCCGGAACATCAGGGGGGTCATGGTGCGACGGGCACCCCTCCCACGTTGGGAGGCCATCCCCAGCCGAGCCTCCGCCGTCTTCTTGCTCCAGCGGCGAATGTCCTCCCATCTTTTACGGCAGTGGGTGCTCTGTCTCTGGTGGACCCCCAGGGTCCGGACGTCCTTGGAGATGGCACGCCAAATATCCTTCTTCTGGTGGGCGCTGACCTACATGACATGTACAGGGGAAGAGGAGAAGTCATTACCAACTGCACCGTCAAAGTGAGTGGCCCACATCCCTACCCTTGCCATGTGGCACATGCATTCACAGTCCTTCATGCACGCAGAACTGTGGCCCCTTCCTTCTTACAACCAGCCCCCTCCACTCAGGCATAGCCCATACAACGTGCTCCCTGTGTACTTAACTGTTGGTCTGGAGGACCGTAGAGTAGCGTGTACTGGGGGAGGACCCCGTCCACGAGCTTCTCCAACTCCTGTGCAGTGAAGGCAGGGGCCCTTTCCCCAGACGCACGAGCCATTGTCTCTTCCAGACCGAGGTCACAGCAGCACTTGCAGTGTAGGTCCCCTCCTGTCAAAGATCAGGTATTGAGTGATTGAACAGATAGAAAATGGCGGTCACGTCTGCAGTGGTGACGTCCGCGGCGGTGCGTATCATCACCGCCGGCGCACTTCGTCATTGGCTCCTGGGACCCATAGGGTCCAATGTTAACCAATGCAGCATTGCGCTGCGGTCTTCGACCGCCTACCGCGACAGTGTACAACGCCAGCGCAGTTACCTCACATCCCATTGTCCCAGTTTAGAGGTCAGGCAGTGGCAATTTCAGAGGCCCACATGGCTTCATTTTCAACTGCGTCACACATACCTAGGCCTAGACTCAACACACATACAGACAACTTTTTGGATTATGTTTTGTGTTCTGTGTAGACTGTGGGTACATACCTCTGAGTTGGTTGACTCTGTGGTCGCTGTTGTCCTTCCTAGGCACCGTCCGCTGGGACATGTGAGGAGATGGAGGAAATCCTCCGGTGTACCGACCGCTGGTGGACCTGTTGACAATGGAGGATCGACATTTAATCATCACCTACAGGTTTGACCATGCCACAATCCAGGAATTGTGTACCCAGTTGGAGCCAGACCTGATGTCAGCAATCCGCTATCCCACAGGGATCCCCCCCTCAAGTGCAGGTGCTATCAGTGCTCCATTTCCTAGCAAGTGGGTAATTTCAAACAACAGTGGCCATGGCATCAGGGATGTCCCAGCCTATGTTTTCCAACTTGTTGTCCAGAGTGTTGTCTGCCCTGCTGAAACACATCCGGAGCTACATCGTTTTCCCTCAGGTGGAAGATTTGGCTACAGTTAAAGGTAACTTCTATGCCCTGGGACATATCCCTAAAATCATAGGTGCCATTGATGGGACCCATGTAGCTCTGGTCCCCCCCACAGGAGTGAACAGGTGTACAGGAACCGGAAGAGTTATCATTCCATGAATGTACAGATGGTGTGTTTGGCAGACCAGTACATCTCCCAGGTAAATGCTATGTTCCCTGGCTCTGTGCATCACACCTACATCCTGCGGAATAGCAGCATCCCTTATGTGATGGGTCAACTCCAGAGGCACCGGGTGTGGCTATTAGGGGACTCTGGTTACCCCAACCTGTCATGGCTACTGACCCCAGTGAGGAATCCCAGGACCAGGGCAGAGGAACGCTACAATGAGGCCCATGGGCGGACTAGGAGAGTGATAGAAAGGACCTTTGGCCTCCTGAAGGCCAGGTTCAGGTGCCTTCATATGACAGGTGGATCCATATTCTACTCACCAAGGAAGGTGTGCCAGATCATCGTGGCCTGCTGTATGCTTCACAATCTGGCTTTGCGACGACAGGTGCCTTTTCTGCAGGAGGATGGTCCAGATGGCGGTGTTGTGGTAGCTGTGGTGCCTGTGGACAGTGATGAGGAGGAAGCAGAGGAAGAAGACATTGACAACAGGAACTCAGTTATCCAGCAATATTTCCAGTGACACACAGGTGAGAACACATTCCTGCCTACTACAAGTACTTTCACACTTCTACCTCTATCCTGTCTGTCGATTTCAACCAGTATATGGTAACTGAGTTGTACATTTCCCTTACGGTTTCACAGGTGTGGTTACCAATGTGTGTCATCTGCTTAGATTCCTCATGGATTTGAGATGTGTGACACAGGTATGTTGACATTACATTTGAGAACGGATTTTGTCACTGTCATTGGTAATACACATTTTCAAAATCACAGACTGACTCCAGATTGTTTTGTGGTTCAAGGGTGTTTATTGAAGTGCTAAATATTGGAGGGGGTGGTCAAATGGTGAGGGGTGATGGTGGAGGAATGTCCATGGCAGAGTCCAGTCTATTAGTCTCACAGGTGCACTGCCCATATGCGCATAGGAAGTGGAGCTGGGGCAGTTCCAATATGGACAGGGTTACAAAGTGGGACAGTGGGATGACAACCAGGGTGGTCTCATTTCTTGGCGGGGTCTTGGCATCGTTCTCTGTCCAGTTCCTGGATCTCAGGGACCGTTTGTGGGGTGGTTCTCCGTCTGCAGGGGGTGGGGTGCTGGTGTGGTGGTCCTGTGGCGATGCCTCCTGTCCACTAGCGCCGGCGGAGGTGGTGGGCAGTTCTTCGTTCATGCTAGTGTTACGGGCCCCTTGGAGTGCCATGGTGTCCAGTATCTCCTTCAGCACCCCTACGCTGGTGCCCAGGGTGGAGTTGATGGATCTGAGTTCCTCCCTGAAGCCCAAATACTGTTCCTCCTGCAGGCGCTGGGTCTCCTGAAACTTGGCCAGTACCGTTGCCATTGTCTCCTGTGAGTGGTGGTATGCTCCCATGATGGAGGAGAGGGCCTCGTGGAGAGTGGGTTCCCTTGGCCTTTCAGCCCCCTGTCGCACAGCGGCCCTCCCAGTTCCCCTGTGTACCTGGGCCTCCGTCCCCTGGAGCGTGTGCCCACTACCACTGCCCCCAGGTCCCTGTTGTTGTTGGGGTGGTGGGTTATCCTGGGTTCCCTGTAGTGGTGTACACACAGCTGATAGACGTGTCCTGGTTACGGAGGTATGGGCCCGCTGGGTGGGTGCTGTGCTGGTGTTACCAGAGGGTGGAAGGTCTGTGGTGGCCTGTGACTGGGTGTGGGGAACTGACTGTCCCGAGGCCCACGATAGTCCGGGCTGGACATCTGGATCCAGTTGGACAGAGCTGCTGTCATCATTGTTGGCCTCTTCAGTGGGTGGGGTAGAGATGTCTGGACCCTCCTGTCTGGTGACGTTGGGTAGTGGTCCTGCAGGGGTGGAAAGGCATGATTATTGCATCTGTGTGTATCATGGTGTGCAATGGGTGGGTGAGCGTGTACCCCAGTGCTAGCATTCCTGTGTGGGGGCTTGTATGATGATGGTTGGGGGAGTGTTGTGGGTATGTGCAGTGGGCATGCTTTAGTGATGGGTGTCCATGCTTTGTTGTGTCATGCAGGTGAGGGTGGGGGTATGTGATGGCATGCAGGTAGGGTGGGGGGATATGATAGTTAAGATTTGACTTACCAGAGTCCATTCCTCCACCGACTCCTCCGAGGTCCTCAGAATGCATAATGGTCAAGACCTTCTCCTCCCATGTTGTTAGTTGTGGGGGAGGAGGTGGGGTCCGCCACCAGTCCGCTGTACTGCGATGTTGTGCCTGGAGACCACGGAACGCACCTTCCCCCGTTGGTCGTTCTACCTCTTCCTGATGTCGTCCCGATTTCTTGGGTGCTGTCCCACTGCGTTGACCCTGTCGAATATTCTTCGCCATAGCTCCATCTTCCTTGCAATTGAGGTATGCTGCACCTATGCTCCAAATAGCTGTGGCTCTACCCGTACGATTTCCTCCACCATGACCCTGAGCTCCTCCTCCGAGAACCTGGGGTGTCTTTGCCGTGCCATGGGGTGGTGTAGGTGATGTGTGGGGTGGTGTATGTGGTGATGAGTGTGGTGATATGTAGTGGTGTGTGGTGTTTTGTGCGTGGAAGTAGTGTGGGTGATGGTGTTGTGTGCCTCTGTGTGGTGGGGTTGTCTATGCTGTGCTGTCTCTCTGGCCTTCGTCAAACTTTTTGGTCGTAGGGGTTTGTGGGTGATGTGGGTGTGTGTTTTATATAGTATTGAGTGTGTGGGAGTGGTGTGTACATGTGTATCAGGTGTGTGTATTTGGAATTGTCCAATGTGGCGGTGTTTTGGAGATGTGTGTGTATTTTGAGCGCATGGATTCGTGGGTCATGATAGCATGGGCGTGTTTCTGTTGGCGTGACGGTGAAGGTTTTGTTTTCGCCAGTTTATAACTGACCTTTGGTGTGGCGGACTTGTGTGGGTGTCTGAATTTTGTCAGATTTCGAGCTGTGGGTCGTAATAGCTGTGGCGAAATTTCCATGGCCGCGGCAGTGTGTTGGTGGTGTTCTGCACGGCGGTAAGCGGCTTTTACCGCCAATGTTGTAATGACCCCCTAAATTCATTAAATATCCCATGCCGCTTTGAATCCCTTGAGGGGAACATACATTTGGTATGAAAGATAGAGTAAATGAGAAATATAAAAAACTGTAAGAAAGAGAAAAAGATAACGATGAAATTGAAAGTACATTGCAATAAATTAATTTGTTATTCTTATTTTGCAATGGTTCCAAACCATCAAAGGGGGGAGCTTGCAAAAGCTTTCATTAACATTTTAAAATCAATATAATTAAATAACCTGAATGAGTGAAACTAGGCCTAGCCAAAGCTGCCATTCGAAATCATGCATTCATTTTAAACTTTGCATGAGCTATGTTGCTTGGCTTGCTCATCCGCTAATGTTAACACATTCTTCAAAACCTAACTTGACATAAAAGTTTGTTCCCTTACCTTTGGAGAGCCTATGCATGATACAATGTCTTCCTGCTACTACAAAAACAACAGTATTAATGTATTCTTTTTTGCCTTACTGACTTTCTTTGGAATGCATGAATTGGTTAACTTAATGTTTAAAATTGTACATTTTATAAATAAGCTTATACTGTGTGAATGTGTGAAAGGGAGATGACGACAGAAAAAATCTCTTGAATTTATGCATGTGTTTTGTTTTTCAGAAGGCAAAGCCTGTCTGAATTTTGATGCATGTCACAAATTCATCATCAAAGAAACCACGTCTGAACTGTTCTTTGTTTGTGAAAAGCTACATCTACTAAGATTTCACACTTCCCAATAAAACACAGGACAAATAAATTTTACATTGCATTGAAAATGTTTCCTTTTTGAATTATGTTATAAAAGTGTCCTTTGGAAAACACAGAAGACAAGAGTGAGTAGGGAGACTGCAGCAGAGCTTCTGATTTCTAGCAAGGGTTCTTACCGAGAGAAATAGAGAAGTGAAGGTTTTTGAACTGATACATTTTATTACTGAATGAGAGGGAGATATGGTAGAAAAAAACCAATTTGATTTCTTTTGAGAACTCAAACTTTTCTTTTAGCTGGCTAGACTATTTCCATCAAAAGCCTATTACTGTATTCTTTAGGAGTACCAATATCTTTTACTGACTAGACTGAAGTGTTAGAATATTATAATAGGGATACATTTCAGGACAAGCTTTATGTAATGATATGTAAACTCTTTTGACTAATAAAAATTATATATTTTAAGTTTTAAATAAAATGCAAAACTGCAACTTAAACTCTCTTGATTAGCTCTCATAGATATATATGTTTGATTAATCAAAAAGGTTTGTATTGCAGCCATTTACTCTCTATTCTATTCCAAAGGTCTATTCCCCTTAAGGGCCTCAAAGCGGCATGAGGTATTTAAAAATTTCGTATTTTGAGCTGCCCCACTTGCAGTCCACATTGTCATAGCTATTTTATAACTCAACTACCAGTATTCTGTGTGTTTTTTTGGGGTAACTTGCAGGGTTCCATCACTAGATCGTAGCAGATTTTCAGTATCTCTTGTTCCATAGTTATACACACAGAGGAACTTAGAGATGGAATGCTTCTTCTGAAGAGCAGAAAACTACATTATTTAAGATATGTACTAAACTTAGTCACACCCAGTATCCGTAGTAACACAACATTATTGTGTCTGGCATTTCTTTCTAAACACTAAAGCGTATAAATACTTTTATCATTTCTTCTTTCCATATCCTCAACCTGTGCTCATGCACAACTACTGAATCCTGTAGTGCTTTACTCTGACCTTCAATCTTTTCCATGCCCCTTATGCTTTGGCTGTTCTGAGAAACAAGATACTCTCATGCAGCCCCATTGATTACTGCCTTGTTGTTGGTTTCCCCCTCTAACGGGTGATGCATGGATGTGTTTGTTCCTCTTGAAGTTTCTAGATGCACTAATGACTAAAGTAACTGACTACTGTAGCCCGAGTTCCACAGGGCGTAATCCTGCCATGAATGGCAAACATAGCAATCATTAGTTCATTGTGAACCTTGAGAAGGAATGCCTGGTGACTAGATTGGTTAGCCAGAAATAACAAAAGTACTATTTGTAGAAGGGCAATGCCCATTATATGGTGGAGCATAGACACCATAAAGCTTGCCTTAATTTCTACTAGTGATGTTTATTTCCTTTCATCTTTCCACTTCTGTGAATGCCTCTCTGGAATTTTTCACAATGGTATACTCACTTTTTGGCCCCAGGTAATTACACTTCAAACAGTGTCCTACCCAAGCTATGTTCAAATGGCCTTCTTTTTCAATAAGATCGCTTATATTTATGAGTCGATTGTGAGCTCAAACCATTTGGAGGCCCAGAATGGCCACTGGTGAGGGTCACTGTGCCCTAGAGCAGCTTGTATTCTTTTTTTCTGTGAAGTCAGCTTCGACATCAGCAGAACTCTCAATTGTCTCTAATCTGGCCCCTGAAATGAATCATGCCATGTTACCATCTTTTGGACTCTGAATTATGCATTGTTCATACCTTTGAATGATATAATCTATTTGTCATTGCCCTTGGGTTGTATTCCAGGTGTATGTATTGGATGGGGTCAGTTTTTAACCTAATCTAAATGGGAAGTGTGCTGTAACAGATGCCAAGAGATTAAATGTGTTTTATGCTCTTCACCCTTTCTGTAGAGCTTGCCACATTTGATTGTGCTATCTTAATTGGATGTCTCCCTGCAACTGATGTATGAGGCTCTGCTTTGAGTGGTTGGGTCCTCCACTATTGATTTTACCCAGATGGTATCTTTGCCCCTTTTGCTCAGCTACGCCTCATGTAACCTGCATAGCTCCACTATGGTCTGTGTTTTCTCTTATCTTATTCAGCATTTATGTGCAACCCCTGGAAGAATTAGTTGAAATGTTAGGGTTAATGTAGACATAGCTTTTGCTGAGATTTGACCATCTATCCAATTACAGCATTAGCCAGATAGGGTAGTGTCACCTGCCATTCACAAGTGGGTGGACAGGAACATTATAAAAAAAATTGCTAGTTAGAAGACTTGATTTCTTGCCAATCCCCATTTCTTCAATCTGAACATCTTTTTCGCCAAAGATCTGTTTTTTGAGGTCCAGATCTAAAAGGTAAAGTCTTGCTTTCTGCAGCTTCAGCTCTTGTGGAAGATCCTTGTTTATCACTCCTGAGTAGCACAGTCCTCTTGAACACTGACTAGAGCAATGCCTTATGCTTGCAGATGTTCTGATGTTGTGATCAATGAACTGCCCAAGTATGATGCAGCATGTTAAGGTTTCAGTAACTTTCATGTTTCTTAATGGCTTTCAGTTCATCAAAAGATGCACTTCAAAACAAAACATTGTGCACCGATCATCATGCATTCCATGGACCAGACAAGATTTCTTGCCTTTCCTACTATCCACACAAGTCCCACTGAAGCAGCTCAGCTTGGACACATTTGACCTACTCAAAATCCCCTATTTAATTGAGTCAGTGTTGGAGGTATAGCTTTTCAACTCCTGGTCCTAACCTACTGAATGGTCTTCACTTTGACTCTGTTGACTTACTGACCATCTGCATTTCTGCATTGCACTCAAACCACAACATTTCTTTTTTGTCCCTTAACCATTGTGCTAGAGTGTGGCAAATGAAATAATAAGTACTAAGAAATAATAAGTACTGAAAATGCTTAAAACAAGAAATTCTGACTGCAGATGATGACAGGAGAGTACAACAAATGTTCCTGCATTTGACTCTATCCAACTCATCAGGCAGTGGTACTAGTTTAAGGCAATAGTGCCAGTCTGGCAGTCATACTGGTGATATTAACTTTTACATTATTTAAACAGTCATGCCTGAGTCCGAACCATGCCTCAAATGCCTAGTGCATCAGCATTAGCCTAAATCATGGAGATGTGTCATGATTATGGTATGGTATGATATGGTATGGTATGGAATGGTATGATAAGGGCTTATTTAAATAATGAAAATGAATGCAATTAACGTGTAGACCTAACATGTGGGCCTTAGACAAAAAACATATTTTGAGACCAAGGGAAAGCACTAGGCTTTCACACTTATAATATATTAAGTTTTAAAAGCTGCAGAATGCATTATCCCTTCCTTTTTCCAAAACCTGACATTTAAGGGTGGGAGGAATTCCGGTCTGCTGTGTTGAGGACAGGTCTTTTTCATCAGCTGCCCCTGTGGGGCCTTTGATTAAACTGACTGGAACTGAAGTACATCATTCCTGGCAGCCTTTCATACCTGTGTGCCCCCTCCCACACTGGGTCCTGCAGAGTCAGCTCGAGGCCTGCCACAGAGGCTGCAGCCATCTCTTGTCATGTGACAGGTTGGGCAGACTCTGTCCGAGCCTTTCAAGCTTCCTGGGGGCAGACTCCACTCCCAACGTGCCGGCCTTTCAGAGGCAGGGTCCTGACAGAGGACAGATCTGTCACAGCTCTTCAGGTTCTCTAGAGGCAGAGGTTTAAGACGGGGTAGACTCTGCCCCAAACTTCCAGGCCTTTTTGAGACAGAGGCGTGACATGGGACAGACACGACGCCGTGCCAAAACTGCACACCTCTCAGAGGTGAGTATCTGCACGATAAACCTTGCTTTGCAGAATGACCTGCAATCATTTCTCCTTATAAAAAGAAGCCATTACCATCCTACCTCGCGCAGCAGCAGTAAGCATAATCAAGGAGATCAAGGACCTGGGCTCACTGGCAGATGATAGCCGGTTCCAAAAAGCCACAAGCGGATAGCCAAAGTGTTATATCAGCACTCCTGCAGACAAATTCCTGGCACTGAATATCAGAGCAGACTAATGGCAGGAGGATCACTTTCACAGCACCTCGTTAAAGCAGTATGGTGCTAGCTTCATGGGCTGAATTCCGTTGGCAGACTTCTAAGGTAAATGTGCTCATCACAGACCCCAAACCTTGTTCTTGATATAGGGGTCCTGTGTAATCTACGGACCACAAGATTGACTCACTGTCACTCACTCACTTCCTAATTGCGAGTCGCAGTGCGATGTATGATTGTTTTGTGACCGTGAATGCACTCACAAAACAATTGCAGTTAGCACCAATTTCAAATTTATACTAACCCATTCACAAACGGGAAGGGGTCCCCCCTTCCTCTTTGTGAATGGTAGCAAAAATATTTGTTCGGAGCAGGGACTGGTCCCATGGACCACTGCCTGCTCTGAAAAAATTAAAAGAAACCTTTTCATATTTCTTTTTGAAATACATCCTGTTTTGCTTTAAGGAAAACGGGTTGCATTTAAAAAAAACAGCTTTATTTAAAAGCAGTCAAAGAAATGGTGGTCTGCTGACCCCAGTAGGCCACCATCCCTGTGAGTGCAGACATTCCCACTGAGGACACAAATTACGACCTACCTCACGAATATTAATGAGGTAAGTAATTTGCGACCCCATTGGAAATTGCAAACAGTGTGAGGTACACTGTTATACATGTGGTTTTGCGACTCGTAAATGAGTCGCAAATTGCGAGTCGCAAAACTCTGAGTCGTCCATCTGGTCCTAAGTACCATAAATTTAGCAAAATTAATAATGCATACTATTTACAGCACTTAGGCCCAGATGAATACTTGCTTTGCGCCAAATTTGCATCATTTTTTAATGCAAATTCAGCGCAAATATAACTCCAAATTTATACTTTGACTCTAGACCCGTCTATTACCAAAGTTTTGTAGTTAAATTCATTTTTTGCTAGCGGTAAACTACCCTGTGTCAATGAGATGCAAGGTAGGGTCTCCTGGGCAAAAAATTACGATATGGCCTTAGTGCCATATCTAGCCCCTGTGCTAAAATCAAGCACGGGGGAAGGGGCCTTAAATAATGGCGCTAAGCTTGCTTAGCGCCATTATTTAATGCATGGGTCAGGGCAGGTGTTAGCGGACCTGTGGGCCTATTTCCATGGTCAGAGACTATGGAATGGGCCCACAGGTACCCTTACCTAGCCCCAGGGACACACCCACCCACACCAGAGGGACGCCAGAGGATGGGGGGACCTTATCCTCTGGCGAGTAAGGTAAGTAGAGGTAAGTATTTTTATTTTTGTTAAAAAGTGCCATGGGAGGGCTAACTTGGGCCCCCCTACATGGCACTGGGCCCAATGGCCATGCCCAGGGGACATATGTCCCCTGGGCATGGCCTTTGGGGTGGTGGGCATGACTCCTGTTTTCACCAGGACAGCCGGGCCTTACCGCTGGCTATCATCCTACCATAAATATGATGCCCGACCACCGTCTTGAGACGGCGCTAGCCGGCGGTATACTTTTTTACGTAAAAACTGCGTTAGCGCGTTTTGTGTGAAAAAGTATAAATCAGGGCCTTAGAATCAGTAAAGGTGCAATACAGACATTAGCTATTAATGAGGTTGCCAAGTGACTTAACGCACCTGCTCGAGAGAAGGATGGTTAATTTATGGGTCACATGTGTATTCCAGAAAGACATTTGAGTGGAGTAATGAACAGCCATTGCTCTAACCCTTAACTGTACATGAGGCTTCTAGAGCCGGGGAAGACGAGATCTGCCATATTTGGATCTATTCCACAACCCAGGTTTTTTAATGGATGTCATTTTGCACTACAAGCTGTGGAAGAGCAGTAGTCTTTAGCACTTCCGGGTCATATAACACCAATCCCAAATGATGAATATTTTTGGACCTGTCCCTTCTTACAGGGTCATCCCCAAACTTTTTGCCTCCTTCCTCCTATTTTTTCTGACCAGTTTTTGTTGTTTTTAGGACTCTGGGCACTTTACAACTGCTAACCAGTACTGAAGTGCATATGCTCTCTGTGTAAATTGTATTGGTGATTGGTTTATCCCTGATTGGCATATCTGATTTACTAATATGTCCCTAGTAAAGTGCACTTTAAGGGCAGGGCCTGTAAATCAAATACTACTAGTGGGCCTGCAGCAAAGATTGTGCCACAAACATGAGTAGCCCTGTAAATATGGCTCAGACCTGCCAATACAGTGTCTGTGTGTGCAGTTTTAAACTGCCTATTCGACCTGGTAAGTGTACCCAATTGCCAGGTCCAAACCTTTCTTTTTTATACATGTAAGGCACCCCTCAGGTAGGCCTTAGCTAGCCTCATGGGCAGGGTGCAGTGTATGTTAAAGGTGGGGCATGTACTGATGTATTTTACATGTCCTGACAGTGAAATACTGCCAAATTCTGTTTTCACTGTTGCAAGGCCTCGCTCTGTCATAGATTAACATGGGGGCTGCCTTTAAATATCCTTTAAGTGCAGTTTCTCTTTGGAAGCAGATATGAATTTGGAGTTTGGTGTCTCTAAGCTCAAAATTTAAAAATACATCTTTTGGTAAAGTTGTTTTTTAAATTGTCAGTTTGAAAATGCCACTTTTAGAAAGTGGGCATTTTCTTGCTTAAACCGTTCTGTGACTCTGCCTGCTTGTATATTCCCTGTCTTGGTCAGACTGACAGCTGGGCTGTTTGTGAATCCCCTCTAGACACTGACAAAAAGGGAGCTGGGGTGTAGCCTGCATATCCTGATGGGCCATCTGAGCTAGAGTGGAGAGAGGAGTGGTCACTTACACCGGAATGGGCTCTGCCTGCCCTCACACAATGCAGTCTCCAACCCCCTGTTGTGAGTTTGGAGCCTGGCCTGGGCAAGGCATGATCTTATGAACAACAGAGACTTTTGTTTGCAGTTTGTTTACTTCAAAGGCAGAAAGGGGTATAAGTAGTGGTCCCAACCCCCTCCCCCAGAGTTTTAGATTACTCCTGGATCCAGGAGGAACCTCTGCCAAGGAAAAGAGCTGGTGAGCACCTGAAAACGATACAAACCCCATGCAGTGCTGTTTTCAATTACCGCAAAACCAGGATTTGGCATGCATTGTCGCTTGGCATCAAAGTCATCGGGAACCTGCGTGGATCTGAGGTGCCCCACCCGGAAATCGAAGCATCACTCTCTTGCAGGAGAGAAAAACAACACATCGCAAATCCGACCCGAGAAGAAATAACGCGCGGCCTGACTTGCGAGTAAGGAATTGACGCATTGCTGATTTTTTCCAATGCACATTCGCCCGTGCAACTTTATTTTTTTTCAAACCAGGTACTTTGTAGAAAAGCAACGTTTCTATTGTTTTCTATGGAGTAACACTCTTATTATTTTAAAAATTTATATATTGACTTGTATGTTGGATTTTTGTTGTTTTAGTCTTGTTTGATTTAGATAAATATTCGCTATTTTTATAGACTGGTGTGGTGTCAATTTTTTAGTATTTTCACTGTATTACTGTGTGTGTTGGTACAAATACTTTAACCATTGCCTTTGAGATAAGCCTGACTGCTTGCGCCAAGCTACCAAAGGGGTGGGCAGGGTTTATATAAGTGTGTATCTCCATTGTCGTGACTAGAGCGAGGGTCCCTGGTTGGACAGAGTGCAAACTGACTGCCAACCAGAGGCCACATTTCTAACAAATATATTTTGGGGGCCACTGGTGACTGGGCGTTTCTGTTAATGCAGTCATTGATAATTGGAGCCTATTGGGAGCATCATAGTTAATCCCAGTACTCCATGAAGACTTCTGAAGTCTCGATTGGCTGTAGAGTTTGCACATGCTTTGTCCTATCACTCCTCTTAAAACCAATGAATGCTCTCATATTGTGGTGAGCTGGGTAGTAAACTCTGCCACCGGCCGTTTGGTGGAGCTTTTGCCAACCTCTGCCTGCGGAGCAGAGTTTACCACTCACCCCTAGACCTAGGTCAGCGATGTGAAATGTTAAACATTCAATGATACAAATGTGCTATGAAGAGAATAACTTGACTGAAAATGTTAGATTTTGAACTCCTGATAGGCATGTTTTTCATAAAATAATAATGTATTAAAATGTTTAGTGTAATTTCCGCAGAATGTTTCTGTATCAACAACAGTACAGTTACTTTAGATGGGTGAGAAACCTTTGATCAAATAGGCCTAACCAGCAATTATAGTTGTCTTAGAGCAAGTTAATGATGGAAACTCTCCTGAGTTTCTACAAAATGTTTTCCAGGTTTCATTCTAATGGTAATATCTGTAAGCCATTGTCTTCTCACTGCTTAGTCGATGGAAGCCTTCCAGTTCCCATGAAGTTGCTGCAAGCTGATAGGATGACCTGAGAGAAGATGGAAACAACATGTTTCAAATACTGATATGAAACCTTATAAATATGCGTGTTCCTAGAGGAGGCAGATCCTCTATTCGCAGACCCTTTGTAGACTATCTGCAGAGCCCTCTGCAGGGCTTCTCGGGTTCATTCTAATAGACCCTTTCATTTTTCCCCTATTGAAGCTTTGCTGCTCTAAGACTCTACTGAGTTTCTTGAACCTCTCTTTATGGAAAGTTGTTATTTGAGATTCGATGCTAAAGCTTTGTGCTTTCACCTCTTGATTTAGATCTCTTTATGGGTTGAAACTGATGCTTTTCTATCATCCTCCATAGTTTAGAATAAGGGACATTTCCTTTATAGAACACGCCTTATGCACTTGCTCTGATGTTAATTGACTGTATTGATTGATTAGTTTTGATGCTTCTGAGAACTTTAAGTCTAGCCATGAGGTTATTAAGAAGTGGTACGACCAGACGGCTACCCCTGTGGAATTTCAATCTGGGCAGAAAGAATGGGTAATGGAGCCTAAGGAGCTCAGGGCCTTTTAAGACTATTGGACTAGGCCATTTGAAGTGGTTGAGAGGAAGGAGGAGGCTACCTACCTGGTGAACCTCAGAACCCCAAAACACTCCTAAATGGTATTCCATATCACCTGCCCCCAAACACAGTATGAGAGGTCTGAAGTCACTATGTTGTTAGTGACCAATGATGGAGAGGAGGAGGATTTTGATCCTCTCCCTGACCTCCTGTCATGCAAAGAAAAAGATAGGTTGGTGAAGGGTGGAGGGTGTATTGTCAGTTACTGGGGCAGTTTGCCTGACTCCTAGGCTTACTCATCGGTGTAATCTTGATGTAGACACTCAAGACAGCCCCCTTTCAAAAACAAAATCTACAGGCTGCCTGACAAAGTGAGGGCTAGCATCAAGGAAGATGTTTTTAAGACATTGGAGCTAGGGGTGATTAAGCCCTTCAGTAGCCCCTTGTCAAGGCCTGTGGTCCTGGTGATGAAAGCTGCCTCACTGGGGACTAGCCCATAATTCTGGTTCTGTATGGACTACAAGGAGCTTAACTCAGATGCTAACATTGATGTTCACCCCATCCAAAGAGCAGATGAGCTCATAGACAGATTAGGGGGTCCAAAGTTACTGAGCACTTCTGATTTACCTTCAGAGTACTGGTGGATTGCCTTAACTGAAGGGGCTTAAGAGAGGTCAGCCTTTTCCCTCCAGAGGGCCACTTTCAGTTTTCAGTGATGCCCTTGTGTTGAAAAATATCACTGCCACCTTCCAAAGGCTACTGAACGAGGTGTTGGCTGGTATGGAGGCCTTCAATGCAGCTTAGTTGGATGGCATAGCTGTCTTTAGCAGGAGCTGGAAGGACCACCTTTTCCACTTGCAGGAGGTGCTTCAGTCCCAGCAACACACAGGCCTGACTATCAAGGCCAGTGAGTGGGCAGGGGTTTGTGGTGTACTTGGGACACATTGTGGGCAGGGGTAAGGTGAAACATAAGTGAACAGTCGTAATACCCCTATTCATAACAACAAACATAGAAGTATGAATGCTCTAGGGAAGTCATCTTCCCAGTTCTATCTTAAAGGACACCCCTCGACTGAACTTCATGGGCTCACTAGACTACACTAGGGTAATTTCCTATTATAGAAGTAGAAATCTCATACACTTCATAGTGCCATGCTTTATCCTTGACATCTACTCCCCTCTTTGGTAGGATCAATGCCACTGGGGAGGACTCTGCCATCTAGCTCCTTTTGAGCAGAAGGAGAGTACAGGTATTGTTAAAAACATAGTGAAATCACGATAATAATTATTTGTGGTACTCACTCAAGCCAACATGTTTCTGCCCATTCTTATCAGCCCTTACGGGTGTCGGCCTTTCATCAGGGCATCCTACCCTTGTTTATTACGCAAATTTTTGTGTCAAACAGCTATAGTGTACCCTACAAAATAATGTGCAAGGAAACACCAGAAAAGGTCCTACCTTACTTCAGTATGCATCTATATTAGGCACCAGTAAAAACAAAAACAGGTCACCCCAAATATATTTACATTAAACATTAAACATTTACACAGAAACACAAAACACACTACCAAGCCCAGTGTTCACCCATAAGGATATAAATTTGCATTTCAAAGCGTGACACACACTGATAAAGTTCATGCAACAAATGTACTAGAATGAGTGTCTGGTGAACAGAATTTCTGTTAGCAGTGCATTCATACACTCTTACCCATAATTTGGGAGTAACTAGTTTCATGGTCCATGAGAGAGGTGACGCCCTTTATAGTCACACCGTAGGAAAACACAAGACTGCTCAGGAAAACAATCTTTGCTTTTTAAAAAAAAAATCATTTTTTTCTTTCAATAGTATCATCATAAGTAAAGACTTTCAATTACACTACTCCCATGGATAACTCACATGAAAGATTTCACTCCCATAAGAAGTGGGGACAGGGAGCAGAACAGGAAAAGAGTGGGATGGAAAAAAAAACATTGAAAGAGACGCAGGAAAAAAAGACATAGAAAGGAAAATAACAAAAGAATGGTGAGGGGACTACAGCCCATCAAATCAAGTAGTCTGTCCCTCCTCTTGGTTCTCGGTAATGCTCATGTTCCCAAATGTACTTTAAGAAATTTAAGAAGGATAGAGTACTGATTCCAATCACTCCAAAGCCTGCATCAAAATTCAGTATCCATGAAAATCCCCACAAGAAAACGGATATATCTAAGGGCGGTTCTTTTACCCAAAACACGTAGACAAACAAAGGATAAGCATGGGAGATCGGATGAACTCCCCACATCAAAAAACTGGTACTCAATCAAGTTCCCCCGGACTTACTTCTTCAAAAGGAGCGTCTGCTGCAAGTACCTATGTGTTTCACTCCTCAGGCCGAACTACAAGCTGCGCCACTGTCTCCGCCCTCATTATAAAAAGAACTTCAGACATTGTAACTCACCACAGGAAAACTGCGTATTGTAATCAAGAGCTTATCTGAATGATTTTATTATGGTTAACAGTGTCCAAATTAGTAAGAAGAGACGTTTACCCCGCTTGTATTCACCGTTCTCATTTATGAAAGGATTCAAGATATCTTGACACACTGCACCGCATTAGGGCCACAGCACCCGAGAGCATGTCTGATTTATTTTTTGACGCCAATGGCTTTCTTCTTCCACCGCTCTCATTTATAACAGGATTCAGGATGTTTTGACACGCTACACCCGAGCCAGTAGTTATCTACTATAGCTAGAGAGGGGTTTACATAACCATATCCTTATTACTCATTTCCTCCCCAAATTAACTCACTCGGGGTGTTAGATTAACAGACCATACGTTTAAGATATAGAGTAGTATAAATACAACCCCAAATTACTGGATCGTACTTGCAAGTGGAGATCTTGTTTTTTAGTCGATATTGTTCGATAAAGACAAAACAAAACAAAGAAAAGAAAGGAAACAAAGAGAAAAGAAGCAAAAAAGAGACATCCATTACAAATGTCACTACAGTGTTAGTAATATATCAGCAAGCTGAAATGTAGGGATATGACATCAAACTTCTATTCCTCTATCCCCTCACTGGCTCAGTGGGAAATGAAAACGTTAAAGAACTTCAAAAAGCAGAACAGGGGTTTCTTCTGCATTGTCCTCCAGGTTCTATCCACCCACAGATGGTTTCTTAACCTATCCCATTGATGCGGTACCCCAGAATATCTAATCATTAAGGTCTCCCACATCTGTACAGAGGCAATAGATCCATCGCTGCTCAAATATCAGAAGGGGCCTTGTCATATCTGGACGTGTTTGTACCAATTTCTCCAAGATGCACAATTCCTTATCATTCTCGTGTGACCTTTCTCAATAAAGTGTTTGGTGAGTTTTGTGGCATCTCGTTTCTACCGAATGGTGCTCCGATGTTATACTATTCGTCTTCTGGTATTCCTAGTAGTCATCCCCACATATAGTAGATTACAAGGACATCTAATCAAGTGAATCACATTCTTTGAATTGCAATTTGTAAATGACTGCAGTGTTCAGGGTGTCCTTCCACCTATATTTACCTCTTTGAGTCGTCTCGTCAGGGGACAGACTCTACAGTTACCACAGGGAGAATGGCCTGCTGGGGCAGGTCTATCCCAAAGGGTTCTTTGTTGTCCCATTAGTTTTCTGTTTTTTGGACGGGAATGTACCAGGACATCCTTAATAATTCTCACCCTTCTGAAAGAGATCACAGGTCTGTCCAAAGCTAAGCCACCTGATTGTAAGATACTCCACTGGTTATTAATAACCTTTTTTAATTTATTAGATAGTGGACTGAAAGTGGTAACACAAATCAATTTTTCTTTTCGTTCTTTTTGGAAAGTCATCAGCAATTGTTCCCTGTTATTGTTCAAAGCTCTCCTGTTGGCTCTCTTAATCAATTTGCTAGGATATTTTTTCTCAAGGAGCTTTCCAGAGAGCTTAGCCACATGTAATTTGCATTTCCCTATATCTGAACAGTTCCAACGTAAACGGAGGAACTGTCCTACTGGTAGGTTTTTCCTCAGTGCCCGTGGGTGGAAGCTGTCAAATCTCAAAAGACTGTTACAGTCTGTTGGTTTGTAAAAGACCTGTTTCCAGGCTCCGTCTTTTTCCTTTATAACCAGATCTAAAAAGGTTACCTCGTTATCACTGATGATGGCAGTAAACCTTAAAAAGGGATTGAGTGCATACAGCCACTCCACAAAAGTCAGTGCTTCTTCGCATGAGCCTCTCCAACTCAGTAGAATATCATCAATATAACACTTCCACAGACAGATTTTCTCTCTAAATGGATTGGCCCGGCTCAAGACGTTATTTGATTCAAAGTCCTGTACATACAGGCAAGCCAGACTAGGGGCAAAGGTCGTACCCATAGAGGTACCTTGTACCTGGAGAAAAAAGTATTTCATGAATGGAAATAAATTCCTTTTCAGAGACAAATGTACCATATCTAGAATATACTCTTGGGGTGTAGAGGACAACCATTCTGTCTCCCTCAGAAGTTTCTCTATTACCTCAAGGGTGGCCTCCTGGGGGATGTTTGTGTAAAGGGACTCCATGTCCAGGCTGATTAGTAACTCACTTGATGCGTCAAAAGGTAAGTCTATATTAAGATTTAGAACAATTATGGTGCTCTGGAGGTACATGGGCATATTTTTTTTACTAATGGTTGGAAGAAGAATTGATCCCTGAGACAATTGGCCTTCCTTGTGGAGAAATCATATTTTTATGCATCTTGGGCAAGATGTAAAAATAGGGTACCTTAGGTTGTTTTTGAAGTAAGAAATCAGCTTTATGTTTAGTAATATAGCCATTCTCCCTGCTCCATGAGACCAGGAAGGCAATTTCTTCCTCAACATCAGGGGTAGGATCTCTTGACAAGCGTTTATAGTTGCGTTCATCGTTCAGAAGCCTCAGGCACTCCGTCCTGTACATATCAAATGGCATGATCATGATTGCACTCCCCCTTATCTGCTGGCTTTATAATTATAGACTCGTCTGAGGCTGGTTGGTCCATAGATTTCATTTCCTCCTTCCTCATATTTCTGAAGTGGTCATGAATATCTGCTTTGAGTTTTTCTAGGTCCCTGTGTATTGATTTCTCAAACCTTAACACTTCATTAGGCATTTCACATGCAGGGGGCAGGAAGGCTGGTTTCCGGCATAAACCTGTGTTTTGATCAGCAACCAGGACATATTCTCTATCATGGAAGAACACTTTCAAACATATTTTGTGAAGGAATTCTGCTGCTTCTGTTTTTAGTTTCAATATGTCACACTTAGGTGTAGACACAAAACCCAGTCCTTTATTCAAAACATTTTTTTCACTTTTATCAAGGACTTATTCACTGAGATTTATTATGTTATCTGCTTATGTTCCTAGGTTTTGCTTGTGCTGGGTATGGCTTCTCCCACTTGGTTGTACTCCTAAAAGGACTTCTTGTCTTGCCATGAAATGTCTCTTCTTTTTCCAGGTCTTCTTCCCCCTCCTCTCTCTAAAAAAGAGGGTTTATTAGGGTAAAACCAGGTTGTTCTGTGGGGACAAGAAAGGGGGTGCTTCAAACTCGGGTGAGACCCCATGATTGGGTCCCCAACCCCACCCACTCGCACTCAAAGGTGCTGGAAATCTTTGGAAAGCCTGATGATTGTTTCTACCTTGCTGACCTCTTTCCGGCCACCTCCTAGATCAACCCCCATTGTGTGGTTCATCTTCTGTATGAATTCTCTGAGTCTGAACTATATTTGGGTACAAAATCCTCCTTGAAATAAGGATATACCTTCTCAAATGAGAATTTCTTCAGATATTTCTGGAATTTCTCAATTTTCTGTTGTGTAAGGTAGCCCTTATATTCTGTTATTGTTTTGTTAGTTTTGTTTAACTGTTTCTTACAGGCTGTGACACTTAGACCTGATTTCAAATTTGTCACGCGGTCTTAATTTTAACTAACAGTGTGTTTCCCAGTCTCTGCGCTGTTCTAATAATGAGAATCAACCAACAATGGGTACCTCTCCAAGCTATAACTGCCCAATCTTTTCGGAAGTCCCTATCATTCAAAAACAATTCTTGGTTCATTAGTAACGATTAATCCTTTGGGTGCTGTATTCACCCTAAGATATTCCGTTAATACTGACACATGTAGGATTGTTTTTACCTGATTTTGTTTCATTTTCAAAAATGTGTCCCAATCGCCCAACTGGGACATCCACTGACTGATTGTAGTGAAGAAAGGTAAATAACTGCACTTCCCATGATCCTGGCCTTCAATGTCTACAATATTCAGTTTTCATCCAGCAGGAGTGGATGCAGCTGCAGATATGTCAGTTTCCTCCAGCTGCAGTGAGTTACAATGTCTAAAGTTCTGCTTATAAATGAGGGTGGAGACAGTGGCTCAGCTTTTAGTTTGTCCCCAGGAGGGGAAAACATAGGTACTTGAAGCAGACACTCCTTTTGAAGAAGATAGACGGGGGAAATTGATTGAGTACCAGTTTCTTAATGTAGGGAGATCTTCTGATCTCCCGTGCTTATCCTTTTTTTGGTTTCCATCTTTTGGGTAAAAGAACCACCTTTAGATATATCTGTCTTGAGGGGGCTTTCAGGGACACAGAATTCTGATGCAGGCTTTGGAGTGATTGGCATCGGTACTCTATCCTTCCTAAATTTCTTAAAATATATTTGGGAACATGGGCATTACCGAGAAACAAGAGTAGGGACTAACTCCTCATTTTGATGTGTTGTCCCCTTACCCTTCTTTCGTTCTTTTCCTTTCTATGTCTTTTTTGCCTATTTCTCTTTCAACTGTTTTTTTCCATCCCACTCTTTTTTCGTTCTGCTCCCAGTGCTCACTTCTTATGGGAGCAAAATGTTTCATGTGGGTTATCCATGGGAGTAGGGTAATAGAAAGAAAAACATGTTTAAAAAAAAAAAAAAAAGCGGAGATCATTTTTTCTGAGCAGTCTTGTGTTTCCCTATGGTGTGACTATAAAGGGTGTTGCCCCTCTCATGGACCATGAAACTATTTACTCCCAAATTATGGGTATGAGCATATGAATGTACTTCTAACAGAAATTCTTTTCAGCAGACATAAATTCTATTAGATTTGTTGCATGAACTTTACCAGTGTGTGTCACTCTTTTAATACAAATGTATATCCTTAAGGACAAACACTGGACTTGGTAGTGGGTTTTGTGTTTCTATAACAATGTACATATATTTGGGGTGACCAGTTTTTGTTTTTACAGGTGCCTATTATAGATGCATACTGATGTAAGGTAGGACCTTTTATGGGTGTTTCCAGGCACATTATTTTGTAGGGTACACTATTGCTGTTTGACACAAACATGTGCGTAATGAACAGGGATCCGATGCCCTGATGAATACCTGAGACCCGTCAGGGCTGATAAGAATGGGCAGAAACATGTCTGCTTGAGTGAGTATCACAAATCATTATTATCATGGTTTCACCTTATGTTTTTAATAATACCTGTGTTCCACATTTAATAAAGGAAGTACTAGGGGTTAACACAAGGTATATTTACAAATCTGGATCCCGGCCTCTTTCTACAGTTATCATTTATCAAGAACTCCGTTCTGCTCAAAAGGAGCTAGATGGTCGAGTCCTCCCTGGTGGCATTGATACTACCCAAGAGGGGAGTAGAAGTCAGGGATGAAGCATGACACTTTGAAGTGTGTGAGACTTCTACTTCCATAACAGGAAATGACCCTAGTGTGGTCTAGTGAGCCCATGAAGTTCAGTCTGGAGGTGTCCTTCATGATAGAAATGGGAAGATGGCTTCCCTGGAGCAGTTGTATTTTTGCATTTGTTGTAAGGTATAGCCCCTCCAGTTCAAGATAGATGCTATTCCATTTTGGGAGCGCCCAAAAACTCAGACTGAGGTGAGGGCCTTCCTGGGCCTCACAGGTTAGCAGATGCAGTTTGTCAATGGGTTTGGCATCATTGTTGCCCCCTTGACTGAGCTGAATTCCAAGAAGCAGTCAAACAAATTGATCTGGATGGAGGCTTGCCAGAAAGCTTTTGACTCCCTCAAGCAGGCCATGTGCACAGCCCATGTGCTCAAGGCCCCTTTCCTTTTTTAAGGCATTTATAGTCCAAACAGATGCCTCAAAGCATGGCATAGGTCGTATCACAGCTCAATGAGGAGGGCATAGACCAGCCTGTAGCTTTCATCTCTAGAGGTTACTTTTCAGGGAACCGAGGTAGAGTACTATTAGATGAGAAGCCTTTGCTGTAGTCTTGGTTCCAAAGAAGCTGAGGCCATACTTGTTTGGGACTCACTTCTGGGTTCAGACAGACCACAGGACCATCAGGTGGCTAATCTAAATAAGCAGTGAGACTCTAAAATAGTTGAGGTGGTCCATCTTCCTACTGGGAATGGACTTCATGGTGGAATACAGATCTGGGTCAGGCTACCCTAATGCTGATGGTATGTCCAGATTCTTCTGCTTTAATGATGAGAACCCCCAGGAGGTGGGATATAAATACTTTACACAATGCCTCCAAGTTAGCCCTGACTGTTTTTTGTGCCAAGCTACTAAGGCTCAAGCACTAGGTAATGTAATGACTTTTTGCAGTTCACCGTGCACCATTCATTGTGGTTGTTGTTTGACCAGGGCTCACACCCTGGTTAACCAACAATCCAATTTCTCACATGCATGGTAAGTTCATGCAATACAATACACATCAATATGGCATTGCACATGCAAAAAAGGTAACAGGTGGTCCCTCTACACATATGCATATAGTGACCCTGGCCTGCTAATGCTGGAAACAGGGCTGAAGGAATGGCTGCAAAGGAAGTGCATTAGTGAGTCAATTTCACGCAGGTCGTTTAGTAGTCAGTTAAAGAAAAGGGACTTGATGCCTCTATATTGACAATTAATATAATAATAAAGTAGGATCTACTGAAGTTCACTAGACTTATCTTTGAGCTTACAGTTGTAATTCATGAAGAATACTTCCACAAAAGGAAACTCCTCATACTGTGTTTATCAACTGTTTGTCAACAGACGGCTACATTGATCTCATAAAGTATACAGAATTGACTTCTGAGAATTATTGATTTCTGAAATATGTTGTAAGGATGCCAACTTTCTAGAACAGGACTCTCCTGCCATTGCAGTGAGTAAGCTCTCATAGGTGTACTCTCTCCTGATCACACTATTGTTTTATTTACTAACAGTTTTGTGTGAGCAAAAAATTACACAAAGCATCACATATATTTGCTATTTACATATCAACAAAAATGACCAGATGTGAGGTGCAAAACTGGGCAAAGCTGAGTGAACACTAATACAAAACCTTAGAATATCTAGGCCTATCTATGGATTTGTGCTAGGCTTAGATGGTTTGACAGTTGTGTATACTGAAGAAAGCTTCAGATGAATAAAAACAGTGAAGCCCACACCTCATTGACATGGAATAAAATAAATTACATGGCTTATTAAATTTTAGAGCAGAATATCAATAGGAGTTGTTGTGATTCATGCTTGCCTAAAGGGAGTGTGGTAGAAGGATTGTGATTATTTTGTTTATCTTCTATATGTATGTATTTTGCAAATGTATCTTACTTTTTCATTATAGTGAAATCAACTTATTATGATCATATTGTCTATTAAAATCATTTCATGTTGCTTGGATCACATCAATAAATATGTTGTTTTTTCATTCTCTCCAGTGCACTGGTTAAAAGTGATAGCAATATACTATATGACATTATGAAATTGATATTGTCAAAACTGGAGTATTTGGCAGTACTAAGCAAGCACTCTCATGCATGGTCAGTTATGAACTTATATTCCTCCAGCAAGCAGCACAACCATATCAACTATACTTACCTTTTGTGGGTTAAGGCTAGGCTTGTTGTATTAAGACTGGGAGAGTGGAACCTTCGTGCTAACCTTGCGGCATGGCATCGTTCAGAATCCCACGACATAGGATGCTGTCTTTGTGGCCAAGAAAAAGAAACTCTAATCCACATCATTTGTACCTGCCCTTCATTGCTGCAGCAAAGGAAAATCTTTCTCCATCCTGACTTTATATTCCTTGGACTACACACCTGCTGGCAGGCAGTAATTCCCAGTATGAATCCTATTAAAACTTTACTAAATGGCCAATCTGTCAAGTTTCTTCGGATGGTTGTGACCAAACTGTAAAAGTATATTCTACTACTGATGTGGTAACATGCTGTTAAATGTTTTACTGTTTAATTGTTTCATACTGTGCACCCTTCATCTTCTAACATCTGTGCTATTTAACACTGCTTGTTTAATTTCAGCCACCCTGAGTCTTTTAAAAATGCCACACCCTATACGGTATAGTTCTAAGATTAATTTCATCACTGTTTGCACAGTATGTTGCAAACGGCCTGGGTCTAGTCATGCTTCCAGCACATTTTGCACACTGTACTTTAGTGACTATTTACGTTGCTTACTGTTTGGTTCCACAATGCCATAATTGCATATTGCACACTGCTTTTAAATGACCAAATCTGCTGTTCCATTTATGGCACTGGGCGTTGTTTAGTGTTTTTACAATGTCATTGTTCAAAACCACTCTATGCACCAGTATCCTTTAAATTGCATTGCTTGTTCCTGCATTGGGGTAGTCCGGGAGCAAGGTAATCCTGTAACATGTCTTTTTTTGTGCTGATTTCAGATTTGTTTGCCCTAAAACAGGACCTGGCCTTGCGTATTCTGCACATTGTTTTTCCAATTGAGTCAAAGGTCCGTCCTGTTTTATGCGGAATTGATCAATCAAAAGAGAAGAAAAAAAGGAGTGCTGTTTTGCACTTTGCATGTTTTCTTGTTTTAGCTTTTAAATAATGGCTTAGTTGAATCTTTCTATCCTGAATTTAGTTTTGTTTGTTTTTATAGTATGGTCTTTTTAACTTTGTATGCTGAATTCTCTCAATTGCTTTGCTTGTTTCTGAAGGTTTTAAATAATCGTACAATAAATTGACTACTACTACTTGAAACTTTTGACATTATGGCCACATTAAGACAATGGCTGTACAAACAGCCAAAAGACTGTCATCGCGGCTACTATCCGTCTGCCAAATTATGACCACAGCCGGACTTCCCAGTCAGCAAATAAATATAGAACTCTTCAGTCTCACTTCTTAGATATACAGTACATAACATCAATAATCCATTAATATAGTCTTAATATGCATGTCGAAAAATAATAATATCACAAATCCTGATATAGCTATAACTTTTTCGACATGCATATTAAGACTATATTAATACATTATTGATGTTATGTACTGTATATCTATGAAGTGAGATCGAAGAGTCGCTATATTTATTTGCTGACTGTCAATTCCCCTGGTTTAGCTACTTCATTAGTACAAGGACCCTTTTATTCGTTCATGCAGCCGGACTTCTGCCACAAGAAGGGCGGAAATCCATCTGTGGCCATACTGGCGGATGGTGGTAAGGTGTCACTGCTACCACCAGCACCCCCACGCCAGTAGAGAGCCACCAGCTGTATCATGACATATGATATGGCCTGGCGGTGTTCTGCTTGCAGGCGCTGCTGGCGGTAGCAGCGCCCCGTCCCTTTCCCTGATGGAAGACCACCTGGATGAATGTAAGTTGGGTTTCCGACTGCGGAGGGGTGTTCTGTGTGTGTGTGTGTGTGTGGGGTTGTGTGCATGAATGTGTGAGAGTGTGCGTAAATGCGTCTGTGTGTGTAGTGTTGCTTGCGTGGGTGTGTGCATGTGGGTGAATGCGTGTAAGAATGGAAATGTGAATGCGTGTCTGCATGTCAGTGTGAATGTGTGTATGGATGTGTGTGAGCATGACTGGATGTATGCATGTATGAATGTGTGTATGCCAGTGTGAGTGAGTGGGTGTATGAATGGTTCGTGTCTGTCCGTGTGTGTGTGTGTATAGGGGGTGGGCGATCAGAAGGGGGGAGTGTGGATGAAAGAGAGGGTGTGGGGTGTCTGGGCAGTGTTTGGGGGGGGTGAGCCTCCTACCAGTGACAGGGAAGGAAAACCATGGCTGAAGGCTGGCTCAAAATGCAGTCCGCAATACTATAGCGCCCGCCGGGCTGGAGACTGATATCTCCGGCCCAGCGGCTGCTACCGCAATGGCGGTCTGAGTGGAGAAGTAACGGGTTGGCTGCAGCCAACCCGCCATTCTCATAATGTGGCGGTATGCGCCGCCAGCCTGTTGGCGGTACTGCCGCCACATTAGCACTCACCGCCGGGTCATAATGACCCCCTGTATTTATTAGATCGAAAACAAAACACTCTTGGTGTTTTTCTTATTGAGATTCTTAAAATCTTACCAAGGGCAAAGTTTTTTGGTATTTTGCTTGTGCACCTATCCATAAGGAATGTGCACACAAATGTGCTGTTAAAGTTGAGTAGAAGGCTCCCTTCGTACGCAAATACTAAAGCCCAGCACTTTGGGCGCTTAGGTGTGTGCACTGTAATCTGTGAAAGCACAAGTCCTTCAGTCAATTTTTGGCTTATGTGAGTTCCACATTTTTAGGTCTTGCCCGCAGTCAGCTTTAGTTTCCCGGAGAAAGCTATTGTCATCATACAACAAACACATCGCACAGAACATACACAGAGATGAATATGCAGAATGGGGTTCTAGTCAACGATTCGATTATTGTTGTACAGATGGATCGAGCATTTGCTAACAAGGTTGTCCATCATTTTGGTACTAGCCCAGCATTTGCAAATGTAGTCATCCTAAAAAAGTAGTACAACCAACATACACCTTTTTTCCTCTTGGGCCCTGCTCCCTGCACTCTCTCTATTTGCTTCCCCAACCCCCTGCACTCCCAACCTGCAACCAGACTGCTCAATTATAGTTTTACATGTGGGAACGAGTATTTATTGTTCGGAAAGGTTAATGATTGATTATTTGTCTGTTTATCTGTGCTTTTATGCTACAGAAATGTAGTGAGTAAAGAGTTCTGACAGACTGATATTTTTACATTCCGCTCACTTCATTTTTCATTTTCACTTTACCATTCTAAAATGTCCTTCAGTCGTAATGGGATAATAAAGTAAAATGGCAAACATTGCTGCCAGTGAGTCAGAACAAATGTATGTGCATGCTGCAGGGTGTTTGCGGACATGCAAAAACCATCTTTGAATGGTAAAAAACATTCCAAGCTGGTGCATTATTTGACAAACCGTAGCCAATTTGTCTGTTTTACTTCACCATTCAAACGTGGGAGATGATCGTTTCAGAATAGTAACCTACAAATAAACATTGGCTCAACCAGTAAGAAAGCTCTCAGCTCTTAAGGTCAGTTAGATATATGGACTTTGTCAGTACTTGATTTTAATTGTGCATGTCTAATGCAGAAGGATTCCAAAGTGAAATTAAATGGTCAACTGGCCCATGGTGTTAAAAGCGTGTTAATGAACTGCCATTTTATAGACATGGCTTCACATATAAATATTCTGAGTAAATTAGTTTATGATTTGGCGCGAAACAAAGTCACAACTGCCTTAAACAGGCAACAAGGTATTACATAGAGGCAATAGCATTATTGTCAATGAAAAGAGAAATAGAATACAAACAAATCACGATGCTTAGACGTCACTTTCAAGTGTATTTGTTAATATTCCAATACATATTAATGTAATAAATATTAGAAATGGAAAAACTGCAACACCAACGTGTGTGTTTGTTTTTAGTATGTCAACAACTGCCACCGTGTATGGCAACCATCCGTTATAACATCAAACCCACATTTCACCTAATTTCTTTGTTGTGTGTTTTTTTTTTTAATCTGGAGTTAATTAAGAGTTGACAACATAATGAGGTTTTAAAAAAACAAACATCCTACAGCTTGGAAAGAAGTTTTGCCTCAAATACAATTTCACAAGTACACCATATGTTCCAGATGATAAAGGCCACAGATAAGGCGAAAGCAATTAGATAATTAAGGGGTGGTGGTGAGTACATCAACATTTCCATGTCTTATGTGGTTTTCTGTTTCCAGATGCATCGAAGCTTAGTCCCCAGCCTTCTCTTCGGAACACACCTCATACACTATGGAGAAATAGTCTGGGAAATACTATTTATTGTAAAATGTACAATACAGCGATCTTAACATTATAAACACAGTAATGTATCGAAGTCTTTTAAAGACCAATAATTTATAAAAATGAGACTGGTCATTACAAGTTCTTTATGTCTCATAGTCGAGTTTAAAAAAAACATATACATATATTATCGAAAATATGTGCAGACTGAAATGATTTGGAGCTCTCTATAAAGTTTGCAGAGGATCTGGTATGTGCTCTTTATGGTACTGTTATTTATATAAAAGTCTGTACAGTGAACTCCTGGAATATTAGCAATAGTTTACTAGATTAGTTCACTTGGACAAGGAAAAAAGGAACACATTTGATCCAAACCGTCTGTTTTAATAGTTATGCCAGACAACTTCTTTGTTAATACTTCTCTGGTAAATTGATGCTTGGAATGGGAGCAATAGTAAGTGAATCCGAAGGCCAGTCAGGGCTGGTGCTACCAAAAACTCGACTCTATGCAGAACCTTTAAAGCGCCATCAAAAAGGGACAGCAGGGCACATTTGACTGCAGAATACAACTGCAAATATGGCCCCTTTCCTGGGCAAAGCTACTCGCACTAATTTTGAATGCACTCCTCACGAGGGGTAGCAAGTAAAATGCAAATTCAGATTTCAATCTTTTCTTGAGCATAGTTCAGTATGTTACGGCCGGAGTGTATATTGGTCTATTACCACCTACAAAAATACGTTCTTTTTTAAATCTAAAGCGACAAATCTAGATTCCAAAATGCTGTTGTAGTGTTGCTAGAGAATGAGTTAAATCTGTGAGTCAAGAAAAGCTTGCTATTCAGCTTCACAGCAAGGCCGGACTGCCCCGACCTGACATCGGGCATTTCCCCAGGAGGCTGGAAGGTTGGGAGGCCGCTTTTGTTACTCTGGGTGGGTTCTGTAGCAGGGCATCAGTTTTAAAAGCACTGTAGAGCTCCTTATTTATCCAATAGTTTTCAGTCACCAATAAAATAGCCAAGATAATTCTGGTGTTTTATGTACCTGCGAGAGAGAGAAATGAGTTTTGTCTAATGGCAGTTTTGACTCGTCTAAGGTAGTACAAATGGTTAATATGTCTGCGGAAAAGAAGGCTTACTATGCTGATCAGAGAACAGTATTATTATTTCCCGAATTGTCTTTGGGGTGGGGAACACCCCCAAGCCCTACTGTAGTGGTCAGGCTTGTTCACTATGCGCCCTATGGGTGCTGGTCTAACAAAATGTGCTTCATAGTGCCTGCACCCTGTTCTTCTTGCAAATGTAAAATTCTTTCTGACTATTGAAAAGTGCTGTTTACTGTTAACACTGTGGATGATCAAAACTAGTGTTCCTATAGGGGTTAAACCTAAATATTCAATCACACTGTCAATATTTTCCAGCATTTATTTCTAGACAGTGCTTAATTTATGCCAGTGGATGCAGATGGCACTCTTTTTTTTGGGACAGGATCAGATTTTTCATCCGCAGTTTTTGAACCAGCACACGAAAGAGACAGGCAGCAATGGAGAAAAGGAGTATTGAGAGAAAAACAGAAAACAGTTTTAAAGAGAGAGAAAAGTAAAGAGAGAGAGAAGGGATGAAAAAGAGTATTGCAGAACTGAGATAAAGGATCAGGAAGAGTATGTCAGTGAATGAAAGCGATATGAAGTGGAATTAAACCTTGGTGTCTGCAACCCCAACGTCCAGCCGTGGCACCGGCAGGCTTCTGAGCAAAACTTTAAGACCCAGACTTATTATTTTACGGATTAAGTACTGCCTCTAGAAATGGAATGGCCAAAAAACAGTTCAATTCATCTCTTCAATTGAATAAGATTCACACTCAACCTGCAAAATATTATAAGTGATATTGTATTAGTTTTCTGAATCCTCCATAATGAAGATATCTAGCCTACTACCATTCTATTCTCTCTCCTAAATCAGGCAGCAGAGGGATCTCTGAGTACATGGGCATCACACGGGGAATTGTCCATAAGGGGAACACAAGATATTCCTTTGGGATTTGGATGGTAGGTGAGAGAGGAAAGGAAAGAAGAAATAGGCTTTGGAGGACAGAGGGTGCCAACTTCCTGCACTTGTTTTGTTTAAACACATGGGCAGGTGGGTATAGTTACTTGGAAGAGTGAAATCCTAGATGTACCCATAAAACGTACAACACACCCAGCCTCTTTCTTTCGAAAATTATGGATACACTGGTTTATCTAAAATGATTCTGTGATGGCCTGCCTTTACTGCAGATCATAATCAAAGCCTTGGCCAATGATTTATCACAGTTTCTTTACATGCAAAATATTGCTCTCTACAAAATCTTGCTGTTTTCCCCAAAGACAAAAAATAACATATACATTCGTTTTCACTGAAAGAGAAATGCATTCTCCTCTACTATCATCACTTTAAGACAAAACGGTGATATGCTTCTGCTGTTCGCGGCAATGTCACTGATGCTGTGTTCAGTGTTTATGAGTGACCCTTGCTACCTCTGGCGTCAGTTCATGAGCATCTTTCATATCCTTCCATTGACAGAGCCATAAAGGTTTGGATTATGGTCCCTTCTTTCTGAAGAGCTCTTGAGGTATTTTCTTTTTGTAAGACATTACTAAAGAGCACCTATAAACATAGTAAACATCCAATATTCTTTGGCACAGATTTTGCACCTGTAAAATGCAAAACATATCGATGTGTACGTTAAAATTACGCATGCTAGAACTTTCCCACAATGCATTTCATTAACAAGTGATCCCCAAAGATGTATCTATTGGGAAGATCAGTGGTCCTCCTTGTTTTCAAGGAAAATTTCTTCTGACTGTATGTGCCAAGTCATTAGAACACGTGAATATACGTTGTCTTTGAATCACTGCCCAATAAATTTTTAGCAGTGCATTTATAGAAGCCCACATCCTTATGTGAAGCGTGCTGGATGACCAGTGTTCCTTGTGGGTGTAGGAATTTGTTTCCATACAAGCGAGACTGTGCTGCTGTTGTCAAGTAGGATTTATCTGGAAGTTCCCACGTTATTTCTGCTTTAGGGATTCCAATAGTCATGCAATTGAGCTGGACTGCTTGTCCAGGTCGAGTATATACGACGGGTGCTGGCCCACTAGTGATACGCGGCGGGTAGGCTATAACTATGACGGGAACATTCATAACAGAGGAGCCATATTCAGTGGTTACCTTGCACAAGTAAGTTCCTCTGTCATACACTGAAGCATCACGAACAATGAGAGAACCATTCTCATGAATAGAAAAGCGGCCTCCAGTATGAGGGCTTTTCAATTGAACGCCATTGGGCAATATCCAACTGATCTCTGGCCGTGGGTGTCCTGGAGTAATGCAGTGAAGCTGCAATGTTTCCCCATTAATAATACTCACTAAGTTTTTGTACTGGTTGTTTATTTCTGGTTTAGGGCCAACCTTTAAAGAGACAAGTATCTCTGAATATCCTACCATGTTTTTTGCAGTACAGCGGTAGACCCCAGCATCTGTGGTAGACAGGCTGCTGATCTGCAAAGTACCATTTTTCCGATGGTAAAATTGGTTCAAGTGAAGGCCACTTCGAAGTTCTGTTCCATTTGGCAGCACCCACATAATTTCTGGTTCAGGCACTCCCTCCACAGAGCAGTCGAGACTAACAGCGTGTCCTGCTGCCATGGCAAGCTTCTCAGGAGGGCGACTTTTGAAAGACGGCTTCTGCAAATGATCAGTTACTGTGAGCTGGACAATTAACCTTGCTTCTCCACCTTCATTGCGCCCTATGCAGACTAACTGCACTGAGTCAGTCTTCCTCAAAAATTTTATGTCAAGTGTGCCGTTACGGTGTACAGTGATTCTATTTCCATAGTACGGAGCAGGCAATATTACACCTTCAGGAAAAGCCCAAAGCATGCGAGGAGCTGGGATGCCCTCAGCTTTGCAGTCAATCAGCTTTCGATTATCCTTCATGCCTGTTTCTTGAATGATTGTTACTGCATTCATAAAACCATTTATTTTAGGGGGCTGCACATTGACATGGATATTGACAATCTTCTTGTCCTCACCAGCTTCATTTCGTGCCACACAGGTATAATTCCCATTGTCAGACCTCTGGGCCTTTTGAATGAATAGAGTGCCATCCCTTTGCACTTGATATTTGTTAGAGAAAGCTGATATTGGTCTATTTGAAGGTGAAAGCCAAGTGATCTTTGGAATTGGTTCCCCTTTGGCCTCACAGGGTACTGAGAGCACATCACCATAAGGAACATTGATAATAGTGTATGTTTTATTCCTAATAGCTGCTGGTTCTGCTACTACCTTGATGCTCACCCGCATTTCGTCTTGACCAATTTTATTGACAGCGTAACAAGTGTAGTCACCTTCTTCTTTCATTCCCACTTCATTAAAAAATAATGTTCCATTGTTGAAGACAACATATCTTCTTGTCCGTGCACCACTGTCATCTGACTGCATTAAGGTGTTGATCATACTTCCATCAGGAAGGCTCCATGAAATCTCTGGATTAGGCAGTCCTGTGGCAACACAATCAACCTTCAAATCTCCACCATAGGTAACCTTGTGATTTACTTCATTTTTTTGTTCTATCTTTGCTGGCTTCATCATAACATTCACCTTAAGTACCACGTAATCATCTCCAATTTTATTCCGGGCAACACACAAATAGTCTCCAGCGTCTTTGTCGGTGACTGACTGAACTACCAATGAGCCATTTGTGAAGACTCTGGTACGTGATTCAAAACTAGAGAGAGAAAGAAAAAGCAAATGATTTACAAAGAACAAGTTTGCTATTGACATGGTAAATAGCATTGCATAAAAGCTCACTCAAATACTTAGAAGGATATAATGGTGTCAAAAAAGTTCATCAAATGATGCACAATACTTTTGAAGATGTTCCTGCTATACACTGTAACCATGATTGGCTGCTTTTCTTATTTTGGGCAGAACATTGTCCTAGTTAGTTTCTGACAAACAGATGATAAAGGAGCTTTTGGGCTCAAATAATAATGGTCACATGCAAGTTTGTAGATTTGCTAAAAAAAAAAAAAAACTGCCTTTTTTGTAAGTAAAAATGATATTAGGGCAGAAAGTGTATGGGAAGTAACCACAGTTTACTAAAAACATATTAGCCTTCACTCAGTACTCTTCCTTAGACTTGAATTAAAAATCTGAGGTACAGGCCCTTGGATACTGTAAGTGAGCGCTAATTGCAACGCTCCATCTTCTCTGTCTTAGATTCTGCTTTGATTGGAAGAATAATTGTTGGTATCTCCCTATCTGCTTCTCTCACCTCTGCCATTCAGTGAGGTGGCAGCATCAAGGGGAGTGTTATCAAATACCATCCTGCTACTGCAAGAGTAATTTCATGATCAAGTCATTAAAAAAAAAAATGTTCATTTACATCTAGATGATGATCAAAAGAAAAATTCAACATAAAAATTCTAGATGTAAAGTGGAAAATGATCCTTGACAACCTTCTTAAATTAATTTCCTTAAATATAATCCCAAATATGTTAGGGACCTAGCATATAGTTACAAGGTAGACATATCTATTGATGAATGTTTTGTTTTCCTGAATCAGACTAAATGGTCACTAGAGATGAGCTTCACTTTATTCCCTTCAAAGAACCACTACACTTATAAGAGTGACAATGGAAATCCAGAAAAGAACAATAGAAAATTAAGGAAAAACACCCTAAATGTGCTATTGCTGGGCAAGCAGTTTCTTATTGGACAATTAAATCAAGTGCAAAAGTCTTCATGTAGACTGGCTATAGGGCAGCTAAAATGGGTGCAAATGTTTTTGGGCCTTTTTCAGTAACCCCAATTTATAGTTGAGGTAAAATTGTGTTCTCTTGAAAATTTTGCTCAGACTAACCTGAGCCCGAGAAATTATGAAAGCTACAACTGTAGATCCAGTAAGAAATGCACATGGCATGCACAAAATGACACAAATGGTGCATGCCTGGGGTTTTTGCTATATTTTCATGAAAATGTATGAATCAAATGCAATATCATGACATTCAAAGCACTCAAATAGGGAAAGAGCTGTGCGGCCCTGGGATTACCAGGTGGTAATTGTCATGGCATTCAAAATTGTGATAGGTTTAACATAGGTATATACCATTTGCTTTGATCACATAGCAGATGTATGCAGGAACTCTGTATGTGGGGCGAGTGAGTGAGGTGTGAAGAGGCAGGGAGGGCATGGGAAAACATCACCTTGTAGGTGGAAGCACTATATGCTTTCCTGTGTCTTGGGTGATGATTGCATGGGGACCATCTACCTAATGTTCAAATCCTGCTCTATGATGCCTCATCCTTTGTGGGCACAATATCATCTGGCAGAAATTCAAGATTAGGCAAGGTAGGCTTCTCCTCAGGTAGAGTCAGAAAACTTTAACTGCCTTTGCAATGGGAAAAGTTTCTCAATTATATACAATTTCACCGGAAAAGATTGAGCTGCACTTACTACTGTTTTAAAGACTACCTATTGCATATGCTTTTCTAATAACATCTACCTGACAACACCCTTACCAACAACAATACCAGGAATACCCACACCAAAAGCAATACCCTTGGCCTCATCCTCATTTCCTTCTCTATTAATCACACTCAACCACTTTCAACGCACCCCCTTTGTCCATGTCCTCAGGTACATGACTATCACTTTGTTTCCTCCTCTTTTCATCAGACCACCCATGTTCAGATGTAATAAACGCTGGGATTATATTAACAGATCTTGTGCTAATACAACATATCCTGTAACATCACCTTCTGCAAGGTCTTCCAAAATTCTAGAAACATTTTAAACATATTTCCCCTCTGTACCATCATCCCAGCAGCACCCTATTTTCAAATTTGGATTAACGATTCAATACGCTGTATTAGAACATCCATGCTTACCAAACTACACAAATGGATTATGATGAAAACGCCAGAGGACCACATCACCTATGAACAGTTCATTATAGCCAATATCATGGTACTAGATGCTGCTAATTATCCGATTCCAAAGACCACAATTGGAGTTGAAACCACCAATGCGTAGCAAGTATATGTCCTGTCTTTCCGCATCTGTGTCCCACACTCCACGTTGTACTAAAGACTTACATATATACTCTGCAACACTACAGTGAACTGAGCTTCTGAACCTGCCCCAAATGTTTTTAAACAAGTGTTTACCTATTGAGGGAATCCACCAGCCTTTTAGAAGGAAGTCTCCAAAGTATACGTGGTCCAGGATCTCCATCAGCACTGCAATCCAGACGCAGTGTACTTCCATAAGTGATATCAGTTTTCTGCGGGGAGCTTCTGGTTATCTTTGCATTTGATGAAACCTTCTTTACAGTCAGGTGAACAACCCTCCTTACAGCGCCCACTATGTTAGCTGCTATGCATTCATAATTCCCACTGTCTCTGGGGGAAATGCTGCGAATGTAAAGTGTCCCATTTGGGAAAACAAAGAGATTGCCATTTACAAATTGTGAAGGCCTGACCTGAGTGCCGTCAAAGAGGATCCATCGGATGGTAGGAGCTGGTGCAGCCTTTGCGCTGCAGTGGATGTAAACGCTGTGCCCTGCAGCCAGCGAGATGTTCTCCTCTTTTTCATGCTGAATGATGGGCGGTAATGCCGCAACATGGAGCCTCACTGTTAGGCTGTCGGTTCCAGCTGCATTACTGGCAATACATTTATAAATTCCCCTGTCGGTAAAAGTGCTCTCCCCAATAGACAAGGATCCATTTTCATAGAGCTGAATGCGCCCCTCCGTGTTAGATGTGGCCCTCATGACTTTTCGATCTGGAAAGACCCAAGAAATATGAGGGACAGGAGTTCCACTTGCTCGACACTCAATTGATATAGTATCTCCAAGATAAACAGTGGCATCTCTGTAACGGGGAACTAATAATTTTGGCTGTTGCGCAACAACTGTCAATGTGATAACCATTTTGTCAACACCATATTGGTTCTGGGCTGTGCACAGGTATTGTCCACGGTCCTGGAGTTGCACGTTTCGAATCACAAATGTGCCATTTTTCATTACTTCAAATCTCTGTATTTTTGTGTTTGCCGTCATTGTTGCTCCTGCATGGATAAGAAAAAAAAATGTTGACAGACTATATGAGAAATAACATGCATCGTTTTATTTCGTACTTATATAATTGTTGATACCTTGTTTGACATCTTGACATTTATTGGGACAGTCACACAAAAAAGCAATGATCCAAATTCTGCCTGATTTATGAAAAAAGGTGTAATGTATGCCACTGGTAACTGGATTATCGCTAAAATTAGGTCTACGTTTACGGTATCTTCGTGGTAAACACGCTTTTTACTGTTTCCCTAGCCTACATGCATGGATTTGATGGACTGCAAACCACTGATATAATGGGTTAATACATTAAGCACGCTTTTAATTTAATGTATGCATTTGTTTTTACTTCCATTTTAAATTATGGCCTTCTCACCAGTCCCATTTTATAGTGTCCCCGTCAAAACCGTTGGTAGTTACTGATCCTGTAAACAGGACGTACATTTGAAAATTATATGAGATGAATAGTGGGAGAAATTCAGTTACAAATGTTTGTAAATACCCACCAAGTTAGATTGGTGGCCATATTATGAAGCTTACAGCCTCACTCTGCTTCTGCGCGCGGGTGCAAAAAGTGCTATGGGCATAAGAAACTCTGAAATCCCACTTGCTGATGCGCAAGTGCTTACATGCAAAACTCCAATTTCTGAGAGCACATACTACAGGCAGTGCGTGCTCAGGCTCACAGAGTGGCCTCTCCCTGACTCTGTAGTCCCGGAAATAGAGGCAAGTGAACCTCTGCTCCAAGGTTCCGTGTATGTGCTCCCTGCCTAGGTGCACTCTCTCACGGTATTTATAAGTGAACACATGCTATAGAGTCAGGGTGTACAGGACCCAATGATTCCTTATGACTCAGTGACATGCTCCTGATTGGATCCTCCTCGCCGCATATGTTTGGGATTTTCCTGACCACTTTTCTATGGCACCCTAATAATGGCTAAGAGCCTGACTTAGGTTAAAAACGTATATGACATGTTTAATACTGTACATTTGTTAGTAAATGACGCATTAATGTTTTCCAGTCTTTTTTCTGCACTTAAACTATATGATATGAAGTTCTACCTCAACCCATGTAAATTACACCCTTTTTCAAGGCGGAGGTCTGGCTTAAAACTAGAAAAAACTTTTGTAAACCAAGCCCCTCGCATTTATCCAACTCAGCTGATAGTATATAAAATATATTTTAAAGGTGAGAAAACGGCCTGATTTTCATATTTTTTGCTAATTATTTTAACAATGCAGCCAGTTGGAAAGTTTCCAAATGGCCATTCAAGCATTGATTGTCATAGTCATTCTGGTCTCATAAAACTGGATGTAGTCATCAGGTTGGAAAAGTTTGCTTTTGAAATTAATGCTAAACTAGTAAGCACCAATGTGGAGCCATTTCTCAATCTATATGCACCCCTAAATGCAACATAGGTGCAACAATTGATGCATTGAACCAAGTTTCAATCCTGATACACAGACCTAAGCTTTCCAGAATAATACCCTTCTAAAAGGAATTTAGAAAAATGAATTTTCACCTGTTTAGGTGTATTTAGGCAAATAAAGGGGTGGGTGTTCTTGTGAGAATTCCATAGTGGGACTGTCTACAAGAGTTGGTCATCACCCAGATACATTTTTTGTTTTACTATCAACATTATCCATGCAGGACTTTTCTCACCAGGGAATAACAAATGCTTGCTAATGAAAGGATTACGCATATTTTTGGAGTGAGATAATGGCAGAAATACCCTGAAAGTTACAGCGGTGTAGCAGAAGGGGTCCTCGATAGTAAAAAATGAAAACATATATTTGTGAAAGCACATTTGAGTTGCATTTATATTTGTTCAATTTTGTGTAAATATTGGGCAGAGGAGTGGTGATGGCACACCGTACAGTAGTTTTTCAGGTGTAATCCTGGAATTAATTTAGAATTCCATAAAATCAAAAAATGTGTCCAAGTTTAGGTGCAATAAAAAAAGAGCAAATGTCCAATTACTACTCATTATACATGCAGTCAACCATTAGTTTTATGATTTTTATAGAGGAAGAATGTAAGTTTAATTTTGGGAATCTATTATAGGCTTTTCTGTATTAGACAAAGAATATAATAACTACTGTAATCTTTCCATCGTGCAGTCTTAAAAATTATTGAAAATGGTTGAAGCTATTGGCTCGGACAAGTAATCCGATTTTTGCCTGCAGTATTATTTCTGTCTGTAATATTTGAATGTATCGTGGCAAACTGAAAAGAGCTTTATGCCACCTCCACACTGCACTGAATAATGTATATTTAATATGTTCTCTATATATTTTCACATAATTACCACCTGCAGATTCAAACACTGCTGACGGAAAACGATGCACTTGATCGTTTTAATGCAGGAGCCAGCCCAAAAAGCTTTTGTATCTGTCTATTGATGAAAGTGGATATAAAGGTTCTATCAGGACTAAGTTTTGAATGTCTTAGTGTAATGTATAATTTTCAAAAATAAATTATCACCTACATCAAAATGCTATAATTTTATATGCTGACGTGTAGTGTTTACGTATAAACGTTAATTTTTAGTGTTTAAGATGTGCAGACCTAAATATCTGCTACAGTGGAGCATTTTATGGTCTATGAAAAAAGTAGAAAATATTCTGCTACCAGTTGGTCCAGAAGTAACGTAGCCACATAGTAAGATATTTAACGTTTAGCAAATGTTTGGGGACCAGCCTGCAGAAAAATAGCTTCTGTCTCTGTTTTTTTTCAAACACATTTTTAATAAAGTGAAAATGAAAAACATGCCAAATAACCCAATCAACAGACACGTTACCTTAAGCACCGTTACAGACAAAAAAGTTGCATGGCCAGGGACATCCATACCAGTGGATGAAACGGTACATAATATGGCATGAGAGGGATAAACGTGAGTAAGAGCTTCTAACACAGTTTACGTAGTTGCCTCATAATGTATTCTGATTAAGGCATACAGTGCCATATTAAGGGGCTTAGAAAAGAATAATGTGTGACTTGTAACATGTCTAGGTCCAGCATACATGCTCCGTAAATATACATATATACATGTGGGGTATGCATTTCCTAAAAGAAGCAGAAAAAGAAGCAGAACAGGCACTAGGTCGGGATGGGTCTGGGCTAGCAGATCATGGGGTTCTGATTGCTCAGAAGCAAAAGCCCTCACGCATCCAAATGGATGTCATGCTTCATAATTGGACAGCTTCTCATTGGGCCAGGGCTGCAATGCCCAAAGGGTCCCTTGTCGGGGCTGTTTGCCTCAGGTCTTTTAAATTAAGACACCATGATGAAGTGTAAGTGGAGGTGCTGTGTGTGTAGATTGGTGAAAGTGTGGTGTAAAATTAACTGAGAGACCCTGAAAGTTTTAATACGCAGGATCTCTTGTTATATATAAAAACAAAGGGTAGTTGTGTTGGAGACAATGATCTGGTAAAGCTCACAAGGAAGTGAGAATGCCGGTCAACATGTACCTTGCATGTAAAGTCCCTCTGGATCTTGGCACTTCGCCTGGACCATGTAACCTAATCTACCAATGTTTGGTGTTATAGTGATGGTAATTTAGCAACAATACCCAGTCTCAAAAAATCACCATCAAAGTGTATGATATCTAAAATCCAACCCAATTTGAGTAAATAAATGGCCCCATATGTGATGGCAGAGACCACGCTAGCTGCAGAGTGGAAGGCATGCAGAACACTAGGAAATCTGCAACCTACCTCTCTGTGCTTTGACCTACTGCCTGTCCTGTTTCCGTTCTGATTCTTCTAGGAACGGCATACTCACTTGTATACATGTTAAGGGGCTTCCTTCCTGTGAAAAACTGTGAATGTGGTGTGAAGGCGCAGGTTACATTTCTGTTGCCGGAAGTTGACTGCATAGCTCAGGCAGCAAACATTTGGAAGGTGGTTGAGTCTGGTGCAAGAGTAGGGCAGTAGCAAAAAATATATGTTGTTCTTACCTGTGGAGACTTTGGTCCATGTAAGAAAAGGCTTTGGTTCACCCACTGTGTCACATGGAAATAGAGCATCCATTTCAGCAGGTATGGCAAGGGTTTGATATCCTTTTGTTGTTATTCTTGCCATCTCTTTGAGTGTTTTAAAACTAGTGGAAGGATGTACAGCACTCGAGTTATTCATACTGGACCCTTTTGCATGTGGTGCAAATGGCAAATATTGAACATTATAGTTTTTATTTCTAGGGATAAAAAGGGTTGGCCCTTGGTGAGTCGTCATTCTTTGAAGGATGGTTGAGGAAGTTGTGGTCATCAAATGTGTTGAAGGTAATGTTTGGTGGGTACTTGTGGTCCTGGCCTCTGGCCATGCTGGAGCTGATGTGGTCTGTTCTACAACATGTGCTGTGCTGTGGGGAGTCGAGGCTGTTGCAACATTTCTTTCTCCCAACATTGTTGGCGGCCTTGGGAGGAAAGGAATCAGTGGTTTCGATGTAGTTGTAAGCCGGTTAAAGGTTCTTGTTCTATTGAATATTTGTGGGAGTTTGGGGTTGATATAAAATGGCACACCTTGATGGGGGATTCTCACAGCAGCACCCTTAGCATCTGTAGCATAGTTACTTCCAAACAATCGGTGGTTTATAGTTGTTCTACTATTTCCCTGATTGCTAAATCGACCTGGAAAGATAGGATTTGGCCTATATAACTGAAAGGGTGTTGTAGCAGGGTGGTGTGTAGGGATCCTTCTCTCTTGTACTTTGTCTGCAGCAAACGCTGTTATTCCTGGCTTGTTTGTAAAATGGAGAGGTGAGTTAGTCACAAATTTTTGCGAGTGCCCTCGGTTCTGTAAGTATGGTGGCTTGATTGTGCCTCTGTTTTGATTGTAGTGTGGAGGAATCACCACAGGCCATTGGTTGAAATTAGGTGCATTTCCAGGTTGTCGGCGAAAGTGTGGGCTCACTAATAAACTATTGTTTAACCTTCCACTGTATATTTCTTTGGATTGTTTTTGGTTTAGATTTGTCTGAATCTTGTTTTGGTATGAGAATGAAGTACCATGCTCGTTCAGCTGAGGTACTAATTTGTTTTCGTTGTTGCCAATTCTATCATTTGTTTCCAGTTTTGGAGATTCAACTTGATTGAATCCAATGTATTCCTTTACATTTTTGGAGGATGGAGCAGGAACGGAGGACAATAAAGTAACTAATGAAGATGGTGTAGAATGAGTTCCAGGGTGTGAAAGAGGAATAAGTGCAATTTGTGTAACTGGAGACAAGGACTTTGTTCCTAATGATTTGCTTTCATCTTCTTCATTCAACTTCATTGTCACATGTCTAGTCTCTTCTCTTTTAGGTATTTTCGTAGTCCTCAGAATTGGGTAAAGGGTAACTGATAATTGTTTGTGTCTTATTTGTTTCGTGACGGGATATCCCCATGTGTTGTGTGATGCAGAAGTGGTGACTGGCTTTGTTGTGGAGAGCATTGTAGCAGCAGTACTTGATTTTTCATTACTAGGAATTGGAGTAGATGTCCTTGCTGTATATATTGCTGAAGGCACTGTAGAAGCCAAAGCTGTGGTTGCCAGATTAATGGGCAATACTGTTGTGGGCAACATTGGTGTAGGTTCCATCGATGTTGTATGGTGGCATTTTCTTTCTGAGCTAATGTGAAGGGAATCTTCTTGAAGTGGAATAATAGACTCAGTAGTCAATGATTGATCAAGGATTACAACTGCTGATGTTGTCATATTTGCTAAGGTGTCTGGGTAAATGTTTCTATCTGTGTGTGACACAAAATCAATGGAATTATGTATTTGCGTAATTACAGTGCTTCCAGAATAACCATCAATATATGGTGCCAGCGTACGTTTCTGCTCTGCAGGATCTACAGGTTTTATCAAATGTACTTCTGTGCTGCTTGTTTTCTTTCCTTTTGTCCCACGCCTAGTATTTGTCATTTGTGTAGTCAGAGGTATAGCAATAGGTGACTGTGGAGCTTTAACTGCAGTAGTAGTAGTATGCATTATATGTGGTGGTTCAGGTAACTGAACTGTAGGACGTGTTACTGAAGTTGCCACTTTTCGTTTATTTTCTGACAATTGCAAACCTTTAGCTGCTGTGGTTGGTAACTTGGTTGTTGTTACATATGCACCTTTTCCACGCTCCAACTCAGTTCGATGCTTATTGGAATGCAAAAGATCTATTCCAAGTGAAGTTTTGGTAGAATGCTCTATTTCAGATATTCCTAGATATGGCCTTTGAGTGGAAGGTGCCTCTGGTAAGGTTATGGGGGTGGGAAGAACATTCTTTGGTCTTGGGCGAATTCTATTTGGCCTTAATCGTCTTCTCCCACTGGGTCTTCTTCTGGGATTCTGAGGAACACTATTTATTGTTATTCTGGAAGTAGTTGTCCTTGGATATTTTGTCATGGTTTCTATCGTTGTAGCCCTTCTTGTACTTTGTACAACAGTTGTAATTTGGCCTGTTTCCTCAAATGGGATGATACTACTTGCATTGACAACATCAGAACTAGCTGTTGACATAGGTGCCATATTATATTGTCCACTTTTGGAATGTCGACTGGAAGGTACGGGTGATGAGGTCTGGCTGCTATATTTGTCTACATCAGGCCCAATTTCTCTAGCAGTGTCTCCATTACCAAAATAGAAAGACTTTTCATATGATTTTTCTCCACTGTCCTTCCTTGCTTCATTATCTGTAGGTGTCTGGGGGAGAGGAATGACAACATCTATGCCAGCAGTGGCACCTGTTGTTTGTATTGGTATTGCCGGAACAGTAGTAATGGATATTGAGTCTGTAAAGCCCTCATTAATAATGTCATCAGGTAACAATGCTGTATCTTCTGTATTTCTATCAACATCACTGAGCTGTACACTTGTGATCGATTCGATTTGGTCAATAGTAGTTTCAGTGTCATTAAGTGCTGGAGACTTCAATGGAAATTGACTGTCATTAGTGTCAAAATTATCTGTAAATGAATTTCTCACTTTTTTGTGCAAATCACTTGAAACAGTAGGGTTAATCACAAAAATCAATCCATCCTGAGACTCTTCTGTCATACTATTTATGCTTTCTTCAGTTCGAAGTGATGCATCTGTTACACTGTCTTCTTGACTTGGGACAGAAACACTGGTGATGGTTTCAATTTCTGGTGTGGATAGCTCATCTGGTGATTCAAATAATTCATATTCACTGGGCTGTTCCATGTTCTCAAATGCTGGGCTTTCTATTGTTGGTTCTGCAAACGATGCATGCTCATGCTTGGCCACTGAGCTTGTGGCAGAAGTAGTCATGTAGAGAAGCTGATCCTCTACTAAGTTTGAAGCATCGCCTGATGACTCCTCCATTTCTGTTACCGGGCCTAATGTTGGTGGAAGAGGAGGCTTTGCTAATGGAGAGGGTGTTGTCACTTTACGTCTTAGTAGTGGTGCTGTTGTTATTCTTGTGTTAGAAACAGAAGGGATCAATGTGGTAATGGCAATATTTTTCCCACGTACCTTTGCCAAAATATCAGCCCAATGACGTGGGTCAATTTTTTTATTGCCCATATTAACCCTCCTTCTAGATTCAAAAACCCTACGACCCTCTGCAACATTGCTGTCCTCTTCTCCTTCAAGAGCCTTAAATGCTTTCATCTTCCGTCTGTCTTTTTTATTTTGCTTGCCTCGTGCTTTCAAAGGTCGATTATTTTTCAGCTTAAATGACACCTCTCTATCCTTTATATTAAGAGACTTTTTGGGCACATCCTCAATTTCTCCATCTCCTGATCCATCACTATTGTCTACCACAAACGGGCTTCCGTTTGTGGATATTTTTCCAACTGGCCGCATTTTTATTTTCCGTTTGTCAGGCGATTTGTTGGATACTTTCTTATTTACCTTTACATTCACAGTGTACTGATCGGCCCCAAGCTGATTGACAGCTACACATCTATAAAAACCACTGTCACTGACTTGACTATCTTGAACTAACAGGGTACCATTTTCTAGCAGATAGCCTCGTGAGGTATTAAAGGAAGCATCAATAACTCTGTTGTTTGGAATGATCCAGTTAAGCTGTGCTTCAGGTACAGCAATGGCAGTACAGGGCAACATAATTTGCTCTCCAACATTTCTTTCAACTACAATAATATTGTCAGGTGGTTGAATGTCTGAAGACTCAACTACAATTCTTAAGGCCATTATATCCATATCATTGTTGACTTGGGCAATACAGTGATACAAACCAGAATCAGAGTGATCTACAGTGTTAATAATTAACTGCCCACCACCAGAAATGGAGATCCTGCTAGAAGAGTTGCTATATGGTGCTTTCAGCTTGGTTCCATCTGGAAGCAGCCAGTTTATTGAGGGGTTGTCAGAGGCTTTAACATGGCAGCTTAGGTGACATACTGTGCCTTGAATTACACTCTGAGAGCCTTGAATTTTCTCATTTTGGTCTATCATAACCCAGCCATTTCTTTGGTAGTCCATGCTCTTCACCTGGATTGACTGAGAAAACTGAGTGAAAAAGGATAATGTGACTTTAGTTGCTGTGCTCTTTCGTCTGTTTAATTGAAGACTAATCAATGGCTGCATCAGCCATGCAGGTTCAGTAAGTAAATGAGCCTTAACACCAGTGTAATAATAGGCATCATGGTTCATATCTTGTTTGTATCTGTAGCTAATTTTGGGTTCTTTGTTGAGCATGAGTCCTCTTTGTAATTTGACTGGCACTTCACTGTAATAAGCTATAAGTTTCCATAACTTTTCATAATTTTCACGATTCATTGGGCATTCAAACTCCAATGAAAATGTTGCATTGACATCAATTTCTTCAGGTAGTGTCTGGCTCAGAAGAACTTTTTTGAAATCTGAAGACTTCCTTATTGTACATGCCATATTCACCACATTTCCATGCTCGTCCGTCATGTTCAGAGAGATATTGCCTAGCAAATCCTGAAACTCATCAATGATACTGAGTTCATCCTCATATTCCTCCACATTGTTGTTGCTATTGTTTAGCTTCAGAGGAGAATATATAAGGGGTCGGTTGCAAGAAATATCTTTGAGTGTTTGAAGCTCCTTTTTACGCAGGTGCTTAGGGGTGGAGCACATTGCACATAGCTGTCCACCCTCGTAGGCTTTGTCTTTCTTGCACTTTAACACATCTTTAAAAAAAGAAAAACAACAAATAAATTAGTAACATTTTTGTCTGTTAACTTAAAAAAACATTTTAATGCATAGGTTCATAATCTTTTTGTATCGATGACAATTACAAAATGAACAGTTTTGGTACACATTGTTTAATTTGTATGCATGAGTTCAGCAAAAAACTTAGATGGAGCTTGTTTTTGGGCCAGTGCAGGGGGAGGGGACAGAAATGCATCGTATCTTGTAGATACTGCACGTTTCTGCCCTTTTCCAGTGGCGCAGTTTGGTGCAGAAAGGTACTTACTGCGCCACCCTGCACCACAGGCCTCATAAATGAGGCCCTGAGTCTCGATTAAACAGTCCGGGTGCACACCCTGTGAAACTGCTGTAGGGACAAAGTTCTGGGCAGATGGACTGCCCTAATCCTGCCTAAACCCTGCAGCACCTTAGGTCATATGCAGTGTTACTTCTTGCTTAACGCAGCTCTTCTTTGACCTGATCCTCGGGTACCTTTTCTACATGCCCTGACCTCCCCAGTCCTTCCTGATGACATTTGAGACCTACTCCAAACAGGAAGAAAATTGCCGGATTTGGATGGGGTCTGCTGGCGATTGAAGGCCATATTGGTAGTCAGGATTGAAGATAATAGTCATTCAATCAAATTGCATATTTTGGAAACAAAATCCATAAAATGCACTCAAGTAAACGTATTACATAAAACACATTACATGAAAATATGTAGGCAAGCTACTATAATTAATTTCCATATTTTTGCAGGTCAATATCTCAACAAAGATAAAGTGGCATACAAGCCTTTCTGTCCTTTCTCTGTCCCCATACAACCTCATAAGAGGCATTACACTGTGCAAATTGCCCACTTGTTACAATGTCACCTGGGGCATTACTGATTTTATGCTTTGAATGTTTAAGTTGCATTCATGGTACCTGTATCACAAAAGTAGAGTGCTCTTGTACTCACCAAAACGTACGTGCAAGAACGTACTAGTTTTACATAATAGTGTGCTACACAGGCCCTCAATACTGCCTCTCCATCAAACATGGTATCAACTCTGACACACACAATCTGAGGCAACATTGAGGCAATGAATTTGGAGCAAGGGATTGGGGATTCACATGGTGGATACTGTAACAATTTTGGTTACTGGTTGAGGGAGATTGAAACCGTACTCAAGCAGCCACTACAAGCCTGCTCAGGGTGAAGACACAAGAAAACCAACCCCCAAATTAACTTGTGCTTAACTCTCTGTTAGCTTGGCACAAAGCAGCCAGGCTTAACTTAGAGGTAATGTGTAAAGTATTGGTGCAACACTTCAAACAGTAATAAAATTAAAACACCACACAAGAAGACTCCCACCCAGATGAGTTCCTTTTAATAATTAAAGTAAGACAAAGGGGGTCATTACGACCTTGGCAGATGGCGGAGAACCGGCGGTAAGACCGCCCACAGGCTGGTGGTCTTACCTTGGGGAATTATGACCAAGGTGGTTACCGCCATGGTCATCCGCCGGTTCTCCGTTGCGCCCGCCAGGGTGGAGACGACCGTTGGGCTCGAGACCTGGGTCTCCAGCCCAGCGGCCGTCACTATACCGCCGGTGGTATTTGGACCCGGCTTACCGCCGTGGATTTCCAGCGGTTTGAACCGCCATGAAATCCATGGCGGTAAGCACTATAAGTGCCTGGGAATTCCTTCCCTGGCACTGATAGGGGTCTCCCCCACCCTGACTCCCTCCCCTACACCCCCGCCACCCCCCAAAGGTGGCAGGGCAACCCTCCCCACCCCGACCCCCAACATCACAGAACTCACACACACCCGACACGCATGCAGGCACCACCAACACACACACGCACACTCCCCGACATACATTGCCAATATCCACACACACAGTCAGACACGCACACCCACATTCAAACATACACGCACACATCCATACAGACATACCCACAGACATACACACCCTCATTCCCATACACACAACACCCCCGCAGGCATACACGCACTCACACACCCCCTCTACATACACACACACACACCCCCCCATGCATGCCCACAATACCCCTCCAACCCCCTCCCCTAACGGACGATTGACTTTCCTGGTCCGTCGATCCTCCGGGAGGGGACGGGAGCCATTGGGGCAGCTCCGCCGACACCACACCGCCAACAGAACACTGCCACGGCGAATCACAGGACGTGATTCGCTGGGCGGTGTTCTGTTGGCGTGGAGGTGGAGCAACCTCCACTTCCCCGCCTCCCGCCAGTATGGCTGTTGGCGGCTCTCCGTCCGTAAAGGGATGGAGAGCTGCCAACGGTCATAATAGGCAGAGCGGCAAACCGCCTGCACAGGCGGTCTTCCGCACGGCGGTCCCTCGGCGGTCTTGAAAAAAGACCACTGAGGTCAAAATGACCCCCAAAATGTCACAAATCCAATCAGCAGAACCAGAGATATGCAACTTTAACAATTTAAGAGAAAATATCACCAAAAAGCAAAAAGTGACAACTATGGTTATCTGGTCATGCTGGACCAGGACAAAGTCATATGTTCAGGCCGATCATGGTGGCTGGCTACCCTAGTTAGGCCCGCTGAGCAAGAGTACTGTAAATCCTGATTGTGGAGCACTGCGAGGTCCCATGTCGAGGATACATCGCAGTTGAGGCAATGTGAGGACCGGGCAGGAGAGGAATCATGCAGTGGCAGTTTTGAGGAGTTGTGAGGCTGTGATGCGAGATCCTACAAGGAAGCAGTAGATGAGGAGTGCTTGCAGTGCGAAGTCCTGCATCAAGAATTTGTCACGCAATGGCTGTTCTGAAGAGACGTTGGAGCTTGTTATGCCAATATGAAGTCCTGCTTCATCATCAAGGATGCCATTAATTATGGGCTTGCAATGCGAGGACCTGCATTGGGAATTCATTCGCAGAGCCAGTTCTGATGAGGCTGCTGGCTGTGAGTTTAGTTTAAAGCCCTTGTGCAGGAAGAAACCTTGCAGCAGAGGAGATGCATCTGCTCTGCTTGGGATTTTGATGTGCAGCAGAAGAAATGCCTCTGTTCTGCTGGCTCCAGAGATGGGGTGAGAAAACACCTTTAGGCCCACTTAAAAGGGTCTAGGTGTTGGTTACAAGTGACTAGTCCTGAGAGTCACTCTGGTGGACATGGGTAGAGGTTGCTGGTCTAGTCCTTTTCCTCCAGGCAAGAGAACAGCAGGCAGCAGGTCAGCAGAGCAGACAGCATTCCTTCAAGGCAGCATTTCAGCAGAGTCGCAGTCCTCCCACCAGTACAGCAGTCCTTTGTCTTGGCAGAGTCTTTCGCAGGTCAAGAAGTGTACTGAAGAATTGGTGACTGAGGTCCACATTTTATAGCTGGTGCCTTCTTTGAAGGGAGAGAAACTTATAGAGGATTCCCTTTGAGGTGCTCAGGTTTCCTGCCTTCCCTGTCCTGGATCCAGACTAACTACAAGAGGTATGCAATCCTTTGTGTGAAGGCGGGGCAGCCTACTCAGGTGTAAGTAGGGCTGTGCCCTTCTTCACCCTCCCATCCTGACAGTGATGACCTATCAAGACACAACTAAACTGTTTATTGTGTGGCTGTCTAGGAGGAATACACAAAGGCCAACTGCCAACTACAACCAGTCATGTGACCCAGAATCAGGCTGCAGGCACTAAATATCTAAGGCAAAAAAATGCAAACTTTCTAAAAGTGGTGGTTTCAAAATTGTAATTCAGAATCCAACTTTATCATAAAAGAGATGTTTTCATTACACTTCCAAAGACCCCAAACATAAATTATTCCCTTGTTCTCATTTGGAAGTACCAGCTTAATCAATGTAATAAGTTAACTTCAATGTTATCCTATGGGAGAGGCAAGCCTTTGCTGTAGTGAAAAACAAATTTAAGAGTTTTTCATTACCAGGACATACAAACCTTAACAGTACATGTCCCATTTTTTAAATACATTTTACCCTGCCCTCTTGGGTGTTCAGGGCTTACCCAGGGGTGACTAATATGTATTGAAAAAGAAGGCTTAGGCCTTGCAAAATCCAAAAGGCAGTTTTAAAGTGCACACACAGGCTGCAATATTTGGCCGGAGACACATTTAAAGACTACTTAAGCAGGTGATGGACTCAGAGCTGCGGGCCCACTAGTAGCATTTCATTTACAGGACTTGGGTATGAGTAGTACCAGTTTCTCAGAGACTTATGAGTAAATTAAATATGGCAACTGAGGACAACCCACTGTTAGCATGTTTTAAGAGTGAGCATATGCACTTTAGCACCTTTTGGCAAGGGTAAAGTGCACAGTCCTCTTAGGCCAACAAACAAGGTTTCAGAAAAATATGGAGGAGTAAGACAAAAAGTCAGGGCGAAGCCCACTTTAAGGCTGACAGTTCTAACAGATACCATATACATATTCCTAAGAACTCAGTATTAACAAACAAAGGCCCAGATTTCTTGCGCCCTCCCACCGCCACCTAACAACACCATGGTTACACAGTATTTACAATACAGTGCACCATGGCGCACATTATGGCAAGAAACGTTTTGACACTATTGTGGAGCTTTGCTGCACTAGCGCCCAAAATGTTTACACTACTGCAGCAAAGTGCAAGGAGGCCTATTGACTTCAATGGGTATGTCCTTTTAACGCCTGTTTTGTAGAGGCGTGAAAAATGGTGCAATGAAATCTTGTAGATTTCATTACACCATTTTTGCGGGACTCCTAACACCAGAACACCGCCCTTGCAGAATTTGCTTGGCACAGGCATAATGAGGCATAAGTGGTCGCAAAGTGGCTCAATCCATGCTTTGTGCCACTTTGTAAATATAGAGTATAGTAGGCAATGAGTGTAGATAGATATGCATATCACTTCAGTAATATTCTTGTGTGATGCATGAATGTTGCCAGGTATGTTTCTTATGTCAGATTACATCGATCACAATTACAGCATGTCCTTAATTAAAGCATGTATATTGCCATCCATAAATGCATATAGTCAAACACATACACAGGCACTATAAAAAATAATATCTTCTAAACTCATGAAAACTATTCCCATGAATGATCTGCTCATGTTGTGAATACTATGTATAAGGTGCATAACTTATATACTGAAAGAGAAGTTTCACGTAGCAAGTCACAAATCATGATTCACCCTTTTGAAGAAATCATATAATTTCTAATAAACGACAAAACAAAAATGTGAGAAAGGGAATAAATATAACCATTGGCATTACTTTGAGTAGCGATCTACTCCATCATGTTTGCTCATTGTACCATTACATAGAGGGAGTGACTCAGGTGAAGCATTTCAGCCTAAACTACCAGGCTACAACCTCTCTGTCTAATCCAGATTGTCTCATCCAAACTCTATCTCATCAACACTGAGGTGCAGCTTGGATCCTGATGGCACAGTAAACTATGGGACCCACATATGGGAATATCTGTGTCTCCATTTGAAAAGACTAACTGGAATAAATAAGAAAGTAGAATAAATATGGCTTATTATTTCAGTCTAGAACAGGTTAGAATGGAGGGGAAGAGTGTGATTGCTAATTATCCTCATTGTGAAGAATAGATCATGAGTACCGACAAAGCTAAAATAAGGGAGCTAATAGCTATAAGGTGCATGCTACAGCACATCTATGACAAATAGGTGAATGAGGTGCTGGAATCACCTTGACCATGATCTCATAATAGGGAGGAGTATATTGTGTAGGGGGCTTTTCGAAACCAAAAGAAACCATTCTGTGCCATGAGTGTCACTTGTATACATATGGCTGCTGTAGTTTATGTACCTAAAGCACCACCTAAAACTCCATCACATGTCGAATCAGAGCACAAGCACATGTGAGTGATTACCCATCATAGTTACCATTAATATGTACATCTCATGGACTTGCTCCAGACAGTCCACAGTAACCTTTCCAAATGAACAGTCATCCTCTGAGGTGCAGTCACACACAACATTTCCTGTCACACATGGCATTTAGGTGCAGTGGTACGCAGGATATTTATCAACTGTTTGTGATACTATGGGGCAAATCACAAGGGTAACTTACACTTGTGAGTATTTTACAAGCGTACAGTTTCTATTACACTTTATAGTAACTTTACTACTTTCGGCTATTCACAAACTCTAAGTGTAAAGTTACTACAGAGTATAGACTTACACATCCTCACCCCTCTCAAAAAGAGTGAGAAGCCAAATTTACAAATGTAAAGTTACTACTGCCAAAAAAGGAGCAGTAATAGGTCTAGCACCATGCGCGGCCTACCACTGACTCTTTTAGGAAATAATGGAAGTAGGAACTTAAAATAATAGCCCTTAAGAAATAATGCTGACTTAAATTACAATATTTAAAATAGTTAAAATATGAATAAATATAGTTTATTGTGAATATAATTATCTAAATATAAAATATTTGTATTTAATTTTAACATCTTGTATTTTTTTAATTTTTAAAATTAATGTAACATTATGTTTTGGTAAAATATAATTGTATTTGTTTTATTTAATTTCATACATCACCTATAATCATTATTACTAAGTAATTTTTTATATTTTTTATATTTGAATTTAACATAAATAATTTGTGAGAATCACACTTAACATTTCCTGCAACATCAACACATATGGTGGTTCTACATACCATGTTGCCCGTGTTAGCATGATATATGCATGCAGGCAATTTTACAGCATTGCTTCTTGGTAATAGTGGGTGTAATTTTCATTGGAAATGTGTAGTGTTTGAATTGTTGTAGGTAAGTGACTTTAAGACCTCAAAACACCATCTTTCACAGAGAAGACAAGGGGATATTTTTTTCAGATATTCTTTGTTTCTACTAATTGAAGGGTGTTGGTTAGGGGTGTCTTTGTAGAGGCGATATTAGTTATTGATGAGATTGAGTGTAATTTTCTGAACCCACATACTTCTTTCCTCAAAATTGATCTTCTTTGCACCTGCAGCTCTACACACATAAATAATGTCTGGCCAGTCTTTCTTAAAATGTAGAGCGCTAGCATTAATTAATCAGTTCATCGGTGTGGAGGGAGATTTTCTTTTCCCAGGCTTCATAAGAGAAGAGCAGTATTTGCCTCCCTTCCCTAATCCTACAGGCCAAGGTTTCCATTTACAGATTAAATAACAGTGGAGATAGACAACAACCCTGTCTAGTACCCCTAGTTATTTTGAATCCTGAGATTATGTTGCAGTTTAACTGGATTCTAGCTGATGGAATTTTTATAGCTCTAAAAATTACCCTGCAGAATTTGTTCCCCAAGTTGTGATGGTTTAACACTGTAGTCAAATATAACCAATTTACCCTGTCAAAAACTTTGGTGGCATCCAGCGTTAGTACAGCAAGTGGAACTTTACCCACTATGGCTATATCAAAGGCATCTATCAGTTCATGACTAGAGAAACTGCAAGGTAAAGCAAGCTCCTTTGTATGGGCCTCAAAGGGAGTAAAGGTTTTCTGAAAGAAACTGTGTAGGAAACAAGATAAGGAAGATATTTCCTTGCCACATCTCCAGCTCTATGCGTGGGCTTTTCAGCTAAAAAATAGTAGGTGTTTACTGACAAACTCAGAGAAGACAGGAGTTAGCCCCATGCTCAAGGCAATGTTGGAATTGGGTAGAGGAGAAGATTCAAAGTTCCTGTATAAATTAGGAAATATGAAGTTCTACAAAAAGGTGAGGCTGAAGGTCTTACAGGCGATGGCCTTGATTTGGGCAATGAACCTCTTGTACCACAGCACATATACCCAAGAGTGTCTGAACGACAAGTTAGGAACCACACTCAGGGAGATGGGTATACTAGAATGGCCCTGCTACTACAGGAGGGGGAACTCTGCACTTTGGATAAACTACAGGAAAGGACAGGGGGTCCAACTAAAAATGTAATTACTATGAGCTGGGCATTTGGGCACGGTCCTTGGGGGAAAAGAACAGTAGCACCAACAAACTAGAAAAAATCATCAGGCAGAAGGGCTCCAATGGAGAAAAGAAGTGCCACTGTGGTACTGGCTGGTATTGGATATTATGGATGGGGACTTCGATTTACCTGAGGTGCTGTGGGAAGAGTACTTGCTGAGGCCATAAACAAAAGAAATATGGCAAGTTTCAATGCACACACTTTACAGCACAGTTCAACCTGCCTTTTTGAGAAGTAATCACATTTTTCTATCCCCACAGAGCATTTTGCTCACTAAGAAGAACGCAAAACTGAGAGGGATAGTCTCAGTTTCCTGCCTGAAATGTGGATTAAGAGAATCTGATGACATCCAAATGTTCATGGTTTGCCTTGGTAATCTACAATTCTACCTCGAGGGTGGTAAGATCCTGAGTGACATATGTCGAGTTAACATCAAGGTATGCCTTGAAATTATTATTTTTGGGAGTACTCCAGAGTCTGGGAAACTCTATGAGGATAACCATAAATTGATGTTTTACTTAATTTTACTAGGTGAAAAGATAAATTTGCAGGCAATGGATATCTAAGTCAAGCTCCACCAAAGCTGAATGGTTGTCCTCTGTTATGTACATCTGTAAAACCAATGCAAACACTACCTGAGTAAGAAGCGCCAAGATATGTGCACCACTGATATCATGGTTGAGGGGAGATACCCAGGTGAACACTTAGGAGTAACAAAGTTGTATCTAAAAGAAGCTATGGTTTTTCCTACTGTGCTATGATTACACTCAACTTGAACCTCTAATACACAGCTGTGCAAAAACCTGATCCATAAGAGTCGTAACTTTCTTCCTCAGCTAAGCAACCTCAGTAATATGCAAATATAAGACAGATGGGTTGCACAAGGAGATCCGAGGTGCACAATCAGAAGTCATCATGATAAATGAGGACTAAAAAAATATATTCCGATAGTGCATTAAACCTCTGCATATTCTTTAATTTGTTTTGGGTCTCATTTTGCCTAAGCCTCTCTCCTTACTGTTGTACTAATTAACCTACCTGTAGATTGATTGGCTAGTTGAATCTAGGATTTCTTGAATAGATATCTCATACAGTTAATCACCAAGAGCAAGAAGGGTACTGCAAAATTTTAATTGTCATTCAAAATCATGAAACACTTATCACCCATTACTAATACTGTAGTTCATGATGAATTAAAAATCAGCTTTCTCTTTACCCTTGACCTGCAGTCTTGGGCTGAGGTTCTTCCTAGAGTTTTTCCTCAAGCAGTAGTTCTTTTTATAGCCCTTACCAAGCCCTGCTGATCCTGAGACTCAATGTGAATCTATACAAAAGTAACAAGATTATGATCCATGGCAACATAAAGGCCTTTGACCATGCCTTCATGCAGGTTAAACATCTTGTCCATGATTCACACCCACATTTGCCAGTCAGCTACCATACCCAACACACTGTCGCCCACTCAGTGCCAGTGGTTTCCAGTTGTCCTGCTATCTAGACTCTGTAATGTCATCATAAAGACAGACTACAGATTGTCTCTGTTGCTTCACCACAGTTCCTGCTCCACCTAATCATTTCACCAAAGAAAGCCTCTCACACATCCTCAAAATTCAAACATACGTTCCACTATTTATCCTGTTACATCAATGCACAAGAAAAATTAAAATGGATATGGAGCCCACAGGTGGTCCTCTTTGATTTCATTGCTGCTGCTCCACCCCATAAAGCGGCAACTGTTGTTCACTTCCTAGCAACTGCATCAAATGTTGATCAGATACTTTTAGTTACCACTTTATTAAAACAAGCTTTATTCAATGTTAGAAGTGCACCAAACACATCCCAGCATCTATGGAATTATATCAAAATGCATCTACTATTTCAGTGTCAAGATACTCTTCAGGATGACATGTACTTTACAATTATGCATGTAATGTCATGTTATGTCATGTTATGTGTCTTCAGAGCACCATGTATCCAGGGCTTTCTCCTTACAGTCACTGAAAAACATAATAAATTGATGTGGAGGACAGGGCAACTTCTCCATTGTGATTCCACACAATGCAAGAAGATGTGTTACTCAAGATGTGAATCTATAGAGTGCTTACTTGTGAAGGCCATCACTTGCCTACAGTATTACTTCACCTGTGCTGTACTTTAACAGCCCATGAAACATTTAAATGTACATTTTCCATAGAACTTCTTGACTAGTCTAAAAATTGGTGCATTCTCTTAAATGATTTGAAAATGTGGTTGTTGACTTTACCTCAGCAACTTGTATCCAAGGTGTAGTTGAAAATATGGACAACATAGCCCTTACTTAAATGGCTAACTTCTTTTTACATATGTTGGCCACAGCCTTGGTCTGGTCTACTCTCAGGCTCATAACCTTATTGCACTGAACTGCTTTCCTCGTGCATGGCCTTATTATGTTCTCACCCATAACCTATCCTCAAAGAGGTAATTCTGAGGAAAAATATCTGCTCCCAACAAACTTGCCGTCCTGCGGTCCAGACTCATGAACAACAGTAGCTTAAAAGTCCTGTTATAAGCCTTTCCAGTTTTTCACCTACCTCTCAGTATCCCTGTTCAACATTGTTTGCCTTATGGACACCAGCATAACAACTACTACCAACAGATCGGCACTGACCACTAAAAGTGAAGATAAATCAGTGGCATCTGTGCAAGCAATGGGCTCTCTGAATATTTGCCTAATCAATGGGCAAAAAGTTCTGCATTGTCAAGTGGGAGCACTGGAAAAGGGGGTTAGGGTTGAATAATATCTCCACAGTGAACATAACTGAACATTTCTGTTTCAGGGGTTGAAAATGTAATGGCTCAAACTTCACCAAATAATTAATAAAAAAATGGACCACAAATTAACAACTACTCCATTGGCTGAAACCAGTGTAACACCATTCCATCAATATTATATCCTAATGTTGCATTTCTGTACAAAAATAGATTATAACCCTTATAAAATCACATCTACTAATAACCTACAATCAGTGAGTATTGCTGGAGCTGCTACATATCGCTCCATGTTTTAGGAACTTCCTTCTTTTCTAGAAGAAATTGACACCCCACGTTGAATACTACATTGCCAAAGTCATCAAACTGCTGCAACCATGTAATAACTTGTATATGAGCTCCCTGATAAATGCTAATGCCACCTTGATACGCATAACAGCAACTAATAACCTATTTAATCAACAGAAGATCACTCACTGTCTAACAGAGGTCCATAACTGAATCCATCAGATATGGCTATGTTTGCATGTCTCCAAGAAGAATGTGCTCATACAGAACACTGGCACTTATGACACTTTTTACATTTGACCACCTAGCATTTTTTAATCCATCATTTTTTCTGAAAAAGTGTTCATCTTGGGAATCTTCTTTATATCAAACTTATCTCTCATTACTCAGGTGAATATGTTTCCAAAAATGTTCTCTTCTTCTGAATGCGTGTTAGATATGGGGTTTCTGGTTGGCTAGGGTTGGCACCTCAGCCAGGCAGAACAGAGTTATTGTACCAAAGGTCTCAATCCTATACATATATTATAGATCATAGATCTAAATAGCATAAAACATAAGCATTGCACATGTCCTACAAGGACTGACATCATAATCATTATTCTGGTGGTGCAAGGATCTACATGACATGCATCTTAACCCCAGATCGGCATGCATCATACACATTGTTCAACAGTGGAATGCACTTTCATGGAGCTGATTATTCAACCGCAATAACGTACATTAGTGAACCTGGGCAGGAAACTATCACTGTAAAATCATTGCCACTAGTGGATATTTGTACCCATAGAACAACTCTAGAGTAAGAAAGTTACTGTGGTGAATATGATCATTGTCAAGGGGGGACACCTGCGCGCCCATCAGATGGCTTATGGTGGGTTCCGTGAGCCCCTCATGCAGGTGGAGACAACACTGCCCACTCTCCCATGGTAGGCAGACACATGAATGCCCCCTCACAAGGAACACAGTGGATCAGAAGCCCTCCATGAAGAATAGGTAAGGCCTCCCCACATGATCTTGTCACCATCAGGATGGGGGAGTGCCAAACAGTGTTGAGAGTCACATGACCCAGAAGCGGTTGGGGTTGCCACAAGCATCCTCCTTCCAGCTGTCCTGAACTAGCATCGTTCTGGGAGAGCTGCGGTCCAACGAAGGAGGGTGGGTGCCTCAGATGCAAAACCTGGTTGTGAACTGGGCTCTGGGGTAATGGAAAGGCTCCACTTTGAAGGGAGTTCTTGAAGTGCAGTGTGGCTCCGCTGAAGCAGCACTCAGAGCTGATGGACAGGGCCCATTTGAGGGGGGTTCTCAAGGCCTATGGTCTCACAGCCCAAAGGCTCAGGTTACTTTGTGCTGCGGTCTCCCTGCCTGGGAGTGGGTGGGGCTCTGCAAAAGCAGCCAGTTTACTAGCACCCGATCTGCCCAAGTGGAGCAAGTCAAACAAAACACATCAGCAGGTGTACCCCACCCATACCCCAGTCCTCAGTCAAGGGGGGGAACAAAGGTTTAGCAGTGTGGGGTTCTGACCTGCATGCAGTGTTTTGGGGTTTTGTAGAACCTGCACACTTACCTTTAGTTGCAGTTAGGTGGAGGCATGTGTGCTGGACCTTTAACGGCTCTCGGTTCCTTTTTGTTGTAAAGTGGTTTGGCTTGCCAAGGCAGTGTGATAGTAAACTGCGCAAGTAGGCCCTGTGGTGGCAGGCCTGAGGCATGTTTGAATGGCTACTTCTTTGGGTGTCATAATCTGCGCTGCAAGCCCACTAGCAGCATTTAATTTACAAGCCGTGGGAAAAAGTCATACCGCTTTACAAGGGACTTATAGGTAAACTAAATAAGCCAAACAGGTGTAAACCAAGTATACCAAGTTGTAGAGAAGAAAGCACATGCACTTCAGCACTGATTAGCAGTGGTAAAGTGCCCAGAGTTCTAAAGTCAAAAAAAGAGGGTCAGAAAAACAGGACGAGAAAGCCAAAACATTTGGGAATAACCCTGCAGAAAAGGCAATTTCCAAAAATGCTCTTCATTGAGTCCTAACTTTCCTACCTGCATGTTCTTCATGGAGTCCTACCTTTCATACCTGCACACTCATGTCTCTTGCATCACAAGAACAGCCTTCACTTAGCACTGATCCTCTCCAGCATTGACTACTCTAACAGATAGTATGTAGACCTTTCAGACAAGACAATGCCCTAGGACCAAAGAGTAGAACAGAAGGCCACTAGCCTCATCATGGGCATCAGGTCAATCAAACACAACATACTAATCTGCTGTTGATCCATTGGCTCCTGGAAGGACATCTGTTTGAATGCAATACTCCATGCCTAGTTCACTTGGCTCTCTCTATATGGACATACTCTTTCCCATCTCTCCAATGTGATAGTATATAATTGGTCATTTTGTCACTTACATTTGCTCACCCAAGCACTGTGGCTTCTACCTGATGAGATACAAACATGTTGGAAACAGGACACTCCAAATATACATGTCCAACATCTGAACCTCTCTCCCTATATCCATTCACCTCATAGGTAATTTTCTTTGATTCAGAAGCTACTCAAGGTGCACATCCTTAAAAAGGCTTTAAAAAATGCTAAAAATTGCTTAGATAGCATCATACTGGTACTTCTAGGCTACACTATGTTGACACTGAGGACTTATGTCCCCTTCTTCTTTCCTTTTACCAGGAAAGGGGCAGAAATTGTGGCATTTCACTCCATGGAATTTTGCGGATTTACATGAAAACTCTTCAAGAGTCTGCGGAGATCTGCAAGTGGGAGAAAATTGGCACTTTGCGCTGCTTGTGCAGATTTCTTTTAGCTCCAGGAACTTATTCTGTGCTAAAAATATCAGAGTGAATGACAATATGCAGCGTGCCAGAGGGTGCTGTTGTTAAAGTTGGTTTTGCTGCCGCTCAAGTAGATTTTCTACTTGACAGCAGCTTTCTCAACATAAATCGCGTAGATAAAATCTTACCAGGTGCTCTCCTTGTGCCTGAAAATGTTGCTAGGGAATTCAAATTCTCGCTTCCACTCACCAACTTACAGTTGGTGTGCCTTGCATGAAAAAATCTCTGCCTTGCAGCAGTCAGCAGAATTTGGCCAAAACTCTGTTTTACATGCAGAGAGGTAAAAATTCCACCAACTATGCTGGTGAAGCGAAATGTATTGCCCACTCTTGCTTTTTACCCCACTGCATACTCTATACAACAATTTGAAGCCATGTGGAGCTGTATTCTGTATATAGCACACTTTCCCTCTTTGCCCCACAGCACACATTTGAAAGGGTGCATCGGGGGCAAACAGAGACAGTGTGCAGTATTGCACATAATGTGCTGCCCTCAGGGCATCTGGAAGCTAGTGCTGTACTGGGGGCAGCACGTTCAGTGAAATACTGAGCGGCTTCTTCAAAGCCACTCCGTGCCTCACAGTGCATGCGACATGCCACCTGCACTTTGAAGAGGGCAAAGAGATACCCTTGCAGGTGGGTGCAGTAGTGACTACACGTGACTGCAGGGAAATGTCTGGGGGGGGAGCATGGGTCTGCCTTTCTCGACTCCAGAGAGGTGCCTTTCACAGGTGCATTGAAAGTGTGCCACTATTTTGTGGCAAACTTTCAGTGCTCCTCCTAAAAGAAGTGCTTACCTCTGCACCCATGTCCATAATAAGATCCAGGTGCAAAGGCAAAGATATTCCCTCATTTGCATGGGGTCATGCCCCATGCAAATAAGAAACACCCTCTCGTGATAGCGCTGGTGCCATTTGTGCACCACCTCTATCAGCATTACAGAAGAGGCTGTACAAGTGTCTGCGGCCTCTTCTGTAATACACTTCTGCTCCAGGGATGCACAAAGTGGGTGCACATGCCTGTTGTGTCCCCAGGTCACAGTGTATAATATGGCCTCTGGTGGCATATTTAGGAGCTGATTTAAGAGCCCCTAGCATCCCCTTTGCGCCACATTAGCATCATTTTTCTTTTTTACACTAATGTGGCCCAACTAGGCCAAAATCACTGCAACAAATTTACCAAGTGGCGCAATGCATTAATTCTGCCACTTTGTAACCATTTGTGCTACATTATGCCTGTGCCGGGCATAATGTATGCAAAGGGTGCATTCCCCTATTAGAGGGGCTGAAAAAATGGGGCAAATAAATCAAAAAGATGTCTTTGCACCATTTATTTTGGTACTCTTAACAGCAGCAGGCATTAAAAGGAGGCATGCCATTGTTTTCAATGGGCTTTGCAAGATTAGTGTCAACATCTTTTACGCTAATCCTGCAAAGCTCTAAACTAGCTTAAAAAATTGTGACACTAGTTTCCCTAACTACCTCCATGGTGCGCTGTATCTTAGAAATGGCGCACACCTGGTGGTGTTAGGGGGCACTAACGGGCAAAGAAAAGTGGCGCTGCAATGATTGCAGCGCCAATTTTCTTAAATCAGGCCTTAGTGCCATACAAAAACAACAAATAAAACAAAAAAGAAATAAAATACCATAAGGCAGACGCTTGATACAACTGTTGGGGTAAGATTCAGCCAAAGAGCAACATGTGTGCTTGCAGATATTGGTATGTCTAAGTTTCCTGACAATTGTTGCTCACAGGAATATGCTGGTAATTATGGCAATACCACCTCTAAGTTAGCCCTCCACTGGAGGCGAAGACTCTCTATACCATGATGCTAATGAGTAAACATGAATGGGCGTCCAAGATATTTAAACTGAATGCCTGCACATTCTCAGGTTTAAGGGATTTAAATGAAATGTCACAGTTAGGAACGTGCATCTATGGCAAGTGTACTTACAATTGAGCTAGCTTTACAAAAAGAGGCTGATGGAGGAGATAGCAGACGTGGAGAGTCGTTTCTGTTAGGGGTGGCGTGGGTGGCATGTGGTCAGGCAAAAGTGCGGAAATAGAGTTAACACATGGTGCTGAATTCTTGTACAAATGGGTAAGTTATGTTGAGCAATAACATTAAAGGACTACAGGTATATGCTTAAGCCATGGGGGGGCATTATGGGACATAGGGTTCAGAGGGTAGGATCTAGTGTTTAATTCTCAACTGTACATGTATTTGCATTAACAAGAAACTACAAAAGCTGAAAAGACAGGCATGCCTTATTTTTTGACAGGGTTTTTTATAAGTAGTGTGCCTTAAACTGTCCACCACTTTTTATAGAGCGTTTTTGACAGGAAATAAGAGTTTGAAAAAATAGGAGGGTGAAGGGGTCATTTGTTTTTTTCCTTGACCTTATAGATGAATGGATTAAATACTCTATTTGCGCCAAATTTGCATACTATTTTTGATGCAAATTCGGTGCAAAACTAACTCCTTATTTATATTTTGACGTTAGGCCAGTCTAACGTAAAAATGTTGGCGTTTGCACCATTTTTTAGATGTGTGAACCTACCTTTCGTCAATGAGATACAAGGTAGGTATTCCCATCTAAAAAATGGTGCTAACCCCATAGCACCATATTTATCCCCTTGTGCTAAAATGATGCATGGGTTGGAGGAGGGGCTAGCGTTATTTAAATGCCTGGGTCAGACCAGGCATTAGGGGACCTAGGGACCCATTTCCATGGTTGAACACCATCAAATGGGTCCACAGGTGCCCTCCTCAAGCCGCAGGAATACCCCCACCCACACCAGAGGGATACCGAGGATGCGGGACCCCATCCCAGGTAAATAGGGTAAGCATAGGTAAGTTTTCTTTTTATTAAAGTGCCATCGGGGGCCCATCATGGGGCCACATGCATGGCACAGGGTGCAATGGGCATGGCCAGGGGACACTGGACCCCTGTGATGACCTTTGTGGTAGTGGGCATGACTCCTGTCTTTTCTAAGACAAGAGTCATGTGGTATGGATGGTTTTGCATCAGAAAATGACGCTAGGCAGGTTAGAGGCATTTTTTGGTGCAAAACCCCCTTCTCCTATACCACCACCCACTCCTAGCTAACGCCACTTTTTTTACGCTAGCCCACCCTTTGCGCCAGCTTGAGGCATTCCTTAAATTTGGTACCCGGCTGGCGCTCTGGAATGACGCAAGCCGGCGCTATACCTTTTGATGCAAAACTGCATTTGCACATATTTGCGTAAAAAATTATAGATATAGGCCCAGGTGCTTAAGATATTTTTTCATTTACTTTACTCTACATGTGTGCTCCAATTGTGAATTGGGATTTCAATTGTTATTGATGAATGATTGATAATAATTGTATTTATATAATTGGAATTGTTGTATTGATTTTTAATTACAATTATACAACAAAATGTTACCTACCTACCATCCAAGTGTGACACTTGCATTATTTGCAATATGCATTGCAGGTTGATAAAGATGCTCTCTGCTTACCACACATGGACAGTACCACACATTATGGCACTGCAGTGAGGAATGTTTCTGTTAGTATACTCTTTTGATAAGGTGAGGTGTCTAGTTCAGTCACATGTGAGATGTGTTAGTTTAACACAAGGACTGCCAATACTTGCTGCAGCTGACAGTATTACAATTGATTAGTGTCTATTCAGTGATGTCGGACATGGATCTCTGTGTTAAAGGCAATTATATGGGGTTTTCATCAGGACAGAAGTTACCTTGGTAGCAACCTATGGAAGACAACATAAATCTTGTCAAACTAAAAGTTATGAGCACAAGTTGAACAGGAGTCTAACCAATGAGAAAGATACCCTCACCTGACCAAACTACTTCTGGCCTGTATCTGTACCCATCCAGAAAATATGATCCTGGTAATCCGAAGAGAAATATAATATCAAAAAAGAAAGAAGATCTCTTAAAAAAAAAAAAAAACTATTTCAAGGGAAAAAACTGAAAAACTCCCCAAAAGATGCACCTCATGCATGGTATGTGAAATAGCATACACCTAGAAATGCCCATCAAGTAAAGGTTCATGAAGACATTTATCTGCTTATTTGGACAAATATTGTGGAACATATTAAACCCCTACAGGCAGGTAATAGGAAATAGCCAGACCTCTCATTACCCATGCCCAAAGTGCATGCTGCAATGCCATCCAAATTGGGCTGATTGAATATCTGTAACCTCCCGGTGAAATAAACCAGCTAAAGAATGCTCAGTGCAGTACAGCTACTCACATGTCAAGTGCAACCATTACAGCAAGTCCCATGACCATCTAAACAAAATATGTACCTTGAACTCCTCTCAGCTTAGTGTTGAAATTTAAACAACAAAAGACCGGATCTGGCAAAGTTAACATGTGAGGCTTAGTGTAACCATAATAACACAACACTTTTGTTAGCGTGTCACTAAAAACCTCAGCGATAACGTAGGTGTAAATGGAATGAGTAACATCCTTTACCTGTCAGCATGTCGGAACAGATTCACAGACTATTCATGGCCTGAAATAGTTCTGTGAAGTCACAGAATGAAAAGTGTAAGCTGTCACATGAATCTTGTACGTAACAAAGAAAAAAACTACTGGTCCCATACGTACTGTGACAATAAGAAAAAAACGACTGGATGAGCTGGGGAGGAAGATGCCCATGCTCAAAGAGGACAAGCTGCGCATTCCTAGGAGTATTAATAGCATTGTGTACATAGAATAGGAAAGAACTACTTCAAAAACATGAAAAAGTGCTACTGTTTTACTCCAAAAAAACTAGCATCTACTTTCAGATGTGAAAAAGAATTAATCTGTTACCACTTAATTAAGAAATGTAAACTTCTAAAGTGGAAAGAGCAGATACCCAAATGGCAAGCACGATAACGCTGTGTGGGACAGTAGTTTTTCAGAGGAACATAAGGAAAAGGCTTTTTAAGAACAGATAATCAATTATCTTACCATCTGCATAAGCAACTGACTCCATTCATCTTTGGTGTTTAGTCCATTACTTCTAAGTTTGACTCAGTCCATCTATCTACATTCTACAGCAAATAATCTATTGCTAGGTTTACCTCCTCTCTGGTCCCTCTGGTTGCCACTTGATGTCCTCAAAGGTATAATCATACTGCGCATAGTGCTCTTCTAGTAGAGCTTTGGGTGTGCCACAGTAGAATCTGATTTGATGCTGTAGAATTTGAGTCTTAATCTTCTGCGTTGTTTGCCCAGCGTAGACCTTAGAGCACAGGCACCACATTATATGAAGTCAATTCAGAACAAATGTTCTCATGTTCAAAAATTTTTTGCTCAAGGTAGCATTTACATCCTAAACAGCTACCACATTTAAAATGCCCTCTGACCGGTGTCAGGCTCCACTGTGATTGTATTGTGGTGGTAGGAGGGGCTGTTAGATGAGCCCTTACCACTCTATGTCTGATATTCGGACACCTCTTGAAGGAACACATTGGAAGATCTTCAAGTCTAAGCGTATCTTTGAAGAAGTGCTAGTGTTTTTGAAAATCTTTGAGATGTCATTGTTCATATGCCATTTATTGTTCATTTGTGGGTGTAAATGAGTTCTTTTCAATCTATTTTCCAAATAATGGGGTGAATAATCTCTCTTCTTCTTCTTAAATCATAAGGTCAATGAATGGTAATGGAAGCGCGATCCAGAGGGCGGAGGAGGCGGCGGCATTTTTTCAACAAGGGCAGGAGCCCTCTAAATCACATCTCGCGCTCCAGCTCCACAGGAAGCGCGATCCAGAGGTCGGAGGAGGTGGCGGCATTTTTTCAACAAGGGCAGGAGCCCTTTAAATCACATCCCGCGCTCCCGCTCCGGGGGAAGCGCGATCCAGTGGGCGGAGGAGGCGGTGGCATTTTTTCAACAAGTGCAGGAGCCCTCTAAATCACATCCTGCGCTCCCGCTCCATGGGACGCACGCGGGCGGCGCCCGGGCAAAGCCCGGGCCAAGGGCGGGCCCGTCCTGCGCCCGTTAGCGGCTGGCAGAGGCTGGGCTGGGCCACCCCTCTGAGAACTTTCTCACGCACTCAGGACTTGGTGCGTAAGTCTCCAAACAGGTACTGCATTTCTCTCCCTCGACTCCCCATGACTATATTTTTGTAGCCTGCATCTCTGCTCTCTTAAAAAAATGTCAAAAACACTGGGATAAACCCATTTACCTCTCCTTTCCTCCATTTTCCTATAAATAACTGTTAGTTAGCATACCCCCTAAGAGAATTCGTATTTTGCAGCCAACCCCTAGAGAACTCCTGTGCTTAAGGCAGTTAGCAACAATGGGAAAAAGGAAGCAATCTAGCGTAAACGACATTTCGCTTCAAAAAAATCATACGTCAATTTTGAAATTCATCTCAGGAGCTATGGGGGAAATCGACAAACAGATTACTAATGTTGAGGGAAAAATACTCACCCAGAATAGGCCATTAGTACCCCTTAATCCCCCCCATTAACAACAACTCCTGATCACTCGGCAAAGCTTTTTGAAACTGTAACCCAGACTAAAAACACAAATGGTTGTATTCAAGACGTAATTGATTTTATTTCAGACGGAGATGAGCACCCTCCCTCACCAAAACGTAAGAGGAAACCCCAACTAGCAAGGAAGGACATACCATATGAACAAGAATTGCCTGTTAATGCTAGAGCTGGCTCTCTGAAAGCCCAAATTAACGTACCCATCCAAAATGCTCAAACTCGCTCTCAAAGCGTAAAATCTGATCATAAGAACAAACCCCACACAGTGAAAGGGAAAACTAGTGCTGTAGAGCTGCCGACTGCTTTAGAAAAATTAGTTAGTTCACGCTTTGATCAAGTAATAGATCGCTTAACTCAATTGGAGGGAAAAATTGACTATTTGCTCAAAACATTGAATCCGCAATTAACAAACCCACTAGTCTCAATTACACGGCAGCTTTGCGATATTGATCCTAATGCTAGCTCCCCTCCAACGCATCAGATCCAACCACCCACTCCTCAGATTACTCAAATACAAGTCGACCCTTGTGTCTTACCCGATAGAATTGGTAATGCCCAATCCCATAAAATGGCGCCAAAAAGTGGGGAAAACGTAACTATTCCTAAAGTTTACCAGGGCACCTCTTTAACAGGGAGAGACATACTTGACCTCCCGCCTGCGGCAACCCCTTATGTGGCAGTTCTTGCAAATGTTCCCACTCTATCTGGAGCACAGGGGGAATCATGGACAGCTCTGAGGAACAAGGCCCTAAATTGGATTGCAACCCGTCTGAAACCTGGTTTGACAAATAAACTTTTTGAAGACATTAAGATGGTTAGAAGGGTGAAATGGGTGGGTAGAAACCCCAAAGTATTTAGGGGCGATTGTGTACTCCTTTCATTCAAAACCCCTATGTTGGTCGAAGACATCTTAAGAAATTCAAGTCCACATCAGATTACCGATCATGGCGTTGCCCTGCTTCCCTTGGGCTTTTTCTACACGAGTACTAAAGGCCATGATGGCCCTGGCCTTCGTCCTGAGGTCCAAAGAACCAGGCCTGAGTCGCAATACACAATTTCCACTGTGAATAGATTCTGGGGGCTCAGCATGGAAGACACAGATTGACTATTATCTGGTAAGGAACCTTGCAGGCTTAAGCACCCTATAGACCTTGTCCATTTGGGTGCTGACAATTCGGCAGCAGACCCTGGAGAAGAACGATTGGACATGGAATCTTCCCCTAGACAATCCGCCAAAGAAGCTACTGTTTTCAAGAGACCTGCCAAAAACAATCCTTACCCATGCATTGACTCCATTCGAACGTATAGAACGCAATATCACCCCAGGGAAAACTCAGGTAATTGATAAGTCCCCTGCGGGCCAGGCTAAAAAAATCTATAGAGACCATTTCTCATTTTTATTTTGGAATGTGGCTGGCCTCCGATCTAAAGTTGAGAATGAGGTCTGGTTAGAATATATCCAGCGTTTTCCCTGGGTGTGTCTTCAAGAGACCTGGTCTGTGAACCCGATTCACATAAATGGCTATAGGACACTACATACTCCTACCGTCCCCTCTGCACGGGGCATGGGCTAAGGGCGGTTTGTGTACTTTTATATCTAATAAGTGTGATATAATCAAGGACATTGTTTTAACATCTAATATGTTTTATCAAGTGGTTACATGTGACTTAAAAAATATTGCACAATTGGTGATCATCACTTTTTTTAACAATGTACCTCTTCAAGACTTTCGATCAGTACTAAACCTCCTTCAGGACGATATAGATCGAGGTTGTGATTCCTCAAATAAACAGTCCTATATTGTGTGGGGAGGCGATTTTAATATATATCTGTGTCCTCGATCGATTAAGGGCCACTGCCCTTACGCCCTTGACGGCGATGATGATCCATTACACTTCATACACAATAATCCCGGCAATTTGTTGAATGAAGTTCTATTTAGCCTTGACCTTATCCTGTGCAATAGCCTGACCCATGGAAGACCACAACTGAAACCCACCTTTAATGGCAGGCATGCCAACACGACAATTGACTTTATTTTACTTTCCAATAACCTTCTTCCTTATGTACTTGATTATAACATTCAAGATACCATATTTAGCAACCATAACCCTCAAACCGTAGGCTTCACACTTCCACAACATATTCCCATATATAGGGAAATGGAAGAGATAGTAGAATATAGTGAATTGGGAGCAAGAAACGGTTATACTATCCGGTGGTCAGAGATTGAACCCGCAGGTTTTTTTAAATGACTAGTGATTAATCATCTTAAAGAATTTAATACTTGCCTCGCAGATAACATGAGTCCACAAGATTGTATTGAGGCCTTTATCGTAATTACTGCCGGCATAAAACAGTCCCTTAAGGCAAGTTTCAGCAAACCGAGACCGAAGGAGGATAAAGGCTGGTTTGATGCTGAATGCACACAAGCCCGTAAGAATCTAAAACGTCACTTACACCTACAAAATCCAGATAAATGCCAATTAAGTCTAAAGAGGAAGGAGTATAAAAATGCCATAAAGAAAAGAAAACAGAACTTAAAAAATGAGGCATGGCAATCCCTCCATGATGCAAGCCTCCAGAATGATAATGTTAAGTTCTGGAAAATTGTTAATTCCCCGCTCCTATGTGATGGAGAAATACCAAATATTGAAATCGCCATCACGGAAGAAGAGTGGGTTGCTTTCTTTTCTGCCATATACTCCTCAGAAAATTTGGCATTGGAAACAAATCTCCCTAAATTAGACTCTCATGCCATCATTTCACCATTTACTTTAAAGGAGGTCACTGACGCTATCAATGCAAGTAAAAGCGGAAAAACCCCAGGGCCAGATGGAGTTCCAGTTGATATCTACAAATCTAATGTGCCTCTCCTGGGTCCACTATTGAAGCAGGTGCTAAGCGCCTGTTGTTTAACAACTTTCATCCCGACCTGGGCTGAGTCTATAATCATTCCAATTCATAAAAAGGGAGATCGCCATAACCCCGCATGTTATCGTCCTATTTCATTGCTCGACACACTTGCAAAGATTGCGGGACGCATCATCTTAAATAGATTACAAGATTGGGCAGAGGAAAATCACACTGTCTCTGATCTACAATACGGGTTCAGGGCCGGTATAGGGACAACGGAACAGGCTCTTAACCTAGAGATCATACTTGGTAAATATACAAGGGCCAAGTCCGGAGCCCTATTCCTTGCATTTGTCGATCTAACCTCCGCATTTGACTGTGTGGTGCACTCGAAATTGTGGCCTATCTTGCTGGACATGGGGGTTGATACTACCATAGTCCACTTTATTAGGGAACTGTACGCTGGGGCAAATGCTAAGGTTCGCTATGGGCGCCAGGGGGAATGCACCTCACCTTTTCCAATTGAACGAGGGGTGCGTCAAGGCTGTGTGTTAGCTCCCTTACTGTTTGCTCTATACATTAACAGCCTAGAGGGGACTCTATCTGATGCCTGTGGTAATCTCCCACAAGTAGGCCCTCGGAAGATCCCTGCGCTCCTGTATGCGGATGACGCTGTTTTGATGGCCCGCACCCCAATCGCTTTGCAAAGATTAGTAACAACCTTTGATAATTGTATAGATGCCTTGGGTCTTAAAATTAATCACACTAAAACCTTTTCAATGACATACTCCAGAAGTCGCATAAAGAATTGTCATATTGACTTAAAAGGCGTGCAACTGGCCGATACAGGGACATTCTCGTACTTAGGTATTGTGTTAGACGAAAAAGGCACATGGGTACAAGCTATAAAAGTGAAAAAACTGCTATTCACAAAAACCGTTACGGCGATAAAAAACTTTTCTAAAAGGGTGGGGAGAGCAACTCCTAAAGATATGATGACTCTTTACAACGCGAAATGCGTTTCAGTAGCACTGTATAGGGCAGGACTTTGGGGTTACCGGGGCTGCACTACCCTACAGCTGACTGAAAACGCTTTTCTGAAAACAGTTCTAAGCGTTCCGCAATCAACCTCAACATTAGTATGCCACTCAGAAATGGGAGTAACATACCTTACAGATCTTATTCATGTTCAACCAATTTTACTTTGGCATAAAGTATGGACCTCTGACCCTGCGAGGCTGAATAGGGCCATCATAGGAGATGCCCTAGCACTTACTCACTCGCTCCAAATCCCATGGATAAATTACACAAAGAATTCTCTTACTAAACTAGGCCACCCTGAGCTCTATTTTACTCCAGATGAATTGAAAACAATTTCCAGGAAAGACTTGAAAAACATTTGCCTCACCCACCTGACCGAATCGAGATGGGATGTGGAGGCAAATAAACATAGTGTCAGGAGAAACCATATGATACAGCAAACGAATGGTATGGAACCATACTTATGTAATGTTCTGAACCCAAGACATCGGTTCGTCCTTACACGTTTGAGACTAGAGTCCTTTCATCGCCTCGTTAGCTTTCCCTTGACTAATGACTGGTCTCCACAACTGGAAAAATGCCCTTGCGATAATGTTTCTGATCAAAATACAATGCGCACACTCCTTTTTTGTAAATATTATTTTATTCTTAGGAAAATGTATGTGACACCACTTTTAAAATTAATGCATTTTAAACAATGTCGCCCAGCTTTTTTCTATCTTTTGTCCCTTACGTCTATCATGGTCTGCAATGGATTAGCCTTATTCCTGTGTTCAGTGATTAAGGCCAGATCATACCTTGAGGTAAATGAGCGAGCTTTTTAAGCGTTATATCTGAGATCACCCCACCTGTTTTAACCCAATTGTTTATTAACTTCTTTTACTTTCTTCTCTTTTACTCTCTTATCTGGTTGTATCCATATTTATATTTACATGCATTTTTAGTATTCTCTTCTTTCGAATATCGTTTTTATGTACAATTACTTTTATGATTGTTAAAATCAATCGAATAAAGTTTTTTTTTATGATGATGATGATGGTGTAGTACAAGTGTTATAATGTATAGGTAACTGTCTATCTAATGATATAAAAACTATTTTTATGTCCTGTTTTTATAGAGAAGCATCCTCTAACATATTATGAGGGTTTTATGTTAATACAGCGTTTAGAGTTCCGAAAAATATCTTATGCTGTCTTGAATTTTATAGTCCAGGCTTTGAGACTGAGGAGGAAATATGCTTCATGAGTTATAAAGGGGGTTGGTGAACCTAATGTTTCACCTATTACTATACGTTCTTACAACCCTCATTGGACAGTCTTTATTTGTTTCTAAAGGTTGTGTTTTTATGGATGGGGAAATGCGTTCCATGATTTATAAGGGGGTTTGGTGAAGTTAAAGCTGCATTTACTGTTTAATGTTTTATGTCCTCGATGTATTGATTTTATTTGATTTAAATGTTGTGCTTATATGGTCACATAGAACACTGAATAAAGTTTATTTGATTGATTGAATGGCTGGTGAACGAGAATTGACCTACTCAAGAAATTTCTTGAGAGAGGTGTCATTTTCCAACCATATTAAAAAGACATCTATGTAATAACACCACTATGTGATGTGCTGTCTGAATAGGTTCTGATCATCAAATAAAAATGTCTGATTATGGTGATCCATGTAGATATTTGTGCGATCTGGAGCGAAAACCGCTCCCATCGTTACGCCCTTTTTCTGATAATAGCAAGGCTTCTTGAATTGATTATTTATAAGGACATTTTCTGTTTTTGCCAACTGTATCATTGTAATGTGTTTAATTTATGTCTGAATGAATCTTAAGGAACATTTTCCTTCAATGACGGTATTACCCATGTTACTAGGAACATCGGCTTCCGCGGGTTTTCGATGAATCGTAACATAACATAACATAACATAAAATACCATAACATAACATAACATAACATTTTATAAATTCGTGCACTGTTCTCTCAACAATATCCAAATAGTCCACAACTGCCACATGAAATGTTTCCAAATGATAAGTGTAATTTACAAATGTCATTTATAATACGTGATTTCATGTGTCTAGTGTTTTAAATACCAAGTATATTCGTGTAAGAAAGGAAAATATTAAGTAGGATAAAAACGTCTTTAAATATTTAAAGAATACGTTTTCTTTGCGAATAGCTGTGCAGGTTTATGCATGTAAGCAATCATTTATTCATTCGGTATGTTATGCGAAGAAAAAAAATTCCTAACTTTTTTATTCAGTTACGTTTACCGTTTCTCACCCAAGAAAGTCATGAAAACAGGGAAACCTAGCAACAGTACTAATTTATAGAATGTACACCAGATTTGCACGAAATTTAGCGCGATTTACCTTATTTATGTCTTATATTTTCCTTTGCATTTCTGCCCTGTATCTGCTGCTTAACACCTAAAACATTTTTACGTTGCTCTTACACCACAATAAATAAGTAAAGTTTTAATTGCAAAAAGTGCAAAAACGTATTTTCTGGTTTAATCTGCTAAAAGAATGGCACACACGCGTATGTTCTGAGTGGAAACTCAGAATAACAGCTATGTGTCTGTGGAATTAACAGACCTTTGGCTTTCTGTTTTCCTCTCCTATATGACTCTTGGACGAAAAGGGAGAAACCACAGAGAAGCCAATATTAAGCAGAAATTGACCTCAATGAAGTGATTATTGTGTGAACAACCATAGCTTAGCTTAAGAAAAAAATGCAATTGTATTTGTAACTTTGACATTATATACAATTTATATTTTTATATTTTTAATTGGAAAGTAAGCTAGGAAAAATGTTCCTGAGAACGATGTCCTAAAATATGAATAGATAAAAAGTGTTATGTAATCATTACATAAATTTGCCAATGCTTGAGTGAGGCATGCCATTATTTTCCACATACTATTGGTTGAAGTTTTAAACCATTTTAATTCAGATAATCAGATCTATGAAAAGCTAAATGGAACAATATAAGGGGGCAAGTATTCGAACATCTTACCAATATAGGTATAAACAGGAAAACGAAACTGTTTTTTCAAGTTTAGTGGAAAAACAAGCAGGCCAGAAAACTGTACCTTAGACAATCCGGTAATTGAAAAGATGATCTCTGCAAAAGGTAATTCAGGCAAAAAGCTGGAGCGCAATGTATTATATTTCCACAGATTTTAGCAAAATTGTGCACATACAAACAGGCACCTGAGAGTACATCATCTAAAAGCTCAGCTCATGAGACACCGCCCAATATGGATAACTGGATAATATCAGAAATGATTTCAAAATGGATCAGCGGGTATGTTCACACAACAATCTAATGTAATGCTCCCAACAACTTAACACCAACATTTCATCAGAGCAACATGTCCTAGATAATAGACAAAACTCAACAGGCAACTAAATGGAACAGCCCGTTATTGTAGTTGGGATAAGAAGAGCAAGGTGCATAATTATCCGCGTATACAGCTATGTCCACTGTGGGGAAAAGTGACTAGTACCATAAATAGCCCCAGAATGGAAGTTTCTTTAGATATCAGATGGGTCCAAGACTTTGAGCAGACACAATCTAAGCTAGCTACCAAAGCACCACACAATTGCTTTAATAAAATCACAAGTATTAGTTCTGAACAGCACAAATAAACCAGTCAATTAAAAAGAAATCTAAGAAAAAGTAGATCATAATGAACACGTGTTAGAAGAGATCCATTTTTCAGGTTATCCTGCTCTAATAATGTTTAGACAGAGATTTATAGTAAAGAGCATGTAAAGAAATGTGTCATGATCGCCTTTAGCTGTGAGATAAGAACACATAGAGATAGTATTAGAAGAGAAATTGCTATAAAGCTGTGCCAGTTCTTGTATGATTGTAACGCAAAAAAACGTAGGTCCTCATTTAAAAGCCTGGCAAATGGACCTAGTGTATATGCTGTCTGCTGTATTCCAAGTACCATAGGCTGAAATGCACTGGTAATAGAGTGGACAGGATATCTGCCATGTTTGTCACAAAGTATCCTGTCTGCCAAAATCTAAATATGGTCTTAAATTCAACAAACGACTACATCTAACCCGTATGGAACCTCCCTTTCTCAGTGCTCCAATTACTTAGCTCACAACAACATTTTCCTATCGGCTTGATGACCTGGGGCCTAAATATGTATTCCAGGGGCTGTATTATAGAAGTGCCCCCAGGGGTGCAACGGGTGTTTTTGCCCACTTTGCACACCCCAGGGCAGTTTGGTATTACAGGAGGGCCACAGGCACTTGTGAAGCCCTTTCTGTAAAACAGATATCGCTGACGCACATATTGTAATTGTAATTGTATTCAAAAAGCACTTACTACCCCTAACGAGACATTGAAGCGCTTTTCGGTGAGTAGCACACTACTACAGAACCCAAGAGGAATTAGTGGTGTATTAGTATAGGGAAATATGAGTATAGTATTAGTATTATTATGAGTTATTTTGATCTGAGGAGATGTGAGTTTGTTAGTTGGATCGATTAGAGTAATGGAAGGATAGAGGACGGAAGAATCCAGAAGTGTTAATTGGGAGTTTATAGTAATAAGATGAGGCTTGGGATGAGTAAAGGAGAGATGGAGGAGGGATGAGTCTGTGGAAAGGGGTTAGGGAGATCATAGCAGCAGGAGGGGTTTTGGATGAGTTAAAGGTGAGATAAATGAGGGAGCATTTAGTAGGGTTATTTGAGGGACCATAGTAGTAAACTGAGGTGTGGGATGAGCCAGAAGTGGTAGGGGAGGGAAGAGCTTAGGCAGGGTTATTTTGGAGATGAATGTAGTAGAGTGGGTTTGGTATGAGTCAGAATAGGGATGGAGGATAGATTGATACATAGGGCGATGGGGAGACAGAGTAAAGCTTAGAGAATAAAATGTATATTATTTTTTATATATTCATTATTTTATTTTTATATAAATATATATGTATTATGTTTTCATTTTTTGTATTTAATGTACTTATTTATATTTTGAATTTTATTTATTTATAGATTTAATTGTATTTATTTGTATTTATTTTTTCTCTAGTACAGTAGGACTAGAGTAATAAATACATAGCTATGTAAATACATAGTAAGGGAATCAATGTACAAGGAATATAATAATGGGTATAATAATATGAGAAGAAAAGTAGTATTGTACAAACACAGACATTCAAGATTTGTAATATATGACGTTCATTATTAAGTGTACTTTTCTAACATTCATTTATCTTTCTTAAATTTGTCAACAGTGAAATGCTTGCTGTTAAATAGTTAAGATAACATTTGCTCATTGTAATATAAAAGAGAAGGCAGGGTTTCATAAGTATCTAGTATAACAACTTATCTAGGAACTATGCAATGACCTGTGAACATGTTAAGCAAAGAATAATATACACACATATATGTATATTCACAGAAATATACATACACACACATTCGCACACACACACATACCCACATATATATATATATAATCTTGAGTAAATATACATTTGTTAAACAGGCTTAAAGAGTATGTGTATGATTTATTATTATGAAATAGTAACTATACATATTTCTTAAAGAACTACACATATCTAGAATATACACATAATCAGATCATAAATATTTATAAACACAGGGATTAGCAGTCCATTGCTGTTTGAATATGGTGGTTATGAAGGAAAGAGCCAACTCTTGAGTAATCTTCTGAAGACAAGATAGTTATCCTGCTTGAACAGAGAAGGATGTACCACCTATAGTCTTTTTCTTGTATGGTGGTGTTTTAAGGGGGGAGTGCCAATCATGAGTGGAGGTTTCTTTGTTGAATATATTTGGTTATTTTGTTTCTGATGAAAAGCGGTCCTGTTTCATGTATAGCTCTGTGGGTGATACTACGCAGCTTGAAGGTGGATCTTCTGGCAATGGGTAACCAGTGTAGTGCTCTTAAGGCAGGGGAGATGTGGGTTTGTGGCTTTACATGTAATAGTAGCCTGGCACCTGAGTCCTGAATATGTTGTCGTTTTTTCATAATAGATAGAGATGGTTCGTGGTAGAGGCCATTGGCATAATCCAGTTTGGATAGTACAAGAGAGATAGTAGCCTGCACCTTGTGTGGAAATCCGAGGTGAGGGAAGATGAGTCGCAGAGTCTTCAAGGTGATGAAGTTTGATCATGCTAATTTGTACACTTGACCATTCATTGTTAATCTGGAGTCCATAGTAATTCCATGGTTTTTAACTTCCTTCGATACTTGAGGAGGTGGTCCCAGATTGTCAGGCGAGGCGCACAGTGAGTCATAATTTTTCTAGTCGCCACGTGAGTATTTCTGTTTTGGAAGCATTCAGTATAAGATGGCTCCATTCAGTGCCTCTTCCTGGGCAGAATCCAGTTTGGTAGTCTGAAAGTATGGAATTGTCTTCAATGAATTGTGACATATGGGAGAATGCTGCTCTTTCTATCAGTTTGCCCAGGAAAGGTCAATTTGTAATTGGTCTGTAGTTGTTGGGGTCCTGTGGGTCTAGGTTTGTTTTCTTTAATAACAGACATATGTATGACTTTTTCAGGTCTTCAGGGAAAGTTCCTTTAGTTAAAGAATTATTGAGGCTTCTTCGTACAGGTGTGGCAGCAGAAGTAGATAAAATAATTTTCTTGAACATGTGTGGTAGACAAGGGTCAAAAGGGCAACCAGATGCCCTGCTTGTTTTGACCAAATCCATAAATTCACCTTGTGATATTTGTTTGAAGGAGTTCAAAGGCTAGTTTGGTTTACTCATGAAGGGGATTTTAGGAAACGGCTTGGTGCTGATGGTTTTCTTCTGTTTTAAATAGGAGTCCAATGTGTCTGCGTTGGTTGTGCAATGAGTTGCCAGTTTGTTTGTGAAATCTTGAGTAGTGGGATAACTTCCTTCTATGCATTTAGGACTTTGAAATTAATTGTGCTATCACCAGGCGGTGTCCCCTGGGGATGGCATGGCCCTATTCAAATGAAGGAATCCCTTTGACTCTGTACTCGCTCCGTATTATAGACGTGGGTGCAGGGGCAAAGAAGCTGTCAGTGCACCACCTAATGGCAGCCTTCTTGATGGGGGAAAGAGGGTCTTATGGATGCCATTGACATCCCCTTACAGGCAGGTACAGTCACTCACTGGACCCACCTGCAAGGGGATCTTTAATCCTCCTTAAAAGTGCAGCCAAGTTGCCGTCTGCACAGGGAAGTATGGAGCAGTTTTTAGGCAGCCACTTTGTTTTTCACTTAAATGTGCTTCCCCCAGGGCAGCGCAAGTTGGTGTCTGCCCTGGGGGCAGCGCATTCAATATAATAAGATACATTCTCCTTGTTTGCGCCAAGCTCACCTTTTGAAAGGTGCACACAGTACAAACAAGGTGAAAGGGCCACATTCTATAATCCAGCCCCAGGTGTCCTTAAAAGTCCCCCAGCTCTCTGTGATATGATGCCTTTCCCTCCCAATCCTGTACTGTGGGCATCTTAGAGTTTTCTCATTCAGGTAGAATAGAAACATACAGCTGACCACCGAAGCATATGGCTTCCACCCCTTCCAACCAAACACAATTCTTGTATGAAGAAAAAAGCTTTGAAAAACAACATATAGAACAATGTTCTCATTTCATGTTTTCAGTTAAAAAAAGTGAGAAAAGCAAAAAAGTAATAAATGCTTGAAGTAATCTCAGCCGCAAAAAATGACACTGAGATGCATTCTATTCTCTCGTTTTTGCCCACTCTGCCACACCAGCAGGAATCAACCTTGTGCAAACCGAATAAGAATAGTCTAGTCCAGGTAAAAGGCTAGGTCTCTGAAGAGGAACTCACAAAATGCCAGGTGGGTTTCAAACTTGTTGGTCTTCATCCATGAAATGCAGCTTCATTCTTATAGTATAGTGTTAGAACTGCCATCTCTTGATGGGGTTTTCCCAACCTTTTTGCTTCTGGCCTCCTCTTTTTGATCCTGTGCTGAATCTAATTTTTGGTGGCTTTAGGACTCTGGCACTTTACCACTGCTGACCAGTGCTAAAGTGCAAGTGCATGGTTTATCCATGATTGGCATACTTGATTTACTAGTAAGTCGCTAGTATAGTGAACCATGTGTGCCCAGGGCCTGTACATCAAACACTACCAGTGGGCCTGCAGCACTGATTGTTCCTCCCTCATGAGTAACCCTGTAAACATGTCTCAGGTATTTCATTGTAGTGCCTGTGTGTGCAGTTTTTAACTGCCATGTTGACCTGGCAAGTGCACCCACTTGCCAGGTGAAAACATTCCCTTTAATTTCCTGAAAGTCAACCCTAAGGTAGGCCCAAACCAGCCTGTGGGCAGGGTGCAGTGTACTCCAAAGGTAGGACATGTACTGGTGTTTTTTTTTACATGTCCTGATAGTGAAAGACTGCTAACTTCAGTTTTCACTATTGCAAGGCATATCTCTCCCATAGGGTAACATTGGGATTGCTTTGAAATATCTTTTAAGTGTGATTTTCCATTGGGGGCAGACAGAGATGTGGAGTTTGGGGTCTCTGAACTCACAATTTAAAAATACATCTTTTGGTGAAGTTGGTTTCTGCATTGTAGGTTTGAAAATGACAGTTTTAGAAAGTGGGCATTTTGGGCCAGATGTATGAACATTTTTTGCACTCGCCAACGGTGCGAATCGCAAAATTCGTCCGTTTGCGAGTGCAAAAAAGTGATCTGCGATGCATGAAAGGCATTCGCAGACCACAAAAAAGGAAATCGCTAAAATTGCGATTTCTTGCGTTGCGACCTGGTTTTGCGAGTCGCGATTTTTCGCAGAATGGCATTTTGCACATGCAAAATACCATGAAATGAAACCAGGTGGTAACCTGGTGCAAAATTTAAAAATGCATTTAAAATGCATTTTTAAATTGAACATGTAAAGCACAAATGCCCTTTTGGCATGTGTGCACCTTATAAGTCCCCCAAAACATTTTTGGGGTGCAGCAGAGGGGGCCTTAGGCCCCCAGCACCCTGGGCATTTGCATTCCCAAAATTGCGATTTCTTAAAAATCGCTATTTCCGACTCGCAAAGGGCCGTGATGATACATCTGGCCCTTTCTTCCTTAACCCTTCTGTGCCTCTGTCTTTCTGTGGAATACACTTTTGGGTCAGGATGACAGTTGGGCAGTTTGTGCATTCATCTTAAGACAGTTTCACAAAGGTAGCTGAGGTGTGCCCTCCATATTCTGATGGCCCATCACCAGGCTGACGGGTCTTCCTGAGCTAGAGTGGTGAGAGGAGCTGACACTTGCACCTGGATACGGCTGTTCCTGTCCTCACACAAAGCAGTCTCCAACCTCTGGAGTGTGTATGGGGCCAGGGCAGGAGAGGCAGGGTCTTGTGCACTAAAAAGTCTTCTCTTTGACGTTTGACTACATCAAAGACAGAAATGGGTATAAGTACTGGACCTCTGACACCACATAGTTAGAACACTTCTGAACTGAGGACATTCTGCTAGGAAGAAGAGCTGGATGCTGTAGGAGGGACTGCCACTCTGCCTGTTACTTTGTTCTGCCGGCCTGTTGCTTGCTGCTTCTGTCCTGGGAGTGAAAGGACTGGACTTTGCTTTCTATATCCTGTTTTCCAAGGTTCCCCAAGGGCTTAAACTGAGCTTGCCTCCTGTTGAGAAGTCTCAGGGTCCTCAAAGACTTCACCTGCCAGCGTCTGGGATCTCTTGCTGGGAGTCCTGACTTGTGAAGTGGTACCAAATCCAGTTCCTCTGCCCTTTGATGTGAGCTCTGGTGCAACCAAGAAGAAGCCAAGGACATTGATTCCAGATCAGCTTTGGAACTGGTGCCGCTCTTTAACTCTTCACCGCTGCTCACACTGGAGCCATAGTCCCTGCTGAGTGTAACGACCGTGACCTGTAACACAGGCCCAGAGCCACTGCAGAGCCTCCCAAATCCTGCCACAGCATGAGTCCCGAGTGCTGTGTCCCGTGTCCCTGACGTCCGTGAAACTAGACTCTGCTGCTCCAGGACCTGTGCCCCGTGGCATGATCGCAAAACTGCAAAGTCCATGGCTCGCATCTTGGCCAGCTGGAATTCATCAACCTGCCTTGTTGTAAGGAAACAACACCTCACCACCGATGCCGCATCACCTCCCCTGCAACTGTAAGGAACCAACGCCTCACCTCCCCTGCGTAGGAGTACAGAACCAATGCCTCACCTCCCCAGTGGCAGTAAGAAACCGACTCCTCACCTGTCCAGTGACGCTTCACCTCCCCAACCCAGTGCAACATATTTGTTTCCTCATCGTTTTTCAAGGTTCTGTACCTGGGGTCCGTGCGACTCCATGACTGGCTCGGGCTCTATCACACGTAGCAACAACTTTGTCAAGACGCTGTGATAGCCCCAGTTGGAGCTATTGTGTTTCTAAGTGTTTTACTAAGTAATCTTTGAAAATTTTTATCTTTCTATGTGTATGTTCGATTTTCGTCATTTTGGTCTTGTTTTATTCAGATGAACATTGGCTATTCTTCTAAAGTGGTGTGGAGTACTTTTGTGGTGTCTTCACTGGGTTACTGTGTGTGTGTGTGTGTGTGTGTGTGTACAAATACTTTACACATTCCCTCTGAGATAAGCCTGACTGCTCGTGCCAAGCTAGCAAGGGGGTGAGAAGGGGTTATCTCAGCTGTGTGACTCCCTTACCCTGACTAGAGGCAGGGTCCCTACATAGATAGGGTGCAAACCACTGTCAACCAGAGACCCCATTTCTAACATACAACAAGAACGAATCCCACGTTTGGGCATCCCCATCATGTCTAGCACATCTCACTGAAAAAAGCTAACTTACATTTCGTGCTGTCATTGGTGGGGCTGTGAATAATTCTGTCATTTCATTGATCACTTATTGCACTGTTTTACACAAATCCTTATTTTTTTTCTTTAAATTGTCCTAAGTGGCATTGAGAAAGGGAAAATATGGCAATATGTGTTTAGGAAAAAGGAGAGAAGGTAAATGAATGGTAAAGAAGTGTAAGAGAAAAATCCCAACCCACCTATCAGCAATCACATTTATTTGAAATGTTTATTCTTAAATTTTGGCTGAGAATTTTCTCTGCACATACTGGTTTCCTTTTCAAGGTTCCACTAAAAAGAACAATCATCCTGACAAAGGGCTCAAAAGACAACAATTGTCTGCCAGCACAATGCATAGTTTTACATCAATGGTAATTATGGTATTGAGAAGGTTAAAGGAGCGATTAGGCTGTGGTGTGGTTTGGAAAAAAACTCTCAACCCTTGAATTTAGAGACATGTCTTCTTATGCTAGCAGAGTCTGCACAGAACTAAAGTAAACTGAAACTTTGCGCCTGCTCTGGTTATCCACTGGAAAAAGAGCTAAAAAATGCATGCCTGGATTAACAAATTTTTGACAGAATGTGGCATAATAACCAAAAATTCTGCACTATCTTGCTTTAAAGGAAGAGTAAAAAAATGCATCATATCTACTGATATATGTCAAATTTTTTGCTGTCCACTTGTGCAGGCACTATACACACACACCATTGTGCCATATTCGAAGGGTGTGTAGGTTTTGTTTTAGAAGGAGGCTGCAGCAAATTAATTCTGCTCATTTAGTTCATCAGGATTTGTCTCATTACCTGAGTCCTACTCACAATAATCACAAAATTCATGGTTGTTGCACTGAGTGTGCTGAATGTCAGCATCCACCATTTAAAATAAGGTCATTGCTGCACAAGTAGGGTAAGATGCACTGGGGTGATTACACAACCAAACGAATGTGCATACATATGTCGGCCACTGGTGTGAGTTTACTGTTGTGTGCAGCTTAACATTTACTCACAGGTAGCTTGTCACAAAAGGGACTCTGGAAGGATTGGTAATGACCTTTGGTAGGCCTTATATTATGAGTGGGCATTCGTAGTGTACGTCTGTATTGTTTACTGAAAAATATGTGGTGCCTTCTCTGTACATATAGGTGAAATCTGTCCTAAAGTGCAGTTTTGCTCTGCTTAGGCCTACAGGGCCCATCAAAGGTACCAAACTGGGGTAAAACATGCACACCAAGTTTGAATTGGCATTCCCACTAATCCACTTATTATAGCTCTTCAGAATTTGTCAGATTCCCTGACTCAGATCATAATCAGGTTCCAAGGTTTCCCCCTCACCCTCCCTCAACGTGGCCAAGTTAATTACTCTACTTAGAGGCAGAAAGATCAACGGCCTCCCCACACATAAGGGCAATGAACAGTGGTTGCCTTAGTTCATGGGAAAGGATGGGTGGGGAGAAAATATGCATCTGATAATTAGCTTGACACAAAGCACCTGGGCTGGGACAGTCCAGGCTCACTGAACGAGGAAGCCCAGACACCTAGAGCTAACACAAGAGAATCTCACCTTTAAAGTTTTGTTTGGGAGGGATCAGGCAGTGGTGTCAGCTAGGGACAAGCTGTGGCCCTCAGAGGAGCTCCTACCAGCCCTAATTATCCCAGCATGCTGTGTAGGAGGGTTGGGACACCGATGGAAAATGGTGTGGCATCATAGGATTGGCCAGCGGTGCTTGCCCCCTAAAACTTTCCACATGCACTAAAAACCCACCACAATGGACAGACAGATGAGAAAGACCTGGACCTAGGAGTGACAACAGGTGAAAAGATGCTCAATTTGTAGGAGAAGCCACCTGATGCCCTGCAAGGATGGACTTTGACTGCAGCTGATCCCCAAAACTATGATGGGTATTACCAGTAGAGCAGGCCCCCTTTTGTGCTCAGAGGACTATTTGGGTGAAAGGACCTGGCCATCACTGCCACCCAGTTGCTCTTCAATGAACCAGGAGGCTCTGGAGCCTGGGGATTGTAGAAAGGACGGTGTTCTGCTGACTGGTTGTGGATGGGTGGTGCAAGATGCCCCCCCCTGCAGGAGAGGAAAACCAGGAGCTAACAGAGGACAAGGCTGGAGCAGGGGGCAGACAATCCAGTTCCTCACTAAATGCACCCCTTACAAGGCCAGGAGGCCTGATGGAAAAGTGCCTGGTGACTACACCTGGCCGCTAGGAGCAAAATGAGCCCATCATGAAGAAAATCAGCCATACAGGCCCAATGATATGAAGGTTTGAAGTCTGCCCCTCTTTAAACAGAAAAAAAGCAGGAAAATGTGTGCAGGGTGCAACAATGCCTTTTCTTTGAAATTCCCCTGGGGAGGGACAAGTCCCCAGGTGTTGATGTAGTGCTCCCTACAGTATTATCTATTTTTTTGCCCATGGAGGGGTGTGTATTTTTAACCCCTCCCCTGACTTACTGTCGGCCATGGAGACCTCATACCAGGGACCCAGTGTATTAGTTGTTGTGTCTGTGTTCCTCACCCCCCCCCCAAACCAATGAAGGAATGAGGAAGACTCATGGGACAAACTGGAGCCCCTGGAAGCATGAATGGTGCCCTCCCAGACTCCCTATGCCCATGTCTGAAGGGGGATGCACCAGTTAGTAGTTTCCACACACAGGGAGCATGGGCAGGCTTGGGAACATGTTGTACCCTGTATAGGCAGTGAGTGTGTCAGAGGGTTGGGCAGTCTGCCCAGCAGGGTGGAGTGGGCTCCTTGCACTACCCACCTTGCAACAAATGGCAGGAGCACCCTGCCTACTAAGAATGGAGTACTGTGTGAGACTGCCTGTTAAATATAAAATAAAAGAAAAGAAAATGTAACTCAACTAGAGGTTTCCAGTTTCCACTCATAAGAAAAATGTAAAAACACTGGCGCACCCCATAATGTCCCATGAGGGGGCCACTGTGCATACCTGCTTGCTTGTGGTACCCCAATTGTGGAAAGGGGCACCAGCAACATCTACACAATGCTTTGTGTGTGCTAGAGGCAGCAGATTCCAAGAATGTTCTTAGGAAATTAACTCTAAGTTTCCTGGGGCCTTGTATGGATGACCCTGGGGACATTTTTATTGTTTTTAAGCACTCTTAGAACTGGAGCTATTGTGCTCTGAAAATTGGGAATCCCTGGTGGTTGGTCCTATGGCTGCAGTTTCTGCACTACAGATTTTTAAGAATAACTCAAACAGATCTTGTTTTCAATTCAACTGCTTTAGTGACAAGATGGATTTTGTCAAATGAACCTTTGACATTATAATGAATGCTTATGACAGTTAGTACTGGTTCTATTGCTTTATATGATGATGCAAGGTTGAGCCATGACATGTTCTGATTCTTTTAATGTGGAAAAACCCTGACAAAGCCAGTAGGTTTGCCTTATATGTACCAACACCCCTTATAATTTGTTACATTGACAAAGAATAACAGGTGACTCTCTGACAAAGTCACTAGACCTGTCTTTTGTCCAATGACACCTCATTATATTGTGATGTGCTATATGGTATAAGTGGGGGAGTAGTATGATTATGGGGTCTAGGATGCACTAGAGTGTCATGTGATATGAGAGGGTCACCAAACGGGATTGAAGAAGTGCTCCTTTTGGGAGGCTGCATAGAGCTCCTGTCATGCTCCACAGCTGGAAGGAGGAGCAAACAGAGCAGTGAGCTTTTGGCCAGCAGAACCTCTGCCGGTGAAAGCTGTACAAGCTCCTGACCTAGGTGTTGTGTCACAATCTCTACAGAGCGTCTTATGAGTGTGCAAGGCTGTGCTTTGAGACAGTCGTCATGAGATCCTCCTGCAAATCAACCTACCCGATTTTTGCACCTCTTGTAAAACTGCCCCCTTTTGATCAAACTTTGCCACCCTTGGCCACAGCTAACATTGGTTCTGGGCTTAAGAGTTCACCACACAATGAGCTATTGCCACAGGACAAGGAGTTGTCAAACTGTAGCAGCCCTCAACGTGCCTCTGCTTTAAAAGTTACTAGCAAAGCACTAGTTACTGTATCCCTGAGGGCTTAAACCCACAAACGCTCCTTGTCCAGTGGGTACAAGCAGATCAATTGATTCAAGCAGAGTTTTTGGCAGAGCGATAAGCAGGCATCCTAATCCACCCCACCCCTCACCCTTGGCTATGTTTCTGCTCTGCAACAAGTTCTAGGAGAAATTTGTGAAATGAGAGCTGCCCAGACCAAGGCCCATAAAAAAAATCAGAGAACAGTTAAATGCCATAAATGAAAACATGATCCAAGGCAATACTCATATGGAACAAGCAACACAGAGGATTTCTGTCTTTAAGGACAATTTTAAGAATTTAGAAAGTTGGGCTGCTAGAACCAAAACCCAAGGCCTAATTGAGCAAAATACAGGATAGGGCTCGCAAGTCAAATCTACATTTTGTTGGCATACCTGAAAGTCAGGAAATTGTTCAACAATCTGAGTCTGGCTTTGATTAAGACTTATGTCATTCTTTAATCATTGGCAAAATATCGAGATTTTACAGTCATGTGCGCTCATAGAGTACCTACATGTGCCCCCTAATGTTAAACATCCTTGAATAATTTTGGTCAATTTTGGGGCCAATCATATCAAAAAGCAGATAGTCACCCAAGCACTACATACAAAATCCTTTCAAACCACAGACAACTTCTTGTTTTATATTTGTATGCTTATAGACATAAGGAATTCAAGTATGTGGTTGACGCAATCAGGCAAGCTGGTGCTTAAGCAGGTCTGGTTCAGCTGTTGATGATGAAGGCCATCCACATGGGACAATTTTACGTTTTCACTTCAGTGCAGTAAGCAACTGACATTTTGGAGAGTATAAATTCCTCAATAGCCATGGACTACCAGCTGTTATCCTTTTATCTTCTCTCCACTAGTCTCCCTTTGGTGATTCTAGCTTTCTTCCCATTTCGTTTTATGACATTTGAATTGTATATTGTGTGTTTTCAATTTGTTTACTCAAAACAATGACCCGATGATTTAAGTGATATTACTGGTTATGTGAGAGGTATATTTTGTTTCACAGGGCAGCAAATAAGATGTAAGTACCTTATGCGGTCATGCACCCATTCCACTCTGGATAGCAATTCTGGGTACCCCACCAAGGCACTCAATAAGGGGGGGCTTCCACAAGGGAGGTCACTATGGGGAGGGGAGCGAGGGAGGGTGGAGTGGTATGCTAGTCGGAAGCCCTGACCGGGGACGTTTCACGAGGATTTGCAGGGGGGAGTAACTGGGTGCGGGATGGTTCACCTTAGCAAACAAAATAAAAGTCCAGTTTGAATATTTTCAGCAAATGGCAATTAGAAGTGTGCAAGTGAGTTCCTGCATCTGGTATGAAGAATTCAAGGTTGTAGTGCTTTAAGAGTGGAGACCGCTCTTGTATTGAGTCTAGCTAGGCTTCCCTCCAAACAAATAAAGCAATTATGACCCTTAGAGTTATAAAAGTAGCCTTCTATAATGTAAACTGACTCAACAATAAGATTATGTACAGCTCCATATTGGCATGGTGAAGAGCTTACAAGGCGTACATTATATTTTGTCCGGAAACCCACCTTATATCTGCTGTGCCTTAGCCAAGTATTACAGGCTATATTTCTCATGTGTTCTGTGTGCCAGCTAACGCAGCGGTGAGAGGAGTGGCCATATTGATTTCCAAGACATTCCAGTGTGACGCGCAGCAGGTGATAAGGATTCTGGGGTGCAATGGATTTGGGTTACTGCTGTGATACAGCAGCAACTTGTCAATTTCATAAGCTATCATAGCTTTAGTGAAGATAACATTACCACTCTTGAAGAAATATATAAGCTCAGCAAACAATCCAGGGCGCTAGTTGGGTGCTTGGGGAGATTTTAATATCATTCAGAATGTCAGACTTGACTGCTCCTAACCCAATAAACAGTAAAATAAGCTCAAATCATTTTGATTTCTGCTGAAGTTAAAAAATGAGCTCCCATCAACAAATCCACGGTGGTTGGCCTATCCACAGGGCAAAACATATACTTTCTTTTCTAAATGTTTAAATTTGGCTTCCAAGCTCAATTGTTTTTTTTTAGGATCACATTTTTGGAATAGAGCTAAGACATATTTTAGCTAACGCCTTCTCTAACCATTCAGCTCCCACTGTTGAGCTGGTAATAGAGGATCCTAGGGCAGCTCACACCAGAGGGTGCTTTAACAGGTCTCTTCTACCAATGAGACATGTGTTGCAAGTATGTGCATCACATTAGAGCAACATCATCACTGCCTCTTGTTTCTCTACAAGGGGCCACTAAAAGTCTTTATACGAGGTGAATATATCTCTTTTAAAGCACAAATAAGCAAGTAACATATGGTGGGCATGGCAAACTGCCTAACAAGACGGCTGCCCACTGAAGTGGCTCCACCACCCATACTATTAAATCCCCCACCATTCATGCATGAATCTTATCCCTCCACCCAGTCAATGCCTACCTTTGATGCAGAGAAAAAGGGGGAGATTGTCGAGGAAGCTGGAGATCCAGGAAAATGAATCAGAAGTGAGGCTGTGGCTTGCTCTGACAACATGGGCCTTGGACCCCATTAATTGAGTGTGGTGCCTGAGGTGGAGTCAGATCGGAAGGCTCTGCACCCGGTGTGGGCCTGTAATAACATAATCACCAAAGACGTCCCCATTGGATACATGCAGGAGTCCCTGGATGCTTGGGACTGCTCAGGCTGGGTCTTTAGCCTTGGACACCACAAACAGCTGTGGCGGGGGCATGAAGCACCACATAACAGCCCCCAGGTGAGTGTGAGGAGCCCTTTTTGCTGACAGAGGCAGCCTAAGTGAGGGTGAGGAGGGCCAGATGCAGTGGGGTAGGCTGGAGACCAGCGTGGACCCACCGCAAGGCCTTGGACTCTCAGGTAAGAGATCACATTGTTTTTAAATCACGCTTATGTTTTAACCATACTTATGTGTTTACAACTGGGAATTTAGTGAGTCTTGGTTAGTGGGAATCTAACGATTATTTCACTCACTTTGTCTGTGCTACTGCTCTCTTTTCCACCATGGTCTGAACTGGTTGCTGTGGAGAGAGCTTAGTTTTGACACACTTCCTGCTGGCAGTAGGGTTAGAAGTCTAGCTGCTCACTTGAGGGAATTATAAAAGCTGATGGCGGCGCTGACAAGCAGAGGAAGCACACAGCGGGTGCACCAATGGCACACCAAAGGCAAGCCCGTCTGTGCCCGTCTGTGCTTGTCCATGTCTGCCTATCGCCAGGAGCCCAGACACCTACCCTTTTCAAACCACAATGCAAGTATTCTACCAGAATTACCTACCCTGCTGCTGAACTATACCATATATAAGACTTTTGCAAAGAATTGATACTGGCTGAGAGTTACTGTAGCATTATCTTCCCTGATTACCTAGAAGGTCCTGTTGTTTGTTTTCTACTGTAATTTTCAGTGCTCTGGTGAGGCTCCTAGAGAAACATTTGTGGATACAAGACGGAAGATCTGCCCCAATAGGAAACATCTTACTATCCTTCCTGCTTCTCCTGTTAATACAGCTTGCCCTGCTCCTCCTCCGGTGGCATATTGATCAATTGCTTCCTACTAAATATGAGGTCCCTTCCTAAACATACAATAGAACTTTGGGACCTGCTTCTCTCCTCTCCTCATTGCCCAAAACTGGATTACTACCGGAAAGTTTGTAAAACCTCTTTGCACTACCAGCAATTGCGATGGACCTCCCTGATAATTACCAAATACTTAGATTAGACAGCGAGAGCAGGTCTGGAGGTGGAATAGCCATTGTCTTTGAAGAGACATTCACAATTTTGCTCATAAATTCTCTTAGTACTGACTGGGCAGAGATATGTATTTTAAGTTCAATTTTTTCCCAAATGAATGTGAACATGGTGCCTTAGTTTATCGGCCAAAAGGAAATAGATGATGGATGGAATGCTGATCGATGCAAACATTCATCCCCAGTCAAATATCTGGGTTTAATCTATCATTTTTTTGACCACCACACCACCCCAGTTTAGACCCAGCCATATACAAATCATTATTGACCCTGTTCACTATGTGAACAGTCCTGCCAATAGTGCCAAACCAGGTCCTCCCTGCACTGGAAGCAAGTATCCTGGGACCTGTTTCAGGGTATCACCCTTCATCAGTCAGGCTAGTCTGAATCCAGTGGCGCAGTGAGCAGTGGACCATCGTCTGGGCATACCCTTTCCACTTTGGGTGACACAAGCAAAAAGCACAGATGATGGACGGAGTGCTGAACAATGCAAACATTCACCCCCCAGTCACAAAGATCTGGGTATAATCCATCATTCTTTTGCCCAACATGCCACCCCAGTTTGGACCTAGCCATATGCAAATCAGTCTTGACCCTGTTCCCTATGGAAACAGTCCAGTCCAAACTGACAAGCGTTGAACTTTATTCCTACGTGGATCACACACAATTTTTACTGACTTTTGACAATGACCCAATTATTTTTAAAGAACGCTTTGTCAGGCTTGGGAGCCATTGCCGCTTAGATGACTGACAATTGTCTCTAGCTAAATGCTGGCAAAACTGAGGCTATGTTATTCGGGAATGGCCAAAGATATGGGCTCCCGATTGGTGGACATCTGAATTCAGTAAGGCTCCTAGCCCTAAAATAGCTGTTAAAAATCTAGGTGTTCATCTAGGCCAATCCTATACTATGATGGTACAAGTTCTCAACACTACATGGATTTTTTTTAACATATTGTGATTGCTGAGAAGGGTCTTTCCACTCTCAGCAAGGAAAACACTAGTTTAAGCTCTGGTTATGAGCCACATGGACTTTGGAAATGCCTTACTGGCCTCCGTTAGTGAGACTTTACTACCTAGTTTACAGGTTGTGCAAAACACGGCTGCATGTCTTATATGCAATGTCCCTGGAAGGATATCATCTTCCCCTCTCTTACACTCTCTGATAGGTTGCCCATACAGAAAAGGATTATTTTTAAAATTTGTTGTATGACTCATAATTTGATTACTGGGAAAGGGCCTATTTATCTATCCTCTAAGCTTACCACTATTGACCACTAAACACCTTACCTTCCTGCAAGAAAATGCTGCTTAATGTTTTGTGGATCAAAAAGTCCCGATCCGGGAGCAGATACTTTTCCTACCTGGCCCCCTCTTACTAGAATGCTCTTCTTTTTTACACATTTGCCAGTGCTCAGATCATACCACATTCAGGAATTTACTTAAAATGTTAATATTTTAATTCTTCCCTTGCTTTGTAACTGCAGCCTTTAATCCATAGGGCATCTGCATCGAGATACCCCTCCAGGGTTGATTCATGCACAATACAAGCTAAATTACTGTAGCAAGACAATAGCTGGCAGCTGTTAGAACTAGCCTAAGGTAGTGGAGGAAGTGCCCACCAGAGGGCTTAAATAAACAATTTCCTCTGGTGTACAATCGTGGCAAAAGACTTTGGACTCCATCATAGAGGGGAGCCGAGAGGCCGACCCACTTGATGTTTGGAACGTCTTCTTTGCTGGTCTGTGAGTAATCACATACAACTTGTGGATCTAGGTCTGGGGTGCTTTCTTTATACTCATCTTTGGCTTAGGGCCATATGGGTGCTACAAGGGGCTAAGGTTCAGAAGTTCTCCTGACCACCCATCTCCCATTAGGTGGTGGGAAACCTGGACATCCGCAAGGAGTGTTCCACTGGCAGGGACATCCTTGGTAGGAAGCAGCGACTATCACCGTACATCCGAGTACAGACCTTCAGAGATCAGGGACCATAATGACAAGTGGTAAATGGGCAAATGCCTCACAACAAACAAAGTTTGAAAAATACACCCTCCATGTCAGAATCTCACCTTGTTTTCCATGGGAGCGAGAGAAGGACACAATGCAGGCTCCCAACTTCACCCGTGACCAAGGCAGTCCAACAATAGTCAAAGCTTATCAAGGGGGATGGGGTAGAAGAGAATGGAAGAGAAAAGAAACAAGTGTCCTTAGGAGACTGTGCTGTGGTGCTAGTGTCAAACCTCGGGTTATTCAAAACTCTTCTTCATAGAAAATAAAGAAAAAGAGGAAGTCTGTAACGTCACCATTTTTAGTGAGTGTTTTAATGTATATATACTGTTCTATGTATAAATAAATACCTTAACAATTCCCCTCTTCCTTTTATAAGTGGAAAAAGATAATTGCAGCTAAAATGATGGTTTGTGTATCTAAGTGGAAAAAAGAGAGTACATGTATATACGGTAAAGAGTAACAGGAGGGATTAGAACCTGTATTTCCAATAGTAAAGCATTCCTCAGGTATTACAGTTCCTTTTGTAGGTAGGCTCAAAAATACTGACTAGAAATTTAGACAAAAGAAAGAAATTAAAAGAAATGAGAGAACATAAATTCATGCATGTATTTAATTTCTAGTCATAAGTCAAAAAGCAAAAATAAAGAGCCTTTAAAAGTGCACAGATAAGAAAACAATGTGTAACTTATTTCAAACCATAGAGATCATCATATTCGCAGTATCTTTGTCCTTTTAAGGTAAGCCATCAGAGACTAGAGTTCATAATACAGAATCCACAGTCAAGATGCAAGTACAAATAGGTACAGTTCTGTTATCGCTTTTTAAACACATGAGCGCACAGAGTGTGTTACCCTCAGCTTGGGATCTGCAGAGCGTTGATGATATAACAGGTTTCTTCTTTGGTTTTTCAGGATATCCAGGACTAAACTGCAGGAGCAGCTGACAAAGGAATACGATAAAGAGGAGGAAATAATGCACAGCATGAGATGGACCCAAAGAGGAGCCGCTGAGAACTCTGAAGCAGCGTGCAAGGGACCCGGAAGCAGGAAAAGTGAAACCGCTGGCAGGGAGCTGCTAGCCGGGAACAACTAGAACGTCAAGCAACTTCTTGTTCCTGTATGCCCATTTAAATTAGACGAACTCCACCCGTGCTGCATCTGGAAAACGGTTTGTGGCAGGCATGACACTGCCCAAGGAAATGTCTAGGGCAGCAGCGGTGAGGGGTCCACAGGACCCCAGAGGAGGCTCCTCCCAAAACTGTGAGAACCTCACACTGAAAGACATTATGGCAGCAAAACAGGGGGTCCGGGGCTCCCTGGAGACATACATTTACTCTGTCACATCAGAAGCTTATCAGGGGTGATCTTTGCAAAATGGGAAAGAAAGTGAAGGAAGCAGGGAACAGCCATCAGGATGGAAACACAGACATTGAGATATCAAGTAGACAGCCTCTGGGAGAGCATGGAGGTAGTGAAGGCCAGGCTGGAGGACATTGCAGGTCGCTCCCGAAGAAATTACGTTAGAGTAGTTAGGGTCCTGAAGTGGGCAGAAGGGACAAGGGTTGACCTCTATCTTGAGGATCTTATCCTAAAAGAACTGGAGCCGAAAGTTCTCTCTAAATTCTTCTCAATTGAACATGCGCACAGGGTCCTTGGTCCTCCAACTGGACCAGGTGCACTGGAGAGCACCATCATTTCCTACATCTTTAATCACAGAGTCCTTGATGCTATCCTCTAGACTTCCCCCTGGGGGCTGCCTCTTAAGTATGAAAATGTAGCTATCAATTTCTTCCCGGCCGTCACCCTCAGAGTCCAGGAGCTCCGCTGCACTTTCAATGAGGTGAAAAGTATATTGAGACAACACAACCTTAAATATTAAATGATGTTATTGGCAAATTTGAGAGTGGTGGCGGAGAGAAAAACTTGGCACTTTGGATCCCAGGATGAGGCCTGGAACTGCCTCAAGGGATGGAAGCCTGCTGGGGGGAAGAGGGAAGGCAGTCGGGCCGAGCTACGATACAATGTAGGGATGGAGAGAGACCACATTAACACCAATGAGGCAGGGAAGGCGGTGCAGCAATTACCAGTGAGGATGGACTCACAGGATCCCTGCCTGGGGGGGAACTGAGGGGCCTCAAGTGTTGCCCCTGGTTGAAGCCCTGAACAACCAGCACTTACCTAAAACACACATAGGTGATGGACACTATGAGACCCTGAGAAGATCAGCATACTACAGGGTTAATGGCAGACTTGCCTGCCAATTGGCTTTTAGCAAGACAACAGGTTTACAGTAGGACAAAGAGGGAGTGGCAGAAGGGAGCTTAATGTCTGGTTGGACCACTGTATTCCGGTGTAATATATTACTGTTGAGGCTACAGGCACTCTGCAATGTTGGGGGGGTGCAGTTCTAAGTCTGCCATAGGGTTGCATGTAGTGGGGGATTGGTTGGAATACTGTGCTTGTTGATTTGGTTACTTATTGTTTGTTTTCAACCACTGTCAATTGCACTAGAGATAGGTGCTGTCTGGGCCTTCCTTGCCAAGCCCTGGGATCTGAGATACTGGTTGGTTGCCCCACAGTGCCCATGGGCGCTGATGCCACAGATCCACATTAGTTGGTGGAACCTCCTTGAAGATGATGTCCTGGAATGGTAGTGGGCTTGGGGACAGAATTAAGAGGGGAGTGGTACTGCAATATCATTAACGCCACATTCTGAACATTAATCTGTTACAGGAAACACATGTTAGGTAACACATACCGAGCTCTTGACACATGGGGCTATAAAATGATGGCACATGCAGGTTATAAAGCTGGATGTAGTGGAGTAGTGGTCTAATAAAATGGATGCTTCCTTTTATGGTACAACACATGGCCAGACTAGCATTGGAGATTTTATCGCACTGGCGGGGTGAGGATAGGGGATACCATGCAATGCCTGCTCAGTACATGTGCCGCTACGCATAAACACCTCCACTCTCCTTGTCCTGAGATCCCTGCTACTGCAACTACCAGTCAAAATGCTACTTGTGGGCGGTGGCTTTAATTGAGTGGTCAGCGAGCAGTATGATTGCTGTCCCCATGACACAGAGGGATGGCCCAGAATCCACCTTCAGGTTTTCTGACCGCCTTGGCAGAGGGTGATATTTGGTGTGCACACCCATGGGGGACAGCATTACATTTGTCACTTGGTTGCAAATGGGAGCCTCTCCCGCGTTTATTAGCTCCTCATACAACACTGACAGGTGCATCAGTACTTAGGTTCCTGACATTTAGAAAGGGGGATCTATGACCACTCCCTGGTGTGGGCAACGTTCACTTGGAGGCCCGGTTCCAGTGGGATGACCCGACCGCAAAACCCCTAGTACTTGAAACAACAAGTTATATGAGAAGGCCTCATCAAAAGTACAAACCACTACTTTAAAGAGAACCTAACTTCAGTTGATTATGCAAAAACTCTCTGGGAAGCATTTAAAACTGCGGTTAGAGGTCAGGCAATAACTCTTATTTCATCCTTAAAGAGAGACTAGAGGTCCAAACTTGATGATCTTGAAGGGGACATACTGATGTAGAAGCAATTCCTCATGACAGAAAAGAAACCAGAAGTGAGACATACTCTGGCTATAAGACAAAGGAAATATAATGACTTGGCCACTGAAGCCACTTGAGCGATTCATCGCACCACGAACCACCACCTACTTGAAGTTGGGAATAAAATGGGCAAGCCTTTGGCTTGCCTTGATAAGAGAGATTAGTCTCAAATCTAGATTCTAGAAGTCAAAACAGAGATAGGAGAACTGGTCAGGGAAAGGGATTGTAGAGCAGGGGCATTCAGAGCACACTACTCCTGGCTATACTTCCCAGATGTAACTACAATGGCCAATGATGCAGTGCCTTTTTCTAGTACATTCACCTTTTGGGTGTGGCGGAGGCAGATTAGGATTTCTTAGACAGCGGTAAGGGAGCTCTACTCCCGGAAGGCCATGGGCCCAAACTATATCTTAATTGAGCTATACAAAATATTGGCAACTAAGCTTGCCCGCCACCTCTCAAAGATATAAAAAGAGAGTAGACAGTGGGGTTCTTTACGGGATCAGAGACTTGCAATCATAGTGTCATACACAAAGAGGGGAAGCCGCTGGATGACTGCATCTCCTACAGACCAATCTTGCTCTTAAACGCTGAGGTTAAATTATTAGCCAAAGTGTTGACTATGCAACTCAATAAAGTGATCTGCTCCCTGATCCACCCGGATTAGTTGAGATTTATGCCCTACCAGAGCACCATGCTTAATCTTCAACACCTTTATGTGGTACTGGGCCAGAGGGCTAAATAACACGAGAGGGCCCTGGTGCTGTCCCTGGATGCCAAAATGGCCTTTGACACAGTGGAATGGGACTATATCTTTGCCATATTGGCCAAGCTAGGCTTTGGCCCCCACTTCATGCAATGGGTCTGCCTGTTCTATACTGGCCCGATGGCAAAGGTTAAGATTAATGATGGTCGCTCTCAGGGATTTAAACTCCGGAGGCATACCTGGCAGGGTTGCCGCCTGTCCCCGCTGACTTTTCCTTTGGCCCTGGAACCTTTCTTGGCATGGATGGCACAGAATCCTTTTGTCAGAGGGCTGCACTGGTGGGGACATTGGGGAGACAAAATGTCACTTTATGCGGATGAGGTGCTCCTCTACGATGCTGACCCAGCGTTAACACTGGTGAGATTGATGCAGATTATTACAAATTTTGGCAAATATTTCCATTACACTATGAACTGGCATTAATCCCTGATATATCCGCTTATAAGTCGGGTCCCACAGCTGCCACGGGATAGTGTGGCTACTGTGGTATTAACAGGCTTCCGTTACCTGCACCTGCACTGCAAAACACCTTATAAAAGATCCTCAAATCTTATTTCAAAGTGATCAAGATAGAGATCTGGTTGTTGCAGTGGGATGGGGGCCAGCGAGAATTTCACCATCCAAGCTTACAAGGGGCTGGTTTGATGGAGGCATAGCTCTGCCTGATATTCAGAAATACTAGTTGGTGGTGCACCTGAGCACATTTAAAAACTGGGTGTTCCTGTTGCAGACAGAGCCGGTGCTCCTGAAAGAGAGGTATGTTCTGGGAATGCAAGGATACCCAAAAGCCCTATATGGTAGTGGGAGTGTGACTGACTTGCATGATGCCATCAGTGTGGCAGTGAACCTCTGGAAGGAAGTCACAGCCTACCTGTGGTAAAAAAACACTGTTACACAGCTAACACCGCTTTGGGATGCTGAGATTCTAGGTACACTGTGAAGGCAACAAGGTTTTCACAAATTGGCGCTATATAGAACTCTCCACAGTGTGGGACATATGGACCCAGGTAGACACTACCTCCCTGCCCGACTTACAGAGAGAAGCACCTTCTGAGACATATTGATATATACAATTCCGGCATGTGCTCAGAGCGGTTCTGCCATGGGAAATAAACTGGTGGAGTCCTACCCACTGAAAGACAGACTGCTTGAAGATCCCATGCCCCAAAAAACCACATCACTGACCTATAAAAAAAAGTAGACCACACACCTGATGCTTTGCAACGCTTGAGAGGTCAATGGGATTGGGAGATGGTTGGCATTGGAGATGGAGAGTGTGAACAGGCCCTCACGTCCCCAAGGGAGTTGGTCATATGGTCAGGCTTCTGACTGGTGCAGTTACGGATATTCCTTTGCTCCTACTATGCTTGGATGACTATGGTAAAGATGGGAAGGGCTACGGACGCATATTGCTTAGTCGAATGTGGGCGACTGAGTCCTTCTTCAACATACTATGGGACTGCCCTTTGATAAAGTTATTCTGATCTGACATTGTGGACTGTCTGGTGGAGGGGGGCTACCAAATCGTATGTTCTTAATATTTATGGGGAGGTGATGGTTGAAAAGCTACAGCGGACATGGATAACGCTTGAGAAATATAGCAAAAGCATGGGGTGGCCTGGAAGCAAGACATCAGCTGGTGCATGTTAGCTTAAAAAGTGGTGTATGAGGTTAGGGGGTGTCCCTGATAGTGGGAAAAAATCTGGAATGATTGGAACTCTTATAGGGGCCTGGTACGGGGGAACTTGGACTTAGGGGATGGTGATTCCACAAATAGACAGAGAAATGCAAGATGAACACCCAATGAGCAGGTAGGTGGATTTGAGCATGGTGGTGCTTGAACTAATTCTGAAATTTATTCTGGGATGCAAGACAATTCTAATATTAACTGTTGTTGATGTAAGTATGAAACTTTCAATAAATAGATGTTTTAATGAAAAAACATCAGCAAGCAAAACAAAATGATAACTAGACACTGTTATTATCAATAAAGTGAGCATGTAGGCCAATATTTAGCATGGTCAAGAAAGAAAAGAATGAACAATGGCATGGTTAAATTCATTTTGGACGCAGCTAAAAATATAAAGGGTTATTTACTAGTTTTTGAAGCAGGGCAGGGCACCAAGTCACTTTGCTGGGCTGCCCTGCATCAAAAGAAAAGGGCAGAAATGTGTTGCATTCCTGTCCTCTTCCACTGTGCTGGCACACAATTGGCTGGCTTGCACCAATGCAGGCACCCTTGCACCATGGTGCAAAGGTGTCTGTGTTGTAGGGATGATTGTTTTTGTGCAGGAACATTCAATGGAGGCATTTTCTCCTTCTATGATTGCTGCAGAATGCAGCACACATATGAAGTGAAAAAACATGGGATGGGGCGTAACTTCGGGGCATGGGCTTTTGACACCCCTTGAGGGGTGTAGTCTTTTTGGGGAATAGGCTTTTGACACATTCCCTGGTTTACAAGTCCATTTAAATCTGGGAATGCGTCAAAATCCATGGGTGTTGCGGGGAGCACCCACCACAACGCCCATTGAAATGGCTCTTTGACGCAGAGTAAGGCAACGCAGTGACTTCCACTGCTTTGCCTTATTTCATATCTACAAACATGAAAGCCACACAAAGTGGCGTTTGCGTGGCCTTGTTGATATGGGTCAGCGACGCAATGGTCTTGTAAATAAGCCATATAGTTGTTACCCTACCAGATTGGAATAGACAAGTTTTTTTCACAAACACTAGCCAGAACCTTATTCTGCAAATGAAAGCATTGATGACAGTTTGAATGCTATCAGGGTGCCTGCTCTAGCAGCCAAACTGCAAGCTGTAGCAGTCACTCCTTTTATAGTATCTGAGGTGGAGACTGCAATAAATATGCCCCCTAATGCAAAGGCTTTTGGGAGTGAATCGTCTACCCATAGAAGTGTACAAGCTTTTTATGAACCAACTAGGCAAACTTTTGGTCACAATCTTCAATGAAATTTTAGAAGGTACCGACCTTTCTAGTTCCTACATTGAGGCGGTCATAAGCTTTTTAAAAAAAGGTAAGCCATCAGAAAGCTGTGGTTCATATCGTCCAATCAACTTATTAACATGTGACTATATCATTCTCACAAAAATAATAAATCAAAACGGTTTTCTACCAATAATATTGATATCTATCAACCTTAATTATTTAGTGCAAGCCATCAACTAATACTCAGCCAGTGACATCAAAACAGCTATTATCATGTTAGGTGCTGAAAAATGTTTTTATTTGGTACAGTGGGAGGTATTGATGAAATGTAGGTTTCCTCTTAAACTGGTCACCCTGCTGCATAATTTATATAAAAAAAAAGCCCAAAGCCAACATTTTAATTAACTTCAATGTAATGGGGCACATCATTATCAAGCAGGAACAAGGCAGAGGTGTCCCATGCCACCTGTTATTTTTGGGCTATTCATTGATTCCTTGGCCAGTGCATTAAGGCTCCGATTAACGGTGCAGCAAAACTAAAATTGTTCACAAAACTTAAATTGTTCTCAGATCATATGATAGTGTATCTGGTCACAGACAAAACTAACATCTAAAACATGTTCGCTAGAATTGTGGAGTTCACACGTGTAGTAGGCTAGAAACACAACCACTCCAAATCAGAAAACCCTGATATCTAAAATCTCTATTCCGTATTACCTGTGGAAATGTGGGCCCACTTCTCTACTGACCATCCCATTAGATATTTGGGGATTTTTGTGACAACTAATTTTATTAATCTATTTTGTTTAAATGATACCTCATCCTTGCCTAAAGTAGAGGGATTATTGAGCCAATGGCAGTCATTGTCACTTACCATGCATTAATAAGAATGGTAATCTTCCTTTTTTATATTTATTTTCTCTAATGTTATGATAAAAGTTCATCAGTCTTTTTTTGACGAATTCAAAAAAATGATGCGCCTATGACAGGACAGAAAACCCTGCACTATTCTATAGATGCTGAAATTAGACATAGAAGAATGAGAGCTAACATTCCAGAGGATTAAAATGTAATATCAGGCTGCTCTATTAGATTGGGTAGCTCGAGCCACAATTGCCAATGCCCATGTGTAGGAAAGTACCCTCCTTTTGGCATGTTACCCCCAATTTCTGCCTTATGTCAGTGTGTTTTTTACTGTGTCACTGGGATCCTGCTAGTCAGGACCCCAGTGCTTATGGTTTATGGCCTGCTTGTCAGTGTATGCCACTGTTTTCTAAATTGTCACTGGAGTCCTGCTAATCAGAACTCCAGTGCTCATGCTCTCTCTGTTTCTCAACGTGTCACTACGCAGCTCAATCCCAGGAAGGCAGAACAATGCATTTCCTTTAGGAGAGGGGTGTTACACCCTCTCCCTTTGGAAATAGGCGTTACAGGCCTGGGAGGGGTATCCTCCCAGAGCCTCTGGAAATGCTTAGAAGGGCACATATGGTGTCCTCCTTGCATAATCCAGTCTACACCAGTTCAAGGACCACGAGTCCCTGCTCTACCATGAAACTGGACAAAGGAAAGGGGAGTGACCACTCCCCTGTCCATCACGACCCCAGGGGTGGTGCCCAGAGCTCCTCCAGAGTGTCCCTGGGTTTTGCCATCTTGGATTCCAAGGTGGTGGGGTACTCTGGGAGCATCTGAGTGGCCAGTGCCAGCAAGTGATGTCAGAGACCCCTCCTGACAGGTGCTTACATGGTTAGGTGACCAATCCACCTCAGGGCTATTTAGGGTCTCTCCTCTGGGTGTTTCTTCAGATTCAGATTGTAAAACTCCGACAGGAATCCTCTACATCCTTTGCTTCATTTTCTACCGACGGATCAACCACTGACTGCTCCAGGAACTCTACAAAACTGCAACAAAGAAGCTAAGACGACTTCTGCAACATTGTATCTTCAGCTCCTGCCAGCAACTGCAATAGTTTTCAGGTTGTGCACCCTCCAAGGACTGCCTGTCTTCAGCCTGCACCAGAAGAACAGAAGGAATCTCCCGTGGAGTGACGGAGTCACTTCTCTGCTTCAGCAGGCACCTCTCTGCTTCAGTAACCAGTGGTTTGGGTCCCTTCTCCAGATGACAGGCGTGGATCCAGCGACACGAGTGGTAGACTAAAATGACTCCAACAGTCCCAACATCCAGCGGTCCAAATTTGGGGGAGGTAAGAGCTTGCCTCCCCACGCAACACAGTACCCCCGTGCACTGCGTGACTTGCAGTTGCCAAGGCTTGTGTACATCCTTACAAGAAGTTCTTCATGCACAGCACAGCTTAGGCCCCCAGCACTCTATCCTGTGTCGCACAGCTTCCTGAGTGGTTCTCTGGCGGTGTGGGAATCATTTGTGTTGTGCTGCGTGGGCCTCTATTTTCACCTCCTTTGTCCTCGTGCTGTGGGACTCCTGTGCACACTGCCTGGTCTTCTGAGGGCTCTCTGAGTTGCTCAGAGCCCCCTCTGTATCCCCCTCCAGGGTAGTGGCCACCAGGTCCCTCCTGTCTCCATTTTTTTACCAACCACGTGTTTTGTGTGAGCCAAGGCTTTTTGGCGGAATCCAGCAACGCAAACCAGACTACATTCATCTATCCAGCAAGGGGTCTATTACTTACCCTTGCTGTTTTCTTACACTCCAAGCACCCCCCTACACACTACAGTTGCCTAGGTGGGAAACCAACTTTCACATTCCACTATTTTAGTATATGGTTTGTGTTCCCCCTAGGCCCATTGCAACCTATCACTAATGATAGATGTGATCCACATCATGTATTCATCATCATTATGATTTAACTTTATTTCGGTAAGTAAGAAAACATACCATAAAAGTACAGTACAAACAATGACAGTTAAATACAAAAAAAACACAGAAAATACATACACTGTAGAGAATTAAAAAATACAAGAAGGTTAAAATCCCACCGGATAAACAAGAATGAGTTTTTTAACAATAAAAGGGTCCTCTCGGCAATGGGCCACTTCCCAAGATCCATAAATACTCAATAATATAATTTTTAAAAAAAGACTTTATGCTAAGAGGAAAAATGTAAAATGTCATCACAAGTAAGTAGAAGTACATAAATAAGTATAAAAACTAACTACCCTGTATTTTTCTTTAAAATACCTAATCTAAGGCGCCAGATTGCTTCGAGAAATTTTGCCACTGGAAAAACTACTTAGACAGATGGATCAGATTTTAGAATTCTCTCAGCATGAAGATGAGACCTGACACCAATAGATTTGCAAAGCGGGATAATCCAAAGGGCTCTTTGTTTGAAGTAAGCATGGCAAAAAAAGAAAACATGTGCAACAGTCTCTACCCTTTTACAACCCATCGGGCAAAACTTGGAACTATTGGTAGAACTAGGCCAATTGTACGTCAAAGAACATAAGGGGAGAGACCCTACTCTGAATCTAACGAAGAGAGCTCGTACAAAAGGAGATAGTGCAATATCCATGAAGGGCTCAAGTTCATAATTACATTTGATTGATAAGAACTTGTCCGACATGGAGAGCGGGACAATCTTAGCAAATTGCATAATCTGGACATTGTGCCAAAAAGCGTCCTTCAGAACCTGTGCAGCATTTTTGGGAATGGAGAATGGGTCCATCCAGTAGGACCCTAAGCCTAGATGAGTTAGAGACTGTTTAACATAAACACACCATTTGGTTTTAGTGATAGTGTTATGGCCCACCAAGGGCAGAAGCCCGCAGCGAAATGGTGGATAGAGCATCTGTTGACCAAAGTCGAATCCAGAATAACAAGGGCCTTAGGGCAGCAATCTGTGAGATAGAAAAAAGGTTTAGATCCATTCGAATGGGCAAAGATGGACTGCTGGAGGGAACTTTAAGCAGCATTTTCAAAAATGTATTTTCTGCCCTTGCCAAGTCCACCAGACTACAATGGCCCCAGAGCTCAGCACCATAAAGGCTCCCCCCCTACCTTGAGCTTTGTATATTTCAAGGGCAGGGGACATTTCGAATTTGGGCGATCTAGAGGCAAATCTAACAATGCCGCCCACCCTTTGCTTCAAGCAAAGTAAGGATTTCTGGCGCTGGGCGTGCCAAAGATGTGAATCTTCCAGTTTGATGCCCAAGTAATCGAAGGTGCCCACTCTTTCGAGAGGGACACCTTCTAAGTACACCGGCCTCTTCATTCTGCCCCTATTATCCCCAAAGACCATGTATTTGGTTTTTACTGAATTAATTTCCAACCCGTGGTCCTTACAGAAATCCATAAAACGGGAGAGCAGTCTTGAAAGGCCCATTGCAGTTCGTGAAAGTAACAGAGTGTCATCCGCAAACAAAAGGCAAGGGAACTTTTGCCCACCCACACTTGGAGCGTCGCCATAAGGATCTGAAAGATATGGGATGCATGCATTGATGAACAATAAGAATAGAGTAGGCGCCAGAACACACCCCTGCCTCACACCGCAGGCTGTAGGAAAGGCTGGGGACAATTCGCCAGCCAAACCCCAACGAACTCTGGCATAATTGTCAGAGTAGAGATCTTTGATAATGTTAATCATAGGGCCCGGAATTCCAGTGGAGCTCAGAACCTCCCAGAGCTTGGCACGCGGCACAAGGTCAAACGCAGATTTCAAATCAACAAAGGCCACAAATAAGTGGCCTCGGTCAGCGTCAACGATCTTCCATTTGATGGTAATAAAACGGAAGACCTGATCAATGGTACTGACCTTGTCCCTAAATCCAGCCTGTAGATGGCTTAAAACCTGATTTTTCGATATCCAGTACTTAAGTCTAGCTAGGAGCTGGAAAGAGATTTTTTTTTGCAGGTTATCTAATAGACTAATTGGTCTATAGTTCCCTGGGGTGCTCTTGTCTCCTTTTTTGTGGATGGGAACGATAATTGCCATCTTCCACGAGTCCGGGTAAGAACGAGTTGTCAAAATGCTATTCGAAACCCTGTTGATATACCGGGTCCATACGGGTAGATCTGATTTATACAAATCCGAAGGGATACCGTCTGGACCGGGAGCCTTCCCTGTTTTTTGGGCACGAATAGCCAACCCTGTTTCTTTTAATGTGAAAAGCGAGACAGCAGAAAGACACAATGGAAGATGAGGAGAAGAGTTGTCCAGATCCGGGCAGAACCCATACAGATCCCTGAAATGAGAGAGCCAGGTTTCTGCATCAATGTGACACTCAGGGGTGGGTGAAAGGGCAGGGTCTCTACGGGAGACCAGAGACCAAAAAAGTTTGATATCACGAGCACTGGCCGCCTCCGCCAGGCATTTCCATAGATTTTCCTTGTGTTTAAGTTTAGATGACTTACAGATAGAAACGTAATTACGTCTCGCATGTACAATGGCATCCCTATTCTTTGACTTTAAGGCTTTGGACAGAAGGCTCTTGGCTTCCCGACACTCCTTATCAAACCAATTGCAATCAGATACAAGGGGTTTCTTGTGTATTAGAGGGGTTTTGGTAAAAAGCTCCTTAAGATCTGCAAAAAGAGCCTCATGGGAAGACATCACTTCTGAGGGAGAGAATGCAATAAGATCATCGAAAAGCTGATGGCAGGGAACTAGAGCACAAAGCTTGTCGCAAAGCTGATTGGATTTCACAAACGAAGACCATCTAACCGCACGCCTATTACTGGATAATTCCAGTGAGGCTTTGGGAGCGTCCAAGGCAGGAAGAGGGGCGTGCCCTTTAAAAAGCGTTGCATTGTATACAATTTGTAGGGGGGCATGGTCACTGGTACACCTCGAGCGAACCTCCACATCAATTATGAAATGCCAGACTCGTAGATCAAGAATGACGTAATCCAGAGTACTGGTATAAGAACCTCTAAAAAAGGTAGGTTTGGCGGGGTTATCATTTCGAAATCGACCATTTCCGAAACAGAGGCCATATGTGACAGCAAGGTCTATTATCTGCATCACCCTAGGGGGGTGGATACAAGGAACTGAGTGGAATGAAAGAGGGGGGATGTTCCACACTTCGTCTTCAACCTGAATAGACTCAGAAAAGGCTGAGTCAAGTTCGATTTGAGCGTTAAAGTCACCTGCAATGATGTTATGATATCTCGAATGGAATTCTGATAGAAGGTTGTGCAGAAGATGGATAGTATCAGACTGAAAATTAGAAGGACCTGGTCTATTATAAATGTTGATACATATTACGGGAACACCTGACAGTGGCCATGTTGCTGTTACTAATATATCACAGGAATCAACCGCAATTTCCTTGACCCTGCCCATCTCGGTTAACTTGACCCAGGTACATAGCCCCCCAATCACCCTTCTCCTAGTAGATTGAGTTGCCTTTTTAGTAAAACAGCAATAGCGTTGCCTATACACGCAGTCCTTGGACCAGGTTTCCTGGAAAATTCATATGGAAAAAGAATCAACGTAGGCCCCCCACTCTGGGTCAGATAATTTTCTCTTAATGCCCGCTACGTTCCAAGACAGTAGTTTCCCAGGGGCAGTACTGCAACCCAGCTTACACGAGTCAACATTAGAAGATGGTTCAGGGAACACATTAGTAATACAAGGTGGGGCCCCTGAAGAATTGATCCCTGTGACTAGTTGAAATCCTAGGGGAGACACTTCTTGACAGTGAGGAGCACAGGGTTTGCCAGAAGAGTAATGGCGTAGTCAGTCCACATCAGATGTATCCCCTGGACAACTGGGGTCTCGGATATTAAGAGCTTTGATGTTGCAAACCATAGCAGCTCTGTCACTGAAAAAGGGCAACAAACCAGGGGGGGGCAGCAGAAACAGGAGTGTTACAAGTCGTTACAGTCATAGCCCTAGGAGGGCAAGAGAACAAGGTCTTGTCATCCATAACGGGCAAACTTTCTCTAAAAAAAATATCTAGATCCGCTCTTGGTGGATTGCGGGCTTCCATCTGCAGAAGCCCCTTAACTAAAGCGGGATTAGCAAGATTAAGTTTGATGGTATCCCGCCCTCCAATGCAACCTCAAACACGAGAAGCAAAGACAATTTTGGCATGGATAATAGAGCCACAGCCCCTGTTGTGGCGAATCCAGTGCAACACCTTGTTAATAAGAGAGGATGTATCTTCCCTCTTGTGAGATGTAAGTTGGGGAACGTTGCACATGTCAATACAGTTTTGGTCAGGCACAAGTGTAGAGCGGGCCCTAAAATGATCAGAGCTAAGAGGGGCAGGAGCTAAAGACGAATGGTTTCTATAGTAAGAACTGCAGCTAAAACCCTTGTCAATTTCTCGTGGCGGTGGCAAAACTACTGGCAGAGGAGCAGGAACCGAAGAAGGGACAACTTGTGCTGAAACAAGTGGCAAAGTGCACTGGGGAGTTGGTTCAGGTTTTTTGAGAAGTTTTAGAACTTCAATCAGTAAGCTCTTCAGTTCCCCAACTTCTCGTTTCAGACTGGTCACCAGTGTTAAGACATCTTCACTAGGAGGATCACAGGTGGAGTTAGAGACTGAAGGAAACAAAGGCTGAATGACGTCCTCCAGATCTGGGAGAGCCAGAGCAGAAAATCGATTTGCGCATGAGATCCCATTGAAAAAGGAGTCGGGAGGGGCAGCCTCCAAATTGGGACAGGATTGAAGATGAGGAGGGGGGGAGGCCAAACAAGGCGGGGGAGATAGCGGGGCAGGAGGCCAAAGATGGCAGAGACAAAGCATCGGAGGATTTATTTGGGCCGGTAATCAAAAATGGAAGCAGAGATCCAGATTTCATTCTCTTTCCAGCGTTACACTCTTTTTTCTTAAGAATAGATTCCACTTCCTCAATTAAGTTATCGATTTCTCTGGAGACACAGTTAGAGTGTATTTGCGTTTCTCTATTGGATTTAGAAGATTTGCAGTTGATTGAGGCTGGATCGGGGCTAGCGCGTGCTTTGCGCTTCCCCATATTGAGGAAAAAGGGAAGGGCTCACTCAATGCCACTAGAAGCACAAAGAAACAAAAATCAAGAGCTGTGGCCCAGCCCGGCCTCATTCGGTCTCAGACGGGCACAAGACGGGCCTGCCCTTGGCCCGGGCTTCGCCCGGGCGCGCCAGCGCGCGTCACGCGAGCAGGAGCGCTATTAAGTTTTTAAAGGGCTCCTGCCCTATCCGGCTTGCAGCTCCTCCCTGGCCCCAGGTGAAGGAAAAACAAAGAGCGCGTCCGCGAGCCTGCGAGCGGGAGCGCTATTAAGTTTTTAAAGGGCTCCTGCCCTATCCGGCTTGCAGCTCCTCCCTGGCCCCAGGTGAAGGAAAATAAAGAGCGCGTCCCGCGAGCGGGAGCGCTATTAAGTTTTTAAAGGGCTCCTGCCCTATCCGGCTTGCAGCTCCTCCCTGGCCCCAGGTGAAGGAAAACAAAGAGCGCGTATTCAATATGAAATAACAATGATATCTAAGAATATAATTTGGAGCATCGAAAATTTCACTAACAAAGTAAAGAATGAAAACACTCATAATGTGTGACCATGGAAGCCCCAAAAAATTTAGCCATGCTGGAGAATAACACAAGAAATTGATTCTCCTAGCGAACAAAAGGGTATATTTATAATGCCCTAGCGCCACCTTGTGCCACATTAACGTCATTATTTTTTACATTTATTCGGGCAAACGAGGCCGAAATCCCTGTGCTTTACTTACATGGTGGTGCAATGCATGCATTGCGCCACCCTGTAACCCTTTGCGCTACATTATGCCTGCACCAGGCATAATGTATGCAAAGGGGCGTTCCCCCGTTAAGGGAGTCCAAAAAATGGCATGAGGAAATCTATGAGATTACATCAATAGCATCATGTGAAATGACACTATTGCCCCCTAACCTGTGCCATGGTGCACCGTATTTTAAATACACCGCACACATGGTGGCGGTAGGGGGGTGCTAAGGGGTGCAGGGAAAGTGGCCCTGCACTAAGTGCAGGGCCACTTTCCATAAATCTACCCCAAAGTATGCAGGAACCAGACTCCATGCAAAGAAAACACTACAAGAGCATCATTCACAATAAAAACCCACAGAACAAAGGTATATTAAAAAAATATTGAACATGTATTTGAACAACCAGTAATACTTTTGGTAAATCCTTGCTTCTGCTAAATTACCTTGAAGAGCATAGCACAGCTTCATTAATTTACGTCAAACAATCCCACATTTGTTTTTAAGTCATCCTCTGAACCTTTGGCACTGACAATCTTCAGCAAGGCAGGGTAAGTCACGCAGTAGTGAATATGAAGGGGATTATTTACAAGCCTGTTGCACCGCCCATTCGTCACTTTTTGTGGCTCACCAGCGGCGCATAGTGCAGGCCCATATCTACAAGGCCACGCATAGCCACTTTCCATGGCTTTTGATGGCCTTGTAGATATGGTGTAAGGCAATGCAGTGCAAGTCGCTGCATTGCCTTACACTGCCTCAGGGAGGCATACCATGGGCGTTGCAGTGGGTGTTTCCATGCAACACCCATGGATTTTGAGGCACGCCCAGATTTACAAGAATCTGTAAACTTGGAATGCATCAAATTGTATGTCTCCCAAGGAGTGGCACAATGAGGAGAAATATCTTAATTTCTCCTTGTTGTTTCCATTTTCTATGTGTGCTGTATTCTGCAGCACGGATAGATACAGGAAAATGCCTCCCACGATTGTTTTTGTGCAGGAACGTTCACCTACCTGCATAAAAATAATCCTGCTGGCAAGGCAGACACCCTTGCACCATGGTGCAAAGGTGCCTGCATTGGCACTAGGTAGCAATTTGTGTGCCAGTGCAGTGGGAACAGACAGAAATGCACCGTATCTTGTAAAGACGGTCCATTTCTTCCCTTTCCCTGCGGTGCAGGGCAAGGCAGCGCAGAAATGTCACTTGCTGCGCTGCCCTGCACCACGGGGCTTGCAAATATGCCCTAAAGTTTGTGCAACATAAAAGCATGTCATTACTTTTTTTTATCAGTGTTTATTTTGTTTTGATCTAAGATTCATGTCATGCCATTTATCTCTCTGGAACACATCCTCTCTCGAACACTGGTTACCACAGCTGCAATCCCTTTTGTCTTCTAAGAGGCTCCATGTCTTTGACAAAGCTTACAAATGGTTCACACTGACTGGAAGGCTAAGTCCATCATAAGAACCCACATGCACAAAATGAGAGCAGCGGGGATAAGCCACCTGTATGAATACCAAACAGTCATCGCTTTGCTGCACTACGGGTGGATTCTCCGGGCGGCACAGGCTCCACAGCAAATCTACTGTCATTTCTCCAAACAGTGACAAAAATCTAGAACCGCTAGTGAAGCACTTGTCCATGAATAAAAGGGGATGATGGAAAGGGACTGAGGAAAAAATGACTTATGGCACCTGGTTGTAGTAGGAAATATGGAGTAGGAAGTATTATGACACCCTAAACTTTTACCCAAAAGATGGAGGACCAACATAAAGAAAGGTAAGTGCATATAGGAATATCTAGATGTACTGTTCTTAACCCCACATTCCTTGGAGGTGTGTATATATATGTGTGTGTGTGTGTATATATATATATATATTTTTTCTTTATATATATATATATAAATATGTATATATATATATATATACATATATATATATATATATATATACATATCTTTTGAAATTTTAGTTCTCGATATTTAGGCTATAAGGTTATCACACTATTACCTACCCTATATTCCAGACCCACACAGTGGTTGTTTGGAGTCCCATTTTCTGTTTTGTTGTTTTCCTTAAACTTCACTGTCCTGACTCTAAGGGTGTTGGCCCAAAAATAGAACAGCTTCAAAGGGTCTAGAACAGTGATACTAAAAGTAGGGCCCGGGGTCCGCATGCGGCCCTCCTGACATTTACATGTGGCCCCCAGGTCATCAGCAACACTGTGCTGTGCTGCTGTTTAGACTTGGCACTAGCATTAACAATTGTTAAATAAACGGGCAAGTATTTATTTGGAGGATAATTGAAAAGGGAGTAACTAGGGTGTCCTGGAACTCAACTTTAGAAACACCTTCATTATTAAAGACATCTTGCAGCAAAAGTATAAAAATATGATCTGTTTGAAATTCAAAAAGTGCATTTCATTAATCTGCAGAACCGTTTCACCTTAGTACACACGATTATTTCACTGCATTGAGAAGTATTTTTTAAAGTGATATTTTTCAAACATAAATTTACAAACTTTCATTCCCCCTCCACCCCCCACACCCTGACAACAATGTGAACTGTGAACTAAGAGGCAAGTCAGTTGTTATGTGAACTTTTTGGGAGGGCTGGGTTTCTATTATACATGAACAATATTATAGTTTCTTAAATCAGACCCAAAAGGTTTTATACAGCATAGATCCTGAAGACATATTTCAAGGTTCTTATATATGATGATGAAGAAAAAGGAGGTAAAGTGAAATAAAACATTTGCCTAGGATCACACAATTTGGTTAAGTGGAGAAGCCGGGATTTATACCCAAGTTTCTGGTTTCACATTGCGCAATTCAGACACTAGGGCCCATAATTATACTTTTTGACGCCAAACTGCGCTAACGCAGTTTTGCGTCAAAAAAATTAGCGCCGGCTAACGCCATTCTGAAGCGCCATGGGGGCGCTGTATTTATTGAATGACGTTAGCCGGCGTTAGCCGGCGTTAGCCGCCGTCGCCGTCTGGTGTGCGTTAAAAAAAACGACGTACACCAGGCAGCGCCGGCATTGGGGAAAATGGAGCTTGGGCGTCAAGAAATGGGGCAAGTCAGGTTGAGGCAATTTTTTCGCCTCAACCCGATTTGCGCCATTTTTTACGACTCCCAACCCCCATAGAAATGACTCCTGTCTTAGCAAAGATAGGAGTCATGCCCCCTTGCCCAATGGCCATGCCCAGGGGACTTCTGTCCCCTGGGCATGGTCATTGGGCATAGTGGCATGTAGGAGGGCACAAATCAGGCCCCCCATGCCACAAAACAAATTATTAAAAAAACTTACCTGAACTTACCTTAATGTCCCTGGGATGGGTCCCTCCAGCCTTGGGTGTCCTCCTGGGGTGGGCAAGGGTGACAGGGGGGTTCCCTGGGGGCATGGGAGGGCACCTCTGGGCTCCTTCAGAGCCCACAGGTCCCTTAACGCCTGCCTTTTGCAGGCGCTAAAAAACGGCGCAAAAGCGGCCGTACGTCATTTTTTTTTACCCGCCCACTCCCGGGCGTGAATTTTGCCCGGGAGTATAAATCCGACGCACATGCCTCGGAGTCGATTTTTTAGACGGGAACGCCTACCTTGCATATAATTAACGCAAAGTAGGTGTCCACGCTAAAAAATGACGCTAACTCCATGGACTTTGGCGCTAGACGCGTCTAACGCCAAAGTATAAATATGGAGTTAGTTTTGTGTCGAAATTGCGTAAAAAAAAAACGACGCAATTCCGGCGCAAACGGAGTATAAATATGCCCCTAGATGTATATGCTTCATTTCCCCTACAACCACTTTCCCACTACACCCCCCACCCCTCCAACCGCCACCCTGCTGGCATCAATGCGGCCCTTGGTCACATCACAGACCAAACAGTGCGGCCCCTGGGAAAATGTTTGTGAGTACCCATGGTCTAGAATCAGTGGTGTGCTCTCAGAGTCATAGGTTCCTTCTTGAATCAATTAGTGCCAACTATAAATCTTTTTCCCCCTTAAACGTCAATGCCACTCTTTGTAAACTTTTCTACCACTGGGAATCTGATGCTGAAAAGTAGTTTTGACGTTAAAATAGATTGTACAGCCTGCCTCCAAATGATATCCCAGTTTCACCATGAAAGCTCTGCGTTTAGCATTGTTCGCATTCAACCATGAGGTTATTGTCGGAATGTCAGCTTAATTAAGGAAAATGTAAAAGGGTGAGAGAGCGTAGCTTATATAATCTATATTAACATGAAATGTTTATGAATTAATGTGTGATAATGCCACATAGAAACTGTAATAGTAAAATTTTGCTTAAACGAGCACCTGAAATGTGACCACGGGGAGTGGCCGTCAATGTATACGTGGACTAATAATGATGATTAAAATGTTTATAAAATGTTATATTGAATAGATTCTATACTAATTATTAATCATTGTGTTATTGAATTTGTGCTGAAATGCTTGTAGGCCTTAAGTTAGCATGAGCCGAAGCTTAGCTGCTTGGCTCTCATATTAAATGTATTTTTTCCTATCTTGCAGTGTGCTGACTCGCAAAAGGACATGACCTCTTGTTTTCTTCAAACTAGAAGCTGAAATGTAACCATACTAGATCCGTTTCCATGAAATTCTTCATTGCTTGTAGAAATTATTAAAACAAAATTCAACAGTGTAGATTAATGCAATGTACAAGGTCATTCAAACCGGTGAAGACAATGGAGTTACTGACCAAAAGATGTGCAAAGAATTACAGAAGGATGAAATTATACCGGACATGCCACCTCTGAAGACATCGAACAGGAGAACCAATGAGAGACTTGTAAAATAATATGGGGTGAAAGATTAATGACATAATGTGTTTTCCCATTGGATAAAGATAGTGGAGTATAGCAGATGTCTAATAGAATTTTGGGGAATGTACAACGAAAAAGGGATAAAAACCCATGACACAGGGGACCAATTAGGTGGGTTAGGGAATGCTATTGATTTTATCCAGAAACTTTGTCACTCTGTTTGGTGACTTATTGGTTCGCTTAGAATCATGCTCGTCCTTAGATTGCCCATTTTTACACTTTACCTCTTTATGAGGGAAGTGCCCCTTTTTGCCACGAAGCTGAGTTCTGACTGATGGCGATTTGACTGATGTCCTGAAAACGAAGACTGAACCTGTGTGCTGGCCTAAACTTTGGAGGGTAATTATGACAATGCATTTGTGATTTGTCTGTTTGCTTTTCCTTTCTAGGTACCAACTGCTTACTTTTGATAGAGACCATAGTTAGATGCTTTCCAAATTGTTGTTCTAAATCGTTTTGCATGAAGCCCAACATGCTAATGCTAATTAGTGGTTAGGACAGGTGTTCACTAAACTGACGCAAATAGACAAACAACCGAATCTATGCTTTGTTGAACTGATGCATTATTGACACTTTGCTAAAGTGATTTATGTTCACGCCGTGTTATGTTCTGATGTTTGTGATTCTCGCCTTAATGAAATCTTATCACAGTTGCCACATCGTGACTATGCTATTATGTTTCTTGGTTTTGAGATTAACGCATCTGCTTTTAGAATTGTAATCAATAGGGAATAAAACTCATAAAATTCTACTAAACTGGTGTGGGTATTCATGACTTCAAGGTCATGGTAGTAGTTTTGAATTGATTAATGACTTTGACTAAAGTGAAATGTATTGTTGTGATAAATATTGATGACATTATTGAGGTATTGATTGACATATTAATTAGCTATCTCGTCCTAAGGTGTCTTTCAACTGGGTCAAAAGATTCATTGACCTAAAACGAGTCCTGATGTGTAATAAATTATCATAAAAGGATGCTTTAGCAAGGGCACCAAGTTGCCCTTCTTCCTGTGTACGGTCAGCACTCCAACTGACAAAATTATACTTTCCTTGGAGCACTTACACTTAAAATTCTCTCACTGTTTATGCATCTTGCATGAGTTCGGACCAAATCCGCTCTTGTTATTTAGTATTACTTTTAAAATACCTCTATCATGAAAAGGTGATCATTCATTCTTCTATAAATGAAGACTTCTCTTACAGTTTATCAAACCATTTTAATATGCAGCAAAACTTTGCACGAAATTGCTATATAATTGTTCAAGGTAACAAACATGTTGTTGGAAGGACGGGGAAATGAGGGAAACAGACATAATGTTGTTGCATTTTTACTCAGACTATTGAATGATATCATTATGTAAAAAACAATTGTGATTGGCCCAAAGATGTGGAGCTATGTTCTCACCTCCAGATTGCTCATCCCATTTAAGGAGCCATTTCATCTTGCAGTCGCAGGCCCAGGGATTTCCATGCAGGAAAAGGCTCTCAAGCAGTGGCATGGATTCTACCATCTTCTCTGGAAGTGTATTAATCTTGTTTTCAGACAAATAAAGGTGCTTGATCGTGGATAGCCTGAAGTAATCCAGGAATCCAAAGGTTGTAAAGGTATAGGGATGCAGCTGTTTCAGCAAATTACCCTCTAGATGCAGCAGTCTCAGGGAGGTTAACCCGATAAAGGCATTGGGGTGGATGAATTCAACTTTGTTGTGATCAATGTGCAGCCTCATTAGCCCTGAAAGGCCCTGGAAGGTTTGGCTTGTGATGACTTTTAACTTGTTGTAGCTCATTTTGAAAACCTGGAATAAAAAAGAAAAGCGTGTTGTTGCTCTTTGGAAGAATAATTTTAGTGATAAAACGGACTAAATAGATAATCGGAGGACATCAGGTACTTTAGTAGTTAAATTCATTATTGGAAATATGATAATGTACGCTAGAAGACACAATTTGTACTGGCTTCCTCTTATCATGTAGCACCTTAAAAATCACCAATAAACGAATAGGTAATACGTAAATCAATGTTATTTTCTTATTAAAAGACAACTGTTCAGACGTTTGCATTTAAGAGGAAGTTTAAGCAGCACTACTCTGATAACAAGCTGTCATGCCATTGCCAAGCAGAAAATCCTGGTGGCAAATAAAAACAAGCATTCGCAAAACCAAAATATCTTGCCTTGGAAGCATGTGTTGCCTTTTCTGTTGTTATTTTCAGGAAAACATAGGCAATATGCAAACAATATTGAGCAAAATATAATAAAAAGCTAAACGTAGAGGAGCAGGTCATTAGCCCGTGCACAGCAACACTGGCACAGAAGTCAGTATTTTTCAGCAGTGCACATGGGATCAGGTAAAATGTTGCTTCTCACAGTGCAAAACAGCTAATAGATGAAGTAGGCTGACCCTTACTCCCTGGTATGTGCTGTGGTGGGGAGAGTGGTGGGGAGAAGTAATATGTGAATAACAGTTGAAATGATCAATTGATGTAGACGGTTGATTGAAAGCCTCAGCGTGTATATATATATATACATATGTACATATTTTATAGTAATTTTATGGAAAACATGAGGTTGGCCAACCTCCTAAAACTGTCTGTAGGCCAACCCTATAACATTCAGCAGCAATCATTTTCATATTACATGGCCAAACTTTGAAAATAACTTTCATTGCTTATAGGACTTGCTTACTCAGGCCTCGATTCATGAAAGAACTCAAAACAATCTTGTTAGGGCATTCTCTGCCCTTCCCAGAATGACACTGCATCTTCCTGCAAGGGGATCTTCTCAGAATCCACATTGTATTGTGTAGTGAACCACAGACAATAGCAGCACATTACATTTTTAGTTTAACCACCCCTTCCTTTTTTGCTATCAGGATAGTTGCCACACCTAAAACAAGCACACTCTGGAAAGCATTGACCCCTTCCTTCAATGTGGTAGGTTAGCTTAATCGCTTTAAAGATAACTGAGAAAAACTATACTTTTCGCAATTCTGATGACCTCTTCCAATGTAGGATTACCCATTGTAAGCAATTTCTGTTGTATGTGTTTGTCTATGCAATGACCAATAAACTGATCTCATATCAACTAGTCTGTAAACTCTCCAAGTTGACATTGTGCGCTCAGCTTGCACAAAATACTAATGGAAGCATCAACGTTTTCTCTGTGCGTTTGTGTTCTTTTGAAAAATGTGTGTCTCAAGACTACTATACTAGTTTGAATGTCAAACTTCCTTTCTGCTTTCTTTACTACTTCATGGTACCCATTCAATTCCTCCCCTTCCGCTACATATATGTTGGGAAGATGTTTCAATACCTCACTACCCTCAAACCCCAATGAATATAACAAAAAAACCTTTTTCCTGTCAGGTCTTAAAAGGAATGCACCTATTGCTCCTAGATAAATCTTAAATCCATCAAACCACTGTTTCTAAGGGATGGGAGAATTCCCTGGCATTTCCAAAAAACGCTTATAGATTTTATTATGTTATAATATAAGTACTAACATGCTACACCATGAGTACTTACAAACATTTTCTGAGGGGCCAAAAACGTCAGCCTGTGGGAGACCGAGGGTCGCACCGATGCCAGCAGTGCAGCAGTCATGAGGGGGGTAGGTGTAAGGTGGTTGTAGGAAAGTGACACATGTACATCTAGTGGTTGAATTGCACCTGGGATCAATCCCAGCTTACCCACTTGACTAAATTGTGTGATCCTGGGCAATTGTTTTATTTCCCTTTGATTCTTTATTCTTTATTATCACATATAATAGGACCTTGAAATATGACTTCACGATGTGCCCTGCCCAAAGCCTTCTGACCTTTACATGTGGCCCCATTTGAACAGCAGCACTAGGCTGTTGATTACTTTACAAAGCACTAACATTCATAGAGATATTCAGTGCATGGCAAGCACTTATTTACAGGTGAACTGAAGTGAAAAAAAATGATGCTCATAAGGTGTCCTGTACCACTTGACTTTAAAAACACCTTTTTTAAGCCATCTTGTTCAATTGTTCAAAAACGTGTATTTTTTAACACATCAATATGCAAAAGGGTTTCACCTTAGTACATCAGATGTAAATAAGTGCATTGAGAAGTGTTTTTTTTAAATGTGCCAGTTTTCACACATGAAGTTAGAAAGAATCATTTCCTCCCCCACCCTGACACAATGCCAATAATGAACTAGGAGGCAACTCAGTGGTTATGTGCACCCTCTGGCTGGCCTGGGTTGCTATCATATAATGACAACATTACAGTTTATCATATCAAGCACACAAGAAGGCTTTGAGTTCTGAGCCTCTAACAACAATCATTGACATAAGCAGCTGAATATTTAATCAGCGTTTGATAAATTCCTAGATAAAAGGTAGTGATCTATTCTAATTATGACCCCATTGCCAATGGTCTCAATTTAGAGTTGGGTGGCAAAAGTATATCAACCAAAAATGAGCAGATGTTCCATCTGCCCAATACGCAGTCATCCTACCTCATTTAGAGATGGGGAAACCACTGGTTTTCTGATGGCAGAAAGTAAGCTGACTCATCTCTTGGAAATGGCTGCCCTATCACTCAATGCCCAACAAAAATGCCACCTTTCAAAGGCCTCCTCTAGGATATAATACCCATCAGCTTCTTTCATGTCTGGGACCACCATGTGCACTACAGTGGATCAAGGCATGACAATCATCAAATCCTCCAAAGCAAAGGAGTTTTGCCTATTTTTCAAAAACAAGCCCGCAAATTAAAAAATGCCAGGATTTCTGACACCTTTTTCAGAAAGTGCTGTCTTGTAGTAACTGGAACCATTTTGACAAAATGTTCCCACAGAATATTCAGGAATACCCAGAATGGATGAGCTGATCAATACTGAGCCACCAGAGGAGGTGCCTTTGCCGCCTGAACTGCTAAGCAACTGGCTTGTGACCCCTAAATTAAGAAATATGACCACAATGTGGTGAGTGGGGAAAATTAATATAATCCATTACATGTCTTTGGTGTTTAAGAGCACAGTGATTGTTGCCAACACTTTAACGATTTTCTGTTGAGAAGATTAGTTTGCATGTTGAAGCAAGTAGACTGCAGATGAGGTACAAAACACAACCTAACAATCCTCAACAAAGTGCTCTTCATGAAAAAAACACAACAAATCAAGAACACAACACTATGGAACAGCACAACAAAATACCACAACATTAGCACAACAGAAAAACAAAGTAAAACAGTCAGAAACAAATGCAGAACATTGACAAAACAACAATACACACAACAAAACAGGTCAGTAACACAAACAACAGCAACACAACAACACAACATACCACAACCACACTAAAACATAACACACTAGCAGTTTATTGCAACGGAGAAACACAACACAATGTCACAACCAAAAAGGAATCATCATAACAATATAATTTTGATGTGTTATTGAGTTGTTATGATAGAATATGTTTTGTTTTCTTTATTTGCTGTGGTTTGTTATTGTTTTATGTTTTTGTACTAACTTGTATGTCAGAATATCCAGTACCAGAATATTGTGGTTCATTTTTGTCATAGGCATGTTTCTGCTATAATATTGTTTATATTTATTTAGTATGGCATATCGTTTTTGAGGTATGCGTATTGCATATATTTAGAATGTAACAGTTAAATACATAATGAACACTATACATATAAATGCACTCCTAGCGCTAATCCTGTCCCTGAACCAAAGCCTAGAGTTATACTTAAGCTAATAGTTACCTTAATTTGCTTGACGACCATATGCAGAAAACATTATAACTTCCAATATCTCTATATGGAAAATATTTTTCCAGTGACATTTTTCAGCAATGATATTTTAAACTCAATATGTCAATGGTGCACTATATTGATTTAGTGTTGTGCTTCATTGTGTGGCGAGATAATGTTGCAGGGTGACACTGAATTGTGTTGTCATTGTTGTGATTTTGACGTATTATGGTGTTGTTGTATTGTTTTCTTTCTGTGTAATAGTTTTGCGATATGGTTCCTCAATATATTTTTTTTAAACCCTGTTATTTCCAGCCAAATGCAGCATTTCTCAGTGGAGTTCCCAGACAAAAGAAAAGGCCTTCTGCTTAGCTGTGTATCTTTAAATGACTCAGGTTAATGGGACACCTTGGAAAATATCATATCTTACAATAACTATTAGCAAACTAAATTTTTGTAATCTGGTCCAAGTCCCTGTCTGTCCTCCATCTAGACATAGCCAATTTGGGCACACATTAAAGCTAGACATGTGCCTTACAAACTAAAACACATTTAAGTGAAATGATGTTGCCCTTCAGATTATAGTGAACATATTTCTGATTTCTTATTAAAGTATAATTTGTGACATTGATGCTCTGTTCTGGTAAGAAAATGGCATTGCTCCTCAAATGTAATATGTTAATGCACATGAGTTGGGATAACACAATACTGGGTGCCAGCAGGCAATGTGAAAGGCGTGGCACTGAGACCAATTACAGCGGTAAGCAGTTGAAGGGATAGCTAGTTTCCTGGCTCCTTTTCCCCATCTATTTTCCATGCAAATTAGCTGTCAAGTGGCCATTTATGAAGTATGGGTACTTGTCTCACTGTAAGGAAGCAGGGCTTTATTGGCAAGTGTTCATATTGCCTGTAATACTGCCACTATTGAAAGCAATATATAAAATAGCTTAAAATCATAGCATCTCTTTCAGAAGAAGAAGAATAAAGCCAAATAATTAAATATGATTAGTGGAAGGTTGAGGGTGTGGACAAGTAGTATAAGGAATAGAAATCATCCTACCCTATGTTAAAGGCATATTGCAAGTCATCTTAGAGTCTCTCAACATTACACATTGTTCATCTATATTTGTCATGGAACTCCTCATTGTATACCATATCCACAGGTACCCCAAAAAACTAGATTTTTCAGTTAACAAAGATTCTAGTATGGACATGCTGCCATGATTAGATGCACCTGATGTTAGCCACAACAATGACATATGCGATAGTCTATGCTACAATACATTGGTTGTAATAAACTGCTTGAACTGCCATCGGGAACAAGCAAAAACATATTGAATTATTGATAGGAAACTGTGATTTCACCTTAGGGTTCTGACTGACATCATATTACCAATGATAGGGAAGTTGTCTATGATGTAACTCAAAACCACAAGGTGAAAAACATCTTGTAATTCAGGTACAGATTTATGTTTGTATAATATATATGGCCCAAAATCATCTGCCCTGCTTATAACTGCTAGACTGATGCAAAGGAGTAATGGAGACCCGTACATAATATGACCTCTACTTTGTGTCCCAAATATGAAAAGAATATCTTACGTGCTATTCTTACTCAAACCCTACCACTTCCTTGTCTTTCTTCCACCTCCTGCAGCTGTGTTTTCTGCTTTCATTCAAAGCAGACAACCACTGCTGCACTGACAGGCTCCCACGGGGTAACATGTTTGGTTATCAACTGTTGCTATGTCATAGCAGTAAATATTGGATTTAGAATGAAGTTATTCAAGCTAATAGCTCTTTTTGAGAGCCATCCATAATATATAGAATTAGAGATGAGTAACAGTTTTTCACCAAGGTGATCTGAGTGACGTCAAAAAGCCAACAAGAGCAAAGTTTGAGTTGTCTGTGATGTCACACAGAACTCCGAGATGAAAAACATACCCATAATTCATTGTTTACCCATCTATTATCTTATGCTAGGTATAGCCCCCCAAACACAAGCCCCTACTTTCAAGTCCTACTCAGGAGCAGAGGAGTAAAGAGTGAGCCAAACATAACATGGCCTCTCTTCCATGTCCAAAATGTGAAAAAAATACCTAGCCTCCTACCACTCACCCCACTACTCCCTAAGCTCTCTCCTACATAAACTGTGGTCTGGGGTTTCCGATGCTGCTCTGACAGGCTCTTAGAAAGCCCAGACAGAGCAGTCTCAAATTCCTTTATGTAATAGCAACAATCAGTAACAGTTTTGGTAAACAGCTGTTGCTATGTCCTAACAGTGAGCTAATGGATTTGAATCAATTATTCACAGTAGTGGCTCTACCAGAGTCATACATAAAAATATGATAGTTGGTGACATGGTTACAAGAGTCAAACAAAGCCTATTTTCTGAAACAAGGCAAAGACAAAAAAACACTGCATGAAGATTGGAGTGCATGAATTAAACTACCGGGAGTAGAGATTGTTGCTTTTCAAAAGATGTATACACATTGAATGTGAAGGGGACAATAAGAGAAAATGATGAGTCATCAGTCATACATAAAAATATGATAGTTGGTGACATGGTTACAAGAGTCAAACAAAGTCTATTTTCTGAAACAAGGCAAAGACAAAAAAACACTGCATGAAGATTGGAGTGCATGAATTAAACTACCGGTGGTAGAGATTGTTGCTTTTCAAAAGATGTATACACATTGAATGTGAAGGGGGCAATAAGAGAAAATGATGAGTCATCCAGTCATAAGCTCAATCCTTTATGGTGTGACATTCAATAAAACAAACACAAACAAGTAATGTGACTTTTTCTACATTGCCTTGTAAATGCCCATTGATGTTCATTGAAACTTATCCATTTAGTCCTATCTTGTTGTGAAAGTTTGTAGTCAAAAGTGATTATTCATTTGACGTCAGGTCTGGGCACATGAAAATGGGCACATGAAAATGCATACAATGCATACAAAAAAACATGTATAAGGCCTCTATTGTTCAATGGTGGTTTTTTGATTATTTATATATTTTGTTCGATTGATTAAGGTAATTATTTTACATCATTATGTTCTCAAAGTATATTTTCAACAGTTCTATCACATTGGTTTTAAGCACAAAATTGCTTCCTCATTTAGTATAAATCCTAATGAGGGTGAAAGCAAGAGGGGCAGATGAAGATTATTTAACTTCCCTATCTGTGCTGTGCGGCTGTTTTTCCGGAACTTAGAAAAAAAAAATTCAGCACTTCAATGCTGTGAAAACATAATAAATCCTAGAGTGACTGCTAGAAGGATGTTTTCAATCATGTACAGTGTTATAGCAGAACGTAAAACAGGCTCCTTGTTTTTGCAATGTTTGAAGTGTGATGTGACACTATATATGGATGCAATTTCATGAGAGTTGGAGAGTATATACTGGGGCATTATAGAAAGTATGGAGTGTCTGCTGTTTGGCGCAAAACTAAACATTTAAAAAAACTGTTAACTTAGTAAATAATATTTTGGAAAGTAGCTCATTATCAATATACAGATTTAATTAATGAAATCATTCTCTGTTTTTCACATTATTATCAACATCAATATATGATTAAAATGTGGTCAAAATTGCCAAAGGAACTGTAGAATATATGCCTTTACTCCTGTGATTACGATTACAAAAACCTTTGCCACCTCCCCATGAGTCATCATACCACATTGAATAATTTGTTGATGTCTTAGAAATAAAGTTGTTATTTGTAGCCATAAATTATTGGTGACCTCCACATATTGACCTATTTCTCCATTTGCAATTTCCTTTATTGAAATTAACAGCAAATGATGGTTTCAAATAGGCCAGCTACTTTTAATGTAAGAAAAGACCTAGTGATGTTTTACAAAAGAAATACAGAGATGCTCTCTTTTCAATTATCAACAATTTTTCATATTATAAAGTTGGTGTTCATTCTTTTTCACCAATGATGGATGCCAGAGCACTGAAAAGGTCACATGAAAACTATGATAAGGAGCAGGATGACAACTACTCCATTACTGGTGCAATAGACATTAGTAATTGATTGACTTGTGCACATGAATTTCATATGAAAAAGATTATTTCAGGTTTATGCAAGATAATATGAAAATCATCAGCATTGTTGGCAATTATTTGTTTTATAATAATCTTAAAATTATGGAAACATATCTGAAATATATTTAAAAAAATATATGTGTATCTACACCTAATCCTGGAGGAGACCTATTTGTTGAGAATTAATCAGTTGTCACAATGCTATATTGTACTTTAAAATAAAGAACTTTTTGATTTTAGTGGCTAGGAATATTTTGAAAAATACATTTTTGGATTGAATGTAATTCATTGTGCTATATAACAATTCACTTACAAGCATAAAATACACATTTAAGATGACAAGGGCCAACTGAAAAGATCAATTCTTGAAATCAGCAAATTTAATAATTGTTCAGTACAAGCAAATGTGTTGGTCAATCCTTCCCAGCCTTTTTCAAAAATCTGTGTGCTGAAGTGTGTTCATTAACTCAATCCTGGGTCCTAAGTGCTCCTCCAGGATTATAGAGAAATAAGAAATCTATGATCACCATTATTATTTATAGTCCTAGTCATGTAGTATTTACATGGCCAATGTCCTTGCAATAGTATGTAAAGAAAGGAACACAGTAAGAATGAAATAGGCAAGCTAACTCATCATATCCATCACTTTGCTTTCAATCCTCTTGCAAAAACGTACTGTTATTGTTGTACATTTAATGTACCATAATATACAATGGCATAGTGATTCCTTTTAGGAAAATAAATGTGTTCGCATATTAGCACTAGATGCACTACTATTAGTACCACTGGTTCTTGGAGCCACACGTTCCACACAAGTCCTCCTCACATCAGACTGTGACGTGTACTAATGCTAGTTGCTATGGCACTGGGTGGAAATTGTTCTCTCTGTCTTGTAGTTGCTCCAGGTTCACGTCTCACTCTGACTAGTAAACCTCTCTGATTATTTCATGTGTGGGTCCATGGCTCCTACAGTCTTCTGTCCTTTCTCTCATCTGTGAGGCTACACATATCAAATATTATTTCCTTACATTTAGGTCATGCTTGTTCTGTGAGTAACAAAAGCATTATTTTGTACATGTTTTCTGGAAGAAATGCATACTCCCATTGCCTCAACCATATAAATTTTGGTGTACATTCGTATTTATGCCATAAGGGAAGCATACACTTCTTTTATCAACTCTATATGTAATGTGAATGTGTGTTTGATGGGACAGCTTACCTGCTCATGGCTGTTTTCGTGCTTAATAAGCCCACAAAAACCAACATGACAATTTTGTTTTAATTTGTGTTCACTTTTTATGACCCAATCCAACATATACAGTTTGTTCACAATTATCTCAGTAAAATACAACTAACACAAGTTATACCTATAAACCTATATGTATTGTATTTCTTTCTTTCATACATGTTAAAAGTAAAATAAAATCCCAGTTCAGTTCTACTTACACATCCTTTGATATTTTCCTTCAAAAATGTACCAAGTTTGGATATGCAAGTCCCAAGAACCTACATGTACACTTTGTGGGTTGTCCAATATTGTCATTTTTCTCTGGCTCATCTTAGGATCAGATTCCAATTCTTTCATCATTCTGCTGGGCCAAGTTAATCACCCTGCTCCCCGGCAGATGAAACAAAGGCCTCCCCACACAAAATGAGCAATTAGCACTGCTTCTTTCTGCTCCTGAGGAGAAGGAAGGGGTGAAAATCTGCATTTGTTAATTAGCTGTCACACTGTACTAGGGTTAGGAAAGCCCAGACCAACTGAATAAAGGAGGAAGCCTAGAAATCTGGAGACAAAACAGGAATGAGCTCCCCTTTGAAGAGTTGGTGGGAAAGTTCTAGGTAGTGATGTCAGCTAAGCATGGAACTGACACCCCAAGTGGAAATATGCACAGAAACCTCATGACAGTGTTATCTTAGATTGTCCCAGCATGGTGTGCAGGAGGGTCTGGACAAGCATGAAGGGGTGAAGGGGCACCCTCTGACTGGCCGGGGTGCCTGGCATCCAGAACTTTCCAGCCCAATGCAAGAGAGAACAAAACCTGGGCCAGGACTGTGATAGCAGCAACACCGTGGAAAGCTGGAAGGACAAGCTCCCAAGATGCCCTAATGGACTAAGGAATCCCCTGTGCCCAGTACTACACACTCTCTTAGCACTCTATTTGAGCCCCTGGGAGTCCCCATCTCCCAGGGACCCGCAAAAATAATGCAGAGGGAAGTGTAGACTGGGCAAATGGGCTCCAGGACTCCATCCCTGGGACCCTGTAGCAAAAGGATTATCTGTGGAGTGCTCACCTGCCCTGTGTCTAGGTCTAGGTCTCAGGAGGCGGACGCATCCTGTTGTGAGCTTCCCACCTGAGATGGAAGGCAGTAGACTGTCTGTTCCCCCTCTCCCCCCACTGGAGTCAGTGGGAGCAGGAACCTAAAGGATGCCAGCTCTCGTTCTGGGAGCTGGTTGGCCTGTTGAGCGCTTTGGGGCCCCACCATGGGCCCAACTGCCCTGACCATGTATAGGAGATTATGGTGGGGCAGTAGGTGCCCCTTTTTCTAAAAAAAAATATATACACAAATTAAAGGAATGAGTCGTCAGGCCGCAAACTCACCTCCAGTCCCACTAATCAATTATTCACTACAGCTCAGTGGGGGTGCCTAATATTGCCCTGTGAGGATTGTTTTTCTTCAGTTCTCTGTCTTTTGGCGGCCACAGGATGGCAGAGGCACCAACAACTTGAATTTTAAATAATGTGGGGGGGGTAGCAGGAGTTGCAGCAGCCCCCCAGAAACAATACTTAATAATACATGAAAAGCATGATCCTTAGGATTCTCATCATTGTTTGCCAAGCACTTCTAAGGCTAGAACCTTTGTTCCTCAGCCTGGGAGTGCAGAAACCTCTAGTGGTTAGTTCTATGGCTGCATGTTTTGTGGCCTATGTGTGTTAAAGAAAGGCACAAACAGTGAATATATTCATTTAAAAAGTTTTATTGACCATATTGTTGTGTAGCCATTTTAGTTATAGCTCCATGCACGTTACTTTAACACACTAGACCGCTGTGCACTTTAACCTAGATATATTTTATTCAGCTTTGTCTTATTATTGTTACAATAACCATTTTTACGGCCTTGTTTTATTTTCCGTTTATTTAACTGTTTTTGCCTAGGCCAGCACTCTGTTCTCAAACAAGACATTCTTGATCACTCTGTGCTTCATCCAAGGCTACTGTATGGAACATTGCCGGTGAACGTAGTAGAAGTTTAGTCTCCAACATTCATAGAAAATACACATCCTTACGCAGGGACATTTTCTCAGAACATCAGCTGTGTTGTTATAAAAACACTTCCTTGTCCCTTACACGTTAGAGGGAGATTCCAGCCAGGGAACCACGACTGTATGCTGATTGCTGAATGCTTTGCTACAGATGTTAACGCAGACCGCAGGCCTTTGCTCAGGTATGGGGGTTGATGTCTTCCCAGGGGAACCTGAAGGGCAGAATTAGAGCTTAACATGCTGTGCTCTATCATAGCCTAGGTAGGAACTAGTCCATCGATTATAGTGACAATATTTTAGCATTATTTTTATACTTCACTCTTCTCGTCACAATTTTAATACTGTCATGTTGTGTCGTTATGGTTATTGCAGCTCACGCTTTGCTATCTAAGATGCAGTTGTTTTATTAAACTTATTATTGAAACATATACTGCTTCTATTTGTCATTTATATATGAGACTAAATTGTAAATGAGAGAAATGGATGAGACCTGAGTGACCACGACTTCCCTGAGAAGCCAAGTATGTCATGCGCTCCGCTGCCCAGTTACCCCTATCCTTGGGTAGGGATGAGGCACTGCTAGTCAGCTGCAGCAAAGCCCGGATTGGAGAGACAGGTGTCACCCGCAGTGGGTCAGACTTAGGGGGTCATTCTGACCCCCGCCGGCGGCGGAAGCCGCCCACCTGGCGGGAACCGCCAGAAGACCGTACCGCGGTCAAAAGACCGCGGCGGTCATTCTGACTTTCCCGCTGGGCTGGCGGGCGGCCGCCGAAAGGCCGCCCGCCCGCCCAGCGGGAAAGGACGGGTGCAGTTGCACCCGTCGCGATTTTCAGTGTCTGCTAGGCAGACACTGAAAATCAATGTGGGGCCTTGTTAGGGGGGCCCCTGCAGTGCCCATGCCATTGGCATGGGCACTGCAGGGCCCCCCAGGGGCCCCACGAAACCCGTTCCCTCCAGCCTGGTTCTGGTGGTGAAAACCGCCAGAACCAGGCAGGCGGGAAGGGGGTCGGAATCCCCATGGCGGCGCTGCTTGCAACGCCGCCGTGGAGGATTCACAGGGGCAGTTTCCCTTTTCTGACCGCGGCGGTCAGAATTGCCCTTGATGCACCGCCAGCCTGTTGGCGGTGCATCCCCCAACCCCGGCCCTGGCGGTCCATGACCGCCAGGGTCGGAATGACCCCCTTAGTCTCCTACACCGCGGGCAAATCTCAAACTCCAGTCGTCTCATTAGAATAATAAGAGCCTGCGCGCCATGGCGCCCAACATTTGGTCAGGCTCTAATTTTCAGGTCCTACAGAGTATCTCTGTCTCATTATATATAATGATGCCTCAATACTGTATACGGAGACGTCTGTGGTACTGAGGATTTCCACCCCAGCTACGTAGGCTATCCTATCTGAGGCTGGAGGTTGTTCAAGGTTGAACTTTAAAAAGAAAAAAACAATTTTGGTGTTCCTTCTCTGAACATATAATTTATCAATGATGGCGAATCCACAGTGGATATCCACAGTTAATATGAGACAACCTCTGACTGCACATTTATTAGCAAATGGCCTAACGGCCCACGGGGGTCCAGTCACATTTCTGCTGGATGCCCATGCAGCTTATAGAACAGAACTCTTTTATTCTTGGGTCACATTTCCAGCAGTTGATGGGAACACAAATACATTTCATTATTATACACTTGCAAATGCACCTGGACAATACAGAGCATAAGCATATTTAGAAATACCATTATCTTATCAAGAACATAATAATTGGCTTGATGGCACCCTACCCCACACAATTTTACCAGTCAGGTTAGGTCCTCTAAGTAACAATGGTCCTACCTGGCCTTTATTGGCCACCTATACACCACATCCTGCAGTTGTTAATTTAGCGGTAGCTGAGGTTCGACGCTTATATACAGAATTAACAGCGATATAGAAACGATTAGTACAATTTGCTATGCAAACACTAAATACAAACCCATCATGTGCTGCTCCAGCACATCCACATGCAGTAACGCCAGGTGTAAACCCTGCGACTGTACATTCAATCATGGGTAAAGTCCCCGTCAAACGAGAGGAAACTCTGTTTTGGTTAGCACAAAAAATAAATGCGCTGGAGGCAGTATTTCCCCATACGGGACCTCAGGATAAACACAGAATATTAACGATGTGCTTGCCATTTGGGATGGTCCCTACAGTGGATAACTGTAATGCCTGGGGCATGGTATTTGCCGCGCTCTATACAACAGCACGCGGTACACCGACACTTGCCAGTTTACCAGAGGTGTTGAAACAAATTCAAGATGTATACCGGGCTGCCCTGGCCCTAGATTTGGGGATGCAATTGCTGGGCAATTTTGCCACTGTATCCTCAATCATTTTAAGTAACCTTAAAGGGGAAGCGCTCGCACTGGCCGTGCGCATGCGGCTCCGTGACGTTCCGCAACAGGATCAGGAATGCGAGCTGCCTAAAATTATCGCAGAGACCTATTCTAGCATTGGTCAAGACAGTTTAGGGGCCAGACCATCTAAACCACAATTTCAGGGCAAATCTAATAAAGATTTTCCCAAGCAAGCTCCTGAGGGTAATAAAAAATGCTGGGATAAAATAAAAAAAACTCCTAAAAAAGAGAGGGGAGAATCTCCACGAATGGAGACTCCACAGAATAGATATCATCTCAGAAATAGAGATAATATAAAAACATCTGATAGATATCAATTTACTGATACACGCCGATCTCGTTCCTTTCAGGACTCATCGGAAAAACAAAATGATAGAGGTGGGCGATCAGAGCGAAGAGCAGAGTACGTGAAACCGAGACAGGAATCACAACGCTCATCGAAGGTTTCTGTTAAAAAGGAAGAGAAACCCGCCCACCAAAAACCCCAATTCAAAAAGAAAAAAGTGGCAGCAGCTGCAGTCCGGCATGCCACTCAGGAAGAGGGTACTCTTGAAGAACAAGAAGTGGTCACGAGCACTGCTAGACAGCGCGGCAGAGATCACAATAGTTCATCGGAGTCTTCTAGAGCATCTGGAGGTGAAAGCAACTGATGAATTTATACAAGTAGAAACTGCAGACATGTGTGTCTCCACGCCTGATAGGGTGTATAAAGTAACACTACAGTTAGAAGGAGACATTGAGCGCATAATAGACGCAATCTTTTGGGCTCGCATAGTAAACATATATGATGTTTTGTTGGCCGAACAAGATTGGCCACCTGAATTTGTCCGTACCTGCCCATGTGGAGAAGATGTCACTAAGCCTTCCTTCTCACCACTTGTTCCAGAGGAACTCACTGAATCCTATGCCATCGATTGGACTTTGGCACAGGCACCTGTGCTACATCAAAATCACGTAGGATGGGATAAAGAATCCCCCCTACCATATAATTCCAATCAAAAATGAACCTCAACCCCAACCTCAGTATCCAATAAAACATGAAGCAAAAGCACCTGTGAGAGAAATACACACACAATTAGAGTACCAGGGCGTAATTGAACCCTGCGTCTCCCCAATGAATAATCCATTGTTCCCAGTAGCCAAACCAGACCATTCATATAGAATAGTCTTAGACTACAGACACTTAAACAGTCATACAAGCACTTACGCGATACAAAACTCACATAGCACGGCACTAATGAACAATATAGTGCGTAAAAAAATACAAAACAACACTGGATATTTCCAATGGTTTCTTCTGCCAGAATATAGCGCCTGGGAGTAGAGACTTCACAAGTTTCAGTGCACTAGGCTCCCAGAAAAAAATCAGTTGTTTACCTCAGGGGTATAAGAACAGTCCAGGACTGTTCGCAGCTTGTGTGACAGCAATTTTACACGAGATTGATCCTGAAGCATTGTCCTACTTAGATGATATCTATCTTATGGATGATGAACTACTACAGCATTTAAGACGGGTAGCCCCCATTGTCATAGGATTTGCTGAATTTGGCTACACATTCAATTTAAAAAAAACAAAAATTGCCTTCCTCAGCGTCCTGTTTCTGGGATATGAGCTGTCAAGTGAAGGAAAGAGCCTAGCGCCACAATTCTTAGAAAAATGCCCACAGTTACAACCTCCAAATATGATTAAAAAACTCCAATCTCTATTGGGTTTCCTAAATTTTGGCAGAACTTACATTCCAGATTATGCTACATGCATAAAACCTTTATATGATCTGATACGTCCTGATTTTTCAAGCAAATTCTGGACAATTGAACATACACGCATTATCAGAGAATTGCAAACAGACATGCTTGCAGCACAACATTTACATACAAGGGACAACAAAACACATTTGGTCGTCAGAGTAATGGCTGGTGCCATTGGTTTCCCCTATGTGACATTTAATGAAGGTCAGACAGTCCCGATTGCATACAAATCACACTTATATTCAGCAGCAGAACAACGCTTTGCCCCCACTGAGAAAATAGTCACTGCTGTACAAATGGGTTTCATTAAAGAAAGACCTCTAGCCAAGGACAGTGCATTATTGTCGTTTCTCCGATTCCAGCCCTGGAGGCTGTTACAAAAGCCAGCGTTCCAAATGCAAAAGCATTACATCCACGATGGATACAATGGGCCACGTCTTTGACAGCCACTGATGTAGACTACATTTTTTACCCAAAATTACAAACTCAAGAATTTTTGCAGTATGAACTAGAATACCCAGTTCCAGCAAATACACTACCTATCGAACAATATCATAGAGTCATGTACACCGATGACTCTGCACTACCTGCAATTGGCACAGAACAACAGTATTCTGCTGCTTGCGCTGTCTTAAGCGGCTATATGGATGACGATAAATTCTGTCCCCTACATACATTTATGCAATCCCTAGGGGATTGCACTGCACAATTGGCAGACCTAAAAGCACTGCTGATGGCACTGGAATATACGGATCCTACACAGCCAACGCTGATTGTTTGTGATTCATATTATTGATCCCAGTCCTTCAATGAATATCTGCATTACTGGCGCCAGAATGGGTTCAGAGATTCTAAAGGCAACACCATTAAACACAGGCTTCTGTGGGGGAAAGTAGCAGACCTAAAAGAGATGCTACCAAATGTCCATATTGTACACACGTCGCTGGAAATACATTGGCTGATGAAGCCGCAAAGTCAGCAGTGGCTGTGGCTGCTGTTGCTGCAGTAGCTCGCTTGAGTTCAAAACCGGATGCAGCCATATGGGCTGCTGTAACAGCTACGGCGGATGGTGCGCCATATCCAAAAGGATTTCCTGACAAATATTCCTACCGTATGTGAGGTATGTTGAACGCTGAGTTTAAGATACCAGGCGTAGGGGTACGAGATATTCCCATCAGAGATACAAGATCACAATTGATTAAAGCAGCGCATGCTGGTGTGGCGGCTACAATTTCAATCTTACAGGCCCGCTATTGGTGGACAGGCCTCTATAAAGAGACCAAGCAGTATGTCCTTTGCTGTGACATCTGCCAACAAATCAAAGTTTCCACTGCCAAACGCCCGCCGCAGACACCCCTCTTGATTTCAAATAAACCGTTACAATGTGTGTACTTAGACCATTGCGGTCCCCTAACACCGGATAGTGCATACAAGTATATATTGGTAGTGGTTGATTCTTGCTCCAGAATTTTATGGGTGTGGCCACAACGCTCGGCTGACGCTCGGACTGTTATTAAAGATTTGTAAGTCTTTATCGGAACATATGCGGTTGCAGCTTTCCATTCGGACCGGAGCCCTGCTTTCGCCTTAAGGGCATTCAGGGACGCCATGGCTTCATTGGGGGTCCAACTCCAGTACTCGTCTCCATTTAATCCCGAGGGAAATAGTGTTGTGGAGCGATTAAACCGTGATTTAAAGCAATCCTTAACAGCCAGAGTCTTAGGTACGGGTTGTAATTGGCTTAATCACCTGTATGGAGTCCAGAGAGCACTTAATAATCTGCCTAGAAGGTCTCTGGGGGGTCGTACTTCATATGAGTGCCTGTTCGGAACTCAAATGTATGTTCCAGATCTTGATGGTCCTGGTGTGGAGGCAGCAGAAACACATTTGACATAAATGAAAGTGTCACTGTCTTACAGGAATTGCAACAGTTCTGTGATGATAATTCTTTTATTAGTGCTGCCTCCACAGGAATCAAGGATGTACCTGTAACACCTACCGGCTGGATTCCCAGAGTCGGGGATCTTGTACGTGAAAAAGTCGCTGTGAAAAAGGAATTTGGCCCGTCCTATCGATTACCAGCCCCAGTATTAGGGATACACGGTACCAGAACTGTGATTCTACCACCGTTGGCAGGTGCCAAAGAAAATCGTTTTGTCTCCATTGACAATGTCAAACTACACCATGCGGCCAATCCTGCACAGCAGACCAAGAGGAACATCCAGTAGTTCCCGAATCCCTCTCACTACTGGTCAAGAAGTCCCTCTACAAGTTGTTAACAGCAACATTGATACCTCTCCGAGCTTGGGGAGGGTGGAAGATGATCTTGCATTGGTTCACTAACGTCAAACAATACTGAAATAATTGACCGATTTGACTCAACTTCAACACAATCAGATGGTGCTATCTATTGTGTACCACCACGGGAAACACCAACTCCACCAATGACCACGGCTCCAGCTTTTGAACGTACTGCTTCTGGATATTTTGCCGACTTCAATGATGACGTCTCAGACTCATTCGCCTCTTCGACACCTGAATTGTCAAAAGCATGTAAGCTAATAAACTGGCTTAAAAAAACATATTTTATTTTTCCATGGAACTATCTATGGCTTTCTTTGACTGGCCTTGCTTTCCTACTTTGGATTGGTTTTGTCATTACTTTCTTCTTGTTAATACATGGTCATTTTCTCCCTGAAAAATCAGCAGTTGAATTGGTGGAGGAGGTCTTAAAACCACATTTATCATCACACAAGGTCAGAAGAGACTTATCATTTGTGAACATTTCCGCAGTACCAATTCCTGATGGGATTGTTTGGGACTAAGTAATATTTGACATATACGGTGCCATGGAAGTAATTCAAATACATATGTGTTCAAACTATCAATGAACAATAGAATAATATCAGGCATTTTTTCTGATGATTGGGATGTGAAAACAGTTGATTCTATGATGATTGAATTGCAGTAGTATACTGTATTTGAAAACGAAGATGTTTATCAATCGAAAGAGAATTATGGTGATATGTTTTGCTATAATTATTATCGGCATCATTTCATACATAGAGCGAACAGCCCCAAAACTGTTTTTAATCATACACAATGGGAACATTGTTCGACTCCACCACAAGGGAGTTCCAAAACATATTCTGAAAAGTTTACATATTTTTCAGGGCGCAATGTAAAAAAATGCTGAGTCATATTATTTTAAACTATCACCTACCTAAGATATACATATACTATTGACAAATACTACATTTATTTATTCAGAATCCTTTGTTTCCCGGTTTTCTATACTGTAAAGGCTATGAATATTGGCTGAAGTCGATTGATCTGAAATGTGTATGGGGAACTAGACACTGGCAAATTAGAGATAACGAAGCTTTATTTAGAGCATGCCTCATACCTGTACAAATGATATTCTTAAATGAAACAGTACAACAAACAAGTTGTCTAAGCTTAACTAAAATTAAGGAATTAAACATGCCCAGTATACCTGCCCCTGCAAAGTTTTATAAATGGCAAAAATATACAAATGCAACTGAAGATCTGCTCGACGAATGGGTCCAGAATGGTACATTTAATGTTTCACTGACACGTCCTCGCGGGTGGTTATTGTGGCCAATAGACACCAATGGGTGTCATCAGCGTTTTATTAACTCCTCAGGGGGTTTTAGAACTAGTAGACCGGACCCTCGCTACATATCATCGCAACATGCGGGTATAGTTACGACATATAGTGTAGGGAAATTATGGCAGCAATGGTTAAGAACTTCCTCACTAGATGTGGTTAGAGAACACCTCAGTCTCCTGTCTAATAATACTGACTTACAGGACTTCATGTTAGGCCCCAGAAAACACCATAGGAAGTGTTTCTTATAAGAAGTATATAATGAAATTTGGAAGCTTTCCCAACAAGAAGTAGCTGCCCGGTTAAGGCAAATAGACCAGGAAAATTAGAAAAAGACATTAGCTGTTGTGGAGAATGGGATTAATACCTTGTCCAATCGGATATACACTTTAAAGAGCATTGTTTCTTGTGCTATAGACATCATACAAACAGATGTGTCTTCCTTATATCATGGACAAAGTCAGCTAAGGTCCATTATGCGATTGGGTTGGACACTTCAAACATTGAAGGTGGGTCGCGTTCCCTGGCAGCATGTCAGTGTGAGGGAGATATTTTCTTCCTTTAATTTAACGTGACACCAACAACTAATAGCTAAGAAAGAAGCTACTCATGTCATGGTTAATATTGAGAAATTAGAAAAGTTGCCTTTTAATGTGGCTGAAATACCACCTGCTGAGTGGCTAATACACGGGGTCATTAATCTGCCTATTTCTACACTTCAATTCACCTCCTGTTTAAAACACATTCCGGTAGGCAGATATAAAAGGCTGGGAGATAGTTACATTCATGAGGTGTGGGAGCTTCTCTTCTCGTACAAGTGTCTCAGTGGCATGAAAGATGTCTTTCTTAGCGGTAGTAAATGCAAGACTTCCGTCAGCTATTGATGGTTTGTAAACAGCTGTCCTTGCATGGGGCATGTTAAGCTTGTGCAGCAAACTTAGCTTGTTATCTGAAGGGAGTTCCAGTGCCCTTGATTAGACCTACGTTCCATGTGATTTCAAATGGCAGCTACGTCCTCCTCCTTAATGGTGAAGACTGTTGAGGTATACGAGCAAGAATAGTTTACGTTGTTTTGGTCTCTAAGGTCGTTACATGCTGCGGGAACGTACTTTTTCCCCCACCCAAAATTTAAGAATTAGCTGACATTTGGCCTCACATTGCTACTTCAAATGTGAATTTTGACAAGTTGAGCAGACTCAAGGCTTTATTGTTTCAAAAGCATGTGGCCCTTACATCTGCATGCGAGACCTAGGCACTTCAGGTGGCAAGGTCGTCAGCAGAGGTCCCTTTTAAATACAAACTTTCTGAGGCACTTTGGTGAACTCGTGGGACGAATATTTAATGCGGCCAGTACAACTGGAATTAAAGGTGTTGGTTCTGGTTTCATTCACACCTTCTCCTCCATATTCGGTTTAATGCCACCAGCAATCCATTCAAACTTCTCTAGTATTTTCGGGGGATTTCTGATAGCTTTGGCTTTATTAGCTGGCATCTTGCTGTTGCTATTTTTTATGCGCAATGTCTGTCCTCCGCAACAAGGAGGAATGAAGGCGCTCCCATCAGCGCAGCTGTGTCGTGAACGCATGATGCAGTATTTTGGAGCAACATTCCTGGAGCAATTGGAGTGTAGCTGGTCTTTGTCATTCAGACCGGTTTTGCATTGTGTGCAGCCCGTGTTTCGGTGCATCTGGTGCCTCTGGTGCTCTTTCGAACACGCACTGGAAGTCTGTCTTTCGACGCAGCGCTTGCCTACATTGGATGCTAATCTGTTGATGTTCTCGCTGAGGGTTCATTACCGGACATGCGCATTGAGGTCGCATTTGCAACGAGAAATTACTTATGAGTTGCCCTTCCTGGAGGATGTAGCTCATGACTCATCACTGGGCCCACCACGGAATGCTGCCTTGGCTGAGGCTGAGGCTACGGAACACAACTGCTCCTTGATCCTTCTTGGCGATGGCTTTCCAACTTTAACATCGGCCGAAGTGGAAGATCTCCTGTCCTCTATGGTCCCAGAATCGATTGGAACCTTTCAAAATTGACTTTGCTTTTTTAAATTTGGTTTTACGCCACATGCTCATGTTTTAAATTGTCCCTTTACATGCTCACGTTCCCCTTCAACTTGTCATCATTGACATTGCTTTTTATATATATCTTAGGTTGAGCTTTTTAGTAACAATTTTATATGTTTTTAGGCTTTGAACCACCTTCAACCGACAAGGGGAGGGTGTTGGGTAGCCATTTTAGTTATAGCGTCATGCACGTTATTTTAACACAGTAGGCCGCTGTGCACTTTAACCTAGATATATTTTATTCAGCTTTGTTTTATCATTGTTACAATAACCATTTTTATGGTGTTGTTTTATTTTCCGTTTGTCTAACTGTTTTTGCCTAGGCCAGCACTCTGTTCTCAAACAAGACATTCTTGATCACTCCGTGCTTCTTCCAAGGCTACAGTACGGTACGGTACATTGTCAATGAACGTTGTAGAAGTTTAGTCTCCTACATTCGTAAAAAACACACATCCTTACGTAGGGGCATTTTCTCAGAACATCAGCTGTGTTGTTATAAAAACACTTCCTTGTCCCTTACACGTTAGAGGGAGATTCCAGCCAGGGAACCACGACTATATGCTGATTGTTGAATGCTTCGCTACAGATGTTAATGCAGACCGCTGGCCTTTGCTCAGATATGGGGGTTGATGTCTTCCCAGGGGAACGTGAAGGGCAGAATTAGAGCTTAACATGCTGTGCTCTATCATAGCCTAGGTAGGAACTAGTCCATCGATTATAGTGACAATATGATAGCATTATTTTTATGCTTCACTCTTCTCATCACAATTTTAATACTGTCATGTGTCGTCCTTGTTATTGGAGCTCACGCTTTGCTATCTAAGATGCAGTCATTTTATTAAACTTATTATTGAAACATATACTCCTTCTATTTGTCATTTAAATATGAGACTGAATTGTAAATAAGAGAAACGGATGAGACCTGAGTGACCACGACTTCCCTGAGAAGCCAAGTATGTCATGCGCTCGGCTGCCCAGTCACCCCTATCCTTGGGTAGGGATGAGGCACTTCTAATTAGCCGGAGCAAAGTCTGGATTGGAGCGACAGGTGTCACCCGCAGTGGGTTAGACTTAGGGCCTCATTACAACCCTGGCAGTCAAAGACTGACAGGGCTGTTTTGGCAATTGTACAGCCAACAGGCTGGAGGTGCAATCTGCCTTATTACGCCCGCAGCGGTTAAACCTTGGCGGGCGGCCTCCGCCGCCCGCCAAGGTTGTTATGAGGGCCTTGGTCTCCAATACCTTGGGCGATTCTGCCACTCAAAATCCAGTAGTCTCATTAGAATAATGAGAGCCTACGCGACAATATATTATTGACAGTTAATATTATGTGCCAGCCAAAGTTGAATACTAGCTCGCTCTACACTCCCCTGAGTACTCCTTGGACTGTTCTGCTTCACCACCCTGAGAAAATCAAGTGCTATAATGGGGTCCTTGGTTCCCAGTAAGTGGAAATTGTGGACCTTTTACTTGTGTGGGCCCCACATCCTGCACAACTAAAAACACAATTTCTAACAAACAGCCATGTACCAGCAATTAGGAGGCCACTTTGATGCAAAGTAAGTAGTGCAAAACACTGATTTGCTTTACTTTAGGTATGCTTTCCAGTACAAACTAAGTTTTGCCCTGAAAAATAAATCCTAAATAACCACTTTGCACCAATGTAAATCACTTTAGTCATTTTGCACTGGCTCAAAGAGTTAAGAAATGTTGCCCTTGGCTTAAAAAAAAAATCTTAAAAACTGGTAATTTAGTGTTAAGTGTCAATCAATCGTTTGAATGTTTATACAGACCGTCATTGGTATAGTTCAATTAATCTATCATCTAACATTTTTCCATGACATAGCGTAACCAGTGCTTAATTTGAGCCACTGTTTGGTTCCGGACCTAAATTCTCAACACCGGCACTTATGACAGTCCATCACATACTGGCGCTCTTTGTCTAGGTTTGAGGTGAGCATAACACCAGTGTGTATAATAATTCAAAATACAATAAAAAATGTGTACATCTATCACTCAGGCCATTCCTATTGCTTTGGGGGGCCTGAAAAGGGCCAAATTGTCACACTTGTAAGACTGTGATGGTTGGTCAGTCGCAGATCGCTGTGCTCACAAAGCGTGGGCGGGTGCATCGTGCAGGAGGGAAGAGGGGAGGTGGGGAGGGCGTGGGGGTACATTTAATAAATATCAAAAATAAAAACTTAGGTGACCTGCTGACCCGTGAAGCACTGCTCCTCTTTCCATTGTCGCTGCAGGTACAGGCTTCCAGCCTGCCCTGCGGCTAATCCTGACGCTGCTCAGAGCAGACTGGTAGCCTGTGTCTGCATTTTGTAAGTTTGCACTGCTTTGCATAAAAAAATCAAGCAAATGCAGCGCTAATGTTTTATAAATCAGGCCCATAGTTTATCATCATTTCGTTTTGAAAGGTTTGCAGCTTCTGCTGCTGGCAGGGGTGATGCTCCTCTCCCCTAACGCAGGAGCCACCCCTGTGGTTAGTAGTGGTGTTTGTACTGGCACTGGCAGTGCCGACTGGGGCAATGAGTGGTGCAAGCTGCAGTGACCTCCTAGGAAGGGCACTGGCGCTTGATTTTTTAACAAATTAAGCACTGGGCACAACAGTACACAATGGGGCACATTACATTCAGAAAAAATATGCAACAAAGAAAGGATTATGGTACAGATAATAGTGTCACTGGGCTTATGTTAATAATGTGTACACAAACGTGGAAAAATATATTGTAACGTTGTAACAATACATTTTCCCCAATTTCTGTACAAAATGCTAATCTGAAGACAGTACCCAGCAGCAAAATTTTTACTGCTAAAATGCATTACTTTTCAAATCTGCCCAGCGCTTTAAACTAGACCAAATTTGATGCTATATTGTTGAACCAAAGCAATACAATCTGCTCCTAGAAGCATATATACACCTTACCTCTTATTTCACTTATACTCCTGGTAGCTGAGGGGGCTTCCACGAGGTTCAAGACATGTTTTGTATCCCATATAGGGCTTCTCTCAATAACGTAAAACAGCGTAGGTGCCACCCTGAACCAATACCTATGTTCTTGGTTTTGGCTATCTTAATCAAACTTTATTGTCCTGCAAAGCTAGTCATCTATAAAGCCAGATTTTTCCTATGAGTAGAAAAAGTAAAGACACATCAATCTTTCTAATGGTTTCGTTATTTTCATAAAAATCCCCCCAACCGTTCAAGTGCAGTAAGGAGAAAAGCCTTTGATCGTTTGACTTGCCTGCGAGGTATCATCGTTCCAGTAGAAACATCTTTAAAATATGTTGCAGTTTCTTCCCATCTGCTGTCTTGGCAGTTTGCCCTCCTGTACTGTACGGAGCCAATTATTATTCCTCCTCATGGAAGACCATGGGATGCAGACTGATTCTTTGTCTCACAATACCACTGAAAGGAGAGCAGTCGCTCCTTCACTGGCTTCTAACTGTGCTTACGCTGGGCAAGTGTTTAGTTTTTGAGCGAAACTCTTGTGGCCAGGTGCAGCCCGTCCTTTAGGGCAGAGGGGCCATGCCCCCCCCACCTTTTGCCCCTCATGAAGAGATGAAGAGTGTCTGTCAGGCTGAGCAAAGGTCAGCCTGACATACACTCTTTATGTTAAGCTCAGGCAGCCAGGAGCAAGACATGCGCGATTTGCGCAGACTCCTGGCTGCCTGATCTGAACTTTTCTGGGCTGAAGAGGTCACAGCTCCTATGGGTGTGACCTCCTCGGCTCAGCAAAGGTGCCTCCAGGCCCTCCCCCTCGTTGACGAGGGAAGTGTCACCCATTAACTCTGACCTGGGTGCTTCAGGTTTAAGCCCTAAAGTGCCCAGGGCAAGTGTCAATCAGTGACACCACGTTACAGAGTGGGGTGGGTTCAGAAGTCTCACTGACCCCATACCACTCTGTGATGAAGTTGGGAGCCAGTGAGGGTAGGCAGCAGTCCCAACCCTTCTGGAACCTCCGAGCTGAAGGTAAGTGTGTGTGTTTTTTTTTTTTTAAATGAATGTTTGGTTCATGTGTGTATGTTTGAATGTTGATGAGTGTTATGAATGGATGTGCGTACATGTGTGAATGAATGAGTGTGCTTCCCGCCCGCCCTCCTCTCTCCTAAAATTGCCGGCCGCCACTGCTTGTGGCCCTTTCTTTGTTACATTCACTGTAGAGTTGTATGCTTCGGTGTCTGCTGCAGCGTTTCCACCATATGAGCACACATTTCAGTTAAGCATTTTCTAAAGTCCGCTCTTATATAACCAACAACTGATTACATTGAGTAATATCTCGAAGCAGGCACGCATAGCGACATTGTCAACTTAGATTTTTTTCCCCATGTGATGCATAGCTTGTTGTGCTTTCATATCCTATGTTTACATTTTCATTTGCCAGCTCACATGTTCGAGAGGGAACGAGATCACTGATTATACTTTTGTAGTAAATGCATATATAGGACCTGATTTAAGGAAAGTGGTGCTGCACCCTGTGCAGCGTTACTTTCCTTGTGTCCCTTAGCTCCCCCCCTACCTCCACCATGTGTGCGCTGTGCCGTATTTAAAATACGGCGCACCATGGCACAGGGTAGGGGGCAATAGCATCAGAATTCCTAACTCTATTGATGTACTCTGCAGGAGTAGCGCCAAAATGTTGCAGCTACTCCTGCAGAGTACATAGGGGCCCATTGTATTCAAAGACAAGCCCCCTTTTAAAGCCTGCTCTGAGCAGGCATTAAAAGTGCCAAAACAATGGTGCAAGGAAATCTCTTAGATCTCCTTGTGCCATTTTTTCAGCCCCACCTAATGGGGGAACGCCCCCCTTTGCTTACATTATGCCTGGCGCAGGCATATTGTAGTACAATGGGTTATAAAGTGACGCAATGCATGCATTGTGCCACTTTGCAAATATGGTGCAGTGTTTTTGGCAATCTAACGCCACATTAGTATAAAAACATTACGCTAATGTGTCCATAGAATGGCACTAGGGGCTCTTAAATCAGCCCCATAATGTTTTAATTCTGCACTGTTGGTGTCAAGGTGTCTACTGGTTAATAAAGAGTAAAGTGAATCCACAGTTTTGACCAAAGATACGTGAGACGGATTGGATTATGTGTGTGTGCTTTTGCTTCTTGATAAATCTGCATGAAACTTATATATATATATATACATATATATTTACATATATACTTTTGACAGGGTATTTTTATTTCAATCTAATGCAACTTTTTATATAAACTTCAGAAACATAATTTCAATTTAATGTCATATACTCATAAATTCATACTAATCAGATGTAAATTATTTGAATTATTTCACATTCATATTGAACATCTTCATAACAGGGGCAGAGATCTCTATGGTAAAGTATGTAGAAAATGTTAAAGAAAGATTTGTTTAAAAAATGTATTATACATATTTTATGGGAAGTATTACTGTAAATATTTTAACATGGTTATTGTAAATGCAGCACAAAATAAAAAAATGCTTAAGCACTATAAAATGTTTGATCAAATACTTATTTCACTTAAATGCATTAAGTTAAAATTTTTCAAAGATTTATTTTTGAAAAATTGCGCTCCAAGTATTTTTTATTATTTATTATGTATTATTGATTAATGTCAATGATGTCTTAAATCGATTAAAAGAAATTTAAATTTTAGATTTAAAAATGTAAAATAAAATGAAAAATATATTTTAAGCTACATTTTTAACATTAAGCTAAATGTATTCATATTCCTAGCGATTTTAAATAATTAAATTTATTTTAACATTACTTCCTGAGGGATTTTATTTGAAGTCCATAATTATATTATTTTCTGGTGGAGGGTTTGGCTGTGTGTGGTGCTGGACGTACTAATGCTCCTTTCTGGATGTAGAAACTTTGCAATCACACATTTGTCTCCCCCAATTGTTTCAGGGGATAGAGATATGTAAACCAACACTTTTGAGTAACTTTACACTAATGAATGGTGAATGGACAAAAGTAGTAAAGGTACTCAAAATTGTAAGAGCAGCCACTCAAGTTTAATATTTGTGAATAGGCCCATAGCGTTTCGCAATGAAGGAGCAATAAACACTCTAGATTAGACTAGTCTGTTTAGAATTACTTAGACTAGTAGATTGCATAGTGGTAGCATATCCTATGCATAGAATACTTTCCTTCTAATCTTCACTAAAATATAAGGAATAACAGCCTTTCTGCAACAAATTAATGACTGATGTATATTGTAAATCCCTATTAAGAAAATAATTCATATTTATTACCAGTGATTCCAGCAAAACTACACCATGTTTGTTATCTAGGGAATTTACCTACACAGATAGTAACAGGTTGCATTTTGACAATTTTTCATTGAAGGAATTCCTTTTTGACATGGTCATCCCCACTTTTTGTCTGGTAGTTGCTGCAATTTTGACCGAAAGTACACTGGGTTCCTGCTAACCAGGTTCCCAGTGCCAGATCTCTTTCCCTAAAACTGTGCAATTGTTCACCAAAACGCCATACTTCGGCCCCCCTGTAAGTCCCTAGTAAAAGGTAGCCCTGGTACCTAGGGAATGGGTACAAAGAGAGTCCCCAAGGACTGCAGCATGTATGGTGCCACCTTCAAGGACCCCTCACCTGGCATACACAAACTGGCACTGCAGGCTGCATGTCTTGGTACAGCTAAAAGTGAAAACACAACATGGCACACAGCCTGGGTGCCAGGTCCCCTAAATTTGCATGAAATATATGTACGTCACCCCTACAGCAGGCCTTAAATCCCTAAGACATGATGCATCGTATTACATGTGAGGGCATAGCTCCAAAAGCAGATATGCCCTTGTATGTCTTTGTCGATTTTTAGACATAGGCCCTCATTATGAACACTGCAGTCGAAACCGCTGTGTTCATGCTGGCGGTCTTACTACTGACGGCTAGCCCCCCCGGAACCCCGCCGGCCGTATAAAGAACATTCCTGTGGACCGGCAGACAGAAACATTGTTTCCGCCCGCCAGCCCACAGGAATGCCTGGCCAGGACATTGACGGCGGCTCCACATTGAGCTGCTGCCAATGTCTCTGTGCGGCGGGTGCAGCTGCACCCGTCGCGCAGATCACTGCCCGTAAATCGGTGCCCCGATGGGGCACTGCATAGGGGTCCCTGCACTGACCATGCCAAGTGCATGGGCAGTGCAGGGGCCCCCTAAGGGTGCCCCGGTGCACCCCTTCCGCCAGCCTTTCCCCGCCAGGAAAAGGCGGGTGCCTGAGGAATCATTATCCGAGGGGCAGCACCGCTACCATGTCAGATGATGATGCCGACCGCCGGCAGGCTGTCTGACGGGGGCAGCCTGGCGGTGAGTGAGGCCTATGGCGGCCCTCCATCGGTTCATTATGTGGCGGTGTGGCCCGCCATGCCGGCTGGCGGAATTTCCCGCCACCGCCGGCATGGCGGGCCACACCGCCATGTTCATAATGAACACCATAGTGAGTGAACAGCAAAGCCATTTTAAGTAAATGTGCTGGACACTTGTCAATACAAGTTCCCCAGCTACATGCTCGCTTCACTGAAAATAAGGGTGTTTGGTATCAAACATCTCGTATTAATAAGCCCTTACTGACTCCAATGATGGATTTATTAATACATGCAGGATACTGCGCTACAACAGTTATTGTGCTGCCCTTAGGAAAACTGATAAGTAGATTTGCCCTAGGAACGGCGCATTAGTGCGAGCCAAAGTAGCTGCTTGAAGCAGGTGCTCTATCTTTCACTATGCAGACGGCTTCAAAGGGGGTCAGAGGTCCCTCTGCAGGACGAGCAGGGAGTGTCTGCACAGGCCTATGTCAACGGGACCCTTTTCCCTTCTCCAGAGAGGCTCTGTCGGGGGGAGAGGTTTTATTGTGCACCATCTCTTTATGGCACACAGTCATGGTGCACAGTCAGTGATCTTCCTGATGGCACTTTTACCTATGAGCCTGCATCCATAATATGGCTTGGGTGCAGAGGCAAAGTGTTTCTTTCATTTTCCTTCATATGCATAGGGCCAACCCTAAGCAAATAATGTCATGCCCCCTTGAGTTAGTGCAGGTGCTATACTTGTGCCAGCGCTCTCTGTATGACAGAAGAGGCGTACAAGTATCTGCATCCCCTTCTGAAGCCTAATACTGTCCTGGGGCACAGAAAACCTGCCTGAGGGCAGATTATGTAATATGACCTGAACACATGCAGACCAGTCACACTGTAACATGTTCTGCACTGGGAGAGAATGACAAAGTCATATTACACAAAGCAGGTTGTAGAAGATGAATGTTTACCAGGCGGCAGATCAGAAAGCAACCTCACAAAATGTAGTGTTCTGAAAGCAAAACAAACACTGTGGAAATTATGGACACAGGGAATTCCCTGCAATATTTATTCATGCTTACCCGATCAAAGTGAATAAAATGGCTGGATAACAGCAAATAAGCAACTCCCTGGAGGATTTTTTGTTGGTTTGCAGATTTGCAAATTGCATTCCTACTCTGTAACAACCCGCACGATGGTCTATCTTTTCTGTTGAATTAATTGCCTAGTTAAAGAAGCAAGCTTATCAATATAGGCCTGACCGTTTAAGCGTAAATAGTTTTTACAAAAAAACTCAAATAAAATAATTTGTTTTGATGTCTAGCTTTATTCCAATAAATTAGGAAAATACATAGCCACACCACTATCTAGTGCAGACTCATCTCATGTTGAGCTCAGAACTGATACAGATGTTTCACCTGCGAAAGCAGAATCACTTGAACTAGTCAAGAGTACAGCTTTGTTAGAAGAAAACATTACAATTTCTAAAGCTTACACGTGATCGTGTGGCCTGATCATGAAAACTGAATTTGGCAGAGTTTTCTTTTTTATTCCACCCCAATATGTACAGAGATACCACTTAATGTGATATTACATAGTGCTGTATTTTATAATATTACCTTTGTGCCCTGTAGCACTGTTATGTGCGGCAAAAATCAATATTCCAAGGATGGCTGCTGTTCCTGGAAATGTAGAATTTTACTAGATTATGATTACATCAGCCCCTCAGCTGCCAATTTTAACTACTTACTGAACATGAAAGCTTTGGTGAAGCAACAAGAGAATGCAAATGTGTTTTTGCCTGAGCCGAATGTTCTATAGAGCATGCACTATCAGTGTCTGATGACATGTTTTAAAAAAAAGATTTTTTACAAAAACGTAAAAACGTGCCTACCCTTTTACACCTTAAAAAATCGAATTCCCATTTTGAAAATATTCGAGTTTCAAAAAATCTAAAAGTAGCATATCATATTTATAAATACAATATGTTACTTCTTTGAAATCATAAATTATTGATAAGTACTGGGAGCAATATAGTATGGATTCTAAACGTTTTAACCACCGCTTTACAGGATACTGCCTATCTCGGGTAATCTGCTCTGGCCTTATCTATTAATTTGTAGCCATATAGGCTTAACATTTTCTACCTCTGTTTAGCCTGCGGAACCTGATCCTTGAAACTGGTCTTCATCTCCATGGTGTAGGTTATGAACAGGGAAGGAAAAAGTATCTAATCATCATTCACTGCATCTTGCAATTTGCCTGTATTCTACAGCCCCCAGCTTTGATCACACTCGCGCAATTCTTGTTGCATTCTTGACCCACTGTCTGAGGTTGGTCAGGAAACCCCCATCAAAGACATACAAGAAGCTGAATAAGCAGTAGCCAGCAGAAGCATAGAGATCTCAAGTACTTGCACCGCCAGGCGTAGCACTGAGAAACTCAATGCACAGTTAATTTGCGCAATGACATACCTGCACTAGCCTCTTTTGTTCTTCCCGTTTACACTCTCTGAAATGTTACCGTTGCTGGCATCATTAAGACACTACAAAAACCCAACATTGAGTCCTCACAGCAGGTACACTGCACAAGGAAGAGGCAACATGAACCAGACCTATTACTGACAAGACAAGTAATCACATTGTTAAAGGACAGTTCAGTCACAGTATTATGTAGTCTGATAGTTTTGGCCTTTGCCACAATTCTGCTGTCTATGTGACAATCTGAATTGTACATTAATGATGTCACTAAATATGATATTGAAGAGAGGTTATATTGAAGACAGGGTGCTTTTATCGATGGATTCTGATGAATCTGTTCTCCCCATTAATATGCTGAGCCAGCATTATTACAAGCATTTATATAAACCTGCATACCAACATACTCTGGAGGTAGGTGTGCTTATCAATATATTTATTAAAACGATGTGCTCCCTGAAATAGTGGAAGAGTCTAATAAAACAATAATACAAAAATGGGTCCATCAGTGTCTTAGAGAGCCTGTGAGTCAGTGCATCAGTGTCTGAGTGGGTCTGTGAGTGGGTATGTGAGAGTCTGAGTGGGTCTGTGAGTGGGTATGTGACTGTCTGAGTGGGTCTGTGACTGGGTGCATGAGGGTCTGAATCGGTCTCTGAGTGGGTGCATGAGTGTCTGAGTGGATCTGTGAGTGGGAGCGTAAGGGTCTGATTGAGTGTATGAGTGGGAGAAAGAGAATATAAAAGAGAAACTGAGAGAGAGAGAGAGAGAGAGAGAGAGAGTGAGAGAGAGTGAGAGGGAGAGAGATAAAGAGTTGAGAGGCTTTGTTGAATGATATACTTAGAATTAGATATTTTCAGACAATTTGAAAAGAAAAATGTTTTTGTCAAGTAAGAAGAGTGAGATGACCTTTTTATATGTGCATTAAATATTTGAAGGAGAAAATAAACTCAAGTAGGGAAATGACCACAGACAGACCTAGACTCAAATCCAAATCCTTCAGTGTGAGAGTCAGACACCTTAATCACTAGGCCACAGACGACTCCTTTTCATACACTGTCCAGATATAATGATGCAGTCAAGCCACAGATTTTGATGGGAAAAAAGATGTAAATGTTACATCACTAGGCTTGTTTAATATTCAAAACATGTGTAAATATATAACACACTGCCATGCACTACCAGGATTTGAACCTTTAACCCACTTATTAACAGTCTAAGAGCTTTACCAGTAGGCGAGAGCTAACTCTGTGTTGCTGAGCATGAAAACATTTGCTGGTGTCACACTTTCAAATCATTGTTTGGAGAGAACATTGCAATACCAATCTTTCTCTCTCTCTCTTCCATCCCATTAAGGGATGGAAGAGATAGAGTGACAGGATCGCTGGGGAGCCTCAAGGCCCCAGTGGTCCTATCCTGCTACTGACTTCTGCAGGAGTCGTCATTGCTCCTGCAAGCAGGGAGCTGCTTAAAATAACAGTTCCCTCCTTTCAGGAGCAATGTTTTCATCTGTCTTCCCTGCACACTTATTTGTGCTTAGTCTGGAATGTGGCCAGGCCCTGCAGCCAACCCCTATAACCACCCAACCCCACGCTCCACACAGCCTTAGGCCATGCGGAGCAGAGGTTGGCCGCACAGCCTGGCCTGCTGGAAGGACTTGAGGCCATACCCTATAACCACCCAACCCTGTGATGCACACAGCCTTCGGCCATATTGGCCCTGTGGCCAATACCAGCCACGCACAGCCAAGGGATTGCGTGACGGGGAGTTGGCTTTACCTATGCTAATAACATGTGAATTTACATTTGAAAAAACCCAAGAAATTCACTAATAAAAACAAAGGTTAAAATAGCATTATACTTTCTGTAATAAAAATATCAGTTTTTTTTTTTAAACCTTAGAAATTCACTTTGAAACAAAGTTTAAAGTAATGTTAAAGTGAGGTGAATATCTCAGAGACAACATTAACGTTTTGAACCAAAAAAGCACAGAACTTCACCAGTTATACATAGCAGAGCTAATTATAACTCATGCCCCCACATGCACTCACATATCACATCATGTATGACATGTTCTATTCATTTATTAAATTGAGATCTATTTTCTAACTTGACGTGGGATCCTTTTTGTGTGGTGTTTTTACTGTTTTACTGAAGTGTTGCACAAATACTTTACACATTGCCTCTAAGTTAAGCCTGACTGCTCTGTGACAAGCTACTAGGGGGTTGAACATAATTGGCTGCCCCAAAGGAGTGGTGCCTAGGCTTGCTAAATAAAAAGTTAAACTTGAACAAGCTGAATACATTTTTTTGACTTGTCTCTTTAGTGCACCATTTCATTCCTCCGGATTCTATTTTTAGTTGCCACCGTTTGGTGGATATATAAGCAGACTTGGAGTAGTGGATTAAGGGTGAGTGTCTTTGAGTGTTTTTACTGATGGGCTCTAGCAATAATCATCAAAGTGGCAAAATAAGACCAGTTCATTGATGTCAAACTACATTTGATTGTATTGCACTAGAAGCACTCAGTGAAAGTTTCCCTTTCTGTGTTAATATGAAAACAAACTGTTAGTGAGCATCACTGCTCAGCCCTTAGAGTATATTACCTGCAAAGACGATAGATCTCTGAACACCCCATTGGGTATAGCGTGGATTTCATTCCCATGAATCATTAGCAACTCCAATTTTGAAAGCCCAGCAAAAGAGTTTTCAGATAAAGAGTTGATACTATTGAACCTATGAAGGAAACAAGACAACAATTATTATGATACAATTTAAATAGATTCGTAGCATAGTAAAAGTAAGGTAAAAGAGTATAGGCACTATTCAAAAAATATTTTTGGAAACTAAATCATCTAGCTCTCAAATTACTTTGCATGGTTACAAAAAAAACGGTGGGTATGTATTTTGCAAAAGACTCCTAGATTTACCCTCAAGCACAAAATGTACACCATGGAAGAGACCAGGGGAGGCAGAGGATATCCTTTACTCAAAAAGTGATAAATTGTTTCTCGAAGACTTTCAGCTGGCAGATATTTCTGTCATCTACTGCAGTCTCCCAAGTCATAGTGTTGTAAAGAATGTACAAGAGGAGCAGGGAGCATAAATTCACCATTTGTGCACACCAGGTCTGGATACTCCAATGTTCATAGAAGCCTTGGGTAGTGGAGTGCTTTACTAGAGGCATTTTACTGCTCAAAGCTTTCAAGAATGCTACATGCTTTTACATGTAAATGTCTTTTTATAAGTAATGAAGGCAAGAACATTGAATCCAAATCTAACCTATCATTTTTCTTTTACATTTCACATACTTTACTTTATATTGCATTATATGTGTGTCTTTATTCCCTGCAATTATTTATTTTCCCAGGATGTTTTGGTTTTATAGATTTGTTTATTATGCAACAAATGAGCATTGCATAAAATATACTGAAAATGAGTTGCTTTTAGCTGTTTTGGTTTCTTCGCCTATGAGGAGTTGACAATGTGGCCTAGGACCAGAGCTGCTGACTTTGGAACAGGGGATTATGGAACTGGTGAACCAGGTCTGAGTCTTGGCGTCCGCTCAACATTGTGTAATTCTGGGTAAGTCACTGAGGCCCATATTTAAAAGAAAATTACGGAGCGTAATGCTGCGACAAAATTGACAGTGCAGCGCTCCGTCATTTTCACAACGCAGGGATGCGCTGTCCTAAACTGAATACAGCACACCCCTGTGTTGTTCCCTGTGCTGGCGCTAAATTGAGCTGCCTAGTGCCAACGCAGGCATTCTTGCACCATCATGCAAAGATGTCTGCATTGAGGGTTTGATTGTTTATTTGTGTGAAGGTGTCCTTTCTTGCTCATTAACAATCACTAATGGCGATTTGGCACTTCTCTGTGTGCTGCAGAATGAAGCACACACAGAAGTGCCAAAACATCATTTTGAAATGATTGTTTATGTGCAGGAAGAGACACCCTCCCATACATAAACCATCATGTCTGTCATTTTACTGTTTCTATGCGCGCTGCAGAATGCAGCGTGCATGGAAAAAGCAGAAAACGAGGAGGCATAAAAGTATTCCTTCTTCTTGTGCCGTGCAAACGACCCCGTGGGGTGGCATTAGATCTTGGCGCTGCCTCAGGTTTAGGAAATCTCATAAATCGAAGGCAGCATCAAAATGCAATGGATGTTGCTGTGGCACGCCCACAGCAACATCTAGTGCACGTCCCTTCCATGCAAAGGGCTGCATGTGAATGGGCCGTATTTACAAGGTGGCGTTAAGCCACAAAAAGTGGCTTAACGCCACTTTGTGAATACGGAGCAGAGCATAGCACCACCGGAGCGTCACTAAGAGTGACGCTCCGGTGGCGCTAGGGTCTCTTAATATGCCCCTTATTCTCCTCTGCCTCAAAAATTAATATGACTCAATGTAATGTAACTGCTCTGCAAGTAAAGTGCACCAATGACTTTGGATTGAGTTTGCACTATATAAAACTGCAAGAAAATAAAACTGAGCGCTGGAGTTCAGGGTGATGACTGGGTGAGTTTCTCAGAGTTCCTGTCAGTGGATCATAAAGGTACAAAGGTTCTTAGACTAACGGCTCATTCAATCATTGGCATCTCTGCAGGCTGCAGGGCACACAGAGCCATGTGCCAATATTATTTATGATTTTATGTTGAAAGGTGTGGAGGCGGCACACATCTTTTGGAATACTGAAACAGCAAAAAGAAAAGAAGATACCTTGTTTACAGGTGGTTAGGAAGTGTGTCTGTGAGAGAGAATTTTGAAATCATGGAGACAAAAGGAAATATAAGTAAAATAGAGAGTGAAAACATAGTGACGAGCATGGCGTGTAAGTCATACAGGTCGAGGGACTTTAGAAAGAGAGATGTAGGAGAAAAGGGTGATATATTATGAAGAGGCACAGGAGTGATTAAGACACTCTGAAAAACACTCCCACTCATCTGATCTTTGTAATATTTAAATAGCATTTCATATTTGTAAGTGCTTTTAACTATCAACTTCCAAGAAATGAAATGTGAAATATAATTATTCACACAAACATCATTGTTTTTTGATTTTCTGACACTGAATACAAATTCGCTGAGAAGCCTGGTGGGACTCGAAGTCCCAGGCTCCGTTCTCCTGCTGCCCCTCACCTGGGGCCACTTGATCAACAACGCGGGCGCTATAAAGCGCACCGCGCATCACTGCTCTTGACTGCCGCTGAGAAGCCTGGTGGGACTCTAAGTCCCAGGCTCCTTTCTCCTGTTGCCCCTCACCTGGGGCCACTTGATCAACAACGCGGACGCTATAAAGCGCACTGCGCATAACTGCTCTTGACTGCCGCTGCCGCTGAGAAGCCTGTTGGGACTCCAAGTCCCAGGCTCCTTTCTCCTGCTGCCCCTCATCTGGGGCCACTTGATCAACAACCCGGGCGCTATAGAGTGCCCCGCGCATCACCGCTGCACGGGACGCGCACGGGCAAAGCCCGGGCCAAGGGGGGGCCCACCCGTGCCCGTCAGAGACCGAAGGAGGACGGGCTGGGCCACCCCTCTGGGCCCTAAGGTACGGCGTCATGCTACTTAGCGCTGGTTATTATCCTAAAAATCTTCTTTTTACATTGTTTTGTAGTTCCACTTTCCAAAGGGGAAGCGCAAGGCGAAAGGCAGCCCTGCACTGGGCTCTGTTAAATCTAAAATACCTAAAACTAATAAGGCTATGCTACCCCACACCAATTGTGTTGCTAAGGAAATCGACGACCTGATTGAAGAGGTGGAACAGATCTTAAACAATAATGAGAGAGTTCGACGAAAGGAGCCGAAAACCTGTACTCTCATTCCGTTTCTAACCTCAAAATCGCATACTGCTCCCAATCCGCAAGCTGCTACTTCTCCTTACCAGATGTTAGCCTCCCAAAGCTCTACTAAAATCACCAGTTCTCCTACTCTCTTTGCATCCCACCTCGAATCTGAAGCATTAAAAGGCAATGCAACGGATTTCACAATTTACTGCTCTAACCGTTTTTCCCTCTTGGCCCCACAAGATCTGGAAAGTCCTCGACTAACTCCCATGACTTTGTCACATACGGAGAGCGCTCCCCTGCAAGATGACTTGCTAGCACTGGTGTCTAGCCTCAAGAACGAAGTAGGCGAGCTGAAATCTTTACTGCTTGAAATCACCACTCTTCTCAAAAGCAAACATCTCCCCCTTACGTGCGAGCCTAAGCCAAACCCTGTGACAACCAAACATCCGCTTGTAAAAGGAGTTTTGTGAACTGGGCCCCTGCCATCGCCAGCAAGTGCAGCAGGCCCTATGGAAAGGCAGTGTCTCCACAGTCGGCAGGTGCCCCCTTCCGAAAGTAACACTTCTCTTTCTTCTAATGTCCTTTTTAAATGGGACACTACAAAGGCTTTTTGTCAGAATCCATATTTAATTAACAACAACTATATATACATGTGCAATGTTCCATCTTTGCCTCCAAATACATGGGAAGACAAAGCCTCACTCGTTAATAAGGTCTTGCACTGGTTGAGACACGTTAGAGGCTGTGGCTCAGTAATCCATGATGATATTCTATCTGCCGAACAAGTAAATGGCTTACCCGGTAGCTGGGATTTCATAAAACTCAATCTTAAAAATCCCCATTTGGTAACAGGTCTCCTAGAGATGGAAGCACGTAACACAAATAGGAAGTCTTCTGCTATCTTTCTTAGCGATAGCCGCCCTGATGCTGGTCACATGCAGCTGAATCCTTCCTCCAGAACTGCCAATTTGGCTTCGAGCCGTTCTGCAGACTATCAAGATTTTAGGCCATTAGGCCATCAGGTTTTTAAAGGCACACCATCTGATTCAGCTCCTACGACTAGCGCCGGTCCTGTTCTCAGTGGCCAAACAGCATGCGAACTTGATTTCCAGGGGGCTACCTCTGACATTGATTGACTATGTCTTCCTAACTCTTGTATTTCCATTTTTAGCCCAAATTCACCGGCCACAGGTCCTTTACCTAATTTACTCAGTCCAGGTGCCGTACCATCCCTGGAATTACAATCCGATATTACTAAATATTTTACAAATTCACCTCCGGTGGAGCTTATCGACAGCCATCCCCCAGATGACATTTTTAGGAAATTAAGCTGTTCCACTGCTCAGGCGACAGCAAAACTTCTGTCCTGGAATGTGGCAGGCATCAATGGCAAACTTGCTGACATTGAGTGGGGGGCATATGTTGAAAACTTTGATGTCTGTATGTTTCAGGAAACTTGGGCAACACACTGTACGTATAGACAGGGGTTTAGCTCTTTTTTTAAACCAGCTAAGCCATCCTTAGCAGGTAGGGCAGTAGGGGGCTTATGTACCTGGGTAAAATCGACAGAGGTGGGAGGAATTAATGAGGTATATGTAGATTCCCCTGATGTCTTGGCCATTGCTATCCAACCAATCTTAGGCTCCCCAGTTCTTTGTATAAATATCTACAGTAGGCCGGGCCCTTCCAACCATCGTTCAATTATTATTGAGCTATTGAATACTTTAATCCCGGACCTCCGTTTAAAATACCATATTATAATAGCAGGGGATTTCAATGTCCAACTCGAGCTTAATTCAGACCTCATAGAGGTTATGCAGCCTGAAGACAGCATATGGAATATTCCCCCCCATCCCATACAACAAAATTCATATAAACCTTGTGTTAGGGCTACGCAGATTATAGACCTTATGATACTCCATGGTCTTCGTCTTGGTAACGCCCGCTTTCCAGCTGATACTCCTGCCAGACCAACTTTCTTCAGGGGCTTATATAGTAATAAACTGGATTACATTTTCTTTGATTTAAGTGTTTGGCACCACATATTAGATGTGGAAGTGGATAATCCACATACCAGTGACCACGCCCCTCTCCAGGTTACGTATAAGAGATCTCTTTTAGCAGGAGTTGCATTCTCTTCTGCTCTTTCTGGAGACATGGAGCTGTCTAGCAATAGGCGTACGGTAAGATGGGACTCCTTTCAGAGATCGAACAAGCTTATAGATAAACTGTGTGTTTTAATTTCTACCCACCAGTTATTCGATGATAGCCTTATATTTGCCCCATTTGAGGTTACGTCTTTACATCTGGACCTCTTTGCAATCCTGAAAGAACTGTTTTCTAAATGCGTTAGGCCATTGACTAACTTTTGTGCCCAACCCTGCAGCAAATGGTTCAATAAGAGGTGCAGAGAGGCAAAAAATACCTTGGTTAACGTGTTAAGGACAAAAGATAGACTAGGAATTATTAATGCTAGGCGCCATTATGTCTCTACATGTAACAAGAGCAAACATGAGTATGAAGAGGCGCTTTGGAGCGAACTATCTGAGGCAGCTAGGGTCCACAACTCCATACGGTTCTGGCTTCTGGTCTCTCGTAGCGACCAGAACCGAGCACCTTATTTGGAGTCCCACATTACTCCCGATGCCTGGCTTTCCCATTTTAAGGAACTGTATGGCTCCCCATTGGCCTACGATGCACCAAGTTTGGGAGAACTGTCAGCATCTTACTCGTCTATGTCCTCCTTGCCTCCCTTCCCATTGAATGAAACTGCGCTGGCCATTACTGCACAAAAAGCAGCGAAGGCCCCAGGGTCGGATGGGATCCCCTCAGATATGTTCAAAGCGGACCAGAACATCTGGAGTCCGTATATTAATAGGCTTTCTAACGCCATTCTGACTACTAGATCCTACCCTTACTCATGGAAAGAGGCAATTATCGTGCCCATCTACAAGAAAGGGGAGAGGAAATCCCTGGGAAACTATAGACCTATCAGCCTTCTCGATAATCTTCAAAAAATATTTTGCCACCAATTGTAGAGCAGGCTGAGGAAATGGATAGTGGAAAACCAAATCCTAAGCCACCTTCAAGCGGGCTTCAGGGAAAAAGTCAGTACAATAGACCAGATCTTCCATTTTATCTCTATTAAATGGAAAGTTGTTGATGTGGACTTAGGTCATCTATTCGTAGCATTTGTTGACTTAAAATCAGCTTTCGATTTAGAACCCCGCTACAAATTGTGGGAGGTCTTGACCAAACTGGGAGTCTCCTGCTCCATTTTAAATATCATTAGAGATCTCTATACTGGAAATTATGCCAGAATTAGATGGGGTCGGCAAGGTGAATTAACTGAAGAATTTCCTACTGCTCGTGGCGTGAGACAAGGCTGTGTACTCGCCCCTACATTATTCCTTCTATTTATTAATGCATGCATTCCCTCTCTTATGGAGTGTTCCAATGATGCCCCCAAAATAGGAAGGCAGAAGATTCCTTGCCTCCTATTTGTCGATGACACCTTTCTCATAGCCCAAACAGCTACAGGCCTTTCAACTCTGCTATCGAGGTTCATGGATTTCTGTAATGACCATGGCCTGGAAATCAATCGACTAAAAACTAAAAAACTAAATGTATGGTGTTTGGGGACTGAAAAGGCAGGATGCAGCGACCTATTTACTTAGAGGGTGCCGCGTTGGAAAGAGTTTGTGATTACAACTACCTAGGTCGGAAATTAGAAGATTCACATAAGTGGCATTCCCATCTCCAGAAAGCAAACCACCGCTTGAGACAACAGGCGAGTGGTATCGTAAGATTTGCAGCCAGATCTCCTAGCTTCGCCATGACGCCCGCTATTGACATTTATAAATCGCAAGCATGGGGAGGGGCCTTTATGGATCTGAACTGTGGGGCCATTGCAATTTAGATGATTTGACAAGGGTGGAAAACTATTTCTTAAGGTCGTTGTTAAGAGTTACCTCTAGTACCCCAATGCTTCCTATTCGAATGGATCTAAATTTGCCTCCCATTAGCCAGATCGCTGTTCTCAGGCCTTTGTTGTTTTGGATTCGCCTATGGACACTTGATTCTCTTCTTCTCTATAGATGCGGGCTAGCTAACTTGATGGCCAATAGCACTAGTTTAAAAATCAAGTGGTGTGTGTACGTAGAACGGACCCTCGTACTACTTGGTTTGGGGTCATACTGGAAGGAAGCGTCATCTATTCCAAAAAGTGCAACACAGACCCTGAAGGATGCATTTTGGCTTAATGTCCAACTTACACAACTGTCTGCAGTCTCATCATCATCTATGACTGGCAGCTTTCTAAAAATCAAATGCCACTATGAATCTGAGCAATATATGGACACAGTACTTTCTCCACGTGCACGTGCATTGTATATCAGATTTAGGATAGGTTCTCTTCCCTTGCACATCCTAACACACAAATGGACTAATACTAGTTGTACTTCTAAGATGTGTCCGATGGGCTGTGCCAGGGAAGAATCTATAACTCACGTCCTCTTTCAATGTTCTGCATACCATAAACAGAGGGCTCGTTGGATTATTCCATTATGTAGAAAAATGGGTTTTAGGAACTGTATACTGGCTCTGAGAGTTCTTAAATCTGAGTCATCTGTTTTAGTGGCTTGTTGTTTGGCAAAATATTTAGATTCCATTTGGCATTGCATATTGAATGCGCTTTAAAAAATTGGGGAAAATTTAACAATAGACGTTGGGAGTGGCCACTGACGAACTCACTGGCGAATTTGAATGTATGCATTTATTAATTTTACCAATTTTTTATTGTCCAACGAATTTTCTATGTTCATATATTCTTATACTTTTTAAATAGAAATGTTTTATTCTATTTATTGTGTCTAGTTAGGTATGCATTTGACTTCTGATACCTATCATGAAAAATTCTGCATTTTTGCATGATCCCATAATATGGTATGAATTTTTAGAGGGAAAATGTTCATGTATAAAGTTTTTTATGTAGTCCAATATTTTACTTCCGAGGATTTTTATACATAGCTTGCTGTTTTGTAAAAGTATGAATTTGTGATTTGTGGTGTGCTTTTATGGTATTTATCTGTACCGAAATAAAACTAACAAACAAACACACGAATACAAATTTCCTAATCCAGTGGTTTGGTCTTGTTTCAGAGACACTCAAATAGTGGTCAACGGCACAGATTGTCAATCACAGGATTCTCGTTCACACGTTTTTCGGCCACTCCCTTATTCACAGCGGCCACAACTCTTATAAAGTATCAATAGCTATACTTTTGTGGCCACAACCCTTTCAGAGAACTCACTCCCTAAACAAAAAACACACCACCCACGCACGCACACACACACGCGCGCGTGCGCGATTTTCATCCCACTTAAAGCAAGGTTTGCACCTCATGGAAAATATCTGATAACAGAGGGCCTACTTGTAAACCATAAAGATAATTTATAATAACTTTCAAATATTAACAGGAATACAGAATACAGTCTGATTTATTAAGACCAAATTAATACCCAGCGGCTTCTCCGCGTTGTGTTACCTCACATACTTGGGTGTACTGTTGCCGTCGGCAACAATAAGAAAATAATGTTTATTGTTTAAAATAAACATCTCGTGTCGACTGCACGACAAAAAATGTTTTTTACCACAATTTATGTAGATTCCAGCCCAAAAAGCTTACATTCTAGTCAAGTTAATAAAATTTAATGTATATTAAAAAATTATAAAATCGAGAATAGGTGTGTATTTTATTCTGAGACAGAATTCAAGTTGAAGGACTTATTTGGGTTTTGTAAGTTCGTCTCAAAATGTAGAGTAATGCGCCTCTGTAAGCGCTGCCTCCGTGTTTACTTTTCTTCTAACAGATATCTGGAAGTTTCTTTGAAAGCCTAGTATTGGCACAGCTAGAAACAGAAGCGCTCTTTTTATCCATTGTTCGGCGCCGGGAAGGCTTCTGTAATGCGAGATTTCCTCGGTAGCCCGCGAGTGACCTCCGGCCGTTATGAAAGCACTCTAGCCGTTCCTCAGAGCTGTGAGATAATTCAGACTGCATGTGAGGCTGGATTTGAGCCCCACCGGCTCAAAGACGACCAACAGTGCCAAGCAGTGTGTAATGTACAGTTTCTCTTTATTAGTTGCTATCCATTAGGGATTTGGCTCAGACCACCGAAAGCTTCCAAAATCTCAGGTTAAAGTCATATTCCTGGTGGTGGTGAAGGCCAGTGATATATATCGGAACCTGCCATGCTTCAGAAATCTGGCTTCCTCATAATTCTTTCCTGTCAACTTGAGAGGAAAATCTATTCATCATTCCGACTCCCTATTCACGGCGAGGAAGTGGATGCACTCGATGCAGCTCCCTGGCAGTCTTGGCAATGTAAAGCTTGTCAATACACAAAACAGATTACAGACAAGTTAACTTCTATAAAAAGAAAGAAATAAAACAAGCATTTGCATTGCAATGGGTCTCGCATTTGCTCGAGCTAGAGCTATTATCGTTGCAAATTCCTAACTGGAATTTTCTTCCACTTAAATTGAAAATGGAAAGTAGAACAGTTGACATAACAGAGCCGATTCAAAGCGCCATAGCTGGCATGATCACAAAGAAAAGACACAAAAAGAGAAAGAAATTTGCTTGCAGTCAAACGGATCGCAAACGTGCAATTATCCATGTAATGGGGCGGTCTGCTAAAACGGTAACAAAACCGCCCCAAGGAGGGGCAAACGTAAAGCATTTACCAATGATAACATAGGATTTTTCAAAGGAAAGGCACGAACGAGTGAAAGTGATAGGCGTGAGGTGGGCGTGGTTAAAAGCTCACAATACTTACACTAGGTCAAAGCGCTTGCACCCTCGACCTAAAAACGGAAAACAGAGTAAAGTGCACTTTACACCTCTGAGGGTGGAATGTCATTGGTAGTGCACTAATCCTGGCATTAAGTGGCTCATTTTACAAAAGTTTTAGATGCTCTTGCCTGATTTGTGCATGCCATGCACAGGCCACGAAGGCCCTCATCAAGAGTGGCCTGTTAAAAAGGTGTGGTAATACCAACTGTTATTAACACATTTTAAAGGGTTATTCCAGGGTGACCAACGAGAAAGGGTAGAAATACAGAGAAATAGATGTTCACACACTGATTTCTGCACAAATGTCCCAAATTTTGGACCATTTTCAAAAAACGCATTCCTTCATTTTGCATAAGTGGATTTGTCTCCTTTGTCTCTTGTGGTATTACTGAATGTGATAACACCACATCCAGCTTTTAATATGGGCCTAAGGAGCAATCTGAAAAGGAGAAGTAACTGTTACACAAGCAAAGGTGTTATCTACCACTGTAGCTCTACCACAAAATGTGCAGACCTTCCACATTTGTAATGGTTACGTGGGGTTGTATTATAGCGCCTTTGCATTGGTGATACACAGGGGCACAACCATTTCCCCCTTGCTGCTTGTGTAACACGTAATGGAACAAATGCAGCCCCAGTCAGTGGTACAGAAAGGCTTTTGCATGTGAGAATGGATTTTGGCGCCTTGCTAAACAAGCCTTGCTAAACAAGCATAACATATGTTTTTTGTATACATGCGTTTATGTATGCTTTAATCCACAAAATAATGCAAGTTGAGTTTTCACAACGTTTGTGCTAAAAATATGCTAAAAATATTGAAAAATCTATATCTGAATCCAGTAGCAGCTGCTATCTGACAAAAGTGGTGGGGCAGTGCCGGGGGACAGTAACAAAGAAGAAAAAAAGAAAAAGCACTTACCTGCCGGTCACTGCCTCGATGCTCCTCTGCTGCTGGTGCACAGGCTCCCATACTCCCCTACGCCAATTCAGACACTTCTTTCATGCTGGTAATTCTATTTGGTCTGACCTCCCTAAGACTTGTAGAAGTGCCCACCACTCCTCCTCCAAGCTTGCTTCAGTGCTGTCGTCATGATGGCCCCGCCCCTAAGTCTCTGCTCGTGAAGAAATATAAAATGATAATAAAATTCTTCTATTATCATTTTAATTTTCATGTTTGCACCTCTTTGTAGCGTGGTGATGATCCGCAGCAATAACGGAGGAGCCGCTGCTGTTTGTATCATACTTATTGAAACACAGAACTTTGAAAAACTGGCTGGACAAATTGCATTTCGTTTATTCTTATTTTGGAAAAAGAACATAAATGATTAGAAATAACATTATACCATGTTTGCACCAGTGTAATTAATGGTTTATTCTTTTCCCATTATACAAGTCGCAAAATGGGATGACCTAGTTCTCTTTCACCAATGTGAAGTTTTTGTACAATGTACTGTGATTGTTTAGTATTAAATATTTTCAGATTAAATACATATAAGATGATCACTCACACAATGGTAACTTTGTGATTATTTACAAATATATGTTCAAATTATTTCCAAAACTTATCTGCTCTTACAAATTTACATGTGAATAATGCTAGCGTAACTGATGCAGAACGTATAGAAAAGTGTCCATTTTAAAAAAGGAGTACATGTCATGGATGAGGATATCCAACTATTATCAGAAATGTACTTTTTTTTTAATGTCATAATTTTTTAACCCTACACATATCAAATGTCCAGAATGCAGATACTCAGCATACATACGATTATGGACAATAGGCATAATTAGGTAAGTTATGCAAATCATAAGTGATCTTGCATGCACTAACGATTTGTCTGAATCAGGTGAACCGTCTTAAACATACACTGTGCCTAAGCATACTGGTACTCTTTCTAATATTCACAAATTCTTTTTAGATCTGAATTGATAACACGTGTTTGCAACACATAGTGGCCCCTATTATGACCCTGACGGTCTTTTGACCGCAAGGGTTAATGTGGCAGTATCACCGCCAACAGGCTGGCAGTGTATACTGCCACATTATGAGTGTGGTGGGTTGGCCGCTGCCAACCCACCACATCTCTACTCATACCGCCACAAGGCCATAGATGTTCATCTCTGACCCAGCGGTTCACAGAAGACCACTAGCAGCATTATGAGCCGGCCTACCGCCATGGTTTCCACGGCGGTAGCACTGGCGCAAAAACCATGGAGATAGGACTATTGGTGACAGGGAACTAATTTACCTCCACTTCCATACACGCATCGACTCACACACATCCATACAGGCATACACTCAAACACATCCATACATGCATACACTCACACTCATCCATACATGCATTCACTCACACATACTCACACGCACTCAGGCATGCATACACACTAACAAGCTCACACTCATACTCACAAGCATACAAACTGACATGCAGACACAAATGGACTGCAACATTCATACACGCATTCAATCACATGCATACAACCTCGCATACACCACAACACTCACAGATGCATTCACACACACACCTTCAAATACACAGGCAGACACTACACACAACAACCCCCTGTCGGACACCAGACTTACCTTGTCCGGCGAGGAGGTCGTCCAGCAGGAAACAGGGAGGGGCGCTGCTAGTAGTGGCAGCGCCCTGCCAGCACAACACCACCAGGACATAGTAATAGTCATAATATGGCTGGCGGCGTCCTTCTGGCAGGCAGTGTAGAAGGTAGCACCGCCCAGGCACCTCCAACCACCAGCATGGATACTGTCAGATTTCCACCCACAGTGTGGCATGTCCTACAATGACTTGGGATACATCACCTGTGACAAATTGTGGTTCTATTTGGTGGGGGTTAAACCCTACTCAACCAGCAACCACATTCCTTGTCAAGGTGAGGCACAAGCAAAAGTCCCCCCAAAAATTGTGGTTAATTTTCGCACAGAGTAGTGAGGCTTAACTTAGAAGCAATGTCTAAAGTATATTTACAACACTTCAAATAGTAATAGAGTGAAAACATAAGAAAAATTCCTCACCAATTTAGAAAAATAGAGCCAAAGTTAATGAATAAATCAAGACCAAAATGATAAAAACTTAAATTCCGTGAAGCTGCAGCCACACCAAGGATCCAGGACCTAACGGGCACCACTACGAGGTCAGGGGCTCACTCCGGCTGGATCTGGGTGCTGGTTCAGGTGGTTGGGAGACTGTTATTTCCTTGTGGCTCGGAACAGGAGACCAGCAGCTGGGACTTTGGAGTCATTCTGGGCATCCTGGTTTCAGGTGCGGGTCCAATTCGTCCGACTCAAAAGGGGGGCAGCAGGACAGCAGGGCATCAATCCAGCACTGCAGCATCCAAACAAGACAGTAGTCCAACAGGGCAGCAGTCCATCGGAGTGGCAGTGCTTTCAGCAGCCTTTTTCAGCAGCCTTTCTTCCTGGCAGAGTATCTATAGGTCCAGAAGTATACTGAAATGTTGGTGTTTGAGGTCCAGTATTTATACCAGGTGACTAATTTGAAGTAGGAGAAGTTTCTACAGGTTTCACTTTGAGGTGCATAGGTTTCCTGCCTCCCTTGTCCTGGCTTGAGACTAACTACAGGGTGTATGCAGCTCTTTGTATGGAGGAAGGATGCAACCATTTCAAGTGTAAGTATGTCTGTGCCCCATGCCACCCTCCCATCCTGTCAATGGTGACCCATCCAGGCACACCCAAGCTCACTATTATTTGTGGCTGTCTAGGAGAAATATACAAAGCCCAACTGTCAGCTACACCTAGTCATGTGACCCAGACACAGGTTCCAGGCTATAAATGGCTAAGGCGGGAAAATGCTAATTTTCTAAAAGTATACAAAACAGTGATGGATGGAATGCTTGAATTAATCTCAGTCACGGGTAATCCCGCAGGTCGTGCTGCAATCCATCATTATTTTGCACACTATGCCACCTCAGGTTGGATCCAGCAATATGCAAATCAGTCTTCACCTTGCTCCAGTAGGAACAATCCAGCCCGCACTGCAAAGCCAGGTCGTCGCTGAATCGGAACACAGGCAAACCAGGTTTTGTTTCACCCTAGTTATGGGCACATCAGCTGGGTGCAGCTTAATTCCAGCGACACAGTGTTCAAGGGACCCATATCTGGGCATACCTATCCCACTTAGGGCTACACATAAAGCATATAACAAATAAACAAAAACAGGCACATATCCTGGCAGTTTGGACTGGACTGCCCCCATGAGGAGCAGGATCAAGACTGAGTAGCATGTGGCTGGGTCCAAACTGAGGTGGTATGGTGGGTGAAAAAAGATGGCCTGGGATGCAGCCCGAGCTATTGCAGGTGGCCTAGATTAATTCAAACATTCCATCCATCACCTTGTTATTTTAAATTTCTAATATTGGCTTTATTTAAAATCTAACATTACCATGAGAAAGGATTTGACATTACAATTCCTAAGACATCAAACATGAAGTGGATACCTGCTCTATTTGGAAGTTACAGCTTACTAAATATATTGAGGTAACTCCAATGTTATCCCATGGAAGAAGTAGGCCTTGCAGTAGTGTAAAAAATATTTAAGAGTTTTCACTATAGGACATGGAAAACTTAAAAGTCCATGTCCAACGTTTTAAGTACTCTGGGCTGTCATGGGCCTACCCCAGGGGTGACGTATGTATCAAAAGGTTTCTTTTGCCAAGCCAAAATGGAAGTTTAAAACTACACACGCAGGTTGAAATGGCAGGTCTAAGACATGTTTGAAGGGCATCTTAAGTGGGTGGCACAATGATTGCTGCAGAATCGCTAGTACCATTAAATATACAGGGCCTAGGTATCTGTAGTGCCATTTTACTAGGGTCTCATTAAGTAAATTAAAAATGCCAATTGATGTAAGCCAATTCTACCATGCTTTAAGGAGAGCACAAGCAATTTAACACTGGTTATCTCTGGTAAATTGCTCAGAGTACTAAAAGGCAACAAACATGTGTTTAGAAAACAAGAGAGTGAAGGCAAAATGTTTGGGTAGACTCTGCAGAAAGGGCCAAGTCCAACAGCATCTTTATGTAAAAAAGCTTCATATTAAACAGAGTGTATCCTGCCTCAAGCCATGCCATCACTAAACATGTAATCAATGTTAGCATCATCTTACTTGCCTGTGATTTAATCATGTTGTATTTGGCTGTGTGCCCTCTGTGTTCTATGCCTCCTTGAACAAATACTTTTTAGACAATTAACTAAAACGCTATTAAAAGTACAGAATAAAGGTAATTTCTAAGTAGCACTTACAGGAAATACCCATAAATCATGTGATGCTGTCAGCTGCATCTTGGGGAGCATACAGGGAACAAACCCAGAATTAAGCTAATGACTATCAATATCATAACCCAGTATTGGCATTTTTATTTAGCTCACAGAAAACAAGCACACATCATTGCACTAGTAAAACTGAGTATGGAACTGCAAAACAGCCAACTCACATGGTGCCCCTATGTGTCACACGATATTGGCTCCATTCACAATCATCCAGTAAAGAGCTGATACCACTCATTGGCAGGCAAGGTGAGCTGGAACTCCCTGCACTCGGTGAGTTTCTAGCTCGTCTTTGGATGCTTTAACCCCTTGGGCGCCAAGGACAAGCTGGTCTTTCCCTCAGCTACAGTCACCATGCGCGGAGGATGAGACCAACTCGTCCTGCACATGGTCCACGGGGGAGTGCTAGCGCTCCCAGTGGGCCACCCCCCCTCCCCTAGGCAGGGATGGCAGGTGAAGCGCTTCCCCTGCCACCCTGACCCCCACAGTGACTCATCAGAGATCACCTCATCGTGCTGGAAGCTCAGATTCCATCGTGTTCGGAAGAGAAATGCTTTTGTTTCTCTTCCGATCCAGGGGTGGGGTAGATCGGAGAGGCATGAAAGGAAAATAAAGACTTTTACTTTCCTTTCATGTCTCTCTGAGCATACCTGCAGCACGATCGTAAAGCGATTGTGCTGCAGGAATGCCCACTAAACACCAGGGAGTTAAAAAAAATATATAAACAATGAAGGGGAGTGACCCCTTGGGCAAGGGTAGCTTCCCTGGGAAGCATTTTTTTAAAACCTTTACTGCTACCCTTGGGGCAGATGGGCCTATTTTAAGTAGGCTGATCTGCCCCCAAGGGGGCCAGAGGACACTAGGCACCAGAGGTCATTTAAAAAAAAAGTTTTATTGGTGAGGAGCGACCCCTTAGGAAAGGGTCACTCCCCTGGGAGACAAATTTATTTTGGGGCATTTCTGCCCCCCTTAGGGGCACAGCGGTCTATTTTTATTAGGCTAATCTGTCCCCAAGAGGGGAAGAAACCACTAGACACCAGGCATTTTTTTTAAATACAAATTTAATTCAAGGGGAGTGACCCCTTAGACAAGGGTCGCTCCCCTGTGGGGGCATTTTTATAAGGCCCTTTCTGCCCCCTTGGGGGGAGATTGGCCTATTTTAATTAGGCAGATCTGCCCCCAAGGGGATCAGAAACTACCAGACAGCAGGGATTTTACATTTGAATTTTTTTTACAGATGGGGAGCGACCCCTTAGGCAACGGTCGCTCCCCTGGGGGGAAAGTTTATTTTAGGCCATTTCTGCCCACCTTGGGGGCAGATCGACCTATTTTTATTAGGCTAATCTGCCCCCAAGAGTGCCCCCAAGAGGGGGCAGAAACTACTAGACACTAGAGAATGTTTTTCTTGCGCCAAATTCACGCACGCGGAGCGTCCCCTTAGACAAGGTTCACTCCCCTGGGCCATTTCTGCCCTCATCAGGAGCAGATCGGACTACTTTTACTAGGCCAATGGCAGAAACCACTAGACACCAGGGATTTTTTTTCTTTACTATTTTACGTAAGGGGACAGGCCCCTTGAGCAAGGGCCATTCCCCATGGGGCAAATTATTTCTACTAGACCCATCTGCCTCAAAGGGGGGGGCAAAAAACACTTAGGCACCAGGGATTGGTGTCTGTGTGTTTTGTTTGGGGGGGAGCCCCTTGGGCAAGGGTCGCTTCCCATGGGGGCACATTACTGTTGGCTATTTCTGCCACCCTTGGGGGCAGATCGACCTATTTCTGTTAGACCCATATGCCCCCAAGGGGGGCAGAAAAGACACCAGGGAAGAATTTTTTTATTTAAAAAAGAGGGTGGGGGTATGGCCATACCCCAACCCCAAATAAATGGGGACAAAGTTGTTCTGCCCACCGGTGGGCAGATGGGGCAATCACCCTCAATCTAGTCCCCAGGAGGGGGCAGAAAGCCTACTAGGTGCCAGGGAATAAAGAAAAATAGTGGGTGGTGGCTATCAACCAGTATGGGCATGGTTATGCCCCCACCCCAACTGAAGGGGATAACAGTCTTTCAGCTCTCCCCGGCACACTAAAAGATCTTATCCCAACGGCAAGCAAGAGGACATTTGATTATTTTGTGTTTTGATTTTTCATTTGGGCCACGAGAGCTTGGCCAACTCTCAAAATCATCCCACTTAGAATGGTAAGGGCTGCACTTTTTGGACTTTTGGACGCTTCCATCTAGAAAATTCTACTAGACCTAGACACATCTGAAAACTAAACATCTGGGTGAGTCCAGGGTGGTGTGCTTCACATGCACCCCACACCATTTCCTTATCAGCATTGCCCTACAAACCTCCAAATTTGCTTGAAATCACACATTTTCCCCCAATTTTTGTGATGGAACCTTCCGGAATTTGCAGGAATGCACAAAATTCCTACCACTCAGCATTGTCACATCTATACCGATAAAAATTCCTCCTCACTTGTCAGCCTAAAAACGTTTTCTCAAACTGTCCGTTTGGACCCGCTTTGGTACCCCCTCAATTTTGACATGTTTTTGGCTCTTCTCTGTCACAGGCTCTTGGCCCACCTACACAAGGGAGGTATACTTTATATCGGGTTACTGAGGGGAACGTTGGGTGGTAGGAAATTTGTGTCGGTGTGGTGATCCCACTCAGAAATGTGGGGAAAATGTCATTTTTTAGCTAAATTTGAGGTTTTCTGTGGATTCTGGGTAAGAAGACATAGGGGGATCTACGCAAGTCACACCTCCCAGGACTCCCTCAGATGTCTAGTTTTCAGAAATATGGGGGTTTGGTAGGTTTGCCTAGATGGCTGCTGAGCCCAGGACCAAAAATACATGTCTGCCCCCCCTGTAAAAACAGGTAGTTTTGAAATTGATAATTGTGATGTGTCCACGTAGTGTTTTGGGGCATTTCCTGTTGCAGGCACTAGGCCTACCCACACAAGTGAGGTACCGTTTTTATTGGGAGACTTGGAGGAATGCTAGGTAGGAGGAAGTTTGTGTCTACCCTCAGATTCCAGAACTTTGCAGCACCGAAATGTGAGGCAAAAGTGTTTTTGGGGCAAATTTTGAGGTTTGCAAAGGATTCTGGGTAACATTACCTGGTGAGAGCGCCACAAGTTACCACGTCCTGGGTTCCCCAGGTATCTAGTTAAAAAAAATGCACAGGTTTGGTAGGTTTTCCTAGGTGCCGGCTGAGCTCACAGCTATACACTTTCTAAAAATCACATCCGTTTTCAATGCAACAATTTGATGTGTCCATGTTGCGTTTTGGGGCATTTCCTGTTGCAGGCAAAAGGCCTACCAACACAAGTGAGATACCATTTTTATCAAGAGACTTTGGGGAATGCTGGGTGGAAGAAAGTCTGTGGCTCCTCTCCGATTCCAGAACTTAACAGCATCAAAATGCAGGGGAAGAGTGTTTTGTTAGACAAATGTTAAGGTTTGCAAAGGATTCTGGGTGCCAGAACCTGGTGAGAGCCCCACAAGTCACCCCATTCTGAAGTCCCCTAGGTGGCTAGCTTAAAAGTATGTATAGGTTTGCTAGGTTTCCCTAGGTGCAGGCTGAGATACAGGCCAAAATACACAACTAGACAGTTTGCAAAAAAACAGTTTGTTTTTCTTTGGGAAAATGTGATGTGTTCACGTTGTGTTTTGGGGATTATCCTGTCACGGGCACTAGGCCTACCCACACAAGTGAGGTACCATTTTTTGCAGCCCTAAAATGTGAGGAAAAAGTGTTTTGTTGCCAAATTTTAAGGTTTGCAAAGAATTCTTGGTAACAGAACCTGGTGGGAGCGCCACAGGTTACCCCATACTGGAGTCCCCTTGGTGTCTAGTTTTCAGAAATGCCCAGGTTTGCTAGGTTTCACTAGGTGCCGGCTAAGCTAGAGGCCACAATCCACAGGTAGGCACTTTCCAAAAAACACGTCAGATTTAAATGTAAAAATGTGATGTTTCCATGTTTGTTTTCGGGGCATTTCCTGTCACAGGCACTAGGCCCACCCACGCAAGTGAGGTACTATTTTTATTGGGAGACATGAGGGAACACAGAATAGAACAAGTGTTATTCCCCCTTGTCTTTCTCTACATTTTTTCCTTACAAATGTAAGACAGTGTGTAAGAAAGAAGTGTATTTGAGAAATGCCCTGTAATTCACATGCTAGTATGGGGACCTCCGAACTCAGAGATGTGCAAATAACCACTGCTTCTCACCACCTTGTCTTGTACCCATTTTGGAAATACAAAGGTTTCCCTGATACCTATTTTTCACTCTTTATATTTTACCAATTAATTGCTGTGTACCCGCTATACAATGAAAATCCATTGCAAGGTGCAGCTCATTTATTGGCTCTGGGAACCTAGGGTTCTTGATTAACCTACAAGCACTATATATCCCCGCAACCAGAATAGTCCAGCAGGCATAATGGTCAAAAATCTGCCATAGCTTGAAAAAGTTACATGAGAAAACGTATACAGAAATGGCTGTTTTTTCAGCTCAATTTCAATATTTTTTATTTTCACCTGTTATGTTCTGTAGGAGAACCTTGCAGGGTCTACCTAAATGACCCCTTACTGAATTCAGAATTCTGTCTACTTTGTACACCATTGGTTTAACATCCATTTCTGTCACTAACTGGAAGGAGGCAGAAAGTACAAAAAATAGTAAAAATGTGATATGTACCAGTAAAAAGCCAAAATGGTGTTGAAAAATGTGGTTTTCCGATTCAAGTCTGCCTATTCCTGAAAGCTTGGAAAATGGTGATTTTAGTGCCATAAATCCTTTGTTGATGCCATTTGCAGAGAAAAAAACACATGCTTTCTTTTGCAGCCCTTTTTTCCAATTTCTCCAAAAAAAAAACAATATTTTAGCTGTATTTTGGCTAATTTGTTGGTCTCCTGCAGGGGAACCCACAAATCCCTAGGATGTTGGAATCTACCTTTAGAATCCCTAGGATGTTGGAAAAAAAGGACGCAAATTTGGCGTGGATAGCTTGTGAGAACAAAAAGTTATGAGGGCCTAAGTGCAAACTACCCCAAATAGCCACCAAAGGCTAGGCACAGGAGGGGGAACAGGCCTGGCAGCAAAAGGGTTGAACAACCAATGTCAATAAAGGGACACCAAAACATTCAAGTGCATCAGAAGCAGCCTCAGAAACCTTTTGTTGTTTTTAAATGCAGGGGGAAGAAGGCTTATGGGGGCATGGGATTAGGGCAGATGTGTGTGAAGGTATCAACTTTAATGTGTAGCTAGCAATCCAGAGGGGAAAGAAGGTATATCAATCACAGTGCAATTACTAGTTTGTTCGACCTGGCTCTTTCTGCACGGTCACCCCAAACTTTGTGCCTTCACCACTCCTGTGTCATGAACCCATTTGGTGTTGGCTTTTAAGACTCTGTGCACTTTATTACTGTTAACCAGTGATAAAGTGATTGTGCTCAAGCCTTTAAATATGCTAATATTGGTGTACACCAAATTGGCATATTTAATTTACTTTTAAGGTCCTAGTGAAGGATCATTACATGCACCCAGGGCCTGTGAATTGAATGCTACTAGTGGGTCTGTAGCACTTATTGTGCCACCTACCTAATTAGTGTGCACTGGGCCCTAATGCAAGCAAGGTAGGGCAGTAAAACATCCATGTCTGGGGTTTAGTTGACCGCTCATACTGCTGGGCCCAGGCGCCACTGCACGTGCTACACCAATGATACCTACAGCTATGTAAAGCAGGCTGTTTGACCTGAGCACTCCACTTGACCTTGACTCCTAGGCCTGAAGCACCTAGCAGGCTTTCTGTTCCTTGTGCCCTTGTGTAAAAAAAGGAAAAAAGCCCCATATCTCATCCCCCATGTAACAAACCTGACCTGGGCCATAATATCAGCAAATTGGCCCCCACTCCCGTTTCTCATACAAAGACAGATATAGCTGGGGCCACAGCACCTGCTGCACTAATGATAGTGATGGCTCTAAAAATACAAAAAAGACCCCCATATTTCACTATCCCTTTTCCGCATCTGTAAAAGAGGCAAAAAATGAGCCCTCACATCCCTGACAGTATCCAGGGATTTGGCATCTTTCCTCTTTCTCCTGGGAAATTACTCTGAGGCCCAAGGGGTCTGGAGGATCAGTGCTGTGCATCTGAATGCTACCCTGCTGGCCTCTTCCCTCTCACACCCTGGGGGGACACTTTTACAAACATAACTGTACCTTAAAGTTAAGGGTGGCATTGAGATGCCTCTGCCTGAAATTAAAAGCGCTCAACTCCTTTGTTGTGAACAGAAGGACAGAAAACGAAGGAATAATCAAGTCTTCTCACCAAGGGGCCTGCTACCTGAAAGGAATGTAGATGTGTGTGCAATTGGTTAACCATCAAATGTAAACGCTGCTAGGGAGCCAGCATTGGCTTTAAATGACAGAGTCACTCGGAGTTCCTCAGTGACAAAGGTTTATTCTCCTTTAGAGGTAATGTGTTCTACATAATTATGGATTTGCTGCATTTAACACTTAAATGGTCCTATGCTGCATGATCTGCATATTTTAACAAAAATATTGTTCCCAGCTCAAATGAATCAAAGGTTACCAAAAATGCAGCAACATGTTGCCATGTACTGAACACCCCTTCACAAAGGATGACTGGCCACTTTTCAGTTGCATATTGGTGGGTGTTAAACTGGTACCAATGAGGTGAGAGCTTGACCCAGACAGTAGTCACATCTGTCAAAATGGCAAAATAATGAAATACTTCATAAAATGGCCATATTAAGCAGAATATTTTGCCTTTTGGTGCACCATTATTTGGAGAATACTGGTGGTAGTTTTGGTCCTTCCTGCTGCACAGATCTAGTGGCCCTGTTTTCTGTTCACATACAGACATCTGCATTGATAACATTAGCCAACTGAAGTTTCATAATAAAACCGATTAGATTCACTTGAATTTATTTTTCATTTGACATGTGTGTGATATTGTGTATGCCTGATGGCTACAAAAAATAACAAAACAGTTACAGAACAAATTGTTCTTTCTAGGCCATCCAACTACTCAGTGACCCCGACCACATTGCATTCAGGATCATAGTTTACATTCTGATTTTAGGCATTTCAAGTGCTGTATGTAGATCAAGACTGCCTGGAATCACGCCACAAAAATAAAGTTGTGTTTCTAGGTAGAATGTTAAGTTAGCAAAAACTATCCAAATATATATTTTCTTTTTTAAAATCAAAGCTTCAGCAGCTGCAACTGACTTGTAATTGTATCCAATTGCTATAATATGACTGTTATTTAAGGTAGGTGAATTAGACTACTTTAAGTGCAAAACAACCTCCCCTATCAGCTTCTTAGATTACTTATTTTGTCACCGTTGAGCAATCTGTGACAGATGTATCTATTACTTAACGTATGGCACTCTTAATCTGCAACATTCACAGAATCTTGACTGATAGGTACTGAAACATTATTACACCAAATGGTTCCTTTAATAAATTTGAGAAACGATATCCCCAAACATTTTATCTAAGAAAGTCAAATTTTGATCTGGGGAACTTCCAGGGAACAAAGACATGTAAATAACAGGAATCTACACTGATCTCAAAGCATCAAAGGGCATCTTCATAATAAAAACAGTAAAAAGATCCAAACATTACAGAGGTTAAAATGTAAAAAACAGAAGATTATTGATTAAGTATTTTATCCCAACACCTGCACTAAGAACATTCTTTTGTTATTAGGGTAATGATGTATTGGTTGTATTTTTCACACAGTATTTTTGCTCCAGCATGGACTTAAACATCCTACATTAAAGGGGGAAAGGTTCAAAATCCCATGCGTCAGATATTTCTATAACTAAAGCCTGTTACTATCAAGAGGATACTGTATTATTGGCAAGGACAGTCCTGGGGCTTCAGTCTCTACTTGATAGTTTTGTAGGATTTATGAATATTGTAGATCTTTCTACCAACTACAGCAAATCCCAGGTGATGGTGAGGGCCCCAAAAAGACTAGAACAAGATCATTCCATGTGCAGGGCAATAGACTGTCCAGGGTCCACAATTATACTTACTTGGGTATTGTTCATGATGATCAAACCACGTGTGGCCCCCTGGTTAAAGCAAAGAAGATCGCCCTCTCAGAAACTATTGGTGCCCTGTTTTCTTTTTCAGCAAGAATAGGCTGTAAGCCAGTTGGGGCCTTGTTGAAGATATATCAGGCAAGATCTGTCTAAATGGCTACTTATGGCAGTGATGTATGTGGCTACGCTAATGCTAACAAACTTCAAGTGGCTGAGAACAGTTTTTGTAGGCGCCTACTTGCTGTTCCAGCCTCTACATCAGTGTACATGGTTCATATGAAATTAGGGTTATCGTTTTTATCAGACCTTATTGCCCTTTGATTAGATGGCTAACTATACGGGTGCGTACTGAAAACAAGTTAGGAAGGGAGATCACTAAGGATTATTTGGATGAATGGAGATCAATTAGGTGGCTAAAGTATATCAGGGACACTTTTGCGCAACTAAGGAGGCCTGCTCTGTTTGAGTCACCTCTCTCTATAATAAAGGCAGATATTGTCTGGACTCAGGTACATTTCTTGCTCTGAAACAAAATGAAAAGGGAGGCAACTGAGCTTAAAAAACAGGCTCATGGTCATTCCTTGCTTGTGACTGGCCCCACCACTGAATCTTATTTGCTTAATTATCCCAATTTCCACCATCGCTTTCTTCTAACCAGATTTAGATTTAACCAGTACCACTTGCTGATGGCACACCCTAAACCTGTTTCATGGGGCAATAAGCTGCCCCCCTGTACTTGTAATATTTTATTCCCACAAGATTTGCTACATTTTGTTTTTATGTGTAGTTTTTATGAGATCCCTAGTAGAATGTTTTTATTCCCATTGTTGAAATCTATGCACTTTGTACAGGTGAGGCCCACCCTGATGTTTTTTATGGTTACTCCCGGATGGCTATACAGCTTCTGTTGTTGCATGTTTCTTATCTTTTTCATTAAGCCTAAGGAAATTGCTGGATGTAACATGAGTGTTTTTTATTTGTTATATGCACCTTGCACTTTATTATATGATTGTTCTTGAGATGTTTTACTGTTCCCCTATTAGGAAAATGTATTACTAACCATCTAATGAATGATGTGGTTTGTGGGTTAACCAGACTTCTTGCATATAAAGTGTGTGAGGTCGTTATTCGTGATTGCACTGATTATTATCAGCCATCTATTGCCTCACTGCGCTCAGTAGAGTTCACAGCATCCCAATGTTCTAATTAAGCGTTATTGGATACACTTGAGGTCAGTAACAGCTGCTAATTACCCTCCCAGCAGTTATGAACACAAGCTGCAGGCAAGGGTGCACACCAAAAGAGAGTATTTAACAGATGTTATTGCCTTCTGGTAAGGACAGTGTGTCTATCAGCACCTCCCCTATAAAACCACCCAAAATATGGTACACAATGGGAGCAGGAGCTGCCTCTCACTTAAATTAGTGATTGCTTGTAGCTTCATATGGTGCTTCTTCAGCCTCTGCTGATGCAGCCGGTTAATACATACCTTTCTGGGTTCTTCCCCTTGTTTTTGATGAGTCGGAAGACTAATCAGCCAAAAATAAGATCGAAAAATATAAACAAACATTTTCTGCATTTCTTTGAACGATTTGACTTCCCTCTCAGTGAGGGAAAGAGGAGGAGATCAGGCAGCCATGTATGAACCAAGGGCCATATTTATACTTTTTGACGCACAACTGCGCCAACACAGTTGTGCGTCAAACATTTTACCGCCGGCTAACGCAATTACAATGCACCATGCGGGCGCCTTATTTATGGAATGACGTTAGCCGGCGCTGCGGACTAGTATGCGTAAAAAAAATGACTCACACCTGGCAGCGCCGGCGTATGGGAAAATGGGGGTTGTGCGTCAAAAAATGGTGCAAGTCAGGTCTGAGGCAAAAATCAGGCCTCACACCGGACTTGCGCCATTTTTTTTGATGCACAGTCCCCATTGACATGACTCCTATCATAGCTAAGACAGGAGCCATGCCCCCTTGCCCAATGGCCATGCCCAGGGGACTTATGTCCCCTGGGCATGGTCATTGGGCAAAGTGGCATGTAGGGGGCCCAAATCAGGCCCCCCATGCCACTTAAATTTTTTTTTTAAATATACTTACCAGAACTTACCTTTCCTTCCCTGGGATGGGTCCCTCCATCCTTGGGTGTCCTCCTGGGGTGGGCAAGGGTGGCAAGGGGGGTCTCTGGGGGCGTGGGAGGGCACCTCTGGGCTCCTTCCGAGCCCACAAGTCCCTTAACGCCTGCCCTGACCCAGGCATTAAAAAACGGCACCCATCAGGCTGCGTGCAGTTTTTTAAGGCCCGCCCCCTCCTGTGCGTCAAAATGACGCGGGAGTATAAATAAGGTGCACAGGCCTTAAAGTCTTGGAAGGGAACGCCTACCTTGCATATAATTAACGCAAGGCAGGTTCCCCCTTCCAAAAAATGACGCACATGGTGGGATTTTGAAGTCCGCGGGGTCGGGCGTCAAAGTATAAATATGGGGCAGGGTTTGCGCCGAATGTGCATAAAAAGTTTTGACGCACATTTGGCGCAAGCAGAGTATAAATATGCCCCCAAGTGCTTCAGAGGAGAGTGAAGGAGGCTCACAGGAGAATGGAACCTTTTTTGACCAGTGATTCAGGTGAGAGGCAGTTCCTGCTTCCACAGTGCCCGTAATGTAGATCATTCCTCACAACACATTGTAGGTATGTTAGGAGCTGGCAGCCACATAATGCTCCCTTTGTGGCCCTATAATGTTAGATATTTCCAACAAAGGAATCATTCTGGTTGTCTGGACAATTTCAACCATTGCACTCCGCGTTCTAAATCTCATTCAGACATCATGGCCTCTTTCTTGTGTTTACCATGGCGTAATTAAATGTGCCTCTGTGTCAGTAGATGTTTCTCCATTTTAGCGAAAGGCAGTTGAGTCGCTTGTACTTTTGACTATGTTCTGGGCTTCATGTTTACTTGCCTGTACTGTTTGCTTTGAACTTGTTAACAAATCAGCCAGGATATCAATGTTTAAACTAGAACTCATCAAATAATGTTGGAGTTGGTACAGGGTGTTGTAAGCTTGTTAACAAATAATGCAGAAAGAAATGAATGGAATAGAACTAAACAGATCAAATGCAAACGGCAAGTGCAGTTAAAGAATGGAGTGAACGATGAGGTGTGTGAATCTGGGACATCTGTAACATGGAAAGCTAATTCTATCTGCTGGAATATGAATATGTTCTGTGGAGATATTTAGTAATACTAAAAGCTTATATCGGACACTAGGGGATGTTGGAGTGTAGTTTTATAATCAAAATTGATATGAAAATGTTTGCGAACTAATGCATAATAATGCAGCATAGAAAATGTATTAATGTGCTTTTACTAAATGTGTGTTTGAAATGGGCCCACGGGGAGTGGCCGCCAACGTTTACGATGATAAATGAAACTGACTAATAATGAAATACTAATGTACTAATGTATGATTTTGTACTAGTATTAAGAGTTATATGTTAAGGTTTTGCTAATTAATCACTAGGCCTTAGTTAGCATGATTCGGGGCCTAGCTGCCCGGTTTTATATTAAATGCGTTTTTCTAACGTGCAATGTGCTGACTTGCTGAAGGACATGTAATATTATTTTTCCAGAAGCTAGAAGATGTGTGTAACCGTAGTAGATTCATTCTCATGAGACTTCACTTGCTCAAGGAGACATTCTTGCCGAATGCAACAGTGTAAACTTGCAACAGGTACAAGGTCACCTAAACTGGTATGGACAATGGGACTACTGACTTAGCCTGAGAAACTATAAGTTTGTACCTGACATTCTACCCGTTGGAGACATCAATTACAGAAGCCAATCAACTACATGAGAACTGTTATGGGGTGACAATTTTAATGAAGCGACAAGTAAACCATTGGATGGAGATGATGGTGCGCCAAAACTTGCCCAATTGGAAATTAGGGGACTGTACAACAAGTTTGATATAAAATTCTTGGACACGAGGAGAAATCAGCCATTAGGAACCATTCCTAGCCATTCTGCCATTGCATGCTATTATTATGACCCTCTGTCTTAAAGACTTTGCTGTTTGAACTTTGCAAACCATCCTCACTCTTGCCTTGCCCGTTCTATACTTTTCCTCCTTATGAGGGAAGTGTCCCTTATTGCCCATCTTGCTGAACTTTGCTGAGTTTCCTGGCTGATGGCGAATCATCTGATGTCCTGAGGACGAAGACTGACTCTGTATGCTGACCCATTACGGAGGGTAACTATATGATGATGAAATTGTAATTGTCTGTTTGCCTTTCCTTTCTAGGTACCAACTGCTTCTTTTGATAGAGACCATAGTTAGATGTTTTCTAAATTTGTGTTGCTAAGTTGTTTTGCATGAAGCCCAACATGCCAATGCTAATTCGAGGTTAGTTAAGGAGTTCACTAAACGGACGCAAATAGACAAATGACCGAATTCATGCTTTGTTGAATAGTGCGCTAATGATAATCTGCTAAAGTTAACCCATATTGACGTTGTGCTATGTTCTAATGTTTATGATTTTTGCTTTGATGAAATCTTATTCGAGTTGCCAAATTATAACAGTGTTAATGTGGTTTCTGGTTTTGAGACTAATAAACTTGCTGGTAGAATTGTAATCAATAGGGAATAAATATCATAAATCTTGCTAAATCTGGTGTGGTTATTAGTGACTGAAAGGTCATGGTATGTTTCAATTCTTCTTAATGTCATTGATTAATCTGAACGATTTGCTATTGTGAATATTGATGAGGTTGTTGATCAATTGATTGACAGGTTGAGTAGTTATCTCATCTTAAGGAGACTTCAATCAGGGTCAAAAGATTCATCGGCCTAAAATGAGTCCCAGAGTGAATAAATTATCTAGGTTGGGACGCATTATCAGGGATGTGGCCTGAAAATCCCAGTGAAAGTGGGTGGGCTCATATCCAGGCCTTGGGAGAAATAGTACTGAGAGGAGTTATGACCCTGAATACAATGATATTAAAATGTATTTATGACAAGGGTTGAGGAGTTGGTACGGGGGAAAACTTACTGTAAGATAAGGATCTCTGATGCCATAATGTGGAGAATGAAGTTGGGCTATGATAAGTTGGGAGGCAATAGCAAGCTTGTAAATGGCCTTTTGAGTGGGATTAAAAACTACGACTTTTGAACTGCAAGTAAGGATTGAACTATTGGTAGAGGTTGTAAGGAGGCAGTGGAACAGGATCAGATGCATGTTGAAGGATAGAATGGCTGTGACATCAGGGCTGACGGACCCAGAAGTAAATTACATTTTGCATACTTTACCCTTTTGTAACAAAAGGTATGCAAGGTTCAAACCGCACATTGAAAGAGGGACGTTTCAGAAAGGTCTGACAAACTCCAGCCTCTGCAGGCCTACTTTCATGAAGACCCTGCTTGGTAAAGACAAGGTGTAATAACTAAAATGGATTCTTACAGCAAACTCACACCATGAGAGAGAGGAATTGTAGATCAAAGTATAAAAATAGTTAAGTTATCTTTCAAACTACTTATAGGCCTGTGCTATGTAAGCATACATTGCAGGTCACTAACCTTTCCCCCGCATTTCAGTCCCTCCAAACTGGAATGCATGAAATGTCTTAACAATATAAGTGACAATGATGAAGGCTGCTCACAAAATAAGCAAGTAAGTCACAATGAATGTCAAACTAATCATAACCCCCATTCCTTTCTTTCATCCGTTCATGATAATATGCAGTAGGTGCTGAAATCTTCAGAAGCCTTTAGGATATATGTTCAGAACTGTGATAATTGAAATAACAGAACAGAAAAAATAAATGACTGGCAGACTTGAAAAGGGACCATTGAAAGGTGATAAAGAATCCATCAATCTGAGTTACATCTAAAACATGAATGGTGGATGTTGTGACTTTGATAGGATGGTAAAATATGTCAAATCATTATGACAGTGGGTGTGATGCTCCAGGACACTTGGAGGAAGGGAAAGGGCTGGACGGATCAAAAAGTTAAGGCAAAGAAAAAGACAGAAAAGCGTCACAAAAGGAGAAAGCAAAATGCTGCAAGAGTGAACTGGAGGGGCAGAAAGTGGCTGTAAATGGATTAAAGAGTCCCGAGAATGGCTTTAGGAATACGCTGCCTCAGTATTCTGTACCCCCACATTTAATTGCAGCAGCCGCGTGTTTCTGAGGAGAGCTTTGGGAACCGGCACTTTTTTATTTACAAATTAAGCACTGTCAACACTTCTCACTTAAAGTAAGTGTTGGACCATACAGGAGAACCAACAGTACGGGAAACACATTCTGCTCCGGGGTTCATGGATTGTATAAGTTAGTGAAGTTAGTTTGAGGAGTTAGTGAATAAGACTTTCAGGACAACATACGTACCTGAGCAAATTGTAGAGCATATGATGCCTTGGTCCTAGTGGGGAGGTAAAGGCCTTCTAGCTAAGTTAATAGCTTGGGCCTAGGACAAGGGTGTATAACGAGCCAGAGAGCCTTCAACTACCACTATAGCAAGAGGCAGACCATCCCATCCACTTATGATAGAACTTTCGTAATTAATCGGAGAGAAAAAGAAAGACAAACATTTGAATGTTGGAGCAGAAAGTCTATACCTGGCATTGTTGGTTCTCTGGCACCCTGTCTTTAATGGAGCTCTCAACATTCAGATTTTCTGATGCACGTCTATATGTTTATGAAGCCAGATTCCAAGAAACCTCAATAAATATTTATACTAGTAAAACTGCTGACATTTATTTTATTTTATTTTTGTTTTTTGTTTATCTCCAAATTTGTAAAAAGAAAACGGAATCATATTTGAGTTATTTTTGTTCTAATTGAACAATAGTTAATATATGTGTATTGATAGTATCCTTTCAATGTAGAATTTCAGGATGTTTGGTGGATATTTCATTCTGAATACATCAGTTCATGGCATTCAGTTACATTGCAGTTCTGCAGAATGTCCCATACACCTCGAGAAAACATCACCTAGAGCTCCATGTGTTTGCAAGCTGTCAATACCCTGTAAGGAATATGATTAATATCTCGATTTTCCTTGTTGAATTGTCATTTATATGTGACTTCTTGGAGTAGCAGCGCAGCAGTTTCCAGTACGTCTCAGACTTTTGTGCCTGTAAAACCCTACACGTTCAAACTCCAAAGCCTGTCTTTAATACACATATTTATCTATTTCAAGAACATGTTATTTTAAGCCAGCCTTCTCATACGGTGACCTCTTTCCGAGTTAACTTTCTACACCTCGAGCTCTCATTTTTATACATATTTGAATTGTTTTATTTTTCAATCATTATACGTATTTTTTGTTTTGAAATATTTGGGCTGACTTTTATTAAGCACAGACTCTTACTGAAGCACTGGGCTTAGGAAATTTTATGCAGAACAGTAAGCCTTCATGTCATGACATCTGGCGTGATTGAGCAATGGAGATGTTGGATTTTATTTGAAGCACTTACCCCAAACAGTCTGTTTGTTTTTTCTTCAGGCTTCACGGTGAGAGTTAACAGTTTAAGTGAACAGCAGACAAGGAGATTGTTTTATTCTTTTTTGGTGAACTTTACGAGCTCTTTACAAAAACTTCCCTTGGTGGTTCTATTATTTTAGGTGATTTAACTTGTACTGAAGTGTGCTTTAACACCATGTCATATTTCTGAAAGAGATGTCCTTTTCCTTACATTCAGTTTTCGTGGCAGTCAGTGTATTTTTTGCATTTGAAATCAGTATTCATATTTTGTCCGTGTGAATGACAAAACAACAAGCCAATAAGCCCCTCCGACTAAATAACTTATATTTCACTTATTGAAACTAAAAATGTCTTGGTAGACATTAGTCCTAAAAAGATTCTTTGGAATTTCTGACCTATTTGAAACATATTTGTAATTCTGCAAATGAGTAACGAGATGCTTGAAGCTTGAGATGTCTAAATTCATTGGAGGAATAAATTGGTGTGCCAATTACTTGGGCATTCGACCTACACAATTGAATGCATGCTACAGAATTAATATAGGCAAATCTATGTGACATACGACTTGCTTTGCATAAGAGAGGTAGGGTAGAGGCCTCCAGCTGTTTCACTTATCCAGTTGCTGGATAACTCAGGGCTGTATCCTTTCTATCAATCTTCAACCACTGTATTCACCCACTGTGAGTGCCGTTTGAATCCATAGACATTGAGGCCCGTCAGTCTGCATATGACATCTATCTTACTATCTAAAAATGTCATAGATGAAAGACACCAGTTGTGTGTGAAACTGCATGTCTGAAAAATAATCTTGTGCTTCTTATTTTGATGTCATGAGTTTCAGAAAAGAGGCATAAACAAGCCATATAAACTGCCATTTTCTAGCTGGTGATCTGTCGGGTGATTTCGAAGATTCTCAATCCAAGTACACTCTTTTCCTGTGATGTCAGTGCCTGTTTGGATCATATATAGAGAGGCATTTACGGGTGATTAATGCTTTGCAGTGTATTTGTTACCCTATTTGTTGTTGCATTCTTCATCCAATTGTTATTATTTTTATTCCTGGATTTTGTGTCTTGCAGTTGGAACTTCCACTGAATCTACGTTTGGTTGTCCTTGCTTGGCTATTTGATTCTCCCAGATTTCAGGGGGAATTTGATAGTGATGATGATGATGAATAGGTATTTGTTGAACTCACAGCTACTCGAATGGGAGTCCCGGCGCAGTGAGTTAATTAAGGGAGAGAAGAGAAAGTATTATGAGCTACTGAGTGTAGCTAGGTTTTGAGTTTTTTCCTAGAAGATCCTTAATCCTGTGTACGTTGAAGTTCTATAGGGACATTTGCTGTCGTCCACCAGCCCCAGAAGGGAGAAGGACCACCCTCCAGCTTAAGCGAGGCAGATCCTTGGAACCGTGGCACCATGTATAAAGTTCTCTATTAATTTTCATCTATAATCTAGGGGTTGGTGAAGAATTCTGCTCTGCCGGTAGAGTTCGCAGAGTTTATCCCACTCCACGCTCCACGTGGAGTTCCAAAAAACTCTGCGAAGTGACGTGGAGCAGATTTGTTTCTCTCACTTATGCTCGCCAATGTTAAGTTGGTGAGTGCGAGCAAGAGAAATCGCCATGTTGGAGAGCGCAAGTGAGATTTCTGAATGCAAGCAGTTGCGGTGGGCCATGACTGCTCACGATGAGGAAGCTATCGCTATGTTGAGGAAGCTGTTGCTGGAATAGAAAATCTACTTGAGCGACAGAAAGAAGTTAGTGCCCTCTGGCTCCGCATGATGCTGTTCACACTGATTTTACAGCACGGGATAAACTACTGGCACTGAAAATCAGCGCAAAGAGCGCAATTTAGCCAAACTCTGCTGCTCACGGGACTCCAAGTAGTGTAGTGGAGCTTTTTCAACACTTAGCAGAACTCCACGAACTCCACCCAGGCCTACTATAATCAAGAGCTGCAACAATTCTTAGGAACTTTTTCTATCTTTGTGGTTTTAGCTCTTAACTGGGACCCTCTTAAAAAGTCACTGAAAACCTTTTATGGTACCTTTAAGTGCAAGTTGTCACCATGGCTACTGGGAGGAGTTACCCTCTCCTCTACACAATCAGGAATGGAACTCAACAAACCTCAGCATCAAACCCTAACAAGAATGCACACTACCTCTCATTTACAAGCTACATGTCATGTAGCATCTGCAGTGTAACTAAAGTACTATGCAATACCACATCAATAAAACCTTATAGAAAAACACAAGGAACAATGTAGCTATCCACGAAATGCCATCCCAGCAATGACTAACCATGACAAACACATGGTGGGCAATGGCTCAATGGGGCTGGCCCAAAGCTCACTCTTTCCCTCTGTACTTCTTCATTACTTAAAAAAAAATAATGACATGAAAGAGCAGAGTTACAAAAATGTAACACAAAGCAGAGCTGTAAAGAAAGTTGCTGTTCTGCATTGCAGAAGAGGGCCATCTCTACGAAGATGTGGTGCTGATTTGTCATGCGTTCCTGTTCTTTGAGCCTGCCTTGCATCATAGTGCAAGGGTTTGTACATTATGTGTAGCAGAGGTTTAGTACAGGAGGGTATCCTTCCAGTATCCTGCCAGTTCAAAATGCTATGTGTAGACAAAGGTTAAAACTTTTCCCACTTTTTATAGGTGCAGTACAGAAACAATGTTGTCCCTGGCTAGACAAAAGGAGATGTAGTATGTGCATTAGGCAGTCGTTAAATGAGTGAAGGAAGTGAAAGAAACCATCAGAACACATGCACCTGAGAAAGTAATATACTTGTGTCAGCAAAACTGGGAGCTCAGATTGCAGGACATCAATTATCAATGTGCATATTACAGTTTTGAATGTATTTTATTAAGAAAAGTGATCCCATTTTTAGTTGAGGCTTTTGTCGTTGCGAATTCCAAAGTTGCAAAAAAACTCACATCTTATTCATCTAAAGTTAATGCAGGGGCACCCGTACAAGTGTACATTGTTTGGAATTTTCTCATTGCCTAATTGCAGGGAAATTAATTGCAAAACAGTAAAGTCGGCCCTTTGTCTGAATATATGAGGTCATGGCAGACACTTACACTGCGACTCTGCAAAATGTCCCATGCACCTCCATAAAACAAACCAACAATTCCAAGTGTACATGCTGTTTGCAAATTGTTAGTTTCCTGAATGTCCCAAGCACCTACATAAAACATGATCTACGACTCCAAGTGTACATGCTGTTTGCAAATTGTTAGTTTCCTGAGACATTTATGCTTCATTCTTGCTTTTTTCTCTCTGAATGACTAACATATGTGACACCTCAAAGTGGCATTAGGGCAGATTCGATTCCTTTTTTAAAACAGTTTCTTCTTGTTAAACACGCACTTAACCCCCTCTCTCAGCCAGTCTTTCAGAGACAGTTAAATTTGTCTTTTTTTTTTTTTAAACACATTTCTGTTTAGGACCTCTATTTTATTATTATCACTGCAGTGTCTTTTCGGGGAAATTCCTATACCACAACTGGTTCATTTGATTCCAGGTACTGGATTTTTTTTATTTCTGATTCAGTTTCTGTAAGATTTTGTATTGCAAGCGTGTGGACATTTTTATTTTTCAAATATAGATAGGCAGCATTTCATGTTCTTCGGGAAGCCCTCAAGACATCTAGTTTGACTGGGAAAAGATGATGTTAGATTTTATTTTGTTGCACTTAAACTCAAACATGATGTTTAGGTTTTCTTTAGTTTTCAAGATGGTAGCAGAAAAGTTAATTGAACAGCAGCCAGTGAGTTTATCATTAGTTTTCATTTTTCTGGTGAACATTAGGCATGAGGTGGGATCTTGCCACTCTTCGCTGGGTTGAGTATTATAGCCTGATCCACCACAGTCAAAAACACAATGAAAATGCCACAATAACTTTAACAGTTCCATGATGCATAAAATCACATTTGTTTTTATCGGTCGATTCACGAGATCACTGGCTGAAAACATTCATAGTTATTTTCTCTGGTGTGCTACTGGACAAGGTATTTTTTGTTTTGCTCTTTGCATACATTTGCAAATATGTTTCTTCGTGGGATAATGTATTTTGCCATTTATGGCCCTTCCTGGAGTGTTGACTGAAGCCCACATTCCCAAAAAAGGAACTTCTCCCAGCTCCTTTAATGAATGCATGGATTTTTAAAAACCTTTTTAATGTTTTCAGATTTCAAATTCTCAAAAATAAGCATATATTAAGCTCAGAATAAGCTTGACCTCCCCCTCCTCCAAACTACTGGAACATCTGATGTGCGCTTTGATTGTTTTTTCGTCGCATGCCTTCACACAATAGTGGATCATGAAAATTTACCGTACTCTGTCAAAATTAAAGCAATACAAAGAACCCAATCATCATAGCACATAGGCACACTGTGCTCTGTAGACTCAAAGCATTTACTGTGAAATGCCAATGGGGATTTAAATGTTTGTTGTTCCTCCACATATTGATGCTAGTAGGTGAGGAAGAGGAGTAACCCATACCAACGATTGTCTTTATGTTAATATTTAAAATAACTAAATTTAAAAGCGCAATTCCTTTACCACAGGTTATTGACCTCTTGTCTTGTTACTCTCATTTTGTGGAGAATAAAAAAATTGCCTTAGGATGCTATTAATGAAAGTGAAGTGTTCTTGTTGCTGTGATAGGGAGAGTGCTGTTGCCACATTAGGGTCACTATAGGCAGATGCCTTATGGTGCCACCAGAAAGGGCTACAAATGGGAGCCCTTACAAAAATTGCCCTTAAAGGGACTTGTTGATTGGGGAAAAGAGAGCAACAAAATAACAAAGTATAATTTTGACTGGGGCTCTGAAATCACTAAAACGGAGTTGTTGTGGTGGGGAGTGGTGCCAAATGGAGGAATCGTTTTTTTTGTTGTTTTTTTATATCTTGAGGTAGGAAACAGCAGTGTAGTTAGTAGTCAGGGAATGATAGGTAATAAGGGGTCCATGGCAAATGATATAATTTGCTGTTAAATTTATTTGCCGGCTGACATTATAGCTCTTTTACCTACTGAGACAAAATTGGTTAATTCCCATGCCAGGTGCAAATAATTATAATGTCCTTTACCAATGTGTGTCCTAAGATAACACACCGTTTCCTGTGAAGGTTTCATACACACAGTTACAACCATACTCTTTTTGCGTAGCTCACAGGCTTTAACAGTAACACATTGGTTTTTAAGATCATATATCATTTTTGAACATCCACGAATGAGGAATCTCTGAAAATAATTTGTGCTAATCCGATCACCCACGACTGATCACGTAGCAGTCAATCTGCAAACCCCAAACCCACTAGAGTGATTTTCCAATCAAAGCTTTACACTGAGGCATACTTTTAAAAAGCCACACTATTTTTGTTTGCCATTCAAAACCGCAGTAAGTCTCTTCATTATATGAGTATGTGCCATGAATAAAACTGACAGTTCAATTTCCATCTCTAGTTCTCAAAACTACTTACAGATTTCCTGGCCACATTTTCGATGGCATTAATCTGATGCAAAAGCACTTATTATGTTAGTCTCTGGCTGAGATTTTCAAAAAAGAGCAGGCATCTGCAATAGAGGGCTTTTTACCTTTTTAGTTTTCACAAATATCCCTGAATCAATGAGGCTAACGGCCCACGTCCTGTGGTCAAACAAACACCAAAGAACCTTTCCTTACTACGTACACTAATGTTTATTTGACAAATATGACAATTTCTTCCAAGGCCCCAAGCACAAATAGGCCCTGTGGGATGTGATAATTAACGCATCAGATGCAAACCAGAGTTGTATGGAATGCAATAATTACAACACAGTCAGGGACATCTTAAGGATTTTGGGGGACCTGGGCCAAACATAAGTTTGGGGCCCGTGTTCAGAACAGCTTTGAATTTATGAACAGCTCTTTCATGCTTTCTTTGGCCAGGTCACTGATAGCGAACAGGCACGTCCAAATTCTAAATGTGTTCACATGTAATAGACTCTCACAAATCACCCACATCAAAAATAAATTCAATGATAGCAGTATTTCTAACAGCGCTGTTTAAGAATTATTCAGGCCCATCAGGGCAAGTCTCTGCAGAACTGAGCTGGCCCTATTTGGGGGAGCAGGGGAGACGTGAAAGGCTGGGGGCCCTGGGCCAGAGGCCACTTTGCCCATACCTTAAAACGTCTCTGAACACAGTCCGAATTATGGGGAATAGGTCTTTTACCCTTGTTACATTTCAGAAGCCTTGCTGAAATTTAAATGTAAAGTATAATATTTATCACACCAGGTAAATATTTCTACTACTTGTATTGTGATCCCAGTTCAAACAGGTGCACATGCAGGGGTCACAATTTAACTCCTCACTAGTAATAAGACTCTCTATGCCTTAGTGAAAATGAAGACCCTCAGAAATATGACTACATTACCCTCACTCTGATAAAGATCCATTGACTCCTTTGCCAGCCCACAACATCTTAAAAACAAGCATTGGCAAAGCCAATAGATTTCTTCCATGCACGGCCTATTGACTTTGTCAATTTCTTTTAGTTATTTTGAATAGGTGGTATCTAAGGTACAGTATGGTACGGTACATTATGATATGGTATAGTATGGCCTGCCATTGTATAGTATGCCATGGTATGGTATGTCCTGTCATTGTATAATATAGTATGGCACGTAATTGTATGCTATATTATGGTATGGTATGGTGTTAGACCTGCCAGTCTTAAGGTGTTCTTACTCCCATATTTTTACCTCCCTCCTACACTTTTCTGACCTCATTTTTGCTGGATTTATGACTCTGTGCACTTTACCACTGCTAACCATTGTTAATGTGCTTTTTCTCTCTCTCTCCTAAACATGGTAACATTGGCTTATCTACAATTGGCATATTTGATTTACAAATAACTCCCTAGTAAAGTGCACTACCTGTGCCCTGGGCCAGTAAATTAAATGTGACTTATGGGCCAGTAGAACTGATTGTGCCACAAACTTAAGTAGCCCTTTTACCATGCCTCAGGCCTGCCACTGCAGAGCCTGTATGTGCAGTTATACACTGCCATGTGAACATGGCACAGTAACTGAAAAGATGAGCAGGTACGTGGACGTTTTTTTTATTCACAAAGAAGCTGCAGAGAAACTACCGACCATCAAGAAAACACAATACATCTGCCACCTCAACGTTCCCCCCACACTTCAACCCTAAGGCAGTCCCCTGACAACCCAGAGAGCAAGGTGCAATGTATTCAAAAGGCAGAACATCTAACTGTAATTTTTACATGAACTGGTAATGAAAAACTCCTAAAGTTGTTTTTCACTACAGCGAGGCCTATCTCTCCCACAGGATAACATTGGGATTACCTTATTATATCTTATAAGTGTAATTCACAATCTGGAAAAGATGAATATTTCGAGTTTGGTGTCTCTGGAACCACAATTTAAAATCACAACTCATGGTGAAGTGGAATTTTAAATTGCAATTCTGAAAAAGCCACTTTTAGAAAATTGGCTTTTTCTTACTTTAACCATTTGGTGCCATCTGGATGTCCCTGATCACTTGTCTTAGGTGGGTGAAAGCTGGACTTTGTGTATTCCCCTTAGACAGCCACACACAATGGGAGCTTAGGTGTGACTTCATGGGCCTTGATGGGCCATTCTGGCAGGATGGGAAGGAGGAGCTGGGCACAGCCAAACTTACATCTGAATAGGCTGTGTCCTGCCCCCGCACAAATGGCTGCATAACCCCCTGTGTAGTGAGTCTGGAACCAGGGCAGAGCCTCTGCACACTTCAAAGGACTGTCTTTGAAGTCTCCCCCAGTTCAAAGGCCCAACTGGGTATAATTACAGGACCACTGACACTACCAACTTAGAGCGCTTATGGACCTGTGAATACTCTGCCAGGAAGAAGGACTGCTGTGCTGGACTGCTCCTTTGCTGAGCTCCTGCCTTGCTGTGCTGACATGCTCCTGATGCTCTCATCTGGGAGTGAGAAGGACTGGACCTGAATCTTTCCACACCAGAACCCAGAGTGACTTGACAAGCTAGTTGTCTGGCCTCCTGATCTGAAGGCTCAGAGACATAACAGACTTCCAACCACCATGCTCCTGCACCCTTTACTCTGCCATCTGTGAGTCTGACCAGCCAAGTGATGCCTCCCCCAGTCCTGGACCCTTTGAAGTGGGCCTAAGGTGCTTGCTGCAGTGGAACCGCATCATCCTCTGCTGCAGGAGCAGAATCAATGCATCACCGCTGGTGTGTGAAGAAAATCAACACATCACCTCTATTGTTTGGGTCAGAACCGGCACAACCAGAATCACAACGCTGTTGTACCTCAAAACCAGCGCATCGTCTTCAGAACTGACACTGCTGTGTTTTTATCAACACAAGATCCTCGCATTCCCGGCTGCAGCAGCCTCAGTAACAATGCTGAAACTCAGCATCATGGCCTCTGTGCTCATCGGTACCAATGCATGGCCTCGACTGCACATTAGCTCGTTAACATCAACAAAGTGGGAAATTGCACCACAGCTTCATCATTCCGCAACTCGAATTTAAGGTACTTTGGTTCAGCGGGCCCAACTGGGTCTCTGTAGCCAGTCAGAACTCCATTGTGGTGCACCTCAACGTTTGACTTTGTCCCAGTCTGGCATAATCAGTTATCCCTCACTGGCACTTTTTTCTTTTAAGTGCTATATTACCATTTAATATTTAAAAATCCATAACTTCAGTTCTACTTATCAAATGTTTGTAATTTTGGTCTTGCTTTATTTACTGTATTCAGATCTATTTACCTAACCTGGTGTGGAATCTTTTTCTGTGGTGTTTTCACTGTTTTACTGTTTGTAGTCTTGCACAAAGTCTTTGCACATTGCCTCTAAGTTAAATCTAACCGCTCTGCACCAAGCTACCAGAGGGTCAGCACAGGTTAATTTAGAGTTTGCCTGACCCTTACCCTTATTGGGATAGTGGTTGCTGCTTGACAAGGGTTCATACCTCAGTCACTCAACAACCTAATTTCTAACATATGGTATGGCTTGTCATTGTATAGTATGGCATGGCCTGTCACTTTATAGTGCGGTATGATATGGTATGGCCTGTCATTGTATAATATGGTATGGTATGAGGAGCAAACCAAGTGGCTCTTTCAGCTAAAGAAACAAAGTTTGGGGAGAAGAACAGGCAGCAGTCATGTTGCAGATCAGCCCCACTTGTGCCCACGAACACAATGTATAACCCACAACACTCGCACCATGTCAATTACAATCATGTTTTGTCTTTTTTGCATCAGCAAACAACATCTTACTGTCATTCTGCACCTCCCAAACCTCACACCATTGCCTCTCTCTCACACACACACACCATGCCCCATTTAAACACGCACCATGTTAGCTGCTGAAAACAAAGTTCAGTCCCTAGGAAGGAAGCTTCCCAAAACGGTTGAAAAAAAAACATTGCCAGTGAGGTTACTGGCCCAATTTTTATCAAAAGTCCAAATCCCAGGTGAAGGCAAGGGTGGATGCAGCCCAAGAAATGTCCACTTTAATAATTTGTGGCAACATACATGTAATAGCACACTGAGATCAAACAGACTTTTGTGTGTCAAGAGTAGTAGCTGCAGCATGAGAGCCTTCATTCTTTCACACCCTACTGACTTACTGATGTTGCAAAAACCACTGCCTTCCTTTCAAAATGCATATCCTATGATGTAACATGCAGTCACAAGTAGCCGGAGGCATGCTGTTCATGTAACATACAAGTCATGCAGTCTGCGCACTTATGCCAGTAACTGCAGATCAATAGTACAGCACTTTATAATTTAAGTATCCCCACCTGCTCAGAGGAGACATCCTTGCCATCCATTAGTCAAAGAATTGTGTAATAAAGCTATGGTATTTGTGTATTTGGTGCTGCATTTCCATTTCAAAATGGACATCAAATTATACTGGGTGATAAAGTAGAGTCATGCAGCAGTCAAACATCTCACCACCCCACCCACCTTCAGTAATAAGCTATCCTTGGGCAGATAGGTTGTAATACAAACACAGTAAACGTCCATTGACAAAGTTGATAAATCATCCAGTTAATTAGCTGTTAATTTGGGACTTCTGGTCCCATGCCCATTAGGAACATACACTGGAGCTCTTACATCGAATTACTGAATGTTGTGTGTGTTTTTTATAAGTGGCACTGGCAGGTTCAACAGACCTAACAAACATGTAATTTGTGCAGCCAGGGGTGGAAAATAATAACATGCGAGCTGCATATGACCGTGAGCAGTGTTTTGAATTGTAGGCATGCTCGAGCCCTTTGTCAGCTGCTGCTAGCTAATTTGTTCTGAATGATCAGGCGGGAGATGCAAGTGGTACTGAATTCATTGCACTAAAACCCAACAATGGTGTTCATACAGGAATACTGCTCTTGAAAACCCAGGAAAGCCAACTTTTGAATGGAAGTTGTTTTTATAACAATCCGTGTGAAGCCTTTAAAACGTTTGCGGTCTATGAGAAGAGAGTGTGAAGCAATGATGATGGAGAGGGTCAAGGGATAGAGAAGGGCAGCGGACAGAGGAATAAACAACAACAGCAACATGTTGCAGAAGAAGAAAAACAAGAACCTCAGTCCTGTTGCAACCGGGAGAAGGACACTAATAAAGCAATTAATCAGTACTTGTCCTTGCTCTCTCGAAGGGACAGGTATGCACAAAGTAAAACTTGAAACAGGACACGCTGACCAATGAGAAGCAAGGAAATGAAAATGATAATAAGGCCAACCAATGGAATGTAATAGGTGAGCTTAAAGCCTTTTTTAGTTTTTTTCAAAAGTAAAATAGACTTGAAAGTGACAGCGCATGCGGTGTCTCAGGCAAGACCTAACCAACTGCATCATCTTCAAAGCTATCATGACGTTTACCCTGCCTATCAGGCTAACATGCTCACCCACAGCCCACAGCTAGAACATTGGTAGATTGTAGATGAAGTACCAAAAAAGAAACAAACATAGTAACTATTCCTCTCCCTCTATACAACAAGGATCTATATTGCATATCCGGGGACAGTGGCCAAGGTCTACAAGGTTTGGCTTCGCCACCCACAGGACCCTAGACTGAGTTCATTGCACCATCACTTGACCAGGGGTTTATTGTAGCAAAACACAACCCATTGAATAGACCTGCTGGTGTGGTGTCCATTTTTTCTGGGTTACTTAAAGTGGCTTAAAGGTTTCAGAGACACATTGGTAATTCAAACTTGATTTTGTTCTTTAGAATAGCACATTCAAGCACTGCACAAGAAAAGACACTATAAACATTTTAAAGTGTTTTATTTCAACAGTATCATCCTGTTAGGTGAGAAGTAAAAACTGCACAGAGTATAATTAAAGCCATACTTATGCATGATGCTAGCAGCTCGAATAAAATCAACAGTTCTAACATAATTAGAATGCTCCTAGCAGAATAGCATCCTAAACCTACTTCTGTTCACTACACTATGAGAGCATGGAGTATTTAACTTGTCTCTCGAGCTTCTTGGGTCCCACCTGATTGCATACTTGTTCACAATGGATCAGCTGTGGTTATCAAACTTCAGCCAGGAGATTGTTCCCTCAAAAGAAAAACACACAATTAGCTGGCTCCACTCCTCTCATCTCGACATTGACTCCTGGCATAAGAGTGGCTGCTACAGAGTTCGGAAGGACTTCCTGTGGTAACCTAGTGGGAAGGCCTCTCAAATTCAGTAGTCAATTCATAGGGTGACCACTGATTTTTACCCTACATTGTGGGACTTTCCAAATATCAGAAACATAACTGGCCATAATCAGCATGATAAAAATATGTTAACTCGGACTACATCTTTGTTTCACACATCTACTGCCAAACCTTGAAACACAAATATTGCACAGCTTTTAGCAGACTTGTGTCACCATATTTGATAGCAAAGTCATTGTTTGGATGAATTGATACACAATTCACATCAACATTTGATGACCTTGCACTTCAGCTACCATTACACAGAACCACCTGTTACGTGCCCCAGATGAAGAGAAGCTGTTGCTTGTGGTTTTCCAGGTAGGACATCTGTGCTTGGAGAGAATTATTATCTCTATTCCAAATTTAGATAGGAGGCCTGGCAGACTCAGAAGAGCCATTCTCTAAAAGAGGTTCAACTCAAGTGTTTACCGTTGTGAGACAATTTCCTTTGACGCTCATCCAACTGAAAGAGCTGCATTTGGAGATGGAAGGCAAGAAAGAGCACTGAACAGCTGAGACAAAGACTCACCATTCTGGACTTTAGTACATGAACTCTGACATAGTATTGATGGAAGATGACAGCAAGTATGCCACTATGCTGAAAAACTGAGTTTGTAATGTACCAAAATGTAGAATTGTTAGACCATGCCACAAGTGATTGATGTATTCACCCTTTAAAACAAGCAAAATGATGAAAAAACTGAAGTAATATTGGTTGGCAAGTTTTCCCTACTTAAATCTCCCATCTTAATTCCAGAAAAATTGAAAAGACTTCCTCCCACAAAGGAAACCATAAAAAGCCTAGGAACATGGCTGTACTCCTGTCTATCGATGAAACAGCATGCAAAAAAGATAGCGGGTTCTTGATTCAATCTTCTAAGAATGCTTAGAAACTTTTTCAAATCTCTCCCCTTTCTTGCCAAAAGACTTATTATTCAAGCCCTCATGTTATCCCGACTAGACTATGGGAACGTGCTGTTCCTGAGTTCTCCCATCTGTGTATTAAGGAGACTACAGATAGTGCAGAATGCGGTAGCCCGGCTACTCATGGCCATCCCCAGAACTGCATCAGCCAAACCAGCCGTAGCCTCCCTCCATTGGCTTCCTATCGAGCAAAGGATTAATTTTAAAGCTTTGCATCGAGCTCTTCATGATAGGGGACCTTCTTTTATCAAGTGCATGATCACACCCTACACCCCCCAGAGATCCCTTATATCCTCATCTGCTGCTCTAATTAACACCCGCTGTGTTAAAAAAACAAGATGGGGAAGTAGGTCCTTCACATTCAAAGCAGCGAATCTATGGAATTCCCTCCCCCTGTAACTTCGAATGGACAATTCCGAACTCTCTTTTAGAGATAAATTGAAGACTCTACTCTTTCCAGCATCAATTCTCACTGTGATGCCTTCATCCTCTTTCAGCGCTGGGAGGCCTTTGGGTAGCCATGCACTTTATAAATCTATTAAACTAAACTAAACTAGACTAAAACACACTGCTAGGCCCACTTAAAGGAGCTAATCTGCCAGAAAAAAACTAGAGGAAAGAAGACATCTCAGCCTGCTGCATTTTCACATTTCTGCCTGTCAGCCAGAAACCATTGAGAAGAAATGTCTCCTGCTCCCTCTGAACTTCTCCTACCAGTATTTTGATCTAGGGCTCATGGAGCCAGGATCCCGTTGACCCACAAGTCTAAAGTGGGTTCAAGGACCTGTCAATGCATCATGCTTGCCTCTATGGAACGTTCTTTATCAGCATTAAAGGTGCATGATGTAAGCCGTTGCTTGCTTGGAACAACATCAGTGGCCCCGTTGCTGCACTGTATTTCTTCTAGACCTGCAGGATAAGTTGTGGAAACCAATTCTGTGACTGTAGGAAGAGGACTGGAGCCTGCCCAAAGTAATACCGCTACCAAAACTGTGGGAAAATTGTATACATTGCAAAATCCTACAAACTCACCCCAAAAAAAGACACAACTCGCCAAGTTCTTCCTAGACTTTTCTCCTGATCAGAACATTTCAGTGCAAACTAAGAGACTACAGCGCAATTGGCCACTTATCATATTAAAAATGTTGGAGCCTTCACCAGACACAATATACAGGGTTTCTCCACCTTTGTTTTTTTCCTTCAGAAATGTTTCAAGTCTGAAGATAAATACTTTCTATGGGGCCATAAACTAACTTCTATTTAACTGCATTCACCCACAACACACTTTGGGTCTAATTATGAGTGTGGCGGCCCTTGGACCACCAAACACGCTGTAGCTGTCGGGCAGTCCGAACGCCACATTACCAGGTTGGCAGTCAGTCCCGCCAAACTACCGCCGTCTCCTCCAGGATCGAGTATCCCGACAGGCTGATGTCAGGTGCAGGTTGCAATCAGCCAGGGCAGCGCTGAATGCAGCATCGCCCTGCCGATTACAACTTGGTTCTCTGCCAGCCTATTCATGGCGGTTTCACTGCCATGAAAAAGCTGATGGAGAACAGGTGCAGAAGGTCACAGGGGCCCCCCTTCACTGTCCATGCCTGGCATGGGAAGTGCAGAGGTCCCCCTGCTCAGCACCTTCATAATGCGCACAGTCTGCTGTGCATTACGAGGGTGCTGGTACGCCCTGAGGACGGCAACATTGCTGCCGGCTCGATTACGAGCCGGTGACAATGCTGCTGCCAATTTCCCACTGGGCTGACTGGCGGAAACCTCAGTTTCTGCCAGTCAGCCCAGCGGGAAAGTCCTAAGGAGGCCAGCGGGGAGATAGCACAGTGGCAACCGCCCCATCTGGAGTTTGGCAGATGGGTGTTCCCATCCCCAGCTCATAATCAGGCCCTTTGTCATTCTTTTCTAATTGTTCCCAATAACCATAGTGTAACATTGAAAACATTTTCCAGTGCTTTCCTATTATTAGTTTTTACTTTCAATATAACTTTAAATCCCTACTTCAAATATGAAAATGTTTTTTCATGCTTTTAACTAATAAGGTTTGGCCCTGTGGAGTTCTTTAATTCTTGTTTGAAAGTGGGTCTGAGTGCTAAATTATGTGGGGGTTTAGGACCTCAGATACAGTTCATATCAATACTGTGGCATCTCTGCCTCCATCCTTAATACTCCAATTTCCTAAACCTATGACTTCAATGTAAATTCTTGCTGTGACTGAGATGGTATGTAAACTAGCGAGAGGGATATTTTTTCAGTTTACACCAACTATCACTGCCTGTAGACCACCTTCTGTGTGATACATCAGAGGATTGTTAACCTCCCTCTTTTAATGCACATGAAGCTGAAGCCGGAATCATTTATTTTTCATTAATTGCAAAGGCACTGCAGCACTGTAGCAACAAGATTGCATGCGTTGACACGAGCTGTCAAGATGGTCTAAGACTTCATCAGAGGAATAACAAGGATGGTCACCCAAAATAAGTTTTTGTGCTCATTTTAATACCACTCAACAGGCTTCTGACTACAGGTAATGCAGCTATCTTCACAAGCACTATGAGTTGTTCACCCTTCAACACAAATTAATCACAGGTCTACAGCAAGCCTCTCAAGTCTGAATAGGGATTTTTAATTCTGATGAAAGTCTATGGACTCAGCAATCCCACATTTTACTCAGAAGCCAGCTCTAGGACTTTAAGCACCCTATTATTTCCATTTTCACCAGAATCATTCTTTAAAGGTTCACTCCCAAATGTTGGGCAGACTATGCTTGTTGTTTACAGGAACAGCACCTGATATTGCCATTATTTTATTTGCAAACTATGTCAGTTTTTAAAGAAAAATGGCCCAACTTGCAGCTACGGTTATTGGAGGTAGAACACAAAGTACTGGATACCAAAGATGCTGTAGCCAGGGTTGACTCAATAGCAATAGAGGTTTGTTTTTGTTTGGAGAATCAACAGGTAAAATAATTTAAGTTGTTTGGGCCTCAAAATACAAAAGGCTCATAATGTGAGCTCTTGACCTGCATCACCAGATAATTCTGCAAACCTGGAGGTATCATTGTTCTCTTGCTACAATTCACTGATTTGATAAATGAACTCTTGGTTGCTAAACAAAGGAAACAAATTCTTAAGCCAAGAATTTATTTTTCACTGAAAAAAGTCAAAAGAGCAATGGCACACAGACATAAGGACTTTTTTTTAATTTGTCCAACCATACGGTCCATAAATGTAACATTTGCCTTACTCATCCTTGTTTATTCAAAGTTACTTTCAGAGTCAAAAGTATAATTTTATAAACTCCTGATCAGTTTAAGAAGTTCATTCATTTGCATCAAGGGGAAGCAATGGAATTTGGCAAAACCTAATTTCCACAATGCTTAAATTACTCTTCAATCTTTGTCTTTATGTCTTATGTCATACCAATTTTTTTATGTGGTTTTGACTATCTTTTTCTATTTCCCTTTCACAGGTTCCTTGCTTATTGAACAGATGTGGGTAGACATTCCTTCTGTCACTGTGCCATTAGTGTTCTCAAATCTCTAGACCTGTGAATGTGCTATTCCTCCCCAACTGCATAAGTGTTTCTACATGCTTCCACTATTGTTTCCTGTGTGTTGATGTTCTACTCTGTATCTACTATATTCCTATTTTCTTTTCCTAATTCTTGGGGATCTTGATTCCTGGTTAGTCATCACTTTATCATTTTACCACTACCCCACACACACATCCACTGCTTCCTTCTCACTTCTAATCTATTACTGTGGTTGCATTTATGTTGACTTCCAACCATATGATTCTTCCTTTTCTATTAACATTTTACTTTACTTCCTCTTATCTCTTTTCTTTCCTTTCCTCATTATCTTTCACCTATCTCATTCCTCTCCTCAGCCTTGCAAATTTTCCTTTATGGTTACTTCCAGATTATGAAATGTACAAATGTTCAATTATTTTTCTTGTGTTGCGCAAACTGTTTGTTTACACTTGTCATTTATGTATCACCTTTTCATTGTATGTACTATGAGTAATCTTTGTGCAGTTTCATGGAATAGTAAAGGTATTTGCAACCCCATTAGAAACAGAGAGTCCCTACTCATGTATCAGTGTAAAATGTCAAATCACTTTATTACAAAAAACCCATCTAATAGACAATATATTCATTATTTTAAAAAATGTGCGGGATGTGCTTTTTGCTCCTTGGCTAAGGGCAACAAAAATGGGGTAATTGCTCTTTTTCACAAGTGTTTCATTCTTGATGTCGAAATAGAAAAAAATAGATGACGAAGGTAGGTGGTTATTTGTGAATCTTAAGATCAGTAACAAACCATTTCACATTTGTAATGTTTATGGCCCTCATGGGGTCAATTTACAATTTTTGAAAATATTTAGCTAATACAAATTTCTTGTCCAAACACAAATCTTACAGTTGGTGGTGATTGTAATCAACTCATGGATCCCTTTGTAGACATAATTTCTAAGATAAAATATATAAAATAAAAACGTTTTTAAAAAAAACAATATCCTCTAGAGGATTAGTAGATTAATGGAGAACATGCAATCTGGACCCTATGGCATACCCTTTCTATTCTACTGCACCTCAGTCTCATTGAGGATAAGTTATACCTTTAAGGCACAATAATAATAGTTCTTAAATAAATACTGAGATTGGTGTTATTCATATTTCATATTTCAGTTACTGTAGAGTTAGATTTGCCACATGACAACCCACACTCTATTAGATGGTGATTCAATAACTCATTATTGCAAGAAAACATTTTGGTTGAAGAGTTGAGCAATTTTCAATGAGACCTTTAATATAAATGTACACCTCATTTTAATTTTATAAAGGATCAGTTCAATGCAACAGGCAGAAGAGTTATTATTACCTATTTTGCTGCAAAGAAAAAAGTTCCTATTGAATCTTTCTTTTTGTTTAAACTTATTAATATGGATATTATTCCTTAACCACTAGAACACTTTACCTAATCTTGAGCAAGCTAAGCTAGAATTTAAATGTCTGTTGAAGTGAAAAAGAACAATAAAAAATAAGTGTAATGAATGACTAATATGTAATTAACATTATAAAGGTTCAGAAATTCTGGAATGCTTTGCTGATTATTACTGTCATTTGTATACTCATGAAAAGGTTCCATCTAAGAACACATTGGATGATTCCATAGCTAATTTCCTGGATAAATTGTTGATCATGATTCTTTTGAAAAAGATATTAATATTAATTAATTACATGCACCTATGACTAAACTACCTCACGATAAAGCAATAGGCCCTGATAGCTTCTCTGTTAAATTTCCATCTCTTTTTCTAAGATTCTTGTGCCAGGATTAATGTCACATTTTCAACCTTTTCATTCATGTTCTAAAGGGCTATGCTATGATTGATTCCTACGAACACTGTTATTTATTTTCTTCTCAAAATTACAGACCCATTTCTCTTATTGTTACTGACTGCTAATGTTTTGGCTTTACATGTCAATCAATGTCTTCCTGATTTGATTTGTATAGAACACTCTGGTTTTGTTAGGGGTCAACATATTACTGATAATTCTAGGAACTTTCTGGATATTATAAGTCTGCCTCAAATAGAACCACTCCACTTGTGGCAATAACACTTTCTGAAAAAAATGTGACTGCATTGATTTGAATTTTACGATGAAAGCATTGAAATGGCATGGAATCAGCACACAGCAATTTAAAATATATTAGTTTGCTTTATACATCACGTAGGACCTCAGTTTATGTAAATGGATGCAATTCAGTTGGCTTAATTTGAAAAGATGTATAAGGCAAGGTTGTCCTTTATCTCCATTGCTCTTCATATTGTCTCTTGAAACTTTCATAGAAATAAATGTAGAGAAAATAGTTTTGTTGGTTGTGAACTACATGTACATATATAGTATTAAATGTCTAGGTGTTATATACTCAAACTCTATAAAAGAAACAATTTCAATTAATTTAGAACAAAGTAAACATAAAATAGGTATACTTTCTGAAAAATACTCTTCTCTGTGTTCATGCTGGTAGATTAGATCAGATATTAAAAAGATCATATTTTTACCTACATCAAGTCTTGTTATCTATGCTTCCAGTTAAACTTCTATGGAAATTTGTTAAATTAATTGATTGTATAGTTATACCACTTTTATTAAATAAAAGGAGCACATCCATATCTGTGCATAAACTTAAATGACCTAAGGATAACAGGGTCTTTCATTTCCTTCCTTTTATATTGTATTATTCTGCTTTTCTCCTCAGACAGATTTGGAAATCTTTATCTGATGTGCTTGATCTTGATTCTCATATCTTGCAAAAGTTAGAACCTACTTTCATGCTCCATTTTACATTTAAGTACCTGGTCTATATTATGCAAACACCTATATCTTTCTTATCCCCTGTAGTTAATCGCTCCTCATCATTAGTCAAGGCTAAGCCCATTCTCTGATTTAAATAGATTGAAATTATCACCTATTTGGAATAATAATAACATTAGAATATATAATAAATATATAAATAATAAATGGATGAGGAAAGGTTTCAAGTACATTGAGCAAATACTCTCCAAGAAACTTGACATTGATAATAAAGATTGATCTAAAGCTAAAGTGTAATTACAATGGGGTAAAAGACTTAAATCAAATCCAGCAAGCAAAATAAAGATGGATTTAAACTAGATCTGTGACTGGGGTGAGTATCTGAAAAGTTTCAGCACTCCGTCCATCATTTAATTTTGTGGTTTTGCTATGTGCACCCTAAGGCCCATATTTATACTTTTTCACACAAAACTGCATTAGTGCAGTTTTGTGTGAAAAAGTACAGTGCCTGCTAGCGCCATTCCAAGATGCCGGCCGTGCACCATATTTATGGAATGGCGCTAGTAAAGGACACTAACAGGGTGGGGGAGGCGTAGGGGAAACCTGAGCTTGTACACCGAATTAAGGCGCTGTTAACACTGTTTAGAGGCAAAAAAAATACTCTAAGCAGCATCGTGCCATTTTCTGGTGCACAACCCCCATGGACATGCCCAGGGTACGAATGTCCCCTGGGCCTGGCCATTGGGGCCAGTGCCATGCAGGGGGCCCCAAGTCAGGGCCCTGAGCGTGAAAAAAATATATACTTACCTGGACTTATCTGGGATGGGACTGCCATCCTGCGATGTCCCTCTGGTGTGGATGGGGGTGGGTGAGGGTGTCCCTGGGGCCAGGGAAGGGCACCTGTGGGCTCTTTCCATGGTCTCTGACCATGGTAATATGCCTACAGGTCCCCTAACGACTGCCCATACCCAGCAGTTAAATAATCGCACTAAGCATGCTTAGCGCGATTATTTAAAGCCCCATCCCCCGTGCTGGATTTTAGCACAGGGGATAAATATGGCGCTAAGGCCATATTGTCCTTTTCTGGACGGGAACGCTTACCTTGCATCTTATTGACACAAGGTAGGTTTTCACGTCCAGAAAACAGCGTTAACTCCATAACTTTGGCACTAAATGTGTCTAGCACCAAAATATAAATATGGAGTTAGGTTTGTCCAGAATTAGTGTGGGAAAAGATTATGCTAATTCAGCACAAAACAGGTATAAATATGGGCCTAAGTTGATAGGGTATGCCCAGACCTGCGTTTCTTGCTTGCTGCACCACTGGATTCAAGCTAGCCTGGCTGATAAGGGATGATACCCTGAAACCGGTCCCAAGATGCTTGTTTCTGGTCCAGGGAGGACCTGGCTTGGCAGTTTGGATGGACTGTTCTCATGAGGCGCAGGGTCAAAACTGATTTGCATATGGCTGCAAACTCGGTTGAAGTGGCAAGCAAAATAACAATGGACGAAATCCAGATCTGTGACTGGGGGTGAGTGTTTAAAAGGTTTCAACACTCCGTCCATTATTTTATTTTGTGGTGTTGTTAAATCAAATCTTCCCCATTTACTTAGGGAATATAATAATGACACAATCAACCACTTTCTCAGCAAACACCACACAATCACTGTTTTGTTCTATAGTACATTATTCCTAACTCATGCTTCTCTTTATAAAATGAACATTTCTAAAAAAAGACAAGAGTTGGTTTTGTAATAATGATCATAGAGGTGTGTTACATATGTTACATATGTTTTTTAGAATCTTTAAATTTAAGACTGTTTTGGTTACAGGTTTGGGAAAAGGTTACTGATATATGTTTGATCAAACTGCCTTTTGATAAAGTGCAAATTTTCCTTGGAGGATAGTCTAATGTTTGGCATGCCCGACCTCATGACTGAAAAGTTTGTAGATTATTGCTATTGCTTAATAAATAATTAAATAGAATTGGAACAATACTGCAACCATTAAATTTGCTAGACGATGGAGCATCTCCGCGATTTATTTTACCTTTTACATATACTGTTTTACAAAATATTGTTACATGTTATATTTTGGTAAGACCATATTATCTAAAACATGCTACAGTAATTCTTGCTGCTGATTTTCAAATTCAATATATAATCCTTCTCCTTACACTCATGTAAAGCTTTTCCATTCATTTTTCTTCTTCTTTTTTTTGTCTCTCTTCTCGTTTTCTGTTGTTTCTTTTTAATATATTAAAAAATAAAAAAGGCTACTTTTTATCTCCCATGTACATAAAGATATCTTGAGGTAACATTTCTTTCTTTCTTTCTCTTTCTTTCTTTTTTTCTTCCTCCCTTTCTTTCTTTCTTTCTTTCTTTCTTTTTTTCTTTCTTTCTTTCTTTCTTTTTTCTATATATTGAAATAATAATAATAAACATTGTAGAATTTCTCTGTAACTATTGTTGGTATTGCTCAGATGCGGGATCTTCTCTTATTTAATATATTTCAATAAAACATTTTTAAACATATAAAACATGTACAATAACAAATTACCTACAGCAAATTAAATTTAATAACTCATATATGGGACAAAGCATGCACAAATGTACTAACACTTGAGCCACCAAAAAACATTCATAAAACCTCTCTTACTTCTCCTACCACCAAAAGAATTGTCATCAGTTCACAAACCTAACTTTTCATCAAATGAAGCCTTACATGTGAAAATATAAACACAAATCTATAACCATGCCCCTATCAATTGCATATCATCCAAAATCATAGAGTAATAGTAGCACATACAGCTTATGGAGCAGGCGTCTATACTTGAGTTCCATGACTGCACATAGACAAAATGATAGGTGTTTTGAGGTGGAAGCCTTTGTACCCCGAAGAATACCATGCCATTATATTTTCATAACAAGGTGGTCTAGCTTTGCATTGGAAAAAAGTGACCTATTTAATGCTGTGAAGTTTTAATGATTTGTTTTGTGTCCTACAGTATTCATATACACGAATTTAAATAACATTTCCCTCCCCAAAAAATTACATTGGAAGTATGTGTGTCATAGTATCTAAATACATTATAAGTGACATTGAGCTACAAAAACCCTTTTAAGGATTTTGTGGTGGAAAAATCAATATTGACTATCTGGTGTTCTGCATGTCACCTCTCAATATGTCCTGCATTTTTATGGAATACACCTTGGGGCATATTTATCAATGTATTGTGCTGCCCTTTCACAAAGGAGGAGCACAAGGGTGACACATCACTAAAGTAAGATTCATCAAGTTACATAAGTCCTTCTTGCGTGGACCTGGGAGGCTTGATAAATCTAGAGTAATGCAATGAAAATCACTGTTATTGCGTTACTCTGCCTCACTGAGGCATTCCCTGGGTGGAGCATGGGTGTTCCCAAGCATCCACCCATGGATTTTAGTGCATTCCCGGATTTATGAACATTGGTAAACCTGGGAATTCATTAAAGTGCCATGCCTCCACACGAAAGGTGTAATGAGTAGAACACTTAGAAAGAGGAAAATGTCTCTGAGGATTGTTTTTGTGTAGGAAGGTGCTCCTTCCTGACACTAAGCGCAAGGATGCTGTTTTTGTGTTAGGCAGCTAAAAGGGCACCAGCGCAAGGGAGAGACAGAAATGTGCCTTATGTTAAATATGTCACAATCCTGCGCTTTCACACATCGCAGTAATGTGGCTTGCTATACTTCGCTGCGTGAAACCTTGATAAATGAGGCCCCTTGTTTCTAAAACTGGGGCAATGGTAGGGCAGCAGCATGTGAAGGATGTATCAGTTTCTAGAGAGACCATTAAATAATATTGATTAAACAATAAGCATGTATAAATTAATAGCTTTGTACCGTTCTGAAAAGCAAGGTTAAAATTATATCAAGCAAAACTGATTTTTAAGATTCTCATAATTTTCACGATTTTTTCCTTTTCTCATATATTATTTTAAAAGTACAAGTCCTACCAGTCTTGGGTGCTCCCGACTGCTTTCCTGTTTTTATTAGAGTCAAACTTATTTTTTCCAAATATTAAAACATGTCCACTTTTGATAACTTGGTATGCTCATTCAAAAAGATTATTCTTTTTGACAAGTGCCAAACCCTTCATAGAGCTTTGCTACACCTGATGACTGGCCATTTTTGTACTAAATCATGTTTTTACTGCAGCTGGGAGTTGGTAACCTTGCTTACAATCTATCTCTATTGTTTAAAACCTTCATAGAAGAATATAAGCCTCTACCAAATATTTGAAGGTAAAGTGTGGGTTGTAAATGGAAGAGAAGCAAATGTGGAACTGGGGAGAGAAGGCTGAAAATGCTTGCACCAATGCAGATGCACATGGTACTGTGTCTTTTCCATGGCTGTCTCAGTTGATCACAGCAAGCAGCATGACATCATACCTAGCCGAGGCTGCTCAAAGGCATTATATAACATGAAAAGAATCAAAGAACACTAATAAGCAGTCAATGGCTGTGCATTTAAAAACTTAAATGGTATAACAGACAATAGTGGAGAAAGCTTATAGTCAAATAATCAGAAGAATGATTTTCATATGGAAAGAAATCTGTAATGAAGAGTTTTCAAGTAAGATGAAAATGGAGAAACTACAAGGGAATGATTGCAGAATGAAATTATAATTACAAAACTGAAAGAAAAGTGAAACAAAGGATGATCTAGATGAAACCCTTTCATTAAATCTGTGGAAAAGCAGATTAGGATGATTGAAAGATGGCCTGAAACTCATAAGAAAGAAGAACATTTTTACATGATATAGATCCCACAGTGCCCTGATGAAAGAAAATCAGATTAGGTAAATAGTGCTTAGATATGGTAAGGGTCAGAACCAGTTCAGGGGCCCCTCAGCATTCAAAGGTTACTTGGCCTCAATTGTGGTGACTGAGTACGTTTACCTCTGGTTTTCAAGGCCCATCCTACACTGAGCCCTAAAAACTGAGCAAGATGTATACCTTTAGCACTTGCCTCTCATGGTAGCGAGTCAATCAATCCATGCTTTCTCTGCTAGGTGATGTTGGGGTAGAGACTGAGAACTCAGTAATGCAGAATATAGAGCTTGGAAAACTATAGTCAATCAAGCACTTCATCTTAGATAAGAAAAAAGTACTTTCATCTATTCACAACACAATATGCCATAAGTATTGGGACATCAATGCAGGACTACCTTAAATAGATATGGGAAAACAGGGACTTCTCAGAGTGATAAAGTGCTTTACCTTCTACCTAGAATGTTAACCCTGTGTTTGGTTCATAAGTCTCTAGTGGCCTCCGTGATGCCTGCGGTGCTCTGATGGCAGAACATGTCCAGGTGTGCCCAGTGCCGGCAGGAATGTCACCTCAAGATCCCTGTACTTGTATTGACAGACCCAGGAGTGCCTCTGCTGGCTAGAGACAGTCATTTGCAGTGACACTGCTGTTAGGCCCTGCCTTTTAACAGACACTTCTGTGAAATGCAGACAGGTCAAGACCAGGGGCAGTCACTGTTCTTCTCACAGCAGTCAAAGGCCCAGACAAACCCACCACCCACATAAAGGAGACCCCCGGAGTCTTCAGTACTGGTGAGGAGGGTCCTGATGAGGGGCTATAGGATCTCTGATGGATCAAAATAACCTGAGGGGTCATAGGTCACCAGGCACAGCTGCAGATATAGCACAAAGTGGGGGAACTGCTGATCACGTTACAATTCAAAGTAGTACACAGTGATTCAGGAACATAGTGGAGGCCATCAAGAATTTCAGAGGAACCTCCTGCCAACAGGGGGCATCATTGCAGATGTCAGGCAAACATGTCTACATTGGCAAACCCAACTCTCCCAGGCCTTGGAGGAGGACAAAGGTAAACCTCAAGGTTCATTTTCGGGCTGCCAGGTACACACATCATAGGTAGGGAGCAGGTGCTTACCACAGTCTTTTGTAGCACATCATTCCTCTGGGCAAAGCAGTGTAGATGTCACTTGTGATTTCTTGATAAGCTCTCTTCTCCTGTCAGCCCATTCATCAGGTAGCTAATGCTGGGCTATCCTCTTAGCAGCCTCTTCCTGCGGAATAACTTCCAGTGCTCTATTCTCAACAGCAAGTCCAAAGCAGATCCTCATCTCATCCTGCAGAATGTCACAGACTTTCCAGGTGATATCTCGTACTTGGTTGGGAAGCTGTCAGTCAGCCAATCTAATCCTGAATCACAGATAATTCTCCAGCTCCCTTCAGGTTCACCTAGCACTGGTCAGAGAGAAATACTGCAACACTGACATGGGACTTCTGTTCCATTCTTATACCATACTCCCAGCCAGGGCTGGACACTTCTACAGGCACAATCTTTGTCTTCTTGTGTCAGCAGGAAGGAGAGGTGGGCAATGCCTCTCCTGCTCTTAAAGACCAGAATCAGAGGCAAAGGAGGGGGAAAGCCCTGAGGCCAGAGTGGGAGCAATACTCTTGATAATCATGTGGAATATTCTAAAAGAGCAGGGTACTAACGGAGAGAATGGTTAGGTAGATTTGCTTACTGAGATTATGGTGTTCTTAGAGGCCTGGAAAAAATGTGTTAATGGAGGTTGTCCTTGCTCCCTGTTCCCAGAATGTGTATGTTCCAAAAAAGTTAATTAAAATCAAATAGCATTAGTGCAAACTCAAGGTATATTCTATCAATCTTATCACAGAAGAAAGATAATAATGCCTTACAGAATTCTTGGGAAGGAATTAAGGAATGACTCCAGGCTTTAGACTTCTAACTCTTTCACTAACTTGAAGAGCTCATAAGAATTATTTTTATCTACAGAAATACTGTAGACATAAAAAACAGCTCTAGCTGCTTTTAGCGCATGGTTATGCTTTTTAGTCACTTTCCTACAATTGTGTGCTTGACTAGTGTACAATCCTTCTGCTATAGGTGTTCAATGGCTTTGTGTTCTCGTGTAGCAGCATTTGGAAATTCAGAACACCAAGCATTAGAAGGGGTTTTTCTAGTCTAATTACTTACTCTCACAGGGTCAATCTTCAAGAGAGGGGATCTTCAGGAAAGGTATTTTACAAAGATTAACAAGTAACAGCATACAATGTTATTTCAGCAATGGGAACAAGAGAATTAGGGTTTCATTACGAGTGTGGCGGATTTATGACCACCACACTCGCAGTGGCGTTCTGGATGACCGCCTATGCGGCGGTCCGACCGCCACATAACACCTGGCGGTCCAACTGCCAGCTCTGCCAGGATCATGGATCCTGATGCTCTGACGATGGTGGAGATTCTAATCTGCCAGGGTAGCACTGCATGCAGCTCTGCCCTGTGGATTACGACCTCATTCGCCACCAGCCATTTCAATGCAGTACTACAGACATGAGAAGGCTAGCAGAGAACAGGTGCACTTGACATGGGCAGTGCAAGGGCCTCCCTGCCCAGCACCCTCGCTTTGCAGACAGTGAGCATTGCGAGGGTGCTGGTGCACCCTGCTTGCTACAGCATTGCTGTTGGCTCGATTACGAGCCGGAGATAATGCTGTAGCCTGTTTTTCCCGCTAGGCTGGCAGGCCAAAAACCTAGGTTTTTGCTCACCAGCTTAGCAGGGAATTCTTAATGGGTCCGGCGGAGAGGTAGCCAGTGTGGCGGCAACCGCCTCTTCGGAAGTTCGGCAGACGGTGAAAACCGTTTGCCAAACTCCTAGTCAGGCCCTTAGTGAAGAGCAATTGCAATTTTATTTTGCATTTAGCCCGAGAGCAGAAAGGAGTAGAAGAACAAAATTATCCCCACACACAAAAGCACTGTAAAGCAAAGATTATGTTTGTGCTAGAGTTGAAAAAAGCAGTACAAGAAAATGCAATTTGTCAAAATCAAATGATAATGATAACACACATAATAAGTGAAAGTCTAATGAAACCATATATATATGAATTTAGCCAGCACACTCCTTTTTTTAGATTTAAGGAGAGTATGAATTTGAAATTCAGATAATGTTTTTGTAACATTTTAGTAAGTAGGCCAGCATTAAATTGAACTACTTTCCTTCAAGTCTAAAAATAGACCCTGAACTAAATACTTCATTTAGAAAATTGTAAGGAGCATATAGAAATGTGTTTAACTGGAAGTGCTGATAATGCTCAAAATGCACGATAGATGAAGCATGGGATATGTTTTCCATTTTCCAGAAGCACAAAATTAGCGCCAAAATATCTTTGTGTTTAGAGATATAGGCCCAGATGTAACAAAAAAGGCATTTGCGATTCGGAAATAGCGATTTTTAAGAAATCGCTATTTCTGATTCGCAAAATGCAATGTATCACATTTGCGATTAGGTAATAGAGATTTCTTAAACATCGCAAATGCTATTACCGAATTGCAAATTGCGATACCGGCCCCATTGGCACCTATGGCACTGTAGGCCCATATTTGCGAATATTTTGCATTTCCCAAATTGCAAATTCCTAACTGGAATTCGCAAATTTGGGAAATGCAAACCCCAGGGTGCTGGGGGCCTAAGGCACCCTCTGCTGCACCCCAAGAAGTTTTATAAGCACATGTAAGGCACACACATGCCAAAGGGGCATGTGTGCGTTACATGTCAATTTTAAAAATGCATTTTTAATGCATTTTTAAAATTTGCACATGGTTACCACCAAGTTCAACTTGGTGGTAATAGTGATTCCTTAATGCCCAATTCGCATTAAGGAATTGCTTGTTACATGTGGTTTAGAAATCGCAAATAAGGATTCCTTATTTGCGATTTCTTATTTAGAGAATCGCAATTTGCGATTCTCTAAACAGGCTCGCAAATTTAAGGAATCGCTATTTTAGCGATTCCTTAAATTTGCGTTGCGAATGCCTTTCATAAATACTGAAAGGCATTTTTGCATTCGCAAACGGGCATTCGCACCGTTTGCGAATACAAAAAGGCTTAATACATCTGGCCCATAATTAAATCTAATTTCTTTCTGTATTCATAAACTAACTACAAGTTGGGAGAATGTTCCAAATGCAGCAACTGTTTAGGACGCCTAATTAACTGCCAGTGTGCCAATGAGTGAAAAAGGTGCGAAGAGAGAAGCAAATTAATTAAATATATTGTAAAATACGTGTGTGAGGTACACTAAAGACATACAATCTATTATTATCTGTTTCACAATTTAACTCTGTGTGGGCAGCAAATGCATGTATGGCTGAGCCAAAGAAGCCCTATCAACAATAAAACTTCAACAGCAGTCTACAAAAGCTAGCAATTCATTAAAGTATTTATTGAAAAAAGTATATGGTCATGGAAGGATTATTTTGGAGTTAAAAGCACAATACTTGAGAGTTGTTTAATATTAAAAAGTGTTTTAAACCCGACCCGAGTCAGTCACAGCAAAGGAAATCAAAGGCAATTAGTTGCTTACAGCTTTAAAGCAGAGAAGAAGTTTAGCAACAAAATAAATCTAATTTGAAGCAGACGTTTTACCAGTCTGTATTATATTCTAGCATTTCGAAAATAAAATAGCTGCAGTTGCCAAGGCCTACAGGGGAGTCATAGGTCGCAGGTCAGTTACAGGAGGATCGACTGAGGTTTACTGGAGTCTGGGGCTGAGTAGGGCTGAATAGGCATTATAATAAACGTGACTAAGACATTCCGGCTGGTCGGACGAAGATCGAGGGAAAAGGAGGAGGAAGGGCGTGTTCAGGCATCAGGTATATATAGGCAGGCAAGGCTAGGAGGGAGACAACGACTCATGGTAAAAACTGTCAACTCTCCTTGCTTGCATGCTATACACACTCTCACCTTCCCTTTTTTTTTCGCCCGCGTTCAGGTCAGGCTCTGCCAGTCTCGTCACTGGCGTGTTTTTGTTTTTACCTCTGTTGTGGTGTGAGACCTGCTAACTACGCTCCTGTTCAATGAGGTATTGTTAATCCACCTTACATGCAAGATCTATTAGAATGAGACATGGTTTAAGACAATAGGCTAACAATGAGGGCTAACTGACACCTTGTTAGTTTACTGCAACACTAATACCCCACCTTAGATCAGCACAGGCGTGTACAATTATGGTTTAAGACATTATGGGACTTGGAGTGCATGAAACCAAATCTCACGCCATCTGGGTTGTAGCACAATGAGATTAATGTAGGAATGGAACGCGTAAGGGATTGGTCAGGGGTTTCTACTACTAACTGTGATTCAACTAACCTCGATAAGCCCATGCACAGCCTATTTTTGCTAGAACCTGTTTGAAATGTAAAGATGAGGGAGACGTCGCTGTTTTTTTTTTAAAGATTCCTGAATCTGCATGGTGATGATGATCACGTGGGGTAGGGTTACAATTTCGAATTGATTTATTTATTGCACAATTAATAACAATAATTGAAATCAGCAAAGAAAGATAAAAAAAACACTAACAAATCTGAAATGCCATAAAAAACAACTAAAAAGACAAAGGGGGTCATTCTGACCTTGGCGGATGGCGGAGGCCGTCCGCCAAGGTACCGCCGTCAGAACACCGCACCGCGGTCGAAAGACCGCGGCGGTGATTCTGACATTTGCCCTGGGCTGGCGGGCGGCCGCCAAAAGACCGCCCGCCAGCCCAGGGCAAATCAACCTTCCCACTAGGATGCCGGCTCAGAATTGAGCCGGCGGAGTGGGAAGGTGCGACGGGTGCAGTTGCACCCGTCGCGTATTTCAGTGTCTGCTGGGCAGACACTGAAATACTTTTTGGGGCCCTCTTACTGGGGCCCCTGCCGTGCCCATGCCATTGGCATGGGCACGGCAGGGGCCCCGCGGCACCCCCTACCGCCATCCTGTTCATGGCGGGAGAGCCGCCATGAACAGGATGGCGGTAGGGGGTGTCAGAATCCCCATGGCGGCGGAGCGCGCTCCGCCGCCATGGAGGATTCAGACGGGCAGCGGAAAGTCGGCGGTACACCGCCGACTTTCCGTTTCTGGCCGCGGCTGAACCGCCGCGGTCAGAATGCCCAGCGGTGCACCGCCAGCCTGTTGGCGGTGCTACCGCCGACCTCCGCCATGGCGGTAATTACCGCCATGGTCAGAATGACCCCCAAAGTTTCCCCAGTGAAATGTTAAAAAGCCGCAGACAGTTAAAAATCAGCAGGATCACACTGGCAGCTCAGTGCAAGTACTGCTATGTGTATCATCACGGGGGCCAGAGAGCTGAAAGGAGGTAGCCCACATAGGGTCTCTACCGAAATAGATGGCCCTGCATCATAGCAACTCGCTCTTTTATTATACTTACTCAGAAGTCAAGTGGACAAGGAATAAGTCAATTGCACACTGAAGTGCTGCGCAGGTTTCTCATGCAATGAGGTATTTGAGCAGCAGCAGAATTCAAACATGAGAAGAGCATAGTTAGACTGGTAAGCTCTATCTTCCTTCTTGGTTGTTTGTCGCATTCCAGGTTTCTTGCAGACAAATTATGTCAAAGACTCTCAAAAAGGATTCCAGATTTGGCCCCCGCCATGTTTCAAGAGATTAAGGCCCATATTTATACTTTTTTAGCGCTGCATTTACGCCATGTTTTTATGCGAAAGTGGCGTAAACTTACAAAATGTAATTAATTTATGGTGTTTTTGCATCAAAAAATGACAGAAATGTGGTGCAAAAAAATTATAAATATGGGGCTAAATTTGTGTTGTTGAGCTTGCCTTTAGACAGAATTCAGTGAGTCAGGATTTTTTTGGTGTTGTTAATTGTGGTGCCATCCCTAGAAATCAATCCTGTGTCAGGACCGTAGGTGAGTGAATTTTCTCCTGCAGGCACCCTCATATGTAGGTCTGCTTCCTTACAGTGTCTTCTCCCTGGATATTCCTGGGCAATGGGGATTGAAAACTCTATTGGCTCCATAACAAAGGCAGGAGATGCACCTTTGGCGCAGAGCAAAACTGATCTCTTATTGACTGCCCTGGAGTTTGTTGTCAAGACACCATGACTTATTTCGTTTACTCTTTGCAGGATAAGAAAGGACGAGTATTTCACTCCATTGACTTTCTTTAGCTCTATTCCCCAGTGTTCTAGTACTTCAGCTTTGGACCAAAAAAACTGAACAATCCCTGTATTACTGAAGCGAACGTCTGTGCTATTGTTTAGGTCACCATTTTCTGGAGCTATGAAGGCTACATATTCTAGGTCTTTGCTTATTACTTGTCCCAAGCCTTGGATTCTGTTGCAGATTGTCTTAAGGTTGCCCCTGTTGAGGACATCCCAAGGATGCTGTGATCGGTATGTTGGGCGAAAAATTAGGGTCTGAGCACCAGTGTCTTTTGTGGATGATGAGTGGTTGATAACATCCCTTTGGCTACTTGTAGCATGTAAATTTGAGGCAATTGCTGCATCAATGGCAACCATTTGCTTGGCCGGAGTGAGCGCTTGATTGCCGGTTGTAGTGTACTCACTAAACTGATGATCTGGTAGAGTTTTGCAGGGCCACATAGGTCTTGGTGCCCGAGATTGAAATCCAGTGGGAGTGGGGTCTCTTAGCTGTCCTCTGGTTCCCTCTGGAGCCACACTGAGACAAGATATCAGGACAAAGGCCTTGTGGAATTCCAATTGCTGACGTATCTCTCAAGGCTGGACCACCCTTGTCCTACCATAGTGGTGATGGCTCTGTGGTCTCCTCCTGTTCTATCTAAAGTCCCAGAAGGTGATATCTGGGTGGTGGTCTCGAGGGGTGCCAGCTGTGGGTGGACCTCTGGCCTTTGGCAATTTTGTCACAACCTTCCAATTCGACTTGATTCGGTTACCCGATCTGGGACCCTAAAACTCTCACTTCCTGAGTAATCTCTTCTTTCTGCCTCGTGTTGCCTTTGGGGTTTGTTTTCCCATTGCGAAGTCGGCGGCTGCTCGGATATGGGAAAAATCTTGGAGTCTGCTGGTTGAGCAGATATACCACTCTTTGTAATGTCCTCTTTTGGACTATTCTTTTGCTTTGGATTTCCTAGAGGAGCGCTGTCTCTACCGTTCTTTTGGAGTTGTGGATCTCTATTTGTTTTCTCGTAAATAGTTAATTGCCCATTGTCATTTTGTTTTTCCTTGATAAGACACGAATGAAGGGTCCTGCCTCTACAATATGTTCCTTGTTTAAGCATTGATTCACCTGAGGCCTGTTTTGGACTTTCTTCAACCTGTGCACTTCATCAGGCACTTCTCCTTGCAGGCTATGGTTTACCTTAAGCCATTGTGGTCAAGGAGTTTGCTTCCTTCCCTCTTTCCGCTGTTCCAATTCCTGTTTTAATTCAGCCACTACTGAAGACATAATTACCTGCAGCTCCTGGAGTTTGTCCAAAATGGGGCCGCATTTACAGTGACATGTCTGATTTACCACACCCCTGTCAGTCTCTACGTCAGCCTGTGCTCTTCTGATGAGTTTAATGTCTACAACTCGTTATCTATTGCCATAGTGATGGTTGTCAGAGTTTGCATCCTGTCAAAAGCTGGGTGTCAGTTGCAACAGTGAGTCCTCTGTTCCAAGTTGTTTCTGATGCCTGTGACATATTAGAAGAAGACTAGTTAACACTCCTGTCTGAGGACACCAGGCAAACTCCCCCTTCCTCCAGACACAGTCCCTCTTTTTTTGTTAAAGACCTCCTCTAATTCCTCCTGCATGAGAGAGACCTCCCAGCAAGGGCTAGTCAATTTATTAGTTGATATTGGTGTCTCTAAAGCTGTTTTATCCAAGCTTCCATCTATGCGTTGGCCCCTAATTGGTTCTGTGGGGGTCATGAATATGGTTGGAGACAGGGGGACTTCCCAATTCTGTGGTTGGATAACGTGCTCGGTTTGATTGCATTGGACTTTTTTGCAAGAAGGCACTTTTAATGCCAAAAGTTCCTGCATTGACTCTTATGCTGAGTTGCTTGGAGTTAAATCCTCCCAGGTGGCGCCCAGAGTGATTGCACTGTCACCGAAAGATGTCCAGCCAAGATACATTCTTAGGACTGCCCATCGAGAAGAGTTCTCTGGTTGATGTTTTTCCTGAGAGGCATAAAGTACTCTTGGATACATTTACCCCCTACATTATCCTTCTGATCTCTCTCTTGTGCACACCTAGGGTCCTCTGGGGTGAGTTCCTTTGTCTCTTGTGCCTGTATTTTTGTCAGGGGCTTGGAAAAGCAGCTTACCTTTTCCTTCTTTCACGTGACCCTCCAGTTTGTGTGGAGCAGCCGTCTCTCTTCTCATTAAGTTCTGCGCCCTCTTGTGGGCCATCAGAAGGAGGGAGCTGCATGTCCTCATAACCTCCATTCACACTACTTCGCCCCGCCTGGGACTGCTGACCACCTGTCACCTACTTCCTGCTGATCACTGCTGATCACTCCTTGCTCCTGGCGTGCTGAGGATGGTGAGAAAGGAGGATATAGTTGAAGGTGTTAGATTAAAATGTTCCCAGCAATGGCTCCCAAAGTGCCTGAGCAGTTTGGGGGAGCTCACAGAGAGAAGCAAACCACACCAGAACCTAGTCTGGCCATCTTTTCCACCTCCGGCTTCACCCTCTGTCCTCCCGTGATAGCGTGGTGGCCACACCCTCGGGGCACGGCTGGGCACTGAAGGCTCTTTCACGTCAGAGTGGCTTATGTTGGAGTGACTTATGTTAATGACAGTGCCCAACTGTGTAGTGCCTTGTGCCCTGAGTGACCTGAGTTGCCTCCCCAGAACCTCTGGTGGCTGGCTGGGGAACCAAGTCAAGGCCTACAGAGGAGTTACAGGTCATAGGTCGATTACAGGATGACTGACTGAGGTTTGCTGGAGGCTGGGGCTGCGAAAGGGCTGAATAGGTCTTATAATAAAAGTGAAAAAAGACAGAGGGGAAAAGGAGGAGGGATATAGGCTCGTATATAGGAGGCAAGGCTCGGAGAGAGAAAATGACTCATGGCAAAAACTCTCCTTGCTTTCATGTTATACACACTCTCACCTTCTGTTTTGTTTTTGATCGCCCGCGTTCTGGCTCTGCACAGGCTCCTCACCGGCTCCTCACTGGCCGTGTGCAGGGAGTCACTGAAAGCCCCTCTGTCACTACTCTGTTTCCTCTGGCCCCCGGGTGGATGTGCGTGCTGGAATGCGGTATGTGGTCTTCCGGCAGGTGCGCTCCTGCACCCTGGGATGAGTTCAGATGGGTTCAGGGGAAGGAGTCTATGCTCCAGTCCCAGCTTCCACTGCAACTCCAAATGCCCCACTGTGCTACAGAGGCGCACATAGGACCCGGGACCCTTCCTGGCTGCTCCCAATGCCAGACGACCTGCACAACCGCTCCTCCCTCTGTGCTCTGCTCCTCCTACTCCACTCATGCTTGACCTTGTCCGCTCATGCTAAGCTCAGACAGTAGGTCGACAGAGCTTAATGGAGAACACGAGTTGTCTCATATTCTGTAGATTTACTATTGTTTCACGCAACACAACAAGGCAACTTTCTGTGCTGCATTGTGTGAAAAAGAGAGAGCCGAAATGTTCCATTATCTGTTAAACTATGATGCATTTCTGTTCTCTCCCTTCTTTAATGCACTGTGTACACTGGCAAATGTAGTCTGGTCTGAAATTAATCTTCAGAGGGGGAATGGCAAACATAAAAAGTACCTCTAAAAAAGCATTGAAATACTGAAATTGAGTGATTTATGGTACCTTAATATATCCGGCCAAAATTTAGAAGAGCAGTAAATAAATCTATTGAATTGCAAAGTTGGCTGGATGATAAAGGCAGAGGGGCTAAGCGGATGCATGGAAGGCTGGTATTGAAATGTTATGACATTCAAAGAGATTCCCTCTTCTTGAAACCACTTACCCCTGAAGATTAAACAGAAATTATTGAGGTTGAGGTTTGGTAACATCCTAACCTTAGACCTCTTACCAAAGTGGAGGGAGGATGGCGGAAGTGGGGGCAATAATGCTGCTTAAGTCATCAGGCAGATGAATCGTTGCATCATGTTCTTTACATTTGTCCTGCTCTTGACCCAACAGCAAATAAGTATGCTGAGAAAAGAACTTAATGCATTAGGGATTAAATCTTGTAGATCAGTCAAAATTGAGTTATTAGATCCAAGGAACACAATGCTTAATATTCGCTTTGTACAGTTCCTTGATATTTTTAAATCCCTGGTCAAAGCAGTACCCCAAACTCAAGAGGTCATGATGGAGGGCGAAGAAGCCCCAGACTGAAGCCCTTGAAATTCACTTAGATCATGGTGGGTTGCTAGGGAAAGTGCAATTTTGTTGGTTCCCTATCCAGCTAGATTGGATATTTTGTCAGCTCTACTTAACCACCTACATAATGAATCTAGTAGTATTTGCTGCACATTTTGCTCATTTCTTGCATATTGTATAATTCGCTGTGAGAATCATACATCAAAAATGAGCACACATGCACTTTTGCGTAATTTTGCACATTGTACTGGCATTGATTAACTTTGTATTAGACTAGGTCGCTTTGGGATGTTAGATAGAATTGGGATTACCTGAACTTACTTGCTGGCCAATGAACAAATGAGCAAGAATATCTGTACAGTGGTACTTTTTGCACTAAGTTGTAGTGCCAGTAATATTAGAATTGGAGGAACTTGCACCCGACATTCATACTGTCTGTACATGACTGATTACTTTTTTGTGTCCTTTAAAATATTACTTATTTATTGTGGAGGAGTTCAGGATGGATGGTGGAGAAGGTCGTTCGATAGAAACTTTTGAAATCCACATAGAACATGGAGGGCTGCCAGGGATAGTGTAAATTCATTTGCCACCCATTCTCCTAGGTTGGGTATTAGGTTTTCCTTCTATAGCTATGTACATGATAAAGCATTAGTATCTGTGGCACATCCTGCGTATTTGCATACTATACAGATCTTTGACAGCCTCGTTTATCAAATATGAGTACGCCTGCATCATGCACAGATTTGCACAGTTTTAAAGCTTTGATCATTCCTGTATTATTTCAGGTTGTTATGAATTGCTAGATAGAATTAGGGCTATTGAACTTTTCTTACTGGCTAATGTCCAAATGGGAAAGAAGGCCTGCACAGTTGCACTTTACACATCAAGTTACACATACCGGTATTATCAGAATTGGATGAGTCTGTATTCGAGCACAGTGACTGTATATGTTTGGTTATCTCCTTTTTTAATCTTGGTTTATTCACTGTGTTTTAAACTGCGTCCTATGCTCATGGTTTTTAATTGTGTTTCTAGCAATGTTTATTGTTTTAATTGACTAGTAAAAAAAGTTACTACTTAGTGCAGATATAGAAATAGGCAGTAACAAGTAACAAGTAGAAATAATCCTTGTTACATATGGGTCTGGGAGGCACTCCATTTTGATACAACCCGAGGTTTACTGACCTTAGCAAATCTGGAATTTTGTCAAAAACCTTGAGAGGATGCGTGGGAACACCAATATTCCGCCCATGGAATGCCTCCCTGGTGCAAGGTAAAGCAAGGCAAGGCAGCAGCATTATGCTTTACTTTGGATTTACACAAGATGTCAACAAAGGGCAATGCAAGCCCTTAGAAAACCTGGCACCCTTATACCAAAACACGATTATGAAAAGGATAGCTTGCACTAGTCTTGTGCTGATCCCCATAGCTAAAAGGTTCACAACTCTGCCTGAAAATTCAACAGATCCATGTGCCACTGCCCACCTGTTTCTGAAGGGTGTGGAATATCCTAGGACAGTAGGCAGTAATCCAGTTACAGGTGTATCCAGCTACACAATTGAGTGCAGTATAACCCTTTTACCTCAGTCAGAGTTGATCTACAGTGTGCTGGCATGTACAAAAGTCAAAATTAGTCTCTAGCCTCATTTGGTTACATTGGTCTTGAATACAAAAATAAAATTTGGCTAAGCTATTTTATCAGAATCCTATTCAAGATGTTATTTCTGCTAATCTACCATCAAGAGAGAAATCGATGCAGCAGTAGTCCTTGCTGTATTTGGTAAAATCCGCTATCTCAAAATTGGCTTCTGCGGAGCTGTGAAGTTTCAAAGTACCTCTACAAAAATGCAGGAGGAGAGAGGAGAATGGACACATATTTGTTAGGTTCTAGCCGTAACCTGTCAGGACATTCTGAACACATTTTCCAGACTCTGATACCGCAAGGGGTAACTAGCTAAGAGTTAGTGAAATTCGTTGTTCTGTATATGCTGGAGTGCAGAACAGAAGGATGAGGTTCAGTGTGGGGATGAGCATCAGCTCAAGACAGAAAGTTTTCCACCATTTTAGACGGATTGAGAATTGGGGTACCTGAATTCAAATCTTACTCAATATGGGTGAGATCACTGCTGGAACTGTGGGAGTCGCAAGTGTGACAATTCAATACATATTCGCTTATCTGTCAATGACTGTGATGCTTGTATACTTTATAAGGTCATTGAATACCCATTTTTCATAACATGCCTGAAACAGTAGAAAGTTAAATCTATGTACTGTAAAGAAGATGCCTCAATATGCTTAGCATATTGAATCTTTTTCTGAAAACCTGTTCTACCAGCTCATGATTCTAGTCTCTATGTGACATATAGGGCTGCAGCTGCCTAGGTCCTCTCTGAGAAACCTGATCATGCATATGGAACATTTTCCAGCAGTTGGAGAGGCAAGACATAACTAGAACAGAGGAAACTGTTGTCTTCCTGGTAGAATTTTAGTTGACCAACAGGTACTATAGCTTATTGTGGAACTCTCTAATCATGTGCTCCTGTCCCCACAGCTACACAAGAGTGTAATAGATTCATTTGTTTCAGGTTTGAAGATTTAATTGCTTTCTTGAAGGTATTACCAGGACTAAAAATGTGCATTTGACTTTCAACACTTGTCAATGGGAGTAGCCATCATGTCTGGTCTGAAACATTCAGGTCCTCTGGGGACACAATTTTATGATTGTCTTGCTCTGAAGCTTTTAATACCAAAATCATAGCCATAAAAGTGCCTTGTTGTGCCTTAATCCAACTCACTGGAAACAATGCAGTGTATTGTGATTCTGTTGACCTGTCTATTTGGAGAGTTTCAGGAGATGACATTGCTAGTGAATCAACAAACACAAAGGCAGCGAATCACCATGCATGAAGATCTGGCTTCTGCACCCACGTAGTAACTCTCAGAGTTATTTAGTAACATGTTTGGGACATGTTGGAGCCTGCCCAAAGACTACCTGATCAGCGTGTCTGACCAGCTGGAAATATTTCTCCTTCAGAAAAAATATTAAGGAGATTGTTTTCTTGTTTTTTTGTGAAACGTGAGAGTCTGTATGTGTTGCTGATGCTGCTCCCTCAATGTCAGTGGGTTCAGTTTTTGCATGCTATAAATGGTGCCCTTTGTCAATGCTGTCCCCTAATTTCAAAGCATGCTGCCTACCTGCACAATATTCATTCAGAGTGTATGTTATTTTGTAGAAGAGAAGAAACTATGCAGTTATAAATCTGTAGTTGAAAAAAATGGACCTTATGCTGCGTGATCAACTTAAACAAATTTAGGACTTGTGATTATGAGTAATTATAGGAAAATGAATTATTATTTGGTGTTGACAAGTGTCCACCTCAAAGGATAAGGACACCACCTGCTCAGTGCCACACAAGTCAAATAAAATAAACCTGTTCTCAATCCTTAATAACGTGACACATAGCAGTCAGGCATAAATCAAAGGTAACATGCAAAATATTTAGACATTGCATAAACAGTAGATAAAATAGCACGAAACACAATAAAAGTCCACAAATTGTATGAGGAAAATAAAAACTAAGGGCCAGATGTATCAACCTATTTTACATTCGTAAAGTTGACCGTTTGCCAATGCAAAATAGCCTTTCCAGATGTATGAAAAACATAGGCAGTCCATTTTTAAGGAATCGCAATTTTTTGCGATTTCCTAAAATTGCTACTCCAAATAGAGAATCGCAATTTGAGATTCCCTAAATAGGAAATCGCAGATAAAGATTTCCTATTTGTGTTTCCCTGAGCACATGTAACAAGCATTTCCTAAATGCAAAATGGGCATTTAGTAAATGATATTACCTTTGACTCCAAGTTGATGGTAATTGTGTGCAATTTTTAAAAATGCACCAAAAATGCCCTAGGGCATGTGTGGGCTTTACATGTGCACCTCTTTGGGGTGCGTCAAGGGGTACCTTTGGCCCCCTAGGCATCCTGGTTTTCCTATTAGGAAATCGCAAATTAGGAAATGAAATCCACTCGCACCTATGGGCCATTGGACACATAGGCACGAATGGAGTCGCATTTCCTACTAGCGATTCCCTAATAGCGATTGCGACTCTGAAGGAATCGCTGTTTTTCTTACATACCATTTTGCATTTCTTAAATAGCGATTCCTCAAAATTCACTATTTAGTAAATGCAAAGTGGTACTTTGATACATCTAATCCAAACTGACAAAACTCCAATAAGGTGAATTAGTTGTTTTTTTAAGATTTAAGGGAAAATACCACCAAAAAGCATGACGTCTATGGCAGTTTTGAACAGGATCTAGGCACGATTTGTGGTAGACCGTGACAGAGATTTGATCAGATAAACAAAGTAGATTGGTACTGGTGAAAGTCTGAAAGCCAAAAAAAGCTTTAAAATGTTCAAAGTCCTTTTCAAAGAAAATGGACTTTGTCATTTTTAGAAGAAAAAGTTAGAAATGCCAGGCAGATACCTGCCACAGCTTTACAAGTGTTTGCATGAAACAGTTTCTAAGTTTCAAATCACAACGGGACCTTTCAAGGGAATGAATCTGAAATTAAATCCGACAAAACTAGCTGCTGGTAGGATGCTTTTTGGGATAGATCCTGTTGGCTCTGGAGCAAATATTTTCAAAAGTGTTTCACATTTTTTCATGGTGCCTGAGCAATCAGAGGAGTACACTTTTAAGCCTGCCTGGACCTCAGGGGGGGTCACCTATAGACTCTCAGCGTGCCAGTCAGAGGCCACCAGAAAAGTCCAGTCCAACTAACAAACAGGCCAGATGGGAATCATAGGGAAAAGGCTTACTCTAGGTTTTTGTATACATGTAGCCATATAGGAGGTCAGCCAACTGACCCTTAGAGTCTGACACTTCTTTATCCTGGGTCCAAGGAGCAGCAGCTCCTCACAGAGCACAGACAGCAGGTCTAGTCCTCTTATGTTATTCTGCATTTCCATAAAGCGTTCTAAGGAAAGGGTGAAAGTGAAGATCCAGCTTTATAGGATTCACCATCCTGTGGGTGGTGGGACACCCTAAGACACTCTAAGTCCCTCTTGGCCAATGGAGTAAATGCTTACATGACCTTGTCTATCTACTTTTTCAGTAGTTCCTCTTTGCCTTACTGCACACAATCACACAGTGCACAACATCCAAGATGGGGTAAACTTTCTTCTCTTGTGCAGAGCCTGTGTGCCCACTCAGAGGTGTTGCCAGGGTAATGAGGAGTCCCCTCCTTTGGGTAAACTGAACTCTGGTTCTGGGTTAGCTTTCCTCCCACTGGGTTGGTGCCAGCCTAACCCGAAGGACAAAAGGTGGGTTTTCTAGGAGTCTTCTAACAAAATTACTTGTCACAGGGATGGCCCCTTTTGTAAGACCTTGGGTTATTCATTGTTTGGGGTATAAAGCCCTGGTCAAGCAGTATCCACAATTCTTGTCATGGTACCGCACAAGCAGCCCTAATTTAACCAGTGCTCAACCCCCTGGTAGCTAGCCCAGTGCATTCAGGCTAAACTTAGAGGCAATGTGTAAAGTATTTGTGCAACACTTTAAACAGTAATGTAGTGGCACACCACAAAAGAAGCCCACAACATAATTAAAAAATAGAGTAAGTTTTGATAAATAAAACAAGAACAAAGCAACAAAAATCTAATTAGTAGAACTGGAAATATTGAATTTTAAAGTTTTTAAATGAAATAGCGCTAAAAGACGTAAAGTGTCAACAGTGGATAGCTGGTTGCAGCACACTGGAGAAAAGTCACCAGTTCAGGCCAACTATGATGTAGTACGGGCGTGCTGCAGGGGCCCAATCATGCCTGCTGAACAAAATTACCTTCCATCCTCGTTTGCGGAGCGTTGTGTGGATCCCAGTTGAAGATGCATCTCACAGCTGAGGCAGTCCTTCTTCCTGCCAGAGAATCCACAGTTCCAGAAATGTACCGAAGCAGTGGTGTCTGAGGGCCATCTTTTATACCTTGGTGCCCTTGTTCTGTAACTCACATAACAGCAAGGAACTCTTTACCATCATCAAAGAGCTCACCAAACCCAAATCCTGCAACATCGACCCCACTCACACACAAAACCTTTGCAACTCCTTCTCCAACCACTTTCACTTCAAAATGTTAGACATACACAACAGCTTCACACCACCTGCACCCACCATTACCACCACCGACACGACCAACAACACCCCCCCCTACTCCAACCAACTGCACACCTGGGCCCCTACCAACAATGAAGAAACCGAAAAAAAATGAACTCAATCCACTCAGGCTCCCCCACAGACCCCTGCCCTCACCACATCTTCAACAAGGCCAGCCCAATCATCGCTCCCCAGCTTTGCGCCGTAATCAACAGCTCCTTTGACGCCGCCACCTTCCCAGACTCCTGGAAGCACCCCGAAGAATCCGCACTCCTAAAAAAAAACAAAGCAGGCCCGGATGACCTCACGAACTACCGCCCCATTTCTCTTCTCCCCTTCACCGCCAAGGTCACCGAGAAGCTAGTGAACGCCCGCCTGTCTCACTTCCTAGAGGAAAACAACGCACTCAACGCCTCCCAGTCTGGATTCTGCAAGAACCACAGCACTGAGACCACCCTCATCGCCTGCACTGACAACATCAGAACCAGAGTTGACAAGGGCGAGACCGTCGCACTCATTCTCCTGGACCTCTCCGCAGCCTTCGACACTGTTTGCCACCAAATCCTCTGAACACACCTTTTCGAAGCAGGAATCCGAAACAAGGCCCTGGACTGGCTCGCCTCCTTCCTCGCCAAAAGAACCCAGAAAGTTCGCCTCCCACCCTTCCAGATCCCAGCAACCAAGATCATCTTCGGGGTCCCCCAAGGGTCCTCCCTCAGCCCTACCCTCTTCAACATTTACATGGCCCCGCTCGCCAGCATCCTCCACCCTCACGGAATCACCATCATATCTTACGCAGACGACACCCAGCTCGTCATCTCCCTCACCAGGAACCCCACCACCGCCAAGACAAACCTCCACACCGGACTCCTCGACACCCCAAATGGATGACAGCAAGCCACCTCAAACTCATCTCCAACAAAACCGAAATCATCATCTTTAGCCCCAACAAGACAGTATGGGACGGCTCCTGGTGGCCCACCGCCCTAAGACCACCCCCAACACCCTCCACCCACGCACGCAATCTCGGCATCATCTTAGACTCATCTCTCTCCATGGCACAGCAAATCAACTCTATAATTTCCTCCTGTTTCAACACCCTCCGCTTGCTGTGAAAGACCTTCAAATGGATCCCCATAGAAACCAGGAAGACCATCACCCATGCACTCATCAGCAGCAGACTAGACTACGGAAACGCCCTATAAGCTGGTACCATAGTCAAGCTTCAGCAGAAACTCCAGCGGATCCAGAACACAGCCGCACGTCTCATCCTGAACCTCCCACACCATGAACACATCTCCGTCCACCTCAGATCCCTTCACTGGCTACCCATCAGCAAAAGGATCATTTTCAAAGTCCTCATCTACGCCCACAAATCCCTCCACAAAACTGGATTAGCCTACCTCAACAAAAGAGTGAACTTCCACACTCCCACTCATCTTCTCCGCTCTGCTGACCTCGCCCTTGCCACAGTCCCCCCGCATAGAAAACGCACCACCTCCGGAGGCAGTTCCTTCTCCTAGCTTGCCTCCAAGATCTGGAACTCCCTCCCCACCAACCTACGCACGACCCAGTACCTCCTGACCTCCAGAAAACACCTCAAGACATGGCTTTTTGAACAGTAAATCAGCATCCCCCCGTATCTCCCCCCCCCCACAGCGCCTTGAGACCCTACCAGGTGAGTAGCACGCTTAATACATTTTTTGATTGATTGATTGTAACTGAAAAGTGCGAGAAGCTTCTAAACAGTGGCTTTGAAGTGCAAGGCCTTCCTTGACTCCCCTGTTCCCAGGATGACTGATGTGACAATGCAGGGATGTTAAGCCTTTTGTGTGGTGACAGGACACAGCCTATTCAGCTGTAAGTGGGGCTATGTCCAACTTCTCCCTCCCATCGTGCCAGTGATGGCCCATCTAATCACACCCAAGCTCCCATTGTGTGTTACTGTCTAGGAGGATTACACAAATCCTAACTGCTAACCCCACCAAGTCATGTGACCAGAGACAGGTGTCAGGCACCAAATGGGTGAGGCAAGAAAACAACAACTTTCTAAAAGTGACATTTTCAGAATTGTAATTTAAAATCTGATGTCACCATAAGTTAAGATTGTCATTGTGATTCCAGTGACATCAAACATTTGGAAATAACACTTGTAAAACATAATGCAGCAACTTCAATGTTATCCTATGGAAGATATAGGCCTTGCAGTAGTGAACAATTAATGTAAGAGTTTTCCCTACCACAACAAGTTACCAGAAATGTAAAACCTAACATGTCCTACCTTTTAAATACATTTCACCCTGCCCTCTGGACTGTCCAGGGCCTACCCTAGGGGTGAGCTATATGTATAAAAAGAAAAGGTCTGGGCCTGGCAAAAGGTTTGTTTCGCCAGGTCTGCATGGCAGTTTGAAACTACACATCTGCACAGAAAGCCTCAGCAGTGGCAGACCAGAGACATGTTTAAACAGCTACTTAAGTCGGTGGCACAATCAATGTTGCAGATCCACTAGTAGAATTTAATTTTCAGGCCCTGAGAAAATATAGTACCTATTTACTGGGACATATAAGTAAATTAAATTTATAAATTGTGGATAAGCCAATACTATCATGTTTGAAGCAAGAGCAGAAGCATTTTTTCACTGGTTAGCAGTGGTAAAGTGCACAGACTCCTAAGGCCAGCAAAAACAAATTCAGCAAAAATAGGAGAAGAAAGGTTAAATGTTTGGAAATGACCTTGCAGAGTGGGCCATGTCCAGCACCTCTGAAGTAAATTAAGCTCCAGGCCTACCTCAAATAGTCTATGTGTCAGGGAAAGAAAGCCCCTCCCCAATCCCTAGCCATTGTCTTTGCTCTCAGAGAAGTTTTCACACTTCCTTCACACCTAATTAAGGCCAAGGTCCAGCTGGCAGTTTCTGGAGCGCTAATGCATATTAGCCTCCAGGAGATTCAGGCAGGGTAATGTTAACCTTCTCAAATTTACATTTCCCATACATTAAAAAAAATATATGACTTTATCATTAGATTTGTCAGTTAAATATAAAAATAAGTCTTTGAAGGAAGCATGTAGCTGATACAGGTCAAAATATATAATTTAAATTGTATAATCTGTACTTTGACTTTTCCTATATTCTAGCCACAGCCTGTCCAATGCCAATGGGATTTTAGGGCCGGTCACTGGGAGGTATGTCATTTCTAACATCACACATGTTCTACTCTTAAGTATTATGCACCCTACTTTGTGGGCAGCAAGGTGCACTTAGAGATTTTTCTATTATTTAAAATAAAGTTTTGTCTACCTGTCAAAAAGGTGATCTTGACAGGTTGATGCAGCAAGGTTCAAGCTGCTTCTGCCAGGCTACACATGGTAGGGCTTAAGACATGTTTTCACTACCACCATAGGGTATGGCATAATAGATGCTGCAGTCCACACGTGGCATTTAACTTTCAATGTCGTATGTATTTCTGCACCATATACTATGGCCTTGTAGAAACGTTAAATGTGCCAGTCGAGTAACCTTTGTCAAGTTTTCAGATTCAGAGCCTATTCACTGGGAACTGGATAGCAATGTCCCAGTATCAGAGTTCGAATTGCCAACAGGTGAGTAAAAAAACAATTTAACTGGGTTGACTACCCAAAAAGCGGTCACTTTGCAACAGTGGTATATCACTTTTCATTCAAATGATAGCCTATAGGGCTACAATCACCAAATGTCCCATTAGGTACAACAGGGAAAATTGTTAGGAAAAATGTTACACAGATCCTTCAGGAATGTGCTATCCACCACAAAGAGCAGGCTGGATTCTGCAAAACCTTTTCTGCTTAGATAACTGGTACAAATTATATTGATTGCTTGCAAAAATAAACATTTTGTGTTTTTATTAGTAAGAACATTGTTTTGTTCTGCACTATGTGGCTTTCTCTCACTTGTTGGACTGGTGGATGCCTCACTTTAGGCATTTGCTGAACCTCAAACCATAAGGACTGTACTGAAACAGATAAAACCACAGACAGTACGAAGAGGAGTTTCATTTATCTCGGGGTCAAAATCCCTGCTGGGAGACTTGACATGACCTCTTGCACAACAACGCCATGAAACCCTTTATGGGTGGACAAATTGCCTATCAATATGCTTTGAGAGTTTGGCCTGACCATCTCTTGTGAACGTCTGTAGGGTCAGAGGCCCCTTCTGAACTGACCAATGGCAAAACTCTTCTGTAACAAGCATAAAAGGAAACATGTCAGTGCTTCAATGAACTTTTGGTTGAGCTCATGTTGCTGTATTCCTAATGTATAATATATTTTCTTTGTGTTTACCTGGCTCTAGCATTGTGACTTTTCTTTTCAGAGGAGAGAATAACAGAATTGTGCTGTTAAAAGCCTTGACCCCTTAAGCCTTGTTGCTTGCTCAGCCCCTTCCCCTTCCAGATTGTAGTCTGCAATATGATTCCCAAAAGGAACAGAGAAGGTGTTCCAGAATATTTACACCAACAATTCTAAGCATTCTTGTAAAAGATATTCAATATTCAAGAGCTTAATGTTCTATGCCCTATTCATGGATTCCGATACATCCCTGGATAAGGTTGATCATACATTGTTGTGGTGCAAACTAGCTGTGCTAGGAATCCCAGGTGGCTTTATCAAAGTACTAATTGCACTTCATAAAGATACTTTGTGCAAAATTCTGATGGGTGCTGAATTAAGATTGAGCTAAAGCATGGCCACAAAAACTGATCATAGACAAGGTTGTACCTTGGTTCCTCTGCTCCTTTCCTTGTATTTACATGACTTTCGAGCTTCTCTAAAGAAATCAAGAACGGTTCCTCTGAAATTTGGCCATTGTAAAATACAAATGCTACTGACTTCATAATTTTCAATTAGACACCAACTGGTCTGCAGCAAACCTCCAGACTTTACATGATAATTCTAAAAAGCATTTTCTGAAAATCAGTGTGACTAAAACTAAGATGATAACATTCACACAAAAAACAAAAAGATGCAATTTAAATTTAAGATTGGCTCAACTCAATTAGAATGAGGTGAGAACTCTGTCCATCTGGGGGTAACTGTTACTCACAATATGTCCCATTCAGCACATCTAGACCAATTGCAGTAAAAAGCTTTTGCACCTGAAATTGGTTTTTAAAGATTATGGGCCTCATTCCAACCCTGGCGGTCTATGACCGCCAGGGTGGAGGATGCCGGAAGCACCACCAACAGGCTGGCGGTGCTTCATATGGCATTCTGACCACGGCTGTAAAGCCGCGGTCTCCCAGCCGGGTCCGGCGGTTTCCCGCCGGATTTCCCCCGGCTGGGGGAATCCTCCATGGCGGCGCTGCTTGCAGCGCCGCCATGGGGATTCCGACCCCCTTCCCGCCAGCCTGTTTCTGGCGGTTTTCACCGCCAGAAACAGGATGGCGGGAACGGGTGTCGTGGGGCCCCTGGGGGCCCCTGCACTGCCCATGCCACTGGCATGGGCAGTGCAGGGGCCCCCTAACAGGGCCCCAGCATGATTTTCACTGTCTGCTTTGCAGACAGTGAAAATCACGACGGGTGCCACTGCACCCATCGCACCCTGCAACTCCGCCGGCTCCATTCGGAGCCGGCTTCCTTGTTGCAGGGTCTTTCCCGCTGGGCCGGCGGGCGCCCTTTTGGCGGTCGCCCGCCAGCCCAGCGGGAAAGTCGGAATAACCCCCGCGGTCTCTTTACCGCGGAGCGGTCTTCCGACGGGGTTACTTTGGCGGGCGGCAAAGTCGGAATGACCCCCTATGTAATGTAATCGGGGAAAAGCATCTATTTAACGTGTCTGACGCAATACCCTCTACACTATTTGGTGGAGGGCTATTATGTGGAGTAGAATGCATACCATTATGCAAAGGAAAAGGAAGAAATCTGAACCTAATTTGCTTAGTTCATCAATCACTCTTGGTCCAAGCAATTTGACTTGTGGCAGGGCTGAATAGTGAAAATGTTAAATCCTCCTGAGCAGTATTAATACTGGCATATCGGTTATGCTATGCACCTACAAACTCCTTGAGAAAGTTAATATAGAATACAATTAGCATATATGTTACAAAAGAATATGATACAAGTATTCAAAAACATTGGCCTCAAGAAGCAGATGTATCTCAACGTGCCCTCTCCCCACTAAGCCAAGTTTGTAATCAAGAAAGTGCAGACAAATCTGGTCCTGGATAACACTCCAGGGGTCAGCAGACATGGGTGCGGATTTTGGGTATCTCAGATCTGTCCTCTTGGATGCCTGACAACTGGTAGCGCCAAAACTTCTGTGATGGTTACCAACTTCGTGACTTGGGCAACTTCAGTTTTTGTATTCCTGGAGCCGGTCTCAGGAGATCAGATGAATGATCCTTAGAGTCACTGCTGTTGTTGGATGTCGGATATCAACTTTTCCCTGAGCCAGGAGCACAGACGCAGTCCAATCTTTGGTAGCCCAAAGTGAGACAGGTGCAGTCCTTCCCAGCCTGCGGTCTCTCTTTCTGTGGATCCAAGGGCAGCTGGGCAGTCGTTCTTTGGTGTTATCTTGAATTCCAGCATGATCTGAGATGCCAGGAGTGCCATATTTATCACAGCAAAGTGCCCTGAGAAGACCACATGCTCACTAGGCAATAGGCTACTGGGTCCCCTCCTACCTAATGATGAAGTTCCTGTGATGTGTGGCAGCTGGCTTGCCCAAAATGCAACATTCTTGCCCCTTTCAAGATGACACATTCCTTCCTCGGTTGTCAGGAGCTTGACAGCCAACCTAGAGGGCTACAAGCCCACAGTAAAAATGGTTTGGAGTGAGTTTCCCATCTTTGGCCCTGTCTTCATGCTGTCTACAGGAACTAAAAGCATCCTGCTCAGGGGTGTGGGTCCGGGCAGCCCATCAAAGGCCGCTTCCCCTTTGAAGTTCACCTTTAGGCTGAGCCTCTGAGTGGCCATCCTGACAGAGGAGGTGACACCTTGTTGCTGGGGCACTGCCTTTGTTCCTGAGCTTGGGAGTCATTCATACATCTCTCCAGTCAGTCAGAAAGCTGTCTCAGTGTATGTATCTTTGTGAGGCTACTGAATGTGCAGAGCACAGAGTTGCAACTTTCTAAAACATGCCTACCATTAATGGATTAATAGTGGCATTAATTTCAACCTGGCCATCAGGTCACTTTTATTGTCATGATTCATTTTATACCTACCATGACCAAGTTTAGTAGTCCCAGTTAAAAGGTAGCCAGGTTAGGATGACACCCAGTAACCCGGTGTTAGCCAACGGGGCTACCAACTTTACCCACACTAAAACAACAGTTTGAAAGTGTTACAGTTATATCATACTGAAAAGCATGTCTTACTGAACAAAATACAGCTCAGTGTTGTAGAACTTCATAGGCTTTTCTTAGGGGAGACTTACATACAATGTTAAGGGTATGGTGGCTTTGCCATTGGTTTGAATGGCAAAGTCGAACTGGCAGTGAAAACGCTGTCCTTCCAAACTGCAGTGGCAAGCTGGGAGACATTTTGTACCTTGTCACACGAAGGGTGCCACAAACAGTGCAGCATTCCTGAGTGGACGCGCTGTCTTACATGCCCTGGTTACCCTGGGTACCATATACTAGAGACTTATAAGTAAGTCAGGCCTTGCCAATTGGGTGTATCCATTTCAACATGTCAATTGTATGGGGTAAAACACTGGCACTTAGGTCTGCTTAACAGGCCTCAATGTACTATCAGAGTCAAAAAACCAGTAGCATCAGTCCAAAATTATGGGAGTGAACATGCAAAAAGAGCATTTCATTACAGCCATAATTTTGGAAAAATACCTACATTTTGCCAGAATATTGCTGTTTTAAGGATGAGAAATGTAGAGCAGGAAAATATGATTTTTATAATGTATTTTAAGATTTTCTCCCGCCTGCTTTTGATTGTTGTTAATTTCACCCACTTGTTTCCTATGTTCTTTCCCTTTTACTTTTCATGCACCACCCTTCTTCCTTGAGGTGCAGCATAACAACACTAGCAACCCACAGGTTGTTAGCCTTGCTTTTAACAATGTTTAGAAAATATATTGATGCCTTTGCGCTATGGCAATTAAGTAATCACTCATTTAGTTTTTAACAAAGTGCTTCTTTGGTACATGTTTCATGATTTACTGGATATTTTAGGCATTATTACAATGTTTTATGCAAAAAAGGGAGTATTTCAAATTGGTTTATATTTGCACAATTACAGTATATACTATTCAATGGCATACCATACCATACTAAATCAGACAATGACAAGTAATACCATACCATACCATAGAAATGACAGGCCACACTATACCATACTATAAAATGATAGGCCATACATACCATGCCATTCCCTAGCATACCCTACCATACTATAAAATGACAGGCCATACTGTACTATACAATGCTACATCATACCATATCATACCATACAATCAGAAGCCATACCATACCATATAATACCATACAGTAACAGGGCAAATCATATCATACCATACCATATCATACCATAGTATCAATGACAGGCCATACTATACCATTTCATACTATTCAATGATAAGCCAAACCATACCATACTATACCATCCCATACCATACCACACTATCCCATCCCATACCATACCATGCAATGTCATACCATACCATACCATACCATACAATGATAAGCCATACCATACCATACAATACCAGATACAACACAGTGACAGGGCATACCATGCCTTACCATACAATATATATATATATATATATATATCATACGGCACTATAGAGAAACAAATTATGACATAGTCATACTATAGTATAGAATGATAGACTGTGCCATAATATAAAACGATAGGCCATACCATATCATACTATACAATGACAAACTATACAATCAAATTCCATCCCATTCCATAACAAACCATACAATGAAGGGCATACCATACCATACCCTACAATACCATGCCATACGAGGTCATACCATAACATATAATACCATCCTATACCATGAAAGGCCATACTATACAAAGACAGGTCATACCATACCATACCACACCATACCATACCATACCGTACCTTACCATCATGTACCATATAATATGATACCATACCATTCCAGACAATACAGTGAAAGGACATACCTTAGCATGCCATTCCATACTATGACAGGGCTAATACACCATACCATACTATACAAAGACAAGCCATACCGTATTCATACTATACTATACAATGACAGATCACATCAAATCATACTTTACCATATTGTACCATTACAGGCCATACCATACTATACTATACAATGTCATGCCATTCCATATCATACTAAACAATACCATGGTATAACATAACATACCATACTACACCATACTATACCATATCATACCATACCATAGCATACTATACAATGACAGGACATGCCATACTATACAATGACAGGTCATACCATACCATACTATACAATGACAGGCTATACCGTATCGACCTTATCATACAATACCATATCATAATATGCCATAACATACCATACTACACAATGACATGGCTACACCATACCATGCTATAAAATGACATACCATACCATAACATACAATACCATACCATACCCCGTACCGTAGCATACCATACATACCATACCATATCAAACAAGGAATGGCTATACCATACCATACCATACCACACCATACCATCACCATAGCATACCATACCGTGCTACAGGCCAGACTATACTATACTGTACTTTTTCATTCTGTTTGCTTTGCTCATTTATATTTTATAGGGAGGTTCAGACACTGACCATATAATAAAGTAAGTGTGATGATATGATTTTGTACATAGCACGCTGTTTGATTCAATATAATGTGATTGACATGGCATGGGTAATGTAGTACAATTTTCATGTTTAGTTGGTATAGGGTATATCATCGCTGCAAATCGACTGTGGGAGTCAATGGCCCAGATTTAAGTAGGTCTAGTGCCTCCTTGCACCATATTAGTGTAATTTTTTATGACACTGATGTGACACAACAAGGCTGAATTTGCTGCAACATATTTACAAAATGGCGAAATGCATGCATTGAGCCGCTATGTAACCCCTTGCACCACTTTATGCCTGTGCCAGGCTATAAGAGATTACACTGCAACATATTTGCAGGCTATTTTTAAAGTCCGCACAGAACAGGCATTAAAAGGGGGCTTGACATTGTTTACAATGGGCCCCTATGTACTCTGCAGGATTAGCACCAAAATTTTGGGCTCTAATCCTGCACAGTACATCAATAGCGTAAACAAGTTTTATGCTATTGCCCTACCCTGCACAATTGTGAGTCGTATATTAAATACAGCGCACACATGGTGGCAGTATGGGAGCACTAAGGGGCGCAAGGATAGTGCGCTGCACTGGATGCAGCGCCACTTTCCTTAAATTTAACCCTATGTGTGTTCTTTTGTAAATAACGCTTATACTGAAAAGCTGTGTCTTTCACTGAGCAGCTCGTTTGGGCTTAATCTCCATCTCCTGTAAAGTCTATATTTCGCTTGCTCAGCCTTTTATTTTTTATGTGAACCAGTCATTCCAGAGTTTTACAGGGACTGTATTAAATTGGGTTGTTATTTATTAGATTTGCAAACATCTTATTGAAACATGTATCGATCCAGACCGAATGGTCATTGAGTTCCAGATTTAAGAGAGCTTTGCGCCATTCCAAAGCTGCATTAGCATCATTTTTTTACGCAAATGTGGTGTTGGAAGGCCAAAAATGCTGCACGATATTTACAAAGTGGCGCAATGCTCGCATTGCGCCACTTTGTAACCCCTTATGCCACATTATGCCTGCGCCAAGCATAATGTATGCAAGGGTGGCGTTCCGGCGCTAGGGGTGTGTGAAAAAATTGGCGCAAAGAAATCTAAGAGATTTCTTTGTGTCATTTGTACCTGCATTTTTAACACCTTCGAAGAGAAGGTTCATTCAAAATTTACTCTGTTTTGGTTTTCTCAGAAGAGTTCTAAATTCAGCAAAAACTACGACGGTGGTCACGCCGGCCAAATAGGCAAGACTGAGGAAATAGAAAGATCTTTTTTTACACTGTTATGAAGAGCAAATCAAGAGAATAACCGGTGAAATGTGTTTTATCACGAATGTGTTAATCTCCTCTTCTGTCTTTCTCATTCTTTATACAGACCTAGCGATTCACATCTGTGCACAAATAAATATATGTGAAAAAAACTCTAGAATTCAGTGGTCCAGCAATGTAAACAGTAACTTAATAAAATATAAATATAATAAAACGGAAAACATTATTTCCAATTTCCTCTAGTTCATTTTATTATCCTGTTTTCAGATACCGAACTTAGAACGTGCACCTACTAAGAAAACCGTGTCACTACTGACTTGTAATAATTTATTCCTAGTGAGTAGCAATGTCACAATGATCTTCAAATGGCAGACAGCGGGTTACCTCCATCCTCCAGGCACTGTGAGAGATGAAGATGTTTGCCACTTATTTGTGATCAGAAACGGAGAAAAATACAGTTTTACATATCTTCCGCAGCGCAGTGACTGCTTTTGAATGTATTTGCAGCATCTCATGTTGTAAACTCAGAGGGAAAGGATGCACCCCCTCTGGCCTCCTCACAGAAAGCCGTGCTATAACATCAGTACATAGAGTTGGGCGTTAGAGCCACATTTAAGACTCCACTGCTTCGTACTATGATGAACGGTTGTGAGTTAAAGCTTTGACTACGGACATAAAATGATCACCAAGGGAGCACATGGCCACGAAGGAAACTCTTCCGATAAAGGTCACTTGTGTAATTTCCAGTTTGTCCCTGTTGATGCTTGCAAGCGATTCTGGAACTGTATAGAAGGCCGGAAATACCACAGTCCCAGTAATTCTACTCTCTGACATTTCACCAAATAAAACCTGGTGAAATCTCAGATAACTATGGACCAAAAAAGGGGAATTAGTATGGGGTCTGAGGCGTTGTATACCTAATTCTTGTGGTAAGTCCCCATTTTTCCAAGGAGTCCCCATTAATTCTGTGGTGTTTCAACATTATGGAACTACTTCTACCCTGATTTCTTTAATTCCAGGTGTGGAAATACCACATCAGTATTCCAGCACCCCTCATATCGGGAACCTTCGGCACTTTTTATGGTGGAAGCGTGATATAACATTTTTTTTTTATTGGAAATACTTTATCTTCAGGCATGAGGCTGGTTGATACTCTGGACAATACAGATTTTCATGTCTGACATCTGCTAAGAGTGACTTCTTCAGACTTTCTGACTTTTAGCCTACAACATTTGCCGGCAAGGGTCAAAATTAAGTCTATAATAAATTCATCTGATTTATTTTTTATTTGTGGTATCATGTTATCCTAGCAGAATGTAGAATTCATGAGTAGAATTAATACCTGTTTTTTTTTAAATTAATTTAAAAATATCATCCCAGTAGTTTTTCAGCATGGGGCAATAAAATGCAGGTGTGCTTGATCACCAGTGTGTTCGCCACAATTCTGGCAGTTAGGTACCAGCAGCGGTTTCTCCTTTAGGGCAGAGGAGCACAATACCTCTGCCTAAAATGCCCCCCAGGGTTGGAAAATAAAATGGTTATAAAAATAATTTATTACCATTTTATTTTCCAACCTCTGGTTCTGAGCCGAGTTTCAGGATGGGGTTTGGCCACTGCTGCTGAAAGGCAACAGCCAGCCATGCACAGTTAAAAGTGCACATGTCTTTTTGGCTGGCTGTCTTCTGACAGCCAGACAGACATGCACACCTTAAACTTCTCTAACCTAGCTGTCTTAAGACAGCTGAGTTAGAGAAAGCACAGGCCTTCTGTGCTCTTAAGAGCACTGAGAGAGGCCACTCCCTCCAATCCTAATGCTTCTTTCATGCTGGTTACCAGCATGAAAGCAGCACCAAGATTGCTTAAGGGAATTTGCTGAAACCCGGGGAGACTGGAGCGAGGAGGACGTCGACATCGTGCAGCAAGCAAGGTAAGTGTTTTTTTCTTTTTAATTACACACACCACTCACCTTGCATGCATGCACTCACGCACCAACACCACATTTGCTCCCCCCAACCCCCATCCCACTCTGCCCACATGCCAGCTGCCGCTGGTCGGTACCTGTCTGATGTTAAGCTTATGTCATTTTTCAGGGGTCCAGTAGGCTCTGTGAATGAGCATGTATTTAGTTTGGCATAGCATTGGTGATATCTTATTAGTGGAAGAGAGTTTGTAGATACGTTTCCGGTCACATTTTATAGTACTTGTAGATTGTTCTGCCTCCCATTTTAGCTCATTATGTGTTTGTGCTTTTGTGGATTTTGATAAACGTAGTTTGTAAACTTTGGATACCACATAGCCAGCTTTGCACAATTTATTAATAAAGCTAGGTAGTGAAGAATTTTTAGATAGCTAAAGCTTGAGCCTCCGGAATATGGAGAAGTTGACATTATCCAACCTAAAGCATGATTTCAGGTTTAAGAAGGGGAGTAGGAAAGTGCCATGAAATAACTGTTTGACCAGATTAATTCCTTTCTTTTAACCAGTCGGACCATATTAAGGTATGTCCATCAATTTTAATTTTAGGGTTGAGCCAAATGGATAACAAGTTGGATTTGTGAATTTTAATTTTAGAATGGTAATACATTCTTAGAATAGCCTTCTTGGTATTATTCATGATATTGTTAGAGTGGGTGAGGTAGTATTTGTCCAACGTTAGGAATGCGCAAATAGGATTGTCATCTAGGAGTGATTTTTCTATATTCACCCAGACCGGAAGGTAGACTTCCTTGTCAAGGGACCAGTTAATAACTTGTTTAAACAGATATGCCGTTAGTAGTTCTTAAAGGTGGGGAGAGCTATACCACCTTTATCTTTAGAGAGTCTAAGTTCTTTGAGTGAGATTCTTGTCTATTTGTCTTGCCATGAAAGTTTTTTGAAGATAGTGTCAAATTTGTTTAGGAATTCATCAGAGATTGTCATTGGAAGCATACTGATTAGCTAGTTAACTAGAGGGGTGCTAATCATTTTGAAGGATTCATCCCTTCTCCACCATAAAAGAAATTTGGGTGACCACCGATCATGGCTATTACTGATCTTTTTAAGTATGGACTCTTTGTTATGTTTTAGAGCGCTAATCAGGTATTGGTGAATTCTATCCTTAAACATTTAATGCAATCTGGTTGCCAGGTGATGCTTGACTTACCTAAAATACTTTATTTCCAGTGTAATTGAAAGTTTAACCTCTGACTTGTCTTTATTAAGCATATATCCTGATACATCTGGGAATTCCTGGATCAATGTCATTAAAGCAGTAATGGAAGCGGGGGCGTCTTCAGTGGTGATTAAAATATCATCTGCATGGGCAGCTATTTTTATTATGGTATTACTGAACGATATGGCAGATATTCTTGCATTTTCCCTCAAGTGATAGAGAAACTGCTCTAGTGCTAGGAGAAAGAGAAGAGGTGACGGGGGCAGCCTTGTCTGCTTCCTTTTTTCACAGAAAAATAATTTAAAATAGTACCTCCTGCTATAACTGTAGCAACTGGGCTGTTACAAAGTTAATCTTCTCAAGGACCAAATTTAAATAGTGCCAATATATTTTCTCATACACGTTTTCCACGTTGAGTGTGAATGCTACTGTATGGGTATTTGATCATTTGACTTTCTACAAAACATGGCAGAGCATTCTTATATTGCCGGTGGATATATTCTGTTTTTTCAGAAAGCCAATGGGTAGATGAGTTTAGATATGTATTTTTGATGCCTTTTGAAAAAGTATCATGGCATAGATTTTGCAGTGAATGTAAGTCATGAGATTAGTCTGTAATTCTTTTGGAGGGGCAGCATCTTTCCCTTCTTTTGGGATCACAGTTAAGATGGCCTCCTCGGGGGTGCCTGTGACTTGTCCATTATGAAGTGGGTATAGAGTTTTAATGGAGATGAGATAATACCTGTGGAGAAAGATTTAAAGAACTGCACAGTATACCTTCCGGGACAGGTTCTTTCCATATTTTGAGCTTTTTGATAGTGCCTGCTATTTCCTCTTTTGTTATCTGGCCATTTATCCTTTTCTTTTCTTCATCTGTTAGTTTGCGTAAGTTGGTCTTTTCTAGGCATACTTCACTTTACTTTTCTTGAAGTGAACTGATGTATTGTTTCTATAAAGTTCCAGGTAAAACTCTGAAGATATCAGCAGTTTTATTTGGGTTGGTGTAGACAAGACCTTTGCTGTCTTTAATTGCATTTATGGAGTATCTTTGTAATCTCAGTTTTAAGTATGGTGCAAGATTTTGCCTGCTTTGTTTGTTTTGCATAGTCTAATGCTTTTTTGTTTATTGAACCACTGCTTAGGATTTTATTGTGTTTGTATTTTTTCTTGACAATCTCATTTAGTATATGCTTAGCTTTAGAGGTAATATAACCCTTCTGCGATTCTATTACTTGCTTCTCCAGCTCCATGAGTTTATTGTGAGCCTCTTTGTTCATATTAGATCCAATTTTAACAATTGCACCTCTTAATGTGGCCTTAAGTGCCTCCCATTTAGTGAGGTCAGAGGAGTCATTTCTTTTGTTTTCACTGAAGAAATCCTCTAAGAGTCTTTAATGATTCGCACATTATGCTCGTATTTGATTATTTTGTAATTGAATTCCATTGTGTTTGTTTTGTTTCAGGTGAAGTATCAGTGGTTGCCTGAGTGATGCATAAATGATCAGAGCTCACTCTTGATTCAATAGTTGTTTGGTCAACCCTTCTAATATCCAGATAATATTAAATAATCTATTTGAGGTTACGAGTTGTGTGGTGTTGACTAAAAGGTATAGGGCTATATGTATTATGAGAATCGGGCAGTTTGTGACTAGTAACATGCGTTTTGGTATGTATCAATTTCAATTTGCGATTCAGTAGCACTTTACCAAATCGCAATTTGGAATTGAAAATGCATACCGATCGGTATTAGGAAGGGGCATGTTAAGGGAGCCCCTTACTAATACCAAATCTCAGCAATATGCAAGAATGGTTTGTGACCGAAATGCAGTCACAAAACATTTGCATTTTACCACCTACTTCAAGTAAGTGGTAACCCACTCGCAAATGGGAGGGGTCCCCAAGGGATCCCTTCCACTTTTTTAATGCATGTGAAAACATTTTCTAAGAGCAGGCAGTGGCCCCACTAACCACTGCCTACTCTTCAATATTGAAAAGGAAACATTTATTTTATTTTAAACGCATCCTGTTTTCCTTTAAAGAAAACAGCCTGCATTAAAAAAAAAAAAGATTGCTTTATTTAAAAGCAATCACAGACAAGGAGGTCTGCTGACCCCAGTAGGCCACCATCCCTGTGATTTTAGTGTTTCCTAAACGGTTGCACATTATGACCTGCCTCAATAATATTAATGAGGTAGGTCAATTTGCAACCCATTAGGAAATGCTAAATGAAACTCATGGAGTTTGATACATTCAAATAGCAATTATCTAATTGTGATTCGCATAGAATCACAATTAGGTCATCGGTTTTTGAAATAATGATACCTCTGGACCATAATCCTTTTCATCTTGGTTTTGTGTTTTTCAAAAGTAAATTAGATTGTATCTAGGGCACAGGTTCTTTATGGCCTTAAGGCTAACGTTTGTCATGTTTCATTATGAGACTTGGAGTTATGCTTTCAGTGCATCAGATCAACATTGATATTGAAAATCCCTGTGTGATCACGCATTAGCAGAGTAAATAAAACAACATTAACCATACTTAAAAAGAACTTACTAAGTCCTCCTGAAACCTTACAAAGGTATTTGTCCTACAGCCTGTAATCTCCACATAGTGATAGAAGTCCGCAGTGACTTGCATTACCCTCAAAATGTATGAGTTGGGGTATTTTTGCACAGCTATATATTACATTGAAATCGTATATGAAAATTATAAAAGTGACACCTTGAACTGCTATTTCTGAAAATTCATTCAAACATTAAAACAATATCGAGTTAGAGGACAAGGGTTTGTCACTAGAAAAAGAACACACTTTCAGATACAATGCAAAGCAGTCTATGTTAATCTGTTACAAAATTGAACTAAATTGTTATTGAAATTATCAACTGAACTATTCCGAAAGTAGTGAGAATTATAAGTAATAGAATTAAAAGAGAAAATTTGCAAGGCTTATGAAGGAGGTCAAAGTTTAAATAATTACAATTTTGTATTAAATGAAATACACCTAAGGTTTGTTACAAGATAGCTTACCAGCTATATTAAAAAGCAGTGTAAATACAGGCAAAACAGCAAAAATCAGATGAAACGGTTGCTAAATATCCCTGCACTTAATATCGGTGTCAATTTGCTGTAAATCCGCATTGCTGGAATGTTTATAAAGAATAACGTGTGTGCAGTAAATCTTTCCCATCTAACTCAGGGCATGTTTATGCTGCAACATGCCAAAGACGTAAAGAGAGTAAAAAGAAGGTATTGTCACAATGAAAACACCACATATTTCAACAAGACTTTGTCAAATGAGTGCATGATGTAAGGCTGGTAAGTTCAACTTTGTGAAAAATGAGGCTGTCATTATTATATGTCATCTACCTGACTAAGGGCCTGATTTAGAGTTCAGCAGACCAGTTTATCTGCAACAAATGTGACAGATATCCCACCCACCAAATTACAAGCGCCGTAGGATATCATGTACTTGCAATGTAGGGGTGGATATCCGTCATGTTTGTGATGAATTAACCCCACTGCAGAACTCTCAATCAGGCCCAAAGTCCTAAACAATGTACCTCAAAGGAGTTCTTTATGATATATGGCAGGGAGAGAGTTTCAGGAATACCCTTCAGTCAAAATAGTGTGAATGAAAGAAAAGCAAACATTGCATGTCTTCAAACAGAGCAAGCAAAGTTCTAGTCTAGTTCCGAAATGGCTAAAGTGATATGTGGCACAACATGCAGGAACTGGACTTACTATTTTTTTGTACAAGAATGTCTCCTGCATGGTGAACAGTTGAGTCCGTTGCCATGCGTGCCCAACTGTATCTGGTATCTTGTGTTCTGGATGTTTCAGCCACAGCCCTATGCTAAACTAGCATGTGCATGAATGCTTAGGCCTGCCTTTGGCCTATGAAAGGTCCTGGACCTATCCTGGACCAAAAGGGGCAAACCAAATGAGCCCCCAGTAATGACAGAAGACTAGTATCTCTCTGTCTTGGGTTCCGTGTAACAGAGGGTTAGCAGCATGCCATGCGTTTTAGTGATCATAGTATGATCAGGCCGTTTTCACATGAGGGAGAGCCTACTGTCCCACTCTTAGTAATTTCCACTGCTAACCGTGAACCCAGAATCCTAGTGTTGAGCTTCTGAGCACCTGGATGAATGCATGTTGGTATGTGAAGCATTGAATACAATGCATGAGTCTCTGAGTGAACCAGAGTGACACAGGCATGTGCATTCAATTTTGAACCCCCCTGGGCTATACATGTGCACGAGATGGAGGTAAGGTTGCTCCTGATTGGTCTTCCTGCATCTTTCATTTGGTGGATGGCAATATTGAACAGTGGGGATGCATTTACTGTTGTTAGAGTGTAAATGGTCTTCCAGAAGATGAGCAGCACACTGTCACCTCCTGTTCACTTCCAGGTGTGGCTGTTGACAGTAAGGTTCAAACTGCTCACACCAATTTCTGTCTCAATGGTGGGTGTTCTAGCATGGAGATAACCTTGCTGTGACAAGCATCATTCAAAACAAAAGTCAGAGTCCTGAGTACACACTTAGAAGTGCACATGACAGTAGAACCAAACAAAACTAACTCTAAAAGGGCATGAGATAATCCACTTCTCCTGTTTGCCATACCAGTATTATGGGATATGTTTTTCTCTAGAATTAGATTTGGAAGTTCTGTCTGCTTGAGGCAGGAGAACTCTCCGAATGGAATATCACTCACTTGCAATGTTCCAGCTCAACTTATAGTTTTGATGAGCCGAGTAAATACAGATCTTCGACCCATCTGAACTAACGAGTCACTTGAAATTAGGTTTGTTAGACCTGGCATCCTTGGCGTGATTTTCCCTAACTTTTTGTTGTCTGATCAGTGCTAAAATGCACGTGCTCTCTGCCTATAATATGGTAACATTGGCTTATCCACAACTTACTTATAAGTCCCTAGTATAGTGCACTACATGTGTCCAGGGTCTGTAAATTAAATGCTACTAGTGTGCCTGCAGCACTGATTGTGCCCCCCACTTCAGTAGCCCTTTAAACATGACTCAGGCCTGCCATTGCAGTGCCTGTGTGTGCAGTTGTGAACTGCCATGTCGACCTGGCCCAAACCTTCCTTTTTAATACATATAAGTCACCCTTAAGGTAGGCCATGGATAGCCCCAAGGGTAGGGTGCAGTGTATTTAGAAATTTGGATGTATACTTTTAAGTTTCACATTCCCATGTAGTGAAAAACTCTTAAATTCGTTTTTCACTACTGCAAGGCCTCTCTCCCCCATAGGTCTAGGTCAACATTGGAATTGCCTTACTACATTTTGTAAGTGTAATTTTCAATTGGGAAGAGATGGGAACCCCAAGATTAGGGGCTCCGGAATTACAATTTCAAATCACAACTGATGGTGAAGTTGGAATTTAAATTGTAACTCTAAAAATGCCACTTTTAGATAGTTGGCATTTATTTTATCTCAAATCATTTAGGCCCTCATTGCTAAACTTAAACCGCCGGTAGACTGCCTTTGTGATCTGAACACCGCCCGCTCTATTAATAGTTCACTGCAGGGCCGGTGGGTAGAAACAGCATTTCTGCCCGCCGGCCCTGCTGTGAACAGGGCCTTAACACTGACGCCGGCTCATAATCGACCTGGCGGCAATGTGGCGGTACGGTGGGTGAAGAAGCACCCATTATGCTTGGAATTCAGGCAGTGGAAAGCGCAACAGGGCTGTCCACGGGGGCCCCTGCACTTCCCATGCCAAGCGCATGGACCTTAGTCTCTTAGACATCTCCCCCGACCTCCAGGAATGACTCTCCAGGTTCCACAGCTGCAAGAATACTTAGCTCCAATTGTATGAAGAACAGATCGTATGAAACATCCTAAAACCTCCTGCAACAAAATCTCTATTCAAAAAACTTTCTGTGTACATATTACACCTAGACCCATCATGATACATTTAAACAATCTGAGACTTCCATCTTTCAAAGATGCATGTTTGGCAAATATTCAGTAACATAAACACAGGGTAGACCTTTCAATTTAAAACACAAGAAAAAGCACACATTCAATTAGACAGTTGCATTCAATTTGTTCATCACATTAAACGTATTTTTGCCCCATGTCACTATTTTATTGGTTTCTTTTTAGTAAAACGTTATTGTTTGTTTTGATTGTGAGAGAGCGTAGATTTATATAACCTATATTAGAGTAGAAAATCTATATTAATGTGTGACAAACTGCATAGAAAATGACAATAATAGTGACTTTTGCTTAAACGTGCATTTGAATTATGACTATAATGTGTGTGGCAACCAATGTATACGCAAACTAATAAATAGAATCATTAATGCTATGATTATTCGAGTTATGTTAACAATTACGATATTGCATTTATATTAAAAACCTTATAGGCCTTAAGTTAGCATGAGCTGCAGTTTAGCTGCCTGGCTCTCATATTAAAGGCATTTTCTTTCTGTTTTTCAGTGTGCTGACTTGCAAAGGGCCATGACCCTGCAAATGTTCTTTTCTTCCAGCTCGGTAGATGCATGTATCTTTTATGATTCCATTCCCATCCGCATGCTTACTGCTTTAGTATAAATTTTATGTAGTAAATTGAAACAAATGTAGACTAATGAGATGTACAAGGACGTTTAAACCATGGACAAAGGAACTCATGACCCGAGGAGACGTGCCAAAACCGTGAAGAAACCACCGGATGTGCCCCCTCCGAAGACGTCAATTATGAAGACCAATCAAAGTATTATGAGTTATCGTGGGGTGACAATTGGGATTACATAATGTATAATTTGATAGGTTAAAGATAGTGGGGTATAACAAATGTCCAATAGAATTTTGGGGGAAGGTATCACGAAAAAGGGATAAAAACCCATGTCACAGAAGGGTCGAGAGAACTAGGTAGGGAATGCTATTGATTTATCCAGAAACTCTGTCACTCTGTTTGGTGACTTTGAGACTTAATAAACCATCCTCACCCGTAGACTGCCCCTTTACACTTCTCCTCCTTATGAGGGAAGTGTCTCCTGTCCTTTAGGCGAGTTTGACTAATGGCGAGTTGACTGATGTCCTGAAGACGAAGACTGATCCTGTGTGCTGACCTAATCCTTGGAGGGTAATTATGACAATGCAATATGTAATTTGTCTGTTTGCTTTTCCTTTCTAGGTACCACCTGCTCATTTTTGAATAGAGGCCATAGTTAGATGTTTTCTAAATTGATGTTCTAAATTGTTTTGCATGAAGCCCAACATGCTGAAGCTAATTAGTGGTTAGGATAGGAGTTCACTCTGACTGACGCAAATTGATAAATGACTGACATTACGCTATGCTGAACTGAGACTTACGTGATATTCATTGTGTTCTGATCTAGGTTCACGCTGTGCTATATTCTTATGTTTGTGATTCTTGTATTGATGAAATCTTATCACAGTTGCCATATCGTGACTATGCTCTTATGCTTCTTGGTTTTGAGATTGACTCTTTTTCTCGTAGATTGTAATCAATAGGGAATAAAATTCATAAAATTCTATCAAAGGTGTGGTTATTCATGACTGAAAGGTCATGGTTGCGTCGACAATTTGATTAATGTCTTTATCCAAAGTGAAGTACATTGTGGTAGTGAATATTGATGACATTATTGATATATTGCTTGATATATTGATCAGTTATCTCGTCCTACGGTGTCTCATCACTGGGTCACAAGATTCACTGGCCTAAAACAAGTCCTAATGTGTATAAATTAACATAAAGGGACCCGTTACCAATTGCTTTTGTTGAATTTAAAAAAAATTACATGTTGCCTATTAGGTAAATGTAAAATTTGAGAAGAAGATTTAGTTGGAGTAGCTCTCACCAGCTCATTTTTTAATAGAGGCCATAGTTAGATGTTTTCTAAATTGATGTTCTAAATTGTTTTGCATGAAGCCCAACATGCTGATGCTAATTAGTGGTTAGGATAGGAGTTCACTCTGACTGACGCAAATTGATAAATGACTGACATTACGCTATGCTGAACTGAGACTTACGTGATATTCATTGTGTTCTGATCTAGGTTCACGCTGTGCTATATTCTTATGTTTGTGATTCTTGTATTGATGAAATCTTATCACAGTTGCCATATCGTGACTATGCTCTTATGCTTCTTGGTTTTGAGATTGACTCTTTTTCTCGTAGATTGTAATCAATAGGGAATAAAATTCATAAAATTCTATCAAAGGTGTGGTTATTCATGACTGAAAGGTCATGGTTGCGTCGACAATTTGATTAATGTCTTTATCCAAAGTGAAGTACATTGTGGTAGTGAATATTGATGACATTATTGATATATTGCTTGATATATTGATCAGTTATCTCGTCCTACGGTGTCTCATCACTGGGTCACAAGATTCACTGGCCTAAAACAAGTCCTAATGTGTATAAATTAACATAAAGGGACCCGTTACCAATTGCTTTTGTTTGAATTTTAAAAAAATTACATGTTGCCTATTAGGTAAATGTAAAATTTGAGAAGAAGATTTAGTTGGAGTAGCTCTCACCAGGCTCGTGAGAAGGGAGGGGGAATGAGAAAGCTGATGGGTCATATTTCACCAGGCTCCTCATTTTTTAAGAGCCATACGTTCATGCAGCCACAGACTTAGGGGCATATGTATACTCTGTTTGCACCGAATTAGCGTCATTTTTTTAAACTCTAATTTGGTGCAAACTAACTCAATATTTATACTTTGGCGCTAGACCCTTCTAGTGCCAAATTTATGGAGTTAAAGTAATTTTTGGGATGTGGAAACCTACCTTGCTTTAATGAGATGCAAGGTAGGCGTTCCCGTGCAAAAAATAACTCTATGGCCTTAACGCCATATTTATACTCCTGTGCAAAAATGGTGCACGGGAGGGGTCAAAAAATGGTGCAAAGCTTCTTTTGTACCATTTTTTAACACCTGGGTCAGGGCAGGCGTAAGGGGACCTGTGGTCCTATTTCCATGGTGAAACACCATAAAATAAGCCCATAGGTGCCCTCCCCAGGTCCCAGAGTCACCCCCACCCACACACACCACCAGAGGGACAACGGAGGCTGGGAGACCCCATCCCAGGTAAGTACAGGTACGTATTTTATTTTATTTTTTATAGTGCCTTAGGGGGCCCTGCAATGGGCCCCCATACATGTCACACGGTGCAATAGCCATGCCCAGGGGACCTTAGTCCCCTGGGCTGGCCATTGGGGTGGTGGGCATGACTCCTGTCTTTTCTAAGACAGGAGTCATGTGGTATGGATGGTTTTGCATCAGAAAATGAATCTATCTAGGCAGGTAGGAGTCATTTTCTTTTACTCTAACCTGCCTAACGTCATTTTTTGGTGCAAAACCCCCATCTTCCATTCGGGCAGCGCCACCCAACTAACGTCCTTTTTTTTTTTACACTAGCCTAGCCTTTGCACCGGCTTTCGCCACTCCATAAATATGGTGCCCGGCTGGTGAACGGAAATGGTGCAAGCCAGTGCTAAACTTTTTGGTGCAAAACTTCGTTAGTGCAGTTTTGCCCCAAAGAGTATAAATCGGGACCTTAATTTGAAAGCTACTCAGGCCCTGTGCTTGAGACTGTGTCCAACTATGAACCATATCCAAAGCATATCAAGGTCAGCTGTTTGGATCCAGAATACCCAGAGAAGCCTGCCCCTCATTAAAGGGCATTTTTACATGCCCCTTGCGCCACCGGAGCATCACTTTTTGTGACGCTCCAGTGGTGCTGTGCACTGCGCCATATTTACAAGGCGGTGCTAAGCCACTTTCTATGGCTTAGTGCAGCTTTGAAAATACGGGACCCTCCGGCGCAGTTGTCTGCAGCAGAGGGGCACGCAATGGGTGTTGCTGTGGGAGTTCCATCGCAACACCCATTGCTTTTGACGCTGCCCCAAATTTACAAGAATTTGTAAATCTGTGGAAGTGCCAGGGGTGGTGTTAGCATGGCGCAACGAGGAGAAATACTTTTATTTCTCCTCATTTTTGAATTCTGCAGCACACATAGAAGGAGCAAAACACCATGAATGATTGTTTATGTGCAGAAAGGACACCTTCCTTCACATAAACAATCATTCCCTTCAACACAGGCACCCTTGCACTACAGTGCAAGGGTGCCTGTGTTGGCGCTGGCAGCTAAATTTAGCACCACACACAGGGGTATGCCGTATTTGTGTAAATACTGCGTATCGCTGCATTTCAGAAGCAATGCAAAGCGGCGCTACCAATTTTGGCACAGTGCTGCGCACTACCGTGTAAATATGCCCTGGAATCTGAGAACCAGCACTCCCTGGCTGATCTTACAAACCAACGTTAAAAGATAAATATCAAACTGCTCAATGCACAAATGGCCAGTACCTTTGAAACCAGACATGAAAGCATTAATCTGTTCATCTACAAAGGAACATCAAAATGTCCCAATTTAAGAAAGTGTTTTCAACAACACTCGATCTCTACAACATTCCTCTCAGTAGAGAGAGTGAACCACTTTTTTAGGGGTGAGCGCAAAGCGATCCGTCCCCTGATGTCTTTGGGCTTCTAACCACGCCCATGTCACATCAGTCCCTTACATTGGTTTGTGGGCTTGCCTTTTAAAATCCTTTGCTTTCATTAGTGTAAGGCATGCATACGTCATGCCTTTTGTGGTTCTTAGTCCTCCTCAAGCGCACCGACCAACTACTGGAAACATACGAGGCTCCATGTTTTCCGTATGGTTTCTGGACTACTTTTTCTCTTTATTTCGCAGTGCGATAGAGCGCGCTCGTTTTTTTTTTTTTTCCATTTAATGTGGCAAGAAAAGTCAGGTTAGGAGTTTACAACGCTAATAGCTCTAACTCGACGAAATGCGAGACCCGTTGCATTGCAAATACTTGTTTCTTGTCTGGGACTACCACAGATAGTGGGGCATACTTCCGGCGGGAAACGTCCTTTATGCCGAAGTTTTGATAACGAAGTCGTGGTTAACGAAAGCGGGAACAACGCTTTCTTTAACCACGACTCAGTTATTTTGTGCCTTAACTACGCATGTTCTGAACAACGAACATGCGTGGTTAAGGTACAAAGAAGGGAGTCGGCTAAGGAGGACGACGCAGGTGACGACGGGACGACTAAGGTAAGTGGGGGGTTTTAGGTTTTGGGGCGGGGGTGGGGGTTCAGGGGGTTTTAGGTTTTGGGATGAGGTTGGGGGGTGGGGCGTTTTTGGTTTTGGGGAGGGGTTGGGTGGGTGGGGCGTTTTTTGTTTCGGGGAGGGGGTGGGGGGTCAGGGGGTTTTAGGTTTTGGGGTGGGGTTGGGGAGGTGGGGGGTTTTTGGTTTGGGGAGGGGTGGGGGTCAGGGGGTTTTAGGTTTTGGGGCGGGGTTGGAGGGTGGGGCGTTTTTGGTTTTGGGGAGGGGGTGGGGGGTCAGGGGGTTTTAGGTTTTGGGGCGGGTTTGGGGGTGGGGCGTTTTTGGTTTTGGGGAGGGGGTGGGGGGTCGGGGGGTTTTAGGTTTTGGGGAGGGGGGTGGGGGGTCAGGGGGTTTTAGGTTTTGGGGTGGGGTTGGGGGGTGGGGCATTTTTGGTTTTGGGGAGGGGGTGGGGTTCAGGGGGTTTTAGGTTTTGGGGTGGGGTTGGGGGGGTGGGGTGTTTTTGGTTTTGGGAAGGGGGTGGGGGGTCAGGGGGTTTTAGGTTTTGGGGTGGGGTTGGGGGGGTGGGGTGAGGGATGCAGGATCAATGGTGCCTATTACTAATGCTTTTATCAGGAATGCCTTTACAACAAAATATTGTTGTTAAGGCATTCGTGGTAAAGGCATTAGTAATAACAACGAGGTCGGTGTTCCGACCTCGTTGTTAAGGCACTAGTTGTTTCGGAAGTCGGTGTTCGGTCGTATAACCACTTCCGGCAGAGGGAATGTATCCAGAGGCACTAAAGTCAGGAATGATTATCCTTGCAATGATGCTCACTGCATGAAATCCTCTTTGCATGAAAGTTATGATAGTGCACACCTCCAAATTTACACAGGGGGAGAACTTGCACAAACACAGCCTGTGTTGTGTGTAGCTCAACCTTGCAGACCTGTTTCATTTAGAGCTCAGAAGCAGCTACCAAACAACATACAGGCGTTCTACAGAAACCTAAATGAATAGATATATCATGCTCGATTCACTAAGATTTTGCTCTAACGTACTATTGTGGCATTCGGCTTTGCTCCTGAAATTCATGAGTAAGCCAGAAGAGTTACACAAACTTCTTTATCTCTTTGCCCCAAATCCTGCAATAGGAATATTGTATTGCATGAAATTCAATCACAAAAAATCTAGCAAGAATGCCTTATGCTAAATCTTAGAGGTTCCAAATATTCTAGAAAGTGGCTGTGCGTTGGATAGACGAATAGACAACTGAAAACATCAAGGCAAAGGTTTTCCTGTTATACAATGACCTTTTCAAGTAGCTTCCCTTTAACCTCCCACAACAGCTGTAATGAACTGACTTTTACGAACATCCATGCATTCCACAATCGAGGTGAACGGACTCCGGTTATAAATCAGATCCGTTCTGTAGAGCCAGAACTACTTCCCCAGGCATTAGCCATTCACGAGGTCGAATCAATCCTTGCTCGTGAATCAGGCAGGCGTTTTGACGTGTGGCCTCTATTTTCTGTTTTCCACTGGCCTTGTGTTAGCTGCGCGTGAGTTATGGCTTTCAGGCTGTGGACCTTTTGTTACTCTGGCCGTTTTTGCCACGCTTTCAGCCAAAGAGGGGAGGAGAAAAGACGGGCATTTATCTGAGAAGTAAAAGTAGACAGCACAAAGGGAAAGGATGGAGCAGAAGTTTGCTTTAGAAAACCAACACTGACTAACCCAAAGAGCACGACTAAATTTACATTCAGTCATGCTTCTGAAAGTTGTATTTGTCAGCTCAGAGCCTTTCATTATCAAACCTGATACTTTATACATTCATTTCAATTCTCACCTGCATTATCAATATGTTCCAGTGCCACATGGCTTTTGGAAATATTGTACTCACTTATCCTCATCTAGCACGCGCATTTTTACAAGGTCTGCCAATTCATGTTCTAGTCATGGAATACATGTGGATATGTTAATGCTATATAATAGATTATTCTGTGCTTTTGCTTTAGTTGTTGTTGTGCTTGAGTCGCCACCCATCCTCGGCCAGTGTGTGTGTTATAGTGTCCGTAGTTGCTTTGTTTATTACAGGAATTTGTTTGAGCCAAATTATGTGACCAATATAGAGACACCTGCAAAGATATTCGCTGTTATCAGCAAATGCAGAATCACTGGTACTAAACAATTGCGTTGTCCCTCCTTCCAGCGCCAAACATAACTGAAGTGAAACAGCAATGGTCTGATTGCCTTCTTCCACCTGCCATCAAGATGATGTCCCCTTCAAGGACGAGCATGGGGTTCAAGATCCATGTTGTTTTCAAATTAATCTAATTGGGGCCTTTATCAAATTTCTGAGCTCTCTTCTCACTGTTGCCTCACATTTTCATAGTTAAAACTTCTGACATGTTCTGTGTGGGCCTTCCTCAAAGTGAAGGCTAATCCTAGACCCTATACGTTGGTACATCTTGGTTGGTCATCGTGTATCTCATTTCTGGTGCTTGTATGCGACAATACTGTGCGACTGAAAAGTTGTGGCCTGGTTTTTAGAAGGTGCTTAGAGGTTATGCGTGTGTTTGTGTTCAATGCTAGGAATCCATACTGCAGCCATAAATAGGGTCTACTCTTCCATAACAATAGGCACATGGTGCTAGGTTGAAGTAACTCTCACGATATGCACTTGCACACAGACATTACAGAGAACTCAATTAGACACCCTTTTGCTGTCCACCAATATAAAATGTCACTAACGGAGAGGACCATGCACATTAGTAAATCTAACCTCCGCTTAGGTGTTGCAATATTAAATGTTAAATGTGCTAAACTACTTATGGCTACCTAGCTTGAGAGGCTGATATGATTCAAAGCGTCACCAAACATCAAATGTACCAGGTGCATTTTAGTACTCCATCTAAACAGTTACCAGTGTGTGTCACTGTATCTGATATTAATAATAGTTTCCTTTAAAAATAGAGGATGACATAATCATCTGTTCCTTCCAGTGCCGAAATGTCAACTGAATTCGTGAGTTACATTTTCTCGCCTTTTGGGACAATGTGAAACTGATATCCACAATCCTTTCATGATAATTAATTGGGGAAGTGTGTACATCTGGAAATGTTTTTTCCAATGTAATATTGAGAATGTTACCCTTTATACATCAAACACTCACTATAACATACTGTGGCAGTTATAGCTACAGAATGTACTACTGACAGCCAGATAACAGAATGTGCTTGTTTTAGGCCAAAGTGAGGTTATGTTCGTGCCAGTGAATAAAAAACAGTTTATAATAAATGTAGCTACTTGCAGTGTCCTTGTGGAGTTACGTCACTAGTGCTGTGAAGAGGACCTATATAGCCCACGTTGAGTATTTATAACAAAACTTGTTAATTGTAGGCAGAATTATAGGCAAACAAAGGACATTGGGCCAGCATCACAAATTGTGCTGCACAGGCCGGTGAAGAGACAAAATATAATGACAATTGACTGTGCCACATTATCATTGCCCTTCAGATGGCTTAAGCCCTTTCAGAAATGTAAAATCTACAGCCCCACTTAAGGGCACGGTTCAGCCAAAAACCTTTATTTTGAGAGTGCAGCCAGGGTCAAATTGTGCAATTTCCAGTTGAGGCTGTCATGAATATGACCTTTTTGTGTACAAGCCAACGAACTGCATTTATCAGAGCTATCATGGGATTAAGGATTGAGTATGCTATCACGTTGTATGCTGATTTCACCCCCTATTCAACTGCAAGGATAGAGTAGGTCCGAAAGAACTATGAAGACTATAGATACTCCTCCAGTTTTTCTGGATTAGCTGCAGGCATCCGAATGAGCTAAGGTAAAGATGCTCACTCTCAAATACACTGCACCATGCCCTTGGGGCTAAGTAGGGCCTACCTTAGGGGTGACATTTGTGTAAAAAAGGAAGGTTTGGGCCTGGCAAGTGGATACACTTGCCAAGTTGAAATGACAGTTTAGGACTGCACACACAGACACTGCAGTGGCAGGCCTGAGACATGTTTGGAAAGCTGCTGTTGTGGGTGGCACACTCAGTGCTAGAGGCCCATGAGTAGCATTTAATTTATAGGCCCTGGGCACATATAGTGCTCTTCACTAGGGTGTACAGAGTTCTTGCTCTTTAGCACTGGCCAACAGTGCTAAAGTGCCCAGAATCTTAAATGTCAGCAAAAATGAGTCAGAATAACAGATGGTCACAGAACAAAAAGTCCGGGAAACCATGCCAAGGATGCCAGGTATAACAAGGAGGTAAGGCTCCTTCACCTTTCCTGTTTTGAGTCCAGACATGAGTTTGTGATCAACAATAACAATGCTGATCAGTATTCCACATTTTAAAGGGATCAGATCTGGTCTTTGAACTTAAATGTTCGAACCTTTGAAATAATTGCAGCTTTTCCATGCTCTGGCTGCAGTTTTGGTTTCTCATTTCCATTACCCTTTATGTTTTGCCACTTTCTTTTAGTTAATAGGGATTCAATTGATTAAATAAATATGGCTACACATAACATGACTGTTCTTTTATGGTGCTGTGTGCTTGCTGGTCTATGAGAGAAGTGGAGGGGGGATGTCTTCAGACACTCTTTTCTTAATGAAAATCCCCTTAGCTTATTTTTCAGAGAAGAAATTTATGAGAACTGCTTAGCCTAAAAATAAAGTTCAGAAGACTTCAGTGATTCCTTATTATGGAAGTGTGTGATGGACAATGTGAGAACTAGCCCTGGATAAGGTAAAATGTCTGTACTATGACTTTACGTTGAACCCCAAGCTTAGCTCCTTTTTTAAGGACAGAAAGAAGACGACATAGTAATACAATGAAGGAAATACCAGGAAAGTTGTAAAAAAAAATGATGACTTAGATTATATCGATGTAAATGACTTGTTCCAAGGTTGTGACCAAGGAAAAGCAGGCAAAAGTCCCTAAGTATAATGTTATGAGATGTATGAACGGAGTGAGATCTAAATCTGCTGAGGACAATTTACGATGTCTGTGAATGTCTTCTGTAAGGCTAAAAAGGTCTCAGAGTTGATATGACATGTACTAGGTGTTTGGGAAGAACTGGTCTACGGTAGACTGCTGGAATCTCCTTCCTTAGCCTTGGAGTACTTAAAATATGTGGGTATCCTGCAACATTGAGCACCTACGTTCCAGGGGATGAACCCCAGTCAACTGATATATTGTAGGACATGGGTTTCATGATTGGAACCATGCCATCAACTTTCACCAGAGGACCTGTGTCACAGAAGATGCTGGAGAGCACCTGTGACTCTTTTATCACGACTTCACGACAGATCATACCACCATTGTCAAATAGGGAAATTTTAAATCAACTGCCACAAAGTTGACATCTGGAGTATCCGCTGCTCACCCAATTTGTTACTTATATTCATTGTTTACATTCATTAATTTATGTTCTTTTCCAAGAAAGAGACTTAGCATAATATTAATATACAGACAGCATCCAGGACATGATTTCCCTAGACAGGGGCTGCAGTCAGTTGGAAACATTGACCAGTTTTTTTTTTTTTTTTTTTTTAATTTATTTATCAATTTTATCAACTTACAACAATGCAACATCTATCCCCCCAAAGCAGCACAATTCAACATATAACAGCTGTCCACAGTTAATCTCTACATACGTTTAGTATAGGGAAATCAAATAATTACACAATAATCCTTGCAGACCATTTGTTCTTCTAAGTTCCTTTCCACCATTGGATGCTGCATCCATATCAGATTATCACGGGGCAATTATATTAACCATGTTGCAATAATAACAATATGCAGCCAGTGGAGGGATATCAACAAACACACAGAAAAAGAAAAAATAAAAAAATAAAAAAAAGGGAAGGAAAGGCAGGCGGTTGGAACAGGCAGTCAACAGCAAACATTCACCTTTCAGGCATAAATGCCAGCGTACCAAGGGGGGGGGGGCAATAGTTCAGACCGGGCTTCTTTGAGTATTTCGTTCACTCGTCCTGAGCCGCCAGGTAATTATCTAACGGGGCCCAGATATTCCTGGGTCTGGACCCTTCAGGCATCAAATTCCAGAAGACCACGAGCTGATCATGACAAAAGGCAGCATCTCGCAACCATTCTGAACGACGTGGTACTCTCTTTCCGCCCCAACATATGGCCACTCTACGCTTGGCCAACAACAACAGCAGTCCCACCAAGCGTCTATTTGTTGCCCGGATATCCTCCACGCACCCAAGCTGTGCGGTTCTAGGAGTGGCAGGAATTTCTGTATCGACCATTTCAGAGATTGCATCAAACACAGCCACCCAGAAAGCATTAATATCTGCACACTCCCATGCCAAATGTAAAAAACCAGCTTCTGGGGCCCGGCAGCGCATGCAGCACGCATCTTCACGTAGCCCCCGAGAATGGAGCCACACTGGAGTATAATATATTCTGTGCAAAAACTTAAAATGCAACAATCTGAGTCTATAATTGGGCGTCAGCGCTCTCATATGAGCACAGCAGCCACGCCACAAAGCTTCCGAAATGGGCTCACCCAAATCTGCCTCCCACGCTAATCTAGACGGCTCCCGAAAGTTACTCCCCCGCTCCTGCATGCAGTTATAGAGTCTGGTGACCAGCCCGCTGGAAGATTGCGCACAGCAAAGGACCTCCAGTGCACGGGACTCCACTGGGGCCTCAGCTGAGTTCCACAGACGGCTCCGCAGGAAAGAGCGGACACGTATCACATACATACGCTGAAGCACCGTACATTCGCGGTCAGCCAGTATCTCGGACACGCCAAGTAAGCGACCATCCACCATCCAATCTCTCATCTCAGTCAGGCCAGCATCTCGAAGAAACCCCGTACTCCATCGTCGCGGTGCAATTGTCCATCAGCTATCGCCATGACCGGCAAGGAGGGGGCGAATGGAATCGCAGCCCCAGACCGCCGCAGCAGTAAGCCCCACGCCCGCAGTGTGCAGGAAACCGGGTCGATCCCCCGCACCCGGGATGGAATACGCCCACCAAATGCCCTTGCCAGGTCGTCTGGCCACACAGAGTCACTCTCAGGCACCAGGTGTGGCAGATAACGGATAGGATTTAACCAGTAATACGCAAAATGTGCCTGAGCGCATAGATAGTACAGTTCCATGTCCGGCGCAGCAAGCCCACCCAGCTCAAACGGCAACGTCAGCCTCTCCCAGGAAATGCGCGCGCGGCCCGCCCATACCAGACAGATCAGAGCAGAGCGTAGGCGCCTCAGGTAATCTCTCGGAAGCGGGAGCGGAAGATTCACAAACAAGTACAAAAACTTCGGCAGAACCACCATCTTTGCAACAGCAATCCTGCCGATCAGTGACAGCGGGAGGGTACGCCAGATCTCTACCTTCCCCTCCAACCACGCCAGAGCAGCGCCATAGTTAGCACGCCACAACTCCTTCACGTCACAGCTAAGCTGTATACCTAAATAGCGCACCGGGCCCTCTGCCCACACCAGGGGGTATCGGGACTCATAACGCGGCACTCTGGGGGTCAAAGGCAACACCACGGACTTAGACCAATTAATAGTGATACCAGAGAAGGTACCAAAACGCACAATCTCATCTAACAGTGTGTCCAGATTTTGGTCAGGGTTCCGTACATATAATGCAATATCATCAGCATATAGAGATATCAAAATTGGCCGCTGCCGAAACTGTAGGCCCATATCGTTATATTTCTGGCGGAGCCGAGCCGCCAGAGGCTCCATCGCCGCAGCAAAAAGGAGAGGGGACAACGGGCAACCCTGACGCGTGCCGCGCGCTACAGGGAAAGGGGAAGACACATTCCCATTAAGGCGCAATCTAGCCGTGGCCAACGTATACAACAATTTAATCCAACGAAGGAAGCGCGCGCTAAGTCCCACGCGTCCCAGCAAGGCAAACATATAGTCCCATGCCAAGGAATCAAACGCTTTAGCAGCGTCCAGAAAAACAGCTGCTACATTATCATCCTCTACCAGTGTACTCGTCACCGCAAAGAAAGTGCGTAAATTATGGCCCGTAGACCTTCCCGGGACAAAACCCGACTGGTCCGGAAGTACCAAGCTAGGGAGGAGGGGCTGCAATCTTGCTGCAATCATTTTTGCAAGAATTTTATTATCAATGTTTATCATAGACAGCGGTCGGTATGAGTCGCATTGAGTCGGATCCTTGCCTGGCTTCAGGATCGTCACAATCAGAGCCTCCCTGAGCGAGGTCGGAAGGGACCCAGTCTCTAAGGCTTCTGCATATACCTCCAATAGTCGGGGAGCTAAAATATCCACATATTCTTTATAAAACGTAGAGGTTAAGCCGTCCACCCCAGGAGATTTCTCCCCGGGCATGCTACGGATAGCCGCAGCCACCTCCTCTACTGAGAATGGCTCATCCAGATATTTCCGGTGCACTTCATCAAACCATATTAACGCGATGTCCTCAAAGGGCCCCAGTGCATCAGTCCCGCTAGCGTCCGCCGGAGCTTCGTAAAGTCTTGTATAGAATTCAGTGAATACCTGCATGACTCCACCTGATCCTGACACACTCCTCCCCTCACTATCCACAATCTCGGAGACATAGTCACCGGCCCAAGGCTTGCGAAGTAGTGCTGCCAACGTGCGACCCGCCCTTTCACCTTCCCCATATTGGCGAGCTCGAGCCTCCCTCCAGAGGAAACAAATTTCTCTGAGAGAGGCCTCCTCATACTGCGATATTTCTCGACGAATCTCAGCGAGAGTTTCGTTGGACCAGTGGGATTCCAATCGTCTTTCCAACTCAGCGATCCGAGCCTCAATTTCAGCCATCTCGCGCCTCAACGTTTTTACTATGCCATGTTGTTTCGAGAGACATACCCCTCTGATAACGACTTTGAATGCCTCCCAAATAGTTCCTGGGGACCTCACCGTTCCCTGATTCTCTACAAAGTACAATCTGATCGCCTCTCGCACCTCCTCGCGGAAGGCCGAATCCCGGAGCGCCCCCCTAGGCAGACGCCACATAGCCGATCTACCAAGTTCAGTCGGTATCTCCAATTCCAAACATACCGGTGAGTGATCTGACAGCGTGCGGGGGAGGTGGTCAATTGCTCTAGTCCAAACCAAAGTATCCCCGGAGCCCAGCCAGCGGTCAATACGGGACCAGCTACCATGCACGTAGTTTAAGCATGTACCCTCTCTCGCCTCCCCATGTCGTCGCCTCCACAGGTCAACCAACGCACCATCGCGCATCACCATCTCAAGCGCTTTAGCAGCTGCAACATGCTGCATCCTGGCTAGGCTCTCTCTATCCAACCTGGCATCTAGGACGACATTAAAATCGCCCCCCCATATCACCGCGCCAGGACCCAGCGACTCTATTAAGCGCCACAGCTCCAAAAAGAAATCTGGATCATCAACATTCGGCCCGTATACAGCAACCAGGCGGCACGCTTTGTCTAGAAGCACACCACTCATCATAACGTATCTGCCATTTGGGTCCACCAGTACCTCCTTCGTGTGCCACTGCAGCCCCTTACGAATTAGGATAGCAACTCCACGGGAAAAGCTCGAGTATGTGGAGCTATGTATCTCACCCACCCACCCAGATTTAAGTCTGCATATTGTGGACTTCACCAAGTGCGTCTCTTGTAGCATACACACATCAATTGCATGTCTCTTAACATAGGCAGCCACAAGGCGAGCCTTCCTGCCATCATTAAGCCCTCGCACGTTCCAAGTCAAACATTTGATCACAGACACTTCCTCACCCCTCGGTCCCATCGACAATCAGCCAGAAGCGAATTCGAAGACCAGCCACCACCTGCCTTGTATTTAACAAAGGAGCTAATAAAACATCCATACAAAGAAAGGGAAACAACACCCCGCAATCATTCAGGAGATCAACCACCCCACACCCACACAGGTCCCCCAAATGGACCCAACCAGAATCCCACCCATCTTGGCCCCAACACCCACCCCAAGAACAAGAACAAAAATTGACAGGACTCATCCTAGGGGCTATGACCAGCCAGATACCTCTCTACTCAGTTAACACCGAAAGAGAGGGGCCCGTGGGCCAACCATTAGTCCTGAGCTGACAGGGAGCCAGGCAAAAAGCAGCCAGCGCGCTCAAGCAGTTCCAGCAATGAGTACTCAGTCAACCAGAGCATATTAGTCATTGTCACTTAAGGCAGCATCGTCGTCGTCACGTCCCCGGCGCTCCACAGCCTCCCGTCTCCTAGGTAGCTGCCGGGCAAATTTGGTCGCCTGTTTCAGGTCTGTGAAGTAGATCATCTTACCCTCATGACGCACCCTTAACTTAGCAGGGTATATCAGAGCAAAGCTTACTCCCGCTTGTGACAACAGACGCTTAACCGGCAAAAAGGCTCGCCTCTGGGACTGCACACCAAGCGTATAGTCTGGGAAAATTTTTATTTCGGAGTTCTTATAGAGTAACGGGCGTCTCTCTCGTGCCAATCGGAGTACCGTGTCACGGTCACGGTAATTCAGTAGACGTGCAATAATTGGGCGTGGAGGAGTCCCAGGAGGAGGACGGGGTCCCAAGGATCTGTGAGCTCTCTCTACCACCAGCAACCTAGAGAGCTCGCCAGCAAACAACTCAGATAACATCTGCTCTATAAAGTCTTCCATTCGCCCCATGTCAGTCGCCTCCGGCAGTCCCACGATTCGTATGTTATTGCGTCGAGATCTTGATTCCAAGTCTTCGTTCTTGTTGCGTATGACCTCAAGTATTCGATCCATTCGAGCGATCTGATCTCTGTCGCCCTGGCGTGCATCCTCTATTTCAGATGTACGTGTCTCCAAAGCAGCAAATCTGGAGTCATGATCATCAACACGCGCCCTAATTCGATCAAGCTGTTCGGTAACATGGTCCAGCTTAGCATCGATGCCAGCCAAGCTGGTCTTAAGGTCTAAGAACATGGACTTCACTGATGCCACAGAACTGTCCTCTTCGCTCGGCTCCTCGCAGGACTGGGAGCCAGCAACAGCGCTCTTTTTTTTCCCACCTTCAAAGGTAAGTTTAGCCTGGCGCTGATCAGCCTTACCCATCGTTCCACACTGCGTCAGCACCTCCAACCAGACTCAGGTATGTGGAGCCAGACCAAGGGAATTCCCGGTTCCAAAAGAAACTCCTTCTGCAGCGTGACACTCACCGGGGGCCCCCGTAACAGCCACAGGGGTTATCGACTAGCGGGACCCCTGAACGCCAGCCCGCACTCACAGGCCCAATTGGCCTACGCTGCCCGGCCGGATCCTCGCCTCCCGATTTTCTCCGCAGGAGGCTGCAATCTCAGTTTTCACCGCCCTCCATCAGGTCGTACCTTTGTGTCCTCGAAATAACGGCCCAAGAGGCTCGCCCAGGTCCTGGAGCCCTCCCTCACTGTGCCCAAACTGTCAGCAGCCACAGGTTCCAAAGCCCCACGCAAGAGCTCGCCTCTCCAGCCACATCCGTATAATACCTCTAGGCAGCAGGAGAACCACGAGGACCGTCAGTTGCTCCTCGCCCCAGCGCCACCATGCAAAGCACTCCGTGGGGCCGTAGGGCCGCGACGCGACCCCGTCGCCGAGTGGCCCCCAGGCATCACCTCGCTTGCGGACAAACACCTCCGTGAGCGGCCGGGGGCAATGGATCCCCCCGTCCGCTTCGTGCTTCTCTAGCACAGCGCCCGGCCCTGTCCCTCAGCGGCCGGCACAGGCTCCACCTCTGTCCGCCCGCTCCTCTTGCGTTCCGCACACACGGGCGCACCCGGTGTGGGCCCGCCCGCGTCTCCGCTCAGCTGCTGCTCTGGTCTTCGCGCCGTTCTGAGCCTCAGAAAACGGCCCAGAGGCGCTTACTATTAATGCGCGCCCAGCCGGTACCCGTCGGAACCGTCAGGTGTGTCAATAAAACGGATAAACGGCCCTGGGCCGGGCAGAGCCTCACAAGGTGACGGCCATCTTGCCCGGCGGTCAGGCCACGCCCCCATTGACCAGTTGTTTTAATTGCATTTCAATATGATTGAATAACAATTGGATCTAGTGTAATCATGACGTGAATAATGAATAATAGGCATGCAGATGAGAACACCTACATTGAATTTAAGTGCACACAAAATGTAAATCCAACCCTGCGCAGCTCCCCTCATGCTAGTCTCAACTTGGCTGCAAACAGGGATTGCATTGCAAGTGAGCCAGAATTAATTTCTCTGCATTGCTTTGCTGCATGCACCAATTTAGGATTGCAAGAGTGGTAGCATCAGTTTGTGTGCAAGGCAAGAGAAATGCACTACATATGGGGAACTTAGTACACCATGTGTACGCTTTGGGCTGCCGTCAGAGGTAAGAAAGCAGTAAATAAACTATATAATAAAAAAATGCACGTACGTGGGCCCTTGTCAGTCAATATTTTGCCATAAAGAATGCCCTTTCTAATGTTTGTCAATATGTATGTACTCAGCAATATTTGACACGTTTTCACATAGAAATTGTGGTTATGACAAAAGATTTTGGGGTACATTGTCTACATGCTAATTAACCAGACTGCTCTGTTTGAGGTGGGCTCCTTCTTTGACAATGTAGAGGTATTGTTTTGTGAATTCAAATCTGTTGGATAAGTCAGCTGCCCTTGGCACACACTAGTACTTTCCATGGTAATGTTATGGCCAGTGTTGTGTATATTCTCATGTAATTAATACAAATAAGAAACAGAAACCATACCTATGCACAATGGAATACAAGTATTCCCTCACACTAACGTGATTCCGTTAGAATTAACATTAGAAGAGTAGGGGGCTGGGAGACAAACAGTACAAAACAAGCACTGGCAAAGCCAATATGTTTGGTTTTGATGTAACAAAGTGTGGAATCAAAGCGATCACAAACGCTATTTATATGCATTCCTGCACAAAAGCTGTATGTCAAGTTAAAGTCTGTCCTATTGGCTTTGCCATTGCTTGGCAATAAAATAGCAAATAAACATTGCTTTCTTTATAGAATGCATATTAGAGATAAATAAATGAATATGGCAGACAGTGTGATGACTGTGTGTACTTTCAGATGTAAAATAGCTTCCTCATACATTCCAATGTAAGCACTTCCTGGAAGACAGAAAGGAACACCTAATAGCCAACAAATTGATGCAAGAGAGCAATACTCCTCTTGTGGAGTCATATCCCACTCTATGCATATTTGCATATTTTTTATGGAATCTGTAGTTATATTGCATAAAGACAGTTGCGCTATCAAGTCGGACCTAAAACTGGCCCACTTAAAAATTAAAAGCCCTATGTCCAAACACAGCCCGTTGGAAGGGGTTGCAGCTCCACAGTGCCCGCAGTTACAAAAAACAGATTTGTAAGACATTGCAAATTAAACTGATTATTCAAAGAAAGACTGGCTGAGGACCAATCAACTATTTGTTGCTAGAGCCAATTGACTCGAGTCGAATAGGTCCACTTAACTGAGACATAAGTCTGAATGTAAGGTCCACAATTAGACATCTATAGTTCCTTCTGTACGTCTCTGTCTGAAACACGTGTCTTGCTCGAGTATTGTGAAGCAGAAACATTCTATTATCTAAAAACTTCACTTAACCAGAAAACGGTGCATTAATTTGTTTAGAGTAGAAAATAAGCTAAGTGTGATTGTGTGAAGGGATAAATACACTTTTGGATTATAATGCGATACAAACCCCAGATTGATCCTTTCCACATGTTTAGGAATTCTTGCTGGCACAGCTGCTAAAGATCGAAACGTGCAGTGAACTTCAGTCTGCACATAACAGGCACATGGGTGAGGGCATGAGGCAGTAGTTTGGGGAAATCCCAGTGCGAGAATCAGCACCACGGACAGAGCCAACACAGTCGTCCCTCTTTGCATGGTGTCAAAGAATTTCATCTTCAGACCCTGTGTAAACAAATAAACATATCAGGATTGCACGTCTGTGAGGAAGTAAATGCATTTTCGTCATTCAACAATTCTCTTTCTATGAATGTGCTTAGGTAAATCGAACTTTTTCTGCTTCAATAATCTCCAGAAATGCGGCAGGAGGGGCCTGCTGTCGTGAACATGTTTAGACCAGATGTTGCATGCTTCAAACCAGTTCAACATCAGTGACAGACATCACAGCATGTCTTCTCAGATTGCAATTTATAGGGTGCTTGGTAAACTGCTAGCTCAATTCAAATCACCTTGTTGTTGAGAACAGGAGGGAAAGGGAGAAGAAAGAAAAAAACAATGGACAGGAGCAAAGAATAAGGACTTGCCCAATAAGTACATAACTTCATCACAATCCTACTGGATAACCAGTACACTGTATTATTACAAATACATTATATACTTTGGCCCTTGTAATGCAGCAGACAGGATATCCAGCATGCTGAAGGCTTTCTGGACGAGATAGGCTTTAATCAATTTATTGATCTTTTATAATTGTAAATGTATGTCAGTGTGAATCTGAGCCCATTAAATAAAAGGGCACATGTTTGTTGTGTTGGTGTCAACTGATCATCCCCCAATTTCTGGAAATGGCACTGAATACGGAGTAAAAACTACCAGCTGAATTTTCTACAGAATGCCATGCCAGAGGTGGAGGAAATGAACTAGAGGATTATCGTATGTATTTAGAGTTTCCTCCAAAAATGTGTGTGTGTTTTTTAGATACAACCATATGGTAAGCCAATGCCTGGCTCTAATCAGGGTGTTTTAGGGAGACATGTAAAGAATTAAATGAGATTAGTGGCAAGCTTTAGTGGAAATTTTACTTTCTAAATCAAATACCCCCAGTGCAGCATGGCATGCGTAACTCAACAGTTTGGCAGACTGACTGACAAACAGGTCAAGCAGTGGAGACACCATCTCCACCACCTTGGTGGCAGCAAACTATGAACATTGAGAGTTCCCTGTCTTTTTGCTGGGCATTTTTAGTCTATAATCCTCCTGCCAATTTGGCTAGAGCACTTTCTGTGAGTTGTCAAAGCTGCTATATTATGGCTGAGTGCTCACTACTGCTTTATATTTTTTAAGAAAACAACCCCTAAAGCAGGATTTGTTTCTGAAATATAAAAGCACTCCCTGGCACACAGGGGTCTTCCCTGTATTTGGGACAATGTTCCTGTTTTCCTTCATAGGACTGTCATAAAATATAATCAGTGTCAGAAGAGCTGCTGGTAAAAAAGTTTTAAATGGCAGAGCTGGCAAAGACTGTTTCATCATCAACCAGGCAGCTTTCACATCTTTAAATGAACTGAGTGGACCACAAGTGTGGCAGAGCAGAGATAAGTGGTGTGTGGTAGATGCTCTCCATCCATCACACTCATAAGGGCCCTCCTAATGCATCAAACTGTACAAGCAATAAGCAGTTCTACAACTTTATGCAAAATCAGTGTATTTTGTTACAGTTACCTCCTGGAAAGTATTGGAGGCATCATTCTACAATATTGGTTTTTACCAAGAAACTCATATCTACATTTATTGAAAATATACCTTTGAGACTTTGATGCATGATGAATGAAAGACAGTTTCCCTTATAATTTGTGTTGTTTTGGCCACCAAACACTATCCATCTATGTGTACTCGTACACCTTTAACGATGACTTAAATACTCTAAGCCTTCATTGAATTGTTTAAGCGTATACTGTTATCCTTCATAGGAACATCATTTAGCTATACAAAAAAACTTTTTTTCAGAGAACAGAACAAATGCTTAAATAGAAGAGGCATTTGGAGACGAACGTTCCATTAACAATCACCTAGTCTATACATCTAAGAGCTGTTTATTCAGTTTTGACACAATAATTTGGCCATAACTTGTTGGACATAATGGATCAACATGTCCCTTTCAGTGCTACCGCCCATGGACAAACTTGTGCAGTGTACGTATTACCATCTTTGCCAATTAAAGAGAATGACATTCCTTCTCTCCAACTTCGAAGCCCGCTGCACATGACCAAATCATTTCGAGAATTGATGCAGGATTGCTATTGTCTTTTGGGCTTTCCAGTGAATTACCTGTTGTTCCTCAAAGCTATCCTCTATTACTCTAGTTCTGAGAGATGTACCTTGACTACCCATAAAAGCTCAGATAAAGTTTAAACTCGGTCTAGCATACAGAGCCCTCCAATCTGCCAGACCCAGCGGTCTAATCAGTATCCTGAATATTTCGAGTGGCTTGTGTCTTTCCAGAAGAAATCATTTCCACCCCTTGGAATCGCCCAAATTTCAAACCTCTCGAACTCTAAAGCAATTCTTTTTGGCTCTGCTACTACCACATGTAATTATCCCTCCTCATCTAAGATTATCCTGAACACTTTTTTACCCCACGAAAAGGTGTAAAGACTTACTTATGCAGAAAGACAGAGGGGGGTGGGTGTTAATGTTCCTGTCGTGTTGTCCCTCAGGCTTTAGAGTCTCCAACCAAATTGGCCATTTGACCTCTGTCATCTCGGGCTACCCAAGCCATTTGGTGTCCCCATCATGGCAATGAATTCTAACATTCCTTCTTGGCACATCGTTTGCGAGATATGACATTATATTGCCCACCTATGGTATGTCTGTTTACTCCTAGAATACTGTTAACAGTTTTCACATGAGTTGATTTAGGTCACCACTGGCATTATTCCGGTGATTATTGTAGTATAATGGAAATGATCGTGTCAAAGCCAGGAGAAATGTTACGTATCATTTGCATACTGAGGTGGATTTGTCATTATGAAGCCTATCCATGATGTAAAAGTGGCTATGGTAAAATGGAGATCATCTTTGGAAATTGCGCCTATCCTTGGAATGAGGTTCCCACATAAAGAATACTGCTGGTCATCCATCCCATTGTGGGCATTCTTGGCAGTAATGGGCCTTTCCCTGGCATCCTGATGGCCCTGACTAAAGTTAATTAATCATGGCATAGTTAGGAAATTCTTAGACTTATGAGGTGAATACTTTGAATAGTGGTGTCATAGCATTATTGTGCACCAGCATAAAGGTGGTCATCCTTAAATGTATGAACTATAGAAGGACAACATTTTTGATGTGTAAACACGTATTGAATTGTGCTCTGTTTTGTATCCAAAGCATCTGTGCCACTCAGTCACGTGGATGGGTGTCCAATCAGTTTACAGAGAACATGTTTAAAGGAACGGGAGACAATTAAAACCTCAGAACACAGTTAATATTAATCTTATTTTGGATGCCTGCCATGTGTATTGGATGGTATATGTACAGGAGGCAATAACCATAACCTCTATACTTAAGCTTTCTCAGAATGCCCATGTATGCTTTCAAATAGAAAAGGTGAAAAACATAGCTCTGCAATGATCTAATAATTATACGACTGAAGTATGTGCTGTGTTACTTAATCATCGTGTATCAAGTGAACTCTCAGTATGTCTCGAACACTAAATCGTAATATATATTTCAAATTAGCAAGGTGAATGTTGTACCTAGAAAAGGAAGCATGCCAACTTTAAGCGTGTGGTGATTGTAACTGAGATGGTATTTGTAATGTTGATGTCATTCAGATATTACCAGTATACAGTTAAATGTGTATGTGAGTTAAAACAAATTCATATGTAACTAACAGCTAGAAGTCATATACTATATAATTGCTTTGAATTCGGATAGGATTGTGTTAGCTCGACATCAGAAATTATTTTTGATTTTGTTTGCACTCATTGAGTGCAATTGGGTATCGGTTAATTGTGTATGACGTTCAAAACACACTTGTTTAAAAGTCAGTTCTTACTTTACTGTCTCATCGTCTTCCAATTTACTTATGAAGTGCTTCAAGGTCATAAAACCATTTATAGCGTCTTTATATTTCTTTTGTTCAATTATTGTGTTAAAATTGCCTTATGATATGGAGGGAGCACAGATTACACTTTCTGACAAAGCCAATAGCGTGACTTTTGTATATTTATTACGCTGTGCTTTAGTGAGTGTGTGAAGAGCGAATGGTTGTCGTTTTAAGGTGGAATGATGATGGAACATGTGCACCGAGGGAAGGAGAAGGCGAAGCGAAATCCTCTCTGGGGGGTGATGCAGATCTGAGGAAAGTCAGGAGATGAGAAGGATCTTTTAAACGCCGGTGGTTCTTTGTCCTATTTACTGTCACAAAATATCAAAGTGTGTGAAGAATAATGTAAGGTTATAGTCTGAATTAAAAGGAGTGATAACGGCACAACCGGTTAAAAAAGGTAGCAATCCCACCTGGCCACCTATTTGCTACATCTTATTAATTATAACGCCATACTCGGTTTTTCGTCACTATTTACCCTGCCTTGAGCAAATTTTTATATATTGTTGCATGACTGTGTTTTAGTCACGTCTTAGCCTTTTTCAAATGAGAACACTTCCCTGCTGATGACTCCCTCCCGTACCCTCTCCCCCAGTACCGAGAGTAACTCTCCTTGGTCTAAATGTCAATACAGCAACTCTATGAACGAGGAAAAATTAGGGAACAGACCATCGACCGAATTGGGCAGCAAAAAATAATTTATGTGCATAGTGCCCATGCCCAATAAATATTTTCTCCACCACTTACTGCAGGACCTCCTTATCAGGGATTTCTGGGCACAGCCTCTGTGCCCCTGTGCATTTTTAATATATCAGTGTTCATGAAAACACAAGTTTCATGTTTTCATAAACACTTTGCCTCGTCTCCAGGCTCCTGGTGACAAGAGGGGAGGAAGTAGGGGGTGAGGCATGATCCAGCTAAAGAGTGGGGTGTTGTTTCAGAATAAAATATTGTATAGTTGGATGTCTGGACTGCACATTTCTGGTGCAGGTAGTTCAATTATGTTCCTCTTATACAGGCACAGTTCATGTGATTTAGCAGACATACTGTGCATGCCTCAGGCAGCACAGCACAGCACATCTGCTCAAATGTGGCTGTCAGGATGCACATCAGTGCACCCCTGAAGCCAATTAAAAGCACACACAGCGCAGTAGGAGCAGCATCCCAAGCACTTTCCTAGCTTCCTAAAGGGCTATGCTTCCAGTCCTTCGAAGAAGCCAGGAGAGGGATTGAGACGGGTCTTCCCCTTTTCAATCCTGCCTTTGCTGCTCCAACTGGCTTCTCGTTGGGAATCAATGCTTGCTTGTTCCAGTGCTCAGCTCTAGATTCATGCGTTGCTGTTTCCTTGGAACCTCCATGTTGCCAGCTAAGTACGCAAGGTAAGCAAAAACATGTATTTCTCTTTGCATATATATATATGTGCTTGTGAGTGTCTTCTTGAGTGGTTGAGAGTGAATGGGAATGATTGAAAGTGTGTTGTGAGTGTGTTTGAAAGTGTCAATGAGAAAGAAAGTGAGTGACAATTTAAATTTCAGTGTGTGTATGAGTAATTGAAAGTGAGTAAGAGGGAGAGAAGGAGTATGAGTGTGTTAGAATGAGTGATTGGGGGAGTGGCCTGGTGTGGAAAGGAGTAGGACACAGTTGATCCTTGTTCTGAGTCCCTGCGGCCCTTTCAGCCAGATTCTGCCTGTCTCACCACTCCTGATCCTGTCTGGACAGCTTGCTTTTCCTGCTTTGAGGTGTCGGGAGTCTGAGGGTCACACATTTAGAGCCCAGGGACCCGACTTTTGGATGAGACGATAGCCCAACCTCCTCAGAGGGTCCGGGAGTGTCTGCCATCTTTGGCTGCTGATTGGAGAGTTGCCCCAGAGAGACTGCTGGAGTGTGAACCCTTGCACACAATGGGGCTAGGTGGCTTAAGCGATCCTCCGATTGCAGGAATGGGGAGCTTTGTGGACACCTGGATCCCTGCATGCACCTCCCCATGACAAGCCCCTGGCTCACTGTTTTGTGTTCGACTTGTGGCGAGCAGCTGAGACCTTCCCTACTCTGCATTCTCAAATGCATGAATGATGCGATGTCCAGCCACCCCTACTGCCTATTGTTCTCTTGGTGACAACCCTGCTTAGCCTTTGGTAAAGTGGGCCCCAGGAGCAACAGGGAGCGCACTGGGAAGCCCTGCACCCAGTGACATTCTTGGGCCTGGTACAGCTGGGAGGAGGCCTTCACCTAAGACAAACTGCCACCATTTTGCAACAGCCTGCATCCAACAGCCATTGCACCCTGATCCTGGGAAAGAGTGGACTGTGCTATTGTGTCATACAATGCAGGGCTTTTTGACCCCTTGATGAGACTCCGATGCCCCTTGTCATACTTCCCCAAAGTGAGCCTGAAGGCAACGGTGAGGGACCTTCGGCTGATGGTGATCTTGAGGCGTTGTGTATTTAGCAGGAGCATGCCTCCAAGAAAAAATGGCCCCATCCCCAGAACACTGTGGGGCCCTGAGTTCTCATCATCGTGCTGCCATTCCTTAGGGGACCTCCTGGTTCTGTCCCTACTGACTGCCACATCCGGGGCTAGCTGGATACTTGCTGGCAGAGACTTCTTGCACTGCAGACCAATACATACTGTTCACTGTGGGAATCCCTTGATGTACCTCTCCTCTGGACTACTGCTTTCCCCTGGGTGAAATCCCTGCATAGCTCACCTCTCTGCCACTATCAGTAGCCCTGGGGGGCCTCCTTTATGGATATCTGTGGGCCTACTTGACTTGGCAACACCTGGCCTGTGTTTCACCCTCTGACTCCCTCCTTCATGTCAAGCATGGCATTCGTTTGACCCCACAATACTATGCAGAATGACAAGCCCTCCAAAGACAGTTCTGTGGTGCCTTTGTGGTCCAAGACATCCCCTCTGATCATGTCTACTAAGGGGGAACCATCCACACAGGCTCTCAAAGCTGTTGCGACCCAACCAATCACTCAAGACTACATGACCCAATTTCTCAATGACATTCAACAAGAAATTGGTTCCTTCACATTGGATTTCAAAAGCTGCATGCAGGATCTTCTCTGAGACATAACAGAAGTGGGCACATATGTGGATGATCTTGAGTGCACCATGGACTCTTGCATGGAAGAGCAGGGAATGCTTATGCGCCACTTGCTTCCTTTGGAGACTAACAGAAATCAATCTTTGAGCTAAACAGGAAGAATTGGAGAATTGCAGTTGCAGAAACAACCTCCGTATCCAGGGCATTCCCTTGGGCGCCGAGGAGGATGACATTATGGTCTTCACAAGAGACTTTACACTGGGCCATCTGAGGGGGTGCAGAGAACCAGACACTGGTCCTGGACAAAGCTCATTGCATTGTGGCCAAGGAGAGCAGTCCAGGTTCTACCCCTAACATCCTAAAGAGAGTTAACTTTTTTCAGGAGAAATAGGTTATCCTGAGAGGGCTAGGGGTAAGGCTGACTTGGTCTTTCAAGGCCATATACTTCAAATCTTTCACAACCTCTCTCCACTAACACTTAGGAAACAACGAGACTCCAGGCCAATTACACAGAGGCTCCAAGAACAGGACTCAAATATCAGTGGACTCACCCTTTCAACCTGCTCTTCCAATGGAACAGTAAATGGCTGGTTCACTCCTTGACTAAAGCCAAGCACTTACTCAGCCTGCCAGAGGGATCCCCAGTTTGTGAACCTTCATCTGTAGCCCCAGAGGAGTTTCACAGATGGAGCCTGACTTGGAGCACAGTCGGAAGATGGGGAATGGAGTAGCTGGGGGACAGCAAAGGCCATCTGAGCAGTGAAGGACAACATCATATTCCATCTACAGAACATGAAGCAGGAGCCCTCCCGGCTCTCTGGACCGGACACTTGACTGTTATCGAGCGATCTACACTGAACGAATACTGTTAGCTGGAGCACACCATTGTGTTAACCTTTCTTTCTCCTTTGGAGGGTCTGCACCCTCACAGCTGGGCTTCGTAATCGGACCTATAGTAGAGTATTGTGCTGATGGTCTGGGATAGTTTCCTAGACATGCCCCAGATTATTACTGCCTCTAATTTCCCTGTCTGATCTCCCCCATCCATTTGGGGCAATTCTCCACCTGAGAGGGTACCTCTTCAGACTGTGATGGGGTTTCCCATCAGTCCACAGATGGAGAGCCTCATCATATTGGGCCCTCGTGGCCCGTACATTGTGTGTTAGTTATTGATCTGCGTTGCAAATTACAGTGTTTGGCCGCTTGGCACGCATGGTACTGATCTGGGATTGTTAGCTCCCTGGGACCTGCCTGCATTCTCTGGCGGCATTGTTAACACAACCACATTGACTCCTCCTCTCTCCCTCTCTCTTTCCATTAGTTAGGTTATGGGGGCTCTGACTAAAACCAAACTCCTCTCTTTAAATGTGAAGGGGTTCATTCTCCCAGTAAGTGGAAGCAGACATGGCATTACTTGCTCCACTATGACCAAGAAATAATCTTCATGCAAGAGACCTATTTGCTAAGGAAGGATTGTCCTTGCATGTCACATCGTATGTACCCATTCCAATACTGGGCATAGAACAAAACAGTAGAAATGGGCATCCTTTTAAAGCTGGGTTTCATCACAAAGTTGACATGTGTAATCGGCAATCCTGAGTGAGTTTTTTTGATGGCAGAGGTGATATTGGGAGGTGGCTTCATTCTGGTAAGGGATCCTGCGCTCAATAAGAACCCCTCCCATTTTCAGGGTACGGGTACATTGTCGGCTCAGCTCAAGAGGAAATTTACAGATGCAGGTTTAGTCAATGCTTGGTGTTATTTGTACCCAGATCCTCAAGACTATTCTTTATATTCCCATGACCATCTGTAATACTCCTGTATCGACTACATATTCCTTATGCATTCTCTCCTGCATGACCTGGACACGTCCTAGGTATGAAAAATGTCTATCTTTGATCACTCTCACTTAGAGCTCACTTGGCCCCTACAACTTGGTCCTCCTTTGGTGGTGACACCCTCCTCAGCTGTTGCGCAGTACATTACATAGGGCTGCTATCCAAGATGTGAGTCAAGAATATTTTGAACAAACTGCTCTACTTGACAACCCTCCTCACATGCTATGGGATGGTTTTAAGGCAACTATAGGGGGTGTCATATATTCAATAGTTATTCCACAGTCATGTGAAGCATGCCTAATTGATACCAAACTCACCAACAAGATTCTGGCCCTGGAGGATATAGATAAACACAATCCCTCAGGCGTAACAGATGACAGAGCTATGAGGGCAAATGCGGGCACTTCGGATTAATAAATCTGAGCACTCCCTCTTGGCTTTCAAGCAAAAATATTATGCCAGGTTGACAAAGTTGGTCTTATTGGCGTGCCAGCTTTGCCACCAATATGCTCAATCTCCGATTGCGAGAATACACACTGACACTTCCGGCTTCACAGTCAGAGAATCAAAGAAAACAGAAACCCTCAGGTGCTACTACCGGGTGCTCTATATAGGTGGGCAGATGACCAATCTGCCATTCATGTCTATCTTCGGGACTTTCCATGGATGATTCTAGAACCACAGATCACTCAGGACATGGAGGTGGCCTTCATCAGGGAGGAACTTAAAAAGCTCTGGGAGGGCTGTCGGTGGGGAAGACCACGGGCACGGACGGCCTACTGGTTTCCTTTTGTAATATTTTTTACCCTTCCCTTAAGGACCACATGCTCAGCGCTTTAACTCTTTAACACATAGTACTGGTCTTACTCCTACTATGTTGATGGCAGAAATCTACCTCATCCTTAAATCTGGCAAGGACCCTACTCACTGCTCTTCTTACCAGCCCAGAGCGCTGTTAAATGCTGTCCCCAAGATCTGTACTAAAATGCTGGCTAATTGTCTAGGGCCTCCTTTTCCCGGACTGATTGACCCTTATCAGGTGGGCTTTATACAGCACCGGCGGGGCCCAGACAATATTAGATCCATCGCCCACTTGGTAGAAAATGCCCATATGCATAGCATCCCTGCCCTTCTCCTGTCTTTAGATTCAGAGTAGACATTCAATAGGGTTAGCTGGGACTTCCTGCAGGCTGTCCTCATCTAGATAGGGTTGGGTCCTAATATAGGGGGTTATTACAACTTTGGAGGAGGTGTTAATCCGTCCCAAAAGTGACGGTAAAGTGACAGATATACCACCAGCCGTATTATGAGTTCCATAGGATATAATGGACTCGTAATACGGCTGGTGGTATATCCGTCACTTTACTGTCACTTTTGGGATGGATTAACACCTCCTCCAAAGTTGTAATAACCCCCTTAGTTAGTAAGATAATGGCTTATTATACTGCACTGACTACCACCATTAGGGTAAACAGCAATTCCCCATGGGGCAGAGATTTCCCTTGTACCCTCTTCTTTTTCCTTTAGTTGTAGAATCATTAGAGATCCATATTCTCCAGGCATCGGATGTTGCGGGCATTCCCTTTGGAGGGCGAGAACATAAGTTCCTGCTCTATGTGGATGATCTTTTAGTGACTCTGACTGTGCCTTCCACCACTCTTCCAGCATTAGTGCAGAAGGTGCAGGAGTTTGAGATAGCATGGGGCTGTAAGATCAATATGTCCAAATTCCAGGCACTTAACCTCACCATCTCACCATAACATCTTCCGGCTCTGCAAGATTTGGCCCCTCTCCAGTGGGCTACACACTTTACCCAAACGTTAGGCCCCAATATTACAAGCTCTTTAAAGACCTGGACTTGGGCTAACTTGCCCAACGTCTGCAGGGCCATCTTAAAAGATCTGCGCCGGTGGAAACAGTTACACATTTCCTGGCTCGGACAGGTGGTTAAAATGAATATTCTATCTCATCTGCTTTATCTTTTTCACACCCTCCCAACTTATATCCCAGCGGACAATACCAGCCAAATACAGCAGGATCTCCATATCTGTATAGGGAATGTGAAGCAACCCCTCATTTTTAATACCCTCCCTACTCATGCTCCCAGAAATCCCGGAGGACTAGTGTGCCCTAACCTTCTCAACTATTATTGTGCTGCTCGTTTATGATTTATCTTGGAGTGGGTGGTCAGGGAATGCTAGTAGCACTGGTTTCAAATGGACCGTGTGGTGGCTTTCAGGCCTCTGCAGTGCTTATCTCATGACTCCTACTAAAACATTTCTCGAGATATGGGACATGGTGGCAGTTAAGTATGGCTTGACCTTGTTCCCCTCCCCAAATACCCCCATCATGCGTAATTCAGACTTTATGCCTGTACTTGTCTTGGGGTCCTTCCCCTCCTGGGAGTGGGATGAGTGTACGGTTCTGCAAGGTCTTTTTTACGGGCAGCAGAATAAATCATGTGAGCAATGCAAGTCGGACTTCAGTATTCTTGACAAACTCAGACATCAAGACTTCCAGCTGTGCCACTGCCACTTCACCTCCCCAATACCGAATGAGCGACGCACAATTCACTCCATTTGAGAAGTTAATTCACCAATTTGAGGGATCGAAGGGTTTGATTTCCACGACCTACAGTGTCCATCATAAATCGTGGCTACTGTCTAGTCACCTATAACATGTGCCTCAAACATTTTGCTTTTATTTTGGCATTTTGTTCACACATTGCATGCTGCCTACATACCACGCTGCGTCCTCCTTCTCTGCCACGCCAATATTTCTTAACATCTACTCAGCCTGCATTTTTTATCCTTTTCATGACTGCCTTTCTTCCACCATTTTGGTAGGCGGTCTAGTTGTTTAACTCATCAGGAGTTGCCCAGTATAAAGGGCTTCATGCGCCGGGTGCGCAGTGGATTATGAGATCCTACTAAGGTATTCCCTAACCCCAGGACCTATTGAATATTTATCTGATATTAGACTGTTGTTTTATTGTATTTTAACCTGCTCTGCCTACATCCGTGTTCAGAGGTGGACGGCAGAATCACAGCACTGTATATATTTGAGGCTTTTATTTTGGTATATTGCTCACCTTTGCAATTCATTTCACGCTGCCTGCATGCCGCGCCGTGTCCTCCCTCTCTGCCACGCTGAAATTTCTTAACATCTCCTCAGCCTCCATTTTTTATCCTTTTCATGGCTCCCTTTCTTCTACCATTTTGGTAGGAGGTCTAGTTGTTTAACTCATCAGGAGTTGCCCAGTATAAAGGGCTTCATGCGCCGGGCACGCCGCTGGTGCGCCTAAGGTGCACTAAAGGCAAGCCCATCTGCACACGTCCACGCCCGGCAGAGACCAAAGGCCAGACATGCTGCCCAAAATGACATAAAGAGATTAGTCTATTCAGGACAACAGCTGTTAGCCTGTAATAGTCCTTTGTTGAATACAGCCCACTCTACTATATCTCCTGACTCCCCCAACATGGCCTGTAATATCTGCACCTGGACCCCTCAACCCGTACTACCACCCTCACTCAAGAAAACAAAAGAACAACTCTGCAAATTTCTACTGGTCAACTGTCGCTCTTTACCAGTGCACAATTTACAAATTCTCTCATTATTAGAAGAATATACCCCAGACACCTTGTTTCTAACTGAAACCTGGCTTAATGAGGAGCCTTCTCCTGAGGTAGTAATGTCACTACCCCAGGACTACTCAATCAACCGTTTAGATAGACCTCACGCTAGAGGTGGGGGGATTGCCATCATCCATAAGAACTCAATCAAATGTTCTGCCACCCCTTTAGATATTCCTGACTGTGAAAGTCTGCTCTTCTCTTTAACTTTGAATGCCACATTCACTTTTTCCGGAATACTTATCTACTGCCCTCAGGGTCCATATGGGAGATTGTTACAAGCCCTCCCTGATTTTGTGGCTGACATGTCCAGCAAAACCCCAAACTTTACCATTCTTGGCAATTTTAACATCCACGCAGATAACGAACACTGCCTCTCGACTAAAGCCCTACTCTCCGATTTGGCCTCACTAGATCTGATACATCTGATCAAAGGACCCACACATATTAAAGGCCATACCATTGATTACATTTTTAGCAATCTTCCTCACCTATTCTCCCATTACTTACTGTTATTTACGCTCCCTTATCCTTTTGTTCCCCTCCATTAAACTTCTATAAAGTCAACCACTTGCCAATGGTCTAAATTGAACCACAGAGACTAGCAGGATACACTACATCTCTCTCTTCCTATCTATGAGCAGTCTGGTTTGTGTCCAATAGAAAACTTTAATAAGTGGATTTCTACTTCCTTAGACACCATACTACCAACCAAGACGGTTAGCAGAAGGACCAATTATAAGGCCAAGCCATGGTTTACACCTCAATTGCTTCAACTTAAAAAAAAGGTGGAAGCAACTTGAAAGAAGGTGGAGAAAGGACTATGACATCGCCTGTAAGACACAATATAGGGAGGCGATCAGAACATTTCATGCAGAAAGCAAACTAGCCCAAGCAGCATTCTATACATCTAGAATTGAACAGTCTGCAAATTCCCCTAAAGAGATCTTTATGATCTTTAAAGACCTTACTCTGGTCCCCTCAACTGACATTCCTACAGAGACCTTCATCACCCATAGTAATAATCTGGCAGGCTATGTCCAAAAGAAAATTATAGATATTTATTCTACCTTCCCTTCCAATGGCCTTCAAGAGATTGATCGGTATTCACATAACGATCTTCAATCTCCGGCAGTTTCACTTCAGTTTTTTCAACCTATAACAGAGGCTCTAGTCACTAAATATTTGCACACTATAAAATCGGGATCGCCCTAGATCCTGCCCCTCCTCATATATTAGGTCTGGCCTCTAACTTAATCTCACCTGTATTAAAAAATATTCTGAATCAATCCCTATCCTCTGGTCTTGTGCCTAAGCTCTTGAAGCATGCTGTTGTTAAGCCCTTATTAAAAAAAACTAAACTTGGCCCAACTCTTCTGAGCAACTATAGACCTATAGATCTATTGCTCTCTTTCCCATTTTGGCGAAGGTAGCTGAAAAACGCATTGGTAATCAACTAATGTGTTTTCTTGAAGATCATGAACTCCTACATCCCTCACAAATGGGATTTAGACCACAGCACAGTACAGAGGCAGCTTTATTAGCCGTTATGGAAAATGCCCGCCAATTATTAGATTGAGGTGGACATGCAGCTATCATTCTATTAGACCTCAGTACACTACTTCAAAGACTTTTAGCCATAGGAATGGAAGGTACTACACTAAGGTGGTTTTCCTCCTTCTTGAAAGATAGAACTTTTCAAGTTCTTGACCGCTCCTTCCTTTCCAACACATTTTCCCTCACTTGTGGATTTCTCAGGGCTCCTCGCTGAGCCCCACTCTTTTTAATATTTATTTGTCCCCCTTAGCTAAAAACATTGAACCACATGGCCTTTCCTTAATATCATATGCTGACAATACACAGCTGGTAGTTTCTCTTTTGAATTCCGGAAACACCGCCCAATCTAATCTATCCACCTGTCTCGCGGATGTAGCTAAATGGATGACTGTCTCTAAACTTCAACTTAATAAAGAAAAATTGGAAGTAATGATAATTGGAAATCATGCTCTTCTTAAGTCTCCTGCGTAAGCACAGGAAAATTTTAACAATCTCCCTCCTCCCAAAGAAAACATAAAGAGTTTAGGCTTCTGATTAGACCCCCACCTCTCGATGGACCATCAATATAAAAAGCTGGCTGCATCCTGTTTCGGCTTATTAAGAACCACGAGGAAAATCTTCAATATCCTACGTCTTTTGGCCAGAGAACTTATCATTCAGGCCCTGATATTGTCCCACTTAGACTGTGGCAATTCCCTTTTTCTATCCTCTCCGGGCTATGTGATAAGGAGATTGCAAGTCATGCAAAATGCCGCCGCACGTTTGCTTATGAACACACCCAGACATCTGTCGGCCAAACCGGCACTGAACTCTCTTCATTGGCTTCCCATAAAACAACGGGTCAATTTTAAGGCCATCTGCATGACACACAAAGCACTCCACAACAAGGGCCCACAGTTTCTCAGGCAATGTATGTCACCTTACATCCCTCTAAGGCAACTCAGATCCTCCACTGCCTCATTGGTCAACATACCCCATTTCAAGAAAGCAACATGGGGAGGCAACTCTTTCTCAGTTAAAGTTGCATACCTCTGGAATTCTCTTCCATTGGAACTTCAATAATAACAGCTGGAATCTTCCTTTTGTAAGAAACTGAAGACATTTTTAGTCTCAGTATAGGCTTTGCTGAGTTTATGGTCTACCTTCAGTGCTGGAAAGCCCTTGGGTAGCCATGCGCTCTAAAAATTCCTTAAACTATACTAAACTATAACAGAGGAGGTGGGAGTCAGACATCACGCAGAAACAATGGGAGTTTTTGTGGAGCAAGATCCCCAAAACACTTGTAAACATTTTACATCAGAAGTCAGCCTACAAGCTGATGTTTCAGTTGTACTACACCCAGCCCTCCTACACACTATGTTTCCCATGACCTCTGTTACTTGCTGGTGGTGTTGGGCACCAGAGGGAGACTTCGAGTATATTTGTTGGACATGCCCCCAACTCACACTCTTCTGGAAGGAAATTCTGGGACACATTAAAACAACCTGAGGTTCCTGATACCTGCAGACCGATTATCTGGGCCCTTCGCCTGGACACACGTGAAGCACTGACTCATGCTGATTGGTAGCTAATCTGCTACATGATGGGTGAGGACAAACAACTAATAGCTTTGGCCTGGAAGACTCTCGTCCCCACCCCCATTGCCTCCTAGTTTACTAGACTTTGGCACACTCTGGCAATGGAACAGTTATCTCACAGTCTTACCCATACTGGTAAGAAATTCACATGATTGTGGCAACCCCTCCTTGATTTAATGTCCCGTGATGGAACACCTCTGCTTTTAGCCACCCAAATTGCATGTTCTTCACCTTTTTGACTAATTTTCTTGTGTGGTGGTTCTGGCCCTTGTCACATTTCGGTCTCATCACTGACAGGGATACTCAAGATTGCCCCCAGTGCCTCCAACCCCCTTCTTTCCCTTTTGTTGACTTCTGTCCCTCCTGTTCAGCCTGGCCTGTGACTCTGTGCTTTTAGCAGTGCCACTCCTTTTCTTCATTCTGGAAGGATGGATCACTTCCCCCTTATTTCTCACGTTGTTCAGTATGGGACCTGTTGGCCCCTTCCCTAATACCAGCTTGAACAGCCGTAGTGGCCCTATCTTAGCGCTGTTGATACTACACTAATTGGCTCAATGAGAGACTGATCTGAACACACATACTAATCATATACTTTACTCTGCCTATCATGTGTATAGTTGGGATATCCAGACCTGCCCTATTCGCAATGTTAGGTTCTGTAATGAGACTAAAGGGGGACTTGGTTAATGCATAATGTTAGGATTATCACAGTGCTGCTTCTGGATTGTGCTCTCTCCTTATATTTGACTTTTTATGTTTCCCCCCATGCTTGTCTTGTAAACTGTGATATGGTCAATCTGTACGATTCTCCTTCTGTATTGCGTTCTCCAGGGGCTTCACACATGGTAATGCTTGACGGTATTTGTGTATGTTACTGCTGAAAATGAATAAACAGATTCTGAGCAAAAAAAGAATGAATGATTGGTTGGAGTGGAAGTTAGTCAGGGGTGCTGCACCAGGGCCCAGAGTCAGTGAGTGTGTGTGTAAATGAGAACTAGTGAGCATGAGTTTGATGGTGTGGGAGTAACAGTGAGAGTGAGAGAGTATGAATGAGAATGATCAAGTTAAAGAATGTGAGTTAGGGTGAGTGAGGGGAGGAGAATTAATGTGAGAGGGAGTGAGCATGAATGAACCAATGTTTTCTTTTTTTTAAATGGGGTGAAATGCTGTCCAGTATTATGCCCCACTATTTTCAAAGATCACTAGCCGCCACTGGCCACTTGTATAAATAACTACAATACGTTTACTCGAGCTAGGTCTGTTTTGAATTTGTCTGGAATTGTGTAATCACTCACTGAGTACTCTGTTAGTTCTTTCAAAATGTCAATCCCAGAACATGCAGAATATGGCAAGTATTAGTACTGTCATTAATAGACTTTGATGAATGGGCCACCAAATCAAAAGAATAACCCAATCATGCTTAATGACTTTTGCATTTATTTTGTGTTTAGAAGTTGTAGGATCATAAAGAATTGTTGATTCTGTAATCTATAGACTATTCAGGGTCCATCTGGAAAACGGGTTTGCTTTAATCTTGTTTGAGGAAAGACTTAGGGGCATAATTAAGAGCCCCTAGCACCACCTTAGTACCCTCATAGTGTCATTTTTTTGTATGCTAAGGCAGGGCAAAAGTGGCTTTTTCCACACGCCATATCTACAATGTGGCGCAATCCATGCATTGTGTCACTTTAAAAACCTGGTGCTACATTACGCCTGTGCCAGGCATAATGTATGCAAGGGGTGGATTCCAGCGCTAGGAGGCCTGCAAAAATGGCACAGTGAAATTTAACAGATTTCACTGCACCATTTTTGGCGTCATTTTTAACACCTGGCATTAAAATGACTTTCCCATAGAAACCTATGGGTCTCCTTGCACTTCGCTACTCTAGCAGTTTGACACTAGTGTAGCAAAGCTCCATAATAGCATCAAAAATTGTGCTAATGACCGCCATGGTGCGCCATATTCTAAATAATGTGTAACCATGGTGTTGTTAGGTGCCGGTAGTGGGGCACAGAAACAGTGGCGCATAAGCTCTGAAACGCCATTTTTTCTTAACTATGGGCCTTAGAATGTCAGTTATATTTTGGATGTGAATACTGAAAATGTTTATGGGTCCTTTTCATGGGGAAAAGACCCACTGTTAATGCAGGGAACTCAAAATTGAGTAGACTGTCTGCTAGTGTGCTGGACTTGTTTCCCCACATCACTTGGACACGTGGCTCTCTCATCGCCAATTAAAAAAGACCTACAATAAATGGGATCCAGCCTATGAACAAAGGAGAATAGGGAGAAGAAAACAAAACAATTGTATGTATTTCTTTCTGGCATACTGTAAGACAGAAATATTATTCTACCTATTCTACCTTTTTTAACAGTGTTCTTCAAAGACCAACAAAAGAAATATTACTGTGCACATGTTGGCAGACTTCGTCAACCACTGAGGTCAAACTACAATTTGGGTTTGGGACAAGAAGATGAATGAGTACAAAATACATTATTTTTCAGTGGAACACAACTAGAAGCACAAGAAGTCACCTAACGCACCATTCACAAAGCACCATTCACAAAGCTGGCGTTTGATAGGTCGAAAATATGCGTAACTTTTTTCAGTGTTTTGAATAGATTTATGACTATTATGAGATTCACAACTTTTCTGAACAACTCTTGCTAATCTGCGATAGCAGTAGATGTGTAGCAGTGCAGCAACTTTGCAAACTTTACTCTTGCGATTTTCACTAAGTAGAAAACGTGCATGAGTAACTGAGGAGCAGCTGTGCATTTGCACTAAGGCAATTTTTTTCTACAGAGGTAAATATTACTCGTTTTTCGCCACAGGGAAGCTCTTTCGGCTACATTGCCATGAGTTGTAGAGGGTTAACCATCCCTTTCACGATATTGAGGAGCACATATTCCTGTATTTCACAGAAGCAAATATGCGTGCATATTGAGAATCTGGAAAACACCTGACATGTTTGGGAATGTCCAAAAGCTTAACATTTCATGGATGTTCGCTGCATTGACAAGAATCATCACCGTGAAAAGTCACCATTCCTGCCCCTTAACCAAACCTTGCAATACTGAAAAATCCATCACATACCCACATTTCCACCATCTGAAGTGCAAACAAAAATCATTTTTTTGTTTTTACAAGCCTAAGTAACATTTAGATGCAAAAACAGCACAGTGTATGTGCGTTTAGGGAGATAGAACAGTAGAAACACACAGGCCTTTATTTATTTATCTATTTTTTTGTTGGAGTTTTTTTTTGCATTTTTTTTATTAGGTATAATCTAAAAAAACACAGAATACCACGTAGGCAGAGAGGATCATTCGCGATGACCATTGAGAAAACACCAGAACAGTGCACATACACGATGCAAAGTAAACAAAAAAACAGGCCAAGATTTAGTTAGATTTCAAACAATGCAGAACAATTTCAAAATCTGCTGCACTTTGCTTTGTTAAAATGAAAACTGCAGTGCCATTGCTTTAAAGATTGGCCAACTACTGGTACCATCCCCTGCACTGACGCAGAAACAAGCTCCCTTGGTAAAGTACAGACTAGTACCGTAGGGCAGATGCAAGTATGCTCTGACTAGCGTAAGATCTGTACTAGAACCATACACTTCCTGTACAAATTCTTATGTGTAGACAAACTCAAAACATTCCATCACACTGGATGTGCAGCACACGTGCAATGCATCGATTCCTCTGACAATTCAACACATTCAGCCTTCTCAGCCATTCCTTCCACTAGGCGATCGTTATTGAAGCAAAGTTGGATCTTGATATCCTAGGAAACCTAGTTTTGTGTTAAAGCCCATAGGTCTTTGCACTGATTGCCCCCCAAAAAAATTATGTATTCATGCAAATCAGGTGGATTCTAGATCGCGGTACAGGCACCAAGCCTTAGTATATCTGGGCAACAGTAATTTTCACAGACAGGGCACTAAATGCATACCCCAGTAGACAAATGTGGAAGAATAAAATTGTAATTTAAAAAATCTGGAATAAACAAAGAAACAATATAGTGCTAAAAAGAAGTTAAAGGAAATCTGGATACCACATGGGCATTACAAGTGGAATTAAAGTTATTCACAGATGAAAGCAAAAATGATGGGTCTAGGCTTCCATTAGGTAAGACGTGTTCTCAGCTTGACATCACTACCTTCAATCTTTTCCCCTGACAAAACCCAGATCTGATGAGCTCCTGAGCTACTCTAGTATAAAGAACAAAACCCCACACCTCAGTGCCAATCATTGTTTGTGTGGTACATCAGTACTGAAGTTTTAATACCAACTTGTACGTACATTGTCTCAATAGTATCGACTATCAACATATTGTCAAGTAAATAGACATGAATCTAAAACTGAAAATTATACAATTCCTAATGTAGGCTTAGGTTGCCAATTTGTAGTTAGTCAATATCGAGAAGGTGATACATATGAAAGTTTTTTATTAGTGGCCTCAGTACTGTGTGAATCCTTGTGTTTGCAAAGGATTGTCAGTATAAACGTATCACACAAAGGGAAATTAAAACTAGTGTTGCTGCCAAAAGTTTTAGTCTATGAAAGGCAGGGTCAGCCATGGCATGAATCAGCACTATCACACCAGGCTCCAACACATCTCCATGGCCTAATAGTAGTGTATTGTTTCAACTTTACAATAAAGCCATAAAATAATTGATCATAATATTTACAAATTACAAGATTTCTAGATACATGTAATGCATCAAAATGATAAAAACAATTACCTATAGTTCACAATTAAAAAAGGTTTTCTTCACTATGCCCGTTCCTTACTAGTAAAATACCTCGTTACTGCGCATCCTTGATTGTAAATTGCAGCCTAAACAGATGAGTAGTAAACCCCAGTGGAGTAACAATTAGTCTATGTAACTTTTCTAAATAGTACAGAAAAAGGATCCAAGAAATCATCATGGTCGGTCAGCCAAATCAATCACACGCATGAGGCAGTCACCCACAAATAGTCACCCCGTTAATCACCTGTCACTCCACTATACAAAATTGGCCCTACTTATTTCATATCAGTGCTTGCTCGGAGGAGGCATGTAGGAAGAGGTCTACAGAACTGCAACTTACACTGGTTTCCATTTTAATTGGGAGTCAGAAAGAATTCCTTATTTTGAGATAAATCCATTTACAGATGACGATTCAATAAAAAAAGAGAGGCTGCGGCAGGGACAAAGAACAGAAGATATAGCACACACAAAAACAGTCAAACTTAAAGGCTTAGGGCCTCATTATGAGTGGTTTGTAACACTCGGTAAAGGGAAATACAGATCCCATTGGAATAGTAAAATGTACTTTTTCACACATAGGGGCATATTTATACTCTGTTTGCACCGAATTAGCGTCATTTTTTTTACTCTAATTCGGTGCAAATCTAACTCCATATTTATACTTTGGTGCTAGACCTGTCTAGCACCAAGGCCCTGATTTATACTTTTTTTGTGCCACATTAACGTCATTTTTTGATGCAAAAGTGGTGCAAACTTACAAAACATTGGCCCTTATTTATACTTTTTGCTGCAAAACTGCCAAAAGGTTTAGCACCGGCTTGCACCATTTCTGTGCACCAGCCTGTGCACAGGAACGCCTACCTTGCATCTCATTAAGGCAAGGTAGGTTTCCACTTCCAAAAAATGACTTTAACTCCATAAATTTGGCGCTAGATGGGTCTAGAACCAAAGTATAAATATAGAGTTAGTTTTGCACCGAATTAGAGTAAAAATAAATGACGCTAATTCGGTGCAGAGTATAAATATGCCCCTTAGCGTAAAAAAATGACGCTAATCTGGTTATAGTTATTTATTTTGACTCTAACCTACCTAACGTCATTTTTTTTTACGCTAGCCTACACTTTGCGCCATTCCATAAATATGGTGCCCAGCTGGTGCTAAAAAATGTGCAAGCCGGTGCAAAACTTTTTGGTGCAAAACTGCGTTAGTGCACTTTTGCACCAAAAAGTATAAGTAAGGCCCAATGATTCCTAAATGTTGTTCCTCCAAAAGTTGTAAGCCGTGTCACATACCTAGCATTGAAATTACCAGAACCTACAGGAATGGTAATTCCAGGGAAGCGAAATAGCAGGATTTTAACAAACTACTCATAATGACTGCCTTATAAAGGACAACTCAAAAACCGACAACCACAGAGATGCGCGCACGCGCGCACACATACACACGCACATACACACACAAGCACTACTGCATAGAACGAGAAAACAAGTTTACATGTCAGCTTGTTCACAAAAAATTTCTTCCATTACTTTGTTCACCGATACCATGTGTTTCATCTTTCATAAAAATGACATAGTGCTCACTCCTCCCCGACACAAAAACAGCAATTAGACCCAATATTTTCAGTTATGCTTTTAACCTATTCAAAAGGAAAAATTATTTTTATTGAGTTGCCTACAGCCATGATACAAACAGATATATTTATACTCTGTTTGTGCTGAATTTGCATCATTTTTTCTGATGCAAATTCAGCACAAACTTAACTCCATATTTATATTTTGACACTAGACCCGTCTAGTGTCAAAATATTGGAGTTATTGTCATTTTTTGGATTTGTGAAACCACCTTGCATCAATGACATGCAAGATAGGTGTTCCCGTCCCAAGAATGACTCAAAGCTTCTAGCACATTATTAATCGTCCCGTGCAAAAAAGGTGCATGGGTAGGAGGCAGGCCTAAATAATGGCAATAAGCCTGCTTAGCGCTGTTATTTAACGCCTGGGTCAGAGAAGGCGTTAGGAGACCTGTGGACCCATTTCCATAGTCAAAGACCATTGAAATGACCCCCAGGTGCCCACCCCAAGCCCCAGGGACACCCCCATCCACACCAGAGGGACACTAGAGGATGGGGGACCTCATCCCAGAGAAGTATTGGCAAGTATTTTAAAAAAAGTTTTTTAAGTGCCATTGGGGCCCTGAAATGCCCACCCCTACATGCCACTGGGTGCAATATCCATGCCAGGGTACACTGGTCCCCTGTGCTGGCCATTGGGGTCATGGGCATGACTCCTGTCTTTTGTAAGACAGGAGTCATGTGGTATGGATGGTTTTGAGTCAGGAAATTACGCTAGGCTGGTTAACAGCATTTTTTTAACCAGCCTACCGTCATTTTATGAGGAAAAAACCCCTTCCCCCGTACCGCCACCCCCACCCGGCTGACGTCATTTTACCAGATTCTAGCCCACCCTTAGCACCGGCTTGCAGGATTTCATAAATCTAGTGCTCGGCTGGCGCTCTGGAATGACACAAGCCGGGGCTATACTTTGTGATGCAAAACTGAATTTGCGCAGTTTTGCATCAAAAAGTATAAATATGGGCCAAAGTATCTTCATCCGCAACCATCCACTAACCACCAAAACAGCTACATTCACAGGTACTACTGACAGTGGTGTAATGTAAAATGATGGGGCCCCCTTGCAGAATGTGAAGAGTGTCCCCCTCATCTCACAGATATTTATTGGCCATGAGTTGAATTAGGCCTCCCTGAAGGCTTTGGGGACCCCTGAAAGGTCGAGGGGGCCCTGTGCTGCAGGGGCTGCACAGGCCTGTGTTATGCCTCTGAACATCCTGCGATTGTGGGCAAATCATGTAATCTCCAGGTGCCTAAATAAGGAATGTGACCTTGTGTGAAGTAACTGGTGTTCAAATAAAGGGCTCTAATACCTTTGGGTTGAGTTTGCACTATATAAAGCTGCAAAAAAAAATCAGGGCATGTTAAAGTACACACCTTGCAGGAATCGATTGTTCTTTGGACATGGGGTCTCATTCACTAACTGAGGGGCCTTTTGGCAATTTCTCCAAAATGTCTATTCTTGTTTTTGTTGTTTTTCAAGTTTCAAGCAGCTGGGAAAATTTGTGAAGCCCACAGACTTTTAAAAATATAGTGTAGGACAGCTAAGCAAACACAAGCCAAGGCTGAGGGCCCCCCTTCAGGGTTACGAAGCTTGCCTCCCACCCCCCACACAGCAGGGCCGTAGGGGGTGTCCGTTACCCCCTTGACCACTAACCAAGAACTCTTAGCAGGGTTTATCTATTGGAGAACTGAAGAGCTGTTGTAGTTTACTCATTTGAATTGGAGTCCTCTGTGTCCAAATGAGGAAGTCCACTATCTTTGAGTAAGGACAGGAGGTTACGATATATGATTTATGGACCCCTCATGGGAAGAATTTCATAGATGAGAATCAGTTAAGAGTCCCTAATAAGGTGCACTACATGGGCCTAGGGACTGTAAATTAAATGCTAATATTGACCCTGCAGCACTGATTGTGTCATCCATTGAAGTAGCCCTTTGAACATGACTTAGGCCTGCTGTTGTCGAGTCTGTGTGTGCAGTTATCAACTGCCATGAGGACGTTACTCCTCTTGCTAGGCCCAAACCTTCTTTTTTAATACACTAAGTCACCCCTAAGGTAGGCCCTGGACAGTCCCAAGGGCAAGGTGCAGTGTATTTAGAGCGCTGGACATGTACTTTTAAGTTTTATATGCGGAGGTAGTGAAAAGCTCTTACATTAATTTATTACTACCACAATGCCTATTTCTCCCATAGGTTAACGTTGGGATTGCCTTATTGCCTTTCTCAAATCAAATTTCAAATTGGGAAGAGATGAGACCACCAAGTTTGATATAGCTGGAATCACAATCTAGAAACACAACTTATGGTGAAGTCAGATACTAAATTGTAATTCTGAAAATTCCACTTTTAGAAAGTTGGCTTTTTTTTACTTTAAATCATCTAGCGCTTTCTGCTTGTCTCTGAATATACATCTGGGTGAGTGACAGCTGGGCTCTTGTGAATTCCCTCCAGACAGGCACACACAAAGGGAGCTCAGGTGTGACTTGGTGCTCATTTGCATGTTAATGGACTTTCATGGGCAGGATGGGGGAGAGGAGCTGACATTTACAAATGAATGGGTTGGATCCTGAGGCCTCACAAAGGTGTGCATAATCCCCCGTAGTGTGTCTGGAGCCAGGGCAGGAAGGACAGGGGCTTTGTGCACTTCAAAGGACTCTCTATGAATTCTCCCCCATTTCAAAGGCACCACTGGATATAGGTATTGGACCCCAGACAACACTAAATCAGTACACTTCTGGCCTTGAGGACATTCTGCCAGGAAAGAGGACTGCTGTGCCTCTAAAGGGACTTTCACTCTGCTAGAACTTTGTTGAACTTTTCTGGACTCCTGCCTTTGTGTGCCTGCCCTGCTGCCTGCTGCCCTCCTTGCCTGGGAGTGAGAAGGACTGAACCTGCATCACAACATCCCCAGAACCAAAGTGACTCCAATGGCTTGCTGGCTTGCCTCCTGTACTGAAGTCTCAGGGACATCAAAGACTCCACTCACCTCTGTTATAGCTGCTGGACCCCGCCAACTGCGAGTCCTGCCCTGCCAAGTAGTGCCAGTCCAGACCTGGGCCCTTGAAAGTGGGTTTCCAGTGCTGATACATCAGAACCCATACATCTCTGTAACTGTGCTAATCAGAACTGTTGCTACTTGCCTCAACACTGACGCATCTCCATTGACACTGAGGATGACAACATCATGACATTGATTGCGTGGCTCAGGATAGACGCATTACCATCAGACCCAAAACCTCGCCTTTGCATCGTCGGCTGCACGGTCTGCCAATGACACATAATCTTCTAGCAAAGGGTTTAATCCAACACCACTGCTCCAGGGCCAATGACTGTGCAGCTCAGCGAAGACATATCTCTGAATGCATGGATCTGAACCAATGCATCACCTTCGCATCACCTCCTTTACTCCCTGCATTGGCTCCACATATGTTAATGTGTTAGCGAGACAAGTTGGTACCTGTAGCCTGCCCTCACGGTCAGCCTGAAGTTTGGATTTACCCTGGTCTAGCAGGACCAGATGGCCCCAGTTTGCCCTTTAAGCACTACAATTGCAAATATTCTTTAAATATTCATATATCGACTTCTACATATTGGATATTTGCAATTTTGGTCATGTTTTGATATTTAAATTCAGATCTATTCTTCTAACTTGGTGTGGATTATTTTTCTGGGGCTGTTTCCACTGTTTTATGTTTTAAGTGTTTTACAAATACTTTACACATTGCCTCCTAAACTAAGCCTGCCTGCTCTGTGCAAAGCTGCCAGAGGTTAAGTACAGGTTAATTTATGGTGTCTATGTGACTTAACCTGGCTAGAATTACAGTTCCAGTTTGGACAAGGTGCATACCTCTGCCAACCAGAAACCCGATTTCTAAAAGTAAGAATTGGCAATATAATGGGTAACAATAGGTCTTGCTGACAGCTGCACCGTAAAGCCAGTCTTCAACAAGCATTGATAAATCCAAACTGTCTGACTTGCATTTTCGTCAATTAAAAAAGTAATCCTGAAGAAACATAGCAGAAGTTATTTTTTCTCCTTGGAATAAATCTTTGAGATGAAGAGTTTAATGCAAGATGATTCAGTGTACTTTTGAGAGGTAAAATAGTCCTCATACATTGGTAAGCAAGCAATTCATAGGAGGTGGAGTGGGTCACTAGACAATATACTGCGGAGAATCACTCCTCTGGGTGAAGAAAAGGCCAACTCCCCATCTACTTTATAAATAATGGTAGCACTAAGAATTGCAAAAAGCTCTGGTCTCAATCCAGACTTAAAAATGAATGAACATTAATATTAACATTCTCTTCCTAAAGCCTCGGCATAGAGACCTGACCCAAGGATAGTAGACTACTGCTGCTGAGAATGTACATTATTGTTTAATATATATTTTTGCTTATTGTACATTTTTGAGGCTTGTGCCATTCAATAAATACGAACTGGAATGAGTTACTTCCAGCTTTACTTCATGAGAGTAGCTAATAAGTAGCTGATATAGTCCAGACAATTTCCTCACCATCATCATCATTCACTACAGCACACATACACCCAAGAGCATATTCGCACTGACACACCAGAGATGAGAGTAGAAATGGGCATAGTATGAAGCTTCAGAGCAACAAGGAGATCAAACCAAAATTTAACAAAACAACAGAGTCACCACGTTTTCAGGGAAAAGCAGTAACCCTGAATGTAGTGTTCCCAAGCCCCTAAAACATTCCAAAGCAAAGCACCCAAGTTTCTGGTTGAGCATCAACATCATCTACAGCAATGAGACCATTTGACCCTAAGAGCATGCAGTAGCATGCAATAATTGAATATAAGAGTTCTTGCGATTCATCCTTGCAGACCAGGAGGCGATAATACACCCTGGGAATCATTCACAGGACCCTAAAATGGAACTCCTGCTTCATAAGAATCAAGGGTTTCTGTGCTGCAGAGATTTTCAAGTCAGATAGTCTCTTAGTAGTAAGGATATCAATTTACTGCAATTTGATAATGGTGACATTGTGCCAAAGTGCAGTTTATTTCAGTAGTCTAAATATAAAACTACACAGGCTGACACAACTCTGGATTCTTTTAGTAAGTATGGGAGAATCTTACCAATAATATACAGTGAATATAAGCCGGATATAGAGACAGCATTAATCTGAGCAGTGAAGGAGAGACTCTCCTCTGCAGTCATGCCCAGTGCTTTAGTCTTTCCTATATGTATTGGGTATTCGTAGATGTGAAGACGAGATTGAGCAACACCAATACTCTTCTTTCTTACATACTATTAGAAGTTACTTCTTATTTCCATTAAGCTGGATGAGGTTTTCATTCATCTAACTTGGGACACCAACAAGACTGGTGCTAATGTTTTGTAGCAAGTCACAAGCACACTAATCTAAGAGGACAATACGCTGTGAGTCACCTGCATAAAATTCTACAGAGCATCCATATGACCTGATAAGCTGGTCTAATGTACAAACACAGAGTTTGATTTAGAAAGGTGAATGTGATGAGCCTTTTGGGATACCACACTTTAACCTAACAGCTAGGTGTTTAAAGAGGTGTCAGGGACAGGATCTGATGTGGTCCTACTGGAAGAATACAAAGTTTGCATTTTCCATCCCAAAGACACTTACAGAGTTAAGAATGTTGTTAAGAATAGCGGTGTGATCAACACTATAAATCCAGCAGACAGATTCGATAATATAACCCTCACTGCATCACCATCACCCATGATGTTCCTTTTTTCTACAGCATCAAGGTCCAGCGATACCTCAGTAACCACTCTAGGGAGGAATCACAGCTTACAGAAGACCAGGATGCCTGACTGTTGGAAATGGCCCTTTTTGCAGGTTTATCCCCAAACTTTTTGCCTTCTTCCTCCTATTTTTTCAGGTCTGTTTTTGCTGGTTTGTTGCCTCTGTGCATTTTACCACTGCTAATCAGTGCTAAGGTGCAAGTGCTCCCTAGGTAAATTGTACTGTTGATTGGTTTATCCATGATTTGCATATCCGATTTACTGGTGAGTCCCTAGTAAAGTGCACCGGAGGTGCCCAGGGCCTGTAAATTAAATGTTACTAAAGGGCCTGCAGCACTGATTGTGCCACCCACATAAGTAGCCTTGTAAACATGGCTCGGACCTGCCACTGCAGTGTCTGTGATTGCAGTTTCAAACTGCCAATTTGACTTGGCAAGTGTATCCATTGCCAGGCCAAAACCTTCCCTTTTACTACATGTCAGGCACCCCTAAGGTAGGCCCTAGGTAGCCCCAGGGGCAGGGTGCAATGTATGTTTAAGGTAGGACATATACTTGTGTGTTTTATATGTCCTAACAGTGAAATACTGCCAAATTCGTTTTTCACTATGCAAAGCCTATCCCTCTCATAGGTTAACATGGGGGCTGCCTTTAAATATCCTTAAAGTGCAGATTATATTTGAGAGCAGATAAAAAGTTGGAGTTTAGGGTCTCTGAACTCACAATTTAAAAATACATCTTTTAGTGAAGTTGGTTTTTAAATTGTCTGTTTGAAAATTTCACTTTTAGAAAGTAGCCATTTTTTTGCTTAAACCATTCTGTGCTCTGCCTGTTTGTGGATGGTCTGTCTGGGTCAGTTTGACAGTTGGGCTGTTTTGCACCTCTCTAAACAGTGACTCAAAAGGGGTGGGGGTGTAGCCTGCATATCATGATGAGGCATCTGAACTAGAGGGGAGGGAGGAGTGGTCATTCACACCTGAAAGGACTGTGAAGTTTTCCAACTTCAAAGGCAGAACAGGGTATGAGAAGAAGACCCAAAACCCCAGACTTTTAGAATCTTTCTGGAATCAAGAGAAACCTCTGCCCAGGAGAAGAGCTGAAGAGCTGAAGGAGGAGTACTGTCTCTTTGCTGTGTTGCTTTGCTGGACTGGCCTGCAGTTGCTGCTTCTGCCTGAAAAGAGTGCAAAGGGTGAACTTTGCTGTGTGTCCAGCTTGAGAAAGTTCTTCAAGGGCTTGGAGTAGAGCTTGCCTCTTGTTGGAAGTCTCAGGGACACCAAAGACTTCAGTTTCCCTGACCTGCAGCACTGGGAACTGTGTGTTTTGTGCTGTTCAAGAGGAGAAACTACTGCAACGCCACCAACAAAGCTGCTGGCCTCACCACGACCTGCTGATGCCGCACGGAGTCACATTGCACCGCTTCGCACCGCAACCCTGGTCTCATCGACGCCATCATCAGACAACTTAACTGAGCAGCTGCTCGCACCGCGACCTGTGGGCCCCACACTCTAGCATCGCCTGCTCACACCGCAGCCTGGGCCTCACTGATGATGCCGCTCCTGCTGACACCGCAGCCCCGGTCCACCGATGCCAGCACCATCGACTCCAGTATCGTCACCAGGGATCCCTGCCTGCACCGTGGCCTGTGGACACCACTCGTGAGGGTCACGAAGCACCGTCCTGTCCCGTACCGCTGCCTTGGGCCTACCGACGACAGAGCTTCTGCAACAACGCCGCCGCTGCCTGCACTGTGACCTATTGACACCACACGTAGCACTGCCCCACTTCACACCGTAGCCCTGTTCTCACCGATGCCGATGGACGCCATCACCGAGCCGCTGCCTGCACCGTGACCTGTGGACACTGCGCTCGTATCGTCCTGCTTCGCACCGCAGCCCAGATGCCATCCACGCCAGAGCTCCTGACTTCATCAGCCCGGAGTTCGATCTGCAACGCGTGTGACTTCAAGGGCCCAAGGACTTCTGCACCGAAACTGATACAGCAACATCAGCGATACCACTCTCTGGAGCTCACCACTAGGATCACAATGGCCTACAAATCTAAGGTACTGCTTTCGGGTCTTCCTGACACCGTAGCTGGCCCACAACGACGTGGCCAGCCTGAACTGTTGGTTTAGTTGATCACGACACTGTGATAGCCCCAGGTGGAGCGATTGACTTCAAGGAACTGTATTTTTGAGTAAATCTTGCAGAATTCATATTTTTATTACTGTATGTTGGATTTTTATTGTATTTGGTCTTGTTTTAAATAGATAAATATTGGCTATTTTTCTAAAACTGGTGCGGTGTCCTTTTGTAGTGTTTTCACTGTGTTACTGTGTGTTATGTGCAAATGCTTTACACATTGCTTGTGAGATAAGCTTGACTGCTCGAGCCAAGCTACCCAGTGAGTGAGCAGGGGTTATCTGAGCAGGTATCTCCCTTATCCTAACTAGAGTGAAGGTCCCTACTTGGACAGGGTGCAAACCGACTGCTAGCTACAGACCCCATTGCTAACACTGACTGTGCTAAAAAAAAGGCACATAGCAGATTAGCACCCATTTTCTGTAATAATGCATCCATTAAGGGGACAAGGGTGATGGTTCTGTAATTTTCACAAAGCAAGCAATGAAGGTTGTTTTTCCAAGCAGATTAGCAATTGCATATTTCCAAGCAGCAGATGTAGTTCCAGAAGTTAGAGACACATTTAGTATCACAGGGAGATGATTTCCAAGCAGCAGGCATAGTTCCAAAAGTTAGAGACAGAATAAGTATTACAGAAAACCGATTTCCAAGCAGCAGGCATATTTCCAAAAATTAGAGACAGATTAAAGGGAATATTTACAAGGAAATGGCACAGTGCGGTGCCGCAAGCAATCTTGCTATGTCGGGCTGTGACATTTCCAGAACGCAGGGATGCGCCGTATTTACAAGAATACAGTGCATCCCTGTGTTCCCCAGGCGCTAGCACTAGGGACACCTTCCTGCACTAAAACAATCACTAATGGCGATTTTCTCCTTCTTTGTGTGCTACAGGATGCAGCACACATAAAAAGAGCAAAAACAAGGAGAAATAAAAGTATTTCTCTTCATTGTGTCACTCTAACCCCACCACTGGGGTGGCGTTAGTTTTCTGCATTGCTTAAAATTTACGTTTCCTGGTAAATCTAGGGTACGCCCACAGCAACACTCATTGTACAGTCCTTTGCCGCAAAAAACTGTGTTGGGGCGGCCCATATTTATAAGGCAGAGTTAAGCCACAAAAAGTGACATCACGCCACTTTGTAAATATGGAGCAGGACAGTGCGCCACCTAGAGTGTCGCAAAAAGTGATGCTCCGGTAGCACAAGTGCTTGTAAATATGCTCCTAAGTATCTTATTGAGATGAGGCAATATGACTAGATCAAGTGCTGAACTATCGATACAGGGCAGATGTCATCTGGAGACCGGGATTTGGTGCAATTAATGTTGGTAGATACTCTCCTCCAGGAAAGAATATTGACAGAGGCACTTCTATGTGATATTGCCCACACACACATGGACTAGTTCTGAGAAGACTCCTATTTGTTTGCAGGTACATTCGAAGGTCACCAATTCAGTATCCCGAGTAGGCATTGGCAGGAGTGCCTCAAATATGCTAGAAGCTGTATGCCTTTGCTGTTGGGACCCCTCCTGATCAACATATCAATCCTTGGCAACAGGTAGTAAAGCCAGCTAGCTCCCACTACCTACAACAACGTCATTGGTGCAACATGTGACACTGATGATATTTACTTGGACTTCTATTTTCACTGTCTACTACTTTCTGCTCTGGACGTAACTCCCATTTTTTTAAGAAGTACGCCACCATTCTTGCAACAAGTCAAATTCTGGAATTTGCAGCAGTTATCTTCTGTTCTTTGGCTGCCTTACATTTTGAATTGTGTTTCCTAAATGGAGAGTGTTTGAAGGTAGTCAAGAGATTCCCCTAGCTTATTTGAAATCATTTCACGGTCTCCTATAGTTCTGACTCGTCTTTGTCATCTACACTTCCCAACACAATTTTTTTCACCTTTTGGTACTTTTGCTCAACTCTTCTAGGTTACCCTCATTAGCTGTTAAGGAAGCATTTTCTAAAGGCTTGACGTGCGTTCCGTTATCAGTAATGATGTATTTCTGCTACTACCTAATGCAGTACAACCTGAAAAAGTTAATGTGCCATCGTGTTGCAATTTCCAGGAATTACTGATGGTTGGGTCATTCATTCTGCAAAGAATGTTCCTATAATAAAGTATACTGTAAGGAGTACAGGAGAAGCTAAAAAATGAGCATTTCATCCAAGTCCTGACCAAACACACAGGACTTTTAAGCACTGAACTTTGACTCATATTTTAACCCAAGGCTGAGAAGATGAGCCAAAGAGGACATATTGTGTTAGAGATCCATAACTTGCTAGGACAGAGGCAATGTTGATGGCATTTTAGCACACACAAAACCACAGTATACTAGGGATACGATTTTAAGGAACTATTCAAGAGCAAATTATACTTTGTCCTTGGTAGTAATGCCTCACATGGTGCCTTTATAAACCTCTGCATCTACACAGCAAGCCTGTGGAGTCACTGGGAACACGTATACATGGTTACCATCAGTTTAGAGTCGCAGTTTCTTGTTGCACCACGTCTTACTTCAGTGAAGAGCTCTACCTGACTAATGGCAAATATTGCATTTTATACAGACCGGGCATCTGCATTTTTACCATAAAACATGCTTATCAACATCCAATTTGTACATGAAATAACTACTTACTATGCATTGTGAACTCCTAAAGCTGTTGATAGGTTAGGTAGTTACACCACGGGCCAACGTATGTTGATGTATTTATTCTGCTGCTGGATGTGGTGCAGTGGATGCTATTTCTGTATTCGTAAAACTGGAGCATCAAATATAAGTTGTTGTAGAAAATGACAGGACACTTTTGATCTTTCCACTTTGGTGGTGTTACTCTGTTTGTGAAAGAAGCTCCATGATAGTTCTGAGTGTAAAGAGATTAAGCATCATTCCCTACTTTTCCAAAGACTAATGAGCACCGTGTTTGCCTTGAAGTGTATTAGGAATGGCCAAATTCACATGATGCACCTGCTTGGGACAGATTATTTACGTAGCATTCAAAATGTTCCATTTATCAAACATTTGTCTCCCTAGGTGGTTGTCTGTGAATGTAACCGAGTCTTGACTCGTCTTTGAATGTAATTTTCATGCCAGTGTTAGAAATGGAGTCTCTAGTTGGCAATGGTTTGCACCCTGTCCAAGTAGGGACCCTCACTCCAGTCAGGGTAAGAGAGTCACACAGCTAAGATAAAAAACCCTGCTCACCCCCTCTGTGGCTTGGCACGAGCAGTCAGGCTTATCTCAGAGACAATGTGTAAAGTATTTGTATATACATACACAGTAACACAGTGAAAGCACCACAAACGTACTCCACACCAGTTAAGAAAAATAGCCAATATTATGTAAAAGAAGACCAAAATGACAAAAATCCAATATGCACAACCACAGATACGAATTATTCAAAGATTAAATCAGAAACACCATAGCTCCAACTGGGGCTATCACGACCTCTTGAAGGAGTTGTTCCAAACAGTCTGAGGCCACTCGTGAGGGAGTGTGGGCTGGTCATGGAGTTGCAGGGGCCCTAGGTACAGTAACTTGCAAAGTGAGTGTTGGGCTTTTTCCCTTACGCAGGGTCATCCCAAGTCTTTTTGCCTCCTTCCTCCTGGTTTTTCTGACCTCTCGCTGTTGACTCCAGGACTCTAAGCACTTTATCACTGCTGACCAGTGCTAAAGTGCAGGTGCTCTCCCATCTAAAGTTGGTATGATTGGCTTATACCTAATTGGCATATTTAATTTACCTATAAGTCCCTTGTACTGTGGAATCTATATATGCAGGGCCTGTAAATTCAATACTTCTAGTGGTCCTGCAGCGCTGCTTGCGCCACCCACTGAAGTAGACTTTAAAACCTGTCTCAGGCCTGCTAGCACAGGGCCTGTGTGCGCAGTTTTCTGCCACAGGGACCTGGCATCTAAATTTACTTTGTCAGGCACAGAACTCCCCTTTTACTACATGTAAGTCCCCCCTAAGGTACGCCCTAGCTAACCCTATGGGCAGGGTGCCATGTATGTAGAAGCCAGGCCATGTGCCAGGTTGCGTGGCCGGTCCTGGTAGTGACAAACAGCCTAATTTGGTGACTCACTGCTGTGAGTGCTGCCTTCTCATAGGATTGCATTAGAAATGCCCTGCCCTATGTGTAAGGGGTATTGTCTGATTTATGAGGGTAGCGTAGGCATATTTGGTATGCTTGTGATGGGGATAATAAATGCTGCTTACTGGTGTAGGTGTATTTTTTATTACTATTACAGAAATGCCACTTCTACAAAATGCTCATTTATCTGTGCTTATGACTCAGGTGTTTTGCAGCTTGACTCCAATCCACGTCTGGGCAGAGTGACATTTGGGGCTTTGTGCATACTTTTCAGACAGCCTGTACACAGGGATGGTGGAGGTGTCACAGAGGTGCATCTGCACACTGAATAGTCTTGTTGGGCTGAGAGAAGGGAGAGAAGGGGCACACCTACATTTGTAAAGGCTGTGCCCTGGCCTCACACAATAGGGTCATTAACCCCCCACTGATGTTTGGAGCCCGTGCTGAAGGAGAGAGGGGGCACACCCAGAACCAGTTGTAACTGGCTGAAGCCTCCTCTCCCTGCCATTCCAAAACATTGTAAAGACTGAGTATAAGTACAGGGGAATTTTCCCCACAATTTGGAGACTCTTAGTCATCTTTGAACTGGACACAGGAATGCTGGAAGAACTCACCAGGAACCGCCATGGACTACTGCTGCTGTGCTGACCTGTGACCTGTTTGGTCACTGAAGGGGACTTTCCACTTGCTGCATAATCCTTGAGCTGGCCTGTTGTTGGGCCCTCCACCTGTGGGCCTTTTCTTGTAACTTGGCTCCCCAGGGGCAGGGTGCTATGGCCCCTGACCCCTGCATTTCACCCTGCAGCACGAGGGGTGCTGCATCTTGTTGAAGAGCTAAGTGCTTGGGAAAGCGCTCCTGAGTGGATTTCCTTAGCGCTGGAACATGCTTCCCCTTGTTGGTGTTTCGCGCTGTGAAAAGCGCTATTCCTTTTTGCCTGAAGAAAATCACCGCCGCAGCCTGGGGAAATCTGCTGTCCTGAGCGCGAGTGCACGCGTTGCTCTGTGCCCCCGGGGCACCCGAAGAATCCTTATTCTGCACACTTGGAGCACGAGCGCTCCTGTCATGCCCCCCGGGGAGAAGCGAGCTGCGTGAAGTGCCCCGGGGCACTGGCAGGCACCGACTTTGGTGCCTGCCCCCTTCCCGACAGCCGGACGGGCCGCAGAGTGCTGTGGGAGCTGTGGGCAGGGAAGGAACCCTCATCTGAGGCTCCCTTGCTCCACCAGGCCCTCTGTGAGTATTTTTGTTGAGCAGGATGAAGGGAAGCCTCACCGGAGGCTCCCCCTGCTCCTCCGACACGCCAGACTGCCTGAAGGAGGCCGGGACGGGGTGGGAACCGCGCTTGAGGTTCTCACGCTCCATCAGCTTTCTTGTGTGGCCCCGTGAGGGCCAGTATTGATATTTGTGGTCTCCCCTACAGTGGAGGGCCAGGACAGGCCTGGGGGAGACCCTAAGAGATCATGGGCCCCTGGAGGGACTCGTTGCAAAGCTGGAGGGGGTGAGTGGCCCCCCTCCTCCCCTATCATCTTGTGAACTTTGCCCCCCCCCTCGTGAGGACTGATTGAGGCCTGGGGGCCCCTAGTGATCACGGGTTCCCAGAGGGGCCCGTCCACAAAAGAGAGGAGGTGCGTGCCACCCTCCTGTGGTCTAAGGATAAGGGAGGCCCCCGTTCTGTGCAGAGGAGCGCCGGGGGCCCCATTTTCTCATCTTCCAGGCACTGGAGGTGCCTCATCAGCCAAACAGGTATTCCCTACCAGGAACTGTATACCTAATTCAATGTTCTTTCTACAGACTGGAGTACATATATTGCCTACCTGCTTGATGATGTTTATATATGTATGTAAATGTTCCTTTTACAGGCATACCATGCTAATATGTTTTTCTAACTTGCCATATATTTTCTAATGTTCCTACTATGGGCATTTATGATATTCTTATGACAAGTGCTTTGGTGTAATAACGTATTTCCTGACTACAGCTTATGTTGCAGAATACTACGTAACCTGTGTGTTATATGTGACTACTGCTAGTTTGCAGAGTAACTAATGTATAACGTTCTGACAACTGCTAAGGTAGCAGGATAGTACTGATATGTGATGTTTGGTCTAATAATTGTGTTGTGTACAATACAGTATATTTTCATATAATCTGGTGTTGTGTTTCCTTTGTGGTGGGGATATAGCATCACGTGTGTTGTGTGTGTTGTGAAAATGCTTTACACATTGCCTCTGGGATAGGCCTGTTTGTTCGTGCCAAGCTACCAAGGGGGTGAGCAGGGGTTATCTTGGATGTGTAACTCCCTTGCCCTGACTAGAGTTGGTAAGTTCTGCCTGGCTGAGGTGCATACCCTAGCCAACCAGAAACCCCATTTCTAACAGTGAGGAAACAAAGACTTTGCACGGAGTCTGTGTAGTGAAGCGTTGCTGAAGTCGGTGAGGTGTCAGATCCATTCTAGTACTGTGGAGGTGAGGTGCGGTTCCTTACTGCTAGGCAGGGGAGGTGAGGCGTTGGTTCCTTACGGATGCAGGGGAGGTGATATGCATTGGTGGCGAGGTGTCAGTTCCTCATGATAAGGCGGGGTTGATGAATCCAGAGCTGCTGCAGCAGTGTCAGAGTCAGGTGTCACGGACGTCTGTGACTCAGAACTGAGGTCTCCACACTGTGGCGGGACTCTGAAGCACTGTGGCGGCATCAGGCCTGCGGCATCGGTCACAGTTGTTGCACTCAGTTGGGACCACGGCTCTGCCACAGGCAACGGAGTGGAGTCGGACAGTGGCGCCGGTTCTGAAGTCACTCTGGAATCGATGTGCTTGGTTCATCTTGGTTACACAAGAGCTCACTCCCAAGGGCCCAGGAACTGGAGCTGGCACCACTTGGCAAGTCAGGACTGTCAGCAAGAGAACCCAGGTGGTGGCAGATGAAGTCTTTAATGTCCCTGAGACTTCTTAACAGGAAGCAAGCTCTTCCCAAGCCTTTGGAGAACCGTTGGAACCAGAATGTAGAAATCAAAGTCCAGTCCTTTCACTCCCAGGAAAGAAGCAGCAAGCAGCAGGCCAGCACAGCAAAGCAACAGGCATAGTGTCAATCCCTCCTTCAGCACCCAGGTCTTCTTCCTGACAGAATGTCCTCAGTCCAGAAGGATTCTAATTTTGTGGGGTCAGAGGAGCAGTACTGATACCCAAGCCTGCCTTTCAAGTAGGCAAACTTCAAAGAAAAGTCTCTGTAGTGCACAGTACTCTGCCTTTTCTACCCTGGCCTCAGACACACTCCAGGGGGGCTGGAGACTGCTTTGTGTAAGGACAGGCACAGTCCTCTTCAGGTGCAAGTGTCAGCTCCTCCCACCACTCTAGCTCAGGAAGACCCGTTGGGATATGCAGGGTACACCTCAGCTCCCTTCGTGTGACTGTCTGCAGTGATTTTACAAACAACCCAACTGTCATCCTGACCCAGACGTGTATTCCACAGACAGGCAGAGGCACAGAATGGTTAAGCAAGAAAATGCCCACTTTCTAAAACTGCCATTTTCAAACTTACAATTTAAAAACCAGCTTCACCAAGTGATGTATTTTTAAATTGTGAGTTCAGATACCCCAAACTCCACATCTCTATCTGTTCCCAATGGGAAATTACACTTATAAGATTTCAAGACAATCCCTATGTTACCCTATGGGGGAGATTGTCCCTCCAATACTTAACACCGAATTTAGCAATATTTCACTATCAGGACATATAAAACACACCAGTACATGGCCTGCCTTTTACATACACTGCACCCTGCCCATGGGGCTGACTTGGGCTTACCTTAGGGGTGACTTACATATAGTAAAAGGGAAGGTTTAGGCCTGGCAAGTGGGTGCACTTGCCAGGTCGAAATGGCAGTTTAGGACTGCTAAACACACTCTTCAATGGCAGGTCTGAGACATTTTTACAGAGCTACCCGTGCGGTGGCACAATCAGTGCTGCAGGCCCATTAGTAGCATTTGATTTACAGGCCCTAGGCACACTTGGTGCACTTTACTAGGGACTTACTAGTAAATCACATATGCCAATTATGGATAAACCAATCACGAGCACCATTTTAGTCATAAAGCACTTGCACTTTAGCACTGATCAACAGTGGTAAAGTGGCAAAAGTCCTAAAAACAGCAAAAACTAAATTCAGCACAGGATCAAAAACAGGAGGTCAGAAGCAAAAAGACAGGGGAAACCATGTCAAGAGCTGACTGGTCAACCCGAATAGTTGGCTTCGCACAGTAGCCAACTACCTCAAGTCATCCTGCTCTGCAGAGTATGAACTGGAAAGTTGAGTTTGTGTCCATTAAATTTTTTAATTTGTTGTTACTGTTCCTTCTCCTGTTCGACCACCTGCTTTCCAAAAGGGCCTTTTGTTGCTGTTTTTGTGTTTGGGTGTTCTGATATAGCCACAAAGCTCCATAAAGCTAGTGGGTCATTTTTTAACATGCTTAATGTTCACACTAGTATTCTCTAATGGTTAGAGACTCCTTTCAATTGTCCACTCCTCTTTGACTTCCGAAAAGCTAGGAAAGTGTTGTGTGGTAATTATTAAAGTATATCAAAGCCTCCATTAACCTTTCAACTTTATCTGGTCACCCCCTGCTCTATAACTTGGAGCTGTTGGTAATGCCAGTGGAAAAGATGGTAAAACCTTTCGTTAGTTTCTAACAAGGGTGTTCCTGTAGTTGTTTCAGTCTCAGTTGGCAGTGGGAAAAAGTGGCAGGGATAGGGGGGAGGGTGAACAGAATAAATAAATAATAAAAAAAACTAACTTACCATGTCCCCTCCGCACCGCCTCTCTTCAGGTCTTCGCTAGACTGCAGGCTCTCAGACACAGGCTCCAAGCCTGCCTGCAGTCAATCCTAATGCTGTTCTCATGCTGCTGGCAGCATGAGAGCAGTGTCAAGTATGGCCTGAGCGCAAGGCTTTGCGCTCCCAGGCAGACTGGAAGCCTAGGCATACTGTCTCCAACCGGCAACACAGTACTAGTTTGGAGAGACTTCAATGAGCATGTGTGTTTGGCCATCCTGACCGGCCAAACACACATGTGCACTGAGGGGGGATGAACATCACTTCCCCTCTGTCCATGTCATCCCCCGTGGCCCGGTCCTTAAAAAATAAAACAATAATTGACATAGTTTATTATTGTTTTTCAGCTGCTGCTGCTGGCAGGGGGTGATGCTACACTTCCATAGCGGTGGAGCCGCCACTGGGTTGTAGGTCATGGTGTTGATTGTGTGGCAGTGTGTAAAACCACTCTTCAAGTTACCTATTAGCAGCTAGTGCATCTTCATTCTTTCCTGTCTTCATCCAGGGGGCTTCCATAGTGAGGAACAACCAAGCTCAACCTCTGCACTATCCACCAACAATGCAATAGATGGCTACAGCCCCACCTACCGTAAGAAGATCTTCACACCATTCCAGCAAAGCAAAAAAAACTACGTTTGACAGCCCACAATTTATTTTCAGTTAGCCTGACCAACTAACAAAGGTATTGTGGTAGCTTGCTCCACACACAAGAGTCAACAATCTGACACTTCTCCTCACCACACAAAACTTAAATATGGGGTCACACAATAAAACAGAGGGGCATATTAACTAAGGGCTTGCATTGCTCTTGCATGGTGCAAGTCATCATATGACAACTCAAGTCCTTAAAAGTGTTTCACTAAATGACGCAAAGCCACCTTGTGTGGCTCTGGGTGGTTTAGTAAATCCAAGGTAACGCAAGGCAACACATATTGCTGCATTGTGTTACCTTGCAGCAGGGAGGCATTCCACGGGTGGAGTGTGGGTGTTACCATGCATCCACCTATGGTTTTAACATAATCCCAGATTAATTCAAGTCAATAATCCTGGGGTTGCGCCAAAATGCTGGGCTTCCCTGACCACGGTTTAACTAGGAGAAATATCTTTATTTCACCTTGTTACAATGTTTTTCACAAAGGGATTTGCTGAGCGATCATTGAATATTTCAATCTTAACACACCCTTGGCCCTGTTCTGGGCGGTGCTATGGGAGGATTTCAAGGCATACATTAGGGGAATAGCAATATCTAAACACTCAGGTGTACTAAAATCTATCCGCTGGGACCTTCCTAGAGTGCAGAATGCCCTGACTAAACTGGATAACGATTCCGTCACTAACCCTAAAAAATCATCGATGTGGGCTAGGTACCGTTTTATGGATGAATTGAGGGAACTCGCAGAATGTGAACTTAAATTTAAGAGCAAATATGCTACAGCGCGCTGATATGGTGAAGTCGAGCGACCCAGTTGTACGGTGGCCCTGCTCATTCGCCCACCCCGATCCTCCTCCTACATCGCTGAGATAAAAAGGCCAGATGGCACCATGGCCTCTGACACCACTGACATTGAAGGCACAAATTCCTAACTATTCCAAACAGCTGTAAACTGCCCAGATCCATTCCAGCTCCCCGGAGGAGGTGACTATGGTCTGGCTAAGTTCAGAGCAACAATAATTCCTCGGTGAGCCTTTCCCCGAGGAGGAGCTTATACTGGCCATAGATGTGTTGGATGGCTCTAAGGCACCAGGGTCGGACAGTTTCACGAGCATCTTTTATAAAACATACATGAATCGTCTGACCCCTCACCTACTTGATATGTAACAGAAGGCAGTAGTACAGCAATAACCTTGCTGGATGCAGAGAAGACTTTGATTCGCTAGAGTAGCCATTCTTAGAGGCCACCCTCCACAAGCTCGGGATCCCACAAGGCTTTACCGCTCTGATAATGCTACTGTACGCCTCCCCAACTGCACACCTCTGGATCAATGGCACACTAACACCGGCTTTTCCCATTTCTAGAGGCATGAGACAGGAATGTCTCTTCTCTCCCCTCTTATTCATAATACCTTTGGACCCACTGATAAGGTATTTACACGAAAGACACCTACATAGGGGTCTACAGTTCAAAACCACACCTCTTCTGGTCTCCCTTTATGCCAATGATATCCTCCTCTTCCTTCGTTACCCTGCACTAAACTGAGCCCTGTACTCATCAAGATCACACGCCATGGCACCTTTTCAGGGTTGCAGATAAATTGGAATAAATCTGAAATATTTCCCCTGAAGGAAGCTGCCACTCTGGTGTCCTGCTAGTTTCCCCTTACCTGGTGCACAGATCAGGTTAACTACCTAGGCGTTTACATACATAGAGACTGCAAACAAATAATTCACCTTAATTATGGCCCGCGGTAGACAAATTGAACTTCTAGATAGAACGTTGGATCCGCCTCCCATTGCCCATTTTGGGGAATATTGCCTTGATAAAAATGGTGGTACTGCCATGGTTCCTCTATCTATTTGTTAACATTCCCATCCCACTCACCGATGCCTTCTTCAGAACATTAGAGAGCTCACTTACACAACTGATATGGGCTGGGAAGTGTCTATGCAAACTCGGGGAGATCCTCACACTTCCAAACTAAACAGCGGGATTTGGTGTCCCCCTTCCAGTTATTTTATCTGACTACACAGTGCCATTATATACTTATTATAGGTACCACTGTGATGCTCGCTTGCCATACAACATACCAGAAAGGGACCTAGGTTCCCTACCCGACTGACAACCCTGCTTCCTTCCAGTATCCAGACAGACACTACAGACGTTCAACCTCTTGCTACAACATGTTGAGCATGGTGGCGTCTAGGCACCTATTGAGGTCCCCCACACCATACTCAATAGCCCTTCCTTGAAGGACAATCCATGGCTCCCACTCACACAGAAGAAGCTGGTCCACGGCACCCTTCAGTCCCATCACTTATTTACCACGGGTGACCTGTTCCCGGAAGGACACGTATTTTCCTGGACGGAGGACCCTCGTTTTATAGCAGCTACACAAATGGATCAACTTGCCCTTAATAGTCTCCAAAGTACATTACAGGCACTTATCCCCACCTATCCCCTTTCCCCTGCAAACTTTACCCCACTTACATTGATGATTACCGCTGACTATAGTGCCTGCCTCATATCCAAACTCTATTGCACCTGCCTTGCACAGCTTGCACTTAGTGACCAGTGGGCGGCCTGGGGGGCAGATTTGGGCTGGAATATTTTGGACAAGGAGTGGTATGTATGTTGCACACAAACACACACAGTATCCCTCAATCATAGGCACAAGCTGCTGCATTATACATTTTTATGTAGAATATATGTAATACCTAGCGACCTAGCTAAGATTGATCCCACTGACTCTCTGATTTCCTGAAATGTAATGCAGAGTAAGCAGACTTTGCCCACCTGGCGTGGACATGTAGCCAGGTGTTAGGATACTGGAGGGACGTTATGGTATGCTTTCATCCATGACTGACTTCAACATTGCACCAGTCCTCAAGGTGCCCCTCATGGTGTATGTAGAGGCGATTCCCAAGCCAGTGCGGCACTTTGAAGCAACGGCTCTATTACTAGCTAAACATGAAATAGCGATGCATTGGGGGTCCAAAACATTCCCTGTGACAAAGTGATGGCTTTACAGTTTCATATAGTGCAACACCACTAGTGAGATCTTTGCATGCTTGCAACTACCCAGTTCCCACCCAAGGGATATATGGGAACCACTCCATGCTTACTAATTGACGCTAGAGGACTCTGGATAGATGGGCACCCAGGACAATGGCTGCCCTTTGGATTCCACTATGGTCTCCACTGGCGACTGGCTTCCCATGTGATTCTCTATCAGCGTGACCGGGGCTGTGGGCAGTCATTATTTGTACTCTCCAGATGGCTCATTCTATTGTTTCTTTCTGCCATTGTTGGTTATATTATTATACTGTTATATACCTCTGTGTTTCAGGTTTTATATGTTAATGGCCGTATAATGAGAATGTCAACTGTTTGTATGTGGCGTATGATTGCATATGGTTGAAAATCAATAAAGAAAGTTAAAAAAATACTAGCACTGGTAAATTTGGGATTATGCCAGAATCCAGGGATGGATGAATCAGAACGCTTATGCTCCACTCATAGAACGCCTTGCCAACAAAGAGCAACGCAAGGCAGTGATTTGGGCTGCCTTGTGTTACTCTGGAGTCACTAAGCCACACAGAGCCAAGCAAGGTGGATCTGTGTGGCTTAGTAAATCCTACTAAAGGGCTTGCTTTTTTTGCTTTGCATCACCCTGCCTGGCACAAGTGCAAAGCAAGTCCTTTGTAAATCTAGGCCACTATTGTTGAGGAAGCTGAAGGGCTGTTGTGAACCTAAAAAATACAATATCTTAAAATATTTTTGATCTGAAAAAGCACACATTGCTATATTTGTTCTGGCACAGTTGGGACTACTTTGTGTGTGGATGTCCTCTCTGGGAAAGCAGAATGTCATCACTTACAGAGAAGCCAGCATTGTCCGAGGTGGACTGACCCATTGTCCTATACTGGATGCTGTAATGGGCAAAAGACAACTGTGAATGACACAAAAGCAAACTACCGAATGAAGAAGATAAAGAAGTTGGCTAAAAGTCCCTGTAAATATTAAATATAAATATATATATATAGATAGATAGATAGATAGATAGATAGATAGATAGATAGATAGATAGATAGATAGATAGATAGATAGATAGATAGATATCATTTTCGTCAAACCAAAAGGACCTACAAATGTACATGGGGGCATATAATCACTGCAATATTCAGAACATTACAGTGTATTAGTTCGGCTCATATAATCATTTATATGGAGACAGCGATTCTCTTCAGGTTATGCTCGGTTAGTAATATTAAATTCTCCCAGAAGTCATACAAATCAGTTCTGTACTTGTTTTCTTTATTGAGATCAGGTTTTTGAACTGGAAACAGGTGACGGCCGCTGCCATGCCCCCTGTTTTTATTGGCAGCCTGCACAGAGGGATCCAAACGGTGCCAAGATTTGATAGATAAAGAAAACATTTCCAGAGCGCTCTACCGCATATTAAAAGCCCGCTGTCAGGGGAGCTAATCTTTCAATAATCCGAGTTAGCGCTGATTGCCGTGGGTTTGTTGAGGTTTTCCTGGATTTCCTGAAATGTTGAAACTGTGCTGCGGGGGCACGTATTCACCACCTTCCTCCAATGCTCCTACCTCTTGACAGTTAATTGCTGTCCGTTGGTTTGCTGAGGAGGGAAATTGAACGAAGAGCAGAGGAAATGCGATAACAGCTGTAGAATGGTAGCCATAAATACCACTGGCTGGAAGTGGAATAATTAACCGAAGGCCCAAATAATGTAGAGAGCTAGTGGAAATTTCAGTTGCAAAGTTGGACATGGTCTCCTACTGGGTGTTAATTCAACAAAACGCCAGAAGTTGCTGTTGTGATAACATGCATCCTTTGGCTGCCGATGACTTTCAGACATGGCCCAGGGGCCCAACCTTAGATCCTCAGTGGCTTTCTACTTGCTTCTCACTAGTTTGGGGGAAAAGGCGGGGCTGTAAGAACTTTGTTTGCATTTTTTTAAAGCTGCTACTTTCACAACCTTCGAGAACAGGTGTATCAAGTGCAGTGATAGGTGTACAAAAGAGCAAATCATGTGTAGCAATTGCTTCCTATGGTTACTCTTAATTGACAGCAGTAGGGTTCTCCTTGATCCGATTGTGGAGACTTCACCCCATAGACACCAACATTCTTCTCAATTCAACGGGAACACACCTCACATGAGCTCTGTAGATATTCAAAAAACACACATGGAAGCAAACAAAGCCATTTGTAGTTTATAAATTGTCGGCTGGAATTTCCACCAGGATGGGTGCTGAAATGCATTGTGTGCCTAAGATCAGCAGTGGCACATTACTTGGAGAGTTCCGCCTTTTTCCTTTCTCAAAGAATGAAAGCCTAATAACATTCAGAAGACTGCCTCACTGAAATATATAACCAAACAAAGGACCAGTATACATGTCAACTTGTATGCCATAAGCATTCTTGAATAACCTAATTAGAATAATTTAATTTGATTAGGTTTGAGAAAACAGATTGTCAGTGAATGATCAGGGTCTTTACTAGTGCCTCAAATGTTGCTGTTTGATCAAATATTCTAATAGACCACTCCTGTAATATCTCATCTAGGTTATGGGAATGCCCATTATTTAGGGCTAGGGCTAGGCTAATATGTTTACTATCAACTTCAGAAAGTTCAGAACTTTGCAACTCATCTTCTCAACATTTCACGATACATCTGTATTAAAACCCATTTTGCTGCTTCACATTGTCTTTTTGTTCAGAAGAGAATTGTTCTCAAGATCCTATGTATTAGACACTGAGTGGTACACCACATATGCAGTGTTAATTTTCCAACAGATTCCACCAAACCTCTGCCTTTTGTTCCACAATTTCAGAACACCCATATTGGTGGGATGTTCTCCTCTGTGAAAGCTGTCATGCTGTGAAACAGTTTTCCACTTTCCCTTCATTCTTTAGAACGTCTGATACACTTTCGGAAAGCACTGAAAACTCATGTATTTGTTTCCTTGGACTTTTTTTATACCTGACCTTGATCGGTTCTAGGGTCCCTTCAAATAGGAGTATGCTTGATAAATGGCACAATCACTTAATTAATCAGTTGATCGCATCAATGGAAGTTGAGGTGCCTTCCATCAATGGCGAAAACAGGAATTACATGGCATGAAAATCAACTGGGCAAGAAGAGCATAGAACCTGCACTGGATGAGAGCCTACAGCCTGTAGGATAATGGGTCAGTGTGAAACATATTGCCCCTGGGTTAACGTTCCTTGCCAACATGTGGCTTCTTTTGGTACTCAGTGTTATAGTATCTCAGACACTGGCACTAATATGGGGGTCTATTGGGGGTGGCCAGTGGCACAAACTGTTACACCTGCTGCCCCTAGTGGCAGTGCTAAAAAAGGCAGCTGCAGGACCAGTCAATCATAAAAGGGATTTTAAGGGCCCTCATTACTCTCTGTAGTTTGCACGCTTGTTGGACTTGGCCCATTCTGTGGGGTCACCCCCAAACTTTTAGCCTTCACCCTCCTGTTTTTTTTTAACCCATTTTTGTTGCCTTTGAAGACTCCTCACACTTTGCCACTGCTATCCAGTGTTAAAGTGCATGTGCTCTCTCCTATTAAACATGGTAAGATTAGCTTACCACCTATTGGCATATTTAATTTACTTTCAACTATCTAGTAAAGCTAAATTACATGTACCCTCGGCCTGTAAATTAAATGTTACTAGTGGGCCTGCAGCACTGATTGTGACACCCACTTAAGTAGCCTTTTAAACATGTCTCAGGCCAGTCATTTCAGCCTGTGTACCATTTTAAACTGCCTTTTTGCTCTGGCAAAATAAACATTTTGCCAGGCCTAAACCTTTCTTTTTAATACATAAATGTACCCCTAGGGTAGGGCCTAAACAGCGCACAGGACAGGGTGCAGTGTATTTAAAATGTTGGTCTTGTACCCTTAAGTTTTACATGTCCTGGTAGTGCAAAGACTCTTACATTAATTTTTCACTACTTCAATGCCTGCCTTACATTTAATAAGTATCAATTTTCAATTTGGAGCAAGTAGGAATGTTGTGTTTGGTGTCTAAACAAATGCAATTTAAAACCCTCTTTTAAAGTAAAGTTAGATTTTAAGTCGCAAAATGTCACTTTTTAGAAAGTTAACAAGCACACATGATGGACGGAAATCAGAACCAATCAAACATTCACCCCCAGTTACAGATCTGGGATTAAACCATCAATTATTTCGCTAAACATGCCACCCAAGTTTGGACCCAGCCATGTGCAAATCAGTCTTGACCCTGTTCCCCATGGGAACTGTGCAGCCCGAACTGCCATGCCAGGTCTTTCCTGGACCAGAAACAAGCATCCTGTTACCGGTTACAGGGTATCACCCTTCATCAGCCAGGCTAGCTGGAATCCAGTAGCACAGTGGGCCCAGGACCCACTTGTCGGCATATCCGGCGCACTTATGGCGAGAAAAACAAACAAACACAAATGATGGAAGGAATGCAGAACCAATCAAACATTCACCCCCAGTCACAAATCTGGGTTTAATCCATCAATTCTTTTGCTCACCATGCCCTCCCAGTTTGGCCCCACCCAAATGCAAATCAGTCTTAAGCCAGGTCCTCCCTGGACCGGAAACAAGCATCTTGGGACTGGTTTCAAGGTATCACCCTTTATCAACCATACTAGCTTGAATCCAGAGGCACAGTGAGCCCGGACCCCACGTCTGGGCATACCCAGTGCACTTATGGTGACAAAAGCAAACAAACACAAATGATGCATGGACTGCGGAACTAATAAAACAGTCACACCCAGTCAGAGATCTGGGTTTAATCCATCAGTTCTTTTGCTCACAATGCCATCCCAGTTTGGACCCAGCCATATGCAAATCAGTCCTCACCTTGTTCCTCATGGGAACAGTCTAGCCTGAACTGCCACGCCAAGTCCTGACTTGCCCGGAAACAAGCATCCTGGGATCAGTGCCCGGGAGTCACAAATGATGGACGGACTGCAAAACCAATCAAACAGTCACACCCAGTGACAGATCTGATTTTAATCCATTAATTATTTTGCTCACCATGCCATCCCAGTTTGGACACAGCCATATGCAAATCAGTCTTGACCCTTTTCCCCATGGGAACAGTCCTGTCCAAACTACCAAGCCAGGTCCTCCCTGTACCGGAAACAAGCATCCTAGGATCGGTTTCAAAGTATCACCCTTTATCAGCCAGGTTAGCTTGAATCCAGTGACACAGTGAGCCGGTACCAAAATCTGGGCATACCCGGCACACTTATGACAACAAAAGCGATTAACATAAATGATGGACATAATGCAGAACCAATCAAACATTCATCCCCAGTCACAGATCTGGGTTTAATCCATCAATTCTTCTGCTGACCATGTCACCCCAGTTTGGACCCAGCCATATGCAAATCAGTCCTGACCCTGATCCCCATGGGAACAGTCTAGCCCAAACTGCCGAACTATGGTTAGGCAAAGTGTAAACTTTTCACACATTGGATGCATGCTGTACAATGCAGCAACCTTTCAGTGTGTGAAATGAGAGGAGAACTGAAATCATATTTCTCCTACTTCGCAGGAGCCTCAAGGAGGAGTTACTTTTTTGACACAAAGCCATGACTGGCAGTCTTTTTAGATTGACCTTTGTGTCAAACCCACAGTTAGTAGCTTTGGAATGCCCAAATACCACCCATGAAATGCCCCATGAGGGAAAGTGGTGTAAAGCAGAACAAAAAGCTATTTGTGCTATCATGAGGAAAACTTTCCACGTCAAAAAATGCTTTGCCCTGGAAAGTGAAAACGTTATCCGGGCTTTGCACTGCCCTGTGCAACTTTGTGGCAGCACAAACTCTTGATAAATTTGACTCGAAGTGTGTGAATTCCAGGCAATCTGGGAGATCCGCAATGCACAGGTCGCCCTTCCACGCATCCGATTCTCTGAAAGCAACGCCTACGTCTATGGTCTCTCCAGAACATTCCAGCGAAGAGATACCCGAAGGTGGGATTGTGGGTGGAAAAGCTTGGTGGTAGTACTCTGGTACTTTGAGTGAATTTGATCGGCTCTACTTGCAATGAACGTCACTCAACAGTAATACTAGTGCCATAAAAGAATGAGTAGGGCAGAGTCAGCCACATAGAAGACCTGTGCCTCTTAGACATCTCCATATACGGAACAGAAAAGGTCCCATCGCAAGCGTGTGCTTCGAGAAAATCGGTGAGCTTTGACATAGTCGGCCACACATCTGTTTCAGCCCATAGATCATGGGATGGACCAGGTCAAATATCAGATTAGTGCAAAGGCCGATAGGGTAGCTCAGTTAAATTTAAGGGATGAGTCTCTGAGAAATTATGAAAAGTCAGATTTTTGTGAGCGTTTAATATTGATAACATAATTAGCCAGAAAAATATAGATGGCTCAGACTAATGAAGTCAGACACAACTAACGTGACGTGAGCAGCCCAAACTCGCGCGAAATAATGATGCCCAATACGCGCGCGCGAACAAACACGCAAGGCACACAAACCCGTGCTCACTTCAAGGTGTGGTGCACTTCCCCTTCACTACATCTGTCTTGATCTTGCGTGTCCTCGTGCGTTTGCCATGAGGTGCTGGTATCGGCCATGACACTGTTCAAACTGTGGAAACCCCCCACTGATGACTTAAGGGATCTGGGAGGTCGAAAAGCGCTAGCACCGGTCAAGGCGAGCATGAGGTAAAACAATCTAACAGTTTTCAAACGCTTGCGGCGCACAATAACTAACTGGCGAGAAACTCCGCCAAACAATAAAAGATGTGCAAGGACGAAGTTCATTTTATTCACACCAAAAACAACCTCCACTAAGAACAAAGAATGATTTCACCGAGAACGACCTGAAGTTTGGGGGAAGCAAGATGCAGCAAGCCTTAACAATCTGGCAGTGATTTCCCGAAAGCCTCCGCAAATGATTAAAAAAGCACACACATGAAAAGTTGATGGTTTAACCAGCTGCAGAACCCTGAGTAGCAGCCCGACTGCCCTTCAAGCCGTCTCCTTTCTGAGACTCAAACAGCCCCCTACAGGGAGCCGGGGAGAAGCATGTGCGTCGGAAAAATTGTGCTTGTCCCATCTAGTTCGCCAGGGGAAAAGTGATCAAATATGAACTTCAAATCAATCCGTGCAGTGAGTGCAGTGGCACCAGGACCCAGTGACGCTCATTTGAAAGCCACATTTTACTATCCGACCGGGGGATAGGCCCCATTTTCCTTCCATTAGGGTCGAGAATGTCACTGGTCAGACCCCCAGCCCATCTCCTCTCCGATGGGGCACTGAATTCATCCTAAGGGGCTCCTGGTCTGCCTCCTTCATCCCACCCCTCCCACACTGACCCCACATCATGGCAGGGGTACGTCAAAGTCCCTGTCAGGGGAGTAAAAAGGCCCACGTGGTCCCTTCGGTGCAGGAGGCCCCCCAGCCCTTCAGGGGCCTCCAACCCTTCAAAAGGGCCCCTTATTCATTATGTGGACCCCGATTCATCCGAAAGTCAAGGAATATCCGTCAGATAAGGACTCTAGGCTTCCTCATCACATTCTACAAGGGGTCTCTATCATTATGCTTTACGCCTCTGGCCCCTGTCTGTTGCCTTTTCCCTTTACATGTTTCCCTCTCTCGCAGCAGTAGAAGGCGGCCCGACCCTAGTCCCTGTCCGCCTTCTTTCCCCTCTTTCGCCAGTTAAGGCGGTAAAACGAAGCACACGACTAAAGCCGCCTTCACTCTGGTACCAGCCAAAGGAGGTGAGACCTGGCGCACACTGCAGCCGTTCTCTCTGACACATTGTACTGGAATTCAGTGGCCATCCCCTACTTGCCATTTCTTCTCTCCCACCAGGACAGGGGGGACATAATTCTACTAATTTCCCCTCTTAAACAATGGAAAAGTAGTTCGACCCTGCCCGTGCTGAAACCTTTCCCTTCTCCCATGGGGTGTGGAAATCAGATCAGCGCGCGCCCGAGACCTTTCCCTTCCTTGACTAGGAAAAGCAGAGCCGAGTCAGGGGAGTTGTAAGGGCCCCTGTACTGAAGGGGGCGCTCAAATCCTTCATGGGCCCCCCTACCCTTAAGCCCAAAGCATTTACATATTTGTGATATATTGGAGACTCGGGGTACTTTGTCACATTCTATCAGAGGGCACATCATTTTGCGTTACGCCACTGGTCGGAGCTCAGCTCAACTGTCACCTTATATCTTTCCCACTACGAAAAGGAGCGCAAACCCTAGCCCTCTTCCTGCCACCTTGCTCTGTTCCTACCAGGAAATGGAGGTCAGGCTCTCTCCCCTCTCCCCTCTCCCCAAGACACATTCTCGGTTTCCCTGAAAAAATCTATTTAGCATATGGTCAGAATTAAAACAAGAAGCAAAGAAGCTAATGCAGACGGCCCTGTAATACACACCCACCCCTGCTCCTCAAATTACTGGAAGTTCTATTAGTTGCTAAACACAAACATTCAAAGTCCAGGAACTAACTACTTAGGGTCCACGTAAACTGTTCCCCCAACCCACTTAGGAGCTGGATTTATTTTTTAGGAGTACACAGCGTCTTCTAGTTCTTCTTACTTTTTGTATGAGTTTTGCTGAAAAAAAACAACAATGCTGTAAACAACTCGAGCTGTTAACGGAGTCATGCATTTGCCTTTTTAAACAGAACACTACCACTTTCATCAGGGAGAAGCTCAGGGACAGATTAGAATGTGGTACCTTGGTATACAAAGGTCTCAGTCCACTATCCATCCATGCACATTATCACGTAAATCCATTCATTTATAATTTCGAACATATGTTAAAACCTGTCCATCGTTCATCTATTGGTGCGTCCGTTTATCTATCCATACATTTACCAATCCAATATATCCATTAATTTAAATCTGTGTAACCCATCAGTCCAATGCCATCCACCCACCCATGCCCCGTAGATTGATTGATTAAGTAATTAATTCATTCATTTTTTATGTTGGAAATCCACAAAGGCGACAGCACAGTACCTGCATGATATAATCCGCGTTACTTCCACAGCAGTTTGCCGCAGCCCATTGCCTGGAACTTCACTTCAGAGTATAAAACACAGCCGTGTAAACGATTAAAACGCAAAAAAGCAGGTTCTTTATCCTGTGTTTAATGGAGTTGTCAATGGTTGAAAATACAATGCAACCTTTCAGTTTGTATTACAGCTTTCTCATAATCGTTGTGGGACAGGCTCCAATCCCAGGTCTGGGTCAGGTAAACGGATATAATCTGCAGGCGAATCTGCCATCTAACCCTTGTAAATGAATTCCAAACACACAATCCAAGTTTACCCACAAAACAAAGAGGTTCCCTGCGCTTGGTCCGAGTCACCTGCAGCCTCGCGCTCGGAGACTATAGCCTGCCTCGTGAGAGGAACTGTAGCACTAGACAGCGCTGTGGTCAGCCGAGTGTGCAGGGGCAGCACCGGTCAGCACAGTGGTCAGCTGAGTGTGCTAGGCCGGGGTTCAGGGGGCAGCACTGGATAGCACGGTGGGCAGCTGAGTGTGCAAGGCACCGGACAGCACTGTGGTCAGCTGAGGGTGCTAGGCCAGAGTTCAGGGGGCAGCACTGGACAGCACAGTGGTCAGCTGAGTGTGCAGGGGCAGCACCAGGCAACACAGTGGTCAGTTGAATGCGCTAGGCCAGAGTTCAGGGGGAGTACTGGGCAGCACAGTGGTCAGCTGAGTGTGTCAGGTTCAGGAGCTGCCCTTTCCTTTAGCCGCTGTCCGCGGTGGAGTGAGTGTGCTGAAGTGTAGGCTGGGTGCCCTGCTCCCTCTCCTCGCCTGCCTCTCTGATGTGCCGGGGAGTGAGAAGGGAGGAGGGGACAGCTGCTCTCCACTTCTCCTGTTTCGCGGTGGGCGGCTCTGTGGGGAGGTTCTGAGAGAAAAGGTGCCGTGGGAGACTGCCCGGGACCAGGGGCTGCCCTGCCTGGCTGCCGAGGGCTGCGTTCTCACGTGGCCTCACACACAGTCAGGAGCACCGGTAAAGACATTTCCCCGCGGATCAAAGGCATTTCTGATCAAACGGGAGGGGTGGTGAGGGGAGCTTTCCAGGGAAAACCAGCGAGGTTCTCGCCGTCCCAGAGTCAGACGCTGCACAGGTGACAATCGATTTTTAAAAGAAAATATACTTTGGCTACTCACCTTCCTAAGATTACTTTTTTTCTTAAACAAAGCTCCACATTTGACCTGTTACGGTCATACTTCATTTGCCACTGCTTAAAAAATAAACTTGCTAATCCCGCGTTGGGCGAAAGTGCAGCATATTCATTTTCTCACTCTAAAGACCAAACCTGTCAAAATGCTTTTCTAGGAAGAGCCATTTTACTGACATTACTCAAATGTATTCCCTTTTTAGAGACGTTTTAAGAACATTTTATGGATCACGCAAGAAAGACAGAAAACAGACTGCTGAAAATAATGCGATTGTGTGAAAAGGAACAAAGAACGAAAAGAGTCTGTGGCCCACCGACACTCTAAATGCAGCCACTCCCATTGATCACCATAGTGCCTGTAAACATTCATCCAGCTAACAAGCTGTTAGTACCTAATGTGAGAAGTGGCAGAAAAAAAAGTTTTAGTGCAGTCGCCTGATGGGACAGGATTACACTTCGAATACTTACCGGAAAAAGTAGTCCATTCAATTTGGACACTAAGAAATGTCAATTATTCACCCCAAGAACCAGCTCACGGTCGCATTTCTACTAGAGGGAGTGCAGGTATTCAAAGCACATCAACATCATAACCTTTCCCTGGAGAACGTTTGAGTCAATAACTAAAAACTGGAGCCGGTGGAATTGAGCACTGTACGGCTAAAACCGCTATGTCCCGCAGCGGTTTATAGTGCTATCATTAATTTTAAATTACTTTTAACAAAACTCATAATGAATTATCCAATGTCTGTTTACAGCAAACATGACAACGACAAAGTGAATGGGTTTAACATCGTCCTGCACGCAGCCAAATGTCTCCATTAACATTTTACATGCCATCTGCGCCATCTAACTGTCATCATGGACACACTAGACAGACCTCACGCAAGAATGTCTGTTGTCAGAGCCAAGAATACTAGGGAACTCAATCCCCATTTTCACAAAACAAACTACTGTCCAAACAACAAGTAGCTAAAACGCAACAAAACATTAAAAGACTCACAGCGGGATCCAGTGAATTATATTTCCGTCACTAAAAGTAGGGAGACTCCCTTCATTATCCTTGAAAAGGCGACAGGCCGAGGACCCATGGAATTTGATCCCGCACTGTGCTGTTAGCAAACACATTTCCGAAACAGGTGCATTGACCCCCTGAGCAACTTTACCATATGTTAAAAAGTGAAAGGTAAATTGAGAAGTCACGCAGTTGCTATCTTGTGCCACCCTCACATGTGTATGTTTATCCTTTAAAGCACACACGCTGTCCATGTGGCTACCCTTTTAGCTTGTTGTTTTATTTCACTGAGCTGAGTGTTGTTACCCAGTATAGCGCATTGAGTTCATGGATTGGACCCTTCAGAATGGAACCTTTCTCTCACCATGGGTTGCACTGGGGTGTAAATCTGAACATGTCACTCAATGTAAAATAAAAAAAAAGAAAGACTAGATTTAGTCCATCAATAAATGAGGTAATGCTACCAGTGTCAGGTAAAGACCTTCATAACACATTTCCTTCTGGGACCGGTCCATTTGTGAACATAAAACAAGTTATGGCTGAACATCAGCAATAGCAATCTGTAAATTGTGAGCGGGGCGCTGTACAATCTGCAAGCCTATTCTGAGATGAATATTTTCATAGTTGCCTAATTGATTAATGTTGGTAGCTACTATAGCGTGGCGTCTCCCTTTTATAAACAATAACACGTGGATAATACTGCTCTAGCTGCTAAGCCAAAATAAACCTGATTGAGAATCTCTTAGTTTGAGAGGCATGACTATTGACTATTGCCCAATGAATAGTGTGTTCAACCTATCATTATATGGAGCTTTTCATTCTCATTCTTATAACAAATTTACACCACCAGTAAATTTAATATGAGCCTATACTACTTAAATCCGACTACACCATCCATGGAGCAGAAGACGTTGAGAGAGATACTCAGCATGAATCATGCAACTGGCCCTCTGTTGAGACCTGATTTTGTACCACAGTTTTCACATTTTTCTTAGAGGTGAGCTGACTGGCATGGCTCGCACTATGCATTTGTACCCACAATTCCTCGCAAACCTGAAACTTTGACTAAAGAAAAACATTTTCCTCACATTTCTGTGATGGAACGACTGGAATCTGCAAGAATCCTCAAACTTCCTTCAACCAGGCATTCACCGAGATCTCTCGATACAAATGGTACCACACTTGTGTGGGTAAACCTTGTGCACGTAACAGGAAAAGGCCCAAAAAACAACACAAATGCATCACATTTTTCCACTGAAAACTGACCTTTTTTCCAATGTGGATAGCTTGAGATTTTGCATTTTAGGTCAGCTGGCACAAAGAGAAACCTAGCCTGCCTGTACATTTTTTAAAACTAGATGCATAGGTGTATCCATGGTGGGCTGACTTGCTTGGCTCTCACCACATTTTTTTACCCAGAATCCCTTGCAAACCTCAATATTTGACTAAAAAACTCAAATTTGCCTCACATTTCTGTGATGGAAAGTTCAGTAATCTGTGGGAGCATCATACTTTCTTCTACCTGGCAGCCCACCAGGTCTCCCGATAAAAATGGTACTTAACTTGTGTGAGTAGACCTAGGGGGTCATTCTAACCCTGGCGGTAAAAACCGCCAGGGCGAATGACCGCGGTAGCACCGCCAACAGGCTGGCGGTGCACTGCTGGGCATTCTGACCGCGGCGGTTCAGCCGCGGGCAGAAACGGAAAGTCGGCGGTGTACCGCCGACTTTCCGCTGCCCTTGAGAATCCTCCATGGCGGCGGAGCGCGCTCCGCCGCCATGGGGATTCTGACACCCCCTACCGCCATCCTGTTCCTGGCGGGTCTCCCGCCAGGAACAGGATGGCGGTAGGGGGTGCCGCGGGGCCCCTGGGGGCCCCAAAAAGAATTTCAGTGTCTGCCTAGCAGACACTGAAATTCGCGACGGGTGCTACTGCACCCGTCGCACCTTCCCACTCCGCCGGCTCCATTCTGAGCCGGCGTCCTCGTGGGAAGGGTGTTTCCCGCTGGGCTGGCGGGCGGACTTTCGGCGGTCGCCCGCCAGCCCAGTGGGAAACCCAGAATGACCGCCGCGGTCTTTTGACCGCGGTACGGTCTTCTGGCGGTTCCCGCTTGGCGGGCGGCTACCGCCGCCCGCCAAGCTTAGAATCACCCCCCTAATGCCCTTGACAGAAAACGGACCAGAATGCAATATGGAAGCTTCACATTCTTCCACTGAAAATTGTCATTTTTATTCAAATGTGGGTAGTTTTAGATTTTGGACTTTCGCTCAGCTGGCACCAAAGGAAACCTAGCCAAACTGTAATTTTTTTGAAAAAAGACACCTAGAGGTATCCAGGGCGGGGTGACTTGCATGGTTCTCACCACATTGTTTTACCCAGAATCCCTTGCAAACCTCAAACCTTGACTAAAAAACACATTTTCCTTACATTTCTGTGATGATAAGTTCTAGAATCTATGGAGATCCTGAAACATCCTTCAACCAGGCATTTCCCTAGGTCTCCCGATAAAAATGGTACCTCACTTGTGTGGGTAGACCTAGTGCCCTGCAACAGGAAACAGCCCAAAATGCAACATGGACACCTCACATTTTCCACCAAAAACTGACCCTTTTTTCCAATGTGGGTAGCTCTTGGTTTTGGACCCTTGCTTAGCTGGCACCAAAATAAACCTAGCTAGCCTGAACATTTTTGAAAACTAGATTTCGCCACAAAGCCCTGGATTGGCTCACCTCCTTCCTCTCTGAAAGAACCCAAATAGTCCGCCTCCCTCCTTTCCGGCCTAAAGTCACCAAGATCATCTGTGGGGTCCCCCAAGGATCCTCCCTCAGCCCCACCTTTTTCAATATCTACATGACTCTTCTCGCCAACATCATCCACCCCCATGGCCTAATCCATCATTTCATACACTGACGATACCCAGCTCATCATCTCCCTCACGAGGAACCCAACTACTGCCAGGAATAACCTACACGCCGGACTCCTCACCATCGCTAAATGGATGACAGCAAGTCACCTCAAACTGAACTCAGAAAAAAATGAGTTCATCATCTTCAGTCCCAACAAGACAGCATGGAACAACTCCTGGTGGCCCACCCCCCTTGGACAACGCCCACCACCCAAGCACGCAATCTTGGCATCATATTGGACTCATCTCTCTCCGTGACTCAGCAAATCAATGCCACATCATCCTCCTGCTTCAACACCCTTCGCATGCTACATAAGACCTTCAAATGGATTCCTTTAGGAACAAGAAGAACGGTCACTCACGCCCTCATAAGCAGAAGACTGGACTACGGCAACGCCCTCTACGCAGGGACTACAGCCGAGCTTCAGAGAAAACTCCAGCGAATCCAGAACACAGCCGCACGTCTCATCCTCAACCTCCCTCGCCACAAACACATCTCCGCCCACCTCAGACCCCTACACTGGCTGCCCATCAACAAAAGGATAATTTTCAAAATACTTGTCCATGCTCACAAAGCCCTCCACGACACCGGACCAGCCTACCTCAACGAACGAATCAACTTCCACAAACCAACTTGAGAGCTCCGCTCCACCAACCTCGCCTCGCTACAGCCCCCCGCATCAAACGCACCACCTCCGGCGGCAGATCCTACTCCCACCTCGCCGCCAAAACCTGGAACTCCCTCCCCACCAACCTACGGAAGACCCAGAACTTGCTAACCTTCAGAAAGCACCTCAAGACATGGATTTTTGAGCAGTAACCCCCCCCCCCCCAGTACTTTGAGACCCTACAGAGTGAGTAGTGTGCTTAAGAAATTTGATTGATTGATTGATTGATTGATACCTAGTGATATCCAGGATGGGCTGACTTGTGTGGCTCTCACCACATTTTTTGATCCAGAATCCCCTGTAAACCTCAAACTTTGACTAAAAACACATTTCCTCACATTTGTGTGATGGAAAGTTCTGGAATCTGCAGGCAGTCACAAGATTCCTACCACCAAGCATTCCCCCATGGCCACTGAGCCTGGTACCAAAAACACAGATGCCGCCCTTACAAAACCAGGTTGTTTTGTGATAGATAATTTTGATGTCTCCTGTTAGACTTTTCATCCTTGGCGTGGTCTCCCTTAACTTTTTGCCTCTGTTTCTCAGGTTGTTGATGTGTGCTGGACTCTGATTTTGCTGTTTTTGTTACTCTGGGCAATTCACCACTGCTAACCAGTGCTAAAGTGCAAGTGCTCCTTTACAAAATGTGTATGTAATTGGTTCATCCATGATTGGCATATTTGATTTACTAGTAAGTCCCTAGCACAGTGCACTAGAGGTGCCCAGGGCCTGTAAACCAAATGCTACTAGTGGGTCTGCAGCACTGGTTGTGCCACCCACATAAGTAGCCCTGTAATCATGTCTCAGACCTGCCACTGCAGTGTCTGCGTGTGCAGTTTTAACTGTAAATTCAACTTGGCAAGTGTACCCACTTGCCAGGCCTAAACCTTACCTTTTCTTACATATAAGACACCCATAAGGTAGGCCCTAGGTAGCCCCAAGGGCAGGGTGCAGTGTATGGTTAAGGTAGGACATATAGTAATGTGTTTTATATGTCCTTACAGTGAAATATTGCTAAATTCATTTTTCACTGTTGCAAGGCGTGTCCCTCTCACAGGTTAACATGGGGGCTACCTTTAAATCTGATTAAAGTGTAGATTCCCCTTGGGAGCGGATGGACATGTGGAGTTTGGGGTCTCTGAGCTCACATTTTAAAAATACATCTTTTAGTAAAGTTGATTTTAACATTGTGTGTTTGAAAATGCCACTTTTAGAAAGTGAGCATTTTCTTGCTTATACCATTTCGGTGACTCTGCCTGTTTGTGGATTCCTTATCTGGGTCAGTTTGACAGTTGGGCTGGTTGCACCTCACACTAGACAGTGACACAAAAGGGAGCTGGGGTGTAGTCTGCATTTCCTGATGAACCATCTGTGCTAGGAGGGAGGGGAGGAGTGGTCACTCACACCTGAAAGTGCTGTGCATGTCCTCACACAATGCAGTCTCCAACCCCCTGATGAGTGTCTGGGGCCTGGCCTGGGAAAGGCAGGATTTCACATTCAAGAGAGACTTTGCTTTGAAGTAGGCCTACTTCAAAGGAGAAATTGGGTATAAGAAGGGCACCCAAAACCACAGACTTTAGAACACTTCCGGAAACCAAGAGGAACCTCTGCCTGGAGAAGAGCTGAAGAGCTGAGGAAGAAGAGCTGCCCTGCCTGTAACTGTGCTTTGTGGAGCTATCCTGCAGTTGCTGCTTCTGCCAGAGTAAGAGGGCAAAGACTGGACTTTGTGTGTCTTCCATCTTGTGAAGATCTCCAAGGGCTTGATTTAGAGCTTGCCTCCTGTTGTTTGAAGTTTCAGGGATAGCAAAGACTTCTCTCTGCCAGCACCTGGAGTCTCTGGAGAGACTCCTACTCTGCCAAGTGGTGCCCATCCAGTTCCTGGGACCTTGAAAGGAGAAGCTGGCAGCCTAAGAGGAAGAAATCCACGCAAAGAACGCTGTGCGGGAAAAGATCGACACAACTCCGATCTGTGGCGGAAAAATCGACACGCCGCCTGCTTCGTGGCTGAAAATCGATGCTCACCTGCAACGCGACTGAAGAATCGATGCACAGAGCTGGAGAATTGACGTGCAGCATCGCTGACGGAGGCTGGTGAGATTGCAAACCGCGCTGCGTGGTTTTCGGATCTTCGTGCAGCTGGATTTCTGATGCTAACACTGCTGGGCATGTAAAAACAACGCAAGGCCTGCAGGACCCAAGAGTGCTGACCGGATCGATGCATCACCCTCCTGCAGAGAGAAGAAACGATGCGCCCGACCCGACGAAAGGAGAAACGACGCAAGGTCTCGCTCGTGAGTGAAATTGATACATCGCAAGCCCTTTTTGACGCACATTCGGTTATTTTTAACGCACCCAAGGTACATTTTCACGCTAACAGTGTTAGTTTGTGTTTAAAACTACATGAAGACTCTCTTTTTGCTTTTTAATTGATAACTTGACTTGTGTATTGTGGATTATTGTCGTTTTGGTCTTGTTTTATTTAGATAAATATTCTCTATTTTTCTAAACCTGTGTTGTGTCATTTTGTAGTGTTTTCATTAAGTTACTGTGTGTGTTGGTACAAATATTTACACCTAGCACTCTGAAGTTAAGCCTACTGCTCGTGCCAAGCTACCAATGGGGTAAGCAAGGGTTAGCTGAGGGTGATTCTCTTTTACCCTGACTAGAGTGAGGGTCCTTGCTTGGACAGGGGGTAACCTGACTGCCAACCAAAGACTCCATTTCTAACATCTCCACAATAGATTTTTGGCCCTTCTCTGTTGCAGGCACTTGGTCCACCCACATAAGTGAGACACCGTTTTTCTTGGGAGATTTGGGAAAATGCAAGATTGGTTTCTGCACCAACCCCATTTTGAGCGTAAGACCCCAAAATATCTTGGACTCCTCTGGCGATGTGGGGGTCCACTGGCATGCCTTAGCCAGGGTACTAGAGGGCTTCCATGCTCACTCAGAAATAGTTTGGCAATGTTCTCAAAGAAGTCAACATCCAAAAAGAGATGGATGCAGACAATTGGCAAAAAGTTGACCGTATAGACTTTACATCCAGCATTGCAGGTGAAAGGTGGAATTTGAGGCTGAACTAAATTAGGGGGCTGCCAAGAGAGCACTCCGTCTGTGCTTGCCACTGCACAACGTTTGATCACTGGGTTGGTCTAACCTGCTATTGTTGTCTGGCTGCACAGATTGTTTTTGGGAACTGACAGCATGCCTGTCATCATCGTTTCCCCTCTGAATCAGTGGCAAAGGAGTCGTTGGGACTCCATCGACTAGAAACTCACTTTCTGATTCTGCTCAATTTTCCTCTCCATCAGATGGTCTCTCAGTATCTGCTGTCTCTGATCCTGCCTCAGAGCTGTTCTCCATAGCCTGAGTTAGAGCTTGAGCAGCAGTCATCCAACGAGACACCATCTCTGCTACTGGCTAAAACGGTCCTTCTAAAACACTATCCGAAGTATATGGCAGATATATTGTTCAGAAACTGTTGGTGGGTGTGTGTGAGTGATGTGTGCAACAGTAAATAACGTTGGTCATCTTACCTTGTCTTCTTCTTTTAATTAACAGGCACTCCAGAGACACTCAAATGCAAAAAAACACAGTATTACTTCATCTGGCCACATACCCATCATCACAACCTTTAGAGCTGGTGGTGCCCAGTGCAACAATAATTTTTGTAACTTCCCCTTCCATTACTTCCTCCTTGGATTCCCTCAGCAAAAGTGCCCTTCATATATTCATAGCTCCTCTCGCATATACATTCCAGTTGTTTCAAAGAGCAGATAACAGCTGGCTTTAATAATCTAACCAGCTATTCACATAAAAAAGAGATCTGTTCTTTACAGCAGGCATATAAACCTTCTGCGCTAATTTATTGCTGCCTGGAAGCTATATATCTCTAAATACATATATAAATATTTGTCTTATTGAGATGTCTTTCTTTATATTGATATATATATATATATATATATATAGAGAGAGAGATTCTCTCTCTCTCTCTCTTTATATATATATATATATATATACATATATATATATATATATATACATATATATTCACTGAAAAAAAACAACGGTTACATGGACGTTATAGTGAGGTTCTCAATTTACTCGTACGGAATCATAGATATACAGAAGTTACTCCTAGAGTTCTTTTAAGTAGCTAAAACCCACGCCCTAAGATACCTATAACTCATGCCCTCACCATGCACAGTTGCGCATCCATGATTTTACTACAAATGTTGCAGTGAGAATATGAAAGATGGCATGTAATATGTCCTCAATTATATAAAATGTGGAGTAATTATCTGTGCATGGCGAAGGTGTGAATTATAGTTACCTTAGGGCACGAGATTTAGTGCTAAGGGGCTAAGGTGTCCCTACCAGGGCCCCTTTTATTTATTTTAACTTTTTTTCTGGGACTCAGCTCAAGACAAGTCCCAAGATAACTGCTGGGTTCCTGGTTTGAATTATTGGCAGCCAATCAGAGCTGTGCATTTCCCTGCACAAGCTCGTCTTTTTTTTCATGAATATTTTGTGGCCAGAGATATACAAACCTGAATTTCCCTAAATTTCTCAAAAACTTCTGAACGGCCTTACACCAATTAAGAAAAAGCACAATCTGCTTTCTGGCATCTATCTTTCTGCTAAATTTGGTGTAATTACGTCCAGCGGTTCAGGCTGTAGACGTGTTGACAGATCCTATGGGAATTAAAAGGGGATGCCAAGGAACAAGAGCAGCTCTCCTGTCTTATATGTAAGGAAAAAATATGATAATAAAATATTCCTATTATATAAAGAAGGAAATACCTTTATTGTATATCAAAAAAGCAAGCCCACAATGTCTATAAAATAACAAATAACATCCCTCCAACATCAAATATATAAATAACAACACTACATAGACACAAACACAACATATAAGACAACATTCACCCAACTATATCAAGGACGGACACACATATATTGAAACTCACAATACCCCAAAAAATAAAGAAAACAACCTAAGTGAATAATTTCTTCAAAGGAATGATATACACAAAACTTCAATACCGCTCAAATTTGAAAGAAACACAAAACATTTCATTTTACTTATTTTTGGTGGTTACGTATAGTTAGTTGTCCGATTCATTCGTTGTTCATTCCACCAATCTCACTTTTCTCTTCACAGTTGTGTATCACATCCTTGTCTATACACTCAACTTTAGTGTTCCATCACCAGTTTGTGTGTCACATCAATCTTCGAGATGTGTATCCAGTTTTCTTATATTTAGCAGATCCCAAAACTTTGTTTTTTTTGCCAACAAATATTTTTTAGTTCTTGAGCTGACACCAAGTCCTAGTGCTGTCTCCTTCCAAACAACACATCCAGTTTTGGTATGTCTTCGTCTAAACACTCAACTTTGATACTCAGTCGCATTATTTCTTGAGCTGGCACAGGGTTACAATGCTGTCTCTTTCCATATAACACATCCAACTTTGGTATATATTCATCAAAACACCCCACTTTTGGTACTCAGTCACCTTTGGTACTTAGTCGCCAAAGCGCATTTCAGTGGATTCCGAACTCTCAATATATACACTCTGAACCACCTTCCTCAGGGCTAAGATGTAGTAAGCACAAAAGGCCCACTAATCCATCTAGTGTGAGAGAATAAAAGGATATGTACTTAGATAATTATATCGATGTCCATAAAATCTTTTAGTGATGTCAATATATTCAGTCCCAACCAGTGGCAACTAATATAACCGATCAGTGGATGTGAATACTTATGCCATAATGGCTAAGACACCCAAAAGAGTATAGCAGTGAAGTGAGTCTACCGAACCATAAACTGTATAGTGAACATCAAAGAGAAGAACAGAGAAATTACCACAAAACTATACGCGTAAAAACTCCCAAAGAAATACACCACCACCAAGCAAAGAAAACATTCAATAAAAATAAAAATAAAAATGAATATCTGTACTAAGTGAAGTCTCTCCCTCACATAGTGAGTCCTGTATTTCTTATTCCAGCTTTCTATAAACAAAAATAGAAAATGATAAGAACCAAGGAGGCCAAGAGTCACATAAGCCTATAATTTAAAGAAGTTATGTATCCTACACAAAGTATAGAAAGAATGTCAAAATAGCATTGCTATCTAGAGGAAATAGCGTTAATTGCAATATGCTCTAAATATATAAAAAACAAGGCTCCGGAATCCAGTAAAAACAGAATAACTGGCCTATAAACAACCAGACCGTAACTCCTTGTTAAACACAAACTTTCCACTAATAGCAACATAACGCGCTCGTATTGAGCCAAAGACCCATTTGTTTAGGAAACGTCTTACCTTGAATGTGACGGATGATCAAAATACCACTGCTCGCATATTCTGAGCGCTCTCAGACCTGTAATAGGGGTCAATTTTGAAAACGCGTCCTTCTTAAATACACTGCAAACAAGGCTGTAGGAAGGACTAAACATAAAAGAAGGACTCTTCATCGTGAGAGGCTCATACATCTCACAACCATGGCAGCCAACTTAGCAAGTGTAAACAGGTTTAAAGAGAATACAAATCAAAATAATATGACCTAACCGGTGATCCTACAATAAAGGCAAAATACCTAAAACAATGTGATACACCCAAAACAAACCTGAGAGAGACTCTCAACACCTAAATCTAAAAAACTCTAACTGTATAACCCATTAAAGAAATTTGTTTGCTGCATCGCCTAACCCTAGAAATGTTAGTCAATAGTACTTTCAGGTAAATAGTCCTACCACAAAGTTACATGATAAGGTCCTACTCAGAATATCTAAATAGTAAGGTATACCTAGAAGAACTAAAAACTAAAAAAACTAAAAAAAACTAAACATTATTTAAGACATTTATTTAATTATTTTTCTAAAATAAATTTAAATTATTACTGGGGTCCAGCTAATTTACATATTTACACATGTTTGGGGGACTAATTGATAATTTGATTCCCTTGCTCATTAAGATGGTAAGTGGGGAATGTACAGTTACATGAGTTAGCAAACATCACTGTTGCCAACAGTATTTGTGCCTAAATGTTGGCATGTGTACCTTTCACTTTTGTGATATCATTTACATTACTGTTTCACATATCAACCTGTCTTCATGTGATGATGTTTGATTCCATCACATAAGTGTGCATGCAAAAATATATATTGGAAAATAGTTATATGTGATGGGTACACAGTTCATGTGTTACCACAGACAGGAGTGTGTAAACATTGGTTGTGTGGATCACACATACCCTAATCCACTACTCACTGTTATTTGTCATGTCCAATTGAAGAATCAATTAAGGATAACAGATAGTCCTACAGTAATTATTCACACCGTGCATTTCCATGCCATTAATGTGGAATTATTAATCTTAGTGATATGTACATGTTTATTGGTGAAGGTTCATTAACTGACTGTTGACATTGATCAGGGAGTAACATGCAGACATGTGGGAATCATATGTGAGTGTGCACACTCAGTATTACATTGGAATTTGTGTTTGCTTGAAAAAAGGTACAGTGATGTGCTTTCCCACTGAGAAAGAGATTTAACCACCTCTTCAGGAGTTTCCCTGAGCCTCAACAATATTCAATGGACTATTGCCATTTAGTTATGCAGTGCTAGAATGATGTTCTCAACAGTACCAATTGCAACTGGTGATTTGCCTGGGCCCAGGTGGTTCATTGTGCTGTGGATATTTGTAGGCAAATCTCCCAGAAATTTTGAGCAGAGTGTCTCCAGTGTACTGTTTTGTGTGACATATTTTATATAGAGAAGCTACATTAGTACAACTTTCATAATACTATTTTGACAACAGAGATATTAGGAAGTTACAATTTGGAAGTTTCTACAGTGTGTCATTAGTTTTTCCATGTCACCTACTTCTTGCTACTGTACATCTTTCTGCAACTTAACTGTATTATTTGTCCATCATTTCATCGTGATGTGGTATTAGATATGTGAATGTTTGCTTATTGCAAGGCCTTGTGTGGAATCTGTAGGAATACATTTGGCATTGGCATACTGTTTGATGACAACAGGTTACTGAGGTATGCCACAAGAGCCAAACCATTCAAGGTGAAAAGGTTTCCTACTTGATGCATGGGTGTTGTGATTGCACAACTTCACTAATGCAGTCTGTGATACTGACTTTACTGTGGGCAACTGTTTGCAGTTCTTGTAGCATGCATATGGAACCACTTTGGTGGACTTTGTAGCTGGGGTCTACTGTACATTATAGTAATGTTCTATGATCCAAACTGTTGGTCAAGTGTGTTCTGGCACATGCAATGACCCAATTTGTATTTGGCATTTCAGCATCCCAGGCAAGTGGAGAAGACAGGGCCAATATCTGTGGGGAAGCAGCTGGCCATGGTACCTTTGGTCGTGACACTACAGACACGGAGGGACCAAGAGGCCCAGTGGGTGAGGGGAGGGCCATGGAGGACACAGACTCTACATCATGGTGGCCTGCAGGTAGGGGGGATATAGTAGTAAAGATTTGCCTTACCAGAGTCCAGCCCTCCTGCTACTCCTGCGAGGCTCTCAGGATGCATGTTCGCCAAGACTTTCTCCTCCAATGTTGTTAGTTGTTGGGGAGGAGGCGGGGATCCACCGCCAGTCCTCTGTACAGCAATCTGGTGTCTGGATACCACGGAACGTACCTTCCCCCGTAGGTCGTTCCACCTCTTTCTGATGTCATCCCGTGTTCTTGGATACTGTCCCACTGCGTTGACCCTGTCGACGATTCTCTGCCATAGCTTCATCTTCCCATCAACGGATGTCTGCTGCACCTGTGATCCGAATAGCTGTGGCTCTACCCGGACGATTTCCTCCACCATGACCCTGAGCTCCTCCTCTGAAAACCTGGAGTGTCTTTGAGGTGCCATGATGTGGTGTGGGTCATGTGTGAGGTGCTGTCTGTTGTTATGTGTGAGGGGATGTGTTGTGTGTTGTTTGAGGTGCGTGGATGTTGTATAAGTGATGGTGTTGTGTGTCTGTGGATGCTGGTGTTGTGTCCGCTAATCTCTCTCTAAGGCCTTCTTTCAAATTTTTGGTTGTAAGGGTTTGTGGGTGATGTGGGTGTGTGCTTTATATTGGATTGGGTGTGTGTGGTGTGTGTATGTGTGTCAGGTGTGTGTATTTTGAATTGTCTAATGTGGTTGTGTTTTGTAAATGTGTGTGTATTTTGAGCACGGAGGTGTGTACCACCAATGGATTACCGCAGTTGAAAGACCGCTGTGTTGATTCGTGGGTCGTGATAGTGTTGGCGTATTCTTGTTGGCGTGACGGTGTGGATTTTGGTATCGCCAGTTTATCACTGACCTTTGGTGTGGCAGACTTGTGTCGGTGTCTGTATTGTGGCGGATTCCGAGCTGTGAGTCCTAATACCTGTATCGGAATCCCGCCACCGCAACGGTATGTTGGCAGTCTTCAGCACGGAGGAAAGCGGGATTTACCGCCAGGGTTGTAATGACGGCCTATGTGTGGTGGTAAAGTGCTCAGGTATTTGAATGTCTTTGCATCTTCTAAAGGCAGCAGGATAGTCACTGGTAGCTTTTGTAGTGTGTGCTATTAGGCATTTTAAAGTAGATATAGCTGGTTGCTGTCCTGTGAGGTGTCCAGGTACTTTAGGAAGTACATCTTTTACATTTTTTGTAGTGGGCTCTTGGAAACTAGTGCTTGCCTCTTTTAAATGTTGAAGTACTTGGCTTACGTCAATATTGTTGACATTTTAGAGGTGGTTGTGTTCTCTACTCTTAATAACATCATTTGTCATAGTAGCCTGCCTATAACATGTATTAAAGTAGCATTTTATAGATTTGCAATTAACATTCTCTGTGCTTGTGCTTTCTTGGTTGTACTTGTAGCCCATGTGCAAGAGTAATTGTTTCCCTTTCTGTTATGTGATTAATTGTGATCTTTCTGTCATTCTGGTTGGAAATATTTTAATAGTATATTTAAATAAACTGTAGTTATTTTATTTTTCCATTGATAACGCACATTAAATATTACACCCATTGGTTTGTGTTCTATACTTACATATCTGTTGTTGATTGTAATTGCATTTCTTTTTTTTGATTTCAGTTGAAGGTCTTGTAATGTGTATCATGTACTTTATTTTCTGTTGGGAGGAATTTTTTTTTTACATTATATTGTGAATGTTTATTTGTGGGTAGCTTGTAGGGGCTGACGGTGTTTAGTTTTGTCTTTTTTCACATAAAGTTTAGCTGATATTTAACCTTTTCGCTGACATGCCTTTTCCCCCTCAGGTGCCAGGCCTTTTTTGGCTATTTGGAGCAGTTCATGCTTAGGCCCTCATAACATTTACTCCACATAAGCTACCCATGCCACATTTGTGTCCTTTTTGTCCAACATCCTATGGATTCTAGAGGTACCCAGACTTTGTGGGTTCCCCGGGAGGAGACCAAGAAATTAGCCAAAATACAGCAAATTGTTTTTTTTTTTCAAAAACATCAGAAAAAAGGGCTGCAGACGAAGACTTGTGGTTTTTTGCATGAAAATGGCAGCAACAAAGGGTTTGTGGTGCTAGAATCACCATTTTCCCACCTTTCAGGAACAGGCAGACTTGAATCAGAAAACCACATTTTTCAACACAATTCTGGAATTTTACTGGGACATACCCGATTTTTACTATATTTTGTGCTTTTATCCTCCTTCCAGTTAGTGACAGGAATGTGTGTGACACTAATGCTGGATCCTGAAAAGCTAAACATTTCTGAAAGGTGGAAAAATTCTGAATTTATCAAGGGCTCATTTGTGTAGATCCTACAAGGTTTTCCTACAGAAAATACCCGCTGGAATAAAAAAAATGAAATTGAGGTAAAAAAACATCCATTTTTCTCCATGTTTTACTCTGTAACTTTTTCCTGCAATGTCAGATTTTTTAAAGCAATATACTGTTACGTCTACTGGACACTTCTTGTTGCGGGACATATAGGGCTTGTAGGTTAATCAAGAATCCTAGGTACCCAGAGCCAACAAATGAGCTGTACATTGCAATGGGTTTTCATTGTAAACCGGTTATACAGCAATTAATTTGTTGAAATATAAAGAGTGAAAAATAGGTATCAAGGAAACTTTTGTATTTCCAAAATGAGCACAAGGTAAGGTATTGAAAAGCAGTGGTTATTTGCATATTTCTGAATTCCGGGGTCCCCATATTAGCATGTGAATTACAGTGCATTTCTCAAATAGACGTCTTTTTTACACACTGTCTTACATTTGGAAGGAAAAAATGTAGAGAAAGACAAGGGGCAATAAAACTTGTTCTTCTATTCTGTGTTCCCCCAAGTCTCCCGATAAAAATGGTATCTCACTTGCGTGAGTAGGCCTAGTGCCTGCGACAGGAAATGCAACAAGGACACATCACATTATTACATTGAAATCTGATGTGTTTTTCGCAAAATGCCTAGCTGTGGATTTTGGCCTCTAGTTCAGCTGGCACCTAGGGCAACCTACCAAACCTGTGCATTTTTGAAAACTAGACTCCTAGGGGAATTCACGATGGGTTGACTTGTGGGGATCTCACCAGGTTCTGTTACCCAGAAAGTTCTGGAATCTGAGAGGAGCCACATATTTCCTTCCACCCAGCATTCCTGCAAGTCTTCTGATAAAAAATCTACCTCACTTGTGAGGGTAGGTCCAGTGCCCGCAACAGGAAATGCCCCAAAACACAAGGTGGACACATCACATTTTCCCAAAGAAAACAGGGCTGTTTTTTGCAAAGGGCCTAGCTGTGGATTTTGGCCTCTGGCTCAGACGGCACCTAAGAAAACACACCAAACCTGTGCATTTCTGAAAACTAGACACCTAGAGAATCCCAGGATAGGTTGACTTGTGGGGCTCACACCAAGTTCTGTTACCCAGAATCCTTTGCAAACCTCAAAATTTGGCAAAAAAACACTTATTCCTCACATTTCGGTGACAGAAAGTTCTGGAATCTGAGAGGAGCCACAAATTTCCTTCCACCCAGCATTTCCCTAAGTCTCCCGATAAAAATGGTACCTCACTTGTGTGGGAAGGCCTAGTGACCGCAACAGGAAATGGCCCAAAACACAACGTGGACACATCACATTTTCCCAAAATAAACAGAGCTGTTTTTTGCAAAGTGTCTAGCTGTGGATTTTGGCCTCTAGCTTAGCCGGCACCTAGGGAAACCTACCAAACCTGTGCATTTTTAAAAACTAGACACCTAGGGAAATCCAAGATGGGGTGACTTGTGGGACTGTCACCAGGTTCTCTTACCCAGAATCCTTTGCAAACCTCAAAATTTGGCAAAAAAAAACACTTTTTCCCCACATTTCTGTGACAGAAAATTCTGGAATCTGAAAGAAGCCACACATTTCCTTCCACCCAGCATTCCCCAAAGTCTCCTGATAAAAATGGACCTCACTTGTGTAGGTAGGCCTAGTGCCGGCGAAAGAAAACTCCCCAAAACACTTTTAAGCACGTCAAAATTATCATACAAAACTATCTGTTTTTGCAGGGGGCACCTGCGTTTTTGGTCCGGGGCTCAGCAGCCATATAGGGAAACCTACCAAACCCAAACATTTCTGAAAACTAGGGAGTCCAGAGAGGTGTGACGTGCATGGATCCCGAGTGTTTTCTTACCCAGATTCCTCAGCAAACCGCAAATATAGCTAAAAAATCAAATTTTTCCCACATTTCTGTGTGGAATCACCGCACCGGCACAAATTTCCTACCACCCAACGTTCCCCTCAGTCTCCCGGTAAAAATGATATGTCACTTGTGTAGGTTGGCCAAGTGCCTGTGACAGGGAAGAACCAAAAACATGTAAAAAATGAGGGGGAACCAAAGCGGGTCCAAAAGGGCCCAAAAGTTATTTAAAAAAAAAAAGTTTTAGGCTGACAAGTGGGGCAGATTTGTTATCGGTATAGATGCAACACTGCAGGGTGGTAGGAATTTTATGGCCATACTGGTTGGTAGCCACCACCCCAGTATTTTTTTTTTTTAATTCCCTGGCATCCAGTAGGCTTTCTCCCCCCGGGAGTGGATCGGGGTTAATTGCCCCATCTGCCCACCGGTGGGCAGAACAACTGTGTCCCCATTTAGTTGGGGAGGGGGTATGGCCACCCTCTATTTTGTGAAAAAAAATCTTCCCTGGTGTCTGGTGGGGTTTCTGCCCACCTGGGGGGCAGATGAGCCTTACGAAAACAGGCTGATCTGCCCCCAAGGTGGGCAGAAATGGCCTAAAATAAATTTGTCCCCCAGATGAATTACCCTTGCCCAAGGGGTCGCTCCCCATCTGTAAAAAAAAAACGGAAAAAAAAAATCCATGGTGCCTAGTGGTAAATTTGACTTTGCCTAAGGTGTCATTCCCCGTGCGTGAAACTGACCTAAAAAAAATCCCTTGTGTCTAGTGGTTTCTGCCCCCCTTAGGGGCAGATTGGCCTAATAAAAATAGGCCGATCTGGGGGCAGAAATGGCCTAAAAACTATTTGTCCCCCCAGGAGAGTGACCCTTGCCTAAGGGGTTGCTCCCCTTATCAATGTAAACAAACAAACAAAAATCCCTGCTGTCTAGTGGCTTCGGCCCTCAGGGGGGCATAAAAGGCCTAATAAAGAAATTGCCCCCTGGGTGCGACCCTTACCAAAGAGGTCCCTCCTCTTATGCCAATTTCATTAAAACAAAAAAAAAATCCCTGGTGTCTGCTGGCTTCTGCCCCCCTTGGGGACAGATTGGGCTAATCAATATAGGCCGATCTGCCCCCAGGGGGGCAGAAAAGGCCTAATAAAATTATTGCCCCCTGGAGAGCGACCCTTGCCTAAGGGGTTGCTCCCCTCATAAAACAAAACAAAAAAAAAACAATCCCTGGCGTCTAATGACTTCTGCCCTAATCAATATAGGCCGATCTGTCTCGGGGGGCAGAAAAGGCCTAATAACATTATTCCCCCCTGGGAAGCGACCCTTGCCTAAGGGGTCACTCCACTTACAAAACAGAACAAAAAATCAAACATCCTCTTGCAGATTTAGGTCCTCATTACAACCCTGGCGGTCGGTGTTAAAACGGCGGTAATACCGCCAACAGGCCAGCAGGAAAAAAATGGGATTACGACTGTGGCGGAAACAGCCAACAGAGACAGCCACTTTAACACTCCGACCGCCACGGCGGTAGAAACAAACAGCGTGGCGGACATCGCCAACAGACAGGCGGATGACAATGTACCACCCACCCTATCACAACACGGCTATCCGCCACCTTTTCCGCAGCAGAACCAACGCGAATAAAAACACAGCGGAAACAGTACACAGAAGGGAAAACACTCACCTCTCCACACTTCATGAGGAACCAGGACGCCATGGAGCCCGAACTGCAGATCCTGCCGGCAATGGTCTTCCTGCTCCTCTATCAGGAGCTCCAACGACGGCGGCGACGACCATGGTGAGTACTGCACCTACAACACAGGGGAGGTGGGAGGGGGGAGGTAAAAGAGAGCGAGACACACACGCAACACCCCCACCCTCACCCACAACACCATACACACAAACACATGCTGCAACATTACACATCGACCCCCACCCTCTCTTGAAACACGGAAGGACAAAAGGAAATGATTGTAACGATTGTAATAAAAAGAAATCCATCAATCAAAACTCAAAATCCAGTATATACAATTATGTACACCAACTACACAAGTCCGGATAGTGCACCAATCATTGTCCGTGGACCACTGGGCCCAAAATGCATGGGTGAGGCAAACACTAGATACCTGACTGGAAACGGAGAGAACACTGCTGGGACATAAGATCAAAAATAAACAGGCGTCTCAGGAGGAGGGGGGGCAGGGGGGCACCTCAGCCAGATGAACACACAACACCACTGCTCCCCGAGGGGGCTCCATGCCCATTGATGTATCCTGGGGAGAGCAAAGGCACAGTCTCTCAAGTCTCTCAAGTGATTGGTTTGCCCACTGCTTTATCCTGGGGAGTGCAAAGCCACAGCCTCTCAAGTCTCTCCAGTGGGTGGTTTGACCACTGCTTTATCCTGGGGAGTGCAAAGCCACAGTCTCTCAAGTCTTTCCAGTGGGTGGGTTGCCCACTGCTTTATCCTGGGGAGTGCAAAGCCACAGTCTCTCAAGTGGATAACAGTCTCCACTGGTTCTGGAGGGGACTTTGTGCCCAGAGTGCTTCATCCTGCCAAGGACTGAGGTAGTGGATGAGATACTCCACTGGTTCTGGAGGGGGCTTTGTGCCCAGAGTGCTTCATCCTGCGAAGGACTAGGGTAGTGGATGTGATACTCCACTGGTTCTGGAGGGGGCTTTCTGCCCAGAGTGCTTCATCTTGCCAAGGACTGAGGTAGTGGATGTGATACTCCACTGGTTCTGGAGGGGGATTTGTGCCCAGAATGCTTCATCCTGCCAAGGACTGAGGTAGTGAATGTATCTTTCCCCTGGTTCTGGAGGGGGCTTGGTGCCGAGAGTGCTTCATCCTGCCAAGGACTGAGGTAGTGGATGTATCTCTCCACTGGTTCTGGAGGAGGCTTTGTGCCCAGGGTGCTCCACGTGCATTCTGGCCGCAACAATACACTCGCCTGGGTGTGTGTGCCACGAGATTGCCGAGGTATAGGTAGCTTGATACGCCATGGAGGCAGAGACATACCCCACACAGCTGCAGCTTCGCATTCCATATGCAGGTGACAACTGTGATGACAGTGATGCTTCATGGATGCTGCCCAGGCTCCTGGAACTCACCACCAGCCTCGGACGATTGACCACTGGGGATGGCAGCCATGTCTGTGGTGGTGCCACTGGCTCAGGATGTTGCGGGCCGCTGGCGGTGCTTGCAGCAGTGTCAGTCGCGGTGGTGTTTGCGGCGGGCTCTGTGGCAGCGGTGCTTGCGGCGGGCTCTGTGGCGGCGGTGCTGGCTGCGGGGTCTATGGCGGCGCTGCTTGCGGCGGGGTCTGTGGCGGCGGTGCTAGCTGCGGGGTCAGTGGCAGTGGTGATGGCGGCGGGCTCTGTGGCAGCGGTGCTGGCGGCAGCCTCTGTCGTAGCGGTGCTGGCGGCGGCCTCTGTGGCAGCGGTGCTGGCGGCGGGGTCTGTGGCAGTGGTGCTGGCGGCGGGCTCTGTGGCAACGGTGCTGGGCTCTGTGGCGGTGCAGGTGGCGGTGCAGATGGTGGTCTTCTCCATTGTACAGGTTGGCGTCGACGTGGACAGAAGGTGTGACACTGGTCCCTCAGTCGGTGCCACCATGCCATCTCCTGACCTGCCCTTCAGTTTCTGGCCCTTCCCCACCTTTGATGGTGGTGCAGCTGTCTTGCCACTATCCCCTTTCGTTTTCCCTGACCCCTTGGTGGCAGATGTTTTCGGCTTCTCCCTCCGGGATGTGGGCATCTTTTTCACCTTGGCAGGTGGTGGAATGTCCTTGCCCTCTCTCCGTGGCACACTGGCAGCCCTGATGGTTGGCACACTCCATGACCCAGCAGATGCTAGCACCACTGTGCCTGGGGATGTGGTGGCTGAGGTGCTGGGCTGGGACCTGGAAAGCCTGGCCCTAGTGGAAGGACGGGGGAGGTGTAGGGAAGAGGTCAATATTAGCTAGGAAAAGTTTTTTAGACACACTTGGACGGATAGATGGAGGGGGTTTGTGAGTGGAGATAGAGGTAGTGGTTGTGGGAGGTGTACGTCTGCTGAATTTGGGTGAAGGTGCATGGGCTGGAGGCTGTTGTGAGGTGGATGGCTGTTGGGTGGGTGTGTCCCTGCATTTGTGCACTTTGGGAGGAGGGCTCACAGACACACTGGGAGAGGACACTGGGGATGTGTGAATGGTAGTGGGGGTGGTGAGTGCACATGAGCGGTATGTGGTGATGGGCGTGCTGGTGATGGAGGTAGTGGCTGAGGATGTAGTACATGCAGGTGTGAGTGGTGACGAGACTGGGAGGGAGGAGGGAGACGTGGAGGAGGGGGACACAGTGGAGGCAGTGAATGTTGGTATGTGTGCATGGGTATGATGCTTGTGTGAGTGCCTGTGGGATGTGTGGTGCTTATGTTTGCCTGAGCCACCTTTGTGTGTTGAAGTGTGTGCATGCTGGTCTGATGGTGTGCTTGGGATAGGCTGAGGTACAGGGGATTGGGTCTGGGTGGAGGAAGTTGGAGGGAGGTGGCTGGACACAGGGACAATGGCTACCATCAGTGCTGAGGCCAGAGCCTGAAATGCTCTCTGTTGGGCTGCCTGACCAGAATGAATGCCCTCCAGGTATGCATTTGTTTGTTGCAAATGCCTCTTAACACCCTGGATGGCATTCAGAATGGTAGACTGCCCAACAGTGAGGGATCTCAGGAGGTCAATAGCCTCCTGACTGAGGGCAGCAGGGCTGACTGGGGCAGGGCCTGAGGTGCCTGGGGCAAAATTAGATGCCCCCCCTCCTGGGTGAGCGGGCACTGGACACATGCTGAGGGGCTGCTTGGAGGAAGGTGCTGGTAGGTGGGGTGGTGGCTGTACCTGTTGATGCGGGGGGCACAGAGGGGCCCGCCACCGTAAGGGAGCTCCCATGAGAGGAGGAGCCGCTGTCACTGCTGTCTGCTCCTGTCCCCGCCGTGGAGCTCCACTCGCCCTCCATCCCGCTGGTGGCTTCAGACTCCGTTGTTTCGCCCTCCAGGGCCAAGTGGGATGCAGCTCCCTTCTGCTCCAGTGCCACTGCTCCTCTGCCTGATGATGCCATTGCACACAAGAACAGGGAGACCACAAAAAGTGGGGGGAAGACAGAAGAAAGACATGTTCAGAGCATACAACACCACTACCGTTGACGGACACAACAGACACAGCAGCCCTCTGCACTACGCCATGCACTTATAGTTCCTAGATTTATCACATGCCCCTGGGGTACAAGGGCTAAGCCCGATTGCTGCACACCTGGAAGTCACAGGAGCCTGACTTTGTGTAGATGGCACTAACCACTAGTGGGGTTGGGGTGTCACAGAGCCTGCCTCACAAGGGACCTTGCCTACAAAGCTCGCCCTGGCCTAGGGGAACCCACTGCCCACCTCCCCTGCCCAGACACCTTGTAATGCATGCAAAGTCAGCAGAATGATAGTGTAATCACCCCCTTCTGGCTGCTGTTATGCCCTCAAGCGCCGATCCAACTCCGGATACGCCACCGCCAGGATCGGGAACATCAGGGGGGCCATGGTGCGACGGGCACCCCTCCCACGTTGGGAGGCCATCCCCAGCTGGGCCTCTGCCGTCTTTTTGCTCCAGCGGCGAAGGTCCTCCCACCTTTTCCGGCAGTGGGTGTTCCGTCTGTGGTGAACCCCCAGGGTCCGGACGTCATTGGCAATGGCACGCCAAATATCCTTCTTCTGGTGGGCGCTGACCTAGAGGAATAGTACAGGGGGAAAGGAAAATCTTTACCTGTCCGGACCGTCATCCTCTTTGGCCCACGTTCCCACCTTTGCCATGACGCACATACACTCACCGTCCGCACATGCAGGCCTCAGTCCCCCCATTTTCCTTCCATCCACACCACTCCAAACAGGCATTGCCCATACAGTATTGTCACAGTGTACTCACCTGCTTGTCTGGAGGACCATACAGTTGTGTGTACTGGGTGAGGACCCCTTCCACTAGTTTCTCCAACTCCTCCGAAGTGAAGGCAGGGGCCCTTTCCCCAGCCACATGAGCCATAGTCGCTTCCAGACTGAGGTCACAGCAGCACTTGCAGTGTAGGTCCTCTCCTGTGGAAGGTCAGGTATCAAGTGAGGGAACAGACAGAAAATGGCGGTCACGTCCATGGCGGTGCGTACCGTCACCGCTGGCGTACATTGTCATTGGCTCCTGGGACCCATAGGGTCCAATGTTAACCAATGCAGGATTGTGCCGCGGTCTTCGACCGCCTACCGCAACGGTGTACAACGCCAGCGCAGTTACCTCATATCCCCTTGTCCCACCTTACAGGTCAGGCAGCTGCCATTTCAGGGGGCCACATGGCATTAATTTTAACTGCATCACACCAATGTAGGCCTTGCATACACACAGTAACAGGCACATTGCGGATTAATAAATGTGTGCAAATTACATTTTGCGATACCTCAGTGTTGGCTGACTCTCTGCTCGCTGTTCTCATCCATAGGGCATGTCTGCTGGGGCAGGTGATGAGATGGAGGCATCCTCTGGTGAACAGACCGCTGGTGGACCTGTCGACAATGGAAAAGAGACACGTAATAGTCACCTACAGACTTGATCGTGCAACAATCCATGAACTGTGTGCCCAGTTGGAGCCAGACCTGATGTCAACTATCTGCCATCCCACAGGGATTCCCCCTCTAGTGCAGGTCCTGTCAGTACTCCATTTCTCTGCAAGTGGTTCCTTTCAAACAACAGTGGCCATTGCATCAGGGATGTCCCAGCCAATGTTCTCTAACATGTTGTCCAGAGTGTTGTCTGCCCTGCTGAAACACATGCGCAGCTACATCATGTTCCCTCAGGTGGAAGAGCTACCATTCGATGAATGTGCAGATGGTGTGTTTGGTCGACCAGAACATCTCCCATGTGAATGCCAAAATTCCTGGTTCAGTGCATAACGCTTACATTCTGAGGAATAGCAGCATCCCTTATGTGATGGGGCAACTCCAGAGGCACCGTGTGTGGCTAATAGGTGAGGACAAGGACCCTATACAGTGTGAATAGTTGTCTGGGTCTGGGGTTGTCCCTACGGGTTAGTGTGTGTCTAACAGTTGTCCCTCGACATTTGCAGGTGACTCTGGTTACCCCAACCTGTCATGGCTACTGACCCCAGTGAAAATCCCAGGACAAGGGCAGAGGAACGCTACAATGAGGCACATGGGCGACCTAGGAGGGTGATTGAACGGACCTTCGGCCTCCTGAAGGCCAGGTTCCAGTGCCTCTCACCAAAGAAGGTGCGCCAGATCATCGTGGCCTGCTGTATGCTGCACAACCTGGCTTTGCGATGGCAGGTGCCTTTTCTGCAGGAGGATGGTCCAGCTGGTGGTCTTGTGGCAGCTGTGGAGCCTGTGGACAGTGAAGAAGAGGAGGCAGAAGAAGAGGATATCAACAACAGAAACAATCATATTCAGCAATACTTCCAGTGTGACACAGGTAAGAAGATATCACTGCCTCACACATTTCATACTATTGTTGGAGCTAGCATAAGTCTGTCATTTTCACTCAGTGTATGGACCCTGACTTGTCACTTTGCCTTTCCATTTAACAGATGTGGGTCCCACTTTGTGCCCTCTGCTATATTTCCTCCCGCCCTACAGCTGTGTGTCATCAGTATGTGAACAATTAAATTGACATTGCTATATTCCATAGTTATTGCAATTACACATTTGTGAAAGCACAGACTGACTCCAGATTGTTTTGTGATTGAAGTGTGTTTATTTATGTGAAAATAAGTGGAGGGGGTTGTAAAATGGGCAGGGGTGATGGTGGAGGAATGTCCATGGCAGCGTCCAGTCTATTTGTTTCACAGGTGCATTGTCCAAAGGGGCATAGGAAGTGGAGCAAGGGCAGTTGATGGATGGACAGGGTGACAAAGTAGGGCAGAAGGGTGACATTCAGGGGGGTCTCATTTCTTGGTGGGGGTCTTGGCAATGTTCTCTGTCTTGTTCCTGGATCTCAGGGACCGTTTGCGGGGTGGCTCTCCATCTGCAGGTGGTGGAGTGCTGGTGTCATGTTCCTGTGGCGGTGCCTCCTGTCCACTAGCGCCGGCGGAGGTGGATGGCTGTTCATCATCCAGGCTAGTGTCAGGGGCCCTTTGTTGTGCCACAGTGTCCCTCCTGGTGTTGACAAGGTCTTACAGCACCCCTGCAATGGTGACCAGGGTGGTGTTAATGGACTTCATTTCCTTCCTGATCCCCAGATAGTGTCCTCCTGCAGCCGCTGGATCTCCTGAAACTTGTAATCAAAACAAAAGCATCACAATAGATGGCTAGCATCATCATCGGGAATGCTCCTCTCCAGGCCGGCGCTGCAACGCCTGACGGGCTCCCCAAGAGGGGGCTCTAAGCCATACTGCTCTTATAGTGACTGGTGGGTTCAAACTATACAGACAGGGATGCCTGCATCCAGGCACCAGCACAGGTTGGAGAGAACAGAAAAAAGTTTAAAATTGGTTATTCATCTCACAAGACACATCATAATTTTAATCAGTACAAATAGGATGAAGACCAAGACTAAAAACAAGAGTGAAAGTAACAAATTGAGTTGTGATTCTCCTGAAACTTGGCCAGTACTGTCGGCATCGTCTCCTGGGAATGATGGTATGCTCCCATGATGTTGGAGAGGGCCTCGTGGAGAGTGGGTTTCCTGGTCCTGTCCTCCCCCTGTCGCACAGCAGTCCTCCCAGTTCCCCTGTTTTCCAGTTCTTCTGTCCCCTGAACCGTGTGCCCAGTGCCACTGCCCCCAGGTCCCTGATTGTCTTGGGTTGGTGGGTTTGCCTGGGTTCCCTGTAGTGGTGGACACATTGCTGATTGACGTGTCCTGGGGACAGAGGGATGGGCCCGCTGGGTGGGTGCTGTGATGGTGTTTCCTGAGGGGGGAGGCTCCTTGGTGGCTTGTGCCAGTGTCAGGGGAACCAACTGTCCCGAGGTCCCTGATGGGCCGGGCTGGTTATCTTGATCCAGTTGCGCAGAGCTGCTGTCATCACTGTGGGTCTCTTCTGTGGGGGGACTGGATATGTCTGGTACCTCCTGTCCGGTGACGTTGGGTAGGGGTCCTGCAGGGGTGTAAAGGCATGATTATTGCATGTGTGTGTGCCATCTTGTGCAATGGGTTAGTGACCCTGTACTCCAGTGCTTGCATTCTTGTCTAGGTCCTTGTGTGATAATTGGTTTGGCGTCTGTGTGGGTATCTGTAACGGAAATGCTTGGGTGATGGGTGTCCATGCATTGGTGTTACATGCAGGGCTTGGTTTTGGGATGTGTGGGTTGTGATGGCATGCAGGTGGGGTGGGGGGGATAAGGTAGTAAAGATTTGTCTTACCAGAGTCCAGTCCTCCTCCTACTCCTGCGAGGCCCTCAGGATGCAGTATAGCCAAGACTTGATCCTCCCATGTTGTTAGTTGTGGGGGAGGAGGTGGGGGTCCACCGCTGGTCCTCTGTACAGCAATCTGGTGTCTGGAGACTACGGAATGCACCTTCCCCCGTAGGTCGTTCCACCTCTTGTGGATGTCATCCCTAGTTCTTGGATGCTGTCCCACTGCGTTGACCCTGTCAACGATTCTGCGCCATAGCTCCATCTTCCTAGCAATGGAGGTGTGCTGCACCTGTGATCCGAATAGCTGTGGCTCTACCCGAATGATTTCCTCCACCATGACCCTGAGCTCCTCCTCAGAGAACCTGGGGTGTCGTTGAGGTGCCATGATGTGGTGTGGGTGATGTGTGAGGTGGTGTGGGTTGTGATGTGTGAGGGATGTGTTGTTGTGTGTTGTTTGAGGTGCGTGGATGTTGTGTGAGTGATGATGTTGTGTGTCTGTGGATGCTGGTGTTAGGTAGTCTCTCTCTCTGGCCTTCTTTCAGAATTTTGGTTGTAAAGGTTTGTGGGTGATGTTGGTGTGTGCTTTATATTGGATTGGGTGTGTGGGTGTGGTGTGTGTATGTGTATCAGGTGTGTGTATTTCGAATTGTCCAATGTGGTTGTGTTTTGTAGATGTGTGTGTATTTTGAGCACGGCGGTGTGTACTGCCAATGGAATACCGTGGTTGAAAGACCGCCGTGTGGATTCGTGGGTCGTGATAGTGTGGGTATATTCTTGTTGGCGTGACGGTGTCGGTTTTGTTATTGCCACTTTATCACTGACCTTTGGTGTGGCGGACTTGTGTGGGTGTCTGGATTATAGCGGATTCCGAGCTGTGGGTCCTAATAGCTGTATTGGAATTCCGCCGAAGCAGCAGAGTGTTGGCAGTCTTCTGCACGGCGGTAAGCGGGATTTACAGCCAGGGTTGTAATGAGGGCCTTACTCCTTTTGATGTGGTAGTATAGTAATTGGCTGTTACTTTTTATATTCCCCTTTTCTATTGGTTAGATTACTTTACAGTTGTTTTTCTTGGTTACTATTCTTTATTTTGATTTTGTTTTCAGTTATTACCTTTTATGGAGGAAGCTGATTTGTGCTTCTGTTTTAATGTGAAATATATATATATATATTTTATTTTTGAATGTATTACTTATGTTTATTTCTTTAATGTTTATTTTTTATATGATATGGCTTGCTGAAAGTGTTTTATGTTTATTAATTACTCAATGTTTTGATACTGATTTGATCTTTTTTGTGTCCCTTTACAATTTATTTTATTGTTATAATGATTTCATATAGAAATGTGATATTTTGGTCATCAATATTTGTGTTGTGGTCAAATAGGTAAAGGACAACAATATTTTTTGTAAACAATTTTTTTGACAACATTTGTGTGATTCAATATAATTTTCACCAATATTATGTCATTCATCCAACAGTGGAGCCAGATGGCTAGGAAACATCCCCTCTGGCATTAGATCACTCACTGCATGACAGCATAAGACCGGCCCAAAGAAGATGAGCCATCTGACTTGATATCTGCCTTTCACTTCCCTGCACATGACAAGCATGGTGGGAAAAAATACATCTACCACTTGCTGTGAGGCTTGTTGCTGCACAGTTTATGGAGCAATCCAATATTTCTTGGGGGACCTGGCTAGCTATCAACTAGTAGCTGCAGAACTTTAAATATCAACCCTAAAATATTGTGAGGCAAAAATGTGGTGACTGCCAAGGCCAGAAAGCACTGTTTCTGTGACTGCAAACAAAAGCCCAGTGGTCACATGCCAAAATACCCCTGATTGTCAAATCCCAATTGAAGTCTACTTACCTGGGAGGATACAATTGGTAGAAGGTGTGTAGCAAAGGCACTGACATGAATACAGCTCACAATAGGCACTGTTTCTGTCACTCCAACCACCAGACCAGTGTACACCTGCCCAAATATACCAGTTTGTAAAATCCAAAGTGCAGTTTACTCACCTGGGGGCGGGGTACCAACTGTTTAGTGTGTGAAGTACAGGGACTGGGCAGACTACAGCACACAATAGGCCCTGCTTCTGTCACCACAGCCACTAGACCAGTGTTCACTTGCCAAAATACACCTGTGTGGCAACTCTCAAATGAAGTTTAGTCACCTGGGGAGGAGGGGTACCATTTAAATACTGTGTGAAATAGCGGGAGTGATCAGACTGCAACTCCGAGGAGACACCATTCCTCGAACTCCTAATACCAGCCCAGTTTACCTTAGGCCAAATACACCTGTCTGTCAAATCCAAAATACAGTTACCAACTGTTTAGTGTGTGAAGTACAGGGATTGGGCTAACTACAGCTCTTAATAGGCCCTATTTCTGTCACTCCAACCACCAGACCACTGTGCTCCTGCCCAAATACACCTGTCTGTCAAATCCAAAATCCATTTTACTCACCTGGTGGGATACCAACTGTTTAGTGTGTGACATACAGGGACTAGGCTGACTAAGGCTCACAATAGGCCCTGCTTCTGTCACTACAACCACCAGACAAGTGTTTACTTGCCCAAATACACTTGTTTGTCAACATTCGAATGACATTTACTCACCTGGGGGGATACCATTTGTATACTGTGTGAAGTAGAGGGAGCGATCTGAATGCAACTCCCAGGAAACACCGTTCTTTGTACTCCTAAAACCAGCCCAGTTTACCTCAGGCCAAATACACCTGTCTGTTGAATCAAAAATGCAGTGCACCTGTGGGATATAACCACTGTTTAGTGTGTGAAGTACACAGACTGGGCTGACTTTACCTCACAATACGCCCTGTTTCTGTCACTCCAACCACTAGACCACTGTACTCCTGCCCAAATACACCTGTTTGTAGACTCCAAAATGAAGTTTACTCACCTGGGGGGATACCAACTGCTTAGTGTGTGAAGTACAGGGACTGGGATGACTACAGCTCACAATAGGCCCTATTTCTGTCATTACAACTAGCAGACCAGTATTCTTATCTCCAAATACCCTCGTTAGTTTACCCACAAATGAAGTGTACCAATCTGGGAGAACAGCATTTGTCAAGTGGGGGAAGTAAAGGGAATGGCATGAATGGGAAGGCCAGGAGGCACTGTTTCAGAAACTATTAACACAAGCCCAGTGGTCACTTGCTGACATACCCTTGTCTGTTAAATCCCATTTGAAGTTCACTCACCTGGAAGGATAGCATATGTCAAGTCTCTGGGAGTATAGGGAATGGCCTGACTACAACTCCCAGCAGGCCCTGTAACTGTTACTCCAAACACCAGACCAGTGGTCACTTGAGAAAATACACTTGCTTGCTAACTCTCAATTGAAGTTTTATCACCTGGGAGGGACCAAGATGTAGATCATGCTGAACTCAGAGATGTGTCTATATACTTCGCTCTATCTTGACATACTAACCGAAGATGTAAATAGTGAGGATAGAAATGGCCCATCACCCAGTGTGCAAAAAATGAGCCTCAAGATGCTTCACCAAAGTAGTACTGGCAGCAGACATATTCACACAACACTCAACACATGATCACTCCAGTCACATATACAACACATTCCTGCCTCTGCCTGCATCTCAATCAGCTAGGCCGCAACATGGCCAAAGCCATATCCTGAATAGACACTGTGTTGTCTCCACTAGTGGAAGGATGGCATTTCCAGTCCATCCTCCAAAGTGGAAATGTTCTGCACATCACACCAGCTGCTTGGTTCAAAATGAATTGGCAAACTTCACACATGTTAAGTCAAAACACCCAATACTATGGTCACTTAGCACAACTGGATCAACTGCAACTTAACTTTGAACACGGTCTCTGCATACTGTAACACTAAACTGTTGAAGGTAGATGTCACAATACAACTAGTAATCTTGCATTTTTCACATCAACAGATCAACCTGCCACTGGGCACACAAAAGCCACAGAGGAGACTGCCACCCCCCTGGATGAAACCCTGAGTGAGAACAGCACTCCTGGATGTGGAGGACTCACCAGGCCCATCTGGGCAACCTAGTCAGGTGGCTACAGTGAGTCTCACTGTGCCCACATCAACACCTCCCAGCCCGGTTGCCACAACATCTCAGGAAGCCAACCCCCCCCCCCTAACCTGTGTACCAAGTACAGTGTTGACAACCTTGTGCCCCCCAGTCTGAAATCATGAGTTACGGTGCAACACTTCAGCGAATGAGCACCCAGGAACAAGTGGTAGTGGGCAACCTGTTGCAAAGGCACAGGTCCATGCGAGTGCTGTGCATGGGAGGTATATGTGGGCCAGCAGGGTGAGGCCACTGGGGATGTTGTCAGACAGGACACCATCAGCCACATCTTGGCGGTCTACCACGAGTCCCAGGGTGTGATGGGCCAGGTACTGAATGAACTCTGGGAAATCAAGCAGCTACAGAGGGACATCCATTGGGACATGCAGGAGCAATGGGAGGCCCAGAACACCATGATGGCCTCCTAAAGGGTTGTTGAAGGACATCAACACCACCCTGGGCAGGGATTTTCAACAATCAATCAATCATTGTATTTATAAAGTGCTCTACTTACCCGCGAGGGTCTCAAGGCGCTGAGGGGGGGTGCTGCTATTGTTCGAAGAGCTAGGTCTTGAGGCGTCTTCTAAAAGTGAGCAGGTCTTGGGTTTGACGTAGGCTGGTTGGGAGGGTGTTCCAGGTCTTGGCGGCGAGGTAGGTGAAGGATCTGCCACCGGAGGTCTTACGTTGGATGCGGGGAACGACGGCGAGGGTGAGGTTTGCGGAGCGGAGCTGTCGGGTGGGGGTGTAGAAGCTGAGTCTGTTGTTCAGGTAGGCTGGTCCGGTGTTGTGGAGTGCTTTCTGTGTGTGGGTGAAGAGCTTGAAGGTGATCCTCTGGTCGACGGGGAGCCAGTGAAGGTCTCTCAGGTGGGGGGTGATGTGGCTGCCGAGGGGCACGTTGATGATTAGTCGGGAAAGGCGTTTTAGATGCGTTGAAGGCATTGCAGGTGCTTGGCCGGGATGCCTGCGTAGAGTGCGTTGCCATAGTCTAGCCTGCTGCTAACGAGGGCCTGTGTCACTGTTCTTTTTTCAGCCGGGATCCACTTGTAGATCCTGCGGAGCATGCGGAGGGTGTTGTAGCAGGAGGAGGAGATAGCGTTGACCTGTTTATGCATGGAAAGGGTGGAGTCGCGGACGAATCCAAGGTTGCGTGTGTGGTTGGTCGGTGTCGGTGGGGTTCCCAGCGAGGTTGGCCACCATGAGTCATTCCAGGCGGAGGGGGTGGGCCCGAGGATGAGGACCTCCGTCTTGTCCGAGGTCGGTTTCAGACGGCTGCTTCTCATCCAGTCGGCGACGGGCTTCATTCCCTCGTGGAGGTTGGTTTTGGCGGTGTGCGGGTCCTTGGTTAGGGAGAGGAGGAGTTGGGTGTTGTCGGCGCAGGAGATGATGTTGAGGTTGTGTTGGCGGGCCACTTGTGCGAGGGGGGCCATGTAGATAGCGTTGGGCTGAGGGAAGAGCCCTGGGGTACGCCGCAGATGATGTCGGTGGCTTCGGATTGGTAGGTGGGGAGGCAGACTCTCTGGGCTCTGCCAGAGAGGAAGGATGTGGTCCAGTCGAGGGCCTTTTCTTTGAAACCGGCTTCATGGAGGCGTGTTTTCAGATTGCAGTGGCAGACCGTGTTGAAGGCGGCAGACAGGTCCAGAAGGAGGAGGGCAGATGTTTCACCGTTGTCGAGTTGGTGTCTGATGTCGTCTGTGGCGACGAGGAGGGCGGTCTCGGTGCTGTGGTTTCGTCTGAATCCGGACTGGGAAGGGTCCAGGATGTCGTTGGCTTCGAGGTGGCGGGTCAGTTGCGTGTTGACGATTTTCTCGATGACCTTCGCCAGGAACGGGAGTAGGGAGATGGGCTAGAAGTTCTTGAGGTCCTTGGGGTCGGCCTTGGGCTTCTTGAGGAGGGCGTTGATTTCGGCGTGCTTCCAGCTTTCCGGGAAGGCGCTGTTTCGAAGGAGATGTTGATACCCTTCCGTAGATGGGGTGCGATGGTTGCATCGGCTTTGTTGTATATGTGGTGCAGGCATGGGTGATCCTTAGTGGATGGAGTTCATGATCTTGCGTGTTTCGCCGTCGTTGACGTTGGTCCATGAGGTCAGGCGGTTGGTATGGGTGGTGTTCCCTGAGGTGGGGTCTGGTGTGGTCGGGGTGGACGTGGTGTTGAAGCTGTCGTTGATGTCGGTGATCTTCCGGTGGAAGAAAGTGGCCAGTGAGTCGCACAGTTCTTGAGAGGGTGGGATGTCGTTAATATTGGCGCTGGGGTTGGAGAGTTCCTTCAAGATGCTGAAGAGCTCTTTGATGTCATGTGCGTTGTTATCCAGGCGGTCTTTGAAGGAGGATCTCTTGGCTTGTCTGATGAGTTGGTGATGCCTGCGGGTGGCGTCCTTGTATGTTGCGTGGGTGTCAGGTGTGCGTTCGTGGAGCCATATCTTCTTTAGTTTCCAGCAGTTGCTCTTGGAGTTTTGGAGCTCGTAGGTGAACTAGGTTGCTTTCTTGCTGGCTTGGTTGTTGGTGGGCTTCTTGAGTGGTACGAGGTGGTTGGCACAGTCGTTGATCCACTGTCTGAGGTTGTGAGAGGTGTTGTCTGGGTGGGCGGGGTCGGTTGGCGGGTTCTAGGCAAGGGTGCTCGTCAGCTGATCTTCAGTGACTTTGCTCCAGCAGCGACGGGGCGGTTGTTGGGTGCGGTGGTGCTTTGTTTCTTGAAGGTGAAGTGGATGCAGTGGTGGTCGGTCCAGTGGAGTTCGGTGGTGTGGTTGAAGGCGACGTGGGTGCTTGTGGAGAAGATGGAGTCAAGCGTGTGGCCGGCGGCGTAGGTGGGTGTGGTGACGAGTTGTCTGAGGCCGAGGTTGGCGAGGTTGTCGATCAGAGTGGTGGAGTTGGCATCGTTGTTGTTCTCAAGGTGGAAGTTTAGGTCCCCGAGGAGGATGTAGTCCGTGGAGGTGAGTGCGTGGATGCTGGTGAGGTCGGCGATGGAGTCGCTGAACGGTGCCCGGGGCGTCTGTAGACGAGCGTTCCTCTGAGGGTGGTGTTGGGGTCAGTGTGGATTCAGAAGTGCAGGTGCTCGGCGGTCTTGAGGGTGTCGAGGCGCTGGGGGGCGAGGGGGCACAGAGAGCGGCTCAAATACAGGAGAAAAAAAATAGGCGCAAACAGGAAATAGGCAAAATACAAATAAACAGTGAATACAATGAATACAATATTAAACAGGCACTACAACACTAACGCTTACCACTAGACGCCAGGGATGATCAGGGCCTCGATCACTTGGCAGCAGCAAGGGCGGGGTGGGGAGACACGGGCACGGCTAGGTGGTGCTGTGCGCGCGGGGAGTGCTCACCTGGCCAAAACAGGTCAGGGGTCACTCCACCTCTTCCTTTGCCGCAGGAACACCAGGCCCATTGACATCAGTGCCAGCCACTGTAAGGAATGCCCTGCCAGGGGTACCACCAGATCCAGAAACCCCTACCTCTGTAGCAGCAAACCCCTCGCAAGCAGGGATGTCCAACAAAGAATCCAGGATTTGCAAATAGCTAGACACCCACCACTGCCAGCAAGTGACCTCTTCCTAAGGGATCTCCTTTGTGTGCCACATATTCACTCTGTTGACTGGTCCTCAACCACCTACCTGTTCATATGTGAAGAGTACTGTGGACTTTGGTCTCCCAATGGTGTGGCATCTATTCAGTTGAATTCATCCATCGTGACTGACCCCTTCACTTTACTTGTGTGTTCATGTCTGTTCACAATTAATGGTTTGCACCAGCATTGTAATAAATTAACCCTTCTCAAACTTGTCTGCTTGCTTCATTTCTACTATTTCCACTAATTGCTATGTAAAGAAGTAAGTCTATGTTGAGCAAATGATGAGGACACAAGCTACTTGTGCAAGGAGGGATATGTAACAGGTACACAGTGTCTGGTTCAGGACCATGATCATTACACATCAACATATAAGCTCAAGTGTCTGGTAAAACAAATACATTTAATTCACATAGGCTGTGCATTCGTCTGGACCTCTACAAACAAGAATGTGTAACTCCTACTGAGTCATAGTCCATGTCCCTACGTATTACCCCCCAGACTATGGAAGAGATTTGCCGGATATTGACCCAAAGAATAGGCAAACATGGAAGTAGGTGATGTCACCAGCTTGAGCCTTATCACACACCAAACCAATTTTTTTTAATACCACATAATCCAAGTGTTAGACCTGGCTTTTTTGGCGTGGTTTCCCCTATCTTTTTTGTCTCTGCGCCTTAAGTCATAACCCTGTGCGGGACTTTGTTTTTGTTGGTTTTTGGTACTCAAGGCACTTTATCACTGCTAACCAGTGCAAGTGCTCTCTGTGTAAACTGTACGTGTAACTGTTTTTTCCTTGATTGGCATCTTTGGTTTATTAGTAAGTCCCTACTAAAGTGCACTTGAGATGCCCAGGTCCTGTAAATCAAAAGCTATCAGTGGGCTTGGAACACCTGTTGTGCCACCCACGAGTTGCCCTGTAAACATGGCTCATACCCGCCACTGCAGTGTCCCTGTGTGCAGTTTTAAACTGCCAATGTGACCTGGCAAGTTTACCCACTTACCATGCCCAAACCTTCCCTTTTGGTACATATAAGGCACCCCAATAAAAGGCTCTAGGCAGCCCCATGGGAATGGTGCAGTGTATGTTAAAGTTAGGACATGTACTGATGTGTTTTACATGTCCTGACAGAGAAATACTGCCAAAAATCGTTTTTCACTGTTACAAGGCCTACCTTTAAATATCTTTTAAGTGCAGTTTCCCATTGAGAGCAGTAAGAGATTTGGAGTTTGGGGTCACTGAACACACAATTTAAAAATACATATTTTGGTAATGTTGGTTTTTAGATTGTTAGTTTAACAATGCCACTTCTAGTGGTCATTTTCTTGCTTAAACTATTCTGTCTGCTTGTGTATTCCACATCTAGGTCAGACTGACAATTGGGCTGGTGTGAATTCCCTCTACACAGTGATACAACGGGAGCTGTGGTGTTGCCTGCATATCCTGATTAGTCTCCTGGACTACAGTGGGGAGGGTAGAGCTGATACTTAAACCTGAATGGGCTGTGCCTGTCCTCACACAATGCAGTTTCCAACCCCTTGGTGTGTGTCTGAGGACAGGCCTCGGCAAGGCATGATCTTGTCAACAACAGAGACTTTACTTTGAGGTTTGCCTCCTTCAGAAGCAGAAAGGGGTATAAATAGTGGGCCTAAAAACCCCAGACTTTTGGAACACTTCTGGATCAAGAGGAACCTCTGACAAGGAGAAGTACTGTCCCTTTGCTGTGTGAGCTTTGCTGAGTTGACCTGCAGTTGCTGCTTCTGCCTTAGAGAGGACAAAGACTGGACTTTGCAGTGTATCTTGCTTGTGAAGTATCTCCAAAGGCTTAGATTGAGCTTGTCCCCTGTTCTGAAGTCTCAGGGCCATCAAAGACTTCTTCTGCCAGCTCCTGGACTCGCTGCTGAGACTGCTACCCTGCTGAGACTCCTACCCTTGTGCCTAATCCAGTCCCTGAGCCCTTGAAAGGAGAAGCTGGTGAAAAACCAAGAAGAACTTAGTGCCCCAACGTCAGACGACACTCGGATTGATGCCGCTGCTGGATCCTGCAACACGACTTGCAACTGAAGCCGTGTTCCCCGTTGGAGTGCGACGACCCCGCAGGCCCAAACGCGCCACAGCCTCACCAGAGTCCACAACTCCCTGAGCTCCAAAGTGCCATGTCATCGATGTCCATGACACCTAACTCCGCTGTAACACCTGCAACCTCATGGTTTGACCGCGACCCCGTGAGGTCACCGTACCATGTTGTGACCGCCTATATCGACCCTGCCAGAGGTGCAAGGATCTGACGCTTCACACCAATGCGGCCTCACCTCCACAGCTCCACAGCAAGGACCCGATGCCTTACACTGACGCCATCGCTCCTTCGAAGCACAGGAAATGACTCCACTCCGGATCCAGCAACACCTCTATCCCCGACTCCGTGCACTGGCGTGCTTCCTCATTTTCACATGATACTATACCTGGGAGTCCGTGCGACTCCATGACTCGCGCCATTGGTGTCGGATTGTTGGGAAAGACTTTCTCAGGGCACCGTACCACCAATTCGAAGTATTTGTGTTTCTAAGCACAAAATTGAAGTTTAATATTTACAAATTCATAACTTTGCTTGTGTATGTTGGATTTTTATCGTTTTAGTCTTGTGTTACTCAGATAAATATTGGCTATTATTCTAAATTGGTGTTACATGCTTTTATGGTGTTTTCACAGTGTTACTGTGTGAGTTGGTACAAATACTTTACACATTGCCTCTGAGATAACCCTGACTGCTTTTGCCAAGCTACCATGGGGGTGAGCAGGGGTTATCCTAGGTGTATATCTCCCTTACCCTGACTAGATTGAGGGTCCCGGCTTAGGAAGAGTGCAAACTGACTGCCAACCAGAGACCCTATTTCTAACATTGGTGATAAGCGGTGAGGATAGAGCTTGTATTTGTACTTGACATACATTGATTGATGTACACTACAGTTTTATTGCAACCACATACTGTTTTTCGCATAGATTTTTGTTTTTTTCCTTTTTCCCCTTTTCCTGGATTTTCCTTGCCTTCCTGAACTTTGCATCTTTGTTGACTCTTAACCACAATCATGTCTCAGTCTGGGGAACCATCAGCAGTTGCTACAAATGTGGTATTTGAGTTGGAAAAGCTGGAGAAGTACACAGTGGCCCAGCTAAAGCAGTTTTGTAGGGAATCAAAATGTCCAACCAGCAGATCTGCTATGAAAGAGGAGCTGCAAAAGGCGCTGAGGGCCTGGTTGGCAGCAAAAGAGGCCAAGGGGCACACCGAGGAGGATGAGGTTGTTGTATATGAGGAGGTGCAGAGCATACATAATGTTGTGTCAAACAACCCTGACCTTCCTGGAGGGAGGGCCTCCGGGACAGGCAGCAGTGTTTCATCCAAGGGCCTGACCCAGGATGAACTGGAAGACAGGAGGGAAATCAGGAGGCACCAATTGGAGATGGAGAAGCTCTGACTCCAGCATGAGAGGGAGCTGCAGCACGCTAGGATCAAAAGGGAGGAGGAAAACGACAGACTTGCCATGAAGGAAAAGAAAATTATCCTTTCCCAGGAAATGAGTCTAAAGGAGCTGGATCTGAAGGGCAGGTCCAGCACAGATGGTGGTAGCAGTACCCCAGCGCAAGAGTGCACATCCCCAAAGACCTGTTAAAAGATTACAAGAGGGAGGATGACATACATTTGTGATTAAGAGGTATGAGTCAGCTCTTCAAATGAATATGTTCTCTGAGGTACACTGGTGGGTGGATCTGTGGAAGCACTTTGAGGTAGGGGGAGGGACACCTCAACAGCCCTAAGGGATCCTGAGGGACTCACCTACTCTATCATGAAGGACGCCCTTCTCACTAGGTATGGTCTCACTCCTGAGCAGTACAAAAAGAAGTTTAGGTCTTATAAGAAGAGGGATTCTCAAACCTGGTTAGAATGTGTTGACTCTTTTTGCAGGCACTGGATGGTTAGATGAAGGGCAGTAAGGTAACAGATTATGAAGGGCTGTACTATTTGATTGCTTGGGAGCATTAGTATAGTCTTTGTTTTCCAGAGCTCTGCCAGCACCTAATTGACAGCAAGCTGACTGACCCCAGGAAACTGGCTCAGGAAGCAAACCAGTGGAAGAACACCAGGGTCCAAGGATGGGCAGGGTCCCCGTCAGAAGAAGTGAGGGGGGTAAGTATAAAGAGGGGGAGTCCTCTAAAGGTCCCCAACCTAGTTCCCAGGGTAAGGAGTCCCAGCCTCCAATTGAGAACCATGGGTCTCTACAAGGACACCTGCAGAGAAGGGTCCCCGCAAGCGATATGCATGTGATCAGGTGGGTCACATGAGGGGGGACCCAAAATGTTCCAAGTGGACACAGGCACCCACTGGTGCTCAGTCACAGGGTTTGGCCAGTGTAGAACTTGGGGAGGAGTTGGTTGAAGGAGAAGGATGGGAGCCAGCTGAGTTGACCTTTATCTCACAAGGGGACAGTGAGATGGTCCAGCAGACCCTTGTGTCTGAGAACACTAAAAGTACAGGCAGTGGGTGACCATCAGTGGACAGAGGGTAGAGGCTCTGAGAGACACAGGAGCCAGTATGACTACTGTGAGGAGTCACCTGGTATCTGAGTAGCAGTTAGTTCCTTGTGCACTTCACCAAGTAGTTGAAGTAGGCATCTCTGATCGTCTGTGCAAAGTGGTACATGTTCCCTTTGAGTGGGAGGGTCTCAGGTTCTTTGAGTGTAGCTGTGAATCCAACCATGCCTGTTGATTATCTTGTAGGCAATGACCTTGAGGGTTCCCCATGGAGTGAGGTGGAACGATGGTCACACTTGGAGATGTTGGGGCTGCATGGGTGGGGGTGTGTGACCACCTGGTCTATGGCAGTCTGTCAGGGTGATCAGGAGGCCGTGGAGCCTGAAAGAGTGGCCCAGATACTTGCCTGAAAGAGGAAGAGCAAGGGGCTCAGGAAACCCACCACAGAAGTTCTCACGGTCTGGGAGGAGGCAGAACCTGAGGGGGACACCCTGGAGCCTACAGGGAACAAACGGCTGTTCTGGAGGAGGTGCCCAAGCTGCCCCATTGGCAGCAGGCAGGGAGTCCCACCAGTGAAGAATTCTGTGAGACACAGAAGACATGCCCTACTCTGGAGGGTCTGCTGCAGCAGGCTGCAGACCAGGCATCTGGCAAGGAGTCTGAATCACACTGGATCTATTGAGAGGATGGCCTCTTGTATAGTGAGCGTAAGGTTGTTGAGCCTGTGGTAGCACATGTGCTGATGGTACCCCAGCGCTTCAGAGCCTTCCTAGTGGATTTGGCTCTTGATGTGCATTTAGCTGGATATTAGGGGCAGGACAAGACATTTGAAAGGATTGTCACTCACTTTTTCTGGCCCCAAATGCGCAGGCATCCAGATGCCTATTGCAGGTCTTGCCAACTTGTCAAGCAAGTGGCAAGAGTGGAGAGAAATGTAAGGCTCCCCTCCAACCTTTCCCTGTGGTCAGCACACCCTTTGAGAAGGTGGGAATTGACATTTTGGGCCCCCTGGATCCCAAGACAACCATGGGTAACAGGTTTATCCTGGTCTTGGTGGACCATGCCACCCAGTCCCTGGAAGCTATCCCTCTAAGATCAATTACAGCCCCTGGGCTGGACATTGAGGGGGGTCTTTACCAGCATGGGATTCCCTAAGGAGGTAGTATCTGACAGGGATACCAACTTCATATCTACTTCTATGAATTCTCTGTGGAAAGAGTGTGGGGTGACCTATAAGTTCATCACTTCTTACCACTCTGAGGGAATGGTTTGGTTGAGGGATTCAACCTAACCCTGAAAAGCATGATTATGGGTCTGTCAGAACCCATGAGGCTTAAGCGGATTGTCCTCTTGCCATGCCTTCTGTTTGCTTACAGGGAGGTACCACAGAAGGGACTTGGTTTTAGCTGCTTTGAGCTGTTGTATGGCTACCCTGTGAGGTGACCTCTGAGTTTGGTAAAGGAGGGTTTGGAGAAGGCCTCCAATAAGCCCCCCAGGATGTGTTTAGTTACATGCTGGCCTTTAGGAACCAGACAGCCAGCTTCAGGAAACAAGCTCAGGCAAACCTGGAAGTGAGCCAGGAAGGCATGAAATGCTGGCATAACCAAAATGTCTCTCTGGACAGAGAATGTGAGTCATGGCCCCTGTAGAGCCTCGTAATCTCCAGGATAATTTGACTAGGTCTTTTGAGGTAGTGGAGCGCAAGAGGGATGTCACCCATCTGGTGAACTTGCAGACTCCCAGGAACACTTTAAGGATCCTGCATGTGAACCGCCTCAATCCTCATTTTGAGAGGTCTGAGTTAACAATGCTCTTGGCAACAGATGATGGGGTGAAGGAAGAGAGTGAGCCTCTTCCTGACCTCCTATCTGACCAGGAGAAAGATGGGTCTGTGGAGGGTGTGAATCTATCCCCCTCCCTGACCCCAGAGCAACAGAGAGACTGTCGTCAGGTGTTGGGACAGTTTGTCTCCTTGACCCCATAGATCACACACACCTATGTGCACATGATGTAGACACTAGGGACAGTCCACCTGTAAAGCACAAGATTTACAGAGTGACTGACAAGGTCAGGGCTAACATCAAGGATGAGGAATCCAAGATGATAGTGTTAGGGGTTATTGAGTTTTCCAGTAGTCCTTGGGCCAGCCCTGTGGTCTTGGTTCCAAAGGCTCAGGTTCTGTGTGGTCTACTCGGGACTCAGCATCATCACCAAGACTGACGCACACCCCATCCCCAGAGCTGATGAGCTCTATGATCGGTTGGGAGCTGCCAATTTAGTCAGCATATTGTCTTTAACATCTGGGTAATGGCAGATTACCTTAACTGACGGGGCAAAGTAGAGGTCAGCATTTTTTACCCCAGATGAGCACTAGCAGTTCAGGGTTATGCCCTTTGGGATGAAAATTGCCCCTGCCACCTTTCAGAGGCTGGTCAACCGGGTTTTGGCTGGGTTGGAGGATTTCATTACAGCCTACCTGGATGACATTGCAGTGTTCAACTTTACCTGGGAGGAACACCTGCAGCACCTCTGTGAAGTGTTGAAGGTTCTGTGGAAGGCAGGCCTCACTAATAGGCCTAGGAAATGCCAAATAGGGCAGGGATCTGTGACTTACCTGGAATATCACACGGGAGTGGCCAGGTTGCACCCCTGCAAACAAAGATTGATACCATTTTGGCTTGGCAGCTTCGCAAGACCCAGAAAGAGGTGAGAGTCTTTCTAGGTCTCACGGGATACTACAGGAGGTTTGTCAAGGGGTATGGCACTATTGTTACCCCCTTGAATGAGTTACCCTCTAAGAAACAACCGAAAAAGGTGATCTGGACTGAGGCTTGCCAGACCGCTTTTGATGTCCTGAAGACAGCCATGTGCACGGCACCCGTGCTGAAGACACCCAACTTCTCCAAGGAATTCATTGTGCAGACTGATGCTTCAGAGCATGGTGTGGGAGCAGAACTTGCACAGCTAAATGAAGAGGGCCAAGACCACCTGTAGATTCATTAGTAGGAGGTTACTTCCCCGTGAACGTAGATGGAGTACAATTGAGCGAGAAGCTGTTGCTGTGGTCTGGGCACTGAAGAAGCTAAGACCCTAGTTTTTTCTGGTCTCACTTCCAGGTTTAGACAGACCATAGGCCCCTCAGATGGTTAATGCAGATGAGGAGTGAGAACCCAAAACTGCTGAGGTGGCCCATCACCATACAGGGAATGGACTTTATGGTGGAACACCACCCTGGTACAGAACATGCCAATGCTGATGGTCTGTCCAGATTCTTCTGCCTTAGTAAAGAGAACTTCCATGAGGTTGGGTAGTTCTCCTCATTTTCAGCTGGGGGGTTCACAGGTTTGACCTGCCGTCCTTGGCAATGTCTCCCCTATCTTTTTGCCTCTGCTTCCTAAGTCATGACTGTGTGTAGGACTTTGTTCTTGCTGGTTTTTGGTACTCTGGCCACCTTACCACTGCTGATCAGTGCTGAAGTGCAAGTGCTCTTTGTGTAAACTGTATGTGTAATTGTTTTTTTAATGATTGGTATTTTGATTTACTAGTAAGTCCCTAGTAAAGAGTAATAGACATGCCCAGGGCCTGTAAACCAAATGCTACCCTTGGACCTGTAGCAAGGTGTTAGAAGTCGGGTCTTTGGTTGGCAGTCAGGTTACCCCCTGTCCAAGCAAGGACCCTCACTCTAGTCAGGGTAAGTCACACACAATCCAAATGATCCTGTGCCCACTCTCTGGTAGCTTGGCACTGAGCAGTCAGGCTTAACCTAGAAGAAATTGTGTAAAGTATTTGTGCAATAAATCATGCAATAACACAGTATAACACCACAAAAATACATCACATAGGGGGTCATTACAACATTGGCGGTAAAAGCCGCTTACCGCCGTGCAGAAGACCGCCAACACACCGCCGTGGCCGCGGAAATCCGCCACAGCTATTATGACCCACATCCCGAAATCCGACAAAATTCAGACACCCACACAAGTCCACCACACCAAAGGTCAGTGATAAACTGGCGAAAACAAAACCTCCACCATCACGCCAACAGAAATACGCCCACACTATCACGACCCACGAATCCATGCGGCGGTCTTTCAACCGCGGTATTCCATTGGCGGTACACACCGCCGCGCTTAAAATACACACATATCTCCAAAACACAGCCACATTGGACAATTCGAAATACACACACCTGATACACATACACACACCACTCCCACACACTCAATACTATATAAAACACACACCCACATCACCCACAAACCCCTACGACAAAAAAATCTGAAAGAAGGCCAGAGAGAGACACCAGCATCCACAAACCACCATCCACAGGCACTCAACACCATCACCCACACTACTTCCACGCACAAAACACCACACACCACTACATATCACCACACTTATCACCACATACACCACCTCACACATCACCTACACCACCCCATGGCACGGCAAAGACATCCAAGGTTCTCGGAGGAGGAGCTCAGGGTCATGGTGGAGGAAATCGTACGGGTAGAGCCACAGCTATTTGGATCACAGGTGCAGCACACCTCCATAGCTAGGAAGATGGAGCTATGGCGAAGAATAGTCGACAGGGTCAACGCAGTGGGACTGCACCCAACAAATAGGGACGACATCAGGAAGAGGTGGAACGACCTACGGGGGAAGGTGCGTTCCGTGGTCTCCAGACACAACATCGCGGTACAGCGGACCCACACCTCCTCCCCTACAACTAACAACATGGGAGGAGCAGGTCTTGACTATTCTGCATCCTGAGGGCCTCGCAGGAGTCAGTGGAGGATTGGACTCTGGTAAGTCAAATCTTAACTATCATATCCCCCACCCTACCTGCATGCTATCACAGACCCCCACCCTCGCCCCCTCCCCTATCACTCCAACTCCTCACTAATTTACTAATATCGCAAACCACACATCCCAACACCAAGCCCTGCATGACACAACAAAGCATGGACACCCATCACTAAAGCATGCCCACTGCACATACCCATAACACCCCCCTCAACCATCATCACACAAGCCCCCACACAGGAATGCTAGCACTGGGGTACACGCTCACCTACCCATTGCACACCATGACACACACAGATGCAATAATCATGCCTTTCCACCCCTGCAGGACCACTACCCAAAGTCACCAGACAGGAGGGTCCAGACATCTCTACCCCACCCACAGAAGAGGCCCACAGTGATGACAGCAGCTCTGTCCTACTGGATCCAGATGACCAGCCCGGACCATCGTGGGCCTCGGGACAGTCGATCCCCTCACACAGGCACAGCCCACCACAGACCTTCCACCCTCTGGTAACATCAGCACAGCACCCACCCAGCGTGCCCATACCACCGTCCCCAGGACACATCAATCAGCTGTGTGTCCACCACTACAGGGAACCCAGGATAACCCACCACCCCAACAACAACAGGGACCTGGGGGCAGTGGTAGTGGGCACACGGTCCAGGGGACAGAGTCCGAGGAACACAGGGGAACTGGGAGGGCTGCTGTGCGACAAGGGGCGGACAGGCCTAGGGAACCCACTCTCCACGAGGCCCTCTCCTCCATCATGGGAGCATAACACCACTCCCAGGAGACGATGGCAATGGTCCTGGCCAAGTTTCAGGAGACCCAGCGGCTGCAGGAGGAACAGTATTTGGGGTTCAGGGAGGAACTCAGAACCATCAGCACCGCCCTGGGCACCATCGTAGGGATGCTGAAGGAGATACTTAACACCAGGAGGGACACTGTGGCACTCCAAGGGGCCCCTAACACTAGCATGGACGATGAACTGCCCACCACCTCCGCCGGCGCTAGTGGACAGGAGGCACCGCCACAGGACCACCACACCAGCACCCCACACCCTGCAGACGGAGAACCATCCCGCAAATGGTCCCTGAGATTCAGGAACAAGACAGAGCACGATGCCAAGACCCCCGCCAAGAAATGAGACCACCCTGATTGTCATCCCACTGTCCCACTTTGTAACCCTGTCCATAATGGAACTGCCCCAGCTCCACTTCCTATGCCCATATGGGCAATGCACCTGTGAGACTAATAGACTGGACTCTGCCATGGACATTCCTCCACCATCACCCCTCACCATTTTACAACCCCCCTCCAATATTTAGCACTGCAATAAACACCCTTGAAGCTCAAAACAATCTGGAGTCAGTCTGTGATTTTGAAAATGTGTATTAGCAGTGACAGTGACAAAATGCGTTCTCAAATGTAATGTCAACATACCCATGTCACACATCTCAAGTCCATGAGGAATCTAAGCAGATGACACACGTTGGAAACCACACCTGTGAAACCGTAATGGAAATGTACAACTGAGTTACCATATAGTGGTTGAAATCGACAGACAGGATAGAGGTAGAAGTGTGAAATTACTTGTAGTAGGCAGGAATGTATTCTCACCTGTGTGTCACTGGAAATATTGCTGGATAACTGAGTACCTGTTGTCAATGTCTTCTTCCTCTGCTTCCTCCTCATCACTGTCCACAGGCTCCACAGCTGCCACAACACCGTCATCTGGACCATCCTCCTGCAGAAAAGGCACCTGTCGTCGCAAAGCCAAATTGTGAAACATACAGCAGGCCACGATGATCTGGCACACCTTCCTTGGTGAGTAGAATGCGGAACCACCTGTCACATGGAGGCACCTGAACCTGGCCTTCAGGAGGCCGAAGGTGCGTTCGATCACTCTCCTAGTCCGCCCATGGGCCTCATTGTAGTGTTCCTCTGCGCTGGTCCTGGGATTCCTCACTGGGGTCAGTAGCCATGACAGGTTGGGGTAACCAGAGTCCCCTAATTGCAACACCTGGTGCCTCTGGAGTTGACCCATCACATAAGGGATGCTGCTATTCTGCAGGATGTAGGCGTCATGCACAGAGCCAGGGAACATAGCATTTACATGGGAGAGGTACTGGTCTGCCAAACATACCATCTGTATATTCATCGAATGATAACTCTTCCGGTTCCTTTACACCTGTTCACTCCTGTGGGGGGACCAGAGCTACATGGGTCCCATCAATGGCACCTATGATGTTGGGGATATGTCCAAGGGCATAGAAGTCACCTTTCACTGTTGGCAAATCCTCCACCTTAGGTAAAACGATGTAGCTCCGCATGTGTTCCAGCAGGGCAAACAACACTCTGGACAACACGTTGGAAAAAATAGGCTGGGACATCCCTGATGCCGTGGCCACTGTTGTTTGAAATGACCCACTTGCAAGGAAATGGAGCACTGATAGCATCTGCACTTGGGGGGGATCCCTGTGGGATGGCGGATTGCTGACATCAGGTCAGGCTCCAACTGTGTACACAGTTCCTGGATTGTGGCACGGTCAAACCTTTAGGTGATGATCAAATGCCGCTCCTTCATTGTCAACAGGTCCACCAGCGGTCGGTACACCGGAGGATTCCGCCATCTCCTCACATGTCCCAGCGGACGGTGCCGAGGAAGGACAACAGCGACCACAGAGTCAAACAACTCAGAGGTATGTACCCACAGTCTACACAGAACACCATTCATACACAGAATCTGTCCTGTATTTGTGTTGTGCGACAAGGCCTAGGTCTGTGTGACGCAGTTGGTAATGAAGCCATGTGGGCCCCTGAAATGGCGGCTGCCTGACCTCTAAAGTGGGACAATGGGATGTGAGGTAACTGCGCTGGCGTTGTACACCGTCGCGGTAGGCGGTCGAAGACCGCGGTGCAATGCTGCATTGGATAACATTGGACCTTATGGGTCCCAGGAGCCAATGACGATGTACGCCGGCGGTGATGCTACGCACCGCCGCGGACGTGACCGCCATTTTCTATCTGTTGAATCACTCGATACCTGATCTTCGACAGGAGAGGACCTACACTGCAAGTGCTGCTGTGAACTCGGTCTGGAAGAGACAATGGCTCGTGCGTCTGGGGAAAGGGCCCCTGCCTTCACTGCAGAGGAGTTGGAGAAGCTCGTGGACGGGGTCCTCCCCCAGTACACGGTACTCTATGGTCCTCCAGACCAACAGGTAAGTACACAGGGAGCACGTTGTATGGGCTATGCCTGTGTGGAGAGGGCTGGTTGTAAGAAGGAAGGGGGCACAGTTCTGCGTGCATGAAGGACTGTGAATGCATGTGCCACATGGCAAGGCTAGGGATGTGGGCCACTCACTTAGACAGTGCAGTTGGTAATGACTTCTCTTCTTCCCCTGTACATTTCATGTAGGTCAGCGCCCACCAGAAGAAGGATATTTGACGTGCCATCGCCAAGGATGTCCGGACCCTGGGGGTCCACCACAGACGGAGCACCCACTGCCGTAAAAGATGGGAGGACATTCGCGGCTAGAGCAAGAAGACGGCGGAGGCTCAACTGGGGATGGCCTCTCAACGTGGGAGGGGTGCCCGTCGAACCATGACCCCCCTGATGTTCCGGATCCTGACGGTGGCCTACCCTGATTTGGATGGGCGCTTGAGGGCATCACAGCAGACACAAGGGGGTGAGTACAACATCATTCAGTGAACTTTGCGCTCAGTGAAGGTGTCTGGGTGGGGGAGGAGGGCTGTGGGTTTCCCTAGGCCAGGGCGAGTTCCGTAGGCTAGGCCCCTCCGTAATGCAGGCCATGTGCACCCCACCCCACCTCTGTAGAGTGCCAAGTACAGGTATGCATGCCCATGTGTCATCTATGTGTGCAGATGTCGACCATAGCCATGTAGGCCATATCCCAGGAATTGCATCTGTAGAGCCCAACAGCGCGGCGTAGTGCAGGGGGCTGCTGTGTCTGTATTGTCCGCCACCGGAGCGGTAAGCCATGCATTCAACATGTCTTTCTTCTGTCGTCCCCCCCCTTTTTGTGGTCTCCCTGTTCTTGTATGCATCAGCATCATCAGGCAGAGGTACAGTGGCACCGGAGCACGAGGGAGCTGCATCCCACATGGCCATGGAGGGCCACACCACGGACTCGGAATACACCAGTGGTACGGAGGGCGAGGGGAGCTCCACGGCGGTCACAGGATCTTCAACCAGCGACACAGACTCGTCCTCCGATGGGAGCTCCCTTGTGGTGGCGGCAAAATCTGTGCCCCCCACTTCTACAGGTACAGCTGCCACCCCCCCTACCAGCACCGCCCTCCCAGCAGCCCCTCAGCCTTCGCCCGTGCCCGCTCACCCAGGAGGGTGGGCATCACCTTCACCCCAGGCACCTCAGCCCCTGCCCCTGTCACCTCTGCTGCCCTCAGTGAGGATGCCATTGACCTCCTCAGGTCACTCACTGTTGGGCAGTCTACCATTTTGATTGCCATCCAGGGTGTAGAAAGGGAATTGCAACACACAAATGCATTCCTGGAGGGCATTCATTCTGGTCAGGCTGCCCTTCATCGAACCCTGCAAACTCTGGCCTCAGCACTGATGGCAGCCATTGTCCCTGTCTCTAGCCTCCCCCCTCCAACCTCCTCCACCCAGACCCAATCCCCTGTACCCCAGCCTATCCCAAGCACACCATCAGACCAGCATGCACACACGTCAACACACAAGGGAAGCTCTGGCAAACATAAGCACCACACATCCCACAGGCACTCATGCAAGCATCACACATATACAAACACACCAACATCCACTGCCTCCACTGTGTCCCCCTCCTCGTTGTCTCCCTCCTCCCTCCCAGTCTCGTCTACACTCTTACCTGCATGCACTACCACTACTGCCACTATGTGCCGCACCAGCAAACCCACCACCACACCCCGCTCACGTGCACTCACCACCCCCACTACCATTTACACGTCCCCTGTGTCCTCTCCCAGTATGTCTGTGACGCCCCCTCCCAAAGTACACAAACGCAGGCACACACCCACCCAACAGCCATCCACCTCATGACAGCCTCCAGCGCATGCACCTTCACCCAAAGTCACCAAACGTACACCTCCTACAACCACTACCTCTTCCTCCACTCCCAAACCCCCTCCAGCTACCCGTCCCAGTGTTCCTAAGAAACTTTTCCTGACCAAGCTTGACCTCTTTCCCACCCCCCCCTCCAATTCATAGGTCCTGTACTAGCACCTCAGCCAAAAAATCTTCGGGACCAGTGGTGCCTGTTGTTAAAGGTATGTGGAGTGCACCGGGCACCAGGGCAGCCAGTGTGACACGGAGCCACAGCACAGCCAGTCTCCCCCCTGTGAAGCACCAGAAGTTGGACAGTGCCCGGCGGGATAGGGTGAAGACTCCAGCCAGCAAAGCCGCTCACAAGGGTCCCGGGGGGAGTGTCGACTCAGCTGTGACTCCTCCCAAGGTGGGGAAGGGGCAGAAGAAAACGCCAAAGTCTGGGAGGAGCAGCACGGTGGAGAAGACCGCCATCATCCCCGCTGCCCAGGAGGCCACCGCCAGCCCAATCGTCACTGGCCAGGAGGCCACCGCCAGAGTCAGTGCCCAGGAGGGCAGCCCGATCATCACTGGCCAGGAGGCCACCGCCAGAGTCAGTGCCCAGGAAGGCAGCCCGATCGTCACTGGCCAGGAGGCCACCGCCAGAGTCAGTGCCCAGGAGTCCACCGCCAGCCACAGCCCAGCTGCCCAGGAGGGCCCCGGCAGCCACAGTCCAGCTGCCCAATGAAGGACTGCCATCCCCAGCCCAGCTGACCAATGAAGGACCGCCAGCCCCAGCCCAGCTGGGCAATGAAGGACCGCCATGGCAAGCATCGCTGAACAGGGCAAGCACCGCTGAACAGGTCAGAAACTGCCAACTCAAGCACCCCTGAACAGGGCAAAGACCGCCATGGCAAGCACCGCTGAACAGGGCAAGCACCGCTGAACAGGTCAGAAACTGCAAACTCAAGCACCGCTGAACAGGGCAAAGACCGCCATGGCAAGCACCGCTTAACAGGGCAAAGACCACCAACTCAAGCCCCGCTAGCCCATGGGCGGCAGGGGCAGTGACGCAACTGGGACCGTCACGGGGTGAGTGATGCACTCTGGGCACCAGTCCCCCTCCAGAACCAGTGGAGACATGCATCCACTACCTCTGTCCTTCACAGGATGAAGCACTCTGGGCACCAGTCCCCCTCCAGAACCAGTGGAGACATGCATCCACTACCTCTGTCCTTCACAGGATGAAGCACTCTGGGCAACAGTCCCCCTCCAGAACCAGTGGAGACTGTTATCCACTTGAGAGACTGTGGCTTTGCACTCCCCAGGATGGTACAGTGGGCAACCCACCCACTGTAGAGACTTGAGAGACTGTGGCTTTGCACTCCCCAGGATAAAACAGTGGGCAAACCACTCACTTGAGAGACTTGTGAGACTGTGGCTTTACACTCCCCAGGATAAAACAGTGGGCAAGCCACCCACTTGAGAGACTTGTGAGACTGTGGCTTTGCACTCCCCAGGAATGGTACAGTGGGCAAACCACCCACTGGAGAGACTTGAGAGACTGTGGCTTTGCACTCCCCAGGATAAAACAGTGGGCAAACCACCCACTTGAGAGACTTGAGAGACTGTGGCTTTGCACTCCCCAGGATAAAGCGGTGGGCAAACCACCCACTGGAGAGACTTGAGAGACTGTGGCTTTGCACTCCCCAGGATACATAAATGGGCATTGAGCCCCCTCGTGGATCTGGCGTGGTGCACTCATCCGGCTGAGGTGCCCCCCCTTCCCTTCCCCCTGAGGTGCCTGTTGTATTTCTATCTGATGCCCCAGCAGTGTTCTCTCCGTTTTGATCAGGTATCTAGTGTGGGCCTCGCCCATGCATTTTGGGCCCAGTGGTCCACGGACAATGAATGGTGCATTACCTGCACTTCTAATCGTGGTGTATATTTTGTTTAATGTGTATATATATATATGGATTTATTTGGTTACTGTATTTTGATATATTACAATGGTTCCACTCATTTCCTTTGGTCTTTGCATTCTTCCGGGGGGGTTGGGGGTTGTTACTGTAATGTTTGGTTATGCATTGGTGTGTGTGTTGTAGTGGGTGAGGGTGGGGGTTGGGGTGGGGGTGTTGCGTGTGTGTGTCCCTATCTTTTGCCTCCCCCTCCTATGTCGTAGGTGCAGTACTCACCGTTGTCTTCGCCGCCGGCGTTGATGATCGTCGTATAGGAGCAGGAAGACTAGTGCAGGAAGAATATGGAGTTCTGGCTCCATGGTGTAGTCGTTCCTCATGGAGTGTGTAGAGGTGAGCGTTTTCCCTTTGAAATTCCTGTTTCCGCTGTGTTTTTATCCACGGTGAATCCGCCCCGGAAAAGGTGGCGGATTGGTAGGTTGTGATACTGTGGGCGGTACTTTGTCTTCTGCCTGTCTGTTGGCGGTGACCGCTGCGCTGTTTGTTTGTACCGCCGTGGCGGTCGGAGTGTTAAAGTGGCTGTCTTTGTTGGCGGTTTCCGCCACCGTCATAATTCCCATTTTTTTTTCGCCAGCCTGTTGGCGGTCTTACCGCCGCTTTAACACCGTCCGCTAGGGTTGTAATGACCACCATAGTGTTTTGTAAAATATATAGGGGGTCATTTTGACCTAGGCGGTCTTTTTTAAAGACCGCCGAGGGACCGCCGTGCGGAAGACCGCCAGTGGTGGCAGTTTGCCGCTCGGCCTATTATGACCGTTGGCAGCTCTACGTCCTTTTACGGATGGAGAGGCGCAAACAGCCATACTGGCGGGAGGCGGGGAAGTGGAGGTTGCTCCACCTCCATCCCCACGCCAACAGAACACCGCCCAGCGAATCACGTCATGTGATTCGCCGTGGCGGTGTTCTGTTGGCGGTGTGGTGTCGGCGGAGCTGCCCCCATGGCTCCTGTCCCCTCCCGGAGGATGGTTGGACCAGGTAAGTCGATCGTCCATGAGGGGAGGGGGATGGGGGGATGTTGTGTGGGTGCATGGGGGGGTGTATTCTGTGTATGTAGAGGGGGGTGTGAGTGTGTGTATGCTTACGGGGGTGTTGTGTGTATGGGAATGAGTGCGTGTATGTCTGTGGGTATGTCTGTATGGATGTGTGCGTGTATGTTTGAATGTGGGTGTGCGTGTCTGACTGTGTGTGTGGATGTAGGCATGTATGTCAGCGTGTGTGCGTGTAAGTGTGTAGGTGGTGCCTGCATGCGTGTCGTGTGGGTACGGGTGATGTGATGTTGGGGTGGGGAGGGGGGCCCTGCCACCTTCTGGGGGTGGCAGGGGTGGTGGGGGGGTAGGGGAGGGTGTCGAGGTGGGGGTGTGGGTGGTGGAGACCCCTATCAGTGCCAGGGAAGGAATTCCCTGGCACTGATAGTGCTTACCGCCATGGATTTAATGGCGGTTCAAACCGCTGGAAATCCACGACTGTAAGCCGGGTCCAAATAACGCCGGCGATCTAGTGACGGCCGCCGGGCTGGAGACCCAAGTCTCCAGCCCAGCGGTCGTCTCCGCCCTGGCGGGCGGAATAGAGAACCAGCGGATGACCATGGCGGTAACCTCCATGGTCATAATTCCACAAAGTAAGACCGCCAGCCTGTTGGCGGTCTTACCGCCGGTTCTCCGCCTTCCACCAGGGTCATAATGACCCCCATAATATTTATCTGGTTAAATGCAGGTCAAAACGATTAAGATTCAATAAGTACACATTGAAATATCACTCAGAAAATGATATAAAGAGTCTTAAGTTCTTAAAAAGAAATAAATGTCTCTTGCAAGCACAAAGAACCTAGTTTATGTTCAAATTCCCCACAAGGGAACGCAGAGGAGGAGTTGCATGTAAAATGGGGAGGTGTGCGTCGATTTATCCGGCGCACACAGATGATGCGTCGTTGAGTTTTCATGCAGGGCAGTCTTTTCGTCGATTTCCAGAACGTAGACTGGGATCCTCTTTGGGTTGTTGGGCTTTCAGACGCCCCGGGGATGATGCGTTTAAATCCTGGGTGTGCAGGACAAAGTCACAGGAGCTGCGTCGATCCGGTGGAAGATGCATGGAAATTTCTGCCGCTCTGCAGGTGCTCCATCGATTCCTTTCAGGAAATCGGGCTGCATCATTCCACCTCAGCTCTGCATCGATCCAGTGGGCAGTGTGTCAAACTTCCAGTCGCAAACACTGGCGCTGCGTCGATTTCCTTTTCAGGAAGTCGGGCTGCGTTGTTCCAGTTTGGCGTGCAATGATTTTCTCACCACAATGCAGGCTGTGCGTCATTTCCTGCAGGCTGTGCGTTGATTTTCACCACACAAGGAGTGCTTTTGCAGAGATAAAGGCTTTCATTATGACATTGGCAGTAAGTGCCGCTTACCACCATGCTGACTGCCACCAACATACAGTGACCGCGGCAGTATACCGCTACGCGTATTATGACCCACAGATAGAAATCCACCACTATACAGACACACAAACAAGCCCGCCACAACAAAGGTCAGTGATAAAATCGCAGTAGCAAAACCCACACCGTTACGCCAACAGAAATACGCCCACAGCATTATGACCCACGAATCACTGCGGCGGATATTCAACCACTGTAAAGCATTGGCGGTACATACCTCTGTGCTCAAAATACACACATACATACAAAACAACACCACATTGGACAATTCAAACTACACACACCTGACACACATACACACACCACACCCACACCACTATAAGACACCCACCCACAATACCCACAACCCTTTACCACTACAAACAATTTACAACTGAGAGAGAGACACGCCAGGAGCACCCACAGAACCAGAGCCACAGAATACCATCACCCATACACCATCCACGCACCTCACAGCACACACCCAAACACATCACCTCCACACAGCCTCACACACACTACACTCATGGCACCACAAAGACACCCCAGGTTCTCAGAGGAGGAGCTAAGGGTCATGGTGGAGGAAATCATCTGGGTAGAGCCACAGCTATTCAGATCACAGGTGCAGCAGACATCCATTGCAAGGTAGATGAAGCTATGGCGGAGAGTCGTGGACAGGGTCAACACCGTGGGACAGCACCCCAGAACAAGGAATGACATCAGGAAGAGGTGAAACAAACTACGGGGGAAGGTGCGTTCTGTGGTTGCAAGACACCAGATAGCTGTACAGAGGACTGGCAGTGGACTGCCACCTCCTCCCCCACAACTAACAACATGGGAGGAGCAAGTCTTGGCGATCATGCGTCCTGAGGGCCTGGCAGAAGTAGGAGGAGGACGGGACTCTGGATAGTCAACTCTTTTCTACTATCACCCCCCTACCTGCATGTCATCACATACCCCTACCCCTACCCTCACCCCATCACCCCACCACCTCACGTACACCCCACCATCACAACCCACCCATCTAAGTAATCAGCACTGCATGCACCACCAATGCATGGACACCACTCACAGCCCTGCATGGACACCCATCACAACAGCAGGCAAACTAGTGACAATCACTTAACCAACCAAAGCACAACTCACACAAGCCAAAGCTACCTTGGTAATAACAACCATAGGGGGAAACATAACCATGCACAAGATGTCACACGCAGCAACAATAACACTGCATTTACATCCCCACAGGACCCCCACACAACGTCATCGGAGAGGAGGTGCCAGCAACATCCAGTCTCTAACCCGAAGAGGCCCACAGTGATGACAGCAGCTCTGCACGCCTGGATCAGGATGACCAACCTGATCCATCAGGGACCCCTGGACAGTCGGTGACCCACGCACAGTCCTATACCACCACAGAGCCTCCCCCCTCAGGAAACACCAGCACAGCACCCACCCTGCGGGCCCATCCCTCTGTCCCCACGACACGTCAATCAGCAGTGTGTCCACCACTACAGGGACCCCAGGCAACCCCCCAAACCTAGGATGATCAGGGATCTGGGGTTAGTGGCAGTGGGCACATGGTTCAGGGGACATAGGCACAGGACAACAGGGAGGCTGGGAGGACTGCTGTGCAACAGGGGGAGGACAGGCCCAGGGAACCAACTCTCCATGAGGCACTCACCAACATCCTTGGAGCATGCCACCAATCCCAGGAGACCATGGGCCAGATACTGGCCAAGTTGCAGGAGACCCAGCGGCTGCAGAAGAGACAATACCTGGGGATCAGGGAGGACCTGAGGGACATCCACACCACACTGGTCACCATTGCAGGGGTGCTGGCTGACATGGCCAACACCATGAGGGAGGCAGTGGCACACCAACGGGCCCCTGACACTAGCCACACCATTGAACAGCCCTCCACCTCCGCTGACGCTAGTGGACAGGAGGCCCCACCACAGGAACAACAGGCCACCAGCACCCCTCCCCCTGCAGAAGGAGAACCACCATGCAAAAAGTCACTGCGATCCAGGCTGAAGCCAGAGAACATTGCCAAGACCCCCGCCAGGAAATAAGACTCCCCTGAATGTCACCCTTGTGTCCCACTCTATCACCCTGTCCACCTTGAACTGCCATTGCCCCACTCCCCATGCCCCCTTTGACAATGCACCTTTGATACCAATAGACTGGACTCTATCCATGACATTCCTCCATAATCAACCCAGCCCATTGCAATACCCCCTCCAATTATTATCACATAAATAAATACCCTTGGAACAAATAAAAGTATGGACTCTGTCAATTGATTGAAATATGTATTCGTTTAACAAGCTGTAAACATTGCAATTTAAATGTACAGTTATATATACATAGGTGTGACCTGTAGTGGGCAGCAGTAAACATACCAGGACCCAGAGTGGGGAACAGATATTTGAAAATAGAGATGCCAAAGGGTACAGTAAGTGGCCATAGCATTTGGAAAATCAGGCTCCCATGTACAATGTCCAACACAAAACTGCAATGGAAGGTGAAGTTACAGTGTCTTACCTGTGTGTCACTGGAAGTACTGTTGAATTATAGTTGTTCTGTTGTCCACATCTTCTTCCTCTGCCTCATCTTCGTCACTGTCTACAGGCTCCACTGCTGCCACACAACCATCTCCAGCCTCCTCCTCCTGCAGAAAAGGCACCTGGCGTCTCAAGGCCAGGTTGTGCAACATGCAACGATGATCTGGCAGACCTTCTTGGGTGAGTAGCACAGGGATCACCTGTCAGATGGAGGCACCAGAATCTGGCCTTAAGGAGGCCAAATGTGCGCTCAATGATCCTCCTTGTTCGCCCATGTGCCTCATTGTAACGTTCCTCTGCCCTTTTCCTGGCAGTCCTCACTGGGGTCAGAAGCCATGAAAGGTTGGGGTAACCAGAGTCACCTGTAAATAATGAGGGATACCTGTTAGCCAGACACTCAACCTTAGGGCCAACCCCACACCCATATACCTACATCAACGGGGTGGGGACTAGGGCTCACCTATTAGCCACACCCTGTGCCTCTGGAGTTGAGCCATCACATATGGAATGCTGCTATTCCTCAAAATAAAGGTATCATGCACAGACTCAAGATACATTGCATTGACATGGGAGATGTACTGGTCCTCCAGGTACACTATCTGCACATTCATGAAGTGAAAGCTCTTTTGATTTCTGAACACCTGTTCATTTCTCCGGGGGGGACAAAGGGAATATGTGAACCATCAATAGCACCAATGATGTTGGGGATATGTCCCATTGCATAGAAGTCAGCCTTCACTGTGGCCAAATCCTCCACCTGGGGGCATATGATGTAGCTGCACATGTGTTTCATCAGGGCAGACAACACTTTGGTCAGCACGTTTGAGAACATAGGCTGTGACATCCCTGCTGCCATGGCCACTGTCGCTTGGAAGGAGCCACTTGCCAAGAAATGGAGTGCTGACAGGACCTGTACAAAAGGGGGGATACCAGTGGAGTGGCAGATAACTGAGATCAGGTCTGGCTCCAATTGTGCACACAGCTCATGGATTGTGGCCCTATCAAGTCTGTAGGTTAGGATAATGGGCCTGTCCTCCATTGTTGCCAGGTCCACCAGGGGTCTGTACACGGGGGTATATCTCCATCTTCTATTCATCCTCACAGGTTGAACTCTAGGGTGAAAAGCGGTGAGCAGATGGTCATATTCAAAGATATCCTCAGATTAATATGCCTTGCATTTTTTTACACAAACAGTATGTGAATGTGTAGGTCTGTTGATGTGCCTATGTCTGCTGTGACCCAGTTAGGTGCCATGGCCTGTTCCTCCCTGAAATGGTGGCCACCTTACCTGTGAGGAGGGGCAAGTGGAAATGAGGTAATTCCCCTGACGTTGTGCGCCGCTGCGGGAGGCGGTCAACGACCGCCATGCAACACATCATTGGTTATCATTGGGGTCTAAGGGTTCCAGGAGCCAATGGTGATGTACACGGGCGGTGACGTACGCCCGCTGCAGGTGTGACCGCCATTTTCTATCTGTTCACTCACTTGTTACTTGACCTTCAACAGGAGAGGACCTACACTGCAAGTGCTGCTGTGACCTGTGTCTGGACCAGACCATGGCTTGAGCGTCTGGGGAAAGGGCCCCTGCCTTCACTTCGGAGGAGCTGGAGAGACTAGTGGATGGGGTCCTACCCCAGTACCCTTTACTTTATGGTCCACCAGACAAACAGGTGAGTACACTGTGAGCACGATGCATGGGCATGAATGTATGGAGTGCTGTGTGTGTAAGCCTTGTGTGGGGGGGGATTTGAGGGGTCCTGGGCAGAGTGCTGCATGTTTGGTGGTCAATGTCTGGGAGGGATATGGTGGGCCATGAGTGTAACAGTCCCTATGGTATGACTAATACCTTTGCTTATGTATCTTTTTCGGCAGGTCAGCACCCATCAGAATAAGGGTAGTTGGCGTGCTATCGCCAAGGGGGTGCAGACCCTGGGGGTCTTTGACAGGCGGAGCACCCACTGTCGCAAACAGTGGGAGGACCTGTGCTGCTGGGCAAGGAAGACGGCGGAGGCCCAGCTGGGGATGGCGTCCCAACGAGGAAGGGGTGCCTGTCGTACCCCGACCCCCTGATGTTCCCCATCCTGGCGGTGGCCTATCCGGAGTTGGATGGGCGCTTGAAGGCATCACAGCAGCCACAATGGGGGTGAGTACAGATTCAGAATCATGAAGTTGCGCGCATTGAGGTGTTACTCGGGTGGGGGATGTGGGTCTGTGGGTGCCCCTAGGCCAGGACGAACATGGCAGGGTAGGTTCCATGATGGGCAGGCTCAGATACACTCCAACCCCAATAATGCTAGTGGACATCTACTACTGGGCAGGGTCCTGTTGGTTTCAGGTGTGCTGCTAAGGGCATTAGGCATTGTACCCCATGGCCTGGTGACTAGCATTGTAACTGGTATTCCATGGCCTATTGCATAGGGCTGTTCCCTGTGAGTTGTGTACACCAATGGTGGTGTTGTTGCTGGCATTGACCAAGTGTATTCTCTGTCTCTCCCCCCCTTTTTGTTTTGTAACCCTGTCCTTGAGTGCATTAGCATTATCTGGCCGAAGAGCAGAGGCACCGGTGACGGAGGGAGTTGCATCCCACAAGGGCCTGGAGGCTGAATCCACGGATGGTGAGGGCACCAGTGGGACGGAGGGCGAGGGGAGCACCACAGCGGAGACAGGAGGGGACAGTTTTGACAGCGACACCTCCTCCGATGGAAGCTCCCTGGCAGTGGCGAACACCTCTGTGGCCACCCCAACTACAGGTACAGCCTCCACCCCCGTACTAGCACCGCCCTCCCAGCAGCCCATCGGCGAGTTCCCGTGCCCGCTTACCCAGGAGGTTGGGCATCTCCTTCGCCCCAGGCACCTCAGGCCTGCCCCAGTCAGCCCTGCTGTCCTCAGTGAGGAGGCTATTGACCTCCTGAGATCCCTCTCTGTTGGGCAGTCAACCATACTGAATGTCATCCAGGGTCTAGCAGGGAATTTGCAACATACAAATGCATTCCTGGGGGGCATTCACTCTGGCATGGCGGCCCAACAGAGATCATTCCAGGCTCTGGCCAACTCACTCATGGCAGCCATTGTCCCTGTGTCTAGCCTCCCACCTCCAACCTTCTCTACCCAGTCCCATTCCCCTCAACCCCAGCCTATCCCAAGCACACCCTCAGATCAGCATGCACCCAAATCAACACACAGAAGTGGCTCAGGCAAACACAAGCACCACACTTCATCCCAAAGGCACTCACACAAGCACCATCCAGATGCAGACACACCAACATCCACTGCCTCCACTGTGTCCCTCTCCTCCTCCTCGTCCACCTCCCTCCCAGTAGCGTCTCCACTCACACCTGCATGTACTACATCCTTATCCAATACTTCCATCACCATCACGCCTTTCACTACACGCCCCCCACTGGCAGTCACCACTCCCACATCCATGCACACGTCCCCTGTGTCCTCTCCCACTGTGTCTGTGCCCCCTCCTCCCAAAGTACACAATTGCAAGCACTCAGACACACAACAGCCATCCACCTCACGACAGCATTCAGCCCAGGCACCTGCACCCAAACACAGCAGACAGACACCTCCTACAACCACTCCCTCTTCCTCTACACCCAAACCTTCACCCTCTTCCAGCCCCAGTGTCCCTAAAAGGCTTTTCCTCTCCACCCTTGACCTATTCCCTGCCCCTCCCCCTGTCCTTCACTTCGGGCCAGGGTGGGAAGAACCCAGGCCAGCACCTCAGCCACCCAGTCCACGGCCACTGTAGTTTCTGCAGCTACTGCATGTGTGAGAGGCTCCAAGGAGCCACCCATCAGCACTGCCAGTGGGCCTGCACCACCTGCCAAGGGCAAGAAGGGGCCGCCAGCTAGCAAGGGCAGGAAGGCAACACCAGCTAGCAATGGCAAAGAGGCACCACCAGCTAGCAAGGGCAAGGAGGCACCACCAGCTCGCAAGGGCAAGGAGACACCAGTAGCTAGCAAGGGCAAGGAGGCACCACCAGGTGGCAGAAGCAAGGAGGCACCACCAGCTAGCAAGGGCAGGAAGGGAACACCAGCTGGCAGAAGCAAGGATGCACCACCAGCTGCCAAGTGCAGGAATGGAACAACAACTGCCAAGGCCAATGTAAAAGGAATAGATGCCGCAGGCAGGATGGATCTGGTGCCTCAGGCTGGAGCAGCATATGGGCAAACAACACCAGCCATGGCGCTTCAGCCGTCCAAGGCTGCAGAGGAAGGGCTGGAGCCTCCCCCTACCACTGGCAGCACCGCCACCTGCACCACCTCCAGCACAGCCACCTGCACCGCCGCCAGCACCACCACCTGCACCACCACCTGCACCACTGCCAGCAGCACCACTGCCAGCAGCAGCAGCCCCAGTGGGCAGCCGTCTGAGGTTGCAGGGGAAGGCCTGGAGCCCCCCCACCACTGGCAGCACGCCACCAGCACCTCCACCTGCACCACCGCCACTGCCACCTGCACCACTGCCAGCAGCACCACTGCCAGCAGCAGCAGCCCCAGTGAGCAGCTGTCCGAGGCTGCAGGGGAAGGGCTGGAGCCTCCCCTCACCACTGGCAGCACCGCCCTCAGCACCGCCACCTGCACCTCCACCTGCAATGCCACCTGCACCACTGCCAGCAGCACCACTGCCAACAGCAGCAGCTCCAGTGGGCAGCCATCCGAGGCTGTAGGGGAAGGGCTGGAGCCTTCCCCCCACCACTGGCAGCACTGTCGCCACCACCGCCACATGCACTGCCACCTGCACCACTGCCATCAGCACCACTGCCAGCGGCAGCAGCACCGGTGGGCAGCCGTCCCATGGCTGCAGGGGAAGGGCAGGAGCCTCTCCCCACCACTGACAGCACCGCTGCCAGCCCCGCAACTGCCACCACTGAGCAGCCGTCACGGCCGGTGAGCAGTGTGTAGTCGTAACTACATGGGCTGTAGTTCACCCTGGACCCTGCAACAACTGTATGTGTGACACCCAGGTGAGAGACTGTGACCTTGCACCATCCAGGATCTGCATCACAGGGCACAAGGCCCCCTCCTGAACCAGTGGAAGAAGGCATCCACTCACCCCCTTCTTGCCAGGATGAAGCACACTGCGCGTAAGGCCCCCTACAGAACCAGTGGAAGAAGGCATCCACTCACCCCCTCCTTGCAAAGTTGAAGCAAACTGGGCACAATGCCCCCTCCAGAACCAGTGGAAGAAGGCATCCACTCACCCCCTCCTTGCAAGGATGAAGTACACTGGGCACAAGGCCCCCTCCAGAACCAGCGGAAGAAGGCATCCACTGACATCCCTCCTTGCCAGGATGAAGTACACTGGGCACATGGCCCCCTCCAGAACCAGTGGAAGAAGGCATCTACTCACCCCCTCCTTGCCAGGATGAAAGATACTGAGCACAATGCCCCCTCCAGGACCAGTGGAAGAAGGCATCCACTCACCCCCTCCTTGCCAGGATGAAGCACACTGGGCACAAGCCCCCCTCCAGAACCAGCGGAAGAAGGCATACACTCACCCACTCCTTGCCAGGATGAAGCACACTGGGCACAAGGCCCCCTGCAGAACCATTGGAAGAAAGCATACACTCACCCCCTCCTTGCCAGGATGAAGCACACTGGGCACAAGGCTCCCTCCAGAACCAGTGGAAGAAGGCATCCACTCACCCCCTCCTTGCAGGATGAAGCACACTGGGCAAAAGATCCCCTCCAGAACCAGTGGAAGAAGATATCCACTTGAGTGACGGTGGCTTTGCACTCCCCAGGACCAAGCAATGGGCAAACCACCCACTTGAGAGACTGTGGCTTTGCACTCCCTGGACCAAGCAGTGGGCAACCCACCCACTAGGGAGACTGTGGCTTTGAACTCCCCAGGACCAAGCAGTGGGCAAACCATGCACTTGAGTGACTGTGGCTTTGCACTCCTCAGGACCAAGTAGTGGGCAACCCACCCACTAGAGAGACTGTGACTTTGCACTCCCCAGGACCAAGCAGTGGGCAAACCACCCACTTGAGAGACTGTGGCTTTGCACTCCCCAGGACCAAGTAGTGGGCAAACCAACCACTTGAGAGATTGTGGCTTTGCACTCCCCAGGACCAAGCAGTGAGCAACCCACCCACTAGAGAGACTCTGGCTTTGCACTCCCCAGGACATTGCAGAGGGAATGTAGCCCCCTCCAGGAGCAGTGGCGTTGTACCATCTTCTGGCTGAGGTGCCCCGCGTTTCCCGTCCCCTTGAGGTGCCTGTGTCTTTGACCTGATGACCCTGCAGTGTTCTCTCCATATTGAGGCAGAGGTCAAGTGTGGCCTTTGCCTATGTGTTATAGCCCTGTGGGCCAAGGACATTTTGGACTGGGCATTGTCCCTCCATTTGTATATATTGTAGATACTGTTTTGCGCTTTAAGGACGTATTATCTAAGTTTGTATTATTACACTGGCATTACTCACATCCTTTTGTCCTTGCGTTATTCCTGAGGGTTACAGGGTAGATATGTAATGTTGTTGCATCTGTTTGTGTGTATGGTGTTGGGGGTGGGGGTGCTGCGTGTTGCGTGTGTGTCACTATCTTTTTCCTCCCCACTCCCTTGTGTGCTAGGTGCGCACCGTGGTCTTCTTCACCACCGTTCATGTTCCTGGTGTAGGAGGAGGTAGACTAGCATGGGAAATATGTGCAGTTCGGGCTCCATGGCGTCACGGTTCTTCCTTGAGTGTCGAGAGGTGAGTTGTTTCCCTTCTGTGTACTGTTTCTGCCGTGCTTTTGATGGCGTTGGTACCGCCCCAGAAAAGGTGGCGGATTGGCTTCTCCTAATACCGTGGGCAGTACATTGGGCCTGATTACAACTTTGCAGGAGGTGTTAATCCATCCCAAAAGTGACGGTAAAGTGACGGATATACCACCAGCCGTATTACGAGTCCATTATATCCTATGGAACTCGTAATACGGCTGGTGGTATATCCGTCACATTAGGGACGGATTAACACCTCCTCCAAAGTTGTAATCAGGCCCATTGTCTTCTGCCTGGCTTTTGGCGGATACCGCCGCAGTGCTTGTTGCTACCACCGTGGCGGTCGGTGTGTTAAAGTGGCTGTCTGTGTTGGCGGTTTCCACCATGGTCAAAATTCTATTACTTTTACCGCTGGCCTGTTGGCGGTATTACCGCCACTTTATCACTGACCACCAGGGTTGTAATGAGGGCCAAAGTCTTTAGGTCCTGAGACTTCAGGGAACAGGAGGCAAGCTCTATCCAACCCTATGGAGAGCACTTCCCAGCAGAGCCAGAGGACAACAAGGCATCAGGGCAACAGCAGGGCAGCAGTCCTTTGCAGAAAAGCAGTCAGGTGAGTCCTTTGGGCAGCCAGGCAGTTCCTCTTGGCAGGTTGCAGGTTCTGGTTCAGGGTTTCTTATCCAGTGATAGTTTGTCCAGCAGTGTCTGAGTTGGTAGGGTCAGAGACCCTGCTTAAATACCCAAATGTGTCTTTGAAGTGGGGGAGACTTCAAAGAGTGGCTTAGAAGTGCACAAGGTGCCCTTTCAGTTCCATCCTGTCTGCCAGGGTCCCGGTAGGGGGTGTGGCATTCCTTTGTTTGAGGGCAAGCTACTGTCCTTTGACATGTAGGTGTCAGACCCTCAATCCCTCCCAGCCCAGGAAGTCCCAATCAATATGCAGATGTGTGCAGGTGTGACTGAGCAACCTGTGCACAAGGAGGCTGTCAACTAACCCATCCAGATGTGGATTGTAAGGCACAGAAGGATTTAAGTGCAGAAAAATGCTCACTTTCTAAAAGTGAATTTCTAAAATAGTAATATTAAATCCAACTTCACCAGTCAGCAGGATTTTGTATTACCATTCTGGCCATACTAAATCTCCCTTCAGATCAGAATCTACTACTCAAAAGTTATATGAGGGTAGCCCTAATGTTAGCCTATGAAAGGGCAGGCCTAACAGCAGTGTAAAAAACAATTTAGGAATTTTACAAAACCATGACATTTAAACTGCACAGGTACATGTCCTGCTTTTATCTACATAGCACCCTGCCCTATGGGTTACCTAGGGCCTACCTTAGGGGTGACGTATGTGTAGAAAAAGGGGCATTTAAGGCTCAGCAAATACTTTTAAATGCCAAGTCAAAGTGGCAGTGATACTGCACACACAGGCCTTGCAGATGCAGGCCTGAGGTATGGTTAAGAGGCTATTTATGTGGGTGGCACAATCAGTGCTGCAGGCCCACTAGTAGCATTTACTCTACAGGCCCTGGGCACATGTAGTGCACTCTACTGGGGTCTTACAAATAGATTACGTAAGCCAATTGGGTATAAACCAATGTCACCATGTTTTAAGGGAGAGAGCATATGCACTTGAACACTGGGTAGCAGCGGTAAAGTGTGCAGAGTCCTAAAACCAGCAAAAACAGTTTCCAAAAAGTGGAGGGAGGCAGGCAAAAAGTTAGGGGTGACCACCCTAAGGTGTCAGGTCTAACACACTGGATGTGCCACCCACATGAGTAACCCTGTAAACTTGGCTCAGACCTGCCACTGCAGTGTTTGTGTGTGCAGTTTTATACTGCCAATTCGACCTGGCAAATGTACCCACTTACCAGCGTCAAACTGTCCCTTTTCGTACATGTAAGGTACCCCAAAGGTAGCCTAGGTAGCCCCATGGGCAGGGTGCAGTATATGTTAAAGGTAGGACATGTATTGAGGTGTTTTACATGTCCTGACAGTGAAATACTGCCAAAATCAGTTTTCACTGTTGCAAGGCCTATCTCTCTCATAGATTAGCATGGGGACTTTCTTTAAATATCTTTTAAGCGTAGTTTCCAATTGGGAGAAGATAGAGTTATGGAGTTATGGGGTCTCTGAACTCACAATTTAAAAACAAAGTTGGTAAAGTTGTTTTTTAGGTTGTCAGTTTGAAAATGCCACTTTAAGAAGTTGTTTAAACCATTCTGTGCCTCTACCTGCTTGTCTATTGCACATGTGGGTCGGACTGAGAGTTTGGCTGGTGTGAATTCCCTCTGTAGAGTGACACAAAGGTGTAGCCTGCATATCTTGATGAGTCTACTAGGGTACAGTGGAGAGGGAGGAGCTGACAGTTACACCTGAATGGGCTGTGCCTGTCCTCACACAGTGCAGTCTTCAACCCACTGGTATGTGTCTGGGGCCAGGCCTGGGCAAGGCAGGATCTATTCAACAACAGAGACTTTCCTTTGAAGTTTGCCTACTTCAAAGGCTGAAACGGGTATCAGTAGTGGGCCCAAAACCTCAGATTTTTAGATCACTTGTTGATCAAGAGGAACCTCTGCCAAGGAGAAGAGCTGAAGGAGGAGTATTGTCCCTTTGCTGTGTGTGCTTTGGTGGGTTGGCCTGCAGTTGCTGCTTCTTCCTAGGGAGGCGAAAGATCCCATGACGCCGCCTGCAACTGAAGCCGTGGCCTCCTTTGGAATGCAATGACCCTGCATGCCCTACACCTCTGCAGCCTTGCCAAAGTCCACAACTCCATGAGCTCCAAAGTGCAGTGTCACTGATGTCTTTGACACCCGACTCTGCCGTGGTGTGACCCCAACCCCATGAGGTCACTGCACCACGTCGTGACCACTGGATTTCGACCCTGCAGGAAGCGTGAGGATCGAACGCTTCACACTGATGCTGCCTCACCTCCATAGCTCTGCAGCTAGGACCCAACGCCTCACACCGACGCCTCCGCTCCTGCACTCCGCAGCACCAGAACCGATGCCACAACAGATCCAGTGATTTCTCAATCCCTGACTCTGTGCAACGGCTTTGTTCCTCATTTTCACAAGGTACTGTACCTGGGGAACCATGTGACATAGAGACCGGTTCCATTGGCATCAGCTTGTTGGGAACAACTCTGTCACCGCGCTGTGATATCACCAATTCTAAGCATTTGTGTTTCTAAGTGCTCTATTGAAGTTTAATCTTTAAACATTGATAACTTTGCTTGTGTATGTTGGATCTTTGCCATTTTGGCCTTGTTTTATTCAGATAAATATTGGCTATTTGTCTAAACTGGTGTTGAGTGCTTTTGTGGTGTTTTCACTGTGTTACTGTGTGTGTTGTTACAAATACTTTACATATTGCCTCTGAGATAAGCCTGACTGCTTGTGCCAAGCTACCAAGGGGGTGATCAGGGGTTATCTTAGGTGTGTATTTCCCTTACCCTGATTAGAGTGAGGGTCTCTGCTTGGGCAGAGTGTAAGCTGACTGCCAACCAGAGACCCAATTTTTTACACCAAGATACAGACAGATGGCAGTGCAACAGTCCTTGATCACAGGCCCATCATGATCCAGTTACCATTCCCCTGGTGGTATGACACACACATATGTCAGTGTTGTGATACAGGCTATATGGTCTGCAATGTTGAAACACATCAACAGCCACATATCAGCCATGGAAGAAGTGTTTAGTCAATGTAAAGATAACACGATCTGCTTGCAATCTATGACTACATGTGTCATGCCCATATGATGCCATACATGATGCAAATGGCCCACTCATAACACATACAACAAGTACAATGGGCACTTCTGACCTTCCACCAAGACACTGTGCAAAGTGTCTTGACATAGCTCTCCATACCCAAACTCTGTGAACGACAGTACCTGGAACAATCCATTTCTATTATTTCTGTCCTAACAGCATCACAAACCTGCCAATGTTACAACTCTGAAATTCCCACATGAGGATGTCAAGGTGAAGGTACATGTACAAGGACAAACCAAGGAGTATAGGCTTGGAATCTTAACCATGACACAAATCACATGTCAAGCAACTTGAAAACCACTTACATTGCAGGAAAACTAACACTTTCAAAGCAACGCAAATGAATCTAACTGCCTTTGGCTGTTCATTGCAGAGTGTCAGCTCCTTAGCTGCTTTGTATGAAACAAACTCCTCACATTCTCACAACTACAGTACATTGTACAGTCACAGTCATATAATCACAGGACATACTTACACTCATGAAAAGTAGCTATTGATAAGCTCTTCCCCCAAGACAGTTCCTTCCTCTTCACCACTCTCATCTTCACTTGGTATTTCAGGAGTCTCAACAAGTGCCATTGCAAGCTCCTCCTCCTCTGGGATGTATGGGATGTCCCTATGCAGGGTGAGGTTGTGGAGCATGCAGCATGCCACAGTGATCTGACACACTTTCCTGGGTGAGTAGAAGAGGGCTCCACCTGTCCCATCAAGGCACTGAAATCTGGCCTTCAAGAGCCCAAAAGCCAGCTCCAAAACCCTCCTTGTTCTTTCACGGGCCTCCTTGAAGCAGGCTTTGCCTGGCGTAGTTGGATTCCTTAGTGGTGTCAACAACCATGGATGGTTGGGATATGCAGAGTCTCCTGCCAAGGATTTGGACATATTTGCATCAATGAGTCCCACACTTCATGATTGTAACGCCTACATTGCACACACAGAACCAGTACACATGTGACTTACCAACCAGCCAGGCCCAATCTGGTCGCAGTTGTGAAATCAGCTGGGGTATGGTGCTGTTCTGCACAATGAAGGTATCATGGACTGAACCCAGAAAACTGGCACAGAAATGTGAAATGTAGCGATCGGCCAAGCAGACTACTTGCATGTTGATGGAATCAAAGTTCTTTCTGTTCCAATATACTTGCCCATTGGCATATGGTGGCATCAAGCCAACATGTATGCCATCAATGGCTCCCACCACATGTGGTAGGTTGGCCAAAACCATTAAAATCCACCTTCACATTGGCTAAATCCTCACATCAGGGAAACTGGAAAATAGGTGTCAAGGTGCTTCAACATTGTAGAGAGGATATCCCTCAACACCAGACTAAACATAGGCTGGGACATACCAGCTGACAGGGCCATTGTATGTTGAAAGGACCCAGTGGCCAGAAAATGCAACACTGACATGACTTGGACAATGGGTGGTATGCTGGTTGGGTAACTAATAGATGGCGTCAGATCTGGCTCCAAGTGACAACACAAGTCGACTACTGTTTGCCTATCTAGGTGACAATACTTTATGATGTTGCGATGCTCCATGGTCTGCAGGTCTCGTTGTAGATGGTAGACAGAAGTTTGACGTCTCCTCCCTCTCCCTGGGTATCTATGAGGGTCAAGACATGATTTCTAACATTAGTCAATGTGTCCACAGCAACAAAAATGATGCATGCAAACAATGTCACTTGACATAGCATTTCAGTCTGCATAGACATGGCACCCAATACACAACCCAGTTGGCAACTACACAAGCGTCACATGTGACCCACATGTTTCAACACACGTGTCCACTACATGGCATTAGACAAAACTAGGACGCTGTGCAACACAATTGCCCTTCGAAACATGACTCCCTTCCCTAAGTGCAAAAGCGACTGTCAGCGGGGGTGTACCATGCGCTGCTGTTAAATGTAATCTGTGCCTTGCAACATGCTAATATGTTGCTTCAGGAGAAGGACCTACTTGACAATACAACATAAGGATGGTTTTTGGGTGTGATGCAGTGGAAATAGTCCAGGACAGCATTTCAGGGTGCCAAAATGGTGGCTGCATGACCTACTCCACTGGACATTATAAACCACCATTGACCACCGGCAGAAGTCATCATGGTGGTAGGCAGTTGCAACCTTGGCAGACACTGCCATAGGCTAACATTGTTGTCTATGGCAGTCACAGGCCAATGGCTGTGCCTACCTGTGGTGATGAGTGTGTACGTGACGGATGTGAGCACCACGTTCTGCAGATTCACTCATTTGACTACTAACACTCCTGCCTGCAAGACCTCCATTACTTGAGGTACTGTGTACTGCCGCTGGGAGCAGTCATGCCACGTCCAGCACGTGATAGGGCCCCTTCCTTCTCTCCAGAGCAGCTGGAGGGGCTAGTGGACGAGGTCCTACCCCTGTATGAACAGCTCTATGGTGCACCAGAGGTGCAGCTAAGTACCTCATGTACACAGTTATCTCTCTACTTCACCATTCTTTCCCTCCTCACAGGCTAGAATGTGGCCATGTGTGCCAAGTTAACTACTCATGTACCTATTGGTGCAGTCTGTGTGGCATCAGTAGGAAGGACAATGTGCAGATATTGGTGGCCACTGCCACATGTAAAGTTCATTCACATTATGTTGTGTGGGTATTTTGGGTTCCTAGATCATCCTTGTGTTGGATGTACAAAACTAGGTGAGGAGACATTACTGTCATCCACTGCCATCTCTTTCCTCATGATTGTTGTACATGTCAGACAACATGCATGTGCATGACAGCATGAGCCGAGAATGCATGTTGTATAAATCAGTTGTGAGTAATGTTAGCAATCCGTATGGTGCCACAGAGATTTCTTTACACTTCTGCCCTTGCTAAACTGTTGTTTGAAAGGCATATCATGACTCACTCTACCCTTCAGGTTGCCACATATACCACATGCCAATTTGCTGTTGGCCTCATGATGTACTATCATGCATGGAAGTGATGGGAATCTAGTGTTATGTAGGTTCTGTTTGCTCAGCCTGCAGAGACCAGGGCCTGTCATATGTATCTCCCAGTATGGGCCCTGGCCTAAGCTGGGGTTGAGCCACTGTGGCTATACAACCGTAACACTTTGCCCACTCCCTGTGCCCTAGCAAATCATGTAATATGTCAATATGAGGCTCTGGTATAAAATCCTGCCCAGAATACCTCATTCTTTTGATTAGATTAGGAATGGGTACAGAGGTAAGTCACTACTCTACTACACATGTGCACTTAGAATCATTATCAATGTGTGTCTTTGACTCATGACAGGTCCCTTACTCACACAGCCCAGTTGTCACCTTCTCACAGGTCATATTTGTCCTGTTCAGGCTTAATGCATAAATAACAGTTTCACAGTGCAGACAGGTTGTTGATTCTTGGAAGGCCATGATATGTGACTCAGTAGCTTGGTCGCATAGCAGGAACTGTTCACTACATGCCTTTGTTTGTTGGATGCCATCTCTCTAGGATGGACACATATGTCCAACAGAGTGTTCTGTGGTACAGGTACATTACACTGAAGCCCACAACCTATAGTGGCTTGAGTCTGCATTTGTTAGTCCATGTGTCACCATGCCAGTCCCTTTGTTTTTACTCATGGGTAATGTAGGAGTTTGTACTCTGGCAGTTGCCTGTAGGAACTGTATGCAGAGAGTCATTCTCACATAGGATGAATATGTTGGTTCATTCACGTCTAAGGTGTTTACCCTTCAGAAGCCACAGAGGTGTGATATGTCTCATAGTGGCTCACATCTCTGTGAGGTTGCTAGAGCATGGTCTACATGTCAGTAAGCTTACTTAGGCCCTCATTACAACCCTGGCGGTCGGTGTTAAAGCGGTGGTAATACCGCCAACAGGCCGGCAAAAAACAAATTGGGATTACGACCACGGCGGAAACCGCCAACATAGACAGCCACTTTAACACTCCGACCGCCATGGCGGTACAAACAAAGAGCGCGGCGGTAACCGCCAACAGACAGGCGAAGACAATGTACCACCCACCTTATCACAACACGGCAATCCGCCACCTTTTCCGGGGCGGAACCAACGCCAATAAAAACACGGTGGAAACAGTACACAGAAGGGAAAACACTCACCTCTCCACACCCTACTAGGGACCAGGACACCATGGAGCCAGAACTGCAGATCCTGCTGGCGATGGTCTTCCTGCTCCTCTATCAGGAGCTCCAACGACGGCGGTGACGACCACGGTGAGTACTGCACCTACAACACAGGGGAGGAGGGAGGGAAAAGAGAGTGACACACACACGCAACACCCCACCCCCACCCTCACCCTCACCCACAACACTATACACACAAATACATGCTGCAACATTACATATGCACCCCCCCTTGAATAACGCAAGGACAAAAAAAGGAAATGATTTGAACAATTGTAATCAATAAAAATCCAGTAGTCAAAACTCCAAATCCAGTATATACAATTATGTACACCAACTATACAAGTCCGGATAGTGCACCAATCATTGTCCGTGGACCACTGGGCCCAAAATGCATGGGCGAGGCCCACACTAGATACCTGACTGGAAACGGAAAGAACACTGCTGGGGCATCAGACCGAAAATATACAGGCACCTCAGGGGGAGGGGGAGGGGGGCACCTCAGCCTGATGAACGCACAATGCCACTGCTCCACGAGCGGGTTCCATGCACATTGATGTATTCTGGGGAGTGCAAAGCCACAGTCTCTTAAGTGGGTGGGTTGCCCACTGCTTTATCCTGGGCAGTGCAAAGCCACAGTCTCTCAAGTCATTCCAGTGGGTGGGTTGCCCACTGCTTTATCCTGGGGAGTGCAAAGCCACAGTCTCTCAAGTCTCTCAAGTGGGTGGGCTGCCCACTGCTTTATCCTGGGAGTGCAAAGCCACAGTCTCTCAAGTCTCTCAAGTGGGTGGGTTGCCCACTGCTTTATCCTGGGGAGTGCAAAGCCACAGTCTCTCAAGTCCTTCCAGTGGGTGGTTTGCCCACTGCTTTATCCTGGGGAGTGCAAAGCCTCAGTCTTTCAAGTGGATAACAGTCTCCAATGGTTCTGGAGGGGGCTTGGTGCCCAGAGTGCTTTATCCTGCCAAGGACTGAGGTTTTGGATGTCAATCTCCACTGGTTCTGGAGAGGGCTTTGTGCCCAGAGTGCTTCATCCTGCCAAGGACTGAGGTAGTGGATGTCACTCTCCACTGGTTCTGGATGGGGCTTGGTGCCCAGAGAGCTTCATCCTGCCAATGACTGAGGTAGTGGATGTCATTCTCCACTGGTTCTGGAGGGGGCTTTGTGCCCAGAGTGCTTCATCCTGCCACGGACTGAGGTATTGGATGCCTTTCTCCACTGAAAGTGATGCTTTATGGAAGCTGTCCAGGATCCTGGAGCTCACCACCAGCCCCGGACGACTGACCACTGGGGATGGCAGCCATGTCTGCGGTGGTGCCACTGGCTCAGGATGTCGCAGGGCCGCCGGCGGTGTCAGTTGCGGCGGAGCTGGCGGCGGGCTCTGTGGCTGCGGTGCTGGCGGCGGGCTCTGTGGTGACGGTGCTGGTTGCGGGCTCTGTGGCGGCAGTGCTGCTTGCGGGCTCTGTGGCAGCGGTGCTTGCGGCGGGCTCTGTGGCGGCGGTGCTGGTTGCGGGTTCTGTGGCGGCGGTGCTGGTTGCGGTTTCTGTGGCAGTAGTGCTTGCGGCGGGCTCTGTGGAAGCGCTGCTGGCAGAGGGCTCTGTGGCGGCGATGCTGGTGGTGGGGTCTGTGGCACGGTGCTGGTGGCGGGGTCTGTGACAGCGGTGCTGGCGGCGGGCTCTGTGGCAGCAGTGCTGGTGGCGGTGTCTGTGGCGGCAGTGCTTGTGGCAGGGTCTGTGACAGTGGTGCTGGCGGCAGGCTCTGTGGCAGAGGTGCTGGTGGCGGTGCAGGTGGCGGTCTTCTCCGCCGTACAGGTTGGCGTCGACGTGGAAAGAAGGTGTGACACTGGTCCCTCAGTCGGTGCAACCATGCCCTCTCCTAACCTGCCCTTCAGTTTCTGGCCCTTACCCACCTTTGATGGTGGCGCAGCTGTCTTGCCACTATCCCCTTTCGATTTTTCCGGACCCCTTGGTAGCAGGTGTTTTCTGCTTCTCCCTCCGGGATGTGGGCAACTTTTTTAGCTTGGCAGGTGGTGGAATGTCCTTGCCCTCGCTCCGTGGCACACTGGCAGCCCTGATGGTTGGCACACTCCAATAGCCCGCAGTTGCTGGCACCACTGTGCCTGGGGATGTGGAGGCTGAGGTGCTGGGTTGGGACCTGGAAAGCCTGGCCCTAGGGGACGGACGGGGGGGAGGTGTAGGGAAGAGGTCAATATGAGCCAGGAAACGTTTTTTAGACACACTGGGACAGGTAGATGGAGAGGGTTTGGGAGTGGAGGAAGAGGTAGTGGTTGTAGGAGGTGTATGTCTGCTGAAATTGGGTGAAGGTGCATGGGATGGAGGCTGTTGTGAGGTGGATGACTGTTGGGTGGGTGTGTGCCTGCATTTGTGTACTTTGGGAGGAGGGCTCACTGACACACTGGGAGAGGACACAGGGGATGTGTGAATGGTAGTAGGGTGGTGAGTGCACGTGATCTTTGTGTGGTGATGGGCGTGCTGGTGATGAAGGTAGTGGCTAAAGATGTAGTGCATGCAGGTGTGAGTGGAGACGAGACTGTGAGGGAGGAGGGAGACGTGGAGGAGGGGGACACAGTGGAGGCAGTGGATGTTGGTATGTCTGCATGGGTATGATGCTTGTGTGAGTGCCTGTGGGGTGTGTGGTGCTTATGTTTGCCTGAGCCACCCTTGTGTGTTGACGTGTGTGCATGCTGGTCTGATGGTGTGCTTGGGATAGGCTGAGGTACAGGGGATTGGGTCTGGGTGGAGGAAGTTGGAGGGAGGAGGCTGGACACAGGGACAATGGCTGCCATCAGTGCTCAGACCAGAGCCTGAAATGCTCTCTGTTGGGTTGCCTGGCCAGAATGAATGCCCTCCAGGTATGCATTTGTTTGTTGCAAACCCCTGGATGGCATTCAGAATGGTAGACTGCCCAGCAGTGAGGGATCACAGGAAGTCAATAGCCTCCTCACTGAAGGCAGCAGGGCTGACTGGGGCTGAGCCTGAGGTGCCTGGGGCGAAGGAGAAGCCCACCCTCCTGGGTGAGCGGGCACGGGATACACGCTGAGGGGCTGCTGGGAGGGTGGTGCTGGTGGTGGGGTGGTGGCTGTACCTGTTGATGCGGGGGCACAGAGGGGCCCACCACCACAAGGGAGCTCCCTTCAAAGGAGGAGTTGCTGTCACTCCTGTCACCTCCTGTCCCCACCGTGGAGCTCCCCTCGCCCTCCATCCCACTGGTGGCTTCAGTCTCCATTGTTTCGCCCTCTAGGGCCAAGTGGGATGCAGCTCCCTCCTGCTCCAGTGCCACTGCTCCTCCCCCTGATGATGCTATTGCACACAAGAACAGGGAGACCACAAAAAGGGGGGGAAGACAGAAGAAAGACATGTTCAGTGCATGCAACACCACTACAGTTGGCAGACACTACAGACACAGCAGCCCTCTGCACTACGCCATGCACTTAGTTCCTAGATTATTCACATGCCCATGTGGTACAAGGCCTAAGCCCGATTGCTGCACACATGGAAGTCACAGGAGCCTGACTAGGTGTAGATGGCACTAACCACTAGTGGGGTTGGGGTTCCACTGAACCTGCCTCACAAGGGACCTTGCCTACCAAGCTCGCCCTGGCCTAGGGGAACCCACTGCCCACCTCCCCCACCCAGACACCTCATAATTTGCGCAGAGTCAGATGAATGTGACTGTACTCACCCCCTTGTGGCTGCTGTGATGCCCTCAAGCGCCCATCCAACTCCGGATACGCCACCACCGGGATCCAGAACATCAGGGGGTCATGGTGCGATGGGCACCCCTCCCACGTTGGGAGGCCATCCCCAGCTGGGCCTCCGCCGTCTTCTTGCTCCAATGGTGAATGTCCTCCCATCTTTTCCGGCAGTGGGTGCTCCGTCTGTGATGGACCCCCAGGGTTCAGACGTCCTTGGTGATGGCACGCCAAATATCGTTCTTCTGGTGGGCGCTGACCTACAGGAATAGTACAGGGGGAAAGGAAAATCTTTACCCATCCGGACCCTCATACTCATTGGCCCACATTCCCACCCTTGCCCTGACGCACATACACTCACTGTCTGCTCATGCAGGCCTCAGTCCCCCCCATGTATCTTCCATCCACACCACTCCAAACAGGCATTGCCCATGCAGCATGCTCACAGTGTACTCATCTGTTTGTCTGGAGGACCGTACAGTTGTGTGTACTGGGAGAGGACCCCATCCACTAATTTCTCCAACTCCTCCGAAGTGAAGGAAGGGGCCCTTTCCCCAGACACATGAGCAATCGTCGCTTCCAGACTGAGGTCACAGCAGCACTTGCAGTGTAAGTCCTCTCCTGTTGAAGGTCAGGTATCAAGTGAGTGAACAGACAGAAAATGGCGGTCACGTCCACAGCGGTGCGTACCGTCACCGCCGGCGTACATCATCATTGGCTCCTGGGACCCATAAGGTCCAATGTTAACCAATGCAGGATTGCGCCGCGGTCTTCGACAGCCTACCGCGACGGTGTAGAACACCAGTGCAGTTACCTCATATCCCCTTGTCCCACCTTACAGGTCAGACAGCCTCCATTTCAGGGGGCTACATGGCATTAATAATAACTGTGTCACACCTATCTAGGCCTTGCATACACACAGTAACAGGAACATTGCAGATTAATAAATGTGTGCAAATGTCATTTTGTGATGCCTCAGTGTTGGCTGACTCTCTGCTCGCTGTTTTCATCCATAGGGCACGTCCGCTAGGGCAGGTGATGAGATGGAGGCATCCTCCGGTGTTTAGACCGCTGGTGGACCTGTCAACAATGGAAGAGAGACACATAATAGTCACCTACAGACTTGATCGTGCAACAATCCATGAACTGTGTGCCCAGTTGGAGCCAGACCTGATGTCAGCTATCCGCCATCCCACAGGGATACCCCCTCTAGTGCAGGTCCTGTCAGTACTCCATTTCCTGGCAAGTGGGTCTTTTCAAACAACAGTGGCCATTGCATCAGGGATGTCCCAGCCAATGTTCTCTAACGTACTGTCCAGAGTGTTGTCTGCCCTGCTGAAACACATGCGCAGCTACATCGTTTTCCCTCAGGTGGAGGATTTGCCTACAGTGAAAGGTGACTTCTATGCCCTGGGACATATCCCCAACATCATAGGTGCCATTGATGGGACACATGTGGCCTTGGTACCCCCACGCAGGAGTGAACAGGTGTACAGAAACCGGAAGAGCTACCATTCGATGAATGTGCAGATAGTGTGTTTGGCCGACCAGTACATCTCCCATGTGAATGCCAAATTTCTTGGTTCAGTGCATGACGCTTACATTCTGAGGAATAGCAGCATCCCTTATGTGATGGGGCAACTCCAGAAGCACCGTGTGTGGCTAATAGGTGACGACAAGGACCCTATACAGTGTGAATAGTTGTCTGGGTATGGGGTTGTCCCTACGAGTTAGTGTGTGTCTAACAGTTGTCCCTCGAAATTTGCAGGTGACTCTGGGTACCCCAACCTGTCATGGCTACTGACCCCAGTGAGAAATCCCAGGACAAGGGCAGAGGAACGCTTCAATGAGGCACACTGGTGAACTAGGAGGGTGATCGAACAGACCTTCGGTCTCCCGAAGGCCAGGTTCCGGTGCCTCCATATGACAGGTGGTTCACTCTACCACTCACCAAAGAAGGTGTGCCAGATCATCGTGGCCTGCTGTATGCTGCACAACCCGGCTTTGCAACGACAGATGCCTTTTCTGCAGGAGGATGGTCCAGCTGGAGGTCTTGTGGCAGCTGTGGAGCCTGTGGACAGTGAAGAAGAGGAGGCAGAAGAAGAGGATATCAACAACGTTATCCAGCAATACTTCCAGTGAGACACAGGTAAGAAGAAGTCACTGCCTCACACATCTCATACTATTGTTTGAGCTATCATAAGTCTGTCATTTTCACCCAGTCTATGGACCCTGACTTGTCACTTTGCCTTTCCATTTAACAGATGTGGGTCCTAGTTTATGACCTCTGCTATATTTCCTCCAGCCCTACAGCTGTGTTTCATCGGTATGTGGACAATTAAATTGTCATTGCTATATTCCATAGTTATTGCAATTACACATTTGTGAAAGCACAGACTGACTCCAGATTGTTTTTTGATTGAAGTGTATTTATTTCTGTGCAAATAAGTGGAGGGGGTTGTAAAATGGGCAGGGGGGAAGGTAGAGGAATGTCCATGGCAGAGTCCAGTCTATTTGTTTCACAGGTGCATTGTCCAAAGGGGCATAGGAAGTGGAGCAAGGGCAGTTGAAGGATGGACAGGGTGACAAAGTGGGACAGAAGGGTGACATTCAGGGGGGGTCTCATTTCCTGGTGGGGTCTTGGCAATGTTCTCTGTCTTGTTCCTGGATCTCAGGGACCATTTGCGGGGTGGCTCTCCATCTGCAGGGGGTGGGGTGCTGGTGTCGTGGTCCTGTGGTGGTGCCTCCTGTCCACTTGCGCCGGCGGAGGTGGAGGGCTGTTCATCATCCAGGCTAGTTTCAAGGGCCCCTTGTTGTGTCACAGTGTCCCTCCTGGTGTTGACAAAGTCCTGCAGCACCCCTACAATGGTGACCAGGGTGGTGGTAATGGACTTCAGTTCCTCCCTGATCCCCAGATAGTGTTCCTCCTGCAGCCGCAGGGTCTCCTGAAAGTTGGACAGCACCGTTGCCATCGTCTCCTGGGAATGATGGTACGCTCCCATGATGTTGGAGAGTGCCTCGTGGAGAGTGGGTTCCCTGGGCCTGTCCGCCCCCTGTCGCACAGCAGTCCTCCAAGTTCCCCTGTTTTCCTGTTCCTCTGTCCCCTGAACCGTGTGCCCACTGCCCCCAGGTCCCTGATTTTCTTGGGGTGGTGGGTTTGCCTGGGTTCCCTGTAGTGGTTGACACACTGCTGCTTGATGTGTCCTGGGGACAGAGGGATGGGCCCGCTGGGTGGGTGCTGTGCTGGTGTTTCCTGAGGGGGGAGGCTCTGTGGTGGCTTGTGCCAGTATCAGGGAAACCGACTGTCCCGAGGTCCCAGATGGGCCGGGCTGGTCATCTTGATCCAGTTGTGCAGAGCTGCTTTCATCACTGTGGGCCTCTTCTGTGGGGGGACTGGATATGTCTGGAACCTCCTGTCCAGTGACGTTGGGTAGGGGTCCTGCAGGGGAGTAAGGGCATGATTATTGCATCTGTGTGTGCCATCGTGTGCAATGGGTGAGTGACCCTGTACTCCAGTGCTTGCATTCTTGTCTTGGTCTTGTCTGATATTTGGTTTGGGGTCTGAGTGGGTATCTGTAGTGGACATGCTTTGGTGATGGGTGTCCCTGCTTTGGTGTTGCATGCAGGGCTTTGTGTTGGGATGGGTGGGTTGTGATAGTGGGACATATGTGAGGTGTTGGAGTGATGGGAGTGAGGGTTGGGGTATGTGATGGCATGCAGGTAGGGTGGGTTCGTGGGTCGTGATACTGTGGGCGTATTCCTGTTGGCGTGACGGTGGAGGTTTGTTATCGCCAGTTTATCACTGACCTTTGGTGTGGTGGAGTTGTGTTGGTGTCTGGATTATGGCGGATTCCGAGCTGTGGGTCATTATAGCTATAGCGGAATTCTGCCGCCGCAGCGGTGTGTTGGCGGTCTTCTGCACGACGCTAAGCGGCATTTACCGCCAATGTTGTAATGAGGGCCTTAGTCATTGTAGGGCCTGAGCAGGGTAGTGGGTTAGTATGCAGATTGGGAGAAATGTATGTATGTAGTCATGACTATGTATCAATTGGCTTGCATGTGTCACACTTGGGGAGCATGGATAAATGGGAAAGTTCTAGCTTGATAGTACTGACATGTATGTGACAACCATTTGTGATGAGACTTGTGAACATGATCTCTTGATTTGTCTTTTGCATCCATGCAGGTCAACATCCATCAAAAGAAGGGAATATGGAGAGACATTGCCAAGAAAGTGTGGACCCTGGGGGTCCACAGCCAGCAGAGCACCCACTGCAGAAAAAGGTGGGAGGACCTGAAATGCTGGGCCTGAAAGTTCACAAGGTCAAGCTAGGGCTGTCCTCCCAAAGTGGGTGGGATGTCTTTCGAAGCATCACCCCTCTAAAGCCCTCATTCTGGAGGTGGCCTATCCAGAGCTTGATGGGCAATGGAGAGCAGCATGGTAACCACAAGGGGTGAGTACAGGGCATGTTCCTGCCTGTCTCATTGCCAAGTGATTGAGTTAGGCTCTGACAGCTTCCCCTGACAATTAGGGATGAGCTATGTGTCACACAGTAGATGAGTGATTGTGTAGACATACCCTGTGTTGTATACTGATGTGCATTGCCTATTGACCCTGGGGCCTAGGGCACAACTAGGTTTAATCCACAAATGACTTGCTCTGCAAGGACGACATAGGGATGTGTAAATTGATCAATCAAGTACTGTTTGTTGTTGTAGTTGGTGTAATTTCTATGTAACTGACCGCTACTCCTAAATATTCCAGGTAAAAGGTAAGTAGGTGAGTGATCACTGTCCTCTGCCATGTGTCTGGGAAAATGTGTATATATGCATCTGCCACCCAGAAGCTAGTTGTCTTCAGAGTATAATGGGTGCTGGTGCCTCACTGTATTGTGTAGTGTGTAATGTGAAGATGTCCAACCTACATGTGACAGGGCTTACATTGTTCTTTGGATGCAGCTACAGATCACTACTTTCACTTGGTAAGTGGGGAATGTCCATTAACATGATTTATGTGCCATCACTGTTGACAACATTCATTGTGCCTACGTCAGCATGTGTCCCTTTCTCTTTAGAAAACATTTGTAAGCTGCAGTTTCATGCATGGTCTACCTATGTTGATGGGATGATGTCAGTATTCCCTCACATATATTTGCGTGGCAAACTGTTTGTTGAATAGTACATTTACAATATGGGATACATTTCATGTTGTGCACATACAGGAGTTTATCACCATTTTATTTTAGCTGACACATACCCTCACCCACCATAGCATGTCATTTGGCACGCAGAGCTACAGTATCAATGTGGGACATGACAGGTAGGCCTAGAGTTTAGAGCCACAATGTGAATATCGATGCCCTTGATGTGGCATCATGTGGAAAAGTGCACTGCACTTGCACTGCACATATGTATTATGTAAGGTTTGTGCCCTGACTGTTGGCATGCATCATGGAGTGACTTGCAGTTATGTTGAAATCACATGTTTGGGTACAGGCATTCATCCACAGACAGACACCTGGGTTTGCATGACCAAAATGGGGAAAGTGATGTAGCTTCCCTGTGGGCAACATGTTGAGGGACTTCTACAAATACTTACTAATCTCTGTGTCTCTTCAACATGCAAAGGTCGAAAGGCTTCTACTGATACACTCAAAGTATGTCATTATAAGGGATGCAGTCATTAGTTGTGATTAACTTTGGGCTTGCTGATGGATTGTGTTGTGCATTTTGGGGACATCTCTCCCTGAAATATTGCACACAATGTCTACAGTGTGCATTTCTATGCCAAATGTGTGGCCTATCTGAGCAACATTAATACTACCTCCATAACTCTATTGGAACAAATATCAATTGGTGAAGTGTGGATTGCTGGTATGTTTCTAGTGTGACATAAGTATTTCCATGTCACCTTCTCCATGATATTGCACTTTTCTCATCAACATGGCATGACTATGTATCATCATTTCTTATTGTTGGGTCATCATACATGTGGCAAACAGATGTGTGCATGACTTTGTGTGGGATCTGTGGAAATGCATTGGCCTACAATTGCATGCCAATAGGTGACTAAGGTCTTCTCCATGGGGCACAACTTTGAGGGTGATGGTGTCTCCTAAGGGTTGAATGGTTATTGTAATTGCACAACTTCAGCCATGCAGTTGCAGTTGTTAGAGATCCTGTCTTTTTGTGTTCAGCTGTTGACAGTTCAGATGGCATGAATGCATATGGTAGGGCACACGTGTGGGCCATTTAGTTGGAGTTTGTTGCTAGACCCTACTTGACATCATGGTAATGTGTGCTAATCAGAGCCCTTTGTTTAAGTGTGATCATAGACATGTGCTGACCCTATTTCTCTTTGTACTTGCAGCATCAACACCAGCAAGGGAAGGCGACAGGTCACGGATGAGTGGGAAAGCATCTGGCCACGGGACCTCGGTTCAAGATACCACTGACACAGAGGGACCCAGTAGCCTGGAGGGCGAAGGGAGTGCCACGGTGGAGACCGCACCATCCTCATCATCATTGGATTCTTCCTCCAGTGAACACTCCCTAGTGGTGGCATGCCCATCGGGACATCCCCTGTACCATCCTTGTCTGCCACCTCCCTTTCTATCACCACCCTCTCTGTTGGTCCATTCCAAGTTGACTGTGCCCGCTTGTAGGAGGCTGGACTGGCTTGTAGTGAGTACCAAGGGGTACTTGCACCTTGCACCAGGCCCAGTTATCCCTTATTAGTGTATAGGGTGTCTAGCAGCTTAGGCTGATAGATAATGGTAGCTTAGCAGAGTAGCTTAGGCTGAACTAGGAGACGTGTGAAGCTACTACAGTACCACCTAGTGTCATATGCACAATATCATAAGAAAACACAATACACAGTTATACTAAAAAATAAAGGTACTTTATTTTTATGACAATATGCCAAAGTATCTTAGAGTGTACCCTCAGTGAGAGGATAGGAAATATACACAAGATATATATACACAATAGCAAAAATATGCAGTATAGTCTTAGAAAACAGTGCAAACAATGTATAGTTACAATAGGATGCAATGGGGAAACATAGGGATAGGGGCAACACAAACCATATACTCCAAAAGTGGAATGCGAACCACGAATGGACCCCAAACCTATGTGACCTTGTAGAGGGTCGCTGGGACTATTAGAAAATAGTGAGAGTTAGAAAAATAACCCTCCCCAAGACCCTGAAAAATGAGTGCAAAGTGCACTAAAGTTCCCCTAAGGACAAAGAAGTCGTGTTAGAGGAATAATGCAGGAAAGACACAAACCAGCAATGCAACAACTGTGGATTTCCAATCTAGGGTACCTGTGGAACAAGGGGACCAAGTCCAAAAGTCACAAGCAAGTCGGAGATGGGCAGATGCCCAGGAAATGCCAACTGCGGGTGCAAAGAAGCTTCGACTGGACAGAAGAAGCTGAGGTTTCTGCAGGAACGAAAAGGGCTAGAGACTTCCCCTTTGGTGGACGGATCCCTCTCGCCTTGGAGAGTCGTGCAGAAGTACTTTCCCGCCGGAAGGACGCCAACAAGCCTTGCTACATGCAAATCGTGCGTTTGGCATTTTTGGACGCTGCTGGGGCCCAGGAGGGACCAGGAGGTCGCAAATTGGACCTGCAGAGAGAAGGGACGTCGAGCAAGACAAAGAGTCCTCACTGAAGCAGGTAGCACCCGCAGAAGTGCCAGAAACAGGCACTACAAGGATGCGTGAAACGGTGCTTGCCGAAGTTGCACAAAGGAGTCCCACGTCGCCGGAGACCAACTTAGAAAGTCGTGCAATGCAGGTTAGAGTGCCGTGGACCCAGGCTTGGCTGTGCACGAAGGATTTCTGCCGGAAGTGCACAGGGGCCGGAGTAGCTTGCAAAGTCGCAGTTCCCAGCAATGCAGCCCAGCGAGGTGAGGCAAGGACTTACCTCCACCAAACTTGGGCTGAAGAGTCACTGGACTGTGGGGGTCACTTGGACAGCGTCGCTGGATTAGAGGGACCTCGCTCGTCGTGCTGAGAGGAGACCCAAGGGACCGGTAATGCAGCTTTTTGGTGCCTGCGGTTGCAGGGGGAAGATTCCGTCGACCCACGGGAGATTTCTTCGGAGCTTCTGGTGCAGAGAGGAGGCAGGCTACCCCCACAGCATGCACATGCAGGAAAACAGTCGAGAAGGCGGCAGGATCAGCGTTACAGAGTTGCAGTAGTCGTCTTTGCTACTATGTTGCAGGTTTGCAGGCTTCCAGCGCGGTCAGCGGTCGTTTCCTTATCAGAAGGTGAAGAGAGAGATGCAGAGGAACTCGGCTGAGCTCATGCATTCGTTATCTAAAGTTTCCCCAGAGACAGAGACCCTAAATAGCCAGAAAAGAGGGTTTGGCTACCTAGGAGAGAGGAAAGGCTACTAACACCTGAAGGAGCCTATCAGCAGGAGTCTCTGACGTCACCTGGTGGCACTGGCCACTCAGAGCAGTCCAGTGTGCCAGCAGCACCTCTGTTTCCAAGATGGCAGAGGTCTGGAGCACACTGGAGGAGCTCTGGACACCTCCCAGGGGAGGTGCAGGTCAGGGGAGTGGTCACTCCCCTTTCCTTTGTCCAGTTTTGCGCCAGAGCAGGGGCTAAGGGGTCCCTGAACCGGTGTAGACTGGCTTATGCAGAATTGGGCACATCTGTGCCCAACAAAGCATTTCCAGAGGCTGGGGGAGGCTACTCCTCCCCTGCCTTCACACCATTTTCCAAAGGGAGAGGGTGTCACACCCTCTCTCAGAGGAAGTTCTTTGTTCTGCCATCCTGGGCCAGGCCTGGCTGGACCCCAGGAGGGCAGCTGCCTGTCTGAGGGGTTGGCAGCAGCAGCAGCTGCAGTGAAACCCCAGGAAGGGCAGTTTGGCAGTACCAGGGTCTGTGCTACACACCACTGGGATCATGGGATTGTGCCAACTATGCCAGGATGGTATAGAAGGGGCAATTCCATGATCATAGACATGTTACATGGCCATATTCGGAGTTACCATGGTGAAGCTACATATAGGTAGTGACCTATATGTAGTGCACGCGTGTAATGGTGTCCCCGCACTCACAAAGTTCAGGGAATTGGCTCTGAACAATGTGGGGGCACCTTGGCTAGTGCCAGGGTGCCCTCACACTAAGTAGCTTTGCACCCAACCTTTACCAGGTAAAGGTTAGACATATAGGTGACTTATAAGTTACTTAAGTGCAGTGTAAAATGGCTGTGAAATAACGTGGACGTTATTTCACTCAGGCTGCAGTGGCAGGCCTGTGTAAGAATTGTCAGAGCTCCCTATCGGTGGCAAAAGAAATGCTGCAGCCCATAGGGATCTCCTGGAACCCCAATACCCTGGGTACCTCAGTACCATATACTAGGGAATTATAAGGGTGTTCCAGTAAGCCAATGTAAATTGGTAAAAAATGGTCACTAGCCTGTTAGTGACAATTTGGAAAGAAATGAGAGAGCATAACCACTGAGGTTCTGATTAGCAGAGCCTCAGTGAGACAGTTAGTCACTACACAGGTAACACATTCAGGCACACTTATGAGCACTGGGGCCCTGGGTTACCAGGGTCCCAGTGACACATACAACTAAAACAACATATATACAGTGAAAAATGGGGGTAACATGCCAGGCAAGATGGTACTTTCCTACACAACCCCCCCCCCCAAACGAAGGACAATAAGACTAGCCATGACCTGATGAGTCTTCATTGTCTAAGTGGAAATATCTGGAGAGTCCATCTGCATTGGAGTGGCTACTCCCAGGTCTATGTTCCACTGTATAGTCCATTCCCTGTAGGGATATGGACCACCTCAACAATTTAGGATTTTCACCTTTCATTTGTTTTAGCCAAAGTAGAGGTTTGTGGTCTGTCTGAACAATGAAGTGAGTGCCAAACAGGTATGGCCTCAACTTCTTCAGAGCCCAGACCACAGCAAAGGCCTCCCTCTCAATGGCAGACCAACGCTTTTCTCTAGGGGTCAACCTTCTACTAATAAAAGCAACAGGTTGATCCTGGCCTTCAGAATTAAGTTGTGATAGGACTGCCCTTACTCCTAATTCAGATGCATCAGTTTGGACATAGAATTTTTTAGAGTAACAAGGGCTTTTCAGGACAGGTGCAGAGCACATGGCCTGCTTCAGCTCCTCAAAAGCTTTCTGACAGTTTGCTGTCCATAATACCTTTTTAGGCATTTTCTTGGATGTGAGGTCATTAAGAGGGGCTGCAATGGAGCCATAGTTCTTAATGAACCTCCTGTAATACCCAGTGAGGCCTAGGAAGGCTCTCACCTGAGTCTGAGTGGTAGGGGGAACCCAATCAATAATAGTTTGGATTTTCCCCTGAAGTGGTGCAATCTGTTCCCCACCAACAAGGTGTCCCAGATAAACCACCTTACCCTGCCCTATCTGGCACTTTGAAGCCTTGATAGTGAGGCCTGCCTTTTGCAGGGCCTCCAAAACTTTCCATAGGTGGACCAGGTGATCATCCCAGCTGGAGCTAAAGACAGCTATATCGTCCAAATATGCTGCACTGAAAGCTTCCAGCACTTGCAGGACTGTGTTCACCAACCTCTGAAAAGTGGCAGGTGCATTTTTCAAACCAAAAGGCATTACAGTAAACTGGTAATGTCCTCCAATGGTAGAAAATGCAGTCTTAGGTTTAGCATCTTCTGATAATTTGATCTGCCAATACCCTGCAGTCAAATCAAAAGTGCTTAGATACTTGGCAGATGCCAGTGTATCTATAAGCTCATCTGCCCTGGGTATAGGGTGAGCATCAGTTTTGGTTACTAAGTTGAGACCTCTATAGTCTACACAAAACCGCATTTCCTTCTTTCCATCTTTAGAATTGGGTTTTGGTACCAGTACCACAGGAGAAGCCCATGGACTGTCAGAGTGCTCAACCACTCCTAGTTCCAACATTTTCTGAACTTCTTGCTTTATGCAGTCCCTGACATGGTCAGGCTGCCTATAGATCTTACTTTTGACAGGTAAACTGTCTCCAGTATCTATAGTGTGCTCACACCAAGAAGTGGTGCCTGGCACAGTGGAGAAGAGTTCTGAAAATTGTCCTAGGAGATTTATGCAATTGTCTTTCTGCTCAGCAGTAAGACAATCAGCCAAAACTACACCTTCCACAAGAGCATCTTGATCTGTGGAAGAGAAGAGATCAGGTAGAGGATCACTGTCTTCTTCCTGTCCCTCATCTGTTGCCATGAGCAGGGTGAGATCAGCCCTGTCATAGTAGGGTTTCAGGCGGTTGACATGGAGCACCCTAAGGGGACTCCTGGCAGTGCCTAAGTCAACCAAGTAGGTGACTTCACCCTTCTTTTCAACAATTGTGTGGGGTCCACTCCATTTGTCTTGGAGTGCTCTTGGGGCCACAGGCTCCAAGACCCACACTTTCTGCCCTGGTTGGTACTGAACCAAAACAGCCTTCTGATCATGCCATTGCTTCTGGAGCTCTTGGCTGGCCTGAAGGTTTTTACTGGCCTTTTTCATGTACTCAGCCATCCTTGATCTGAGGCCAAGTACATAGTCCACAATATCCTGCTTAGGAGCTTTTAAAGGTTGTTCCCAACCCTCCTTTACAAGTGTGAGTGGACCCCTAACAGGGTGTCCAAAAAGAAGTTCAAAGGGGCTGAAGCCCACTCCTTTCTGGGGTACCTCCCTGTAGGCAAAAAGGAGGCATGGTAGAAGGATATCCCATCTCCTGCGGAGTTTTTCAGGGAGACCCATAATCATGCCTTTGAGAGTTTTATTAAATCTCTCCACCAGTCCATTTGTTTGTGGATGATAGGGTGTTGTGAACTTGTACGTTACACCACACTCCTTCCACATGGCCTTTAAGTATGCAGACATGAAATTGCTTCCCCTGTCTGATACCACTTCCTTTGGGAAGCCCACTCTGGAAAATATTCCCAGGAGGGCCTTTGCCACTGCAGGAGCTGTAGTGGTCCTTAAAGGAATAGCTTCAGGATATCTTGTGGCATGGTCCACTACCACCAAGATAAACCTATTGCCTGAAGCAGTAGGAGGGTCAAGGGGGCCAACTATGTCAACCCCTACCCTTTCAAAGGGAACCCCAACCACAGGCAGTGGGATAAGGGGTGCCTTTGGAGTGCCACCTGTCTTGCCACTGGCTTGACAGGTTTCACAGGACTTGCAAAATTCTTTTGTGTCCTCAGACATCCTAGGCCAATGAAACAGGGGAACAAGTCTGTCCCAAGTTTTCATTTGTCCTAGATGCCCAGCTAAGGGAATGTCATGTGCCAGTGTTAGGAGGAACTTTCTGTACTCCTGAGGAATCACTAGTCTCCTGGCAGCTCCAGGTTTAGGATCCCTATGCTCAGTGTACAAGAGGTTGTCCTCCCAGTAAACTCTGTGAGAGTCACTGACATCCCCATTAGCCTGTTTGACAGCTTGCTGTCTGAGACCCTCTAATGTGGGACAGGTTTGCTGTGCCACACTCAACTCCTCTCTGGCAGGCCCCCCTTCACCTAAAAGCTCAGCAGTGTCTGCTTCCAGCTCCTCTGGTGTAGGTTCTGCACAGGGAGGGAATTCTTCTTCCTCAGAAGTAGAATCCACTGTAGAGGGAGGGATAGTAGGAAGTGGTTTGCTTCTACTAGCCCTAGCTTTAGGGAGCACTTGGTCCATTGTTCCAGGATCCAAGCTTCCCTGTCCTTTTTGCTTTTTGGCCTGAGCCCTTGTCAAAGCAAAAATATGCCCTGGGATGCCCAGCATTGCTGCATGGGCCTCCAACTCCACATCTGACCAAGCTGATGTCTCCAAATCATTCCCTAATAGACAGTCTACAGGTAAATCTGAAGCTACCACAACTTTCTTTGGACCAGTTACCCCCCCCCAGTTGAGATTTACAACAGCCATGGGGTGGCTTTGTGTTATGTTGTGAGCATCGGTTACTTGGTACTGGTGTCCAAGTATGTGTTGTTCAGGGTGCACCAGTTTCTCAATCACCATTGTGACACTGGCACCTGTGTCCCTGTAGGCCTGGACCTCAACACCATTTATTAGGGTTAGTTGCTTGTACTTCTCCAAGTGATGGGGGCAAGCAACCAAAGTGGCTAAATCAATAGCCCCTTCAGAGACTAAAGTAGCCTCTGTGGTCTCCCTAATCAGACCAACCCCAACTAAATTACCAAAAGTGAGCCCAGCTACTCCCTTGGATTGGCTATTAGTAGGTTTGCTCCCACCACCACTGCTATTAGTAGGGACACTAGGTGTAGCAGTAGGGGTTGTAGTGGTAGGAGCTGTGGTGCCTTTCTTTGGACAACTGGGATCTGTTGTCCAATGGCCTTTTATTTTACATAAATAGCACCATGGTTTCTTTTCCTTGTTCTGATTAAAGGAGGATTTGGACCCACCACCCCCACCAGAGTGTTTTTGTGGGCCTGATGAAGACTCATTTTTAGATTTGTCCCCACCCTTGTCAGAAGACTTACCATCCTTCTTTTTGTTGCCATCTTTGTCACCCCCTGTATGAACTTTTCTGTTCACTCTTGTTCTGACCCATTTGTCTGCCTTCTTTCCCAATTCTTGGGGAGAGGTCAGATCAGAGTCCACCAAGTACTGGTGCAAGAAATCAGACACACAATTATTAAGAATATGCTCTCTCAGGATCAAGTTATACAGGCTGTCATAATCAGTAACTTTACTGCCATGTAACCACCCCTCCAAGGCCTTCACTGCCTGGTCAATGAAATCAACCCAGTCTTGTGAAGACTCCTTTTTGGTCTCTCTGAACTTTATCCTGTACTGTTCAGTGGTTAAGCCATAACCATCCAGGAGTGCATTCTTAAGAACTTGGAAATTATTAGCATCATTTTCTTTTACAGTAAGGAGCCTATCCCTTCCTTTTCCACTAAATGATAGCCATAGGATAGCAGCCCACTGCTTTTGAGGGACATCCTGTACAGCACAGGCCCTCTCAAGTGCAGCAAACCACTTGTTAATGTCATCCCCCTCCTTATAAGGGGGAACTATCTTGGGCAGATTCCTGGAATCATGCTCTTTTGCAGGATGACTATGGGGAATACTGCTGCTGCCACCATGGGTATCTAAACCCAACTTCTGTCTTTCCTTCTCTAATTCTAAAGACTGTCTATCCAAATCCAGCTGTTGCTTCTTGAGCTTCAGTCTGGTTTGTTCCACTCTCAATCTATTGAGCTCCCTTTCTAACAATCTGTCATCAGGGTGGGTGGGAGGGACATTTCTAGATACAGAGGTATGATGGGAATGAACAGAAGGAGACCTGTCCCTTACAGAGGGCACCCTAACAGCTTGGCTAACAGTATAATGTGAGAGCACACCATCAGTATGGTGTGATTCAACCTCTGTACCAACTATGCTAGACTGTCTAGTAATGGGCAGGCTGAGAAGTTTCTTTCCTGAATCTTTTCCTGGGGGAGTCCCTGGATCAGATTGAGAACCATTAGCTACTTTTTCACCAGATTGGGCACTTATGGCCTTATCCTGTACTCTAAGCATGTTAATTAACAGTTCTAAGGAAGGATTCTTCCCTACACTCAAACCTCTCTCTATGCAGAGACTCCTTGCTCCTTTCCAGCTAAGGTGATCATATGCAAGTTTGGACAGTTCAACATATTGGCCTGTGCCAGACATTTTTAGAGAGAGTTAAAGTGATAGAAAAAGAGAAAAAAGTTTTCAGAACTTTTTGGAAAGACAGAAAAAACTTTTTAAACTTTTAAGAACTTTTTGAAAGTTTTAGAAGTACTTTTCAGCACTTAGAAAAGAGTGAAAAGAGGAAATGCAAAACTTTTTTGGCTATGTGTATATACACTGACCTTGTTTTGTATATTTTTCTCTTATGAAAAGTACAATGACAAGAGTGGTAAGTAGTCTCAAGCACTTATCCCACCACTGCACAACCAATGTAGGAGGCTGGACTGGCTTGTAGTGAGTACCAAGGGGTACTTGCACCTTGCACCAGGCCCAGTTATCCCTTATTAGTGTATAGGGTGTCTAGCAGCTTAGGCTGATAGATAATGGTAGCTTAGCAGAGCAGCTTAGGCTGAACTAGGAGACGTGTGAAGCTACTACAGTACCACCTAGTGTCATATGCACAATATCATAAGAAAACACAATACAGTTATACTAAAAAATAAAGGTACTTTATTTTTATGACAATATGCCAAAGTATCTTAGAGTGTACCCTCAGTGAGAGGATAGGAAATATACACAAGATATATATACACAATAGCAAAAATATGCAGTATAGTCTTAGAAAACAGTGCAAACAATGTATAGTTACAATAGGATGCAATGGGGAAACATAGGGATAGGGGCAACACAAACCATATACTCCAAAAGTGGAATGCGAACCACGAATGGACCCCAAACCTATGTGACCTTGTAGAGGGTCGCTGGGACTATTAGAAAATAGTGAGAGTTAGAAAAATAACCCTCCCCAAGACCCTGAAAAATGAGTGCAAAGTGCACTAAAGTTCCCCTAAGGACAAAGAAGTCGTGTTAGAGGAATAATGCAGGAAAGACACAAACCAGCAATGCAACAACTGTGGATTTCCAATCTAGGGTACCTGTGGAACAAGGGGACCAAGTCCAAAAGTCACAAGCAAGTCGGAGATGGGCAGATGCCCAGGAAATGCCAACTGCGGGTGCAAAGAAGCTTCGACTGGACAGAAGAAGCTGAGGTTTCTGCAAGAACTAAAAGGGCTAGAGACTTCCCCTTTGGTGGACGGATCCCTCTCGCCTTGGAGAGTCGTGCAGAAGTGTTTTTCCGCCGGAAGGACGCCAACAAGCCTTGCTACACGCAAATCGTGCATTTGGCGTTTTTGGACGCTGCTGGGGCCCAGGAGAGACCAGGAGGTCGCAAATTGGACCTGCAGAGAGAGGGGACGTCGAGCAAGACAAAGAGCCCTCACTGAAGCAGGTAGCACCCAGAGAAGTGCCAGAAACAGGCACTACGAGGATGCATGAAACGGTGCTCACTGAAGTTGCACAAAGGAGTCCCACGTCGCCGGAGACCAACTTAGAAAGTCGTGCAATGCAGGTTAGAGTGCCGTGGACCCAGGCTTGGCTGTGCACGAAGGATTTCCACCGGAAGTGCACAGGGGCCGGAGTAGCTTGCAAAGTCGCGGTTGCCAGCAATGCAGCCCAGCGAGGTGAGGCAAGGACTTACCTCCACCAAACTTGGGCTGAAGAGTCACTGGACTGTGGGGGTCACTTGGACAGCATTGCTGGATTCGAGGGACCTCGCTCGTCATGCTGAGAGGAGACCCAAGGGACCGGTAATGCAGCTTTTTGGTGCCTGTGGTTGCAGGGGGAAGATTCCGTCGACCCACGGGAGATTTCTTCGGAGCTTCTGGTGCAGAGAGGAGGCAGGCTACCCCCACAGTATGCACAAGCAGGAAAACAGTCGAGAAGGCGGCAGGATCAGCGTTACAGAGTTGCAGTAGTCGTCTTTGCTACTATGTTGCAGGTTTGCAGGCTTCCAGCGCGGTCAGCGGTCGTTTCCTTATCAGAAGGTGAAGAGAGAGATGCAGAGGAACTCGGCTGAGCTCATGCATTCGTTATCTAAAGTTTCCCCAGAGACAGAGACCCTAAATAGCCAGAAAAGAGGGTTTGGCTACCTAGGAGAGAGGAAAGGCTACTAACACCTGAAGGAGCCTATCAGCAGGAGTCTCTGACGTCACCTGGTGGCACTGGCCACTCAGAGCAGTCCAGTGTGCCAGCAGCACCTCTGTTTCCAAGATGGCAGAGGTCTGGAGCACACTGGAGGAGCTCTGGACACCTCCCAGGGGAGGTGCAGGTCAGGGGAGTGGTCACTCCCCTTTCCTTTGTCCAGTTTTGCGCCAGAGCAGGGGCTAAGGGGTCCCTGAACCCGTGTAGACTGGCTTATGCAGAATTGGGCACATCTGTGCCCAACAAAGCATTTCCAGAGGCTGGGGGAGGCTACTCCTCCCCTGCCTTCACACCATTTTCCAAAGGGAGAGGGTGTCACACCCTCTCTCAGAGGAAGTTCTTTGTTCTGCCATCCTGGGCCAGGCCTGGCTGGACCCCAGGAGGGCAGCTGCCTGTCTGAGGGGTTGGCAGCAGCAGCAGCTGCAGTGAAACCCCAGGAAGGGCAGTTTGGCAGTACCAGGGTCTGTGCTACAGACCACTGGGATTATGGGATTGTGCCAACTATGCCAGGATGGTATAGAGGGGGCAATTCCATGATCATAGACATGTTACATGGCCATATTCGGAGTTACCATGGTGAAGCTACATATAGGTAGTGACCTATATGTAGTGCACGCGTGTAATGGTGTCCCCGCACTCACAAAGTTCAGGGAATTGGCTCTGAACAATGTGGGGGCACCTTGGCTAGTGCCAGGGTGCCCTCACACTAAGTAGCTTTGCACCCAACCTTTACCAGGTAAAGGTTAGACATATAGGTGACTTATAAGTTACTTAAGTGCAGTGTAAAATGGCTGTGAAATAACGTGGACGTTATTTCACTCAGGCTGCAGTGGCAGGCCTGTGTAAGAATTGTCAGAGCTCCCTATGGGTGGCAAAAGAAATGCTGCAGCCCATAGGGATCTCCTGGAACCCCAATACCCTGGGTACCTCAGTACCATATACTAGGGAATTATAAGGGTGTTCCAGTAAGCCAATGTAAATTGGTAAAAAATGGTCACTAGCCTGTTAGTGACAATTTGGAAAGAAATGAGAGAGCATAACCACTGAGGTTCTGATTAGCAGAGCCTCAGTGAGACAGTTAGTCACTACACAGGTAACACATTCAGGCACACTTATGAGCATTGGGGCCCTGGGTTACCAGGGTCCCAGTGACACATACAACTAAAACAACATATATACAGTGAAAAATGGGGGTAACATGCCAGGCAAGATGGTACTTTCCTGCACTGCTCACTCAAGGAAGTGGGAGTCTCCTTTGCCGCAGGCACCTCTGCCCCTGTTGCCCCTACTGCCCTCAGTGAGTAGGCTATTGGCCTCCTGAGAAGTATCTCTGTCGGTCAGACAGCCATTGTGTATGCAATCCAGGGATTGACAAGTCAGCTACAACAGATCAATGCATTAGAGGAAGGCATTCATAGAGGAATGTCTGCCCTACAGAGATCTTTTTAGGCTCTGGCCTCCACATTGATAGCAACCAGTCACCCCCCACCTTCTGTCCCCCTTCCAACACCCTCTTCCCACTCTAAAGCCCCCCTTCCCCTACCTAGCAAAAGCAAACAGACACATTCACACACATTTACATCAAAACACAAGAGCATCACACACAAACACAAGCACCACAAAACACACCGGCATGCACACAAACAACAGACACCCACCGACACAACAACATTCATCACTTCCCCAGACATCCCCACCTCCCCTAGCATTACACACACCACATCCAGCATGCCCACAGGCACCAAAAATCAGTAACACACCCACTACGTCCATCATACATGCAGACACCATCACAGCAGACCCCCAGACATCCACCACAAGCACCATACCTTCATACACAACTGACACAGAGACAACTACCACATCCAGTATACCCGCTGCCTTCACCACCCCAACAACCACACATACATCACCACCCCATCCCCAGCACCTACACCTCCCAGTCCCCCAAGGTCCACAAACTCACTCACTCACCCACCCACCCAAAAGATGCCCACCAAACACAAGCATACCTCCTCGAAGCATGCATCTACACCAGTATGTGACTTTGTGGGCGATGCGTTTGCCCCCAAGACAAGGGTATATGCTGAGTGTATGGATATTTGGGTGTTCATGAAATGGTGGTATCATGGGATTGTGTTTTGTTTGTTGTGGTAAGTGTTTCATCTCGTGTTGTCCAATGTGAGCATGTATAGGGTTAGACATGTCCCCCTGATATGGATCATGTAGTCATCTGATGTGGGTCAGCTTGAGCATTGTTTGTGCAGACATGGAGTATGTTCAGTTGTGCTAGCTTTGTTTACATTTGAGTGTGCATGTGTCTATTTAGCTGTGTTTACCTTGCAGCTAGTTCCTGTAGCTGTATGTACATGCAGTTGGAGTTGCATGTGCATTGTTGATTTGCTTTTCCACATTATACAGGTAGGCATGTCATTTGGGTCTAGTATTGTTTGTCCCTGAGATAGATGTAGAGCAATTTCCTGTGTATATGTTGTTTCATGGGCATCTGCAAAGTGATATGTATCTCAGTGCAGCCTCCTTCCCTGAGTGTTAAAGGTGGCCCCATCCCCATTGTGCAGGTATTGTTTGCATAGTGATCTTTGTATATTTGTCTCTCTCTGTATTGTGCATGCCATTGTCCTTCCATTGTGCTGTAATGTGTGTGACGTGTGTGTCCATTGCAGGTCTGTTTCATGGAAGTGTTATTTGTGTTACATGCCAACTCCATGCATATGTGCGTTGAGTGTGATAAGAGTCCATGGCAAGTGTGTATTGTGAGTGTGTGCATTGTTTTTGTATATGTGGTGCTGTGTGAGAGAATGTTGTGTACCCTTCACTATCCCTGTGCCTGAGATGGTCAGATGTGTATTTTTTTGTATTGTTGAGGTGCAGTGTGAGTGACCTGCCCAAAGGGGGTGTATTGTGACTGTGAATGTGTCCATCTTCATGTCTGTTTCTGACTGTATACACAATGAGAGGTGTACTTGGTGCCCATAGCATGAGCCAATGTGGACGACGGCAGAATGATCTGTTGTAACGGTTCATGACACAGGTAGGTGTGTGTACTTACAGTCAGTTGTGCCCACAGCCGCATGGATTTTGTGCACCTTGGATGATCAGCAGCAGTGGCAGGAGGTGCATGATGGACTCCGTGGTGGCACAGGACGTGTAAGGCTGTCTGCAGGTGAGTGTCTCCCTTTATAGACCCGGTTTCTGCCTTCTGGAACGTGGTGGTTGGACCACCACGGTTATATCGGTGGTGTGCAACATCCTAATGTATCTGGCGGAAACACAGGCTCTGTCGGCATGTTTGTGTTGACTTGTGACCATGGCAGTCTGTGCTGCCTGGTAGTGCCAGCGGGACCACAGGGGTCTTTGCTCCATAGACCTGCATGACTCATAATACGGCAGTCTGATCACCAACCCAACGTTAGTTGGGCCACTACCATGGCGGTCATTGGACTATCAAACTCGTAATGAGGCCCTATGTCATTTGCAAAAATTTGGTGCACAAATTGCAACCACCTTGTGCAAATGACTGTAACACTCATTCAAGTGATATATTGTACATTTGTGGTAGATAAATTTTTTTTGGTTTAGCTTTCCTTCAAGTAGGTAGAAGCCAGGTAAGCTAATGTAAGTCCTGTAGTATACTCTATTAGTTGATCTGGAAATATTATAAATGTGGAATATATAGTTTTAATTTGACATTTTATCAATACTTTGAGAATATATGTTATTTATACATTATCAGTTTTAACAAGCATACTTTTATACTTACATTTACTTTCCTTTTTTTAGATGTGAAATATTCAGTCTTCTTTGGGCTTTTAAGCACATTTTCTTACACTCTGTAGGTGTAGTTCAATTTTCCTATATACAGTAGTTGTTTGCAATGGAAATATGAAAAGTATATTTAATAATTATTAATATATATTATAATGTATTTTATGTCTAGATTTAGTATTATCTTTAGGTACTTGTAAAATATTTTTTAAAGTTTATGCACTTACTTTTTAGTGAGCTGGAGATGCTGCACTGGGGCAGAGGAACATATGCTTTCCTCTTAGGCAGCTTCCGTCAGTTTGATTGCTTGACATCTCTCCTTTTTAACCCTTGATTAATTAGCAGAAGTTTCCTATATGTTAATTGTTCTGCTTTGAAATTTCACAGGATAATATTTGACTTGTTTAATTTTTAGTCACTTTATTCTTATGATAGGCTCCAATTGCAACGCAATATGCCTCTCATTACGACCCTTGGTTGGACCACCACCAATGTGGTGCTCCGACAGCCACATTACGACTGTGGTGCCATGATTGGACCACCAGCACTGCCACTTCTCCTCCACTGGAGGGGCTGGTGGTGGTCCTAATCCACCAGGGCAGCACTGCTGGGGATTTTGAGTCCCTTTTGTACCAGCGTTTACATGGTGGAAGCCTGACCATATAAAGGCTGGTGAAGATGGGATGCAGGGAGACCCATGGGGACTTCTGCACTGCCCATGCATTTGGCATGGGCAGTGAAGGGGCCCCCATGGTCAGCCCCACCGCCCCTTTTTAAGGTCTGCTTTGAAGATAATGAAAAGCATGATGAGTGCTGATACTTTGCTGCCGGCTCTATTATGAGGCGGTGTCAATGTTGTGGCCTGTTTCCCACTGGGCCAGCGGTCGAAAACTCTGTTTTTAGGCTCTTTATCTTTTATTGTAGACCCCTAATTGTAAGACAATATGTCCTTGTTAGAAATGAGGTCCCTACTTGGCAGAGATATACACCCTTGGCCAAATAGGGGCCGCAGTCCTAGTCAGGGTAAGTCACACACAATCCAAATGATCCTGTACCCACCCTCTGATAGCTTGGCACTGAGCAGTCAGGCTTAAATTAGATGACAATGTGTAAAGTATTTGTGCAATAGATCAGATGAAGTACAGTGAAAACACCACAAAAATACACCACACAGGTTTAAAAAAACACAAGATATTTATCTGGTTAAATTAAGATCAAAACGATAAAGATTCGATAAGCACACGTTAAGATATCACTTTTGCAAGATTAAGAGTCTTAAATCTTAGAAATCAACAATTGTCTCTTGATCACACAAAGTAACTGGTTTGCACAAAAAATAGCACACACTGAGACCGCAGTTGAGGAGATATATGGAAAAATAGGGTGCGTGTTGGAATTTCTGGTGCGTCACAGACAATGTGTCATTTATTTCCACGCTGCAAAGAGCTTTGCATTGATTTTCATTGTGCAGTCTTGGTTCCTAACTGCGATGCAGGGATCTTTTTGATGCCCAGGGGCAAAGCGTGGAAATCCTGGGCAAGCGGGCCGAAGTAACAGGCGTTGCGTCGATCCGGTATGGTGATGCATAACATTTTTTGTCTCACAGCAGGCGCTGCATCGATTCTTCACTCCGGAAGTAGGGCTGCGTCATTCCATTTCGGGTGTGCGTTGATCCGGTTGGGCTGTGCATTGAATTCCTGGCCACAAGGCAAGCGCTACGTGGATTCTTCACATCAGGAAGTTGGGCTGCGTCAGTCCGGTTAGACTGTGCAGTGATTTTCTTGTCGCAAGACACGCTGTGCATCGTTTCCGGCAGGCTGCATGTCGATTTCGGGCACACAAGGAGTTTTTTCTATAAATTTAGTGTTTTTGGCCCTGAGACTTCAGAAAACAAGAGGCAAGCTCAATCATAGCCCATGGACAGTACTTCTCAGCAAGGTCAGAGGGCAGCAAGGCAGCAGGGCAGCAGTCCTTCTAGCAAAGCAGTCCAGATGATTCCTTTAGGCAGCCAGGCAGTTCCTCTTGACAGGTTGCAGGTTCAAGTCTAGAAGTGTCTAGTGTGGTGGGGTCAGGGACCCAGTTTATGCACTCATAAATGACCTTGAAGTGGAGGAGACTTCAAAGAGTGGTTTTAAAGTGCCCCTTTCAGTACAGGTCTGTCTGCCAGGGTTCCAGTAGGGGGTTTGGCAGTCCATTGTGTGAGGGTAGGCCTCTAGACTATGGAATGTAAGTGTCAGGCCCACCACTCTTCGAGCCCAGGAAGACCCATTCAGTATGCAGATGAATGCAGATGTGTCTGAGTGTCCTGTGTTTGTGGTTGGAATGCACAAGGGGGTTGTAAACCAGCCCAGCCCAGACGTGGATTGGAGGCAGGCTGCAAGGCACAGATGGATTTTAAGTGCAGCGAAATCCTCACTTTTTAAAAGTGGCATTTCTAAAATAGTAATATAAAATCCAACTTTACCAATACGCAGGATTTTCTATTACCATCCTGGCCCTACTAAACATTAGCTTTTTAGCCCTTTCTGATCAGAATCTACCACTCAAACAGTATGTGAGGGCAGGCCAACTGCTAGCTTCTGAAAGGAGCAGGCTTCACAGTAGTGGAAAACACACAGGGACATGTCCTGCCTTTTACCTACATAGCACTCTGCTCTATGGGTTACCTATGGCCTATCTTAGGGGTGACTTATATGTAGAAAAAGGGGTGTTTAAGGCTTGGCAAGTACATTTAAATGCCAAATCGAAGTGGCAGTGAAACTGCACACACAGGCCTTGCAAGGGCAGGCCTGAGACATGGTTAAGGGGCTACTGATCTGGGTGGCACAACCAGTGCTGCAGGCCCACTAGTAGCATTTAATTTACATGCCCTGGACACATGTAGGGCACTTTACTAGGGTCTTACAAGTAAATCAAATATGCCAGTTGGAAATTAACCAATGTTAGCATGTTTAAGGGAGAAAGCATATGCACTTTTGCAATGGTTAGCAGTGGTGAAGTGCGCATAGTCCTAAAACCAGCAAAAATTAGGTCAGAAAAAAAAGAGGAAGAAGGCAAAAAGTTTGCGGGTGATCCTTCAGAGAGGCCATTTCCAACAGCCCTCATTACGACTCTGGGGGTGTTAAGACCGCCAAGGCCGCGGTGGCGATAGGACCGCCGAACATGTGGTGGTCTGACATCTACATTACGACTGTGGCAGTTTTCTAACTGTCGGACCGCCAGCTGACCCAGGGGAAAACTCTTAATTTTGGCCGCCGGACTTCAGCGGATTACCTTTTCCATCCGCCGAAGTCTTACTGAGGGACTATTTGTTTATAAGTCTTATTTTATGACTTTTGTAATAAAATTATCTTGGAAAGTGTTTGAATGTGCTTTGTGTTTCTTTTACTTATTTATGTATTTCTTCATTTTAATATGGAGGTTGCTGGTACTTCTGTTGACAATATGTTGGGTACTTTAATTTATTTGATATATTTTCAGATTGTCCTATATTTTTGATCTCTGTGTTTTTGTATTTGATGTTGTTGTTTAATCAATTGTGTAGATATAGTAAAGAGTAGATTGGTGATGGTGGGAAAGAGTAGGGAAGAATCTGAGAAATTTTGTTTCATGATTACAAGGCCAGTTAGAGTGAACAACCAAATGCATATTCAGATTTTCAGTGGCACTACATCTGCTCCATCGACATGTGTTCATGTGATTTAAGTGCAGGTCAGTACTTGAGTTTTTCCAGGAATAAGTTAAATGATTGAAATAATAAAATGAATGTTACACCACAAAGTTAACCCATCAGGTATAATACATAGTGCACTAAACATACATTTATTCCAGGGCGAAATAGATTTGTTAGGTAGGCTAACGTTTTGAAGCTCATTACTGGCATTTATTTATAAAACATTGTATAAACTATTTTCTTTACATATTTATGTACCTTTATGTTGAGCCTTCATCTTCCTTGTTCTCAAAACTCAAAGAACAATAAGTTTATACCACCCATCCAACATTTAAAAATGTGGTAAATGACAGATGTTACTATTGCCCAGCTTATGATACTCAAGTTACCATCCTCAGATGGAGGGAAGGCTGAATCTATCTTGCCAAGATTCGATTTTGTAATGTTCAGATAATCACATTTGTCAGCAGTGATCCTTCAATTTACTAGGCCACAGTAGTGGTTTATAGTTGACACAATAGAGCAAAAGCCTGCTTTCAACTGGCTTTATTACATATATGTGTATGGGAAAATAAACTGGACATGAATGTAAAAATGATAGAATTGAGTGCAAAGGCCCTCAAGCAGCCAGAAGGAAAACAGACCTTATTCACCCACCAATGTAGGCAAAATAGCTTTTTAATTCTCCTTAGCTTTGTTCCACCATCCACCCCACCATTCTAATGATGAAACTTCCACATTAAAGCGGTATTACTAAGCTAGCAGGATTGCTCAGTGAAATGAATCTTCAGGAGTTTATGAATGTGAAACCTGGCAATGTAGACTTAACTTTCCACCCTTGGCAATTCAGAACCAGGATAATAGCATCAGCAATGTACAGCAATTAGTAATGACAGAAATGAGGTATTATATCATTATTATTATTATTATTACAATTATTAGAAATTCACTCTTCCTACTGGTAGTTAGAACAAAAGCCGGAGGCCATAATTGGCTCTTGAAATTCAATCTGATTATAAGCACTATACTTATTAACTATGGATTGCAGAGAGAAAATCATGGGTCACTTCACAAGCTGTCTGTGTATAACCCTGTTAAGCCAGCACCCCGGGGTAGCAATATCAGAAGTATTGATAACTCAGTGAGGGTGGAGTTAATGGAGATTAAAAGGCACACTGGGTCTGATTCCCCTGACAAATCCTCAATCTAACCCAAATTTTTAGATGAGGATTTCAGTTATTTTCTGTAGCTATACCATGGGTGATACTTACTCGTCCAAGGATTTACAGTGGACAATTTAATTCATGATGGGGTAGGTAACTCTGTTACTAGCAATATCATGAAGTCCAGAGACCTTGTAATGAGGCCCTGCCTATCTCTCTCTCTCTCTCTCTCCGAGCTATGACCAGAAATGTGTCGTCGAGACATACCATCCCTGTTTCAAATCAGACCCAGCATCCTACCAATCAACTCACCAAAACATTTTCGTGCAAAAAATGTTTTTGTGTTAATCACTGCAAAAGTATTCCCAAGACTAGAGGTGGGCGATAAACTCGGCTCCGCTGGTGGAGTTCGCTGAGTTTCGGCCACCCCGCTTTTCACATGAAATCCGGGCTCTGTCCAATCTCTGCCAACCACTGCATGGCAGACAATTGTAATGAGCCAATGATAAGTTGGGGAGAGAGGATTGGTGTCCCCTAGTGTGATATCTGGGTGCTAGGAGGGCACAGGACAAGATTATCCCAACGCAGATGATCGCCTGCGGTTGCAGGTGGTCGGGACCATTCGCATTGTGAAAGTTGCTGCTTGAGTAGAAAATCCACACCGGCGGCAGTAAAACCAACTCGTGCAGCAGCTCTTCTGGCACACCACATGGTGAAGTTAGCACTGGTTTCTCAGTGCGAAACAAGCTCTTGGTGCTAAAAATCATAAAAATCAGCGAGACTTGCAGATTTTTGCCTGCTCGTGGAACTCCCCAGAATCTTGTGGAGTTTTATGGATCTCTGCGGAATTCTGCTGAGTAAAACCCCACGAGTTCTGGGCACCCCTATTCAAGACCTGAACATGTGTCAGAGTATGCCAGCCCTTTCAATGCCTATGCATATTTGTCTCAGTGATATAGCCTGAAACATTTTTGCAGAGCTTCACATATCTCTTTGATTTTTTTATACCAAAGATGTATTAACACTCATAAAGAAATAAATACGCATTTTCGTTCATGTCACTTCTTCTAATTAAAATCTGAGCAAAATATAGGAAACTCTTTAAACATCAACTTTGAAATGTTATGACTTCCCTGAAGCTATGACTTTTGGCTTGAGATAAATTCAATAAATGTGTCAAAAAATAAGGCCTTTAGTATGCGCAAAAGATGAAATTTACTATTCAGTGCATGACATTTTTCTACAAAGGCAGATTCTAGCAGAAATGATCACATGAGACCTCGGATAAGGTATAGAACACGTGGGGCCATATGTACAAAGCATTTTTGCAGTCAGAAATGGCCCAAAATGCTTTTAAATATGTACAAAACACGAATAGTGATTCAGTAACAGGTTACCAAATCCCAGTTTGTGATTGTGATACAGTTTTGGAAGGGGTTTCCCTTCAAAATACTAAATCTTAATGGGATGTATGAATGTTTTGTGACCGAATTACAGTCACAAAACAGTCATATTGCCCCAGTTCCTTGAAGAAGGTGGTAACTCATTTATTAATGGGAAGGAGTCCTCAAGAAACCCCTTTTCCTTTGAGAATAGGTAAAAATTATTTTTAAATAGCAGGCAGTGGTACCACTCACCACTGCCTACTAATAAAAAATTACACTTCAAAGTTTCATTTTTTTCTTTTTAAATGCATCCTGTTTTCCTTCCTGTAAAACAGGCTATGTTAAAAAATGCTTTATTTTAAAGCAGTCACATATATGGGGCTCTGCTGATTCCAGCAGGCCATCTTCCCTGTGATTCCTAATGGATTGCAAATTGCGACCTACCTCATTAATATTCAAGAGGTAGGTCTATTTGCAACCCACTAGGAACTGCAAATGAAGCTCAAAATTGTTTCATACATTTGAAATAGAGGTTTCCTAATTGTGATTTACAGGAAATCTTAATTAGGAAATAAGTATATCAAATCTTCTTATATATGTAGCCCTTAGTGCTTAATTTGTAAAAGAATGCATGGTGGTGCACACAGCTCTGCTCAGGAGCTCACAGCTGTTGCAATTAAATGTGGGTGCATAGATGACCAAGGCTGCGTGGTCCTAAATCCACCTAATGCTTCTTTATTCCACCACCAGACACTGCCTGCCTGTTAATCTCACTCTTGCAGGTTCCTGCTTTCTCCCTTTGTGGTGGTTTTTCCATTCTTCTCTTCCTCAGTCATTCCACTTTGTGTGTTTTTCCTCTCTTGTTATGGTTCAGAAAAATAAATGTCACACCCAAAAAATAAGTGCTGGTGGCCCCCACCAGCAGCCAGTGTCTCAAATTAAGCACTGGGAACACTAAAGTCTCTATCACTCATGGTGTGTGATATCAAGACGAAATAGGGGCTGCACAGAAAGAACAGGAGACTGTACTTAAAGGATTTGTGAAGGTGGACTACAATAGTATGTAGACCAGTGTTTTTCAGTTTTCCTCAATACATCACCCTTTTCCACTAAATACTGGAAATTGACATTGAATTTAAATTGAATATATATTTCTACTGCCAGTCAAAGAAGAGGGAGCCTGACTCCTTGCCTCTGATGAACAGCATTTTGTAAAAGTTTGCAAGAGGTTGACTTTATTGAAAAACGGAAAATGACAGTCTTTTGCTATAGTCGGACAGGATAGCATCGCAGTGGAATCACGTGTCAGCAGTCTGATGAGCTGAGCTTGACCATTTGGTAATATGTGTTAAAAGGACAGCTTAGAAAAAAATGTTGCCCATAGTCAAAGGCACACTAAAGTATAAAAACAAAACATTCAAGGATTCCATCCATCACTTTTTGTATACTTTTTTGTGTTACTCTAAGTGGGAATGATATGCCCAGACGTGGGTTGCATGCACACTGTGTCACTGGAAACAAGCTACACCTTGCTGATGTGTCTTAACCAGGGTGAAACCAGTCCTTATTTGCTTGTGTTCAAGTTCATGGAAGACCTGGCCTGGCAGGGCTGAAATATTCCCAGTGGCACAGGGTCAAGACTGATTTGGCAATGGCTGGGTCCAAACTGAGGTGACAGGGTGTGCCAAAGAGTGATGGACTGAGATGTGGCCCGATTAATACGATTAATAGTAGTTGAGATTAATTCAAGCATTCCATCCTCCCCTTTTTGTCTACTTTTGTAAAATCAAAGGCAGTCAACATACATTTGAGATGATCAGGCAAATAAATGAAATAGAGGATTTGTTTCAATTATAGCTGACAGATATTCTGATGAGACTCTGTGATTTATTAAAGTTATTGTTTGCATATTGTTCTGATGATCAGACTTGCTCTAATAGTAAAAATAAGCATGGACGTCATATTGGGGTCGCCAGGGGTCACAACTGCAACCTGTAACTTGCCCTTTGCGACCCCTGGCACTGCTTTTGCGACCTCTGGCTTCAGTGGTGGCAAAATCAGAGCCTGCAACACTGTGCCAGCTCGTTGCATGGACGTCAGTTGGGGCTCCATTTTTTTTTTCTGTCAAGTTTTTATGACACTAATAGAGAATAATAGTGAATAAGATATTATTCACTATTAGTGTAATACAAATTGAGTACAATTAGCTGGAATGTGTTCTTCCATGGCAGCTGAAGTAAGTTAAAAATGCTTTTAAATGTATGTTGTGTGCGTATTTATAGGTAAGAGTGTGTATATGAGAGAGAGAGTGGAAGTGTGAATTTCTGTGTATGTATAAGTGTGTGCGTTTTTGTGTGAAAGTGGAGGTCAAAGGGTGTGTGATGTCACTTCCTCTACCCCTGGCATTTTGGTGAATTGACATTCATGAAAATAAGTGAGAAGTATGGTTTCAAGTCAGTCATTTGAGAACAGAAGTCGAGAGATAAGCCAAAAAGTATGGAAGGAATGGCCAACAATCGTATTCAGATTGGTAGGCCCAATGGTGTTGGGAGAGGTATAGATTCATAATAAAAATAAAATCTTGTCTGGCAAGGCGAGGCTGCTATAGAATACTGAACGATATCAGTAAAAGAGGTTTCAGGAATTATGACACCACAAAGAAATTCCCCACTAACAACATCAAACAATGTTTTCATTTCAGGAAAAAGAGGTTCAATATTTGGAGGCAGTATTGCCTTAATTTATTTGTCAGCATGTAATGAAGTGTGTGCTTTTTTCTGTTGTGTAATGCATTTTCAAACGAAATCTAGAAAAATGAATGTTATTAGTTGTCCTTTTGTAATACAGCTGCATTAATGCTTAGTAGTACCAATGAAGAAATTATAATACCCCTTGGAGAAAGCCATAAAATCTTCTTCGTGCATGACACAAAAAGGCCAGCCGGTGACGGAGCTTTTAAAGTCGACTGCTGGGTGCGAGCTGCTATGCTTTTAAAATGAGTCCATAGCCCTTTGTGAGTGGTGCCTTGCAAGCTTGAACTAAAATCCCTAGTGCTTCCTTCAAAAGCTAGGAGTGCCTGTTTTTGTCAACTTTCTTCCTGGCTTGTCTGCATAATGAGGTGATGGCGAAGCGCAGTCTGAGTTTGGTGTTAGTAACGTGTCGGGGTGAACTTCACAGAATGTAAGTGCCTGTACATAAACGGGCAGAGCTGTTTTCAATTAATATATTATATTGCGTTCTTAGTTGAAACACATAACTGAAAGACCAGCAGTGTATTTCCAAGTGCGGGGTTAAGCACATTAGCATGATAACCTGATGATTAATTTTCAGAGAGTTCATCGCAGGCATTGGGGGGAGTTTTTGTTATTTTTTTTCTAGTGATTATGTGGTAATGGGTTGGTCTGATTTTAATTTACGACTAGGAAGTTAAGTTGCTCTGTCTGTTGCTCAGTAAAGACCTCTGTGTGTGGATGCTGTGATTATATTAGGCACTAAGGCCCATACTTATACTCTGTTTGTGTCGAAATTGCGTAATTGTTTTTTACGCAAATTAGGCACAAACTTAACTCCATATTTATACTTGGAGTCATTTTTTGAACGTAAAAACCTACCTAATGACATGCAAGGTAGGCACTCCCGTGCAAAAAATAACTCTAAGGCATGTGCACCTTATTTATCCTCTGGCGTCAAAATGACGCGCAGGAGGAGGCAGGCTTTAAAACATGGCGCCCAGCAGGTTTTTTAACGCCTGGGTCAGTGTAGGCGTTAAGGGACGTGTGGGCTCATTTCCATGGTCAGAGACCATGGAAGCAATCCACAAGTGCCCTTCCCTGCACCCAGGGACACCCCCTGCCACCCTCGCCCACCTGTGGAGGATACCCATGGATGGGCGGACCCATCCATGGTGAGTGCAGGTAAGTGCAGGTAAGTCTATATATTTTTTTTTAAGTGGCATAGGGGGGCCTAACTTGGGCCCCCTTACATGCCACTGTGCCCAATGGCCATGTCCAGGGGACTTCTGTCCCTGGGCATGGCCATTGGGCAGGAGGGGCATGACTCCTGTCTTTGCTAAGACAGAAGTCATATCAATTGGGGTTGTGCGTCCAAAAATGGCGCAAGTCAGGTTAGAGACAATATTTTTTACTCTAACCGGACTTGCACCACTCTTTGGCGCACAACCCCCAGTCTTCCCTTCGCCTCTGCTGCCCGGTTACCGTAATTTATTTTGACGCTAACCAGGCTGCAGCGCCGGCTAACCTAATTCCATAAATAGGGCGCCCGGCTTGCGTGTTGGAATGGCGTTAGCCGGCGGTAAACTTTTTGATGCAAATCTGCCCAATCGCTGATTTGAGTCTAAGGCCTAAGGCCCATATTTATACTTTTTTAGTGCCACATTTGCACCGCTTTTTCACGCAAAAGCGGCACAAATTTACAAAATACAATAGTTTGCACCATTTTGCGTCAAAAAGCGGCGCAAATGCGGTGCTAAAAAAGTATAAATATGGGCCTAAGGCCCATATTTATACTTTTTTAGCACCACATTTGCGTCATTTTTTTATGTAAAAGCAGCGTGAATGTACAAAGTACAATGATATTTTCTAAGTTTACGCCGCTTTTGCGTCAAACATTGATGCAAATGCAGCGCTAAAAAGTATAAGTATGGGCCTAAATATGTGGTGAATACCATATCCTGCACAGTATTCCAAGTTAATTAGGGGTCAGCTGACAATAAATAGGCAAGAGATTGATGCTGAGTTGCTTTTTAAACTTACCGAACTCCAAAGTAACTTACAAAATCCTTACAACACACAGTAGAGAGTACTTTCTTTCTCATAAAACATGCTGGCATAATTCCCCTTCCACCACCCTGTTTTAAATTCTTGTTCCATGCTGGAAGATATATTATTGTTGCAGCTACATATAATACATTGGAAATGTGCACTGTTGAGATAAACATGCCAATATGCAGCCTATGGTTGGTAGCAAACTATAACATAAGCAGTTTATTGCAAGTCACTTACGAAATCGACTGCAGTTAAGAATGAGTGGTAGCAGCCAGAAACTTGCCTTACTTATCCTGAACTCCAGCAGTCCAATAAATAAACATTTTGCCATAATGTCACTTTATAATCTGATGACCGCATTTTGATGACAAAGTATTTCTGAAAAAAGAGCGATTTATTGCCTCCATTGTTTAAACCGCTGTTGCAGTTTTATTCTGTGACCTGCCTTTCACTGTGGCAGCTGGCTCTGGCAGAAGGCATTCTCATATCACAGCTCAACTGTAATACGTTACTACAGTGGAATTCATTTTGTATTTGTCTTATTTTAGGTGAAACTGTATTAAAGAAATTTAAGGCAGTTTTATTCAGTTATTGATGTACTGAGTGTGATTACAAATCAATGAAGAAGGATAAGGAGGAAGGCGATGTAGGATGTTGAAACCAGCAGTTGTTAACTCTGAATTTTACTAAGAATATTCATGTATTCTGAGTGTTGAATTTGCATAGAAAATAAGTTAACGTAGAGAAATAATGCACAAATTTGAAATTGCGCCTACTTGAGTGGGTGCCAACGTTCACGAAGTGTACCTAATAATGGCTTATTAATGTAAAATGTTGAACTCATGTTTTGATTAATGTAGTAGGATGTCATATCAAGGGTTACATATTATGTACTTGCTTCATTAATCATAGGCCTTAACTTAGCAAGGTCTTGGGCCTAGTTGCAGAGCCTCATGTCAAGCTGCATTTCTTAGTCCGCTTATAAAATGGCTGCTTAGAGAATTAAATTGTGATTTTCCACTGTACTGACCAAGTGCTCGTAGCTAAAATTATTTTTCTCGAAAACTGCTTGATGGTATATGATGTACTAGAATAGTGTGTGTAAGAATGACCTTCCAGGAACAGACAATGTATGCACTGACTAGAGTATAAGCTGTTACAATATTGATACCTGACAAGCCCAATGACGGGAACAGTAGAAGAGGAGCCAATCATCTACATGTGAACTGTGTACTAGTAAATTCTTAGATTTGAGGTTCTACTTTCATTGGACTAAATGTAAACATGCGATTCTTTGACCAATGACGATATGGGAAGTAGTTTTGGAAATCTAACTTGGCCAGACTGCGCGGTGAGGAGAGAGGCCATTCAGTAATATTCTTCTTGTTAGAAATGGGGTCATTGGTTGGCAGTCAGGTTACACCCTGTCCAAGCAAGGACCCTCACTCTAGTTAGGGTAAGTCACACACAATCCAAAGGTTCCTGTGCCCACCCTCTGGTAGCTTGGCACTGAGCAGTCAGGCTTAACTTGAAAGGCAATGTGTGAAGTATTTGTGCAATAAATCCTGCAATAACACAGTGTAAACACCAAAAAATACACTACACAGATTTAGAAAAATATAGAATATTTATCTGAGTAGATTAAGGTCAAGACAATCAAGATTTGATAAATACAAGTTAAAATATCACTTTTGGAATGGTAAATAGAGTCTTTAGTTCTTAAAAAGCAATAAGTGTCTCTTGCAAGCACAAAGTACCTGGTGTGCATCTAAATTATTCACACAGGACCGCAGAGGAGGAGATGCGTGGAAAATGGGGAGGTGTGTGTTGGTTTCTCCGGACGCACACAGACGATGCGTTGATGCTTTTCCACGCAGCAAGGGCTATGCATCGATTTCCGGCATGCAGACTTGGATCCCCTTCAGGTTGCGGGGTATTTGGATGCTCCGGGAATGATACGGTTAAACCCTGGGCATGCAGGACGAAGTCACAGAAGCTGCATTGATCCGGTGGGTGATGCAGGGAAATTTGTGTTACATGGCAGGCACTGCATCGATTCCTCTCACAGGAAGATGGGCTGCTTCATTTCAGCTCAGTTAATGCGTCAATCCAGTGGGCTGTGCATTGAAGTTCCAGTCGTAACACTGGTGCTGCATCGATCTCCACTTGTGGAGCCGGGCTGCGTCGTTCCGGTTCGGCGTTGCCGTGATTTTCTCACCACAAGGCAGGCTGTACGTCGATTCCAGCAGGCTGTGTGTCGATTTTCGCTGCACAAGAAGTTCTTTGCAGAGCTGAAGTCTTTTTGGCCCTGAGACTTCAAGAAACAGGAGCCAGCCTCAATCCAAGCCCTTGGAGAGCACTTCTCAGCAGAGCCAGAGGGCAGCAAGGCCGCAGGAAAACAGCAAGGCAGCAGTCCTTTTCAGCAAAGGAGTCAGGTGAGTCCTTTGGGCAGCCAGGCACGCTCTCTTAGCAGGTTGCAGGTTCTGGTTCAGAGTTCCTTTCCCGGTAGGTATCCTGTCAAGAAGTGTCTGAGTTGGTAGGGTCAGAGACCCGGTTTAAATACCCAAATATGCCATTGAAGTGGGGGAGACTTCAAAGAGTGGCTTAGAAGTGCTAAAGGTCCCTTTTCAGTTCCATCCTGTCTTCCAGGGTCCCAGTAGGGGGTTTGGCAGTCCATTGTGTGAGGCAGGCCACTGTCCTTTCAAGTGTGTCAGGCCCTCCTCCTTCCCAACCCAGGAAGACCCATTCAGTATGCAGATGTGTGCAGGTGTGACTGAGCATCCTGTGTTTGGGGTTGTCTGAGTGAAAGGCACAAGGGAGCTATCAACTAACCCTGCCAGATGTGGATTGTAAGGCACTGAAGGATTTAAGTGCAGAGAAATGCTCACTTGCTATAAGTGGCATTTCTAAAATAGTAATATTAAATCCAACTTCACCATTCAGCAGGATTGTGTATTACCATACTAAATATGTCTGTGTTGCTCCTTTCAGATCAGAATCTACCACTCAAACAGTATATGAGGGTAGTCCTAATGTTAGCCTATGAAAGGAGTAGGCCTCACAACAGTAAAAAACAAATGTAGGAGTTTTACACTACCTTTTAAATTCCAGGTCTAATAGGCAGTGAAACTGCACACACAGGCTTTGCAATGGCAGGCCTGAGATATGGTTAAGGGGATACTTATGTGGGTGGCACAATCAGTGCTGCAGGCCCACTAGTAGCATTTAATCTACAGGCCCGGGGCACATGTAGTGCACTTTAGTAGGGACTCATAAGTAAATTAAATGAGCCAATTGGGTATGAGCCAATGTCACCATGTTCTAAGGGAGAGAGCATATGCACTTTAGCACTGGTTAGCAGTGGTAAAGTGAGCAGAGCCCTAAAACCGTCAAAATCAGTTTCACAAAGTGGAGGGAGGGATGCAAAAAGTTGGGGGTGAGCACTCTAAGGCTGTCAGGTCTAACACTTCTTAACTGTCTTGAGTGTTTAGTTATTATTCTTTTCCAAACTGCATGAAGAGACTTTTCTTTTCCTGAACTTTAATGCTGAATTCTGATGCCTTGGTGACTGAACTGATGCCCTATTGATGAAGACTGTCACAGCTTGCTGAACCATATGGAGGTAAGGTATAAGATGATGTTACTGATTGCTATGTCTATTTGCTTTTGTCCATAGGTACCAACCGCTAATTTTGATAGAGCCATAGTTAGATGTTTTTCCAAATTTGTGTTGACTAAATTGTTTTGCATGCAGTCCAAACATGCTATTCTAATCTGAAGTTTAGTTAGGGTACTCACTGATGATGATGATGATGCTCGCTACATCTAATAACAGTTGATGTCTTTTCTTTGCTGAATCTAAATGTATGTCATATCGTTTGCACAGTTATTTCTGGTATTAATCTGTACTGGAACATTAGAATGTGTAGTGGCCCAAGGATTTGATTATATTGCGATTCTTTAGGCGTTTTGGGCAGCCGGTATTGCTTTTGTATGTTTATCATTTGGTTTTGAGATCACGTTACATGACATTAGCAATGTTAATATAGGGAAATAAACATTCTAACTTTTACAGAAAGGTGTGGTTATTCATGGCCGCGAGGTCATGGTGTGTGGAAATTACTGACTCTGATTGATTATTGATGTCATTGATTGTTACTGCTATTGATTGGTATTGGTACAGGGTTACATGGTCGGAACTACTCAAAGCACAGTCAAAAGGTCCATCGACCTACAACGCGTCCCCTTATAAGTTAACTTAATAAGGTCTGATGCGCTAACTGAGATGGTAGCAGAGATTGATGGTTTGTCTCCTCAAGAGCCCATCATAAAGGCCTGGTACATGGTTTGTCTCCTTAAGAGCCCATCATAAGGGACAGGTACATGGTTTGTCTCCTTAAGAGCCCATAAAAAGAGTATTTAGCACCAGAGATAGTGAGCGAGGAACAACAGGTGTTTCCAGAGATGGTAGTGGGGTAAGGGTTAATATGCTACAAAGAGCATAGTAATCCTCAGATTTGGTGAAATTGGTGAAAGTTTGGATTTTCCAGATTGGATGATACAAAGTGGAAAGAAAATGTGCCCCTAATTACTTAGAATGACTTTCCCAGAACCTCGGAGCTTGCCAATGATTGTTTGAGGATGTTCCCGGTGTTCTAGTGACAGTGTAAATAGAGTAGGTTTTGGGTTTGCACATGTTATACAAATTGCAGGTGAATTGTAATGTTTGTGAGGGTTTAGGGAGTTTGCGTACTCCAAATGAAGTTGTAGAAGGAGTGTGCGTACTCCAAAGTGTGAGAGTAGGGAAGTTGGCGAACTTCACATGTGTGTGGCGGTTTGTGCTCAAAAATTGTCCACTTGGTTGTTGTTATACGGACCCTGTGTGGTCTAAGACTCTGGAGTATATTGAAAAGTGTTTGAGACACTTGGTTTTTGTTGTAATTTTTCTGGTTTAATAGGTCGATCAGGCGTTGTCGACAAGTTAGAGTGTGAGTCAAAGTGAGCAAAATACATTTTTGACTGAAATCTGGTGAGCCCTATGTGCACCAGAACAGACCCACTGATCAGTTGAGAGTGAAATTTGCGGGTCGAATTTTGCTTGTGAATCAGGGAAACTAGAAAGAAAGAGTAGCTGCTAGAGCAAAACGCCGTCAGTGAAAAATCCGTAAGGTTTCTGAAGCAATTGTGTTTATCCTACCTGTAGTAAAAGGACAAATTGGGTTTTAATATTGTTTTCAGTGCTCACAATAATTTTGCATTAAATTTGTGTGAATCTGAGTTTAGGAGAACAAGCCGCAAGACTTTGTCACCACAGTATGTGTGAGTGTGACGTCATTGGTGCTGCACTGGGATAGGTTGGTTGTTGAGAAAGATCTCACACAGATTGGCAGACAATCGTGAAGCGCAATTGGTTGAGAAGGTTGGTGAAAAGGATTCTGGGATTAAAAGTCACTTCCTGATTTGATTTAGGATAACATAAAGGTTGCAAAAATGAAAATTTTCAAAGCTTTGAAGAGTGCCTTAAGGGGAGATACGTACATTACAATGAATACAGGGGATATTGCACGGCCAGAAGGAACACCAACTTTCATTGTAATCGAAGAAAAGGGTGCTGCGCCATGTCTTTGGCTAAAAAAATGGTGCAAAGTGACAGAGAAAGATGGGAGCTTAGTGTTTCCTGCCCATGGAACACTCAATTTGAGGAGCTTAGAGAATTTGAGGAGTGTGCTGTATGATCTGAAACCTCCTCCAAGACCAGCACAGTTCGAGGCATTGGCAATCTGGGAATTAGTTGATAGATAGCAACAGCAACAAATTTTTTAAAGGAGGATGAGAAAGGCAGAGAAAACATTAGCGGAGGCTAGATGGGACAGTGAGCAGAAATGTTGTGGAACCAAGACTTTAGAGTGGATTAAGTTGTTTCCTGTGATTACACAGGGCAGCGAGAGAGAAAGAAGGAAAGCCACTAGGAAGACAAATAGAAGCCCTTCTGACCGAAGGAGTCTAGGAGATGTTTTACACTTGAGGAAGAGTCAGACGACGATGAGTTTATTTTACAGTTATTGAGAAATCGTCCCCCCATATGCAGTACAAGAGATTGGTCCGAACACTAGGGGAAACACTTCAGCACCGACACAGGTTAACAAGACAACGAGTCCAGTGCAGGTTAATCCTAGCATGACACAGAGCCCAATGCAGAGCAGTCTTAATCTGCCTGCTACCCCAGTAGCACAAAATCAGATGCCACAGTCGAATGTTCCAAGAATTTACCTTGATGTACCTATTGTGGAAACTGCCACAAACTTAATAGTACTACAGGACAGGTTTTCCCGAAACTGACATTGGTTCAGACTGAGCCAACTCCACTCTTACTGCCGCAAGTGCAGTCACAAGCAATGCCAAAGTATACTCCTATAACAGGGACACAGACAAATATGTCTGTACTGATGAGCCAGAATACGGAAATTATGCACCCACAGAACTTGAATGTCAGACCAAGCCCAAGTGCTGTATCCATATCTGTCACCATTGGTCCAATTGTATTTTTGTTTGCACAATAGAATAACAGTGCAAATGGACAGGGGGTCCTGAGTCAGAATTCAATGAGGGAAGGACTCAATGAGAATACCCGAGCAGTCTTTCCTATGGGACAGATCTTTGACGGAACTAGAACATTACTAGACCGTAGCTCATTCGAAGTTCCTCCGGATACTGTAATATGGTCGAATGTTAGTCAGAGCCTGAAACTAATGACACCACAGTCTTCAAGTGTAGCTATAGAACCGTTGTCCAACACCCAGGCGAACAACAATTAGCTGCAAAGTTTGACCTCCCAACAATTAACTGAATAGTTAGACAAGTTGAATACCCCACATCATGCTCCTAGGGGAGAGGAGTACTTGAACTGTAGGACACTAGGGATGGAAGCGGTTGAGCTCATTGAAGGAACTATGGGTACGAACAGACTAGAATCGTACACCAAAGCAGAATTTAGATTTCTGTGCCCGAAAATTACAAGGGATGTGAGCAATGTGCATTAAAAGTTAGCAGACTTGGCAGAGAAGTACGGCATAGAAATAGAGAAAACAAAACATTTTTAAAAGAAGTTAACGGTTAGATATTGACACAAAAGATTTTGAACACATAAGATCTGCAAGAATGAAGCCACACCTTAGGGAGTTACTCCAAAGTGTCCCGACATGGAGAGCATTAGACAAGTGGGAAGGCAGATGAGTAAAGAAGAGAGATAAAAGGAAAAGGGATTCAGCAGATCTTTCTGCAAATGTGCAGCAAGGCAATCCGGTGAAGATTTTACCAATGAGAAAGATTCCAGGACGGAATTTTGTCCATGTCCCTTTGAGCAGAAGTGACATGCTATCCTTTACATATGGCTATCCAGCTTGAGAGAGAAACCCGTAGAATGGTACCAGCAGACAGACAAGTTCATGAAACTTGCCAAATGCCTGTGGGAGGATTTGAACACTCTATTAGAGATAGTAGTCCCAGCTGATTTGTGGACGAAGTGCAAAAGGAGTATTGATTGGCCGACAAAAGACCCAGAGAGACATCCGACTATGGGTGCACCATCTCCTGAGGTGATGAAATATTATTACAAAGTGAATGAATTTTTGAAAACGAGAATTTCACCCCAAAACATTGACTGGCAGAGAATAGACAGAACAGTTCAGGAAGCAAAAGAGTTGATACCTGCATATTATGGAAGATTATTGCAGGTGTTTAAGCATTACAGTTGTACAGAGACAATTGAACCGAAAGACATGATTCCTTTTGTGTTTATACTTGAGGAAGGATTGAGACCTGAAATTAGCCAGATGATTAAGAGTAATTTGATTTGCTGGCAAGCAAAGCCGATTGATGAGGTATTGTAATATGCAAAGTACTGTAGTGACAAGATTGAGTTGAAGCAGAGAAAGTTGAATGAAAAGTCGATGGTGATGCCGATCAAAGCAGCAAGAACAGGGATGCAGGGACATTTTCCACAGTAGCAGCTGCAGGGAAATGTGGTATTTCAAAATCAGATGAGAGGTAGAGGTTGCAGAGGAATTCGTAATGGAATCCGTAGTGCTGATTTGGAAACTGTAGTGGTGCAGGGAATGAAGAAATTGTTGCCATGTCACGCTTGCGGAGCAGTCAAACATTGAAAGCAGAAGTGTCCGATGATAGTACAGGAAGGTGTTGTTCAGCAAACAAGTGACATCAACTTGTTCCAAAACATAAGAGGACCGAGAATGAGAGGTGAGAATAAAAAATTTCATAACAATGTGAATCAGATGCAAAATTTTCAACCCATGCAGCAGGTGCAAATGCCAGGTGTATAGATGACACACTTGTAGCAAAAGCAACAGCTTTCAAATGGTACCTAGATAGCAAATTCAAATACCTCAAGCACCAATGGAACAGCAAGTTATATTTCCTCAACAGGTCACAGGTCAGATGTTTAACCAGAGTATTAACATGGTACAGCAATTCCCGTTACACAGTGAGAATGGAATAAACAAACTGATTGGTGAGTGAGAGTTCGGATGAAGAGGAATGTGTGCTTGCAGCTACTTTAGAAGTAGATCAGAAAGGCCCATATGTGAAGGGAAGGGTAATGGGTCACAAGGTTTCATTCTTGGTTGACACAGGAGCTACACACTCTACAGTGAGAACTGCAGAAGATCCAAACTTGCCACTTTCAGGAAAGACAGTCCAGATTGTAGGAGTAGTGAATCATTATTTGACCAACCCAATTACCGAATCAGTTCAGGTTAAAATTGTCAACTTCAAAGGATTGCACAAATTCCTAGTCTGTGATTCAAGTCCAGTATCTCTACTGGGAGGAAATTTGCTGTGCAAAACCAGGTGCTTGATTACTTGTTCAAATGATGGAATCAAGATACAGACGAACAGTGATGATGAGGATGACCCAGCTCCAGAGACAGAGTGTGAGAAAATAAATGAGGAGTACCCCCTGATTAGTTTCTTTCCAGTGTTCACAGTAAAGGAGCTTCCTCCTGATTTGCAGGGAACGGTTAAAGAGAGAGTGTGGGATTTGACAGGGAAAGAGATTGGCCTCATAAAGGGACTTGAGCCATTTAAAGTTCCTGTAAAGCTGAACACAATTTTTCCTCAGATTCCCCAGTATCACATGCCACAGCACATCCTTGTGAAGGTTGTCCACATAATTGCAGAATTTGTAAACAAGGGGTCTTGAAAGAGGTGTTGAGCAGCCCATGTAATTCACCAATAATGGGATTAAAAAAGACCTGTGGGAAGGTTCGGATTGTCCAGGACCTGAGAAAAATAAACAACATTGTGATCAAATGGTGCCCCGTGGTGCCAAATCCAGCTGTGATTCTGTTTCAAATTGCATGTGATGCGGAATGGTTTACCATCATAGACATGTCACAAGCCTTCTTTTCTGTGCCTCTTCATGAGTATAGTCAATTTCTCTTTTGTTTCAAATTTTTAGATCAAGTTTGTTGTTGGTGTAGAATTCCTCAAGAGTTTTCAGAATCACCTTCCATATTCAATCAGATCTTGAAAAATAATCTAGAATCATTGGAATTGCCTTTTCAATCGACATTGGTACAGTACATTGATGAATTGTTGATGGCATCCAAAACAAAGGAAGAGTGCAAGTATGACACGATTGCCTTACTGAACCATTTGGGAAAGAATGGTCATAAAGTGTCTCCACTTAAGTTACAATACTGTCAGAAAGAAGTGAAGTATTTGGGTCACCAGATTGAGAAGGGAATAAGGAAAATATCTAGAGAGATGTCGGATAATTTTAGGGATGGTAGGCTACTGTCGCCAATGGATTCCCAATTTTTCATTCATTTACAAGCCGTTGCAAAAGCTGACTAACAAAGAAGTCACTGATCCCCTAGTGTTAGACCAAGCTGGAATGAAAGCATTTTCTGAATTGAGAGACAGTTTGTGCAAAGCTTTGGCTTTAGGTATGCCTGACTACACTAAGTCCTTCATGTTGTTTTGTCATGAGCGTTATGCATGTTCTTTGACTGTCTTGACCCAGGTCCATGGAGGTGTAAACCACTTAGTAGCATATTTTGCAGCTACTTTGGACCCAGTAGCAGCAGCTTTACGAGGCTGTTTGCATGCAGCTGCAGCGGTTAGACAGAGCCTCGCACAGTGTGCATCCCCTGACTATTATGGTCCCTCACTCCAATGAAGTATTATTTCCAAGGACCAAAACACAGTACTTGACAGATGCCAGATTGACTCTCTAGGAGACGAGCATTTTAGGGTAACCTAATCTGTCACTGAAAAGATGTACAATGCTTAATATGGCAACCTTACTTCCGAATGAAAATGTTGACATTGAAAAATTGGAAGATATTGAGCATGATTGTCTTGAAGTAACTGATCTGTGCACAAAACCAAGACCTGATATCAGAGACACCCGATTAGAAGAAAATGACCAAATTATCTTTGCTGATGGTTCCTGTCTAAGGGACAATACGGGAGTACTGAGAGCAGAATATGCTGTGTGCGCAATTTTTGGTAAACTGGAAGCTTCAAGGAGCATATTTTGCACAGGTAGCAGGACTGGTAGCCCTTACTAGAGTGTGCCATGTTTCTCCTCAGCTTAAAGTTACCATTTATACGGATAGCCAGTATGAATTCAGAATAGTCCATGACTTTGACCAGTTGTGGTCACAAAGAGGTTTCCTGACCTTTTCTGCTTCACCACTAAGAAATGGTGAGAGAATCCAAGAGTTGTTGCAAGCTATCCGAATGCCTGAAATGATTGCCGTGGTGAAATGCAATGCACATCTGAAATCGCAAGATTTTGTGTCAATGGGAAATGGATGTGCGGATCAAGTCGCAAGGTTTTGCGCACTGAACTGTATATCGTTCAAGGATAAGTGGGAACTGTTACCTGAAGAAAATGAAACATGCCCAAGTTATGCATTGCATGTAATAGATACATTGGAAGAATTGAGAACATTGCAGAATAATGTTGAAAGGAAGGAAAAACGATCATGGGTCTAACTGAAATGTGTACAGCAACAGGATGAATTGTGTCTTTTAGAAGAGGGTCAATTGGTTTTGCCGAACAGTTTGTTGACTCAAATGGCTAGGTATTAACATGGTCAAGCACATGTTGGGAGGGGTGTCATGATATGCCTATTTAAACAAAATTGGTTTAATCTGAAATTTAGACAAGTTGCTGAAGCAGTTTGCCATTGTTGCATCATTTGTCAACAAATGAACACAGGAAAAGGGACAGTGGTCAATCTGAGCCACATTGGAAGAGCACGAGGTCCATTCAGCAGAATGCAAATGGATTTTATCGAGATAACTGTGTGTGGAGGATTGAGATATGTTTTGGTGATTGTCTGCATCTTTAGCCATTGGATTGAAGAATACCCTACACAAAGAAATCACAGCCTCACAGTAGTGAAACTACTGCTTAGGAAACTGGTACCACGTTTTGGGTTTCCAATCTCTTTAGAATCAGACAGAGGAAGTCACTTCAACAATGAAGCAGTTAAATTACTACGTGCAGCCTTAAATATTGAGCGGAAGTTGCATTTTAGTTACCGCCTCGAAGCATCGGGACGTGTGGAACAGATGAATGCTACCTTGAAATCAATAATGGCAAAAATGTGTGCGTCCATGAATCTAAAATGTTCAGAAGCACTCCCATTAGTTCTGATGACAATGAGAAACACACCCGACAGGAATACAGGATTGTCACCACATCACCCATCCTCATGGGGAGAGTAATGAGGTTAACAGCAAATGCTCTTGTGAACATAATAAGATATAGGTGGTCATTACAACCCTGGCGGACGGTGTTAAAGCGGCGGTAAGACCGCCAACAGGCCGGTGGTAAAAAAATTGGAATTATGACCGTGGTGGAAACCGCCAACAAAGACAGCCACTTTAACACTCAGACCGCCACGGCGGTACAGACAAACAGCGCAGCGGTCACCGCCAACAGACAGGCGGAGGACAATGTACCGCCCACAGTATCACAACCTACCAATCCGCCACCTTTTCCGGGGCGGATTCACCGCGGATAAAAACACGGCAGAAACAGCCATCTCAAACGGAAAACGCTCACCTCTACACACTCCACGAGGAAGGAGGGCACCATGGAGCCAAAACTCAATTTTCTCCCTGCGATAGTCTTCCTCCTCCTATACGAGGATCATCAACGCCGGCGGCGAAGACCACAGTGAGTACTGCACCTACGACACAGGAGAGGGGGGAGGCAAAAACAAAGGGACACACACAACCAACATCCCAACCCCCACCCGACCCTCACCCACTACAACACACACACCAATGCATATTTATACATTACAGTAACACCCCCCAACCCCCCCAGAAGAATGCAAAGACAAAAGGAAATGAGTGGAACCATTGTAATATATCAAAATACAGTAAGCAAATATATACATATATATATATATATACACAATAAACAAAATACACACCACGATTAATAGTGCAGGTATTGCACCATTCATAGTATGTGGACCACTGGGCCCAAAATGCATGGGCGAGGCCCACACAAGATACCCGATCAAAACGGAGAGAACACTGCAGGGGCATCAGATAGAAATACAACAGGCACCTCAGCGGGAAGGGGGGGGGCACCTCAGCCAGATGAGTGCATGACGCCAGATCCACGAGGGAGCTCCATGCCCATTGATGTATCCTGGGGAGTGCAGAGCCACAGTCTCTCAAGTCTCTGCAGTGGGTGGTTTGCCCACTTTACCATCCTGGGGAGTGCAAAGCCACAGTCTCTCAAGTCTCTGCAGTGGGTGGTTTTCCCACTGTACCATCCTGGGGAGTGCAAAGCCACAGTCTCTCAAGTGGATAACAGTTGCCACTGGTTCTGGAGGTGGCTTTGTGCCCAGAGTGCTTCATCCTGCCAAGGACCCCACTGGTTCTGGAGGTGGCTTTGTGCCCAGAGTGCTTCATCCTGCCAAGGACTGAGGTAGTGGATGTATCTCTCCACTGGTTCTGGAGGGGGCTTTGTGCCCAGAGTGCTTCATTCTGCCAAGGACTGAGGTAGTGGATGCCTTTCTCCACTGGTTCTGGAGGGGGCTTTGTGCCCAGAGTGCTTCATCCTGCCAAGGACTGAGGTAGTGGATGTATCTCTCCACTGGTTCTGGAGGGGGCTTTGTGCGCAGAGTGCTTCATACTGTGCAGGACAGACGGAGTGGATGCCTTTCTCCACTGGTTCTGGAGGGGGACTGGTGGCCAGAGTGCAGCACACACCCCGTGACGGTCCCAGTTGCGTCACTGCCCCTGCCACAAATGGGCTAGCTGTGCATTCCATGGCGGTCTTTGCCCTGTTCAGCGGTCCCTGGCCTGTTCAGCGGTGCTTGAGTTGCCAGTGTCAGACCTGTTCAGCAGTGCATTCCATGGCGGTCTTTGCCCTGTTAAACGGTCCCTGTCCTGTTCAGCGGTGCTTGAGTTGCCAGTGTCAGACCTGTTCAGCGGTGCATTCCATAGCGGTCTTTGCCCTGTTCAGCGGTCCCTGGCCTGTTCAGGGGTGCTTGAGTTGCCAGTGTCAGACTTGTTCAGCGGTGCATTCCATGGCGGTCTTTGCCCTGTTCAGCGGTCCCTGGCCTGTTCAGCGGTCCTTGCCAAGGCAGTCCTTCATTGCCCAGCAGAGCTGTGGCTGGCGGTCCTTCATGGGTCAGCTGGGCTGTGGCTTGCGGGGCCCTCCTGGCCAGCTGGGCTGTGGCTGGCGGTGTCCTCCTGGCCAGTGACGATGGGGCTGGCCTCCTGGGCAGTGACTCTGGTGGTGGCGTCCTGGCCAGTGACTCTGGCGGTGGCCTCCTGGCCAGTGACGATGGGGCTGGCCTCCTGGGCAGTGACAATGGGGCTGGCCTCCTGGGCAGTGACTCTGGCGGTGGCCTCCTGGGCAGTGACGACGGGGCTGGCCTCCTGGGCAGTGACTCTGGGGGTGGCCTCCTGGGCAGTGACTCTGGCGGTGGCCTCCTGGCCAGTGACTCTGGCGGTGGCCTCCTGGCCAGTGACGATGGGGCTGGCCTCCTGGGCAGTGACTCTGGCGGTGGCCTCCTGGGCAGTGACGACGGGGCTGGCCTCCTGGGCAGTGACTCTGGTGGTGACCTCCTGGCCAGTGACTCTGGCGGTGGCCTCCTGGGCAGTGACGACGGGGCTGGCCTCCTGGGCAGTGACTCTGGCGGTGGCCTCCTAGCCAGTGACGATGGGGCTGGCGGTGGCCTCCTGGGCAGCAGGGATGATGGCGGTCTTCTCCACTGTGCTGCTCCTCCCAGACTTTGGAGATTTCTTCTGCCCCTTCCCCACCTTGGGAGGAGTCACAGCTGAGTCGACACTCCCCCCGGGACCCTTGTGAGCGGCTTTGCTGGCTGGAGTCTTCCCCCTCTCCCGCCGGGCACTGTCCAACTTCTGGTGCTTCACAGGGGGGGGGACTGGCTATGCTGTGGCTCCGTGCCACACTGGCTGTCCTGTGGCCGCTGCAATCCACATACCTGTAACAACAGGCACCACTGGTCCCGGAGATTTTTTGGCTGAGGTGCTAGTACGGGACCTATGAGTTGGAAGGGGGGGTGGTGGGAAATAGGTTAAGGGTGGACCGGAAAAGTTTTTGGGAGACACTGGGACGGGTAGCTGGAGGGGGTTTAGGAGTGGAGGAAGAGGTGGTGGTTGTAGGAGGTGTAACTTTTGTGGATTTGTGTGCAGGTGCATGGGCTGGAGGCTGCCGTGAGGTGGATGGCTGTTGGGTGGGTGTGTGCCTGCGTTTGTGTATCTTCGGAGGGAGCGTCACAGACACACTGGGAGAGGACACAGGGGACGTGGAAATGTTAGTGGGGAGGTGACTGCACGTGAGCGGGGTGTGTTGGTGGGTGTGATGGTGCGGGACATAGTGGCTGTAGTGGTAGTGCATGCAGGTGTGAGTGTAGATGAGACTGGGAGGGAGGAGGGAGACGAGGAGGAGGGGGACACAGTGGTGGCAGTGGATGTTGGTGTGCCTGTATGTGTGTGATGCTTGCATGAGTGCCTGTGGGATGTGTGGTGGTTATGTTTGCCTGAGCCTCCCTTGTGTGGTGAGGTGTGTGCAGGCTGGTCTGATGGTGTGCTTGGGAAAGGCTGGGGTACAGGGGATTGGGTCTGGGTGGAGGAAGTTGGAGGGGGAAGGCTAGATACAGGGACAATGGCTGCCATCAGTGCTGAGGCCAGAGTTTGCAGGGTTCGTTGAAGGGCAGCCTGACCAGAATTAATGCCCTCCAGGAATGCATTTGTGTGTTGCAATTCCCTTTCTACACCCTGGATGGCATTCAAAATGGTAGACTGCCCAACAGTGAGGGACCTGAGGAGGTCAATGGCCTCCTCACTGAGGGCAGCAGAGGTGACAGGGGCAGGGGCTGAGGTGCCTGGGGCGAAGGTGATGCCCACCCTCCTGGGTGAGCGGGCACGGGGCAAAGGCTGAGGGGAAGCTGGGAGGGCGGTGCTGGTAGGGGGGGGTGGCGTCTGTACCTGTAAAAGTGGGGGGCACAGATTTTGCCACCACCACAAGGGAGCTCCCATCGGAGGACGAGTCTGTGTCGCTGGTTGCAGATCCTGTGACCGCCGTGGTGCTCCCCTCGCCCTCCGTCCCACTGGTGTATTCTGAGTCCGTGGTGTGGCCCTCCATGGCCATGTGGGATGCAGCTCCCTCGTGCTCCGGTGCCACTGTACCTCTGCCTGATGATGCTGATGCACACAAGAACAGGGAGACCACAAAAAGGGAGGGGGGACGAAAGAAGAAAGACAGGTTGAGTGCATGGCTTACCGCTACCGTTGGCGGACAATACAGACACAGCAGCCCCCTGCACTATGTCGCGCTGTTGGGCTCTACAGATGCCATTCCTGGGATATGGCCTACATGGCTATGGACGACATCTGCACACATAGATGACACAGGGGCATTAATACCTGTACTTGGCACTCTACAGAGTTGGGGTGGGGTGCCACATGGCCTGCATTACGGAGGGGCCTAGCCTACGGAACTCGCCCTGGCCTAGGGAAACCCACAGCCATTCTCCCCCATCCAGACACCTTCACTGTGCGCAAAGTCCGCTGAATGATGTTGTACTCACCCCCTTGTGTCTGCTGTGATGCCCTCAAGCGCCCATCCAACTCAGGGTAGGCCACTGCCAGGATCCGGAACATCAGGGCGGTCATGGTTCGACGGGCACCTCTCCCACGTTGGGAGGCCATTCCCAGCTGAGCCTCCGCCGTCTTCTTGCTCCAGCGGCGAATGTCCTCCCATCTTTTCCGGCAGTGGGTGCTCCGTCTGTGGTGGACCCCCAGGGTCCGGACGTCCTTTGCGATGGCACACCAAATATCCTTCTTCTGGTGGGCTCTGACCTACATGACATGTACAGGGGAAGAAGAGAAGTCATTACTAACTACACCATCTAAGTGAGTGGCCCACATCCCTACCCTTGCCATGTGGCACATGCATTCACAGTCCTTCATGCACGCAGGACTGTGCCCCCTTCATTCTTACAACCAGCCCTCTCCACACAGGCATAGCCCATACAACGTGCTCCCTGTGTACTTACCAGTTGGTCTGGAGGACCGTAGAGTAGCGTGTACTGGGGGAGGACCCCGTCGACGAGCTTTTCCAACTCCTCTGCAGTGAAGGCAGGGGCCCTTTCCGCAGACGCACGAGCCATTGTCTCTTCCAGACCGAGGTCACAGCAGCACTTGCAGTGTAGGTCCTCTCCTGTTGAAGATCAGGTATCAAGTGATTGAACAGATAGAAAATGGCGGTCTAATGTTAACCAATGCAGCATTGTGCCGCGGTCTTCGACCGCCTACCGCGACGGTGTACAACGCCAGCGCAGTTACCTCACATCCCATTGTCCCAGTTTAGAGGTCAGGCAGCTGCCATTTCAGGGGCCCACATGGCCTAATTACCAACTGCGTCACACATACCTAAGCCTTGTCTCACAACAGAAATACAGGCCACATTTTGTGTATGAATGGTGTTCTGTGTAGACTGTGGGTACATACCTCTGAGTTGTTTGACTCTGTGGTCGCTGTTGTCCTTCCTAGGCACCGTCCGCTGGGACATGTGTGGAGATGGCAGAATCCTCCGTTGTACTGACCGCTGGTGGACCTGTCGACAATGGAGGAAAGAAGTTTGATCATCATCTACAGGTTTGACCGTGCCACAATCCAGGAACTGTGTGCCCAGTTGGAGCCTGACCTGATGTCAGCAATCTGCCATCCCACAGGAATCCCCCCTCAAGTGCAGGTGCTATTGCTCCTGGCAAGTGGGTCATTTCAAACAACAGTGGCCATGGCATCAGGGATGTCCCAGCCTATGTTTTCCAACGTGTTGTCCAGAGTGTTGTCTGCCCTGCTGAAACACATGCGGAGCTACATCGTTTTCCCTCAGGTGGAGGATTTGCCTACAGTGAAAGGTGACTTCTATGCCCTTGGACATATCCCCAACATCATAGGTGCCATTGATGGGACCCATGTAGCTCTGTCCCCCCCCCACAGGAGTGAACAGGTGTACAGGAACCGGAAGAGTTATCATTCCATGAATGTACAGATGGTATGTTTGGCAGACCAGTACATCTCCCAGGTAAATACTATGTTCCCTGGCTCTGTGCATGACGCCTACATCCTGCGGAATAGCAGCATCTCTTATGTGATGGGTCAACTCCAGAGGCACCGGGTGTGGCTATTAGGGCACTCTGGTTACCCCAACCTGTCATGGCTACTGACCCCAGTGAGAAATCCCAGGACCAGGGCAGAGGAACGCTACAATGAGGCCCATGGGCGGACTAGGAGGGTGATTAAACGCACCTTCGGCCTCCTGAAGGCCAGGTTCAGGTGCCTCCATATGACAGGTGGTTCCCTATTCTACTCACCAAAGAAGGTGTGCCAGATCATCGTGGCCTGCTGTATGCTTCACAACTTGGCTTTGCGACGATAGGTGCCTTTTCTGCAGGAGGATGGTCCAGATGACGGTGTTGTGGCAGCTGTGGAGCCTCTGGACAGTGATGAGGAGGAAGCAGAGGAAGAATACATTGACAACAGGGACTCAGTTATCCAGCAATATTTCCAGTGACACACAGGTGAGAAAACATTCCTGCCTACTACAAGTACTTTAACACTTCTACCTCTATCGTGCCTGTCGATTTCAACCAGTATATGATCACTGAGTTGTACATTTCCCTTACGGTTTCACAGGTGTGGTTTCCAACGTGTGTCATCTGCTTAGATTCCTCATGGACTTGAGATGTGTGACATAGGTATGTTGACATTACATTTGAAAACGCATTTTGTCACTGTCATTGCTAATACACATTTTCGAAATCACAGACTGACTCCAGATTGTTTTGTGCTTCAAGGGTGTTTATTGAAGTGCTCAATATTGGAGGGGGTTGTAAAATGGTGAGGGGTGATGGTGGAGGAATGTCCATGGCAGAGTCCAGTCTATTAGTCTCACAGGTGCATTGCCCATATGGGCATAGGAAGTGGAGCTGGGGCAGTTCCAATATGGACGGGGTTACAAAGTGGGACAGTGGTTTGACAATCAGGGTGGTCTCATTTCTTGGCGGGGGTCTTGGCATCGTGCTCTGTCTTGTTCCTGAACCTCAGGGACCGCTTGCGGGGTGATTCTGAGTCTGCAGGGGGTGGGGTGCTGTTGTGGTGGTCCTGTGGCGGTGCCTCCTGTCCACTAGCGCCAGCGGAGGTGGTGGGCAGTTCATCGTCCATGCTAGTGTCAGGGGCCCATTGGAGTGCCACAGTGTCCCTCCTGGTGTTAAGTATTTCCTTCAGCACCCCTACGATGGTGCCCAGGGCGGAGCTGATGGTTCTGAGTTCCTCCCTGAACCCCAAATACTGTTCCTCCTGCATGCGCTGGGTCTCCTGAAACTTGGCCAGAACCGTTGCCATCGTCTCCTGGGAGTGGTGGTATGCTCCCATGATGCAGGAGAGGGCCTTGTGGAGAGTGGGTTCCCTTGGCCTGTCCGCCCCCTGTCGCACGGCAGCCCTTCCAGTTCCCCTGTTTTCCTGTGCCTCCGTCCCCTGGACGGTGTGCCCACTGCCCCCAGGTCCCTGTTGTTGTTGGGGTGGTGGGTTATCCTGGGTTCCCTGTAATGGTGGACACACAGCTGATTGACCTGTCCTGGGGACGGAGGTATGGGCCCGCTGGGTGGGTGCTGTGCTGGTGTTTCCAGAGGGTGGAAGGTCTGTGGTGGGCTGTGCCTGTGTGAGGGGAACCAACTGTCCCGAGGCCCACGATGGTCTGGGCTGGTCATCTGGATCCAGTTGGACAGAGCTGCTGTCATCACTGTGGGCCTCTTTTGTGGGTGGGATGAAGATGTCTGGACCCTCCTGTCTGGTGAGGTTGGGTAGTGGTCCTGCAGGGGTGTAAAAGCATGATTATTGCATCTGTATGTGTCATGGTGTGCAATGGGTGGGTGACCGTGTACCCCAGTGCTAGCATTCCTGTGTGGGGGCTTGTGTGATGATGGTTTAGGGGGGTGTTATGGGTATGTGCAGTGGGCATGCTTTAGTGATGGGTGTCCATGCTTTGTTGTGTCATGCAGGGCTTGGTGTTGGGATGTGTGGTTTGTGTTATTAGTACATTTGTGAGGACTTGTAGTGATGGGGAGAGGGCGAGGATGGGGGTCTGTGATAGCATGCAGGTAGGGTGGGGGATATGGTAGTTAAAGGTTTGACTTACCAGAGTCCATTCCTCCACCGACTCCTGCGAGGCCCTCAGGATGCAGAATAGCCAAGATCTGCTCCTCCCATGTTGTTAGTTGTGGGTGAGGAGGTGGGGGTCCGCCACCAGTCCGCTGTACCGCGATGTGGTGTCTTGAGACCACGGAACGCACCTTCCCCTGTAGGTCGTTCCAACTCTTCCTGATGTCGTCCGATTTCTTGGGTGCTGTCCCACTGCGTTGACCCTGTCGACTATTCTTCGCCATAGCTCCATCTTCCTAGCTATGGAGGTGTGCTGCACCTGTGCTCCAAATAGCTGTGGCTCTACCCGGACGATTTCCTCCACCATGACCCTGAGCTCCTCCTCCAAGAATCTGGGGTGTCTTTGCCGTGCCATGGGGTGGTGTGGGTGATGTGTGGGTTGGTGTGTGTTGTGCTGTGTGGGGTGATATTTAGTGGTGTGTTTTGTGAGGTGTGTGGATGTTATGTGGGTGATGGTGTTGAGTGCCTGTGAATGCTAGTTTGTGGATGCTGGTGTCTCTCTCTGACCTTCTCTCTGTAATATTGGTCATAGGGGTTTGTGTGTGATGTGGGTGTGTGTTTTATATTGTATTGGGTGTGTGGGAGTGGTGTGTGTATGTGTATCAGGTGTGTGTATTTCAAATTGTCCAATGTGGTGGTGTTTTCGAGATGTGTGTGTATTTTGAGCGCGGCGGTGTGTACTGCTAATGGAATACCGCGGTTGAAAGACCGCCACGTGGATTCGTGGGTCGTGATAGCATGGGCATATTTCTGTTGGCGGGACGGTGGAGGTTTTGTTTTCGCCAGTTTATCACTGACCTTTGGTGTGGCGGACTTGTGTGGGTGTTTGGATTTTGTCGGATTTCGAGATGTGGGTCGTAATAGCTGTGGCGGATTTCCGCGGCCTTCTGCACGGCGGTAAGCGGTTTCTACCGCCAATGTTGTAATGACCCCCATAGTGTTGGACTATTGCAAAGATCTGGCTGATGTGGTTCGGTCTTTGTCTCATCAGGTGGAAGCCACCACACTGCAACCGTCTCAAGGTCTCAACCTGAGAGCTGGTGACTGGGTTGTGATCCAAAAACACATGAGGAAGACATGTTTGGAACCTCGGTGGAAAGGCCCTTTCCAGGTAGTTCTGATCACTACCACAGCTGTGAAGTGCGCTGGAGTTCCAAACTGGATCCACGCAAGCCACAAGAGAAAAGTGGCATGTCCTCAGGAAAATGAAGAGTAGTTTTTGAGAGCATCAATAGTGACCAGACCAACCTCAGAGCTGGAAAGAGAAGAAAGAGGAACTGAGACCGGACCTGAGCTCGTTGAAAATGGTTTTGGCACTCCTGTAAGAGATGAAGGAGAAGACCTCCAGGAGAGTGACAGTAAGCCAATCTTAATTGAGGCAGCAGGAGAGTCTAGTCAGAGGAGGGATCTCCCAGAAGTAGATGATTTAGAGAGATAAATTGAGCAAAACCCAGACCCCGAGGTGGAAGGTGCTATGGCGGATTAAAGCCAATGTGGTCTGACTCCTCCTGAACCAGTTGCAGGCCCATCAAGAGAAAATCCTGCAGAGCAAGAAGTTTCAAGTTCAACACTGAAAAGAGCATTGACCAAGGGTCCACTGAAAGGAGATGAGTGGCCGGAGTCACAACCAAAGAGGAAGGGAGCAGTTGTTGTAACAACAATTGAGGTTGAAGTAGATACAACAAGGGCAAGAAGACCTGAGTGAAGGAGAATTGAATGTCGATCGAAAATTGAAAAGAAAGAGAGTAGCAAGTCGACAGTACACTGGTCCTGAATGGGTGTATGCAACAACAAGTGAATGGCAAAGAGAATCTTTGTCTTTTTGTTTTGATGGAGACATTCTAGGTCAATATTTTGGCACTTGAAGGAAATCAGTGAACTGAACTGTTGAAATTACAAGCTGAGATAGCATAAAGAAAAAAGAGACAGTTGACAGTAACTGGAAAGTACTTTTTGATAACCTGACTTGACAAGAAAACCTGATTTGACAAGCTGCTAAACCGATTTTGACAAAGGGTCCTGGAAGTGAGACTGAAAGCAGTAAATAAATGCTGAAAGAAGATTGAAGATTTTTTTTTTTTTTTTTGCTGCATAGTTACTATTTTTCTCTTCTACTTTCTGATTCTTTACAGATCATGAGTAACATTAGCCAGCATGGTAGGAAGAATAGGTGCTGTAAATACATGAGTATCGGTTTGGCAATTGTATGCATGGTATTGTGCTTGATATTGATTGTGGGAATGACTGTTCTTGAAAAGATTAAAGCCAACCATTCTTCAACTTTAGAGACAACTACTGCAACAACAGAGATAGAGAAGTTTAGGTTGGATGAGAAGTATCTGCACATAGACAATGCACAAGGAAAACTTTCTTCTAATGTATTCTATCACTTATTGAGTGAGTATGTTGAGACAATGAACGCAAGCAATTGTTCTGTATGCAGGCAGATTCCTCCATCAGCCGAAGGAGTTACCCATCATAGTTTGCCCATCACTTATGGGATAAGTTGTAGTCTGTTACTAACAAGATTCTATAACCAGGAGTACATCCAGTACTTCTTCTCCAGCCACAATGTTGTGTTTTCATTTGCCCCCATTATTAGATACCTAAGTAAAGGGGCCAAGGACAATGACATAGTGATAGTGAGAGGTTGCTTTGAGCCTACATTAACTTTTGGCACAGCATATGCGCACAGGAAAAACCTTACATGCTTGCTTACACCATTAGAAAAGAGCTTCCTTGATCAGACAGTTGACAGGAGTAAGGCATTAAAAGAGAAGTTAGAAAAGGGTTTAGAGAAAATGACTTTTGGAAATGATTATGATTTTAGTGAAATAAGAACACAAGGGAAATTAGCTTTAGATGCGCAACACAAAGGAAAGCTTTGTGTATATAGGCCAATATCTAGTATTTTGTTAGTGGGAACGAGTAAATGTAAACATGTGTTTTTGTTTCACAGTAAATGGACATTTATGTTGAATGGACAGGATCCAGCGATTCCTGGTATATATTACATCTGCGGACAAAATGCTTATTACCGTCTTCCAAGAGGATGGTATGGCACATGTTATTTGGGGATAGTTTTCCCAAAGATATTCCAACTTGATGACTTGAAAAGATTACCGAACTTGACTGAATGACATCACATTAAACAAAAGAGAGAGTCTCCTTCTGGTATAGTGGGAGATATATTTGGAGCAGTGATTCCTTCAGTAGGAGTTGTTCTGAATTTTGTAAAGATTCAAAGGTTGTCTACTACTGTGGATAACATGTTGACAAATTATTCAGGAGCCATGATCCTCATGGACACAGAAATGGCTACGGTAAGATCTATGACTATTCAGAACCACTTTGCGTTAGACATTCTTTTAGCAAAAGATGACACAGTTTGCAAAATGCTTAATTCAAAGCATTTCTGCCCGTATATTCCTGATAATAGCGAAGTAATTAGAAGCTTACTTTCTAATCTGACTAATGAAAGTGCTGATTTGAAGAGCTGAAAGAACCAGGTGTTTGGGAGAAAGTTGGCAAAGGGTTTGCTTCAGTGGGAAATTGGCTCAGCAACATTGGGAAAGGGATAATATTGAAAATAATATAAGGGATATTGATTATTGTGATTTGCATAATTGGAGCATTGGGAATATGTAAATTGTGTAGAATGATTAAATTAAAGAAAATGAAAAATGATCAGAGGAGGGGAGAAATGAAAAGGGAAAATTTGTTTAGGGAAAGTCCAAAAAGGGAACGAAGATTAAAAGGGGTAGAGATGACAACATTTTAGCTGAAGCAGAAAATTTGTGTGGGGAGATTTAAGTGTGATGACACATTTATTCATCAGAGGAGGGATTGTTAACGCTGGATTTTACTCATGAATATTCATGTATTCTGAGTGTTGAATTTGCATAGAAAATGAGTTAACGTAGAGAAATAATGCACACATTTGAAATCGCGCCTACTTGAGTGGCCGTCAATGTTCACAAAGTGTACCTATTATTGGCTTATTAATGTGAAATGTTGCGCTCATGTTTTGATTGATGTAGTAGTATGTCATATTAAGGGTTATGTATCAAGTATCTGCTTTATTAATCATAGGCCTTAACTTAGTGATGTCTTGCAAGGCTTCATGTCAAGCTGCATTTCTTAGTCGACTTATAAAATGGCTGCTTAGAGAATTAAATTGTGATTTTCCACTGTACAGACCAAGTGCTCGTAGCTGAAATTCTTTTCATGAGAACTGCTTGCTAGAATACCAAAATAGCTACTCCTCCCTAGTCCATGTGTCTACGTATGGAGTCTGAGGTGGCAATAAGGGCAGATTCCGTACTATGATGTTGTTGGAACCCATGCTGGGAGGAATCAAGACAGCCATTCACCAGGAGGTAATTGGTTGATTCATGATTGATGTGTTTTTCTACAATCTTTGATGGGGTAGGTATAAGGGAGATAGGACGAATATTTTGAAGGTCGCCAGGATCTTCCCCCGATTTCTTTTTCAAAGGTAAAACAAGTGTCTCTTTCCAAGGCAAGGGGAAGACCTCCGATTCCAGCACTTCTGCAGAAATAGCTTCCAGAACCTCCGCAATAGGATCAGGGGCCAGCTGTAGCACCCTAGGCAGACGGGGATCATTGGGTGAGCCAGAAGTAATCTCAGAGAGAAGAGACTTGATCTTAACAGCTAGTAGAGGCGCAAATCTAGCCAGAACCAGCTCACTATTAACCCCTCCAATTGCCTCAGAGGCACAATTGATGGGTTTCAAGGGAAGCAAAGGAAAATCAGAATGTATCTGCAGGATTTTGTCTTTAAATAACCCTGTCATCTTAACATAGAAAGATAGTGAGTTCTTTATGTCCTGTGAGAGAAGAGGGAATGCTAAAGAATGTGTCACCTTGAAAAATTATTTGGGGACATTGACAGCACCTCTTAATCGTCTGTGAAAAAAAACTTACTTTAACATCTCTAATAACCTGTTTGCAATTACACAAATGTACCCTGACCTTGACTCTCTCGATCAAATTTTTCCATTTATATTCCTGCTGTCTATACAATCTTTGGAGATCCTTAAGCTCCTTGAGGTATCACAGAGCTGAGGATTTTCTCCTGCAGGCAGGTTTTTCCTTCCTCTTAGGGACTGCTTCTTCCACTGTGGCCCTGACCCACTGGATTTGTTTTGCCACAAACTTGCCTTGCCCCACAGATTTCAGGTCCCGATCTTTATCAAGAGCTAGAGCAAAATCCTGTTCCTCAATTTTTCCTGAACTTTGCCTAGGCTCCATTCTGCACCCTCCAAAACCTCAAAGGATATTAGACTGTGATCAGTCCAGTCTAGCATCTGACATCCCGTGACAGTAAGATCCCCATGGTTATAGAACATCCCATCAAGTGTGTGACCCTCAATATGGGTGGCCGACTTCACCCCTAAACTCCAGCCAAAACTGGTCATAAAATCATGGAAGATATTAGTATCTCTGTCCATCTCGTTCTCCAGGTGAAAATTAAAATCCCCTAATAAAATGCATTTGTTCAAAGTAAGCGGCGCATTCATGACCCACTGGTTTAAATTCCGGTAGCCGGCACAGGGATCGCAAGAGGTGTTTTAGAAAAAAGACTAAACCCCACAACCTCTGAGTAATGAAACGGAACCCTGGGGCTCCCAAAATGGCTGCCGCGAATAAAGCCCAGGCTCTAACAGGCCCCTCCTGCTCCACAAACGATGCGTGCAAGTATCTATACGATGTCATCCAAAAGGTATGTCTCCAAATAAGAAGCTTAAATACAAGTTAATAAATAAATGTGGTATGAATTAGAACACACACCATGTTCTAAAAAACACACAATGAGTTCTAAGATTAATGTGCAGAGATTGATAAAAGAAGCATCATGCAGGACAGTATGACACAGTCTGTCCCCGCACCTGACTCACCTGCTGCGCGTCCGCGACCCGACCGGTTTAAATTCCAGTGGCTGGCACATGGATCACAAGAGGTGTTTCCAAAAAATACTAAACTGCGCAACCTCGGAGTAATGAAACAGAACAGCGGGACTCCTAAGATTGAGTGCCGCAAATGAAGCCCAGGCTCAAACAGGCCCTTCCTGCTCCACAAAAGATGTGTGCAAGTATCTGTGCGATGTCACTTGAGGTATGCCCCCAAATAATAATCTTAATTATCAATTAAAAATAAATGTCCCCTTTCCACATAACAAACATGTCATCTATGAAGTGGACTCATATTATGATACTGTTCATCCATTTTTCAAGAGGGGAATTGTTGAGCACCTGCTCCTCCCACTAGCCCATATGCAAACTAGCATAGCTGGGTCTGAAGCAGGTGCCCATCGCCGTTCCACATTGCTGTTCCAACATTTAATTGCTGAAGAAAAATATATTCTTCTTAAGGCACCATTCAATCATGCTCAAGATCATCATAGTATGTTTATAGAATCTAATGGGTCCAGCTCTCAAGAAATTACATTCTTCTCTCAATCCATCCTCATGATATATACTAATGTACATGGATGAAGTAGTTGATGTATCATGATGTATTCTCAAAGAATCACTCTTTAGCAGCTACTATGGGTCTGCCTCGAGGTCTCTGATCAGTCTTGTGTATTTTGAGGATCAAATAAAAATGGGAAATTTGGGGTGTTCTCTTCTCAGGAAACTATACTCTTCCCCACCAATCAGCCCCTGGGTTCTCAAATCATCCAAGTCTTGAAAAACATCCACTTGTACTTGTTTAAAATGGGCAAGATTAACTCTTAAATAACACAACCTATCACTCAATTGCATGTAAGCTTCCTCCATGTACACATGTTTAGGCCACAAAGCTACATTTCCCCCCTTATCAGAATTTCTGACCACCACCGCAGAGCTGTTGACCAATTTTTCCATAGTTAATTTATACCTCTTATTTACAATGGCTCGATTGTTTGATTCCACATTATGTAATATTTTCAGTTCTTTGGTAACCACTTCACAAAATTGGCCAATAAGGTCATTGGTATTAATGGGCATGGCTTTGGAATCCCTCTCCTCGATTTCAAGTTCATTTATTATGCCTTGGATCTCCTAAGAGGTCCACATTAAAACAAAACAAACTAAATCAAAACAACAAGGATTTCATAATCAATATACTAAAAATGTCAATATACTACAAATAAAGTGCATCAATATACAATCTATCAAACTCTAGAAAATGTAATTATGATTAAAGTATCAGAATGAATTTAAAAAAAACCTTACAAATGTAAAAATCCAAAAACAAAACATTTAATCAGGGGGATTAAACAGTAAATTAAGAGCTTCTCTAGATGAACGTACTATAAATGTCATGAAGCGGGGTTTCAACCTTTTTTTCCTCAGTAGCAGCAAAGTGGGGCAAACACTTAAAACATGCTTTAGATCTTGAATATCAGCATGACACAAATCACAAACATTTGAAGTGCCATATCATTTATGAGTTAGACCCTTTAATGGAGTATATTCAATCTTAATAAAATACACAAGCACCCCACCCCATGAGGAAGATTCCACGTTAAATAGGGTTGCATGTTTTTTAGAGTAACGGAATTTATCAAAACATCAAATCTCCTCTTTTGGCTGCAAAGCTTTAGATCTAACTGGTAACTTTTAAGCAGTGTAGCATCCTTTAAGCACATTTTCAACTGAATGGGTGATAAAATAAGAATTGTATCAAAGCCTAATTCCAGCAATTCTAAAACACATTTAAAACTTCTAAAAAAAATGTGATTTCTCTCTTAATGAGACAAAAACCTCTTGAACCACGCTCCTCAGATACCCAGAGTCCTTGATGATTAAACATGGAATAAATGGTCTACTGGCTAAAATCACCAGTATTTTCACTTTCCAATTCAAGTGATGCTCTTATTAGAGCAGCATAGCCAATCAAAAGGTTGCTAGTTTTCAATTCAGCAGTTTGGGTTGTACATGGATGTTGTTTCTGTCCTTTCTGTTTGTGAACGTCATTAATTTCAGTTTTCTCACAAATTTAAAGAGTTAATTTTTCAACTGTACATAGTCAAAGTCACTCAAGGATAGACCTAAAGTTCAGTATATATATCAGGAGTCAAAACATTTCAAAACATAGCACATGCAAAGCTTAACATTGAATCCATGATAATGATTGTAGAAACTGGACAAAATAATGTGGCACACAAAACAATCACATAATTGTGCAGCACAGAAACAGGACAGTACAGAAACCATGGAAGCTGTGGAACATGTAAAAAACAAAGCAAATGGCTGTCAACACTTTAGCATCCAACGAGGAGAGGAGGAAGGGACATTATTTATCAGTAAGCTTCATTACTTTAGTCCAAGACCTGTTTGCCGCATTCATTACTCTTTAAGTGGCCATGCCCCAGGATGGGTCCTGCTATCCATGCTACTTCCTAGTATAATGACAGAAATTTGAAACTTGCTATATATTCTACTAAACCCATGTATTTCCTGTATGTATTCCTCCACCCTCCACATAACAACCCGCTATTCACAAACTGATAATTTGTTCTACAGTTGCCTTTTAATTTTGGAAAGGATGGAGGGATCTTGACTATGATGAGGAGGACTTGTAATAAAGGTAATAAAGAGTACAGGTAAGTAGTATGTTCATTGCTGTAATTACCATCCTCCTCAGCACACTCATTACCCTTTGAAGATTTATCCAATCAGTAGATTAAGCACCAAAAAATAGTTATCAATGCTTTATAGTGATTCTTTGATCAAGCAAATACATAAGTAATTAATACCTGATTTCAAAAACTGAGGTGCTAAAATTTTGACACTCATTTGAAAACACATCCTAATGATAATAAGGCAAAAACATATGTGCAGTAGACCATGTTACTGTCCTACATATCTCTGGCACAGAAGCTCTAAATTCTTCTGCCCAACTAGTCGCAATACTCCTTGTCAGCCTTCTTTTTACATTACCTGAGATCACCTGTCCCACTGAATTATATGAGTAAGCTACATCTTGACTCATCCACCTTGTTTGCCTGCTTTTAATAAAAATATTTGGAGTGTGAAGCTTAAGAACATCTTTTCTTATCCATCTATATCAAGAGAGCCCTCTTCACATCTAAAGAGTAAGGAATCAGAGTATCCTGAGAAGAATTAAGAACTAGCCACACAATCTGCTGAGACTAGTGAAAGAGAGACTGGATCTTGGGTTTAAACTTAGGGTAATGCTCAAAACTGCCCAATACCAAAGAAAGCTCAAAAGGATATAAAAAATAAGCAACACTTCTAATTCTCTCAGCCTCCTGGCAAAATTAATGGCTGCTAGGAAAGTTACTGCAGCTGACAACCAACCAATTTGCGCTTCCTCAAAAGGTTCAAAAGGGGTTTTCTGAAGATTTCACAGCACAGTTGGCAGGTCGCAAGATGGAGATGGATGTGAAATAACTTGTTTCTTGATTTACAACGTTAAAGAAGCCTAGATGCTAGAAGGATAATTTTAGAAAAATCCTCCAGAGAATTCTTAATCTCCCTTTATCGCAGCCACTTGGCTGATGGAGTTGAAGGAGTCAACTTATTCAAAAAGCCTTCCCTAAAGAATTCCAAGATTTGCACTGGATCACATCTTATTGAATCCAAACCCTTCTCTTACATCATGATTCAAAATGATTCTAGTGGTTGACATATTATTTTGGAGTGGACTGCTTTCTGGAAGCTTGAATGTCAAATATCAGTTCTCTAGAACATCCTAACTGTTGCAATCCAAACCGTTTCTACTTCCAAGCCTCTTACCACATCTGCAAAAATTGTTTCTGAGATAGGGATGGATACTGGAGGAGGGATGGATTGGAAGACATGTGTTTCTGCACTGACATCTTCAGCTCAGAAACCACTCTCTTACTGTCCAGAAAAGGCCTACCAGAATTAATTATTCATACCTTCTCCTGAGTCTCTGCAGTGCCCTTGGGAGGAGGTAATTGAAGAAAAAGCATACAATAACTCATCAAGCAACTGAAACGATAGAGCATCCACCCAAGCTTCCTTGCAACAGATCTATGTGCAAAACTGAGGAAGCATAACATTCTATTGACAGGCAAATAGGTCTAACTAAGGTTGACCAAAGGGCTCTATCACTATGCAGAATGCCTGCTGGCTGATGTAAATTATCACTGAAGACCGAATGTTCCAGCTTCGCTTGTCTGTGTGAATATTTTCTTTCCTCAGAATATATATAGCTCTCAAGGACATCAGATGGGTTTTTGCATATGTACACATGGATTGGGTTAGACAACAAAGGGTTTTACTTTTTTATCCCTTTTCATCATTTATGTAGCTCATCGACACTTGTCTGTCCTAACAAGGACTTATTTTCCCTCTGTGAACTGGCCAAAACTCTGAATAGTGCGCCATATTGCCATCAGTTCCTTTTAGTTGGACGTTTGATATCTCTCTGACTATCACCAACTGTTCTTCATCTCCCACACTTCTAGGGTTGCCCCAATACCCAAAGACCTGAAACTGCTGACTCTGCATGGGAATTTCCATCTACAATTTTCCAGAAATCAACCTCCATTTGAGTCCCTCTATTATGAGACACAAATCATCTAGTTGATTCTCTGTGATGCCAGAGACCAGTGTTCCAATAGATGGTTTACTATGGGCTTTAGATGATGATGCGCATATGGAACAATGGCTGTGGTAGATGCCATTAGACCCTGAATTGTTAACCATACGAGCTGATGTGCTCTAGAGATGTAGAAGATGTGATAGCTAGTTTTTAAATTTCCATCTCCTCTACTTTTTTTAAAACACTTAGCCATCCTGAGTATCTGCTGCACAAGCTGTGTTTGTGACTTCTGTAGGTTTAGTAGAAAACCTAATGAATTCAAGGCTTGACATACTGTCTTACCAACTTTAAGGAAGAAGAAGGAGATATTAGCCAATTATTCAGGTATGGAAGTACCTGAGCTCCTTCCAACTACATGGCTAACACTACAGGAGCTAGTACCTCCATGGACACTATTGTGAATTAAGAAAGACTGAATAGGAGGGCCTTGAACTGGAAGCACTGACCCCCTACCACAAATCAAACAGCTGTCTGTCTGTGTGAATCAGAGAGAAAGCTGTTTGTAAGAACAGTACTTTGAAAGAAATGTGCTGGAGATATTTTTTAATCCTTTACATTTAGAACCTGCCAATACTTGCCTTCTGACTTGAAATAGTGTTGACCAATTCTGGGACGGAGTTATCACCCACTTGTTCACTAGATCCTTTATTCCTGATAGCATGGCTTTCTTTTTATGCTCCATGTTCGGCAAATGAGTTCAAGGTAACCAAAGTTCTCTAGATGGCAGTTGAATTCTATCACATAGCCATGTTTGGTGGTAGCCAGCACACTTTAACCAGATTTACCAAGATTTTACATTAGGTTGCCATTACTTTCTTAACAGAGATCTCAACACAAACTCCAGGCTGGTATTTACAAAGCAATGCATTAGCAACACAATTCAGCACAATTCGCTGCCTTAAGTTACTTTGCACCAAGAGTGTTCTCCATTAGTGGTGCAAGGGCATTGTCATGCATTCACCCATAGATCTTGATGCAAATCCATATATATGAAGAATTGTGGACTTGGATTTGTTCCAGACTCCTGCTGCTGCCTGAGACTGTTTTAACTAGGAATAATATTTTAATTGCTTCTTGTTTTTTAACTTTCTTCATGTGAGCTGCATTTTGCGGCTCACATACAAAGAGGAAATCGTCTTAAAGTATTGTCTCATCCTGCACAAAAAGTATGCTGACTACAACACAGACTCCCATGCACTATGGTGCAAAGGGGTCTGCACTGGCGCATGGCTTCTGCAAGTGTGCTAGGGCAGGAAGAGAGCAGGACTGCACCACTTCTATGTAGATATGGCAAAGTTGTGCTGTCAGCAAAAAGAACATATGATGAACGGTATGCTGAACAACGCAAGCGCTCTCCCCCAGTCACACATCTGGATTCAGTCCATAACTGTCTTGCACACCAAACCACCCTCTTTGGACCCAACCATATGCAAATCAGTCTTGACCGTGATCCCCATGGGAACAGTCCAGCCCAAACTGCCAGGCCAGGTCCTCCCTGGGCCGGAAAGAAGCATCTTGGGAATGTTTTTTGTTAATCACACCTCATTAACTAGGATCCAGTGGCACGGTGAGCATGGGTCCCATGTTCGGGCATTCCTTTCCCACTTAGGGTGACAAAAGAAAAAGTAACAGTTGTGCTGTCTACAGTTCACATAACACAGTGCATCAACTTTGCTTGCTGCGCTCATTTGCGTCAGCTCTATGTAAATCTCGCCACTAGTCTTTTACTTGCCTTTTCAAAAGACCAAAAAAGTATTTTATACTTCCCCCCACTGTATTGCACTGATAGTCAGAACTTTAAGGCTTGCTGTTGGTTTTGAGGGATCTGTAGAAGGGACTTTTCTGGCAGTGTGGCATGCCAACTTTGAGCCCTGCCTTGAAAGATGCAAATTTCTTCCTGCACCCCCTAGAATGATTTCCATGCCGATTTCTGTATGAGGTCATTCATTTGTGAGTCAAGCACTTTGTCTGCTGGAGCTTCAGCTACAGGCGTCTTCTTGCTATAGTTGTGCCTTTAGAGGTGGATGGTGTCCAGACCATATCAAAAGAGTTGTTTGAGGGGAAATCAAATAAAAGTTCCATGTTTCCTAAGTCCCGGTATGATCACTCCCATACTACAGGCAGTTAAACAGTAACTGAAAATCCTTGAAAAAGGCCTTTGTTGCATATGCTGCATAAGTTACAATCTTCAAGACAAAATTGGATGCTGCATAAATCCTCTTTAAAGACCCTTCTACTTTTCTGTCCACCGAATCTGGCAATGATGACTCTTCAGATGCTAAAGAAGAAGGTGAGGCCATACTGGCTAAGATCAAATTCACTTTCAGACCTTATGTTAAATCTCTCTCAAAGTCCCCCATAGGATACTTCTGATAGAAAATATGAAAAATTGTGTTTATTTATGTCCTTATCCTTTCAGAACCATGCTTATTACTACTCTTTGAAAAGGCATTTGGTGAAGAAGCATTGTACTAGGCAAATAAGTCATCCCGGACCACCTGCTTAGGATAGAACCCAAGCTGTGCTCTAGCATGCTTTAGCTTGTCTGCACATATTTTCCCTTTATGCAGCCTCCATGGTCATCAGCAACACTTTTCTGACTTTTCATTACTGGTTCTGCCAAGGTTGCGCTTACTGACCTCCAGATCATGGCCTGTAATCAGACCTTCTAATTGCACTTACTTCATCCTCCCGGAGAAGATCCTAGAGATCCCATTCTGAGGATGTGCGATGATGATTCGTCCTGTTCTTTTTCCCCTCCGCTATGCCACTAGAACTTGCGCTAAAGCAATGGGTCCTGTTTATGTACGGCCTCCTGGTGTCAGAGATCTCTTCCCGAGAGATAAGTCTGTTAGTGAGAGCCACTATTCCTGCCTTCTCCTGTGGGCGGTCTGAGTGGACACAACACACAGCCGAGAACTCTACATATTGGGCGCTTACACATCGTGATCCAACTCCAATAAGCAGACTTACAGCCTCTGCTAAATTACCTGGGCAGAAGAGTAAACTGGGGCCCGGCACTTAGAAAAACAACCCAACTAAGTCGACTGCCCTTATGTACAGCACATACTTATTCCAGTGCAAAGCGGTCCACCCAGGACAGGAAAGAAGGAGGATGTAATGGGAAGGACTGACTGACTGGTAGTTCAGTGCAGCTACACTGCAGCAATGTCACTCGCCTTTATCAGATTTTGCAGGGGATCCTGTCATATCGCGTTGCGTCATTGCTTCAGAGATTTAAGGGGTCCTGAGCAAAACGGGATTATCTGTATTTCCCCCCTGTCGGAATACATTTGGGAAATATAAATACCTTAATATATCATGCATGTTACACAAATATAATGAATAATTTTAGGAAACAACAGTCTACTTTATGTTAGTTTATGTTAATCATTTTATTGAGCTGTTAACATGATTTCATCTGAAATGTTTGGTTCATAAATAGTACTGTTTGGACTGCTTTCTCACACAGCCTCTCTTGGGAATTGTTTTGCAAATCTAGGGCGACTAGTCAAGCACAGGCAGGACTGTTGTGTGTTGCACGGTGCGTATGGTAAAACTGCCTTTACGGTTATATCATAAAAAACAGTTAAAATTGTGATTTTCGCACGGGTTTTCAGTCTCATGTGCATTCCGTATTATCAGGTCCCGGTATGAGAAAGCCGTCACGCGACTCAAGGAAATCACTGCTCCCACCAGACGCATCAGACCGTACCAGGTGTGCTGCTGTCAGACATAAACAGCCATCCATCACTGAGTCTGTCAGGCTGCATCCCAGCTGTCGGCAAGTTTGGCATGAAAGTGCAATACGTAGCACTTCCTGTATTATTCAGCGTACACTGCGTGTGTCAAGAGGGCGTAAGGAATTTTAATAACAGCGACTGCCAGGATCTTAATTTGATACATCCACTGCAAGAGTTGCAACAAAAGACGATTTGTAGTTTTGTTCTTAATTTAACTTAGATTTCTATAGACGAAGCTCAGGGACCATGATATTAATTTGTATTTTCCGTGGGACCTTTAGAGGATACTAAAAGAGAAAAGGAGAGTTAAAATCACCCTCCAATTGAATCGATGGTATAACCTATCTGGTCACACTTTAAGGTCAAAGAGACAGGTTCAAAAGTTTATTGAAAATTTAGAGTCAAGCTGATGTAAATGAATCTCAAAAATATGTGATAAAAGTCCCAAATCACTGAAGGTAAAGCAAAACATTGAATTAATTTAAATGGAAAAAGCAAAAGGCACATTATAATTTCAGTTGATGTAATACAAAAGTTAAGGAACAAAGGCCCATATTCATACTTTTCTAGCGCCGCATTTGCACCGCTTTGTGACGGAAAAACAGTGCAAACTTACAAAATGCAATTGTATTTTGTAAGTTTGTGCCTCTTTTGCGTAAAAAAAGCGGCACAAATGTGGTGCTAGAAAAGTATAAATTTGGGCCAAAATGTGATTGTAAGTACATAAATTGCAACCCTCTTGCCTAATCATTGTAAAATCTAAATTGATCTAAAAATATTAAGCTATAGGAAAATCCTAATTAAGTCTCAGGAAATACAGGTGTCAGGAGAGTGTCACCATAGCAGAAACATCGGTAAAAGTTCTGATAGATAGATGATTGCATAGCATAAACCCACACTAAGGAGTAGAGACCAGAGAGGTCTGTACCCTTCCATGCCTCAAGAGGCAGCAGTCTGCTCTTCTCTAACTAGATGAATACCAATAAAAACTGCAAGACCTTCGAGAGGCCTGCGTCAGCCACACCAGTAGTTTTCCATCTTCCTCGCACAGTTGAAATTGGCAACTCCCATTGAACCTCACATTCCACAGTTTGGTCTTTTTTCTCAGTTTGTTAGCGCTCCTTGTCCTTACCAAAGTATCCTTCTATCCTCCATTATCTTCAACAAACAATATGATTTTCATTAACTGTAGACTCGCACGGATGCACTTGCAAAGAAAGAATCTTGCAATGGAAGCAAAACTCTACCTTGAAGGTTAAAAACAGTAAATCATTGTTCAGGCCTTTGGATATGTTAACTTAATAAAACATTGAATGCACATTCAAAATACATGATTATAAGTGCAGCTTGCTATTATAAATGGAAAAAAGAATTATACATAGAACATGAATATATGCGGTTACATCATAATACCATAATCAGAATACACGTGTATAAATGTGACTACATTTCGACATGTTAAAATCAAACATTAGAATACACACATATATTGAGCTCCTTATTTTATATTGTGAATGCACTTTCAGTAATACGATTTAGGTGCTCCACTTTAAATTAGTGACATTAAAGTACACAGTATATACGATGTTGACTCTTATTAAACATAATGGCACAGCCAAACCTATGCGTTACCAATTCCCCCTCTGATGACAAATTAAGTTATCACAATCATGTTAAAATCCTTTATTGAGACTAAATAAAACCTTGTTGTTTTCATCAATTCTCATCTAGACTCCTCCAGACGCTTCATGTCTTCATAATATTTACATTGATTCTTTTCCATCTCCACACCCGCTCGCTTTCTTTTCACTGTCTGTTTAACTTTTATCCTGTGGAAAAACTAAAAGCCACAAACTATTGCAAACACAGCAAAATGGCTTCAGAACAAAACTCACAATTTCACTTCCTAAGTTTCCAAACCACCTGCCTACACCAGAAAATCCATCCGCAATAGCTTACCATGCACCTGTTGCTTCTGTTAGAGAGCAGACATTATTAATAAAAATGTGCCACTAAAATGTATTATGAAATAAGAAACCTAAAGTGTGTTTAAAGGCCTAACTGAAAACTGTGCACTTTGAAATATGCTTACTCTGGTGTAAGCCACAATGTAGTTCAACTTGAAATTAAATAGAGACTAATGAAAATATATTTTGTTTAATCATGTTTAAATACACTGACAAGGCTATTATTAATGAGGTACTAAAAATTAATGGTTTAAATTTAAATGAAATGTTTTATTCTTCATGCTTAGCACTAGTTTAAAGACCTCACGTTTTAGTGATTTTCCAGAACCATGTTGTTTTCAAGAAATGCTAGCTTTGCAAAAATAATGTTCCTTCAAGCATCCTGTGTGACTTGCACACTGTGGAAAAGTTATGTTCTTTACTTGATAAAGTTGTATTTCCTGAGATGAGATAATGACGCAAAAACTAAACAATAGGCTTCAGTGCTCAATGTTGTGTTTTTCATGTAACACTTATTTTCTGTTCGAGTTTCATTTTTGTCAGGAAGCACATTTTGGGCCATATTTATACTTTTTGATGTAAAACTGCGCTAACGCAGTTTTGCGTCAAAAAAATTAGCGCCGGCTAACGCCATTCTGAAGCGCCATGCGGGCGCCGTATTTAATCAATGACGTTAGCCGGCGTTAGCTGCCGGCGCTGCCTGGTGTGCGTGAAAAAAACGACGTACACCAGGCAGCGCCGGCGTAGGGGGATATGGAGCTTGGGCGCCAAAAAATGGGGCAAGTCAGGCTGAGGCAAATTTTTCGCCTCAACCCGATTTGCGCCATTTCTTTCGACTCCCAACCCCCATAGAAATTACTCCTGTCTTAGCAAAGACAGGAGTCATGACCCCTTGCCCAATGGCCATGCCCAGGGGACTTCTGTCCCCTGGGCATGGTCATTGGGCATAGTGGCATGTAGGGGGGCACAAATCAGGTCCCCCTATGCAACATTTTTTTTTTTTTTAAATACTTACCGGAACTTACCTTAATGTCCCTGGGATGGGTCCCTCCAGCCTTGAGTGTCCTCCTGGGGTGGGCAAGGGTGACAGGGGGTGTCCCTGGGGGCATGGGAGGGCACCTCTGGGCTCCTTCCGAGCCCACAGGTCCCTTAACGCCTGCCTTGTCCAGGCGCTAAAAAATGGCGTAAAAGTGGCCGTACGTCATTTTTTTTGACCCGCCCACTCCCGGGCGTGAATTTTGCCCGGGAGTGTAAATACGGCGCACATGCCTCGGAGTCAATTTTTTAGACGGGAACGCCTACCTTGCATATCATTAACGCAAAGTAGGTGTCCACGCAAAAAAATGACGCAAACTCCATGGACTTTGGCGCTAGACGCGTCTAACGCCAAAGTATAAATATGGAGTTAGTTTTGCGTCGGAATTGCGTAAAAAAAAACGACGCAATTCCGGCGCAAACAGAGTATAAATATGCCCCTTTATGTTTTACTTTGTTTTAAATGTAATTCCATTTAGCTTCAGTTCTGTTCAGATGCTGGTATTTAGCTCTTTGCCTATGATTCTAACAGTTCAGCCATATTAGGCCCAACTTGCTGAACTGTTCCCCTTCATGTCCTGCTGCTGTTTCCTAAAGACTTGGGGCCATAATTATACTTTTTGACGCAAAACTGCGCTACGCAGTTTTGCGTCCCAAAATTTACCGCCGACTAACGGCATTTATTCGTGCTGCTCGGGCGTCAAATTTATACTTTGATGCACGGCGGCGCAAACTACAGGTATGAGTCTTTTTTTTTTTACTCAAACCAATGCGTCACGTCGTAAAGAAAAACAACGTTAACGTGGGAAAAATGACTGTGAGCCAGTTTACGATGTCGCAAACCGGATACAGGCCTTTTTTTGACGCAATAGCGTCAAAAAGTGGCGCAAACACAGCAAAATGTGCTAAGGAGAGCCAAAATGGATCCCACATGCTTGGACAGACCCCAGAAAGATGACAACAGACCAGGAACCAGCCAGGAGGACCCACACAAGAAGAAAAGAAAGTGTTGCTTCAGAGCAGAGGAGCAGGAAATTCTGGTGAAAGAGGTGACAGAACACCAGCACCAACTTTTTGTCACCTCAAAGTTGCCAATTAGTAGCAGAGAGGCAAAATGGCAACAAATTGTTGACAAGATAAACAGTGTGGAAGAAGTAAGGAGAACAGTCATCGAGTGCAAGAAACACTGGCATAACTGCAATGGCAGGACCAAGGAAAAGAAGGCCAGGAACAGGAAGGCAGCACTGCAAACTGGAGGAGGGAGTCCAGCACCGCAGGAGGCCCTGGACCACATGGAGGAGATGGTGGCAGCCGTCATCTCTGAAGAGATCGTCACAGGGATTCAAGTACAGGACAGCGCAGACTACCAGGAGACAACATAGATGCAGGGTAAGTCGCATGGGAAATTAAAATGCACAAATGTTAACTACAAGCAGGGGGGACATACCTACTACACAAAGCATGTAAGTCATGATATTCAGGGAATGGCATGAGTAAAGGGGCACGGGGGCATGGGCTGTTCAGAGGAAATCTGGGGCAAAGTACTACACTACACCAACAACCTTTGCATGGGGGTATGCTGCCATGCCAAGCATGTTGGAAATGTAAAGCCAGTCCAGGAGGGTAGAGTATAATGTAAAACTGGCCTGCTGTCACACGACAGCTGGTATTCTCCCTACATGAACTAGGGCTCAGTGAACAGTCTCAGGCCATATCTGCAAGTGGAATTTAACATTGACAACTGTTGCCACTACCACCTCTGCTGTGTATGCAGGTCAAGTAGCTAATGGCAGTAACGCCCCCATGGATCAAAACACCAAAATTAGAGGGTTCAGGATGACAACGTTATCAATCCCCTGTGATCAATAAAAACGTTCTAATCCTGTCAAATGTGAATGTCCATAGTTGCTACAAACATCAGCCATTGTCATAAACCTAATGAGGTACACAGCACTAATGTCATACCCATGCTGCATATGTCAGGGTCCACCCTGTGCCTGGGTCACAATAGCTCCAATTACACCATGCAACATCCCAAATGTCATACTGCACAGACAACAGCATTGAAGGGGAGGACATATGTCACCGGCTAATGAAATTCACCCTCACAGTCAGAAGAGGAAATGGAACACTGCAAGGACCATCAGTGCAATCCAATGTAGCACACCTTCCCCAACATCAACATTACACACTACCAATGCTGACATCTTTAGTGTGCCATGTCAATGCTATACATAGTATATGCTAGGTCTCAGCAACACATAGCTGGATGTGAAATATCTGAGACTGGCTCAGTTCCAGATTGCTAAGTGCGGTGCAAGTGCCATCAGAACAACCACAGTCAGTGCAAGGCCTCACCATGAAAATGGAAGTATATGGAGGGTTAAGTAGGACAGAAGGTGGCAATATACAATTTGGCCAGAACCAACACCTAGCGGATGTATGCTGACAAGTCCCCAAACTGACAACACTACATGTAACATGCAGGTGGGGCATAGGCCTGGGAGAATGCTAATATTATAGACAGGAACAATAAACAGGAACCAAGATCACAATGTGCAACAAACAAGAAGGCAGGCACGTCACATTACAAATGCCACAACACAGACACACTAATTGTACTATATCTCATTGCAGAGGACAATGGCTCTCCTGGGGATATGCCTGCCCTGGACTTCCCTGATGACATGGATGACGAGCTGACAAACATCAGCCAGCAGACCCTCCAAGATGTCCTTGGAACCCTCCAGACCCCACCATCTGTTACAAGAAGGAGAACAGATGCAGCAGCCATCACAGAGGACCGACCCACCACCCCAATTGTACGACCTGCCAGCTCGAACCCAGCTGAGGACTCTAATGACACTGGCACCAGCCTTGAGAGAACTGTAGTTGGAGTACAGCAGGAGCTGGCCAAGGAGGTGCGAGTGGAGATGGAAAAAATAGGGCAGCCAGCCTAGCGGGGGTGCGTTTGGGCATGATGTCAACTGCAGAACAGGCAGCAGCCATGCAAGGGCGAACATCAATCTTGCAATAACTTGAAAAAAGTGTGAAGGAAATCAGCACAGCTGTAAGAGAGTTGACACAACACCTCCAATAACAAACTTTTCAACGCGTGCATGAATGAGCCAACCTCAGAGCCAACCTGGCTTCCTACCACAGTGATGTGGCTGCTATTCTTAAGAACCAGCAGCTCCTCCTTGCTGCAGTATTGCCCTTAATAGCCCCACAGTTGTCAGCTACCGGGAAGTCTGACTCCATGTCTTGTGTGTTGCCCCTTCACAACCACCACCACCAAGGGCAGAGGAGACAACACACACATCAGAAGATGAAGACGTGGAACAGATCACCTTCACCCCCAAGAGCACCCGGTAGCACTAGTCTCTGCCACATGGCCACTTATAACCAAGGTCCTGTGCTTTGTAACATGCCAGTCTTGCAACAGCTGCTCTCAAGCACTGTTCTCCAGCCCACTGTTTATCTTGTCACTCTGCCCTGTGAATGTCTCTCACTAACTTATTGGCAAATCATGTCCCTCTGCACTGTCTAACACTTCACCCCAGCATGTCCAATGACATGTCCTTTTGCACTTGTGTAGGATCACAATGGAAGCTGTCACACTAATTGACTCACAATCATGGGCAATGTAAATATAGCACTACAGCACTTTACAATAAATAACACTTACACAACCACTTTGTCTCTGTGTAATGTGACACATCAACCGTGAGGGAGATCAGTGATGTTTGCCTCATGCCAGTGATTATAGAATGTCAATACAACTGCCCTGAAAGAATGTGGGCTGATAACTATGCACTGTGGTCTGGATTGTACCATCATCTGCCCTTCCTGAGGGTTAATTGTGAGGTAAATAGAAAATATTCAATATAATGCTGTGTTGGACAGACTAAGGCCTTCATTACAACCCTGGCGGTAAATCCCGCTTTCCGCCTTGCTGAAGACTGCCAACATACTGTTGTGGCGGCGAAATTCCGCTACAGGTATTACGACCCACATCTCGGATTCCGCCACAATACAGACACCCACACAAGTCCACCACACCAAAGGTCAGTGATAAAGTGGCGATACCAAAACCAACACCTTCATGCCAACAAGAATACGCCAACACTATCACGACCCACGAATCAACGCAGCGGTCTTTCAACTGCAGCATTCCATTGGCAGTACACACCACTGCGCTCAAAATACACACACACTTACAAAACACAACCACATTGGACAATTCAAAATACACACACCTAATACACATACACACACCACACCCACACACTCACAACACTATAAAACACACACCCACATTACCCACAAACCCTTACAACCTAAAATTTTGAAGAAGGCCAGAGAAAGAGATTAGCAAACACCACACCAGCATCCACAGACACACAACACCATCACTTATACAACATCCACGCACCTCAAACAACACACACCAACATATCCCCCCACACATCACAACAGACAGCACCTCACACATAACCCACACCACATCATGGCACCTCAAAGACACCCCAGGTTTTCAGAGGAGGAGCTCAGGGTCATAGTGGAAGAAATCATCCGGGTAGAGCCACAGCTTTTTGGATCACAGGTGCAGCACACCTCCATTGCGAGGAAGATGGAGCTATGGTGGAGAATTGTCGATAGGGTCAACGCAGTGGGTCAGCATCCAAGAACACAAGATGACATCAGGAAGAGGTGGAACGACCTATGGGGGAAGGTGCGTTCCGTGGTTTCAAGACACCAGATTGCTGTGCAGAGGACTGGCGGTGGACCCCTGCCTCCTCCCCCACAACTAACAACATGGGAGGAGCAAGTCTTGGCAATATTGCATCCTGAGGGCCTCGCAGGAGTAGCAGGAGGACTGGACTCTGGTAAGGCAAATCTCTATTATTACTCTCCCACACCCCACCTGCATGCCATCACATACCCACACTCTTACCCTCACTCTCATCACTCCATCATCTCACATATGTCCCACTATCACAACCCACACATCTCAATAGCAATGCCCTGCATGCAACACCTATGCATGGACCACCGTCACCAAAGCATGTGCAGTACAGATACCCACACAGACCCCAAAACAACTATCACAAAAGGGCAAACACAATTATGCAAACACAGGAGTAGAGGGTACCTCACCCAATGCACAAGATGGCACACAAAGATACTAAAACTATGCATTTACACCCCAACAGGACCCATACCCAATGTCACTGGACAGGAGGTGCCAGACATATCCAGTCCCCCCACAGAAGAGGCCCACAGTGATGACAGCAGCTCTGCATGCCTGGATCAAGATGACCAGCCCGGCCCATCAGGGACCTCGGGACAGTCGGTTCCCCCTGACACAGTCCCAAACTACCACTGAACCTCCCCCCTCAGGAAACACCACCACAGCACCCACCCAGCGGGCCCATCCCTCTGTCCCCACGTCACGTCAATCAGCAGTGTGTCCACCACTACAGAGAACCCAGACAAACCCACCAACCCAAGAAAATCATGGACTTGGGGTCAGTGGCAGTGGGCACGCGGTTCAGGAGACAGAGGCACAGGATAACAGGGAAGCTGGGAGGACTGCTGTGCGACAGGGGGTGGACAGGCCCAGGGAGCCGACACTCCACGAGGCACTCTCCAACATCATGGGAGCTTACCACTGTTCCCAGGAGACCATGGGCACAGTACTGGCCAAGTTTCAGGAGACCCAGCGGCTGCAGGAGGAACACTACCTGGGGATCAGGGAGGACTTGAAGTCCATTAACACCACCCTGGTCACCATTGCAGGGGTGTTGGCAGACCTTGTCAACACCATGAGGGACACAGTGGCACACCAACGGGCCCCTGACACTAGCCTGGAAGATGAATAGCCCTCCACCTCTGCCGGCGCTAGTGGACAGGAGGTACCACCACAGGACCAACAGGCCACCAGCACCCCACCCCCTCCAGAAGGAGAACCACCCCGCAAATGGTCCCTGAGATCCAGGAACAAGACAGAGAACATTGCCAAGACCCCCGCCAGGAAAAAAGACCCTCCTGAATGTCACCCTTCTGTCCCACTTTGTCACCCTGTCCACCTTAAACTGCCATAGCTCCACTTCCTATGCCCCATTGGACAATGCACCTGTGAGACCAAGAGACTGGACTCTGTCATGGACATTCCTCCACAATCACCACAGCCCATTTCACACACCTCTCCACTTATTTGCACAGAAATAAACACCCTTCGATCACAAAAAAATCTGGAGTCAGTCTGTGCTTTCACAAATGTGTAATTGCAAAATCTCTGGAATATAGCAATGTCAATGTACTTGTTCACATACCAATGTTACACAGCTGTAGGCCAGGAGTAAACATTGCAAAGGGCACACATTGGGACCCAGATCTGTGAAATGGAAAGCCAAAGAGACAAGTAAGTGTCCATACACAGAGGTAAAAAGGCAGACTTATGCTAGGCCATACAAAAGTATGAGATGTGGGAAGCAGTTCTATCTTCTTACCTGTGTCTCACTGGAAGTATTGCATGATGATGTTATTTCGGTTGTCTACATCTTCTTCTTCTGCCTCCTCTTCTTCACTGTCCACAGGCTCCACAGCTGCCACAAGACCAGCATCAGGCCCATCCTCCTGCAGAAAAGGCACCTGCAGTCGCAAAGCCAGGTTGTGCAACATACGTCAGGCCATGATAATCTGGCACACCTTCTTCGGTGAGTAGTATAGGGATCCACCTGTCAGATGGAGGCACCGGAATCTGGCCTTCAGGAGGCTGAAGGTGCGTTTGATTATCTTCCTAGTTCACTCATGTGCCTCATTGTAGCATTCCTATGCCCTTGTCCTGGGTTCCTCACTGGGGTTAGTAGCCATGACAGGTTGGGGTAACCAGAGTCACCTGCAAATATCCAGGGACTACTGTTAGACATCCTCGAAACATTAGGGAATCTCCCATACCCAGACAGCAAATGAAACTGTGTGGGGACTTTAGGCTCACCTATTAGCCCCACACGGTGCCTCTGTAGTTGCCCCATCACATAAGGGATGCTGCTATTCCTCAAAATGTAAGCGTCATGCACTGAGCCAGGATACTTGGCATTCACATGGGAGAGGTACTGGTCTGCCAAACACACCATCTGCACATTCATAGAATGGTAGCTCTTCCGGTTTCTGTACACCTGTTCATTCCTGTGGGGGGGGGGGACAAATGCCACATGTTTACCATCAATGGCACCAATGATGTTGGGGATATGTCCCAGGGCATAAAAGTCACCTTTCACCATGGGCAAATCCTCCACTTGAGGGGAAACAATGTAGCTGTGCATGTGTTTCAACAGGGCAGACAACACTCTAAACAACATGTTAGAGAACATTGGCTGGGACATCCCTGATGTCATGGCTACTGTTGTTTGAAAAGACCCACTGGCCAGGAAATGGAGTACAGACAGGACCTGCACTAGAGGGGGTATTCCTGTGGGATGGTGGTTAGCTGACATCAGGTCAGGGTCCAACTGGGCACACAGTTCCTGGATTGTTGCACGATCAAGTCTGTAAGTGATAATGATGTGTCTGTCTTCCATTGTGGACAGGTGCACCAGGGGTCTCTACACTGGAGGATGCCGCCATCTCATCACCTGCCCCAGCGGAAGTGCCCTATGGAGGAGAACGGTGAGCAGAGGGTCATACAACACTGAGGTATCACAAGGCTGTTTAGCAAAAACATTAAATTTTCTCTATGTGCCTTTGTCTGTCTGTATTCCTGGCCTAAATAGGTGTGACACAGTTATTTGGCCTGCCATGTGGCCCCCTGAAACGGCAGCTGCCTGACCTGTAAGGTGGGACAAGGGGAAATGAGGTAACTGCACTGGCGTTGTACACCGTCGCGGTAGGCGGTTGAAGACCACGGCACAATTCAGCATTGGTTAACATTGGGCCTTATGGGTTCCAGGAGCCAATGACGATGTACGCCGGCGGTGACGGTACGCACCGCCAATTGACGTGACCCCCATTTTCTATCTGTTTCCTCACTTGATCCCTGACCTCCAACAGGAGAGGACCTACACTGCAAGTGTTGCTGTGACCTATGTCTGGAAGCGACAATGGCTACAGTGTCTGGGGAAAGGGCCCCTGCCTTCACTTCGGAGGAGTTGGAGAAACTAGTGGATGGAGTCCTCCCTCAGTACACACAACTCTACTGTACTCCAGACAAACAAGTGAGTACACTGTGAGCATGGTGGATGGCACATGATTGTATGGAGTGTCGTGGATGGAAGAGGGCAGGGGGACAGGCCAGCATGTGAGGATAGTGTTTGTGTATGTATGTCTGGGCAGGGTGGGAGGTTTATGGGCAATGTTTGAGAAGAACTGTACGGGAGAGTAACATCCATTATAACTTCACTTTTCCTCTAGGTCAGCGCCCACCAGTAGAAGGGTGTTTGGCGTGCCATTGCCAAGGGAGTGAGGACCCTGGGAGTCTACCATAGACGGAGCACCCACTGCCACAAAAGATGGGAGGTCCTGAGCCGCTGGAACAAGAAGACAGTGGAGGCCCAGCTGGGGATGGCCTCCCAACGTGGAAGGGGTGCCTGTCGCACCATGACCCCCCTGATGTACCAGATCCTGGCGGTGGCATCTCCAGAGTTGGATGGGTGCTTGAGGGCATCACAGCAGCCACAAGGGGGTGAGTACACTCTCATTCAGCTGACTCTGCGCGCTTGATGAGGTGTCTGGGTGGGGGTGGTGGGCTGTGGGTTCCCCTAGGCAAGGCAGATGTGCAAAGGTAGAACCATTGTTTTGCAGCCTCATTCCCACTCCAACCCCAAAGGTGGTATTTGCCCTCTACACCTAGTCAGTCTCCCATGGGTTCCATCTGTGCATGAAATGGTTCTAGACAGAGTCCTCCTTGGGCATATGCTTTTCCCCTGCACTGTTAGTGCATGGCTTAGTGCATAGGGCTGCTCCCTGTGTGTTGTGTCCGTCAACAGTAGTGGTGTTGCATGCATTGACCATGTGTCTCTTCTGTCTCCCCCCCTTTTTGTTTTGTCACCCTGTTCTTGTGTGCATTAGGATCATCTGGCGGAGGAGCAGTGGCACCGGAGCAGGATGGAGCTGCATCCCACATGGCCCTGGAGGGTGAAGTAACGGAGTTTGAAGGCACCAGTGGGACGGAGGGCGAGGGGAGCTCCACGATGGGGACAGGAGCATACACCAGCGACTCCTCCTCTGATGGTAGCTCCATTGCGGTGGCGGGCACCTCTGTGCCCACCGCATCAACAGTTACAGCCGCCACCCCCCCACCAGCACCGTCCTCCCAGCAGCCCCTCAGCGTGTTTCCCGTGCCTGCTCACCCAGGAGGGTGGGCATCTCCTTCGCCCCAGGCACCTCAGCCCCTGCCCCAGTCAGCCCTGCTTCCCTCAGTGAGGAGGCTATTGACCTCCTGAGATCCCTCACTGTTGGGCAATCTACCATTTTTAATGTCATCCAGGGTGTTGAGAGGCATTTACAACAAACAAATGCATACCTTGAGGGCATTCATTCTGGGCAGGCAGCCCAACAGAGAGCATTTCAGGCTATGGCCTCAGCACTGATGGCAACCGTTGTCCCTGTGTCCAGCCTCCCCCCTCCAACTTCATCCACCCAGACCCAACCCCCTGTACCTCAGCCTATCCCAAGTATACCATCAGACCAGCATGCACACTCATCAACACACAAGAGTGGACATGGCAAACATAAGCACCACACATCCCAGAGGCGCTCCCACAAGCACCATCCCCATGCAGACACAGCAACATCCACTGCCTCCACTGTGTCCCCCTCCTCCACGTCCTCCTCCTCCCTCCCTGTCTCATCTCCACTCACATCTGCATGCACTACATCCTTAGCCACTACCTCCATCACCAGCATGCCCATCACCACACACTGCTCACGCGCACTCATCACCCCCACTACCATTCACACATCCCCTGTGTCCTCTCCTAGTGTGTCTCTGAGCCCTCCTTCCAAACTACACAAATGCAGGCACACACCCACCCAACAGCCATCCACCTCACAACAGCCTCCGGCCCATGCACCTTCACCCAAATTCAGCAAACATACACCTCCTACAACTACTACCTCTTCCTCCACTCCCAAACCCCCCCCCCCATCTTCCCATCCCAGTGTGTCTCAGAAACCTTTCCTGGCTCACATTGACCTTTTCCCTACACCACCCGTCCTTCCCCTAGGGCCAGGCTGTCCAGGTCCCAGCCCAGCACCTCTGCCACCAAATCCTCAAGCACAGTATTCCCAGCAACTCAGGTCTCATCGCAGGCGCCACCCTTCCGGGCTGCCAGTGTGCCACCTAGCGAAGCCAAGGAGCAGGCCATTCCGCCACCTGCCAAGGTGAAGAAGGTGCCCACATGCCAGAGGGAGAAGCCGCACCTACCAGCAAGCAAGGGCTCCTCCAAACCAAAAGGGGACAGTGGCAAGACACCAGCAGCAACATCAAAGGTGGGGAAGGGACACAAGTGGAAGAGCAGGTCAGGACAGGGCATGGTGGAGTCGGCTGAGGGATCAGAGTCACCACTTCTGTCAACCACAACATCAACCTGTACAGCAGTGGACACTGCCACCTTCACCGCCACCTGCACTGCCAACAGCACCGCCACCAGCACCGCCATCAGCACCGCCACCACCACTGCCACCTGCACGTCTGCTGCCTCAGTAACAGTCCCCAGCATCATCCCCAGTGGGCAGCCATCCAATGCTGCAGGAGACGTCCTGCTGTGTCCCTCAACAGGTGCAGACACATGCACCACCGCCAGCATCTCCACCACAGACACCACCGCAACCACCGCCACCAGCCCCGCAATGTGCTCAGACAGTGCCACCACAGCTGACATGGCAATCATACCCAGTGGGCAGCCATCTGAGGCTGCAGGAGACATCCTGGACCCTGCTCAGCATCCATGAGGCATGACTTCCAGCACTGTTTGTACCTGCAGGTGGCAGGCGAAGTCGCAGCAGGGTGGAGTGTGTCTCTGCCTCCATGGCGTATCATGCTACCTGTTCCCAGGCAATCTCATGGCACACACACCCAGGTGAGGGAATGGGACCTGCCACACTGCATGTGAAGCACTCTGGGCACCAAGCCCCCTCCAGAACCAGTGGAGAATGACGTCCACTACCTCAGTCCTTGGCAGGATGAAGCACTCTGGGCACAAAGCCCCATCCAGAACCAGTGGAGACTGTTATCCACTTGAGAGACTGTGGGTTTGCTCTCCTCAGGATACAGCAGTTGGCAAAACACCCACTGGAAAGACTTGAGAGGCTGTGGCTTTGCACTCCCCAGGATACAGCAGTGGGTAAACCACCCACTGGAAAGACTTGAGAGACTGTGGCTTTGCACTCCCCAGGATACAGCAGTGGGCAAACCACCCATGGGAAAGACTTGATAGACTGTGGCTTTGCACTCCCCAGGACCAATCAGTGGGCATGGAGCTCCCTCGTGGAGCAGTGACGTCGTCCGTTCATCCGGCTGAGGTGTCCCCCCTCCACCTCCCCCTGATGTGCTTGTTTCTTTTCAATCTGATGCCCCTGCAGTGTTCTCTCCGTTTCGAGTCAGGTATCTTGTGTGGGCTTTGCCCATGCATTTTTGGACACTGATCCATGGACAATGATTTAATTAATATCTGGACTTGTGTAGTTGGTGTACATATTTGTATATACTGATTTTTGAATTTGTCCTATCTGATTTTTATTGATTACACTCGTTACAATCATTTCCTTTTGTTCTTGCGTTCTTCCAGGGGGTGACGGGGTGTATATGTAATGTTTCTGCATGTATGTGTGTGTATGGTGTTGTGGGTGAGGGTGGGGGTGCTGCGTGTTGCATGTGTGTGTCACTCTCTTTTCCCTCCCCCCTCCTCTGTGTGCTAGGTGCAGTACTCACCATGGTCGTCGACAGCATCTTTCCTGCTCCTGATACAAGAGGAGGAAGACCAGCATGGGCAGGACCTGTAGTTCGGGCTCCATGGCGTCCTGGTTCCTCGTTGGGTGTCGAGAGGTGAGTGGTTTCCATTCCAAGTCCTGTTTCTGCCGTTCTTTTGATAGCGTTGATACCGCCCCGGAAAAGGTGGTGGATAGGCTTGTTGTAATACAGTGGGCGAAACCTTGTGTTCCGCCTGTCTGTTGGCGGTTACCACTGCAGTGTTTGTTTCTACCGCTGTGGCGGTCAGAGTGTTAAAGTGGCTGTCTACGTTGACGGTTTCCGCAATGGTCGTGATTCAATTTTTTTTTCCACCGGCATGTTGGTGGTATTACAGCTGCTTTTTTACACCAACCGCCAGGGTTGTAATGAGGGCCTAAGTCTTCCTCAAGGGATGTCTAAGCCAAAAATTATTTTCTTCAAATTTTTATTCAAAACAATCTTTACATATGTGACATTTGACCCAAAATGTTCCTCACACACCATACAGCAGGAATGGATGTGTATGAGTGTACGTACAAATAAGTAACCTGGCTGAAGAATGTAACAAATGATAGGTGTGAGTTATGTATACCATACTACATGAGATCATACCACTACTCACCTTATAAGGCTTCACTTGAACATCAGGCTGCAGGCAGACGTAACACAGTGTCCTCAATACCAAATCTGGTCCCAAAGTATGTGAGATTGAAAACGTACATTAAAAATTAAGAACACATTGGGATCCATAGTAACCTTGAGTGGTGGGTGCAACGGATGGCAGAATCTTAGCAAAGTAGCTCTGGTGTAGCTGCCAATGTAAAAACTCAATTGGGAATTGGTTGTAGGATGGGACACAAATGCAAATATTGAAGAGGCATGGCAAGACCCGGATCCCCAAGCATTTGACACATACTGTAAAGGAGTACCTAAATATTTATTAAACAGTAAAAAAGGAGAAGACCTGGGGAAACACCTTAACTAACCTAACCTATCCTAACTACACATTACCCACAACAGGCCCTAACTAACCTAAGCTAAACTTACTTATCACATTTAACTAAACTCTCTAAACATCAACCCTCCACCCCCCTTATAAGACGGGATACATGGAGGACAACATATACTAACCGAAACACATACTATCTTATACTAAACAAAGATATTTTTTTTGTATTTTTATATATTATTTTATTTTTTTCACTTTTTTTGGTTTTTTTTAAAACCCTAAAACCCTAGCATCATCCCCCACCCACACACATAATAAAAAACAGTTTAAATTATCATACCCCCAGCCTCCAACCCACTACTACTAACTAAACCAACAGCCTATTCTAACTTAACACTAAGCCCCCTAAACCCACTAATTAAAAGAACCAGGAAAGAGGAGGGAGGGAATCATGGCAGAGGGTATAATTTTCACAAGTTCGTCCTCCGCTGGGTCTTCTTGATGGCATGCACCCTCTTATTAATTTGTGACACCTCCTGCTGCAGCTTGTTCATTCACCTCAACATATGTTGCATTTCACGTTGCATCCTTTGGATATCTGCAGGGTCAATGACTGCAGCAGGGGTGGTCTGAGTGCCAGTTGTAGATCTTTGTCCGGTTGTTGGTGCCATGCTTACAGGGGGAGGTGCAGGCGTTGCTGTCATAGGTCCGGGAGCAGTGGAGGTCGATGGTCCTGCAGTAGTGCTCCATACGCTTGGTGCCACCTGGGTGGTAGTGGTAGTGCTGGTGGTGGCAGCTGTTGTGGACACCGAAGGGCCCCCTTGGGCAAATGCCCTCCACACTCCTGAGGCTCTTTCATGGCGATAACGCCGTGCCATGTGGTGGAACCCAGACTCCACATCCAGAATGTGGCGGTAACACATCGCCGGGCGCTGTAACTCCCGAATCTAGATGGCATTCAAATTGGCTGCTGTTAAAAAAGATTAAAAAAGATAAAGCCAAACATTAGCTACTTCATTCTGTGATATAGCTACTGAAGAAAATCAGACAACACATCTGATGTAGCTGAACCAGGCCGTATCACCCTACAGATCACAGATTTGCACTGAGGAAGTACATGCCAACGCAGCCTACACATGTCCTATCTAACAGCACAGCAATGCTCTAAAGGTTGTGTAACAACTTAAATGATCTATGCATCATTGTTCAGCCATTTGTCACCTAAAAAATGCTGCAAGACCTCCACATGTGACAGGCCAACTATGGACTATCTTCTGGATGACAATCAAGGGCCACAAGATCTGTTATTTATAAATGGAATTGCTAGTATGGGATGCAGTTCCTAATCATGAGTGAGTATCCTAGGTTTGGACAAGTGATTTACAGATTTACATGTCTGTGTACATGTCTGTGTACTAAACTTGGATCATCACACTTAGGTACACACTTCATAACCCTAAGCCTGTGCCTCGGGGGGATGGAGAAGCAAAAAATACTTTCAAGCATGTAGGACACCCAGGAAGCTTTGGACAGCTGTACATGGGTTTGGGCAGTCCACCACAGGTAAGGAGGATGTCCAACTAGGATACACCCAAACCTTGGACAATCCCATCCACATTTATGTTTGTAAATGCAGACAATTGTCAACATCATTTAATACCACTAATACCTGTCTTACAACAAGCAGATAGATGCAAGCACACATCTGGCCATGAGCTGCATGCACACCTATGACGTTGTCTTCAAGTGCCACATACACGTAGCACAACATGTGGAGCTAGATGCTGCTAGGAAGTCAAACATACAGTCAAACATGTTCATTAGTGAACAGGGAGGCTCAAGTCTGCGGGTAAGACTTTGGCATCCCTATTCTGTGAGATTAAGGGTCTGACTTGCTGACTAAATCATGAATATGGCCCTCTGCTAAATTTTCTTTATAATTTTTTTTACAACAAATGTCACCCTATTCACATGGCCATGCTTTCAGGGCTGCACTACAATCTCAAAATATGACTAAACGCTAATGATTGTCCAACTCACAGATGGAAAAAAGTGATACTCCACTCAAGTAACAAATCCGATAATTTACCAGCACATCATACTTTGCTATGTGCCCAACACACACGAGTCAATCACACAACAGCTGCAAACACGACACAGAACTGAAATATCAACACTTACTGGATATGTCTGGGTCCGCAAATCGAGCCACCTCTCCGATTGTGTAGGGGGCAGGTCCACCTGTAAAGCATGGAAGGGAGAAATATGCTCAATGTCTGTGCACTGTACAACACTTCCAAATAAAATTACTGTGTGTAACATTAAATCTGAAAGTCCAGCCTCTCAGGCATGATGATACTGCAACAGCCATACCACTGCAAACATGTACAGACCCGGTCACTCCAGTGAGTGATACACACATATCTGCACACATGCAGTGGCCCTAATTATCATGTGGTGACAAACATGCTCCATCAATTGTTTGCAGACTCATTTATGGAGTGTACTCGTCTCATCATTTGTAGTAATGAGAGACATGCAAACCCACTCTCCTGGAGCACTGCAATACCAGTCACTCTCAGGTATTGTGGCTTGTGTATCAAGGGACAATGATTTACTGTGTGACACACCTGCGGGTTGATTTAAGGTAATGATTTATCATGCTTTCTATGGTCCCTTACGTGTAGGGCCTGTGTTGTGTCTAGGTTACACATGCTACATTAACAGTGTACCCTGAGCCACATATGCCCACTATAACACCATCATGGCAGGGATACTGTGCATTAATTGGTGACAGTTTGAGGCTAGCCATGGATTGACCAGTTTTAATATTTGGATACCACAAGGAGATATATGTTGACAGTGAATATTGTAGTCACCCATAACAGACGGCATGGGCACAGGTGTAGTCATTGCATCTGAAATTTGTCACTCATTGCCCTGTGTACTCATTATGGGTTTTGTAAAACACAGTGAGACACACTCATCATCTTACATTTGCCAAGTTGGTTGATCAGCAGATGTACAGCAAACCAACACTGTCATATTATTAACATATGGTTTAGCAAAAGTACCACTGTGTCAATCATGATGATGTAGGTTTCAATTTGTATGTACCTTCAGAATGGCAGCAGCCACAGGAATGCTGGTCTTCTGATCTTAGCACACACCCATGTCTGTGATAGCCTCCATACTGGGAAGTTAGTTATTGAACATATGCTGCACTAGATGAGCAGGGATGTGCCAAACTAAACTAGCAAAGTATTAGTGAACTTTACATGTATGATGGAATTGGTCAGAGGTCCCTTGCACAACATCATGCACGTAATACATTGTGATCATGCATTCTCCAACGTCAGGTATCCCATGATGATCCCATAACTTATGAGAAGTTCGTGGCTGTAGAGTAACACAGATGGCAAATGCATTAGCTCTGTTCCAGCTATTGTGCCCAGGACCAATCTAAAACACACAGGTACAATGAGCAGAGGGCCATGGGTACTTGTTACCCCTCAATTTGTATAATTTGCTTCATTTTATGTGCCACAGCTATGGAAAGTAACACCAAACATTTAGATATGAACCTGTGGGCATTACTTTTGGTGTCCATCCCTCATTTAATTGCGGCACAACCAAGTCAAACTATCAGCCTAAGATGTTACCTGAGGTTAGAAATAACTTGGTACGTATGTGTCAGAATCCAGTTCAGACATGTATCAGAAATAATTGGCGGACGCATTAATTCTTGAAAATATCTGGATTAAAAACATGTCTTTCCTGGTACACTTACAGATCATGCCTAAAACATATGTTAGAGCCATATTTGCATCATCTATTGACGTGAAGACAGCACTAATTTACAGGCTCCAGTTGTGTTTTGTAACTCAGTGCAGCTGTTGCATCAACAAATGACGGTAATGTGTAGCAAGTATTGTATAACTCACGCCCACTGTATGTTTAACTTGCATTCCACATGTCCAAAAACATTGCCTGCAGCATATGAACAAATCTGCTACTGTAACTACAGAGCATTTAAATATGCATATTACTCTGAATTGTACTCACCAACAGGGCCACCAATCACACGCCCCGGGTGGTCCAGCAGGTCTTGCTCCCTGGCAACAATGTCAGCCCAACAGTGCTTTAGCTGGTGGTCGTTGCGCTGTGTGTTGTATATGTGTTGCAGGTAGTACAGGACCTTTGACCACCGGAGCCTCCTTGCCTCTGTGTGATACCGCTGTATCAACCAGCCACCTGCTTCTATCATCAATGGGAGGAAGTGGCACACCAGCCAAATTAATCCCCAAGCTCCCATTCTACCGACACGTAGCCTAACCAACATGCTTGAAATAATAAAGGAATTAAGGGGTACAGAGGATAATGAAGGGAAAGGAGGAGAGGGAAATGAAAAGTAAATAATACTAAAACAGCCCAACTATCCCCAAACTAACACTACCCACAACAGACTTCCAACAGTACAAAGAAACAATTAAACACCAGAAATGACAAAAATACACTCACACAGATACCACAGACACTTAGAAAACATCAAAAGACAATATAAAGAGCACACAGGAGACAAATTCACAATATTCACAGAGAGACAAGTCCAAACACAGCCACACAGTCAAGACAAATCACAGACTGCAAAGTGAAAGTGAAAGTACACCCACTGTACCAATTCTGTAAACAGGATATCCTATTACATCACTTCCTGCCCCAAATGCGGTGTTTTTTTTTTATGATGCATCAAAATATTATAACGCTTACAGGTTGTGCGTCATTTTTTTTTACGCACATGCTTAGAAATTACCCTGCATCCATATTTTCAAATATTGTTCATAGTTAACCAATTTCATGGTGTACAGTGTGGGAATTACCGCTCAGGGCCAATGGATGTATCATGGCAGTGAGTGTAATTTTTCTACGCATATGCGGCGTTTTTTGATGCATGTGTGTCTTTTTTAACGCGTATGCGTCAACATTTATGTCCTTTACTGAGTTTGGGTCATTTCTCACATTTTTATAGTACATGACAGCTGGAGCTATACAGGACATGACGTGTTTTCATAAATGTGCTTATATGCATGTGTTGTCAATGTGCACAACCATCAGATGCTATTCAGTGTGGAAATGAGTAAGGAAATGTGTTTGTCATATACGTAGCAACAATTGCTGTGTGAACTTCCCAGATTTTTGGGACAAAAGCATCTCCCATGACAAACCATGCACACGATAGACAGAGGACGGTTAATCATGGCAATGTTCCAAGACTAAGCCATCACATGTCCTGGAATGTTGGATACCACTTCCTGGTTACTTGTTTTGATACTACCCATGAGTCAGGCATTTGAAAATGCTATGTGGGTACGGTGTTTGTGACACCGAGTCCCAAAACCAATCCACAAATGTAATGTCACTCCACAGTTTGAGTCATATAAATGACCTATGTTTCTCCTGTGGCACTGGAGGACCAACAGACCAAGCAGCACGTGTTCACATATTGCCAGTGGTTAATTGTACAAAGGTGTCCAGTTCAAGTGTGTGGGCCCATGTGTAGCCTGTGTCATTATTGGGGTCCATGTTGTCACAGTTACGTGCAGGTCTAGTCATGGGTCTGTGGAGCCCTTCCCTGCATTAACAAAGTATCCTTCGCAGCTGAATTGAACGAAAGCCAAAGAGGAATTGAGAACATACATGGGGATAGTCCAGCTATGGCACTGCAGAAGTTTTATGAGACTGACAACAGGGCAACCTTAGTGTGCTCACAAAGTTAATGGATCAGGAATTTTAAACCGGCAGGTTTCATCACAACATTTGTACACAGGGTGGCCTCTAAAATTCCCACTGTAGCCGGGAACATCAGTGCCTCTGTGCTGATTAATCTCACAGCTATTCACCACACAAGCCCCATCAATATGTTGGGGCAATGTGAATCAGTGTGTGGACCGTCAGGGTACAAAAATGTGTTGACATTTCATGCACATTATCTAACGTTGTTTGTTGTGCTAGAGGCACCATACCCAATCCATGCATACAGCCATGGTACACTGTCACTTTTTGTCACTAATGCATACATGAAACCCAGACAAGGGATGGGCCGTGATTAGGCTATTTGAAGACAAGTTCCACTCCATGATACGATAAGTAAACTGATTATGCTATACAATGTATTTGGGTATTCATTGTAGACCTACCTGACACAATACCCCAGGAGGAAAGTGAGGGCATGGAAAGCAACTATGAGACAAATGTAGCCATAGGGAACCCTTCTGGTAACGCAAAGACGGGAACCAGTCAGGCTAACAGGATGCAGGGTCAATCAGGAACAAAAATGAACAAGGCAAATACACAGTGAGCAGACTGAGACTGGTCAAAGCTGGAACAACACTGTGAAAAATGTAAACTGTTTTTGTCCTGTGTGCTGCAATGTTACACAATAACCCAAGGCCTGTGTTACACAAGTGATTTATAAGGCAGTGCATAACAGTGATATACATTTAATGGCAGTTTCTATGCCGTTCCAGGCAGCTGCAAGGTCAGTGTATGTTCAAATGGCTGGTCTGCATGGAGGTGCTCATAGGTGTGTGCAGCTTCAGTCTCTCACAAGTCCTGTAGGTGAGAATCAAGTTCAATGGGCCAACAGTACCTTTCACATGGGAAGCAATGGACAGGTGATTACAGGTCCTACACACTACAAGGCAGTGCATTATCCGACCAAAAGTCCATGCAGACAGATGAACAATGACTATGGCATACCATACTAAAGAGGGAAGTACACTGGAGTCAGAATGTGAGTCTGGTTGTGTGTAGATGAGGGATTATCTGAGTACAAATAGTCCATTTCCAGGTCCCCCTCGAGAAGGGTGGGGAGAGACAGAAAACATGGCAGTGGCAGGTCTTAGGACCTGGGATGGCATGTGCAGGGGATGGCTTGTGAGCAATGCTAGTCTTACCTGGGGCACTCGTGCTATCCATTTGTTGCTTACATGGATTTCTCAAAGATAGCTGATGTCACACTTACTGCTGTCAAGAGTCTGGTCATACATTCCTGTTACCAATGCAATAGCACATCCACTGCCTCATGTATGAGGAATTTTGTTTCCTTATTGAATGATGGTGTCTTTGTTGTGTGCCATATGCTGCAATGAACCATGTTGGCAACCTGTATGTGTGAAATAGCTGTGGTCCTCTGCTATTGCCCTTTAAATGTGAAATGAACAGGATATATGTCATTTACAGTGTGTGTGAAGTTGGCTGTACATTCATACCTATCAAATGTGATGTGGATTTTTCAGTATCCTAATATGTATTTCTGCAATGGTCCATGAGGCTACGCTCTGATTATGAATCTTAGGGAGAATGTGATGCAAAATGATTATCCAGACCATGATATAGTGAATAGAATAGGTGTTTAATGACATCTGGTAAGACAGTGGTGATAGTGACTATAGTTAAAAGAAGTTTTGGACAATGTGTTGTCTTGACGCAACCCTGCAGCTGTGTTTGGATGGTCCCCTTCATGTTGATGGACAACGTCCTCCTCTTCCTCCTCTTCAGCCATTTGTGGGGTGGCACGGGTCAAAATGATCTTGCAGACCATTTCTGGTGAGTATAGAAGGCTGCCTCTGGTGATGTCGAGGCACCTGAATCTTGACTTCAGGATGCCAAAAGTCCTCTTGACTATGGTGCATGTCCTCCGATGTGCCTCATTATAGGCACACTCTGATGCTGTGCTTGGGTTTGCAAATGGGGTCATGATCCATGGCTGGATCCCATACCCCTGATCAGCTGAAAGAGAAAATTAATGTGAAAATGTTGATGTTTCATGCACCATGATTATCACTTTGCATGGCAGTTGTTCTCTTGTGTTGTCTGTGACTCATCGGTGTTTGTGTTATTGTGTGGAATCCTAGGCTTCTAGGATGTACCATCAGCATTGGGTTGTTTCCATATCTGAACTGGTGTTTGGCTGATTGACCAGATGTCAGCGGTATTTTTGTAGAGTTGCAGTTCATTGTGTACTCCCTTGCATTATGTCATGTGAAAGAGGTGTCCATGTGTCCTAACTGGGGGGTGACATGATACTTCCATACACAGAGTCAATTTCACAGTGGTGGTAACACGGTTGCATCTATATGGCCTGGACATCCCATCCAATTTAACATATGCAATAGAATTTGTTAAAAATCAGTGAAGCCCTTTGATTTGGCTAGGTGACAATGTACAACAAATCTCCATAAGTTGTCAGCACTGAATTGTTGACAATTGACAATGCACAAATATCCCATGTGTGACAAGTTCTCTGCAGACCTATTTCTCTGCCCTTGCTGACTCATGTTCAAATGTGTACCTATACTACTGAACCTGGTCCAGTTCAGCTGGCTAACTTGGTTGTGAGGTTGACGTTTTGATTGTCAGAAGGTCCATATGCCTGTATATCTGTTGTGTATATGTGTAATTGTCTCAAACCGTACATGTAGCAATGTGCACTTTCAATTTTGTCACATCAATATGTGTCCTTAGCACAGTCCCTTTGCTTATTGGTAGTGGGCAATGTCAGAGCAGGAGTGATGTGAGATATTGGTATCGCCTCAGTGATTCCATGTCACCTTCATTAGAGTCATCATCACCATGCTATGTGTATGATGGTGCTTGACCTGCAGCAAAATACATTGTACACCCCTTACACAGTACTGATTGCTTGGAAGGGTGTTTGATTGAGTGTTATTGATGTGATAGTGAAAGATTAATCTTCCAAGTTGTACTGACAGTTAAGGCCATGTTATTGCAATTGTGTTGTTTTAAATTGTTCCCTTGTGTCTGTTGAGTGGCATCTGTTGTTATTTGGATCTGTCATTTGTCTATAGGTGTTAATCCCATTGGGTCAGGAATTCAAACATGCCTAGCAGTGTCACAACCTCAGTGTCTTCCTGGCCACGTGTCAATGTAGTTGTGTATGTTTTTTGTGTCCTACAGGGTTGCTGTGCTGTGTGTATATAAGTAGGTTTCTGTACTTACCAACAAGTAGGCCATTTCCATATCGTCCATCCTGGAAGTGTTGATTGATGGTGCAGTGGCGGAAGATGAATGGATCATGTACACTCCCAGGATACTTTGCCACGATGTTGGTGATCAATCCCCGGTGATCGACAATGGCCTGCACATTGATGGAGTGTGTGTGCTTCCTGTTGCGGTATAGATGTTCGGTTGCAGCAGGTGGCACAATGCGTACATGTGTTCAGTCAATGGCACCAAGCATGTGTGGGAAGCTGTTGATTTGATAGAAGCCCTGTTTGGTCTCCAGTTGCTTCAGCTGTGTGTTGGGGAAGATGTTGTGGTGGGGTGTGAGGGAGATGATGGCATCCAATATCTTGGGTAGGAAGGCAGAGAATGAGGGCTGTGAGATCCTGGCAACCAGAGCACCAGTGGTTTGAAAGGAGCCACTTGCCAACATGTGGAGGAGAGCTAGCAGCTTGGTCTCTGGTGGAATGATGTGGAGTGTCTGCAAACTGGGTGCCAACTGTGGCTCAATGTTGTGTAGCAGCTGCTGAATGGCTTGCCAGTTGAGTCTGTGCCTCTGGATGATGTCTTTTGCCGGAGTCCCAGAAGGGTTGTTCTGGTGCGGAATATCCTCTCCTGCCTTCTGCATTGCCTTTGGGGTCCCTGCTGGTGTTGTGGAAGCTGCTGTTGTTGGTCCTGTGCTCTGCGTCTTCGTGCATGCTGGATGAAAAGCACCTTCATGTCTTCCTCTTGGAGCTCTGCTGTTGCTTGTGTGTGTTTTCCTTAATTAGTGGTGTGTTTGCCCCATTTTAACGCCTGCCCTGACACAGGCGTTATTTTTTGTGAAAAATCGGGCTGTGCGCCATTTTCAGACTCCGCCTCCCGGCCGTGCGGGATTTTTGCGCTGTAGCATTAATATGGGACACGGGTGTTTAAGTCACTTTTTTGCATGTAATTAACGCAAGGTGTTTCCGGCATCCAGAAAATGACGCACATGGCGGAATTTTGGCGTTCGCGGGGTCAGGCGTCATTGTATAAATATGGTGCAAGGTTTGTGCCACATGTGTGTCAACATTTTTGACACACATTCGGTGCAGACAGAGTATAAATATGCCCCTCGATGTTCCTGGGCTCAGCTGACAAAGTGTCTGCTGTTTGCTGATCCATTTAGGAAAGGTATAACCAATGTGCATTTGTCTTTCATGCAGGGTTTTTCTTCCTTAGAAAGTCCAACCGCTTATTTTGGTTAGCACACTAGTTAGATGTTTCCAAGTTAGTTTGTGTCTTATTTTTCCTTTTTGCATGAAGCCCACACATGCTTTTCAATTAGAGATATTAATTGATTGTGATTTAATTCAGTGACACAACTAAATGTATGCCATTTCTATTTTTCACTTGATCTTGTTGTTGTTTTGCATTATTCTTTTAGAATGTTTTATGCCAAGTGCTTTAGTTAGATTGAGATACTTTAGGCATTTTGGAAAACCTGGGATGTTTCTATGTTTCTATCATTTGGTCTTGTGCTTGATTTACATGAACTTAGCATTGTTAATTTAAAGGGTAATAATGCTTAAAATTCACTAAACTGGTGTGGTGATTCATGGCCACATAGGTCATGGTGTGTTTAAATTACTGACACCACTTGATTATGTTGATTATTTGGTGTTATATTTGATGCTTGTTGATTTACAGTGTCTATCTGGATTATTTCACACTCCTGTCTGAGTCAAAAGGTCCGAGTTGACCTCTGAGGGTAATAGATGTCATCTTATCATAATAATATAAAAGCAAATAAGGTCTGACACACCCACAGTTTTTGGTAGCAGAGGATGTTTTTTTCTCATTATGAGGGGAAACATCCTGTTTTTGATAGTTATATATAGTTTAGAAAGAATTGGTAGATTTGGTTTTATCAGTGTTTGTTGAAAATTTGGTTTTGCCAATGCTTGTTTAGGTAAAATGGGGTTCCCAGTGTGACTGGTGTTTGAGATAGGGTTTGCGCTTGCAGTGCTTTAGCAAATCGAAGGTGAATTGTGATGTGTGTGGGAATTAGGAAGTCTGCGTACTCCAATGAAGTTGAATAGGGAGTGTGCGTACTCCAAAGGGTGAGAGTAGGGAAGTAATTGTACTTCAAGTGATTATGGCACTTTTGTGCTAACAAATTGCCCACGTAATTGTTGATGTACAGACCTTGCTGTGTTAGGTCAATCGGGCGGGTTGGCAAATAGTACTTTAGTGTGCATTTTAAAGGAGTGCTAGTTTGAAAGATATTGGTGATTCCTGAGTGCACAATGAGAATCTGGTATAAGTTAAGGATAAAATTTGCTGGTTGAATTTCACTTGCGCTTAAGAGAAATTTGAAGTCAAATGAGTAGCTGTCAGAGCTTATAGCCGCAGTTGAAAATTCTGTAAGGCTTCTGAAGTGATTGTGTCCCTACCAGTAGTAAGCAGACAAGTTGGTTTGTTGATTTTTCTTTAGAGCTTACAATAATTTAGCATTTATTTTTCATGTGAATTGGGTTTGAATTGCGGCTCATCTGAGAGGCTTTGTCAGCCGCTGTGCGTGAGTGTGACATCATTGGGTCTGCACTGGGATTGGTCAGTTGGTGAAAAGGAGTTGTTTACATATTGGTAGACAACTGTGAACCCATATTGGTCTAGAGTAGTTAGTGAAAAGGAGTTTGGGATTGAATTACTTCCTGTTTTTAATTTAAATTGGTTGGTTTAAGTAAATTAAAGGTAAAAATGAAGCTTTTCAAAGCATTAAAGAGTGCGATATGAGGAGATGTTTTCATTCCAGTCAGAGTAGGAGAAATTGCCCCACCAGAAGGTTTAGATGTATACATCATAATAAAAGCAATGGTGCAAAATTACAGAGAAAGAAGGGAGCTTAGCATTTCTTGCTCATAGAAGTTTTAATATGAGAATTAAAAAATTAAGAACAGTAAAATATGAATTGAATTTAAGCCCACTTCAAGACCAGCACAATTTGAAGCCTCAGCTATTTGGGAGCTAGTGGCCAGACAAGGGAAATTAAAATTCGAGAGGAATGAGAAAAGCTGAAAACACTTTGCTAGAAACAAGATGGGACAATTATCAGAAATTTTGGAGAACATAAACTTTACAGGGTATTAGAATGTATTCTGCAATCACACAAGAAAAAGAGAACGAGGACTGTATTAGCCCGAAAACAAAGACAAATAATAAGTATCTTGAAGGAATTGAGTCGAAGTCAGATGAAACTAAGAATTTGCTGACTTATGATAGTAACTCTGATGATGATGAATTTATAACACAATTATTGAGAAATCGTCCCCCACCACATACAGCACAAGAGGCAAGTCCAGTCACTAATATAAGTCCTAGTGCACCTCCTCCAGTTGTGGTAACACAGAGTCAAGTACAGGTCACAACTATTGTTCCTGCTATTACAATTACACAAACTCCTAGGGTTCAGCCTGAGCAGCCTATTGTTTATTCTACTGTTCCTATTGTTAGTTCTGCACTGAGTATTACAGTACCTGTGACACCACAGATTTTTCAGAAACCAATGATGGTTCAGGTGAAGTATGCAACTAATTCAATGACTCCTGTGCAAGTTGTTAGTCAAGCCCAAACAATGCCAAGATATACTCCAGTAACAGTAGTGCAAATGAGTTCCTCAGTATTTACAGGTCAGAATTCTGGAGTAATGTACTCTAGAAATCATTATGTTCAATCAATCCCAAAAGCATTAGCAGTGTCTCTTACAATTGGTCCTGTTGTTCCATTGTATGCCCAGTGAAAGGATGACAATAATGTATAGAATCTTCTTGAAACACATGCAGAAATGGAGAGACTCAGTGCTACTGCAGGAGTCATGATTTCAATGAATCAGACTTTTGACAAAACAGGTCCGCTTATAGATTTAACTTATTCCAGGAATTCTGAAAAATTGGCGAAATCAAATTCAGATCTGAGTTCAATTCTGAAAACACCTCAGAGAGTAATGTGTTCCCCATGTAATACTCCACAATGCGTGACTAATGTAAATAATAATGTTTCTTTTCAAAGTTTGACAGCTCAGTAGTTCACAGACTGGTTGGAGAAAGTGAGTGGCACATCAGCAATGAAAACTGTTGCTGAAGGGGAAAGAACACTGAACCTATCAAGATTAAAATTTAATTAAATGAAATGATTGGGGAAACAATTGAATTAATTAGAATTGACTCATATAATGTAGATGAGTTATGTTTTATATATAAATATGCCACAAAAAGAGCAGGATTGGCACATCAGAAATTGACAGAACTTGCAGAAAAATATGAAGTGGATATTGAGAGATCAAAGCCACTGAAAAGGAGTTACAGATTAGAATTTGATTTAAAAGACACTGAGAACATGAGATCACCTGGAATGAAAATTCACATTACAGAATTAATCCAAAGTATTCAAACATGGGGTGCATTAGATAAATTGGAAGGCAGATGGGTAAGGAAAAGAGATCAGAAGAACAGAGAGTCAGCAACTTTGAATTCTACTGATACACAGCAGACTGATAGTAGAGTAAAGATTTTACAAATGAGAGAAATTCCCAGAGGGAATTATGTACAAATCCCTTGCAACATAAGTGAAATTTATCATTCACGAATGATTACCCGAGATTGAGAGAGAAACCAGTGGGGTGGTACCAAAAAACAGATAGGTTTTTGAAACTCGCAAAATGCCTGTAGGAGGAAATAAATACTCTGTTAGAAATAGTCGTTCCAGCTGATTTATGGATCAAGTGCAAAATGAGTGTTGAATGGCTGACAAAAGGACATCCATGAGATCAAGTTACACGTGCACCTGAAAAACATTGGCAGAGAATTGATAGGACACCCCAAGAAACAAAGGAGTCAATACATGCATATTATGAAAGGTTATTGCAGGTATTTAAACAGTACAGTAGTACAGAAACAATTGTGCCAAAAGACATGATTAATTTTGTGTCCAGATTTGTTGAAAGGTTTAGACCTGAAGTTGGTAGCATGCTTAACAGTCATTTGATTTGGTGGTAAGCTAAACCTGTTGATGAAGTATAAGTATTACAGTTTGTTAAATACTGCAGTGAAAAGATTGAAATGAAGCAGAAGAGATGAAAGAATAGGCAATGGTGATGCAGATTTAAACAGCACAATCAGGGATGTCAGGTATGCAGGGAATTCCACAACAACAAGGAAACATGCAGATGATTCAGAGTCAGGGAATGACAAGAGGCAGAGTATTTGGTGGTTTTAGAAATGGAAATCGTGTAGGTGTTGATCATAATACTAAAGTTAGTTCAGGTTATACGCAGACAATGAAAATTATGTTACTTTGTCACACTTGCGGTGGTCGAGGTAATTGGAAACAGGAGTTTCCAGTGGTGGCACATACATTGTGCAGGTGAATGAAGAAAATCAATTTCAAAATTTGAGAGGATCAAGATTTTGGACTCCTAATTTAAATTTCCAGAATATGAATAATCACATGCAAATCCCACAGCAAATGCATATTCCCCAACAGCAGGTGCAGGTGCCACATTTTCAGAGACAACAGCAAAAGAAATGCAACCACAGGTGCAAATGATGCCACAGTAGCAAATACCTCAAGCAAATACCTCAAGCTTCAATGGCACAGCAACAGATGGCAGTTCTCCAGCAGACTATGGGTAAAATGTTAAGTCAAAATAATCAACCATGCATTACACAATTTCTTTTACACAGTAAGGATGAATCAAGTGATGAAATTGTGAGTGAGAGTTCAGATAAAGAAGAATGTGTGCTAGCAGCTTTGTTAGAGGTGCATCAGAGTGGTCCTTATGTTAATGGAACAGTAATGGGTCATGATATTTCTTTCCTGGTTGACACAGAAACTACACGCTCTACTGTCAGAAATGCAGAAGTCCCTTATGTGCCACTTTCTGGGAGAACACTTCAGGTTGTAGGAGTAGCAAATCAGTACCTGACAAATCCGTTTACTGAGCTGATTCCTTTTAAAAATTGTAATTTTTAAGGCATGCACAGATTTGTACTCTGTGTCTCAAGTCCAGTTTGTTTTTTGTGAAGAGATTTCCCGTACAAAACAAGATGTTTGATTACTTGCACAAATGATGGAATGGCCATCCAAACAAATAGCGATGATGAAGAATCCTGTTTACCAATTGGAAATTGTAATTTGATTAATGAAGAGTTTCCATTGATTACTCTTTATCCTGCATTTACAATATTCGACTTGCCAACTGACTTACTAGATACAGCTATTTCCAAAGTTTGGGATCTTTCTTGGAAAGACATTGGTCTAATTAAAGGAGTTGAACCAGTGGAAGTCACTGTGAAACCTACTGCAGTTTTCCCGAAGACTCCTCAACATCACTTGGCATCAGATGTAATTTAAGGAGTTACTCCTGTAATCGCAGATTTTGTTCAGCAGGCAATTTTGAAAGAAGTGCTGAGCAGTCCATGTTTTTCATTTATTACGGGTTTGCAAAAACCAAGTGGGAAATTTTGAGAAAAGCTAATGATATTGTGGTCAAATGTCCAGTGATACACAGTCCAGCAGTAATACTTTTCCAAATTCCATGTGATGCAGAATGGTTCACAGTGGTGGACTTGTCACAGGTATATTTATCTCAGTGCCTCAACTTGAGGATAGCCAATTTCTCTTTTGATTTAAATTCTGCAATCATGTGTATTGTTAGTGTAGGATCCCACAAGCCTTTTCAGAAACCCTGTCCATATTTAATTAGGTGTTGAAAAAGAATTTGGAGTCATTGGGAATGTCTTTCCAATCAACATTAGTTTACTACATTGATGATTTACTTGTTGCTTCAAAGACAGACAGGATACTATTGCCTTATTGAACCATTTGAGTGAAAATGGACATAAAGGGGGTCATTCTGACCATGGCGGCCGGTGGCCGCCAGGGCCACCGACCACGGGAGCACCGCCAACAGGCTGGCGGTGCTCCCACGAGCATTCTGACCGCGGCGGTTCAGCCGCGGTCAGAAGCGGCAAGTCGGCGGGCTCCCGCCGACTTACCGCTGCTCGGGGGAATCCTTCATGGCGGCGGAGCGCGCTCCGCCGCCATGAGGATTCTGACCCCCCCTACCGCCATCCTGTTCATGGCGGGAAAGCCGCCATGAACAGGATGGCGGTAGGGGGGTCGCGGGGCCCCTGGGGGCCCCTGCCGTGCCCATGCCGATGGCATGGGCACGGCAGGGGCCCCCATAAGAGGGCCCCGCAAAGTATTTCAGTGTCTGCCTTGCAGACACTGAAATACGCGACGGGTGCCACTGCACCCGTCGCACCTTCCCACTCCGCCGGCTCGATTACGAGCCGGCATCCTCGTGGGAAGGGAGTTTTTCCCTGGGCTGGCGGGCGGTCTTTTGGAGACCGCCCGCCAGCCCAGGGAAAAACTCATAATACCCTCCGCGGTCTTCTGACCGCGGAGCGGTATAATGGGGGCGGAATTCTGGCGGGCGGCCTCCGCCGCCCACCAGAATCAGAATCACCCCCAAAGTGTCCCCAGCGAAATTACACTTCTGTCAGAAAGAAGTAAAATACTTGGGACATCAGATAGTGAAAGGCGCAAGGAAGGTGTCCAAAGAAAGGTTTAAAGCTATTTTGCAAATGAACTCTCCAGTTACTCAAAGAGATAACAGGATGTTTTGGGAATGGTGAGTTGCTGCCACCAGTGTATTCCCAATTTTTCAGTTATTTCCAAGCTATTACAGAGGATGACCCACAAAGAATATGCTGACCCTTTTCTATTTGATGAAGCTTTTATGAAAGCTTTTATTGAGTTGAGAGAGAGTCTGTGCAGAAAACCAGCTCTGGGAATGACTTACTACACAAAACCATTATTACTGTTTTGTCATGAACGTGATTGTTGTGCACTTTCTGTTCTGATACAGGTACATGGTGGTGTAAAACATACTCCAGGAATCACAGGATACTTTCCATCTAAAAATAATTAATTATTTCCTTAAACATCAAAGGTGTGTACACATTCACTCTTCCCTATAAATAGTGGATCTAAGTACTTGTGATCAATGTGTATGTACAACTTTCCCTTATGTTGTCAATCTAGAGGTAATGCTGGTAGGTTTTCCTTCAATCAATGTACAATTTCTTCTCTATTCCACCTGTGTTGTTTATTAAGGTCTTTATCTCTGTCAGATTTGGACTCTAGACTAGATCTGTCAACTAGATTCAAAAATGTATTCTCTACATCTGTATTTGAACAAGTCAAATTATGTCTGTGTGCATATGCAGTATCTAATGACTTGAGAGATACAAAATATTTACCTGCCATTTTTGCACCTTGAAATAAAGATTGTTATCCAAATGTTTGAACATAGGAACTTCTGAAAGAACTAAATGATATTTCAAAAAATAATATAGGCAACTACCCTGTTCATAAAATATACTCAAAAACAGACTGCAGGAGACTCCATATGTCAAAGGAATATGGTATTAAGTGATGCCTTCTGAAACGGAAACAGGTAATTGCATACAAATGTAACAATTGATTGTGTCCTGAGTGTCAATGTACTCATAAAGCAGTCTAAAATATAAGTTTGCAGAATAATCTCCTCTAGAAATATCTATGTACAAAGCCTCATAATCCAATTTACATAAGCCACTATCTCTAGGACTCATTGCTTGCGGGGGAACACCAGGTGGTAACTCATTTACTACAGAAGATGTAGAGAACAATGCTCCAATCAATAAATCAATTAATACTACAAGGAGACCAATCACCCTATACATATGTCTAATAGGTTTTGTTAGTTTCCGTGACTTCTCTAGAATCAGGTCATAAGGTGGAATAGAGCAGGAGCAGCAATGATTTGCTTAAGTTTCACCTAAGCCAAGCGGTAAAACAAAGTCCAAGTGCTGTACGAAGAGATTATTTACAAGGTCTTCATGAGTCTCTCTTAGCCTTACTCCATGTTCTCCTAAGGGGCAACCCTCTCTTCTTTTGCATACTCGGGGCTCCGTACTCTTCGTAATTTCCTAACAAAGTCAACGCAAAGTCTCTACATAAGACACAGTTCAAATTCACTAATATTCATAACCAAAGTGAAGTGTTTCAGTCTATCCAATAGCACTGAAAATTAAAAGTAGAATTTGAGGACAATGTTCAGCTCAAGGAGGTTCAGTTGGATCTGCAGTATTATCCCAAAATTCCACCAAACTTTCTCTCTCTGTCATTTTAGCAGCAAAATATGTCCGTTCAGGGGTAGAGTACCTCTGACAGGGCAATCTAGTTATTTTATATCTCCTCTGAGCCAATCCTTCATTTTCACTATCACCAAGATCAGAGTTCTGAGTGTCCTCTAGAATTGCCTGAGGCACATGCTCCTTGTGTAGACTCAATTTCTCTCTTTCTTGCCTTCTGGGCCAAAGCCTCAGGTCTATAGCTGAAGTGTAGTCTCTGTTCCACTTGCAATGCCTTGTATAGCTATCTCAGGACCTCAGTAATAAAAAGAGTCCTGTGATGTGATCCTAGAGAAGTCGGAAATAGAAACCTGGATATGAGTTCTATTAGCAACAGTTTGGTTACAGTATGACTGTCATTTCTTCTCGTCGGGTAAGCTTCAACCATCCAACTTCATCCTGTTAAAGGGACCTCCTGATCTTCCTATGTGACTTACTGTTACTGCAGTACGCTTTACAACACTGTTCCGCTGACACACAACACACCTATGTCACAACACTTCAGCCATCAGTCTGAACTTGGGCTTAAACCATGTTTGCCTAAAAAAATGCCTAGCCATTGGAGGCAACAAACTATTTGGCAACACAGATCTTCCATTCATTGAAACCCAAATGTTATCATCCTCTCTCTTGACACAACCTGCCTTTGACCCAACTCTGCTGTTCTCCCTCTGAGACCTCTTCCTTAAGCCTCTTTACCTCTTCCTATGTGTCTGCAATTGTTAACAAAAGGTTGTACTGGGTCTCATCCATTCCCTCATTTTATAGCCTCCATTTAAGGTACAGACATTGTGAGCCCAGTACTTTGTGACCTTTTCAGTATAATTATTACTCAATGTTACATGATCATTTCCTCTACGGTGTGCAGGGCGCTTAACAACTATAACCTGTTCAGGGAACTGTAACGACTCAGGAAGATTCCTTACTTGTTCACCATTCTGAATGGGGGATCCAGAAGATATCATAAACCCCCCCTGGGACCATAACTGTCCAAAGTCATGCACAACACCAAAGCTGTACTATCAGTAAAAATCATCACTTTCAGCTGGTCTGAAACACAGTGCACTCTAGTAAGAGAAATCAATTTAGCCACTTGTGCAAAAATATTCCTTGAAGCCCGGAATCTTCAACATCCTCTGAGTTGACTAATCTATGCAACAGTCCCCTTTGGTTACAACTGGCTTGTTGGCTCTTGTTTTGAACTTGTGCGTGGTTTTGGGTTTGGGTTGTGATACAATAACTGTTCCTCCCCTTCTTCACGCTTAAATGTTAGTAAATCTCTTCTGCAAAAAAGAAAGCATAGAGACAGTAAAACAAGTAAAACAAAAAAGGGTGAGTCAAAGAGAAATAACTCACCTTTCAACCCTGGAACACCACTGCCTTGTCCCAATCTATCTGGGGTTCCTGGCTCTGATTTTAGTTTAATTATCCAGAATGCATGTAAACCTTTGTCTGATAATATGGAGCATACTTTGAAAGACTTGCAGCATGGTATTCTCTCACATTTAACAGATTTAGATGATAAAGTGCAAAAACTGTATGGCTCTCACTCAATATATCAACATATCTATTCCCAACAGTCTGCACTTTCTTCAGCCTCAGGTTCTGCAGCCACAGATGCTGACTGCTAAGGCATTGGTTAAATCAATGTTATCTTGGGGATTGCATTCCTCTGGTCTTCTGAAACTGAGTGAGCAGTCAACACTATCCGTGCCTCAGATGGATAACAAAGTTGGTATTCCCAGACCCCACAGGGACACTACTAAACGCCACATACCATCGATGCCATCTTGCCCTGTTTGGCAGCACTTGCCCCCAGAATGTGTGCCCGACATCATTGTTCTTACTGGTGTGCCTTCAGAGGAGACTAATCCAACAGATTAATGGCTCTCCTTAAAACAGAGGGTTGCACACTGGTTTCTGTTAAATATGGTACCAGGGGCAATATATTTGATGAGATCCTCATGATAAGGAGGGTAGGATGGGTAGAGTCAGCCCCTAAAACTAGTGCAAGGTGATTGTCTAGCTGTGGATTTTAGATGTCCTTTGATTGTTTTTTCTCTATTCCATTATTTGGACTATTTAATTCCAGGTCAAGCTGTGATTTTTGCAGTCCCTCTGGGGTGTTTCTACCATCCACCACCCCTAGGAAGATAACCAGTAGCTTGTCTAGGCAGAACTGTTCACCCATTCATAATTATAAAACCCCGTTATTGGTCACAAACCATTTTGCCCCATTGTCGGACCTCAGTGAAAATGACTGACTCACCTCAAAGCCTATCATACCTGTTCCAAGGAACCTTTGTACTTCCTCTGTGGAGTGTATCCCTGTTGGAGACTCTACGATTTTGGATAATAGTCTTATCAAGATTGCAACTGGGGATTCATATTCTCTCTTAGAATGTTGCCGATATTGAGAGGAAACTTGACAACAAGGACTGGTTTAACACTATAACTTTGATGTGGTACTCTGTCAAGAGGCGTGGGTGCAAAATGTATTCAGTGTAAATAGTTACCAATCGTAATGTGTTCCAGCTTTACCCTCCTCATCAGGTCATTCCAAAGGAGGGCTTGGGTTGCTTGTCTCAGTGCATGCTAAGAAACTTAAAATTAGAGTATTTAAGCCATCCCCTTGGTATCAAATTTTGCTATTTACTTTTTGTCAGATGGTTTAATTATTTTTGATACATTATTATTTTATTTGTTTCACGAATAATCCTACTGATTTGCTTTTGAATCAGGAGACCTTCATATCTAATTTCTTAGACAACACCGCCGATAGGGTATCCATTAGATGGCTGGGTGATTTTAATATCATTAAATAAGACCTTCCTGGAGGTGCTGTCTGTGGGATGATGGGTTGGCAATACCAAGCTCTTTCCCACTTTAAACATAACCCCTACTGAGATGTGCTAAATCAAATTGTTAAATGTAATTTGTTATTTAATTTGGATTTTCTCAAAAATCAGGCAGTGCAACCCTCAACTTTTACAGGGAGGTGGGGTGGGTCAACGATTTATTTTCTTCTTTTTTCTTCTCAGCTAGCACCTTTAGTGGTGGATTCAGTCATTTTATGTACTATTCTCAGTGTCTATGATCCTGTCACTACCTGCATATCGCATTAATACCCCCATGATAAATTACCTTCTTCCTTACCCTCTGTTTCTTCATATACATACCCTACAGTTTGGTCATAATAAAGAGTTACGGTTGAAGTGGAGAGATATTAATCTGAACAAACTTTTGGCTTTTACAGATATGATTAATAGTAAAAGAGAGCCCATCATGTGCTGTCTTTCTGGGGTAGCCAATTCACACTTCATATTGGAAAGTTTTAATGAACTCTGTGGTACTCTACACAGTTTGATGACTATCAAAATTAACACCACTTATGTTACACCCCATCGATAGTTTGATTGGGCCTATGCTGTTGCACTAAGGGATTTGAGCGGGAAGCAGGAACTCCATACTATCCTTGGGAACATGGAAGAAATCAGGCATGCAAGATGGGCTTATAGGTTGACCCTTGAGTCAAGGAAAAAGGAAATCAGAGAGATAGCATGGGAAGATATGCAGTTGCAGCTCCATCCAGGGATTCAAGAGCATTTTGGGAAGCGATCAATCACACCTATTTTTCATCACCTGGGCACTCTAAAATATTCAGTCACATCTCACCAGAGGGGTGATTGCTCCACTTTTCAACGATCTTCTGTTCCCCCAGGCCTAGTCTTCCAGCTAATCCTCCATGTGATGTAAAATCTCCTGCGTCCTTAAGGACAAATGGTGTCTTCACCATGCCCTTAATTGATGTGTCTGATGTAACCATTGCCATATTAAATAGCGCCTCGAGGAAGGTACTGGGCCCGATGGGGTGCCTACTGATGACATTAAAAACAGTGTTGCATTCTGGGCAACCTTATTGGTAAATTTATTTTGGGACACTCCCCAGGCAGGGATACCTACTTTCTGGAGATGCTCCACTATTGTCCCCATATTTAAGAAGGGTGACAGGGTAAAACATGCATGTTACTACCCAATCTCCCTGCTGGATTCCTCTGTTAAGATTCTGGATAGGGTGGTTCTACAGAAGCTGAATATTAGGTGGAAGACAAGGGGTTCCTGTCAGAGGTGCAATATGGTTTTCTTCAGGGGGTGGGCACGGCTGAGCAGTCACTCAACCTGCTCTTCATCATAGGGAAGTACGTAAGGGCCAGAGGCAGTGCTCTGCACCTGGTCTTTTTGAACTTGTCTAGTGCCTTTGACTTTATTGACAGGGGCAGGTTGTGGACTCTGATGATAGAGGTAAAATGTAATTATTAAAATACATTGGGACAACTCGGCACAGGTTTGATACAGTCCTCCTGGGGAGTGTACTTCTACATTTAAGTATACTAAGGGAGTAAGGCAGGGATGAATTTTGGCCCCTTTTCTATTTATGTTTTAGATTAAACTCCTGGAGGGGTTAATAAGGTCCATACCTAAAATAGGTGTACATGGAAGACGCAGTACTGTTGTTCCGTACTGCCAATGGGTTGCAGTCTCTACTAGATGTCTTTAATGCACTTCATGATTAATCTAGGTGTATTAATTACGCTAAATCTTTCATCATGACCTGTGGTACTAGGAACACTTGATTGTGTAGATTTAAAATGGACTTTATTCCAGTTGTAAAAGTCTCAAATTTTTATTACCTAGGGGTCCTAATGGATGCAAACTTTAAATGGGATAAGTTATTGACCCGAGCGCTCAAAATGGGAAATATTTCCAATGCAACTTTTCTGTTTGCCATAAAATTACTAAACCAATAACGAACTTAGGGCCAGATGTATGAATCTGGCCCATTGCGATTCGGTAATTGCGATTTTTAAGAAATCGCAATTACCGAATCGCAAAGGGCCATGTATCACATTTGCGATTCGGTAATTGCGATTTCTTAAAAATTGCAAATGCAATTACCGAATCGCAAATTGCGATACTGGCCCCATTCGCAGCTATGGGCCTATTGGCCCATAGCTGCAAATTTTTTGCATTTCGCAAATTGCGATTTCTGAAACAGAAATCGCAATTTGGGAAAAGCAAAGGGCCAGGGTGCTGGGGGCCTAAGGCCCCCTCTCCTGCACCCCATTTTATTTTTTTTGCACATGTAAAGTACACACATGCCAAAAGGGAATGTGTGCTTTACATATCTAATTTAAAAATGCAGTTGTACTGCATTTTTAAATTTTGCACCAGGTTACCACCTGGTTGCAGGTCATGGTATATTGCAAGTGCAAAATACCATTCTGTGAAAAATCGCAATTTGCGATTTTTTGCAGAATTGCTTTGTGACCTGGATTTTGCGAATCACAATTTGCGATTCGCAAAATCCAGGTCGCAACGCAGAAAATCGAAATTTTTGCGATTTTCATTTTTTGGTCTGCGAATGCAGTTGATGCATTGCAGACCCCGATTTTGCACTCGCAAACGGCCGATTTCGCTGTTTGCGAGTGCGAAATCAGATGATACATCTGGCCCATAATTACTTTATATAAAGTCAAGTATATTTCTGTGGGCACCTATGGGACAGGCATGCCGGGGTATGCCTATTTTACCCACCTACAAATGGTAGAAAATACGTAGCACCTTAAAATGCATTGCGTATGCTGGGGTAATTGTGCTGTATATAAGACATAATCAAATAAGCCCCACTTTTACCTTGGGTGAAAATCTGGAGCTCATCTTTTACTAATTTCTCTCATCTAGTCCTCTCTAATTGTATTACCCTAGATTACGGTCACAATATTCCTTGGCTTGCATGTATCAGGAAATCTTTCATAGATTTGGGGATGCCACAATTTTTTAAATTCCCCTGACAAGATCAACAGTAACTCGAAGGCTCTAATCCATTCTTCGTTTCTTGATACAGTCATATAAACCATTCCAAAAAAAATTCGGAAATGGCTATGGTGAGTTATCGTATGGAGATTGCCTTTCCGGTTGGATCTGGCTCTTATCTGGAATGGAGACCTAATCCCGAGCATCATTTTTATTTAACACATTTTAGTTTAACTTTGTTCATTTGTTGGTTGTTCATCCTTTATAGGGTAGCTGGTTTTCATTCTTACCATGTTGTCCTTGTAACTATATTAGAAAGCAGTCATGTTTATATGTCATGCTTCTGTGTAGTTTTCATTCTGTTCCTAGGAAAAAAAATGTTATGTCCTATTTTACACTATTTTAGCTGTCGATCTTGGAAAGAGTCTTAAATCTTTAAAATGTTTATCATCTCAATTTGTTTGCCACGCCCTCATTAGTTTTATTCATGCAGCCATTAAGGTCAGGAAAGATATGTGCTAAATAATCTATGATTGACAGAAATTTTGTTTTGTATTGTTTATTTTAATATACCTTGAAAGAATTCTGCACTGCGCATTTTTAGCTCTTATGTTTTAGCAGTTTTAATCCTTTTAAACTTGATATTTTGTAATGTATTGTGTTTTGTGTCCCTCTGGAAATTGCTTTAGTATGGAGACGCTTCATGTTTTTTTCGTTTTATTGTACCCTGGTGAAATCTGGTTTTAATTACTTAAATTCACTTGTATTGTAACATACCAAAATGTTTTATGGATTTTTCACATTATTTGTATTTTACCTTTGAAGTCTTGCTGTTGTGTGCTAACTTTCTCCATTGTCTCGTAAATACGAGCCATTCACACATAGCACAAAATCAGACTAAGATAGTGGCTCATCTCATATATCTGGTTTTGGCTTGATGTATAGTTCAGTGACATTGAGACAGTCATGCTCCCCTTCACAATCATCATTTTCATGGTCTGGTGAAAGTAGCTGTGTACCAGTACTTATAATAGCGCAGCACTTGACAGTCACATAGCTACTTGTCAAATGCTGGTTTCTAGTCCTTGTCAACAACAGCTCGACTGAGTGAGGGACATTAACTGTTAACGGGTCACACATAACAATGTTTTCACACCTCTCTATGCTGACACTGACAGTCACCACTGCTTTAAAGCAACCTGGCAGCACAGAAGCTACAGGATCAAAAGAAGCAGAGAAATAGACTACATGCTTTCTGGTGCTTCTGTATAACTGTATAAGCAATGAGAGAGCATAGCCCTCTCTCTTAATGCCGAAAAGTGCAAATGACATTGTAATCAGGCATTCCCAGTGCTGGGGCACAAAGTTCTTGGAAGGCAACAAAGAAATTGTTATCCCAGGGTACAGGATTAGACACATTCTTGTGTGTCAGCCTCTATAAATGCTTGGTCACTTGGGAAAAGCTGTGTATCCACTGGTGATAGCAGCCCACCATCCCCCAAAACATCCTGACTTCTATCTGGGTAGTTGACAGATTAATTTTCACAATTGCCGAAATTTGTTCTTGTGATACTTTCCTTGCTCTTTTTTCAATGGGATTTCCGAGATACTGGACCCCTTTCTAACAGTATTGCAACTGGTTTGGGAATACTTTATGTCCATTCTCAGCCAATTGGTTCAACAATGCAATAGTATCATGCTTATAGGATTCTTCTGTGTTCGACCCCACCAGTAGATCATTGATATATTGGACCAGGTCTGAGTTACAAGGCATGACGAAGGTCTCCAGATTCTTCTTGAGAATCTGGTTACGGGTGGAGGGACTCTCAGTATTCCCCCTTGAGGGACTCCGCGCCATAACAAAACATGATTGCCAAACCAAAATGCAAGGAGGAACTGGCTGTTCTTGTGCAACAGTATAGAAAAGAAAGACTGGCACAAATCAATAACCGCGAACCACTCAGCCTCACATGGAATCTGAAACAAAATCACAGCTCGATTCAACATTGTTGTTCACTTTCCTCAGGTCCTGAATGATGCAATATTTCCTTCTTAACTTCTATAAGTCCATAACCAGTGAATTGCATGAACTCCCCATAATCTACTTTATAATTCCTTGTTGGATAATAGACTTGATTCTTGGAATAATTCCAGCAAGTGTTTCAAGTGTCAACTTATATTACAGTGTTCTTGGTTATTTAGCGTTTACTTTCACTGTGATTGGAACCAGTTCAACACCTCTAATCAAACCGATGTCCTTTCCTGAAAAATCCCTACCTCAAACCTGACCGCGTCTTTAAGGTCTGGTAGTAAGTCATTAATGGTCATTGTGGTAAACAATGCAATGTAAGAACCATAATTCACCATTTTAACGGCAACATCCTTATCATGCGTTTGCACGTCTACACCTTTCAGCGTACAATAGATGATACAGTTGATCTTGCAAAGGAGGTCCCTTCCCAAGAGACTCAATAGACTAGAATCACATACCATAAATCAGTGATTCTCCCAAAGGACCTTAATATCACAGATACTTCCATCATTTCGTGGGTTGTCATTTGTTTGTTAGCAACTCCTATAACTTGGATAATTTTTCCCAAGAGGGGTCGGTTTGGGACTTCTACTATTCTCAGAGTAGAACAGATAGCACCACTGTCGACCAAAAATGACAGGGTGGCCTTCACTTCACCATCTATGACTAGTCTACTCTGGTCTACCTCTAAGACTGGGCCAAGCACGCCCCCCTCAGGAACCGTAAGGCTGACTGATTGGAGCCATAGCTCTCAGATGTCTCAAACATGGGGTACTGTTGGAAGAGATTATTGTCTAATTTATTCAAATTCAAGTTTGGAACTTGACTAGAATTCGATCTGGGGCCATTCATATTTTGCTGTGTCATTGGGGGTTGTGCACCCTGTATCACTGGAGCTTGAGGTACATTGAAATTCTGCTTTCTCTATCTCTGCACATTTTACATCTGTACTGGGTTGATTTTCTTTTGTTTCACTAACCCTGAATTATGGAGCTGATTGGCTGGGTTAACCCCTTCGCTGCCAGGCCTTTTCCCCCTCCTGTGCCAGGCCTTTTTTTGCCTATTTGGGGCAGTTTGCGCTTAGGCCCTCATAACTTTTTGTCCACATAAGCTAACCAAGCCAAATTTGTGTCCTTTTTTTCCAATATCCTAGGGATTCTAGAGGTACCCAGACGTTGTGGGTTCCCTGAAGGAGGCCAAGAAATTAGCCAAAATACAGTGAAAATTTCGTTTTTTTCAAAAAAATTGGAAAAAGTGGTTGCAGAAGAAGGCTTGTGGTTTTTCCCCTGAAAATGGCATCAACAAAGGGTTTGCGGTGCTAAACTCAGCAGCTTCCCAGCTTTCAGGAACAGGCAGACTTGAATCAGAAAACCCAAGTTTTCAACACAATTTTGGCATTTTACTGGGACATACCCCAATTTTGCATTTTTTTGTGCTTTCAGCCTCCTTCCAGTCAGTGACATAAATGGGCAAGAAACCAATGCTGGATCCCAGAAACCTAAACATTTCTGAAAAGTAGACAAAATTCTGAATTCAGCAAGGGGTCATTTGTGTAGATCCTACAAGGGTTTCCTACAGAAAATAACAACTGAAAAAGAAAAATATTGAAATTGAGGTGAAAAAAACATCAATTTTTCTCTACGTTTTACTCTGTAACTTTTCCCTGCAATGTCAGATTATCGAAAGCAATATACCGTTACGTCTGCTGGACTCCTCTGGTTGCGGGGATATATAGGGCTTGTAGGTTCATCAAGAACCTGAGGAACCCAGAGCCAATAAATGAGCTGCAGCCTGCAGTGCGTTTTCATTCTATACCGGGTATACAGCAATTCATTTGCTGAAATATAAAGAGTAAAAAATTACTATCAAGAAAACCTTTGAATTTCCAAAAAGGGCACAAGATAAGGTGTTGAGGAGCAGTGGTTATTTGCACATCTCTGATTTCCGGGGTGACCATACTAGCATGTGAATTACAGGGCATTTCTCAAATAGATGTCTTTTTTACACACTCTCCTATATTTGGAAGGACAAAATGTAGAGAAAGACAAGGGGCAATAACACTTGTTTTGCTAACAGAGGTGTTTTTTGCGAAGTGCCTACCTGTAGATTTTGGCCTCTAGCTCAGCCGGCACCTAGGGAAACCTACCAAACCTGTGCATTTCTGAAAACTAGAGACCTAGGGGAATCCATGATGGTGTGACTTGTGGGGCTCGGACCAGGTTCTGTTACCCAGAATCCTTTGCAAACCTCAAAATTTGGCTAAAAAAACACATGTTCCTCACATTTCTGTGGCAGAAAGTTCTGGAATCTGAGAGGAGCCACAAATTTCCTTCCACCCAGCGTTGCCCCAAGTCTCCTGATAAAAATGATACCTCACTTGTGTGGGTAGGCCTAGCGCCCGCGACAGGAAACACCCCAAAGCGCAATGTGGACACATCCAATTTTTTGAAAGAAAACAGAGGTGTTTTTTGCGAAGTGCCTACCTGTAGATTTTGGCCTCTAGCTCAGCCGGCACCTAGGGAAACCTACCAAACCTGTGCATTTCTGAAAACTAGAGACCTAGGGGAATCCAAGATGGGGTGACTTGTGGGCCTCGGACCAGGTTCTGTTACCCAGAATCCTTTGCAAACCTCAAAATTTGGCTATAAAAACACATGTTCCTCACATTTCTGTGGCAGAAAGTTCTGGAATCTGAGAGGAGCCACAAATTTGCTTCCACCCAGCGTTACCCCAAGTCTCCCGATAAAAATGATACCTCACTTGTGTGGGTAGGCCTAGCACCCGCGACAGGAAATGCCCCAAAGCGCAACGTGGACACATCCCATTTTTTTAAAGAAAACAGTGCCTACCTGTGGATTTTGGCCTGTAGCTCAGCCGGCACCTAGGGAAACCTACCAACCCTGTGCATTTTTGAAAACTAGAGACCTAGGGGAATCCAAGATGTGGTGACTTGTGGGGCTCGGACCAGGTTCTGTTACCCAGAATCCTTTGCAAACCTCAAAATTTGGCTAACAAAACACCCTTTCCTCATTTCGGTGACAGAAAGTTCTGGAATCTGAGACGAGCCACAAATTTCCTTCCACCAAGCGTTCCCCCAAGTCTCCCGATAAAAATGATACCTCACTTGTGTGAGTGGGCCAGGTGCCTGCAACAAAATAAGGCCCAACACTTGAAGAGATAGAAGGGATAGCACAGCGAGTTTATAAGGGCATAATCTTTTATACATCTTTAGACGGACTCTGCTTTGGGGACCCACATAAGTGAGGTGTCATTTTACTTGGGAGACTGAGGGGAAAACTGGGGAGTAGGAATTTTGTGCTGGAGCGGTGATCCTACTAAGAAAAGTCAGGAAAATATGCTTTTTTATGCAAATTTTGAGGTTTACAGAGGAGTCTGGGTAAGAAAATGTTGGGGGAGCCACGCAAGCCACACCTCCCTGGACTCCTTGGGGTGTCTAGTTTTAAAAAATGTCTGGGTTTTGTAGGTTTCCCTAGATGAAGGCCGCACACAGGACCAAAAACATAGGTGGGCCCTCCCCCCCAAACACAGGTATTTTTGTAATATATCATTTTGATGTGTGCACATACGTCCGTGATGTGCCAAACACAAAAATTGTGAAAAGAAACACACTTAGGTTATGTGAAGAAGACCCCTCACCCACCAACCAAGTTGGTGGCATGCTTCATCATCGGGGTCCCACCCGAGGCACCTAGCGTGTCCCAGGTGTGCTGCGACGCCTAATTACAGCGGAGCAGGTTTTGTCATTTTTACCACACATACTTGTTGGATTTGGCACGAGGGTGAGTGATGGTTCAGTGGATCAAATGTTATTAACAAGAGATTTCACAAAAATGAAATGCACTGCTAATAACTGAAAGGCAAAAAACGGAACCAATGACTCACAGCTCGTGAGCTGTAAAGCCGCGACAAGGCACCAACCGCTTTACAGTCCATTCACACACCTTTCATACATGACACGCACAAGACCATTCACACCGCCAGCCACGGGCCCAGCACATTACAACACTCACATCGACAGACCGCGCCACTCAAGGGCCCATCACTTACATACGCCCACATGCCTGATACAAGAATCACACCAGCTGATGGGAGTGTGGACTGCCGTTTGGCTGGCACCGCCAGCCAAGCGCCACCCCATGCACACCGCCAGCCAAGCGCCACCCCAAGCACACCGCCAGCCAAGCGCCACCCCACGCACACCGCCAGCCAAGCGCCACCCCAAGCACACCGCCAGCCAAGCGCCACCCCAAGCACACCGCCAGCCAAGCGCCACCCCACGCACACCGCCAGCCAAGCGCCACCCCACGCACACTGCCAGCCAAGCGCCACCCCACGCACACCGCCAGCCAAGTGCCACCCCACGCACACCGCCATCACTTTTTTTGTTTATAAACAACAAAGAAACAACTAATTATAAAATAAGCACAAAACTACAAACACAAAAGCTCTAACTAAATACATGACAGAGATGCCAACCGTGAAACATATGAAAATATAAAACAGACAGCTTACGCTCACGGTATTTCCCAGAATTTTTTGGGGGAATGGTAACTTCTATAACAGCCGGGCACACACAGCCCAGGCTTTGAAGGGCATTCGGGGCAGTACATCCGGCTCTCCCTCCGGATTAATCTCCGGGCACATACTCTACATTTCTTTGTGGGCAAGTCTTTTTTGGGAGTGGGAGGAATGTGATCTGGAAAGTGCCGATCTTTCAATCTAGCCACATCCTCCACCACTTCTACTCTAGGAACTCTTGCCCGTTCCCCCACAATAAGGCTTTCTATCACCGACTCCTGAAATTTAACAAATGTCATCCTTGACTCAGGTGAACAATCCTTGTATAAAATAAAGGCATTCAAAGTTGCCAAATGAAATAAATGTTGGGGCTACTTTTTATACCACACATAAGACTTACGAAGAGCAGTGTAAGGTTCCAACCTCTGATCTACTCTATCAACACCACCCATGTACCTATTGTAGTCCAAAATGCACGCAGGTTTGCGCACTTCCGCATCCTGACCCCAAACAGCCACAGGGGAAGTACTCTCATCATGGATGGTCGATAGCATGTACACATCCCTCCTGTCTGAAAATTGCAGAGCTAGCAGCTCATTATTCCGCAAGCCACTGCACTGTCCCCTCTCAAGTTTTTTACAGACAAGCCCCCTTGGATAGCCTTTCCGGTTAGAATGGATTGTGCCACAAGCAACAGTGTCCACCCTAAACAACTCCTTGAACAACTGCACTCCAGTGTAGAAATTATCTGCGTACAAATGGTGACCTTTGTTAAACAGCCGTCTAGCAAGTTCCCACACAATTTTTTCGCTAACTCCAAAAGTGGCCGGAAAACCAGGAGGGTTAATACTGGAATCCCTACCAGTGTAGACCCGGAAATTATACACATATCCTGTACTGCTTTCTGACAGCAGATACAATTTAATCCCATACCGTGCCCTCTTACTAGGAATGTACTACTTAAAAACTAAACGCCCCTTGAAAAGGACCAAAGACTTGTCCACACTTATCTCTTTGCCTGGAACATAGACCTCTGAAAACCGATCCACAAAATGATCAAGGACAGGCCTAAAAAGGCGGTCACAATCAGGGTGATCTTGTGGCAAGGCTAAAGCATTGTCCACAAAATGCAGCATACGAAGAAGAAGCAAATACCGATTACGTGTCATAGTTGCAGGAAATATAGCAGTTGCCATCAAGGGACTAGTAGACCAATAAGAAGCCAGTGACGGCTTCCTGATCAACCCCATCAAAAAAGACAAACCTAAAAACCTTTTCATCTCTTCCAGATATGTGGGAACCCACTGAGTAGCTCTAGACTGAGGCTTAAGTCTGGCAGCGTTGTCCCGCAAATATTGCTCTGCATACACATTTGTCTGCTCCACAATCTCTTCCAAAAATACATTGTCTATAAACAAGTGAAAGAAATGGACAGGCAAAAAGTTTTCCGTATTAACTCTACACCCTGGGAGACCAGTAAATGCAGGTAACTGTGGCTGCTCCATGTTTGGGGCAATCCGGGTGTCAGGTCTTCTAATGGGAAACCCTTCAGCCCCAGGCTGCTGCACTCTTGGCACATCAATGTCCTCCTCTAACACAGGCCCTTCATCTGCACTGAGAGTAGCTTCCTCATCAGAAGAATACTCTCGGACAGAAAACTCACTTCCAGAATCTCCTGCTTCCTCCTCTGCCTCAGATGCAGAGTCAGTGTCGTAATCATGGTCTGAAGACGACTCAAAGAGCATGCGAACAACCTGCTGAGCGGTCACTTTGCGGCTAGCCATGATCCTAACAACAAATGGATTGCCAACAACAACTAGCACTAAAATAAGTAATAAACAAAGTGTAGCTTTATCACAAAGAGTTATGTACTACAAAAAACTATACCACTCACTTGCCTGAAAAAGCTACTCACCAAGCAACTACTCTGCACAGACACAGCAATCACCAATGATATCCCACTAAAATGAAAAAAGAAAAAAGCAAATTAGACATATGACAACACAAACATCACTGTGCTGAAATCTAAGGACAATGACAAACACACAATACTGCATTTAGTACACCACCTACAAACATGTCATTCATGCATGTCAACAATACTCCTTTGGAGTAAATTGCTTTCACTTACCTAAAACATGCAACTATGCAAACCGCAGGACAACTACTGCCAAAACCGCAAAGATCCACAGCAAAGGAAGCAAAAGCGTTGAACTAGAAGAAAAAGAAGAAATAAATTGTTATAATCACAAATACAAATACTTTGCCAGTTGACAAACACCCCACCACCAAGAACTTAGAAGTTGTCCCTGGTACCTAAGTGGATCCTGCCCCCCTCGGGGGTAGACGGGCGTAAAAAAATTGGCCAATCTGCCCCCAAGGGGGGCAGAAATGGGCATCACCTCTGTGCCCCCTTTAGGGGGCGACCCTTCCCAAAGGGGGCACCCCCAGCATAACACAAAACAAAACAAAAAAAAAATATCCCTCCTTGGGGGCAGATGGGCCTACAAAAATAGGGGCAGAGATGGCCAATACGAACTTTCCCCACTTTAGGGGGGCGACCGTTGCCCAAGGGGTGCCCCCAAGCACACACCACACACACACACACACACCACACAATCCCTGGCGCCTAGTGTGCTTCCACCCCCCCGGGGGCCAGATCGTCCAAAAAATGGCTGGTCTGCCATCGGGGAGGGCCGAAACAGAAAAAAAAAAATAGCCCCCCAGGGGAGCGACCCTTGCCCAAGGGGTTGCCCCCAAAATAAACAATAAAAACAAAATCCGTGGTGTCTAGTGGATTTCGCCCCCCCCCCCCTTGGGGGCAGATCAGCCCAAAAATTGGCAATCTGCCCCGGGGGGGGGGGGGGGAATACTAAAAAAATAGCCCCCCAGTGGGGCGACCCTTGCCCAAGGGGTCGCCCCCAAAAGAAACTTTACAATAAAAATAAATCCCTGGTGTCTAGTGGATTTCGCCCCCCCTGGGGGCAGATTGGCTGAAAAAAAGGCGATCTGCCCCCAGGGGGGGCGAAACACTAAAGAAATTGACCCTGGTGGGGGCAACCCTTGCCCAAGGGGTTGCCCCCAAAATAAACAATAAAAACTAAATCCCTGGTGTCTAGTGGATTTCGCCCCCCCCCCCTTGGGGGCAGATCAGCCCAAAAATTGGCAATCTGCCCCCGGGGGGGGGCAAAATACAAAAAAAATAGCCCCCCAGTGGGGCGACCCTTGCCCAAGGGGTCGCCCCCAAAAGAAACTTTACAATAAAAATAAATCCCTGGTGTCTAGTGGATTTCGCCCCCCCCTGTGGGCAGATCTGCCGAAAAAAAGGCGATCTGCCCCCAGGGGGGGGGGGGGTGAAATACTAAAAAAAATTGCCCCCCGGGGGGGACGACCCTTGCCCAAGGGGTCGCCCCCAAAATAGACACACAAAATAAAATCCCTGGTGTCTAGTGGTTTTCGCCCCACCCCCACCCCCGGGGGCAGATCCGCCGAAAAATCTGCAGATCTGCCCCCGGGAGGGGGGGACAAATACTAAAAAAAATTGCCCCCCAGGGGGGCGACCCTTGCCCAAGGGGTCTCCCCCAAAAGAAACCTAATGCAAAAAATCCCTGGGGTCTAGCGGAGATTCCTGCTCCACGATCGGGGGGCCTGCCCGCGATCGTGGAGCAGGAATCTTGTGAAAACAGGCACAGGGGGGAAGGAAAAACCCTTTCCTTTCCCCCGTGTCTGTTTTCCCCCCCCCCCCTCACCCCCCAAAAACGGAAAGGACTAACCTGTTGTGTCCTTTCCTCCTCGCGCGCTGGAAACAAATGGCTTCCAGTGCGCCCGGCAACGCTAGATGACGTTGGCACGCTGTGCGCGCGCTGATGTCTTCGGATTTCCGGGGGGGGGGTCGGGGGGGGAAGGGGAAGGGCTTCCCCTTCCATCCCCTCCTTGGGGGGGAGGGGGGTGCACGGGGGCGCGCTAGCGCTCCCCCAAGTTCCCCTGTGCCTTGGACGAGGTGACCTCGTCCAAGGCACAGGGGAACTGTAGCCTTGGGCGAGGTCACCTCGTCCAAGGCACAGAAGCGGTTACAGTGGCTTTCCCTCTTCCAATCCCCTACCTTGTTACAATAATGACAAGGGTTTGCCTTAATGAGACTACCCACATCCATTCCTGTACTTGGGTCAATTGGGATACCTCAACCTCTACCCTGCACCACAGTAGAACCCTGCTGATACTCTCCTTGCATATTGCGAACATTCCCCACAAAAGGCAGGATCTGACTACTTCTTTGAGCAGCCTTCATCTGCACAACCATTAACCTCTCCTTCAGTTCCTTTTGTTTCATCATTATGATATTTTACATATCTCAAAATGTCATCAACTGATTTATTCTGCCAACAAATCAAATGCTGCTAAATCATCAATGCTAATTTCAGGCCTCATTCCTGTCACAACCCTCTACACAAAATGTCCCACATCCTTGACTCATGTTCTTCCATTCCTTTACACTGCTTGAATGCCTGTGAAGTCTCTCTTTGTAAGCATGAATTGACTCCGTACGTTTTTGAGTCATTCTGACAATTTTGATCCAATCAGTATCTTAAGCCAACACCTTTGACTTTAAAAATGTCATCACCTGGTAACACTCACCAACGAAGAAGGGCCTTTTGTCACTAGGCTCCTCAGCAGTTTGGGCTCAGGCAATTCAACTTCTATCTTACATACTGCCCACAAGTCACTCGGAACCACAATGTCGAACAGAGTATTCAAATCGACCAACAACACTTGTGAAATCTTGACAAATCGCTCAACCTGCTTGTACCACTCTATTACCTTTCACCTCAGATTCAGAAAATCAATAGTGGATCACTCCTACTCAAAGGCACATGAACGTAACCTCCACTTCTCTCAGATGGAAATTTGACACACTCACCTTTCCTGTTACAGGAGGAAGTGGTCCCCCTCTCTGTTTCCCTAGTTTGTTTGTTCCCATTTATCTAATTCATTCCATTCCATTTGTAAATGTGCTGAATTAGCTCTTTGATTTGTATTTTCATCCCTGAAGTTCTCATACAGGTTATGCCTTCTTCACTAATGCATACAGAGTAACTCCTCTGCAATGCTTCGGTCTTATTCAAGTCTATCACATATCTTTGGGCCAACTCAGACAACTTGTAATACACCTGTCCTGCACATCTGGTAAGAGCTTTACACATAAATGCAATCTCATTTTCTTGGTAAGAATCTAAATGATCCATTTCAAGATTCACTAATAATCACGTCCAATTCCAACTTCAGTTTAGCCACATCCACCAGGTTCTTTCTCATAGGTGTCTGAATCATTCCCTGACTCAACTCGAACTCCCACAATCACTTGAAGGAGTATTGGTATTAAAAGCCTTCTCCCACTCGTTTATTTCTTTAGTAACAAGAGTCAGTGACAACACAGGGTCCTTAGCCATTTTCCCATCTACATGGGTACTGCTATTAACATTTAAAGGTGGCTCCCATATAGATGTACCAGAAGTTGGCAATCTCTAATATTTACCTATTGGAATGCAGTCTGTAATGTTCAAAGTCGAATCAGCACTTGCCCCACATGGATAACTTGGGACTAGAGGAACAAATCCTTCCACATCAGGGCTCGCAGCAGCATTACCTGAAGAACCTGTTGCACTGGGGACAGCTAAATTATAAGTTGTCTTTCTTGGGAAATCAGGTTTATACATGGAGACCACAAGACCAATAATAACTGTTACAATAAGAGCAGCAGCCATGTTTGGGGTAATAGGGTTAGCAGGAACACAGATTCTTCAACCTGCTCCCACTGGTTCATGATGCACTTTTAACGGAGTAACCCCCACTGAACTAGGATTCATGTTTATTGGGACAGTAGCTAATTTGTGATTCCCACCACCATTAGTGTTGTTTCCACTCTCCACTTGAGTCTCATTATTTGGAGATGGACGTTCTGACAATGAGACATCTAGAAGGCTATTACACAAATCCCTACTGATGATCTCACTCATATGATCTGCCTCTTTTCCTTTTCCATTTTTTGTGTTAATATCTTTTGTCTTTTATTCTCTCCCTCAAATGCTTCACTAGTTAGGGTTGATAAAATCTAGCTCCCTCTATCATGCCAGTTCTCCATTTCGTTTGCATCCTATCTAGCATCTGCATAAGTGTGCACTGCTCTTCGAGCTCATCCCTGATATATGGCTTTCTCACTAGCATGGGCAGCATGTTCTCAAGCATTTAATGCTTCATACCATGCAGGCCTAGAAGGTAGTTTTATCTTGTATACTTCTCTTCTCAATTTTTCACTAATTATCAGATTAAATGTGCCACAATGCGGAAATCTCAATGCACATTCCTTCTCTATGATTTTTAGCCACTGACCAAGCTAAATACATGTGTGTGTAACCCTCCATTTATTGCCATTTAATGACCTGGGGTACCTTCTGATGGTGCCTCTTCCCCCTCCCTACTCGGCAGAGAGACACCTTATATAAACATAGAGAATACATTAGCTGCCAAAACGGGTTCCATTTGTTCCTCAATCTGAGGTGTTTGTGTGACAGGGCATAATGCTGAAAGCTGGCTCCACTGTAAATTGATCACATCACAGCATGATTCCTGCCTGACTTTGCCTTCAGAAGAAATTAGGAAGTCAGGAATGCCTAGACTCTACCAGCCCACACATGCGCAGAGCATTGATCTGAGCGGGGGTTTGCTGAGTCAAGGCTAGTTGTTTAGCTATTTTAGCAAAGCCAATAGAAGCCCTTGTAGAATTCTGCTTAGAGGTCATGCAAGGGTAACAAAAATACCAAGAAACTACAGTATGCGCAAATGAAAGTGATTGAGTTTATACACAAAGTAATAAGCAATATTATCTGCAGAGAACAATTTGCTTTTCCCCCAACTAGCGTTAAATAGCCCTGATTCCATGAAAGATAAGCAGGCCAGTACTATGATCCCATTTTCCTGCTTTATTAAATGATAGACTAGTCAAACGAAAGAGCATGACATTTGCTAGCAGCTAAGTGGGAGTAATCAGGTGCACTGGCTCACTGCAGAGCCAAGGGTCTGTTTTTTGCTTTTTTTGTGCTTTTTTTTACCCAAGGAATCTAAAGTTCGTAGTATAACTAGACATTTCTCCAACTTAATGCAGTAACTTTAGACAGAACACATTAGAAACAGAGAGGGCAATATCTGGTCAACTTTTCCCACTTGTACTCTGTAAAGTACATGCATTAATTCTGAGAAATCCTGAGAAGCAACTTAGGGGGTGATTCTAAGTCCGGCGGGCGGCGGAGGCCGCCTGCCAGACTTCCCCCACCAAAATACCACTTCGCGGTCGAAAGAACGCTGAGGGTATTTTGGGATTTGCCCTGGGCTGGCGGGCGGCCGCCAAAAGGCCGCCCGCCAGCCCAGGGCAAATCAACCTTCCCACGAGGACGCCGGCTCAGAATTGAGCCGGCGTAGTGGGAAGGTGCGACGGGTGCAGTGGCACCCGTCGCGTATTTCAGTGTCTGCAAAGCAGACACTGAAATACTTTGTGGGGCCCTCTTATGGGGGCCCCTGCAGTGCCCATGCCATTGGCATGGGCACTGCAGGGGCCCCCAGGGGCCCCGCGGCACCCCCTACCGCCATCCTGTTCCTGGCGGGAGACCGGCCAGGAACAGGATGGCGGTAGGGGGTGTCAGAATCCCCATGGCGGCAGAGCGCGCTCCGCCGCCATGGAGGATTCTGCAGGGCAGCGGGAAACCGGCGGGAGACCGCCGGTTTCCCGCATCTGACCGCGGCCGAACCGCCGCGGTCAGAATGCCCTGCGGGGCACCGCCGGTCTGTCGGCGACCGCCGGGGTCAGAATGACCCCCTTAGTTCCCAGAATGCAGTATGCAAAAGTAATATGTTGCACGTAAAAAAACTCTAAGAAAAATGAATGTCTTGAGTTACCCTGGACTTACTAAGCCACACAAGGTGGCTTTGCATGGCTTAGTAAATCTTGCAGGAAACTTAGGCCCTCATTATGACCGTGGCAGTCTTAATACAGCCAGGGTCGCGGTTGGACTGCCACTAGTGCCACATTATGACCACGGCAATAGCACGGCAGTCGGACCACCAGCACCGCAGCTTTTCTGCCAAAGGATGGACTGGCGGTCATAATCCACCATGGCAGCACTGCTTAAGCAGCTGGCTGGCAGAGATGGGGTGCAGGGGGCCCCTCTGGCTAGCCCCGTCATGAAGTTCACTCTCTGCTTTACAGACAGTGAACATCGCAATGCACTACAGCATTGCCGCCGGATCTCATATGAAACGGAGACAATGCTGTAGGCCGTTTCCCCCGCCTGCTGACCCAGTGGGAAACTCATAATGGGGCCCACAGGGAGGTGGCCGCCCTGGCGGCAACCTGCTATTCGGAACTTCGGCGGACTGGCTTTTCCACTCACCAAAGTTGTAATTGACCCCTTAGTGTTGCCTTCTGCCACCTTGTGTGACACAGTGGCAACCCAAGTTCTTTGTAAATCTGGACCCCAATATTAGAAAAATCCTTGTTTTATGACAGGACCAGAGCCATGTTTTTTTGATTTTCTGAAGCATATTGACAATGGTCATGCAAGAGAAAACATGCAGAGAGAAGAGCTGTGTTTCCAATCTGCTGATCTCAGAATAGTCTCCAGCTTGGCTCCATCCAAAAAGCTCTAGATAGAATTGCCCCTTAAACAGTGCGATGTCCAAAAATCCTACGCATACCCCTGCATGTTTCATAATTCCTTTACCCAGAGGATCAATGATGTGGAAGACACTGAGGGGGTTATTCTAACTTTGGAGGAGTGTTAATCCGTCCCAAAAGTGACGGTAAAGTGACGGATATACCACCAGCCGTATTACGAGTTCCATAGGATATAATGGACTCGTAATACGGCTGGTGGTAAATCCGTCACTTTTCCGTCACTTTTGGGACGGATTAACACCTCCTCCAAAGTTAGAATAACCCCCTGAGTCATTCGATTCTCGAAAAGAAATCAATAACTGGGAAAAATAGAGCATTTGCAATTTTTGAGTCATATTTTAATACTCTTTTAGACATTTCCCAATAGACAGTTTAGGATGGCATTTTGAGGTAATTGAAAAAAAAACTGAAAACAAATATTTTCTTGTTAATACATAGAGTGGTCTAACTCACAATACAGTTAAGTAACTCTGAATGTGGTATTGGTAACTTTGCTGCTAGTTCTTTAAATGCAATGTCTTCATTGCCTTCCCATGAAAAACATGACTAAACATAAGTAAAGCATCCCACAGAGAAAGACTGGCACGCTTGTGGAGGTCTTCTTCCCGCCTCAGGATCAGAAACTACATTCACTCTTGTGAGACACCGCAACTTATTCCTCCTACAAGAAGTCAACTGGATCTTAGGACTCAGTGAGAAGTGTGGTAATTGGATTAATTCAACATAAACTCACAACATGTGAAACATAAACATATTTAAACACCATTTGACCACAAAATCAAACACCAAACTGAATAAAGTTTCAAAGCTTTATTATAACCACAATGTTAGTGTAAAATAAATGGTGTGGAAAACTAAGTTACACACATACATGAAAACCATAGACTGACCAAAACGTCTAAAAAGATTAAGCTTACTGAACATCAATACTATTAAGCACTCCAAGAGAATAACACAAATTAACAAAACTATAATATGCACATTGAGTTCAGATTTCAAAGCAGATAATGGTGACATCACTAAATAATCAAAATTAATTTAATAACAATGAGTTTTAAGAGCTGGGCCATCCCTATCTCTAATTCGAATTTGAATTCCATGTGTGAGGACAGGCTAACTCATGAGGGCAAAACAAAAGAAAAGAAAATAATTTGGAAAGTCATCTAACTAGGCTAACTCACTGTAGAAATACACTGGTGTAATCATCAAAGCTGACAATGAAACAAGAAACCACATTTAGATTAACCTCTCCTTATGGGACAGTTGACTTAAAAGTTTTGTCAAGACAGAGCATTCACTCTTTCTCAGCATCTGTAGATGGCAGTGTCAGGGCAGTGCAAAACATGAGCTGCACAAATGACAGGTCAGCAGTTCAGAATTGATGGGGCACATTTGTACTCAACAGCATAAGTAATGGGACATACAAGACTAAAGGAAACTCATAACATAAAGATTAAGGGCCCAATGTACTAAAAAGTGGTGCAGCGCCATGCTGCGTCACTTTAGAAACACAGGGACGCGCTGAATTTATTAGAATAGGGTACACCCATGCATTTCCCCCTGCCTGGCACTACATTGAGCTGCCTAGTGCCAACGCATGCATCCTTGCACATGTCTGCGTTGAGGGGCTTAATTGTTTATGTGCAGGAAGTGTTCGCTTCCTGCACATAAACAATCACTAATGGCAGCACACACAGAAGTTCCAAAGCGTCCTTTTGAAATGATTATTTATGTGCGGGGAGGGACACCTTTCCGCATATAAACAATCTTTTCTGTCATTTGTGGCATTTTGCAGAATGCAGCACACATAGAAAAAGCAAAAAACTAGGAGGAATAAAAGTATTCTTCCTTGTTGCGCCTTGCTAACGCCACCCCTGGGGTGGTGTTAGATTTTGGCACTGCCTCAGGTTTACGTAAGTCTCAGGCAGAGTGAAAATGCAATGGATGTTGCTGTGGCACTCCCACAGCAACCCCCATTGCACGCCCCTTCCATGCAAAGTACTGCGTGTGAAGGGGTCATATTTACAAGGTGGCGTTAAGTAACAAAAAGTGGCTTAATGCCACCTTGTAAATATGGTGCAAGCCATAGCACCACTGGAGCATCACGCAAAGTGACACTCTAGTGGCGCTAGGGCTCATAAATATGCCCCTAAATATGGCAGAAGGATTAAAGAGGAACAGGAGAATTCTGACAGACTCACTAAAAGCTTCAAAAGTCTCTCCCTATCTAGGAATGTCCACATGCTTCCGATTGGTCCTCCAGGGGGGTCATATTGCACACAATACCAATATCCAATTAGGATTCTAGATATACATCACGTTTGCAGCTATTCCAGATTTTCTTAGGGAAGATGCTTAGTCATCTCGATTAATTCATATTGTTACGTCAAAATATAACATTTGCTTGTTGATTGCAACTTTGGGATTCTTTCCCATAGCTCACAGGATGATTCTAACATTTCAGACTCATCTAATGCTCATAACATACTTCATTTCTATTATTCTTCTAAGAAAATACTTTTAATATTAATTAATCTCAGTAGTTCACTCAAATACAAATGCACAATATCTTTCATGTCAAAATGTGATGTCAAATACGAATAGAGGTCACATTGTCCACCATATTTCAAGCATGCACATTTTACACTTCATGTTAATTTATCTGTTGGGCTTTTAAATGAAGGTTTGTAATCTGCCATATGCTAACTCCTATGCCACTAATGTAGCAGTACTTCCTCTGATGGCTAAAGGACATTTTCATTTACAATGAGACAGCTCAAAGTCTTGTAGTATGATGACGCACAGGTCTAGGTCTACAGTAATTTAAATTCTCTTCATAGTCTTGTAATATCTGTTTCTCATATTTTCAATTTAAATCACTCCCCTCCTCTGTTTATTCTTTGACCTTTGCCTCTTCCAAAAAATGTAAGCCTTGTAAAATTCAAGTACACAAAGTATGCACACTGTCACAATCGATTGAGGTTTCAGGATCATTCTCACAAATCCATTTCCCAAAACTTTAGAGAATCCTTCACCTACTGTTTCCCACATGTTTGTCTGTTTCAGGTCATTGAAGTAACTTTTTTGATTTGTCAGATTAGAAAGGTATCTTTTTATCTCTTTACTGTTATCAGATATGTAAGTACAGCAGTGTTGTGTCTTTAAAACTCAAAAGACCCTGCCTTCCTTCACTAAAAGGATGACTAACGTAAGGCAATTCTGCAAAACCACTGATCTTATCACAGCCATTTCTGTGCCCATTAGGCACATTGCACCTGCAAAATTAGTTGACATTTTATCGATAATGGTTGATAACTTCCTTATCTTAATGTCATTTAAGATCACACCTATTGATGGAATCAAAGCTCCAAAAATATCTCTAGTAATATCTGAACCACTTGCTCCTCTTTTAATCTTCATCTTAACTCTCTTATTCCCTGCTGGATTGTCAATGTTGTCTACTTGGTAGATCTTCAGAAAAATCACTCCTAAATAGCATGTGCCTTACCAACCTTTCGGTAATCTGTAAGAAGCATTCTTTCCACAAATGTAATACACACCAGGCACAACAGGGTCTTGTCCATTTAACATAAAATCCCATACATTCTTAAACAAAAACACATTTCTGCACTTACTCGTTCCTACAAACTTATTGTCAGTTTTTGATTGTGGCTTATATATACAAAGCTTCCCTACATGTTGCCAATCTAAAGCTATGTGCTCTTGTGTGTTAGGCATGTTATAAGCAGATTTTTTTTGTAATTATGTGAAACTATGCCCTTATCTATCTTTTCTTTCATTGCTTTTCTTCTGTCATTGCCTTGATTGATGAACTCCTTCTCTACTTGTGTAGATTACATGTTAGGTTATTTCTGTGTGCATATGCTGTTCTAAACGTTACTGTAGGTTCAAAGAACCCACCTACTATGTCTATGTTTTTAGCCTTTGCATCGCTGCACAAATGTTGATTAATGGGAACAAAAGAGAAAACGAGGTCAAAGTTTGAGTAAAAATACTAAATGTACTCTTGAGTGTAAAAACGTGTTAACAGTAAGCTGTAACTAATACTATAAGTTAGTGGTAAGCTGTGATGTGTGATCCCTTCTTGTACTGATGAAGGAATCTGTGTGCACATATAACAGTCACGCACATTTATTGTATCCAAATACCCGTACAGCAAACTACAATAAATATTGGAAGACAAATCTCCCTTTGTGTCATCTAAATGAAGCAATCCCTTATCCTTATGTAACTTATCCTGCTCAGATGGGGGTTTTCCCTCCACTGGAGTTACTGTGCTTTGCATAACTTCTTTCACTGCAACACTCAACCCTGCAATCAATAAAATGCACACAATCATACATAATGTAACTAAACCAATGCACACATATTTATATTTAGTATGTTTACCCTGTCCTGGGTTCATGGCTTCTGTAGAATAAGATAGGGAAAAAGAAATGGAAAGATTCAAAAGCAACAGCAAACAGAAATCCAATCCTAATTGGCTATTCAAAAGTTTTTCTGCACCTATTTACACAGTTCTTGATCTTCTAGAAAGTTCATCAAGTTTCAACTAAAGGTTCTCAAAATAGTTCAAAAAGGTTTGTCTTCAATACATCACAGTCTGATCACTTATTGTCACTTCCAGTGTATAGTGTCTCTGTTGATCAATTGGCAAGGGTATTTCAAAACTCAGTTGTAATTTCCAGTTCCAGAACGTTTAACTGAATTCTCATGGTCAAAACAAAAAACCATAAACTTGTTCTCTCATTCATTTGCAACAAGATAGGTCCATTCAGGTGAAGAGTATTTGTGGCTTGGCACGCTTTTCCATTTTGTTCTCCTCACAGCACAAACTTCATCTTCATTTTGATTCAACTCTTCAACTAATTCTTTTATAGTTGTGAGTTTATCAGCGACCAAGTCAGGTACAGACACAGGCCATTGATTGCCTTTTGCAGTTCACTTTTCAGGTGTGCCTGGACTCACAACATTTGCTGTGTTGGCAGAAGTCAGTTGGCTTTGACTTTGATCTCCTGCGTCTTCATCTACATTCAGAATGCTTACATTTTCACCATCTCGCATGAGTTCTGCTAAAGTCTCTTGTTCAGTCTTCACAGCTTGGCCAATCTGAACCCCTTCTTCTTCTACATTCACTCTTAGAGAATCAGACCCTGTGTTTTCAAGAAGACATGGTACTTTGCGTGTGTAGCTTGCATGAATCCAGTTTGGAAGACCAGCACACTTCACAGCTGTCACCAAGGTGATTTGATACAGTCCTTTTCACCTTGACTCTAGACAAGTCTTCCTCACATGTTTTTTGATAAGCACCCATTCACCAGCCTTCAAGCTGTTGCACTGTTATTGAGCCATTTGAACAGTTGCTGCTTCAACCTGATGAGATAAAGAGTGAACCACATCAGCCAGACCTTTGCAATAATCCAGCACTAGGTCAACTGCTCACTAGTGCATTGGCAGGTATTGCTGGTAACCCCATTGCACAGCCTATAAGGATTTCATGTGGCAACAATCCTGCCTTCCTGTCAGTGGTACACATGCTCATCAGAACAAGTAGTAATGCATAAGGCCATTTCAAAGTTGTAGAGGCACAAACATTTGCCAATAGAGCTTTTAGTGTTCCATTAATTTGTTCCACCAATCCAGATGCCTCTGATCTGTAACTGCAGTGCAATTCAATTTTTACTCAGTGTTCAGTGCTGCACACAGCAACTTTATGATCTCGTTATTAAAATGAGTTCCTCGATCTGACTCCAAATAAGTCGGGAAGCCAAACCTTGGTATCAGTTCCCTGGGCAGCAGCTTGGCTACACTAAGACTGTAATTCCTACGGGTTGGATTAGCTTCTATCCAATGGGAACCATGCACAGAATTACCGGAATATACTTCAATCCATTACAGGCAGGCATTTCAACAAAATCAAGTTGCATTCTATTAAATGGACCTCCCAATATGACTACATGGCTCAAACTAACCACAGTGCATTTTCCCACATTCATTTGTTGACATGTAATACATCTGTGACATACTGCTTCTACGATTAACCTAAATTGGGCTTATACCATGTCTGTTTAATTGTGCAAATCATTGCATCTCTGCCGAGATGAACTTGACCATGGTAATATCTAGCCATTGAGGCCAACAAACAATCTGGCAACATGACTTTCCCTTCATTTGAAATCCATACATCATCTTCCTCTCCTTGTATACAACCTGCTCTACTCCAACTCCTGCATTTTTCCTCTTTTACCTCTTCCTGCAATCTCTTAATTTCATCCCAGGTATCAACCACTGACATTAGGAATCTTTGATTTGTCTCACCGGTGTCACTTCCACCACCCACCACTCTTCATTGAAGGTGATGCAGTGGAGTGCACAAGTATCTGGCAATTTGATCAGCATAAGCATTGCCCAATGAGACATAATCATTTGATCTCTGATGTGCAGTACACTTTATAACTTACCTCAGACAATTGCAATGCATTTAATAGACTGTGGATTCTATAACCATTTCCAATGGGTGATCCTAAAGAGGTCATAAAACTACTCTGGTGCCATAACTGCCCAATGTCGTGGTCCATACCAAGTCTATATTGGCTATCTGTGAATACTGTCACTTTAAGGTGCTCAGATATTGTTGTAGTTTGGACTCTTGCTCTAGGCAAGACTCCTGGTTAAAGGATGACAGTACTTTTGTTTGTAGTCAACTACGTCTTTCCTCAAACAAGTCGCAACTGTTGCCCCAACCTTACCGGCTCACTAGCAGCACCTCACCAGAAACACAATAGTAAAAGGTGATTTGTGGCAGCTTTTACACATGGACTCGAGAGAGAGACATCTCAGGTAGTGTTGTGGTTAAACAGAGATTACCCCTTTCTCACAGATATATCATGTCTCATACAAACACAGGCAATGACAAAGATGCAGTAAAGTTTCAATAGTTTTTATTCAACATAACTGCAATTTGCGATAAGTTGCATGGACTGCAATGATTAGGATAATGAATAATGCAAGAAAAAGAATTGTGAAGACGAGAGTCATTATTACAAAGACCCCCACCATCTTGCAATGCATAGAAAAGACATATGAGATGTAATATGCCCTAATACCCTAATGTGAAAGGCCTAACCTCCTACCTAAAGGAGAGCTGGGTTTGTTAAACCTAATCTGCCAATGCCATGTCCATGAGAGGAGCCCCCAACCCTCGTTACCTTGGAATGAGGTCTCTATCTCAGACTCCACAGGGACATGAAGACTGGGTCAGCGTCAAGACGACTGCAGCATCGATATCAGCGATGGTGGCGATGCCCTCTGTTCGGAATCCCTCTGATTATCTGTCTAAAGTGCGATATATTTATACAGATCTTCAAGGACCCCTGACGTAGGTGTGTTCCCAAACAATATATAACAGACATGCTTGGGACGGCAATTAATATAAACAATCCCTCGAAAGTATAGAGAGGGAAAATCCCTAAGTGTGAACACCTACTGTTTGTTTGTCTTTGGTGCTTGATCTTGACGCCTTAGCGCGGTGACACTGATAATGTGACTCATAGCAAGTGGCCTAACTCTAAACAAGGCAGCTATTTTAGAAGAAATAAATAATTAAATGTGCTAAGACAGAGCAAGCTAAGTAGGTTAAAAGTCACTAGGTGACGGGGGCACGAGTCTGCAAGCCAAAGGCTAAGCTAACTCCTATTATCCCATTAAAATGAAGTAGGATTCACTACACCCTCCACATTGCCATAACAGGTATGACGAAGGTATAGGAACCCAAACGCTAAAATTGCACTGAACTAAAAGCTAAAAGCATAAAAACATCAGCTAAAAAAATCTTTAAAATATGTTAAAAAGATAATAAAAACAATGTCACTAAAACACATACAGAGATGTTAATGTCAACCATGACAAGCACAGCTTGCCAAAGCAAGTTAATTGAAGTGTACAATTTTAAAACGGGAATGGTAAATCAAATCATCAAATTATGTTCTGTACGCATGATCTTGAAGAGTGTCATCGAAGTCACCAACCAAGGACCTAAAAAAGGAGCATGCTTTTGTAACGACAACCAATTCAGCTACTTGTGCAGAAATGACTCCTTGAAGCCATGAAGCTTCAACTACTCCTGAAAGGGTGCAGACTGCATAACCAGTTCTCAGAGTACCATTACTGTCTCCTTAACAGGAGCCATCAACAAATACAACATGATCATTCCCTCTAAAGGAGTATCCCGAATATCAGGTCTGGGTTTGGTGCATAGTTTAGTGACATCAAGGCAGTCATGTTCCATTTCATTTACATCATTTGGATCATCAACATTAATAGGTGACAATGTAATAGGATTTAAAGCTGGGCACCTTTTGATAGTCACATTGGAAGAGCCAAGAATTCATAAATCATAACAGGTAAGGCAGATACTAGTCAAATATTCGATTTTGATTCAGGTCAAAAGGATCTCAACCAAATGTGGGACATAAACTGTTCAATAGTGTCCCATAGCAATGCTTTCACATTGACTAAGACTAGTACCAGTGGCAGCCACACTCTTTAACCAGCCAGGCAAAGCTGCTGCAACAAGATCCAAAGTAGTGGAAAGATATGCCACAGGTCTGTTCGTTCCTTCATGTAACTGTGTAAAAACGGAAAGAGCACAGCCATCACATTCATGACAAAACAGTAAAAAACATTTTGTGTAATCAGGCATTCCCAAAGCTGGAGCTATGCACAAATTCACTCTCAACTCAGTGAAAGCTTTCATGCTTTCTTCATCAAACAGAACCAGGTCTGTAAATTCTTTGTGCATTAACTTCTGCAGTGGTTTGGAAATTACTGAAACATTTGGGATCCATTGGCGACAGTAACTTACCATGACCAAAAACATTCTGACACCCCTTTGTGTAACGTCTGCACAATAATCGCAACTCTCTCTTGGGACACTTTTCTGGCACATTTCTCAATCTGGTGACCCAAATATTTTACTTCCTTCTGGCAATGCTGTAATTTGGTTGGGGAAACCTTATGTCCATTTTTGTCCACATGATTCAACAATGCTATGGTATCTGGTCTGCAAGCCTCATGTGTATTGGACGCAACTATCAAATCATCAATGTATTGTACTAACGCAGACTGAAACGGCATGTTTGAGGACTCTAGATTATTTTTCGGAATCTAGTTAAAAATGGACAGTGATGCTGAGAAACCCTGTGGAGTACTGCACCATGAATACACATGGTTGCCAAATTTAAATGAGAAAATAAACTAACTATCGTCTCAAATCCTGGACTATGCGGCCTTTCCTACGTAGCTTTCACAATCCCATAATTGTAGAATTACATGGGCTACCCATTACTTCTTTTAGAACTCCCTTCTCAGCAAAGTCTGTAATTATTGGAGTAATTCCTTCAATTCCTTCAATTACTTCTGGAGACTTGTTATCTTTTGACGTTCTGGTAAAGACTGCATTTGGCTTTATTGTTACTTTGACTGTCTCAACACCTCATATGAGTCCAATATATTTTCTGGAGAGATCCCATACTTTCAAAATGACCATGTCTTGTAATTAATCAGACAAGTCTCTAACTGTCATGACAGGAAACAATGAATTGAGAGGATACATCTCATCAATTTGACTGGAATTTTTATCATCAAAATTTGTTTGAATTGCTATCCTTTCCTGAGTACAAGTGCTGGAGCATTTTAATTTGCATAATATGTCTCTTCCTAACAGACTCAGAGGACCTGAATCACAAACTTCAAATTTGTACTCTGTAATGGGATACACCAGATGCTGGTTTGCTACTCCTACTACCTGAACTGTCCTTCCAGAAAGGAGCATATTAGAGACTTCTACAGATGTAGAAGTGGAACGGGTTGCTCTAGTGTCAACCAAAAATGAAACATTGTCACCCATAATGCTTGCATTCACAGAAGGACCACGCTGATCTACCTCCGGTGAGGCAGCCAACATTTAGGCTCTCTTTATGACATTGACGGTAAATGCTGCTTACCGCCACGCTGACAGCCAACAACATACCGCCGCGGTAGCAGATATCAGTTCTCCTTATTATGTCACACACACCCCAATCCAACAGAATACTGCCACACACACAAATCCGCCATCCCAGAGGGCAGTGGTAAAGTGAGCACATTACAACCCATGAACTACCACGGCGGACATTCATTGACAGTAAACCATTGGTGGTACATACCGCCGAGCACAGGATGGACACCCACAAACAAAACAACACTACATTGGCCAATACTAAAAACACACACCTGACATTCATACACATACCACACCCACACACCCACACCACTATAAAACACACACCCACATTACCCACAAACCTTTGCCAACGCCAAAAGACTAGCCATCGACATCACAGAGACAACTACACACAGCACTTACACCCATACAACCCTCACGCACCCCACATCCCACACCCCACCACATTACTCAACCCACTCTCACCAAAACACAAAATACAACACCCATGGCCCCACAAAGGCACCTCTGTTTCACTGAGGAGGAGTTAACGGTCATGGTGGAGGAAATTGTCAGGGTAGAGTCACAGCTGTTTAGAGCACAGGTACAGCAGATTTCCATTGCCTGGAAGATGAAGCTATGGTGGAGAATCGTGGACAGGGTGAACGCCCTGGGAGAGCACCCAAGAACAAGGGATGACATCAGGAAGAGGTGGAACGACCTAAGGTGGAAGGTACATTCCATAGCAGCAAGGTACCAGCTCACCATAAAGAGGACTGGCGGTGGACCCCTACCTCCTCCCCCACAGCTCACAGCATGGGAGGAGCAATTCTTGGCATTACTGCATCCAGAGGGACTCGCTGGAGAAGCAGGACTGGACACTGGGAAGTCAACATTTAATATCACTCCCCCTTAGCTGCATGACATCTCACATCCTCACTCTCACTCCCATCACTCCACTCCATCCCACGCACTGCACCTACACATATGACTAACCCCAATTCCAACCCCTGCATGCTGTTCCAATGGATGGACAGCCCTCCCAGCCCTGCATGGACCTCTATCACCAAAGCATGCACAGCCTATGTAATCCCACAATACATCACCATACACAAACAAAAGGTGTCAGGGCAACAACAACCATAGAGGGGAAGCCAGTGATGTACAATATGTCGACACATGAAACATAATACATCACTTACATCCCACAGGTACCCCAGCCAATGTCAGTGGTGAGGAGGTGCCACGACTATCCAGTCCCCCAACAGAAGATGCCCCCAATGATGACAGTAACCCTGGACTTCAGGCTCTGGATGATCTACCTGGCCCATCAGGGACCACTGGACAGCCAGTCACCCAAGCCCACTCACAGACTACCAGAAAGCCTCCCCCATCAGGATCAAACACCACAGCACCCACCCAGCGTCCCCACACCTCTATCCCCAGGACACGTCAATCAGCAGTGTGCTCACCTGTACAGGGACCCCAGGCCACACCTTGCCCACAAGAAAATCAGGGACCTGGGGTCAGTGGCAGTGGGCACACAGTTCAGGGGACAGAGGCACAGGCCAACAGGGACAATGGGAGGACTGCTGTGCACCAGGGGGAGGACAGGAGCAGGGAATTGACTCTCCAGGAGGCACTCTCCGAGATCCTGGGAGCCTACCAGCATTCCCAGGACACAATGAGCCAGATCCTAGACAATGTGCAGGAGAACAGGTGACTGCAGGAGAGACAGTTTCAGGAGATCAGGGAGGACATGCAGGCCATTAACACCACCCTGATCTCCATAGCAGAGGTGCTGGCAGTCATGGCCAACATTATGAGGGAAGAAAGTAAACTATGAGGAGAAGCCCTTTAACCCCACTGGATTAGGGATAAAACCAAAATCGAAATACAGATATCCAGGAGGAATAAATACCATACCAAGTAACTCAGTGAAAACATGAATTATTCACTGGAAAAATATTTCTTTATTCGAATTAAATCAATTAAATTAAAATATGCTTAGTGTCTACTAGTCCCACTCTTACGTCTGTGTAACACACTAACAAACAATGTAATCACTAAGTGTATTATACAAGCAAGAAACAGAAAAGCCACAAACCAATAATAAGTGCTGTACATCAAAAACAATGTTAAAAACATATGAAGCAATAGTTACTTTAAGCACTGTTGTATTTTAACCTATAAACTGCTTAGCCATTCAGTGGCGAGCAGTATTACATTGAGGTAATGTGAATGACGTATCATCCATCAGCCAAACCTATATCGCTGGTATAAATATCCGATACAGTCCAATGTTTTTATCGTCCAATTTTTCAAAAATTCCAACATATATTCCTCCACAGTTGTAGTCGACGCATTTCGGCCTTTATAAATCTGGCATTATGAGGGAGGCAACAGCACACACCAGCAGGCCCCCTACCACTAGCCAGTCCATTGACCAGCCCTCTACTTCCGCTGCCGCTAGTGGGCAGGAGGCCCTGCCACAGGACCAACAGGCCACCAGCTCCCCTCCCCCTGCAGAAGGTGAACCATCCCACAAACGTTCCCTGCGACCCAGACAGAAGCCTGAGACACTTGCCAAGACCACCGCCAGGAAATGAGACTCTCCTGAATGTCCCCCTTGTGTCCCACACTGTCACCTTGTCCACTTTGAACTCCCGTTGCTCCCCTTCCTACGGCCCCTTCTACACTGGACCTGTGCTACAAACAGACTGGAATAATACCCTGGACTTTTCTCCATCATCACCCCAATCCATTGCACTTTACCTTCAAATTCTTAGCACTACAATAAACACCCTTGGACACAACTCGACTACTTGTATGTCATGTGTTGAAAATGTGTATTCATGTAAACAGTTTCATCCATTGCAAATGTATTGTACATTGTGAGAGCATAGAAATGATGACCTGTAGCTGGCTTTAGTCAGCATATCAATACATAATTGTTATATCACCAACATCTGTAAAATGACAAATTATAGGTGACAGTAAGTAGAGGTAAAAGGAAGTGAATGCCATCATGCCACAGCCACACAGAATACACCAATAGTCATAGAAATGTTAAGTTGCACTGTCTCACCTGTGTGTCATTGGAAGTACTGAAAGATAACTGATGTTCTGTTGTCCTCATCCTCAGCCTCTTCATCCACACTGTCATCAGGGTTGACTGCTGCCACAGGGGCATCTCCAGTCTCCTCCTCCTGCAGAAGAGGTACATGGCGTCTGAGGGCCAGGTTTTGTAACATGCAGCATGCCACTACTATCTGGCAGACCTTCTTGGGTGATTCGCACAGGGATTCACCTGTCAGATGGAGGCACCTGAACCTGGCCTTCAGGAGGACGAAGGTCCTCTCGATGATCTGTCTGGTTCACCCATGTGTCTCATTATAACGTTCCTCAGCCCCTGTCCTGGCATTCCTCGCAGGGGTCAGCAGCCACAATACGTTTGGGTAGCCAGAGTCACCTGCAAGTATTGAGGAACCACATTTAGCTTCACACAATCCTATGGGGTTAAAACCAGAAGGCAAACACTAACATATAGTGGGTGCGGACCAAGGCTCACATATTAGCCACACCCTATGCCTCTGTAGTTGGGCCATCACATTTGGGATGCTGCTATTCCTCAGAACAAAGGCATCATGCACCGACCCAGGATACTTAGCACTGACGTGGGAGATGTACTGGTCCATTAGGCACACCAATTGCACATTGAGTGAGTGGAAACTCTTACGATTCCTGAACACCAGTTCATTCTGGTGGGGGGGACAAACGCAATATGTATCACGTCAATCGCCCAAATAATATTGGGGCTATGTCCCATTGCATAGAATCCAGCCTTCACAGTGGCCAAATCTTCCACCTGGGGGAAAGCTATGTAGCTACACATGTGTTTTACTAGGGTAGACAAAACTCTTGCCAGCATGATTGAAACCATTGGCTGTGACATTCCTGCTGCCAAGCCCACTGTCATTTGGAAAGAACCAGATGCCAGGAAATGGAGCACTGATAGAACTTGCGCAAGAGGGGGATCCCAGTGGGATGACGGATAGCTGATATCAGGTCAGGCTCCAACTGGGCACACAGCTCTGTGATTGTGGCCCTGTCCAGTCTTTTGGTGAGTATTATGTGCCTGTTCTCCATTGTAGCCAAGTCCACCAGAGGTCTGTAAACGGGGTATGTCTCCACCTCTTATTCACCTGCAGCGCTAGGGATCTAAGGGACACAAGAGTTAGTAGGGTGTCACAATTGGAACAACAAAACAACAACTGCAGGCACATGGTGCACTTATGTGTTAGGACAGTGTAAATGGCGAAGTATGTGCCAATCTAATCTGTGATGCAGTGCTTCTCGATAGGCCTGCCCCCCCTTAAATGGCGACCGCCTGTCCTGTATGTAGGGACAGGTGGAAGTGAGGTAATTCCGCAGACATTGGTGGTCGTGGTGGAAGGCGTCTTGCATCGCCATGCAATTCTTCATTGGATAATATGGGGCTCTATGGAGTACAGTGGCCATTGGGAATCTACAACGGCAGTGACGATGTACATCGCCGCTGACGTGACCACCATTTTCTATCTGATTCCTCACTTGTATCCTGACCTTCAACAAGAGAACACCTACACTGCATGTGCAGCCGTGACTTGTGTCTGGAATCTACCATGGCCCGTGTGACCGGGGAAAGGGCCCCAGCCTTCACTTCGGAGGAGCTGGAGCTGGAGCGACTGGTGGATGGGGTCCTACCCCAGTACGGACAGCTGAGTGGGCCTTCAGACCAACAGGTGAGTACATTTTGGGCACAATACATGTGGGAAGGATGCATGGAGATGTGTGTGCAAGCATTGTGTTGGGAGGTGGGGGGAATGTCTAGTGTCAGTGTACATGGTGTGCGCTGGGCTATGTGTGTGCCAATGGTGATGGAAACAGGTATAGTGGGCCATTGGTGTGACAGGCTGGACTGTTCGTCTAATGGTGTTCTCCTGTCTGTATTGCCTCTGCAGGTCAGTTTCCATAGCCAAGAACGTACGGACCCTGGGGGTATATGGCAGGCGGAACACCCACTGTCAGAAACAGTGGGAGGACCTGAGACGCTGGGCATGGAAGACCGTGGAGGCCCAGCTGGGGATGGCCTCCCAACGAGGAAGGGGTGCCTTTCGGACCCTGACCCCACTGATGGCCCGCATACTGGTGGTGGACTACCCTGAGCTTGATGGGCGCTTGAGGGAATCACAGTAGCCACAAAGGAGTGAGTACAGTGGGTATGATTACACATTTTGGCCGGTGGGGTGGTATCCGGGTGGTGGATGTGTGTTAGTGGGCGCCCCTAAGGCCGTGCTAGACATTGCAGAAAGGGTCAACTGAAGGGTAATGGGTGTATGACAAATAGAGGTAACCTAGCTTGTTAGCAGTCCATTACATCCAGGGCATTGTGGGTCTCAGGAGTGCTGCAGTTGCTGCAGTTGGCGGTGTGTGGTCCTCATCTTGCCTTAATGACTAGCCATATCACTGGTAGTGCAATGCATAGTGCTGAGGCCTGTTCCCTGTGTGTGACTGTGATGTGCATGCCAACTATGGTGTTGGTGCAGTCATTGACCCAGTGTATCCTTTGTTTCCCCCCTTTCTTGTTTTGTCATCCTGTGCTTGTGTGCATTAGCATAATCTGGTGAAGGAGCACGGGCACTGGTGACAGAGGGAGCTGCATCCCACAGGACCCAGGAGACAGAGTCCACCGATGCCGAGGGAGGCAGTGGGACGGAGGGCGAGAGGAGCACCACGGCAGAGACCGGAGGAGACAATACAGACTCAGATACTTGCTCCCTGGTGGTGGCAGACACCTCTGTGACCACCCCAGCTGCAGGTACAGCCACCACCCCCCATACCAGCACCGCCCTTCCAGTAGCCACTCAGTGAATTGCCTGTGCCCGCTCACCCAGGAAGGTGGGCATCTCCTTCTCCCCAGGCACCCCAGGCCCTGCCCCAGTGAGCCCTGCTGCCCTGAGTAAGGAGGCTACTGACGTCCTGAGCTCCATCTCTGTAGGGCAATCAACCATTGTGAATGCCATCCAGGGGCTGGCATCCCAAATGCAGCAATGCAATGCATTCCTCAAGGGCATTCACGGTGGATTGGCGGCAATGGGACATGGGCATGGAGCCCCCTCCAGATCCAGTGGGGAAGTTCCCGTATTCAGCCCCCTGAGGTACCTGCCCACTTGCAAAATGATGCCCCTGCAGTGTTCTCTCCGAGTGATGTCAGGATACAAGTTGGGGCTTGGACTGTGCCCTGTGGCATGTGTGCCCTTATGACTTTGGACTGGGCATTGGCACTTTGTGAACATTTGTATATATTTGGTTCGTGTGATGGGTTTTGCTATGCAAATACATTTTCGGTACATCTGTACTCTGGTCCTTGTGTTATTTTGCCGTGTGTCGTGTGCCATTGATTTTCATGTGCGGCTGGCTGTGTGTATGGTGTGTGTGTGTCCGGTGTGTGTTGTGTGTGTGTGTGTCACTCTCATTTTCCTCCCTCCCTCCCTAGTGTGCTAGACGGCTGTACTCACCGTCGTCGTCTTCGTCGGCTTTGGTGTTCCAGGTGGAGCATAATGTGGAAGGTCATCGGTAAGACTTGCAGTTCGGGTTTCATGGTGGCGTTGTTCTTCCCTGTGTCTCAAATGGTGAGTCCTTTCTCTTCTGAGCTATGTTTCCGCCAGGCTTTTGATGGGGTTGGTACCACCCAGAGAAAGGTGGCAGATTTGTGTGTCTTAATATGATGGTTGGCATCTTGTATTCCGACTGGCCGTTGATGGCTACCGCTGTGGTTAGTGTTGTTTATGCCCTGGCGGATGGTGTGGTATATTGGCTGTCTATGGGAGTTATCACCGCCATTGTCATAATTTGGCAGTACTTACTGCCAGCCTGTTGGCGTTAATACCGCCACTTTATCACTCACTGCCAGGGTTATAATGAGACCCATAGTCTTCCTCTTCTGAACTCTCATTCAGATATTCTTCCCTCACTTCATCATCACTGAAATCCATTAATGGGTATTGTGTGATTAACTGATTTACATTTGTGTTTGCTCTTTGGTTTGCATTTTGCTGAGGAACCATTACATGTTGCTGTGCCATCAGGGCTTGTGGTATGTGCATTTGCTGTGGATTCTGAATTTGCTGTTGGTGACATTGTACTTGTTGGGGAACTTAGATTTGTACTGCTCCAGTAGGAGCATTCACATTTTCATTTCAGGGCCTCTGAACTCTTGGATTTTGAAATTGACTGTTGTCAACCATCTGCACAACACTGCCACCTTGCACCAAATTATTTACACTATTACATGGACACTCCTGTTTCCAGTGTCCGCCGTTGCTGCACGCATGCCCAGGAAGCATTCTCTTCATATTTTGAACATCAACCACATTAACATTCATTTCTACTCAAGTTCCACAACCTCTACCTCTGAACTGAGGTACCATATTGCTCTGCTGTTGCACTCCCTGTATTCCTCCTGCGTTTACCATTCCTTGTGATCCCCGCATACCTGCTGCTTGGGCAGGTTTAATTTGCATCACCATCACCTTCTCCTTTAAACTTTACTGCTTTAGTTCAATTTCATCATTACAGCATTTTACATATTGCAGTACTTCATCAATCGGTATTCCCTGACAGCAAATCAAATGATTCTTAATCATTATGCTAACTTCAGGTTTCAATCCATGAAAAAATATAAACACAAAATTAATCATATCTCTCAGTTCAATAATATCTGTGCCACTGTATTGTTTGAATGCTTGCAACAGCCTCTCTTGGTAGGAATGAACAGACTCTTTTGACTCCTGAGCTGTCCTGTCAATTCTCTGACAATCAACATCCTTGGAGGAAACACTAGTTTTCAAAAATTCAATCATCTTGTAGTAGGTTTTTATTACTTCTTCAGATGGAACACCTGTTACTGCATCCCTTGGTTACTCATGAGTTGGCCAATCAACTCTCCGCTAACGTTCAAACCGCAAATCTGCTGGAACTACAATTTTACATTTGGGGGCATATTTGTATTTGTTTTGCACCAAATTTGCGTCATTTTTTGGACGCAAATTCGGTGCAAAACTAACTCCATATTTATACTTTGGCGCTAGACCTGTCTAGCGCCAAATTTATGGAGTTAAAGTCATTTTTTCAACGTGGAAACCTACTTTGCGTCAACGAGATGCAAAGTAGGCGTTCCCATGCAAAAAATGACTCTATGGCATTAGCGGCATATTTATCCCCCGTGCTAAAATCATGCATGGGGGGGAGGGATCAAATAATGGTGCAAAGCTGGCTTTGCACCATTATTTAACGCCTGGGTCAGGGCAGGCGTAGGGGACCTGTGGGCCTATTTCCATGGTGGAACACCATGGAAGAAGCCCACTGGCGCCCTCCCAAGGCCCCAGGGACACCCTCACCCACACTAGAGGGACAGTGGAGGATGGGGACCCCATCCCAGGTAAGTATAGGTAAGTACAGGTAAGTATGGCAGTGAGTGCAATGGCCATGCCCAGGGGACCCTGCTCCCCTGTGCTGGTCATTGGGGTAGTGGGCATGACTCCTGTCTTTTTTAAGACAGGAGTCATGTGGTATGGATGGTTTCGCATCAGAAAATGACACTAGGCTGGTTAGAGTCTTTTTTAAAAAAAAAAAAAACCTTCTTCCATACCGTCAGCCCCAACCTGCTAACTTATTTTTTTTTACGCTAGCCTACCCTTTGCACTATTCCATAAATATGTTGCCCAGCTGGTGCTTAGAAATGGTGCAAGAAGGTGCTAAACAACTGCGTAAATGCAGTTTTGCACCAAAACATATAAATCTGTCCCAAAGCATTTACATTTTCCCACAAACACTTTGCAAGCTTAAAAAACCTATCTGTCTGTTGGTACCATTTCACTGGCTTCTCCCTCAACTTTGGGTAATCATTAGTAAATGACAATATGTCACTTCTGCTCCATGGGACATGAACAAAATTCCTTCCTGCAATTTCTCTCATTGGCATCTTTTTTACAGCTCCCTCAGCTTGCTTTACACCATTTAAAAGTGCATTTGGATTTTTCTTGTGTTCTCCTTTCTTTGCCCATCTGCCTTCCCATTTATCTAGTGCTTCCCATGTCTGGATGCTCTGAATCAATTCCTTAATGTAAATTTTCATACCAGATGATCTCATGTTTCCAGTGTCTCTGAAATCAAATTCTGTAACTTCTTTTTAATTGTTTGGATTAATTCATCTCAATTTCATACTTCTCATTCAAAGCTTGCTCTGAACCAGCACAGATTAACCTACTGAGCCTGGGGGTCATGTCATATCAATCAGCAGCCCTACTCTATTATATGCCTGATTAGAACCAGAAGAATTCATAGGGGTCATGGCTAGCACAGTAGTGCTCATGCTCTCCATTTCTGCATTAGTTCCAAAAGGAGACTGTGCTGCTGATGCTGAATTTGAAATCTGTGGACCATTCTCATTATTACCCTGGGCATACAACAGGACAACTGGACCTATTGTCATGGGAACGGTAATGCATCTGGTCCTGACAAATTTGTTGACTCAATGGGAATATTAGTCTTGTACCTTGACCAGTTAATACTGTACCAAAAGCTTGATTTGACTGCTCTTAGACAACATTATGTGGTGTCGCTACTGGGGAATACGTGGATATTGTTTGTCTTTGATGCACAATTTGTGCAGGTATCTTTACATTAGGCGTAGACTCAAATTGAGTCACTCCTGAATTTTGAATTGGCTGTTGCATAACTGGAACTGTGACATTCTGGGCTGTATTAACAATTGGAACTATCAGATAAACTGCTGGCACCTGTGCTACAGTAGCAGTAGGTATAGTTGGAGCTATCGGACCTGGCTTTCTACAACTGGAGCTGTGGCAATACTCATGCCTACATTCATATTTACTGATTCAACTGTATCATACTGTGGGGGACGATTCTGCAACAACTGAGTCATAAATCCATCATCTGAATCACTTGCCCTTTTGTGTTCAGCTAGCCTTTGCTCTAGATCTTCTGCAGGTTTCTTCTTTGCTTCAGATCTAACACTTCCATCACTTTTCTGTGTGAGCACTGGAAATAATTTGACTGAATGTAATGTATCTGCTCTTCACATTCTCTTCTTTTCATCCCATCTAGCTTCTGCCAACGTCTTTTCTGCTTTCCTCATTCTCCTCTCGAATTTCTGAGCCTCTTTCTGCCTCACAACTAATTCCCAAATGGCAAGTGCTTCAAATTGTGCAGGTCTGGGAAGGGGTTTCAATTCATATAATACTTTCCTCAGATTCTCTGACACCCTTAATTTGTAGTTGAAAGTTCCACAACAGGAAAAAGCTAAGATACTGAAAGAGCTTAGTCTAAATATTACATATATTAAAACGTGAAATGCTTATATAAATGCCTAACAATGCGGCATAGAAAATGACAATAAATAGTAGTTCCTTAATGTGTATTTGAATTATAATTATGAAACGTGAAATTACTATTGTGCACATAAACTAATGTCGGTTATAAGAAATGATTGCTTGCACCATGATTAGTTGAGCATATATTAGCGTTTAAAAATATTGCATTTGTACTAAAACCCATAGGCCTTAAGTTAGCGTAAGTTGAAGATTTAGCTGTGTAGCTCTCATATTAAAGCATATTTTCTGTTTTCCAGTGTGCTGACTCGTAAAGGGCCATGACTCAGCATTTGTTCTTTTCCTTCGTTTTATGTAACCAACTTCATCCTGTTCCCATCCGCATGCTGGCTGCCTTAGTATAAGTTTTATACAGATTTTGAAACAAAAGTATACAAAAGAATGTACAAGGACATTTGACCATGGACAAAGAAGCTCATGACCCAAGAGATGCCAAGACGGTGATGAAACCCCCCGGATGTGCCACCTACGAAGACGTCAATTATGAAGACCAATCAAAGTGTTATAAATTATCGTGGGGTGACAATTAGGATTACCTAATGTATAATTTGATAGGTCAAAGATAGTGGGGTATAGCGAATATCCAATAGAATTTTGGGGGAAGGTGTTACGAAAAAGGGATAAAAACTCATTTCACAGAAGGGTCGTTAGAACTAGGTAGGGAATGCTATCGATTTCATCCAGAAACTCTGTCACTCTGTTTGGTGATTTGAGACTTAATAAACTATCCTCACCCATAGACTGCCCTTTTCTTCTTCTCCTCCTTATGAGGGAAGTGTCCCCTGTCCCTTAGATGAAGCTAGACTGATGGTGATTCGACTGATGTCCTGTGGACGAAGACTGATCCTGTGTGCTGACTTAATCCTTGGAGGGTAATTATGACAATGCTATTGTAATTTGTCTATTTGCTTTTCCTTTCTAGGTAACAACTGCTGTATTTTTTAATAGAGGCCATAGTTTAGATGTTTTCTAAATTGGTGTTCTAAACTATTTTGCATGAAGCCCAACATACTGATGCTAATTAGTGGTTAGGCTAGGTATTCATCCTGACTGACACAAATAGACATGACTGACGTTGCGCTATGCTGAACTGAGGCTTGCATCATATTCTCTGTGTTCTAATCTATGTTTACGCTGTGCAATATTCTTATGTTCGTGATTCTTGCATTAGTGAAATCTTATTACAGTTGCCACGTTGTGATTATGTTCTTATGCTTCTTGCTTTTGAGATTGACACTTCTGCTAGAAGATTGTAATCAATAGGGAATAAAATTCATAAAATTCTACCAAAGGGTGTGGTTATTCATGGCTGAAAGGTCATGGTTGCGCCGACAGTTTAATCAATGTCTTTATCCAAAGTAAAGTGTATTGTGGTGATAAATATTGATGACATCATTGACATATTGCTCGACATATTGATCAGTTATCTCGTCCTATGGTGTCTCACCACTGGGTCAAAAGATTCATTGGCCTAAAACAAGTCCTAATGTGTATAAATTGACATAAAGGGACCCGTTATCAGTTCCTTCCTTCTCATTTATTTTGCACCACTGGTTTACCCAAAGACATGTCAAAACTCCTCTTTCCTCCATTACCTCGAATGCTGGCGTACCCTGAGATGGAGTAGGCTCACCCTCTCTAACTGGAATAAAAGTTTCTCCTCTCAATGCACAGTTTGCTCACAATGGGTAGGATTCAAACACTTTGAAAACTGTATGGTCACACTTCCAACTGTGGCTTTCAATCAATCAATCTATCAATGTATTTATAAAGCGCACTACGTACCCGTTAGGGTTTAAAGGCACTAAGGGGGGGTGCGCTGCTACTGGTCGAAGAGCCAGGTCTTGAGGAGTCTTCTGAAGGTGAGTAGGTTCCTGGGTTAGTCGCAGGTTGGTAGGGTTAGTGTTCCATGTTTTGGTGGCGAGGTAGGAGAAGGATCTGCCTCCGGATGTCTTTCGGTGGATGCGGGGGACGGTGGCGAGTGCGAGGTCTGCGGAGCAGAGCTGTCGGGTGGGGGTGTAGAAGTTGAGTCTGTTGTTGAGGTAAGCAGGTCCAGTGTTGTGGAGTGCTTTGAGTGCGTGGGTGAGGAGCTTGAATGTGATCCTCTTGTCAACGGGGAGCCAGTGGAGTTTTCTCAGGTGGGGAGTGATGTGGTTGCGGCGAGGTACGTTGAGGATCAGTTGGGCGGATGCGTTTTGGATGCGTTGGAGGCGTCGTAGGTGTTTTGTCGGGATGCCTGTGTATAGTGCGTTGCCTTAGTCTAGCCTGCTGCTGACGAGGGCCTGTGTTGCTGTTTTTCTTGTGTCTGTTGGGATCCACTTGTAGATCCTGCGGAGCATGCGGAGAGTGTTGTAGCAGGAGGAGGAGACTGCGTTGACCTGTTTTGACATGGAGAGGGAGGAGTCGAGGATGAAGCCCAGATTGCTTGCGTGGTTGGTCAGTGTTGGTGGGGTTCCTAGAGATGTTGGCTACCAGGAGTCGTCCCAGGCGGAGGGGTTGGGTCCGAGGATGAGGACCTCCGTCTTGTCCGAGTTCAGTTTCAGGCGGCTGTTTCTCATCCATTCGGCAACGGCCTGCATTCCCTCGTGGAGGTTGGACTTGGCGGTGTGTGGGTCCTTGGTGAGGGAGAGGATGAGCTGGGTGTCGTCGGCGTAGGAGATGATGTTGAGGTTGTATCGGCGGGCTACTTGGGCGGGGGTGCCATGTAGATGTTGAATAATGTTAGGGTGAGGGATGAGCCCTGGGGTATGCCACAGATGATTCTGGTGGCTTTGGAGAGGAAGGGGGGGAGGCGGACTCTCTGGGTTCTGTCGTAGAGGAAGGATGTAGTCCATTTGAGGGCTTTCTTTTGTATTCCGGCTTCGAGGAGGCGGGTTCTCAGAGTGTGATGGCATATCGTGTCGAAGGCAGCTGATAGGTCCAGGAGGATGAGGGCTGATGTTTCGCCGCTGTCCATTTGGCATCTGATGTCGTCTGTGGCGGTGAGGAGCGCGGTCTCGGTGCTGTGATTTTGCCAGAAGCCAGATTGGGAGGGGTCCAGGATGTCGTTGTTTTCGAGATGGCGAGTCAGTTGTGCGTTGACGATTTTCTCGATGACCTTCGCAGGGAACGGGAGTAGTGAGATGGGTCAGAAGTTCTTTAGGTCCTGGGGGTCTGCTTTGGGTTTCTTAAGGAGGGGGTTGATCTCGGCGTGTTTCCAGCTTTCAGGGAATGTTGCTGTTTTGAAGGAGATGTTGATGACCTTCCGTAGTTGGGGAGCGATGGCTGCGTCTGCTTTGTTGTACACGTGGTGAGGGCATGGGTCTGATGGTGATCCGGAGTGTAGGGAGTTTATGATTTTGCGTGTCTCGGTGTCGCTGACGTTGGTCCAGGCGGTTAGGTGATTGGCACGGGTGGTGTTAGCGGGGGTGGTGTCTGGCGTGGTGGGGGCTGCTGTGGTGTCGAAGCTGTCGTGGATGTCGGTAATTTTTTGGTGGAAGAAGGTGGCAAGAGAGTCGCAGAGTTCTTGTGAGGGTGGAATGTCGTTGATGGTGGCGCTGGGGTTGGAGAGTTCCTTCATGATGCTGAAGAGCTCTTTGCTGTCGTGTGTGTTGTTATCTAGGCGGTCTTTGAAGGAGGATCTTTTGGCTAGTCTGATTAGTTGGTGGTGTCTGCGGGTGGCGTCTTTGTGGGCCGTGAGGCTGTCAGGTGTGTGTTTGGTGAGCCATTTATTCTTAAGTTTCCGGCAGATACGCTTGGAGGTCTGGAGCTCTTTGGTGAACCAGGTGGCTTTCTTGGTGGCTTGATTGTGGGTGGTCTTCTTGAGTTGTGCGAGGGAGTTGGCGCAGTCGTTGATACACGGTCTGAGGTTGTGGATGGCGGTGTCTGGGTCGGCGGGGTCGTTAGGCGGCTTCTGGGCAAGGGCGTTGGTCAGCTGATCTTGGGTGACTTTGCTCCAGTGGCGGTGGGGTGGCTGTAGGGTACGGTGGTGTTTGACCTGTTTCTGGAAGGTGAAGTGGATGCAGTGGTGGTCAGTCCAGTGGAGTTTGGTGGTGTGGTTGAAGGTGATGTGGGTGCTTGTGGAGAAGATGGGGTCAAGCGTGTTGCCGGCTGCGTGGGTGGGTGCGGTGACGAGTTGTCGGAGGCCGAGGTTGTCGATGTTGTCGATCAGGGTGGTGGAGTTGACGTCGTTGTTGTTCTCGAGGTGGAAGTTCAGGTCCCCGAGGAGGATGTAGTCTGTAGAGGCAAGTGCGTGGGTGCTGGCCAGCTCCGAGATGGAGTCGCTGAAGGGTGCACGTGGTCCGGGGGGTCTGTAGACGAGTGTTCCTCTGAGGGTGGTGTTGGGGTCGGTGTGTATTTGGAAGTGCAGATGTTCGGCGGTCTTGAGGGTGTCGTCCGTGTGGATGAGGACCTTGAGGGTGGCCTTGTGGGCGATGGCTATTCCTCCTCCGATTCTGTTTGTGCCATCCCTGCGGGTGATTTTGTAGCCCTCTGGGATGGCTATGGCGATGTCTGGTGCCGAGGAGTCATTTCACCAGGTTTCGGTAAGGAAGGCCACGTCCGGGGCTGAGGTGTCGAGCAGGTCCCAGAGCTCGATGGCGTGCTTGCGTGCGGAGCGGCTGTTTAGGAGTATGCAGTGGAGGTGGTTGGTTCTGGTTGTTGGAGGTTTGGTGGTTCTGTCGAAGGTGAATCTGCAGTCGTGGCAGGTGAAGGGACCGTGGCTATTTCTTGGTGAGGACTGGAAGCATACTGTGGAGCAGCCAGGGTTGAGTGCGTTGAGGTCGCTGGCAGTGTAGTGGTGTCCGGGGGTGCGGGGGTTTCGAGGACCAGGGGTGGCGCTGGGCGCGATCCGGGCGCAGATGGGCTAGCGACCGCCATTAAGGAGGGGAGGAGGGAGGGAGGAGCAGCTGGGAGGCGGGAGGCGGGAGGAGTGGACGAATGTGGGCTCGAGGGGGGCAGGGACGCAATGGCGGGAAAAGGAGACGGCTCGGGGGAGTCAGGGCACTGGGGGGGCAGGGGGTCAACACGGGGCGGCGAGAAGAAAAACAAAAGCACGGAAAACAGGGAATCAAGCAGAGAGCTAAAAACTAGACAGAAAACACGGAGTAAAACAGAGAGCTAAAAGGTAGACAGAAAACACGGAGCAAAACAGAGAGCTAAACACGGAATAACACGGAGTAAAAACAGAGAGCTGAAAGGTAGACAGCAAACACGGAAAAACACAGAGTGGACTAGGCAGAGAACACGAGCAAACACGGAGTAAACAGACAAAACAGACAAGGCAAAACACAACAGCTGAGACAAGGTAACTCAGGACAGGGTGAACACACACAGCTTTAACAAGACGGCACTTACCACTAGGCACCAGGGATGGCCAGCAGGAAGCAGCGAGGGCGGGGGAGGACACGGGGACAGCTGGGTGTCGCTGTTCGTGCGGGGAGTGATCCAGTGGCCACAGAGGTCAAAGGTCACTATGGCTTTCACACATACGCAAGTAAGATTTGACCTGCAAATCTCACTCCAGTTGGGAATGATTCTCCCTGTACACTCAGGTTTCACCTAATACCAACCAACAACTCAAACACTCAAGGAATCTGCTGGTATTGTCTACAGCGCTCAATCGACCAACACATCACTGCAGACAATAAATTAACCAATTGTCTCCATATACTTGTGTGGTACTCCGGAGTCTTAGGCCTCAAAGGACCCATGAATAGCAACAACCACATGGGCAATTTTTTAGTACAAAGTGCAACATTCACTTGGAGTATGCAAACTCCGCACTTTTTTACTTGGAGTATGCAAACTCCCTACTCATTTACTTGGAGTACGCAAGCTCCCTACTCATTCACACATTACACTTCACTGCAGTATAGCCTAAAACATTGCAAGCGCAAACCCTACTCAGAACACATACCATACACTTGTATCCCAATGCTGGAATTTCATCATTCCCTACACTTCACCAAGAACAACTCACAATGTGGGCAAAGTCCAACTCCTATCCTATGAGGCAAAACCATCCTCTGCTACCAAAACTGCTGGAGCGCTATGAGAGGTCTGCTTCCCACCTCAGGTTCAGAAACCGCTCAAAATCTGGTGAGACACCACCACTTCTCCCACCTACTAGAAACCAACCAGATCTTTGGGCTCAGTGAGAAGTGTGGTAATTGGATTCATTCAACATAAACCCACAACATGTAAAACATGAACAACTTTAAACACCATATCCAATTTGACCACACAATCAAATTCCAAACTGAATACAGTTTTAATGGTTTATTACAAACACAATGTCATTGTAACATAAATGGTGCACAAAACTAAGTTATAAACATACATGAAAACCATAGACTGACCAAAACGTCTAAAGAGATTAAGCCTACCGAACATCAACATTGTTAAGTAATCTAAGAGAATAACACAAGTTAACAAAACATAATTTGCACGTTGAATTCAGATTTCAAAGCAGATGATGGTGACGTCAATAAATCATCAAAATTCAATTAATATCAAACAGTTTTCAGAGCTGGCTCATCCTTATCTCTAATTCGAATTTGACTTCCGTGTGTGGGGACAGGCTAACACATGCGAGCAAAAGAAAAGACAAAGATTATTTGGAAAATTATCTAAGTTGGGTATCACACTGTAAAGATACACTAGTGTAATCATCTGAGCTGAAAAGGAAACAGGAAACCACATTTAGACTTTACATCTCCTCATGGGATAGCAGACAGGGACATTTTGTCAAAACAGAGCTTTCACAGTTTCTCATCAAACGTAGACAGCAGTGTCAGGACAGTGCAGAACAAGAGCTGCACAGCAGCTCAGAACTTATTGGGCATATTAGTACTAAACAGCATAAGTAATGGACATATAAGACTAAAGGAAACTCATAACATAAAGACTAAGGGGCATATTTATAATGCCCTAGTGCCACCTTGTGCCACATGAACGTAATTATTTTTGATGTTAATGTGGCCCAATGAGGCTGAAATCCCCGTGCCATATTTACAGGGTTTCGCAATGCATGCATTGCGCCACCCCATTGCACCATTCTGTAGCCCTTTGCGCCACATTATGCCTGCTCCAGGCATAATATATGCAAAGGGGGCATTCCCCTGCTAGGGGAGCTGGGAAAATGGCATAAAGAAATCTTTGAGATTTCCTTACACCATTTTTATGGCACTTTCAAGAGCAGGCATTAATGGGGTGGCTTCCATTCTTTAGAATGGGGCTCTATGTATTCTGCAGGAGTAGCATCAATATATTGGCACTACTCCTGCAGGGTACATCAATAGGGTCATGAGAAATTATACTATTGCCCCCTACACTGTGCCATGGTACCCTGTATTTTAAAAACGGCGCACACATGGTGGCAGTAGGGGATGCTAAGGGGCGCAGGGAAAGTGGCTCTGCACTCGGTGCAGCGCTACTTTCCATAAATCTGCCCCTAAACACAGCAGAAGACTTAAAGAGGAACAGGAGGCAAGAGCACGAATATCCCAGGAGGACTCTGACAGACTCACTAAAAGTTTCAAAAGTCTTCCCCTAGCTAGAAATGTCCACACGTTTCTGAATAGTCCTCCCAGTGGGCTCATCTTGCGCACATTACCAATATCCAATTAGGTTTCTAGACACACATCAGTTTTGCAACTATTCCGGATTTTCTCAGGGAAGATGCATAGTCATCTTGATTAGTTCATTCAGTTCCGCCAAATTATTACATTTGTTTGTTGATTGCAACTTTGGGATTCTTTCCCACAGCTCACAGGAGGATTCAAACATTTCTCATACTAAATTAATAAGGCTTCCTGTCTTGTTTGACAGCTAGAACAAATACTGTTACATTTGTCATTTATCAAGACATGGTCTCTGCCTTTAATACAATAGGAAATTCACCAACACAGCAACAACCTAGGACTTAACTCAGATCAGAGGGAAACAGAATGAATTACTATTTATCTCTACTACTACAAAAATGATTTTTTTTGGCCTAGTTGTCAGAGTCACCAGATCCTCGGGGTCGGTGCACGTTCCCAACACGTCCACCACTGAACAGCGCCAAGACTCTGATAGATAAATCACAGAGACTGAGAGAGTCCAAGAGGGGAAGAGGGGATTAGGAAGGGAACAGCTGGGAATGAGACATGTAGTAAGAAAAAGGTTAGAACACACAATATGAAAATTATATCTCCTGAAAACAATACTAGACTATGATTCTAAGCCTAGTCACTCTGAAAACATGAACAATCTAAGAGTTAAGTTTAAAATGACTAAGTTTCAAGATGGCCGGATACCTGTAGGGGAATCAAGATGAATTAAATGAAAACTTTCTTATTCAAGTACTTTCCTTTACATGAGAATCAGAAAAAACATTCTGACAAAATTTTAAACCAGTCATATAAATCCTGGTTTGAGAATGTATACTAGGACCATACAATATTGCATCTAGAAACTCTGGCCTTCTGTGTACTCTTAAAATGTTTCAACACAAATTGCGCATATTGCAGATATATATATATATATATATAGTAAACACCATAGGATTGTGCGCCATGAATAACACAATATGGATTCAGGAAACAAATCACATAACTTGTCAACTCGAATATTACATTATAAATATCTTAGAATAGTAGCATACAATAAACAACATGAATTAAACTCGAGGAGAGAATCCTGCGTCTTGCCAATTCGAGTGTTACCATCTAAAATACCAAGAAATGGTAGCACGCAATGAATATCAAAGTCAAATCATCATTAATCAAATTGCGTGTCTCGCCGATTCGTAAAACACAATGTAAATGTCAAGGAATAACAGCTCACAATAAATAACAAGATCAAAGTACAATGAAACGAATCGCGCTTCTTTTGCCGATTCTTAAGCCACTATGTAAAATACCAAGAAATGGTAGCGCGCAATGAACAACAACGTTAAATGCTCATGAAACGAGTTGTGCATCTTGCCAATTCGTAAAACATCATGTAAATGTCAAGAAATAGTAGCGCGCAATGGACAACAATGTTTAAACACCATAAAACGAATCGCGCGTCTTGCCGATTCTTAAGCCACCATGTAAATGTCAAGAAATGGTAGCGCACAATGAATAACAAAGTCAAACCTTTATGAAATAAATCACGCGTCTTGCCTATTTGTAGACTACCATATAAATGTCAAGAAATGGTAGCGCGCAAGTAATCTGTTACTCATTTAAGAATTTAAACCAAGAATATGAAAATTCTAAATAACGGTGTCGGACCGTCCAACCACCGTCTTGCCGCCTGAAACAATGATCACCAATGAAGGATTAGGGCAGAAGACTGGAAGATCCAAATAGGCCACCGGGACAGGAGCTCAGGAAGAAGCTGCTGCTCTGCACCGGGACCTCTGAATAGTGAGCACTTGGATTTTGGCTGGCTCTCTTTTATAGAGTCTTGGCCCAGCCCAGAACCACGCCCAGGCATGTTGCAGGGAAAGTCTCTGGAAGGCCCTGGAAAGGGGCCACTCCCTAACACACTCTGAAAACCTGCAGCAATACATTGCAAAGGAACAGTATTTGTAAGCATATTAAAAATAAGTTTTCATGATTGAACTCTGCAATGCAAAAGGTTAAACCACAACATATCAGCACAATGCATAAATTACTTTGTTTTGAGAGTGCTGGGTTTTTGCATTTTTGTTGCCAATAGAGTGCGTATTCCTCTGGTGTTGACACTAGTCTAGCTAAGAAAGCCTACACACACATGAATACTATCAACATATATATAAATCCCATTGCACAACTTACAATTGAAATCAAATGTGCAAAACAAATTATTAATTACAAGCATTATTCATGACATTAGAAACAGTTTAAATATGCGTTTTATTTCTCTGCACACATGTAACTCATGTTAATAAATTAATTTAAATCAATATAAGTATGAATAATTCAAGTTCATCTAATGCTCATAAAATACATAATTTCTATTATTCTTCTAAGAAGATACTTTTAATATTAATTCATGTCAGTATTTGACTCAAATATAAATGCACAATATCGTTCACGGCAAAACATGATGTCAAATATGAATGGAGGTCACAGTGTCCACCATTTTTTAAACATGCACATTTTACATTTAATGTTAATTTTGCTGTTAGACTTTTAAATGAAGTTTGCAAGTTGCCATATGCTAACTTTTATACCACTAATGTGTTAATAAAATTTGATTTCTATCAGAAATGTATAAAGAAAGGTAATGAAGATTCACAGGCCAATAAAAGTAGATGAAACACCAAAGAGTATTGCCTTATTTGTTTTACTGGTTTTCCATCTATTTGTTAGCGTGGAGCTAAACTAATGGAACAATATTCAGTAACTATTCTGTAAGATTCATCATAGCTTACCAAGGATGCTAGGAGCTCACATTGAAAATTGGTTGAAAAGGATCAATATGTTTGTCTAATCACCAGCAACACCAAAGAAACTATGCAGATGTCATTAATTTGGATGTCTAGAACCACTGAGTTCTACTGAGAGCTGCAGGCTCTTCCAAAATGCCTAGTATACACGAGGATGGCCCAAAACTTCCAAGCCATCAGTAACACTGAATGATTCATTATTTGGTTGTGACATTGTCTTTGCTCTTTGTTAACAAGCTGAAAAAATTATGGACAAATCTTCAAACAGACTATTGGCACCCCTATTAGAGCTGACAAACATTATTGTGATTGCTAGAAAGAAGTTATAACGATCAATGTGGCTTCACGCCCCTTACTTGGACAATCCATCTCCAAGGCCTCTGGGTCTGTACAAAATGAGGGTGGTGAATAAACTGGAAGCAAAACATCTAACCAAAAATGTTCACACAGAGAAAAAAATTATTTCAGTACTACAGGGCAGGAACCACTATAGACTTCTACATATACAGCTTGAACAATCCTTTATCATGATCTTCTTTTTGGAAAGTTATTCTGCTTATACTGACATGTTGAGATTTAAGTAAAAGTCCCTAACTTGTTTTGCCAGTTCAGCAAGGCAATTATGTCACTTGCCCCTCAGATGTGTAATACATTCAATAGCAGTCATATTATCCATCCTGAGAAAAACAGTGCAGCTCACATTGGACCTCTTTCAGAGGTCGACCAGTTTCCTGCCAAGTCTGTAAAGATAATGAGTGGCCACCTTCTTCAGGGTGGAGACTTCCCATTCAATTTAAAAAATCCTGTATCTGCAAGAAGCTTATTGCTAGAAGTGCTTGAGTTGTGTGGCTGTGCACTTTTGCATAACCCAAAACCGAGTAAGCCACTGTGTTGTTTCAGCCCACTTTGAATTTTTGTTGATTTTCAGAAACAAAGCCACAATACAGGGTTTCTTTTTAAAAACAAAATAAATAAATAAATAAATGTTCCTGACACGCCAGGTGTTTTCCTTCTTGATTGTCAGGGCTCATCAATGTCTTTTTTTCTGCAAAGGATCACCATGACTTGTATGTCAGTCCTAATCATGAATTATCAGTGGCTGAATCCCTTCCCTAAATAAGGCCACTGTGACCGAGAAACCCTGTGCAGATGGTGAAACCAGCTGAAAGTCTGCCAACAGTAATTTTGTGGATCTGCCACTAATAAATGAGGTAAGGGAACTGCTGGTTTGTCTGGAGCGAGCCCTGTCAATTTATGGAAGAGCTACCACCCTGCTAACCCCTATATAAGTCCTTTGTCTTTAGAAAAGGTTTGGGTGGAAGTGAGCTTCAAAAGCAATTCCAAACAATGTATATGTAGTGGTAACCTTTTCTCTGACCACGTTTCTCCAGTTAACAATTCATCACACATTGCTACCATCATATCAGACTTGAACTGAGTGTATGAAGCAATGGTACCTGAACCTGAACCATGAACAGAATGTTATTTGAGAAGACAATCATTGAGACACCCTGAGATCTATGCACTGAAGCTAGCAGTCTCATTAGATTTGTAAAACAACACAAGCTAATAACAGACCATATATAAGGCATCAGAATCCATATGTCACATCTATTTATTGGAACTGGATGGAATATGCATACCTTAGGTAAATGGACACTGTGAGGTACATGTCCTAAATATCTCATTGCATAACCTGGCCCCCTGGGAGAAGTAAATCTCTGAGATGGACAACTGGCTCCAGATTGAAGCAGAAATATACTACAAAGCAATTGATGCCCCTTATGTTTATAATTAAACGCATCTTGGTTTTTTCTTTTAAACTAGAATGATTATACTGAGAAGGGAGTAAAAGTTGTAAAGGAGTGGAATAAAGTTACATGTATGCATGTATGTATGTATTAGTATTTGTACAGCGAATTCCAGCTGAAGCACTAAGCGGCAAAATGTGAGTGAGAGAAGCACAGACGTGCCAGGAACAGGGAGAATTAATTGGGAAAAGCCATGTTTTCAGCTGCTTCCTAAACGACAGAAAGTTATTGTCCTTCCTAATTGACAGTGGAGGAGTATCCCAGCATTTGGCAGCTGCCACTGTCAAAGTTGTGTCACTCCCCTTGGCCATGCGATTGCAGGGCACAGAAATCAAGTGGAGACCCGATGATCTGAGCTGACGATCTGGCACGTACCATTGTAAAGAGGAAGAAAGGTACTCAGAGCCTTCTGAGTGAAGTGCCTTGTGAGCCAGACAGAGGGCCTTAAACATAATGCGCTTCTCAACAGGTAACCAATGCAATTGTCTCAGGCTGCTGCTGGCCGAAGTCGAGCGGGGAAGATCTAATATCAAGCGGGCAGCAGTGTTCTGAATCAGTTGCAATTTGTTGAGAGAACCTTTATCAATATTCAACATCAGCGTGTTGCAGTAATCTAATTTGGGGATCACCAAGGCCAGAGACACCGAAATTCTAAGTTTCTTCTGGAGATAAGGGAACATTTTACCCAGGGTTTTTAGAATCCAATACCAAGCTTTAGCGGTCAAATTTACTTGGAACTTGAATGATAGAGAATTGTCAAGTGCAATCCCAAGGTTTTTAGTTGATGCTATGGGAACAGGCAGGTCACAGCAAGACTGCAACCACCAATGATAGCTCCACAAATCACTGCTGGAGCCAAAAAATAGGATCTCCATTTTTCTTTTTTTTGTCCTCATTCATCCCAGGCACCATGTATTTCTCTTCACTCTTGCGATCGACCTTCCTTCTTGACCGGGGACGAAGCCTCCTTCTTTCTCTCTCAACATATCCACCATGCAATAAAGGGGGAGTTAAGAAGAGGCAACATATATTACCCTGATTTAATGGATTATGAGAGACACAAAAGAAGAGTCATCGGACAAAATTAATATATTCACCAATTGTTCCTCCAAACAGGCTTTAAAAAGTAACCAACATTTCCTTGACTTAGTGATACCCATTACTGTGTCGATGTTAAATACATATTTCACTCGATCCAACCACTCTTTACAGGAGGGAGTAACCCTGCCTACCCATCTCCTACAAAATTCTCTTCTAGCTAATAAAATAGTATAAAATAGCCACTTCTGCGAGTCCGCCCTTAGATTTACTATCTGTTCCAATCTACCAAAAATAACTAATAGTAAGGGGATCTTGATCTCAACCCCCAATACCTTAGATATCGTATGCCTCACTGCTTCCCAAAAAGATTGAATCGCCGAACATTCAAAATACATATGCACATCCGTCGCCTTTTCCATACCACACTTTCCACATTTGATCACCTCTCCTTTCCCCATCTTTGAAAGTTTATAAGGAGACAAAAATGCTCTATGTAGTACGAATATATGGTTTCGTCTGAACGGGGCAGGTGTGACCACTTGATATAGAGTACACATAGACGCCTCCCAGACCTCCCTTAGCTGTGTTTCCGGAAAACAATTACCCCATAAATCTTTGGGCAAATTAAATTCACCATCCCCTGCCTCCACTATCTCCCAATACCAAGTCACCACTACTTTTTTTGGGAGGGGATCTTCCCGGATCTTATGTTCTATCTGAAACTGCCAGCCACATCTCTTATTATCCTTACCAATCCACCCTTTCAATTGGAGGTACTTTGACCTTGACAAGGCCCCACCTGTTTTCTGCCAAATTTCCTCGCAAGTTATTAAGTCCCCTTCCTTAACTAACTCACCCCAGTATTTAAAACCTGCCTTCTTGATTGGAATAGCCAAAACATCCTTAAGACACTCAAGCGTACCTGGTGAATCCCAAATAGGTGACCAACTACTATAATAATCAATCTTGAGCAGAGACCTAACATGAAACCATAATTTCGCAGCGTCCCGCAAGACTTTTAACGTAATTTTTTTGAAAAATTTGGGATCTCCAAATTTAAACAGGTAATGGTTTAGACCCTCCTTTAACTCTGCTAACATAGCCTTAAGCATGCACCCCATCTCTGTGGTATCTAAGGAAGAGCCCAAAATCCAAACATTTTTAAGTTGAAACACCCAGCCATATAATTGCAAATCAGGTAACGCTAATCCGTCTCTTTCCTTTTTCCTCCGAACCTTTTTCCAAGAAATCCTTAATCCCTTCTGCACCCATATAAATGAATTTATATCTTGCTGAAATTTGTCAATCAAAACTTTATCAAACTGTAAAGGGATTGAGTTATACAAGAAAATGACTTTAGGTAAGATTATCATCTTGACTAAATTTATTCTGCCCAAGATTGACAAAGGTAAATACATCCAATTTTTTATCAAATTAGAACACTCCCTACGTACCATACTAAAATTAGCATCCGCAATTTGCTCAATATCTTGTAGTAGCTTAATACCAAGATACCTCATTTCACTTTTTCTTGATAGATGCTCTGATTCCATACCATTATAACTGTCTTATCAGCATTTATCTGATAGCCCGAAACCTTACCAAAATTCTCAACTATATCCAGAACAGCTGGTAATGCTATATGTAAATCAGATGTACAAACTAACAAATCATCAGCATAGAGGGAGGCTTTTTTCTCCCATTCACCATGTACAAAAGATGGAATTTTCTGCTCTTGTCTAATTCTTCTGGCAAGAGGTTCAATATATAAATTGAACAATAACGGTGAAAGTGGGCATCCCTGTCTCGTACCCCTAAATATTTGGATAGGAGAAGTCAAGCTTCCATTTACTAAAACCCTAGCTGCCAGTTTCGAATAAATTTGGCGCATCACCCGACAGAATTTAGCTCCAAAACCATATTCTTTTAAAATAGTAAACAGGAAAACCCAGTTCACCCTATCGAACGCCTTTGCGGCATCCAGCATTACTGAAGCCAAGAGGAGACTTAGGTGGTCATTATGAGCCTGGCGGTATTACAACCACAGGGCCGAAACGACGGGAGCACCGCCAACAGGCTGGCGGTGCCTCCCGGCGTATTTGGACCGCTGCGTCGCACCGCCGGGGCTGCCACAATGGCCCCGGCGGATGTAATCTGCCAGGGCAGCGCTGCTTGCAGTGCTGCCCAGGGGATTACGAGTCCCCGACCGCCAGCCTTTTTCTGGCGGTCTGAACCGCCAGGAAAAGGCTGGCGGTACGGGGAGTCGTGGGGCCCCTGGGGGCCCCTGCACTGCCCATGCCACTGGCATGGGCAGTGCAGGGGCCCCCTGACAGGGCCCCATGCAGCTTTTCACTGTCTGCTGAGCAGACAGTGAAAAGTGCAACGGGTGCAACTGCACCCGTCGCACGGCCACAACACCGCTTTTTGGAGCCGGCTCCCATGTTGCGGCCCACAACCCCGCTGGGCCGGTGGGCGGAAACTTGGAAACTTGGCCCAGCGGGGATGTCCAAATGGGCACCGCGGGGGTGCGGCCGCATTGGCGGCCGCACAGCGGTTACAGCTTGGTGGGCGGGGGAAGCCGTCCTCCAATGTTGTAATGAGGCCCTAAATGTTGTAGCAATATCAATGGTCCCTATTAAACTCCCTGTCAGTTCATGTGGATACCTGCCCTTCATAAATCCTTTCTGATCTTTATGTAAGAGACCACCCATCACTTTATTCAATCTATCTGCCAGAACCTTGACAAAAACCTTATAATCAGCCTTCAATAAAGAAATTGGTCTATAAGACTCAAAACTAACTGGGCTTTTTCCTGGCTTCAGAGCCACCGTAATTATAGCTTTATTCCAAGATTCAGGAAGTTCCTCCCCCTTATCATATATCTCTTCAAACAAAGCCAACATTATCGGGACAATAACATCCCCCAGCATTTTATATAGTTCAATTGGAATGCCATCAGGGCCTGCCGCTTCCCGCCCTTACTTGACATAATAGCAGACTTAGGGGGTCATTACAACATTGGTGGTAAAAGCCGCTTACCGCCGTGCAGAAGACCGCCAACACACGGCCGTGGCAGCGGTATTCCGCCCTGGTCATTATGACCCACTGATCGGAATCTGCCAAAATTGAGACACCAACACAAGTCTGCCACACCAAAGGTCAGTGATAAACTGGCAATAACAAAACCTCCACCATCACGCCAACAGGAATACGCCCACACTATCACGGCCCACGAATCCACGCAGCGGTCTTTCAACCGCGGTATTCCATTGGCGGTACACACCTCCGCGCTCAAAATACACACACATTTACAAAACACATCCACATTGGAGAATTCGAATACACACAGCTGATACACATACACACACCACTCCCACACACCCAATACAATATAAAACACACACCCACATTAGCCACAAACTCCTACAACACAAAATTCCAAAAGAAGGCCAGAGAAAGATACCACAATCTACAAACAAGCATCCACAGGCACTCAACACCATCATTCACACAACAGCCACGCACCTCACACAACACACCACTAAATATCACCCCATGCATCACAACACACAACACACACCACCCCACACATCACTCATACCACCCCATGGCACGGCAAAGACACCCCAGGTTCTCTGAGGAGGAGCTCGGGGTCATGGTGGAGGAAATCATCCGGGTAGAGCCACAGCTATTCGGATCACAGGTGCAGCACACCTCCGTAGCTAGGAAGATGGAGCTATGGCAAAGAATAGTGGACAGGGTCAACGCAGTGGGACAACACCCAAGAAATAGGGATGACATCAGGAAGAGGTGGAACGACCTACGGGGGAAGGTGCGTTCCGTGGTCTCAAGACACCGGCTTGCGGTTCAGAGGACTAACAACATGGGAGGAGCAAGTCTTGGCTATTCTGCATCATGAGGGCCTCGCAGGAGTAGCTGGAGGAATGGACTCTGGTAAGTCAAATCTTAACTATTACATCCCCCACCCTACCTGCATGCTATCACATACCCCCACCCTCGGCCTCACCCCATCACTCCAACTCCTCACAAATGTCCCAATATCACAAATCACACATCCCAACACCAAGCCCTGCATGCAACAACAAAGCATGGACACCCATCACCAAAGCATGGCCACTGCAGATACCGATACACCCCCAAACTATTATCACACAAGGTCCCACACAGGAATGCAAGCACTGGGGTACACGGTCACCCATCCATTGCACACCATGGCACACACAGATGCAATAATCATGCTTTTACACCCCTGAAGGACCCCTACCCAACGTCACCGGACAGGAGGGTCCAGACATGTCCACACCACCAACAGAAGAGGCCCACAGTGATGACAGCAGCTCTGTCCAACTAGATCTAGACAACCAGCCCGGCCCATCTGGGACCTCGGGACAGTCGGTTATCCTCACACAGTCACAGGCCACTACAGAGCTTCCCCCCTCTGGAAACAGCAGCACAGCACCCACCCAGCGGGCCCATACCTCTGTCCTCAGGACACATCAAGCAGCAGTGAGTCCACCACTACAGGGAACCCAGGATAACCCACCACCCCAACAACAACAGGGACCTGGGGCAGTGGCAGTGGGCACACGGTTCAGGGGACAGAGGGCCAGGGAAACAGGGGAACTGGGAGGGCTGCTGTGCGACAGGGGGAGGACAGGCCCAGGGAACCCACTCTCCACGAGGCCCTCTCCAACATCATGGGAGCCTACCATCATTCCCAGGAGACGATGGCAACGGTTCTGGCCAAGTTTCAGGAGACCCAGCGGCTGCACGAGGAACAGTATTTGGGCTTCAGGGAGGAACTCAGATCCATCAATTCCACCCTGGGCACCATCGTAGGGGTGCTGAAGGAAGTCCTCAACACCAGGAGGGACACTGTGGCTCAACAAGGGGCCCCTGACACTAGCCTGGACGATGAACTGCCCACCACCTCCGCCGGCGCTAGTAGACAGGAGGCACCGCCACAGGACCACCACACCAGCACCCCAACCCCTGCAGATGGAGAAACACCCCGCAAACGGTCCCTGAGATCCAGGACAAAGACAGAGAATGATGCCAAGACCCCGCCAAGAAATGAGACCATCCTGATTGTCATTCTTTTGTCCCACCTTGTCACCCTGTCCATCCTCAAACTGCCCCAGCTCCACTTCCTATGATCCTTTGGACAATGCACCTGTGAGACTCATAGCGTGGACTCTGCCATGGACATTCCTCCACCATCACCCCTCACCATTTAAAACCCCCCTCCAATATTGAGCACTTAAATAAACACCCTTAAAGCACAAAACAATCTGGAGTCTGTCTGTGATTTTGAATTATTGTATTAGCAATTACAGTGACAAAATGCTCTTTCAATGGTGATGTCAACATACCTATGTCACACAGCTCTAGTCCATGAGGAAATAAAGCAGATGTCACACAGTGGGACCCACATCTGTGAAATCGTAAGAGAAAGTGAAAACTCAGTGACCATACACTGGGTGAAAAGGACAGACAGTAGAGAGGTAGTAGTGTTAATGTACATGTAGTATGCAGGTTTGTATTCTTCTTACCTCTGTCTCACTGGAAGTATTGCAGGATCACAGAGTTCCTGTTGTCGATGTCCTCTTCTTCTGCTTCCTCGTCTTCACTGTCCAAAGGCTCCACAGCTGCCACAACACCTCCATCTGGACCATCCTCCTGCAGAAAAGGCACCTGTCGTCGCAAAACCAATTTGTGAAGCATACAGCAGGCCACAATGATCTGGCACACCTTCTTTGGTGAGTAGCATAGGGAACCACTTGTCATATGGAGGCACTGGAACCTGGCCTTCAGGAGGCTGAAGGTCCGCTCTATAATCCTTCTAGTTCGCCCATGGGCCTCATTGTAGCATTCCTCTGCCCTTGTCCTGGGATTCCTCACTGGGGTCAGTAGCCATGACAGGTTGGGGTAACCAGAGTCACCTGCAAATGGCGAGGGACAACTGTTAGACACACACAAACTCTTAGAGCTATCCCCAGACCCAGACAACTATTCCCACTGATTTGGTTCCAGGTGCTCACCTAGCAGCCACACAAGGTGCCCCTGTAGTTGCCCCATCACATAAGGGATGCTGCTATTCCGCACGATGTAAGCATCATGCACTGAGCCAGGGAATTTGGCATTAATATGGGAGATGTACTGGTCTGCCAAACACATCATCTGCACATTCATCGAATGGTAACTCTTCCGGTTTCTGTACACCTGTTCACTCCTGCGGGGGGACCAAGGCCACATGTGTCCCATCAATGGCACTTATGATGTTGGGGATATGTCCCAGGGCATAGAAGTCACCTTTCACTGTTGGCAAATCCTCCACCTGAGAGAAAACGATGTAGCTCTGCATGTGTTTCAGCAGGGCAGACAACACTCTGGGCAACACGTTGGAAAACATAGGCTGGGAAATCCCTGATGCTATGGCCACTGTTGGTTGAAATGACCCACTTGCAAGGAAATGGAGTACTGACAGCACCTGCACTACAGGGGGGATTCCTGTGGAATGGCGGATAGCTGACATCAGGTCTGGCTCCAACTGGGCACACAGTTCCAGGATTGTGGCACGATCAAGCCTGTAGGTGATGATTACATGTCTTTCCTCCATTGTCGACTGGTCCACCAGTGGTCTGTACACCGGAGGATGCTGCCATCTCCTCACATGTCCCAGAGGACGGTGCCTATGGAGGACAACAGCGAGCACAGAGTCAACCAACTCAGAGGTACGTAAACACAGCTTACTCAGAAAACTATTCATAACCCGAAATTTGCCTGTATGAGTGTTGAGCCAAGGCCTAGGTATGTGTGACGCAGTTAAAAATAAAGCCATGTGGGCCCCTAAAATGGCGGATGCCTGACCTGTAAAGTGGGACAATGGGATATGAGGTAACTGCGCTGGCGTTGTACACCGTTGCGATAGGCGATCGAAGACCGCGGCGCAATTCTGCATTGGCTAACATTGGACCCTATGGGTCCCAGAAGCCAATGACGATGTTCGCTGGCTGTGACGGTACGCACCACCGCGGACATGACCGCCATTTCCTATCAGTTCAATTACTCGATATCTGATCTTCGACTGGAGAGGACCTACACTGCAAGTGCTGCTGTGACCTCAGTCTGGAAGAGAAAATGGCTCGTGCATCTGGGGAAAGGGCCATTGCCTTCAGCACGGAGGAGTTGGAGAAACTCGTGGATGGGGTCCTCCCCCAGTACACGCTACTCTACGGTCCTCCAGACAAACAGGTAAGTACAATGGGAGCATGCTGTATGGGCAATGCCTGTGCGAAGTGGGGTGGATGAAAGATGGGGGGTGGGGAAAATTAGGTGTGCATGAAACGACGGTGAGTGCATGTGCCACATGGCAAAGGTAGGGATGCGGGCCAATTACTGTGACGGTGCAGTTGGTAATAACTTTTTTTTTCCCCCTGTACAATTCCTGTAGGTCAGCACCCACCAGAAGAAGGATGTTTGGCGTGCCATCGCTAAGGACGTCCGGACCCTGGGGGTCTACCACAGACGGAGCACCCACTGCCGGAAAAGATGGGAGGACATTCGCCGCTGGAGCAAAAAGACGGCGGAGGCCCAGCCGGGGATGGCCTCCCAACGTGGGAGGGTTGCCCGTCGCACCATGACCCCCTGATGTTCAGGATCCTGGCGGTGGCGTATCCGGAGTTGGATGGGCGCTTGAGGGCATCACAGCAGCAACAAGGGGGTGAGTACACTCTTATTCTGCTGATTCAGTGCGCAGTGGAGCTGTCTGGGTGGGGGTGGTGGGCTGTGGGTTCCCCTAGGCCAGGGAGAGTCTGCTAGTTAAGTCCCCTTTTTCCGGCAGACCCTGTGGCACCCCACCCCACCTGGGTACAGTGCCAACTACACCTAGTCAGGCTCCTGTGACATCCATGTGTGCAGATATCGGCCATAGCCTTGTAGGCCATGTTCCAGGGATTGAATAGTGGACCCCAAGTGCGTGACGTAGTGCAGGGGGCTTCTGTGTCTGTCGTGTCCGCCAACGGTAGCGGTAATGCATGCACTCAACATGTCTTTCTTCTGTCTCGCCCCCCTTTTTGTGGTATCCCTGTACTTGTGTGCATTAGCATCATCAGGCAGAAGAGCAGTGGAACCGGAGCAGGAGGGAGCTGCATCCCACATGGCCCTGGAGGGCGAGACTACGGACTCCGATTTCACCAGTGGGACGTAGGGTGATGGGAGCTCCACTGCGGGGACAGGAGCTGACGCCAGTGATATGGACTCGTCCTCTGATGGGAGCTCCCTTGCAGTGGTGGGCCCATCTGTCCATCTGTGCCCCCGCATCTACAGGTACAGCCGCCACCACCCCCTCCAGCACCACCCTCCCAGCAGCCCCTCAGCCTTTGCCCCATTCCCACTCACCCAGGAGGGTGGGCATCACCCCTGCTGCCCCTCAGTGAGGAGGCCATTGACCTCCTCAGATCCCTCACTGTTGGGCAGTCTACCATTCTGAATGCCATCCAGGGTGTAGAGAGGCAGTTGCAACAAACAAGTGCATTCCTGGAGGGCATTCATTCTGGTCAGGCAGCCCTTCAGCGAGCTTTTCAGACTCTGGCCTCAGCACTGATGGCAGCCATTGTCCCTGTCTCTAGCCTCCCCCTCCAACTTCCTCCACCCAGACCCACACCCCTGTACCTCAGCCTATCCCAAGCACACCATCAGACCAGCATGCACACACCTCAATACACAAAGGAAGCTCAGGCAAACATAAGCACCACACATCCCACAGGCACTCACGCAAGCATCACACACATGCAGACATACCAACATCCACTTCCTCCACTGTGTCCCCCTCCTCCTCGTCTCCCTCATCCCTCCCAGTCTCGTCTCCACTCACACCTGCATGCACTACATCATCAGCCACTACGTCCATCACCAGCACACCCACCACCACACCCCGCTCACGTGCAGTCACAACCCCCACTACCATTCACACATCCCCTGTGTCCTCTCCTAGTGTGTCTGTGAGTCCACCTCCCAAGGTACACAAACGCAGCGACACACCCACCCAACAGCCATCACGACAGCCTCCAGCCCATGCACCTTCCCCCAAAGTCACTAAACGTACACCTCCTACGACCGCTACCTCTTCCTCCACTCCCAAACCCCCTCCATCTACCCATCCCAGTGTTCCTAAGAAACTTTTCCAGGACAGCCTTGACCTCTTTCCCTCACCTCCCCCACCCAGCCAGTCTCCTAGGGCCCGACTCTCCAGGTCCCAACCTAGCACCTCAGCCACAACATCGGAGGGACCAGTGGTGCAGTAGTCACCGGATTATGGAGTTCACCAGGCAGCAGGGCAGCCAGTGTGGCAAGGAGCCACAGAACAGACAGTCCCCCACCTGTCAAGCATCAAACGTTGGCCAGTGCCCGGCGGGAGAGGGGGAAGACACCAGCCACCAAAGCCGCTCCCAGGGGTACAGGTGGGAGTGTGGAGTCAGCTGCGACACCTTCCAAGGTGGGAAGGGGCACAAGAAAACCAGCAAGTCTGGGAAGATCAGCACAGCAGAGAAGACCACCATCAGCCTCACTGCCCCAGACAGGACCGCCATCAGCCCCGCTGTCAAGGAGCCGACCGTCAGCAGCCCCCGCTACCCCAGACAGGACTGCCATCAGCCCCGCTGCCAAGGAGCCAACCGCCATCAGCCCCACCGCCCCTGACAGGACCGCCATCAGCCCCGCTGCCAAGGAGCCGACTACCAGCAGCAACCCCGCTGGCCAAGACAGGACCGCCAGCAGCAGCCCCGCTGCCCAAGACAGGACCGCCAGCAGCTGAACTGCTGCCAAAGACACCGCCGCCACAAGCACCGCTGCCAAGGACACCGCCGCCACAAGCACCGCTGCCAAAGACACCGCCGCCACAAGCACCACAGGCCCATGAGCACCAAAAGCTCTGACGCTACTGAGGGCGCCACGAGCAGGATGAAGCACTCTGGGCACAAGGCCACCTCCAGAACCAGTGGAGATATGCATCCACTAACCCTATCCTTGGCAGGATGAAGCACTCTGGGCACAAGGCCCCCTCCAGAACCAGTAGAGACTATTATCCACTTGAGAAAATTTGGCTATGCACTCCCCAGGATGAAGCAGTGGGCAAACCACCCACTGTAGAGACTTGAGAGACTGTGGCTTTGCACTCCCCAGGATTGAACAGTGGGCAAACCACCCACTTGTGAGACATGAGAGACTGTGGCTTTGCACTCCCCAGGATTGAACAGTGGGTAACCCACCCACTGTAGAGACTTGAGAGACTGTGGCTTTGCACTCCCCAGGATTGAACAGTGGGCAAACCGCCCACTTGTGAGACTTGAGAGACTGAGGCTTTGCACTCCCCAGCATTGAACAGTGGACAAACCACCCACTTTAGAGATTTGAGAGACTGTGGCTTTGTACTCCCCAGGATTGGACAGTGGGCATGGGGCCCCCTCGTGGATTTGGCATCATGCACTCAACCGGCTGAGGTGCCCACCGTTTCCCTTCCCCCTGAGGTGCCTGTTTTATTTCTATCTGATGCCCCTGCAGTGTTCTCTCGGTCTTGTTCGGTTATATTGTGTGGGCCTCGCCCATGCATTATCTGCCCAGTGGTCCACGGACTTTAATGGTGGAAAACCTTGGACTAATATTATTGGTGTATATATTTGTAAATAGTGTATGTATATTTTTTTAATACTGAATTTTAATATATTACAATCGTTCACCTCATTTCCTTTTGTCTTTGCATTCTTCCGGGGGGTGTTGGGGGGTGTAACTGTAATGGATCATGTGTATTAGCGTGTGTGTTGTTGTGGGTGAGGATGGGGGTGGGGGTGTTGCATGTGTGTGTCACTGTTTTTTCCCTCCCCCCTCCCCTGTGTCGTAGGTGCAGCACTCACTGTGGTCTTCGCCGCTGGTGTTCGTGCTCCTGGTAGAGGAGCAAGAAGAGGAAGGCTGGTAAAATGTGGACCTCTGGTTCAATGGCGTCCTGGTTCCTAGTGGGGTGTGCAGAGGTGAGCGTTTTCCCTTCGAAGTCCTGTTTCTGCCGTGTTTTTGTTTGCGGTGAATCCGCCCCGGAAAAGATGGCGGATTGGTAGGTTGTAATTCTATGGGCGTTACATTGTCCTCCGCCTGTCTGTTGGCGGTGACTGCCAAGCTGTTTGTTTCTACTGCCGTGGCGGTCGGAGTGTTAAAGAGGCTGTCTATGTTGGCGGTTTCCGCCACGGTCGTAATTCAATTTTTTTTACCGCCGGCCTGTTGGCGGTCTTACCGCCGCTTTATCACCGACCGCCAGGGTTGTAATGACCACCTTAATCTCTTCCATCATGATTTTCTGATTTATCATTTCTTTCTCTATGTCTGTAATTTTAGGGAGTGTATCCTCATCCAACCATCTTTGCACCTCTTCATTCGTTACCACAGTATCTTCCTTATAGTCTCCTCCCTTATATCATAAGAGCTGGTCTGTCTCTGCCCTTTTGATAAAAAATCTCTCTAATTTCATTTTTTGTCCTATCTGTCTTGGCTTTCCAAGCCAACAGTTTACTTGGGTTCTCTCCATATTCAAAATGAGCCAACTTATTGGCTTCCCATCTTTTTTTTAACCTAGTCTGTAATGACATCTCCAATTGCAATTTCAAATGAGACCTCATGACTTCTAAGTGTTCTAAAGATTCTAGGCCACCCATCTCCAAGCGGTTACACTCATTCAGTTTGCTTTCCAATACCTTCATTTCCATTATATACTTCTTATTCCTGACAACGGTGAGACTCGTAATTTTGCCTCTTAAAAATGCCTTGAATGTATCCCACACCATGCTTACTGAAGCGGAACCAATATTAAACTTAAATAATTCTTCCATCTCAATAAACAATTGAGACTTAACATCGTTCTCCAACGATAATGTTTGATCTAATGTCCACCTTCTCATCTCTCTTTTGGTGAGAAGATTTATTGTTAAAACCACCGCCGAAAGGTCTGACAGATGGGCAGCCTTATATTCTAAATTGGCAACCATATCCACCAATCCCTGGTCTATCAAAAAATAATCTATTCTGGATGCGTGACCATACCTCTTATTTTTAAAAGAGAAAACCTGTTGAGTACCAGCTCTTACTCTCCAAATATCGCGCAGACCCAATTCTCTCATCATAGACCTCAAAAAGCTCTGAGATTTTGACATAACTGTGGACCTGGAACTTTGTGATCTATCTAAATCATTATCCAACAAGACATCAAATCACCCCCTAAAATTATTGGACCAGGAAAATCCAAAAGGTGGAAAAACATTTTCCTAATTGGTTTTAAATCATCAGAGTTTGGGCCATAAAAACCAACCACTGTTATCACTACGTCATGAATCTGGAGTTTAATAATGGCCCTGCGACCCATACTATCTACGGCAGTTTTTAACACAACTACATTAAGTTGCTGTTTAATGATTATAGCCACCCCCCTGGTATTAGTAGTATTCTCTGTAGGCACCACATGCCTAACCCACTGCTGAGATCTAAATAACTTAGAGCATTCAGTCCCCGTCAGATGGGTCTCCTGCAAAATATAAATGTGTGCTGGATAATTCCTCAAGTATTGCAGAATTCTATTTGTCCTATCGTGTATTCTTAGCCCATTTACATTCAATGTCATAATATGAAGGAGACTACTATCCCTACCCGGTAACTCATCACCTTCCCCTATCTCTTCTTGTCCTTACTTCCAACTCTAATATATCCTGGTGTATCTGGGGTGAAAGAGGTTTTTCTTTTATTATTTTTCTTCTTTTTTTTCTCTAATGCTCCCCACCCTGTGCTCCCCCCCTACCTCACCATGTACCCCCAACCCTCCCCCCCCCGGGTAACCCATCCCTGACTCATACTGGGCTAGCTGAGAAAGCCCTGATTTGAAGCGCTACCAGAAAAAAACCGACCAGAGGGACATAGAGAGGAGGATACAACCCCCATATTTCAAGATGGTCCACTTCTTATCGACTCTAATAACTCATCCGCTGTTTTTATGTCTCTTAAATTGTACATCTTATTGTTGTACATCACTCGTAAAATGGCTGGGAATTTGAGTTGCGCTGATGCACCCAGTTTCTTGAAGTCCTCAATACGATTACCCAGTTCCCACTGTCTATTAAGGGTAGTACTTGCAAGATCAGACCTAACTTCAAAGGAAAAATCATTTCATCGTAAAGTTTTTTGTTTTAATGCTTGCGACAGGATCTTCTCTTTTAAAGCATAGGTCAAAAAATTTATCAAAACCTTCAGAGGTTTCACCCTGGCAGAGTCTCTCTAAACAGTTCCCTATGTATCCTCTGAATATCCGTCGCAATCTCCCGTTCGGTTTCTTCCAACTGTGGGGAATTCTTAATAAGTGAGGCACAATATGCCTTGATATCGTTCCCCTCCTCCCCCTCCGCTATATTTAGAATTCTCTGATTATTCCTCCTTGCCGCATTCTCAACCCGTTCCAATTTATCCTGTAGGTCTTGTTCACAAGCTCTTGACTTCCACAAATCCTGCTAAATCTATGCTACATCTTCTTGCAGGGACTCCATTGACTCTTGCAAAAAAGCTGCATTCTTTTAGCCAATAAGTCAAATTTAGTTTCCAATATCTCGCACACCTCTTTTATGCTAGCCTGATTTGCCTCGGATACCGAGAAACCATTTTTGATCTCCCCCGCTACTTCGTAATCATCTCTTCGATGGGAGAGAGGCTGGCAGTCCCCTCCCCATCCTCCACCCTTAATGTCTGTGATATGTCTGGTGCATGATTGTTCTTTCCCATCGGAACTGGGGAAGACTCACTAGTCTGATCTTCTTGTAAATTTAAGTCCACTGCTAAAACCAGGCACTGGTCTTTCTTTTTTCCGCTCTTATCCCCTACTGCCATTTCCACACTCACTTCAGTCCCCACTTCCTCCATTGTCTTGATTACAGATGGCTGAGCCCCTTCCTCTGGTCCCATAAACCTAGTACAATCGTCTGATGCCACTAGGGGGAGGATTTTGAAATAGGACCGCGAAGAGGGGGTTATTTTAGGCCTTACGTTAACAGGGGAGTCTGCCTTCCCCTTTTTGGCCAGCTTGGCACCAAGAAACCTTTGCTGGTGGGAGCTCACTAACGGAGTCTCCTTTAAAAATTCACAAATCACACCCTCACACTCTCCAGTCTTACCTCCGAAGTTCAACTCCCAGGAGGGACCAGATTTTTTTGAACTGCCAAGGTTCTCCTCCCCAAGTGTCCTCCTGCCTCTGCATCTTACCAAGCCAGCTGCCTCCTCCACTGTTTGAACTGCCTGGCTTCCTCCTTTCACATTAGGCACAAATGCTCCGTGTGCCCCTTCATCCACTCTCTGCTCCCGAGGCAGCAAGCTGCTTGTGCTGGCTCTGCCGCTTCTCCTGTTGCTGCCGCTGCTTCTCTCTCGAAGAGGGAAACACGCCACAGCAAGCGTGTCTTTTGCAGCTCCAGAGCTGCACGCTGCCAAAGCACCACTCCAGCGGCGCCGCTTGTGCCCTCCTCTACACCGGTAAGCCGGCACATGTGCCCTCCTCTCCCCCGGTCAGGCTCCTCTATGCAGACGCTCCACGGCCCACGGCCCTGCTGGCCGCCATGTTCCCCACACCAGAATCTCCGTTTTGTCACCATTCATTTTAAGCCAATTATGGCCCATCCATTTATTGATCTCGCTCATACAGTGATGGAAACTATCTGCCACCTCCTCCCAGTTCTTGTTAACAGGAATGATGTCCTGAGTGTCATCTGCATGGGAGGTGGCCAAAAAGCCTGAAAGAGCAGATAAGTCTAGCCAAAGGGGCCACATGAAGATTAAACAAAGTGGGGCTAAGAGAGGAGCCCTGAGGAACCCCACAAGGTAGTTGAAACGGGGCAGCTCTGAAGTCTCCACAGCTTATTATGGTGGATCTCTCACATAGAAAGGACTTCAGAATGCTCAAGGCTTTCTCTCTGACTCCTACTTGGTAAAGACGTTGTACCATCAGATGCGGTGAAATGGTATCAAACGCGGCAAACAAATCCAATAGCTCTAAAACAGCTCCGTCTCCTTTATCAATCAGTCTTCGAATAAAATATGAAGTGGTGATAAGGGCAGATTCCATGCAATGTGCTTTCCTGAAGCTGTGCTTAGAGGGATCTAGGCAGCCTATTCCTTGTAAGAATCGCGCCAATTCCGTATTGAGATGCTTTTAAAAATGTATGCCTGAAAGGGCAGCAAAGCTGTAGGACGGAGATTCTTGAGATTGTTAGGGGCACCATCTGGTTTCTTTTTCAGAGGAATAATAATCGCTTCCATCCACGAAGGTGGAAACACTCTTGTGTTCAAACTCTGCTGATACACAAGTACAAGTGCCGAGGACACTAAGGCCCATATTTATACTTTTTTAGCGCAGCATTTGCACCGCTTTTGGACGGAAAAACGGCTCAAACTTACAAAATACACCAATTTTGCGTTAAAAAACGACAAAAGTGCGGTGCTAAAAAAGTAGAAATATGGGCCTAAATCTGAAGCGAGCTTTAGTACATGGTGAGGACAGGGATCGCTGGGGGAACCAGACTTAACTCTCCACAGCAGTTCCTCAATCCTCTCCATCTGCAAAGGCTGGAAATTAAAGAGAATAGGGGTTTCATTACTTAATGAATCATTTAATGGCTCATAAGGGTCCAGCACCTTGGAGTGCTGTACAAAGTTGGTGTTGGAAAATGGGTTATTGGTAGGGCAGGTAGGTACCTACACCTAGCAACAAGCCACAAACCTCCACAAAAGTACAGTTAGGTCTCAGTAAATTAATCCCAGCTCTACCCTTGGTAGCTTGGCATCGAGCGTCAAGGCTTAACTTAGGAGACAAAGTGTAAAGCATTCAAATATCACACAACAGTAATTAAATAAAACACAGGGAACAGTTTAAAAATCCAAAACCAATTTATAAAAATAGCTTATATTTTTATCTTTAAAATGACACAAAAACGATTAAAATCGGTTCAGGGGAACCGGAGATATGAATTTTTAAAGTATTATTATTTTCTAGCGCATAGAAACAAAAAGCGCCAATCGGGTCATCTGGTTGCACCAGGACCGGGACAAAGTCAAACTTTCAGGCCGACCGCGATGGAGCCCTGCTCGGCTACAGGTCGCGGGAGGCCTCGGTTAAAAAGTTACCTTCTGACTTAGTCTTTATTTTGAAGTTTTTCTTCACCGGGACGAACCTGCCAGTTGGATCCGACCTCCTGGAGCCCTTGTCCGGATACGCGAAGTCGGTTTCCTCGGTGGTGATTTCTACCTTCGGACTTAGTCGTTTTTTCGAGATGAAAATCCTTCGACCGGGGTAAACCTGGATCTTGATCCGACGTCCGTGGAGCCCTTCTCGGATACGATGGCTGGAAGGTCCCGGTCAACTTTTTACGTTCGGACTTAGTCTCTTTTTCGGATGTTTTTCTTGACCGGGACGAACCACGAAGTCAGGCCGGGTCGCGGTTGAGGCAAGCCGGCTAGAATTTCCGCGTCGAGTCGGTCACTTTATGGAGCTTTTTTCTCAAATTTCTCCAATCTTTTCCAAACTTCTGGGGCTTCACCCAGATGTTCTTTTAAGGTTCTTTTGGGGTCCACAGCTCACCCCAAGGGTCCAGAAGTTCTGTGATGGTCCTTGGGAAGTGCGGACTTCAACTCCCAGAGTGCACCTGGCGCAAACTCCTTTTTGGCCACTGGGCAGTGGTCAGCTGGTCACTTTTTCAGGAGTTGGTGCAGGGGACTCTGGTTTAGCAATTTTTCACCTGTAGCAAACAGGGAGTCCCTCCTTGAACCAGTTGAAGCCAGGCAAAGTCCTTCTTGTGGTGAAGCCCAAGTGTGCAGCTGGTGCAGTCCTTCTGAGTGCAGGGTCCAGGTGCAGGCCAGGGGTCCAGCAGGGCAGTCCTTCTTCTTCTTTAGTTCCTTTCTTGTTGAATTCTGGAGGGGATCTGAGGCGTGGGTGCAGGTCTGCCAGTTTTATCCTTGCTCCTGGGTGAAAAGCAGGGGGGCCCTAGTCCTCCAATCAGGGACAGGGTCGTCCCCCTGTGATGACCACTTCCTGGGAAGTGTGGCAAAAATCCATCCCAGAAGGCAACAGTCTCTAAAAATCCAAAATGGATGAATCTGATTTTTAGAGGAGAGATCTGGCTGAGCCCACCCACTGGTGTGGCTAAAAATCATAAACACACCCCTCTCCTGCCCTCTCCTAATCTAATCAAGGGGGCACCTAGCTGTCTGGGGTTGCAGGATGTGGGGGTGTTGCTGGGTGCTCCAGATGTCCTTCTCTGCCTTTGAAGACCAGTTTGGCAGCCCTCCCCCTTCCTGCTTCCCCATCTGCTGAGGGGAGATTCTCTCCCCCAAGCACATTCCTTTGTGTGAAGTCAGGCCACTTCACACCTCATTAAAGTAGCCTGGCAGAAGCTGCTGCAGGCTGGCCAATCAGAGCACAGGAGCAAAAACAATGCAGAGCTGAAATTGGCAACTTTTTAGGTAAAGTCTAAACTTTTTACCTGCACTAGTTATATTAAATCCAACAACTGGAAGTTGTGGGATTTATTATAACAATCAATTTGATACCAAATTCTTGGTATGTAACATTTAAGGAGACTTTAAAATTTAAAATAAAGTCTGCCCATTCTAGCCTATGAAGGCCATTTACTTCAATGAGGGAAAAACGAATTTGGCTGTTTTTACCTCACCAGGGCTTATAAATCTATTTTTATAAAGTCCCTGCTTATAGTTACATGGCACCCAGCCCTAGGGGCACATAGGGCACACCTTAGGGATGACTTATATGTAAAAATAAGGTAGTTTAAGACTTTGGAAGTACCTTTAATTCCAAAGTCGAATTTGCATATAACTTTAATTTAAAAGCAGCCAGCAAGGCAGGCTTGCTTTTAAAATGACACTGGGCACCTCAGCAATGCACCTAGGTGTGCACCACCTATGCTGTGGTCCCTAAACCTACATGCCCTACCATATACTAGGGACTTATAGGTAGGTTAACTTAGCCAATTATAATTAGCCTAATTTGCATATCCATTTTACACAGAGCACAGGCCCTGGGACTGGTTAGCAGTACCCAGGGCACCATCAGAGTCAGGAAAACACCAGCATAAAGTGGAAAATGGGGGCAAAAAGTTATGGGGCCCTTGCAATCAGCCCCAGTTTCTCACAGTTGGCTTGAATTTGGATGACTTTATTTTTTTTAAAGTATGCCACCTTGTTACAAAATGATTGGGAATTTTCCAATTCTGGGGGGGGGCAGATGGGGCACTGAGGGAGTGCACCACTCTAAAAAGTTCTCTAGGGGCATTTTTCACTTCCTTAATTTTTCGCGTATAATTGTCAGTTTTGTCGAGTTTGGAATCCCTGAACACAGATCTATTCTTCTCTTTTTCCTCAAGGTTTTGATTTAATTTCCATCTGCATTCCTGGCGTTGGTATATACTTTGTAAGTCCTTAAGTTCCTTAGTGTACCAGGGAGAGGATGATTTCTTCCTGGCCAGAGGACAAGATATCCTTAGAGGGGCAAGATGATAAATAGCCGTTTTTACTCCATGATCAAATCTATAAATGGCTGAATTAAACTGTTCCCTCGCTTGCTCCCAGCCTAACGTCAAGGTCAGGATAAGATTCTGCTCATCTATTCTGATTCATTGTCTAGTTCCCATTCATTTACTTTTAAAGTAGCACATAAGCCTGCTATTATTTTCCCTACTCTTCTTGAGAAATAACCCGACTTTTATTATAAGAGAAACAAATTGTACTCCTTATTGCATCTTCATCGAAGGAACTGAGGTCTAAAACTTTGTCTGATGGAGTTTGGAGTTTGCTTGAGTGGAAAAAACAGAAGTTTAGAGCAGGCTTTAACAACTTTACTCACCCTGCATTGGAGCCACTGACACACTGACCTAATCGTAGACTTACAGATCTACAACCAGCAGGGAAGATCTCTAAATTGGGAAGATGCTGATTCACCAAGAAAACAGAAGCCATAGCTGGCCTCCTGACTTGGTAGGCTGGCAGGTCACCTGTCCAGGTCTAAATGACATCCTAAGTGATGAACAAAAATTGCAGATCTTTTTAGATTAAAAATGTGAGATAAATGAAAATGACTAATGGTTACCCAGCAGACTGCTTCAGAATTAGGTAACCAGAAACCAAGAAATGTAGAGGGAAGCAGGAAAATACGTAGAAAGAACACCTTTGTTTTATATACAGTAGATCATCTAGACACTAGTGGTTGGTCTGCTAGGCCGTCAAATCAGCACTGCCCTTACTTCTGCATTTCCAAGAAAGGAGTGGTCTCTGTCTTGAGAAATCTTCCCCTGTCAAAGGATTACTTTGATAAAAGTGCTTCTCAATGTTTGAAGGAAGCACTCTACATTAAAACTAAATGGCAAGTGGACTGTCATATTGCTGTACTTCACTTGTCACTGCTTCTATTTCAGAAACAAATCCCTGAAGTGGCAGATTGTTCCTGAAACGGAAATAAAACAATGTTCCTGGAACGGAAGGGATTTTCTCCTAGCTCCTGGCATTCATTGTTGATTTGCCCTTCCTAAATTTGTCATGTCTTGACTAGCAAACCTGGGTAGGGAAAATCTGCATCGGGATGACTCTCCTAAAAAAGGCAGACTTTCTGAAACAATAGAGGTTTCAGTGCTGTGGCAGAAGGATCATATACAATGATTGTGTTTAGCAGAGCTAGCAAATGTTATACCGATGCACACTTCAGAGGCTTTCCATCTCTAAATAGGATGGAGGAACCACAAGTTTAGTGAGAAGGGCTCCCATTTTACCAAACTCTAAATGAACCCCTCGGGCACAGTAGAGTCATGAATTGGATCTATCCCTTCTCTAGTGATTAATGTATAAAAGGTTCTCCAAAATATACTAACATACAATACTTAAACTAAGCTGTGGTCTTACTAATAGGAAAACATAACAAATCGCAGGAAACAAGGCTTTATAGAATTTGATCACATCGAGGAATTAAATTGGTCACACAGGTTATTATTGACGTCCTCTTTGAAGTGCTTCTGTTATCAGTAATGTGAACATTAAAAGAAGCAGCATAGGAGGAATTCATGAGCAAATTGATGCAGGTGAGAGTAGCCTAGTTGATGTATTTGAAAAACATCATATCATTTGTCTTTATGAAACCTGAAATCACTAACTGCATAACAATTACACACTTTGTGACTAAACATAAACATGGACTAAAAAATAAAAATGAATTCCTGAGTAGCAGAATAGCAATTGTAGTAGCTTCCAAAGTAATCCACCAAGCACAGATTAATGTAACACCATATTCAAGCTTATTAATGGTGAAATGAATTATTTATTATACGGTATATAGTTTGACAGACTGGTTGTTGTTATCTTATGTTGTGTGTACTTGTGAAGCAGTCTAAACATCTGTGAGGGTATCCTAGGGGAGGTTCAATTGATTAGCTAGGCCTTCGGCTTTTTGCAGAACTCAAGAAGCAATGTGGAGGCTCTAACGAGGTGAGGGAGGTCGTTCCATGGTTTGGTGGCGAGATATGGGAAGATGCGTCCCCCTGCTGTAGATTTGTGGATGCACTTGATGTGTGCTAGCAATAGTTCAGCTGAGCGGAGGTGCCTGGGAGGTTTGCTAAAGTGTATGCCGCTGTGAACGTATGTGTAGTGCTTTGTAAAGGTGTGTGAGGATTAGGGGTGTGTGGGGAGCTCCTCTCCGCTGGCAGACCTAATGGAGTTTTTGGAACTCCACGCTCCCATTGGAGTGTGGTGTTTGCCCAATAACTTCGCTAGCCCCACCAGCAGAGCAGGGGTCACAGAGTGCGCACTGCAGCCCAGTTATGGACTACCTAGTGCAAGCACAAACAGTCTACGCTTGCACTGTGTAGCCCATAACTGGGCTGCAGTGTGCAACGGAGCACGGGAGCAAGGGACAGAGATAGCCAGGCTGCTGAGGAGGATGAGGAGGGGAGGAGTACCCCCTGGAAGACCCTCTTCTTTTTCATTGTTTGTGCACACTTGTGCACAAACAAGGACTGAAATGGCAGCTTTTTCTGCCTACAGCCCTGGCCTGAATGCAGGCTAGGGCTGTAGGCAGCAAAAGAAAGCAGCATTTTCAGGTCTCTTTTGTTGTGGCCTGTCCTGTGTGCTGTGCACATGGGGCAGGCTGGTGCACAAGACACCTGAAACTGCAATTTTCACTGGCTATGACGCTCTCCTGAATGCACCTGATCTCGGAAGTGCTAAGCAGGGTTGACCCTGGCTAACCAAGTCCGACCCTGCTTAGCACTTCTAAGATTGGGAACATTCATGACTCTGCAGGTCACGGAACTCCACCTCCACGGATTTTCACTGAGTTTTTAGTGGAACTCCATGAACTCGCCCCAGGCCTAGTGAACAGTGTGAAGTTAGCGTATTTGTTGATTAGGAGCCAAAGCAGTTCTCTTAGATGTGAAATGATGTGAGTATGATACGGTAGGTTGAGTATGAGTCTTGATGCAGTGTTTTAGTGGTCTTGAGCCTGTTCAGGAACATCTTAATGATTCCTGTGTAGAGTATTTTGCAGAAATCAAGGCTATTGGTCATCAAGGCATGTGTATCTGCTTTCCTTTGTTCTCTGGTAGTCATTTGAAAATCTTTGAATGTGGAAGCATGTGGCAATGACCGTGTTTACTCTGGCTGCTATTGCAAGCTTGACATCCAGGATAATTCCAAGATTTCTTGTGTCGGTGGTGGGTGAGGTCTGAGGTTAGTTGGCCATCAGGTTGAGTCCCAGGGAGAGGCTTCCCTCCTAAAGATCACCACTTCAGTTTTGTCTGTGCTTAGCTTGAAGCAGTTGGTTTTCATCCATGTGGTTACCACAGTCATACATGTGGTAAAGTTGCTTTTTTGTAGTGAGGGTCTTGTCTGACAGAGAGAGAATTCCGTTGAGTATCATCTCTGCAAGAGATGTTGTTTGATCTGATGAGGTCTTCTAGTGGATTAATGTGTATGTTGAATAACACTAGACTGAGTGATGATCCTTTGGAGAATCCACAAATAAGATTACTGGCCTTTGAAGTGTATGGTGTTAGGTTGACTGTGTTCTTCCTATGAGGGAGGAACAAATCAAGTCTTTGTATGCCTGTTTTGTGTGGTCTTCTGATCAGGGTTGATGTGGAGGAGAATGTTGAAAGTTGCACAGAGGTTAAGCAGTATAAGGGCTGCTCTGTCTCCACAGTTGAGGACACCATGGTCAGTCCAGGTGAGTGTCCTGGTTGCGGAGATTTCAATGTTATTGAAGGTGGTGAAGACAGGTTTGAGGGTGTGACAAGCAGAGTGTCTGGGTCCAGTGATGTGCTGTGTCAGTCCCAGATTTTCTAGACTCTCAAGAAGTCCGGTAATGTTAGGGTCGCTTTTGACTTCAAGGTGGAAGTTGAATCCTCCTAGTAAGATGTAATTGCTGGAGTTGATGATGAAGAAGGCGATGAAGTCAGCGATGTTGTCAGAGAAGGTAGCTCTGGGTCCAAGGGCTTTGTAAACAAGACTTCTGCTCAGAGTGCATGTTGCTGATGACTGTAGCTTGAAGTGTAGGTGCTCCACATAGACGTTTGTGGCTTCTGCTGTAGTGCCTCCTCCTGGTCAGTGTTGGTGGTCTTAACATGTGATTCTGCATCCTGTAGGGATAGACGTGGGGTTGTTGGATGCTGATTTGGAGGTCAACCATGTTTCCATAAGGAATAGGTTATCCAGGGGTTGTTATGCAGGACATCCCAGATTTATGCAAATTGTTTGCTAAGAGATCGGGTTTTGAGCAGCATGCACAATAGCTTGTCTTGGGATGCATACTTGTAGCTGGGTGCAGAATGTGGTCTGTTTGTGGGTGACGGGAGTGCATACTTGTAGGTGGGTGCAGAATGTGCATGGTGTGGTGCAGCAGAAGCATGTGGATGGAAGCCCTAAGCTCAGAGACTGGGTGAGCTCTGCAGCTTTACTTCATCACAAATGTGACAGCTATCCCATCCACCCTATTATAAGTGCCATAGGATATAATGCACTTTTAATATGGCAGACAAGGTATCTGTCGCGTTTGTGAAGGAGTATCCCATCTACAATCTATAAATACTGTCCATAGTGTTTGATATATGTTGTTGAAGCATCTTATTTTATTTGTTACATTCAATGCAGATATTTATTAACAACACAATATCAATTATTAGCAGTATGAAACTGATGGTAAACTACTAACCTTCATTGATGCTTTCATGTTTAGCCATGCCATGTAAGCATTATTGTCTTGCTCAGTAATCCAGAAATACTGTCAGTATGGGTATCACCAACGGGTGCAAGCCTAAAGAATTGCCATCGCCATAATATAACAATTATTACAGACTGCATAAATTCAACTAGAAATGGAATGTTGTAGTGCACCCTTGAAATTCAGTAGATAACCAGAACTCACCTTGGTAAGTGCCTATTCACATCTTTGCAATCTTTTCTTACTACAGAATTCCACCTGCGGGCACCCGGCTTTAGGGAGCTTTTCTAAAATAGCACTGGTGGCAGACTGCAAAACACTACGTAGTACCGGTTTGTGGTACAACATTTCTGGTCATTCAGTGAAGGTGACTGAGCAATGAGTGAAATTTTTTAAAATATTGATCATCCCTTTAGTAGGTGGGAGAAATGTATCTTTCAAAGTATTTTGCTTTCCTGGTGTGACCATGCATGTTCTAAACAGTGGTCGAAAAGTGAAAGAAACAAGTGTGATGATTGAAGGAGAAACTGAGGAGGCAGAGAAGAACACGGAGATCGAAAAGAAACAAATCTTGTTCTTAAGCCATGTCACCCCGACTGTAAAGAAAAATAGCGTTGGTTGAAAAGTGCAGTTCATCAGACTGCAGGAAAATAGATTTCTTCCTGGATCAGTTCAAGTTGCATAGTAGTGCCCTTTGGATACCAGTTAGTAACATTTCTTTTCTAGGATTTTTGAATTAACCGCTATCTGACATATGTATGTGCCTACCCACAGGCTAACTGAGTCTATGAAAAGGTAAAATGCACAATACTTTTAGGGGATGTTATCACACCTGCCATCTTTATTTTTGAAGGAGATTACTTTTTAAAAAAAAATTAGATTGTTATAGTAACATAAATTCCTAAAGTAAAGTGACATTATAAGTAGGAATTGCTCTATTTTGCCTGTCCCAGTGCCCTTCCGGGGCACTCACACTTTTAATTTTTGTTAGGAGCTGCAGGAAGAGCTCCTGGACCCTGTGGCCCCGCTAGCACCCTGCAAGCAGCCCCATGGGCTGCACATGAGCCAGAACCACCATAATTTTATTTTATTTTTACTTAGTGATGCCCTAGTGCCCACATGGAACACCTGCCACATTTTCTAACGTTTCAGGCTGTGGGAAGAGCCCCAGAGCCCATGTGGCCCCACCAGTTCCATGCAAGTGCATGACCCAGCCAGATTTCTTTATTAATATTGGGGTGCCCCAGTGCCCACTGGGCTACCCCACAGCATGTGCCACACTGAGGGCTGCAGAGGGAGCCCCCGGGCCCTACAGCCTGGCCAGCTTCAGTGCCTGTACCCAACTTAGGTGCAGTGGGCACCTGCATTGCTCCCACACAGAGGGAGAGCTTTTCGTTTGCTCTCGCTGGATGAGAGCCATGCTAAGTTTTGCTGCCTGTGTGAGTGTGGGTAGGAAGAAACATGTGTGCTCCCACCTGGCAGGAGCAGTTTCTTGCTCCCACTAGGGGGAGAGGGGATGTAAGACTTCCCCACACATGCTCTCATATGTATAGAAACAACAGTGTTCAATGGGTTGGTGTTTCTGGGACAGTGACCAAGAGCCGGCCCCAGGGATGGGGATCCTGAGGTCTTATCATGGCTCAGGGAGGGGGAACTCTCCTACCCACTAATAAATTCCCAATAATAAAATTCCAGGCTCAGGAATTGGCCTCTTTGAGGCTTAGAGAGGAGGGCTGTGCACTCTCCATCCATTATTAGAATACTGTCCCCATGGGATGGTGTCCACAGGGCCTCAAAGAGGTTTGGGGAGGGGGCTTCCTGCGCCCCGTTAAATACATTTTGTTGTGCCCATCCCAGTGTTTTTTCCTGCAGGAATTTGCACCAAATTTAAAATATATATAAATATATATATATTGGCCATTTTTTCTTTTTTATCCTAAAATGCCTGTTGTTACATCATTGTTGATGTGGTATTAGCCAATCAGATCTTATCTGAAGATCTGTCAGCTCTGCGGATCCTCTGTGGTGTGAAATTTACAAAGTTTTGAGCCTTAATTTCTCAAAAATTAGTGAACAGATTCACACCAAATTAGAAAATATATGCTTTCTGGGCAAAGATCTAGCTTTCTGCCAAATTTGGTGTAATTCCTTTCAGCCGACTGGGCTGTGTCTAATATTCCAACTGAACAATGAATGGGAAAAAACATTTTAGCATCCCCCCACTACCTTCCAAACTACTTGATGGATCATGCCGAAACTTTCTAGGGAGGTGCTGAGGTGGATGAATTTCCTAATTTTTAAACATGTGAAGAAACTGAGGTGGCCGGGTGGGCAAAATAACCATGGGTTAGAATGCTACACAGAGTGATTGCCAGTGGCTAGACTTATTTCAAGCATACAACTCCCATTACCTTTTGTGTATTTGATGTTTTATATCAAGTGACTATATGTTTGGTCCCCTTCTTTCTGAAATATTAATCTTTGTCAAGCAGTAAATTTTCTAATGACATAAGTGCGCTTGGAAGTCCATCTTTGCAACTGGCATGAATAGATGTTGGCTTTTTCTTGAAGAAGTTCCATAATCCTAACATCACAGAAGGTGCTCTAATTTTAAGAAACCTCACATGTATGAAGATGTGAGTATATATATTTACAAGTAAAACAGAGATTAAAACTTAGATATAGTTATAGTTTATTAGATTACTACAACACATTTGTTATTCATAAACTTAGAAATACTGTAGTTATAGTTTTTTGTTTCTTTCTTTCATTTAAGACTTTGTTATAAAAAGTATACTACAATCCACATTTTCAGATTGCATTTAAACATAAAGGATACATTTGAAGAACTATAACTCACCACATTTTCAGTGAGTGTGGTTGCAATAATTTGCATGTCCATAACATTTTATTCATATTTTCTACCTTCGTATATGTTGTTTGAAGGCTGCTTTCTTTAATATTGTAAACAATTGATGTAACATTGGCGAGTTATAGTTCCTCAATGTATGCTTTTCATTTATATGTATTCTGAAAATGTGGATCACAATATACTTTCCATTAAATGAAAGATATAAATAGAAAACTATAACTACAGGATTGCCAATGTTTATGTGTTTTAAGTGTTTTGATGTAGTAACAAAATAGCCCCTAACTATAGCTAAGTTGTAACCTCTGCTTTTTTAGACTTTGTTGGGTTTTTAGAGGCCAAAAAATGTATAAAGTTATCAGCATACATAATATATGTTTTGGATTGTCATTTTAAAAGCTTGAATATTTTTTATAGTATTGAACTACTTTTTGTAGCCCACATTTTTTTCTATGTCTTTTTACTGCAACAGTTTCATAACTATATTAAAGAAAGGTTTTACTGCTGAAAAGTACTAGTACTGATCAGGCTATAGGTTTGGGTGCAAAAATAGGCTTTGTTTCCTGGTGTTTCGTCGGTACCACAGTACTGTCTCTGGAGTACCGAGGTACTCCATGAGTGTAACACAGAATCTGCAGCCAATAGGAAGATGGTATTTATTTTGGATCCAGTCTAGTGTGGTTTTGAGCTGTGTAAAGTGAACCAGGCCTGCTTCTTCTTGTGCTGCTGTTTACCTGCACGTTTGGCTAGGGTGGCTCAAGGAGGTGAACCTGTGGCAGCTGCTCCATCTGCATTGGTGGAGGAAGAGAATGGGATCTCAATGAAAGAGCAGGAGTTGGAGTGGCGGGAGAGGTTGAAAGTGTTTATTGTGTGGAAATGCTTCTCAACGAGAAGAAAGTTAATGCACAGCTCGTGACCTGCTGCCTATGTAAGAAAGTTATCTTGTGTGGGACCAGGCAGCAGTATTCCCTTGTAACAACAGGAATTAGAAAGCCCTTGCATGTCATGCATGTGACCCGTTTCGCCCAGGCTGAAAGAAGGTGCAACATGGAATTGGCCAAATTTGACCAGGGTGCACTTGGGGAGGTAAGCCCTGCTCCTGTTATAGCTTCTTCTAGTGGTGATACCCAGGCCTGAACACAGCCTTCTACTTCTACTCCACCCACCATTCCAGCAGCTGACTCACAAGTTGAGGTGTACCGTCTTCGGCAGCACAGAAACATCATGGAGCTGAATGCGGGGACTGCTACAGACTGTCTCTACTGCCAAACAGTTATCATGGTAGGGGAGAGTGACTTGAACACTCATCTGGAGCTTGTTATTGCTCAAGGTGTCCTCCCTAAATCCTGTAGTGTTTTTTTTTTCTTCATTTAGCGGCATGTTTGTTTGTGTCCTGCTGGGTGCTTTTTTGTTTTGGTTTATCTCTGGTCCTGTTGACAGTTCGTGTTGGAACTATTTTCAATTTCATTGTAATAAAGAGTTGCGTATTATCACTAACATTATTTACAGGTATTACAAGTAAGTGGATGCAATTGAACAGTACATGAGAAGGTAAGTGATCGGTACATTTCAAGACATAAAAAAGTGCATTAGATTAATAAATGCTATGGATTTCTTTGCAATTATCAAATGGTTTGATTTTATTTTAATGCAAACAGTACACTCAAAAATTGGTAAAATACACTATTTTTTATAAATTCATATAATAAAAAATACATTTTATTTAGTGTTGTTCAGTTGTTAGTAATACCAACATTAGTAATATATGTTATCATTTATGACACACCAAGGTGCAAACTTTCCATTATCTTTTGTTCATTATGCAACCATGGGAAAAAACTAAAATTAAATAGATTGTGAAAAAAATATAAAAATGTGGTTGTTTAACTGTTAGTTGAACTGTAATTGGCAATGATGTTCCTTAGACCTAACTACATTGCTTACCTAAAGCAGTAAATGTCTTCATAAGTCATCAACCAGACTAGACAACATAATGGGTCACCTACAGTAGATAGTATGCAGTACATGTACTCCATATTCAGCGAATATTCACCTCTTAACCTATGATTAAAATATACGAGTTAGTACAAGAACGTAAGAGTTCATTAAGTTTTTCTGCAACATGTTTTTGTAGATTATTTTACTGTCATCACATTCAGTCCATTCTGTAATATTTCTTAAATAAATATATGGTTTTGTGACCAGAACATGTATGGCCTACATTGTGGAAAATTATTGCAGGACAAGTGAAAGTGCATATAGATATTGAAATTTGAGTAGCAGTAAGATCGGTAATTAAGGTTTTCATCTTCCTATTATCTGGAGCACGTCTTTGTTTTATTACACATAAATACTTATTCAACATAGTTAATTCAACTGTTGGTACACGTTGACATCCACAGTTTGTACAAAAGTTAGAGTGCACAGCTTGATATAATCAGGAATAGGGAGTTATAGGAATCTTTCAAATTCTGTGACTGTTGGGAATGCATTAGGCAGTGGAAACATTAATGGTCCCAATAGCAGGTTACAGCAAAAAAAAAAAAACAGGATGAGGTAAAGTCCCATTTGCTACTATATCAGGAATAGCCATACACAATTCCTGGGCATCCTGTTGCTCATTTAGTGAGAAACAAACAATTATTCTACAAACATTGTCTATATCTCTGACACCACTTGTAGATTGCCACAACCGATTGTTTTATTGAAGTCTAGAATGCAAATTATTTGCTGTCTTATAAAAAGACCTATCTGTGTTTTTGAAAAGTAAGTCTTTCACTAAAGGTAAATATAATAGCAAGTTACTAACAACTTGACTAAAGCAGTTAATCACATTAGGGTTATAAAATTGAAAGCCTACAATTTTAAGGTTGATTTCCTTTTTTTTTACACAGCTGACTATTTTCCAAAGCCTGATCAGTTCTGAAGCTTTCTTTTCATATATATTTTAGGTTTACACGCTACTGGATATTCAGCAAGTGAAGGAGTATATATCTGCTTTAAGCGATTATATTCACATACACAATGTGTCTGCATTAAGATTGGTCTCATGTACATCTATAATATATATTCCTTGTCAGTTTTCACACGGAATAAAGTAGCGTATGTCATACCCTATTTAAAAACAGTTGAGCCAATGTTCATTTATGCATAATCCAAGCGTAAACTTTGAGATGTATGATTATCACAGCAGAAGCTAAATTTAAAGGAAATTGTTCTCTTTAAATATCTAAGGTTTTGATTAATAGAAATCTAGCCACTGCTCTTCCAATGTGTTTCAGGTCCTTAATATTGTTAAATTTGACAGTAACAAATTCAATCACATCATTACCTGTGTTGTAAATTTAACTGTATAGCCCAATACTCCATTCATAAGCCCTTGTTCTACATCCAAGTTGTGTCGTAAAATAACGCAACTATTTTTCTACATAAATAAGGGTCCAGTTTAGAACTCGACAACGTGTTAGTCCTTCACATCGGTGAAGGATATCCCTTCTGCCAAAATCGAAATCCCATGATAGCCTGTGGGAATTTAGGTTTTGGTGGAGAGGATATATGTCACTGTTGTGACGGAGTAACTCTTCTGCCGAGTTCTAAATCAAGCCCTAAGTGTTTTACTAATCTTGCTGTTCATGACACAGATTTTTCCATGTACGTTGGTAGATAATGTTTGTGTTATTGGACTATTTGCTCCCTGAGTTTCAAAGGAATCTTTGCAAAATCAATGTAGATAGTCTTCATTTTTCATTGTCAACTCTTCCATATTTAAATCATTACATTTCTTTAGGGTTGGCATAAAGCAAACAACAGGTAGTACTTTTAAAAGAAGGGTATGCATAACCTCTCCGGCAGCTTCTAACCTGGAAATAACGTAGATATCGTTCTTGTCAGAAGTTTAGTTTTGGCACTATCTGTAAAAATTCCTAATCCAATATCTGTCAAACTCTTCCATACTCTTCATCATCTGCTTGTCTCATATTTTATGTAAGTTCATGATACAAGAAATATAACCAAATATTAACATTACTTATAGTACCTCAGGAGTTTTTCATTCATTTAGCTGTCACAGTTTTAAATATCAGCACCTTTTTAACTGGAGTAAGTTGAAATAGATTGCCACAAACAATTACATGTTTACCGCCAAAGAGATTATCATGGGCAGTCTTCAGTATTTCTGCCATATGTAAATAAACAAAAGCTATCATCAAGTTGGTTACCTTACTAACATGATCTGTAATCAAAATGTGTAGCTTTTTTTCAGTTCAGAACTCTATGAAGTTCTTCGGAAGTATCGCTATTTAGTTTTAAGTATTCCAATTTATTATTCTGCTCCATCAGTAGTAATAATACTTGGTGTAATGTATTTCAATTTATAATATGTGTGACTAATCCATTTGGAGCAGTAACTACACATGATAAGGTCTAATTGGCATTTTTTTTAAATAAAACTGTTACTATTTTTAAAAGGAAACTTTTCCCATTACCAGCTTGTCTTGATATGTAATTTAATAAAGGCTGGTATTCAGAACATATATATATATAAACCCTGTTCATGTTGTAGTCCATGGTCAACACTTATTTTAATCTCCTCAAATATTGCAAGCTGATCACAATTTAATTGTGCTCATATAGTCAAAGTGTTCACCGTCCTTACATATTTCTCCCATTGCAAGTTCTACTTCATCCATAGCTATTATTCCTTCATTTACAATGTTTGGTACCCCAGGTGGGACTTCATGACGTCTATTAGACATTTTATTTATAGTTGCAGCATCACATAATATTTCTGACTGAGTTATTTTTTCCATTTTAAATGTCATGTCCCAGCATAGCAAATAACTTGAACTATTGGGTTTGTATTCATAAAAAGCTTCCTAATAACATGGATATCTCTCAATAAATTTTGCCAATTTTAAAAAAAGCTCTAACAATGCCAAAAAAATTACATTCTTCATTTTCAGGATTATCACATGAACGCTTGCAGTGATTAATTAGTGTAGGTTTGGAATGACATAAAAACAACCCTCTGCTCCCTGTGCATGAAATTTCCCACTTTGAAACATCCTCAATCACATTAGTTCTGTAAGCATAAAGTTGAGCTACTTCATATAGTGACATGGCTTCTAAAAAAGGGCTTCTGTTAGGATAGTACTACATTTGTTCTCACAATGTTCTAGTTTTCAGGATTAAAGTGAGCAACTTATTCAATTTCTGGCAAACTTTTTTTTCGTGAGGATGCCTTTCCTAAGCTGAGCCCTGTAATAGCCCGAGACTTAACATATAAATTGAAAGAGCTTCAGCAGTCAGATGCACCATAAGTGCTAACCTCTCTGTGAGTTATCATGTAAAGGCTAAATCAATACAGCCTTTTTTTTAAGATTGCTAGGGAGAAATGTCTTCCCATAATTCCTTCATATCAGCTTTCTCAGCTTTATAAATATTTGAAGTCACATACCTGGCAATAGCAGCTGAATTATCACCCACAAATTGGATATCATTGTATAAAATGTAGTCATTGATCAGCTGTGTTAAGTGCCCTTTTAAAAAAAAAAACTATGGGGGTCATTCCAACCCTGGCGGTCGGTGTTAAAGCGGCGGCCAAACCGCCAACAGGCTGGCGGGAAAAAAAATGCAATTCCGACCCTGGCGGAAACCGCCAACAGAGACCGCCACTTTAACACTCCGACCGCCATGGCGGGACAAACAAACAATTAGGCGGTCACCGCCAACAGACAGGCGGGAGACAATGTACCGACCACTCTATCACAACCCACCAATCCGCCACCTTTTCCGGGGCGGTAGCCCCGCCGATAAAAACACGGCGGAAACAGACATTTCAAACGGAAAACGCTCACCTCCATACACCTCACGAGGAATCAGGACAGCATGGAACCCGAACTCCACATCCTACCAGCCATTGTCTTCCTGCTCCTCTACCAGGAGCACGAACGCCGACGCAGAAGACAACGGTGAGTCCTGCACCTACGACACAGGGGAGGGGGGATGAGAAAATATTACGGGCACACACATATGCGATACACCCACCCCCACCCTCACCCACTACAACACACACATCAATGCATAGAAATACATCACAGTTACCCCCCCAAGCCCCCCGGAAGAATGCAAAGGCAAAAGGAAATGATTATAAATATAGAATTATATTGTAAGACTGAGTATAAAATATATCACACATCTATAACTTTATATACATAAATTGTCCAGTCCGATATGTCTATCAGCCATTGTTCGTGGGCCACTGGGACAAAACACATGGGCAAAGCCCACACAGGATACCTGCCTCCAACGGAGAGAACACTGCAGGGGCATCAGATAGGAAAACTACAGGCACCTCAGGGGGAAGGGAAGGGGGGGCACCTCAGCCAGATGAGTCCACGACGCCAGATCCACGAGGGGCCTCCATGGCCACTGTGCCATCCTGGGGAGTGCAAAGCCACAGTCTCACAAGTCTCTACAGTGGGTGGGTTGCCCACTGTGCCATCCTGGGGAGTGCAAAGCCACAGTCTCTCAAGTCTCTACAGTGGGTGGGTTGCCCACTGTGCCATCCTGGGGAGTGCAAAGCCACAGTCTCTCAAGTCAATATCAGTCTCCACTGGTACTGGAGGGGGACTAGTGCCCAGAGTGCTTCGTGCAGCCCTGCCCGACACAGATGCGGGCCTGCCCCTTCCGCCAATGGGCCAGCGGTTCTTGAGATGAAGGGCCCTGTTCAGCGGTGCTTGAGACGGCGGTGCCCTGTTCAGCGGTGATTGAGATGAAGGGCCCAGTTCAGCGGTGCTTGAGACGGCAGTGCCCTGTTCAGCGGTGCTTGAGATGAAGGGCCCAGTTCAGCGGTGCTTGAGACGGCGGTGCCCAGCGGAGCAGTGCTTGAGATAAAGGGCCCTGTTCAGCGGTGCTTGAGACGGCGGTGCCCTGTTCAGCGGTGCTTGAGATGAAGGGCCCAGTTCAGCGGTGCTTGAGACGGCGGTGCCCAGCAGAGCAGTGCTTGAGATGAAGGGCCCAGTTCAGCGGTGCTTGAGATGAAGGGCCATGTTCAGCGGTGCTTGAGACGGCAGTGCCCTGTTCAGCGGTGCTTGAGATGAAGGGCCCAGTTCAGCGGTGCTTGAGACGGCGGTGCCCTGTTCAGCGGTGCTTGAGATGAAGGGCCCAGTTCAGTGGTGCTTGAGACGGCGGTGCCCAGCGGAGCAGTGCTTGAGATGAAGGGCCCTGTTCAGCGGTGCTTGAGACGGCGGTGCCCTGTTCAGCGGTGCTTGAGATGAAGGGCCCAGTTCAGCAGTGCTTGAGACGGCGGTGCCCAGCGGAGCAGTGCTTGAGATGAAGGGCCCAGTACAGCAGTGCTTGAGATGAAGGGCCCAGTTCAGCGGTGCTTGAGACGGCGGTGCCCAGTGCAGCGGTGCTTGAGATGAAGGGCCCAGTTCAGCGGTGCTTGAGATGAAGGGCCCAGTTCAGCTGTGCTTGAGACGGTGGTGCCCTGTTCAGCGGTGCTTGAGATGAAGGGCCCAGTTCAGCGGTGCTTGAGACGGCGGTGCCCAGCGGAGCAGTTCTTGAGATGAAGGGCCCTGTTCAACGGTGCTTGAGACGGCGGTTTCCTGTTCAGCGGTGCTTGAGATGAAGGGCCCAGTTCAGCGGTGCTTGAGACAGCGGTGCCCAGCAGAGCAGTGCTTGAGATGAAGGGCCCAGTTCAGCGGTGCTTGAGACGGCGGTGCCCTGTTCAGCTGTGCTTGAGATGAAGGGCCCTGTTCAGCGGTGCTTGAGACGGCGGTGCCCAGCGGAGCAGTGCTTGAGATGAAGGGCCCAGTTCAGCGGTGCTTGAGACGGCGGTGCCCAGTGCATCGGTGCTTGAGATGAAGGGCCCAGTTCAGCGGTGCTTGAGACGGCGGTGCCCAGTGCAGCGGTGCTTGAGATGAAGGGCCCAGTTCAGCGGTGCTTGAGACGGCGGTGCCCAGCGGAGCGGTGCTTGAGATGAGTGTCCTGGTCAGCGGTTCCGGCCCAGGCATGGATGTCACTCACCACCTGACATGTGGTTGGCGGGGCCTTCCTGCCCATCTGTCTGGTGGCTTGCGGGGCCCTCCTGGGCTGCAGTACCCGGCCTGTGGGTGTCCTCCTGCCCACCTGGGATGTGGCTTGCGGGGCCCTCCTGGGCTGCAGTACCCGGCCTGTGGGTGTCCTCCTGCCCACCTGGGACGTGGCTTGCAGGGCCCTCCTGGGCTGCAGTACCCGGCCTGTGGGTGTCCTCCTGCCCACCTGGGACGTGGCTTGCGGGGCCCTCCTGGGCTGCAGTACCGGGCCTGTGGGTGTCCTCCTGCACACCTGGGATGGGGCTGGTGGGGCCCTCCTGGCCAGGTGGCCTGCTGCCGGACTTGTCGGGCGTGGTGCCCTTCCCACCCTTCCCTGTACGCTTGTGGCCCTTTCCCACCTTTGGTGGTGTGCCAGGTGGCACCCAACTTCCTGCGGGAGCCAATGTAGGGATTTTGGTCCCTGGGGTTTTTGGTCTCTCGCGCCGGGCACTGGCAATCTTCGGATGCTTTTCCGGGGGTGGGCTGGCCGTGCCTTGGCTCCTAGCTGAACTGGATGCCCTTGAGGGTGGGGGACTCCACAGTCCATGGACAACAGTCTTTACAGGTCCCGGTTTTGTGGTGGCTGAGGTGCTGATTGGAGTCTTATGAGATGGACGGGGTGGGGGAGTTGTTGGAAAGAGGTTAAGGTTGGCAAGGAAAAGCAATTTGGAAAGAGAATGACGGGTGGGTGTAGTGGGTATGGGAGTGGAGGAAGAGGATGTGGTTGTAGGAGAGTCAAGTGTGCTGTCTTTGGGTGCAGGTGCTTGGGCTGGAGGCTGTCGTGAGGTGGATGGCTGTTGGGTGGGTGGCTGCCTGCGTTTGTGTAGTTTGGAAGAGGGGGTGACAGACACACTGGGAGAGGACACAGGGGACGTGTAAATGGTAGTGGGGGTGGTGACTGCACGTGTGCGGAGTGTTCTGGTGGGTGTGCTGGTGATGGACATAGTGGCTGAAGATGTTGTGCATGCAAGTGTGAGTGGAGATGTCACAGGGAGGGAGGAGGGAGACGAGGAGGAGGGGGACACAGTGGAGGCAGTGGCTGTTGGTATGTCTGCATGTGGATGTTGCTTGTGTGAATGCTTGTGTGATGTGTGGTGCTTATGTCTGGATGAGCTTCCCTTGGGTGTTGAGGTGTGTGCAGGCTGGTCTGATGGTGTGTCTGGGATAGGCAGAGGTACAGGGGATTGGGTCTAGGTGGAGGAAGTTGGAGGGGGGAGGCTAGAGACAGGGACAATTGCTGCCGTCAGTGCTGAGGCCAGAGCGTTGAACGATCGCTGATGGGCAGCCTAACCCTAATGAATGCCCTCCAGGTATGCATTACTCTGGTGCACCTCCCTTTGTACACCCTGGATGGCATTCAAAAGGGTAGACTGCCCAACAATTATGGTCCTCAGGAGGTCAATGACCTCCTCACTGAGGGCAGCAGGGGCGACAGGGGCAGGGCCTGAGGTGCTTGGGGCGAAGGAGATGTCCACCTTCCTGGGTGAGCGGGCACGGGGCAAACGCTGAGGGGCTGGTGGGAGGGCGGTGCTGGTGCGCTGGGTGGCGGCTGTACCTGTTGTTGCGGGGGGCACGGATGTTGCCGCCACCACAAGGAAGCTCCCTTCAGAGGACGAGTCGCTGTCACTGACATCAGCACGAGTCCCCGCTGTGGAGCTCCCCTCGCCCTCCGTCCCACTGGTGTATTCGGACTCCGTTGCATGGCCCTCCATGCCCATGTGGGATGCAGCTCCCTCGTGCTCCGATGCCACTTCTCCTCCGCCTGATGATGCTAATGCACACATGAACAGGAAGACCACAAAAAAAGGGGGGGGGGGGAGAAATAAAGACATGTTGAGTGCATGGATTACCGCTACCGTTGGCGGACAAGACAGACACCGAAGCCCCCTGCACTACGCCGTGCACTTGGGGTCCACTACGCAATCCGTGGGACATGGCCTACAAGCCTATGGACGACAACTGCACACATAGATGACACAGGGCCATGGATGCCTGTACTTGGCACCCTACAGAGGTGGGGGGTGGGGGCACAGGGCCATGCCTTATGGAGGGGCCTAGCCTACAGAAATCGCCCTGGCCTAGGGAAACCCACAGCCCTCCTCCCCCACCCAGACACCTCCACTGCGCGCAAAGTCAGCAGAATGTATTTGTACTCACCCCCTTGTGTCTGCTGTGATGTCCTCACGCGCCCATCCAAATCGGGGTAGGCCACCCCCAGGATCCGGGACATCAGGGGGGTCAAATGACGACTGGCACCCCTCCTACGTTGGGAGGCCATCCCCAGCTGAGCCTCCGCCGTCTTCCTGCTCCAGCGTCGGATGTCCTCCCACCTCTTCCGGCAGTGGGTGCCCCGTCTGTTGTGGACCCCCAGGGTCCGGACGTCCTTGGCGATGGCACGCCAAATCGCAACTTTCTGGTGGGCGCTGACCTATGTGACATGTACAGGGAGAGAAAAATTGTCATCACCTTCTGCATGCTCGATGTGAGTGGCCCCCCATCCCCACCCTTGCCATGTGGCACATGCTCTCATCTGTCGTTTGATGCATGCCTCAATCACTCCCCTCCCCACCATCTTTCATCCACCCCACTCAACCCAGGCATTGCCCACTAAGCATGGTCCCAGTGTACTTACCTGTTGGTCTGGAGGACCGTAGAGTAGCGCATACTGGGGGAGGACCCCATCCACAAGTTTCTCCAACTCCTCCGCAGTGAAGGCAGGGGCCCTTTCCCCAGTCGCATGAGCCATTGTCTCTTCCAGACCGAGGTCACAGCAGCACTTGCAGTGTAGGTCCTCTCCTGTCGAAGATCAGGTATCGAGTGATTAAGCAGATAGAAAATGACGGTCACGCCCACGGCGGTGCGTACTGCGGCGGTGCGTACCGCGACCTCCGGCGCACATCGTCATTGGCTCCTGAAACCCATAGGGTTCAATGTTAACCAATGCGGCTTTGCGCCGCGGTCTTCGACCGCCTACCGCTGCGGTGTGCCACGCCAGCGCATTGACCTCACATCCCACTGTCGCACTTCACAGGTCAGGCAGCTGCCATTTCAACGGCCCACATGGCCTAATTACCAACTGCGTCACACATACCTAGGCCTTGCACCAACACTCATACAAGCCATTCAATGCATTGGGAATCGTGTCATGTGCAAGCTGTGGTTACGTACCTGTGGGTTGATTGACTCTGTGCTCGCTGTTGTCCTTCATAGGCACCGTCCGTTGGGACATGCGAGGAGATGGAGGAATCTTCCCGTGTACAGACCGCTGGTGGACCTGTCGACAATGGAGGAATGACATGTCATACTGACATACAGGCTTGACCGAGCCACTATACAGGAACTGTGTGCCCAGCTGGAGCCAGACCTGATGTCACCCATCCGCCAACCCACAGGGATCCCCCCTCTAGTGCAGGTGCTGTCAGTACTCCATTTCTTAGCAAGTGGATCATTTCAAACAACAGTGGCCATATCATCAGGGATGTCCCAGCCTATGTTTTCCAAGGTGTTGTCTGCCCTGCTCAAACACATGCGGAGCTACATTGTTTTCCCTGAGCTGGGGGATTTGCCTACAGTGAAGGCTGATTTCTATGCCCTTGGACATATCCCCAACATCATAGGTGCCATTGATGGGACACATGTTGCTTTGGTCCCCCCCAGCAGGAGTGAACAGGTGTACAGGAACCGGAAGAGTTATCATTCCATGAATGTACAGATGGTGTGTTTGGCAGACCAGTACATCTCCCATGTTAATGCCAAGTTCCCTGGGTCAGTGCATGACGCGTACATCCTGCGGAATAGCAGCATCCCGTATGTGATGGGTCAACTCCAGAGGCACCGGGTGTGGCTATTAGGGGACTCTGGTTACCCCAACCTGTCATGGCTACTGACCCCAGTGAGGAATCCCAGGACAAGGGCAGAGGAACGGTACAATTAGGCCCATGGGCGGACTAGGAGGGTGATCGAGCGAACCTTTGGCCTCCTGAAGGCCAGGTTCAGGTGCCTCCATATGACAGGTGGATCCCTAATGTACTCACCAAAGAAGGTGTGCCAGATCATCGTGGCCTGCTGTATGCTTCACAACCTGGCTTTGCGCCGCCAGGTGCCTTTTCTGCAGGAGGATGGTCCAGATGGTGATGTTGTAGCAGCTGTGGAGCCTGTGGAGAGTGAAGAGGAGGAAGCCGAAGAGGACGACATAGAGAACAGGAACACAGTAATACAGCAGTATTTTCAGTGACACACAGGTAAGAGTACACACCGGCATATTACATTTACTTAAAGACTCCTACCACTCTACTGTCTGACTTTTTCCCCCAGTGTATGGTAACTGTGTTGTGACTTTCCCTTCCGTTTTCAGAGATGTGGGCCCCACTGCGTGACATCTGCTTTGTTTCCCCATGGACTACAGCTGTGTGACAGCGGTTTGTTGGCATCACAATGTGAATGTACATTTTGGCACGGTCATGTCTAATACATTTGTTCTAAATCACAACCAGACTCCAGATTGTTTTGTGCAATAAGTGTTTTTATTCAAGTGCTCTAAATTGGATGGGTGATTGCAAATCGGTGAGGGGTGATGGTGGAGGATTGTCCATGGCAGAGTCCAGACTATCAGTTTCACAGGTGCATTGTCCAAATGCCTGTGGGAAGTGGAGCAGGGGCAGTTTAAGGTTGGACAGGGTGACAATGTGGGACAGTGGGATGACAATCAGGGCGGTATCCTTTGCTGGCGGGTGTCTTGACATCTTACTCTGTCTTCTTCCTGGTTCTCAGGGCCCGCTTGCGGGGTGGGTCTCCTTCTGCAGGGGGTGGGGTGCTGGTGGCCTGTTGGTCTTGTGTCGGGGCCTCCTGTCCACTAGCGCCGGCGGAGATGGTAGGCAGTTCTTGGTGCATGCTAGTGTCAGGGGCCCTTTGAGGTGCCACAGTGTCCCGCAATGTGGTGACTACCTGATTCAGGGCCACTACGATGGTACCCATGGCGGAACTTATGTTTCTTAGTTCCTCCCTGAACCCCATATACTGTTCCTCCTGCAGAAGCTGGATCTCCTGAAACCTGGCCAGGACCGTCGCCATCGTCTCCTGGGAGCGGTGGTATGCCCCCATGATGGAGGAGAGGGGCTCGTGGAGAGTGGGTTCCCTGGGCCTGTCCCCCCCCTGTCGCACAGCAGCCCTCCCAGTTCCCCTGTTTCCCTGGGCCTCTGTCCCCTGGACCGTGTGCCCACTAGCACTGCCCCCAGGTCCCTGTTGTTGTTGGGGTGTTGGGTTGGCCTGGGTTCCCTGTAGTGGTGGACACACCGCTGATTGACGTGTCCTGGGGACAGAGGTATGGGCCCGCTGGGTGGGTGCTGTGCTGGTGTTCCCAGAGGGGGGAAGGTCTGCTGTGGCCTGTGGCTGTGTGAGGGGAACCGACTGTCCCAAGGTCCCCGATGGACCGGGCTGGTCATCTAGATCCAGGGAGACAGAGCTGCTGTCCTCACTGTGGGCCTCTTCTGGAGGTGGAGTGGACATATGTGGACCCTCCTGCGCGGTGACGTGGCGTTCGGGTCCTGCAGGGGTATAAAAGTATGGTTATTGCTTCTGTGTGTGCCATAGCGTGCAATGGGTGGGTGCCCGTGTACCCCAGTGCTGGCATTCCTTTGTGGGGGCTGTTGTGATGGGGGTTCGGGGGGGGGGTTGTATGTGTATGTGCAGTGGGCATGCTTAGGTGATGGGTGCCCATGCTTTGTGGACGCATGCAGGGCTAGGTGTTGGGATGGGTGGGTTGTGATGGTGAGACATTTGCAAGGAGTAGGTGTGATGGGGGTGGGGGTGAGGGTGGGGGTATGAGTTGGCATGCAGGTGGGGTGGGGGGAAGAAGTAGTTAAGATTTGACTTACCAAAGTCCATTCCTCCGCCTACTCCTGCGAGGCCCTCAGGATGCAGGATGTTCAAGACTTGCTCCTCCCATGTTGTAAATTCTGGGGGAGGAGGTGGGGGTCCGCCGCCAGTCTTCTGCACCGCGATGTTGTGCCTGGATACCATGGAACACACCTTCCCCCGTAGGTCGTTCCACCTCTTCCTGATGTCGTCCCGATTTCTTGGGTGCTGTCCCACAGCGTTGACCCTGTCGACTATTCTGCTCCATAGCTCCATCTTCCTGGCAATGGTGGTGTGCTGCACCTGTGCCCCGAACAGCTGTGGCTCTACTCGTACAATTTCCTCCACCATGACCCTGAGTTCATCATCAGAGAACCTGGGGTGTCTTTGCGGTGCCATGGGGTGGTGTGAGTGATGTGTAGGGTGGATTGTGTGGTGCTAAGTGTGGTGATGTGTATTGTTGTGTTGTGTGAAGTGCGTGCAAATATTGCTGGGTGACAGTGAATTGGGCGTCTGGGTGCTCGGATGTCTTTTCTCGTGCGTGTTCACGAATCTCTAGGGGGTGTATTTTATATTGTAATGGGTGTGTGGGAGTGGTGTGTGTATGTGTATCAGGTGTGTGTATTTTGAATTGTCCAATGTGGTTGTATTTTGTAGGTGTGTGTGTATTTTGAGCGCGGCAGTGTGTACCGCCAATGGAATACCGCGGTTGAAAGACCGCCGCGTGGATTCGTGTGTCGTGATAGTGTGGGCGTATTTCTGTTGGCGTGACGGTGGAGGTTTGGTCATCGCCAGTTTCTCGCTGCCCTTTGGTGTGGCGGACTTTTTTGGATGACAGTATTTTGGCGGTTTGACTGTTGTGGGTCAGAATGACCGTGGTGGTTTACCGCAGACGCGGCGGTGTTATGGCGGTCTTCTGAACGGCGGTAAGCGCCTTTTACCGCTGAGGTTGGAATGACCACCTATGTGTTTTTGGGAACTTCCCTTTAACAGCATGCCATCCGAAGACATAGTAATATTAAATCTTCCTTTTTTTAAAATTGGCCTTTGGAATCCAAAACAACATTTTGCATACTGTTTTGATCTGATCTAAAATTTTCTTAAACAGTATTTTCTACATTTGTGACTTTGAAATTTAATAACGTGGTCAAACAATTGTACATTTCTTTATTTGGGATGTTACAAGACACATATTTTTTAAAAAAATGAGGAATGGAGGATTCATCAGAGCCAAATCCACATTTTGGTGTATTTTTTATCCATAACATCATATGAATATGAGGTGCAACTCTTGCTTGGCACTCTTGTTTCCAAAAGAAATTAACAACCGTCCCTAGAGTTCTTTCTGTTTGTTATGAAATTTAGCATAGTTTGGAATTTATGATTGAAAAATCGACAAACAATTGCTGGATCTGAAGAACATAATTCTCTGGTGTTTTCAGAGCCACATTTCACAAATTATTGTTAGCCTCAAGAAGGAAAGTGTATAAATCATCCCATAGGTAGTCTGCACACAAGTTGGTGGGTCAAAATTTCTCAACATACATTTTAGTTCTCCATGTCTTCGGAACCAATATTCATTAGTACCTTGTTGATATGTCATGATATTTATGAAGTTTTATTCCACTTTTTTGTCACTATTTTCCACTTTATTTATTTATTTATTTATTTATTTAGCTGTTATTTTTTTTAATCTTATTCCAGGTTGCATGGCCTGCGCAACAGCATAGGAGATAACCAATAATTCACTTACATATAGTAAAGTAAAGATATGAGAATATGTTGTCGGAAATGTGGATCTTCAGAACATAGGGCCTCATTACGACTTTGGTGGTAAGGCCAGCTGTCTGCCAAAGCCACGGGTAGAAGGCTGCCATCATGCTGACCACCTCCCACCTCTAGTCGTACTACGATGTTTCCACTGGGCTGACCAGCTGAAACATCATATTACAATGTTTCCACTGGTCAGCCCAGCGGAAACAGTACATGGCATTGGCCTCGGCTCCCTTATGCAGTTGCACAATGGCACTCTATGCATGTGCACTGTCTGCAGAGCAGACAGTGCGCATTCTGATGGTGCTGGCAGGGGGGCCCCCAGCACTGGTTTCTGCCAGCCTTTTAATGACGGGGATCCCACCATTAAAAGGCTGGCAGAAAGAGGACTCATAATCAGCACAGCGGTGCTTAACTCATTGTTGCCGTGGCTGACCACAACTCTGACCACCGCTACCATCGGGATCCATGTTCCTGGTGGTGTTGGCGGTCCCCTGGTGGTCCGACCACCAGGGTCATAATATGTTTGTCATGACCGACAGTAGTGTGGCAGTCTGACCGCCTCCATGGGTTTGGCGGACCTTGGACCGCCAAACTCGTAATGACCCCATAGTCCTGTAGAATGATATTGCGATGCAGAAATTTGAATAGGACAATCCTCCTATTGCCCTCCTTTTCCTGCCGGAATTAAAGCTTGATAACATCAAGCCTCTAAAGTTGTTTCCAAAACACTAACAGGATCTCCTGTAGCCTCTCTCATTTGATATAGTTCTGAGGCATCACCTATTAAATCTTTTGAATGTAGTGGGTGTATACTATAGTGCTTGCATGTTTGATTTGAATGTTCCTCACTAATTTTCTGAAACTACCCAAAAATAATTTTATCTGGAAGTAGTAGGTCATTTGTGGCTACAAAGTCATTCATTTTAAAATTCAGGTAGTGTGTTATTTTTCAACAAGTATGAAATTGCATCTTTTACTTTTGAAATACTTATGAATTCTTAGCTTTTTTGTTTTTAACTTTTGTTGAAACTCCATTAACTAATACAGCTAAACTTTCTTCTAATTTACAGTCCAGTCCCAAATAGTCAATATTTCTTTTTGAATGTAATGGTAGAAAACAACCTTTCTTTTCAGCACACAGACTATTTCTTGAGCTTGGAATTTTTCTGATTTAGGTTGCATTCTAATAATAGTTTAAAAAAGATCCACAGTTTGAATCAAGATACTTTCATATAAATTCACAGTTTGTAACTCTGCACGTAAGGGTCAATTTCCAAATTATTCCAATTTGCATGTGAAGGCATACAGTTATGGTCAAGTTTCCCAATGCAATAATAACATACACTTTGATCACAACAAACATCATGTCTATTCTCCCCATAAGATACATATCAAGTTTTCTCCAAGCTACTCTATCTTCTTTTCCATTTATTTCAGTAGATCAATATATTTATTTGTTTTTCATAATGTGTACATCCACAGAACATGCACACTTTATTTGGAATTTCTGCAGTTGTTTCCTGGAAAAGCAGCATATCCAAATTAAACTGTTTCAAGTGCATATTTGTATTATCCATTGCAGTTTCTGTGTATAAGACAAGTGGTGAAACATCATCTTCAGACTTGCACCAAAGTGTTTTGATTTTATATACTTTGCAATTGAAAGCAATGCTTGAGGAGTATGGTGTAGTAAAGCAGCATTAATTTGCTCTGATTGTACGGCAGGTCCTTTAACAAAGTATAAAGTTCCTACAAGCTTTCGCATATTACAATGATGAATTGAAATCATGTTAATGTAATGTAAAGAGGAATTACACAAATCACGTTTAAGGCAGGCTGAACTATGGCCTTGTTGTTGTGTAATTTTGTAAAATTGGCAGTAGTCTAAAAGTACATTTTTTTGACTAAGAAACTTCAGAAGTATTTCCAGATATTTTGTCTAAATTTTTCATATTGAAGTGCAATTCCATTGGTGAACGGGATTTTTTCTGTTTTCTGCAAAATCCTGCTGTGACTGCTCAATGGCATTGGTCACTTTTTTCTTAATCCAACAACAGACCCATGCATAACTTCATAGCAATGTGTCCTCTGTTGTTTTCAGATTGGACCTAATTATTGTATGTATAGGTACCTTCTTCATGAAATTATGGCTCAGTACTGGATATATATCTACACCTTCCTCCAAAACATGCTGGAGAAATCCAACCAATTGAAATATTTTTGTCTAACATATATCTTTTAAAAGTTAAAATGAAACATGTTAGTGTTTCATGTAATTCATTGTTAAAATAAATAATTTTCCTTTCACTATAAAAACGTTTTCCACAATTAACTGAATATATTGTTTATGTGTCAGTTTAGCAGTACATTTTTTGTAAGAAGGGTTACTTCTTGATACATTTCCAAGTACTGTGGGCCTGATTCACAAAGGTACACTTAGACCAAAAGTCTGAACTTAGAGCAAAAATGTAAGTTTAGACCTAAAGTCAAACTTTACTCATAGTAAATTTTGACTTTTGGTCTAAGTTTACACTTTTGCTCTAAGTTTAACTAAAAGTCTAAACTTAGACCAACAATCTAACTTTACTCATAGTAAAGTTAGACTTTTGGTCCAAGTTTACACTTTTGGCCTAAGTTTAGACTGTAGTTATCCAACCCTGTGCCACTCACGGCCTTCAGCTGTGCGTGGTGGGGGTTGGCTGCAGGCCCTTTGGCCATCAATCCATAGGCACTCAACCCTGAGCCACACACAGCCTTTGGCTGTGTGTGGCAGGGATTGTTTTGGCAATGTGTCGTGGGAGTTAGCTGCAGGGACCCTCCATATGCACACAAGCCTGGCCAAACATGGGGCAGGGGTTGACTACATGTCCTGGCCTGTGGCCAACCCGCCAAAGGCATCCAACGCCTTGCCATGCACATACTTTGGCAGTGCATGGCAGAGGTGTCTGCAGGACATGGGCCCCAACAACATGGAATTGAAAAGAACACATCCTTACTTTGGCTTGGATAAGTTCAAGAAGTTGGGAGGATTTGACCTTTACAGAAGCAGGAGCACCTGCTATGTTTAGGGTCTGTGAAATGAGCATTGATGCTAGAATGAATTCTCACCTACTTATTTATTCAAGAACAGTCCACAGTTTTGCACAACGTGTCTAGCCAACTGGAGTACTTTCTGCTGGCTAATTAGTTAGTGCAGCCTTGTCGGGAAAATGTATAGTGCACATTGCATGCTACCGCTGCATAAAAGCCCACCTTATTTCTTTTTAAGGACCAGCCTTGGGGAGGTGGTGGTCTTTGGGGCCAAATATAGCCCAGATGGGAGGCACCCTTCCCCTTTAAATGTTAATCATGGTCCTATAGGGCAAAGGAGTGGGGTCCATGTGGCGCCCCTCTAATTTAGTCAAAAAGCCCCAGGGAGGTGGTGATCCTTAGGGCTTTTAAGGGCCTCTGGAGGGGGGCCGTGATGCCCCTGTTTAATAAAAAGAACAATCAGCCTGCCCCGGGGAGGTGGCAGTCCCCAAGAGCCAAGATTGGCCATGGGGAAGGGGGCTGCGTGTGACCCCTTGCTAAAAAGCATACTTTAATATGCACTCATTACCAGGCCCACCCGGGTTCTAACAGGCCTGGGGACCCTCACTTTTTTTTAAACAAAATTTGCCAGTATTCACTGATCCTCCACAGTTTGACGGACCCCCAAGCTAAAAAACATTTTTTTTAAAGTATGTTGCCGCTAGTTGAGGTAGATCCAGTGAAAAAAAAAAAAAAACAAGCACAGGCTGCTGCGCTTGTTAATTCCTAAGCCCCCGAGTGGGCAAAGTGTCAGGGACATCCCATTTTAATGCAAAGAGGGACCAGCCCTCCTGCTGCTCCAAGGACCTCCACCTCCCTTGGGCTTCAAACAATTGTAACAGGGTGACCGCTGGCCCCCACCCCACAGGCCCAGGGACTGCCGCCTCCCTGGGGCTTTAATTGAATAGAGTGCAGGCTGCTGTGTGTCCCCCCAGGACCTCCATCTCCCTATGGCCAATCACAAAGTAAATCGGGTCTACCATCCAGCCCCCACAGCCCTACTGGGGACAGCCACCTCCCTGGGGCTTTACTCAAATCGGATGTGGGGGGGCACCTGGCCCCCCCACAGCCCCACTGACCACCACCTCCCAGGGGCTTTAATCAAATTCGATGCATGGGTACCACCTGCCCCCAACACAGCCCCAGGGACTGCCACCTCCCCGGAGCTTAAATCAAATAGGGTATGGGGGCCAAGCAGTCCACCCATAGCACCGGGGACTGCCACCTCCCCCGGGCTAATTATTAAGTAAATGCAGGGGTGCCGCTCAGCCCCTCCACAGCCCCGGGGACCACCTCCTCCCCGGGGCTTTAATCAAATTCAATGCAGGGGTGACCTGGCCCCCCACAGCCCTGGGGACTACTACCTCCATGGGGGAAAACTCTTTGGTAGGGGGCCATGTGGCCCTACTCGAGCCACTGATGGCCCTGGGGACCGCCACCTCCAAGGGTCAGCTTCTGCTATATCCCAGGGTGCCCAGCCCCTGGACATAGCTGTTTGCTCTGACTTGGCAGGAGCTTTGACAGCTCCCACCAAGTCAGAGCAAACACTTCACTTTCTGCAAGTGAGAACTATCAAACAGCTCTCACTTGCAGAAAGTAAAGTTTTCATCTGTTTCCCTGCACTCAAAAAAGTGTGTAGGAAAACAGATGAAAACATTGCTCCTGCAAGTGGAGAACTGCTAGGTAAAGCAACAGGATGTGGTGAGCCAGGTCGGACTGCAGGGGAATGGAAGAGAGAGATAGCGATTGACATTGCAGTGGTCTCTCCATGCAATGACTTCAATATGTCAAACTAGTAAGATGTGTGCTACAAATGTTATAGGTAAGTTTGGATGCAAAGTGGAACAGATTCACTTCTGGCCTAATGGTTAAGGTGCTGTTACTCAGTAGGCTAAAGGTTCAAATCCTACCATCGGGTGGCAGAGTGCTTGTTTATTCACAAGTGTTTTGACTGTTGAACCTCCCTAGTGATGGAACATTCATGTTTCTTTCATATCACATGCATGGGTTGAATGTCATAGGTATGTCTAGAAACAGCAAGGTAAGGAGTCACCTGTGGTGTGATGGTTGAGGCCACAGACCCTCACTCTAAAAGTTGAGGGTTTTACTCCAGGTGTGTTTGTGGTGTTTTACCTTCTTTAATTTAATTTAAACTTCAAAAGTTAAAAGTTAATACTTAAAAAAGGCCTCACTTGTTTTAGATGGCAAAAACATTTTTCTTTTTCATTTGTCCTTAAATATTTCATTTGACATATATCATTCACCCAAGCCCAAATTGCTTTCTCTCTGACTGAATATTTCAATTACTCTCTCTCTCCCTCTTGGGTGGTTAGTGTAACCACCTCCACCATACATGGTCGAAAGCCGGGTGCGGCGCAAGGTTGGGCAGTTATAGGGGGTGGCCACAGGGCTTGACCGCAGGCCCTGCAGCCAACTACCACCGCGCACAGCCAAAGGCGGCGTGCAGTGGTAGTTGAACTAACGTATAGAAATTAAAATTGCTTTACGTTAAAAAAAACATAGAAATTCACTGAAAAAAACAAAGGCTACAGGGACATTATAGTTTGGATATAGAATTAAAAAACAGAAATTCACTTGGTCAAGGCACAACTTATAGTTACTTTAGGGTGCGAGTTCTAGTTACTTGAGATAACTATAACCATTACTGGTGAATTTCTTTTTTTTGTATGAGTAAATTCAGAACCAAACTTTAACATTCTTGTAATTACTACCAAAACAAGGGGGTGTCCACTACAGGGAGAAATGGCGCACTAAGTGATTTGGATTATATTAGTTCAACTAAATAGTATACAACGGTGCACTACAGTGGGGATTACACCCTCAAAATCCCCCACATTGATTAGACAAGCTAATCAATCAAACATAATGCAATACTGTGACACTCGTTAATATCACCTTGTACCAAAATGTATCTAGTGTCTATTATTAACCATGACTATACCAGCAATGAAAAGGACCCCCACAATATCACATGAAATCCAATAATGACATCAGAGAAAGGCGTTTACATTTATATAATTCACTATGAATTTTATTTATATTAAAAGTCTCTAGTGTTCAATTTTTTGTCACATAAAGTTCTACAAACCCAAATATTAGTCACAATTACATCCAATTCATGAGTCCATGATTTTATTCATCATATCTTGACATATGGGTTGTGTTCGTCCCACATTTTTCTTCACTCCAAACTTGTATATCCATTCGAGTCATATTAGTCCATCCTCTCCCAGTTTACTTCATGGTCATGTTGAATTTCCATTATTAGGTGATTAGTCCATCTCTTCCATGACACATTTACAGTCACAATAATTAGTCCATCCTTTCCATAACGACCTTACAGCCAACACTTGTTTCGTCAAATGACTTCATCAGGGGTGAAATTTTTGTTGCTTTCATCAGTTGCAAAGGACCATCTGGATACCAAGACCATAAAAATAATCGTAACTCACCATTAACCAATCCATATTTAAAGTTGCCCTTATTTGTAAAAAGTTAACTAAAATCTAAGAAAACCAGACCCCACTCCAATAACTAATGTCACATAATTAACCTCAACCTAAGAGTAAAAAGCCGTTAGTGTAAAAGTATACCAATTACAAACTCAATACACCAATGTACCAGTGCCATCAAGAATAGGTCTTCCAAAACCAGTAGTAATTTAAACCTGTCACAGTCCAACTGACCTTTATATAGATAGCAAGTCCAAGTCCAAAATGCAAAAACGGAACTACAACATAGTGTTAGTATGTGCATAAAAAGCGACTACTTTTACTGACACCCAACGTGCGAAATCCTCAAAAAAAAACACCATTGTAAAACCGGGTGAAATATTAATTGGATGAGAGTAATGAATACCTGTTATCCATATCGAGAGTAGTTTGTGAAAACCATCACTACCAAGGCAATTGCCTGCTGATCAACAGTTTGTAGTGAGTACAAAAAGTTTATAATAAATATCACCAACAGAGTCACACATGTACCATAAACACGACTCTGTACACCTTTCGGCGTATACCATATTATGTCTCTAATCCCCTTCATACACAAGTCATTTTTTACCTTCAAAATTAAGAATTCCGGTATCCGAGATAATCAGCAGTATCGGCTACCGGTGTGATTCCATTCGGACGGACGCGAGTACGCTATCAGCGCCGCGTCCGTATGCCCCCTATTTCAACACAATGAAACAGAGCAATGGAAAGAGGACTAATATGTCTAGTCCTCTATAGAAATAGAAGTAGGACTCTGTAAGTATAGACTTCTAAGCCCTCAACAGTCACAGTTACTAGTAAACGATAGCAAACTTCAAAACTCCTCGATATTCTGATAATAAAAAATCATAATTATTAATGAAAACTAGCTCAATGACAATAATTGGGATTATGTGTGTCAGTAAAAGTGTCATTCTTTATGTAACGTACAAACAAATATATAAACCCCAAAGTGCATATTAATAGAAAGAGATATAGAAGGAGATCAAATACTGTTATAAAGTTGAGAAACAACTGTAAAGGTGCAGAGAGCAGGTAACATCTAATGTAATAGACAAAAAAGGATTCAATAATGGCCAATCCATTTCAAAAGTCTATTTCCCTAAGTGATTACAGATGTAATCTTAACAGAAGTGCACTGCCGAAATTATCTCAGTACTCATACCACAGAATTCCTGAATGTAACATCTCATTCTTTAGATAGAATTGATGCCGTAAGACCTATTATGAAATCACAACATATATAATAATGCCAAAATAACAATATATTTTGTGCCAAAGTAGTGAAGTAGGACATATTTACAAAGAATACATGACAATCAATAATGTTGTGATCCACAATTATGTGGAGTACACATGAGGTGGCATACGTATATTCATCCAAAAAGGAGAGAGCATCATTCAATAAATTCCTAATAGAGGTGAGATTCATATCCTCAAGGACATTAACTACTAATTCACTCCATTCTTTAAACTAAAACTATTCTCCCAGAAAATATTCCAATTCCCGGTCTGTATTTAATCCATCTTCCACCGCCCTAAGGCACATTATCCACATCGCCTCCTTTCTCCGTAGTGCCAATTCCCTATTGTCCCCTCTCGAGTCTTTCAGTACCTGTTCACAACCAAAAAACTAAAATCTGCACTGTGTGTTTTGAAACTCGCAATTCATCATATGTGCCACCAGAGTATATCTAACATCCTGGTGTGCCAACGCTCTTGCATGTTCCCCAATTCTCACTCTAAGGGGCCGAATTGTGCTCCCTACATACAATCGTTCACACCTACACAGAACTAAATAGACCACATAAGATGTGTTACAATTGATGCTTGACCTAATCGTGAATGTCTCACCCAACTTATTGGAGAAGTCTTTTATCCCATGGCAAGCCCATTTACAGAGTCCTCAATGACCACATTTAAAAAAGCCTATTTTCTAAGCTGACAACCAGTTACTGTTTAACGTGGTTTTAGGAAAACTGGGACTGAGAATATAACATTCTTGCAACCTTTGTGTTTTTTTAAATACGAGTATATATATATATTGTTGGAAAGTGGATTATTGGTAAGGGCAGGTAAGTAACCTACACTTAGCAAAAGGCCACTAACCCCCACTAGGATTCAGTTAGGTCTAAATAAGTTAACCACAGCTCAACCCTTGGTAGCTTGGCAATGAGCAGTTAGGCATACCTTACAGGTATGTAAAGCATTGAAAAATCACAAAACACCAAAAACACAATAAAAAAACAACACCAATTCATAAAAATAGATTATATTTGTATCTTTAAAATGACACTAAAATGACAAAAATCCAGTGTGGGGAACCGGATAAGAATTTTTAAAGACTAAAAGTATTCTACCACTTAGAAGCAAATCGAGCTGAAATGGTTAAAAAAGGTCACATTGGGCAGGGACAAAGTCCAGAGTTCAGGCCACCCACAATGTTACACTGTACATTTACTTTCAGAAGTGTTTCTTGATACAGGAAAGTGGCCCACAGCACCAACCAAGGGATCAGATGCTCTGGTTTGCCTGTTTGAGTCTGGGACTACAACTCCTACAATGCACCTCTTCAGCTTATGGAACTGTTTACAACAGTTGCTCCAAATGTCTCCAAACTTCTCGATTTTCTTCCAGAGGTCCTTTTGGGTCCTTGAAGTATCCACAACTTGATCCAAGGTCCAGAAGCTCTGAGTTGCTCCTTGGAGGTTGGGACTACAATTCCCAGAAATGCACCTGATCAAAATCCTCAAATGGCCAATGGACACTGGTCAGTTGGGCTCTTCTTGCAGGACCTGATTCAGGGGACTCTGGGCAGCTCCTTTGTACTAGTAGCTTACAGGGAGTCCGCTCCTGGAAAGTTGCAGAAGAAAGGCAAAGCCCTTTTCTTGATGAAGCCCAAAGTGTGAGCTGGCGCAGTCCTTGTGAGTGTAGTGTCCAGGTGCAGGCCAGCAGGGCAGTCCTTCTTCTCCAGTATCTTCTTCCATATCCTTGCTCCTGTGGGGGAAGCAGAGTGGGCCAACTGGCCAATCACAGGCAGACCACTACTCCCTTGGATGACCACTTCCTGGGAAGAATCAATCCAAGTGAGCAAAATTCCTTAAAAATCCAAAATAGCAGAAACTGAATTTTGTAGATTAGGTCTGGCAGAGCTCCGAACTACTGTGGCTAAAAATCCTTAAAACACACTAATCTTGATCTCTCCTAATCTAAGAAGAGCACCTGGTTGTCTGGGTTTGCAGGAAATGGGGGAGGTCCTGAGCTGCTCCAAATCCCCTTCCCTACTTTGAAGATCAGTTTGGCTGCTTTCCCCCATCCTGTTTCAACATCTGCTGAGGTGGATCTCCTCTCCCAGGCACTTCCTTTGTGTTCAGCCCAGGCCACTTCCCACCTCATCAAGGTAGCCTAGCCAGGCCGCCAGAGGCTAGCCAATCAGAGTAGGGCACTACAGAGCTGAAACTGGTAACTTTTAGGAAGAGTTCTAAAACTCTTTTCTTGAACTAGTTATATTAAATCAAATTGTTGCATTTATTATAACAATCAGTTTGAGACCAACCTTGCCATAGCTAGCTCCTTTGGAGACTTTATTAATGTATATATGTGTTTATATATATATATGTGTGTGTGTGTGTGTGTGTTAGAGAAAAACTGGGCTGATTGCAGAGGCCCAATAACTTTTTACCCCCACTTTTCACTTTTTGGTGGTGTTTTCTGACTCTGATGGTGCTCTGGATACTGCTAACCAGTCCCAGGGTCAGTGCTCTGTGTAAAATGAGTATGCAAATTAGGCTAATTATATTTGGCTATGTCAACCTACCTATAAGTCCCTAGTATATGATAGGACATGTAGGTTTAGGGACCCCAGCATAGGTAGTTCACCCATAGTTGCACTGCTGAGGTGCCTAGTGTCATTTTAAAGGCAGGGTTGCCCTGCTGGCTGCATATATATATATATATATATATATATATATATACACACAAATAGGCATGGGCGACAGTCCAGACAAAATCAGATGCAAGGGGAAACAGCCCCAACATTCCTAGTGGCCCCCTCCTGGCATACAGAGGTTGCAGACATGAGCTATGGTCCCAACTATCTCATTTGCAACGGGCGCCAGTCCTAGCAGTCCTGACACCAACCTGTGGTGGCTTCAACATTCTCAGTGGCTCCCTCTTGGAAAACAGGAGTGTTGGACAGGGGTGACATGAACTAAGGGTCACTAAATCTGCACTTCTGATAGGATGTCCACCCCACATACTCCTGTTATTTATTCCTATTTTCCTAGAGCACCCTTGTGACTAGAATGGATGCAAGGGTGCATTTTGCACTAAGAAATTGTGCTAAATTCAATAGAATACTAAGGGCCAGGTTTACAAGGCCCTAGCGCCTCGTAGTGCCACACTAGCATCATGCTAGTATTGCGCCACTTTGTAACCCCTTGCACCACATTATACCTGTGCAAGGTATAATGCATGCAAGGGGGCGATCCCACACAGGGAGGCTGCAAAAAAATGGTGAAATTAAATCTACAAGATTTCACTGCAACATTTTTTCCATCATTTTTAACACTTGTTCAGGGTAGGAGTTAAAGTGATGGGCTCATGGTAGCCTATTGGCTTCCCTAATGCTTTGCTGCACTAGTGCTATAATTTACTGAGGTAATCCAGCAAAGCGCCACAATAGCATAAACGATGATGCTATAGTGGAAACGACCACCATGGTATGCAGTATTGTAAATATGGTGCAGCCATGGTGTGGTTAGGTGGGACAGGAGCGGTGCAAGGAAGTGGCGCATTGGGACTGATGCGTCACTTTCTTGTAGATCTGGCCCTAAATGCTATCGCCCAAATTACTCTTAATTACATGAGTGGGAATAATCATATTATTATCTGTGATTCTGTGTCAAAGATTACCACAGAATTACAAAAATGACTTTGATTAGTCAGGCGTAATTGAAATTCTGTCCTGGTCTAGTCAGAAAAGTAATCTCTATTCCCTCATATTTTAATTATATAGCATAGTTTTATGACATAAACTAGTTACTACAAATACTGTATAGGCTTTATCGAAGCACCTTTCATGAACATGTGAGGTATTTTTGGAAAATGTCTGCCATATCTGCCACCATGCCCTGTGTCCTATAAAACCTTTATTACATTTAACTCCACCCTGGGGAAACCTTCCACCTGCTAGCTGCCCCTATTCATTCCTAACTGTCTATCTTCCTTCCCTGAAACTTTGAATATAAAAATAATTCCAATGTTAAGAGCTGTAACTAAATTCAGTTTTCATTCTGTAAATTATTTGATCAACTTCCTCAATTCATTTGTGGTTGTACGCTTTGTTTCTCCACATAACCTTCAAAATTTCCTGGAACTTCATTTGTGCACTGGTTCCCAAATCCTTGAGTTATTTTATCTTTTTCCCATCTCTCAGTGTTGTTTGTCTCTCTGCCTAAAGATATCCGAGCATATTGAGACGTTGCACTTGTGATATTGTGTATTTCCAGGTTTCATTACAATGTTTAAAATGTACTTTGATTGAGTGCATTAACAAATGTACCAAATTCTTTCCTGTTTTTTGTCTGTTGGAATTTAAATTAAATTGACCTGTGTGGGACATCTGGATGCCCTGGCCCAGATCGATGGTTGAGTCCTTTCCCAGTGCTATATGTTGTAACAGTTTGATAATAAAAGTTTTTAGATTGCTTCCTTCTGAAGCTTTGGGAATATTAAGGATGTGAATATTATTTCATCTAGATTGATTTCTAGAACCTCTAACTTCTCTACTAGCACATGATCCAAATTATGAAGCTGCAGAATGGCCTGAACATTCTTAATGTTATTTTGTTGTGATGTGGCTGTCCTCCGAGACCATGGTTCTTTCTGCCAAATTATTATGCTTTTTATCAAGGTTGATACTAGTTGACCTCTCTGCATTAGATTTGTAACAACTGTTTCACTGATTGAGCCTTATCTGCACCTTCTTGATCCTTCATACTAACTACAGCTAATTTGACTCAGCTTTCTCTTAATTGCTTGCTGATGTTTGGCTACACATTTTACTCATCACACTTGTGGAATTTCTGTTATCAGTGTTGCACATCTGCCTAGGTGTTTATGGAGCATTACAGCTCCCTTTAAGATTTAACTTAATAATTCAAAGTTATCTGTTGTTGGTCTATTTAACCCACCACCTACAAGATTTACTGCTATCTACTACCTCACACCCAAAGATTGAACCCCAGCTGGAGTAGTTGAAGGTATTATGTGGTAGTTAGGTTTGTAAGTTATAGCAGGGTTGTCAATAGTAGTAAGTAATTGAGCAGAATTCCTGGGCTGTTGGTTAGGTATAGGATTTACTCCCCCAGAGGTGGACATCATTAATCTGCTCCTAGGGTTTCTGAGGTATACAAGACTTATCAGCTAAAGACTATTTATTTCTTTTGACCTTGATATTGTCTTGAACTGGTTACCCTTAACAGGGAAGCTACAATGTTTGCTGCTCCGAAGTCCACCCTTTAAAAGCTCACCGGCAATTCCTTTGGCCTTGTGAGCTCTCTTCCTTTCTACTATTTCAGAGGGCATAGAAGGGAGTTTTGGTCTCCTCTTGAGTTCCTTACATATTGCTGAGTCTGGCAGCTTTAGGTCCATCTCATGCACTCTAGAACATTATGGTTTTCCTTAGGTGAGCTGTTCTAGTTTGGTGCCCAAACTGTGTTTCGCAAGACCTCTAGAGTCTATTAAAGGCACTGCTTTCCTCAAAACATTTTTACCAATAATTAGTGGATTTTCAGAATTTCCATTGTTTTTTAAATTAAACAAACTGTTGTGTAGCCATTTTAGTTATAGCTCCATGCATGTTATTGTAGCATACTAGGCCTGTCGCTCTGCACTTTAATCTAGATATATTTTATTCAGCTTCATTTATTATTTTAGCAATAGCCGCTTTCGCAGTCTTGTTTTATTTTTCTCTATCTAACTGTTTTTGCCTAGGCCAGCACTCTGTTCTCAAACAAGACATTCTTGATCACTCTGTGCTTCTTCCAAGGCTGCAGTAAGATAGGTTGCCGGTGAACGTGGTATAAAGTTTTATCTCTGACATTCATAGAAAACACTCATTCTTACGTAGGGACATTTTCTCAGAACATCAGCTGTTTTATTATAAAAACACTTCCCTGTCCCTTACACGTTAGAGGGAGATTCCAGCCAGAGAACCACGACTTTATGCTGATTGCTGAATGCTTCGCTACAGCTGCTTATGCAGACTTCAAGCCTTTGCTCAGGTATGGGGGATGATGTCTTCCCAGGGGAACCTGAAGGGCAGAATTAGAGCTTAACACGCTGTGCTCTATTATAGCCTAGGTAGGAATTAGTCTGTTGACTCTAGTGTCAATATGGTAGCGTTATTTCTATGCTTCACTCTCCTTGTCAAAATTGTAATCTTGTCATGCTGTATCGTCCTGTTTATTGCAGCCCATGCTTTGCTATCTAAGATGCAGTTGCGTCATTAAAATATCATTCAAACATATAGTGCCTCTGTTTGTCATTGTGTATGTGAGACCAATGTAATCGAGAGAAACGGATGAGACCTGAGTGACCACAGTTTCCCTGAGAAATCAACTATGTCATGCACTCGACTGCCAAATTATCCAGTCCTTGGGTGGAGATGAGGCACTGCTAGTCAGCTGGAGAAAACCCCGGATTGGAGTGACAGGTGTCACCCGTAGTGGGTCAGACTCAGTCTCCCACACCGCAGGCGATTCTGCCGCTCGAAATCCAGTAGTCTCATTAGAATAATGAGAGCCCACACAACAAAACCTGAGACCATACTTGTTTAGCTAGTTTGGTGGACGTATTGTTGTTAATCTTTCTGTCAACACTATTATTAAGACTGCTGTCTTCCTGGTGATACTGGGGCATTATTTTCTGCAAAAATAAAAATACCACCTGTTTCCACAATAATTCATGACTTGGAATCCGCCTGAAACTCACCGGAATCAAATAGCAAGCCAGTATGTTTGGCACTATCAGTTCCTTGCTCATAGTCCTCTCTTTCTGGAGTATAGATAGTGTTGTTCCTCTTTCATTGGAGGGATGTAGTCTTCCCCAGCCTATGATGTATCCTGTTATACTGATGCTTGCTCTTTATGGTTGAAGCTGCCATCCTACTGCCCTCTCCCTTGCCCAGGTGCCCACCACCAAAAAACAACCTACAGGTGAGAGAATGCTTTCCACCAGGAAAACGTTTTGTTGAGGGGGGAGTTATAGCAAAAGTGAAACAAATAATAGAAATAATAAAAACACAAAATATAAAACAATAAAAAACAATTGAAAAAGTAAACTATCATGTCAGTAAAGGTATGGCTGATCCAAATCTGAAGACTCAGGAAGGAGTAGAATCAGAGCTCTTGACCAGTGTGCTAGCTGGCCACACCGTTTTTCCATTCCCGCAGTAACAGCCCGTTGACACACCCCACTTCATATTTCTTACCTATGTTACCTACTTACTAAAATTGGCTATGGACCTTCTTTTTCGAAATGATTTGCTTGTGCTCCATTGTTCTCATGTAATTATTTCGTCACTGTTTGTTTAGTTGTTTTTGATTTGACATTTTCAGGTAACTTTTATCTTTCAGCTAACGTGGATAATCTCCAGTTTCTGTTGTTATTTCGTTGTTTGTGACTGTACCTTTGAAGGATGATCTACTTTTCCAATACACCCGTTTATTTATGATGCCTTTTTATTGAACATCTCTAGGTTTTGGTACTTAAATTGTAAAGAACATGTGCCATGTTCGTGCTCTGTAAAAACGTTCAAATAACAAGTAAATAAATAAATAAATAAATATTAAACCTTATCTCTTGAAAACGCTTACTTTTAACTATGTTATATACGAAATTAACAACTCGTGCATTTTTATCTCATTGGAATTGGATATTTTCTGCTATCTGTTTAAACAAGAGCATCTTAGCCTTCATGGATCTCCTTTGTAAAGACGTATTTATTAAACAATGACTAGGTATTTCACATTTATGGTTTTCTGGCTAGAATCAATAAACGAGGGACTCTCCTCATTTGCGTGAGTTCTCATTTTTAACACTTTTGTTTGCCAGCTTGCTTAAATTTTTTAAGAAGTTTCATGAAAGTCTTTACATAAAGGTCAATGGGCATGTTGTGTCAATCAAGGCTACTAACATAAAATCCAATATAGGAGAAATGTAACGGCAGAGAAAAACGAAACCCACATACCTTAACTGCACCACAGTCACATTTTATATTCTAGATCTGTGAATATAATCATAGCTGACACAGGTTAAAAGCCAAAGGAGTTCATGTGGTAACTGCAAATTCAAGGGAGTCGGCTCAGTTAACTTCAAAGGCGTGCGCCCTTCAGCTCCCAGTACCAAAATAGAGTTCTCATCTCTTTAATAGTGGGATCACTGATCCAGCCATCAAAAGAATACTTCAGAGAACATTTTAGAGGCAAATAAACTGAAAAAATACTCTATCTCACTGTCAAATAGATCGAGAATAGGTTAAAAGGTAACTACTGGGGACGACATACGAAAGAGCCAATACGTTTGGATTTCGGCCCAAAAACGCTGAACAAAAAGAAACGATGGATTACATGTCTGCAATTATGTTAATATCCGAAGTAGAGCCTGGGGCCACTTGAGTGCAACTTCACAGAAATAAAGAGCAAATGTTGCCTAATTTTAGTTTTATATTTAAATAGAACTGTAATCATGTAAGTGCATATGCATTTCCATAGAACTGTGTTTGACAGTGATCTGGTTCAAGATCACTTAAGACCATACCTACTTGTGAAATTATAACGAGAATTATTACTCAAATTAAAATACACTGATAAATATTACTCAAATTAAAATACACTGATGCAAAAATATGATAAACATTTGCTCTTCTTTCAAAAGTATTTATTTTACGTATTTGTATTTTTGAAAAGCAGAGCCATTTCTACATAAATCGCTGTACCCAGTAAATCAATGATTTATAAAAGCACGATTGGCTTGTCAGGTTAGGTAGAGCTGAATGGTTGAATGTACTGAAAGTGGCGAGTTAAGCCAAAGAAGAAGATAGTAAATACACATTATACCAGACCCTGCTGACGCCGGCTGTGGAGATGTCAAACATTTCAAAATTCAAGTCAAAGAGGTGCATGTTAGACAAAGCGCCTGATTTCCAGATTGGAAGACATGGTGCTCCCTCACAAGCATGACCCTGACTGCCGCTCCTCTTAAGGCACGAGGATCTCTTTGGGACCGGCAGAGATCGCTTAATATGATGGGCAGTATTCTAGCCATGGTGGAGGAGGAAAGACCTTCACCAAAATGAAGGATGATGGGTCGTCCATCAAAGAATAAATCAGGCCCAAATTCTTGACTAAGTGGATCAATGTGCAGCCACGGCCACTGGGTTTATGCAACAACGAAAAAACAAATTATGTGGAAGCATCTCCTAAATTATTTGATAAGACATGTTAAATTATGCATCTTACTAGGATGTAGTTTAAAATTCAAGATGATGAGCCTTAACTGTTTTGGTGTGAGGACGGCTCCAAGTTGTCATCCACACCAGTCCTCATGTGCTGAGGATGGATCCAGACCATGCTGACAACTGAGGCAGGAAATCACTGTGGTGCAATCACCAGATGGGTTTCCTTTTACTAATTTAAGCCTCGGGAGCTGGGGAAGAGCTTCCCCAGCACCTGAGGCTGTTTTCTTTCTGTACAATTATGATCAGAGTGCATGGCATGCCAAGGTCATCACACAGACAGTGAAAGTAAAATGAGCCAATCCAACTTTCACTTACAATGGTGCTTAGAGGCACATCTCAGCCCCCTGAGCACCGATTTGCATGCAGGCGGTGTCATTGAAAAGGGGAGATTCACCCCTTTATAATGGCTCCACTACCATGTGGATCTCTGATTGGGGACTGCCGCTACATGAAGGTGATCCCTAAGCAGGGATCCATCCACCAAAAGTCTTTCTGACCTTTCTGGGGGAAAGACATGCTGTCCCCTTAGATTCAGAGAGTAGGTGGCTACAGGATAACTACTCTGATAAAACTAAATGTATACTGTTTTTGACAAATTTTTATAATGTTGGTGGACTCTTGCAGGATGATGAATACTAAAAAAGGGGTAGATGAGTTCTGAATTCACCCCATTAGTAGGAATGTATATTGTGGTCATTATTTTTTAGAGGACGTGTGTAAGAGATAAGTACTGTGATGAGTAGATGATTAATTGCTTTTTCCCCCCAAAATTATAATCTTGTGAGACTCTTGCAGGACTGTGAACACTAGACAGGAGTAGGTGATTGTTAGAAATGGGGTCTTTGGTTGGCAGTCAGGTTATCCTCTGTCCAAGCAAGAACCCTCACTCTAGTCAGGCTAAAGGAGAATCACCCTCAGCTAACTCCTGCTCACCCTCTTAGTAGCTTGGCACGAGCAGGCAGGCTTAACTTCAGAAGCGAAGTGTAAAGTATTTGTAACAACACACACAGTAACTCAGTAACTCAGTGAAATCACTAAAAAATTACACAACACAGGTTTAGGAAAATAGGTAATATCTAAACAAAACAAGACCAAATTAACAAAAATCCAACATACAGAAGTCAAGTTATGAATTTTCACAAGGATAAGAGTCTTAACCCTTAGAGAACAGTGAGAATGCTGTTATTTCACAAAAGTACCTGGGTAGTGTCAAAATGAAGCCGCACGGGCGAGTGTTAGTCAAAAAAGGCCAGTGAGGCGTTGATTTCTTACTCGCAAGGTAGACCGTGAGCTGTTCCTCCTCCGGTCGGGTCGGCGTGGGTCGTTTCTTCTCTCCCACAAGAGAGCAATGCGTGAATCCAGACAGGCAACTCAGGTCGGGCAGGCTTTGTGCTGATTTTCTGCACTCAGAGATGTTGCATTGAAAATCTGGTCGCACAGTATCACAAAACCACCCTGTGGGGGGTTTGCGTCGTTATTAGCCTCCGTTAGCGGGTGTTGCATGCCATTTCTCAAGCCGTGTTGCATCGAACTTCCACCCGCAATGCAGGTGGAGCATTGATTTCAGTTACGAAGCCGGTGGCGCGTTATCAGGTGCATCGAAAATGTCCCTGCACAGCGGTCTGTGCGTGGATTTTCAGTTCTTGTCTGCCAAATTCACCTTTCAAGGGCCCAGGAACTGGATAAGGCACCACTTGGCAGGGCAGGAGTTTCAGCAGCAGAGAGTCCAGGTGCTGGCAGGGGAAGTCTTTGATGGCCTTGAGACTTCAACAGCAGGAGGCAAGTTCTGTTCAAGCCCTTGGGGATTCTTCTCATGCAGGAATACACAACAAAGTCCAGTCTTTGTCCCCTTTCACAGGTAGAAGCAGCAACTGCAGGATAGCCCAACCAAGCACATTCACAGGCAGGGGCAACACTTCTCCTCAGCCCTTCAGCACTTCTCCTGGGCAAAGGTTCCTCTTGATTCCAGAAGTGATCTAATTTTCAGGGGTTTGTGTGCTCTTCCTTTATCCCTTTCTCCCATTGAAGTAGGTCTTTTTCAAAGAGAAGTCTCTGTTGTTTTCAAGATCCTGCCTTGCCTAGGCCAGGCCTCAGACACACACCAGGGGGTTGGAGACAGCATTGTGTGAGGGCAGGCACAGCCCTTTCAGGTGTAAGTGACCACTCCTCCCCACCCTCTCAGCACAGATGGCTCATCAGGATAAGCAGGCTACACCCCAGCTCCCTTTGTGTCACTGTCTAGAGAGAGGTGCAAACCGCCCAACCGTCGAACTGGCCCAGACAGGGAATCCACAAACAGACATTCATAGGATGATTTAAGTAAGAAAATGCCTACTTTCTAAAAGTACTTTTAAACCACAGAGGGTAACCCAACAACCCAAAGGGCTGGGTAGAATTCAATTATCAAAGACAACAATGCCCTTAAATGTGAATAAAAACACATTCATGCATATAATAAATATGTCATAACAAACCGCATAGGTGAACATATAAAAAAGACACTTTTATTTAATTACATATAAATATTAAAAGCATATTTAAATTACTTTCCAATATAGGACCACCCATCTCAAAATCAAAACCAAAGGACAAACCATATAGTGAAAAGAGTGCTTGTGATAAATAGTAACCAGAAAAAGAATAGCCAATATCCTAATTATCTAACAAATAAATTGTAATAAGAGCCATCGGTAGGGTATCCTTTTACTGCATTGAATCATTTCCAAATCATCAAAAATACATATATCTCCATCTTAAGTCCTTCTGTTATACTCTATGCAGACACCAATCCTGACTGAAAATTGTACGTCGACGTTTCGACCCTTGTCTACGCTTGGCCCAATCACTGCTCCAAACTGGGTCTTCTTCAGGACTAACTGATGGGAGTCCCCTCTAATTTCTTTCAACCCTTCACTGTTTAAGAATTCCTTCTTGTCAAACGGATGAATCTACTCATATTGATTTCAAAATTCTTCCATATGTACCGCCATAGAGCATTCCTTCCAATCAATCTCTCTGTGCGTGTGTTCCTACTTCAAACGCGTCTCAAGTCATTCTGCCGAGTGGCATTTTCCAACACACAATTGTAAAACAAACTTTACTAAAAGATTAATTTTTAAATTGTGAGTTCAGAGACGCTAAACTCCACATTTCTATCTGTTCCCAAAGGGAATCTGCACTTTAATAATATTTAAAGGCAGCTCCCATGTTAACCTATGAGAGAGATAGGCCTTGCAACAGTGAGAAATGAATTTGGCAGTATGTCACTGTTAGGACATGTAAAACAGAGAATCACATGTCCCACCTTTCACATACACTGCACCCTACCCATGGGGCTACCTAGGGCCTACCTTAAGTGTATAATAAGGGAGGGTTCAGGCATGGCAAGCGGGCATGCTTGCCAAGCCGAATTGGCAGTTTAAAACTGCACACACAGACACTGCAGGGGCAGGTCTGAGCCATGTGTACAGGGCTACTAATGTGGGTGGCACAACCAGTGCTGCAGGCCCACAAGTAGCATTTGATTAACAGGCTCTGGGTATCTCTGATGCACTGTACTAGGGAATTACTAGTAAACCAAATATGCCAATCATGGAAAGCCAATTTACACATACATTTTACATAGGAGAACTTACACTTTAGCACTGGATAGCAGTGGTAAAGTGCCCAGAGTAGCAAAACCAGAGTCCAGCACACATCAACCTGGGAAACGAAGGCAAAAAGTTTGGCGATACCATGGCAAGGATGCCAAGTCTAACTGTGATCTTTGAATAGACTGCAGTAAGCACGCTTGCTACTTTTCGAAGGAGTATTACAAGAGATGGTGTTTGTCAGAGTGTACTAGTTTCGTCCATTGACTTTGTAAGAGTTATGAGTAGAGTAGTCTATTCCCACACCCTACTATGCACATCCATTATCACAGAGAGGGATGTTAGCAGGGAGGACAGTCCCTGGGCAAAGCACGCTATGCACATCTGTCATCCAATAGAGAGGTCTCAGCAGATTCTACTACGTACACCCAAAGTCTGAAACGGAGATGTGACAGAAGAGATTAGTCCATGTACACAGCCTAATATGTACATCTGTCATCTGAGAGAGAGGTCTGACAGGAGAGGCTAGTCCATGTATATACCCTATTAACAATCCCCATCATCTGAAACAGAGGTCTCACTGGAGAGGCCAGTCTTTCTCCACACTGCCTACTATGCACACACTGAGAGAGAGCTGTGACAGAAAAGGCCAGTCCATGTACACACCTTAATACATATACCTGTCATCTGAGAGCGAGGACTTAGTGGAGAGGCAGTCTCTCTCCATACATCCATTTATGCAAATCCATCATCTGTGAGAGAAATCTGGAAGAAGAGGACATCCATGTACACACCTCACTATGCACTTATATTATCTAAGAAAGAGTTGTGAAAAGAGAGGGCAGTCCATGCAGACACCTTATTACTCATACCTTTCATGTAAGACATCTGAGACAGAGATCTTTGTTGAGAGACAAGTCTTTCCCTACACCCTACTACACACCTGCCATGTAAAAGATAGGTCTTAGTGGAGAGGATACTCCGTCCCACATACTACTTTTTCCTCACAATTTTGTTAAGATTCTGCAAGGCTCTCACAAGAGCGGCTCACAAGCTTCAGGGAGTGAAACTTGCTGCATGGACATGTGGGATGTTGCGAGAGGCTCACGAGACCTGAAGAAAAACTACTGAGTTTGCCACAAGGTATTTTGCAATCTTGCAATCATCTTGCAATTCTTGCATGTAAAATTACTGGGCCTGACGCAAGGTGTTTTACGATCCTGTGAGAGTCTCATGAGATCATAGAGGAAGTAAAAAAAAAAGGTCTAAGGCTCCACCAATATTAACCACTTGTATTTCGTAGTTGAAGAAATGCTTTGATGTGATTGGGTGCAGAACCAGGGATAGCTCTGATAGTTTTTGGCAATTTTTAGGAGAAGGAATCCTTTTGGATTTGTGCTGAGCAGATGTGACTGAATTTTGAACTGAGACAGACTGGTGTTTTCAGCTGTATATAGGAAATTACCCTAAATTCAAGTAATTAGGAATATACTTTATGAGCTTTAATGAGAAGTGTCAATAAGTGGACTATTGTTGGTAAATTTTCAATATACAAGGTTTAGTGAGTCAAATGATGTTGTAGAGATGCATGTTTAGTAATAATATAGGTTTTGAGAGGTTGACTTTAGAATGTAAAGAGATATTACCAAGCATTGGATGTTGTGTTAAAAATCAAATGTTTAATCTGTATTATATTCTAAGTAAAAGGGACCAGTGTTTCTGAAATTATAAAACAAAGTATTAGAAGGTGGGTCATTAGTTGTATGGCCTGCACAAGTAATTGGTCCGCACACAACCACCACTGAGAATCAAACACCCCATTGTAGCACTTGACTCTCATAGGGAAGCGCTGCAGAGCAGTCCAAGGCTTACTCAAGGGAGGTGGTGTGGGATAGTAATACCCCTTCACGAGCACACAAGCATGACACTCAATAAATGATTGTCCAGTCTGTGCTTTTTCTTTTGATTAAGTAAAAGTACGTTTATTACACAGACACTACTCAATACTATGCAACAATTTACAAATGTACACAAATTGATGGATTTACTCTTGGATGACATTGTGTAATTACTCAAGTCTCCCCTGAGGTGAAATATAATCCAACAACCCACATGGCAAAACAATTCCTAATATCCCAATACAATATCTGACTGTAATTTAAAGTGAGAGCACTTAAATCTGGCAAATAAGTGTATCTTCTTTGCGAGGAGGTGGTTTTCAGTCTCATTACCCAAATCAGCATCAACAAGGAAAACATTGAGGCATGTTTAAATAATTAAAAAATTAGGATTACTTTTAGAGTTCTTCTTGGTTACCCTGTAAATACTAACCTACACAGCTAGAGAGTGCAGTCCCACTAACAAAGAACAAAAGTTCAAGGGGCTTGTGCTTTACATTATATTGGAACCCTTGGGGGATTTTATTTCCTTTGTCCCACCCAACGTAGGGTGGGGACATAACTTTTGCATTGGGGGATGCTGCGTTGTTCCTGCAGCTCCCCCTGCTAATGGGCTCTTGGTTGGTGGTGACCCCATGTTCCTGGGGCCACCACGAGCTGAGCACACAGCTTAGAAGGAAAATGGGCCTCGCAAGGCCTTGTAGGGCATATGCATAAATAAAGAGCAGCTCTCCCGCTGTGGGGGGGAGAGACGCGATTCCATCTGGCTGGAGCACTGCAATTAGGGGGTTCCTTCATTAGAGGGCAGTGTTTGGAGCCCACCCCTGAGGACTTGGGGGGTGTCCAGTACCACCCAGACACCTCGACATACTGCCAACTCATTGGAGGACCTACCCCCAGCTGCCCTCCTGGTGGGAGGTGTCCAGTCCCACCTGGAAACCCCCCACAGGTGAGCATGGTTGAGGAGAGGCTTGGGGATCACAACTCCAGCCGCTCCTGCGGCTCTCCCATGGCCAGCACCTCCAGGTGCTACCATGGCAGCCAGACCTTTGCTGGGTGTCTGCCCGCTCCTGCGGGCAGACGTGGTCTGCTGCCGCAGCCGGACAGGCTGCCTGGGGGGAGTGCCACAGCACTCCCCCACCTCTCCACCTTGTTGGGCACCAGGATGGTGTCTGGGGCCCCTTCTTGCTGTTCTGAGGAGCATGATGGTGCTCTCTGCCTTCTCCCTCTTCGCGGGACCCCGGATGGGGTGCGGGGCACCTCTGGCCATTTTCACAAGGGGCGTGATGGCACCCCGACTTTGTCTTCTGGTGGGGTCCCAGGATGGGGTCCGGTGCCCTGGCACCATCTTCATGGGGAGCAGGGTGATGCTTCCTAGCTTGGTTTTCGGCCTCCAGCGTTCCCTCAGCTGGTGCCCATCTTTGCAGGGGACGCAACAACGTGATTTTTATGGGGAGCGCAACAGCACTCCCTGCCTTCCTTCCTTGGGGGGCCCCGGGATTAGATCTGGGACCCTCCCAGCTCCTCTTCATGGTGGTCTCTACTGTAGCCCCCAGCTTTACTTATTTTTGGGGGCAACCTTGTGCCATGGCCCACCCAGGTGGCATTGACCAGAGAAGCGGTAAAGCTCAACACAATTCACCGCTTTCTCGTAATGAAGTCAAAGATCACATACCATCTTCTTGGGATATCTGGGGCACCCAAGGGCCGATTCTGATGGTTCTGGTGTTGTTTCATTCCTGGTGATGAGCCCTTGCCACCAGGAGCCCTTTTGTTAGGCCTCCTGGCCTAGAAGGGTCCCAGATTGTAGGGAGCCAGTTCCACTGACTCCCTGCGCCCGCTTTTCTTCTGAGAGTCCTCCTTTTCTTCTGGGCAGCGTGCCCTCCTTGCGCTAGCCCAGCCTTTCCCCCAACTAGTCCTCAGGGGGAGTGAGAGGGCCTGCTTACCTGGTCCTGGCATTCACCTCACTGGGCCTCAAGTCCTTCAGGGGCGGAGTACCTGCCCCAGGGGGCAGTCAGGGCGTTCTTCCTTCCAGTTGTCCAGCAGTTAATCACAGCCAGGAGAGAGAGCTTTCCCCTGTGCAGGACATTTTAAGTGGGGGTGGAATTATCCAACAGGCCTGCAGCTGTGGCCAATCCAGATGTGTCACATCCCTTCCTTACCCCTGTCCCCTTCTTCCTGCACAGTCTTCTGGGATAGCTCAAAATGACGTCATCCAGAAGCGAGGGCCACATGTGCTCTGAGACTCAGCCCCTCCTTCCTAACATTCCTTCCAGGGCTTCTCCGCCCATTTCCTGGCTGGGGCTGCCAGCTGGCTGATTGATGCAAGACCCTGTTCAGGCAGCTGTATAAGGCAGTAATTGACCCTAATTCTGAGCTGAGTCAGAGAGAAATTACATGCCTGGATGACCCACAAGTTGTACAACTATGCTTTTGTATCCTACTGCATCATTCTTTTCATTCAGGTTACAGTGTCCATTGGTGTAGCTCTGGTCTTAGTGGGACCTAGAAGACCTGAGTTATGCCCTACCCCACTCTTTCCCATTTACATTTAATGGAGTGTCCCTACAGTGAAAAGACAGTAAGCACACTGATGTTGACATTTACTGGAGTGTACCTACAGTAAATAGACAGTAAGCACACTGACTATTCCTCACATGTGTACACCCATCTTATGAGGCCTACTCCAGGTCACCACCCACTCTGCATATTTCCTTCTGTGCCAGGCTATCTAAATGCAGTTCTTGGGTTGCGCACACTGGTAACCCTCCCAGCGCAGCCCTCACATGAGTGTACACGCATGTGCACACATAATAACGTAACTATCCTGGGGCCTCCTACTCTTGCTGCACCACAGTAGCCTTTCCTTAGCAAGGAGGCACCAGCGGTAAACATGTGCAGTCTATTTTACCATGAGTTTACTGTGGGTAAGTCCCTGACTAGGAGGCTCCCTCACAGTAAAAGGTCTAAAACCAGGTGGTCAAAAAGCAAAAAATCAGGGCAGATCAAATGGTCAGAACCGTGAACCGTCCTCTTACACGAAGCACCTGCAATCAGGTAATTATGAATCTTACTGTGCACATATTTTTCTTCATGATATGTTTGCGTGGAAATATTGCCATTCCTAGAGTAAAACACTGTGCTAACTGTTAGGAAAGGTGTGTAAAGAGAAATGTGTTACTTTACAAAATGTTATGGAACCATGTTTGAAGGAATGTTATAACTTAATTGTGGCTAAATAATGCAGTTTTTGAGGCTGTGGTTTTTTTTAAACAGAAAGCAATATGAAGTTGTGGGTGCATTAAGTACAAATATATGAACATAGGTGAAAAATGTAAACATTTTATTATTTTGACTTTTTTAGGGGAAAATGGAAAACAGAAGCCCTGAAAAACAGAAGTACTATGTCTCACAATTTATGGAGGAGCATAACAAACATTGTTTACTTTGGAAGAAAGATGAAACAGTAACTGTGTTGAACGTCAGACAAAAAATTTAATTGTACAACTGGTGTTGTTGTTACTGCCTACGGTGACATTTACACCCTTGGAGAAGCTTGTTCTGTGTAGCTCTACTAGATTTTGAGTCCAAATGATCAGCTTACTTAGATAGCAAATAATGTACTTTATTTACATAAGGAGGGTAGTTAGCTTCTTGAGCATTGAGCACCTGGGCAGGTTCAGTGTCACCAGGTTCAAAAAATGTTGAAGCACCTGAGGAGTTTTCAAGTTCCATAGCAAAGCTAAACCAGCCAGAGCAAGGCATTAAGGGTGTATAGCCCCCAAATGTCACCACATACCTGTGGTACTATTAGTGTATTGCTTGCTCCTGCTGCCCCACTGGAACTCCTTTTTACATATTTTGCACATTACATAATTAGCAAATACTTTTTTCCTACCTGGCCTCATTCCAGAAATTGCCACACCAAAGGCTCCTTGGCAGTCTGAGGAGGCTGAGTTGTAGCAAAATCACTTGGCTGTTTATCTGAATCTGATGATGACATTCTGGTCAACAATGTATAAACAAAAATCCCCTCGGAAAACGAACTCACACTATCAAACCGTATCACACCAGAACAGGTTTTAGGGAGTATGGAAGATGCTTGGGGAATGGTTCATTGCTCCTATTGATGCACAAAGGTGTACCACACCTTGGTATGTTGGTTAATGCCAAGGGGATTTGCACGAGGTAAGGGCACAGTTGCCATTAAGTGGTTGATTGGGTGGCTCTTATGTGGTTTTTAGGAAGCTTCAATGACAGAGATTGTGCTGCATCTATGCCTTATAGACAAAGCTATGTCCCCCCCACATGTATAATGATGATGGCCATTGCAGCTGATAGAAGAGAATTTATGTTAATCAAATTACTCCTATATAAGATTTTAATCAGGAGGGAGAATGTTTTTAGTAATTGATTAATTTGGCTGGTTATCCCAACTAATGGGTTTACATGGATATAATTTATACATCCTTTTGTTTTTTATTAGAAATATGATTCTACTATAAGAAGAGAATTGTGAAACTCTCCTTGGATGCACATCTATCATTATTGGAAAGAAAGTTATGTGTTGTATGGTTCTTTATGGATGCAGGTGAGTATTTGGGATTGAGTGTTAAATGGATGATATGGTAAAATGGTTTGGCTTGATTGTCTTTGGTGAATAGATGGGTGATTGGATTTATACAGTGATTGGTTATGTGAGGTTTTATTATGTGATATTTTAATAAAGGAATACAAGGGAGTTTGTATAGGGTGGTTATTTTGTGACAGATATTTACTGTTGTCTCTATACATTATTCATGGCATTGGGTACAGGAGAGATTATATATTGAAAAATTTAAGGAGATTTATTGTGTTATTGATTATTATATGGACTGGTATATTACATTTGATTGCAATTTGTTTTTACACATATATGTTTCAATTGTGTTGGGAGACTATGGACCACATTATGATACTGGTGGTGCCAAAAGACCGTCGCCGCGGCTACCAGCCGCCTGCTGTAATACGACCACAGCCGGATTTCCGCCAGAAGGATGGCGGAAAATCGTCTGAGGCCATGCCCGTGGATGGCGGTAAGGTAGCGCTTCAGCTACCAGCAGTGCCACGCCAGCAGACCCCCGCCAGCTGTATTATGACCCATAATACAGCCTGACGGTGTTCTGCTGGCAGACGCTGCTAGTGGCAGCAGCACCCCGTCCTGTCTCCTACCGGCGGACCCCGTGAACACAGGTAAGTGGGTGCTCCGACAGGGGAGGGGGGTATTGTGTGTGTGTGTGAATGTTTGTGCGTGCATGTATGCAGGTGTGTGTTTCGTGTTGAATTCATGTGTGCATGTCTGGAGGTGTGAGTGCCTGTATGTTGTGTTCTGTGAATGCATGTCTGAATGTATGTATGAAAGTGTGTGTGGATGTGTGTGTGAATGGATGTATGCATGTGTGGATGCATGTGGGAATGGGTGTGTGTATGCATGTGTGTGTGTGTGAAGGGGGATGTGAATGTAGGGGGTTTTAAAGAGAGAGGGGGTGGGGAGTATCTGGAGACGGAGGTGGAGAAGACCTCTATCAGTGACAGGGAATGGATTCCCTGTCACTGATAGTGCCTACCGCCATGGTTTTCGCAGCAGTAAGGAAGCCACGGAAACCATGCAGTAGGTGGGGTCATAATCCCGCAGGCGGTACAGTGACGGCCGCCAGGCTGGAGATTGATATCTCCAGCCCGGAGGCTGTTATCACTGTGGCGGACGGTGTGGTACATTGGCGGTTTGGCTTCAGCCAAAACCCCAATGTCATAATATAGTGGAAAGTACCACCAGCCTGTTGGCAGTACTTTCCGCCATATTACCGCCGACCGCCAAGGTCGTAATGAGGGCCTGTATGATTGTCCTGAGGAAGGTGGTGAGAGAATTGTGAAGGCCACTGAAACACATTGACGCAATTGGAAGACTGGATCCAATGGGTCTTGCCAAGAATAGATTGGGAATTTGATGTATCAGTCAACTGGCATGTTGATACCATATACAGGACAGTGATTGATGATAGACTTGTCTCCCAGTTATTTCTGTGTTTATTTATTGCGAGGAGTCACTGGGAGGGGTAATTATAGGTGTTGTAAATGAGTTACTCCATGCAGTATGAATAATTGTCAGAGCAAGTATTTTGTCTACCTACTTATTTGCCCCTGCAGCTTGGGCTATGTTGGGGAGACTGGCAGAGAACTTAGAATATGTTTATGTGAGCATAGATCGGCTATCAGGACTGGTAAGCTTAATGCTCCTCTGGTGGAACATTTTCATGAAAAAAGACACTCTGACAAGGATTTGAGTTGGTTTATATTAGAGAAGATTTTTCCTACAAAGCGAGGATTGAATGGAGAGAATTTGAGGAAGAGGAGAGAGTTTTGGTATATCATTAAATTTGAGTCAGTGAAGAAGGGGTTAAATAGTAGGGGAGATTCAGAGAGAAAACTGTCCTGTTAATGACTAGGGGCCTTTGGTATAAATTGGCTTATTTTATATACTATGGGAGTTTGATTCTTTCTGGTACCATTGTATACCATCACACTACTCTCAACCCTTTTTGTGTGGGTGCCATAATGCACCTGAGAATCAGAACTATAACACTGAAGGCACAATTAAGCAACATCTTAAATTTTGTGGGCAGTGTGGAGGTGGAGGCACCATGATTAATCATAGACTGGATTCATGTTAGCAATATTATAATATGGATGGCTTTTATGTTGGAAGAGAAATGGGCCATACATGGTATGTCAATATCATTATGGGATTGAGGCAACGCTATTATGGCACCGAGCTAGCTATCTAATGTGATCTGTTGAGCGGTGTAGCGTTTTTGGCCCAGAAAGTATAGGAAATGAGGTTGGAGGGGTGGGTGGATAAAATACCTGAAGGAAGTTGAGGCGCGAATTCCATCTCAGAAAATGGTAAGAAGCTCTTTGGATTATATATGAGAGACATTGGTAAACAGGGAGTTTATTTAATACGCACGGATAATCTTATGTTGTACTTTTCCCCCCTTCGATATTTTGGGCTTGGGGTGAGACCGGTGGCTCAATGGGAGGTGTGACTATTCCTAGCAACACATCAGAGTGTTACCTCACATTACGGTAAGAAGCCTAGTTGGCTCATCGAGGTGGAAATTAAAGTAGCGGGGTTTATTGTATTTTCCAGCGTACTCTGGGCTGTATGCTTCCCAGGCCTAGGGATTTTAGGCAACACTGAGGGAATGGTTTACTGCTCTCTTGATGTATAAAGGGGCTTACTGATAGATTTGACCCCTTCCCTAAAATTTGGCAAATCGAAGTGTTATTTCACATTATAGTAAGTGGTTTATGTGGATTGCCATGGTGGGAGCAAATACATTGGGGTTCCTTTGTATTTTTAAAGGCATTTTGCATCATTTGGTTTTGGTTTTAGGAGTAGTGTAGGATGCTCAGGGAACGTTTTATTGCCCCCACTGATGTACGAAAGGGGTATTGATATACTTGATCATCATTTGGTTTTTAGAGGTATGCTGCATTGTTTGTTTTCTGGTTTTAGGGATTGTAGAGGACACTTGGGGAATGGTTCATTGCTCCCATTGATGCATGAAGGTGTCCCATCCTGTGATATATTGGTTAATGCCAGGGGGATTCGCACAAGGTAAGGGCACAGGTGGTATTAAGTGGTTGGTTAGGTGGCCCTTATATGGTTTTTAAGTAGCTTCAATGACAGAGATCGTGGTGCACCTATGCCTTATACACAAAGCTATGTCCCCTACACATTTACAATGATGATGGACTTTGTAGTTGATAGAAGACAATTCATCTTAATCAATTTACTCCCATATAAGATTTTAATTAGGAGGGAGAATGTTTTTGGTAATTGATTAATTTGGCTGGTTATCCGAACTAATGGATTCTACTATAAGAAGAGAATTGCGAAACTCTTCTTGGAAACAAATCTATTATTACTGGACAGAAAGTTATGTGTTGCATGGCCCTTTATGGATGCAGGTGAGTGATTGGGATTGAATGTTAAATGGATGATAAGGTATAATGGTTTCGCTTGATTGTCTTGGGTGAATAGATGGGTGATTGGTTTTGTACAGTGTTCGGTTATGTAAGGTTTTATCATGTGATGTTTTAATAAAGGAATAAAGGGGTTTTGTATAGGGTGGTTATTTTGTGATAAATATTTATTGCTGTCTTTATATATTATTCATAGTATTGGGTACAGGAGAGATTGTATATTGAACATTTTAAGGTGATTTGCTGTGGTATTGATTATTATATGGACTGATATATTACATTGCAATTTGTTTTTACACAGATATGTTTTAATTGTTTGGGAGACTATATGATTGTCCTGACGAAAGTGGTGAGAGAATTGTGAAGGCCACCAAAATGCGTCAGCGCAATTGGAAGACTGGATCCCATGGGACTTGCCAAGAATAGACTGGGAATTTGATGTATTAGTCAACTGGCATGTTGACACCATTTGTGGGACAATGATTGATGATAGTCTAGGGAGGGTGTCTTTTGTCTTGTCTCCCAGATATTTCAGTGTTTATTTATTGTGAGGAGTCTCTGTAAGGGCAACCTTGTGGCTCATTTAGGCCCTTTCATTGTATTGCAGTTTTATGTGATAATGTTCATTATTATGTTGTGTGAGATAATTATTTATAAAATAGGTATTTTATTTGGCATCCTTGGCGTTGCCTCTCCTAACTTTTTGCCTCTGTTCCCCAGGTTGTTGATGTGTGCTGGACTCTGTTTTTTCTGCTTTTGACACTCTGGGCACTTTACCACTGCTAACCAGTACTAAAGCGCAGGTGTAAAATGTATGTATAATTGGCTATCTATGATTGACATATTTGATTTACTAGGAAGTCCCTAGTAGAGTGCACTAGAGGTGCCCAGGCCCTGTAATTAAAATGCTACTAGTGGGACTGCAGCACTGGTTGAGCCACCCACATTAGTAGCCCTGTAAACATGTCTCAGACCTGTCCCTGCAATGTCTGTGTGTGCAGTCTTAAACTGCCAATTCGACTTGGCAAGTGTACCCTCTTGCCAGGCCTAAACCTTCCCTTTCTATACATGTAAGGCACCCCTAAGGTAGGCCCTAGGTAACCCCATGGTCAGGGTGCAGTGTATGTTAAAGGTTGGACAAGTACTGATGTGTTTTACATGTCCTGACAGTGAAGTAATACTAGAATCAGATTTCACTGTTGCACGGCCTATATCTCTCATAGGTTAACATGTGGGCTGCCTTTCAATATTACCAAAGTGAAATTCCCTTTGAGAACAGATCGAAATATGGAGTTTGGTGTCTCTGAGCTCACAATTTAAAAATACATCTTTTAGTGAAGTTGATTTTTGGATTGTGAGTTTTAAAATGCAACTTGTGGACAGTAAGCAGTTTCTTCCTTAAACCATTTTGGGACTCTGCCTGTTTGCGGATACCCTGTCTGGGACACTTTGAAAGTTAGGCTGTTTGCACCTGTCCTCTGAACAGTGACACAAAGGAAGCTGGGGCATTGTCTGCATGTCCTGATGAACCATCAGTGCTAGGAGGGGAGGGAGGAGTGGTCATTGACACCTAAAAGGGATGTGCCTGCCCTCACACAATGCAGCCTCCAACCCACGGGTGTGTTTCTGGGGCCTCGCCTGGGTGCAAACAAGAGAGACTTTGTTGTGAAGGTTACCAACTTTAAAGCCACAAAGGGGTATAAGGATTGGACCCAAACCCCCTGCAAATCAGATTACTTCAAGGATTCAAGAGGAACCTCTGCCTGGAGAAGAGCTGAAGAGCTGAGGAGAAGTGCTGCCCTGGCTTGTGACTGTGCTGTGTTGGGCTATCCTGCAGTTGCTGCTTCTGCCTGTGCAAGGGGACAGAGACTTGACTTTGTTTTGCATTCCTGCTTGAGAGGTACCTCCTGTTTTGAAGCCTCAGGGACAGCAAAGGCTTCACTACCCAGTTCTGAGTCTGCTTGCTGTGCATTCTAGCTTGCCAAAGGGTGCCATTCCAGTTCCTGGGCCCCTGGAAGTGAATATCTGGAGAAGAACCTTTCTAACGACGCCGGACAATGCAGTGCGACTTCGTAAATGACTCCACTGCCTGGAACCGCAATGCAGCATGCCCCGAGGCCCTCACATAAGTGCGATGACCCTGTCGACCCTGTAGGCTTCGCCTTTCTGCAGCCGCTGATCCCACCCGACTTTGCCTACTTCGGAGTGTCGTAAGTCTGACGTCCATGACCTCCGATGCCATTGCAGCATCTGCAGCCCTGTGGCATCATCACGACACTGTGAGGTTGCCCCACAGCAACGTGACTTCGCTAGACTTCGTACTTGTCGGAACCAAGGGAACAACTTTGCAACCAACACTGCTTCACCTCCACTGCTCTGCAGTAAGGGCCGACGTTCCTGTACGATGCCACTGCCCTTCTGCCCCGCAGCGCCGGAACAGACGCTGCATCGGATCAAGTGACATCTCACTCTCCGACTCCATGCACCAGCCTGTTTTCTACTTATTTGTTAAGGTACTGTACGTGGGGGTCGAACGACTCCGTTAATGCACCCTTGGTGTCGTATTGTAGGAGACTACTCCGTCACAATGCCTCTTAATACCAACTTGCTGCATTTGTGCCTCTAGGCACTATTATTGTGCTTTTAATTGCTCAATTCATATTTTTAACTGTGTATTTTTATTGTATTTGGTCTTGTTTACTTAGATAAAATATTTACTATTTTTCTAAACCTGTGTTGTGTCATTTTGCAGTGTTTCACTGTATTACTGTGTGTGTTTGTAGAAATACTTAACACATTATCACTGAAGGTAAGCCTGCTTGCTCTTGCCAAGCTACCAAGGGGGTGAGCGGGGGTTAACTGAGTGTGATTCTCCTTTATCGTGACTAGAGTGAGGGTCCTTGCTTGGATGGGTGCAACCTGATTGCCAACCAAAAACCCCATTTCTATCATTGGTGATCAGCGGTGAGGATTTTAACTTGTATTTGTACTTCACATACAGTGATTAAGTAAGTGAACACTACTGTTTCCAGTACAAACCATTACGTGACCACATACAGCTTGTTTTTGCTTTTGTTCTTTTTCAACTTTTTTTCCTACTTCTATATCTTTGGTGATCTTTTTATTGACTCTTGAACTTCTCTTTGGGAACTCTTTTTCTGCCTTGGAACCCTGCACATGTTTGCCATCATGTCTCAAGCTGGAGATGCACCAGCTGGAGCTGTTGTTGAGTTGGAGAAGCTGGAAAGTTACACCATTACTCAGCTAAAGCAGTTCAGTAAGGACCTTGCCTGTCCCATTAGGAGCGTCACAAGGAAGGAGGAGCTGCATAATGCCCTGAGGGCCTGGGTGACAGCCAAGGAGGCTCAGTGGCACACAGAGGAGGAGAACGAGGATGGGGAAGTGCAGAACATACACAAAAAGGTAGTGGATGTACCTGTTGTGCCTGGGGGAGGGTCTCCAGGGCAGTTAGTAGTGTCATTCAAGAGTCTGTCCCCTGGGGAGTTACAGGAAAGACAGGTAGAGAGGAGTCACCAGATGAAATTAGAGAGGCTCAAAATGGAGATGGAAGGCAGAAGACTGGCCATTGAAGAAAAAAAGTTACTGCTGGCTCATGAGCTCAGCTTGAGGGAGTTGGATCAGAGGACCCAGCCCAGTAGGGATGTAACAGCAATATCACAGTCCAGCCTGAGAGGAGCGTGCACATTCCTAAAGACCTAGTGAAAGACTACAAAAGGGAGGATGACAATATTTGTGGTTCAAGCGGTATAAGTCTGCTCTCCATATGAACCTGGCCCCTGAAGCGCATTGGGGGGTGGGTCTGTGGAAGCACTTTGAGGTAGAGGAGAGGGACACCTTGACATCTTTAGGGGATCCTCGGAGTCTCACCTACACCAAAAGAAAAGAAACCCTACTCACAGGATATGGTCTAACCCCTGAGCAGTATAAAGACAAGTTTAGGTCCTACAAAAAGAAAGAGTCCCAAACTTGGTTGGAGTATGTAGATTCCTTCTGCAAGTCACTGGATGGTTGGGTGAAGAACAGTAAGGTAACAACGTGCAAGGAGCTTTACAATTTAATTGCTTGGGAGCACCTGTACATTCTTTATTTTCCAGAGCTGTGCCATCACTTGATTGATAGCAAGCTGACTGACCCCAGGAAGCTTGAGCAGGAAGCGGACCGTTGGGAGAGCACCAGGGTCCAGAAGAGGTATGGGTGAGACCACGCCAAGGGTGGGCAGGGACCCTCTCAGAATTAAGAGGGGGTAAGGGTAAACAGGGGGAGTTCTCTAAAGGGCCGCAACCTAGTTTCCAGGGTAAGGATTTCCAGCTCCCCAGTGAGAAGAAACCATGGTCCTCAAAAGTGAAACCTGCGGAGGGGGGTCCCTGCAAGTGCTTTGCATGCAATCAGTTTGGTCATGTGAGGAAGGACCCCAAATGCCCCAAGGGCACCGCACCACCCACTGGTGCTCAGTCACAGGAATTGGCTAGTGTAGAGCTTGAGAAGGAGTTGGTTCTAGGTGGGTGGGAGCCAGCTGAGATGACCCTTGTCTAACGAGGGGGCAGTGAGATGGTCCAGAGCACACCTCGTGCCTGGAAATACTAGGAAATACAGGCAGTGAGTGACCATTAATGGACAGAGGGTAGGAGCTCTGAGAGACACAGGAGCCAGTGTGACTACACTGAGGAGCCACCTGGTGTCTGAGGAGCAGATAGATCCCTGTGTACTTCACCAAGTAGTTGCGGTGGACAACTCAGAGCACCTGTGCTGAGTGGTGCAGGTTCCCTTTGAATGGGGGAGGGTCTCAGGTTCCCTGAAAGTAGCTGTGAGTCCAACCATGCCTGTGGATTGTTTCCTTGGCAATGACCTGGAGGGTTCCCCTTGGAAGGTGGTGGATCACAGGTCACACTTCGAGATGTTGGGTCTGCCTAGGTGGGTATGCATAGCTACCTGGTCATTGGCAGCCCGTCAGAGTGGTCAGAAGCCCCTGGAGCCTGATCTATTGGGAGAACAGCCTTCTGTATAGTGAGCCTAAGGTTGCTGAGTCTGAGTCAGCCCATGTGCTGGTAGTACCCCAGTGCTTCAGAGCTTTTCTACTGGATCTGGCTCATGATGTGCCTTTAGCTGGACATTTGGGGCAAGACTAGACCTTTGACAGGCTTGTCTCCCACTTTCATTGGCCCCAGATGCACAGGCACTCAGATACACATTGTAGATCTTGCTAGACTTGTTAGGCAAATGACAAGAGTGGGGGAAGTGCAAGGTTCCCCTCCAACCTTTTCCTGTGGTCAGTACCCCCTTTGAAAGGGTTGTTATTGACATTGTGGGGCCTCTGGATCCAAAGACAGCCATGGACAACAGGTTTATCCTGTTCTTGGTGGACCATGCCAGCCGGTACCCAGAAGCTATTCCGCTGAGGTCAATCACCTCCCCTGTGGTGGGACGTGCATTGATGGGTTTTTTTACCCGCATGGGGTTCCCCAAGTAGGTGGTATCTGATAGGGGTACCAACTTCTTATGTACTTATACAAAGTCCCTGTGCAGGATTGTGAGGTAACGTATGAGTTCACCATTCCTTACCACCCCCAAAGCAATGGTCTGGTTGAAAGGTTTAACCACACCTTGAAAGGCATGATTATGGGCCTGCCAGAGCCTTTGAGACGTAAGTGGGACGTCCTATTGCTATGCCTTCTGTTCACCTACAGGGAGATGCCTCACATAGGGCTTGGATTTAATCTTTTTGAGTTACTATGTGGCCACCCTGTCAGGGAACCTTTGAGTCTGATGAAGAAGGGCTTAGAGAAAGCCCCCAGTAAACCTCCCCAGGATGTATTCAGTTACATGCTGGCTTTTGGAAACCAGACTTCCCGCTTCAGAGCTCTCACAAAAGAGAACCTAGAGGCAAGCAAAGAAGACAAAAAATGGTGGTATGACCAGACTGCCACTCTGGTCGAGTTTCAACCTGGACAAAAAGTGTTGCACCAGTGGAGCCTAGAGCAGTCCAGGACAAGTGGACTGGGTCATTTGAGGTGGTGGAGCGCAAGAGCGAAGTCACCTACGTGGTGGACTTCCAGGAACTCCTTGAGGATCTGCATGTGAATCGCCTCAAACCACACTTTGAGCAGACTGAATTGTCAATGCTCCTAGCAACAGATGATGGGGTGCAGGAAGAGAGTGAGCCTCTTCCTTGACCTTCTGTCTGCTGGAGAGATGGATGGGTCTGTGGAGGGAGATAACTTCTCCCCCTCTCTGACCTCAGAACAACAGATCGACTGCCGCCAGGTATGGGTCATTTTGCCTCCCTGTTCTTAATCCTGGCCGTCACACACTTGTGTACACATGATGTGGACACTGGGGACAGTCCACCTGTTAAACAGAAGGTTTACAGGGTGACTTATAAGGTCAGGGCTAGCATCAAAGATTAAATATCAAAGATGTTAAACCTAGGGGTAATTGAGTTTTCTAGTAGTCCTTGGGCCAGCCCTGTGGTCTTGGTCTCAAAGGCTGCTGCTCCTGGTGCCATACCAGAGCTCTGGTTCTGTGTGGACTACCCGGAAATTCATGCTGTCGCTAGGACTGATGGGCACCCCATCCCCCGAGCTGATGAGCTCATCGATCGGTTGGGAGCTACAAAATACCTTAGCACCTTCGACTTAAAGTCTGGGTATCGGCACATTGCCTTAACTGAGGTGGCCAAGGAGAGGTCAGCATTTTCTACCCCATGTGGGCACTTCCAGTTTAAAGTGATGCCATTTGGGATGAGAAATGCCCCTGCCAACTTTCAGAGGTTGGTCAATCAGGTGTTGACTGGACTCGATGATTTCAGTGCAGTGTACCTGAATGACTTTGCAGTGTTTAGTTCCACTTAGTAGGAACACTTGCAGCACCTCTGCAGAGTGTTGGAGGCCCTGCAAAAGCAGGCCTCATTATTGAATCCAGTTGTGCAGCAAGCAAGGGATCCACGTCTGGGCATACCCCTGCCACATAGGACACACAAAGCAACATCCTTTTGTGTTGCTAAAGTTGTCCTAAGTGGGAAGGGTATGCCCAGACGTGGGTCCCTTGCTCACTGTGCCACTGGATTCAAGCTAGCCTGGCTGATGAAGGGTGATACCCTGAAACCGGTCCCAGGATGCTTGTTTCCGGTCCAGGGAGGACCTGGCCTGGCAGTTCGGGCGGGACTGTTACCATGAGGAACAGGGTCAAGACTGATTTGCATATGGCTGGGTCCAAACTGGGGTGGCATGGTGAGCAAAAGAACGATGGATTAACCCCAGATCTGTAACTGGGGCTGAGTGTTTGTATTGTTCAGCACTCCGTCCATCATCCTTTTGTATTGCTAAAGTTACCCCTAAGGTAGGTCCTAGATATTCCCATAGGCAGGGTGCAGTGTATGTTAAAGGTGGGCCATGTACAGATGTGTTTTACATGTCATGACAGTGAAGTAATATCAGATTCAGATGTCAATGTTGCAAGGCCTATATCTCTCATGGGTTAACATGGGGGCCACCTTTAAATATTATTAAAGTGCAGATTCCCTTTGAGAGCAGATAGAAATTTGGAGTTTGGGGTCTCTAAGCTCACAATTTAAAAGAACATTTTTTACTAAAGTTGGTTTTTGGATTGTGAGTTTGAAAGTGCCACTTTTAGAAAGTAGGCATTTTCTTGCTGAAACCATTCTGTGACTCTGCCTGTTTGTGGATTCTGTGTCTGGATAAGTTTGACAGTTGGGCTGTTTGCATCTCTCTTGTAGACAGTGACACAAAGGGAGATGGGGTATAGCCTGCATATACTAATGAGCCATCTGTGCTAGGAGGGGAGGGAAGAGTGGTCACTTACACCTGAAAGAGCTGTGCCTGCCATCACACAATGCAGTCTCCAACCCCCTGGTGTGTGTCTGGGGCCTGGGCAAGGCAGGATCCTGAAAACAAAAGCACTTTTGTTTTGAAGTTTACCAACTTAAAAGGCAGAAAGGGGTATTCGTATTGGACCCAATACCCCTGCAAATCAGATGACTTCAATGATTCAAGAGGAACCTCTGACTGGAGAAGAGCTGAAGAGCTGAGCAGAAGTGCTGCCCTGGCCTGTGACTGTGCTGTGTCGGGCTATCCTGCAGTTGCTGCTTCTGCCTGTCCAAGGGGACAGAAACTGGACTTTGTTTTCCATTCCTGTTTGGTAGGTATCTTCAAGGGCTTGGAGCAGAGCTTGCCACCTGTTTTGAAGCCTCAGGGACAGCAAAGGGGTCACCACACAGTTCTGAGTCTGCCTGCTCTGGACTCTAGCTTGCCAGAGGGTGCCATTCTAGTTCTTGGCCCCTGTAAGTGAATTTCTGGAGAAAAAAACCTGTCTACCAATGCTAGACAATGCCGTGTGACTTCGTAAAAGATGCTGCTGACCGGAATCACGAAGCCGCCTGCCCTGAGGCAGTGGACCTGGCAGAAATGCAACAACCCCAACGACCCTGTAGGTTTTGCATCACTGCAGATGCTGATCTGCCCAACTTCCCTGACTTCGGAGTGTTGTAAGTCCGAAGTCTGTGACATCCGATGTCATTGCAGCCCCTGTCACCCTGTGACATCATCGCAATCCTGTGAGGTTGCCCCACAGCATCGTGACTTCACCGGACTTTGTACCTGCTGGAACCAAGGGACTGACTTCGCAACCGATGCCGCTTCACCTCCACTGCTCCTCAGTAAGGACCAGACGCCGCTGTGCAACACCCCTGCCCTTCTGCCCTGCAGCACTGGAACCGACGCCGCATCTGATCCAGCGACACCTCGCTCTTCGACTCCATGCACAGGCCTGTTGTCTCCTTGTTTGCTAAGGTACTGTACCTGTGGGTCAAACGACTCAGTTAACGCGCCCTTGGCATCGTATTTTAGGAGACTACTCCGTCACAATGCTGCTTAATACCAACTTGCTGCATTTGTGCCTCTAGGCACTATTTTTGTGCTTTTAAGTGATAAATTCACATTTTTAGCTGTGTATTGTGTATTTTTATTGTATCTGGTCTTGTTTATTTAGATGAAATATTTACTGTTTTTCTAAACCTGTGTTGTGTCATTTTGTATTGGTTCAGTGCATTGCTCTGTGTGGTTGTACAAAGACCTAACATATTATCTCTGAAGTTATGCCTGCCTGCTCATGCCAAACTACCAAGGGGATGAGCAGGGGTTACATGAGTGTGATTCTCCTTTATACTGACTAGAATGAGGGTCCTTGCTTGGACAGGGGGCAACCTGACTGACAACCAAAGACCCCATTTCTAACAGTATTTCTTTGTTATCACTGATCATTTGGATGTGTGATTGAAGGGTGGAAGGACTGTTCCGGAATGATATGATTTGATAGTGTTAGTTCTTTTTCCAAGGGGAAATGTTTTTATATGTCCCCTTGTTTTTTTAGGGGGGTCCTATCTCTTTTCAGGCAGAAAATCAGCAACATTAAATAATAGATGGTAAAGTTTGTTGTTTTTACAGTTGTAGTTTTTTAACGTTGCTATTGATTGTTATGTTGTTAAATTGTTTTTTAAATAAAATGTTTGAAGTTACTACTGATTTCCTTCCTTAATAGCTTTTAAAGATTTGAACATTATTGCAGTATTCTAATGTTGACTTAAAGTGGCAGTTCATTCTTCATGAACTGTAACTGTTCTGTTGCATGTAAATGTATGTTTAAGCTACTATAGAAAGATTAGTACTTCCTCCCACTATAGAATAAAGATTTTTATACAAGAGGCACTTTTAGTACATATGCAAATGCTTTCTCGTTGTATACTAACACTGCTGCCTCCTCGTGGAGAGGGCAGTTATTTTATAAATCTATATATGCTTGTCACTCTGGAGGGACATTTCATAGCAGAGCTCTGTTTTTGTGTACACCGTACTACATGTGCCTGTCCCCATAAGGAGATGTCTGAGAGAGAGGTGAATGTGTCCTTATATTCAAATGTGCACAATGGTTGTGCAAGACACAGTTGTCAACAGAAAGATACTGCATTTTACACTCTACTAATGACATTCATTATCATGAAGAGAGATATGAGCAGAGACAGCATTCTCTACCCACAGTATATTTTGCACGTGTCACTCTGGGGAGATGTCTCAGCTGAGAGGGCAGTGTGTTTTCAAATCATAGGCGGTCATTCTGACCCTGGCGGTCAAAGACCGCCAGGGCGGAGGACCGCGGGAGCACCGCCGACAGGCCGGCGGTGCTCCAATGGGGATTCCGACCGCGGCGGTAAAGCCGCGGTCGGACCGGCACCACTGGCGGGCTCCCGCCAGTGTACCGCCGCCCCATTGAATCCTCCACGGCGGCGCAGCTTGCTGCACCGCCGCGGGGATTCCGACCCCCCCTACTGCCATCCAGATCCCGGCGGTCCGACCGCCGGGATCCGGATGGCGGTAGGGGGGGTCGCGGGGCCCCTGGGGGCCCCTGCAGTGCCCATGCCACTGGCATGGGCATTGCAGGGGCCCCCGTAAGAGGGCCCCTACATGTATTTCATTGTCTGCTGTGCAGACAGTGAAATACGCGACGGGTGCAACTGCACCCGTCGCACAGCTTCCACTCCGCCGGCTCGATTCCGAGCCGGCTTCATCGTGGAAGCCTCTTTCCCGCGGGGCTGGCGGGCGGTCTGAAGGCGACCGCCCGCCAGCCCTGCGGGAAAGTCAGAATTACCGCCGCGGTCTTTCGACCGCGGAACGGTAACCTGACGGCGGGACTTTGGCGGGCGGCCTCCGCCGCCCGCCAAGGTCAGAATGACCGCCATAGTCTCTAGAATTGCTATGTAAGAAAGACTTATGGGCATAAATGTAATCTCCTCTCCATACTTGTACTTTTTTTCATGATAGGGAGTGGTGTGACCACAAAGGTAAGCCACTTTTCACACCCCAATTTGCACAAGCATTATCCAAGAGACACATCACAGGAGAGAGGCCAGTTACCCTATATTACGCAAAGTTATCATGAAAGAGACTTGCGCCAGGAAACAGGGCATTTTCTCCCTACAGCTTACTATGCATACTTGTCAGCATGAGAAGAAGGATAAGTAGAGTGATACATTTCTCACAAACCCTACTAGAGACACCTATTACTCTGGTAAGATGTGTTAGCAGAGATATTACTTCCTTCTCAAATAGCACTACATATCACTGTTGTTCTAAGGAGGGGTTTAAGGACAAATGCCACTTGTTCACTACACTGTACTGTATATCCAAATTGTCCTAGAGATAGTTGTTAGTGCAGAAGACAAAATTTCCCTGCATACTGCTGTATATATCTGTCATGCTGGGGAGAGCTGTGAGTGGACAGGGAAATCCATTCCTCACACACTAATGAACATGGTTATTTCCTTACTGAGAGGTGTCAGTGGAAAGGCTAGTGCTTGCTATACTTAGTATGGAATAGTAAGGTCTTACATGTGAGGCAAGTACCATCCCCACCCTACTATGCATACCACTGAGCCTGGGAAAGGTGTGAATGGAGAGGCAGTGTCTCTGTGTACCCTACTCTACCCACAATAAATATTCATAACTTAATTATTTATTAATAACTTATAAATGAATGAAAATGTAAACTTTTTTTCTGAAGTATTTTTACAATCTTGCAAGAGTGTCATGGGCTCATAGGCAAAAAACGTGGAGAGGTAGCTTAAGTCTTATGCATATAAATGATACCTATTGCCACAGGATGTGCTCAGTGAAAAGGCAAACCTGATTGTAAAAGTACTGTCTCACAAGGGGCTCCTGAATGCAAACACTGCCCCCTCGCAGTGGACACACAAGACTGTGGTACCTGTGTTGCAAGAGGCTCATGAGAATCACCCATGCTGTGTATAGGAGCATCATGGGTCTCGTGAGTATCTTGCAAGAGGCATTATAAAGGAAAAAAAAGGGTTACAAGGTATATACCACATAAATAATGAAATTATAGGCTAGCTCTGAAAAGAGCTTTTTCAAGTAACATTTTGAACAACTGTATTTTACATAGTTTTTTTTACATTTTTTACTTTTTTGTATTTTTTTAAAAGGGATAGAACAAAAACATGAAACTGGGAGTAAAAAAAAACAACAACATCTTCAAAACAAAGAGGACAAGAATAAACAAAACTACTGCCTAGGTAGCCGTTTATGATCCTGGATGGACAAGCCTGTCCCGTGCACCACTGCTTTTCTTAGAAGAAAAAATTATCTCCATTCATAAACATCAAAAAAGGGCTTTGTTCAGATATGCAGGGTTGTTATCTGCTTGAGCGGTGAGTACCCTGCCAGGAAGAGTGTCACCAGGTTGAAAAGATGTAAATGACCCTGATGAATTATCAAGTTCTGCAGCCTGGGCTAACTCAGTCTGAACAAGATGTTCAGGGTGCATAGCTCTCACATGTTGTCACGTCCCAGGGGTACTCATGGGATACTGCTTGTTCTGGCTGCCCCTACTGAACTCTTTTTTGCATATCTTGCAAATTACTTATTTGGCAAAAATGTTCTTCCCACCATGCCTCATCTAAAAGAATTGCCAGACCAAGGATTCCTTGGTTGGCTGAGGCGGTTGACTGGTACAAATAAGAGTAAAATTCTCATCTTAATCAGATGATGACATTCTGATCAAGAAAAGCAGCAAAGTCAAGGAGGTCGGCAAAAAGGTGCAATCATGATAAAAAACAATAGGCAAATGGTGCAAGAAGGAACAAATATTTCTTTACTAAATAACAACATCAAAATGAACCAATCATAATTCTTCCTTGTCTTTCCCTGGAATCTTGTGCATGTCTTGTGAGAGGCCTCTGACATGGTAAAAAGCAGGGAGCATTCTTATTATGTCAAATGCAACAGGACATCAAAAGTTGTTCTACTTTAACCAACACTTCTCATATCTTACTTTCTTCAGAACTGCACTGTTCTGACCTTAATTTCAAATGTACAATATCGCAAAAGGGTCAAGAGAGCCAGACAGGAAGTACAATCCTCCACATAGTCCACAAAGTGGACTGTGTGTGCAACTGCCGCAATTGTCTTGCTAGAGCCATTACGATTGCACACAAAATGATTAATAATACAATATGCATACTGTATTTACTTTATTTTTAAATATTAGCATTTAATAATAACCAACAAGATGAAAAAGAAGTCTGTATAACAGATTAGAACAAAATTTAGAACAATCGCATATCCTAAAAATGGATGCACATAGTGAAAACACATAATGGGTGATTTATGAAAAGTGAAACTACACCTGGTGCAGTGCCACTTTTCTTGCGCCCCTTAGCATCCCCCTAACGGCACCATGTGTGTGCCGTATTTAAAACATGGCACACCATGGCAGTAGTCAAGGAGACTAGCATCTTAATTTGTGATGCTAGTCCGGTGCTTTGCAGGATTAGGGTAAAAAATTATGACTTTAATCCTGCAAGGCCGCCAGGAGGCCCATTGTAACCAACGGGAGCCTCTTTTTTAATGTCTGCACTTAGCAGTTGTTAAAAAATGCTGATAAATAGGGTACAAAGGAACCTCATAGATTCTTTTGTGCCATTTTTACGGCCTCTCTAGCACCAGAGCGCCCCCCCTTGTGTGCATTATGCCTGGGGCAGGCATAATGAGGCGCACAGGGATACAAAGGGGGTTATTCCAACTTTGGAGGAAGTGGTAATCCGTCCCAAAAGTGATGGTAAAGTGACGGATATACCACCAGCCGTATTACGAGTCCATTATATCCTATGGAACTCGTAATACGTCTGGTGGTAAATCCGTCACATTTGGGACGGATTACCACCTCCTCCAAAGTTGGAATAACCCCCAAAGTGGTGCAATGCAAGCATTGCGCCACTTTGTAATAATGGCATTGCGTTTTTGCCCTTCCAATGCCAAATTATGCTAATGTGGCGTTGGAATGGCGCAAGGCCATCATAAATCTGGGCCATAGTTTACAGTTTAGGAAAACCTTATCAGGGTCTTTTGAAATATAAATATGATGTATATGTAAAGATAGATACAAATACTGTGCAAAGTATGCTGGGAAAATGTCTGAATATGTTAGTTACAACAGCTAAGAAGCTGAATATTCTCAGCACAAACATTATTGTAATAGTTAGTTTCTAAGTATTTATAAATATATTTTTATTTTTTTTAAAACCAAAGGTTAAAGTAATGTTATTGGAAGGTGTAATAATAATTTATGTTTTTGATTTAAAAAAACCTTAGACATTCACTGAAGAAATCAAAGGTTAAAGTAATAGTATAGTTAGGTGAATTTCTCAGTAGCACCAGTTATTGTTGGCAGCACTAACTATAACTTGCACCCCTGCCATGCACTGATTATGACCTCACACATGACATCACTCATGACATATTCTATTACTGCTTACATCTCAAATTATATTATTGATGATATCAATGATGACATCATCCACACTTCGGTTTCCTGCATATTGCTGAATAAATTACAATGGCTTTACGCACACTATAGCTCACATTCACAATCAACCACAGATATATGGGAAACCATATTTGAGTACGGTATTCAATCTGTATACAATTGTTCAGGAAAAGCCAAAATAGTGAATGCCTATTCCAAAACAAACACCCTACTGCGGACAGCTTTTATCTGTATCAAATCCCTGACACACTTTGTATTAAGAAATAAAGTCTATATCAGTGAAGAACTGAGTACTGAAAACAGTGTTCACTCTATGGAGAGAGTTCTTTCTAAACCACACAGTTTGCAAACAGTGGAACTTTAATGAGAAATACAGCACAAAGTATTGAAAAGAAACTACTAAGAACAGTGAACATTCTACACACCAGCAGTATCTTCTACGTAGAATCTTTCTCCGTTTGGAAACTTTTTCCTGCAGAACCAAAAAGTTGTGTGGAGCATAATCAATACAAGTCAACTTATTTACACACATATGGCACACATTTTTACTCATAAATGCATACATTTCTAACATGCTCAATGGTCCATTACGAACACACACGCTTTGTAAAGACTTACACCCATTAGCGATCATCAAGCTGTAGAAAATTACGTACATTTATGGTAGTTACTTGCTGCTATGTTACTTGTAGAACAAACCAGCACACTCATTGGATGATGTCATCATTGACGTGATCAATGATGTCATTTGAGATATAGACATTGATGTCATAAATAATGTCAAAGAACATGTCATGAGTAATGTCATATGCGAGGTCACTATCAGTACATGGTGGGGGGCAAGCCATAGTTAGCGCTCCTAACTATTACAGGTGAATTTCTGTGGTTGTTGTCACTGAGAAATTCTCCAAATTATAATGTTACTTTAACCTTTGATTTTTTCAGTGAAATATATGTATATATATATATATATATATATGGCGGATGACACTAGGTCATTACTTAGGACCTACATTCTATGGAAAAGGCATTTTTTATTTTGCTAATAACTTTGGAGTCGTTTGATGAATCTTCACAAACTTTCCAAGAAAATATGATGCTCACTTCAGCCTCTGTCTGGAAAGTTTCGGGTTGATCCGTCAAGCGGGGCGGAGAAAAAGGGGGTCCCAAAACGCTTTGCTCCCATTCATTTTTCCGTATGGATTTTGAACTGTGATAGCGCCAGAACCACTGGACAGAATTATACCAAAATTTGCAGAATGGTAGGTCCTGGTCCAGAAAGCGACCTTTTGTGACTTGGTGTGAATCCGTCCAGTGGTTTTCTTGCAATTAGATGGAAAACAAATTTGAAATAATAGTGACACGGACCCATCGCCACTCCTGCCCGTAGCCTTGCAGCTAAGCATGCGCAAAGTTGTAGTGTGATTGACTGGCTGCACCATGTTCAGAAAGTTGTGGCCACCATTTTCTATACAGGACAATGGTCCCATGGGATGGAAATTGAGAGACAAATCAATAGAAGTGGTCAGGGTAGAGGCTTCCTGACCCCATGTGGATTTTATGGGTGCATGAATGATCCCTTATTACTTTGAAAAGGTTAAAAAACTTTTTTTTGTAACAATCGGGGAGTCGCAACTCTGTCATGTCCCCCTGCATGGCTCCATGTGTAGCGTCAGGATGGTGTTGCGAATCCGGATGCTAAACAAATAAACAAACTATATATTGAGACACTCACTCCTATACTAATACATACAGGGGGTCATTCCAACCCTGGCGGTCGGTGTTAAAGTGGCGGCAAACCCGCCAACAGGCTGGCGGTTAAAAAAATGGAATTCTGACCCTGGTGGAAACCGCCAACAGAGACCGCCACATTAACACTCCGACCGCCACGGCGGGACAAACAAACAGCGCGGCGGTCACCGCCAACAGACAGGCGGGAATCAATGTACCGCCCACCCTATCACAACCCACCAATCCGCCACCTTTTCCGGGGCGGTAGCCCCGCCGATAAAAACACGGCGGAAACAGACATTTCAAACGGAAAACGCTCACTTCCATACACCCCACGAGGAATCTGGACAGCATGGAACCCGAACTATACATCCTACCAGCTATTGTATTCCTGCTCCTCTACCAGGAGCATGAACGCCGGCGCAGAAGACTACGATGTGTACTGCACCTACGACACAGGGGAGGGGCGAGGAGAAAATATTACGGGCACACATACGCTACACACCCACCACCACCCTCACCCACTACAACACACACATCAATGCATAGCAATACCTCACTGTTACAACCCCCAAACCCCCCGGAAGAATGCAAAGACAAAATGAAATGATCATAAACAGTCGAATATATTGTATTATTGGCATATAAAAATATCACACATTTAAAACGAATATATACATAAATATTAAAAGTCCGATACTTTTAGCAGTCATTGTCCGTGGACCACTGGGCCCAAATCACATGGGCAAGGCCCACACAGGATACCTGACACCAACGGAGAGAACACTGCAGGGGCATCAGATAGAAAAACTACAGGCACCTCAGGGGGAAGGGAAGGGGGGGCACCTCAGCCACATGAGTACACGACGCCAGATCCACGAGGGGCCTCCATGGCCACTGTCCCATCCTAGGGAGTGCAAAGCCACAGTCTCTCAAGTCCATACAGTGGGTGGTTTGCCCACTGTACCATCCTGGGGAGTGCAAAGCCACAGTCTCTCAAGTCCATACAGTGGGTGGCTTGCCCACTGTACCTTCCTAGGAAGTGCAAAGCCACAGTCTCACAAGTCCATACAGTGGGTGGCTTGCCCACTGTACCATCCTGGGGAGTGCAAAGCCACAGTCTCTCAAGTCTCTACAGTGGGTGGTTTGCCCACTGTTACATCCTGGGGAGTGCAAAGCCACAGTCTCTCAAGTCCATACAGTGGGTGGCTTGCCCACTGTACCATCCTGGGGAGTGCAAAGCCACAGTCTCTGAAGTGGATGACAGTGTCCACTGGTTCTGGAGGGGGACTGGTGCCCAGAGTGCTTCGTGCAGCCCTGCCCGACACAGATGCGGCACTGCCCCTTCCGCCAATGGGCCAGCGGTGCTTGAGATGAAGGGCCCAGTTCAACGGTGCTTGAGACGGCGGTGCCCTGTTCAGCGGTGCTTGAGACGGCGGTGCCCAGCGAAGCGGTGCTTGAGATGAAGGGCCCTGTTCAGCGGTGCTTGAGACGGCGGTGCCCTGTTCAGCGGTGCTTGAGACGGTGGTGCCCAGCGGAGCGGTGCTTGAGATGAAGGGCCCAGTTCAGCGGTGCTTGAGACGGCGGTGCCCAGCGGAGCGGTGCTTGAGATGAAGGGCCCTGTTCAGCGGTGCTTGAGACGGCGGTGCCCTGTTCAGCTGTGCTTGAGATGAAGGGCCCTGTTCAGCGGTGCTTGAGACGGCGGTGCCCTGTTCAGCGATGCTTGAGACGGCGGTGCCCAGTTCAGCGGTGCTTGAGATGAAGGGCCCAGTTCAGCGGTGCTTGAGATGAAGGGCCCAGTGCAGCGGTGCTTGAGATGAAGGGCCCAGTTCAGCAGTGCTTGAGACGGCGGTGCCCTGTTCAGCGGTGCTTGAGATGAAGGGCCCTGTTCAGCGGTGCTTGAGATGAAGGGCCCAGTTCAGCGGTGCTTGAGACGGCGGTGCCCTGTTCAGCGGTGCTTGAGATGAAGGGCCCTGTTCAGCGGTGCTTGAGATGAAGGGCCCAGTTCAGCGGTGCTTGAGACGGCGGTGCCCAGCGGAGCGGTGCTTGAGATGAAGGGCCCTGTTCAGCGGTGCTTGAGACGGCGGTGCCCTGTTCAGCTGTGCTTGAGACGGCGGTGCCCAGTTCAGCGGTGCTTGAGACGGCGGTGCCCAGCGGAGCGGTGCTTGAGATGAAGGACCCAGTTCAGCGGTGCTTGAGACGGCGGTGCCCAGCGGAGCGGTGCTTGAGATGAAGGGCCCTGTTCAGCGGTGCTTGAGACGGCGGTGCCCTGTTCAGCAGTGCTTGAGATGAAGGGCCCAGTTCAGCGGTGCTTGAGATGAAGGGCCCAGTGCAGCGGTGCTTGAGATGAAGGGCCCAGTTCAGCGGTGCTTGAGACGGCGGTACCCTGTTCAGCGGTGCTTGAGATGAAGGGCCCAGTGCAGCGGTGCTTGAGATGAAGGGCCCAGTTCAGCGGTGCTTGAGATGAAGGGCCCTGTTCAGCGGTGCTTGAGACGGCGGTGCCCTGTTCAGCGGTGCTTGAGACGGCGGTGCCCTGTTCAGCGGTGCTTGAGATGAAGGGCCCAGTTCAGCGGTGCTTGAGACGGCGGTGCCCAGCTGAGCGGTGCTTGAGATGAAGGGCCCTGTTCAGCGGTGCTTGAGACGGCGGTGCCCTGTTCAGCGGTGCTTGAGACGGCGGTGCCCAGTTCAGCGGTGCTTGAGACGGGGTGCCCAGCGGAGCGGTGCTTGTGCTTGAGATGAAGGGCCCTGTTCAGCGGTGCTTGAGACGGCGGTGCCCTGTTCAGCGGTGCTTGAGACGGCGGTGCCCTGTTCAGCGGTGCTTGAGATGAAGGGCCCAGTTCAGCGGTGCTTGAGACGGCGGTGCCCAGCTGAGCGGTGCTTGAGATGAAGGGCCCTGTTCAGCGGTGCTTGAGACGGCGGTGCCCTGTTCAGCGGTGCTTGAGACGGCGGTGCCCAGTTCAGCAGTGCTTGAGACGGCGGTGCCCAGCGGAGCGGTGCTTGAGATGAAGGGCCCTGTTCAGCGGTGCTTGAGACGGCGGTGCCCTGTTCAGCGGTGCTTGAGATGAAGGGCCCAGTGCAGCGGTGCTAGAGACGGCAGTGCCCTATTCAGCGGTGCTTGAGATGAAGGGCCCTGTTCAGCGGTGCTTGAGACGGCGGTGCCCTGTTCAGCGGTGCTTGAGACGGCGGTGCCCAGTTCAGCGGTGCTTGAGACGGTGGTGCCCAGTGCAGCGGTGCTTGGGATGAAGGGCCCAGTTCAGCGGTGCTTGAGACGGCGGTGCCCAGTTCAGCGGTGCTTGAGACGGCGGTGCCCAGCGGAGCGGTGCTTGAGATGAAGGGCCCTGTTCAGCGGTGCTTGAGACGGCGGTGCCCTGTTCAGCGGTGCTTGAGATGAAGGGCCCAGTGCAGCGGTGCTAGAGACGGCAGTGCCCTATTCAGCGGTGCTTGAGATGAAGGGCCCTGTTCAGCGGTGCTTGAGACGGCGGTGCCCTGTTCAGCGGTGCTTGAGACGGCGGTGCCCAGTTCAGCGGTGCTTGAGACGGCGGTGCCCAGTGCAGCGGTGCTTGGGATGAAGGGCCCAGTTCAGCGGTGCTTGAGACGGCGGTTGTAAAGAAATGGCTCCCTGTTGCAGTTACCCCCCACTTTTTGCCTGATACTGATGCTGACTTGACTGAGAAGTGTGCTGGGACCCTGCTAACCAGGCCCCAGCACCAGTGTTCTTTCACCTAAAATGTACCATTGTCTCCACAATTGGCACAACCCTGGCATCCAGGTAAGTCCCTTGAAACTGGTACCCCTGGTACCAAGGGCCCTGATGCCAGGAAGGTCTCTAAGGGCTGCAGCATGTCTTATGCCACCCTAGGGACCCCTCACTCAGCACAGACACACTGCTTGCCAGCTTGTGTGTGCTGGTGAGGACAAAACGAGTAATTCGACATGGCACTCCCCTCAGGGTGCCATGCCAACCTCACACTGCCCGTGGCATAGGTAAGTCACCCCTCTAGCAGGCCTTACAGCCCTAAGGCAGGGTGCACTATACCACAGGTGAGGGCATATGTGCATGAGCACTATGCCCCTACACTGTCTAAGCAAAACCTTAGACATTGTAAGTGCAGGGTAGCCATAAGAGAATATGGTCTGGGAGTCTGTCAAAAACGAACTCCACAGCTCCATAATGGCTACACTGAATACTGGGAAGTTTGGTATCAAACTTCTCAGAATAATAAACCCACACTGATGCCAGTGTTGGATTTATAAAAAAATGCACACAGAGGGCATCTTAGAGATGCCCCCTGTATTTTACCCAATTGTTCAGTGCAGGACTGACTGGTCTCTGCCAGCCTGCTGCTGAGAGACGGGTTTCTGGCCCCATGCGGTGAGAGCCTTTGTGCTCTCTGAGGACAGAAACAAAGCCTGCTCTGGGTGGAGGTGCTTCACACCTCCCCCCTGCAGGAACTGTAACACCTAGCAGTGAGCTTCAAAGGCTCAAGCTTCGTGTTACAATGCCCCAGGGCACTCCAGCTAGTGGAGATGCCCGCCCCCTGGACACAGCCCCCACTTTTGGCGGCAAGTTCAGGAGAGATAATGAGAAAAACAAGGAGGAGTCACTGGCCAGTCAGGACAGCCCCTAAGGTGTCCTGAGCTGAGGTGACTCTGAATTTTAGAAATCCTCCATCTTGCAGATGGAGGATTCCCCCAATAGGGATAGGAATGTGCCCCCCTCCCCTTGGGAGGAGGCACAAAGAGGGTGTACCCACCCTCAGATCTAGTAGCCATTGGCTACTAACCCCCCAGACCTAAACACGCCCTTAAATTTAGTATTTAAGGGCTCCCCAGAACCTAGGAACTCAGATTCCTGCAACTTACCGAAGAAGAAGACGGCTGAGCTGAAAACCCCTGCAGAAGAAGAAAGAAGACACCAACTGCTTTGGCCCCAGTCCTACCGGCCTGTCTCCTGCCTTCTAAAGAAATCTGCTCCAGCTACGCTTTCTCCAGGACCAGCGACCTCTGAATCCTCAGAGGACTGCCCTGCTTCCAAGAGACCAAGAAACTCCCAAGGACAGCGGCCCTGTGCCAAAAAGACTGCAACTTTGTTTCAGAGGAGCAGATTTAAAGACCCCTGCAATCCCCGCAAGAAGCGTGAGACTTGCAACACTGCACCCGGCGACCCCGACTAGACTGGTGGAGAAACAACACCTCAGGGAGGACCCTCCGGCGACTCCGAGACTGTGAGTAACCAAAGTTGTCCCCCCTGAGCCCCCACAGCGACGTCTGCAGAGGGAAACCCGAGGCTCCCCCTGACCGCGACTGCCTGACTCTAAAATCCTGACGGCTGGAAAAGACCCTGCACCCGCAGCCCCCAGCACCTGAAGGATCGAAACTCCAGTGCAGGAGTGACCCCCAGGAGGCCCTCTCCCTTGCCCAGGTGGTGGCTACCCCGAGGAGCCCCCCCCTTGCCTGCCTGCATCGCTGAAGAGACCCCTTGGTCTCTCATTGATACCTATTGAAAACCCGATGCGTGTTTGCACACTGCACCCGGCCGCCCCAGTGCCGCTGAGGGTGTACTTTTTGTGTGGACTTGTGTCCCCCCCGGTGCCCTACAAAACCCCCCTGGTCTGCCCTCCGAAGATGCGGGTACTTACCTGCTGGCAGACTGGAACCGGGGCACCCCCTTCTCTCCATTGAAGCCTATGCGTTTTGGGCGCCACTTTGAACTCTGCACCTGACCGGCCCTGAGCTGCTGGTGTGGTGACTTTGGGGTTGCTCTGAACCCCCAACGGTGGGCTACCTTGGACCCCAACCTTAACCCCATAGGTGGTTTACTTACCTGCAAAAACTCACATTACTTTACCTCCCCCAGGAACTGTGAAAATTGCAATGTGTCCACTTTTAAAACAGCTTATTGTGTTTTATGTAAAAAGTATATATGCTACTGTGATTATTCAAAGTTCCTAAAGTACTTACTTGCAATACCTTTCAAATGAGATATTACATGTAGAATTTGAACCTGTGGTTCTTAAAATAAACTAAGAAAAGATATTTTTCTATAACAAAACCTATTGGCTTGAAATTGTCTCTGAGTGTGTGTTCCTCATTTATTGCCTGTGTGTTTTTACAACAAATGCTTAACACTACTCCTTTGATGAGCCTACTGCTCGACCACACTACCACAAAATAGAGCATTAGTATTATCTCTTTTTGCCACTATCTTACCTCTAAGGGGAACCCTTGGACTCTGTGCATACTATTCCTTACTTTGAAATAGTGCATACAGAGCCAACTTCCTACATTGGTGGCAGCGGTGGGATACAAGACTTTGCATTTGCTGGACTACTCAGCCAAAACCTGATCACACGACAAATTCCAAAAATTGTCAATAGAAATTGATTTTTGCAATTTGAACTATTTTTCTAAATTCTTAAAAGTCCTGCTAGGGCCTTGTGTTAGTCCCTGTTTAGCATTTCCTTTTAGAGTTTAAAAGTTTTGTGAAAGTTTGAATTAGAACCTAGAACTAGTTTTAGATTCTTAAAAAGTATTCCAACTTTTAGAAGCATAATGTCTAGTACAGAGATGAATGTGGTGGAACTCGACACCACCCCTTACCCCCATCTTAAGATGAGGGAGCTAAGGTCACTCTGTAAAATAAAGAAAATAACAATGGGCCCCCAGACCTTCCAAACTATAGCTCCAGGAGCTTTTGGGAGTTTGAAAAGGCCAACCCCTCTGAGGATGGCAACACAGAGGATGAAGATAGTGACTTGGAGGAAAATTCCCCCCTACCAGTCCTAACTAGGGAGAACAGGGCCTCTCAAGCCCTGTCTCCAAATATAGTAGTCAGAGATGCTGCTTCCCTCACAGGAGGGACCAACATCTCTGAAATCACTGAGGATAACTCCAGTGAAGAGGACATCCAGCTAGCCAGGATGGCCAAAAGATTGGCTTTGGAAAGACAGATCCTAGCCATAGAAAGGGAAAGACAAGAGATGGGCCTAGGACCCATCAATGGTGGCAACAACTTAAATAGGGTCAGAGATTCTCCTGACATGTTGAAAATCCCTAAAGGGATTGTGACTAAATATGAAGATGGTGATGACATCACCAAATGGTTCACAGCTTTTGAGAGGGCTTGTGCAACCAGAAAAGTAAACAGATCTCACTGGGGTGCTCTCCTTTGGGAAATGTTCACTGGAAAGTATAGCGATAGACTCCTCACACTCTCTGGAAAAGATGCAGAATCTTATGACCTCATGAAGGGAACCCTGATTGAGGGCTTTGGATTCTCCACTGAGGAGTATAGAATTAGATTCAGGGGGGCTCAAAAATCCTCGAGCCAGACCTGGGTTGATTTTGTAGACTACTCAGTGAAAACACTGGATGGTTGGGTAACTGGAAATGAAGTGCATGACTATGTTGGGCTTTATAATTTGTTTAGGAAAGAACACATTTTAAGTAACTGCTTCAATGAAAAGTTGCATCAGTATCTGGTAGACCTAGGTCCAATTTCTCCCCAAGAATTGGGAAAGAAGGCAGACCACTGGGTCAAGACTAGGGTAACCAAAACTTCCACTGGGGGTGACCAAAAGAAAGGGGTTACAAAACCTCCTCAGGAGAAAGTGGGTGACACTAGAAACAAAGAAAAAGAGTCCTCTGTAGGCCCCCAAAAACCAGACCAGGTGGGTGGGCCCCGAGACACAACCCAAAACAAAGGTGGGTACCAGGGTAAGAACTGGGATGCCACTAAGGCATGGTGCCATAACTGTAGACAGACAGGGTACCACACCAAGGACACTTCTTGTCCCAAAAACAAACCCCCTAGCAAAATCCCAGGGGTGACCAGTGTAGCCATTGGGGATGACTCCTCAGATGAGGAGGTCTTCATAGCCTTCAACTGGAAAAAGGGCCCAACAGGTGAGTTGGAGATTCCAGAGGGAAGTAGACACTTCCACCACCTACTGGTGAATGGAATCCCAGCCACTGCCCTGAGAGACACTTGTGCCAGCCACACTATTGTGCATGACAGGCTAGTGTGCTCAAACCAGTACATCCCAGGTGAGATGGCCAGAGTAAGAGTTAGCCCAGACAGGGTCACTGATAGGCTTGTGGCTTTTGTGCCCATAGAAGTGGGTGGGACTTTTAGCTGGAGAAGGGTGGTAGTCAGTACAGACCTCCCCCTTGATTGTCTCCTTGGAAATGACTACCCAGAGGTTAGTCAGAGCCCAAGAGAGGAACTGGTCCAGTGCCAGTCCTCTCCCAAGGATTCTGAAGGTGCTACCCCTGCAGTAACTGCAAGTAGGTCCCAGAAGAAAAAGAAAAGAAAACAGAGTAGGAAAGGTGGACAAACTTTAGCCAAGGTTCCAGCAAGCCAAGGAGATTCTGCTCCAGTAGGGGAGAACTCCAAAAGTGGCACTGGTACAGTCCAACTTGACCCACAAGAAGTCCTGGCTAGTCAGGCAACTGTTAAGCCTGAGTGGGTGGCTCCTCAGCTAACAGAAGAAAGAGTGGAAGAAGGGTGTTTACTACAAGATGTGGTAACCCCCCACTCTAATACAGCAGACAGGCACCCTGAACCCAAAGAAGCCTGTAACTTAGCCCCTTCCCTTGTAGGTGAAGAGCTAAAGGTGTGGTTCTGGGCACTGACAGCTGTCAGTGGCCTCTGCTGGGTGTTAGCCTTTATGGCTGCACTATCCTTGGCATGGTGGTCAGACCCCATGCCAAATAGCAAGTTAGGCCCCCTGACCCTCTTGGTCATGGTGGGGTTACTCCAGCTCTGGGTAACCTCTTTGGGTAAGCTAGGGGTGACCCTGGCTAAGATAAGATTAGCAGAGGTGGATACCTCTAACCCCAAAATAGAGAGAATGGGTGGAGACATTAAAAGCACAGACAAGAGGCAATTCAGACTAGGTCCTATCACTGTGGAAGTGGGTCAGTTCCCCAGAGGGAATGACCTGAACAGGAGGATGTAAGGCAGAGTAGGCCCTGCAACAAACCAGCTTATTTCCTCTACTCTTCCTCACCTGACAGACTAGGAAGACTCTCCCAGCTTTGGCTGAGTCTCCTGGCCTGTGGGCTGGGGGGGGGGCTTGTGTAAAGAAATGGCTCCCTGTTGCAGTTACCCCCCACTTTTTGCCTGATACTGATGCTGACTTGACTGAGAAGTGTGCTGGGACCCTGCTAACCAGGCCCCGGCACCAGTGTTCTTTCACCTAAAATGTACCATTGTCTCCACAATTGGCACAACCCTGGCATCCAGGTAAGTCCCTTGTAACTGGTACCCCTGGTACCAAGGGCCCTGATGCCAGGAAGGTCTCTAAGGGCTGCAGCATGTCTTATGCCACCCTAGGGACCCCTCACTCAGCACAGACACACTGCTTGCCAGCTTGTGTGTGCTGGTGAGGAAAAAACGAGTAAGTCGACATGGCACTCCCCTCAGGGTGCCATGCCAACCTCAAACTGCCTGTGGCATAGGTAAGTCACCCCTCTAGCAGGCCTTACAGCCCTAAGGCAGGGTGCACTATACCACAGGTGAGGGCATATGTGCATGAGCACTATGCCCCTACACTGTCTAAGCAAAACCTTAGACATTGTAAGTGCAGGGTAGCCATAAGAGAATATGGTCTGGGAGTCTGTCAAAAACGAACTCCACAGCTCCATAATGGCTACACTGAATACTGGGAAGTTTGGTATCAAACTTCTCAGAATAATAAACCCACACTGATGCCAGTGTTGGATTTATTAAAAAATGCACACAGAGGGCATCTTAGAGATGCCCCCTGTATTTTACCCAATTGTTCAGTGCAGGACTGACTGGTCTCTGCCAGCCTGCTGCTGAGAGACGAGTTTCTGGCCCCATGCAGTGAGAGCCTTTGTGCTCTCTGAGGACAGAAACAAAGCCTGCTCTGGGTGGAGGTGCTTCACACCTCCCCCCTGCAGGAACTGTAACACCTAGCAGTGAGCTTCAAAGGCTCAAGCTTTGTGTTACAATGCCCCAGGGCACTCCAGCTAGTGGAGATGCCCGCCCCCTGGACACAGCCCCCACTTTTGGCAGCAAGTCCAGGAGAGATAATGAGAAAAACAAGGAGGAGACACTGGCCAGTCAGAACAGCCCCTAAGGTGTCCTGAGCTGAGGTGACTCTGAATTTTAGAAATCCTCCATCTTGCAGATGGAGGATTCCCCCAATAGGGTTAGGAATGTGCCCCCCTCCCCTTGGGAGGAGGCACAAAGAGGGTGTACCCACCCTCAGGGCTAGTAGCCATTGGCTACTAACCCCCCAGACCTAAACACGCCCTTAAATTTAGTATTTAAGGGCTCCCCAGAACCTAGGAACTCAGATTCCTGCAACTTACCGAAGAAGAAGACGGCTGAGCTGAAAACCCCTGCAGAAGAAGAAAGAAGACACCAACTGCTTTGGCCCCAGTCCTACCGGCCTGTCTCCTGCCTTCTAAAGAAACCTGCTCCAGCGACGCTTTCTCCAGGACCAGCGACCTCTGAATCCTCAGAGGACTGCCCTGCTTCCAAGAGACCAAGAAACTCCCGAGGACAGCGGCCCTGTTCCAAAAAGACTGCAACTTTGTTTCAGAGGAGCAGATTTAAAGACCCCTGCAATCCCCGCAAGAAGGGTGAGACTTGCAACACTGCACCCGGCGACCCCGACTCGACTGGTGGAGAAACAACACCTCAGGGAGGACCCTCCGGCGACTCCGAGACTGTGAGTAACCAAAGTTGTCCCCCCTGAGCCCCCACAGCGACGCCTGTAGAGGGAAACCCGAGACTCCCCCTGACCGCGACTGCCTGACTCTAAAATCCTGACGGCTGGAAAAGACCCTGCACCGCAGCCCCCAGCACCTGAAGGATCGAAACTCCAGTGCAGGAGTGACCCCCAGGAGGCCCTCTCCCTTGCCCAGGTGGTGGCTTCCCCGAGGAGCCCCCCCCTTGCCTGCCTGCATCGCTGAAGAGACCCCTTGGTCTCTCATTGATACCTATTGAAAACCCGACGCATGTTTGCACACTGCACCCGGCCGCCCCAGTGCCGCTGAGGGTGTACTTTTTGTGTGGACTTGTGTCCCCCCTGGTGCCCTACAAAACCCCCCTGGTTTGCCCTCCGAAGACGGGGGTACTTACCTGCTGGCAGACTGGAACCGGGGCACCCCCTTCTCTCCATTGAAGCCTATGCGTTTTGGGCACCACTTTGAACTCTGCACCTGACCGGCCCTGAGCTGCTGGTGTGGTGACTTTGGGGTTGCTCTGAACCCCCAACGGTGGGCTACCTTGGACCCCAACCTTAACCCCGTAGGTGGTTTACTTACCTGCAAAAACTCACATTACTTTACCTCCCCCAGGAACTGTGAAAATTGCACTGTGTCCACTTTTAAAACAGCTTATTGTGTTTTATGTAAAAAGTATATATGCTACTGTGATTATTCAAAGTTCCTAAAGTACTTACCTGCAATACCTTTCAAATGAGATATTACATGTAGAATTTGAACCTGTGGTTCTTAAAATAAACTAAGAAAAGGTATTTTTCTATAACAAAACCTATTGGCTTGGAATTGTCTCTGAGTGTGTGTTCCTCATTTATTGCCTGTGTGTATGTACAACAAATGCTTAACACTACTCCTTTGATAAGCCTACTGCTCGACCACACTACCACAAAATAGATCATTAGTATTATCTCTTTTTGCCACTATCTTACCTCTAAGGGGAACCCTTGGACTCTGTGCATACTATTCCTTACTTTGAAATAGTGCATACAGAGCCAACTTCCTACAGCAGTGCCCTGTTCAGCGGTGCTTGAGATGAAGGGCCCATTTCAGCGGTGCTTGAGATGGCGGTGCCCAGTGCAGCGGTGCTTGAGATGAAGGGCCCTGTTCAGTGGTGCTTGAGACGGCGGTGCCCTGTTCAGCGGTGCTTGAGATGAAGGGCCCAGTTCAGCGGTGCTTGAGACGGCGGTGCCCAGCGGAGCGGTGCTTGAGATGAAGGGCCCAGTTCAGCGGTGCTTGAGATGAGTGTCCAGTGCAGCGGTTCTGGCCCAGGCATGGATGTCACTCGCCACCTGACATGTGGCTGGCGGGGCCTTCCTGCCCATCTGTCTATTGGCTTGCGGGGCCCTCCTGGGCTGCCGTACCGGGCCTCTGGGTGTCCTCCTGCTGGCCTGCTGCCGGACTTGTTGGGCGTGCTGCCCTTCCCACCCTTCCCTGGTCGTCTGTGGCCCTTTCCCACCTTTGGCGGTGTGCCAGGTGGCACCCCACTTCTAGCCGGAGACAGGGTAGGGATTTTGGTCCCTGGTGTCCTTGGCCTCTCGCGCCGGGCACTGGTTATCTTCGGGTGTTTTTCCGGGGGTGGGCTGGCCGTGCCTTGGCTCCTAGCAGAACTAGTTGCCCTTGAGGGTGGGGGACTCCACAGTCCTTGGACAACAGTCTTGATTGGTCCTGGTTTGGTGGTGGCTGAGGTGCTGATTGCAGTCTTATTCGATGGACGGGGTGGGGGAGTTGTTAGAAAGAGGTCAAGTTTGGAAAGGAAAATCAATTTGGAAAGAGAGGGACGGCTAGGTGTAGTGGGTATGGGAGTGGAGGAAGAGGATGTGGTTGTAGGAGTGTGAAGTCTTTGCTTGTGTGAATGCTTGTGTGATGTGTGGTGCTTATGTCTGGATGAGCTTCCCTTGGGTGTTGAGGTGTGTGCAGGTTGGTCTGTAGGTGTGTCTGGGATAGGCAGAGGTACAGGGGATTGGGTCTGGGTGGAGGAAGTTGGAGGGGGGAGGCTAGAGACAGGGACAATTGCTGCTGTCAGTGCTGAGGCCAGAGCGTTGAACGATCGCTGATGGGCAGCCTGACCCGAATGAATGCTCTCCAGGTATGCATTACTCCGGTGCACCTCCCTTTCTACACCCTGGATGGCATTCAAAAGGGTAGACTGCCCAACAATGATGGTCCTTAGGAGGTCAATGACCTCCTCACTGAGGGCAGCAGGGGTGACAGGGGCAGGGCCTGAGGTGCCTGGGGCGAAGGAGATGCCCACCTTCCTGGGTGAGCGGGCAGGGGGCAAACGCTGAGGGGCTGCTGGGAGGGCGGTGCTGGTGCGCTGGGTGGCAGCTGTACCTGTTGTTGCGGGGGGCACAGATGTTGCCACCACAAGGGAGCTCCCTTCAGAGGACGAGTCGCTGTCACTGACATCAGCACGAGTCCCCGCTGTGGAGCTCCCCTCGCCCTCCGTCTCACTGGTGAAATCCGAGTCAGTTGCATGGCCCGCCATGGCCATGTGAGATGCAGCTCCCTCGTGCTCCGATGCCACTTCTCCTCCGCCTGATGATGCTAATGCACACATGAACAGGAAGACCACAAAAAAGGGGGGGAGGAGAAATAAAGACATGTTGAGTGCATGGATTACCGCTACCGTTGGCGGACAAGACAGACGCAGAAGCCACCTGCACTACGCCGCGCACTTGGGGTCCACTACGCAATCCGTAGGACATGGCCTACAAGCCTATGGACGACAACTGCACACATAGATGACACAGGGCCATGGATACCTGTACTTGGCACCCTACAGAGGTGGGGGGCGGGGGCACAGGGCCATGCCTTACGGAGGGGCCTAGCCTACAGAAATCGCCCTGGCCTAGGGATACCCACAGCCCTCCTCCCCCACCCAGACACCTCCACTGCGCGCAAAGTCAGCAGAATGTATTTGTACTCACCCCCTTGTGTCTGCTGTGATGTCCTCACGCGCCCATCCAAATCGGGGTAGGCCACCGCCAGGATCCGGGACATCAGGGGGGTCAATTGACGACTGGCACCCCTCCTACGTTGGGAGGCCATTCCCAGCAGAGCCTCCGCCGTCTTCCTGCTCCCGCGTCGGATGTCCTCCCACCTCTTCCGGCAGTGGGTGCCCCGTCTGTTGTGGAACCCCAGGGTCCGGACGTCCTTGGCGATGGCACGCCAAATCGCGACTTTCTGGTGGGCGCTGACCTATGTGACATGTACAGGGAGAGAAAAATTGTCATCACCTTCTGCATGCTCGATGTGAGTGGCCCCCCATCCCCACCCTTGCCATGTGGCACATGCTCTCATCTGCGTCTGATGCATGCCTCAATTGCTCCCCTCCCCACCATCTTTCATCCACCCGACTCAACCCAGACATTGGCCACAAAGCATGGTCCCAGTGAACTTACCTGTTGGGCTGGAGGACCGTAGAGTAGCGCATACTGGGGGAGGACCCCATCCACGAGTTTCTCCAATTCTTCAGAAGTGAAGGCAGAGGCCCTTTCCCCAGTCGCAGCAGCCATTGTCTCTTCCAGACCGAGGTCACAGCAGCACTTGCAGTGTAGGTCCTCTCCTGTGGAAGATCAGGTATCGAGTGATTAAGCTGATAGAAAATGGCGGTCACGCCCGCGGCGGTGCGTACCGCGGCGGTGCGCACCGCGACCGCCGGCGCACATCGTCATTGGCTCGTGAAACCCATAGGCTTCAATGTTAACCAATGCGGGTTTGCGCCGCGGTCTTCGACCGCCTACCGCCACGGTGTGCCACCCCAGCGCATTGACCTCACATCCCATTGTCACACTTCACAGGTCAGGCAGCCGCCATTTCAAGGGCCCACATGGCTTAATTTCTACTGCGTCACACATACCTAGGCCTTTCCTCAACACTCATACAAACCATTCAATGCATAGCGAATCGTGTTGTGTGCAAGCTGTGTGAACGTACCTGTGGGTTGATTGACTCTGTGCTCGCTGTTGTCCTTCCTAGGCACCGTCCGCTGGGACATGCGAGGAGATGGAGGAATCTTCCCGTGTACAGACAGCTGGTGGACCTGTCGACATTGGAGGAGCGACATGTCATTCTGACATACAGGCTTGACCGAGCCACTATACATGAACTGTGTGCCCAGCTGGAGGCAGACCTGATGTCACCCATCCGCCAACCCACAGGGATCCCCCCTCTAGTGCAGGTGCTGTCAGTACTCCATTTCTTAGCAAGTGGGTCATTTCAAACAACAGTGGCCATAGCATCAGGGATGTCCCAGCCCATGTTTTCCAAGGTGTTGTCCAGAGTGTTGTCTGCCCTGCTCAAACACATGCGGAGCTACATCATGTTCCCTGAGGTGGGGGATTTGCCTACAGTGAAGGGTGATTTCTATGCCCTTGGACATATCCCCAACATCATAAGTGCCATTGATGGAACACATGTGGCTTTGGTACCCCCCAGCAGGAGTGAACAGGTGTACAGGAACAGGAAAAGTTATCATTCCATGAATGTACAGATGGTGTGTTTGGCTGACCAGTACATCTCCTATGTTAATGCCAAGTTCCCTGGGTCAGTGCATGACGCCTACATCCTGCGGAATAGCAGCATCCCGTATGTGATGGGTCAACTCCAGAGGCACCGGGTGTGGCTATTAGGGGACTCTGGTTACCCCAACCTGTCCTGGCTACTGACCCCAGTGAGGAATCCCAGGACCAGGGCAGAGGAACGCTACAATGAGGCCCATGGGCAGACTAGGAGGGTGATCGAACGCACCTTTGGCCTCCTGAAGGCCAGGTTCAGGTGCCTCCATATGACAGGTGGATCCCTAATGTACTCACCAAAGAAGGTGTGCCAGATCATCGTGGCCTGCTGTATGCTTCACAACCTGGCTTTGCGACACCAGGTGCCTTTTCTGCAGGAGGATGGTCCAGATGGTGGTGTTGTAGCAGCTGTGGAGTCTGTGGAGAGTGAAGAGGAGGAAGCCGAAGAGGACGACATAGACAACAGGAACACAGTAATAGAGCAGTATTTTCAATGACACACAGGTAAGAGTAGACACCGGCATATTACATTGACCTAAAGACTCCTACCTCTCTACTGTCTGACTTTTTCCCCCAGTGTATGGTAACAGTGTTGTGACTTTCCCTTCCGATTTCAGAGCTGTGGGCCCCACTGCGTGACATCTGCTTTGTTTCCCCATGGACTACAGCTGCGTGACATCGGTTTGTTGGCATCACAATGTGAATAAACATTTTGGCACTGTCATGTCTAATACATTTGTTAAAATCACAGACAGACTCCAGATTGTTTATGTGCAATAAGTGTGTTTATTCAAGTGCTCTAATTTGGATGGGTGGTTGCAAATCGGTGAGGGGTGATGGTGGAGGATTGTCCATGGCAGAGTCCAGACTATCAGTTTCACAGGTGCATTGTCCAAATGCCTGTGGAAAGTGGAGCAGGGGCAGTTTAAAGTTGGACAGGGTGACAATGTGGGACAGTGGGATGACAATCAGGGCGGTATCCTTTGCTGGCGGGTGTCTTGACATGTTACTCTGTCTTCTTCCTGGATCTCAGGGCCCGCTTGCGGGGTGGTTCTACTTCTGCAGGGGGTGGGGTTCTGGTGGCCTGTTGGTCTTGTGTCGGGGACTCCTGTCCACTAGCGCCGGCGGAGGTGGTAGCCAGTTCTTGGTCCATGCTAGTGACAGGGGCCCTTTGAGGTGCCACAGTGTTCCGCAATGTGGTGATTAACTCATTCAGGGCCACTACGATGGTACCCATGGCGGAACTGATGTTTCTTAGTTCCTCCCTGAACCCCATATACTGTTGCTCCTGCAGAAGCTGGATTTCCTTAAACCTGGCCAGGACCGTCGCAATCGTCTCCTGGGAGCGGTGGTATGCTCCCATGATGGAGGAGAGGGCCTCGTGGAGAGTGGGTTCCCTTGGCCTGTCCCCCCCCGTCGCACAGCAGCCCTCCCAGTTCCCCTGTTTCCCTGGGCCTCCGTCCCCTGGACCGTGTGCCCACTACCACTGCCCCCAGGTCCCTGTTGTTGTTGGGGTGGTGGGTTAACCTGGGTTCCCTGTAGTGGTGGACACACCGCTGATTGACGTGTCCTGGGGACAGAGGTATGGGCCCGCTGGGCGGGTGCTGTGCTGGTGTTCCCAGAGGGGGGAAGGTCTGCTGTGGCCTGTGACTGTCTGAGGGGAACCGACTGTCCCGAGGTCCCCGATGGACCGGGCTGGTCATCTAGATCCAGGGAGACAGAGCTGCTGTCATCACTGTGGGCCTCTTCTGGGGGTGGAGTGGACATTTGTGGACCCTCCTGCGCGGTGACCTGGCGTTCGGGTCCTGCAGGGGTATAAAAGTATGGTTATTGCTTCTGTGTGTGCCAATGGCGTGCAATGGGTGGGTGCCCGTGTACCCCAGTGCTGGCATTCCTTTGTGGGGGCTGTTGTGACGGTGTTTTGGGGGGGAGGATGGGTATGTGCATTGGGCATGCTTTGGTGATGGGTGTCCATGCTTTGGGGCCGCATGCAGGGCTAAGTTTTGGGATGGGTGGGTTGTGATGGTGAGACATTTGCAAGGGGTAGTTGTGATGGGGGTGGGGGTGAGGGTGGGGATATGAGTTGGCATGCAGGTGGGGTGGGGGGGATGAAGTAGTGAAGATGAGACTTACCAGAGTCCATTCCTCCACTGACTCCTGTGAGGCCCTCAGGATGCAGGATGTTCAAGACTTGCTCCTCCCATGTTGTAAATTCTGGGGGAGGAGGTGGGGGTCCACCGCCAGTCCGCTGTACCGCGATGTTGTGCCTTGATACCATGGAACACACCTTCCCCCGTAGGTCGTTCCACCTCTTCCTGATGTCGTCCCTATTTCTTGGGTGCTGTCCCACAGCGTTGACCCTGTTGACTATTCTGCTCCATAGCTCCATCTTCCTGGCAATGGTGGTATGCTGCACCTGTGTCCCGAACAGCTGGGGCTCTACTCGTACAATTTCCTCCACCAAGACCCTGAGTTCATCATCTGAGAACCTGGGGTGTCTTTGAGGTGCCATGGGGTGGTGTGGGTGATGTGTGGGATGGATTGTGTGGTGCTAAGTGTGGTGATGTGTATTGTTGTGTTGTGTGAAGTGCGTGCTAATATTGCAGGGTGACAGTGAATTGGGCGTCTGGGTGCTCGGATGTCTTTTCTCGGTGCGTGTTCACGAATCTCTAGGAGTGGAAGTTTGTGGGTGATGTGGGTGTGTGTTTTATATTGTATTGGGTGTGTGGGAGTGGTGTGTGTATGTGTATCAGGTGTGTGTATTTCGAATTGGCCAATGTGGTAGTGTTTTGTACGAGTATGTGTATTTCGACCACGGCGGTGTGTACCGCCAATAGAATACCGCAGTTGAAAGACCGCCGTGTGGATTCGTGGGTCGTAATGGCATGGGCGTATTTCTGTTGGCGTGACGGTGGAGGTTTGGTCATCGCCAGTTTATCGCTGACCTTTGGTGTGGCGGACTTTTGTGGATGTCGGTATTTTGGCGGTTTGCCTGTTGTGGGTCAGAATGACCGTGGCAGTTTACCGCGGCGGTGTTATGGCGGTCTTCTGTCTGGCGGTAAGCGCATTTTACCGCCGAGGTTGGAATGACCCCCACAGTGTCAGACACTCACAAACTCACTCACAGAGCCAGACAGACACTTGTACACCCACTCAGAGAACCATTCAGTCACTCATACACCCACTCACAGACCCAATCAGACCCTTATGCACCCACTCAGAGACCCACGCATACCCTCAATCACCCACTCAAGACCCAGTGAGACTCATACACCCACTCACAGATGCACTCAGACACCCACAGACCCACTCAGACACTCACACCTCCACCTTGAGACCCACTTAGACACTCAGATACCCACTTACAGACCCAGTCACACACTCATGCCCCCTCACAGACCCACTGACATACACCCACCCACTCAAATCCTCATGCACCCACTCGCAGATCCACTCACACCCTTATGCACCCACTCACAGACCCACTCAGACCCTCAACCACCCACAGGAAAATGGAGGTACCAGTGGATTTAAAAAAAAAACACAATTTGGAGCGGATATTTCATATTTGGTCGATACAAATAGGTTGTGATGAAAAATATGAAGTCAGACAATCACTAATTGGTTCTTGTCTTTTCATAAACAACTAATCCCTTTTTGGATATGTTCACATTTTGTAATACTCAACCACACCTGCTACAGCACACATTGAAGATAGTCTGCTGCTGACAGAAAGTACAGTGAACCTTTGAACTACTGCTACAGTACAGTGTTCTAGGTGACGTTGCTATGGCAACTGAAGAGAAAGTGTGGGGGGAGAACTCTCAAAGCACACATGCAGATATAAACAATGGTTTTGGTGTAAAAATAATTTGAGGAACATACATTTTCCAACATATATTTATTAATCAACTTCAAATGTAGCAGGAACTGTACCAAAAAATAATGGAAATTATTTTTTCAAACCCCAAACTCGAGTCGCGACTCTATCATGATATTACATGGGGGGCGCACAGGGGGAATCGATGGAGTCGCGACTCCACCAGCACACACTGGCAAATTGGGCTACATACCAAAAATGCAAGAAAAGGTAAGTAAATGTGAGATAACATAAAGAAAACATGAAGCACTGTTTGTGACTTGCTAAGTAGGACAGTATCACTGAGACCAAAGGTGAATAGGTTGCTATTACTGGTTCCGTGGTGTGAGATTGGGATACCATTCTTACTCTGAGATGTCATGCTTATCCAAATAAAAAAATTGAAATTGATATTGTGACAGTAATTTACCTATCGATGAAAGACTGTATGTAGATTATACTCTATATTTAAAAATAAATGTATATTAATAGCTGTGTGTGAATTCAACAGTGATAAACTGTATATGAGAAAAAAATATTGTCTCACATAAAGCAAAGATGTGTAGTAAGGTTTTTATCTTTTTATGAAATTATTTATACTAGAGGTTTTTAAACCATGCATTATATATGCTACAGTACAATATAAATTGAAAGTAGAGTTCAGGCTTTTACCTACTTTGCATGAGTTTGAGTATCTTTTTGCTACACAGAAGTTATGTATATAGCACTTGGGCCCATATTTATACTTTTTGACGCTAAACTGCGCTAACGCAGTTTAGCGTCAAAAAATTTAGCGCCGTCTAACGCCATTCTGAAGCGCCATGCGGGCGCCGTATTTATGGAATGGCGTTAGCCGGCGCTAGCAGACCGGCGCTGCCTGGTGTGCGTGGAAAAAAACAACGTAGACCAGGCAGCGCCGGCGTAGGGGGAAAATGGCGTTAGGGCGTCTTAAAATGGGGCAAGTCAGGTTGAGGCAAAAAAATCGCCTCAACCCGATTTGCGGCATTTTTTTCGACGCCCAGACGCCATTTAAATGACTCCTATCTTAGTAAAGACAGGAGTCATGCCCCCTTGCCCAATGGCCATGCCCAGGGGACTTATGTCCCCTGGGCATGGTCATTGGGCATAGTGGCATGTAGGGGGGCACAAATAAGGCCCCCCTATGCCACAAAAAAAAAAAAAAATATATAAAAAATTATACTTACCTGAACTTACCTGAATGTCCCTGGGGTGGGTCCCTCCATCCTTGGGTGTCCTCCTGGGGTGGGCAGGGGTGGCAGGGGGGGCCCCTGGGGGCAGGGGAGGGCACCTGTGGGCTCATTTTGAGCCCACAGGCCCCTTAACGCCTACCCTGACCCAGGCGTTAAAAAGTGGTGCAAATGCGGGGTTTTTTGACCCGCCAACTCCCGGGCGTGATTTTTGCCCGGGAGTATAAATACGACGCATTTGCGTCGCCGTCATTTTTTTAGACGGGAACGCCTTCCTTGCATCTCATTAACGCAAGGAAGGCGTTCACGCAAAAAAATGACGCTATTTGCCCATACTTTGGCGCTAGACGCGTCTAACGCCAAAGTATAAATATGGCGTTAGTTTTGCGCCGAATTTGCGTAGAAAAAAACGACGCTAATTCGGCGCAAACGGAGTATAAATACGGGCCTTGATATGTAGGTTATAGGGAGTCTGGTATGTGGGTATGCTTATAAGGACAGATGAAGGCACACACTAATATATAAAGGGACAGAACCGGGCTCACATTAATATATACACTGAGGTAGCAAGTAAGACATATTTGTATATATTAATACAACCATAAATAAACTGATGCATATAATGACACGTCCAGGCATATACTAATCCATACTGATCCATATCCTGACTTATCCAGGCACAGACTATTGCGTACACTGAGATACCCATCAATGCAATGATTGGTTTCTCAGTGTACGCAATGATGCATACTGTGAGACTGCCAGATAGGCATTAAAGTGCACACTGACATACTGAGTCATATAGTAAACCATATAGTTGCAGAGGGAGGTATACACTTACATATGTAAAAGACACCTAGGTATACATGGACATGTATTCTGATACAACCAGAGTCACAATTATGTACAGTCTAATGTACTTAGAGAAATACTGATGCATCTGATAGGATATCAAAGTATACACTGAGACATACCATAATACAGACAAGCACACATTTATGGATAACGTGAAACATTGAGTCAGACAATGATATAAGAAAAAGTTGTACTCTTCTTCAAACATTAAAACTAAAACAAATAGAGTGTGAAATGATAGTGATGTGATTCCTAGTATTATATTTAAATACTTATGTTATAAAACTGAATAGTATATAATAAAAATGTACGTGTTACTCTATTTTTTATTTCAGAAATATATTCCTGCATGAAAAAGAGATTTCCAAAATGCTGAAAAAAACATAAGCAAAAAAGAAATTGAGGAAACTCTTCTATCTACTTGCAACACAGAAACAAACGTAGAAACCTAAGGACAATGTCACTAAAGAGAAAAAATCTGCTGATGAGGCATTAGAAAGTTTACTACCACTTGTTCTGAAAAATCTGACTTTATTTGCAATTCCTGTAGACACACTCACTACAAAAGTCAAACACAAAATGTAGATATGTTTTCTAAAACTGAAGGATAAAACAGAGAAAAGTGGCAAGAATGTGCTCCTTATTTAAGTGTAGAGGAACATTTTGACTTGTCCATTCAGCAAGTTATATGTAAGTTCTGCTATGATAAATTAGAGGATCAGAAAACACCAGGTAGAGCAGTGCATAACAGGTTAGAACTTGTGACTATCCCAGGACAACTAAAAGACTTAAATGTATATGAATTTATACTTGTATAATCTGTACATTCATTTCAAGCGATTATCTGACTGGAACTAAAAACTGGTAAATTGCATCCAACAGAGTTATTGAAAGGCCTTAAAGGAAGAGTAGTCTATTTTCCATTAGATCAAAACAAAATGTTGAAACTGTAGGAAAAGACAAAGACAATGAAGAGCCACCTATTATCATGGTAAATAGTGTACTCAGTAAGAATAAAACAATTTGGCAAGAGTTAGCAGTTGTTAATAAAGTTAAACAAGCAAAATTATGGGCCTGATTACGATTTTGGCAGAGGGTATTAAAACGTGACGGATATCCTGCACGCCGTTTTACAAGTTCCATAGAATATAGTGGAACTTATAATACAGCGGATGGGATATCCGTCACGTTTGGGACGGAGTACTCCCCTCCGCCAAGGTCGTAATCAGACCCTAGATTTGGTACAAAATAATATTTATTATAAAAATGTTGATGTGGAAGCTGATGTAGTTGATGATGACAGTTTGCCAGAAACTGGACGAATAGAAAAAGTTGGTCCATCCCAATCATAACAAATTCATGAACACTGCAGCTTACATCTGTTACATTTCCAAAAAGTCATAGGTGATGTTATTGACCTTTTCCAATTGGAGCAGGATAAAGGCGCTCCCATAATTGTGTGGGAAAAAAGTTTAGGCGATTGTTGTTTTCCCCACTTGTATCCCACAAGAGTAGGTGGTCGGTATGTAGACTGGCCCATACAAGTATCAGCATCTGAATACCAATCAACACAATTATATTCCGAGGATCCAAGATTCAGACAGTTTATCCGATACATAATTCACCTTCTGTTTGAGAGTGACTTGTCCGGACTTTCACACAAATTAAATCACATTCTATAAACAGGAACTAAACTTCAAAAAAATGTCTGACTGCGATTTTGTTACCAAAGTTCAGGAAGAAGATGAAAACTTAGAATACAACTTGATTAATTCAATGGTGTGCCAACGTGGCACCAACAAATATTGGTTCCGTTGTCATGGAGAACTGAAGTGTATGCCTGGAAACCCAGGACCACAAACGCGGTTTTTGATATTGAGTTGCACAGAGTATGCATGGGATAACCTGATTCCATGCTTAAGAGAAACAAACTCTAACTTAAAAGATATCAATTTAAAGACAGCTGGAGAACTTTGCTTATTAGATCCTGCAAATGTTTGCAGATATTTCATCAACAGGTTCCAAGCAATGCTAGCTTTTATCTGCAACAAGACCAATCCTCCTCTTGGAGAAGTAAGTGATTTCTTATTGCATAAAGAGTAGCAGGGAAGAGGTGCTCCTCACATTCACATGCTACTATGGATAAAAGATGCACCCAAATTTGGAGTACAAAGTGTTGAGTCTGGGTTGTCTTTTATAGAACAGTATGTCACATGTAGCATACCAAAACACACTGTTGAAAAAGGTCTCAGACAACAAGTTTTGCATTTTTCGAACACTTAAATGTGGGAAGTATTGTTGTGGCATACAGGTCCAAAGGACATTTTTAAACAAGATGTTGATTTGGATTTCCATGACCTGTCTTTTCAAAAGGAAGAGTGAAGAGCTGTAGGAAAGTACCATCTTCCTTGGCATGTTACCCCTTTTTTTTCACATGTATGTCAGTATGATTTTCCCTCTCTCACTGGGACCCTGCTTGTAAGGACCCCAGTGCTCATAGTTTGTGGCCTAATGTGTATGCCTGTGTAGTGCCTAACTGTGTCACTGAGGCTCTGCTAACCAGAACCTAGGTGCTTATGCTCTCTCAGCTTTTAAATTTGTCACTGTAGGCCAGTGGCTTCATTTACCAATTTCAATTGGCATACTGACCCCCCTTATAAGTCCCTAGAATATGGAACCTAGGTACCCAGGGCATTGGGATTTCAGGAGATCCAAATGGACTGCAGCATTTCTTTTGCCACCCATAGGGAGCTCAGACAAACCCTTACACAGGACTGCCACTGCAGCCTGCGTGAAATAGTGCACACACTATTTTACAGCCATTTTTACTGCACTTAAGTAACTTATAAGTCACCTATATGTCTAACTGTCACTTGCTGAAGGTTAGGTGCAAAGTTACTAAGTGTGAGGGCACCCTTGCACTAGCAAAGGTGCCCCCACATAGTTCAAGGCCATTTCCCTGGACTTTGTGAGTGCGGGGACGCCATTACACACGTGCACTACATATAGGTCAATGCCTATATATAGCTTCACAATGGTAACCCCGAATATGTCCATGTAACATGTCTAAGATCATGGAATTGTCCCCCCATTCCAAATGTGGTATTGCGGAGCCAATTCCATGCATCCTGGGGGCTCCACCATGGACCCCCAGTACTGCCAAACCAGCTCTCTGAGGCTTGCACTGCAGCTACAGCTGCTGCCACCTCACAGACAGGGTTCTACCCTCCTGGGGTCTGGGCAGCCCAGTCCCAGGAAGGCAGAACAAACCATTTCCTCTGAGAGCAGGTTGTTACACCCTCTCTCTTTGGAAATGGGTGTTACAGGCTGGGGAGGAGTAGCCTCCCCCAGCCTCTGGAAATGCTTTGAAGGGCACAGATGGTGCCTTCCATGCATAAACCAGTCTACACCAGTTTGGGGACCCTTTCTCCCCTGCTCTGGTGGGAAACTGGACAAAGGAAAGGGGAGTGACCACTCCCTTGTCCATCACCACCCTAGGGGTGGTGCCCAGAGCTCCTCCAGTGTGTCCCAGACTTCAGCCATCTTGCTTTGCAAGGAGCGGGGGCACTCTGGAGGGCTCTGAGTGGCCAGTGCCAGCAGGTGACATCAGACACCCCTCCTGATAGGTCCATACCTGATAACATAGCCAATCCCCCTCTCAGGGCTATTTAGGGTCTCTCCTGTGGGTTCTCTTCTGATTCTGCTTGCAAGTTTCCTTCAGGAATCCTCTGCAACAACTTCAGCATCCTCTGACCTCAGATCAACCACAGCCTGCTCCAAGAAATGCTGTAACTGCAACAAAGTGTCTACAAGAGACACTTTTCTTCAGCAACCTCAGTTCCAAGTCAGCAACTACAACAGTTTCCATGGTGTGCATGCTCTGGGGATTCCCTGTCTTCATCCTGCACCAGAAGAACCAAAGAAATCTCCAGTGGAGTGATGGAATCACTCCCCTGCTCCAAGCAGGCACCTTCCAATGCGACAACCGGTACCCTGGGACTCCTCTCACAGCAACAAGCATGCTTCTAAGGACACAGAGGGTAGACATCATCGACATAAACTGTCCTGAGGTCCTGCTGATGCAATTTGAAGGAGGTCAGACCTTGCCTTCCCCAAGAATGATGTTTTGTGTCTTCTTCACCTCCTCAGGCCTCTGTGCACTCTTTGCAAAATTCCTTCATGCACAGCCTGGCCCAGATCCCCAGCACTCCACTCTGTGATGCTCAACTTGCTGAGTTGTTCTCCGGTAGTGTGGGACCTTCTTTTGTTGTGCTGCATCAACTGCATTTTGCACCTCTTTAGAACCCAGATCCTGTAGCTTCTGGGGGTGCTGGCTGGCATCCTGAGGGCTCTCTAAAGTGCTGAGAGGCCCCTCTTTCTCCTCACACCGAATTGAGGACCCCAGGTCCCTCCTGGGTCCATCCAGTGCCATTTTGATGAAAATTGCACTTTTGCCATAGCCAAGGCTTGTTGGCATCTTCCAACATGAAATCTCATCTGCAACAATCTTCACTCCGTGGGACATCTTTTGCATCATGCACGAATCCACTGGCATCTTCCTAGGGTGCATTTCTGCAGTCATCTACTAACTGGGGACTCTTCTTTTGTACCCTCTTCTGGGTTGACAGGGGCTCCTGTCCTTCCTGGAACTTCTTTTGACTTCTGAACTTGGTCCCCTTCCTTTTCAGGTCTTCAGGTCCAATAATCCAGCAGTTGTTCTTTGCAGACTTAGTTGGCTTCTGCAAAATCCCCAAAACGAGGTGTAGTGTGTTCTAAGGAAACTTGCACTACTTTACTCATGCTTTTCTGGGCTCTGGGGTGGGGTAATTTACTTACCATTACTGTATTCTTATTCTCCAAGCGATTCTTCACACATTACACTTGTCTAAGGGGGAATTAGTGATTCACATTCCACTTTTTTAGTATATGGTTTGTGTTGCCCCAGACCTATTTTCTCTCATTGAATTCTATAGGATTTCCTACTGTTTGCATTGTTCTATGACCATTTACTTGTCTAATTTTGGTGTCTAGTGTATATATTGTGTATAATACTTACCTCCAGAAGGAGTATTGTCTCTAAGATATTTTTGGTACTGTGTCACCCAAATAAATACCTTTATTTTTGGTAACACTGAGTATTGTCTTTACTTGTGTATAAGTACTGTGTAACTATAAGTGGTATTGCATGAGCTTTGCATGTCTCCTAGTTCTGCCTAAGCTGCTCTGCTATAGCTACCTATATCAGCCTAAGCTGCTACAACACTACTACATTCACTAACAAGGGATAACTGGAACTGGTGTAAGGTGTAAGTACCCAAGGTACTCACTGCAAATCAGGCCAGACTCCTATAAGAGCTTTTTGTCTTTAGTCAGACATACTCTGACACGGAAATCTAAAAAAAACACATATAACTAAAAGAGAACTGAAGATTCCAAATATATTATTGACTATAATCCTGTGATATAAAAAATGTGGAATGCTAACATGGGCATACAAATAGTTGCTGACAACTCTGTCGTCGTGGCTCAGTACGTCACATCATACATCAGGAAATCAGAAAAAACTGAGATGAAGGCGATATGGGGGGAGATTTTGGCAGAGAAAACACTTAGCAAGAAATTGTATTTTTTCAGCTTGAAAATGCTTTTCCATAGAGATATGGGGTCCTGTGAAGCCTGTGACATATTGAGCTTGGCAAGCTTGTTCTTAAAATCAAAAGGAATTGTCTGGGAAACTCTTGTTCTATCTACTACAAGAAACAGAGTATTATAATATTTTCCTGAAACTCAGAATCTCACAGAGTTTGAATCAGAAAGTACAGACATTCTAAAATCAAATACTTTGGATACCTACTATCCAAGAAAAAGTCAACACCTAGAAGACAAGTGCCTTCATGAAATTCTTCAAAGTTATACATATAGAAGTAATGTAAGTGAAAACATGAAAGAAGGGAAATATGCAGTATGTGGATGTGACAGATGTTTGCTGAAACATGGAAAAGAAAACCTAATTAACCACTAAAAACTTAGCTTCTAAAAACCTGAGAAAAGAAAAATGGTCTATTTAGCACTTCTTCAACTATTCAAACCTTGACATGGTGAATTGGAATTACTAGTGGATTATGGCTGCTATGAAGGTTGTTTTAATGCTGTCAAAGATAGTATTCAGTGTCCCATGTTTAAAAACTACTTACAGATGTTAAATGATGAGATACAACAGGAAGAAATAATTGCTGCTGTGATAACTAAAGATAGTTCTCAAAGCAGCCAAAGTTCTGCACTTTCAATGCAGGATCCTGTTGGAAAACCTATTATGGAAAATAAGGCTGCAGTAGCTATGAATGAAGTGAAAACTGCCATGGAACAAGCTACACATGAATCTGTAGATCTGAAAAAGTTAGTTGGACAGCTCAACAATGAAGAGAAAGAAAAATGAAACAAAAGAGAGAATAGAACATGGATTGTGACATGAGAACAAGCTATGCAATTGCTCATCATTCAAGCCAATACTACTATATACTAGTGGCCAGGCTGGTACCAGAAAAAGCTTTTTAATCAAACTTATCTGTGCTTACCTACAGAAAACTATAGAATCAAACCTATCATGTCTAGTGACAGCACCTACTGGATTAGCTGCACACAATATCAAAGGAATAACTTTACATAGACTACTAATGCTACAAGTTGAACATGACAATAAACTAGAATAACAAACGTTATGCGGTGAAACTTGTCATGTGATTACAAGAGTATTGAAGAAAATGAAGCTTTTAATTATTAATGAGATGAGCATGGTCTCCAATCTCATGCTTGCCTTTGTTCACCTGAGAATGCAACAGATATTCAAAATGGTTATATGACATCTTAGTTAGAGGAAAGCATTTGATTGTTTTTCAAGACCTTCCACAACTTACTTCTGTAAAAGGACAACCTGTTTTTAAAAGTCTTTTATATAAAGAGACTCCAAACTCATTGGGAAATATTGGCAATGCATATTTTTAATGTAAGGAACTTGTTACAAATATGCAACAAGACTCTCACATGGAGTATGGAAACCTTCTAAAGGACCTTAGATTAGGAGTTCTGACAGAGGCGGGAAAACTGATGTTGGAAAGTAGTCTTATTAAATAAATGTCTTCCTTTAAGAAAACGACTGCAGAGCTAAGGTATAACTTTTGTAAAGAGGGGAAACATAAGTGGGCGTATTTATGAAAAATGACGCACAACTGAGCTAGTGCAGGTGTGCGTCAATTTTTTTAATGCTGCATAACGACTGTACTGCACGCCATGCATGTGCCATATTTATGGAATAGCGTTCAAGGGTGTTAAGAAAAAGATAGTGTAAAAAAAATTACTCTATCCTTTGCGACAAGTGGTAAACAAAAATGACACTAATGCTGCCAAAGTGGCGCTAGCATGATTTGCAGCACAGTTTTTGACACTAATCATGCTAGTGCCATTTTTGCATCAAAAGCATAAAAAACACCAAAATGCCAAACACAAACCATAAGGACCCAAGATTGAGAATTCAGAAAAAGAGAGACCCCACAGAGACAACAATCAGCCCAATACAAGTCTGGATGAACAGACAGACTCACAGGAGAAGGAGAAGGGGAAAAGGAAAATGAAGTGTTGTTTCAGTGAGGAGAAAAATAACATCTTTGTCAGAGAGGTAATGGAGCACCAACATCAGCTCTTTGTAACCCCTAATTTGCCAATAGGTAGCAAGGAGGCCATGTGGCAGTCAATAGTAAATAAAGACAACAGTGTGGCAGAGGGGAAGAGGACTGTGACCTACTGTAAGAAGGGCTGGCATGACTGCAAGAACCACAGAACTAAGGAGAAACTGTCCAGCAACCGAAAAGCAGCACTGCAGACTGGAGGTGGAAGTCCGGCTACCCAGTAGCAGCTGCATGAGCTGGAGGCGATGGTGGCAGTAGTCATCTCGGAAGATTTAATCATTGGACTCCCAAGACAGCACAGTGCAGCATTTCAAGAACTAACACAAATGCATGGTAAGTTGCAGTCGGGGGCAATCTGGTGACTAACAAATGGTAGAAGGGGGAGGCACATAGGACCCACTGTATGCATGCAAAAAGGGTTGCATGGAGGCATAGTAATGTCTAAACATTGGTGTTCTGCACTAAGGGACACCTTCCTGCATAACATCAGCTACAAGTGGTCTTACCACCTGACTAGGGGCCATAATTACAAGGCTTTAGAGCAACACCATCATCAGTGTGAATAATGCTAATGTGGCCTTAAGGTGCCCATTCCCCCTTTGCCATATGAACACAGTTGCACCATGTATACCTTCACTTTATAAATCCATGACCAACAATGTGCCTGTGCCACATATTATGTACGCAAGGCGGAAGTACCTACGCAGGGAGTGCAAAAAAATGGTGCAGTTAAATCAGAAATATATCAGTGTGTGATCTTTTGAAGACATATGTGAGGTCTGCCAAAGGCAAACATTCAAGTGATGCACCCATTGTAACCTATGGTTTACCTTGTGCTTTGCTGCCCTAGTACCATAATTTATGGTGCTAATGCAGTTAAGCTCCACAATTGTGCCATAACACATGACGCTACTGGAAATGTGTGCTATGGTGCATTGTACTGGAAATATGGTTCTACCATGGTGACATTAGTTGGGAAAAGGAGGGTGCAAGAAAAGTGTTGAATCGGGAGCAATCCACCACTGTTGTGTAAATTGCACCCTATGCTTGATGCACAGTGCAACGCACATTGAATAACAATATTCACAGGTGATACAAAGATCTCAGACACACCTTTGTCACTCCCATACTACCCCTGAGTCATTGGACAGAACTGAAGCCATCACAGATGTGACAAATGTGGAAGCCTCCAGAAGCTGGGTGGGTTAAACATGTGTTGCATGGGAATACCCAAGCAATACACATGGAATGCCAAGTACATGCAGTATCAGGTGTGAGAGGGGCACATAATTACTAGGCCATGATAAGGCATTCAATGTGCTTTTCCTTGGCATGGTAAACATGATCTACTGCACCACTGGAGTGGAAGGAAAACATACACACTGGTGGTCCACTATGATGCCAGTTTCTGGAAAATGTGACACATATGTATCAATTTATGATCAAATTATGCAGTGCAGTGAAACAGCCCCGCTTGTTGTGCTGTGCTAGCTGTATCATTTCAAATGTGTAGGGATGTGTAGTAGTCACTGATATGCAATGCATTCCTGAACTAGCCTTGGTGATGGGCCAAAAATATCATGGCGAACACCAACACAGCCACACAATCCGCATGGTGTAGGGGTGTCCCCATTTCAGGTCCAAATGCACATGTGCAGGAAGGGACACACCCTGCAACGTCAACTGACAGGAATGCTGCCTGCCACTTACAATGACTGTTGATGATTGCAACACATTAGAAGATGCAAAAAACTAGGCCAACAACAATGTCAGACCTTTGTAGCACTACTACAATTCCACCCCTAATGTGATGTCGTAAGCTGATGCATCCCTATATGAACAAGTCTGAAAATGTATTAGGTCCCTATGCCATGCCCACATGTGTTGTAAGAGTGATGGAAGGGGGTGAGCTGTCCACACGCATCATCTTTCTCACCTTGAGTCATGTATTCCGTATCCTTCAACACCCATTATAAGGAAAAACCACATCTTGTGTCTGTGTTCAAACAGGAAGGTATCCCTTCCGGCACAACAACAATCAGCCCTGAAATGCAGGCATCCTTGCACCCATGCTGAAAAAGTGAAGCACTGGCAGCGCAAGGGGCGCAATAATCAGCCCTTTAGTGACCTGTTCACATCGTCTCTATTTATTACATGCCCTGAGTTACTGGGTGCTACTTGTGACACACAGATCTGGATAATGTACTATGACCATTATATTAGCACCCTACATACACGTTGTTAAACAAACACTTCAGGCACATGTCTTGACTGTCAGCACTGTGTTTGTCCGCATATATCCCTATTCCAACAATCACAAGACCCTTGCAGCACACAATGCCACCAATGCATCACTCTGTTGTACTCCACATCCTCTACATGACATTTGACATACTGTCAATAATCAAGGATGGATGATGGCATCCAAATAGCCACACATGCACATTTTACATGCCATTCAACACATCATACAACATCACACACAACCTTTGCATTACACATTAAACATACAGGATGACACTTACTATTAGTATCTGGGTCCACAAAGCTTTCTACCTCACTGATGGTGTATGGAGCTGATCCACCAGCAAGACATGACATGAGACATATCAAAATGAATGTTGAACTATCAACACCATGGCCAAAAATTACACATCACACATGTTTTTTGGATGGACTTTTGAGAGTCAGTTTAGGGAATATTCAAGTGAGCCATACAATATATTTATTTTATAGCCATTGGTATGACAGGTGAACATGTACAGATATGTACGTGAACCATATGTACATGTCTCAGTTACATTGGTAACATTTTGCAGAGGACAGTTCACTGACAATTTTCATAAGCATAGCACATTGTAGTGTCACTCTGCACATACATGAGTCATGGCACGCATCTATTACTACATAAACTCATGTGTCATATTTTCCATCACATGTACATGACCATGCAACATACCACAATGATGTACATAGACAGTTGTGCCTGGTAGCCATATACCCTTGCACCATGACACATGTGTGTTGGCTTTGTGACACGTTCAAATCTTCTGGCTAAACACAGGGAACAAAGATAGGAATATGCAATTTTTCTGTCTGACTGTGCATTGCTGCCATTTTCATGGATGCAGGTTGGTGCAGACACGCTACTCTCAATCCTGGCCTTTGTCATGACCTGATGAAGTAACTTCTATTGCCTGCATTCATGCAAATGCAACATTTCATTAAGCAGCATATGAGCTGTACTTATGAACAGTTCTGCCTACCTCTATTCACAGGTGATCCAAGAGGTACTGTTCCTGGGAAATCAAGTTGGCCCACTGGTGCTTGAGCTGGTGGTCTGGCTGCTCAGCATCAAAGATTCTGGTCAACTGTGTCAACACTTTGCCCGAATGCAACTTCTCTGCCTCTGTCATGCACCCCTATATCACATAGCCATCCATGGCCACCATATTGGGGAGGTAGTGGCAGACCAGTCAAATGTATCATCCCAGTTTCCCTGCACTCATCTTCCTTGCCCTTCCCTTCCCTGTCATTATGCACCCAAAATCCAGTGCAAAACAAAAAACCTCAAATTACCATAACCCCTACTAAACCCAACTAACCCAACAAACTTAACTACCCCAAAAACAAACATGAAACAATAAACAGCAACTTACAGGACAAAATGTCAAGGAACACTGCAAAAACACTTTAGGGATACAACACAGTCAATAGATAGCACAAAAGTCTCAAGAACCACAACTCCTCATACCAGGACCAACACTACACAACCTTTCCCAAGCCCGACAAAAAGACTGTAAAGGGAAAGTGAAAGTAACTTCACTTTTCCATGTGTCCAGCAAGGAAGTTCAATTGCATCACTTCCTCTGCGTACGCGTCACGTTTTGATGTTATGTGTTGGTTTTGTGTTACGCATAACAGCCCTGTGTGCAATTTTTGAGGATGGCAGACAGGGCATAAAGTATGAATCTTGAAGCACAGGCGTGAGGCATCATTTTTTTAATATGCGTATGCTGAAAATTACTGCGTGCATAGTTTTTTTACGCAAACGGTGTAATGTGTTTTTTTATGTATGCTGGTCTGTGCTATGCATGGGAAGAGTAATACTGAGTGCAAGTGTGCATGTGTTTGATGCAATTTCTCACATGCATGTATCCACATGTGCGTCATGTGTATACTGTGAGTGTACATATATGAGGAAATTTGCATTTTGGTATTACACATCGCAGTTTATACATGTCCACTGTTTGTTTCACCACACAGCTTCTGATAGCTGGCCCATGTGTGAAACATGTTCATGCACATGTTACCCTTGACAACAGTATACCTGGGGATGCTGGTGAGTTAGACTGGTATATGATACGCTGACACAGACTTATGTAGGTGTATGGGTGTGACAATGTATGGTGTGTACCAAGGGCCTAACATCATGATATAAAGCAACATGCGTAAAATCCAGTTCCCTATGCATGCAAATTTCTGGATAGGTTGGAGAGACATGTGTCATGCTTGGTATTCATGTAAAATATTAGTGAGTGGAACGTGTTATTCATGTGTGATCAGTAATGCCTTCTACAGTAGTGTGTTTAGGGATACACCTTCTACAAACATTGGAATCATTTATAAGTAAATGGGCTCCATTGTAGAAAAACACTTTACTCATAGCAATGCTTAAGATATTTCCCTATGTGGATACATGTGCACTGTATCTAAAAGTTATGAGTTGTTTATTCTCAGACAGCATGCCATATGTTGCCTGTTTTAATCTGTCCATGCACAAAGTTACAGGCCACACCAAGCCTGGCCCACCTAGGGGGGACATGTGGGCATTATTGTAATGTTTGTTAACACATACACTTTGACTGTAAAATTACTCACCATATAGTTTTGTAAGGATTTCCCTTTTAAAACACAAGCTACATGGCAGGGCCGTTGTACTACAGGGATGCAGATGACTCATCATTACACCAGTGGCATTTTCAATGCCCCACAGCTCCATTGAAGCTGGCATGGGCCAAATATCATGGTGGCCCCCTCGGCACAGTTCACTGTGCACCGACGGCGGACCCCTAACTATGTACAGAGTAGATGGAGCCCCCTCTGGGGATTTCATGTGATTGGGTCTCTCATCCTCAAGTGACATATCAACACTACAGTGCTCAGTCACGTCAATAAATCCAACAGCACATCTGAAGTCCCCTGCCCTATTATGTACTGGGGACTTACAGTTTGTTGATGTCAGCCTTGGCCTATTATGTATGAAGGACTTACAGGTTGTTGCTCTCAGCATTCTCCTATTATGTACTACGGACTTTCAGGTTGTTGCTGTCAGCCTTGCCCTATAATGTACTAAGGACTTAGAGGTTGGTTGTGTTGGACTTGTGTTATCATTTACTCTGAATTAGCATGACTATGTTTAATTTGTGATATTTGATCATCTTATGTATTGTTCGATCATTGGTAGGTAGTTGAACAGGGTCATGTCTGCAGACCCAGAGTACAGATGATGTCAGTTGCCACTTGCATCAGTCACACTTTGTGCTGGCCAAGTTCACAGGTGTAGTTGATGGAAGTGTGACTCGGATATTTACTGTCCTGCACAATGTGTGTGAATATGTGTCTCGGTTTATGATACAGTGTGTATTTGACAATGTGTAATCATTTACAGACATTGAAATCAGACTGTCTGAGGGAGGCTACTAGGTGAGCGTGGCTGCTACAGCTTTTGCAGATTTTCCTTGTTTCTCACCTTGCTTATCCTCACTGTCCCATTCTTCTTACACATCATGGTAATTTATGCTTGTGAACTTTACAAAAGGCTATTGCTTCTTCTACAGGCTAAGTAACATGTTCCATACCATTGGCTTGTTTGCAATTTGAGATGACTGACCCCCACACATCTCTTTACCCCAGCCGTAGCACTTGTGTAGTGTCTAAGTCACTTCTACATATTGACTGGCAAGGGTATATGTTGAAGTGTCTCAGCTGTCCTTCCACATTTGTTTGACAAGAGCACCCACAGAGAGCTTCATTCACCATTCATTGTTGGAAGCACTATAAGTGTGTTTGGATTGGGTTAATAGTCCTGACAACTATGAGTAGAACATGCATGTCTCAACATGTCTATCTCCTTACTCACATGTGCAGTTTGTCAAGGGATTGTGGATTGATTTGATATTGCTTGACATGAATGCAAGATGCCAACTGGATAGAGTCAGACAGACCAAGGCATTCAGGTGTTTTATCCTCTGTATTTGACTCTCTGTTAATCATACATGTGAGTGCCACTCAGGGGGATGCTGTAAGTTGCCAACTGTGATTGTGACATACAGATATTAATTTGTTCCATAGCAGACGCTGACCTACTGTTGTTGTTACTGACTACTCTTGTCCTACCTAGGCCAAACATCTGAATAGCAGTCTTCACATACTTTTTGCCACACTTCTGTGGTATATGTGTTGCAATGTAAAATACTTCTACAATTCATTTATTTGTGCAACATGTGTAGTTGTTTGTTGTTCCTGAGTGTGTTCCTACTTGTTTTTCAACTGTTGTGGCCTGGTCATGCTTTCCAAGATGTTGGTGGGTTGATAAGGTATCTGAAGGTGAAAAGAAGTACTCCAAGACAAATCTATGTTTAAGTGATTTATTTACAATTTTGTGCTCAGTGATGATTAAAGTATAATCTCTATGTGAAGAAGTTGTGCACTATATTCTCCCTTCTGCGTGCTCCAGCAGCAGTACTTTGCACACCCCCATCCACCATTCGTGCATCGTTGTCCTTATCCTCCTCCCTTGGAACCTCAACCTGTTCCTCCCAGGGTACACTGGTGCACGCACAGGTGTTGTGCAAAATTGCTTATACTAGTATGATTTTGCAAACAAGGGGTGGGACATATAGTAGTCTTCCACCACATAGATCTAGGCATCTGAACTTCGATTTCAGGATGCTAATTGTCTTCTCCAACACATTTCTGGTCCTTTAGTGGGCATCATTGTACGATTTCTCTGCATCCATATGTGAGTTACCATATGGGTTCATGACCCATGGCTGGATACGCAAAGTATGGCAGAGTTGCTGGCGATGTATTACCATGTATGGCACAAGACAGGGCATGAGCTGTTTTCCTGCACTGCCCTGCATCACCAGTAAAGACTAACAATGTGCCATGTCCCCATGATATGTTTGATTTCTGACCTCAACCAGTGCGCTGGCAGGAGTTCAGCTGCCAAAGTCCACAGAAGGCACCCTTGTAGCATGGAGGGAAGATGGTTCCTTTGCATATTTGAGTGTTTCTGTGCAGTAAGGTGTCCCTTCCTACACCTAATCAATCAATGATGGCAAGCTCCAATTTCAATGTGTGCTGCATTATGCACCACACATAGAAAACGTATACAGAATGAGAGTTTTAGGTATTTGACTTGATTTGGACCACCCCTAGAGTGGAATTATTTGATGGTGCTACCTCAGGTTTCAAGATGGAAGTAACTGTGTGGCAGTGCCAATATGCAAGTTTTTGGAAGTGGCATGCACAAATCAAAACCCATTGCTGACCACTTCCACACTAAAGTGATAGGTTTGAAGAGGCCGTATTTTTGATGCAGCGTCAGGTCACATGTGATGGCTTGACACCATCTTTGAAATGCAGAGAGGGTATTGCTCCACCAAAGCATCATTAAATGTTGCAGTCCGGTGGTGCAAGGTACTTGTACATGTGGCAATATGTGAAGATAATGTGCATTGAATGTGTGGAGTGCTGCATGTTGCATATGTGTTGTTAAACAGTCATCTCTGATTTCCTGTCCATGTGTGTGGAGTGTGGTGTATGCATTGTTTGTATCAGATGTTTAGTATGTTGTATGTACGATGTTCTGTATGCTTGCTTACCTACAAGTAGGCCATTGCCATATTGTCCATCCTAGAAATGTTGGTTAATTATTAATTGTCGGAAGATGAAGGCATCATGAATGTTAGTGAATATCCTGCAATGGTCTACAATTGCCTGCGCATTAATTTAGTGTGTGTATCTCCTGCTCCTGTAGAAGTGTCCTGTTGCAGCAGGAGGGGCAAGTTGGACATATGTGCAGTCCATTGCACCCAGCACCTGCGGGAGTCCACCAATTTGGTAGAATCCTTGTTTGGTCTCCTGCTGCAGTTGCTGGGTGTTGGGGAACAGGATGTGGCGGGGAGTGAGGTGGATGAAGGCGTCCACTACCATAGAGAGGAAGGCAGAAAAGGATGGTTGGGAAATACCACCCACTTGTACTGCAGTGGTCTGGAATGAGACAGAGGCCAGCATGTGGTGCACGGCCAGGAGCTTGGTCACAGGTGGTATGGTTGTCGCACATTGCACTCTTACTGTGTCGGGAGCAAATATGGTGGAGCAGGCGAACAACAGACTCCTGCTTCAGATGGTAGAGTCTGATGACATCTTGTTCCCTGAGGCCAAGGATGGATGTGCACTGACAAAATATTCTCTCCCTCCTTCTGTGCTGCCTTTGTGGCTGTTTTTGTGGTGGTTCAGGGTGCTGCAGTGGTGCTGGTGGCACTTGGTGTCATTGCTGTCATGGTCTCCTGGTGCTGAGCTGTAGCAGTAACAGGTCAATATTGTCCAGTTGCTTGCCAGAGTTCCTCTGTAGGTTTTCCTTATGTACATGTGTCTGTGCATCATTTTAACACCTGCTCTGACCAGGTTAACCACAGTTAGTGTCATTTTATGTATGGGATCTTAGGTGTGTGTCATTTTTCCGATGGCACATAAATAAGGTGCTAGGGGCTGGCATCAGTTTTTAGGAGGGAATGCCTACCTTGCATATCTTTGTTGATAACCGAAGCAAGGTAGAGTGGCGCTCCTCAAAAATAATGTTAACTCCAGAAAAGTGGCGCTAGTATGGTGCTGAGTCAGCGCTGCTTTTACATAAAAGAAAATGGGGAAAGGCAGAGCAAACTTTTCATAAATATGGGCCATAGTGTTTTTAATGCCTACACCTCAAGAGTGTGCAGCATTTAATGAAGAATTACTAAAACATGAGAATAAAAACATTCTGGAGATTACTGCTATTGACAAAATAGAACACCAAGGATTAACGATACTGCTGAGTGTAAAATTACAAGATAAATTAAACTCTTTGGAGAAATCTGTATCCAGTACTGCTGGACTAAAGAAGTGTTTACATGTCTGCAAAAAATTGTAGAATCATTTTAAGACATAATTTAAATGTAGAAGGAGGATTGGTAAATGGTGCCATGGGTAAAGTTGTTGATTTCATAAGTTTCCTAACCATGATGAGGTTGAATTTTTAGGTATAAAGGTTGATCAGGTTAATGGCATGAAGCAAATTGGACGATGTGTGCTTTTTGCTTGTGAAAGATTTGTACGTCTGGCAAAAAACTGTTTCCAGTTTGTCTTGCGTATGCAGTAACTATCCACTAGCCTAGTCTCAAGGCTTAAGTGTTGATGCAGCATTTATTAATATTGGGAGTACAGTTTTCAATGAAGGAATGTCATATGTATCATTTTCACAAGTTTGAACATTATCTGGTTTGTTTCTGGTTGATTTTAATAAGAAAAACCAAGGGCCAGATGTACAACAATGCAAAGAAATCGCTATTTAAGAAATGCAAAATGCTATTTACAGAGATACTGATTTCCTAATAGCGATTCAGTATTAGGAAATTCTATTGCATTTTGATCAATGGGCCAGGTTTGGATTTCCTAAAGGCAAAACCAGGGATGGCAAAGGGCAAAAGGCCCCCCCTTGCTGCACTACAAAAATAGGGGGGCACATATAGAGCACATATATGCCTCAGAGGCATGTGTGTGCTCTATTGCAATTTTAAAAAGCACCCCTCACCTTGGGGTGCTTTTTTTTAATTGCACCTGGTAACCACTGACTTCAAGTCGGTGGTAATTGCATCTACAACATGCCCAATTCTCATTTAGGAAATGCTTTGTACGTCTGCAAATAGGAAATCCCAATTTATGATTCCGTAAGGGCCTTTGAACATAAGAGAAGGCCATTTTGCATTTCTTAATGGCCCGAAATCCCGACTCGGACCATTAAGAAATGCAAAAGAGCTTTGTACATTTGGCCGTTATTGCAGATGCAAATTGCATGAGAGAGTACAACAGATTAACACGTAAATATGCTCCTCCTTTAGGACAGCATCCAGTTTATGGAAAACAGATATCATGCCCCAAGCGGAAACGCAGAAAACAATAAAAAAAGAATTATAGAAAACACTGAAAAGACAGCTAAAGAACAAAGGTCCTCATTACGACCCTGGCAGTTGGCGGAGAAGTGGCGGTCTTACTGCCAACAGGCTGGCGGTAAAAAAATTGGAATTATGACCATGGCGGTAACATCCGCCACTTCTCCGAACCGACCGCTAGGGTGGAGACGACCGTCACAAGACCGCCGGCGGTATCATGACCCGGCTGACCGCCATGGATTTCATGGGGTTGGGCACCGAGATTAAATCCATGGCGGTAAGCACCATCAGTGCCAGGGAATCCCCTCCCTGGCACTGATAGGGGTCTCCGCCGGCCCCCACCCCCACCCTGAGTCCTTTCCCGACACCCCCTAACCCCCCACCATTACCCCCGACATCACTATACAGACACACACCTGACACGCATGCAGATTCCAACAACACATATACACAACTTAACTGGTCCGTTGATCCTCCGGGAGGGGAGGGGATCCATGGGGGCTGCTTCGCCACCAGCACCCCGTCAACAGAACACCGCCGTAACGTGATTCGGTGGGTGGTGTTCTGTTGACGGGGCGGTGGAAGTGGAGCAACCTCCACTTCCCCGCCGACCGCCAATATGGCTGCTGGCGGCTCTTCGTCCGGAAAAGGAAGCGGGAGGACTGCGAGCTGTCATAATTCGCCGAGCGGAAAACCGCCAGCACTGGCGGTCTTCAGCACGGCGGTCCATCAGCGGTCTTGTGAAAATACCACCGAGGTTGTAATGACCCCCATAGTGTCATGAAAATAAAACTGGAAAAGGATAGAGATATTGTAGGTTACCAGTTGGATAACACTACTGGTTTAAACAGCTATGCTAATGTTGTTCTCAATGTTCTCTTTCTTTTACTGCAAGTTGTAAATGCAATCCAAGAATCTCAAGGAACACATTGTGCACACCACTATATAATTGCCTTCAGCTCTTATCTTGAGATTGAAGTGTAATACATTCTGCCTCAGGCATTCAACAACTAGTAGACAAATATAGTGGATCAGTAGTATTTACTCTAAATGCTCAGCAAGATGCACAGGAGTTAATTATGATGATCCTTGGAGTTTTAGAAGACAAAGATGTAAATATTGATGACACATTTGGACTGAGTTATATCTGGAACCATGAGTGTGAAGATTGCTTTTTCATATCTACAACTGAAATCCAATCTGAGCGATTTCTGTACTTAACTGTCAGATTCCAAAAGTGTGTCTTTTGATAAGTTAGTTAAAAAAGTGACCAAAATAAGACCTGTCCAACCTGTAAATCAAGGCCCATATTTATACTTTTTTAGCGCCGCATTTGCGCCACTTTTTGACGCAAAAAACGGTGCAAACTTACAAAATACAATTGTATTTTGCAAGTTTGTGCCACTTTTGCGTCAAAAAATGACGCAAATGCTGCGCTAAAAAAGTATAAATATGGGTCCAAATGTATTCTCTACATTGTTTGTACAATAAATACATCATAGCAATGTTTCAACACTGCAGAGCAGATGGAACGCAATGAGACACTGAAATTACAAACTTTAAAGTAGGACAGATATCAATTTCTGATAGGACATACTGTACTTTGGCTATTATTTTCCATAAAGCCTAAAAAATACATCAGCACATTATATTGTATAATTAAAGACTTAAACTGGATGGACGGAGTGTAATGACAGCAGTCTGCAATTCAACCAAAAGCTTCCCTAGTGTTCCTTCAGCCAAAGGTCTAAGCATGTTATCTTTAGAAAAATATGAGCTTCAGTCTTGTATATATACTGCTTATATACTATCAGGAATCATGTATTCAAAACAATATCTGAACAAAAAATGTGCATAAATGAGGTGAAAGGATTTGTGTTATAAAACAAATTAACAATTTTACTACATGGATTTTTAAGCCAATCAGGGGTAATGTCAACAGAAGGATATCTAGCACAAAAAGTGTTGATGACTTCTTTTTATATGATTTCTGGAAGAAAATCACAATATGTGTTCCTTTTTTTGTGATTAAGACATCATTTGGTCTATAAAGGGTGATGTCAAAAAAGGATATCTACAAATTAAGTGCAGTTAAAATACCTAAAGTGGATTTCTAGAACAAAAACACTAGATGGTGTTCTATTTAGATGGATCAGCACTCTTTAAGACATCATTCGGCCTATCAGGGGTGATGTCAACAAAGAGATATTCAAAATAAATAAAGTGTGGGTGACACATTTTCATAGGATTTCAGGAAGAAAAAGAATATACATCTTTTCACTGTGTGGATTATCAATATTTAAGACGTCATCCAGTGTAATGCCTAAAAAAGGATGTGGAAAAATCAGCAGTGGATTATATTTGTTAATAGTTTTGTACCAGCTATAATAAAAGCCAAATTGTTTTTAACATACAATCGTCTTGTTAATGTAGAAAGTGTGGCTTAATCCAATATTGTAAAATTTGTAGTGAGTACAATTTTCAGTGTTACTTACATGTAATGCTGTCCTTTGGCAATATAGGGCTTTTTTCTATAATCTAAATGATTGTTTTATCCCCACTGCTCAATGATGAGTATACAGTACTTTGTTCATAGTTAATAGTATAAAGAAACTGATAACAGAAAAGAGGGAAACTGAAATATTTTAGTCATAAATCAAATCATAAATATTTATAAAGCGCGCTACTCACCCGTGCGGGTCTCAAGGCGCTAGGGGGAAGGGGTTACTGCTGCTCAAAGAGCCAGGTCTTGAGTAGTCTCCGGAAAGCGGAGTGGTCCTGGGTGGTCCTGAGGATGGTGGGGAAGGAGTTCCATGTCTTGGCCGCCAGGTAGGAGAAGGACCTCCCACCCGCCGTGGTGCGGCGGATGCGAGGGACGGCGGCGAGAGCGAGGTTGGCGGAGCGAAGAGGACGAGTGGGAGTGTAGAAGCTGAGGCGGCGGTTGAGGAGTTCGGGTCCCTTGTTGTGGAGGGCTTTGTGTGCGTGGGTGAGGAGTCGGAAGGTGATCCTTTTGTTTACCGGAAGCCAGTGCAGGTGTCTCAGGTGGGCGGAGATGTGGCTGTTGCGGGGTATGTTGAGGATGAGGCGGGCGGAGGCGTTTTGAATTCGTTGCAGATGTTTCTGGAGTTTAGCGGTGGTTCCTGCGTATAGTGTGTTGCCGTAGTCCAGGCGGCTCGTGACGAGGGCGTGGGTCACGGTCTTTCTGGTGTCGCGGGGATCCAACGGAAGATCTTTCGGAGCATGCGGAGGGTGAGGAAGCAGGAGGATGATACGGCGTTGACTTGTTTGGTCATGGTGAGAAGTGGGTCCAAGATGAAACCGAGGTTGCGTGCGTGGTCTGAGGGGGTCGGTGCGGTGCCAAGGGCCGTGGGCCACCAGGAGTCGTCCCAGGCGGTCGCGGTGTTTCCGAGGATGAGGGCTTCTGTTTTGTCTGAGTTCAGTTTCAGACGGCTGAGTTTAATCCAATCAGCTACGTCTTTCATTCCATCTTGCAGGTTGGTCTTGGCGCTGGTGGGGTCCTAGGTGAGGGAAAGTATCAGTTGAGTGTCGTCGGCGTAGGAGGTGATGATGATGCTTTGTTTGCGTACGATGTCGGCGAGGGGGCTCATGTAGACATTGAAGAGTGTCGGGCTGAGTGAGGAGCCTTGTAGGACGCCACAGATGATCTCGGTGGGGTCTGAGCGAAAAGGTGGGAGGTAGACTCTTTGGGAGCGGTTGGAGAGGAAGGAGGTGATCCAGTCCAGGGCCTGTCCTTGGATCCCAGTGGAGCAGAGGCAGGATATTAGGGTTCGGTGGCAGACGGTGTCAAAGGAAGCCGAGAGGTCGAGGAGGATGAGGGAGACTGTCTCTCCGTTGTCCATCAGGGTTCTGATGTCGTCTGTGACTGAGATGAGGGTGGTTTCTGTGCTGTGATTTGCTCGGAATCCGGACTGAGAGGGGTCGAGTAGGCTGTTGTCTTCAAGGAAGTTGGTAAATTGCTTGTTGACGGTCTTCTCTATGACTTTGGCAGGGAATGGGAGGAGCGAGATGGGGCGGAAGTTCTTCAGGTCGCTTGGGTCCGCCGTAGGTTTTTTCAGTAGGGCGTTGACTTCAGCGTGTTTCCAGCTCTCGGGGAAGGTAGCAGACGAAAACGAGCTGTTGATGATGGTCTGGAGGTGCGGGGTGATGATGTCGTCGGCTTTGTTGAAGATGAAGTGTGGGCAGGGGTCCGAGGGGGCACCGGAGTGGATGGAGTTCATGGTGGCTTTGGTCTCTTCCGTGTTGATGTGAGTCCAGGCGTTGAGGGTGATGGCTGGGGTTGTAGGTTCTGTGGTGATTGGCTGGGTCTGGTGTCCGAAGCTGTCGTGTAGGACGGTGATCTTACGATGGAAGAAGGTGGCGAGGGAGTTGCAGAGGTCTTGTGAGGGCGTAATGGTGTTGCCGTTGGCGTTAGGGTTGGAGAGCTCTTTGACAATGTTGAAGAGTTCTCTGCTGTTGTGGCTGTTTTTGTCCAGTCTTTCTGTGAAGAAATTTCTTTTGGCGGCGCGGATCAGTTGGTGGTGTTCGCGGGTAGCGTTCTTGAGGGCAGTCATGTTGTCTGCGGTGTGGTCCTTGCGCCAGGCTTTCTCGAGGGTGCGGCAGGTTTTCTTTAATTCCTTAAGGGTGTCGGTGAACCAGAGAGGTTTTTTGGTGTTGGTCTGTCTTGGGAGGCGTCTGAGGGGAGCGAGGTTGTCTGCGCAGTTGGTGATCCAATTCGTGAGGCTGAGGGCTGCGTCGTTGGGGTCGGAGAAGAAGGTGGGTTGGTTGTCGTTGAGAGTGGAGAGAAGCTGTTCCTCGGGGATTTTGTTTCCACTGTCGACGTGGGATGGGTTGTGTGCGAAGGTGGCGAGTCTCGTGTCGGAAGGTGAAGTGGACACATCTGTGGTCGGTCCAGTGTATAGCTGAGGAGTGGCTGAAGGATATGTGGTTGCTGGCGGAGAAGATGGGGTCTAGCGTGTGTCCGGCGATGTGGGTGGGGGTGTTCACCAGTTGCTTGAGGCCGAGGTTGGCGAGGTTGTCGAGCAGGGCGGTGGTGTTGGGGTCGTTGTTCTGTTCCAGGTGGAAGTTGAGGTCACCGAGGAGGATGTAGTCCGGCGAGGCAAGGGCGTGCGGGGAGATGACGTCAGTGATGGAGTCGCTGAAGAGGGTGCGTGGTCCAGGGGGTCGGTAGATGAGAGTTCCTCTGAGGGTGGTCCTGGGGTCGGTGTGGATCTGGAAGTGCAGGTGTTTGGTAGCGAGGGGGGTGTCTTCGGTGGAGGTGGTGACGTTGATGGATTACGTTTAGTAAATTGTGACATACTGTTATAGCATAATCAATGTATACTGATTTGTTTTACATGTTTTATAAACATCACACTAACAAATGTATGTTCTTTTTTCAACAGTATTTGGAGATATATATCATGAAAAATGTGAAGATAGTACACTGGCAGAGAAAGTATTTGTTTCTGGCACGTATTAACAATTGTTTATTCTTAGTCAGTATTCTTTGTTTGTATCACAGCGCATTTTCTGGTTTCCGACCTATATAGTATCTGAGAAACACACTTAGGTGGTCATTACGACCTCGGCGGTCTTTTCCGAAGACCGCCGAGGGACCGCCGTACAGAAGACCGCCAGTGCTGGCGGTCTTCCGCACGGGCCATTATGACCGTTGGCAGCGCTCCGTCCTTTTCCGGACGGAGAGCCGCCAACAGCCATACTGGCGGCAGGCGGGGAAGTGGAGGTAGCTCCACCTCCACTGCCACGCCAACAGAACACCGCCCAGGGAATCACGTCCTGTGATTCGCTGTGGCAGTGTTCTGTTGGCATGGCGGTGTCGGCGGAGCTGCCCCCATGGGTCCCGTTCCCTCCCGGAGGCTCACCGGAACAGATAAGGTGATCGTCCGTTAGGGAAGAGGGGTGGGGGGTGTTGTGTGTTGTGTGCATGCATGGGGGTGTGCGTGTGTGTATGTTGAGGGTGCGTGTGAGTGCGTGCATGAATGCGGGGGTGTTGTGTGTATGTGAATGAGTGTGCGCATGAATGCGGGGGTGTTGTGTGTATGTGAATGAGTGCATGCATGCCTGCGTGCGTGTATGTGTGTAGAAATGTTGGGGATCGGGGTGGGGAGGGGGGTCCAGCCACCTTTGGGGGGTGGCAGGGGTGGTGGGTGGGATAGGAGAGGGAGTCAGGGTGGGGGTGGGGGGTGGGGGTGACCCCTATCAGTGCCAGGGAAGGGATTCCCTGGCACTGATAGAGCTTACCGCCATGGGTTTCATGGCGGTCCCAAACTGCATGAAATCCATGGCGGTAAGCTGGGTCAGGCGGGTTGTGATACCGCCGGCGGTATAGTGACGACCGCCGGGCTGGAGACCCAGGTCTCCAGCCCGGCGGTCGTCTCTGCCCTGGCGGGCGGAACGGTGAAGCAGCGGTAGGCCATGGCGGTAACCGCCATGGTCAAAATCTCATTTTTTAGACCGCCAGCCTGTTGGCGGTCTTACCGCCGCTTCACCGCCGTCTGCCAGGGTCGAAATGACCCCCTATATCAGTATGTCATGTAAGTAGTCATATATCTGTACATACATCACTTATACATTCACTCACTCATTTACTCACTCTTTCACACAGATATACTACTACTAAGTCACACATATACCACCCATACAGCATGATTTTTATATCACTACTATACCCATTTATCCATATACCAGTTATATATAGTCACATACTTAGACATATATGCACTCATGCAACCAATTCCTTAACCATACAGTACCAACTACATGCTTTCATTCACCGATAACATTACTCTTACACCCACTCACTCACCTAAACAACCACTTATGTACTCAGTCGTTTATGGATACAAACACTAATGAATACTATCAGTCACACATATAGGCCCTCATTCTGACCCTGGCGGTCTTTTCGCAAGACCGCCGAGTTACCGCCGCGGTGAAGACCGCCGACCGCGGCGGTATGGCGCTGTGCGCATTCTGACCGCTGGGAGCGTTCCGCCGGAAAACCGCCAGCAGCCACACTGGCGGTCGGCGGGAAAGTGGAGACTGGTCAACCTCCACCGCCACGCCAGCAGAACACCGCCCACAGAATTACGACCCACATTTCTGTGTGGCGGTCTTCTGTTGGCGGTCTTCTGTTGGCGGTCACCTCCCCATGGCTCCTGTCACCTCCCGGAGGACCAACGCACAAGGTAAGTTGATCGTCCGTGAGGGGAGGGGGTGGGGGGTGTTGTGTGATGTGTGCGTGCATGGGGGGGTGCGTGTGAGTGTGTAGAGGGGGTGTGTGAGTGCGTGCATGCGGGCGGGGAGTGCTGCTGTGCCTATGGGCAATGTGTGTAGTTCGGCGGGTGCGCATGTCGGCATGTATGTGTGCGGGTATGTGTCCCCGTTGTGTATGTGTGTGTGTAGGGGGTGTGTATATGTGCATGTTGGGGGTGTGTGCATGTCGGGGTGCGTGTATGTGCATGTCGGGGTGGGGGTGGGGAGGGGGTTCGTACCACCTCTGGGGGGTGGCAGGGGGGTGGAGGGTGTGGGGGGAGGACTCGGGGGGGCAGTGGGGGGTGGGGGAGACCCCTATCAGTGCCAGGGAAGGAATTCCCTGGCCCCGATAGTGCCTACCGCCATGGTTCGCATGGCAGTTCCCGACCGCAAGAAACCGCGGCGGTAAGCAGGGTCATGATACCGTTGGCGGTCTTGAGTCGACCGCCGGACCGGAGTGCGCAGACTCCAGCCCGTCGGTCATGACCGCCGTGGCTGTCGGAGTGGGGAAGTGGCGGTCGGTCGCGGCGGTGACCGCCGCGGTCAGAATGCCATTTTTAATACCGCCGGTCTGTTCGCGGTCCGACCGCCGCCTCTCCGCCGACCGCCAAGGTCAGAATGAGGGCCATAGTCACTCATGCACCCAGTCAATCACCGATATACACACTCATACACTCACTAACTGACCTATACAGTCACCCATGCACCCATTCCCTCACTCACTTTCTCACTCATCCTCCCACTGAGTCATTCATACACCCAGTAATACATCCACTGACACACCTATCTAGCAACTTATGACACATACAGGAATTCATGCATTCTCTCTGTAACCCATGATCCTACTCATGTATCCAGTCCCACACCTATTCAGTCACTTATACACAGTAACACATACAGCACTGATGCACCCTCTTTCTCTTCCACACATCTACTTATCGACCCACTCACTCACTAATACAGACAGTAATGCAACTTATAATTCAGGCATAAATGCTCTCATGCAACCACTCACTCAGCCAAACAGCTAGTGATGCACACACACAATACAACAGACAGTGAGGTACCCAGTCATTCACCCATAAAGTGACTCCATACACATTCACTCATCTACACAAGCACTCACACACCAACGCACTCACCCATACAGCCACTCACATAAGCAATCGCTCAGGCATACAGCTTTCATGCAACCTCCCACTTACTTGTGCAGTTAGTTATGTACCGATTCAGTCACCCATAGACTCACACATGCACCCATTCACTCACCTATACAGCCACTCATACATTTAGTTATTCACCCAAAAAGCCAATGAAGCACCCATTCACTCACTCATACAGCCACTCATGCACCCACTCAGTCATGCTCACAGCCATTCATACACTCAATCACTCAACCATATACCCACTCACCCACCCTTTCACTCACCCATACAGCAACTCATACACCCTATTGCTCTCCCATATAGCCACTCATCCATCTATATAACCACTCATCCACTCACACAGCCACTGACACACCTATTCAGTGACCCATTCAGCCATCCACACACCCAGTCACTCATCCATACACCCACTCACACACTCTGTCGCACACATATGCACCCACTGACATACCCACTCCCCCGTATATTCACTCCTGGACCCAGTCACTCGTCCATACAGGCATTCAAGCACCCACTCCCTCACTCATACAGCCAATGATGTACCCATTCACTCACACATACAGCCATTCACACACCTATATACCCACTCACGCACTCATTCAGTCACTGATACAGCAACTCATACACCCTATTGCTCACTCATAGAGCCACTCATGGGTCCTATCACTCACCCATGTACTCATCAATACAGCCACTCACATACCCAGTCACTGACCCATACATGCACTCACATCTAGTCACTCACCTGTGCACCCAGTGACATACCCACTCACTTACCTGTACACTCACTCATGCACCCTGGCACTGACCCATACAGCCATTCATGCACCCATTCACTCATTCATACACTCATTCACATTCCCAGTCAGACACATGTACAGCTACTCAGTCAACAAGTCACTCATTCATTCACTACTTGATACATACCAACACTCAACTACACAAGCTCTCATACACAAAATCAGCGACCCTTAAAATCAGGCATGCAGTTTCAGTTTCAAAATATAAGATGTGGTCCTAAAGCGAACAGTTTGTTTGTGTTTGTGAGTTTTATGGGTTTTTTTAACTTTGAAAATCTTTTTTTGTGTTTTAGTGGTATTTTCTGAAGCAAATGAACATTACTTGCAATGACAAAGCAGAACACTTTGCATAGTCCACAAAATCAGAAAAACTAAAGCAATGGCATTTTAGCATTTGTTTGCCTTAATTGTTTGCACCAGATTAGGAACTGCTTGTTTGCTAACACTCAAAACGTTGTAACATTTGCAACAAAAGATCCCAACTTCTACAAGTTCTGGGATAGTTGGAGGAACTCCAAGAATATGATGTACACCAGATAATGGTTCTGGATGGACAGCAGGTGCACTTGAACCACCTTCCTTCTACAGCCTCCGCATTTGCACTCTTGTAAGTCGAGTAGATTGCATCATGTTAACTTGTCTGAACATGCTTGATGTCTCCCTCTTGGCAATACTTCTTACAAAGATTCCATGTCACCTTCCAGGCATTAACTCTTTTCCCCTTCTGGAATGGAGAAAAATTCCCATACAATACTCTCCTTTCTCTCCATCTGCTGCTCTTCTTCTTCCTCCAAGATGCTGACATCCTCCACCTCCTCCTGTCCTCCATAAGAAGCTGCTATATTGGTAAGGACAAAAAACACAAAGGTGGAAGGACAAAGAATTGGGTTTGGCAAAGAAATGTGAATGCATGCAGCCACTCCCAACGTAAATTGCAATGGGTGGGTACTCTCAATGTACAAGATGGAATGCACCTTAGGCAAGTGAATTGTTTTTCCTGGATCACAAGAGACATGCAACACCACTGTATACCTGCCACGACGTAAACGTGACTCCTTAAAAATTATTTAAATGTTGGTTAAAATGTATTTCTTGTTTGCAAACATAAGGGCATATTTATACCCTATTTACGCAAATTCAGCTCAAACCTAACTCCAAATTTGTACTTTAGAGTTAAAGTCATTTTTTTCTAGCGGGAAACTACCTTGTATCAATGGGTAGGCATTCCTAGGCAAAAAGTGATGACATGGCCTTAGCGCTATATCTATGCCCCCATGCTAAAATCTAGCAGGGGGGAAGTAGGCCTTAAATAATGGTGCTAAGCTTGCTTAGCGCCATTATTTAATGCCTGGGTCAGGGCAGGTGTTAGGGGACCTGTGGGCCTATTTTCATGGTCAGAGACCATGGAATTGGCCCACTGGTGCCCTTCCCTTGCCCCAGAGACACCCCCACCCACACTAAAGGGACACCAGAGGATGGGGGACCCCATCCTCTGGCGAGTAAGGTAAGTATATTTATTTTTATTAAGAAGTGCTATAGCGGGGCTTAACTTGGGCTCCCCTAAATGGCACTGGGCCCAATGGCCATGCCCAGGGGACATATGTCCCCTGGGCATGGCCATTGGGGCGATGGGCATGACTTCTGTCTTTACCAAGACAGGAGTCATGTCCATGGGCGTTGTGCATCAAAGAATGATGGTAGTCTGGTAAAAGGCATTATTTATGCCTCTGCCCATACTAGCGTCATCCTTTGACGCACAACCTCCTGTTCCCCCTATGCCTTCCCTACCCGGCTAGCATCCTTTCTTATGATGGTAGCTGGGCCTTACCGCTGGCTACCGTTATACCATAAATATGATGCCCGGCCGGCATCTTGGGATGGTGCTAGCCGGCGGTGTACCTTTTCATACAAAACTGCATTAGCACAGTTTTGCATAAAAAAGTATAAATAAAGGCCATTATTTTTTTAATGTGTTAATAAACCTTTTTATGCGATATATACATTAAGAAAATGTGCATATGTTTATAGTGTATTTTTAAAAACCATCGGAGTCATGTTCTGCAAATCCAAAAATATGTGCAGGAACGGTGCGCAACCACTTTGCGAATCTCTGAAATGTACTACAAACACATTTAGGGGGTCATTACAACATTGGCAGTAAAAGCCGCTTACCGCCGTGCAGAAGACCGCCAACACACCGCCGCGGAATACCTCCACTGCCATTTTGACCCACAGCTCAGAATCCGTCAAAATCTAGAGACCCACACAAGTCCACCACACCAAAGGTCAGTGATATAACAAAACCGACACCGTAACACCAACAGGAATACGCCCACACAATCACGACCCACGAATCCACGCGGCGGTCTTTCAACAGCGGTATTCCATTGGCGGTACACACTGCCGCGCTCAAAATACACACACATCTACAAAACACAACCAAATTGGACAATTCCAAATACACACACCTGATACACAAACACACACCACACCCACACACCCAATACACTATAAAACACACACCCACATCACCCACAAACCCTTACGACAACAATTGTGACAGAAGGCCAGAGAGAGTCACCACCAGAAAGATCAATAGCATCCACAGACACTCAACACCATCACTCACACACCATCCACGCACCTCACACAACACACCTCTAAATATCACCGCACACATCACAACACACACCACCCCACACATTACCCACACCACCCCATGGCACCGCAAAGACACCCCAGGTTTTCTGAGGAGGAGCTCAGGGTCATGGTGGAGGAAATCATCCGGGTAGAGCCACAGCTATTCGGATCACAGGTGCAGCACACCACCATAGCTAGGAAGATGGAGCTATGGCGAAGAATCGTGGACAAGGTCAACGCAGTGGGACAGCACCCAAGAACTAGGGATGACATCAGGAAGAGGTGGAACGACCTATGGGGGAAGGTGCGTTCTGCGGTCTCAAGACACCAGATTGCGGTTCAAAGGACTGGCTGCGGACCCCCACCTCCTCCCCCAGAACTCACTACATGGGAGGAGCAGGTCTTGGCTATACTGCATCCTGAGGGCCTCGCAGGAGTAGCTGGAGGAATGGACTCTGGTAAGTCAAACCTTTAACTACTTTATCCCCCACCCACCTGCATGCTGTCACATACCCTCACCCTCGCGCTCACCCCCATCGCTCCAACTCCTCACATATGTCCCAATATCGCAAACCACACATCCCAAACCCAAGCCCTGCATGTAACACCAAAGCATGGACACCCATCACCAAAGCATGTCCACTGCACATACCCATACACCCCACTAAACCATTATCACACAAGGTCCCAAACAAGAATGGAAGCACTGGGCTACTGGGTCACCCACCCATTGCACACTATGGCACACACAGATGCAATAATCATGCTTTTACACCCCTTCAGGGCTCCTACCCAACGTCTCCGGACAGGAGGGTCCAGACATTTCCACTCCACCCACAGAAGAGTCCCACAGTGATGTCAGCAGCTCTGTCCAACTGGATATAGATGACCAGCCCGGCCCATCTGGGACCTCGGGACAGTCGGTTCCACTCACACTAGCACAAGCCACAACAGAGCCTCCCCCTCTGGAAACACCAGCACAGCACCCACCCAGCGGGCCCATACCTCTGTCCCCAGGACACGCCAAGCAGCAGTATGTCCACCACTACTGGAAACCCAGTCTAACCCACCACCCCAACAACACCAGGGACCTGGGGGCAGTGGTAGTGGGCACACGGTTCAGGGGACAGAGGACCAGGGAAACAGGGGAACTGGGAGGGCTGCTGTGCGACAGGGGGAGGACAGGACCAGGGAACCCACTCTCCACGAGGCCCTCTCCAACATCATGGGAGCCTACCACCATTCCCAGGAGACAAGGGCAACGGTACTGGCCAAGTTTCAGGAGATCCAGCGGCTGCAGGAGGAACAGTATTTGGGGTTCAGGGAGGAACTGAAATCCATCAATTCCACCCTGGGCACCATTGTAGGGGTGCTGAAGGAACTCGTCAACACCAGGAGTGACCCTGTGGTACAACAAGGGGCCCCTGACACTAGCCTGGAGGATGAACTGCCCACCACCTCCGCCGGCGCTAGTGAACAGGAGGCACCGCCACAGGACCACAACACCAGCACCCCACCCCCTGCAGATGGAGAACCACACCACTAGCGGTCCCTGAGATCCAGGACAAAGACAGAGAACAATGCCAAGACCCCCGCCAAAAAATGAGACCACCCGGATTGTCATCCTTCTGTCCCACTTTGTCACCCTGTCCATCCATCAACTGCCCCAGCTCCACGTCCTATGCCCCTTTGGACAATGCACCTGTGAGACTAATAGACTGGACTCTGCCATGGACATTCCTCCACCATCACCCCTGACCATTTTACAACCCCCTCCACTATTTTGCACTTAAATAAACACCCTTAAATCACAAAACAATCTGGAGTCAGTCTGTGCTTTCGAAAATGTGTATTAGCAATAACAGTGGCAAACTGCTATATCTAATGTAATGTCAACATACCTATGTCACACAGCTCTAGTCCATGCGGAAACAAAGCAGAGGTCACACAGTGGGACCCACATCTGTGAAATCGAAAGGGAAAGTGACAACTCAGTGTCCATACACTGGGTGAAAATGACAGACATATGAGAGGTAGAAGAATTAAATCAGATGTAGCAGGCAGTGTTGTCTTCTTACCTGTGTCTCACTCGAAGTATTGCTGGATCACCTTGTTCCTATTGTCTATGTCCTCTTCTTCTGCTTCCTCGTCTTCACTGTCCACAGGCTCCACAGCTGCCACAACACCTCCATCTGGACCATCCTCCTGCAGAAAAGGCACCTGTCGTCGCAAAGCCAAGTTGTGAAGCATACAGCAGGCCACGATGATCTGGCACACCTTCTTTGGTGAGTAGAATAGGGAACCACCTGTCATATGGAGGCACCGGAACCTGGCCTTCAGGAGGCAGCAGGTCCTCTCTATAATCCTCCTAGTGTGCCAATGGGCCTCATTGTAGCGTTCCTCTGCCCTTGTCCTGGGATTTCTCACTGGGGTCAGTAGCCATGACAGGTTGGGGTAACCAGAGTCACCTGCAAATGTCGAGGGACAACTGTTAGACACACACTAACTCTTAGGGACATCCCCAGACCCAGACACTGAGTCACACTGTATTGGGTCCATGTCCTCACCTAATAGCCACACACAGTGCCTCTGGAGTTGCCCCATCACATAAGGGATGCTGCTATTCCGCAGAATGTAAGCGTCATGCACTGAGCCAGGAAATTTGGCATTCACATGGGAGATGTACTGGTCTGTCAAACACACCATCTGCACATTCATAGAATGGTAACTCTTACGGTTTCGGTACACCTGTTCACTCCTGCGGGGGGGTACCAAGGCCACATGTGTCCCATCAATGGCACCTATGATGTTGGGGATATGTCCCAGGGCATAGAAGTCACCTTTCACTGTAGGAAAATCCTCCACCTGAGGGAAAACGATGTAGCTGCGCATGTGTTTCAGCAGGGCAGACAACACTCTGGACAACATGTTGGAGAACATAGGCTGGGACATCCCTGATGCTATGGTCACTGTCGTTTGAAAAGACCCACTTGGCAGGGAATGGACTGCTGACAGCACCTGAACTAGAGGGGGGATTCCTGTGGGATGGCGGACAGCTGACATCAGGTCTGGCTCCAACTGGGCACACAGTTCCAGGATTGTGGTACGATCAAGTCTGTAGGTGATAATTACATGTCGCTCTTCCATTGTCGACAGGTCCATCAGCGGTCTGTACACCGGAGGATGCCACCATCTCCTTACCTGCCACAGCGGACATGCTCTATGGAGGAGAACAGCGAGCAGAGAGTCAACCAACACTGAGGTATGTAAATACAACTTAATTGGAAAATGATTTAAAATCGACAAATGGCTGTATTAGTGTTTAAGCAAGGCCTAGATATGTGTGACACAGTCAAAAATAATGCCATGTGGCCCCCTGAAATGGTGGCTGCCTGACCTGCAATGGGGGACAAGGGGATATGAGGTAACTGCGCTGGCGCGGTAGGCGGTCGAAGACCGCGGCGCAATAATGCATTGGTTAACATTGGACCCTATGACGATGTACGCCGGCGGTGACGGTACGCACCGCTGTGGACGTCACCGCCATTTTCTCTCTGTTCAATCACTTGATACCTGATCTTCAACAGGAGAGGACCTACACTGCAAGTGCTGCTGTGACCTCAGTCTGGAAGAGACAATGGCTCGTGTGTCTGGGGAAAGGGCCCCTGCCTTCAGCACGGAGGTGTTGGAGAAACTAGTGGATGGGGTCCTCCCCCAGTACACGCTACTCTACGGTCCTCCAGACAAACAGGTGAGTACACTGTGATTATGCTGTATGGGTAATGGCTGTTTGGAGTGGTGTGGATGAAAGATGGAGGGGGAGAATGAGGCGTGCATGAAACGTCAGTGAGTGCATGTGCGTCATGGCAAGGGTAGGGATGCGGGCCAATGACTGTGACGTTGTGGACGGTTATATCTTCTCCTTTTCCCCTGTTCTATTCCTGTAGGTCAGCGCCCACCAGAAGAAGGATAATTGGCGTGCCATCGCCAACGAAGTCCGGACCCTGGGGGTTTACCACAGACGGAGCACCCACTGCTGGAAAAGATGGGATTACATTTGCCGCTGGAGCAAGAAGACGGCGGAGGCCCAGCTGGGGATGGCCTCCCAACGTGGGAGGGGTGCCCGTCGCACCATGACCCCCCTGATGTTCCGGATGCTGGTGGTGGCGTACCCGGAGTTGGATGGGCGCTTGAGGGCATCACAGCAGCCACAAGGGGGTGACTACACTCTCATTCAGCTGATTCAGCGCGCATTGTAGGTGTCTGGGTGGTGGAGGTGGGCTGTGGGTTCCCCTAGGCCAGGGCGAGTTTAGTAGGCAAGGTCCGTTCTTAAGGCAGGCCCTGTGGCACCCCACCCCACCTGTGTACAGAGCCAACTACACCTAGTCAGGCTCCTGTAACTTCCATGTGTGCAGCAATCGGGCATAGCCTTGTAACCCATGTCCCTGAGATTGATTAGGGAACTCCAAGTGCACCGCATAGTGCAGGGGGCTTCTGTGTCTGTAGTGTCCACCAACAGTAGCAGTATTGGATGCACTCAACATGTCTTTCTTCTGTCTCCCCCCCTTTTTGTGGTTTCCCTGTGCTTATGTGCATTAGCATCATCAGGCGGAGGAGCAGTGGCACCGGAGCAGGAGGGATCTGCATCCCACATGGCCCTGGAGGGCGACACAACGGAGTCTGAAGCCACCAGTGGGACGGAGGGCGAGGGGAGCTCCACGGCGGGGACATGAGTTGAGACCAGCAACACGGACTCCTCCTCTGATGGAAGCTCCCTTGCAGTGGTGGGCCCCTCTGTGCCCCCCGCATCTACAGGTACAGCTGCCAACCCCCCTACCAGCACTGACCTCCCAGCAGCCCCTCAGCGTTCGCCCTGTGGCCGCTCACCCAGTAGGGTGGGCATCTCCTTCACCCAAGGCACCTCAGGCCCTGCCCCAGTCAGCCCTGCAGCCCTCAGTGAGGAGGTCAATGACCTCCTCAGGTCCCTCACGGTTGGGCAGTCTACCATTTTGAATGCCATCCAGGGTGTTGAGAGGCAGTTGCAACAGACCAATGCATACCTGGAGGGCATTCATTCTGGTCAGGCAGCCCATCAGCGAGCTTTTGAGACTCTGGCCTCAGCACTGATGGCAGCCACTGTCCCTTTCTCTAGCCTCCCCCCTCCAACTGCCTCCACCCAGACCCAAACCCCTGTACCTCAGCCTATCCCAAGCACACCATCAGACCAGCATGCACACACGTCAACACACAAGGGAAGCTCAGGCAAACATAAGCACCACACATCCCACAGGCACTCACGCAAGCATCATACACATGCAGACATACCAACAGCCACTGCCTCCACTGTGTCCCCCTCCTCCTCGTCTCCCTCCTCCCTCCCAGTCTAGTCTCCACTCACACCTGCATGCACTACATTGTCAGCCACTGCCTCCATCACCAGCACACCCATCACCACACCCTATTCACATGCAGTCACCACCCCCACTACCACTCACACAACACCTGTGTCCTCTCCCAGTGTGTCTGTGAACCCACCTCCCAAGGTATGCAAACGCAGCCACACACCCACCCAACGGCCATCCACCTCACAACAGCCTCCAGCCCATGCACCTTCACCCAAAGTCACTAAACGTACACCTCCTACAACCACTACCTCTTCCTCCAATCCCAAACCCCCTCCATCTACCCGTCCCAGTGTGTCCCAAAAACTTTTGCTGCCCAACCTTGACCTTTTCCCCTCACCTCCACCACCCCTTCAGTCTCCGAGGGCCCGCCTTCCACCAAAGCCTCTCCCAGGGGTACAGTTGGGAGTGTGGAGACAGCTGCGTCACCATCCAAGGTGGGGAAGTGGCACAGTAAAACAGGCAAGTCTGGGAAAACCTGCACGGCGGACAAGACCGCCACAAGCACCGCTGCCAAGGACACCGCTGCCACAAGCACCACTGAACAGGACACCGCCGCCACCAGCACCGCTGCCAAGGACACCGCCGCCAGAAGCACCGCTGCCAAGGACACAGCTGCCACCAGCACCGCTGCCAAGGACACCGCCACCACAAGCACCGCTGCCAAGGACACCGCCGCCACCAGCACCGCTGAACAGGACACCACCGCCACCATCACCACTGAACAGGACACCGCCACCACCAGCACCGCTGAACTGGACACCGCCGCCACCAGCACCGCAGGCCAGTGAGCACCAAAGATTCTGACACTACTGAGGCCACCACGAGCAGGATGAAGCACTCTGGGCACAAAGCCCCCTCCAGAACCAGTGGAGAAAGGCATCCACTACCTCAGTCCTTGGCAGGATGAAGCTCTCTGGGCACAAAGCCCCCTCCAGAACCAGTGGAGATTCACATCCACTACCAAACTCCTTGGCAGGATGAAGCACTCAGGGAACAAAGCCCCCTCCAGAACCAGTGGAGAAAGGCATCCACCACCTCTGTCCTTGGCAGGATGAAGCACTCTGGGCACAATGCCCCCTCCAGAACCAGTGGAGATTCACATCCACTACCTCAGTCCTTGGCAGGATGAAGCACTCTGGGCACAAAGCCCCATCCAGAACCAGTGGAGAAAGGCATCCACTACCTCTGTCCTTGGCAGGATGAAGCACTCTGGGCACAAAGCCCCCTCCAGAACCAGTGGAGAAAGGCATCCACTACCTCAGTCCTTGGCAGGATGAAGCACTCTGGGCACAAAGCCCCCTTCAGAACCATTGGAGACTGTTATCCACTTGTGAGACTGTGGCTTTGCACTCCCCAGGATAAAGCAATGGGCAAACCACCCACTGGAGAGACTTGAGAGACTGTGGCTTTGCACTCCCCAGGATGCAGCAGTGGGCAAACCACCCACTGGAGAGACTTGAGAGACTGTGGCTTTGCACTCCCCAGCATAAAGCAGTGGGCAAACCATCCACTGGAGAGACTTGAGAGACTGTGGCTTTGCACTCCCCAGGATACATCAATGGGCATGGAGCCCCTCGTAGATCTGGCGTTGCGCACTCATCCGGCTGAGGTGCCCCCCCTTCCCTTCCCCCTGAGGTGCCTGTTGTATTTCTATCTGATGCCCCAGCAGTGTTCTCTCCGTTTTGATCGGGTATTGAGTGTGGGCCTCGCCCATGCATTTTGGGCCCAGTGTTCCACGGACTATGATGGTGGAATATCTTGGACTTGTATTCTTGGTGTATATATTTGTTTCTAGTGTAAATATATGTATATGAATGTATATATTTTTGATTACTGTTTTTGAATAGACTACAAACGTTTGAATCATTTCCTTTTGTCCTTGCATTCTTCCAGGGGGAGTTGGGGGTTGTTAATGTAATGTATCAACATGTACTTGTGTGTATGTTGTAGTGGGTGAGGGTGAGTGTGGGAGTGTTGCGTGTTGTGTGCGTGTGCCACTCTTTTTTCCCTCCCCCCTACCCTGTGTCGTAGGTGCAGTACTCACCGTGGTCTTCACCGCAGTCTTTGTTGCTCCTGGTAGAGAAGCAGGAAGATAGAGGATGGCAGTATCTGGAGCTCGGGTTCCATGGCATCCTGATTCCTCGTGGGGTGTGTAGAGGTGAGCATTTTCCCTTACAAGTCCCGTTTCTGCCGTGTTTTTGTTCACGGTGAATCCGCCCCGGAAAAGGTGGCAGATTGGACTGTTGTAATACAGTGGGCGGAACCTTGTCTTACGCCTGTCTGTTGGCGGTGACCGCCGCGGTGTTTGTTTGTACCGCCATGGCACTCGGAGTGTTAAAGTGGCTGTCTATGTTGGCGGTTTCCGCCACGGTCGTAATTCCATTTTTTTTACCACCGGCCTGTCGGTGTTTTTACTGCCGCTTTAACACCGACCGCCAGGGTTGTAATGACCACTTTAAAGTCTTTTCCAAGTATTGTTCTGGTAGTTGATTAACAACATTAGCAAACCCAGTATATGAAACTACATTTTAATAACTTGTATATATGTGTATCCTATAAGCTTATAATTTGTGCTGAAGTCACGTAGTGTGCACAAATGTGCAGGCTGGGTACACAACTCTTAAGTTTGTTAAAAAAAATAAATGAAATGTGTATTACTAGTAGTCAAAAAGCTCCTAATTCAGCACAAAGGCCTATGGCAGTAACATAAAATGGGATTAGGTCATGCACCATACAGGAGAAACAGACAGCAAGGTATCATAAATTCACCTCATCTCACCTCATACATAAAGTGTGTTAGTTAAGTTGATGTTGAAGAGAGTTGGACTTCCATTGGTAATGTAATTGGAAGCAGATATTGTAAGCAAACAGTGTGCCAGTCAAATGAAAAACCTCAACACACCTAAATTAGGTTATTTCACAGTTAGACACCTTCAATCTACATATCAGTGAAGACAGGTCTATATGGCTATACAGGAATTCATGTTACCAATTTTGGCCAACACATTTTAGTTATAGGACACACCATTGTGAAATTCACTGTTCCAGACATCCTTATACCATTTACATGAATCTTTACATTAAAACATACTAACATAAAAGATTCACAATAGAAAATACAAATAAATTCACTTTAAACAAAGTGGTTACAGGGATGGTATAGTTAGGAAAAATAATTTAAACAACCCTAGTATTTCACTAAATAAAAAAATGGTTTCAAGGATTTTATAGTAAGGAATTCGATTTAAAAACAAACGTAGAATTTAACTGAAAAAAACAAAGTTTAAAGGGATGTTATAGTTAGGAAATAGAATTAAAAAAAACTCCTAGAATTTCACTCAAAAAATCAAAGGTTACAGGGACATTATAGTTAGGAAAAAAACCTTAGAGATTCAAAGAAAAGAACAAAGATTAGAAAAACATAATAGTTTCAGACATACAAAACCAGTGAAATTCAGCAGTTATAGTTATCTGATCTAACTATAACTTATGCCCCTGGAATGCACTGCTTATGACCTCACATATTACATCACTCATGACATCATCAGTAATATAACTGTTGACATCGCTGATTACATTTCAGATGACATCAGTGATGACATCACCCACTTAGTGTAAGTAGTTGTATGACTGCGTTTATGTGTGTCTGGGGACAGGTTTAAATATATATATATGCTGGATGTTTTACTGGTTTATGAACAAAAAAGTATTTAAATTAAATACATATATATATATATATATATCTATATATATATATATATATATCATATATAACATTCAATTAAAAAGCGAAAGGTTACAAGGACATTATAGTTAGGTTCTGAATTTACTTGTACAAAACCTTACATATTCACCCATAATGGTTAACGTAATTTAAATTTACTATAACTCATGCCCTAGGGTAACTATAACTCTCTCCCTTGCCATGCACAGTTTTTTATGAATAATTTTACAACAAATGTTACAGTGATATTATCAATGATGTTATCAAAGATGTCAAGAGCGCTGTAATATCTGGGGTAGTTTGCAGTCCATGGTGAGGGCGCAAGTTATAGGTACCATAGGGCACGAGTTATAATTACTTGATTGATTGATTTCAGCTTTATTTTGGCAAAAAATGCCCTAAAAGCACATTAAGTACAAGATCTTCAGTATAAAAGGCAATTAAGAACGGACTTCAACGGCTGCTTAACCAACTTGCATCTTAAACTTCTGTGAATCAATTGGAAGTTAATTTGCTCAAAACAAAAGTGGTCTGCTTTGGGAGGAAAAAACATTCGGGCTTTAGTTGGTATTATAGAAGTTTTAAACTTGTTTCCGATCAGTCTTACAAATATTTTGGGGTACACTTTGATTTCAGGGGCAGCTTTGATAAAGATAAGAAGGAAATTGAGCTCAAAGCTGGGGCACTGCAGGTCACGTTTTCTAAATTAGCTAAAGTTTTAAAGGGGCCAACCCTCCTTGCCTTAATGGAAGGTATGAGAGCAAAGATGATCCCTTCGCTAGCCTATGGCCAAGAAATTTTGATGGGTAAAGGCTCCTGCCTATTAAATAGGCTGGTCAATAAAATCTACAAAAGAGTCTTTCACGTTCTGTGCTTGGCTTCACCCTCGCAGGTACGGCTGGAATTTGGGCTTCCGGATTTAGTGGCAGTTGGTGCTGGTGCTTTCTTGAAGCTTTGTTATACATTGTGTCAGTCCCCGGATGGTCACCTAGAGGCAGTCTTGTGGCAAGAAATTAGCAAGTCGAAATCAAAGGGTACTTATTCTTATTTCTTGGTTGAATGCAAACAGCGACCTAGATGCTGACGATCTTTGGGAAAGCAATCCTCCTACTCTCTGTTTAAACTAGATGTATAAAGGCTTATTCAACTGTATTAGCACCACTCTGACTGTTCCCTCCTCGCTCAACGGAAGTATGCCTGGGCAGCAATTTAATCCTTTAAGCCAGGTATGTCTTCTAGCTTTCTCTCCTGCTCTTACGGGTTTTGGTTGATAAAGGCCTTTATGGCCTTAAGGATGGGCGATTGTGGCTTTCTAAAACATTTAACCCAATGGCAGCTATCCTCTGGGGAAGGAGTGACATGCTGACCTTGTAGTAATGCAGATGAGACTATCGATTATGTGGTTTGCCTGTGCCCTGCTTTACTAAAGGAGTGTAGATTCTTGCTTCGGAGCAAATGGAACGAACTGGGAATTCGCTCCTGTCGACAGGCTATCATTCAGTCTTTGGACCCAGCCAATCCAACACTAAGGGCCTCATTCTGACCCTGGCGGTCCTAAACCGCCAGGGCCGTGGGCAACGGAAGCACTGCCAACAGGCTGGCGGTGCTCCAGTGCCCATTCTGACCGCGGCGGTAAAGCCGCGGTCAGAAAAGGGGATCCGGCGGTTTCCCGCCGGGATACCCCTGGCAGGGCTGAACCTCCATGGTGGCGCTGCTTGGGATTCCGACCCCCTTCCCGCCATCCTGTTTCTGGTGTCGTGGGGCCCCTGGGGGCCCCTGCACTGCCCATGCCACTGGCATGGGCAGTGCAGGGGCCCCCTAACAGGGCCCCAGCATGATTTTCACTGTCTGCATAGCAGACAGTGAAAATCGCGACGGGTGCAACTGCACCCGTCGCACCCCTGCAACACCGCCGGCTCCATTCCCGGCCTCTGTGTTGCAGGGCCTTTCCCGCTGGGCCGGTGGGCGCTCCTTTGGCGGGCGCCCGCCGGCCCAGTGGGAAAGCCAGAATGGCCTCCGCGGTCTTTTGACCTCGGAGCGGCCAAATGGCGGTGACCGCATGTCAGAATGACCGCCTAAATGTGTTATTGACTAAATTTATTAAAATTGCACAATCCAAATTTAGTGGCACTGCAAGCAATAAATAGCTATAATCGGAATATCTTCCACGCTCTTGCCACATAGCCCGTTATTGGTCAGGCCGTGGAGCTCCAGTGGCATATATTGTTATTTAATGTAATTACCATTTAACGCACTATGCCCTTTTAGTGCTGTGCCTTATGTTTTTTATCTTTTTATGTATTATGTGGGGTTCTGGGCTGGATGGTTTGTTTAATTTTTATATTTCAGGATTGTCTCACATTTTAGGCAGGAATGTTTTTTTTTTAATGTGTCATGCTTGTTTAAATCAAGGTTTGTGTTTTAGCATGAATTCTGTTTTTGATTGTATTTATTCTTGATTGCTTCTTTGCTCTCTTGTTTATTTGTATTGGATTTTATTATCTGTACAATAAATTATTCATTCAATTATTCATTCATTCATTTAATTAAAAAAGAAAAATAATATCCACAAAAATACTTAAAGAAGAGCTTGTCCAAAGTCATATTATAAAAGTTGCACAAAGTCTAAAATAGGAGTACGATTGTATATACAAAACATGATGAATAAATTTAAAAACAGTTACAAATACAGTTCTTCATAGAGAGAACAGCATGGGCCTTGTCATCCAAGCTGTATCTCATATTTCCAAAGTCAACATGTATCAAAGTGTTGTATTCATTTCACATGAGGGAGAGTTCCCAACCTACCATCTCACTTCAAGTCACAAGGCATGGGAATAAATTCAGTACAAGGTTCCTTAAAATCTAGTAGCTATATTCTCCCATTCAGTAAACATGTATGTATCCATAAATAATAAGACTGTGGATCAAGACACAATTGTAAGCTGCTTATGAAATGTATGCAGTAGTAGTCAGAGATTTGACTCTAATGTGCCAGATTGCCTCTAAGAACTTTGGCAACGCGCATGCTACAATCCCGCACAAACTAGTTCTACAAATCCTAAGGTCTGAATGCTGATCCCTGATACACAAGTATTTGCAAAGTGGCCTAATCCAACAAGCCCTCTGCTTTTTGTACATCGGCCAGTGGAATAGAACGTGGGCAATGTTCTCTTTGGTCTTACATCCCATCTGGGAAAGATCTGTTTGGCGTTCAGTTTGCTTCACTCTGGAAGTAAGGGTCCGTAGAGGTAGGGATCCCATTCTAAATCTGATATAAAGTACACATGCTAGGGGTGTTGTAATCATATCTAAATAATGCTCAAATTCATAATGGCACTTAGCTAATCAAAAACTATCCGGCAGACTAGTGGGTGGAACTGATGCTATCTCTGCTACTTGCAAGCTCACCCAGTATGCGTCCTTCAAAGTCTGTGTAGCACTCTTTGGGAGGTGAGAAGAATCTGACCAATACAGGCTAAGCCCAAGTTTAGAAAAGGTATTTTTACATATCTGCACCATGGAATTCTTTCAATTTGTGGGGTGGCTAGCACCACTCTTAGCCAAGTTCTATACGGGTCTAAAGAATCTATAGACCATATTCTGATCCAATACTGCAATGGCCTTATGGCAGCTATATCAGTAATAGAGTGTAAATTCAAGTCCATTTGAATAGGCAGTGTGGGGGAGCTAGGAGGTATTTTTAGCAAGCCTTTTATGAAACAATTCTCAGCTTTCTCTAAATCTCTCTAAATCTTGTAATTTGCCATGTCCCCATAACTCTGCTCCATACAGGGCTCCCCCTCTTGCTTGACCTTTGTATATTTCCATTGCTGGTGTAATAGAAAAACTGGGAGATCTACTCGCAAATGTCAAGAAGCCCCCTGCTTTTTGTTTCCTGGACATAGTGCACTTTAAAAATTGGGTGGCCATTTATGAAAATCCTCCATCCTAACTACCAAATAGTCAAAGTCAGAAACTCTTTTTAAAATTTTACTATCCAGCGATATGGTTTTCTTCACTCTATGTTTTGTATCACCAGAAACCATGTATTTGGTCTTGCTAGCATTTATTTGTAAGCCGTGCTCCCTGCAAAACCCCGATAATTGCTCAAGGAGCCTAACAAGTCCTGGGGCAGTTTGCAATAGCAGCAAAGTGTCATCAGCAAACAATAGGCATGGGGTCTTTACCCCACCCACTTTGGGGGCATCATTTTCACAGTCATATAAGTAGGGGAAGCAAGCATTTATAAAGAGTAGAAAGCTTTGGGAGCTAACATACATCCCTGTCTCACCCCCTTCTCTAGTGGGAGTTCCCTAGTGAGTTCTCCATTCATTGGCCACCTTACTCCAGCTTAACTCTCAGAATATAACTCTTGGATCAGGTTTAGCAAAGGACCCATGAGTTCAGCCCTGCCGAGTATCTCCCATAATTTACCTCAGGGACCAAATCAGAGGTCCACAAAGGCAATAAAAAGTCTCCCAGTGTCCAGGTCGATTGTCTTCTGCCTAAAACCCTTCTGTGGGTTGCGTATGACATCATTTTCCTCTAATCAATCCCTAAGGCTACCCAGGACCTGGTAGGAAAATATCTTCTGCAAGTTGTCTAGGAGACTTATTGGACTATAGTTACCCGCAACTGACCTATCCCCTTTTATATGGATTGGGACAATTATTGCACCTTTCCAAGTATGGGGGGATTGCAAACCACCAAGACTGCATTGGACACACTGTTTATATAAGGGCCCCAGAATTTAAGGTCAGATTTGAACAAATCAGATGGTATTCCATCTAGACCAGGCACCTTTCCCAATTTTTGGACTGAGATAGCTATCTCAGTTTCCCTTAGGGTAAACTGTGTAAGCACACCTGCACCAGAAGTGACGAATACTTTTGCATTCTCTGTACCTACGGAAGGCACAGTCTCCTGTCTATAGAGTTCAGTGAAATAATGCATCCAATTATCAGCAGAAATATGGCAATCAAGGCTGGGATTTTCATTTTGCCTATTTTGTTACTTGAAATAACTAAAACGTGTACATTTCTAAGGTTTTGAACAAGTAAATTCAGAATCCAACTATGACGTTCCTGTAACCTTCGTTTTTAAAGTGAATTCCTATATTTTTACAATTTTAATTTCGAACTATAACATCCCTGTAACCTTTGTTTTTTTCAGTGAATTTCTATTTTTTTCAACATAAAGCAATTTTCATTACTATACATTAATTCAACCACCGTAGCGCACAGCCTTCGCCATGCTCAATCAGCATTGACTGCTAGGCCTGGCCTGTGGAAAGACCCTGTGGCCAACCCCTTGAGAGAATGAGAGAGAGAGCAATTTAGGCTTTGATTAATAATATACTTAAAATGAGATATTTCTGGACAAACTGAACAGAAAAATGTTTTTGTTGATTAAAAAGAGTGAGATCACCTTTAGTATGTAACTTAAATATTTATACTTGAAAAGAAACTAAAACAGGAAATGAACACAGACTCACCTAGAATAGAACCATTACCCTTTAGTTTGCATGACTGAGACATTAACCACTAGCCCAGAGATGACTCATTACTGTGCCATATTAAGACTTAACTATGACATTCAGTCCACAGATTTTGTGGGGAAAAAGACTTCAATGTTCCATCACTAGGAATGTTTAACAGTGAAAACACTAGAATATGAACCAACACACTGTCAAGCGACACTGGGATTTGAACCTTCAGCCTACTGAGTGACAGCACAAGACCTTGACCATTAGGCCAGAAGTGACGCTGTTCTCCTCTCCATCCAAATGTAATTATAACTTTCTTACCAAACATCTTGCTAGTCTGACTCTTTGAAGTCATTGTCTAGAGAGACGATTGCACTACGAATCTATCTCTCTCTTTCTTCCATCCCTTTATGGGATGGAAGAGAGAGAGTGACAGGCCCGCGGATGAACCTGAAGGCCCCTGTGGTCCTAGTTGGCTCTCCACATCCTGTGGGAGAAGACATTGCTCCCACAAGCAGGGAGCGTCTTTAAAATGTAGCTCCCTGCTTTATGGAGCAATGTTTCATCTGTTTCCTTACATGCATATTTGTGTGTAGGGAAACTTATGAAAACTTCACTTTCTGCAAATGAGACCTATTCAGAGAGGTTTAGCTTTGTCCAGACACAATGGAGCAACCAGTATCAGTCAAAACCATTCCCATTCATTCCAGGTTGGCTTGGATAACATTTTACCAACCCAAAGCTGTAATACTGTGCCTGGAGTGGTAAAAGGCTTTTGTCATTTTACAGCTCAGCTCAGTGGAAGGCACTGTGCTAATTCTATGCTTAAAGACTTTGGAATATGAATGGCAAAAGACTGTGGGCCTGATTTAGATATTGGCGGATGTATTACTCTGTGACAGCAGTGGCGGATATTCCGTCCTCTGAAATCTAAAAACCATGGAGCATAATGGGATTTAGATTTTGGTGGACAGGATATCTGTCACTGTTGTGACAGAGTAACCCATCGATCAATATCTAAACCATGTGTGTCTGGGAACAGGTTTAAATATATATATATGCTGGATGTTTTACTGGTTTATGAACAAAAAAGTATTTAAATTAAATACATATATATATATATATAGATATATATATATATATCTATATATATATATATATATATATATCATATATAACATTCAATTAAAAAGCGAAAGGTTACAAGGACATTATAGTTAGGTTCTGAATTTACTTGTACAAAACCTTACATATTCACCCATAATGGTTATCGTAATTTAAATTTACTATAACTCATGCCCTAGGGTAACTATAACTCTCTCCCTTGCCATGCACAGTTTTTTATGAATAATTTTACAACAAATGTTACAGTGATATTATCAATGATGTTATCAAAGATGTCATGAGCGCTGTAATATCTGGGGTAGTTCGCAGTCCATGGTGAGGGCGCAAGTTATAGGTACCATAGGGCACGAGTTATAATTACTTGATTGATTGATTTCAGCTTTATTTTGGCAAAAAATGCCCTAAAAGCACATTAAGCACAAGATCTTCAGTATAAAAGGCAATTAAGAACGGAATTCAACGGCTGCTTAACCAACTTGCATCTTAAACTTCTGTGAATCAATTGGAAGTTAATTTGCTCAAAACAAAAGTGGTCTGCTTTGGGAGGAAAAAACATTCGGGCTTTAGTTGGTATTATAGAAGTTTTAAACTTGTTTCCGATCAGTCTTACAAATATTTTGGGGTACACTTTGATTTCAGGGGCAGCTTTGTTAAAGATAAGAAGGAAATTGAGCTCAAAGCTGTGGCACTGCAGGTCACGTTTTCTAAGTTAGCTAAAGTTTTAAATGGGCCAACCCTCCTTGCCTTAATGGAAGGTATGAGAGCAACGATGATCCCTTCGCTAGCCTATGGCCAAGAAATTTTGATGGGTAAAGACTCCTGCCTATTAAATAGGCTGGTCAATAAAATCTACAAAAGAGTCTTTCACGTTCCGTGCTTGGCTTCACCCTCGCAGGTATGGCTGGAATTTGGGCTTCCGGATTTAGTGGCAGTTGGTGCTGGTGCTTTCTTGAAGCTTTGTTATACATTGTGTCAGGCCCCTGATGGTCACCTAGAGGCAGTCTTGTGGCAAGAAATTAGCAAGTCGAAATCAAAGGGTACTTATTCTTATTTCTTGGTTGAATGCAAACAGCGACCTAGATGCTGACGATCTTTGGGAAAGCAATCCTCCTACTCTCTGTTTAAACTAGATGTATAAAGGCTTATTCAACTGTATTAGCACCACTCTGACTGTTCCCTCCTCGCTCAACAGAAGTATGCCTGGGCAGTAATTCAATCCTTTAAGCCAGGTATGTCTTCTAGCTTTCTCTCCTGCTCTTACGGGTTTTGGTTGATAAAGGCCTTTATGGCCTTAAGGATGGGCGATTGTGGCTTTCTAAAACATTTAACCCAATGGCAGCTATCCTCTGGGGAAGGAGTGACATGCTGACCTTGTAGTAATGCAGATGAGACTATCGATTATGTGGTTTGCCTGTGCCCTGCTTTACTAAAGGAGTGTAGATTCTTGCTTCGGAGCAAATGGAACGAACTGGGAATTTGCTCCTGTCGACAGGCTATCATCCAGTCTTTGGACCCAGCCAATCCAACACTAAGGGCCTCATTCTGACCCTGGCGGTCCTAAACCGCCAGGGCAGCGGGCAACGGAAGCACCGCCAACAGGCTGGCGGTGCTTCAGTGCCCATTCTGACCGCGGCGGTAAAGCCGCGGTCAGAAAAGGGGATCCGGCGGTTTCCCGCCGGAATACCCCTGGCAGGGCTGAACCTCCATGGCGGCGCTGCTTGGGATTCCGACCCCCTTCCCGCCATCCTGTTTCTGGTGTCGTGGGGCCCCTGGGGGCCCCTGCACTGCCCATGCCACTGGCATGGGCAGTGCAGGGGCCCACTAACAGGGCCCCAGCATGATTTTCACTGTCTGCTAATCGCGACGGGTGCAACTGCACCCGTCGCACCCCTGCAACACCGCCGGCTCCATTCGGAGCCGGCCTCTGTGTTGCAGGGCCTTTCCCGCTGGGCCGGTGGGCGCTCCTTTGGCGGGCGCCCGCCGGCCCAGTGGGAAAGCCAGAATGGCCTCCGCGGTCTTTTGACCTCGGAGCAGCCAAATGGCAGTGACCGCATGTCAGAATGACCGCCTAAATGTGTTATTGACTAAATTTATTATAATTGCACAATCCAAATTTAGTGGCACTGCGAGCAATAAATAGCTATAATCGGAATATCTTCCACGCTCTTGCCACATTGCCCGTTATTGGTCAGGCCGTGGAGCTCCAGTGGCATATATTGTTATTTAATGTAATTACCATTTAACGCACTATGCACTTTTAGTGCTGTGCCTTATGTTTTTTATCTTTTTATGTATTATGTGGGGTTCTGGGCTGCATGGTTTGTTTAATTTTTATATTTCAGGATTGTCTCACATTTTAGGCAGGAATGTTTTTTTTTTAATGTGTCATGCTTGTTTAAATCAAGGTTTGTGTTTTAGCATGAATTCTGTTTTTGATTGTATTTATTCTTGATTGCTTCTTTGCTCTCTTGTTTATTTGTATTGGATTTTATTATCTGTACAATAAATTATTCATTCAATTATTCATTCATTCATTTAATTAAAAAAGAAAAATAATATTCACAAAAATACTTAAAGAAGAGCTTGTCCAAAGTCATATTATAAAAGTTGCACAAAGTCTAAAATAGGAGTACGATTGTATATACAAAACATGATGAATAAATTTAAAAACAGTTACAAATACAGTTCTTCATAGAGAGAACAGCATGGGCCTTGTCATCCAAGCTGTATCTCATATTTCCAAAGTCAACATGTATCAAAGTGTTGTATTCATTTCACATGAGGGCGAGTTCCCAACCTACCATCTCACTTCAAGTCACAAGGCATGGGAATAAATTCAGTACAAGGTTCCTTAAAATCTAGTAGCTATATTCTCCCATTCAGTAAACATGTATGTATCCATAAATAATAAGACTGTGGATCAAGACACAATTGTAAGCTGCTTATGAAATGTATGCAGTAGTAGTCAGAGATTTGACTCTAATGTGCCAGATTGCCTCTAAGAACTTTGGCAACGCGCATGCTACAATCCCGCACGGACTAGTTCTACAAATCCTAAGGTCTGAATGCTGATCCCTGACACACAAGGATTTGCAAAGTGGCCTAATCCAACAAGCCCTCTGCTTTTTGTACATTGGCCAGTGGAATAGAACGTGGGCAATGTTCTCTTTGGTCTTACATCCCATCGGGGAAAGATCTGTTTGGCGTTCAGTTTGCTTCCATCTGGAAGTAAGGGCCCGTAGAGGTAGGGATCCCATTCTAAATCTGATATAAAGTACACATGCTAGGGGTGTTGTAATCATATCTAAATAATGCTCAAATTCATAATGGCACTTAGCTAATCAAAAACTATCCGGCAGACTAGTGGGTGGAACTGATGCTATCTCTGCTACTTGCAAGCTCACCCAGTATGCGTCCTTCAAAGTCTGTGTAGCACTCTTTGGGAGGTGAGAAGAATCTGACCAATACAGGCTAAGCCCAAGTTTAGAAAAGGTATTTTTACATATCTGCACCATGGAATTCTTTCAATGTGTGGGGTGGCTAGCACCACTCTTGGCCATGTTCTATACGGGTCTAAAGAATCTATAGACCATATTCTGATCCAATACTGCAATGGCCTTATGGCAGCTATATCAGTAATAGAGTGTAAATTCAAGTCCATTTGAATAGGCAGTGTGGGGGAGCTAGGAGGGATTTTTAGCAAGCCCTTTATGAAACAATTCTCAGCTTCCTCTAAATCTCTCTAAATCTTGTAATTTGCCATGTCCCCATAACTCTGCTCCATACAGGGCTCCCCCTCTTGCTTGACCTTTGTATATTTCCATTGCTGGTGTAATAGAAAAACTGGGAGATCTACTCGCAAATGTCAAGAAGCCCCCTGCTTTTTGTTTCCTGGACATAGTGCACTTTAAAAATTGGGTGGCCATTTATGAAAATCCTCCATCCTAACTACCAAATAGTCAAAGTCAGAAACTCTTTTTAAAATTTTACTATCCAGCGATATGGTTTTCTTCACTCTATGTTTTGTATCACCAGAAACCATGTATTTGGTCTTGCTAGCATTTATTTGTAAGCCGTGCTCCCTGCAAAACCCCGATAATTGCTCAAGGAGCCTAACAAGTCCTGGGGCAGTTTGCAATAGCAGCAAAGTGTCATCAGCAAACAATAGGCATGGGGTCTTTACCCCACCCAGTTTGGGGGCATCATTTTCACAGTCATATAAGTAGGGGAAGCAAGCATTTATAAAGAGTAGAAAGCTTTGGGAGATAACATACATCCCTGTCTCACCCCCTTCTCTAGTGGGAGTTCCCTAGTGAGTTCTCCATTCATTGGCCACCTTACTCCAGCTTAACTCTCAGAATATAACTCTTGGATCAGGTTTAGCAAAGGACCCATGAGTTCAGCCCTGCCGAGTATCTCCCATAATTTACCTCAGGGACCAAATCAGAGGTCCACAAAGGCAATAAAAAGTCTCCCAGTGTCCAGGTCGATTGTCTTCTGCCTAAAACCCTTCTGTGGGTCGCGTATGACATTGTTTTCCTCTAATCAATCCCTAAGGCTACCCAGGACCTGGTAGGAAAATATCTTCTGCAAGTTGTCTAGGAGACTTATTGGACTATAGTTACCCGCAACTGACCTATCCCCTTTTATATGGATTGGGACAATTATTGCACCTTTCCAAGTATGGGGGGATTGCAAACCACCAAGACTGCATTGGACACACTTTTTATATAAGGGCCCCAGAATTTAAGGTCAGATTTGAACAAATCAGATGGTATTCCATCTAGACCAGGCACCTTTCCCAATTTTTGGACTGTGATAGCTATCTCAGTTTCCCTTAGGGTAAACTGTGTAAGCACACCTGCACCAGAAGTGACGAATACTTTTGCATTCTCTGTACCTACGGAAGGCACAGTCTCCTGTCTATAGAGTTCAGTGAAATAATGCATCCAATTATCAGCAGAAATATGGCAATCAAGGCTGGGATTTTCATTTTGCCTATTTTGTTACTTGAAATAACTAAAACGTGTACATTTCTAAGGTTTTGAACAAGTAAATTCAGAATCCAACTATGACGTTCCTGTAACCTTCGTTTTTAAAGTGAATTCCTATATTTTTACAATTATATTTTCGAACTATAACATCCCTGTAACCTTTGTTTTTTTCAGTGAATTTCTATTTTTTTCAACATAAAGCAATTTTCATTACTATACATTAATTCAACCACCATGGCGCACAGCCTTCGCCATGCTCAATCAGCATTGACTGCTAGGCCTGGCCTGTGGAAAGACCCTGTGGCCAACCCCTTGAGAGATTGAGAGAGAGAGCAATTTAGGCTTTGATTAATAATATACTTAAAATGAGATATTTCTGGACAAACTGAACAGAATTTTTTTTTGTTGATTAAAAAGAGTGAGATCACCTTTAGTATGTAACTTAAATATTTATACTTGAAAAGAAACTAAAACAGGAAATGACCACAGACTCACCTAGAATAGAACCATTACCCTTTAGTTTGCATGAGTGAGACATTAACCACTAGCCCAGAGATGACTCATTACTGTGCAATATTAAGACTTAACTATGACATTCAGTCCACAGATTTTGTGGGGAAAAAGACTTCAATGTTCCATCACTAGGAATGTTTAGCAGTGAAAACACTAGAATATGAACCAACACACTGTCAAGCGATACTGGGATTTGAACCTTCAGCCTACTGAGTGACAGCACAAGACCTTGACCATTAGGCCAGAAGTGACGCTGTTCTCCTCTCCATCCAAATGTAATTATAACTTTCTTACCAAACATCTTGCTAGTCTGACTCTTTGAAGTCATTGTCTAGAGAGACGATTGCACTACGAATCTATCTCTCTCTTTCTTCCATCCCTTTATGGGATGGAAGAGAGAGAGTGACAGGCCCGCGGAGGAACCTGAAGGCCCCTGTGGTCCTAGTTGGCTCTCCACATCCTGTGGGAGAAGACATTGCTCCTACAAGCAGGGATCGTCTTTAAAATGTAGCTCCCTGCTTTATGGAGCAATGTTTCATCTGTTTCCTTACATGCATATTTGTGTGTAGGGAAACTGATGAAAACTTCACTTTCTGCAAATGAGACCTATTCAGAGAGGTTTAGCTTTGTCCAGACACAATGGAGCAACCAGTATCAGTCAAAACCATTCCCATTCATTCCAGGTTGGCTTGGATAACATTTTACCAACCCAAAGCTGTAATACTGTGCCTGGAGTGGTAAAAGGCTTTTGTCATTTTACAGCTCAGCTCAGTGGAAGGCACTGTGCTAATTCTATGCTTAAAGACTTTGGTGTATGAATGGCAAAAGACTGTGGGCCTGATTTAGATATTGGCGGATGTGTTACTCTGTGACAGCAGTGGCGGATATTCCGTCCTCTGAAATCTAAAAACCATAGAGCATAATGGGATTTAGATTTTGGTGGACAGGATATCTGTCACTGTTGTGACAGAGTAACCCATCGATCAATATCTAAACCATGTGTGTCTGGGAACAGGTTTAAATATATATATATGCTGGATGTTTTACTGGTTTATGAACAAAAAAGTATTTAAATTAAATACATATATATATATATATATATATATATATATATATATATATCATATATAACATTCATTTAAAAAGCGAAAGGTTACAAGGACATTATAGTTAGGTTCTGAATTTACTTGTACAAAACCTTACATATTCACCCATAATGGTTATCGTAATTTAAATTTACTATAACTCATGCCCTAGGGTAACTATAACTCTCTCCCTTGCCATGCAGAGTTTTTTATGAATAATTTTACAACAAATGTTACAGTGATATTATCAATGCTGTTATCAAAGATGTCATGAGCGCTGTAATATCTGGGGTAGTTCGCAGTCCATGGTGAGGGCGCAAGATATAGGTACCATAGGGCACGAGTTATAATTACTTGATTGATTGATTTCAGCTTTATTTTGGCAAAAAATGCCCTAAAAGCACATTAAGCACAAGATCTTCAGTATAAAAGGCAATTAAGAACGGACTTCAACGGCTGCTTAACCAACTTGCATCTTAAACTTCTGTGAATCAATTGGAAGTTAATTTGCTCAAAACAAAAGTGGTCTGCTTTGGGAGGAAAAAACATTCGGGCTTTAGTTGGTATTATAGAAGTTTTAAACTTGTTTCCGATCAGTCTTACAAATATTTTGGGGTACACTTTGATTTCAGGGGCAGCTTTGTTAAAGATAAGAAGGAAATTGAGCTCAAAGCTGTGGCACTGCAGGTCACGTTTTCTAAATTAGCTAAAGTTTTAAAGGGGCCAACCCTCCTTGCCTTAATGGAAGGTATGAGAGCAAAGATTATCCCTTCGCTAGCCTATGGCCAAGAAATGTTGATGGGTAAAGGCTCCTGCCTATTAAATAGGCTGGTCAATAAAATCTACAAAAGAGTCTTTCACGTTCCGTGCTTGGCTTCACCCTCGCAGGTACGGCTGGAATTTGGGCTTCCGGATTTAGTGGCAGTTGGTGCTGGTGCTTTCTTGAAGCTTTGTTATACATTGTGTCAGGCCCCGGATGGTCACCTAGAGGCAGTCTTGTGGCAAGAAATTAGCAAGTCGAAATCAAAGGGTACTTATTCTTATTTCTTGGTTGAATGCAAACAGCGACCTAGATGCTGACGATCTTTGGGAAAGCAATCCTCCTACTCTCTGTTTAAACTAGATGTATAAAGGCTTATTCAACTGTATTAGCACCACTCTGACTGTTCCCTCCTCGCTCAACTTGCCTGGGCAGTAATTCAATTCTTTAAGCCAGGTATGTCTTCTAGCTTTCTCTCCTGCTCTTACGGGTTTTGGTTGATAAAGGCCTTTATGGCCTTAAGGATGGGCGATTGTGGCTTTCTAAAACATTTAACCCAATGGCAGCTATCCTCTGGGGAAGGAGTGACATGCTGACCTTGTAGTAATGCAGATGAGACTATTGATTATGTGGTTTGCCTGTGCCCTGCTTTACTAAAGGAGTGTAGATTCTTGCTTCGGAGCAAATGGAACGAACTGGGAATTCGCTCCTGTCGACAGGCTATCATCCAGTCTTTGGACCCAGCCAATCCAACACAAAGGGCCTCATTCTGACCCTGGCGGTCCTAAAACGCCAGGGCCGCGGGCAACGGAAGCACCGCCAACAGGCTGGCGGTGCTTCAGTGCCCATTCTGACCGCGGCGGTAAAGCCGCGGTCAGAAAAGGGGATCCGGCGGTTTCCCGCCGGAATACCCCTGGCAGGGCTGAACCTCCATGGTGGCGCTGCTTGGGATTCCGACCCCCTTCCCGCCATCCTGTTTCTGGTGTCGTGGGGCCCCTGGGGGCCACTGCACTGCCCATGCCACTGGCATGGGCAGTGCAGGGGCCCCCTAACAGGGCCCCAGCATGATTTTCACTGTCTGCATAGCAGACAGTGAAAATCGCGACGGGTGCAACTGCACCCGTCGCACCCCTGCAACACCGCCGGCTCCATTCGGAGCCGGCCTCTGTGTTGCAGGGCCTTTCCCGCTGGGCCGGTGGGCGCTCCTTTGGCGGGCGCCCGCCGGCCCAGTGGGAAAGCCAGAATGGCCTCCGCGGTCTTTTGACCTCGGAGCGGCCAAATGGCGGTGACCGCATGTCAGAATGACCGCCTAAATGTGTTAGTGACTAAATTTATTAAAATTGCACAATCCAAATTTAGTGGCACTGCGAGCAATAAATAGCTATAATCAGAATATCTTCCACGCTCTTGCCACATTGCCCGTTATTGGTCAGGCCGTGGAGCTCCAGTGGCATATATTGTTATTTAATGTAATTACCATTTAACGCACTATGCACTTTTAGTGCTGTGCCTTATGTTTTTTATCTTTTTATGTATTATGTGGGGTTCTGGGCTGGATGGTTTGTTTAATTTTTATATTTCAGGATTGTCTCACATTTTAGGCCTGAATGTTTTTTTTTTTTATGTGTCATGCTTGTTTAAATCAAGGTTTGTGCTTTAGCATGAATTCTGTTTTTGATTGTATTTATTCTTGATTGCTTCTTTGCTCTCTTGTTTATTTGTATTGGATTTTATTATCTGTACAATAAAGTATTCATTCAATTATTCATTCATTCATTTAATTAAAAAAGAAAAATAATATTCACAAAAATACTTAAAGAAGAGCTTGTCCAAAGTCATATTATAAAAGTTGCACAAAGTATAAAATAGGAGTACGATTGTATATACAAAACATGATGAATACATTTAAAAACAGTTACAAATACAGTTCTTCATAGCGAGAACAGCATGGGCCTTGTCATCCAAGCTGTATCTCATATTTCCAAAGTCAACATGTATCAAAGTGTTGTATTCATTTCACATGAGGGAGAGTTCCCAACCTACCATCTCACTTCAAGTCACAAAGCATGGGAATAAATTCAGTACAAGGTTCCTTAAAATCTAGTAGCTATATTCTCCCATTCAGTAAACATGTATGTATCCATAAATAATAAGACTGTGGATCAAGACACAATTGTAAGCTGCTTATGAAATGTATGCAGTAGTAGTCAGAGATTTGACTCTAATGTACCAGATTGCCTCTAAGAACTTTGGCAACGCGCATGCTACAATCCCGCACGGACTAGTTCTACAAATCCTAAGGTCTGAATGCTGATCCCTGATACACAAGTATTTGCAAAGTGGCCTAATCCAACAAGCCCTCTGCTTTTTGTACATCGGCCAGTGGAATAGAACGTGGGCAATGTTCTCTTTGGTCTTACATCCCATCGGGGAAAGATCTGTTTGGCGTTCAGTTTGCTTCCATCTGGAAGTAAGGGCCCGTAGAGGTAGGGATCCCATTCTAAATCTGATATAAAGTACACATGCTAGGGGTGTTGTAATCATATCTAAATAATGCTCAAATTCATAGTGGCACTTAGCTAATCAAAAACTATCCGGCAGACTAGTGGGTGGAACTGATGCTATCTCTGCTACTTGCAAGCTCACCCAGTATGCGTCCTTCAAAGTCTGTGTAGCACTCTTTGGGAGGTGAGAAGAATCTGACCAATACAGGCTAAGCCCAAGTTTAGAAAAGGTATTTTTACATATCTGCACCATGGAATTCTTTCAATTTGGGGGTGGCTAGCACCACTCTTAGCCATGTTCTATACGGGTCTAAAGAATCTATAGACCATATTCTGATCCAATACTGCAATGGCCTTATGGCAGCTATATCAGTAATAGAGTGTAAATTCAAGTCCATTTGAATAGGCAGTGTGGGGGAACTAGGAGGGATTTTTAGCAAGCCCTTTATGAAACAATTCTCAGCTTTCTCTAAATCTTGTAATTTGCCATGTTCCCATAACTCTGCTCCATACAGGGCTCCCCCTCTTGCTTGACCTTTGTATATTTCCATTGCTGGTGTAATAGAAAAACTGGGAGATCTACTCGCAAATGTCAAGAAGCACCCTGCTTTTTGTTTCCTGGAAATAGTGCACTTTAAAAATTGGGTGGCCATTTATGAAAATCCTCCATCCTAACTACCAAATAGTCAAAGTCAGAAACTCTTTTTAAAATTTTACTATCCAGCGATATGGTTTTCTTCACTCTATGTTTTGTATCACCAGAAACCATGTATTTGGTCTTGCTAGCATTTATTTGTAAGCCGTGCTCCCTGCAAAACCCCGATAATTCCTCAAGGAGCCTAACAAGTCCTGGGGCAGTTTGCAATAGCAGCAAAGTGTCATCAGCAAACAATAGGCATGGGGTCTTTACCCCACCCAGTTTGGGGGCATCATTTTCACAGTCATATAAGTAGGGGAAGCAAGCATTTATAAAGAGTAGAAAGCTTTGGGAGATAACATACATCCCTGTCTCACCCCCTTCTCTAGTGGGAGTTCCCTAGTGAGTTCTCCATTCATTGGCCACCTTACTCCAGCTTAACTCTCAGAATATAACTCTTGGATCAGGTTTAGCAAAGGACCCATGAGTTCAGCCCTGCCGAGTATCTCCCATAATTTACCTCAGGGACCAAATCAGAGGTCCACAAAGGCAATAAAAAGTCTCCCAGTGTCCAGGTCGATTGTCTTCTGCCTAAAACCCTTCTGTGGGTTGCGTATGACATCATTTTCCTCTAATCAATCCCTAAGGCTACCCAGGACCTGGTAGGAAAATATCTTCTGCAAGTTGTCTAGGAGACTTATTGGACTATAGTTACCCGCAACTGACTTATCCCCTTTTATATGGATTGGGACAATTATTGCACCTTTCCAAGTATGGGGGGATTGCAAACCACCAAGACTGCATTGGACACACTGTTTATATAAGGGCCCCAGAATTTAAGGTCAGATTTGAACAAATCAGATGGTATTCCATCTAGACCAGGCACCTTTCCCAATTTTTGGACTGTGATAGCTATCTCAGTTTCCCTTAGGGTAAACTGTGTAAGCACACCTGCACCAGAAGTGACGAATACTTTTGCATTCTCTGTACCTACGGAAGGCACAGTCTCCTGTCTATAGAGTTCAGTGAAATAATGCATCCAATTATCAGCAGAAATATGGCAATCAAGGCTGGGATTTTCATTTTGCCTATTTTGTTACTTGAAATAACTAAAACGTGTACATTTCTAAGGTATTGAACAAGTAAATTCAGAATCCAACTATGACGTTCCTGTAACCTTCGTTTTTAAAGTGAATTCCTATATTTTTACAATTTTAATTTCGAACTATAACATCCCTGTAACCTTTGTTTTTTTCAGTGAATTTCTATTTTTTTCAACATAAAGCAATTTTCATTACTATACATTAATTCAACCACTGTGGCGCACAGCCTTCGCCATGCTCAATCAGCATTGACTGCTAGGCCTGGCCTGTGGAATGACCCTGTGGCCAACCCCTTGAGAGATTGAGAGAGAGAGCAATTTAGGCTTTGATTAATAATATACTTAAAATGAGATATTTCTGGACAAACTGAACAGAAAAATGTTTTTGTTGATTAAAAAGAGTGAGATCACCATTAGTATGTAACTTAAATATTTATACTTGAAAAGAAACTAAAACAGGAAATTACCACAGACTCACCTAGAATAGAACCATTACCCTTTAGTTTGCATGACTGAGACATTAACCACTAGCCCAGAGATGACTCATTACTGTGTAATATTAAGACTTAACTATGACATTCAGTCCACAGATTTTGTGGGGAAAAAGACTTCAATGTTCCATCACTAGGAATGTTTAACAGTGAAAACACTAGAATATAAACCAACACACTGTCAAGCGACACTGGGATTTGAACCTTCAGCCTACTGAGTGACAGCACAAGACCTTGACCATTAGGCCAGAAGTGACGCTGTTCTCCTCTCCATCCAAATGTAATTATAACTTTCTTACCAAACATCTTGCTAGTCTGACTCTTTGAAGTCATTGTCTAGAGAGACGATTGCACTACAAATCTATCTCTCTCTTTCTTCCATCCCTTTATGGGATGGAAGAGAGAGAGTGACAGGCCCGCGGAGGAACCTGAAGACCCCTGTGGTCCTAGTTGGCTCTCCACATCCTGTGGGAGAAGACATTGCTCCTACAAGCAGGGAGCGTCTTTAAAATGTAGCTCCCTGCTTTATGGAGCAATGTTTCATCTGTTTCCTTACATGCATATTTGTGTGTAGGGAAACTTATGAAAACTTCACTTTCTGCAAATGAGACCTATTCAGAGAGGTTTAGCTTTGTCCAGACACAATGGAGCAACCAGTATCAGTCAAAACCATTCCCATTCATTCCAGGTTGGCTTGGATAACATTTTACCAACCCAAAGCTGTAATACTGTGCCTGGAGTGGTAAAAGGCTTTTGTCATTTTACAGCTCAGCTCAGTGGAAGGCACTGTGCTAATTCTATGCTTAAAGACTTTGGTGTATGAATGGCAAAAGACTGTGGGCCTGATTTAGATATTGGCGGATGTGTTACTCTGTGACAGCAGTGGCGGATATTCCGTCCTCTGAAATCTAAAAACCATAGAGCATAATGGGATTTAGATTTTGGTGGACAGGATATCTGTCACTGTTGTGACAGAGTAACCCATCGATCAATATCTAAACCAGGCCCTTTGTCACTTTTTAGCTTGACTTGGATGGCACTGTGCTAATCCTATTCTTACAAATTTTGCTAGAAAAACAGACATTTGAGTTGAGCAAATTTAGAGTGTCTCTAGTGTTGGTGGGTGCTCTATTCAGGAGCTGCTCTCCACCTAAACCTAAGAACTACTGAGATTTCTCTGCTTCTTTATTGCATAATTTATAAAGCACTGTAAGCCTGAAAGTCTAAATTGTTCTCATATTCATCTATATAATTATATGTATACGTATATATCTATATATGTCTGTCTAGCTATATCTATCTATGCATATATATATATATACACATTTAAAAAATGAAAGGTCACAGAGACATTATAGATAGGCTCTGAATTTACCAAAGAAATTCAACAGTTATAGTTAGAATTATTTCAAGAACCTATAACTCGCGCCCTCGCCATGCACAGTTTGTTTTTCAATAATTTGACTTTTAATGTTTAGTTGAAATTTTTATTGACATTTTGAAAGGTGTCATGAGTGCTGTAATATCTGCGGTAATAAGCAGTGCATGGCGAAGGCCCACACTATACTTTCATAGTTATAGTCCCTTGGTTCAAAACAAAGACCCCCTCCCTTAAGACCCAAATGAAAAAGTTATTTGCCAAGCACACCTTTATGGAAGCAAGTGACACAGAATTACTAAATCTCAAACAGGGTAACAAGGACCTCTTAACTTATGTTACCAATTTTATCAGACTGATTTCTAAGACACACTGGCCCAACGATAAACACACATCACTGTTCTATCAAGGTCTCCTAGATGACTTGGAAGATTTGTTATCTCAAATATTAGACCCTCTGGAGGAGGATCTATTAGTTAAACTTGATCATCGCTTAAGCAAGTGAAAAGGAGAAAAGTTTAAAGGTGATTCTACCCACTTTCTGGGAATGCGCACTGAAAAGAAAGATCACTCAAAAAGAAAAAAAACAGAATGGCAGTGAACCCAAGCGGATAGTAGGACTTAGTTCGCCTCTTTCTAATGAAGAGAAGGGCATGTGCCGTTCTCATAATCTGTATCTTTACTGTGGCAGGCAGGCCATTTTGTGCACAAATCTCCTGTTAGACCCAAGATCAAGGTCCCAGCAGTCAAAAAGACAGTGGCTTCAGTAAACACTGCCGGAAGAGAGAAACAGAAAAAGGCACACATGTCCCCTCCACACTCGTTCCCGGAGTCTGAGGCACAAAGGGAAGGGGGGAAAGGCATGTAAGAGAAGAGAAGGCCAGGGATGCAAGAGTACATCCACCGCCGAACACCCCGGAAATTGGAACCTGGACAGAAACACAGGAGGAATATACCTGGCACCAGACAGAAGCCCAAAAGAGACTGCAGAGCCTGCCGGCCCGGACAGTGTCCATCCCCCAGAGGTAAGCTGCAGATAAAGAGAGCAAGTGAGACACCCCCCACTGACACTTGAAATTTGAGAGCTGGCAGGGATTGAGAATCTCTCCCCAAAAGTGTGTTCATAGAGCTGTTTGCCACAGAGGTGACAGGTGAAAGAAGAACTATCTGAGTGTAAAAGAGATGTGAGGAAGAGTGCTAGAGAAGGTGCACCCAACTCCTTCCAGTCTGAGGAGCAGAGTGAGAGGAAAGGTGACCAGCACCCCTGGACTGAGAGAACATCCAAAGACACACCTCATCCCAACATGCTAGCATCTGGGGACATAATTTGGGGTGAGGGGTAGAAGAACCAGAAAAACCCATTGATCAGAGTCACTAGAGCCAGCCACCACTGCATCGATTGCCAAAAGAGGGGAGCACCAGTGTGACCAAGAAGGTGTAACCAAACATGTCCAGACACCACATGACTCTGTCCCAAGGAAAGCAACAGACTGTGCAATGTCAGACCCCATCATCAGGGAGACTGCTAGAGCTGCCAAGGAAGACACCTACACAGAGGAGAAGGAACAGCATTAAAAGCAGAGCCACAGGAACGCTGAGAAAGAGGAAACTGGGAACAGGAAAAGAAAGGAGGTTGCCAGGTCCAACCGCCAAACCACACAGGAAGACAGTGGGAGTGCACCTACTGTCTGGGAAGAAGTAAAAGTCCAAAATTGAAGAGCAAGCACTGGACTCAAACCCCCAAAATGGGTTACTAATTTTTGCTACAGAGCCAAAGCACCTCGTCAACAGCAGGTCAGACAATCCAGATACCAAACCTGTAACTCCATACTCAGCCCCAGAAGAATGAGGAAGGGCCAGGGTGACAGGAATCCTCTGGCAGGAGAGGGACAAACCATGCAGCAGGGATGAGCAAACCACACCACAAGATACAAAAAGCCAAGCATGCGGCACAAAGCAGCACATCCAAGAACAGTACCACTGCAACACTTCGTCATCGCAAAACTCAGTAATGCTGCGTGGGTATTGGCCGTACCGCAGCAGTCCCACTCCAACACCCAAACATAGGAACAGGCAACAGAAAGGCAACCACTCTAGGGCCCTTTTTTAACACAAATGACGCATATTACCACAAGCTAATGCCATTCCCTAGTGCCATCTGTGCGCCATATTTATAAAAATGATTCACAATGGCGCTAAGGAACGGTTAGTGTAAAAAAATGGTGCTAACCACTGCAACATGCCATAACAAAAAATTACGCTAATGCAGCAAACGTGGCGTTATCCTGTTTTGCAGCATGTTTTATTTATGCAAAACTGGATAACACCATATTTAACTGCATTAGCATTTAAAAAAACATGGGAGCAAGAAAAAATCATTTGGGAAGACAAGCTGGAGAAAGCAGGCCAGGAGAGACCCCTGGGAGATTCCAATCAGCCAAGTACCAGCTAGGAGGGTCCAGAAAAGTCCCAGGAGAAAGAGAAGAGGAAGTGGAAGTGTCACTTTAGTGAAAAGTAGCATGACATCTTAGTCAGAGAGGTGATGGAGCACCAACACCAGCTCTTCATCACTTCCAAATTGCCAATAGATAGGAGAGAGGCTTTATGGCAGGCAACAGTAAATAAAGTCAACAGCATGGCAGAGGTGAAGAGAACTGTCACTGATTGCAAGAAGTGCTGGCACGATTGCAATCGCAGAACTAAGGAGAAACTGGCCAGGAACCGAAAAGCAGCACTGCAGACCACAGGTGGAAGTCCCCCACCCCAAGAGGACCTGGATGAGCTGGAGGAGATGGTGGCAGCGGTCATCTCGGAGAAGCTGGTCACTGAAATTTCACAACAGACTACCAAAAACTACCACAAATGCAGGGCAAGTTGCAATGGGGGACTATCTGGAATCTCACAAATGGCAGAAGGGGAAGTCACATAGCACACACTCAATGCATGCTAAAGGGTCGCATCGGGACACATAGGGCCTCGCTTTTAGTGATGCTCTGGTGGCCCAATGCATTACAACATATACACAACATGGTCTTAAGCCACTTGCTGCGTCTTCACACCACCTTGTAATCATGCAGCACATTGCCTGGAAGGGACATGCAAAAGTGTGACTGTGGCTGTGCCACAACAACACCCATTGCATATTGTATTTGCCCCGGATTCACGACAACACGTTCACCAGAGACTGTGATTGAAGTCACCAGGTGTGGTGTGAGGATGGCGCAATAAGGCAAAATGCTTTCCATCCTCCTCGAGTCATTGCCCTCTTCATGTGTGCTGCCACATAGAAATGCCACCTTGCCATAATAATTTGTTTAAGTGCTATAAGGACACCTGCCTGCATATAAACGATCTAGCCCCTTAATGCAGGCACTCTTGCATTATGGTGCAAGGATGCCTGCGATGGTGCAGGGAGAACAGGTCTGCGCAGGCACTGGGGGAACGCAGGGGTGTGCCATATTCCAGTAAACATGGCACATCCCTGCAATTCAAAAGTGGTGCAGCACCATGTGTTGGAAAATGGGTTATTGGTAAGGGCAGGTAAGTACCTACACTTAACAATAGGCCACTAACCTCCACTTAGGTCCAGTTAGGTCTCAGTAAATTAAACCCAGCTCAACCCTTGGTAGCTTGGCAAAGAGCGACAAGGCTTAACTTAGGAGACAAAGCTTAAAACATTCAAATATCACAAAACAGTAATTAAATAAAACACAGAGAACAGTTTAAAAATCCAAAATCAATTTATACAAATAGGACATATTTTAGCTTTAAAATACACCAAAATGAATAAAATCGGATAAGGGGAACTGGAGATGTGAATTTTTAAAGAATTAATGCTTTCTAGCGCAAAGAAACAAAAAGCGCCAATCTGGTCATCTGGTCGCATCTCAGTTTAAAGCTGACCGCGATGGAGCCCAGCACGGCTACAGCCCGCTGGAGGCCTCATTCAAAAGTTTACCTTAGGTCATTTTTCTGGAGATTTTCCTCAGCGGGACAAACCTGCCAGTCCAATCCAACCTCCTGGAACTCTTCCTCGGATACGCGTCGCGGGAGCCCTTGATGGAGATTTTTATTTTTGGACTTAGTCGTTTTTTCGAGGTAAAAATCCTTCAACTGGGGCAAACCTGAGTCTTTATCCGACGTCCTTGGAGCACTCTTCGGATACACTGCCTGGGAGGTCTGGGTCATATTCCTACGTTCGGACTTAGTCACTTTTTTTTAGATTTTCTTCACCGGGACGAACCTGCAAGTCAGGCCGGGTCGTGGTTGAGGCAAGCCGGCTAGAGTTGCCGTGGTAGGTCGGTCCCTCTATGGAGATTTTTACCAAAAGTTCTCCAAACTTCTGGATCTTCTTCCAGATGTTCTTTTAAAGTTCTTTTGAGGTCCACCGTTCACCCCAAGGTTCCAGAAGCTCTGAGCTGCTCCTTGAAGGTGCGGACCACAACTCCCAGAATGCACCTGGTGGAAACTCCTTTTTGGCCACTGGACAGTGGTCAGCTGGTTTGTTTCTTCAGGAATTGGTGCAAGGGACTCTGGTTAGCAAGTTTTCACCTGTAACAAACAGGGAGTCCCTCCTTGAACCAGTTGAAGCCAGGCAAAATCCTTCTTGTGGTGAAGCCCAAGTGTGCAGCTGGTGCAGTCCTCCAGAGTACAGTGTCCAGGTGCAGGCCGGGGGTCCAGCAGGCCAGTCCTTCTTCTTTTGTAGTTCTTCCTTCTTGGAATCTGATAGGGATCTGGTAGGGAACTGAGGTGTGGGTGCAGGTCTGCCAGTTTTATCTTTGCTCCTAGGTGAAAGACAGGGGGTCCTGGTTCTCCAATCAGGGGCAGGGTCCTTCCCCCTGTGATGACCACTTCCTGGGAAGTGTGGCAAAAATCAATCCCAGGGAGCAACATTCCTCAAAAAACCATCATGGCTGAAAGTGATTTTTGGAGGTTACATCTGGCTGAGCCTACCCACTGGTGTGGTTAAACATCCTAAACCCACCCCTCTCCTGCCCTCTCCTAATCTAATCAAGGGGGCACCTAATTGTCTGGGTTTGCAGGATGTGAGGGTGTTACTGGGTTGCTTCAAATATCCTTTCCTGCCTTTGAAGACCAGTTTGGCAGCCCTCCCCCCTTCCTGCTTCCCCATCTGCTGAGGGAAGATCTCCTCCCCCAGGCACACCTCTTTGTGTTGATCCAGGCCAATTCACACCTCATCAAGGCAGCCTGGCCAGGCTGCCAGAGGCTGGCCAATCAGAACAAAGTAGAAAAAACACTGCAGGGCTGAAGCTGGCAACTTTTCAGGTAAAGTTTAAAACTCCTTACCTGAACAGGTTATTTTAAATCCCACAACTTGAAGTTGTGGGATTTATTATAATTATAACAATTCATTTGATACCAAACTTGTGGTATCTGTTACTTAAGGGCACTTTTCAAATTTAAATAGAGTTTCCCCATTCTAGCCTATGGAGGCCATTCACTACAATGAGGGAAAACAAATGTGGCTGTTTTACCTCAGCAGGGCCTATAAAGCTATTTTTATAAGATCCCTGCTTATAGTTACATGGCACCCAGCCCTAGGGGCACATAGGGCACACCTTGGGGGTGACGTATATGTAAAAATAAGGTAATTTAAGGCTTTGGAACTACTTTTAATTCCAAAGTCCAATTTGCATGTAACTTTAATTTAAAAGCAGCCAGTAAGGCAGGCCTCCCTTAAAATGGCACAGGGCACCTCAGCAGTACATCTATGGGTGCACTACCTATGCTGGGGTCTCTAAACCTACATGCCCTACCATATTCTAGGGACTTATAGGTAGGTTGACTTAGTCAATTATAATTAGCCTTATTTGCATACTGATGTTACACAAAGCACAGGCCCTGGGACTGGTTAGCAGTACCCAGGACATCATCAGAGTCAGGAAAACACCAGCAAAAAGTGAAAAATGGGGGCAAAAACTTAGGGGGCCTCTACAATCAGCCCTGTTTACTCACACCATGCTACTAATATTGCTGCTGCACTGATCTGCACCACTTGAGAAAAAATCAGGGTATAAGTGTGCACCCTGTGGAACGCAACTCACACAGGATGGCCCAACAATAATTCTCACACACCTCCATGCACCATTTGGGAATGGCCACAAAAGTGATCTCGTACAACACATGGGGCATGTCTCTGATCATCATTTGTGCTGCTGTATAAGTAGGTAGCTTCAATGTCACCATTTAATAAGGTTATCTGTGCTGTGTGAATGGTTGGTGTTCTGCATAAAGGGACAGCTACATGCGTAAGAAATGGCACAAGTGGAATCAATGTTGCACTATGGGCACAATGTCACTAGCCCGTAATGCAACTGTACCATCATAGAAATAGGTGCCCATGTGGATCCAAGTTGGCCATTGCCCTTGTGCTACATCAAAAAAGTCTCAGAATGAATTAATTGATCCACATTGTACATCCTTACACCAATATATCCCTTTGGAAGGGAAGCTGTATGCAGGGAAATGTCCCAAATGTAGGGAGTGGCAAACTAATGGGGCACACAATCCATAATGGTTGCACTGTCTCATCCAATTAGCACATGTGTGGGGCCTGCTAAAGGCAGATGACAAAGTAAGACAAGCATTGTAAGCAGTAGATCTACCTGTGTTTGCTGCACCAGTGCCATCATTCATGATGCCAATGCAGTAAAGCACCAAAAGAGTGACAACACACATTACAATACTGTGGAAATGTCCACCATGGTTAATAGGAAAGTAACTGACATGCTACCGTGGTGTCAGGGGCAAGGGTAATGGGCCTGCAAGAAAGATGGTGGTGTGGGATCAATGCACAAAATACTTTGAAAAGTTGCCCCATGTGTGGTGCACAATGCAACACATATTTACAACTACAACCTGGGGTCTGTAACATGTCACTGTTCCTCCATTAGCAAGTAAATGATGAGCCATGTCAACAGACACTACAGTCAAAGATTGACATTTCACTATCTCACTGCAAAAGATGATGTCTTACCTCCTGCCGACCTGCCTGTCCTGGGTGTTACAGATGACATGGATGACCAGCTGCCGACAGTCAATGAAGAGACTAACCAGGATATCCTAGGTTCTCTCCAGACACCACCCCCAGTCACAGGGAGGACACACAGCATTGAGGGGGTCTCCACATGACCCACTCAGTTACCAACACACAGCACCAACCAGTCCTGCTACAACCCAGGACTCCGAGGCCCCAGTCATCACCTTCTAGAATACAGTGGTAGGAGTCCAGTAGGAGCTGGCCAAGCAGGTGTGGGTGTGGATGGAGACCATGGCAGACAGACTAGAGGGAGTGCAGAGGTGCCTCAGTACAAATAAGGACAGCTCAGCTGCCATCAGAGGTACCCATTGCCCACCACGTGGACTTCTGCAGTCCTTGGCTGATGGAGTTGCTGTCATGAGGCAGAGGCTTCAACAATTACCCCCCCCAAAGTGGCAGCAGCATGATAGACAACTGGCTGGGGGCTATACAAAATACCCTGGAGTCCATACAGCGGGAAGTGGCCTCCCTCAGGGAAAACATGGCTACCTACCACTGTGATGTTGCTGCGGTGTTGAGAAATCAGCAGTTCCTCCTTGCTGCAGTGATGCCTTATGTGTTCTCACAAATGGCAGCTGCTGGGACTTTTGACTCCTTATCTCTATATCCTGATGTATGAGTGGCCCCCTCAACTTCTATAACAGCACCATCCATGGCATAGGAGGCACCACACACATCAGAAGATGAACAGCAAGAAGGAACAGCATTCAGATTGAAAACAACACAGTAGCACCAGTCTGTGTCACATGGACAGTATCTCTTTAGTTCTATGCTTAAGATCATGCCAGTATTGTGACAGCTGGCAAAGTGCCCTCTTAACTCCTCATTCTCTGTTGTTATCTCAAACTGTTGTTATCTCTAATCCTACCTATGGTCAATTTGGACACCTCCTCACTAATTCACACTTCTCTTAACCATATCTCATGACATGTCCCTCACCCGCGGACTTTGAAGGTACAGCAAATTGCTCAGGATCTCTCATGGGGTCTGTGAAGTATACATTGTATTGCTTTGGAAAATACACTTGTAAATATATCTCCATATACACATGTCTCATGTCCACTTTTACTGTGATCTAGCAACTCATGCATTAGGTGACGCTTCATCAATGAGGACAGAATCTAATTACATGTGGCTTACTTTCAGACACAATGCCACACAGTAGGACTCAAAGATGAAAAAGGTGACTGATTGTGTTGTGGACTACAACCAACTTACATAGCCTTAAAAGTATGTAATGAACATATATTCATTCATGTTGACATATGGCATTATTGGGTCACAACCAAGTTTCTGGAATTTTCCCTGATAAGTGCACCAGTACTACTAATATGTGTGGAACAGAAGAGGACATTTTAGTCAGTGATGGGCAGATGTCAGTGTGTCAGGATACATACCTCAAATGAGTTCTATAAATACTTGCCACACTTTACAAGATGCCTTATGACAGACTTCAATGCTGACAGTTGGAGCTAAATACTTACCTGTCAAAGAATCTGTATACATACACAATGTGAATGTCAGGAACTGGGGAAGGAAATTTGTTTGAGTAGCTGATGTCATATTGCAGCCAATCTGACAGCTCCTTGGTCATAGGGGATACACATAGTCATACTCGTAAATTAATACAGAAAGCATACCCGAAGGCATTCCTCTAACTTGCCCAGTGAACAAATGAGAACACCCAGACACTCAATCAACATGGAGACCTAGTTGTGTAAAACTAAGAGGATTTATTGTAACATTAAAACAACACTGTATGAAAACCTAACCTAGACACTATCCTACACTAAACTAACCTATACTAACTTATCAAAACTTACCCATACAGTTGTCCACCCTACTCTAAATTTATCTTAAACATTTAATGCCACACACTAAACATTCTCCTCCATGCCCCTTAAGAGACAATATGCGGTAGGACTACATAAACTAAGGCTATACATATACATATTCTATATCCTAAACAAATATATATTTTGTACATTATATATATATATATATATATATATATATATATATATATATATATATATATATATATATATATTATAAGTATAGAACCCCATACAAAATCCTCACCCAACCCTAAAGCAAAAAACAATAATAAACTCCCAACCATACTTACTCTATCCTACAAATAACCTAATCTAATTAACTAAACTATCACTACCCACCTAAAACCCACTAAAACGATAACAATATACAAATGAAGAAGGGAAGGAACTGGGAGGCTGTGCATCTACATGTTTAGAGCTTCTTCAGTCTTTTATACAAAACGTGACCAACTGGCATTGTCCTTCTCAAGCTGGTCCAACCTTGACATTATGGAAGCCATGTCCCTCCTCATGTCTACCTCAAATGTTGAGGATGTAGCTGCTGCAGGTGACTGTTGCCATGGCTTACTAGGTTGGACCAGCTGAGGCCCCCTTGACCCCAGATGTTGTGCCTGATGTATCCTACACAGTGGCAGCCTGTACCAGAGATCCCCCATGTTGAAATGCAAGCAAAGCGCATGAAGACTTTTCATGACGATACCCCCTGGTCATCTTTTTGTACTCGGCCTAGACCTCCATGATGTGGCGGAAACGTCCTGCCCTCTTTTCAAAAGCACGCCTCTCTGCCGGGCCATAGTGGCAGCTGAAACATGAGATGAACATGGCATCAAATGCTGCATTGGTAGAAGAAACTTGCAATGTACGCAGCATCCTCCGATGACACATGCTGTCCACCATACATTCCACAACAATGTCAATCTCCAAATTAAGATTAAACTTCCTAACAGCCATCTATGATATCGTGTCACTGAGTTCACAGCTACCCATTGTTGACCATTAGGGCCCAGAGGTAAGTGGACTACTGCCTCCTTGTGCAATATTTGTGTTATCATTCTAGTGAGGATCAAGTGGTGCAACAAGTCCAAAATCCCTTTGCCATTGTCAAAAAGTGGTGCATTGCATGCCTTCAACCACTTTGACACCCCTTGCGCTACATCAAGCCTTGGCAAGGCATCATGGATGCATTGTGGGGTTCACCCGGTGGAGGGGGTTGGGGGAAGGAAAAAAGGCACCGGGAATTCAAAGGAATGCCAATGCATCATTCATGTGTCCTTGGGTTAACACCTGGAATGACTTTAGCTTGCGGGTACATTTTTTAACGCACAACTGCGCTAGTGCAGTTTTGCATCATTCTTCTTAAATCTGGGCCAAAACGTCCGATCCTGACCCTTGACAAAACATGCTACAGTCACCCTTATATCCCACTGTTATTCACATGCAAATAAGGATGTTGCAATGCAAATGCTGTACTTACCAACTGGTCCACCAATCCAAATCCCCACGTGATCCAGTAGCTCTTGCTCTAGTGCAATGAGGTCTGCCAACGGTGCCCAACGGTGTTTGATCTGGTCGTCGGTGCAAACAAATTCAAATATCTGCTGCCCACTGCAGAATTTATGCCTCTGTTTGGTAGCCCTGGATGACCCGGCCACACAAAGACAACATCATGAGGAGGTAATGTTTAACCAGCTAGATGAACCCTCCCAGTTCATCTCCACTCATCCTTTGTATTCTCCCTTTCCCAGACATCTGGCAGTTTTCCTTCACTGCAATTCTATCAGCCCCAAAAGAAATACAAAACTACTCCACCTAAACCCAAATACCCCAACAGACTATGCTATCCCAAGACAAACACCCCACAATCCAATAAAAATGACAGGACAAAAACACTACACAAGACTCAGAAAAATGACAAAATGCACAGGACAGCAATAGGACGCAGCACAAAAGTCTCAAAAACCACCACTTCCTGACCTGCACCATCTCCACACACCCTCTCACTATCACAGACAAAAAGACTGTAAAGTGAAAGTGAAAATGAAATAAATGTACCTTGAATGCAGCAAGGAAGTCCTGTGTCACCACTTCCTGGGCATGTGTGTCATGTTTTCTGATATGTGTTGTTTCTTTTGATGGTCATGCGTGGTTTTTTTCCCATTAAGCCTGACTTGACATGCAGGAGCCAGGCGTCATTTTGTTGATTAGACAAGTATGGAGTATTAACGTTTGCATTAAAAATGTTGACGAATGAGGGTCATGTGTGGTATTCCTTCCCAAAGGGCAAGGCCTGCCAATTTGTGATTGATTTGCAGGGGCCAGGCGTACTTTTTTGGAATAGCATAGTATGGAGTATTGCCGTTTGCATCAACATTTTTGGCAAATAACGGGAATGAGTGGATTTTGTTGGAAAGGCCAATAGTGCAACCAGATTCACATACCATGTCACAGGGGCTATGCATGTATGTAGTCAGTATGGTATGGCTACCGGTGTGTGCATGTGCCTTCATATTGTAACTGTAACATTGGAATGTGCTACCATATGTTTGTATGTGTGTGTGATGCATGCAATGACTAATACCGTTCGCATATGTGCATGAATTGATAGACTTTTCTCACATACATATTACCTCATGTGTACTGGGAGTGTACATATGTGATGTAACACATAACTGTTGGCCTACTACATTGTCATGTCTGATTTCCAAATGTAAGTTTGACAACAACACTTTAGATATGATGGGCAATGTCTAATACATGTTCATGCATGTGATACCCTTGACAAATGGTACTCAGAGGATGCAGTGGACTATGGCTGGGTTGATTTCATGTAACCCGGGGCAGTGTGAGTGCATGGGTGTCCACCCTGTGGTGTGTTGTATGGTTTAGGGTTCATGATGCTATCCTCCACATGTAACGTAATGGTTCCCCATGCATCTATGATGCAGAAGATGGTATACTCACATGTGTCAATGAAGGTTGGTATGCAACGTGTGTATGGAAAGACATCTGTATTGTAACGTGTAAAGAATGCCAAAGCGGTATGTGATGGGAAATGAAACCTCACAAATCTATCTTCCAGCATGGACATATGTTGGACATTGTTTAATGGCTGTGTAGTCATATCAGTGGCACCTATGTTTCCGTAAATGGGAACACCTCTGAAGGTCATTAAAGTCTATGTATGATCATGTGATACAAATACATTTTCATTAGTGGAAAGTAGACGTTTGTGTATACTCCAATACACAATACCAGGCCTGTACCATTGAAGTGGTACATGTGTACTGAGAAATCAGACATATGTGTGCAAGGCACAAAACAAGGTACATACAATCGACCACAAAATGTTTGTTATGACTGTTACATACAATGGGATACAACTGTGTAGCAGGGTTACAGTCAGGCAATGATGGCACCCTACTCATCATTGCTCCTGTGGGACTTTGCATGCCCACACAGACCCATGGTTGCATGTTTTGATGCAGGTTGACGGTGCTCCACTCAGCTCAGTCCACTGTGCACATGCATCAGGCCCCTGACTGTGTTAAGAATCAATGTAGTCTCAGCATGTGAGTTAGGGAGTGTTGGGCGGTTCTCTACCCTCATCATATTAGCTCTTCAGCGGTGCAATGCACAGTCCCCTACAGACAGACACCTGCACAAATGTAATCCCATGGCCTAGGATTTTTCATTTCCTTTGGGGTACTTGATGTCAGGCTTGTCCTATCATGTACAGGGGACTGGCTGCTAAAATGTGTAGGACATGTCTAATCATTTGGCATGGTCTGACACAAATGGTTATACATTGTTTTTATGTTCCATATGCAGCTTGGTTAGGGCATGTATCTCTAGTGTAACTTATTTATGTTTTCCGACCCAGGCGACAGATGATGTAATCTGTCATTGCCTTCTGTCAGAATAGTATGCAAAGAACAACTACATCTTTTTTGTTGTTGCAAACATGAATGGGTTATGTACAGACCTATCCTTTCTCTGTGAACATATGTCGGGTGATAACATGGTAACATTGTTGTGTTGCACAGTCAGTATTGGTCTATGTGTGTACTTTTTCCAACATTAATTGCATATCTTGTTTTGAATTGATTTGTTCCTACATTGCTGCCATTCTTTAGGCTGCTTTCATTTTTTACACATCTTCTATTGCAACATTGACCGGGCATACATGAACAGGATGCTACGTGTGACTTGTATGATTTGAAGATATACACATCTTCTACTACTGACTATGTGATAGTTTCCCTCCCATTTCCTAGCTTTGTTAGACTACATGACTTCCACACACACATTACAGTACACCAGCCACAGCACTTGTGTAGTGTCCAAGTGACCTCCCCATGTTGTATCTCCAAGTGTCTGAGGTAGTCTCTCAGCTTTTCTTCCACATCCTTTGTGTTATAAATGGGGTCCTTAGTTGGCAGTCAGATTACCCCCTGTCCAAGCAAGGACCCTCACTCTGGTCAGGGTAAGTCACACACAATCCAAATTATCCGGTGCCCACCCCCTGGTAGCTTATCACTGAGCAGTCAGGCTGAACTTAGAAGGCAAAGTGTAAAGTATTTGTGCAATAAATTATACAATACCACAGTATAATGCCACAAAAAACACCACACAGTGTTTAGAAAAATTCATAATATTTATCTGGATAAATGCAGATCAAACGATTAAAGATGAAATAAGCAAATGTAGGGATATCAATGAAAGTGATATCAAATGTCTTAGAGTTAAAATATCACTCTAAAAGCAATAAAAAGTGTCTTAAGTTCTCTTAGAAACATCAAGTGTCACTGGCAGGGCAAAGTACCTGGTTTGCATTAAAAAAACCTTGCAAGGGACCACAGGGGAGGAGATGCATGGAAAACGGTGAGCGTGCATCGGTTTCGCCCCTTCACACATGGACTTGAGTCGTTAATTTCCACGCGGGAAGACGTTGCATCAATTTTCTGTTGCGGACATGGATCCTCTTCGGTTTGCGGGGTTTTCGGACGCCCCCGGGATGATGCGTGGAATCCTGGGCTTGTGGAGCGAAGTCACAGGGGCTGTGCCGATTCCGGTAGGCGATGCAGGGAATATTCTTCTGCACCGCAGGTGCTGCTTCGATTCCTCTCAGGAAGCCGGGTGCCGTTGTTCTGAGTCGGCTTGCATGGATCCAGTAGGGCCGTGCATCAAAGTTCCGGTCGTGTCACTGACGCTGCATCGCTCTTCTGTCGCAAAGTCGGGCTGCGTCATTCCGGACTCGGCGTGCAGTGAATTTTTCACTGCAAGCAGGCTGTGTGTCATTCTTGGCAGGCGGTGCATCGAAGTTTTGCCGCACGGGGATTACAGCTGCAGGAGAGAACTCTTTTTGGTCCTGAGACTTCAGAGAACAGGAGGCAAGCTCTATCCAAGCCCTTGGAGAGCACTTCTGCAGCAAAGCAAGAGAGCAGCAACACAGCAGGGCAACAGCAAGGCAGCAGCCCTCTACAGAAAGCAGACAGGTGAGTCATGTAGGCAGCCAGGCAGTTCTTCTTGTCAGGGTGCAGGCTCTGGTTCAGGTTTCTTCTCCAGGAAGTGTCAGAGGTGGTAGGGCAAAGGCCCTGTTTTTATACCCAAATGTGACTTTGATGTGGGGGAGACTTCAAAGAGTGGCTTAGAAGTGCACCAGGTCCCCTTTCAGTTCAATCCTCCCTGCCAGGGTCCCAGTAGGGGGTGTGGCAGTCCTTTGTGTGAAAGCAGGCCCTCCACCCTCCCAGCCCAGAAAGACCCATTCAAGATGCAGAAGTATGCAATTGAGGCTGAGTATCCTGTGTTTGGGGTGTGTCTGAGTGAATGCACAAGAAGCACAGCCCCTGTCACTGTCACCATGAGTGTATCTTGTTAGTGTGTGAAATCATCTCAGCTATGAATTTTTGATTTGCCACATGCAACATATGTGTCTCCTTCTTCACCCATACTAATTAGTATGGTTGTGTGACATGTTTGGACATTTCTAGACTTACATGCACATCCCAAACTGGGTTGGCATTTGGAAGACATAGGCATTTTAGGGTATTGGTCCCAGTAAGTCACTTTCTCTTGGTCAGACATGTGAGTGTCGATGAGAGGTGTGTTATCATATGTGGTGTGTGATAGTATCATGCAGACTATACTGGGTTACCTTGCTGACCATATATCAGCCATTGTAGGTAACTGCAACCATTTCCGACCTAGGCCATACAGCGGTACATCAGTCTTCATATGTATTTCCAGATTAGCTGCAGGGATATGTCAAGACAACACAATTGTGTGACATGTGTGTTAGAATGTACATAGGAGGTGCTACAGACTTTGCCTACATGCCACCCATACATTCATGTGGTGGTGCATTCTCCCATTTTAGTGATCATTCGTGGCTATGGGGAATATGTGCGGAGAGTGGATCACCACCCATTGCTGCTTCACTTGTCTAGCGATCCTTAGCGCACTTCACAGCCAACATGTGTGTGCTATGTTTGAGGTAGAGCACACCATGTGGATGGGTTGTGGACAATAGCACTTACGGTACACAACTCCATTGATATATGGTGCAGGATTAGCCTCAAACTTTTGTCCCTAACCCTGAACAGTCCATGAAGGTCCATTTGTCACACGTGTTCAGTGCTGGCGTTACAGCTACCCGCATGAGATGTGACACAATTTAGTTCCTTATTTTCAAATACACCATATAGAAACAGCCCCTACCATATGTATGCCCCCTCTTGCATACATCTTGCCTGGCGTAACCATGATGTGGTGAAGGGGGTAGGATTTCACACTATGCCTACTTAGTGCCACTTCATTTTTCTGATGCACGGATCTAGACCTTCCAGAGCCACATGAGCCTGTCTTATGTGATGTTGATGTGTGGCATGGAGGTGGTAGACCCTCTTACATCACATCTTATGTTCCAACAATCTTTGTAAGTGTTGTGTTTTTTTCCTGCTCTCTGAGGTGTGAGCAACATTCCAAAGGTATATGTAGTAGAGAATGGGTACACCATGGACGATCTCATGCAAAGTGATTTAATGGTGATATTTACAAGGTGGTATTAGTTGTGCAGTGTCTAGGTGTAGAACATTTGTAACATTTGTTGTCTCCTGCGACCTCCAGCAGCATTATTTAGTTGTTCCCCCTCCACCTGTGCTGCACCGTCATCCTCCTACTCATTGGGACATCTACCAGTTCATCGCAGGGGACATGAGCCTGAATACATATGTTATGCAAGTTTGCACATACAATGATCTTCTTGCATACCAGGGTGGTGCATTGGTGCATACCACAGACTTCCTCCTGTCAGGTCCAGGCACCTGAACCTTGACTTCGGGAGCCCAAATGTCCTCTCCACCACACTTCATGTCCTTCTGTTCCCTTCATTGCATGCCCGCTCTTCCACCGTTGTCAGGTTGCCGAAAGGAGTCATCACTCATGGCTAGATGCCGTCACCTTGATCAGCTGCAAAGGAATGAAAGAACATGTGTCGGTCATGCATATTTGTGGTTTCGTATGTGCCATGGCAGATGTTAGTTTTAGGCAGAGTGGTGACTCAGACTTGCTTCTGGTATTGTGTATGTTTCTGGTTTGTTGAATGGTTGCATTGGTGTGTGGTGGTGAACATTACTGTTATGGGTTGTGGTTCGGGGACCTGGTGATTGTCAATTTGGACTGACAGTTTGACCATGTAAAATATGTGTTGTGTTGTCCATATTAGAGGCTGTGTCCTAATGTTAGTAGTACCTACCACCTCCTTGTACCACAATAGTGTCATGTGTATTGACGCTATGGTAGCCCTACAAGGCCAAACACAGGCCTCCATGTTACCATGTGGCACTACGCATGCAGTGTAACACTATGTGGCAGATTATGCCTGTGCCAGCCAACATGTGTACAAGGGTGAGATTCACACAATATGAGGATGTAGGAGGCTGGCCTGGTGTGTAGTGGATACCTATGGAACTTACACCCTATACCAGGTCAGTTATCCATTATTAGTGTAGTGTACGCAGTGTCTCGAAGCCAGGCTCTCTAGAGGTAGCTGTGGATGAGCAGCTAAGGCTTATCTAGGAGACATGCAAAGCTCATGGAATACCACTGTAGGCACACTGAGGCCCTGATTTATACTTTTTTGGGCAAAACTGCACTAACGCAGTTTTGCACCAAAACGTTTAGCACCGGCTTTCACCATTTCTGTGCACCAGCCTGGCATTATATTTATGGAGTGGTGCAAACCGGTGCAAGGGGTAGACAAGTGTGAAAAAAATGAAGTTAGTCCGGTGGGGCTGCCGGTATGGAAGAAGAGGGTTTTGCACCAAAAAATTATGTTAGGCAGGTTAGAGTAAAAAAAAATGACTCTAACCTGCCGAGAGTCATTTTCTGACGCAAAACCATCCATACCACATGACTCCTGTCTTAGAAAAGACAGGAGTCATGCCCACCACCCCAATGGACAGCACAGGGGAGATGGGTCCCCTGGGCTTGGCCATTGCACCCTGTGCCATGTATGGGGGCACATTTCACGGCCCCCTATGGAACTTTAAAAAATAAAATAAAATACTTACCTGTACTTACCTGGGATGGGGTCCCCCATCCTCTGCTGTCCCGCTGCTGTGAGTGGGAGTGTCCCTGTGGCTTTGGGAGGGCACCTGTGGGCTTATTCCATGGTGTTCCACCATGGAAATAGGTCCACAGGTCCCCTAATGCCTGCCCTGACACAGTGACCCCTCCTCCCTCCCATGCACCATTTTTGCACTGCAGTGTAAATATGGCGTGACGGTTAAGGCATAGAGTCATTTTTTTCACAGGTTTCCACGTCCAAAAAATGACTGTAAATTATAAATATGGAGTTAGTTTTGCACCGAATTAGAGTTTTAAAAAAAAGACGCGAATTTGGTGCAAACAGAGTATAAATATGCCCCTCAGTGTTACAAAAATAAAGGTACTTTATTTTGGTGACACAAATACCAAAAATACCATAGAGACTATACTCCCTTAGGAGGTAAGTAATACACAAATTATATACACTAATATGCAGAAATAGGCATAAATACAGTTAGAAAACAGTGCAATTAGTAAAAATCACAATAGTTAGAAATGGGCCTGTGGAGCACAAACCATATACTAAGAAAGTGGAATGAGAAAGTTGGTCCCCCGCCTAGGCAAGTGTAGTGTATAGAAGGGAGATGGGAGTACTAGAAAAGCCCAAAGGTAAGTACCACAACCCACCCCAGAGACCAGGAAAGCAGGAGTAAATCATAGTAACTTTCTCAGAACACATAGAAACGAAAAGAAGAATTATGCAAAACCCAGAAGAGACTGCACAACACCAACAGTGGATTCCTGGACAAGAAGATCTGTGGAAGAAGGGGGCCAAGTCCAAGAAATACAGAAGAGTCCAGGAAGGGCAGGAGCCCCTACCAACCCTCATGAAGGTGCAAAAGGTGAACCACCTGTGAAGAAGAAAAGTCAGCATTGCACCCAAGAATACAAAGTGGGGTTCTTGGAGGGTGCAAGTGATTTCCCACACCAGATGGAGGATTGCAGTCGGGTTTGTGTCATCGGAGTCTGCAAACAAGGCTTGGCACACGCAAAGCTCACGGTTAGCGGAAAATGACACTGCCGGGGAACAAGAAGGACCAGATGGACTCTACCCTGGAGGGGTAGTCGGAGGAGGCCCTCAGCAACATAGAGAGCCCACAGAAGACCAGGCAGCACACACAGGAGCCCCACATGATGGGGACACAAAAGTTGCAGAAGAGGCCCATACAGCACTATAAGAAAGGCTCCCACGCCACCGAAGAACCACTCAGAGAGCTGTGTATCACAGGAGGGAGTGCTAGGGGTTGGATCTTCAAGATGCATGAAGATCTTGGAAGAAGGATGCCAACAAGCCTTGGCAGTTGCAAAAGACATAGTGCAAGGGGGTACTGTCTTGCGTGGGAAGGCAAGGTCTTACCTCCACCAAAGTTGGATAGTTGGAAGAGAGGACTGTTGGGACCACTTCAGTCTACCACCCTTGATGCAGGATCCACACAGCTCAGCAGGTGAGGGGATACACGCAGCCAGTTGTCGTCACAATTGGTGCCTACAGAAGCAGGGGAGTGACTCCTTCACCCCAAGGGAAATTCCTTCTTCCATCTGATGCAGGTCCTCAGAGGATGCACAACTGGGGAAATGTTGCAATCGCTGGAAGGAGCCGGAGATGCAATGTGGCAGGAGGCATCTTGCTTCTTTGTTGCAGCTTGTAGTATCTTGAATAGTCCAGATCCAGTTTCTTTGGTCAGAAGTCAAAGTAGAGGATGCAGAGGATTCCTGCTGGAGTCTTGCAATCCGAATCTGAGGAACCACCCAGAGGAGAGACCCTAAATAGCCCTGAAAGCCAAATTGCTCACCAGCCAGGTAAGCATCTATCAGGGGAGGGCTCTGATGTCACCTGCTGGCACTGGCCACTCAGATGCTCTCAGAGTTCCCTGCCAACCTTGGACCCAAGATGGCAAAACCCAGGGACTTGGGGCTTTGAGCACGGTTTTGTGCTAGAGCATGGGACTGGGGATCCCTGAATCAGTGTAGACTAGTTTATGCAAAAAGGGCCTTTCAAAGCATTTCCAGTGACTTGGGGAGGCTATCCCTCACAAGCCTGTAACACCTGTGTCCAAAAGGGAGAGGGTGAAACACCCCTCTCCCAAATGAAATCCTTTGTTCTGCCTTCCTGGGCAACAGGAGGGCAGAAACCTGTCTGGCAGCAGCTTGGGCTGTCTGGAAACTCTCAGAAGGCAGTAATGGCAATACTGGGGGTCCTCTAAGGAGCCCCCAGAGTGAATGAAATCATACAACTAATGCTTTCAAAAGCCTTGGGGTATGATTCCAACATGTTTGATACCAAACATGCCTATGCTCGGAGTTACCATTATCTAGCTGGAGATAGGTAGTGACCTATGTCTAGAACACGCATAAAATGGTGTCCCTGCACTCACAAAGTCTGGGAAAATGGGCCTGGAGTTTGTGAGGGCACCTCTGCTAGTCCAGGGGTGCCCTCACACACAGGTACTTTGCACCCTGCCCTATGGGCTAGAAGGCCTATAGGGGTGACATAAGTGACCTGGTGTAGTGAACAATGGCAGTGAAAGGGTACTTTTGACACAGGCTGAAATGGCAGTCCTGCAGAAGCCTCTGCATCGACTCCCTATGTGTGGCAAAATATATGCTACAGCCATAGGGATCCCCTGGAACCCCAATGTCCTGGGTACCTTGGTACCATATACTAGGGACTTGTAAGGGGGCATCACTGTGGCAATTTTGGGTGAAAAACAGAGTTTTGAGAGAGAAAGCATAATCATTAGGATCCTGTTTAGCAGGATTCCAGTGAACACAGTCAATCACACTGACATCAGGCAGAAAAAGAGGGTAACCATGCTAAGAGAGAGGGTACTTTCCTACAGAGGAGTAGCAAAATTGGTGCAGAGGAATCTCCAAAGTTCCTAGACATGATTTATCAGAGACACTTTCAATACATGCACAGAGCAGTCATTAGGAGGGGGCACACCATAGTTTTGAATGGGTCCCTATGTACTGTGCATGAAGTGGTCAGATATGTTCTCAGTAGTCCTGCAGAGTCCTACTATGGCATCCATTATCTTGACACCATTGCACCTACTCTACACCATGGTACAACGTTTATTGTATACAGCGCACACATGGTGGCATTAGGGAGGCAATAAGAGGTGCAAGAAAAGTTGTGCTGGACGAGGTGCAGCACCAATTTACATAAATCTGCCCAATGGTCATTCATGGCTGGTGATGTTGTATTCCTATGTATGTGGCACAATGAACCAGGTGATATGTAGTTGGTGATGGCAACTCTTGGATGGCATTTGATATTGGTGCCACCGGAGCCTTCCACACCATGACAAATGTGCTGCTGTATATGACTTTCTTTACATTGACATGGCCAATGCCATTCACATAGGTGAGCTATTTGTTGTTAGGTGTTATGTAAAGGATCTGTATTTAGTTGTCAACCAGTAGACACTTGTAGTGGTTTGGGTCCAGCTTCTCTATGCAGAGAGGACATAGCTCCCCCTGTCCTTCACGTGGTGTGCAAGTTAGATTATGCTGTGTTATACATATAAGTGTATGTTTGTGTGATGTACAATGAATGCGATGTATGGTCTCATGTAGCATATTTGCTGTTGTCTGTACATCTGTGTTCCCATTTCCATGTATGTTTAGTGTTGGTGTATGTACAGTTTGTCCTACAAGGTTGGTGGGTTTTCTGTGTAATGGGTGCTATGGTGGCTTACCTACGCGAAGCCCATTGATATATTGCCCATCCTGGAACCACTCATTGATGGTGTAATGCCAGAATATGTAGGCATAATGGACGCTGCCTGGATATTTGGCGAGGATGTTTGTGAAGAGCCTATGGTGGTCCACAGTGGCCTGCACATTTATAGAATGGGTGTGTTTGCGGTTCCTCTACATGTGTTTTGTTGCAGCAGGTGGCACAAGTTGGACATGGGTGCAGTCCATTGCACCCAGCACATGCGGGAACCCAGCAATTTGGTAGAAACCTTGCTTGGTCTCCTGCTGCAGTTGCTGGGTCTTGGGGAAGCTGATGTGGTGGGGTGTGAGGTGGATGATTGTTCCCAGAGCCTTTGGTAGGAAGGTCGGGAAGGATGGCTGCGGCGTGTGCCAAGCTGGAGCATTAACAGTTCCATGTTGTCCAGAGGGTTGACAATGCTCCTTCTGTGAGTTTCCCTTAAGTAGTAGTGTGTGAGCCCTATTTTAACACCTGGTCTGAGCAGGCGTTAAATTTTGATGCTAATGGGACTTTGCGTAATTTTTTGGGACCGATTCCTTCATGTGCATCATTTTTGCGTCAGGCAGTAATTATGGCACTAGATGGCGCGCATCATTTTTTGGAACTGAACGCCTACCTTGCACATCATTGTCTTTAAAAGATGCAAGTTGGGTGGCGCTCCCAACAAATGATGCAACTCTGAAATTTTGTCGCTATAAGGGTCTAGCGACTAAATATAAATATGGTACTAGGTTAGCACCACTTTTGCAAAAAAAATGGCACAAAGGTGGCACTAATTTTTCTTAAATATTGGCCTAGGTCTGCAAAGGGTTTGCCACTGCAGAGCGTGAGCTAGAATTTTTTTTTTTTTAATTTGGTAAAAGCAGCAGATTACAAAGTAAGGGACAAATGCGGCAAATGCACAAAAATGTGAAATCTGCCACGGATGCACAGTCGCATAACTACAGTGGACGTGGGTAAGGTTTACATGAAACATGAAACCGTGACAAACACCACGTCACAGAGCCATGGCAACAAGAAAACAAGCATTTGCAATACAATAGGTCTCGCATTTGCTTGAATTAGAGCTACTGGCATTGTAAATTCATACCTGGACCTTTCGTGCCACATAAATTGGTCAACCATGCCTCATAATTTTGTCTTTTCCTGCCATAAAATTCCAGTGGCCTTGCATATAACTAAAGCACTTCCATTTAACTTCTTCCTCAGTCTGCAGATTTTTTTTTTTAAATGTTGTCAGTTAGCATCCTAATTCAAATCTGCCATGCTAGTGGCAATAGAATACTAGTTTCACCACCCCACCATTAGAGTTGCTGGCTGGCTAACACAATTCACCAAAAAAACGACACAAGACAGCCACAGAGGAGAAATAAACTAGATGAGTCATCCACACGTAGCAAGAGTATTCAAACAGTTATAGTGAGAGACAAAAGAAAAACATTGTTTGCCCACGCTGAAGTATATCAGCAATCATGCAATAATCCTTGTAACAGGGGCAGTCTGCAAAGCATGATAAAAACAGCCTCAAGGCGGGACAAATGTAAAGCATTACCGATGACAGCAAGGGATTTTTGAGAGGCAAGCCCAGGAACTAATGAAAGTGATGGGCATGAGATGGGTATGGTTAAAAGCGTGCAATATTTACAACAAGTCAAAGGGCTTGCACGCTAAACCCTAAACAACAGCCAAAAATATCACTTGTAAGAGTAAGGGCTATGTAATCATATTGTTAGCCCCTATAGAGGATAACCCTTTGAAAAAGAAGAGGAGAAAGTAATGCAGTGTAGCCAAATACTTAGCCCCTTTAGAGCACTTTTAGAGCTAGCAGGGCTACTGCAATGATGTTACAAGCAAAACCTTTAATACAAAACCTCTCCCAACTGTAAAACAAAAGTTGTATTGATGAGGAAGCTTAAAAGACCCTGAATGTTTGCAGGGGTTATTATTCGTGGGTCTCCACTAACCTAGTGTGGGTACCCAGATAAGTTGTAGACAGAAGAGTGTTGTGAAGGTAGTCCCATTGTCCTAGGACAACCACTGGCTAATCTATGAGAAAAAATGTGTTATAAAAGTAATACCTTGCAAAGCATTGTGGAGTGAGCTTTTGTGCCGCGAATATTATAGTATGTTGACTGCAATGCTCAGAACAGCCCATAGAGCACACCACAATGGAAATAGCATTTAGAAGAAACAGGGTCATGTAACAATACAGTCAGCCCTTAGAGAGCATAACAACATGAAAAAAGAATGGGTGAAAGTAATGCAGGTTGACCATATGTTTAACCCCTAGAGAGCATAGTGTATTACACATTTACAAACTATCAGGACTAATGCAATGATATTAAAAACAAGGCCCACAAAACACAAATTCTCCCAACTGTAAAACAAAAGTTCCAACCATGAGAAAGTTTCAAAAGATAAAGAACGAGGGTAGGGGTTATTATTTTGGAGTCCCCACTAACATTGTCTGGAGACCCAGGGATGATGTAGACAGAAAGAGCACATTGTGGTCACTGTTTGGAAGTTTGTCCCATTGTCCTAGAACCTCCACAGGCTGAGTTATGAGCAAAAATGTTTTGTAAAAGTAATGCCCTTCGAAGCATTATTGGACAAATGTCTGTGCCAAGAATATTTTAATATGTTGATATAACTGCAATTCTTAGAACAGCCCCAAGAGAATACCACAATGACAAAAGCATTTATAAGAAACATGGTCATGCAACTATATAGTTAGCCCCTGGAGCACATAACCACATAAACAAATGGCAATAAATAATGAAATGTAACCATATATTTAGCCCCTATTTCATTACAGATATTCAGGAGAAGCAGGTTTGTAGCAATTATATTACAAATAAGAGCCTTAAAACACAAACTACTCCCAGCTATTAAACAAAAGTTCTAGACACGAGAGAGCTTAAACAGACACTGAACATTGGGAGCTGTTATTATTTTGGGGTCCCTACTAACCTAGTGTGGGAACCGAAAGATGATGTAGACAGAAAGAGCATGTTGTCCTGGACATTTCAGTGGTGGTCCCATTTTCCTAGGACCACCACAGGCTGAATTATGTATGAGAAAAAATGTTTTGTAAAAGTATTGCCCTGCAAAGCTTTATGAGGCGAGTTTCCTGAGTGTAGTGTATATTGTAGTATTGGCTTTCCCGCTGTGCCTGTTTTACGTAAAGTATTTACCAATTTCAAGTTTTTTTAAGGGGAGAGCAACAAGAAATTACTCTGAATAGGTAACTGTGAACAATGTGACCAGAGCTCCAATACTGCCGATCGACTTCACACTGTTGTTCCTGTTCGCACTGTGAGCTCCATGGCCGCCATGCAGCACGAAGGGGAGGGAAAAAAGAAAAAAAATAGTTGTAGTATATCGGCAATCATACAATAATCCATGTAACAGGGGCAGTCTGCAAGGTGTGACAAAAACAGTCTCAAGGCGGGACAAACATAAAGCATTTACAAATGACATCAAGGGTTTTTTGAGAGGCAAGCCCAGGAACGAATGAAAGTGACGTGCATGAGATGGGCATTGCTGAAAGTCCACAATATTTACAACTGGTCAAAGAGCTTGCGCACTCGACCTAAAAAACACAGACCTGCCGGTGACAAGAGGAACATAAGCTCAATCATCAACAAGAAGGAGCCAAAGTCACAAAAAAGACACAAGTCCGGTCAAAACTGACCTGCAGGGAAAAACAACTAGGCACGGCAAGTGCGAAGCCGAAGGTGCACAGCTGCAGATAAGCACCATCCACACTGGAACATGGTGGCCAGACAGCCCTGTTCAGCCATCGGCCGCACCAGCTGACTACTGAGAAAACCAACATGGCATCCAACCAAGTCTGTTTGTGGCCATGCCCGACAATGAGCAAACTTTGCCAAGCCCAGTGGATTGCTTTAGGGTGAAGAACATGCTGCCACCTACCCGAACCAAGTAAGTCCCAGAAAACCAATGGGGGGTGCGAAGGCAACTGGAGGCAAAACGCACCCGACCCTGCAGCACGTGGTAAATAATAACAAGCCTCACCACCGCAGAGAAAAGGAGAGACCCTGGCCACAAAGAAAAACAATGCTCCCCACACCCTAGATACTTCACACAGCAAACTTACCAGGAGTAGGTGGAGAACAACTGTGAACCCCAGACCTGGAGAGGCCTCACCTTTCCAGGTTTACCTGAAAAGGGGTACCACAGGCTCGCAGGTCTCGTACCGATGAGCAGACAAAAAAAACAGGACGTGTTGTGGACTCCATCCCCTTTCATCCCCCATACTGGTAGGAGGACTTGGTGGGGGGAGCATCTAGAGCTAAAATCTTGTGATTGGCTCTAGCTAGGTCACATGGTGCTTGGGTAGAGGTTGAACACCTCGTTTGAGTAACTATTGGCATCCGAGATAAAAATTGAGGAGGTAATAGACCTTTTTCCTACCTTTCTCCCTCCCCTATGACAGACACCTTCACAAACAGAAACCTGTCAAGTATGTCCAATTTCCACCATACGTAAGTTGTATTTTCATTCGTAAGAAACCATGTCCTGATTCTGGTTTAGGAATTCGAATTTACCAATACAAAATTTAAATTTCTTCACACTTAAATGACACTTAAGCTTGCAACTGTGCACATGGGAAGTGAGAGGGAACTTTAACTTCAAAACGTGTCGCATATCTAAAATCTGTAACTAGTAGGAAAATGACATTGCTCCTATTTCGATTACACATCTAAAACAATTGCTCACTTTTGGTCCATTGCACAGCATTAGTTTAGTGAAAAATGTATTTCTACAATTAACTACACTCCTTAATGTATAAACTTCAAATATTGGCCCAGACTATGAATTTTTTAAGGTTGCAAACGCTCCGAATCTGTGTTGAGATCGCAAAAATTGATTTGCCAATGTACATTACCCAAGTTAAGAGTCAGTAAAGTTTTACCAACTCCTAAAATGGCGTTGAGAACGGATACTTTGAAGTGATGTATTTTCGGCGTCCAACCCCCAAGATGGGGTGCCAAGCCACTCACAAAAGACAGGAGGTTTCCTTTGAACCAAATCGAGCAGTTCTCTATATTGTATGAGCCATTTCTAAACTCTCAAAACAGCCATTGCTAACCGGACTGTCAACGTTAAATATTAAGAGATAACCAGGTAAATCTGTAATAAAACGCTATAAAGAAATTTAAACATAGCTCCCAATAAACAATGGCTAATCACTGAATCAACACAACTGATGAGAAGCTGAAGAAAACAGTGTAATTACATTTCAAGTTGAACCAGCTTTATGGTCAAAAGCGCATCAATCAACCTTGATGGAACAAAGGCAGCGTGGATTGAAGACAATAATAAGCCATACAATAAAGCGACAATAGAATATCATCTGCTTGTGTGATCATGAAACGGAGCTTTAGAATGGGAAGTCAGGCTGTACATACAGTTTAACAAAAGTATATTTACTTAGAGATGAGAACCGGCTTCATGCCATGCCCAGCACGCATGCCTATCCAGAGCGAGTATTTGAGCTACAGAGGATGTGTTCAAAATTTCAAAAAGGTATATTTGATCCTGTGTGCTGACAAATAAGAGGAAAACGCTTTAGTTATTATTTGGTAAACAAATGGTATTCTGCATGGAAGCAAAATCAGAAAACAAAGAATTGAGCTAGAACTAAGAATCGGTATAGCACACTATGGTTGGTTTCTTTATACTTCAACAGATCACTTTCATCACAAGTTGTTTTTATCAGATAGGAAGACCAGCGCCATAGTGCTTGTATAAATAACATTGGTATCTGTATGTACTAAGATTAATACAGGATATATTCATAGATGTTTTATTTAGTTGCAGATTGGTTCAAGCAAGGTTTGGAACGTGTTCTTGACTTTACTTATTAAAATGAGTAAATTAGGGCCAGATGTAGGAAGGCGTTTGCATGGTGCAAACTGCGAAAATCGCAGTTTGCGTCATGCAAACAGCCTAACGCGATGCTCATTCACAAATTGCGAGTCGGTACCGACTCGCAATTTCTGAATGCGACTCGCAAATAGGAAGGGGTGTTCCCTTCCTATTTGCAACTCGCATCGCAATTCAGAATTGCTTTGTGACCGCGAATGCGGTCGCAAAGCAACTCGCAGTTACCACCAGTGTCACACTCGTGGTAACTCATTCGCAAAAGGGATGGGGTCCCCATGGGACCCCTTCCCCTTTGTGAATGTCACCAAAAATATTTTTTCAGAGCAGGCAGTGGTACTATGGACCACTGCCCACTCTGAAAAAACGAAACCAAATGGTTTCGGAAGTTTTTTCATTTTGCAACTCGTTTTCCTTTAAGGAAAACAGGCTGCAAAATGAAAAAAAAAAACTGCTTTATTTAAATAGTCACAGACTTGGAGGTCTGCTGACTTCAGCAGGCCACCATCCCTGTGAGTGCAGGGACTCGCTATGGGGTCGCAAAATGTGACCCACCTCATTAATATTGATGAGGTGGGTCTTTGCGACCCCATAGCGAGTCGCAGACCGTGTCTGTGACACCGTTCTGCATCCGATATTGCGACTCGGAAATTGCGAGTCGGACAGACTCGCAATTTTCGAGTCACAGTATCGGACTTTGCTACATGTGGCCCTTAGTCCAATATGTGGTATGGAAAGAACCCTACCGAGGTCTCTAAGAGACCCTAGTGCCTCCTTGCGCCACATTAGCATAATTTCTTTTATGCTAATGTGGCCCAAAGAGGCCAAAATCGCTGCACCAAATTTACAAAGTGGCGGATTGCATGCATCGCGCCACTTTGTAACCCTTTAAGCTACATTATCCCTGCCCCAGGCATAATGTATGCAATAAAGGGCTTTCCCCCATTGGGGTAGGGGAGGGGAGTTAAACAATGGCACAAAGAAATCTAAGAGATTTGTTTGTGTCATTTTTTTCATCACTTTTAACGCCTGGCCAGAGCAGGCGTTAAAAGGAGGCACACCATTAAATTTAATTGGCTTTGCAGGATTAGCATCAACATTTTTTACCTTAATCCTGCGAAGCTCCGAACTAGTGTCAAAAATGTTGATGCTAGTTCCCCTAACTACCTCCATGGTGTGCCATATCTTAGAGACGGCACACACATGATGGCGGCAGGGGGGGCTAAGGGCCATAAGAAAATTGGCGCTGCACTAGGTGCAGCGCAATTTTTCTTATATCAGGCTCTTAGTTTATAATAGTCTTGTTTAAGGATCAGTGACCCGGAGAGAGGGTTCTTCAGAAACTGATACATATGTGGCTGAATAACAACTGTAATTTTTTGTTTTATTACTATAAATGTCGATATAGAGATACTTTGGGTAAGAAGATAGGCTTTTTATCCTGGTTCATGTTTTTATATTTTATTATTATTTAGTTAAGTGTATTTGTGTGGCAAAGGTGCAAAGGAATGCCGCACATAGCCAGATAAAATACAGCAAGATATATAGGACAATTCTAAAATAGCACGATGCAGTGGGAGACTGGGCACATCAAAATCAAATCCAGCAGCAGGCAAGTAATACATTTCTGCAAATCGTAAAGGGATCAATGATATGGTAGTGTACCAGTTTCTGCATTATTAGGGCAGGTGTGGCTGGGCCAAGGGTCTCTCCGACCACACTGGAGAGCCAGTGTTTTAGAACTCATAGGTTTGGCCTATACACATTGTTAGATGTTGGGAACATTCCAGGCAACGGCAGCTAAGATCAGGAGTTGAACCACGCCAACCAGTCCCATGCTGCTCACTGTGTCAACTGGCAACACTGGCTCCTCATGTGCATCAACACTATTATGATATCTCTCCCAAAGTACTGTATCAAAAGTCAAAAGGCTTTCAGATTAATGTAACCTGACGGAGAGGTGTGATTTTCTTATCTCCCAGCAGAGGCCGATACAGTGATTAACAGCATCATACTTAACGATGTGGTCGTGTGGTACAGTCTGTGACTCTTATTCTGAGGTCACTCCTCACCAGCATCACACAGTAAACAAATGCTGGTCTCCAGGATGTATTTAACCTCTTCGGTGATGTCACGGGTCTTACTTCTTCCCCTTCCTTCATATTGTGCTGCCCAACACCACTGCTTCGCAGATAGTCAGCTCCAGTAGTTTCTAGGGTATTGGTTTTATTTGTGTTTTTGATTACTGTAGACGGGGTTATAAGGTTTGTCAGAGTCAACAGTCATTTTGGTTACAGTCGTTTGCAGTTCAGATATGTGGCTCTAGAAGTACCAAAGGGTGCGTAGGCACTCGTGCAGTGCTGCATACGTTTGTGCTGGACATGTAGACTCTGTTGAAGGCAATTAAATGAATGCAGTGCTTTATGTCACTTTGCACCATGATCACGCCCGTGCATAATGATAGTAAATAGCCTGCTTATTGTTTTGTGAGAGGGCTGTGCAGTATGACTGACAATGCTCTCCTCAGCAAAGAGGTGGGAGTGTTTTGGTTAGCTTGGTCTGCCAGAACTCAACCCACCTCCATATTGTACTGGATAAGACCATAAAGAGAAGGTGGAGGGAGACTTCATGCTACCATTGAATTCAGTCTTTGGTTTACATATTCATGCTGTAAACTGAGCGAGTGTTAGTGAATGTGAACAAAGAGTTTTGAGATGGAAGGAGGGATATCAAATAGGACAGTGGCAGCACCATTAGTTTAGTGTGTGTCCACTCTATTCCTTTGTATTCTATGTCAAATGTGATAGCATTATGCCTTCAGGGATATTGCCCTGTGCCTGGGCCCACAGACTGCAACGACCAGACACCTGTCTATTATTATTTACTCTAACACAAGGTTGTGCTTCATCCACAACCAGCTCAATCTTACAGGTAAAACTGTCCTTAGTTGATATCATTAACAACAAAACCAGGAGAAAGAGAAGAGTTACACAGTATGGTATTATTCTAGAGTAAAAACAACCGGTGATGTACCAAGTCACAATTAGTCCACTATTTCTAGGTCAGAAGCGAGTGTTTGCCTTAATCTAGTGGATTCTAGAGCAGACATTCATACCACACAAGCCAGAGCCGCTCTTTACTGAAGGCTTTGGAGGTGAGTCCTTCCTGCTTAGAACATCAAAAAAAGCACTTGCATCAACGAAATGAGAATGAACATTACCTGCCAGTATGCAGGAGAGCTATAGGATATGCCCCTATAATTTTATGTTTCACGTCTTACATGCTAAAGCTAGCTAGTGTTTGCAGTATAATTGCTATAACTTTGCAGCTTGTAATTTGCCCATAACATTCTAAACATCATGCATCCTCTACATTTTTTTTTAGAAAACCTGTCTTCAGGTTTTCCCATTTAAATAACAATATAAGTGCTATAATACCTCTAAAAAATCTCCTCATAAAATACATCCTATGAAACTTTCTGACCTTAGATACCTTAACAACTAGTACATCTATGTGATAGAGTTGTAGGTATTCAATTCTAGCAGACTAATTTATTTTTGGGATTCACCAACAAACCTGGGGTATGTCAGCAAACATTTGCAGTTCTTTGATTTCCAAGTATACCCCAGCACCTCTACCAGACCCGATTCAGGGAGCCACAGGAGCCACGGGGGAGGCAAATGGTACTGGGCCCCAACTGTGGTGGTTGAGATCATTTGTCACTTGTGTCTTGGAGTCTGATGGCTCTGCAAACTGGGCGAAGGACAACCCTTTTTGACACATGACTCTCAGGTTATCAAGTGCTAGCACTCACAGGCTTCTCTAGGAGGTAGTGTGGGGGACAAGAAACCCCAGTCAACCAATAGGCACAATATCTTATTTTCCGGCCCAGTGTTTACCTTTTAGTTAAAATAAAGTATTTTAATAAGACAACAAACATAAATACTAAACAATGCATGGGGAATGCAAGTACAAAGTTGTTATATCACTTATGATCTTCAGTAAGGTACTGTACACCTTTCTGATCTTTTCTCTTACCTTTAGAGAAGATAATTGGACTACAATCCACAGTATATAGTATGGACATTGATTGGACACAGGTCAACTGATCTAAAGCATAACTCATTTCAATGTAATTTTACCCCATGTGTTTACTTGGCAAAAAGTATTATGTTCATGTGACAGACTGATCTAAGCATTTTAGGCTATCTCTCCAGTTGCAGGGTAAACTCAGGTTTTCACTGAATAAAATCACATTTAAAAAGTGAGGTTTTGTTTTGGCTCAAAAGCGTAAAACCACTGAAATTTGCCAGTAATGGTTTAAAGTGCACCCATCATACATCATAAGTAGCGTCATCTTGGAGTCAGGGTGTACCTATAGTGCCAGTTATATCTTTTTCTCTAGCTGCAGAATAAACAACACATACATTATTTCAGTGCCAGATATTTGCCGTTGATACTGTTCACATAGCATGGATGGCCCATATATAAAAAATTACCACCAGTGTTTCAGAACCAGCATTTTAGCATGTCTTTGTTTCTTTCAACTCAATCAAGCCACCCCAGCCCCAAAATGCCATGGCTGCCCTCTCTGGGGAAAAGGATTACCTCAAGTATGCCAACTGTTGCATTTTGCCAGAGATGTCCCCTTATGTTGAGTATTACTGTCAGTATTTCGGGGTCTGCATTTTGCCTAAATTGCCCACCATTATACCAAGAATTACCATCAATGTCCCATCACCAGCATTTGTTCTCTCCATGCCAAACATTTCCTCTAATATGCAGGTGCCACCATTTTTTCACCTGGGGCCTCATGCCAAGATTTGCCTCTTATATTTTGGATCCTGCATTTTGCCATGGGTTCCTTTACTTATGTCAAGATTTATTTTCAATATGCACTGATATCCCTATACCCTTGACTCACTTCCACTTTTTCTTACAATCTCAGATCACTCACTCCTTCTGATGCACTCACGCTCCTTCACTCACTCACACACACTGTCATCTATTCATACATAGTTTCAAACTCATTATCTCATTCAATTTCATTGCAATGACACTCTAGAACACATACTGACAAGGTGCTGAAAACACTGTCTGAACCGCAGCTACACGGAGGCGACCCTCACAGTGTAATATGTGTGTCTATCTGTGACATCATTAATGACATTGCTGAAGATATAATAAGTGACATCACTGATGCCATAATGTAGTCATTGTGGCAACATCGTATCTGCACATTGCACTTAAAGTAAATCAACAGTCTACTCCAGTGCCCAATTTTCTATCACCAATTCAGTGATAATGGACATAAACTTAGTCCCTATGCTGGACACAAAGCACATCTGTCAAGTTACCAACATTTGGTGGTTGATACATGTTTTTTTACTGGTAATCACCTATCTAACAAATAAAAGGCCTCAATAGACGTTAATGGGGAGGCCTCACCTTTTTAAACATTGAACCCCCACCCAAAAAAGTTTGTACTTTATTTTATTTACCTTAACAGGAATCAACATCTGAAAGACTTCACATGAGCCAAAATTTCAAGTCAAGGGTTTGACAGGTATGTATTTGCCACAAATAAGACAACTTCTGCAAGGCGTAATAGACAACCCTCAGTAGTTTGGCAAAATACTATATACACATGCCTGAAATGAACACAGTGTCACACAGTCTTAGAGCCAAGCTTATAAGAGCAGTGTGAGTTAAATCACCATTAAGTGAATCTTTTCTGCACTGTACATTGTTCAACAATTTGCAATGCCTTTAAATCTTACTTAGAGAATAAACATCCACACCTTATAAATGTTCTTGTTGCTTAGAATTTGCCTATGGCATTGTATCACCACTATGTAACATTGGCACAGGTCCAGACTGCCACTGGTGGATACTCTATTGTAAAAACAGTGACAGAGAGAGTGTCCCTCACTACAAGGGGACGGAGCACCATATTAAATCCCCCCTTGGGTGCATACTATATTCACATGTACTATATCCCACCTTTTACATACAGCTATACATACTATACCACACAGTAATGCATCAACCAGTACCACAATAATATCAGGATCACAGCTTTATAAATATTGGGTATGAAAGCACTTCCTTTAATTATACAATCAAAGGTTATTGACAAGTCAGTATAAATGTTGCACTCAGATTATTCAAATTTCATAAAGACCAATACCCAAAACCAACCCCACAATGGCGTAAAAAATACTGTCATGAAATGTCTTGAAAAACAAAATAAAGCAAACACTAATCTATAAATGGGAGAAACACGTAAGACAGCACACAGTTGTTGATTTAAGTGTTACTGAGGGACTGGGCTACCACCCCTCACCCCGGGGACAACCACCTCCGTGGGGCAAATTCCATTGTTTGTGTGCGGGAGGCCCGGCAGCCTCCCCCACAACCCTGGAGACCACCAACTCCCCAGGGTGATTAGTAAAATATGTGCAGGGTGGGCAGGCTGCCTCCCTGCACCCTGGGGACCACCACCTCCCCAGGGCACTTCTTACACTGAATGTGGTGGGGGCACATGGCTCCCCTGCAGCCCCGGGGACCGCTACCTCCCAGGGGGACTTTTGTAAATAGAATGCAAGGGGACCGCGCAGCCCCCTGCAGCCCTGGGGACCACATCCTTCCTGGGCACTTTTGAAAATTGAATGTGGGGGACTGGGAGCCCCCCCCCCACAGCCCTGGAGACCATCACCTCCCCAGGGCTACAATCATAAAAGTGAAGGGGTCAGTTGCGGACCCCCGAGCCCCAGAGACCACCACCTCCCCGCGGCAATGTTTGTTGGAGGGGGGTCAGCCGGTCCCCCATGTGGAGCAGATGATGGCCCTGAGGACCACCACCCCCCAGACTGGCTCCTGCTGTGCCCCAGAGTGCCCATCCCTGTGAGGACCACCACCCCCCAGACCGGCTCCTGCTATACCCCAGAGTGCCCATCCCTGGGACATAGCTGCTTGCTGTGGCTTGGAGGCAGCTTACGTAGCTGCCACCAAGCCACAGCAAACACTCTACTCTAGTGAGAGAAAGCTTTCAAACAGCTCCCCCTTACTGCAAGCAGAGATTTCCTATGTCTTTCTGCCTGCGGAGAGGCAGGCAGGGAGACTGAGGTAACAATTGCTCTCAAAGAAAGGCAGCTGCTTTGGCAATGCTGGCTCATGCAGAAGGTAGGGATCCAGCTGGGACAGTGGGGGCCTTCAGAATTCCCCAACAGTCCCCACATTGTGACTATGTGCCCTGGGGGGCACCCAGGTCATAAGGCCAGGCCTCTGGAGATGAGGTCCCTGGGGCCAAGATTGGCCTGGGGAGGGGGTTTGGGCTGTCCCCTTCCCCCAAACAAATAAAATAATTAGGCTGCTCCCAGGGAATGGAGTCCCCGGGGCCAAGATCAGATTGGGAAGGGGGCCACGTGGCCCCCTCCCAAAGAAAACTAAAATGTTTAGGCTGGGTTCAGGGGGATGGGTTCACTGGGGCCGAGATTGGCCTGGGGAGGGGAACCACGTTCCCCCCAACAATATTAAACGTTTAGGCCGAGCACCAGGTTATGCGGTCACTGGGACCGAGATTGGCCTGGAGAGGGGACCATGCGGGATTTGGTTGGTATAGGGGTTGGCTGTAGGGGCCAGGCCCTGCAGCAAACACCACCTGCGCATGACAAGGCTGTGTGCAGCGCAGGGTTGGGTGGTTATAGGGGTTGGCCCCAGGACCATAGTGGTGTTAAGATTAATATGTAGTAATGAAAATTACTTTACATCTAAAAAACATCGAAATTCACTGAAAAAAAATAAGGGTTACAGGAATGTTATAGTTAGGAAATAGAATTAAAAAAACATAGAAATTCACTTAAAAACCTAAGGTTACTGGGAAATTATAGTTAGGTTCACATTTTAAACTTACAAATCTATAGAAATTCACCTGTTAGAGTTAGCTCAAGTAACTATAACTCATGCCCTAAGGTAACTATAACCCGTACCCTCGTGCACTGCTAATGCACTACTAATTACCCCAGAAATGTACAGCACTTATGATATCTTTGATAACATCATTGATTATATCAATGTAATATTTGCAGTAAAAAAAATTATGAAAAAGCTGTGCATGGAGGGGGTGCGAGTACACCCAGGCAGCAGTGACAGGCCTGGAGACATTATTTGCAGTGCCACTGTAGTGGGTGGCACGTGTTTTGCAGCCCACAAGCAGCATTTAATCTGCAGGTCCTGGGTACAGGTGGTACCATGTGCTAGGAACTTACAAGTACTTTGCATCTGACAATCAGGTGTATATCAATTTCAACAGGTTTGCAAGGGATGGCACAAGCATGTTGCCACTGGTTAGCAGGGGTAAAGTGCACAGTCCCCAATGGCCAACAAAAACCGGTTCAGCAATAGAAGCAAACAATCTGGGGGAATGCCATACAAAAAATGGTCATTTCCAAAACCATTTCAAGGACATACAACTACGAACATTCATGGGCAGTATTGGTCAGAGGGTGCACTGCCCCAGTCTGAGCAGACCAGGAGAGTGTGTGCCCTATTACAACAAAGTCTCTGTTCCTAGTGCAGCCATGGATTCGAGCCTGCACTGACAACCACACATTATTAAATGGCGGACAGGCTGATTGACCCTGCTGGTCTCATTTTCACTGGGGGTAGTGACCAGACTACTATTTCAGAGCTGTAGGCGGAGATGTATCTGCAAGTGGGTGCACTCAGTATCAGCACCCATCTTCAGGGGTATGCCTGGGTGTTCCCCGGGTCCCCATACCCTTCCCAGCAGGGGAACCTTTGGGGGGACACTGATAGTGCGCCTCCGATTCCCCACATCTGTAAAACGGCCTGGGTCCACAAAGGCAAATGATTCCCTCTTTTTCATGGGATCCCCCAAGCACACACTTAACGTGTCACAATTGATTTTACAGGAGGGGCTGAGCAAGCAGAGGCGGCCGCTTCTAGAATACCATAGTGCCCCAGGTGTGCAAAACATGGACACAATTGCATGTTGCTTGCCAAGGCGCTATACATAATAGTCTCTGGTGGTAAGTGTGACATTGTAGGGATAATCAGTGTCTTTTGTGGGTTAAATGAGTGACTTTTGACACAGTTGTGGAACAAATGAGTGGACTGTTGAATATTACACAAACGCATTCTACTCCACAAACACTCAGTGTAAGTGGAAAAAAATATCTGAGCATGCGGTGACTTCTAAAAAGATGTGCTTTTGGTACAAGGTTATTAAGATCATCGCCCCCCCGCCCCCCAACCCCCCACAAAATAACAAAAATAGACCTTCTAACCTGAAAAAAGAAGTTACAATATTGTATTTACTATTGTGACTAAGATCACTTACTAAGTCATTTTGCTGGTTTACTTTATATGCTGTCATACTTAGCAGTTTATTCAAAACAGAATGTACACATATGCATTACCAGCTTAATCATTGTAAACGGGATCCGCTAAAAGCAATCTGGCAGGTTTTATACTGGGTGTTTTTTCAAAGTCTCTTGAAGCCAGTGTCATGTAGAGCAGACCGCTGATCTCTGTATTGTTTCCGACTCCACCAAACATCAAGTTTATCACAGTACAAAATCTTTTCAGTCTGTGACAAGCTCCTAGATGATCGTATTACTTAAATAGCATAGTTAGTTTATGGCGAGAGATAAATCAGTATTTTGAATGCATATCGACAGTGGCATAAAACATTAAGGCACAGATTTAAAAGGGCCTCGCGCCATTCTAAGGATATATTAGCGTCATTTTTTAATGCTAATGTGGCGTTACATGGCAAAATCGCAGCCCCATATTTACAGAGTGATGAAATGCATGCAATTCGTCACTTTCTAACACTTTGCGCTACATTATGCCTGGGCAAGGCATAATGTATGCAAAGGGGGCATTCTCCTATTGGGGGGGCTGAAAAAATGGCCCAAGGAAATCTAAGAGATTTCTTTGAGTTGTTTTTTCGGCTCTTTTATCTCCTGCTCTGAGCAGGTGCTAAAAGGAGGCTGGTATTGGTTACAATGGGCTTCCGAGTGCCTTGCAGGATTAATATCAACCTTTTTGACTCTAATCCTGCAAAACGTTGAACTACCTTCAACGTCAAAAATTCTGATGCTAGTTCCCTAACTACTGCCAGGGTGCGCCGTATATTAAATACGGCACACACATGGTGGTGTTAGGGGGCGCTAAGGGGTGCAAGAAAAGTAGGGCAGTGCCACTTTTCATAAATATGCCCCTAAATTTCCAGGAAAAATAAATGCCTTGTAAACATAAAAAATAGAGTCTAAAGTACATTAGCTGCATATGTCCTAAGCTATGTTGAGTCCATACATAAAGTTTATACCATTGCAACCGCACGCATGGATAAATCAAAACAATTGAATTATTTAAAAAAATCTCCAAACTTTTTATCTGCACTTAAAAAACAAATATATCTGTATTTGAACACAATAGACTGTGTTGAACTGGATGTCCTTGGCATGGTTTACCTCCAGCTTTTTGCATTCAATCATCCTGTTTTCGCTGATTTCGTTTTTGCTGGTTTTATGGCTCTGTACACTGCTAACCAGTGCTAAGGTGCTTGTGCTCACTCCCTTAAACTTGGTAGAAATGATTTACATCCAATTGACATATTTAATCTACTTGTAAGTCCCTAGTAAAATGGTCCTATCTGAGCCCGGGGTCTGTAAATTAAATGCTACTAATTGGCCTGCAGCACTCATTGGGCCCAACCACTTATGTTGCCTGTTACACTTGTTTCAGCCCAGCCGTTGCAGTCTGTGTGCAGTTTTAAACTGCAATTTAGACCTGGCAAATAACCTTTTTTGAGGCCTCTATTATCTTTTTTAATACATATGAATCACCCCTAGGATAGGCCCTACATAGTCCAAAGGGCAGGGTGTAGTATATTTAAAAAGTTGCACATGTGCTTTCAACTTTTACCTGTCCTGCTAGTGAACAACTCTGGAATTTGTTTGCTACTACGTCGAGGCCTACCTCCCCCATAGGATAACATTAGGTTAGTTACCTTTCAATTGGGAGGAGGTAGAATGTTGAGTTTGGTGTCTAAAGAATTGTCATTTAAAACACTTTAATGGTAAAGTTAGATTATAAGTCACAATTCTGAAAATGCTACTTATAGGAAATTTGCATTTTCTTGTCCTAACCATTTGGTGCCTCCAGCCTGTATGCTGGTTCACATGAACAGGTGTAGCTAGCAGTTGGTCTTTGTGCATTGCTGCCGAGAGTGAGAGAAGGGGAAAAGATGTTGGCAGAATGGGCCATCTCTAACTTGATAAGGGGGATGAGCTGTCACCTTTAACATTTGCACATTACAAAGGCTCTGCCTGAGCCCACACACAAAGGGTTTACACCAAGGGTTGGTAAAATATTTCTATGGAGGGGTGAAAAACAAAACAAATATATAAAAAAAACATAAACTGTTGGCAGCATGTTCTGTAGCATGTCCTCATCATCGCTGTTGCTGGATTTGGACTCCAGTCTGAGTACGAGGTCACAAAGCCATATCCTTTAGCCAATCAATGCACTTCTCTCATGCTGTTAAGCAGCATGAATGAAGCATCTTGATTGGCTGGAGAGGGCTGCCTCAGTGCTCCAAAAAAGCACTGTAGGCATGCTTCCGCTCTCCAACCCCGCTGTCCACAGCAGTGGAGTTAGAGAGGTTTGAAGTGCCCATGTCGGTTTGGCCGGCGCAAGGTAGCCGGCCAAACCAACATGCACATTTCAAACAAAGTGGACAAGCCTCACTGCTGCCAATCATTGACAGCAGTGATGCACTGGCCCCACCCTGCCCTCACACTCCTTATGCTGGCAGACAGTGAAATATAAAATGGCAATAAAATAATTTTATTTTTCACACTTTCTACTCAGCAGTGTGGGGGCAACACTCATCCACTCCCAGGAAGGAACAGTTGCTGAGGGTTTGACAACAGTCTTTCCTGCCCCCAGACAAGCTGGGTCAGGACAGGGAGGCAGGAAATTCCAAGTACCTATGAGGGCGCAAACTTCCAGAATGTTTTCTTACTTAAAGCTGGCACCAGGTATACATATTTGACCCTTAGATTTAACTCTTCTGTACACATCTGGTCCTATGGAAGACTCAGAAGGACTGCTATGCTGCTCTGCTGCAAGAAGGACTGATATCCTGTTGTCCTTCTACTCTGCTATCCTGCTGTCCTGCTACCCTACTGTCTGAGTGAGAAGGACTAGACCTGCATGTTAAACTCAGAACCATCAGAGTGGCTCCAAGGGCTAGTTCATTGGCCTCCTGATCAGATTCTCAAGGACAGAAACGTTTTCAAATCTCTTGCACCATACACCTTGTCTTTACCTGAGTTCTTGCCCCCAATTGATACCACCCTAGTCCTGGACACTTGAAGATAAGCCAGAAGGTGAGAAGCTAAGTGAAGCCCCACGAAGCTTTGCTGCAGAGCTACAAGCTTCATCCGAACTGACAACAATCAATGCGGAGCCCCGCAGATCCTCATTACACAGCTGCCAGCCTCAACGGAATGAACAACAAGCAGTGCAAAGCCTCACCAAGCCGTTTCACCCTGCTGCAAGGTCATCAGACCAACTCAACTTGATGTGAAGCCTCACAAAGTCTTGCTGCACAGCTTCAGCAGAATTGACTCAGTGCAAAGCAAAACAACCCAATGCAGGACTTCGAAGCTTTTGGAAACAATGTGCAACCAACACCGCACAGACCACTCACCACGGTTTAAGGTAACTATAACTCACAACCCCGCCATGCAGTTGTTTTGTGAAAAATTCACTGCAAATATTACATTGACATTATCAATGATGTTATCAAAGGTGTCATTAGGGCCGTAACTTGTGGGGTAATTAGCAGTGCAAGACAAGGGCACAAGTTATAGTTACTTGAGATAACTCTAACTATAACAGGTGAATTTCTATGGTTTTGAAAGTTTAAAATGTGAACCTAACTATAACGTCCCTGTAACCTTTGTTTTTTAAGTGAATTTCTATGATTTTTTAAATTCTCTTTCCTAACGATAATGTCCTGGTAACCTTTGTTTTCAGTGAATTTCTAAGTTTTTTTAACATAAAGGGGGTCATTATGACCCTGACGGAAGGCGGAGAAGCGGCGGTAAGACCGCCAACAGGCTGGCGGTCTTTTTTTTTGTATTATGACCATAGCGGTTACCGCCATGGTCATCCACCACTACTCCGTTCCGCCCACCAGGGCGGAGACGACCGCTGGGCTGGAGTCCTGGGTCTCCAGCCCAGCGGCCGTCACTATACCGACGCCGGTATTTGGACCCGGCTGACCGCCATGGATTTCATGCGGTTTGAAACCGCCATGAAATCCATGGCAGTGAGCGCTATCAGTGCCAGGGAATTCCTTCCCTGACACTGATAGGGGTCTCCCCCACCCCCAAAAGGACGGAGAGCTGCCAACGGTCATAATAGGCCGAGCGGCAAACCGCCACCACCGGTGGTCTTCCGCACGGCGGTCTCTCAGCGGTCTTGGAAAAAGACCGCTGAGGTCAAAATGACCCCCACAGTAATTTTCATCACTACACGTTAATCCAACCACCACTGTGCATGGCCCTGCACCACCTCTATAACAATCCAACCCCGTGTTGCACACAGCCTTTGGGAATGTGCAGCAGGCCTGGCTGCAGGACCTGGCCTGTGGCCAACCCCTATAACCACCCACCCCATGCTGCACATGGCCTTAGGCTGTGCGTATGTGGTTAACTGTAGGGCTTATAACAACCCAGGGACTGAGAGGTGGCAGTCCGTGGGGCTTCAGGGGGCTAGGCAGCCTCCACAGCTAATTACTCCACATATTATGTCATTGATGACACCCTGTATGGAATATTTGATATTATCACTGCAACATTTGCAATAACATTATTGATGAGAAAAGTGTGCAAGGCAAGGGCACAAGTTACAGTTACTTGAGATAACGATAACTAGAACTGCTGACTTTCTATGGTTTTGTACGAGAAAATTCAGAACAGCACAGGCACAATACTTGTCAGAGCAAACCACAAAAAGTTACCAAATTAACGTCTGCTTAACCCTCTGGTAGCTTAATGCAAAAGCAGTCAGGATCAATTTACGGGCAAAGCCTAAACTATTTTTACAGCACAAACAGTAATAAAGTGAAAACACAACATGAGAAAAATCCCAAACCAATGTAGAAAACTAGAATAAATGGGGGCAAAGTCAAAGGTTTTCGCCGACTCAGATAGCAGTCACTCTGGCAGTCTTGGGTTGAAGCAGGAAAGCAGGCCTTAAGAAGCATTGTAGTCCTCTGAGGGAACAAGGCAGGCTTCAGGCAGTAGGGCAGCCCTTTTGGTTCAGGAAGGCAGTCCTTTGAAGTACACAACAGGTCACAGGCAGCAGAGACGTCCTCTAAGAGCCCTTCCGCAGGTTCAAAGGTAAACTGAAAACTGAGCCTGATGGTCCTATTTTTATATCTAGGCCCTCTTTGAACTGGAAGAAACTTCTGGAGTCTTTACCCTAGAGACATGTCTGTAATGTCCTGCCTTCCTGCCTCCATCCTAGGCTGTCTGCAGTCACAATGGGCTTGTGTGGAGTTCTTTGTGTGTGAGCTGAGGCAGTGTCTTTGAACTGCAAGTAGGGCTGGACACAGATATTTCCCCCTATTTTGATTGAATGTCCCATCCTGTTAACATGCAGTCCCTCTATTGTGTGGCTGTCTGGGAGGAATACACAATGGCCAATGATCAACTACAGCTTACATGTGACACAGGAAACAGGCTGCAGGCACTAAATGGTTAAGACACAAGCATGCCAACTTACTAAAAGTTGTGTTTTCAGAATTGTCACTTAAAATCCAACTTTACCATTAAAGAGGATATTAAATTACAATTCCTTAAACTCCAAACATGATATTTCTACCTGCTCCCAAACAAACGTTATCACATACTAAATGTAATAACATAACTTAATGTTACCTCATGGAAGAGGTTGGCCTCACAGTAGTGAAAAATGAATTTCTGTGTTTTTCAGGACATGTAAAACCTAAAAGTACTTGTCCAACTTATATGCATTAGGGAGTTTTAGGCCTGGCAAAAGGTTTATTTTGGCAAATCGAATTGGCAGTTTAAAATTGCATACAGGAAAACAGAAGGAGAGGGACTGCACTCCCCCCCTCCAGGAGTCAATAATGGCTTTGGAGCCGCCACCCCCCCCCCCCGGGTGCACTCATGCTATGTCCCAACCTGCCCACCCCTGGGACATAGCTATTTGCTCTGACTTGGCGGGAGCTTTGGCAGCCCCTGCCAAGTCAGAGCAAACACAACTCCCGTCCCAGCAAGCAAGAGATGTCAAACAGCTCTTGCTTGTTAGGAGTGGAGTTCCTTGATCCTTTAGCTCTGGTTTGGGATCCCGGAGGATAAAATATATATATATTTTAAAAATTATTACTGCAAATTCATGATGACAATGCAAATTTGGGTAAAAAAAAGTCTGGGGGACTATCACTTACCTGGGGCAGTTCATCAGAATAAAGCAGTGGCCACTCCAACCCCTTGCGGCCCCAGGGACCACCACCTCCCTGGGGCACATACACTAAAAGTGATTCACGGGCCACGTTGCCCCATGCAGACCTATGGCCCAACACTTCCCCGGGGTTCTTAACAAATATGGTGCAGAGGGTCACACAGCCCCCCTGCAGCCCCAGAGACAGCCCCCTCCCCAGGGCTACAATAAAAAAATAGAAGGGGGTCGGTTTCCCCCCTGCAAAATACACTGATGGCCCTGTGGACTGCCACCCCAATGGGTCAGCTCCTGCTATGTCCTGGGGTACCCACTCCCGGGACTTTGCATTTGCACAAACGTGACAGCAGCTCAGACAGCTGCCAACAAGTTGAAGCAAACACTCTTCTCTGAACAAGCGAGAGCTGTAAAGCAACTCTCACTTGCACAGAGTGAAGAATTCCTTTGTTTTCCTGCCAACTGAAAGAGGAAACATTGGTTTTACAGACAGGGAGCTGCATCTTTAGTATCTCCCTGTCTGCAAAAGCAATGCCAGCTCCTGCAGGAGGCAAGGAGCCAGCTGGAATCAATAGGGCATTTAGGCTTTTCCCTCTGTCCCCAACGCACACTGGGGGCACCCAGGAGTGGTAGCCAGACCCCGGGGTTGGGGTCTCCGGGGACGAAATCAGCCGGGGAGGGGGGCCATGTGTCACCTCTCCCTCAAAGGTAAAAACATATTAAAAAGTGAGGCTGGGCCCTGGGGGATGTGGTCCCTGGGGTGAAATTCAGCCTAGGGAGGGTGCCCGCGAGGCCACCTCCAACCAAAAAAATGAATTAATTAGGCCCGGCCCCGGGGAATGTGGCCCCTGTGACTCAGATAGGCCTAGAGAGGGGGGCACTGGCTCCCCTCCTCACCCCCCAAAAAAAAAACATTAAGCTGGGCCCCCTGGGGGCTAAGATCGTCCTGGGGTGCAAAAATAAATAAATAAAATTGAAGGCTGGGCCCAGGGGGGTTTGGTCCCTGGAGCCACAACCACAACTGGTCGGTGAGGGGGGCATGTGGACCAGTGGCCAACTAGCATTGTGCATGACCAAAGGTTTTGTGCAGGGTGAGCTTCGGAGGTTATGGGTGTCAGGGGTAGGGACTGGCCGCAGACCAGGTCCTGCAGGCAACCCCTGCTGCGCACAGCTGAAGGCTGTGCGCATTGGGCATTGGGTGGTTATAGGGGTAGGGCGGAGGGGTGGCCAGGCCCTGCTGTCAGCCCTAACAGCGCATGGCCGAAGGCCTTGCTCAGTGCAAGTTTGGGTGGCTATAGGGTTTGCTAGCAGACCAAGCCCTGAAAACACCGCTGCACATGGCCGAAGGCTGTGTGCAGCATGGGGTTGGGTGGCAATAGGGGGTGGCTGCAGAGCATGGGCACAAGCCAGTCCCTGCAGACAACCCCACACTGTGGACCATAGGGGTTTGCTGCAGGGCCTGACCGCATCCCCTGGAGCTGAGATTGGCCTGGGGTGGCAAAAAATAAAATAAAAATAGAAGGCTGGGGATGTGGTCCCTGGGGCTGAAATCGGCCACGGGAGGGGGGCATGCAGGCCAGTGGCCAACTAGCACTGTGCATTGCCAAGGCTTTGTGCAAGGTGGGGTTGGGTGGTTAGGGGTGATGACCATAGGGGCTGGCTGCAGACATGCCCTGCAGGCAACCACCATTGCACATGGCTGAAGGCTGGGCACAGCATTGAGTTGGGTGGTTATAAGGGTTGGCCATAGGCCCTGCAGCCAACCCCCACTGTGCACAGTGTTGGGTGGCCAGAGGGGTTTGCTGCCGGGCCTGACCACAGGCGAGTCAATGAAGCCAATCCCCACTGCGCACGACCAAGGACTGAGCGCATCATGGGGTTGGGTGATTATAGGGGTTGGCCAAAGGCCGTTTGCAGTGCAGAGTTGGATAACTATAGGGGTTGGGTGGCTAAAAAAAACAAAGGTAACTGTAACTTGTGCCCTAATTTACTTATAACTTGTGCCCTTGCCAATCACTGCTATTGAGGCTACAAGTTACAGTACTCATGACACCTTTGATAACATCATGGATAATATTAATGTAATTTATGCAGTAAAATTTTTGATGAAAAACTATGCATGGCGGATACACGGGTTATAGCTATTCAAAATAACGCTACCTGTAACAGGTGGATTTCTATGGTTTTGTACATTTAAAATGTGAGCCTAACTATAACGTCCCTGTAGCCTTTGGTTTTTTAATTTTTTAATTGTATTTCTGTATTTTTTTTAAATCTATTTCCTGACTATAATCTATAATATCCCTGTAACCTTTGTTGTCTTCAGTGAATATATATATATATATATATATATATATATATATATATATATATGTATATATATATATATCAGCTCCAACAGGTCCAGACAAGGCGCGCTCATTTCTTGTCGTTGCCTGCATCAGGGAAGGACCTACTCCCATTAATCTTCACACCAGTTTGACAAATAAGTCAAGGATGCAGCACTCACAGGATTCCGTTAAACTTCTATTCCATGAAAAGAACCCCAACAAATATATACATATACACACACACTCACACATATATATATTCACTGAAAAAAGCAAAGGTAACAGGGACAGTATAGTTAGATTCTGAATTTAGTAGTAGAAAACCAAAGAAATTCACCAGTTATAGTTAGAATGATTTCAAGTAACTGTAACTCATGCCCTAAGGTAACTGTAACTTGTACCCTCTGCTTGTGCCTTTCTGTCCATTTCTTTACTCTGTTTGTGCCTTTCTGGCCATTTTATGCTTATTTGCAGCCCTCTGTTTCTGTCTCTCTGCTCATATCTGCCCCCTGTTTTTGCTTTTCTGTCCATTTTCTTGCCCTCAGCTTGTGCCTCTCTGTCCTTTTTTTCCGCTCCTTTTTTTTGCCCTCTGTTTGTGCCTTTCTGCTCGTTTCTGCCCTCTGTTATGGCCTTTCCATTTTGTAACCCACTGTGTGTGCCTTTATGTCTGTTTTCTTGCCCTCTGTTTGTGCCTCTCAGGGTTGGATCTAGAGCAGTGTGACCAGTGCCACGCTCCGGGTGTCAACTTCGGGCGGGGGTACTTTGTTTGCAAGAAGATTGTAGTTTTAAACACACCTACTGCCCGTACCCTACCTCCAGCAATTATCAGGCAGCAACAAAAATGTTAAGATAACTCACTAATTAATGTTCTTCGTGGAGAGAGGTCGGAGTTTTGTCTTGCGAGCTTTTGAGTCATCGTAGGGTAACAGAGAAGGTTAATATGCCTGCTGCAAAGAACGTGCACTATGCAGATCACAATGTGCATGTAATATAAGTAGCTCAGTGGGTTACTGCTTTTGCCACAGAGTACATTTTGTTACTTGCAGTTTATAAGGTAAAATCCTAATATAGGACAGTGAGCTTGTACATGTCAATCAAGAGCTGTTGTGAGAACTGGCATCTTTGGCGTGGTCTCCCCTAACTTTTTGCCTCTACTTCCCCGGTTGTTGCTGTGTGCTGGACTCCATTTTTGATGTTTTTGTTACTCTGGGCACTTTACCACTGCTGACCAGTGTTAAAGTGCAAATGCTCCCTATGTGAAACTGCAGTGTAATTGGCATATTTGATTTACTAGTAAGTCCCTAGTAAAGTGTACTAGAGATGCCTAGGGTCTGTAAATCAAATGCTACTAGTGGGCCTGAAGCACTGATTGTCCCACTCACATGAAACCTGGCTCAGACCTGTGTGTGCAGTTTCAACTGCTAATTCGACTTGACAAGTGTACCCACTTGCCAGGCCTAAACCCTTCCAATTTTATACATGTAAGGCACTCTAAGGTAGGCCATAGGTAGCCCCATGGGCCGGTTGCAGTGTATGTTAAAGGTGGAACATGTACTGATGTGTTTAACATGTCCTAACAGTGAAATACTGCCAAATTTGATTTTCACTGTTGCAAGGCCTATCTCTCTCATCGGTTAACATTGGGGCTGCCTTTAAATATTTTTATAGTGCAGTTTCCCTTTGAGATGGAAACATAGAGTTTTGGGTCTCTGAACTCACAATTTAAAAATACATCTCTTAGTGAAGTTGGTTTTTAGATTGTTAGTTTGAAAATTCTACTTATAGAACGTAGGCATTTTCTTGCTTAAAGAATTCTGTGGCTCTGTCTGTTTGTGGATTTCCTGTCTGTGTCAGAGTGACATTTGGGCTGTTTGTCAATCTCCTCTAGACAGTGACACAAGGGGAGTGACCTTACACCTGAATGGACTGTGCCTGCCCTCATTCAATGTAGTCTCCTACACCCTGGTATGTGTCTGGGGCCGTGCCTGGGCAAGGCAGGATCTTGTAAACAACAGAGACTTTTCATTGATGTTGGGCAACTTAAAAGGCAGAAAGGGAATAAGTATTGGACCCCAAACCCCAGACTTTAGATCACTTCTGGATTCAATAAGAGCCTCTGCCAAGGAAAAGAGCTGAAGAGCTGAGGAGAAGTGCTGACCCTGCCTGTGACTATGCTTTGTTACGCTATCCTGCAGTTGCTGCTTCTGCCTGTGAAAGGGGACAAAAACTGGACTTTGTTGTGCATTCCTGCTTGAGGAGATTCTCCAAAGGCTTGGATTGAGCTTGCCACCTGTTTTGAAGTCTCAGGGCCATCAAACACTTCCTCTGCCAGCACCTGGACTCTCTGCTGAGACTCCTGCCCTGCCAAGTGGTCCCTTATCCAGTTCCTGGGCCCTTGAGAGGTGAAGTTTACAGATCAAAGACTGAAATCCACGCACAAAGCACCATGCAGGGAAATGTTTGACACACCACTGCAACACGGCTGACAACAATGGCTACCTGCGTCACGGGTAGAATCGACGCGCCACCTGCATCGCTGCTGGGAGATCGACGCATCGCAGTGAGAAAAATTACACAATACCCACTTGTAGCTGATGATAACGACGCAAACCCCATGCAGCGTGATTTTTCTAACATGTGTGATTGGATTTCTCACACGTAATCGCTGGACATCAAGGTCATCATGAACCTGCACAGATCTGAGGTGCCCTGTCTGGAAATCGACACATCACTCTCTTGGGAGGGAGAAAAACGACACATCACCTATCCGACCGGAGAAGAAATGACCCCTGGCCTCACTTGCAAATAAGGAATCGATGCATCGCTGACTTTGCGATGAAAGCTCACCCTTGCTGCTTTATTTTTTACGCAAACCAGGTACTTTGTCTAAAATCAACGTTTCCATTGTTTTCTATGAAGTAAAACTCTACTTACTTTGAAAATTCATATCTTGACTTGTGTATGTTGGATTTTTGTCATTTTGGGCTTGTTTGTTTTAGATAAATATTGACTATATTTCTAAACCTGTGTGGTGTCCATTTTGTAGTGTTTCACTGTAATACTGTGTGTTTGGTGGAAATACTTTACTCATTGTCTCTGAGACAAGCCTGATTGCTTGTGCCAAGCTAGCAGGGGTGTGAGGAGGGTGATCTTGAGTGTGTATCTCCATTGCCCTGACTAGAGTAAGGGTCCCTGCTTCAACTGAGTGCAAACTGACTTCCAACCAGAGACCCCATTTTTAACAGCTGTCATTAGAGTGTCATAAATTGTCCCTGTCTTCCATTAATCGAATGCAGCAAAAGGGTTCACATGGGTAGAAATCAATTCGTATTATTAAAGAGAGCTCCCATCCCTGGTGTCACATTTTAAATTCGGAGTTTGTGCTTCTCCAGACCAAGCACTCAAACTATACCGCCTACCAGTATGGATGACATGTGACTCCTATAACTTGTAGTCCTCTGCCCTATGTGACATTTCCTATAAAGTGATTAACACACATATGGTGGTTGTCTCTGTGTAACATGTGTGTGATGTAAAGTGTTCTGATGCCCTACAATGGTATGAGTGGTGCTATAAAACGAATTAAATCCATGTGAGAGAAGTGGTTATGGAGACTTGAGGGGCACTGTTAAAGGGTTTTAATGAGGGAATTCAGGGTGAGGAGGGCGCCAACAAACATTTTCGCACCGGGCGCTGCCAGTGCTAAAGCCGGCCCTGCAGCCTGTTTACTCATTTCTTGCCCTTTACTATCTATCTGGGACTGCAGTGGGGGGCCTTAAGGCCCCCCTCACTGTCCCAGCTAGCTCCCACCTCCTGAGGGATTTGGCATTGCTCCAGCAAGCAATCTGCTTGCTGGAGCAATGTGTTAATCGGTTTTCCCTGATTGCATATCCTCATGCAAGCTATGCTTTCTGGCAGCCGGACCTCTTTGACAGATCCCACATTCATGGGATATGTATATCTAAGTGTGTGTATTGCCTAGTGGCAGATGGCACTATCTAATTATAGTTAGGACCTAGTTTCTATGGAAAAAGCATTTTTGTTTTGCTAACAACTTTGGCGCTATTTGATGGATCTTCACCCCACAGCCTGGGGGACAGCCACCTCCCTGGGACACATACTAAAAAAAAAACAAAGGGGTCCAGTTTTGGACCACCACCTCTCAAAGGCTTTTGTATTTTGGAGGGGGGCTTTGGCACCCCCTCATGGAGCCACTGATGGCCCTGGAGACCTCCATCCCCAAGGGCCGGCTCCTGCTATGTCCCAGGGTGCCTACCCCATGGCGTGGCTGTCTGCTTTTGGTTTTGCTTGGTGGGAGCAGACCGCTTCCACCAAGAGAAAGCAAACATAACTCTGCTTACCACCACTAGGTAAATATACATATATAATATATATGTGTGTGTGTGTGTATAAATATATATATATATATATTTATACATATATATATATATATATATTTATACACACACACACACACATATATATTATATATGTATATTACCTAGTGGTGGTCGGGAGTTTTAGTTTTGAAGAGTGATAGATCAAAAACTACAGGAAAGAATTACACCAAATTTTGCAAGAAGGTAGGTCCTGGTCCAGAAAGAGTCATTTTTTTGTGTTTTGGTGTAATTCTGTTCAGTAGTTTTTGAGAAATTAAGGGAAAAACAATTTTGTATATCTAGGGATGTGAAGGATTTGCGATTCCTAACAATCTTGTGCTGAGATCTGATTGGCTGATAACACTTCAACAACATAAGTTGTTGAAGTGTTGTCAGCCATTTTTTTTGGGACTCCGCTCTAGCCAAGTCCCCCAAAAAAGTTAAAAAAACTAAACAAAAGGAGCCAGGGTGCCAACATTGTGTCTCCTTAGCTCTGGTGGTAGGGTCCCAAAGGCACCCCCCACCAGGGCTGAAAAGCATTTTTTCAAATTTTACAAGCAGAGATGCAGAAGATCTGGAATCAGCTCATAAAATAAAAAAAAATAAAGAGCAGTCGCCTGCACTTTCTTAGCATAATGCCCCTAGGTGGGCCAACTCCTGGGGACTTTTTTGAAACAGAAAGTGTGTGTGGGGGCACTAGGCCCCCGTCCCAATGCCCCAGTGACCGCCACCTCCCCAGGGCTTATTTTTTGTATGTGGGTGGCCTGTGGCCCCCCCTGCCAGCCTGGGGACCACCACCTCCCCGGAGCTTTCATGTAATAGGCGTGGGGGTGCCTAGGCCCCCACTGCCAGAGTGACCACCACCTCCCTGGGGTGTTGATTTGATTTTATGTGGGGGGGGCTGTGGACCTACTGTGCCCCAGGAACCATCACCTCTGGGATAAATCTTTAAAAAAAGAAAGGGGGTCCCTGACGGACCCCCAAGCCCTGGGGACCACCACCACCCGGGGCTTCTATATTGATACATGTAAGGGAGCCTGTGGCCCATCCACTCCCTGGAAGTCACCACCCCTGGGGCAAACAGTAACAAATTTAAAGGGGGTCCATTTTGGATCCCCTTGCCCCAGGGACCACCACCACAAGGGCTATCTTCACATTGAAGGGGGCCACAGATGGCTCTGGGGACCATCACCCCACAGGGCCGGCTCCTGCTATGTCCCGGGGGTGCCCACCCCCAGGACATAGCTGTTTGCTACGGCTTGGCTGCAGCGCAGGCGCTGCGGCCAACCACAGCAAACACTCTGCTGTTTGACAGCAGGACCTTTAAAGCAGGTCTGGTTGTCAAATCGCAGAGCTTTCATCTTTGTCCCCTGCAATCCTGCAGAGGACATAGATGAATTGCTTCAGCAATCACAAAGCTGCTGTCAAAGCAGTAAAGGGCATTTAATTAATTAATTTATTTATTGTATTAATAAATAAATAAATAGGGCTCCTGGGGGGCTCTTAAGGGCTCCCTCGTGGTCCCAGATAACCCATAAAGAGCTAAAAATAAATTAAACAAAAAAAACCTGTAGCTCAATGTGAAGGTTGCAGGCCTTCACACTTTGCTATGGGGGGTCGAATCCAGCTGGACTCAAATTACCATGTTTTTAAATAAAAAAAGATATATTTTTGAAAAAGCAAATATATTTTGTTATTTTTAATTTAATACAAATATCTAATTCTAAGTATATCAGACATCAAAACCTAAAAAACTCTATCACTCACCCTCCAAATTTATTTTGCTTTCTGTCTCTCTTTCAATGAATTCTTCCACTCACACATCCACTCAGACACTAATGGACCCACCCACAGTCCCACTCAGACACTCACATACCCACTCACAGACCCACTCAGACCTCCACACACCCACTCACAGACCCAGTCAGACCCTCATGCACTCACTCACAGCCCCAGTCAGACCCTCACGCACCCACTCAGACCCACTCAGACAGTTATGCACCCACTCAGACTGTCACACACCCACTCACAGACCCACTGAAACCCTGATGCACCCACTTGCAGACCCATACACACACTGACACACTCAGTAAATCACTGATGTATGTATTTTCTCACTCAGACAGACAATCTGACAGCCACCCTCACCCCCCAAATACACCCTTTCACACCTATTCTCACCCCCAGAGAAGCTGCAGCCAACTCCCACTGTGCACAGCCAAAGTGCTGTGCACATCATGGTTTTGGGTTAGGAGATGTTGGCCACAGAGTCTGGCTGCATGTCAGGTCTTGCGGGCAACCTTCCCTGCACACAGGTGAAGGCTGTGCACCATGCAAGGTGCAAGGCTGGGTGCTTTAAGGGGGTTGGCCTCAGGGCCTGGCCGCAGGCCAGTTCCTGTGGCCAACTGCTGCTGCACACAGCCAAAGGCCATAGTTAGGAAATAGAATTTTAAAAAACATCCAAATTCACCAAACAAAACAAAGATGTTCGAAAGTGGATTATTGGTGAGTGCAGGCAAATACCTACACTTAGCAAAGGGCCACTAACCCTCACTAGGTCCAGTCAGGTCTCCATAAATTAATCCCATCTCAACCGTTGGTAGCTTGACAACGAGAGACAAGGCTTAACTTAGGAGGCAGGTGTGTAAGCATTTAAAAATCCCAAAACACTAAATAAGTAAAACACAAAACACAGTAAAAAGCCAACACCAGTTTATAAACATAGATTATATTTTAATATTTAAAATGTCACCAAAATTATTAAAACCATATAAGGGGGACCGGAGATATGAATTTTTAAAGAATTAATGTTTCTAGCGCATAGAAACTAAAAGCAACAATATGGTCATCTGGTCGCACTAGACCCGGGCAAAGTCAAAGTTTGAGGTCGACCGTGATGGAGCCCTGCTCGGCTATAGCAAGTGGGAGGCCTTGGTCAAAAGTTTACCTTCTTACTTAGGGACATATTTGTAAGCCCCTAGCACCACATTGCACCACATTAGCTTCATTTGTTTTTACGCTAATGTGGCCCAACAAGGCCAAAATCCTCTTGCCATATTTACAAAGTAGTGCAATCAATACATGCATTGCGCACTTTGTAACCCTTTGTGCTACATTATGCCTGTGCCAGGCATAATGTATGCAAAGGGGGCACTCCCCCATTAAGGGGGGTCAGAAAATGGTACAAGGAAATCTAAGAGATTCCTTGCGTCATTTTCTATGGCACTTTTAATGTCTGCTCAGAGCAGGCGTTAAAAGGGGGCTTCCATTATTTATAATGGGCCCCTATGTACTCTGCAGGCGTAGCTCCCATATTTGGTGCTACTCCTGCAGAGTATATCAATAGCGTCAATAGAAATTATGCTATTGCCCCATACCCTGCATCATGGTGCACTGTATATTAGATACGACACACACATGGTGGCGGTACAGGGGCGCGAAGGGGAGCAAAGAAAGTGGTAGAGCCACTTTTCTTAAATATGGCCCTTAGTCTTTTTGTTGAAGATTTTTTTCAGCATGGCAAAATCACCAATCTGATCCGACCTCCCTTGAGCCCTGTTCAGATACACGTCACAGGGTACTCCAGTGAAAATTTTTACCATTGCACTTAGACAATTTTGCAGGACTGAAATCTTCATCTGGGCCAAAGCTGAATCTTGATCTGACGTCCCTGGAGTCCACCTCCATTATGCTGAACGGAAAGTCCCGGTCACCTTTTTATGTTCGGACCTTGTCACTTTTTTGGAAATGTTTCCTTCCAACGGGGGTCGACCCTCCTCCTCAAGCTGATTTTGATGTGAGGTCATCAGATTACCTTTCCAGGAGCCCCAGGCACAATCCTGGAAGTCTGGGCTCCGGAGTTTTTATTTTGGGATGAACCTGCAAGTCAGAATGGGTCGAAATTGAGGTAGGCCGGCTTGACTCACCACGGTGGGTCGGTCCCGTTTTCCAAATTTCTGGATCTTCTTTCAGAAGGTCTTAGAAGGTCCTTTAGGAGTCCAAAACACATCCCAAGGTTCCAGAATCTCTGAGTTGCTCCTTGAGGGATTGGGACTTCAACTCCCAGAATGCACCTGGTTGAAATCCAAAATGACCACTAGCCACTGGTCAGCTGGTCTGTTCCTTCAGGTTTTGATGCAGGGGACTCTGGTTAGCTATTTTTCACCTGTAGCAAGCAGGGAGTCCCTTCTTGAACCAGTTGAAGACAGGCAAAGTCCTTTTAGGTGGTGAAGCCCAAATGTGCAGCTGGTACAGTCCTTCAGAGAGCAGTGTCCAGGTGCAGGTGAGGGGCCCAGCAGGGCACTCATTCTTCTGATATTGTTCCTTGTCGGGATCTGTGGTGTGGGTACAACTCTGTCATATTTATTCTTGCTCCTCGGGTGAAAAGCAGGGAGGCAACTGTCTAATCACAGGTCGGCCATTACCCTCTTAGATGACCACTTCCTGGGAAGTGTTGCAAAAATCAATCCCAGGGAGGACCATTCCTTAAAAATCCAAAATGGAACAAACTGAATTTTGGAGGTTAGGTCTGACTGAGCCCACCCACTGGTGTGGCTACAAATCCTTAACACACCCCGCTCCTGCCCTCTTTTAACCTAATCAAGAGGGCACCTGTTTCTCTTGATTTGCAGGGAATGGGGGAGGTCCTGAGCTGCTCCAAATGTCCTTCCCCCCTTTGAAGACCAGTTTGGCTGCTCTCCCTTCATCCTGTTTCACCATATACTGAGGCAGATCTCCTCCCCAGGCACTTCCTTTGTATTGAGCCCATGCCACTTCACACCTGATCAAGGCAGCCTGGCCAGGCTGCTAGAGGTTTGCCAATCAGAGAAGGGCACTACAGAGCTGAAACTGGCAACTTTTAGGAAGAGTTCTAAAACTCTTTCTCTAAACTAGTTATATTAAATCCAACAATGACAAGGTGTTGCATGTATTCTAACAATCAGTTTGAGGCCAAATCTGACATATCCAGCACTTTTGGAGACTTAATTCATTAAAATAAAGTTCCCCATTTTAGCCTATGGAGCCTATTCACTACTATGAGGGAAAAACTAATTTGGCTATTTTTTTCCCGCCAGGGCTTATAAAACATATTTTATAAGGTCACTGCTTAAAGTTACACTTAAAGCAGGGAGCCGCTATGCTCAGTTTTTTCATCAAAACGTCTATTGCAAATATTACATTAATATTATCAATAATGTTGGAAGGATGGCATGATTGACGTAATTTGGGGGTAATTTGCAGTGCATGGGGACGATGAGAGTTATAGTTACTTTAGTGCACAAGTTTTAGTTACTTGAGGTAACTCCCATTATAAATGGTGAATTTCTATGGCTTGGTATGGTTACAATCTGAGCCTGACTATAAAGTCCCTGTAACCTATGTTTTTTTAAGTGAATTTATATATGTGTGTATGTGTGTGTGTGTGTGTGTGTGTGCGTGTGTGCATGTGTGTGTGAAAACAGGACTGATTGCAGAAGCCCCCTAACTTTTTCCCCCATTTCTCACTTTTTGCTGGTGTTTTCTTGACTCTGATAATGCCCTGGGTACTGATAACCAGTCCCAGGGCCTGTGCTCTTTGTAAAATTAGTATGCAAATTAGGCTAATTATAATTGGCTATGTAAACCTACCTATAAGTCCCTAGTATATGGTATGGCACGTAGGTTTAGGGACCCCGGCATATGAGGTGTACCAGTAAGTGCACTCCCCATCTGGTACAGATAGTTAGGATTATGTTTCTAGAGAAAATGTCTGTTTTGTATTGCTAATCACTGTGGTGCCAATTGAAGATGAAACCTTCGGAAAAATTGCTACTTCTTAACTAATTCCTGATTAAAAAAGTTTCAAGGTGATCTGCCAAGCAGGGGCCCCAAAAATGTGTTTTCTTGATTAATTTTTCTATAGGAACTTTAGACATAGCTGCAGCCCAAATCGCTGAATGGAATTACACCAAATTTGACAGAAAACTAGATCTTGGTCCAGAAAGAGTACTTTCGTGTTTGGTTGTAAATTCACTTAAGAAATTAAGGTTCACAAAAATGTTATATGTCAGACTCAACAGATCTGAAGCAGAGAACTGCTTAGCTGCCACCACACAAACCAGGAAGTGGTAGGACTGGGGACCTGGGCCGTACCATCTGATTTGCTCATGAAACACAAATTGTAACATAGTTACCAAAGACATTAAATTGTGGCAAAATGTATTGGGGATGAACAATGTCTCCTCCTCTTTTCATGTCTGTGATAGATAAACAATGTGAATCAGAATACAGGCACTATTTCAATACAAGACCGCTGCTTCTGAAGTTACCACGTTCAACTACATTCCATGCCTTTAGATGTGAACCACACATCTTTGTCCCTCTACTATACTATGAATATGTTTAACGTTTTTGGAATAATTAATTTCTCTCAATGTAGAGGTAAGATTTGGGATGCATAATTTGCTCCAATACGTTTGGTACAATAATAGTGAAACACCCCTTTCTACAATATGAAAGGCAGTATGTATAGAACTGGTTGTTCCACTGTTCACATCACACAAACGGATTCTGGCTGCCCTCATTGTGAGTGTGGCGGTCTGAGAACCAGGACACTTGCATTGACAGTTGGGCTGCCGTACTCCGGGCAGTCTGACTGCCAAATTACAACCCTAGGGGGCTGACCCACCAGCAGACTGCTGTCCCCACTGGGAACATGGAAAACTCACAGCCACCTGGCTGATTACAGCTCCCCCTGCTACTAGCCTTTCCATGACGTTTTCACTGTCATGGAAAGGCTAGAGGTGAGGGTGTTTTGGGGGCCACAGGGGGCTTTGAAGACAGTGCACATTCTGAGAGTGCTGGCCGGCCCTCTCTGTGCTACGAGGTAGCACTTGGCTCATTTAACCCCTTAGCTGCTGGACCTTATCCCCCCCAGTTCTGAGCACTTTTTTGGCTATTTGGGGTAGTTCGCGCTTAGGCTTTCATAACTTTTTTTCCACATAAGCTATCCATGACAAATTTGCATAATTATTTTCCAACATTGTAAGGATTCTAAAGGTATCCAGAGTTTGTGGGTTCCCCTGGAGGAGACCAAGACATTAGCCAAAATACAGCTAAAATTTTATTTTTTTGAGAAAATTGTGAAAAAAGGGCTGCAGGAGAAAGCATGTGTTTTTTTCCCTGAATATGGCATCAACAAAGGGTTTGCAGTGCTAAAATTACCATCTTCCCAGCTTTCAGGAACAGGCAGACTTGAATCAGAACACCACATTTTTCAATACAATTTTGGCATTTTACTGGGACATACCCCATTTTTACTATTTTCTGTGCTTTTAGCTTCCTTCCAGTTAGTGACAGAAACGGGTGTGAAACCAATGCTGGATCCAGGTCAGCTAAACATTTCTGCAAAGTAGACAAAATTCTGAATTCAGTAAGTGGTAATTTGTGTAGATCCTATAAGGTTTTCCTCCAGAAAATACCAGCTGAAATAAAAAAAATATTGAAATTGAGGTGAAAAAGACAGCCATTTTTCTCCACGTTTTACTCTGTAACTTTTTCTTGCGATGTAATATTTTCAAAAGTAATATACTGTTACGTCTGCTGGACTCTTTTGGTTGTGTGGATATATAGGGATTATAGGTTCATCAAGAACCGTAGGGACTCAGAGCCAAAAAAGAAGCTGCATCCTTACAATGGGTTTTCATTGTATACCGGGTATAAAGCAATTTATTTTTGAGAAGCAGTGGTTGTTTGCACATTTTTGATTTCTGGGGTGCCCATACTAGTTTCTGAATTACAGGGCATTTCTCAAATAGACTTCTTTTTTACACACTGTCTTACATTTGGAAGGAAAAAACATTAGAGAAAGACAAGGGGTAATAATACTTGTTCTGCTAGTCTGTGTTCCCCAAAGTCTTCCAATAAAAATGGTACCTCACTTGTGTGGGTAGGTCTAATGCCCACGACAGGAAATGCAACATGGACACATCACATTTTTACATTGAAAGCTGATGTGTTTTTTTGGAAAGTGCCTAGCTGTGGATTTTGGCACTAGCTCAGCCGGCACCTAAGGAAACCTACCAAACCTGTGCATGTTTGAAAACCAGACACATGGGGGAACCCAGGACCGGATGACTTGTGGGGCTCTCACCAGGTTCTGTTACCCAGAATCCTTTGCAAACCTCAAAATTTGGCAAAAAAAACACTTTCCCCTCAGATTTCGGTGCTGCAAAGTTCTGGAATCTAAGAGGAGCTGCAAACGTCCTTCCATCCAGCATTCCCCCAAGTCTCCCAATAAAAATGGTACCTCACTTGTGTGGGTAAGCCTAGTGCCCGCGACAGGAAACGGACGTGGTTTTTGCAAATTTCCTAGAAGTGGATTTTGGCCTCTAGCTCAGCCGGCACCTAGGGAAACATAGCAAACCTCTATATTTTTGGAAACTAGATGTAGGTGGCTGGCTTGGCTTGTAGTGGGTACCAGAGGTACTTACACCTTGTGCCAGATCCAGTTATCCCTTATTAGTGTAGAAGAGGTGTTTCTAGCAGCTTAGGCGGATAGAAGGTAGCTATGGCAAAGCAGCTTAGGCTGAACTAGGAGACATGTAAAGCTCCTACTATACCACTGGTGTCATATGCACAATATCATAAGAAAACACAATACACAGATATACTAAAAATAAAGGTCCTTTATTTTTATGACAATATGCCAAAAGTATCTCAGTGAGTACCCTCAGTATGAGGATGAGAAATATACACAAGATATATGTACACAAACCAAAATTATGCAGCTAATAGCAAAAGGAAGTAATGCAAGCAATGTAAAGTTACAGTAGATTGCAATAGAAGCACATAGGTATAGGGGCAACACAAACCATATACTCCAAAAGTGGAATGCGAACCACAAATGGACCCCAAACCTATGTGAGCTTGTAGAGGGTCGCTGGCACTGTAAGAAAACAGTGAGGGTAGGTGTGAAGTGCACCTACTACCCCCAGAGAGCACAGAAGTCATGATAGGGGGATTCTGCAGGAAGAACAAACACCAGCAATGCAACAACAGTGGATTTCCGGACCTGAGTACCTGTAAGACAAGGGGATCAAGTCCAAGAGTTGCGAGAGTGTCGAGAGTGGGCAGGAGCCCAAGAAATGCCAGCTGAGGGTGCAAGGAAGCTGCCACCTGTTGGAAGAAGCTTGATGTTCTGCAAGAACGAAGAGGACTAGGAACTTCTCCTTTGGAGGATGGATGTGACACTTCGTGAAAAAGCTTGCAGAGGTGTTCCCACGCAGAAAGACCGCAAACAAGCCTTGCTAGCTGCAAGGGTTGCGGTTAGGGTTTTTGGGTGCTGCTGTGACCCAGGAGGGACCAGGATGTCGCCACTTGGATGAGGAGACAGAGGAGGCACACAGCAACATAGGGAGCCCTCACAGAAGCAGGCAGCACCCGCCGAAGTACCTGAACAGGCACTTAGAAGAACAGTGAACCGGAGTCCACCCAAAGTCACAAAAGGGAGTCCCACGACGCCGGAGGACAACTCAGAATGTTCTGCACTGCAGGATAGAGTGTCGGGGACCCAGGCTTGGCTGCGCACAAAGGAAATCCTGGAAGAGTGCAAAGGAGCTGCAGCAGCTGCAAATCACGCGGTACCCAGCAATGCAGTCTAGTGTAGGGAGGCAAGGACTTACTTCCACCAAACTTGGACTGAAGAGTCACTGGACTGTGGGAGTCTCTTGGACAGAGTTGCTGAGCTCCAGGAACCATGCTGGTCGTGCTGAGAGGGGACCCAGAGGACTGGTGATGCAGTCTTTTGTTGCCTGCGGTTGCAGGGGGAAGATTCCGTCGACCCACGGGAGATTTATTCAGAGCTCCTGATGCAGAGAGGAGGCAGGCTACCCCCAGAGCATGCACCCTCTCGAAACAGTTGAGAAAGCCGGCAGGATGAGCGATACAAAGTTGCTAGTAGTCGTCTTGCTACTTTGTTGCTGTTTTGCAGGCTTCCTGAGCAGTCAGCGGTCAATCCTGTAACAGAAGGTGAAGAGGGAGATGCAGAGGAACTCTGATGAGCTCTTGCATTCGTTATCTGGTGAGATCCCCAAAGCAGAGACCCTAAATATCCAGAAAAGGAGGTTTGGCTACATAGGAAGGAGGATTGGCTATCAAGAGGGGTAAGAGCCTATCAGAAGGAGCCTCTAACGTCACCTGCTGGCACTGGCCACTCAGAGCAGTCCAGTGTGCCACAAACACCTCTGTTTCCAAGATGGCAGAGGTCTGGGACACACTGGAAGAGCTCTGGGCACCTCCCCTGGGAGGTGCAGGTCAGGGGAGTGGTCACTCTCCTTTCCTTTGTCCAGTTTCACCCCAGAGCAGGGCTGGGGGATCCCTGAACCGGTGTAGACTGGCTTATGCAGAGATGGGCACCATCTGTGCCCATCAAAGCATTTCCAGAGGCTGGGGGAGGCTACTCCTCCCTAGCCTTCACACCTATTTCCAAAGGGAGAGGGTGTTACACCTTCTCTCAGGGGAAGTCCTTTGTTCTGCCTTCCTGGGCCAGGGCTGCCTGGACCCCAGGAGGGCAGAAACCTGTCTGAGGGGTTTGCAGCAGCAGCAGCTGCAGTGGAGACCCCGGAAAGGCAGTTTGGCAGTACCCAGGTTCTGTGCTAGAGACCCGGGGGATCATGGAATTGTCCCCCCAATGCCAGACATGTTACATGGCCATGTTTGGAGTTACCATTGTGACCTATGTATAGTGCACACGTGTAATGGTGTCCCCGCACTCACAAAGTCCGGGGAATTTACCCTGAACGATGTGGGGGCACATTGGCTAGTGCCAGGGTGCCCTCACACTAAGTAACTTTGCACCCAACCTTCACCAGGTGAAGGTTAGACCTATAGATGACTTATAAGTTACTTAAGTGCAGTGGTAAATGGCTGTGAAATAACGTGGACGTTATTTCACTCAGGCTGCACTGGCAGGCCTGTGTAAGAATTGTCAGAGCTCCCTATGGGTGGCAAAAGAAATGCTGCAGCCCATAGGGCTCTCCTGGAACCCCAATACCCTGGGTACCTCAGTACTATATACTAGGGAATTATATGGGTGTACCAGTATGCCAATGTGAATTGGTAAATGTAGTCGCTAACCTGTTAGTGACAAATTTGGAAAGCAGAGAGAGCATAACCACTGAGGTTCTGGTTAACAGAGCCTCAGTGAGACAGTTAGGCATCACACAGGGAACACATACAGGGCACATACTTATGAGCACTGGAGCCCTGTGACACATAGACTAACACAACATATATACAGTGAAATATGGGGTTAACATGCCAGGCAAGATGGTACTTTCCTACACAATCCCCCCGCCAAATGAAGGACAATAAGACTAGCCATGACCTGATGAGTCTTCATTGTCTAAGTGGAAATATCTGGAGAGTCCATCTGCATTGGAGTGGGTACTCCCAGGTCCATGTTACACTGTATAGTCCATTCCCTGTAGAGATATGGACCACCTCAACAATTTAGGATTTTCACCTTTCATTTGTTTTAGCCAAAGTAGAGGTTTGTGGTCTGTCTGAACAATAAAGTGAGTGCCAAACAGGTATGGCCTCAACTTCTTCAGTGCCCAGACCACAGCAAAGGCCTCCCTCTCAATGGCAGACCAACGCTTTTCTCTAGGGGTCAACCTTCTGCTGATAAAAGCAACTGGTTGATCCTGGCCCTCAGAATTCAGTTTTGATAAGAATGCCCCTACCCCTAATTCAGATGCATCAGTTTGAACAATGAATTTCTTGGAGTAACATGGGCTTTTTAGGGCAGGTGCAGTGCACATGGCCTGTTTGAGCTCCTCAAAAGCTTTCGGACAGACAGCTGTCCACAATACCTTTTTAGGCATCTTTTTACTTGTGAGATCATTAAGTGGGGCTGCTATGGAGCCATAGTTTTTAATGAATCTCCTGTAATACCCAGTGAGGCCTAAGAAGGCTCTCACCTGGGTCTGTGTTGTAGGGGGAACCCAATCCATCATTGTCTGGATTGTCCCCTGAAATGGTGCAATCTGTTCTCCGCCTCCCAAGTGTCCCAGATAAACCACCTTTCCCTGCCTTATCTGCACTTTGAGGCCTTGATAGTGAGGCCTGCCTTTTGCAGGGCCTCCAAAAATTTCCAAAGGTGGACCAGGTGCTCATCCCAGGTGAAGCTAAAAACAGCTATATCATCAAGATATGCTGCATTAAAAGCCTCCAACCCTTGTAGGACTGTGTTCACCAACCTCTGAAAAGTGGCAGGTGCATTTTTCAAACCAAGGGGCATCACTGTAAATTGGTAGTGCCCTCCTATAGTTGAAAATGCAGTTTTAGGTTTAGCATCCTCAGCCAATTTGATCTGCCAATACCCTGCAGTCAAATCAAAGGTGCTTAGATACTTGGCAGATGCCAGTGTATCTATGAGCTCATCTGCCCTGGGTATAGGGTGAGAATCAGTTTTTGCTACCTGGTTGAGACCTCTGTAATCAACACAAAACCTCATCTCCCTTTTTCCATCTTTTGAGTGAGGCTTTGGTACAAGCACCACAGGACTCGCCCATGGGCTTTCAGAAGGTTCAACCGCTCCTAGATCAAGCATTTTCTGAACCTCTTGTTTTATGCAGTCCCTGACATGGTCAGGCTGCCTATAGATTTGACTTTTGACAGGCAAGCTGTCTCCAGTATCAATTGTGTGTTCACACCAAGATGTGGTGCCAGGCACAGTTGAAAAGAGTTCAGAAAACTGTCCAAGGAGATTTATGCATTTGTCTTTCTGTTATGCAGTCAGACAGTCTGCCAAAACTACTCCCTCCACTAGAGCATCCTCTTCAGTGGAGGAGAAGAGATCAGGGAGAGGGTCACTCTCTTCTTCCCGTCCTTCATCTGTTGCCATGAACAGGGTGAGATCAGCCCTGTCATAGTAGGGTTTTAGGCAGTTGACATGAATCACCCTAAGGGGACTCCTGGCAGTGCCCAGGTCTACCAGATAGGTAACCTCACCCTTTTTTTCAACAATTAGATGGGGTCCACTCCATTTGTTCTGGAGCGCTCTTGGGGCCACAGGCTCCAATACCCACACCTTCTGTCCTGGTTGGTACTGGATCAGAATAGCCTTCTGGTCTTTCCATTGCTTCTGGAGCTCTTGGCTGGCCTGAAGGTTTTTAAGGGCCTTTTTCATGTACTCAGCCATTCTGGATCTTAGGCCAAGTACATAGTCCACTATGTCCTGTTTGGGAGCTTTTAAAGGTTGTTCCCAACCCTCCTTCACAAGTGTTAGTGGACCTCTTATAGGTTGTCCAAATAGGAGTTCAAAGGGGCTGAAGCCCACTCCTTTCTGGGGTACCTCCCTGTAAGCAAAAAAGAGGCAAGGTAACAGGACATCCCATCTCCTCCTGAGTTTTTCAGGGAGTCCCATTACCATTCCTTTGAGAGTTTTATTAAACCTCTCTACCAGTCCATTAGTCTGTTGATCATAGGGTGTGGTGAATTTGTAGGTTACACCACATTCCTTCCACATAGCCTTCAAGTATGCAGACATAAAGTTGCTACCCCTGTCTGATACAACCTCTTTTGGGAAACCCAACCTGGAAAAGATTCCCAGGAGGTCTTTTGCCACTGCAGGTGCTGTATTGGTCCTTAGAGGAATTGCTTCAGGGTATCTTGTGGCATGGTCCACAACCACCAAGATAAATTTGCCTGAAGCAGGAGGAGGGTCAAGGGGGCCAACTATGTCAACCCTTACCCTTTCAAAGGGGACCCCAACCACAGGTAGTGGAATAAGGGGAGCCTTTGGTGTGTCACCAGTCCTGCCACTGGCTTGACAGGTCACACAAGACTTACAAAAGTATTTTGTGTCCTCTGACATTCTAGGCCAGTGAAACAGGGGGACAAGCCTTTCCCATGTTTTGATCTGGCCCAAATGCCCAGCCAAAGGAATGTCATGTGCCAGAGTTAGGAGGAACTCTCTGTACTGCAGGGGAATGACCAATCTCCTGGCTGCTCCAGGTTTTGGGTCCCTTGCTTCTGTGTACAAGAGGTTGTCCTCCCAGTAAACTCTATATGAGGCACTGACATCCCCATGTTGCTGCTTGACAGCTTGCTGTCTGAGACCCTCTAAAGTGGGACAGGATTGCTGTGCCACATTCAGTTCTTCCCTGGCAGGTCCCCCTCCACCCAAAAGGTCAGCAGTGTCTGCTTCCAGCTCATCTGGTGAAGGTTCTGCACAGGGAGAAAATTATTCTTCCTCAGAAGGAGAATCATCTGTAGAGGGAGGGACAGTGGGTAGGGATTTACCCTTGCTACCCCTAGCTTTAGGGAGAACTTGGTCCATTGTTCCAGGATCCAAGTTACCCTGTCCTTTTTGCTTTTTGGCCTGAGCCCTTGTCAAAGCAAAAATATGCCCAGGAATGTCCAGCATTGCTGCATGAGCCTCCAACTCCACTTCTGCCCAAGCTGATGTCTCTAAATTGTTCCCTAGTACACAGTCTACAGGTAAATCTGAGGCAACCACAACTTTCTTTGGACCAGTAACCCCCCCCAGTTGAGATTCACAACAGCCATGGGGTGGCTAAGAGTGTTGTTATGAGCGTCTGTCACTTGGTACTGCTAACCAAGTAGGTGTTGTTCAGGGTGTACCAGTTTCTCCATTGCCATGGTAACACTGGCACCTGTGTCCCTGTAGGCCTGAACCTCAACACCATTTATTAGGGTGAGTTGCTTGTACTTATCCATATTAAGGGGACAAGCAACCAATGTGGCCAAATCAATGGCACCTTCAGAGACTAACACAGCCTCTGTGGTCTCCCTAACAAGACCAACCCCAACTAAATTACCAAAAGTGAGCACAGCTACTCCCTTGGATTGGCTATTAGTAGGTTTGCTCCCACCACCACTGCTATTACTAGGGGCACTAGGATTTGCAGTAGGGGTTGTGGTAGTGGGAGGTTTGGTGTTTTACTTTGGACAACTGGCATCAGTTGTCCAATGGCCTTTGACTTTACACAAATAACACAAGGCTTTTTAATTTGATTTGAAGAGGATTTGGACCCACCACCCCCACCAGAGGATATTTGTGGGCCTGATGAAGACTCATTTTTACTTTTGTCCCCACCCTTGTCAGAAGACTTACCATCCTTCTTCTTGCCAGCCTTGTCACCCCCTGTATGAACTTTTCTGTTCACTCTTGTTCTGACCCATTTAAGTAAGAGCCTATCAGAAGGAGCCTCTGACGTCACCTGCTGGCACTGGCCACTCAGAGCAGTCCAGTGTGCCACAAACACCTCTGTTTCCAAGATGGCAGAGGTCTGGGGCACACTGGAGGAGCTCTGGGAACCTCCCCTGGGAGGTGCAGGTCAGGGGAGTGGTCACTCCCCTATCCTTTGTCCAGTTTCGCGCCAGAGCAGGGCTGGGGGTCCCTGAACCAGTGGAGACTGTCTTATGCAGAGATGGGCACCAGCATTTCCAGAGGCTGGCGGAGGCTACTCCTCCCCAGCCTTCACACCTATTTCCAAAGGGAGAGGGTGTTACACCCTCTCTCATAGGAAGTCCTTTGTTCTGCCTTCCTGGGCCAGGGCTGCCAGGAGGGCAGAAACCTGTCTGAGGGGTTGGCAGCAGCTGCAGTGGAGACCCCGGAAAGGCAGTTTAGCAGTACCCGGGTTCTGTGCTAGAGACCCGGGGGATCATGGAATTGTCCCCCCAATGCCAGAATGGCATTGGGGGGACAATTCCATGATCTTAGACATGTTACATGGCCATGTTTGGAGTTACCATTGTGACGCTGTACATAGGTAGTGACCTATGTACAGTGCACGCGTGTAATGGTGTCCCCGCGATCACAAAGTCCGGGGAATTTGCCCTGAACGACGTGGGGGCACATTGGCTAGTGCCAGGGTGCCCTCACACTAAGTAACTTTGCACCCAACCTTCACCAGGTGAAGGTTAGACTTATAGGTGACTTATAAGTTACTTAAGTGCAGTGGTAAATGGCTGTGAAATAACGTGGACGTTATTTCACTCAGGCTGCACTGGCAGGCCTGTGTAAGAATTGTCAGAGCTCCCTTTGGGTGGCAAAAGAAATGCTGCAACCCATAGGGATCTCCTGGAACCCCAATACCCTGGGTACCTCAGTACCATATACTAGGGAATTATATGGGTGTACCAGTATGCCAATGTGAATTGGTAAATTTAGTCACTAGCCTGTTAGTGACAAATTTGGAAAGCAGACAGAGCATAACCACTGAGGTTCTGGTTAGCAGAGCCTCAGTGAGACAGTTAGGCATCACACAGGGAACACATACAGGGCACATACTTATGAGCACTAGGGCCCTGCCTGGCAGGATCCCAGTGACACATAGACTAAAACAACATATATCCAGTGAAATATGGGGGTAACATGCCAGGCAAGGTGGTACTTTCCTACACTAGACACCTAGGGAAATTCAGAATGTGGTGACTTGTGGGGCTTTCACCAGGTTCTGTTACCTAGAATCCTTTCCAAACCTCAACATTTGGGAAAAAAACACTTTTCCCTCAGATTTCGGTGCTGCAAAGTTCTGGAATCTGAAAGGAGCTGCAAACTTCTTTCCACCCAGCATTTCCCCAAGTCTCCCAATGGAAATGGTACCTCACTTTTGTGGGTAACCCTAGTGCCCGCAACAGGAAATGCTCCAAAACACACCATGGACACATCACATTTTCCAAAAGAAAACAAACCTGTTTTTTGCAAAGTGCCTAGCTGTGGTCTTTGGCCTCTAGCTCAGCCGGCACCTATGGAAACCTAGCAAACATGTACATTTTTAAAAACTAGACATTTAGGGGAATTCAGAATGGTGTGACATGTCGGGCTCTCACCAGGTTCTGTTAACCAGAATCCTTTGCAAACCTAAAAATATGGCAAAACAACACCTTTTCTTCATATTTCGGTGATGGAAAGTTATGGAAACTGAGAGGAGACACAAACTTCCTTCCACCCAGCATTTCCCCAAGTCTCCTAATAAAAATGGTACCTCACTTGTGTGGGTAGGCCTAGTGCCCGCAACAGGAAATGCCCCAAAAAAAGAAACATGGGCACATCAAATTTTTACATTGAAAACTGACATGTTTTTGGGAAAGTGTCTAGCTGTGGATTTTAGTCTCTACCTCAGCCTGTACCTAGGGAAACCTACCAAAGCAGTGCATTTTCTTAAAACTAGACACGTAGAGGAAGCTAGGATGTGGTAACTTGTGGCACTCTCACCAGGTTCTGTTACCCAGAAGCCTTTGCAAACTTCAATATTTGGCAAAAATAAAACTTTTTCCTCACATTTCACTGATAGAAAGTTCTGGAATCTGAGAGGAGCCACAAATGTCCTTCCATCCAGCATTCCCCCAAGTCACCTGATAAAAATGGTACCTCACTTGTGTGGGTAGGCCTAGTGCCCGCGACAGGAATAGATCACACAATCGTCAATGTTGGTCCTAACATGAGGGCACTGTTGACTCTGGGTGATCCATTACTGACGCAGGCACTAGGTACAGGCACTCAGGTGGGGTAGTATTATTATCAGGACAGGTGGGGAAACACTGGGTGGTAGGAACTGTGTTGATCCCAGCATATTCCTGTAGTTTGTGTGACAGAAATGCAAGAAAAACGTGAGTTTTTATTCAACATTTCACCTTTGCAGGTTATTCTGGGTAAGAAAACTTTGGGGAATCCACACAATTCACACCTCTGTGGACTACCCCATATGTCTAGTTTCCAGAAATGTCTGGTTTTTGTAGGTGTCCCTATGAGGCCACCGAGCCCAGGACCAAAAACACAGGTGCCTACCTTACAAAACCAGGTTGTTTTGTGATAGATAATTTTGATGTCTCCACAATAGGATTTGAGTGGTAGAATATGGGGCTGAACTAAATCGGGGAGCTCCCAAGAGGGCACTCTCTCCGTGTTTGCCGCCGCATGCACCTGCTCTCTGGGTTAGGCTAACCCGCTATTGTCCCACTGCAAAGACTGTGCTTGCGATGGGACAGCAGGACTGCCCTCATCACCTCCCTCAAAATCAATGGAAGAGAGTTATTGAATGGGACTCCTCTGACTGAAAAATTACTCCCAGAATCTGTGCCATTGTCCTATCCCTCAGATGCTGTCTCAGTATCTGCTGCGTCAGTCTCTGATCCTACATCAGAGCTGTCCTCTATAACCCGAGTGAGCGCTTGAGCAGCAGTCCTCTAACGAGATGCCATCCTTGCTACTGGCTAAACTCTTGCTCTAAAACACTAGCCCACATAGACAGTGACAAAATTGCTGGTGTGTGCATGTGTGTGATATGTGCAACAGTAGAGGTCACCTTACCTTTGCTTCTTCCCTCAATCAGCACATTATTTTAAAACACTCAAAAAAAGACACACTATCACTTCACCTTTCCACACACCAAACGTCACAGTCTTTAGCACCTCTAGCACTCAGTCCAACAATCATTATTGGTACTCCCACTCCCATGACCTCCTCCTCAGATTCTCTCAGTACCACCCAGCAAAAGTGCCCTTCATCTCTCCATAGCACCCCCGCACATTCATTTCATTTGTATTGTAGCGCAGGTAATGGCTGACTTTACTAATGTACTCAGCTATTTACATAAAATACAGATTTGATCTTTGCAGTAGGCACATAAACCTTCTGCGCTATTTTATGGCATCAAAACTGCCACTAGACAAAAGTCTGATCCTTTTGGAGCAGAAACATAATCACAAGTCTTACTTGACTTTTTTATTGCTGCCTAAAAGCTACAGTTGAAACGTGTCAGTTGAAGTATGTGCATTGTTTTGAAGACGTAAACTGTAACTGCAAGGCAACTGGTGGCGAGAGTGCCGGAGTTTCCTTTACCATGATGACTGGAAGGAAGATTTGTGGAAAATTACGGGCCCGCACCCGCAGCTGTGCATCAACTTCATAGGCGTAGCAGTCAGCTTCAGCAGGACATTTGAGAATATATAAATAAATAAATAAATATATATATATATATATATCACTTTTAGATGTGGGTGTGGTTTTCCTGGGGGCCGATCGCAGCCCCCAGGGAAACCACACATGCGTTCACAAAAGTGATCGCTATATATATATATATATATATATATATATATATATACACATATATCAATATCAGTTTCTTAAGTGCGACCAGCCTAAGATTCCAGTTCTTTACCTTTTACTAAAGCTACATAAAGATGGACAGAACCCTCCAGTCAGACCGATTGTGTCAGCAATAGATTCTTTACTTGAAAATACTTCACAATATATTGACTATTATCTCAGACCATTTGTAGAAAGTTTGCCTTCGTATGTCAAAGATACCACACAATTTGTGAAGATGATAGATGGTCTGAGGTGGGAGGATGACTTTTTGCTTTTGACATTGGATGTTACTAGCCTTTATACTTGTATACAGCACAATTTAGGATTAGTGGCAGTCAGGCATTATATGAGAGCTGGATCTATCGCATACTTAATGCATACTGAAATGATTTGTGATATGATCTGGTACTGTCATAATAACAACTGTTTTCTATTTGACAATCAAAAATACAGACAATTACAGGGGACAGCTATTGGCACCTGCTTTGCTTCCAGCTATGCGAATCTTCTCATGGACTGGTGGGAAAAGCAGGTGTCCATTGACGTAACTCACTATGAGGACAAAGCTGTGCTGTGGTGCCGTTATATAGACAACATTTTTGTAATTTGGAGAGGGGATGAGAACTCAGCAATGAATTTTGTGGCAGCTCTAAATGATAATGAATAATATCCTAAATTGAGTGAACAACATAGTAAGACACAAATCCAATTTTTGGATGGAGAAATAAGAGTTGATAATTATGTTGTAAGCACTAGATTGTCTAGAAACGCAACAGCAGGTAACAACTTATTAAATGCCAGAAGTGCACATCCACCAAATTTGATCAGGAGTATCCCAAATGGGGAACTATTGAGAGCTAGGCGCATATGTAGCACATGGGAAAACTACCAACAGGATACGGTAATATGCAGGTGATTCAGAGAGAGAGGACATAGTAATGATGTAATTGCACAGGCTAAAAGAAAAGTAGACAGTTGTCCTAGAGTAGATCTATTATAAAACGTACAAGAACCATGTAAAAATGAGGAGAAAATAAGATTTATTTTACACAGACCCACATTTGGCGACTTATTTTTCAATATGCCATTGGTCACCTTCCAAGAGAAAAGGTCACTATGGGATAGTTTGAGCCATAATACTAACTGCTTGAATGTCAGATTAGGTAATGGACAAAATGACTATGAGATTAAGGGGCATTTTAACTGTAACACAGATTTTTGTGTATACCGTTTAAGGTGCCCATGCAATAAGATTTATGTGGGAAGTACCATACATAAAGCAAAAAAGAGAGAGCTGGAACACATAAGAGCCATTCATAATCTTGATCGTAACTATCCGGTAGCAAGACATTTACATGAGGTACATCAGGGAGATGAGAAATTGCTTAGCTATGTGGTATGTGATCAGGTTAGACCTAATTTACATGGGGGGACAGACAGAAATCGTTACGTATATTAGAATCAAAATATATCATCAGGTTTATGACCATTGATCCTCTTGGTCTGAACTCAAGAGAAGAAATGAGTTTTCACCTGGGTAGTTAGAGTTGGGTATATGAGGTATATGAGGAGAGAATATAACTATGACAGTTGAGCTTCTATTGGATTGGATGTATATAGAAAAATGATATTTATACATGTTAAGGGTGTCAGACGATATGAAAAAAAGTACAAACATAGACGTTAGGGCGGCAAGGCCATATTTTTATTGTTATGAAAGTTTGAATTTCGAAAAATCATGTTCAACTTGTAGAGGAGAATATTTGAATTTAATGTAGGTTATCCCATGGAGGTAGTATTACAACAGTAATAATATACAAATTAGGCCCCATTGATTTATAGTGGGATGTCCATTGGATATGGAATAGGTGTATATAATGTGATTGCAAATGTATATGACATTAATTTAATATTATTGGGTTGAGCATTGATATATAGTATTTACACACGTTATTTCAATTTTTCCTATTGTTTGCAATGTTTTTATCCCTATAAATATAGGGGCTTCTACTAGTTTCAATTTAAATTATGATATTTCAGGCAAAAAACGGGGATTAGATAACATTTCAATATGGCGGTAGCCTTATTGAATATAAAGTTTGTATTGCATTGTTAGTCCGTTTTTAATGTTGGTGAATTTTGGTATTTATTGTGTTAATTTTATGACTCCCCCATCCGTGAACAAGGCTACAGCTGAAACGCTTTGGGAGGAAGAATCTGGTGACAGTAAATCAATTTGCAACTTTACCAAAGTGTCCTGAACTTTTCCTCATACTGGACAAAGAAACGCTGATAATTATATATATATATATATATATATATATATATATATATGTATAGATCTCTATATATATGTATATATATAGATCTATATTTAGACATATATATATATATATATATATATATAGAGAGAGAGAGAGAGAGAGATATCTATCTATAGATATATCTATCTACACAGATATAACTATATATATATATATAGATCCATATCTACACATCTGTATATATATATATATATATATATATATATATATAGAGAGAGAGAGAGAGAGACAGAGCTGTATGGTTTCCTTGGTGGCCATAGTGGCCGCCATGGAAACCATACAACTATTAAAAAAAATTATTGCCCCAGTTCACGGGCAACACCCTGTCAATTTCTTTTTTTTTTCTTCGTTTAAAAAAAAATAAAAAATAACCACTGGAAGGCGCGGTCGTGCACAATCACGCCCCACAGGGGTAAACTCACCTTTAAAAAAAATATATATGCCCCCGGTGGGGGTGATCGGCACGTTTGCCCAGGGGGCCGACCCCCCCAAGTGAAATCCCTGGTGTCTAGAAGGGGTTTCCTGCCCCTCGATTACAGGGGAGATTCTACCCTTTCAAACAAGGCCTTCCTAAAGGGCAGGTGGAGACACAGAAGATCTTTTGTATCTCCTGGGGTATTTTTAAATGAAAAAAAAATCCTTGTGTGCAATGCACCGGAAGATTTTTTAACCCTCTCCCTGGTGTCGGCCACTGGTCATGACCCGCACCAGGAAGGTACTGTAGGCGTCAGCCAGTGGCAATATATAGACGCTTGATACAATTCATAATGCCGATTTCAAACACCGCCCCAGCGAGGGCTACTCCATCTATAAATCAATTGGCCATTACAGGAATCAGTCCACAAACTGCCCATTCAATAATGGGAAAAGCACGCACCGATTGGGTGAACATTCAGTTCTGGGTTGTACAAAAAACATACCAGCTGGAAGCAGTGTTTCCCCATACAGAACCCCAAGATAAACATAGAATTTTCATAATGTGCTTGCCATCTGGAATGGTTCCCTTAATAGAGGATTGTGCCACTGGATTTGGAGATGAAACTGATGCACAATGTTGACACAGTCTCCTCAATTATTTTAGGCAATATTAAAAGAGAAGCAGCAGCACTGGCGATTCATCTTTGGCTCCAGGAGACTCCTCAATGGGATCAGGAAAGCGAGCTGCCAAAGATTATTTCCAAAACGTACACTAGTATAGGTCAGGATAGTCTGGGGGCCAGGCCAACTAAACCACAACTACAAAGAACTTCTGGAAAGGAGAGTATTAAGCCAGCAAAAGAGAGGTCTAAAAATGCTGGGATAAACAAAACCAAAATAAGGAACAAGACAAAGAGGAGAATCTTCGCAACTGGACTCAGAAAAAAGATATAGGTGGTCATTACAACCTCAGCGGTCTTTTTTCAAGACCGCTGAGGGACCGCCGTGCAGAAGACCGCCAGTAGTGACGGTTTGCCGCTCGGCATATTATGACTGTTGGCTGCTCTCCGTCCTTTTTAGGACGGAGAGCCGCCAATAGCCATACTGGCGGGCGGCGGGGAAGTGGAGGTTGCTCCAACGCCATGCCAACAGAACACGCCCAGCGAATCACGTCCTGTGATTCGGTGCGGCGGTGTTCTGTTGGCGGTGTGGTGTCGGCGGAGCAGCCTCTATGGCTCCCGTCCCTTCCCGGAGGATCGACGGAACAGGTAAGTCGATCGTCCGTTAGGGGATGGGGGTGGTGGGTGTTGTGTAGGTGCATGGGGGTGTGCGTGTGTGTATGTAGAGGGGGTGTGTGAGTGCGTGTATGCATGTGGGGTGTTGCGTGTTGTGGGAACGAGTGCGTGTATATCTGTATGTATGTCTGTATGGATGTGTGCGTGTATGTTTGTATATGGGTGTGCGTGTCTGACTGAGTGTGTGGATGTAGGCATGTATGTCGGTGTGTGTGCTTGTGTGTGTTGGTGGTGCCTGTGTGCGTGTCGTGTGTGTGTGAGTGCTGTGATGTTGGGGGCCGGGTGGGGAGGGACGCCCTGCCACCTTTGGGAGGTGGCAGGGGTGGTGGGGGTGGGGGAGACCCCTATCAGTGCCAGGGAAGGAATTCCCTGGCACTGATAGTGCTTACCGCCATGGATTTCATGGCGGTTCCTACCGAAGGAAATCCACGGCAGTAAGGCGGGTCAAAATACCGGCAGGGGTATTGTGACTGCCGCCGGGCTGGAGACCCAGGTCTCCAGCCCGGCGGTCGTCTCCGCCCTGGTGGGCGGAACGGAGAAGCGGCGGATGACCATGGCGGTAACCGCCATTGTCATAATACAAAAGAAAAGACCGCCACCCTGTTGGCGGTCTTACCGCCGCTTCTCCGCCTTCCGCCAGGGTCATAATGACCCCCATAATCTTAAAAATAGGGAAACTTTCAAAAACCCTGATAACTATAAATACACTGACAGTTGCCCATCTCGGGCCAGATGTAGGAAAATTGCAAATTGCGACTTGCAATTTGCGAGTCCTTCCGACTCGCAAATTGCAAGTCGCAATTTGCAATGCAGAACGGTGTCTCAGACACCGTCTGCGAGTCGGTATGGGGTCGCAGAGACCCACCTCATTAATATTAATGAGGTGGGTCGCAAATTGCGGCCCCATACCGACTATAGGCACTCGCAAACATGGAGGCCTGCTGTAGTCAGCAGACCTCCATGTTCGTGACTGCTTTTAAATAAAGCAGTTTTTTTTTTTCTCTTTGCAGCCCGTTTTCCTTAAAGGAAAACGAGCTGAAATAGAAAAAAATACCGAAACCTTTTGTTTCGGTTTTTTTCAGAATAGGCAGTGGTCCATAGGACCACTGCCTGCTCTGAAAAAATAATTTTGTGAGCATTCACAAAGGGGAAGGGGTCCCGTGGGGACCCCTTCCCCTTTGCGAATGAGTTACCATCCACTTCAAGTGGATGGTAACTGCGAGTTGATTTGCGACCGCTTTCGCGGTCACAAATCAACTTAAATCACGGTGCGAGTCGCAAATAGGAAGGGAACACCCCTTCCTATTTGCGAGTCGGAAACACATTTTGCGAGTCGGTTCCGACTCGCAAAATGTGTTTTTGCATCGCTTGAGGGCTTTTGCACCTCGCGTTTTTCGCCGTTTGCGAGGTGCAAAAGCCTACCTACATGTGGCCCCTCGTTCCTTCCAGGACACATAGGATTAACTGAGGGACAGTGGAGGGTGGTCAGAACACCAAAGTGACTGTGTGAAGATGAAAAATGACTTTCAGCATTCTTCAGAAACTTTTATGAAAAAGGAAGAGAAACTTCCACAGCAAAATCCCCAAATCAAAAAGAAAAAGGTTGCAATATATCAGTCAAAGATGCCACACATATTGAGAACGTTGTTGAACAATAGGATCAACAGCACTGCAGAGGTCATGATACTTCACCAGAATCTTATAGATCTTCTGGATGTGGCACAACTTCCTTGAAACAGTGGACAGGCACATCTCCCCACCCAACAGGGTAGACAGATTAAATATTCAGATTGAGGGAGACACAGCGCGTACTATTAAAGTTATATTCTGGAAAAGATTAACACTAAATTATGAAATTCTATTGGAAGAAGAAGATTGGCCACCTGAAATTGACCAGCACTCCCACAAGTTGAAGATGTAATTTTGCCTTCTTTCTCAGTCCTAGTTCCAGACAAATAGAACCATACTCAGCAGACTGGGCACTGACACAGGCTCCAGAGCTGTACCACAACCAGGTACAGTAGGATAATGATTCCCCCTATGATGTTATCTCAATTAGATCAACTCCACAGATACAGACTGAATATCCAGTTAAACAGAGAGCTAAAGCACCAATGAGAGAAATTCCCACACAGGTTGAATACCAGGGAGTAATCGAACCCTGCGTCTCTTCAATGAATAACCCTTCATTTCCCATAGAAAAATCTGACCATTCATATAGAATAGTCTAAGATTATAGAAATTTAACTAGTCACACATTCATATTTGCAATGCAAAATACAAACAGTACAGCACTTATTAACAACAAAACAACCTTGGATATTTCCACTGTTTATTTTCTGCCAAAATCTAGACGCTGAAAGCCAGGATTAAAGTGCCTTCAGTGCACTTGGATCCCAAAGGAGATTTTGTCATTTGCCAGAAAGGTAGAACAGCCCTGGGTTGTTTTCTGCCTGTGTAACATCAATAGTACATGATATTGATGCCAAAGCGTTGTCCTACGTGGATGACATCAATCTCACAGATGACAACCCCAATTCACATTTAGCCCAGGTAGACCGCAACATTTTAGGATTCACTACCCCTGGCTATAAGTTCAATTTTAAGAAAAGCAAAATTTTCTTAGTGTCCTTTTCCTAGGATACAAATTATCTGATGAAGGCAAGAGCCTGACCGTGCACTTTGTAGAAAAATGCGTTCAACTTCAACTTCCAAACACCATCAAGAAATTACAGACATTGCTGGGTTTCTTCATTTTTGGCAGAACATCCATCCCTGACTTTGCACAATGCATAAACCTCTTTATGATCTAATTCACATAGACTTCTCAAGCAAACATTGGACACCTGAATATGTGCATTCTCATAGTATTACAATAAGACATGCTAGAAGCACAACACTTACACACATGTGACAAAAAAAACCAAATGTGGTCATCATAGCAATTCCTGGGGCTATCGTATTCATCTATTTTACATTTAACAAGGGCGACACGGTCCCCATAGCAGACAAATCACATTTGTACTTGAAGGCAGAACAACATTTTGCATCAACAGAAAAAAAATACTGACTGTTGCAGAGATGGCGGTCATTAAGGAGAGGCCACTTGCCTGATGGAAACACTTTGTTGTCGTTACCCTGGTACCAGCTCTTGAGGCTGTTACCAAAGCCAGCATCTCAAACGTTAAAGCATTACATCCATGTTAGATTCAATGGACAACCTTGCTGACAGCCACTGATGTTGATTATGCTTTTGACCCAAAACTGCAGACTCAAGAATTCCTTCAACATGAACTTGAAGAAAACCATGTTCACTAACATCATGCCTCTTGACCAATATTGGATTACCATTTATACTGATGGTTGAGCACAACCAGCTGTAGGTAGGATTGCACTGCACAATTTGCGGAGCTTAAGGCTTTAATTTTCACACTGGAACACATGGATCCTGAACTTTCAACTCTGACTGTGTGTGATTCGTATGATGGCGTCCATTACTCATTCTCATGTGAGACTGGATGATAAGAAACTGGCTGCTGTGAAAGCTTCGGCTAAGAGCAAGCCTCTACCAAAAGCATACCCTGCAAAATATTTCCATCACCTCAGTACCCAAAATATTGCATTTGCAATAATTCCAGGGGCGGGGGAATCATGTAATCCCGAACCAAGATCAGAGATTAGATCTGATTAAAAGAGAGCATGAGGGTGTTGCTTCTGCCCATGCTAGTTTGGTGGCTACCATCTTTCTATTGCAAAAACGCTATTGGTGGCCAGGTCTATAAAAACAGACCAAACAGTATGTCCTTTGTTGTGACATATGCCAAAAAATGAAAGGGTCCATTACCAAATGCACACAGCAGACACCCATCTTAGTGCCAAACAAATCACTACAATATGTGTACCTGAACCATTGTGGTCCCTTACAACCTGATGGTGCATACAAATACATTTTAGTCGCTGTTGACTCATGTTCTAGATTACTATGGGTATTCCCATAGCAATCAGCTGATTCTCAAACTTTCATTAAAAATTAGCAAGTCTTCATCGCAACATATGGAGTTGCAGCATTTCATTTGGACCAGGGCCCTGCCTTTGCCTCCAGGGCATTTAGGGATCCCATGGGAACAATGGGTGTTGAACTCCAGTATTCCTAACCATACCATCCTGAGGGTAATCTGGTTGTGGAGAGTAGGACCTGGGACTTAAAGCAATCTCTAACAGCAAGGGTATTAGGTTCTGGTCATAGTTGGCTTTATCACCTATGTGGGGACCAGAGAGCACAAAATAATCTGCCCAGAAGGGCCTTGGGAGGACGTACCCCTTATGAGATCTTATTTGGGATACCTCTGTATGTCCTAGATCTTGACGGACCTTGCACAGTGGCGGCAGAAAAACCCTTTGACATAAATGAACATTGCTGTTTTAGAGGAATTACAACATTTATGTGATGAAAAATCATCTGGCTATGCCGCCACCTTAGGAATAAGGGAATTGCCAACAACATCTGCTGGCTGAATTCCTAAAGTTAAGGATCTAGTGTGTGAAAGAATTGCAGTGAAAAAGGAGTTTGACCCATCATATTGAGCACCGTTTCTAGTTCCGGGAGTACACAGTACCAGAACTGTCATTTTACCAACGCTGCCAAGTTCTAAAGAAACCCGCCTTGTTTCAATTGACAATGCCAAATTGCAACATGTAGGCGATCCTGCACAGTAGACCATGAGGACTCCTAGGTTATTCCCTTGCCTCTCTCACTACCCAATGGGCTATACCTCTTCAAGCACTCAAAAATGCTTCCACAGCTATCTTTGCTACAATTGTCTCCATAAGCTTGGGAAAGCAGAGAATTAACTTTTGCTAATTGCTGTCACCACTTCATCGATAAGAAACGTCCAAACAAAATGTAGATCTCTACTATTCCAATTCAACACAAATGGATGATAATATTTATTATGAGCCACCAACTTTGGGCACATTTACCAGTTCTGCACCGGCTCCAGGGTTTGCACAAACTGCTTCTTGTTTCTTTGCAGACATAGATGAGTTTTCTTCAAATTCTTCCATCTCAACAACTGCACCTTTATCAAAAGCACATAAGGTTTACCCTTGGCTTAAAAACAATTATTCGGTTCGTCCATGATACTCTCTGCTGACAATGCTTGCCTTCCTGCTTTGGATTGTTTTTGTCATTGTTTTCTTTTTACTGGTAAATAGTCACTATCTTCCTGAAAGCTCTGCTGTTCAACAGGTCGGTGAGGCTTTAACACCTTACCTGTCTTTCCATAAGGTCTGAAGAGACTTGTCCCTTGTGAACATTTCAACTTTTCGGATTCCCGATGGGATTGTTTGGGATAAAGTACCAAATGATATATTTGAACGTACTGAGGTCATTTAAATTCCATATAATTTCAAAGTTTTTGTGACTGTTGTTTTACATTGGAGGTTGTTTCTGATGGCTGGGATTTAAAAACAGTTGATTTTAGGCTTTCTGAGCTTGAATATTATACTTTATTTGAAAGTGAAGCTGTTTACATGTCAACAGCAAATTAGTGGGAAATGGTCTTTTATCATCATATGGACATTACTTTCTGCATCAAGCTGGTACCCATGGATTAGTTTATAATTATGCACATGGCAGCATTGTCCAGAATGCGGAGTCTTATTATTTTAAATTACCTCCCTCTAAAACGAGAAAAATATTGCTAACCAACACCAAATTGATCTACTCTGATTCCATTGTTTCCGAGCTGGCTGTGGAGGGCGATGATTTTTGGAAAAATACAATTGATTTAAGCAGTGTATGGGGAATACAAGATTGGCAAATACAGGGCAGAAAAGCTTTATGTAGAGCATGTCTTATTCCTTTACAAATCATATTTTCTAAGGACACTGTTCAGCAAACCACTAGCTTTGGTTAGCAGAAATAGAAGAGCTGAATGCACCCAGTTTTCCTACACCAGCTAAATTTGACAATTGGCAGACATTCTTAAATGTTACTGAAGAACAGCTCAATAGTTGGGTTCAGAATGGCACCTTTAATTCATCACCTTTACATCCCGACAGGTGGTTATTGTGGCCAGTGGACACAAATGGTTGTGATGCGCATTTTGTAAACTCCACACAGGATTTTCAAGTGAGCCAACCAGACCCTTGTTAAGTCACAGCTCAACACTCAGGTATTGTTACAACATATAGGGTCAGATGGACGAAATACTTATTTTGTATTTCCTAAATTGAGAGTCCTTAGAAATCGCTATTTAGGAAATGCAAAATGGTATTGACAAAAATGGAGATTTCCTACTACCATTTCCTGCAGTGTAGGAATCTCTATTAGGAAATTGCTATTTGGGTAATACCAAACTATTTATTCCTATAGGGACAAATGATTTAGCATTTCATAATTTGCAAATTAGTAAATGCTAAAGGAAGGGTGACATTCAGCCTAAGGACCCCCTTGCTACACCCCAAAAACGGTGGTGCACATCTGATCCCCAAGGACATGTGTGCACTTTATTGTACTTTAAAAAAGCATTTTCAAGTGGTCACAATGAACTTGAAGTCAAATGCTCATTTTGCATTTAGGAAATGCTTTGTAAATGTGCCAAGAAATCGCAAATAGGAAATACCTATTTGCGATTTCTTATTTAGGGAATCGCAAAATGTGATTTCTGCACAGTAGAAATTGCATTTTGTGATTCCCTAAAGGCCTTTGTAAATAGGAAAAGGCTGTTTTGAATTTCTTAGTGACCTAAAATTGTGATTGAGCCTATTAAGAAATGCAAAGAGACCTTTGTACATCTGGCCCATAGTTTGGGCAAACTGTGCCAACAGTGGCTGCGTTCTTCCACATTAACAGCCCTAAACGAACACCTTTGTCTCCTTCAGAAAATATCAAGTTACCAGATTTCTTATTAGGTCTTAGAAAGCCGCACTCAAAAGGTATTTTATATGCCATCTATAGCAAGATATGGAAGCTTTCACAAATGGAAGTTTCCTCACATTCAAGGCAGATTGATAAAGGAAACATGGAGAAGGCACTTGCCGTTGTTGATAATGGTATGAACACATTGTCCAGCCGCATTTGCTCACACTCAATAACATTGTGTCATTTGCAGTAGACATCTTTTAGAATGTCATGTCATTTTTACACCATGGACAGAGTCAGATTAGGTTCATTATGCAGTCGGGTTAGATGTTGTAGGTCCTCAAAAATGGCTATGTGCCCTGGCAGCACAGAGTTATTTGCAGCACCTAATTTGAAAAGACAGCAACAGATAATGGCTAAAAAAGAAATGAGTTACAACATGCTTAACATTGAAAAGTTAGAGAAGTTGACTTTTACTGCAGCGGAAATTCCATTGGCATTATGGTCAGTATTTGGAGTGGATAATCTGCCCGTTTCAACATTTCAATTCACCAAGTGTTTAAAACATTTTGCTGTAGGCAATTTGAGCTGATAAGGGACAGTCATATTCACAAGGTGTGGGAGCTGCCTTTTGATTACAAATGTTTGAACGGCGAAACAGAGATCTTTCTTAGTAGAAGCGAATGCAAGACTGCTGTTAGTCATTCTATGATTTGTAAACAGGTGTCCTTGCACAGCACTTTCAATGTGGCTGTGGCAACCTTGGCTTGCTATTTGTAGAGTGCTCCTGTTTCTTTGATTAACCCAGTATTTCGAATACTTTTGAATGGAAGTTATGTGATGCTGAGTGATGAAGGCTATTGTGGAATGAAGCCTTGAATCACCTATGTGACTTTGATTTCCCAAATTCTGTGGTGTGGCCATGTGTTATTTCCCCTCACATGTGAGATAAAAGTAGCAAACATGTGGTTGTGCATGACTACTCCAAGTGTAAATTTGGGCAAGCTGAGCAGACTAAAGGCGCTATAGTTTCAAAAACATGTGGCTCTGATATCGGCCAGAGAGACCTATGAACTCCAGGCAAGAAGGTCAACTGCAGAGATATAGGGCCTGATTACAACTTTGGAGGACGGTGTTAAACCGTCCCAAAAGTGGCGGATATACCACCTACCGTATTACGAGTCCATTATATCCTATGGAACTCATAATACGGTAGGTGGTATATCCGTCACTTTTGGGACGGTTTAACACCGTCCTCCAAAGTTGTAATCAGGCCCATAGTCTATATTAAATACCAACTTCCCCAAAGACTTTTGAGAACTGGTGAGCAGGATTTTTAATGTCTTTAATAGTGAAGGGATTGTGTACTTTAAGGCTGTTGGTTCTTGGTTCATTAGCACCTTCAAGACTGTGTATTTGGAGTTAGACATTCAACCATCCATTCACTTTTTTGAGTGTCTTTGGTGGATTTCCGATAACTTTGGCACTAATTGCCGGCATCTTGCTGTTGCTATTTTTGATATACAATGGCTGTCCCATCACAGCAAAGTGGAGTGATGGAGCTCCCACAAGCCCACCTGTGTTGTGACCACCTGATGCAGTATTTTGGAGCTTCAACGTTGGAGGAACTAGAGCTGAATTGGTCACTGTAATTCCAACCAATGCTCATGTGTGTGCAGCTGATTTTCCATTGCTTGTGATTCTTCTTCAAGTGTGCATCAAAGGTGTGTCTTCCTGTGCAGTCTGTGCCTTCATTGGACAAGGATCTGTTAATGTTCTTGATGAGAATTCATTCACAGACATGCTCTTTTGAGATATGTTGGCTCCTTTTACATCTGGCGCTGTAAGAAATGCTGCTCCATCCGCCAGTCCTTTGGCTGAGGTATCTGCACACATATGCTCCATGGATCCTTCACATAATGAGCTGGTCAACTATCGCCTGCTGAAGTGGAGTCCATCCTAGCTTCATCTCCATTGATGACATCAGAGATTTCCTGCAGGACCATGACTATTGCCAAATTAGATCTTTGACATTTTTTGCTTCTAAATTTCCCTTTTCATTTGGCCTGTCTGTTAGCCTTCCTTGCTTGTTAACTTCAGCATTTTATCTGTTTTTATCATACATTTTAATATGCTTTTATTATTTTAGTGTTCAAGCATAATAGTTTTAGATCTTGAACTTTTCACTCCTGTGACAACAATAGGGACGGTGTTATGGGTTCATTTTAGAGCCTTACTTGGTCACACATATTTTAGCTTAGGTCTGTCACCTGTGCCCTTTCATCCAGATACATGCTATATTTTCATTTATTCTATTTCTCAGCACACAAACACGTTTTATAATAAAAACAACGCATGCAAGTTAATTCCAGGAAAGGAGAGCCATCCATGCTATATGCCATTTCACTGCTACTTTACTGACCTCAGTTCTGTCTCTGTAACCAACCAAGGAGACGGCGGACAGACTTCTATTTTCAGGTAGTTGGGGTAGGTGTTCCTTCCATAGACAAGGTACAGGCCTATTTTGACTATCACCATTATGCTCCCGCTTAGAAGCTAGGTGTTTGGGTAGGATTCCTATGCATATGTTTATACCAATACGCTGATTATGTTTATTTCATTTTCACTTGTGGTAACAATCCTGATGTTGCTCTGCCTCATCTTCCTAATAATTGCAGCCCATATATTTTATCACAACTTGCAGTCTTTTCAATAAATGCATTGATAACTATCCTGCATCTCTCTTTGCCTATGTCTATGTGAGACTTGTGCTAATGAGAGAAAGGGGTAAGATCTGCCGATCAAGACTTCCCTGAGGAGTCACCCAGTGTCATGCATCATGCTGCCACAAATCACCTTTGCTTTCTACATTTGGGTGAGGTGCTACTAGCTAGCTGAAAGGGTTAAGCCAACAGCTACCAAACGATGTGGGATTGACTCAGTCACCCACAAGCAGTGGTGCTGCCACCCAAATCCAGCAGTCTTGGTCCCATAATGAGAGTACCACACATGGCGCCACCAACTTTGGTAAGGCACTACAGGTCTCGCAAGTATCTCTTTCTCCCACCCTCTAAAGGTACCCTAAGTACCATTATATGAAGATGTCCATGGTCTTGAGAAAAAATCCCCCTCATCTCAAAAGGCAGTACCTACCTAGGCTGTGTGTTGTTCAAGCTTGAACCTTTCCCATCACTGGTGTTCTCAACTCTGATCCCTACCCTTTGATATGGGACAACTAGTAAATATACCAGAAAATTGTAGAAAACCCGCCACTCATGTTCTCTTAGCTGATGGACTTAACCAATAAGGGTGGGGAAGGTATGTCCATCGTTGCAGCTCACGACGCATACAGAGCAGAAGTATTTTTACTCATGGGTCACCTTCCCAGCAGTCTATGCAGACTCAAGTACATTTCACACATACAGAATAGCAAATATACCACAAAAATTCACAGCCTACCAATACTTAAAAATACCTCTAAATTATCAAGAGCAATATGATTGATTTAATGGTGCTCTCCCACATGTATTACAACTTGTAAGATGAGGTCCCCTAAGTAATGACGGACCAACATGGCCAACATTGGTCACTTAGACACTACATCCCAATGTAGAAGCTATGCAAGCAGCTGAAATACACGCATTATACAATGAGCTATTAGCAATATATAGATACTTGATACAATTCAAAATGCAGACTTCAAGTGCCACCCCAGTGAAGTCTGCTCCAGCTAAATCAATTGGCCATTACAGGGATCAATCCACAAACTGTCCATTAAATATTGGGAACAGCACCCAATGAACATGAGAAGAATCCGTTCTGGGTTGTGAAAAAGAAGACAGCTGGAAGCAGTGTTTCCCCATATGGAACCTCAAGTTAACATTGAAATCTTACAATGTGTTTGCCATTTGGAATGGTTCCCTCAATAGAGGATTGTGGCACTTGAGACACAGTCTTTGCTTCACTATATATAACACTATGCATGGTACACCAACACATACAAATTTTCTTTTTTCAGGACAAATAAGAAGATACCTGTTTTCAGAATTCCTGCCTTTGTTAATATTGGGCCAGATGTAGGTAGAAAGCAATTTGCGAGTTGCAAATTGCGAGTCCTTCCGACTCGCAATTTGCAACTCGCAAATTGGTATGTAGAAAGGTGTCTTAGACACCTTCTGCGACTCGCTACGGGGTCGCAAAGACCCACCTCATAAATATTTATGAGGTGGGTCGCAAGTTTGCGACCCCATAGCGAGTCTAGGCACTCACGGGGATGGTGGTCTGCTGGAGACTGCAGACCACCATGCCCGTGACTGCTTTTAAATAAAGCAGTTTTTTTTTTCTCTTTGCAGCCCGTTTTCCTTAAAGGAAAACGAGCTGCAAATAGAAAAAAATACTGAAACCTTTTGTTTCGTTTTTTTTCAGAGTAGGCAGTGGTCCATAGGACCACTGCCTGCTCTGAAAAAATACTTTTGTGAGCATTCACAAAGGGGAAGGGGTCCCATGGGGACCCCTTCCCGTTTGCGAATGAGTTACCATCCACTTCAAGTGGATGGTAACTGCGAGTTGATTTGCGACCGGAACTTACATCGCGGTGCGAGTCGCAAATAGGAAGGGAACACCCCTTCCTATTTGCGAGTCGGAAACACATTTTGCGAGTCGGTTCCGACTCGCAAAATGTGTTTCTGCATCGCGTGAGGGCATTAGCGCCTCGCAAACGGCGTTTTTCGCTGTTTGCGAGGCCCTAATGCCTTCATACATCTGGCCCATTGTGCTTACACATGTGTGTGTTCGTGTATATGTGTGTTTTAAGAAAATGATCAGTGTAAATCAAATGAACGTCCCTTTTGGACTAATGTAATCTGTAATCATACAAAAACATACATATCCCACATGCTAAAAATAGTTATCATGATAATATACAGTTTTATATATGAAAAACCATTTATATGCATCAAGTCAAAGAAGCACAAACATGCAGTGTGAATGTGAGACACACAAGTGAGCAAAGGAATTAATAAATGTAGATTTCAGCTCATACTAAACTATCAGATGGTCCCAGGGATGGGATACCCTAAGTAATCCTGATTGTCAAACATTGTCAACATGAGTGCTTTTTATATTAAGTAGTCATAATTGTAAAAAAGAAGACTGACAGATTTTGTCTATGATTTAATCAGCTACCTTGTCCTGAGGAATTAAACTTTATTCACAACTGTCTTTGGGTGCTTGAACCAGGCAACTGATATAGAGCAGTGCTTAGAGCACCTGATGTCAGGTTTAGGTGCATAGCATCATCTTCCTGACATATTTGCAATGGAATTTGGGAGATGGAGGCATCTGAAAAAATGTGTGTGCACCCTCTTCATTGTTATAGAATCTTAAAAATGTCCATTGCACATTTTACCACGTTGATGGGAGAGGAATCACTGTACTAAACACTGTTATCCAGAGTCACCCCCCTGCTGCCAGTGTAGCAAAAATGAAAAACAAAATGGTAATAAAATGAATTACCATTTTATTTTTCACAGCTCCCAACACAAGCAGTATTTGGGGTGGGGCATTGCTGCTGACTGGCAGCATAGGAGTGGTGCTCACTCCACCAGTTCATACTGTGCATGTCAGTTTGGACGGCTGTCCGGAGCCTGCCAACTTGACCTGTGCAATGTAAACCTCTCCATCTAGCTGTCTTAGACAGGTTGATGGAAAGCAGGCACAGACCCCTTGTGTCTGCTGGAGTGTCGGGGCAGCCCTCGCCAGCCTATCTTGGAACTGCTCTCATGCTGCTCATCTACAGTATGAAAGCAGAGTCAGGATTTAGGAAAGGGAGCTTGCTGAGGCTCAAGGAGTATTCAAGCTGACTGCAATCAAGAAGAAAAAGGTAAGTTCATTTTTCATTTTATTTTTAACTTTTTCACCCACTGTCGGGCACTGTGAGAAACTTGCTTTGCATTTAGCCTTAATTCCAGAGCTCTCAGTCACAGCCCATTATAACATAACCGGCTATGATTGAGAGCTTTGGAATTTTAGCATAAAGGCATTGTTGATTTATTACAGTGCCTGCCACTGGATTTGGCACTGGGCTCAATGACCTTCCACTGTTGAGGGTCACTGCCCGCTGCTGCTGTTATCAAAAGGGAAACTTTAGAAATGAATAAGTAATAGTCTAGGGCCTATGAAAAAAGATTGTTGGATGTGATTGCAGTGAATGCATACTTCTATTACTTTGCTACGAATTATTGAATAGGTCGATCTGTAATCTACTTTCTGTGAATATACATAAATAAAGGAAAGTACGATTGAGGTGAATTTCCGGACATCGATGTTGGCATAATTGTATCACTATCATATGGTCTATACAAAAAATTTTACTTGGTTATTCAAGCGCTACATGCACAAGTGATTTTTGGATTGTGTCCTTAGGTTTAGCATGGACCAGCGTGTTTCTCAAATTTATGACCCGATCAAAATCAGAGAGCGGTTTTGGAACATGGACAGTTCTTTTGTTCAAGATATGCCATTGTCCGTTTATGATTTTTCTAATCCTTTGACTTACACTCACCTGTTGTGATGAATATGAGTCTGTTATTGGGTGATTCAATGTTATTCCCAGACAGGCCCCAAATTGTTCAGTGCTCTATTTTTATCTTAATGATAGCAGCTGAATAGTTTCTAGAGTACATTTTTTTCGCAGTATGGTCCCTCCGTCTGACTGTTTCCATACACTTACATGGTGGATGGAGTAACTGGTCATAGGAAAAGATTTCTCGAAGGGATTGAGGATGGAAACCATCAAACCTCAGTAGCATTGTAGTACAAATATGCACTTCTGCAACTGTTTCATGTTTCATTACAAACACTTGTCCATTTCAATTCTCTCTGTCAGTCTGCAGTGGCATAACGAAACTTGAGGTGGCCCCCCTGCAAAGTCTCTGGGGGCCTGCCACCTGTGCACAGTGTAATGTGCTGAGGGGGCCCCATGGGGCTCGGGGGATCCACCGTACCGCAGGGGCTGCGGGGGCCTTTGTTACGCCACTGACATGGTAATGCCACAGGTGAACTCCATAACTATTTCTCACATGATAGAATAGAAGTCTAATGGCAGCTGAATTTTACTTTAATGATGGATGCGAGGCACCTAAAGTGACTTACTAAAACATATGGTGATGTGCAGGTGTTGACATAATCCCATGCAACCAAGAGTCCAACAGTACCTATAACAAGCACTGGCACATAGTATATGCCCTTACAATTACATCCAAAGAAAGCTAGGTGAGAAGTTACGACCAGCAGGTACAGCTATGTGACATAGGGCCTGATTACAACTTTGGTGGAGGGGGTAAATCCGTCCCAAATGTGACTGATATCCCGCCTGCCGTATTACAAGTCCATTATATCCTATGAAACTCGTAATACGGTGGGGGGGATATCCGTCACATTTGGGACGGATTAACCCCTGCCGCCAAAGTTGTAATCAGGCCCATAATGTGGACAACAGAGCACCAACCAGGGCCTTACGAAATTGCCTACTCACCCATCTTTTGATTCTTCATGCCAATTACAATGTTCAACGCAATACACAAACAGTCACTGATTATGAAACACAACCAAACAGAGTTGTAAATCTGAAATCATTGGTGGTGCACAGGAAGATACATATCCAGTAATTTGTACTGACATTAGGCTGAAGTTGGTTCAGTCCCCATGCTCTTTGGTCTGTCACTACAATGTGCGGTGTGATTCAAGTGATATGTAAACTTGCTTTGATTTTGATGATAACCCACCATCGGTCCTGTTCCAGCCCGTTGAAAATTGTTTCATTTAACACATTTGAAACCATTATCATCAGGTCCAGCACAGGGTGAATTTATGTTGTAAAGTTGCTCTTTCAAGTGTCCATCTAATGCAGGATGTCAAGAACATTATGCAAACCAAACAGACATCAGCAAGCCACATTTTGAACCCATCTTGTTGATTGTTCATGTTGTAAGACTGGGTAGGAGACCACTTCAAATCCTTATCCCTAAATTGGCCTCTGAGTATGTCTATCTAGAGTTGTATATGCTCCTACCATCAGGTGTTGTAGATTCATCATCTGGGGCTTCAGGTGGCATCGGACTAACTTTGAAGTTGAATCAAACACAGAATAACATAAAGCACTTAGGGGGTCATTCCAACTTTGGCGGGCGGCGGAGGCTGCCCGCCAAAGTTCCCCCGTCGAAAGACCGCTCCGCGGTCAAAAGACCGCGGCGGTCATTCCGACTTTCCCGCTGGGCCGGCGGGCGACCGCCAAAAGGGCGCCCGCCGGCCCAGCGGGAAAGAACGTGCATCAAGCAAGCCGGCTCCGAATGGAGCCGGCGGAGTTGCAGGGGTGCGACGGGTGCAGTGGCACCCATCGCGATTTTCAGTGTCTGCAAAGCAGACACTGAAAATCTTTATGGGGCCCTGTTAGGGGGCCCCTGCACTGCCCATGCCAGTGGCATGGGCAGTGCAGGGGCCCCCAGGGGCCCCACGACACCCGTTCCTGCCATCCTGTTCCTGGCAGTAAAAACCACCAGGAACAGGATGGCGGGAATGGGGTCGGAATCCCCATGGCGGTGCTGCAAGCAGCGCCGCCATGGAGGATTCCTTGGGCCAGGGGTAAACCGGCGGGAAACCGCCGGTTCCCCTTTTCTGACCGCGGCTTTACCGCCGCGGTCAGAATAGCCCTGGAAGCACCGCCAGCCTGTTGGCGGTGCTTCCGCTGCCCTCCGCCCTGGCGGTTTGAAACCGCCAGGGTTGGAATGAGGGCCTTACTGTCTTTAATCCACTTTGTGCCCTGGGTGCCCTGAACAAGCTGATCTCTCCCTAGGCACAGTTGCCATGTGCAGGGGATGAGACCAGCTCGTCCTGAACCCGGCTCACACCCCTGTCAGGGATGGAAGGGGAATCGCCTTGAAGCCTGATGACGTCAGCGCGGACCTCATCAAAGGTCACCTCCGATCTGTGATCCGGAAGAGAAATGCAAAGTATTTCTCTTCCGACCGGGAGGTGGGGGCAGGCAGAGGCATGAAAGGAAAGGAAAGGCCTTTCCTGTCCTTTCATGTCTATGTAAGCATTTCTGCAGCCCAATCGTGAAGCGATCAGGCTGCTGAAATGCCCACTAGACACCAGAGATTTTGTGTTTTGTGCTGTTTTTGTGTGTTTATAAATAAGTGGAGTGGCCCCTTTGGCAAGGGCTGCTCCCCAGGGGAGGGCAAATAATTATTATGCCTTTTCTCCACCTCCTCGGGGCAGATCTGCCTTTCTTAATTAGGCCTTTCCTCCCCCGGGGGACCCCATTAAACACCAGGGATCATTATATATACATTTTTTTTACATGTGAGGAGTGACCCCTTGAGCAAGGGTCGCTCCCCTGGGAGCAAATTATTCTTAGGCCATTTCTGTCCCTCTTGTCACCAGATCAGCTTATTTTCTTTAGGCCAATCTGCCCTCCAGGGGGGCAGAAACCACTAGGCACCAGGGATCTTTTTTGTTAGTCAGTTTCACGCAAGGGGAGCGACCCTTTATGAAGGGTCTCCCCCCTTGGGGGCAAATTTATTTTAGGCCATTTCTGGCCCCCCCTGGGGGCAGGTCAGCCTATTTTAATTAGGCTTGGGGGCAGAAATCACTAGGCACCAGGGATTGGTGTATGTGTGTATGTGTGTTTTGTTTGGGGAGGCAGCCCCTTGGGCAAGGGCCCCTCCCCATGGGGGCACATTATTGTTGGCCATTCCTGCCCCCCTTGGGGGCAGATCGGCCTATTTTTGTATAGGCCCATCTGTCTCCAAGGGGGCAGAAATCCCACAAGAAACCAGAAAAGATTTTTTTCAAAAAAAGAGGGTGGGGGTATGGCCATACCCCCACCCCAAATAAATGGGGACAAAGTTGTTCTACCCACCGGTGGGCAGATGGGGCAATTACCCCTGATCCACTCCCTGTGGGGGCAGAAAGCCTACTAGATGCCAGGGAATTAAAAAAAAAGTTGGGTGGTGGTTACCAACCAGTATGGGCATGGGGGGGGTAACAGTCTTTCAGCTCTCCCCGCACACTAAAACATCTTATCCCACGGCAAGCAAGAGGATATTTGATTACTTTGGGTTTTGGTTTTACATTTTGGGCATGATAGCTTGTCTAACTCTAAAAATCGTCCCACTTGGAATGGTGAGGGCTGCACTTTTTGGATTTTGGACGCTGCCATGTAGAAAAATCTACAAGACCTAGACACATCTGAAAATTAAACATCTGGGTGAGTCCAGGGAGGTGTGCTTCGCATGCACCCGCACCCCATCCACAATGCCCTGCAAGCCTTCAACTTTGCTTGAAATCACACATTTTTCCCGTATTTTTTGTGATGGAACCTTCCAGAATCTGCAGGAATCCACAACATTTCTACCAACCAGCATTGTCACAGATACACCGATAAAAATTCTACTCCACTTGTCAGCCCAAAAACATTTTTTTCCAAACTGCCCTTTTGGACCCACTTGGTTCCCCCTCATTTCCGACATGTTTTCAGCTGGGTGGTAGGAAATTTGTCCTGGTACGGTGATCCCACACAGAAATGTGGGAAATGTGGGAAAAATGAGATTTTTTAGCTAAATTTGAGGTTTGCTGAGGATTCTGGGAAAGAAAACACTGGGGGATCCACGCAAGTCAAATCTCCCTGGACTCCCTCGGGTGTCTAGTTTTCAGAAATGCTTTGGTTTGGTAGGTATCCCTAGATGACTGGGGAGCCCAGGACCAAAAACACAGGTGCCCTCCCTCACAAAAACAGGTAGTTTTGTATTTGATCATTTTGATGTGCTCATGTAGTGTTTTGGGGCATTTCCTGTCATGGGCACTGGGCCTACCCACACAAGTGAGGTAGCATTTTTATCAGGAAACCTGGGGGAACGCTGGGTAGATGGAAGTTTGTGGCTCCCCTCAGATTCCAGATTTTTGCAGCACCGAAATTTGAGGAAAATTTGTTTTTTTGCCACATTTTGAGGTTTGCTAAGGATTCTGGGTAACAGAACTTGGTGAGAGCACCACAAGTTACCTCATCTTTGATTCCCCTAGGTATCTAGTTTTAAAAAATGCACAAGTTTGGTAGGTTTTCCTAGGTGCCGGCTGAGCTAGAGGCCAAAATCCACAGCTAGGCACTTTGCAAAAAAACAGGTCTGTTTTCTTTGGGAAATGTGATGTGTCCACGTTGTGTTTTGGGGAATTTCCTGTCACGGTTACTAGGCCTACCCACACAAGTAAGGTACCATTTTTATCGGGAGACTTGAGGAAATGCTGGGTTGAAGGAAATGTGTGGCTCCTCTCAGATTCCAGAACTTTCTGTCATCGAAATGTGAGGACAAAGTGTTTTTTGCCAAATTTTGAGGTTTGCAAAGGATTCTGGGTAACAGAACTTGGTGAGAGCACCACAAGTTACCTCATCTTTGATTCCCCTAGGTATCTAGTTTTAAAAAATCCACAGGTTTGGTAGGTTTCCCTAGGTGCTGACTGAGTTGGAAGCCAAAATCCACAGCTAGGCTCTTTTCAAAAAACACATCAGATTTCAATGTAAAAATGTGATGTGGCTATGTTGTGTTTCCTCTCGTGGGCACTAGGCCTACCCACACAAGTGAGGTACCATTTTTATCGTAAGACAGTGTGTAAAAAAGACGTCTATTTGAGAAATGCACTGTAATTCACGTGCTAATATAGGGACCCCGGAATTCAGAGATGTGAAAATAACCACTGCTTCTCAACACCTTATCTTGTGCCCATTTTGGAAATACAAATGTTTCCTTGATACCTATTTTTCACTCTTTATATTTCACCAAATAAATTGCTGTATACCCGGTATGCAATGAAAACCCATTGCAAGGTGCAACTCACTTATTGGCTCTGGGTTCCTAGAGCTCTTGATGAAACTACAAGTCCTATATATCCCCACAACCAGAAGAGGCCAGCAGGTATAATCTTAGATTGCTTTTGAAAATCTGACATTACAGGAAAAAGTTACAGAGTAAAATGTGGAGAAAAATGATTGTTTTTTTCACCTAAATTTCAATATTATTTTATTTCAGCTTTTATTTTCTGTAGGAAAACCTTGTAGGATCTACACAAATGACCCCTTGCTGAATTCAGAATGTTGTCTACTTTTCAGAAATGTTTAGCTTTCGGGATGCAGCATTGATTTTACACCCATTTCTGTCACTACCTGGAAGGAGGCTAAAAGCAGAAAAAAATGCAAAAATGGGTTATGTCCCAGTAAAATGCCAAAATGAAAAATGTGGTTTATGACTCAAGTCTGTGTATTCCTGAAAGCTGGGAAAATGTTGATTCTAGCACAGCAATACCTTTGTTGATGCCATATTCAGAGAAAAAAACACAAGCTTTCTTCTGCAGCCCTTTTTTCCATTAAAAAAACAAATCACTGTATTTTGGCTAACTTTTTGGTCTCCTCATGAGGAAACCACTAACTCTGGGTACCTCTAGAATGTTGGAAAAAAGGACACAAATTTGGTGTGGGTAGCCTATGTGGACAAAAAGTTATGAGGCCCTAAACGCCAACTGCCTCTAATAGTCAAAAAAGGCACCTGAGGGGGAAAGGGCTGGCAGCGAAGGGATTAAAAGGATAGAATAAGAAGCTAAAACACAGGATGGTGATGTAAAAATATCCTTCCAAGTGTACTAGGCCTAATGGACACTTTTGTGTGCATGTTTGCAAGGTATGTATAAACAATGCAAATTAGATGAACAGTTATTCACAAAACGTGAGGAATAATCATCCAACACTTTTTCTAGCACCATTATTACACATTTAACTAGCTCAAACAAATCTGAAAGTTAGTTGCCCTACTCACTACCTTTCACAACCTACCCTGGAAACGATTGGAGATTTGCTTCTGCCAAGGAAATATCGTTGTATGGTAGGAAGGTAAAAGGAACACCTCCAGAGTGCTTGGAGGTTTCGAGAAAGAGGTTTCTTTAAAAGGAAAAACGCATTTCGTGTGGAGGCAAAAATAGATTAAAATGTGTTATTGGTCAGTGGAACTGCCGTTTGACAGTACCAATTGTACCGTGCATAAGATTCCCTATTTTGAAAATACTTGCGTCTATGTATTAAACAGGGTTTTCAAAACTTTAAAAAGAGTAGGTTTTGGAACTTATGACTGGCTCAGCTAACCTGGCCTAAACATGGAAAGCTTTGTGAATGGGTAAATATGTACCCATGTAGTGGCATACTTGTATTGGTTGCAGATTTATTTCATCATACTGTAAGAGAAGTAGAAACAAGGCAGCATGGGGTAGTAGACTGTGCATCATGCTAGGAGACTGATCACTCAATTATATATAACTACTAGAAAATATTTCTACAAATATGCTGGATTTCTTGATCTTATATGATTTTATGTGTATCATCAAAAGAATGTAAGCAGTAGGAAACAGCATGTGACATTTTAAGTGTTTGCAATATTTGACATAACGGATCTATTAGATTAAAGTATTTTGGAAATACAGCCAAATGGATCAAATATGCTCTAAAGTGTCTTAAAACATGCATTTGTACGGCATGATTGTAGGAAGGAAGACCATTTTTAAATCAATGTCAACATAGTAGAAAAAAGACTGCTTAAACTAAAGGAAATTGCAGTTGTGACAATCCTGCAACTGTTGATGCATTGGATATATTGCACAAATAGAGTGTTAGGAAATGTGGTGTGACATACCAAAATGCGTGAATGCTGAAAAGATATCACCATATACTATGAAATGCATCCAAATATTTGTGCATTTCCATTCCAGTTTTGATGCTAAGCATAACTAGTTTAACTCACTATCCACTTGATTTATTTATGTATTAACGAATTCATGTATTTGATTATTTCGAGATTTTTAACGGTATACCTTAACAAGCGTTTGCAATGCAAAGGGTCTTGTGTTTGCTCGATTTAGAGCTATTTGTGTTTTAAACTCCTAATCCATCTTTTTTTGCCACATAAACTGAAAAGTAAAACAGTTTCACAGAAGGGAGCCCACGGCCACCATAAAGCGTAACGGAGACACACAAAAAGAAACAAAAGTTCCCTCGCAGTGAAACGTATCGGCAAAAGAGCAATTAGCAATGTAACCAGAAAACGTGCAATTAGCCATGCAACAGGGTCACTGTCATGCAAGGGGCATGACTACTGCCCAGCGAGATCGTGCTGTCTGCGAAATAAAGAGAAAAAGTAGTCCCGAAACCATACAGAAAACATGGAGCCTCGTATGTTTTCAGTAGTTGGCCGGTGTGCTCGATGAGGGCTAAACACCGGAAAAGGCATGATGTATGCAAGCCTTTCACTAACGAAATGAAGCGGATTGTTAAAGGCAAGCCCACGAATCAACCAAACTGATGGGCGTGGTTAAAAGCCTATAGAGAGATTACACCAGGGACAGAGCGCTTTGCTCTCGACCCTAAAAGGGTGTTATTTACAGGATTATGCAATAAAAACGCAGAAGAGAATCAATTTCCAAATACCATTCCAAACAATAAAATAAAATAAATCAAAACATTGGTCAAAACTCTCTAAAATAGAAAAAGTAAATCGTAATCAACATTTATTTAACATGTAATACATACATTTAAGTTTTGAAGTCTTTAACGAAAAGGCAAAAAAGTGGTCCAGCCATAGATTGGTGTCTGGTAAAGATTTAAAAAAAGGCTTGTACAGAAACAGAGATGTCTGGGCGTTTGTCTCAATTTTCAACCTCGGTAGGTCTCCAAATGAAACAAATCTTGTTTGGCTCAAGCCCCTAGCAAATATTAGCTGGTCTGTTAGACCGGTTGTCTCAAGACAAAATATTGTAAAGTAAGACATCCTAACTTGATCTTTGTGGAAAGTTTTATTGGGCTCAGATACATTACGGACTTGCTCTATAGATGATTTTCCCAGGTGACTATCTGCTTTTGAAAATTCATATGTTATGTTCGCTTGATATAAGCTTGATATATTAATGCACTTATGCGTCCATCTAACGTATGCCTGTTGAATCTATCATACCTTTTGCAGTAAAGTCGAACATACATTATGTAGACGCAGAAAATAAATACATAAACATTTGCACGTGCAGACATTTTCAACTTGGGAGAGACGTGTCATGCAAGGATGGAACGATGGCGTCTATGCCATAACATTTAAAAAGAACGCAGTCAGAAAAATATTTCGTCTAAACTAAGGTGTTTAATCGGGAAACATAAGGCACCTAAACACTAAATACACAGTTGTTGTTCTTTAAAATCCCACACAGATGTAAACTTTAAACATTGCTCCAAGAGGAGAGTGGTTTAGCAGCACGCCGGTTGCAGGTTTACTTTGACTTCCACGATTTAAAATCGGGAGAAAGGTGGCTCCGGGAGGAGAAGGGGAAAATAAATAGATTTTAGGTGGGTATTGCAGGACAGGCAGTCGAATGTACAGTAATGTTATGCTGCTGACCTGTTTCCATGCATGGCGAATACACTGGATTCTACAATTTGACATACACCTCACTGACAAGGCCTAAGTAGGCCAAAACTGGTTCAGTTCAGACTGGCCTATGCCTTTTGACAGAGGGTAAAGAATGATTTGCCTATGTAGCACATCAACACGCCAATAAAAGCACCTAGAACTAAGGCCCTGTTTTAGATCTTGATGGAACTGCCGCCGTCCCATTGCTGCGGCAGCCCCAAATACTTTGTCAAGATGACCAAGTTTCGGCCACTGTATTTAGATGTATTGCAGCTGAGCCTCCGACTGCCGGCGCTGTGGATTCCTATGCTGGATAACATTACTCCGTCGATGTCAGGAAAGCAGGTTACCGCCAACCATCATTAGGTTTCACAGTTGTACTGTCATTGTTCTGGCAGCAGTGTCCTGACGGCGGGGGTCCATTGCAGGAAGTGTTGAACATTGTTCCATGTCTGTGGCTATGGAGTGAATGCCAGTGGCACACACCTGAGGTACTGTGGCCACATGTGTCCACCTGCATACCACACTACACAACACACTCCATTCACACCATGCATCTTTGCCATTCCACCACCATCATACATAACAACCACACCAACCAACACAATTACACAATCATCTACATCAACACACTTTTACTCACACAAAAGCACACCTACACACATAGCAACACAAACCAAACCAAACAACCACACTCAGCTGAATATTGCACACCGACTCCTCTACCTCATCCTGCAAATCCACTCACACCCCTCCTACCATTACTCCAACTATCCAGTTCTTAAGCTACTTTGCCTGGGCCCCTACCATACATACTCCTACACCTTGCAAGTAAATGTTTTTAGGTGCCTGAGATGGGCCCAATAGATGCCCCTTCCTGAGGAGAAGGTTACCCCTGGACAATGGACAGGAGATAAGTGAAGGGCAACAAAGCCGGTAGAAAGTGTATCTACACACCATTGTCCACTGTCACATATGTCAGACAATGCCAAAATATTGTAAAGCAGCACATGAATGGATACTTGTGTTCAACTTTCACAAAGTATGTTCCACATTGCACCTTTCTGTTCACGTCATTGTGCCAATTGATTGTAAGTAATTTAACAGAGAGAGACATATTCTGACTGACATCCTTTACTGGAAATATAAAGTTTCACTGACATGCCCCATTGTAAAGTTGAGATATTGACATTGCTGACAATTGTGAGGTAGATTGGGAACTGGTGCAAGTATTCCTTTAGGCAATGAGTAATTACACTACCAAAACACATAAAAAATATTGCATTTAGATAGGTGTTTTCACATGTGTATGATGTTAAACTACGGACACATCCAGTGCAAACACATATGCATTTTTTGTAGGACATGTATGTCAACACATGAGTCCCAAGACACTGTTTAGTGATAAGTCAACGTTAACAAGTAATATGGACTGCTTACCTTCAGGTCCGATGATGACAGGATAATTTTCCTTCACTTTCAAGTGGCAGCTGCAACGGTAGGACTTGTCTGGTTGGGTTCAAGAGGGAAATAGAAGTCTAAATGGGAACAAAGGTAGGTTATTACCTCATTTCCTTTAAAAACCACCAGCTCAGGTGTGGAGGTTTGCACACCAGAGATGCCTTGTCAGAAGGCACATTGTGATTCGCTTGGTGGAAATGCTGGCTGGAGTCCCGCCGCCAGCTTCTGTTTTCAGTGTTGTCATTGACAAAGGTGTGGATTCCCGGCAGAGTTGGCAGGATTCAGAAGGTTTTTCGTCTGTTGAACCACAAGCATCTATTTAGAGCAGGGGTCCAACCTAGTAAGCAGGTGGGGAATCTGTCAAAAATGTGACGGTGGGACCATTCCCACTAAGATCTAAATCAGTCCCTCAACTTTGAATGATTGTCAGGAAAAAGGCACCAATGGATTCATAATTAAGAAACTGGAAACCCATCTTCAGGTACATATTCCACATAAATTGGATTCTCCCAACCTTAACAGATGATATTTATAAACTTGAATATACTGTACAATATTACCCAGAGCAACATCCTAAACAGTGGCTGTGCTCCTCAGTGAGACCTCACGCTCTGGAGTACCATTTGAGTGTAGTTGTTACTATGAGGAATCTTGAGGTACATACTTTCTTTAAATGAGTATGTCAAGTTAGTGGAATGTAAATTATATCTGCACATGTGTGTTGATGTACAGAAATAACCTATGTCTGTGGACCACACAAAACACTTTTTGTGTCTATATCAGAAAGTTATTTCACCCAGAAACATAGCTAAGGATTCTACATCAACGCCCACCTAACCACAAAATGGAACCATGTGTATTTGTTGTGTGCACAATGTGATTTATTTGTATATAAGATCTTGGGACATCTGGCCTAAGGCCATCAAACTCTGATGTACAGACTTTGCCCTTTTGCATAATGCCATTTATGTTACCCTAATGTTATGGTAGAATATATTGTTTCTGTTAGTATGCCTATATGCTATGAGGTATCCCTCCGGCACCATTTATGCAGACTATGTGGTGCGTAATATGGGGCATACAGATTTTTAAAAGTTTGAGCCTTAAGCCGTGAGACATTAAGGCTTTTTTGTGCAAGCTGATTGGTCTTCTCAATTTCATCTGGAGATACCAGTGTAGCCAGATTTTGGGACCATTTAATAGCCAGAGATCCTAAGCGGAAACACAGATATTGTTTATCTTTATTATTCATCATGGTTTGACAGAACAAACAGATGGAGCTCTGACTTGGTACCTGGATTAAACTTTCAAAACCTCATAATAGCTCATACCTTTCTCAGTGCTGAGAAGATGTTGGAGGAACTCTCTTAATTGCAAATGTCTTAGCACACTGCTGCATTCCAAAGTCCATATAAAGATCCTCATATGACTGCATAGTCCAGTCTTTACACATTTGGCCTAGGGTAAGGGATTGTATCCCCCACCAGCATTTTAAATAACTAGCAAACAACATCACGTTGAGGCTATAGCAGAGTGCAGTGATGAAAACTATCTGACAGATAGCCCTGACAATTTGCCACATTCTGTGATATACCATGGCTGTCTTGAATATAGTATGTTTGAAATAGACTACATCTGTCATGCCTCTCCCAGGCAGATTACGCTGAGAAAAAAACAGATAATCTTGAGGAAAAGCCTCCCAGTTTCCCATTGCTTGAGTCAGCAACTGCAGAAAGTCTAAAGATAAAAGAAGACTTACAACTGAAGTTAAAGAATCATCCCTTTCTATGAGGGAGTTGCAGGTACAGGGTAATGCAGTGTGATGTCTTATATTTCATATACATTTTTGCCATCTTGTTTCAACTCCTTTGAAAAAAGCTTTAGAAAGAAATAATGGGATAGACCTGAGCAAAAGAAGGAATCATGAAAGGTTAACATTCCAATAACATTACATCTACCTATCAAACCAAGATGCAATCTATCCCTACCCTGGATATTATTAGTGAGTAAATTGCCTCAAAATTAAGGCATTTGATTTATTTCATGTTGACGGAAAACCAAACACCTAATTAAGTAACGGATGTAACAAAACAGTCAATACCCCCATCTTTGCAATGTTTAGCTTCACATATTGTAGGGCAGCATTTTCAATTGGTGGAATAGAAACAGCAAGAGAAAACGTTAATATGGCTATATCGTCTGTGTAAGGTAAAAGTTTAACCTCTATCCTGTGCAGCTATAAGGGCAGAATAGGAGTTGATGATTTTAATACTTTGATGTTAGGCTCTAAATAAAGAGCAAAGGGCAACCCTGTCTAGTACTACTTTTAATCTGAATACTTCATGAAAGATTGCCCATACTAACAATTCAAGCAAAGGATGTTTGGACAAAATATGTAAAAAAAATATTGTGATACAGAAATATTGCAAGAACATCATAATGTCCAAAATATTGTAGACATAAGTATTGAAGTTAAGAATATCGTTTGAAGTGTTGTTTTATTTATTGCTGTAAAAAAATATAGTTAGCAAAAATATTGTTGTATATAATATTGTTTTTAAGGTTAATTTGCCATGGATCTTCTGTTGTTTTTTCATTAATTACTTCGTACACCTTTAAGGTGGCTTTGTGTGGGACATAACCTGCTTGAAGTTGTTCTCGACAGTAGAGCTGAGTGAAGCTAAGTCTGGAGAAACTAAGAGGTTCCAATTCCACTTAATAAAAAGAGAGAACTGACAGGGGAGTGCACAAGCCTCTAAGTAATGTATCATCTTTTTGATATTTTTGAGGAAGTTTTGATTTTGCTGGCTTCCCATGCTTTTCATTAAATCATGTTGTTTACTTTATGCTAAGCCTTGCTTGTAAACTTTAGCTGTAAGACTTCTGGAGTCAATATATCCTTGCATATTTGCTCTATATGAAGCAAGATTGCTCAAAGTCTTAACACTCACAACTAATATCTGATATCAGCTGCAGATTATAAGCATGAATCCTGCAAGATCAATCCAGCCTTCCATTTTTTGAGATTTGTAACTGAGCATCATTGCTTTTTATAATAGTACCAACTGTCATTTGAAGCATCAAGAGATGGCAGAAGTGTGTAGTGAAACACAATATAAAAACCAAGGGCCACATGCACAAATGCTTTAAGTGGTCGGAAGCGGCAAACTGGGGCATTTGCGACCACTAAATGGCCTTTTGACATGTACCAACCCTTTTTTGCAATTCAGTAACCAATTACCGAATCACAGAAAAGGGTTTGCGAGTCAGTATTAGAAAGGAGTGTGTTAAGGGCCCCACTTCCCAATAGCGAGACACCGCAGCATGTATGAATGTTTTGCCACCAGAATGCGATCACAAATCATTCATCTTTTACCAGCTTTGTGAAGGAGGTGGTAACCCATTCACAAACGGAAAGGGGTCCCCCAGGGGCCCCTTCCCCTTTGTGAATGTGGAAGACTTTATTTTTTAAGAGCAGGCAGTGGTCCCACGGAGCACTGCCTATGCTTAAAAAACGTAATGGAACACTTTACATTTTTCATTTAAGGTAAACGGGCTGCACTTAAAAAATAATGCTTTATTGACAAAGCAATCACAGACATGGTGGTCTGCTGACTCCAACTGGCCACCATCCCTGTGGGTGCAGGCCTATCCCAATGGGTCCCAAATTGCGACCTGCCTCATGAAATTTGATGAGGCAGGTCCTTTGTAACCCATTTGTGAATCATAAATAGTGTCTGAGACAATGTTGTACACTTTGCGAGTTCCTAATTGGGAGTCGCAAAAAGCTGCAATTAGGAACTTGCAAAATGTTGAGATCCTACATGTGCTCAAATTATTATCATTATATCTACATTTGATTTTACATGTTAAAATGTAAGTATGTTAAATTATATCTAGTTCAGCTGTTCATCTAAAACTGTAATCAACCAATTTTTTATTTTCCATGTTTAGGCCTTCCATTGATTATCTGCATCTTGGGGAGCCTCATTCCCAGTTCGAGGGAATTCATGGCTCCATTCAACTTCAGTAGGGTGTGTTTCTGAAGACCAATAAAGGTACCCATGTACTAGACATGCACACAAAAACACATTATAAATCTAAATCTAAATCGTGACTCACTGAATCTGTACTAGTGGTGTTTATGTTCAGAAGTGCAGAAATGTGCAAAATCCCTTTTATTTTGGAAGTTTAGGGTCTAGGACAGCATTGTGAACTATTTTGGTTGATAAACCATATAATAAGTAGATGGACACCTAAATAGAAGAATGCATGTTCTGTTGTGAAAGTCAGGATTTAGTGTATTTCCATAGGGGTCTGGGGTAGGTAGACCTCCATATTTAATGAGGATTTAGAGAAATGGAGTTTCTCCTTCACCAGAGAGAAAATAAAGTTACACACAAAAATGCTTGCTTGTGTTACCTAAATGTATGCCATATTTTACTCCTGGAGTTAAATCTTTATGACTATTAGGAGCTCCAAGAAGTGTCTAGTATATGTTTCATAGAGTCCTAGTGGGATGATCTGTCAGCCTCTTAATAGACGTAAATCTGCCCAATATATAGGAATAATCCTACATAACCAGATATCCACCTTTGTTATTTTAATCCTGCCCTGTGAATCACTCCATATGCTTGGTTGCAGTAGAGAAAAATGCAGGGGTAACTCGTCTCTAGGAGTGTAATAGGCATTGACCCCGATCCCACTGCACACTGCTAGAAACAGAACATAATTAATTAATTTATACTTTTAGTTACATTCTAGTTTCATTCCGTTCGGATAATCAGGATGACGTGCAACTGGTTAGTGGATGTAGCACAACATTGCCATGGATTGATGGCAGTCTGTCTGCCCTCTGTACGAAAGTGAAGGGCGCATGTCCAACTGACTGATTTCTTTGATATGACCAGCCCAACATGCGTACTTCAGCCTTATGAAAGCTGTGCTTTGAAACAGTGCCTTCTGAGACAAAGATACCCCCCTGGTGTCAAATGGAGAGATAGGTGCACCTGCCCAGACAATTCAAATGGGAGTGGTTTGTGCACCTGCCCAGCTAATGCAAATGGTGCCCTTGTGCTATTTCAATAAATGAATAGCATGGCAGCCGAATTTGAATTGGCTGAATGTTCTCTGTAAGAGAAAGCAACCTGGCTTGCTTTCCTACCAGGCAGTGCAGGGGCAGGAAGAGCCTTTCGAAACAGCCAGTCATTGTGGGGCTTTATTTTGAAGCCACTTTACTGATTTTCCACGTTTCTTCTGATCCTTGTTTTGGCTGTGGTTTGGGACCTTTCCCGCTTAACATTGCACTACTGACCACAAGGATATGGAGGGATGGGACAAAGCAAGATTTGTGTGCCATGATTCTGTCCACAGGAATGATGAGCACTTGCACATGCCTGCATGTGGCTGTTCTTGTTCCCTGAAGTACTTGCCTTGACCCCAAAGTTAACTGTTGTGGCTGTTCTTGTTCTCTGAAGTACTTGCCTTGACCCCAAAGTTAACTGTATTACTGTATTGCCCTTTGCCCAGTGGTTCATGTAGATCTTCAAACAATGAGCTGTAGTAAGTAGAATGGGTGATCAGTTCCCTATTAATTTCTGTTAGTTATGATACTTGCCTGGTGGCAACAGAAGGCTATTGGATTTGGGTAGGGGGTGGAGTGGCTGTCACCTATTTCAGCTAATGACAAAAAACTGTCAATTATAGTTTCTGTCGTAGTTTAAACAGAAGTAGTGGAATCATAATGCAGTGTGAAGAATGTGTTTTAAACGAGTCCAGGATATCAAACTATGGACTCTACACATGTTGACATGGATGCTAACCTCAAGCACTGTATGTGTCCTTGTAGTCTTTAACCTGCAGCGTACACCTCAAAGTACTACCTGCGCTTCTTTCTTTTTCGTTTAAAATTGCACCCACCTTATGTTTCCAAAAGCATGTGTCTCCACTGGCTGTGTGTTTCACTCTTTAGTTACAGTCTGCCTCTGCCGGTTCACGAAAGCTCTTCCTGTAACTTCAAGAGATGCACAGCAGTTCCCTATAGTGAAATTGTGATACAGCTTTTGTGAAGTGCATAGTATGTGGTTCCCAGCTCAAGCACTCGACCACAGATTTTGTCAATATTCATAATATTTCTGATTTTGTGCGCTCTTATTTAAGCCAAAAAATGTTTTCCCATCATGCTGTAGGGGACAATAAAAGGCGCGGCCCGTCCTTTAGGGCAGAGGAGCCACGCCCCCCACCTTTTGCCCCTCAAGAAGAGTGCTGGTCGGGCTGAACAAAGGTCAGCCTGACAGACACTCTTCATGTTCAGGTCAGGCAGCCAGGAGCAGACATGCATGATTTCCACAGACTCCTGGCTGCCTGAGCTGAACTTTGCTGGGCTGAAGAGGTCACAGCTCCTGTGGGCGTGACCTCCTCAGCTCAGCAAAGGTGCCTCGAGGCCCTGCCCCGGGTGACAAGGGAAGCATCACCCATTGACTTCGACCTGGGTGCTTCAGGTTTAAGCCCTGAAGCGCCCAGGGCGAGTGTCAATCAGTGACACCTCGTCACAGAGTGTTGTGGGGTCAGCAGTCTTACTGATCCCAACCCACTCTGTGACAAAGTTGGGACTGCTGCCTTCCCTCATAAGGTCAGCCAGTAAGGGAAGGCAGCAGTCTCAACCCTCCTGGGACCTCAGAGGCTGAAGGTAAATGTGTGTGTGTGTGATCTTTTTAAATGAATGTTTGGTGCATGCGTGAATGTTTGAATGTTGATGAGTGTTGTTAATGGATGTGCATGAATGCCTGTGTGTGTCAAAGAATGAGTGTGAGTGTGCTTCCTGCCCCCCTCCCTCCTAAAACTGCCGGGTGCCACTGGAAAGTAACCAGGTTACGTCAAACATATTACATATTTATTTTGTGTAAGATTTATTTTTTCACTTACAATTCACCAGGGTATGCATCTCGTAAACTAAGGGGATGTGTTCTGGTACTGTTTCAGTCCGAGCAAATAAAATGTGCCACTCCAGTTAACTTATTAGCTGGATATAAATATTCGACTCTGCCGTGTAGTCAGAGGCAAGAGATGCGCACGTCCATCTGCAGATCCAGCAAATAACTGATTATACAAACTTGCTATATGAAAAGGTAAGTCTGAGATGAATTTGGCTAAAATCAAACAGCTAAGTAATCGCTGTTTGTGCTTGTCACTGTAGTGGCCTTTTAATAAGTCAAAAAATGAGTATCCAAAGTCTAATTTTGTTTGACTTACAACAGTGTTCATTGCCTTTTCCATTCAACACAATGATGCATTTATAATCATATAATGCGAACAATGATTTTGGTGAGCACTGTATTACCACGTAACACTTACAATAGAGATATATGAAGGTTTCCTACATTTGATTTGTAGATTCGTTACGGTGTGATATTTTTTCTAAATGGTAGAGTTGGTGCAAAAAATGAGGCACAATTATTTTGTAGAGTTTTTTTCTTCTTGTGTAGTAGGTATGGCACAAACAGATATGGCTCCAGTCTTAGGCCTTGATTTATACTGGTTGGTGTAAAAGTGCACTAATGCAGTTTTGCACCAAACAGTTTAGCATCAGCTTTCACCATTTCTGTGCACCACCCGGGCACCATATGTATGGAATGGTGCAAGCTGGTGCAAAGGGTAGGCTAGCGTAAAAAAAATATGTATAGTATAAATATGCCCCTTAGCATCAGGCATTTTAGATAAACATTTGTGCTTGCGCAGGAAAGCTCTGATTTGGACTATTTTTCTTACTTCCTCATAGGGAAAACAACAAATACACTTTGCTCCACTTAATTAAAGGTGGACGCGTTTGAGATTAAATTAGTTCACTACTTTTCTTACTAACCTAGCAGCCAAAATAGAGCAGAATATATATACACCAATTTTGCCCCACAGAAAATTATTTAAGATAGCTATGTCATCAGATAATTGAGGACCCAAGAGCTGGAAATTTTAATTTGGTATAAAATTCTATATTGAAACCGATACATTTTATTTAAATTCTTCTCCAAAATGCTCTAAGGTGCATCAGTTTGCACTCTATATCTTAAAATGTTCATGTGGGGTAAAAGGAACTCTGAGTCGCTTGGAATCACTTGCTCTGTCAAAGTCGCGAACAGCTTTTAGACCCCACCACTTTTAAAAGTCACCAGCCGCCACTGGAAAAACGTTTCCAAAAAGTTGTTTAAGCATGATATACTCACTTTCAATTCCTAATTTTTGGTGCAGTGACAGATATTTGAGTTGCATTTAAAAAAAAATATTTTCTGAATTATTTCTAACATTTTGGGACATATTTTTACTCTGTTTACACCAAATTAGCGTCATTTTGTAAAACTGTTTTTTGGTGCAAAACTAAATCCATATTTATACTTTGGCGCTAGACTCGTCTAAAGCCAAATTTATGGAGTTAAAGTCATTTTTTGGAGGTGGAAACCTACCATGCCTTAATGGGATGCAAGGTAGGTGTTCCCGCGCAAAAAATGACTCTTTGGCCTTAACAAAATATTTATACTCCTGTGCAAAAATGGTGCACGGAAGGGAGGAGGGGTCAAAAAATGGAGCAAAGCTTGCTTTGCCTCATTTTTTAACGCCCGGGTCAGGGCAGGCGTTAGGGGACCTGTGGGCCTATTTCCATGGTGAAACACCATGGAATAAGCCCACAGGTGCCCTCCCCAAGCCCCAGGGACACCCCCCACACACACCAGAGGGACTGCGGAGGATGGGGGACCCCATCCCAGGTAAGTACAGGTAAGTATTGCATTTTATTATTTAAAGTGCAATAGGGGGCCCTGAAATGGGCCCCCCTACATGGCACTGGGTGCAATGGTCATGCCCAGGGGACCATGGTCCCCTGTGCTGGCCACTGAGTTGGTGGACATGACTCCTGTTTTTTCTAAGACATGAGTCATGTGGTATGGATGGTTTTGCGTCAGAAAATGACTCTAGACGGGTTAAAGTCATTTTCTTTACTCTAACCTGCCTAACGTCATTTTTTGGTACAAAATCCCCTTCTTCCATAGCGCTAGCCCCACCTGACTAATGTAATTTTTTTTAATGCTAGCCCACCCTTTGCACCGGCTTGCATCATTCCATGAATATGTTGCCTGGTTGGTGCATAGAAATGGTGCAAGCCAGTGCTCAACTTTTTGGTGCAAAACTGCGTTAGTGCAGTTGTGCACCAAAAAGTATAAATCAAGGCCTAAATGTCATCTAATTTGCAAACGTGAACTGAACTTAAAACATAAAGAGACTACCTCTTAACTATTTTGGTGTTCTAAATTGAAGCCTTCAATAATAAACTACAGCAGAATGCATGCAATATAAGGTAATGTTGCTACTACTAAACCTAAATGTAAACAGACTAGAATGCTAATATGTGGCAAATGTGCCCCATACGGTTAACCATCTGGATGCTCTCTGTTGGGTCAGGAAGGATTTCCTCTTCACAACTTTTATTATATACCTACCACCCACTGAGCACAGACTACAGTTTCTACTTGCTTTTAATAAGGAAACCATCTGAGGTGTTTTTGCTTTTAATACTTGACTTTTTGGATTTGTTGAGGAAGTAATACACAAATGTCTCATACTGTTTCCATGCGGGAGGCATTCACTCATAAATAGTACTGTGTTAACACTGCTTTTTTACATAGGAATGTGAGTAGTTAAACTTAAGTGAAGAGTAAGTGGTCCCTTTAGACTAGTTGAATTGAGTTGGCTGACTTCCAAAAGTTCCCAGTTTGGAATTTTGGTCATGGTTACATCGTTCTATTTTTTTTGTTAAAACCATCCTATTTGTAAAGTTTGAATAATATTGAGACCAGTGGTTCTGTTTTATTAAAACCAAGGTCATGAAAAAGTAGAATCTTTAGGCTGGTACTTGTGTCCGTAAGGCAAGTTGATCAGTGGTCCTATGGTGCCATCCAAAGGCGATGTCAAAGTCCAACAAAAGGCTGAAAACAGACACTTCTACAACGTGTAGAGAGGAATCCAGCAGGCAAAATGTAATTTTGCCTGGAGCACTGCATATCCTGCCACCCAAGGGTAGGTCGCTCCCCCTGCCGCTGCAGCTCCTCCAGGTTCCTGAGTTCCTGAGTTCCTGAGACCCACCTCACAGTAAGTACCCTCCCCTCCCAGCCCCTCGCTGTGCCCCGCGCTACTCACCCTCTCTCCTGCTCCTGCTTCTTTTCTTCTTTTCTTCTTCTCTGTTCTTCTGTTCTTCCTCCTCGCTCCTCGTCTGAAATCTTCTTCTGTACTCTTCTTTCCCCCGTCTTCACTCTTCTTCTCTTCTTCCTCATCTTCTTCTGGAGTCTTCTGCCCTCTGTTCTTCGTTTTCTGTATCTTCTTCTGTGTTCTTCTGTGTTCCTCTGTGTTCTTCTGTGTTCTTCTGTGTTCTTCTGTATTCTTCCGGTCTTCCATTCTTCTCTCCTTCCGGTCTTCTGATCTTCCTTTCTTCTCTCCTTCTGATCTTCCTTTCTTCTCTCCTTCTGTTCTTCTGTTCTTCTGTTCTTCTTGTCTTCTGTTCTTCTTGTCTTCTTGTCTTCTGCCTTCGGCTCTTCTGCCTCCTCCGTCCTCTTCTCCCCGCGCCTGCCCTCCTGCCTCATCCCCCTCCCCCACTCGCATCCCTCTCTCTATCTCCCCTATCTAACCCGTTCACTATCTACCTCCCTCACTCCTCCTATCTACCTATCTCTCTATCTCTCTATCCCACTATCTAACTCCCTCACTCTCCACCTCCTCCTATCTTCCTATCTCTCTATCTATTTCCCTATCTATCAATTTCCCTATCTATCTATTTTCTCTATCGATTTCTCTATCTCTCCCCCCTCCCCCACCCCCTCTATTACCTATCTTCCTATCCTCTCACTCTACCTCTCACCCTCACCCACCTCTACAACTCCCCTATCTTCTCAACCCTACTCCTATCTTTCTCCCTTATCTCCTAAACCTCCTAACACTCACCCACCTCCACCCTTAAACCCCCCTCCCCCAGCTCTTCTCACTCTACCTGTCCCCCCTCCCTTGCGCTTTCCCACTGCGACCTCCTGCATGCCCCCGCCCCCCAGCTCCCATTCGCCCCCACCTGACCCCTCCCGCCCCCTCCTACCTCATATGGCGGCCGCTGCGCGACAGTGGTAGCGACCCTTGACCCAAGGGTAGGTCGCTCCCCCTGCCGCTGCAGCTCCTCCAGGTTCCTGAGTTCCTGAGACCCACCTCACAGTAAGTACCCCCCCTCCCAGCCCCTCGCTCTGCCCCGCGCTACTCACCCTCTCTCCTGCTCCTGCTTCTTTTCTTCTTTTCTTCTTCTCTGTTCTTCTGTTCTTCCTCCTCGCTCCTCGTCTGAAATCTTCTTCTGTACTCTTCTTTCCCCCGTCTTCACTCTTCTTCTCTTCTTCCTCATCTTCTTCTGTGGTCTTCTGCCCTCTGTTCTTTGTTTTCTGTATCTTCTTCTGTGTTCTTCTGTGTTCCTCTGTGTTCTTCTGTGTTCTTCTCTGTTCTTCCGGTCTTCCATTCTTCTCTCCTTCCGGTCTTCTGATCTTCCTTTCTTCTCTCCTTCTGATCTTCCTTTCTTCTCTCCTTCCGGTCTTCTGTTCTTCTGTTCTTCTGTTCTTCTTGTCTTCTGTTCTTCTTGTCTTCTTGTCTTCTGCCTTCGGCTCTTCTGCCTCCTCCGTCCTCTTCTCCCCGCGCCTGCCCTCCTGCTCCTGCCTCATCCCCCTCCCCCACTCGCATCCCCCTCTCTATCTCCCCTATCTAACCCGTTCACTATCTACCTCCCTCACTCCTCCTATCTACCTATCTCTCTATCTCTCTATCCCACTATCTAACTCCCTCACTCTCCACCTCCTCCTATCTTCCTATCTCTCTATCTATTTCCCTATCTATCAATTTCCCTATCTATCTATTTTCTCTATCTATTTCTCTATCTCTCCCCCCCTCCCTCACCCCCTCTATTATCTATCTTCCTATCCTCTCACTCTACCTCTCACCCTCACACACCTCTACAACCCCCCCTCCCCTATCTTCTCAACCCTACTCCTATATTTCTCCCTTATCTCCTAAACCTCCTAACACTCACCCCCCTCCACCCTTAAACCCCCCTCCCCCAGCTCTTCTCACTCTACCTGTCCCCCCCTCCCTCGCGCTTTCCCGCTGCGACCTCCTGCACGCCCCCGCCCCCCAGCTCCCATTCGCCCCCACCTGACCCCTCCCCCCCCTCCTACCTCATATGGCGGCAGCTGCACGCGCGCAGCAGGCGCGCCAGAGGCAAGCCCGTCTGCGCCCGTCCGCGCCTGTCCCGCGCCCAGCGCCACGACCCCTGGTCCCCAGCTCTCCCAAGCCCCGCTGACCCACTACGACCCTACCACCCTCCACGCCCTCAACCCAGGACGCTCCAACACTTGCTTCCATGCTCACCCCAAACGCACCGCTGGACCCTTCGCCTGCAACTCCTGCAAACGCACCTTCCACCACGCAACAACCACAACCACAAGCCCACGCGCCATCAACCACCTCAAGTGCATCCTAGTCAACGCTCGCTCCGTCCACAAACACGCCGTTGAACTCTGGGACCTCCTGGACTCCATAGCACCGGACGTTGCCTTCATCACGGAGACCTGGATGAACGCCTCCTCGGCCCCTGACATCGCCACTGCCATCCCCGAAGGCTACAAGATCTCCAGAAAAGACCGCACCAACCAGGTAGGAGGAGGTATCGCCATCGTCTTCAAAGACTCCATCAGCGTCACCACCTCCACCGAAGACACCCCTCTCGCCGCTGAACACCTGCATTTTCAGATTCGCACCGATCCGAGGACCACCCTCAGAGGATCCCTCGTCTACCGTCCTCCCGGACCACGCGCCCCTTTCAGCGACGCCATCGCTGACTTCATCTCCCCGCACGCCATCGCCTCGCCGGACTACATCCTCCTAGGTGACCTCAACTTCCATCTGGAACAAAACAACGACTCCAACACCACCACCCTGCTCGACAACCTCGGCAACCTCGGCCTCAAACAACTGGTGAACACCGCCACCCACATCGCCGGACACACGCTTAACCCCATCTTCTCCGCCAGCAAACACGTCTTCTTCAGCCATGCCTCCGCCCTACACTGGACCGACCACAGCTGCGTCCACTTCACATTCCGACGCGAGACCCGCCACCTCCGCACCCAACCCATCCCTCGTCGACAGTGGAACAAGATCCCCGAAGAGCAACTCTTCTCAGCACTCGCCGCCAACCAACCCACCCTCACCACCGACCCCAACGACGCAGCCCTCAACCTCACAAACTGGATCTCCAACTGCGCAGACATCCTTGCTCCCCTCAAACGCACGCATCGACAGACCAACACCAAAAAACCTCTCTGGTTCTCGGACACCCTCAAAGAATCAAAGAAAACTTGTTGCGCCCTTGAGAAAGCCTGGCGCAAGGACCGCACCGCTGACAACATGACCGCCCTCAAGAACGCTACCCGCGAACACCACCACCTGATCCACGCTGCCAAAAGGAACTTTTTCACCGACAGACTGGACAAAAACAGACACAACAGCAGAGAACTCTTCAGCATCGTCAAGGAGCTCTCTAACCCCAGCGCCAACGCCAATGCCGTCACGCCCTCACAGGATCTGTGCGAATCCCTTGCCACTTTCTTCCATCGCAAGATTAGCGACCTCCACGACAGCTTCAGACACCAGACCCAACCAAACACCACCGAACCGGCATCCACGGCCATCACCCTCAACAACTGGTCCCACATCAACACGGAAGAAACCAAATCCATCATGAACTCTATCCACTCCGGCGCCCCCTCGGACCCCTGCCCGCACTTCATCTTTAACAAAGCCGACGACATCATCGCCCCGCACCTCCAGACCGTCATCAACTCTTCTTTTTCTTCTGCTACCTTCCCCGAATGCTGGAAACATGCCGAAGTCAACGCCCTACTAAAGAAACCTACGGCTGACCCAAGCGACCTGAAAAACTTCCGCCCCATCTCTCTTCTGCCTTTCCCAGCCAAAGTAATAGAGAAGACCGTCAACAAACAGCTGACCACCTTCCTGGAAGACAACAATCTGCTCAACCCCTCACAAACCGGATTCCGAACCAACCACAGCACTAAAACCACCCTCATCTCAGTCACTGACGACATCAGAACCCTGATGGACAACGGTGAAACAGTCGCCCTCATTCTGCTTGACCTCTCGGCTGCCTTTGACACCGTCTGTCACCGCACCCTAATCACCCGCCTCCGCTCCACCGGAATCCAAGGCCAGGCCCTGGACTGGATTGCCTCCTTCCTCTCTAACCGTTCCCAAAGAGTTTACCTCCCTCCGTTTCGCTCAGAACCCACTGAGATCATCTGCGGCGTACCCCAAGGCTCATCACTCAGCCCAACACTCTTCAATGTCTACATGAGCCCCCTCGCCAACATCGTACGCAAGCATGACATCATCATCACCTCCTACTCCGACAACACCCAACTTATACTCTCCCTCACCAAGGACCCCGCCAGCGCCAAGACCAACCTACAAGAGGGTATGAAGGATGTCGCAGATTGGATGAGGCTCAGCCGCCTAAAGCTGAACTCTGAAAAAACGGAAGTCCTTATCCTCGGCAACACCCCGTCCGCCTGGGACGACTCCTGGTGGCCTACGGCCCTCGGCACCGCACCGACCCCCACAGACCACGGCCGCAACCTCGGCTTCATCTTGGACCCTCTTCTCACCATGACCAAGCAAGTCAACGCCGTGTCCTCCGCCTGCTTCCTCACCCTCCGCATGCTCTGCAAGATCTTCCGCTGGATCCCCGCCGACACCAGAAAAACTGTGACCCACGCCCTCGTCACGAGCCGCCTGGACTACGGCAACACCCTCTACGCCGGGACCACTGCCAAACTCCAAAATCGCCTGCAACGCATTCAAAACGCCTCGGCCCGCCTCATCCTCGACATACCCCGCAGCAGCCACACCTCCGCACACCTGAGACACCTGCATTGGCTCCCAGTCAGCAAAAGGATCACCTTCCGACTTCTCACCCACACACACAAAGCCCTCCACGACAAGGGACCGGAATACCTCAACAGACGCCTCAGCTTCTACGTCCCCACCCGTCTCCTCCGCTCCTCTGGCCTCGCACTCGCTGCTGTCCCTCGCATCCGCCGCTCCACGGTGGGTGGAAGATCTTTCTCCTTCCTGGCGGCCAAGACCTGGAACTCCCTCCCCACCAGCCTCAGGACCACCCAGGACCACTCCGCTTTCCGGAGACTCCTAAAGGCCTGGCTGTTCGAGCAACGATAACCCCCCCTTTTCCCCCTAGCGCCTTGAGACCCGCACGGGTGAGTAGCGCGCTTTATAAATATTAATGATTTGATTTGATTCCTGCTTTTAGCACCAACTCACACAACTTCTTACAAGCAGTGGCAAGCATGGAGCAAGTACAATTTGAGACATAGGTGAATCTTAGATCATTAAAGCAATGTAGAGCAAAGTAAGGGAATCTTGTAACACACCACTTTGTAACCTGAGCGTTTTTTGGGGGAATATGAACTACATCAGGAACATCGCTGTAAGCAATGATAACTATCATGAAAGCAATGATAACTATCATGAGTGAAGCACTTTGATTTATAAGCAACCAGCCCACTATAATTCATAGTTATGTTATAGTTATGAGGGCAGTTCACTGTTAAATTTCCCTTCCCATACAAACAGTTGCCAGACGACTCCACACCACTGGGTAAGCTGTGTCACGGACTTTCGGGAAACGAATCGGTGTATTCTAAGAGTTATTGTTTCATTCATTTCAGTGGTGCCAACCTGAAAACAAAACAAAGTGCTGCAACAGAATTGCGTAGGATGGTAAGTGATGAGTCCTGGCGACAAGGAGCACTCTGATAACTACATAGACAAAGGGAATAACAAACATAAAGAAACAAAGGTTTCATCAAGAAAGTTTTTTTTAGGGTGGGGTTCATAAACCTGGTGAAAACCAGTCATAAAGAAAAAAATGTCAACAAAGGTTTGACCAAATAAATTATTCAAAACTGTTTCTTCATATTTATTTTTCGTGGAAAAACATGTGAGCCCTACGGCATGGCTTCTGCTACTAAGGTGGAATAGGAACTTCAGCCTTAGCTCCTCAGATGGCTTGTACCCAGCACCCCTTGTTCCTCAATGGAGTAGCTTGGTACTAGCTCTGAGCCTTAAATAAAACACATAAATAGTGAGGAACGTGCGTGGACCCCTTATAAACTCTGCAATTGACAGTGTTGGTGCTGTCCAGGGGGCCAACTCTTCAGATGTGCCTCATTAATCCTCTTTAAATGAAGAGATCTCACTCATGGATAGGAAAAGAGTGGCATCATTTGGAGAACAACCTCTCGATGAACATTATTGAGTAATTAACACAACAACAGCTTCATGTCGTATGGCCATGGAAGAAACGTTGCACTGATTGTCTTGAGAGCAATGTGATTTGGACCAAGATTTAATATAATTTCACACAATGCAGAAATACAACTTCTTCACTGTGTGAAAAGGAGAGAGCAGGAATTTGCAATGTCTCTGAAGAGATAAAGCATTTGTGTTCTCTGACTGCGCCGGAACACAAACTGCATCCTAGTCCCACTGCAGATGCATTTGCGACATGGTGCAAGGGTGCCTGCTTTATAGGCAGGGTTGTTGTGTGCAGGAAAGGACACCTTCCTGCACAAAAACAGTCCTTGGAGGCATTCTCTTCTTTCTAAGTGTGCTGCAACCATTCTGTACCCATGTAATGTCTTCCTGGCACAGTGTAACACAAGGCAATTATATTAGATATGCTATACTGTAAGATATGAGTTGAATCACTGTATAGTGGATATCATGGACATTTCCTATGGTAACAAAATATTTTGAATTTTTGATGTGTGGTAGATGTTTATGGGGAGTCATATCTAATGTGATGGATTTCAAAAGAAAACTGTAATGTATAGACTAGTGATTATGTCTTTGTCTGTTCTGTTATTGTATTGTGAGATTTTAATAGATGTTTTTAACTTACAGCCCTGATGAAGTCTGTTGTTGGATGAAACTCGGTGGCTGGGCTGCTTGGCAATGTAAATACAATCATGACAGCTTTACTTTGCTACTACTCCCTGGCTCCTCATTGGTTGTATGGCAGATTAATAAGATTGTACTATATATTTTTTAATGTCTTGATGAACTTTTGTATTTTTCATTTCTCACATAAATCATTTTTGTATGTACTATAAACGCTCATCATTCCTTGGGGTTGTGATTCAAATTAGAAGGAGACAAAATGGAAAATATAGTGCCTTATGCATTTTGGAGGAAAAATGTGCCTCACTGCCCTGTGTTAAGGATTTGGGTAAACAATTTGATGTACAGCTTAACTTGCCTGCACAAATATATGGTGTTGTTAGCTCCTTTTTCTTCGAAGTGTGTGTTTTAAACAAATGTTCTTTTTGTTTTCACATAGAGTTCAAATCATGCTTGCCAGTATCTCTGCATAGAATGTTTACTGTAATACTCTCTGTCTGGACCTCCGTAATTCCTCAATGCAAAAACTCAAGCTGGTCAAAAATATGGCTGCAAGATTAGTCCTAGGCCTGACGAAAAGAGATCATTTCTCTTTATCCTTGGCGTGCGTGCAATAGCTCCCAGTGAAGATTCAAATCTGTCTGACTTGTGTACAGAAGGCATAAAGTATCCGCTGCCACACATTATAAGGATATTGCAAGTCACCAAGGAGTTCCTTAAGCATATAGAGGAACTAGCAGGTATAGGGAGTTCCAAGATCTCTTCTGCTAACAACCTCCATAGTTGGTATGTATGCCTCATCTAAAGTGGCTGCAGTTCGCCTTTCTGGCTGCTTATCTGTAGGGAGCATCTACCTCACTCTCTCTGATTCTTGTGGTATCTATGTGCGAACCTCATCGTTTCTGTTGGTTCGCTGACGTTGACCCAATTAAGTGTGGATGTAGATACTCCAGCATTTGAGCAAGATGTTCTGCTAGGAAGTAAAGTGCCCGGTAGAATGTGTGACAAGTAAACACACTGTTTTGGAATTTATACACTTAAATAGCTCTCCCACTTTTATATATTCATCACTGCAAATATTGCACAAATATCACACACCAGAGAACTACACTGTCTGCATTGTTTTGATTCATTATTACCTATTACAAGAAAATAGATGCTGATTGAAGTTTGGTATAAAGAGGCAGAGTTGTGTTGATTACATACTAAAGGAGTACCACAGAACCAACTTTGTTTTTCTATACTGGATCGCTCCTATGTATCAATGTGAGTTCAGGTTGTAGGTCGGTGTTTTTAATATGACAGTTTTTAGAGGTTTGGAATTGAGGCAGGAAGCAGTGCAAGTTTCTCACAGAGCCTCTAAGTGGGTTATTAAGGTGTTCAGACTACTTAAACATCCAATCCTTGCTCCTCTGCAGAATTCAGAGAGCAATGGTGGCATGTGCCAATCCAATTGTAATTGTGAATATGTGTGAAAGTGAATAAACAAAGCTGCTGAAATACTGACAGAACCAAAGTATTTGCAATTGAATGGATGTGTTCTGTCCTGTTCTGTGTGGGGGGATGCGGAAGTGAGTAATATGCTAGGAGGTATATGTAGAAGGAGTGAATGAAAAGAGTGCAGAAGAAGAAAATGATGTGGGATGTGTGAAACATGAACATTTTAGAAGGATGAGGATTTCAGAATGATGTGGGAGTAAAAAGACTTGGATGTCCCTTGCTTTCTGTAGTGATTTAATAGGTGTTCTCTGAAGTCAAAAGGTTGAGAACCACTGTTGTAGAGAGTTTTGGCTATTTTATTTTTTTCTTTATGTTCTTTTGCTTAAAGTAGATAGGCATTTGTAAGCTCACTTAAATAGCATTTTCTCCATTGTCTTTTAGTTTGTCATGTTTCCTGTTGTAGTTTGGATAATTAATCGGAGAACCATAGGTTCTTCTTATGAATGTAATAATTTCTTTTTGGCTCTAAGGGAGAAATATAATCTAGTCTCTTTTGCAACATCTGGGAACATGAAGCTAGAGTGTTATTCAGATTAAAGCCTTCTTCAAGCACAAGGGTTGACTATGAAACTTAACAGTTTTAGCTGCTGTAATTCCAAAGGCTGCCTACTTCTAATTTTGTATTACTAAAGATCATATTTTGAGGGGTTTCAAAGTGTTATGGATGCAAGAAAGGCTAAAAGATAAAAGAAAATGGTTTGACCATGCAATAGATGTGACCTTTTGTCATAGAAGGCTTTTACAATTGGTGAAAATGGGGTCCAAGAGATGGACTTTTAGATGAGTGACTTGAGTGATAATAAGCCTTAACCTAAATGACTCTGGAGAGTTCTTAAATGAAAGGGCAGTCTCATGTGTGTTGTCCAGCCATACAGTAAGGCCAGCAAGCACTGTTTCATTGCTTCTTTTGAGGCAATAATAACTGTTAGAAATGTGGTCTCCAGTTGGCAGTGTTATGCACCCTGCCTAAGTAGGGACCACAATCCTACTCAGGGTAAGTGAGATACACACCCTAAATTAGCCTGTCCTCACCTTCTGGTAGCTTGACACAGATCACACAGGCTTAACTTAAGAGGGAATGTGTAAATACATACTAACACAATGAAAACACTACAAGAAGGACTCCACACCAGTTTAGAATAATGGAGAAATATTTATCTGAGTAAAACAAGACCTCAATGACAAAAATCCATTTAGTCGAATGCAAGATGTGAATTTTTTAAGATTAAGGGCCTGATTTAAAGTTTTGTGGATGGTTACTCCATCACAAACACAATCGGCATCCCGTCGGCCATATTATGATCGCGATAGGCTATAAGGGGATCGTAATATGGCAGACGGGACATCTGTCACATTTGTGACTGAGTTACCCCCTCTGCCAAACTCTAAATCAAGCCCCAAATCCAAAATAGTGCTTGGAAGTCACTAGTGGTCAAAAGGTTACTTGTGGTCATGAGGGACCAGTGCAAATCCAAAGTTCACGCTGACCGCAATGGAGGATAGGTCGACTACAGAACCCACGCAGTATCCACTGAAACAGTACCTTTGATGGAGCAAAGCGTAAACGTTGAGGGCTCGATGCAGCATTTCCATGCAGTTGTGTCACTGCATCATTGTCCGGCTCCACTGAAGTGAATGTAATGCTTCGTCAGCGAACCTCGCAGACAGATGTTTTTGGGCCGCACATGCTGTGAATCCACTTACGTCGAACAGCCTCTGCCTTAGCATCAAAGTAGCAATGTGGCTGAATTTCTCATGCAGTCAAAGCAATGCATTGGTTTTTGCAGAAACCAGCCGTAGGACCCACTTCTGCGTCCTAGGACTGGAGGAGGCACCTCAGTAAAGGGTAGGACTCACAGATGGCAGGGTCCAGGAGCTCCAGGAGAGTTGCAGGCAGTCTATGATATACTTGAGACTGCAGAAGAACAGGCATCAGGCCAGCAAGCTCTTGGAGTCAATCTGGTCAGCAAGATGGGTCCAGTCGTTTTCCTCAGTAGGGCAGAGATCAGCAGGCAGCAGGGCTGCGTAGCAAAACAGAGAAGCAGTTCCTTGGAATTGTCAGTCTAAGCAAAGTGGCAATCCATACAACACAGCAGACTCCAGAAGAGTTCTTCCCAGGTCCCGAAGTGTACTGATTTGCTAGTTTCAGAACCCCAGTACATATACCAAAAAGTGTCTTTGAAGAAGAGGTGACTTCAAAGCAGTTCCTTGAAGTGCACAATTCACGCTTTCATTCCAGCCCTGGGGTCAGACTATCAGTAGGGGGTAAACAGCCCTTTGTGTGGGGACAGGAACTTCCCTATTGAATGTAAGTGTGTGCTTCCTTCCAGCACAGGAATGCCCATCAGAATGCAGATGAATGCAGATGAATCCTTTGAAACACACACCCTTCCTGTGTTTGTGGCTGTCTAAAGAGAATACACAAAGTGTAGCTGTCACCTAGTCCTAACCCAGTTGTGTATTGGGAGCAGGCTATAAGGCACACTGAGCTAAGTTAGAGCAGAGAAGTGCCCATTTTTTAAAAGTGGCATTTCTAAAAAAAGTAACATTAAATCTGACTTTACCAATAAGGAGGATTTATCATTACCATTCCAATCATATGAAGCATGCTGAAGCTACTCTTTTCTGATCAGGAATTACAGCTTAAAGGTATATTAAGGAATTCCCAATGTTGGCCTAGGAGAGGGATGAGCCTAACAATAGAGACTTAAAAACTTAAAAGTACATATTTTCCTTTTACCTACATAGCACCCTGCTCTATGGGCAACCTAGGGCCTACCATAGGGGTGACATATGTAATACCAGGGGAGCTTAAGGCTTGGCAAGAGGTTTTAAATGCCAAGTCAAAGTGGCTGTGAAACTGCACATACTGGCTCTGCAATGGCAGGTCTGAGACATGTTTTACAAGGCTACTCAAGGGGGTGGTGCCTTTAGTGCTGCAGGCCCACTAGTAGCAATTACTTTACCAGCCCCAGGTATCTGGTATGCTCCTTTACAAGATACGTATAAGTAAATAAAACAAGGCAGTTGTGTATACACCAATATTACCATGTTTAGAAGAGAAGCACACACACTTTAGCACTGGTTAGCAGTGGTAAAGTGCTCAGAAACCTAAGAACAACAAAAAGATACAGCAAAAATGTGAGGCAAACAGGCAAAAAGGGGGGAAGACATGCTAAGGCTGTCAGGTCTAACAATAAACAATCTCTGAAGCCGGATGGAAACATGATAATTACAGGTATTGGGGGCTGTACATTAAAAGCACATTATAGATGCTATTGTGGAATTTTTGAGCCACTATAAGTTGGTCTGAGGGCATACCAATGTCAGAGTATTCAGTTTTTAAATCATGAGTGGTGTACTAGATAACTGCCATTCCTACATCCCTCTTGGTGATGTGATCTTTATGTACAATTTTAAAACTCTTTAGTGCCAACTCATAGATGAAGGATTTAGAATAGTGCACCAATTCTCAATTAGAAAAAAGGTCATGATTGTGTTCTGTGGTAAAACTGTGAATATTATGTCTGTTAGCAATTCTACGTAGCATAAAAAGGCATTTACCTCTGAGGTGTCTTTAATATTGGAGATTACAAACTGATTGTGACCCAGCGAAGGTGATACAAACAGGTTTTAGTCATTAATCATATACAGCAAATAGTGACATCTATGGGACTGTGTTGCTTAATAAGTGAAACAGTTGATTTTAGGGAGTAAGTAAGACAAGGCTCACTAGAGATCAGATAGGTAGCATGACTGGACAATGGTGGCCTCAAGGTGTGAACAAGTGCAGACAAGCATACCCTGGGTGTGCTGTGGCTTTCCTTAAGTAGGCAGAAAGGCACATGGCTGAAGAACTAGATGGTTAAATGCAAATACTGCAAAGACAACAGCTAACAGCAACTGTTTCTGGAGTGTTGAAGGAATATTACCTTTAGCTCATGGCTCCTGTTAATAGTTTACTAATGTTATGTTTGAACTTCTCCCTCCAAGTTCCTGCAACTAGTTTTCCTAGTTATGAGTGTTTCTCACTCATCTCCTCAAGGCCTCCATTTTCATGAAAAAGGCTTTTGCTCCCTTTTGGAAAAGTGTAACAAAAAAGTTGCCAGAATCAGACTAGCTACACCCATTTTTCAACAATGCGCTTAAGAAATAAAAGTTGAAGATGATTTTGGTGGAGGTGCAGTAATCCACACACCAGGGGGATTGGGTGCTGGTCAATCACAATGTATTACATAAGCACACAGGGTGGATTGAGGTCCAATATGCAGTTCTCCTTCTGGGGACTCTGAAAGACAGTTTCGGATACAATGGAAGTTCACCACTATCCTCCTATTCTGGTGATTCCACAAGAGCTTCAGAAGATGACAATACACCAAATTCACAGTATCCACAGCATGCTAGATTTGGCAAGGAGGGTTTTGTACGCAGAGCTGTTGGCAGGCATTACCTTTCTCAGACTTCCCTTCCAATCAAGGACAACTTTCTTTCACAAAAGAAGAGGTAACTTCCCCACCTCAGTCTTCAAAGTCTGAAGTTACATTCCTAGAAATTGAGAGGGGCAATGTGGCTTTCTTTTTTTATCACATAGGGAATTGCAGATGTCATTCCGAGTGGCTTGTTGACCTTCAATGTATTCAATGTATGCAGTACCCTGAGTTTCTTTTGTTACTTGATCCACTTTTGAGAAGGCCATTCAGAGGTTTTCCTATTGTTTGGACAAAGAGGATCTGGTGTTAGACACCACTGAAGGCTATAAAGCCACTTTGGCAGGGAGCTTGTGTTTAGCTGATCATTGATCAATCTTTTTTGTTCAATTCTGTATTGGTGGTTTAGTTTGGTTTGGTTTGGTTTCTTAAAGGATGGAATCAACTTTTCTCACCTTCACCTTTTGTACTCCTACAGCGTTATCTTAAGTTACTGTTAATGTTTTTGATGGCTTTAACATTGGAACTATACAAATTGTCTCAGAAAATTGCTTTCTTGTTTACAATAACTTTTGTGCGGAGAGTAACTGACCATCAGATGTTGTCAGTTGCCTCACTAATTATTTCTGGTTGTGCTGGTTCTGTGCAGGAGCATGTAGGTTCTGCCCAATGTTTTGTCTCCATTCTCCGTGGCTCAATCCATTGCTCCACTATTTTTCTTTTCCACTTCTCCCCATTCGAAGAACAGAGAGAAATGGCAGCACATTTCCTTAAGTATGTTATCACATTTTATGTGGAAAGGACCACAGTGGTGCACTTCTGTGATGAGCTTTTTTAGTTTTACAGGCTAGAGGAATTGGAAGGAAGTTTATAAATTCATCACCGCCTGCTGGATTGTCTTTTGTATTAAGTTTTGTGAAGATGATCTGGAGTGTAGTAAGGTACATTTGAGTACAGATAAAATAATTTCCTCACTGTATTCTAGTGTGTTTTTTGTGTCTGCCATTTAAAGAGCTGTATCCAGGGACTTCTTTCATATATTTGGACTCTCAGTCTAGGGTTAATGCCCATTTCTGAAAGTCTGTTCTGCATGACTGTCTGGTCTAACTCAAGTACTCTCGGTCATTTCTCCTATGTAAGAATTACTAGGGGATTCTTTCAAATATAAAAGTTCTTTAGCAAGAGACACCCTTATTCTTTTATCTGACCTCAAAGGGGAGTCAAAAATGATTTGCTTACTCATGTGAATATGTACGGTAGCATCCTATTTCTATAACAAAGGTTTTTTTGATCCAATCTGGTGAATAGAGAATATATAAAGATGAGGAATCTGTGGGAGGAAACATATATATATATATATATATATATATATATATATATATATATATATATATATATATTTTTTTTTCTTTTTTTTTTACTAAAAACATCTCTTTGTACACACACTCTACCTACCAAACTGGATTGTTATGTGCCCTTTCCCACACTACTCATGCCAAATCAATTTTGGGGAAAGCCAGGTGCACAGATTATTGGGAGAAAAGTATAATTAGGTGCTTGTGCATGTTAAAACATTATTACTTCATGCATGAAGAGGGCTTCACAAGGCTGGATTCCTACACCAGGTAATCCCACTGAACATGATTTGTTAATGTGGACAAGAATGCTGAGGTAGTTTCTGCAAAGTCAAGTCCACTGGTGTTGCACCTAGGGTGGATTGGCTGGCAGGTAGGACCTGGTCTTCTGTTGGTTCTCCAAGATGTTTTAGTAGAAAAAACAGCTTTTGGAGAAGTATCACCAGGCCCACAGACAAGATTCCAGGATAGGTGGGTGCTCCACTTGGAGAAGTTAAGACTCACTCCAACAGATGCCAACAGAAGGGTTCAAGGCCACAGGAGCTTATTATGTTCCTGTAGCTCATACAGGTAACTGGCCAACCAGCCCTTAGAGTCACTTCAGATGGTTCTTGGTTCAAGGCAATGGACCAGTTCTCCTTCAAGCAGCAAGGCAGTCCTTTAGGCAGAAGGTAAATCACCTGGTTGCAGCAGGACAGTGCTCTGGTTGCAGGACTGTCCTTCTGAAGTTTCCCAAGGGTCCAGGAGTGTACTGCAGAGTTGTTCTGAAGGTCCAATATTTTTACTTGATTCCAGTCTTTGTATGTGGGGCTATACCCTGTGCTAGCCCCACATCTAATTTTGGAAAGTTCCTCCTTTCCCCTGTCAAGGCTCAAAGAGTGTGGAGTGACAAAGGCCTATTTTCAGGTTGATTTATGTGTGCTCAAGGCAAGCCTTTTGAAGGGTAAGTGGGGCAGGAAACAGCTCCACCCCCCAAACAACCGCTCCAACTCCAGGAACCCTGGCAGGATGGCCCATCCAGCTAGGATCATCCGTCCTGCCCACACCTACTCCTATTTTGTGTCACTGGGAGGAATACAAAAGGTCTAACAGCAGAGCCCCTCACAGTTATGTGACCCAGGACACTGGGCATGACACAAATTGATTAGGGCAAGAAAATGCTAACTTATTACTTAGGGCCTTAAATCAGAGCAATTGACAGTGGCTGATATTACTTCAAGCATTCCACCGATCACCTTGCTGTTGTTACACCTATTTGCTGGTTAACATGTTGACACCAGTACCACAGGGTCACGCAATTACACACAACTATCGGCGTTCACATTAACTGTTCATTCTAGAATGCAAAAGGAAGGTACTAGCTATCACAACCAGCATGTCGACACAATCCAGGCACTAAACCTTCCACTTCCCATACATTCAGTTATTCTTATACTGTGAAGTGGCAGTACCACGAAATCAATTAAATCATTCATTGATTGATAAAAAAATACATTTTAGGTAAAATACTATTGTGGTCTGATTGCAAAAGTGATCCTTAAATCAGATATAGTGATAAAAATCACATTACGTTTTATCTTCTGTCAGAATCTTTTTACTAGCTGACGTCACCCCGTGTGTGAGTGACTATTCCTTAAATAAAATATTTTGCTCGTTCATTGTAGCCACGAATGATCTAGTTCTATTGAAGCAGTAAAGTGCAGTGATTTAAACGCTCGAAAGTAAAAGCTAAAAAATATAAAATGTGGGAAAAGAGAACATTAAACGGATCCCCTCTGAGCACGTCAATGCGTTTGTTTACGTTGGGCCTGGCCTTTCATCGCGAGACAGCTGGAGATCACATTAGAAGAGAATGATGAGAAGGCATCACAGGATCAATGTGAACTGAAGCATCTCCATAAATACCAAAAGGAGTCAGTCACGTCAGAAATGCAGCCGGAAGGTCTGAAGTTGCACAATTCATGCTACTCTGTGCCCCTGGATTTCACAGCATGATTTATTCTTCTAAAACCCGAGGCAGGAGATTGGGTTAGATGCTCGTGGTCTTTGATTATCCTTTAATGGCAAAAGGTTCAAACCTCGAATGGCTCTGATTACCTCTGTAATTGCATATATTCCCTTTCGGATGATGCACTGGATAGAATGCACATTAAATAACATTTTGTTTTATGGATACCAGAAAATAGATACATCATGTGGTATACATCCCTTTCAGTCTAATGTGACCAAGTGGAAAACTATTAATTTTTTTAAGGTTTCGAAGGCATATTTAAGAAAAAACAACATTATTCTGTGTCATAAATGCAGAAATGGAAAGTCTGCTCCACTCTAATGGAAACTATAGGCGTTCCTCTATGCATTATATCCAGGCAGCTTTTTAACGTGTACTTTCTGAATCGCTGAGTTCTGGTTCCGTTTGGAGATATACACGTATTTGTCATGTACCCCCATCTCAGAAAGTTCCATATTCTATCACAAACATTAAAAAATATATATTTGACAAAGGATCCCCCGTGCTAGAACTACGAAACCTGATTTGGTGCCTGAACCCTGATTTTACTACTAGATCATCACGTCCATAATAGATCTGAAGGTTGTATGGCACTCTATAAATGTTGTTAATATTGAGCTATTGAGCTAGTTATGAAATGTGTCTAAATAAATAGGTATTTTTTCTAAAATTTCACTGTGGAAGTAGGCATTTTGTTGATTTTTTTCTTCTCTTTCTTCTTTTCACTAACTAGTTCTTAGAAAGATGCCACCAAGCCACCAGAAATGAACTGACTACTTTTTTAGACAAACTCGAAATCCTCCTTTCAGTGACATTAAGCTCACATGGAGTTCATTTAAATATACCATTGGTATGCTCTCTAGTTCCTTCCCCTGGCATATGTCTCTGTTGTTTTTTCTCTTAGGCACATTTTACTGTTTACTGAAAAGACATTGAGGGGTTATTCATTCTAAAGCATCTTACAGACATATGCTTGAGCGTTTGCTATTTCTTTCTTGGGATTGCTGTCCTTATGTCAGTGCACATGGCACTGATTTGGGACCACTGTTAAATAAATAAAGGGGGATATCCTATGTAGACTGCAAGCATTACACCCAGTTTGTTGGTATCAAATAAACCAGCCTGTTTGAAGAGTTTTCATTGGCTTAGTTAGACAACTAGGGTGGCCTGGAAATACTGTACTGCATTTATAAAGAGGGACAGTTTAGGATGTGGTCTCTCACTGGCTGGCCTTTTCCAAGGAGGATGAAGGTGTTCTATGAAACAGAGGATTGTACATATTCCCTACAGACCAAAACTCTAAGGCCCAGATTTATACTAGCTTTGCGCTGAATTAGCGTAATTTTTTTTGGCGCTCATTCAGCACAAACCTAACTCCATATTTGTACTTTGGCACTAGACCCCACCTAGCGCCAAAGTTATAGTGTTAAAGTCATTTTTTCCTGGCGGGAAACTACCTTGCGTCAATGAGATGCAACGTAGGCAATCCCGGGCAAAAAATGATTCTGAGGCTCAGGCGACTAAATTATCCTCCCATGCAAAAATGGTGCACTGCAGGTAGGTGGGCCTAAATAATGGCACTAATCTTGCTTAGCACCATTACTTTACGATTGGGTCAGGGAAGGTGTTAGCGGACCTGTGGGCCCATTTCCATGGTGGAACACCATGGAATAAGCCAACAGGTGGCCTGCCCAGGCCCCAGGGACACCCCCACCCACACCAGAGGGACAGCAGAGGATGGGGAACCCCATCTAAGGTAAGTAGAGGTAAGTATTTAGCATTATTTTTTTTAAATGCCATTGGGAGCCCTGAAATAGGCCCCCCTACATGGCACTGGGTGCAATGGCCATGCCCAGGGGACCCTTGTCCCCTGTGCTGGCCATTGGGGTGGTGGGCATGACGCCTTTCTTTTATAAGGCAGGAGTCATGTGGTATTCTAGGTTTTGCATCAAGAAATGACGCTGGGCTGGTTAGAGGCATAATTTTTTACTCTAACCAGCCTAACGTAATTTTTTGGTGCAAACCCCCCTTCTCCCATATCAACCCCCCCACACCTGGGTAAACTCATTTTCCTTGACATTAGCCCACACTTTGCACTAGATTGCGCCATTCCATAAAGAAGACGCCTGGCCGGTGTCTTGGAATGGAGATAGCCGGTGGTAAACCTTTTCAGGCAAAACTGCGTTAGCGCAGTTTTACGTGAAAAGGTATAAATATGGGCCTAAGTGCTGGCCCTCAAAGTCTTTTGAGTAGTGAATGCCTTTGTCACAACTCCATCTTGTGCCCTATGTGTTGTGGGTTTTACTCACCAGGCTCATGTCACCCTTCCCTTGTGGTGCCTCCCTGCCCCGAGCACTCCAAGTCATCCTTCCCTTGTGGCTCCTTCCTGTCTTGAGCACGCCATGGCCCTCGTCCCAGGAAGCTTGAACCACTGACCATCCTTTTCTTTTGCTAAGCAAGTTTGGTTGTGTTTCTTAGAACAAGTTATGTTATCCACTGGGGTTCCATTATATTTGTTAATTGTGTTTGATTACTGTTTGTACCTACCACCTGCGAGGCCTCATATCCGTTGTAACATGTGATTTTCCCCAGGTTCATTGGAATATTCTACACAGGACACGTGCCTTCTAGAACAATCTTTTCTTCCAGCATAAATACCCCCTCTGAATCTGCATCAGCACTTGGCCTCATTCCTGTCCTGAGCAAGCATCATCCCTGCATTCACCTCCTGAGTCGCCCAGATCTTCCAGCCATTTAGTCTTTCATGTCTGCCTGATGACCCTGTGATCCTGGCTTGTGGGACTCTTCTAGTGTTTTCCTTCATGAGCTATGATTCCACCTCCTCTTGAGCTTCGTGCACTAGAGCCTCCTGTTGTCTTTGGGTTCCACTTAAAGTACTAGACATGGCTAAGTACTTTCCACTCAGGGTAGTGCACATTAATCCATAGGCTAGCAGATAATTCAAAGACTGTTTCCTATGAGGCGTGAGCACATCTTTGGACTTTGGACATTGTTTGAGTATTAATCCCATGAGGCCCAGCCCTTCGGGCTTTTGCTGTGCGGCACTCTGAATATTATTATTCTTGAACTCAAAATCTGTTGTATCCAGTATTTTGGGAGAAGCATCTAGAGCTTGAAGTTGTATCCGAGTTTGAATCTGAACCAGGTATGTTCTGGAATTCTAGAAAATCTCAACTTTATTCTTGAAATGGTTTCTGCTCTCTCTCTTGTGCAATGTCTATGATGAAGTCCGTAAGTGTACTTGTTGTATAAACTATTGATAACACATTCTGAGTTGAGAACCTATGGGTAACATTGCTTCTTGTTGTTTTTAATGTTCCACCCCTGCATTACGGATAAATGGTCCAGGGAGACTGGATCCTACTAGGCAGTGCAAAAGACAGGAGAGCGGTCTCCTCAGTGATGCAAGTTCATCTTTTATTGTTTTATCCCATTCCCCTTCCGCTCTGGGGACAGTTGATGGAACTAGACAGCTGTTACTTGTTTCATTTAACTGCCCCAGCTGGGATTGAAGGTCCAACATCGCCTCGCGGTTGGAACCAGGTGAGTTCTTGACAGCCTTGCTTACCTTTAGACAAGTCTCAGTACATGATGGTGCCTGCTTAGGAGACCAGACGTTCTCTAGTTATGAGGCCCTTGCTCACTGAACTACGCATGCAGATCTCAGGACCCAGCATGAGACCTCTGGAAGATGTTGTTAATGATGAAAGATGGAGAGGGCTGTTTTATTAACCTCCTGCCTACTGACTCTTATAAGGTACGACTCCTGTCCCTTGGTAACAGGGAATAGGTTCAGCTTGCTTTTTAACTTTTATCTACAGCTCATGAATTGTCTTTGTGCCAATATTTGCCTTTGCCACTATCTTTTCTATCTCTTGAAGTAATAAGATAGGCTACCCTTCTCCTCTTACCGAGCACCAGACAAATATACCTACTATTTTCACTTTACCAGGTAAGAGACAGTTACCTTGACTGATCAACCAATCAGACTAGTGCTTTCATGGATGTTGGGAGCTGTGTGCGACCGATTTCCCTATAGTGATACTAAGATTAAAGCTCTCCATGAGAATCAGTGGCTCTGCACATCCAACTGGATAGCAGACCTGTGAGGAGAACTGTCCCATATATGGCAACAGATACTAGAAGAGCTGGCCCAGAGTAAGTTTGTAAGTTTGCGCCACTTTTGCGTAAAAAAATGACAGTAATGCAGCGCAAAAAAAGTATAAATCAGGGCCTAAATGTGTCTTCCTTTGGAGAATTCAACATCTTTGAGTCCACTGAATGTGTTCCATAGTTTGGTCGAATCCTACAGATGAACACTAGATTGTGCTGGACGTAGGGTATACCCAAAGTATACCGCACTCATAGGGCACCTACTACTGTTTCACTATGTTAAGGTTTGACAGGTAATTGTGCTTGCATATGCATACCACATGCATGTACATTTAATTACTGATCCCCTCATGTAAAACACCACCAAACCAGGTTCCTCAAATGTGGGGTCTTTCACTTTCCGTTAAGTGTATCTTTGAGCTGATGATTGGTAATTTCAAATATACATACTGTTTTTTGAAGCTCCGTAGACTTTCCAAAGCATGATGTTTCAAACAAAACAAATTTAAAAGAAGAAAATGTTAGCTTAAGTGAGTCTTTTCAGGAGCATAAAACTGAAACAGCTGCTGAAAGAGATGCAAGAGTCTTTTGGCACTTGGCACAAGAAACCTATCTGATCCCTCATCCCCCTACACACAGTTCCCTTCTCTCCCTGGACAGTGTACTTCTCCTTTCACTTGGGCCATGCACACCATACTTGACCATACCACTACAGTGCCTTACACCCTGCTCATAGTGGACCCTGTACTGCTCCTACAACTAAGGACCATACATCGCGCACCCATTGTTCCTCATGCCACAACCACCCATGTTCTACCTCTTTAATGTATTACTCATGCTTTTCACTATAAACAAGATTAAATGATTATCATTAACAATGTGTTTTAAGGTAAGTGAGTGTGGTGGCCCCAGTCCTCAGCAGAACACCAACAGACCCAGATTTATCAACATTTGGTGCAACGTAATACAGCAAGACAACTTGCTGCATCAAATGGAAAGAGCAGGAATGCACCATATTTGCTAACATATAGCATAATCCTGCCCTCTTACTTCTCTTGTGCACTTGTGGCTGCCAAGCGTCAATGCATGCACCCTTGTGCCATGATGCAAGTGTGCCTGTGATGCAGGCAGAAATTGTTTTGTGCAGGAAGCGACACCCTCCGGCACAAAAACATTCCTCAGAAGCATTTTCCTACTTATATGTGTCTGCAGAATGCAGCATGCATAGAAAGAGGAAAACATTCTCCTTGTTACACCTTACCTGTGAAGTCTTAGTAAATCTGGGAATGTGCCAAAATCCTTTGGTAGATGCGTGGGAACAACTTCTCAACGCAGAGTAACACAAGGCAGTGCCTTGCGCAGTCTTGCATTACTCCAGGTTTACTAAGTCATGCACAAGATGGCTCTGCGTGGCTTACTAAATCTGACTTAATGGCGTACGTTGCTTTGTATTACCTTGTGTGATGCAAGAGCAATGGAAGCCCTTGATAAATCTGGGCTCTAAGCTGTGTTAGTGGCTCTGGTCACAGGGCACATATCATATACTAGTATGAATGATCAGGTTGGTCTCTGACACTGAATTTATGGCCCATAACAGACACTGGCACACAAATTAATCTTGGGAGCAACGAACGTGCCTGAGATAGTGCTCCACCTACTAAGTGGTTGAGGCAGTTGCAAAGCCAACTGAGATCAAGGACATTGGATTGCAGCTATGAGATGCCTATTTTAACATCGAGACCAAATCAGGTGACAATCTTTGCTCTTGACACACTGAGTGAAGGTTAGTCAGTGTCAGAGTGATTCAAGGAAGACGTCTCTGCAATATAAAAAGTAAGGATCATGGTTCCCAGCATAAGCAAGATCACCAGGAAAGTACACATTTACCTTATGTGATGGTCTATGGTAGTTTTACATAGTCTCTGATGAAAGAACAAGAAACATTGTGGGTGCTCAGGTGGGTGATGCAAACCTCCTTGATGCCATGTCGGGTGTACCACATCAACACAAAGCACAGCAGCAGGACAGCCAAAAGGTGTCATAGAGAGATTTGGGTTTGGGTCCAGTCAAATAGATGTGGAAGAGCACAGCTCCTCATATCCAAAGAAGTACCATCAGAATTCCCTTGGTATCATAATGGTAATATTATTAGTTATCCTGGAGTATGGCTTCTGCTTAGCTTTGCAGTGGCCAATGGGTAGTACATTAATGGCAGTTAGAACAATTCCATCTTCTGAGTTTCCAATTCCCAGCCATTTAGAGTGAGGCTGATTTTTCACTAATATTGGGGAACTCTGGACTTTCTTTGACCAGGAGCAGTAGGAATACTAACTAGGTACAGGTACCTTGTATCCCAGAAGTCTTACTTATATTACCACCAGCAAGGATCTAGGAGTAAGATGTCGAGTAGAGATTCCACTTCAAGGGACAGCTTAGAAAATGCTCTGGGGATTCCGCTATCTCAAAGGAATGAAGGGTGTCTTTGGATAGCATGAATTCATTGTGGAAGAGTCAATGTTCAGCTCGGCATAGATAGCACTAGCTAATCCCATGCTTAAGGACTTTGCTGTAAAAATGGCAAAAGTCTTTGTTCCTCTCTAGCTCAACGTGGATGGCAGTGTGCTAATCCTATGCTTTTATAGCTTTACTAGAAAAACAGACATTTGAGGTGAGCAAATACGGAGTGTTGTTGGTTTTGTAGGGTGCTCTTTATAGAGCTGGTCTCCACCAAAACTTGAGAACTACCATGTTCCATGCTTCCTTTCCAATATATATATATATATATATATATATATATATATATATATATATATATATATATATATATATACATACCTACATATATAAACATTGTATGTATATATTTATATATTCTATTAAAAAAGGTTACAGGGATATTATAGCAAGGTTCTGAGTTTACTTGCACAAAATCATATATTTAGAGTTATTCCAAGTAACTATAACTTGCACCCTAAGGTAACTACAGGTCGCGCCGGCCATGCATAATTTTTTGTTCAATAATTTGAATGATAATGTTTCATTAGTATTTTTACTGATGTTATAAACAAATTTCATGAGTGCTGTGATATCTGGGGTAATTAGCAGTGCATGGCAAGGGCAGGCCTTATAGTTACCTTTGGGGCGAGTTATAGTTAATTGAAATAACTCTAACTGCTAAAGTTTTAAGGTTTTGTAATAGAAAATTCATAACCTAACTATACCATCCCTGTAAGTTTTTTTTTTTTAAATAGAATTTTCTATGATCTTGTGCATTTAGTTCCTAACTATAACGTCCCTGTAACCTTTGTTTTTTTCAGTGAATTTCTATGTTTTTTTAACATAAAGTTATTTTAATTATTATATGTTAATCCAACTACTACAGTGCACAGTCTTTGACCATGTGCAACGGTGGTTGGCCGCAGGGCCTGACCTGCAGCCAGGCCCTGCAGCCAATTCATGTTACCATCCAACCCCCATAACCACCCAACCCCATACTGCGCACAGCCTTTGGGTGTGAGTGGTGGGTGTTGGCCACAGGGCCTGTCTCTCTGGATGTGAGAATGTGTATGAGAGGGTGTCTCTGGGTGTGAGAGTGGGTGTGACAGTGTCTGTTTGGGTGTGAAAGTGGGTGTGAGAGGGTCCATATGGGTGTGACAGTGGGTGTGAGAGTGTTCGAGTGTGTGAGTAGGAGTGAGAGGGAGACTCTGTGTGAGAGAGTGGGTGTGAGAGTGTCTCTGTGAGTGGGTGAGTCTGTCTGTGTGTGGGGGTGTGAGAGTCTGGGTCTGTGAGTGGGTGTGTAAATGTCTGAGTGGGAGCATGAGTGTCTAAGTGGGTTTGTGAGTGAGTGTGTGAGTGGGTGTTTGAGTGTCCGAGTGGGTCTATAAGTGAGTTTGTGAGGATGAGTAGGTCTGGCAGTGGGTGTCTGAGTAGGTCTGTGAGGGGGTGGATGGGTGGGCCTCTCAGTGGGTCTGTGAGTGAGCGCATGAAGGTTTAAGTGGGTCTTTGACTGGGTGTGTGAGTGTCTGAGTAGGTCTGTGAGTGTTTGCCTAACTCTTTCAGTTTGTCTGTGAGTGAGTGCATGAGTTTGTGAGTAGGTCTGTGAGTGAGTGCATGAGTCTCTCTGTGGGTGTGTGAGCCTGAGTGGGTCTGTGAGTGGGTGCATGAATGTCTGAGAGGGTCTGTGAGAGGGTGTGTGAATGTCTGAGTGGGTCTTGGAGTGGGTGCATGAGTGTCTAAGTGGGTCTGTGAGTGGGTACATGAGTGAGTGGGTTTGTGAGTGAGTATGAGTCTGTGAGTGGGTCTGTGAGTGGGTACATGAGTGTCTGAGAGAGTGTCTGAGTGCTTCTGTGAGTGAGTGTGTGAGTGTCTCTGTGGGTGGGTCAGTAATGAGTAGAGTGACTTGGCCACAAGGAACCGCAGCTGCCCATTTATCCAACAAGAGTCCACAGTTTTGCACAAAATATCTACCCAACTGAAGTATTTTCTACTGGTTAGTTAGAAAATGCTACCTTGTTGGGTAAATGTCCACTGTAATTTATACACTATGGCTGCATAATGGACCACAAGGAAATATCTCTAGGGACCTTGTGTGAGTTTGACAATATGATTGTTCTTCGTCCGTCTTTCTCCAGAATTCTGTGATAACAGGAATCTTCCTATAGGAAGGCCAACAAGACTACAAAGGCATAAATCTCCACCAAATCAGGGTCTTTCCTCTTAGCTATGTGATGTAGGGGCTTCTTTGTTTGGTGGGGATGTCCTCATATTCCTCAGCATCAAGAATGCACCACCAAAATCAGCAATAAATGCACTGGGGGGCCACTTGGAAAGCTGTGCATCATCCTGACAAAACGCGGGAAGACCTTTGCATACTACTAAGGTGGGCAGGATGGGGCCAACTAATTGAAGCTTCAAGGTAATTTGTTCATTTGCATACTTGTAGCAATTTAAAGGGACAAACATATACTTTGCTCTCATCAAAGTCACACATGTGTTTATATTTGTAAGTGCTTCATGTAAAGGTTTCATTTCTGTGAAATGAGAATCATCGATAGAACGGAAGCTCACATGCCCATTTATCCAACAAGAGTGCACAGTTTTGCTGCCCAAAATGTATGCCCAACTGGAGTACTTTCTACTGGGTAGTTAGTAAGTGCTCCAACGTTGGGTAAATGTCCACTGTATATTTTATACCACAGCTATTCAGTTTAGATGTGAGCTATAGTTACCTTATGGCATGTAGTTTAGTTACTTACTTTAGTTAGATAACTCTAACTTTATCTGCTGAATTTCTATGGTTTTGTATGAGTAAATTCAGAATCTAACTATAAAGTCCCTGTAACCTTTGTTTTTTTCAATGAATTTCTATGTTCTTTTTTAACATATAATCATTTTTATTGCTATATGTGAATACAACCACTGCCTTGCATGGCCCAACCTTGCACAGGGCACAGCTTTCTCTTGTGTGCATTAGTGGTTGCCCACAAGGGCTGGCCTGCAGCCAATCACTGCAGCCAACCACCCAATGTGATGCTGTGTCTGGCCCTTAGCGCATGCCTGGTGGAAGTTGGCTGCAGTCTCTCTGGGTGTGAGAGGCTGTATCTGTGGGTAAGAGTGGCTGTCAGAGATTCTGGCTGTGTTTGGGAGTGCATACATCAGTGTTTTAGTGGGTACATCAGTATGTGCAGGGCTATCTGAGACTGCAAGGTAACCCTCAAGGGCTCCCCCTGTGGTCACTCCTTATTTATTTATTTCTTGAATATATATATTTCTTTTTAATAAAAACCCCTTACAGACTACCAAGCACTTCAAGGAAGCCTTAAGGCTTCCCTCGATGTGTCACATGTGCAGGGGACAGAGATGAAAGCTATGGATTTTGACAGCAGGACCTGCTTTACAGGTCACGCTGTCAAAACCCGAAGAGTTTGCTTTGGCTTGGCTGCAGTTGCAGAGCTGCAGCCAAGCCACAGCAAACAGCTATGCACCCCAGGACATAGCAGGAGCTAGTCCAAGGGGTTGGCCGTCCCCAGGGCCATCAGTGGCTCCTTGAGGCGGGCCAAGCGGACCACCTCCAACATGGACATAGCCCCAGGGTAGCGGGCCCCGGGGGTGGTGGTCCCCCTGCATATATAATAATGAAAGCCCTGAGGAGATTGCAGTCCCCAGGACAGCAGGAAGGCCACAGCCCCCCCCTGCATCTATAATAATGAAAGCCTTGGGGAGGTGGTAGTCCCCAGGGCAGCAGGGGGAGCACAGGCCCCCCTGCATCCATAATAATGAAAGCCCTTGGGAGGTGGCGATCCCCAGGGCAGTAGGGGACCATATCGCCCCAATGGTCCAATGGACCACTGCCTACTCTGAAAAAACGAAACCAAATGGTTTCATTTTTTCTTTTGTAATGCAACTCGTTTTCCTCTAAGGTAAACGAGCTGCAATACAAAAATAAAAAAAATGCTTTATTGAAAAAGCAGTCACAGACATGGAGGTCTGCTGTCTCCAGCAGGCCACCATCCCTATGAGTGCAGGGAATTGCAATTGCGACCCACCTCATTAATATTAATGAGGTGGGTCTTTGCGACCCCCTTGCGATTTGCATAAGGTGTCTGAGACACCATTCTGCATATGATTTTGCGACTCGGAAATTGCGAGTCGCACCAACTCGCAATTTCCGATTCGCAAAATCATTTCTTCCTAAATCTGGCCCATAGTTACTTGAGATAGCCCTAACTATAACATGTGAATTACTAGGGTTTGGTACATTTAAAATGTGAGCCTAGCTATAATGTCTGTGTAACCTATGGGTTTTTTAAGTAAATAACTATATATATATATATATATATATATATATATATATATGGTGGTCACCAGTAGGTAGTTACAGTTAGGACCTAGTTTTCATAGAAAAAGCAATTTTGATGTGCCTACATTTTTGGCACCATTTGAGGAATCTTCTCAAAAACGTCCAAAAAAAGTGTTGTGGAGAATCTTGTTGTGCATGGAAAGTTTTGGGGAATCCGTCAAGTGGGAGCTGAGACAAAGGGGTGATCAATAAAAGTGCATTTCCCATTTTAATTCCCATAGGGATTTTGTACACGGCTACAGCCTAGCCCACTGGATGGAATTACACCAAATTTGACAGAAAGGTAGCTTTAGGTCCAAAAAGAGGCCTTTTCTCTTATTTAGTGTAGATCCATTCAGTAGTTTTTGAAATATTAAAATAAAACCAAATTTGTATATCTGGACGTATGAAGGTATGAGGGCTTCGCAAATACTCCTGATCCCGTGTAGAGATCTGATTGGCTGCCAACACTTCAACTAGAAAGGGCTGGCAGTGATTTGAAGACTCAGCTTCAGCTGAGTCTGAAAAAAAAAATTAAAAAAAGGGATAGGGTACTGCTACCCCACCCCTCTAGTCTTGGTGCAGAGATCCCCTAGGGACCCTCCCCCCAAAGGTTTAAAAGTACTTTTTTTAGTCACAGTGAAAATCTCAGCAAATCTGCAAATTTCACTGTGATTTAGGAAAGAGAAGCAAGCACGGTCTCCTGTGCTTTCTTTGTTTTTCAGTTTTAGCCCCCGGATGGGCCAGGTCCAGAGCGCATACCATAAAAATAGGAGGAGGCACACGGGGACCGCTGCCTCCCCAGGGCACTACCTTTAACTTATGTGAGGGTGCCACCACAGCCCCCGCTCCCCATGCACTCCCACCTCCCTGGGGCTAATCTCTTTAAATAAATGCAGGGGCCACGCAGTCCACTGCAACTCCGGGGACCGCCACCTCCCCGGGGCACTTGAAAAGTTGTATGCGGGCAGGACTGCTGGCTCCCCGAGCTTCTGGGACCACCATCTCCAAAGGCTAAACATAAAATTAATATGGGGGCCTATCTGGCCCCCAAACTGCCACGGGTACCACTACCTCCCAGGGCAATTCATTCAAATGAAAGGAGGGGCATGTGGCCACACCACAGCCCAGGAGATCGCCTCCTCCTTGGAGATGAAAATAAAATAATGTAGAGAGTCCGTTGCAGATCCCCAGCCCCTGGGACCACCACCTCCCTGGGGCTAAGTGCTGCAATGGAGGGGGGTGGCACAGCCCCCCTCGTGGAGCCATGAATGGCCTTGGGGACAACCACTCGACAGGATAGGCTCCTGTTACCTCTTGAGGTGCCCACCCTTGGAGGTGGCTGTTTGCTTTTGCTTGGTGGCAGCTGACAGCTCCCACCAAACAAAAGCAAACATAACCCTGCTTTCTGCAAGTGGAAGCAACATTTTCATCTGTTTCCCTGCAAGCAAATATGCACACAGGGAAACAGATTAAAACATTGCTCCTGCAAGCAGGGAGATGTTTTTTCAAGCATCTCCCTGGTTTCGGGAGCAATGCCGACAACCACAGATTGTGGGGAGCCACAATTTGATTTTAAATCACTGAGAAATCTGCAGCTCCAGCTGCAGATTTCTCCATTATTTTTAAATTAAAAAAAGTTTTTAGCATTGTGGGGGACCCCTGGACCAAGGCTAGGGGGTAGGATAAACGTACTCTGTGCCCTTTTCTTTATTTGTTTGGTACTCGGCTGAAGCGGAGTCGCAAAATGGCTGCCAACATTTCTTGTTTGTAGTGTTGGTGGCCATGAGATCTCAGCGGGAGATATGTATATACGCACTTAAAAAACCAAAGGGTACATGGACTTTATAGTTAGATTCTGAATTTCTCATACAAAGCCATAGATATTCACCAATCATTGTTAGAGTTATCACAAGTAACTTTGACTTGTGTCCTAAGGTAACTATAACTCATGCCCCGCCATGCACAGTTATCTGATCAATAGTTTTACTGCAGATACTCCTGTGACATTATCAATGATGTTATCAAAGATGCCATGAGTGCCATAATTTGTGGGGTAATTAGCAATGCATGTCAAGGGTGCAAGTTATTCAGAGAGAAAGAGCGATTTAGCGATTTAGGTTTTGATGAATGAGATACGTAGAATGAGATATTATACATCAAACTGAAGAGTATTTGTCATTTAAAACAAGTGATATCACCTTTCAGTATGACTCTTTAACTTTTGAAGTTTCAAATAAATGAAAGAAAGAAAAAGACCACAGGCACACCTGGAGTAGAACCCTCAACTTTCATTGTGAGGGTCTGTGACCTTAACTAGTACATCACAGTTGTAACATTGTAGAGAGGAAATCAGCCAACGCCTGGCTGAACATAGGTTGGGACATACCAGAAGATAGGGCCACTGTATTTTGAAAGGACCCTGTGGCTAGGAAGTGCAATACTAACATGTCTTGTAAAATGGGTGGTATACAGCTTGGATAACTAATAGCTGGCATCAGATCTAGCTCCAACTGAAGGCATAAGTCCACTCTTGTTTGCCTATCCAGGCATTATAACATAATAATATGCCATTGTTCCATGGTCTGAAGGTCTGGCAGTGGACGATAGACAGGAGGTTGTCACTTCTTCCATCTCCAAGAGCGACTATGTGTGACAAGACATGAGTTGCAACATTAGTCAGTGTGTTCACACCAATATACATGATGCATGCCAAAAATATCATGTAAAAATATTTTCTGACTGGATAGACATGACACATAGTACATATCACAGCTGGCAACCGCACAAGAGTTACAGGAGACCCCCATGGTTGTCAACACGTGTCCACAACTTGGATTTGGATGAAAATCAAAGACGTGCTACACAATTGCCCCTTGAAATGTGACCGTATAGCCCAGCCGCTAAAATGACAGGCGGTGGTGGTGGACTGTGCCAGCTGTGCCCTGTAACACACTGCACTGTTGGTTGTGTAGAGGGACCTACATGACAACACAGAATAAGTATGTTTGTGATGCTACAACACATACATTGTAGGTGTGACACAGTTTACAAAGCCAGACAAGGCATTTCAGGCTGCCAAAATGGCGGATGCCTGACCTACTCCACTGGAAATTAGGAACGGCCTGGGACTGCCGGGGTAAGTCATCAGGGTGGTAGGCAGTTCTAAACATGGCAGACACAGCCATAGGCTAATGTTGCTGCCTGTGGCAGTAGCGGCCCAATGGCTGTGTCTGCCGGCAGTTACAACAGCGTACGTGATGGGCATGACTGCCATGTTGTGCACATTCACTCACTTGACTCATGACACTGCTGCCAGCAACACCTCTGCTACCTAAGCTACTGTGTGCTGCCTCTGGGACCTATCATGCCATGTCCAGCAGGACATAGGGCCCCAGTCATCTCTCCAGAGGAGCTGGAGAGGCTTGTTGAGGAGGTCCTACCCCTATATGAACTGCTCTAAGGCTCATCAGAGGAGCAGGGGAATCTCTCTGGCACAATTGATTCTGTTCTCCCTCCTCACAGGCTACAATGTGGCCCTCTGTGCCGATTAGACTTCTTGTATGGCTGTTGTTTCTGTCTCTGTGGCATAATTGGGATGTACATTGTGTAGGTTTTGGTGGACAGTAGTACATGTTAAGTTCAGTCGCATTGTGTTGTGTGAGGTTTTTGGTGCCCTAGATCTTCCTTGTGTTGGATGCACATAACTAGGTAAGGATACTTAACTGCCATCCAATGACAGGTCTTCCCTAATGATTGTTGTAAATGTTGGACAACATGTAAGTGCATGACAACATGAGCTGTGTATGCATCTTGTATAAATAATTTGAGGATTTTGTAAGCGATGTGTATAGTACCACAGATCTTTCAACCCACATCTTGCTTTGCCAAACTGTAGTCTGGAATACATATTGTGACTCACTGTGCCCTTTAAGTTGGCAGACACACCACATGCCAAATTTCTGATGGCCAAATGATGTACTGTCATGCGTGGAAGTAATGGAAATGGAGTGGCATGTAGGTTCTGTATGCTCAGCCTGCAGAAACCAGGGCCAATCAAATGCATCTCCCAGTATGGAACATAGTCCAGGCTGGGGTGTTTCACTGTCCCCACTCCCTGTACACCAACAGATCCCGGCACATGAACAATATGTTGCTCTAGTGCCAATACCTGCCCTGAATGCCTCAGTCTATTGACTGAATTAGGAATGGGTACTGAGGTACAGCCCAGACGTAGTCCATATATGCATTATGCATCATTGTCAGTGTGTGTCCTAGACACCCTATGGGTGATTAGTCACACTTCACAAATCCATGATTGATTAAATGATTGATCTATTGTCTTTGACTCATGACAGGTCCCATGAAGACACTTTCTGTACCCACTACGCCAGCCCCTTCATTGTCATTCAAGTGTAATAGTGAGGTCTGTACTATAGGAGTTGCCTGTAGGGACTGTATGCTGTGAGTCAATCCTGCAGAGTGTTAAGGTGTTGGTCTATTCAGGCCTAAGGAGTTTACTCTTCAGAAGCCATATATGTGTGTAGTGTTTCATTTTGTCTCACATCATAGTACATGTTGCTGGAGCATGGGCTACCTGATGTCAGTAGACTTGTTTAATCATTGTAGGCTCTGAGCAGGGTAGTGGACATGGATATATATTCCTACGTAGTCTTGTCCATGTACTTATTGGTTTGTGTGCTTTACACTTGTGGTGGGTTAACAAACTAAACATTTCTAGCTTGGTAATTCTGACATGTAAATGTCTGTGATTTTAATCTCTTGATTTATCTCTTGCTGGCAAACACCTATCAGAAGAAAGACATATGGAGCGCCATCGCCCAGAAGGTGTGGTTCCTGGGATTCCACAGCCGGAGGAGCACCCACCGTCGCAAGGGGTGGAGAACCTGAGACAGAGAGCCTGATAGATCTCTGAAGTCCAGCTGGGGTTGTCCTCCCAATGTGGGCAGGGCGCGTCAGACCATGAGCCCCCCAATGGCCCATATTATGGCAATAGCCTACCCAGATCTTGGTGCACATTTAAGAGGAGCACAGCAGCCACAAGGGGGTTAGTACAGGGCATATTCCTGCCTGTCACATTGCCAAGTTAATATGTTAGGTTCTGACATCTCCCCTTGAAGATTAGGGATGTGCCTTGTGTGACACAGTTCATAAGTGACTGTGTAAGTATGTCATGTGGTGCATACTGATATGCCATGCCTATTGGCACAGGGATCTAGGACACAACTGTGTAAGATCCACAAACAATTTACTCTCCAGGGACAACATATGGCTCTGTACATTGATCAATCAAGGACTGTTTATTGTTGTGGGTGTAAATTCTGTGCAACAGACCACTACTCCTCATTTTTACAGTCCAAAGGAAATTAAGTGATGGGTCACTTTCCTAAGCCATGTATGTGGTCAAATGAATATATTGGCATCTGTCACCCAGAGGCTCCTTGCCTTCAGCGTGTGACGGATGCTTGTGCCTCACTCCTGTCTGTAATGTGAAGATGGCCATCATACATGTGACATTTGTTCCTTGAGTCAGCTACAGATCAATACTTTCCCATGGTAAGTGGAGAATGACCATTGACATGATTTGTGTGCCATCACTGTTGACAACATTCCTTATGCCTACATGTTAGCATGTGTCCTTTTCTCTTTTGACAAAATGTGTATGCTGCTGTTTCGTGCATGGTCTACCTTTGTTCATGGAATGATTTCTGCAGTCCCTCACGTATATGTGCATGCCAACATGTATGTGGAATAGGACATTTGCAATGGGGGTACATTACAAGTGTGTCACCATTTAATGTTGGCTCACACATGCCCTCAATGTCATTGCATGTCATTTGGCAAGTACAACTCCAGTAGCAATGAGGGACAAGCCATGTATGATTAGATTTTTTAGCCAGTAAGTGCATTTCCGTGCCATTGATGTGGTATCATGTAGGAAACTGCATTGCACATCTGCATTGCATTGACATGACACATAGTACATATCACAGCTGGCAACTGCACAAGAGTTACAGGAGACCCCCATGGTTGTCAACACGTGTCCACAACTTGGATTTGGATGAAAATCAAAGACGTGCTACACAATTGCCCCTTGAAATGTGACCGTATAGCCCAGCCGCTAAAATGACAGGCGGTGGTGGTGGACTGTGCCAGCTGTGCCCTGTAACACACTGCACTGTTGGTTGTGTAGAGGGACCTACATGACAACACAGAATAAGTATGTTTGTGATGCTACAACACATACATTGTAGGTGTGACACAGTTTACAAAGCCAGACATGGCATTTCAGGCTGCCAAAATGGCGGATGCCTGACCTACTCCACTGGACATTAGGAACGGCCTGGGACTGCCGGGGTAAGTCATCAGGGTGGTAGGCAGTTCCAACCATGGCAGACACAGCGATAGGCTAATGTTGCTGCCTGTTGCAGTAGCGGCCCAATGGCTGTGTCTTCCGGCAGTTACAACAGCATACTTGATGGGCATGACTGCCATGTTGTGCAAATTCACTCACTTGACTCATGACACTGCTGCCAGCAACACCTCTGCTACCTAAGCTACTGTGTGCTGCCTCTGGGACCTATCATGCCATGTCCAGCAGGAGATAGGGCCCCAGTCATCTCTCCAGAGGAGCGGGGGAGGCTTGTTGATGAGGTCCTACCCCTATATGAACTGCTCTAAGGCTCATCAGAGGAGCAGGGGAATCTCTCTGGCACAATTGATTCTGTTCTACACCATTGTCTCCCTCCTCACAGGCTACAATGTGGCCCTCTGTGCCGATTAGACTTCTTGTATGGCTGTTGTTTCCGTCTCTGTGGCATAATTGGGATGTACATTGTGTAGGCTTTGGTGGACAGTAGTATATGTTAAGTTCAGTCGCATTGTGTTGTGTGAGGTTTTTAGCCTGACTATTGGCATGCATCATGGAGTGACTTGCAGTTATGTTGAAATCACTTGTGGTTTTGTACAACTATTCATCCACAGGGATCTGGTTTTGCAGGACCAAAATGGAAACATCAATGTAGCTTCCCATTGGGCAACATGGTGAGGCCCTTCTACAGGTACTTCAAAATCTCTGGGTCTTTCCAACATACAAAGGACTAATGGTGCCTAGTCTAGGTGGTGACAGGTATAAGTGGTGATTTCCCTGGGGTTTGCTGATTCATTGTGTTGTGGATTTAAGGAACATATCTCCCTATCAATTTGCACATGATGTCTACAGTGTACGTTTCCATGCCAAATGTGTGGAATATCAGAGCAACATTGGTACTACCTCCATGACTCCACTGGGAAAAAATTAGCTTGGTGAAGTGTGCATTGCTGATATGTTTCTAGTATGACATGAGTAATTTCATGTCACATTCTCCAGGCTACTGTACTGTGTTCAGCAACATGGCCTGTTCTGGGAGCACCATTTTACATTGTTGTGTTATTGTGTATGTGACAACTAAGGGGGTCATTCTAACCCTGGCGGTCGGTGATAAAGCGGCGGCCAACCCGCCAACAGGCCGGCGGTCGAAATAATGGAATTCTGACCCTGGCGGGAACCGCCAACACAGCCCGCCACATTAACACTCCGACCGCCACAGCGGTACAGACAAAAGCGCGGTGGTCACCGCCAACAGGCAGGCGGCAGACAATGTACTGCCCACACTATCATAACTCACCAATCCGCCACCTTTTCCGGGGCGGGAGCCCCGCCGATAAAAACACGGCGGAAACAGACCACGAACGTGAAAACGCTCACCAAAACACACTCCACGAGTACGGAGGACAGCATGGAACCCGAATTAAACATCCTACCTGCTCTCGTCTACCTTCTCATCTACCACGAGTACGAACGCCGGCGCAGACGACAACGGTGAGTACTGCACCTACGACACACGGGAGGGGGGAGGAGGAAAGGTTACGGCCACACACATATGCGACCCCCACCCCCCCCAAACTATGTAGACACCAATGCAGAGCAACAATGCACAGTGACACCACCCAAACCCCCCCGGAAAAATGCAAAGACATAATTAAATTGTGAAGAAAAATTTATGTAAAAAATAGGCTCTGATAAATATAGGTCAACTATGCAAAATATCCGTACCAAAATAATACTATATACACTGCCATGGAGAACCGAGGCAATTAGTCCTGTACATCAAAATTAAATAGAATAGTCCGTGGGCCACAGTGTAGCGACACAAGGGCAAAGCCCACACAGGAGACCTGAGTCCTTTGGAGAGAACACTGCAGGGGCATCTGATGAAAAAACTACTGGCACCTCAGGGGGAAGGGAAGGGGGGGGCACCACAGCCACATGAGTCCACGACGCCAGAGCCACAAAGGGGCCACCGTGCCCACTGTGCCATCCTGGGGAGTGCAAAGCCACAGTCTCTCAAGTCTCTACAGTGGGTGGGCTGCCCACTGTGCCATACTGGGGAGTGCAAAGCCACAGTCTCTCAAGTCTCTACAGTGGGTGGGCTGCCCACTGTGCCATCCTGGGGAGTGCAAAGCCACAGTCCATCAGGTGGATGACAGTCTCCACTGGTCAAGGAGGAGGCATGGTGGGCACAGTGAACCATAAACAGTGCTTGACAGGAAGGGCCCAGCGGAGCGGTGCTTGAGACGGCGGGGCCCAGCGGAGCGGTGCTTGACAGGAAGGGCCCAGCGGAGCGGTGCTTGAGACGGCGGGGCCCAGCAGAGCGGTGCTTGACAGGAAGGGCCCAGCGGAGCGGTGCTTGAGACGGCGGGTCCCAGCGGAGCGGTGCTTGACAGGAAGGGCCCAGCGGAGCGGTGCTTGAGACGGCGGGGCCCAGCGGAGCGGTGCTTGACAGGAAGGGCCCAGCGGAGCGGTGCTTGACAGGAAAGGCCCAGCGGAGCGGTGCTTGAGACGGCGGGGCCCAGCGGAGCGGTGCTTGAGACGGCGGTGCCCAGCGGAGCGGTGCTTGACAGGAAGGGCCCAGCGGAGCGGTGCTTGACAGGAAGGGCCCAGCGGAGCGGTGCTTGAGACGGCGGGGCCCAGCGGAGCGGTGCTTGACAGGAAGGGCCCAGCGGAGCGGTGCTTGACAGGAAGGGCCCAGCGGAGCAGTGCTTGACACGGCGGGGCCCAGCGGAGCGGTGCTTGAGACGGTGGTGCCCAGCGGAGCGGTGCTTGACAGGAAGGGCCCAGCGGAGCGGTGCTTGACAGGAAGGGCCCAGCGGAGCGGTGCTTGAGACGGCGGGGCCCAGCGGAGCGGTGCTTGACAGGAAGGGCCCAGCGGAGCGGTGCTTGAGACGGCGGGGCCCTGTTCAGCGGTGCCTATCTTCACGGCGGGGCCCTGTTCAGCGGTGCTCTTCTGCACGGCGGGGCCCTGTTCAGCGGTGCCTATCTTCACGGCGGGGCCCTGTTCAGCGGTGCTCTTCTGCACGGCAGGGCCCTGTTCAGCAGTGCCTATCTTCACGGCGGGGCCCTCTTCAGCGTTGCTCTTCTGCACGGCGGGCCCTGTTCAGCGGTGCTCTTCTGCACGGCGGGCCCTGTTCAGCGGTGCCTATCTTCACGGCGGGGCCCTCTTCAGCGGTGCTCTTCTGCACGGCGGGCCCTCTTCAGCGGTGCTCTTCTGCACGGCGGGCCCTGTTCAGCGGTGCCTATCTTCACGGCGGGGCCCTCTTCAGCGGTGCTCTTCTGCACGGCGGGCCCTCTTCAGCGGTGCTCTTCTGCACGGCGGGCCCTGTTCAGCGGTGCCTATCTTCACGGCGGGCCCTGTTCAGCGGTGCTCATCCAGTAGGTCAAGGGAGCCAGACCTGGGCTGGACTCCCTGCTCAGTCGCCCTCCGACCGTGATGTTTCTGGACCCTTCGGTGACGGAGTCCTGGGCCCTTTGGTGTCCTCCCTTACAGCTGGGATGTGGCATGTGGGGCCCACCTGCTCCGCGCTCCTGCTGGCTGACTTCTCCACCCTGCTGCCCTTTCGCTCCTTAGATGGGGCTCTCGGGCCCTTGCCTCCCCTAGATGTTGTGGCTGGTGAAGTGGGCGAACTTTGCTCCTTGGGGGCAGCCGTGTCAGTCCTCGCACGGCGGCCCTTTTGTTTCCTGGTCCTCTTGCCTGGGGGGGGCTGGATGTGTCCTTGCTGCTGATTGAGGTGTCACTGCTGGCAAAGGGTGGACTCCAGAACCCATGCACAACAGTGACACTCGAAGCTGGGCTGGTGGTGGCTGAGGTGCTCTTGGGACTCTTTGAAGATGGAGGGGGTGGGTCATCGGAGGGAAAGAGGTTAAGATTAGCCAGGAAAACTTTTTTAGGGCCAAGGTAAAGGGTAGGAGAAGTGGTGATGGGAGTGGAGGAAGAGGATGTGGTTGTAGGAGAGTCAGGTGTGCTGTCATTGGGTGAAGGTGCTGGTGCTGTAGGCTGTCGTGAGGTGGATGTCTGTTGGGTGGGTGGCTGCCTGCGTTTGTGTGTCTTGGAAGAGGGGGTGACAGACACAGTGGGAGAGGACACAGGGGACGTGTAAATGGCAGTGGGGGTGGTGACTGCACGCGTGCGGACTGTACTGGAGGGTGTGGTGGTGATGGAAGCACTGGCTGATGTTGGTGTGCATGCAGGTGTGAGTGGAGACATCACAGGGAGGGAGGAGGGAGACGAGGAGGAGGGGGACACAGAGGTGGTAGTGACTGTTGGAATGTCTGCATCTGGGTGTTGCTTGGGTGAGTGTTTGTGGGATCTGTGGTGCTTGTGTCTGGATGAGCTGCCCTTGGGTGTTGAGGTGTGTGCAGGCTGGTCAGATGGTGTGGATGGGATAGGCTGAGGAACAGGAGACAGAGACAGGCTGGAGGCAGTCAGAAGAGGGAGGCTGGAAACAGGGACAATGGCTGCCGTCAGTGCTGAGGCCAGAGCATTGAACGATCGTTGATGGGCAGCCTGACCCGAATGAATGCCCTCCAGGTAGGCATTGCTCCGATGCACCTCCCTTTCTACCCCCTGGATGGCATTCAAAAGGGTAGTCTGCCCAACAATGAGCGTCCTCAGGAGGTCACTGAGCTCCGCACTGAGGGCAGCAGGGGTAACAGGGGCAGGGGCTGAGGTGAATGGGGCGAAGGAGACGCCCGCCTTCCTGGGTGAGCGGGCACGGAGCGTAGGCTGAGGGGCTGCAGGGAGGGTGGGCTGGTGCGCTGGGTGGCGGCTGTACCTGTAGAGGCGGGGGGCACGGATGTTGCCGCCACCGCTAGGGAGCACCCATCCGAGGACGTGTCTGTGTCGCTGGTCTCACCACCGGTCCCCGTTGTGGTGCTCCCCTCGCCCTCCGGATCACTGGTCCCCTCGGTGTCTGTTCCTGGGCCCACCGGGGCCTTGTGACTTGCAGCTCCCTCGTGCTCCGATGCCAAATCTCCTCCGCCTGATGATGCTAATGCACACATGCACAAGAAGATGAAGAAGAAGGGTGGGGGGAGAAAAAAGAAGACCAGGTTGAGTGCATGCAATGTCAACACCGTTGGCGGAGAGGACAGACACAGGAGCCTCATGCACTAAGCCGCGCATTCGGGGTACACTACTCAATACTTCTGACGAGGACAACAGGTCTAGAGACGACAAACGCGCACATGTGTGAGGCTGGACCATCAATAGCTGTACTTGTCACCCTACAGAGGTGGGGGCCGGGAGCACAGGGCCATGCCTAAGGGAGAGGACTACACTACAGAAAGCGCCCTGGCCAAATGTCACCCACAACCCTCCTCCCCCACCCAGACGCCTCCACTGCGCAGAAAGATAGCAGAATGTCCTCAAGCGCCCATCCAAATCAGGGTAGGCCACCACCAGGATCCGGGACATCAGGGGGGTCAGGGTACGACTGGCACCCCTCCTAGGTTGGGAGGCCATCCCCAGCAGTGACTCGGCGGCCTTCCTGGTCCCGCGGCGGATGTCCTCCCACCTCTTGCGGCAGTGGGTGCCCCGTCTGACGTGGACCCCCAGGGCCCGGACTTCCTTGGCGATGGCACGCCAAATCTCGACTTTCTGATGGGCGCTGACCTATGTGACATGTACAGGGTGGGAAGGAAACATTCATCAATTTACTGCATGTTAGATGTGATTGGCCCCCCCTCCCCAACCTTGCCATATGGCACATGCTCTCATCAGTCGTGCGTTGCACTCCTCATTCGCCCCCCACCCCACCAACTTACATCCACCCCGCTCCACACAGGCATCGCCCATTCCATGTGCACCCGGTGTACTTACCTGTTGGTCTGGAGGACCGTAGAGTAACGCATACTGGGGGAGGACCCCATCCACGAGCTTCTCCAACTCTTCAGACGTGAAGGCAGGGGCCCTTTCCCCAGTCGCAGCAGCCATTGTCACTTCCAGACCGAGGTCACAGCAGCACTTGCAGTATAGGTCCTCTCCTGTGGATGATCAGGTCTCGAGTGATTAAGAAGATAGAAAATGGCGGTCACGCCCGTGGCGGTGTGTACCGCGGCGGTGCGTACCGCGACCGCCGGCGCACCTCGTCATTGGCTCCTGAAACCCATAGGCTTCAATGTTAACCAATGTGTCTCCGTATAGCGGTCTTCGACCGCCTACCGCCACGGTGTGCTCCACCAGCGCATTGACCTCACATCCCATTGTCCCACTTCACAGGTCAGGCAGCCGCCATTTCAAGGGCCCACATGGCATAATTTCTACTGCGTCACACAGGCCTAGGCCTTGCATTGCCACACATACACGCCTTTCAATACATAGATAACCGTGTGCTATGCAAGCTGTGGTGAACGTACCTGTGATTTGCTTGACTCTGTGCTCCATGTTGTCCTTCCTAGGCACCGTCCGCTGGGACTTGCGAGTAGAAGGATGAATCCTCGCGTGTACCGACCGCTGGTGGACCTGTCGACAATGGAAGAACGCCACATCATCCTACGATACCGACTTGACCGTGCCACTATACAGGAACTGTGTGCCCAGCTGGAGCCAGCCCTGATGTCCCCCATCCGCCAACCCACAGGAATTCCCCCTCTGGTGCAGGTGCTGTCAGTCCTCCATTTTCTTGCAAGTGGCTCATTCCAGACAACAGTGGCCATGTCATCTGGAATGTCTCAGCCCATGTTTTCAAAAGTTTTGTCTAGAGTGTTGTCTGCCCTGACGAAACACATGCGGAGTTACATTATATTCCCTGAGGAGGTTGATTTGGCCACTGTGAAGGGTGATTTTTATGCCCTTGGACATATTCCCAACATAATTGGTGCCATTGATGGGACCCATGTGGCCTTAGTCCCCCCAAAAGACGATGAGCAGGTGTACAGAAACAGGAAAAATTACCATTCTATGAACGTCCAGGTGGTCTGTTTGGCTGACCAGTACATCTCCCATGTGAATGCCAAGTTCCCTGGTTCAGTGCATGACGCGTATGTGATGCGTAATAGCAGCATCCTTCATATGATGGAACAGCTACAGGGACAACATGTGTGGCTAATAGGTGACTCTGGTTACCCCAACCTGCCTTGGCTATTGACCCCAGTGAGGAATCCCCGGACCAGGGCAGAGGAACAATACAATGAGGCCCATGGGCCAACTAGGAGGATCATAGAAAGGACCTTTGGCCTCCTGAAGGCCAGGTTTAGGTGCCTGCATATGACAGGGGGATCCCTGATGTACTCACCAAAGAAGGTGTGCCAGATCATCGTGGCCTGCTGTATGCTTCACAATCTGGCATTGCGACGTCAGATGCCTTTCCTGCAGGAGGATGGTCCAGATGGTGGTGTTGAAGCAGCTGTGGAGCCTGCGGAGAGTGAAGAGGAGGAAGACTCAGAGGACGACACAGACAACAGGGACAGAGTTATCCAACAGTATTTTCAGTAGCACACAGGTAAGAATCACCCACGCCATTTTACTTTTCCTGAAAGCCTCCTGCATCTCAACTTTGTCTATGACCCCCCAGTTCTTTTAAACTGATGTTTGATTTTCCCTTCCCTTTTCAGTGCTGTATGACCCACTGCGTGACTTCTGCTTGGTTAGCCCATGGACTAATGCTTATTGATCTCGGTATGTGTTCAGCACAAAGTTAACAGAACATAATTGATCTGTAATGTGTTATACATTTGTAAATAATACAGGCTGACTCCTGATTGATTTCAGTGCATTGAGTGATTTATTTTTTGTGCTAGATAATGGTACATGATATTAACACGGTGATGGGTGGGAGTGGAGTAATGTCCATGGCAGAGACCAGTTCTCAGTCTCACAGGTGCATTGTCCATATGCCTGTGGAAGGATGGAGCAGGGGCAGTTCAAGGTTGGACAGGGTGGCAATGTGGGACAGTGGGATGACTTCAGGTGGTATCTCATGCTGGCGGGGGTCTTGACATCCTACTCTGTCTATTTTTTTTATCTCAGGCTCCTCTTGCGGGGTGGTTGTTCTTCAGCAGGAGGTGGGGTTCTGGTGGCCTGTCGTTGTGGTGGGGCCTCCTGTCCACTAGCGCCGGCGGAGGTGGTAGGCTGTTCCTGGTCCGGGCTAGTGACAGGGGCCCTGTGTGGTGCCACATGGTCCCGCAACGTGTCTTCTATCCGGTTGAGGGCCTGGACTATGCTCCCCATAGCGGTAGAGATGTTGGTGAGTTGATTGGTGAACCCCATGTAGCGTTCCTCCTGCTGTGCCTGGATCTCCTGGAACCTGGCCAGTACCGTCGCCATCGTCTCTTGGGAGTGGTGGTAGGCTGCCATGATGGTGGTGAGGGCCTCTTGGAGAGTGGGTTCCCTGGGCCTCTCCTCCCCCCCCCCTGTCGCACAGCAGCCCTCCGAGTTGCCCGGTTTCCCCCGGCCTCTGTCCCCTGGACGGTGTGCCCACTACCACTGCCCCCAGGTCCCTGTTGTTGTTGGGGTGGTGGGTTAGCCTGGGTGCCCTGTAGTGGCAGACACACCGCTGATTGACCTGTCCTAGAGACAGAGGCATGGGCCCGCTGGGTGGGAGCTGTGCTGTTGTTCCCAGAGGGGGTTGGGTCTGCTGTGGCCTGTGGCTGCCCGAGGGGAACCGACTGTCCAGAGGTCCCCGATGGTCCGGGCTGGTCATCAGGTTCCAGGTCGACAGAACTGCTGTCATCACTGGGGGCCTCTTCCGGGCAGGGGGATGGACATTTCTGGACCCTCCTGACCGGTGTGTTGGCGTTCGGGTCCTGCATGGGGTGAGAGAGTATGGTTATTGTTTCTGTGTGTGCTATTGCGTGCGATTTATGGGTGCCCTTGTCCCCCAGTGCTGGCATTCCCTTGGGGGAGGTGTTGTGGGGGTGTTTGGGGGGGGGTATGTGCAGTGGTCATGCTTAGGTGATGGGTGTCCATAGTTTGTGGTGGCATGCAGGGGTTGGTGTTGGGTGGGTTGTGCTGGAGAGACATTCTCAGGGAGGATGTGTGATGGGGGGTTGGGGGTGAGGGTGGGGGTGGGGGTTAGCATGCTGGGGGGGGGTGAAGTAGTTGAGATTGTACTTACCAGAGTCCATTCCTCCGTGTACTCCAGCGAGGCCATCAGGATGCAGGATGTTTAGTACCTCTTGCTCCCATGCTGTGAATTCGGGGGGAGTGGGTGGGGGTCCCCCGCCAGTCTTCTGCACTGCGATGTTGTGTCGCGAGACCATCGAGCGCACCTTTCCCCGTAAGTCGTTCCAGAGTTTGCGGATGTCGTCTCAATTTCTGGGATGCTGTCCCACCGCGTTGACCCTGTCCACAATCCGCTGCCATAGCTCCGCCTTCCTGGCTATAGTGGTGTGCTGCACCTGTGAGCCGAAGAGCTGGGGTTCAACTCTTATTATTTCCTCCACCATGACCCGGAGTTCTTGGTCCGAAAACCGTGGGTGCCTTTGGGGTGCCATGGGGTGGTGTGGATGAGGTGTGGGGTGGTGTATGTGGTGATGAGTGTGTTGGTGTGTGGTGCTTTGTGCTTCTATGTGGTGTGTGTGATGGTGTAGTGTGCCTCTGTGTGATGTAGCTCTCTATTCTGTGATGTGTCTCTCTCTCCTTCGTCTCTGATCTTCGGTCGTAGGGGTTTGTGGGTGATGTGGGTGTGTGTTTTATAGTTGATTGGATGTGTGGGAGTGTTGTTTGTATGTGTGTCAGGTGTGTGTATTTCAAATTGTCCAATGTGGCAGTGTTTTGTATATGTGTGTGTATTTTGACCGCGGCGGTGTGTACTGCCAATGGAATACCGCAGTTGAAAGACCGCCGCGTGGATTCGTGGGTCAGAATGGCATGGGCGTGTTGGTGTTGGCGTGGCGGTGGAGGTTTGGTCATCTCCAGTTTTCCGCGGCCCGCTGATGAGGCGGTCTTCCTTGGATGTCGGGTTTTTGGCGGTTTCACAGTTGGTGGTCAGAATGACCGTGGCGGTTTACCGCGGCCGCGGCGGTAGAATGGCGGAGTTCTTACCGGCGGTATAGGCCTTTTACCGCCGAGGTCAGAATGACCCCCGTAATGTCTGCATGACCTTGTGTTGGATATGTGGGAATGAACTTGGCATTGGACTACTATTTCATGAGATCAGGCAACTGAACTATGCTCCATGAGGCAAAGCATTGAAGGAAATGTGGTCTCCTACTTCTTCAATAGTTACTTTGATTGCACATCTTCAGCCATGCAATTGTAGTTGTCTGAGATCCTGATGTTCCTGTGTGGCAGTTCAGATGGCATGCATGCATATTGTATGGTACATGTAGGGACCACTTTGGTGACCCCTTTTCTCTTTGTATTTTCAGCATCAGCTCAGGCAAGTGAAGGAGGCATGGCACAACCAAGTGGGGAAGCATTTGGCCACAGTACCTAAAGTCAAGACACCACTGACACAGACGGACCCAGTGGCCCGGAAGGTGATAGGAGTGCCATGGAGGATACTAGATCTACATCCTCATCATCGGATTCAAACTCCAGGGGCCAATCCCTAGTGCTGACGGATCCAAAGGGATACACTCATGTAACATCTTTGTCCGCCATCCCCAGTTCTATCGCTGCCCTCCCTATTGCTCCCCACTCAGTTGGCTGTGCCCACTCATCCAAGAGGGTTGAAGTCTCCTTTGTTGCTGGTACCTCTGCCCCAGCCCCTGTTACCCCTGCTGACCTGAGTGAGGAGGCTATTGACCTCCTGAGGAATATCTCTGTGGGTCAAACTGCTATTGTGAAAGTCCATCAAGGGGTTGGACAGCCAACTTCAGCAGACCAATGCTTTCCTGGAAGGCATTCATAGTGCCATGTCTGGCCTGCAGAGGCCTTTTCAGGCTCTGCCCTCCTCACTGATGGCAGCCAGTCATTCCCCACATTCTGTCCCCTCCACCTCCATCTGCCTATCCAAATCCCCATTCCCCTACACATCCCAAGAACACAGACACATCTGCACACACTCACATCAACACACACAAGCAGCACACATACACACAAACATCACAAGGCAAAACGGCACACAGGCACTCAACATACAACCACATCAAGCATACCCAGAGGTACCACCACAATGGCCACTGACACATCCACCACACCCACCATACTCACAGACACCACTCCAATTGACACACAGATATTCACAACATTGATTATACTTGCAGACAACACCCCAACAGGCAGACACACATCCACCACTCCATCACCCTCAACCTCCAAATCCCCAACCCCTTCTGATGACTGTCTCCATGTTCCAAAGGAGAGTTTCCCTTCTGAGCTTGTCCTTTCCCAGGTGCGCTCAACCCCTGGTCCCAAGCCCAATAGGCCCTTACTCACATCCCAACCCATCCCTTCCACATTCAAGTCCTCCACTGTCACACCTGCCTCACCTTTCAAGCACCCATTTCCCTCCCCCATGAAAAATCCTATCTCTGCTAAGAAAGAGTCTACCCCTCCCAAATCCAAAACCAAATCCATCCCTCCCAAATCTGACCACCCCCCAAGGATGATTCCTGAGGTGACTGCCTGCCCACTTGATGGCCCTTCATGTGGAGGTTCCCTGGCAGTAACAGGAGCCAAGTGTGGGAACAATACTGTGCAAAGACTTTAAGATGGACTGGCCAATGCCCTTTAATCATAATAGTTTTGGTTCAAATAAACTCAAATAGTTGGTTTTCTTTTGGGTACACATTTGTCCTGCAACTCCTTTTCTACCGTTATGTTCTTGCAGAGTAATTTGTGTTGCCTGTCGACAGTTGTGTGTATATTCAGCCTGCTTGCTGATTCATTTGCTGTTGGTATTAAGATCTGATTTTGTATTTAGTGCAGGACAAGGGTATATGTTGACTATGGATATTTGTTTACTAATGCAATTGTGGTGTCATTGCATTGTGTAATGTTTTGTATTAATATTTAATTTTGTGTGGTCCAATGTCAGCATTTATGGTGTTAGACTTGCCCCCCTCACATGGATTGTACATTCCCATGGGTGCCAGCTGAGTTTTCTTCCTGCCAACATGGATAGTGTTCATTTGTGCTACCTTTGTTTGCATTTGATTGTGCATGAATCCATTTTGATTGTGTACCTTGCAGCTACTTCATCTAGATGTATGCCCCAAGCAGTTATGATTTAATTTACTTTCTTGACTTGCCCTTCCATATTCTGCAGATAAGCATGTCACTTAGTTCTAGTATTGTTTGTACCTGAGATACATATAGGGCCAGCTCCTGTGCAACATTTCTGTTAACCACATAACATGTTAAAGTGAATGAGAAACAAATTGAGGAAACTCAAAGTGAAGATAATGCAGGACGGCACTCTCAAAAATCACATATGCCTATGTGACTAATTCAAATATGCATGTACTTACTGTCTCGCTGCTGTTTGTATGCTGAGCATGAACGGTCAGCCAGGCAGCTTTCAGGACCATCCAGTACAGTGGTGTCATGGGGAGTGCTGCATACAAAGCTGGGAGGACAGGCCAATTTTGACCTGGGTCTTCATATAGGCACATGGAAGCAGGTCCTCCCAGTGTTTATGGTACAGCCTCTCCTGCTGGTTGTGGACAGTCACTGCCTTGTAAAGCAGTGTCCCTGTAGATTTAGGGCTGTGCTACATTGTTCAAATGGGTACCAGGGTCCCATAAAGAAGAGGGTATTTGGCTATGATCCCCTCAGTGATGATATTTAATCCCATTTTGGAAAAATGGTGGAGCATCCTCCTCAGGTTCCACAGCCATGCTGGGAACTAGATTCTGCACAGGGGCAGCAGGAGGATGCTTCTTAGAGTGAGGATGGCTGAGAATGAAAACCATATGTCAAACTTCCTCTTCATATATGGAATTTCCTAACTGTTAGCAGGAGGCAAATATCTCTGCTTTGAGTGTGGAGTCTCCAAACTGTAGGCTGAGGATAAATTCCGGCTATGGGGTGTTGGTTTGCACATGGGGGCGGGAGTCTCCCAATATGTATTTAAATACATCCTTATTTAATTACAAAACACATTTCAGGGAAAGGTCATGTACATATTGTATTTTGGGACAGTTAGCTTTTTGCATGTTTTTCCTTCAAAATGAGTGTAGAATGTGAAATGAAGTGGTTTTATGCGGATTGGCATAACAATATGGGTGAACTATATCAGTCAATTTATGTTGTCCTGAGCATAGCTGTTATCTAATAATTACATTATGCAAATTAAACAAAGTTGTCTCAAAATGAAATTTGTGGATAGTGTGATCTCTGTCAAACGTTTCTTCAGCAACAAACGACTGCCCACCCACATAAATCCAGTAACCAAACTAGCAGTTCATCAAAAATAAGAGCTGGTTAGCAAAACACACACCTCCAGACCCTCATCTCTGTTATGCACCCCACCCCAGTGACTTTGAAGTGGGCATTGATCAGAGTCAAGATCTATATGTAAGCCTTGTCGTAGGGAAATGTTGTGTAACAAAACACAGGGTACAATAACTCTGCACACAGTTTCTGGGGAGAACACAAGCACCCCCTGTATGGTCAAGGCATCTGATTTACACCCTGAGGAATCCTAAAGTGTGTTCAATGGCTTCTTGTGTATGTATGTGTGAACTATTGTACCTCAGTTTGTAAACTGTAATTGAATGTCTGCAGAGTGTGAGAAGATAGGGAGAGAGAGCATACTTGGCATCATCGGAAATAAAACAAATGAGTTTTTAACCAAGTTCTTTTATTGTAATGGACCTACATTATACATGCCGGCCTACATGCACTGTGTGAGTCATGTATCTTGTTTGTGTTGTACTCAATCCTCATTAGTGCAGTGATGGTGTTGGGACAAAATATTGAATAAAAAATATTGTGAAACAAAAATATCATGTCAAGAATATTTTGATGTCCAAAATAACTTGGTTGGAAATATCGAAGGTAAGAATATTGTTTTGAATATTGTTGTAGTAAATATGTTTTTCTAAATTATTGTTAGTATATGGTATTGTTTTTATATTAATTTTTTTCTTTTTTGTAGTAATTAATTATTGCTGTATGTTAATAATCTTAATGTTTGTGTTATTTTTCATTTCTAATTTGTTTATTTCAATATGAACATGTTATATTTATTATTAAATATTAATTTGAGTAATTATTTATGTTTATGCTTTTTAATATGTTAAACGACCAGAGTGTTTGATTTGTAAGGGAAAAGGGTAGAGAAATCTGATCTTTAAAAATTTGTTATATTAAATATTGTTTGTAAAATATTTTCTCTATATCTAATTTGTAATTTTATATTGTTTTAGACATTTTATTTGAAAACATTTTTTAAATATTTGGAAATTATGTTTATTTCAATTTAAATCTGTTTTTAAGTTTTATGTTTATGTTAATGTTTTTTTATTTTCTAATATTTTCCTAATAACTTTAATACATTCGATATATAATTCAATAACAATATTATTTTGTATTTATGGTAAAATATTTTATTTAATGATTAAGTTAAATTAATATTTCATTAAAAGAATATTATTCATAGTGTGATTTTTTTTTAATATATATATATATATATATATTGGTTGAAACATTTTATTTGTGTTTTATTGCAACATTTTATGTATTTATTAAGTATTAATTTCTATTACATATTTTGTTTTTAGAATTTCTTAATTTAAATAAACAATTATTATTAAATATATTATTATCTATGTTATTATGTATTGGATATAGAAATTTACAATATTTCATATTGATCAGTGCATGGGCCACCCTGTAGTCCCCTGCACAGCCTTTCTGCCAGCCTTTTCATGGCGGTTGACCCGCCATGGATAAGCTGGCGGAAAGGGGGCTTGTGTACAGCATGGCGGTGCTGAACTCAGCACTGCTGTGGCTGAGCATGAGTCTGACCAGTGTCAGCCATCAGAAACCTTGTTCCTGTCGAAGATGGTGGTCCCCTGCTGGTACGACTGACAGGGTCGTAATGCAGCAGATGAACTGCCTGAAGTGCAGTGGTCCGACTGCCAGTACGAGTCTGGCTGTTGCTGGACCGCCAGACTCGCAATGAGGCCCTTTGTTTTAGCTGAATCACACAAGTAAGTTTAAAAGCTATTGCATAAGGTTGTTGTTTGTTTGCTTGGGCTTGCACCAGTATGTACTTGGACTTTAATTATATTTTCAAATGTTATAGTGATGGGTGGCCAGGAGTTTAATATAGGCCTAGTTTATATTTATTTTGTATTTCATTGATTTTTCAGATTTTGTTAAGGAAAAATGTTGCGCAGCTCAGTACATTTTCTACATGTTTATAGCATTTACAATATTATTTTACCATGTGGCTTAGGTTTCCAAAGGATCATCTAGCCAGTAGGAGCCAGCACTAGCAGTGATATGTTTATGAAAATGAAATAAATATTTCAGTGGTATATGTTTTTTAAAATTTATTTAGGGGAGGAATGGCATTGGATTCATAAAAAATGTTGGCTATTGTTTGCATTTCATGTTTTTTTTCTCCAAAAGTGTATATGTTCTGGGGTAATATTTGATGGCATAGAAGGATGTGTGTTGTGGTGAATTGTTTTAAAGCTCAGTACATTTTCATGTTTTGCATTGCTGAAATTATGTTTTACTTTTTTCTTCAGTGTTACCACCACCATACCTCCTTATGGCCAGTGTGTGTGTGTGTGTTTGCCATCATCCACCATTTCTCTTTGTTCTCCGTGCAGTAATGCCAGGGGCCATTTTCTGTGCATAAGCTTGCATTTGTTCTTTGTTTGCCATGCCTCCTTGATCACATTTGTTGTTTGACCATGTGGTTGGCAACCATTTTGTCCATCCAGGCAGTGTCCCTTTGCCATAAGCTTGCATGTGTTCTTTGTTTACTATGCCTCATTTCTCCTTGTTGTTGTTTGACCATGTGCCAGGCTGGCAGCCATTTTGTGCATGCAGTCAGTGTCCCTTTGCCATAGGCTCACATGTGTCATTTGCCATGCCTCCTTGTTTCCTTGTTGTTGTTGTTAGACCATGTGGCAGGTGGACATTTTGTCCATCCAGCCAGTTTCCCTTTTCCATAGGCTTGCATGTGTCCTTTGTTTGCCATGCCTTCTTCCTCCTTGTTGTTGTTGTTGTTTGGCCATTGGTCTGGCTGGCAGCCATTTTGTGCATGAAGCCAGTGTGTCTTTGTCATATACTTACATACAACCATTGCTAATTATTGATAATTTGTTTTTTAAGTTTCTATGTTTATTTTTTTATATTTTGTTATTTTTATTTTCTATTTTACCTTTTAATTTTAATTCCCTATTTTTTTTATTTTCATTTTTGTTTCATTTTTTATTTCATTACTTTTTTAAAATGTTTTTTATTTTAATGTTTATACTTTTGTTTTTTAATTTTTTATATTTCGTTCTTATTTTTTTATTTTATTTTACATTTATATTTTATTTTGCTTTGTATTTAATTCTACATTTTGCCTTTATCAATCCATCCACATCCATCAATCCATCTACCAAAGGTGCACATCTGCACTACAGCATTTGGTTTCTTTGGGTGTGATTCAATTTCTCAAGGACACCCTGGCTGCAGAGTACTGTAGACACATCAACAGCATAATTCAGTCTGTTAATTATTATTCCATTTTCCCTTGCCTTTATAGGTTTTTTTAAGGATTATTTCATTTACCCATGTACCTCTCTCTGACTCTCCCCTTTAAACCAGATGGAGATAAAGCAAGGAGCTAGATCTGTATGTTGTGCTGTCTGATTTGAAATGTAATTTTTTAATGGTGTGGTTTGACTTTAAAATGTTTGATTACATTTGTATTTATTTGATAAATAAACAACCACACTAAGATTGCATTTTCCTGTATTATTTCAATCTGTAAAAATGTTACGTTTGACTAATTATGTATTTTTCTTGCTTGGTTGCTTTTAGGTGCACAAGAAAAGAGACCCCATATCGCTACAGTAGTGCTAAAGAGAAAGCCTTACAGTTACTTTAGTCCTCCAAACTCTTTTGCTTGTACATCTTAGTGCCACTGCAAATCTAGAGTTCAAGATGGCACCAAAGAAACTTACTCCCAAGGAAGTGGCCAGTAAAAAAAAGCAGCTTTTTGGCAGTGGCGGGCCGACCCCAATTTTTTCGGGGAGACATTTGCCTGCCACATTGGTCTCTGGTAAGGAACCTGGGAACAGTACTCCTGCATCAACAGCACTACCCCAACCTAAGCCCAAGACCATGCCTGATAGTGAGGCTGCAACTGCATTAATGGGGACACCAGTGAGCAATGATGAAGAATTGGATTTGTCCCTTTCGCAAAGTAGTACTCAATCCTTTCAGCAAAGTAGGACAGAAGGAGACAGCAATAGTAGGTCTTCCCAAAGTGGGAGCAGGACAGGATGTTGAACTTTCTGTTGAGCAAAAACCTCCTCTTCTAGAATCAATCAAGGGCTCCCAGATCTCCAGCAAGAAAAAGCAAGGGTACTACCCCATCATCTTCTCCAAGCACCACTTCTGATGACGATTATAGGGACATGGACTGGACCCCAGCAGAGTCCCGGGAGATTCCAGGAGAGGCAAGAGAAAAAAAAACTTCCAGAAAGCCTTAGAATAGTGGAAGGGGATGATGGGGATGATGATGATGATGACAAGTCAGTCATTGTGGAAGCTGGCACAGAGGAGTCTGACATTACCATCTAACCTGATCCACAAGATGTGGCACAGGCAATACCACCAGCTCCCATATTTCTAAGGCCCCAGCAGAGAACTGCACCAACCAGTCCCTCAGTAGAAGTATGTATGCAGAGAGACAATCTACACACCCACCTACCTCCAGTTCTTCATCAAGCATAAGCAGGGGGCTATGAGAAAGTACTCCTCCCTATTTTGGGACTTTTTACAATGTGCCAAAAGGAGGAGAACATTGCGATTTGTTCCATTTGTCACACAAATATTCATTGAGGTAAGCCTGGTTCACAATATGGTATTGGAGGCTAGAAGGCCCACATGAAAAAATATCACGCAACCCGGTGGCTACATGTGGTTGCAGTGGTGGAGGTGAGGAGAGCCAGAGAACATCAGCTACAACTTGTCAAATCACGGTGGAAGGTGAGGAAGAAGAGGATGACATCATCCTCAGGCAATGCAGCCCTGACCCTAGCAGTGCACCAGAAACACCCACCTCAGCGACCTCATAATGGCACAAGAAGACTCAGAGTAGGATGGAGGCACCACAGCATATGGTGACTGCACCACAATGCACATTGAGTCTACCACCACCTCCATCTCAAAAGTCGCCTGCCTCTAAATCCAGCTACTATTACAGGCATGTTTAGGCAGAAGGATCCCTATAAAGGCAACCACCCAATGGCACGTTAGTACAATGGGAAGCTGGCAAAAATGTTAGCACTGGACCTCCTCTCTTTTTCTTTTGTGGGAGGACTGGATTCTTAGTTTGTGGCAGCCATCTTCCTGAAATGGAGGTTCCAAGTCAGATCTATTTTGCCAGAACTGCTGTTCCAGCACTACATCGCAATGTGCTGCAATTGGTTAAATGAGCTTTGTACGAAAGTGTTGTCCACACTATCCACCTGACAACAGACGTGGACCAGTTGCCAGGCCACTGATTACATGTGCATCACTGCACACTGAATCTCTTTTGTGAAGGTAAAGCAAAAGCTATCTACTGGTCTTGGCCCTGAAAAAAGTTTTTGTAGCCTTTGGCGTCATAAAACAGTAGCCATGCTGGCCATAGATAAATCACCCACAGCTGCAAACACTTCAACAAATTTTATAGTAAGGTGTCTGAATGGCTGTGACGCAGAAGTCTTCTAATTGGATTTGTTGCCACAGACAATGGCAGTAACATAGTCAAGGCCTTGGCAGATGGCAACTATTTCAGAGTCCTGTGTTTGGCGCACTACACCAACCTGGATGTGCAACACTTTCTTAAAAAATAAGCCTTATTTGAGGCTAACGGTCAGAAGACCACCAGCCTCATAGTGGCCGTCAGACCGCTGCAGCTGTGGCGGTCAGACCGCCACATTACGAGGTTGGGGGCAGCCCCACCAACCTACCGCAGTCCCTGCCAGGATCAGTGATCCCGTTGAACTGACCGCTGTCCTGGATGTAATCATCCAGGGTGGAGCTGAACTTAACGCCGCCCTGCTGTGTACAACCTTGTTCTCTACCAAACTTTTCATGGCGGTCTGACCACCATGAAAAAGCTGGCAGAGACCAAGTGCAGGGGACACCAGGAGGGCCCCTGCACTGTCCATGCCCACGCGTGAGGCAGCAATACCACCTGCTCATAATTGAGCTGCATCTTTTTCACTGAGCTGACCAGCGGAAACCTTTGTTTCCACCAGTTAGCCCTGTGGGAAAGACATAATGTGGCTGGCGGGGTGGTTGCCAGCACCATGGAGAACTCCCCATCAGGAGTTTGGCAGATGGATTTGTTTGTCCACCAAACTCATAATCAGCCCCATAGTCAGAAACATACTGACCACCAGCAGACACATCTGCACTCATTTTGGCCATTCTTTTAAAACCCGGGAACGGTTGCTGATTATTCCACATAGTAGCAGAGTAGCAGTTAAAACCCTGATACAGGAGGTGCCAACATGTTGGAACCCATCTTATTAAATGTTGCAACGTCTATTTGAGCAGTGCAAACAGATCAATGACTATGTCATTCAAAGAGGAGGGGGATGTAATTGGGAAAGCTATGACCAAGTATGCAGACAAATGGTGACTAGTCAAATGCCTCACACAGATGCACACAGACGCTGCTCCCTTTTGATGTTTTCATGCAGGAAGTTAGGCAAGGAGGACAGTACAATGGGCCAAGCTATTCCATTATTCCATCTGCTACAGGAGCAGCTAAAGAAGATGTCTGAAAGGTTTGCATTTAGGGGTGCAAATGAAAATCCAGAAGCTTATGCCTTGGTTGGGAGCTTAAGCTACTGCTTGATTTTTGAGGCTGCAAAATGTCATTATCTTTTCCAAAGAGTACATCTGTGCCACCGTACTTGATCCATGCCACAAAAACAATATTCCCACTTTCATTACTTTTTCTGAAGAGTATGTTACACAATACAAGAGGTGGATTGTTGAGGAAGCAGGAGAACTGGAAAAAGAACAGCTGGAACTCAGAGTCCCACTCCAAAGTTCTGGGGTGCTACCTCCAGCTTCCAGAGAGGGCAGTCTTGTTGTCTCACATCCGCCAACCCTACCAACAAGAAAACTGAAGAAAATAGCAACAGAAGAATTGGAATCAACCTTTTCATTGGCTTGGTTTCAAGTGGCAGGTCTTAAGTCCAGTGCAGAGGCAAAGGCAAAAGCAGTCGAGCAACTGGCAGCACCAATGACCATCCAGAGGATGTTCCAGGAGCATCTGGATATCTCAAAAGAGGTGAATGTGGATCAAAACCCATTGGTATAATGGTATAGGAAGATGTTCCAATAGCCAGAGCTCAGAAGGCTAGCAGTAAAGTTGCTGGATTGTCCTGTAGCCAGTGTGTCTGCTGAACATGTGCTCAGTGTAGCTGGTGCAGTTGTTATAACGAGAAGGATCAATCTCTTGCTTTACAACGTGGAGAGATTAACCATGATCAAAATGAACCAGCATTCTATACCATTTAATTAAACCATTCCTGAAACAACACAAGAGGAGGAAGATGATGATTGGTCAGAATAAAGTGTGTTATCTGACCAACTTCTGGGTTAACCACCAGAGTTTGAGGACAAACTCTACTTCCCGGACTGAGTATGCCAGTGTCACCATAGAAGTTTTTCATTATTTAATTATTTCTTGTTGAACTTTTTTTTTTTTTTTTCTTTGGAAAAAAAAAGGTAGTGGAACATTATGTTTGTATCGGATTTATGCTGCCCCACCATTTTATAGTCACATATAAGCCCGGATTGGAGTTCAATCAATCAATCAATCAATTAGTGGTTTGTAAAGCGCATTACTCACCCGGAAAGTCTCAAGGCGCTGGGGGGGAGCTACTGGTTGAAGAGCCAGGTCTTAAGGTGTTTCCTGAAAGATAGAAGGTCATCGGTCAGGCAGAGGTGGAGTGGTATGGAGTTCCAGGTCTTTGCGGCAAGGTAGGAGAATTATCTTCCTCCGGTGGTCGTGCGGCGGATGTGAGGAACGTAGGTGAGGGCGTGGTTGGCGGAGTGAAGGTTGTGGGTCAGGGTGTGAAAGGTGAGTCTGTTGTTGAGGTAGGTCGGACCCGTGTTGTGAAGGGCCTTGTGTGCGTGGATGAGGATTTTGAAAGTGATCCTCTTCAATACTAGTAGCCAAGGTAGTTCTCTGAGATGGGGTGAGATGTGTTTGCAGTGTGGAATGTCCAAAATGAGGCGTGCAGATGAGTTCTGGATTCTTTACAGTTTTGTCTGAAGTTTGTTTGTTATTCCTGCATATAGGTCATTTCCGTAATCCAATCGGCTACTGACCAAGGCATGGGTGACGGTCTTCCTGGTTTCGATGGGAATCCACTTGCAGATTCTGCGGAGCAGGTGGAGGGTGTAGTAACAGGAAGAGGAGATGGCATTGACCTGCTGAGTCATGCTGAGTGTGGAATCCAAGATGACGCCCAGGTTGCGAGCGTGGGTGGTGGGTGAGGGTGCGGATCCTAGGGAGGTGGGCAACCAGGAGTCATTCCAGGCTGAGGGGTTGGTGCTGAAGATGATTAATTCTGGATTGTTTGTGTTTAGCCTCAGGTGGCTAGCTTCCATCCAGATGGCTATGGTGTGGAGTCCATTGTGGAGGTTGTCCTTTGCAGTGGTGGGATCTTTCGTGAGGGAGATGACGAGTTGAGTGTCGTCGGCGTAGGAGACTATGTTGATGTGGTGTGTTCGTGCAATGTTGCTGAGAGGGGCCATGTATACGTTGAAAAGTGTGGGGCTCTGTGAAGATCCTTGAGGAACGCCACAGGTGATATTGGAGGCTTCTGATAGGAACAGCAGAAAGCGAACTCTTTGGGTCCTGACCTTGAGAAATTTCGAGATCCAGTCCAGGGCTTTGTCGCGGATTCCAGCGTTGGGAGGCGTGTGCGGAGAGTGTGATGGCATACAGTGTCGAAAGCTGCGGAGAGGTCCAGGAGAATGAGTGCTGCTGTTACTCCTTTGTCTAGCATGGTCCTGGTGTCGTCTGTTGCAGCAATGAGTGCGGTCTCGGTGCTGTGGTTTTTGGGGAATACGGATTGGGAGGTATCAAGTGCCTTGTTGTCTTCTAGGAACCAGGATAGTTGATTATTCATGATTTTTTCGATGATCTTGGCTGGGTAGGGGAGGAAGGACATTGGTCAGTAGTTCTTGGAGTCGTCAGGGTCTACCTTAGGTTTCTTTAGCAGGGCTTTGATTTCTGCGTGCTTCCATCTATCTGGGAAGGTGCCTGATTCGAAGGAGCGGTTGATGGTGTGGCAGAGATGGGGGGCGATGATGGTGTTGGCTTTGTTGAAGATGTGGTGTGGACAGGGGTCCGATGGAGATCCAGAGTGGATGGTGGCCATAGTGTTTGTGGTGTCTTCTGTGTTGACCGGGGTCCAGGTGTGGCGGTGGTGGGTGTTTCTTGGAACGTGGGGTTCGAGGGTGTCAGTAGTTAGCTGATAGGATTTGGAGTTGAAGCTGTTGTAGATTTCTTCTATCTTTCGACGGAAGTGGGATTCGAGTGAGTTGCAGAGCTCCTGTGATGGCGGGGGTTCTTTGGAACATGCCTTCAGGGTGGTTAGATCTTGGATGATGGTGTTCTTTGGTGTTGTGAGCGTTGGTGTCGAAGCGGTTTTTGAAGTGGGTCCTTTTGCCGGTGCGTATCAATTGGTGATGTCTGCGAAGGGCCTCCTTGAAGGTGCAACAATTGGAGGCGGTGGGGTTATGGCGCCAGTTTTTTTCCGTTCTGCGGCAGCGTCGTTTGGATTCCTGTAAATCTGAGGTGAACCAGCTGGCCTTGATTCTGTGCGGGGTGTTAGGGTGTTTTTTTGAGCGGTGCTAGGCTTTTGGCGCAGTCTTCTAGCCAGTTGTGCAGGTTGGTGGCGGCTGTGTTGGGGTCTGGGGTCCCAGGGGCGGGGGGCTGGGCGAGGGTGGAGATCAGTTGGTCCGAGGATATTCTGCTCCAGTTGCGTTGGGCGGCTGTGTGTGGTGGTGGTGAGTGACTGGTTTTTGGTAGGAAAAGTGGATGCATCGGTGGTCTGCCCAGTAGAGTTCGGTGGTGTGGCTGAAGGCCAAGTGTTTGCTGGTTGTGAAGATGGGATCAAGAGTGTGGCATGCGGAGTGGCTCGGTGAGGTGACCAGTTGCTTGAGGTTGGCCCTGTGTGCAGTGTAGAAGCCACCACCTACCCTGCAAGACATTGTAGACGATGCTTGCCTCCCTAACATGTTATTCCATATGTTATTTTTTTACATCACCTAGCAGGGCTGCCCTAGAAGGTCATTGATTAAAAGACTGCCAGTGCTAATGCCAAATTGCCATGTGTTGATACCAACAAAGAGGAGATATTTTGTTCAACCACTGTGCTTGGACTGGAAGAGGTAACTACTAAATGACCATTGCACCAATGAGTGGTGATATATGATTATGATTTTTTGAGTGGTGACTGATGTATATGGTGGTTGACAGTGAGGGAGAGAGGAAGTCCAACACATTTGTAAGCTTGTTTTCTATGATTTACAATGTTTGGGGGCCGATGGGTGATCTTATTTTCCTGAATGTGATTGGACTTTCAAACTTAGTGAACTTTACCTGCAGGTTCAAGTCCTTTTTCTGGTCCCTCAGAACAGACCAGCAACTTTAATTACTAAACACAAATCTACACACAGTACTCCAGTTCTGTTTCTCTATTTTTTCTTCCACAGCAATTCACCTCACAGATCTACCATGTTTGGTTTGGGAATAGAACCAAGTTACACAGAATCTAGAGCAGGAGGATGGAAGGACTCAGGGCGGGAGTACCTCAAAAACTAGAAGGAGAAAGTTATCAATTTCAAAGAGAAACCATGATGTTGGCGAAGACTCTGAGGCTTAGTACTCACTCAGCTCTTTGAACTGGATTGAGATGCTCTGATTTGGAAGTGCTGCCAAGTATATGTTTGCTACATTGCTGGTTCAAACGTGAAATGCCTCTGATATTCTTGCTTTGCCTCTGAGGCTTATTGGTACGCTCCTGACTCCTCATGAAGCTTACCTTGCTTCCTGCATTGTCCTTCTCTTTTACTCTATAATACAGCTACTGTTTTTATCATGCAGGCCTTCTTCTAGTTCTCTCCTGCATGAAGAAAACTTAGAGAAAGCTCAAGACTTCAGCTTACCTACCGGACAGGCTCAGTCAGGCACCTAAAAGTGACAAACATTCCATTAAGAATGGAGATGCATCGCCCAAATTGCCAATACTGCATCATTTGCCTTTTAACAATGATAATTGTTAAAACTGGGTGGAATAACTTCAATCTTCCATAATTTGTAATTTTTAAAACAAGAAGACATAACTTTTAGGATATCATATCTGGGCATATCTCTGGGGCAAAAGGACTGTTTGCAATGTATTTAACTGAACTGTGTCATACTTAGCCCTTCATTGTCTTCCACAACAGATTGATGATGGTGTGCTGCTCAGCGCCCCAATAAATATTGTCATGGTTTCTTTTGTGTAGTGTTTATCTTTGTCACACCTTCCCCAAATCCTCTTTCCCATTCATTCGTTGAGCCCCTAGCCCTCTTCCCCTGGGCTGTGTGATTTATTGAGGTGAGACTTAATTTTACACCAAAACTTATTCACCATCCAAAGTCCATCCAAAGTCCATCCAAACTTCCTCCCCACCCTCTCCACCCACAACAAGTCCCTCCCACCACACTGCTGGGGAAGATGTGGTAAAAGCAATACCATCTCACTGCATGACCTTCCAAACTTCTATTACCTGAACAAATATTCCACATTAACCCCTCAACATCATCATTCATGCCTTGTGTGTGTGTACCGTAAACACTTAACCTGGTCCAACCACTTTTGAGTCTGCGTCCACTTCTCCTGACCCCATGATTTCATTTCCTATGTTTAGTTTCATAGCTCCCCACCAATGCTCAGAAGAAAGTGATAGTGCTTGATTATATTATTAGGCCTTCTTTGTTGTGTGTCTCATGCTGTAATTCTGGTAGTCTGGTCTCAGTCTTCCTAAAGTTATGATATTTGACACACCAATTCTCTGCTACTACTACTACTACTACTACTAACTACCACCACCTAAAGATTCCACCTAAGGAAAACCCCTGCAGTAAGAAGACTCTCTCGTCTCATCTATTCAGATAAGAGAAGAACTATGGATTGAAGTGAACTTGTTTAGTTAGTAATTAATTCCTACTGAAGAACATGGCTGTGTATACTACGTTTTTGTAGGCAAAATTGGCAATGGCAGCCATTCCCTCCTAGCCAATATATAGTTGCAGAGGGCAACAGAGCAAGAATATAACTAAAGGACATACCCTGATTTTTAGAAGATTAGAAAACAAGCTACACTAAAAGGCAGCAGTGCAAACTAAAACACCAAAATAAAGATTTGAGGCACATATGAAGAAAAAGGTATCTCCTTTATCTATTTACAAATAGAAAACCCTTCCTCTCTACCTACAACAGTCCAACCCCTCTCCCCGAACAATTAATAACCCAATCCCCAAAAAGTCCAACAAAAAATCCAAAGTCCATCCAAAGTCCATCCAAACTTCCTCCCCACCCTCTCCACCTACAAGTCCCTCCCACCACATTTTTTTAAAAAAAGGGCCTAAAAGAGAACACTGTCTGTATAGGTCCGGAGCTGGTCCAGACTCTGCTCAATCCTGGTGAACCAGCTCTCGATGCAGTCTGTCCGCTACAGGATGCAAATAAACAATGCCCTTTTGGAGTGGGAGGGTGCACCAGCAGGTGCAGTCAGGGACCCTGACTGCTGGCAGCAGTGCAGGTGATGTGTTGGTCAGGAGTGTGGGGGCTGTGCACTGCTGTGCTGGGTCCTAGTTGGTGGTGGTCATCAAGCAGGAGTAGATTTATCGAGAAAAAAGAAGAATAAAACGACAAATTGTAAACAATGCTCTCAAAAAACACTTCTTCAAAAGCAGGTAGTGGGTGGCACAGCAGCACTACAATGCTGGTCCCGTAGGGACATTGGAATTTGATGTGATTATGATTAGGAGTGTCAGAAGGCCTCTTATTAATTTGTTTACCCACACATGCCTCCCATAAAAAAAGCACTGACTGTCTGCTAGAAAAGAGTTAAGGCCGAATAACACCAGATTAAACAAAAGTGATTTCATTTTTTTCTCTTTTAAAGGCTTTCCTACTAACTAAGCAGGCACATTTAGTGGAAAAATAAAAATTAATGACCTCCCATTTATGAGTAAGGCATTATGCACGATGGAGTAGTAGTTGTTGTGCCAAATTATTCGAGGCATGCTAGCCAGCGCTTAGAGTACTTCGCTACTGTCTGCAGCTGGGGCAGCTGTAGCTGACCATTATCGATCTTTAATTACAATGGCCCTGCTCTTCCCCAAATCCCTTTTGCTGAGTATCTACCCTAAATCCAAAGAGGCAGATGAATCAATATTGGATACGTCACACATCTGATGTATAAAATGGGGATGTATATCCTGTCTGCCTGTCGGTGGGAAAAATGATGCACTGCACTACAGGGTAAGGAATAGGCTATATAGATTGTATTTGCTCATTTGTCACAGAGTCTCCCTTACACCAAACTTGAAATCAAATCAGGCTCTTACTAGATACACTTTACTCACTGGCCTCATACACCATCACAAATTCTTTCCAACAAATTAATTCGCTGGGCAATAAAGAAAGACTTAAGGCATAGGGCTTAGGCAGGTAGGTAGAGCTTTTGCTAGAGAAGAACAGAGAGGCATCACTGATCATCGATTCATTGTGTTCCCAAGCTTTGGCTTATCCAGTTACTGTATAGATGTTGAGAATGACCAAGCCTAAATGAAATACTTACCATATGAATCAACACCCAATGCAATGCCACCCCATTTGGGTTACATCATACACATCCATCCATCCAACATATCCCCATGTCCTGGATGACTCCAGCACTGTTTCCAAAGTCAGATCTTCACTACCACATCAAATGGCTCACCACTCAGAGTTAAACAAACACAACTGTAGTCATACATCACAAATTATCCATCAACACCAACAAGGTACAAAAGTAATGGCAGAACCAATATGTAGCAGAACAGTAAAATGAACGTTATTGACAAAACTCCAAAAATGGAGTAAAGGCCAGTGGCCAGTCCATGAAAACATGTGCTTAGCACACTGCAGTGCACATATACTTGTTTCACTAATTACTGCCACAAGAACCTCTACAGGGAGGGGCATGCAATGGGCATTCCAGGCACCTCAATGATCACCCTTGGGTGGGGTGGGGTCAGGTTTAGGATGAGTAGGGTTGGTCTTGGGATGGAATAGCTTCGCTTTGGAAGGGGTGTGTGTCTTCTTGGGTGTGGGTGGGGTATCACTGGGTCCAGGAAGGCTGGTGTCATCAGGAAACCCTTGGATATGGGAAGAGATGGGCTGGGTTGTGGGCAGAGTCCCTTTGGGTTTGGGAGGGGGGATTTCACAGGGTTAAGGGCAAAGTCAATCAGGAAACTTTCTTTGAGAAAATGGGTAGGGTGTACAGTAGGGATTAGGGATTGGGAAGTTGAGGAAGTACCTGTGTCTTATGTGGCTCTGTTTGAGTTTGGTGCTGGTGTGTGTGTGACTGAAATAGGTATGTATTTTGTTGGTGTCTGTTGTGGGTGTGTGTGAATGTGGGTGTTTGTGTTTCTTGGTAGGCTGGGATGTGATGGTGTGGTGGGGTGGTGGCTGTGAACTGCGGACAGCAGACCACCATGTCCGTGACTGCTTTTTAATAAAGCAGGTGTTTTTTTTTTTAATGCAGCCCGTTTTCCTTAAAGGAAAACGAGATGCATTACAAAATTGAAAAATTAAACGTTTTCGTTTAATTTTTTCAGAGAAGGCAGTGGTCCATATGACCACTGCCTGCTCTGAAAAAATGTTTACAGTGCCAAGGGTGCAAAATGCGATTGGTTTGCGAACGCGTTCGTGGTCACAAACCAATCCTGCATTGCACTGCAGCTCGCAATTAGGAAGGGAACACCCCTTCCTAATTGTGACTCGCAAACCCATTTTGCGATTCGGTAACCAGGTTACCGAATTGCAAAACGAGGTTTGTGCATTGCAAAGTGCTTTTTGCACGTCGCAAACAGCAAAATTAGCTGTATGCAACGTGCAAACTGCTTGCTACATCTGGCCCCAAGGGATTTAATGATGGTACTAACATGAAATTGCTATTTTGCACATTCATTTATTGTGATGGTATAAACTCTTCTATATGGTGATTTTTGGTATATTCTTTGCGTGTAGCTTGGGACTTCAATATATTTTACAACGGTTTATCTGTAACTAGTGTAAATTCACCTCCGAATCTAATCATGACACGTATAATTTATAAAATTGCAAGGGATTTGCACTTGATCTGAAATTGCTGTTTGCGCACATCGTTGCAATGAAATGTACTGCTGTGTATGAGTATTTTAACTTACACTGTATTTTTAAATTCTTTAATGGATTGTAAAAAAATGAATAAAGATTCTTTTGAATTTGAGAGGTGGCATACATGTATATTTGGGAACGTATGGTATAGCCTGCTAGGTTGAGTTACAGAAACATAGCCTCCTGGTTGCTATAGGCAGGCCACTTGCTGGCCCCTAACACTACACAAATACAAAATTCCCAGGGGTGCATCATTTGATAGATGGCACACAGATATCTATGGGCAAGTGCAGAGTGGCCTGTTGGTTTGAGTTACAGAAATAGGGCCTCTTGGCAGTTGTAGGCATGTAACTTGTTGGCTCCCAACACACTCACAAACAGGACAAAAATGGGGGTATCTATGCTAGAAAGAGGCTACTTTCTCACAAGGGCCTCCTGATAGTTGTGGGCATGTCATTTGCTGGCTCCCAACACCACACAAATGCTAAACTCCCAAGGGAGGGCACATCATTTGAGAGGTTGCACACAGGTGTATCTGGGCAAGTGCAGAATGGCCTACTGGGTTGAGTTACAGAAACAGGGCCCCCTGGTAGCTGTAGACATGTCACTTGCTGGCTCCCAACACTACACAAATGCTAAACTCCCAGGGGAGGGTACATCATTTGAAAGATGGCACACAGGGTATCTAGGCAAGTGCAGTATGGCCTGTTGCTTTGAGTTACAGAAACAAAGCCTCCTAGTAGTTGTAAGCATGTCACTTGCTGGCTCCCAACACTGTACAAATGCTAAACTCCCAGAGGAGAGTACATCATTTGAAAAATGGCAGACAGGGCTCATAGACAAGTGCAGTATGACCTGCTGGTTTGAGTTACAGAAACAGGGTCTCCTGGTAGTTGTGGGCATGACACTTGGTGACTCCCCACACTACACAAATCTTTAACTCCCAGGGATGGGATTGAAAGATGGCACATGTGTATTTGGCAAACCACAGTATGGCCTGTTGGTTTGAGGAACAGGAACACAGCATCCTGGTAATTGTAGTCATGTCACTCTCTCAACTGCCCAACTATTGAGAAATGTTTATTCTTACAAACCTGTTGCCACACTGCAGGTAGGCGGGACCATACATTTACATGTTGGCACATACCATGGGTCCTGGGATGATTTTTTGATGTTGAAACAGTTATAGGCCCCATTCCAACAAATGGCATATAATGGTGATTGATGCATGTGATGAAGCGAAGGACAGTACACATTGGCAATCTACATCTCTAATACTTTGGGAATGCATGTTGGGAAAGTAGCATACAGGAAAAGTGAGGATTTATGACAGTTTTTGTGGTGTGACTTAGCAGACTCTGCTCCCTCAGCCATTCCCATCAAGCCCTCAGGGTGTAGTATGGCAAATACCTTCTCCTCCCAGGGCACTTGGAGGACCGTTACTAGTCTTCAGGGACTCCAGGTGTTACCCAGAGGCCAGGGAATGAACCTTCCAACTTAGATCATTACACCTATTACTTATATCCTCCGTTGTGCCCAGGGTGGTGCCTATAGCATTCACTCTGTTGACGATCCTTCACTACATGAGCATTTTCTTACTGAAAGAAGTATGCTGGACTTGGGCTCCAAACAATTGTGGCTCTGCTCTTATGATTTTATCCACCATGACTCTCAACTCATCTTCAGAAAACGGGTATTTTTAGGAAGTGACATGGATCTAAATTAAAGTGGATGACAGAGACTCACTTTACAGGGAAAGTGAAATAAAGAGTAAATGGAAAAGTGCATGCAAGGTGTGAAATAGGATGGTGAAAAAGGGGTGGCTAATCTATCTGTGGTATACAGTAGTAGCCTCTGGTGTCTGGCTTGTTGTGCTGCAATGGAGAGCTAAAGGATCATGGCTTGGGAAGGGGTGTGTTTTATAGTGTGATATGCAGGCGTGTCCACTGGGCCAAAGTATGTTAGCTGTATTGTTTTTCAATCCATCTAATGGGCACTTGTCTGTTGCTTAGCTGAATGCGTACTGTGGCAGTCGACTGCTGTCAGCTAACCACCATAAGGTGACGTCCACTGTGCTTTTGTAATGCACTTGGTGGTTCCCCAAGGCCACGATGGCATTGGAATGTGCAGCTGCAAGATTGCAGACTTCCGCATAGCTGGCGGGGAGCCATTTGTCTTGGTGTTCGGGCGGTTCAGCCTGCATACATCATAATACGGAGCTCTGGAGACCACCGGTCCAGCGGTCTTCTTGGGACTGTAAATATAGCAGTCTGGCTGTCCATCCGCCAAACTCATAATCGGGCTCTTAGTTTTCTTTATAGTTGTTTTTATCGGTTTGTGTTTCTTTAGGTTGAACTGTTTTTATAACTTATTACCTTTTGTGGTGGAAGCTGAATAGTGTTTCACTCTTAATATTTGATATATCTTTCTGTTTTTATGTGTTATTCTGGATATATTTTTATGTTTATTATATTTATCGATGTTTCTTTTTGATATGACATTATTTGTATTAAGTATTTATTATTATTATTTATTGCATGTATTGTAATGTTATCTAACTGTAATTTATGTGTATTTATTTTATCTGTTTAGAGTTCATTTCAATGTTATAACATTGAAATAATGTGGTTAGATGATTTATAAAGTTATGTTGATTTAAATTGTATTTGTTGCTAAAAGTAAAATGGATGTAATCAAAGATTTTGCTTTTAATGTTATTAGTGTAGTTGATTTTGTGTATTTCAATATTCTGACATTTTATAGAGTTATTTAAAGGTAACAATATTTTTGTTTCCAATGCTTGTGGTTTCTATATTAGTAGAAATAAATGTTTTAATAGTGATATTTTGGTCATTGATATCTGTGTTGTGTTAATTAAGTATAGGATGGCAATAGTTTGGTGAACCATATTTTTTGCCATATGTTTATGAATCAATATTGTTTTCAATGATATTATGTCATTGATCAACTGAGATTCCAAACCAAGAAGCAAATGGCAGTGTAATATGAGGTTACTCACCAAAAAGCCATACGTCACTGAAATCTTCAGCAACCAAATGATAAGCAAGAGGTGGCTGGCAGAAAATGAAGCTGTGGTTGGTTTTTCCAAGAAAGGCATTTGTGAAGCGGACCTTGTAACCCAGAAAACCTACTGGTTGATGGACTGTCTGCACTGTCTGTTGCAGAAAATGTGTGCTGTTCAGTGAGGAGGCAGAAGTGCCACATGAGTGCAATCATTGGTACCTAGGACACAAGGGAAATGGGCAAAGGCATAGCATTTCCTTTCTACCCATTGCCTTTCCACCAATGACTGTGGCATTGCTGTAAACTGATGTCCTCATCTGTTGATACATTTCAGGACCTATTGTAAGCATTGTGACATGTCTGCCTGTGACACCTTTATCAGAGGAGACCCTCTGGAAAGGTCACATTGCCATAAAGTGAAATGCAGCTATCGTTTTCATATAGTTTGGGATAGCCTGGGAACAGACTTTAGGTGCATCCAGTCAAGAACCAGGAGAGAAGTGGTATCTAGAAATAACAAAGATGTTGATCCTTTACTTGCAAACCTTCTCTATCCTTCTTCACAAATTATTCCTCCTTAAAACAAGGGACAAACCCACAAACAAAGTCTATGACTTAGTTAGGACAGGAAAATAGGTGTGCTGTGTCTGTTACTTTAAAATGTGAAAAGCCTGGCTGTGATTGGTTGTTGTAATGTGCTTCTGCTGGCTACAGGTGGTGGAGTTCACAACAATCACTCATTTTAAATCCTGGTGGGTTACAAGTGTTGAAGGCATTTTGTGTATATTTCCAGTATTTATTCATACGCTTTCCATGAAGTAACATTTTAGATAAAACTCAATTGTTAAACTTAAAATAAAAGAAAATGGTCAGTTAAAAAGTGTTTTGAAGCGATGTATGCATTTAATTGGAAAAATAAAATTATAATTAATTCTTATTTTTGTATTTTATGTTCTATATAGTTTATGGCATTATAATAAAAACATTAATTTAAAAGTCAGTATATTTTTCATTCATTTGAATATAATTCTAATTTAACATTATTTGTTATGTTGTTTTTTTTAATGTCCCCACCTCCATTATTTTCTAGAGAAGTGGTCTCCAGTACCAGTGTTTGCCTATGTGGGTTATATGACTTACTGCTAATTTTGGTTTGGGCAGTACTAACTTTAGAAATGCAGTTTGGGACTATCAACGGGCTTACTCTTTTGTGGGTATGTGACTGTTCTCTAAACTGCTCCCAGACCCTTCCTAAACTCCTTGTTACTCTGCCCAATTCCCCTACCCTTTAGAAGTAAATCTGGACCTTTTTTTCAACTACTTCATCTAGTCCCACCCACATTTACTACTGAAACATATACTTATGTGCAAAGAGACTCTGCATTTCAGGTGGAGAAGTCCACACATAAAAACAAAGGGCGGGGGAGGTGCAAGCTCCACATGTAGTTTGTAAATTAGAATTTGTAGAGTGTTTTGTAGTACTACAAAATATACTACAAAGTGCAGTTTGTGAGTCAGGTCCAAAGTAATTTACCCCTACCGAGATCTTGTGGCCCACAAGGTAGGGTGCCTGGTAGTTAAAAGTGGAACATGTATGAATTTAATGGTAGCATGTTCCTAGTGACCAGCCTCCAAAAGTTTTTTTCTTCAATAGGGTGGTATCTGGATCTATTACGAAAAAGCTAAAATACAATTAATGTGTGTAGACGGGTCTCGTCGACCTCGTCTTCCGACTCTGCGGACTGGCGCCTTTCGCGCACCTCGTCCGGATCCCTGGGGCGTTTCCATGGAAACGCACAAACGCCACGGGAATCGCCGACACCGGATTTCCGCATGTCGGAGTTAAAACGGACGAAGGACTTCAAGGAAGAGGAGGAGTTCCCTGGAGAGAGGAATCTACCGTTGAACGAAGGGAGAAGGCCGCAAGAGGAAGACGCTGAATCCGGAGCAGAGGAGAAGATGGCAAGCCGGAACCATGACGAACCAGGAAATCAGGATACAGACAAAAGCAGGCTCCGCCACGACCCCGGAGGGTCGTGGCTTCACAAGGTACGGTCCTTGCTATGGGGGCGGCGGCACTCAGTAGCTAATATTAAGAACAGGGGGGGTAGTAGAAAAGAGGAGAGGGTGGGGTTTGAGACGGGGGGGTCACAGGGGACAGAACCACTGAGGACGAGATCCTGGGCTAAGCACTAAAAGCACCTTGACACAAATGCCTCAGAGAAACCCCCACCACTCCCTCACTATCCGGTCTACTCCTATACCTGTTCACCGTAACACACCACTCTCTTTTTCCTTCCCCCTGCTCGTTCCCCCACAAAGCCACTTACCTTTTTGTTTGCTCCTGTGTTCTTGTTTTTCCGGTCCCACTGGAGGAAGAGACACCATCCAATAATCCGCAAGGCACCTAAAGGAGAAGAAAAGACAGAGACATTAAGACAAGGAGAACCTATGTGGAACTGTTCCTAACAGACATTTTTGTTGCTACCTTATACGAACATTCTTTTCCACTTTGTCTTCCTGAAAACAATTAAAAACCCTTTCTTTTCACACATATATACGGCCCAGAGTCCTTTGTACCGCCAAGCCTACCACAGTGGTGTCAGAAGTGGGATTAAGTTCCCTGGCGGTACATATAGGCAGACAAAATGGGGAGAAGCCCACACTGGGGATATGGTCAAACAATTGGCTGAGGGCCGGCGCCACCTCCAACTGGTATGGGAGGCCCATCAAAGAGAGGCAAAAGAAGATCGTGAGGCTCTTCAAACAGCACTGAAAAGTCAAGCCACCATTATGGCAGGTAACCAGCTGGTATATGAGACTGCGCTCCAGAAACTAACTGACACCATTGAAGCCAGCAAAGTCCACCCTAACGTTCCCAGCTCAATACTACAAAAGTTCCAGGAAGGAGAAGATCCTGACTCCTTCTTCACAAACTTTGAACGTGTGGTCTCTTCGGCTCAATGGCCTGAAGAACGGTGGAGCCAGTATATCGCACCCCTCCTGACAGGTATCCTTCAAACAGCCTATCAGGCTGTGAATCCCGGTGGCACTACCCCGTATAAGGATATTAAGAAAAGTATTCTAGAAAGGGTAGGCCACGATACCGAGTATTATAGGATGAAATTTAGGAAAGTGAAATGGGGACAGAGCGAGGATCCCCGTACTTTTTATTTTAGGGTTAAGGATTTAGGTCTGAAATGGCTGGGCCCGTTAGGGACAGACGAGAAGACGTCATTAAAGTAGTTATCCTGGAACAATACCTAGACTCTCTTCCCAGTAGTACCAGGAATTGGATTCGGCAGCATCCCAAGATAGACACAGAACTGGCAGTCGATCTGGCATGCGCCTATCACCGGTCTGTGGATATTAAGACTTTAGGCCCCAGGAACCCAAGCAAACCGGCCATAGGGCCCCTCAAATTTCCTCCCAGATGGACTCCCGATGACCCAGGATATCCTAGAGCCGGAGAATCCAGCCCCATGCAACAACCGCAATGCTTTAGTTGCGGAGAATGGGGCCACATTGCAAGAGGATGTCCCAGGAAAAACGAAGGGGTAGAACCTATGGAAATAGGGGTCACCCGGGGTAGAGTGTTGTGTATTGGAAAAGGGAATTGTACGTACAAACAGACCATAAAGGTAAATGGAACATAAATAGAGGCCTTGATTGACTCAGGTTGTAGTCAATCAGTTATCTGCAGAGATTTAGTAAGTCAAGTAAGCCTGACCCCGAGCCAGTGGGTTCCTATATGTTGCATCAACAGGGATAAAGCAAACTACCCCCTAGAACTGGTCAGAATAGAATGGGGGGAGTATCACGATTTCCTTCCCATAGGGATTATGGACAAATTAATAGAAGATTTTGTCATCGGTACAGATTATTCTCGGTTCACTGATCTCTTAGACCAAACAAGAAAACCTGAACAACAGAAACGAAAGTACTCAACAGGCCGACCTGAGAATTCCTCAGAGAGACTGGTAGCCAGTATTGACAACGTCTCCGTCTCTTTCAGAACGAGCCAGCAGGAGGACCCTACCCTCGTACATGCATGGAAGAATGCCAAAACGGAATCTACCTGGGAGGTGGGTCCCTATTTCCTAATTCACAAAAACCTGCTGTATAGGGTCACTATGACCTCAAACGGAGAAAAGAAACAACTAGTGGTACCAGAGGTCTACAGGACTCAGGTCCTATTTTTGGGCCATAACCAACCAGGGGGTGGACATTACGGCCGAGAAAAAACTGAAGAATACTTATTGAGACGCTTCTATTGGCCTGGAGTTTATGCCCAGATCAGAAAATACTGTACACAATGTCCTAGGTGTCAGTTAGTAGACCCAGGAGCCTTGAGGAAGGCCCCTTTACAACCTCTACCTATTATAGACACTCCATTTAGACACGTAGGTATGGATCTGGTCGGCCCTCTCTTACCATCATCTAAAGGGCACACTTATATACTCGTCTTGGTTGACTACGCTACCAGATATCCCGAGGCCATCCCTCTTACCAGTATAACCACAAAATCAGTCACCCAAGCCATGAAAAATTTTTTCTCCCGAGTAGGTTTTCCTCAAGAGATCCTAACTGATCAGGGGACTCCTTTTGTATCGGCCCTTATGAAACAGATATGTAAAACACTAGGGATTACTCAGGTAAAAACCGCAGTATACCATCCTCAAACGGACGGTTTAGTGGAACGATATAACCGCACCATTAAAACCTCACTGAGAAAAAAAGTAGATGACTCCGGAAAAGACTGGGACCAGAAACTGCCTCTGGTTCTCTATGCTATCCGGACTCATGAACAATCTTCCACTGGACATAGTCCTTTCGAACTGGTATTTGGAAGACAACCCCGTAACTTACTTGACATGGCAGCCGAAATGTGGGAAGAAGAGGGTAGTGAAGAAAAACCCCTACTCGAGTATATCCATAAGTTAAAATCACATTTGCAGACTGTTTGGGAAGATGTACGAAAGCATTTAGAGAAGGCACAAGAAAATCAAAAAGCATATTACGATCAGGGTACCAAACTACGGGTTTTTCAACCTAACGACCAGGTTCTAATAATGCGACCCACTTCAGAACATAAACTCTTTGCTAAATGGCAAGGACCCTACCACGTATTAAAAGCAGTTTCTCCCGTCACCTATCTTATTGAAATTAATACACACCCAAAAAGGACTCAAATCTATCATATTAATCTGCAAAAAAAATGAGAAACAGCTGAAAACACTCCTAGCCTCTCTGCTACTGGGTTCCTAATAACACCGAACACTGGGTTAGGCCTGTACCTTTATCCCACCACAAGCATAGAACAGGGGGTAAGTCCCTGCATAAACAACTCTCTTTCCAGAATAGAAAAAAGTCAGTTATCCACATTGTTACAACAATATTCCAATTTTTTTTCAGAGACTCCCGGCCGGACTTCTCTGATTCAACACCATATTAGCACACTGGAGGGCCAAACCATTCGCCTACGGCCCTACCGGATTCCCGAAGCACGGAAGCATATCATTGAGGAAGAAATAGCGAAAATGTTAGCCCTAAAGGTTATTGAACCGTCCACCAGCCCTTGGTGCTCCCCGGTTGTTCTCATTCCAAAACCGGATGGGTCTATCCGGTTTTGCATCGACTTCCGGAGGTTAAACGACATATCCCTTTTTGACACATATCCTATCCCACGAGTGGACGAGGTGCTGGAGAAAATAGGAAATGCCCGCTATATGTCCACTCTAGACCTAATGAAAGGCTATTGGCAGATCCCCCAGGCCCCTTCAGACAAAGAGAAGACAGCCTTTGCAACCCAGTCTGGTCTTTATCATTTCACTGTCCTTCCCTTTGGCCTTCAAGAAGCACCTGCTACCTTTCAACGCTTGATGGACCGGCTCTTAAAACCATTCCAAGCGTTCACGGCAGCATACCTGGATGATATCGTAATTTTTAGCAACTCATGGACTGAACACTTACATCATCTCGACCAAGTATTCTGCACTTTAGCCGGGGCCGGCCTTAAGGCCAATCCAAAAAAATGCGTTTTAGGTCAAACACAAATTGCTTATCACGGTTACCTTATTGGTAACGGGGTCCTACGACCCCAAAAAGATAAAGTTGAGGCCATCTTACAAGTACCTGTGCCCAAAACCAAGAAAGAACTTTGTTCCTTTTTAGGGTTGGTAGGATACTACCGCAGATTCATTCCTCAATATTCCACAATTGCAGCTCCCTTAACCGACCTTCTTAAAAAGCACTACCCCACCAGACTACCCCTTTTTACTGACTCTCAGCTTGAGGGGTTTCATATGCTTAAACGATTCCTTACGACGGAACCGGTGTTGCAGTGTCCGAATTTTTCCAAACCCTTCCACCTGAACACCGACGCTTCCAACGTCGGTCTCGGAGCCGTTCTCTCTCAGCCCGACGAGATGGGTCACGAACATCCTATTGTTTTCATTAGCAGAAAGCTTCTTCCCAGAGAGTGTCACTATCCTGCTATCGAGAAGGAATGCCTAGCGATTAAATGGGCCATAGAATGTTTGCAGTATTATCTCTTGGGCAGGCCTTTTGTCCTCTTCACCGATCATGCCCCATTGACGTGGTTGGCCTCACATAAGGACACTAATTCGAGAGTCTTGCGTTGGTTTCTTGAGCTCCAGCCTTTTACCTTTCAGGTCCGCCACATATCTGGATCCCAACAATGCCCTGACGATTTTCTATCCCGGTGTCCCGACTCTGCTGTCCTCTACCAGTCCCGATCATGGGATGGGGAGTATAGACGGGTCTCGTCGACCTCGTCTTCCGACTCTGCGGACTGGCGCCTTTCGCGCGCCTCGTCCGGATCCCTGGGGCGTTTCCATGGAAACGCACGAACGCCACGAGAATTGCCGACACCGGATTTCCGCGTGTCGGAGTTAAAACGGACGAAGGACTTCAAGGAAGAGGAGGAGTTCCCTGGAGAGAGGAATCTACTGCCGAACGAACGGAGAACGCCGCAAGAGGAAGACGCTGAATACGGAGCAGAGGAGAAGACGGCAAGCCGGAACCACGACGAACCAGGAAATCAGGATACAGACGACAGCAGGCTCCGCCACGACCCCGGAGGGTTGTGGCTTCACAAGGTACGGTCCTTGCTACGGGGCGGCGGCACTCAGTAGCTAATATTAAGAACAGGGGGGGGTAGTGGAAAAGAGGAGAGGGTTGGGTTTGAGGGGGGGTCACAGGGGACAGAACCACGGAGGACGAGATCCTGGGCTGAGCACTAAAAGCAGCTTGACACAAATGCCTCAGAGAAATCCCCACCACTCCCTCACTATCCGGTCTACTCCTATACCTGTTCACCCGTAACACACCACTCTCTTTTTCCTTCCCCCCTGCAGGTTCCACTACTAAACAGCACCAGAGCCCCACAAAGCCACTTACCTTTTTGTTTGCTCCTGTGTTCTTGTTTTTCTGGTCCCACTGGAGGAAGAGACGCCATCCAATAATCCGCAAGGCACCTAAAGGAGAAGAAAAGACAGAGACATTAAGACAAGGAGAACCTATGTGGAACTGTTCCTAACAGACATTTTTGTTTCTACCTTATACGAACATTCTTTTCCACTTCGTCTTCCTAAAAACAATTAAAAACCCTTTCTTTTCACACATATATACGGCCTAGAGTCCTTTGTACCGCCAAGCCTACCACGATGTGTTAATCCCTTATTTAAGTTACAGAGATAGCTCAGCTGTTGTTTTCTATATGTATTACAAATCTAATTCAATGGTGTATTTTCATATTTTTATGTATATGTAGGAATACTAGCATTTTGAAAGTTATACTTTTGCAGCTTGAGATGCTGTTGGCATCTGCTGTCATGTGTTTTAGACTACAAGTGCTATCCTGGGGTGCTGGGAGCCTCATAAGTGGATAAGAGAAACTACCCAGAAAATATTTCAACTGCCAAGACCTGCAGAGCTTCATCTGAACCTTGTGACAAAGGTGTTGGATTTTGATGCAACTTTTTTTGAAAGAGGATCTGGCTTTTCCCTTGAAGAATTGTGAGCTATACAAAAAAGACTAACTTTGACTGTGGAAACCTTGAGTTGGCAAGGGCAAGAAATGCATACTCCCAATGTGAGGCTTTTATCAGCCATAAAATTCAAATTCCTCCTTCTCTGCGCTTTTGCAGCCAACACCAATGGCTTCAGTGAGACCTTGTAAAGCAGCTATTAAGCTTTGAGAGGATTTCGGCAGATACTATCTTCAAACTTGCCCGTATGAGAGATTTTGACTTCCGTGGCAAGACTAAGGGCCTGATTTAAGTCTTGACAGTCTTACCACTAATCCGCACTGGCAACGGACCCGAAAAGACCATCAAGTCAACAATCTTCACAGAGGGAGAGTTGTCTGTCATGGTGAATGGAATCAATAGAGTAGAGCCACAATTGCTTGGAGCACCAGTACAAAATATAACCATATCTCAGAAAGGGCAAATATGGTCCCAAATAGTGGGCAGAGTGAATGCTGTATCGAACAATCTGTGCACATAGGAAACTATCAGGAAGAGGTGAAATGGCCTGCAGGGGGGAGTCAGTTATCTGACCTCCATGCGTCACCTGGAGGCCCAGAGTACTGGTGGTGGTTCTCCCAGCCCCACTTTACAACTCTTTCAATGGAACTAGAATGTCTTGCAGATCCTACATCCTGAAAGCTTGACAGTAATCCCTGGTGTGGTGGAGAGTGGTAAGTTGAACCTAGCACTGTCTCACTAATCACAAATGGAGATTTTGCTCTTAAGTTAGCTGTTCAAAAAGTTGCAAGACCTTTATCGAACATATATATATAAACTTGATTCACCAAATATAACTTATTTTACCAAACTTACTAGCATCATGGTTGTATCTCTCTTTTTAACTACGCTCAAAACATTTTTTCAGAATGAATGTTGTTCTCAAGGGATCATCCCTTGCATTTGCCTAGTTCCTTGCTTTATTTCAATGTATGTTATTGCACTTAAAGAAACAGGTTCCAAACTCCACCTATTTACACATAAAGGAATAGTGATAGTAAGTTCTTTGTTTACCTGTTTACCTCATTCACATATGTTTGTATATATTTTTAATGTGTGTTCATTTTCATTGGACATATTTAAATAGGTCTGTTTAGCTTACATTTTAAGAAGTATTGTCAATGGTGTTTACAAATACTACAAGTAACATGGGCCCTCATTCTGACCGCGGCGGTCACCGCCGCGACCGACCGCCACTTCCCCACTCCGACAGCCACGGCGGTCATGACCGACGGGCTGGAGTCTGCGCACTCCGGTCCGGCGGTCGACCCAAGACCGCCAACGGTATCATGACCCTGCTTACCGCCGCGGTTTCTGGCGGTCGGGACCCGCCATGCGAACCATGGCGGTAGGCACTATCGGGGCCAGGGAATTCCTTCCCTGACACTGATAGGGGTCTCCCCCACCCCCCACTGCCCCCCCGAGTCCTCCCCCCACACCCTCCACCCCCCTGCCACCCCCCAGAGGTGGTACGAACCCCCTCCCCACCCCCACCCCGACATGCACATACACGCACCCCGACATGCACACACCCCCAACATGCACATATACACACCCCCTACACACACACATACACAACGGGGACACATACCCGCACACATACATGCCGACATGCGCACCCGCCGAACTACACACATTGCCCATAGGCACAGCAGCACTCCCCGCCCGCATGCACGCACTCACACACCCCCTCTACACACTCACACGCACACCCCCATGCACGCACACATCACACAACACCCCCCCACCCCCTCCCCTCACGGACGATCAACTTACCTTGTGCGTTGGTCCTCCGGGAGGTGACAGGAGCCATGGGGAGGTGACCGCCAACAGAAGACCGCCAACAGAAGACCGCCACACAGAAATGTGGGTCGTAATTCTGTGGGCGGTGTTCTGCTGGCGTGGCGGTGGAGGTTGACCAGTCTCCACTTTCCCGCCGACCGCCAGTGTGGCTGCTGGCGGTTTTCCGGCGGAACGCTCCCAGCGGTCAGAATGCGCACAGCGGCATACCGCCGCGGTCGGCGGACTTCACCGCGGCGGTAACTCGGCGGTCTTGCAAAAAGACCGCCAAGGTCAGAATGACCCCCATGATGTCCTTTTTAGTCTCTGGAGAACAGTAATGCAGTGTGATCTTGCTCAACCTCCCTTTTCTTCCATACATGCACATATGTCAAAGTGTCATGCATTTGTCATTAACCATTTCATGCTATGTAGCAAAACGCCATTTGCTGTGTTGACCTAGTATGTTGTCACCTTCTTTTTACTCCATTGAATTGATGTAATGGCTTAGATAATTCATAGTCTGTTGAATCAAAGAGTTCCAATCATGTTCTGTGGCATGCTGAATATAAGTAGTATTGTTACTTTGCACTGTTCATATGATGACCAAAGGTGGTTATGCTATTATGCTAAACTGCAGTTTGTCTGATGGTTTTTAGCCTAGTAGGCCTTGGAATGGTCTAGTACTGTAATCTACTCACCAGTCTGTTGAGTTAAATGTCTGATACATGTAATGTACACTTCAGAAATTACGTTTTGCACTTCAGGACATCTCTACAACACCATCACTGGAGCTTACATCTGTGTAAATCAGCCTGCACGTGTTAAACATTGAAAATTACACAAAGGGCTAATCATTCTATTATTCTGATTTTACTTTTTTAGGTTGTCCCTTCTGGAGCTAAAGACACATATGAGGACAAACCAGATTCTAATATCATATTGTCTGCATTTGAATCAGATGCAAAACTCTGGGCCAGAGTACCACCATCTGCTACTCAAGACACCTCCATTCCATACCAGGATCAAGTCTTCAGCGAGGACTCCACTCTTGTATGTCTGGATGATTGGGAGCAGCCTGGGCCATCTGGTCTGTCTGGGCAGACAGCTCCAGTGAGTCACACTTGGTCCACACCTACAGTTCCCACACCAGCTGCAACCACATTTCATGGATACCTCCGCTTCCTGTCTCCAGACTAATTTTACACCAATCATGTGCCCCTCAGCCCTGGCTGCTGTTGAGACAACACCAACACTGCCTCCAGTTGTGCCAGGACCGAGTAGAATGGGGCACACTGCCTCCATGGCATAGGGTAGTGGGGTAGGCATTGTGAGAGGAAATCTGTGAGCCAGCAAAGTGAGGTCACTGGCATCATTGTTAGCCAGATCACTATTGACTGAGTCTTGGGAGCAGTACAAGATTCTAAAAAACTTTGGGGAAAGTTCTTCCATCTTTCCTACATTCAGACCTTCCAAACATGTTGGACGAACATCGTTACTAACTTAACAAGGGAAATATCTAGAGTCACTTATTCAGAGGAGGAACCACAGGGTTGCTGTAAAAGAACCCTCACTCATCAACCTGGCTTCATCTTCGGGTTCCCACCCTGGGAGCCGAATACCCTCAGGGTGTACTTCAATGCCAGATTTACTTAGGAGATGTTTTTTTAAGGTGTGTGAGGTGCTAGTGATTTAGAATTATCTCCAGGGCTGCCACCCAATATGTTTTTTTATTTAATGGTGACCTTGGATAAGTTTAAAAACATTGGGGATATTTCTTAGGGACTTCTGTGTACCTCCTATATCAATTTTTGTGTGGTCAACATGTTTCAGCCATCTTCCCTGTGCCCATCGGGGTCAACATGGCTTCCTTCAGGACTGTATTATATAATGCGCATGCACCCTAAGGCATGTGCTGTAAGTGTCTTTTCACTTACTTCCTTGTGTCAAAGTAGCTCCTCTTGCATCTATACCTGGTGGCGAGAAAAACATTTGAACACGCAATAATAGAGACAGTGTTAATAATGTTCGCACATTCTTATTGAATATTAGCGTAAGCCCCTGGCGGGTGCAAGAACAGGTCCACACCAGTTCCATGCACGCTGGAACTTCCAGCTAGACTTTTTTAGTTAGCCACCTCATGCCTTTCCCATTGAAGGCTACTATAAACATTGTGCCCTCCAGTGTGATGGTGACAGTATGTGATCGCTGTATTCTACTTCTTTGTGAATGAAGGATTCTGGAATTGCTTAACTTAAAATGAGCATAGAGGATTCCTGAGTTTAGCATAAAGAATTATTTGTGACCCACATCTTGTGCCATATTTTCTGGCAACATGGTGGCACCAAGGGGTTGGACCCTATTGTCAAACAGGTATCAATGTGAAACTAAGTGGAGAGTAATGACAACAGAGCATGGTTTAGAGTAAATAACCCCATTTACTTCTTTGTAAGATCGGAAATCACATCCCTTTCTGTTCCCACTCACTTCAGCAAGGTGCCTCACGCTCTTGTAAACCTTCAGTGTCTCCTAGGGCCCTGTATCTTAATGCGGTTATGTGGAGTTCCATATTAGGTACACCCTTTCCTCATTGTGGTGGCCAGTCAGTGGAGAGCTAGACTAGGCTCTCATTAGCTTAATTCACTTGGGCCATCTTGTTTTCCTTATTACCCATTCCTCCCCGAGGACACTCAAAGCCACAGGCTATTGGTTGGTCCGGGGCCATGCTATGAGTGATACATGTTGGATACCATGTCTGTGCTTGGAAATCAAAGCATTCTCCTATTGGCTTAATACCGACATGTTGTCCCACTTTTCACTGGTCCAAACACAGTTACCTGGTTGTGCAGTCTGGGGTCTCGGGGGGTGCTATGAGCTATGCTCACTAGTTGCTGTGTTCCTGCCTGGAAGAGTTTGTCATTTTCTATTGGCTTCGCCCAAACATGTTGTCCTCAATAGTCACTTGTTCAGACACCGTATCCTGGTTACCTTGTCCATGCGCAGAAGGTTTTAATACTACTGTTTTGTTTTGGATATATTGTCCTCAAATTAGTTCAGAGTGTTTCATTCCTTTCTCACTCACAAGGTGTAGCGTTCCAGTTCTGTTTAATTGGGTGATGACATACCCCCTCTTCTCAGTTGTATTATGTGTTGTTGACTTGATCTTTTGCTCAGTTTTATTTGTACTTATTGTAATACAACACACAAGGGTTCATATTTATACTTTTTTTGTGCTGCATTTGTGTCATTTTTTTACGCAACTATGGCACAAACTTAACTCCATATTTATATTTTTACGTTAGACATGTCTAACATCAAAATATTGAAGTTTGCCCCATTTATTAGATGTGTGAACCTACATTGCGTCAATGAGATGCAAGGTAGGCGTTCCCATCAAAAATATTGTGCTATCCTCATAGCCCCATATTTATCCCCCTTTGCTAAAATGACGCATGGGTGGGAGGCACCTTTATTTAATGCCTGGGTCAGACCAGGCATTAGGGGACCTATGGACCCATTTCCATGGTCAGACACCACGGAATAGGTCCACATGTGCCTTCCCCAAGACCCAGGAGCACCCCCACCAAAGGGACACCGTAGGATGGGGACCCCAATCCTAGGTAAGTAGGGTAAGTAGAGGTAAGTCATTTAAAAACATTTTTAAAGTGTCATAGGAGCCCCTGAAATGGACCCCTCTACATGGCACTGGGTGCAGTGGTCATGCCCAGGGGACCCTTGTCCCCTGTGCTGGCCATTGGAGTGGTGGGTATGACTCCTATCTTTTATAAGACAGGAGTCATGTGGTATGGATGGTTTTGCATTAAAAAATAATGCTAGGCTGGTTAAAGGCATTTTTTTCACCTCTAACCAGCTGAGTGTCATTTTTTCATGCAAAACCCCCTTCTCCCCTACTGCCACCCCCACCTGACTAACACATTTTTTTTTACGCTAGCCCATCCTTTCCGCCGGCTTGCAGGTTTCCATAAATTAGGCACCAAGCTGGCCCACTGGAATGACGCAAACTGGCACTATACTTTTTGACGCAAAACTGTGTTTGCGCAGTTTTGTGTCAAAAAGTATAAATATGGGCTAAAGTTTTTTAAAGGTGCTCCGTATTCTTAATTTTTGGGGCTTTTGCTAATATTTGCTTACCTAGCCCTCCCATACTGTACAGAAATGTAATATCTTTGTGATTCAGCCCATTCATCACTGATTCGAGATAATTTTTCATTAGGATGGTATTAGTTTATTACCTAAGTCACTGAATAAAACTGTCAAATAGTATCAATAGTATGTCCTCTTTTTTATTCTACCATGGACAATGCATGTAAAGTTTATATTTAATGTTCTCTATCATAGATCCTTATTGATATCTTAACTCTTGATATGTCACTGGTGTTTTCCATTCTTAGTTAATGGTTGTAGTCTCCTCATTCACTTGTGGACTACTGCATTCCATCAAATATTATCAGGTGTCATTATGACCCTGGCGTTGAGTGGTAATGTGGCGGCAGTACAGCCAACAGGCTGGCGGTACATACCGCCACATTATGAGAATGGCTGGTTGGCTGCAGCCAACTCGCCACTTCTCCACTCAGACCGCCATGGCGGTAGGAGCCGCCGGGCTGGAGATATCAATCTCCAGCCTGGCGATCGCTATAGTACCGCCAGCGGCATTTTGAGCCAGCCTACCAGCATGGTTTTTGTGGCGTTGCTTACGCCACGAAAACCATAGCGGTAGGCCCTACCGATGACAAGGAATTCCTTCCCTGTCACTGGTAGGAGGCTCACCCACTCCCAGACACTCCCCAGATGCCCCCAACCCCCTCCATCCTTTCTCCCCCACCTTCTGATCCCCACCCCCCATACACGCACACACCCGCAGACACGCACCACGCATACACCTCCTCACTCACACTGGCATACAAGCATACATACACGCATACATCCAGCCATACTCGCACACATTCGTACACACATTCACACTGATCTGCTGACACGCATTCACATCACCATTCTTACAGGTATTCATACACATGCATACACCCACGCTAACAACACCACACACACAGGTGCATTCACGCACACACCCACAAATTCATGCGCACAACCCCACACAAACACAAACAACACCCCCCACCACCCTCCCCTGTCAGAAGCCCAACTTACCTTCTTCCAGGTGGTCTTCCAGCAGGGAACTTAAAGGGGCGCTGCTACCGCCAGCAGCGCATGCCAGCAGAACACCACCAGGCCATATCACAGGTCATGATATGGCTGGCAGAAGTCTACTGGTGTGGCGATGCTGGTGGTAGCAGCGCCACCTTACCACCATCTGCTAGTATGTTCACTGCCGGATTTCCGCTCTTCTTGTGGCAGAAATCTGGCTGTGGGCATAATCCGGCAGACGGATGGTAGCCGCGGCGACAGTCTTTTGGCGGCCGTCACCGCAGCGGTATGCAGTTTTTACCACCAGGGATATAATTAGCTCCTTAGTCTGTTGTTATTGGTGGACATGCTGTAAATCCAGTGTTGTTCCTTTTCAAATAGTAATCTTCCTACATTCCCAGTTAATATTTCTTCTTTTTCTATCACTACCCACTTTATGTCGTTTGTTGTATGTCCGATCCTCAAGAAATGATCCGTCATTTTTTGTTGTGTTTTCCTACACCTGATGTTACTGCGGTGTTCACTTTCCTTAGAGTCATCCCCGCATATCATAGGTTGCATGGCAGGTGATGAGTTAAATTACATTTGTGGAGTCACAGTTGCCATGCCTTGCCTGTTCCAAATTAAGTGACCTTGTTATACTTGTGAGGTGGCACACACTGCAGTTTTCACGTGCATAGTGGCCAATTACTTCTGGTAGGCCCCAGCTGTCGTGGATTTTTTTTCCTGTGGAAGGGGTTCTCTTTTTCAGTTGAATTGAGACCACAATATCCTTAATGCTTCGAGCTTTCCTTGCAGAAAAAAGGAGCTTTTCCCATCTCGATTTCCCAATACGCAGTATCTTCAAATTCTTTTTTATTATTTTCTTCATCTGGTTCGAGACTGTGTTGTATGTTGTTACACATGTCAGTGGGGTGGTTGTCTCTTTTCTATTTGCTGATGCCAATAGGGCTTCCCTATGTTGATTTTTTGCTATTTTGGATGTCTCCTGTAATATAGCCTCAGGATATTTTCTATGTCTTAGTTTTTCTTTCAGTCCATTCACCTGAACCTTGTATATCATGTACTCTTAGGATTACTTCTTAGGGACAGAAACTAGCAAAATGGAAGATTTTCCCTTAATGGTCTTGGGTGGAAACTGTTGTACTTCAATAATGTATTTCAGTCTGTTGGTTTTTGGTATTCCCTTGTCCCCAGTTTCCCATTCTCTGAATAGATGGTCACATTTAGGAAAGTGACCATCCCCATATCCATAGTATGGGTAAATTTTAAGTTGGGGTCCTGTTCATTCATTCACCTTATGAATGGGGTCGCTGTTGTGTTTGTTCCATTCCAAACCACCAAAATATCATTGATGTACCATCTCCAAAATAAAATGTTCATTTTGAAGGGGTTCCAATCATTCAATATAGGGTGTTTTTCGAAGTCAGAGATGTACAGTCCTGCCATGCTCTGGGCAAAAGTACTCCCCATTGAGGTTTCAAATGTCTGTAGATACAGTGCTCCCTTGAACTCAAAGAAGTTTTTGGAGAGCGCAAAGCATGAGCATTCCATGATGAACTGTTTTGGTGTTGTATGATCCCATTCCTCCTCACTTTTAGCCTCTTCTATTGCTCTCAAAGGTCCAGATTTATGGTGGCCTAGCGCCATTTCAATGCACACTATCGTCATTATTTTTACACTAATGTGGCATTGGAAGGGCAAAAACACTGCGCCATATTTACAAAGTGGCGCAATGTTTGCATTGCGCTATTTTGTAACCCCTTTAGCCAAATTATGCATGTGCCAGGCATAAGGTATGCAAGGGGGGGGCATTCCAGCATTAGGGGGGCCATAGAAATTTCACAAAGGAAACTATGAGATTCCTTTGCACCATTTTGATCAGCATTTGTTAACGCCTGCTAAGTGCAGGTGTTAAAAAGAGGCTTCCTTTGTGTTAAATGGGCCTTTGGCTGATTTGCAGGATTAGAGTCAACATTTTTTACAGTAGTCCTGCAAAGCGCCAGACTAGCATAAAAAATGATTACGCTAGTCCCCCTGACTATCGCTATGATGCACCGTATTTTAAATGCAGCACACATGGTGGTGTTAGGGAGGTACAAAGGGATGCAAGAGAAGTGACGCTGCACTAGGTGCAGCAGCACTTTTCATAAATCTGGGCCAAAGTGTCTTCTTGCGTAAGACTTGTGTACAGGCTCTCCATATCCAGGCTCAGTAGTATGTTATTGTCAGGATCATGCTTCATCTCTTGTGTAAGCATCAGTAGTTACTTTGTATCCTTTAGGAATGCTGGGGTCCTCTGCACCAAGGGTTTTAAGTGAAATGGCAAAATCGAGATAGGGTTTCCAACAGGGAGCCTATTCTTGACTCCATGGGGCAACCTGTGAAGGAAGTCTGTTCTTGTGTAATTTAGGGAGAGTGTAAACATATGGAATTTTGGATCTATTATTACCAGGAACTCTGCCTCTTTTTTGGAAATCCATTTCCTGCTCTCCGCATATTCCACAAGGCTCTTTATTGCTGCTTTTAGATCCTTCATTAGGTCTACACTTAGGACCTCATACATCTTTTTATCGTTCAGAAGGTGGTGACATTCTGTTCCATATGCCTCAATATCTTGTATGACTATCCCACCGCCTTTATTCACTGGCTTTATGATTATCCCACCATCTTCCTTCATTTCCTTAATTTCCTTAAGAGCTTTTGTTTCTTCTTCAGCCATATTCTGATAAGTTCTTATTTCATCAACCCTTATTGCTTCAATATCATTACACACTGCCTGTTAAAAGGATAGGATTTTTATGGAAATGCTTGTTGTTGGGTGTAGAAGGGTGATTTAATTTTCAGCCCAGTATCTCCTGATTGTGCCGATTCCTCAGTTGGCTCCATTTTTTCAAAGTAGGCTTTTAATTAAAATTTTCTGAAAAACTCACCCAACTCACATTGTAAATGGAATGTGTCCAAGCGTGCATGTTAGAACGCAGCCTAATCTTTTGTTAAGAAATCTATGTTACATCTCTGTTAGAGTAATAGAGGATAGGTTGGTCACTATGTCTAGCTCTGACTTGTTCCTGGTTGGTTCTATTTCGGCATGCTCCTCGTGCTGACACTCGATTGAGTATCTTCCCAATGTACTTCCTTTCCCCTTCTTCTTCGTCCTCTTCCTCTCCTGCCTCTCCTTAAGAAATGGGGGTGTTCATTCCATAGAGGGCATGGTAGGGGCCCTTGCGGTAAGATGTTGTGTCCTAGTTGGACTCTCGCTCCTAGGCAAGACTGCTGGTTTAGGGATGACAGCTCTCCTGTTTGTAGGCAACTTGGACACTCCTACAATGAGTCACAACTGTCAGCCCAACCCTCCTAGCTCACAAGCCGTACCTCATCAAAACCCCAGATAGTAAAAGGTTATCTCTGGCAGCCCAACACATGGACTCTAGATAAGACCTCTCAGGGAAGTTGTGGTAGAATGGAAGTTACCCTTTTGTCACGTTAGTAATTAGTCTCAGTCACACACAGACAATGAAGGAGATGCATAAATGTTTTCAATATATTTGCTGAAAAGACTGAAATATATGGTAAAATGCATGAGCTACAATGATTAGGATAATGAACAGTAAAAGAAGCATAATTGTGAAGATGAGAGTTGTGAATACAAACCCCCACCATCTTACAATAAAACTGAGATGTAAAATTTCTAGCAAAGAGAGCCTAATATCTATCCTAATGAGAGCTAGGTATGATAAGCCTAATCTGCTAGTACCATGTTCAACTCTGGTTACCTTGGAATGAGGTCTCTAGGGCAAACTCCGTGGTGCCAGAAAGGCTGAGTTTAACATCAAGGTGAGGTGCAGTGTATATGGCATCTGGAAGGATTCCCTATAATTAACTTATCCTTGTGAGATGTATCTATTCAGATCATGTAGGACCCCTGTTAGAAATGGGGTCTCTGGTTGGCAGTCAGTTTGCACTCTGTCCAAGCAGGGACTCTCACTCTGGTCAGGATGATGGAGATGCGCACTTAGGATTACCCATGCTCACCCCCTTGGTAGCTTGGCACAAGCAGTGAGGCTTGTCGTAAAGGCAATATGTAAAGTGTTGCTACCAAAACACACTGTAATACAGTGAAAACACTACAAAATAGACACCACACAAGTTTAGAAACATAGGGCCAGATGTATCATCCCGGCCCTTTGCGATTCGGTAATAGCGATTTTTAAGAAATCGCTATTACCGACTCGCAAAGTGGCATGTATCACATTTGCGATTCGGTAATAGCGATTTCTTAAAAATTGCCTGTTGGCCCATAGCTGCAAATTTTTTGCATTTCCAAAATTACGATTTCTGAACCAGAAATCGCAATTTTGGAAATGCAAAAGGCTAGGGTGCTGGGGGCCTGAGGCCCCCTCTGCTGCACCCCAAAATCATTTTTAGCAACATGTAAGGTACACACATGCCAAAAGGGCATGTGTGCTTTACATGTTCAATTTAAAAATGCAGTTTAACTGCATTTTCATATTTTGCACCAGGTTACCACCTGGTTGCAGATCATGGTATTTTGCATATGCAAAATGCCATTCTGCGAAAAATCGCAATTTGCGATTTTTTGCAGCATTGCCTTGCGACCTGGATTTTGCGAATCGCAAATTGGGATTCGCAAAATCCAGGTCGCAAGGCTAGAAATCGCAATTTTAGCAATTTCTACTTTGTGGTCTGTGAATGCCTTTCATGCATTGCAGACCACTATTTTGCACTCGCAAATGGCCGAATTTACCAATTCGCACCGTTTGCGAGTGCAAAATATTTTCATACATCTGCCCCATAGTGAATATTTATCTAAATCAAACAATACCAGAACAACAAAAATCCAACATACACAAGCAAAGTTATGAATTTTTTAATTTAAAAGACTCTTACTCCAAAGAAAACATTGGATGTGTAGATCTTTACACAAAATATCTTGTTTCCATCAAAAATAAAGCTGCACAGGGGAGTGTGCATCGGAAAAGTCAGCGATGCATTGATTCCTGACTCACAAGTAAGGCCATGCATAGTTTCTTCTCTGGGCGGGTAGGCAATGAGTTGTTTTTCTCTCCCGCAAGAGAGCGATGTGTCGATTTCAGGATGGGCACATCGGATCCAGGGAGACTCACATTGATTTTGACACCCAGCAATGATGCATGCCAAATCCAGCCGCACGGTGATGGAGAACCATGCTGTGTGGGGGTTGCGACGATTTCAGCAGCCGCAAGCGGGTGTTGCATCATTTTTCTAGCTGTAATGCAGGTGATGCATCAATTTCCCAGCCGCAATGCAGGTGGTGCATTGATTTCTCAGCTGAGGTGCAGGTGGTACATTGTTTTTTACAGCCGCGTTGTGGGTGGTGCCTCAAATTGTTTCCCACATGGCTCCTGTGCTTGGATTTCTCCCTTGGCTCCACCAGCTTCACCTTTCAAAGGCCCAGGGACTGGATTGGGCACCACTTGGCAGGGTAGGAGTCTCAGTAGAGGAAGTCTTTGATGCCCTGAGACTTAAAAACAGAATGTAAGCTCAGTCCAAGCCCTTTGAGACACTTCACAAGCAGGAATATACAACAAGTGCAGTCTTTGTTCTCTGTCAGGCAGAAGCAGCAACTGCAGGCCAACCCAGCCAAGCACAGTCACAGGCAAAGGGGCAGTACTCCTCCTCCAGCTCTTCAGCTCTTCTCCTTGGCAGTGCTTCGTCTTGAGTCCAGAAGTAATCTGAAAATCTGGGGTCTTGGGTCCACTACTTATACACCTGTCTGCTTCTGAAGTTGGCAAATGTCAAAGGGAAGTCCCTGTTGTTCACAAGATCCTGCCTTGCCCAAGCCTGGCTCTAGACACATACCAGGGGGTTGGAGACTGCCTTGTGCGAGGGCAGGCACAGCCGATTCAGGTGTAAGTGTTCGCTCCTCCCTCCACTCTAGCCCAGACGACCCATTAGGATATGCAAGCTGCACCCCAGTTTCCTTTGTGTTACTGTTTAGTGGAGATTCAAAAACAACCCAACTGTCAGTCTGACCTAGACAGGGAATACACAAGTAGGCAGAGTCACAGAATGGCTTAAGCAAAAAAATGCCCACTTTCTAAAAGTGGCATTTTCAAACTGACAATCTAAAAACCAACTTTACCAAAAGATGTATTTTTAAATTGTGAGTCCAGAGACCCCAAACTCCAAACCTAAATCTGCTCCCAAAGGGAAACTAGATTAAAAGATATTTAAAGGCAGCCCTCATGTTAACCTATGGGAGAGGTAGGCCTTGAAACAGAATTTGGCAGTATTTCACTGTAAAACCACACCAGCCCATGTCCTACCTTTAACTTTCCCTGCACCTTGCCCATGTATAAAAATGGAAGGTTTGGGCATAGCGAGAGGGTACACTTGCCAGGTTAAATTAGCTTTTTACAACTGCACACACAGACACTGCAGTGTAGGTCTGAGCCATGTTTAGAGGGATACTCAGGTGGGTGGCACAATCAGTGCTACAGGCCCACTAGTGGCATTTGATTTACAAGCCATGGACACATTTAGTACACTTTACTAGGGACTTGTAAATCATGGAAAAGTCAATTACACATACAATTAACACGAGGATCACTTGTACTTTAGCCCTGGTCAACAGTGGTAACGTGCCCAGAGTATCAAAACCAGCAAAAACAAAGTCCAGCACACAGTCAAAACATAGGAAGCAGAGTCAAAAAATACAGGGGAGACCATGTCAAGGATGCCAGGTCTAACAACCAGAGATGCAGGTATGTTCCCAAACAACTGACAAGGAGGGAGACTTGTGGTTGTAATTATATAAACAACCCCCAAGTGTACATTATGTTCCTATCACACAGAAGTGAGAAAGGGACATGTTGTTAATACCTAGGTACTTTACTGATCATGACGCTGATAATGATGCCTTCACAGAGTGGCTCTGATAATGCAAACCAAATCATTTCTATAATTATGAGCAATGGCAGCCCTCTGAAAAGAAATAATAAAATACATTGACTAATACAGAGCGAGCTAAGTAGGTTAAAAGTCACTAGGTGACGGGGGGACAGGCCTGCAAGCCAACGGCTAAACTAAAACTCCTGAGTTCCAACAAAACCAAATTGTATCCGCCACAGTTGCCCCAATCCAAAACTGATGTGGTTGCGGGTGTTGAAAGAAATGTGATGGCATTCCCATTGGATTTTGAAAAGGACTGTGGCCCTGCCATACTTGTGTTTGTTGCCAAGGTCTATTCCTGTTTCTTTCACCTGGACTTGTCCTATTTTCTTCCCTACTTGACCATCTCCCATTACCCGACGACCCCTCTTCCGAGGTATAGTTGTCTGAGGAGTAACCTTGTTTCTCTGCAATGGTGCATTCCTGTGACGAGTAGGGATAGACTTTAACATATGAGAATTTCTTTAGATCCTTTTTAAGATTTTAAATGGAGCATTTAATGTATGGTGATAAATAATGAGGAGAGTTGTTATCACCATATGTAATTATTACACACCCTTATGGGGCTCACCAGCACTACCATCTATATTTCATGACATAACTGGTAAAAAGTGAGCACAGAATGATTTTACTGTATGGGGTGATCTTTATGAGGAGGGGCAGCTGTGTTCTTTGTTTGAGTTTCAGGAGATCTATGGTTTAATCAGGGGAGATGTGTTAAAATATCTTCAGGTGCAAGACTTTGTCAGTAAATTGAATAAGAACCAACTCTCATCTAACCAGATCCCCTTAGTGGCAGCCATTGTAGAGGGGGCCAGGATTTGATCAATTTATAATTCACTAATACAGGTGGTACTGGGTGATTTGGAGGCCTAGAATACCAAATATAAAACCAGACTTGGGGTAGAAGGATTTCTACTTCAGGAATCATTAGATATTAGTAGTAAAGTTCTGCTGGGTTAAAAAGGCAACACTTTAATACCATATTTAACCTTCACTATACACCAGCTTATTTATGCAGATATGGTAGAAGACCTACCTGTAAATGCCATTGGTGTTGCGCGGAGCAGGCTGAGATTGTGCATATGTTTTTCACATGTCCTGTATTGGACTTTTTTTTACATGATATCAGGACTTTTATTGGTTCATCAGTGAACAGATTCAAATCACCCTTGTGATGATGTTATCAGGGGCAATGGGCGACACTGAGGATAATGGTTCCCTTAAGAAAGAGGTGCACCTGTTATTTATTGCCATTGCAGCTGCACAGCTGTGCACTGCATCTGGTTAGTTAAGGTGGGTGTCCCCAACTTTCTCTGAATGGAGGTCCTGGTTTTTGGCCACACAGAGTATGGAAATCAATCTATACAAATGCAAGGGTCAGAAGACGCAGAGACGAGGAGCCAGGATCTCGTCATCTGTAACTAAATGGATTGGTTCCCCTAATGGTGATTTATATGGATTCACATTTACAATTAGGAAATCACAATTTTGGAAATCGCACAATTGCAATATCCTAATAAGAAATCACAAATTAGGAAAAATCACATTTTTGATGCAGAATAATGATGTTACGCCAAACAGTTTACAAATACTGGATGTGGCCAGTACCCTGGAGCCTAGGAAGCTGCTGGAAGTGAGGAGGGCACCTGGCGTACTACCTGCAGTGGTTTTGGCAATTGCAGGAGAATACCATGTCAAAAGAAGATGGGAACAAGTATTCAGGGAGAAGGAAGAGAAAGGTGAATTTCTCTGAGAAGGGGCTGGAGTTTCTGCCTTAGGAATGTGTCTTCCATATGGACCAACTCTTTGGGAAGCAGTACCAGAGAGCCAAAACAAAAGGATCTGGACTAGCAACGTGGAAAAGGTGAACTCCTTAAGTGTCACCTAAAGGACCATCACAGAGATACGCATGAGATGGTACAACCTGCGATCTCGCACTGAGGATAAAGTGGCCAGCAGAATGGCTGAGGGTCGTGGAAGAGGTGGTGGACCCTCAAAACACCCCCCCTCATTCCCATGGACACACTAATCGAGATGCCCTGGAACCAGAGAGTGTGGCAGGCGTGTCTGATATTAACAACTCTAATACTGCAGGCACCAGCTAAGGTAAGTTATCTTCCCTTTACTTACTTTACATAGCAAAATGTTAGCAAATCCAAAATACAAACATCACAGCAGTAATAGCTCTGACAATGAATCATGGGAGCTGTAGTACACATAAGTTGCTTGCTGTACTATATGCTCATTACTACAACAAACATATATGTACATCATAAACATGTCACAAATGCATGAATCACAGTTAAATTAGTTTGTACAATCATAAGCCATTTATTGACACTAACTATATACTTGCCTTTCCACAGATCATACCCAGGACGTGTCAGAAGCTTGTGATGCTGAAGGGGCTACAGACACACATGTTAAAGTAGGGGACACAACATCACCATCTACTCAGCCCATCACACCAACTCAAACTGCCAGGAGAGCAACCATATCACCAGTGTCCGACTTTGTGGACAGTGATGAGGGACAATTGCAGAACACAGGCCAGCAATCAACAGTCCATAATGAGAATGAGTCAGGCGATATGTCAGAGAGGTCTCCTGTGTTTGGTGGCTCAGAGAGGTCCATCATGCATACAAAACAAATAAGGATGGTGAATAGGTATCTGCAACAAATGTCTAAGTTGATGACACTTTTGGAGAAAGGGCAGGAACAGTGGTTAGCTGCAATGGAGAGGGGGCACAGGGTACATCAACAGAAACACAGGCAGTATCTGGCAAGGCTGGATTCCTTCACAGGGTCCATCAACCAATTGGCAGTAGCCACAAACAAACTAACAAGGTGGACTATGTACATCCAGAGTGACATGGGGCAATGCTGTCATGACATTGCACATGGGCCAGTGCAGGTGACCACAGTCCTTGAGAATATACAGAGCCACAACATCTGTATCGCCAACATTCTGCCCCCGCCTGAGAGCGTTCAAGCCAACACACATCTGGGAGTGACAGCTCAAAAGTACTAACCTAGTGCTGCTACTAGGTACCCAACTTCAGAGGCTGAAAGAAGTGAACCACTGAACACTCAGAGGAATGAGTCTCCAACTCTTTGTTTTGCATTAGATACTTTCTTGCATTTTTGTCAAACTATTACATCCACAAGGATACAGTTAATCCTTGATTGAAACAATGTTGTTGTTACCTGAATAATAGGTTCTCTCTCAGTTATGCACCAAGCATTACCATCAGTTGTGCTGTCTCATTATTTGATGTTTTAATTACTCTTGCCTCAGAAATAGTTGTTGGTGATCTCTGTGCGTCATGCTCAGACCCCTGCTACATGTGTACCCTCCTGCTTCAAGTGTAGTGGTAGTAACTCATCTTCAGAGTAGGAATCAGGTTCCATGGGGATGTTGAGCAGACACTTCTTCATGACAATATTGGGCAGAATGGCACAAGTCTCAATATTCTTGCAGCATGTCTCCGGTTTGCACAGTAGTGCCCTGCTGCTCTTTTGTAGGCAGCCAACCTGGACTTCAGGATCCCAAGGTCCTCTCTATGATTGCATGCATTGTCCTGTGTACCCTGTTGTACTGCCTTTCACTTCTTGTCCTTGGAGTCATGCATAGTGTGAGTATCCAGGGACGCAAGGCATATGAACTGTCACATTAAGAGAATGAGAAGGGGAACTATTAGCTCACATTACACACACCATCCTGGCCACTGTATTCATTGTGTGCAATTCTCTTACCTAGTAGGAAATCATTGCCAAATCCACCTTGAGAGAGTCTGTTTTGTATGCCACTGTGGTGGAACATGAATGAAAAGGCGGTTGCTGCCTAGGAATCTGGCCACAAGGTCTTTTATGATACAAGATGCTACCTCCTATTGATGATCACTTCTGCCTTTCTTTGCCACAGGAGGATCATTCCTTTTATGGAAGAGGAAGCCTCACTCGCCTCATAGCCTAATGCATGCATTGTGCATGCCTGTAAATGCGGTGTGGGGATTTTGGCCTCGTTGGGCCACATTAACATAAAAAATAATGAAGTTAATGTTGCGCAAGGTGGCACTAGGGCATTATAAATATGCCCCACAGTATCCTTAATTAGAACACAAAAAATGTAATGGCTACTAGCCCTTACCCTATATTTCAGGACCTAAAACGTCCTGGTCAGGGAAAGGGGTAGCACCCTTTGTAGTCACACTCTAAGAGGAAGAGAACAAAACACACAAACACAGATCAAGGGCAGGCCACAAACAGACAACAAATTACTGGATCTGTTAATTATGGTAATTCAAGGGATCTCACACGGTAGTCATGTTCATTCAACAATTGGGATATCAACATTCCAATTCCCTTCTAAGGGTGGGACAGCCCCATACTACACTCTATTATGCATCACAGAAGTGCTGCAATAGAAGGAGGCAGAGAACCAGAGCACAGAAAATAAATCCACTGATTTGACCTACAGTCGTATGGGCTAGAATAATATCTTGATATTTCACCCTTTAATCAGATCAGTGATATTGTACCTGCCAAACGGTATGAACCTCACTCATCTTTCACCAATCAAAACAAATCCACCTTTTCCACGTTACTCTCATCTCACTGGTTACACCTCTGCATGAAGCTCGCTGATCGGCTGAAGTAAAATACTATTTCTTTCCTCCTACTATGCACTAGGATTGGCCCCATCTCACAGAATCATGCCAGTGTGATTATTCTTCTGCTGATTCAGGTCTCCTCTTTTTTCTTTCTAGTGCAAATGCTTCCACAATCGCTATGTGCATGGGCAGCATCATCTCTAGCACAGTGGCATAATGAAATTTTAGGAGGTCCTCCTGCAAAGTACCTGGAGGGGCCCCCTTCCCTCTAGGGCCCAGTCAGAGGACTAGGGCCTTGGCCCAGGGGGCCCATCTGTGCACTGTATACTGAGTGGGGCCCCTAGAGCTCAAGGGGACCCCACACCATGGGGTCTGTGGGGACCTTTGTTATGCCACTGCTCTAGAAGAACAAATCTAAGAGCCCAATACTATGTAAAGCAGCATCAACCACCCACCTGAGCCGCAGGCAGTAAAGGCATACCATACAATGCTTGTGGTCACATCATCAGACAAATATTACTCCTGAACAACCTCACATGCAGAGCTGTACTAGCCTCTAAGGGTTGTTTGCACAAATACAATCCTGCCTACAACACAGGCATCCTTGCACCATGGTACAAGGGTGCCAGTATTGGCGCTAGGCAGCAAAAAGTGAGCTAGCACTGGGAAAGGACATGAAAGTGCCGTACAATGTTAAATAGTTAAATATGGTGCATTCTTGCCCTTTCATGCAAAGCAGCAAGGTGTCTTGCTGAATTTTTGGCACTTTCTGTAATTCATAATATGATTTCATACAAAAATATGCACATTCTAGAGACTTGTTATGGAATTAATCTATTAAGACTGTATTATTTAGTACCTTGAGTGCTGGAAGTGGTCTAGTGTATTTATGTTCTTTATGTCTCCCAATAGTTGTGGAATCATCTCTCCTGTGAAACAAAAAGAAGTTTGCACAGAAAGTGAAATAGCTCGTATTCGAATTAAAAACCAACGCTACAATGGAATGAATCCCACAATTGTGTCTCAGGTTCAAATAACTTCTTAATTCATCTAGAATACCAGAAAAGAGAATTAAAAATAAGCCTTGAATGCATGTTGCAAATTTAGAATTTCAATTAAATTGAGCTGATTACCAAAGAAAGCGACCAGGAAAACAGATATTAAATGAACAGTTTTCTTTCATTTTAAGGGAAGTCATATGCCTGAAATCTCTACTAGGAGCTCCCTGAAGAGTTCAATTTCCAAAGCTGATATGATATAATTTCAGGGCAATAACCGTGAAAGTCACGCAGTGTGATTTTTCAAAAATTCTTTGCTGCTTGGAAAGGATTGCATGTGATACCCGCCATGCAATAACAATTGCTCTGAAGAAAAATTACATAGATTTGCTTAAACTCTAACCAGATGAAATGATGTCAAATGACACAGGAGAAGCCCAGGATGAAAAAGTCTTTGCTAACATTGAAAACAATAAATTATAGGTAATAGAATACAAAAACTATGTAGCGTGCGTTGGCTAGGGTAGTTCTTTAGGGATAAAGAGTTGGTCACAGTTGCATGTTTATCAACAGGTCAAAGATTAGTGTGGAACCTTGTGGAAAGCATTAAAATGTGACTAATACAAATTCGAATCTTCTATTCTCCGAGACTGTTTTAGACACTTGTGAACTCCCATTCTAGAATGACAACAATTGTGTGCTAACTACTCCTGCAGGATGTCACAGTAGTTTATGTTTCATGAACCATACATTGAGCAGGCAGTCACAATATCTTCTGGGTGCAAATGTAGGCCACATTTACAAAAGTGTCAACCACGCAGCACAACAGCCAAAAATGCTGCGCTGCGTGATATGGAGGGAGCAGGAAAGCACCATATCTATAGACATATGGCAGTCTCCCTAGTGCCAGCACAGACTTTTTCAGCCAAGCTCCATGCAAACACCTTTGTGCCATAGTGCAAAGGTGTCGGTGTCAGGCTACCATAGGTTTTCTATTGGAAGGGTTCCCTTCCAGTACAAAATACTATACCAAGACAACTTTAAAACGTGTTCTACATTGTATGTGTGCTGTACAAGGCAGCGCACATGCAAAGTCAAAAAAGAAAGGAGAAATTAAAATATTTCTCTTTTGAATGCCTTTTTTCAAGTGGCGTTATCTTTGAATGCAAAGCCCTGTCTAGTATTGCAAGTAAACAGGGTTTTGGTTAAAAAAGCAATGGAGGTGACACGCCCATGTACCACCAAAGTAATACACTCTTGACAAGTTTTGCTCTAGAAAGTAAATAACACAAAAATAATGTGCACTGGTTTGCATCACTTTTGTAATGCAGAAACAGCACAAAATGTTTGTAAGTTTGGACCTTAGTTCTGAGTGCATGACTGGAGCAAAATGTTCATCAACATACGTTATGCTGTGAGGTAACAGTGCTATTTCCCTTCCAAATGTAATTGCCATTGATTCTTTGTGAAAACCATACTTAATATGATTTCGTGCAGCAAGGGATGTTACTGTGCTGCCCTGCATTGCGTGAAAGGAACAGCACTGGCCTGTTCTTTATTTACAGGAATAAGATTCAGTTCAGTGCTTTCCTTGAGCTGGTGTACTTTGGGTTGGCCAGAGCCAATGCAGACACCCTTGTGCCCTAGCACAAAGTGTCAACATTGTGGTCAGGATAGTTTTTGTGCAGGAAGGGATACTTTTCTTTATAAAAACTATACTTAGTGGCTACTTTCTGTTCCTATATGTGCTGCAGAATTCATTACCATGCAAATAGGAAATAATAAGGAGAAATAAAGATATTTCTACTCGTTACGCCAACGTCAAATAGGCACACGCTTTTGCAGACTCCAATAATTATGGGTTTGAATCATAATACATGGGTTGTGCATGGGGACTTCATTGCCCTAACAATGTAATGCCAAAGCCAAGCATTTCAGGCTTTGTGTGCTTAGTAAACACCAAAATAGATTTTGTGTCTAGGCTGCATCAAAAATGGGATGCAACCCTGATGCAAAATCTTAGTAAATAAGGGCCATAATGTGTATGGACACTCTTGAGCAGTTCAGCAGCCTCAATCAATCAATATTTTCAGAGAGATTTTGAGTAATATTTTCCTTATGTTTTGCTGTGTTTATCTAGGGTGAATGTTGCTCAATGGCATTAGAGCACTTTAGATGAGAACCAAATTACATTGAACAATTTATTTATTTTTTTAAACACAGGGGGATTGTGTGATTTGCTTGGAACTTCTGGATGTTTAGCGGAGGCCTGGACTGCAATCTGGACACCCTCTCTAGCTATAAAGTCAGCAGGTCTGATAAATATAGGCACATAATCTCCACAAAGGAAGGTGGCATCTCTAAACGTATGACCCAAATATTATGGAGCTAAGTTTAGAAATGATAAGCAAATCATTCATGGGATAATATGGGATGAAAACCAATATATACTACTGCAGACAAGGTGATAGGTCCGAATAGGGTCATTAAGGGCACAGGCTAGCACATAGAACATCACACGTCTCTACAAAACATTTCTTAAGCCTGCTCCTCTTCACATACTTGTTTCACTGCTCTAGTGGAAGAGACATGTTGTTTTCGGAAAATGACACACTTGCACTAACAAGAACACAAGATAAGAATTTGTCTCAATACAAAAAAAATACCAATCTCTATCCAGAGTCAAAACAATTTACCCTACAATTGATGAATCGCCTTGCCCCTATGAATGTCAACTTAAAAATACTGTTTTATTGCATTTTTTAACATATTTGTATGATGAAATCTGATTTTGTTTAAAAAAAAAGTTTTCCTAGAAAAACACACCTAATCTTGGCAGATCGAAAATGGGATAACAGAAGTTAACTCATTTAGAGAGTCATAATGTTCAGCCATAGTCAGCAGCAATACTGGCCAGGCATAAATTGGTAAGTGCAATTAATTCAAACTTTCCTGGCAGAATGACTCAAGGCCTTGAGCTACTTTGGATGAAGCCACGGGCCTGATTTACTAAGCCCTTGAGTTATCCTTGCATCATGCAAGGCCATACAAAGCAACACAAGGGTTTCAGTGATATTTACTAGTCAAGAGAAGCCACCTTGCATGGCTCTGTGGGGCTTAGGAAATTCAGACTAACGCAAGGTAGAGCAAATCACTGTCTTGTGTTACTTTGCATTGGGATGGTGTTCCATGGGTGGAGCATGGGTGTTCCCATGAATACACAGATGGACTTTGATGCAATCCCAGATTACTAAGAGTAGGGAACCTGGGATTGAGTCAAAATAGTACTCCTTCCCAAAAGAGACATTACAAGGAGAAATATCTTTATTTCTGCTCGCTATTTCCACTTTCTGAATGGCTCGAGATGAAAAGGACTGAAAAGTCAATAAAATAGATAATAAAATTTGACCTAGCTGAAGAAGGCGGGTGCTAGCAAAGTATACACAGGACGGTACATCAGGCAGAGGTAGTTCTTGTGAATCCAAATAATTGCATCTCTGGGAAAGAAATACAATGGATAGGTGAGATTTCATTTTGTTTTAAACAGAATGGTATGTTCTCTGCCGTTTTACAGGGCATGGAAAATGAATGGCTTTGTAAAGGGAAGGGCAGGTGGCAGCCAAATCCGATGCTGAAGCTTCAGTGGTACTGATTTCTGTAAAAACAAATTGGAAACATTTAAATTAAGTGTCTCAATTACAAGCCCTTTGCACCACAGCTGCACATTTTTTTTATGCAGTAGTAGCACTTGCAGTGCACTACCCTACACCATATTTACAAACCAACACATTTGGCCCAATGCATCAGTTTGTAAAGCCCTGCTTCACATTATACCTGGGCCAGGTATAATATATGCAGGGCAGCCATTCCCAAAGGAAAAGCTTTACAGAGCTAGTAAAATTTACAACATTTCACTGTGTCATTCGGCGACTTGTTGGAGTCGCGTCCGTTTACCAACACTACTTTAGCAATGCATGAGTCAAGCGTGAACAGATGTGTCAGAATTTCTTATGCATCTGTGAAAACGTGCAGCATGGAGCTCTGTATTGTAAATACAGCGCATCCTTGACGTCTTTAGGGGATGTGTGGGAAGCGTAAGAAATTTGACTCATCGAAAAAACTGAAAAAGCTAAAGGTTGCAGGGATGATTCACAAAAAAACCCAGAGGTTACTGGGATGTTATAGTTAGTTTCAGATTTTACACACACAAAACCAAAGAAATTCAGCTGTTTTATTTAGCGTTATATTAAGTAACTGTAACTCACACCCGCACAATGCACAGTTTTCTTATCAATAATTTTACTGCAAATGTTTCAGTGATATTTTCAATGATGTCATGGAAGAGGTCATGAGTTATGTATTATATGGGGTAATTAGAAGTACATGGCAAGAATGTGAGTAATAGTTACCTTCAGGCAGGAGGTATAGTTACTTGAAATAACTCTAACAGCTGAATTTGTATGGGTTTGCATGTGTAAAATCTGAACCTAACTATAACGTACCAGTAACCTTTGTTTTTATAAGTGAATTTCTAGGGTGTTTTTTAATGTTAAGTAAATGCCCATTGTAATGCATGGTGGGGGATGAAGGTGAACACAGGGCCTGACCTGGAATTATGCTGCCCCCACCAAGCTTGCTGCTCCTGCCCCCCTACTCCTTGCCATCCATTGTCAAAGTCTATGCCCCTGCGCCGTCATTACAGCCCTGTGTGGCTGTTGTTCTGCCACTGTCCTTCCTGCCTGCCCTGAACAGTTAGCTTGCTACCCCATCCACCTCCTCCCTACCCTCTGTTGTCAAGTCCATTCACCAGGCCCTTCCCTCCTGCCCTGCATTGTCCAATGTGCTGCCACTGCCATCCATTTAGCTTGATGTCCCTGGCCACTCCTCCTATCCACCGTTACCCAATTATCTGCCCTATCATTGCCCTCCTGTTTGGACTCTGTGCTTTTCTTGCTGTCCCTACCCTCCTTCCCCCTGCTCTCCAATGTCTGTGTGCTTGCCCCTGCTCCCTACATGTTGCCCACCCTGGTCCATGGAGCTGCCACTGCCCCTCTTATCTACTCTGAGTATTCTGTTGAGCTGCCACTGCACCTCCAACCTGCCTAGCATGGTCAGATGACTGCCACCTGTGTCTGCCACCTCCCCCCTGTCTGTCCAAGTTCCAGGCCCCTAAACCCTTCCTACTGCTTTACATGGTCTATTTTGCTGCCACTCCCTTCTACCCTCCATCCTCTATTATGCTGCAACTGCTCCTCTTGCCTACCCCCACATGGTCTGTTTTGAAGCTCCTTCCCCTGCCCTCTCTTGCCTGTGCCCAGGCCCTACCCATCCCTTCTGACCTCTATGGCCCTTTGTGCATGCCTTTGACCCCTCCATCTTGCTCACCATGATTGCTGTGCTTCCTGTGATCCTCCCTCTTGCCACGTATGGTCTTCTGTGCTGGCACAGCCCCTCCCATCTGCCCTGTGTGGTCAGCCCGCTCCCACTTTCCCTCTGTTGTCTGTGTGTATGTCATTATAGTTTCACTGTTGCCTCCATGGTGTGTTGTGCTTCTAGTGCCCATTCTTCCTGCCCTCCATGGTCACCTCGCTGCTCCAGCCCTGCCCCCTTGGCCCCTGCCCTCTGTTTTCTATGTGCATTATCTATCTCCTCTCCCCTGCCTTGTCTCGTCCTTTGTCATGCCACTGCCCGCTCCTTCCTTCTGCTGGAGCGGTCACGGAAGTCTTCTTCCCACCTTGGGTTCATAAACCACAAGCGCTTGGGTGAGACACCATCCCAATTTCTCATGCTTAGAGGTTGACCAAATCTTTGGACTTGATGATGAAGTCAGTAGTTAGGATCAAAACAACCCAAAAATCAATAACATAAAACCAAAATTAAACAATATTAAACACCATGAATAATTCAACACTGAATCAAACCACAAACCAAATGAAACTTCAAAGCTTTATTACAATCCCACCATAAATGTCACATAAATGGTGCCTAAAACTAAATTATAAACAAACATGAAGATCATAGTCTGACCAAAGCATCTGAAAAGATTCAACATTCTAAACAACAATACTGTTAAGCAATCCAAAGACTAATGTAGATTAACAACAACACAACATGCACATTACTATCAGATTTCAAAGCAGGTGATGGTGACATTAGTATAATCAAAATACGATTTAGCAATTAAGAGAAGGCAAAAAATAATTTGGAAAACATCTAGCTAGGGTGATTAACTATAAACATATGTTGGTGTAAGTTACTAACTGAGAAAGGGAAAACAAGAAACCACGGTTAGTTATACCTCTGCTCATAAGACAGCAGTAGGCATTGGTTCGTCGCACAGAACATTCACCATCTTCTGGTGTCAGTTAGGAGAAGCATCAGAGTAGTGAAGAACATGAGCTGCACTTAGGACAGATCCGCAGTTCAGAATTAGTTGTCCTTATTAGTACTGAACCACATAACAGAATAGGGCAGCTAAGACTAGGATGAGAAAACTCATCAGGAAACTCAGAACATAAATTTGAGAGAGAGCAGGCTTAAGACAGAGGGGGTTATTACAACTTTGGAGGAGGTGTTAATCCGTCCCAAAAGTGACGGTAAATTGACGGATATACCACCAGCCGTATTACGAGTTCCATAGGATATAATGGACTCGTAATACGGCTGGTGGTATATCCGTCACTTTACCGTCACTTTTGGGACGGATTAACACCTCCTCCAAAGTTGTAATAACCCCCAGAGTTCTGGACAGCTTCAAGACAAGAGTGGACTGACCTCTAGAAAATCCAGAGGGGGACTGCCTTCCTTTCCAAAGTTCTTCACTTATTAAAATAGCCAAAATTAATTTGATTGCTCCATCTGGTGGGCACATACTGGGCATTAAATTTGGCATCAGATCATTGAAGATTGCACCACCGATTTCTGATACATGCAGAAAAGTTCACAGCAAATGTCCATTGTTTCTACTGTGTTCTACTAAAATATTACATTTTCTAATATTTTTATACATGCATTTCCCTTCCCATGGCACACAATAAACTGAGCTAATATTATTTCACATAAGCTTCATGAACCTTCCTGTGCAAATCAGTAGTTAGAACAAATATTGTTAGAATAGCTAAAGTTGTAACATGCCCTTCTCCTGGAATACAACAGAACATTTAATAGTAAAGTTGCCGCCTAAAGAAAATAATTCAGGTCACAGTGGACAAGTAACATTTTCCATGACTGCTTACAAAATGAACTTTCAGACCTACTCAAGCTAGGAAAGCCAAAACACATTAATACAATTAATACATTAACAAAAATACAGCACACATTTAAATTAAAATCTAATATGCAAAGTGAATTATGTTTATTGAAGCATCATTCATGCTATGTCAAAACAATTTTTGAATACAATTATTTTCTCAACACATAATTCAATATAAAACTAGTGTGTGTTTAATTAATACTCATAATACATTTTATTTTCTACTATTTTTACTTAAAAAAATACTCTCATTGTTAATATTCATTGTTGATTCACTCATTTAAGAAGGTAAAATATTTTTATGTTAAACATGGTGTCAGAAATATGACTAGTAGGCACAAATGGCTCACTGAAATTCAAACATGCACATTTCATTTCCATGAGAATTTTCTATATTAAGCTTTTAAAACTGCGTGTTTATTAGCTGCCTTATGCTATGTCTCTGCTGCCAATAAGTTAATAAAACATGATATCTCTCACTTCCCTTCAAGCTCTGTAATGCTGTAACTGTCCCTCCTATCTGTCCAATATAGTCAGCTTGATGCCCTTGCCTCCTTCCCCTCTGCTCTCTGTTGTCCATGTGCATAGCTCTTTCCCCTCCCTATTGCTTTCCATGGTCCACTGCGCAGTACTGCCTTCCTTGTTGCCCTGCGGGGTGTATTGTGCTTCTGCAAACACTGATGTCTGCCATGGGAGTCTCATGCCTGGGTCGGGTCTGTTGGTATGTATGGTTCTACTACCCCTGCTTCTTCCTTCTGCCCTCAATGGTCTGTTATATTTCCACAGTCTCTGTTTCCTGTCCTGCATGGTTGTCTTTTTGCCCCTGCCCCCCTTTCACCTGCCCTCCATGGTCCATGTGTTGCCACTGCCCCGGCCGCCTTCCCAGCATGATCAACTTGTTGCCTCTGCACCCTCCTCCCTGCCCTCAGTTATCCGAGTCCATGCCCCTGGCACCTGCCTCCCCACAGGGTTCTAATGAACAACTAGATTGCTAACATTCTACATCTATTACAAAAGTGTGGCATGCATGACATCATCTTGATGTAATCAAACCTGCAATACAGAAAGAATTTCCTTTAGAAAATATAAAAATGAAAGGGTCTTCTTCACAGAGAAATTATGGTTAGTACACTAAAAAACTAAAAGGAGGACATATTTTCTGAGTACTCTGATAGCAACTAAATCAAATCATTTGCTATCTTGATTTTTTTTAATCCAGTTGATCATGTGATGAAATGTTACACTTTGGGAAGAGAATGTGGCGTTACACCAAGAGCTGCAGACTTGGCAACTTGGGAACCAGATTTGAGTTTCAGTGTCAGGGCTAATCACTTAGGGGGTCATTCTAACCCTGGCGGTCGGCGACCGCCAGGGCTAAAATGACGGAAGCACCGCCAACAGGCTGGCGGTGCTTCCATGCGCATTCTGACCGCGGCGGTACAGCCGCGGTCAGAAACGGGAAACCGGCGGTGTCCCGCCGGTTTCCCACTGCCCCAAGGAATCCTCCACGGCGGCGCATTCCGACCCCCTTACCGCCATCCTGTTCCTGGCGGTTTTCACCGCCAGGAACAGGATGGCGGTAACGGGTGTCGTGGGGCCCCCTAACAGGGCCCCACAAAGATTTTCAGTGTCTGCATAGCAGACACTGAAAATCGCGACGGGTGCAACTGCACCCTTCGCACCCTTTCCACTCCGCCGGCTCCATTCGGAGCCGGCATCCTCGTGGAAGGGGGTTTCCCGCTGGGCGGGCGGATGGCCTTCTGGTGGTCGCCCGCCAGCCCAGCGGGAAACTCAGAATGACCGCCGCAGTCTTTTGAACGTGGTACGGTCTTCTGGCGGTTCCCGCTTCCCCTTAATCTCCCCATGCCTAAAGTCCATAAGGAATGTGTCTTTATGTAATGTAAGTGATGTTCATGTAAAGCACTCCAATGCCCTTGGGTCAAATCTGCGCTATATAAACCTGCAAAAAATATATAAATAAAAATAAGTGTTTTTGAACACTTCTGACATTGGGCTATAGTTGGGCTACATTTTGCTGATATTTGTGCTACATTTGGGCTCTTTCTTCTCTGGTGGCCATCTTAGGAGACATTTGTTTTGATGCTCCCTAATCTTCTCATTTACCACAGTATCCTCGACTTCGATTTCATCAAGATGGTGGGCAGATGTGCCACGGTTTTGGCATAATTTCAGAATGTTAGCACTCTGGTTGTTCATTAGAACACTGTAGTAAACTGATTATTACCAGGGACTTAACTGGCAGTCTGCTGCTGGTGTTGAAAGTGCATGTTTCAGTCTACATGTCAGAATGTTTTCATGAAATAGAAAAGGAAGATATTTGAGAACTCACTTAAAATGTGTCCTAATTTTTCTTTCTACAGCACCATCATTTCTATGACAAAATGAACCCCACCAACTTTTTCTCACCCACCTCTTGACAAATCACCCCGAACAAAAAGAATTGTACAGATTTGTCAAAAGGTACCAAAATTATAGGCAAGTCAACAAATTATTTTCCTAAGGAATCTAGGTCCTAACTATAACTACCTACTAGCAACATGTGTGTGTATATATACATACATATATATATATATATATATATATATATATATACATATATATATTTATATATACATATACATATATATATATATATATATATATATATATATATATATATATATATATGTTTATTTTTTTCACTTGAAAATGCAAACGTTACTAGGAAGTTATAGTTAGGCTCACATTTTAAACGTACAAAACCATAAAAATTCACCAGTTAGATTTACCTGAAGTAACTATGACTCATGCCCTAAGGTAACTATAACTTGTGCTCCCACCATGCACAGATTTTACTTCAAATATTTTACTGCAAATATTACATTGATTTTTCATTGATCTTTTCAAAGATGTTGTGAGTGCCGTCATTTGTGGGTTAATTAGCAGTGCATGCCGAGGGTGCGAGTTTTGAGTGGATCTGTGAGTGGGTGTGTGAGGGTCTGACTGCGGCTGTGACTGTGTGCACGAGAGTCTGAGTGAGCCTATGACTGTGTGCTTGAGTGTCTCAGTGGGTCTGTGAGCGGGTGTGTGAGTGTCTCAGTGGGTCTGTGAGTGGGAGTCATTGATTGAAAGAGAGAGAGAGAGAAAGTGAGAGGGAGAGAGATAGGGAGTTGTTTAGGCTTTGATGTAAGGTATACTTAGAATGAGATATTTCTGCACAAATTAAAATAAAAAATGTATTTGTCATTTTTTTTAATTTAAAACAATTTGTACTTTAGTAAAAAAAAAAAAAAGAGGGAAGTGAGTCCAGCTAGACTCGAACCCTGCATGCTCAATGTGAAGGTCGCAAACCTTCACATTGAGATAATCTGGGACTGTGAGGGCTCCCATATGGATCCTACACATTTATTTATTTATTTAAATTATTTATGAAAATACACTTTACAGGCTACCTGGCACCGCAAGGGAAGCTTCAGGGCTTCCTTTGCGGTGGCAAAGCAAGCAGGGATCTATTTTAACAGCAGCTCCCTGCTTTTTGAAGCACTTCATCTCTGTCTCCTGCATGCGTGCCGGGAACAGAGATGAAAGCTCTGCTTTTTGAGAGCGGGACCTGCTTTACAGGTTCCCACTGTCAAACAGCAGAATGCTTGCTTTGGCTTGACTGCTTTCTTTTCGTTCGAATCCGCTGATTCAGACGAAAAGCAAGGCACTAATTGGCTGGCCGCAACCTGACAGAAAAGTTGCAGCCGTCATTTTGTTTCTCACATTGCCTGGGGGGATGGGCAAAATACAGTGTAAAAACGTAAAAGGGTCCGGGATACATGCATCCTGTCCCCATAGGACACATGGATATTACCCTTTTTCTCTAACCAGTTTTTGGATTCGAGGATCCTCCTATGATCCTTCTTGGATCCTGGTGGAAAGCAAGGCCCTGACTGGCTTCTCACAACATGACACAAATATTAACACGCGTATTAACAAAATCATAGACATTCACTGAAAAAAACAAAGGTTACAGAGACGTTATAGTTAGGTTGATGTTTTGCCCATACAAAACAATAGAAATTCAGCAGTTATAGTTATACTTATAGCTATTACTTATCTGAAGAAACTATAAATCATGCTTGAAAGTACCTTTAAGCCATGAGTTATAGTTTCTCCATAAATGTTGTTCATTTTATTTTCCGTGGAATCTCATATGACACTACTCTACTGCGACTTTTACAGGTCTTGCATTTGGAGCAAGAAAAGAAAAACCTTTTATTTCTTTGAAAATTGGGCCCTTATTTCTTGTGAGAGGTGACTCTTTACTATTTGGCCTCTAATTGATTTTCCTTTGCTATACGTCACAGTGGTCCTATTAGGGCATCTGGTTTAAGAACATGCACTAGCGCTCCCCCCATGATCCTTGCCTCGGCGGCCCCAAGGCAGGGATGGAAGGGGAATCACTTCCCATGCCACCCCACCTCCCCTGACTCACCCGTGGCATCTGATGAGGTCAGCACGCGATCGCGCACTGACCTCATCAGAGGCCTACCCCTGTGAGCTGGGCTTCCAGCGTGGATCGGAGGAGAAATGCAAAAGCATTTCTCCTCTGATCACGTGGAGGGGCCAAGAGAGGCGTCAAAGGAAAGGAAAGGCCTTGCCTTTCCACTAATGTCTCTGTCTGCATTTCTGCTGCCCATTTGCGATGCGATCGGGCAGCAGAAATGCCCACTAGACACCAGGGAATTTTGTTTTTTTAATTATTGAATGAGGGGAACGGCCCGTTGAGCAAGGGCCGCTCCCCAGGGGGGCAATTTATTTTTAGGCCTTTTCTGGCCCCTCTGGGGCAGATCTACCTATTATAATTAGGCCAATATGCCCCGGCGGGGGGGGGCTGAAATCCCTAGACACCAGGGATATATTTTTTTTGTTTACTTTATTTTTTTACGTATGGGCAGCGACCCCTTAGGCAAGGGTCGCTCCCCTAGGGGGCAAATTGTATTTAGGCCATTTCTGCCCCACTTAGAGGGAGATTGGCCTATTTTTATTAGGCGAATCTGCCCCCAAGGGGGACAGAAACGACTAGACACAAGGGATTTTTATTTTTTTTCATCACTTTCACACGAGGGGAGCGACCCCTTAGGCAAGGCAAGGGTCATTCCCCTGGTGGGGCAAATTTATTTTAGGCAATTTCTGCTCCCCTTGAGGGCAGATCAGCATATTTCTATTAGGCCAATGTGCCCCTGGGGGGGCAGAAACCACTTAGGCACCAGGGAGTAGTGTGTGTGTATTGTTTGGGGGGGCAGCCCCTTGGGCAAGGGTCGTTCCCCATGGGGGCACATTACTGTAGATCGTTCTATTTTGTAAAGGCTCAGATGCCCCCAAGAATGGCAGAAAGACGACCAGAGACCAGGGAAGATTTTTTTTCAAAATAAGAGGCCATACCCCCAACCCAAATAAATGGAGCCAAAGTTGTTCTGCACACCAGTGGGCAGATAGGGCAATTACCACTGATCCACACCCCGGGGGCAGAAAGCCTACTAGACGCCAGGGAATTAAAAAAAAACAATGTGTGGTGGTGGCTACCAACCAGTATTGGCATGCCCCCACCTCAACTGAGGTGGTTAACAGTCTTTCAGCTCTCCCCCCACACACTAAAACATCTTATCCCACTGCAAGCAAGAGGACATTTCATTATTTTGGATTTTGGTTTTACATTTGGGCCATCAGAGCTTGGCTAACTCTCAAAATCGTCCCATTTGGAATGGTGAGGGCTGCACTTTTTGGACTTTGGAATGCTGCCATGTAGAACAATCCACAAGACCTAGACACATCTGAAAACAAAACATCTGGGTGAGTCCAGTGTGGTGTGCTTCACATGCACCCCACGCCATTTTCTTATCCACAATGCTTTTAAACCTCCAACTTTGCTGGAAATCTCATTTTTTCCATATTTTTGTGATGAAGTCTTCCGGAATCTGCAGGAATCAACAACATTCCTACCACCCACCATTGTCTCAGCTATACCGGTAAACATTCTGCCCCACTTGTCAGCCTAAAAAGGTTTTTTTTTTTCCAACTGCCCTTTTGGACCCACTTTGGTGACCCCCTCAATTTTGACATGTTTTTGGCTCTTCCCTGCCACAGGCACTTGGCCCACCTACACAAGTGAGGTATCATTTTTACCGGGAGACTGAGGGGAATGTTGGGTGGTAGGAAATGTGTCCCGGTGCGGTGGTCCCACACAGAAATGTGGGAATAATTTGTTTTTTTTAGCTAAATTTGACGTTTGCTGAGGATTCTGGGTAATAAACACTGGGGGATCCATGCAAGTCACACCTCCTTGGACTCCCTCGGGTGTCTAGTTTTCAAAATTTCTGCATTTGGTAAATTTCCCTGTATGGCGGTTGAGCCGAGGACCAAAAACGCAGGTGCCCCCGCAAAAACAGGTAATTTTGTATTTGATGATTTTGATGTGTCTAAATAGTGTTTTGGGGCATTTCCTTTCGCAGGCACTAGGCCTACCCACACAAGTGAGGTACCATTTTTATTGGGAGACTTGGAGTAACGCTGGGTGGCAGGAAATTTGTGGCTCCTCTCAGATTCCAGAACTTTCTGTTACCGAAATGTGAGGAAAAAGGGTTTTTTGGCCAAATTGTGAGGTTTGCAAAGGATTCTGGGTAACAGAACCTGGTGAGAGCCCCACAAGTCACCCCATCTTGGATTCCCCTAGGTGTCTAGATTTAAAAAATGCACAGGTATGGTAGGTTTCCTTAGGTGCCGTCTGAGCTAGAAGCCAAAATCCACAGCTAGGCACTTTGCAAAAAACGCGTCAGATTTCAATGTAAAAATGCGATGTGTCCATGTTGCATTTCCTGGCGCGAGCATTAGGCCTACCCACGCAAGTGAGGTACCATTTTTATCGGGAGACCTGGGGACACACAGAATAGCAAAACAAGTGTTATTGCTCCTTGTTTTCCTTTACATTTTTTCCTTCAAATGTAAGACAGTGTGTAATAAAAACATCTATTTGAGAAATGCCCTGTAATTCACATGCTAATATGGGCACCCTGGAATTCAGAGATGTGCAAATAACCACTGCTTACCAACACCGTATCTTGTGCCCATTTTGAAAATACAAAGGTTTTCTTGATACCTATTTTTCCCTCTTTGAAAACCCATTGCAAGGTACAACTAATTTATTGGCTCTGGGTACCTAGGGTTCTTGATGAACCTACAAGCAGTATATATTCCCACATCCAGAAGGGTCCAGCAGATGTACCGGTATATAGCTTTAAAAAATCATGAACTTTGAAATGCCAGAAACAATGAAACACATATGTGCTGGCCATTTCTGAGCTAGGCACGCAGTCAGAATTCTCCAAAATGTGTAGGCATATACCCATGCATTTGGAAATTTACATTTTTTTCACTGATGGGCCACATAATGTGGAATTCAATTTACAAAGCTTTTTCTATAATTAGTACTATATTACTCTTGTCTTAGATAGAAGTTACACATGAATAGTCAGTCCTGACATGAAGCATTTTCTGTGAATGGTTTCCAGACGTAAGCTATTTTTTAAGCAAGTCAAGAAATTAGGATTTGATGCACCTGGAAATGCATTGGTTAGTCACACTTAAACTGAGGGAAGACATATTTACTCAGGTTTGTAATCTGGCTTTTAAGTCAAAGAACAACGTTTTCACAATGATCAACCTATGGCCATAGAACACTATTTTACAAAGACCAAGAGAAACAGTTCCAAGACTGACGAGGTGTTATTTAAAATGAATACAGCAAGGTCAAAAATTTTATCCCCAGCCTGGAATTATTTTCATCCAACTTGAGGTCTGGTGAAAGTCTGTCAATATAATCCTGCACCTAAATAAAGATTAGGTGTGATGCTGTCAGTTCACTATATGGGTCCTACCTGAGAGTTATCCACAACCTGTCAAGGATAGCACCATACTCTAACACAGAATATGTTCAAAACTCAGTTATTTTCAGAATTAAATAAATAAAGCAAGCGTCATGATTGCCACTGTGAAGCTGCTAAGTAATGGTGTAAAGCAATTAACACATATTACCACTCTTACAAGAAGGCTTCTGCTGGGTGCACCACCCTTAAATATATGTTTTAATTGAACTCTCATTATTGATCTTTCATGAGAGTGGCAAAAGGAAATTACAATGCTGCAACAATAATTGATTCATTAGTACATTAGATTTTAGAGTCAATAAAGTGAGTTTTAAGTGGCTTAAAATGTGTATTTTCTGAAGATATTTAATAAAGACTGTCCTGAATCTGTCCCTACTCTGTTCGTTCCTGTTCTCCAATTGTAATGTATCTTGTCTAACACAGTTCTTAGTCTGAGTAAATTTTAGAATGGAGTGTCTGTTACATTGCACAATATTCTATCAGTTATCAGTCTCATATGCTTACAGCTATCTGGCTTACTCTGAAACAATTGATCAACTCTCTAAGACTCAATACAATTTCATAGCGGAATGAATAACCCTGCTTTAGCTACTGATTCTATGTCTAGAAAGCGCTCATGATACTGCCCATCATTTCTGTTTCCGTAACATGGTCAACTCTATATTCCATAATTATTTATATATATAGATTCATTTATACCTCTTAGCTTCACTAGCAACTGCAGTCTGAAACAGTAGTTCAGAAGGCAGAGTCTGTCTCTCGGTCCCTCAGATTTTCTCAGCTAGAAATAAGGAATTGCAGCATCACACTACATCTGTATTGAGCAGCATCAGGAAGATGAAGCCCCTTTACTTTCTTTAGGTCACTTTAAATAACATTTTGATTGATACAATGTAGTATATTTAACATAGTTTTCTTCTTGTTAGTTGACAATTAGATACACTTCTTCATTCTCTCATCCACTTTATGTATCTGAAAGAGCAATTTCATTCATGAATTTATCGCTCATGTAATTCACACCATTCATATAAATGTTAACATTTCTAGTTTTGCCATGGTTACTTTTAATACACCTCAACACATTCTAAAGCAGTTTAGTAATTGGATAAAAAGTTTAACTAATACAGCTTCATTGTTTTAAAGATAGATGTCGTTATATAAGTCAGAAAGAGGTTATGGAAGAAAAAGTAGAGAGAAAAATACATTCCAGCGAGTTTTGCAAGTCATGCAGCATGGGTTAAGTAGAGTTCAGAGCATGTTTTAAGCATTCAAGCAAAAGTGGCTTTTAAGACCTAGCAGTTCATTCTCAAGTTAATGGTTCAAGCTTATGAATCGTTTTCTAATTTTCTTTGGAGGCCTTAGCAATCCCCCCATGATGGTTTGGAACCATCATAATTCTACTTCAATTGGTTCCTCCATTTTTTTGGATTCTTCCCTTTTTCTTTTCAATTGTTTTAATCTTCACTCACTCTTTCTCTCATCTCTATATCTTTTTTCATACTTTTTTTAAATTTGTTTTCCAGTTTTTTTCTTAATTAACAATCTTATTATTACACAGAAGTAATTGAAGGCAATACTACAGATTATTACTACTTGACAGGTATATGTATATACTAAGAATTCCTCCTCCAAGAGCTTTGAGTCATGTTCCCAATTCACTAAAGCTTTTAGACTTGCTTTCAGCTTTAGTTGGAGTCTCCAAAGGTTCTAAATCGAATTTCAGATCAGTAATATTACTGGCATAGGCTTTTATCGTTTTACTCTCATCAGGACTATAGCTGGAGCAATTTCCAATTCTTAGCATTTTACAGACACCGCCTTTCTCAGCCAAAACGATATCTAAAGCCTAACGATTTTGTAAAATCATTGATCTAACAGCAATAAGTTCTGTGTTTTCTAGCAATATGGCACCAGAAGTATTAGTAGCCAATTTATGTATAACTGTGGATCATTTTCTTATCTTGTCATCATTCAACACCACTCCCACAGCAGGAACGACTGCTCCACAAATATCTCCAGTTAGTTGTGTTCCCTCATTCACACTCCTTGTATATCTTTTTATTGCACATGCCATTGTTAGGGCTTCTAAAGAATCAACATGATACATTTTGGGAAACATTAAACCTAAATAACATATTCCCCCACAAAATGTGAGTAATATAAAGTAAGTATTCTTTCCACAATTAAAGGCACTCCAGGTATTATGGGTTCATCTTACTGTAAAACTTGCCATTCACCTCCTGATAACTCAAAAATAATGTTCACATTCACTATTTCCCACTAATACTTTCTTCCTCTGTTTTCATCTCTTGTATGCACATATCTTCCCAGGTAATATCTCATCCAACCTAAATTAGGCACAGTCCCTTTCTTTCTAAACTCATCTTCCTCTCCTTTACACACAGTCATCTGTACATCATTTTTATGAAACTCAGACTTCATACTTTTTTCATTTCTTTCTTCTAACATCTATATAGAAATCTTCTCTTGTCTATTAATTTTTCAAGTTAGATTTCCCTTATGTGACTTTACAATGCTAATGGGAAAATGTGGTCTAAAATACTACCAAGCAGTCTCCATGCCTTTAGCCTTTGGGTGTAAATTCATGTCTTTCATTAATGGTACTTTTGAAAACACCCCCTTAAAATTTGAAAAGTAATATTCAAAATGTCACACTCTATATAGTAAGCTAAGCAGTATACTACAAGATTTAGGGACAGATGTAGGTAGGAAAAAAATTGTGACTCGCAAATTACGAGCATTTGCGACTCGCAATTTGCAAGTCGCTAACTGCAATTCAGGTAGAAAGTGCGCAGACAATTTGCGAATCGCACCCGGAGTCTCACCGTAGATAGCGAGTTCGCTGTTTGCGTGGTTGCTTTTTGCAACCGTGCAAAAAACGGACTCGCAATTTGCGAGTGGGTGTCGCAAATTGCGACTGTGCTGAAAATTGAAAGCAGGTGCTGCAGAACACTCTAGAAATCACTTCAGAACACTCAGGAAAACACTTCCTGGCACATGATGATGACATCACAGCCAGGAAGTTTACAAATACACCTGGGAGGAGGGAGGACCACACCCTTTTTAACTGCAGCACAGCTAACAGAGCACCAGCAACCATGGCTGACACTCCCAGGAAAAGGAAGCTTAAGTTTGCTGAGAAGGAGTTGGAGGTGCTAACAGATGAGTGCTGCCAGCAACATGATGAGCTGTTTGGCAAGGCAGCCCTCACTGTGCCAGACACAGAAAAAAAACTAATTTGGCAGGATATCCAGGACAAGGTAAACTCCCTGGGGGCCAGCCACCGGAGTGTGGAAGAACTAAAGAAGAGGTGGTACGACCTCCACTCCCGGACCAAGGAGAGGGTGGCAGAACGGCTCCAGGAGATGAGAGGCACAGGAGGGGGACCATCTACCAGACCACCACCCACACCCCTGGAGGAAAGGGTTGAGAAGACCCTTGAGCCGGAGGCTGTCACTGGATTTGGAGAACTGGACCATCAACCGGTGAGTACCATGTGATATGCTTGTACCCCCATCAATTCCATACCCCCACCCACCATGTACACAGGGGCATGCACAACCAAGATAGCTCCATTTCAGAATAGCAAACACCAGAATGATGCATTATGGGCAATGTAGTCAAGTAGGCATTTCATAGGCAATTATTTATTAGGAAGTTTTTAACTGATAGTAGACACTGACAGTGTGTTCCCCATGTCCCACAGGTCTCCCACAAGACACCCCCACCAGCCCAAGCAGCCAGGTGCCAATGGTCAGCCAGCACAGAGAGGAGACAACAGGCCCAGCCACCACTCCCACCTGCACCACGAACACCATCCCCTCTCTGAAAACACCTGTTGCAACAGTGGTGTTGGAGCCTGCACCAGGTACAAGCCAGAGTGCCACATCAAACATTACAGGGCCTCCACCGCTGCGCAGGCGACGCAGGATGACAACAGCAGAGCAGCAGGCAGAGTCAGGGCTTCCCTCCACAACACCATCGGAGGCCCAACTGCTACGGGGTCTGCGCCTGCAAAACCAACAGTTAAGGAGGATTAGTGGGGTATTGCAGCGCTTTGAGAGGAACCATGCCAACAGCATGCAGCAGGTGCATTCAGAACTGCAGGTCATTGGGAACAACACAGGTGACCTTGCACTGTCTATGCGCGAACTGGTGGCTGGACTGCTAACGCAGAGTAACAGTGCACGGCGCAGGGACCGCCAGCTGCTGCAACGCCTGGACAGGATGGCCTCCTCTATCGTTAGGCTGGCAGTTAACATAACTGGGCTGTCTAGGAGAACAGTCAGCCTCCAGGTTGACATGGGCCACTTTGCGGGTGATGTGGCACGGGGACTGGGCCGGATCACCCATGCAATAGACCTAATGGAGGCACGGCAGGTGTCCAGGGGCACAGTTGACACCCCACAAGACAGTGAGGAGGGCTCCACTGTCAGCAGTGTCTCTGCCGGTGACACCAGGGTGCTACGTAGTGGGAGCACAAGGCAGAGCACTGCTGACCCACCTAGTACCAGCCAGGCTGGCCGAGCCCGCCGTAGGCTGTGAGCTAAACACTGTCCCTGGGATTGGGGCACATGATGGCAATGTGTCCCATGCCAGGTGGACTATTGAAGGCCCTGAACTGTTTTTTCTTGTATATAGTTTGGTTATTTGCACTTATTAAATCATTTGTTCTTTCCACTTAACACATGGACTGTTTGTTCTATTGGTGAGTATGGTAGAAGTTGGCACGTACCTTCCAAAGTATTGGTTTGCAATGTGTTCCCGTCTCAGTCTGCCTTGATTTGCGATGCTTCTATCCCCATGATGGCGATGTGGTTGCTCTTGCTCTTCATCCTCAGAATCTAGGTCTTCAGGGGTGAGAGGTAGCCCACGTTGGGTGGCAATGTTGTGCAGGATAGCGCATGCAACAACTATTTTGAATGCCGTTATTGGGGTATACAGGAGGGCACCTCCACTTCGGTGGAGGCATCTGAACCTTGCTTTCAGCAGTCCGAAGGTTCTTTCGATGATGTTCCTGGTCCTCTTATGTGCACTGTTGTATCGCCTCTCGCATTCATTGCTGGGTGTTAAGTACGGAGTCAGTATCCATGGATGTAGTGCAAATGCACTGTCACCTGTTGGTTACAAAACATACACTGTTAGCAAGGCATGGGTGGTTTGCACATTGACCTGTGCGCATGTCTTCAAGGTGTATTCAGCCCTACCTAGGAGGTATCCGTCTCCAAACTCCCCATGTTCCAGGCGTTGGTGTATCCCACTGTGCCTAAAAATGTAGGAGTCATGAATACTGCCTGGAAACTTAGCAACCATGTCAGTGATGACATAATGGGCGTCACACACCACCTGAATATTGAGTGAGTGGGTACACTTCCTATTGCGGAACAGATATTCCAGGTTTGCAGGAGGGCATATTTGAATATGTGTCCCGTCTACACACCCTATGACATGGGGGAAGATGGCAATCCGGTAAAAGTCCAACTTGGTGCTGTTAATTTCTGCCTCATTCCTGGGTAGGTATATGTATCGGGACACAAAAACAATGCCAACAAGGAAGATATACATAGGATTTGGGCGCTCACAGTGAGTCCATCAAATAACAACACATTGGCCCTCATTCTGACCCTGGCGGTCTTTGACCGCCAGGGCGGAGGACCGCGGGAGCACCGCCGACAGGCCGGCGGTGCTCCAATGGGGATTCCGACCGCGGCGGTAAAGCCGCGGTCGGACCGGCACCACTGGCGGGGTCCCGCCAGTGTACCGCGGCCCCATTGAATCCTCCGCGGCGGCGCAGCTTGCTGCACCGCCGCGGGGATTCCGACCCCCCCTACCGCCATCCAGATCCCGGCGGTCGGACCGCCGAGATCCGGATGGCGGTAGGGGGGGTCGCGGGGCCCCTGGGGGCCCCTGCAGTGCCCATGCCACTGGCATGGGCATTGCAGGGGCCCCCGTAAGAGGGCCCCTACATGTATTTCACTGTCTGCTGTGCAGACAGTGAAATGCGCGACGGGTGCAACTGCACCCGTCGCACAGCTTCCACTCCGCCGGCTCGATTCCGAGCCGGCTTCATCGTGGAAGCCTCTTTCCCGCTGGGCTGGCTGGCGGTCTGAAGGCGACCGCCCGCCAGCCCAGCGGGGAAGTCAGAATTACCGCCGCGGTCTTTAGACCGCGGAACGGTAACTTGACGGCGGGACTTTGGCGGGCGGCCTCCGCCGCCCGCCAAGGTCAGAATGAGGGCCATTGTGTTCATGGCACGGTGCTTTCGACAAGAGGATCTCCCTCATTCCTCCAATGTTTCTGGAGAAACAAAATAGAATAAGAACAGGTGTCGTAGCACTCGTGATATAAAATTAGAAGTTATTCATGTGTCCCGTCTCTTTCGTGAAATGACATCCAACTTTTTGTTTGTATCACAGTCCATATTTATTCATAATGTTCAGATATCCTCCATAGGAGCAGCCTATAGAGGAGGATATCTGAACATTATGAATAAATATGGACTGTGATACAAACAAAAAGTTGGATGTCATTTCACGAAAGAGACGGGACACATGAATAACTTCTAATTTTATATCACGAGTGCTACGACACCTGTTCTTATTATATGTATCGGGACATGTGTGTGAGTAAGGCGTCTAGGAATGCCCTTAAGAACCATGATAGTGCACTTTGGGATACCCCACCTGCCACAGCAATGACCCCCTGATAGCTACCCGAGGCCAAGAGGTGCAGTGAGCATAGCACTTGCACATGCGTAGGGATGGCGCAACTGCGCACAGTCTGGCGTTCTAGCTGTGGTTTGAGTAAATCTACTAAATCTAGTATAGCTGCGCTGCTAAGTCTATATTTGTCATATATTTCCTCCTCAGTTTGCTGGAAGAGTGTCTGCCTTGTTCTGTAAATCTTCTGTAAATCTTCTCCTGTCTCTGGCTCCTCCTCCTCCTCTGCTGGGCTGCATGGGCTCTCCTCCTCACTGCTATCAGGTATATCTCCGCCATCTTGAGTAACCCAGATGCCTTCTGGGTCTCCTTTTATACTTTGGTAATGGTTACCACCTGCTCTGAGTTAGTGGTAAATTGGAAGTGCAAAATGGTCTTTTTGCGACTAGTCGCAATTTGCGAGTTGCTATTGCATTTGGGTTGCGACTCGCAAATTGCGACTTCCTATTTGCGGGTCGCAAAATGGGGTCGCAAATTTTGCGAGTCGGTAACGGCTCGCATCGCAATTTGCGAGTCGGAAAGGGATTTTTGCATCCCATTTCCGAATTTGCGGGGTTGCAAATAGCGAATCGGGCCATTTGCGACCGCAAAATCTTGCTACATCTGGCCCTTAGTGTATGTAAGTGATATGTGATGGTATGAAACTTGCTCATCTGCCGAAGAGGTCATGTGTGCACAAACATAACAATCCTTAACATCTAAGGGCCATATTTATACGTTTTGATGCAAAACTGTGCCAATGCAGTTTTGCGTCAAGAAGTTTAACGCCGGCAAACGCCATTTCTTATCGCCACCTGGTCATCAAATTTATACTTTGACGCTCGGTGGTGCAAACCACGGTTAAGAGTCATTTTTTTTTACTCAAACCATTGCACCACGTCCTAAAGGAAAACAACGTTAAGGTGGCGAAAATGACTTTAATCTGGTTTATGACGTCGCAAACCGGATACGCTTTTTTTTTTTACGCAATACCGTCAAAAAGCGGCGCAAACACAGCAAAATGTGCAAAGGAGCCCCAAAATGGATTCCAGAAGCCATGAGAGACCCGAGGAAGATGACAACCAGCTAGGAACCAGCCAGGAGGACCCACACAAGACCCAGGTGAGGGAGAAGAAGAAAAGGAAGTGTTGGTTCAGTGTAGAGGAGCATGAAATACTGGTGAAAGAGGTGACAGAATACCAGGATCAACTTTTTGTTACCTCTAAATTGGCAATTGGGAGGAGAGTGGCAATTTGGCAAAAAATTGTCGATAAGATCAACAGTGTGGCAGAAGTACAGAGAACAGTCACCAAGTGCAAGAAACGCTGGCATGACTGCAAGCGCAGGACCAAGAAAAAGATGGCCAGGAACAGGAAGGCAGCATTGTAGACTGGAGGTGGGAGTCCAGCACCGCAGGAGGCCCTGGACCACATGGAGGAGACTGTGGCAGCCGTCATCCCTGAGGATATCATCACAGGGATTCAAGGACAGGACAGCGCAGACTACCAGGATACAACACAGATGCAGGGTAAGTGGCATGGGGAACAAAAATCCCCAATTGTTAAGTGCAACTTGGGGGGACATAACTACTACTCAATGCAGGTCAGCCATTATAATCAGGTAGTGGAAAGGGCAAAGGGGCACGGCACGGGTGCATGGGCTGTACAGGGGAAACCTGGGGCACACCACAACACTACACCAACAACCTTTGCATGGGGGTACTCTGCCATGCCAAGGATGTTGGAAAGGCAAAGCCAGTACAGCAGGGTAGGGTACAACATAAAACTGGTCTGCTGTCACACGACAGCTGGTATTGTTACAACATGAAGTAGGTCTCAATTTCCAGTCTCAGGCCATATCCGCAAGTGCCATGTACCATTGACAACAGTTGCCACTACCACCTCTGCCGTGTGTGCAGGTCAAGTAGCCAATGGCAGTTACCTGCCCATGGATCAAACACACACAAAATAGAGGGTTCAGGATGACAACGTTATCAATCCCCTGTAATCAATAAAAATGTGCAAATCCTGTCAAATGCTCATGTCTATAGGCGCTCCAAACATCAGGTATTGTCATTAACATTATGAGGTACAAAACAGTAATGTCATGCCCATGCTGCACATGACAGGGTCTACCCTGTGCCTGTGTTACAATAGCTGCAATGCCACCATGCAACATCTCAAGTGTCATAGTGCTAAGACACCAGCATTGAGGTGGAGGACATATGTTTCTAGCTAGTGAAACACACCTGCACAGTCATAAGAGGAAATGGAAAACTGCTAGGACCATCAGTGCAATCCAATGTAGCACACATTCCCCAACATCAGCAGTACACACTACCAGTCCTGACATCCATATTGTGCCATGCCAATGCTATACATAGTATATGCTAGGTGTCAGCAACATATAGGTGGATGTGAAATATCAGAGACTGGGTCAGTTCCAGATTGTTAAGTGTGGTGCAAGTGCCATCAGAACACCAACAGCCAGTGCAAGGCCACACCATGATAATGGAAGTAGATGGAGGGTTGAGTAGAACAAGAAGGGGGCAACATACAATTTGGGCAGAACCTACACCTAGAGGATGTGACGCAGACATTTCCCCAAACTGCCCACAGTACATGTGACATGCAGGTGGGGCATAGGCCTAGGAGAATGCTAATGACAGGGACAATTAACAGGAACCAAGATTACAATGTGCAACCCATAGGAAGTCAGGCACGTCACATTACAAATGCCACAACACAGACACACTAACTGTACAATATCTCATTGGAGAGGACGATGGCTATCCTGGGAACATGCCTGTCCTGAACTTCGCAGATGACATGGGTGACGAGCTGACAAACATTAGCCAGCAGACCCTCCAAGATGTCATTGGAACCCTCCAGACCCCACCTTCAGTCGCAAGGAGGAGCACAGAAGTAGCAGCCATCACAGAGGACCCACTCACCACCCCAATTGTACGACTTGCCAGCTCCAACCCAGCTGAGGACTCTGAGGACACTGGCGCCACCTTTGAGAGGACTGTAGTGGGAGTACAGCGGGAGCTGGCCAAGAAAGTGTGGGCGGGTATGCAAAATATGGCAGCCAGCCTTGAGGGGATGCGTTTGTGCATGATGTCATATGCAGAACAGGCAGTAGCCATGCAAGCGCTAACATCTATCCTGCAAGGACTTTAACAAAGTGTAAAGGAATTCACCACTGCAGTAAGGGAGTTGCCACAACACCTCGCACCCCAAACCTTTCACTGTGTGCACAAATGCAAACATGACGCGCTCAGGGCCGACCTGGCTGCCTACCACAGTGATGTAGCTGCTATCCTTAAGAACCAGCAACTCCTCCTTGCTGCAGTACTGCCCTTAATAGCCCCACAGTTGGCAGCTAACAGGATTTCTGACTCCATGTCTTCAAACACTGAAGTGTGTGTCGCCCCTTCAAACCCACCACCACCAAGTGCAGAGGAGACGACATACACATCAGAAGATGAAGACATGGAACAGATCACCTTCACCCGGAAGAGTACCCGGTAGCACAAATCCATGCCACATGGGCACTTATATCCTAGGTCCTGTGCTTATTAACATGCCAGTTTTGCAACAGCTGCTCACATGCACTGTTATCTAGCCCACTGTTTACCTTAACACTATGCTCTGTGATTGTCCCTCATTACCTCATTGGCAATTCCTGTTCCTCTGCACTGTATGACACTTCACCCCAGCATGTCCAATGACATGTCCCATTGCACTTGGGTAGCATCACAATAGAAGGCCCCACTAATAGACTCACAATTCTGGACTATGCAAATATTGCACTACAGCACTTTAAAATAAATAGCACTTACACAATCACTTTGTCTCTGTGTAATGTGACACATCAACTGTTTAGGAGATTAGTGATGTATGTCACATGTCAATGGCCATAGAATGTCAATACAACTGCGTTGAAAGATTGTGGGCTGATAACTATGCACTGGGGTCTGGATTGTATCATCATCTGTGCTTCCTGAGGGTTATTTCTGAAGTAAATAGAAAACTAACAGTATAATGCTGTGTTGGACTGAAAAAGTCTGCTTCAATGTATGTTTAAGCTGAAAATCAAGTTGTTCAAAATTCCATGCAAAACAATCTTTATGTATGTGACATCTGACTATAAACTTTCATCACACACACACACCATGCAGCAGGAATGGATGTGTACGAGTGTATGGACAAATATGCGACCTGGGAGTACACTGTAAGAAATGATAGGTATGAGTTATGTAAACAATACTACATAAGATTATAACATCACTCACCTTATCAGGGTTCACATGAACATCAGGCTGCAGGCAGACGTACCACAGTGCCCAAGATTCCAAATCAGGTCTCAAACGATGACAGATTGAAAACACACATCCAAACTTAACAACACATTGGGAACCAATGTAACCTTGAGTGGTGGGTGCAATGGATGGCAGATGCATAGAGAAGTAGCTTTGGTGTAGCTGCAAATGTGACTGCACATTAGGAATTGTGAATTGCCATGTCAATAATGGGATTTGGGTGCAGGATTAAACACAAATGCAAATACTAAATTGACACTGTTCACCCGTGCCAAGGCCCGGATCCCCAAGCATATGACACATACTGTAAAGGAGTACCTAAATATTTATTTAACAGTAAAAAAGGATACTAAAACTAAGGAAAACACCTTAACTAACCTAACCTATCCTAACTACACATTACCCACAACTGGCCCTATCTACCCTAATCTAAACTTACTTATCACATTTAAATAAACACTCTAAACATCAACTCCCCAGCCTCCTTATATGACTGGACACATGTAGGACAACATATACTAACCTAAACACATACTAAATTATCCTAAACAAATATATATATTTTTGTATTTTCTTTAAAAAAAAATTTTTTTTTTTTTTTTTTTTTTTATACACATAAACCCCAATATCATCCCCCACCCACACACCCACAAAAAAAACACTTATACTAACTAAACTAACAGCCTATTCTAACCTAACACTAAGCCCCTTAAACCCACCAAATATAAGAACCAGGAAAGAGGAGGGAGGGGAGGGAAACATGGCTGAGGGTCACAAAGTCACAAGTTTGCCCTCTGCAGGATCTTCTTTATTCCACGCAGTCTCCTGCTATTGCAGGGCACCACCTGCTGCAGCCTGTCCATCCTGTGAAACATCCGTTGCATGTCACATCTCATTTGTAGGAATTCTGCATAGTCTATCACTGCAGCAGGGGTTGTCTGTGTGCCACTAGTGGAAGGTATTGCTGGTGCCAGTGCCGTGCTTGGAGGGGGTGGTGCAGGAGCTGCTGTCTGTGGGCCTGGAGCTGATGAGGTAGAGGGACCTGCAACAGTGGCTGTCATCCTTTGTGCGACTGTGGTCGGAGTGGTTGTGCTGGTGGTGGTGGCTGCTGTGGCCAAGGATGGCCCCCCTTGGGCAAATGCCCTCCAGATCCCTGTGGATCTCTCATGCCGATAACGCTGTGCCATATTGCGGAACCCAGACTCCACATCCAGTATGTGGCGGTAACGCATCGCCGCCTCTGGAATTCCCTGATCTGATGGGCATCCATGTTGGCAGCTGTAAAAATAGAGAAAGCCAAACATTAGTGACATTATTGTGTGATACATCTACTAATGATATTCTAACACTTCCTCAAAATAAGGTTAAGCAGTCCAAATCACAGTACAGATCATAGAATGTCCCCGAGTAATGACATGCCAACACAACCTACACATCTCCTATCTAACAGCCCAGCAATGCTCAAAAAGCTGTGTACCTACTTAAATGATCTGTGCATGATTGTTCTGCCATTAGCACATAACAAATGTTGCAAGTACTCCATATGTGACGTTTTTCGTCAGGGGAATACCCCTTGACTTCATCAAGACTTTCTACAACAGATAATATTTAATATGTAATACATAGTAAATCCATAATATATATGTCACACAAATAATCCCTCACCAATCAATGTGACTAATATCCATCCACTTGTGAAAACCGTGATTTCAAATATAATAATCACCTCCAAATTGCCAACTACAAACTGTCTACCCTCATATCGCTATGTGCACAAATCAATTAGTGTGAAACCAACATTATACACCTCGTTATAACACACATCTCCCTCTATTTATACACAAAAATCCCTCTGTGAAAGTCATGCTTAGTGATACTTATAATTGTTTCAATAGATCAGATCAAACAAAGCCCCCAAAAAATACCTTGTTTTAAAATGAACGACCTCATAGGCAGAGATCTGTATTTAGCTGGTGATCATTCAATAAGTGTTATGTCACAATGTGTAATCTGAAAAACTGTAGCAGGATAATATTGTTGTTATTGGCCACATCTTATTGTGACGATTAGTAAGGTGATGTTCACCTCGTAAGGCTTACCTTCCTCTGTATATAACAAGTGCTCAATTAATTTGGATGGCCCTAGTGTGGAGGGAGAGGATCCTGAGAAAAAATAATTTCTAAGAATTAATAATTACCCTTTGTTAATGTTAAACCACTCTTTCTCCCATTATCAGCGTGGAGCCACATACCTGTTATCGGTTATCCTGCACGCCGCGAGTACTACAGAGAATTCTGTTAAAAGAGAAACTTGTAATTCCTCTGCGTTTATAAGCACGCCCCCTGGAACTATAAACATAGAAGACGGACTCCTCTTGATATCGCGCGTGCATCTCGCTCGTTGGTAAATTAAATAGTTGGAAGTTTTCTATTTAGAAAAGGTCAAAATTATTCCATAGGTCCTGCGAGTGTAACAGGATTAGTCCAAATAAAATATATTTGTACTTTGCGCATATTCTAATTCCTCCCCTGCAACCAACATAGAAAACAGATTATTTCTTGTATCCTAATCAAGTTGACTTGATGGAAATTACATTAAAAAACAGACTATTCCGTGTATCTTGATCAAGTTGACAGTGGAAATTACTAATACTATGGGAAACCTACTCATTAAATAAGATATTTATTCTCTTGTTCATCTCGAAACATATATATCAATTGGCACCAATTGCCTCATAGTGCTATTTACGTGAATTATATTATTGTGGCTTCATCACAAATACCACATAAGAGTTTTGCAGTATTCATATCATATTCCGGATACGTACTAACCCAATTTAATGCAATCATTCCCTCTTTCAAATAAGTATCAAGTATTAATTATGTGTAGGACCACCATCCTTATTAACTAATACTGCAAACAGCCCCTATATGTGCAAGTGTCAATCTCACAATTGCGTGTATTCGGGTTCGTACCTATTCCTACATATCTAACACCAAGGAAATATTCTGACTCATAGTCAGAGTTTAAACCATGTTTTACTGCTCCTAAGCGCATAATCCAAATTGATTCTTTCCTTCTCAATGCCAGCTCCTGATTCCCACCTCTTGGATCCATTTCACAATGTTCAAATCCCAAAAATTTAAAGGCCCTCATTACAAGCCAAGGTTCCACCCGCCGGCCTAACGGGGATCTTGGCCGCAACACGGGAGCCGGCTCTAAATGGAGCTGGCGGTGTTGCGGCTGTGCGACGGGTGCAGTTGCACCCGTCGCGCTTTTCACTGTCTGCATAGCAGACAGTGAAAAGCTCCATGGGGCCGTGGCAGGGGGCCCCAAGACTCCCCTTTCCGCCAGCCTTTTACTGCCGGTTCTTACCGCCATGAAAAGGCTGGCGGGAGGGGGACTCGTCATCCCCTGGGCAGCACTGCAAGCAGCGCTGCCCTGGGGAATTTAAACCGCCGGGACCAATGTGGAGGGAAACCGCTGGTCCCGGTGGTGCGACCGCGGCGCTTCCACCGCGGTCGTAATGCCTCTGGAAGCACCGCCAGCCTGTTGGCGGTGCTTCCTCCAGGGTTGTTATGACCCCCAAAGACTTTATGAACTCCCTGTGCCTTACAGGATCTCGTGTGTGAAGCTATGGGATAGTGTTCATCCTCTTGTCTTATGGCTCTCCAATGTTCTGCAATCCTCACCCTAAGGGGACGAATAGTGCTCTCCACATATATCTTGTCACATTTGCATATCATCATATATATGACGAATTTAGTATACCAATTGATATGGGTTTTTATGATGAATTTTTTGTTATCAATTCCTTGGAATTCCCTTCTTGCGTGCCACGCCCACCTACACATTGTACAGTTACCACACTTGTAGAAACCTAAACTGTGTACATTAAGCCAGTTTGGCTTAGTTTTTTCTTTCAAATAACTAGGGCTAAGGATATTGTTAAGTGTAATTCTTCTTGTGTATGATACATCAGGTTTCCTTCCAATGTGTCTTTTAAAAGTTTGATCTTGTAGTAAGACTGGGCAATGATTTTTCATAATTTTTAGTAATAGAGCTGAATTGTCTATATAGTCCAATATTATCCTTATCTTTTTGTCACCTATGTTTCCTTTACTCCCCGCTTTTATACGTTGTGCCAATGTGTGTGAGCGTGGTATCTTAAATGCTTTAAGCTGAGACTTTCAAACAATATCCGGTGAGTAACCTCTGCCAATAAGTCTCTGTCCCATATCCTTAATGCATTTGTTAAAGTCCTAATTTTTGCTGCAATTACGTCTAGCCCTGACCATTTCGCCAAACGGTATTGCATCTATCTGTGTCTTGGGGTGTGCATAGTCGCATGCAACAAAGTATTACATGCTGTTGATTTTTGACATAATCTACTTTCAATCTTGTTACCCTCTACATACAATTCCACATCTAAAAAATCTATAGATTTAGAACTATATGTATAAGTAAACTTAATGTTAACTTCATTGCTATTTAGATAATTACAAAACTCTTTCACGGTCTCTTCATTCCCTGTCCATAAAATAAAACAATCATCTATATACCTTCCCCAGTATAGGATGTGTGTCTGCCATTCCGCTGCTCCCAGACCCCACACCCACTTCTCTTCAAACCACCCCATAAATATGTTTGCATATAAAGGGAGAAAATCTCAACCCCATTGCAACCCCTTGCTTCTGTTTGTACCAATCCTTCTTAAAAAGAAAATAATTATGATTAAGAATGAGATCGGTCATTTGTACAATCATCTCAGTGTGTTCCATCAGAGTCGCTGATCTTCTGTTTAACATATATTTCAGCGCTTGAATGCCTAACTCATGTTTAATACTGGTGTAAAGAGCAACCACATCTAAAATTAACATAAACATGGTAGGTTCCCATTGAATGTCTGAAAGCAAACTTAATATGTATTTCATATCCTTTATGTACGAGGGGAAATTAATTACAAGAGGTTGTAAAAATGTATCCACAAACACTGATAGTCTTTCCGTGGGACCTCCCATACCTGACACTATTGGTCTTCCAGGTGGAAAGTCACATTATTTGTGAATTTTAGGTAAAGTGTACAAACATGGAAATCTAGGATGGTTCACTTGTAAATATGAATATTCATCATCATCCAATAGATTATTATCATACCAAGTTCCAAGCAGTCTATTGATCTTGCCAACCAACAATATAATTGGATTGTACATTATTTTCTCATAGCAATTCTCATCATGAAGCTGTACATATAGTTCTTTCTCATGATCTTCACGATTCATAACTACTATATTACCACCTTTATCAGCACGTTTTATGATTATTTCATCATCACTTTTCAAAGATTTTAACGCCTGATATTCTTTAAAAGTAAGATTATGTCTCCATGTTCGTTTGTGTTTTGACCCATATTTATTCAAATCTTTCCATACTAGCTTATAAAATATATCGATGTTGTTGTCCATGATCTCTCTGGGTATCCAAGTTGATTTCTGCTTCAAACCACTAGGAATGTGTAAATCAGATATAACATTCAATTCCTGCAGTACTGAAGACATGGTTGTTGGAAATTCCTCATAATCAGTAATAGACATTAAGGCCACTGAGTCCTGTATGTCTTGTATTGACAATCCACTTTGTACTACTTTATTGTGAGTAGCTGTTCTTTCCAATTCCGGTTTCATATTAGTCTCAAAATATTTCAGAAGTTTCAACCTCCTAATAAACTTGTATAGGTCAATGTTTGACCTACACATGTCACCTTTACTGGTAGGGCAAAAACCCAACCCCTTATTCAAAAGTGTCAGCATATCACTTGTTAGAGCCTTTCTAGATATATTCACCACATTATTCTTTTTCATAGGGGCAAGGCTCATATCTTCTTGTCCCGTAATCTCGTTTTCATACCTGAGTACTGTTCTCCTGCCCTTCCCTCTCTTTCCTCTTCTTGTCTTCCTTCCCGACTTCTTTTTTAGTTTATTTCCCAATTCCCTAGTTTTATCCTCTTCAACTCTTGTAAAAAAGCACCCCCTCGTGCACCCCAGTTCAAGGACTGTACTTCTATATTGTCAATATCGCTCAAACTAATCCCTACACTGCTGCGTGAGGTGGCCACAGAGTCCATTGAATTGGTAGATTGTGATCTAGATAGTGCACCTATAATTAAATGATCATATTTACTTGAAAAAGTAAATACTCTACCATTGAGGTAGTCCTGTTCATCTCTCTTCAACTTTCTAGCTTTTCTACTTTTGATCTCATCCTGAAACTTCATTATTATATCTTTTAAAATAGCATAGTTCTTAACTGTTGCTTCCTTTAAATTCAATTCTAACAAGGTGTATAATGTTGGTTTCACATGAATTGATTTGTGCACATAGAGATATGAGGGTAGGCAGTTTGGAGTTGACAATTTGGAGGTGATTATTATATTTGAAATCACGGTTTTCACAAGTGGAAGGATATTTACATTGATTGGTGAGGGATTATTTGTTTGACATTTATATTATGGATTTACTATGTATTACATATTAAATATTATCTGTTGTAGAAAGTCCTGATGAAGTCAAGGAGTATTCCCCTGATGAAACATGTGTTGACTGGGACGGTATGAAGGGACAATGATATGAACATTTTTGGATACAAGAACTTCAAAGAAGAATAAAGAGCATTATTGTTGAACTTATGGAATAACATTTGATTCATGGACACTTACCACTATTGAAATCTTTTGTGATATGATTATTGTGGAGTGCCTGCTCAATTTCAGTATACTCAAAAATTACCCCGCATTCAAAGATCAATATATTTTTCATGGATAACCAATTTCATGGTGTCTAGTGTTGGAATTAACGCTTGGGACCAATCGATGTATAATGGCTGTGAGCATCATTTTTTAAAACCTATGTGGCACTTTTTGACTCATAAGCTTCATTTTGGATGCGTTTGCATCAAAATATCTGTCTTTAACTGTGTTTGTGTCATTTTTCTCATTTTTCATGTACATGAAAGCTATAACTATACAAAAATAGTCTGTTAGGGCCTGATGTGTGTGTTCCAGTGTTTGGGCACATGTGGCAGACCACACTACCGCAGACCATAATACTGTTGTGCTGGATTAGCACTCTTAACTGACACAACAGCAACCCAAACATTTGGAATTAAAATTTGTACTCCCTAGTTTGAGCAGGTGGTGCGTCAATAGAGTACAGCAAATATAGCTTAAAAAATACACTCATGGCCTGTGTGTTAATGTCTTTGAATTGACTATTTCAATTGTTGTTGTGCCTTTGTGTGAACGTCACAAGACGTGTTTTGCATAATGTGCTTGTATGCATGCGTTGTATTTGTGGATAACCATCAGATGCCATTCATTGAGGTACATCAGTCAGGATATGTGTTTGTCATACCTGTAGCGTCTTATGCTGTGTGAACTTCCCTGACTTTGGGGACAAAACATCTCCCATGACAAACTATACACAGGATAGATAGAGGACTGTTGATAATTGCAGTGCTACAAAGATAAGCCATCACATGTACTGGAATGTTGGATACCACCAAATGGTCACTTGTGTGTATACTACCCATGGGTCAGGCATTTGAACATGCTAGGTAGGTACAGTGATTGTGACTCAGAGTCCCAACTCCAATTCAAAAAAGTTATGGTACACCACAGTTTGAGCCATGTAAATGACCTATGTTTCTCCAGTGGCAGTGGAGGACCAGCAGACCATGCTGCATGTGTTCACATATTTCCAGTGGTTCATTGCACAAAGGTGTCCAGTTCAAGTGTGTGGCCAATGCACCCTGTGTCAGTATTGGCCTCCATGTTGTCAGTTACGTGCAGGTCTAGTCATGAGTATGTGCAGCCAACCCTTGAATTAACAGAGTATGCTTCAAAGCAGATTTGACCTAAAGCCAAAGATCAACTAACAACACACATGGGGATAGTCCAGCTATAGCTGCAGACCTTTAATAAGGCAGACGACAGGACAACCTTTGTGTGCTTAAAAATATTTTGTAACAGTAATAGGAAATAGGCAGGTATCATCACAACATTTGTACACAGGGTGGCCTCTAAAATTCCCACTGCAACAGGGAAGATTAGTGCCTCTGTGCTGACTAATGTCACATCTAGTCATCGGGCAAGCCCCATCAAAAGGTGGCAGCAGAAGTGAATCTGTGTGTGGACCGTCAGGGCACAAACTTGTTTTGTCCTTACACACACATTGGCAAACCTTGTTTGTTGTGCTTGCAGCACCGTACTGAATCCATGCATACAGCCATGGCACACTGTCACTGTTTGGCACTAATGAATACATGCAAAACCAGACAAGGGATGGGGGCTAGATTAGGCTGCATGAATACATGTCCCAGAACAGACTACTATAAGGAAACTGATTAAACCATACTATATATTTGAGGATTCATCAGACCTGCTAGACACAATACCCCATGAGGAAGAGAGGGCATGGAAAGCATCTATGAGACAAATGTAGCCACAGGGACCCTCTATGGTTAACGCAAAGACAGGAACCAGTCAGGCTTGCAGGGTGCAGGCTCTGTCAGGAACAAACATGAACATGGCAAATACACAGTGAGCAGACTCTGACTGGGAAAAGCTGGAACAACACTGTGGAAAATAAAAACTGTATTTGTGCTGTGGTCTGCAACGTTACAAAATCCCCCAAGGGCTCTGTTACACAAGTGATTTGTACGCCAAGACATAACAAGGAGATTCAGAAAATGCCAGCTTCTAAGCAGTTCCAGGCAGCAACAATGGCAGGGCAGGTTCAAATAGCTGGTCTGCATGGAAGTGCTCACAGGTGTGTGCAGCTTCTGTCTCTCACAAGTTCTGGAGTTGACAATCAAGTTCAAAGGGCCAAGTGGACCCTTCACATGGGAAGCAATGGACAGCTGATTACAGGTCCTACCAACTACCAGGCAGTACATTATCAGACATGAAGTCCATGCAGACTGATGAACTATGACTATGGCATTCCATACTGAAGAGGCAAGTACACAGGAGTCAGAATGGGAATATGGGTGTTTGTAGATGAAGGTTATCAGGGTACAGATAGTCCATTTACAGGGCCCCCTAGAGAAGGGTGGGGAGAGACTTAAAACATGACAGTAGCAGGACTTATTACCTGGGATGGACTGCGCAGGGCATGTCTTGTGAGCAATGCTTGTCATACCTGGGGCACTCGTGCTAGCCATTTTAAGCTTAGATGGATTCCTTGTCACACATGCTCCTTGCAAAGATAGCTGATGTCACACTTACTGCTGCCCAGGGTCTGGTCATACATTCCTGTTACCAATGCAATAGCACATCCACTAAATCATGTATGAGACACTTTTTTACCTTATGATTGATGGTGTCTTAGTTGTGTTTCATGTGCTGCAATGTACCATGTTGGCAACATTGATGTGTGTCATAGCTGTGGTCCTCTAATATTGCCCTTCATATGTGAAATAGACAGGACATGTGTCATTTACAATGTGTGTGATGTTGGGTGTACATTCATACCCATCAAATGTGATGTGGCTTTTTCAGTATCCTAATCTGTATTTCTGCAGTGCTTCATGAGGCTAAACTCTGATTATGATTCCTAGGAATAATGTGATGCATATATAATTACCCAGAGCATGATTGAGTGATGAAGGTAGGTGTTCAATGACATATGCTAACAAAGTGGTTGTGGTGACTATAGTTAGAAGGAGTTTTGTACAATGTGTTGTCTTCGACGCAATACTGCTGCAGTGTTTGGAAGTTCCCCCTCATGTTCACAAACAACATCCTCCTCTTGCTCCTCTTCAGGCATTTGTGGGTCTGTTTCATGAAGGGGAATGTTCCTCCTTACACAAATGTTGTGCAGGATGGCACAGGTCAAAATGATCTTGCAGGCCATTTCAGGTGAATTTAGGAGGCTGCCTCTGGTGATGTCGAGGCACCAGAATCTGGACTTCAGGATGCCAAAAGTCCTCTCTACTATGGTGCGTGTCCTCTGATGTGCCTCATTATAGGCACGCTCTGATGCTGTGCTTGGGTTGGCAAATGGGGTCATGATCCCTGATCAGCTGAAGAGAAAATCAGGGTAGAATTTTGGTTGTTGGTTGCACCTTGATTATTACTTTGCATGGCAGTTGTTATCTTGTGTCGTCTGTGACTCATCTGTGTTTGTGTAATTGTGTGGGATCCTAGGGTTCTGTGATATTCTTTCTGCATTGGGTTGTTTAACTATAAAAACTGGTGTTTGGCTGATTGACCTGATATCAGTGGAATAATTTGTTAACTTGCAGTTCATTGTGTATCTCCCTTGCATTATGTAATGTGAAAGAGGTGTCCATGTGCCTTCACTGGAGGTTACATGATACTTCCACACACACAATTGATTCCACTGTGGTGGTAACACGGTTGCACTAAATGGCCTGAACATCCCATCCAATTAGACATATGTAATTGCATGTGAAATACAACAGTGAGGCCCTATGATTTGGCTAGGTGACAATGTACAACACATCTCCATATGTTGGCAGCACTGAAGTGTTCACAACTGACAATGCACAAATATCCCATGTGTGACACGTTCTATGCAAACCTACTATCATGCCCTCACCCAGTTGATTCATGTGCAAACGTGTACCTACACTACTGAACCTGCTCCAGGTAAGCTGGCTAACTTGGTTGCGGGGGTGAAGGTTTAAGTGTCAGAAGGTCCATGTGCTTGTACATCTGTTATGTATATGTGTAATTGTCTCAATCCGTATGTGTAACAGCGTGCACTTTGCATTAATGTCACAACATATGTTTTCTTAGCACAGTCCACTTCCTTATTGCTAGCGGGCAATGTCACCTCAGGAGTGATGTGAGATGTTAGTACTGCCTCAATGATTCCATGTCACCTTCATTAGAGTCAGCATCATCCTGCTATGTGTCTCATGGTGTTTGACCTGCAGCGAAACACATTTCACTCCCCTTACACAGTACGTATTGCTTGGAAGGGTGTGTGATTGAGTGTTATTGATGTTATATTGGAAGATTCATCTTCCAAGTTGTACTGCCAGTTAAGGCCATGGCATTGTCACTGTGTGGTTTTAAATTGGTCCCTTGTGGCTCTGGAGTGGATTCTGTTGTTATTTGCATCTGTCATTTGTCCATAGGTGTGAATCTCATTGGGTCAGGATATCAAACATGACTACCACTGTCACAACCTCAGTGTCTTCCTGGCCACGTGTCAATGTAGTGGTGTATGTGTTGTGTGTCCTACAGGGTTGCTGTGCTGCGTGTCTATAACTAGATTTCTGTACTTACCAACAAGTAGGCCATTGCCATATCATCCAACCTGGAAGTCTTGATTGATGGTGCTGTGGCGGTAGATGAATCAATCATGTACACTCCCAGGATACTTTGCCACGATGTTGGTGATCAATCCCCGGTGATCTACAATGGCCTGCACATTGATGGAGTGTGTGTGCGTCCTGTTGCGGTATAGATGCTCGGTTGCAGCAGGTGGCACAATCCATACATGTGTACAGTCAATGGCACCAAGCATGTGTGGGAAGCCATTAATTTGATAGAAGCCCTGTTTGGTCTCCTGCTGCTTCTGCTGTGTGTTGGGGAAGCTGATATGGCGTGGTGTGAGGGAGATGATGGCATCCAGTACCTTGGGTAGGAAGGCAGAGATGATGGCAACCAGGGCACCAGTGGTTTGAAAAGAGCCACTTGCCAACATGTGGAGGACAGCTAGCAGCTTGGTCTCTGGTGGAATGATGTGGGGTGTCTGGAAGCTGAGTGGAAACTGTGGCTCAATGTGGCGCAGCAGCTGCTGTATGGCTTGCCAGTTTAGTCTGTACCTCTGGATTATGTCATGTTCTCTGAGGCCCTGAAGGGTTGTCCTGGTCCGGAATATCCTCTCCTGCCTTCAGCGTTGCCTTTGGGGTCCCTGTTGGTGTGGTGGAAGCTGCTGCTGTTGCTCCTGTGCTCTGCGTCTTCGTGCATGCTGGATGAATAGCACCTTCATGTCTTCCTTTTGGAGCGCTGATGTTGCTTCTGGGTGTTTTCCTTAAGTATTGGTGTGTTTGCCCCATTTTAACACCTGCCCTGACCCAAGCCTTAATTTTTTATACAAATCGGGATGTGCACCATTTTCCGCCTCTGCCTCCCAGCTGTGCGCAATTTTTGCTTTGTTGGATAAATATGGCGCACAGGTGTTTAAGTAATTTTTTGGATGGGAATGCCTACCTTGCATGTCATTAACACAAGGCGGTTTCACGCATCCAGAAAATGACGCACACTTAGATATTATGACGTTAGCGGGGGTCTAGCATCAAAGTACAAATATGGTCTTAGTTTTGCGCCGAATTTGCGTAAAAAAAAATGACGCAAATCCGGTGCAAGCAGAATATAAATATGCCCCTAAAACTTTAGTGTATTCTTGTACTAATCTTGAATAAACATTCACTGCATAATCATCCTACATGCAATCTACAAATGAAGTGTTTTATTCTTGAACAGTTTTATTCTGGAATAAGGAACTCATCATGTCTGTTTCTGGTGTAAAATATATTACTAAATACATTTCTATGATTATTAATACGATTATTAATCAGTATAAGTAGTGTCCCCAAAAATATCTTAACTCTACCTCTGGTTACAGTACACATTTTCTCTAAAATCAGATCTACTACTGAGCTGAATCTGTTGGCTACAGCAATGAAGTAATTACAAGAGAAAAAAAGAAACAAATAAAGGAAACATTTATTTTTCAAACTTCTTTGTTAGTATTTTTTCTTTAGGTAATCCCTAATCTTCTTAGTTCTTAGTTGTTATCCCTACATTTATTCTTCCTAATCTTGTCTCTAGTTAAATTCTTTCCTCTTGTTTTTAGTTTTTAATTGTGATTCTTTACTTTTGATTTCTCTTTTCATTAAAAAAAATGTTTTCAGGGCGGTTCAGATTGCTCAGTGCTCCATTCAAGTATGTCAGAAACTGGTACGCTCAGTATTTGTTCCAAATAGTAAGTCCACTCGATGAAGAATATTCTCGACTAGGTACAAGTGGTCTTTTGATTTTCTCTGTAGTGCGGCAATCCTTCTGTTTCACTGGCACCACTTGATTCTTCCACTTCCTTGAATGTTTCTAGTAGTGGTAGATTCATATTTGCACTCAGTCTTTGTTTCCTATTGGTATTTCTGTGCCAGATCTCAGTTACTGTTCTTTATTGTTGGAACTTGTGCCTCCTCCTGAGTCTTCAAGTACCCTCTGTACTTCTGTGTTTTCCTCTGCACTTGTGTCTCTGACAATTACAGTTTGGACTTTGTAGTCTTTGCCAATCTGTGAGATGTCCGGCAATTGGACCACTTCACCTGTTAGAGTTTCTTTACCCAAATTTGCTAGTTGATTCTGACCACTGTTTTCTTCTTGTGCAACATTCGGTGGCACATACACCAAAGCACTTGGGCCCATATTTATACTTTTTGACACACAACTGCGCCAACGCAGTTGTGCGTCAAAAATGTTACCGCCGGCTAACACCATTCCAACGTGCCATGCAGGCGCCTTATTTATAGAATGATGTTAGCCGGCGCTGCGGACTGGTGTGCATCAAAAAAAATGACTCACACCAGGCAGCGCCGGCGTATGGGAAAATGGGGGTCGTGCGCCAAAAAATGGGGCAAGTCAGGTCTGAGGCAAAATTCAGGCCTCAAACCGGATTTGCGCCATTTTTAGTTACGCCCAACCTCCATTGACATGACTCCTGTCTTAGCAAAGACAGGAGTCATGCCCCCTTGCCCAATGGCCATGCCCAGGGGACTTATGTCCCCTGGGCATGGTCATTGGGCATAGTGGCATGTAGGGGGGCCCAAATCAGGCCCCCCTATGCCACAAAAAAAAAAACGAAAAAAATACTTACCCCAACTTACCTCAACTTACCTGAGATGGGTCCCTCCATCCTTGGGTGTCCTCCTGGGGTGGGCAAGGGTGGCAGGGGGTGTCCCTGGGGGCATGGGAGGGCACCTCTGGGCTCCTTCTGAGCCCACAGGTCCCTTAATGCCTGCCCTGACCCAGGCATTAAAAAACGGCGCCCATCAGGCTGTGCGCCATTTTTAAAGGCCTGCCCCCTCCTGTGCGTCAAAATGACGTCAGAGTATAAATATGGGGCACAGGCCTTAAAGTCAATTTTTGGAAGGGAATGCCTACCTTGCATATAATTAACGCAAGGCTGGTTCCCCCTTCCAAAAAATGACGCACATTGTGGAACTTTGACGTCCGCGGGGTCGGACGTCAAAGTATAAATATGAGGCAGGGTTTGCACGATTGTGTGTCAAAATGTTTGACGCACATTCGGTGCAAACAGAGTATAAATATGCCCCTTGGATCTATTTCCTCTTCTGGGCTTCTTGCCTTCTGGATGTGTGAGGCATGAATCCAGCTTAGAAATCCAGCACAATTTGCTGTTGTATTTGTGATCAGAATTATCTGAAAGGGGTCTTTCCAACGAGACTCTAAATATGACTTTCTCATGTGCTTCTTAACATAAATCCAATCACCAGGGTTTAAATTGTGGCTGTTTTTGACTTGGATTTTCAGGACACAGAACAGACTCCACCAGCCAGACCTTTGCAGTAATCGAGTACCATGACATCTGTTTTGTTCACAAGTACATTTGCTTGAACTATAGGAAATCTCATGGCTCTTGCCATCAACACCTCATGTGGGGTCAGCCCAGTTTTTTGGTCAGGTGTGTTCTGCAAACTCATGGGGATTAAGTGCAATGCATCTGGCCATTTCAAAGAAGTGGATGCACAGATATTAGCCAATCATGATTTAATTGTACCATTCACTTTCTCAACAATTCCTGAGGCTTCTGGATGATAACTGCAATGGAGTTTCTGATCAATTCTCAATGCTGCACACAACATTTTTATAATCTTGATATGGAAGTGAGCACCTTGATTTGATTCCAGAGAAACAGCCATACCATACCTTGATATCAGTTCTATAAGTAGTTATTTGCTACTGTAAGACTGTCATTTCTTCTTGTAGGATAAGCTTCACCCACCAGGAAAAGGTGCAGACAATCACCAAAATATACCTCAACCCATTGTGAGGTGGCATCTCAATGAACTTCATCTGTATTCTATGAAAAGGCCCTTGAGATGTTCCTACGTGGCTCAATGTAACATGTGTTCTTTTTCCAACATTCACTTACTGACATTCAACACATCTAATGCAAGCCTCTTCTGCTTGAGATCTAAATTACTGATTGTACCGATATTATTTAACTGTTCTGACCATTACATTTCTACCTAATGTAACTGTTGTGTCATTAGAATAAGCAAACTGTCTGGCAGCACTGGTTGACCCTCCAATGACATCCACACCGCTCTCATCAATTCCACATCCTGCTTTTATCCAACCTTGTTTTTCTTTAACTGGTGCATTCTCTTGCATTTGTCTCATTTCATCCTAATTTTCTGCTGTTCTCAAAATTATGGCAAGTATGCTCCCTTCCTGATTTCCTGTAATGTGTGATCCGTTGTAGGAGCATGACATAGTTGCACAGCAACGTGCCACTCTATCAGCATACCTGTTACAGATGGTGACATAGCTGCAGTAAATCCTATACTCCACACATTTTACAACAGCTATTTCAATGGATTCTTGCAAAGCCTCCAATTGATCTTTTACCTGTTGCCCATTTCTAAAAGGTGCTCCACCTGAGGTCATAGAACCTCAATGAGACCACAATTGCCTATCATCATGGACAACACCAAATCCATACTGTCTGTCTGTAAAATTCATTATCCTTACTCCAATTGTTTGTCTGAGGGCAACTTGTGCAGATGTAATTGCATGCAACCATGACACTTCAACCATCTCTTGTATATTGCAGACTGCATATGGTGCTCTAAATCAACCCCTGTTTGTTCTTAAACGTGAGCCATCAACGAAAAGCACATGATCAGGATTAATCAAAGGCTCATCTTTTATGTCAGGTCTGGGGATTTGGTGCATAAATCCGTGACATCAAGGCAATTATGTTCATGATGATCAGAATCTCCCTCTTCAGGTATTGGCAACAACATACTAGGATTGAAAACATGACATCTTTTTAACACAATGTTGTTTCCAGACAAGATGTATTGCTCATATTTTGTGGCTTGCGAATTCATGAGGTGCCTTTTACTTTTGGTTAGTAACACCTCAACCGAATGCAGGACTATAACAGTCAACGGAAATCCCATCACAATGTTTTCACATTTTTCAAGGCTCACACTCTCTGCAGCTACCACTTTTAAACAACCATGCAAAGTGGCCACTATGGGATCAAGAGTTACAGAAAAATATGCAATGGGTCTTATGTAATTTACGTAAACTTGGGTTAGCACTGAGAGAGAGCATCATTCGCTCTCAGTATAGAACAAGGTGGAACAAAATGAAATCTTTAGCATAATCTGGCACTCCCAATGCTGGTGTGCAACAAAGAATGTTTCTCAATTATAGAAATGCTTTCTTCTTGGAGTGTTCATTTTCAATACCATTTCAATTGTGTCTTTTGACACCTTTCTTGTCCCTTTCTCAAATATGTGTCTAAGATATTGGACTTCTTTTTGACAGTACTACAAATGCTGTGGTGATACCTTGTATTCATTTTCAACCAAAAGGTTTAACAATGCTATAGAAACTTCCAGACAATTTTCTTCCATACTTGACACGATCAGTAGTTCATCAATGTACTGGATCAAAATTGAGTTTCTTGACAATTGTAATGTTTCTAGATCCCCTGTATCTGATTTCCTTGATACTTACCAGGATTAAATCGACATTCCTACTTCCAGTGCCCTATCTTGCTACATATATGACAGGCAGTCATTTTCTTTAAGGTCGCAATATCAGCACCTGTGCCCATCTCATTAGGTACTCCTCTTACCTTTGCCATCATCATTTTATTTCCTGACTGTGCCACACCTATAATCCCTTGAATCACTTTCATACTATCCACAATCTGAAACCCTTGCTGTGCCAATTTTGTCTGTGCTAACATCAATTTATCCTTACTTTTTCTCTACTTCATTTCTTGCTCATCACTACAGGGCTGGGCATATTTTAAAATCTCATCTGGAGATTTTTTTAGCAACAAATAATATTCTGCTGTATATTCTGAGAAACTACAAGTTGCAAGCCAATCACAAAAGTCATAATAAAGACACCCATATTTCCTGGAGCTAAAGGCATCTGCCCTGTGTGTTGAAATGCTTTCATTAATCACTATAAAACTCATGCACAGTTTCTTTCATTTCTTGCTGCATTCTGTTCAATTTCAAATAATTCAAATCTTTGGGAGGAATTCTCTTCTTCAGGAACTCAATAACTTCATTATATTTAGTCATTACTACAGGAGATGGTGCATTTGTACCAACTTCCCTCTGGGGTTCTGAGGTCGGCCATTGAACAGCTACTTTACATTCAGCCCATAAATCACTCAGCTCTACTATGTGAAATACAGTATCTAAATCAATCCACAAGATTTGTGACAGTTTCACAAATCTCTCAGCTTGGGTATACCATTGCATGGGACTGTCTAATAGTTTTGGAAAAAATTTAGGAAATGTTAGGAAATGACCTCTGATCCATGGCACATGTATGTATGCTCCACTCGGGGTATCTCTTCCCCCCTACTGACTGTTCCACATTTTTATTTTTCCCCCTCAGCTTCCACTGCCAACTTCTTTTCCTTTTCCTTTTTTTGTTCCCACTTAGTGTTGTATTTTTCCATCACACTCCATTTGTGCACGCACTTAACCAATTCAGTAAAAGGTCTTCACAAACCTGGTGTGCGCATGTTTTCAATAGATTTGTCATCTAGGTGTACTCTAAAGCTTCTGTGAAGAGGGACACTTTTAGAAATATCAATATTATAATTGTTTGCTAAGTCCCTCAACTGGTCATGCACTTGAGCTCCTGTCCTAGTAACTTCTTTACAGAAATAGACCATTTTTTTCTTGATATTGTTCAATATGTTCCAAGTCCAGGCACCCTCTGAAGATTTATTCCTTTCAATTCTACTTTTAACTTTGGAATATTAATCGGTCTTTCTTTGGGAGATTCTGTTAGTGATTCAGCACCATCTACTTTAGTATTAGTGCTTGGTTTCTCTGCCTTCTGTCTTTCTGCATGTTTTAATAATCTTTTGCATCCAGCCTGGGACCCATTCTTCCCTTAATGTTTCCTCAGCCTGTGCAGGTGTTGTGAAAACAAATCGAGTTCCCTCCCCTAGTGTCATAACATTTTGTGGCGGTGTCTTAATCATAAGTTGTGAATTCTGTGAAGTTGAGACAAACCTATTTACTAGAGTGTCCCCAGACTCTTGCTGAATTTCTTCTGTCGGTGTACCTTGTACCTGTTCTGTCTGCTGTGTCACTAATCCAGTATTCTGAGTAAATGCAACTTGCCCTATAGACACCTCAGAAGGAGGTATCAGTTTTGCAGTTCTAACTTGAGCAGGGATGCTGACAGTGGCTTGCTGTGTCAAAGGGTGCATAGTAACAGATGGCGGAATAATCAGATGGACTGTTAATGACTGTGGTTGAAACTGTTGTTTCACTAGTAGTGGCATATTTACAGTTATGACTGTTTGCAACTGACCAGTAAGCTGTGAAATCACTGGGTCTACAGGAGCATTGACTTCTGTAACTATTTGTGGTTCTTCCTGTGTTTTATTTTCCCCCTTAAACTTCTTTCCTGGTGGCCCATCATCCTCCTCTAGTTTCTTCTGCTTTTTCTTTACGCACATAAGGAAGGGCTTTGCCCCTGTAGCTATACTTTTACTCCACTTTTGTGCTTTTTGGACCCAAATTGCAGCTTCATGATTCCTTGCTGCCCTTATTGTTCTTTTAATGGATCTTTTTTCTTTGAATTTTAAAGATATTCTTTCCAATTCGCATAATGTTTCTTACTGAGTGGGACTAGCAGATGAATCTAATTACTCAATGTTTCTCTTAAGAGTCTTATTATTGCCAAATTATATGTTCCCCATCTCAGATCACCCTCTTTTCTGTGATTCGGTTCACTCTCAAAGCCTGACACAAGTATGTAACCCCCTTTCTTTCATCATATGTTAGCTTGGTGTTCCATCCGGAGGCTTCATTTCTCCCTCTCTAACTGGAATCACTGTATATCATCTTATTACCCTTCCTATTGCTTTTAAAATCTTAATTTTGTCTAAACTTGGATTAGTTAGAACAATAAAACAGAACATCTCCTTTGTTGAACTTCCGCAAATCAGAGCACAAACCTAAGCCAACTAACCAATAGCAGCGCAACAACTTTTTACATCACAACTCACTTCCTGCAGCAGCTGCTCCTTCTTTACAATTTTTCTTCGTTCTCCACAAAACTTCAACAATACAAACTAAAACAAAATCTTTGTCTGCTTTTTCTAAAGAAATCAATGGATAGTCCCCGAATCAGTCAGATTTATCCAAGTGATCTCTTGACCAGTGGGAAATCACCTCATTAGTGACAAGTCACCTCTGTGCATGAAGTTACTCAATTACTAATACCTATTAGTACATTTATGCAAAGGAAACATTTGCTCCTAAAATTGTACAATAAAATTACACTTCTGTAGCAGACAAAACAACTCAATTGTCTATCCCAGTTTTCTTAGACTATCTCTTAGTTTAATAACCTTGTCTTATTTAACACAACAAATATTATTCTACAGTCATCAAAATACAGCGCTATTCATACTTACGTTCGCCGCTCAGCTGCTGCCACATGTAACCACCATCAGCCACACCTCGATTATTTGCTGAAGTTGGGCCCTAAGATTTGCTTTCTACTCTAATGTTTTAATTAGTTTATAGTATTCTTTTTAATTTGTTGCAGCTTAATTAGTTAATTTTCTCTTTTCTTAGCACTCAGCCGTCCCTCTGCTACCAGAATTATTTGCTGGGTGCACCACCCTTGATTATATCTCTTTTAATTGGACTCTTTTTATGGATCTTTGATGAAAGTGGCAACAAGAAATTACAATGTTGTAACAATAATCAATACATTAGTACATTCGATTTAAAATCAATAAAGTGAGTTTTAAGTAGTTTAAAATACTATTAATCAGAAATGTTACTGTACAGAAACACATATAAAGAGTGCCCTAAATCTGTCCCTACTCTGTTTGTTCCTGTCCTCTAAATGTAATGTATCTCATCTAACACAGTTCTTCAACTGAGTACGTTTTAGAATGGAGTACCAGTCTGTTAGATAGCACAATATTCTCAGAGTAATCAGTCTTGTGTGTTTACAGCTATCAGGCATATTCTAAAACAATTTATCAACTCTGTAAGACTTAATACAATCTTGCAGTGGAATGAATAACCCTGTTATATCTAATGATTCTATATTTGGAACACTCTCACAATACTGTATGTCAGTTCTGTTTCCCTAACACAGTCAACTCTCTATTCCCTAATTATTGATATATTCACATATAGCTCTTAGCTTCAGCAGCAACTGCAGTCTAAATCAATAGCTCAGGAGGCAGATTTGATCTCTCAGATTTTCTCAGCTAGGAATCGGGAATCACAGCATCACACCACATCAGCGTCTTGCAGCATAAGGAAGATGAATCACATTTTCTCTTCCTCAGACACTTTGTATAGCATTTTGATTTATACAATGTAGTACATTCAACACAGTTTTCTTCTTGTTGGTTGACAACTACATACACTTCTTCATTTTCTCTCATCTGCCTTATGTGTCTTAAAGAGCAATTTCATGGATGAATAGAACAGTCAAGTAATTCACACCATTCATATAAGTGTTAATGTTTCAAGTTTTGCTGTGGTTACTTTTAATACAACTCAGCACATTCCAAAGCAGTTTAGTAGTTGGGTAAAAAGTGTAAGTAATGCAGCTTCCATTGTTTAAAGATAGATGTAATTGTATAGGTCAGAAAGAAGTTATGAAAAAAACGGTAGAGAAACAAAACTTTCCAGTGAGTTTTGCAAGCCATGCAGCAGGGGATTAAGTAGAGTTAAGAGCATGTTTTAAGCTTTCAAGCAACAGTGTTTTTTCGGGCCTAGCAGTTAAGTCTTATGATATTGTTTCATGCTCATGCATCTTTTTCTAATTTTCTCTGGAGGCCTTATCACTTCCTAAAAGTAGACACAAAAACACACTTTCACTGTGTGTTGCTTGGGCAGCTTTCTAACTTTCGGTGAGCTCAGAAAGGTTAAAATACACACAAACACATTTAGTTAATGCTCGCTACTTAGTTTCCTGAATAGCTGAACCAAATTCGACATTCCATGCACTGTGTTAGCAGACCGTGATGGACAATCTGATCTCCTAACACCTCCCTTTGACATTATAAGCTATACTATGTCAAAATTTCAGCAGTTTGTCTCTGGGCCAGATTCGCAACATTTTTTTTTCTAAGAAAAGGTATTTTTTAGTCCTGTTCTAGAAATGTGTTAAATCTGAATATTCAAGTCTAGAATTTTCTGTAAGTATTTTCCAGGAGTAAGGCCTGCTTTATCCTTGAAACCATGAGTAAAGCTGTCTTACTACACAAAATTCATGAGCAAGTCACACCTAAGTGTATAAGACAAACCTATTTATGAGAAGAAGGCCTAGATATTCACATTTAACCCACACTGAAGTCTGGAGTATGGCACCTACTAGTGGATTATGCTTTTTGAATCGGGCCTATTATCGGCTGAAACAGCTAATGAATGACCTGTTGGAGCAAAGTTATATTTTGAAGGCACTAAACATAGAAGATTCACTGGGAAATAACAAACAGATATTCTGAAAGACATAGGAAGTGTACACAATATGTGAGCGCATACTAGATAGTGACTGGTAGACAGTGCATGCTATTTCTGATATGCCAACTGGGTCTGATTCAGAAAGCGTTCTCTATTAGTAGTTGCATCTCACTCCTATCGAAGATATACAGTGCACCTGAACATTCAGGTTTGGTTCACAAAGTATTTTCTCTAAATAGGTGTGATTTCCAACTTCTAAGCTTTCAAGTTCTTTTAATTTTCAAAGTTTCTGAGTTTATTCTCAATTTATTTTATTTGTGCCTTAGTTGTGTCTTCCCAATGAGATTTCTAGAGAAAGACATACTCACTGACAGTGCAGCCACTTTCAATTTTTTTTTATTGGAAAAACAATTCCGAACCATCGGAACCCCTAAACGTGTCATGTGAGATGTCAATCATTTAAGTTCTTGCTATCCCCTACTCCTATCTTATGAGAGAGAAAATTTGACCCATCGTGCTTCTTTAAACCTTTGAAACTGTAAGGGCTAAATGGACTATGATTGGCAGTGGGCACTTACCTAGCTGTGTAGCTTTGGGACTATTCAGTAGCTGACTGAAAATCATTTAGATTGAGGACCTTCATAGGAGTATTTTCTGAGGGTGCATTCAAAAGCACAAATATGAAGTGGTACCACTTTTTGCTAAACATGACTAAGCTGTGGCCCCGCTGGATTCAGTGGTGTAACATTAGCCCCGACAGTGTGGAGGGCAAGCTCCAGGGGCCCTCCACAGCAGTCACACACCTCGCACTGGCCGGCACTGTGCACGGATAGGGGCTCCTCCATGAACGTTTTAGGGGGGCAAAGTTTTGATATGCTACTGGCTGGATCTTTGATTTCCTGCTCTGCTGCTGACCTAGCCAAGCGTGGAAGGCCCCAGTCAGCCCTCTTTGAGAATTTGCCACCCCTAGCCATAAAATGGATGTTAGTTGCTAAAGATGCAACCCCAAAGACGTCAGATATTTGGGAAAACTGCATAATCCATTGTACGTTGCGCCAGTGGCAACGACAAACTGAGAGACAGACAGCTGTAGCACTGGTTTCTCAGCCTGGTGAGTACACTTCATCAACAACTTTTCTTATTTTAGCATTTCTCTTGGATGCACCGCTAACTTTTGAGTGTTAAGTACTAGGACCTAGTTAACTAATCAGCTAACAGATCATCTAATAACTGTCAACCTTTATAGGATAATGTAGCGCCCAGTCTGTCATCCTTAGAGTCCACCACATTCCAGGGCTGGTGTACCTCCTTGATTTATGTAAATCAACAAAAACAGCCTTAATAACAAATGAAAACTAAGACTTTTGGCGTAAGTTTACTATCTTTTTGCTATTCAGAAACTACAAGAGTAGTTTTATGTGTAGTTTTTTAGGACTGCAGAGACTGTCCAATCTTTTAATGTGCAGAGATTTTTCACAGTCAAAAAAATACTATGTGTAAAACTACACTTGTAGTTTGTGAACAGCAAAAAAATAGTAAACTTACACCAAAAGTGCAAGTTCACATTTGTGAATAAGGTTCACACACTCTAACTCTGTCTTCTTCTCTTGCAAGTACACGTGACACTGTTGCTATTATGCTTTGCTTTGTTTTGTCTTGTTTTAACTCTTTCACTACCAGGCCTTTTCCCCTTCACGTGCCAGGCCTTATTTTGGCTATTTGGAGCAGTTCGCAATCAGGCTCTCATAACGTTTTGTCCACATAAGTTACCCACGCCAAATTTGAGTCTTTTTTTCCCAACATTCTATGGATTCTAGAGGTACCCAGAGTTTGTGGGTTCCCCTGAAGGAGACCAAGAAATTAGCCAAAATACAGCAAAATAATTGTTTAAAAAAAAAAAAATGGGGAAAAGCCCTGCAGAAGAAGGCATATGTTTTTTTCCCTGAAAATGGCATCAACAAAAGGTTTGAGGTGCTAAAATCACCAGCTTGCCAGCTTTCAGGAACAGGCATACTTGAATCAGAGAATGGCATTTTTCAATACAATTTTGGCATTTTACTGGGAAATACCCAATTTTTACTATTTTTTGTGCTTTTAGCCTCCTTACAGTTAGTGACAGAAATGGGTGTGAAACCAATGATGGTTCCTGAAAAAAACTAAACATTTATGGAAAGTAGACATAATTCTGAATTCAGCAAGGGGTCAGTTGTGCAGATCCTACAAGGTTTTCCTACAGAAAATACCAGCTGAAATAAAAAAATATTAAAATTGAGGTGAAAAAACAGCCATTTCTCTTCACATTTTACTCTGTAACTTTTTACTGCAATGTCAGATTTTTTAAAGCAATATACCGTTACGTCTGCTGACCTCTCATGGTTGTGGGGATATATAGGGCTAGTAGGTTCATCAAGAACCCTAGGTGCCCAGAGCCAAAAAAGGAGCTGCACCTTGCAATGGGTTTTAATTCTATACCGGGAATACAGCAATTCATTTGGTGAAATATAAAGAGTGAAAAATAGGCATCAAGAAAACCTTTGCATTTCAAAAATGGGAACAAGATAAGGTGTTGGGAAGCAGTGGTTATTTGCACATCTCTGAACTCTAAGGTCCCCATACTAGCATGTGAATTACAGGGCTTTTCTCAAATAGACGTCTATTTTACACATTGTCTTACATTTGGAAGAAAAAAATGTAGAGAAAGGCAAGGGGCAATAACACTTGTTCTGGTATTCTGTGTTCCCCCACATCTCCCGATAAAAATGGTACCTCACTTGAGTGGGTAGGCCTAATGCCTGCAACAGAAATTGCAACATGGACACATCACATTTTCCCAAAGAAAACTGACGTGTTTTTTGGAAAGTGCCTAGCTGTGGATTTTGGCTTCTACCTCAGACGGCACCTAGGAAAACATACCAAACCTGTGCCATGGGGTGACTGTTACTCAGAACCCTTTGCAAACCTCAAAATGTGGCCAAAAAAACACTTTTTCCTCAAATTTCGGTGACCGAAAGTTCTGGAATCTGATATGACCCACAAATTTCCTTTCACCCAGCATTCCCTCAAGTCTCCCGATAAAAACTGTACCTCACTTGTGTGGGTAGGCCTAGCGCCCGCAACAGAAAATATCCCAAAACACAACATGGACAACTTCACATTTTCCTAAAGAAAACAGAGCTGTTTTTTTAAAAGTGCCTAGCTGTGGATTTTGGCCTCTAGCTCAGCTGGCACCTAGGGAAACCTACCAAAGCTGCACCTTTTTTAAAACTAGACACCTCGGGGAATCCAAGATGGAGTGACTTGTGAGGCTCCCACAGGTTCTGTTACCCAGAACCCTCTGCAAACCTCAGTCTTTGGCCAAACAACACTTTTTCCTCACATTTCAGTGACAGAAAGTTCTGGAATCAGAGAGAGCCACAAATGTCCTTCCATCCAGTGTTCCCCCAAGTCTCCCGATAAACATGGTACCAAACCTGTGCATTTTTTAAAACTAGACCCCTAGGTGAATCCCAGATGGGGTGACTTGTGGGGCACTCACGAGGTTCTGTTACCCAGAACCCTTTGCAAACCTCAAAATGTGGCCAACAAACACTTTTTCCTCAAATTTCCGTGACCGAAAGTTCAGGAATCTGATATGAGCCACAAATTCCCTTCCACCCAGCATTCCCTCAAGTCTCCCGATAAAAACTGTACCTCACTTGTGTGGGTAGTCCTAGCACCCGTACCAGGAAATGCTCCACAACACAACGTGGACACATCACATTTTCCCAAAGAAAACAGAGCTGTTTTTTGCAAAGTGCCTAGCTATGGATTTTAGCCTCTAGCTCAGCTGGCACCTAGGGAAATGTATCAATCCTGTACATTTTTTAAAACTGTACACCTAGGGGAATCCAAGATGGAGTGACTTGTGGAGCTCTCACCAGGTTCTATTACACAGAATCCTTTGCAAACTTAAAATGTGGCCCAAAAAACACCCTTTCCTCACATTTTGGTGACAAAAAGTTCTGGAATCTGAGAGGAGCCACAAATGTCCTTCCACCGGATATTCCCTCAAGTCTCCCGATAAAAATGGTACCTCACTTGTGTGGGTAGGCCTAGTGCTCGCGACAGGAAATGCCCCAAAACACAACATGGACACATCACATTTTCCCAAAGAAAACAGAGCTGTTTTTTTGCAAAGTGCCTAGCTGTGGATTTTGGCCTCTAGCTCAGCCGGCACCTAGGGAAACCTACCAAACCTGTGCATTTTTTAAAAGTAGACACCTAGGGGAATCCAGGACGGTGTGACATGTGGGGCTCTCACCAGGTTCTATTACCTAGAACCCTTTGCAAACCTCAAAATTTGGCCAAAAAACACTTTTTTCTCACATTTAGGTGACAGAAAGTTCTGGAATCTGAGAGGAGCCACGCATTTCCTTCCACCCAGCACTCCCCCAAGTCTCCTGATAAAAATGGTACCTCACTTGTGTGGGTAGGCCTAGTGCTCCCAAAAAGAAATGCCCCAAAACATTATGTGGACAAATCAAAAGTATAAAATACTAAACTACCAGTTTTTGCAGGGGGACCTGTGTTTTTGGTCCTGGGCTCAGCAGCCATATAGGGGAAACCTACCAAACCCAATCATTTCTGAAAACTTGACACCCAAGGGACTCCAGGGAGGTGTGACTCCCTCAATGTTTTCTTACCCAGAATCCTCAGCAAACCTCAAATTTAGCTAAAAAAAATCAATTTGTTCCCACATTTCTGTATGGGATCACCGCACCAGGACCTATTTCCTACCACCCAACGTTCCCCTTTGCCTCCTGGTAAAAATGATACCTCACTTGTGTAGGTGTGCCAAGTGCCTGTGACCGGGAAGATCCAAAAACATGTCGAAATTGAGGGGGAAACAAAGCGGGTCCAAAAGTGAAATTTGAAAAAAACGCTTTTAGGCTGACAAGCGGGGCTGAATTTTTATTGGTATAGATGCAACAATGCTGGGTGAGAGGAATTTTGTGGATTACTGCAGATTCCAGAAGGTTCCATTGCAAAAATGTGGGAAAATGTGTGATTTCCAGCAAAGTTGGAGGTTTGGAGGGCACTGTGGGTAAGAAAATGGTGCGGGGTGCATGTGAAGCACACCCCACCTGGACTCACCCTGATGTTTAGTTTTCAGATGTGTCTTGGTCTTCTGGATTTTTCTACATGGCAGCATCTCAAACTTCAAAAAGTACAGGCCTCCCCATTCCAATTCGGACAATTTTGAGAGTTAGCCAAGTTCTCATGGCCCAAATGTAAAACCAAAACCCAAAATAATCAAATGTCCTCTTGCTTGCCGTGGGATAAGATGTTTTAACGTGCAAAGGGAGAGCTGAAAGACTGTTACCCCCTTCAGTTTGGGTGGGGGCATAACCATGTCCATACTGGTTGATAGCCACCACCACACTACTTTTAGTTTTTTTTAATTCCTTGGCATCTAGTAGATTTTCTGACGCCCCAGGGTGTGGATCGATGATAATTGCCCCATCTGTCCACTGGTGGGCAGAACAACTTTGGCCCCGTTTATTTGGGTTGGGGGTATGGCCATACCCCCACTCTCTTATTTTGAGAAAACAAAAGAGAGACCTGGTCTCTGGTGGACTTTCTGCCCTTGGGGGCAGATTGGCCTTACAAAAATAGGCTGATCTGCTCCCAAGGGGGCAGATATAGCCCATAGTAAGGTGCCCCCTTGGGGAGCGACCCTTGCCCAAAGGGCTGCCCCCCCAAACAAAACACACACATACAGACACAGCAATCCCTGATCGGTCTAATAGAAATAGGCTGATCTGCCCCCAAGGGTAGCAGAAATGGCCTGAAATAAATTTGCCGCCCAGGGGAGCAACCTTTGCCTATGGGGTCGCTACCCTTGCGTGAAATTGGCGCAAAAACAAAATACACCCGGTGCCTAGTAGGTTCTCCCCCCCTTGGGGGCAGATCAGCCTAATAAAAATAAGCTGATCTGCCCCAAGTGGGGCAGAAATGACCTAAATTCAATTTGCGTCCCAGTGGAACGACCGTTGCCTAAGGGGTCGCTCCCCACATAAACAAAAAAAAATAAAGAAAAAAAAAGATCCCTGGTTTCTAGGGGTTTCTGCCCCCCGGGGGTAGATCTGCCTAATTATAATAGACCGATCTGCCCCCAGTGGGGCCAGAAAAGGCCTAAAAATATTTTCCCCTCCTAGGGAGCGGCCCTTGCCCATGGGGCCACTCCCCTTATGTATAAATGCTGAGAGAGACATGAAAGGAGAGGAAAGGCCTCCCGCACCCTTGACTTGATGTGATTTCTCCACCGATCCACGCTGGGAGGGGTAAGCCTCCGATGGGGTCATCATGCGATTGCGCACTGACGTCATCAGACGCCACGGGGGGTCAGAGGTGGAAGGGGAACCGATTCCCCTTCTATCCCTGCCCAGGGCAGGGGGGTGCGAGGCCCCCGGGGGGAGCACTAGCGCTTCCCCCGAGGGCCTCAACTTGGACGTAACGGTTACGGGCTGGGCACCCAAGTGGTGCTGCCCTCGACATAACCGTTACGTCCAGGGCACCCGAGGAGTTAAATATTCATGCATCTCTTGGTTCACAAACCCTGAGAATGGCCAGCGATACAAAGTAACTTGTTTGGGCACCTTGCAGCTTTATTGTTGGTACAACAGTGGCTTGTCTTTTTTAGGTGTTCAGATTATAGCTATCACTGATTGTTCAAAAGTGTTAACTGACCTGACATTGTGCAGTGTGTTCAGCCAGTGGCCACAGTTTCATTAATGAACAGCGCATAAAAATCTACAAGAACTTTTAGTGAATACCCATGCAAGATTTTTATTTTCATTGCACTGTTACCAGGTCATTAAATTTTTTAAATTGCGTTAATGTATTGTGCATTGTGTTGTTCATTTATTTGATCTGTGTTATAAATAAATTTAAAATATATGAAATGTTAAAAGTGTTGTGAACAAACAAACTTTAGCAGACATTTATACGTGGTTGTTACCTTGGTGTACCTAGAGTCACGAAACATATACCTTATGTTGAAACCAGCCCTGGCTCACCACTGACCCATGTCTACCCAGAAAGTCAAGGTCGGGTAAGTGGCCTTTACTTTCAGAAGTTGCTGAGTGATAACCCTTTTGGTTGATTTCTAGGGACCTACACTTTTTCTTATTTAGAGACCCAGTTACTCGTGTAACACCTGCTTCTGAGAACCCAGCCAGACTCTGTTATATTTTATTGTTATTAGACTTTTATAGCACACACAGCCATGCATCCCTTGTGTTTGTGCAGGGGAGGTGCACACAAGAGTTTTAAGACTTTAAAAAGGCAGAAGAAAATGCTTTCAAAGGGGAAGAGTAGGGTTTGGTTAATTTCAATGCAACAGTCAATAGGCATTCACAAGGGACGGCGAGTATATATGACACTAGATGGCACTTTCCATGCCCACACTCGCCTTCAGCAAAATTTTGCTATAGATTTGTGAATGAAAATAATTCTGCCTTTTCTTTAATGATGGGGCAGCTTATCTGGACGTCCCACTATATAAGACACCAGATGCTATGAGTTCGCCTTCACAATACTACATTTAACCCTTAGGGCCTCATCACGAGTTTGGTGGTCAAACCGCCAGGCCGCCATGTTAGTGGTCCTGAAAAGACTGCCATTTGTCAGTGTTTCAGACCACCCTATTCAACAGGCAGGACCGCAGACCAAAAAAGGTAGACCACCAGCGGCATGGAGGGTTGGAAATAGGAGGTCCAACCTCAAGTGCCTATAGCACAGCGACCAACCACTGACAACATTACAAGCACACAGTCACCAGGGCAGAAACCCATGGCGGTCCAAACCACAGTGGTCATCGATCACCAAAGTTATATACAACTACACATTAGATTAATTTGAAAACAACACAGCTGACACACATCGCCACACTTGTCACACCTGAAAAGGACACTCTAAAATACACCCCTTCACATGCCACAATCCTTTACATTATCAATGCCAAACACTGAAGCCAGAGCACCTTCTTCCAAAACACTGCATAGACTTTTTTTCACGATCCCATAGAACACCCTGCCCATACTTTTGTCCAGTCACACCCTGGTGCACTTCCCCTCTTAAGTAAGTCACTGTCATACATTTTTTCCCCACCATGTCACGTTCCAAAAATCCCCATTCCTCTGAGGATGAGTTAAGAGTCATGGTGGATTAAATCATTAGAGTAGAGCCACAATTGTTTGAACCACAAGTCCAACATACTCCTCTCAGTTGGAAAATCAAAATGTGGACAAAGGAGAAGTTAGGAAGAGGTGGAACAACCTTAGCGGCAAAGTTTGTTCCCTAGTCTCCAGGCACCAGCTGCAGGTCAAGAAGAATGGCCGTGGCCCTCCTAGTGTCCCATTACATCTCTTTCCCTGGGAGGAGAAGGTCTTGGCCATCCTGCGGCTTGACAGGAATACATGGGGGAGTGTAGTCTGATAAGTCACAACACAAAAAATGTCTGTGTCATGCATGCTCATAGCTTACCTTTCGCCCCATTTACTGTTACTCCACTCCTCAGCCCAATGTTCACGTGTCCAAAGACCTCTATAGTGCAATGCACCTTTGATGTGTACTCCCTTGGGAAGATGACATTTGCATTGTGCGTGTAATACAGAGTCTGACATGACTCCAAATCCCAGCAGGCACTGTTTCTATAACTCCACATATCATACCCGTGGTTATTTCTCCAAATACCTCAGTTTTTTACATATATGAGGATACACACCTGGGAAAATACCATTTGTATAGTGTGTGTAGTATAGGCACTGACATTACCACAACTGCCAGCAGGCACTGCTCCTGTAACTCAAAACTCTAGCACAATGTTTGCTTGTCAAAGAACCCCTGTGTCTTAACTCTCAATTGAAGTGTACTCACCTGGGAGGATACCATTTGCATAGTGTGTGTAGTACAGGGAATTACATGACTGCACCTCCCCGGGGGCTCTCTTACTGTCACACCAATCACCAGTCCAGTGTCCTCATCTACAAAGACTCATGCTTGGTAACTCACCCATGAAGTGTGCTCACCTGGGGAGATACTATTTGTATAGTGTGTATACTAGAAAGAGTGACATGACAACAACACCCAGCAGGCCCAGTATATGTAACTCCAAACACCAGCACAGAGTTTTCTTGTCCAAGAACCTCTGTGCCTTAACTTTCAATTGAAGTGTACTCACCTGGGAGGATACCATTTGTATAGTGTGTGTAGTACAGAGAGTTACATGACTACAAATCACAGGAAGCCCTGTTTCAGTGACTCCAACTACAAGCCCAATGTTCTCGCTTCCAAAGGCTCCTGTTTGGTAACTCACACATTAAGGGGCATATTTAAGTGCCCCTAGCGTCACCCGAGCATCCCTGCATTTCAAAAGTGGTGCAGCTCAACACTGTTATTTTTGGAGCAGGACCACACTGCACCACTTTTGCATACATCTGGGCCTATGTGTACTCACCTGGGGGGATAGTATTTGTGTAGTGTGTGTAGTACAGGGACTGACATGATTCCAACTCCCAGCAGGCACTTATCCATAGCTCCAAACATCAGCACAGAGTTCTCTTGTCCAAGGACCCCCTGTGTCTTAACTTTCAATTGAAGTGTACTCATCTTGGAGGATACCATTTGTATAGTGTGTGTAGTACAGGGAGTTACATGACTGCGACTCACAGGAGGCTCTCTTACTGTCACTTCAACCACCACTCGAGTGTCCTCTTCTCCAAAGCCCCATGTTTGGTAACTCACACATGAAGGGTACTCACCTGGGGGGATAATATTTGTATAGTGTGTGTACTAGAGAGAACGACATGACTTCAACTTCCAGCAGTCCCTTTACCTGTAACTCCAAAGACTAGCACAGAGTTCTCGTGTCCAAGGACCCCTGTGTCTTAACTCCCAATTGAAGTGTACTCGCCAGGGAGGATACCATTTGTCAAGTGTGTATAGTATGGAGAGTGGCCTGACTACAACTCCGAAGAGGGGCTGTTTCAGTAACTCCAAACACCAGGACAGTAGTCACATGTCCACATACCCTTGCCTGGTAACTCTCAATTGAAGTTTACTCACCTGGGAGGGACCAAGATATAGATCATGCTCAACTCAAAAATGTGTCTGGCCACCTAGCTCCAGCTTAACCAGTTAACCCACAATGAAACTATTGAGGACAGGAAAGACAGCTTACCAAACATGCAAAAAAATGATCACAAAGACCTCAAGATGCATCACCAGAATGTGGCAGCAGACACATTCACTATGCACTGACCACATGATGACTCCAGTCACAAATACAACAAACTCCTGGGTCTGCCTGCATCACAATCAACTAAGCATCAAAATGGGCAGAGACATATCTTGCATAGCCACTGTTTTGCCTGCACTGGTGGCAAATTGCCATTCTCAGGCCATCCTTCCAAGTGCTAATGATCTGCACATCTCAGCAGCTACTTCAGTAAAAAAAAAAAACTGACATGCTCCACAAATGTCATGTCAATATAACCAATATAATGGCTACTTGCCATGATAAGATTAACTGCAAAATAACTTTGTACAAGGTCTATGCTTAATGTAACACCACATTGTTGGAGGCAGGTGTCACAATACAATCAGTAACATTCTATCTTTCCCATCAACAGGTCGAGCTGGGCACACAGAGGACACAGGAAAGACTGCCACTACCCCTCTGGATGAAGCCCTCAGTGAAGAAGACATTCCTGGACGTCTGGACATAAAGGACAGATTTGGCCTATCTGGCCAGCCTGGTCAGACACTAACAGTGAGTCTCACTCTGGCCACATAAAAACCTCCCAACCCGGTTGGCTCGGTTGCCTCAACATCATAGACAACCATTCGCCTTCGAAACTGTGTTCTGAGCACACTGTCTACCATCTCCTGCCTCCAGTCCAGGAACCTGAGTTTCAGTGCAACACTTCCAACAATGAGGGTACAGGACCTAGTGGGAGAAGGCACCCTGTGGCAAGGGCACAGGCCCGTAGGGTAGGGCACATGGGAAGAATGCTGTGGGCCAGCAAGGTGAGGCCACTGAAGTTGATCTTAGCCAGGACACAATCAGCCACTTTTTGGGTATCTATCAGGAGTCGAAAGGCATGATGGGCCAGGTCTTGACCGAATTCCAGGAAATCAAGCAGCTACACTAGGACATCTATAAGGATATGTGTGAACAGTGGGAGGCTTGGAATAACTACATGGCCTCCGTAACAGGGGTGATGAGAGACAGCAACACCACCCTGAGCAGGGCTCTACAACATCACTCTACTCCTTCCTTTGGTGCATCAACACCAGGCCCTTTTTCATCAGTGCCATCCACTGGAAGGGAGACCCAGCCAGAGGCATAAGCCCAAGACACCCTTGCCTCTTTAGTAGCAGATCCCCCCTACCATGTAAACAGGGACGTCCAGCGAAGAATCCAGGAGATGCGTATGGCAAGACACCCACTACTGCCAGCAAGAGACCTCTTCCTAAAGGAACTCGTTTGTGTACCACACATTCACTTGTTTGACTGATCCTGAACTACACACCAGTTCCAATGGGAGGAGTACTCTGGGCTTTGGACTCCTAATGGTGTGGCATCTACTCCAGTGCTTTCATTCACCATGACTGACAACTTCACTTTATTATTTTTCTTTTTTACTGCATCAGCATGGTAATAAATACACCCATTATAAACTCATTGTCTGCTTGCTTAAATTAAACATGTTGCTATGTAGAAATGTAAGACCATGTGAACCATATGATGAAGACATGACTTGCTTGTGCAAGGAGTGGTATGTCACAGGTACAACAAGTACAACAAGTGTCTGGTCACAACAAATATTTTATTCCAGTGTACTGCACACAGGCTATCCATATGTCTGGACTTTTGTGACATAAGAATGTGTGGCTCATACTGAGTCAAAGTACATATTCCAGGGTACAGCCCCCTAGACCATGGAAGGGAGGGATTTTTCAGACATTGTCCTATAGAATAGGCAAACATTTAAATGGATGATGTCAGAAGCTTGAGCTTATCACATACCACACCAAAGTAATCCCACATCATATAATCCAAGATACAGACAGATGACAGTACAACAGTGCCCAATCATAGGCCCATCATAATCCAATGACCATGCATCTGGTGGTATGACACAAACATATGTCAGTGTTGTGGCAAAGACATTATGGCTTTCAATGATGAAAGACATCTATAATTACATACAGGTCATACAAGAAGAGTGTTTAGCCAATGTGAAGGGTGAATGGATTGCTTGCATTTGATGACTACATATTTCATGCGCACATGATGACACACATGAGGCAATCGGCCCGAACAGCTCACAAAACAAGTCCAATGTGCACTTCTGACTTTTGACCCAAACAATGTTCAAGCTGTCTCTCATAAACCCTAAATCTGTGACCTACATTACCTGGAACAGTCCATGGAACAATCCATGTCCACTGCAGATGTCAGAATAGCATTAGATACCTGCCAATGTCACAACTCAGATATGCCCAAATGAGGATATCATGGTGAAGGTACTTGTGCAAAGACAATACAAGATGCTTAAGCTTGAAAACATACCTATTACACAAAACACATTGCAAGCATCTGGAAATGAAATTGCTTTGCAATGAGACTGACACAATCACAGCAGCATCATCCAGGAGGGGATATGACAAAGGCTAACTCTTGAAGCAGCCTTTGGCTGAATATTGCAGAGTATCAACTCCCTAGTTGTTTCTAAAACACTCAACTCCACACATTTGCACAACTACAGTTCATAGTACAGCCAGAGAAATTACAATACATGACATACTTACACTCATGAAAAGTAGCTGTTGATGAGATCCTCCCACAAGTCAGATCCTTCCTCTTCACTACTGTCATCCTCACTTGGCATTTTTGGATTCTCCCCCGGTGGCACTGCAGGCTCCCCCTCCTCTGAGATGTATGGGATATTCCTCAGGAGGGTGATGTTGTTGAGCATGCAGCATGCCACAGTGATCTGTCACACTTTTCCAAGTGTGTAGAGGAGGGCTCCATCAGTCTGGTCAAGCACCAAAATCTGGTCTTCAGGACCCCAAAAGCCCACTCCACTAGCCCCTTGCTCTTCCATGGACCTCATTAAAGCGGACTTTCCCTGGCATAGTTGGATTCCTTAGTGGCGTCCACCAACAAGGACGGTTTGGATATGCTGAATCTTGGGACATATGTGCAACAATGAGTTGCTCTTTTCATGAGTGTAGCATCAAACATTGTACACACACAAAAAGGATAGATATGACTTACCAACCAGCGAGGCCCTCTCTGGGTACAGTTGTGACATCAGCTGGGGCATGGGGCTGTTCTGCTTTATGAAGGAATCATGGGCTGAACCCGAACAATGGGCACAGACGTGTGAAATGTAGAGATCCTCCAAACAGACAACTTGCACATTGATGGAATGGAAGTTCTTTCTGTTTGGCCTGTGGTGGGACCAAGCCAACATGTGTGCCATCAATGGTCCCCACCACCTGTAGGATGCATGGTAAAATCATAAATGTCATTCTTCACATGGGCTAAATCCTCACATTGGGGAAACTGGATGTAGCTGTAAAAGGTGTTTCAACATTGCTGAGAGAACATCCTTCAACACCAGACTGAACATAGGTTGGGACATACCAGCAGATATGGCCAATGTATGTTCGAAGGACCCTGTGGCTAAAAAGTGCAACACTAACATGACATGCACAATGGGTGGTATGCTGGTTGGACAACTGATAGCTGGAATCAGATCTGGCTCCAACTGACAACATAAGTCCACTATTGCTGACTAATCAGATGGTAGAGCAGGATGATGTGTCATTCTTCCATGGTCTGTAGTGGACAGTAGACAGGAGGTTGTCGCATCTTGCCTGTCCCTAGGTGGCCATATATGACAGGAAATTATTTGTAATACTAGGCAGTGTGTCCGCAGCAACATATATGATGCATGTCAATCATATCATGTGACAAGGCATTTCTGTATGGATAGACATGGCAACCAGTACACATCACAGCTACAAATAACACAAAGGTCAAATGTGCCCACCATAGTTTTCCACACATGTGGTCACAACATGTATGTATACCAAACACAAAGATGTGCAACACATGTGCCCCTCGAAATGTGACTTGATATCCCTACTGCCAAAACGACCCTCAGTGGGGGTGGACTGTGCCCCGTGTAAAATGCCATCTGTGCCCTGCAACATACTACAATGGTGTTTGAGTAGTAAGACCTACATGACAAGACAGGATAAGCATGTTTGCGAGGTAAAATGTTCCTTTTTCGCAGGTGTGACACAGTTTATATAGCCCAATACAGCATTTCAGTCCGCCAAAATGGTGGCTGCCTCACCTACTCCACTGGACATTAGGAACTGCCTGCAACTGCCAGTGAAAGTCATCCTGGTGGTAGGCAGTTGCAACTAGGCAGGATGCAGCCATAGGCTAATTTTGTTGCCAGTAGTGGTCACAGGCCAATGGCTGTGTCCACCAGAGGTGACGATTGCGTACATGTCTCAGATGACCTTCATGTTCTGCAGATTTACTCACTTGACTCCTGACACGGCTGTCAGCAACACCTCAACGACCTGAGCTGTTGTGTGCCACCTCTGGGAGCAATCATGCCACGTCCAGCAGTTAATAGGGCTCCTGCTTTCTCTCCAGAGAAGCTGGAGAGGCTAGTTAATGAGGTCCTACCCCTGTATGAACGGCTCTATGGCTCACCAGAGGAGCAGATAAGTACCTCATGTGCACAATTTTCTCCGTACTACACCATCCTTTTCCTCCGCCTAGGCTAGAATGTGCCCATGTGTGCCAGATACACTACTTGCGTGCCTTTTGTTGCAGTCTGCATGGCATCAATGGGATAGGCAAAGTACAGGTATTGGTGGCCAGTGCCATATGTTAAGTTCAGTCACATTGTGTTCTGTAAGGTGTTTGAGGTTCTAGAGTATCAGTGTGTTTGATGCACATAACTAGGGAAGGAGACATTACTGCCATCCACTGCCATCTTTTTCCTCATGATTGTTCTAAATGTCAGACAACATCTATGAGCATGACAGCATGGGCAATGTATGCATGTTATGAGTCAGCTGAGAGTCCTGTTACAATGTGTATAGTGCCACAGATCTATAAACCCACCTTGCTAAACTGTTGTGTGGAACGCATATCGTGAGTCACTCTGCCCTTCAGGGTGCCACATACTTCATATGCCAAATTGCTGTTGGCCACATCATCTACTGTCATGCATGAAAGTTATAGGAATGGAGTGTCATGTAGGTTCTGTCAGCTCAGCCTGCGGAGACCAAGGCCTGTTACATGTCTTTCCCAGTATGGGACCTAGTCTAGACTGTGGGAGAGTCACTGTGGCTATGCAACTGTGGCACTGTGCCCAATCCCTGTACACCAGCAGATTCTTTCATGTGGCCAATATGAGGCTTTGGTGGCAAAAACGTCCCTGAATGACTCATTCCTTTGACTAGATTAGGAATGAATAAAAAGGTCAATTATTAATCTAGTCCATATATACATTTAGCATCATTGTCAGTGTGTCTTGGACTCATGACACAAACTGTACTCCCACAGCTCTGTTCTCACCTTCATACAGGTCATATTTGCCCTGTACAGACTTATTGCATAACAGATGGGGAGCCATCCCCAAGAAGATGCAGACCTTGGGGGTCCTCAGCCGGTGGAGCGCCCATGAAGGAAAAGGATGGAGGACCTGAGACACTGGTCCCAGAAAATCCCAGAGGTCCACCTGGGGCTGTCCTCCCAACAGCGGCAGGGTTCCCGTAGGACCATGACTATATTAATGGCCTATATTATGGTGGAGGCCACCCAGACCTTGATGGGTGTTTGATGACAGCACATCAGCCACAAGGGGGGGGAGTACTGGGCATAAGCCTGCCTGTCAAATTGCCAAGTGAATGTGTTAGGTTCTGATAGCTCCCCCTGACAATTAGGGGTGAGCCATGTGTCACACAGTAGATGAGTGATTGTTTGTTTAAATATGTCATGTTTTGTATACTGATGTGCCTTGCCTATTCGCTCAGTGACCGAGAACATAACTGTGTACAATCCACAAACCACTTGCTCTCCAGGGGCAACATATGGCTGTGTGTAGAGTGTGTAGATTGTGTAATTTCTATGCATCTGACCACTACTTCTCAATGCTACAGGCCAAAGGTAGGTAAGTGATGGATCACTGACCTCAGCCATGTGGCTGGGTAAATGAGTATATTGACATCTGCCATGCAAAGGCTAGTTGTCTAGAGCATTTGACGGGTGCTGGTCCCTCACTGCAGTCTGTAATGTGAAGATGGCCATCATACATGTGACAGAGCCTACATTGTACTTTGGGTGCAGTTCCAGATCAATAGTTTCCCTTGGTAAGTGGGAAATGTCCATTGACATAATTTTTGTGCCATCGCTGTTGCCAACATTCCTTCTGCCTACATGTCAGCATGTGACCCTTTCTTATTAGCAAAACATTTGTAAGCTGATTTTTCATGCATACATCTATCTGTGTTGATGGGATGATGTCTGTATTTCGTCACATATATGTGCATGGCAACCTGTGTGTGGAATAAGCCATTAACAATGGGGTACATTTCATGTTGTGCCACATACAGAAGTGTGTCACCATTGTTTATTGGCTGACACATTTCCTCATGCGTCAAAGAATGTCATTTGGCACGTACAACTACAGTAGCAATTAGTGACATGACAGATAGGCCTAGAGTTTCTATGCCATTGATGTGGCAGCAGGTAGCAAAGTGCAGTGCACATGAGTAACGGGTAACGTTAATAACCTGACTGTTGGCAAGCATCATGGAGGGACAAGCAGTTATGTTAAAATCACATGTGTTTGAGTACACGCATCCATCCACAGGCAGACATCTGAATCTGCATGACCATAATTGAGACAATGATGTACCTTCCAATTGGGCAACATGTTGAGGGCCTTCAACAAGTACTTGCAAATTTCAGAGTGCCTTCAACATCCAAGGGACTAATGGTGTCTACTGATGCACTCAGAGTATGTAATTGTAAGGGATGTCAGGCATTAGTGATGATTATCATGGGGCTTGCTTATTCATTGTGTTACAGATCTTGATAACATCTCTCCCTGACATATTGCACATAATGGTGGTCCTTTTGACCCCAGCGGTGAGTGTAAATGTGGAGGTAGTACTGCCAACAGGCTGGTGGTACATACCGCCACATTATGAGAATGGTGGGTTGGCTGCAGCCAACCCTCCACTTCTCCACTCATACCGGCATGGTGGTAACAGCCGCCAGGCCAGAGATAACACTCTCCAGCCTGGTGGCCGGCACAGTACCAGCGGCAGCACTCTGAACCTGCCTACCACCATGGTTTTCATGGCGTTAGCAAAGCCACGAAAACCATAGCAGTGCAGTGATACCAGTGACAGGGAATTCCTTCCCTGTCACTGGTAGGTGGCTCCCCCACCCCCAACACATACCTGATACTCCCAGGCCCCCCTCAATCCAAAGCCCCACCCCCAATCCAAACACACTTCTGCACCCCCTCTGATCCGCTCACTCACCCCCACCCCCTCCGATCTAAACACACACACCCATCCCCCGATCCTCTCACTTACCCCCATACACTAACACACCCGCAGACACGCACCACGCATATTCCCAATCACTCACACTGCATACACACATTCTTCATACATGCATACTTCCAGACATGCATGCACACATTCTTACACATAATCACACTGACAAGCAGACACGCACTCACTTCACCATTCTTACACGCATTCATTCACACGCACACACCCACACAAACAACACAACACACAACACAGTTGTCATTAGACTACTATTGTATGAGAACAGGTAACTGAGGTCTGCTCCATGGGACAAAACTTTGAGGGTGATGAGGTCTCCTACTTGTTTAATGGTTACTGTGATTGCACAACTTCAGCCATGCCTTTGTATTTGTCTGAGATCCTGATTTTCCTGTGGGCAACTGTTGACAGTTCAGATGGCATTCATGCATATGGTATGGCACATATATGTGCCATTTAGGTGGAGTTTGATGCTGGGGCCTACTTGACATCATGTTACTAAATGCCAATCAGAGCTGTTGTTCAAGTGTTATCACGGACATGTGATAACCCAATTTCTTTTTGCATTTGCAGCATTAGCACTGGCAAGCAAAGGGAACAGGGCACAGCTGATTGGGGACACATCTGGCCATGGGACCCCATGTCAAGACACCATGGATACAGAGACTCAGTGGCCCAGAGGGTGAGGGGAGTGCCTTGGGGGAGACCGGAACATCCTCTTCATTGTCAAAATGTTCCTCCAGTGGACACTCCCTAATGGTGGCTGGCCCGTCGGAGCATACCCCTGCACAATCTTTGTCAAACACCCCGTTCTATCAACACCCTCCCCATTGGTCCCCACCCAGTTGGCCGTGCCCACCCATTCAAGAGGGTTGCCACAGGCTACTCTGCCCCAGCCCCTGTTACCCCTGCTGCCCTCGGTGAGGAGACTATTGACCTCCTGAGAAGTATCAGACATCCATTGTGAATGCCATCCAGAGATTGGCAACCAAACTACAGCAGATGAATGCATTCCTGGAAGGCATTCATGGTGCATTGTCTGGCCTACAGAGTTCTTTTCAGGCTTTGGCCTCCATACTGATGGCAGCCAGTCACCCCCACCTTCCATCCTCCCTCTACCTCCCTCTTCCCAATCCAAATACCCCATTCCCCTACCTACCTAAAGCCCAAAGACCGATCCGAACACACCCACCTCAACACACAAGAGCAGCATACACTGACAGAAGCACCACAAAGCACACAGGCATGCAAGAAAAAAACAGACACCCACAGACATGTCAGTCACCACTTCTCTAGACACCCCCACTATCCCTAATGCCCCACACACGACATCAAGCATACCCACAGGCACCAAAACAACAGTCAGTGACATATTCACCACACCCAGGATACCCTAAGACACCACCCCAGCAGACACACACCCCCAGTACCTCCCAGACCCCAAGACACGCAAACATGCACACTCATCCACACAACAGACACCACCCAAGTACAAGCATAGCTCCAAAATACACACATCCATGACATCCACAGTGGCACAGCAGACAACAACTCCCTCTGCCGCCAAATCCCTACCCCCTTTTTCTGACCGTCCCCGTTTAGCTAAGAAAGTTTTTTTGTTTGACCTTGACCTTTCCACTGTTCCCTCCCCCTCGTCCCAAACCCAAGAGACCCCAACCCACCTCCCAACCCCTACCTTCCACCTCCAAGGCCTCCTCTGTCACACCTGTCCTCCCCTGAAAGCAGCCAGACCCCACACCCCCATAAGAAGCTCATCCCTACTAAGAAGCAGTCCAGCCCTCCCAAACCTAAGACCAAACCCACCCATCCCAAATCCAACCCCCCTAAAGACGATCTCTGAGGTGCCTGCCTGCCCACTTAATGCTTCCTCCTGTGGAGGTTGCCTGGCAGTTAGGAGTCAAGTGACAGCACCATGATGTGACTGTGCAGGGACATATGGACTGGCAATTGGCCTTGGAAGTTACAAAACTTCGACTTAATAAACCAAACAGTTAGTTTTTGGGGGTATATATTTGTCCTGCAATTCTTTTTCTACTTTTAGGTTGTTCCTGATTGACTTGTGTTGTCTGCCTACAGTTGTGTGTGTTTCAGCCTGCTTGGTGATCCTCTTGCTGGTGTTTGCAGTATCAGTATCTTACTTTGTGGGCAATGATGTTTACAGCCAAGAGAAGGGTGTATGTTGACTGAATGGATATGTGGGTGTAAATGCAATGGTTGTGTCATGGCATTGTGTACTGTTTGGTATGGTAATTATTTCATCTTGCATTGTACATTGTGAGCATGTATGGCGTTAGACTTGTCCCACTGATATGGATTATGGATTCATCTAATGTGTGGCAGCTTGAGTTTTGTTTGTGCAAACATGGAATGTGTTCAGTTGTGTTACCTTTGTTTACATTTGACTGTGCACGTGTCCATTTAGCTGTGCATACCTTGCAGCTCCTTCATGTAGAGGTATGTCCCATGCAGTTAGAGTTGTATGTGCTTTGTTGACTTGCACTTCCACATTGAGCAGAGAGGCAGGTCATTTAGGTCTAGTATTGTTTGTCCCTGAGATGCATGTACGGCCAGTTCCTGTGCAAATGTTGTTTAAGGGGCATTTGTAAAGTGATACGGGTTCCAGTGTAACATCCTTCCCCGAGAGCTCCTGATGCCCCCATCCTTATTTTGCAGGTATTGTTTGCATCGTGATCTTTGTATATTTGTCTCTCTGTCTATTGTGCATATCATTGTTCTTCCATTGTGTTGCAATGTGGGTGATGTGTGTTCCCGTTGCAGGGCTGTTTGATGGTAGTGTTGTTGGTGTTCCATGCCACATCCATACATATATGTCTTGAATGTGACAACAGTCTATGGTATGTGTGCAATGTGAGCATGTGAGTTGTATTTGTAGATGTGATGTTGGTGTGTTGTTGGTGTTGTGTGAGACAATGTTGTGTACTATTGACTTTCCCTGTGCCTAAGATGAGCAGACATTTGTTTTTTTTTGTAGTGCTGAGGTGCAGTGTGAGTGAAAGGGAGCATTTTGTGACTGTGATTGGGTCCTTCTTTGTGTCTGATTCCGATGCAGGACACACTGACAAGTGTATTTGGTGTACATAGCGGGACCCCATGTGATGTGGCTGATGGCGCAAGGATCTATTGTTAAAGTTAAGGGCACAGGTAGGTGTGTGTACTTAAGGTCAGTTGCGCCCACGGTGCAGTGGATTTTGTGCTCAATCGATGATCATCAGCAGCGGCAGGACATGTGCGATGGGCTCAGTGGCAGCACCAAACATGTGAGACTGTCTGCAGGTGAGTGTCTCCCTTTATACTGCCCATTTCTGCCTGCTAAGTTGTGGTAGTTGAACTGCCACGGTCACATTGGCAGTGTGTAACCTCAAAATGCATCTGTTGTAAACACTGTCTCCACCGGCCTGTTTGTGCGGCCTGGCGTTGCCAGTGGGACCACGGCGGTGTTTGCCCCATAGGCCAGCATGACTTGTAATATTGCTGTCCAACCACCAACCCAATTGCGGTTGCACCGCCAACGCCACCATGGAAGTCCACGGACTGCCAAACTCGTAATGAGGCCCTTAGTAACAAGAGTTTATTGCAACTGGCAAAATGGAACCATCAAGAGGTCCCTGATTTTTTTACCCCAAGCCTTCTAAATCTTCCCATAAGTTTGCACTAATTAACTTTTTTCAGGGGATTGGCAGACTTTAAATGGATACTGCACCCTTGAAAGCAGCAGCAGTGATAAGAGGCACATCAGCAATACCCTCAGCTTCATAAGTCAACTTATCTTTCAGAAACATTGCAGAAAGAGCAGATGAAGTAATGGATATTGCTGAGAGATAAAATACATTGGCATTTCACGTATTTATGGGGATCACTTGGCACTCATAAACAATAATTTCAAAGCTGTATATTGATGGATTTAGCTAATAAAGTATGCTTCACCATTGCCCCTGTGAGGCAAAGAATTAAAAAACACAAGCGGAATACGTAAAGAAATACGTGGAACATTTGCATTGCTCATTCATATTGCACGTACAGATTTGTTCCAACTGAAAAAATGAAATAATCTGCTCTCATTAATAGAAATCACTAACTTACATAGTATGCCAATTGGTTCCCCTATGCAAACATAAATCAAATATTTCTCTGATGCAGGGCACTATTTTTGCTATTACAGAAAGAGCTGAATGTCTCTTTTTGTAGTTTCAAATGTGCAAGCGACGTTGGAGCCCTCAGGAGTTCCAAATGCGGCATTCAATGATTTGTTTGGGGTGCTCAACTTCTCAGCCACCTGGAAGATGCAAAATTTAATTCTCCTCAGGTGTGGTCTCGCCTGCGCAAGGCAGACCTCACTTTGGGCCCCCATGTGTTGAGGATCAGGTGACTTTCCAAAGTAAGGGATTTTGTCCTATATGCATGTCCTTTGTGAGTGGCTATGGCAGTGCAAGAGGAGTCCTTGCTCATATACAGTCAACACCAGTCATTTAAATAGAATGTGCAAAACCCCATTCAGAGCATGAGACAGGCACAAGGTCCCCCTCATGGTATAGCAGAACACAGCTGCTACTCACTCTGACTATGTGCAAAGTGGTCTAGACTACTGAGAACTGTATGAGGACCACAACTTTTCTCATGTCATGGATGGAATGTGCGGAGACAATGCTACGATGTTATTGACTCACTCCTCACTATTGCTGGAAGTACATTTAGAATTTCTTTTATTAAAAATAAACTGGTAGGATAGGTGCATATCAAATCCTGTCGAATTTAAAAAGTCCAAGCCGTAAAGTTGGTCAATTTAAAGGTATTAGATAATAATTACCTGTTTCACCTACTTGCTATTTGTACATTGCTGTGCATCCAAGGAACAGTTCCACCTAGACCTAAATTGGCCGATATAGAATTAGTTTTAAATGACATGGACACTAGGTAATGGGTGCTCAGTAAAATGTTTTTCTGCTTATGATTATTTCGCCCATAGTAAGGCTTTCCTCTTTCATTGTCCTTTCATGTGATGTATGCACCAGAATTAAGAACACTGTGGCAGACATCATCACCCTATATACAGGCCTAAAAGTTACCCACTTGTTCTTGAGGGAGATAATGGGTGATTTAAATTTAGCCATTAGTATATGTTGATATATTTTCCTTGGTAAAAGTTCCCTTTTATGGAAATATTGACTGCTGCAAAGCACTGGCCTATTCTCATAAAGTAGATGTCCAGAATCTGGAGAAGACCTCATGTATGTTTGCTTGCAGTAAAAAAAGAAGTCCCCGGCATATACCTTGCATGAAAGGTTAGAGAAAGGTAAGAGCTGTTTCTCATTATTAAAAAGAGGCATGCAAGCAGTGGTTTGGAATGCACAAAACACCTATTTATATAATGTGCGTACAGAAGAAGAACAAGAGCAAACCATTTGGTTGATGACACATGCAGTGGTAATGTAAAGGATAAGAGTTGTGTGGACATCATATATTTGAGACATGTTCACATAGCAGCAACATGTGGTTATATGCATTTTGAGGAATGGTTTCAGTCACATTTGCCTCTGCACCCTAGATTTTTTATTGTTTGTTTTTAGATCACCCTGTTATTAACCCATTGGGTGCTCTGGACGAGGTGGTTACATCCACTGCCGTGGCGCTCAGGCGCCAGGGACGTAACCACCTCGTCCAAGTATAGGCCCCAGGGGGAAGTGGTAGCACTCCCTGAGGGCCTCACACCCCCCTCCCATGGGCAAGGTTGGAAGGTGAATCACTTCCCCTTCCACCCCAGCCCCCCAAGACCCTCCCAGTGATGTCTGATGAGGTCAGCTCCCATCATGCTGGAAACATGCTTCCAGTGCGATCAGAGAAGAAACAGATTAGTTTCTCCTGGGTACGGGGGCAGGGGAGGTCAGAAAGGCATGAAAAGAGAAGGAAATGCTTTTCCTTATCTTTTCATGTCTCTCTGAGCATTCCTGCAGCACAATCGCATAGCGATCGTGCTGCAGGAATGCCACTAGACACCAGGGATTTGTTTATTGTTTGGAAATTGTCATGAGGGGAGCGGCCCCTGGGACAAGGGTCGCTCCCAAGTGGGGGAATTTTACCTAAGGCCAGATTGGCCTTTATTATTTATGCCAATCTGCCCCCGGGGGGGCAGAAGCCATTAGACACCAGGGATTTTTGTTTTGTTTACATTGATAAGGGGTGGGACCTCTCAGGCAAGGGTCGCGCCACTGGGTAGGCAAATTGTTTTTAGGCCATCTCTGCCCCCCTTGGGGGCAGATCGGCCTATTTTTATTAGGCCAATCTGCCCCCAACGGGGGCAGAAACCAGTAGACACCTGTTTTTTTTTTTTGCGCCAATTTCACGCAAGGGCAGCAAGCCCTTAGGCAAGGGTCTCTCCCCAAATTTATTTTAGGCTATTTCATCCCCCCCGGGGGCAGATCGGCCTATTTTTGTAAGGCTCATCTGCCGCCCAGGGGGCAGAAATCCCACCAGGGATTTATTTTTGTTAGTCACTTTCACACAAGGGGAGTGACCCTTTACGAAGGGTCGCCACCCTGGGGGGCAAATTTATTTCAGCCCATTTCTGGCCCTCTTGGGGGCAGGTCCGCCTATTTTAATTAGGCTTGGGGGCCGAGACCGCTAGGCACCAGGGATTGGTGTATGTGTGTTTTGTTTGGGAAAGCAGCCCCTTCGGCAAGGGTCCCTCCCCGTGGGGGCACATTACTATTTTTGTAAGGCCCATCTGTCTCTAAAGGGGCAGAAAGCCCACCAGAAACCAGGGAAGATTTTTTTTCAAAAAAAGAGGGTGGGTGTGTGGCCATACCCCCACACCAAATAAATGGGACAAAGTTTCTATGCCCACCAGCGGGCAGATGGGGCAATTACCCCAATCCACTCCGCGGAGGGGGGGGGGGGCAGAAAGCCTACTAGATACCAGGGAATTAAAAAAAAAAATAGCAGGGTAGTGGTGGTTACCAACCAGTATGGGCATGGTTATGCCCCCACACCAACTGAAGGGGGTAACAGTCTTTCAGCTCTCTCCCACACACTAAAACATCTTATCCCACAGAAAGCAATAGAACGTTTGATTATTTTGGGTTTTGGTTTTACATCTGGGCCATGAGAGCTTGTGTAGCTCTCAAAATAGTCTCACTTGGAATGTTGAGGGCTGCACTTTTTGGACTTTGGTACGCTGCCATGTAGAAAAATCTATGAGACCTAGGCACATCTGAAAAGTAAACATCTGGTGAGTCCAGGGTGGTGTGTTTCACATGCACCCAGCACCATTTTCTTACCCACAATGCCTTCAAACCTCCAACTTTGCTGGAAATCACACATTTTTCCCACATTTCTGTGATGGAACCTTACGGAATCTGCAGGAATCCACAAAATTCCTACCACCCAGCATTGTTGCATCTATACCGATAAAAACTCTGCCCCACTTGTCAGCCTAAAAACTTTTTTTTACAAACTGCCCTTTTGGATCCACTCTGGTTCCCCCTCATTTTCGACATAGTTTTGACTCTTCGCTGTCACAGGCACTTGGCCCACCTACAGAAGTGAGGTATCATTTTTACCGGGAGACTGAGGGCATCGTTGGGTGGTAGGAAATTTGTGCCGGTGTAGTGATCCCACACAGAAATGTGGGGAAAATGTTTTTTTAGCTAAATTTGAGGTTTGCTGAGGATTCTGGATAGGAAAACGCTGGGGGATCCACGCAAGTCACACCTCCCTGGACTGCCTCGAGTGTCTAGTTTTCTGAAATGTTTCGGTTTGGTAGGTTTCCCTATATGGCTGCTGAACCCAGGACCAAAAACGCAGGTTCCCCCTCTACAAAAAACAAGTAGTTTTCTATTTGATAAGTGTGATGTGTCCACATAGTGTTTTGGGGCATTTCCTTTTGTGGGCACTAGGCCTACCCACACAAGTGAGGTACCATTTTTATTGGGAGACTTGGGAGAATGCTGGGTAAAAGGAAAGCTATGGCTCCTTTAAGATTCCAGAACTTTATATCACCTAAATGTGAGGAAAAAGTATTTTTTTTGCCAAATGTTGAGGTTTGCAAAGGTTTCTGGGTAACAGAACCAGGTGAGAGCCCCACAAGTCATCCCATCTTGGATTCCCCTAGGTGTCTAGTTTTTCAAAATGCACAGGTTTGGTAGGTTTTCCTAGGTACCGGCTGAGCTAGAGGCCAAAATCCACAGCTACACACTTTGCAAAAAAACAGGGCTGTTTTCTTTGGGAAAATGTAATGTGTCCACGTTGTGTTTTGGGGCATTTCCTGTCAAGGGCACTAGGCCTACTGTAGCCGGGATCGCAAAGGCCGATACGTCATTTCCGTGTCTTCCCGTTGCCGGGGAGACACGGCGCGAGCGAGGCCAGCGGGACAGCGTTGCCCGGGAAACGAGGTCAGTTTCCCGGGCTGGAGGACAACAAGAGGCAGACGCGCTGGGAGGAAAGGGGGAGAGAGACACGGCCACGGAGACAGAGACCGGGAGACAGGAGGAGAGCGAGGAGGAACGGAGGAACAAGAGGAGAGAAGCAGACGAGGAGCAGGAGGAGGGAGAGAGAGAAGAAGAGCGCCAGAGCCTGGGAAAAGGGCCCCAGCAGGAGGACCACTACCAAACCAGCCACGACCCTGGAGGGTCGTGGCTAAACAAGGTACGGTCCTTTTGGACAAAAAGAAGGGAAATTAGAGAAAAGGGGACTGGGGAGGGGTCATAGAGGAGGGTTGGAAAGGGAGGTAGAAAGAAGGGCACTACACTAATCACACCAGTGACACTTATTCCTTCACTAAGAATAGATGTGATCACACCATTCCCTAAAAACTCCTCACCGGCACCAACCCCCCTCCTTTTGTGTTTACCGCTTTCCCCAGTACAGAGATAAGAGAGAGGGGAGAACCCCAGTTATAAAACAATACTTACCTTAGCGTTTTTCCCTTCTGTTTCCGGTATCACCCTGGACTCCGACGAGCGAGCAAGGCAGATGGGTTACCTGTAAAGACAAGAAGCACGAACATAAAATCACCAACCTAGGAAAAGATACGAAAGAAGAACAGAACGACTGAGAAAGACAATCGCCCTTGTTGTTTTGTTGAAATACCTTACTTCCCATATAACTAAAAAAATAAACCACTTACCACTAACAAAACAACGTTTCAGTGGTCTTCATACTGTTCGACCTGCCACAGTGGTGTCAGAAGTGGGATCTTGACCTGTGAGGCCTCCTCGCAGTAATCGAACAGTATAACAATGAGTGACAAACCCTCGTTGGAGGATATGATAAAGCAATTGGCCGAGGGACAACGCCATCTACAGCTGGTGTGGGAGGCACACCAGCGGGAGGCTAAAGAGGACAGGGAAGCCTTACAGTCGGCTTTGAAAAGTCAGGCGACCATCCTTGCGTATAATCAACTGGTCCATGAGACGGCCATGAAAAAATTGACTGAGACTATTGCTAGTAGTAAAGTTCACCCCAATGTTCCCAGTTCCGTGTTACAGAACTATCAAGATGGAGAAGACCCTGAAGCCTTTTTTACTAATTTTGAGAGAGTGGCGTCATCAGCCCAATGGCCTGAGGATAGATGGGGTCAGTATGTCGCCCCCTTACTTACAGGGATACTACAAGCAGCATATCAAGCAGCAAACCCGGGTGGAACCACGCCATACCAAGAGATAAAGCCTAGTTTCCTAGAACGTGTGGGACATGACACGGAATACTACAGGGTTAAATTTAGAAAAATCAAATGGGGACCGAATGAAGATCCCCAAACCTTTTATTATCGGGTAAAGGATTTGGCATTAAAATGGTTGGGCTCTTCCGGAAATAGTAGGGAGGATGTGATCCAAACAATTGTCCTTGAACAATATTTAGAGTCCCTGCCTACCACCACAAAGCACTGGATCCGTCGACATCCAAAGGTGACGACTGACATGGCAATTGATCTAGCATGTGCTTATCATCGCTCCACCGATGTAAGAAGTATCTCACCCGACCCAACCTAAAGCCAGGGCCTTCCAATCCTAAAGTCACACCAAGAAACCTTTCGGAGGAACTCATTCCTCACCGACTGCCTGACCCTCCACCGATAGCCGGACCCCAATGTTACAGCTGTGGGGAATGGGGCCACATTGCCAGAAGGTGCCCCAGAAAACAGGATAGTAGTGAGCCAATGGAAATCGGAGTCACTAGGCGACGGGTACTGTGTACCGGAAGAGGTAACCAGAAGTTTAAACAGACTCTGAAAATCAACGGGAAAACAGTATGGGCCCTTATTGATTCAGGGTGTAGCCAGTCGGTGGTGAGAAAAGACATAGTAACCATAGTAGATAAAGGAACAGAGCAATGGGTGAATATATGTTACATTCACGGAGATAAAGAGCAATACCCTTTATATGACATCACAGTAGAATGGGGAAACCACAGGGATGTCCTACCGATGGGTATAATGACCGATCTGATTGAGGAGTGTATCATTGGAACTGATTATGAACATTTCCAAGAAATACTGGATTATGTACGACAACCCAAAATGACACAGGATTGGTGGAGAGACGCTCCTTTTTCAGATAGTAGTATAGAATGCCCCACAATCCGTAGGAAGTTATCACGCAGAGAGAAACGGGTAGAAAAATTGAATTACTTGGGAGAAGAGATATCAGGACCGAGCACAGGCATTATTGCAGAAACCCATGAAGTCCCTGTCAGTTTTCCCCATCAACAAAGAGAACATCCTTCTCTCGCCCACGCCTGGAAGTCGGCCAGAGAAGAAGAAACCGAAGAGGTGGGTCCCTACTTCCTCATTAAGAAAAACCTCTTAGACCGGATAACCACTACTGGTACCGGGGAACATAAACAACAATTAGTGGTGCCCGATCATTATAGAACTCAGGTCCTAACGATGGCTCATTGTCAACCAGGTGGGGGTCATTATGGGAGGGAAAAAACAGAAGAATATCTCCTTAGACGGTTCTATTGGCCGGGAGTGTTTGCCCACATACGTAAATATTGTTCCCAATGTCCCAGGTGCCAACTCACTGAACCCGGTAGACCGAAGAAAGCCCCTCTGATGCCCCTACCCATCATAGACATCCCATTCAGTCGGATAGGAATGGACCTGATTGGGCCTGTAGTACCATCCACAAAGGGTCACACGTATATCCTAGTCATGGTTGACTATGCCACACGATACCCTGGAGCCGTTCCATTAAAAAGTATGACAACCAAAACAGTGGCCCAAGCAATGATAAACATTTTTTCTCGAGTTGGGTTCCCGCATGAAATACTCACCGACCAGGGGACTCCTTTTATGTCTACTCTCATGAAGCAAGTATGTAAGACCTTAGGTATTTCCCAAATCCGTACGTCGGTATATCATCCCCAGACGGATGGACTAGTGGAACGATATAATCGAACAATAAAAACCTTACTGAAAAAATTGATGGAAGAGTCAGGGAGAGACTGGGATAAAAAATTACCCTTAGTATTATACGCTATCCGAACACATGAACAGTCCTCTACATGCCACAGCCCGTTTGAGCTTGTGTTCGGAAGACAGCCAAGATCTCTTCTTGACATGGCCATTGAAACATGGGAGGAAGAGGCAGAAGAAGGAGGAAGGCCCCTTCTAGAATATGCACACAATTTAAGGTCTCAGCTACAAGGTCTGTGGGACACGGTCAAAGTGAATATGGAACAAGCTCAAAACACTCAAAAACAATATTATGACCGAGGGAGTAAGTTAAGGGTGTTACAACCAGGAGATCAGGTTTTAATAATGCGTCCAACATCAGAACAAAAACTAATCGCCAAATGGCAGGGCCCCTATAAGATAATAAGAGCAGTTTCTCCTGTTACCTACTTGGTTGAACTATCAAACACTCCCCAGAAATCACAGATTTATCATATAAATCTCCTTAAAAAATGGGAAGAACCAGACAACTCGAACTCTTCCAGAGTGTTGGCAGGATTCCTATATCCGAATAACGAGTTAAGTATTGAGTTCTGTCCAACCGAACACAGCAATGGGGAGGGTCTACCCGCAGTAAATGAAACATTAACAAGATCAGAGAAGGAACAGGTATACAGCTTACTAGAACACTTCCGGGATTTTTTTTCAGCATTACCGGGTAAAACCACCTTGATAACCCATAAAATAGGAACTACCCCAGGGAAAATTGTGAGGTTACGGCCGTATCATATTCCTGAGGCGAGGAAACAAATTATGGAGGCTGAAATACAGAAAATGTTAGAACAAGGAGTGATTGAACCATCAAATAGTCCCTGGTGCTCCCCGGTTGTTTTGGTGCCAAAACCCGATGGTACTATTAGATTCTGTATTGATTTCAGGAAGCTTAACGAAAACTCCATGTTTGACACATATCCTATACCCAGAGTTGATGACGTATTAGAGAAACTAGGAAAAGCCGAATATATGTCTACCCTAGATTTGACAAAAGGGTATTGGCAGATTCCCTTAGCCACAGAGGATAAAGAGAAAACAGCTTTTGCCACTCAGTCCGGTCTTTATCAATTCACTGTGCTACCATTTGGTCTCCATGGAGCACCAGCTACATTCCAACGGTTAATGGATAAACTCTTAAACCCCTTCCAGTCTTTTGCAGCAGCCTACCTAGACGATGTAGTGATTTTTAGTGAAACCTGGAACGATCATCTAAAACATTTACACCAGGTTTTCCACACTCTTACCACCGCGGGATTAACTGCCAATCCTAAAAAGTGCGTCATAGGAACACCCGACATATCATACTTGGGCTACAAAATTAGTCAAGGGAGCCTAAAACCTCAAACAAAAAAAGTAGAGGCCATTCTAAATGCACCTAAACCGACAACAAAGAAAGAGTTACACTCCTTCCTAGGATTGGTAGGCTACTATAGAAGGTTCATACCTGATTATTCTACCCTGGCGGCCCCTCTCACGGACCTTCTGTCTAAATCCCATCCTAATAGGCTAGCACCCTTTTCGGATCAACAGAAAAACAGCTTTGAACAACTAAAGTCCTACCTGACCAAAGACCCAATACTCCGGTGCCCGGATTTTTCGAAACCTTTTCATCTCTATACTGATGCCTCAGATCTCGGTTTAGGGGGAGTATTGGCCCAACCCGACGGGGAAGGTAGGGATCATCCAGTAGTATACGTCAGTAGGAAACTGTTTCCCCGGGAACAACACTATCCGACCATTGAAATGTCTGGCCATTAAATGGGCCGTGGATACATTACAATATTACCTTCTAGGCCGACCCTTTATACTTTTTACGGATCATGCTCCCCTCACGTGGTTGTCTGCCCATAAGGATACCAATTCACGGATTTTAAGATGGTTCCTTGAACTGCAACCATTTTCATTTCAGGTCCGTCACATACCAGGCCACCAACATGCCCCAGCTGACTATTTATCTCGCTTCCCAGACTCTGCTACGGTCCTCGAGCAGGACCTTTCATGGGGAGAGGTGTGTAGCCGGGCGATCCCGGCTACGTGCGACTCGGATGACGTATCAGCAAAGGCCGATACGTCCTTTCCGCGTCTTCCCGTTGCCGGGGAGACGCGGCGCGAGCGAGGCCGGCGGGACATCGTTGCCTGGGAAACGAGGTCAGTTTCCCGGGCTGGAGGACAACAAGAGGCAGACGCGCTGGGAGGAAAGGGGGAGAGAGACACGGCCACGGAGACAGAGACCGGGAGACAGGAGGAGAGCGAGGAGGAACGGAGGAACAGGAGGAGAGAAGCAGACGAGGAGCAGGAGGAGGGAGAGAGAGAAGAAGAGCGCCAGAGCCTGGGAAAATGGGACCAGCAGGAGGACCACTACCAAACCAGCCACGACCCTGGAGGGTCGTGGCTAAACAAGGTACGGTCCTTTTGGACAAAAAGAAGGGAAATTAGAGAAAAGGGGACTGGGGAGGGGTCATAGAGGAGGGTTGGAAAGGGAGGTAGAAAGAAGGGCACTACACTTATCACACCAGTGACACTTATTCCTTCACTAAGAATAGATGTGATCACACCATTCCCTAAAAACTCCTCACCGGCACCAACCCCCCTCCTTTTGTGTTTACCGCTTTCCCCAGTCCAGAGATAAGAGAGAGGGGAGAACCCCAGTTATAAAACAATACTTACCTTAGCGTTTTTCCCTTCTGTTTCCGGTATCACCCTGGACTCCGACGAGCGAGCAAGGCAGATGGGTTACCTGTAAAGACAAGAAGCACGAACATAAAATCACCAACCTAGGAAAAGATACGAAAGAAGAACAGAACGACCGAGAAAGACAATCGCCCTTGTTGTTTTGTTGAAATACCTTACTTCCCATATAACTAAAAAAATAAACCACTTACCACTAACAAAACAACGTTTCAGTGGTCTTCATACTGTTCGACCTGCCACACCTACCCACACAAGTGAGGTATAGTTTCTATTCGGTGACTTGAGTGAATGCTGGGTGGAATGAAATCTGTGGCTCCTCTCAGATTCCCGAACTTTCTGTCACTGAAATTTGTGGAAAAAGTGTATTTTTTGCCAAATTGTGAGTTTTGCAAAGTATTCTGGGTAACAAAACGTGGTGAGAGCCCCACATGTCATCCCATCTTGGATTCCCCTAGGTGGCTAGTTTTAAAAAATGCACAGGTTTGGTAGGTTTTCTTAGGTCCCGGCTGAGCCACAGGCCAAAATCCACATCTAGGCACTGTGCAAAAAAGAGTTCTCTTTGGGAAAATGTGATGTGTCCATGTTGTGTTTTGGGGCATTTCATGTCGCGGGCACTAGACCTACCCACATAATTGAGGTACCATTTTTATCGGGAGACTTGGGTGGTTGCTGGGTAGAAGGGCATTTGTGGCTCCTCTCAGATTCCAGTACTTTCTATCACCGAAATGTGAGGAACAAGTGTTTTTACGCCAAATGTTGAGGTTTGCAAAGGTTTCTGGGTAACAGAACCTGGTGAGAGCCCAACAAGTCACCCCAACCTGGATTCCCCTAGGTGTCTGTTTTTAAAAAATGCACAGGTTTGGTAGGTTTTCCTAGGTGCTGGTTGAGCTAGAGGCCAAAATCCACAGCTAAGCACTTTCCAAAAAACACGTTAGATTTCATTGTAAAAATGTAATGTGTCCAAGTTGCATTTCCTGCTGCGGGCATTAGGGCTACCTGTGCATGTGAGATACCATTTCTATTGGGAGTCTTAGGGGAACGCAGAATAGAGGAATAAGTGTTATTGCCCCTTGTCTTTCTCTACATTTTTTCCTTCCAAATGTAAGACAGTGTGTGAAAAATAACTCTATTTGAGAAATGCCCTGTAATTCACATGGTAGTATGGGGAGCCCGGTATTCAGAGATTTGCAATTAACCACTGCTTCGCAACACCTTATCCTGTGCCCATTTTGGAAATAAAAAGGTTTCCTTCATTCCTATTCTTTAATTTTTTTTCTTCACCAAATTAATTGCTGTATTCCTGGTATGCAATTAAAACCCATTGCAAGGTGCAGCTCGTTTATTAGCTCTGGGTACCTAGGATTCTTAATGAACCTACAAGCCCTGTATATCCTCACAGCCAGAAGTGTCCTGCAGATGTAACAGTATATTGCTTTTGAACATCTGTCATTGCAGGTAAAAGTTGCAGATTAAAATGTGGAGAAAATGTGTTTCTTTTTACCCCAATTTCAATATTTTTATTTCAGCTGTTATTTTCTGTTGGAAAACCTTGTAGGATCCACACAAATGACCACTTTATGAATTAAAAAATGTGTCTATGTTTCAGAAATGTTTAGCTTTCCGGGATCCAGCATTGGTTTCACACCCATTACTGTCACTAACTGGAAGGAGGCTAAAAGCACAAAAAATTGTGAAAATGGTGTATGTCCCAGTAAAATACCAAAATTGTGTTGAAATTTTTGATTTTCTGATTCAAGTCTGTCTGTTCCTGAAAGCTGGGGAGATGGTGATTTTAGCACCACAAACCCTTTGTTGATGGCATTTCCAGGGAACAAAAACACATGCCTTCTTCTGCAGCCCTTTTTGTTTAAAAAAAAAGGATTTTTTTGCTGTATTTTGGCTAATTCCTTTAGTCTCCTCCAGGGGAACCCACAAACTCTGGGTACGTCTAGAGTACCCAGGGTGTTGGAAAAAAAGGACACAAATTTGGGGTGGGTAGCTTATGTGGACAAAATGTTATGAGGGCCTAAGCGAGAACTGCCCCAAATAGCCAAAAAAAGGCTTGGCACTTGAGGGTGACAGGCAGTGGCCTGGCAGTGAAGGGGTTAACTATGCGGATTGTGAGTTACACTAACTGAGTCTTATTCACTGTAAGATCTGATCAAAAGGATTTCAGTGCTAACTGCCAGCACCTGCCTTTTCAAATAAGGCCCACTGCTGAGCAGCTAGCGTAAGAGGCTCTGGGCTGGTTGCATGTAATCACCTGCATGTAGGCATGTGCATACATGTGCAGGCTCCGCAAGTGGATCTACCGTCTAACTCAGCTGGGTATTTGCGCACAGGTAGCATGTTATCAGTTGGACCTTAAATTAATTGAATATGGCCTTTGTAGGTCTTATAATATATGTGGGGTTTTAAGATTACCATAAATATGTGTGCTTAACTTACACCTGTAGTTCTTAATTGTATTTACACAAAAGGCAAAAGCTGCCCTAAAGTATAGCTTAACTTTGTTTGGATGTAGAGAAGAGTTTATTGTCTCTTTCTATACATAGAGATTAAAAGAGGCAGGTCACCTTGGATGAATGGTTCCTTTATGGATGTAACACTACCTAGAGTCGTGGAACACCTTGCACTTCTACTTACCTGGACTACGTTGTTCTACCTCTCCAAGGTCACCTCACACCCTCTGTGGAATAGTAGAGAAGTGGACTTGCTGTGATACCCTGGAGGAGAGAGTTTCCTGGAACATCTGTGGATTAGTCCTGGAAGTGAGTGACAAACAATGGGTGATTCCTGACTCCTCCTTATTAGCCTTTGGAGTACAGGCAGGGAGGGTAATCTGACTCGAGGGCCACAGGTTGTGCTGAAGAAAAGATGGGGTCAGGGAGAAGACAGAGAAACAGGTCAAATACTTGAGGAGTTAAAGATCAGGGCGACAGGCTCTGAGTGAAAAGACAAGCTGTTGAATATTCCCAAATTGTTAGATGCTAGGAGGCCAAAATGAACACTCCTGCTCACTAGACCATGACACCAACAGAAAAACATAATAAATGGAAAGAGAGCCTGTGACACCATGAGTACCCCAAAGGGGATCATTGAGTGGCCCTGCTCATGGCCCCCCCTTCTGTATCTTACAGGTAATTCTTATCGGAGGCTAGGGCCCACCGACTGAATCTAGGGAAAATGTGGAGCTTCCCACATTTAGCACTTTTAGGCCCAGACTTTTGAAAAATGAAAGTTGGGTGTCCACATTTTTAACACGAGCTACCATCATTCCCTGATGCTATCCATGCGCCATATTTATGGCGCATGATGGCGCTAGGGAATGGTTAGTGTAAAAAAATTATGCTAACCATTGAAACATGCCGTTATTAAAAATGAGGCTAATGCTGCAAAAGCGGCACTAGATGTTTTGTGGCGCATATTTTTCAATGCAAAACGGGTTAGCACCATATTTAACCGCATTAGTGTAAAAAAATGCACAAGCAGGGAAAAAAAAATTGGAAGGACAAGATGGAGAATGCAGGCCAGGAGAGACCCCCAGAGAGACCCCAATCACCCCAGTACCAGTGAGGAGGGTCCCCCAAAGTCCCAGGAGAAGGAGAAGAGGAAGCAGAAGTGTCACTTTAGTGAGAAGGAGCATGACATCTTGGTCAGAGAGGTGACGGAACACCAGCTCTTTGTCACCTCCACATTGCCAGTTGGTAGGTGAGAGGCCATATGGCAGGCGATAGTAGACAAAGTCAACAGCATGGCAGAGGTAAAGAGGACTGTCACGGATTGCAAGAAGCACTGGCATGATTGCAAGCACAGGAGTAAGGAGAAACTGGCCAGGAACCAAAAGGCAGCACTGCAGACTGGAGGTGGAAGTCCTGCACCAAAGAAAGACCTGGAGGAGATTGTTGGAGCACTCGTCCAGGAGGAGCTGGGCACTGGAATCACAGGACAGGGCAGACTACCAAGAGCTACCACCAATGCAGGGTAAGTTGCTGGGGTTATCTGGAATCTCACAAACGGCAGTACGGGGAGGCACAGAGGACACACTCAAAGCATGCTAAAGGGTTGCATCGGGACACATAGGTCCTGCATCAAAATGCCCCATCGCCACCCAAGCCATACTTGTACTGACGCTCTGGTTGCGCAATGCACTCTGACATATACACAACGTGGTCATAAGCCACCCACTATGGCTATACTCTACCATCTAAATATGCAGCACATTGCCTGGAAGTGACGTGCAATTAGTGTGGCTGTGGCTGTGTCACGGCAACACCCACTGCAAATTGTCATAGCCCCTGATCCAACACAAGGTGCACATCAGAGACTCCGACTGAAGTCAATACCACTCTAGGGGTGGTGTCAGGATGACATAGCAGGGTAAACTGCTTCCCTTCCTCCTCGTGTCATTGCCCTTCTCACGTGTGCTGCATCCTGCAGCACACATTGAAATGCCACCTTGCAAAAATAGCTTGTACATGCGCAGGAAGGGACACCTCCCTTCAAATAAACAATCTATCCCCTCAATGCAGGTATCCCTTCATCATGCTGCAACAATGCCTGCGTTGGTGCAGGAAGAACCTGTGCAGTCACAGGGGGAATGGCAGGGGTGTACTGTATTCCAGTAAACATGGCACATCCCTGCATTTGTAAACTGGTGTGGCATTGTGCAACAAATATTGGTGCTGCACTGAGCCATAAGACTTGAGAAAAAATCAGCCCTTAAGTGCGCAACCTGTGGAACGCAAACCACACAGGGTGAACCAACAACTCTCACACAACTCTATGCTCCATTTGGGAATGGCCACAAAAGTCAACACATACAACACATGGGGCATGCATGTGAACAACATTTGTGCAGCTCTACAAGTAGCTGCAATCTCACCATATGACAAGTTAGAGTGTGTTGTGTGAATGGTTGGTGTACTGCTTAATGGTACAACCAAAATGCGTAAGAACAGGCACAAGTGGCATAAATGTTGCACTACCGGCACAATGTCACTAACCCAGAATGAAACTGTATCATCATTCAAATATTAGCCCATGTGGAACCAAGCTGCACATTCCCCTTGTGCCACATCAACAAAGTCAAAAAATGCATGCATTGATCCACATTCAACAACCTTACACCAACACATGCCTGTTGCAGATATGCTGTGTGCAAGGAAATGTTTCATATTCACGAAGGACAATCTAATGGAGCAGACAATCCAAAATGGTTGCACTGTCCCTTCCAATTAGCACATGTGTGGGCCTGCTACAGGCAGATGAGAATGCAACACAAGCATTGTATGCAATGATCCTACCTGTGCTATGGTGCACTAGTCCCATCATTCATTGTGCCAATGCATCATAGCACCAAAAGAGTGACAGCACACACTACACTACTGTGGCAATATCCACCATGGTGAAAAGGAAGGCAAATTACATGCCAGCATGGAGTCAGTGGCATGGACAAGGAGCCTGCAAGAAACTAGGTGGTGTGGGATCAAAGCACAAAGGGCCAGATGTAATAGTAAATGATGGTGTGCTGAGCTTCCCCAAATTTGGCAGCATTGTGCACCGTCATTTTAAAAACTCAGGGATGCACAATATTTACTAGAATACAGGGCACCCCTGTGCTACTCCCTGTGCTGGTGCTAAATTAGCTGACATGGGCCACTGCAGCAACCCTTGCACCATATGTTTTTGTACAGGAAGGAACACCTTTCTACACAAAAACATTCTTAAAAGGCCATTAACTCTGTCTATGTCTGTTGCAAAATGCAGTACACATGTTGTGCCATGTCAACGCCACCCCTTGGATGGCGTTATATTTTGGCGATGCCTCTAATTTATGAAAACTCGTAAACCTGAGGCACTGTCAAAATACAACAGCTGTTGCTGTGGCATGCCCACAGCAACACCCATGGCAAGCCTCTTCCACACAATGTGCTGCATGTGAAGAGGCCCCTTTTACAAAGTGGGGTAAAGCCACAAGTCACTTAGTGCCACCTTGTAAATCCGGCACAGGGCTTTGTGCCACTGGAGCATTACAAAAAGTGACACTCCAGTGGCCTAGGGGCTCCTAAATATGGCCCAAAATACCTTGTGAGCTTGCCCCATGTGTGATGAACAATGTTATACATAATATACAACTACAACCTTGGGTTTGTAACATGTCACTGAGCCTCCAGTAGCAAGTAAATGATGTGCCATGTTAACAGCCATCACAATCCAAGATTTTCATTTCACTATCTCATTGCAGAGGATGATGCCTTATCTCCTGCTGACCTGCCTATCCTGGATTACACAAATGACATGGATGACCAGCTGCCGACCTTTAATGAAGAGACTCCCCAGGATGTCCTAGGTTCCTTCCAGACACTACCTCCATGCGCAGGGAGGGCACACAGGGTTGCAGGGTCTCCACATGAACGACCCAGCTACCAACATACAGCACCAGTCAGTCATGGCACAGCCCTTGACTCTGAGGACCCAGGCATCACCTTATAGAGAAAAGTGGTAGGAGTCCAGCAGGAGCTGGCCAAGCACATGTGAGTGGGGATGGAGACCATGACAGGCAGCCTAGAGGGAGTGCAGAGGTGCCTAAGTCCAACTAAGGAAAACTCAGCTGTCATCAGAGGCACCCACTCCTCGCTACATGGACTCCAGTAGTCCCTAGCCAACATAGCTGCTGTCATAAGGCAGAGGCTTCAACAATTGCCCTCCCAAAGTGACATCAGCATGACAGACAACTAGCTGGGGGCTATACAGAATACCCTGGAGTCCATACAGTGGGAAGTGGGGAAACCGCCGGAAGAATGAGTCCGGAACCATGAGGTTGTGAAAAACGAAAGCGAAACAATGCTTTAATTTTCCACGACTTCCTGGTTTTGGTACCTTAACCACGCATGTCTGAACAACGTAAATGCGTGGTTAAGGTACAGAAGGGAGTCGGAGTGGAAGCGGTGAAGGAGGAGGTAAGTTGGGCTGGGACTGGGGCTGTTTTTTGGGGGGCTGGAGGTAATTAGGGTTTAGGGGGGCAGGGTTTAGGTTTTAGGGGTGGGGTGGGGACTCAGGGTATTTTTTGTTTTTGGGGTGGGGTGGGGGGCTGGGGGTGATTAGGGTTTAGAGGGGAGGAGGGAGGTAAGGGTTTAGGTTTAAGGGGTGGGGTGGGTGGCTGGGGTGGAAGCATGCTGGGTCATGCATGCGGATTGCTAATGCCTTTACCAGGGATGCGTTTACAATGGTAAAATCGTTGTAAACGCATTCGTGGTAAAGGCAATAGTGGTTAGAACAAGGTCATTGTTCCGACCTCATTGTTGAGCCACGGGTGGTTTAGGCATCCGTGGTTCTGAGATATAACCGTGGGAAGTGGCCTCCCTCTGGAAAAACCTGGCTGCCTACCACCGTGATGTTGCTGCGGTGTTGAGAAATCAGCAGTTCCTCCTTGCTGCAGTGATGCCTTATGTGTTCCCACAAATGGCAGCTACTGGGACCTTTGACTCCATATCTCTATCCCCTGATGTGTGTGTGGCCCACTCAACCTCAACAAAAGCACCACCCATGGCACATGAGGCACCACACACACCAGTATAACTAATATGTGTGGTTCAGAAGCGGCTAATCTAATCAGTGACGGCCAGCTGTCAATGTTGCAGGATACAGTCACAAATTTGGCTATTGTCATGTGCCACACTTTCCTATAATGATACAGCTAGACCCCACCAATGACAGTCAAAGTTCCATAGTTACCTGTCCAAGATAACGTAAACGTACACAATGTGAATGGCTGGAATAGTGGATGACAAATGTATTGACTAGTTGATTTTATTTAGCATTCAATCTGACAGCTCCTTGGTCATAGGGGATGCACATGGTAATTCATGGAAATAAAGACAGGAAGCATACCCTAAGCCAGTGGTTCCCAACCTGTGGTCCGGGGACCCCTGAGGGTCCGCGAGAGCCTAGAAAATTAAAAAATATTAACAAATATTGACACATTAGGTCCCCAGCTTCCAGTAATGACTCAGGCGGGGGTCTCCGGATTCCAATGATGATCAAGTGGGGGTCTCTGGGTTCCATTAATGTTAAAGTGGGGGTCCACAGAAATCAAAAGGTTGGGAACCACTGCCCTAAGCCATTCCTCCTACTTGGCCAGTGCAGACATGAGAACGCCAAGACACTCAATCAACATGGAGAAAAAATAGTCTATTATTATCAGGATTAATTTCAATATATTTAAAACATCATATTGAAACCTATCCTAAAAACACCATTACACTAAACTAACATTAACTACCTTAACTTAACTTACACCTACACCTATCTAACCTATTCTAAACTAATCTTACACATGTAACACCACTCACTAAACATTGTCCCCCCACCCCTCTAAGAGACAAGATACATGTAGGACAACATAAACTAAGGCTAGACATGTACTAACTTAACCAATGTCCTAAACAAATATATATATGTTTAAGTTTTTTTAAAGTTTTTTTAATTTTTTAAACATATAGGCCTTCATTACAACCCTGGCGGTCAAAGACCACCAGGGCTGTTTTGGAGTTTGTACTGCCAACAGGCTGACGGTACAAACCTGGGCATTACGACCGCGGTGGAAGCGCCACAGTCGCACCATCGGGACCGTCAGTTTCCCGCCACTTTTGTCCCGGCGGTTGTAATCCCCCAGGGCAGCGCTGCTTGCAGTGCGGGCCAGGAGATTACGAGTCCCCCTCCTGCCAGCCTTTTCATGGCAGAAAGGGGAGTCGCAGGGCCCCCTGCCACGGCCCCATGGAGCTTTTCACTGTCTGCATAGCAAACAGTGAAAAGCGCGACGGGTGCAACTGCACCCATCGCACAGCCAAAACACCGCTGGCTCCATTTGGAGCTGGCTCCCGTGTTGCGGACGAGATCTCAAAATAGACCCAGCGGACTGCAGTCGCATTGGCGGCCGCCCCACGGTTTCAACTTGGCGGGCGGCGGTTTCCGCCCGCCAAAGTTGAAATTAGGGCCATGGACTCCAACATAACCTCCGACCCAACACTGCCAAAATTAAAAAATGTACTAAAACCCACCCCAACTATACTTACTCTAACTATCTTACACTATTTCACTAACCTAACACTACCCATCTAAAACCTACTATACATTTCTTATAACTGTTAAAGGGAGAGGGAAGGAAGTGGTAGGTTGTAACACTGACTGTACACAATTTGTTGCTTTTTTATAGCACTTTAGCAACTTATGATTTTTGGCACTCTCTTTCTCCAACCGTTCCAATCTGGACATAAAGGCGGCCATGTCCCATCTCATGTCTGATTCAAAGTTTGATGTTGTGGCTGGAGCAGGTGGCAATACAGTGCCTGGCTTAAGACAGCTGCAGCTGATGTGGAGGGGGTAGGACCCGCTGAAGCCCCCTGAACCCCAGATTTCTTTCCCAATGTGGCCTGCTTTGGTTATGGCTATTGCAGGGGTCCCTCATGTGGGAATGCATGCAATGCTCCTGTGGCCTTCTCCTTCCAAAATCTCCTCTCCATCCTTTGGTACATGGCATTCACCTCCAAATATGCCTGTAACTGTCTGCCTGCTGTGAAAAGCATGTTGTTCTCCTGGGGTCATATTGGCAGCTGAAATATGAGGAGAACAAAGCATTAAATATAGCATTGGGTGGAGATCGAACAGACATGTAATGTACACAGCATCCGCAGATGACACATGCAGCCCACCACACATTCCACAACACTGACTGACTCCAAATCTATACCTATTTCCTACCAGTCATCTATGGTATCGTGTACCTGTCACTGGGATAACAGCTATCCATTGTTGATCATCAGGGTCCAGAGGTGAGTGGACTACTGCGTCCTTGTTCAACATGTTTGTGAACAAACTAGTGAGGATCAAGTGGCCCAACAAGTCTAGATTCCCTGTGCATTGTCAATATGTGGTGCTTTGTATGCAATCCACCGCTTTGACACCTCTGCTGCTGCATCAAGCCTTGCCCAGACATCATGAATGCAAGGTGAGAGTCATCTGATATGTGTGCTGGAAACTTCTCACCTACAATTCTATGGTTAGATAAAGCTTAATCAATGTATCCTGGGTTAAGACCTGCTCTGAGAATACATTACAAGGGAGTACATCATTGCTTATGATGTGTCCACATTGCAATTTGCCAGACATCACCTAAGTACCAGCTACACACTCAGCATTCATATTACATGCACATGTGATGTGAGCAAGATCACTCACAAATATCATGATGGATAGACCATGTTGGTAAATGTGCTGAGATCTAACCTTGTTACAATCCATAGGCATTTCCCACAACCATCTGGAGCTCAGTTGTATACTAACTGTGTACTCTACTCACTGTTGCCCAGCACAATATGGCTCCTTGCATGACTGCGGCCTCAATTTACATCTGAAGAGTACTGAGGCACCAGTTGTGCAAGTGTCTCCTACATAAGCACCCTAGAGATCTCTATACATTTCCTTCATCTGTACCATTTCATGAGTAACTGAAAGCTACCTGTGGCACACAGTGCTGTCAAAAGGGCTGTGACAAGGTTGTTGGGAACAGGCATGCTAATCACATTAACAGCAGCTCTGCCACCTATCATCATTGACATCAATGTATATGTGGGCATGCTTTCCTTTTCCCTACACCCACAATTCCATAGCAGCACGTGCTGCCACTTCTGCAACAATCAAGCCATTCTCAATGCTCAACATTGCATCAGACATGATGTCAACATCCTAACTCAGATAGTTTCATAGTATTGGTCACACATCGCTTTTAATCATTGCATTGTGCACATGAGACAGTCTCACATAAAAACCTGAAATGCCAAACGTGATGCACAAGTTGACACCTACTGGCAGCATTGGGGCCTTCAAATTTTGACACTTCTCCACTGGTGTAGGGTGGAGGCCCACCTGAACTACATGAAAGGAAAACATAGCTTTGTGATATTTGGATATTTCTGTGCATGAATGACAGTTTCAAAATCAACTTGTTAAATTGAGTGAGGAAGTCAACCTAGTGGTAGATCAGAGCAACTGTCAAACATCTATAATCAGTCAGACACAGGGTCAGATAACAGAGACCCTGGCACCTACAAAACATCACTTTCCCTGACACTCCTGTGGTGCATTTAACTGCACCATATGTACATGGAATTGTGATGCCGGTATTTTGTTGCTTTATGCCTCCATGACCATATGGGGCTGCATGACACAGTATTCTGCATCTGAGGGGCATGTGATGGTTGATGCAGTGGCTATCCCATTGTGATAACCATAGCTTTTGACCCTGCCCTAGATATTGGACATCTAACTCATTAAAAGACGGACAACTGCCCAAGGGTTGTGTGAGTATTGCAAAGGGTTGAGGAATGCAATGATACATCCTTGTTTCTTGTTTCTAATATGTGTGTGCCGTTACAAGGCCCACACACTTGACTTATCATGCCAAGGCAATTTACTTATGTTTATTTAGTTGTTCCTACCTGCACATTAACTGAATGACATTACGGATTTCTTGCCAATACTGTGCGGCCAGCTATTGTTTCCACAATATAACATTTATTCTCCAGGAAGAGATACCAACATGCGCACAGACATTCCCCTCAACACAGACACACTTGCTCTGTGGTCTAAGGATGCCTGTGTTGGTGTAGGTATCTGAGTAATGTGTTAGTGCAGATGCTCGTCTGCCACATGCTGCCGGAAAGACGCGGCAGGCCTGTGGTACAAATTCAGCACATGTGTGTGTGGCAATAGACACACAGGGTGTATGTGATAATGTGATACACAATGTACAGGAAGAGGAAAGTGCTAGTAGTCTGAACTCAGTGCAGAGACAAGCTCCCTTAAATGGCATTGGCCAATAACACAAAGGGCCAGATTTAAGGAAAATGGTGCTGCACCAAGTGTATCACTACAGTCCTTGTGGCCCATAGTGCACCCCTTTCCCCGCCATGTGTGCGCCTTATGAAATATACGGTGCAGCATGGTGTAGGTAGGGGGCAAGTGCATCAATTTATATGGATGCAAATTATTTACTCAGCAGGAGTAGCAACAAAAAGATTAGCACTACTTCTGCTGAATACGTAGAGGCCCATCATATGCAATGAGATGCCCCCTTTTAACACTTGCTCTAAGCAGCTGTTCAAAGTGCAGGAAATACGGCAATAGGAAATGTATCATATTTCCCAGACCCCTGCATTTTAGCCCCCCTCACAGGAGTAGGGCCCCCCTCTCATACATGATGCCTGGCACAGGCCTCGTGTTGTGCTGGTTTAAACTGAGTGACGCTATGCATGCATCGCACACCTTTGTTATTATGGCGCAGGGTAGATGGCACTTCTGCCCTGGCTCAGCTTCATTAATGAAAATCACAATGGCAGCCCTAAGGAGGCGCTGGGGCTCTTAATACAAGCCCAAACCAACCTGTCCAGATCCCTTGACAAAACATGCTGCACTCAACCTTATCTCCACCTGTAATACACATGAAAATAATGGTGTTGCTATGCAAATGGGATACTTACCAACTGCTCCACCAATCTGAATCCCCAGGTGATCCAGTAGGTCTAGCTCCCTTGAGATTAGGTCAGCCCAACGGTGTTTCAGTTGGTGGTCATTGCGTCTTCCTCCAGAAATTCTGGTTAGGTGGTGGAGCACCTGTGTCCCCACAGCTTCCTGGCCTCTATGTGGTAGCCCTGTATAACGCGACCACCCAAAACCAGCATCATTAGTAGATAATGCAGCACAAACCATAGAAAGCCTCCCAGTTCATCAGCTGTCATCTTTGGCATCCTCCCTTTCCCAGACATACCTCTGTTTTTGTACACTGCAAATGTAATAGCACAAACATAAAGTAAATATAAAACTACCCCGCCTACCCCAAATACCCAACAAACTATACTACCCCTAATCAAACACCCCACAATACAGTGACAGATACAGTACAAAAACACTACAAAAGACTGATGAAAAGACAGATAGGACACAGCAGCAACAGCATACAGCACAAAAACACTACAAAAACTCCAATCCACCAACAACACCAGCTCCACACAGTCACAGACAATATGACTGTGAAGCGAAAGTGAACTCACTGTACCATGTATGCAGGCAGGATGTCCTGTTTCATCACTTCCTGGGCCTGTGCGTAACGGTTTCAGATATGCATCATTTTTTTGATGCATGATGGTCATGCTGTAATTTTTTCCCATTGCGCCCGACAAGGCCTGTGGACTTGCGATTGATGCTTAGGGGCCAAGCGTAACTTTTCTGCATTGGAAAGTATGAAGTTTTGGCATTGCGTCAAAATCTTTGACGTATCATGGTCATGCGTAGTATTCCTTCTGATACAGCCTGACAAGGCCTGTGGCCGTACGATTGACACGGAGGGGCCAGTCGTCATTTTTCTGGCCTTGCAGAGTACAGAATTTATCAGTTTGCGTCAAAATATTTTGACGCATGACAGGAATGCGCAGAAATTATTTTGAAAGGGTTACAGTGCACTAAGATTCACATACCATGTCACAGGGGCTACGTATGTATGTAGTCAGTGTGGTATGGCTACATGTGTGTGCATGTCCATTTATATCTTGAAGGTGACCGGTACGTTTTACCTGTATGTTTGTATATGTGTGTGATGCAATGGATGACTGATACCATGTGCATATGTGCATGTGTAGCGAGACTGTGGCCACATATATGTGAGCACATGTGTACTATGAGTGTACATAAGTGTTCTAACACATATTTGTAGGTGTATCACATTTTAATGTCAGATGTATAAAAGTACTTATACCAACCACAGAATAGATATGATCCAGGCTATGTCCAATACATGGTAAAACATGTGACAGCCATGAAAAATTGCATTCAGAGGATGCAGTAGACTACGGCTGGGTTGAAATCACGTTACCCCTGGAAATGTGTGTGCATGTGTGTCCACTCTGTGGTGTGATGTTAGGTTCAGCCTTCATAATGCTCTGCTACATGTGTGACATATAGTTCCCTTGGCATCTTAGATGCAGGAGCTGGTGCACACACATGTCAACGAAGGTTGGTATATGAAACCTCACATATCTATCTTCCTGCATGGACACATGTTGGACTTTGACAAATGCCTGTGCACACACATGTCAACGAAGGTTGGTATATGAAACCTCACATATCTATCTTCCTGCATGGACACATGTTGGACTTTGACAAATGCCTGTGTAGTCATATCAGTGCCACCTATGTTTCCGTATGTCCGAACACATGTGAAGGTCATTTTATTATGTCAATTATCTTGTGATATATATGAACTTACATTTGTGGAAAGTTGCCTTTTGTTCAGACTCTAATACACATTACCAGGCCTGTGCCCTTTAAGTGGTACATATTTGCAGAGCTATACTAGGTACTCACATTTGACCACATCAAGTTTGTTATGACTGTCACATACAATGGCATACCACTGTGTAGCAGTGTTGCAGTCTAGCAAAAATGGCAGCCTGCTTATCATCACTACTGTGGGAGTTTGTATGCCCACACAGACCCATGGTTGCAATTTTAGGCCCAGGTTTACGATACTCCACACTACTCAGTCCACTGTGCCCAGGCATCATGCCCCTGACAATGTTAATAGTATATGTGGCCTGAGCAGTGGTGTTAGAGTGTTTTGGGAGGGGATATAGCTGCTTAATAATTCCTCTTCAGCAGAACAATGCACTGCTCCCTGCAGACATACATAATCACAATTGTGATCAAAAGGACTGGAAAATATTTTTTTGTAACATAACTGTCTATTTCTTCTTCCATTTATTTTTGGATGGGTCTGTGACATGTTTGGACACTGCTGGACATATATGCACATCCCACACCTGACTGATATGTTGGAGACCTAAATACATTAGGGAATGTTGTCACTGTTGGTAACTTTCTCTTGGTCTGGCATGTGAGTATCAATGAGTGGTGTGTATTGATATGTTCTGTGTGATGGTGTGATACAGACTATACTAGGTTACCTTGCTGACACTTTAACAATTGTTGGTAATTGGAAACCCTTTGCGGCCTAGGTCATAAGCCTGTACATTAGTCTTCACATGTATATACAGATTAGCTGTAGGCATGTGTCATGACAGCAGATTTGTGTGACAAGTATGTATAGAATGTACATAGGGAGTGGAACACACTCTGTTTACATTCCGCCGAGACATTAATTTGAGGGTGCATTGTCCCATTTTATTCTTGAATCCTGACAATGGGCCATATGTTAAGAGAGTTGTTCAGCATCCATTGCAGCTTCATTTGTCTGGCAAACCATAGCGCACTCCACAGCCAACGTTTATGTGCCATATTTGAGGTACAGCGCACCATGTGGCAGAGTTGGGCCTAATGGCAGTGCGAGGACATAAGCCCATTGATATACAGTGAAGGCTCTAACATTGGTTACTAACTCTGAACAGTAAATTAAGGTCCATAATTACCAATGGTGTCCCCCCTTGTCACAAAGGCACAGTGCTAGCGTAGCAGAGATCCACCTGAGATGTGACACTGTTCAGTTCTGACATTACGTGAACAGTATTTGAAAAATCCCCTGCCTTATGTATGCCCCCTTGCATACAACCCGACAGGTGTGGGGATGATGTGGGGGAAGGGCTAGGATTTTGCACATTGCCCACTTCATGCCACGTTATATTTAGTTGTGCATGGACCTAGGCCTTTAAGCGCCACATGCCCATAAGTTATGTGACACTGATGTGTGACATGGAGGCACCAGACCCTCTTACAACACAAACTATGTTGCAACCATACTTTTAACTATTGTGTTTCTTTTCTGCTCTCTGAGGTATGAGTTACATTCCAATGGTATATGTAGTGGAGAAGGAGTACGCCATGGAGGTACTAAATAATTTATTGGTGATATTTACAAAGTGATTATATTTGTACAGCTACTATGTCTATAGAAGTTCTGTACAATTTGTAGTCTCCTCCAAACTCCAACAGCAGTGTTTTGTAGTCCCCCTTCCAAATGTGCTGCACCACTGTCATCCTCCTCCTCGTTGGGGACATCTACCTGTTCATCCTAGAGAACATTGGTCTTCATATATATATTATGCAAGATTCCACATACCACTATCATCTTACATACCAGTGGTGGAGCATACAACAGGCTTCCTTCTGTCAGGGCCAGACACCTGAACCTTGACTTCAGAAGCCCAAATGTCCTCTCCACCACATTTTGTGTTCTTCTGTGCCCTTCATTGTATGTGTGCTCTTCCACCATGTGTGCTCTTGGATTGCCAAATGGAGTTATCACCCATGGCTGTATACCATAACCTTGGTCAGCTGCAAAGGAAGGAGAGAAGATGTGTTGATAATGCTTGATAGTAGTAAGGTATGTTCCTTGGCAATTTTTAGTTTTAGGTGCAGTGATGTCTCTGACTTATTTCTGGTATAGTGTATGTTCCTGTTTTGTGAAATTGTTTCTTAGGTCTGTGTTGATGGTTCAGCCATTGCCAATTAGGTGTTGTCAATATTTGTGCCAGTGTCCTTTTGTTGGTGTAACCTTCCATCTCCTTGCACCGCAGTGGTTTTATATGTAGAGACACCATGGTAGCCCTACAAAGCCAAACTGTGGCCTCCATGTTAACATGTGGTGCTACGCATGCAGTGCAACACATAGGCCCTCATTACAACCCTGGCGGATGGTGGAGAAGTGGTGGTAATACCGCCAACAGGCCGGCGGCAAAAAAAATTGAATTATGACCATGGCGGTCACCGCCATGGTCATCCGCCACTTCTCCATTCCGACCGCTGGGCTGGAGACTTCGGTCTCCAACCCGGCGGCCGTCCCCAGACTGCCGGAGGTATCACGACCCTGCAGATCGCCATGGATTTCAGGTGGTTTGGCACCGCCATGAAATCCATGGAGGTAGGCACTATCAGTGCCAGGGAATTCCTTCCCTGGCACTGATGGGGGTCTCATCTGGTGAGTCCTCACACCATCCCCCCACCCCTCTCCCCACCCCTACCCCCAACATTGGAACACACCCCCACCCTACGCGCATACAGACACCACCAATACACATACCCGCACTCCTACCAACAAACATACCAACAGACACGCACACAGTCATACACGCACACATACATACAGACATACATGCACACATACTCACAGACATACAAACAGACAGACACGTACACATTTTCAAACACACAACACCCCTGCATGCATACACGCATTCACACCCCCTCAACATACTCACACGTACACCCCCATGCACACACACAACACACAACACCCCCGCCCCCTCCACTAACGGACGATCAACTTACCTGGTCCGTTGATCCTCCGGGAGGGGACGGGATCCATGGGGGCTGCTCCGACACCAGCTCCCCATCACCAGAACACCGCCACACTGAATCATGGAACGTGATTCGGTGGGCGGTGTTCTGATGATGGGGCGTTGGAGGTGGAGCAACCTCCACTTCCCCGCCAACCACCTGTATGGCTGCTGGCAGCTCTCCGTCCAAAAAAGGATGGAGGGCTGCCAGCAGTCATAATTCGCTGAGCGGAAAACCACCTGCACTGGCGGTCTTCAGCACAGCGGTTCCTCGGCGGTCTTTGAAAAAGTCCATGAGGTCGTAATGACCCCCATAGTGGCCCTTTATGCCAGATGATGGCTGTTTCAGCCATCAAGTGTATTAGGGTGTGAATCACACAATTGGAAGATAAGCAAAAGTTGGTACAATATAATCTCCTAAATTTCTATACATGATTTATCACAGACACTTTTAAAACATGCACAGTGCTGGTATTGGGAGGAGCCACACCATTCTTTACATGGGTCCCTATGCACAGTGCATGAAAGGTCAGGTATGTCTTCTATACTCCTATAGATTCCTACTATGGCATCCATGATGTTTACTGTATTGCACAAACTCTGCGCCATGGTTGGCCGTTTCTTGTACACGGCACACACATGGTGATGTTAAGGGGTGCTAAGGGGTGCATATGAGGGACACTGGACTAGGTGCTGCACAACTTCTCTTCATTCTGTCCCATGGTCTTTCATGGCAGGTAATGTTGTATTCCTATGTGTGTGACACAATGCAACAGACAGGTGAATGTGCACATTACAGGTATGTCAGGTATTTGTAGGTGATATGTAGTTGGTCATGGCACCACGTAGTGGCATTTGATATTGGTGCTGCCAGAGGCTTGAACTCCATGACTGATGTGGGGCTGTGCCCTTGTGTTACTTTCTTTACAGTGACATGGCCTATGCCTTTCATATTGCTGAGCTATTCCTTATTAGGAGTAATGTGTGTGGGATCTGTATTTAGGTTTCAACCATTGGACACTTGTAGTGGTTTGGGCCCACATTCTGCATGCAAAGGGGACATGACTGAGTGTATATGTGTGTGTGTGATGTGCAATGATTGCGGTGTAGTGTGCCATGTGGCATATGTGTTGTTGCCTGTACGTCTGTGTTCCCCTGCCTCTGTGTGTTTAGTATGGTGTATGTCTTGTTTGTCCTACAAGGAAGGAGTGTTGTCTATGTACTGATTAGTATGGTTGCTTACTTACGAGTAGGCCATTGCCATATTGCCCATCCTGGAACCGCTCATTGATAGTGGAATGCCAGAATAAGTACGCATCATGTATGCTACTGGGGTATTTGGTAAGTATGTTTTAGGAGAGCCCACGGTGGTCCACAGTGACCTGCACATTTATGGAATGGGTGTGCTTACGGTTCTTGTATAGGTGCTCCGTTACTGCCGGTGGCACAAGTTGGACATGGTTGCAGTCCATTGCTCCCAGCACATGCGGGAACCCAGCAATTAGATAGAAACCTTGCTTGGTCTCCTGCTGCAGTTGCTGGGTGTTGGGGAAGCAGATGTGCTGGGGTGTGAGAGGTATGATTGCGTCCAGAACCTTTGGAAGGAAGACCAAGAAGGATGGCTGCGAGATACCTGCCACTCGTGCACCCATTATCTGAAAAGATCCTGACGCCAGAATATGGAAGACAGTGAGGAGTTTGATCATGGGTAGTATGTTTCTTGCAGTTGCCACCCTTGCAGTGATGTCTGGCGCAATGTGGTGCAGCAGGCATACTATTGACGCCCGGTTCAGACAGTAATTTCTGATGACATCTTGTTCCCTGAGTCCAAGAATTGTTGTACGTAGTCAAAATATCCTCTCCTGCCTTCTGCGCTGCCTTTATGGCTGCTGTGGTGGTGTTTGGGGTTCCGGCTGTGGTGGTGGAAGGACCTGTTGTCGTCGCTGATGTCTGCGGCATGTGCCAAGCTGGAGCAATGACAGTTCAATGTTGTCCAGGACGTGGCTGATGCTCCTTCTGTGTGTTTTCCTTAAGTGGTGATGTGTGGGCCTCTTTTCAACACCTGACCTGACCAGGAGTTAAAATTTGACACAAATAGGCCTTTGCGTCATTTTTTGGGTCCACTTCCTTTCCGTGCATCATTTTTGCATTGGGGTAAATATGGTGCTAGAGGGCTAGCGTAATTTTTTGGAAGGGAATGCCTACCTTCCATATAATTGTCGCAATACAGCGCAAGGTTGGTTGGCGCTTCCAAAAAATGATGCTAACTCTGATATTTTGATGCTACACATGCCTAGCATCAAAAAAGTAATATGGTGGTAGGTTTGCGCCACTGTTGCATAAAGAAAATGACACAAAGGAGGCACAAACTTTTCATAAAACTAGGCCTCGGTCTTTTGGGAGGGACAACGTGCTGAGGTGAACTGGAGTGCAGGCACTCCTGATTGAAGAAGCTTTTGACAAAGAAATCCCCACCTTCATGGACCACAGGAGAGACAGGAACTAAAAGGCTAGCTCCTATGTCATTTGCATGGGAGCTGTGCCTAGCAGGGGAGCAGTGATAGAGTAAGGGCTATGGGGCTCCCTCAGGACCCCCAAATAGACAACCACTTGGGTGGACCTGTGGAATTGTGCATCTGCAATTAAAACACCAAGCACCAAGGGCAAGTTAAGAAAAGAAATAGAAAGGGGAAACAACGGTGGCGTCACAAGAAACACTGCAGGCTGCCCCGAAGGATTGGTCAATAATGGCTTGAAAAGCTTCTGAAAAGGTTCATATTTTGTTTGATGGTGCCCCAGGAGGGCAGGGGCAGCAATGGATAATGTGTGCTGGGTCTCTGGGGCTGCTAGTTGTGCAGCAGCCCAGTAGGAGCCTTCAATACAATTCAAAAGATTGCTGTAAGTCTCCCAGGTACACGCCAGAGTGACCTGAGAAAAGTGTTCTCTTAAGCTGTTCTGTTGTGGGCATTTTTCATCTTTTTGCTCGAGTGCTTAGAGGTCTTTGTTTATAGGTCCTGTGGCTGCTTTGTAGAAGGTACAAAAGTAGACAAACACTCATGCACTGAATAAGAATAAACTTTGAATCAATACATTGATTGGTGCATTGTACAAGTACTATCCTGAATAATTTGAATTTTGTTCGCCTTGTGATTTGATATCTCTGATCTTAACAATTGTTGTGACACCCTGAAAAAGCTTAAATCCCTGACATTAATTTTCTGCACCCACTGTATTGTGCTCGGCATTTAATAGAGGTATATTGTGGCTTTAAGTGTCAGGCTTGCTGGTGAGCAGACCTTTACTGGTACTTCCAGCACATGGGGAACAAGGAGAACAGAGTACAATTAGGGAATTTTCAACCACACAAAAAGTGATGGAAGGAATGCTAGAAATGTGTCTAACCACTGGCAGTCACCTGGCGCACATTCCAATCCATCATTCTGTTGCCCACCACAATACCTTAGATGGTCCCAGCCATTTGCAAATCAGTCTTAACCCTGCTCCAACAGGGACTGTCAGGCCTATACTTCCAGGCCAGATTCTCCCTGAACCAGAACGCAAACAACCAATGACCCGTTGCACCCTAATTGGGACTCATCAGTGAATTGCTTATATATAAAAATATAAACACAGTGAAAGAGGTTTCATTATGCATGTATATGAAAATGTATATTTGTGAATCAGCCCTTTATGTAATGGCATATGCATGCTCCCTCTTCACTTCGTTGGTAATATAATGACTCAGTGGTGTGTTAAGACTTTTAAATAAAATAGTTGGCTTTCCTCAATCAACAGAATCATTTTGTTGAACAGTATGATGTTTTCCTCTGATTAAAAAGAAATAAGCAAGATTCATGATATGCCATAAGCTTGGGTCTCAATTTTTAAACAAATGTGTGCTGGTCCACAAATGTTTTCTTGAAAGGCTGAGTATAGATGTGACCTGGGTGAGGGAGGCATGCCTAAGCTTCCCATGAATTAAGTGCTGGTGGTGCCTGTGGGAATCTGGCCTGGCGTGTGGTGGACACCTATTGTGTAATCACCTTCTACCAGGTCCAGGTATTCCCTATTAGTAAAGTGTCGGCAGTGTCTAGAAAGCCAGGTCTCTCTAAAGGTAGCTGTGGATAAGCAGCCAAGACGTATGTAGGAGACATGCAAAGCTTATGCAATACCAATATAGTTACACAGCAATGTATCACACATGAAAGAACCACACAGTGTTACAAAAAGAAAGGTACTTTACTATAGTAACACAATGCTAGAACACTTATAGGCAGTTCCCCCCAACTGGAGGAAAGTACACACTAATTATATACACAGTAGTAATCAGCAAAGAGCATAAAAAGCAACAAGCATTGGCAATATGAGAGGGCCAAATCATATTCCAGAGAAAGTGGAATGCAAGATACAGTCCCACACCCAAGGATGTGGAATCATTAGAGGGGAGCTGGAGGAACTAGGAACCCCAAGAAGGGAGATCCAAAGTGACCCCCAGCGACCAGAACAGCAGAGGTAAGTACCTGGTTGTCCCAAGACCTAAAAGGAGTACTTAAAAAAAGGATAGCACGAGATCAGTAACAGACAGGAAGAACCCAGAGGTGGGTTCCATTATAAGGGGACCAAATCCTGTCATGACCAAATCCAGTGTCCGGTCATGGCAGGGACCACTACCCACCCTTGTGTGGATGCAGGACCAGGTCTACAGGGGATAAACAAGACCAGCTGTGCGGAGCAGGAGCTGAAGAGGGGTCCCTGAAGCATTGTAGATGGTGTCACACATCAGTTGTTGGACGCAGATGGTCAGTGGTACAGGAGAACCACCAACAAGCCTTTGCAAATACAATGAGTAAAATTGAAGAATTGCAAGTCTGAAGAGGGCCAGCAAGCCCCAGGGGAATCAACCCAAGGAGGGAGTCTGAGCTGACCCTCAGCAGTCGAGAGGGTCAACAGAAGCAGTTACAGCCCCCACAGGCAGCCCACTAGCAGTAGGCATAGCACGTCGCAGTGAGGCCCAGTCAGCACACCTGAAGAGGAGTCCCACGTTGTTGGGGCAGCAGGAGTAAACAAGCCTTGGTAGCTGCGAGAGTTGGGGTGCATGGGGTTACTCTCCTGCAAGGAGAAGCAAGGGCTTGGCAGGAGAGCAGTTGCATGCAGGCATATGTTGATGCAGTGGTGCCTGCAGATGCAGGTGAGTGACTCATTCATTCCAAGGGAGATTCTTTCTTGCTGCTTGGTACAAGCTGAAGTCTTGTCAATCTCAGAGGATGCACAGCTGGGGAAATGTTGCAGGTGCTGGAAGGAGCCAGGGAAACATTGTTGCAAAGCTGAGTCATTGCTGAAGTTGCAGGTTGTTGTTTCCTGAAGAGTCCAGTTGCGGTTCCAGTGGCCAGAGGGAGACCCTAAATAGCCCAGGAAGGGGGTTTGGTCACCTAGCAAGGAGACCACCTATCAGGAGGGGGCTGTGATGTTATCTACCTGACCTGGCCACTCAGATGCTCCCAAGGGCCTTTGCACATCTTGGTTTGAAGATGGCAGAATCCAGCTGCCACCTGGAGGAGCTCTGGGCATCACCCCTGGGGTGATGATGGACAGGAGAGCTGTCACTCCCCTTTCCTTTCGCACCTGAGCAGGGACGAAGGGTCCCTGGGCTGTTACAAACTATGTTTATGCAAGGAGGGCACCAAATGTGTCCCTCAAAGCAAACCAGCGGCTTGGGGAGGCTACCCCTCCCAAGCCTTGTAACACCTATTTCCAGTGGAGAGGGTGTTATCTCCCTCTCTGATAGGACATCCTTTGTTCTGCCTTCCTCTGCCTGAGCTGGTCAAGAAGCAGGAGGGCAGTAACCTGTCTCAGGGGTGGCAGTGCATGGAATCATACAACCAATACTAGCAACAGTATTGGGATATGGTTCCAACATTTTTGACACCAAACATGCCCAGGTTCGGAGTTAGCGTTAGTTAGCTGGACAGAGGTTGTGACCTGTGTCCAGTACAAGGGTAAAATGACCTCCCTGCACTTACGAAGTTGAGTGTAATTGTGCTGGATTTCATAGGGGCATCTCGCACACTGGGACCTGCACCATGCCCTCTGGGTTAGGAGGACCTACAGTATGGGTGACTTACAGTGTCCTGGTGCAGTGACCTGTTGTGAAAGGGTGCATGCACATTTTCATACAGGCTGCAAAGGCAGGCCTGCAGACACATTTTGCATGAGCTCCCATGGGTTGCACAATATATGCTGCAGCCCCTGTGGATTCCCTGGTGCCCCGATGCCTTGGGTACCTAAGTACCATATACTAGGGACTTAAGGACAATATACTAGGGACTTATAAGGGAGCACCAGTATGACAAATGTGGGGTGTGAGAAGTCCTAGGCAATCAAATGTAGGGATAGAGAGAGCACAATCACTGGGGTCCTGGTTAGCAGGATTCTAGTGAAAACAGTCAAAGCATACTAACAGCAGCGGAAAGTGGGGATAACCAGGCCAAAAGAGAGTACTTTTCTACAGTGCCCACATGCAACAGCCTGCATGAATTAAGTATTGCATAGGCTTTTAAATATCTCTGAAATTAGTTATGCACTATGTTTGGATGAAATATTGAGTTTTTAATATAGTGATAGAAAAATATAATAACCAAAATATTGTAGTGCAGCAATATTGTGTCACAGAATATTGTTGACAGGAATATTGGGTTTTTGGTATATAATATTATTTTAACTGAGGTATTTTTATTTAATATTTTATTATCTAAATACAATTATAAAAATATTTTATTGGAAATTTACTATGTAATGGTTTTAATGTTAATGTTTTGGTGGTATTATTGTTTGTATAATTGTTATTCGTTTTTTAGATATAGTTTATAATTTGAAATGTTTAATTATTTTTAATTGAGTTATTATTTTATAATGTAGTAGCATGTTGTTTGGTTTGTAGTCAAATAGAGAGGGGAGTTACATGAATTGTCTTACATGTAATGTTAATTATTACTGTATTGTAATTGAACATTTAATTATTTTATAATTATTCAAATAATGTAATTGTTTACTAGTTGAGTTATGTATTTATAATTAGTTTGTTATGTTCATTGTATATTTGATTTTTACATTTGTATAATTATTATTAATGTAGTAGCTGGATGCAGATTTTTGCTGTGGAATTCAGTGGGTACTTAAATTACTAATACATTTATAGTAATGTTGATTATACCTTCATTATTTATTAAATATGTAATGGATTATTAAGTATTTAAATTGCTTTATTTTTCAATGCCTTAAACATTCTAAAGCATATTTAAATGTTTAAGTTTAGTTTGCAATCCATATTTGTGTAGTGAGTTGTTAGTTTTGTTGGGGAATAGAATTTTCAATTCTTAATTAATTATGTGATTGTTGATTATATTAAATTGTTTTATTTCGTAAATGTTATATTCATTTACATTTTTCATTTTCACAATATATTTAAATGTTTAAATTTTTGTTAGCATTGTCTAGTACAAGTATTTTTGTAGTGTGCTATTGGTTTTGCAGCAGAATAGGGTAGAAAGTTATTGGGATAAAAGTATATGTTAAAATAATTGTTAACTATATTTGATCAATTAGTTGATCATTATTTTTTATTTGTGTTTTTTATGTATGTATGTTATGTATGCTTATTGGAAATGTACACTATTTGTTTTATTTAATAATTTTATAATTTTTTAATTAATAATGTTCGCACAATGCATTCATTATTAACTTGTTTGTTAAAGGAACAGAATGAAAATATTAAATCTAACACCTACATGTTCCAACATTTTACCTACTATTGTGTATATTGGAACGGAAATAGTAAATGTAATCTTTCTGGAGTCCAACACTTTCTCTACTGTTGCTTAGGCTGAAGTGAAAATAATAAAGCTAACCTCTCTGGAACCCAACACGTTCTCTTCTGTTGCTTAAACTGCAATGATAATAGTAATTCTAACCCCTCTGGAGTCCAACACTTTCCTCACTGTTCTGTAGAGTGTAGTGGGAATAGTAAATGTAATCCTTGCAGAATCCAACACATTCCTACTCTTGAGTAGATTGAAGTGGGAATAGGGAGTCTAACCCTTCCGGAGTATTACACTACTATTGCATAGATTGGAGTGGAAATATTCAGTCTAACCAATCCAGAGTCCATCACTTTCCCTACCATTGCTTAAATTGGGGTAAGAATAGAAAATCAAACTCCTTTGGAGGAAACACCTTCCCTACTGTTGCTTAGACTGGAATATTAGTTGTAAATCTAACCCCACCAAAGTCTAACCCTTATCTTACTGTTTAATTGGATGCAGTTGGAATAGTAAATTTTTTTGAAATTACATATTTTAATTAATGCTTTTATAGTATTTGTTTAATATTGTGCATTTATATTTTTTAATTCTTTTTATTGTTTAGGGCATATTATTTTTAGTAAAATGTTACTTAGTTTGATATTCATTATAATTGTTTAATAATTGTTATTTTCTGTTGTACCTATTTTTGATTGTTGTTACTGTTTAAAAGTTTTTTTTTATTTTTTATTTGGACTATCTTGGTTAGGACACCCCAGACAAAGCTGTGTCTCTCTGACAAGCTCATAAAATGCGACATAAATGTCAGGGACTTCTTTTATTAATTTCAGTTTGACTTGGATGGTATTTTATCAATCTAAAGGTGAAATACTATACCTGGTGTGGTAAAAGGCTTGTAGAATTTTTCAGATAGGCATGTATGGCACTAGCTATGCTATACCTAAAGACGTTGCTGCAGAATAGCAAAGGACTTTATCAGTTTTCTACCTCAGCATGGATCTATATATATATATATATATATATATATATATATATATATATACATATAGATATATATATAATAATATTTGTGTGCTTGTGTGGGTGTATATATTTTGATTATATTCCCTTCGCGCTTGATATTTTGTTAAAACTTTGCATTCATGGTTCAGTTTGAAATAAATACAATAGTTTAGACCCAGAAAACTATGGAATGGACAATTGTTCTTATAATGATTATGTAATATACTATAACTAATAAGGCTAAGTGGTAACTGTCTACTTCTCTCAAAGCGCTTAGTTAGGAACAGAGTTAATGCATCTACTTAAAGCTGCTACTTTTATGGATTTAACGTGTTGTTGATATGTTCATAAGGTGTAATTAGTAAGTATGGTGATCTTTCTGATAATATATTTGGCAACTCTTTGCATCATTGTTTAAAGTACTCGAATCAACTGTACCAAGGAAGTCCGATAGAGTGAGAACTACTCTCCCATTACTATAAAATAGTAAAATGTCAGTGCTGAGTAAATGGAAAATTTTAAAGACAGTTTATCTGCGGTCAGGTGAGGGTAAGACCACGTAGTAGGGCAGTCATGACAGTAATAGTCTCATTACCAAAGGGTCCGTTAACTGTAGGGGTGCAGAATTAATAAGTAAGCCTAATAATCTAGATGATTTGATGGCGGAATCAGTAATTCTACGTCTGATTTCCCTGTTAATTATTATTTCTCCACATTGTTTCCCCCTGGATTTCTAGAGGAAATATTACAGGCCTGTAGATCTGCAACTCTTGTAATTACCGATGGGGCCTGCAACCCTGTTACCGGGGCCATTGGGAATTTCACGATACTCGTAATGATGGTAATTGGAGTATGGAAACCTGCTGTGTAGAACAGATGATGACAATTCATAACATCTTCTTGTGAGGTTAAAGTTTGTACTGCTGCATGTGTATGTGCATGCATGTGAGCATAGGTGTTTGCATATTTACACTTATGGTTGTATGTGTGAGTGTGAGTATGTCTTGTTCCACATGACTTAATAGAATACTACAAAGAGTTTATGTCTTGTGAATTAGATGTAGTGTGAAATATTAGTTGAGTATTCAGTTTGTTTGGTGCTGTATTATACTAACAGAATCCATCCGGGCAGTCTCACTTTCTGAATGTAGCAATGTATCACTAATCGTTCATATAACACACCACAGCAACCAAATTTGGTGTTCTGCTTTCCACAATAGGAAAAACACAGTGCACATTAAGATCTGCTAATATTGGCCTGCTCTCATTGCCTGCAAGTGTGCAATAGTTAGCACACATTGCGCGATGCAAAGCCATGCACAATGGAGTTGAGGTGAATGTGCACTTTTTAGCATAGAATTTCTCATGGAAGCATAACCTTCAAGTACAAATTTATATGCCTAAACATATTTCAAAAGGATGCCAAGCACACTGTAGCTGACACCTTCTCTCTGGGTTTTGGGGCTCTTTTGAGACATAAAATCATTTTCCCTTGATAAAGTCTGCTTCGAAGAGGTATTGGGGGGCAGATTTATGAAAAGTTGCGCTGCACCTAGTGCAGCCCCACTTTTCTTGTGCCCCTTAGCGCCCCCTAACGCCTCGATGGTAGCAATATATTTAAAATCCAGCCACCATGGCAGTAATTAGGGTGATTAGCATCATAATTTCTTTAGCTAGTCCAGCGCTTTGCAAGAGTAGCATACAAAATTATGACGCTAATCCTGCAAAGCACCCAGAGGCCCATTGTAATCAATGGGAGCCTCTGTTTAATGCCGGCGTTAAAAAATGACGATAAAAATGGCACAAAGGAATCTCATAGATTCCTTTGCTCCATTAACTCCCCCCGGCATACATTATGCCTGGCACAGGCATAATGTGGCACAATGGGTTACAAAGTGGCGTAATGCAAGTATTGTGCAACTTTGTAAATAAGGCGCAACGTTTTTCCCCTTTCAACGCCACATTAGCATAAAAAAAATGATGCTAATGTGGCATTGGAACGGCGCAAGACCAGCATAAATCTGTCACTGGGTTTCTTAGTAGGTAGGAATTTGTCTCAAAACGTGTCAATGTTTGCACTGATTTGGCCAAGTATTTCCCTAATAGTGCTCTCTTGAGGCAGATTGACCCTACGTGATGCAAAGCAGCAAAAATCGATTTGTTCGCTGAGAAAAGTCAACTCGTCCACCATAACTTACCTTTTGCTTTGGAAAGCAAATACCACTGCATCGCTTTGAGTCGCTTTGCGAGGGTCAAATCCTAGAAAATCTGGGCCAAAATATTACTTACTTCCAACTCTTTTTCTTATTTTGGCTCATTTACATACACAAATTGCGTAACCGATTTCAACTCATTTTACAATTTTCCAAACTCACAGTACTTACAGTTACTAGATGTCAGGCTTCTTCGGTTTTAATAGTGCGTCCAGGACCCCTTGAAGGGGTTACTTACGACTGCTGTGTGGCTTGAATGAAGAAAGCAGGCCTGAGTTTAAAATAGAGAAAGAACATATGTGTTGTCAGGGGAGATGAATTTGAAAATAATACCCCACTTAGAGATATTCCAAGCATCTGCAGTGAAATGTGCAACACCGAAATGGCATGCCTTGGATCACTCTTCCCCTCCCTGTGAATCTACGTATACTATGATGTAATACATTCAGAATGTATACTTCGCTTCCTTTTGTGTCAGAGGCTGATGTAGTTGTGTTGCCTGGCATGTGGACACTGCAGCCAGATCTGATCCAGACCTCTGCAGGTGATTATGATATATTTCATTTGGAGTAGATCTCCTTTGATTCTTTGGGGTACAATAAAAAGTGGAAGTCTAGCCTGATTAATTGATATTTAACTGTGCTTATATTGCCGAATGAGGTTAGCACATTGTACCTCAATAAAAGTTTAATATGGCATTAGTAGTAAGTCAGCCAATTTACAGCAAAAAGTCTCGCAGTTGGTAAAGTACTCACGAATTTATGTTTATTGATATTAAATCTAAATCTACTTTAGGGAAGAAAACACATATTCCCGAAGCTATGTATTTTTCCGTGTTTCAACACATTAACATTCTTGTTGCATACTTTTGCTCTCTCCCATCTAGGTCTAGCAGACAGAATGGTCACCGATTTACCAAGGAATGACGGAAAAAAAGAAGCAACAAAAGTCCAGAATCACAAAGTTTTATTTTTCCACGAGTAGGGCTTTCATACTACTGAAATTCCAGGAAAAGAGATTTGCGAATCGAGCCCTTGACAGACAAGACGTCTACTATAGCTAAGAAAAAAAGTTAAGGCAAACAAAGTTACATTTTAAAATGAAAAAAATTGGTTGAAACTAAACAAATTTCATTGTATGTGTCTGGATATTTATTTGAAAAATCAGACAATGGATGCAAAGTGTACACTTTTCTGGAATGTATTGGCAAAGCGCTCAGGCTGAGATTCAAGATGTGAGATTGTAGTGTTCCGCATTGTGATATTGTAAGCGCTCTGTGCAAGTTTTTGCAGCTTACCTGATTTTTTTTGTTTTGTTTTTCTGCCTACATGGCGAAAAACTTTTTTTGACTCCTTTGCTGCCAGGTCTTTCCCCACTCAGGTGCCAGGCCTTTTTTTGGCTAATTGGGTCAGCTTGCGCTTAGGCCCTCATAACTTGTTGTCCACATAAGCTACCCCAACATACTAGGGATTCTAGAGGTACCCAGAGTTTGTGGGGTCCCCTGGAGAAGACCAAGAAATTAGCCAAAATAAAGCAAACATTTCCTATTAAATTTTTTTTTTTTTAAAATAGGAAAACAGGGCTGCAGAAGAAGGCTTGTGTTTTTTTTCCCTGAAAATGGCATTAACAAAGGGTTGGCAGTACTAAAATCACCATCTTCCCAGCTTTCAGGAACATGCAGACTTGAATCAGAAAATCACATTTTTCAACACAATTTTGATATTTTACTGGGACATACCCCATTTTTACTATTTTTTGTGCTTTTAGCCTCCTTCCAGTTAGTGACAGAAATGGGGGGTAGAAACCAGTGATCGATCCTGGACAGCTAAATATTTCTGAAAAGTAGATAACATTTTGAATTCAGCAAGGGGTCATTTGTGTAGATCCTACAAGGTTTTCCTACAGAAAATAACAGCTGGAACAAAAAAATATTGTAATTGAGGTGAAAAAACAAGCAATTTTTCTCCACATTTTACTCTAACTTTTTCCTGCGATGTCAGATTTTCAAAAGCAATATACCATTACATCTACTGAACTCTTCTAGTTGCAGGAATATATAGGGCTTGCAGGTTCATCAAGAACCCTACGTACCCAGAGCCAATAAATGAGCTGCGCCTAGCAATGGGTTTTCATTGTATACCAGGTATCCAACAACTTAGTGGGTGAAATATAAAGAGTGAAAAATAGGCATCAAGGAAACCTTTGTATTTCCAAAATGGGCACAAGATAAGGTGTTGAGAAGCAGTGGTTATTTGCACATCTATAAAATCTGGGGTCCCCATACTAGCATGTGAATTACAGGGCATTTCTCAAATAGACATTTTTTTTCACACACTGTCTTACATTTGGAAGGAAAAAATGTAGAGTAAGACGAGGGGGAAATAACACTTATTCTGCTATTCTGTGTTCCCCCAAGTCTCCCAATAAAAATGGTACCTCACTTGTGTGAGTAGGCCTAGTGCCCACAACAGGAAATGCAACATGGACATATCACATTTTTACATTGAAATCTGCTGTGTTTTTTGCAAAGTGCCTAGCTGTGGATTTTGACCTCTAGTTCAGCCAGCACCTAGGGACACCTACCAAACCTGTAAAATTTCGACCTAGAGGAATCTAGGATAGGGTGATTGTGGGGCTTTTACCAGGTTCTGTTACCCAGAATCCTTTGTAAACCTCAAAATCTGGCAAAAAAACACTTTTTCCTTAAATTTCAGTGATAGAAAGTTCTGGAATCTGAGAGGAGCCGCAAATTTCCTTCCACCCAGCATTCCTCCAAGTCTCCCGATAAAAATGGTACCTCACTTGTGTGGGTAGGCCTAGTGTCTGCGACAGGAAATGCCCCAAAACGCAACATGGACACATCACATTTTTACATTGACAACTGATGAGTTTTTTGGAAAGTTCCTAGCTGTGGATTTTGGTCTCTAGCTCAGCCAGCACCTAGGAAAACCTATGAAACCTGTGCATTTTTTAAAACTAGACACCTATGGGAACCCAGGATGAGGTGACTTGTGATGCTCTCACCAGGTTCTATTGCTCAGAATCCTTAGAAAACCTCACAATGTGGCCAAAAAACCCCACTTTTTCCTCACATTTTGGTGATAGAAAGTTCTGGAATCTATTAGGAGCCACAAATTTCCTTCCACCCAGCATTCCCCCAAGTCTTCCGATAAAAATGGTACCTCACTTCTGTGGGTAGGCCTAGTGCCCGCAGCAGGAAATGCCCCAAAACCACAACATGGACACATCACATTTTCCCAAAGAAAACAGACCTGTTTTTTGCAAAGTGCCTAGCTGTGGATTTTGGACTCTAGCTCAGCAGGAACCTAGGGAAGCCTATCAAACCTGTGCATTTGTGAAAACTAGACACATGGGGGACTACAGGATGGGGTGACTTGTGGTGCTCTCACCAGGTTCTGTTACCCAGAATCCTTTGCAAACCTCAAAATTTGGCAAAAAACACTTTTTCCTCACATTTCAGTGACGGAAAGTTCTGGAATCTGAGAGGAGCCACAAATTTCCTTCTACCCAGCATTCCCCCCAAGTCTCCCTATAAAAACGGTGCCTCACTTGTGTGGTTAGGCCTAGAGCACATGACAGGAAATGCCCCAAAACACAATGTGGACGCATTACATTTTCCCAAAGAAAACTGACCTGTTTTTTTGCAAAGTGTCTAGCTGTGGATTTTGGACTCTAGCTCAGCCGGCACATAGGAAATCCTAGCAAACCTGGACATTTATGAAAAACAGACACCTAGGGGAACCCTGGATGAGGTAACTTGTGGTGCTCTCACCAGGTTCTGTAACCCAGAATCCTAAGCAAACCTCAAAATTTGGGAAAAAAAACACTTTTTCCTCACATTTCAGTGCTGCAAAGTTCTGAAATCTCTGGGGAGCTACAAACTTCCATATACCCAGCATTTCCCTAGGTCTCCCCATAAAAATGGTACCTCACTTGTGTGGGTAGGCCTAGTGCCACAACAAGAAATGCCCCAAAACACTTTGTGGACACATGATAATTGTCAATTACTAAACTACCTGTTTTTGTGGGGGGCACCTGCGCTTTTGGTCCTGGGCTCAGTAACCATCTAGATAAACTTCCCAATTTGAAACATTTCTGAAAACTAGACACCCGAGGGAGCCCAGGGAGGTGTGACTTGCGTGGATCCCCCAGTGTTTTCTTACCCAGAATCCTCGGCAAACCTCAAATGTAGCTAAAGACCCACATTTTCCCCACATTTCTGGATGGGATCACATCACTGGCACACATTTCCTACCACCCAACGTTCCTCTCAGTCTCCCAGTAAAAATGATACCTCACTTGTGTAGGTGGGTCAAGTGCCTGTGACAGCGAAGAGCCAAAAATATGTCTAAATTGAGAAGAAACCAAAGTGGGTACAAAAGAAAGGCCAGTTTGAAAAAAAACATTTGAAGGCTGACAAGTGGGGCAGAGTTTTTACCGGTATAGATGCAACAATGCTGGGTGGTAGGAATTTTGTTGATTCCTGCAGATTCCGGAAGGTTCCATCACAGAATTTTTTTTTTAATTACCTGGAATCTAGTAGGCTTTCTGCCCCCCAGGGAGTGGATCGGGGGTACTTGTCCCATCTGCCCACCGGTGGGCAGAACAACTTTGTCCCCATTTATTTGGGTGGGGGTATGGCCAAAGCCCCACCCTCTTTTTGTGAAAAAAAAAAAAACTTCCTTGGTCTCTGGTGGACTTTCTGACCCCCTTGGTGGCAGATGGACATTATAAAAATAAGCCGATCTTCCCCCAAGGGGGGCAGAAATGGCCAACAGTAATGTGCCCCCATGGGGAGCTACCCTTGCCCAAAGGGCTGCCCCCGAACAAAACACACTCACATACATACACCAATCCCTGGTGCCCAAGTGGTATCTGCCTCCTGGGAGCAGACGGCCCTTATAGAAATAGGCTAATCTGCCCCGAAGGTGGCAGAAATGCCTTAAAAAAAATGTTCCCCCCAGGGGAGCGAATCTTGCCTAAGGGGTCGCTCTCCTTGCATGAAACTGACATAACAAAAAAATCCCTGGTGTCTAGTGGTTTCTGCCCCCCTGGGTGGCAGATTGGCCTAAGAAAAATAGGCAGATCTGCCCCTAAGGTGGGCAGAAATGGCCTAAAATAAAATTGTCCCCCAAAGGAGCAACCCTTGCCTAGGGGGTCGCTCCCCCTCTGTAAAAAAAAATACAAAAAAAAAAATCCCAGGTGCCTAGTGGTTTCTGCCCCCCTTGGGGGCAGATCTGCCTAATCATAATAGGCCGATCTGCCCTCAAGGGTGGCAGAAATGGCCTAAAATAAATTTGTCCCCCAGGGTAGCGACCCTTGCCTAAGCGTGCAATGTCATCAGACGTCACTGGGGGAGTGGGGGGGGTCAGGGGTGGAAGGGGAAACGATTCCCGTTCCATCCCTGATAGGGGTTGTGGGCCAGGTGCAGGACGAGTAATGAGACTACTGGATTTGGGTGGCAGAATAACTTACACTGTGGGGGTCTGAGTCTGAACCCACTACAGGTGACACCTGTCGGCCTAATCCGGGTTTTGCTTCGGCTAACTAGCAGTGCCTCATCTCTACCCAGGAGCAGGGATGATTGGGCTGCCGAACGCATGACACAATTGACTCCTAGGGGAAATCGTGGTCGCTCAGATCGCATCCCTTTCTCTCAGTTACATTAGTCTCACGTATACAAGGACAATCAGAGGCAGAATAGAATTCAATAAGATTTTGTTGAAATAACTGCATCTTAGATAACAAAGCATGTACTGCAATAACTAGAATGATGAAGCATGACAGGAATAAAATTGTGACAAGGAGAGTGAAGCATAAGAATAACGCTACCTTATTGTCACTAGAACTATTAAAATAGCTCCTGCCTAGGCTACATTAGAGCACAGCATATTAAGCTCTAGTCCTGCCCTTCAGGTTCCCGTGGGAAGACATCATCCCTCATACCTGAGCAAGACACCTGTAATCTACATAAGCAGCTGTAGCGAAACACTCAGCATCAGCATACAATCGTAGTCTTCTCGCTGGAATCTCCCTCTAACGTACATGGGTCAAAGTAGTGTTTTTATAATAAAACAGCTGATGTTTCAAGAAAGGATCCCTATGTAAGAGTGTGTATGTTTCTATGAACACTAGAGACAAAACGTTACTACGTTTGCCACAAACCTATCTTACTGCAGCCTTCAGAAAAAGCACAGAGTGAAAGAAATGTCTTGTTTAAGAATGCAGTGCTGGCCTAGGTAAAGAACAGCTAAATTGAGAAAATAAAACAAGACTGCAAATGTGGCTATTTTTAAAATAATAAAACAAAGCTGAATAAAATATGTCTAGATTAAAGTGCACAGCGGTAGGTCTAGTTTGCTAAAAGAACATGTATGAATCTATAACTAAAATGGCTACACAACACTGTCCTCAGCACACAATATCCGTGGCCGAAGACAAGACCCGCTTGTACCGGGCACCCTGGAGGTTAAAGTTTTTGTTGGGCAGAAGTGCACTGAACAAGACTGGGCTAGACTGGGCAGCCAAATCTGCCCCTGAAAAAAATCCTCACCCTGCCCCTCTCCCTTCCTCTTCTCAACAGCTTCCCATCCATCATTCTCTCTTGTTTCTCTCTTTTCCACCCCTGATCACTTGTTGGCTGTCCATACCCTCTCCAACTCTTTCTATCTTTCTTGAAGCACCCCGCTACACCATTACTCAGTACCTGCTGCAATTAATCCTTTTAGTACTTGAGAGCTGAAGAAAGTGATACAGGACCGGCCCTGGGTTTCAAAACCAGTGTTTAATGGCTCCAGCCCATTGGGAAAGTTCCCAGTGGAATAAAAGGCCAGTCTTGTCTGAAATACAGCATCAATTTAAAAGGGACAATTCAACAGATGAAGTGACAGTATGTGCCAAAACCAAAACAGACCTGATCAAACAAAGCTACTGTCCAGAACGCCTACTGTCCAGAACGCCTAAGTGTGAAACCTCCAATAGCTACAAACGTGCCTTAGAGTCCTTTTTTGAAGTATCTACATGCACAGTTCGTATTACTGAGAATAACTCAGTCGTGCTACTTTTGAAGGTCAATAACACATTTTGAACTGCATTTAAAAAAAAAAAAACAAGCCTCTGGTTACCCAATTGGGACGTTTTTAGATCTGGCATAAGCCAAGACATATGCGTAATATGTTTATCTGCAGGGGCGTTCTGACTGCTCTCTTCAATTTTGGTATGTTATAATGCTATTCACATTTTTCTTCTGCCTCACTGCAGCATACATCATGGCGAAATGGGTCTGTCTACTTCACTCATTGGATAACTTCACTGAGAGATGGCATTTTGACCTTTGGGGAGCACATCCACACACAAAGTAGTCATTTTAAATTTTAGTTAGGATTATAAATGTGTGCTGTTTGAGACCCCACAAATAGCTTTGCTTTTAGCCCATGTTTTCCTTTTAGATCGATGAGGCAGCTTCACCAACAGTAAAGGTTCTCTGCGACCTTGTCAAAACTAAACAATCATTCATAGAGCCAAAAGTCTGTCAGACAAAGTCGACCTATTGAATTTGGCAATGCTCATTTGAGAACTGCAATGACAATTGTGAAAATGGAGGTTTACTCGCAGTTCCCAGCATTTTAGCATCTTTCCTCCACTGCATAGCCAATTTAGTCAAATAAGAAAAATATGAAAATTTATGGAAGGTGAGAAATAATAGCCATGTGTACTAGGTGCTGTAAAGAAAAATAAGTGTTACCGGATTTTTTAGCAGGTATCTCACATGTTTTCCGGTTGTGTAATGGAGAACGTCCTTGCTGGGCCTTAATGGTGCAGATGAACTAGTTTTAGTGTGAGAGCACTGTGCTTCGATGAGATGCTAATAAAGTGTAGTCTTGGAGATTGTGGAAATAAAACAGCACCGATCATTGTAGGACCCAATGAACAGCAGACAATGGCTGTGGCTGTGGAATAGAGGGACGTTACACACACAGTGTGGACCTCTACCATATATGTCCCCTGCACTACACACAACACAAAACACCACATACACACCCGTATCTATTATCATTCCACCAAATCACAATACATAGATGCTGCAAACAAACACTGATGGACATCCACAACACAACATTCATTCACCATTGTGACAGAGTGATAGTAGAGTTAGTGCACTCGACTTCCTTGAAACTGAATCACTCTTTCTGATATGGGCAAGGGAGGGGTAGAAAAACACTGGGATGCTCCAGCACTTTTCTTGGATAATAATAATTGTTGGCACAATTACTAACACTCCATTACCAAAACCCAAACTGAGAACCATAACAATAAGTACTGCAACACTAGGGCTGGCCTCCTAGAGATTCACTGTTACACACTACAATTAGAACTGTGGTTGCACTTATCATGCACAAGAAAGACAAACAAGGGCATTAATTATATCACGTATAACTTTCCTGCATGCATATGGTTAAATTAAAAGGAACAAAAACAATCCAAGAAATACAAATGTCCACTCATGGTTTAAACAGTTAGGGTGGCACAGTTTGATTTGGTTTCCCTGTGTGTGTGAAAAACCCTTCAAAAGCAAATTCCTCAAACCTGAAACACAGGCATGAATGACACAATTTAAATTCAAGAGTTATGCTATTAGAGAAAGAAAAGTCATGTAAAAACACTTTTAAAATTGCACTGTCACTTTTTGTAGTACTTGAACTCAAGCAGGTTTCCTGAAGCACATTTAGGCAAGTAAGTACAATAATAATGTAGAATTTTCAGAAATGCTTTTGTCTCCTCAAGATAAGCACTCTGCCGAAATACGAGGACTGAAATACACCAGCTGTTCTAGGAAAGTGCAGCGCTCAAAGAACAAACTCCCTGGAGAATACTAGTCACTTAGCTGCAGTCTTTTTCCAGAGTGCTAGAGGAATGCCTAGTGTCAGCTGGTACAGGAACAAAGAAAATAATTGTCTCAAAAGTCCTGAATACGAGGATGAAAGCAGGAGCTGGACTGCCAAATCAAATGCTGTGATCAGGAAGCAAAACAAAGCCAAGCAGGGAGGCATGCTTCACTCTGCTATTTATAGGCAATCAGGAAAGCAGTTGAGTTTCCACATGTGGATGAGTCACCACGCCCAATTAGAAGCACATGTCTACACCACACCCAATTAGAAGCACATGTCTAACCCTGCTCACATTAGCAAACAAGCATTGGCAAAACAAGCATTGATAAAACCAATTGTGTAACACAACACATTCTGTTTACTTAGAAACATGAAGGTTTAACCAAGAACAGAGATATGACTTAACCCTAATCCCTGGGGATGCAGACAGAAAACACAGGAGGCACCTTCAGGCCAGCTTAAAACCCACAGTGAGCAAGGGATCCACGTCTGGACATTCTCTTCCCACTTAGGGCAACACAAAAGGATGATGGGCGGAGTGTTGAAGCTTTTCAAACACTCACCCCCAGTCACAGATCAGAGTTTAATCCATCTTTTGTTTGCTCACCATGCCATCCTTGTTTGGACCCAGCTATATGCAAATCAGTCTTGACCCTGTTCCCCATGGGAACCGTCCAGCCCAAATTGCCAGGCCAGGTCCTCCTGAACCGGAAACAACCATCCTGGGACTGGTTTCAGGGTATCACCCTTCATCAGCCAGGCTAGCCTGAATCCAGTGGCACAGTGAGCAAGGGATCCACGTCTGAGCATACCCTTCCCATGTGGAGCCGTCAGATATGTTAGCCTATGACAGCATCCATTGCGGACATTTCCACCTATCACGCTGTCAACCTCTGCTGAAAGACGTCTGGTAGCCAATGGCCTGACATGAAGGTTAGGCAGCCACCATTTTAGGGTGTGCAGCTGTGTACATTTAAATTATTAGTGCGTCACCAGTACTCAAAATGGAGACTGGTGTCTATTTAAATGTCAAATACAAACAACACTGTTTTTATCAAGATATGGCACATTAACCTGATCTGTGCCTTGGACGAGATGATCTCGTCCAAGGCTACAGTTCCCCTGTGCCTTGGACGAGATCATCTCGTCCATGGCACAGGGGAACTTGGGGGACGCTAGCGTGCCCCCCGTGCACCCCCCTCCTCCCCCAAGTCGGGGATGGAAGGGGAAGACCTTCCCCTTCCACCCCCGACCCCCCCACCCCCCCTGTGACGTCAGCACATGAGCGCGCGCTGATTTGTCACAGGGGCCTCCCTCGTCGCGCTGGAAGCTCTGCTTCCAGCGCGATTGAAAGAGAAATGCAAAAGCATTTCTCTTTCAATCACTGGGGAGGCCCGGAGGGGCTTCAAAGGGAAGGAAAAGTATTTCCTTCTCTTTGAAGTCTCTCCAAGGGTTTCAAAAGCCGGATTGCTAGCAATCCGGCTTTTGAAACCCCACTAGACACCAGGTTTTTTTTTTTTTTTACTAAAATTCACATAAGGGAGCGACCCCTTGGGCATTATTATTATTAGGCCGATCTGCCCCCGGGGGGGCAGAAACCTCTAGACGGCAGGGCAATTTTTTTTGGTGTGTTTTTTTTTTTTTTTTTTTCTTTTTTTAGAGATGGGGAGCGACCCATCAGGCAAGGGTCGCTCCCCTGGGGGACAAATTGTATTTAGACCATTTCTGCCCCCCCTGGAGGCAGATTGGCCGATTTTAGGTCAATCTGTCCCCAAGGGGGCAGAAACCACTAGGCACCGGGGATTTGTTTTTTGGCGCCAATGTCACACAGGGGGAGCGACCCCGTAGGCAAGGGTCGCTCCCGGGGGGTGGGGGTTGAGGGGGGGGAAATTTATTTTAGGCCATTTCTGCCCCCCCGAGGGCAGATCGGCTTATTATTAGGCCGATCTGTCCCCAGGTGGGGGCAGAAACCTCTAGGCGCCAGGGCAATTTTTTTTTTTGCGTTTTATTTTTTTGTTTGTTTGTTTTTTTAGAGATGGGGAGCGACCCATCAGGCAAGGGTCGCTACCCTGGGGGGCAAATTGTATTTAGGCCATTTCTGCCCCCCTTGGGGGCAGATTGGCCGATTTTAGGTCAATCTGCCCCCAAGGGGGCAGAAACCACTAGGCACCTGGATTTGTTTTTTGGCGCCAATGTCACGCAGGGGGGAGCGACCCCGTAGGCAAGGGTCGCTCCCGGGGGGGGTGGGGGTTGGGGGGGCAAATTCATTTTAGGCCATTTCTGCCCCCCCTGAGGGCAGATCGGCCTATTATTAGGCCGAACTGCCCCCGGGGAGGCAGAACCCTCTAGGCACCAGGGCAAATTTTTTTTGTGTTTTTTTTTTGTTTGTTTGTTTTTTTAGAGATGGGGAGCGACCCATCAGGCAAGGGTCGCTCCCCTGGGGGGCAAATTGTATTTAGGCCATTTCTTCCCCCCTTGGGGGCAGATTGGCCGATTTTAGGTCAATCTGCCCCCAAGGGGGCAGAAACCACTAGGCACCTGGGATTTGTTTTTTGGCGCCAATGTCACGCAGGGGGAGTGACCCCGTAGGCAAGGGTCGCTCCCGGGGGGGTAAATTTATTTTAGGCCATTTCTACCCCCCCTGGGGGCAGAACCCTCAGGGCACCAGGGCAAATTTTTTTAGGCCATTTCTGCCCCCCTTGGGGGCAGATTGGCCGATTTTAGGTCAATCTGCCCCCAAGGGGGCAGAAACCACTAGGCACCTGGGATTTGTTTTTTGGCGCCAATGTCACGCAGGGGGAGCGACTCCGTAGGCAAGGGTCGCTCCCGGGGGGGAGCTTGGGGGGGGGGTCAAATTTATTTTAGGGCATTTCTGCCCCCCCTCCCGGGGCCGGCTGAGCTAGAGGACAAACTCCACAGGTAGGCACTTTGCAAAAAACACCTCTGTTTTCTGTGAAAAAATATGTTGTGTCCACGTTGTGTTTTGGGCCATTTCCTTTCGTGGGCGCTAGGCCTACCCACAGAAGTGAGGTACCATTTTTATCGAGAGACTTAGGGGAACGCTGGGTAGAAGGAAATTTGTGGCTCCTCTCAGATTCCAGAACTTTCTGCCACAGAAATTTGAGGAACATGTGTTTTTTTAGCCAAATTTTGAGGTTTACAAAGGATTCTGGGTAACAGAACCTGGTCCGAGCCCCACAAGTCACCCCATCTTGGATTCGCCTAGGTCTCTAGTTTTTAAAAATTGACAGCGTTGGTAGGTTTCCCTAGGTGCCGGCTGAGCTACAGGCCAAAATCCACAGGTAGGCACTGTTTTCTTTCAAAAATTTGGATGTGTCCACGTTGCGTTTTGGGGCGTTTCCTGTCGCGGGCGCTAGGCCTACCCACACAAGTGAGGTATCATTTTTATCAGGAGACTTGGGGGAACCCTGGGTAGAAGGAAATTTGTGGCTCCTCTCAGATTCCAGAACTTTCTGCCACAGAAATGTGAGGAACATGTGTTTTTTTAGCCAAATTTTGAGGTTTGCAAAGGATTCTGGGTAACAGAACCTGGTCCGATCCCCGCAAGTCACCCCTCCTTGGATTCCCCTAGGTCTCTAGTTTTCAGAAATGCACAGGTTTGGTAGGTTTCCCTAGGTGCCGGCTGAGCTAGAGGCCAAAATCTACAGGTAGGCACTTCGCAAAAAACACCTCTGTTTTCTTCCAAAAATTTGGATGTGTCCACGTTGCGCTTTGGGGCGTTTCCTGTCGCGGGCGCTAGGCCTACCCACACAAGTGAGGTATCATTTTTATTGGGAGACTTGGGGGAACGCTGGGTGGAAGGAAATTTGTGGCTCCTCTCAGACTCCCGAACTTTCTGCTACAGAAATATGAGGAACATGTATTTTTTTAGCCAAATTTTGAGGTTTGCAAAGGATTCTGGGTAACAGAACCTGGTCCGAGCCCCGCAAGTCACCCCTCCTTGGATTCCCCTAGGTCTTTAGTTTTCAGAAATGCACAGGTTTGGTAGGTTTCCCTAGGTGCCGGCTGAGCTAGAGGCCAAAATCTACAGGTAGGCACTTCGCAAAAAACACCTCTGTTTTCTTCCAAAAATTTGGATGTGTCCACGTTGCGTTTTGGGGTGTTTCCTGTCGCGGGCGGTAGGCCTACCCACACAAGTGAGGTATCATTTTTATCGGGAGACTTGGGGGAACGCTGGGTGGAAGGAAATTTGTGGCTCCTCTCAGATTCCAGAACTTTCTGCCACAGAAATGTGAGGAACATGTGTTTTTTTAGCCAAATTTTGAGGTTTGCAAAAGATTCTGGGTAACAGAACCTGGTCCGAGCCCCGCAAGTCACCCCTCATTGGTTTCCCCTAGGTCTCTAGTTTTCAAAAATGCACAGGGTTGGTAGGTTTCCCTAGGTGCCGGCTGAGTTACAGGCCAAAATCCACAGGTAGGCACTGTTTTCTTTCAAAAATTTGGATGTGTCCACGTTGCGCTTTGGGGCGTTTCCTGCCGCGGGCGCTAGGCCTACCCACACAAGTGAGGTATCATTTTTATCAGGAGACTTGGGGGAACCCTGGGTGGAAGGAAATTTGTGGCTCCTCTCAGATTCCAGAACTTTCTGCCACAGAAATGTGAGGAACATGTGTTTTTTTAGCCAAATTTTGAGGTTTGCAAAGGATTTTGGGTAACAGAACCTGGTCCGAGCCCCGCAAGTCACCCCTCCTTGGATTCCCCTAGGTCTCTAGTTTTCAGAAATGCACAGGTTTGGTAGGTTTCCCTAGGTGCCGGCTGAGCTAGAGGCCAAAATCTACAGGTAGGCACTCGCAAAAAACACCTCTGTTTTCTTCCAAAAATTTGGATGTGTCCACGTTGCGCTTTGGGGCGTTTCCTGTCGCGGGCGCTAGGCCTACCCACGCAAGTGAGGTATCATTTTTATTGGGAGACTTGGGGGAACGCTGGGTGGAAGGAAATTTGTGGTTCCTCTCAGATTCCCGAACTTCTGCCACAGAAATATGAGGAACATGTGTTCTTTTTAGCCAAATTTTGAGGTTTGCAAAGGATTCTGGGTAACAGAACCTGGTCCGAGCCCCGCAAGTCACCCCTCCTTAGATTCCCCTAGGTCTCTAGTTTTCAGAAATGCACAGGTTTGGTAGGTTTCCCTAGGTGCTGGCTGAGCTAGAGGCCAAAATCTACTGGTAGGCACTTCGCAAAAAACACCTCTGTTTTCTTCCAAAAATTTGGATGTGTCCACGTTGCGCTTTGAGGCGTTTCCTGTTGCGGGCGCTAGGCCTACCCACACAAGTGAGGTATCATTTTTATCGGGATACTTGGGGGAACGCTGGGTGGAAGGAAATTTGTGGCTCCTCTCAGATTCCCAAACTTTCTGCCACAGAAATGTGAGGAACATGTGTTTTTTTAGCCAAATTTGAGGTTTGCAAAGGATTCTGGGTAACAGAACCTGGTCCGAGCCCCGCAAGTCACCCCTCCTTGGATTCCCCTAGGTCTCTAGTTTTCAGAAATGCACAGGTTTGGTAGGTTTCCCTAGGTGCCGGCTGAGCTAGAGGCCAAAATCTACAGGTAGGCACTTCGCAAAAAACACCTCTGTTTTCTTCCAAAAATGTGGATGTGTCCACGTTGCGCTTTAGGGCGTTTCCTGTCGCGGGAGCTAGGCCTACCCACACAAGTGAGGTATCATTTTTATCGGGAGACTTGGGGAAACGCTGGGTGGTAGGAAATTTGTGGCTCCTCTCAGATTCCAGAACTTTCTGCCACAGAAATGTGAGGAACATGTGGTTTTTTAGCGAACTTTTGAGGTTTGCAAAGGATTCTGGGTAACAGAACCTGGTCCGAGCCCCGCAAGTCACCCCTCCTTGGATTCCCCTAGGTCTCTAGTTTTCAGAAATGCACAGGTTTGGTAGGTTTCCCTAGGTGCCGGCTGAGCTAGAGGCCAAAATCTACAGGTAGGCACTTCGCAAAAAAAAAATCTGTTTTCTTCCAAAAATTTGGATGTGTCCACGTTGCGCTTTGGGGAGTTTCCTGTCGCAGGCGCTAGGCCTACCCACACAAGTGAGGTATCATTTTTATCGGGAGACTTGGGGGAACATAGATTAGCAAAACAAGTGTTATTGCCCCATGTCTTTCTCTGCATTTTTTCCTTCCAAATATAGGAGAGTGTGTAAAAAAGAAATCTATTTGAGAAATGCCCTGTAATTCACATGCTAGTATGGTCACCCCGGAATTCAGAGATATGCAAATAACCACTGCTCCTCAACACCTTATCTTGTGCCCTTTTTGGAAATACAAAGGTTTTCTTGATAGCAATTTTTTACTCTTTATATTTCAGCAAATGAATTGCTGTATACCCGATATAGAATGAAAACGCACTGCAGGGTGCAGCTCATTTATTGGCTCTGGGTTCCTCGGGTTCTTGATGAACCTACTAGCTCTATATATCCCCGCAACCAGAGGAGTCCAGCAGACGTAACGGTATATTGCTTTCGATAATCTGACATTGCAGGGAAAAGTTACAGAGTAAAACGTAGAGAAAAATTGATGTATTTTTCACCTCAATTTCAATATTTTTCTTTTTCAGTTGTTATTTTCTGTAGGAAACCCTTGTAAGATCTACACAAATGACCCCTTGCTAAATTCAGAATTTTGTCTACTTTTCAGAAATGTTTAGGTTTCTGGGACCCAGCATTGGTTTCATGCCCATTTCTGTCACTGACTGGAAGGAGGCTGAAAGCACAAAAAATTGCAAAAATGGGGAGTGTCCCAGTAAAATGCCAAAATTGTGATGAAAAATTGGGTTTTCTGATTCAAGTCTGCCTGTTCCTGAAAGCTGGGAAGCTGCTGAGTTTAGCACCACAAACCCTTTGTTGATGCCATTTTCAGGTGAAAAACCACAAGCCTTCTTCTGCAGCCACTTTTTCCAATTTTCTTGATAAAAACAAAATGTTCCCTGTATTTTGGCCAATGTCTTGGCCTCCTTCAGGGGAACCCACAAAGTCTGGGTACCTCTAGAATCCCTAGGATGTTGGAAAAAAAGGACGCAAATTTGGCTTGGTTAGCTTATGTGGACAAAAAGTTATGAGGGCCTAAGCGCGAACTGCCCCAAATAGGCAAAAAAAGGCCTGGCACAGGAGGGGGAAAAGGCCTGGCAGCGAAGGGGTTAAAAAGTGAACTGTGACTGTGTTTTTGATAGTGCCGCCGGGGACGTAATACCTTTGTTCACAGTACTTTGAACATTTGTTTTAATTTTGTGCTAAACATACATTTCAAATGTGTTATCTGCCCATAATTACCAAAAAATGAACATATAAAAAGTGAGTTTTGAAGTAAAAAAATGATAACGCTGCTTGTACATGTATGACACAATGAGGTTCCTATGTTAGCAAGACTTAAGATGAGTATTATCAAAGTGTGATGTGACCATTTAAACTGACATTTTCTTTTACATACATGCAGACATTTGAACCCAGGGATGGGTAGGAGACAAGGGCCTCAGGTCTTCAAGCCATTTCCAGACCTTGCCACCATAGAGGGAAGGGATATTATTAAGATGTTTTGGTTAAATATGCAAACTATCCTGGATTTTTGTCAACAGCTGGATTCTGATCTCCTGCTTCACAATAGGAATGCAGAAGCAATAATACAATAGTAAAACTCATGGCAGTACCTCATTTTGTGGCCACTGGCTTTTTTCAATACACTGTGGCAGTATATGGGGCATGTCCCAATCAACTTCATTGGTGTGCTACAAGAAGTCCCCTTTCTTCAATGCTGAGACACATCAACAGCTACATCCATTTCCATGAGAACATGATTTGGCCAATGTTAAGGGAGAATGTTCTGCTTTAAGTGGACTACCACATGTGGTTGAAGCATTAGAGGGCGCCCGTGTCACCTTGGTACCACCACACACAGCAAACAGGTCTACTTCAATTGGAGGAACTTCCATCTCATCAATATGCAGTTTGTCTTCTTAGTGAATTTGTTCATCTCAAGTGTGTGTGCCTGCTTTCCTGAATCAACACGTGCTTCATTTGTACTGTGGAAGAGCACCATACCCCTGCAAATGTAACAGCTTGGACCTGAGAGGGCGTGGCTAGTTGGTAAGTACATTATCACTTGAGGGTCATTTGCTTGAATTCTAGTTTAGGAAGGTACAATGGCTTGATATGATATTATTCCATTGATATGTTGCTATGATGTAGGAGACTCAGCCTATTCTAACAGACCATGGTTGTTAACACAGCTGAGGAATCCAACAACACCAGGGGAAGTCAGCTTCAATTAGGCCAATGGAAGAAAATTGAGGCCAGTGGAGTGGGCCTTTGGGCTCCTTAAGGACATCTTTAGGTGCCTGGACAAGACTGGTGGAGCATTCCTCTACTCACCTGATAAGGTGTGCCAAGTCACAGTTGTCTGCGGCATGCACCCCAACATCGCCCTGAGACAGAATATCCCAATCATTGCAGAGAATGGAGACCATGAAGAGCCACTGGGTGAGGATATTGAAATGCCCAATGAAGATGACAGTGGTGAAGAAGAAGGAATTAACATATTTCAGGATGTTATTGACCACTTCTTAACCAGAGTGTGTGTACCTTTACAAATTGTAACCTCCAAAGTCAGAACAACTTGTTGTCATAACTTGAACGCTTCTTACTGCTGTAATCTGCCAGTCACTGGGCACCACCTGGTTTCTTGATTGTTCTTGATTGGCCAAGGTAGGCGCAAGCCTTTCCAGTAGCCACGGTTCTGCTGATAATAGAACACCAAGCAGGCTGTAACCTCAAGGAGTCCTAGAGGAAATAAACCCAACTAGGGAAAAATCTCAGATCAAGGAACTCTTGAAAAAGGTGTAAAAGAAAAGAAAAAGTGAGGCACAAAAACATCTGGAACAAAAACATCAGACAGGGGAAAGCAGGTGAAGTCCAAAATCACAGGATACAGGAGCATGTTACACAGCCAGAACGTAAGTGTTTGCATTACAAAGAACAGAAGATCAACTGAGCTTATATACTGACAAACAGGAAGTCATATGCAGGAAGTATTGAAGACACCATCTTGGATTGGGGAAAGCCACATTAATGTAAATGGGAAAATAGCCATAGTCTAGAAAAAGTAGGGAGCAAAGCACGCAGGGAAGGAAACACAGATTGCTGGGAAAGAGAAGCTATGGCCAAAGAAGAAACAAAAAGAAAAGGAGAAAAAGAAGAAAAACTGCAAAAAACAGGTAAGTAAAACTAGGGGGGCAAAAGTGGGCGTAGTGCGAAACAGAGCCAAAAGGGAAAGTTTCAGGTCAAGCTACGGCCCAAAAAACAGGTTGCGACCCGAAAAGTGGCCTGTGACAGAAACGGCCATCCAAGACACGGACCCCCGATCTGACCGCGGCCCGCAAGTGGGGCGCCGCTGGTCTTCGCAGCATCACACTTGTGACGTAAGAAACATATCAGTCCTGTATGGTAATTTGGTAAGAATGGTCAGTTCAGGAAAGTCCAAGGCGAAGATGTATGTTGATCAGAGTTTCCCTACATAGACTGCTGTGGTTATTGACATAGATTAACAGTACTTGTGCTAAGTATATGTGTTCTCCTATCTTATCATTTGAGTCAGCTTGGGTATGTGAAATCATTAGTTTTCCCTTGTAAGTCTGTTTCAGGGTACTTCACCGTGTCATCTTCATTTGGACATTTCAAAGTTGTGACATGTGTAGTATTATATTAATGTTGGAAAGTAAAAAGTGAACATGTGTTAATCCTGGGGCAGACACCCACTTGGGATGGACAGATTTTATACAGAGACAACTTGCACTGTCATTGGATGGAAATTCTTGCAGTGGTATCAGACCTGTTTTCTGTGGGATGTTGCCATCAACGCTATATGTGCCAGTTAATGTGCTCCAACCAAATAGCACACTATTCCTTCACATTGGTTAAATCTTCAATACATGTTCAGTGTAGGTAGCTGTTGATATGTCTCTTCATAGTTGATATAACTTTTTTAGCACACCACCGAAAAGTGGTTGTGACATTGCACCAGATACTGCCCCAGTGTCCTGTAATTGTTATGTGGCCTCAAATTGTGCTACTGGCATGATGTAGACTATTGGTGTTATTGATGTAGGATTCCTATTGTGAGTGCACAATGTATGGCTTCAGCTGAGGTCATGCATCAATGATAGTTTGCCTATTTAATTTGATCCCATATAATATTCCTTTTCTTCCATGGTGTCAGGGCTGTGGAGTGTCTACCTCTAAATAGCACAGGCTATTGGGGTTATGCATGGTTTGTGAAACTCAGCTTTGATTTTGTCTACATATGAATGACCTATATATGAATGGCACAAGTACATTTGTATTTTGTTTTGATTTGTTTGAGTGAAATGGATAACACCTTACCTCTTTGTCATATCTAATTTTCCTTTGCAACTAATTGTTCAAAAGATATGTGAAAATGATGGCGAAAAACAGACATGAAAAAAGAAATATCAAAATAAATGCAAAAATAGTCTTGGGGTTTGTGTCCTTATCATTGATTTCCATGAGACAAAGGGACTGAAAAATGTTTCAAACAATAAAACAATTCACAAAAAATAGTCTATCATGGAGGATAGAAGTATAGTAGTAGATTCAAAATTGTTGGAATTCCAAGGTACAAAATGCAACTGTCTTCTAAAGCATAAAAGTGTCCCTGAAATAGTCCACAAAGTGAATGATAGCCACACACTAGAGCAAATTAGGATCTGTGTCTCATGGAGGTGGTGGTTGAAGTCTTGCCATCCTTTCCTAGTAGTCTGGATGACCGTCTTCTCCGAGGAGGAGAGGGAGGCACAAGTGCAGAGACTGGGGTGGGAGGAGCAGGCTTCTCATATGGCATGTTGCCCCTGTCTGTGGCTGTTGTACCTGGTCCAGTTGTAGATGGCCCAGAGAGAGGGGCATATTGTATGAGAAAAGCCCTGCACATGTGGTGACAGATTTCGAAAAGCAACCCAGTCAAGGAGCTCATTTTGTCATTATGGTTGTGTATTTCCAACATGAGCTCCCTCTGCACCTCCTTGATCTACAGGTGATCAGTTACAACTTGGTCCATCCTGCCCTAGGGACTCTTGTACTGCTTCCAGACATGTAGAGTCAACATCATTACCAACTTAGCACTGGAGGTATCTAGAGTCTCTTAATCAAGAGAGGAACTCCAGGGTTGCTGTAAAAGAACCCTTACTCATCAACCTTGTTGGTGACATGCTTCATCATCGGTTTCCCATCCTGGGAGCCGAACACCCCCAGGGTGTGCTTCAAAGCCGGATTTACTGCTGAGCTGGGTTTTTGTAAAGTGTGTGAGATGCTAGTGATTTAAAATTATCTCCAGGTCTACCACCCAATGTGGTTCTTTACTTAATGGTGGCCTTGAATAAGATTAAAAACATGGGGGATATTTCTTAGAGACTTCTATGGTTCTCCTATGTCTCCTATGTCCCTTTTTGTGTGTTCAACATGTTTCAGCCATCTGACTTGTGCCAATCTGGGCCAACAAGGCTTTTGTCAGGACCGTATTATATAATGTGCATGCACGCTCAGGCATGCACCATAAGTGTCTTTTTCACTTACTTCCTTGTGTCAAAGGAGAGGCTTTTGCATCTATACTCATTGGAGAGAAAAAGATCTGAACATGCAATAATAGAGACAGTGTTAATCATGTTGGTACATTCTTATAGAATATTAGCATAAGCCCCCAGGGGGTCAATAACAGGCTCACAACAGTGTTAAGTGGGTAATGATACTCGTCCTACATATTTGGAAGTTATGAATATAAAGAAGATAGACAAACTTCCCCTTCTCTCTCCCCAAATTTGTTTTTTGAATAAGTAAGCAGTGCACAGCTGTGAAAGTGTTTATCCTATGTTGCCTGGGAAAACAATACTTACAGAATGGATGTTTCCCCCAGAAAAAGGAATAGAGAAAAGGAGACATGGAAAAAGTAAAAAAAAAAGTCTCTAAGAAACAATAAAAGAAAAATAAGGGGCAAAAACAAGGAAATTGGGAATAAGAAGAAAATGGCAGAGATTCAAGGTTTGACATTCACTAAGGAAGATATAAATGAGATACGAGCAAGACCTCCACTTTTAGAAGATCTAAATGTGGCACAGACAATCACACAAGCTAAAGATTGGGACAAACACAGCAAAAAAGGAATAGTATCAGCTCAATCCTACAAGGGGTTATAATGATGCAACACATTTGATCAAATTTCACCCCTGAGGGCTTATAGTAACAAACACACCCAGGATCTTCCTGGAGGCTGCTGTCTTCATGAGGAACTAGGCATAGGTTGCCTGGCACTGCACCAGAGACTGGCTAGTGTTGATTATACAAATTGCAGCTTGTCTGTCAGAAGCAATGTTAACTGAGATCCAATTAACTGAGAACCATCTAAAAACTACAATAACTGCACATAAAAGGAGGTTAGAGGAGATTAATAGGGAGATGACAGAGTATAAGGCTTTTCTAACTCAATCGAAAATCCCAAACTTTCTAATTACATTTGGTTTTCTTATAATAGCTGAGTTTTGATAGTCTTCAAGAAACAGCCCCTGGTTTTGGTTCCTAAAATTAACTCATAGATCATTGGTGTTTCAGCTGGACTTGATCTGTGTATCTCACCCATAATCAGAACTCCCATGTGTTGTAACATGTAGGACTAGTAATAAAGCATGAAGTTAGGAACTAATCCCCCTCTAGTTTTGAGAAGACCCATATGTTTAGCAGCCCTTCTTGGCTTCTTAATTTCTCAAAGGAAACTAAAAAGGACACTTTTGAATTTAGTCAGCCAAGATTTGTTAAGGTCCAGAGGGGCACCCTGAATATATATAGCACCTTTAGTAATATTGTCCTTTTCTTGTACTTTACACATCCCCCCAATGAGAGGTATAGATGACTGATTGTCCTATGTTCCTTCTTTATACTACGTAACAGAGGGGTTAAGTTCAGCTTGACTAAGTGATTCAGAACCACTGTTATCCTAACCCCTAAATACAAAGCCTCCTCTACCAGCTGTTGAACATTAAGTCCAGTTCCATTGGTGCAAATAACCTATGTTTTCCCCTCATTGAGTTTGTAGCTAGCAGATGTCCAGATTTGCTTAGCTTCCTTTTTTATTTTAGCAAGAGCCCTGAGGAGGTCTGGTGTGACCACTGCTATGTCATCCACATAGGCCAGCAATGTATATGCTATCTGATTCACCATGACAGGCCTTATCAGCGCATTATTTTCCAGTAATACTATAAGGGGGTCAATATAAAGAGCAAATAGCAATGGTGAGCAAGGATACTCCTGCCTAGTCACCCCGGTTATTCATATTTGATCGTATTCCATTCCCGTAGTTCGTAATCTTGCATTAGGGGCTTGATTCAGAGCTTTAATGGCTTTGATAAATCCAGGGTCAAACCCCTTCAGGTTTAGGACTACCCACAAGAAGCCTCACAAAACCTGATCAAAGGCCTTTTCAACATCATGTCTTACCAGCTCCATTTGTGTCCTAGTGGCTTCAGCTATATGAAATAGAGATGTTACCCTCCTATAATGGTTTACCATCCCTCGCCCAGGAACGAAGTCATGCTATTGAGGTGATACCAGGGTAGAGATGACTTTCCCTAACCAGTTTGCCAGCACTTTTGCATTTATTTTAGCATCAGACTGTATTAAAGAGATTGGTCTATATGACCCAGGACTTAAAGTGAGTTTGCCTTTCTTCCTAAATATGATGATAATGGCCGATTTCCATGAAGGGGGATTTCCCCAGACTGAGATCTTAGGAAACAGAAAGCACATTTTGCCCAAGTACACGCTGCAACTTCCTTATTAAAATATTGAGTAATTGTAGCCCCCGATACAGCGATCTTCTGATGAACCTCCGTGCTAAATTCGCGATCAATAATTGAGTCTGCCTCTCCTCTAGTAGAGCAAACTCTTTGTAAAATCCCTGAATCTCAGTGTGTTTTTGTTTATACCGGTTGTAACTTAGGGTTCTACCCCTAATTCCAGCTTTTAAAGCATCCCAAAGCACACTATCCGAGGCAGCACCCCTGTCAATCCTTAGAAACTCAGTGAGCCATTTGTGCATATAATTTAGGTACTCTAGATCGTATAAAAGCTTTTTTATCGAAAGACTAATTCCCCCTCGGTGTAATAAGTTCAGTGTTCAGAATTCCCAGCACCAGTGGAATGTGGTCAAAAGGGACCTGGGATATCTTTCAATTGTCCCCTGTCCACTAAGTAAGATAGAGGCAAAATATCTAAACACAGTAATTTATTGTGCAGAAAAGAGAAAGATGTATATTCTGGGTCTGGTGCCTTTAATTGATCCCATACATCTATTAGCCCATGATCTTTAATCACCAGTTGTAATGCTGTGAATACCAGTGGCTTCCTCCAGTTTAAGATTTGAGTCCCAATGAGCCCCTTTTAACCTCCAAATGTATGTTGAAATCTCCACATAGGATGAGGGGGACAGGCCAAGATGAGAGTTCAGTAATCAAATAATCGAAAACTTCAACTTCATCTGAGTTCGATCTATAGACCGTACATAGTGAAAATCTCACCCCTCCTACATGACATTCCAGAATAACCTACCTGCCCAGTTTATCAGTAGCACACTGGAATGCTGAGCATCTAGCCTTATTGGCGAAAACAGCTACCTCTCTGGAAGTCAAACTTTGTTGTATGCAGCCAAGAAGTGAAAATCCAAGATCAGCTAAATTTCCTTTCTTTCCCCAAGGATTATGCATCTCCTGAACACATATTCTATCTGGTTTCATCATCCTCAAGCCAAGTACCACCCTACCCCTCTCAGTCCTGTCATTAAGACCACAGACATTGATTGTGCACATATGTAAATTGTGATCAGCCATTCAACAGCTTTTTTTGGACCAATCCCAAAAATAAGCCATCCATCTGTCAGTCCACAAGCTGAACAACCAGGCTCTCAGTGGCACAAAATACTGAAGAAAGCAACTCCTAATGCCTTTAGCTATAGATTTAAAACATTGGCGTTGTCTGCCATAACACTATCCAGTGCCCTGCCCCCTTCCACAACACCCAACCTCCCCCTTCAAGCTCCACCCATCCCTCCCAACACCCCCATTCCCCCCACCCATCCACGAGAGGCATCTAGGTCCATAGATGGTGGTATGCCCTCCTCCCAGATCTGACCCACCCTGAAAAAGAAAATAGTCCACATAAAGCATGTGTTCCCCCATCCCCTTTTAGGGTGCAATCAAATGTTTGTAGTAAACGGTGATCATCAGTCCACTCCCACAAATTATGCAAATCAAATTTAAAATCATCATCAAATAGCAATGTTTCACAAAAGTAATCATGTTCAAAAAGCGATAAACCATCATCAACATTCATGCAGTACCATCTTCAATCTTCAAAACAAAATAGCCTGAGCTCAGGCTCTCGAGGAGCTCCTTTGCTTTAATTTGTAATGTAAAAAAATGGGCCATATCCTGAATGACAATCTTTAGTTTGGCTCGGTTCATCGGGTACACCTGAGCCCCTTAATTCTGAAAGGGCTGTGTCATCTGTCTCAAGCACCACAGCCACTCCACGGTGGCATGACAAAAACCAGGACTAACAAAAAATTAACATCCATCAAAAGTGAGTATCTGATTTGGGCGAGGAAGTTAAAAAACTGATTGTCTGAGAAGAAAGTTCACCAAAAAACCCAAGATTGTCTTTTGCTTTCCACCCTCCTGCTCCTGCAGATGCTGAGAATGCAGTTTGAACAGGAACCTGTGGCACATTGGATCTTTAAATCCCAATTCCAGGAAGGCACCTTTAAGTAGCCCCACTATGGGGCATATTTAAGAGCCCCTAGTGCTACCAGAGCATCACTTTTCGTGATGCTCCAGTGGCGCTATGCCCTGCACCATATTTACAAGATGACGTAAAGCCACTTTTTGTGGCTTAACACCACCTTGTAAAAATGGCCCCTTCACACGCAGCATTTTGCGTGGAAGGGGGATGCAATGGGTGTTGCTGTGGGTGTGCAACAGCAACACCCATTGCATTTTGACGCTGACCCAGATTTACAAGTTTTCATAAACCTGAGGCAGTGCCAAAATCTAACGCCACTCCAGGGGTGGCTTTAGCATGGTGCAACAAGGAGAAATACTTTCATTTCTCCTTGTTTTTTTATCTTTCCATGTGTGCTGCATTGTGCAGAACACATAGAAAGAGCAAATCACCATTTAACATTGGTTTTGTGTAGGAAGGTGTCTCTTCCTGCAGGAAAACAATCTCCCCCTCAACGCAGCCATCCTTGCACCATGGTGCAATGGTGGCTGCGTTGGCGCTTGGCTGCAAATTTACAGCTGGCGCACGAAACAACTTAGGGGTACACAATATTAAATTAAATACAGCACATCCCTGCATTGTGAAAATGACAGAGCGTGTCACTGCCAATTTTGGTGCAGCATCACACTTTGTTATTTTCTGTTAAACATGGGTCTATGTATTTTGCAGTGTCCATTCCATCTCATCCTTCTGCTACACCCAGCACCCTGATTTTGTTATGCCTTAGCCTATTTTCAAATTCTTCAAGTTACCACTGGGTCTCAGACAGTTCCGATTTGAGTGCTTCAGATACTTTCTTATGAGCTCCCACCTTGTTCTCTAGAATGACTACTCTATTTCCCACCTCAGTCATTCTCTCAGAGAAATCGGAGAATGTTTTAGCAACTCTCTGACTAGCACCCTGTAGCTTCCTGTTGGCAGTCTGAGCTCTGTGGCTGTCTGCCCAGGTTTCTTCTCGATAAGCCATAATGCCTTGGTATATCGCTTCCATTATGGTGATGTCTGGATGGTACAGGCCATGTTTTTTGCCATCTGGGATAGTTCCTTCGAAAACGTACAATACTGAGTATTCTTACTTCAAATGATGTGGTAGCCAATCTGTTAGCTTCTTGCTGTGGTTTCTTTTTCTTAACTGTCAGGAAAAAATCATTTTGTGGCAGTTCAGGTGAAGGAGTCTCGTCCCTTCAATGTAAACTGCCTTGTGATATTCTTCTGTGGCTGTTTCCAGGATCTCTAAATTTTCCTCAGATGGATCAGAAAGGGAAAAGAAGGGCCTTTCTGCCCCAAAATCAGCCCACGCATCGGCCTGAGAGTGATCTGCTTTTTTTCAGTGTTTTGGCCTTATCGGACTTGTCATCCTTATCAGGCTTGTCATCTGGGTAGGAGCTCCATGCCTATTTTGTCTGTCAGACCCTTTCAACCCCCCCACCTTCAATGACTTTATAGCAATGACCAGTGTGCCCCCTGAGTTGTGGGATGAAGCACCACTGAATATTGATTTCATAATCTCACTGCTCAATTCCAACCATTTAGGCAAGCTAGTCCCATTGATTCCTATCAGCATAGCCAGTTGACCAGTAAGCACAGCCCCCTTGGATTGTGCTACATCTGACCCCAGGACCACAGGACTCATATTTGCAGTGGCTTCTACTACGTTTCCCAGAGGTAAATTTCTTCCTCTATAAACTGCTTCTGCGTCTGCCCCCCGATTCCACTGAGGACAAGTAGGCTTCTTAAAAAAATCTGACTGAGGGAACATGGTTGCAAAGAGGACTACCATGTGTGAATGGTCGGTTCGGCCCTCCTCCCTACCTGACCCAACACAGACTCCTGCCTGTTGGAAACCTCTCCCTTCTAGTGGGTGGCAGGTGATTAATTCAGGGCTCGCAGCACTGGACTGTTGGCGGCTCTCCGACACCGCTGGTGAAAGGATCCTCATTGTGTTGTGCCAGGCCGTAATAAAGCTGGTTTAGTAGGCTGTTATGTTCATCAGAAGAAGGAGTCACAGGGGAGCCAGCCCCATAACAATGACCCAGTTAACTCTGAAAGCCATGTGAGTCTCAAGGCCCAGTGGGGCTGGCATTATGACAAGCAGAGGTGAGAGTGTGACGTCTTGCCAACACTGAAGCGAAGCAGACTCCATTAAAAATCCAGATGGGAGAGTCAGACCAGACTTGGGGACTGGTGGTCCAAAAGGAAAGCGAACTGAGATGATGCTGATATTGGTTTCTATAGATTCACAATATGGAACATGCAAAACCAGAATCTAGTACATATCGCCTAATATCACTCTTCGAATATTTATAAGAATTCTATTTGTAATACAAGTCTAACTAATTTTCTATCCACAACCAATATGCATGTGATTCTAAATAGTTTTACCCATAAACATTCCATTTTGAAACCCAGTCAAGCATGATGGCATTTATTTAGGTTTTTTAAATGTGTGCTTGCATTATTGTAGGTCATAGTCATTATAAGTCTTTGGAGATGTGGGATTGCAGCGGTTTTCCAGTATCTCACAATTTCCTGCCTTGCAATATTTTTCATATAAAAGATGAATTTTTCACCTCAACTCAGATTCAATGGTTCTCCTACTATCCCCAAAAATCTTGTAAACGTTGTTATAGTAACACATTTACATTGAAGTATCTGGTTGATCTTTATGTTGCTCTTTTCTCTATACATGAGTATTTGTGCGACATTAGATAACATTATCTGTAGAGACTCACATTCATGCAATCATTGGGGTTATTTCACAAAGGCCATTATGAGTGTGTGAAGTAATATCACATGAATGTTGCTTTACAGACTCCCCATTGCTAAAAGTGCAAAAGAGGCATAGGCCTTTCTATTTGCACTATTTATATAAGAAATGTTCCTGAATTTTTCCATTTTAGATATCTTGTGGCCAATATGATGGCCTTTATGAGTATATGAAGCAGTTGTACAGGATTTCCTCCTGTAGTACTACTCCTCTGCAGGAGCCTTTGTGAATTATCCCAATTGAGTCCTACTATCAGCTAATTGGACTACAATACTGAACAATCACTCTCGCGTTAAATAGAGATGTTGTATAGTGAAGAACTGCTTATGATGGATTGTTGCAGTGAGAGGGTCTTATTTAAAGTTTGGATGGACCTCAAAATCAGTAAAGGAAGTCACAACTTCAGGCCAACTCTGATGGAATGCAGGCCAGATAGAGGGATCAGGTTAATGCTGCTGACAAAGTCACTTTCTCCAAGTCTAACATGAAAAGTACAGTTTGCGGAGGGGGGAACTGTGAGGAGAGAGTTGTGGATGGTCATCGCTGTAGCATTAATAGCAGGTTGGGCATCAGAGAAGGTTGTTGCTGTAGAGTGAATTTCCTGTCAGGTGTTGCAAATGGTCACTGCTGGAGCTTCATGTTCACAGTCACTGTAGGCAAACTTCAGACCTCGTGTTGCTATTCATTGCTGGTGGTTGCTGTAGTTAGAAGCTTTAGGTTTACAGGAGATTTGCAACAGTAGTAGTTGTGGGCGGCAAGATCTTGGTGTGAATGAGCCTGTCTGCTTTCCTGAAGAGCCCAAAACCTCAGGAATTCTCCCTTTACTCCTCACAGGAGGCCCCCAATTAATGCTTGCCAAGGCTTCAGGACCTGGAAAGGCACCTCTTGGGGATCAGGAACTCATTCCAGCAGAGGCCAGCAGGACTCAGGCAGGTCCAGTGCAGTAGATCAGCAGGGCAGTTGCAGGGAGGCCTCCGGAGCTTATGGTCATCCTGTAGCTCAGAACAGGGGGTCAGCTACCAAACTCTTGGAGTATGAAGCAGACCTGCTGAAGGTCCTCTCCAGATCCAGGTGTGAACTAAAGATTGGGTCTGAGGGTACTGTCTTTATAACTGGTGCCAACTTTGAGGTGGTAAAAAACTTCTGGGCTTCCACTCACACCTGGTGCTGTAATTTCCTTCCTCCCCTGCTGAAGCTCCATGGAGTATAAGGAGACAAAATACTTCAGTGAAGTTCTTTGCGAGTGTGCTGAGGCAACCCCTTTGAAATGCAAGTGGGGCAGGGAAGAGCTACACCCCTACCATCCTAGCAAGATGGCCTATTCTGCCAACAACTAGCCTCCTTTATCTCAGTTTCTGGGAGGAAGACACAAAGGCCAACTATACCCAGTTACATGACATAAGAAATAGGCTGCAGGCACCAAATGGTTAAGACAAGAACATGTGAACTTCCCAAAAGTGGTATTTTCAGTATTGCCACTCAGAATCCAGCTTTGCCATTGAAGAATATTTTAAATTACAATTAATTTGCATATAAATATGACATTCCTATCTGCTCCCAATGAAAATTATAAATTGTTAAATGTAATAAGGTAACCCAAAGTTATCCTTTGGGGGTGAGCCTTGCAGTAGTAAAAATAAATTTATTACGTTTTCACTACCAAGTCATGTAATAATTGAAAGTGCATGCCCAACTTTTTAAATACACCACACTCTGTCCTATAAGCTGTGTAGGGTCTACCCTAAGGGTGTTTTATGTGTATTAAAAATAAATGTTTAGGTCAGGCTAAAGATTTATTTTGCCAGGTCAAATTGGCAGTTAAAAACTGCACACAGGCTGCAATAGCATCTGAGAGCACGTTTTAAGGGCTATTGAAGTGGGTGGCTCAATAAGTGCTGCCCTGGGTACATGTTGTATCACTTCTACTAGTGATTTATAACCAAACTAAATGCATCAATCAGATGTAGGCCAATTTTACCATGTTATTTATGTTGTCACAACTCAGCACTAATAAGCTGTTACAGTTGGGAAATCTTGTCATTTCATTAGTACAGGTGACTATAGACATCCCAACTTTGACTCTAGAGTGAAGTGAATGGACTGAAAGTAGGGAAATGCTTTTCAACAGGGACTGCAAGTTCACATGTATTACTTTAGGAATACAATATCCCCCACTGTATGTAATAGGAATGTTGAAAGCCACCTCACTTGTACTTCATCTTCATTCCTCTATTTTGTCATGGAACTACTTGTTGACTTGTTTTGCTGTTAGACCTGGCAGCCTTGGGGTGGTGTCCCCTAACTTTTTGCTTCTACTTCCCAGGTTGTTGCTGTGCGCTGGGCTTTTTGCTGTTTTTGTTACTCTGGGCACTTTCCCACTGCTGACCAGTGCTAAAGTGCAAGTGCTCCCTACGTGAAATTGTATGTGTGATTAGCTTTTCCATGATTGGCATATTTGATTTACTAGTAAGTCACTAATATTGTGCACTAGCAGTGCCTAGGGCCTGTACATAAAATGCTGCTAGTGGGCCTGCAGCACTGATTGTTCCACTCACCTGAGTAGCCCTGTAAACATGGCTCAGACTTGTCACTGCAGTGTATGTTTGTGCAGTTTTAAACTACCAGTTTGACCTGGCAGGTGTACCCTCTTGCCAGGCCCGCACCTTCCTTTTTTATACCTGTAGGGCACCCCTAAGGTAGGCCCGATGTAGCCCTATGAGCAAGGTGCAGTGTATGTGAAAGGTGGGACATGTACTGATGTATTTTACATGTCCTAACAGTAAAATAGTGCCAAATCCGGGTTTCAATGTTGCATGGCCTCTCCCTCTCATAAGTTAACATGGGGGCTCCCTTTAAATATCTCTTAAATGCAGCTTCCTTTTGAGAGCTGATAGAGATATGGAGTTTGGAGTCTCTGTACTCACAATGTAATAATACATCTTGTGGTAAAGTTGGTTTTAGATTGTTAGTTTGAAAAGCCACTTTCAGAAAGTACACATGTTCTTGGTTGAACCATTCTGTGACTCTACTTGTTTGTGGATTCCCTGTTTGAGTCAGACTGACAGTTGGGCTATTTGTGAATCTCCTCTAGGGAGCTGGGGTGTGTAGGAGGCTGGCCTGGCTTGTAGTGGGTACCAAAGGTACTTACACCTTGTGACAGGTCCAGTTATCCCTTATTAGTGTATAAGAGGTGTTTCTAGCAGCTTAGACTGATTGAAGGTAGCTATTGCAAAGCAGCTTAGGCTGAACTAGGAGACATGCAAAGCTCCTACTATACCACTTATATTATATGCACAACATCATAAGAAAACACAATACACAGAGATACTTATGACAATATGCCAAAAGTGTCTCAGTGAGTACACTCAGTAAGAAGGTAAGTAATATACACAAGTTATATGTACGCAAACCAAAATTAGGTAAGTAAGTGCAAAAAAAGTAATGCAAACAGTGTAGAATTACAATAGGTTGCAATAAGCAAGCATAGGTATAGGGGCAACACAAACCATATACTCCAAAAGTGGAATGCGAACCACGAATGGACCCCAAACCTATGTGAGCTTGTAGAGGGTCGCTGGGACTGTAAGAAAACAGTGAGGGTTAGAAAAATACCCCACACCAAGACCCTGAACAATAGGAGTAAGGTACACCTACTACCCCCAGAGAGCACAGAAGTCGTGATAGGGGGATTCTGCAGGAAGAACAAACCCCAGCAGTGCACTGACAATGGATTTCCAGACCTGAGTACCTGTAAGACAAGGGGACCAATTCCAATAGTCCCGACAGTGTCCAGGGGGGCAGGAACCCAGGAAAACCCGGATGAAGGTGCAAGGAAGCTGCCTCCGGTTGGAAGAAGCTTGGAGTTCTGCAAGACAGAAGAGGACTAGGAACTTCTCCTTTGGAAGACGGATGTCCCACATCGCGATGAAGCTTGCAGAGGTGTTCCCACACAGAAAGACCGCAAACAAGCCTTGCTAGCTGCAAGGGTCGCGGCAGACGTTTTTGGGTGCTGCTGAGGACCAGGATGTCGCATTTTGGAGAAGGAGACAGAGTGGGCACTCAGCAACTTAGAGAGCCCTCACAGAAGCAGGCAGCAACCGCAGAAGTACCCCAAAAGGCACTTAGAAGAAGAGTGAACCGGAGTCCACGCGAAGTCACAAAAGGGGGTACTTTGCAGTCTAGCGTGGGGAAGCAAGCACTTACCTCCACCAAACTTGGACTGAAGAGTCACTGAACTGTGGGAGTCACTTGGACAGAGTTGCTGTGTTCCAGGGTCCATGCTCGTCAGGATGAGAGGGGACCCAGAGGACCAGTAATGCAGTCTTTTGGTGCCTGCGTTAGCAGGGGGAACATTCCGTCGACCCACCGGAGATTTCTTTGGAGCTTCTGGTGCAGGGTGAAGGCAGGCTACCCCCAGAGAATGCACCACCTGGAAACAGTCGAGAAAGCCAGCAGGATTAGGCGCTACAATGTTGCTGGTAGTCGGCTTGCTACTTTGTTGCGGTTTTGCAGGCGTCCTGGAGTAGTCAGCGGTCGATTCTTGGTAGAAGGTGAAGAGGGAAATGCAGAGGAACTCTGGTGAGCTCTTGCATTTGTTATCTGAAGAATTCCCCAAAGCAGAGACCCTAAATTGCTAGAAAAGGAGGTTTGGCTACCAAGTTAGGAGGATTGGCTACCAAGAGAGGTAAGAGCCTATCAGAAGGAGCTTCTGACGTCACCTGCTGGCCACTCGGAGTAGTCCAGTGTGCCCCCAACACCTCTGTTTCCAAGATGGCAGAGGTCTGGGACACACTGGAGGAGCTCTGGGCACCTCCACTGGGAGGTACTGGTCAGGGGGAGTGGTCACTCCCCTTTCCTTTGTCCAGTTTCGTGCCAGAGCAGAGCTGGGGGATCCCTGAACCGGTGTAGACTGGCTAATGCAGAGATGGGCACCATCTGTGCCCATCAAAGCATTTCCAGAGGCTGGAGGAGGCTACTCCTCCCCAGCCCTTCACTCCTATTTCCAAAGGAAGAGGGTGTAACACCCTCTCTCAGAGGAAATCCTTGGTTCTGCCTTTCTGGGCCAGGGCTGACTGGACCCCAGGAGGGCAGAAACATATATGAGGTGTTAGCAGCAGTAGAGACCCCGGAAAGGTAGTTTGGCAGTACCCGGGTTCTGTGCTAGAGACCAGGGGGATCATGGAATTGTTCCCCCAATACCAGAATGGTATTGGGGTGACAATTCCATGATCTTAGGCATGTTACAATGCCATGTTCGGAGTTACCATTGTGACGCTATACATAGGTAGTAACCTATGTATAGTGCGCGCGTGTAATGGTGTCCCCGCACTCCCAAAGCCGGGGAATTTACCCTGAACGATGTGGGGGCACCTTGGCTAGTGCCAGGGTGCCCACACACTAAGTAACTTTGCACCCAACCTTCACAAGGTGAAGGTTAGACATATAGATGACTTATAAGTTACTTATGTGCAGTGGTAAATTGCTGTGAAATAACATGGACTTTATTTCACCCAGGCTACAGTGGCAGGCCTGTGTAAGAATTGTCAGAGCTCCCTTTGGGTGGCAAAAGAAATGCTGCAGCCCATAGGGATCTCCTGGGACCCCAATATCCGGGGTACCTCAGTACCATATAGAAGGGAATTATATGGGTGTACCAGTATGCCAATGTGAATTGGAAAATTTTGTCACTAGCCTGTTAGTGACAAATTAGGAATGCAGAGCGAGAGCATAACCACAGAGCCTCAGTGAGACAGTTAGGCATCACACAGGGAACACATACAGGGCACATACTTATGAGCACTGGGGCCCTGCCTGGCAGGGTCCCAGTGACACCTAGACTAAAACAACATATATACAGTGAAATATGGGGGTAACATGCCAGGCAAGATGGTACTTTCCTACACCCCTCTCCACCAAACGAAGGACAATAAGACTAGCCATGACCTGATGAGTCTTCATTGTCTAAGTGGAAATATCTGGAGAGTCCATCTGCATTGGAGTGGGTACTCCCAGGTCTATGTTCCACTGTATAGTCCATTCCCTGCAGAGATATGGACCACATCAACAATTTAGGGTTTTCACCTTTCATTTGTTTTAGCCAAAGTAGAGGTTTGCGGTCTGTCCGAACAATAAAGTGAGTGCCAAACAGGTACGGCCTCAACTTTTTCAGTGTCCAGACTACAGCAAAGGCCTCCCTCACTATAGCAGACCAACGCTTTTCTCTAGGGGTCAACCTTCTGCTGATAAAAGCAACTGGTTGATCCTGGCCCTCAGAATTCAGTTGTGATAAGACTGCCCCTACCCCTAATTTAGAAGCATCAGATTGAACAATTAATTTCTTGGAGTAGCATGGGCTTTTTTAGGACAGGTGCAGAGCACATAGCCTGTTTGAGCTCCTCAAAAGCTTTCTGACAGCTAGCTGTCCATAATACCTTTTTAGGCATTTTCTTACTTGTGAGATCATTAAGAGGGGCTGCTATGGAGCCATAGTTTTTAATGAATCTCCTGTAATACCCTGTGAGGCCTAAAAAGGCTCTCACCTGAGTCTGAGTTGTAGGGGGAACCCAATCGATGATTGTCTGGATTTTCCCCTGTAGTGGTGCAATCTGTTCTCCACCTACCAGGTGTCCCAGATAAACCACATTACCCTTCCCTATCTGGCACTTTGAGGCCTTGATAGTGAGGCCTGCCTTTTGCAGGGCCTCCAAAACTTTTCAAAGGTGGACCCGGTGCTCATCCCAGGTGGAGCTAAAAACAGCAATATCATCAAGATATGCTGCACTGAAAGCCTCCAACCCTTGCAGGACTGTGTTCACCAACCTCTGAAAAGTGGCAGGTGCATTTTACAAACCAAAGGGCATCACTGTGAATTGGTCTTGCCCTTCTATAGTTGAAAATGCAGTCTTAGGTTTAGCATCTTCTGCCAATTTGATCTACCAATACCCTGCAGTCAAATCAAAAGTGCTAAGATACTTGGCAGATGCCAGTGTATCAATGAGCTCATCTTCCCTGGGTATAGGGTGAGCATCAGTTTGTCTTACCTGCTTGAGACCTCTGTAGTCTACACAAAACCTCATGTCCCTCTTTCCATCTTTGGTGTGAGGTTTTGGTACAAGCACCACAGGGCTAGCCCATGGGCTTTTAGAAGGCTCAATCCCTCCCAGATCCAAAATGTTTTGCACCTCTTGTTTAATGCAGTCCCTGACATGGTCAGGCTGCCTATAAATCTTACTTTTGACAGGCAAGCTCTCTTCAGTATCAATTGTGTGTTCACACCAGGATGTTGTACCTGGCACAATTGAAAAGTGGTCATAAAATTGTCCAAGGAGACTGATGCAGTTGTCTTTCTGTTCTGCAGTCAGACAATCTGCCAAAACTACTCCCTCCACTAAAGCATCTGTTTCAGTGGTGGAAAAGAGATCAGGGAGAGGGTCACTTTATTCTTCCTGTCCCTCATCTGTTGCCATGAGCAGGGTGAGATCAGCCCTGTCATAGTAGGGTTTTAGGCGGTTGACATTAATCACCCTAAGGGGACTCCTGGCAGTGCCAGGTCTACCAAATAGGTAACCTCACCCTTTTTCTCAACAATTAGATGGGGTCCACTCCATTTGCCCTAGAGGGCTCTTGGGGCCACAGGCTCCAATACCCACACCTTCTGTCCTGGTTGGTACTGGATCAGAACAGCCTTCTGATCATGCCTTTGCTTTTGCAGCTCCTGGCTGGCCTGAAGGTTTTTACTGGCCTTTTTCATGTACTCAGCCATTCTGGATCTTAGGCCAAGTACATAATCCACTATGTCCTGTTTTGGCGCTTTTAAAGGTTGTTCCCAACCGTCCTTCACAAGAGTGAGTGGACCTCTTACAGGGTGTCCAAAGAGGAGTTCAAAGAGGCTGAAGCCCACTCCTTTCTGGGGTACCTCCCTGTAAGCAAAAAGGAGGCAAGGTAAAAGGACATCCCATCTCCTCCTGAGTTTTTCAGGGAGTCCCATTATCATACCTTTGAGAGTTGTATTAAACCTCTCTACCAGTCTATTAGTCTGTGGATGGTAAGGAGTGGTAAACATGTAGGTAACACCGCACTCCTTCCACATTGCTTTCAAGTATGCAGACATGAAGTTGCTACCCCTGTCTGATACCACCTCTTTAGGAAAACCCACCCTGGAAAAGATTCCCAGGAAGGCTTTTGCCACTGCAGGAGCTGTAGTGGCCCTTAGAGGAATTGCTTCAGGATATCTTGTGGCATGGTCCACAACCACAAAGATAAACCTATAGCCAACTATGTCAACCCCTACCCTTTCAAAGGGCACACCCAACCACTGGGACTGGGATTAGAGGGGCCTTTGGAGGGGCACCAGTCTTGCCACTGGCTTGGCAGGTCACACAAGACTTGCAAAAATCTTTAGTGTCCTCTGACATCCTAGGCCAGTGAAACAAGGGGTCAAGTCTTTCCCATGTTTTGATCTTGTCCAAATGCCCAGCCAAAGGAATGTCATGTGCAAGAGTTAGGAAGAACTCTCTGTACTGCAGAGGAATGACCAGTCTCCTGGCTGCTCCAGGTTTTGTGTCCCTTGCCTCTGTGTACAAGAGGTTGTCCTCCAAGTAAACTCTATGGCTGTCACTGACATCCCCATTTTGCTGTTTGACAGCTTGCTGTCTGAGACCCTCTAATGTGGGACAGGTTTGCTGTGCCACACTCAGCTCTTCCCTTGCAGGCCCCCCTCCACCCGACAGCTCAGCAGTGTCTGCTGCCAGCTCATCTGGTGAAGGTTCTGCACAGGGAGGACATTTTCCTTCCTCAGAAGGAGAATCATCTGTGGAGAGAGGGATAGTGGGTAGGGATTTACCCTTGCTACCCCTAGCTTTAGGGAGCACTTAGTCCATTGTTCCAGGATCCAAGTTACCCTGTCCTTTTTGCTTTTTGGCCTGAGCCCTGGTTAAAGCAAAAATATGCCCAGGAATGCATGAGCCTGCAACTCCACTTCTGCCCAAGTTGATGTCTCTAAATCATTTCCTAGTAGAAAGTCTACAGGGAAATCTGAGGCAACCACAACTTTCTTTGGACCAGTAAACCCCCCCCAGTTGAGATTCACAACAGCCATGGGGTGGCTAAGAGTCTTGTTATGAGCGTCTGTCGCTTAGCACTGCTGACCAAGTAGGTGTTGTTCAGGGTGGACCAGTTTCTCTATCACCATAGTTATACTGGCTCCTGTGTCCCTGTAGGCCTGAACCTCAACACCATTTATTAGGGGAAGTTGCTTGTACTTATCCATATTAAGGGGACAAGCAACCAAGGTGGCCAAATCAATGGCACCTTCAGAGACTAAAACAGCCTCTGTTGTCTCTCTAACAAGACCAACCCCAACTACATTGCCAATAGTGAGCCCAGCTACACCCTTGGATTGGCTATTAGTAGGTTTCCCACCACCACTGCTGTTACTAGGGGCACTAGAATTTGCAGCAGGGGTTGTGGTAGTGGGAGGTTTGGTGTTTTTCTTTGGACAACTGGAATCAGTTGCCCAATGGCCTTTGACTTTATACAAATAACACCAAGGCTTTTTAGGTTGATTATTGGAAGAGGATTTGGACCCACCACCCCCACCAGAGGATTTTTGTGGGCCTGATGAAGACTCAGTATTTTTACCTTTGTCCCCACCCTTGTCAGAAGACTTACCATCCTTCTTCTTGCCATCCTTGTCACCCCCTGTATGAACTTTTCTGTTCACCCTTGTTCTAACCCACTTGTCTGCCTTCATTCCCAATTCTTGGGGAGAGGTCAGATCCAAGACCATTAGGTATTGGTGCAACAAGTCAGACACATAGTTATTCAGGATATGCTCTCTCAGAATAAGATTATACAGGCTTTCATAGTCAGATACCTTACTGCCATGTAACCACCCTTCCAAGGCCTTCACTGAACAGTCTACAAAATCTGTCCAGTCTTGAGAGGACTCTTTTCTGGTGTCTCTGAACTTAATCCTGTATTGCTCAGTGGTTCAGCCAAATCCATCCAAGAGTGCATCCTTGAATACTGTGTAGTTGTTAGCTTCACTTACTCTAACAATAGGGAGCCTATCCCTACCCTTTCCAGTGAAAGATAGCCACAAAATAGCAGCCAACTGCCTCTGAGGGACCAACTGTACCATACAGGCCCTCTCAAGAGCAGCAAACCACTTGTTGATGTCATCCCCCTCCTTGTAAGGGGGGACTATCTTGTGCAGATTCCTGGAATCATGCTTTCTAAAAGGATTACTCTTAGGAATACTGCTGCTGCCCCCATGGGGTCCTAACCCCATCCTCTGTCTCGCCTTCTCAATGGCTAGGGATTCCCTATCTAAGGCCAGCTGTTGCTGTTTAGGCTTCAGTCCGGTCTTTTCAACACTCAACCTTTTGAGTTCCCTTTCTAACAAGTTATCCTCAGGGTGGGTGGGTTGGGAATGCTTTGACACAGATGACAAATTGGAAACTTCAGAGGGGGATCTGTCCCTATCTGTCTGGACCCTGGTAACTTGGCCTCTAGGAATAAAGGATGCCCTACTGTGATGGGACCCTCCATTACTACCAACATTACTAGGTGTTCTGCTAGGGGGCAGACCCTGTACAGAACCCTCCCCACCCTTCTCAGGGAACTCTCCTGAAACAGACTGGGAAGTTTCTACATGTTTTAACCTCTCATTTGATGGGCCAGCTTGGGTCTCATCATCTACAATAAGCATGTTGAACAGAAACTCTTTTGTAGGGTTCTTTCCTATAACTAAACCTCTATCTAAGCAGAGACTCCTTAAGCTCTTGTAATTCAAACTGTCATAAGTAGCATTGACAGTTTTGAGAGCTGAATCTACCACAGACATGATAGCAAAAGATTTAGAGATAGTGAGAAAAAAGAAAACGTTTCAGAACTTTTTAAAGCACAGAGAAAAAAACGTTTTCTATTTTTTAGAAAACTTTTAGAAGTTTTAAGAAACTTTCAGAACTTTGTAAAAAGTTTTAAAGAAGAAAAGCAAACTTTTTTGGTTAAGTGTACATACACTGAACTGTTTGGTATATGATTCTCTTATGAAAAGTACAAAACTGACAAAGTGGTAAGTAGTTACAAGTACTTATCCCACTGCTGCACAACTAATGTACGAGGCTGGCCTGGCTTGTAGTGGGTACCAAAGAGCCTGCATATCCTGATGAGCCATCTCGGCTGGAGTAGAGGGAGGTTTGGTCACTTATACCTGAATGGTCTGTGCCTGTTCTCACACAATGTAGTCTCCAACCCCCTCATGTGTGTCTGTGGTCTGGCCCTGGGCAAGGCAGAATCCTGTAAAAAAAAGAGACTTTCCTTTGAAGTTTGGCAACTTCAAATGCAGAAAGGGGTATAAGTAGTGGCCCCGGAACCCCAAACTTTAGATTTCTTCATGATTTGCTTCTGGAGCCAAGAGGAACCTCTGCCAAGGAGAAGAGATGAAGAGCTGAGGAGAAGTGTCCCCTGCCAAGTGGTGCCTAATCGAGTCCCAGGGCCCTCGAAAGGAGAAGCTGGTGGAAAATCAAGAAGATCCAAGGAAACCAAATTCGGAGGACTCCAGACTGATGCCCCTGCCACATCTTGTGATGCCTCATGCAACCAAAGTCGTGGTCCTCGCTGGAGTGCGACGACCCCGCAGGCCCAATGTCGCTGCAGCCTCACCGAAGTCCACGACTCCATTGAAGTTGCTGCACCACTTTGTGCCTGCCGGATATCGACTCCGCTGGAAGTGCGCAGATCCAACGCTTCACACTGATGCCAGCTCACCTCCATCGCTCCACAGCAAGGACCCAATGCCTCTTTGTGACACCTCCACTATTTTGTTCTACAGCACCAAAACGGAATCCACCTCAGAACCTTGTCTCTGTGCACCAGCTTGTTTCCTCATTTTCACAAGGCACTGTACCTAGCATGTGTGTGAATCTCTGACCGGCGCCATTGACATTGGATTGTTGGGAACAACTCTGTTACAATGCCGTGATATCACCTAATCGAAGAATTTGTGTTTCAAAGCGCAAATATTGAAGTTTAATCTTTAAACATTAATAACTTTGCCTGTGTATGTTGGATGTTTGTTATTTTGGTCTTGTTTTGCTCCAATAAATATTGCCTATTTGTCTAACCTGGTGTTGAGTCATTTTGTAGCATTTGTACTGTATTACTGCTTGCGTTGGTACAAATACTTTGCACATTGTCTCTGGGTTTAACCTTTTAGCTCGTCCAAAGCTACCAAGGGAGAGAGTGAGGGTTAACCGGTGTGTTTCTCCTTTGATCTGACTAGAGTGAGGGTCCTTGCTTGGACAGGGGGCAACCTGATTGCCAACCAAAGACAAATACACATAATATGCATTATCAAATAAATGTTTTCCATTGTTATTGCCATCACTTACCAGCCACCAACTCAAATATCTTCTTTCAATCTGCATGCACCTAATTTACATAGCCCTACATATCGTTGACCATCTGATATGCATAGCATTTCTCAGAGAAATTAGGGGCATATTTATACCCTGTTTGCGCTGAATTAGCGTAATTTTGTTTTACGCTAATTCAGCGCAACCCTAACTCCATATTTATACTTTGGCACTAGACCTGTCTAGCGGCAAAGATATGGAGGTAACATCATTTTCTGGACGTGAAAACCTGCCTTGCGTCAATGAGATGCAAGGTAGGCATTCCCGTCAGAAAATGACAATATGGCCTTAATGCCATATTTATCTCCCTGTGCTAAATTCAAGCAAGGGGGCCTTAAATGATAGTGCTAAGCTTGCTTAGTGCCATTTTTAACGCCTGGGTATGGGCAGGCGTTAGGGGACCTGTGGGCTTTTTCCAAGGTCAGAGATCATGGAAAGAGACAACAGGGGCCATTCCCTGGCCCCAGGGACACCCCCACCCACACCAGAGGGACATCATAGGATGGGGGACCTGATCCAAGTAAGTCTCAGTAAGTATACCTTTTCTTTTTTTCCACTCAGGCCTTAAATTGGGGCCCCCTGAATGGCTCTGGCCCCAGTGGCAATGCCCAGGGGACAATTGTCCCTTGGGCATGGCCATTGGGGTGGTGGGCATGGTTCCTGTCTTTACTAAGACAGGAGCCATGTCCATGGGGGTTGTGCACCAGGAAATGGCGTTACACTGCTAAGAGACATTAAACGGTGTAGAGACATAATTTGGCGCACAAGCTCTGGTTTCCCCTATGGCTCCCCCATCCGGTTAGCGTCCTTTACAAGGACGCTAACAGGGCATTAGCGCCGGCTAGCGCCATTCCATAAATATGGTGCCTGGCCGGCGTCCAGTAATGGCGCTAGCCCACGCTATACTTTCACACGCAAGACTGCGCTAACGCAGTTTTGTGTATAAAAGAATAAATATGGCCCACAGTTTGTTGAATAAATAAATATAAGTTATATACCTAGCCAACTAAGAGGTATTTTAAAACTGAAGACATGAATGGCTGGATTATACTCTGAATGCAAAAAAGAACAAGTGAAAGACGGAATGCTAAACAATGTAAAACATTCACCCCCAGTACAGAGATCTGGGCCTAAATCCATCGTTTTTTTGCTGCCCATGTCATTTCAGTTTGGACCCAACCATATGCAAATCAGTCTTGACCCTGTTCCCCATGGGAACATTCCAGCCCGAACTGCTAGGCGAGGTCTTCCCTGGACTGGAAACAAGCATCCTTGGACCGGTTTCGGGGTTTTACCCCTCATCAGCCAGGCTAGCTTGATTCCAGTGGCATGGGAAGCACAGGACCCACATCTTGGCATACCCTTCCCACTTAGGGCAACAAATGCAAAAAAGAACAAGTGATGGACGGAATGCTGAACAATGTCAAACATTCACCCCCAGTACAGAGATCTGGGCCTAAATCCATAATTTTTTTGCTGCCCATGCTATTCCAGTCTTGACCCTGTTCCCCATGGGAACAGTCCAGCCCGAACTGCCAGGCCAGGTCTTCCCTGGACTGAAAACAAGCATCCTGGGACCGGTTTCGGGGTTTTATCTCTCATCAGCCAGGCTAGCTTGATTCCAGTGGCATAGGAAGCACCGGACCCACGTCTGGGCATACCTTTCCCACTTAGGGCGACAAATGTAAAAAAAAGAACAAGTGATGGACGGAATGCTGAACAATGTCAAACATTCACCCCCAGTACAGAGATCTGGGCCTAAATCCATCGTTTTTTTTTGCTGCCCATGCCATTCCAGTTTGGACCCAGCCATATGCAAATCAGTCTTGACCCTGTTCCCCATGGGAACAGTCCAGCCCGAACTGCCAGGCCAGGTCTTCCCTGGACTAGAAACAAGCATCCTGGGACCGGTTTTGGGGTTTCACCCCTCATCAGCCAGGCTAGTTTGATTCCAGTGGCATGGGAAGCACGAGACCCACGTCTGGGCATGGGGTGGCATGATGAGCAAAAGAAGGATTAAACCCAGATCTGTGGCAGGGGGTGAGTGTTTGCATTATCAGCACTTTGTCCATCATTCTTTTGTGTTGCTCGATTACACGCTGTGCACAAGCATTCATTCGCATTATTTTGCCTGGGCCTAAACTATATAAACTATACAAAACTTTTGGGTTTCTTGTAAGCTTTTGTTGACCTCTTCATATACCAGCTTCTTTAAAAAACGTCATAATTAATGAAATAAAGTATTTTCAGGACAAAGAAGGAACAGTTCATTCCACACTGTTGAAATAACATTGAGAGATCAACTGTGTTTGGCAAATTCTTAGAAATAATCTGGCAATACACCCATCAGGTTAACCAGAGACCATTCGCTCTAGGAAACGCCCCCTGTCCCCGAAACTTGTAACTTTCTGAAAGGGTAACCAGTGTCCAAATGGGAGAGGAAGAGAAAGCTGAGTTACTAAGGAACTCCAAACCAGAACATTGATTAAACATCCAAATGTCCTGATAATTGCCCGCAAAAAATATTTAAACTTGAAGATGTAATCTCATTCCCACATCCATCAAATTAATTTTAACTACGGGAATAAACAGACGAAAATTAACCAGATAACTTTTGCAAGGTGCCCACAGCTCTGAAATTAGAAACCATCTTGCAGATTATGTTTATTATGAAGCAAAACCCATTAAATGGTGTCCTTCCCAGGGCATTGATTGCAAAATAAAATTACATTCATTACGACATTTTGGAACAACTTCATTCTCTAACATATGTTGCATAGTCAGCGGTCCTTGTATTTTGGAGAAATTCATGCTGGCCCAATGGAGGATTGATGAAGAGATAGTATGGAGGAGACGAGGCATGGTAGCAGAATGTGAGATATACTATGGGTTCCAGACTGAGGGAGTCTGAACGCAAGTACAACATGAAGTCAAAGGCTGTGAAGGGGAGTATGTCAAGTGTTTGACATAGTTTGATTGGGTTCCCATTATCACCTGCACCTACCCTCCACTGCTCATAGATTGGTTTCTATGTCCAAATGATGATTGCTGTTTATGTTCATCTGTTTAATACTGTGCCCTATTGGTCAATATACTCATATATTCGTATAATAATAGCTAGTGTTTTGTACAAAAGTAGTTTCATTGTATGTGTAACATCGTAAGGGTTAATTTTGTTGAATTATATGCGTATCATGAGTAAATTCTCATGACACAGACTTTTTTTCTTGGTGGACGCGAGAATCACTATTAAACGGTGTTTTCAGCCCTCTGAAGGAAAGATGAATATTTTGGACTTCCCTTATTTCTCCACCAAGGCTCTTGACCAAGCGCTTACTGAATTCTCATGAATAGAATTTCACATAGCAGGCTCCAGACTGTCTGCCTTCAGCTTTGTGGTATGTGGCAAATGCAGCGTACCCCTCACAATGGCAGATCTGGGCACAGTAAGAAGGGAATTCATATATTATGTTACATGCGGCCTGCTTTTACATTATTTATTCTTCAATCATTTATAATTACCAGGTTTCTACTAATATCTACTGTAATACTTTTGCATATTGTCAACACCACAAAGGTTTCATTAAAAATTTATAAAATGCTTTTCTAAATTTCTTCTGAATGCTCACAAGAAGAAAGTGTTAAGGGAACGGCCCCAAAAATGTCCATGTTATGTTCCTAAAATGAACACCCTCTGAGTACGCTCACTGAAGCTTCGTGGGACGCAAGCTATCCGTTTTCTCTGCTTTGAAAGGTAGGTTAATATACTTGCATTTCCTTAGGGCCACGTGAAACCTTCCTAGTGTGGGCAGGATATGCCCGGTCGTCTAACAAGGCACCTGAAGGATACGACCTGTGCTGGATATTCATGTTGGAACCAGGAAGCAGACTTGGCATTGGAGCAGGAACTGCTGCGAGACCACCTATTATAGACTACATGCAGGAGATCATTTTGAAACAGGCCTACAGCGATCAATTTTTTTGTTGGTGATGGACATTATTTCTAAAGGAGCAGGGGTCCCTCGAATGTAATGAATAAAGAGAGGTGAATATAGAAATACAATGAGATCTATATTTGATATTCAATTGAACTCGTCCAAGCGTTTATTGAATCAAAATATAAAAACATTGCAGTGGGTATGAAACCACAGGACGTCAACAAAAAATGCAAACTCAGGCATAAACAAGTGACTACAACCACAGAAGTGGTAAAGTCACTCACATTGAGTACCCATGCTTATAAACAAAAAACAATAATTGCGACAGTTCAAGCCAAGGTACTGTAGTCGATGACGTTTTGATCCCCTAAATGAATATCGGGATCATCATCAGCACACATGGATTTATACCTGAAATATAAGTGGGGTTACTGTATGTGTAACCAAAAGCCAGAACAATAAGAGGAAAAGAAAAAGAAAGGGGAAAAAACAAGGAAAAGTAAAAAAAAGCATTAGATAAAATATTATATCAAAAGGAATCAAGTTAAGCATACACACCATGCATAAGAGGTGTATAAGTGTCTCCAGGCATAATATGCGACCCTGAAGATATGGTAATCATATGAAAATATACAATTACAAACTATGTGTCAGCGGCGCAAAGGCGAGAACATGAGGAAGCACCCGGTGAAATAAAGAAAGGAATCATGCAAACAATGGGAATCAAATCAAAGACCAAAAGCCATAGAACACCTGTCCTACACATGTTGTAATCCATCAATTCAAATCTCATATCATAGAAAAAATGCAATAGGGGAAAATAAGCATACTCAGCAGGGCACCACAGTGGTCCTACATGCAGTCAAAATATGCAGAATTGGGCTTGGAACAAAAAAATAATTTGTTCAAGCCAGGCTTCATTCAAGCCATACTGAAAGGAAAGAGTTAGCAAGTGAGGATAAAATAGGAGCCATGTCAGAAAGATTCCATGAGCCCGTGAATGAAGGACTAAAAATAGAGGTATGAGCATGCATGCTGAGAGATGTAGATGCGGCGGCCATGATTGTGGGACAGTGACAAAGGAATCAGTATAAGGACAAGGGGCCATCTCAGAATAGTGCAGTTTAGCCTTCAAGAAATGACACACATAAGTAAGGGAGAAAATAGAGGCCAGTAATGAAAGATTCCATGTGTCTGAAAGCCCTTGAAGGAAGGACTAAAAATAAAGGTGTGAGCATGCGTGCCGAGAGATGACGTGGTGGACATTTTGGCAGGACAGTGCTGTAGGAATAAAATATTTTCAAGCTTACGCATCAATAAGTTTTGTTTCTATTGAGGACACAGAGGAGAGGATTATGCTTCTTTTTCTTTACTTAAATAAAAAGCATCAAATCAGAAACAATAAACTTTAAACTACATATCCCATGACCCTTTGTCTCTTCCAATCATAGGCGTCAAGTCCCCTATAAATATCAACCACTTTGAAGTCCTTCCTCTTTCTTTGCATCTGCAAGCCAAGCTCCAACCCAACTGCAAATGAATTAACTGGAACTGAAAAACCCTTACAATGAACCTCATGAACATCAGCTCCCCATGCAAACATGCAGATGAACATCTTGAACTGAGTAAGATCCTCAGGTCGTCTTTGTTTCTGAACATGGAACGAAAAAACAGTTAGTAACATCCTACCTACTGACATATATCACTCTAAAAAGGGCGGGAAAGAAACATGGATACAGTCACATCCACTGTCATGTAACCTATGTAACCCGATAAGAGACATGTTACATAATCTATATATATCCTGAATATGTTCTGTACTGGGTGGGATAATCCTCACCTCCGTGTCCTTAACAGAATCCAAAATTCTTGACGCAAAAGCTTGAAGATGTTTAATTCTATGTCAGGACCAGAGGCTTTGGATTATGCTAGTTTAAAGTTGATTCACAACTACAGAAGCCACATCCCCAATAGGTTTATGTTAAAACACTTTAAATGTTGAATAAGAAGACCAATCTGCCACAGCCATAATATCTTCCAGACAAGAACCCACAGAAAAAGTTTTAGAAGCCATTGTGCCCCTGTGAGAAACTGGGGCTGATTGCAGAGGCCCCCTAACTTTTTGCCCCCATTTTCCACTTTATGCTGGTGTTTTCCTGACTCTGATGGTGCCCTGGGTACTGCTAACCAGTCCCAGGGCCTGTGCTCTGTGTAAAATGGATATGCAAATTAGGCTAATTATAATTGGCTAAGTTAACCTACCTATAAGTCCCTAGTATATGGTAGGGCATGTAGGTTTAGGGACCACAGCATAGGTGGTGCACACCTAGGTGCATTGCTGAGGTGCCCAGTGTCATTTTAAAAGCAAGCCTGCCTTGCTGGCTGCTTTTAAATTAAAGTTATATGCAAATTCGACTTTGGAATTAAAGGTACTTCCAAAGTCTTAAACTACCTTATTTTTACATATAAGTCACCCCTAAGGTGTGCCCTATGTGCCCCTAGGGCTGGGTGCCATGTAACTATAAGCAGGGACTTTATAAAAATAGATTTATAAGCCCTGGTGAGGTAAAAACAGCCAAATTCGTTTTTCCCTCATTGAAGTAAATGGCCTTCATAGGCTAGAATGGGCAGACTTTATTTTAAATTTTAAAGTCTCCTTAAATGTTACATACCAAGAATTTGGTATCAAATTGATTGTTATAATAAATCCCACAACTTCCAGTTGTAGGATTTAATATAACTAGTGCAGGTAAAAAGTTTAGACTTTACCTAAAAAGTTGCCAATTTCAGCTCTGCATTGTTTTTGCTGCTGTGCTCTGATTGGCCAGCCTGCAGCAGCTTCTGCCAGGCTACTTTAATGAGGTGTGAAGTGGCCTGACTTCACACAAAGGAATGTGCTTGGGGGAGAGAATCTCCCCTCAGCAGATGGGGAAGCAGGAAGGGGGAGGGCTGCCAAACTGGTCTTCAAAGGCAGAGAAGGACATCTGGAGCACCCAGCAACACCCCCACATCCTGCAACCCCAGACAGCTAGGTGCCCCCTTGATTAGATTAGGAGAGGGCAGGAGAGGGGTGTGTTTATGATTTTTAGCCACACCAGTGGGTGGGCTCAGCCAGATCTCTCCTCCAAAAATCAGATTCATCCATTTTGGATTTTTAGAGACTATTGCCTTCTGGGATGGATTTTTGCCACACTTCCCAGGAAGTGGTCATCACAGGGGGTCGACCCTGTCCCTGATTGGAGGACCAGGGCCCCCCTGCTTTTCACCCAGGAGCAAGGATAAAACTGGCAGACCTGCACCCACGCCTCAGATCCCCACCAAATTTCAAGAAGAAAGAACTACAAGGAGAAGAAGGACTGCCCTGCTGGACCCCTGGCCTGCACCTGGACCCTGCACTCAGAAAGACTGCACCAGCTGCACACTTGGGCTTCACCACAAGAAGGACTTTGCCTGGCTTCCACTGGTTCAAGGAGGGACTCCCTGTTTGCTACAGGTGAAAAATTGCTAACCAGAGTCCCCTGCACCAACTCCTGAAAAAGTGACCAGCTGACCACTGCCCAGTGGCCAAAAAGGAGTTTGCGCCAGGTGCACTCTGGGAGTTGAAGTCCGCACTTCCCAAGGACCATCACAGAACTTCTGGACCCTTGGGGTGAGCTGTGGACCCCAAAAGAACCTTAAAAGAACATCTGGGTGAAGCCCCAGAAGTTTGGAAAAGATTGGAGAAATTTTAGAAAAAAAGCTCCATAAAGTGACCGACTCGACGCGGAAATTCTAGCCGGCTTGCCTCAACCGCGACCCGGCCTGACTTCGTGGTTCGTCCCGGTCAAGAAAAACATCCGAAAAAAAGACTAAGTCCGAACGTAAAAAGTTGACCGGGACCTTCCAGCCATCGTATCCGAGAAGGGCTCCACGGACGTCGGATCAAGATCCAGGTTTACCCCGGTCGAAGGATTTTCATCTCGAAAAAACGACTAAGTCCGAAGGTAGAAATCACCACCGAGGAAACCGACTTCGCGTATCCGGACAAGGGCTCCAGGAGGTCGGATCCAACTGGCAGGTTCGTCCCGGTGAAGAAAAACTTCAAAATAAAGACTAAGTCAGAAGGTAACTTTTTAACCGAGGCTTCCCGCGACCTGTATCCGAGCAGGGCTCCATCGCGGTCGGCCTGAAAGTTTGACTTTGTCCCGGTCCTGGTGCAACCAGATGACCCGATTGGCGCTTTTTGTTTCTATGCGCTAGAAAATAATAATACTTTAAAAATTCATATCTCCGGTTCCCCTGAACCGATTTTAATCGTTTTTGTGTCATTTTAAAGATAAAAATATAAGCTATTTTTATAAATTGGTTTTGGATTTTTAAACTGTTTCCTGTGTTTTATTTAATTACTGTTTTGTGATATTTGAATGCTTTACACTTTGTCTCCTAAGTTAAGCCTTGACGCTCGATGCTAAGCTACCAAGGGTAGAGCTGGGATTAATTTACTGAGACCTAACTGTACTTTTGTGGAGGTTTGTGGCTTGTTGCTAGGTGTAGGTACCTACCTGCCCTACCAATAACCCATTTTCCAACAGCCCCTCACTGAGTAAGCACCAAATATGGAGAAATCAATCCCTGCTTCACTTAAAAGCCATTTAACCCACCTAGCAAAGGTAGCCGATGAGACTGGATGAAAAGGTTTCTGCAAAGATATCAACAGCTGACCTTTACAATTCATTCTAAATTCGCAAGTGCAATCCTTATGGGCTTTGATACATTTAATCATGCATAATTTCTGATGATGTGGAGAGGCAGGATAACTAATTCAAGTAGATGCGGTCTTCATATGTCTGGACAATGTACAGGACATCCCCGAAGGAGTAAATACTCTACCAGCTAAATCCAGCGCACACACGTCTGAAACACGTCTGCAAGATATCTGACATAACAGAAAAGCTGATAATAGCTTGTGAAATAGATCCACATCACTGACCAAGATTTATGAAACTTTAAAACAACATCCACATCCCAAAAAGGGGAATATCGTGGTTGTGGGGGTGTACCAACCTGATGCCCCTAAGTACCTTACATAACATAGGATGTTAACCAGCAGGCTTACCATCCAACGGAGGGTGACCCGCCGAAATAGTAGATAGAAAGTGTTAAACCTGGCATCCTTGGCATAGTCTCCCCCCTCTTTTTTGCCTCTGCTTCCCATGTTTTGACTGTGTTGTGGACTCTGTTTTGCTGTTTTTGGTACTCTGTGCACTTTACCACTGCTGACCAGTGCTAAAGAGCAAGTGCTCCTGTGTAAACTGTATATGTAATTGGCTTTTCCATGATTGGCATATTTGATTTCCTAGTAAGTCCCTAATAAAATGCACTAGAGGTGCCTTGGGCCTGTAAATCAAATGCTTCTAGTGGGCCTGCAGCACTGATTGTACCACCTATATGAGTAGCCCTGTAAACATGTCTCAGACCAGCCACTGCAGTGTCTGTGTGTGCGATCTTGCACTACCAATTGCACCTGGCAAGAGTACCCACTTGCCAGGCCCAAACCTTCCCTTTTTATACATGTAAGGCAGCCCTAAGGTAGGCCCTAGGTAGCCCTATGAGAGGGGTGCAGGGTATGTTAAGGGTGGGACATGTACTGATGTGTTTTAAATGTCTAAATAGTGAAATACTGCCAAATTTGGTTTTCACTGTTGCAAGGCCTATCTGTCTCGTAAGTTTACATGGGGGCTGCCTTTAAATAACTTTTAAGGGCAGTTTCCCTTTGGGAGCAGATTGAGCTGTGGAGTTTGGGGTCTCTGAACTCACAATTGAAAAATACATATTTTGGTAACATTGTTTTTTAAAGTTTCTGTTTTAAAATGCCACTTTTAGAAAGTGGTCATTTTCTTCCTTAAACCATTCTGTGACTCTGCCTGCTTGTATATTGCCTGTCTAGGTCAGACTCACAGTTGAGCTGTTTGTGAGTCACCACTAGACAGTGACACAAAGGGAGCTTGGGTGTAACCTGCATATCCTAATGGGCCATCTGGGCTAGGGTGGAGGGAGGAGTGATCACTTACATCTCAATGGGCTGTGCCTGCCCTTATACATTGCAGTCTCCAGCCACCTCATATGTGTCTGGGGCCAGGCCCGGGCAAGGCAGGATCTTGTGAACAACAGAGACTTTCCTTGAAGTTTGCCTACTTAAAATGCAGCAAGAGGAATAAGTAGTGGACACAACACCTCAAATTTTCAGATTACTTTTGGACTCAAAAGGAACCTCTGCCAAGGAGAAGACCTGAAGAGGTGGAGAAGGAGTACTGCCCCTTTGACTGTGCTTTGCTGGGTTGGCCTGCAGTTGCTGATTCTGCCTGAGAGAGGACAAAGACTGGGTTTTGTGGTATATTCCTGCCTGTGAAGAATCTACAAGGCTTGGACTGAGTTTGCCTCCTGTTTTGAAGTCTCAGAGCCATCAAAGACTTCATCTGCCAACACTTGGACTCTCTGCTGAGACTCCCTCCCTTCCAAGTGGTGCCCTATCCAGTTCCTGGTCCCTTGAAAAGTGAAGCTGGTAGAGCAAGGACTGAAATCCATGCACAGGAAGCTGTGTGGGGAAAATTTAGATGTACCACCTGCAACGTGGCTGTAAAAACGACACAAGACTCTCTTGCAGCTGCTGAAAATGACGAAACCCCATGCAGAGTGGTTTTCCAACACCGGGAAACCAGATTTCTCTTGCATCGTCCCAGGGCATCAAAATCATCATGAATGTGCACGGATCTGAGGTGCCCCGACTGGAAATCGACACATTGCACTCTTGCGGGAGAGAAAAACGGTGTATCGCCTACCCGAGCGCAGAAGAAACAACGCATAGCCTCACTTGTGAGTAAGGAATCAACACATCGCTGACTTTTCCGACACACGCTGGCCCATGCAGCTTTATTTTTTACGCAAACCAGGTACTTTGTGTAACAACGTTTCCATTGTTTTCTATTGAGTAAGACTCTATTATTTTGGAAATTCATAACTTTACTTGTGTATGTTGGATTTTTGTTGTTTTGGTCTTGTTTGATTTAGATAAATATTTCCTGTTATTATAAACTGGTGTGGTGTCCATTTTGTAGTGTTTTCACTATATTACTGTGTGTGTTGGTACAAATATTTTACACTTTGCTTTTGAGATAAGCCTGACTGCTTGTGCCAAGCTACCAAGGGGCTGAGCAGGAGTTATATAAGTATGTATATCCATTGCCCTGACTAGCGTGAGGGTCCCTGCTTGGACAGAGTGCAAACTGACTGCCAACCAGAGACCCCATTTCAAACAGAAAACTATTAACAGTCAGGTAAGCTAATCTTTGCCCAGCCAAGTCCGAAAGAAAATTCACAATCATGTCCGCTCCAGTGCCCATGGAATTCTCATTGTTTTAGTTACACCAACAAACCCACCGTAGCCAGGCGGCCTCATACCTTTTGTGAGTAGAGGGAGCCCAGGAATGGGACAAAAAAACATAGCATCCTGCAAAACTCCATTCACTCGCCAATGATTCCTGAAATTCTTCAATCCATGATGGACAAGAGCCCCTGATTTACCAGTGGATGTGATTGGCCCATCAGATCCAAGAGAAGACCTGGGAAAGACAGAATCTCTCACCGGAGGCACACATGCCAGTGTCAACGTCACTGGAACCGTGACAAAGTCTTCCAACACAGACTTATCAGGACCATATCTGCTCTCTGACGCCATACCTGGGCTAGTAACCTCTGTATCATTAAGAAATGAGGGAACACATACATAAGACCGGACACCCAAGACTGAAGGAAGGCATTCGAAGTTGCCGCTTGTGGATCTGGCCTCCAAGAATAAAAACATCGGAAGTTAAGTATTCAGTCAGGACGCCAAAAGGTGTATCTGAAAATGCCCCTTGGGAATTCAATTGACAAAATACTTGCTGATGCAGTTTCCAATAGCTGGAATCCCTCTGAAAGTGAGAATTCCAATCCACAATGACATTGTTCCAGCCTGACATGTACTCCACCATCACAGATATCTGATGTTGGAGGCAATGATACCAAAAGTCCTTGGCGATTTCAACAGAACACAGGACCTTGTCCCCCCAGATGGTTGATATACTATACCACCGAAATGTACATTTCTAACAGTATATACCAGTTTGTATTTCCAGGAGACAGAATGTGGATCGCAGAAGCCCCCCAGAAGTTCCAGGCAATAGATGTGGAGACAAAGTTCCTCCAGGGACCAACAACCCTCTATTTACATCTGGCCTCATCTGGCACTCCAGCCCCATCATCTGGCACCGAATTCTATTATTATCTCCTGAACTGGAGTGAATATCGCTCAGTTGTTTCAGGCATCCATATGATCCAGCCACCAATTCAGTTCCGTCCTGGCCTCTTCCGGCAGGACTATTTTCTCTGAGTAAGCAAGTCCCTGACAAATATGTAAACTTTTCAACCATTGAAGGGCCCGATAATGTAGAGGACCTGGAAATATCTCCTGGATTGACAATGCTAACAGCCCTGCCAGGCGAGCCAATATCTTCAAGGATATAGTCGGAGAGGCAAGCTCTCTCCTCAATTCCTTCTTGATCAAGATCCTTTTCTATAAGGGCCGAAGAAGTTGAGCTGTGACTCAGTCCACTTGGAAACCCAGGAACTCCAACCTCTGAGTCGGAACCAGAATGAACTTGTCCAAATTTACAACAAACTCCAGATCCTGTAGGAGCTCGACTGTCCACTAAAGATGAAGGACCACTGTGTTTCACTCTTGATCCATATCCACGATGTCATCCAGATATATTATTAGATGCACCCCTCGTTCCCGCAAGAATGGAACCACTGATCGTAATAACTTGGTGAAGCACCAAGAGGCCGAAGACAGGCCAAACGGCATGGCTGCAAACTTGTACCACTGGTGAAGCCATTGAAATTGGAGAAATCTCTAATGTAGCAGGAAGATGGGAACTGACAAATAACCGTCTTTGAGGTCCAAAGAGACCAACCAATCTCTCTCATGAAATAGGTTGTGAAGCAAGTGTACGGCCTCCATTTTGAAGTGGTGATACACGATCCATGAATTGATTTTTTTGGGATTGAGGACTAAACGGAAGCCCTTGTCCTTTTTCTGCACTAGAAGTATTGTACTGCCAAGCCCTGAAGACGCAGCATAGCGTAGGAAATCACCCTTTTTATGAACAAAGACTGAAGCTGTTCGTCTATGAAAGAGCTCTCTGTCCGGAAAAAATGGAGAGGAAGATGAGGGGAGCTCTGATGTGCAGTCGAATAAAACTCCAATCTGAATCCCAGAACCGTTTGTAATACCCAGGGGGTTTGAGTAGTCAGTTCCCACTAATGTGGAAATGCCTGAATCTTTCCCCCAACCAATGCCTCTGATGCCGGAATCACACTTACCTGTGTAAAAGGTATCAGCAGTATTATTGCCTGCTCGACATCCACCTCATTGGTTGTGTCCACGCCCTCATCTATTACAGGGAGCATAAAAAGAGGACAATCCAGAAGGGGAACCTCAGTCTTGTGGATAACCTCTGGAAGCCTGATAGGTGCCTTGGCTAGGCTCCCGGCCTCGGAAGTGTCCAGCTCTGGTAAAAAAGGCCACTGAGTAATACCCTTTTCATGAATGTTTGTGCCTTATCCAAGGCTGCAAAGGTTGACAAGTACTTCCCTAGATCTTTCACTAATTTGTCACCAAACAGAAGACCATTTGCCATAGTTCCGACTTCCATGGAGGCCAACTCCATCAATTTAGGGTCAATGCACAACTTTTGCCATTCAATAGACATAGCACAGTTTGCATTGCCCAACATACAAATACTTGTTGAGCCCATTCTAGTACATATGCTGGATCCAGTTGAGTATTTGCCTCCTTGGCCTGGGCTGCCAACTCTAAATTCTTTCTAAGAGGCCCAGAAACATCTAATAATTTGTCTTGACACCCTCTCCAGGCTCTGTCCAGATCCTTTCTAGGGTCCTTGGTGAACTTCTTTAAGAACGTCCAGCTCGGACGTGTCCACCACTTTCTTCAGCAATGATGGTCCGGGGCATTAGAAGCAAAGAATGCTGTGCACTTCACGCTCAAAACCTTTACAAAGTCTCTCCTGCACATAGAGTGTGACTTCCATACATGGAACCCATTCCGTAGACCAGGGTGAATAATATTTTCAGGTTCAAACAATAGATTTTTAGACTGCACCGTAGATTGGTCCCCCATAATATTGTGCATCTTGCGTTTAAGTTTGGAGGGGGTAATGTAACACCTCCTGGGAGACATCGGTGTTCAAGGAGTCCTGCGAAGATGTAGAGTACAGCTCTGTGACCTGGGGTTTTACTCAGACGGGGTTCCCCAAGGCTTCAAAAGCTGCTTCGTATCCATATTCATGGTCCCTGAGAACCGATGTCGCGATTTGCGACAAAGCCTTTGCCGACCTTGAAGCAGAGTTCGATGCAGTACTCCCACCTGTGGGAAATTCCCATCCTGGACAAGGATTCACCTGACTCACCCCCAAATTCTCTTCATCCAAAACGTACCAGGGGTTGCATTAATGGCCTCAAAGCTTTGATGAAAACTTGAGTCACAGATTCTTGTACTTGATTATTCAGTGCTTCCACTAGTCGCTCTTCCATGTGCTGGTCATATGGTGCCTCATTATACTCAGTATATCCTTTCTCGTCATCTGCATAGTACGCTGTGATGCCTGACAAGTTTCAAGCAGTGAGGGATGGAAGAGATTAAGGGTGACTGAACCCTGTGCAGGTAACAGACTTTTCAGAAGCACCATTAACAATTAACACTATTTTCAATATATATAAAGTCTGTTAAATCAGCAAACCCAGAGTGGAGGTAGCCACCTGGAGAAAAGCCCTTAAAATCGTTCTGTGGGGATTTTTACTCTGTGAGCCACTGTTGTGCACTTGTTGTGAATCAAGTTAAGCATACACACCATGCATAAGAGGTGTATAAGTGTCTCCAGGCATAATATGCAACCCTGAAGATATGGTAATCATATGAAAATATACAATTACAAACTATGTGTCAGCGGCGCAAAGGCGAGAACATGAGGAAGCACCCGGTGAAATAAAGAAAGGAATCATGCAAACAATGGGAATCAAATCAAAGACCAAAAGCCATAGAACACACCTGTCCTACACATGTTGTAATCCATCAATTCAAATCTCATATCATAGAAAAAATGCAATAGGTGAAAATAAGCATACTCAGCAGGGCACCACAGTGGTCCTACATGCAGTCAAAATATGCAGGATAGGGCTTGGAACAAAAAAATAATTTGTTCAAGCCAGGCTTCATTCAAGCCATACTGAAAGGAAAGAGTTAGCAAGTGAGGATAAAATAGGAGCCATGTCAGAAAGATTCCATGAGCCCGTAAATGAAGGACTAAAAATAGAGGTATGAGCATGCATGCTGAGAGATGTAGATGCGGCGGCCATGATTGTGGGACAGTGACAAAGGAATCAGTATAAGGACAAGGGGCCATCTCAGAATAGTGCAGTTTAGCCTTCAAGAAATGACACACATAAGTAAGGGAGAAAATAGAGACCAGTAATGAAAGATTCCATGTGTCTGAAAGCCCTTGAAGGAAGGACTAAAAATAAAGGTGTGAGCACGCGTGCCGAGAGATGACGTGGTGGACATTTTGGCAGGACAGTGCTGTAGGAATAAAATATTTTCAAGCTTACGCATCAATAAGTTTTGATTCTATTGAGGACACAGAGGAGAGGATTATGCTTCTTTTTCTTTACTTAAATAAAAAGCATCAAATCAGAAACAATAAACTTTAAACTACATATCCCATGACCCTTTGTCTCTTCCAATCATAGGCGTCAAGTCCCCTATAAATATCAACCACTTTGAAGTCCTTCCTCTTTCTTTGCATCTGCAAGCCAAGCTCCAACCCAACTGCAAATGAATTAACCGGAACTGAAAAACCCTTACAATGAACCTCATGAACATCAGCTCCCCATGCAAACATGCAGATGAACATCTTGAACTGAGTAAGATCCTCAGGTCGCCTTTGTTTCTGAACATGGAACGAAAAAACAGTTAGTAACACCCTACCTACTGACATATATCACTCTAAAAAGGGCGGGAAAGAAACATGGATACAGTCACATCCACTGTCATGTAACCTATGTAGCCTGATAAGAGACATGTTACATAATCTATATATATCCTGAATATGTTCTGTACTGGGTGGGATAATCCTCACCTCCGTGTCCTTAACAGAATCCAAAATTCTTGACGCAAAAGCTTGAAGATGTTTAATTCTATGTCAGGACCAGAGGCTTTGGATTATGCTAGTTTAAAGTTGATTCACAACTACAGAAGCCACATCCCCAATAGGTTTATGTTAAAACACTTTAAATGTTGAATAAGAAGACCAATCTGCCACAGCCATAATATCTTCCAGACAAGAACCCACAGAAAAAGTTTTAGAAGCCATTGTGCCCCTCACTGAGTAAGCACCAAATATGGAGAAATCAATCCCTGCTTCACTTAAAAGCCATTTAACCCACCTAGCAAAGGTAGCCGATGAGACTGGATGAAAAGGTTTCTGCAAAGATATCAACAGCTGACCTTTACAATTTATTCTAAATTTGCAAGTGCAATCCTTATGGGCTTTGATACATTTAATCATGCATAATTTCTGATGATGTGGAGAGGCAGGATAACTAATTCAAGTAGATGCGGTCTTCATATGTCTGGACAATGTACAGGAAATCCTGAAGGAGTAAATACTCTACCAGCTAAATCCAGCGCACACACATCTGAAACACGTCTGCAAGATATCTGACATAACAGAAAAGCTGATAATAGCTTGTGAAATAGATCCACATCACTGACCAAGATTTATGAAACTTTAAAACAACATCCACATCCCACAAAGGGGAATATCGTGGTTGTGGGGGTGTACCAACCTGATGCCACTAAGTACCTTACATAATATAGGATGTTAACCAGCAGGCTTACCATCCAACGGAGGGTGACCCGCCGAAATAGTAGACAGAAAGTGTTAAACCTGGCATCCTTGGCATAGTCTCCCCCCTCTTTTTTGCCTCTGCTACCCATGTTTTGACTGTGTTGTAGACTCTGTTTTGCTGTTTTTGGTACTCTATGCACTTTACCACTGCTGACTAGTGCTAAAGAGCAAGTGCTCCTGTGTAAACTGTATATGTAATTGGCTTTTCCATGATTGGCATATTTGATTTCCTAGTAAGTCCCTAATAAAATGCACTAGAGGTGCCTTGGGCCTGTAAATCAAATGCTTCTAGTGGGCCTGCAGCACTGATTGTACCACCTATATGAGTAGCCCTGTAAACATGTCTCAGACCAGCCACTGCAGTGTCTGTGTGTGCGATCTTGCACTACCAATTGCACCTGGCAAGAGTACCCACTTGCCAGGCCCAAACCTTCCCTTTTTATACATGTAAGGCAGCCCTAAGGTAGGCCCTAGGTAGCCCTATGAGAGGGGTGCAGGGTATGTTAAGGGTGGGACATGTACTGATGTGTTTTAAATGTCTAAATAGTGAAATACTGCCAAATTTGTTTTTCACTGTTGCAAGGCCTATCTGTCTCGTAAGTTTATATGGGGGCTGCCTTTAAATAACTTTTAAGGGCAGTTTCCCTTTGGGAGCAGATTGAGCTGTGGAGTTTGCGGTCTCTGAACTCACAATTGAAAAATACATATTTTGGTAACATTGTTTTTTAAAGTTTCTGTTTTAAAATGCCACTTTTAGAAAGTGGCCATTTTCTTGCTTAAACCATTCTGTGACTCTGCCTGCTTGTATATTGCCTGTCTAGGTCAGACTCACAGTTGAGCTGTTTGTGAGTCACCACTAGACAGTGTCACAAAGGGAGCTTGGGTGTAGCCTGCATATCCTGATGGGCTATCTGGGCTAGGGTGGAGGGAGGAGTGATCACTTACATCTCAATGGGCTGTGCCTGCCCTTATACATTGCAGTCTCCAGCCACCTCATATGTGTCTGGGGCCAGGCCCGGGCCAGGCAGGATCTTGTGAACAACAGAGACTTTCCTTGAAGTTTGCCTACTTAAAATGCAGCAAGAGGAATAAGTAGTGGACACAACACCTCAAATTTTCAGATTACTTTTGGACTCAAAAGGAACCTCTGCCAAGGAGAAGACCTGAAGAGGTGGAGAAGGAGTACTGACCCTTTGACTGTGCTTTGCTGGGTTGGCCTGCAGTTGCTGATTCTGCCTGAGAGAGGACAAAGACTTGGTTTTGTGGTGTATTCCTGCCTGTGAAGAATCTACAAGGCTTGGACTGAGTTTGCCTCCTGTTTTGAAGTCTCAGAGCCATCAAAGACTTCATCTGCCAACACTTGGACTCTCTGCTGAGACTCCCTCCCTTCCAAGTGGTGCCCTATCCAGTTCCTGGTCCCTTGAAAGGTGAAGCTGGTAGAGCAAGGACTGAAATCCATGCACAGGAAGCTGTGTGGGGAAAATTTAGATGCACCACCTGCAACATGGCTGTAAAAACGACACAAGACTCTCTTGCAGCTGCTGAAAATGACGAAACCCCATGCAGAGTGGTTTTCCAACACCGGGAAACCAGATTTCTCTTGCATCGTCCCAGGGCATCAAAATCATCATGAATGTGCACGGATCTGAGGTGCCCCGACTGGAAATCGACACATTGCACTCTTGCGGGAGAGAAAAACGGTGTATCACCTACCCGAGCGCAGAAGAAACAACGCATAGCCTCACTTGTGAGTAAGGAATCAACACATCGCTGACTTTTCCGACACACGCTGGCCCATGCAGCTTTATTTTTTACGCAAACCAGGTACTTTGTGTAACAACGTTTCCATTGTTTTCTATTGAGTAAGACTCTATTATTTTGGAAATTCATAACTTTACTTGTGTATGTTGGATTTTTGTTGTTTTTGTCTTGTTTGATTTAGATAAATATTTCCTGTTATTATAAACTGGTGTGGTGTCCATTTTGTAGTGTTTTCACTATATTACTGTGTGTGTTGGTACAAATATTTTACACTTTGCTTTTGAGATAAGCCTGACTGCTTGTGCCAAGCTACCAAGGGGCTGAGCAGGAGTTATATAAGTATGTATATCCATTGCCCTGACTAGCGTGAGGGTCCCTGCTTGGACAGAGTGCAAACTGACTGCCAACCAGAGACCCCATTTCAAACAGAAAACTATTAACAGTCAGGTAAGCTAATCTTTGCCCAGCCAAGTCCGAAAGAAAATTCACAATCATGTCCGCTCCAGTGCCCATGGAATTCTCATTGTTTTAGTTACACCAACAAACCCACCGTAGCCAGGCGGCCTCATACCTTTTGTGAGTAGAGGGAGCCCAGGAATGGGACAAAAAAACATAGCATCCTGCAAAACTCCATTCACTCGCCAATGATTCCTGAAATTCTTCAATCCATGATGGACAAGAGCCCCTGATTTACCAGTGGATGTGATTGGCCCATCAGATCCAAGAGAAGACCTGGGAAAGACAGAATCTCTCACCGGAGGCACACATGCCAGAGTCAACGTCACTTGGAACCGTGACTAAGTCTTCCAACACGGACTTATCAGGACCATATCTGCTCTCTGACGCCATACCTGGGCTAGTAACCTCTGTATCATTAAGAAATGAGGGAACACATACATAAGACCGGACACCCAAGACTGAAGGAAGGCATTCGAAGTTGCCGCTTGTGGATCTGGCCTCTAAGAATAAAAACATCGGAAGTTAAGTATTCAGTCAGGACGCCAAAAGGTGTATCTGAAAATGCCCCTTGGGAATTCAATTGACAAAATACTTGCTGATGCAGTTTCCAATAGCTGGAATCCCTCTGAAAGTGAGAATTCCAATCCACAATGACATTGTTCCAGCCTGACATGTACTCCACCATCACAGATATCTGATGTTGGAGGCAATGATACCAAAAGTCCTTGGCGATTTCAACAGAACACAGGACCTTGTCCCCCCAGATGGTTGATATACTATACCACCGAAATGTACATTTCTAACAGTATATACCAGTTTGTATTTCCAGGAGACAGAATGTGGATCGCAGAAGCCCCCCAGAAGTTCCAGGCAATAGATGTGGAGACAAAGTTCCTCCAGGGACCAACAACCCTCTATTTACATCTGGCCTCATCTGGCACTCCAGCCCCATCATCTGGCACCGAATTCTATTATTATCTCCTGAACTGGAGTGAATATCGCTCAGTTGTTTCAGGCATCCATATGATCCAGCCACCAATTCAGTTCCGTCCTGGCCTCTTCCGGCAGGACTATTTTCTCTGAGTAAGCAAGTCCCTGACAAATATGTAAACTTTTCAACCATTGAAGGGCCCGATAATGTAGAGGACCTGGAAATATCTCCTGGATTGACAATGCTAACAGCCCTGCCAGGCGAGCCAATATCTTCAAGGATATAGTCGGAGAGGCAAGCTCTCTCCTCAATTCCTTCTTGATCAAGATCCTTTTCTATAAGGGCAGAAGAAGTTGAGCTGTGACTCAGTCCACTTGGAAACCCAGGAACTCCAACCTCTGAGTCGGAACCAGAATGAACTTGTCCAAATTTACAACAAACTCCAGATCCTGTAGGAGCTCGACTGTCCACTAAAGATGAAGGACCACTGTGTTTCATTCTTGATCCATATCCACGATGTCATCCAGATATATTATTAGATGCACCCCTCGTTCCCGCAAGAATGGAACCACTGATCGTAATATCTTGGTGAAGCACCAAGAGGCCGAAGACAGGCCAAACGGCATGGCTGCAAACTTGTACCACTGGTGAAGCCATTGAAATTGGAGAAATCTCTAATGTAGCAGGAAGATGGGAACTGACAAATAACCGTCTTTGAGGTCCAAAGAGACCAACCAATCTCTCTCCTGAAATAGGTTGTGAAGCAAGTGTACGGCCTCCATTTTGAAGTGGTGATACACGATCCATGAATTGATTTTTTTGGGATTGAGGACTAAACGGAAGCCCTTGTCCTTTTTCTGCACTAGAAGTATTGTACTGCCAAGCCCTGAAGACGCAGCATAGCGTAGGAAATCACCCTTTTTATGAACAAAGACTGAAGCTGTTCGTCTATGAAAGAGCTCTCTGTCCGGAAAAAATGGAGAGGAAGATGAGGGGAGCTCTGATGTGCAGTCGAATAAAACTCCAATCTGAATCCCAGAACCGTTTGTAATACCCAGGGGGTTTGAGTAGTCAGTTCCCACTAATGTGGAAATCCCTGAATCTTTCCCCCAACCAATGCCTCTGATGCCGGAATCACACTTACCTGTGTAAAAGGTATCAGCAGTATTATTGCCTGCTCGACATCCACCTCATTGGTTGTGTCCGCGCCCTCATCTATGACAGGGAGCATAAAAAGAGGACAATCCAGAAGGGGAACCTCAGTCTTGTGGATAACCTCTGGAAGCCTGATAGGTGCCTTGGCTAGGCTCCCGGCCTCGGAAGTGTCCAGCTCTGGTAAAAAAGGCCACTGAGTAATACCCTTTTCATGAATGTTTGTGCCTTATCCAAGGCTGCAAAGGTTGACAAGTACTTCCCTAGATCTTTCACAAATTTGTCACCAAACAGAAGACCATTTGCCATAGTTCCGACTTCCATGGAGGCCAACTCCATCAATTTAGGGTCAATGCACAACTTTTGCCATTCAATAGACATAGCACAGTTTGCATTGCCCAACATACAAATACTTGTTGAGCCCATTCTAGTGCATATGCTGGATCCAGTTGAGTATTTGCCTCCTTGGCCTGGGCTGCCAACTCTAAATTATTTCTAAGAGGCCCAGAAACATCTAATAATTTGTCTTGACACCCTCTCCAGGCTCTGTCCAGATCCTTTCTAGGGTCCTTGGTGAACTTCTTTAAGAACGTCCAGCTCGGACGTGTCCACCACTTTCTTCAGCAATGATGGTCCGGGGCATTAGAAGCAAAGAATGCTGTGCACTTCACGCTCAAAACCTTTATAAAGTCTCTCCTGCACATAGAGTGTGACTTCCATACATGGAACCCATTCCGTAGACCAGGGTGAATAATATTTTCAGGTTCAAACAATAGATTTTTAGACTGCACCGTAGATTGGTCCCCCATAATATTGAGCATCTTGCATTTAAGTTTGGAGGGGGTAATGTAACACCTCCTGGGAGACATCGGTGTTCAAGGAGTCCTGCGAAGATGTAGAGTACAGCTCTGTGACCTGGGGTTTTACTCAGACGGGGTTCCCCAAGGCTTCAAAAGCTGCTTCGTATCCATATTCATGGTCCCTGAGAACCGATGTCGCGATTTGCGACAAAGCCTTTGCCGACCTTGAAGCAGAGTTTGATGCAGTACTCCCACCTTTGGGAAATTCCCATCCTGGACAAGGATTCACCTGACTCACCCCCAAATTCTCTTCATCCAAAACGTACCAGGGGTTGCATTAATGGCCTCATAGCTTTGATGAAAACTTGAGTCACAGATTCTTGTACTTGATTATTCAGTGCTTCCACTAGTCGCTCTTCCATGTGCTGGTCATATGGTGCCTCATTATACTCAGTATATCCTTTCTCGTCATCTGCATAGTACGCTGTGATGCCTGACAAGTTTCAAGCAGTGAGGGATGGAAGAGATTAAGGGTGACTGAACCCTGTGCAGGTAACAGACTTTTCAGAAGCACCAGTAACAATTAACACTATTTTCAATATATATAAAGTCTGTTAAATCAGCAAACCCAGAGTGGAGGTAGCCACCTGGAGAAAAGCCCTTAAAATCGTTCTGTGGGGATTTTTACTCTGTGAGCCACTGTTGTGCACTTGTTGTGAATCAAGTTAAGCATACACACCATGCATAAGAGGTGTATAAGTGTCTCCAGGCATAATATGTGACCCTGAAGATATGGTAATCATATGAAAATATACAATTACAAACTATGTGTCAGCGGCGCAAAGGCGAGAACATGAGGAAGCACCCGGTGAAATAAAGAAAGGAATCATGCAAACAATGGGAATCAAATCAAAGACCAAAAGCCATAGAACACACCTGTCCTACACATGTTGTAATCCATCAATTCAAATCTCATATCATAGAAAAAATGCAATAGGGGAAAATAAGCATACTCAGCAGGGCACCACAGTGGTCCTACATGCAGTCAAAATATGCAGGATAGGGCTTGGAACAAAAAAATAATTTGTTCAAGCCAGGCTTCATTCAAGCCATACTGAAAGGAAAGAGTTAGCAATTGAGGATAAAATAGGAGCCATGTCAGAAAGATTCCATGAGCCCGTGAATGAAGGACTAAAAATAGAGGTATGAGCATGCATGCTGAGAGATGAAGATGCGGCGGCCATGATTGTGGGACAGTGACAAAGGAATCAGTATAAGGACAAGGGGCCATCTCAGAATAGTGCAGTTTAGCCTTCAAGAAATGACACACATAAGTAAGGGAGAAAATAGAGGCCAGTAATGAAAGATTCCATGTGTCTGAAAGCGCTTGAAGGAAGGACTCAAAATAAAGGTGTGAGCATGCGTGCCGAGAGATGACGTGGTGGACATTTTGGCAGGACAGTGCTGTAGGAATAAAATATTTTCAAGCTTACGCATCAATAAGTTTTGATTCTATTGAGGACACAGAGGAGAGGATTATGCTTCTTTTTCTTTACTTAAATAAAAAGCATCAAATCAGAAACAATAAACTTTAAACTACATATCCCATGACCCTTTGTCTCTTCCAATCATAGGCGTCAAGTCCCCTATAAATATCAACCACTTTGAAGTCCTTCCTCTTTCTTTGCATCTGCAAGCCAAGCTCCAACCCAACTGCAAATGAATTAACTGGAACTGAAAAACCCTTACAATGAACCTCATGAACATCAGCTCCCCATGCAAACATGCAGATGAACATCTTGAACTGAGTAAGATCCTCAGGTCGCCTTTGTTTCTGAACATGGAACGAAAAAACAGTTAGTAACATCCTACCTACTGACATATATCACTCTAAAAAGGGCGGGAAAGAAACATGGATACAGTCACATCCACTGTCATGTAACCTATGTAACCCGATAAGAGACATGTTACATAATCTATATATATCCTGAATATGTTCTGTACTGGGTGGGATAATCCTCACCTCCGTGTCCTTAACAGAATCCAAAATTCTTGACGCAAAAGCTTGAAGATGTTTAATTCTATGTCAGGACCAGAGGCTTTGGATTATGCTAGTTTAAAGTTGATTCACAACTACAGAAGCCACATCCCCAATGGGTTTATGTTAAAACACTTTAAATGTTGAATAAGAAGACCAATCTGCCACAGCCATAATATCTTCCAGACAAGAACCCACAGAAAAAGTTTTAGAAGCCATTGTGCCCCTCACTGAGTAAGCACCAAATATGGAGAAATCAATCCCTGCTTCACTTAAAAGCCATTTAACCCACCTAGCAAAGGTAGCCGATGAGACTGGATGAAAAGGTTTCTGCAAAGATATCAACAGATGACCTTTACAATTCATTCTAAATTCGCAAGTGCAATCCTTATGGGCTTTGATACATTTAATCATGCATAATTTCTGATGATGTGGAGAGGCAGGATAACTAATTCAAGTAGATGCGGTCTTCATATGTCTGGACAATGTACAGGACATCCCCGAAGGAGTAACTACTCTACCAGCTAAATCCAGCGCACACACGTCTGAAACACGTCTGCAAGATATCTGACATAACAGAAAAGCTGATAATAGCTTGTGAAATAGATCCACATCACTGACCAAGATTTATGAAACTTTAAAACAACATCCACATCCCACAAAGGGGAATATCGTGGTTGTGGGGGTGTACCAACCTGATGCCCCTAAGTACCTTACATAACATAGGATGTTAACCAGCAGGCTTACCATCCAACGGAGGGTGACCCGCCGAAATAGTAGACAGAAAGTGTTAAACCTGGCATCCTTGGCATAGTCTCCCCCCTCTTTTTTGCCTCTGCTTCCCATGTTTTGACTGTGTTGTGGACTCTGTTTTGCTGTTTTTGGTACTCTGTGCACTTTACCACTGCTGACCAGTGCTAAAGAGCAAGTGCTCCTGTTTAAACTGTATATTTAATTGGCTTTTCCATGATTGCCATATTTGATTTCCTAGTAAGTCCCTAATAAAATGCACTAGAGGTGCCTTGGGCCTGTAAATCAAATGCTTTTAGTGGGCCTGCAGCACTGATTGTACCACCTATATGAGTAGCCCTGTAAACATGTCTCAGACCAGCCACTGCAGTGTCTGTGTGTGCGATCTTGCACTACCAATTGCACCTGGCAAGAGTACCCACTTGCCAGGCCCAAACCTTCCCTTTTTATACATGTAAGGCAGCCCTAAGGTAGGCCCTAGGTAGCCCTATGAGAGGGGTGCAGGGTATGTTAAGGGTGGGGCATGTACTGATGTGTTTTAAATGTCTAAATAGTGAAATACTGCCAAATTTGTTTTTCACTGTTGCAAGGCCTATCTGTCTCGTAAGTTTATATGGGAGCTGCCTTTAAATAACTTTTAAGGGCAGTTTCCCTTTGGGAGCAGATTGAGCTTTGGAGTTTGGGGTCTCTGAACTCACAATTGAAAAATACATATTTTGGTAACATTGTTTTTTAAAGTTTCTGTTTTAAAATGCCACTTTTAGAAAGTGGCCATTTTCTTGCTTAAACCATTCTGTGACTCTGCCTGCTTGTATATTGCCTGTCTAGGTCAGACTCACAGTTGAGCTGTTTGTTAGTCACTACTAGACAGTGACACAAAGGGAGCTTGGGTGTAGCCTGCATATCCTGATGGGCCATCTGGGCTGGGTGGAGGGAGGAGTGATCACTTACATCTCAATGGGCTGTGCCTGCCCTTATACATTGCAGTCTCCAGCCACCTCATTTTGTCTGGGGCCAGGCCCGGGCAAGGCAGGATCTTGTGAACAACAGAGACTTTCCTTGAAGTTTGCCTACTTAAAATGCAGCAAGAGGAATACGTAGTGGACACAACACCTCAAATTTTCAGATTACTTTTGGACTCAAAAGGAACCTCTGCCAAGGAGAAGACCTGAAGAGGTGGAGAAGGAGTACTGCCCCTTTGACAGTGACTGTGCTTTGCTGGGTTGGCCTGCAGTTGCTGATTCTGCCTGAGAGAGGACAAAGACTGGGTTTTGTGGTATATTCCTGCCTGTGAAGAATCTACAAGGCTTGGACTGAGTTTGCCTCCTGTTTTGAAGTCTCAGAGCCATCAAAGACTTCATCTGCCAACACTTGGACTCTCTGCTGAGACTCCCTCCCTTCCAAGTGGTGCCCTATCCAGTTCCTGGTCCCTTGAAAGGTGAAGCTGGTAGAGCAAGGACTGAAATCCATGCACAGGAAGCTGTGTGGGGAAAATTTAGATGCACCACCTGCAACGTGGCTGTAAAAACGACACAAGACTCTCTTGCAGCTGCTGAAAATGACGAAACCCCATGCAGAGTGGTTTTCCAACACCGGGAAACCAGATTTCTCTTGCATCGTCCCAGGGCATCAAAATCATCATGAATGTGCACGGATCTGAGGTGCCCCGACTGGAAATCGACACATTGCACTCTTGCGGGAGAGAAAAACGGTGTATCGCCTACCCGAGCGCAGAAGAAACAACGCATAGCCTCACTTGTGAGTAAGGAATCAACACATCGCTGACTTTTCCGACACACGCAAGCCCATGCAGCTTTATTTTTTACGCAAACCAGGTACTTTGTGTAACAACGTTTCCATTGTTTTCTATTGAGTAAGACTCTATTATTTTGGAAATTCATAACTTTACTTGTGTATGTTGGATTTTTGTTGTTTTGGTCTTGTTTGATTTAGATAAATATTTCCTGTTATTATAAACTGGTGTGGTGTCCATTTTGTAGTGTTTTCACTATATTACTGTGTGTGTTGGTACAAATATTTTACACTTTGCTTTTGAGATAAGCCTGAATGCTTGTGCCAAGCTACCAAGGGGCTGAGCAGGAGTTATATAAGTATGTATATCCATTGTCCGACTAGCGTGAGGGTCCCTGCTTGGACAGAGTGCAAACTGACTGCCAACCAGAGACCCTATTTCAAACAGAAAACTATTAACAGTCAGGTAAGCTAATCTTTGCCCAGCCAAGTCCGAAAGAAAATTCACAATCATGTCCGCTCCAGTGCCCATGGAATTCTCATTGTTTTAGTTACACCAACAAACCCACCGTAGCCAGGCGGCCTCATACCTTTTGTGAGTAGAGGGAGCCCAGGAATGGGACAAAAAAACATAGCATCCTGCAAAACTCCATTCACTCGCCAATGATTCCTGAAATTCTTCAATCCATGATGGACAAGAGCCTCTGATTTACCAGTGGATGTGATTGGCCCATCAGATCCAAGAGAAGACCTGGGAAAGACAGAATCTCTCACCGGAGGCACACATGCCAGTGCCAACGTCACTGGGAACCGTGACAAAGTCTTCCAACACAGACTTATCAGGACCATATCTGCTCTCTGACACCATACCTGGGCTAGTAACCTCTGTATCATTAAGAAATGAGGGAACACATACATAAGACCGGACACCCAAGACTGAAGGAAGGCATTCGAAGGTGCCGCTTGTGGATCTGGCCTCCAAGAATAAAAACATCGGAAGTTAAGTATTCAGTCAGGATGCCAAAAGGTGTATCTGAAAATGCCCCATGGGAATTCAATTGACAAAATACTTGCTGATGCAGTTTCCAATAGCTGGAATCCCTCTGAAAGTGAGAATTCCAATCCACAATGACATTGTTCCAGCCTGACATGTACTCCACCATCACAGATATCTGATGTTGGAGGCAATGATACCAAAAGTCGTTGGCGATTTCAACATAACACAGGACCTTGTCCCCCCAGATGGTTGATATACTATACCACCGAAATGTACATTTCTAACAGTATATACCAGTTTGTATTTCCAGGAGACAGAATGTGGATCGCAGAAGCCCCCCAGAAGTTCCAGGCAATAGATGTGGAGACAAAGTTCCTCCAGGGACCAACAACCCTCTATTTACATCTGGCCGCATCTGGCACTCCAGCCCCATCATCTGGCACCGAATTCTATTATTATCTCCTGAACTGGAGTGAATATCGCTCTGTTGTTTCAGGCATCCATATGATCCAGCCACCAATTCAGTTCCGTCCTGGCCTCTTCCGACAGGACTATTTTCTCTGAGTAAGCAAGTCCCTGACAAATATGTAAACTTTTCAACCATTGAAGGGCCCGATAATGTAGAGGACCTGGAAATATCTCCTGGATTGACAATGCTAACAGCCCTGCCAGGCGAGCCAATATCTTCAAGGATATAGTCGGAGAGGCAAGCTCTCTCCTCAATTCCTTCTTGATCAAGATCCTTTTCTATAAGGGCAGAAGAAGTTGAGCTGTGACTCAGTCCACTTTGAAACCCAGGAACTCCAACCTCTGAGTCGGAACCAGAATGAACTTGTCCAAATTTACAACAAACTCCAGATCCTGTAGGAGCTCGACTGTCCACTAAAGATGAAGGACCACTGTGTTTCATTCTTGATCCATATCCACGATGTCATCCAGATATATTATTAGATGCACCCCTCGTTCCCGCAAGAATGGAACCACTGATCGTAATAACTTGGTGAAGCACCAAGAGGCCGAAGACAGGCCAAACGGCATGGCTGCAAACTTGTACCACTGGTGAAGCCATTGAAATTGGAGAAATCTCTAATGTAGCAGGAAGATGGGAACTGACAAATAACCGTCTTTGAGGTCCAAAGAGACCAACCAATCTCTCTCCTGAAATAGGTTGTGAAGCAAGTGTACGGCCTCCATTTTGAAGTGGTGATACACGATCCATGAATTGATTTTTTTGGGACTGAGGACTAAACGGAAGCCCTTGTCCTTTTTCTGCACTAGAAGTATTGTACTGCCAAGCCCTGAAGACGCAGCATAGCGTAGGAAATCACCCTTTTTATGAACAAACACTGAAGCTGCTCGTCTGTGAAGGAGCTCTCTGTCTTTAAAAAATGGAGAGGAAGATGAGGGGAGCTCTGATGTGCAGTCGAATAAAACTCCAATCTGAATCCCAGAACCGTTTGTAATACCCAGGGGGTTTGAGTAGTCAGTTCCCACTAATGTGGAAACCCCTGAATCTTTCCCCCAACCAATGCCTCTGATGCCGGAATCACACTTACCTGCGTAAAAGGTATCAGCAGTATTATTGCCTGCTCGACATCCACCTCATTGGTTGTGTCCGCGCCCTCATCTATTACAGGGAGCATAAAAAGAGGACAATCCAGAAGGGGAACCTCAGTCTTGTGGATAACCTCTGGAAGCCTGATAGGTGCCTTGGCTAGGCTCCCGGCCTCGGAAGTGTCCAGCTCTGGTAAAAAAGGCCACTGAGTAATACCCTTTTCATGAATGTTGGTGCCTTATCCAAGGCTGCAAAGGTTGACAAGTACTTCCCTAGATCTTTCACAAATTTGTCACCAAACAGAAGACCATTTGCCATAGTTCCGACTTCCATGGAGGCCAACTCCATCAATTTAGGGTCAATGCACAACTTTTGCTATTCAATAGACATAGCACAGTTTGCATTGCCCAACATACAAATACTTGTTGAGCCCATTCTAGTACATATGCTGGATCCAGTTGAGTATTTGCCTCCTTGGCCTGGGCTGCCAACTCTAAATTCTTTCTAAGAGGCCCAGAAACATCTAATAATTTGTCTTGACACCCTCTCCAGGCTCTGTCCAGATCCTTTCTAGGGTCCTTGGTGAACTTCTTTAAGAACGTCCAGCTCGGACGTGTCCACCACTTTCTTCAGCAATGATGGTCCGGGGCATTAGAAGCAAAGAATGCTGTGCACTTCACGCTCAAAACCTTTACAAAGTCTCTCCTGCACATAGAGTGTGACTTCCATACATGGAACCCATTCCGTAGACCAGGGTGAATAATATTTTCAGGTTCAAATAATAGATTTTTAGACTGCACCGTAGATTGGTCCCCCATAATATTGTGCATCTTGCGTTTAAGTTTGAAGGGGGTAATGTAACACCTCCTGGGAGACATCGGTGTTCAAGGAGTCCTGCGAAGATGTAGAGTACAGCTCTGTGACCTGGGGTTTTACTCAGACGGGGTTCCCCAAGGCTTCAAAAGCTTCTTTGTATCCATATTCATGGTCCCTGAGAACCGATGTCGCGATTTGCGACAAAGCCTTTGCCGACCTTGAAGCAGAGTTCGATGCAGTACTCCCACCTGTGGGAAATTCCCATCCTGGACAAGGATTCACATGACTCACCCCCAAATTCTCTTCATCCAAAACGTACCAGGGGTTGCATTAATGGCCTCAAAGCTTTGATTAAAACTTGAGTCACAGATTCTTGTACTTGATTATTCAGTGCTTCCACTAGTCGCTCTTCCATGTGCTGGTCATATGGTGCCTCATTATACTCAGTATATCCTTTCTCGTCATCTGCATAGTACGCTGTGATGCCTGACAAGTTTCAAGCAGTGAGGGATGGAAGAGATTAAGGGTGACTGAACCCTGTGCAGGTAACAGACTTTTCAGAAGCACCATTAACAATTAACACTATTTTCAATATATATAAAGTCTGTTAAATCAGCAAACCCAGAGTGGAGGTAGCCACCTGGAGAAAAGCCCTTAAAATCGTTCTGTGGGGATTTTTACTCTGTGAGCCACTGTTGTGCACTTGTTGTGAATCAAGTTAAGCATACACACCATGCATAAGAGGTGTATAAGTGTCTCCAGGCATAATATGCAACCCTGAAGATATGGTAATCATATGAAAATATACAATTACAAACTATGTGTCAGCGGCGCAAAGGCGAGAACATGAGGAAGCACCCGGTGAAATAAAGAAAGGAATCATGCAAACAATGGGAATCAAATCAAAGACCAAAAGCCATAGAACACACCTGTCCTACACATGTTGTAATCCATCAATTCAAATCTCATATCATAGAAAAAATGCAATAGGTGAAAATAAGCATACTCAGCAGGGCACCACAGTGGTCCTACATGCAGTCAAAATATGCAGGATAGGGCTTGGAACAAAAAAATAATTTGTTCAAGCCAGGCTTCATTCAAGCCATACTGAAAGGAAAGAGTTAGCAAGTGAGGATAAAATAGGAGCCATGTCAGAAAGATTCCATGAGCCCGTAAATGAAGGACTAAAAATAGAGGTATGAGCATGCATGCTGAGAGATGTAGATGCGGCGGCCATGATTGTGGGACAGTGACAAAGGAATCAGTATAAGGACAAGGGGCCATCTCAGAATAGTGCAGTTTAGCCTTCAAGAAATGACACACATAAGTAAGGGAGAAAATAGAGACCAGTAATGAAAGATTCCATGTGTCTGAAAGCCCTTGAAGGAAGGACTAAAAATAAAGGTGTGAGCACGCGTGCCGAGAGATGACGTGGTGGACATTTTGGCAGGACAGTGCTGTAGGAATAAAATATTTTCAAGCTTACGCATCAATAAGTTTTGATTCTATTGAGGACACAGAGGAGAGGATTATGCTTCTTTTTCTTTACTTAAATAAAAAGCATCAAATCAGAAACAATAAACTTTAAACTACATATCCCATGACCCTTTGTCTCTTCCAATCATAGGCGTCAAGTCCCCTATAAATATCAACCACTTTGAAGTCCTTCCTCTTTCTTTGCATCTGCAAGCCAAGCTCCAACCCAACTGCAAATGAATTAACCGGAACTGAAAAACCCTTACAATGAACCTCATGAACATCAGCTCCCCATGCAAACATGCAGATGAACATCTTGAACTGAGTAAGATCCTCAGGTCGCCTTTGTTTCTGAACATGGAACGAAAAAACAGTTAGTAACACCCTACCTACTGACATATATCACTCTAAAAAGGGCGGGAAAGAAACATGGATACAGTCACATCCACTGTCATGTAACCTATGTAGCCTGATAAGAGACATGTTACATAATCTATATATATCCTGAATATGTTCTGTACTGGGTGGGATAATCCTCACCTCCGTGTCCTTAACAGAATCCAAAATTCTTGACGCAAAAGCTTGAAGATGTTTAATTCTATGTCAGGACCAGAGGCTTTGGATTATGCTAGTTTAAAGTTGATTCACAACTACAGAAGCCACATCCCCAATAGGTTTATGTTAAAACACTTTAAATGTTGAATAAGAAGACCAATCTGCCACAGCCATAATATCTTCCAGACAAGAACCCACAGAAAAAGTTTTAGAAGCCATTGTGCCCCTCACTGAGTAAGCACCAAATATGGAGAAATCAATCCCTGCTTCACTTAAAAGCCATTTAACCCACCTAGCAAAGGTAGCCGATGAGACTGGATGAAAAGGTTTCTGCAAAGATATCAACAGCTGACCTTTACAATTTATTCTAAATTTGCAAGTGCAATCCTTATGGGCTTTGATACATTTAATCATGCATAATTTCTGATGATGTGGAGAGGCAGGATAACTAATTCAAGTAGATGCGGTCTTCATATGTCTGGACAATGTACAGGAAATCCTGAAGGAGTAAATACTCTACCAGCTAAATCCAGCGCACACACATCTGAAACACGTCTGCAAGATATCTGACATAACAGAAAAGCTGATAATAGCTTGTGAAATAGATCCACATCACTGACCAAGATTTATGAAACTTTAAAACAACATCCACATCCCACAAAGGGGAATATCGTGGTTGTGGGGGTGTACCAACCTGATGCCACTAAGTACCTTACATAATATAGGATGTTAACCAGCAGGCTTACCATCCAACGGAGGGTGACCCGCCGAAATAGTAGACAGAAAGTGTTAAACCTGGCATCCTTGGCATAGTCTCCCCCCTCTTTTTTGCCTCTGCTACCCATGTTTTGACTGTGTTGTAGACTCTGTTTTGCTGTTTTTGGTACTCTATGCACTTTACCACTGCTGACTAGTGCTAAAGAGCAAGTGCTCCTGTGTAAACTGTATATGTAATTGGCTTTTCCATGATTGGCATATTTGATTTCCTAGTAAGTCCCTAATAAAATGCACTAGAGGTGCCTTGGGCCTGTAAATCAAATGCTTCTAGTGGGCCTGCAGCACTGATTGTACCACCTATATGAGTAGCCCTGTAAACATGTCTCAGACCAGCCACTGCAGTGTCTGTGTGTGCGATCTTGCACTACCAATTGCACCTGGCAAGAGTACCCACTTGCCAGGCCCAAACCTTCCCTTTTTATACATGTAAGGCAGCCCTAAGGTAGGCCCTAGGTAGCCCTATGAGAGGGGTGCAGGGTATGTTAAGGGTGGGACATGTACTGATGTGTTTTAAATGTCTAAATAGTGAAATACTGCCAAATTTGTTTTTCACTGTTGCAAGGCCTATCTGTCTCGTAAGTTTATATGGGGGCTGCCTTTAAATAACTTTTAAGGGCAGTTTCCCTTTGGGAGCAGATTGAGCTGTGGAGTTTGCGGTCTCTGAACTCACAATTGAAAAATACATATTTTGGTAACATTGTTTTTTAAAGTTTCTGTTTTAAAATGCCACTTTTAGAAAGTGGCCATTTTCTTGCTTAAACCATTCTGTGACTCTGCCTGCTTGTATATTGCCTGTCTAGGTCAGACTCACAGTTGAGCTGTTTGTGAGTCACCACTAGACAGTGTCACAAAGGGAGCTTGGGTGTAGCCTGCATATCCTGATGGGCTATCTGGGCTAGGGTGGAGGGAGGAGTGATCACTTACATCTCAATGGGCTGTGCCTGCCCTTATACATTGCAGTCTCCAGCCACCTCATATGTGTCTGGGGCCAGGCCCGGGCCAGGCAGGATCTTGTGAACAACAGAGACTTTCCTTGAAGTTTGCCTACTTAAAATGCAGCAAGAGGAATAAGTAGTGGACACAACACCTCAAATTTTCAGATTACTTTTGGACTCAAAAGGAACCTCTGCCAAGGAGAAGACCTGAAGAGGTGGAGAAGGAGTACTGACCCTTTGACTGTGCTTTGCTGGGTTGGCCTGCAGTTGCTGATTCTGCCTGAGAGAGGACAAAGACTTGGTTTTGTGGTGTATTCCTGCCTGTGAAGAATCTACAAGGCTTGGACTGAGTTTGCCTCCTGTTTTGAAGTCTCAGAGCCATCAAAGACTTCATCTGCCAACACTTGGACTCTCTGCTGAGACTCCCTCCCTTCCAAGTGGTGCCCTATCCAGTTCCTGGTCCCTTGAAAGGTGAAGCTGGTAGAGCAAGGACTGAAATCCATGCACAGGAAGCTGTGTGGGGAAAATTTAGATGCACCACCTGCAACATGGCTGTAAAAACGACACAAGACTCTCTTGCAGCTGCTGAAAATGACGAAACCCCATGCAGAGTGGTTTTCCAACACCGGGAAACCAGATTTCTCTTGCATCGTCCCAGGGCATCAAAATCATCATGAATGTGCACGGATCTGAGGTGCCCCGACTGGAAATCGACACATTGCACTCTTGCGGGAGAGAAAAACGGTGTATCACCTACCCGAGCGCAGAAGAAACAACGCATAGCCTCACTTGTGAGTAAGGAATCAACACATCGCTGACTTTTCCGACACACGCTGGCCCATGCAGCTTTATTTTTTACGCAAACCAGGTACTTTGTGTAACAACGTTTCCATTGTTTTCTATTGAGTAAGACTCTATTATTTTGGAAATTCATAACTTTACTTGTGTATGTTGGATTTTTGTTGTTTTTGTCTTGTTTGATTTAGATAAATATTTCCTGTTATTATAAACTGGTGTGGTGTCCATTTTGTAGTGTTTTCACTATATTACTGTGTGTGTTGGTACAAATATTTTACACTTTGCTTTTGAGATAAGCCTGACTGCTTGTGCCAAGCTACCAAGGGGCTGAGCAGGAGTTATATAAGTATGTATATCCATTGCCCTGACTAGCGTGAGGGTCCCTGCTTGGACAGAGTGCAAACTGACTGCCAACCAGAGACCCCATTTCAAACAGAAAACTATTAACAGTCAGGTAAGCTAATCTTTGCCCAGCCAAGTCCGAAAGAAAATTCACAATCATGTCCGCTCCAGTGCCCATGGAATTCTCATTGTTTTAGTTACACCAACAAACCCACCGTAGCCAGGCGGCCTCATACCTTTTGTGAGTAGAGGGAGCCCAGGAATGGGACAAAAAAACATAGCATCCTGCAAAACTCCATTCACTCGCCAATGATTCCTGAAATTCTTCAATCCATGATGGACAAGAGCCCCTGATTTACCAGTGGATGTGATTGGCCCATCAGATCCAAGAGAAGACCTGGGAAAGACAGAATCTCTCACCGGAGGCACACATGCCAGAGTCAACGTCACTTGGAACCGTGACTAAGTCTTCCAACACGGACTTATCAGGACCATATCTGCTCTCTGACGCCATACCTGGGCTAGTAACCTCTGTATCATTAAGAAATGAGGGAACACATACATAAGACCGGACACCCAAGACTGAAGGAAGGCATTCGAAGTTGCCGCTTGTGGATCTGGCCTCTAAGAATAAAAACATCGGAAGTTAAGTATTCAGTCAGGACGCCAAAAGGTGTATCTGAAAATGCCCCTTGGGAATTCAATTGACAAAATACTTGCTGATGCAGTTTCCAATAGCTGGAATCCCTCTGAAAGTGAGAATTCCAATCCACAATGACATTGTTCCAGCCTGACATGTACTCCACCATCACAGATATCTGATGTTGGAGGCAATGATACCAAAAGTCCTTGGCGATTTCAACAGAACACAGGACCTTGTCCCCCCAGATGGTTGATATACTATACCACCGAAATGTACATTTCTAACAGTATATACCAGTTTGTATTTCCAGGAGACAGAATGTGGATCGCAGAAGCCCCCCAGAAGTTCCAGGCAATAGATGTGGAGACAAAGTTCCTCCAGGGACCAACAACCCTCTATTTACATCTGGCCTCATCTGGCACTCCAGCCCCATCATCTGGCACCGAATTCTATTATTATCTCCTGAACTGGAGTGAATATCGCTCAGTTGTTTCAGGCATCCATATGATCCAGCCACCAATTCAGTTCCGTCCTGGCCTCTTCCGGCAGGACTATTTTCTCTGAGTAAGCAAGTCCCTGACAAATATGTAAACTTTTCAACCATTGAAGGGCCCGATAATGTAGAGGACCTGGAAATATCTCCTGGATTGACAATGCTAACAGCCCTGCCAGGCGAGCCAATATCTTCAAGGATATAGTCGGAGAGGCAAGCTCTCTCCTCAATTCCTTCTTGATCAAGATCCTTTTCTATAAGGGCAGAAGAAGTTGAGCTGTGACTCAGTCCACTTGGAAACCCAGGAACTCCAACCTCTGAGTCGGAACCAGAATGAACTTGTCCAAATTTACAACAAACTCCAGATCCTGTAGGAGCTCGACTGTCCACTAAAGATGAAGGACCACTGTGTTTCATTCTTGATCCATATCCACGATGTCATCCAGATATATTATTAGATGCACCCCTCGTTCCCGCAAGAATGGAACCACTGATCGTAATATCTTGGTGAAGCACCAAGAGGCCGAAGACAGGCCAAACGGCATGGCTGCAAACTTGTACCACTGGTGAAGCCATTGAAATTGGAGAAATCTCTAATGTAGCAGGAAGATGGGAACTGACAAATAACCGTCTTTGAGGTCCAAAGAGACCAACCAATCTCTCTCCTGAAATAGGTTGTGAAGCAAGTGTACGGCCTCCATTTTGAAGTGGTGATACACGATCCATGAATTGATTTTTTTGGGATTGAGGACTAAACGGAAGCCCTTGTCCTTTTTCTGCACTAGAAGTATTGTACTGCCAAGCCCTGAAGACGCAGCATAGCGTAGGAAATCACCCTTTTTATGAACAAAGACTGAAGCTGTTCGTCTATGAAAGAGCTCTCTGTCCGGAAAAAATGGAGAGGAAGATGAGGGGAGCTCTGATGTGCAGTCGAATAAAACTCCAATCTGAATCCCAGAACCGTTTGTAATACCCAGGGGGTTTGAGTAGTCAGTTCCCACTAATGTGGAAATCCCTGAATCTTTCCCCCAACCAATGCCTCTGATGCCGGAATCACACTTACCTGTGTAAAAGGTATCAGCAGTATTATTGCCTGCTCGACATCCACCTCATTGGTTGTGTCCGCGCCCTCATCTATGACAGGGAGCATAAAAAGAGGACAATCCAGAAGGGGAACCTCAGTCTTGTGGATAACCTCTGGAAGCCTGATAGGTGCCTTGGCTAGGCTCCCGGCCTCGGAAGTGTCCAGCTCTGGTAAAAAAGGCCACTGAGTAATACCCTTTTCATGAATGTTTGTGCCTTATCCAAGGCTGCAAAGGTTGACAAGTACTTCCCTAGATCTTTCACAAATTTGTCACCAAACAGAAGACCATTTGCCATAGTTCCGACTTCCATGGAGGCCAACTCCATCAATTTAGGGTCAATGCACAACTTTTGCCATTCAATAGACATAGCACAGTTTGCATTGCCCAACATACAAATACTTGTTGAGCCCATTCTAGTGCATATGCTGGATCCAGTTGAGTATTTGCCTCCTTGGCCTGGGCTGCCAACTCTAAATTATTTCTAAGAGGCCCAGAAACATCTAATAATTTGTCTTGACACCCTCTCCAGGCTCTGTCCAGATCCTTTCTAGGGTCCTTGGTGAACTTCTTTAAGAACGTCCAGCTCGGACGTGTCCACCACTTTCTTCAGCAATGATGGTCCGGGGCATTAGAAGCAAAGAATGCTGTGCACTTCACGCTCAAAACCTTTATAAAGTCTCTCCTGCACATAGAGTGTGACTTCCATACATGGAACCCATTCCGTAGACCAGGGTGAATAATATTTTCAGGTTCAAACAATAGATTTTTAGACTGCACCGTAGATTGGTCCCCCATAATATTGAGCATCTTGCATTTAAGTTTGGAGGGGGTAATGTAACACCTCCTGGGAGACATCGGTGTTCAAGGAGTCCTGCGAAGATGTAGAGTACAGCTCTGTGACCTGGGGTTTTACTCAGACGGGGTTCCCCAAGGCTTCAAAAGCTGCTTCGTATCCATATTCATGGTCCCTGAGAACCGATGTCGCGATTTGCGACAAAGCCTTTGCCGACCTTGAAGCAGAGTTTGATGCAGTACTCCCACCTTTGGGAAATTCCCATCCTGGACAAGGATTCACCTGACTCACCCCCAAATTCTCTTCATCCAAAACGTACCAGGGGTTGCATTAATGGCCTCATAGCTTTGATGAAAACTTGAGTCACAGATTCTTGTACTTGATTATTCAGTGCTTCCACTAGTCGCTCTTCCATGTGCTGGTCATATGGTGCCTCATTATACTCAGTATATCCTTTCTCGTCATCTGCATAGTACGCTGTGATGCCTGACAAGTTTCAAGCAGTGAGGGATGGAAGAGATTAAGGGTGACTGAACCCTGTGCAGGTAACAGACTTTTCAGAAGCACCAGTAACAATTAACACTATTTTCAATATATATAAAGTCTGTTAAATCAGCAAACCCAGAGTGGAGGTAGCCACCTGGAGAAAAGCCCTTAAAATCGTTCTGTGGGGATTTTTACTCTGTGAGCCACTGTTGTGCACTTGTTGTGAATCAAGTTAAGCATACACACCATGCATAAGAGGTGTATAAGTGTCTCCAGGCATAATATGTGACCCTGAAGATATGGTAATCATATGAAAATATACAATTACAAACTATGTGTCAGCGGCGCAAAGGCGAGAACATGAGGAAGCACCCGGTGAAATAAAGAAAGGAATCATGCAAACAATGGGAATCAAATCAAAGACCAAAAGCCATAGAACACACCTGTCCTACACATGTTGTAATCCATCAATTCAAATCTCATATCATAGAAAAAATGCAATAGGGGAAAATAAGCATACTCAGCAGGGCACCACAGTGGTCCTACATGCAGTCAAAATATGCAGGATAGGGCTTGGAACAAAAAAATAATTTGTTCAAGCCAGGCTTCATTCAAGCCATACTGAAAGGAAAGAGTTAGCAATTGAGGATAAAATAGGAGCCATGTCAGAAAGATTCCATGAGCCCGTGAATGAAGGACTAAAAATAGAGGTATGAGCATGCATGCTGAGAGATGAAGATGCGGCGGCCATGATTGTGGGACAGTGACAAAGGAATCAGTATAAGGACAAGGGGCCATCTCAGAATAGTGCAGTTTAGCCTTCAAGAAATGACACACATAAGTAAGGGAGAAAATAGAGGCCAGTAATGAAAGATTCCATGTGTCTGAAAGCGCTTGAAGGAAGGACTCAAAATAAAGGTGTGAGCATGCGTGCCGAGAGATGACGTGGTGGACATTTTGGCAGGACAGTGCTGTAGGAATAAAATATTTTCAAGCTTACGCATCAATAAGTTTTGATTCTATTGAGGACACAGAGGAGAGGATTATGCTTCTTTTTCTTTACTTAAATAAAAAGCATCAAATCAGAAACAATAAACTTTAAACTACATATCCCATGACCCTTTGTCTCTTCCAATCATAGGCGTCAAGTCCCCTATAAATATCAACCACTTTGAAGTCCTTCCTCTTTCTTTGCATCTGCAAGCCAAGCTCCAACCCAACTGCAAATGAATTAACTGGAACTGAAAAACCCTTACAATGAACCTCATGAACATCAGCTCCCCATGCAAACATGCAGATGAACATCTTGAACTGAGTAAGATCCTCAGGTCGCCTTTGTTTCTGAACATGGAACGAAAAAACAGTTAGTAACATCCTACCTACTGACATATATCACTCTAAAAAGGGCGGGAAAGAAACATGGATACAGTCACATCCACTGTCATGTAACCTATGTAACCCGATAAGAGACATGTTACATAATCTATATATATCCTGAATATGTTCTGTACTGGGTGGGATAATCCTCACCTCCGTGTCCTTAACAGAATCCAAAATTCTTGACGCAAAAGCTTGAAGATGTTTAATTCTATGTCAGGACCAGAGGCTTTGGATTATGCTAGTTTAAAGTTGATTCACAACTACAGAAGCCACATCCCCAATGGGTTTATGTTAAAACACTTTAAATGTTGAATAAGAAGACCAATCTGCCACAGCCATAATATCTTCCAGACAAGAACCCACAGAAAAAGTTTTAGAAGCCATTGTGCCCCTCACTGAGTAAGCACCAAATATGGAGAAATCAATCCCTGCTTCACTTAAAAGCCATTTAACCCACCTAGCAAAGGTAGCCGATGAGACTGGATGAAAAGGTTTCTGCAAAGATATCAACAGATGACCTTTACAATTCATTCTAAATTCGCAAGTGCAATCCTTATGGGCTTTGATACATTTAATCATGCATAATTTCTGATGATGTGGAGAGGCAGGATAACTAATTCAAGTAGATGCGGTCTTCATATGTCTGGACAATGTACAGGACATCCCCGAAGGAGTAACTACTCTACCAGCTAAATCCAGCGCACACACGTCTGAAACACGTCTGCAAGATATCTGACATAACAGAAAAGCTGATAATAGCTTGTGAAATAGATCCACATCACTGACCAAGATTTATGAAACTTTAAAACAACATCCACATCCCACAAAGGGGAATATCGTGGTTGTGGGGGTGTACCAACCTGATGCCCCTAAGTACCTTACATAACATAGGATGTTAACCAGCAGGCTTACCATCCAACGGAGGGTGACCCGCCGAAATAGTAGACAGAAAGTGTTAAACCTGGCATCCTTGGCATAGTCTCCCCCCTCTTTTTTGCCTCTGCTTCCCATGTTTTGACTGTGTTGTGGACTCTGTTTTGCTGTTTTTGGTACTCTGTGCACTTTACCACTGCTGACCAGTGCTAAAGAGCAAGTGCTCCTGTTTAAACTGTATATTTAATTGGCTTTTCCATGATTGCCATATTTGATTTCCTAGTAAGTCCCTAATAAAATGCACTAGAGGTGCCTTGGGCCTGTAAATCAAATGCTTTTAGTGGGCCTGCAGCACTGATTGTACCACCTATATGAGTAGCCCTGTAAACATGTCTCAGACCAGCCACTGCAGTGTCTGTGTGTGCGATCTTGCACTACCAATTGCACCTGGCAAGAGTACCCACTTGCCAGGCCCAAACCTTCCCTTTTTATACATGTAAGGCAGCCCTAAGGTAGGCCCTAGGTAGCCCTATGAGAGGGGTGCAGGGTATGTTAAGGGTGGGGCATGTACTGATGTGTTTTAAATGTCTAAATAGTGAAATACTGCCAAATTTGTTTTTCACTGTTGCAAGGCCTATCTGTCTCGTAAGTTTATATGGGAGCTGCCTTTAAATAACTTTTAAGGGCAGTTTCCCTTTGGGAGCAGATTGAGCTTTGGAGTTTGGGGTCTCTGAACTCACAATTGAAAAATACATATTTTGGTAACATTGTTTTTTAAAGTTTCTGTTTTAAAATGCCACTTTTAGAAAGTGGCCATTTTCTTGCTTAAACCATTCTGTGACTCTGCCTGCTTGTATATTGCCTGTCTAGGTCAGACTCACAGTTGAGCTGTTTGTTAGTCACTACTAGACAGTGACACAAAGGGAGCTTGGGTGTAGCCTGCATATCCTGATGGGCCATCTGGGCTGGGTGGAGGGAGGAGTGATCACTTACATCTCAATGGGCTGTGCCTGCCCTTATACATTGCAGTCTCCAGCCACCTCATTTTGTCTGGGGCCAGGCCCGGGCAAGGCAGGATCTTGTGAACAACAGAGACTTTCCTTGAAGTTTGCCTACTTAAAATGCAGCAAGAGGAATACGTAGTGGACACAACACCTCAAATTTTCAGATTACTTTTGGACTCAAAAGGAACCTCTGCCAAGGAGAAGACCTGAAGAGGTGGAGAAGGAGTACTGCCCCTTTGACAGTGACTGTGCTTTGCTGGGTTGGCCTGCAGTTGCTGATTCTGCCTGAGAGAGGACAAAGACTGGGTTTTGTGGTATATTCCTGCCTGTGAAGAATCTACAAGGCTTGGACTGAGTTTGCCTCCTGTTTTGAAGTCTCAGAGCCATCAAAGACTTCATCTGCCAACACTTGGACTCTCTGCTGAGACTCCCTCCCTTCCAAGTGGTGCCCTATCCAGTTCCTGGTCCCTTGAAAGGTGAAGCTGGTAGAGCAAGGACTGAAATCCATGCACAGGAAGCTGTGTGGGGAAAATTTAGATGCACCACCTGCAACGTGGCTGTAAAAACGACACAAGACTCTCTTGCAGCTGCTGAAAATGACGAAACCCCATGCAGAGTGGTTTTCCAACACCGGGAAACCAGATTTCTCTTGCATCGTCCCAGGGCATCAAAATCATCATGAATGTGCACGGATCTGAGGTGCCCCGACTGGAAATCGACACATTGCACTCTTGCGGGAGAGAAAAACGGTGTATCGCCTACCCGAGCGCAGAAGAAACAACGCATAGCCTCACTTGTGAGTAAGGAATCAACACATCGCTGACTTTTCCGACACACGCAAGCCCATGCAGCTTTATTTTTTACGCAAACCAGGTACTTTGTGTAACAACGTTTCCATTGTTTTCTATTGAGTAAGACTCTATTATTTTGGAAATTCATAACTTTACTTGTGTATGTTGGATTTTTGTTGTTTTGGTCTTGTTTGATTTAGATAAATATTTCCTGTTATTATAAACTGGTGTGGTGTCCATTTTGTAGTGTTTTCACTATATTACTGTGTGTGTTGGTACAAATATTTTACACTTTGCTTTTGAGATAAGCCTGAATGCTTGTGCCAAGCTACCAAGGGGCTGAGCAGGAGTTATATAAGTATGTATATCCATTGTCCGACTAGCGTGAGGGTCCCTGCTTGGACAGAGTGCAAACTGACTGCCAACCAGAGACCCTATTTCAAACAGAAAACTATTAACAGTCAGGTAAGCTAATCTTTGCCCAGCCAAGTCCGAAAGAAAATTCACAATCATGTCCGCTCCAGTGCCCATGGAATTCTCATTGTTTTAGTTACACCAACAAACCCACCGTAGCCAGGCGGCCTCATACCTTTTGTGAGTAGAGGGAGCCCAGGAATGGGACAAAAAAACATAGCATCCTGCAAAACTCCATTCACTCGCCAATGATTCCTGAAATTCTTCAATCCATGATGGACAAGAGCCTCTGATTTACCAGTGGATGTGATTGGCCCATCAGATCCAAGAGAAGACCTGGGAAAGACAGAATCTCTCACCGGAGGCACACATGCCAGTGCCAACGTCACTGGGAACCGTGACAAAGTCTTCCAACACAGACTTATCAGGACCATATCTGCTCTCTGACACCATACCTGGGCTAGTAACCTCTGTATCATTAAGAAATGAGGGAACACATACATAAGACCGGACACCCAAGACTGAAGGAAGGCATTCGAAGGTGCCGCTTGTGGATCTGGCCTCCAAGAATAAAAACATCGGAAGTTAAGTATTCAGTCAGGATGCCAAAAGGTGTATCTGAAAATGCCCCATGGGAATTCAATTGACAAAATACTTGCTGATGCAGTTTCCAATAGCTGGAATCCCTCTGAAAGTGAGAATTCCAATCCACAATGACATTGTTCCAGCCTGACATGTACTCCACCATCACAGATATCTGATGTTGGAGGCAATGATACCAAAAGTCGTTGGCGATTTCAACATAACACAGGACCTTGTCCCCCCAGATGGTTGATATACTATACCACCGAAATGTACATTTCTAACAGTATATACCAGTTTGTATTTCCAGGAGACAGAATGTGGATCGCAGAAGCCCCCCAGAAGTTCCAGGCAATAGATGTGGAGACAAAGTTCCTCCAGGGACCAACAACCCTCTATTTACATCTGGCCGCATCTGGCACTCCAGCCCCATCATCTGGCACCGAATTCTATTATTATCTCCTGAACTGGAGTGAATATCGCTCTGTTGTTTCAGGCATCCATATGATCCAGCCACCAATTCAGTTCCGTCCTGGCCTCTTCCGACAGGACTATTTTCTCTGAGTAAGCAAGTCCCTGACAAATATGTAAACTTTTCAACCATTGAAGGGCCCGATAATGTAGAGGACCTGGAAATATCTCCTGGATTGACAATGCTAACAGCCCTGCCAGGCGAGCCAATATCTTCAAGGATATAGTCGGAGAGGCAAGCTCTCTCCTCAATTCCTTCTTGATCAAGATCCTTTTCTATAAGGGCAGAAGAAGTTGAGCTGTGACTCAGTCCACTTTGAAACCCAGGAACTCCAACCTCTGAGTCGGAACCAGAATGAACTTGTCCAAATTTACAACAAACTCCAGATCCTGTAGGAGCTCGACTGTCCACTAAAGATGAAGGACCACTGTGTTTCATTCTTGATCCATATCCACGATGTCATCCAGATATATTATTAGATGCACCCCTCGTTCCCGCAAGAATGGAACCACTGATCGTAATAACTTGGTGAAGCACCAAGAGGCCGAAGACAGGCCAAACGGCATGGCTGCAAACTTGTACCACTGGTGAAGCCATTGAAATTGGAGAAATCTCTAATGTAGCAGGAAGATGGGAACTGACAAATAACCGTCTTTGAGGTCCAAAGAGACCAACCAATCTCTCTCCTGAAATAGGTTGTGAAGCAAGTGTACGGCCTCCATTTTGAAGTGGTGATACACGATCCATGAATTGATTTTTTTGGGACTGAGGACTAAACGGAAGCCCTTGTCCTTTTTCTGCACTAGAAGTATTGTACTGCCAAGCCCTGAAGACGCAGCATAGCGTAGGAAATCACCCTTTTTATGAACAAACACTGAAGCTGCTCGTCTGTGAAGGAGCTCTCTGTCTTTAAAAAATGGAGAGGAAGATGAGGGGAGCTCTGATGTGCAGTCGAATAAAACTCCAATCTGAATCCCAGAACCGTTTGTAATACCCAGGGGGTTTGAGTAGTCAGTTCCCACTAATGTGGAAACCCCTGAATCTTTCCCCCAACCAATGCCTCTGATGCCGGAATCACACTTACCTGCGTAAAAGGTATCAGCAGTATTATTGCCTGCTCGACATCCACCTCATTGGTTGTGTCCGCGCCCTCATCTATTACAGGGAGCATAAAAAGAGGACAATCCAGAAGGGGAACCTCAGTCTTGTGGATAACCTCTGGAAGCCTGATAGGTGCCTTGGCTAGGCTCCCGGCCTCGGAAGTGTCCAGCTCTGGTAAAAAAGGCCACTGAGTAATACCCTTTTCATGAATGTTGGTGCCTTATCCAAGGCTGCAAAGGTTGACAAGTACTTCCCTAGATCTTTCACAAATTTGTCACCAAACAGAAGACCATTTGCCATAGTTCCGACTTCCATGGAGGCCAACTCCATCAATTTAGGGTCAATGCACAACTTTTGCTATTCAATAGACATAGCACAGTTTGCATTGCCCAACATACAAATACTTGTTGAGCCCATTCTAGTACATATGCTGGATCCAGTTGAGTATTTGCCTCCTTGGCCTGGGCTGCCAACTCTAAATTCTTTCTAAGAGGCCCAGAAACATCTAATAATTTGTCTTGACACCCTCTCCAGGCTCTGTCCAGATCCTTTCTAGGGTCCTTGGTGAACTTCTTTAAGAACGTCCAGCTCGGACGTGTCCACCACTTTCTTCAGCAATGATGGTCCGGGGCATTAGAAGCAAAGAATGCTGTGCACTTCACGCTCAAAACCTTTACAAAGTCTCTCCTGCACATAGAGTGTGACTTCCATACATGGAACCCATTCCGTAGACCAGGGTGAATAATATTTTCAGGTTCAAATAATAGATTTTTAGACTGCACCGTAGATTGGTCCCCCATAATATTGTGCATCTTGCGTTTAAGTTTGAAGGGGGTAATGTAACACCTCCTGGGAGACATCGGTGTTCAAGGAGTCCTGCGAAGATGTAGAGTACAGCTCTGTGACCTGGGGTTTTACTCAGACGGGGTTCCCCAAGGCTTCAAAAGCTTCTTTGTATCCATATTCATGGTCCCTGAGAACCGATGTCGCGATTTGCGACAAAGCCTTTGCCGACCTTGAAGCAGAGTTCGATGCAGTACTCCCACCTGTGGGAAATTCCCATCCTGGACAAGGATTCACATGACTCACCCCCAAATTCTCTTCATCCAAAACGTACCAGGGGTTGCATTAATGGCCTCAAAGCTTTGATTAAAACTTGAGTCACAGATTCTTGTACTTGATTATTCAGTGCTTCCACTAGTCGCTCTTCCATGTGCTGGTCATATGGTGCCTCATTATACTCAGTATATCCTTTCTCGTCATCTGCATAGTACGCTGTGATGCCTGACAAGTTTCAAGCAGTGAGGGATGGAAGAGATTAAGGGTGACTGAACCCTGTGCAGGTAACAGACTTTTCAGAAGCACCAGTAACAATTAACACTATTTTCAATATATATAAAGTCTGTTAAATCAGCAAACCCAGAGTGGAGGTAGCCACCTGGAGAAAAGCCCTTAAAATCGTTCTGTGGGGATTTTTACTCTGTGAACCACTGTTGTGCACTTGTTGTGAATCAAGTTAAGCATACACACCATGCATAAGAGGTGTATAAGTGTCTCCAGGCATAATATGCGACCCTGAAGATATGGTAATCATATGAAAATATACAATTACAAACTATGTGTCAGCGGCGCAAAGGCGAGAACATGAGGAAGCACCCAGTGAAATAAAGAAAGGAATCATGCAAACAATGGGAATCAAATCAAAGACCAAAAGCCATAGAACACACCTGTCTTACACATGTTGTAATCCATCAATTCAAATCTCATATCATAGAAAAAATGCAATAGGGGAAAATAAGCATACTCAGCAGGGCACCACAGTGGTCCTACATGCAGTCAAAATATGCAGGATAGGGCTTGGAACAAAAAAATAATTTGTTCAAGCCAGGCTTCATTCAAGCCATACTGAAAGGAAAGAGTTAGCAAGTGAGGATAAAATAGGAGCCATGTCAGAAAGATTCCATGAGCCCGTGAATGAAGGACTAAAAATAGAGGTATGAGCATGCATGCTGAGAGATGTAGATGCGGCGGCCATGATTGTGGGACAGTGACAAAGGAATCAGTATAAGGACAAGGGGCCATCTCAGAATAGTGCAGTTTAGCCTTCAAGAAATGACACACATAAGTAAGGGAGAACATAGAGGCCAGTAATGAAAGATTCTATGTGTCTGAAAGCCCTTGAAGGAAGGACTAAAAATAAAGGTGTGAGCATGCGTGCCAAGAGATGACGTGGTGGACATTTTGGCAGGACAGTGCTGTAGGAATAAAATATTTTCAAGCTTACGCATCAATAAGTTTTGATTCTATTGAGGACACAGAGAAGAGGATTATGCTTCTTTTTCTTTACTTAAATAAAAAGCATCAAATCAGAAACAAACTTTAAACTACATATCCCATGACCCTTTGTCTCTTCCAATCATAGGTGTCAAGTCCCCTATAAATATCAACCACTTTGAAGTCCTTCCTCTTTCTTTGCATCTGCAAGCCAAGCTCCAACCCAACTGCAAATGAATTAACTGGAACTGAAAAACCCTTACAATGAACCTCATGAACATCAGCTCCCCATGCAAACATGCAGATGAACATCTTGAACTGAGTAAGATCCTCAGGTCGCCTTTGTTTCTGAACATGGAACGAAAAAACAGTTAGTAACATCCTACCTACTGACATATATCACTCTAAAAAGGGCGGGAAAGAAACATGGATACAGTCACATCCACTGTCATGTAACCTATGTAACCCGATAAGAGACATGTTACATAATCTATATATATCCTGAATATGTTCTGTACTGGGTGGGATAATCCTCACCTCCGTGTCCTTAACAGAATCCAAAATTCTTGACGCAAAAGCTTGAAGATGTTTAATTCTATGTCAGGACCAGAGGCTTTGGATTATGCTAGTTTAAAGTTGATTCACAACTACAGAAGCCACATCCCCAATAGGTTTATGTTAAAACACTTTAAATGTTGAATAAGAAGACCAATCTGCCACAGCCATAATATCTTCCAGACAAGAAACCACTGAAAAAGTTTTAGAAGCCATTGTGCCCCTCACTGAGTAAGCACCAAATATGGAGAAATCAATCCCTGCTTCACTTAAAATCCATTTAACCCACCTAGCAAAGGTAGCCGATGAGACTGGATGAAAAGGTTTCTGCAAATATATCAACAGCTGACCTTTACAATTCATTCTAAATTCGCAAGTGCAATCCTTAAGGGCTTTGATACATTTAATCATGCATAATTTCTGATGATGTGGAGAGGCAGGATAACTAATTCAAGTAGATGCGGTCTTCATATGTCTGGACAATGTACAGGACATCCACGAAGGAGTAAATACTCTACCAGCTAAATCCAGCGCACACACGTCTGAAACACGTCTGCAAGATATCTGACATAACAGAAAAGCTGATAATAGCTTGTGAAATAGATCCACATCACTGACCAAGATTTATGAAACTTTAAAACAACATCCACATCCCACAAAGGGGAATATCGTGGTTGTGGGGGTGTACCAACCTGATGCCCCTAAGTACCTTACATAACATAGGATGTTAATCAGCAGCCTTACCATCCAACGGAGGGTGACCCGCCGAAATAGTAGACAGAAAGTGTTAAACCTGGCATCCTTGGCATAGTCTCCCCCCTCTTTTTTGCCTCTGCTTCCCATGTTTTGACTGTGTTGTGGACTCTGTTTTGCTGTTTTTGGTACTCTGTGCACTTTACCACTGCTGACCAGTGCTAAAGAGCAAGTGCTCCTGTGTAAACTGTATATGTAATTGGCTTTTTCATGATTGGCATATTTGATTTCCTAGTAAGTCCCTAATAAAATGCACTAGAGGTGCCTTGGGCCTGTAAATCAAATGCTTCTAGTGGGCCTGCAGCACTGATTGTACCACCTATATGAGTAGCCCTGTAAACATGTCTCAGACCAGCCACTGCAGTGTCTGTGTGTGCGATCTTGCACTACCAATTGCACCTGGCAAGAGTACCCACTTGCCAGGCCCAAATCTTCCCTTTTTATACATGTAAGGCAGCCCTAAGGTAGGCCCTAGGTAGCCCTATGAGAGGGGTGCAGGGTATGTTAAGGGTGGGACATGTACTGATGTGTTTTAAATGTCTAAATAGTGAAATACTGCCAAATTTGTTTTTCACTGTTGCAAGGCCTATCTGTCTCGTAAGTTTATATGGGGGCTGCCTTTAAATAACTTTTAAGGGCAGTTTCCCTTTGGGAGCAGATTGAGCTGTGGAGTTTGGGGTCTCTGAACTCACAATTGAAAAATACATATTTTGGTAACATTGTTTTTTAAAGTTTCTGTTTTAAAATGCCACTTTTAGAAAGTGGCCATTTTCTTGCTTAAACCATTCTGTGACTCTGCCTGCTTGTATATTGCCTGTCTAGGTCAGACTCACAGTTGAGCTGTTTGTGAGTCACCACTAGACAGTGACACAAAGGGAGCTTGGGTGTAGCCTGCATATCCTGATGGGCCATCTGGGCTAGGGTGGAGGGAGGAGTGATCACTTACATCTCAATGGGCTATGCCTGCCCTTATACATTGCAGTCTCCAGCCACCTCATATGTGTCTGGGGCCAGGCCCGGGCAAGGCAGGATCTTGTGAACAACAGAGACTTTCCTTGAAGTTTGCCTACTTAAAATGCAGCAAGAGGAATAAGTAGTGGACACAAAACCTCAAATTTTCAGATTACTTTTGGACTCTAAAGGAACCTCTGCCAAGGAGAAGACCTGAAGAGGTGGAGAAGGAGTACTGCCCCTTTGACAGTGACTGTGCTTTGCTGGGTTGGCCTGCAGTTGCTGATTCTGCCTGAGAGAGGACAAAGACTGGGTTTTGTGGTATATTCCTGCCTGTGAAGAATCTACAAGGCTTGGACTGAGTTTGCCTCCTGTTTTGAAGTCTCAGAGCCATCAAAGACTTCATCTGCCAACACTTGGACTCTCTGCTGAGACTCCCTCCCTTCCAAGTGGTGCCCTATCCAGTTCCTGGTCCCTTGAAAGGTGAAGCTAGTAGAGCAAGGACTGAAATCCATGCACAGGAAGCTGTGTGGGGAAAATTTAGATGCACCACCTGCAACGTGGCTGTAAAAACGACACAAGACTCTCTTGCAGCTGCTGAAAATGACGAAACCCCATGCAGAGTGGTTTTCCAACACCGGGAAACCAGATTTCTCTTGCATCGTCCCAGGGCATCAAAATCATCATGAATGTGCACGGATCTGAGGTGCCCCGACTGGAAATCGACACATTGCACTCTTGCGGGAGAGAAAAACGGTGTATCGCCTACCCGAGCGCAGAAGAAACAACGCATAGCCTCACTTGTGAGTAAGGAATCAACACATCGCTGACTTTTCCGACACACGCTGGCCCATGCAGCTTTATTTTTTACGCAAACCAGGTACTTTGTGTAACAACGTTTCCATTGTTTTCTATTGAGTAAGACTCTATTATTTTGGAAATTCATAACTTTACTTGTGTATGTTGGATTTTTGTTGTTTTGGTCTTGTTTGATTTAGATAAATATTTCCTGTTATTATAAACTGGTGTGGTGTCCATTTTGTAGTGTTTTCACTATATTACTGTGTGTGTTGGTACAAATATTTTACACTTTGCTTTTGAGATAAGCCTGACTGCTTGTGCCAAGCTACCAAGGGGCTGAGCAGGAGTTATATAAGTATGTATATCCATTGCCCTGACTAGCGTGAGGGTCCCTGCTTGGACAGAGTGCAAACTGACTGCCAACCAGAGACCCCATTTCAAACAGAAAACTATTAACAGTCAGGTAAGCTAATCTTTGCCCAGCCAAGTCCGAAAGAAAATTCACAATCATGTCCGCTCCAGTGCCCATGGAATTCTCATTGTTTTAGTTACACCAACAAACCCACCGTAGCCAGGCGGCCTCATACCTTTTGTGAGTAGAGGGAGCCCAGGAATGGGACAAAAAAACATAGCATCCTGCAAAACTCCATTCACTCGCCAATGATTCCTGAAATTCTTCAATCCATGATGGACAAGAGCCCCTGATTTACCAGTGGATGTGATTGGCCCATCAGATCCAAGAGAAGACCTGGGAAAGACAGAATCTCTCACCGGAGGCACAAATGCCAGTGTCAACGTCACTGGGAACCGTGACTAAGTCTTCCAACACGGACTTATCAGGACCATATCTGCTCTCTGACGCCATACCTGGGCTAGTAACCTCTGTATCATTAAGAAATGAGGGAACACATACATAAGACCGGACACCCAAGACTGAAGGAAGGCATTCGAAGTTGCCGCTTGTGGATCTGGCCTCCAAGAATAAAAACATCGGAAGTTAAGTATTCAGTCAGGACGCCAAAAGGTGTATCTGAAAATGCCCCTTGGGAATTCAATTGACAAAATACTTGCTGATGCAGTTTCCAATAGCTGGAATCCCTCTGAAAGTGAGAATTCCAATCCACAATGACATTGTTCCAGCCTGACATGTACTCCACCATCACAGATATCTGATGTTGGAGGCAATGATACCAAAAGTCCTTGGCGATTTCAACAGAACACAGGACCTTGTCCCCCCAGATGGTTGATATACTATACCACCGAAATGTACATTTCTAACAGTATATACCAGTTTGTATTTCCAGGAGACAGAATGTGGATCGCAGAAGCCCCCCAGAAGTTCCAGGCAATAGATGTGGAGACAAAGTTCCTCCAGGGACCAACAACCCTCTATTTACATCTGGCCGCATCTGGCACTCCAGCCCCATCATCTGGCACCGAATTCTATTATTATCTCCTGAACTGGAGTGAATATCGCTCTGTTGTTTCAGGCATCCATATGATCCAGCCACCAATTCAGTTCCGTCCTGGCCTCTTCCGACAGGACTATTTTCTCTGAGTAAGCAAGTCCCTGACAAATATGTAAACTTTTCAACCATTGAAGGGCCCGATAATGTAGAGGACCTGGAAATATCTCCTGGATTGACAATGCTAACAGCCCTGCCAGGCGAGCCAATATCTTCAAGGATATAGTCGGAGAGGCAAGCTCTCTCCTCAATTCCTTCTTGATCAAGATCCTTTTCCATAAGGGCAGAAGAAGTTGAGCTGTGACTCAGTCCACTTGGAAACCCAGGAACTCCAACCTCTGAGTCGGAACCAGAATGAACTTGTCCAAATTTACAACAAACTCCAGATCCTGTAGGAGCTCGACTGTCCACTAAAGATGAAGGACCACTGTGTTTCATTCTTGATCCATATCCACAATGTCATCCAGATATATTATTAGATGCACCCCTCGTTCCCGCAAGAATGGAACCACTGATCGTAATAACTTGGTGAAGCACCAAGAGGCCGAAGACAGGCCAAACGGCATGGCTGCAAACTTGTACCACTGGTGAAGCCATTGAAATTGGAGAAATCTCTAATGTAGCAGGAAGATGGGAACTGACAAATAACCGTCTTTGAGGTCCAAAGAGACCAACCAATCTCTCTCCTGAAATAGGTTGTGAAGCAAGTGTACGGCCTCCATTTTGAAGTGGTGATACACGATCCATGAATTGATTTTTTGGGGATTGAGGACTAAACGGAAGCCCTTGTCCTTTTTCTGCACTAGAAGTATTGTACTGCCAAGCCCTGAAGACGCAGCATAGCGTAGGAAATCACCCTTTTTATGAACAAAGACTGAAGCTGTTCGTCTATGAAAGAGCTCTCTGTCCGGAAAAAATGGAGAGGAAGATTAGGGGAGCTCTGATGTGCAGTCGAATAAAACTCCAATCTGAATCCCAGAACCGTTTGTAATACCCAGGGGGTTTGAGTAGTCAGTTCCCACTAATGTGGAAATCCCTGAATCTTTCCCCCAACCAATGCCTCTGATGCCGGAATCACACTTACCTGCGTAAAAGGTATCAGCAGTATTATTGCCTGCTGGACATCGACCTCATTGGTTGTGTCCGTGCCCTCATCTATTACAGGGAGCATAAAAAGAGGACAATCCAGAAGGGGAACCTCAGTCTTGTGGATAACCTCTGGAAGCCTGATAGGTGCCTTGGCTAGGCTCCCGGCCTCGGAAGTGTCCAGCTCTGGTAAAAAAGGCCACTGAGTAATACCCTTTTCATGAATGTTTGTGCCTTATCCAAGGCTGCAAAGGTTGACAAGTACTTCCCTAGATCTTTCACAAATTTGTCACCAAACAGAAGACCATTTGCCATAGTTCCGACTTCCATGGAGGCCAACTCCATCAATTTAGGGCCAATGCACAACTTTTGCCATTCAATAGACATTGCACAGTTTGCATTGCCCAACATACAAATACTTGTTGAGCCCATTCTAGTACATATGCTGGATCCAGTTGAGTATTTGCCTCCTTGGCCTGGGCTGCCAACTCTAAATTCTTTCTAAGAGGCCCAGAAACATCTAATAATTTGTCTTGACACCCTCTCCAGGCTCTGTCCAGATCCTTTCTAGGGTCCTTGGTGAACTTCTTTAAGAACGTCCAGCTCGGACGTGTCCACCACTTTCTTCAGCAATGATGGTCCGGGGCATTAGAAGCAAAGAATGCTGTGCACTTCACGCTCAAAACCTTTACAAAGTCTCTCCTGCACATAGAGTGTGACTTCCATACATGGAACCCATTCCGTAGACCAGGGTGAATAATATTTTCAGGTTCAAACAATAGATTTTTAGACTGCACCGTAGATTGGTCCCCCATAATATTGTGCATCTTGCGTTTAAGTTTGGAGGGGGTAATGTAACACCTCCTGGGAGACATCGGTGTTCAAGGAGTCCTGCGAAGATGTAGAGTACAGCTCTGTGACCTGGGGTTTTACTCAGACGGGGTTCCACAAGGCTTCAAAAGCTGCTTCGTATCCATATTCATTGTCCCTGAGAACCGATGTCGCGATTTGCGACAAAGCCTTTGCCGACCTTGAAGCAGAGTTCGATGCAGTACTCCCACCTGTGGGAAATTCCCATCCTGGACAAGGATTCACCTGACTCACCCCCAAATTCTCTTCATCCAAAACGTACCAGGGGTTGCATTAATGGCCTCAAAGCTTTGATTAAAACTTGAGTCACAGATTCTTGTACTTGATTATTCAGTGCTTCCACTAGTCGCTCTTCCATGTGCTGGTCATATGGTGCCTCATTATACTCAGTATATCCTTTCTCGTCATCTGCATAGTACGCTGTGATGCCTGACAAGTTTCAAGCAGTGAGGGATGGAAGAGATTAAGGGTGACTGAACCCTGTGCAGGTAACAGACTTTTCAGAAGCACCAGTAACAATTAACACTATTTTCAATATATATAAAGTCTGTTAAATCAGCAAACCCAGAGTGGAGGTAGCCACCTGGAGAAAAGCCCTTAAAATCGTTCTGTGGGGATTTTTACTCTGTGAGCCACTGTTGTGCACTTGTTGTGAACCAATCGGGAAGGTAAGCCCAGAGTCTGCTTACCGCGCATGCGCAAGTATGGCCACCGAAAGAGGACAACATCCCTTATGAGGGGAGCTCTGCTCTAATTCCTACCCCCTCCACAATACTGTAAAATCAATGAAATACTGGAATAAAATAAAACCACTGCGGGCAGAAGCATCAAGAACAACGCTACCTGCCCCACATAAGAAATTAGCACAATTAAACAATTTGGTCACAGAGAAAAAGCTTAAGTGAGAAAGCAGTTAACTGGGCTGCTTTGGCAGCTGAGAAAGAAGAAGGAATTCAGAGTGGTTGATATTTATAGGGTACTTGACGCCTATGATTGGAAGAGACAAAGGCCCGTATTTATACTTTTTTTAGCGCCACATTTGCGCCGCTTTTTGATGCAAAACGGCGCAAACCTACAAAATACAATGGTCTTTTGCAAATTTGCGCCGTTTTTGCGTCAAAAAATGACGCAAATGCAGCGCAAAAAAAGTATAAATATATGCCAAAGGGTCATGGGATATGTAGTTTAAAGATTATTGTTTCTGATTGGCTACTGTTAAGTTAATTAAAGAAAGAGAAGCATAATTCGAAGCCTCTGGCCTTGACATACAATCAGTATAAAGACAAGGGCCATCAAGGAGGAGTGCCATTTAGCATTCAAGAGATTACACGCTTACGTCAGGGAGAAAATAGAAGTCAGCGAAGAATAGAGGGACAGGTAAGAATACATCAGAACAGAGTATGTAAAAAAATTCCAAATGCACAGTTAACACAAATGTTCCATATAAACAGTTATGTGTGGCTTAACAAGTGCTTGGTCAATCAAAAAGCAAACATAATCATTATGACAATAGAATAATGTGATCTCATGTAATGTAAAAGACTCATAAAGGCATGCAAAAACATAACAAAAAATTGAGAATACATGAAAAAATATTGCGGCCATTTTTGGAATGGGTTTCACTCAAAGAGCACAATATTTATGAATATATACACCACTCAATGTGTAATCTCCAATGATGAATTGATTTCAAATTACTTAAAGAAAAAGGTAGGAGAATTATTACTGAAATTGACCAACAATGCTGTAGTGAACCCAGCACTAATGAAACTCAGAATGTTCCCAGATAACCTATTCAATCGTCGCAGGAGTAACAAACGTAGATTGAATACAATTTAATGGCCACAGTGAGGCTGAGTCCCCTCCGTGACCACAATCTCAACAGAGCATCTTTAAGGGGAGACATAGTGAGGTTCATTGTTTAAATATTCTGGAAAAACCTTAATTTGTAAAAACATGAATAAAAGTGGCTAATCATGCCAGAAGAATACACACCTGGAAAATAGAAAATAGAAAAATGAAAATTGAAAGAGTCAAATCGTCCGTAGCAAGGTCATACAACCTCTGTGTGAGAGATCAACAAGAGAGATTAGTAACAAAGTCAATCAAACAAGATGAAACAGGCTATACAACCACAGTCTAGTCTGCCATCCTATTAAGGACAGAATGTTAGCTGTTAGTGCACAAAATTCATTTAAGTTCCTCCTTATTGAGAATACAAGAAATAGCCGGTCCTTTTGGTGGCGGCTTAACCACGGTGATCACCTGTCATTAGAGATCATCTTCAGTATTTCCCTTATCAATGAAGTGATCCACCAAAAGTGTATTAGCAACTTTACAGCATAGTCGACTCCTGTGCTGGCAGATATGAATGCAGACTTTTTGTGTCATCTGACCGATCTAGATTTTATTGCTTGAACAGTTAATCGCAAAAAATCATATTAGCTGTGTTGCAATTTGAAAGCTGGTTCAAGGTGATTTTAATAGTAGATGTTCTCTCCAGTCTCTAACCTGTTGAAAAAATATATTCTTAAACATTGGCCAGTCCTTAATGCTGGTGGCCTTAGTCTCAAATGTCACTTGTTTGCATTCCGGAAGGGAAATATTATCAAAAACGATTGGGCCACAGCATTTCTACCTTCTACAAAAATTAACCAAACACTCACTGAACTTTTGGGGTTATCTCTCTGACTAGACATAACATGTGCAAGCCACCATATGAATTTTCTCCTTCAGAAACAATATATCCGTTCCTAGCAAGACAGCTTTTGTTTACTTGTTATTGTTGTCATGAACAAAATAGAAACCAAAGCATATCTCTCATAATGACTTTATTTCGATCACCAGGATCACAAACGTACAATTTAAAATCATAAATACATCACAACAATAATCAATAAAAAGAAGGAAAGGGACATAAAAATGCATTGGTTAAGACTTTCTCCACCCTTCACATATAGTTCTAGTCTTTGCAACAAATCTTGGGCTTTGAGAGTAAATCATTTAAAGCAGAATTGAATAAAAGAACAAGAGCTTCAGGTGAGCACATAGCTTTAAAGCTAAAACAGAGGCAACATACCAAGGTTAACTATATCGATTGCTAGTAGGGTTACTCCATAAATCCTACTTTGTAAGTTCATTACTAAATCAGTGCAAAATATCAGTAAAGCACAAGAGGGTGCATATATCAATATATGTAGTGATTATAAAGTGCAAGAGTGACAACAAAGTGGAAAGAGACTCAAATTACATATATCCGTCGTTAAATCCCAAAAAGGCATGTTACAATTGGTTAAAGACTTTGAGAATAAGCCCAACAGAATAAAAATACACAGTGTAAGAAAGCTTTCAAGTGTATTACGAGATTAATTTCCATATTTATCCATGGAAGAGTAAAGAATGCAAATGATCATACCATGTTCATCCCAGTGGCAAGGTCATCTATTTCTCGGCTTGAGTGAATTTACTATGCCAGATCCATGCAGACATAAGAAATTTTGCAATGGAGTAAATCGTCAACCTATTCGTGTCAGTGCCAAGGATTCTAAAGAACTCCAAAAGCTGCCTGATACCCAAATTCCTACAAAGAGAAAATATCCATTTAACTCTTTGGGAGGCATACGCCGGGTAAAATAAATAATATATGGGCTGCACCACTTTATAGTAAATGAGTCGTTGATTATACAATTTACTTGCAAGGGAAGGCATTATTTTGTTATTTGTGGACTCATACCAAGGGCATGGTTTGAAATCTATAAACTCCCTAGTCAATGATCCCTTGCAATTTATAACAGTTTTGACAGCCACGGAGTCCCATTACATACTCTTAAACTAGCTTTTGTGACTGAACCTAATTCATCTGGGGATGACTAGATTCTTTCCAATGCCAGTTTACTCAATAAACTTTTCACTAATTTCAATTTATTATTGCCCTTTGGGCCAGATCCAGGAGAACCGGAACCACTGGTGTACTCGCAGGGAGTCCCAGAAGCAATCTTAGAAACTTGTCTTCAATTATTGACAAGATTCGAGTGTTCAGACATCCCCAAATTTCCTAACCAAACATAGCAGCTCCCATTGACTTCACATTATAAATCACTATGGCTGGTGCAACCAACCCTCTTTGATAAAGTCCTTTTGTGGAGTTTAACACCTTGAGGGCCATGGACGTAACCATTACGTCCATTTACCAGCCCTCGGGGGAAGCGGTAGTGCTCTCCCCGAGTGCCACCCCCCCAGGTCAACGCTGGGAGGGGAATTGTTTCCACTTCCACCCCCGACACCACCAGTGACGTCTGATGACGTCAGCACGCTTCCAGCGCGATTGCAGATGAGAAATGCTCAGAGGAGAAGAGGGGGCCAGCATAGGCATAAAAAGGAAAGAAAATGCCTTTCCTTTCATGTCTCTGCTAGCGTTTCTGCTGCCCAATTGTTATGCGATCGGGCAGCAGAAATACACACTAGACACCAGGGATTTTTTTTTGTGGGTGAAATGGACATGATGGGAGTGGCCCCTTGGGAAAGGGCTGCTCCCCAGGGGGGCAAATAATTTTTAGGTCATTTCGAAGCGAATAGACACCAGGGATTTTTTAAAAACTTTTTATGTACTACTGCAAAAGGGGAGCGGCCCCTTGGGCAAGGGCGGCTCCCCGGGGGGGGAGAGGCAAAATATTTAGAGGCCTTTTCTGCCCCCCCCCTAGAAGCAGATCGGCCTAATGTAATTAATGTAATTAGGCTAATCTGCCTCCGGGTGGGACAGAAACCTCTAGACACAAGGGATATATAGATATATTTTTATTTACTTTATGTTTTTATGTCTGGGGAGTGACCCCTTAGGCAAGGGTCACTCTCCTGAGTGGCAAATTGTATTTAGGCCATTTCTGCCCCCCTTGGGGGCAGATCATCCTATTTTTGTTAGGCCAATCTGCCCCCGAGGGGGGCAGAAACCACTAGACACCAGGGATTGGTGTGTGTGTATGTGTGTGTTTTGTTTGCTGGGGCTGCCCCTTGGGCAAGGGTCGCTCCCCTTGGGGCCACATTACGGTTGGCCATATCTGCCCCCCCCCCTTGGCAGATCAGCCCATTTTTGGAAGGCCCATCTTCCCCCAAGGGGGAAAGAAAGCCAACCAGAGACCAGGGAAGATTTTTTTTCAAAACAAGAGGGTTGGGGTATGGCCACACCCCCACCCCATATAAATGGGGCCTAAGTTGTTCTGCCCACCAGAGGGCAGATGGGGCAATTACCACCAATCCACACCCCGGGGGGCAGAAAGTCTACTAGATGGCATGGAATAAAAAAAAAAGAATAGTGGGGTGGTGACTAACAACCAGTATGGGCCTGGTCATGACCCCATCCAAACCCCAACTGAAGGGGGTAACAGTCTTTCAGCTCTCTCCCCGCACACTAAAACATCTTATCCCACGGCAAGCAAGAGGACATTTGATTGTTTTGGGTTTTGGTTTTACATTTGGGCCATGAGAGCTTGGTAACTCTCAAAACCGCCCCACTTCGAATGGTGAGGGCTGCACTTTTTTGACTTTGGGATACTGCCATGGAAAAAAATCCACAAGACACAGACACATCTGAAAACTAAACATATGGTTGATTCCAGGGTGGGGTGCTTTACATGCACCCCGCACCATTTTCTTACCCACAATGCCCTGAAAACCTCCAACTTTGCTGGAAATCACACATTTTTCTCACATTTTTGTTGTGATGGAACGTTCCGGAATCTGCAGGAATCCACAAAATTCCCACCACCCAACATTGTCTCATCTATACTGATATAAATTCTGCTGCATTTGTCAGCCTAAAAATGTTTTTTTTCAAACTGCCCTTTTGGACACTCTTTGGTTCCCCCCCAATTTCGACATGTTGTTGTCTCTTCCCTGTCACAGGCACTTGGCCCACCTACACAAATGAGGTATCATTTTTACCGGGAGACTGAGGGGAACGTTGGATGGTAGGAAATGTGTCCGGGTGAGGTGATCCCACATAGAAGTGTGGGAAAAAAGTTATTTTTTTAGCTAAATTTGAGGTTTGCTGAGTATTCTGGGTAAGAAAACATTGGGGGATCCACGCAAGTCACAGCTACTCCTTTTGGTGTCTAGTTTTCAGAAACATCTGGGTTTGGTAGGTTTCCCTAGATGGCTGCTGAGCCCAGGACCAAAAACGCAGGTGCCCTCCCCCCTCCAAAAATAGGTAGTTTTGTATTTGATAATTTTGATGTGTCCAGATAGTGTTTTGGGGCATTTCCTGTCACGAGCACCAGGCCTAACCACACAAGTGAGGTACCGTTTTAGTCAGGAGACTTGGGGGAATGCTGGGTGGAAGGAAATTTGTTGCTCCTCACAGATTCCAGAACTTTCTGTCACTGAAATGAGAGGAAAAAGTGTTATTTTGGCCACTTTTGAGGTTTGTAAAGGATTCTGGGTAGCAGAACCTGGTGAGAGCCCAACAAGTCACCCCATCTTGGATTTCCCTAGGTGTCTAGTTTTAAAAAGTGCACAGGTTTGGTAGGTCTCCCTAGGTGCCAGCTGAGCTAGAAGCCAAAATCCACAGCTTGGCACTTTGCAAAAAACAGCTCTGTTTTCTTTGGGAAAATGTGATGTGTCCATGTTGTGTTTTGGGGCATTTCCTGTCACGGGCGCTAGGCCTACCCCCACAAGTGAGATACCATTTTTATCGGGAGACTTGGGGAAACGCTGTGTGGAAGGAAATTTGTGTCACCTCTCAGATTCCAGAACTTTCTGTCACCGAAATGAGAAGAAAAAGTGTTTTTTGGGCCAAATTTTGAGGTTTGGAAAGGATTCTGGGCAACAGAACCTGGTGAAAGCCCCACAAGTCACCCCATCTTGGATTTCCCTAGGTGACTAGTTTTCAAAACTGCACAGGTTTGTTAGGTTTCCTTAGGTGCCGGCTGAGCTAGAGGTCAAAATCCACAGGTAGGCACTTTGCAAAAAACAGGTCACATTTCAATGTAAAAATGAGATGTGTCCATGTTATGTTTCCTGTTGCGAGCATTAGGCCTACCCATGCAAGTGAGATACCATTTTTATCGGGAGACTTGGGGGGACATAGAATACCAAAACAAGTGTTATTGCCCTTTGCCTTTCTCTACATTTTTTCCTCCCAAATGTAAGACAGTGTGTAAAAAAGATGTCTATTTGAAAAATGCCCTGTAATTCACGTTAGTACGGGAACCTCGGATTTCAGAGATGAGCAAATAACCACTGCTTCTCATCACCTTATCTTATGCCCATTTTGGAAATACAAAGGTTTTCTTGACACCTATTTTTCTCTTTTTATATTACAGCAAATTAATTGCTGTTATCCCGGTATAGAATGAAAACCCATTGCAAGGTGCAGCTCATTTATTGGCTCTGTGTACCTCGGGATCTTGATGAACCTACAAGCCCTATATATCCCGCAACCAGAAGAGTCCAGCAGACGTAACAGTATATTGCTTTCAAAACTCTGACATGGCAGGAACAAGTTACAGAGTAAAACGTGGGCAAAAATGGCTGTTTTTTACCTAAATTTCAATACTTTCTTTATTTCAGCTGTTATTTTCTGTAGGAAACACTTGTGGGATCTACACAAATTACCCCTTGCTGAATTCAGAATTGTATCTACTTTTCAGAAATGTTTAGCTTTCTGGGATCCAGCATTGGTTTCATACCCACTTCTGTCACTAACTGGAAGGAGGCTGAAAGCACAAAAAATAGTAAAAATAGTAAAAATGGGGTGTGTCCCAGTAAAATGCCAAAATTGTGTTGAAAAATTTGATTTTCTGATTCAAGTCTGCCTGTTCCTGAACGTTGGGAAGATGGTGATTTTAGCACTGCAAACCCTTTGTTGATGCCATTTTCAGGGAAAAACTCACAAGCCTACTTCTGAAGCCCCTTTTCCCATTTAAAAAAAAAAAATGAAATTTTCACTAACTAATTTCTTGGTCTCCTTCAGAGGAAACCCCAAAGTCTGGGTACCTCTGAAATCCGAAGGATGTTGAAAAAAAAGGACATAAATTTGGCGTGGGTAACTTATGTGAACAAAAAGTTATGAGGGCCTAAGCGCAAACTGCCCCAAATAGTCAAAATAAGGCTTGGCACCTGAGGTGGAAAAGGCCTGGCAGCGAAGAGGTTAACTATACTTACAGTGTGATAAGTTAATTATGGTTATGTTTTTTGGAGTTGAGGATCCCAATTGAAATTTGGCATTAATCTTAGCAACAGATTATCAAAGTTGGTCACCTGTTCAATTACATAGTTTACACTGGATCGCAGGGAACTTGGATCTTTCTCTTTTTTGTTTTGCATGGAAAAATACAGTTAATTTCGCAATTGAGCTATTCAGATTGAGTTCCCACTCTACACAAAAGGTGTTGAAATCAATTAGCAGCTGCCGTAGCCTCCGAGAGGTTTTTGATAGCAATAACGTGTCACCTGCATAGAGTAAGGCGGGCACCCTAAGACTACCCACCTTTGGTAAATCACACTCATCTCTGATCAAACAATACACTACTGCATTAATATGCAAAGAAAACAATGATGGTGCAAGGACGCAGCCCTGGCTAATGCCACAATAAATACTCAATGGATCCGACAATTGTCTATGATCCCCCCTTCTAACTCTGGCATAATTATCCAGATGTAGCCATACTAGGATGTCCAACAGGTGTGCAGGAATACCCATTTCTTCCAACACCCTCCACAGCTTGCCCCTTGGTACCAGATCAAAAGAAGCACACAGATCGAAAAAGGCAACATATAACTTGTCTCTGCTGAGTAATGATGTTTTCCAGCAATTAAAATGAAACATCTGGTCAATTGTACTAATATTGCACCGAAATCCAGCCTAAACGTCCATGTCCAGATTGGCACTAAGGGGCATATTTATACTCTGTTTGCGCCGAATTTGCGTCGTTTTTTTCGACGCAAATTCGACGCAAAACTAACTCCATATTTATACTTTGGCGTTAGACGCGTCTAGTGCCAAAGTTCATGGAGTTAGCGTCATTTTTTTGCGTGAACACCTTCCTTGCGTTAATGATATGCAAGGTAGGCGTTCCCGTCTTAAAAAATGACTGCGATGCATATGCGTCGTATTTATACTCCCGGGCAAAAATGACGCCCGGGAGTGGGCGGGACTAAAAAACCCGCATTTGCGCCGGATTTTAGCGCCTGGGTCAGGGCAGGCGTTAATGGACCTGTGGGCTCAGAATGAGCCCAGAGGTGCCCTCCCAAGCCCCCAGGGGCACCCCCTGCCACCCTTGCCCACCCCAGGAGGACACCCAAGGATGGAGGGACCCATCCCAGGGAACAAAAGGTAAGTTGTGGTAAGTATTTTTTTTAATTTTTTTGTGTGGCATAGGGGGGCCTGATTTGTGCCCCCCCTACATGCCACTATGCCCAATGACCATGCCCAGGGGACATAAGTCCCCTGGGCATGGCCATTGGGCAAGGGGGCATGACTCCTGTCTTTGCTAAGACAGGAGTCATGTTAATGGCGTCTGGGCACCAAAAAAAAATGGCGCAAATCGGGTTAAGACGATTTTTTAGCCTCAGCCTGACTTGCCCCATTTGTGGACGCCCAAACGCCATTTTTCCCTACGCCGGCGCTGCCTGGTGTACGTGGTTTTTTTTCACGCACACCAGGCAGCGCCGGTCGGCTAACGCCGGCTAACGCCATTCAATAAATACGGCGCCCGCATGGCGCTTCAGAATGGCGTTAGCCGGCGCTAATTTTTTTGGCGCAAAACTGCGTTAGCGCAGTTTTGCGTCAAAAAGTATAAATATGGCCCTAAGGGGCATATTTATACTCCGTTTGCTCCGAATTTGCGTCGTTTTTTTCGAAGCAAATTCGACGCAAAACTAACTCCATATTTATACTTTGGCGTTAGACGCGTCTAGCGCCAAAGTTCATGGAGTTAGCGTAATTTTTTTGCGTGAACACCTTCCTTGCGTTAATGATATGCAAGGTAGGCGTTCCCGTCTTAAAAAATGACTCCGATGCATATGCGTCGTATTTATACTCCCGGGCAAAAATGAGGCCCGGGAGTGGGCGGGTCTAAAAAACCCGCATTAGCGCCGGATTTTAGCGCCTGGGTCAGGGCAGGCGTTAAGGGACCTGTGGGCGCAGAATGAGCCCAGAGGTGCCCTCCCCTGCCCCCAGGGACACCCCCTGCCACCCTTGCCCACCCCAGGAGGATACCCAAGGATGGAGGGACCCACCCCAGGGACATTAAGGTAAGTTCAGGTAAGTATTTAAAAAAAAAAAAAAATTGTGGCATAGGGGGGCCTGATTTGTGCCCCCCTACATGCCACTATGCCCAATGACCATGCCCAGGGGACAGAAGTCCCCTGGGCATGGCCATTGGGCAAGGGGGCATGACTCCTGTCTTTGCTAAGATAGGAGTCATTTCAATGGGGGATGGGCGTCGTAAAAAAATGGCGCAAATCGGGTTGAGGCGATTTTTTTGCCTCAGCCTGACTTGCACCATTTGTGGACGCCCATACGCCATTTTCCCCCTACGCCGACGCTGCCTGGTGTACGTCGTTTTTTTAAACGCACACCAGACAGCGCCGGCGGCTAACACCGGCTAACGTCATTCAATAAATACGGCGCCCGCATGGCGCTTCAGAATGGCGTTAGCCGGCGCTAATTTTTTTGGCGCAAAACTGCGTTACCGCAGTTTTGCGTCAAAAAGTATAAATATGGCCCTAAGAGTACTCGATATTCCCAGTCAAAGCATATCATTGTGATAGAGGTTACAGAGAAAAAGCACACAGTCAAAGTAAAAGTTTAGTGAATGCCAGATAACCCACTCAATTTGTCTTTAACAGTAACTGTATCAGCTTTAAATATCAGTAGGTATCGCATTATAAGGTGCAATACATTCACAGTGTAGTACCATCAGGCAGGTGCAGCAAATTCCTCATCATCTCTATCATGCATTAAGAACCTCATTCAGTTTGATTTGTGATATATTTAGCTCTTTGGCCGATGTCCATTGCATCACAAGCTCACGGTAATTACCTACTGGATAACTGGGCTTTCGAGGGCCTGTGCATTAGGATTCTGTGGTTAGCTTGTAACAGACATAGGGGGTCATTACGACCCAGGCGGTTGCTGTTTATATGGCGGTAAGTACTGCCAACAGGCTGCCGGAACTTACTGCCATATTATGACACTGGCAGATTGGCTGAAGCCAACCCACCAATGTACCACTCTGACCGCCATGTCTGTAATAGGCACTGGGCTAGAGATATCCATCTCCAGCCCGGCGGCCGTCACTGTTCCGCCTGCAGGATTATGAACCCGCCTACCGCCATGGTTTTCGTGGCTTTCTTAACACCATGAAAACCATAGCGGTAGGCACTATCAGTGACAGGGATCTCCCCTTACTCTCCAGTTAGCCCCCCCACCTCTCCAAAGCCCCCCACCCCCTACATTCTCGCCCCCCTTCACACACACACACATACACACACCCATTCCCAAATGCATCCACGCATGCATACATCCATTCACACACACACCTGCACACACTTGCATACATGCACGCAGACTCGCATTCACATAACACAACATACAAGGACTCACACCTCCATACATGCACACACGCATTCAACACGCAACACACACCCGCATCCACGCACACACAAACATTCACACACCCCCACGCACACACACACAACACCTCCACCCCCTTTCAGAGACCTGACTTACCTGCGTTCAGGGGATCCTCCGGCAGGAGACAGGATGGGGTGCTGCTGCCACCAGCAGTGCCCGCCTGCAGAACCCTGCCAGGCCGTATTATGGGTCATAATACGTCTGGTGGCGGTCTACTGGCATGGTGGTGCTGGTGGCAGCAGCACCACCTCACTGCCATCCGCCGGTATGGCCACAGCTCGATTTCGGCCATTGTTGTGGTGGAAATCTGACTGTGGTCATAATACGGTGGACAGGTGGTAGCCGCTGCAACAATCTTTTGGCTGCCATCACCATGGCGGTAGGCGTTTTTTACCGCCAGTCTCAAAATGAGGGCCATAATGATACAAATTTATAATGCCTCTTGCCTTTTCAAGAATCAACATTCAATATTGAATTGTAGAATTAACAGATGGTCCTTTCTTGTCACTTAACTGCATCACCATATTTTCCCATTATTCCTCATAGACAAATGGAGAAAATGTGATTTATTGTTATTCATATTCTGATACTTGTAAGTAATTTAGGGTAAGAAAGTCCTTTGGGATTGGGGCAGATCACATCATCATCAACTTTTCTGTCACTAGTTTTCAAAAATATCTGGGAAAGTCTGCTCACTGCCTGCCAACACTGGGCCCAGACACTGCCACCATGCACCATGGAATATCCTACATTAAAAATATTCTGTGTTGTCTAGTGTGTAGATCGCTGCGCAATTCAGTGGAAATCCTCCAAATGTTGGATAACCCCACACTCAGAGGACTTAAGGAAAACAGATTTGGGTCAAGTCCTGGGTGAAAGATTTCTCTGTGTGAACAATACTGAAAGAAACTATCATGCTTTGGGAAAACAAATGTTGAAAATCTGACACATTTATTGTTTGCCACATTGTTCTGACCTCCAAGTCAGGGAGAGGGCAGTCTGGCAGACTAGCACCCAATGACAGAAGCCTTGGGATGTGTAGATATTGAAAATAAATGGTTGTTTTCATTTACATACAGCATAAGGATTATGCCTAAATCTTTAAGATAAGTAGCCTGAAAGAGCATTTTCTTTCAGCTGATTTCTAAATTTTACAAATGAATTGCACCTGCTTTGCCAACTGTGGGCACCCCAAACCCATAGAAAATTCTTATAATTGGAACTTCCATGCTCAGGAGATCCATAGTTAGAAAGCTGGGGGTTCAAGCCTTGGTAGGCATTTGTTCCTATGCCAGTGAGACTAGAAGGAATTTCTAATTTTAGAAAAAAGGATAAAAATATGGAAAATATTATGATGAACACAATGTCCTCATCAGTCGACCAAGGCAAAGATGATTGGCATCCTTATAAGTGGTCTTAGAATGTATACATGTTATTAATATGTGGATGTTGCATGGTTCCATGAAACCCTGGAGTAATATCTGTGGCCAAAAGACAGGTACTCTAAAACGGTATTTTGCTTGCAGCTGCTTTCCCAAATTAAAAAATGCACTGAACCCAGTTTGTTGTCTATGGCCACCATGAACCTACAGAAACCCATACATGCCTTGACAGGGAATAATTCCTGCCTGGCAACCTGGAAGAAATTACCACATTTTGCTTAAAAGCTATCAGGGTGAGAGTGGTCTGTCACTAAGTGATACAACTTTAGAATGTGTAGAAATACAAATAGATGGTTGTGTTATGCATCCATATGGGCCAGAGATTATATCTGTGTATCTTGCAGCAGCCTTTCAAATTTTCCAAAATGTGCTACACTCCATTTATTGCTTGTGTGCACCTTGAACCCGTAGACAGTCCATACATGTCTGGTAACCATGCTCAAAACAAGCCCACCAGATCAAAGTTTAGGTTCAAGGCCTGGAGGGAATATGTTTTAAAGAATTGTCATTTGGGGGCAGAAATGCAAATGATCAACATCAGGTTCAGTGCAATCTTGTGGCCAGTAAGTGAGGGTAAGTGGGGCCAGCACACAGCTAAGGAAACCTAGGTATGTGTAGACATAAACAAATGTGGTTGTTGTCTGATTTCATACAGTCCAGGAGTGATATATGTGACTAAAAGAAAGACTCATAATATGGCATTTAAGGGCACATGTATCATTATTTGAAGCAACGCAACAAGCAACTTTACTGCGCTGTGCTCCGTGGAAATAAAGGAAAGGAATGCACCATATTTAACATGATACAGCACATTATGGTCCTTTCCTTGCAGTGGCACACAATGTGCTGCCTTGTGAAAATGCAGGCCCCAGTGCACCATGGTGCAAGAGGGGCAGTGTTACAGGCAGTATCAGTTGTGTTCAGGAAGGGGTGCCTTCCTACAGAAAATCAATCCTCAGAGGCACTTTTCTCTTTCTATGTGCTGTGCAGAATGCAGCCCACTTAACAAGAGTAAGCAACATAGAGAAATAAAGATGGTTCTCTTAGTTGCACTTCCCCTGAATTGATGCACCAAAATCTATGGGTAGATGCATGGGAGCACCCACGCTCCACTCATGGAACACCTTTCCAGGGCAGAGCAATGCAAGGATGATTTGCGCTGCCATGCGTTACTCCAGATTTATCAAGCCACTAAGGGTCACAGAAGGTGGCCTTGCATGACTTGATTAATATGACTTAGGTTTTGTGGAATACAAACCATGATAAATATGCCTCTGAGATTGTAGTTGTTTTCCAAATTTCTCACCTTTGCACCTAGTTTATCTCCAGTGGGCACTGTGAACCCTTAGAAAACTGAGACCTCTCTGGTACCCTTACCCTTACGCGACCCACAAGAATAAAGCTGGCAGTCAAACCTTTTTGGAAATATGTTTCTTGTGGGAAATACAAAACAATTGCTACACATCTGACAAACGTCATGTTACGACTATTGTATTGCTAGCCAGTCAAAACAAGTTACAACTGACTTCCAACAATCGATTTCTTAGGTCATACAAAACAAGAATTATATAATTTCTATACTTTCCATATAATCTTCAGTTTTCAATCCATCATTAAATAATGATGCACCTTAGACAGTGATTCTGCCACAATTTCAAGATCTCCACTAATGGTACAGAATTGATTATGACGACTTCATTCCCTGTCAAAACCCATACATATTTGGTATTGCCAGACTAAATGATTCCCGGACATCATTTCAATGGTTTACTTTCTGGGATTTTTTTGTCCATTTGAGAAATGCAGGGATATATTAAGAAAGTTTATTAAAACAATGAAAATATCTCCACATTTTGAATTGTATCTTCAGGCTCCTACTGAATATTAAGGCAGGCTTGTATGGCTGCACAAAGAGACCAAAAATTAGGTACTTGAACAACCTAATGCAATTTCTCACAAAAAAGCTCTGCCACAGAGAGCTCAGCAGTGGAAGGGTTGAAGTGAGATAATTCAATCACAACAAATGGTACATAAATTATTAGTGAAACACTTGTTCTGCTTGATTGATCGGACTAGGACTTTACTCACAAGATGTAGTAATGCACAATATTGGAAAAATGCAATATTTTTTGGGACGTCAAAAGCAACAAAAAAACAGATGATGGATAGAAGACGGAACAATGCAAACGTTCACCCCCAATCACAGATCTGAGTTTAATCCATTGTTTTTTTGCTCACAACACCACCTCAGTTTGGACCCAGCCACATGCAAATCAGTCTTGACTCTGCACTTCATGGGAGCAGTCCAGCCTAAACTGCCAGGCCAGGTCCTCCCAGTACTGAAAACAAGCATTCTGTGCCTGGTTTCAGTATTTCACCCTTAATCAACCAGGCTAGCTTGAGTCCAGTGGCACAGTGAGCCAGGGTCCCACATCTGTGCATACCTTTCCCACTTAGGGCGACAAACACAAAAAGAACAGGGGAGGGATGGAATGCTGAACAATGTAAACATTCACCCCCTAGTCACAGATCTGGGATTAATCTATTGTTTTTTTTTGCTCACCACGCCACCCCAGTTTGGACCCAGTCATATGGAAATCAGTCTTGACTCTGCTCCTCATGGGAACAGTCCAGCCCAAACTGCCAGGGCAGGTCCTCCCTGTACTTGAAACAAATCAAATAAAATCAAACAGCATTAGTGTGGTGCAGTGCTGTCACCCCTAGGGGTATTGGGCACTGAAGGTGACATGTCTCCATCAAAAAGCCAGGTCTTGATCTTCTTTCTTAAGTCCGCTGGAGGTGCTGTTTGGATGTAAAGGGGCCAGGTCATTCCCGAACCTGGCAGCAAAGTGGGACAAGTAGCAGCCACTTCAGTGACAGATGTGGGGGTGTGTGGAAGGGTGAGTGAAGCAAATCGCAGGTGTCTAGCGGGAAGCTGGAAGTTCAGTCGATGGTTGATGTGGGATGATCCCAGCTTATATTGGGTCTTGTATGCATGCATGAGGATGTTAAACTGGCATATGCTGTGCCTGGGGAGGCAATGATGGTTTCTGAGGTGGGGGTGATATGGGTACATTTGGGGAGGTTAGGAATGAGTCTGGCTGCAGTGTTCTACATGGTCTGGAGTTTTCTAAGGTGTTAGGTGGAAATTCCAGCATAAAGGGTGTTGCCGTAGTTGAATGGGCTGGTAATGAGGGCCAGCGTGATGGTCTTTCTGGTATTGACTAAGAACCATCTGAAGAATTTGTGGAGCTTGCAGAGGATGTGGAAGCAGGAATAGGCAACTGAGTTGACTTCTCTCTTCATGGTCAGTTGGCTGTTAAGGATGATGCCCAGGTTGCATGCATGGTCTGTCAGTGTGGGAGTGGGTCCTAGTTCTGCTGGTCACCAGCTGTGGCCCCAGATGAAGGTGTTCTTACTGAAAATCAGTTGCTCTGTTTTGTGTGAGTTGAAGTTTGGGGTAATTGTCTCTCATCCAATTGGCTACATTGGCCATGGTGTGACAAACGTTGATTGTGGGTTTAGAGGGTCATTGGTCTGGGAGAGAATGAGTTAGGTGTCATCTGCGTAGGAGATTATGTTGATTCTATCAGATCTGATGACGTTTGCTAGCGGGGTCACGTAGATGTTGAACAAGGTAGGGCTGACTGTGATCCTTGGGGTATGCCGCATATGATGTTCCTGGGTGAGGAGGTGAAAGGGGGCTCTGTGTGCGTCCTGTGAGAAAAGAAGCCACCCACTTGAGGGCACTTTGCTGTATGCCAATGTTGTAGAATCTGTCGATAAGGGTGTGGTGGGAGATGGTGTCAAATGCAGAAGAGAAGACGAGGAGGATCAGGGTCACAGTTTCTCCATGGTCAAGAAGTGTTCTGATGGAATCTGCGGTGGCAATCAGCAATGTCTCTGCTGTGGTTGGCCGGGAATCTGGATGAGAGAGGCATCAAGTAGGTGGTTTAGTTCCAGGTATTCGGTGTGGAGCTGTTGGTTGATGGCCTTCTCGAGTACTTTGGCTGTGTAGGGGAGCAGGATGGTAATTTTTTAGGTCGCTGGGGTCGGCTGAAGGTTTCACAAGAAGAGTTCTGACCTCTGTGTGTTTCCATCTGTTGAGGAAAGATGCTGTGGAGATGAAGGTATTGGGGATGCTGGTGAGTTCTGTGCCGATAGAGTTGGTTCTGAGTTTGTAGAAATGATGGGAGCAGGGTTCAGTGAGTACCCTGAAATGGATGGATGCCATGAAGGTTGTGGTGGTCCGTGTGGTGAGTGGAGACCAGGTGGTAATCGTATGTCTGGTGTTCACTGGTTGGTTGAGGTTGTCGAGGTTGAGGGTGGTGGGTCGGGGGTCAAAGTTGTTGTAGATGGTGGCAATCTTGCTGTGGAAGTGGTCCGAGAGGGTGTCACAGAGTTTTTGTGAGGGGTGGATGGTATTCTCTGTGGCTGTTGGGTTTGAGAATTCCTTGACTATTTTGAATAAGTTCTTTGTGTGTTAGGATGCAAAGTAAATTCGAGAGGTGATGGCTACTTTCTTAGTTTTCTTGATGTGCAAATGGTAGTTGCAGAGGGCTGTTTTGTTGGTGGCTCTGTTGGAGGGGTCCCCTGCGCCAACACTTCCTGAGTCTATAGCAGTAGCGCTTGGTGAATCTGAGATCTTCGGTGTACCAGGTGACTTGAGGTTTTGTTGGCTTTTTCTGGTTTCAGTGGGGCGACCCTGTCAGCATACTCAGAAAACCAGATGGTGAAGTTGTGGATGGCCTGGTCCAGGCCCGCTGAGGTTTCGAGTTATGTGGTGCTAAGGGCATGTGTCCATTGTCTCTCAGTTATCTTGCCCCAGTTGAGGTGGGTGGCGTTGTGGTGCTTTATGATTGTGTGCTGGCCACTAGATCTGGTGAAGTGAACTATGGCGTGGTCAGTCCAGGTGGGTTCTGTGACATTGGTGAATTTGATTCTGTCACTGGATGTGAAGTTAGCTTTGAGTGTGTCTGACTCTATGCATAGGTTTGGTGACCAGTTGGCTGAGGCTAATGTTGTTCAGATTTTCTAGGAGGGTGGTGGATCTGGCATCTTTGCGGTCATCAACTTGGAAATTGAGGTCGCCGAGAAGGACATAGTGGTGGGAGTCGATGGCTAAGGGGACACTGATACTGGGGATGGTTTTTCAGAAGGCTGGTTGGTGCTGCCGGCTGTCTGTAGGAGAGGGTGCTTCTTTGCATTGGTATGTAATGGGAAGTCGAGGTGTTCCATGAGAGGCATAGGGTCATCATTAGTGGCAGTGCATCAGATGGTTTCCTTGAAGATGATCACCATGCCCCCACCATGTTTGTTGGAGGGGTTGTGATGTATCATCTTGTAGCCATGGGGAGTGGCAGTGTCAACGTTGGGATAGAGGAGGAGGTGAGTCATGTTTCAGTGATGAAGGCCACATCAGAGGAGAGGGAAGTGATGGTGTTCCAGATTTCCGTGGTGTGTTTGGAGAGAGAGCAGACATTGATCAGGTTACATTGGAATGGTTTGGGGTGTTTGTGGTTGTCCAAGTGGGAGTGGCGCAAGAATAATTGTGGGATGTGTCGCAGGAGAAACAGCTGTGGGAGCAAGTTAAGGGTCTTTTGGTTGATCGCATGGAGGAAGTGAAGGAGCTGTTGTTTTGGTGTCTGGGGTCCAGGTCCAGGAGTGCCTTGGAGGTGTAATGGTAGGTGGTGGGAGGACCAGGGGTGCTGGCATTGGGTGTGGTCCAGGCACAGATAGGTGCAGAATGACTTGCCTTAGGTGCACCCAATGCGTGCGGCCACTGTGATAGGCTAGCAGGGAGAGCAGGGAGAGCAGGGATCAGGACTGGCAAAACTGTCACAGAAGCCCCTTAGAAAAGAGGAACCCACCACACATAGATGAAGCCCTTTCCCAAGTGTGCTAAAATAATATCAAGAACTGCTATGGAAACAAGCATTCTGGGACCTGTTTCTTTGTATTACCCCTCATCAGCCAGGCTAGCTGAATCCAGTGGCACAGTGAGCACAGGACCCATGCCTGGACATACTCTTCCCAATTTTGGCGACAAAAGCAAAAGGAACAGATGATGGGTGGAATGCTGAATAATACAACCAATCACTCCCAGTCACAGATCTGGGTTTAAGCCATTGTTTTTTGGTCACCATGCCACCCGAGCTTGGACCCAGCCGTACGCAAATCAGTCTTGACCCTGCTCCTCATGGGAACAGTCCAGGCCCCACTGCCAGGCCAAGTCTTCCCTGGACCAGAAACATATATCCTGGGACTGGCTTTGAGGTATCACCCTCATCAGAGAGTCTAGCTGTATTACAGTGGCACAGTGAGCCTGGACTGTTCCTGTGGGGAGCAGGGTCAAGAGTGATTTGCATATGGCTGGGTCCAAACTGGGGTGGTGTGGTGAGTAAAACACAATGGATTTAACCCAGATTCAGCATTCCCGCCATCATTTTTTTGTGTTGTTGGTTGTTGGACAAAATATCTTACGTTTTCCTCAAGCAAGAAGAATTTTGGGAGGGATTCAATATTTGAATTCCATTGTAAAACACTAAAACAAAAACAATGCTGATTTGAAGAGAACACAACAGCAGGCAAAAGGGGATAATTAACTGCAATCTAAATTGGAAATCAAACGGGCTTGTTACAGTTGAGCACATTAAAAGAATCCGTGCCCGGTCAGTATATTTGGTAATCCCCAAGCACAAGTTGAGAAAACAGCACATTTTTTACATACACTAATTGTGAGTGCTGGCACAATAATTGGCACTAGGGAAATATCTTTCCCAACATCTGCACATAATAGAAGCCCGAGGACAAGATAAGCACCTCACATTGTTGATGCTTTAAATATTGCTATGTTAGTGCAAACTATGGAGTATGAATCAATCAATCAATCAATCAATCAATCAAAAAAAGTATAGAGCGTGCTACTCACCTGTGAGAGTCAAAAAGGCGCTAGTGGTGGGGGTTGAGGGGGGTTACTGTTCGAACAGCCATTTCTTGAGGTTTTTTCTGAAGAGTAGGAAGTCTTTGGTTTTGCGGAGGTTGGTGGGGAGGGAGTTCCAGGTTGTGGGGGCGAGGTAGGAGGTTCGATGCGGGTGACTGTAGCTAGTGCGAGGTTGGCTGATCGAAGGTTCCGGGTGGGAGGGTGTAAGTAGTTCACTCTTTCGTTGAGGTAGGTCGGGCCAGTGTTGTGGAGGGATTTGTGTGCGTGGATGAGGATCTTGAAAGTGATTCTCTTGTCTATGGGGAGCCAGTGAAGGGATTTGAGGTGTGGTGAGATTTGTTTGTGGTGGGGAGGCCAAGTGTGGTGCCGGTGTAGAGGGCGTTACCGTAGTCAAGTCCACTGCTGATGAGTGCATGGGTGACTGTCTTCCTGGTCTCTGGGGGAATCCATTTGAAGAATTTTGTTTGAGTGCGGAGTGTGTGAAAGCAGGAGGAGGTTAGTGCATTGATTTGTTGTGTCATGGAGAGGGAGGGGTCCAGGATGATGCTGAGGTTGCGTGCGTAGTTTGCGGGGGGTGTGCGGGGCCTAGGGTGGTGGGCCACCAGGAGTCGTCCCATATGGTTTTGTTGGGGCCGAAGATGATGATCTTGGTTTTGTTGGAGTTAAGCTTGAGGTGGTTAGTTGTCATCCAGTTGGGGGTGTCAAGGAGAGCAGCTTGTAGGTTGGTTTTGGCGGTGGTGGGGTTGCGGGTGAGGGAGAGGATGATTTGGGTGTCATCTGCGTAGGAGAGGATAGTGATTCCGTGTGGTTGGAGGTTGTTGGCCAGGGGGATCATGTATGTTGAAGAGTGTGGGGCTGAGGGAGGACCCTTGGGGGACTCCGCAGATGATCTTGGTAGCAGTGGAGTGGAATGGTGGAAGGCGGACTCTCTGGGTCCGGTCGGTGCAGAAGGAGGTGTGCCAGTCTAAGGCTTTGTGGTGAATTCCTATGTTGTGGAGGCGTGCACGGAGTGTGCGGTGGCAGACAGTGTCAAAGGCTGCGGAGAGGTCTAGGAGGATGAGTGCGACGGTCTCTCCTTTGTCAACTTTGGTCCTGATGTCGTCAGTGCATGCGATGAGGGCAGTTTCCGTGCTGTGGTTCTTGCGGAACCCGGATTGTGAGGGGTCGAGAGTGTTGTTCTCTTTGAGGAAGTGGGATAGGCGGGCGTTGAAAGTTTCTCGGCAACCTTGGCGGGGAAAGGGAGGAGGGAGATGGGGCGATAGTTGGAGAGGATCTCCGGGTCGGCTTTGTTTTTTTTTAGGAGAGCAGTGATTTCCGCGTGCTTCCAGGGGTCTGGGTAGGTGGCGGAGTAGAAAGAGGAGTTGATTATGTCACGGATCATGGGGGCGATGGTTGGGCTGGCTTTGTTGTAGATGCAATATGGACAGAGGTCGGAGGGGGATCTGGAGTGGATGGAGTTCATGGTTTTTTCGGTTTCTTCATGTGTGGTGGGGGCCCAGGTGGTGAGTGTGGTGGAGGGGTCATGCGTGGGGGTTGAGTTGGGTAAGTGAGGGGTGTGTGTGGTGGGTGTGTGTGGTATGAAGCTGTTGTGGCTGTCCAGGATTTTGTGGTGGAAGTGGTTCGAGAGGGCGTCACATAGGGGCTGTGTGTGTGGGGTCTATGTTCCTGGCTTTGGGTTTGGCTAGCTCTTTAATGATGGTGAAGAGTTCCTTGCTGTTTTGAGAGTTGTTGTCAAGGCGTGTCTTGCAGTGATCTCTTTTGGCGGTGTGTATGAATTGGTGATGGGTGCTGATGGTGGCTTTGAGGGTGGAGAAGTTGGTTGTAGAGGGTTCTTGTCGCCGTATTTTCTCCGCTTGGCGGCATTTGCGCTTGGAGTCTTGGAGTTCGGGGGTGATCCATGGGGCGTTCTTGATGTTGCGGGTGGCGATGTGTTTTCTGAGGGGGGCTAATGTGTCTGCGCAGGTAGTGATCCATTTAGAGAGGTTGTGTGCTCCTGTGTTGGGGTCGTTGGTGTGGGGGGAAGGTTGTGAGCCAGTTGGAAGTTCAGGTGTTCTGTGGGGATCTTGTCCCACATGCAGTAGGGTGTGGTGTGTTGATGGTTGTGTGTGGGGGGTTTGGTGAAGGAGAAGTGGACGCAGTGGTGGTCATTCCAGAGGAGTTTGGTGGTGTGGGTGTAGGCTATGTCTTGGCTTGAGGTGAAAATTGCATCAAGCGTGTTTCCTGCTGAGTGGGTGGGTGTGGTTACCAGTTGTTTGAGTCCGAGGTTGGTGAGGTAGTCTATGAGGGAGGTAGAATTGTGGTCTTGAAGGTTCTCCAAGTGAAAGTTGAAATCACCGAGGAGGATGTAGTCTGTGGAGGTGAGGGCGTGCGAGCTGATGGTGTCGGCGATGGTGTCGCAGAAGGTGGGGTGTGGTCCTGGTGGTCTGTAGATTAGTGTGGAGGGTGGAGCTGTTGTTAATGTGGATTAGAAAGTGCATGTGTTCTGTGTTGTCGATAGTGTCTTGGAAGCTAGTGGTCACTTTGGTGGTGTCCCTGTGTAGGATGGCTATGCCACCACCTGGCCTGTTGAGGCAGTCTTTGAGTTGGAGTTTGTATCCCTTGGGGGTGGCGATGGCTATGTCGGGTTCTGAGGAGGGGTTGGTCCAGGTTTCCATGAGGAAGGCGATGTCAGGTGAGTGTGATGTGATGAGGTCCCAGAGTTCTATGGCATGTTTGTGAAGGGAGCGGGTGTTGAGGAGCAGGCAGTTGAAGTGGTTGTGGTGGGTGGTGTTGGTGTGGTGCATGAGGGTGTTGTTGCGGGGTGTGTTCTGGTTGTGGGGTGGTGTGCTGCGGGCTGGGTGGTGGGGGCAGAACAGGTATGTATTGCGTTGGGGCTGTTGTGTTTGTTGTCGGGGGGTCGCTATGGTTGGTGTGTGGTGTGAGGGATGAGGAGCAGGAGAAGTGACAGGTGTGGCAGGTGAAGGGGCCATGAGTGTGTGTGGGGCTGGAGAGGGTGCAGGTGGGGCGAAGGCCTGGGTTGAGTGAGTGGAGAGTGAGGGAGGAGTAGACTTGCCTGAGGGGGCCGGGGGGACTGGCGCTGGGCTCGATCTTGGCGCAGATGAGCGCAGACAGGCTTGCATTTGGTGTGCCTTTGGCACACCAGCGGCGCATCTGCACTGCCATAAATAAGGAAGAGGGAGGGAGTGGCAGCTGGGAGGAGGGAGGTCTGGGCGAATGGGAAGGCTGGTGGGGTGGGTCCGCAGGGATTAGCAGTGGCAGGAAAAAACAAATGGAAAATGGACGGTGAGAAGGTGGGGGAGGCGGGAGGGGCCGCAGGGACGCAGCGGCAAAAGCAAAAGAGAGAAAAAAAAGAAAACGGACGCTGAGGAGGTGGGAGGAGGCGGGAGGGGCCGCGGGGACGCAGCGGCAAGGGAGAGAGGAAAAAAGGAAAATGGACGGTGAGGAGGTGGGGGGAGGGGCCACGGGGATGCAGCGGGAATGGCAAAAGAGAGGAAAAAAGGAAAATGGACAGTGAGGAGGTGGGGGGAGGTGGGAGGTGCAGCGGGGATGCAGCAGCGGGGATTTTCAGCAAAAAGGGAACGGCCAAGTGGAGGCAGGGCAGGGCGGCAGACAGAGGAGCGACCAAGGGTTGCTCCTTGTTGCCGCGGCTGCCATAAATGGGGAGGGGGAGGGAGTGGCAGCTGGTAGAAGGGAGGTCTGGGTGAATGGCAAGGCTGGGGGGGTGGGGCCGCAGGGATTAGCAGCGGTGGGAAAAAACAAATGGAAAATGGATGGTGAGGAGGTGGGGGGAGGTGGGAGGGGCCGCGGGGACACAGCGGCAAGGGCAAAACAGAGGAAAAAGGAAAATGGACGGTGAGGAGGTGGAGGGAGGTGGGAGGGGCCGTGGGGACGCAGTGGCAAGGGCTAAAGAGAGGAAAAAAGGAAAATGGACGCTGAGGAGGTGGGGGAGGCGGGAGGTGGCGGAGGGAGGCAGCGGCAAGGGAAAGAGAGAGGAAAAAAGGAAAATGGACGGTAAGGAGGTGTGGGAAAGCGGGAGAGGCCATGGGGATGCAGCGGCAAGGGAAAGAGAGAGGAAAAAAGGAAAATGACGGTGAGGAGGTGGGGGATGCGGGAGGGGCCACAGGGACGCAGCAGCAAGGGCAAAGGAGAGGAAAAAAGTAAAATGGACAGTGAGGAGGTGGGGGAGGCGGGAGGGGCCGTGGGGACACAGCAGCGGGGATTTTCAGCAAAAAAGGGAACGGCCAAGTGGAGGCAGCGCCGGCGGCGGAGCGAGGAGCGACCAAGGGTTAAACTAAACAACGAAGGATGAAACAACACCTCTTCATTGATTATACAGATGTCAGCAACCTCACAGCACCTGGAGCATTCCACGTGCGAGCATATCTGCACATGATAGAAACCCAAGGGCAAGGTGCGCACCTCACAGTGTTGATGCCTCAAATATTGCTGTGTTAGTGCAAACTGTGGAGCATGAAGGACTCAACAACACCTCTTTGTCGATTATGCAGATGTCGGCAACCTCACAGCACCTGCAGCATGCCACGTGCGAACATTTTTCAACAAAGTTGATAAAATGGAGGAGCCCCTAGGGCCTCCTTGAACCACATTAGCATCATTTCTCCTACACTAATGTGTCCCAACGAGGTCAAAATTGCAGCGTCAAATTTACAAAGTGGCGCAATGAATGCATTGGACCACTTTGTAACCCTTTGCACTATATTATGCCTGCCCCAGGCATAATGTATACAAAGGGGGCATTCCCCCATTAGGGGGGCCGAAAAAATTATGCAAAGAAATCAAATCTTTGTGCCATTTTTTTCTTCACTTCTAATGCCTGCTCAGAGGAGGCGTTAAAAGGAGGCAGACCGTTGTTTACAGTGGGCCTCAATGGGCTTTGCAGAATTAGCATCAACATTTTTTACGCTAATCCCGCAAAGCTCCGAACTAGCGTCAAACATTTTGACGCTAGTGATAACGCGTCCCTTTCTAGTTAATTTATTCACTCTGGGACTTGCGTTAGGCCAATGAATCTTTTGACCCTGATTGAAGACACCTTAGGACGAGACAACTAATCAACATGTCAATCAACAAGTCAATAACGTTATCAATAAGACATGAAAATCACCATGACCTTACAATCATGAATAACCACACCAGTTTAGTATGATTTTATGATGTTATTCCCTATCGATTACAATTCTACTAGTAAGTTTATTAGTCTCAAAACCATAAAACACATCAGCATTGTCATAATATGGCAACTCAAATAAGATTTCAACAAGGCAAAGGTCACAAACATTAGAACATAGCACGATGTCAACATGAATTAACCTTAGCAGAGTATCATTAGTGCATCATTCAACAAAGCATTGATTCAGTCATTTGTCTACTTGCGTCCGTTTTAGTGAACCCCTTAACTAACCTCGAATTAGCATTGGCACATGCGGCTTCATGCAAAACAATTTGGTAACACCAATTTGGAAAACATCTAACTATGGTCTCTGTCAAAAGAAGCAGTTGGTACCTAGAAAGGAAAGGCAAACAGACAATTACAATCTCATCATCATATAGTTACCCTCCATAATGGGTCAGCCTACAGAGTCTGTCTTCGTCCTCAGGACATCAGTTGATTTGCCATCAGCCAAGGAATTCAGCAAGACGGGTAAGAAGGGACGCTTCCCTCATAAGGAGGAAAAGTATATAACGGGCAAGATAAGGGCGAGGTCTCTAGGCAGAGTGACAAAGTGTCTGGGTCATAACAAAAGTTTGCAATGGCATCTCCTAATGGATCCTCGTGTCAAAGGTTTTTATCCCTTTTCTGTCGTACATTCCCCCAAGTTCCGATTGGATAGAGTTGGCACCCCATATCTTCATCCAATGGGTTTCCAGTGTTACTATCACATTTTGTCACCCCATAACAGTTCTCACGTAGTTTATTGGTTCTTGTGATTGACGTCTCCAGCAGGTAGAATGTCCGCTATGATTTCATACTCTCATGGTCCTCTCGCATTTTCAGTCAGTAGGTCCATTGTCTGTACCGGTTTAGGCGACCTTGTACCTGTAACTAGTCTACAGTGTTGCATTCAGCAAAAATGTTTCTCTGAGCAAGTCGATTTTCATGGGAACGGATATACTATGGTTACACTCATCTTCTAGCTTTGGTAAACTACGAGTACATGTCCTTCAACAAGACAGCACACAGCACGTTAGAAAAACACATTTAATATGAAACCGGGCAGCTAGGCCACAACTCATGCTAACTAAAGCCTAATGATTTATTAGCAAAACTTTAACACATACCTTTAATATTAGTGCAAAATCATACATTAACATATCATGATGTCATTATTAGTCAGTTTCATTAATCCCCGTATACATTGGCGGCCACTCCCCGTGGGCACATTTCAAGCGCATGTTTAGCAAAAGCACATTAAAACATTTTCTATGCGGCATCATTATGCATTAGTTCATAAACATTTTATGTTAATTTTTTAATATAAGAGCTACGCTCCCTCACTAGTATCCTAACTACCGCCATGGTGCGCCATATCTTAGATACAGCTCACACATGATGGAGTTAGGGGGTCACTAAGAGGAGCAAGGTAAGTGGCGCTGCACTGGGTGCAGCGCCATTTTTCTTAACTTTTCTGGCCCTAATCTTAAGGAACCAAAAGCAACCAAGTTATTTTCAAGTCAGCAGTTGGCTCTGCTTTCTGCTCTTCAGTTGTCTAAGCAAAATACAGTAAGCCGGAAAAAGAACTTGTCATGATAACGCAATTTTTGGCCTTAGCTCCGGTTTAGGGTTTAGGTACTGATGGCACTGTCTGATTTACGCCTTGATTAAGTAATAAATCAGCCGACGCTGTACAGAGAAAGAGGGTGATCAAAACCATATGACGGAGAGTTAGACCTAGCCGGATTAAAAGTAGCTTGTTTAAAGTTTTGGAAGAAGTACAATAATTTCCATTTCTATTTTGTGCTCCTTTTGACCTTGCAGCTGAAACAACACTAAAGTGAATGCTCAAGGACAGTAATGAATCAGAAGAGAGAGATGTATTAGCCCTGGCTATAAATATGCAACAAAATATTGAAATATCCATATATCTATTTATTAGCGCGTTGGCAATAGCATCTCTCTAGTTTATTATGCACACAAAATACTTTTTAATAGCAGGACCGGACTGGCCTACCATTTTTTTTGCTGGGGAACTGCCGGCCAAGTTCCTACTTAGACAGCGCTTCTAGGTAAAGAAAGCAAAAACAAACGTTTTTTAAAGTATACTTTAAGACTATTGTTTTTTGCATTGTTTATTTAGAAGCGCTGCAAACGGGGATGTGGCCGGCAGGTCCACAGCAACAAAAGCAGCCCCCACGACATTGAAATTGGCCCACTAAAATGCCAGGTAACCAGTCTTATAGAGACTATAACTTTGGCCTTCTTCATCAATCCTTACCTAGGACCTGATGTATCGTTTGGCTGAGCACAAAATAGCAGGGGCCTCATTTACGTGCCCCTAGCGGCACACAGCACCACCAGATCGTCATTTTTTTTCACGCTCCAGCGGCACGGTGAGCCAGCCTTATTTACAAGGCCACACAAAGCCACTTTGCATGGCTTTTTATAGCCTTGTAAATATGGCCCCCTTTCATGAATAACACCGCTTGAAAGGGGTGCTCCATGTGTGTTGCTGAGGGTATTCCCACGCAACACCCATGAAATCAGATGCATTCCCAGATTTACAAGGCTAGGACTGTCAGATTCCACTTCAAGGGTGTTGTTAAAGTGGTGCAAAGGAGAGAAATAACATTATTTCGCCCTGTTTTTCCTCTTTTACGTGTGCTGCATTATGCAAAGCATCCTTGCACTTTCAAAATGACGCAGTGCAGCACAGCAAGCTGGATTGCAGCACCACGCTGCTCCATTTCTTTGTAAATGAGCCCGAGGTGCAAATTGCTCACCTACATTTTGCAAATTGCCCAGCATTTTTCGAAGTGACTGGTGTACTAATCAGTCGCTTACCAAATTGTGAATTTTCAGGAAACTGAAAAACCTCATACCTAATTAATAGTAGTTACCAGGAAGCAGATTGTGACCCCAGGTGAGTGACTGAGAATGGGGGAATGGAAGCCTGCAAGGAACAACAGACTTGTATTTTTGAGTGGGTTTTCATGATAGGTTCACTTAGCAGTTTTGTAAAGCAGCCAGAGTTCCTTAAAGGAACATATTGTACAAAAAAATATATATTTACCTGTTTAGAATGATATTGGGAACTAATGGAATGGTCTACTGGGCCACTGTTTGCTCTTGCCAATGCCAGCAGTGATCAGTCCCTAATGGTAAACTCTTCCATGGGCTCCCCCCTTTCGTAGTTATAGACCAATGATACGTATAATTTTGACACAAATTGGACAAGAAAGTCTTATCAGGCCCGCTCCTATTTCTGAGTCGTAAGCGGTTGCAATACTTTTCCAAATTGTAAATGGGATTGTTTGCATAGTAAAGCACACCCTTGCAGTCAAAAAACCTGTATTTTGCAAGTATTGCAACCACAACATTTTCTTCTACATGACACCTCAAAGTTGGTAAAACAGAAATCACATGCTTTCACATTTAAATCATCAAACACTTTTGTCAAAAACATGTGAAACCCACAGACCATCATTTTCCAGATACTGGCATATCATCAATAAATTTTATATTTTGTTCTAGTGCTTTCCTCACAAACCCTTCCAAAAGGTTTTTCAGGGTGTATAACATTGCATAGCCATCTCCTGGAGAAAGGTCTGTGGATTCCACCCTGGCCATTTGCCCATTCACTTGTTGTGACAAAGTAGTTCATTAGCTGGGGTGCATTGGTGTCTACCACAAGTAATAAAGTCAGTATTATATCCAGTCAAAGGCTTCAGTAATTTAAACCTAAGGTCAATCCCTGATAGCTAATGAGCAGAGCAGCTAGGTTTAATTTTGAAAAAATGTGTAAAACATTTAGAAGTACCAAAACAGTTAAAAAGTCAATAAGGTAACACAATAAAAATACCACTCCAATTTACAAAAAATTGAGGATAACTTAATGAGCAAAATAACACCAAAACGACAAAAATACAATAATAAAAAACAGAAATATGAGTTTTAGAAGATTTAAGAGAAAATATCACCATTAAAGCCCTAGATCCTATTGCAAGGCAACTGGTTGGAGTAGACTGCGAACTAGGGGACATATTTTGCTTGTTTTGTGCCGAATCTGCATCATTTTTTTACACAAATTTGGTGCAAAACTAATACTTATACTTTGGCGCTGGACCCGTCTAGTGCCAAATTTATGGAGTAAAAGTCATTTTTTGGACTTGGAAACCTACCTTGCCTTAATGAGATGCAAGGTAGGCGTTCCTGTGCATAAAAATGACTCTATGGCCTTAACGCCATATTTATCCCCTGTGCTAAAATCAGGGACAGGGGGAGGATGGGTCAAATAATGGTGTGAAGCTTGCTTTGCCTCATTATGTAACTCCTGGGTCAGGGCAGGCGTTAGGGGACCTGTGGGCCTATGTCCATGGTGGAACTCCATGGAATAAGCCCACAGGTGCCCTCCCTAGGGACTCCCCCCACCCACACCTGAGGGACAGTGGAGGATGGGGGACCCCATCTCAGGTAAGTATAGGTAAGTACGGACAAGTATTTATTTATTTTTAAAGTGCCATTGGGAGCCCTGAAATGGGACCCCCCTACATGGCCTTGGGTGCAGAGGCCATGCCCAGGGGACCCTGGTCACCTGTGCTGTCCATTTGGGTGGTGGGCATGACTGCTTTCTTTCTTTCTTAAGACAAGAGTCATGTGGTATGGATGGTTTTACATCAGAAAATTACCCTAGGCTGGTTAGAGTAATTTTTTTTTTACTCTGACCTGCCTAAAATCATTTTTGGGTGCAAAACCCCCTTCTCCCATACAGCCATCCCCACCCAGCTAATGTCATTTCTTTTGACGTTAGCCTACCCTTAGCACCGGCTTGCACCATTCCATAAATATGGTGCCTGGCTGGTGCTCAGAAATGGTGCAAGCCGATGCTGAACTTTTTGGTGCAAAACTGCATTAGTGCAGTTTTTTACCGAAAAATATAAATATGCCCCCAGGTGTGATTTCAGGCTGACCACGAAGTAGAGGGGAGTTAGATACTTCAACTAGGTTCAGCCTGGTCAAAGGTTTTACTGCAGGATTTAGGGGCAGAATTATGAAAAGTGGTGCTGCACCTAGTGTGACACCACATTTCTTGCGCCCCTTAGCGCCCCCTAATACCACCACATGTGCACTGTATTTAAAGTACAGCGCACCATGGTGGTAATCAGGGTTAGTAGCGTCATTTTTTTTTACGTTAGTCTGTTGCTTTGCAGGATTAGCATAAAAAATGTTGACGCTAATCCTGCAAAGGACCCAGAGGCCCATTGAAAACAATGGGAGCATCACTTTAATGCCTGCTCGTAGCAGGCATTAAAAAAGCCCATAAAAGTTATGCAAATAAATCTTTTAGATTACTCTGCACTATTGTTTCAGCCCCCCTAGTGCTGGAACGCCCCCTCACATACATTATGCCTTCCACAGGAATAATGTGCTGCAATGGGTTACAAAGTGGCACAATGCAAGCATTGCACCACTTTATAAATATGGCACCACGTGTTTGGCCTTGCAACGCCACATTAGCGTAAAACAAATTACACTAATGTGGCATTGGAATGCCGTCCAAATCTTTCAGTGGGTCAAGATAGTACACTGTATCCGAGGAGGACTCCACAACGTCAGATAGGTGTTGGATGGGGCCCTTGTGAAGCCATTGGCTTTGACAGGAAATGTTCCAGGGAGGAATTTTTAATTTTGCACCCATAATAGTCCTCTTGCCAGCCAGATAATTTTGATGAATGAAAACTACTGAATGCTCCCATACCCATGGCAGAGAAATCCCATGGTGAGGAGACCTATCTCTTTTGTATTTTCGCAAGGATAATCTGGCTCCTGGATTTTGTTTTTTTTAAAATAAAAAGTAAACAGTTTGATGGAAGGCTCTGTCATGTTGACCGTGAACTAAACTTAAAAAAAACATTGACAGGAACCATTGTGATGGATGTTCCTGCCAAACCTTTACAAATGTCTGGCAGCTTGGTGGTCATTTCTAAGTTTGGAGGGGGGAGTAGTCTTGACCTGGAGGACGTTAAATCCTCTCCCAGGCCAACAAAGATTACTCCGTCTGTCATCTTATAGATCAGGCCTTTAGTCTCAGCTCAGATTCCTCCAGTAAGGCAAGGGTGATGACTGTGTCTGATGATGGATCCATGAATCCGAGGTCCTACTGAATGGATTTGATGCTGGGGAGAAGCCATGATAGGGGCAAACCTGTTTCGTCAGCCCAGTGATTTCACAATTTTGGCACATCGACATGGCAAGTTTGTTTCATCCCTCCACAGCCAGGGGTACCAGGACCTCTGCAACAATACATGGGGACAACACTCACTCCAAGAGAGGCCATCTGAATGGTCCAAGTCCGGTTAGGTCCAGTTGGTACTTTTCAGGTGGGCACTTCATGAAAATGGCCTCTTGCAGCTTGTTGTGGCTCTGTAACCAAAATGGAAGATAGCCAATGACCCTTGGAGCAGGTTCAGTCCTTCAGGGCTCCCCTCAAGAATCAGCAGTCTAGCCCACATCTGGTATTCCTCAGGTCCAGCAATGTTTTGAAAAAGTTGTCTTGGGTGGCAAATCTATGACTGCATTAGTTTGTGGGTGGGGTAACAGCTGGTTCCTTCCCAGACAGTAGGGTAACAATTCCTAGGGGTAACCCTACCCATTTTTGCAGCAGTTCCTTTGTGCCCTACTTCAAATAACCCCTCAGTACCCCTCACTCAATAAATCCAAGGAGGAAAAGCCTTTTTTTCCCTGTGTCCTCCAAGAGGTGTAAATAGAGTAATCACACAATCAGGTTTTCATACCTCATCTGGGCTATTCACCAGCTGGGTGACAGTTGGAGGCTGACGCAAATTAACCTTCAAGAGGTTTAGGCATGGAAAAAGTAACTTTCTAAATGATCATTTTCTTAGAAATCCAATGTCACCATTGAGTTGGGCCTTTAATAAATATTACAAAGAGTTGTTTAAACCTGTGTGTAGTTAGCCCTTTGCCTGAAATAGCAGAAACAAAATTGAATATTGCTTTCCAACATTTCTATATGGGCCAATCAGCCCTTCATCTGTACAAATAGATTTTGTTTTCCCATCACAGTGAGGCATGTTTTTCAATGTCCACATGTCCTACTTTTAAATATTATGTGGCACGTCTTGTGGGCAGCGGGGCCTATGTTAGACCTGACATTCTTAGAGTGATATTCACCCAAACATTTGTGTTTACTCCTCCTGTTTGCAGATTTCTTTTTGTTGGCTTTAGAACGCTGTGCGCTTTATGACTGCTAACCAGTCCTAAAGTGCCTGTGCTCTCACCTTTATACATGATAAGATTGGACTGAACCTATTTGGCACATTTAATTTACTGGTAGGTCCCTAGTAAAGTGGTACCACATATACCCAGGTTTTGTAAATTTAAAGCTACTAGCCTGCATTAAAAGCATGCAGCACTCATTGTGCCACACAGTCAGTCAGTCAGTAACATTATTGTGTAATTACTTAATGTTATTGCAAAAATACAAAAGAATAAAATAGAAATAAAACCAAAAATAGTATTTATATAAAGTGTGCAATCAAAATGCATACCATCATAACAAACAATCTTCTACCCATGTATAAAACAAGGTAAAGTGCACACCTTCATTGTGAATCATCTACTAGCAATGTATAAAATAATGATAAACTACCCTACTGTCAGGAGCTATCACATTGCAGTATACTAACAAGACATGTTATAAACAATGTAAAAGAGCAAGATAAAAACACGTAATCCAGATACATACACTCATTACGAATCATCTGCAGGATCAACACACATGTATTTTAACTATATACCAGATAATGTATGACACAGCAGAGAGACTAAAGTATCCTCTACCAGTCCTAATTCATTTTGGGCTTACCACGAAGTCAATAATATATGAGTATTAGGCATTTCATTATTGGAACTCTATTTTTGAGTGAAGGCACCCCCAGTCACTGACCCATGCTGTTCCTGCTTCTCCCAGAGAGCCTTGTCAGCTTCAGCTAAAAACTTACCAAAGCTGGCAAGTTCTATAGGGACTACCTTTGTGAACATACACTTTGGGGACTCTTTACTTCTTCTCAACCCGTGTTTCAAAAAGAAATGTTTTAGAAATGAGCGCTTCTGTATAGAAAGTCCCAGACAGCAGCATACTGGATGAACAACTGGTTTTGTATCATAGTTACACAATCTGCATCGTTTCTGAGAGCCGTGTGAGGACTTCCAAGGGCCTCGATACTCCCGTTTGGGAAGAGTTAAGAGCCACATCTGCAATATGCTTTGGAACACACAGGCACCCAATGCCAGCTTTAGGAATGGTTGGTAGCTGGTGTCCACATGTGACTTCACGTGACCATCTGCGCCTCTAATATTCCTGATACAAGCAATGTCACGTTCCCTTGAGGCCCGCGCCCTATGCTCTTTTAAAATTTTGTTTAGCAGGGCCATCTTGAAAAGGGAAATCCTGCTCGTAAGTTGGAACCAGATCAAAGGATTTCTCCACACTCCTTAAATACCTGGCCCAGTTGCTTGAATTATCTGTGAAAATTGCTTTCAGAGTCCCGCACAGAAGGGCAGTGTTGGCCCTGCAAACAAAGTAATAGAATTTAATTACATCCTTTTCCATTCTATCTACATCCTCACCAAGGCAAATTCCAGGTGTATCACTGTCTGCCTTGTAGGTCTTGGGATCTGAACTATTTTCTAATACGCTTTTAGATGGCAATTCTCGAGTGGCATGGTGAGCCTGCAAGGGTATGCAAGATGGCTGTAGGTAATTGTTGTCAATAGTTGGGCCCTAATACCTCTCCTAATTGCCTCTGCAGTTGGAGATGTAAGCCTGTGGTAGAGTTTGGACAGGGTATAGGTAATTTTCTCTACTTTCCATGCCAACTCTGCTGCCTGATATGAGGTTTTGCCAGTGTTTGATTTCCAAACTCCAAGGTAATTATATTTAGTTGCCATTTGTAATGGGCCAAGGTTCCATTCCATCAGTTGTTTTTTGGTTGAATGTCAAAGATCAGGACCTTAGTCTTAGCCACATTTGCCCGCAAAGTGTGTTTTAGGTTTTAACAGTGAAATATATCCAAACCCCTTTTTAACCCTATCCGAGTCTGGGTGAGCAGGACCATGTCATCAGCATTCTGAATTATAGGGAGAGTTGTTTGACCCAGTCTAGGTGGGGGATGTTTTCCCCTTAAGCAGCACCACCCCCAGGTCAGCAGTCTAAAGAATGAAAAAAGTGGGGGTAATATCACAGTCTTGTTTTAAACCTCTATTGGGGTAAATTTTCTCTGTTGCATGCATTTGAAATATCTTGATTTGTACCTATGTGTCTGTATATGAAGCAATTATGGCCTCCAGCAGCTTTTTGGGTATCCCCCAGTCAGCCAGTTTTTTTTCCAGAGGGTGTTACATTCAACTCTATGAAAAGCAGCAATATAATCTCTAAAGCAGGCAAAAAGTGGAGGGGACAAAAACTTCTGTGCCTTGGCGCCCAAGTATGAGAGAGGAAGTACATTAACCATAGTGGAAGAGTTGGATCTGAACCCGGTCTGATACATGGATATGATGTTATTTTCCGTAATCCAGTTTTCAAGCTCTTGTAAAAGACCTTTTGCAAAAGCCTTGCCATCAACATCCAACAGCAATATTAGCCTATAGTTTGCAGGTCCAATAATGTCCCCCTTTTTTTGAATTGGATGTAGGATCAACCCCTTCCAAGCCTCTGGTAACACAGACATGTATGGACATTTCTTTAATAGGGCTGTCATGGGCACAACCCAGAAATCAAGGTCACCCTGGAAAATGCTCCCCAGAAGGCCATTTGGTACGGGTGCCCCATCACAACAGATGCTCCTAAGGATATTTTGTACTGACTCTGCTGCAATCTTTAAGGAGTTGTTGTTAAGGCCATCTAATGCATGTTACAACATTGAAATGCTTTGAGCGTCTGCATTGTCAAAATCCACATATAGTTTCACAACAATGGCTTTCCAAATCCCAGGCAGAGACCATGCTATCCTTACTGGTAGATGTATGAATCAGGGTGTTGACATAACCCCAGAATTATCTGCTTTTTCTGGGCAACAACAACACATATATTTGTTTCCAGAGTTCCTCTGATTTTAGTTATCAGGTTAATTTTTTATGTTCTTTCCTTGCCTGCTTCATAACGGCTTCCAAGTTGTTTTGTTTTTCCTGTGTAGTGATTCAGCCTTTCTGCACACTTTTTTTCAACTCTGGTGCTCCCAGGAGACAGGAAGTGTGTGGGCCCCACTTCTTTTAACCCTTAGCTGCCAATGCTGACTGGAGCCGGTAAGCACATTGTAGAGCGCAATAACCATAGTGCCCCACTGGTCTACCACCTGGCTTGTCCTGTTTTCAAACTTTAGAGAACCATGAGCTAATTTCCTTTGCACATACTTGTAGGACCAGTCGAGACCCCATTTGATCTGTTTTATCAGTGGACCTAGATAGTGGCTTCCTACTAGTTGTAAAGAACTGATGCTTCATTGCCCTGGGACTGATCTCAATTAAAGAGGGTTATTACCACTTTCGGTTCTGCAAATTACCTGATGGCTTAAACATCTAGCCCACAAGAATGTATTTTTAAAGATGTAATCTATTGTGGAGATGTTTTTAAAGTCTGTGTAAGTGTGCCGACTACGATTTAATTATAATTGGTCTTTCTTAAACCAAACTCCTTCAGGATTTTTTCTAGGGCTGTTCTTATGGGATCCCCTGGGAGCCTGGCCTCTTGAACCAGGTTACAAAGATTAAAGTTTCCTGCCTCCACACATTTGTGATTCAGGTGCTCATAAAGAAATTCCTTTATCAGAGATAAAATATGTCTAACATTTGCCTGTTTTTCCTTCTCCCAGCAAGGGCTGATGTACAAATTTATAATTGAAACCAGGGTTATTTTATCATTAAATACCAGGCCATATATGCTCACAGCTTGAACGTCCCAAGATGATTTGTCCCAGACCTCTACTTTAACAACTAGATCTAATTTTACATATGTTGCAAGGCCTACTATGTGTCTGCCAAAAAACGTTTTCTTGTGTGCTGGAATCTGAGTTGTTAGGAAGCAAGAAATCAAGGAATGGGTAGAGACACAAAATGTCAGTGTTATTTAAAAAATCCCTGATGTTAGGACTTGCAATGAGACAAGAAAGGCCTACTGCATACCAGCTTACTAGTTTAATCATACATCTGTTATTATTAAATTATGATCCTTTATGGCTAAAGATACGGTCTTACTTTAATAGTCATTGTGCCACTCACTAAAGTAGCCTTTTAAAATATGTCTCTGTTCTGACACTGCAACCTATGTTATTGTTTTAAACTGTCATTTTGATCTGGAAAAGCAAACCTTTTGCCAGACTTAAACCTTCCTATTTAATATGTATAAGTCACCCCTAGAGGAGGTCCTCAATCCTATAGCGCAAGGTTCCCTGTATTTAAAAAGTAGGGCATGTCTGCTGAGGTTGTACATGTCTTGTAGTGAAAAACTCCTAAGGTCATTTTTTATTGCTGCAAGGCCTATCCCTCACACTGACTAACACTGGGATACCTTATCAGACTTAATAGGTTTTAGAAATGAGGTTTCTGGTTGGCTAGAGTTTGCACCTAAGCCAGGCAGAACACAGCACTCTAGTCAGGGCGAGTAAGTTATACACAAAAGATAACCTGTTCTCACCCCCTAGTAGCTTGGTGCAGAGCAGTCAGTCTTATCCCCAGAGGTCATGTGCAAAGTGATTGTATAACATACTCACAACAGTGACACAAATAATACACCTCAAATGAGATTCCACCAGATTATATAAAAATATGTATCCATATTGTATATATATATATATATATCACAAGACCAAAAGTGTCATAGAACAAAGTCCCTGGCCTATGGTACAATGACTGGTAGGGTACTCATAGTCCTAACATGACATCCATCACAGTATCAGATCATGTAGTAGAGTACATACGAATCATCCTAGGGTGCAACCCATAGACTACTAGATGTCACTATAAACATCCTAAAATGTTATACATCACAGCATCAGACCATGTAGTACAGTGTATCTAAATCTTCCTAAGGTACAACCCTCACATTACTATATGTCACTATAAACACATGAATCAGTAATTATCCCACTAGTACATATGTTGCAGCGTGCTTGCACTCATATTAGGGGCTAAAATATACTCAGGGTTTCCAAAGTAGGGCATGGAGTGGCCTCCTGTCTACTGGTAGTAATCCGCTAAATTCACACGGGTTGTAGCACACCTGTGCTCTTAGTGTCAACCAATGCACCAGAGCAGGGGCATCCTGCAAGGTCGCAACCCACAAGATTATGACACGGACACCAAGGCTCCCATGGTTTGACTCTGGGGGAAAGGCACCCACGCACACAAAGAGTAACGGGTAGATCCCCCGGTATTCCCACCTCCCAAAACCACAAAGGCAGGAGTTGAGGATGCTGCCCACACTCTCTCTGTAGCCAGGGGCACCTTCTGGACCGTATCCTTCTACTGTTGAGTAGGGTCACACAGCAACCTTTCCTCTTTTCCTCTGCGGCCTCAACAAGGTCGGGAGTCCGGGTTAGCCAGGCGTTATAATCCTGATGCGGGCTTCTCTCGAGAAGATGGCATTGGCACGAACACCAACCTCTAGATTCCCTCAGCTTTCGGAAATGCTATCTACGGTTTGCAAGCTCTGCCCTTCGCGTCCCTCCTGGCAGTGGCGGGCCTCACCAGGGGGACTCTTGAGGAGCTACAGTCTTCTTATGGCCAGCAGGTGTGGACCCAGGGTCAGCGGTCATGTCTCCCCCTCTTAAGGGGTAAGGGTGGCACACTGGAAAGGGATTTCTCCTGAGACATGGCAGCTGGGTAAAGTCTGGTCAAGCTGTAGCTCGGGGAGTGTGGGTCCCACTGCCTCAGGACTCACAACACAGATGCTTGCTAAGATCACATAAACCCCAGCGCTCAGGGACCAAGTGGCAGACTTGGAGCACATGCCAGTCCCAGCTGAGTATACAAGGTTCAAAGAAAAAAGAGCAACCAGGGCACTCCAAAATAATAAGTCCAAGATGAGTAAATTCGCAGAAGATACTTTAATCCTTTGTAATGGGTAGTCGAATGGAAGCTCAAAGATATTCAAGTCCACATACTAGAACAGGTATATACGAGTTTAGAAACAGCCAACACGTGTTTCGTCCTCACAGACTTTTTCAAGGCTGGAAACAGAGACAAATGGGAACTATTTACAAATAATGACACTACCATCCGGTAGGTACAATAAAGAAAGATGTATCATATTAAAGTTAAAAATAAACAGCAATTTTTTTTTGCATAGGTTGAATTAGCCTTTTGGCGTGCATGGATAGTCAAAATAGAGATGACCCATTGTATTAAGACGTAGCACACAAAAGAATGCCACCCTATATAGAATTGGTGGGTATAGGGAGGAGGTGAGAAAGAAAATATTTTTTTTACATTTTTTTAGTTAATTTTTTTATAAATAATGAAGAGTAGGGATGCAGAGGGCCAACACAGGAGAAATAGGTGCAGTGAGGGATGTGCTTATTAACCACAGGGGTAAAGATATTGGCATCGTGCACATACTATATGTATAGGTGAGACAAACGGTGCCCGTGGAGACGTTGATTTACCTCAAAAACTACCATTTGAGTATCTAGAGTACTTCTGTTAAAACTCCAATGGTGATACTTTATCTGAGGAGGAGAGCCAAAGAAAAAAGGGTGGGAACATTGTGATTATGGACAGAACGGACTACGTATCCGAACTGGATCGTCAACTGTCAGATTGTACTGCATACCTCAAACTCACTTCCAACCCCATGCCGGGGGTGAATAGGTGCATTCTACAGAAACTACAAGCTTTCCTGAATCTTGACCTGATATCAGATATGGAGTTTAAATACCTGTATAACAACACGCCTACCACACCATGCATCTATATTCTACCAAAGATACATAAAACAGGCTTGTTTCCCACGGGCAGACCTATCATTTCTGGCGTTGGCTCCCCCACAGAGAAATTGTCAGAATACATAGATATCTTCCTACAGCCTTTTGTCCAGAACTTACCCTCTTACATCAGGGACACGAAAGACCTATTGTGTAAAATTGCGGACTATGACTGGACTGAGGGCCACTACCTAGTTACCTTAGATGTTACTTCATTATACACAAGCATCCCGAGAATAGAGGGTCTTACTGCTATCCAACATTTTCTGGACACTAGAGATGCCTCCCTACTAGACCATACAAATATGCTTATGGACCTGATAAGTATGGTCCTAGACAATAACATCTTCCTGCACAATGGAGGCTGGTATCGCCAGTTACAAGGAGTGGCCATGGGGGCCAAATTTTCTCCATCGTATGCCAATCTATATATGGGATACCTGGAAAAAACACATGTGTGGCGTTCCTGCCCTCCACTCCTGACACAACACATTCTATACTGGGGCAGATATATCGATGACATTTTAGTTTTTTGGTCAGGCGATGCACCTTCACTTATAGCTTTCACGGAGCACCTAAACAACAATACCTTCAATATCAAGTTTACTCATGAGGCCAGTCAATCTTTCATCAATTTTCTGGATCTCACTATTTACATTGAGCATGGAAAAATCTGTACTAAACTGTTTAGAAAGCCTACGGCATGCAATGCTATTTTGCACGCCACTAGCTCACATCCAAAGCCCCAAATCAATGCTATTCCTTATGGGGAAAGTACAAGGATCCATCGTAACTGAAGTGAGGAGCAGGTATTCCAAGAAGAATTGCGCAACATGGAACTACGTTTCAGACATAGAGGCTACCACCCACAGACCCTTAACAAAGCCTGCAACAAGATCATGAAAATCAAACGCCCTAACTTACTTACCAACACTAAGAAGAACAGTTCACAAGAACGTATTTCTCTTGTTATCCAACATAGTGCACTTAGCTCCCAAATTTATAAAACTGTACTCAAACATTGGTCTTTGCTACTAACAGACGATACATAAAAAAATGGTCTTACTGCAAAACCCAGCATCATTTACAAGAGGGGCACCACCCTACGTGACCAGTTATGTCACAGTTTCATGCCACCTGAGCTTAGGGACACTTGGCTGCCTAAACTGCCACCAGGCACTTACAGATGTGGACACTGTAACATTTGTGGGTATATTAAAGACAAGACAGTGAGGTTCCAGTTCAACAACCAGATTACACATGAACTAAAACACTTTATCAATTGCAACACAAGTTTTGTGGTGTATTGCATTGTCTGCACATGTTGGCTCATCTATGTTGGAAGCACCATTCGACCACTAAAAGAGCGAATTCAAGAACACCTGAGAGCCATTCGGTCATCCAACATCAACTATCCCTTTGCGACTCACTATAATGAGACCCATGGGCACAGAGAAGTCTTGGACATCTATATCCATGGTATTGACTCTCTTAACAAGACGCCTCGAGGAGGCAACCGTACTTTGGCCTTAAGATGCCTTGAGAGCAGGTGGATTATTAAACTACGAGGGGTTGAACAGGGCCTTAACATCCACAAGGACCTTCATGTATTTCTCTAAATACAGATGCCTTGCATTTTCCGTTTCTCCTGAATGCACCCTCACTATGTGATCAGGGACATCTCTGTCCATAATGATATAATTTGGGACTTAGCTACTTTTTGCTTATTCCATAATGAAGAAAAAAACAGTAATTATGCACTTAGTAATACACCATTATGTTAGAATTTTGCTACCCATGTTTAACCTTTTTCTTTCCCCTCTCTTCTCTTATATTACATGACTGTATATGTCAAATAGTATGCATTATATTGTACATAATGTTGTCCTATTCAAAAGTCTACTTACCTCTTTTTGTACTATATTCTGATTGCCCTTAATATCCCTCACATCATGCTCAACGTCAGTATCATATATTAGTGTTGTACAAACCTATGTCCCACGTTTAAGGGTTACACGCCGATTTGTGTTTTATTTTCGATTGATTTTCATGCCATGCATATTGTGCTCAGTGTCCTATACTTTTTCTCACCTTTGTAGTAATGTTACAACCTTCCATACGTTCACCTTGTATGCCCTTCCTTCTAAAAACTTATATAAAAAAACCTTTCTTAAAAATAACAACTCAGGTAAAGGGATCTCCTCAACATCACTCTTTATCTCTGTGCACATTTCAAATATTGGGGGCTTTTTTACTCCAGCACTTTGGTTCACGCTATTTCAGTAAACTACATGTAGTCTTGTCCACACTGCAGCTCGGGCACACTCTAATATGGCGCCCATGTAGTGCCTTGGAATACGAGTGTTTTTTGCTCGTTTTCCGCCTTTAAAGTTTTAGTCCTTCCTCTATGTTCTAGAGTGCGCGCATATAGACGCCGACACTCTACGGGAATTGTCTTCTCATAGAACACGGCAGCGTTATCATGTGCTGCGAGTAACTATACACACCGGTTTTTCCTGACTCCCGGATTCTTGGGGCAGTACAGGTAAGGGAGAAGGCTGTCTGCCTTTCTCCTCTAGTTCGCACACAGTAGCTTTTATTATGATTACGGGAGGCGTTAACATGGAGGGCATCTCCATTCTTTCACCTTGTTCCCAGTAGTTTTATGCTATATTTTTTTCTGGTGAACAACTAGTTTAATTAAACTGCTTCCCCAAGTCTGTTGGACTTTCCGTTACTATGTGAGATACCACTTTCATGGTTTTGCTCACTCGTACCAACAGCTTTTGTTTTTACATACACTTTTCCCAATTTGCCTCACGTGTCAGCTTACTTACCCCGTTTTTTCGGCGCTTAGCCCTTTCCTTATATGGAATGTCTTAACGCAGCTAGTATAGGGCCCCTTTCACTGTATAGTCATTATTAATCACTCCTATTATACCATTGATGGTTCTTTCTGAACTTTTTTCACGCTTTTTATGGGGTTTTTCTGTTTTCTCGGTTTAAATCTACAGGCTGGGTCTACTTAGACCTGTCAGACAGTGTTTTCCTACACTAAGGATACACTCCAGGATACAGGACTTTTGCTTTAGAAGAATACCTGTCCCCTTTGCATAAGGGACGTATGTATACCTTGTTGGACTACTCAGTGTGTTGGTAGGTTTATTACCACTTTCCCCCTCCTCTTTTTTCTTATGTTTTTCTTATTGCTTCACCCGCAGAATAGAGAATAATTTTTTAGTAACAGTGCGTTTTTTTCTTTGGCTCTCCTCCTCAGATAAAGTATCACCATTGGAGTTTTAACAGAAGTACTCTAGATACTCAAATGGTAGTTTTTGAGGTAAATCAACGTCTCCACGGGCACCGTTTGTCTCACCTATATATATAGTATGTGCACGATGCCAATATCTTTACCCCTGTGGTTAATAAGCAAACCCCTCACTGTACCTATTTCTCCTGTGTTGGCCCTCTGCATCCCTACTCTTCATTATTTATAAAAAAATTAACTAAAACAATTTAAAAAAAACTTCTTTCTCACCTCCTCCCTATACCCACCGATTCTATATTGGGTGGCATTCTTTTGTGTGCTACGTCTTAATACAATGGGTTATCTCTATTTTGACTATCCATGCACGCCGAAAGGCTAATTCACCCTATGCAAAAAAAAATTGCTGTTTATTTTTAACTTTAATATGATACATCTTTCTTTTTTGTACCTACCGGATGGTAGTGTCATTATTTGTAAATAGTTCCCATTTGTCTCTGTTTCCAGCCTTGAATAAATCAGTGAGGACGAAACACGTGTTGGCTGTTTCTAAACTCGTATATACCTGTTCTAGTATGTGGACTTGAATATCTTTGAGCTTCCATTCGACTACCCATTACCAAGGATTAAAGTATCTTCTGCAAATTTACTCATCTTGGACTTATTATTTTGGAGTGCCCTGGTTGCTCTTTTTTCTTGCATTCTGTACTTTACAACACATGACATAGGTGGTTCGGCTTTCCGCCTCTGTTTGTGTGCATCTCGAAACCCTTGGTGGTTGGGTTTCCTGCACCAGGCTGGCACCCGTCACAAGACTTATTTATGATATGTTACTTTGGAGCTCTTTGTTTCAGATGTGCGACGGTTAGCATCAACCACCTTTTTCAGGAACGTTGACTTTTGGAGTATACAAGGTGATGTGCTGATTACAGGAAAGGGCAAAATCAAGAACTCACCGTGTGCTGATCATAAGGATGGGACAGATGAAGCACGCACCATGTGCTGGGATAAGTGTGACAGAGGGAGGCCGGGCTCAGAGACCCACAGACAATTCTGGGGTAGCCACCAGTCCAAGGGGGGAACATTTAGGGGCATTGCCTGGTGACCCTCAATCAAGGAGCAGGTGGCAGCAGGGCAACAAGCAAAAAAGCAAACCAGTGAGTCCTTTATGCCACCCAGCAGGTAGACGGCAGCAGGGCAACAGCAGAAGAGCAGTCCAGTTGAGTCCTTTAGGGCAGCACATCAATCCATCTGACAGAGGGTCAGTCACAATTTCAAAGTACTCTAAAAACGTGAGGTCAGAGCCCCTGTACTCATACTCAAAAATGTCTTTGTTCAGGGGGTGACTTCAAATAACACTTTCAAGTGGTACACAACCCCTTTCAATCCAATCCTGGCACCAGACATCAGTAGGGGGTAATTCAGCCCATTGTGTGAGGGCAGGACACAGCCTATTGACATATAAGGTGTGAGCAACCCTCCCTCTCCCAGCCCAGGATGACTATCAGCATGTAGATGACTCTTCTGTCACACCCAGCCCCTCCTGTCTTGTGGCTGTCTGGAACGTATGCACCAAGTGGAGCTGCTACTCTGTCCTAGACATAAATTGGAGTCAGGCTGCAAAGCAGTTCAGGTTATAAGCACAAAGAAATGCCCACTTTCTAAAAATGGTATTTCTAAAACTGTAATCCAAATACATCAGCAAGCAGGATTTCTCACTTCCATTCCAAACATATCAAACATGCCCACGCTGCTCCTTCCAGATCAGAAATTACCACTTAACCATATATAAGGGAATTCCCAATGCTTTGCTATGAGTGGAGCAGCCCTCATAGTAGTGAAAAACGAAGTAGTCTGTTTGTCACTACCAGGACATAAACAACATACAAATATATATCCTACCTTTTACATACATGGCACCCAGTTCATAGGGCTATCTAGGGCCTACCTTAGGGGTGACTTAGGTGAAGTAAAAATTGAGTTTAGGCCTTGACAATTGGTTTGAATTGCCAAGTCAATGTGGCAGTAAACACAGGCACTGGAGTGACAGGCCTGAAACAAGTTTGAAAGGCTCCTTCAGTGGGTGGTGCAATCAGAGCTGCAGGCCCACTAGCAACAGACTCTGGGTATATGGTATACCACTTTAAAGAGGACTTACATGTAAATTAAATAGGCCAAACAGGTGTAAGCCAATCACACAAAGTATTACAAGAGAGAGTACATGCACTTTAGCATTGTTTAGCAGTGGTAAAGTGTCCAAAGTCCTAAAGCCAACAATAAGAGGGTCAGAAAAATAGGATGAGAAAAGCAAAAGGTTTTGGGATGACCGAGCAGAAAAGGCCATTTCCACCAATAAGTGATAATGATTGGGAACAGATAGAGATATGGAGTTTGCACTCAAATAGTGGTAATTTTAAATCTGCTTTAATGGTTACAGTCAGACTTTAAGTCACAATTCTGAAAATGCTACTTTCTGAAAATTGGAATACTCTTGCCCTACCTATGTGTGCCTTCTCCTAGTGTGCAGGGTGAAATGACTGTGAATGGCTCTGAAATTAAGGTTTGTGTGTTCCTTCCAGACAGTGACACAAAAGGGGGCTAGGTGTGGCAGGATAGGCCATACTGGCAGGATGGCTGGGGCAGAGCTGTGCCTTGCCCCTCTTACACTTCAAAGGGCTTGCCTCCAGCACATACAAGGGAAACTAACCCTGGTCTTTTCACCCCAGACTTCTTTGAATCTTGACAGGGGAAGGAACGAACTTTCCAGGGCCAGATGTGGGGTTAGTAAAGAGAATTTCTCCACTCCAAAGGCTGGCACAAGGTATAACTATTGGACCTCCAGAGCACAGTACACTCCTGGACCTTAGGACATTACAGGAGAAGGACTGCCTTACCCTAAGAGGTCTGCCCTGGTTCTATTAGTCGTCTACTCCACTGCCCTAGGATTGCCTTGTTCTCTGAGAAGACTGGACCTGCTCCTTTTAGCCCAAACTAACCTGAGTGACTCCAAGGGCGAGTTGGCTGACCTCTTGTCTGCGCTACAGGGACACAACAAGATCCAAAGGCCCTTCTGCAACTGCCGAGCTGATCTACTGCACTGGACCTGCCTGGACCTGCAAATGGATCTGCCCTACGCGATGCCGGCATCTACTGGTGTGAGTTTCTTATTTACTTATTATGGCTGGGATCAGTTGAGCTCCTCCTGTAAAGAAAAGTGAAATGGTGAATTTTTGTCTCTTCAGAAATCCAAATAGACCTGTTTGTGCCGAGACTCTGCTAGTCTGAGGAACCCAACTCTTAAACTGAATGAGCGAAGGTGAACCTGACTCTTCTTTTTATAGCGAACAACAGTGACACCCAGAAACATGAGATTTTCACTTTGCCCTACAGCAGTGACAGCCTGTGGTGACTGCCAGCACGAAGCACCTGCAACAACCATTTATGACGCCCTATCAGATCTTCATGCTACAGCTATGACCATGCATGAGTCCCAGCAGTATTCCAGTGTGCTGAGTCTAAACACCAGTGTTAGACCTGACAGCCTTACGGTGGTCTTCCCCCAAACGTTTTGCCTGTTTGCCTCACATTTTAGCAGATTTCTTTTTGCTGGCCGTAGGACTCTGACTACTTTACCATTGCTGACCAGTGCTAAAGTGCATGTGCTCTCTCCCCTAAACATGGTTTGATTAATACGTCCACAATTGACATATTTAATTTACTTATAAGCCCCTAAGTAAAGTGCACTACATGTGCCCTTGGTCTGTAAATTACATGCTACTAGTGGGACCGCAGCACTGCTTGTGCCATTCACTCAATTGACCCTCAAACATGCCTCGGGCCTGCCATTATAGAGCCAGTATGTGCAGTTTACACTGCCATGTCTACTTGACCTTTAAAACCTCTTGCTGAGACGTAAGTTTTAATTTTATTGCATACGTCACTTGTTAGAAATGGGGTCTTTGGTTGGCAGTCAGGTTACCCCCTGTCCAAGCAAGGACCCTCACTCTAGTCAGGGTAAAGGAGAAGCACACCTGGTTAACCCCCAACCCCTTCTTGGTAGCTTGGTATGAGCAGGCAGGCTGAACTCAGAAGCAATGTGTACAGTATTTGTACCAACACACACAGTAATTCAGTGAGAGTACTACAAAATGGACTCCACACCAGTTTAGAAAAATAGGCCAAAACAGCAAAAATACAATATACACAAGTCAAGATATGAATTTTCAAAAGAATAAGAGTCTTTTACACAAAGTACATAAATCTGCATGGGCGAGTGTGCGTCTGAAAAGTCAGTGATGCACTGATTACTTACTCTCAAGGGAGGCTGTGTGTCGTTTCTTCTCCGGTCGGGTCGGCGATGTGTCGTTTTTCTCCCTTACATGGAAGTGAGACGTCAATTTCCAGGTGGGGCACCTCGGTGCCCAGGGATAATGCATGAGAAATCCGTTTGCACGGTGTTAGAAAACACCGTTGCGTAGGGTTTGCGTCGTTATCAGCAGCCCGCAAGCGGGTGTTGTGCATCAATTCTCCAGCTGTGATGCATTGGTCTCCCAGCTGTGATGCAGGTGGAGCGTTGATTTTAGCAGCAAAGCAGGCTGCACATTGTTTATCAACCGCTTTACAGATGGTGCATTTAAAATTTCCCCAAACAGTATTCTGTGCATGGATTCAGCTCTTCTTCCAACTTCACATTTCAAGGGCCCAGGGACTGGATAGGGCACCTCTTGGCAAGGCAGGAGTCTCAACAGAGAGTCCAGGTGCTTGAAGAGAAAGTCTTTGATGGCCCTGGAACCTCAAAGCAGGAGGCAAGCTAATTTCAGGCCCTTGGAGATTCTTCCCAAGCAGGAATGCACAACAAAGTCCAGTCTTTGTCCCCTTTCACAGGCAGAAGCAGCAACTGCAGGATAGCCCAACAAAGCACAGTCACAGGCAGGGGCAGAAGTTCTCCTCAGCTCTTCAGCGCTTCTCCTTCATAGAGGTTCCTCTTGAATCCAGAAGAGATGTAAAGTCTGGGGTTTTGGGTCCACTACTTATACCTCTTTCTGCCTTTGAAGTAGGCAAACATCAAAGGAAAGACTTGCCCATGCCAGGCCCCAGACATACACCAGGAGGTTGGAGACTGCATTGTGTGAGGGCAGGCACAGCCCATTCAGGTGTAAGTGACCACTCCTCCCTCCACTCTACTCAGATGGCTCAACAGGATATGCAGGCTATACCTCAGCTCCCTTTATATCACTGTCTAGAGGAGATTCACAAACAGCCCAAGTATCAAACTTACCCAGACAGGGAATCCACAAACAGGCAGAGTCACAGAATGGTTTCAGCAAGAAAATGTTCAGTTTCTAAAAGTGGCATTTCAAACTGACAATTTAAAAACCAACTTTACCAAAAGATGTATTTTTAAATTATGAGAGATACCAAACACCCATGTTATGTCTGCTCCCAAAGGGAAACTGTACCTTAAAGTTATTTAAAGGCAGCCTCCAAGTTAACCTATGAGAGAGATAGGCCTTGCAACAGTGAAAAGCTAATTTAGCAGTATTTCACTGTTAGGACATGTAAAACACATCAGTACATTTCCCATGTTTAAGTAACATACACTGCACCCTGCCCATGGGACTACCTAGGGCCTACCTTAGGGGTGCCTTACATGTATAAAAGGGGAAGGTTAGGCATGGCAAGTGGGTACATTTGCCAAGTCAAATTGCCAGTGCAAGACTGCACACACACACACACTGCAGTGGCAGGTCTGAGACATGTTTTCAGGACTACTCATGTGGGTAGCACAACCAGTGCTGCAGGCCCACTAGTAGCATTTAATTTACAGGCCCTGGGCACCTCTAGTGCACTGTACTAGGGATTTACCAGTAAATCAATTATGCCAATCATGGATAAACCAATGACATGCACATTTTGTATTGCAGCTCTTGCCCTTTAGCACTGGATAGCAGTGGTAAAGCGCCCAGAGTAACAAAACAGCAAAAACAGAGTCCAGCACACATCAACAACCTGGGAAACAGAGGCAAAAAGTTAGGGGGAGACCAAGCCAAGGATGCCAAGTCTAACACAGGGCAATTTGTCAATACCCAGATGTTAAGTCAAATGTGCTGAGATATTTTGCAGCCCCTAACCAGTCAATGAGTTCATCTGCTCAGGGGATGGGGTATGTTTCAGTCTTAGTGACCGCATTGAGTCCCTGGTAATCCGCACAGAACCTGAGTTCTGGAGTAACACCAGGAGCAGCAGCCTTTGGGACCAAGACCACAGGTCTGGCCTAAGGGCTACTGGACTACTCAATAAACCCAAAAGCTAACATTTTGGATACCTCATCCTTAATGTTGGCCCTAACCTTGTCATTCACTCTGTAAACCTTATGTTTAACAGGAGGACTGTCCCCAGTGTCCACATCATGTGTATACAAATGAGTGAGCCCTGGTATCAAGGAAAATGGAGGGGAAAACTGTCCCAATACTTGGTGACAGTCCCTCTGTTGCTCTGGGCTCAGGGAGGGGGAGAGGTTCACACCCTACACTGAACCATCTTTCTCTTTGGCAGACAGGAGGTCAGGAAGAGGCTCACTCTCTTCCTCCACCTCATCATCTGTTGCCAATAGCATTGTTACCTCCGTCCAATCAAAATAAGGCTTGAGGCGGTTGACATGTAGGACCCTCAAAGGGTTCCTGGGAGTTCGCAAGTTCACCAGATAGGTGACATCACTCTTGCACTCCACTATCTCAAATGGCCCAGTCCACTTATCTTGGAGAGCCCTCGGCTCTACTGGGGCCATCACCCAACCTTCAGGCCAGGCTGCAACTCCACCATTGTGGCATTCTGGTTGTACCAGCATTTCGTATCTTCCTGGCTTGCTTCCAAGTTCTCTTGGGCGAGCTTCATGAGGCGAGCTGCCTGGTTCCTAAAAGACAGCATGTAACTGAATACATCCTGGGGGGGCTAATGGAGGCTTTCTCCAAGCTTTCCCTAACCAGACTCAAAGGTCCCCTGACAGGGTGGCCATACAGGAACTCAAGGGGGCTAAATCCAAGACCCTTTTGCGGCACCTCCCTGTAGGCAAACAGAAGGCATAGCAAGAGGTTGCCCCACTTATGCCTCAAGGGCTCTGATAACCCCAAGATCATGCCCTTCAAGGTGCGGTTGAATCTCTCAACCTGATCATTACGTGGGGGTGGTAAGTAGTGTTGAACTTATATGTCACCCCACACTCCTTCCACCGAGACTTCATATAAGTTGATATGAAGTTGTTACTCCTATCAGATACAACCTTCTTGGGGAAGCCCTTGCGGGTAAAACCCCCCATCAAAGCATGTCTCACCACAGGGGAGGTGATTGACCTCAAAGGAATGGCTTCTGGGTACCGGGTGGCATGGTCCACCAAGACCAGGATGAACCTGTTGCCCATGGCTGTCTTGGGATCCAGAGTCCCAACAATTTCAATACCAACCCTCTCAAAGGGGGTGCTGACAACAGGGAAAGGGTGGAGGGGAAACTTACATTTACCCCCTCTCTTGCCACTTGCCTGACAAGTTTGCCAAGACCTATGGTGTACATCTGAGTGCCTCCACATTTGGGGCCAGTAAACGTTGTTGACAAGCCACTCAAAGGTCTTGTTCTGCCCCAAATGACCAGCTAAATTCACATCATGAGCTAGACCAAGTAGGAAGGCCCTGAAGCACTGGCGTATCACCAGCACACAGGCTGACCCAGGTTCAGCAACCTTAGGCTCACTATAGAGGAGGCCATCCTACCAGTAGATCAAGTGTGATCCAGACTCTTTGCCAGACCCATGGTCTGCAGCCTGCTACTGCAGACCCTCCAGTGTAAGGCATGTTTTCTGTGCTGCACAGAACACTTCCCTGGTGGGTCCCCCTTCCTGCTGCCACTGAGTCAGCTCATGGACCTCCCCAAGCTCAGCCACATGTTTCCCTGTAGGCTCCACGGTTTCCTCCTCAGGTTCAGCCTCCTCCTGGACCGTGGGAACGTCTGGAGCTGATTTCCCGTACCACTTGCCCTTCCTCCTAGCAGAAACCTGAGCCACTCTTTCAGGCCCCAGGGTATCCTGATTACCCTGACGGGCTGCCATCGACCGGGTGGACACACCCACCCACCCAGGCAGACCCAACATCTCCACATGAGACCTGTGTTCCACCTCCTTCCAAGGGGCATCCTCCAGGTCATTGCCAAGCAGACAATCTACATGCACGGTTGGACTCACAGCTACTGTTAAGGCACCTGAGACCCCACCCATTCAAAGGGAACCTGCGCCACTCTTCACAGGCGCTCTGAGTTGTCTACCGCAACTACTTGGTGAACTACATGGGGATCTATCTGCTCTTCAGACACCAGGTGACTTCTCACTGTAATCATACTGGCATCTCTGGACCACCTACTGTCCCCTGGTGAGACAATGCTCATCTCAGCTGGCTCCCACCCACCTGGAACCAACTCCTCTCCAAGCGCTACACTGGCCAAACCCTGTGACCAAGCACCAGTGGGTGTCTGTGTCCACTTGGGACATTTGGGGTCCCCCTCACATGACACACCTGGTCACCTGCATACCATTTACAGGCCACACCTCAGCAGATTTCGCTTCGGAAAACCAAGACTTCTTTTCAACTGGGGGCTGGGAATCCTAACCCTGGGAACTAACTTGGGGCCCTTTAGAGAGCTTTCCCTGTTTACTCTTCCCCCATTATTCTTCTGAGAGGGACTCTGCCCACCCTTGGCATGGTCTCCCCATGTCTCTTGGACCCTGGTGCTCTCCGAACAGTCCGCTTCCTGCATAAGCGTCCTGGGGTCAATCAGCTTGCTGTCAATCAGGTGCTGGCACAGGTCTGGAAAACAAAGACTAAACAAATGCTCCCAATCAAATTGTACAGCATCTCAAAAGTTGTTACCTTACTGCCCTTCACCCAACCATCCAGTGACCTGCAAAAAGAGTCACCACATTCCAAACAGGTTTGGGAATCCTTCTTTTGGTAAGACCTAAACATGTCCTTGTATGCTCAGGGGTGAGACCATTCCTTGTGAGTAGGGTGTCCTTCATGATATAATAAGTATCCCCCTGAGGATTTCCTAAGGATGTCAGAGTATCCATCTTGTCTACCTCAAAGTGCTTCCAAAGGCCCACCCCCCAATGTGCTTCAGGGACCAGATTAATGTGGAGAGCAGACTCTAGCAAAAACAGAGTCCAGCACACAGTCAAAACATGGGAAGCAGAGGAAAAAAGACAGGGGAGCCCATGCCAATGATGCCAGGTCTAACACCACTCTTATGGAAGGCACTTGGTAGCCAATAGGGCATGGTGCAATGTAATTAAAAGGCAGGACATATCATTTTAAGTTCTACATGTCATGGTAATGAAAAACCTTGTTTTTCACTACTGTGAGGCCCACACCTCTCATAGGAAAACATTTGGGACTTCTTCTTACATTTAAGAAGCTGTGATTCCTAATTGAGAAGGAGTAGATAGGTCATGTTTAGTAGCTATAGAATTGTAATAATAAATCCACTTTAATGGTAAAATCAGATTTACTGCTACAATTTCGAAAATTACACTTTTTCAAAAGTTGGCATTTTCATGCACTTATCCCCGTGAGCCTGCTGCCTGTCTCCCATACACGTCTGGGATAGGTGGCAGCTGGACTTTGTGCATTCCTTCCAGATAGCCACACACAAAAGGAGCTTAGATGTGACTGATGGGCCATCAACATCATGTTGGCCCATCCTGGGCAGAATGGGTGGGAGGAGCATAAACTTACACCTGAATGGGCGGCACCCTGCTTTAAAACAAAAGGCTGCTCAACCACCTGCAGTGAGTCTGGAGCCAGGGCAGGAATAAAGGATCTTTGTGCACTTCAAATACCCTTCTTTGATGGAACCCCTACTTCAAAGGCACAAAGGAGTATAAGTACTGGACATCTGACCCTGGCTATGCCAGGAAGAAGAACTGCTGTGCTGCTACAAGGACTGTCCCTCTGGGCTCTGTGTAGAAGAACTGCTTTTCTGCTGTGCTATACTGCTGCCTGCTGCTCTCTGCCCTGCTGAGGAAAAACTGGACCCATCTCACTTGAACCAAGAGTGACACCATGGGCTTGCTGGCTTGCCTCCTTTTCTTCTGAAGTCTCATGGACACAAAACACTTTGATCTATCATCACCTACAGCACCTGGACTTTGCTTGCTGCACGTCTTGCCCTGTCAAGTGGTGCCAATCAAATCTTGGGCCCATGGAAGTGGGAAATAAAGTGCTGCATCTGCCAGAACCTGTGCATCAACACCATTGCGCTGATCAGTACTGACACATTGCCTACTGCGAGATCGATGTATCACTGCTGTTTCAGGGACTGGCCATGCACACCACACTTGGAACTACCTCATCACCTCCAGAACCATAGCTTCGGAACCAACTCATAACTGCCACTGTGTGGAGAAGATAAATGCATCCCCTTCCAGCATGAATTTACCCGGTTCATCACATTCAGAACCGCCACACTCGGAACCGGCGTTTTGCTCAACAGAACCGATTCAGCGCTTCCATTAAATAGACAAATCTGTCACAAAATCCAAACTGCATTAGGCTCATTGATGTATCTTGTCCTGTAACCAAGGTAAAGGTACTTTTGCTCATCGTGCCCTGCGTGGGACTTGTAGCCAGCCTGCGCTCCATCACAGACGGCCTGAACTCTTGACTTTGTCTCTGTCCAATGCCACCAGAAACCCCAATAGACACACACAGCTTCTAAGTGCTATTCTCACACAGTCTATAAAAAATAATATCTTGATTCCTAATTATTGGATTTTTGTTGTTTTGGTCTTGTTTTATTGATGAAAATAAATTCTGTTTTTTAACGTGGTGTGGAATAGTTTGTGGTGATTTCACTGTGTTACTGTTTGAAATGCTGCACAAATACTTTACACATTACCTCTAAAGTTAAGCCTGCCTGCTCTGTGCTAAGACGAGCACAAAGGGCGAGCACAGTTTAATTTATAGTGTTTAGCTGACTGACCCTGACTAGGACTGCAGTTCCTGTTCATTCAGGGTGCACATCCCTGACAACTAGAAACACCATTTTTAACAAGCAGCATCAAAAAAGTCAGCCAAAAATGGGGGTGGCCACATTTATAGGAGTATTTTCTCACAGTTCTAATCTTGTACAACTAATTGTCTGACACCAGCTTAGCTGATTTTTGTTTAATTTTTGAAGTCAGTAAACTATGATCCTGGGGAAAGCTGAATCACATGAAGACCAAGTCATTATCACACAAATATGTGAGCAGATTTTGAATGCTGTGAATTTAGTGTCTGCAATAAAAGCTGGAATTTGTGCAATGCATTGCGAACTTGTAAGCATCAATGTATTTTTCTGACCCAGAAGTGTATAGGCTTGATCTTTTGAGAGGATTCATTAAAATATTAATGCAGAGTCATATTTTTGTGAATCTAAAAATATAGGTCCAGATTGATGAAACTTTTAAGTGGTTAGAAGCCATGAAATTCACTAAAAATGTGGATTTGCAGCCACTAAAATATTTATTCTGTAAACTAAACCCATTTGAGGTATCAGTAAAGTTGAATAGCAATTCAGAAGGGGTGTGTTGTGGCCATCCCCTCCAAACTTCAAATCTGGGGCATTTGTATTAGTGGTTTACACCCTAATAGCAGTTGCAAACCATTGAAAAGGTACCAATACTACCCCCCAGTAGGGATGGTAATGATTTGCAATAGTAAAAGGGCCGGGTCCCATTAGTGAATTGGGGGAAATCAAGGAGGGAGTAAGCAGTGAGTACTAATTAGGTTGGTTGGACTGCGACAGGACAGGGACTCTGTGGACTTTAAAGGCATCTTGTTGAAGTCTCTCCCACTTCAAAGGACCCACTGAGTATAAGAACTGGACCTCAGACACTACCAAATCAGTACATCTCCGGAGTTGTGGCTACTCTGCAAGGAAGAAGGACTTCTGTGCTGCTGAAAGGACTCTCACTGTGTTGAACTCTGTTGGACTCCTGCTCGGCTTTGCTGACCTGTGGCTCACTGTCTTCTTTGCCTGGTAGTGAGAAAGATTGGACCTGAATCTCTCCAAACCAGACCCAAAGTGACTCCCAGGGCTTGGTGGCTTGCCTCCTGTTCTTCTGAAGTCTCAGGGACATCACAGACTTCTCTTCATCCTGCAACAGCATCTGGACTTTGCTTGCTGTCATTTTTGCCCTGCAAAGTGGTGCCAATCCAGGGCTGGGCCCTTGGAAGTGGGCATAAAGTGTTGCAACTGCCAGAACCTGTGCATCAATGCTGTTGCACCAATTGGAACCGGTGCATCTCCATCTACACCAACGCATTGGTTCTGCTGCTTAGATCAAGGACACTGCATCAATGTTGACTTATTGATGTTGCTATGAGGATCGGAAGCATGGGTCTGCTGACTGCGCAACACATTGTCTCCATTCCCGATGCATCATCGACTTTGCGCAGCTTGGAACCAATGCAACACCTGCATCTTTGTTATTTTCAATTTTATCTCGTCTCACTAACATTGATTCACATACTTGGTGGGGCGTCATTTTTCTATTCTAACTCCAGTCCTACATATACTGGGGGAAGTATTTGTAAACGGGGAAGGGACATATATTTAGTAATCTAAGTGCAGTTGTTATAGACATTGGAGAATGTGCATATATTTCTAACTCCAGTCTTTGTAACACTGGATTAAGTAGAATTACTTGGAGTGAGGTTCGATTTCCTACACTAACTACAAATCTATGATCAATGCATGAAAAATGCATAGAAGTGGGGAGTCAGGCATATTTGCTGCTTTAATTCCATTCCTACAAATATGTGGGATAGTCTATCTATATTGGGGAGTTTCACATTTATCTTCTTAACTCTAGCCCAACTAGAACTGGGTAGAATGATATACTAGAGGAAAGACATATTTACTAGTCTTAGTCCAGTATTACAAACTTTGGGGAAACCACATATATGTGGGGGTAAGAAGTCTGTCCTAAACGTGCATCCGTTTGGGGAATGACAAATTTACTATTCTCCAGTCCTAAAATCATTGGTGAATGGTCATATGTTTGGAGCACATACTATGCTAATTGTAGTCCTACTAACATATTTAGAGGAAGATGCCTTAGTATTCACATTTTATTCCCATAATTATTAATTATTAAGAGAAGTACATAAGATTTGAGGGGGGTACATATTAACTATTCTAGCCCCAAACCCCACAACCTTTGGGAAAAATGTATATAAACGGGGGACAGTGTGCTATATTAACAAGCAGTCCTACCAACTTTGGGGAAAGGACATATATTGGGGGGCAGGATTACTATTCTAACTCAAATTCCTCTCCATTACTATTTTAACTCTAGTCCTACATACACTGTGTATTATTTGGGGGATTGGAATAACTATTCTAAACTCTAATCCCACCAGTAGTGCTTAAAGTGCATTAATTTGAGGATGCCAGATATGCTATTCTAACTCGAATCCCACTATCCCACTAGCATTGGGAAAAATACTTGCAAATGGGGGGAGAGCAGATAGTCTAAATACATCCCTACAATTATTGGGAAACATGCATGCATTTGGGGGTAACCATATTAATTATTATTCTAGCTTTAGGCCTATAAACATTTAGGGGGATGCATATATTTTAGGGAGTCAAATGTACTTTTCTAAGTCCAATCATTTTAACATTGAGGAAAGAAATACGTATTGGGAGGATAGCATATTTGCTATTCTAACGTTGGTCCCACAACCACTGGGGCAACTGCATGCATTTGGGGTGCCAAATTTACTACTGTAGCTCGAGTCCAACTATCATTTGAGAAAGGGCATATACTTGGTGATAAATCTGATTTACTATTCTAACTCCAATACCAATTTCATTTTCGAAAGTGCATATATTTTGGGGATGATATGTTTACTATTCTAACTCTAGTTCTACAAACATTGTGGAAAGTGCATATATTGGGCAAAATATTTGCAGGATTCATAGTTACTATGTTAACTGAACTTCTACAACCATTGGTGAAATGGCATATAAATTGGGGTTGGGGCATTTACTATTCTAACTTCAATCCTACCAACATTGGGATAAGTGCATATATTAGGGGTGTCAATTTAGCTATTCAAGCTCCAGACCGGATAACATTAAAGAAAGGGCATCTAGTGGTGGGGGGGAAATTAACTATTGTAACTCCAATCCTACGAATACTGGGGAAAGCACACCTTTATGGGAGGTGCACATTTACTATCACAACTGAAGCACTACAAACTTTGCGGAAAGTGCTTAGAACTTTCTGGAGGGGGCGCATTTACTATTCTATCTCCAATCCTACCAGCAAAGGGGTAAGTGCGTGCATCAGGGATTTAAATTTTACTATTCTAAATCCTGACCCACTAACAATATAAACATTGCATATAGCTGCTGTGGAAGACAGTTTTACTATTTTAACTCCAGTCCTACAAATACTGGGGAAAGCTTTTCTATTTGGGGGGGTTCGCAGCATTTATTTTTCTAACTCCAGTCTTACAAGCTGTGGGGAAAGTGCATATATTTGGGTGTCAGACAAACTATTCTAACTCAATTCTTACTATCATTGTGGAAAGGACATGTATTCGGAAAAGGACATATTTACTACGCTAACCCAAATCTAAGAAATATTGGGAACAGTGCATGTAATGGTACATGTAACTCTTGTGGGTTTGCATGTACCATTTACTGTTCTAACTCCAGTTCAATAAACACTGGGGACAGAGAGACATCATGCAATGTCATTTGAATTAAGACAAATTAGCCACAGAATCACTGAATATAGTTTGTGTATAACAGAATGATAAGACAGGACAAATGCTGTGTCCTCTTTTTTTAAGCTATAAGAAATCAGCCCTAACATTCCAGATCAACGCTCTCTTCTCCCTTACCATTTCTTTCAAGAGAGAAGTAGTCATGAGTGAGATGAAAGATAGTGAGCCTAACGTGATACAAGTAGTATAGAGTGATTTCAAAAATGCACACTAGGTGCAGTGGATGTAAATGCCAGTGACCAGGGGATGGTGAAGGCATTAATGAGACTCATTGCTATAGCTGTCTACAAAAGTCAGCTATTGTCTTTTTCTCCCTTCCCGATTTCCTTCTGTCTCACCTGTGTACCCATCATATGGCCCGAAGAAGACATAAGAGGGTGTTGGGATCTACATTGCCTGTGCAGAAAGAAACATTCAAGAGCTTAGTTGAATTGTTCTTGTCAAGATAAACCCACATGGAATTCCTGCCTGAGAGATATGGATCTACCTGATGACACATTATCAGATATAGCAACTGCGCAATCTTCTTTGCAGAACAATAATCTTGAATTCTGGTTAGCCTTTTCCAAGTCCGAACACAAAACCACTGCTCTAACAAAATGAATAGACAGCTTACAGGAAAAGTTTTGAGAAAAGGGAGCAGATCACTGGATTTTGCCCTAATCCATTGATACTACTCCCCAACAAGTTTTCCGCCAGATGAACAGTCCAAGGTTGTATTTGTTGTTTTGTTTCTTGGGTGTCTGTGGGATCATGGATGATTCCACTAGTGATTCATGATGACTCATTGCTATAGAGTTTATTGGCATTCGAAATATAAATGAAAACCTATTTGCTAAACACACAGTTTTATGTTTCATAGACACAGGATTATTGAACCTAAGACAGGGGAATTGATATTTTGTGAATCTTTTGATCTAATTTAATTGACTTCTGAATGAAACTTGTTGGTCAGAGGAGAAACAAACTTTATTATTTTAGTGCTGATTAAATGAGGAGACTAAAGATCTTTTAGCCCAAGTGGTAGATCCACCTGAGAAATGCAAAACAAAACTGTCATGAAAATAAGCCATATGTTGTTCAAATACTGCAACCAATATAGAACAGTGGATAAGGTTGTGAATGTGCATGAAAATAAAAATGTAGTGCCTAAGGGAGAGGAATCTGCGTCTGTAAGGAAACATGTCATTAGTTGTGTTGCCTGCATGAGTAATGGTCTACATTCACCCCTTTAGACACTTTTAAGCTTAAGAGGGCCCACAGGGCATTATGGAGTACTCCCTTCTGGGAGCGTAAATATATTTAACAGCTATGGCCGCATTCTTTTCCAATTGGTGCATGGCCTTGTGCCACACTGTTTTCCTTTTTCTTTTTGTTCTTTGTGTTTGGGTTGTGCCCGGTCCCATTCTGGCACCCTGCGTGCCTCACTTTGTTGGGAGCAGCGAAGAAGGCCCACCCCCAGCTGCCCTGGCCAACTCCCAGCACAGGCAGCATCGCCTCTGCTGCCTATGGTGCAGGCAGATCTTCTCCTCTGCCCACTCCTGTAGGCAAGGACGTTGCTTCTGTGGCAACTGCTCTGCTCCCCCAGTTCACAGGCAGCAGGAAACATGCCTACCACCTTATAGGAGGAGCGCACCAGTGCTCCCCCTAGTTCCACTTGGTGCTGGAGCCTGGACCCCTCCTCCTTCTCTTGGAACAGCACACTGCCACTCCCCCACCTTCAATGACATTGGGGGGCCTGGGGTTCGGATCCCAGGCCCCTTTCTGGCTTCTTTTGGGGAACAACAGCGCTCCCTGGTTTCTCTTTGGGGGCAGGGCCTGGAGATGGGGTCCAGGGCCCTCTGTTATACAAACTGGATGGGGGCTGGGATCCTCAGGCTTTCTGTGCACTGGGGAGGGGACACAATACATTCCCCCTCCCAGGGTTGTTTAATCCAAAATGCTCTTGGCATCACCCACCAGGCCCTTGCCCATCCCAGGGTATTTGATTGACTTTGTGTTGGAAATTGGGTTTCTGGTTGTCAGTATAGTCAGGGTAAGTCGGATACACATTTAATTATCTATGGTCACCTTCTAGTAGCTTTGCACAGAGCAGTCAGGCTAATCTAAATAGGCGACAAGTAAAGTATTTGTGCAACACACTCAGTAACACAATGAAAGCACCACAAAAAGACTCCATACAGGTTTAGAAAAATAGACTAAACCAAAATGACAAAAATCCAATAAGTACAAGTTGGGATTTGGATTTTAGCGGAACCAGTATAAACATAGTACTTAGAACCAAATAGTGCACTAGGGGATACTTAAGGTTACACTGTACCAGCAAAGTCAACGGTTCAAGCAGACAGCAAAGGAGCGCTGGCCAGGTACAGGACCCACTCAGGAATGGGGAACAGAATACCTTGAGCCTGGTGGCAAACACAAGATGCCGGGTAGATGCGTCAATGTCACTTCTGCAGTTGAGGGATGCATTGATTTTTCATGTGTTGATGGTGATGCATTGGTTTCACCAGACAAGCATCAAATCCACAATGCATTGATTCCGAAGCCGATGTGCTCGGTTTCTCCACACTGTGGAAGGGATGCGTCAATCTTCCTTCAGGAATGGGGGTGATGCTGTGGTTTCAGTGTTGTGTTGATGCCGATGTGCCAGGTGCTGCTTCCAGCAGGCAGGAGATGCATCAGTTAATGCAGTGGTTAATGCATCCGGAGATGCTGCATGGGTCCCAACTGCAATGTGCCAATTTTACTCCCACAACAGGGTTGATGCATCAGTTGTTGCTTCGAGCACTCAGGAAATGTGTTGATTTCACTAGTGCAAGTATCTGGGCCCAATTCCACTGAACTCGGCACAGGAGCAGGGGGAGAGACATCGATTTTCCCGAGTCTCAACAAAAGGAGACAAGCCAACAAGCCTTCGGTGATCGCTTTTGGGTTGCAAGGCAGAAGCCAGCTCTTCCTCAGCCGGCTGAGGGAGCAGCAGGTAGCACAGCAGAAAATCAGTCCTTCCAGGTCAGCAGAACAGCAGAATAACAGTCCTTGATGCAGCACAAAAGTTCTTCTAACAAAGTCCAGTTGTAGGTCCAGAAGTCTCTGATTTGGTGGGGTCAGAATTTGAGTGCTTATACCCAAATGTGCCTTTGAAGTGGAAGTAGCTTCAAAGAAGGGTCTTTGAAGTGCACAAGTAGTCTATCTTAACCCCTTCTGTGACCAGGACATAATGGTTATGTCCTGAGGCACAGTGCTCGAGTGCCCAGGACGTAACCATTACGTCCTGGGCACAGAGCCCAGAGGGAGCGCTAGCGCTCCCTCTGTAGGGTTTCCCCCCACCCCCCCCAAGGAAGGGATGGAAGGGGAAGACGTTCCCCTTCCACCCGACCCCCCCACCCCCCCTGTGACATCAGCGCGCGATCACACGCTGATTGTCACAGAAGGCCTCCTCCATCGCGCTGGAAGCTCAGCTTCCAGCGCGATCAAAAGAGAAATGCTTTGATCATGTGGAGGAGGCCCAGAGAGGCTTCAAAGGGAAGGAAATGTATTTCCTTCCCTTTGAAGTCTCTCTGAGCATTTCAAAAGCCAGATTGCAAAGCAATCCGGCTTTTGAAATGTACACTATACACCAGGGATTTTTTTTTTAGAAAAGGAAATTGGCATAAGGGAGCGACCCCTTGGGCAAGGGTCACTCCCGGGGGGGTATTTTTTAAATGTCACGCAAGGGGAGCAACCCCGTAGGCAAGGGTCGCTCCTCGGGGAAGGTTGGGGGGGCAAATTTATTTTAGGGCATTTCTGCCCCCCCTGGGGGCAGATCGGCCTATTATTATTAGGCCGATCTGCCCCCAGGGGGGGCAGAAACCTCTAGGCGCCAGGGCAAATTTGTTTTGGGTGTTTTTTTTTTGTTTGTTTGTTTTTTAGAGATGGGAGCGACCCATTAGGCAAGGGTCGCTCCCCTGGAGGGTTGGGGGGCCAAATTTATTTTAGGCCTTTTCTGCCCCCACTGGGGCTGGCTGAGCTAGAGGACAAAATCCACAGGTAGGCACTTTGCAAAAAACACCTCTGTTTTCTGTGAAAAAATGTGATGTGTCCACATTGTGTTTTGGGCCATTTCCTTTCGTGGGCACTAGGCCTACCCACACAAGATACCATTCTTATCGGGAGACTTGGGGGAACGCTGGGTGGAAGGAAATTTGTGGCTCCTCTCAGATTCCAGAACTTTCTGTCACTGAAATGAGAGGAAAAAGTATTTTTTGGGCCAAATTTTGAGGTTTGCAAAGGATTCTGGGTAACAGAACCTGGTCAGAGTCCCACAAGTCACCCCATCTGGGATTCCCCTAGGTTTCTAGTTTTCAAAAATTGCTGGTTTGCTAGGTTTCCCCAGGTGCCGGCTGAGCTAGACGCCAAAATCCACAGGTAGGCATTGTTTTCTGTGAAAAAAAGTGATGTGTCCACGTTGTGTTTTGGGCCATTTCCTCTCCTGGCGCTAGGCCTACCCACACAAGTGAGGTACCATTTTTATCGGGAGACTTGGGGGAACACTGGGTGGAAGGATATTTGTGGCTCCCCTCAGAATCCAGAACTTTCTGTCACTGAAATGAGAGTAAAAAGTGTTTTTTTGGTCAAATTTTGAGGTTTGCAAAGGAATCTGGGTAACAGAACCTGGTCAGAGCCCCACAAGTCACCCCATCTTGGATTCCCCTAGGTGACTAGTTTTCAAAACTGCACTGGTTTGCTAGGTTTCCCCAGGTGCCGGCTGAGCTTCAGGCCAAAATCCACAGGTAGGCACTTTGTAAAAAACGCTTCTGTTTTCTGTGAAAAAAAAAAGGGATGTGCCCACGTTGTGTTTTGGGCCATTTCCTTTCGTGGGCGCTAGTCCTACCCACACAAGTGAGGTACCATCTTTATCGGGAGACTTGGGGGAATGCTGGGTGGAAGGAAATTTGCGGCTCCTCTCCGATTCCAGAACTTTCTGTCACCAAAATGAGAGGAAAAAGTGTTTTTTGGGACAAATTTTGAGGTTTGCAAAGGATTCTGGGTAATATAACCTGGTCAGATCCCCACAAGTCACCCCATCTTGGATTCCCCAAGGTGCCTAGTTTTCAAAAATGCGCTAGTTTGCTAGGTTTCCCAGGTGCCGACTGAGCTAGGAGCCAAAATCCACAGGTAGGCACTTTGCAAAAAACACCTCCGTTTTCCGTGAAAAAATGTGATGTGTCCACGTTATGTTTTGAGCCATTTCCTTTCGTGGGCGCAAGGCCTACCCACATAAGTGAGGTACCATTTGTATTGGGAGACTTGGGGAAACACAGAATAGCAAAACAAGTGTTATTGCTCCTTGTCTTTCTCTACATTTTTTCCTTCCAAATGTAAGGCAGTGTGTAAAAAAGACGTCTATTTGAGAAATGCTCTGTCATTCACATGCTAGTATGGGCACCCCGGAATTCAGAGATGTGCAAATAACCATTGCTTCTCAACACCTTATCTTGTGACCATTTTGGAAATACAAAGGTTTTCTTGATACCTATTTTTCACATTTTATATTTCAGCAAATGAATTGCTGTATACCAGGTAAAGAATAAAAACCCATTGCAAGGTGCAGCTCATTTATTGGCTCTGGGTACCTAGAGTTCTTCATGAACCTACAAGCCCTATATATCCCTGCAACCAGAAGAGTTCAGCTGACATAACGTTATATTGCTTTCAAAAATCTGGCATCGCAGGAAAAAGTTAGCGTGGGTAGCTTATGTGAACAAAAAGTTATGAGGGCCTAAGCGTGAACTGCCCCAAATAGCCAAAAAAAGGCTCGGCACAGGAGGGGGAAAAGGCCTGGCAGCAAAGGGGTTAATCAGTCCTGGCTCCAGACTATTTGTGGGGAGTAACCATCCCTGTGTGTGTGGTCAGGCTACTACTTTTTCAGGTTTGAGTATCAGCCCCTTCCTCCTTTCCTGTCCAGGAAGAACCATCAGAATGCAGATGAATGTAGAACACTCAGACACACCTAAGCTTCCTGTGTTTTTTGTTGTCTAGAGGGAATGCACAAAGTGTAGCTGTCACACACACCAGACATGTATTAGAAACAGGCTGCAGGCACACAGAGCTGTAAGAAAATATAAATGTCCACTTTCTAAAAGTGGCATTTCTAAAATAGTAATGTTAAATCCGGCTTTACCAGTAAAGAATATTTATCATGACCATTCCAAAGATGTGAAACAAGATATAGCTATTCCTTTCTAATTAGGGATTACAGCCTAAGATGTTTTAAGAATTCCCAATGTTATCCTATGAGAGGAGTAGACCTTCCAGTAGTGAAAAATGAATGTAGGTGTTTTTCACTACCAGGACATGCAGAACCTAAATGCACATGTCCTACTTTTACTTACATAGCATACTGCCCAATGGCCTACCTAGGGCCAACCTTAAGGGTGGCTTATGTCTAATAAAAGGGGAGTTTAAGGCTTGGCAAAGGGTTTTAAATGCCATGTAAAACTGCACATACAGGCGCTGCAGTGGCAGGCCTGAGACATATTTAAATGGCTACTTGGGGTGGCACAAGCAGTGCTGCAGGCCCACTGGTAGCATTTACTTTACAGGCCTTGGGTATATGGTGTACCACTTTACAATGGACTTACAAATAAACTAAATATGCCAATTGAGTATACTCCTATATCACCATGTTCAGGGGTGAAGCACATGCAGTTTAGTAGTGGTCAGCAGTGGTAGAGTGCTTAGAGTCCTAAGGTCAACAAAAAGTGTCAGCATAAACAGAAGGTAAGCAGGCAGAATGTTTGGGGGAAGACTACCCTAAGGATGACAGGTCTATCACTGAGCAATGGAACTCCATAAGCTCTGATCCTTGACTGCAGAGGTCACTGGTCAAATCCTTTCTCCTTGAATATCTGAAGCACCATTTGGCCATGTCCTGTGACTTTGCGCTCATTTTGTTTCTTTTGGCAAGCCTTAGCCCCTCGAGCCTGTTGCTTAGGCCTCCCAGCCTCTGATGTAGCACACCTTGACGGACTGCTGGTTTCATTTGCTCCCTGTGCCAGCTTTTGTCCTTTTTCTCAAAAGGGGATTCTCGCCTCCTCGGTGAAATTGAAATCTTCCCCAACTAGTCCTTAGGAGGTGGAAGGCCAGCCTCTCTGGTCCTGAGGAGAGAACTACTGGTCCTGGGGTCAACTGCAGGAAAAGCCCTTAGTCCAGGTGGACCTCAGGGGGTTCCTCCTTCCAGTTGCCCATGGCTGCTACCTCCAGTTCCAATGTCCAGCTCCAACAAGAAAACACACTCTCCTCATTGTGTAAGTCTTTTTAAATGGGGGAAGAAAGTTCTAGAAGCAAATCCTCAGGTGCCACATCACCTCTACACCCCTGTCCCAAATGTCCTACACAGCATTCTATGACAATTAGAGATCACATCATCCAAGTGTCCATGGTCTCATCTCTTGTGTGGGCCTCAGCTCTACCCATTGACGACATCACTACCAGGGCATTTCCGATCAAAACTTCAAAGAGCAGCCCCCTCCTGTGTTGACTCCAGAGGTCTGAGCTGGGTTCTTTGTTTAGCGGCCTTGGGATGTCCCATCACTCTGTACAGTGTGACAGCTAACTGATGGATGAAGACTTTTCTCTGCACCCCCTCCTCCTCAGGAGCTCAGTGAAGCACTTTTAATTGCTCCCTTTGTGTGGGGAGGCCATAGCTTCTGCTGTTGGAGAACAATGCAATTAACCTGGCCCAGCAGGGTGACAAAAGCCCTGGGCTCTGATAATGAGCTGAGTCGGAGAAATTTGACAATTCTGAATGGCCCAAAATATGTACAGATACCATCTTGAAACTTGCAGATTTCCCCCATGTCTAGAATAAAGTGTTACTGTAGACTAGATAGTAAACCACAATGAATTTCACTATGAGTGTCGACTAATATTACAAGGACTACCCCAGGTCAATATCTAACCCTGAAGAGTCCTCTCTGTGCCAAGCTACCTGTGCCCAGTTACCAGGCTGTGCACAACAGTCACCTCACTCGCACACTTCTCATAAATGTGCACCCCTGTGTACACATGTGTTAAGCAGCCAAGTGCCCTTTACCCTTACTCCATCACAGCAGCCTTATCTTAAATAACAGATATTGGTGGTAAACACACTAAGGGGGTCATTATGACCCCGGCGGTCAGAACTAATGTGGCAGTAGTACCACCAACAGGCTGGCTGTACTAACCGCCACATTATGACATTGGTGGGTTGGCTGAAGCCAATCCGCCAATATACTACTCTGATTGATATGGCGGTAGCAGCCGCCGCGCTGGAGATAACAATCTCCAGCCTGGCGGCTGCCATTGTGCCACCAACAGTATCATGACCCTACCTACCGCCATGGTTTTCGTGGCGTTCGTAACGCCACAAAAAACATGGCAGTAGGCCCTATCAGTGACAGGGAATTCCTTGCCTGTCACTGATAGGAGCCCCTCCCCCCAACACTCCCCAGATACCCCCCACCCACAAATATCCATGCCCCCAGTCACACACACGCAGACACACACTCATCCACACTAATGCATTCATTCATTCACGCACACACATCAAAACATACACGCATTCACATTTCCATTTGAACACACTCGCACACATTCATACACGCACTCACTCACACACATGCATACACGCACGTAAACAACACCAAACACACACTCGCATTTACGCACACACTCACACATACATGCAAACCCCCCCACACACACACACAACACCCCCGCCTTCCTCTCCTGTCAGAAACCTGGCTTACCTGGATCCAGGGGGTCTTCCACCAGGGGACAGTACGGGGCTTTGCTACCACCAGCAGGGCCCGCCAGTAGAACACTGCCAGGCCATATTATTTGTCATAATACGGCTGGCAGCGGTCTACTGGCGTGGCTCTGCTGGTGGTAGCAGCGCCACCTTACCGCCATACGCCAGTATGGCCACAGTCAGATTTCCGCCCTTCTTGTGGTGGAAATCCAGCTGTGGTCATATTATGGCGAATGGATGGTAGCCACGACGACGGTCTTTTGGAGGCCGTCACCACGGCGGTAGGCGGTTTTTACATCCATTGTCATAATGGGGGCCTAATTCTATTTACTTTGTGTTTACTGTGCGTAAGTCACCAGTTGTGAGGCTCACTCACAGTAAAAAATCTGAAAAAATAATCTGGTGAAAAATGTAAGAAATCTGGGTGGATTGCATGGGCAGAACCCATTTCATTGAGGAGTCCATGAAAACTGGCAGGATGAGAGGATCACTGTCCAATGAGTAGTGGAATCACTGGTGCATTCTGAACATCATCCTTTTGGAGATGAGAGATCATTTCCTTAAGGACTGTCCAACCAAGCCGAAAAGCAAACCCAACAGCACAGGAACAACCTAGGAAAGTTTGCAAAATTACATACTGTGATAGTCACAGTGACTACATTGCTGGGTTTGTCACCATTTCCGGTCTCCCATCTACCAGCTAATGTGTATCAGTTAACTATTTATAAACATTTTCAGATTCTAGCAGCTGTGGCTCGTTCAAATGGAGAAAATGTAGCAAATTGAGTTTATCGACTTAAAGGCAACAGCAGTGTTTAATTTGAGCCTGTGGTTTCTGGTGCGGGGCACCAGCACTCTTTTTTGAGGGCCGGCACATATGTTTCTGCCTCAAACATATGCAACACATATGGGAAAGGGACAGGGAGAAAGCAGGAAGCTGCTGAAGTGAGCTGAAGGGGCAGGGAGTGGCTGTAAATAGATTAAAAAGGCACAAGATTGATTCACGATTACTATGCCTCAGCAGCCCCGTGTTTCAGAAGAGAGCTTTGGGCACTGGCAAGTTTTTATTTACAAACTAAGCACTGTGCAACAGGCAATTATTTAGACATCTTAGCTGGTCTAACAGCGGATGCCATGGTACCTGCTATGTTTTTTTAACTTTAAAAAAAGGGGGGTTTTACCAGGGATGGTTTTGGGAGAGAGGTGGCACACCCGGTGCTTTCTAAAAAATATTTTGGTGACTGGCAGTGTCGGTGGCACGGCCAAAAATCTGCCAAACCTCACACACCGCCAGGGCCAATGACTGCAGAAAGGCAGGAATCAGCAACCATCACTGCCACGCTATCGAAATTCCACCCACCAAAATATGATCCACAAATCATCCCCACAGTCATTCAACAGCGGTACACCATTGGTGGTATGGACCACTGCAGACAGTAATGGCACCCACCAACAACAACCTCATGAATTGGGTCATTCAAAAGCCCCTCACCTGAGACACATATACACACACTACACACACACACCCCTATAAACCACACACACACATCCCACAATCCTCTGCAACACACACTCTGCAAACCTATTACACAAGTCACACACACACAAAACAACACAAACTACACAACCACCACACACCCACAACCAGGACCCACATGTACACACACACACCATACCACCCCCATCAACTCACCCTCACAACACCACGCACATCACACACCATGGCACGCCCTAAGCACCCACGCTTCACTGACAAGGAGCTAAGGACAATAGTGGACAAAATGTTCAGAGTCGAGCTGCAGCTGTTTGGGGCACGGGTACAGCAGACATCCATCGCCAGGAAGATGGAGCTATGGCAGAGGATTGTCAACAAGGTGAACACAGTGGGAAACCATCCACGCACAAAGGACGACATTAGGAAGAAGTGGAACAACCTGCAGGGGACGGTACGTTCCCTGGCATCACAGCATCAAATTGCAGTACAGAAGACTGGGGGTGCCACCCTCCACCTCCCGAATACACTGACTAGGAGGAGAAGGTCTTGGCTATCCTGCACCCGGAGGGCCTTACTGGACTCACTGGAGGACTCAACTCGGGTAAGTCATATATTCTCCCCTACCATGTATCCCACCTGTAATGCATATCTTTCCATACACCTCTCACTACCACTAAACACCCTATCCCATACACATCCAACATCCCAAATACAACAGTGCCCAGAATCCTTGCATGCCCACAACACCCCCTCCAACTCACAACTCATCCTTGTGAGCACAATCATCAACCTCTGCATGTTATGTATGGTGCACGACATCACCCATAATGCACCACCAATGCCTTAACTAAAAATGTATCACACCTATCCCGAAGGGCCCCTGCATGCAAGTGACTGGGAATGGGAGCACAACAGACAGGTGGCCTGTGCTGCAAGGGATATGGCAATGACAGCATAGGGGGCAGAAAACAGTAGAAAATAATGACAATGGTAAAAACTATGAAACAAACACATATAAAATGACGAAAATACTCAAGGACAGTAGTGTCAATACCACATCTCTTCCAGCACTGACACATATAAAATGATGAAAATACTCAGGAACAGTAGTGTCAATGCCACATCCCTTCCAGCACTACCACTGCACTAACACCCAGTAGTCACAATCCATAAAACATTGCAGGAAACCAAATTCTCATTGATGTGACACACAGGTACTACAGCCCATGCCACCCGGCCTGAGATGGCAGGAAGAAGATAGCCCCAGTGAGGCGAGTGCAGCTGGATGTCTGGACCAAGAGAAATACCCTCGCCCATCCCACAGCCCTGGGCAGTCAGCTTCCAGAAGCCCCACCAAGGATACCACTAACACCCCCACCACTCACCACCATCAACCATGGCCCAATGTCCCCACACCACTGTCTCCAGGCCAAGGACTGTCTGCCCACCTGTACAGGGATTGGAGTCACCACTCACTACCAGGCAGGACGATGAAGGCCCCAGTGCAAGTGGGACTTGGCCATCTGTGGCAAGGACACAGGCACGGGGGCTAGGCCCAGAAGGAGGGTGTCAGTGGCCCAGTGGGGTGGGCCAAGAAGGGATGCGGCTGCCAATGAGGCCATATCAGAGGCCCTGGGGGCATACCACCGTTCCCAGGACAGGATGGGCCAGATCCTGGCCACGTTGCAGGACAACCAGAGGCTGCATGTGTCACACCACCAGAAGGCCATGGAGCAATGGAAACAACTAAATGCTACCATGGCCTCCATTGGAGGGGTGCTGCAGAGGTTGCTTACATCTTGCCAGAGTCCACCACCCACCAGCAGGCCCCTTCTACTAGCCAGGACACAGCCAAGCCATCAACATCTGCAGCAGCTAGTGGAATGATGGTCCTGCCAGAGGACTCACAGGGCTCCAGCACCACTTCCCCTGTAGCCCAGGAAGTCCCTCACAAATGTGTCCGGAGAGCCAGACAACCCAGTGACTCTGTAGCCAAGACCAAGCCCACCGCCAAGAGGTGACTTTGCCCTGAACTGTCTCCCTTGTGTGCCACTGAGCCATCTTGTTGACTATCCACTGCCTTTTGCCCATTTCACATTGGCCCCATGGAATCTGAACTGTGCAACCAACAGCTGTGTAAATGAAACAGAGTATTCCGTTCAACATGTGCCCAATCCCTTTTGTCATTCACACAATCAAGAAACAGTGCCTGATCACACCAAAAATGAGTTATTGTTTCATACCAATGAATCAAATAGCAATGTATTCGACCTCATCAAACATGAACCTAAGTACATACATCTTGCAGGAACACATTGTACAGAGAGTTGAATGGCAAGTATGTGACACTGCACACTCCAGGAGTGTTAAATAGATCCCTTCAACATCCATGATGTAGTCATATGTCAGGGGTAGAACACCATAGCAGCATTTGCCAGCAAGATTTTACTGGACTGTACCAATACAGCAGAAGCCACACTTGCTGCCAGAAATACCCACATCCCCCATTTCAGCATATAAAAGTAGGTTATAGTTAGCACCTATTACTAAAGTGGGCTATGTACTGCTCAGATGTGTAAATATACATTATCATGGATATGAATGTAGAATGTCTGATGAAAACTGAACATTACATCACCCACCGTAATGTCTAGGATTGCTAACCTGCCAGGACAATTGTCAGCCCTTGCCCCTCCACAAGTGTCACATCCATGAAAAATATCCAGATGAGCTCCAGACAACAGCGCAGGCCGAGGTATGTGGAGAAAAAAGTGATCACAGTGGCATGCAGGTAATGATGATGTGTAAAACTACTGTGACCACTCTGTTCAACACTCAGCAGATGGCCAACAATGGATCCCCAAACATCCACACATACACATACTCCTGTCCACACAGCACTATGGAGGTACAGTCACCATCTGTCACTGACATCCAGCCCAGTGTAGCTAATATCACAGTGCAACATGTACCTGAGAGTCATTGGAAGAAGAGCAGTATTTGCTGGATCCTGGAGCCAACTTCATCCCCCTCATCTTCTCCATCACTGTCATCCATCCCCTGAGATCCCATGGGTGGCAATGCAGCATGCTCCTCCTCCAGTAGTGGAACATGGTGCCTCGGAGCCAAATTACAGAGCATGCAGAAGGCCACTACAATCTAACACACCTTATCACAGTCATCCACCGGACATGTGCAGGCAGCGGAATCTGGCCTTCAGGAGCCTAATGGTGCACTCAAGCACCCTTCTTGTGCGACCATGGGCATCAGTGCACCGTTTTTTTGCATCTGTCCTGGGATTTCTCACAGGTGTCAGGAGCCACTGCATGTTAGGATATCCTGAATCAGCTGGGAAGAGGGCTAAAAGTTAGTTCAAAACACACTTTACTGCAATGCAAACAAGCTGACAGTCATGTGTGACTGTAAATCTGTGTCGTACAAACCCACCTATTAGCCAGGCTCTTTCCCATGTAGGTGTGTCATCATGTGTGACACACTACTGTTCCTCAGTATGTAGGCATCATGGACAGATCCAGGGAATCGTGCATCCACCTGTGAGATGTACTGATCTGCAAGACAGACCAACAGCACATTCAGTGAGTGGTAGTTTTTGTGATTCCTGTACACCTGTTCATACGCCTCGGGGGAATTAGGGGTATGTGGGTGCCATCTATGGCACCAATCACATGTGGTATGTTGGCAATGGCATAATAATTTGACTTGACAGTAGTGAGATCAGGGCTTTGGGGAAACTGGATGTAACTCAGAATGTGTCGTAAAAAGCCACTCAAGAAATTATTTGAACATTTGCTGTGACACACCGGATGGCATGCCCACTGTCACCCGAAATGAGGCAGTTGCAAAGAAATGTAGGACTGACAGTACCTGCATGTTGGAGGGATAGCATATGGGTTTCGTATTGCAGGCATGAGTTCAGGCTCCAATTGGGTACACAGCTCACAGATTCTGTAATAGTTAAGGTGATAATTGAAGATGATTTGGTGCTCCTCCATGGTAGCCAGATCAACCAGAAGTCTGTAGACAGATGGAGCCCTCCCTCTCCACATGGGTCGGAAGCTATGGGGAAAAAAGGTAGATACATGTTGTGTAGGTCTAATTAATTTCCATTTAACTCTCACCTCCATTGCATGTGTATTCCACACACACTTTACAGTATCAGATCCAAAGCAGGATCAAACCCAGAATTGGCAATGTGTTGTGATTGCTGTGGAACAGTGTCGGTGTACTTGCAACCATGATATGGGTATAGGCATTTGTCATGTCATCTCTAGCTCCCTGATGATAGATGAAATGGCACCATATACACTGCCCCTGTCCTGTCTGGGTGCACGTTTTGTTAATAGAATGGCAGCCTCCATTCATACAGTTTGTGGGGAGTAGGAAGTGACATCATACCGCTGGCGTATGTCGTCATGGCGATGTTCACCGCCATGCAACTGCTCATTCATTAACATTGTTGTCTATGGGAAATAGGGGCCAATCAAGATCACCGTCGGCGGTGACGGTGCACACCGCAGCGGTCTACACCGCCATTTTGGGTTGCCTATGCCACTTGACTCCTACACCTCAAGACGGCCACTACTCCACTGTGTGTGCTGCTGTGTCCTGACTCTGGTTCTGGAAATGGTGCGGGCTACAGAAGAAAGGCCCACGGCCCTCACATCGGGGAGTTGGAGAAGCTGGTGGACAGGGTCCTACGCCTGTATGTAAGGCTGTATGAGCAACCAGAGAACCAGGTGAGTGGCATTCATGCAGCCTGGAAATGTGTGTCAATGCATCAGAGGGTTGTGCCTGTGACTGAAGAATGTGGGCATGGATAGGTGCAGTGTGCCAAGGCGAATGTGTGTTGGCTCATGGATGACATTAATTTAGCATAGTAAATTTGCAGGTGCTGTTGTATTCCATGTGTTAATGGTGCGTCTCCACTTACAACTATATTTTCCTCTGTGTTTTACATGCAGGTTAGCGCCCATCAGAAGAAGGGATACTAGTGAGCCATCGCCAAAGAAGTGCAGACCCTGGGGGTCTACAGCCAGTGGAGCATCCACTGCAGGAAGCGGTGGGAGGACCTGAGAAGCTGGGCCCGGAAGACCGTAGAGGCCCAGCTGGGGACGGCCTCCCAACGAGGAAGGGGTGCCCGTCGGACCCTGACCCCCTAATGGCCCGAATACTGGCAGTGGCCAATCCGAAGTTGGATGGGCGCTTGAAGGTAGAACAGCAGCCACAAGGGGGTGAGTACCAACACTGTTCAGATTGCTTTTTGTGAAGTATAGCTGGGTGCAAAAGGGTGGTGGGCAAGTAGTGGCTAGGTCATAAACAGGTGTGTCCATGCAGGGGTCCCCCTCTCCATCAGTGGGATTGTGATTTCTGCTTTGAAGGGGTGGGTAGTTTGCCATGTAACATGTCCCATGGGTGGGCTAGTGGGTATGATGTATGTCCTCTGAGACTGGACACATTGTGGTAGGACAGCATCCCTCTCCGTTGGGCCATCTCAATCTATTTGGAAATTTAGGGAAAGGATGGTGATGTAGTTTACCAATAAAGTGTAGGTAGATCAGTGTAGAGTGGGAGCTAGACAACCAATCAGAGGTACCTACCTTGATGAAGTGGGTGATGTTGAGGGATAGTGTCTGGGATGGGTGGTAGTGCATTTGTGCCAACATGGCATTCAATCAAGTATTGAAAACCCACTTTGTTTATTTTCCAACCTCCCTCTCTGTGTTCTTGTGTCCTTGGGTGCATTAGCATCATCTGGCGAAGGAGCAGAGGCACTGGTGAGTGGGGATGCAGCTGCCCACAGGACCCAGGAGGCTGAGACCACTGACGCTGAGGGGACCGGTAGGATGGAAGGCGAGGGGAGCATCACATGGAAGGCAACTACCACTGCAAGTAGTGACTCTGACAGCTCCTCTGATGGCAGCTCCCTGGTGGTGTGGGACCCTACTGGGACCACTGGATCTACAATATCTTCCGCCACCCCAGTTCCTCACCGCCCTCCCAATACCTTCCCCCCAAGTTTCCTGTGCCTGCTCACCGAGGAGGTGGGCGTCTCCTTCACCGCAGGCACCTCTGCCCCTGCCCCAGTCAGCCCTGCTGCCCTCAATGAGGAGGCTATTGACCTCCTGAGAACCATCTCTGTAGGGCAGACAACCATTGTGAATGCCATCCATGGACTGCCATCCCTGATGCAGCAATGCAATGCCTACCTGGAAGGCATTCACTGCGCCAATTAGTGGCATACAGAGATCTTTTTAGGCTCTGGCCTCCTCTTTGATGGCAGCCAGTGACCCTGGTTCTTCCGTCCCCCTTCCCACCTCCTCTGCCCCTTCCAGCATGCTACTCCCTGCACTCATCCCAAGCACACATACAGACAAGCAGGCACCCAAGACAACACACAAGAAACTCAAAGAGGAGCACAGGCACCACACGTCCCTCCAAAACCAGGCACACACCCAACATCCAAGTGAACACAAAACAACATCCACTTCCCCCACTGGGTTGCCCACCCCGCCCTCCATGTCACCTCACTATGCACACCCACATGCTCTGCATCCTCAGTCACTGCTCCTGCCCCATTCTCACAGTCACCACAACAGCTGACATCCACTCATGCACCCCAGACACCACACCCGCACTCACCACGACAACTTTCACAGACACTTACTGCACACTCACCAGAGTGACCTCACTCACCTGCAGACACCCGCATAACATCCATCTACACTAAGGGCCTCATTCTGACCCTGGCGGTTTGAAACCGCCAGGTCAGAGGGCCGCGGAAGCACCGCCAACAGGCTGGCGGTGCTTCATGGGCAAATCTGACCGCGGCGGTAAAGCCGCGGTCAGAAAAGGGCAACCAGCGGTTTCCCGCCGGTTTACCCCTGCCCAAGGGAATCCTCCATGGCGACACTGCTTGCAGCGCCGCCATGGGGATTCCGATCCCCTTCCCGCCAGCCTGTTTCTGGCGGTTTTCACCGCCAGAACCAGGCTGGCGAGAACGGGTGTCGTGGGGCCCCTGGGGGCCCCTGCAGTGCCCATGCCATTGGCATGGGCAGTGCAGGGGCCCCCTAACAGGGCCCCATTAAGATTTTCAGTGTCGGCAAAGCAGACACTGAAAATCGCGACGGGTGCCACTGCACCTGTCGCACCCCAGCAAATCCGCCGTCTCCATTCGGAGCCGGCTTCATCTTTGCTGGGGCTTTCCCGCTGGGCCGGCGGGCGATCTGCTTGAGATCGCCCGCCGGCCCAGCGGGAAAGTTGTGATCACCGCCGCGGCCATTTGACCGCGGTGCGGTGTTTGGGCGGTTTCCACCCGGCGGGCGGCGCCCGCCAACCGCCGGGATCGGAATGACCCCCTAACTGTCTGTCTTCTCCCACTGTTTCCACTACTCCTCCCAGTACACGCAGATGCACCCACCCATCCATGCAACAGCCAGACACCAAACATCAGCAGACGAAGCATGCACCTGCATCCACTGACAGCATGCCTACACCACACACCTCCATCCCCCAACCCCTACTCCCAAACCTGTCTACAAAACTCCTCCATCTGCACTTTAGAAGCTTTTCCTTTCCTGTGTCGACCTTTTTGAACCCACTGGCCCACCCCCCCTTGTCCCTAAATGCTCCCTTGGCCTCACCAAATCCACTACTTTCTCATCAGATTCCTCCCCAGTCCTCCCTTCAAAGTCCTGTGCCTCTTCACCAGGGAGGAAAAGAACATGTAGGAGGCATGATCCCACTCCCCGGTCCAAGTCCACTCCCACTACTTCCCAGGGCAGGACCAAAACCCCACCCACTCCGAAATCTAAGCCAAGGAAACCCCCTCCCAAGCCTGAGTCCCCACCCTGACACCCCGTACCACTGCTCCCTGAGGTGCCTGCCTGCCCCATTTATGCCCCTTCCCTGTGGAGGCCATGGTCGTGGTAGGAGTCGAGTGAGGGCCTTGTGGGCCCAACAGGACAATTTGAATGCACCGACCCATAGCCTTGTCTGTCCTTAGTTTTCTGCCTCCAGTTTCTGGTTTAATATATCTGGCCAACAGGCATGTTGGTGCAATGTTCTTCCATAGTTCTGCATTTTAATGTGGAAGGGTCGTGTGCACAAGTATGTGCTTTGTATTTTCTTTCTGTGTATGTGTCAGGTAAGTGTCTACCTGTACAGATTGTGTACCTAATTTAGGGATGTGTGTGTGTACGTTGGGGTGTTGGTGGTGAGGGTGGGTGTGTTTAAGGGTGTTGGTGTGCATGTGTGTGTGGGCGTGGTGATGTATGTGTGGGATGCTTGTGGCATGTGGGGGGGTAATTGTCCCCTTCCCTCCCTTGTTTGCTAGGTGGATATACTCACCGTTGTTGTCTTCGTTGGCAGTCACAGTCCTGGAGGAATGTCGCAAGGATCAGCACTGGAAACAAATTTCAGTTCACGCTCCATATCGGCGTTGTCTGTGTCCCTACAGTGAGTGTTTCCTTATGTATGATTCCTTCTGCCAGGCATTGTGTGGCAGTGGTTCTGCCCCAGAAATTGTGGCGGTGTGGTGTGTTGTAATACCTTTCTGCTGGGCTGATGATGCCCACCGCTGTCGGTGGCGGCTTTCCCGCTCTGGCGGTAGCAGCGGTGAAGTGGCAAGTCCGCTCACATTTTCTCGCCTGAGTCATAATACGGCAGTCTGGACCACTACCCTGTCAGCGGGCGCACCTTCACTGCTGGTGGGGGTGGTCCAGCACCGTCAGACTCATAATGACCACCTCAGTGAGGAAACTGAGATGTCAGCCCAGGTTTTCCATTTCTGAAGTGTGCAGTTCAGAACCAAAAGTTACCTTCTCTTGTCTATAGCTTCATACACAAGGACAACGCTTTGTCCATAGTTGTCTTCCAAAGGTCAAATCAGTTAACAACCTCCCTTTCTTAACACACAAAATTGATTTCACAATAAGTACCTCCCTCAATAGATGCAATCAAATAAGTCAACAAGACTTTATAACGTAGCAAAAGGTAGATAGGGCGTGCTTGCAATTCTATGGAAGGGGAGTAACACACACTCATATGCAGTCATACCTCATTCCTCCTTCTTTGTGCAGGGTGCTCCTTGTGTTTGTTATCTTTACCCTGTTGCTCATCATTCAGTCAGGTCCCAGAGTTAAGTGCGTGAGAGTGCTTTGCCTGGAGACAGCCTTAAGCCTGCCTTTGCTCACCCTACTACAGAGGATTTGTGGGGACTTCCCAAGCATCAACCTATTCACCAGAATCTATCTCTGGGACATGTCCTGTGCACTAAAACCATCTCCATCTTCTTATCACTCTGAGTTAAAACAGCAGTTAATTCAAGTCTGATTTGATTCTCTCCATTTGGATGCTTCGATGAGAGAGAATTAACCAAAAAAGATAATTGTTCTTTGCTTTATTTGCCTAAAATTCCATGCTGTGATCTATGGGTCTTGTTCTAGTCTTTGCAAACTGCCATGCATACTCTGTTTAGAATGAAAGTGGTTGCAGCCAGAATTTTGAATGACCAGTCCAAAATGGTCCACTCTAAATGCATACAGGCATATTCAATGTTTGGCTGACTTTTTTATCAAATACAGACTGTGAGAACCTAGTGGCCAAAGTTTATGTTTGGTGGATATCAGTGACAATCATAGACAGCTGCTGACATTTCATTGATTTCATGCTTGTTAGACTGGACAAAAATGAACTGCATCCTCTTGTGACTAGAATCTGTATTCAGTGGACGAGTCAGGACAATGTCAAATTGTACCTAGCTTTAGTTCTAATCTGAGTAACACGTATTTGATGAACAGACCAGGGCCATATGTCACTATTAACCACATTTGTTAACAGGACAGGCAATTGTAGACTGCGGTGCCATGTCTCTGATCAAGGATTTGATGACACCGTGAAATAAGCAGTGGAAAACCCAATAGATCTGAACGTAGCAGACTGGTGCAATTGTTAGTAGTATTGATTTTTACTGCAAGCATATGCCACACAAATAGAAAAATGAAAACCTGTAGCTATCTAAATATGGCTGCCATATGTTTACTATGAAAATGTAAAAAATAAAATAAATTCAACACTCCATGTAAATACTGTAAAACGGTAAATTTTAAAAGGAGACAGAAAATAAATCATCATTTAACTAGGCAGCTGAAGTACGAGCAAAATAACTCCATGAGCATTTAAAGGTATTCTTACAAATAAATAAAATAATAATACCTTTGACCCAGATGTGTCAGTTCAGGGAAAAGAGCTATAGTTCAGTGTACCTGAACCATGTGCAAAGGCTTTGTGTAGTTATTCAAAGAGAACGTTTTTTTTCTCTCTTTGAATAACTCCACAAAGCCTGTGCACTCTGGGCAAATAGGCCTGACCCATTGTCCAATGCTGTATAAGTGTTGTCATGAATGCTACGGTTTCACATGCAATAAGTCATGTAGTATGTACAAGCGTATAACCAGTGCATGGAGAAGGAGCGAGTTGTAGTTAATGTTGTGTGACGAGCGAGGTTACAAGACTATGTACAGAGAGGTGTGACTTTTTGTAATTTAGAGGTGGAGTTTGACTGGTTTAAGTTGGCTAAGTCTAGATTGAATAAAGTTTTCCTAACTATAACTTATTGTTAGCTTTGATTTTTCATTGAAAATAATTACATATTTATGTATACATACATACATACATATGCATCCATACATATATACATATATAAATATATTTTACAATCCACTTTAACAAAGCCAAAGCAGAAACAGTGTGGGCACTCTAGAAGTAGTGAATCAGTAAGAATCATATTCAGGAGCACAGACTCAGCCACTCCCAATAGGTTTTGGATGACCACATCCTTTCTCAAGGAGAATGTGCTTCATTTCCCTCAGAAAGTAAGTACCATACAACAAAAATAACCACTAAAAATATACTATGGAACTCATTACAACCTTGGCGGTAGATCCCACTTACTGCCTTGCAGAAGACCGCCAACATACCACTGCAGCCACGGAATTGTTCCACAGGTATTACGACCCACAGTTCGGAATCCGCCACAATACAGACATCCACACAAGTCCGCCACACCTAAGGTCAGTGATAGCAAAACCGACACCGTCATGCCAACACGAATACGCCCACACTATCACGGCCCACGAATCAACGGGGCGGTCATTCAACCGCAGTAAACCATTGGCGGTACACACCACTGCGCTCAAAATACATACACATATACAAAACACCACCACATTGGAGAATTCGAAATACACACACCTGATACACATACACCCACCACCCCCACGCACCCAATCCAATATAAAACACACACCCACATTACCCACAAACCCTTACTACCAGAAATTTGAAAGCAGGCCAGAGAGAGACACTACCTTAAACAACACCAGCATCCACAGACACACAACACCACCACTTACATGCCATCCACACATCTCAAACAACACACACCAACACATCCCCTCACACATCACAACACACACCACCTCACACATCACCCACACCACACCACATCACGGCACCTCAATGACACCCCAGGTTCTCTGAGGAGGAGCTCAGGGTCATGGTGGAGGAAATCGTCCGGGTAGAGCCACAGCTATTTGGAGCACAGGTGCAGCACACCTCCATTGCAAGGAAGATGGAGCTATGGCGGAGAATTGTCAACAGGGTCAACACAGTGGGACAGCATCCAAGAACACAGGATAACATTAGGAAGAGGTGTAACGACCTACGGGGGAAGGTGCATTCAGTTGTCTCCAGACACCAGATTGCTGTACAGAGGACTGGCGGTGGACCCCCACCTCCTCCCCCACAACTAACAACATGGGAGGAGCAAGTCTTGGCAATACTGCATCATGAGGGCCTCGCAGGAGTAGCAGGAGGACTGGACTCTGGTAAGGCAAATCTTTACTACTTTATCCTCCACCCTACCTACATGCCATCACATACCCCACCCTTACCCTCACACCCATCACCCCAACAACCCACAGATACCCCACCAACACAACCCACACATCCCAAAACCAAGCCCTGCATGTAACACCAATGCATGGACACCCATCACCAAAGCATGTCCACTACAGAGACTCAGTCATGCCCCAAAATCACCAATCACACAAGGGCCAAGCCGATAATGCAAGCACAGGAGTAGACGGTTACTCACCTATTGCACCCAATGGCACACACAGATGCAATAATTATGCTTTTACACCCCTACAGGAACCCTATTCAACGTCACCGGATAGGAGGTGCCAGACCTATCCAGTCCCCCCACAGAAGAGACTCACAGTGATGACAGCAGCTCTGCACAACTGGATCAAGATGACCAGCCCGGCCCATCTGTGACCTCGGGACAGTCGGTTCCCCTGACACTGTCACAAGCCACCACGGAGCCACCCCCCTCAGGAAACACCAGCACAGCACTTACCCAGAGGGCCCATCCCTCTTTCCCCAGGACACGTCAATAAGCAGTGTGTCCACCACTACAGGGAACCCAGGCAAACCCACCAACCCAAGAAAATCAGGGACCTGGGGGCAGTGGCAGTGGGCACACGGTTCAGGGGACAGAGGCACATGATAATAGGGAAACTGGGAGGTCTGCTGTGTGACAGGGGGAGGACAGGCCCAGGGAATCCACTCTCCACGAGGCACTCTCCAACATCATGGGCGCTTACCATCATTCCCAGGAGACGATGGCAACGGCACTGGCCAAGTTTCAGGAGACCCAGCGGTTGCAGGAGGAACACTACCTTGGGATCAGGGAGGACTTGAAGTCCATTAACAACACCGTGATCACCATTGCAGGGGTGCTGGCAGACCTTCTCAACACCAGGAGGGACACAGTGGCACAACAAGGGGTCCCTGACACAAGCCTGGACGATGAACAGCCCTCCACCCCTGCTGGCGCTAGTGGACAGGAGGCACCACCACAGGAACACGACACCAGCACCCCACCCCCTGCAGATGTAGAACCACCCCTCAAACGGTCCCTGAGATCCAGGAACAAGACAGAGAACATTGCCAAGACCCATGCCAGGAAATGAGACCCCCCTGAATGTCACCCTTCTGTCCCACTATGTCACCCTGTCCATCCTTAAACTGCCATTGCTCCACTTCCTATGCCCCCTTGGACAATGCACCTGTGAAACAAATAGACTCGACCCTGCCATGGACATTCCTCCACCATCCCCCCTGCCCATTTTACAACCCCCTCCACTTATTAGCACAGAAATAAACACACTTCATTCACCAAACAATCTGGAGTCATTCTGTGCTTTCACAAATGTGTAATAGCAATAACCATGGAATATAGCAATGTCAATTTACTTGTGCACATACCAATGTAACAAAGCTGTAGGCCAGGAGGAAACATAGCAGGGGGCACAAAGTGGGTCCCACATCTGTGAAATGGAAAGGAAAAGTGACAAGTCAGGGTCCATACACTGAGTGAAATGACAGACTTATTCTAGCTCCAACAATAGTATGAGATGTGGGAGACAGTGATATCTTCTTATCTGTGTCTCACTGGAAGTATTGCATGATTATGTTGTTTTGGTTGTCGATATCCTCTTCTTCTCCCTCCTCTTTTTCACTGTCCACAGGCTCCAAAGCTGCCACAAGACCACCATCTGGCACATCCTCCTGCAGAAAAGGCATCTACCGTCGCAAAGCCAGGTTGTGCAGCATACAGCAGGACACAATGATCTGGCACACCTCCTTTGGTGAGTAGTAGAGGAAACCACCTGTCATATGGAGGCACTGGAATCTGGCCTTCAGGAGGCCGAAGGTGCGTCCCATCACCCTCCTAGTTTGCCCATGTGCCTCATTGTAGCGTTTCTCTGCCCTTGTCCTGGGATTCCTCACTGGGGTCAGTAGCCATGACAGGTTGGGGTAACCAGAGTCACCTGCAAATATCGAGGGACAACTGTTAGACACACACTAACCCTTAGGGACAACCCAATACCCAGACACCTATTCACACTGTATTGGGTCCTTGGGCTCACCTATTAGCCACACACGGTGCCTCTGGAGTTGCCCCATCACATAAGGGATGCTGCTATTCCTCAAAATGTAAGCGTCATACACTGAGCCAGGAAACTTGGCATTCACATGGGAGATGTACTGGTCTGCCAAACACACCATCTGCACATTCATTGAATGGTAGCTCTTCCGGTTTCTGTACACTTGTTCACTTCTGCGTGGGGGTGCTAATACCACATGTGTCTCAGCAATGGCACCAATGATGTTGGGGATATGTAGGGCATAGAAGTCACCTTTCACTGTGGGTAAATCCTCCACATTTCAGGGAAACCGGTGTAGCTGCGCATGTGTTTCAGCAGGGCAGACAACACTCTGGACAACACGTTAGAGAACATTGGCTGGGACATCCCAGATGAAATGGCCACTGTTGTTTGAAAGGAACCACTTGCCAGGAAATGAAGCACTGACAGAACCTGCACCAGAGGGGGTGTCCATGTGGGATGGCGGATAGCTGACATCAGGTCTGGCTCCAACTGGGCACACAGTTCCTGGATAGTTGCACGATGAAGTCTGTATGTGACTATGATGTGTCGTTCTTCCATTGTCGACAGGTCCACCAGGGGTCTGTACACCGGAGGATGCTGCCATCTCATCACCTGCCCCAGCGGACGTGCCCTATGGAGGAGAACAGCGAGCAGAGGGTCAGTCAACACTGAGGTATCACAAAATGTAATTTGCAGAATATTTATTATTCTGCAATGTGCCTGTAACTGTGTGTATTCCCGGCCTAGATAGGTTTGACGCAGTTATTTTAATGCCATGTGGCCCCAAGAAATGGCGGCTGCCTGACCTGTAAGGTGGGACAAGGGGATATGAGGTATCTGCACTGGGTTGTACACCATCGCGGTGGGCAGTCAAAGACCGCGTCGCAACTCAGCATTGGTTAACATTGGGCCCTATGGGTCCAAGGAGCCAATGACGATGTACGCCGGCGGTGATGATATGCACCGCCACGGACGTGACTGCCATTTTCTGTCTGTTCACTCAATTGATACCTGACCTTCAACAGAAGAGGACCTACACTGCAAGTGCTGCTGTGATCTGTGTCTGGAAGCAACGATGGCTACAGTGTCTGGGGAAAGGGCCCCTGCCTTCACTTCGGAGGAGTTGGAGAAACTAGTGGATGGAGTCCTCCCCCAGTGAGCATGCTGAATGGGCAATGCCTGCTTTGAGTCATGTGGCTGGAAGAAATGGGGGTGGGCAGAGGCGTACATGTGCGGATGGTGAGTGTATGTGCGTCATGGCATGGGTGGGAACTGGTGGGCAATAAGTATGACGGTCCGGCTGGGTGAGTAATGTCCTTTCCCCCTGTACCATTTCTCTAGGTCAGTGCCCACAAGAAGAAGGCTATTTGGCGTGCCATCGCCAAGGACGTCCGGACCCTGGGGGTCTACCACAGACGGAGCACCCACTGCTGTAAAAGATGGGAGGATCTGCGCCGCTGGAGCAACAAGATGGCGGAGGCCGAGCTGGGGATGGCCTCCCAATGTGGAGGGGTGCCAGTCACACCATGACACCCCTGATGTTCTGGATCCTGGCGGTGGCCTATCCAGAGTTGGATGAGCGCTTGAGGGCATCACAGCAGCCACAAGGGGGTGAGTACACTCTGATTCAGCTGACTCTGTGCGCATTACTAGGTGTTTGGGCGGGGGAGGTGGTCAGTGGGTTCCCCTAGGCCGGGGCGATCTTGGTAGGCAAGGTCCCTTGAGAGGCAGGCTATGTGGCACCCCAACTCCACTAGTGGTAAGAGCCATCTACACCTAGTCAGGCTCTTGTGACTTTCAGGTGTGCAGCAATTGGGCTTAGGCCTTGTACCCCATGGGCAAGTGAAAAATCTAGGACCTATAAGTGCATGGCGTAGTGCAGAGGGCTGCTCACTGTCTGTTATGTACGCCAACGATTGTGGTGTTGCATGCACTGAACATGTTTTTTTTCTGTCTCCCCCCCTTTTTGTGGTCTCCCTGTTCTTGTGTGCAATAGCATCATCAGGCGGAGGAGCATTGTCACTGGAGCAGGAGGGAGCTGCATCCCACTTGGCCCTGGAGGGTGAAGCTACAGAGTCTGAAGCCACCAGTGGGACTGAGGGCGAGGTGAGCTTCAAGGCGGGGACAGGAGCAGAGACCAGCGACAGCGACTCTTCCTCTGATAGGAGCTCCCTTCCCTTGCCCCTCTGTGCCCACTGCACCAACAGGTACAGCCGCCACCCCCGTACCAGCACCGCCCTCCCAGCAGCCCCTCAGCGTGTGTCCCATGCCCGCTCACCCAGGAGGGTGGGCATCTTCTTTGCCCCATGCCCCTCAGGCCCTGCCACAGTCAGCCCTGCTGCCGTCAGTGAGGAGGCTATTGACCTCCTGAGATCCCTCACTGTTGGGCAATCTACCATTTATTTTGAATGCCATCCAGGTTGTTGAGAGGCATTTGCAACAAACAAATGCATACCTGGAGGGCATTCTTTCTGGCCAGGCTGCCCAACAGAGAGCATTTCAGGCTCTGGCCTCAGCACTGATTGCAGCCATTGTCCCTGTGTCCCACCTCCCACCTCCAACCTCCTCCACCCAGACCCAATCTCCTGTACCTCAGCCTATCCCAAGCACACCATCAGACTAGCATGCACACACATCAACACACAAGAGTGGCTCAGGCAAACATAAGCACCACACATCCCACAGGCACTCACACAAGCAACATACCCATGCACACATACCAACATCCATTTCCTTCACTGTGTCCCCCTCCTCCACGTCTCTCTCCTCCCTCCCAGTCTCATCTCCACTCACACCTGCATGCACTACATCCTCATCCACTACCTCCATCACCAGCACGCCCATTACCACACACTGCTCACGTGCAATCACCACCCCCACTACTATTCACACATCACCAGTGTCCTCTACCAGTGTGTCTGTGAGCCCTCCTCCCAAAGTACACAAATGCAGGCACACACACACCCAACAGCCAACCACCTCCAAACAGCCTGCAGCCCATGCACCTTCACCCAAATTCAGCAGACATACACCTCCTACAACCACTACCTCTCCCTCCACTCAAAACCCCCTCCATCTACCCGTCCCAGTGTGTCTAAAAAAGCTTTCCTCACTATCATTGACCTCTTCCCTATACCTCCCCACCCCGTCCTTCCCCTAGGGCCAGGCTTTCCAGGTCCCAGCCCAGCACCTCAGCCACCACATCCCCAGGCACAGTGGTGCCAGAAACTGCGGGGTCATGGAGTGCGCCAACCATCAGGGCTGCCAGTGTACCACGTAGCGAGGGCAAGGACATTCCGCCACCTGCCAAAGTGAAAAAGGTGCCCGCATCCCAGAGGGAGAAGCCGAAACCACCAGCCACCAAGGGGTCAGCTAAAACAAAAGGGGATAGTGGAAAGACAACTGCACCACCATCAAAGGTGGGGAAGGGCCAAAAACAGAAGGGCAGCTCAGGAGAGGGCATGGTGGCACCGACTGAGGGACCAGTGTCACACCTTCTGTCCACGTCCACGCCAACCTGTACGGCGGCAAACACTGCCACCTGCACCGCCACCTGCACCGCCACCTGCACTGCCACCTGCACTGCTTCCGGCACGTCTACAGCCGCTGCGACAGTCCCCAGCCCCTTCCCCGGTGGGCAGCCATTCGAGGCTGCAGGAGACATCCTGCTTTCTCCCTCAGCAGGTGCTGAAAGATGCACCGCCGACAGCCCTGCCGCCACAGACCCCGCCGCAAGCACCGCCACCACAGACACCGCCACAAGCACTGCCGCCACAGACCCTGCCGCCAGCACGGCCACCACAGACACCGCCACAAGCACCACCGCCACAGACCCCACCGCCACCACAGACACCGCTGCAAGCCCCGCCAGTGGCCCTGCGACATTCTCGGACAGTGGCACCACCGCTGACATGCCTACCATCCCCAGTGGTCAGCTGTCCGAGGCTGGAGGAGAGTTCCAGGACCCTGGGCAGTTCCATGAAGCATTACTGTCATCACTGTTGGCACCTGCAGGTGGAAGGCAAAGCCGCAGCAGTGTGGGGTATGTCGCTGCCTCCGTGGTGTATCATGCTACCTGTACCTCACCAATGTCGTGCCACACACACCCAGGTGAGTGAATTGTATCGGCCACACTGCACGTGGAGCACACTGGGCACCAGGCCCCCTCCAGAACCAGTGGAGAGATATATCCACTACCTTGGTCCTTGGCAGAATGAAGCACTCTGGGCACAAAGCCCCCTCAAGAACCAGTGGAGAGCTACATCCAGTACCTCAGTCCTTGGCAGGATGAAGCACTCTAGGCACAAAGCCCCCTCCAGAACCAGTGGAGAGATACATCCACTAGATCAGTCCTTGGCAGGATGAAGCACTCTGGGCACCAGGCCCCCTCCAGAACCAGTGGAGACTGTTATCCACTTGAGAGGCTGTGTCTATGCACTCCCCAGGATAAAGCAGTGGCCAACCCACCCAGTGGAGAGACTTGAGAGACTGTGGCTTTGCACTCCCCAGGATAAAGTAGTGGGCAACCCACCCACTTGAGAGACTTGAGATGCTGTGGCTTTGCACTCCCCAGGATAAAGCAGTGGGCAAACCACCCACTGGAGAGACTTGAGAGACTGTGGCTTTGCCCTCCCAGGATACAGCAATGGGCATGGATCCCCCTCGTGCAGCAGTAGCGTTGTGCGTTCATCTGACTGAGGTGCCCTCCTCCCCCTGAGGTGCCTGTTTCATTTCGATCTAATGCCCCTGCAGTGTTCTCTCTGTTTCCATTCAGGTATCATGTGTGGGTTTTGCCCATGCATTTTGGGCCCAGTGGTCCACGGACAATGATTGGTGCACTATCCGGACTTGTGCAGTTGGTGTACATAATTGTATATACAGGAATTTGAATTTTGATAATGCTATTTCACATGATTACATTTGTTCAACTCATTTCCTTTTGTCCTTGCGTTCTTCCAGGGGGTGGGGGGAGTGTATATGAAATGTAGCTGCATGTATTTGTGTCTATTGTGTTGTGGGTGAGGGTGGGGGTGTTGCATGTTGCGCATATGTGTCACTCTCTTTTCCCTCCCCCTCCCCCCTCCCCTGTGTTGTAGGTGCAGTACTCACGGTGGTCGTCGCCACTGTCTTTGTTGCTCCTGATAGAATAGAAGGAAGACCAGCATCGGCAGTATCTGCAATTCGGGCTCCATGGTGTCCTGGTTCCTCGTGGGGTGTGGAGAGGTGAGTGTTCTGCCTTCTGTGTACTGTTTCTGCCGTGTTTTAGTTTGTATTGGTTCCGCCCCGGAAAAAGTGCCGGATAGGCCTCTTGTGATAGGGTGGGCGGTACATTGTCTTCCGCCTGTCTGTTGGCGGTTACCGCCGCAGTGTTTGTTTGTACCGCCATGGCGGTCTGAGTGTTAAAGTGGCTGTCTATATTGGCGGTTACACCCATGGTCATGATTCCATTTTTTTCCGCCGGCCTGTTTGCGGTCTTACCGCCGCTTTAACACCGACCGCCAGGGTTGTAATGAGGGCCTATAACTATAACAATACGTGCACCACCACAATTCATCTACATCAGAAAATTACTTTCATCATTTATCACTTTGCCACAAATGCATTAATCAAACTTCAAGTATTTCACTGTTCATATGTTTGAAATTAAAATAATTATCAATGGATAAACCAAAAAATATAAATCTCAAGTGTTGGATTCACCATTTTCACAAACCCAACCTACCTCAAATACCTGTCTAAGGGAAAGATTATCAGAGGTTGGGAAAGTATGAACTCTGGGGTGATCTTTCCTAAGGAAGGCATATTCATCATCATCGAGGACATCCCGATCCCTCCAATCGTTAAAGAATTGTAATGTGTTGAAACTGCTTTTTTATATCTGTCAAAGCTGATGACTTCATAACACTCTGTTTGACTTAGTTGTCTCATAACTTCCTAACTTTCCATAACTTTCATAGTCACATCCATAACAACCTCATTACCCCCTTTGTCAGAAGGTTTAATGACTATCTGATTGTAACAAATGGAGATCCTCCCTTTGTTTAAATGACAGATTATCGTGATAACTCTTTGACCATGATATCATGAAAAACATTGATATTATCATGGGGAAGGGGGGCTATCAACCTCGATTTGGGTTTAAACCCATTGCAACTTGGTATAGTGGTATCCACCCCAAGAGAATCCAGCAGAACTGATAAATCTACATTTCGATCTTCCCTGCTTCCTTCTCTCTACAGGGAGTTTAATACCAACAGATCCCCCTTGTCCCTAATAGATAATTTTGATGGGGAAGCCCTAAACTGACCGTCTGGGATATTGCATTTCAAAAGTTTGTGTAATTTAGATAGCTTCAAGTTTATGCCTTTTCCTGCTCCTCTTCCCCCACCTCTGGGACAGAGATCATTTGGCCTGACTCTTTCTGCCTGGTGCAACAGCCAGTATTCATCTTGAAACCCTGATTGAACTCCTGTTTTGCCCATGCTACTCCAATCAGCACAGTCACATGCTCACATCTGAACTCGATCCTGATGAAGCAGAAAAATAAAGACTAACAAATATTCATATATCATGTATCAAAATCGTATAATGTAGTGTGATTTAAGCAAAGAAAAATAATGTACGTGGGAAAATGTGCCCACGAGGTAGTTCGCCATTATTATAAACGAGCTTAATTAATCATGAAGAATCGACAAATGTAGTAATCCGTCATAATTGCAAAAGTATTCTATGATTTTCTTGTTGAAACTGTTTTATGCGTAGCTTAAATTTAGCAGAGGCTTTGGCCTAGTTTGCCTGGTCTCAAATTTAACTGTGTGGTTTTCACTTGTATTAACAAAGACACATTTTATTTTAAGGTTGTATTTTTCCAGTAGAAATGACTAATACACTTATCTCAAGGTTTCGTGCTAGGCCAGTTTCATCTCCTTTGAAGCAAGGTCAGTTCCTACAGGTGCAGACAATAAAGACTCTGGTATAGAATTAATTGGCAAACTTTGTTGCCACTTGTGTTCCAAGGCTCCAAGGACACCTTATGCATAAATGAGTACTAAGAGAAAGACACTATTCATTGGTCAAAAGGAAGCCACCCTATGAACCCTCCAATGGAAGACCCTGAAGAATTTTGAACATTTCTTACTTAAACCCACCGGACAAAGAGAAGTCAGCCATTTTCTTTGATGCCATTTTGAAGTCTGATTCAAGACGCCATTTTAAATGACATTTTAATGCCTTTTCTCTGTCGCAGAGAAAGAGACTTTAAGAATTCTCACCCTAGAGACTTTAACTTTAATTTTGCCCCCGTCCTGTCTATGCAGTAACTTTTGCCCCATTCTCCTTGCTACCACAAGGAAACTTGCCTTAACTCTGCCCCTTTGAAATCTGCCCCATGCTGATCGAACCGGTGCCTGAAGGACGAAGCCTTTTCCTTGAATGCTGATTGTATTTAGTAAATATGAAAGGATAATTGTATTATGCATTGTGTTTTCCTTCTTAGGTACCAACTGCTTATTTTGATAGGTCCCAAGCTAGAAGTTTTCTAAATTTATGTTGACTAAATTTGTTTTGCATGAAGTCCCACATGCCAATGCTAATTAGAGGCTAGTCGAGGTATTCATCTGATGCACCATGCTAAATTGAAATCTTGTTATGCTGACAGATGTATGCAATTAGTCAAATTCAGTTGCTTATATTAGTGATTTGCAGTGCTATAACCAAGTGCATTATAATCCAGATATTGCGTAGATTGCATTTCTTCCGTCGCTATGGACAGCTAGTAATGTTCTTATACATATATCATTTGATTTTGAGACTTACTTATATTGTTCTAGCTTTGTTAATATAGGGAAATATACTCATTAACTTTCAATAAACTGGTGTGGTTATTCATGACTGAAAGGTCATGGTGTGTCAAATACTGATTGTTATCGATTCCTAATGTGTTGATTGATTATTAATTGATTATTGGTTATTGATTATAATTAGTTATCGATGATTGATTTGAGTGATCCGACTATTCTTGGATGAGGAGAGCCCAACTAGGTTAAAAGGTTCACCGACCTCCAGCGTGTCCAAGTACAAGTAATTTATAAAGACTGGACGCGCTATCAATCCCATCGAGATAACATCCTGTTTTTTCTACATGCCTCCTGCCTCATCTCCTTCCTGTAAACATTCTATTTATGAGCAAATGTAAAAAATGTCCACTCTGCATAATCATACTTATTGCTTTCACAGTTCTACTGCTTTTTCAATTTGACGGCTCCCTCATGTTTTGCTAACCTTTCTTTCATTTTAGCTGACAGTTCCTTTAGTTGCTCCTGGTCTGGTTCATCCTGTGAATTATTTCTGGCCTCCATAATCTCATTGTGTATGCATTGCAGATCTAATTCAGCATATTTTACCAAGATCTGCATCATGCCTTTACTCGATTTAGCAATAAAGCTAGCACACGCCTCCCACAAACCAGGGGGGGGATTTTCATAAGTCGGAATAGTAATTATGCGGAGGCCCCTGGAAACCTAGTTTACCTCCATATACCTGTTCAATAAGGTCAACTCTCGCCATTTACTTATTTCTTTCTTCATTAATTTTTCCAGGGCAAACTGTTTCTGATTCAAAGACAAATTACCTGCTATACTAGTCAATGCAATGCCAGCATAGCTTACACTGGTCACGTCGTCATTATCGCAAAAAATATGCTTTGCAGTCTCCAACCTCTCTAAATCACCTTTGGTCACGTCCGCCACCATTCCTGCTCTCTGGCAAGCAACTTCACTCTCCTGGGTCTGTTCCAAACAATCAATACTGTCCAGAACAGGCACATGATACTGCAGCTGATATAACAACTCCAAGTAAGTTACGCCTGGAGACTCCCATTATGGATGAAGCTACTTGCTCATCCAACTGGCTCTTGACTTGCCCACTCTAGAGCATCAATTCAATCTAGCAGCAGCAGGGACAGACATTTCCTCCAAGTGAACACAAAGGGGGTTATTACAACTTTGGAGGAGGTGTTAATCCGTCCAAAAAGTGACGGTAAAGTGACGGATATACCACCAGCCCTATTACGAGTCCATTATATCCTATGGAACTCGTAATACGGCTGGTGGTATATCTGTCACTTTACCGTCACTTTTGAGACGGATTAACACCTCCTCCAAAGTTGTACTAACCCCCAAAATGTAGCAGATGCCTTTACTTCCAGCTATGTTCGGGTGCTCCGTGACTGGTGCGACTTGCAATCTAAATATTTTTACAATCCACTTCAATGCACCAAAGCAGAAACAACATGAGAACTCCAGGAGTAGTGAATCAGTAAGAATTTTATTCACAAATGCGGACCCAGCGGCTCCCAACGCTTTGCGGCTGGCACAATTTGCACCTGATACTGAGCCCATCTAAGAATGAGGGTCCAAACATTTATGCTTGAAAGATGACAAGGGGAAATACAGATGCATCATGCATAGAGTGAATGAGCTTTATACATATGTTCTCTCAAGTATACTCTGAGTAATGGCATGGAAACCATGCCATAGAAGATAACCCTGACTGGAAAAATAACTTATATCAGTAGTAAAGGGTCAAACTATTCACCTGGTGGACAGTGGAGTAACGAAACACCAGGGGACTCCCCTGCAAAGTACCTTGAGGGGGCTCCCTTCCCCCTCGACCCAGTCAGGGTGTTGCGTAGGTTCTCATTATCCTAATGAGACTACTGGATTCAGGTGGCAGAATCACCTGTACTGTGGGGGCTGAGTCTGATCTTGCACCATGTGACACCTGTCGGCCTAATCCAGGTTTATTCCAGCTAACTAACAGTGCCTCATCTCCACCCTAAAGCTGGGATGATGGGAGCAACCAAGTGCATGACATACAGTACACGACTCCTTAGAGAAATCGTGGTCACTCATATCTCATCTGTTTCTCAGTTACATTAGTCTCACGTATGCAAGGACAATCAGAGGCTGAGTAAAGTTCAATAAGGTTTTATTGAAGTAACTGTATCTTAGATAATAAAGCATGTATTGCAATAACTAGGACGACAAAGCACACTAAGATTGAAATTGTGACAAGGAGAGTAAACCACAAGAATAACGCTACCATAATGTCACTAAGGTTTGAAGGGATGGTTCCTACCTAAGCTATGTTAGAGCACAGCTTGTTAAGCTCTAGTTCTGCTTTCAGGTTCCCCCTGGGAAGACATCATCCCTCATACCTGAGCAAGAGGCCTGTAGTCTACATAGGCAGCTGTAGCGAAGCAATCAGCATACAGTCGTGGTCATCTGGCTGGACTCTCTCTCTAACGTACATGGGTCAAAACAGCTTTTTTATAAAAAAAACAACTGATGTTCCAAGAAAGGATCCCCATGTAAGAGTGTGTATGTTTCTGTGAACATCGGAGACAAAGTGTACCACTTTTGCCGGCAACCTATCTTACTACAGCCTTGAGAAAAGCACAGAGTGAAAGAAATGTCTTGTTTAAGAACTAAGGCGAAGAACAGCTAGATAGAGAATATAAAACAAGACCTCAAATGTGGCTAATGTTAAAATAATATAACAAAGCTGAATAAAATATATCTAGGCTAAAGTGCACAGTGGCAGGTCTAGTTTGCTAAAATAACGTGTATAAAACTATATCTAAAAATGGCTACACAACAAAGAGATTGCCACCAGTGCACAGTGTACTAGGGACTTATAAGGAGGGGACCAGCATGCCAATTTGGAGTGAAATACTGAGTTACCTGTATGTAAGGACGAATTTGGAAACAAAGAGAGCATGAGCACTGGGGTCCTGATTAGCAGGACTCCAGTGACAATTTAGAAAACAGTGAAACATACTGACAAGCAGGCCATAAACCATAAGAACTGGTGTCCTGACTAGCAGGATCACAGTGACACAGTTAAAAACACACTGACATCAGGCATAAATTGTGGGTAACATGCCAAGTAGAGGTTACTTTCCTACAATTTCCAAGAACGATTGAAGTGTGGCTTCACTCTCCAGTAAAATTCAGATAAAGAAATTTCTTATTGACCTAAAATAGACAGTTGGCTGTAAAGGGAAAGTCATTCTTTGGATGCCTATATGGATAAGAAAATATTTCCTAGAATCATCATTGGAGGCATTGCTCTGTGTAACACTTCACTGACATTTGGCTAGGTTCGTGCCATACAATTATCACATGCATACATATATACATTCATTAAATTAAAAAATCAACACCAAAAGAGTAGATAAGGTTGGCAAATGTTCACAAAAATCATAGGCTTCACAAGATGATGTCTCTATAACACTTGGGGAGAAATGAAAGCTTAAGCAAACCCCACATCTGCCTCAGGTAAACTATCACAAACACATCATGATTCGGCGATTGTATCATAATGTAACATGCTTTATCATTGTCCACCTCATTCCACCCAGGTAAGATAATACGATCAGGGCAGAGTCAACCTCAACAGGGACTACCTTGAGGGAGTTCTTCTAGATTACTTGTCTGGATATTTTTCTGGGATCCAGTTAATCGACTAAAATGACCTTGGAATAAACCACAAGGGTTACTTTGTTTGGTGGCCTCCCAGTATGGATACAACTACTAATAAAACGTATTAATTTGGGACATTAAGGGGTATCATGGCCCCTGTGTCCCACAGTAGTGCTAACATGTTTCTACACCTCTACAAAGCCTATACTAGATCTCAGGCATTCATCAAGTCTAATAAGGTCCCTCTACTACTGCCAATGGTGAGTATAAGTAAAAAGTCCTACCTCCCCTTAATAGGTCAAAGTAGGTACCCTAGGTATCGGGAACATAAAACACAATAGTCAAGTAGATAGTATGTCCAAGTTACAAGCAAAATGAACTATAACACAATAAATAAATGACAAAACACCTGTGACACACATGACAATGCCCATAAAGACAAACATGCTTGACTGGTGTAAAACATGTGCTTGCAAAACCATGATATGTCTAGGTGTGTTGCTCCTTTCTAATCTTTTTTACTTAAGCCAGGTGGGCATCTTTCCTCATGGTCAGTGTGGGTTGGTAAAGTCAATGCTGATGCACAGAATGATGCATCCACATATAAGAACAAAATTGCATCACTATTATTGAATTCACCCCTCATGAACTCTCCATCAACTCTGCCTCTGAATTACGTGTTCAGGCAGACTCTGAGACCTAGTTCTGAGGTTACTGATTGACAGGTCACAGGTGGGGGGGCACATAGGCTGCAGACAAACGCTTGAACAGGAAAGTCAGATCAATCCCACAGATAGGTACAGAAACACCACAATGGTCCAATGAAATTGGCCCCAATAAAAAACACATGGCCAGAGGGGTGCGCTCATTTCTGAAACACCATAAAGTCAAATGTCACATGAATTTAGGAACACTTAGTCAATCAGAACACAGTACTCACAGCAACATACAATGATCTCATGCTCTTCAGGCTGGACATCTGGACACTACCCACTGGCCCTCATTGTGTCCACGCAAGGTTGAGGCCCAACTGCATATGTTATGAGGACATTATGTACGACTCCAATACAATGACCCACATTCTTTACCTGAAAAGAATGCTGTAATTGTTTTATAGTACCCAGAGAAATGTATAAAACACAGTCCAGATCAATTGTACTTTGAGACAGTCCTCAGACCTCGTTTCTGTAATTGTTCTCCCAGCCGCAGTGTTTAATTAAACCAACTGTTCCTGTTTTGGTAAACACCTCTTGTCTTTTGTTTTTTCAAGGTTAATCACATTTGAGCAACATTTTCGCTAGCCAGATAGGAGCTGATGTACCTCACACCTGACTGTGGCTGAAGGAAGGGGACCCCACCCTGGCAAATTCACATTTGCGCAACAAGAAAGGTGAGCAAATGCCGCAATCACTTGGGAGTTCCTCTGAATCCACAGGGCAGAGGTACAACCTTAAGCCGCCATCAGAGGATGAGACAAAAATGCCTACATCAGGGACTTAGTCCAGCATTTGCCACATGACAAACTAGAAAGAAGCGCAAACATTTACCCTGAGTGCTCTGCCACTGACAGAAATCTTGCATGTTACCTATTTTATGTGTCCAATCTGAGTAGTCTCAAGGCTGCCTTGAAGGCATTCCCTCGGAAGTCACCTTTTTTTACAGCAAAATGCTAGGAAATGTGTATATTGTTTGTTTTTGTTTGTCTGGACTCTTGGGTGTGACACAGATGTTACGCTTGTCCCCTGGGTGTGATAGTGGGTTGAGGCTTATTCACTCGGACTGCTGGGCATGACACAGATGGTACATTTGTCCCCTGGGTATGATACAGCATTGAGGGTTGTTTGCTTGGACTGCTGGGTATGACACAGATGGTACACTTGTCCCCTGGGTGTGATAAAGGATTGGGACTTTATTGCTTGGACAGCTGGGCATGACACAGATGGTACACATGGGTCCTGGGTGTAATAAAGGACTAGCACCTCAATTTTGAGAGGTGCAATTCGCTTGGACCACTGGGCATTACACAAATGATAAGCTAAGGTGCTGGGTTGATAAAGGGCTGGCACCTCAATGTTGAGAGGTGTCATTCTCTTGGACCTCTGGTTGTGACACAGATGGTATGCACAGGCCTTGGGTATGATATAGGGCCTGCATCTCAATCTTTTGTTTTATTCTAAAAGGGTATTCTCAGTGCCACCAGATTCTTAACACTGTTGTTATCTGAAATAAGTGAGAGGTATTGTTCACTTAGACCGCTGGGCATGGCACAGATGGCACACTTGACCCATGGGTGTGAAATAGGGTGTGATTCGGATGTTAGGGAAAAAAGATTTGGATCTGGGAGATTAGGTGTAGCTTGTGTGTGACAATTAAGGGCCTGTGGTTGTTGAGTTATTCCTCTTCTCTGCATATTTTGTTACTATCTTTGTCCTGGAGCCGATATTGACAGACAATGAGAGTTACTTATTCCTGCGTACCGCGCCAAACTTCCCCTGGTCACAGGATAGCAAGTGCTAGGAGCAGAATAAGGTACGTTTGACAAAGTCATCAGTTTTTCTCTGTCAGTTTTTTCTGTTTTTGAACGTTGATAAAAAATGATGTATCTTTGATTTTTTGATGCTGGTAAATTAATGCAACTGTATTTTGTCTTGAGTGTTGTATTAGTCTATGACTCATGTGCTATATGAAGGTGTTGCTATTTCTCACAATCACTATTTTTAATACCAAAGTAAAATTTGCTAGTTGATGCCAAATTTCATAACGTTTGAATTAACAATTACACTTTCTTCTAGGTTGTAACCATTCATATGCATTACTATTTGTGTTTGTAAAATGTTCATGTTGATGCATCTGTAAATAAGGCTGAGCTCATAGTAAAGTAGTTAGAACTAACAATCCGCATGTATATATTTCCCCACTACCAGAGTAGTTTAGTTTGGTTCAGTTTAACAAAGTTTTAGACTGCATGTCTACATGGAGGCTTCCCAGCGCTGAAGGTAGACCACCAAACTCAGAGATGCCTATGCTGTGAATAGAAATGTCTTCAGGTTCTTATGAAAGGAAGATTCTGACTGTTCTTGACTAAGACCCAAAAGGGAGTGAGTTCAAAAGATATGCAGCTTCAACTGAAAAAGAACTACCTCCCCATGTTGCTTTCCTGAAACGGGGCGTGTTGACCAATGACGCGATAGAGGATATAAGTGCCCTCTGAGGGGTATAGGGTGTTATAAATTGCCTGAGAAACAGCAGACCCTTATTATGAAGGGCTTTATGTGTCAAGCAGATGGCCTTAAAATTGATACATTGTTCTATGGAAGCCAATGAAGTGAAGCCAGACAGGGTTTGGCAGACAAATGTCTGGGTGTGCTCATAACCTGTAGTGCGACGGCATTTTGCTCAACCTGCAATCTGTTTCTTTCGTGGCCAGGAGAGCTAAGGAAAGGAGAGTTACCATAGTCTAAACAAAATAGTATCAGGGCCTGAATGATGAATCTTCTGACCAAAAAAGGGAGGACTTTGAGAATTTTCCTAATGGTTCTTAATAAGCTGAAACAAGTTGCGGCCACCTTTTTAGATTGGCAGTCCATCGTAAGACGGGATTCCAATACCAGGGCTGGAGACATAAGAAGAGCATGATTTCCAACTATCATTACTTCCGATTTTTCATCATTAAGTTTAAGTTTAGAATTAGTCATCCATCTAGCTACATCAGCGATAAGAAGATAAATGGGTTTGAACAATATTACTGGTGCTAGAAAGAGAAACTACCAGCTGGGTATCGTCGGCATACGATACCAAGGAGAGGCTGTGAGGTTCAGCAATTTTGACTAATGGGGACATGTAGATAATAAAAAGTGCGGGGCTCAACAATAGCCTTGAGGGACCCCACAGGTGAGGGAGAATGTGTTAGGAAAGAAGGAGCGATGAAGGACTTGGAAAGTTCTATCTTTCAGGAAGGAGGAAAACCACTTTAATGTGGTGCCTTCAATTTCTATTACCAAACTTCTTTGTAGTAGTTTATTGTAGTCTACAGTGTCAAATGCAGCACTGAGATGTAAGAGATCGATGGCTGCGTGTCCGCCTAAATCCAATCTTTGGCGAGTTTCTTCTATAAAAGCTAATAGAGCTGATTCTGTGCTGTTTGGTGGTCTGAAACTCATTTGTGAAGGATGAAGGAGTTTATGATCTTCAAGAAAGCACATTAGTTGATTGTTGACATGTTTTTCAAGTATCTCAGATGCAATAGGAAGGAGAGCAATGGGTCTAAAGTTACTAAAATGGGTTGCATTAAGTTTAGTTTTTTATTTGAGTCTTTACAACTACATGTTTCCAATGTTGGAATACAAGACCAGATGTTAGGGAATGGTTCAATATATCTTTTAGTATGGGCGAGATTATGTTCGAACCCGGGGCTAAGACATAAGGGGGGGCGGGATCTAAGAGGGAGCCAGACTTTATTGTGTGCAAATATTTAGTAACTAAGGCTTCTGTTAGAGGTTGAAGGAAAGAAAGTGTAGCTCTAGGACATTGGAAGTTATGGTGTAGATGCCAATCTATCTTTTGAGGGAGGTTGGACGGGAAAGTTTAATAAATTTCTATAATTCTCTTTTGGAAGTAGCTTACCAGGTTATTACTACGGGCTATGGAGGCCTCCACAGGGCTGTCCACTGAGGTGTCCATGGAAATTTGTTTAAAAATCATAAAGATCTCTTTGGGAGAGTTTGCAGACTGTTCGATTCTAGATGTATAGAATACTATTGTGCTGATTTAATTTCTGCATGAAACGATCGGATCACCTTCCTATATTCTATCTTAAAGGTGTCATCATAGTCCTTCCTCCACTTTCTTTTGAGCTGCTTGCACTTTTTCCTTTGTTCAAGCAGTTGAGGCGTGAACCATGGTTTGATTAGTTACAACTAATCCTTCTGATGGCAGTCTTAATTGGTCATATGGTGTCTAAAGAATTAAAATTAAAATGTTCATCTGTCAAAAACCAGACTCATCACAGATAGGATGAGAAAGATGTAACGTATCCAACCAATCTTTATGGTTCAATTTCGACCATTGATGAGTAGTCAATTTTATGGGGCTTTGGTGAAGGGGAGAAGAGGGACAGGAAAGCGAGAGTAGCAGTAAATAATGTTCGGACCAAATCAGGGGGAGAGGGGCATGAGAGAATAGGTTAGGAAGGTTACTAAATACCACATCGATAGTATGTCCTTTAATATGAGTGAGTCCCTTGATCAACTGTGTCAGATCTAATGAGGCCAGGTCGGAAAGTAAAGATTTGGTAAAAAGGCAGTGTTCATCATCTGATGGATGTTAAAGTTGCTGAGGATGGTAAAACTGGGAGTTTTACAGGACATGTCTGCCACTAAGTCAGATAAAACTTGTAGGAATCTCTCATAAGGTCCCAGGGGGCGATAGATAAGTAGTCCAGAGAAGGGTGAATGTGGCATTTAAGGATACAGAAAAGAACAAGCTTTCGCAGTCAAGGATATCAAAAGGTGTGGTGAGGCATTTAATTGAGCTCTTATAAATTATGGCAATACCCCCACCTTTAGCGTGAGGTCTATCTAGGCCGTGAATTGAATAGTCGTGCAGTAGTGCATCACTATGTCCGGAGAGGAGTCTTCACTGAGCCAAGATTCGGTTAGAAACAAGGCATTTGAGGGGGTGTTCTGGTAACATTGAAAATATTTGTAGATTGTGGGCTGGCAAAGAGTGACAGTTGACCAATAACAATTTGCCAGATTGCTCTTAAGTTTGACTAAGTGGGGACGATACTGTGAGTTGTGGGGTCCGAGTACAAATGTTACAGGCCATGTTGGGAGAATCAGGGAGTATAATTGGATGTGCTATATTCAAGCGTAGCCAAGAGTATCTAAAACTCTATACAACATTGAAACCTACTATCAGCCTCTAAACATGGGCGTCAGGAAGGGTCAGTTAGTATTACAACATTATAATATAAACATTATACTAAAAACAGCAGTAAAATGGTCCAGAGTTCAGGAATACCTTCACTGATCATTTGATCAGCCGCGCACCCAGTGCATGAAGCCCTTTATAATGGGCAGATACTCATGAATGAAACAGCTAGACCACTTACCAAAATGGTGGAAAGAAAGGAGGTCATAGGGAAGGTAGAAAATGGTGGCAAAATCAACCTTAAAATATTTCAGACATGCAGAGAAATGGAGAGCGCGGCACAGATAGAACAAAACACCAAGTAAAACTCAAAGATCGCTGAAATCAGAAAAGCTAGAGGTTTATCTACCCCATAAAAAAAACGGTCCAACTTATCATGAAGTTGCCATTAAAACACATGCAAACTAGGTTCCCCACACAGGCTAAAGAAACTTAACAGATTTTGCAACGAATGGCACACACAGACTAAGGCACACCTATTTCTTTGGCCAAAGGCGGGAACCTTTGACACTAACATAATCAAACACATGAGGTCACAAATACAGACCAAATATATAGGTCAAAAGGATAGGAGAGGAGCACTCTTAGAACTATAGGTCATCAAAAGGATGCTCAGATGGATAATCCTATTCCACAATCAGCAAGCAAGGCATCCGCACCTCCCCCGCATTATGGAGAAATGGAGGTGCTCTCCCCGCTGCATGCTGCCCCCGCATTAGGTAATACCAATCCTCCAGTCGAGGGAGCCAGAGGGTCCCCTACATAGTGATGAACTGTTAGGTCCAGGCATGACCTTCTAACAGGTCATCAGGCCCGGGCAATCCCAGCACTACTCCAGTCCAGTGCTACAGCTCCCTGAAGTCTGACCCCCCTCATGCATCACGGTCAGCCCATCAAGCTCCAGTGGCAGGGGGAACACGTACTCCCACTCATCCCGGTGGACACACTTGAATGACAGGGAGATTCATAGCAGTACTGGACAGTGACACAACAACCAGGGGCGAAGGAAAGGGGTCCCTGTCCCACAGAATCCAATGACAAGAGGGGTGCCACAGGGTCTGCCAAGAAGCCGGATAATCAACAGAAAGTGAGTTTAGGGAAAATCCCATGAGTGGTCGTGAGCTGTACAGAGGGAAGAGACCATCACGACAGACCCTGGCCAGAGAGCGGAGAACCTGAAGACATAGCCATTGCGAAAGACTGCATCCGGCAAGGAGGGGGATATCTCAAGTGGAACTTCCCCTACATGCAGGATTGTCTAAGGAGAGGGGAATGCTATGTTAGGGAGGAACCAGGTGAGCTACTGCAGAAGGGCATATGAGGGACCATCTATGTGCCCTGGGCTCAGGTGGATTATTAAGGTCTATAGACCAAATTGTCACCATTGTTGGATGGGCGGGAAAATGGATCTCATGTTTTGAGAAGAACACTGGGGAAATACACCTGGCAATTTGCAATATCAAAGGTCTGCTAAGTAGTCTTATCTGAGAGCAGACTAACACGGTGTTCACCTGAGCTCGGTTTTCAGCAAACATACTGACAAATACAAAGCATAGCGGGCCACATTCAGTTTGTAGAGGCACTAAATATGGATGGCTCTGACGGAAATATTCCATGACTACCCAGATGTAGGAGGGCTAATAGCAGAAACAATGAAACCTGGGGATACTATAACCAATTTTCTGGATAGGATGAGGGGATGATAGAGACAAGAGACAGGACAGCCACGCACTGATATGTGCCCCCAGTTCACATTCTTTTACAATATTCTCAAAAGAGGTCTGTCCACTGAAATACAAAGTGGGTTGGACAGCGTAGTGGGGCTATATACTAAACCCTGGTGGGAGATATAGTCTTGCATATTATACTTTCACACAAAGAAACAAGGAAAGGACAGAGAAAGACAGGAGCAAGCCCAGAGAGACACCGTTTAGTAGGTCCAGCACATATTGAAAAAGATGGCCCTCGAGGGGCCGGAAGTGTACAAATGCCACCAGTTCTGAAGGGAGCTCCACCACAAAACCCCAGAAGGTTTCAACCTAGCTACAGTGGTGGAAATCAGGGAGGTTGGCAAAAACCAGACCTTAAAGAGTGTTATTATTGCCACACAATTGACCACATGGCCGTCAGATGCCAGATAAAGGCATACCACGAACAGAGGTCAATGAGCCGGGGCCAGGCCCTGCAACATCTCCATCCCCAAAACCAAGACTAGGGACACCTGAATGATCCTTACACTCTGCCACAAGTAATTAATTCCACCACTTGACCACCACAACAGGGGTCAGGTGGTTTGACAACCACGTGGCAACAGCCACCACAGAAAGAGAACCCAGACCAACAAAGACCAGGGCCACAACCACGACATGGAGGGGAACTGTTTGGGGAAGCAATGCCTTCACACAAATGCAAAGTCCAAATGTGCAGGAAGTTAAAACCCCCAATGCGAAACATCCATTTCACGCACAACACAAAATTTACTGTATCAAAATTCAAAAGAAGGACCAAGACACCATTAGGAATTCAAGCCTTTACTTGCGTTCTGGAAGCTCACTGCTGCTGTTCGTGTTCTGTTGATTGGCTATCCTCACTAGAGTCCACAATTCAGGGTGCCTGCAGAAGTTCAGGCCCCACTGTGCTCCTGATCTCCCAGGGTGAGTTGGCTGGCCACACCACAGGGGGAGGGCAGTCTGACTGGGGGGTCAGGGTGGCTCCCCGGAAATTGCCTAAAACCAGGCACCCAGGTCCCTGCACACACAAGCCAACTGTGACGGGTTCCAATCACCAAGTCAGAAGGTCCCCATTTTTAGGCACCTAGCCAGGGACCACAATTCCTTTAGGGTGTCTAGTTCCAACAGCACCCCCAGAAAGTTAGTGGCCTCAAGCCAGTTTGCTTAGTTTCAAAACCAAGCTGTCCTCCAGTGTCTTGAGCCAGGTTTCCCGTATGCTTGGGATAGGGACGACCCCATAACCTCGACCGCACATGCATGAAATCTGACAGATTGCAAAGCACCATATGGTGCTGAGTTGGTAGAGAGGGTTCACCAGAACAAACAGCCATCCCAGTTCATTACCATAATTTGTGCAAATTTCGGTGAGTTTTTGGCCTTACATCGGACTCGCCATGCAGCAATATTTTGCCTCCTCCTTTCCCTCAAATTTTCCAAGTCTGGGAAAAAATGTGGTTCAAGGGAGAGGCGGATGCTGGGGAAAGGGAGTCTGAAAAGATCCATCATAGCTCTGAGCGAGAATAGATTGCAGAAATATGCTCACCCCCATATCAGGCCTAGAACTCAGTCAACACACAAGACCTTACACGCACCATTAAGAGGAAGCAATTGTCTCAGTATCAGACACGTCAATATTAGAGGCACATGAGGACCACAGATAACAGATCATGTGAAGCACCCAAAGAAATATAAAAAGAAGCCTAAAGCTAGCCCAAAAGTAGTCTCTAGAAAAAGAGCTTAGTCAAGACACTTGGCGTCATTAGAGAGGGTCATGTTGCACGCAACATGCCGGGTCAAGAGTGGTATACACATGACCTCAGGGCACATTGCGATCGGCAAACAACATTCAGTTGTGACACACATCCTCTGTTTACATCCCCCCTCGCACTTGCATGTCAAAAGACACTGTCGGCACCAATGACACCCTCATACACACAGTGGGAAGAACAGGACACTGGAGGGCTAGCAACACCTACAGAGCACTAATTAATAACTGAAATGCCTATATGCACACAATATTACCCATAAAAAATGCTTTACCGATGTACACCCAGTCAGTCATGGAGAGGGAGAAGCCCAACAACCCATAAAATGAATGCACCCTCAAACAATAACCCACTTTTTTTCCAAATAGGTAACACGAGTGGGACCACCTTCCAGTGCCTCACTGAAAATTGTGCAAATGAAGTACAAAAGAAACAGACACCCAAGAAAGGCACAGGAACCCCTAAGAAATGATTGGTGATGACACATGCAAGGATGTAATGTTTTTCTAAAATAACAAACCAAATCTAGCTCTTATCCAACAGGTCTGCAATCGAGCCCTGAAGTGCACCACCTTTACAGTGGACCATAACTTTATTAGCGACCACGTCAACAATCACAACGAGATCAAGAACTGCACCACAAACCTTTTTTGAACTGTTAAAAACTGAGAAATACCCAATCACCAGAGGACTCCCCTGGATTCATTTCAAGACCTGCAATGTTCAAGACGTTATGTGTTGTTGCACATTTGTATACCCTCTATTTAATATGGCTTCTGCTGCATCCATTCATTGCCAAAGCACTGCCGAGTCTAAGGGAGTCCATTCAGATATTGTCACAGCACTCGCGTAAGGACCTCTCCCATGTTACCTTTAATTACACTGCACCCAACACTAGCATTCCACATGAGTTATGCAGTGCCTTCTTCTACAAGACATGGTATTGGCACATGATTGCTGTGGTCTCCAAGACATCAGCAAGGTCATGTTATGTCTGTTCACAGATACTGCATGCAGAAGGTGTAGACAGGCTTTACTTGTTCGAAGAGGTAGCCCCTGAAAAAGCTATATGCCTTCTTCATCTATACCTATGTTGGATTAGGGCCAAGCTACAAACCAACAGAGTAGAACCAAATATAGTAATGGTGAATGTGACCAGATGCAAGACCAATCCTACAGCACGATACCTTCTCACTGGCCTCTGCTTTTTTTGGCACCATAAACACCCTGACTGTAGTCATTCCTGAAGATCTGTAAGAGTTGTAGGAAAAGCCCTCTAAAGAAGAAGACAACTCTGTTGCATTAGGCTCGAGAAAAAAACCTGCCGATTATTATGGCTGAGCTCAGTTCAAGGACATTCCAGAAGAATTCAGACTGTTTTCTTATGCACAGATATCAGTGGGAGGGTCCATACCCTTCTTCGTCATACAAACAAAAGCAAACGCTGGCTTGTTACAAAGAACCAGGAGGGAAATGCTCAAGATGATGAACAACACTTAGCTTGGCTTTAATTCAATCATGGAAGAACCTAGAGGCATCAGCCTCATGGTGATCGAACATTGATATGTGTTGGACTTAATGACTGCAATGGATGGTGGGGTGCGTGCCAGGATCGGTGCATGCATCTGCATGTTCATATCAGGCAATGACATAGACAATGGGACTCTGACTCTTGCCATTTCAGCATTGCACTGTTTACAAAAAGAGACGCATGAGGAGGGAGGTACCCCTGAGCAGGAGTGGTTCACAAACTAGTTCCCCTGGCTCCCACCGTGGCTGACTAGTCTTTGCACATAATTGTCGCCCATTTTCAGTTTATTATTGTTTTTCAGTGGTTTCCCTGAAGTGGATGATTCCTTCTGTAAAAACACAGTCCTCAAATTAGGTAGAGTGCAAGTAGCTAGGGAAGCGACAATAGACAAAACTGAAGAGCAACAAGCCCCCAATAATGTGACCGTCAGGAGGTATGGATTAGATAGTGTACTTGAAAATTCAACTAGAGGGGAGAATGTTAATATTGGAAAAATCGATGTTGATGCATATAATGATACATTCATATATAAGAATGAAATCACACCAGTATTGTCAAATTCACCCCTTACAAACTCTCCATCAACCCCGACTCAGAATTATTTGTTCAGACATGCTATGAGACCAATGCTTGAGGTTACAGATTGACAGGTCCCAGGTGGGGTGGTACGTAGCCAGCACACAAATGTGCAAACAGGAAAGTCAGATCAATCCCAAAAATAGGTGCAGTGACACCACAACGGTTCAAGGAAATTGGCCCCAATTAATCACACATGGCTGGAGGGGTGCGTGCATTCCCAAAACACCGTAAAGTCAAAAGCCTCATCAAGTTAAGAACACTTAGCCAATCAGCCCACAACACACACAGCAACACACAACGATCACGCACCCGTCAGGCCGGACTTTCGGGATACGTTACCCACTGGCTCTCATTGTGTTCATGGAAGGTCGAGGCCCACCTGCACATGTTATCAGGGCCTTATTTACGACTCCCAGACAATGACCCACAATCTTTACCTAAAAGGGAATGTTGCAATTGTTTTATGGTACCTAGAGAAATGTATAAAACACTGCTCAGATACATTCTACTTTAAAACAGTCCCCAGACCCCATTTCAGTAACTGTTCTCCGTGCAGCAGTGTTCAACTAAACCATCTGTTCCTGTTTTACCAAACACCTCTTGTCTTTAGTTTTTTTCTCATGGTAAGTTCACATTTCTGCAACATAGGGCTCAAGGTCGAATCCTGTGGAACTCCCACTACCAGTTTACAGGATTCAGAAGAGAAGGGAGGGATCCATACCTTTGTACTCTGCCCTCCAAAAAAGAGACTAGCAAGTCCAAAGGCTTCACCAACTATTCCAATAGATTGGAGATGCACTAGGAGTTTGGCATGGCCATATCAAAGGTAGCTGACAGATATAACATGATCAGCACTACCTTCCCACCAGCATCCAAGGTGCCTCTGATGTAATCAGCACCCTCCTCTAGCGCAGTCTCCATGCTGAAATCGGGCCTAAAACCAGACTAGCTTGGGTGTAGCAGGTTTTTTAGTTTCCAAGTACTAGGAGAGCTGCTGATTTACATGTTTTTCCAGCACTTTAGACAGGGCTGGTAGTAACACTATAGGTCTGTAATTGGATTGCTGTCCCTAGTCTGCTGAAGGTTTCTTGAGCAGGGGCAAGATTTTAGTCTGTTTCCAGAAACAGGTTACTGTTGCTGTAGATAGCGATTTGTTAAGCAGCTTATTATCCACTGGGCCAATAATGCTTGCCCCTAGTGCTATAGGTTGGGAAGGCAGGGATCAGGAATTAAACCCGATTTGAGACTACATTTCACTGCTAATGACTCCTCTAAGGAGATGTGTTTGAAACTAGCAAGGGACACTACTGTTGTCATAGCTATGTTTTATTGCATAACATTCATCAAAGCCACTTCAGACTGAGAGCAGGAGGAAAAACTGGCTTGGATGAGTGAGATCTTAATGTAAAAATAGAAGGCCAGTGGCTCGCACCACTCAGCTGAAGGCTGTTGAAGTCTTGAACAAACCTCAGGAGACATAAATCTTTTAACAACTTAAAAAAAAATGTCCTGGATTATTTTCCTGCTCTCTCTATTTTTTAAGTGAGCCTTCTTGGCTCTCTTGACTTCATTTTATTACAGCTACCTTGTATCAAGCTTAGGCATTGTGGTTGTAATTCTCCGCCATTGATCGTTTTGCATTGTTTCTTTCAATCCCTGAAACTATCTGTGTACCAGGGGTTGCATGGCTTAAGGGCTCATTTACAAGCCCCTTGTGCCACTGTAGCATCATTTTTTTTACACAATGGCAGCACAGAACAGCCTCACACCCACACCATATTTGCAAACTGTCCCAATGGGACCCTTTATAACTGTGCCTTGTAAATGTACGCAAGGGAGGAGTTCCCCCACTAGAAGGCCCGCAAGAAAAGCACAGTGAAATCTACAAGATTTTGATGCGTCATTCTAGTGTCATTTTTTAACACTTGCTCAGGGCAGACGTTAAAGTGACGCTGTGTTGTTTTCAATGGGGTATCTTGGCATTGTTGGACAGGCATCAAAATATTTGACGCGAGTCCAGCAAAGCACCACAACTGCGTCAGAAATTCTGATGCAGCTGTGCTAACGAGCGTCATGGTGCATTGTATAGTAAATACAGTGCTACCGTAGTGTTATTAGAGAGGTGCAGGGCGGTGCAAGCAAACTGACGCATAGTGATTGATGCACCAGTTTGTTCTAAATGAGGCCCTTAGTTCTGCACCATGTATGATGTGTGACTGGTGTGAGCCTATAGGTAGTGTTGCGGATCCAGTTGTCCAGAAGACAAGCGTCCTGTTCCACTACGACCGAAAAAGAGGAAGTGCTCTCTTCCAGGGACCTAGTGAACTATTTAGTCTGGACTTTATTAAATGTTCTGGAAGCACATAGGGTTTTACCTGTTGGGAAATACACTTTTACTAAGACCTGAACAGTTAAAACTAATCACGGAGTGGTCTGTCCAAACTTGCAGAATAGTTTCATCCATTACCAATGTAACATTGTAGAATATTTGGTCCAGTATAAGACCTGCTTGATGTGTGCGGGTGAACACATGTTGAGTAGGTTCCAGGGAAGACATGACTTGAAGTAGTGTAGCCACCTTCCTATCTTCTGTTTTGTCCATGTGAAGATTAAAATCCCCAAGTATTATTAAATGAACATATCTTAGTGTCAGATGTGTCAAAGCTTTGTTCTGGGAATTGGGGAAAAGACTAGCAGGGCCCAGATTACTGTATATTAGTACCACAGCCATAGATTGGTGGGGAGACAGGATGAGGCAGAAACCAAGAGTTTCAGCTCCTTCCAAATCATGAATAGGGATTGTTAAACAGCTGTACTTTTCTCTGTATATCATGGCCATTCCCTCTCCCCTTTTACTCAGTTGATTCTTTTAGTGGATTTTGTAAACCTTTGGAATAGCTGAGGCTATGAAGGGATTGGATGTCTCAGATACCCATGTTTCTGTCATGAACAGCATGTCCGGAATTTCCTCATTCAGAAAATCAAAAGTATTGCAGCATATTTCTGCAGAGAGTGGACATTGATCAGGGCTGCAGAGAGCCATGTATTTCTACTTAAAACAATCTTTGTAGTGAGTGTGAGTTCTTTGTCCTGTAGTGGAGGTTTTACTTGGAACCCACATTGCAGACCATAGGAACGATAATTTACCAAGTGTGATGGAGGTTGTAAAGTACATATAAGTGCAGGGGCTAGACTAAGCAGTTGTTCCTTGTTATAGCATATATGATGTTTACTTTCTGGTGAGCCTCAGGCATAGTGGCTGGTGCTGGTGATGGTTGCTTACTGAATGCTGACAGATCGCAGCCGGGCTTGCCTTAGGCACGCCGGTGGTGTATCTGAGCACCATCCCCAGTCAAATACCCATGGCCAGACAACAAGCTAGAGCGTCCACTGCCCAAAAACGGTGGCTCTAACTATCTCCAAAGTGGGAAAATGGCCAAAAGTTAGAGAAAGGTAATTTTGGCTGCTCCCAACCTCCCTCATAAACAGCCCGGAAATTGCAAAGTAGGGCAATGTGCAACCATTCAATTCAACACAAATTAAAAGATTAGCTATAAAGAAACAAGTAAAAACAGATTTACTGTAAACTGAGCAGGACCTTTAGTGCAGCCGCACCACGCACACCGTCCCCGTTAAATGCATATGGCTTTGAAAAAAGCTAGATTGCACTGATCAAAGGTGGCAACTCCAGCTGTCTCCGAAGTGGGAAATGGCCGAAAGAACACAACCAAATGAACTTAATAAGAAAAACACATAACCAAATTGTCAACTAAAACAATGGGCCCCGGTTGGGGGCGTGGCCTGACCTGTAGGGATGGGGGACGCAAAGGCACTCCGCTCCGTCTGGGTCCGACAAACATCCTTAATAAATTGCCCCGGCAGTGGTCTGAGACGGTCATCAGACACAGGGTGCAACAGAGGCACAAAAGAGGAGCCCCCAACATCGGTTGGCTCGAGTTTAAAGTCAGCAGCGGAGACTACGGGAGACCGACGCACTCTGCAACGGCTGTATAGCCATTACAGGAGGCAATAGACACGTGAAGGGAGGCGCCGTGGATCACTGCGGCTCGGAGAGCTTGAGGATGCCGCTTCTTGTGCGGGGGAGTGCTGGCCGGTGGGGCACCTCTGTGAGCGTTGGGACCCAGGCGACCCTGCCGCGAGGCACCCGAAGTACCAACAGAGGACCTGGGGGAGCCAACACACGCCGCGGATCGCTGTGGCCCGGAGAGACCAAGGACGCCGCCTGTTACATGATAGGACTCCGGCTGGCATAGCACCACCATGAACATTGAGGGCCCTGGAGGCGGAACTGAGGCAGTGTGGAGGCAAAGTGATGATGGAGGACCCGGGGGAGCAACCACACGCCAGAAATGGAGCTGGGCCACCATACTTGATGAACATGCAGCACAGCGAGAGGGAGGGAGTACCTATACCGGAGTGCTGCCCAGCCAATTTCAGAGCGGTGGAGCATACTGGCAGGGCCGGAGAAGCAGTGCAAGCCACGTAGTCCTCACAGAAGGCCCCTCCCAAACCGTGACCCGAGCTGGGCCTCTGAGGACAGCACGCTGCGGTTGTGTACCCGCGAGGGGCAACAATCGGTCCTAAAGACATTGCTGGCCTTGGACTGTCTTCACGCTCCCTCAGCCTTGGTGACTGCATTGGAGGAAGGTGAATGGTGACTGGTGGTGGTCTGACGCTGGGCCCCCTATTGACCGGCCTCGCTCCGGGGAGCGAGCGAATACCCCTTGGGATGGATGCTGGAACTACAACCAACCCGCTGTTGAAAACCATCATTGGTTGGTCCGCATGACTACTAAGGGATGGAAGTCAAAAGGGGGCAATGCGAAAGTGACATGGCCCAAATGGACATGGCAAACCCAGTGCAGCAGTCATTGCAGGACATGCTGGACAAGATCCTGGGAGCGATAGAGGAATCAAAAACTACACTCCAGCGGGAGATTGGCCTGGTGTCTGTGGAACTGAGTCTGCTGAGAGCAGACCACCAGAAGCTGAAGGATAGGGTCCAAGGCACGGAGACTGCACTCACGGATTTGGCCCCCACCCAACAGGAGAATAAAGCCACAATTATGCTGTTGACTGGGCGTGTCCAATGACTGGAACGACGGGCTGAAGATGCTGAAAGCCGTAACCGGAGGAACAATGTGCAGGGAGGGGGTCGAGGGTAATGATATGGTGACCTACCTAGAAAAATGGATAAGGTCGGAGGTCGCCCTGGAGTAACTCACCCCCTTCTTTGCTTTAGAGAGAGCTTACCAAGTACCCCGTCAAGTCCGTTTTGCCCAGGGCGGCCACCACGATTGGTGGTGGCTAAACTACTGCACTACATAGATAGGGACTTCTTGTTGCAGTGAGCCAGGGAGGCCAAGACCTTCTGTGTGGAAAATGGAACAGTGACCCTCTTCCCCGACTTCACCGCAGAGGTGCAGTCCAGAAGGGCCTCCTATGCAGCGGTGAAGAGGGCAATGCAAGACGCAAGCATACAGTACTCGCTTCTATTCCCGGCCAGGCTGAGGGTGATCATGGATGGCCACACTACTTTTTTCAAACTCCTGAGCAGGCGTGGGAATGGTTGGAGGCACATAGGACATGAGGGGACCCCTGTGCCACAAATACATTTTCGTCACGGCGAGGTCCCAGGAAAATAAGGAGACAACAGAACAGATCCCGTCTGGGAGTGGGGCCGACCCCAGCACAAAACGTGCTGGACAGGCGGGCTGCCCTGGAGGCAGTTGCTTCACTGAGACAGGCAGAATCGACTTGCGAGGTCAGCGGAGGTGACTCAGATCATCGGATCCACTCCACAGACTCAGAATCTTGCCACTCCGATGAGGCTTCAAGAGTGACACCCCAAACAGCAGACGATCTAGAATGATCCTTATTTGATTACACTGTCCTCATGCCCGGGGCTTTAGCCTGAAACGGGGGCCACGGACCCCTATCTAGATTCTCGACCGCATTTAACTGAATGGCGAGAACACTATCTGACTTATCATTGTTATTCTGTTGGTTTTGCACATGCTGGACAACCGCCTGTTCCAGTGCTGCCCTGGGAAACGGGATTTGGGGACTAAGGTTACTTGTTTTTAGCACATGTAGGTGTTTAGATACTCAAGAATGAATGCTGACCATGGTGTCGTGGGGCCCAGAGATGGCAGTGAAGTACAGATGTTACCGAGGGAGGCGGACATTCCTCTTTGTCCCAGTCGCCCATCAAACGCCACAAGATCCTAGCATATCTAAAGAGAAGAGGGGTACACATAGTGTTACTACAAGAAACACACCTCACTTCCCGGGAAGTAGACAGGATACAATGCAGATGGAGAGGGCAGATATTTGCCACAGCGTATTCAGCATTTTTACGGGGCACCATGATATGGGTAAGGGCAGGGGTTCTATTTGAGCCAACATACATAGACACAGACCAGGACGGCAGATATGTCATAGTAGAAGCCAGGCTGAACGGCAGACAAATAGTGCTGAGCTGTGTGTATGCCCCTAACCAGGAACAGACCTCCTTCTGGCAAGCCATGATGGGGCGCTTGGCCAGGTCCTCGGGTGGGCGACTGCTGATTGGGGGAGGCTTCAATTGTGTACTGGATACTGTACTGGACCGCTCCGTCCCTCCCTTACCTGGGGCGACAGCACACAAGATGTCGAAGGAATTGAACGAATGGATGACACACTAGGGGCTGCAGGACGTATGGGGGGTCCAACACCCCCAAGATAAGAAGTAATTATATTACTCAGGCCTTCACCAGCTCCACACCAGAAATGATCGGGTGCTGTGCACCTGCACAATTACCTCTGAGATAGCATACTCTGAATGTCTGGGCCAAACCCTGTCGGACCACAGCCTGTTATTTATCGCCTGCTGGGACGCAGGGTTGAAGGCCCCACCCCGTTATGGAGGCTTCAACTAACAACCCTGGAGGATGCAGTATACAGAGAGGGACTTAGGTCCCACCTCCTAGAGCATATTAGTATTAATAACGGATCCACTGAATGGGAGACTCTAAAGGTGGTGACGCGAGGCCACTGCCTTGGACAATCAGTGGAAATCCGACGCACCCTTGAGATTGAACTAAACCATTTGGAAAAAGATATACATGATAGGGATAACGAGCAGGGCCCGGACCCGACAGCCGGGCAGGGACTCCTTAAAGCAAGGGAGTCATATAACCAAATACTCGAAAGGCTACGCTGTCACGACTACCAGAGGCACCTAACATCCTTACATGCAGTGGAGGGCAAGTCCGGTACACTGCTGGCATGGTTGGTGCGTCCCGGAGGTGAGAGAGCTCTGTTCATAAGTGTGCTGGGGCAGATGGGAGACATGTGTTTGCCCAACATTAAATAAATGAAGCTTTTAAATCATACTACATGACGCTCTATAGACAACCCGAGGAGGACCTGCCACTGTCGCTGGGACATCGCTTACAGTCCCTTCCACTTAGAGCTCTAGAGCCTGAAGATTGGGGGAGACTTCAATTGTGTACTGGATACCCCTGGGTGCACCAATTACCCTAGAAGAGGTAAAAAACACTATTGCACAACTGGCAGCAGGAAAGACGCCAGGCTTGGATGGACTCCCAGTGGAGTTTTACAAGACATATGCAGATATTCTAGCACCCTCACTGGTACACTGAGGCATTTGCCAGAAGCATACTCCCTGCGACACTACGGGAGGCATTAGTGGTCCCCTGCCCAAGACCAAAATGTGCAAGCTTCAGTGACTGACTTCAGACCTCTGTCCATGTTAAACTGTGACTTCAAGATTCTGAGTAAAATCCTAGCTAATAGGTTGTTACAACACGTAACCCAACTCATACATGAAGACCAGAATGGCTTTGTACCAGAGCGTAACACCTCCCTGAACCTGAGATGGCTATTCATCCTTTTACATATACCACGTGAGGAGCGACACCCTGGGGCTGTCCTCTCGGTTTATCTCGAGAAAGCATTCAACTCATTAAGGTAGGATTATCTGTCAATGATGACTCGGATGGGCTTAGGGGAGAATTGAACAAGATGGTTAGCACTGCTGTACTGGAAGCCGGTAACGAGGGTGAGGGTGGGTGGGGTGGTGTCGACCACTTATCCCATATTTCGAGGCACCAGGCAGGGATGCCCCCTTTCAGCTCTGCTGTTTGCACTTGCCATCGAACCTCTCGCAGCACAGTTTAGAATGGAGGGGCGTGGTAGAGGGGTGCAGTGGGGACAGGTGGAACATGTCAAATCGCTCTATGCAGACGACCTACTCATTTACCTACAGGACGGCACATCAGGAATTCCCTGGGCGCTCACTCTGCTTGAGGAGTTTGGTGGTTCGTCCAGTCTCTGAGTAAACAATAAAAAGACATACAACATCCCACTGACCATGGGCATGGAGCGCCTTTGACCGCCAGGGTTGTAATGAGGGCCTATATGTCCTACTGTAACCATACACTGCACCCTGCCCTTGGGGCTACCTAGGGCCTACCTTTGGGATGCCTTACATGTAAGAAAAGAGAAGGTTTAGGCCTGGCAAGGGGGTACACTTGCCAAGTTGAATTTACAGTTAAAACTTCACACACAGACACTGCGGTGGCAGGTCTGAGACATGATTACAGAGCTACTTATGTGGGTGGCACAATCAGTGCTGCAGGCCCACTAGTAGCATTTGGTGTACAGGCCCGGGCACCTCTAGTGCATTGTACTAGGGACTTACTAGTAAATCAAATATGCCAATCATGGATGAAGCAATTACATACACATTTTGTATAGGAACACTTGCACTTTAGCACTGGTTAGCAGTGGTAAAGTGCCCAGAGTAACAGAAACAGAAAAAACAGAGCCCAGCACACATTAACAACCTGGGAAACAGAGGCAAAAAGTGAAGGGAGACCACGCCAAGGATGAAAAGTCTATCACGTGTCCCCCGAGCTGAAAGTGGGGAGCAACTACCCAACCTCATTGTAGTTCTCATCACTAAGGTGTAAGAATCTGGAAAGAGCATTGGTGTGTTCTGTACCAGGACGGTGTTTCACCGTAAAGTCCATCCCCTGTAGGGTTTGGATTCTCACCCCTCATCTGCATTAACCATCTGAGGGGCCTGTGGTTGGTCTGAACCCAGAAGTAAGTCCCAAACAAGTAGGGTCCTAGCTTCTTCAATGCCCAGACCACAGCAAATAAGTATTTCTTTTTTATGTCATAAGAGATTATTTTCTGAAATAGCTTTGAATGGAGTTTTGAATTTGAAAGGTCAACATATTCTGTAGAAGCACAGTGTATACAAAAATCTACATTCTTTTTTTATAGGAACAACTATTGATGTTTGCCAAGGCAATATGTTTTATTTATTGTTTATGATACCTCGGAAAAGCTCATACAAACATTTAAAATTCTTAAAAAAGGAAATGTTTGCATCAACAGAGCATTACTCGATTAAAGGTTGACTGTCTTCTACCTTAAAGATCCTACATAGTATATCTGACAGAATGTGTGATTCTGCCTCTCTGCTGCAGTCGGAAAAGACCCTCGGATTGTGCTGTTCAACATAGGAGACACAAGAAAGAATATGAAGAGGCTGTGCAGTCTTAAATAGAGCTAAGCCATCCCTTTGTCTACCTACAAGAACATGAATATGAAGTGATCAGAAATGTGGGGCCAGATAAACTAAGATATCGATCTGGAATATCAAAGACGGAATATCAAAGGGTCACAGTATTGTGACCAGAATATCCAGGGACAAAATATTGAAAGGCAAGTTCATATAAATTCAATTTTATTAACTCCACATGCAGGTCCCTATGTGACATATATATCTTCAAGGTAGGTAGATGTATAGCGAAGAATAGAAAATCCATGCCTGGTGCTCTGTACTTACCTCTTCGATATTTTGCCCATCAATATTCTGGTCATTATATTGTGACCTTTTGATATTCTCCCTTTGATATTGCCTACCACAACTGTGTAATAAGCATTTTAACATTTTCAAACTCTCTGATTTGGCATTTGCAGATGTTAGAATGCATTTCCATTGCAATAATCCCATTTTACGAGTCCGAGCAGTTTTTCAAACTCCTACAATGGGATTCTGAATGGATACCAATCAATATCTGGAAGGGGTGTGTTGTAAGCGCTCTTTCCAAAAACCAAATCAGTATTTTATGTATCAATGTTTTGCCACTGTAATCCGATTGCAAAACATTCACAATTACCAACACCTCAAAGAAGGTGGTATCCCATTCACAAACAGGAAGGGATTCACCATTCCCTTTGTAAATGTAAAAAAAAAAATGTTTTATAATGCAGCATTAAGGAAAATGGACTACATATAAAAATAAAGGTTTACTTTAAATAAAATCAATGATAGACACAGTGGCCCACTGATCCTTGCAGGTCATCAACCCTGCGCTTTATGTCCAATCAGATTGAGTTGCAGTTTGTCAACCAACCTAATTAATTTTAATTAGGTAGGTCAGATTGCAACTCAATCTGTTTCTGTTTATTTAAGAACCAACCGAATGGTACATAGGTTAATTTCTAAAAATATTTACTGGTCACAAGAATATTGGTTGCAAATTTCAACCTGTATTTTGAAACCAGTAAGGGTTGTAGTGTGGAATATTGTGAAGGAATATTGAGTGGCCAAAATATATCATAACCAAAAAGTAGAAAATCAAATATCGAGAAGGTAAGTGCAAAGAGGGAGGTATGGATTTACTATTCATAACTCCATATTTGCATAACTTGAGAATTTATAGATGCATCAAGGAAGGTAAGAACAAACAACCCCATCTGCAGAGACAGCACGAGGGACTTCATTAGGTAACCGGGGATGTGCATTGCTGCGCCAAAGCAGTAGCTTTGCTCAGACCTTCAGGTCTCGCCAACTCGCCTGCCTCAAAATGCCAAAGTGCCCCACTAAAAGCGTCAGAGCTCAGTCAGGAAGACACTCTGTGCTCCTCCCAGGCACACAGGCAGAGGCTTTCTTATCTCCAGCTGTTCCTGGTGCTATTGCAGGCTGCAGTTAAGTGGAAAACTATCAAGGATCCTGGGATTTTTCATTTGCTCACCCACATTGTTAATGTTCAGCTGCCATGTGGTGATTCCTGATGTTGGCTTGTAGTCAACTTCTTAAAAAATCAATAATATGGCTATATGCAAAAATAAATGAAACACTTTAGCTTCCCAGTGGAACTTGAATGCTTAGGTCCTGCAACAAGCAACAATGTTCTAAGACACAATCCCCACAATGGTTCCCAGAACACAGAACAAAGGGTCATAATGTCAGTGAAGTGAGGAAGCCCTGTAGAGCTAAAGAATCTAACCAATTCTGGAGCTGGTCTCATGCAGATTTCAGCATGAGAGCAGTCCATGATTGGTTGGAGCAGGCTAAGGCAATGCTCCTTTTCAAACTAAGGCCTATATTTATACTTTTTGACACAAAACTGTGCAAATGTAGTTTTACGTCAAAAAGTATAGCGCGGCTTGCGTCATTCCAGAGTGCCAGCCAGGTGCCAAATTTATGGAATGCCGCAAGCCAGTGCAAAGGGTGGGCTACCGGAAAACAAATTATGTTAGCCGGCTGGAGGTGGCGGTAAGGGAGGAGGGGGTTTTGCACCAAAAAATGATGTTGGGCTAGTTAGAGGCAAAACAAATGCCTCTAACCAGCCTAGCATCATTTTCTGATGCAAAACCATCCATACCACATGACTCCTATCTCAGAAAAGACAGGAGGTATGCCCACCACCCCAATGGCCAGCACAGGGGACCAGTGTCCCCTGCGTTTGCCATTAAAACCCTGTGCCATGCAGGGGGCCCCAAGTTGGACCCCCAATGCCACTTTAATTTAATAAATAAAATACTTACACATAATTACCCTACTTGCCTGGTATGGGGTCACCCATCCTCCGGTGTCCCCTCTGTTGTGGGTGGGGGTGTTCCCAGGGATTGAGGAGGGCACCTGTGGACCCATTCCATGGTGGTCAACCATGGAAATGGGTCCACAGGTCCTCTAATGCCTGGTCTGACACAAGTGTTAAAAAATGGTGCAAAGCAAGCTTTACACCATTATTTAGCCCCTCCTCCCACTCGTGCTTCATTTTAGGACGGGGGATAAATATGGGGCTAAGGGGTTAGCACCATTTTTTAGATGGGAACGCCTACCTTGCATCTCATTGATGCAAGGTAGGTGCACGCATCCAGAAAATGGCGCTAACTCCAATATTTTGATGCTAGACATGTCTAGGGTCAAAATATAAATATGGAGTTAAGTTTGCATAAACAAAAAATGACACAAATTAGGCGCAAACATAGTACTAATATGCTCCCAAGTGTCTGTGGATGCATTCTGTCTGGCTGCTGTTCAGCTCACAAATTGCTGTGTGTGAAGTGGGCATGTTGGTATGGCTGTCGCGAGACAGCCTGACAATTCAACATGTGCACTTTATGCTCTAGGCAACAGTCTGCAAGCTGGAATGGCCCCACCATCATACTCAACTGCATGGTGCACTTAAATGGTAATGACCATTAACATTTGCTTGCTTCAGCTGATGCTCTCACATCAGGCCGGGCGACGCTCCCCTGCTCTAAAGGAAAAACCACCACTGCACCCAGGGTAGAAGATACACAACAGAGCACCTGTAGGCACTTTTACAATATAGTGTTCCCCTCAGCCAAAGGCATCCATCCACCCAAAAACAGTCTCCTGCTGACCAGCTGTATTCTTGGGACAGGCAGTAACAGCACTAGTAAGCCTGGGTGAAATTTAAATTATGCCAGAGTAATCGAAGACATTTTGGTAATTCAGAGTTACTGTTTGACGTGCAATTGCTGCTAATTACGTAATTTCTCCTCTTCATGTCATTAAGTGTAATTTTGGGGAAAAATCCTAATGCAGGAGCACATTTAGTGAGCTTGAGTGTCTGCTCAGGCTCTCTATTTCTGTTCTGTGGCATTTAGCGCTGTTTCTTAATGCAAAATACATCTGCTTGTCCATTTTTGACATAATGGTGCACTTTGCAGGAAGAAAATAGCACTAAGTGTTGGTAGTAAATTGGGGGAAATTTCTACCTCAAGAGCACATTCAGCAAGCGCAAGCACACACCACCCCTAGGCCTGGGTGGAATTTCAAATATGGTAGAGGAATTGGAGCCATTTTGGTAATTCGGCATTACTCTTTGATGCGGAATTGTCGATAATTACACTATTACTCCTCCTTGCATAATTAAGAGTAAATCTCACTTAACGTGAGAGCTCGTTTACCTAGCAAAAGCGGCCGATCATGCGCGCTATTTGTGTTCTGTTGCATTTAGTGTTGTTTCTTAGCCCAAACTGCATACTTGTGTCCGTTTTGGACTTGAGGAGGCATTTCTGCACTAAGAAATAGCACTAAATGCAAAATTACTCTTCTCACAAAATTCAAACATGATCTTGCTGAATTTTTATGTACTTCCGCATGATTATGCAACACTGAATGAAAGTTATGCTCATCCTTAAACACCCCTGTCTACCAAGTCATCCAGCACTAATACCACTGATTTGGCTCACACATCCTATTTCAGACTCCAGTGATACCAGTATAGCTGCCACCTTAAATCCCTAGGCCCTAGAATTGAGACAGTCTGCCCAGTTTTTCACACATGGATAACCAGATGCCAACGAAGAATGTCTTGCCTCATCAGAAGGACCAGATATAGATGGGTGGGTATAGATTTGCATGGTAGCAAATACTGAGGCATGACAGCAGAGACAGATTTGTGCATGTGTCTCCTTGTGGTAGTGGTTGATAGCAGGGTGTTTTTTGGAGAAGGTAGGGGTGATTTTGTGGATCAAGGAGCCAGGAGACTTGGAAGAAGAATGACTCAGTGGGGACTGTGGGGTACCATAGTTGCTATAGGAGAGATTGCTTCATTGGTGCCAGCAATATTGGTGGAAAGTCTTGAATCTAGTCTACTAGTCTATGATGAGTCCAGATTACCTAGGGAAGTGGCCATATTAAAAGCACGGCTCACTAGAGTACAAGAACCAATATTTTGATCACAATAGGAACAATACAACATAAAACGTACAATAAACAAATGCATGGGCAGACACCTCTGATTTCTCTGTCTGCCCTGGAAAGCCCTTAAGTTCAAGAATGAATTATTTATAGAGTGCACAGTTACTTTGAGGAGTGTCAAAGTGCTGCAGCTGTCCAGCAGAGGTTGTCACTTTGACTCATTAACATGACGCAAATAGGTGAACCTAAAGAACATTTCTAAATGGCAATTTGTGAGAAACAGAGCAGATAGACAGGGGTACTGATTGCATTCTTAGAGTGCTAGAAGCAAAAAAGGCCGGCCACTAGTCTGACTCAGCAGAACATTGAGACAGAAACTAATAGAACCGATGCAGAACTGATATTGTTTATCAGTTGGTAGTGGACAATCCTGTTAATAAGATAGATAGGGCTGCACTTATAGAAGGGATGGGGAATGGAAACAAAGGACTTAAATAAAATCCTTTATTTGATCAGAAGCTAATGTAGGTCTTCAAGATGTTGTGAAATTGAGTCCTGTTCAGGTGCATCCAAGGTGAGGCATGTAGCCACATTTTTACCAACTCAGGTTTTGTAATCCATTTATCAGGAAGACCAAGGTACAGCATTTTTAAATAATCTAGCCTATAGTTTATGAAAGCTTGGACATCTGTTTCACAAGTAGCACATTGGAGGAGATGGAGAAACGTTCTTAAGGAGTATGGTAAAGCAAAACATGTCTTATCTGTTGCAAGGATCTGGGGCTGGTAAGGGAGATTGTGGTCCAATGTAATACAAAAGCTATTAGCCATTATAGTAGAGCTTTGGGGGATTGGAGGTCATATGGCGAGCAGTTGTTCAGCCAGAGTTCTTTTGCTTGCCCAAACAGAAGACTCTGGCCCAGATATAAGAAGGCCAAGCGCCACTTTAGCGCAGCCTTCGTGTAATTTTTTGATGCTAAGGTGACCTTCTCCCCGCACCACATTTACAGAGTGGCGCAATGCATGTATTATGTATACAAGTGGCGGCCGAAAAAAGGTGCAAAGAAATCTTAGAGATTTCTTTGCTTCATTTTTCGGCACTTTTAACACCTGCTCAGAGCACGCGTTAAAAGGGGCACACCATTGTTTACAAGGGGCCCTTATGTACTTTTCAGGGTTAGCACCCCTGAACAGTATATCAATAGCGTCAAAAATTATGACACTATTGCCCCCTACCCTGCATCATGTTGTGCTGAATCTTAGATACTAAGCAATCATGGTGGCAGTAGGGGAGCGCTAAGGGCCACAATGAAAGTGGCGCTGCACTGGGTGCAGCGCCACTTTCCTTAAATCTTCCCCTTTGTTTTTTACTGAATTCTTTTGCAAATGACTCTCAAGCAACCAGTGCAGGACAGCGTACAGGCAGGATTTAAAAGTCACAAATGCACCTGTAGATGTATGGTCAGAGGTGAGAAGCATAAAAGATGATTTTAACACCATATAAGTCTATCAATTTAGCTAAGGGGATCATATAGATGGTAAATACAGTGGGGATCAAAGAGGAGCTTTGAGGCACCCTAAAAGCTAGCTGTTTACGGGTCAAGATATAAAGCACAAGTCAGACTGTCTTCCAAAACTGATTTTAACAAGCCCCAAACAGAGCCTACAATGCCTATCTCAGCAAGGCGTTGAAGAATGGAGTGAGAGACAGTATTGAATATTGTTGTAAGATCTAAGAGTATCAGGGCAGCATTCTTACCCTCACTCTCTAAAATGTTGATTGCCTCAGAGGGCTGTCTTTGCACTATAAATGGATTAGAAACTCAACTGAGTAGGGTGTAAAAGTTTGTTATCTTCCAAGTAGGTAGACAGCTTGATGTTATCTTGCCTCTTCAACATTTTTGAATGAAGTAAGGAGATAGGGCAAAAGATGGACAGTACAGACAGGTTAGCCGACAGCTACCTCGAAAGAGGGATTACTTTAGCCCTTTTCCAGCAAGAAGGTACTAGGGCTGACCCAAGTGAGTTGGTGAAAAGTTGGTAAAAAATCTGTACTGTAGACTCAGCTCAGATGACCAGTAGGGCGGGAGGCCACTGATGACCCATATTTGCATTGCAGGAAAGCCTGATGAGTTTGCTAATTGAAAATAGGGACAAACGATTTTAGAAAGCGCACACGGTTTAGAAGTGCTGTGAATTGTAGTTGCCATGGGTGAAGTAACCTAACTAGCTGTTGGCAGGGAGAAGCAGACTTGAACTTTAGGAATCTTATTTTCAAAAAATGTGGCCAGCTGATTGCAAAACTCAGCCTAAGCAAGAATTGTATGGCTCTAGGCTTTTGGGTTAAAATAAGATTTAGCAACTCTAAATATTTCGCAGAGAGTGGTCTCTGCTTCAGAGATGCACTGTGATACAGTGCAGTTTAGGCCATTTTAATAGGCATGTGGTACAATTCTAGAGCCGAGTTATAAGAATCATTATCATCTTTGTCGTAGTGCAACTGCCATTACCCTCCAATTGTTTCCAGCCTTTCTTTAAGGCAGATATTCTGATGAGAACCATGGAGCAAATGGACCACTTCTCTTGGTTGTAGTAGTCCTAATAGTGGTTGACTCAAGCTCATGATTCATATAGCCAAAGAGCGGTGGACCTGTTCATTGAGTAAACTGCTTTTTGCTGTTTAATCTATTTTTGTGAAACCTAATGTGAATCTGCCCTCATGTAAATTGCTTGGATGCAGTTGACATTGTAAACTGTCTGAAATTCATCAGGTCATGTTCACACTACGTAAAAAGTCAGAATGAAACAAACAAACAAACAAACAAATAAATAAATAAATACATTATAGAAGGCTATGTACTCAAGCAAGCTTTATCTCTCATTTGATCATTTCCAATTGATTCCTGCTTTATCTCTCCCCAGAGAGGTAGCTAAAATCTGTCACCATATCTTTAAACTCTGGAACTTCCTAATAAGCCAGGTTAACTCATTAAGGATATATTGATACCTGGCAGGAGGAGTTTTGGGGCCTGATTAACAAAGGTAAAGTTACACTTTTGTGTAAGTTTACAATTGTTTGCTATTCACACTGGTACGTTACAAGTAGTATCTTTATGAGAAGACAATAGGACAGTTATATCTTTTTATGTGTGGAGGCTCTGCTGTCATAAAGATAATATTTGTAAAATACCTTTGTGAATAGCAAATAATTGTAAATGTTAATTAATAATTAATTTTAAAGAAACAAGTAAAGGCATTTATAACAGATGAACAGCTATTGTTTAAAAAGTGAATCTTGGAAGGAGTGATTTGTAAACACCTGAAACAAGGATTGGTAACAAGGTGAATACCATCACTAGGAACAATGTCAATCAAATTATCAACTTGCCTAAGCTAGCAAAGGTACTGGTAAAAGTAATGGCTCTTCAGATGCTGAGGGTTTTGAAAACTAATGTTTGGCAGGCTTACTGCCTGACAGTCAGACTTCTGCCTTGGGAGACAGTCTATGGGAGACAACCATGCCAAAATACACCTTGGGCAAACTAGTCTGGGGACTGCATAGCAGTAATTCAATAGTTCTGGATACTCTTTGTTTGTCTGATGCCTTTGATTCTTTTGGCCACCATGGCCATTTGGACATGATAACTTTAATGAGTGAGTAATGAAGACAGTTGTGTTACGGGATGAAGATCTTGAAAGAAGGTGGTCACCTTTGTGAGCAGGGTGATATTGAGTTGACCCAGAGATTTGCCATGGAGGTGGATACCTCATTATGGTTACTTAAACTGACTGGGTATAACTGATCTTTGTGACCCCTGTAGGTGTGCTTGAAATTGTTACTTCGCTTTGCAACTGAGAATGCTTCTGGCTCATTTTCTGAATTCTCTTCTTTTGACAGACCTTTTTGAGAGTTCTGTGAGGTAAAGGGAGTCATAGTCAATACTTCTAATCAATTAACAGGGTAAGCTATTCGTTCACACATTATAGCTCAGGGTCGGAGATTAAAGTGCAAAGGTTTATTTCAAATTGAAGGCTTAACTTACGTAAATGAGTCTCATTTAAACCTTAAACTTAAACCTGAAGCACCCAGGTCGAAGTCAATGAGTGACGCTTTCCTCTTCACCCAGGGGAGGACCTCGAGGCACCTTTACTGAGCCGAGGAGGTCATGCCCATAGGAGCTGTGACTTCCTCAGCCCAGCAAAGTTCAGGTCAGGCAGCCAGGAGTCTACGCAAATCGTGCATGTCTATTCCTGGCTGCCTGACCTGAACGTGAAGAGTGTCTGTCAGGCTGATCTTTGTTCAGCCTGACAGACACTCTTCACGAGGGGCAAAAGGTGGGGGGGGCGTGGCCCCTCTGCCCTAAAGGATGGGCCGCACCTGGTGAAGATGTCTAACGCAGTTGTTGACGCAGATATGCTAATTAGAAATTATTAATAATGCGTATATATTATGATTTACAAAAGTTCATAGAGGAATTAATTGTTGAGAAAATCAATGTGCATTTTTTTGAAAATGTGCCCCTGGGGTATGTCAGCCACTTATACGAACTTGTACTAAAAGAACTAAAAATGCCATAATGAGATGTATAACCTATGTTTCGCATTATATCGTAGAAGCTAACTTAGTCGAAGTCAGGGCCTACTTGCCAGGCCTCAGGCAGAAGCAGAGTTAATAAACGAACGACGTAGAAGTTGCTGATGCCTAGGATCTGATCGTGAGCTGTGTGCTTAGCTAGAATTTTCTACAATGTACCGAAGAATAGGAGTTAAGGGACTAGGAAATGTAACAAGTTTGATGTAAGACAGATTCGATGTACTTTCCCACCACTTGAACAATAGAAGCACTGAATGGAGAAGAAGATGCAACATTTTCGATACCTGATGAGCCGGATGATGAGAGCATTGTACAGCGAACCAATCAACTAATTGGGGATGGAGAAATATCAGAACTAATAGATTTGTAAAATTAATATTATAGGTTAGAGTCATATCTGCCGATTAACTGACCATTTAGGAATTAGGGGGATACACTGAAAAACTCTAATAAAAAGTCATGACAAGGGGTTAAAATTTTAGATGCGAGAGGAGAAATGCTGATGCCAGAAGACGCAATTTGAGATTATGTCATTGGTCTCATGCTCTGGAGAGCCTGATGCATTACTGATCGATTGCTGACCTGAGGATGAAGACTGACTTTGTTTCTGATCCATTTTGTGGATAGGTAGCTATGACAATGTGACTGATTAGCTTTATGGTTTTCTTGCTAGGTACCAACTGCGCTGTTTTATAGTTTTTCTCCTATCTTACATTTATCTTTGTTGGCTTATGCTGAAGCATTCAAGCATATGTTTTCATAAGTTATGATTAGATTGTGTTATTGGTGGTCGTTAATGAACTATTTCTGAGTTGATTGAATAAAGTTTGATCTAACCTGATGACCTAGTATTGTAACTAATAGGGAATAAAATTGATATAACGTAAAATTGAGTTGTGGTTATTCATGTAATGTTGATATATCATCTCAGGCTTAATGATCCTCTTAGTGGTTATTAATTGATTACATTGATAATTGATGTTAATCGATTACTGCATAGCTAAGATACTCCATGCGATCCACAAGGTTCATTGGCCTATACGCATCCCCTTGTAAGTTTACTTTCTAAGGACCAGGAGCCTTCGCAGTTTTTGGGAGCAGCTTGATGGTTAGTTTCCTTGGAGAACAAGTTATGTGATGACCGATGGTTATGATGGTAGTTTAAGTTAGGGTTAGTTGTTCATTTTTATGAGGTGTGAATTTTGTTTTTCTGAAATGGCAATTGTAACAAACATGAAGTCCCCTTAAGCCCAGAAATGACTTTCACAGATCCTGGATCCCGCTAGTAAAGTTGGGTATGTTCTTGGCGTTCTCGTGACAGTGTGAAAGTGGTAGGTTGCGCTTGCAAAGGTATGCAAATTGCAGATAAATTGTAATGTATGTGAGGAAAGTAGGGAGATTGTGTACTCCAGTTGAGGTTTAGTAGGAGTGTACGTACTCCGCAGTATGAGAGTAGGAAAGTCGTCGAACTTCATATGTGTGTGGTGCTTTGGGCTCAAAAATTGTCCACGTGGTTGTTGGTGATGTACGGATTCTGCATGGTCTAGGACTCCAGAGTATATTGGCAAGTGTAGGATACACTTGCTTAAATGTTGTTCTCTGTCTGGTTTAGTAGGTTGATCAGGCGTGGTCAACAAGCCTGTGTGTGAGTTAAGTGAGTAGAAGAAATTTACGGCTGATATGTGGTGAGTCCTATGGGCACCAGGACAGACCCATTGATCAGTTGAGAACAAAATTTGCAGGTCGAATTTTGCTTGCAAATGTGGGAGACTGAGAAAGAGGAATAGCTGCATGAGTGAAAGGGCCATCAGTGAAAATCCGTAAGTCTCTGAAGCGATTGTGTACCTTTCCAGTAGTAAACCAGCAGGTTTGTTTTTGGTTATTGGTTTTGGTTAGTGCTCGCAATAATTTTGCATTCGTTTCGTGTGAATTGGAATTTAGGAGGACACGCCACCAGGCTTTGTCAGCTGCAGTGTGTGAGTGTGACGTCAGAGTGTGCAGCGCTGGGATAGGTTGGTTAGTGAGAAGTGTTGCAAGCGTATTGGCAGCTGCCATGAGGGACAATTGGTTGAGTAAGCGGGAGAAGGGAATCTTCGGAGTAAAAGTAATTTCCTTATTTAATTGAATACACAAAAGATAGCAAGATTAAGTTTTTCAAAGCGTTCAGAAGTGCCATGAAGGGTGATTCTTACATTAAGGTGACAGTTGGGGAGCCAACCACACCAGAAACTTCTCCGCCATTTATTGTGATGGAGCAGCGACGTGTCACGCCATGTCTTTGGTTAAAACAGTGGTTCAAATTGACAACGAAACAGGGAGCTTTAGCGTTTCTAGGGCATGGAACGTTTAATTTGAGAATGTTGGATCAGTTGCGAATGACATTATATGAGATGTACCCACTTCCGAGACCAGCACAGTTCGAGGCTTTAGCGGTTTGGGAGCTTGTAGCCAGACAGCAAAAAGAGATGAAGTTCCAGAGGACATAATAAGGAAGGTAGAAAAGTCCTTGGCAGAAGCAAGGTGGTATTGGGAACAGAAGAAGTGGAGAGTGACAACATAACAAGGTGCTAGATTGTTTCCTGCTATTGCAGAGGAAGGTGAGTCAGATGAAAAAGAAGATGATGACAAGAGTGAAAAGGGTTCAAGATTTAAGAAAAAGACTTATGTAGACGAAGAAGATTCAGATGTTGAGGATCTCATTACACAGATATTGAGGGATCGACCTCCGCCATATGCAGTGCATGAAAGGGGTCTAAGTACTAGTTCTGTTCTGACTGCTCTAGCACAAGTGTCAGGAACAGTGGGGCCAGTGCAGACAGCTAGTGGAGAGATACAAGGGGTAGTGCAGAGTACTCCTAATGCAGTGACTTCTTTGGAGGTCCAAGCGCAAATGCACCCACCATCGATGCAAAGGATTTATCCAGATGTACCAGTTCTTGAGACAACTTTGAACTTAGTGGTGCCATCGGAGCAAGTGGTTCAGAGGCCAATGCTAGTTCAGACTGAGCCGACTCCAATGTTGTTGCCTCAGGCACAGACACAGGGTTTGCCGAAGTTCACACCAATGATGGGACACAGTCAGATATGACACCAGTGATGAGTCAGAACATGGGAGTAATCCTTCCACAAAATGCAAGTGTCAGAGCAGCACCAGATGCAATATCACTGCCGATTACCATTGCTCCAGCAGTACCATTGTTTGCACAATAGAAAACGATTACAGGAGAACAGGGTGAAATGTCACAGAGCCTTGTGAGGAGGGGAGTGAGTGATCATGTGCTGGTGGTATCGTCTATGGGTCAGACCATTGATGGATCTAGACCATTAATCGATCTTAGTCCACTTGTTGCGCTTCCAGATGCAGTAAATGGCCCAAGTGCAAGTCAGAGCTTGAAGCTTTTGACACCGCAGACTCCAGTTGTAGCGGTGCACTCCACTCTATGCTACTGTACTCCATGCAGCTCTACACCACTCAACTATACTCCACACCACTCTACTCCCATCCACCCCATCCTGTTCCACTCTACTCTATGTCACTCTACTCTGCATCACTGTATGCTATTCCACTCTATACAGTACATTTCTACCCTATGCCACTGATTAGGCCTCTCTATTCTATGCCACTCTATGCCCCTCCATTACACTCCAGTCTATGCCACTTCACTCTATGTCACTCCACTCTACACCACTCCACTCTACGCAATGCCACTCTTCAGCACCCTCTGCCACTCCACTCCATGCCACTCTACTCTATGTCACTATACTTTGTGGTACTCTATGCCACTCTATGCCACTCTATGCCTCTTTGTTCTATGCCACACTACTCTATGCCACTCTAGTCCATGGCACTCTACTCCGTGCCACTCTACTATAGGCCACTCCACTCTCCGCCACTCAAGTCCACTCTACACTACTCTACCTTATGTCATTCCACTCTACCCTACTCCACGCTATTGCACACCACTCAACTCCATGCCCCTCTGCTCCATGCCACTCTATGCCGTTCTTCTCCACTCTGCGCTATGCCACTCTCTCCTATGCCACTCTACTCACTGTCACACCACTAACTTTTAGTCATGCTGATCAGAAGCCACGCTGCTTTACAACATGGCTAAAAGACATTTGCAAAGCCAATAGCTCTCACATAGGCGAGACCTACTGGCTTTCCCAATGCTTATTCATTTCTAAAGTTTTAGAACCTGTGGTTTTATACTTCAGACCAGAAAATGTGAGCTTGTTTAAAAAACTGTCTCAACTGACAACTGAAGCCCCAAATAAAGTATATACTTTTTTAAAGATAACCTATTTGTGATTTTGCCATTAACATTCTAGCCTGTAATCAAGCAGCCATCTCCAAAAATATAGTCAGCAAACTTGTGCCACTCATGCAAAGATGTGGTTTTTAAAAGTAATCTAAAAGTTGAAAATGCTAGCAGTAAATAACACAAGATTTTATCAAATATGAAAAGCACGATTTTTAACTTTTATTTAGCTGTAAAATGATGCTTCTATATAAGGCTACCATTCCACCACAAAAACTAGCTAGTAGGTTTTAAACTTCTCTTGAGAAAAAGGTTTTTGAGGGAGCATGATGGTAGCTATAAACTGGAGCCCTCCTGCAAATTGCATGTAGTGTCACAGATAGTTTTTTCTATAGAGCAGCGAGCAAAGAGACAGTTGTCCCCGGAGTTTTGGTCTGGTTGATCTTCACAGGTGGCGCAAACTGTACATCTTGCTTTGCTGATTGTTGTGGCCATTCTCTCTCGGGGTGAAAAACATGTTCAGTTGGAGCTTCATGCTGGCACAAGTGGTCGATTCCTGGCATAAAGAGGTAATTTTGCAGTTGCAAGTATTTAAAATTCCTAGATTTTCAACTTTTCTTGAAAAGGAGCAGCAGGCTTTGGCAGGTCCAGACAGAACCATTTGGTGCATAGCAGCTGGACAATACCATGGAGGCCTCTGTAACCTTGTGTCCATGTAGCTCACACAGGTGGTCAGCCAACTGACCTTTGGAATACCTCTGGATGGCATGAGAACAAGGCAAGCATGTTCAATCTTCATTCCTCAGACAGCAAGGCAGTCGTTCCAACAGTAGGACAGGCCTTCTGGCAGCAGTGCAGTTTTTCTTCGGAATCTTCCACAAGAACAGGAGTGTTCTGATGAGAGGTTCTGATGGTCACATTTTTATACCTGGTGCCAGCATTTGTTTTAGAGAATTCCATCACCTATCCCCAAAACTGGTTCTGGTCAGTTCTCCTTTTCCCCTGGTCCTGGCTCCATCCTGTCTGGGGTGATAACAGCAAGGGCAGACCTAGTGGCAGGTTTCTTTGGGTGCTGCACATAGAGTAATTTGACATGGAATCAGGGCAGGGAGCAGCTCCTTCCAAGCCATCATGTCAGGGAGACACTTTCTCCTCACGCCTAGACTTCCCTTGTTCAACTGTCTGGAAGCAATACACAACCCACAACATCAAAGCCGTGCACAGTCAAGTGAAACTAGCAGAAAGGCACAGTTAGTTGAGACAAGAAAATGCCATCCATCTAAAAGTGGCATTTTCAAAATTGCAACTTAAAATTTTAGTTTACCAATCAATTAAAATTTGTGTGAGTGAAAACAGCATACCTCTAAGTGTTCCCAATCTGAAGTTAGCACTCTGTTAGACATGACAGCCTTAGGGTGCTCATCCCCCAACTTTTGCCTCCCTTCCTCTACTTTTCTGACACTGTTTTTGCTGGTTTTAGGACTCTGTGCACTTTACCATTGCAAACCAGTGCTAAAATGCATATGCTCTCTCCCTTAAGTATGGTAACATTGATTCATCCCCAATTGGCATATTTGGTTTACTTATAAGTCCCTAGTAAGGTGCACCACATGTGCGCACGTCCTGTAAATTAAGGCCCGTATTTATACTTTTTGACGCTAAACTGCGCTAACGCAGTTTAGCGTCAAAAAAATTAGCGCCGGCTAACGCCATTCTGAAGCACCATGCGGGCGCCGTATTTATAGAATGGCGTTAGCCGGCGTTAGCCGACCGGCGCTGTCTGGTGTGCGTGAAAAAAAACCACGTACACCAGGCAGCGCCGGCGTAGGGGAAAATGGCGTATGGGCGTCTCAAAATGGGGCAAGTCAGGTGGAGTCAAAAAAATCGCCTCAACCCGATTTACGCCCATCCCCCATTAACATGACTCCTGTCTTAGCAAAGACAGGAGTCATGCCCCCTTGCCCAATGGCCATGCCCAGGGGACTTTTGTCCCCTGGGCATGGTCATTGGGCATAGTGGCATGTAGGGGGGCACAAATCAGGCCCCCCTATGCCACAAAAAAAAATAAAAAAAAATACTTACCTGAACTTACCTTAATGTCCCTGGGGTGGGTCCCTCCATCCTTGGGTGTCCTCCTGGGGTGGGCAAGGGTGGCAGGGGGTGTCCCTGGGGGCAGGGGAGGGCACCTCTGGGCTCATTCTGAGCCCACAGGTCCCTAAACGCCTGCCCTGACCCAGGCGTTAAATTCAGGTGCAAATGCGGGGTCTTTTGCCCCGCCCACTCCCAGGCGTCATTTTTGCCCGGGAGTATAAATACCACGCACATGCCTGGGAGTCATTTTTTTAGACGGGAACGCCTACCTTGCATATCATTAACGCAAGGAAGGTGTGCACGCCAAAAAATGACGCTAACTCCATGAACTTTGGCGCTAGAACGGAGTATAAATATGCCCCTAAATGCTACCAGTCGGCCTGCAGCACTGGATTGTGTCACCCACATAAATAGCCCCTTAACCCTTTCTCAGGCCTGCCATTGCAAGGCCTGTGTGTGTAGTTTCACTTCCACTTTGACATGGCACATAAAAATACTTGCCAAGCCTTAAACTTCCCTTTTCCTACATAGAGGTCATCCCTAAGGTAGGCTCTAGGTAACCCAGGTAACCCAGAGGGCAGGGTGCTACGTAGGTAAAAGGCAGGGCATGTACATGTGTGTTTTATATGTGCTGGTAGTAGAAAACTCCTACATTAATTTTCAACTACTACGAGGCCTGCTCCTTTCATGGGATAGCATTAGGGCTACCTTCATGTACTGTTTGAGTGGTAGATTCTGATCAGAGAGGGGTAATCAGGTCATATTTAGTATGACCAGAATGGTAATAGAAAATCCTGCTTAGTGGTGAGGTTGGATTTTATATTACTATTTTAGAAATGCCACTTTTAGAAAAGGAGCATTTCTCTGCACTTAAAATCCATCTGTGCCTTACAGCCTGTCTCCAATCAACCTCTGGGCTAGGCTAATTGACAGCTTCCTTGTTCATTTCACCCAGACAACCACAAACACAGGATACTCAGTCACACCTGCACTCATCTGCATACTGAATGGGCCTTCCTTGGCTGGAAGTGTGGAGGCCCTGACACTTACATTTCAAAGGCTAGTGGCCAACCTTCCCACAATGGACTGCCAGACACCCTACTGGGGCCCGGGCAGACAGGCCTGTACTGAAAGGGAGCTTGTGCACTTCAAAACCACTCTTTAAAGTCTCCCCCACTTCAAAGGTGTGTTTAGGTATATAAACTGGGTCCTAACCCCACCAACTCAGACACTTCTGGACCTGAATCTGCAACCTGTCAAGAGGAACTTCCTGGCTGCCCAAAGGACTCATCTGGACTGCTTAGCTGAGAGGGACTGCTGCCCGGCAGTTGCCCTGCTGCCTTGCTGCCCTCTGACTTTGCTGAGAAGTGCTCTCCAAGGGCTTGGATTGAGCTTGCCTCCTGTGTTCTGAAGTCTCAGAGCAAAAAGACTTCGGCCCATATTTATACTTTTTTACACAAACCAGCGCCAGTGCTGGTTTGCGTCAAAACATTTACCGCCATTCCAACGCACCAGGCGGGCGCCTTATTTATGGATTGACGTTAGCCAGTGCTGCGGCCTGGGTAGAGTAAAAACATATAAGACTCTAACCGGGCAACGCAGCCGTAGGGAAGAATGGGTTGTGCGTCAAAAAAGTGCAAGTCAGGTTAGTGTAAAAAATCATGGCTGTAACCGGACTTGCCATTTTCTGACGCATAACTGCCATTGAAATGACTCCTGTCTTAGGAATGACAGGAGTCCCCTAGGCATGGTCATTGGGCACAGTGGCATGTAGGGGGGCCCAAGTTAGGCCCCCCTATGCCACTAAAAAAAAAAAATACTTACCTCTACTTACCTGGGATGGGTCCCCCCATCAATGGGTGTCCCCCAGGGGTGGGCGAGGGTGGCAGGGGGTGTCCCTGGGGGCAGGGAAGGGCACCTGTGGACTGCTTCCATGGTCAGAGACCATGGAAATGTGCCCACAGGTCCCTTAATGCCTGCCCTCACCCAGCCGTTAAAAAACTGCACAAATTGGGCTTTACACCATTTTGTAAGGCCCGCCCCCTCCTGTGCGTCAAAATGGCGCAGGAGTATAAATAAGGCACACATGCCTTAAAATCATTTTTTGGACGGGAACGCCTACCTTGCATGCAATTAAGGCAAGGTGGTTTGACGCATCCAGAAAATGGGGCACACTTTTATGTGAATTTTGATGTCAGCGGGGTTGGGCGTCAAAGTATAAATATGGTGTTAGGTTTGCACCGAATTTGCATCAAACATTTTGACGCAAATTTGTCGCAGAGTATAAATATGCCCCTTGATCTCTTCAGGAAATTCCTTGTGTGCTGAAAATCGACGCACAGCCTGCCGGAAACAATGCACAGCCATTTTGCAACTGAGGAATCGCCTCACAGCTGAACCAGAATGATGTATCCTGACTTCCCGAGTGAAGAATTGATGCAGTGCCTGCCTTGATGCCGGAAATTTGACGCAGCGCCTACCGGACTGATGCACAGCCAAACCGAAACGATGCAGCCCGACATCCTGAATGAAGAATCGATGCAGAACCTGCTGTGTGATAGAAAATTTGTTGGATCGCCTAACGGATCGACGCAACACCTGTGACTTCCTCACACATGCCCAGGATTTCCCCACATCGTCCCTGGGCGTCAAAGAGATCCCCGCGTCGCAGTGAGGAACCAAGACTGCACACCGGAAATCGATGCAAAGCCCATTGCGGCGTGGAAAGAAACAATGCATCATCTGTGCTGTGTCAGAAAATCCGATGCACACCCTATTTTTCCAACACATCTCCTTCTCTGCTGTCTCCGTGCATGTTATTCTTGACGCAAACCAGGTACTTGGTGTAAACAAGAAACAACTGTAGATTTTTAAGATTTAAGACTCTTTCTAAACTTGCAAAAGTGATATCTCAACTTGTGCTTATTGAATCTTTATCGTTTTGACCTTAATTTAACCAGATAATTATCATAGGTTTTTCTAAACCTGTGTGGTGTATTTTTGGGGTGTTTTCATTTTCATTTATTGCACAAATGCCTTACATATTGCCTTCTAATTTAAGCCTGACTGCTCAGTGCCAAGCTAAAAGAGGGTGGGCACAGGATAGCTTGGATTGTGTGCGACTTACCCTGACTAGGATTGTGGTCCCTATTTGGACCAAGGTGTATACCTCTGCCAACTATAGACCCCATTTCAAACACACGCATTACATGGAAGAAGGTATCCATGTGTTATTCTATGGGAAAGATAGGCCTTTCAACAGTAAAAAAATGAATGCCGGAATTTTTCACTCTAAGGAAATGTAAAACTCAAACACACATGTCCTACTTGTTAAATAACATGCACACTGCCCGAGGGGTGGTTAGGACCTAGCATAGGCATGACTTTAATGTTTTAATAAGGATTTTGTCCTTGCAAGGATTTAATTTTGCCAGGTGGAAATGGGGGTTTAAAACTGCACTATGGGCTACAGTGGCAGGACTGAGGCACGTTTTAAAGAACTTCTTAAGTGGGAGGCACAATGAGTGCTGCAGCCCACTAGTAACATTTATTTTACAGGTCCTGGATACATATAGTACCACTTACTATTGACGTACAAGTAAATTAAATGAGCCAACTAGGTGTATGTCAATTGTACCATGTTTAAAGGAGAAAGCACAAGCATTTTAGCACTGGTTAGCAGGGGCAAAATGCACAGAGTCCTAATGCCACCAAAAACGACTTCAGCAAAGTAGGGGACTGAAGGTAAAACATTGGGGAAATACTGCACCAAGGATGTCAGGTCTAACACTAACTTTAGCCTAGATTCAGTACATTGTCTGTTAAGAATGTATGATTTTAAAATACAGCTGTGGCATCTGACTATTTGTGTTTGAGGCTGGGGCAACAGTGTCAGTGGATACAAAGGCTAGGGGTGGGGTACGATGTGCAGAGCTCAGGTACTGAGCCTGCAGAACGCCTGTTCAACAAAAGGGTTTTTGAGAGACCCTGAAACACATTAAGGCCCTCATTACAACTTTCCGCCTGCCAAGTTGTAACCGCCGCGCGTCCGCCAATGCGTCCGCACTTCTGCGGTGGCCATTTCAACATCCCGCTGGGCCGGTGGGTGGAAACTGAATTTCTGCCCGCCGGACCAGTGTGGATGTCGGCCGCAACACGGGAGCTGGCTCCAAATGGAGCCGGCGGTGTTGCGGCGGTGCGACGGGTGCAGTTGCACCCATCGCGCTTTTCACTGTCTGCTATGCAGACAGTGAAAAGCTCCATGGGGCCCCCAGGGGCCCCGCGACTCCCCTTTCCGCCAGCGTTTTCATGGCAGTTCCTACCACCATGAAAAGGCTGGCGGGAGGGGGACTTGTAATCCCCTGGGAAGCGCTGCAAGCAGCGCTGTCCTGGGGGATTACAACCGCCGGGACCAACGTGGCGGTAAGCCGCCGGTCCTGGCGGTTCAACCGCAGCGCTTCCGCCACGGTCGTAATACACATGAATGCACTGCCAGCCTGTTGGCGGTGCAATCCGGCGAAACAGCCCTGGCGGTCTATGACCACCAGGGTGTAATGAGGGCCTATGTCCGTGCTCCGATGTTCTATTAGTACATAAGCAAGGAACACTTGTTACTCATTTGGGAGAGCAGCTGTGGGGTTATTATGGCCAATCGAATGCCACAGCTAATGCTAATAGCAAACAAAGGAAAGGGAAATGTATAGTGACCTGGCCATTAAACATTTGTTTGTTGCACAACAATCTTAATGGACCGAGAATTGATCTCTAGTCAAACGCATTAGTAAATTGAAAATTGGCAAAAGTCAGAGTCAGACCAGAAAACAAGGGCTAATGTACAAAAAGGCTCAGAAGGAAATAGGACCCATGTCGTGTGTGATACCTTCAGCTTGTCTTAGCTTACTCAAAGCACAGTTACATTTCTGAGGTTTATAGTTTTGCTTTCAGGAGTTAGAGTACAGGACTGGCAATCATAGAAGGAGCCCTACCTCCCTAATAAAACGCATTCATTTACCACATCTAATGTTATTTCTGTGATCTAAAACATTTTTCAGAATTTACATATTTGTATTTTTTTTGGCTTATCCTGTGCCTCAGCTGTTAGAGCAAAACCAGATCACTGGCTCTCAAATTGTCTGACTTGCCCACCTCTTTTGTATCGTATTTTTATAAGTGATTGTATGCATAAAGGAGCCAACAGGTGCATGAACAGATGCTTCCAACCATGCATTCACTCTCTTATCCTTCACTGTTCTGCTTACCCCATTCTCATAACCAATCAGCCATCCACAATACCACACATACAAAGTCACCATTCAATGAAGAGGCACTTTCAATTACAACCCATCCCTACTGACTTTGTCAAAGCTTGTTTGCATTGCAGCTATAAATATCTATTGTGCTAGCCATGACCCTTTTGCATCTTGAATTGAAAGTCTATAATGACAGTATTCTCCTGCATTTTTTCTTGTGCGAAACTCCGTGAACCACATACTCAATGAATGACTGTAAACAACGTGTAAGACTGTGAAGGTAGTGCATAAAGGGACATATTTTAATGAAAATGAATGCCTCATTAATTGTCATCTTTTGTAGTGTACTTTGTGAGTGACTGAATGCATAAACGAGTGAACAGGTGGATGTTAACAGGTGAATAAAAAAGCTTTCAAGCATGCCTTCATTCACAAATCATTTACTGCTCTCATTGATTCCTTATTTCATTTACCTACTCGGCCCCCCACAATACCACACACACACACACAGAGTCACGAGTTAATGAAGAGGCGTAAGACAGCCCCATTGAACTTGTCAAAGTTTGTTAACATTGTAGGTAGTGCGTACTATGAATTGTTTCAATTAAAATAATGCACTACTGACTGATGTGTATTCCATCTATTAATTATTGACTTAAATGTATAGTTTTATCGGTAATAATATCTCTTAAACATATCCGAGTTGTATTGATCCTAGCCTTAAACCGCATATGTACCCGTGTCTGTAACCACAAATTAGATAATAATAGAAATAAAACATCCAACAAAATTGTAAATATCAGCATTTGTGTAACGTTGAAATATCCCATCAATGCCCGATAAGGTTTCTATTTTCTGAACTTCTTTAACTTTTAACTCATGAAATATATTGCCCCAATTGCAGAACTTTAATTGCTTTCCTTTGAGTCCTGATTACTTGCTTTAAATTCTTATAGTCTGAGGCAGCTCTGCCTCACCAGACACTAATCACCAAGTTGTTACTATAATGAAGTGCCCTTTTTCCCTCCAATTCTCCTATTTGTTAAAAAAACACATAACTTACAATGCTTAGTTGGCCTGCACCAATCAGAAAGGAAGAAGGAAAGTAAGTATTTAAAGTGAGGGATTAGGACTCAGTAATGCAATTACTTGTCAGTAATTAGAACATTACATCCTCTTCCGTCCCTCGCTTTAGCTCCTTGCAGTTTAAGATGTACAAAGCAAGACCAGGACAACTACGATTGCATGCTCAAAAAATGAATTTATTAATGAGACGTACAAATCTATAAAGATACACATTCTATTGCTTTAAAGAAAACAAAACTCTCGAACCAAAACTGTCCTCCAACTCAACCTCCTGAACAATTCTGTAGTGATTAACAAAAGTAGAGAGAGATGCGCATGTGGCAGCCCTACGAATCTCAGGTGTTCAGCCATCCTAGTTGACATCCCTCTGGTGGACCTACCATGGACTTGTACAGGCATAGATTGACCAACTGCCCTTTAGGGCAAAGCAATGGGGGATCTTATGCAGCAATTTAACTAAAGTATTGCCAGCTTATAACCTCTCTTTGATGGACCAAAATTCACAGAAGTGGACTTGGAAATCCTAAAGGGAGTCACCATCCTAAGCTAAATTAGGACAGCTTCACTTATATTCAGCTTATGGTGTCCTATTTCCTCTTCAGTTTAAGAAGAAAAAACATAGTAAAGGCAAAACACCTCCTGCTCCTGTTTACTGAGCAATTATTCTTAGGAGCCACAGAGGGATGTGGCTTCAGGAGCACCCTGAGATCAAAAATATGACAACAAGGATACCTTCATGAAAAGTAACCTAGGTGTCATAACCCGCTTGTACACGTGAAAGTGACTAAAAAGAACATTTTCATGATTAAGTTCTTAATGTGGGGCTTTGTGGAGGTCTTGCAAAGCATACAAAACCAATAAAAGGCATCAACAAGGAAACTGGCAAGGACACATCAGAAAGAAATGGCTTAATACCTTAAAAAGACAAATCACCTCACCATCACTGTCAAGCAGATTGTCACAGAAACATGTAAATGCTTCTATTGCTGCCCATGATTCTCAAAGCCAATTTGGTCCCACCATGCCTAAAAGTCATCACCTGAACCAAATCACTTGTAGTGGGATCCAGGTCCCTCAAGCCACACAACTCACTAAATGTTCCCTAATGCCTAGTGTACGCATCATTCTCTCAAATGCCTTCAAAGTTATTGTGACTGTTAGGACCTGTTCTACTTCTATTGTCAAACTCTCAATCTCCACACTGCTAGTCTGAGCCTCTTCAGAGCTTCCTGCTGTAGGCTTGGGCACAAAAAAGGGGAGGGGCTGGTAAGGCATATTCATCCCTCTGATTCCCTCATGGATGTCAGAAGAGGAAACCAGCTCAAGCGGGGCTGTGATGGTGCTATTAAGATCTGCGAGACCTGCTTCCTCTTATCCCTGAGAAGAAACTTGGGGATTAGGGCAAATAGAAGAACTGCATACAAGACACCCTGAGACCAATTGCATAACAGGACATACAATGTCCATGGCTGTTGTTCCTTCGTCCTGGAAGAAAACCTGTCCTCAAGCAAGTTTGTCCTGGAAGCACACATATCCATCACTGGAGAACCCCATCACTGGACAATCTCAGAAAAACTGAAGGGTGAAGACAAAAGCTCATCGAAGACAGAATCCTTCTTTTGAAATGCTCTGTAATGGTATTCACTACCCCTGAATGTGAATTTTGAAGACTGAAGCAATCATCTTCTCTACCCAACAGAAGATCGAGTCTGACATATTTGCATATTTGCCAACAAGGCAGATCTGGTTATCCACACATGTTGATGAATGTCATGTTATGTTATGTTACGTTATGTTATGTTATGTTATGTTATGAGATAACACATTATTCATCATTCACAGGAATCAAACTCTTAACCTAGGTTGACTGACCTTTTGACCCAGAAAGAATGTGGTGAAACATACCCAATTTTACACTAACACCATCCAAACAATTCAAACATCAATGTATCTCCAATCAATGAAAAGTATCAAAGCTTTTTTTTAACCACAAAGCTAATGTCATGAAAATGGTGTGCAAAATGAAACTGAAGATTTATTTTCATTTCTGCTTCAATTAAATTGTGTCACTGCAGTACTGTGCACTGTAGTACTTCGTCAATTGGTTTATTATCAGATGGTGCTGAATCATGGTGCTAATCTTGGGTTTTAATCCTTGCACAAATCTAAACACAAAATTCCTCATATCTTTTGACTCAATAGTTTCAGAACCACTGTGCTGTTTGAACACTTGCAACAATGTCTCACAATAGACATGCATCAACTCTTTTGTTTTCTGTGCTGTCCTGTCAATCTTTTGCCAATCAACCTCTTTCGGGAAAACTTTGCTCTTCAGGAATTCTAACACTTTTTAGTTCCCCTTCATCGCCTCTTCAGATGGCACACCTGTTACTGGATCTCTAATCGGTTGAAGATTTGGCCAATCAACACTTCGCTTGCACTCAACCCACAAATCAACTGGAACCACAATGTCAAACAATGTTTTCAAATCATCCCTCAGGCACTTAGAAAGCTTTGCAAATATGTCTGTACCACTCTACTGGCTTCTCTCTCAGTCTAGGGTAATCAATGGTGAATGACAATATTTACTTCAGTTCTACTGGACACGTATATAACTTTCACCTGTATTTTCCATCATTAGTATCATCCTTACATTATCATCAAATTGATTTGCTCAAGCCGGAGAAAAATTCTGTTTTGCTTTCTTCTGATCTCTTTTCTTTGCCCATCTGCCTTCCAATTTATCTAATTCACACCATGTTTGAATAAATGTAATTAACTCCTTTATATGCATTCTCATTCCAATTATCACATGTTTGCTATGTCTTTGGTACTGAACTCTAATCTGCAAATTCTTCCTAAGAGTTTGGATTTCCCTAAATCTACTTCATATTTCTTGTCCAATTCTGCTTACTTGGCATAATCCAGTTCTGCACACTGTGTAACATCCTTTTCCATGAATCACAATTCGTCTTCTGAGTATTCTTCCATTCGCTCCATCTCAAGAGGTCCCATAATCTGAACACATTCACTGTTCTGGCCTTTTCTGGTGACTCTTCTGTTCTAACATTGCCATTTATTACACCTGTTGCTCCCTTTGGGCTCATATTGACTAACCACTCGGTTAACTGCTCGGCTGAAAAAACTTGCAAACTATTATTATCTCCCTGTGCCATATTTTGTGGGGTACTGCAATGTACTTTCAAAAGCTGACCTGGTGTGGGCATGTAAGGAATTGAAGTTCCCTGAGGATAACTCACATCAAAAACTGGTCCTGCTTGATTTAAAATCTGGTTAGGTTCTGCAATGCGTGCAGGGTTCAAAATTGGGACACAAGAAGCTAACCTCTCCATCTCCTAATTGTTTGAATATACTGATCCCTTTATACCAATTGGTGACATCCCTGCAGATACTGGGGTTTCATGAACTGCTGAAACATTAATTGACTAGACATTACTTCCAGGGCTGCCTGAAGCATACAATGGAACGTGACATAAATTTACTGGAACTATTAATGCATCAGGTCTTATCAAATGTTTCTGATTCTGGGGAATCGTCATTTTAGCACTTTGACCTGTTAAAACAGTACTGAAAGTGTATCCTGCTTGACTCTGGCCAACATTTGGCATTGTCTGCACTGGTGCATACATAGGCATAGTCTGATTCTGAATAAAATCCAGCACAGGTGGAGTCACATTAGGTGTACACACCATCTGATTCACATAAGGAATTGGCACTACCTGATTCATAACTGGGCCTGCAATATTTCAAACTACACACACACCCCACCTGTCCAACACAGACCCTCCTCTCACCCCCCCAACCTACTAACCACCTGGGCCCCAACCACCAATGAAGAAACGGAAAAATCAATGAATTCCATCCACTTTGGATCCCTCTCCGACCCCTGCCCCCATCGCATTTACAACAAAGCCAGCCTAACCATCGCCCCCAAGCTTCGAGCCATAATCAACAGCTCATTCGACACCGCCACCTTCCCAGACCCCTGGAAACATGAAGAAGTCATCGGACTCCTAAAAAAGCCCAAAGCTGACCAGGACGACCTCTCCAACTACCGCCCCATCTCTCTCCTCCCCTTCCCCGCCAAGGTCGCTGAGAAACTAGAGAACACCCGCCTATCCCACTTCCTTGAGGAAAACAACACACTCGACCCCTCCCAGTCTGGGTTCCGCAAGAACCACAGCATGGAAACCGCCCTCATTGCATGTACTGACGACATCAGAACCAGAGTCGACAAGGGCGAAACCGCCGCACTCATCCTCCTGGACCTCTCTGCGACCTTTGACACTGTCTGCCACCATACACTCGGCACACGCTTCCACAACACAGGGGTTCAACAGAAAGACCTAGACTGGCTCACCTCCTTCCTCACCGATAGAACCCAAAAAGTCTGCCTCCCTCCCTTCCACTCCACTGCCACCAAAATCATCTGCGGAGTCCCCCAAGGATCCTCCCTCAGCCCCACCCTTTTCAACATTTACATGACCCCGCTCACCAACACCCTCCAACCACATGGGATCACCATCTTCTCCTAAGCAGATGACACCCAACTCATCATCTCCCTCACCCGCAACCTTACTACCGTCAAAACCAACCTCCACGCTGCACTCCTTGACACCGCCACTTGGATGACAGCAAACCACCTCAAGCTCAACTCCAACAGAACTGAAATAATTTTCGGCCCTAACAAAACCATATGGGATGACACCTGGTGGCCCAATGCCCTAGGCCCCGCACCCACCCCCGCAAACCACGCACGCAACCTTGGCATCATCCTGGACCCCTCCCTCTCCATCAAATCAACGCTGTCACCTCCTCCTTTTTCAACACACTCCGCACGCTGAAAAAAACCTTCAAATGGATTCCCATAGAGACCAGAAAGACCATCACCCATGCACTTATCAGCAGCAGGCTAGACTACGGAAACGCCCTCTACGCCGACACCACACTCAAACGCAAACTCCAGAGAATCCACAACACAGCCACTCGCCTCATACTGGACCTCCCTTGCCATGAACACATCTCATCACACCTCAAATCCCTTCACTGGCTCCCCATCGACAAGAGGATCACCTTCAAAATCCTCTTCCACTTGCACAAATCCCTCCACAACACCGGCCCAACCTACCTCAACAAAAGAGTGAACTTCCACACTCCCAACTGCCACCTCCGATCTGCCGACCACGCACTTGCCACAGTCCCCCGTATCCAAAACGCCACAACAGGAGGCAGATCCTTCTCCTACCTCCCCCCTTCTGGAACTCACTCCCCACCAACCTTCGCAAGACCCAAGACCTCCTGCTTTTCAGAAAGAACCTCAAGATATGGCTGTTCGAACAGTGACCCTCCCCCCAGCGCCTTGAGCCCCTCACGGGTGAGTAGCGCGCTCTATAAATTTATTTGATTGATTGATTGATTGATACTGTGCTGTATTGACAGTCAGAACTGGTAAATAAACCACAGAGACTTGTTTCACTGAATTTGCAGGTGTACTTGGAACTAACTGAGTCGGGCTCTGTGTGACTGGAGGAGATGGCATAATCAGTTCTACATTATGCACTGCTTCCTCATCTGAATGATATGGTGGGGGATGATCCATTGAAAGCTGATTCATGAACTCCTCTTCTGAGTCACTTTCATATGTGGCTGTATTTTTACCCTCATCTGCTATCTGTTGTGCTTTAACTGTCTGGTGCTAGAAACATTCTCACTCCATCTAATATCTCAGTCCTCCATGTTTTTTGTTCATCATCCCACCTAGCTTCTGCTAATGTCTTAACTAATTTCTTCATTATATTCTCAAATTTTGCAATTTCTTTCTGTCTTGCAACAATCTCCCAAAAAGCAAGGGCTTAAAATTGTGGGGGTCTTGGAGGTGGCTTTAATTCGCACATTACTCTTCTCAATTTTTCTAAAAATTCTCAACTAAAAGGTTCCGTAAGAAGGAAAAGCTATTGAACCTTCTTTCTCAGTTATCTTGTACCATTTTTTAACCCAATTGCATGCTGAAACTCCTTTAGCCTCTGATACTTCGGAAGCTAGTGTTCCTTCAGGTGCTACCTGTTCACCCTCTCTAACTTAATAAACACATCTCTTCTCAGCACACTTCTTATAACTTTGAAAAATGTCATTTTCACACAATTTAAATTATCAACAGCAATTTTCAATGAAACCAGGAAGTAAATTCAATCCAACAATCCTTTTCGCATTCCGTTCTCAATCAATAGCAACACTGTACTGTCCACCAATACAAACCCAGCTTTCTTACTAACCGACCTATCCCAACGCGGTACAAATCATGTCACAATCACTTCACTCTGTAGCTGCAGCAGCTTCACAATTGTCCCTCACACAATCGCTCACACATACACTAAATGCAAAATATTGTGATCAAAAACCAAAAACCTGTCTGCACACTATGGGAGGGCTCAAACGCTTTAAAACCTGTACAGCTTACACATCCAACTGTGGCTTTCTCAATTACACAACAAGTAAAACTTGGCCAGCAATTCTCACCCTGGTTGATAAGGATCCTCCCTAGGCCTTCAAGATTTTCCCAGTACCTCCAGCAACTCACAAGCACTCAGGGAAAACTAATGGCACTGTCAATGTTACTGCATGACACATACCTCTCTGCAGACAATAAATTAACCAAGGGCCAGATGTATCAAATTACTGTTTTTCATTTCCTAAGTAACAAAGTTAAAAAGAAAAATGCAAAATGTATTTAGGAAAATAGCGATTCCCTAATAGCGATTTCCACAGAGCTGCAATCGCTATTAGGGAATCACTATTAAGAAATGCAACTCCATTTGTTCCTAACAGCCTTCAGGCCCATAGGTGCGAATGTTTTTGCATTTCCTAATTTGCAATTCCTCATTAGGGAATCGCAAATTAGGAAATGCAAAACCACGGGTGTCGAGGGCCTAAGGCCCCTTGGATGCACCCCAAAATTAAATTGTGCACATGTGAAGTGCACACATGCCCTAGGGGCAAGTGTGCTCTATGTAGCACTCTTAAAAATGCACATGATTGCCAGGAACTTGGAGTTGATGGTAATAGCATTTCCTAAATGCCCAGTTTGCATTCTTCTACACTCAACTGACCCGTCAACAACAACAACCACAGACAAATTTTTAGAACAAAGTGCTACAATCACTTTGAGCACAATAACTATGCATAACACTTCACAATATCACACTTCATCGCAATCATCAAGCAAATTCATCACACGTGTAAATCTATACTTATACTTACACAACACGACACTTGTAGACACTGCACTGGAATTTCATAATTCTCCCAAACCAACCATAAAATGAACAATAAGGTGGGCAAATTTTGGACTGGGCAATAACATGCCTAATACTGAAAATAATATGGTTATCCCTTTTATATGATGTAAACCACTTTAGTCAAAACTGTGAGTCTTAATTTCCTAACATTAACCTAAAATGTTGTTCTCCCTCTTATGGGACAGAACCGTCACTCTGCTACCAAACTGATAACATGTTTTTCATCATTCACAGGAAACAAATGCATCACCAAGTTCAACAGACCTTTTGACCCAGAAAGAGGTTGGTGAACCATACACAATGTTACACTAACACCACTCAAACAATTTAGACAGCATGATCAATGTAGCTACAGAAAGAGACTTCAATCAATGAAAAGTTTCAAAGCTTTATTTTACAACCACAAAGCTAATGTCATGAAAACTGTGTGCAAAATCAAATTGTAAATATAAATCAACACCACTGGTTGCCCAAAGCGGTGGAACAAAATGAATCTAATTAGCATGAACACATTTAAGCATTCAAGAAGAATAATAGATATAATTATGGAACTAATTTGTATCACAGAAACATTTCTCAAATCAACATTAGTGAAGCTCAATTAAGCAGAAGTTGCAAATTTGGGTTGGCATAGGATGTCCCTACAGTAGCCAAATTAAGACAAGCATATGTGGGGATGGGCTAAAACATGTGGACAAAATACAAAAGAAGGCAAAAATAATTTGCAAGAAAATATACCTAGGGTTATAGATTACCTACTTGAAAAAATAAAAAGAGTGCATGTCAGCATGTTAGCCTCTAAGCTAGAAAAAAGGAAAACATGCCAAGGAAAATGGCAAACAGCAGTGAGATATACTTTTTCTAAGGTCAGCATTTGAGGATTGTTCATCAGCAAAGCATCAGATCAGCAGCATAGTCCACTAGGAGCACCATCAGGGAAGTGCAGAACACTAGCTGCACAGAGAACAGCGGGGTCAAGGGCCAAGGAAAAAAGAGCAATTGTCCCTGAAACTTACAAAGTCAAATCCGTAAATCAAAAGGAATAAGACTTTCTGATTTGCCATTTCAGCGGTCCCACATCACCTAAAAGAGGCATCATCTAATCAAATATCAATCAAATGTCAGGTTGCAACAATTTGGTATTTTCTCAGGTTTGGTCTGTACTCATCTCCTCTTTTGGTGTGAATCCAAGCAGTTCAGTAACAATGTATTTTTAATGGAGACAATCTAGTTTCTTCCCAAGGTGTACAATGGACTCGTCTCAAAACCATGTAATCTGCGTTAGTTGAAACAATTTATTTCATTTTATGTCCACAGGCGTACATGTTCCCCAACCAAGGTCATTTAACTACAAGTCTCTGTATAATTAAACAGAAGAGTCTCTTACTACTTACAAAGCATATTATGAGAACAGAACCTAGAGAAAAATGTCATGTTAAAGAGAACAATGATTCATCACTTTTACATGACTGCAAATATGAGTTCTGCTAACATAAGAAATATGGGTGGTCATTACAGGCGGACTGTGTTAAAGCGGCGGTAAGACCTTCAACAGGCCGGTGGTAAAAAAAATTGAATTACGACCGTGGCGGAAACCGCCAACAAAGACAGCCACTTTAACACTCCGACTGCCACGGCGGTACAGACAAACAGGTTGGCGGTCACCACCAACAGACAGGCGGAAGACAATGTACCGCCCACAGTATCACAACCTACCAATCCGCCACCTTTTCTAGGGAGGATTCACCGCGGACAAAAACACGGCGAAAACAGGACTTCGAAGGGAAAACGCTCACCTCTACACATCCCACGAGGAACTCGGATGCCATGGAACATGAGCTGCACATTTTTTCAGCCCTCATCTTCTTGCTCCTCTACCAGGAGCACGAATGCCGGGCGCGAAGACAACGGTGAGTAGTGCACCTACGACACATGGGAGGGGGGAGGCAAAAAACAGGGAGACACACACGCAACACCCCCACCCCCACCCTCACCCACTACAACACACACACTAATACAGCATGATACATTATAGTTACACCCCCAACCCCCCCGGAAGAATGCAAAGACAAAAGGAAATGAGTGTAACCATTGTAATATATTAAAATCAAGTATGCAAAAATATATATATATACACCATAAACAAAATATACACAAAGCTTAGTAGTCCAGGTAGTGCTCTAATGAAGTCCGTGGAACACTGGGCCCACATGGTATGGGTGAGGCCCACACAAGATCGCCGACCATGACGGAGAGAACACTGCAGGGGCATCAGAGAGCAAAAAAACAGGCACCTCAGAGGGATGGAAAGGGGCGGCACCTCAGCCGGTTGAGTGCACAACGCCAAATCCACGAGGGGGCCACATGCCCACTGTTCAATCCTGGGGAGTGCAAAGCCACAGTCTCTCAAGTCTATACACTGGGTGGTTTGCCCATTGTTCAATCCTGGGGAGTGCAAAGCCCCAGACTCTCAAGTCTATACAGTGGGTGGTTTGCCCACTGTTCAATCCTGGGGAGTGCAAAGCCACAGTCTCTCAAGTCTCTACAGTGGGTGGTTTGCCCACTGTTCCATCCTGGGGAGTGCAAAGCCACAGACTCTCAAGACTATACAGTGGGTGGGTTGCCCACTGTTCCATCCTGGGGAGTGCAAAGCCACAGTCTCTCAAGTCTCTACAGTGGGAGGGTTACCCACTGCTGCATCCTGGGAAGCGCAAAGCCACAGTCCCTCAAGTGGATGTGATACTCCACTGGTTCTGGAGGGGGCCTGGTGCCCAGAGTGCTTCATCCTGCTAAGGACAGCGGTAGTGGATGTGATACTCCAATGGTTCTGGAGGGGGTCTGGTGCCCAGAGTGCTTCATCCTGCTAAGGACAGAGGTAGTGGATGTGATACTCCACTGGTTCTGGAGGGGGCCTGGTGCCCAGAGTGCATCATCCAGCTAAGGACAGAGGTAGTGGATGTGATACTCCACTGGTTCTGGAGGGGGCCTGGTGCCAAGAGTGCTTCATCCTGCTCATGACTGACTCAGTAGCATCAGTGCCCTTGGTGTTCATGGCCCAGCAGTGCTTGTGGCGGCAGTGCTCTGTTCAGTGGTGCTTGAGGCGGTGGGCTCCTTTGCAGTGGTGCTTGAGGCAGCGGTGCCCTGTTCAGTGGTGCTAGAGGTGGTGGTGCCTTGTTCAGCGGTGCTTGAGATGGCGGTGCCCTGTTCAGCGGTGCTTGAGGCGGCGGACTCATTTGCAGCGACTCAGCTGCTGGCGGTCCTCTCTGTCCCAGCGGGGCTTGTGCTGGTGGTCCTCTCTGTCCCAGCGGGGCTTGTGCTGGCGGTACTCTCTGTCCCAGCGGGGCTTGTGCTGGCGGTCCTCTCTGTCCCAGCGGGGCTTGTGCTGGCGGTCCTCTGTGGCCCAGCGGGGCTTGTGCTGGTGGTCCTCTCTGTTCCAGCGGGGCTTGTGCTGGCGGTCCTCTCTAGCCCAGTGGGGCTTGTTCTGGCGGTCCTCTCTGGCCCAGCGGGGATGATGGCAGTGGCCTCCTGGGCAACGGGGATGATGGCGGCGGTCTCCTGGGCAGCGGGGATGATGGCAGTGGCCTCCGTGCCAGCGGGGATGATGGCGATCTCCTCCGCCGTGCTGCTCTTCTCAGACTTGCCGGGTTTCTTTTGGCCCTTTCCCACCTTTGAAGGTGTCGCAGCTGACACCACACTCCCATCGGGACCCCTGGGAGCGGCTTTGGTGGCTGGAGTCTTCCCCCTCTCCCGCCGGGCACTGGCCTACTTCTGATGCTTGACAGGTGGGGGACTGTCCGTGCTGTGGCTCTGTGCCACACTGGCTGCCCTGGTGGCCGGTTCCCTCCAGATTCCGGTGACTACAGGCACCACTGGTCCCGGAGATGTTGTGGCTGAGGTGATAAGTCGGGACCTGGAGAGTCAGGACCTAGGAGACGGACGGGGTGGGGGAGGTGTGGGAAAGAGGTCAAGGTTGGACAGGAAACGTTTTTGGGAGACACTGGGACGGGTAGCTGGAGGGGGTTTGGGAGTGGAGGAAGAGGTTGTGGTTGTAGGAGGTGTTCGTTTGGTGACTTTGGGTGAAGGTGCATGCGCTGGAGGCTGTCATGAGGTGGATGGCTGTTGAGTGGGTGTGTGCCTGCGTTTGTGTATCTTGGGAGGTGGCGTCACAGACACACTGGGAGAGGACACTGGGGACGTGTGGATGGTAGTGGGGGTGGTGACTGCACGTGAGCGGGGTGTGGTGGTGTGTGTGCTGGTGATGGCAGTAGTGGCTGTAGATGTAGTGCATACAGGTGTAAGTGTAGACGAGACTGGGAGGGAGGAGGGAGACGAGGAGGAGGGGGACACAGTGGAGGCAGTGGATGTTGGTGTGTCAGCATGTGTGTGATACTTGCGTGAGTGCCTGTGGGATGTGTGGTGCTTATGTCTGCCTGAGCTTCCCTTTGTGTGTTGAGGTGTGTGCATGCTGGTCTGAAGGTGTGCTTGGAATAGCTGGGGTACAGGGGATTGGGTCTGGGTGGAGGAAGTTGGAGGGGGGAGGCTAGAGACGGGGACAATGGCTGCCATCATTGCTGAGGCCAGAGTCTGAAAAGCTCGCTGAAGGGCCGCCTGACCAGAATGAATGCCCTCCAGGAATGCATTTGTTTGTTGCAACTGCCTTTCTACACCCTGGATGGCATTCAACATGGTAGACTGCCCAACAGCGAGGGACCTGAGGAGGTCAATGGCCTCCTCACTGAGGGCAGCAGGGGTGACTGGGGCAGGGCCTGAGGTGCCTGGGGCGAAGGTGATGCCCACCCTCTTGGGTGAGCAGGCACGTGGCAAAGGCTGAGGGGCTGCTGGGAGGGCGGTGCTGGGAGGGGGATGGCGGCTGTACCTGTGGGTGCGGGGGCACAGATGTTGCTGCCACCACAAGGGAGCTCCCATCAGAGGACGAGTCCATTCCGCTGGTGTCAGCTCCTGTCCCCGCTGTGGAGCTCCCCTCGTCCTCCGTCCCACTGGTGAACTCCGAGTCTGTAGTTTCGCCCTCCAGGGCCATGTGGGATGCAGCTCCCGCCTGCTCCGGTGCCACTGCTCCTCCGCCTGATGATGCTAATGCACGCAAGAACAGGGAGACCACGAAAGGGGGGGGGACAGAAGAAAGACATGTTGAGTGCATGCATTACGGCTACCGTTGGCAGACACGACAGACACAGAAGCCCCCTGCACTACGCTGTGCTCTTGGGCTTCACTGTGCAATCCCTGGGTCATGGCCTACTAGGCTATGGATGACATCTGCACACATGGATGACACAGTGGCATGACTAGGTGTACTTGGCACACTAGGTGGGGTGGGGTGCCACATGGCCTGCCTTATGGAGGGACCTTGCCTACTAAACTCGCCCTGGCCTAGGGAAACCCACAGCCCACCTCCCCCACCCAGACAACTCCACTGCGCGCTATCTCAGAAGGATGAGAGTGTACTCTCCCCCATGTGGCTGCTGTGATGCCCCTCAAGCGCCCATCCAACTCCAGGTATGCCACCGCCAGGATCCTGAACATCAGGGGGGCCATGGTGCGACGGGCACCCCTCCCAAGTTGGGAGGCCATCCCCAGCTGAGCCTCCGCCATCTTCTTGCTCGAGCGGGGAATGTCCTTCCGGCAGTGGGTGCTCCGTCTGTGGTGGACCCCCAGGGTCCAGACGTCCTTGGCGATGGTACTCCAAATTTCTTTTTTCTGGTGGGCGCTGACCTACATGATTTGTACAGGGGGAAAAGAAACTTATTACCAACTGCACCGTCACAGTCATTGGCCCCCATCCCTACCCTTGGCATGTGGCACATGCACTCACCGTTGTTTCATACACAGCACACTCTCCCCCCTTCCTTCTGACATCCACCCCTCTCCATACAGGCATGGCCCATACAGCATGCTCCCAGTGTACTTACCTGTTTGTCTGGAGGACTGTAGAGTAGCGTGTACTGGGGGAGGACCCCATCCACGAGTTTCTCCAATTCCTCCGATGTGAAGGCAGGGGCCCTTTCCCCAGACACTCGAGCCATTATCTCTTCCAGACCGAGGTCACAGCAGCACTTGCAGTGTAGGTCCATTCCTGTCGAAGATCAGGCATCGAGTGATTGAACAGATAGAAAATGGCGGTCACGTCCGCGGTGGTGCGTACCGTCACCGCCGGTGTACATCGTCATTGGCTCCTGGGACCCATAGGCACCAATGTTAACCAATGCAGCATTGCGACGCGGTCTTTGACCGCTTACTAAAATGGTGTACAACGCCAGCGCAGTTACCTCACATCCCATTGTCCCACTTTAGAGCTCAGGCAGCCGCCATTTCAGGGGCCCACATGGCTTTATTTGTAACTGCGTCACACATACCTAGGCCTAGACTCTACACACATACAGGCCACTTTTCGGATTATGAATCATGTTCTGTGTAAGCTGTGGGTACGTACCTCTGAGTTGGTTGACTCTGTGCTCGCTGTTGTCCTTCATAGGCACCTACCGCTGGGACATGTGAGGAGATGGCGGCATCCTCCGGTGTACAGACTGCTGGTGGACCTATCGACAATGGAGGAAAGACATGTGATCATCATATACAGGCTTGACCGTGCCACAGACCTGATGTCAGCTATTCACCATCCCACAGGAATTCCCCCTCAAGTGCAGGTGCTGTCAGTGCTCCATTTCCTTGCAAGTGGGTAATTTCAAACAACTGTGGCCATAGCATCAGGGATGTCCCAGCCTATGTTTTCCAACGTGTTGTCCAAAGTGTTGTCTGCCCTGCTGAAATACATGCAGAGCTACATTGTTTTCCCTCAGGTGGAGGATTTGCCTACAGTGAAAGGTGATTTCTATGCCCTGGGACATATCCCCAACATCATAGGTGCCATTGATGGGACACATGTGGCTTTGGTCCCCCCCCCGCAGGAGTGAACAGGTGTACAGAAACCGGAAGAGTTATCATTCCATGAAGGTGCAGATGGTATGTTTGGCCGACCAGTACATCTCCCATGTTAATGCCAAGTTCCCTGGCTCAGTGCATGACGCCTACATACTGCGGAATAGCAGCATCCCTTATGTGATGGGTCAACTCCAGAGGAACCGTGTGTCGCTATTAGGTGAGCACCTGGAAGCAAGTCAGTGGGAATGGTTGTCTGGGTCTGGGGATATCCCTACAGGTTAGTGTGTGTCTAACAGTTGTCCCTCGCCATTTGCAGATGACTCTGGTTACCCCAACCTGTCATGGCTACTGACCCCAGTGAGGAATCCCAGGACAAGGGCAGAGGAACGCTACAATGAGGCCCATGGGCGAACACGGCAGATAATCGAGCTTTCCTGAAGGCCAGGTTCCAGTACCTCCATATGACAGGTGGATCCCTATTCTACTCACAAAAGAAAGTGTGCCAGACCATCGTGGCCTGCTGTATGCTTCACAATTTAGCTTTGCGACGACAGGTGCCTTTTCTGCAGTAGGATGGTCCAGATGGCAGTGTATGGTCACTGAGTTGTCACTTTTCCTTACGATTTCACAGATGTGGGTCCCACTGTGTAACACCTGCTTTGATTCCTCATGGACTAGAGCTGTGTGACATAGGTATGCTGACATTACAAATGTAAGAACTTTTTACCACAGTAATTAATACACTAATTCAAAATCACAGACTGACTCCAGATTGTTTTGTGCTTCAAGGGTGTTTATTTAAGTGCTCAATATTGGAGGGGGATGCAAAATGGGGAGGGGTGATGGTGGAGGTATGTCCATGGCAGAGTCCAGTCTATTGGTCTCACAGGTACATTGCCCAAATGGGCATAGGAAGTGGAGCTGGGGCAGTTTGATGATGAACAGGGTGACAAAGTGGGACAAAAAGATGACATTCAGGGTGGTCTCATTTCTTGGCGGGGGTCTTGGCATCGTTCTCTGTCTTTGTCCTGGATCTCAGGGACCGTTTGCGGGGTGGTTCTCCCTCTGCAGGGGGTGGGGTGCTAGTGTGGTGGTCCTGTGGCAGTGCCTCCTGTCCACTAGCGCCGGCGGAGGTGGTGGGCAGTTCATCATCCAGGCTAGTGTCAGGGGCCCCTTGTTGTGCCAGTGTCCCTCCTGGTGTTGAGTACTTCCTTCAGCACCCCTACGATGGTGCCCAGGGTGGAATTGATAGCTCTGAGTTCCTCCCTGAAGCCCAAATACTGTTCCTCCTGCAGGCACTGGGTCTCCTGAAACTTGGCCAGTACTGTTGCCATCGTCTCCTGGGAGTGGTGGTAGGCTCCAATGATGTTGGAGAGGGCTTTCTGGAGAGTGGGTTCCCTTGGCCTGTCCTCCCCCTGTCGCACAGCAGCCCTCCCAGTTCCCCTGTGTTCCTGGGCCTCCGTCCCCTGGACCGTGTGCCCACTACCACTGCCCCCAGGTCCCTGTTGTTGTTGGGGTGGTGGGTTAGCCTGGGTTCCCTGTAGTGGTGGATACACTGCTGATTGACGTGTCCTGGGGACAGAGGTATGGGCCCGCTGGGTGGGTGCTGTGCTGGTGTTTCCAGAGGGGGCAAGCTCTGTAGTGGCCTGTGACTGTGTGATGGGAACCGACTGTCTCGAGGTCCCCAATGGGCTGGGCTGGTCATCTAAATCCAGTTGGACAGAGCTGCTGTCATCACTGTGGGCCTCTTCTGTTGGTGGTGTGGACATGTCTGGACCCTCTTGTGAGGTGACGTTGGGGTGCAAAAGCATGATTATTGCATCTGTGTGTGCCATGGTGTGCAATGGGTGGTTGGCCGTGTACCCCAGTGCTTTCATTCCTGTGTGGGACCTTGTATGAGGATGGTTTAGGGGGCTGTATGGGTTTGTGCAGTGGGCATGCTTTGGTGTTGGTTGTCCATGCTTTGTTGTTGCATGCAGGGCTTGGTGTTGGGATGTGTGGTTTGTGATATTGGGACATTTGTGAGGAGTTGGAGTGATGGGGGTGAGGGTGGGGGTATGTGATGGCATGCAGGTTTGGTGGGGGATGAAATAGTGAGAGATTTGACTTACCAGAGTCCATTCCTCCTGCTACTCCTGTGAGGCCCTCAGGATGCAGAATCGCCAAGACCTGCTCCTCCCATGTTAGTTGTGGGGGAGGAGGTCGGGGTCCGCCGCCAGTCCTCTGAACCGCAAGGTGGTGTCTTGAGACCACAGAACGCACCTTCCCCTGTAGGTCATTCCACCTCTTCCTGATGTCATCCCTATTTCTTGAGTGCTGTTCTTTGCCATAGCTCCATCTTCCTAGCAATGGAGGTGTGCTGCACCTGTGATCCAAATAGCTGTGGCTCTACCTGGACGATTTCCTCCACCATGACCCTGAGCTCGTCCTCCGAGAACCTGGGGTGTCTTTGCCGTGCCATGGGGTGGTGTGGGTGATGTGTGGGGTAGTGTGTGTGGTGATAAGTGTGCTGATATGTAGTGGTGTGTTGTGTGAGGTGCGTGGAAGTTATGTGGGTGATGGTGTTGTGTGCCTGTGGATGCTAGTTTGTTGATGGTGGTGCCTCTCTCTGGCCTTCTCTCTGTGATTCTGGTCGTAGGGGTTTGTGGGTGATGTGGGTGTGTGTTTTATATAGTATTGGGTGTGTAGGAGTGGTGTGGGTATGTGTATTGGGTGTGTGTATTTAGATTTGCCCAATGTGGCTGTGTTTTGTAAATGTGTGTGTATTTTGAGTGCGGCGGTGTCTACCGCCAATGGAATACCGCGGTTGAAAGACCGCTGCGTGGATTCGTGGGTCGTGATAGTGTGGGCGTATTTCTGTTGGCATGACGGTGGAGGTTTTGTTTTCGCCAGTTTATCACTGACCTTTGGTGTGGCGGACTTGTGTGGGTGTCTAAATTTTGGCAGATTCCGTGCTGTGGGTCATAATAGCTGTGGCGGATTTCCGCGTGCACGGCGGTGTGTTGGCGGTGTTCTGCACAGCAGTAAGCGGCTTTTACTGCCAATGTTGTAATGACTGCCATAATGCATTCATATATTTGTTAATCAAAAACACTTAGGCGGTCATTATGAACATGGCGGGAAAGACCGCTGACTGCCGTGTCGGTGGTGAACAGAATCCCGCCATTGGCGGCGAATGGAAACCCGACATATAATGAATCAAAAACCCAACCCCGCCAAAAAGTCCCAGACCACCACTCCCCGCCAGGACACTGTCGGCAGGAATCCCGGCCCACCCGACCCCACCTCCGCCAAGCACACCCACATCCCGCCCTCCAAATAATGATGCACGAATCACCTCAGCGGACAGTGGTGTCCGGACGACCATTGGCAGCTGCGACCGCCACGGGCGGCAAGTGGGCCCAATAGCTAGAAGTGCACACATTGGCTAGGCTTATCACCCACACCCCTGACACACATCCTGAACACCATAAAACACCCCCATACACACCCCACAATCCCTTGCAATGAAAACAGGTCCAGAAGAAGGAGAGCACCAGAGCCAGACAGCGAACGCCAGCATACAGAACATACATATCGACCCACACAGGAGCACCCATACCCCGTCCCCAGTCCTGACACCATCCACCACCCTCACCATGTCCCCCCCTAAAAATCCACACCTCACCGAAAGGGAGCTAAGGACCATGGTGGACGAGATCCTAGAGCCACAAATCTTCAGGTCCGAGGTGCAGCACACACCCATTGCGCGGAAATTGGAGCTGTGGCAGACCATTGTCAACAGGGTGAATGCAGTGGGACACCATCCACGCACCAGAGACGATATCCGCAAGAGGTGGAATGACCTGCGGGGGAAGGTCAGGGCCATGGCATCCAGGCACCACATTGCAGTGCAGAAGACTGGGGGAGGACCGCCACCAACACCACCTGACTACACCGACTGGGAGGAGAAGGTACTCACCATCCTGCACCCAGAGGGACTCACTTGACTCACTAGTGGAATGGACTTAGGTAAGTCATCTACAATTATCCCATATACAACGCATCTGCAATGCATGCACCACCCCACCCTACCCACACCCACCAGGACCAACACCCCACCCAGGCATCAGCCACCACATTCACCACCCTTCATTACCCACAACTCATTACCAGGCCCACATCACTCCCACTGTACACAGCCACCCACCCCTGCACGTAACCACAATTAAATAATACCCCTCACCACAATGTAAGCCCACCACTGCCACTAAATGCAATGTCCACCTCACAAAGGCACCCTGGAAGGCCACTGAAAGTTACACCAGCACAGAATTGCACAGTTCTGTACATCTCAAACCCTCAGGCATATAAAACAGACATGTCTATGTCCCCCGACAGGCACCACCACCCATGCAACCCTAATGGAGGAGACAAGGAGTGCCACAGCACTCCAGGGAGACAGAGGCAACTCACGGGACACTGGTGAAGGATCCCTGGACCCTGATGAGCAGACAGGCCCCTCACACAGCCATGGATGCTCACCATTCAGCAGTCCCACCCAGGAAACCACTGTCATCCCTAACAGCCAGTCAAGACCAGCAGGCCAGGGTAGGCATACCCACACCAGTGGACCCAGGGCACAGACAGGTGGAACACAGCAACAGAGGCCACAGTCTCCCACTCCCAACATGCAGGAAGGCGGGGGCCCCAGTACAAGTGGCACATCAAGACCTGAGCAGGGTACACAGGCACAGGGGGCTATGGCAAGGTCAAGTGCTCCAGTGTGTCAGGGGTAGGGCACCGGATGGATGCAGCAGCCCAGGATGTCATTGCAGAGGTATTGGGGGCCTACTAACATACCCAAGACAGGTTGCCACAGATTGTGTCCACCCTGGAACAAAGTCAGAGGATGCAGCTAGAACAAACACCAACAGGCCATGGAGCAGTGGAAAGAACACAATGCCACAATGGCCACCATTTCTGGAGCACTGCTGCAGTTAGTCAACAAACAGTCTGACACCCACACCGGACAAGAGGCCCCCACACCAGGCCTGGGCAACTAGTAACAGATTACCCAAGCAGCAGAAATAGCACAGGAAATACCCTCCCAGGAATCACAATGGCCAACCATCCCACCCCAAGAAGCTCCACAGCAGGCGCCCAAACGTAGTCTCAGGCCAATATATGGCACTGGAAACCCAGCTAAGAACAAGCCCCACTCCAACAATTGACACTGCTACTACTGCAAATCAACCATCCCACCCATTCACCAACTAGACTCAGCTGAGGGCAAAATGAAGCACTATAGTGCAAATAAGACCCACCTATGACATCCAACAGAGCTGCCCCCAAGTCGGTTTGAGGACACCCAACCCTTACAACTTCCATCACTGTATATAGCACAATTCACTGTAATCGACCAATAAAACACAATTCTCACCTATAACACGGTTCCCTGTCTTCAATGTTGAACAAATTGGAGTATGGATGCAACTGGCAGAGAACAACTTTATTGTCAATTTGTGCTTGGTGGTGGTAATGTGTGTTTCAAATTAGGGAAGGAGGGAATGCCGGGGGTCTACAACCAGTGGAGCACCCACTGTCGAAAGAGGTGGGAGGACCTGCGGTGCTGGGTGCGGAAAATCACTGAGGCCCAGTTGGGGAAGTCCTCCCAACGTGAAAGGGGTGCCCGTCGGGCACTGACCCCCCTCATACGAAGTATCCTGGTAGTGGCGTACCCAGACCTGGATGGGCGCTTGAAGGCTGCACAGCAATCACAAGGGGTGAGTAGTCACAGACCATACTTCTGCCTGGAAGGATGAGTCTGTGTGCGATAGGGCTCATGGTGCTTAGAGCAGGGATTTTGACTGGTGTCCATCTGCTGTATGTTCCCCAAAGGGTGTAGGGGTGTCCCTGTCAGGTTTCACACCCCTCAGCTCCAATATTCTTTCAGGGGATGGGTGTAGGTCAGTATTCTGCTCAGTAGTCAGGGGCATGGCCATGGGCATAGTGTACGGTGCTGTCTGTTGGGTGTGTTTGCTGGGTGGGAGTATGTCTGGCCATTGTGTATCAGCATTCAGCTATTTACAAGTGTCTCTCCTGTTTTGTCTCAACATCAGGCAAGGAAACTGAGGCACCGGCAAGTGGGGAGGCAGCGGCCCACGGATCCTCAGAGGCAGAGACAACGGACGCCCAGGGGACCAGTGGGTGGGAGGGCGAGGGGACTTCCATGGGGGAGGATATTACCACGGGAGGTAGTGACTCTGAGACCTCCTCCGATGGGGGTTCTCCATCGGTGGCGGACCCTAGTGGACACACTACTACCGTAAGATCTTCTGCCACCCCATACCATCACCGCACTCTCTTCTGCTCCCCACTGAGTTGCTTGTGCCCGCCAACCCAGAAAGGTGGGCATCTCCATCGCCTCAGGCACCTCCTCCCTTGCCCCAGTCAATCCCTGCTGCTCTCACAGAGGAGGCTATTTACCTCCTGAGAACCATCTCTGTAGGGCAGACAACCATCCTCAATGCCATCCAGGGTCTGGCATCAGAGGTGCAGCAGACCAATGCCTATCTGGATGGCATTCATAGTGCCGTGCCTGCCCTACAGAGATCTTTTCAGGCTCTGGCCTCCTCTTGGATGGCAGCCAGTTTTCCAGGCCATTCCGTCCCCCCCAACCTCCTCTACCCCTCTTCCAGCACTGCACTCCCTTCACCCGTCCAAAGCACACAATCAGATCTGCTTGCAGGCACATCAACACACAAGAAGCACACTTTCAAACACAGATACCACACCTCCTACCACAAGCATTCACACAGCCAACAGACACCTGTACACACAACAACGTCCACTTCCCCCAGTGTGCCCGCCTCTTCCGCCTCCTTGTCTGTCCCCTCTAGATGCACACCCTCATGCACTGCACCTTCACTCACTGTTACTGCTCCTCTTCCTCCACTCACCACGATAGCAGACAGCCATACATGTACCCCATTCACCACACCTGCACTCACCACCTCTACTGTAGTTGACACATGCAGCATACCCAGCAGACTTGCAGACACCCACCCAACATACATCCACACTAGCTGTCTGTCTTCTCCCACTGTGTCCACCCCTCACCTCCCAAAACACACAAACGCACCAAGACACCCACCCATCAGACATCCACCACACCACAGCATACTGAGCAGTCACCTCCACCCACTACACGCACACCTATACCCCATACATCAACTCCCTCTGCCTCTACTCCCACACCCTCATCTACGCCCACCCCAATTGCTCCCAAGAAACTTTTCCTCTCTCGTGCAGACCTGTTCCAACCCACTGGCCCACCCCGTCTTGTCCCCAAATGTGCCCACCTCCTTGCCCTTTCCGCTCCTTCCACATCACAGCCCACCATAGTCCAGCCTTCCCATTCCCTGCCCCTTCCTTAGTGAAGAAGAAGGCCCGGTCTGAGCCTAGACCATCCAGCTCCACCCGAGCCAAACAGCCCCCACCCCCTTCAAAGGAGAAGCCCATCCCCCCTCCAACCTCCTCACGCAAGTCAAAATCCCACCCCCATCTGAAATGCCCACCCCCAGGACCCTTCCGTGAGGTGACTGAATCCCCATATGGTGCTCCATTCAGTGGAGTACCCAGCACTTGTGGGAGTCAGGTGTGGCCAGTAGTGGCCAAGGACAATTTTAATTTTATGGAATGGCCATTGACCCTGTTGCCACTGTTTTCCTCAGTGAGCTACAAATTAAAGTTTCTGTGTGGCCTGTGTTTGGGCTGCACGCAGTTCCACCCTGGTGTTTGTTTTAATTGTTAATAGGGGTGGGGCAATTGTATGTACTATGGTCAAGTTGCTTTCGCCTTCGGACGGGTACGTACATCTTGGTGTGGGGTGTCTGACTTGTGCTGCTGGGAAGGGTTGGGGGGCATTGCAGAGTGGGTTGAGTGGTCGGGTATGTAACTGTGCCCTTTCCTCCCTTGTGTCATAGGTTGCGGTACTTACCGTCGTCGTCTTCGTCGGCTGTCTCAGTTGTGTAGGTATATGGCAAGGTGCAGGGCTGGCATGATCAGCAGTCCATGGCTGTCGCTGCACGTTTTGTGGAACTCTGGTGAGTGTTTCCTTCTTTTTGTTTCATTTCTGCCAGGCTTTATGTGGCGGTGGTTCCCGCCCCGGAACTGGCGGCGGAATGGTGGTTCCTAATTTGATGGGCAGGTTGGGCCTTTCCGACGGCCTGTGGGCGGACTCTGCCGTCGTCAACGGGACTCCTTTCCTGGTGGTGGGTGGTGCGCAGAATGTGTGTGTTTCGTTTGGTTCATTATTTGGCGGTCCGGACCGCTCCTCTGTTGCCAGTTTCTACTGCCACCGCCGGCGGAGCGGAACAGACCGCCATGTTCATAATGAGGGCCATAATATGCAAACTTATAAATTCAGCAATATTAATATACGATCAAAAAGAATAAAACATTCCATTATGAATTGCAAACTTGTCAAGGCATCATGTTAAATATGATAAAGAAGTGCATCTATTTTTATGCACCCGACTATGTAAAATCATAAATCACACATTAAACAGTAAAAAACAAAATTTGTTTCAATATTAGCAGTTAATCTGAGTCTAAAATATACCTTGACATTATTTAAATCTTATTAGTGCATTGTTAAATCCGATAGGCACAATGGTGACCACCACAAATGAAAACATGAGCACTTTAAAAATACATGTCAGTGCAGCTTTTCTACGTTAAGCTGTTAATCCTGAAACCTTCTTTTGATGTCTGGGTCACTAAAAGCCTTACTAAAATGTACTCTCCAACATATATTAGATTATGTTATGTTTTTAAGTTCTGTAGATCTGTAGAGCAGACTATCACCCAGGAGGGTATCCTTGTGTTGAGCGGTTGTGACTCTAGCCAAACCTAGGGCCTAGTCGAACTACTTGAAAAGCCAAGTCTTCAGAGTGTAGCAGAATTCAAGAAGTGAGGAGGAGGCTCCTATGTGTAGCGGCAAGTTGTTCCACATTTTAAAAGCAATGTAGGGGAAGGCACAACATCTGGATTTGGTTTTCAATACATGTGTACAACTAGGTTTCCGACAAGCAGAGGTATCTGCAAGTTTCTTAAAAGCAGATTCTATTATTGAGGCATGCTGGACCAGTGTTCTGTAGTGCCTTGAATTTGCCCGTGAGGAGTTTAAACTGTGCTCATTTGTGTAAGGAGAGCCAGTAGTGCTCCTCCAGATGTGGTGTCATGTGAATGTGTGAGATGATCTGGATGGTCAACTGCCTTCTGGTGTGACAAGGTGTGCATGAAGGTATTGTAGATATTGATAGGGATCTATTTTAAAATCTTCATCAGCATCCTCAGGGTATGGAAGCATGTGGCATTGACAGCATTGGAATGGGAGGTCATGTTGAGTTTGCTGTTGATGACAGCCCTGAGATTATTGCTGTAGGTGGTGGAGGTGGGTGTCCATCCTAGTTCTGTTGGCCACCAGTTGGAGCCTCACAGTGAATTCTCTTCCTGAAGATCATGATTTCTGTCTTATCAATGTTCAGCATGAGACATTGGGCAATTTCAGTCATAAAGGCATTGAACATGGTTCATATTCAAGGCTTCTTGTCAGTGAGAGAGAGAATGAGTTGCATACCATCAGCTTAGGAGAGGACGTTAATGCCAGAGCAGATGATGCTGGCTATATGGATCATGTAAACTCTAAAGGGTGGGGCCCAGGCCTTTACTGTAACAATGTCAGTTCTGACTAATGCAACCCTTCCTGCCACTTGGTGAAAAAAGGTTTTCAAGGCCTGACAAACCACTTCAAGCACTCTCCAATTAGAAGACCTCTGGCTCTGTGAAAGAGACCATGACCCCTGAGTTTGATGGAAACCCAACCAAGTTCTCCATCCCGTTAGGCTGACATCCATCATAATGACCAGTGAAACTGGCAGAGACAGTGGCACACCCTTTAGCAGGTTTGCAAAGTCCAGCCATTGATGAAGCTGGTGACTCACATCCTGAGAGAGTGGCAGCCTTTCAGTTAAATCCTGAGACAGAGGACTTCTGTTCACCAAAAAGTGCCTCATTAGCTTCGGAAGATGGATCATGACACTGGGTACAAGAAATATTATTGCAACCAGATCCCCCTATACCTGAAGCCAACAGGACACCCTTAGTATAGATTGGGAAGTAGATTCAGTATGTGAGGTTACATCTTGATTACTTTCTCTTGCAAAAGAGTAGCCTACTGCTGATCTGTCTGTTAAGAATCTCGCTCTGATTAGGAGTTTGCCTTGTGGGGGCAACAATCTCAACTTGTCCTAATTTATTAGGAAGCCACATTCTTGCAGCAAGAACAGGACATTTTGGGGGTTATTCCAACTTTGGAGGAAGTGGTAATCCGTCCCAAAAGTGACGGTAAAGTGACGGATATACCACCAGCCGTATTACGAGTCCATTATATCCTATGGAACTCGTAATACGGCTGGTGGTAAATCCGTCACTTTTGGGACGGATTACCACCTCCTCCAAAGTTGGAATAACCCCCTTTGTGTTCACTGTAGAACTAAGGGGCCCGCCAGACTTCCCCCCTCCAAAATACCGCTCCGCGGTCGAAAGACCGATGAGGGTATTTTGGCTTTTGCACTGGGCTGGCGGGCGACCGCCAAAAGGCCGCCTGCCAGCCCAGTGCAAAAGAGCCTTCCCACGAGGACGCCGGCTCAGAATTGAGCCGGCGGAGTGGGAAGGTGCGACGGGTGCAGTGGCACCCGTCGCGTATTTCAGTGTCTGCAATGCAGACACTGAAATACAATGTGGGGCCCTCTTACGGGGGCCCCTGCAGTGCCCATGCCATTGGCATGGGCACTGCAGGGGCCCCCAGGGGCCCCACGACAACCCATACCGCCATCCTGTTCCTGGCGGGAGAACCGCCAGGAACAGGATGGCGGTATGGGCTGTCAGAATCCCCCATGGCGGCGCAGCAAGCTGCGCCGCCATGGGGGATTCCCAGGGCAGCGGAAAACCGGCGGGAGACCGCCGGTTTTCCACTTCTGACCGCGGCAAAACCGCCGCGGTCAGAATGCCCTGCGGGGCACCGCCAGCCTGTTGGCGGTGCTCCCGCCGACCCTGGCCCCGGCGGTAAGGAACCGCCGGGGTCAGAATCAGGCCCTAAGTCTGTTTATGAAGCATGGATTAGGCAGTCATTTTAGTAGTGGTGCAGAAAGATGTATTCCTAATGTAGCAAGGCTGCTAAGGAAGCTAGTGTATTTATAAATACCCTTGGGGCAGATTTTAGCCCAAAATAGAATATTATAAATGAAAACTATGTTTTCCCACAGCAAAGCACAAGAACCTTTGGTACCCCTCAAATATTGGTAGATGGATACAGGTGTCTTGCAAGTCTATTGTAGTCAAAAAATCTTTCACATTCACCATGGGTAGGATGGATTGCAGAGTCACCTTTTTGAGTTTACTCTCTTCAGGTGGCGTACAGGCATAATGGAATGCAGATGACTTGTGAATCAGGAAAAGAATGGAGTGAGCTGCCTTGCCTTGGTCGGAAGAGGGAACTTGAAGAATTATCTTTTTCTTTAACAAGTCTAAAATCCCTGCAGATAGGGCTCTCTGTCACACTCATTCCTTTTGCACATGAGTAGATCCATTTCTGGGTGTGATTCTGCAAAGTCGATTAGACAACTTTTCCTGATAATTCTCAGAACCCACTGATCCATGATGACTTGTTCCCAGACCTATCTGAACTTCTGAATTCTTCTTCCCACTGAGTCTGGGTTGACCAGTGAGCTATAATTGTCAGGACCTTCTTTTGGAAGACCCTTCCTGGTTAGCTAAATCATTCTTATTCCTTGACTTCTTGGGCTGGAATCTCTTCCTCCAGTAGGATGAAAATTTATAATCCTTTTTTGGCGAATCGTGTGATGAGCAACACCAAAATTCCTGTGAAGTGGAAAACCTCCCCTTGTATAGGAAAACACTTTTTCTCTCTTTGAATGCTTTGGTGAACATAGCATCAAATTTGTCTCCTATCAGCATTTTGTCATCAAAAGGTATTTAAAAAAATGCAGCCTACTCAGAAGGCTGCCAGAAACTTAGGCTTTTGTTGCATTGCAACTAAAATGTCTGAGCAATCTGTTTTGTTATTGAATTGTCAATGCCAGCTGATCAAACTTCTTTACTAGAACTTGTGTAGACTAAGCTGTGCAAGTGGTGGTTGTTATGGAGAAATTGTGTGCTGCAAAGGCCTTCTTCAATACATTTCCCATCTTCTTACCCATTGCATCAGGTGAACAATCTTCAGGGTTTAATAAGATTCTTCCTATTGACATGGCCACAACAGCATCCATCTTTAAACTGTGCTGTATACTTTCACTGGGTTCCTCCAGCGTATACAAATGCTGCAGAACTCTGGGTACAGTAAAGTGATCTAACTCCTTCCACTCTCCAAATAGAATTAAATTTTAGCATGAAGCGGCCCAGAAAATATCAGAGGTTTGGCATATTGTGGGAATAAACCTTCCTAGTTCTCCTGAGAAGGGGAAGGAGAGAGACCCAGATTGTTTCTAATATGTCTTAAAATCTCTGTGACTTCATCTCTTTTGATATATTTGCCAGATAAGGTAGATGGAGTTTCTACCTCAGAAGTTAAAGAATCCGCTAGGGATGCTGCTGCTGGAAGTTTAGACCCTCTTCGTCTATGCCTTAAACTATCCTTGAGGGCCTTGGAAACAGCCACTTTGATCATGTTTTGGAACTCAGAGGCTAACATGAAGGACTGCAAACCCTCAGACGCAGGAGGGGATGCCGACAACCTGCTTCTCTTAGCTGAAATAGGTCCTTCATCAGGATATATGTCCTCTCTTGGACTTCCTCTCCACTTCTATCATGAATGAAACACACCAACGCACTTGAAGGAATGGTTAAAATACCTTTACCAGCCTGTGAAATTTCAATCAATAAGCACTGGTCACAAACAATGCACCCTATCAAATTGAGACAAATTTGGTCCAATAGAAGGACAGATAAAGGAGAACAAACGTTAGCATAAATAAAGAAACAAAAGGTGTAGCCCTATAGGGTGACTTACATTTTCTCCTGTGTACCTGGCCTCACAGTTCAGTGTGTACAGTTTGTGTGTACTCATGCTGTAGGAAGTGCATCTCTGCCGCTTGAGCCAGGTAGCTCAGCTCCAGACTCTCAAGCCTGGCCAGCGACTGTCAGGGTCAGACTAGGAAGAGCGTTGTAGGCGCTGCCCTGCAGCCCATGAAGCAACGTTCCACACTGGCCCGAAAGGTCTTAGGGCTACACTGCACCAGGCCATCAACAAGTAAAAAAGAAATACAAATGAATATTTTAATTCTGCGAAGTCCTTGACGTGACCAAAGCTCCTCACATGGCTGCAACCTGGTGAAATCAGGTAAGAGAAAACGAAAACAGGAGAAGCTCTTTATTTTGGTAACAACTTGATGTTTGCTGTCTGGCGAGACACGACTGCCTCAAACAGTAAGGAATTAAAGCGAGGTGGGAATTCTGTTTATAACTTGTGTGCATCTTCTTTAATGCCAAGCAGTCAGCAAAACCAAAGAAACATATGTTGCAGTTGATTAAAAATAAGGTGCAAAAGATATGTTGATATTGTGAATTAGTGGACTAAATAATTGTACTGTACTCCCGTCTCCATTCCCTAACACTTTCAAATGCATGCATTATTTTTCTCCATATTATTACATTTTCTATGCAAATTCAACACTCAAAATACGTGAATATTCATTAGTAAAAATCAGTGTTAACACACATATGAACTTAATACAGTCCCAAGAGGTCAAGGTAGGGCACTTCAAAATGAATAAGCAGAGGTCACCAATGGTTTTCGCAAATTATGCATGAGAAGAGAATAAAACAACAGAAGACTCGCAAAAGGAGTCTCTGTAAAGAACACCAACAGATCCAACACTGTGTACAAAAGTATAAAAAAATGAAGGGAAAAGCAACAAAATGTGTAAATCCATTTTAGGCAGATTAAACTGGATCTCATTTTAAAGGTCGATAAAAAAAAGAAACTACTCTTCAACTTTTAGGAAACATTTTAAGAGGCCTTTAAGATGGTGTACCTTTTTTGCCAATCTCTAAACTAGGCCATTACGGGCATATTTACAGGAAAGTGGTGCATCGGTCCCGATGCACCCCTTTTCTTGCGTCACCCCTGCTCCACCTAATGACACCATGGTTGCGCTGTATTTACATTACAGCGCGTCATGGCGGTCATTAGGACAATAACTTCAACAATTTTGATGATATTGTGGCATCTTGCTGCACTAGCATAAAAAATGTTAAATCTTGTGCAGCAAAGCACAGGGAGGCCCATTGTTTAAAATGGGTGTGTCATTTTAATGCCTGCTCTGAGCAGACATTAAAAATGACGGACAAAATTGCACAGTCAAATGTTGTAAATTTCACTGCGCCATTGTTTCTGACCTCCCTGTGGCAGAATGCCCCCGTGCGTACATTATGCCTGGTGAGGCATGATGTGGCACAAGAGTTTATCTTTGGAAATACATTTTGGAAGAAAGGCCTCCTTAACGCCGCCTTAGCATAAAAAATAATGCTAAGGTGACACCAGGGGCTTGTAAATATGCACCTTAGTCTTTTTTCTGAAAGTCAAAATCCTTATGGAGTCATGAAAAGGTAACATAATGAGACAAAGCAAATCAAAATAAAGGTGGTCATGTTGCATGTGTCCATTGCATTGCTAGGACCTGAATTTAGGTAACACCTCAGACAACAACTTATCACTTCACACAGGATGCTCTGTGCATTACCCCTTGCCCAAGATGTTGCAAAGACTGAGCATTTTGCAATACTTAACTGTGTGCCTAAGAAGGTCAAACAGTGTGCAGTCACATGCCCACATGATTCTCTTCCATCTCTGAATTTGCCCGACCTACATTTGGTCATGTCACCCATCCTACTGACCCCATTGTCCATTTATCTTTTTGCCCATGTCACTGTAGACCTCTCCTACATCTTTTTCGTCATGCCTCCTTTTTCGAGAACTTTATGTTTATTTCTCTGTGCCACCCGTTCACCTACTGTCCTGGAAATCCTTCCCTGTCCCTATCTCGCTGTCACTCTGTTTCTTCTGTGTTTCCCTACAAATCGCCCTATCTGCCACCTTCCCAAGTGCCATTATCTGAATCTCCCTTTAGCAACTCTATTGCCTTCTCTCCTTCTTTGTCTACTTTTGTATCTGTTTCCCTCCCAATGGCTCCAATTGCCCCTCCCTCTCACTTTTGCCCTTTATTCTAGTCTCGATCTCCCTCGTTTCCTGTTGTCCAGTCTCTGACACCCATTTCCTTTTGTTGCTGTCACTTTCTCACCCTCCCCTAAGTCCCTATCTCTCTGCCATCCTCATTTATTTCTGTGTCTGTCCCCTTACCCTTTCTCTATGAACCACTTTCCCGCTTCTCCATATGTCCCTTTTTCCTTTGTCCAATAGCCTCTGTTATCACCTATGTTCTCTTGATAAATAAGTCTATGCTCTGAAAAGAGGTACTCCAGGCATTTTAATGAGTGGGTGATACTTTATAATGTAGTTATCACACATTTACACCCAGCAGAGCTGATGCACCACTTTTAATCTGCCCTATACCGGCACCTAACGACACCATGGTTTTGCCATGTTTACAATACAGTGCACCATGGCGGTCGTTAGCACAATAGCGTAAAAAGTTTTGATGCTACTGTTGCACTTTTCTACACTTGAGTCAAAGATTCTGATGCTAGTGTAGCAAAGTGCACGTTCTCTTAGCAGGCTTTAAAAATGACACCAAAATGGTGCAGTGAAATCTGTTAAATTTCACTGCGCCATTTTTGTGGGCCTCCTAGTGCCTAAATGCCCCCATTGCATACATTATGCTTGGCGCAGGAATAATGTGGTGCAAGGGTTTACAAAGTGGTGCAATGGATGCATTGCACCACCTTGTAAATATGGCACATGGAAAAAGCCACTTTTTTAAAAAACTGATGCTATAGCGGCAATATGCTCCGATATTTGACCGCCCCTCGCACTCATTTTCTTTAATTGTCTTTGTATTGAACATTTGGGAGGAGTAGGAGGAAAATGAGGGGATGGCTCACGATTAAGGAGTACCATGAGAAGAAAAGCAAACAAAACGCATCCAGCAGCCTTCAGAAAAAGTGTATGAATGCACTATTCTTCGGACCCAAACTGCTGCTGGGAGTCTCAGCGTTCCTCTGGAGGTCGACGTCCTGGGCACGGGCCCATCTCGCACATGCTAAAAGCCGGCCTTGTTCAAATACTTTTTTACAATGCAGTCAGAGCTCTTTAGGTGACTTACCTCCAAGAAATAAACAGTGCATCAGAGGCTACAGCCTTGCGATCGGGAACTGCATGAAATCAGGTCTGACAAGCGGGTTTCTTTGTTTCTTCTGTTTATTTGAGAACATTCTGCAATCAGGGCGCTCTAAAGTGTTTTCTCCACAGCTTAATGTAATCTGTTTTTTTCCTCTGTCAAAGTTCTAAGGAATTGAAAACCGCAGGAAATGATACCAATGGATTTTCATAAACAATGTAACTAGTACAATGTTATTTTGTTATAGAGGTTTGATTAAAATGCAGTATTTGTACAGCTTCTGTGTTGTTATGATTATGAGGTAAGAAATGCGATCTTTGTTGATCTTCTATTTGAACACTGCACTGCTCTTTCCATGAGCCTGGTCTCTGTCAGGCAGAGCTCCAACGGATATGAAGAAGTTCGAGGCGGCTGCATCAGTCCACAGGTTTACTATCTCGGTATATCTCGATATTTCTACCGAAAAACATTCTCGATTTTTCGTAATCAGTGCTTTGAAAGACACGATGGCAGATGCTACAGCATGTTTGATTTGATCACTTATTCCTCATGACGTTCTGTACAGCATTTATAATTCTATTCTTCGTAGTAAGGTCAATTCATCAAAAAAAGGAAACAAAGTTTCTATGGCTTACTGTTTCCACAAATGAATGTTTAATTTTTTGAATTTTCCAAAATGCCATGTCATGGTTTATAATGGAAATCAATTAAACCATAGACCTATGTGTATTTTTTCTTTGAAATTAACCAGCAGATATTTTGCCTTGGGATAATCCAACGGTTTATATTGAAAAATTCCCCACATAGATTTTCACCTCTTGGAAAATATTTTTCCAGGTGGAGAAACCACTTAATCCTATCCATATTAAAAAGGGGTCTATTTGGAGTTGTTTTCACATGCAGTTTACAAACGTGCTCAGGACTTTTTTGGTATTAAAGTTAATTGCAAATATAGAATGTGAAAATGATTTGTAATTTGAACAAATATCTACAAAATGATGACTTTGTGGGTGTTTTCAATATTCCTAAATGCTGCTCAAACACTGCTTCCCTTAGAACACCTACTTGCCACTTCTAAAACCAAACTTCGATAAGGCTGAATGAGGTCCATGCGCAAAAGTCGCTGAAGGCGCATCTCTGTGCTATCACTTGGTTCCATGGGGTATTTACAGCTTTTTAAATACTGTACTCTACATAAAGTCAGGACCGAGGATGATCCAACATACCTGCAGGTTTCTTTAGCACTGTAAGGTCGTAGCACTGTAAGATCATTCAGTAAAAGCCGATATCTCAAGGTTCGGATTCTATGTATCAGGATCTAAAGTTTACAACCACAGTGCCACACCATAAAAAATTGAATATGTACCCATACGTTTACTCATTCACGTGCGTGCAGAACTACAAATGTATAGAATTCACAACATTTCCTAGGGTAATTATGGAAAGCTCTCATAGTCGGAGTTTGCCAGCAGGAGTTGTCCTAGAAATATTTTGTGAATATTTAATTACCTTCAAGTGAAGATAAATTTGCAATGATAACTGTACAGAGTGTACAATTACACATATAAAAGGCTTTTGCATTAGAGAAAATGAACTTTTGTTTATTTGCTTTAACTTTCCATTAGGAAAGGGTTTGCCCCATGAAACACCCACTAAATCTTTCACTAATTTTATATGGGTTGCCTTTCCAGTTACAACCTGAAAAAGTTGTACTTCAGGACTTCAAATGGGTAATTATTCAACTGTTACCAGGCTGGGAGTGGATTGTGGAGACATATTGATATTTCCAGGGCACCTCGACTTGGAATGCCTACTTGTCCCTGACCCCCCCAAAGAAGAGTTATTCATGCATAATATGTTACCATATAGGGGTAGTGGTAATAATGAGTACATAATTTTAAAGACTAAAAATCCATGTTTAGTAGATTTCAAATGCCAGTTTGCTCAAATAAGTGACACTATTGCCTCTGAAATTTCAGTTTACACAACAAATAGTTCGTGAATCAAACGCACAGGTACATTTCTGAAATGTAGTGCCCACAAAGTCTTCATGTGCAATTTTGTACTGTGAAATTATTTTCCAAAAAAATGTTATTGAACAATCAACTGACACGGGAAAAGAAACACATAGAGAATACACTTTCACTACTCATAAGCCATTATGATTTCTTTCACGTTAACTGTCTGACTAAACTCTATATATTATAGCCTTAGGGTGGGTCCATAGATAGCAGCAGTACAGTGCTTCCATATTTATTAGGTGAGTAAATGTACATGATTTCCCTATGACTGTAGTGAATATGTCACATTGCTTACGCAGCTAATCTCGAATATGTATTCCTCTACATACAAACACAAAAGCAGCATAGTACTTTAATTGCTCTCGCGTCTCTAAAGATTGCCCTTGTGTCTCTCAGACTTAGAATAACCCAGGCACCATTTTGATAAGAATGATATGCAGAGATATATTAGTCTCAATTATTTTGGCCCCTATGCACAAATGTCCATACATAGCTGGTATACTGCTGGCCAGCCTCCAGTGTATGTGTTCTGACCTCTAAAACATAGCAACATTGGCTTATCCTCACTTGGCATATTAACTTACTAGTATGGCTTCTGGCAAGAAAATCAGGTTGGTCTCACTCCAAACTGTTTGCTGCCAGAGAGAAGGAGTCAGCAGACCCTCACAGCTAAGGTAGCTGGCATCTAAAGAAAAGTATCCAACCAGTGAGAGAACTTCTTCTGGCACAAAAAGTGACTATTCCTACTCTAAACCTTCCCCACCAAAATCCACAGCTTCAGCTGGACCTTATCCAATGGCTATTCTGCTTTGAGAGGACTTCCTCAGATACAGCTTTCAACCTTACCCTACTGAAGGATTTCAACTTCCATAAAAGTTTAAAGCGCAAGATAAGAAACTTGAGCGGGATGACCCACTCAGGTATTGGTCCTCTGATACACTGCAGTTGGTTTGAAATTGTGCCATAGTCCTGATCAATCACGAACAGTGACTTCTAAATAGCACTGTACTTTTTCTTGGCACTTTTTGTGACGCAACCTTAAATATTCTTATCTCCCCTTAGTGGACTTTATTAATTTCTTGTCGTTTTAGTGCTGCTAAATACTTTACACATTTTGTTAGGTTAAGCCTATCTGCTCTGGGCCATAGTTACCAAGGGCAGAGCCCAGGTCTTAAGTACTGAAACTGTGTGTTTGACATGGCAGGATTTTGGGTCTTATTGCTTTGGTAAGGTTCACATCATTCCCAACTAATAACCCATTTTCTTACAATAGTAAATATTGAACCAGCACCATTACCATCAGAACCATTAGCTCAAGCTATAGCAACACTGGCAGGAGGACACACAACTGTAGCTGAAACACAGTAGATATGGAAATATGCAGAGTGTCATAAGAAGCAATGGACAGATAAGTACTAAGTTAAGTATAAGACGTGCAGTATTACTGTGTAGAATGGTTTTCTTAGGGTCAAGTTAATTGCCAGGATGAATGGCCCATCCCATCTAACTTGAAAGACAGTATGAGCCTCATTACGAGTGTGGCGGTCCAAGGACTGCCACACTCAGGGTGACGGCCGGACCACCGCAACTGTGGCTATCTGACTGCCACATTACGACTCTGATGGGCAGACTGCCAGGGGACCACCGTTCCTACCGGGAACATTGTTGCCAATGCAGTGACTGTGATCACATTTCCACTCAGCCAAGGCGGTGCTGAACTCAGCGGCACCTGGCTGATTCCAACTCACCGTACCGCCAGCCTTTCCATGCGGTCACCCCTCCATGGAAAGGCTGGCGGCAAGGGTGTGCTGGGGGCCGCAGGGGGTCCCTGCAGTGTCCATGCTCATGACATGGGCAGTGCAGGGCCCCCCCCTGCCCAGCACCATCAGAATGTGCACTGTCTGCTTTGCAGACAGTACGCATTCCAAGGGTGCTGGATGGCCCCTCTGTGCGACGGTCTTGGACTCGGCTCAATGTGGAGCTGAATCAAAATGCCACTGCACAGCTTCTACTGGGTTGACTGTCAGGAACCTACTAATATGGAGATTCCCACCGGTCAGCCCAGTGGAAACATTGTAGTGGGCCGGGTGAGGGGACTGCCAGCACTGCAGCGGTATCCTCACTGCAAGTCCGACAGTCAAGTTTTCCGACCACCAGACTCATAATCAGGCCCTATGTCTGTGATATGTAGTTACAGCATTACTATTATATGTGATGTTATCTTTTACTGGGCAAGGAGTCTCTGTTACTCTATATGAGCTGTTACATTCAATCTCTGCAGAGATATTGGGCATATGTTTGTCCAGTCCTTATATTACTCAAAACTAATTTCTCTTTGTCCCGAGATGCATTACCCACAATTCAGACGGTGTCAGTTCTTCCAACTAGCCATTGCTTGCATGTGGCCACCCTCCATGTACACAAAAAGGTGTTATTCTTTTGCATCAAGAAAGTATGGAGTTCCATATCTTCATTGAGAACTTTCTTCACAATATTGGGTCTCGGTATTCTTATTCTGGTTTAATAGTAGGTGCTGATTTTCTGCTTTGGTCTTATGTTCAGTTGCTTCAATTCCAGCTAATGTAAGTTCATGTTTTCTATGTGATGTTGTCTTCAGGGTCAGCCAAATGGGTGTTTGTAAGCTACTGTCCTAGTATTTCCTTGTTGCTTTTGATGTGAAAGCTTTTGCTCACCGATAGTTCTTCCAATACAGACAAGTTGGAAAGGGTGTACTTGTATATACATAATACATGTGATGTTGCAACTGATTAGTTGATTTTGTGGCTGCATATTGGAAAGTGTTTGTTATATTACGTATTAATTTAGAGATCAAGAATATGGGACTTGTGAAGACTTAAACTGGTTTAAGCAGTCCACAAAGTGGCATGCATGCATTTTCTGCAGAGGCACTACTTCCTAAGATCTGTTTGTCATTGCCTGGAAGATATACAGAAGATGTGGAAGGATTTTACTTTTACTATGGTTATTTTTCATTAAAAAAAAAACAGAAAGACGGGGTATGAGGGGCATTAATTTAGGTCCAGCACACACACCCATTCCTAACTAAATTCTCCAGAATGAGCATGCTGTTCCATAGATGAGTCAACACAACACTGGTGCTGGGACTACAGGTCTGACAATGAAGGCATCCTTTTTAGCATGCCCTCAGTCACTGAAGTGGCATGCCTCATCATCATGCTATGCTCCTCATTGGGCAGGCGATACAATGCCCAGCAGGCCCCAAGATGGATGCTGTTCTCTTTCTTTTCCTTTTCAACATTTATAGAGCACACTATCATCTAACATTTATTCTGGTGCTGAAAGCTGAAAGCTTATGTATAAGCAACGTGCATACTGCTGTCAAGGAGGGTAACTGTAGTCCTAGAAATTACACAGGGAATAGCCAAGTGTTTAGGCCTTTCCTAAAGTGTTTTAGCTCCATTGAGGACCTTAAAGCAGCAGGAAACTTGTTTCAGAGATGCGCCACTGTGACCATAAATGCTCAACTGCACTGTCTTTTCTTATAGAATCTTTCATTAGTCAATGGCTTAAAAAACTCCGAGCTTGCTAACGTGGCTGACAGAAATCTGTGCGGGATCAGAGCTTGTTGTTGTGGATGTATTTTTCATCCTTCACAGGAATCAAATGTGCACTGAGGTTGACGGACCTTTAGACCCAGAAAGATGTGTGGTGAACCATCAACAATACTTCAACACCATCCCAACTTTTTAAACAACATGACCAATGTGGTCACGGAAGGAAAGCTCCAATCAGGAACAATGTTAAAAGATTTATTACAAACACAAGCTCAAAGCCATGTAGACAATGTGCAAGACCAAGTTATAGAGATACGTATCACCAAGTATTGCCCAAGACAACAAAATAAATTCAGGCATTCTAATGTCAGTAAAACTAAGCATTATAGAAGAATGATACAGAAAGTCAATAGAAATATCTGTGACACAGAAATCATATGGTGCTCAGATTGCGCAATCATTAGTCAAGTTAAATTTAGCAGAGTCAATAATCTTTGGCTGTGGAGAGGTCAACCCTACATCTGGGCACATTAGGGAAATACATGTTTGGTGAGGAACACATGCGGACAACATACAAAAAGGACAAAAGTAATTTGGAAAAAGGATAACTTAGGCTACTTGACACTAACTAATCTAAAAGGGCATTTCAAGGGGCAATGGTCATTGGCAAAGAGGAAGATACTTCTCCAAGAGATACACCATTCAGGGAATCTTTATCTGCAAAGCATCTGGCCAGCAAAGCATCTGCAAGCATCAGCAAATAATGTGTCTCTGCCCAAGACAAGACTGCTCTGCTCTCTGACTGCTCTGAGCAAAGTTTGAATGTCTACTACAGTATTAATTCACATAAAGCATTCTGATTTGACAAAGATATCAATTCATATTACGTTGAAGGGGCATCATCCAATTAGAACTGGTCACCAGACTTTATTATGCAATAGTTTGACAATTTCCCAAGTCCAAGTATGTCATGGGAACATCTGCTTTCCGTGTGACTCTAAATAGGCTGAATCAACTGTAAGCAATCTCAATCCATGTTCCTGTACTTTAACATTCTCAAGGACAAATGGGTATGATTTTCCACAGTTAAACAATAGACTTTTTACAAGTGGGAATTTGCTTCTCATGAGAATGAAATATGAATGAAGACTTCATGTTATGAAAAATAATGCAGCACTTTTACATGACTGCAAATGCATATCTGTAGCGCAAAGTTATACTAACACAAGGAAAAATATAAAATGCACTTCATACGTTTTAGTAAAACACATATGATATACAAACTTATAACTTCAACATTAATAATATTTCATTAGTATGAGTAATACATTTTATTTTAAAAGGGAAAGCTTTGTTATTGCCTTACAATATATATAATAGAGAACTGCATTTTTCTCACTTTCGATATTTTCAAAGTCATTAATCTTTCAATAAACGCAAGAAATCTGATGTTGTTTCTACATGGGCTATTAGTATAGAGACTAAAGCCCTTATTACGACCCTAGGGGTGAGTGATAAAGTGAGGTAATACCGCCAAAAGGCTGGTGATAATTACTGCCAAATTATGACCATGGTGGTGATAACTCCCAAAGACAGCCAATGTACCACACCATCCGCCAGGGCGGAAACACCACACACGCCAGCGGTCGCTATCAACAGCCAGCTGACTTCATCTGGATGGAACTCTGCAGGGGCATCAGATGGCAAGTGGGAAAGCACCTCAGGGAGATGGGGGATACCTCAGCTGGAGTCGGGAACAAGCCTGCTGGAGGGGGCACCATGCCCATTTCTCTGTCCTGGGGAATGTAAGACCACATTCTCTCAGGTGGGTGACTTTCCCACTGGTTCTGGAGGGGGCTCCATGCCCATTTCTCTGTCCTAGGGAGTGCAAGTTCACAGTATCTCAGGTGGATGACTTTCCCACTGGTTCTGGAGGGGGCCCCTCGTACAGCAGCCCCTAGAGGGTGGCCTACATGGCTTCCAATGGTGGTGATGGCTGCAGTGTGGTGGCAGATGGAGGTGCCTCCTGGGCAGCCTCTGCCGGTGGTGATGGGTGCAGTGGGTTGACAGCAGATGGAGGTGCCTCCTGGGCAGCCTCTGCAGGTGGTGATGGCTGCACTTCCTTAGCTGGCGGTGGGGGCCTGTGACCACTGGTGGTGGTGGAGATGCCACCTGACAGCTTCTGCTGGAGTAGAGGGCTTTGTCCTCTCCATGACATGGGGAGTGGATTCCTCACCCTTCCTGGCAGGGGATGGTTGCTTCTTCCCCTTCATGGTAGGTTGTACATGGTCCTTAGCCTTCCAGGTAGGAGTCTAGGGCTTCTTCCCCTTCAAAGCAGGAGGTGTAGGCTCCTTCCCCTTCATGGCTGGAGGAGCAGGCTCCTTCCCCTTCTTAGCTGGGGGTGTGGTATCCTTTCAACCATGACTAGGTGGTGCCACCACTGTCCCTGTAGACTGTTTGGCTGAGTTGGTGGGCTGGGTTTTTGGGATCATGCTCTTATGGGCAGGACGGGGGGAGGGGAAGGGAAGATGTCAAGTTGGGCAAGGAAAAGCTTCTTAGGGATGGTGGGGTGGGAGGGGGAGGAGTGATCGTAGTGGAGGTTCAGGGAGTGATTGTAGGAGGTGTATGTCTGCTGGATTTGGGTGCAGGTGCATCAGCAGTATGCTGATGTGAGGTGGATAGCTGTTGGGTGTGCGAGTGCTTGCGTTTGTGTCCTTTAGGAGGGGGGACATACAGGGTGAGAGAGGACACAGGTGACACATGCATGAATATTGTGGAGGTGTCTGCTAGTGAGGTGTGTGTGCTGATTGATGTAGTGCATGCAGGTGTGAGTGTGGATGTGACTGGGAGGGAGGTGGAGGAGGAGAGGGAGGGGGAGACAGTGGAGACAGTGGATGTTGTCGTGACTGCAACTGTCTGCTGTTTGCGTGAGTGCTTGTGGGATGAAGTGTGGTGCTTGTGTTTGCCTGTGACACTCTTGGGTGTTGTCTTGTGTACATGCTCATCAGTATGTGTGCCTGGGATGGGTTGGGGTTGAGGAGAATGGGACTAGGAAATGGTAGATGGAGGGGAGGCAGTAGAAACAGGGACAATGGCTGCCATCAGAGAGGAGGCCAGAGCCTGAATCGGTCTCTGTTGGGCCACCAATCCACCGTGAATGCCCTCCAGGAATGCATTGCATTGCTGCATCTGGGATGCCAGCCCCTGGATGGCATTCACAATGGTTGATTGCCCTATAGAAATGGATCTCACGAGGTCAATAGCATCCTCGCTCAGTGCAGCAGGGCTCACTGGGGCAGGGCCTGAGGTACCCTCCTGGGTGAGCGGACATGGGCAGCTTGCTGAGGGGCTACTGGTAGGGTGGTGCTGGTACAGGTATGGCAGCTGTACCTGCAGCTGGGGTGGTCACAGAGGTGTCCGCCACCACCAGGAAGCATCCATTGGAGGAGGTATCTGAGTCTGTGTTGTCACCTCCTATCTCCGCTGTGGTGCTCCCCTCGCCCGCCTTCCCACTGGTTCCCTCGGCGTCAGTGGACTCTGCCTCCTGGGTCCTGTGGGATGCAGCTCCCTCTGTCACCAGTGCTCCTGCTCCTCCGCCAGATGATGCTAATGCACACAAGGACAGGATGACAGTACAAAAAAGGGGGGAGAGAGACAAAGGAAACACTGGGTCAATGATTGCACCAACACCACATTTCGCATACCCAGCACACACAGGGAGCAGGCTTAAGCACTATGCATTGCACTGCCAGTGATATGGCTAGATGCTAAGGCAAGATGAGGGCCACACACTGCCAACTGCACCTCACCTGGGACCCACGATGTCCTGCCTGAAATGGACTGCTAACAAGCTGGGTTACCTGTATTTGATGTGCACTCATTACCCTAGAGATGACCCACACTGCAATGTCTGGCCTGGCCTTAGGGGCACCCATTAATTCACATCCACCACCCAGATCCCACCCCTCCTGCCAAAATTTGTAATGATACCCACTGTACTTATCCCCTTGTGGCTGCTGTGATTCCCTCAAGCGCCCATCCAGCTCAGGGTAGGCCATCGCCAGTATCCCAACAGAAGGGTCAGGTTCCGACGGGCACTCCTTCCTTGTTGGGAGGCCATCTCCAGCTGGGCCTCTTGGTCTTCTGCGCCCAGCGTCTCAGGTCCTCCCACCGTTTTCGACAGTGGGTGCTCCGCCTGCTATAGACCCCGAGAGTCTGCATGCCATAATCCCTTTTTTTGATGGATGCTGACCTACAGAGGCAATACAGATAGTGGAACACCATTAAACAAACAGTCCAGCCTGTCACCAAAATGGCCCACCATACCCGTTTCCATCACCATTGGCACACACATCGCCTGGCACACACCATTTACACCATCACAAGACATTCCCCCTTCCCCCGATGACACGATGCTTGCACAGACATCCTAATACATCCTTCCCACATGCATTGTGCCCAATGTGCACTCACTGTTGGTCTGGAGGCCCAGAAAACAGTCTGCTCCAACTCCTCCGAACTGAAGGTAGGGGCCCTTTCCCCGGTCACACGGGCCATTGTGGGTTCCAGACACAGGTCACAGCAGCACACGCAGTGTAGGTGTTCTCCTGTTGAAGGTCAGAAAACAAGTGAGGAATCAGATAGAAAATGGTGGTCACGTCTGCGGCGATGTACACCGTCACCGCCGGCGCAGATCCCCATTGGCCACTGTACTCCATAAAGCCCCATAGTATCCAATGAGGAATTGCACGGCAGTGCAAGACTGTCTTCCGCACGACGCACAACGTCGGCAGAATTACCTCACTTCTACCTGTCCCTACATACAGGGCAGGCGGTCGCCATTTCAGGGGGGGAAACAGTCATATTGACATTAACTGCGTCACAGATTAGATTGGCACATACCTCACCATTAACATTGTCCCCGTACATAAGTGCACCAAGTAGACTGAAGTTGTGGATCTATTGTTCCAATTGTGACAGCCTACTCACTCTTGTGTCCCTTAGATACCTACCGCTGCAGATGAATAGGAGGTGGAGACATACCCCCATGTAAAGACCCCTTGTGGATTTAGCTACACTGGAGGACAGGCAGATTATCCTTACCTATAGACTTGACAGGGCCACAATCACAAAGCTGTGTGCCCAATTTGAGCCAGACCTTATCTCATTTATCCGTCATGCTTTTGTGCAAGTGCTATCAGTGCTCCACTTATTGGCAACTGGTTCTTCCCAAGTGACAGTGGGCTTGGCAGCAGGAATGTCACAGCCAATGTTCTCAGTCTAGTTGTCTGCCCTGGTAAAACACATGTGCAGCTACATTTCTTCTCCCAGGTAGAAGAATTGGGCACTGTAAAGTCCGGATTCTATAAAATGGGACATATCCCCAATATTATTGTGTTGATTGACGGTACACATATTGTGTTTGTCTCCCCCCGCCAGAATGAACAGGTGTTCAGGAATCGTAAGAGTTTCCACTCACTGAATGTGCAGGTGGTGTGCCTGGCGGACCAGTACATCTCCCACATCAATGCTAAGTATCCTGGGTCGGTGCATGATGCCTTTGTTCTGAGGAATAACAGCATCCCAAATGTGATGACCCAACTACAGAGGCATAGGGTGTGGCTAATAGGTGAGCTTTGGTCCCCACCCACTGTATGTTAGTGTATGCCTTCTGGTGTTAACCCCATCGGATTGTGTGAAGCTAAATGTGCTCCCTCAATACTTACAGGTGACTTTGGCTACCCAAACTTATTGTGGCTGCTAACCCCTGTAAGGAATGCCAGGACAGGGGCTGAGGAATGTTATAATGAGACACATGGGCGAACCAGACAGATCATCAAGAGGACGTTCGGCCTCCTGAATGCCAGGTTCAGGTGCTTCCATCTGACAGGTTGATCCCTGTGTTACTCACCCGAGAAGGTCTGCCAAATAATAGTTGCATGCTGCATGTTGCACAACCTGGCCCTGAGATGCCATGTACCTTTTCTGCAGGAGGAGGAGACTGGAGGTGCCCCTGTGGCAGCAGGAGACCCTGAGGACAGTGAGGATGAAGAGGCTGAAGATGAGGATGAGTATGAGGACAACAGAATATCAGTTATCTGTCAGTACTTTCAATGGCACACATGTGAGACAGTGCAACTGCACATTCCTATGACTATTGGTATATTCTGTGTGGCTGTAGCATGATGGCATTAACTTCCTTTGCATCTCAACTTACTGTCACCTATGGTTTGTCATTTTACAGTTGTTGGTGATATAGCAACTGTGTACTGATGTGCTGACTACAGCCAGCTACAGGTCATTATTTCTATGCTCTCACAGTGTATAGTTATTTTGCACTAGATGTGGCTGTTTCCATTAATATACATTTTCAGTACATAAAATACTAGTAAACGAGTTGTGTTCAAGGGTGTTTATTGTAGTGCTAAGAAATTGAGGGGAAAGTGCAATGGAATGGGGTGATGATGGAGGAAAGTCCAGGGTATTGTTCCAGTCTGTTAGTAGCACAGGTGCAGTGTCCAAGGGACCATAGGAAGGGGAGCAATGTCAGTTCAAAGTGGACATGGTGACTGAGTGGGACACAAGGGGGACAAGTAGGAGAGTCTTATTTCCTGGCGGTGGTCTTGGCAAGTGTCTCTGGTTTCTGTCTGGCTCGAGGGGAACGTTTGCGGGATGGTTCACCTTCTGCAGGAGGAAGGGTGCTTGTGGCCTGTGGGGCCTGTGGGTCCTGTGGTGGGGCCTCCTGCCCACTAGCTGCAGTGGAAGTGGAGGGCTGGTCAATGGACTGGCTAGCGGCAGGGGCCCACTGGTCTGCTGTGCCTCCCTCATGATGTTGGCCATGTCTGCCAGCACCCCTTCCATGGAGATCAGGGTGGTGGTAATGGCCTGCAAGTCCTCCCTGATCCCCTGAAACTGTCCCTCCTTCAGCCGTCTGCTCTCCTGCACGTTGTCAAGGATCTGGCCCATTGTGTCCTGAGAATGTTGGTAGGCTCCCAGGATCTCTGAGAGTGTCTCCTGGAGAGTCGGTTCCCTGGTCCTTTCCTCCCCCTGGCACACAGCAGGCCTCCAAGTGTCCCTGTTGGTATGTGCCTCTGTGCCCTGAGCAGTGTGCCCCCTGCCACTGACCCCAGGTCCCTGATTGCCTTGGGTATGAAGTGTGGCCTGGGGTCCCTGTACAGGTGGGCACACTGCTGATTGACGTGTCCTGGGGACAGAGGTGTGGGTACGCTGGGTGGATGCTGTGGTGTTGGATACTGATGGGGGAGTCTCTGTGGTGTACTGTGAGTGGGCTTGGGTGACCGGCTGTCCAGTGGTCCCTGATGTCATCCAGATCCAGAAGTCCAGAATTACTGTCATCACTGGGGGCATATTCTGTTGGGGGACTGGATAGTTGTGGCACCTCCTCTCCGCTGACATTGGCTGAGGTACCTTTGGGGATGTAAGTGATGTATTATGCTTCATGTGTGTGACATATTGTACATCCCTGGCTTCTCCCCTATTGCCGGTGATGTCTTGCTACCTTTTGCTTGTGTATGGTGATGTATTGTGGCATTGTTAGTTTCCCAATGCTGTGCATGCTTTGGTGATGGGTGTCCATGCAGGGCTGGGAGGGCTGTCCATGCATTGGTATTCAATGCATTGTGGTTAGTCATATGTATAAGTGCAGTATGTGGGATGGAGTGGAGTGATGGGAGTGAGGGGGAGGGTGTGAGATGGCATGCAGGTATGGGAGGTAATAAGTGGTAATTGTTGACTTACCAGTGTCCGGTCTTCCGGCTACTCCAGTGAATCCCTCAGGGTGCAGTATTGCCAAGACTTGCTCCTCCCATGCTGTGAGCTGTGGGGGAGGAGGTGGGAGTCCACCGCCAGTCCTCTGTATGGCGAGCTGGTGCCTTGCTGCTTTGGAACGTACCTTCCCCCATAGGTCGTTCCACCTCTTCCTGATGTCGTCCCTTGTTCTTGGATGCTGTCCCACAGCGTTCACCCTGTCCACGATTCTCCACCATAGCTCCATCTTCCTTGCAATGATATCTGCTGTACCTGTGCTCCAAACAGCTGTGGCTCTACCCTGACAATTTCCTCCACCATGACCCTTAACTCCACATCAGTGAAACGGGGGTGCCTTTGTGGGGACATGGGTGTTGTGTGGTGTGTGTTGGTGCGAGTGTGTTGAGTAATGTGGTGGGGTGTGTGATATGGGGTGTGTGAGGGATGTAGGGGTGTAAAGTGGTGTGTGTCTAGTTGTTGCAGTGGTCTTGGTGTCAGTCTTGTGGCAATGATTTGTATTCCTAAAACAGTTGTGGGTAATGTGTGTGTGTGTTTTATAGTACTGTGGGAGTGTGGGTGTGGTGTGTGTATGAGTTTCAGATGTGTGTCTTTAGTGTTTGGTGTTGTTTTGTCTGTGGGTGCCCATTCTGAGCACGGCGGTATGTACCGCCAATAGGTTACCACTGTTTGCGTAACGGTATGGATTTTGGGACCGCCACTTTATAAATGACCTTTGGGCTGGTGGATTTGTGGATGTGGTTGTATTCTGTCGGATTGGTGTGTGTGTGTCAAAATATGGTGAACGGATATCCGCCACCCGGAGGTATGTTGGCGGCCGTCACCGCGGCGGTAAGCGGGATTTGTCATAATGAGGGTCTAAATTACATTTTATCATCAACTTTAACCTTCTAGCATGTGATGTAATTAAAAGGCACCTATGCCAAACTTTGAAATGCAAACAAATCATACATTTAAGTGCATCGTGCAGCTTTCTATGTTGGTTTTCCACTCTTTAACTTTCATAAAACAAAACATGTTACAGTCTAATGACTTTAGTGACATGAGGAACATTGCTAAAATGTATGCTCTATCATTGTTATTGGGTAGTCCCTATATCTTCGATCATCTTTTTGCTCTTCTTATCAAATAAGTCTGCAAGACTGTCGCATAGAGCCTGAGAGGGTTCTATTATTTGCGCTGTACACTCTGGTTTAGACAGTTCACGCATAATCTGAAAGATATTTTTAGCACTGTTAGGGGCTTCAAGAATTTTATTTTGCATATTAATTTACTTTTGCCTTACAGTCCTCATTCTTTTAATAATTGAGGGCATGTTTAGGCATTTTGTATTGTCATCTGAGTAAGACGTATGCCACTGTCTTTCCAGCTCCTTGCAGACTTGTTTTAGTGCAGTGTTATAAAAAGGGGCTGAAGGTCTTCATCCTATTTGACAGAGATCTTTTACTTAGACTGTTCTAAATGAAATGATTCTGTATTGCCCTGTGCCTGACACTGAAAGGAATGTGGTAGATTGGGATGTGAAGTTATAATTGGCTATGTGTTAACAGTGGTAGTCTTTATTGTTTAGGAAAATACCCCATGCCAAGATTAAAAACAGGAATAAGAACCTTACAAGGGAACAATTGGCATTAGGTTCTCAAAACAAGCCCAACATGTTGCATGCCTTATCTGCTCCTGCAAGTCAATGGCAGTTTATGAGGACCAGGTTTTGTGCCCTAATCTACCTTTGGAATGCATTCATGAATGTGTGTAAAAAAGTATTCCTATATGGTTTCACCATTAAAGTGGTCATGTGCAAACTGTAAACATCACAAGAATGTTGGAAAATTATCTCATATAGGTGATCAGAAATCCATTACTAAAAGTTGATGGTTCTCTTAGAGTGTCATGGAGCTGGTTGACGTGCTTGCAAATTGAGTTGTTGAGAATAGAGGCGGGGAGCCTACCCTTGATCGAATTCCAACCTCTTCATGGCCAGGAAAGTGGGAGGCCACTCCACTCATTCAGGACAGTTAAAATGTCCATTTTTAAAGGTGGCCAGGTCACCCAGACCATTTTCCTAGTCTAGGGGATGATGTTTAGGCTAAGATGGTGAATATGTTACTCTACCTATTTAAAGATAAATTTACATTGTAACTGGCTTCCTTTGTTTTAGAGGTCAGAGGAATATTCAACATTTGTTTATATCTGTGTTTATTCTTATACCAGCTACTCGAAGGCTTTTAATTGTCACATTAGCCCTGCCAATAATATTTCAAACTCTGAGAGACAGAAGTACATAGTCAATAAACAAGTCTATTTTATTCTGTTCTCCCTGAACGATATGACTTGAATTTCACAGTCATCCAGTAATGTTTCAGCTAAAGGTTCAATCAACAGAGTCAACTAAAGAGGTGAGAGAGTGCATCTTTGGCCTATCTCATTCACCAGGACACTTGCTCCTGGGTCTTTATAGGTAGAGAGCACCGGACTGCAGAATAATTTCCCAAACCCCAGTGTATCCATGGTCATTTAAAAAAAAGCTCCAGTTATATTCTTTCTATTTGCCTTCTCTATTGACTTGGTGTTACTTCAGTTGTTGTCTTTGGTCTGGCTGTTTGGAGAAGTGTAAGAAGGCTTCCGTTTTCCCTTCCTCTTTCTTTCTGATCTATCCTGCATTATTGCAAATTTCTCATTGCTGAATGCTTTTTAGAGTTGAGTGCACGCAAGCACTCTGGCCCCTGTTGTAATCTCTCTGTGAGCTGTTAACCACACCCACCGCACGCCCATCAGTTTGGTTGGTTTGTGGGCTTGTCTTTTAAAATTCGCTTGATTTCATTAGTGAAAGGAATGCATACGTCATGACTTTTCCGGTGTTTAGCCCTCATCTACAGCACTGGTAAACTACTGAAAATATCCTAGGCTCAGTGTTTTCTCAATGGCTTCTATACTATTTATTTTTATTTCCTACGCAGCGTGATCTCGCTGGATAGTAGTCGAGCGCTTTGCATGACATTGACCCTGTTACATGGATAATTCTACTTTTGCTGGTTACATGGATAATTGCACTTTTGCCGAAACGTTTCACTGCGAGCGAACTTTTGTTTCCTTTCCTGTGTTTTCTTCACACTCATGGTGACCGTCAGCTCTGAAACTGTTTTATTCAGTTTGTCAGCAACACTGCGTTTCACTTCCAGTTACAGACTGAATTAGGAGAATAGCTTCTTTACAGACTAAGCTATGAAAAAAAGGACTGTACATTTCTGGGCTGTGTTATGATGAGTTATAATTCTTTGCAGGCAGAACCACTAGTACTGATTGTTGGCAAAGTGATACAGAAGTGTTGCTCCTTTGCAGACCAGGAGCAAGCTGCACACATTACACAGGGTTGGTCACGTCTTTACTGGACAAGTACCGCTTCTGTGGACTCTGATCTTGGGTTCTGCTTCTTTACAGGATAAGTCTGGATTAAGCTGTGCAGCAGGTCACACCATGAGCATCACGTCTTTACAGGTGAGCCAGGACAATGGCAACTGTAGTGTACAAGCCACCAGTGCTAGTTCTTTCCAGACTGAACTTAGAGTTCTACTTCTTAAAAGGCCAAGCCGAAAGTACTGTTTTTTTTTTTACAGACAAGGTGTGTTTTCTGTCTTTTTTACAGGCCATGTTAAGAGTAATGTGTGTCATACGCCAAGCCATGAGTATCACTTCCTTACAAAGTGAGCCATTGCTCCTGTTTCCCTGTTTCATTTTGGACCAATTAAGATGGTGTTGGTTGCCATGTCACACAGTTAGCACTACTTTTTTACATACTCTGTCATGAATAAAGAGCCTGGTACAGAGGCATTCACCGAGCTCACATAATGCTCGGTATACCAGCCCCCGGTACTGAGACATCCACAGAGCTCTCGTATTGCACTGGTATCCCGTACCCTGGTACTGAGACATCCATAGAGCTCTTGTAATACACTGGTATCCTATGCCCCAGTAATTAGACATATATAGAGCTCTCATGACACACCATAACACACCAGTATAACAGCCCTTGGTCCTGAGACATCCACTGGGCCCTCAAGTGCACCAGTGGCCCAGGCCCAGGTACTGAAAAGTCCACTGAGCTCTCATAAACATTGTTATCCAACCCCTGGAACTAAGACACCCACAAAGCTCTAATAATGTTCCGGTATCCAGGCCCCTGGTACTGAGACACCCACAGAACAGAGCACAGGTATCTCAACCCCTTAGGGGTGTAACAGAAGCTCCCACCGGACTCCACGGTGCATAGAGCCCCAGGCGTAGACACACTAGGAGCGCCTCCCACAGTCCCTACTGTTGTGAATGTGGGGGCCTTTTCAGCATATCATCCAGGGGGAGGGAGGCTCATGTTTACTTACACCACTGCAGGCCCTGGTGAAGAGGCACCCACAGAGCCCCTATAATGCACCGGTATCCCAGCCCCTGGTGCTGAGACATCGACATAGCTATAATAATGCGCCGGTATACTGGCCCCTGGTACTGAGACATCCAGAGAGCTCTGCATTGCCCGTTTGGTTTGGACCATGCGCTGATATCACTACAGTGAGTTATTTTTATGGGTCCTAACCCCTAACCACCATCCTGCACTAATAATTGACAGGCTCTCCCGATTCACTTCTATAGTCACCATCAGCATGACAAAGCAATGACATTCACAGGGTTCTCACGATGGACCTATTTTAAAAAAAATATATTTTTCTTGGTTTCAGTTATTCCACGTAGCTTCACTTCTTTTAATACAGGCCTCTCTGGCAGTGACATTCTGTAAACAAATACAGTATGTGCATCATCTATACAATTGAACTCCCATGTGGGAGAATCAACGAATTGTGTTTGGTTCTATAAAGGAATAGTTGTGTTGACTAGCTGCACAGCAATATTGAATTGACAGATAATGGAGAATGCACTTGAAATCAGCATTGTGCAAATGGTAGCTCAATACATAATGTAAACGACCTCCAGAAAACCAAGTATCCACACAATTCTGGCATAAACCAAGTTTCTTGTTCAGAAAGCTACCAATAAACTTTGCATTCAGCAATGATAAGAGAATTATATGAAACAAGAAAAACAGAGAACTAAACTTAGAGCCCAGTCTCACCATCCCCCAACTCCACCACCGAGGGGCCTCCCATTGTGTCTGCATTACTGTATCGCCACCCATGTCCAAGGCACGATAGGTAAATGGATTATTATCAATTTAGCTGGACCGCTAGGGGTCTATGTGGAAAAATATGCTATTAATGGACCTGGTAGCAATTGTAGCACATACGTTGACTAATCCAGCAAAGGTTCAGTGTCATGTGCAATTGCGCCGTTAGTGTTTATGCCATGTTCCGCTTTGTGTAAATGGGTCAGCATCTCCTCCCAGCTAGCAGACAGGGGATATTTACGCATGCCTATAGCATCTTTGCGTCGTAGTGCAACTCCCTCTGCCTCGGCCCATATCAGAAAGGAGCGCTCCCAAGCTAGTACTGATGGAGGCTCAGTGGCTTTCCACCTCTTAGTGATGAGGCGCTTGGCTATCAGAAGTGCCAGGTCCAGGAATCTTTTGGAAGCTTTTCGCTTTTTATTTCCTGGGAAGAGGCCCAGGAGACAGGAGTCCCAGTCCATCAGCAATGATGTGCATTTTGATAGGGATGATGTGACACCATGCCAATAAATGGTTAAGGAAGGGCAAGACCATAGAGTGTGAAGGAAGTCCGCCCTTATTAGGTTGCAGCGGGGGCAAGCTGCGTCCACACGATTAAAGTATTTGTTAATGTGGGCTGGCATGTGGTAAGCTCTGTGAAGAATATAAAATTTAATAAGGCAGAATCTGGAATTGCGAGGGCCATTACTATGGCTGTATAGTGCCATTGACCATGCAGTAAAAGGTTCAGTCAGATCAACCTCCCAGTTGGCGCGCAAAGCAGTGTGGGTATTTAGCGTGTGCATTCTAAGCACATCGGTGAACCACCGTATCAGGTGTCCACCTTGTCCCATAACTTGTATGTATTGCACTAGTAAGTGTGTTTGGGGTTCAGATGTCATATCTCCCCATCTGCGTGATAGCGCCATCAACAATGAGTTGTACAACAGAAACTGCCCAGGTGGTAGTCCCATCTCTGCAGAGAGCTCACTAAACGGAATGAGTCCACTCTCACTATAATGATCACCCAGAGTGTGTAGATCGGCTGCGTGCCAAAGCCCCAGTTCAGCGGCAGTTGTGAGATGTGCGCTGCGCTGCGTACCCAACAAGACCAAAGCTGGTGCATAGGGAATAGTGTCACTTGTGAGGCACAGACACCTATGGTAACAACGGTGAGCCACATTTAGTAATAGCTCTACAGGTGACTGCACAGTTGTAAGGGGGTGGAAGAGGTGCAGAATCTGAGTCAGTGTCCAGGGTGGGGAACTGGTTGCAGTGTCGGCAAGCTGAAGGCCCACCATGGGTTAAATCCCCAGAATGGGTAATACCTGTGCAGACCTAGATTTACCGAGCAGCATTCTTCAAGGAACTCTCAATGCCCTAGGGTTTAATACACACATTTAAAAACTGCTCTGAGCAGGTGCTAAATCTGTGCAGGAGGGCAGGTGGGCTGAGGGGGATGAGTGTGGATGGTTACAGACCTTAGTAGGAGGCTGCTCCCCATCACTAGAGAGGATTGCATGATGCACTGGGTCAGTGGTTAATTTATAAATAAAAGCGTGCTGGTGACCAAAGCTCTCCTCTGAAACACACAGCTGCTGCAATTAAATGTAGGAGCACAGAATACTAAGGCAGCGTAATCCTAAAGTCAGTTAATTTACAGCCACTTCCTGCCCCTTCAGCTCACTCTTGCAGCTTACTCCTTTTGTGACCCTTTCCCATCTTTCTCTTACTCCGTATTTCCCATTTTTAGGTGGAGCATAGCAGCGTGCAAGCGCTGCTTTTCGGACATGTTGGTATCTGTGTGGGCTTTTAACCATGCCCACCTCACACCCATCACTTTCACTTGTTCGTGGGCTTGCCTTTCAAAAATCCTTTGTTATCATTGGTAAATGCTTTATGTTTGTCCCTCCTTGGGGCGGTTTGGTTACCGCCTAGGGGACTGACTCTGTTACATGGATAATTGCACGTTTTGACGATACCTTTGTCTGCGAGCGAACCTCTTTTTTTGTCTCTCCTTTGCGCTCATGTTCATGGCGGCCTTGGTGCTTTGAACTGACTTGCTTATGTCAAATGTTTTACTTTTCATTTTCAAATTATGTGGCAAGAAAAGTCCAGTTAAGAATTTACAACGCTAATATCTCTAACTCGAGCAAAAGCAAAACTCATTGGATTGCAAACGCTTGTTAAGAAATGTTTCTAATGCTGGGTCCTTCTTCAAGATGTATTGTTCATTCTGTGTTCCCACACGTTCAGCAAGTTATGTGAGGTTGTTTTGTCATATTCTCTTTTTACTATAGCCTACTGTTCGCCTTTTCTACTTTGTTCAGGAAACCTTTCTCTTCTGAACAGTTACTTCTGATCCTGATTAAATCTCCTTTTGGAATTGACTTGATGTTGTTGATGACCATTTGGTTCAATGAAGAATTGCATTGTATCTTTGGTGCTTCCTGCATAATCTAGAATGCAGGTTGCACTCTTCTCTGCAAAATTCAATATCTAAGAAGATAATATCTGCTTTGCTCCAGTTTCAGGTGTGTTTGATGTTCCAATCAATGCCATTTAGAGTTATATCTGGAAAATGTACAATTTAAGCATGCACACACACTTTTGCACTTGGAGGATGCGGTCAGCATTCGGGAGAGGAGGATAGAAATAGTGGTTTGAAAACTCAGTGGCAAATGTGGAAAACAGACAAATATTCACACCCTTGTGACTATTTGCAAACATTGTGCAATTATTTTCCTCACTTATATTCACAATTCACTTATAACTGTAAAGCCCAATCCAGGTATCAGTGCTGTTGAAAGTGTGAAAAACGACACCCATTTTCACAGTTTGTAGGAAATAAACACATTTTAGCTAAAACAAACTATATAATCGGATAAAAAAGAGTCTATGGCCCTCATTACGAGCCTGGCGGTCTGTGACCGCCAGGCTCGCGGTTGGCGGGAGCACCGCCGACAGCCCGGCGGTGCCCCGCAGGGCATTCTGACCGCGGCGCTTTGGCCGCGGTCAGTGCAGGAAAACCGGCGGTCTCCCGCCAGTTTTCTGCTGCCCGTTGGAATCCTCCAACGCGGCGCAGCTTGCTGCGCCGCCTTGGGGATTCTGACACCCCCTACCGCCATCCTGTTCCTGGCGGTTCGCCCGCCAGGAACAGGATGGCGGTAGGGGGTGTCGCGGGGCCCCTGGGGGCCCCTGCAGTGCCCATGCCAATGGCATGGGCACTGCAGGGGCCCCCGTAAGAGGGCCCCGCTTGTATTTCACTGTCTGCATAGCAGACAGTGAAATACGCGACGGGTGCAGTAGCACCCGTCGCACCTTCCCACTCCGCCGGCTCGATTCCGAGCCGGCGTCCTCGTGGGAAGGTTGTTTCCCGCTGGGCTGGCGGGCGGCCTTAAGGCGGCCGCCCGCCCGCCCAGCGGGAAACTCAGAATGCCGGCCGCGGTCTTCAGACCGCGGTGCGGTATTCCTGCGGCGCAACTTTGGCGGGCGGCCTCCGCCGCCCGTCAAAGTTGTAATGAGGGCCTTTGTGTTTCTGAATACTATACGTATACACTTTTCCATTGTGTGTGCTATGCACACATCGGTTTAACGGGAACAAATGTTAATCATTACTCTTATTAAAAACCATTCCCTTACATTGACGATCTATGGCATTCGGGATTATCTCAGGTGTAATCAGGCAATTAACACATTATGGCGATAAATGTGAATGCTTAAATTATATTGTAATTTATAAGTATGATGTAAATCGCAGCCTTAGTTTTCTTTATGTGGTGCGTAATTTTTAAAGAGATTGCCCTCCTATAAAGCAGCAGTGAGAAGCATATGCTTTGCTAGAACAGGCTAACATCAGGAATCAATACTTACTAGAACAGTGTTCCCCACTGCTTATCATATATTAGATAAAGGCTGATACCATCAGTTGTCAATCACAACATCCGGTATAGCTGCATGACTAAGTAAAACCTGAAACTGGAGATCAGCAGGAAACAGGCAATGGGAGTAGAGCAAAAAAGAGGAAGAATGTCAGCTGTCTCTTGAACAAAGGTATGCACACGTTTATCTTGCAGACGTCAGACGCTTAAACTTCCCGCTGTGAGACATAATACACCCTAGAGTGTTCCAAAAATAGTTTTACAGTTGGCAGGTGTGGTGCAGTATTTTTCAAAACAACTTAAAAATTGTATGTTTGTTATGACTACTAATTTTGATGAACACAGACAGTTAATAGGCCATAATGCTACATCTTTATGTATATATATACTTGAAGAAATGTAGGGACGTCTGGATCAAACATCAGTTGGCCTAAGAAATTCAACGTGTTTTTTTATTTATTATTTCTATTACTTCCGTCATCATCGTTATGATCATTATCATTATTATTTCTTGCATTGTTACTATTTTTAATCCCCCTTGGGTTAGGTTCCATTTTCATTTATACAAAGCAATGCATGTTGTACACATGAATAGACTCTCATAGATTTCTAATAAACTACGACCTGCAATTTTATTTGAGGACATGACAGCATTATTCAAATTATAAATATTCCAAGGACTCAGATAGGGTAATCAAAATAAATCCCCAATTTTTGTCCTCCCTACAAACAAGGAGGACACTGTGCTCATAATATCTGTCGGCCCTGCCCATTACCACGTGCTCCGTTTGTCAGGATGCAGGTATACCACTTGGGCTGAGCACTCCCCCCGACAAGGAGCATCAAATGCATTTTAGCTTCTCTCTCTGAGACACCTATCAATATTTGAAGGGGTTAAAGCTACATATAGGAAATTCAGCAAGAAATTTCCTTTGATGAAAAAAATGTACGGGACTCCCCCATATTGGGCAGAGCGACAAATAATGTTCTCCCTTAGAACTTCTGATTATTTTCCATAATATTTGATCTCATATTTGTTTTTGACTCTGAATGTGACTACAAGGGTTTCCCCTTCCACCGTCCCAGGGACCTTCTTTATGAAAAGTTAGGGTAAAATAAGCTCTAACAAGTATGAATGTGGAAAGCATTCTTGTTTGAGCACCTGCATGTATTTGCAGTGGTCTGGTCTGCAGTGTGTATTTTCACAAATCAGACGTGAATTGTCCACGTGAGCATGGAAAGAAAACACGTACCTTCTATGTTTATGTTTGTCATTTTTTACCAATTCTTTACGTTGTGTTTTTATATGTGTATTGCTCAAGGATAATTATGATTTGTGTTCTATGTTTCATTCAGTGATCCTTGCTCAGCAGGGCAGTATCCATAAGTATTTAATGATTGCTTACTGATGAAAAATGGATTTCTTTACATATAGAAGTTAGGAAAGTAGGGCTCTAACCTACTGAAGAAAGCTAGGGACCCCCTTTGGAGCCACTTGAATGGCGTAAACTTGTCGACTCTAAGTTGCAGGAATAATGATCAGTCTCGTGCATCATCCTAGTTTTAACCATCCCTTGGTCTCATCCATAATATAATAAAAACAATTCAGGGTTTAGACATTTTTAGCTTCGAACTCGTGGTTCCGTTAAGCACCCCCACAAAGTACTCCTCACAACTACGAGGAGCCCATTCCCCACAAGCAGTTTATCTGGTGAATGTGGCATGGCCAATAATGAAGCATATTCCGGGGGAGGTTTGTGGGGGGTGTGGGGGGGAGAGGGGGTTGGAGGTGGCTGTGAGGCCATTCCTCACAATTGTTTGGGAATCCAGTTGGTACATCGCATACTATGAAACATGACATGATGTATGTAGAGCTCCTAAGCAATGACTCCCTAAATTAGTCATGTTGCCTTTTTTGTGTTTTCAGTATCTAGATTGTAAGGACGCAAACGTTGATGGCCCATATTCTCTTGTTCCCCTAGACCATCTTTCCCCATTTACGAATTCAGTTTCATCTGTGCGTAATACGACAGAAAGACATGTAATGCAGGCATGAGGAGATAATAGTGTGGCAATGAATCATAAAAAGTGTCACAAAAGGATAACGAGACAGAGAATAATTTGTTGATACGGAGAGTTCTAATCTGCCACAAAGATTTTTCGGTGGGAAACAAAGGCTTTTTGCAGAAGTTTTAAAATTTTGAGAAATTATCAACATACTTTCTATCACTGATTAAATTCGAGGCAGAGATGAGTGGTTGATTACAAGGAGAGAGAGATTCAATTTCAGCTATTACCATACTATGGTTACACAGTGGGGTACTGATAACTCATGTAATGCAGTACAGTACCTAAAGATGCTGTGCTGCATTGTGTGACAGGGAGAGCAGGAAAGCACCTTATCTACTAAGATATGTCACTGTCCTGCTCTCTTCCTAGTGCTGTTGCACAATCAAGCTGCTGAGCTCCACACACATATCATTATACCATAATGCTATGGTGTGTGCATCATGTCTACATCATGTCTAGCATATGTTTTGAATCGTTCCAGTACAAAATACTGTGCCTAGGTAAACTTTCAAACTTTTCCAATTGTGGGTGTGCACTGTACAATGTAGCACACATAGAAAATTGGAATAGTTTGGAATATGATAAGCATATCACAATGTTCATGCCAATCTCAAACATAAGTTTTTCTTTGGTGCAAAACCTTGTCTACTGTTGTTAGCTGATAGGTATTTGTATTAAAACCCATGGGTGGTTGCATGGGAACTCACATGTTCCTTCTTTCTATATCACAAAAGGAGAACAGAGAGGCTATATATACCCATGTCTGCACCTAAGTAAATATCAAATAGCAAAATGACACAGTGACCTGCCAGGTAAGTAGGGGTAAATTCTGCAATACCCTTTTATGGCAGTGTCTACATGTCTTAGATTGAAGCTCTAACTCTGACATCACCCCACCCTAGTAAGATTGTACTACCAGAGCATACTCAACCTGAAATTGTTCTATTTTGAGGGAGTTCTTAGAATTTTGTTTCTGGATTATCTGCTGACATTCCAGTTTTAATATGCTAAAACATACCTCAGGGTAAATAACAAAGAATACTTTATAGAGTGGTACCCTCACTATGTTTACAAATACAAAAAAAGAATCCTCAGAGTATGGTGTTGGGTATCATGACCCTTACATACATGTGTTATACCAGCATGTTCCTGCCCTTAAGTAGCCTGATCTGGTCTTTTGCAGTCATCAGAGCTCATTTAAGGATTCATAAACTATTCTATGTGGTTTTATATATATATACATATATATATATATATATATATATATATATATAGGAAAGGGCCTATCACCCGTCAACCATCTCAAGGTAATTTTACCTGGTAGAAGGTAAAAACATTAGGGTAAACAAACTTTTTCATCAGCCACTACGTGTTTTGCAATAAGCATGTAAAAACATGTAATAAATTGTGACGCTGCACACAGAACACATGCACACCATGCTAAGATGGTTAATAATATATGCGTGGAGGCAAACATGCTTCATTTTTGTGCTAATTTAACTGTCTTACCTAATAGAGGAGAACTCTGTGCCTCATGGTATGTTTAGTGGTGGGCAACTCCTGTAGTCACACAGGATAGTTCAATAGGTTAGAATTTTCAAAATATGTCAGTTTCTTTACAAAACCAGGAGTGTTGGGACATGTACTAGTATCTCAAGCTGAAGAGCTTGTGAGTCTTTGTGTCCTCTATTTTCCCAAACTTATTGTGTGGATCAAAGATTATAATTGACGGAAAGGAGATCTTCATTGTTGTTAAAAATTATAGTAAATGGCAGGAAAAAGGAACCAAAACAGACTTCCCTTGTCTCAAAGGGCGTTGTGTTACTTACTTCATCAAGGAGATGCACTCTCTGATTTCATCCCATGTCCCCGTGTACAGCCGTCTGGTAGGAATATATAGCAATAACAATGGCATTTTTATCCCAATATAGATCACCATCTTAGGGTTGTGTCTACCCTTGTCATGAGGTCACATGCTCGTAATAGAGATTTTTCAAACCTACCCTGTCTCTCAGAGGGACCTTTCAAATTGATTGAAGCTATTTCACTCTACCTGCGGTAGGCGGAACCCAAGCCTCTGCTTCCTGGAGGACCCACAGTGTCAGGTGTTGTTGTAGTGGGTGGAAAAGGCCAACATGGGGAATATAGTCCTGGCTGGTTCCCCACCTTTCCGCTTATTCTTCTCCTTTCACATGTCTTATTCTCAGCTCAGGTTCTTGGGAACTGAGGTGTTCGGATCAGTTGTAATAGGCTGGGGAGGGACATACTGGAAAAAGGTAGTCCATACAAAGTCCCCGCCCTTCGGCTTGTTATCTTATGTTACATGACTCACTCGCCATAGAGGGTGCTGATTCGGCCTTTGGATGTAAAGTCACTTTGCAATCCCTGGTCTCAGTGACTTGATATTTTTCTTACTGTCTGCTCCACATAGTACTTGCTTAGAAAGTGGAGCAGAGGAGAACTATACAAACAATGTAGACAAAATGTATTAATAGACAATGGGGGTCATTCAGACCCCGGCGGGCGGCGGACGCCGCCCGCCAGAAGACCGCACCACGGTCAAATGACCGCGGCGGTCATTCTGACTTTCCCGCTGGGCGGGCGGGCGACCGCCAAAAGGCCGCCCGCCCGCCCAGCGGGAAAGATCCAGCAACGATGAAGCCGGCTCCGAATGGAGCCGGCGGAGTTGCTGGTGCGCGACGGGTGCAGTGGCACCCATCGCGATTTTCAGTGTCTGCAAAGTATGGACAGTATGGGGCACTGTTAGGGGGCCCCTGCACTGCCCATGCCAGAAAACCGCCAGAAAACCGCCAGAAACAGGCTGGCGGGAAGGGGGTTGGAATCCCCAGGATTCATTTGGCCAGGGGAAAACCGGCGGGAAACCGCCGGTTTCCCTTTTCTGACCGCGGCTTTACCGCTGCGGTCAGAATTGGCCAGGAAGCACCGCCAGCCTGTTGGCGGTGCTTCCGTGGTCGTTGGCCCTGGTGGTCAATGACCGCCAGGGTCAGAATGACCCCCAATGTGTGCTATGTGGTGCTAAAAGGAGACTAAAATGTGGTTAACAGTACACCAAGGACCAAATTTAAAAAGGCAAATTGGGAAAAGAAAGTACCAACTTTCCACTATGAGTGAATCTTCAAGTTTTAGAGGTGCCATCATCTCATCTATAAGCAGTGTACTGCTATCGTCCATTCACTCTGGTTGAGAGGTATTTGCACCATCTACACATAATTTATCTACCCAGTGTCCCCCGACGTATATCATTATTTAGCCCCTGGATGTCGTAGGTAGTCTAAACACTCAACATTGTTCATATTTTAGGAGAGCCTTGCTCATATTTGTATTTCTGGTGTCTAGTTCTTCAATGACATACTGTTTGATGTTATCTGTGGTATGTTTAAGTTCAATAAAATGCCGGGTTATGGTGTTGTCTTTTTTGCTCTTATTGTTCTTCTGTGTTCATGAATTTGTATCCACAGTTTTCATGTTGTCATGACTATATATAGGAGATTGCATGGGCCTCTCAAGACATATATTACATTGCATGAGTTGCAATTGGGAAGATTATTTGTTGGTAGACCTAGGTCTATATTCTTGCATTCCCTCGTGTACCGTCATACCCAACAATTACCTCATGGCTGGTGGCCTTTTGAAGTAGGTGTATTCCAGAGTGTAGTTAGTGGCCCTTAAATCATTTTTCTGAGGCGTGAGTGTACCAATATGTCCCAAAGATTCTGAACTCTTCTAAAGAAAAACACGGATTGCTGTATTCTCAATGTTCCAGAGCTGAGTATGCTCTAGTGTTTTTTTAATCAGCTTAGCCAGCTGATTTAAACTGGGACAAACTGTTGATACACAAATTGGTCTAGGTACTGGGTGTCTTTTATAAGTGGTCAATAACGCCTCCCTGTTGTTGTTCCTTGCTCTTTTTCATGCTCTGTTAATTATCTTCTCTGGACATTGTTTCTCTTTTAGTTTATTACTTATCTTTTCAGCATGTCCTTGATAGATGCTAGCCTCTATGCAGTAACGTCTTAGTTTTCAGGAATTGTCTTATCAGTAAACAGAGAGAGTGAAACCTCTCAAAATGTAGTAGGCTGTTCCTGCCTGTGGGTTTGTAATAAACCTCAGTCCTAATAATCCATCTTCTAGGTATATTACCAGATCATAAAATGATAGTTCGAATTTTGCTCATGTTCATGGGTAATCTGACAAAGGGGTCAATGCCGTTTACCAATGAGTTGAACTCTGTTGGTTCTTTTCTAGTACCTCTTCAGATTCCCAGGGCATTGTCCATATATCTCTTCCACTGTCTCATCTGATTTGAGAACGGGTTGTCCTCACTGTGAATGAATAGTGCTTCAGAATGCTGCTGATAAAGATAGACCAAACTGCAGAGGTACTCCCCATTGAGGTGCCTTGGGTTTCCACCCATGGAACATCTCCTAATGCAAAAAATGCAAAGCAGCTCAAATTGCAGTTTTGCGTTACTTCGAGGCAACTTTCCAGGGCAAACCAAGGTTTGTGTTGGAAAATAAATTCCCCAAAAACATTTTTGTGGCACAAACCCCCACAAAATAATAGTGAATCTGTGCTTGCATGTGCTCAGGATCTCATTAATTAATTCTGATAGCGGTTCAAAGCAGTTGTATGTTGGTGTTCTAAACTGGCACCTGCATACTATGTGCAGTAAGTTTATGCAAGGAAGTCACCTAGCCCAAGTCAATCAATATGCCAGTAATAACTAAATGTAGTATATAGATGTCGGATGCCGAGAACCGCAGATGGAAGTTTCCGCACTGTAATATGACAAATTGTCAGAGTGCCCTTCTTTAGAAGAAACTATGCCTCCAGACTAGGTGGTATGGGATACGTGTAGGAGCCCAGTGAATAATAGAGTGAGTAGAGCCTCTTGATTAGATACCTGTGCAGAAACATTATTACTGCGAGATATTTTGTCTGTTTGACTGGAGAAGATTTTTGCCCAGTCCTGAAGAAGCACCAAGAGGTCTTTCAAGACATGAGTAGGCACAAAACATGTTGACTTACTTAATGGTGTCAGAAGCAACATTTGAAACCACATTATTGAAAGGGTAAAAGGTCATTATTTCCCTTAGCATCTCTTTTTGTTTTTAACCTTGACCAACATCCTCCATTATTGAGTAAAGGAAGTTCCTGAGGAGAGTCGAGTCAATTTTATTTTAATCTTTTCTGTTTTGCCTATTCTGCACAGAAGTTTGGCTTAGTGACCCTATTGTGGGTCCCGTCAGACATTGCAGTACCAGTCTGGCAGGGAGAAAGCCTGATGATGAGACCTGAGGGGCCTTGCTTCTGAAGTATTTACATTCTAGACACCTGGAATTTACGTTATGTTGGAACAGTGTACTTTTTTTGTTTAGTATATAGATGTGCAACATCAGATATACAAATATGTAAAGACTCAGAAAGGCTGCTGAGAGATGTGTACACATGGTGTGACTTTGACATCAGAACTATCAAAGAGTAGCTGTCGAAAGATGTGCTACAGGGTTGCAAATACCGTACTAATATTAATGAAATTGTTTCTAAACAGTGAAAAATATTGCAAATAAATACAGTTAATGCACTTTAATGTACGTTCTTGTTCAGTAGTTTAAGAATATTACAATATTATCCCTGTAATAAAGTGCACAAATCTATGCTTCTATTCACATTATCTCTCTGATTTGGCAAGCGAAAAGGTTCAATCAGTTTCAATCAATCAGTTTTTGTAAGGAGCGGCTACTCACCCGTGAGGGTCTGAAGGTGCTCGGGGGGGGGGGAGGGTAGAGCCTCATCCAAAGAGCCAAATCTAGAAGTTCTTCCTGAAGATGGTGAGCAATGGGCTTTGTCTCAGGTCTAGGGGCCTGTTGATCCATCTCTTTGCTGTGATGCAGGTGAAGGATTGTCCTCCAGCAGTGGTTTTTCAAATGTATGGGATAGTGGCCAGTTGAGCAAGCAGAGGGATCTGGTGGGGGTATGGAAGGAGACACGGAGGTTCAGGTATACCGGTCCAATGCTGTGTATGTCTTTGTACGTGTGGGTGAGTAGGTTGAAGGTGATTCGTTTTTCTATCAGGAGCCAGTGAAGGGTCCTCCGGTGCTGGGAGATATGTTCTTGGTGTAGTAGTTTAAGGACAAGTCTAGCAGTGGCATTTTAGATGAGATGCAGCTTTTTGATGTTTCTCATCCTGGTGCCGGCGTAGAGAGCGTTGCCGTAGTCAAGCTTACTTGTGACTAAGGCATGAGTGACTGTCCTGTAGCAGTCTGCTGGGATCCATTTGAAAATTTTCCGGAGTTGGCGGAGGGTGTGCCAGCAGGAGGAGGTGACTGAGTTTACCTGTCGGGTCATAGATAGGGAGGACTCGAGGGTGATGCCTAGGTTGCAGGTGTGCTCAGTCGGTGAAGGTGTGGTGCTGAGAGATGTTAGCCACCAGGAGTCATCCCATGCTGAGGTGGCATTTCCGAAGATGATGAGCTCTGTCTTGTCAGAGTTGAGCTTGAGGCACCTTACTCTCATCCAGGGGTCGACAACTTCCATTCCTGAGTGGAAGTTCCTTTTAGCCATGTCCGGGTCTTTCGTGAGGGAAATGATGAGTTGTGTGTCATCTGCATATGACACGATGTTCATTCCATGGCTCCTGACGATGGCTGCCAGTGGGGGTCATATATATGTTGAAAAGACTTAGGCTGAGAGCGGATCCTTGGGAATCTCCACAGCTGATTCCTGTGGGTTTAGATGAGTGGGAAGGGAGCCTGACCCTCTAATTTTTCCGGAGAGGAAGGAGTGGATCAATTTCAGGGCTGTTTCATGGACTCCTACATCGCGGAGTCTGGTGCACAGTGTGCTGTGGGAGACTGTGTCGAAGGCTGCTGAGAGGTCGTGGAGTATGAGTGCTGTAGTGTGGCCTCAGTCTAGAAGTGATCAGATGTCATTGGTAGCTGCAAGAAGAACTGTCTCCATGCTGTGGTTGCTGCTGAAACCGGACTGGGAGCTGTGCAGAGAGTTGTTGACCTTGATGAAATTTCATAGTTGTGTGTTGATGGCTTTCTCCAGTACTTTGGCAGGGTAGGGTAGAAGCAAGATGGGTCAGAAGCTCTTTGGTTCTGAAGGATCGGCCGAGGGTTTCTTCAGGAGGGGGTGTACATCGTCGTGTTTCCAGTCCTCGGGGAAGGTGCCAGTGTTCATGGAGCGGTTTATTGTGTTTCGGAGCTCAGGGCAATAGATGTGCTGGCTCTGGCATAGATGTGGTGGGGGAAAGGGTCCTTGGGGGCTCCGGAGTGGGTGCTGTTCATGATGGTTTCTGTTTTCTCTGTGGTGAGCAAGGACCAGCTGTGGATGGTCTTGTGGGTTCTGGGGGGTGTGGGTCGGTCGTAGGTTCTGGTGCTTGGTTGGTTTTCCGGGAGGAAGCTGTTGTGGATGTCTTGGATCTTGCAGTGGAAGAAGGTGGTGAGGTGGGCGCAGAGGTCTTGCGATGGGGGATGCTGGTGGCTTCCTAGGGGGGGATTTGTGAACTCATTGATGACTGAGAAAAGTTCCTTTGTGTTGCGTGTGGAGGAGTTGATGCATTCCCAGAGTGCGTTCTTTCTTGCATTCTTGATGTGTTGGCAGTGGATTGTGGTTGCGGCTCTGAAGGATGCGAGGTCTTTGCTGGTTTGGCTATTCCTCCATTTTTTCTTTAGGGGTACCTGCGGGTGTGTTTAGATTCTTGGAGTTTGGTGGTGAACCAGTTGGGTTTCTTTGGTATGCGCTTGGCTGATGTCAGATGGACGGGGGGCTAGAGTGTCAGTGCATTTGGTGATCCATGCGCTGAGATTGCGTGCTTTCGGTGTTTCATCATCGGAGGGAGGCAAGAGGCATTTAGCAAGAGTTGTGGTGAGTTGCTCATTGGTTATTTCGTTCCATTTCCTGTGGCGGTTCCAGTCTGGGGTGGAGATGGTCTCAATGGTAATCCAGTTGCTTGAGGTAAAAATGGGGTCCAGCTTGGGATATTTCATTCCATTAGCAATAGAGATAACAGCAGAAATTAGATGACATTGTGAAGTCAACCTTCTATGATGCTGAACTTAGAATTGGATCCATTGAAACGGTATTGTGTGTGTTCATCATTAAGCCGTCTGTTAGTATGGCACTAAATGCAACAATCAAGGTAATTGTCAGAAGTTTTGACAACAGAAGTACAGTAGTGGATAAAGAAGAGAGCCCTTTAATCATTATTGTGCTGTATCACCAGTTCTGTCCTGTGACAACTGCAGACTTTATGAAAGTAACTTGCATGAAACACCTCCATTTGGCCCCTTTAATCAAAGTCACAGACATTTGTGTTGCATCAGTGTGCAATTCCACGGTTGCTCCAAAAGGGAAGACTTCCAGAAAGTTTTAACATGTTTGAAGAACAAAAAGGATATAAATGTCTGTCTAAATTTCTTGAAGGGGTTTGGTTTGCATATCCACAAATATGCATGCTCTTAAAATGTGTAGGCTTCGGAATGGAATGTCAGTCCACCTTTTTTGAATGATCAAAATTAGATGCATAGCCCAGAAGAGAAAATTACTCCTAATAAACCTAATAGTTCCTCTATAAAACAGTGCTAAATCAGACTCTCACATGTTCAGGTGCCCTGAGTCTGTAGGCCGCCACATGTGCATGGAACCACATAGATGTACAGCCACTCCTAAATCAGTATGTCAGATTTCATCACATTTTAGAGTGGGGAAGTCACTGAAAGCTTGAGCCAGGCTCAATCCTGAAGCTTGGCTCTGGCTCAACTCGAGGTCCTGTTGGGACCTCAAGCAAATAACAAGTTGAGCTTTCATTTGGCTTTTGATTCCCTTCCTCTACCTGTGATGTGGTGTTACAGCAACAGCTGTTCACTATAGATGTTGAAAACCAGGTTTGAGTCTCAAAGTCAGCAATACATCATGTAATTCTGGGCAAATCACTAAGGGCCTGGTTTAGATTTTGGCAGATGGGTTACTCCATCACAACTGTGACAGAAATCCTGTCTGATGAAATATAAATCCCATAGGAAATAATGGGATTCATATTTCTTCGGACAGGACATCTGTCAGCATTGTGAGAGAGTAACCCCTCTGCCATAATCGAAATCAGGCCATTCATCTCTCCATGCATAGAAAACAATGCATGTGATTTTGTGCACTGTAACTGATGCTCATGGATGTGGGTTGAGTTTGCACAATATTTCAAAAACTGCAGAATAATTCACTAAGAGGTCGAAACAAAGCTTCAACATTATAAAAGACAAATAGATACCCATTTACTGGCTGGTTTGTGCAGAGTGGAACTGGAAAATAAAGATAACCTAGAAAAATTGTTGCTTCACTGCTTATCTGGGTTTTCCAGTTTCACTTGTCACTGTGATCTTAGGCAAAAAAAATATTTCACCAAAATTCTTTTTTCCTCATTATCGCATATGAAAGCACTTTCAAATACGTGAGCTCAGTTTACCAGTTGTACAAAACTATCACTTATAAATAGTACACAAATTTATAAAAACAGAGCTTATTTTTATCTTAATTTAGACAACAAACTAAACAGAACTGAACAAGTATAACCAGGTTATAGACTTTCGATCCACTATAAATAACAGCAGAAATGGCATATAAAAGTTGCATTGAAGTCTATGGGAGAAATGTCACTGGTTGCAAAAATGTACTTAGAGAGTTGTGTGGAACACTTAGAGATTTATGATTGTGCAGTCACTACGACCAGATCATGTCAGACAGTGCAGTTTTACCTGGCTCGTGTCATCCGGGTGCAGAGTTGACTTGGTTGTCCTTGGTGCTGAATGGTACTCACTTTGAAGTCAATGGCAGAGAGACGATGGTGACAAACAACCACTTGGAGGTAGAACTGCAAGGAAGACTTGAAGGGTTAAGGCAGTGCGGATCCTCAGACTAGGACACAGCAGTCAGTTCACCTCTACATGGTCCGTGGGGCCCAGATGCAGATTTGCCTGGCTGTCCGTGGTGCTGAATGGGACTCGTGCAGGTGTTGATTTTACCATGGACATGGTGCTGCAACAAAGAGGATGCACAAACTCGTCTGAAGGTCTGGGAGAGTATGGTAGTGGCCTATAACTTCACAGAAAGGCCAACCTACAACTCCTACAATGCACTTCACCAACTGGATCCAGTTGATCCCTCAACCGACCCACTGGCTGGTGATTCTTTGGTTCCAGAGCATCTTTTTATTTTCGGTTTGCAGGGGCCTAGTGCCACTAGTTCAAAGGAAACTGTGGTGCTTCTGGCTTTCACAGGGGTCCCTCTGGTTGGGAATGATAAGTTTCAGCCAAGGACGAGAGTTGGTCATGCAGTTCCTAGTCTGTTGCCTCAGGGACCAAGTATCATTCTTTTGCCCTTGTGAAGTGGGTAGAGTCCACTTGTCTGGAATGGAGAGCTCTTCTTTGTCCTTCTTTCAAGTTAGTCCATCAAATCTGAGGTTCTGGCATCAGAAGTATCCTTAAATCCTGGATTTAGGGGAGTTAGTGGTGTGAAGGCCTGTGACCAATGGGCAACTAGCTCCTACAGCTAATCCACCCCTGAGGTGACCACATCCAGATGGACAGGTGACCTTTAGCTACTCAGAAACCTCTTTTCTGCCACTCCTAAGATGGCACAAATCAGGATTTAGTGCACAAGCCGGGCTACTCACCCTAGCAGTGTGATCAGCCTGGTGGGGGTGTGCACAGTCTTGCATACGTACTTTCCCATCTGTTCATGAGCAAATGTGCCTGTGTGAGGGCTGCTTCTTCAACGGGGGACAGGACAGATGGCTATCAGGGGTGGTAAATCCTTTGAAGCTCATTGACCTGATGGCTCTATTCACAAGCCTGGCTGGAGGCACGGGAGATGTGACCAACTTCCTGCCTCACCCCATTGTTCCTGTCCTCTGGGGGCATCCACGTTCCCTGGCAGGAGGTCAGAAGACTGCCTTGGTGGCAGCAAGAGTGGGAAAAACCATGGGCTGACCAACCAGAGCAAAAAGAAAGGTGGCAAATGGATGGCCAATCTCTAGTGTGCCACCTGGGTTCATACTATCCATCCCTCAATACCAGATTAATGTTGGGGGAGAGAAAGCAAGTTGTTTGATACCAAACTTGTCTAGGGGGTACCACAATGGAGCTATCAAACCGGGTCTGCCCGGGCTTAAGTAACATGTTATCCTAAGGACCGGTCTGCACTCAAAGTATACCTTAATGGAAAGGACGCTATAGATACATACAAGCTCTGGCTTATGCCTGCACCTTAAATACAATGTACCTTGCCTCCTGGGCTCAAGTGGTTTCCCTCTGGGGATGTCTGAAATATATGTAAGGTAGTGCATGAGAGTGTGCCACTCATGATGAGGACACAGTCAAACTTGAGCTGCTTGCACCACTTTGGCAGACTGCAATGGCAGGCTTGCCATCAGTACTTTGCATTAGTCACCTAGGGTGGTACAAACTTGTGCTGCAGCCCTTGGGATCCCTTTAACACCGGTGCCCTGGGTTACGTGGGCACCATTTACTAAGGACTTACAAGGGGGTAAAAAATTGCCAATCTGGGAATTACTATCTGACAAATAATTTAAGGAAAAACCACATACACTGGGGCCTGTCTAGCAGGTCCCAGTTTACTATGAGAGTCGAAAAACCAGCATTTAGGGGTCCAAATCGGCAAAAAACAGTAGGGCATTTGCAGAGAGACCAGTTTTCTTACAGTTGGAAAGTCAAGTATAATAAGGGCGGTTGAAAGGTCTGTTAATTAACCAAGATATTTATGTTCCCAAAAAATCTTCATATTCGAAGGGATCCCTCCATTCTAGAGAAACTAGATGCTGTCTGAAGCACATTCATAGTTGTTGGCTGGCCTGGGTCGATTACCAGGTTTAAAAAATCCACTTTGTGCTTAGTCTGGCCCTAATATTGAAAAGAGCACAAATGACCAGTGTCAGGAGAGGATGACAGAGGTGAAGAAACACGGTATTGTGCCCTAGTAGGAGAGGGGAACGTAGACTTAGTAGGAAAGTTACTACAAGCAGTGAGTTTTAAATCCTAGACTTTTGAACTGGAATACGTTGCTTGAGGCAGACACTGATGGGCACAATTAGAGCAGAGTTCATGATCTTGCTTGTGTGAGAAGGTAGCCTCTTTCTAGCCTTGTTACCCCCACTTTTGGTCTGTTTGTGAGTGTATGTCAGGGTGTTTGTCACTGTTTTCACTGTCTCACTGGGATCCTGATAGCCAGGCCTCAGTGCTCATAGTGAAAACACCATGTTTTCAGTATGGTTGTTATGTGTCACTGGGATCCTGCTGGTCAGGACCCCAGTGCTCATAGGTTTGTGGCCTATATGTATGTGTCACTGGGACCCTGTCACACAGGGCCCCAGTGCTCATAGGTGTGCATGTGTATGTTCCCTGTGTGGTGCCTAACTGTCTCACTGAGGCTCTGCTAACCAGAACCTCAGTGGTTATGCTCTCTCATTACTTTCAAATTGTCACTGACAGGCTAGTGACCATTTTTACCAATTTACATTGGCATACTGGAACACCCTTATAATTCCCTAGTATATGGTACTGAGGTACCCAGGGTATTGGGGTTCCAGGAGATCCCTATGGGCTGCAGCATTTCTTTTGCCACCCATAGGGAGCTCTGACAATTCTTACACAGGCCTGCCACTGCAGCCTGAGTGAAATAACGTCCACGTTATTTCACAGCCATTTTACACTGCACTTAAGTAACTTATAAGTCACCTATATGTCTAACCTTTACCTGGTAAAGGTTAGGTGCAAAGTTACTTAGTGTGAGGGCACCCTGACACTAGCCAAGGTGCCCCCACATTGTTCAGAGCCAATTCACTGAACTTTGTGAGTGCGGGGACACCATTACACGCGTGCACTACATATAGGTCACTACCTATATGTAGCTTCACCATGGTAACTCCGAATATGGCCATGTAACATGTCTATGATCATGGAATTGCCCCCTCTATGCCATCCTGGCATTGTTGGTACAATTCCATGATCCCAGTGGTCTGTAGCACAGACCCTGGTACTGCCAGACTGCCCTTCCTGGGGTTTCACTGCAGCTGCTGCTGCTGCCAACCCCTCAGACAGGCAGCTGCCCTCCTGGAGTCCAGCCAGGCCTGGCCCAGGATGGCAGAACAAAGAACTTCCTCTGAGAGAGGGTGTAACACCCTCTCCCTTTGGAAAATGGTGTGAAGGCAGGGGAGGAGTAGCCTCCCCCAGCCTCTGGAAATGCTTTGTTGGGCACAGATGTGCCCAATTCTGCATAAGCCAGTCTACACCGGTTCAGGGACCCCTTAGCCCCTGCTCTGGCGCGAAACTGGACAAAGGAAAGGGGAGTGACCACTCCCCTGACCTGCACCTCCCCTGGGAGGTGTCCAGAGCTCCTCCAGTGTGCTCCAGACCTCTGCCATCTTGGAAACAGAGGTGCTGCTGGCACACTGGACTGCTCTGAGTGGCCAGTGCCACCAGGTGACGTCAGAGACTCCTGCTGATAGGCTCCTTCAGGTGTTAGTAGCCTTTCCTCTCTCCTAGGTAGCCAAACCCTCTTTTCTGGCTATTTAGGGTCTCTGTCTCTGGGGAAACTTTAGATAACGAATGCATGAGCTCAGCCGAGTTCCTCTGCATCTCCCTCTTCACCTTCTGATAAGGAATCGACCGCTGACCGCGCTGGAAGCCTGCAAACCTGCAACATAGTAGCAAAGACGACTACTGCAACTCTGTAACGCTGATCCTGCCGCCTTCTCGACTGTTTTCCTGCTTGTGCATGCTGTGGGGGTAGTCTGCCTCCTCTCTGCACCAGAAGCTCCGAAGAAATCTCCCGTGGGTCGACGGAATCTTCCCCCTGCAACCGCAGGCACCAAAAAGCTGCATCTCCGGTCCCTTGGGTCTCCTCTCAGCACGACGAGCGAGGTCCCTCGAATCCAGCGACACCGTCCAAGTGACCCCCACAGTCCAGTGACTCTTCAGCCCAAGTTTGGTGGAGGTAAGTCCTTGCCTCACCTCGCTGGGCTGCATTGCTGGGAACCGCGACTTTGCAAGCTTCTCCGGCCCCTGTGCACTTCCGGCGGAAATCCTTCGTGCACAGCCAAGCCTGGGTCCACGGCACTCTAACCTGCATTGCACGACTTTCTAAGTTGGTCTCCGGCGACGTGGGACTCCTTTGTGCAACTTCGGCGAGCACCGTTTCACGCATCCTCGTAGTGCCTGTTTCTGGCACTTCTCCGGGTGCTGCCTGCTTCAGTGAGGGCTCCTTGTCTTGCTCGACGTCCCCTCTCTCTGCAGGTCCAATTTGCGACCTCCTGGTCCCTCCTGGGCCCCAGCAGCGTCCAAAAACGCCAAACGCACGATTTGCGTGTAGCAAGGCTTGTTGGCGTCCATCCGGCGAGAAAACACTTCTGCACGACTCTCCAAGGCGTGGGGGATCCATCCTCCAAAGGGGAAGTCTCTAGCCCTTGTCGTTCCTGCAGTATTCACAGTTCTTCAGCCTAGTAAGAGCTTCTTTGCACCAACCGCTGGCATTTCTTGGGCATCTGCCCATCTCCGAGCTGCTTGTGACTTTTGGACTTGGTCCCCTTGTTCCACAGGTACCTTCAGACAGGAATCCATCGTTGTTGCATTGCTGATTTGTGTTTTCCTTGCATTCTCCCTCTAACACGACTATTTTGTCCTTAGGGGAACTTTGGTGCACTTTGCACTCACTTTTCAGGGTCTTGGGGAGGGTTATTTTTCTAACTCTCACTATTTTCTAATAGTCCCAGCGACCCTCTACAAGGTCACATAGGTTTGGGGTCCATTCGTGGTTCACATTCCACTTTTGGAGTATATGGTTTGTGTTGCCCCTATCCCTATGTTTCCCCATTGCATCCTATTGTAATTATACATTGTTTGCACTGTTTTCTAAGACTATACTGCATATTTTTGCTATTGTGTATATATATATTGTGTATATTTCCTATCCTCTTACTGAGGGTACACTCTAAGATACTTTGGCATATTGTCATAAAAATAAAGTACCTTTATTTTTAGTATAACTGTGTATTGTGTTTTCTTATGATATTGTGCATATGACACTAAGTGGTACTGTAGTAGCTTCACACGTCTCCTAGTTCAGCCTGAGCTGCTTTGCTAAGCTACCATTATCTATCAGCCTAAGCTGCTAGACACCCTATACACTAATAAGGGATAACTGGGCCTGGTGCAAGGTGCAAGTACCCCTTGGTACTCACTACAAGCCAGTCCAGCCTCCTACATTGGTTGTGCAGTGGTGGGATAAGTGCTTGAGACTACTTACCACTCTTGTCATTGTACTTTTCATAAGAGAAAAATATACAAAACAAGGTCAGTGTATATACACATAGCCAAAAAGTTTTGCATTTCCTCTTTTCACTCTTTTCTAAGTGCTGAAAAGTACTTCTAAACTTTCAAAAAGTTCTTAAAAGTTTTTTTTCTCTGTCTTTCTAAAAGCTCTGACAAACTTTTTATCTTTTACTATCACTTTAACTCTCTCTAAAAAAATGTCTGGCACAGGCCAAAAAGTTGAACTGTCCAAACTTGCATATGATCACCTTAGCTGGAAAGGAGCAAGGAGTCTCTGCATAGAGAGAGGTTTGAGTGTAGGGAAGAATCCTTCCTTAGAACTGTTAATTAATATGCTTAGAGTACAGGATAAGGCCATAAGTGCCCAATCTGTAGAAAAAGTAGCTAATGGTTCTCAATCTGATCCAGGGACTCCCCCAGGAAAAGGTTCAGGAAAGAAACTTCTCAGCCTGCCCATTACTAGACAGTCTAGCATAGTTGGTACAGAGGTTGAATCACATCATACTGATGATGTGCTCTCACATTATACTGGTAGCCAAGCTGTTAGGGTGCCCTCTGTAAGGGACAGGTCTCCTTCTGTTCATTCCCATCATACCTCTGTATCTAGAAATGTCCCTCCCACCCACCCTGATGACAGATTGTTAGAAAGGGAGCTCAATAGATTGAGAGTGGAGCAAACCAGACTGAAGCTCAAGAAGCAACAGCTGGATTTGGATAGACAGTCTTTAGAAATAGAGAGGGAAAGACAGAAGTTGGGTTTAGATACCCATGGTGGCAGCAGCAGTATTCCCCATAGTCATCCTGCAAAAGAGCATGATTCCAGGAATCTGCACAAGATAGTTCCCCCTTATAAGGAGGGGGATGACATTAACAAGTGGTTTGCTGCACTTGAGAGGGCCTGTGCTGTACAGGATGTCCCTCAAAAGCAGTGGGCTGCTATCCTATGGCTATCATTTACTGGAAAAGGTAGGGATAGGCTCCTTACTGTAAAAGAAAATGATGCTAACAATTTCCAAGTTCTTAAGAATGCACTCCTGGATGGTTATGGCTTAACCACTGAACAGTACAGGATAAAGTTCAGAGATACCAAAAAGGAGTCTTCACAAGACTGGGTTGATTTCATTGACCAGGCAGTGAAGGCCTTGGAGGGATGGTTACATGGCAGTAAAGTTACTGATTATGACAGCCTGTATAACTTGATCCTGAGAGAGCATATTCTTAATAATTGTATGTCTGATTTGTTGCACCAGTACCTGGTAGACTCTGATCTGACCTCTCCCCAAGAATTGGGAAAGAAGGCAGACAAATGGGTCAGAACAAGGGTGAACAGAAAAGTTCATACAGGGGGTGACAAAGATGGCAATAAGAAGAAAGATGGTGAAAAATCTCAAGATAAGCATGGGGATAAGGGTAAAACCAAAGATCCCACTTCAAATCTTAAACACTCTTCAGAGGGTGGGGATAAAACAAATTCTTCCTCTTCTTCCCAACCTGCACACATTAAAAAGCCTTGGTGCTTTGTGTGTAAAAACAGAGGCCATAGGCCAGGGGATAAGTCCTGTCCAGGTAAACACCCTGAGCCTACCACCACTAATACATCAAGCTCTAGTGCCCCTAGCAGTAGTGGTACTAGTGGTGGGACTGCTGGCAACAGTCAAGCAACGGATGTAGTTGGGTTCACTTATGGGTCCATAGTGGAAACTGATGTAATCAGTCCCAAGACAGTTTCTGTCACACCTAGTGGCATTGGCCTTGCCACACTGGCTGCTTGTCCCCTTACAATGGATAAGTACAGGCAGACAGTTTCAATAAATGGTGTTGAGGCCTTGGCCTACAGGGACACAGGTGCCAGTTTCACTTTGGTGACTGAAAACCTAGTGCCTCCTGAACAACACATCATTGGACAACAGTATAAGATTATTGATGTCCATAACTCCACTAAGTTTCTTCCCTTAGCTATAATTCAGTTTAGTTGGGGTGGAGTTACTGGCCCTAAGCAGGTGGTGGTATCACCTAGCTTACCTGTAGACTGTCTCTTAGGTAATGACCTAGAGGCCTCAGGTTGGGCTGATGTAGAGTTTTATGCCCATGCAGCCATGCTGGGCATCCCTGAGGAATTGTTCCCTCTCATTTCAAGTGAAATGAAAAAGCAAAGGAGAGAAGGCCTGAAAACTCAGGATCCCTCTCCATCAACAGGTAAAAAGGGTATCACAGTATCCCCTAACCACCCTACCATTCAGGATACCATTCCTGTGGTGGGAGAAACCTCTCCTGGGGTGGCACCTGTTCCAAGGGAATCATCAGCTGGCAAAGCTGGACTCCCTGAGGTGGAAGTACCTCTCTGTGGGATAACTAACATTGGTGAGAAAAACAGCACCATTTTAGTTAACATGGAGCATCCCTCCAACCCTCCCAGAGAAACTTTAGTGCAGAAACCCTGCACTACCTCACAACACTTAGGACAGCATCCCTGCCCTAGTGTGGAGCTCATAGGACAGCATCCCTGCCCTGCTCCAACTCAAGAGAAACAGCATCCCTGTTCTCTCTTCCAGCCAGATGGACAAAGTTTTTGCCCAGCTATGGCTTTTCTGAGACAGCATCCCTGTCTGGCATTTCCATCACTACAAATAGGTTCAGTGGACAATTCCCACTGCTCTAACCTAAAACTTACTGATAGAAACTCTGAAAATACATCTTCACATTGTTGCTTAGCTAAAAAACTTCAAACAGGGTGGTTTACATCCCCACAGGGAAGTAACCATATAGTGGATGATAAAGGGAGTAACCAGTCTATTGCAGAGCTACTCTCTACTTATCACCACTTAGACAATAAAGTCTCAACTGGCCAAGGTTAGCCTTATTGTCCTTCGTTTGGGGGGGGGTTGTGTGAGAAGGTAGCCTCTTTCTAGCCTTGTTACCCCCACTTTTGGTCTGTTTGTGAGTGTATGTCAGGGTGTTTGTCACTGTTTTCACTGTCTCACTGGGATCCTGATAGCCAGGCCTCAGTGCTCATAGTGAAAACACCATGTTTTCAGTATGGTTGTTATGTGTCACTGGGATCCTGCTGGTCAGGACCCCAGTGCTCATAGGTTTGTGGCCTATATGTATGTGTCACTGGGACCCTGTCACACAGGGCCCCAGTGCTCATAGGTGTGCATGTGTATGTTCCCTGTGTGGTGCCTAACTGTCTCACTGAGGCTCTGCTAACCAGAACCTCAGTGGTTATGCTCTCTCATTACTTTCAAATTGTCACTGACAGGCTAGTGACCATTTTTACCAATTTACATTGGCATACTGGAACACCCTTATAATTCCCTAGTATATGGTACTGAGGTACCCAGGGTATTGTGGTTCCAGGAGATCCCTATGGGCTGCAGCATTTCTTTTGCCACCCATAGGGAGCTCTGACAATTCTTACACAGGCCTGCCACTGCAGCCTGAGTGAAATAACGTCCACGTTATTTCACAGCCATTTTACACTGCACTTAAGTAACTTATAAGTCACCTATATGTCTAACCTTTACCTGGTAAAGGTTAGGTGCAAAGTTACTTAGTGTGAGGGCACCCTGACACTAGCCAAGGTGCCCCCACATTGTTCAGAGCCAATTCACTGAACTTTGTGAGTGCGGGGACACCATTACACGCGTGCACTACATATAGGTCACTACCTATATGTAGCTTCACCATGGTAACTCCGAATATGGCCATGTAACATGTCTATGATCATGGAATTGCCCCCTCTATGCCATCCTGGCATTGTTGGTACAATTCCATGATCCCAGTGGTCTGTAGCACAGACCCTGGTACTGCCAGACTGCCCTTCCTGGGGTTTCACTGCAGCTGCTGCTGCTGCCAACCCCTCAGACAGGCAGCTGCCCTCCTGGAGTCCAGCCAGGCCTGGCCCAGGATGGCAGAACAAAGAACTTCCTCTGAGAGAGGGTGTAACACCCTCTCCCTTTGGAAAATGGTGTGAAGGCAGGGGAGGAGTAGCCTCCCCCAGCCTCTGGAAATGCTTTGTTGGGCACAGATGTGCCCAATTCTGCATAAGCCAGTCTACACCGGTTCAGGGACCCCTTAGCCCCTGCTCTGGCGCGAAACTGGACAAAGGAAAGGGGAGTGACCACTCCCCTGACCTGCACCTCCCCTGGGAGGTGTCCAGAGCTCCTCCAGTGTGCTCCAGACCTCTGCCATCTTGGAAACAGAGGTGCTGCTGGCACACTGGACTGCTCTGAGTGGCCAGTGCCACCAGGTGACGTCAGAGACTCCTGCTGATAGGCTCCTTCAGGTGTTAGTAGCCTTTCCTCTCTCCTAGGTAGCCAAACCCTCTTTTCTGGCTATTTAGGGTCTCTGTCTCTGGGGAAACTTTAGATAACGAATGCATGAGCTCAGCCGAGTTCCTCTGCATCTCCCTCTTCACCTTCTGATAAGGAATCGACCGCTGACCGCGCTGGAAGCCTGCAAACCTGCAACATAGTAGCAAAGACGACTACTGCAACTCTGTAACGCTGATCCTGCCGCCTTCTCGACTGTTTTCCTGCTTGTGCATGCTGTGGGGGTAGTCTGCCTCCTCTCTGCACCAGAAGCTCCGAAGAAATCTCCCGTGGGTCGACGGAATCTTCCCCCTGCAACCGCAGGCACCAAAAAGCTGCATCTCCGGTCCCTTGGGTCTCCTCTCAGCACGACGAGCGAGGTCCCTCGAATCCAGCGACACCGTCCAAGTGACCCCCACAGTCCAGTGACTCTTCAGCCCAAGTTTGGTGGAGGTAAGTCCTTGCCTCACCTCGCTGGGCTGCATTGCTGGGAACCGCGACTTTGCAAGCTTCTCCGGCCCCTGTGCACTTCCGGCGGAAATCCTTCGTGCACAGCCAAGCCTGGGTCCACGGCACTCTAACCTGCATTGCACGACTTTCTAAGTTGGTCTCCGGCGACGTGGGACTCCTTTGTGCAACTTCGGCGAGCACCGTTTCACGCATCCTCGTAGTGCCTGTTTCTGGCACTTCTCCGGGTGCTGCCTGCTTCAGTGAGGGCTCCTTGTCTTGCTCGACGTCCCCTCTCTCTGCAGGTCCAATTTGCGACCTCCTGGTCCCTCCTGGGCCCCAGCAGCGTCCAAAAACGCCAAACGCACGATTTGCGTGTAGCAAGGCTTGTTGGTGTCCATCCGGCGAGAAAACACTTCTGCACGACTCTCCAAGGCGTGGGGGATCCATCCTCCAAAGGGGAAGTCTCTAGCCCTTGTCGTTCCTGCAGTATTCACAGTTCTTCAGCCTAGTAAGAGCTTCTTTGCACCAACCGCTGGCATTTCTTGGGCATCTGCCCATCTCCGAGCTGCTTGTGACTTTTGGACTTGGTCCCCTTGTTCCACAGGTACCTTCAGACAGGAATCCATCGTTGTTGCATTGCTGATTTGTGTTTTCCTTGCATTCTCCCTCTAACACGACTATTTTGTCCTTAGGGGAACTTTGGTGCACTTTGCACTCACTTTTCAGGGTCTTGGGGAGGGTTATTTTTCTAACTCTCACTATTTTCTAATAGTCCCAGCGACCCTCTACAAGGTCACATAGGTTTGGGGTCCATTCGTGGTTCACATTCCACTTTTGGAGTATATGGTTTGTGTTGCCCCTATCCCTATGTTTCCCCATTGCATCCTATTGTAATTATACATTGTTTGCACTGTTTTCTAAGACTATACTGCATATTTTTGCTATTGTGTATATATATCTTGTGTATATTTCCTATCCTCTTACTGAGGGTACACTCTAAGATACTTTGGCATATTGTCATAAAAATAAAGTACCTTTATTTTTAGTATAACTGTGTATTGTGTTTTCTTATGATATTGTGCATATGACACTAAGTGGTACTGTAGTAGCTTCACACGTCTCCTAGTTCAGCCTGAGCTGCTTTGCTAAGCTACCATTATCTATCAGCCTAAGCTGCTAGACACCCTATACACTAATAAGGGATAACTGGGCCTGGTGCAAGGTGCAAGTACCCCTTGGTACTCACTACAAGCCAGTCCAGCCTCCTACATTGGTTGTGCAGTGGTGGGATAAGTGCTTGAGACTACTTACCACTCTTGTCATTGTACTTTTCATAAGAGAAAAATATACAAAACAAGGTCAGTGTATATACACATAGCCAAAAAGTTTTGCATTTCCTCTTTTCACTCTTTTCTAAGTGCTGAAAAGTACTTCTAAACTTTCAAAAAGTTCTTAAAAGTTTTTTTTCTCTGTCTTTCTAAAAGCTCTGACAAACTTTTTATCTTTTACTATCACTTTAACTCTCTCTAAAAAAATGTCTGGCACAGGCCAAAAAGTTGAACTGTCCAAACTTGCATATGATCACCTTAGCTGGAAAGGAGCAAGGAGTCTCTGCATAGAGAGAGGTTTGAGTGTAGGGAAGAATCCTTCCTTAGAACTGTTAATTAATATGCTTAGAGTACAGGATAAGGCCATAAGTGCCCAATCTGTAGAAAAAGTAGCTAATGGTTCTCAATCTGATCCAGGGACTCCCCCAGGAAAAGGTTCAGGAAAGAAACTTCTCAGCCTGCCCATTACTAGACAGTCTAGCATAGTTGGTACAGAGGTTGAATCACATCATACTGATGATGTGCTCTCACATTATACTGGTAGCCAAGCTGTTAGGGTGCCCTCTGTAAGGGACAGGTCTCCTTCTGTTCATTCCCATCATACCTCTGTATCTAGAAATGTCCCTCCCACCCACCCTGATGACAGATTGTTAGAAAGGGAGCTCAATAGATTGAGAGTGGAGCAAACCAGACTGAAGCTCAAGAAGCAACAGCTGGATTTGGATAGACAGTCTTTAGAAATAGAGAGGGAAAGACAGAAGTTGGGTTTAGATACCCATGGTGGCAGCAGCAGTATTCCCCATAGTCATCCTGCAAAAGAGCATGATTCCAGGAATCTGCACAAGATAGTTCCCCCTTATAAGGAGGGGGATGACATTAACAAGTGGTTTGCTGCACTTGAGAGGGCCTGTGCTGTACAGGATGTCCCTCAAAAGCAGTGGGCTGCTATCCTATGGCTATCATTTACTGGAAAAGGTAGGGATAGGCTCCTTACTGTAAAAGAAAATGATGCTAACAATTTCCAAGTTCTTAAGAATGCACTCCTGGATGGTTATGGCTTAACCACTGAACAGTACAGGATAAAGTTCAGAGATACCAAAAAGGAGTCTTCACAAGACTGGGTTGATTTCATTGACCAGGCAGTGAAGGCCTTGGAGGGATGGTTACATGGCAGTAAAGTTACTGATTATGACAGCCTGTATAACTTGATCCTGAGAGAGCATATTCTTAATAATTGTATGTCTGATTTGTTGCACCAGTACCTGGTAGACTCTGATCTGACCTCTCCCCAAGAATTGGGAAAGAAGGCAGACAAATGGGTCAGAACAAGGGTGAACAGAAAAGTTCATACAGGGGGTGACAAAGATGGCAATAAGAAGAAAGATGGTGAAAAATCTCAAGATAAGCATGGGGATAAGGGTAAAACCAAAGATCCCACTTCAAATCTTAAACACTCTTCAGAGGGTGGGGATAAAACAAATTCTTCCTCTTCTTCCCAACCTGCACACATTAAAAAGCCTTGGTGCTTTGTGTGTAAAAACAGAGGCCATAGGCCAGGGGATAAGTCCTGTCCAGGTAAACACCCTGAGCCTACCACCACTAATACATCAAGCTCTAGTGCCCCTAGCAGTAGTGGTACTAGTGGTGGGACTGCTGGCAACAGTCAAGCAACGGATGTAGTTGGGTTCACTTATGGGTCCATAGTGGAAACTGATGTAATCAGTCCCAAGACAGTTTCTGTCACACCTAGTGGCATTGGCCTTGCCACACTGGCTGCTTGTCCCCTTACAATGGATAAGTACAGGCAGACAGTTTCAATAAATGGTGTTGAGGCCTTGGCCTACAGGGACACAGGTGCCAGTTTCACTTTGGTGACTGAAAACCTAGTGCCTCCTGAACAACACATCATTGGACAACAGTATAAGATTATTGATGTCCATAACTCCACTAAGTTTCTTCCCTTAGCTATAATTCAGTTTAGTTGGGGTGGAGTTACTGGCCCTAAGCAGGTGGTGGTATCACCTAGCTTACCTGTAGACTGTCTCTTAGGTAATGACCTAGAGGCCTCAGGTTGGGCTGATGTAGAGTTTTATGCCCATGCAGCCATGCTGGGCATCCCTGAGGAATTGTTCCCTCTCATTTCAAGTGAAATGAAAAAGCAAAGGAGAGAAGGCCTGAAAACTCAGGATCCCTCTCCATCAACAGGTAAAAAGGGTATCACAGTATCCCCTAACCACCCTACCATTCAGGATACCATTCCTGTGGTGGGAGAAACCTCTCCTGGGGTGGCACCTGTTCCAAGGGAATCATCAGCTGGCAAAGCTGGACTCCCTGAGGTGGAAGTACCTCTCTGTGGGATAACTAACATTGGTGAGAAAAACAGCACCATTTTAGTTAACATGGAGCATCCCTCCAACCCTCCCAGAGAAACTTTAGTGCAGAAACCCTGCACTACCTCACAACACTTAGGACAGCATCCCTGCCCTAGTGTGGAGCTCATAGGACAGCATCCCTGCCCTGCTCCAACTCAAGAGAAACAGCATCCCTGTTCTCTCTTCCAGCCAGATGGACAAAGTTTTTGCCCAGCTATGGCTTTTCTGAGACAGCATCCCTGTCTGGCATTTCCATCACTACAAATAGGTTCAGTGGACAATTCCCACTGCTCTAACCTAAAACTTACTGATAGAAACTCTGAAAATACATCTTCACATTGTTGCTTAGCTAAAAAACTTCAAACAGGGTGGTTTACATCCCCACAGGGAAGTAACCATATAGTGGATGATAAAGGGAGTAACCAGTCTATTGCAGAGCTACTCTCTACTTATCACCACTTAGACAATAAAGTCTCAACTGGCCAAGGTTAGCCTTATTGTCCTTCGTTTGGGGGGGGGTTGTGTGAGAAGGTAGCCTCTTTCTAGCCTTGTTACCCCCACTTTTGGTCTGTTTGTGAGTGTATGTCAGGGTGTTTGTCACTGTTTTCACTGTCTCACTGGGATCCTGATAGCCAGGCCTCAGTGCTCATAGTGAAAACACCATGTTTTCAGTATGGTTGTTATGTGTCACTGGGATCCTGCTGGTCAGGACCCCAGTGCTCATAGGTTTGTGGCCTATATGTATGTGTCACTGGGACCCTGTCACACAGGGCCCCAGTGCTCATAGGTGTGCATGTGTATGTTCCCTGTGTGGTGCCTAACTGTCTCACTGAGGCTCTGCTAACCAGAACCTCAGTGGTTATGCTCTCTCATTACTTTCAAATTGTCACTGACAGGCTAGTGACCATTTTTACCAATTTACATTGGCATACTGGAACACCCTTATAATTCCCTAGTATATGGTACTGAGGTACCCAGGGTATTGGGGTTCCAGGAGATCCCTATGGGCTGCAGCATTTCTTTTGCCACCCATAGGGAGCTCTGACAATTCTTACACAGGCCTGCCACTGCAGCCTGAGTGAAATAACGTCCACGTTATTTCACAGCCATTTTACACTGCACTTAAGTAACTTATAAGTCACCTATATGTCTAACCTTTACCTGGTAAAGGTTAGGTGCAAAGTTACTTAGTGTGAGGGCACCCTGACACTAGCCAAGGTGCCCCCACATTGTTCAGAGCCAATTCACTGAACTTTGTGAGTGCGGGGACACCATTACACGCGTGCACTACATATAGGTCACTACCTATATGTAGCTTCACCATGGTAACTCCGAATATGGCCATGTAACATGTCTATGATCATGGAATTGCCCCCTCTATGCCATCCTGGCATTGTTGGTACAATTCCATGATCCCAGTGGTCTGTAGCACAGACCCTGGTACTGCCAGACTGCCCTTCCTGGGGTTTCACTGCAGCTGCTGCTGCTGCCAACCCCTCAGACAGGCAGCTGCCCTCCTGGAGTCCAGCCAGGCCTGGCCCAGGATGGCAGAACAAAGAACTTCCTCTGAGAGAGGGTGTAACACCCTCTCCCTTTGGAAAATGGTGTGAAGGCAGGGGAGGAGTAGCCTCCCCCAGCCTCTGGAAATGCTTTGTTGGGCACAGATGTGCCCAATTCTGCATAAGCCAGTCTACACCGGTTCAGGGACCCCTTAGCCCCTGCTCTGGCGCGAAACTGGACAAAGGAAAGGGGAGTGACCACTCCCCTGACCTGCACCTCCCCTGGGAGGTGTCCAGAGCTCCTCCAGTGTGCTCCAGACCTCTGCCATCTTGGAAACAGAGGTGCTGCTGGCACACTGGACTGCTCTGAGTGGCCAGTGCCACCAGGTGACGTCAGAGACTCCTGCTGATAGGCTCCTTCAGGTGTTAGTAGCCTTTCCTCTCTCCTAGGTAGCCAAACCCTCTTTTCTGGCTATTTAGGGTCTCTGTCTCTGGGGAAACTTTAGATAACGAATGCATGAGCTCAGCCGAGTTCCTCTGCATCTCCCTCTTCACCTTCTGATAAGGAATCGACCGCTGACCGCGCTGGAAGCCTGCAAACCTGCAACATAGTAGCAAAGACGACTACTGCAACTCTGTAACGCTGATCCTGCCGCCTTCTCGACTGTTTTCCTGCTTGTGCATGCTGTGGGGGTAGTCTGCCTCCTCTCTGCACCAGAAGCTCCGAAGAAATCTCCCGTGGGTCGACGGAATCTTCCCCCTGCAACCGCAGGCACCAAAAAGCTGCATCTCCGGTCCCTTGGGTCTCCTCTCAGCACGACGAGCGAGGTCCCTCGAATCCAGCGACACCGTCCAAGTGACCCCCACAGTCCAGTGACTCTTCAGCCCAAGTTTGGTGGAGGTAAGTCCTTGCCTCACCTCGCTGGGCTGCATTGCTGGGAACCGCGACTTTGCAAGCTTCTCCGGCCCCTGTGCACTTCCGGCGGAAATCCTTCGTGCACAGCCAAGCCTGGGTCCACGGCACTCTAACCTGCATTGCACGACTTTCTAAGTTGGTCTCCGGCGACGTGGGACTCCTTTGTGCAACTTCGGCGAGCACCGTTTCACGCATCCTCGTAGTGCCTGTTTCTGGCACTTCTCCGGGTGCTGCCTGCTTCAGTGAGGGCTCCTTGTCTTGCTCGACGTCCCCTCTCTCTGCAGGTCCAATTTGCGACCTCCTGGTCCCTCCTGGGCCCCAGCAGCGTCCAAAAACGCCAAACGCACGATTTGCGTGTAGCAAGGCTTGTTGGCGTCCATCCGGCGAGAAAACACTTCTGCACGACTCTCCAAGGCGTGGGGGATCCATCCTCCAAAGGGGAAGTCTCTAGCCCTTGTCGTTCCTGCAGTATTCACAGTTCTTCAGCCTAGTAAGAGCTTCTTTGCACCAACCGCTGGCATTTCTTGGGCATCTGCCCATCTCCGAGCTGCTTGTGACTTTTGGACTTGGTCCCCTTGTTCCACAGGTACCTTCAGACAGGAATCCATCGTTGTTGCATTGCTGATTTGTGTTTTCCTTGCATTCTCCCTCTAACACGACTATTTTGTCCTTAGGGGAACTTTGGTGCACTTTGCACTCACTTTTCAGGGTCTTGGGGAGGGTTATTTTTCTAACTCTCACTATTTTCTAATAGTCCCAGCGACCCTCTACAAGGTCACATAGGTTTGGGGTCCATTCGTGGTTCACATTCCACTTTTGGAGTATATGGTTTGTGTTGCCCCTATCCCTATGTTTCCCCATTGCATCCTATTGTAATTATACATTGTTTGCACTGTTTTCTAAGACTATACTGCATATTTTTGCTATTGTGTATATATATCTTGTGTATATTTCCTATCCTCTTACTGAGGGTACACTCTAAGATACTTTGGCATATTGTCATAAAAATAAAGTACCTTTATTTTTAGTATAACTGTGTATTGTGTTTTCTTATGATATTGTGCATATGACACTAAGTGGTACTGTAGTAGCTTCACACGTCTCCTAGTTCAGCCTGAGCTGCTTTGCTAAGCTACCATTATCTATCAGCCTAAGCTGCTAGACACCCTATACACTAATAAGGGATAACTGGGCCTGGTGCAAGGTGCAAGTACCCCTTGGTACTCACTACAAGCCAGTCCAGCCTCCTACAGCTTGGTAAAGCTGTACTTGCCTTTGCTGCATCTCTGGCATGTCAGTGGCACAAACACTCATTGTGTCCTCTGTAAGACTGTATCACTTCAAGAAAGTGGACAGTGCCTATCATGGAGGTTTGAAATGGGATCCACTCACATTATAAAAGTCTAATCTTAGTTGACAAGTAATAGATACATAACTGGGAAAGCCACAATCATAATATGGCAGATGGAGAGTGCAGCTAAATAGCAGAGGAGGGCTTGAGCATAGCAGCAACAGCCTTGAGAGGCAGTGCATTGGAAAAGGCGTTGTGAGTCCCCATTGTGGCAAGAGTGCTGGCCTTGGGGAAGCAGACAGCCCTGATAAGGTGTCCCCTTCTACAGACACACTGGCACCCAACTGTGAAGTGAGCCAGCCAGCAGCCGAGTGAGAAGAGGAGCCGGCTGGCAGTGGGGAGCAGAGCAGTAATCCTGGATAGGAGCGGGATCCATAAAAGGTGGTGTTATGACCCGCTGCTTTTGTGGTGAATCGACCTGACAGACTGCATATCGAGGGCCGCTACAGTTTAATCTTGGATAAGAGGCCCCAGGATGCTGTGGGGTGAAGGCCATACTGGAGTCCCAGTGGTACAGAGGAGAGGGGCCCATCAGTGAGTACATGAGAGTAACCCCCAGTCAGCTTGATGATCAATGGGCTTGTTGTCCTGCACCTGACAGCAGCACCACTAACCCCCCCTGGCACCTTGTCTGTAGTGCTGTGAGGGAGGGTCTATACTTGGGACCAGTGGTGGTGTTGTTAATGGTGCCAGAGGTGGGGGAACCCAGGGAAGCTGCAGGTATATTGAGTGGGCCCCCCCACTACCCTGTGGCAAGTACAGGCGTTACTGTGCCCTCCCTGATCCACAAATGCTTTAGGGCTCTGGAGGCTGTTGTGCTGAGTGTGACCTGAGGAGGGCGACAGTAGTGGATGCCGCTAATGGCTGAAGACCATGCTGGGGAGCCCTGTATGTGTGAGTGGCCCTTAAGGAACCCAATGGACCACCTGCATAACAGAGAAACGGTAAGGATCGCGGCCCAGTGACACTGTTGTTGACATCAAGAGCTGAATGACAAATTGAAATTCACTGGGACCCACATGAATGTGATTTGAGGCTCACTATGGTGGATAGCCGATGCTGTGTTAGACTGGACTACTGGCTGGAGATAGCGCTTGAGGGTGGCATGTCCATATCCTGAGTGTTAGACCTGACAGCCTTAGCGTGGTCACCCCTAACTTTTTGCCTGCCTCCCTCCACTTTTTGGACACTGTTTTTGCTGGTTTTAAGACTCTGCACATTTTACCACTGCTAACCAGTGCTAAAGTGCATATGTTCTCTCCCTTTAAACATGGTAACATTGGATCATACCCAATTGGACTATTTAATTTACTTATAAGTCTCTAGTAGAGTGCACTATGTGTACCCAGGGCCTGTAGATTAAATGCTACTAGTGGGCCTGCAGCACTGATTGCGCCACCCACTTAAGTAGCCCCTTAACCTTGTCTCAGGCCTGCCATTGCAAGGCCTGTGTGTGCAGTTTCACTGTCAATTCGACTTGGCATTTAAAAGTACTTTCCAAGCCTAAAACTCCCCTTTTTCCAATTATAGGACACCCCTAAGGTATGCCCCAGGTAACCCATACGGCAGGGTGCTGTGTAGGCAAAAGAAAGGACATGCATCTAGGTAGTTTACATGCCCTGGTGGTGTAAAACTGCTAAATTCGTTTTTACACCACTGTGAGGCCTGCTCCCTTCATAGGCTAACATTGGGGCTGCTCTCATACATTGAGTGGTAGCTGCTGATCTGAAAGGAGTAGGAAAGTCATGTTTAGTATGGCCAGAATGGTGACATTAAATCCTGCTGACTGGTGAAGTTCAATATTACCATTTTAGAAATGCCACTTTTAGAAAGTGGGCATTTCTCTGCACTTAAATCTTTCTGTGCCTTACAATCTACAACTGTCTGGGTTTAGTTGACAGCTCCTTGTGCATTCACTCGGACACACCCCAAACACAGGATACTCAGCCTCACTTGCATACATCTGCATTATGAATGGGTCTTCCTGGGCTGGTAGGGTGGAGGGCCTGCTCTCACACAAAGGACTGCTACACCCCCTACTGGGACCCTGGCAGACAGGATTGAACTGAAAGGGGACCTGGTGCACTAAGCCACTCTTTGAGGTCTCCCCCACTTCAAAGCCACATTTGGGTATATAAACACGGCATCTGCCCCTTCCAACTCAGACACTTCCTGGAGAAGAAACTTGTAACCAGAACCTGCATCCTGCCAAGAAGAACTGCCTGGCTGCCCAAAGGACTCACCTGACTGCTTTCTGTGAAGGACTTCTGCCTTGCAGTTGCCCTGCTGCTCTGCTGCTCTCTGGCTGAGGTGAAGAAGTGCTCTCCAAGGGCTTGGACAGAGCTTGCCTCCTGTTCCCTGAAGTCTCAGGACCAAAAAGACTTCGGGCCTGATTCCTACCCGCCCGCCAAGCGGGAACCGCCAGAAGACCGTACCGCGGTCAAAAGACCGCGGCGGTCATTCTGACTTTCCCGCTAGACTGGCGGGCGACCGCCAAAAGGCCGCCCGCCCGCCCGCCCAGTGGGAAAGCACCAGCAACGAGGAAGCCGGCTCCGAATGGAGCCGGCGGAGTTGCTGGTGTGCGACGGGTGCAGTTGCACCCATCGCGATTTTCAGTGTCTGCCAAGCAGACACTGAAAATCATGCTGGAGCCCCCAGGGGCCCCACGACACCCGTTCCCTCCAGTTTTCACTGCCAGAACCAGGCTGGCGGGAAGGGGGTCGGAATCCCCATGGCGGTGCTGCTTGCAGCGCCGCTGTGGAGGATTCACAGGGGCAGCGTGAAACCGGCGGGAAACCGCCGGCTTCCCTTTTCTGACCGCGGCTTTACCGCCGCGGTCAGAATTGCCCCAGAAGCACCGCCAGCCTGTTGGCGGTGCTTCCTCCGTCCCCTACCCTGTAGGTCTCAGACCGCCAGGGTAGGAATCACCCCCTTCATCTCTTCAAGAAGGACTCCTTGTGCTGCGAAATTCGATGCACAGCCTGCCAGAAGCGACACACAGCCTGCACTGTGGTGAACATTTCACTGCACGCCGAACCGGATCGACACAGCCCGACTTCGCTTCGAGAAGATCGACGCAGCGCCAGCATAGCTACCGGAAATTCAACACACAGCCCACTGGATCGACGCATAGCCGAGCCGGAACGATGCAGCCCGACTTCCAGAGAGGAATTGACACAGCGCCTGCCATTTGGTAGAAAATCCAACGCAACGCCCACTGGATCAACGCAGCTCCTATCACTTCATTGTGCCAGCGCAGGAAATCCACGTACCGTCCTCGGGGCGTCTGAAAATCCCACAACTCGAAGACAATCCACGACCGAGAGCCAGAAATCGACACCCAGCCATCCCTGCGTGGAAACTAAATGTCGCATCGCCATGTGTGGCCCAAGAAATCGACGCGCACCCCTTTGTTTCCACGCTTCTCCTCTTCTGCGGCCCTTTGCGGAGATTTTTCACGTGAACCAGGTACTTTGTGCTTGAAAGAGACTTTGGGGGTCATTCTGACCGCGGCGGACGGCGGTCACCGCCCGCCACGCGGTTCCCGCCGAAAGACCGCTCCGCGGTCAAAAGACCGCAGCGGTCATTCTGGCTTTCCCACTGGGCTGGCGGGCGACCGCCGAAAGTCCGCCCGCCAGCCCAGCAGGAAACACCCTTCCCACGAGGACGGCGGCTCAGAATTGAGCCGGCGGTGTGGGAAGGTGCGACGGGTGCAGTTGCACCCGTCGCGAATTTCAGTGTCTGCTAGGCAGACACTGAAATTCTTTTTGGGGCCCTCTTACGGGGGCCCCTGCAGTGCCCATGCCATTGGCATGGGCACTGCAGGGGCCCCCAGGGGCCCCGCGGCACCCCCTACCGCCATCCTGTTCCCGGCGGGAGAACCGCCAGGAACTGGATGGCGGTAGGGGGTGTCAGAATCCCCATGGCGGCGGAGCGCGCTCCGCCGCCATGGAGGATTCTCAAGGGCAGCGGAAAGTCGGCGGGACACCGCCGACTTTCCGTTTCTGGCCACGGCTGAACCGCCGCGGTCAGAATGCCCAGCGGTGCACCGCCAGCCTGTTGGCGGTGCTACCGCCGACCTCCGCCATGGCGGTAATTACCGCCAGGGTCAGAATGACCCCCTTTGTTTGCTTTTAAAAGACTTAAGACACTTTGGCCCTCACTACAACCCTGGCGGTCGGTGTTAAATCGGCGGTAATACCTCCAACAGGCCGGCGGTAAAAAAAATGGGATCATGACCACAGCAGAAACCGCCAACACAGACAGCCACTTCAACACTTGGACTGCCACAGCGGTAGCAACAAACACTGCAGCGGTAACTACCAACAGACAGGTGGAAGACAATGTACCGCCCACCCTATCACAACCCGCCAATCGGCCAGCTTTTCCGGGGCGGTACCAACGCCATCAAAAGTTCGGCGGAAACAGGAATTGGAAGGGAAACCACTTGCCTCTTGACACTCAGCGAAGAACCAGGATGCCATGGAGCCTGAGCTGCAGGTCCTGCCATGCTGGTGTATCTGCTCATACACCAGGAACACCAAAGACGGCCAGAGTGGGTACTGCACCTAGCACACAGGAGAGTGGGGGAGGAAAAAGAGAGTGACGCACACTTGCAACACGCAACACACCCACCCTCACCCACAACACCATACACACAAAAACATGCAGCAACATTATATTTACACCCAGTAACCCCCTGGAAGAACGGAAGGACAAAAGGAATAGAGTGCAAATAGTGATATTTTGAAATATGCAGATAAAGTTAATGTTTGGAAAAACAGTGTGTACAAATATTTACAAAATGTACAGAAGGCCGTACACTGTCCTTTGCAAATGTCCATGGCCCAGTGGGCCAAAAAATCATGGGCGAAGCCCACACTTGACTTCTACTTCAAAACAGAGAGAACACTGCAGGGGCACCAGGTCGAAATCACACAGGCACCTCAGGGGAAAGGGGAAGGGGGCACCTCAGCCAGAAGATGGTACTACGCCACTGCTCCTAGAGGGGCAACATGCCCACAGCGATGTCCTGGGGAGTGCAAGGCCACAGTCTCTCAAGTGGGTGGTCTGCCCGATGCTTGGTCCTGGGGAGTGCTAAGCCACAGTCTCCCAAGTAGGTGGTCTGCCCGCTGCTTGGTCCTGGGGAGTGCTAAGCCACAGTCTCCCAAGTAGGTGGTCCACCCACTGCTTGATCCTGGGGAGTGCAAAGCCACATTCTCTCTAGTGGGTGGTCTGCCCACTGCTTGGTCCTGGGGAGTGCTAAGCCACAGTCTCTCAAGTGGGTGGTCTGCCCACTGCTTGGTCCTGGGGAGTACAAAGCCACAGTCTCTCTAGTGGACGGCATCTTCCACTGGTTCTGGAGGGGGCCTTGTGCCTAGACCGCTTCATCCTGCCAAGGAAAGTGATATTGGATGCGTTTCTCCACTGGTTCTGGAGGGGGCCTTGTGCCCAGTCTGCTTTATCCTGCCAAGGAAAGTGATGGTGGATGCATTTCTCCACTGGTTCTGGAGGGGGCCTTGTGCCCAGTCTGCTTCATCCTGCCAAGGAAAGTGATAGTGGATGCATTCCTCCACTGGTTCCGGAGGGGGCCTTGTGCCCAGTGATAGTGCACTTGGGGTGTGGCAGTTCCCATTCCCTCACCTGGGTGTCTGAGGCACGAGATTTGCAGGGAACAGGTAGCATGATACTCCAGGGAGGTAGAGCCAGACTCCATGCTGCGCCGACTAAGGCTGCAAACTGGTGGTAGTGCCGGTGCTGGTGGGGGTGCTTCAAGTGGTGGTGGGAGGGTCCAGGCTGTCTCCTGCAGCCCCGGACAGCTGCCCACTGGGGATGCTGGTGCTGACAGTTGTAGTGGCACCGACTGGGCATGTGGCGGTGCAGATGGCGGTGCAGGTGGTCGTGTTAGCGACGGTGTCTGCGGAGGGGATGCTGCCGGTGCTGGCTGGGACCTTGGGCCTGGCAGCTTGAGTTTTGGAGGAGGCCTTGCTGGGTGGGTAGTGCTTCTTGGCTGTACTGCATGCTGGCCCCTTCTTCACCTTGGCAGGTGGCGGAATGGGTTGGTCCTTTGCAGGGGTCGGTGGCACACTGGCTGCCCTGACGAGTGCCCCCTTTGATCCTTTGGGACTTGCAGGTACCACAGCAGACGTCGACTTGATGGGTGAGGTGCTGGCCCGGGATGTTGACACCCTGGTCCGAGGGGAAGGACAGGGGGAGGCATAGGAAAGAGGTCAATGTTTGCCAGAAAAAGATTTTTAGACACACTGGGACGGGAAGATGGAGAGGGTTTGGGAGTGGAGGAAGAGGGAGTGGTTGTAGAAGGTGTACGTCTGCTGAGTTTGGGTGAAGGTGCATGGGCTGGATGCTGTTGTGAGGTGGATGGCTGTTGGGCGGGTGGGTGCTTGCGTTTGTGTACTTTTGGAGGAGGGGTCACAGACACACTGGGAGAGGACACAGGGGATGTGTGCATGGTTGTGGGGGTGGTGACTGCCAGTGAGGGGCGTGTAGTGATGCGCGTGCTGGTGATGGAGGTAGTGGATGAAAATGTAGTGCATGCAGGTGTGATTGTAGACACTACTGGAAGGGAGGTGGACTAGGAGGAGGAGGGGGACACAGTGGAGGCAGTAAATGTTGGTGTGTTTGCATGGGCATGGTGCTTGTGTGAGTGCCTGTGAGATGAAGTGTGGTGCCTGAGCCACTTTTGTGTGTTGATTTGGGTGAATCCTGGTCTCAAGGTGTGCTTGGGATAGGCTGAGGTAGAGGGGATTGGGACTGGGTAGAGGAAGTTGGAGGGGGAAGGCTGGACACACGGACAATGGCTGCCATCAGTTCTGAGGCCAGAGCCTGAAATGCTCTCTGTTGGGCCGCCACAACAGAGTGAATGCCCTCCAGGTATGCATTTGTTTGTTGCAAATGCCCTGCTAGACCCTGGATGGCATTCAGTATGGTTGACTGCCCAAGAGAGAGGGATCTCAGGCGGTCAATAGCCTCCTCACTGAGGGCAGCAGGGCTGACTGGGGCAGGGCCTGAGGTGCCTGGGGCGAAGGAGATGCCCACCCTCCTGGGTGAGCGGGCATGGGAAACATGCTGAGGAGCTGCTGGGAGGGCGGTGTTGGTAGGGAGGGTGGTGGCTGTACCTGTTGTTGGGGTGGGCACAGAGGTGTCCTCCACCGCCAGAGAGCTTCCATCGGAGGAGGAGTCGCTGTCAGTGGTCTCCCCTCCTGTCCCCGTCGTGGACCTCCCCTCGCCCTCCATCCCACTGGTGCCTTCACCCTCAGTAGATTTGGCCTCCAGGCCCATGTAGGATGCAGCTCCCTCCGTCACCGGTGCCTCTGCTCCTCCGCCAGATGATGCTAATGCACATAAGGACAGAATGACAAAACAAAAAGGGAGGGGAGAGACAGAGGATGCACTTTGTCAATGCCAGCAACAACACTACCGTTGTCGTACACAACACACAGGGAGCTGCCCTATGCACTAGGTCATGCCCAAACAGTCACTAAGATAGTCGCCAACCCATGGGGTACAATGCCTAACACCAGCATCTGCACACCTGACACCCACAGGACCCTGCCCAGTAGTAGATGGCCACTTGTACCATTGAGATAGGAGTGCTTCAGAGCCTGCACAAAAGGGACCTACCCTGCCATAATCACCCTAGCCGAGGGGTACCCTCAGCCACATCCCCCACCCAGCTAGCTCCTAAAGCACGCAAAGTCAGCTTTCAGAATATGTACTCACCGACTTGTGGCTGCTGTGATGCCCTCATGTGCCCATCCAACTCCGGATAGGCCACCGCCGGTATGCGGAACATCAAGGGGGTCATGGTGCGATGGGCACCCCTTCCACATTGGGAGGCCAACCCCAGCTGGGCCTCCGCCATTTTCTTGGTCCAGCGGCGCAGGCCCGCCCATCTCTTGATGCAGTGGGTGCTCCGCCTGTGATAGACCCCCAGGGTCCGCACCTCCTTGGCGATGGCACGCCAAATACCCTTTTTCTGGTGGGCGCTGACCTGGAGGGAAAAGACAGCAGAGAAGGAAATTTCTCACCCGCCCTGACCAGCATACTCATTGCCCACCAGTTCCCACCCATGCCCTGCCGCACATACACTGACCACCTCTCATGCAGCACTCAGGCCAGGATGCCTTAGCACCCCCCAACATGGGGCTTACATCCACACCACTCCAAGCATGCATTGCCCACACAAAATGCTCACAGTGTACTCACCTGTTTGTCTGGAGGACCGTAGAGTAATGTGTACTGGGGTAGGACCCCATCCACCAGTTTCTCCAACTCCTCCGCAGTGAAGGCAGGGGCCCTTTGCCCAGAGACATGAGCCATTGTCACTTCCAGACACAGGTCACAGCAGCACTTGCAGTGTAGGTCCACTCCTGTTGAAGGTCAGGTAGCAAGTGAGTGAATAGTTAGAAAATGACAGTGACGTCCGCAGTGGTGCGTACCGTCACCGCCGGCGTACATCGCCATTGGCTCCTGGAACCCATAGGGCCCAATGATAACCAATGTGAAGTTTGCACGGCAGTCATCGACCGCCTACCGCGATGGTACACAACGCCACCGCAATTACCTCATTTCCACTTGTCCTTCCTCATAGGTCAGGCAGCCGCCATTTCAGGGGGGCACATGGCATGGCACCTAACTGCGTCACAGCAGTCATTGGCACATCAGCTGATTCACATACTGCTTCTGTGACGTAAATTCAGCAACAGTAGTGCAATCTATGTGGAAATATGACCCACTGCTCACGTTCTCCTCCATAGGCAACAACCGCTTTGGCAGATTATGAGATAGCGGCATCCTCCGGTGTACAGATCCCTGGTGGACCTGTCGACAATGGAGGACAGACACATTATCATCACATACAAACTTGATCGTGCCACAATCCAAGAACTGTGTGCCCAATTGGAGCCAGACCTGATGTCAGCTATCCACCAGCCCACAGGAATCCCCCCTCTAGTGCAGGTCCTGTCAGTGCTCTATTTCCTGGCAAGTGGTTCCTTCCAAACTACAGTGGCCATGACATCAGGGATATCTCAGCCAATATTCTCCAACGTGTTGACCAGAGTGTTGTCTGCCCTGCTGAAACACATGCGCAGTTACATCATGTTCCCCCAGGTGGATGAATTGGCCACAGTGAAAGCTGACTTTTATGCCCTGGGACATATCCCGAATGTCATTGGTGCCATTGATGGTACACATGTGGCATTTGTCCCCCCCTGGAGAAATGAACAGGTTTACAGGAATAGAAAAAGCTATCACTTGATGAATGTGCAGATGCTATGTTTGGCGGACCAGTAAATCTCCCATGTGAATGCCAAATATCCTGGCCAATAAGTATAGGGGTATGTGCAAGGGGCTGGGGTGATGGTGGAGGAATGTCCAGTTAGAGTCCAGTCTCTTGGTATCACAGGTGCATTGTCCAATGGAGCATCGGAAGGGGAGCAATGGCAGTTCAAGGTGGACAGGGTAACAGAGTGGGACAGAAGGGTGACAATCAGGAGAGTGCTATTTCCTGGCGGGGGTCAGGAAATGCTCTCTGTCTTCTGCCTGGATCGCAGGGACCATTTGCGGGGTGGTTCTCCTTCTGCAGGGGGTGGGGTGCTGGTGGCCTGTTGGTCCTGTGGCTGGGCCTCCTGTCCCTAGCACTGGCAGAGCTGGAAGGCTGTTCCTCGGTTTGGCTAGTGTCAGGCGCCCTTTGCTGTGCCACTGCCTCCCTCATTGTCTTGCCAATGTCAGCCAGCACCCCTGCAATGGTGACCAGGATGGTGTATATTTGTGGTAGGTCCTCCCTGATCCCCAGGTACTGTCCCTCCTGCAGCCACTGGGGTCTCCTGCAACTTGCCCAGTACCTGGCCTCGGTCTCCTGGGAGTGGTGGTGTGCTCCCAGGATGTTGGAGAGTGCCTTGTGGAGAGTGGGTTCCCTGGGCCTGTCCTCCCCCTATCACACAGCAGTCCTCCCAGCTTCCCTGTTGTCCTGTGCCTCTGTCCCCTGAACTCTGTGCCCACTTCCACTGACCCCAGGTCCTTGATCATCCTGGGTTTGTGGGGTTGCCTGGGGTCCCTGTAGTGGTGGACACACTGCTGATTGACGTGTCCAGGGAACAGTGGCATGGGCCCGCTGGGTGGGTGCTGTACTGGTGTTTCCTGAGGGGGAGGCTCTGTGGTGGGTTGGGGCTGTGGCAGGAGAACCGACTGTCCGGAGGTCCCTGATGGGCCAGGTTGGTCATCCTGATCCAGGCGTGCAGGGCTGCTGTCATCACTGTGGGCCTCTTCTGGGGGGGGGGCTGGATGTAGCTAGCACCTCCTCTCCGGTAACGTTGGGTAGGGGTCCTGTTGGGATATAAATGCATTGTTAATGTATCTGCGTGTGCCATCTTGTGCATGGGTGCGTTTCCCTGCATGGTTATGATTTCCCTGTCGGATTGGCCTTGTGTGAGTGATAATTTTGTGGGCTGGGTGAGTCTCTCTATTGAGCATGCTGGGGTGATGGGTGTCCATGCAGGTCTGTGATAGGTGTCCATGCATTGGTGGTGCATGCAAGGCTTGGTATTGGGATGGGTGGGTTTTGATAGTGGGGTATATGTGAGGTGGTGGAGTGTTGGGGGTGAGGTTAGGGGTAGGACTTTGTGATGGCTTGCAGGTAGGGTGGAGGGGATGAAGTAGTTAAGATTTGACTTACCAGAATCCAGTCCTCCTGCTATTCCTGCGAGGCGCTCAAGATGCATGATCACCGAGAATTGCTCCTCCCATGTTGTTTGTTGTGGGGGAGGAGGTGGTGGTCCACCACCAGTCCTCTGTACAGCAATCTGGTGTCTTGGTACCACAGAATGCACCTTCCCCCGTAGGTCTTTCCACCTCTTCCTGATGTCAATCCTGGTTCTTGGGGCTGTCCCACGTTGTTGACCCTGTCCACGGTTCTCCGCCACAGCTCCATCTTCTTTGCAATGAACGTCTGCTGCACCTGTGATCCAAAAAGCTGTGGCTCTACCCGGATGATTTTCTCCACCATGACCCTTAGCTCCTCCTCACAAAACCTGGGGTGTCTTTGGGGTGCCATGGATGTGGTGTGAGTGATGTGTGGGGTGATGTGTGGGATGATGTGTTGTTGTTTATGCTGTGATGTGCGTGAATGGTGTGTGGGTGATGGTTTTCTGTGCCTCTGATTGAGTTGGTGCTCCTGGCTTGTCTATCTCAGTTAGCTCTATTTCTTTCGTTATAAGGTGTTGTGGGTATTGTGGGTGTGTGTTTTATAGTGGTGTGTGGGTGTGGTTTGGGTATGTGTGTCAGGTGTGTGTATTTTGAACTGTCCAATGTGGTGTAGTTTTGTAAGTGTGTGTGTATTTTGAGCGAGGCGGTGTGTACTGCCAATGGATTACTGCAGTTGAAAGACCTCCACGTTGATTCGTGTGTCGTGATACTAGGGGCGTATTCCTGTTGGCGTAACGGTGTGGGTTTTGCTATCGCCAGTTTATCACTGACCTTTGGTCTGACGGAATTGTGTAGGTGTCTGTATTGTGGCGGTATTCTATTTGTGGGTCATAATACCCGTTTCGGATTACCGTCACGGTATGTTGGTGGCCATCAGTAGGTGGCATTTACCGCCAGGGTTGTAATGAGGGCCTTTATATCACTTTTCAGTGATATCTCTCCATTAACTTATTGCATCTTTGATCGTTTTGACCTGCATTTATCTAGATAAATATTATATATTTTTCTAAACACTGTGTGGTGTATTTTTGTGGTGCTGTATGGTGTTGTTGTATGATTTATTGCACAAATACTTTACACATTGCCTTCTAAGTTAAGCGTGACTGCTCAGTACCAAGCTACCAGAGGGTGGGCACAGGATAATTTGGATTGTGTGTGACTTGCCCTGACTAGAGTGAGGGTCTTTGCTTGGACATGGGGTAACCTGACTGCCAACCAAATACACCATTTCTAACACTGAGCCTGAAGTATAATTTGCCCCAGGGGCACTTTCTACTCTAAAGGTTGGTACCAGCTGCAATTAGGAAGCACTAGGGGGTGGGCATATCAGAATCACCTAATTACAGCGGATGCTAACACATGGTCATGGTAACACAAGATCCAGCACTTTCTAAGCAGTCTCCTGCTTATATAGGGCAATCAGAGCAGATGTGTTGACACCTTTGGACGCCATGAGAGAACAATGGAAGGTGGATCAAGGGGTTCGGGTACCTGAGTGCGATTGGGCAAAAATCATTGAACAGTCCACCATGGTGTCTCAGAATGCCCAGTTCAAACTGATCAACTTCTATGTCTTACATAGGGCATACTTTACACCAGGGACAGTCAATAGGTTCTTTCACATGATTGGGCCAGCATGCCCACGATGTGAGGCAGTAGGGGCAGAATTCTTTCATATGTTCTGGGCCTGCTCATCTCTGGCAGTCTACCGGGAAGAGGTCACAAACACAGTCACCTCTGTCACAATGTGTGTGGTCCCCTGCACCTGAGGCTCGGCCTGTTGATTTGGTTTCCACACACCGCCAAAACCAAGGTCACCAGTAGGTTCCTAGATTTGGCCTTTATTACAGCAAAGAGAGAAATTACTAGGAACTGGACGGCCACCAGGGGACATAGGGTAGCAGCCTGGCACAGGGAATTTGAACGATATGCAGAGTATGAGGGTGGGGGGTTGATTCAGGAGGCAAGAAGGGGACGTGGCTCGCTAGCAGTGGCCAGGGCCTAGGAGGTATTGATGGAAAGTATGAGGGACCCAGAGCCTCCATCACAAGTGGAATCCCCCAGCAGTTTGAAGGCTCAGGACCCTGATTAGAAATGCTTGAATGGCAGAGACTATCACTACGGAAGTGTGAATTCTGTGCTCTGGCCCTGTGATGTGTAATATGTCTGGATACTCACCTCAGTTTGGTGGATGGGAAATGCACTGAAAAGATAGCCTTGGCTTACATACTTTGGGGCCTGACTCTGGCAGGTGGGACGGAAGTTGTGGGTGGGTAGTTGGTGGTGGATGATTGACAGATGTCATACTATGTACTGCTATACCATGGGCTGTTCAGTGCCATTGCTATGAAACCCCAATAAAATATGTTTAAAACATAATTGAGAACACTTTTATTACTTGGAGAACACCAAAAGTAATTTTTAGAAGGTTACTAAACTTTCCAAAAACATGACATTTTTCTTCCACCTCCAAAATGAGAAAATATACTTCCCACGACATACATTTTAAGAAATGTGGTTACCATATTTGTTTAACACTCAAAGTTACCTGCTTTTTCACTCTTGTTTTGACATGATGAGTTCATGACATGCTTCTATTATGAAGAAAATAGTTAGTATGACAAAGCATTTACTTTGTTATATGCTTTCTGATTCAAAATAAAAAAAGCCAGGATGGATCTAAATGGTGAGTATATCTGTTGAGAGCTTAAGAGGGTGCTGAATGGAAAATTATATTTTAAATTAGGCTTACTTTATGAATACTATTTGATAGGATACAGAGACTTTGTGAGTTCCTGGGTCACATTTCAATGTTTTATTACGGTGGTCCTGGAAGAATTTAATGACATGTGTATGTTATATATGCTGATTATATACTTTTTTGTTTCACTTTTCATGATATACATTTATTGATGGTTCATGTTCAATACTGTCAATAACGGGTTATCTATGCTTGACAACATAGACACAGATCACACCACTTTAAACTATGCAATACATAGACACCAGCATTTACACATTTACACTAAAGGCATTGAAAAGTTTGCAACAGTTTACTTCTTCCTCAGTGCATATTGTAAAAAAAGAAATACCCCGCAAGATTCCTCACCACATAGCCCTTTGCCAGAATGTAACATTCCCCGTATTAAGATTATAGTGCGAGAATATATGTCCTGCTTTCCACATCGTCACTCCACACACATAAACAATATTCACTCTCAACGTCATTGACCGTGATGCTTTGCAGAGTCGGCTTGTCAAGTTTTCATTAATGGAAGTTTCCACTTTGGGATGGTTTACTGATTTATTAAGGCATAAGAACCAACAGGTCAACTTGGATATCTGCTTGTCCTCTTTCGCAACAGCCAGGGATGTCTGTTATACAGTTATCATTTATGTAGAACCTCTTTTAACACTTCTTTACTTCAGCATCACAACTCATACCCTTATGCCACACGTGCTACAACACCCAACCGGACCTCTGTAGCCTGTTAGCAAGCTGTTTCAATTATTAAAACCTGACTTTTTCCAAGATAGCTTGCAATGAATAAAAAGGAAACATAGTTTACCCACCTCAGGACTGAAGCTTATATTGAAAGCATGATTTTATTACTGCCCCCACTCATTATTCCTGACAATTGTCCTGTCTTCAAGAAAGAGGTCTAGAATTCGGAAATTAAAAGGGCTAACTTTACATCCCTGATTGAGCTGTTGATTCATATAGCGAAAACTATTATATTCCAACTTTTTTGCAATAAACAAATAAATACATTTATTCCCATTAATATACGCTGTTTGCTCACTAATACAGTGAAAACACCACAAAAAGTACTCCACACCAGTTTAGAAAAATAGCTAACATTTATCTGACTAAAACAAGACCAGAGCGACAAAGGCGCAATATACACAGGTCAAGATATCTACTTTTAGAGATTTAAGTAGGTCTTAATCTATAGAAATCAATGGATGCATTTGTTTAGCACAAAGTACCTGGACTGCATAAAAAAACAAAGATGTTGCAAGCCACAGAGGAGGAGTGGGACCAGAAAACAAAGTGCTGTTTCAATATCTTACTGTGCAGCAGAGGTGAAGCGTAGAGTTTTCCCACACCGGTGAGACAATTAGTTGGTTCTTTACTGGCAGGGGAGGTGATGGGTCTATTCTTTCCTCACAGGAAAAGCAATGTGTTGATTTCCAGACATGCAGCCTTGGTTACTCACAGCAGTGTGGAGTCAATTAAGAATTGGTTCCCAAGGACGATGACTAGAAAATCCAGATGCAAGGTGTTGTTGGGGCCGCAGTGAAACAGGCACCATTTCAATTCTTCAGCCGTGAGATAGGCGCTGCATTGATTCTTCAGGCGCTGTGTCAATTCTCCAGCCATGAGCAGGCGTTGCATCAATGTTTTTGGCACATTGAGACATGGATTTTCTTTTTTAGGTGAAGTCTTTGATTGCCCTAAGACTTCTTAACAGGAGGCAAGCTGACAAGCCCTTTGAGATCATTTGTGGTGGAAAGGCAAAGTCCTTCCAGCAGAATTAGGGAGCAGCAGGCAGCAGGGCAACAAGCAGGAGAGCAGTCCTTCCACAAAAGCAGTCCAGTTGAGTCCTTTGGGCAGCACTGCAGCCCTTCTGACAGAGTCCAGTTATAGTTCCAGAACTGTCTGACTTTTTAGGGGGTCACAGACCCACTATATATACACCCAAATGTGCCTCTGAATTGGAGGAGGCTTCAAAGAGTGGTTTTTGAAGTGTACCACTTCCCCTTTCAACCCAGTCCAGTCCGCCAGGAGATTTGTGGGGGGTTATCAGTCCTTTGGGTGGGTTCAGGCCACTACCCTTTGATATGTAAGTGAGAACCCCTCCACCCTTCCTACCCAGGAAGACCCATCGGTATGCAGATGAATGAAGATGCAGCTGAATGCCCAGTGGTCATGGTTGTCTGGGGGAATGCACAAGAGGATCTGGCAACCAGCACAGACCAGACGTGAACTGGAGACAGGCAGTAAGGCACAGAGAACAGTAAGTGCAGATAAATGCCTACTTTCTAAAAGTGGCATTTCTAAAATTGTAATGTTAAATCCAACTTCACCGGAAAGCAGGATTTCTGACTACCATTCCAACCATACCAAACGTGACAGTGCTGCTCCTTTCAGATCAGAAATTAGCACTTTAAAGTATATAAGGGAATTTCTAATGCTGGCCTACAGAGGAACAGGCTTCACAGTGGTGAAAAACGACTTTGGGAGTTTTACTACCAGGATATGTAAAACTTACAAGTACATGTCCTACCTTTTACTTACATAGCACCCTGCCCTGTGGGCTACCTAGGGCCTACCTTAGGGGTGACGTGTAATAAAAGGTAAAAGGGGGATTTAAGGCTTGGGAAGTAGTTTAAAATACAAAGTCGAAGTGGCAGTGAAACTACACACACAGTCCTTGCAAAGGCAGGCCAGAGACATGGTTATGGGGCTACTTATGTGGGTGGCACAATCTGTGCAGCAGGCCCACTAGTAGCATTTAAATTACAGGCCCTGGACACATATAGTTCACTTTACTAGGGACGTATAGGTAAATTAAATATAACAATTGTGTAGCAGCCAATGTTACCATGTTTAGGGGAGAGAGCACAACCACTTTAGCACTGATCAGCAGTGGTAAAGTGCGCAGAGTCCTAAAGCCAGCCAAAACTATTTCAGAAAAATGGACGAGGCAGTTAAAAGGTTGGGGGAAGACCACCCTAAGGCTGTCAGGTTCAACATCTTGCTATTTTCTTCTTCCTTCCCTTACATTCAGGCCTTGAAATACCTACCAATTTCCCTTCAGCCCAAATAAAAATGCAAATAAATATATGAATTTGTACTGCAATACAGTTCCTATGTAGTACATCCTAGTGCTTAACAGAAGATGAAAGATTTGAAAAAACAGTTTGGAGTAGGAAATTCTTGACATGCATTCTGATTATGGCGATGAGGGAATAGCACTGCAGGCTAACCAGATACTTGAGAGAAGTGGGTGCCAAGTTTAAAATAACTTGTGCGGTGTTCTCATATATGTGGAAAAACACCCCGTGCCTGGGGCAATGTAAGGCCATGTAATATCAAAACAAAATATATCCACATCTTGCCTCTTCCTGAAGCAATAAAAAAAGATTCACATTTGTTTTTCCCCATACACTAATCAGATTGTTTTTTAATGAAAAGATGGGTTATTAGTGTATTACCACAGCCATAAAATGCTAAATACATGAACAGAGACATATATAAATGTAATGCAAAAAAAGACAAAAAAACACTCAGACTGTGCACATTGAAAATAAGGGTTGTGGATTTCAACTTTACATGTGTTGTCCACAAAAAGTGAACATCAATTAATATGACTTTAGCAGTTCTGCCCAGTCCTGAATGGTAAGTCATAGTGACGTGCATATGTTACGGGTGATGTGAGGGAGATAGGGTTGGGAGAGGTAAGGAAAAAAAGAAAGAGTACCAATACAATAATTTGAAGCAATTTAATATTAAATCATCAGGGTTACAAAGACATCGAAGAGTTAGACACAAAAAAGAAGGAAAAGATAAACTCTTGAGACAACTACTAAAAATCTATTTACAGTGTGCAGCTTATCAGCAGCTTAAAGACTATTATGTAACAAAAGATAAGTCATTCAGGCCAGAACTGCACCATCCCAGCAGCTATGGACTGTAAGGGAAACATTCTTTACAACAAAGGGCCTCATTATGAGTTTGGTGGTCGGAACGCCAGACTGCCATGTCGGCGGTCCTAAAAAGACTGCCATGTTGGCGGTCCATCAGACCTCCCAATTATGAGTCATACAGGCAGGACTGCTGACTGCCAACCAAAAAACCAGACAAGCAGTGGCATGGAGGGCTAGAAATAGGCGATCTGTCCTCCAGCACCAACAGCACCGGGACCAACCACTGACTGTATCACAAGCATACAGTCGCCATGGCGGACCTCCACGGCGGTCAGCCAATGACAGTCGTAACCACGGCAGCCTGCTGTCATCAAATTAATACATACCTGCACATTGAATGAATTTGATGATAATACAGCTGACTCATATTGCTACCATGGACACACCTGCAAAGGACACTATAAAACACACCCCTCCACATACCGCAATCATTTGCACTATCAATGCCAAAAACTGAAGCCAGAACACCTTATGTCCAAAACACTGCATAGATTAGGCACCCCTTTTTTCACCATTGCATAGAACACCCTGCACACACTTTTGTCCATTCACACTCTTTTGCACTTCCACTCTTTAGAAAGTCACTGTCACACATTTTATTAGTTTTTTCCTCTATGTCACGTTCCAAAAACACTGTTTTTCTGAAGATTAATTACGAGTCATAGATAAAATCATAAGAGTGGAGCCACAATTGTTTGGAGCACAAGTCCAGCATCCTCCTCTCAGTAGGAAAATAGAAATGTGAGACAGGATCGTTGACAGAGTCAATGCTGTAGGTATCACCCTTTCCATCTCTTTCCCTGAGAGAAGAAGGTCTTGGCTATCATGCATCCCGAGGGCTTGAAAGTAAAACATGGGGGAGTGGAGTTTGATTAGTCAAAACACAAAAATGTCATCAAATTGCTATAACATGCATGCCCATAGCTCACCTTCTGCCAGCTTTACTGTCACTTCACTCACTAGCTCAGTGTCCAGCAGTCCAAAGACCTCTATTTGGCAACTCAAAATTGGAGTGTACTCACTTGGGGAGATGACATTTGTATAGTGTGTATGTACCCACCTGGGGGGAGAACATTGGTCAAGTGTGTGTAGTAGAGATAGTGACCTGACTGCAACTCACATGAGACACTGTTTCAGCAACTCCAAACACCAGAACAGTGTTCACTTGTCCAAAGACCACTGTCTGGCAACTCACAATTTAAGTTTACTCAGCTGGGAGGATACCATTTGTCAGAAGTTGGAATTAGAGCGAGTGACCTGACTAGGACGGCAGGAAAGCTCGGTGTCTGTAAAACTAACCATAAGCCCAGTGTTCTCTTGCGTAAATACTATTGTTTGTGAACTCTTAATTGAAGTGGATTCACATGGGAGGATACCATTTGTATAGTGTTTCTAGTACAGGGGGTTATATGACTGCAACTCACAGCAGGCCCTGTATCTGTAACTCCAAACACCAGCACAGCGGTCTCTCGTCCAATGACCCCTGTTTGTTAACTCTCAATTGAAGTGTACCCACCTGGGAGAATACCATTTGTATAGTGTGTGTAATACAGAGATTACACGACTACACCTCCCAGGAGGCTGTCTTACTGTCATTCCAAACATGTGTCCAGTGTCCTCTTCTCCAAATACTCATGCTTGGTAACACACACAGGAAGTGTGCTCACCTGGTGGGATATTATTTGCATGGCATTGGAAAGTGCCCTTTTTGGCATGGTTACTTTCCCCCTTCCCACTTTTTGCCTGATAGTGATGCTGACTTGACTGAGAGTGTGCTGCGATCCTGCTAACTAGGCTCCAGCACCAGAGTTCTTTCCCTAAAACTGTACCATTTTCTCCACGATTGGAACACCCCTGGCACACCACTAAGTCCCTTGTAAAAGGTACCAAGGCTCTGTGACTAGGGAGGGGCCTAAGGGCTGCAGCATTTACTGTGCCACCCTTAGGGACCCCTCACCAAGCACATGCACACTGCCATTGCAGATTGCATGTACTGGTAGGGAGAAAAAGGTAAAGTTGACATGGTACCCCTTTCAGGGTACCATGCCCACAAAACTCTGCCTGTGGCAAAGGTAAGTCACCCCTCTAGCAGGCCTTACATCCCTAAGGCAAGGTGCACTACACCACAGGTGAAGGCATAGCTGCATGGCCAACATGCCCCTACAGGGTCTCAGTCCATTCTTAGACATTGTAAGTGCAGTGTGGCCATATTAAATACATGGGGTGGGAGTTTGTCACTACGGACTCCACAGTTGGCTTCACTGAAGACTGGAAAGTTTGATATCAAACTTATCAGCACAATAAACCCACACTGATGCCAGTGTTGGATTTATTGTACAATGCTCCCAGAGGGCATCTTAGAGATACCCCCTGTATTTTATCCAACCATTTAATGTAACGCTGGCCAGTCTGGGACATCCTGCCACTAAAAGATACGTTTCTCACCCTCTGGGGTCAGGGCCTTTGTGCCCTCTAGAGTCTGAAAAAAAGCCTGCTCTGGCTGAAGGTGCTTTACACCTCCTCACTGCAGAACTGTAACACTTGGTCGATGAACCTCAAAGGCTCAGGCCTCCTCGCACAGTGCCCCAGGGCACTCCAGCTAGTGAATATGCTCGCTCCCTCCCGGACAAAGCCCCAGTTTTGGCAGCAAGTCTGGCTGGAAAATTAGGAAAAACAGGGAGGAGTGACCACTCTAGCTAGGACCACCCCTAAGGTGTCCAGAGCTGAAGTGACCCCTTCCCTGCAGAATCCTGCATCTTGGTGTGGATACAGGGACCAATAGGTTAGGAATGTGCCCCTTCCTAAAGGGAGTGGGCACAGGAAGGGTGTAGCTACCCTCAAGGACAGTAGTCATCGGCTACTGCCTTCTGACCCCTGTAATGCCCCTAAAACTAGTAGTTAGGGCCACCCCTGAACCTAGCTCACCAGATTCCTGGCATCCCCAACAAGAAGAAGAAAGAAGCAAGAATAAGTACTGCTAAGCCAACCCCAGTAGAGAAGACTCCAGACACCAACTGACTTGGCCCCAGCCCTACCAGCCTGTCTGTAGCTTCTGAAGTCCTGCTTCAAAAAGGTGATGCATCCTGCAGGAACAGCAACCTCTCCAAACCCACAGAGGACTGCCTGCCCACCAGAGGAGCAAGAACTCCCAAGGACAGCGGCCCTGTCCACAAGAAACACCAAGAAGGACTCCAGAACTGCCCGGGATCCGCAAGTCCTGCCCACTCTGCACCTGATGCCCACGCCTGAGTCCAATACTGAGCAGGTTCCCAGGCAGTTCTGAACTTGTGCCCACCCTGGGTTGACCCATACTGGCCAACAGGACAATGCCTTCAGCCTAAATTCAGAGGACCCCCCTGACCGTGAGAGAACCGGATCAAGATTCCTAATGCCTAAAGTTACCCCTGTACCCGCAGCCCCCTAGCTTTGGAGAATCCGATCACCAGTCCAGCAATGTTTAGCAGGTGGCCCTCCTCCTTGTCCAGCCTGTGGTTTCCCAGAACTGACCAAATGGACCCAGTCTGCAGCATCTTTGTGACCCTGAAGGCCCCCCTATTGAAAAGCATTGGGAGCTCAAAGCTGTACCTGGCCGTCCTGTGCCGCTGAGAGTGTGTGTTTGGTCCTGACCTGTGCCCTCCCCAGTGTTCAGCTAAACCCCCTATGTCTGCCCTCCAAAGTCACGGGAACTTACCTGCCAGAAGATCTGTTTCTCAGTGCCCCCAGTCTCCATAGGATCCTATTCTCAATCTACCTTCAACTTTGACCTCTGCACTCAGTCAGCACAGTATTGCTGGTGGTGTAAGTTTGGGGTCATTCTAAACACCCACCAGTGGACCTTTTAACCCCTAAAGAATGGAACTGTAAGTGGAGTACTTATCTCAAAACTGCACTAGGAATTCCCCCCCAGGACTGGTTTCAACTTTTGAAACTAAAAAGTTACTTGTCTGTAAACCACTGTATTTACCAAATCCAAACAAAGGCCCTCATTACAAAATTGGCAGTAAATCCCGCTTACCGCTGTGCAGATGACTGCCAACGCACCGCCACGGCCGTGGAATTCCACCACAGCTATTACGACCCACAGCTCGGAATCCGCCAAAATCAAGACACCCACACAAATCCGCAACACCAAAGGTCAGTGATAAACTGGCGGTAACAAAACATCCACCGTCACGCCAACAGGAATACGCCCACACTATCACGACCCACGAATCCACGCGGCGGTCTTTCAACCGCGGTATTCCATTGGCGGTACACACCGCCACGCTCAAAATACATACACATATACAAAACACTACGACATTGAATAAATCGAAATACACACACCTGATACACATACACACACCACTTCCACACACCCACACCACTATAAAACACCCACCCACATCACCCACAAACCCTTACGACCTAAAATATTGACGAAGGCCAGAGAGACAGCACAGCAAAGGCAACACCACCATTCAGAGGCACACAACACCATCACATACACATCCACGTACAAAACACCACACATCCCTAAACATCACCCCACGTATCACAACACACACCACCTCACACATCACCCACACCACCCCATGGCACCGCAAAGACACCCCAGGTTTTCTGAGGAGGAGCTCAGGGTCATGGTGAAGGAAATCATCCGGGTAGAGCCACAGCTATTCGGATCACAGGTGCTGCACACCACCATAGATAGGAAGATGGAGCTATGGTGCAGAATCGTGGACAGGGTCAACGCAGTGGGACAGCACCCAAGAACACGGTATGACATCAGGAAGAGGTGGAACGACCTACGGGGGAAGGTGCGTTTCGTGGTTTCAAGACACCACATCGCGGTTCAGAAGACTTGCTGCGGATCCCCACCTCCTCCCCCACAACTAACAACATGGGAGGAGCAGATCTTGGCTATACTGCATCCTGAGGGGCTCACAGGAGTAGCTGGAGGAATAGACTCTGGTAAATCAAATCTGTCACTACTTCATCCCCTACCCTATCTGCATGCTATCACATACCCCCACCCTCGCCCTCACCCCCATCACTCCAACTCCTCACAGATGTCCCACTATCACAAACCACACATCCCACCACCAGGCCCTGCATGCAACAACAAAGCATGGACACCCATCACCAATGCATGGCCACTACACATACCCACACAGACCCCTAAACAATTAGAACACAAGGTCCTACACAGGAATGCAAGCACTGGGGTACGGGGTCACCCACCCATTGCACACCATGGCACACACATAAAACTATGCCTTTACACCCCTGCAGGACCCCTACCCAACGTCACCGGACAGGAGGTTCCAGACATGTCCACTCCACCCACAGAAGAGGCCCACAGTGATGACAACAGCTCTGTCCAACTGGATCTAGATGACCAGCCCGGCCCATCTGGGACCTCGGAACAGTCGGTTCCCCTCACACTGGCACAAGCCACAACAGAGCCTCCCCCCTCTGGAAACACCAGCACAGAACCCACCCAGCGGTCCCATACCTCTGTCCCCAGGACACGTCAAGCAGCAGTGTGTCCACCACTACAGGAAACCCAGGCTAACCCACCACCCCAAGAACAGCAGGGACCTGGGGGCAGTGGCAGTGGGCACACGGGTCAGGGGACAGAGGCCCAGGAACACAGGGGAACTGGGAGGGCTGCTGGGCGACAAGGGGAGGACAGGCCTAGGGAACCCACTCTCCAAGAGGCCATCTCCAACATCATGGGAGCCTACCACCATTCCCAGGAGAAAATGGCAACGGTACTGGCCAAGTTTCAAGAGACACCGCGGCTGCAGGAGGAACAGTATTTGGGGTTCAGGGTGGAACTCAAATCCATCAATACCACCCTAGGCACCATTGTAGGGGTGCGGAAGGAACTCATGCACACCAGGAGGGACACTGTGGCAAAACAAGGGGCCCCTGAAACTAGCCTGGACGATGAACTGCCCACCACCTCCGCCGGCGCTAGTGGACAGGAGGCACCGCCACAGGACCTCAACACCAGCACCCCACCCCCTGCAGATGGAGAACCACCCCGCAAGCGGCCCCTGAGATCCAGGACAAAGACAGAGAACAATGCCAAGACCCCTGCCAAGAAATGAGACCACCCTCATTGTCATCCTACTGTCCCACTTTGTCACCCTTTCCATCCATCAACTGCCCCAGCTCCACTTCCTATGCCCCTTTGGACAATGCACCTGTGAAACAAATAGATTGGACTCTGCCATGGACATTCCTCCACCATCACCCCTGACCATTTTACAAACCCCTCCACTATTTAGCACTTAAATAAACACCCTTAAATCACAAAACTATCTGGAGTCAGTCTGTGTTTTCACAAATGTGTATTTGCAATAAATGAGGAAAACAGCAATGTCCATTGTATTGTCAACATACCTATGCCACACAGCTCTAGTCCATGAGGAAACATAGCAGAGGTCACACAGTGGGACTCACAGCTGTGAAATCGAAAGGGAAAGTGACAAATCAGGGTCCATACACTGGGTGAAAGTAACAGACAGATGAGAGGTAGAACAAGTGTATCAGATGCAGCAGGCAGTGATGTCTTCTTACCTGTGTCTCACTGGAAGTATTGATGAATCACTGTGTTTTTATTGTCGATATCCTCTTCTTCTGCTTCCTTTTCTTCACTGTCCACAGGCTCCACAGCTGCCACAAGACCTCCTTCAGGACTATCCTCCTGCAGAAAAGGCACCTGTCGTTGCAAAGCCAAGTTGTGCAGCATACAGCAGGCCACAATGATCTGTCACACCTTCTTTAGTGAGTAGAATAGGGAACCACCCGTCATATGTAGGCACCTGAACCTGGCCTTCAGGAGGCCGAAGGTCCTCTCTACAACACTCCTAGTTCACCCATGTGCCTCATTGTAGCGTTCCTCTGCCCTTGTCCTGGGATTCCTCACTGGGGTCATTAGCCATGACAGGTTGGGGTAGCCAGAGTCACATGCAAATGTCGAGGGACAACTGTTAGACACACACTAACCCTTAGGGACGACCCCATACCCAGACACCTAGTCACACTGTATAGGGTCCAGGTCCTCACCTAATAACCACACACAGTGCCTCTGGAGTTGCTTCATCACATAAGGGATGCTGCTATTCCTCAGAATGTAAGCATCATGCACTGAGCCAGGAAACTTGGCGTTCACATGGGAGATGTACTGGTCGGCCAAACACACCATCTGCACATTCATCGAATGGTAACTCTTCCGGTTTCTGTACACCTGTTCACTCCTGCGGGGGACACCAATGCCACATGTGTCCCATCAATGGCACCAATGATGTTGGGGATATGTTCCAAAGCATAGAAGTCACCTTTCACTGTAGGCAAATCCATCACCTGAGGGAACATGATGTGGCTGCACAGTGTTTCAGCAGGGCAGACAACACTCTGGACAACACGTTAGAGAACATTGTTGGAAAAGACCCACTTGCCAGGAAATGGAGTACTGACAGGACCTGCACTAGAGGGGGGATACCTGTGGGATGGCGGATAGCTGACATCAGGTCCGGCTCCAACTGGGCACACAGTTCATGGATTGTGGCACGGTCCAGTCTGTAGGTAACAATTACATGTCGCTCTTCCATTGTCGACAGGACCATCAGCGGTCTGTACACCGGAGGATACCGCCATCTCCTCACCTGCCCCAGCGGACATGCTCTATGGAGGAGAACAGCGAGCAGAGGGACAGCCAACACTGAGGTACGAAAACACAACTTTATTGCACACATTTTTTAATCCGCTATGTGCATGTCTTAGTGTGTATGCAAGGCCTAGATATGGGTGATGCATTTCAAATAATGCCATGTGGCCCCCTGAAATGGCGGCTGCCTGACCTGTAAGGTGGGACAAGGGGATATGAGGTAACTGCGCTGGGGTTGTACACTGTTGCGTTAGACGGTCGAAGACCGTTGAGCAATCCTACATTGGTTAACAGTGGGCCATAGGGAGTCCCAGGAGCCAATGACGATATACGCCGGCAGTGACGGTACGCACCACTGCGGACGTGACCGCCATTATCGATCTGTTCACTCACTTGATACCTGATCTTCGACAGGAGTGCACCTACACTGCAAGTGCTGCTGTGAACTCAGTCTGGAAGCGACAATGGCTCATGTGTCTGGGGAAAGGGCCCCTGCCTTCACCACGGAGGAGTTGGAGAAACTGGTGGATGGGGTCCTCCCCCAGTACACGCTACTCTACGGTCCTCCAGACAAACAGGTAAGTACACTGTGAGCATGCTGTATGGACAATGCCTGTGTGGAGTGGTGTGGATGGAAGATACGGGGGGAGAATGAGGCGTGCATGAAACAATGGTGAGTGTGTGTGCGTCATGGCAAGGGTAGGAACGCGGGCCAATGACTGTGACGGTCCGGACGGTTATCTCTTCTCCTTTTCCCCAGTACTATTCCTGTAGGTCAGCACCTACCATAAGAAGGATATTTGGTGTGCCATCGCCAAGGAAGTCCAGACACTGGGGGTCCACCACAGACGGAGCACCCGCTGTGGTAAAAGATGGGAGGACATTCGACGCGGGAGCAAGAAGATGGCGGCGGCCCAGCAGGGTATGGCCTCCCAACGTGGGAGGGGTGCCCATCACACCATGACGCCCCTGATGTTCCGGATCCTGGCGGTGGCGTACCCAGAGTTGGATGGGTGCTTGAGAGCATCACAGCAGCCACAAGGGGTTGAGAACACTCTCATTCAGCTGAATCAGTGCGCATTGGAGGTGTCTGGGTGGGGGAGGTGGGCTGTGGGTACCCCTAGGCCAGGGCAACTTTTTTAGGAAAGGTCCCTTCGTAAGGCAGGCTATGTGGCACCCCACCCCACCAGTATTAAGAGCCAACTACACCTAGTCAGGCTCCTGTGACTTCCATGTGTGCAGCAATCAGGCATCGGCCTTGTAACCCATGTCCCTGTGATTAATTAGGGAACTCTAAGTGCATGGCGTAGTGCAGAGGGCTGCTGTGTCTGTAGTGTCCGCCAATGGTAGCGGTATTGCATGCACTGAACATGTCTTTCTTGTGTCTGCCCCCCCTTTTTGTGGTCTACCTGTTCTTGTGTGCTATAGCATCATCAGGCGGAGGAGCAGTGGCACCAGAGCAGGAGGGAGCTGCATCCCACATGGCCCTGGAGGGTGAGACAACGGAGTCTGAAGGCACCAGTGGGACAGAGGGCAAGGGGAGCTCCGCGGGGGGGACTGGAGCTGAGACCAGCGACACAGACTCCTCCTCTGATTAGAACTCCCTTGCAGTGGCAGTCCCCTCTGTGCCCCCAGCATCTACAGGTACAGCTGCCACCCCCTACCAGCACCGCCCTCCCAGCAGCCCCTCAGGGTGTACCCCGTGGCCCCTCACCCAGGAGGGTGGGCATCTCCTTCGCCCCAGGCACCTCAGCCCCTGCCCCTGTCAACCCTGCTGCCCTCAGTGAGGAGGCCATTGACCTCCTCAGGTCCCTCACTGTTGGGCAGTCTACCATTCTGAATGCCATCCAGGGTGTAGAGAGGCAGTTACAACAGACCAATGCATACCTGGAGGGCATTCATTCTGGTCAGGCAGTCCAACAGCAAGCTTTTCAGACTCTGGCCTCAGCACTGATGGCACCCATTGTCCCTCTGTCCAGCCTCTCCCTCTAACTTCCTCCACCCAGACCCAATCCCCTGTACCTCAGCCTATCACAAGCACACCATCAGACCAGCATGCACACACGTCAACACACAAGGGAAGCTCAGGCAAACATAAGCACCACACATCCCACAGGCACTCACACAAGCATCATACATATGCACACATACCAACATCCACTTCCTCCACTGTGTCCCCCTCCTCCTCGTCTCCCTCCTCCCTCCCTGTTACATCTCCACTAACACCTGCATGCACTACATCTTCAGCCACTACCTCCATCACCAGCACGCCCATCACCACACACCGCTCACGTGCACTCACCACCCCACTACCATTCACACATCCCCTGTGTCCTCTCCCAATGTGTCTGTGAGCCCACCTCCCAAGGTACACAAACGCAGTCACACACCAACCCAACACCCATCCACCTCACGACAGCCTCCAACCCATGCACCTTCACCCAAAGTCAGCAAACGTACACCTCCTACAACCACTACCTCTTCCTCCACTCCCAAACCCCCTCCATCTACCCGTCCCAGTGTGTCTAAAAATCTTTTCCTGTCAAACCTTGACCACTTCCCCTCACCTCCCCCACCCCTTCCGTCCCCTTGGGCACGCCTTTTGAAGTCCCAACCCAGCACCTCAGCCATCACATCACCGGGAACAGTGGGGCCAGCAGTAACCGGCTTCTGGAGTGCGCCAAGCAACAGGGCAGCCAGTGTGCCAAGGAGCCAGACCACGGACAGTCCCCCACCTCAGAAACATAAGAAGTTGGCCACAGCCCAGAGGGAGAAGGGCGTAACACCTGCCACCAAGGGCTCTCCCAGGACTACAGCTGAGAGTGGCAAGACAGCTGCGCCACCATCCAAGGTGGGGAAGGGGCACCGAAAGAAAGGGAAGTCACCACCCACCTCCACAGTGGACAAGACAGCCACCAGCACCGCTGCGAAGGACACCACCAGCACCGCTGCCAAGGGCACCGCCGCCACCAGCACCGCTGCGAAGGACACCGCAGCCACCAGCATTGTGTCCCAGGACACCACTGACACCAGCACTGCTTCCCAGGACACCACCGCCACCAGCACTGCTTCCCAGGACACAACCACCACCAGCGCCACCACCAGCACTGCTTCCCAGGACACCAGCACCACTACCAAGAACACCGCCGCCACCAGCACCGCTGCCAAGGCCACTGCCGCCACCAGCACCTCTGCCAAGGACACCGCCACCACCAGCACTGCGTCCCAGGATACCGCCGCCATCAGCACGCTCACTGAGCCACCCACCAGCACCGCAGCCCTATGAGCGCCGCAAGCACCGCCAGCGGCCACGCCACATCATGTGCCAGTGGCACCACAGCAGGCATGGCTGCCATTCCCAGTAGTCAGTTGTACGAAGCTGGTGGTCAGTTTCAGGGGCCTGGACAGCTTCCATGTAGGCCCACCGTGAGTGGAGATTCACATCCACTACCTCTGTCCTTGGCAGGATGAAGCACTCTGGGCACAAAGCTCCCTCCAGAACCAGTTGAGATTGATATTCACTACCTCAGTCCTTGGCAGGATGAAGCACTCTGGGCACAAATCCCCCTCCAGAACCAGTGGAGATTCACATCCACTACCTCTGTCTTTGGCAGGATGAAGCACTCTGGGCACAAAGCCCCCTCCAGAACCAGTGGAGAAAGGCATTCACTGCCTTAGTCCTTGGCAGGATGAAGCACTCTGGGCACAAAGCCCCCTCCAGAACCAGTGGAGATTCACATCCACTACCTCTGTCCTTGGCAGGATGAAGCACTCTGGGCAAAAATCCCCATCCAGAACCAGTGGAGAAAGGCATCCACTACCTCAGTCCTTGGCAGGATGAAGCACTCTGGGCACAAAGCCCCCTCCAGAACCAGTGGAGAAAGGCATCCACTACCTTAGTCCTTGGCAGGATGAAGCACTCTGGGCACAAAGCCCCCTCCAGAACCAGTGGAGAAAGGCATCCACTACCACTGTCCTTGGCAGGATGAAGCACTCTGGGCACAAAGCCCCCTCCAGAACCAGTGGAGATTCACATCCAGTACCTCAGTCCTTGGCAGGATGAAGCACTCTGGGCACAAAGCCCCCTCCAGAACCAGTGGAGACTGTTATTCACTTGTGAGACTGTGGCTTTGCACTCCCCAGGATGCAGCAGTGGTCAAACCACCCACTGTAAAGACTTGTGACACTGTGGCGTTGCACTCCCCAGGATGCAGCAGTGGGCAAACCACCCACTGTAAAGACTTGTGAGACTGTGGCTTTGCACTCCCTAGGATGCAGCAGTGGGCAAACCACCCACGGTAAAGACTTGTGAGACTGTGGCTTTGCACTCCCCAGATACATCAATGGGCATGGAGCCTCCTTGTGGATCTGGCATCGTGCACTCATCCGGCTGAGGTGCCCCCCTTCTGTTCCCCCTCAGGTGCCTGTTTTATTTCGATCTGATGCCCCTGCATTGTTCTCTCCTGCCTAACATCTTTCTTGGTGCAAAAACCCCTTCTTCCATGCCGCCAGCCCCACCCGAATAACGTCATTTTTGTTTTACACTAGCCTACCCTTTGCACTGGCTTGCACCATTCCATAAATATGGTGCCCAGCTGGTGCACAGAAATGGTGCAAGCTGGTGCTAAACTTTTTGGTGCATAACTGCATTAGTGCAGTTTTGCTCCAAAAAGTATAAGTCAGGGCCAAGTTGTTTCTAATGCGGATATGTGCACTAACTCTTACTTTATTTCTGCAGTCATTATGAAACAAAAAATTGCGAAAAATACCCAGAGGAAGAATTCAAATGCATGTTGTAGATATTGTTCAAAATCTCACTTGGTGAATAATTACAATTGTCTTGCAATTAACAAAATCTGTAACAAATGTAACAAAATGGGTCACTTTCAATCTGTCTTTAGAAATAGTAGAGTCAGTTTAAAAGTCAATTCTGGCGAATTTGAGTTTGAGCAACAAGCTGAGGAGTTGTTCAAAGTTGTTTTAATAATCAGTACAGAAAGTAATCCTAAAGTTTATGTAAAAGTACCTTGGACATTGCAGACATACCCATAAATATGATGGCAGGCTCAGGTTCTCAAATTAATTTTATTTTAGATACTATGTTTCATGACAAATTTGGAAATATTTCCTTGCTTTAGACAGACATAAACCCCAAGGTGTTGGAAGAGCAGTACATTGGTATGTTAGGGCTTTTTAATAATGCTCTTATATGTTTGAGCAGACAAGTGATAACAAAAATGTATGATGCTAGCTACGGTCACAATATCATTGGGTGGCAAGATTTAGTGAATTTGGATATCATGCTGATTCCTGGTGCAGATGATCCAATTGTCCTCCCAAACAATCATATATCTTGTATTGAAGCTTACCAGACATGTCCTATCAGTGAGGTACTTGTAAAGTATGCTGTCATATTCACTGAAATGGTTGGAAAGATTTCAGGATTTGAACATCGCATCAAATTGAAAAAATCTGCTGTACCGTTTGCACACAAAGTTAGATCTGTACCTTTAGCTGCTAAAGAGGACTTAAAGGTACTGTTAAAAAATTGTGCTCCAAAGGTATCATACAACCTACTGAATCCTCTGAGTGGGCTAGTCTTGTAGTAATTGTTGAAAACAAATTTGGTGAGATTCGTCTATGTGTTGATTTACGCACTTAAAACAAAACTATCATTGTGGATTGTCATCCGTTACCAAAGGTGCAAGATCTTTTAGCGAATTCAAGAGGGTCAAAAGTTTATTCTTTGTTGGATCTCAGATCTGCCTATCACCAAATCCCACCTGCAGTGGAAAGTAGAGACCTTACTACTTTTGTGACATCACTTGGCGCTTATACGTTTTTGCATATGCCATTTGGCTTAGCTTCTGCAGCAAGCTTATTTCAAAGATTCATGAACACTATTTTAATGGGTATTCCCGGAGTTCAAACTTTCCAAGATGATGTGCTCATCTTTGTAAAAAAACATTTGGGAACACATCTGCATTTTAGAGAAAGTCCTATGCAATTTTAAAGAAGTTAGGGCCAGATGTAGCAAAGGTTTTTACCCATTCTGTGTCTATGGGAAAAAGTGTTCGTACATATGGCCCTTAGTGTTACACTGAGAAAAGAAAAATGTAAGATACTTGTGCATCAAGTAGATTACTTAGGACATTGCATTTATAAGCAAGGAATCCAACCTAAGACATCTCTTGTTAGTGCTATTGTGGATTCAAAACATCCTCAAGATAAGGATAATCTTAGATCATTTTTGGGACTTTGCAAATATTATTCACATTTCATTCAAGGTTACGCTATGATTGTCCAACCATTAAGGTCATTACTTAAAAAGGGGCAGAAGGTTGTGTGGAATAAGATGTGGAATGAAGCGTTAAAAAAAGTTAAGGGACTTATTACTTCAGCACCTATATTTTCAGCATTTTTGGCAGGCAGTCCTTGTGTTGTGAGTGTGGATAGCAGCCAATTTGGTTTAGGGGCGGTTCTTTCCAAATATGTGGAAAATCAGGAAAGAACTATAGCTTTTGCTTCTTGTGCTTTAATAAAAGCTGAATCCAATTACAGCACTATAGAATGAGAAGCACTAGCTTGTCCATGGGCCATTGAGAAATGTAGAACATATTTGTGGGGCACTAGGTTTGAAGTATGCATGGATCATAAACCTTTAATTTATTTAGTTGATGGTAATGATGTTGGCATGGCCTCCGCAGGACTAGTAAATATTCTCTCCAAATTACAGGAGTATAATTTTGCTGTGAAGTATTTAGCAGGGGGTAAGAATTCTAGAGCTGAGTACCTTTTGTGTTCACCTTTGTTTGAATATTCTCATGTCTTAGATGATGATGATGAATATGCAGTAGCATTGAAAGAGGAATATTGCAATATCAAATATTCTGGAGTATCAAAAGAAAAGTGGTTAGAAGCAATTGAAAATTATTTGACTTTAAAAGCGGTTTTCAGATTTGGCAAGAATGGATGGCCAAAGGAGAAGTTTTTGGAGTCCAGATTGAAAACCTATGCTCAAGTGGCTAGTGAATTGTCAATTGTTGATGGATTGTTATTAAGACATGATTTTTTGATTCCTTCAGTATCTTTGTGTAAAGTTTTATTTGACATTGCTCATGAACTGCATCTGGGAGTGTCAGCAACTGTGCAAAATATAAAACAATTTTATCGGTGGCCTGGTATGGACAAGAATGTATATGACTGGATAAATGATTGTGTGATATATTTAGCTTGAGACAAACATTGGAGAACGACAAAAACTGCTTTACATATGGTTCCTTTGCTGGAAGGGCCATGGTCTAAAGTTTTCATGGATTTTGCAGGTCCATTTGACTTGTTGCCAGCTTCCAAAAGGTATCTTATTGTTCTTGTTGATTACTTTTCCAAGCTGTATAATTATGATTTTGTGGCTTCACAGAAATCATTTTTCATCTCAGAAAATGAAAACTTGTATTAATGCTCACATTATTATGCACAAACAGGTTGCTTTGTTCTCCCTATTTGCCAATGATTTGGTGGAACATGTCAACAAGTTTCTCAAAGAGGGAATACAAACAGCTATTTCTATCAGGATGGATGTAATGAATTATTTGAGAAAAAAGACATGGAGTTATTTAATTACACTACATAGTGTGACATGGGTTTTACCTTTTAAATTATTAAGTGATAGGTCGCCTAGAACACTATAGAAACCTAATTGGCTGCAACAACCTACGGCTGACAATTGTCATGATAATTTAAGTTAAGGGGAGATGTGACTAAGAAACAATGTGCAACAGAAAACTATTTTGAAAGTAAGCATCACATTAGACAAATTGATTTTAGCGAAGGTGATTGGGTCATTATTAAAAAACCAAACAAGGTTAAAATAGGTGAATACAAGTTTACTTTGCCAGTAATAGTCAAGAAGGTTTCCAAATGTGCTGTTCTGATAGATGGCAAAGGATGGTGGAGTAAGAGGAATGTAATTAAGTTATCATCTGAACAAATGGATAAAATAAAAAGAAGGTGGAAAGACACAGTTTGATGACACTTGTGACAGTTCATGGCTTGATGATTGCAATCAATGTCCTAATGTTTCTTGTTCAGAAGTAACAGATTACACTTTCAGGACAATTCCAGTTCAGATGGTGTGTGTACATCTGATTCTTCATCTACAGGAGTAAGGAATAATGATCTAGAAGGCTCCACTTCTGGAATCACTACTAGAGTTTTTCATAATGTATCTATTCCTACTAGATTTAAAGATTATTATTTACAGTAATGTTGCTGTCAATGTTATTTGTATGGAAGTTTTTGATGTTGTAATATTTTTACGCATATTTATTTTTGTGTTAACCCCTTCGCTGCCAGGCCTTTTCCCCCTCCTGTGCCAAGCCTTTTTTTGGCTATTTGCGGCAGTTCGCACTTAGGCCCTCATAACTTTTTGTTCACATAAGCTACCCATGCCAAATTTGCCAACATCCTACGGATTCTAGAGGTACCCAGACGTTGTGGGTCCCCCAGAAGGAGGCCAAGAAATTAGGCAAAATACAGTGAACATTTTGTTTTTTTTTCAAAAAAATGGGAAAAAGGGGCTGCAGAAGAAGGCTTGTGTTTTTTTCCCTGAAAATGGTATCAACAAAGGGTTTGTGGTGCTAAAATCACCAGCTTCCCAGCTTTCAGGAACAGGCAGACTTGAATCAGAAAACCCAATTTTTCAACACAATTTTGCCATTTTACTGGGACATACCCCATTTTTATGATTTTTTGCGCTTTCAGCCTCTTTCCAGTCAGTGACAGAAATGGGTATGAAACCAATGCTGGATCCCACACACCGAAACATTTCTGAAAAGTAGACAAAATTCTGAATTCAGCCAGTGGTAATTTGTGTAGATCCTACAAGGGTTTCCTACAGAAAATAACAACTGAAAAAACAAATATTGAAATTGAGGTGAAAAAATCTGCAATTTTTGTCTACGTTTTACTCTGTAACTTTTTTCTGCAATGTCAGATTTTTTAAAGCAATATACCGTTACGTCTGCTGGACTCTTCTGGTTGCGGGGATATATAGGGCTTGTAGGTTCATCAAGAACTCTAGGTACCCAGAGCCAATAAATAACCTGCACTCTGCCTTGGGTTTTCATTCTATACCGAGTATACAGCAATTCATTTGCTGAAATATAAAGAGTAAAAAATAGCTATCAAGAAAACTTTTGTATTTCCAAAATGGGCACAAGATAAGGTGTTGAGGAGCAGTGGTTATTTGCACATCTCTGAATTCCGGGGTGCCCATACTAGCATGTGAATTACAGGGCATTTCTTAAATAGACGTCTTTTTTACACACTCTCTTATATTTGGAAGGAAAAAATGTAGAGAAAGACAAGGGGCAATAACACTTGTTTTGCTATTCTATGTTCCCCCAAGTCTCCCGATAAAAATTATACCTTACTTGTGTGGGTAGGCCTAGCGCCCGCGACAAGAAATGCCCCAAAACACAACGTGTACACATCCCATTTTTTGACTGAAAACAGAGGTGTTTTTTGCAAAGTGCCTACCTGTAGATTTTGGCCTCTAGCTCAGCCGGCACCTAGGGAAACCTACCAAACCAGCATATTTCTGAAAACTAGAAACCTAGGGGAATCCAGGATGGGGTGACTTGTGGGGCTCTGACCAGGTTCTGTTACCCAGAATCCTTTGCAAACCTCAAAATTTGGCCATAAAAACACTTTTTCCTCACATTTCGGTCACAGAAAGTTCTGGAATCTGAGAGGAGCCACGAATTTCCTTCCACCCAGCGTTCCCCCAAGTCTCCCGATAAAAATGGTACCTCACTTGTGTGGGTAGGCTTAGTGCCCACGAAAGGAAATGGCCCAAAACACAACGTGGACACATCCCATTTCATTAACAGAAAACAGAGGTGTTTTTTGCAAAGTGCCTACCTGTAGATTTTGGCCTCTAGCTCAGCCGGCACCTAGGGAAACCTACCAAACCTGTGCATTTTTGAAAACTAGAGACCCAGGGGAATCCAAGATGGGGTGACTTGTGGGGCTCTGACCAGGTTCTGTTACCCAGAATCCTTTGCAAACCTCAAAATTTGGCTAAAAAAACATATTTTCCTCACATTTCGGTGACAGAAAGTTCTGGAATCTGAGAGGAGCCACAAATTTCCTTCCACCCAGCGTTCTCCCAAGTCTCCCGATAAAAATGGTACCTCACTTGTGTGGGTAGGCCTAGCGCCCAGGAAAGGGATAGGCCCAAAACACAACGTGGACACATCCCAATTTTTTTACAGAAAACAGAGGTGTTTTTTGCAAAGTGCCTACCTGTAGATTTTGGCCCCTAGCTCAGCCGGCAACTAGGGAAACCTACCAAAGTGTGCATTTTTTATAACTAGAGACCTAGGGGAATCCAAGATGGGGTGATTTGTGGGGCTCTGACCAGGTTCTGTTACCCAGAATCCTTTGCAAACCTCAAAATTTGGCTAAAAAAAACACAGTTTCCTCACATTTCGGAGACAGAAGTTCTGGAATCTAAGAGGAGCCACAAATTTCCTTCCACCCAGCGTTCCCCCAAGTCTCCCGATAAAAATGGTACCTCACTTGTGTGGGTAGGCTTAGTGCCCACGAAAGGAAATGGCCCAAAACACAACGTGGACACATCCCATTTTATTTACAGAAAACAGAGGTGTTTTTTGCAAAGTGCCTACCTGTAGATTTTGGCCTCTAGCTCAGCCGGCACCTAGGGAAACCTACCAAACCTGTGCATTTTTGAAAACTAGAGACCCAGGGGAATCCAAGATGGGGTGACTTGTGGGGCTCTGACCAGGTTCTGTTACCCAGAATCCTTTGCAAACCTCAAAATTTGGCTAAAAAAACATATTTTCCTCACATTTCGGTGACAGAAAGGTCTGGAATCTGAGAGGAGCCACAAATTTCCTTCCACCCAGCGTTCTTCCAAGTCTCCCGATAAAAATGGTACCTCACTTGTGTGGGTAGGCCTAGCGCCCAGGAAAGGGATAGGCCCAAAACACAACGTGGACACATCCCAATTTTTTTACAGAAAACAGAGGTGTTTTTTGCAACGTGCCTACCTGTAGATTTTGGCCCCTAGCTCAGCCGGCAACTAGGGAAACCTACCAAACGTGTGCATTTTTGAAATCTAGAGATCTAGGGGAATCCAAGATGGGGTGACTTGTGGGGCTCTGAACAGGTTCTGTTACCCAGAATCCTTTGCAAACCTCAAAATTTGGCTAAAAAAAACACATTTTCCTCACATTTCGGTGACAGAAAGTTCTGGAATCTGAGAGGAGCCACAAATTTCCTTCTACCCAGTGTTCCCCCAAGTCTCCCGATAAAAATGGTACCTCAATTGTGTGGGTAGGCCTAGCGCCCACGAAAGGAAATGGCCCAAAACACAACATGGCCACATCACATTTGTTTTACAGAAAACAGAGGTGTTTTTGCAAAGTGCCTACCTGTAGATTTTGGCCTCTAGCTCAGCCGGCACCTAGGGAAACCTACCAAACCAGCACATTTCTGAAAACTAGACACCTAGGGGAATCCAAGATGGGGTGACTTGTGGGGCTCTGACCAGGTTCTGTTACCCAGAATCCTTTGCAAACCTCAAAATTTGGCCATAAAAACACTTTTTCCTCACATTTCGGTCACAGAAAGTTCTGGAATCTGAGAGGAGCCACGAATTTCCTTCCACCCAGCGTTCCCCTAAGTCTCCCTATAAAAATGGTACCTCACTTGTGTCGGTAGGCCTAGCGCCCATGAAAGAAAATGGCCCAAAACACAACGTGGACACATCCCATTTTTTTTACAGAAAACAGAGGTGTTTTTTGCAAAGTGCCTACCTGTAGATTTTGTCCCCTAGCTCAGCCAGCACCTAGGGAAACCTACCAAACCTGTGCATTATTTAAAACTAGAGACCTGGGGGAATCCAGGATGGGGTGACTTGTGTGGCTCGGACCAGGTTCTGTTACCCAGAATCCTTTGCAAACCTCAAAATCTGGCTAAACAAAACACATTTTCCTCACATTTCTGTGACAGAAAGTTCTGGAATCTGAGAGGAGCCACAAATTTCCTTCCACCCAGCGTTCCCCCAAGTCTCCCGATAAAAATGATGCCTCACTTGTGTGGGTAGGCCTAGCGCCCGCAACAGGAAACGCCCCAAAGCGCAACGTGGACACATCCAATTTTGTGAAAGAAAATAGAGGTGATTTTTGCAAAGTGCCTACCTGTAGATTTTCGGCTCTAGCTCAGCCGGCACCTAGGGAAACCTACCAAACCTGTGCATTTCTGAAAACTAGAGACCTAGGGGAATCCAAGATGGGGTGACTTGTGTGGCTCGGACCAGGTTCTGTTACCCAGAATCCTTTGCAAACCTCAAAATCTGGCAAAAAAAAACACATTTTCCTCACATTTCTGTGGCAGAAAGTTCTGAAATCTGAGAGGAGCCACAAATTTCCTTCCACCCAGCGTTCCCCCAAGTCTCCCGATAAAAATGATGCCTCACTTGTGTGGGTAGGCCTAGCGCCCGCAACAGGAAACGCCCCAAAGCGCAACGTGGACACATCCAATTTTGTGAAAGAAAACAGAGGTGATTTTTGCAAAGTGCCTACCTGTAGATTTTCGGCTGTAGCTCAGCCGGCACCTAGGGAAACCTACCAAACCTGTGCATTTCTGAAAACTAGAGACCTAGGGGAATCCAAGATGGGGTGACTTGTGTGGCTCGGACCAGGTTCTGTTACCCAGAATCCTTTGCAAACCTCAAAATTTGGCCATAAAAACACTTTTTCCTCACATTTCGGTCACAGAAAGTTCTGGAATCTGAGAGGAGCCACGAATTTCCTTCCAGCAAGCGTTCCCCCAAGTCTCCTGATAAAAATGGTTCCTCACTTGTGTGGGTAGGCCTAGTGCCCACGAAAGGAAATGGCCCAAAACACAACATGGACACATCCCATTTTTTTTTACAGAAAACAGAGGTGTTTTTTGCAAAGTGCCTACCTGTAGATTTTGGCCTCTAGCTCAGCCGGCACCTAGGGAAACCTACGAAACCTGTGCATTTTTGAAAACTAGAGACCCAGGGGAATCCAAGATGGGGTGACTTGTGGGGCTCTGACCAGGTTCTGTTACCCAGAATCCTTTGCAAACCTCAAAATTTGGCTAAAAAAACATATTTTCCTCACATTTCGGTGACAGAAAGTTCTGGAATCTGAGAGGAGCCACAAATTTCCTTCCACCCAGCGTTCTCCCAAGTCTCCCGATAAAAATGGTACCTCACTTGTGTGGGTAGGCCTAGCGCCCAGGAAAGGGATAGGCCCAAAACACAACGTGGACACATCCCAATTTTTTTACAGAAAACAGAGGTGTTTTTTGCAAAGTGCCTACCTGTAGATTTTGGCCCCTAGCTCAGCCGGCAACTAGGGAAACCTACCAAACGTGTGCATTTTTTAAATCTAGAGATCTAGGGGAATCCAAGATGGGGTGACTTGTGGGGCTCTGAACAGGTTCTGTTACCCAGAATCCTTTGCAAACCTCAAAATTTGGCTAAAAAAAACACATTTTCCTCACATTTCGGTGACAGAAAGTTCTGGAATCTGAGAGGAGCCACAAATTTCCTTCCACCCAGTGTTCCCCCAAGTCTCCCGATAAAAATGGTACCTCAATTGTGTGGGTAGGCCTAGCGCCCACGAAAGGAAATGGCCCAAAACACAACATGGCCACATCACATTTGTTTTACAGAAAACAGAGGTGTTTTTGCAAAGTGCCTACCTGTAGATTTTGGCCTCTAGCTCAGCCGGCACCTAGGGAAACCTACCAAACCAGCACATTTCTGAAAACTAGACACCTAGGGGAATCCAAGATGGGGTGACTTGTGGGTCTCTGACCAGGTTCTGTTACCCAGAATCCTTTGCAAACCTCAAAATTTGGCCATAAAAACACTTTTTCCTCACATTTCGGTCACAGAAAGTTCTGGAATCTGAGAGGAGCCACGAATTTCCTTCCACCCAGCGTTCCCCTAAGTCTCCCGATAAAAATGGTACCTCACTTGTGTCGGTAGGCCTAGCGCCCACGAAAGAAAATGGCCCAAAACACAACGTGGACACATCCCATTTTTTTTACAGAAAACAGAGGTGTTTTTTGCAAAGTGCCTACCTGTAGATTTTGTCCCCTAGCTCAGCCAGCACCTAGGGAAACCTACCAAACCTGTGCATTATTTAAAACTAGAGACCTGGGGGAATCCAGGATGGGGTGACTTGTGTGGCTCGGACCAGGTTCTGTTACCCAGAATCCTTTGCAAACCTCAAAATCTGGCTAAACAAAACACATTTTCCTCACATTTCTGTGACAGAAAGTTCTGGAATCTGAGAGGAGCCACAAATTTCCTTCCACCCAGCGTTCCCCCAAGTCTCCCGATAAAAATGATGCCTCACTTGTGTGGGTAGGCCTAGCGCCCGCAACAGGAAACGCCCCAAAGCGCAACGTGGACACATCCAATTTTGTGAAAGAAAATAGAGGTGATTTTTGCAAAGTGCCTACCTGTAGATTTTCGGCTCTAGCTCAGCCGGCACCTAGGGAAACCTACCAAACCTGTGCATTTCTGAAAACTAGAGACCTAGGGGAATCCAAGATGGGGTGACTTGTGTGGCTCGGACCAGGTTCTGTTACCCAGAATCCTTTGCAAACCTCAAAATCTGGCAAAAAAAAACACATTTTCCTCACATTTCTGTGGCAGAAAGTTCTGAAATCTGAGAGGAGCCACAAATTTCCTTCCACCCAGCGTTCCCCCAAGTCTCCCGATAAAAATGATGCCTCACTTGTGTGGGTAGGCCTAGCGCCCGCAACAGGAAACGCCCCAAAGCGCAACGTGGACACATCCAATTTTGTGAAAGAAAACAGAGGTGATTTTTGCAAAGTGCCTACCTGTAGATTTTCGGCTGTAGCTCAGCCGGCACCTAGGGAAACCTACCAAACCTGTGCATTTCTGAAAACTAGAGACCTAGGGGAATCCAAGATGGGGTGACTTGTGTGGCTCGGACCAGGTTCTGTTACCCAGAATCCTTTGCAAACCTCAAAATTTGGCCATAAAAACACTTTTTCCTCACATTTCGGTCACAGAAAGTTCTGGAATCTGAGAGGAGCCACGAATTTCCTTCCAGCAAGCGTTCCCCCAAGTCTCCTGATAAAAATGGTACCTCACTTGTGTGGGTAGGCCTAGTGCCCACGAAAGGAAATGGCCCAAAACACAACATGGACACATCCCATTTTTTTTTACAGAAAACAGAGGTGTTTTTTGCAAAGTGCCTACCTGTAGATTTTGGCCTCTAGCTCAGCCGGCACCTAGGGAAACCTACGAAACCTGTGCATTTTTTAAAACTAGAGACCCAGGGGAATCCAAGATGGGGTGACTTGTGGGGCTCTGACCAGGTTCTGTTACCCAGAATCCTTTGCAAACCTCAAAATTTGGCTAAAAAAACATATTTTCCTCACATTTCGGTGACAGAAAGTTCTGGAATCTGAGAGGAGCCACAAATTTCCTTCCACCCAGCATTCTCGCAAGTCTCCCGATAAAAATGGTACCTCACTTGTGTGGGTAGGCCTAGCGCCCAGGAAAGGGATAGGCCCAAAACACAACGTGGACACATCCCAATTTTTTTACAGAAAACAGAGGTGTTTTTTGCAAAGTGCCTACCTGTAGATTTTGGCCCCTAGCTCAGCCGGCAACTAGGGAAACCTACCAAACGTGTGCATTTTTTAAATCTAGAGATCTAGGGGAATCCAAGATGTGGTGACTTGTGGGGCTCTGAACAGGTTCTGTTACCCAGAATCCTTTGCAAACCTCAAAATTTGGATAAAAAAAACACATTTTCCTCACATTTCGGTGACAGAAAGTTCTGGAATCTGAGAGGAGCCACAAATTTCCTTCCACCCAGTGTTCCCCCAAGTCTCCCGATAAAAATGGTACCTCAATTGTGTGAGTAGGCCTAGCGCCCACGAAAGGAAATGGCCCAAAACACAACATGGCCACATCACATTTGTTTTACAGAAAACAGAGGTGTTTTTGCAAAGTGCCTACCTGTAGATTTTGGCCTCTAGCTCAGCCGGCACCTAGGGAAACCTACCAAACCAGCACATTTCTGAAAACTAGACACCTAGGGGAATCCAAGATGGGGTGACTTGTGGGGCTCTGACCAGGTTCTGTTACCCAGAATCCTTTGCAAACCTCAAAATTTGGCCATAAAAACACTTTTTCCTCACATTTCGGTCACAGAAAGTTCTGGAATCTGAGAGGAGCCACGAATTTCCTTCCACCCAGCGTTCCCCTAAGTCTCCCGATAAAAATGGTACCTCACTTGTGTCGGTAGGCCTAGCGCCCACGAAAGAAAATGGCCCAAAACACAACGTGGACACATCCCCTTTTTTTTACAGAAAACAGAGGTGTTTTTTGCAAAGTGCCTACCTGTAGATTTTGTCCCCTAGCTCAGCCAGCACCTAGGGAAACCTACCAAACCTGTGCATTATTTAAAACTAGAGACCTGGGGGAATCCAAGATGGGGTGACTTGTGTGGCTCGGACCAGGTTCTGTTACCCAGAATCCTTTGCAAACCTCAAAATCTGGCTAAACAAAACACATTTTCCTCACATTTCTGTGACAGAAAGTTCTGGAATCTGAGAGGAGCCACAAATTTCCTTCCACCCAGCGTTCCCCCAAGTCTCCCGATAAAAATGATGCCTCACTTGTGTGGGTAGGCCTAGCGCCCGCAACAGGAAACGCCTCAAAGCGCAACGTGGACACATCCAATTTTGTGAAAGAAAATAGAGGTGATTTTTGCAAAGTGCCTACCTGTAAATTTTCGGCTGTAGCTCAGCCGGCACCTAGGGAAACCTACCAAACCTGTGCATTTCTGAAAACTAGAGACCTAGGGGAATCCAAGATGGGGTGACTTGTGTGGCTCGGACCAGGTTCTGTTACCCAGAATCCTTTGCAAACCTCAAAATCTGCAAAAAAAAAACACATTTTCCTCACATTTCTGTGACAGAAAGTTCTGGAATCTGAGAGGAGCCACAAATTTCCTTCCACCCAGCGTTCCCCCAAGTCTCCCGATAAAAATTATGCCTCACTTGTGTGGGTAGGCCTAGCGCCCGCAACAGGAAACGCCCCAAAGCACAACGTGGACACATCCAATTTTGTGAAAGAAAACAGAGGTGATTTTTGCAAAGTGCCTACCTGTAGATTTTCGGCTGTAGCTCAGCCGGCACCTAGGGAAACCTACCAAACCTGTGCATTTCTGAAAACTAGAGACCTAGGGGAATCCAAGATGGGGTGACTTGTGTGGCTCGGACCAGGTTCTGTTACCCAGAATCCTTTGCAAACCTCAAAATTTGGCTAAAAAAACACATGTTCCTCACATTTCTGTGGCAGAAAGTTCTGGAATCTGAGAGGAGCCACAAATTTCCTTCCACCCGGCGTTCCACACGTCTCCCGATAAAAATTATACCTCACTTGTGTGGGTAGGCCTAGCGCCCGCAACAGGAAACGCCCCAAAGCGCAACGTGGACACACCCACATTTTTGAAAGAAAACAGAGGTGTTTTTTGCAAAGTGCCTACCTGTAGATTTTGGCCTGTAGCTCAGCCGGCACCTAGGGAAACCTACCAAACCTGTGCATTTCTGAAAACTAGAGACCTAGGGGAATCCAAGATGGGGTGACTTGTGTGGCTCGGACCAGGTTCTGTTACCCAGAATCCTTTGCAAACCTCAAAATGTTGCTAAAAAAACACATGTTCCTCACATTTCTGTGGCAGAAAGTTCTGGAATCTGAGAGGAGCCACAAATTTCCTTCCACCCAGCGTTCCCCCACGTCTCCCGATAAAAATGATACCTCACTTGCGTGGGTAGGCCTAGCGCCCGCGACAGGAAACGCCCCAAAGCGCAACGTGTACACATCCAAATTTTTGAAAGAAAACAGAGGTGTTTTTTGCAAAGTGCCTACCTTTAGATTTTGGACTGTAGCTCAGCCGGCACCTAGGGAAACCTACCAAACCTGTGCATTTCTGAAAACTAGAGACCTAGGGGAATCCAAGAAGGGGTGACTTGTGTGGCTCGGACCAGGTTGTGTTACTCAGAATCCTTTGCAAACCTCATAATTTGGATAAAAAAACACATGTTCCTCACATTTCTGTGGCAGAAAGGTCTGGAATCTGAGAGGAGCCACAAATTTCCTTCCACCCAGTGTTCCCCCAAGTATCTCGATAAAAATGATACCTCACTTGTGTGGGTGGGCCTAGCACCCGCGACAGGAAACGCCCCAAAGCGCAACGTTGACACATCAAATGTTTTGAAAGAAAACAGAGGTGTTTTTTGCAAAGTGCCTACCTGTAGATTTTGGCCTGTAGCTCAGCCGCCACCTAGGGAAACCTACCAAACCTGTGCATTTCTGAAAACTAGAGACCTAGGGGAATCCAAGATGGGGTGAATTGTGTGGCTCGGACCAGGTTCTGTTACCCAGAATCCTTTGGAAACCTCAACATTTGGCTAAAAAAACACATGTTCCTCACATTTCTGTGGCAGAAAGTTCTGGAATCTGAGAGGAGCCACAAATTTCCTTCCACCCAGCGTTCCCCCAAGTCTCCTTATAAAAATGATACCTCACTTGTGTGGGTAGGCCTAGCGCCCGCAACAGGAAACGCCCCAAAGCGCAACGTAGACACATCCAATTTTGTGAAAGAAAACAGAGGTGTTTTTTGCAAAGTGCCTACCTGTAGATTTTGGCCTGTAGCTCAGCCGGCACCTAGGGAAACCTACCTAACCTGTGCATTTCTGAAAACTAGAGACCTAGGGGAATCCAAGATGGGGTGACTTGTGTGGCTCGGACCAGATTCTGTTACCCAGAATCCTTTGCAAACCTCAAAGTTTGGCTAAAAAAACACCTGTTCCTCACATTTCTGTGGCAGAAAGTTCTGGAATCTGAGAGGAGCCACAAATGTCCTTCCACCCAGCGTTCCCCCATGTCTCCCGATAAAAATGATACCTCACTTGTGTGGGTAGGCCTAGCGCCCGCGACAGGAAACGCCCCAAAGTGCAACGTGGACACATCCACATTTTTGAAAGAAAACAGAGGTGTTTTTTGCAAAGTGCCTACCTGTAGATTTTGGCCTGTAGCTCAGCCGGCACCTAGGGAAACCTACCAAACCTGTGCATTTCTGAAAACTAGAGACCTAGGTGAATCCAAGATGGGGTGACTTGTGTGGCTCGGACCAGGTTCTGTTACCTAGAATCCTTTGCAAACCTCACAATTTGGCTAACAAAACACGTTTTCCTCACATTTCGGTGAGAGGAAATGTTCTGGAATCTGAGAGGAGCCACAAATTTCCTTCCACCTAGCGTTCCCCCATGTCCCCCGATAAAAATCATACCTCACTTGTGTGGGTAGGCCTAGCGCCCCGACAGGAAATGGCCCAAAACACAACGTGGACACATCAAATTTTTTCATAGAAAACAGTGCCTACCTGTGGATTTTGGCCTCTAGCTCAGCCGGCCCCTGGGGGGGCAGAAATGGCCTAAAATAAATTTGTCCCCAACCCCCCCCGGGAGTGACCCTTGCCTACAAGGTCGCTCCCCTTGCGTGACGGCGCAAAAAAAAGATCCCTGGTGCCTAGTGGTTTCTGCCCCCCTTGGGGGCAGAATGACCTACAATCGGCCAATCTGGCCCCAAGGGGGGCAGAAATGGTCTAAATACAATTTGCCCCCCAAGGGAGCGACCCTTGCCTGATGGGTCGCTCCCCATCTCTAAAAAAACAAACAAACAAAAAAAAAAACACAAAAAAACTATTTGCCCTGGCGCCTAGAGGTATCTGCCCCCCCCTGGATTGGCCTAATACCAATAGACCGATCTGCCCCCAAGGGGGGCAGAAATGGCCTAAAATAAATTTGCCCCCCCACCACCCCTCCCCGGGGGCGACCCTTGCCTACAAGGTCGCTCCCCTTGCGTGACGGTGCAAAAAAAAGATCCCTGGTGCCTAGTGGTTTCTGCCCACCTTGGGGGCAGATTGACCTACAATTGGCCAATCTGCCCCCAAATGGTCTAAATACAATTTGCCCCCCAGGGGAGCGACTCTTGCCTGATGGGTCGCTCCCCATCTCTAAAAAAACAAACAAACAAAAAAAACCACAAACAAATCTATTTGCCCTGGCGCCTAGAGGTTTCTGCCCCCCCCCCCGGGGGCAGATCGGCCTAATACCAATAGGCCGATCTGCCCCCAGGGGGGCAGAAATGGCATAAAATAAATTCCCCCCCCCCCCGGGAGAGACCCTTGCCTACAAGGTCGCTCCCCTTGCGTGACGGTGCAAACAAAAGATCCCTGGTGCCTAGTGGTTTCTGCCCACCTTGGGGGCAGATTGACCTACAATCGGCCAATCAGCCCCCAAGGGGGGCAGAAATGGTCTAAATACAATTTGCTCCCCAGGGGAGCGACCCTTGTCAAAGGGGTCGCTCCCCATCTGTAAAACAAAAAAACAAAAAAAACCTGGTGCCTAATGGTTTCTGCCCCCCCTTGGGGGAAGATCAGCCTAAGCAAAATAGCAGAAATGGCCTAAAATTATTCCCCCCCCCAGGGAGCGACCCTTGCCTAAGGGGTCGCTCCCCTTGCGTGAAATTCGCGCAAAAAAAAAATCCCTGGTGTCTAATGGTTTCTGCCCCCCTTGGGGGCAGATTGGCCTCATCAAAATAGGCCAATCTGCCCCCAAGGGGGGCAGAAATGGCCTAAATATAATTTGCCCCTTAGGGGAGCAACCCTTGCCTAAGGGGTCGCTCCCCACCTAAAAAAAAATGAAAACATAACAAAAAGAAAAAAAAAAAAAGATCCCTGGTGCCTAGAGGTTTCTGCCCCCCCTGGGGGCAGAAAAGGGCTTCCCCAAAAAATACCCCCCCTGGGAGCCACCTTTGCCCAAGTGGTCGCTCCCTTTTGACAATTTAATTAAAAAAATAAAAATCCCTGGTGTCTAGTGGGGTTTCAAAAGCCGGATTGCAAGCAATCCGGCTTTTGAAACCTTGGGAGAGACTTCAAAGGGAAGGAAATACATTTCCTTCCCTTTGAAGCCCCTCCGGGCCTCCCCCATGGGATTGAAAGAGAAATGCTTTGCATTTCTCTTTCAATCGCGCTGGAAGCAGAGCTTCCAGCGCGATGGGGGAGACCCTGTGACTAATCAGCGCGCGCTTGTGCGCTGATGTCACAGGGGGGGTTGGGGGGGTTGGGGGGGTCGGGGTGGAAGGGGAAGGGCTTCCCCTTCCATCCCTGACTTGGAGGGGTAGGGGGGAACCCCACAGAGGGAGCGCTAGCGCTCCCTCTGTGCTCTGTGCACAGGACGTAATGGTTACGTCCTGGGCACAGCAGCACTGTGCCTCAGGACGTAACCATTACGTCCTGGGCACAGAAGGGGTTAAGCCTCTGGATAACCCCTGAACTCTGTGCACACTATATTTCCTTTTGATATAGTATACGTATGGTGTGTGTAGTATAGGGAGTTACCTGACCACAGTTTGTCAAAATTTACTCTACTGTGGGGATAACATTCGTCAACTATTGAGGAGTAGTGAGAGTAGTGAGGGGTGTGTTTAGGTGTGTATGCTTGTATGCAGGGAGGGGGGCGCTGTACTGGAGGGGAGGTGGGGGTTGCTGTACTAGGGTTGGGGGAGGGTGCTGTACTGGGGTGGGGTAGTTGGGTTCTGGTATGGAAGGGGGCATGGGGGTATCGGGATTGCAGCGGGTGTGGGGGAGTCATCTGCCAGTGACAGGAAAGAGATTTCCTGTCACCGTAGCCTTTATGCCAGGGTGTTTGTGGCAGTGGTACCGCAGCAGAAACCCTGGTGGAAAGCCGACGCATGATATCGCTGGTGGTCTTCAGTGGACCGCTGGGTTGGAGATGCTAATCTCTGGCCCGGCTGTCCAACCGCTCTGGTGGTACAGTCGGGGATGTGGCAGGTTGCCAGAGGCCAACCCGCCACACTTATAATGTGGCAGTCTTCACAGCCAGCACATTGGCAGTGAGACTGCCACCATGGCCCTGGCAGTCTTTGGACTGCCATTGTCATAATGAGGGCCTTGGAACTGCCCGCAATTGCCGGTGGAAGTAATCATGGAAGTAGGCGGTTGCAATGGCGGCGGACATAGTCATAGGCTAATGTTGTTGCCAATGGCAGTTGCGGGCCAATGGCTGTTTCTGCCAGCGGTGACAACAGCGTACATGGTGAACTAGACTGCTAGGTTTTGCAGATTTACTCACTTGACTCCTGACACTGCTGCCAGCAAGACCTCTATGACCTGAGCTGCTGTGTGCCGCCTCTGGGAGCAATCATGTCACATCCAGCAGGTGATAGGGCCCTTGCCTTCTCCCCAGAGGAGTTGGAGAGGCTAATTAATTAAGTCCTACTACTATATGGACAGGTCTATGGCTCACCAGAGGAGCAGGTAAGTACCTATTGTGCACAATATTCTCTGTACTTCACCATCTTTTCCCTCCTCACAGGCTAGAATGTTCCATGTGTGGCAGTTAGATAACTTGTGTGCTTGTTACTCCAGTCTGTGTGGCATCAATGGGATGGACATTGTGCAGGTATTGGTGGCTAGTGCCATATGTTACGTTCAGTCACATTGTGCTGTGTGAGGTTTTTGGGGTCCTAGATCATCCTTGTTTTGGATGCACTTAACTAGGTAAGGAAGCATTACTGACATCCACAGACATCTCTTTCCTCATGAATGTTGTAAATGTCAGACAACATGTATGTGCATGACAGCATGAGTTGTGTATGCATATTGTATGAGTCATTTGAGAATCATGTGAGCAATGTGTATTGTGGAACAGATCTATAAACCCATATCTGGCCTTGCTTAACTGTTGTGCGGAAGGCATATCATGAGCCACTCTGCCCTTCAGGTTGTAACACACACCGCATACCAAATTGCTGTTGGCTACAGGACGTTCTGTCATGAATGGAAGTGATAGGACTGGAGTGTCATAGGTTCTGTCAGCTCGGCCTGCATATTCTAGGACCTCTCACATGTATCTCTCAGTATGGGGCTTAGTCTAGGTTGTGAGAGAGTCACTGTGGCAATGCAACTGTGGCACTGTGTGCACTCCCTGTACAGCAGCAGATCCTGTCATGTGGCTAATATGAGGCTTTGGTGGCAAAAACCTGCCTGGAATATCTCAGTCCTTTGACTAGATTAGGAATGGGTACAGACGTAACTCATTAATCTAGTCAAAAAGTGAACTTAGAATAATTTTCAAGGTGTGTCTTACACACATGACAGGTCCCTTACTCCCACAACTCTGTTGTCACCTTCACACAGGTCATGTTTTTCCCCTACAATCACATTGCATAACTGACAGGACCAAAGTGCAGACAGTGTGTGATTCCTAGGAGGCCATGATATGACTCAGTAGCTTGGTCACATAGGAGAAACTGTACAATGCATGCCTTTGTTTGTAGGATGGCCACATATGTCCAAAGGAGTGTTCTGTGGTACAGTTGCACAACACAGAATCCCACCCCCAGAAGTGGCATGAGTCTGCATTGGTTAGCCCACATGTTCACACATGGACAGTGAAGACACTTTCTGTATCCACCATACCGGTCCCTTCGTTGTTACTCATGTGTAATGTTGTCCTTCAGATAGAGTGGAGTGTTAATGTGTTGGTCCATTCATGCCTATGAAGTTTGCCCTTCGGAAGCCACATAGGTGTGTAGTGTTTCATTGTGGTTCACATCACACTACAAGGTTGCTAGAGCATGGGCTACCTGATGTCAGTAAGCTTGCTTAGTCATTGTAGGCCTTGTAGGGCCTGAGCAGGATAGTGGGTTAGTCTGCAGATGGATATATATAGCCATGTCCCTGTACTTATTGGGTTGTGTGTTTCACACTTGGGGAGTGTTGAGAAATAGAAAAGTCCTAACTTGATGTTACAGACATGCATGTGACTCAACCATTTGTGATTACATTTGTGATTATAACCTCTTGAATTGTCTTTTGCATCCATGCAGATCAATGACACTCAACAGAAGGCACTATGGAGAACTATCACATGGAAGGTGCAGACCCTGGAGGTCCACAGCGAGAGGAGCGCCCACTGTAGAAAAAGGTGGGAGGACCAGAGATGCTGAGTCTGGAAAATCACAGAGGTCCAGCTGGGGCTGTCCTCCCAACGTGGGCAGGGTGCCTGTCAGGCCAGCCCTCCCCCAAATGGTCCACATTCTGTTGGTGGCCTACCCAGACCTTGATGGGAGTTTGAGGACAGCACAGCAGCTACAAGGGGGTGAGTACAGGGCATATTCATGCCTGTCACATTGCCAAGTGAATATGTTAGGTTCTGACAGCTCCCCCTGACATTTGGGGATAAGCCATGTGTCACATAGTAGATGAGTGATTGTTTTTGTTGACATGTCATATGTTGTATACTCACGTGCCTTGCCTATTGGCCGAGGGACCTAGGACACAACTGTGTGCAAGCCACAAACCACTCGCTCTCCAGGGACGACATATGGCTGTGTACAGTGATCAATCAAGTAGTGTTTGTTGATCTATTGTGTGTAAATTCAATGCAACAGACTACTACTCCTCAATGTTACAGGCCAAAGGTAAGTAAGTGATGGACCACTGTCCTTAGCCATGTGTGTGGGTAAATGAGTATAATGGCACTACCACCCAAAGACTAGTTGTCTTCAGTGTATGACGGGTGCTGGTGCCTCACTGCAGTTTGTAATGTGAAGATGGCATTCATACATGTGACACAGCCTACATTGCACTTTTGGTGCAGCTACAAATCAGTACTTTCCCTTGGTAAGTGAGGAATGTCCATTGACATGATTTATGTGCCATCACTGATGCCAACATTCCTTGTGCCTACATGTCAGCATGTGTCCCCTTCTCTTTAGCAAAATATTTGTAAGCTGCCGTATCATGTATGGTCTACCTGTGTTGATGGGATGATGTCTCTAGTCCCTCACATATATGTGCATGGCAACCTGTGTGTGGAATAAGCCATTTACAGTGGGGGTACATTTCATGTGGTACCAAATACAGGAGTGTGTCACCATTGTTTACTGGTTGACACATTCCCACATGCATCATAGCATATCATTTGGCATGTACAACTGCAGTAGCAATGAATGGCATGACAAGTAAGCCCAGAGTTTTGAGCCACAATGTGCATTTCTATGCCATTGATGTGGCAGCATTTAGGAAAGTTCACTGCACATGTGTAATAAGTAAGGTTTGTAACCAGAGTGTTGGCATGCATCATGGAATGACTCATCGATGTGTTGAAATTACATGTGTTTGGGTACAAGCATTTATCCACAGACAGACAGCTGAGTCTGCATGACCAAAATGGAGACAATGATGTAGCTTCCTATTGGACAACATGTTAAGGGCCTTCAACAAGTACTTTCAAAGTTCAGGGCCTACCCAAATCAAAGGGACTAATGGTGTCTACTAATGCACTAAGAGTATGTCATTGTAATGAGTGCCACCTATTAGTGGTGATTACCTTGGGGCTTTCTGATTCATTGTGTTCTGGATTTAGGGGGCATCACTCTCTGACATATTGCACATAATGTCTACAGTGTCCATTTCCATGCCACATGTGTGGCCAATTGAAGGAGGCTGGCCTGGTTTGTAGTGGGTACCTAAGGTCCTTACACCTTATACCAGGTCCAGTTATCCCTTATTGGTGAAATGTAGGTAGTGTTCTAGCAGCTTAGGCTGTCTACAGGTAACTGCAGCAGAGCAGCTTAGGTTGAACTAGGAGACATGCAAAGCTCCTGCAATACCACAATAGTTGCACAGCACTTATACACAATGAAAGACAATGCTCAGTGTTATGAAAAATACAGGTACTTTATATCGATTGACACAAGGCCAAAAATATCTTAGAGGCAATACTCCTTCTAGAGGTAAGTATTATACACAATATATACACTAGAGACCAAAATCAGGTAAGTAAATAGTCATAGAATAGTGCAAACAGTAGGAAATACAATAGAATGCAATAGGCCTAGGGGCAACACAAACAATATATTCTAAGAAATAGTGGAATGCTAATCACTAATTCTCCCCTAGACAAGTGTAGTGTGCAGAGGGGCGCTGGAAGTGTGAGAGAACACCAAAGGTAAAAGTAAAATACCCCACCCCAAGCCCAGGCAAGTAGGCGTAAAGTACTGCAAGTTTCCTCAGGACACACTACAAGTCGTGAGAAGAGTTATTGCAAGAACCAAGCAAGACTGCAAGCAAAAATGGTGGATTCCTGGATCTGAAGACCTGTAAAGAGAGGAGACCAAGTCCAGGAGTCGCAGAAGTTTCCAAGAAGGACAGGAGCCCTTGCCAACCTAGAAGATGGCGCAAGCAAATATTCTCCGATTAGAAGAAGTCTGCAGTGGAGCATCAAAGAAGATGGCTGCAGGTTCCTGCGTGGTGCAGGAGATGTCCCACGTTGAGATGTTGGATGTAGACTGTTTGCGTCGCTGGGTTCATCCAACAAGCCTTGGTTCAAGCCAGGTCACAGTTTGCATCAAAATGGTGCTTCCTGGACCCATGATGGACCTGTGTGCCTCAACTCAGACTGAGGAGACAGAGGGGTCTCCAAACACTGGAGAGAGCCCACAGAAGACCAGGCAGCACCCATGGGAGTCCCAGGACACGGAGACAAAGAAGATGCTAAGTGTGGTTGGCACAGCACAACAAAAGAACATCCCACGCCGCTGGAGAAAAACTCAGTGAATTGTGCGTTGCAGGATGGAGTGCTGGGGACCTGGTCTACACTGTGCATGAAGGATTCTTGGACGAAGTGCTCAGAAGCCCAAGGAGCTGGACATGACACGTGCACAGGGGTACAGTAGCAAACCAGGAAGTGAAGCTCTTACCTCCTCCAAACTTGGACAGCTGGACCTTAGGACAGTCTGGGTCATGTTGGTCCTCCACCTTTGTTCCAGTGAGCACGCTCGTGCTTATGGGAGGAGTCCCAGAGAACCCGTTGTGGTCGCAGAAGGTGCCTGCAGGAGAAGGGAAGTGATTCTATTACTCCACAAAAGATTTCTTTGCTTTTTCTGGTGCAGGGTGAAGACAGGAAGTCCTCAGAGCGTACACACCCTGAAAACTATTGCAAATGTTGACTGGAGCTGAAGTTGCAGGTCACAGTAGTCTTCTTGGATACTTTGTTGCAGTTACAGTGGTTCCTGGAGCAGTCTGTAGTGGATCCTATGATCAGAAGCTGAAGCAGAGGATGCAGAGGATTCCTGAAAGAGTCTTGCAAGCTGAATCTGAAGAGACACCCATAGGAGAGACCCTAAATAGCCCTGAGAGGGGGATTGGCTACCTACCCAGGTATGCACCTATCAGGAGGGGTCTCTGATGTCACCTGCTGGCACAGGCCACTCAGAGATCTCCCGAGTGTCTCCACACCTTGGAAAACAAGATGGTTAACACCAGGGACACACTGGAGGAGCTCTGGGCACCACCCCTGGGTGGTGATGGACAGGGGAGTGGTCACTCACATTTCCTTTGTCCAGTTTAATCCCAGAGCAGGGACTAGGGGTCCCTGAACCGGTGGAGACTGGCTTATGCAAGGAGGGCACCATCTCTGCCTTTCAAAGCATTTCCAGAGGCTCTGGGAGGCTACCCCTCCCAAGCCTCTAACACCTATTTCCAAAGAGAGAGGGTGTAACATCCTCCTCCCAAAGGAAATGCATTGTTCTACCTTCCTGGAACTGAGCTGCTCAGACCCCAGGAGGGCAGAAACCTGACTGTGAGGTGGCAGCAGCTGGAGCTGCAGTGCTAACCTCAGAGAGCTGGTTTGGCAGTACTGGGGTCCATGGTGGAGCCCCCAGGATCCATGGGATTGGCCCCCAGTACCAGATTCGGAATGGGGGGACAATTTCATGATCTTAGACACCTCACATGACCATATTCTGAGTTACCATTGTGAAGCTGCATATAGGTATTGGCATATATTTAGTGTACCCATGTAATGGTATCCCCGCACTCATGAAATCTGGAGAATTGGCCCTGGACAGCGTAGTGGCACCTTTGCTAGGGCAAGGGTGCCCTCACACTTAGTAACTTTGCACCTCACCTTCAGTAAGTGAAGGCTAGACATATAGGTGACTTATAAGGTACGTATGTGCCGTGAAAATGGCTGTGAAATAGTGTGTGCGCTATTTCACTTAGGATGCAGTGGCAGTCCTGAAGAAAGGTTTGTCTGAGCACCTTATGGGTAGCAAATGAAATGCTCCAGCCCTAGGGATCTCCTGGAACCCCAATGCCCTGGGTACCTAGGTACCATATACTAGGGACTTATAAGGGGGGTCAAGTGTGCCAATTGGAATTGGAATATGGAGTCACTAAACTATAGTGACTGATTTGGAAGTGGAGAGAGCATAAGCACTGGAGATCTGGTTAGCAGAACTTCAGTGACACAGTTAAGCACTGTTGACAACACACACAAAGGCGACAAACTATGAACACTGGGGTCCTGGCTAGCACTATCCCAGTGAGACAGGCAAACAAACACACTGACAAATATGTTTTTAACTATGAGCACTGGGGTCCTGGCTATCAGGATCTCAGTGAGACAGTAAAAACACATTGACACACACCCACATATTAGGCCAAAAGTGGGGGTAACCATGCTAGAAAGAGGCTACTTTGTCACACCAATGAGAGCAGCATTAGTACTACCTCCATGACTCTATTGCGACAAATATCACATGGTGAAGTGTGCATAGGGAACTGCTTCCAGTGCGACATAAGTATTTTTATGTCACCTCTCCAGGCTGGTGTACTTTTGTCAGCAACGTGGCAGAATTTTGGATCATTCTTTCTTATTGTTAGGCCATTATGTATGTGACAAATAGATGTGTGCATGACCTTGTGTGCGGTCTGTGGGAATGCAGATGGCATTGGCCTACTATTGTATGTCAACAGGTAACTGAGGTTTGCTCCATGGGTCAAAACTTTGAGGGTGATGAGGTCTCCTACTTTGTGAATGGTTTCTGTGATTGCACAACTTCACCCATGCAATTTTAGTTGTGTGAGATCTTGATTTGCTTGTGGGCAACTGCTGATAGTTAGGATGACATGCATGCATATTGTATGGCACATGTGTGGGCTACTTACATGGAGTTTGTTGCAGGGGCCTACTTGACACCATGGTAATGTTTGCTGACCAGAGCTGTTATTCAAGTGGGATAATGGACATATGAAGAACCTATTCCTCTTTGTATTTGCAGCATCAAAGGTGGAAAGTGAAGAAGACAGGGCACATCTGAGTGGGGACTCATCTGGCCATAGGATCTCGGGTCAAGACATCACAGACACAGAGGGACCCAGTGGCCAGTAGGGCAAAGTGAAGTGCCACAGGGTAGACTGGAACTTCCTCTTCATCATCGGACTCTTCCTCCGGTGGACACTCCCTAGTGGTGACAGACTCATCGGGGCATACCCCTGTACCATCTTTGTCCACCACCCCCTGGTCTATCTCCTCCCTCCCCTTTGTTCCACACCCAGTTGGCTATGCCCGCCATGCCAGCACGCCCAAGAGAGTGGGCGTCTCATTTGCGGCAGGCACCTCTGCCCCAACCCCTCTTACCCCTGCTGCCCTCAGTGAAGAGGATACTGACCTCCTTAGAAGTATCTATGTGGGTCAGACAGCCATTGTGAATGCCATTGAGGGGTTGGCAACCCAGCTCCAGTAGATAAATGCATTCCTGGAATGCATTCATGGTGCAATGTCTGACGTACAAAGATCTTATCAGGCTCTGGCCTCCTCACTGATGGCAGCCAGTCGCCTCCCACCTTCCTTCCCCCTCCACCACCCACTTCTCAGTCCAAATCTCCCATTCCCCTATCTACTAAAAGCACACAGATCGCTCTGCATGCACCCACCTCAATACCAAGAGCAGCACACACAGACACAAGCACCACAAAACACACAGACACCCATAGACACAAAGTCAGTCACCACTGCCCCGGACACCCTCACCAACCCCACCATAACACACAAACATCAAACATACCCACAGGCACCACCACCCCAACAAGCACACACACATCTACCACTCCATCCCCTAGCACCTCCACCACCCAGCCCCCAAGATACACAAATGCACACTCACCCACATAACAGACACCACCCAAACACAAGCATACATCCCACATGCATGCACTCATGACATCCACACCGACACAGCAGACAACCATTCTATAGACCTCCAAATCCCCATCCCCTTCTGCTAACCATCCCTGTGTCCCTAAAAAGTTTTTATATAAGACCTTGACCTTTCCCTGTTCTCTCCACCCCTGTCCCAACCCCTCACTTCCACCTCCAAGTCCTCCCCTATTACACCTGCCCCCTGCAAGCACCCATATCCCTCACCCAAAGGAGAAGAATCCCACCCCTCCCAAGATGATCCCTGAGGTGCCTGCCTGCCTGCCCACTTGATGTCACTTCCTGTGGAGGTTCCCTGGCAGGTAGGAGTCAAATGAAGCACCATGTAGTGCCTGTGCAGGGACATATGGACTGGCCAATGGCCTTGGACTTTGAAAAATGTACATCAAATAATCCCAAACTGTTGTTTTTTGGGTATACATTTGTCCTACAATTCCTTTTCTACATTTATGTTGTTCCTGAGTGACCTGTGTTGTCTGCCTACAGCTGTATGTGTTTCAGCCTGCTTGCTGATCCATTTGCTGTTGTTTGCAAAATCTGACTGTGTGGGCAGTGATGGTTCTAGGAGGCTGGCCTGGTTTGCAGTGGGTAGCTTGGGTACTTACACCTTAAACCAGGTCCAGTTATCCCTTATCAGTGAAATGTAGTAGTGTTCTAGCAGCTTAGGCTCATAGAGATAGCTATAGCAGAGCAGCTTAGGCTGAACTAGGAGACATGCAAAACTCCTGCAATACTACGTATAGTTACACAGTACTCATACACAAGTAAAGACAATACTCAGTGTTCCCAAAAATAAAGGTAGTTTATTTGGGTGACACAAGGCCAAAAATATTTTAGAGGCAAAACTCCTTCTGGAGGTAAGTATTATACACAATATATACACTAGACACTAAAATAAGGTAAGTAATTAGGCATAGGATAGTGCAAACAGTAGGAAATGCTATAGAATTCAAAAGGGGAAAATAGGTCGAGGGGCAACACAAACCATATACTAAGAAAGTGGAATGTGAATCACAAATTCCCCCCTAGACAAGGGTAGTGTGTAGAGAATCGCTGGGAGAGATTAAGAAAACCACAACAGTGAGTTAAATACCCCACCCCAGAGCTCAGGAAAGTAGGAGTAAAGTACTGTAAGTTTCCTTAGGACACACTACAAGTCGTGATTAGAGTTATTGCAAGAACCAAGCAAGACTGCAAACAACAAATGGTGGATTCCTGGACCTGAAGACCTGCAAAGGAAGGGGACCAAATACAGAAGTCGGAAGAAGTTCCAGGAAGCACAGGAGCCCCTGCCAACCTAGAAGAGGGTACAAAAGAATGTCCCCGGTTGTGTGAAGACTGCAGAAATGCACTCAAGGAAGATGTCAGCAGGTTCCTGCATGATGCAATAAATGTCCCACAAAGAGATGTTGGGGGCAGGTGAGCTTTGGTCCTGGATTCGTGCAACAAGCCTTGGGTCCGGCAAAGTCGCGTTTTGCATCAAAGTGGCACTGTCTGGACCTGGGGGCCTCAACTCTGCATAAGGAGGGAGAGGGAGCTCTCAGCACTTCAGAGAGCCCTCAGTCGACCAGACAGCACCCCCAGTGAGTCCCAGGACACGGGGACAAAGGAGGTACAAAATGTAGTTGGGGCAAAACTACAAGGGAAGGTCCCACACCCCTGGAGGCCTAATCAGCAAGTTGAGCATAGCAGGATGGAGTGTTGGGGACCTGGGCCAGGCTGTGCATGAAGGAATTTTGCAAATAGTACACAGAGGCCTCAGGAGGTGAAGAAAACATGGTTCACAGGGTTACTGTGGTACTCTAAGAAAGCAAGCTCTTACCTCCTACAAATTAGAACAGCAAGACCTTAGGACAGTCTGTGTCGAAGGGGTTTACCACCTGTATTGAAAGGATCAGGCTCATTGCCAGGAGAGGAGTCCAAGAGAACCGGTTGTTGACTTAGAAGGTGACTGCAAGAGCAGGGAAGTGACTCTGTCACTCCACGTGAGATTTCTTCGGTCCTTCTGGTGCAGGGTGAAGGCAGGGAGTCCCCAGAGCATGCACACCATGGAAACTGTTGCAGGTGCTGGCTGGAGCTGAAGTTGCAGAGGGAAAGTAGCCCTTCTGGATACTTTGTTGCTGTTACAGCGGTTCCTTGAGCCGTCTGCGGTTGATCCGAGGTCAGAGGATGAAGTAGTAGTTGCAGAGAACTCCTGCTGGAAACATGCAAGTAGAATCTGAAGTGAAACCCACAGGAGAGACCATAAGTAGCCCTGAGAGGTGGATTGGTTACAATATAGGTATGGACCTATCAGGAGGGGTCTCTGATGTCACCTGCTGGCACTGGCCACTCAGAGGCCTCCAGAGTGTCCCCACACCTTGTAAAACAAGATGGTTAACAACAGGGACACACTGGAGGAACTCTGGGCACAACCCCTGGGGTGGTGATGGACAGGGGAGTGGTCAGTCCCCTTTCCTTTGTCCAGTTTCGCACCAGAGCAGGGACTGGGGATCTCTGAACTGGTGTAGACTGGCCTATGCAAGGAGGGCACTATCTGAGGTGCCCTTCAATGCATTTCTAGAGACTGGGGAAGGCTACCCCTCCCTAGCCCGTAACACCTATTTCCAAAGGGAGAGGGTGTGACACCCTCCTCTCAAAGGAAACGCTTTGTTCTGCCTTCCTGGGACTGAGCTGCTCAGACCCCAGGAGGGCAGAACCCTGTCTGTGAGGTGGGAGCAGCTGTAGCTGCAGAGCAAGCCTCAGAGAGCGGGTTTGGCAGTACTGTGGGTCCATTGTGGAGCCCCCAGGATGCATGGAATTTGCTAACCAATGGCAGATTTGGAATGGGGGACAATTCCATGAACTTAGACACCTTACATGGCCATGTTCCAGGTTACCATTGTGAAGCTTCATATAGGTATTGACCTATATGTAGTGCACGGGTGTAATGCGGCTCCAGCACTCGCAAAGTCTGCGGAAGTGGCCCTGGACTATGTGGGGGCACCTTTGCTAGTGCAAGGGTGCCCTCACACTTAGTAACTTTGCACCTAGCCTTCATTAAATGAAGGTTATACATATAGGTGACTTATAAGTTACTTAACTGCAGTGAAAATGGCTGTGAAATAATTGGTCTACTATTTCAAGCAGGCTGCAGTGGTAGTCCAGTTAAAGGGTTTGTCTGAACTCCTTATGGGTGGCAAACGAAATGCACCAGCCCATAAGGATCTCTTGGAACCCCAATGACCTGGTTACCTAGGTACCATATACTAGTGACTTATAAGGGGGTCCAGTGTGCCAATTGAAATTGGTAAATGAAGTCACTAGCCTATAGTGGCAAATTTAAAAGCAGAGAGAGCAGAAGCACTGAGGTTCTGATTATCAGAGCCTCAGTGACAGAGTTAAGCACTATTCACAACACACACATTAGGCCACAAACTATGAGCACTGGGGTCTTGACCAGCAGGATCGCAGTGAGACAGGCAAAAACATAATGACATACAGGTAAAAATTGGGATAACATGCCAGGAAAGATGGTACTTTCCTATGCTAGTGTCTCCCAAGACAAGGGTATATGTTGACTGTATGGACATGTGGGTGTAAATACAATGGTGGTGTCATTGAACTGTGTACTGTTTGGTATGGTATTTCATCTTGTGTTGTTATTTGTGAGCATGTATGTTGTTAGATGTATCCACTTGATACGGATTATGGATTTATCTGTGTGGCAGCTTGAGTTTTGTTTGTGCAGACATGGAGTGCGTTCAGTTGTGCTTCCTTTGTTTACATTTGACTGTGCATGTGTTCATTTTGCTGTGTGTACCTTGGAGCTACTTCATGTAGCGGTATGCCCCATGCAACTGGAGTTGTATGTGCTTTGTTGACTTCCACTTCCACATTGTGCAGATAGGCATGTCACATGTGTCTAGTATTGTTTGTCCCTGAGATACACAGAGGGCCAGCTCATGTGCAAATGTTGTCAAGGGATATGTGCAAAGTGATATGTGTCCCAGAGAAGCCTCCTTCCGTGAGTGCTTCAAATGGCCCTATCCTTATTGTGCAGGTATTGCTTCCATAATGATCTTTGTACATTTGTCTCTCTGTCTATTGTGGATCCCATTGTCCTTCCATGGTGTTGCAATGTGGGGGATGTGTGTGCCATGAAGGGGTTGTTTACATATATGTGTTGAATGTGATGATAGTCCATGGCATGTGAGGAATGTGAGTGTGTGAGTTGTTTTTGTAGATTTGATGTTGGTGTGTTGTTGGTGTTGTGTGAGACAATGTTGTTTACACTTCACTGTCCCTGTGCCTGAGGTGAGCAGAGGTGTGTTTCTGTGCAGTGTTGCATTGTAGTGTGAGTGACCTGCCCAAAGGGGGCGTATTGTGGCTGTGATTGTGTCCTTCTTCGTGTCTGATTCTGACACAATGGCAAGTGTACATGGTGCCCATAGCGTGACCCCCATATGATGTGGGTGAAGGTGCGACGATCTGTTGTTAAGGTTAATGACACAGGTAGGTGTATGTGCTTATGGTCGATTGTGCCACCAACAGCGTGGATTTTGTGTTTCATCGATGATCAGCAGCAGCCCGAATATGTGTGTGTGTGATGGGGTCCATGGCTGCACCGGACATGTGAAGGTGCCTGCAGGTGATTGCCTCCTTTTCCAGTCCCCGTTTCTGCCTGCTGATACGTGGTGGCTGGACCACAACAGTCACATTTGAGTGTGCAACATCATAAGCTGCTCTGCGGAAACACAGGCTCTGCTGGCCTGTTTCTGCAACCTCGTGACCGTGGCTGTCTGTGCTGCATGACAGTGCCGGTGAGATCGCTTTAGTCTTTGCGCCACAGGCCAGTATAACTCGTAACATGGCAGTCCTATCGCCAACTCGATGGTGATCAGACTGCCAATCCCGCCATGGCGGTCCACAGACTGTCAAACTCGTAATGAGGCCCAAAGGGGGTCCTTACAAGTTTGGTGGTCCCTGGACCGCCATGTTTGCGGTGGCAATCATACCACCAACAGGCCTACAGAGAAGACCACCAAAGTATGACCATGACGGTCTTCCCAACAGAATACAGCCAATCCACCGCCATCACTGGCACTGCGGTCAGGCCACCACAGATGGCGGTAGGCATGTTCAGGCTGACGGACACCATGTTCCCACCAGACATATTACGAGGCTGCAAACTGCCAAGGTTTACGCCGCAGTCGCACCACCACGGAAACCTTGGCAGAAACCAACACTATAAAAGGTGGCACTCACCTTCTGGAACATGTACCTGACTGGAGCTGCCATGGAACCTGAACTGCACGTCCTCCCAGTGCTCCTGCTCATACAATGACTCCGGAACCAGCAATGGTGATATGGACAACATCCGTGAGTACATGTACCTACCTGACACTGCAGGGAAAACCCAAAGTACCCACTCACGCACAATATACACATCCGAGACGGGTGGCGACAGTGACACACACATGTAACCTCACACCTAAACACACATTCACACACAGCCACATACACACCCGCACACACACAAACTACACACACCACGGCCAAAACACATGCACAATACACACATCAACTCGCAGAAACATAGCACTGGCACAGTCAAACATAACAATAAACACCACCACCGACTAACACAACTACACCACAACTACATAAAGGCCCTTTTAAACAAAGACAATACACAACTCCACCTGACACTACATGCGCACAACAACATGTAACAACAACTAATACACACAACGACACAGCCAGACAACAAAGCATGTCATGCAGCAAAAACACACTACACAATGGTTCAGACATACCCATCAACACACGAACGCACGGGCACACAGCAACCACACAAGGGCACACGACACCACCATTACACATGTCAACACAAACAGTACACAACACATCAACATATATGCATGTTCCAAACACATACACACAATTCACAGCTATCACAGCAGTACAAATGCCAGGGCCACACCTACACATGCTGCCCAGACACAACAACTAGTGGAACCAACACACACACACACACACAAATTACTATACCACTCACACACAAACCAAAGCAGGCAAGACCAAAACAGCCATGTGGAAAAAAAGGCAGGACAAATATGTTACCATCTAACCAACAACTGGTTGGCCCAGATATATTATTATTATATATATAAATATGTCATAATAAAAAAACAACTATGTGCAGGATAAAAGGCCATAGGCCAGTCTAATTCACTAAGTGTAAAATGCACAGATGGTACTTCTGTGTGCCCCCACATGGCTCCTGACTGCTAAATGACCTCCACAGGATAGGGGCTTCAAGGGGGCAGGCAGGCGCAGTAGAATTTGGGGGGTATAGATGGGTTATGGGCTTCGGTTTGGAAGGTGGGGCCTTTGGGCTTGGGCTTGGGAGGGGGCTTAGGGCGAACTTTAGGGGAGAGCTGGGAACACTTGGGAGGGGTTGATTTATTGGCAGGGGGAGGACTATAGGTACTAGCAGGGGGATAGTGGAGGACTTGGAGGTGGAAGGGGTGGACTTTGGGAGGGACACAGTCCATTTGGGGGTATCACAGGGTGGGAGAGGAGTAGGGAAGAGGGAAAACTCTCAGAGGATTACCTTTTTAGATACACAAGGTGGTCATGACAAAAGGGTTTGGCAGTGGAGGGAGAGGGAGTGGTTGTAGGAGGTGTCTTGGTAGATGTCTTGGGTGCATGTGTGTGTGAGGAATGCTTGTGGATGCTGGTTGTCTGTTGGGTGGTTGTCAGATACCTGGAGTTGATTTCCTCAGGAGCAGAAGATTGGTCATCTATCCCACTACTCGCAACAGAACTAATCTCTGTATTGAGAATCCTGGAAGGGGAAAAGGGAATGGGATTTAGAGAGACTGCCCCAGAGACGATGTTTCATCAAGACTCAGACTGCCACCTCACATTTGGCTTAACTAGTGAACGGCACCTGAAAGAATATAGTTACAATTAATAGGGACACACTTTTATACACTACTATTCTTTCTAATTAACTAACAGCTAATCTTCTCTAGAAAGCAATGTTATAATCACTCACCCTGAGCTCTCTGGGAATTTTGCCTCTCTCTGTTTGTTTAAATGTTTGTTGTGGAAATGAAAATAAGTTTCTTGAAAAAAAACTCTCTCAGTTTCATTAGAAGAATTGTCTGCTTCTCAACTGAGAAATTTCTTCGTCGTTTTCCTCTGCATTTTTTTTGTTTCCTTTGCTCAAGAATGTTGCTATATATATATATCGTTATTTATTATCTTAAATTCAGGCGCAGAGGAATGACCTTTTAGTTAACTGTATTTAATTATCTTCTTTGTAATGTAAATAACGTAATTATTGTCTGCTATTGCTTTTCTCATGTTCTGTTGTTAATATCTGGCATGCTATTTTATCTGAGTTGTATATATATATATATATATATATATATATACAACTCAGATAAAATATATATATATCCTCTTAATATTCTCTTAATATTCTTTGAATAGTTGTATATTTTCTTACCACAGAATCTTCGTGAACCTTCAATAAAAAGTTTGTTTCAGAATTTGCTTTCTGCTTCTTGGGTTATCGTTCACCACAACACTTGTTTTTTCGTTGTCAATGTACTTGTGAAGACGACTTTTCCTCACAAAAATGTTTCCTCACAGATGCGTTCTCTCTCTGAACACCTGACTCCTGTCAAATTGCAGTTGAAGTGCAAAGCTCTCAAACATCGTGCACGAATCCTAGCAACTAGACTGAATGCAACACTAGAACTACAACTTAACTGTCTGCCTAAAAGTCGGACATCTTGGATTCCTGTTCTCCACCTCTACCTTGTAAAAAGTGCAACACGACTTGGCAAATCTTACTCAAGCTAGGATGATGCTGTCTCCACTAAGGATACTTCTTCACCTGCATCCTGATTACTTTCCTGTCACCTTTCGTGGTTATGGCATGACAGGTTTGAAGGGTCTTGGCAGTGGTTGAGTGTGGGTGTTTATGTATCTTGGGGGTATGTGCTTAGAGATGCCATGCTGGATGTGTGACTGCCTGTTGGGATGGTGTCTGCAGGTCTGGACGATGTGTTGCATGTGGGGTGTCGCTGGTTGTGGTGGCTGCGGGTGCGGTGACTGGGTGGATGTCTCAGGGCCCGCTATTGTGCTGATCATGGATAGAATAGGAGTTGTGGCTGTATCAGTGAATGTTGGTGTGGTGTCTTTAGATGTGTCTGGCATAGTGTCTATAAAGGTGGGGTGGTGGAGGAGTCTGTGCAGGTAGTGGATGTTGGTGTATGTGCAGGTGGATGTTGTCTGTGTGCATGCTGTAGGTGGGTCTTGTGGTGCTTGTGTTTGTCAGTTGTTGCCTTGGATGTTGAGGTGGGTGCATGCTTGTCTGTCTGTGTGCTTTGGCTGTGTTTGGGAAAAGGGGTTTGGGACTGAGAAAAAGTAGGTGGATGGTAGACAAAGGATGACTGGCTGCCATCAGTGTAGAGGACAGAGCCTGAAAAGATCTTTGTAGGCCAGCCAGGGCACCGTGATTGCCCTCAAGGAACGCATTACCCTGCTGGACCTGAGCTGCCAGTCCCTGGATGGCATTCACAATGGTCGACTATCCCACAGAGATCGACCTCAGGAGGTTAATAGCCTCCTCACTGAGGGCAGCATGGCTCCCCCATGGCACTCCCCTCACCCTCCATGCCACTGGGTCCCTCGCTGTCACTGGTAGGAGCACTCTGGGTCCCGTGACCTGCAGCATCTCCACTTGTCTTGCCCATCTCCTTCTTTTGCCGATGCTGATGCACACAAATAGAGAGAGAGAGGGAGGGAGAGGGAGTGAGAAGGAGAGAGAGTGTCAACATATACCTCACATACACACATTTAAACATGCACATCTGTAGGAATACACATCCTGGCCAGGCTATCTCTAGTGCCAAAGCACATGTCCTACATCATGTTACAACATGTCACTTCTACCCACCCATCTATGCCAACCTTCACACCCCCATCTAAATCCAAGTAAGTCAGCATGCCTGGAGTCATCCACATCATCACAACCAAATCTATGTTTGCATGTGCATCATGTCCTGGCTGAAGTACAAATGACTAACTGAATCATCTCATCATCATACTGCTCCATACTCATAACACCTATTGGAAGTGCAGGTGACTGAACAAAGCACATCAAGCCTGCACAGTTACTACATCTGATCAGTCCATGACTTTTGTCAAGTTCCATGGTAGGGAAGACTACTCCACTTACATTACACAGCACAAGCCTGTCACATAACATGGCTGACATGATATGACATTCTGTTCAGAGATTCCAATAGTGAACTGATAACTGATATACCCACTACAAGTTGGACACCCATACAGGTGACAGCTGATGTGTAGATTCCAAGTATGGGGCACATGCATGTGATGGATCAGACCCAATCACAGATGAAGATCAGCAGACACCTAACCCATTTATACTACTCCTATTTATACAACAAATTGCATCTACAATGTTCCAGATTGAACACATTACACATCCATACTCCATCACTGAGTGCAGAGTCATAACTGAGGAACTTCAGGAACACACATATGACATTATGGTCCACATACAAATCTATCAGACATGCAGTATCCCTAGTTAGACTTCACAACATGATGACACCACCTTCACTCACAACATTCCTGACATGTGAATACCTGTGCCTAAGTCCTGACAACACACATGTCAGGCGGAAAAGACATGTAAGCATTTTGCGCACATGGACCAACATGACTGCCATAGCACTAACAACAGATCTCACACCACATAGGGCTGCTTCATGAAAGGAGAAATAACACATATTTCACATCTACATCTCATAAGTCACATAATACTGAATCCTGTCCTATTCACCCACTTTAACTAGGCTCTTATGCTGCACTGTAATTGGTAGTGCATTGACATACATGGCATTTACATTGCATATTGTCAATGGTGATGTCTGGCTAGGCACTTACCACCTCTATTGCTATCCCATTGGGTTCAAGGTCACATCTCCACAAAGCTAGCACTTTGAAATGCATGATGGCTGCTAACACCCAATTCAATTTATCCTACTGTTGCAACCTTCAAGTACCCCGTAGATAGAAGGTTAATATCATATGGGGATTCAACTACCAAGCCATAAGTCCAGTCCCAAACAGCCCATACATGGAGTCAATACCAGTACCAGTATTTGATGTCTATAGTCCCTGTGCAAAAACAAGAGTCACCCAGTTGCTAATACAAGTGTGCAATACAGATGTGAGTGGACTGACACCTTGGAGCCACTAGTGCTCCAATGCTGTTGGATGAACCAGGTCATATGCAATGGGTAGGCAAAAATACATGCTCACATCTATGTAAACGTCAGGATGGAGTCACACATGCATTGTGATTTGGCCATGCAGACATGAAGATGTGTTAAGATAGAAGATGTACATCCACTGACAGCAAAGCATGAAAACAAATCAACAACTAATACCCAGGCCGGGTGGATACTACCCATGTCCACTAGTCTACATACATGTTGCAGTGACTACATTGTCACATAACCTACAGTTAGGCAACTAACACCATACAACCAGAACCAAGTCCCAGGATACCATCAGTACTCACCCCCTTGTGGCTGCTGTGCTGCCCTCAAATGCCCATCCACCTCAGGGTAGGCCACCACCAAAATGTGGGCCATTATCGGGGTCAGGCTCTGACAGGTACCCCTCCCTCATTGGGAAGACATCCCTAGCTGGGACTCTGTGGTCTTCCGGGCCCAGCGTCTCAGGTCCTTCCATCGCTTGCAACAATGAGTGCTCTGCCGGCTGTGGACCCCCATGGTCAGCACTTGCTTCATGATGGCATGCCAGATCTCTTTCTTCTGATGGGTGTTCACCTGCATGGATGACACAGACAGAAGGAGAAAGTCATGTAGACTGGCACCATACCAGCAGTAGTGGCCAAAACACATCTGAGTCACCAATTGCCCACGCATACCCATCCTCTCTGATCACACGCTTTAGCTTTCTGCCCTCTGCATGGATATACTCCCTAATCTGTACACTTGCATGAGTCACTGTCATATGGAACACCTATCACACATGACTATGGAATTGGACTCACCTGCTCCTTTGGTGCCCATATAGCTGTTCATACAGGGGTAGGACCTCCTCCACAAGCTTCTGCAGCTCTTCTGGTGTGAAGGCTAGGGCCCTACCACCTGCAGGATGTGGCATGATGACTCCCAGAGACAGTACACAGCAGCTCAGGTCATGGAGGTCTTGCTAGCAACAGTGTCAGGAGTCAAGTGAGCAAGGTTGCAGAAAATGGCAGTCACAGCCGCCACATACTGAACTGTCACCGCCAGCGGTCATCGCCATTGGCCCCAGCCCGCCACAGGCAGCAATGTTAACCAATGACAAGCAGCACAGCGGTTGTGACCGCCTACCATTGTGACGACATCCTTCAGCGAACTTAGGTCACTTCCAACTGGCCACTTCAGCAGGACAGACAACTACCATTTTGTGCATAAAACATTGATGTGCCTAAATAAGTGCACCATACACCTATTCAACCTAATGGCGGAGAAAGCCTATGTTGTGCCATCATGGTAGTGCAAAAGTTTTTGACAGTCATGATACAGTGACGTAATGTGATAGTATATCTGATGATTGCCATGTACAGATGCTCGGAGGCACATAGATGATGGCACTATATTGGTATATTCCCGTTCTTTAGGTCAGTGCAGGACAGCTCAGTCAGCCACATATGGTACATTACATATGTGACATTTGTCCTCTCCAACTTACATGTACGGCAATGTGCTGCATAGATGGTGTCCAAAGCACTTCAGCATGGCCGTAATAGTATATGTCAGTAGTGCTAAGCATGTCTTACAGTGTTAGGTGCGTGCTATTTTAACATGTTCTGCTTACATCTGTCAAATGCTTTACTGAATGTACATTCTCTCATCTCAAACTAGATATCCTGCCATGAGGAGAATGAGACAACCACTAGTGCACCATCCACTAGTTGACCTTGCAACCATGGAGGACAGGCATGTCATCCAGACCTATCATCTGAATCAACAGTTCATCCTGGATCTATGCACAATTGGAGCCTGGTCTGTTGCCAGCCATAAAAAATCCCTATTTCATCCCTCCCACAATGCAAGTCCTGGCAGTGTTACACTTTCTTGCCACATTACCTTTTTAGAATACAGTAGCTTTGACAGCAGGGATATCTCAGCCCATGTTCTGTTTGGTGTTGAAGGATGTACTGTGTGCTTTGTTAAAGATCCCGGAAGGCTACATCAGGTTCCTCCAATGTGCAGACGGCCTATGTGAAGGCAGACTTTTTGATATGGGACACATTCCTCATGTGGTAGGGGCCATTGATGGCACCCATATAGCCCTGGCTACTCCTAGTACCACTGAACAGGTGTATAGGAACAGGAAGAACTACCACTCCATAAATGTTCAGGTGGTGTACATATCACAAGTCACTACCAAGTTTCCTGGATCTGTGCATGATTCCTTCATTTTGAGGAACAGCATGATGGAACGACTACACAGAGAGAGGGCCTGGCTCCTTGGTATGTACATAGGATAATGTTTCACTGTTATGGCACCTGTCATCACAATCTTCCCTGTCGCTGTACCTGTTAGTTTACTGGTCCTACATCTGGGCACACATGTGACTCTGGCTATCCTAATATTCCTTGGCTGTTGACAGTCGTGAGGTACCCTGCCATGGAAAGTAAACTCAGTTTCAGTGAGGCCCAGAGGAGGACAAGGCATGTAACTGAAAGAACATTTGGCCTCCTGAAGGCCAGATTCAGGTGCCTGGACCTATCTGGAGATACCCTCCTCTACTTGCCCCAAAAGGTATGCCAGATCATAGTTGCCTGCTGCATGTTCCACAATCAAGCCCTGAGACGTCAGATACCATTGCTAGTTGATGAGGTTGAGGCAGCTGGACCAGTGACTGGTAATGCAGAAATGGCAAGTGATGAGGAGGCAGAGGAGGAAGGTGCACCTGAATCTAGGAATGAGCTCACCAACCAGTATTTCCAGCGACATACAGGTATTGAGTGTGGTTTGCAAGTCTTTTATGGCCACAATCCTTGGTGAGAATAATCCTCCTGACTTGAAAACTCAGTGGGGGTGTAATGTAGTCTTATCCCAATGTATGAGTTGTGGGAGATGACTGATAGAATGTAAGGTGCACAGTAAAAATATATCAGCTCTAGCAAATGTTCTCACTGCAGTCTCCTACATTCACATCACAAATGGCCAGACCAGTATTGAACTATGTTTGCTGCATACTTCTGTTCTCATGTCATTCCACCCACCAACTCAGTGCCTCTGCTACCTATGGCTTGAAGTATTCATAGTCATTATCCATTGGTAAATGATAGCTGAAAAATGTATTGAACTTGACATTTGGCAGGCAATTATATTTATATGTATAATCTGTGACTGGTGATGTATAGGTAATATCTGGGTGCCCCTGCGTTGGAGGTACCCTGGGGTTGACACAACATCTATGACCTGCATATGTTGTTTGTGTGGCATCATGCCATACATCCTGATGGTACTCTCTGTAATGGTATTTTTGCAAGTTAGAACACTGACTACACCCATGTGTTGCCCTGAATTTCTAACTATACGACATCTGTCCTGGGACATATCTGTTGTACTGTGCCTCCTGCTGAGGATGCCTCCCTCTGCTGTCTATTGCACTACCTGTTGGATTAAGGGGGGGCATTACCAGACCACAAATAGCAATCATGACATTTGTTGATGTTTTAATAAAGACACATGTACAGTAGCTGTGTTCTATGGTTCTTATTCTGCATATTATGAAATTGTGAGGCAAAACAAAGGTGCATACATTGTCCAACAGGTGATGAACGAGGTGATGGTAGTTGGAATCATCAGAGTGCGTGGTACAACAGTTAGTTGCACAGCTCAAGTGTCCATGTGCCGTTGGAAATTGGAGTTATAATGCTGAACAGTCAGCAGGGTGTCTCAGTGGCATTTAAAGGAGACAAATCAGGAGAGGTTCACTTCCTGGCAGTGGGTTTGGTCTTAGCACCTGCTCCAGCTGGATATCTGGGTGGATGTCCACATTTGCAGGGGGGTTCTTCAGTTAGAGAGGAAGGGGTGTCTGAGGTCTGTGGTTCCCGTGGCAGTGCCTCCATTACCCTAGCTGCTGCTGATGTAGATGGCTCACATGTTAGATTGCTAGCGGAAGAGGCCTACTGATCAGTGGGGGAAGCATGCAGGGTGGTGCTGATATCCCTCGGCACCCCTGCAATGGAGTCCATGGTGGTATTGTGCGCCTGCCACTGCTGCATGACCTCCTGGTGGTATTCCCTCTGTAGCCTTTGGTTTTCCTCAACATCGTGATGATAAGGCCCATCCTGTCCTGGGACTTTGGTAAGCTCCCAGGACTTGGGAGATGGTTTTTTGCTCATTGGAGTCCCTCCTCTGACCCAGAGTTGCTCTCTCACACTCTTTGCCCACAGCTACCTGTGCCCCTGGCAATGTGTGCCCATTGCCAGTGTCTGCAAGACCTTCATTGTCTGCGATGTGAGGGGTGACTCAGATCCCTGTACTGTGGGGCAAACAATAGTTTGAACAGTCCTTGGGACACAGGTTTGGGGACAAAGGCTTGGCTGTGAGGTTGATGCCACAGGGTGGGAGGATTGATGTGGGCAAGGTGAGGAAGGGAGTCATAGACTGACCAGGTGTCCCAGATGGGCCAGGTAGGTCATCAGTGTCCAGACATCTAGGCGTGTTGTCCTCACTGGGGCCTTCATCCTGAGGAGGGCTGGCAGTCTCTGATATCCTCTCCATGGTGGCACTGGCAGGGGTACATGTGGATAGAGTGAGACACAGAGTTAATTATTGAACATGTGCTTGGGTATTTCTTAATCAGATGCATACAGTGGCTTAACATGATTCTCAGCAGTGACAATGACAGATGCTGCACAGCATACCATTGGTGGTAGTTAGTGTTCTGTGACATGTGTACCATACTCCTTTTGGTTGGTGTCATTCAGGTTTGGTATATTTTGCTCTGTGGATGAGTTCTCATACTGTCTGATAGTTCACATGACTGTTCTGCACTGTTACCTAGTGACTATTGAAGCTTGCTAGATGTTACTCGAAATGGCTGGACATTGCAGCATGGCATCCCAGTGGGAGTAGGCTATGTGAGTGAGCAAGTTTAGGTGTCCTGTCTGTGCATGTTGTACATGGTATCTGCCATCTTATATTCCATACCATGGTGAGTCCATTTCTGGGTAGTGGATAAGGGTTTGTGGCCATTTGGATTAGTCACCGAGCTTTGTGTGTAGCCTAGTGTTTAGCCTAGTTTGTCATTGCATTGCTGTCATTGCCATGTAGTGGTCCTCAGTCATACCATCTAGTTAGTATAGGTACAACAATAGTCATACATGCAAGAGATGTGACTTGATGTGTACATTGCAGGTGTTAACGGAGATTGGCTAGTGCAATGTGGGAGTCGTAGTAATAGTATTATCCAATCCTATCCATACCTTTGGCAATGGCTGTTTGGGCATTTGGGCTGGATGGAGGTGTGGCATGAAGGAGAGGGGCATTAGCTGAATAGGTGGGAGTTGTAGTGGGATATACAGTGGATTGGGGAGTACTTGGGTGGTGAGGAAGCATGCAGGACATGACAATTGTGTGCCATGGTAGTTGTGGGTACTTACCAGAGTCCAGTCCAACAGGTATTCCAGTCAGGCCCTCAGGATGCAGAATGTCCAAGACCTTCTCCTCTCAAGATGTGATCTGTGGGGGAGGAGGTGGGGGTCCACTGCCAGTCTTGTGCACAGCAATCTGGTGTCTTCATGCCATGGAATGCACCTTTCTCCGTAGGTCATTCCACCTGTTCCTAATATCCTTCCTTGTGCATGGATTGTTGCCTACTAAGTTGACCCTGTCCACTATTCTGTGCCACAAACTCCATTTTCATGGCAATCAACTTTTGCTGAACCTAGGCTCCAAACAGTTAGGGCTCTACCCTGATGATTTCATCCACCATGACCCTCAAATCATCATCTGTGAACCCTGATTGTTTTTGTGGGGACATGGTTGTAGTTGTGTTGAGTGGAGGGGGTGTGTTGTGTATGTAAGGGTTCAGTGTAGGGTGAATGATGGGGTGTGGGTGGTGCGTTATGAGTAATGGCCGCTTATGGTGTTTGTGTGTGCTCATTATGTGTGTTTTGTGTTGGTTGTGCAGTTGTGTGGTGTGTGCTGAATGAGATGTGTATATGTGCCTATAGTGTAAAGGTGCTATATTAGTGTATTTGACTGCTCTCGGTATCTGTGAATGTCATTTTAGTTGCAAAGGATTGCGGATTGTGTGGGGTTTGTTACATAGTGGTGTGTGTAGGTGTGTCTGGTGTGTGTATGTGTTTCACGTGTGGAGTATTCAAACTGTCCACTGTAGTGTGTTCTGACAGTAGTGGGTTCTAACTGCGGCGGTTCGCACCGCCAATGTTTTTCCGCCATGGAAGAACCAATTTGGTGATTTGTAGCTTGTAATTTGGTGGGTGAAACTTTGTCGGCCTGGTGGTGCTAGTGGTGAAGCCACCTCTTTTTACCCCTCCTGTGTCCTGGCGGTTTCGAATTTTTGGCTGTTTTTTGGCAGACTTCCGAGTGTGACGCTTATTACATCAGTCTGATTAGCGCCAACATGGCTGTCTTTTCTGGGCTGCCACCACATGGGTCTGGCTAAAAGATCGCCAAAGTCGTAATGGGGCCAAATGTTTTCACAACAACTTACCTTTTCCATGAGGTTCTTATCAAGAAGGCACCTTTACCTCAAATATCTTTACAATGCTTGCCTTTACCATGTATCCCTTTACCACACATAATAGTAAGTTTGGGTAAATATTAAATACAAGTATGTGTGTGTGCATGTGTGTGTGTGTGTGTATATATGTATGTATATATATATATATATATATATATATATATATATATATATATGTATATATATATATATATTTGTATATGTAGATATGTGTGCAAGTATTAATTTAATACCTTAGTATTACATCAACTGAATTAAAAAAGAATACATTAATATTAAATATGTATTGACTTTAAAAACAATCTACTGGGATGGGAGGCAAGGAATATAGGGCTACGGTGGGTTAGTGTGTTAATATTCGGGTATTATTTGAATACAGACTTTTAAATGCATTTGATCAAATTAAATGGTATTAATTATTATTAAATGTGTTGTCACTTAAACAAAATTGATTAGGGCAGCATGTTAGTAGTATAGCGCCAAAGGTTGGGTAGAAGATTAATACTCAGGTGTTAGTTTTAATACCAATTAATAAATGCATCTCATTAAAAAATGTATAAATTACTATAGCTATATATATTGAGTTTACAAAATGCATCTACTGGGATGGGATGCAAGGGTTATAGAGGCTAAAGGAGGGAAGGTGCATTGATATTTGGATTAACTTGATTGCCGCTTATTGAATACAAATATTAAAAAAAAGATATATTTGTTACATTTAAAATAAAATAGCTATAAAAGAAAAGTACAGACATGCAACCAAACATCAATATATACTTACAAATAGATAAATAAAAATGGAGTACATTTAAATTTCAAGAACTAAAGACTACAAAGACACTTTTATGTTTTCATCAAATTAAATAATTATTTATAAATTATTTTAAAAAATACAAAAGCATAACTAAAATATCTTCATTCATAAGAGTATTTCAAAAATTCAAACAGTAAACATAGATTTACAAAATAAAAAAAATAAAAATATAATATGCAAATGTTCCCATGCTTTCCCCCAGATCTGAATGGTAAAAAATGTCCTTGTTTATCTTTTGCAGATGTCCATGTCACATGCAGTTGTGCATCTGTTTCTTTAGTTGGTGGAGTGTTGCAGACAAGATTGGAAGCAAAGAAGAGCTGCAGTTAGGTAATTACATTTTAATTTATTGAACTATACATTTAGGGTAGGTAATTTATTATGATGAGACTAGAAGGTATACTTAAGCTCATTGGAATCAATAGGTTAACATTTAGGCCCATATTTATACTTCTTTAGCGCCATATTTGCACCGCTTTTTGACGCAAAAACGGCCCAAACTTACGAAATACAACTGTTTGCACCACTTTTGAGTAAAAAAATGGCGCAAATGCAGTGCTAAAGAAGTATAAATATGGGCCTTAGTGTTCTAACAAAATGAAATACCCATGAAGCTTGTGATAATTTAAAAGTAAACAAAACATATTGAAAATAGTTCAAAAAAGAAATGTAAAACATTATTAATACGTGTTTGTTAAATTTAAAAAATGAGGAACTATTGTTGCCATCAGGTTTATAAAACAGTTTTATCACACAAGAGAAAAAAAGAAGATTTCCAGATAGAGGAAGAAAGAAGAAGTTTTAGAAACTACTAAAAAAATAAGGCGTGTGATTTGTTAAACAATACTTTTTGGGTTCTACAGAAGATGAGGAAATGAAAAAAAAGGATATTGAAAAATAGAAGCTGGATTTTAAATTGTGTTTTTTCAAACAAATAACTACAAACACAATTTGGATTTTGGGGATTCTGTTTTGAATTTCTCTCACTTTCAAATACTGGAGAATGAGGATAGTGAGTGACTCTTAGTGATAGGAGACAATTGTAACATCACCAAGAGTTTGAAAAAGAAAACATCTCCAAGGAACTGAAATACTTTTAATTTACTTAAAAGATAAAATACCATTTAAATAGTTGTAAATGATGTAAAACAGGGAAGTAAACCAATGGAGTATGTCAGTTTGTCAATATTTCCTTATGGAGGCAATGTTTTGAAGGTAGCCTGATGCCCAGACCCAAAAAAGTTCTTGCACCTTTGCCAATAGTCTTTCAGACATTTCCTCACTCCTTTTGGGAATTTGAGATTGCAGACTACCTGTTAAACTTTGCACCTGTCTAATTTCTTGAAAAATGTGCTTCTTCTTCAAACTTTCAAAGAAATGACATAGGTCGGGATGACTTTTATCTATTATATACAGTTGAAGAGGTTATGCCAATCCTCTGTGGCACTGTTTGTTTCTGCACCTCCTTCCAAACGTGTAGAACCGGGGTGGCATGGTGAGCAAAAGAACGATGGATTAAACCCAGATCTGTGACTGGTGGTGAGTGTTTGCATTTTTCAGCACTCCGTCCATCATCCTTTTGTGTTGCTAAAGTTGCCCCAAGAGGGAAGCGTATGCCCAGACGTGGGTTCCTTGCTCACTGTGTCACTGTGCCACTGGATTCAAGCTAGCCTGGCTGATGGAGGGTGAAACCCTGAAACCGGTCCCAGGATGCTTGTTTCCAGTCCAGTGACGACCTGGCTTGGCAGTTCGGGCTGGACTGTTCCCATGAGGCACAGGGTCAAGACTGATTTGCCTATGGCTGGGTCCAAACCAGGGTGGCATGGTGAGCAAAAGAACAATGAATTAAACCTAGATCTGTGACCGGGGGTGAGTGTTTGCATTGTTCAGCACTCCGTCCATCATCCTTTTGTGTTGCTAAAGTTGCCCCAAGAGGGAAGGGTATGCCCAGACGTGGGTCCCTTGCTCACTGTGCCACTGGATTCAAGCTAGCCTGGCTGATGAGGGCTGAAACCACAAAACCGGTCCCAGGATGCTTGTTTCCAGTCCAGGGAAGACCTGGCCCAGCAGTTCGGGCTGGACAGTTCCCATGGGGAACAGGGTCAAGACTGGAATGGCATGGCAGCAAATAAACTATGGATTTAGGCCCAGATCACTGTACTGGGGGTGAATGTTTGACAATGTTCAGCATTCCATCCATCACTTGTTGTTTTTGCATGTGTAGAAATCATCCACACTGTCAGGAGATACCAAAGACAAAGCTATTTTTTAAAAAATTCAAATAGCATTTTACTGCTTGCTATATAATCATTTTCCAAGTAAAACAAAATAAGCCAAAATGCCTGTTAAAAGTGAAATAACAACCTTGGACTGGAGTACCTGGGTACAATTTGATTATTGTATTAATCATTTGAATTTCAAAGTCAACAATGATTTTCCTAGGACTTTTCATTGTTTTGGACTGAATATTGACTAAAATCAGTGTAGGTCGATGACTGCATGTCAGGCAGTAAAGCATAACTTAGTGGAGTTTTATTGACAGTAGCATGTATAGTGCATATTTGGAGAAAGGATGTGGGTGGACTTAAATGTACCATCCAGTAGCCAAATGACACTGTTTTAGAAGGTAACAATGGTACACATTGTTGAAAAGACTAAAATGTATTTCACAGGGTAGTTATCTTAAAAAAGTAGAAACTGTTTGTTGCTGAAACATTGTGTTAGTTCAGGCAGGTATTAATGTCTGAAGGAGTGTATCAGGTTCTAAATTGGGATGACCTGTCTGGTTTTCGCTTTGAATAATTTTTCTTAAAATTGGAACAGAAAGCATAGAGTCAGCAACATGCATGGGGATAGTCTGATCTTCCTCAATCAATCAATCAATCGATCAAAAAAATTATAGAGCGTGCTACTCATCTGTGAGGGTCTCAAGGCACTTGGGGAGGGTCAAGGGGGGGCAGGGAGGGTCACTGTTCGAACAACCATGTCTTGAGGTTCTTTCTGAAGAGCAGGAGTTCTTTGGTCTTGCGAAGGTTGGTAGGGAGAGAGTTCCAGGTTTTGGGGACGAGGTAGGAGAGGGACCTGCCTCCTGTGGTGGTGCATTGGATGCAGGGGACTGGGGCTAGGGCGAGGTCGGCTGATCGGAGGTTGCGTGTGGGAGTGTGGAAGTTCACCCTTTCGTTGAGGTAGCTTGGGCCAGTGTTGTGGAGGGATTTGTGTGCGTGGATGAGGATCTTGAATGTGATTCTCTTGTCTATGGGGAGCCAGTGAAGGGATTTGAGGTGTGGTGAGATTAATTTGTGGCGAGGGAGGCCAAGGACGAGGCGTGCGGCTGTGTTCTGGATTCTCTGGAGTTTGCGTTTGCGTTTGAGTGTGGTGCCGGCATAGAGGGCGTTACCGTAGTCTAGTCTGCTGCTGATGAGTGCATGGGTGACTGTCTTCCTGGTCTCTGGGGGAATCCATTTGAAGGATTTTTTTAGAGTGCAGAGTGTGTGGAAGCAGGAGGAGGTTAGAGCAGTGATTTGCTGTGTCATGGAGAGGGAGGGGTCCAGGATGATGCCGAGATAGCTAGCGTGATTTGCGGGGGTGGGTGCGGGCCTAGGGCGGTGGGCCACCAGGAGTCGTCCCATGTGGTTTTGTTGAGGCCGAAGATGATGATCTCGGTTTTGTTGGAGTTAAGCATGAGGTAGTTAGTTGCCATCCAGTTGGCGGTGTCGAGGAGAGCAGCGTGTAGGTTGGTTTTGGCGGTGGTGGGGTTGCGGGTGAGGGAGAGGATGAGTTGGGTGTCATCTGCGTAGGAGAGGACAGTGATTCCGTGCGATCGGAGGATTTTGTCTGGGGGGATCATGTAAATGTTGAAGAGTGTGGGGCTGAGGGAGGACCCTTGGGGGACTCCGCAGATGATCTTGGTAGCGGTGGAGTGGAAAGGTGGAAGGTGGACTCTCTGGGTCCGGTCGGTGAGGAAGGAGGTGAGCCAGAATAAGGCTTTGTGGCAAATTCCTATGTTGTAGAGGCGTGTGCAGAGTGTGTGGTGGCAGACGGTGTCAAAGGCTGCGGAGAGGTCCAGGAGGATGAGTGCGGCGGTCTTGCCTTTGTCGACTTTGGTCCTGATGTCGTCAGTGCATGCGATGAGGGCGGTTTCCATGCTGTGGTTCTTGCGGAACCCGGATTGTGAGGGGTTAAGAGTGTTGTCTTCTTCGAGGAAGTGGGATAGGCGGCGTTGACTAGTTTCTCGGCAACCTGGGCGGGGAAAGGGAGGAGGGAGATGGGGCGATAGCTGGAGAGGATCTCCAGGTCGGCTTTGTTTTTTTTTAGGAGAGCAGTGATTTCCACGTGCTTCCAGGGGTCTGGGTAGGTGGCGGAGTAGAAAGAGGAATTGATTATGTCGCGGAGTATGGGGGCGATGGTTGGGCTGGCTTTGTTGTAGATGTGATGTGGACAGGGGTCGGATGGGGATCCGGAGTGGATGGTGTTCATGTTTTTTTCGGTTTCTTCGTGTGTGGTGGGGGCCCAGGTGTTGAGTGTGGTGGGGGGGTCATGAGTGGGGATTGAGTTGGGTGAGTGAGGGGTGTGTGTGGTATGAAGCTGTTGTGGATGTCCATGATTTTGTGGTGGAAGTGGTTGGAGAGGGTGTCACATAGGGGCTGTGTGTGTGAGGGGGCTGGCTTTGGATTTGGCAAGTTCATTAATGATGGTGAAGAATTCTTTGCTGTTTTGAGAGTTGTTGTCAAGGTGTGTCTTGTAGTGATCTCTTTTGGCGGTGCTTATGAGTTGGTGATGGGTGCAAATGGTGGTTTTGAGGGTGGAGAAGTTGGTTGTAGAGGGTTCTAGTTGCCATATTTTCTCAGCTTGGGGGCATTTGCACTTGGAGTCTTGGAGTTCGGGGTGAACCATGGGGCATGCTTGATGTTGTGGGTGGGATGTGTTTTCTGAGGGGGGCTAGTGTGTCTGCGCAGGTGGTGATCCATTTAGAGAGGTTGTGTGCTCCTGTGTTGGGGTCGTTGGTGTGGGGGGGTTGTGAGTCAGTTGGGAGTTCAGGCGTTCTGTGAGGATCTTGTCCCACATACGGTAGGTGTGGTATGTTGATGTTGGTGTGTGGGGGGTTTGGTGAAGGAGAAGTGGACGCAGTGGTGGTCAGTCCAGAGGAGTTTGGTGGTGTGGGTGTAGGCTATGTGTTGGCTTGAGGTGAAAAGTGCGTCAAGCGTGTGTCCGGCTGAGTGGGTGGGTGCGGTGACCAGTTGTTTGAGTCCAAGGTTGGTGAGGTTGTCTATGAGGGAGGTAAATTTGTGATCTTGTAGGTTTTCCAAGTGAAAGTTGAAATCACTGAGGAGGATGTAGTCTGTGGAGGTGAGGGTGTGCGAGCTGATGGTGTCGGCGATGGTGTCGCAGAAGGCGGGGCGTGGTCCTGGTGGTCTCTCCTCTCTCAGAGCTGAACCAGAGGGTTTGTTGGAGGTCACGACAATTGCTTGTTTGTCCTGAATGCTTTCCTTAACCTCTAATCTCTGTTGAAAAGGCAGATTGGTTATGCTCCGTTGTTCTCAAAACAATTTCCCCAAGAGAATAGCTTTGCCTCTACAACGGGTTAAAATATTGCACACACCTTCAGTGACTCTTTCGCTCAATTAGTCTCATATACTCACCATATTTCAATTTCGATTTCCCCTCTTAGAGAGCGCTTAAGATGCATGCATTGGTAGCTGCTTTTCAAAAAGTTCTGCAAACAGAGAAGAGGAAAGAAAATATAATTACAAATGTGAATGACAAACAAATGTTGTTAGAGTTCCAATTGTAAATCTGCCCCTCTCCCCTTTGAGTGTTCTGCACCTACTCTGAGGCAAACACTGACTGGATTTAGAATAGTAAATGTGGCCCCTCGTCCAATGTCCAGTACTTTTAAACATACAAAATATGATTTTTTATTGTTGTATACATCTGTTTTGCCTATGTTAGGAGTAAAGTTATCTTTGCTTTCTATGTTTCTAAGTTGGAAAATACAGGTTTTGATTTTGGGTTCCAGGAATGCCCAAAGGTTTTCTGGAAGCGGCAGACTGATTGAAGGTGGAGTAAGATAGAGACATTTGGAAATGTTTACTGTCCATTTCTTATGCATGTGGTGTAAAAAGGTTATAAAATGTTATTTGTAAAAACTAACATTTGTTTACATTTAACTTTCTAGTGTCCTTCACCTTCCCTTAAGCAAGCCATGACTGCAGAAAGAATAGTAAGACTTCCCAACTTCCAGTATCCAGTGCCTTTCCCGAGACAAGGCCTGACTGAAGGTTGAATAGTTAATCTGTCTCAGTCTGGTGTCTGGCAGCTTCCCTGAGGTAAGCTCTGGATTTAGAATTAGTATTTCTTACCCCCATTAAGGGCCTTATTTATACTTTTTGGTGCAAAACTGCACTAAGGCAGTTTTGCCCTAAAAGGTTTTGCACCGGCTTGCACCATTTTTTAGCACCAGCTGGGCACCATATTTATGGAATGGTGCAAGCCGGTGCAAAGGGTAAGCTAGCTTAAAAAAAAAATGACATTAGGCAGTTTTGAGTCAAAATAAATGATTCTGACCAGATTAGCATCATTTTTTGACGCTAAGGGGCATTTCTATACTCTGTTTACACTGAATTAGCGTCATTTTTTTTTTACTCTAATTCAGTGCAAAACTAACTCCATATTTATACTTTGGTGCTAGACCCGTCTAGCACCAGATTTATGGAGTTAAAGTCATTTTTTGGAAGTGGAAACCTACCTTGCCTTAATGAGATGCAAGGTAGGCGTTCCCGTGCAAAAAAATGACTCTATGGCCTTAACACAATATTTCTACTCCCATGTAAAAATGGTGCAAGGGAGGGAGGAGGGGTCAGAAAATGAGGCAAAGCTTGCTTTGCCCCATTTTTTAAGACCTGGGTCAGGGCAGGTGTTAGGGGACCTGTGGCCCTATTTCCATGGTGGAACACCATGGAATAAGCCCGGAGGTGCCCTCCCTAGGTCCTAGGGGCACCCCCACCCACACTAGAGGGACTGCGAGGTTGGGGGACCCCATCCCAGGTAAGTACAGGTAAGTGCATTTTATTTTTGAAAGTGCCATAGGGGGCCCTGAAATGGGCCCCCATACATGGCACCGGGTGGAATGGCCATGCTCAGGGGACCCCTGTCCTCTGTGCTGGCCACTGGGGTGGTGGGCATGACTCCTACCTTTTCTAAGGCAGGAGTCATGTGGCATGGTAGGTTTAGCACCATATAATGACGCTAATCTGGTTAGAGTCATTTTTTTTTACTCTAACCTGCCTAAAGCCATTTTTTGGTGCTCAACCCTCTTCTCGTATACTGCCAGCCCCACCCGACTAAAGTCATTTTTTTAAACTCTAGCCTACCCTTTGCACCGGCTTGCACCATTCCATAAATATGGTGCCCGGCTGGTGCACAGAAATGGTGCAAGCCGGTGCTAACCTTTTTGGTGCAAAACTGAGTTAGTGCAGTTTTGCAGCAAAAAGTATAAATAAGGGCCAATATTTTGTAAGTTTGCGCCACTTTTGTGTCATAAAATGATGTTAATGCGGTGCAAAAAAAGTATAAATCAGGGCCTTGGTGCTAGATGGGTCTAGCACCAAAGTATAAATATGGAGTTAGTTTTGCACTGAATTAGAGTAAAAAAAAATGACACTAATTCGGTGCAAACACAGTATAAATATGCCGCAGAGTATAAATATGCCCCTAAATATGGCGTTAAGGCCATAGAGTCATTTTTTGCACGGGAACGCCTACCTTGCATCTCATTAAGGCAAAGTAGGACTCCACTTTCAAAAAATGACTTTAACTCCATAAATTTGGTGCTAGAGGGATCTAGCACCAAAGGATAAATATGGAGTTAGTTTTGCACAGAATTAGAGTTAAAAAAAACGACACTAATTCGGTGCAAACAGAGTATAAATATGCCCCTAAGTGTCTAGTACTAGCTTCTGGACAAGCTCTGACTCGAGTAGAACAGTAAATTTGCCCCCATCCAGTGTCCAGCAACCTCCGTGAGGCAAGGCCTGACTGGAGTTAGAATAGTAAATCTGTCCCCTTTCCACTATCCATCTTAAATGACCTTTCTTTACAATCATGTTGTGTCAGAAACCTAATTGATAGATAATACCTAATAATGATAAAGACAAACTTGTGACTGGAAATGTATTATTACTTCAAAATGAGATTAAAACACTTATTTTGAACAATACCTACTACAGTATCTAATAATGTAGATGTTAAAAATGCTGTGGTATGCTCCATAAAGCCCCTCTGGGATACTTCCAGCCAAACAGAGGCAGTCTAAACCAGACTTACATTTCCAATTACATTTCAAATTTCCAAAATGCACTTCACTCAGTTTATCGTCTGTGCGCACCCTGAACCCACGGAAAAGTCATACATGGCTGTTGCCCTTTTCTTAGAAGACACAGAGGCCTAAAGGTGGGGATTATATTTTGGCATAGATAAGTTCCTGAATGAGGAAGACCACACATGATTACCATAATTGCTACAATTCTGACAAAGATCATGTTTAACTCAATCACCTAGTCAGACAATCACGGTGAGGTAGTTCTGGCACCCAGCAATAGAAACCCTAGGAAGTGTATATTTTTAACATATATAGTTGTGGTACATTTGATACCACCTAACAGAGATATGAGTGACCAAAAGGCAGCCAGAAATTGAATTTTGCTTTCAGTTGCTTTTCAAATTTATGAAAGGCATAGCACTTAGTTTATCAACTCGGCAATTTCAATTCATGGAAAACCCATACATGTTTGGTAATTCCACACCCTAAAGAAGCAGAGGAACACATGGCGACATTCTATGGCAGGAATACATTTCTACATGAGGGAAAGAAAGTTGCAAAATATTTTACAAAGGACACTTGTTACGTGGCTGACGGACCACCAGCCTCACAGTGACGATCAGACTGTTGCAGCTGTGGCACTCCAAACACCACATTACAAACCTGCTAGGTGGACCCACCAGGGGACTGCCATCCCCACTAGGAACATGGTTCCCGACGGGCTGACGGCGCTAATATTACATTGATGGCTGTGCAGACTACATTCTGGTGATGTGTCGCCCTTCTAGCTCGTCTCGTACATGTAAGACAAGACTACAATCCATACTTTCGTTACTCACTGCACAACAGGCTCCGGGACCTGGAAAAGGAAAAAAAAAACAATTAGAGGAAGGGTGACAGGCAGGGAGAACACCCGGGCCAACACTGACAATGGACTACTTCCTGCGGAGGAGCGGGCCATGTTGCAGAAAATCGAGGCTGATCAGAGTGCTGACAGAGGAGGAAGGATGTCCGGGTTCTGAGAGAGAGATTAAGACGCAGATTGGAGAGAAGAAAGATGCATAGCCCAGCACTGAGAAAAGGGAGGAGAGACCAGGGGAAACCAGTGGGATAGAGGCGATGCCTGAGATGCGGTACGAGGAGGAGTGGTGACTACCACCAAATGGGTCACAGCAGCCTGCCGCAGCTCAGGAGAGCTGTGGCCAGTGCACAGGAGTAAACGGGACAGAAAAACATAACTGGAGGGCAGAAAAGGGGGAGAATTCACTATTGTTTGTGGAGCTGTGAGGCCTCACTCTTGTTTGTGGAGCTCTAAGGGCACACTCTGGAGTTTTGAGATTGCACTAATATTTATAGAGCTCTAAATTACAGCTTATGCAAAAATTTGTTTCAATTGAGAGATCCCTATCCCCCACATCTGAGGGACTTTTGACCTGGCAAACCGTTTCTCTTCAACTCTGCTAAAGGGGAAGATGAGAGAGATCCAGAACCGTATGCCCCTTGGCGCATATTCGTTTTTAAACACCTGATAGTTCTGGTGTGGGTCCTGGATGCTCCTTGTGGTCCAGGGAATAGGCAGAACACTGATACCTGTCAAGAAAAGGAAGATGAGAGAAAACACAATGTTGGTGTTATACAAGTAATCTAGTAATGGGGAATCAATAGTATTAGGGGAAAACACACCAATCACGGCATTGTTCATATCTTTTGAGGATGCTGGGGGTGACCTCCATCCTCAGTACCCTGGAAACAAAGGAAAAGAAGATTATCACTAGGCCTAACGAGTGGATGAAAATGAACCCCCCAAACTCCTGAACTCTATCAAACTGTTTTCGTTGTTTTGTGTGTTGCTCACAGCTTAATTAACCCAACTGATAACGAGAAAAAGTAAAAAAGGCAACATTTTCAGAACAACTAAACCTTCAAAACCATATTACTGCCCATCCCTCTCACAGGTGGTGTCAAAAGTGGGATTGGAGGAAATGGAGGCTTGGATGTCCAAAATGGCAGAAAAGCACTAGCGGTTGGAAAAAGTAATGGAACAACTCCTTTCTGCTGCAGCAGAAGATATGAAGATGTTCCAGACAGCTATGACAAGTCAAGGAGAGAAAATGGACAAGGTGACATAATGTCGCCCTCGAGACAGCTTCTGAAATCGCTAGTTCCTCTAGCCATGCTCAAGACACCTTAAGAGGGTGATAGAAAGTGGATGGAGGGGCAATAATCCCAGTACAGTGAGGCCCAATAGACCCCATGTCCCACTGAAACCTGGGCCCAGCCATATGTAAATCAATCTTGACCTGTTCCAGCCAGGCTATCTTAAACCAGGTGGCATAGCACACACAGAGCCCAAGTCTGGGCATACCCTTTCCACTTAGGGCGACAAATGCAAAAACTATGCATATAAAGAGGTGAGTGGTCTAATTACCAGATTCATATAGAGTCCATCAGCCAAAAAAAATGTGCTGTGCTTTGTAAGTTGGAGAGAGCAGTATATGCCATAGCTACAGAGATATCGCGCTCTCCTCCCCTCTGCCTAGCACTGGCTCACAGGAAGCTGAGTGCCACGCATACACCTTTGCACAATAGTGGAAGGGTGAATCAGTAAGTTTAGCATAGTTTTTGTTCAGGAATAATACCCTTCCAGTTCAAAATACTATTCTTAGACTAAATTAAAAAATGTTCCCACTTTGTATGTGTACTGTACAGTGCAGCACATATGCAAAGTCGGAAAAGAAAAGAGAAATACAAGAATTTCTCTTTGATAGCTCCTATTTGAAATGGGAGTTACTTTTTTATACAAAACCGTAAATGCTGTTTTCAGTAGATAGGGTTTTGTGTCAAACCTATGGAACCCCCACTACCCTTGGTGCTAAGTAATGCAAAGCAGTGCTATGCACTCCTCTGTATTACTTTCAAGTGAATTTCAGGCACTGGAAAGTAAATTGGGGAAAAATATTTTTGTGATGGAAACACTGCAAAAACGTAGTAAATATACCCCTAAACTGCAAATGGCATGAGGTGAAAGACCAATACTATTCTGGGGTCAGCCATGTATGTTTTATAGAACTGGTAACAGGTCTTGGATATAGTTGTGCGTTGTCAAGACAGCCTTAAAAGTGGCTCATAGCAATGTCTACATTTCAGTCACAGGATGTTCTAGGGCCCTTGTGTAAAATGAAGATGCTTAGAATTATGATATCACTTCAAGACGAAGCAACAGTCAACAACACAAGCGACTAGATGGTTTACGAACACTAATAATACTGTGAAGGTGTTTTAACTAAATAAAAACATTGAGTGAATGCAAAGCATTTAAATGTAAATATAGATTTTTACAGAAGGCTTCCTTAGTCAAATGTATTAGGCTTAGTTCTCTGACAGAAGCATTTTTTTTTCTTCCTTTGTTTTGTTCCAATCATGTGTCATAAATGTTAAATATCTTCATAACACAAATGCATTTTTGAGAGAATGGAATGAATAGATGTGAATGCTTTAGTTCTCCTACTCATTTGAGTTTTGTAAAATATAATAATGGACTAAACTGTTTAGTTTAATCTCCATAGGATGTTTCCTTCTGAAAGGGATTTGTCATTAGACATGTATAGGACAGGGAATGATCTCGCTGGGTAATGTACTGCACTCACCCAGAACTATTTTGTCTTACAGGACTGGGAAAGTGAGCTGAATTGATAGTCGAGTTACAAACTGTAGTATATTTGTGCTTATGTTTAGGATGCTTTTTGTTTAGTTTGCTTAATAGACCAAAGCTGTCCTGTTCACATGAATAGCCTGCTGTTTGATTAGTTGTTGTATTTGTTGATATGTGAAAGGACATTGTTTCAAAGTAGGGGTGGAGAGATACTTCAATCCCCCAGCATCTCCAGCAGTAAGAGCTTTGACTGACATCGAGCACCCGGAGGTTCTGTAAAAAGAATAACCCTGACCCATGGTGCAGGGCATTGTTCCACCATGGGGGTGGAGAGGAACTTCAACCCCAGCATCTCCTGCGACAGAGGCCTTGATTGACCCTGAGCGCCCAGAGGCGCTACAAAAAGAGCACGCCTGACCTGAGGGGTGGGACATTGTTTCAATGTGGGCATGGAGAAGGACTCCAACCCCCAGCATCTCCTGAATCAGAGGCCGTCACTGACCCTGAGCGCCCAGAGGCGCTACAAAAAGAGCACGCCTGACCCGGGGTGCAGGACAATGTTTCAACGTGGGGGTGGATAGGGAATCCAACCCCCAGCATCTCCAGTGGTGGAGGCCTTGACTGACCCTGAGCACCTGAAGGTGCTACAAAAAGAACGCACCTGACCCACGGTGCACAACATTGTTTCAGTGTGGGGGTGGAGAGGTACTCCAACCCCCAGCATCTCCCACGGCAGAGGCCTTGACTGACTGTGAGCGCCCAGAGGTGCTATGAAAAGAAGAAGCCTGACCAGTGGTGCAGTGCATTGTTTCAACGTGGGGGTGAAGAGGGATCCCAACTCCCAGCATCTCCCACGACAGAGGCCTTGACTGACCCTGAGCGCCCGGAGGTGCAACAAAAATAACACTCCTGACCCGCAGCGCAGGACATTGTTTCAACATGGGGGAGGAGAGGGACTCCAACCCCCTAGCATCTCCTGCGGTGGAGGCCTTGACTGACCCTGAGCGCCTGGAGGCACTACAAAAAGGACACACCTGACCCATGGTGCACAACATTGTTTCAGTGTGGGGATGGAAAGGGACTCCAACCCCCAGCATCTCTCACACCCGAGGCCTTGACTTTCTCTGAGCACCCGGAGGTGCTAAAAAAAAAAAAGCCTGAACTGTGGTGCTGGACATTGTTTCAATGTGGGGGTGGAGAGGGACTCCAATTCTCAGCATCTCTTGTGACGTAGGCCTTGAGTGACCCTTAGTACCCAGAGGCGCTACAAAAAGAATAGGCCTGATCCCTGGCGCAGGACATTGTGTCAACGTGGGGGTGGAGAGGGACTCCAACCCCAGCATCTCCCACAGCAGAGGCCTTGACTGACCCTGAGCTCCCAGAGACGCTATAAAAAGAACATGCATGCCCCGCTGCATGGGACATTCTTTCAATTTTGGGATAGGGAGGGTCTAAAACCCCCCAGCATCTTCTGCGATGGAGGCCTTGACTGACTATGAGTGCCCGGAGGTGCTAAAAAAAAGTAACATGCCTGACCTATGGTGTGGGACATTATTTCAATGTGGGGTGGAGATGAAGTACAACCCCCAGCATCTCCTGCGGTGGTGGCCTTGTCTGATCACAAGTGCTTGGAAGCACTACAAAAAGAAAGCGCCTGACCCACAGTATGGGACATTGTTTCATCGTGGTGGTGGCGAGGGACTCCAACCGCTAGCATCTCCAGCGGCGGAGGCCTTGACTGGCCCTAAGCACTGCGAGGTGCTACAAAAAGAATACGAGTGGCGCCTGACGCCCCTGGGCACGTGCCTGGATGAAGACCAGGCCAAGAGCAGGCCTGTCTTCACCCGTTATCGCCTGGAAGAGGCTGGGCTGAGCCAACCCCGCCTTTAACTGCACTTAGCTGGGTTGCTGTAGTAAATGACTTCAGGACATCACTTAAGCTTTGTTAAATCCATTTCCCCTGTGGCCGGTCAAGATAGAGGAAATTACTAGGTTTTGAACATGAAGTTGTTGGTCAATTTGTTGGTCAAAATGGGGAAGTGTAAACTTGTATGATCAGCTGATAAATGAATGGCCCACAACACATTGGATGTGTTTTTACAGAAGGTAGTCGGCACACTGTACAAGAAAACAAGAGTCTGTTGAGAGGCGCTTTTTAATTTTAGCTCCTACTCGGGCTCCCTCAGGCTCCAATTACCCTCAAACTATGGATTTGTGTGGTGAGGTTCCCACTTTGTTCCAATCTATTACCCAAGATAATTTCTCATAGGGCCCCCTCCTTCTGTCCCTGAAGCACTCACAGGTAAAGAGGCTGATCTAACAGTCCAGCAGCCTGCCACTATGAACATGAGGGGAAAGAGGAAAAGGGTGGAAAAAAGCGCAAAGATAAAGCATCCTCATATAATAACAGATGCCCATCATCAAATTATAAACAAGGTTGACAATGTCAGCCTTCAACATACATTTTCCCCACTCATAGAAAGGTTCTCAGAGGAACTTGAGAAAAGACTGAGACCTGTCCTAGATCTGCTTTCTGCCATCGAAGAGGCATTGGGAAACCTTGCCAAATCATTGGAACATGAACCAGTGCCAAAGTCTGTACTCTATCAAGCACCTTCTCTGTTGTCTACTGACCCAGCTCAACTATCCCACCGTGCGTCCTCCTTGCCATGTCCAGATCTGGCCTCAGTGACAGTTAGCAACACAACAGAGCCTTATGTACGTTTCCCTACCCAATGTCAACTTGGGCATTTCAGATCTTCAGGAGAACACCCTGAGTGAATCTGATCCTAGCCATAAAGAGGTGAATTTAGGGGGCATGAACCAACATAATGGTGTTAAGCATAAGGGCATTAGGTGGAATTGTAGGAGGAGACTAGGGTTTAGCACACCTAACCTCCCACCAGAAGCAAGCCCCTTGATGGCCTTGCTGGTTAATGTGCCTAGCATGCATTCAAGCGCAACTGAATCCTTTATGGAACTGAAAAATAAGATGCTCCATTGGCTTTATGTTAATGCAGACTATCCCTATTATTTATCATCAAATATACTTATGGTGAGGAGGGTGGAATTGGTGGGCACACTGTCTAAGCAATGTAAGGGAGTGTGCATCCTTATTAATTTTGATTCTCCCCTGAGGGTCAAGCAGCTTTTCATCAATTGCCACAAGGTGGGTTTAAGAAACAGGAGCATGTTTTTTCAACCGTTGGTAGCATTTTACTTTCAGACAGGTTTTCTTCTGCCCCCCTGGGATCAGCAAGGGCAGTGGCAGATTACTGCATGCCAAGACAATGAAAATGATCCTACTCATCAATGGAATCGTCAAACACAGGTGTTGTCGCTCCCTGTCAGAGGTGAACTGATGTCTAGGGATGAACAGTCAAGGTGTGTAGGGGCCCAGGCCCCTTTATTTCCCCCCTCTACGCACGGGAGGATGTCTTTGGAGATCCAAAATGGTACTGACACTTCTCCTGGTGAGGCACAGGGATCTCATCTTATGCCCTAATTCATCCTTTGCCACTGGGATCACCGTGTGAAGATTCAAAGGTTACTCTTCCAACCAGGTTGCCTGGCAACCAAATTCATATGATGAAATTACTTTGCTGAATGTAGCAGGTTTTGGATTGAAGCTCACAAACCCAGAGTGGGAGGATCTCATAGATAAACATCAGATCTGCACCTTTCAGGACACATGGGCTCAGGAACCCAAGTACAGGTCCAGTTTTAAAAGTTAATGGGTGCCTGCTCGAAGTTCAACAGCTGGGAGGTCTTGGGGAGGATTACTAATCCGGATCAGTGGGTTCCTTAAATGTACTGTGACTGAATTAGATCTGGGGTGAGATGATCTGCAGGGTCTTGCCTTGTTGAGAAACAAAGGAGTCACTGTGTTACTGATTAATTTATACAATAGCAGTGTGGGTGGGAGTACAGAATCAAAAACTCTGTCTACATTAGGTAATCTCCTTGTAGAGCTCAAGGGAGTCTATTATTTCATAGTGGCAGGGAATTTTAATTCTACCTTCGAGCCCTATTCAGTGACCCAAGAACTATGCGTGGATGAGGACAGGCTGTGGGGTATACCTGAACTATCCACATCCTGTAAGCACAACTTAACAAGAGTAGCCCTGCAGTTAGTGGATATTACTTTAACACATGGGTTCCGGGTCTGTAATGGGCGCTAGAGCTCAGATGTCCATTTGGCCCCTACATTCAAATGAGGGAGCTGTGAGAGCCATATAAATTACATACTTCCTGATGTCCAGCTGTAGAAATATATGGAAGATATGGAGGTAAGGGTCCAAGAAGAGAGTGATCACAACCTCTATCTGGAATCTGAAACAAGATCAGGCTTACCATAGCAGATTATAGGCAAGAACTAGCCCGGACAAGGCGACAGTGGGAGAATGAAGGCTGGGATAGCTCACTTGAGGCAGCTAGGAGAAATGCCCAGACCCACCTCTTCAAATTGGTAAAGAATTGAGTGAAAATATTGCTGGATGAATGGGGGGCACACTTCAGCTCCCTCTATTCAATTCCCAAGGAGTCACAGAATGAACATGGCAGCCCATCCAGGAAGGAGGCTACTGCCACCCTGGAATTTACCATCTCTGAAACCTTATCTGCTGTTAACTCACTCACGCTGAGTATGGCCCCAGGTCTTGATAAGTTACCAGGGGACCTCTATAAATACAACACAAATATCTGGGTCCCTTTCATTTATGGTGTTTGTATGCGGTTGCAGCCGGTGCTCGGATTCCACTCATGTGGAAGGGGAATGAAATAATGCTTATTTTAAAAAAAGGTAATCCTAGCGTCCCATCCACCCTCTGACTAATTAGTTTGCTAGATAACCGACACAAGATTTTCTATAAGCAGATTTTAGACCGGTTATTGGAATGGATTGAGGAAAGTGATGCCATCTCAAGCTTGCAGGCAGGCTTTAGGCCGGCGACCAGTGCTGTAGATCAGGTTTTTAGATTCTTGTTGACAAAAAGGAAGACCGTATACATAGATGGGAGAATCTGTTTGTGTCTTTCATAAATCTTCTTGCAGTCTTCGACTTGGTCCCAAGAAAGAAGTTATGGACAACATTGAAAGAGATGGGGTTCCACCAGATTTGCTTGACGTCGTTGTCCGTCTCCACAAGGACACATTTGCACGTATTAGGTATAGTAACTGGGGGAAGTTAACTGATCCAGTTAGGGTCAAGAGGGGAGTTCTCCAGGGGTGTGTCCTGGCACCCACTCTCCTCCTTTGATATACCTATAAATGCATTGGCTACTTGAGCAGGTGTGTTAATGACTCTCCCATTCTATCTGGGTAAAAAAATACCAGGCCTTTATACAGATGATACTCTTTTACTTCCCACAGGGCCACAACACATAGACCAAGGCCCCTCCTCACTCCTGCAACAACATGGAGAGAACACTGCAGGGGCATCAGGTCGAAAACACACAGGCACCTCAGGGGGACGGGGAATGAGGGGGCATCTCAGCCGGAAGATGGTACAACGCCACTGGTCCTGGAGGGGGCTACATGCCCTGGTACAACGCCACTGGTCCTGGAGGGGGCTACATGCCCTGTGCAATGTCCTGGGGAGTACAAGGCCACAGTCTCTCAATTGGGTGGTTTGCCCACTGCTTGGTCCTGGGGAGTGCAAAGCCACAGTCTTTCAAGTGGGTGGGTTGCCTGCTGCTTGGTCCTAGGGAGTGAAAGGCCCCAGTCTCTCTAGAGGATGGCTTCTCCACTGGTGCTGGAGGGGGCCTTGTGCCCAGTGTGCTTCATCCTGGGAAGGATGGGGTGAGTGGATGGCTTTTTCCCCTGGTTCTGGAGGGGGCCTTGTGCCCAGTGTGCTTCATCCTGGGAAGGATGGGGTGAGCGGATGGCTTCTTCCACTGGTTCTGGAGGGGGCATTGTTTCCTGTGATGCAGACCTTGGGGAGTACAAGGTCACAGTCTCTCACCTGCGTGTCACACCTACAGGATTTGCAGGATCCAAGATGCACTACAGCCCACGGAGGCAGGCCTACACACTGCCTGCAGGCAGTGATGGTTGCTCAGTGGTGGCAGTGGTGGGTCTGGTGTCGGGGCTGGCAGTAGTGGGAGGAGGCTCCAGTCCATCCCCTGCAGCCTTGGATGGCTGCCCACTGGGGCTGCTGCTGCTGGCAGTGGCGGGTCTGGTGGCAGTGCTGGCAGTGGTGCTGGTGGCAGTGCTGGCAGTGGTGGGAGGAGGCTCCAGACCTTCCCATGTAGCCTTGGATGGCTACGCACTGGGGCTGCTGCTGCTGGTGATGGTGCTGGTAGTGGTGGGGAGAGGCTTCAGACCTTCCCCTGTAGCCTTGGACGGCTGCCCACTGGGGCTGCTGCTGCTGTGGTGGTGCAGGTGGCAGTGTTGGTGCTGCTGGTGGTGCTGGCAGTGGTGCTGGTGGTGGGGCTGGCAGTGGTAGGGGAAGGCTCCAGCCCTTCACCTGCAGCCTCAGATGGCTGCCCACTGGGGCTGCTGCTGCCGGTAGTGGTGCAGGTGGCAGTGCTGGCAGTGGTGCTGGTGGTGGGGCTGGCAGTGGGGGGGGGGCTTCAGCCCTTTTCTTGCAGCCTCGGACGGCTAAACCACCATGGTTGGTGATGGGGGCTCTGAATGAGTCCCAGCACCAGGCCTTCTGTCCTTCCTGCCTGCTGGTGCTGACCCCTTGCCCATCCCCTTTGCAGCTAGTGGTGCCTCCTAGCACTTCCCTGTGGCAGCTGGTGGTGCCTCCTTGCCCTTCACTTTTGCAGCTGGTGGTGTCTCCTTGCCTTTTCCTTTGGCAGCTGGTGGTGCCTCCTTTCCCGTCACTTTCACAGCTCATGGTGCCTCCTTGCCCTTCCTTGATGCACGTGGTGCATGCACACTTCCAGTACTGCTGGCTGGTTCCCTGGATCCTCTCCCACCTGCAGTAGCTGTCGACACTACTGTGGCCGTGGACTGGGTGGCTGAGGTGCTCGTCTGGGTTCTGACCACCCAGGCCCCACATGAAGGATGGGGGGTAGGGAACAGGTTAACGGTGGAGAGGAAAAGCTTCTTAAGGACATTAGGGTGGGAAGCGGGTGAAGGTTTGGGGTTGAAGGAAGAGGAAGGGGTTGTAGGAGGTGTCTGTGTGCTGAGTTTGGGTACAGGTACATGGGCTGGATGCTGTTGTGAGGTGGATGGCTGTTGGGTGTCTGAATGCTTGCATTTGTTTACTTTGGGAGGAGGGGGCACAGACACAGTGGGAGATGACACAGGGGATGTGTGCATGGATGTGGGGGTGGTGACTGCCAATGAGCGCTGTGTAGTGATAGGTGTGATGGTGATGGAGGTATTGGAGGAGGATGTAGTGCATGCAGGTGTGAGTGTAGACGCTAGTGGGAAGGAGGTGGATGACAAGGAGGAGGGGGACACACTGGAGGCAGTGGATGTTTGTATGTCTGCATCTGGATGGAATTTGTGTGAGTGCCTGTGGGATGATGTGTGGTGCTTATGTTTGCCTGAACCACTCCTGTGTGTTGCCCTGGGTGCATGCTGGTCTGCCTGTGTGCTTGGGATAGGTTGGGGTTGAGGGGAATGGGACTGGGTAGAGGAAGTTGGAGGGGGAAGGCTAGAAACAGGGACAATGGCTGCCATCAGTGAGGAGGCCAGAGCCTGGATTGATCTCTGTTGGGCCGCCATGCCAGAGTGAATGCCCTCCAGGAATGCATTTGTTTGTTGCAAATGGCCTTCTAGACCCTGGATGGCATTCATAATGGTTGACTGCCCAACAGAGATGGATCGCAGGAGGACAATAGCCTCCTCACTCAGGGCAGCAGGACTAACTGGGGCAGGGCCTGAGGTGCCTGGGGCGAAGGAGATGCCCACCCTCCTGGGTGAGCAGGCATGGGAATCTCGCTGAGGGGCTGCTTGAAGGGTGGTGCTCATACGGGGGTGGCGGTTGTACCTGTAGTTGGGGTGGCCACCGAGTTGTCTGCCACCACCAGGGAGCTTCCATCAGAGGAGGTATCACTGTCCGAACTATCCCCTCCTGTCTCTGCCGTGGTGCTCCCCTCACCCTCCATCCCACTGGTGCCCTCACCGTCGGTGGATTCGGCCTCCTGGGCCCTGTGGGATGCAGCTCCCTCCGTTGCCGGTGCCTCTGCTCCTCTGCCAGATGATGCTAATGAACAGAAGGACAGGGTGACAAAACAAAAAGGGGGGAAGAGAGACAAAGGATACACTGGGTCATTGGCTGGTCAAAACACCACCGTTGGCGTACACGACACACACACACATAGGGAACAGCCCTACGCATTAGGCAATGCACGACCAGTCACAATGCTAGTAACCAGCCCATGGACAGTAATACCTAACGCCACTAACAGCATACCAGAGACCCACAGACCCCTGCCCAGTAGTTTATTCCTACTAGCTTGGTTGGAGGTGGTTCACATCATACCCTGCCCAACATGGGACCTACCCTGCAATGTGCGGTCTGGCCTGGGGGCACCCACAGGCCCACATTCTTCACCCGGAGACCACCCCACCACACGCAAGTAGTATATTTGGAAACTGTACTCACCCCCTTGTGGCTGCTATGATGCCCTCAAGCACCCATCCAGCTCCGGATAGGCCACCACCAGTATGTAGGCCATCAGGGGCATCAGGGAATGATGGGCACCGCCTCCTCATTGGGAGACCATCCCCAGCTGGTCCTCCACCGTCTTCCCTGCCCAGCGTCTCACGTACTCCCACCGTTTCCGACAGTGGGTGCTCCGCCTGCCATAGACCCCCAGGGTCCCCACGTCCTTGGCGATGGCACGCCATATACCCTTTTTCTGATGGGAGTTGACCTGCCGAAAATACACATAGAAAAAAGGTATCAGTCAGACTGTCCGGCCTGTTACACTCATGTCCCACCATAGCCCTCACATCCCCTTACGCACAGACATTGCCAACCATACATGCAGCATGCTGCCCAGGACCCTTCCACCAACCCCCCTTACACGAGGCCCTCACACACACCACTCCATGCATTCATGCCCCATGCATTGTGCTCAAAGTGTACTCACCTGTTGGTCTGGAGGCTCATACAGCATTTGGTACTGGGGTAGGACCCCACCCACCAGTCTCCCCAACTCCGCAGCGGTGCAGGCAGGGGCCCTTTCCCCAGTAACACGAGCCATGGTCGGTTCCTGACACAGGTCACAGCAGCGCTTGCAGTGTAGGTCCTTTCCTGTTAAAGGTCAGGTAGAACGTGGGTGAACAGATAGAAAAGGCGGTCATGTCTGCGTCGGGGCGCATTGTGATCACCATTGGCCACTGTAACCCATAGGGCCCAATGGGATCCAATGAGGAGTTGCACTGCGGTTTTCGACCACCTCCCGCAACGGCACACAACGTCAGCAGGATTACCTCATTTCCACATGTCACTCCATACAGGACTGTCGGACACCATTTCAGGGAGGAGGGCAGGCCATGGCACCTAACTGCATCACAATACAGGTATGCACCATTTGGGCCTACACAACAATCTTGTGATACAGTCACAATATGCAATACAGTGTAATGTGGGATACTGACAAGATACTCACCGTTTCCCCCCTAGATTGCAACCGCTGCGGATATATCGGAGATGGAGACATCCCCCCGTGTACAAGCCCCTGGTGGACCTGGCAACAATGGAGGACATTATCCTGAGCTATAGACTGGACAGGGCCACAATCACAGAGCTGTGTGCCCAATTGGAACCTGACCTGATATCTGCTATCCATCAGCCCACCTGGATCCCCCTCTTGTGCAAGTCCTATCTGTGTTCCATTTCTTGGCAAGTGGCTCCCTCCAAGTAACAGTGGGCTTGCCAGCAGGAATGTCTCAGCCAGTGTTCTCAATAGTGCTGACCAGTGTGTTGTTTGCCCTGATTAAAGACATGCGCAGCTACATCGTTTTCCCCCAGGTGGAGGATTTGGCCACAGTGAAAGCTGATTTCTATGCAATGGAACATATCCCCAACATTATTGGGGCTATTGATGGTACACATATTGCATTTGTCCCCCCACCCAGAGAAATGAACAGGTGTTCAGAAATCAAAAGAGCTTTCACTCCATGAATATGCAGATAGTGTGCCTGGTGGACCAGTACATCTCCCATGTCAATGCAAAGTATCCTGGGTCTGTACATGATTCCTTTATCCTAGGGAATAGCAGCATCCCATATGTGATGGCTCAACTAGAGAGGCACAGGGTGTGGCTAATAGGTAAGCCCTCAATATTTTCAGGTGACTCTGGTTACCCCAACCTCTCATGGCTACTGACCCCTGTGAGGAATCTCAGGACAAGGGCAGAGGAACGTTACAATGAGGCACATGGGCGAACAAGAAGAATAACAGAAAGGACATTCGGCCTCCTGAAGGTCAGGTTTTGTTGCCTCCATCTAACAGGTGGGTCCCCGTACTACTCACCCAAGAAGGTGTGCCAGATCATCGAGGCATGCTGTATGTTGCACAATCTTGCCTTACATCTCCAGGTGCCTTTTCTGCAGGAGGATGAGGCTGGAGATCGGTGTGTGGTAGCAGGGGACCCTGTGGACAGTGAAGAAGAGGAGGCAGAGGATGAGGACAACAGAAGTTCTATTATAAGACAGTACTTCCAATGACACACAGGTAAGACACTGTGATTACACTTTACATTGACAGTTTTGTACTTGACATTGTCACTGGCAGGCTAATTTTCAAAATTCTGTGCCCACTTACTGTACCCTTTGGCATCTCTATTTTCAGATATTTGTGTCCCACTATTGCTCCTGGTGTGTTCACTGCAGCCAACTACAAGTCATTCCTTTGTATACAATACTGTACAGTTATATTGCAGTGTTTAAAGCTTGTTAAATTAATACATGGTTAAATGATTTGACAGACTCCACACATGTATTTTTTCAAAAGGTGTTTATTTAAGTGCTAATGATTAGAGGGGGATGTGCAATGGGCTGGGTTTATGATGGAGGAAAGTCCAGGATGTGGACCAGTCTTTTTGTATCACAGGTGCATTGTCCAAGGGGGCATGGGAAGGGGAGCAATGGCATTCAAGGTGGACAGGGTGTCTGAGTGGGACACAAGGGTGACATTCAGGAGATTTATATTTCCTGGTGGGGGTCTTGGCAATGTTCTCTGGCTTCTGCCTGGATCACAGGGACCATTTGCAGGGTGGTTCTCCTTCTGCAGGGGGTGGGGTGCTGGTGGCCTGTTGGTTCTGAGGCAGGACCTCCTTTTCACTAGCGGCAGCAGAAGTGGAAGGCTGTTCATTGGTTTGGCTAGTGTTAGGGGCCCGTGGTGTGCCACTGCCTCCCTCATGTTGTTGGCCATGTCTGACAGCACCCCTGCAATGGTGACCAGGGTGGTGTTGATGTCCTTCAAGTCCTCCCTGATCCCCAGGTACTGTCCCTCCTGCAGCCGCTGTGTCTCCTGCAACTTGTCCAGTATCTGGCCCATCATCTCCTGGGAATGGTGGTATGCTCCCAGGATGATGGTAAGTGCCTCCTGGAGAGTCGGTTCCCTGGGCCTCTCCTCCCCCAGTCACACAGCAGTCCTCCCAGCTTCCCTGTTGTCCCCTGCCTCTGTCCCCTGAACTGTGTGCCCACTGCCTCTGACCCCAGGTCCCTGATCGTCCGGTGTTTGTGGAGTGGCCTGGGGTCCCTGGAGTGGTGGACACACTGCTGAGTGACTTGTCCTGGGGACAGAGGTATGGGCCCGCTGGGTGGGTACTGTGGTGGTGTTTCCTGAGGGGGAGGCTCCGTGGTGGTCTGGGACTGAGCCTAGGTAACAGACTGCCTGGAGATCCCTGATGGGCCAGGAGGCATCCAGAGCTGCTGTCATCACTGTGGGCCTCTTCTGGGGGTGGGCTGGTAGTTGCTGGCACCTCTTCTCCAGTGACGTTGGGTGGGGGTCCTGTGGGGATGTAAATGCAGTGTTATTGTTTCTGTGTGTGTCATCTTGTGCATGGGTGTGTTGCCCTGTATGGTTGGTATTGCCCTGGCAACTTTGCCCTGTGTGATCAGTGATTTTGTGGGCTAGGTGATTCTCTCTAATGTGCATGCTTTAGTGATGGGTGTCCATGCAGGTCTGTTAATGGTGTCCATGCATTGGTGTTACAGGGCTTGGTATTGGGATGAGTGGGTTGTGAGGTGGTGAAGTGATGGGAGTGAGGGTAGGGTAGGGGTGGGCATGCAGGTATGGGGGATGATAGTAATAGAAATTTTACTTACCAGCGTCCGGTCCTCCTCCTACTCCTGCCAGTCCCTCAGAATGCATGATCGCCAAGACTTGCTCTTCCCATGTTGTTAGTTGTGGGGCAGGAGGTGGGGGTCCACCGCCAGTCCTCTGTACAGCTATTTGGTGTCTTGCTGTTGTGGAACGTACCTTCCCTCGTAGGTCGTTCCACCTCTTCCTGATGTCATCCCTTGTTCTGGGGTGCTGTCCCACGGCGTTGACCCTGTCCATGATTCTCCACCATAGCTCTAACTTCCTTGCAATGGCTGTCTGCTGCACCTGTGATCCGAATAGCTGTGGCTCTACCCAGATGATTTCCTCCACCATGCACCTTAGCTCCTCCACAGAGAACCTGGGGTGTCGTTGCGGTGCCATGGGTGTAGTGAGAGTGGTGTAGGTGAGGGTTTGTGGGGTGCTGTGTTGGGGTGTGTGATGTGAGGTGCGTGGATGGTGTATAGGTGATGGTGATGTGTGTCTGTGGTCTTGCTATCTCTCTTGGGGCACTTGTTTGTAATGGTAAAGGGATGTGGGTAATGTGGGTGTGTGTTTTATAGTGGCGTGTTGGTATGGTGTGTGTATGGGTGTCAGGTGTGTGTAGTTTGAATTGTCCAAAGTGGTGTTGTTTTGTTAGTGTGTGTGTATTTTGAGCGCAGCGGTATGTACTGCCAATGGTTTAGCGCCATTGAATGTCCGCCGCAGTGATTCGTGGGTCATAATGCTGTGGGCGTAGTTCTGTTGGCGTAACGGTGTGGGTTTTGGTAGCGCCATCTTATCACTGACCTTTGGTCTGGCAGATGTGTGTGTGACTGTATAGTGACGGATTGCTATGTGTGGGTCATAATATGGGTGGCAGTAATCCGCTGCAGCGACGGTATGTTGGCGGCACTCAGCATGGCGGTAAGTGTGATTTACCGCTAAGGTCATAATGAGGGCGTATATAATCCCTTATGTCTCCCCCTAGGGGAAATATAATCTAACAACCTACATGGAAAAACAATCTCTGGTATCCCAATGCAACATTTGCCTGTAATGTAGAGTTAATGCACCAAAGTCTGACAAATAAGCTATTTACTGTACAAGAGAGTGGTTATCAATCTCATTACTCAAATAACCATTACAATAAAGATTACTTTTGGATTACACTTGATTAGTCTGGTGTCATACCATTCTGCATTCCTAGAAAACACAATCACACTAACCAAAAAAAAAAGGTTTTAACATGCTGGTACTTCACATTTGCTTGTAACCCTTGGGTGGTTATATTTCCTTTGTCCCATCCAACCTGGGGTGGGGGACATAAGCATGTCATTGGGGGGACGCTGTGCTGTTCCTGCAGCTCCCGACAATGGACACTTTGTTGGTGGTGGCCCCATCTTCCTTATGGGCTATATGCATATCTAATGAGCGGCTCTCCCGCTGTGCCGAGGAGAGCTCTTTGCATTTTGTTTCATGTATTTTTCTCTTCTTGCAGCCTTGCATCGTGTTTCTGGTGGTCCTGGGTGGAGGGCCGCACGGGGAGAACACCCCCAGCTGCCCTCTGGATTGGGGGGGTGTCCAGTCCCACCCGGACACACCTGTCATGCTGTGTCCTGTTGTAGGACAGCAAGGTGAGACCACCCCGGCTGCCTTAATCGTTGGGGGGTCTGTCCCACCCAGACACCCTTGTCAGGTGAGTGGGTTTGCGGAGAGGCTCAGGGAGCCCACCCCTGGCCACTCCTGCCGGCTCCCTGCACAGCCAGCACCTCCAGGTGCTGCTTCGGGAGCCGGCCTGTTCTGTGGTGCTGCTGGGCAGCCTGACAGGTCGCCTAGGGGTAGTGTGATGGCTCTCCCCCTTCTCTCCTGCTGCATCGGTGCCCCCGGATGGGGTCTTGGGCCCCCCTCGCCACTCTGTGGAGCGTAACAGTGATCACCGGCCTCAACCTCTTTGCAGGGCCCCGGGATCAGGTCCAGGGGCCCTCTGGCTATCTTCACGGGGGCACAAAGGCATCCCCCGACTTAGTCTTCTGGTAGGGCCCCTGGATGGGATCCAGAGCCCTGGAGCCACCTTCGCAGGGAGCGTGAATGTGCTCCCCGGATTAGTCTTAGGCCGCCAACTCTGGCAGCCATCTTCACTTCTCTTCCTGACAGGGCCTCCTTCCACTATTTTAGCGGGCAGCCCAATGGTGCTCCCCACCTTCCTTCTTTCTGGGGCCGCAGGATAGGGGACCAGTCCCACTAACTCCTTACACCAGCCTTTCCTCCTTTTCTTCTGGGCGGCAAGCTCTCCTTGCGCCAGCTCTGTCTTTCACCCAACTAGTCCTCAGGGAGAGTAAGGGGGCAAGTTTACCTGGCCCTGTCATGCGCCTCACTGGGCCTGAATTCCTTCAGGGGCAGAGTCCCTGCCCCATGGGGCAGTCAGGGAGTTCTTCTTTCCAGTTGTCCATGACACCCTTCTGGAGTCTCAGGGCCAGATTTATACTTTTTGATGGAAAACTGCACTAACGCTGTTTTGCATCAAAAATTTTAGCACTGGCTAGTGTAATTTCTTAACACCAACTGTGCATCAAAATTATACTTTGACTCTGGTTGGCGCTAAGAATAGGTTAGAGTCATTTTTCCTGATGCTAACCATTGCACCTTGTCGTGGGGCAAAATTACGTTATTGCAGGAAAAATTACTCTAATCCGGTTTGTGACATGGAAAAATGTCACAAAATGGATATGACTCAACTTTCCAAGCAATATCGTCAAAAAGCAACACATATGGAGCAAACAGTGCTAGGGAGCCTCAAAATGGATCCCAGAAGCCACGAGAGACCCCAGGGAGACCCTAGACAACCAAGAACCAGCAAAGAGGATACAGACAAGACACAGGGGAGAGACAAGAAGAAGAGGAAGTGTTGCTTCAGTGCAGAGGAACATTAAATTCTGGTGAGAGAGGTGACGGGGCACCAGCATCAACTCTTTATCACCTCTAAATTGCCAATTGGGAGGAGAAAGGCAATTTGGCAACTGACTTTGCACAAGATTAACAGTGTGGCAGAGGTCAGGAGAACTGTCACTGAGTTCAAGAAACTCTGGCATGACTGCAAGTACAGAAAAAAAGGAAAAATGGCAAGAAACAGGAAGGCAGCACTGCAGACTGAAGATGGGAGTTCAGCACCGCAAGAGGACTTGGACGAGATGGAGGAGATGGTTACAGCCATCATCCTGGAGGAAATCGTCACTGGTATCACAGGACAGGACACCACAGACTACCAGGAAACAACATATATGCAGGTTAAGTTGTATGGGGGAGTAAAATGCCTAAATGTCAAGTGCAAGATGGGGGAGGCACATATCTACTACACAATGCATGTTAGCCCTGAAAATCAGGCGGTGGAAAGGGCAAAGGGGCACAACACGGGTCTCCCTGCACTGTCCAAACCAGGTGCATGGGCTTTGCAGGGGCATCCAGGGGCACAGAACAACACAACACTAACAACCATTGCATGCGGGTAGACTGCCATGATGAGGCTGCTGGAAATGCTGAAGCAGACCAGGAGGGTAGGGTAGAACGTAAAACTTGTCTGGTGTCACAGGACAGCTGATATGATCAGAATGTAAACTAGAGGACAATGCTCAGTCTCAGGCCATTGGCTCAAGCAGCATTACACATTGACAACAGTTGCCACAACTACCTGTGCTATGTGTGCTTGTCAATTAGGAAACTGCAGTTAGGTGCCCATGGCACAAACACAGTCAAAATGAGGGTTCAGTATGACTACGTGATCAATCCCCATCAATCCCTATCCAAGTGCAGCTCCTGTCAAATGGTCATGTCCGTAGACTCAATAATCATCAGGTACTGTCACATACATAATGATGTCCACAGCAGTAACATCATACCTATAGTGCCCATTCCTGGGTTTACCCCTGTTCTTGTGTCACAATAGCTGCAATGCCACCATGCAACATCTCAGGTCTAAAAGTGCTAAGACAACTGCATTGAGGAGGAGGACATATGTGTGTAGGAAGGCAAACACACCAGCACAATCACAAGAGATAATGGCCAGGCCCATCAGTGCAATGCAATGTAGCACACATATGCAAACATCAACGTGAGAAACTACCAATGGTAACACCTGTATTGTTTCATGGAAATGCCATACAAAGTATGGTGCTAGGTCTCAGCACCGCATAGGTGTATGTGAAAAATTGTAGACTGTGACAGGGCCATATTGTTATGTGTGGTGCTGTCACATCAGCATACCAACAATCATTGCAAGGCCTCACCATGCTAATGGAAGCAGAGAGAGAGTTGATGAGGACATGAAGGTGGCACTCTACAATTTGGACAGCACCCACTGCTAGAAGATGTGACACAGACAATTGCCCAAACTGCCCACACTACATGTGACATGCAGGTGAGGCATAGGGCTGAGAGACTGCAAACATTAATGACAGGAACAATGCATGGGAACCAAGATAACAAGGTACCACCAATAGGGAGTCAGTGACATCACATTACAAATGGCACAACACAGACACACTAATTGTACAATAACTCATTGCAGAGGATGATGGCTCTCCTGTGGATCTGTCTGTCCTGGACTACCCTGATGACCTGGATGACCTGCTGACAACCATCAGCTAGGAAACTGTGGTAGACTCGGCGGTACAAAACAAATAACTCGGATATGTCTTATGGAAAAATTAATTTAAACTTATTTTATTGACTTGCGTATAGTAGTTTCAATCGTTCATATGGGTAATCTCTACCACTGTCCTTTCTTGGAGTTCTCTGCCATCGGGTCTTCTTGGGTTAATAATTTGATTCTCTTACTTCTTCTCTAGATGGTGCTGGGCTCCTGGTCTCAATTCTCTCTCACTCTCTCGTGGAGGTCCCGGAAAGGCAAGAAGACATGAACAGGACAACTGGTAAGTGAAGGTGTGGGGGTTTTTCAGGCTAGGTTAGTAAAAAGGGGGGGGGGGTGAAAGAACTGATGTGGAGGTCAGTGTGTTAGGGTATACAGGTTTAGGATTAGATCCTTCTGAGCTGCGATAGAGAGTGACAGGGTGAAGTGGTTCTCACACAGTGGATTGGTGCTCAGCCCAGTCTGTTCCCCTTCTCTGTCCCTTCCCCAGTGTCTCTTTTCCACCCAACCCCTCCCGTTTTATCATACTTTTGGCTAGTTTTCAAAGTCGATTGTCCCCTCAACAGGGACCATACCTTGCTAAGCCACGACCCTCCTGGGTCATGGCGGGACTTGTTTTCCTCTCTCGGTTTTCTCTCCTCTCCGCTCGCGGGCTCCTTTCTCAGCGCTCTCCTTTCTCGGGTCGCGGGCTCCTCTCTCGGTGTTCTCCTTTCTCGGGTTGCGGGCTCCTCTCTCGGCGTTCTCCTTTCTCGGGTCGCGGGCTCCTTCCTCGGCGTGCTCTCTTCTTCATTCTTAGAGAGTTCTCCTCCTCTCTGGTAGTCCGTCTTTTTTTCTCGTCCCTCCGTCAGCCGGAAATCCAGCTCCGTCAGTACGGCCGGCCCCCACGCATCACCATAGAAACGCGTAAAGGGGTCGGACGAGGTCCGCGAAAAGCACCATTCGGACGCCTCAGTAGACGAGGGCCACGAGACTCGTAAACAGAAACCCTCCAAGATGTCCTGGGAACCCTCCAGACACCACCTCCAGTCACAAGGAGGAGCATACATGTAGCAGCTATCCCAGATGACCCACCCACCACCCCGGTAGTACGACCTGCCAGCTCAAACACATCTGAGGACTCTGATAACACAGGGACCACCTTTGAGAGGACAGTAGTGGGAGTACAGCGGGAGCTGGCCAAGGAGGTGCAGGTGGGGATGCAAACTATAGCAGCCAGCCTTGAGGGGATGCGCATGTGCATGATGACGTCCGCAGAACAGTCAACAGTGTGTGAGAGACCTCACCACTGCTGTGAGGGAGTTGCCACAACACCTGCTCTCCGAATCTTGCAGCTGCATGAATGACAACAAGCTGGACTCCATGCATCAGGAACTGACCTCCCTCAGGGCAGACATGGCTGCCTACCACAGAGATGTTGCTGCCATACTCAATAATTAGCAGCTCCTCCTTGCTGCAGTGATGCCATATGTAGTTCCACAGATGGCAGCTGCCGGGAATTTGGTGTCCACTTCTCCAGCCACTAAAGTGTGTGTTGCCCCCTCAAACCCACCAGCACCCCCATCAAGGGCAGAGGAGACGACACACACATCAGAGGATGAAGATGTGGACAGATCATCTTCACCCGTAGGAATACCCGGTAGCACCATCCCATGCTACATGGGCACTGATTTCCCTTTGTCCTGTGCTTGACAACATTCCAGTGTTGCTAGTTGGTGACATGCACTCTTCACCGACACACTGTTAACTTTCCCACTATGGAGTGCCATTGTCTCTCACTAGTCAATTGGCAATTCATGTTCCTCTGCACTGAACAACAGTTCATCTTAGCATGTCAAATGACATGTCCCTCAACCTTTGCACTTGTGTTGTAACACAATAGAATGCTTTACACTAATGGGGTCACAGACCTGGACTATGTAAATATTGCACTACAGCACTTTAAATTAAACAGCACCTGCACACCCACTTTGTCTCTGTGTAATGTGACACATCTACTTTGCTGGAGATGTGTGATGCATGTAACATGTCTATGGTCACAGAGTGTCAATATCAGAGTGCAGAAATAATGTGGGCAGATATCTACGCACAAGGGCCCAGATTGTTTTTCTGCGCTCCATTTGTGTCAGTTTTTGAAGCAAAAGCAGCTCAAACTTGCAAAATATCATTGTATTTTGTAAATTTGTGGTGCTTTTGAGTCAAATAGGAGGCAAATGCACAGCAAAAAAGAGTATAATTCAGGACCAAGGTAACTACAAGATGAAAGTCAATGCTGGCTACATCCCCTACAAGCAAGTCATTGTGCATGTGACATGCCTCACCCACAACATACAGCAGGAATGGCTGTGTAAGAGTGTTTGGCCAATAACGTCAGCTGGGAGTACAAGTAAAACATATAGGAGTGAAATTTGCATACTTGACCTCATCAAAGTGGCACTACTCAGTTTAGCAGTGTTGTCATGAACTTCAGGCTGCAGGTAGATGTCCCACAGGGCCCAACATCACAACACAGGATCAAAACTATTACAGCTTATAAAGCACACCTACCTGTCCAATACATGGGAACTATAGTCACGTAGAGTGGCGGGTACAATGGATGGAAGATGCATTGAGATTTAGATTTGTTGTAGCTGCCTATGTGACAGCTCAGTTGGAAGTGGGAATTAACATGACAAGAGAGAGATGTGGATGCATAACGGAATACACAGGCCAACAGACAATTAGCAATGTACACTCATGCAAAGACCTTGAACCCCAAAGCATATGACACATGCAGTAAGGGAGTACCTAAACCTTTAATAACTATGTATGAAACAGAACTTAAAACTATGTAACACACATATACTAACCTAATCTATCCTAACTATACATTACCCACAACTGGCCCTAACTACCCTATTTACTTACCTCATTTAACAACACACTCTTAACATTTGTCCCCCCACCTCCCCTTATATGATGAGACACATGGAGGACAACATATATTAACCTAAACATATACTAACTAATACTAAACAAATATGTCTATTTTTAATTTTAAAAAAATACACAAAACCCCCTACATTAACCCCCACCCACTCACCCACAAACTAACATGTAATAATATGAAAACCCCCAACCTACTTATCCTATCTAAACTACTACCCTACTCTACCTTATCACTAAACCCCCTAAACCCACTACAAAACAGAATGAGGATGGAGGGGACTGAATTAGGGGTGAGGTGAGGCAAGAGTTCACAGGTTTGCGATCCTAAGTGTCTTTTTTATTGCCTTGAGCCTCCGGGTATATTTGTCCACATCCCTCTGTATTGTGTCAACCTTTTTCAACACTTTCCTCACGTCCCTCTGGAGCTCAGCTATTGTGGCCATGTCCATAGCAGCAGATGTGGTGGTCTGTGTTGCCGAGGTTGATGGTCCAGCAGGCGTTGTGGTCGGTGGGGCAGGCGTTGAAAGTGCAGCAGGTTTGGTGGTTGGTGGTGTCGATGTTGACAGTGCAGCAGGTGGGGCTCATGTGATGGTGGCAGCTGTGGTACTAGCTGCAGTTGTGGTGGTGGCACCAACCTTTGTGACCAAGGCCCGTCCCCCTTGGCTGAAAGCCTGCCATTCTCATGTGTCTCTCTCTCTCTGATAGCGTCTTGCCATCCTTTGGTACCCAGACTCGACATCCAATATGTGTATGTATCTCACTTCCTGCTTCTGGAAAGCCCTGATCTCCACTACATCCATGTTGGCAGCTGTAAAAATTAGACAGGCAACCATCAGTGTCATCATTGTATGATGCATAAACAGATGATAATATAAAAGTCTGCCTCAATTTGCACATGCAGTCCAAATCACAGTCCAGATGATATAATGTCCCTGGGAGAATGAAATGGCAACGCTGCCTACCCATCATGTCTTTTATACCACAGCAAAGCATAACAAGAGTTGGACCAAATAAAGTGATCTGTGCATTGATGTAGTGCAATGTGTCACAATGCAAAGGCAGCAACTACTTCACAAGGGCCAGGCTGACTAATATTTATCATCTGAGTCAACTTCAAGGCACCAAAGACCAGTGATTTGTAGATGTTATTGGCAAGATGGTATGCAGTTGCTAATCATAAGGGGTCAGTGTTGTTTGGGAGACATGCATGCTTGAACAAGATGACTGTCATCTACACTGTGACCATCACATCTACCTACATATATGTTGTCACCTTACCCCTGTGCCTTAGGGGGGGTGGGCATGCAATACATCATCACAACTGTCAAGGACATCCACGAAGCCATGTCCACTTGCACATGGATTTAGTGAGTGGGACACATGTGAGGAGGGCTGCCACCTAGGAATGAGGTATCCATAGGTCATTCACATCTACATTCATGTGTCCAGTTGTGGACAACCATCAACACCTGATCTGCCAACAAAATTCCCAAAACACCCACATTGACGCCAGCACACGCCTGGCCTTGACATGCATGCACGTCTATTACATACCACATAAGTGTCACGTAAATGGAGTACAACTTATGGGGCTAGATGCTGGAGGACAGTTATCCATACAGTCCTACATGTACATTACAATACAGGGATGCACAATTTTGTGCGGAAAACTGATGCAGCACTGTCTTGTGAGAATGGTATGACTCAGTGACAATATTGTGACACAGGAGCTCTTCCAAGTCACATGTGTGCCTATATGTGGCTACTAATCACCTTGTTCACATGCTGCTGTCTATTGCGCAGCACAAGACTCCCAAGATATGACTCTCTGCCTGTGAATGTCTCACTCTTGCATGGAACACTGTGTCAACATCCAGTCAAGTAATATATCAGATCACGTGCCAGCTCATCATATCTTGCAATGAGTGCAACACACAAGAGTTACTCACACAACAGCTGCAGTCACTACACAGGACAGACATTATCACACTTACTGGATACATCTGGGTCCTGAAATCTAGCCACTTCCCCGATGGTATACGGGGCAGTTCCACCTGTAAGACATGGAAAGGGAATGTATGCTCAATGTCAGATCACTGTACAAACATGTGGACAACATATCACAGTGTGTAACATTTTATATGAGTGAGCTGGTGATCCTGCATGTAGACACTCCAACAGACTTACCACACTGACACTGACACTCCAGTGAGTGATAGACACACATCTGCACACATGTACTGGGCCTAACAATCATGTGGTGCTAAACACGACAACAAACATTTGTGGCTAATCCATTTCAGATGGTACTCCATGTCATGATTTGTATTTGGGTTACAATTTCAATGGCACTTCCCTGGTGCACTGCAATACAAGTGACTCAGGTATTGTAGCTTGTGCATCAAGGAACACTGAGTGTGATGGACATATGGCCCAATTTTCAGTCTGAAATTATCATGCATTCAGTGGTCCATAACAGATGTGGCACAGGTAACAAATGCCCCTTTGGCAGTGTCCCCCAAGCCGTATATGCCCCCTTTGGCAACATAATGGCAGGGATCATGTGTGTGTAATGATGACAATGAAGTGCTAAACATTGATTGGCCACTTTGCTGTCCTGATGCAGTGAAATGTGGTAGGCTGAGTGTCTTATCTGATCATCATTGACAGAATGCATGGGCACAGGTGTCATTGCACCTGAAATGTGTGAATAAGGGCCACGTGCACCAAGATCAGGTTTTGTGAGTCACACATTGCGAGACTTAGCAACTCACAATGTGCAAGTAGGATGATCTGAGGTACAACACTGCCAATGACACTGTTTGCAAATCACAATTGGGGTAGCAAATGACCTACCTCATGAATTTTAATGAGGGAGGTTTCATTTTGCAAACCACTTGGGAATGGCGGCACTCACAGGGATGCTGGCCTGCTGGGCTCAGCAGACCACCATATCTTTGACTGCTGTCAAATAGAGATGTATATATTTTTTTAATGCAGCCTTATTTCATCAAGGGTAAACAGAAAGCATTTTAAAAAACAAAAATATTACTTTAATAATTTTTTTGAAGCAGCCAGTGGTCCATGGGACTACTTCCTGCTCTAAAACAATTTCTGGGCATGCATTCACAAAGGGGAAGGGATCCCATGGCGATCCCTCCCGTTTTGCAAATGGGTTAGCACCAACTTGAAACTGGTGGTAACTACAGTTGTTTAGTGACATAATTTGCGGTCATCAAACAATCGATCAGCAGACTGCGACTCCCTAACAGGAACGCCCCTTCCTAAATGCCACTAGCAAACCTTGTTTTGTGATTGGGCAATGTGATAGCAGAATGGCAAAATTGGGGATGTGCATTGGAAAAAAAAAAAATTATTGACGTAAAAACATAAAATCTGAAAACTAGGCCTTTTGTAACAATTTAAAACAGCTTGGTATATGTGTTCCTCAGTAATAGTCGGACGTGACTCAACAAACCTCAGGACTGCATTGTTAACATGTAAAGACATGTGGACTACATCTCAATACTGGGACACTAACAGTTTGTACTGCTTGCATTCAACATGGCCACAAACATTGCATGCAGCACATCAAGACATCTGCTACTGTCACTCAGGAGCATTCTACTGTCCACATTTGTCAATGTGATACTCCGCAACAGGGCCACCAATCACCATACTTAGGTGGTCCATCAGATCCTGTCTTCTGGCCACCAGGTCAGCCCAGCAATGCTTCACCTGGTGCTCATTCCTGCTCGCGTGGAATACTCATTTGAGGTGGTAGAGCACCTTGTCCCACCACAGCCGCCTTGTCTCTGTGTGATACCCCTGTATCACATGCCGACCTATCTCCAGCATCAATGATAGAAAGTGGCACACCAGCCACACAAAGCCCCCAAGCTCCTCCACTCCCATCCGGGTCAGCCTCACACTTCCCGACATGTCCTTGCGCAACAACAAACCAAAACAGAAAAAGCATAAGGAAAATAAATTTAAAAAAAGGAAACTTACACCCCAAACCTAAGAACCCCACTAACCCAACTAATGAAACCCCCAAACAGACACCCAACAGTACAACTACAGTCCAAAAGACACTAAACTAAACAAAAGCACATAAACAGGTACAATAAACAAATAGAATACACAAAAGACACAAGAGAGACACCACAAGATACAAGAAACGCAATCCAGACACCAGCAACACTGAGACACAACACACAGTCAAGAAAAAGCACACACTGTAAAGTAAAAGTGAAAGTACACCCATTGTACCATGCCTGTAAACAGGATTTCCTATTACATCACTTCCTGTCCCCTTTGTGGCCCGTTTCACGCCTTGTGTGTATTCTTTTGACGCATACGATGTTTGCAAGAATATTTTCAAAGCATAACCTACATGTGCGTCACAATACCACACATTACCTGTAAACTTCTATTTCAATGGATATCCACATGCATGTGGTGCACTGGTGGAAATAACGCTAAGGGCCCATGTATGTTTAGTTAGCGTTTGCGTGATTTTTTTACGCACTTGCATCAACATTTTTTAATCAAACTGTTTGTGTGATTTTCAGTTATTTAACATGCATGCACCCGTATCAAGTTGAAGATAGGATGGTATGGCCTGCAGTGTGTGGTATAGTGGTTGGCCACATGCGGTAGAGCATGCAACTGTGTGTTTTGTGTGTGAATGATATGTAACAACAATATGTGTGCTTCTGAAGGAACAGCATGCAATACTTTGGATGTAATGCTAATGTATGAATGTGTTACAAATGGGTATCTACATCAGATGGAAATCAGTGATGTACAACAGTGATGATATGTGTTTGTAAAATTTGTTAACTCATTTGATGTACGTAGATGTTTGACTTTGGAGACATTACATTTCACACGACAAACAAAACTCAGGGATGATGGAGGATGGCTGATGAGTTCTATGTTGGGTATGTTACCCCTCATATGTCATTAATTGTTGGTTACGACTTCATGGGGGCTTGTGTGTGAACTATCCATATGTGGGCCATGTGTACATGTTTGGTACGTACAGTGTTTGAGACACTGTGCCTTTATTCCACCTATAAGATGTTTTGTACACGTCAGTTTGGCTCATAAGAATTACCTATGTTACACATGTTGCTGTGGTGGACCTGCTGCTCTGGCTGCATGTCTTCACATATTTTCATATGTGCATTCCACAGGAGTGTCCTGTTCAAGTGTGTGGGCATGTGTACCCTGTGTCAGGATTGGGCTCCATGATGTTATGGTTTTGTGCGGGTCTAGTCAGGATTCCGTTAGGGCCACCTCTTGAGTTCACAGAGTATCTTGCAAGGAAGTAGTGTACCAAAGCAGAAGAGCAGCTAAAGGCATACAAGGAGAAAGGCCAGCTATGGTAAGGCAGAGAAAACAGAAAAGTGAAGGCAGACCAACCTTAGTGTGAACAAACATTGAACATGTCAGAAATGGCCAAACATGCAGCGCTTATCACTAAGATTGTACACAGGGTAGGGCTCAGAACTTCCTACAGCAACAGGTAATGTCTGTGCCTCTGTGCAGATTAATCTTACAGCTAGACACCATAGAAAGGAGGCAGCAGAAGTGATTCTATGTCTGGACCCTCATGGCACAAACAAGATTTGTACTTACATACACAAGACTATCCCTTGTTGGTCCAGCTGGAGACACAGTGGCAATTCCAGGAATACAGCCATAACACACTCACTGTTTGGCACTAATGACTACATGCAACACTAGACAAATGATGGGGGCTGGATTTGCCTCCTGGAAACCAGGTGCCTGACCAAATACAAAGGAAAACACTTCTAGACAGGTGAGGACTGATCGGACACTTACCAGACATGATAACCCAAAAGGACATAGAAAGCGAGGGAACCAACTGGGAGGCAAAGCCAAGCAATGGGAACCGGCTCAGGTTGATGCAAAGGCTAGAACATGTCTGGGTAACAGAAAGCAGGCTCTGGCAGAAACAAACATGAACAAGGCTGAGAAACAGGGAACAGGCTCTGACTGGAACAAGCAGGAACATGAGTGGGTAAACAGAGAGCAGGTTCAGGCATAATCAGGACTGTAACACAATCCATCAAGAGGTCTGGAACACAAATCAATTGTATTCCAATGCACGACAAGGAGCTTCAGGGAATAGCAGCTTCTAAGCAGTTCCATGCAGCAGCAAGCCCAAGGCAGAGTCACATGGCTGTGCAGCTTCAGTCTCTCACAAGTCCTGGAGGAGAGAATCCAGTATAAATGGACAACCAGACCTTTCTCATAGGAAGCAATGGACAGAATATTACAGGTCTTACCGACTACCAGGCAGTGCATTATGGGACCTGAAGTGCATGCAAGCTAATGTAGTTCTTCCGTAGCATGCCATATGGAAAATGGAAGCAAACAGGAGTCAAAAAGGGACTCTGGGTGAGTTTTAATGATGATTCCCAGGGAACAGATAGTCCATTAACAGCGTCCCCTGGAGCTGGGAGGGCAGAGACTTAACATATGGCAGTGGCAGGACTTATTTGTGTGTTGTGAACATTGCTTGTCATACCTGGGACACTCATGCTATCCATTTACAGAAATGATGCACCTCTTGTCACACAAGCTCCTTGCAGAGATTGCAAATGTCACACTTAATAATGTCAGGGGTCTGTTCATACATTCCTGTTTCCATTGATATTTCACATCCACTGCCTCATGGATGGGGCACTTCTTTACCTAATGATTTGAGAGGTCACAGTTGTGTGTCATGTGCTACAGTAGACCATGTTGGCAACATGGATGTGTGTCATATGCTGTGGTCCTTTGATTTTGTCCTTCATATGTGAAGTTCAAAAGATGAGTATTTTTTAAATGTGCTTGATGTTTGCAGTACAATCATACGCATCACATGTGATGTTGCATCAGAAGTAGTCAGATTTGTCTTTGTAACATGCTCCCTGAGGTAATACTCACATTCCTAAAGAGCATGTGATGGAGAAAGAAGAAACCAGAGCATGATTGTGTGATCAAATAAGGTGTTTAATTACACATCCCAACAAGGTGTGTAGAGTGACTATTGGTTGAAAAGTTTTGAGCAATTTGCTATCTGGGGTGCATTCCTGCAGCTGTGTTTTGATGTTCCCCCACATTTTCCCTGGCACCATCCTCCTCTTCCTCCTCCTACTCAGGCAGTTCTTTCTCGGGCTCATATAGGGGAATGTTCCTCCTCACACAAATGTTGTGTAGGATAGCACATGTAAATATGATTTTGCAAACAATATGTGGGGCATATAGGAGGCTGCCTCCAGTGATGTCCAACCACCTGAACCTGGACTTTAGGATGCCGAAGGTCTTCTCTACGATAGTGCGTGTCCTCCAATGTGTCTCATTATAGGCAACACTCTGCTGCTGTCCTTGGGTTGGGGAATGGGGTCATGATCCATGGCTGGATCCAGTAACCCTGATCCGCTGCTTGCAACAGGAATGTCATGTAGCATGGCAGTTGATGTCTTGTGTCGTCTGTGATTCAAATGTGTTTGTGGTATTGTGTGAGATCTTAGGCTTATGTGACGTTTTTTCTGCAGTGGGTTTTTTGACTTGACAACTTGTGTTTGGCTCATTGACCTGGGATCTATGATTTTGTTTCCAAACTGCTTGACAGTAGGTATATACCATGAGTTGTGTAGTGACCAATATGTTTTAGTGCGCTTTCATTCCACACACACAATTAGACATATGTCATTACAGATGAAATGCAACAGTAAGGCCCTTCGATTTAGCTTGGTGACAATGCACAACACATCTCCATAAGTTGGCAGCACTGAGGTGTTCAGTATTGACAATGAACAATTGTCCCATGTGTGACTTGGTTTTAGGCAAACCTTTGTTGTTCCCTCTGCCAGTGGCTCATGTGCAACCATGCACCTACACCACCAAACGTGCTCCAGGTAACCTGGCTAACTGCCTTGTGGAGGTGGATGTATCTGTGCAGGAAGGGCCATCTCCCTGTACATATGTTATTTTGATGGACAATTGGCTCTTTCAGTGTGTGCAGCAGTGTGCAGTTGCATTAGTGGCACATCAATATGTGTTCATAGCACAGTCCACTTCCTTATTGCTACCTGGCAACAGCAACCCAAGAGTGATGTATGATGTTTGGACCTCCTCAGTAATTCTGTGTCACCTACATGTGAGTCTGCGTCATCATGCTATGTGTTTCATGGTGTTAGACCTGCAGGAACACACATTGCACACCCCTTCCATGCTACATAATGTAATTGTAAATGGTTCAACTTCCAGTGAAGGCCATGTCATTGTCCCAGTGTGCTTTGACATTGGTCTCTTGTAGCTCTAGAGTGGAAGCTAATGTTTGTGCTAGCCGTCATTTGTCCATAGGTTTATATCCCATTGTGTCAGGGTGTACAACATAACTACCTGTGTCACACCTCAGTGTCTTCCTGCCCAAGTGTCAAAGTAGTGGTGTATGTATTGTGTGTCCTACAGGGCTGCTGTGCTGTGTGTCTATTGCTAGGTTTCTGGACTTACCGACAAGAAGGCCATTCCCATATTGTCCATCCTGGAAGTGCTGATTGATCATGCTGTGGCAGAATATGAAGGAATCATGTACACTCCCACGATACTTGGCCAAGATGTTGGTAAACAATCCCTGGTGGTCACCTATGGCCTGCACATTGAAGGAGTGGGAGTGCTTTCTGTTCCGGAATAGATGCTCTGTTGCTGCAGGTGGTACGATCCGGACGTGGGTGCAGTCAATTGCGCCAAGCACATGCGGGAAGCCATGGATTTGATAAACCCCCTGTTTGATCTCCTGCTGCTTCTGCTGGGTGTTGGGGAAGCTGATGTGACGGGTGTGAGGGAGATGATGGCATCTAAGACCTTGGGCAGGAAGGTGGAGAATGAGGGCTGTGATACCCCAGTGACCAGGGCACCCGTTGTGTGGAAGGACCCACTTGCCAACATATGCAGGACAGCTAGCAGCTTGGTCACTGGTGGTATATTGTTTGGTGTCTGCAGGCTGGCTGTTATTTGTGGCTGAATTTGGTGCAGCAGCTGCTGTATGGCTTCCAGGTTGAGTCTATACCTCTGGATGATGTCCTGTCCCCTAAGGCCATGGAGGGTTTTCCTGTTCCTGAAGACCCTCTCCTGCCTTCTGCATTGCCTTTGGGGGCCACGTTGGGGTGGTGGTGGCTGCTGTTGTTGGTCCTATGCTCTGCGTCGTCTAGCAAGCTGCATCTATAGCACCTCCATGTTGTCCTGTTGAGCTCTGATGTTGCTTGTTTGTGTTTTCCTTAAGTAGTTCTGTGTTTGCCTCATTTTAATGCCTGCCCTGACCCAGGTGTTAAAAGTTTATGCAAATCGGGCTTTACGTAATATTTCAGGTCCACCTCCCATCTGTGCGTAATTTTTGCCCTGTTGGATCAATATGGTGCTAAGGTGTTTAGGTCATTTTTTGGACGGGACCACCTACCTTGCATCTCATTGACACAAGGCCATTTCATGCATCCTTAAAATGACGCAGACTCCATATTTTTTACGCTAGACGGGTCTGGCGTCAAAACATTACTATGGAGATAAGTTTGCGCTGGATTTGCGTAAAAACAAAATGACACAAGTCTGGCACGAACAGAGGATAAATATGGGCTCCAGTGTCCAGAAATGAAGCACAGCCAAGAGAAAGAGCTCTTCCCTGTGCAGGACCTTTTAAGCGGGGTGGAAGTGTCCAGCAGACCTGCACCTCTGGCCAAACCAGATGTGCCACATCACTTGCTTCCTCCTGTCCCCTCCTTTGTGCACATTCTTCAGGGATAGCTCAAAAATGGTGTTGTCCAGGAGCTTGGGCCACATGTGCTCTGAAACTCAACCCCTCCTTCCTAACATTCCTTGATTGATGCAAGGCTCGGCTCAGGCAGCTGGATAGAGCAGTAATTGACCCTAATCCTGAGCTGAGCCAGAGAAAGATGACGTTCCTCGATGACCCATAAGTGGTACTGCTAAGCTTTTGTAACTTACTGTATCATTCTTTTCATACACATTGCAGTGTACATTGGTGCAACTCTGGTCTCTGTGGGCCCTAAGGGACCTGAGTTATGCCTTAGGCCACTCTTTCTTATTGACATTGAATGGAGAATCCCTGCAGTGAAAAGACAGTAAGCACACTGACTATCTCTCCTCTGTGTATACCCATCTCATGAGGCCTACTCCAGGTCACCACCCATTCTGCATAGTTCCTTCTGCGCCAGACTCCCTAAGCGCAGTTCTTGGGCTGTGCATGCCAGGAAACCTCCCAGCGCAGCCTTTACATGGGTGCACACGTGTGCACTCATGATCACATGTAAGCAGCCCGGACCCTCCTATTCTTGCTGCGCCACAGGAGCCTTTCCTTAGCAAGGCAGCACTGGTGGTCACCCGCGCAGTCCATATTACCATGAGTTTACTGTGGGGAAGTCCTTGACTAGGTGGCTCCCTCACAGTAAAAGGTCAAACACCAGGTGGTCAAAAAGTGAAAAAATCAGGGCAGACTGGATAGTCAGAACCATTCTCTCACAACTTTATGTCAAGATTATCTCGAAAAGTGTATGCACGTGGGCAATGGGTGCTTTCTGTTAGTGCTAGTGGCACTGAAAATTGTGTGGTATCCATAAACAATATGTTTCAGTGAGTGGAAACAGCAAACAAACCTGGAAGTGTTTGTTTAACTTCTACAGCTTCCTGGTCACTAGGAACAGTTCCATGAGTTGAACTGGATAAGTCAAATCACAATATAGTATCGTGGTGACATTTCCTATTTTTCAAAGTAAACTACAGCAATAATCAGTATCATTGCAAGGTAATTTCTTAATCAGCATGGCTGAACGCATATCACTAATTCTGGGATGTTTGAACAGATGGGTGAGTAAGGCCTTTCCAAGTTCTCATATATTAAACTTTACTATCAAACTTACTTATGACCGCCAGATGATTGTGGGGTCTGCTGTACCAGTTGTCTAGGTTACAGTTACTAGGAGAAAAAGGATTCTACAATGGTACTTGGGGAAAGGTCATTCTGACTGAGGTAATTCGTTACTGCAGACATTACCGCTTGCTCTCAATAAAACCTAAAATCAATATCTTATTGTATCCGGATTCTTCACTACAATATGGCAACGAGGATGGCACTTACCTGACCTAGCTAGCTGAAGTTACTGTGGTATTCTGATGATGTAATGTGAATGCATTAAAAGGTGTTCTGTGTTCTTTACATGCATTCTGTGATCTCGTGTTGAGTGCATCTTCTGAGCGCTCTCCATGTTTCACGTTCCAGTAGGCAGTTGCCTTGGAGCGGTGATCAGGGAGGAATGTGCTCCTTACTTTGGAAGCTTATTCTCAAATAGAGTATTTCCACGCACTTCGACTTATCGCCTCTTCCACTGTATACGTCAATCTTGAACAAATGGCGATGATTGGGAAATTCAAGGAATTATACAGAGACTACTACATTTCCAGTGCCCACTGATGTCATAGCAGGCCTCATTATTCAACTTAACAGTGGCTAAGGGATCTTCAAGTACGACGTATGTACCATTATGGAAGCGTGACATGCGTTTTGTTTACTGTCATATTTAAACAAGGCGTGCGTTTTGTTTATTGTTATATTTGGGCAGCCTTGCTTTCTAAAGTCATACATGTCTGATGTGCAGCTATCGGGGGCACTAACGAGCCTTTTGGGGAATTGCACTTATCGTCTTCAGGAGAGTTTCAAGGAATGTATTTTGAGCCGTGTTGAGCGTTTGGAACGTGTGCTAGCAGACATTGTATTAGCCATGCAAAATTTCAAGGAGCATTTTTTGATCCACCCTGAGCATTCAGATCACGCCAGCTGACATGCATTTGTTAGTTGACAACGCATGTTCATGCTCTGTTATTGCAGAACCCCTTAATTTGGTTACATATTGTGATTGGCAACCTAGCAACAAGCTGCCTCAGGCATATGAGCGCAACCTTGCGCCTTGTTTAGGCGTACCTTCTACTTTGTTTAAGTATATTAAGCATCAGTGACAGTCACACCGTATCAGCCTGTCTACCTGCACTCCATGTTTATCTGCCACCGGTCATTCATTAATTAGATTCCGGTGACAGGCACACCTCTATTGCATCGCACACGGCAATGCAATTACGTGTGTACCAGTGACAGGTATACCTCTAATACATCGCACAAGGAAGTACAAATATGTGTGTAGGTTGAATATTAATTAAGTGTCTTTCTTTTCTATATTTTCACATAAATGTTCCTCAAAGTTGACTGCTGATTTACTTCTATTTTTTTCATTCAGCAAAGCCATATTTTAGTAAGTCAGTTTTATATCCTAAACATTATGTCAAGTGGAGGGAATATTCAGCAGCCTCCTCATTTTTTAGTAGAACCTGGTAAGCTTAAACTAGAGTGGGGGCACTGGATACTTGTTTTAAAAACTATTTGGTGGCCATTGATGGTGTTAACTATAGCCCTCCAAGGAAAAATACTATTCCATACAACTGTCTTGGCACAGAAGATCAGAAGGTGTTTGATAACTTACTGGAATTTCTAGCTCCTGTGGAAGAGTCAGGTGATGCAGCCAGATGGAATGTGTTTGTTGAAGCTGAGAAAAGATTAGCTTTGCATTTTTCTGGTGAACCAAATATTGTATTAAAAAGATTACGTTTCTGCTCATTTTAGCAAGCAATGTCGGAAATTATTGATCAATATGTAGCTGCTTTAAGTATTTTAGATAGCAGATGTAAATTTGAGAACACTATAGACCAATATCTAAGAGACCAAATTGTACTGAATGACTGTTAAAAAAAGTGCAGGAACATCTATTATGTTCTATGAAGCCCACTGTTGGTGAAACTGTAAAGATAGCTAAGGGTGTATCCAATCAGTTTGAAAATGTGCATCTAAATGTTTTTTTAAAAGTACAGGATACACACAAATCAAAAATTTACAATCTATTGCATGTTATAGGTGTTGGTCCTATAGTCACATGGCCAATAATCCTAATTGTCTGGTTCCTGGGAAAAATGTACTAAATGCAGGAAAGTGGGACATTTAATAAAAGTATGCAGGAAGGGGGCAAGTGTAAAAGTAAATCATGTTCCTAATGTGGAACAAAATGGCACCCAGTTGAATGAACTAATGAGTACTGTTAAAATGCTAACTGTGGGTGCAAATCAACAGGAATTACAGGATCAGGGCATAATGGTAAGCCATGATGTTACTTCAATAGCTCAATGCAATGGTTCATTTGGTTCCGTGAAGATAGGAAATGCTGAGATGATAATTATGGTGGGTTCTGGATCACAAGTTACCATGATATCTGAAAAGTCCTTTAGATCATTTTGGTGCAATACTGTACTCAAGAAACCTGATATAGAGGTATTGCCTATGGGGAGTCCGAAATTGAAACCATTGGATACTGTTTGGGACATACTGCAATTTTCAGGCCGGGACAATTTAATAAAAATATATGTAGCAGTAAATGACAGAGACATTATGGGTTGGCTTTACCAAGCAAGATTGGGTATTGTTAAAATATCTGGTACGAAGATTCCAGTTATGTCAATTGAATCGAATGCAAACTGTATTGATCACATTATTTCTAAGTACCCCAATGTGTTTTCAGATGAAATTGGCACTGTGTTGAGATTTGAACATGAGATAATTAAAATAATTATGCAGTATCCCTTAAATAAAGTAAGAGACATTCCCTTGTTGGTAAGGGATGAATTGAGAAAACATCTAGACCAGCTATGCAAAGAAAAGATCATTGAACCCGTTAATGCATTTGAGTGGATTAGTGCCATTATATTAGCTAAAACAAGAGCGGACAGATTTGCTTATGTGCGTACTTATGTCCACTCAATACAAATATTGTTGTAGATTGCCATCCCTTACCAAAAATAAATGAATTATTATCCACTTTAAAAGAGGCCAAGGTTTTTAGCAATATTGATCTGAAAGCTTCAGATTACCAGGTACCCCTTAAAACAGGGGCACAAGCCCTTTACACGTTCATCACTCCTTTTGGGTCTACAAATATTTACGTTTGCTATTTGACTTAATGTCAGCGGCAAGTGTGTTCCAAAAGCTAATGTATTCTCTGTTCATGGATGAACCTCAAGTGTTTGCATTCCAAGATGACATTGTTAATTTTGCAAAAACAATTGACAAACATAATTGTGTGCTAGATAGAGTATTACACATATTAAGCAAACATGGAATGACGGTAGCAAGGGATAAATGCAAGTTTCTGACAAACAAAGTTGAGTATCTAGGTCACTACATAACTGCAAAAGGAGTTAAACCCAAAGAGGATCTGATGAAGACATTAAGGGATATAGCTCCTCCTAGTTCTAACGAGGAGTTAAAATCCTTTTTAGGGTTAAGTGACTATCACTCCAAGATTGTGTGCGATTATGCCACTCTTATAGAGCAGCTTAAAAAATGCTCAGAAAAAAGGAGAAGCTTGTGTGGGGAGATGGACAAAAGGTGTTCTTAGAAATTAAAGACATCTTAACTAAGGTTCCTGCATTAAAATCATACATTCGTGGTCAGCAATGCATCATAATGGTTGATGCAAATGATGTTGGCCTTGGTGCTGTATTATGCCAGTTCATTCAGAACTCTGAAGTTACCATTGCATTTGAATCCAGGGTTTTATCAGAAGTAGAACAAAAGTATAGCACTATAAAGAGAGGAGCACTTGCTTGTGTGTGGGCTGTTGAGAAGGTTAAGACTAATGTATGGGGTACACAATTCATTTTGTGCACTGATCAAAAATCCTTGATTTAGCTGTTGGGAAACAAGGGCATGTTTTCGGCAGCAGCACCGTCTAGACTTATAAGGATTATGTCCAAGCTGCATGAGTACTATTTTTAAGTCAGGTTTATTTCTGGAAGTAATAATGCCAGAGATGATGGCTTATCTACACTGCTTGTGAGGGTAGGGAGAGGGGACCTAATGAAGAATTCTTGGGTAAGGAATGTGTTGTAGCCAGCATATATGCAGCTAAAAGTTGCATTGTTATAGTTTCATGGGAAGAAAAGAACAAAGCATACAATGGGGATGTGTTATATAGTATGTGGAATGTTAACAGTGTCCATAGGTAGAATGCTGTGAGGTAGGATAGAATGCGGAGGTGAAGAGAGAATGTGGTGAGGGATGGAATGCAGGGCGACAGTTTGTGCTGGCATTGAAAAGATACAGAGGTGTTGGCTTTATGGAAGAAGACTTATAATAAAGATATTTCTATAAAATTATGACGTGTCTACAGCGTTATAACAAGAATTTTGGCGACGAAGGCAGAAACTATGAACTGTTCAGGACAAATTGCTGACCAGGGATCTTCAGAAGTATACTGCGGAGTGAGTACGTGAAGTGCCAACACCTCACTGTTTTTATTATTAAAATGCCTGGAACTGTGATTGACTGTAGATCCATTTTGATTTACGCAAGGCTCACTTTGGAGTGATAAAGCCTTTCCCTGCAGTTGGTAAGCGGATTTTATTTTGAGCGTTAACGATGCCTGGGCAGAATTGTTTGGATTTGAATATTGCCGTGCGAGGTCAGGCTGAACAGCACACACGAGCCAAGTCTCTTTACGTGCTCTTGCACTATCACGCGCATCAAATTTTCAAATGGACATTGCCAGAGCTTGCACTATCGGGCGCATCGTATTTTAAAATGGACATTTACAAAGCTTACTGTCACACCTTCGCAACCTTTGCATGATCGCGTGTTACTCTTCACGATCGCGCACGTCAAAATGTTGCATGTTCATTGCTCCACAGGTTGTGATTGTGTGTAGCTCATCTAGCCTCCGATTAGCAACTTCTCCGGCATGTATGAGAAGTTTGGGTCAATTTCCTGCTGAGACACTAGTGTGGTAACTTACGTTGGTTTTGGTTCCACTTGGCAGCCATCTTGGGAGCATCACGCTTTGGAAGTTTAAGGAAATAGCACAAACGTTTTATATTGTATTCAAATGTGTGTTGCCCAAACGTTTACCCTCACTCCCCCACAACCATTTTTGAGCTCTACAGGAGATCCACAAGTAAAATGGCAAGAATGGAAGGACTGCTATCTAAATTACTTGGAGACTATAGAAGATGAAGAACTAACTCCAGTTAGGAAAAATAAAATTTTGCTACACTGTCTTGAGCCTCAGGGTATTAAAGTGTATAACTCGGTGGAGAAGAAGGTTCGACAAGATGGTGACTCTAATGTTTTTTTACGTGCTTTGGAAGACTCAGACAGATATTACTCTACGTCAGTCTGTATTGCTATTGATAGATTTAATTTCTTCAGTAGGAAACAAGGAAAAACAGAATCTATAAAGAATATGTCTCTGAACTTCAAAAACTAGCAATAACTTGTAGGTTTGGTGCTTTACATAATGAACTGATACAACATCAGATTATTATGCATGTAAACAATAACCATATTCAAGAAAGATTGTGGGTTCATGGTGAGTCGCAATTAGAAGAAGTCTTTGCTTTAGTCAAGAAAGCTGAAATATCAAATAAGTGTGGCAGGGCTGTTTTAGTTGACAAAAAGGAAACACAGAATGATGTTGTTAGTAAAGTAAGGTATAAAAAAAATAGAGACAGGGATAAACATGAAAGGCAACAAATTGAAAAAAGAAAACAGACAAAAGATGTTATCGCTGTGGGAGTAAGGAACATCTAGCATTTCACAAAAAGTGCCCTGCTCGTGACCAACTATGTGCAAATTGCGGAATTAAGGGTCACTTTGCCAAAGTTTGTAGAAGAGGTAGAAAAGTGTCAATGATTCACAACAAATCTGATTTGGAGTCAAGATCTGAATCTAATTTTAGCTCAAAGGAACAGGAATGTGTTTTAGGTATCAATAGCATCATCATTAATTCTTTTGACTATGGAAAAATTGAGGAATTAAATCTAGAGGAAGATTCTTATGTCAAACACTTAAGTGTACAATCCAGGACCAAACCTGTTTGCGAGATTTGTTTGGGAGGAGTGGAACTATTAATCATAGCTGATTCTGGTTCTCCATTCACAATAATCAATAAGAAATTGTGGGAAGGAAAATGTATAAACGTTCTTGTTTCTGCCTTGTTCCCTCCAGATGTTTCTCTAGAGAGTTTCAGAGGAGAATCTATACCTATGATTGGTTTCAGGAAAGTTGTTTTTTAATTCAAAGGCAGAAGAACATTGGGCAAATTGCACATAGCTGAAGAAGGACTGGCAGTTCTGAGATGGTTGAATCAGAGGGCTTTGAATATTGTATTAGATCCCAATAGTCTAGAACAAGTAAAGGTGGTGTGTGACACTGAAGGTTACGATGCTAAATTAAAAAACACATTTCCAGAAGTGTTTTCTGGAGAAATTGGCACCCTTAAGGATTTCACACATAAAATCATATTAAAGGAAAATGCTGTGCCGAAGGTACATAAATCTCGAAACATGCCTTGGGTGATAAGAGAGGAGGTAGGAAGGGAACTAGAATCACTCTTAAAGAAGGGTATAATTGAAGAGATTGATGAATCCGAATGGATTTCTCCATTGGTGGCAGTACGTAAGGCAAAGGGAAAAATGTATTTGTGCATTGACTTGAGAGAATTGAATAACAACATTGTAGTGGAGAAATTTCCTTTGCCAAAGATAAATGAAATGCATGCTTTGACAAAGGACATGGAATGGCTTAATTCCATAGATTTATCCTCTGCATATCACCAAATTAAGCTACATAAAGATAGTAAAAACATAACTGCATTCATGACTCCTCAAGGGTGTTATCACTATGTCCGTATGCCATTCGGTCTGGCCTCCGCTGCAGCAGTTTTCCAGAAACTAATGTACAAGCTTTTCAAGGGCACAAAGGGAGTGATTTTCTTTCAGGATGTCATTTTGATTATGGGAAAGAATAAGGAGCAACATGATACCAGAGTAGATAAGGTGTTAGGTATTTTGAGAGATAAGGGCTTGACAGCTGAGTTTTCTAAATGTAAATTTGTGGTGTGCAACAGTTGAATTATTTAGGGCATGAAATTACGCCAGGAGGCATTCAACTGAAGCAAGAATTGTTGTCCGCTATTAAAGATGCACCAGCACCTAGTAATAAAGATGAGTTGAGATCATTCCTTGGTCTAGCGGAATTTTATGTTAGATTTGACTTTTCAGAAAAAACATTTAATATGAGAGAGCAATTAAAGGAAATATATAAATTTGCCTGGTCAGGCACTTTGCAAAAGGATTTTGAAGGAATTAAACAGGAAATTTGTTTAGGAAAAGCAATATCAGGCTTTGATCCTAAACTTATCTCTATTCTTACTACAGATACGAGCATTAAGGGTTGGTGCAGTACTGAGTCAAAAAGATGTCAAGGGTGAAGAAGTCACCATAGCATTTGCCTCTAGAGCATTGTCTCTCACTGAAGAAAAATATTCAGTCATAGAAAAGGAAGCTCTAGCAGTAGTATGGGGACTAGAAGACTTTAGGAACTTGCTGTGGGGTTTTGATGTTGAAGTAAGTTGTGATCATAAACTCTTAATAAAGGTACTATCTACTGAGGGTCTTCTGAAAGCCACTGCTAGGATAGCTAAGCTGTCTATAAGGCTTTTGGATTTCAAATATAAGTTGGCGTATTTACCACGTGTTAAGAACAAAATTGTGGACTGTTTGAGTAGATTGCCATTACCTCTTGAGGAAACTGTGTAAGATGTTGAAGAGTTCAGTGTAGCATGGACAGGCACTACTGAATGGAGTGCTATTAGTAGCAAGGTTTGGGATGAGGCAAATTCTAATGATCAAATGTAATCTACATTAAAGAAGTATATTCAGAGTGGTTGGACAGACAAAAAAAATGAATGCAGAATTAAGAAACTTATTTGAATTACGTACTGAATTAACAGTGATTCAAAACAATGTTGTGAGGGGTGATAGGATTTTGTCACCAAAAAAGTTGAGGGATACTATTATCAAAATAAATCATGTAGGGCATTTAGGCATTGTGGAAACTAAATTGAAAATTAAGGAAAATTACTGGTGGCCAGGTATGGATATAGAAATTGAGAGAATTGTTAGGAATTGTGACTTATGTTTGAATGCTGAAAAATCACTGATTCCTTTGAGCCAATGTTATATCCTGTTCCATCTCCTAAGATTGTGTGGGAAGTTATTGGTGTTGACATAATAGAGGTGATTGATTATTTTTCAAAATGGCCAGAAGTTAATTTTGTTAATAAGGCCAATTCAGGAAACATATTGATGTTATTGGATGAACTTTTCCAGAGGGAGGGACTGCCTAAAAACATTTATTACACACAATGGTGTTGAATTCAAAAGCTGGGAAATTTAAGAATTTCTAAATAGGAATGGCATTAAGCACAAATTAGTGTCTATCATCCAAGTGGAAATTGTGAAGTGGAGAGATTTAATCGAATCATTAAAGACTTGTTACAGTTAGCTAAATATAAAAATGTTGTTTGGAAAACAAGTATTAAAAAAAAAATTGGATGTATAGAACTACCCTGACTGTGACGGGCTACAGCCCATTTACCATTACGAGAGGAAGAATTCCATTTATGAAGGACAATCAAGGTTGGCTAAGCAATTCTAGGCTGAAGAAGTGGTCTCCCTCTGAGGTAAAAAAGAAAATACAAAAAGCTCAAGAGAACTATAAAAGTTATGTGGACTTTAAGAAGGGAGCTAAGGAAATAAGTTTAAGGAAGGGTGAATTAATTTGGGTTAAATTACCAGGTAAAGTTAAGGAGAAAGCAGATATTCTGAACCAAGAACAATTGTTGAGGTTTACAAAAATTCTGCCAAATTGAGTGATGGTCGGGTTTGGCACATGAGTTGTTTTGCAAAGTATGAAGGGGAACCAACAATTTTGGGTAAAGATGCTACAAAAGATTCTACAAAAAATTATTTTTGGTTGGATGCTATACAAGGTATTGATGATTACATCCCTACTAGGAAAGAAATTAGTAATGAAATATGGAGAGGAATGTTCCTCATGTGAGGATGCTAGTGCTATCAATGATAGTTTTGGACAAATTGTTTGGAATGCAACCTTTAAAAGTAAACATGGTAGAATCATCAAAAAAAGGGTATATTTCCGAGATGTCTGTTGTAGCTTTACCATGGGCGCACGAAACAATTAGGGCAATGCTAATTCTATTGCAAGTACATGGAGTGTGCGCTATTGTTGACGCTGTGCATCTGACATATCGTTGCCAAGAGAGAGAGGATCTATACTTTGAGGCTCCATTGAGCATACCCTGTGCATGATGCAAGCATATATGTTAGACAGTGGGAGTGGCTCTACGAGGAGGAAACCTCAGCATGTGAGCATACCCTTTGAGCAATGACACATACACCCAGTGCCAGTTCCTAGAGCACATTGAAGGAAACATTAACGTCAGCCTTAGCGTGTCAAGTTACATTTTGCACTGTGACACGCACACCTCTGAACCAGTTTTAACAGTGTATTGTAGCACTGTGTCTGCTTGTTAAGGTGGGAAAATTGGAAGCACAGTGACACACACACACCTGGAAATTGTGTTTACACTGACACTGTCATCATTTTTATTATACAGTGATATGCCCACCTTATTCATAGCATGTCACACTATTGCTTGTCAATTGCTTATTGCACTGAGATAATAACTGCACTATGCAATTAGTACAGATATGTTTTATTAATTCAGTATTTAAAAAAGTTGCTCACTGTTAGACAGTTTAAATAGTGCATTTTTCTTGTTATATTATAGTAAACATTTAAAGAGTACCATGTGTACCTAAACATTTTCCTTTATGCCTCCTCTTTCATTTCTTCCATTTCCTGGAGAACCTCAAATGGAAGAAATATTTTCTTAGTTATATCAAGACTATGAAAGAAGATGGTTTGGAAAAAATTTCAGCTTCTAGAAAAAATAATTTTTATTCCAATGTCTTGTTCTGAATCACTTATGTGTATTTAATCAAATGGAAAAAAATCTAGGCTGGAAGATGAAGATAATGTTTTTTCACATGCATTAGATGATCAAAACAACTATTATCAGCTGGCAGTTTGCGCAATCACTGATAGATATAACTTATTTCAAAGGAAGCGAGGAAAACTGGAACTAATACAGGCGTATGTATCTACACGAAAGAAACTAGTAGTGTCTTGCAAGTTTGGGACCTTGCATGAAGAAATCATTTGTGGCCAGATTATCATGCATAAAAATTATTTGAACTTGCAAGACAGACTTTAGGACAGTGATGATTCTTCTCTCAAAGACATAGTTGTGAAAAAAACGAGCTTCCAAAAAGGTGTGACAAAGCAACAACATCCTCTTCGAGTATTAAAGACAAAGACAATGAGGGTCATTACAACCTCGGCGGTCTTTTTACAAGACCGCCGAGGGACCGCCGTGCTGAAGACTGCCAGTGGTGACGGTTTTCCGCTCAGCGTATAATGACTGTTGGCAGCTCTCCGTCGTTTTTTCCGATGGAGAGCAGCCAACAGCCATAGTGACGGGCGGCGGGGAAGTGGAGATTGCTCCACCGCCACGCCAACAGAACACTGCCCAGCGAATCGCGTCCTGTGATTCAGCGCGGCGGTGTTCTGTTGGCGGTGTGGTGTCGGCGGAGCTGCCCCTATGGCTCCCGTCCCCTCCCGGATGATCGACGGAACAGGTAAGTCGATTGTCCGTTAGGGGAGGGGGTGTTGTGTGTTATGTTGGTGCATGGGGGTGTGCGTGGGTGTATGTAGAGGGGGTGTGGAAGTGCATGAATGCTTGCGGGGGTGTTGCGTGTTTTGGGAATGAGTGAGTGTATGTCTGTAGGTATGTCTGTATGGATGTGTGCGTGTATGTTTGAATGTGGGTGTGCGTGTCTGACTGTGTGTGTGGATGTTGGCATGTATGTCAGTGTGTGTGCGTGTATGTGTGTTGGTGGCGCATGCGTGCGTGTCGGGTGTGTATGTGTAAGGTAATGTCGGGGGTCAGGGTGGGGAGGGGGGTCCTGCCACCTTTGGGAGGTGGCAGGAGTGGTGGGGGGTGTAGGGGAGGGAGTCAGGGTGGGGGTGGAGGGTGGGGGAGACCCCTATCAGTGCCAGGGAAGGAATTCCCTGGCACTGATAGTGCTTACTGCCATGGATTTCATGGCGGTTCTACCGCTGGAAATCCACGGCGGTAAGCTGGGTCAAAATACCGGCGGCGGTATTGTCACGGCCTCCGTGCTGGAGACCCAGGTCTCCAGCCCAGCAGTCGTCTCCACCCACTCCAATGTGTCTGTTTGCAAAGTGAAAGAATGTGACAGTGGAAAAGGCAGTAAAATAGAATCATTTAAAGATGAAAGCCACAGTTGTGGAAGTAAAAATCGTCTGGCAAAAGACAAATCCTGTCCTGCTTTAAAAGTGAAATGCTCTTACTATGGAGCATTTAAAAATGTTGCCACAGAATGAAGACAAAAGAATAGGAGGAAAGTTCACATGGTTAAATTGGTATCTAATAGGTCCAAATCAGAGCAGGAAGAAAATGAAAATTTGAGTGAGTCAAATGGAGTGTTGTGTGTTTGTGATCCTGTCATGTATAAAAACATATGTGTGAGATAAATAAATTGTAGGATTTGAGATGGCTATAACATCAGATTCTGGATCCTCATATATGACAATAAACAGAAACGGCTGGGTAGGGAAGTTCCTTAGGTGTTAAGTGACAGCTTAGAGGAAACATAATTACACCCTGTGACTTTTACAGGAAATAAATTCCCATAGTTGGGTACAGAACCTTGAATTTTGAATTTGTAGGAAATGTGTACCTAGCTGTAGTGGTACCTTCAGTTCTTGGCTGGATGGATAAATAAGCTTTAGAAATAAAAGTAGATCCTAATAGTATAGATCAAGTGTTGGTGCTAGGGCACCTGAAAAAATAATTCACAAATAAACTTAAAGACAATTTTTATTATGTATTTTCTGGAACTGTTGATTAAAGGGTTCATACACAAAATTGTGCTTAAGGATAAGGCATTTCCTGTAAGCGACAAAGTTAGACATATTCCCCCGAGTTTCAAAGATGAGGTAGAAAAGGAACTATTGAATTTAGAAAGTAATCATTGAACAGGTCGAATGTGCATAGTGGCTTGCACCTTTGATTGTTTTCAGGAAAGCCGTTGGCTCTGTATTGACTTACGTGTGTTGAACAAAAATACTGTGGTGGAAAAAATCCCTCTGCCACAGACGGATGAATTACTAGCAAAAACTTAAGGGATTAAGTTGTTCTCTACTATCAAGTTAAAATCGGCTTTCCAACAGATAACTCTATATCCTGACAGTAAAAACTTCACAACATTTATTACTCCCTTTGGTTGCTATAGATTCATCTGCCTGCCATTTGGTTTATCATCAGCCACGGCTGTTTTTCAAAGGCTGATGCATAAACTGTTCAGAGCACGTACTGCCATAGCTTACTTCCAAGCCAATATGTTGATAATGGGAAGAAATAGAATGTAACATGATAATAGGTTGCGGACTATATTAGGTAAGCTGAAGACAAAGGGATTGACAGCTGAATGGAAGAAATGCAAATTTTATAGGCAATCTGTGACTTTTTCAGGACATGAAGTGAGTGGAAGAGGGACTTCACCAAAAAAAGAAATTGTTGAGTCTGTTAGAGAGGGAACCTGCTTCTATTAGCATAGATGATTTTCGATCATTCATGGACCTGGTGGAATTCTACGTTAAATTTGTGAGAGAATTTGCAGGAAAAAAATTAAATCTGAGGCAATTACTTAAAGTGTGTCAAGGATTTGAGTGGAATGGAATTTTGCAAAAGGAATTCCAAGCTATCAAGAATGACATCTGTGCTAGCGTTCCATTACAGAGGCTTTATGTGAGTGCTTGCCCTATATTCACTCCAGACTCGAGTGTTGAAGGACTGGCTGAGATTTTATCACAAGTTTCATGTGAAGAATTGGTATGCAGTATGACATTTGTGTAACAATCTCTGTTTACCTCGGAGGAAAAGTTCTTGTTTATTGAGAAGGAGATGCCATCATATCTGTGGGCTACTGAGAAAATCAGGCAATTCCTGGGGGGAAATTATGTTTTTTCTTAAGAACAGATCACACACCATTAGTCACAGTGTTGACAGCTGAAAGCCCAACAAAAGCTACTCCTCGCTTTGCGTGTATGTCCTTAGAATTATTTGAGTATTCCTATAAGGTTGAGTATTTACCAGGCCATAAGAATAAGGTAGCTGATTATTTGAGTAGATGTGCATTACAATTGTGGGAGATGTCTTCCCATGAGTGGGAACAGTACAGTGTTGTGCGTGTAGATTCTGAGGCTGTTGCTACCTCCAAAGAAGAATGGGTGTCTAATTATCAGGAAAATAAAAAAATAAATACTGTGATGGAGCATGCATTGCAAGGTTGGCCAAACAAAAACAAATTAAGTAATGAAAGCAAAATGTTCAGGGAACCTAAGGAGGAGTTGTCCATTTCAAGTTTAGGATTTTTAATGAGTCGTCCCCGCAGACTTAGACAGACAATTTTGGAAATAATGAGTGAAGGGCATCAAGGGATACTTAAATCCAAAAGGAGAATTAAAACTTCATATTGGTATCCAGGAGTAGATCTAGACATGGTGAAATGTGTAAACAATGTGCAAAAGCTGACAAATCTAAAGTGGTATTTAGATCCCTATTGGGTATAATTACCTGTGGCTCTGTGGGAACCATTAGCCATAGACATTTTATGTCCAGTGCTGGAACGCATTGTTGTACAAAAATATTGTTGTGTCCTCAGACATATATTAGAAATGGCCTGAAATAGAATGTGTCAAAAATTAGTATAGCCTTCTTTCTCAAGAGAATCTTCATGAGGGAAGGAATTCCTAAATCCATTTAAAGTTATTATGGTCCCCAATTCATTGTAGAAAAACTGAAAACTTTATTTCTAGGAATGGTGTCCAAATGAATAGAACTGCAGGGTATCATCCTGCTGGGAATGGAGCAGTAGAAAGATTTAACAGAATGATAATAGGAAGTGTGCAATCTGCCATCAATGTAGGGAGAGATTGGGAGAGAGAACTGATTGAATTGATTTGGGCATATAGCATTACATCTACAGTTATAAGGTACCATATACTCCTAATTTTAAAAGGAACTGAACCGTTTACTAAAGACAGCAATACATGGTTGTCTTCAGAGCATCTAGGGAACTGGTCTCCTGAGGTGGTTGGAGCTACTTCAAAGAAAACACGGCAAATTTACAAGGACTATTATGATAGAAAGCATGGTGCAAAAGAGGTTGTTCTTGAGAAGGTGGACTGGGTACATGTAAAGTGTGACAAAAAAGCTAGCAAAGGAGATAGGACTTTTTTAAGTGTATGAATGCTTGGCTATGCTGAGTGATGGAAAACCACTTTATCAAATTGTCTAGATGCAACATGATCATTGCTTGGGAAAAATAAAAGACTGCATGCCAATAAGAAAAACAAAACCATGGTAGTGGGAGGAAGAAGTTCCTCAATCTAATCAGTATTCACAAACTCTGATTATAAAAAACCATAATGCTGGACATACAAGTTGTGAAAGGAGTAGGGTCACAGCAAAGAGTATATGTAAACTACTGTGGGAAAAAGAGAACATATTCATCTGACAAAAATGTAACCTATTACCACCCAATCGGGAACAGCAACTACTCATCCTGTAAAATGTAAAGATTTTGTTGTGTGATGAGAGGAATGTGGGTCTCTTTTTAGGAGCATTGTAGTAACCTTAATTTTCTTTTTCTTTAAATATTACTGTTCTGTCATAGAAATGTTACTACTGTATTTAATTTAAATTTGAATTGTGTTGTTTAATATTTTATCTTATTATTGCCATTAATCGCTGTGATTAGTTATAACTGTGAACGCTGAATTTATTACTAATTAATTTGATGTATTATGAGTTATGAATTTGCATTGAGTGGCCTCTAAAAAATACATAATGCTTTTTAATGAATACATATTAATGAATATTTGAGGTATATGTGTAGAGAAATTTGTAGTAGTATGTTATATTAATGATTTGGTGTTATGTATTTGCTTATTAATTGTAGGCCTAAGTTAGCGAGGTTTGGGCCTAGTTTGCACAACCTCATATTAAACTGCAAATGTCTGAATAAAATTGTGAGAATGTATGTCCAGAAAAATAGAGATGTATTGTTCACACTGTGTTGACCAAACGTTAGCAGAATTCTTTGACTTTCTCATGAGAACTGTTTGCTAGAATGTCCTGTAATAGTATTTGTTACTTTGTGAAGTTTGATGCTTGAGACTGCAATGTTCCCAGGAACCAACAATGGATGCACTGAATGGAGTACGGATGGATACAAGAAAGTTACCTGACGAGTCTGATGATGGGAACTGGTGAAGAGGAGCCAATCATTGACTTGTGAAAGACAGTTTAGTTATATCTTAGATTTTGGGTTTAATTCTTATTGGATTGACTGTTAACGTACAATTTTCAAATGTTAATTTGTACCGTGATTCTGGAATGCTTAACAGTCAATGCGTTATCTAAACAGAGATTCTTTGGAAGATTTGGTCAACCATTGTTGTGTGTGTATGTATACCATTTGGTTTTGAGATTTATTTATGTGATATTAGCAGTGTTAATTTTGGGAAATAAACATTCTAACTTTTACTAAAAGGTGTAGTTATTCATGACCAAATGGGTCACAGTGCATGCCTATTAATGAGGCCAGAGATATATTTTGTCGATGTTTATTGATTATGATGTTGTATTTCCTTTGAATAGGGACTTATGGTGGAATCACTCTAAACTTAGTCAAAAGGTCTATCGAAGCCTCTAACGCATCCCTTTATAAATGAACAGTAAAAGACCAAATAAGGACATAAGGACTGACGCGTTAACAAAACTTCTGTTTACAATATTTTGTAATTATATTAAGGGGGAAGATGTGTGGTGTCTGCTATACTAGTTGTATGGGTTACATCTACTAGGGAGGAAAGCATTCTAAAATGGTACTTATGGAATGGTTGTCCTGACTGAGGTAGTTCAATACTGAAGATGTTACTGCATGTTCTCAATAAAACCTAGAATCAATATCTTATTGTATAATGAGTCTTCACTGAAATGATCTGTTTACATCATTTACGTTGGATACCTTTTTGTTTGGAATTACATTTATATGACAGAAAGAAAATAAGAGAAATAAATAATATATTTCATATTTTAACTAATGTGTCATCATGACCTTGTGTTTTTGTTTATTTTTTGTAGAGTATGCACTACAGAGCTCTTTCGATTCAATGTCGGAATAATGTTGGCATGAGGGGGTTACATTAGCATTTTTCACAACATAGCAACTGTACGTTTTGTAGGCTACAGGCCACTAGGTCACAGTTTATGACATACACAATATGTTGCTATGTAATTGTAAGGCCATACAGTAATTGTTCAGATGATGGCATATCGGTTCAAGGGTCTTAACCCTTGACACTATGGGGCCTATTCACAAAGGTAAATTCACATATGAGTAAATATGCATGTGTACATTTACTGTTACTTTGTAGTAACTTTGTAGTAACTTTACTACTTTTAGCTGTTCACCATTTGTGAGCATAAACTTGTTACAAATTGTAGACTTACGAATCTCCACACCCTCAGTTTAGTGGGTGGAGTCTGAATAAACATAAATAGTCCAGCAACAGCACTACTAATGACTTGAAGGGCATTTTATAAACCGCTCACTTGACAGAGACCTCTGCAACCACTATGGAAACGTCCCTAAGTTAAAGTATAGGAAGTGTTCTCAAGTTTATTAAACTTAAAAAAGTACAAATATTTGTGTTAAATATTAATGCTAATTCATTTTATATATTTATTTTAAATCAAGAACATAATTTAAAAAAAATGGATGCGCTATTAATTTAGAAATAAATATGCAAATAATTGTTATACATTCAATTGAAATTCTTTTTTAAAGATTTATTTAAAAAAAACCTTCAGAAATATATATATTTCTATATTATTTATTACAAATATAAAAAGATAACTAAAGAATAAAATTATCTTTTTCAATAATGTTGGATTTAGTCTTAAATAAGAAGGTTATTAAAATGTTTTATAATAAAATACTAATTTTTGCATGTATATATTTGTTAACATTACATTACATTTCTATATATTTGGAAAAGGTCAAAATTAATTAATTTATTTCATCATTATGTCCTATTGGGTTTTGTTTTAAGCCCCTGCTTCCATTATTTTCTATTGGAAGGTATTGCTGTTGTTGGCAATGTACAGTGCTGGACTTAATCCAGGTCTTACTCCTCCCAAACCCCTCCAGTTTAGTATTAGGATTCCCAATTTTCCAGCTGCACCCCTGTTCCTCCAACATTTACAACTAAATAGCAGGTGTACATATGTGGAGATCTCTGCAGTCAAGTGGGAGATTGCCACAAAGAAAAGCTAGTCAAGGTGGAGATGCATAACTCCAGTTAGTGAATTGCATTTTTGTAATACATGAGTAGTATTATCATAGGACTACGAAGCGTACTACAAAATGCAGTTTGTGAACAGGCTCCTATTTGTTATTTGTGTGTCCTCAGAGTTCTTGGAGGTGTCAGTGGATAAGGAAAAGAAGGGTATAGAGTAGTTCAGTAATGTTGCTAAATATAAAATTTGCTGAAAATATCCCTAGTTTTAATTAATGTTTATAATATTTGCCGATTGATTGTGGTTTTTTACAATTTATTGGTGAGACTTTGGGCATTCTATTTTTAACATTTTTATATTTTGGGGGCATTTTTCTACTTTAGGAGCTGCCGGCACCCGTGTTGAGTGGTTTCGGCAGCTTCCATGTCTTTTATTTCTTTTCTGCTCCCAAGGCCATCTCCGGCCACCATTTTTGTGAGCGGTTCAGCAGCTAGCTCTCTCGGCTCAGGCTTTCCCCAGATGGGGTATTTAAAGCCTTCTGTTTGCCAGCCGTCCTAGGTACGTGACTCCTCCTGAGTCAACTTATTTAATTTGTTTTAATTAATTTTTATAATATTTGCCAATTGATTGTGGTTTTTTACTATTTATTGGTGATTCTTTGGGCATTCTATTTTTAACATTTTTATATTTTGGGGGCATTTTTCTACTTTAGGAGCTGCCAGCGCCCGTGTTCAGTGGTTCCGGCAGCTTCCATTTCTTCTATTTCTTTTCTGCTCGCAAGGCCATCTCCGGCTGCCATTTTTGTTAGCGGTTCAGCCGCTAGATCTCTCGGCTCAGGCTTTCCCCAGATGGGGTATTTAAAGCCTTCTGTTCACCGGCGGCGCAACGGACGCGTGCCGCGGGTGCGAAGCTGGCGCACCAGAGGCACGCCAGAGGCAAGCCCGTCTGCACCCGTCCACACCCAGAAGAGTCCAGAGATGCTGTTCCTTCCGACACTAACAGGTTGGTCTATTCTCCCTCACAATTACCTGCACTCAGAACCCCTATGGTCAGCGCTGTCCCTACGGACACTTTGGGGGTTATTCCAACTTTGGAGGAGTGTTAATCCGTCCCAAAAGTGACGGTAAAGTGACGGATATACCACCAGCCGTATTACGAGTTCCATAGGATATAATGGACTCGTAATACGGATGGTGGTAAATCCGTCACTTTTCCGTCACTTTTGGGACGGATTAACACCTCCTCCAAAGTTGGAATAACCCCCTTTATCTTTTTGCAACCCCTCACCATGCCCCAGTTGTTCTTGGAGACCCACTACCTCCCCTTCTTCTAAAAATTCTTCTCATCAATTGGGCAGAATGTTTTTGCTTAATTGTCGCTCTTTGCCGGCACACTGCCTACATATTTACACCCTTTTAGAAGATCTCCAACCTGATACTTTATTTCTTACTGAAACATGGTTGACGGAAAATCCATCTGTCGATATTTGTAGAACTCTACCATCTACTTATTCAATAGTTCATGTGGATAGACCTGACACACGAGGGGGTGGCATTGCTATTATACACAAGACAACAATTAAATGTGTTGCTTCGTCACTTGTTATTCCGGGTTGCGAGAGCATGACTTTTACACTATATCTGTCGCACACCTTCACCTTTTCTGGCATCCTTCTTTACCGGCCAGTGGGCTCTTCTGTTAGCTTCTTAGAAGCCTTACCTGATGCTGTAAAACTCCCAATTTAACCATTCTCGGAGACTTCAATATTCATTTCGAGAATGTAGACTGTTCTTCTGCCAAATCCTTACTAGCTTCTCTGACTGCTTTAGACCTGACCCAATATTCGATTGGACCCACCCACCTTAAAGGCCACACTATTGACCTTATATTTAGTAACGCTCCTGATCTCGCGATTTTTACTCCTCTGCCCCTACTTTGGACAGATCATTAATTTCTGTCGTTCTCTCCCTCCTATAAGCACTCTTTAGGTGCACAACCCAGGACTAAAATATCGGGCGCATCTGGTCAAAATTGGTGCCCAATAAATGGCATAATGCACTTTGTGCCTCTTCTCTGACCCATAATCACTCGGCTTTGACTACCGCAGAGTCGTTTGATAAATGGATCTCTACCTCCCTGGACTCTGTTTTGCCCATTAAAACAAGATTAAAGAAACCCATTCACAAGACTAATCCTTGGTTCTCCCCTTTTCTGTTAGAACTTAAAAAGAATTGTAAAAAACTGGAAAGAATTTGGAGGAAGAACTACAGCCTTCCTTCCAAGGAGGCTTATAGGCAATCCATCAGACGCTACCATCAGAATATTAAAGCAGCCCAGTCTACTTACTATAGCACCTAAATAGAAGAATCCTCTAACTCCCAAAAATAAATCTTTCAGATTTTTAAAGAACTTACCATGGCGCCTCAAACTGACTCTCCTATAGAGGCATCTATTAAACATAGTAATCTGTTAGCTGGTCATTTCCAGGACAAAATCATCAAAATATATTCTGCATTTCCTCCTTCTTCACCTCAAGAACCCCTGGACTGTCAGTCCATTGATCCCTCTTTCTCGGGAATGGCATTAACTGTTTTCCAACCTCTTACAGACACTTTGGTAACCATCTTTCTTCTTAACATTAAATCTGGTTCTCCTCTTGACCCCGCTCCTCCTGCCATTTTGTCGCTGGCTTTAAACATTATTGTTCGGCCACTAACAAAAATTCTAAATCATTCTTTATCTCTGGGCTCTTTGCCTCAATCTTTAAAGCATGCCGTTATCAAACCCCTTTTGAAAAAACCCAAACTTTATCCTGTTTCTCTGGACAATTACAGACCCATTGCTCGTCTCCCTATCTTAGCAAAGGTCCTAGAAAAACATGTTAATCATCAATTGACCAGCTATCTAGAGAACCAGGTGCTCCTGGATCCCTCTCCAATAGGTTTCAGAGCCCAACATAGTACTGAGTCCGCTCTGTTAGCAGTCACTGAATCTGCCCGGCAACTTCTAGATCAAGGTGGTCATGCTGCCATTATCCTACTTGATCTCAGTGCAGCATTTGATACTGTGGACCATAACCTCCTCTGCCACAGACTCTCTAAGATGGGGATAGGAGGTACTGCTCTTTCCTGGCTCTCTTCTTTCCTTACGGGAAGATCGTTTCAAGTTTTAGACCACTCATTTCTGTCAGATATTTATCCTCTGACTTGTGGAGTTCCTCAGGGCTCTTCCTTAAGCCTGACTCTCTTTAATGTTAATATTTATTTATCCTCCTTGGCCAAAGTTGTCTCCCCTCACAACCTCTCAATGGTCACTTACGCTGACAACACCCAGCTATGTGGTATCCCTCTCTATTTCTGGGCATTCCTCTTCTGCCATTCTCTCCCGCTGTTTGATGGACATTGCCAATTGGATGACCCTATCTAAATTGAAATTTAACGATGGAAAATCAGAGGTAGTGATTGTGGGTAATGGCTCTCCTTCTATCCCTTTGACGGTACACTCAGAGGCCTTCAGTAGCCTTCCCCCCCCCCAAGGCACACGTCAAAAGCCCTGGTTTTTGGCTTGAGCCCTGTTTAACTATCGAGCTCCAGTCCAAAAAGGTTTCTTCTATGTGCTTTGGTCTTTTAAGATCTCTTAGGAAGATTTTTAAACTTCTACCTCCCATGACCAGAAGAATCCTCATTCAGGCTCTGATTCTCTCTCGTCTCGATTATGGCAACTCTCTATTTCTCAGCTCTCTGGACTATGTGATATAAAAGCTTCAAGTTGTACAGAATGCTGCAGCCAGACTCCCCACCAATCTACCCAGACATCTTTCTGTGAAGCCAGCTCTTGTAGCACTCCATTGTTTGCCCATAAAACAGCGTATTCAATTTAAAGACTGATGTTTAGTCCACAAAGCCCAACATAACAAGGGTCCCCTCTTTCTCAGACATTACTTTTCTGTCCATGTCCCTGCCAGATTTTTGCGGTCTTCCACCTCCCAGCAAGTTCATATAGCACGATCTAAGAGATCCTGGGGAGGCAACTCCTTCTCGGTCAAAGCTGCCTGGCTCTGGAACTCCCTCCCTTCAAAGCTCCATCATGAATCCTCGAAACGTCAGTTTAGGAAGAATCTAAAAACGGTCCTTTTTGTAGCAAATCCTCTGTCCTAATTTTTTCTCAGGAGTCCTTCACATACCTTAGCGCTGGGATGCCCTAGGGTAGGTATGCGCTCTATAAAACCATAAAACTAAACTAAACTAAGCTAGTACCTGAATGTTGGTGTTAGGTGGATTGATTGAAAGTTGTGTTTTCAAATTAGCTCTAAAGTCCATAAGCTGGGTTGTACCAAAGGCCGGGGAAGAGGTTGTTTCATAGATTAAGGCCCATGACCAGGTAGTCTCTGTTTTCATTCTATCTCAATTTTGTTCTGGAAATGTTTTTAACCTCATCATGGGGCGAGCAAAGAGTAGGCCCGGCCTGTTAGCTTGCCAATATTTTCTACGTGTAGCTGGGTCCTAAGCTTTCTAGGTTTTTGTAGAAGAGGCAAAATATTTTAAAATTGACTCTGGCATGTACATTAGGCAGCAATTATTTTTAAGGTGTTTTGGGGTCTGCATATGAGCAGTTTTGGCATTTTTAAGTTTTTATATTGGGTATATGGGTATGTTGGTCAGCTAGGGATTGCCATGGTCTAAGCAGGAGCTGGTAAGGCTGCCTACTGATATAGGTTGGTGTTCTATAGGGTAGGAGGTGAAGGTTTTTTTCGATTTTTATGTGGATAAAAGCAGATTTAGCTACTGTTTATCCCTATGTGTTTTGATGCTCTGGTTGGTATCCTGCATCAGTCCATGGCACCTGTCCTTAGATTAGACAAGACCAATGTCTCCTTAGAATGTGGAAGTAGGAATTACTGAGCTCTTTTGAGAGGATGGAGATTTTGAGATGGTAACATGGTCCTAGAACTAGTGTATTAGTTTCAATTCATTGTGTTTCAAGCTGTTTTGGCTCATCCAACCTTCAAAAGCTTAGATGCTTTTATATAGTTTGTCATACCATTTGTTTCTTCCTACCACCTTCAGAGGAATTTTCTTGTCATCCAATATTATTGAGTGGATTTGTGTTTGAATGTCTTTCTTTGTATATGTTGTCTCTGGGTTGATTTTTTTGAGTATATTACTTCATTCTGTTATTAAGTTGAAAAGCCTCATTTACTGAAATTGATTGGAAACGTATTTATCGAGAGATCTCTGTATATTTATATATATATATATATATATATATTTATATATATATATATATATATATATATACACATACCTGTATATATAGTTCTATACATATACATATTTCTATCTATATATATTTATCAATCGCCAGTAGATAATTATAGTTAGGACCATAGTAAAAGTGTTTTTTGACTTGCCTATATCTTTGGCACCATTTGATCAATCTTCACAAATTTTTCCCAAAATTCTTGTGGTGCATAGGAAGTTTTGGGGTGATTCTTCAAGTGGCAGCGGAGAAAAAGGGGGAGGGGGTGAAAAAAGTTGCGTTACCCATGTTAATTCCCATAGGTCCCTTAGACATGTCTGCAGCCCAAACCCCTAGGCTGAATTACACCAAATTTGGCAGAAAGGTAACTTTCAGTATGCAGATTGTGCTTTCTCTTATTTTGTGTAAATCTGTTCAGAAGGGTTTGAGAAATTTAGGGAAATCTAAATTTGTATATGTCTGGCCGCAGCGACTTTGCGATTATTTCACAGAATATTTTGCTGAAATTTGTGAATTTTCGTGAATGTGTGTGTGAAAAGAAGCACTGTAATTGATTATTGATAAGAAAACTGTGGATGGAAACGGTGCGAGTTATAGTTATTTTAGGATGCAAGTTATAGTTACTTGAAAGAACTATCTATAACGCCCCTGTAATCTTAGTTTTTTCAGTGAATATGTATATATATATATATGTATATGTATATATATGTATATATATATATATATATATATATATATATATATATATATATACACATATACACGTTGGTCTGAACTTATTGTTTCCCCAGTTTCATTCCTTTGATACACTATGAAATAAAAATGAATTTCCTGCATGAAGAAACGATCTTAGTGTCATCCGTCGGAGCTGCGTGCTACAGTATCACAGACCTTGGTGTGAAGCCCGTGTGGGATGCAGATTGTATGCACTGGTTCCTCTGGCACACAACGGATGGCACTGGAACAAGAGGAGCGCAACGCATGACGAAACCCATCATTGGAAGTACTGCGGTCGCAGCCCTCCACCGGAGATATAGAGCACTGGAAAGGAGGAGAGCCAAGAGGAAAACTCAGACCTGGGAGGTAAGGGGCTGGCGCTAATTTGGTCAAAAAGTGTAAACATTGGCCTAGAAGTGGTGTCCCTGTACACCTCTATTAACCATGAGAATGATGTACCAACATGTGAATATTTCTTAAGAGATGGATCCCTGGAGTATCTTGAACACACACTGATGGTATTGAAGATGTTGAGGTAAAGCTTAACACATTGGCCCTCATTATGACATTGGCTGTAAATTCCACTTTACGCCATGTCACAGTGGATATCCTCCAACTATATTATGACACACACATACCAATCAGTCACTATACAGCCACACACACAAGTTCCCTAGCCCAAAGGTCAGTGATAAGCTGGTGGTATTCAAACCCACACCGTTACACCAACAGAACTACACCCACAACATTATGACCCACGAATCACCGCAGCGGACATTCAATGGTGCTAAACCATTGGCGGTACATACCACCACGGTCAAAATACACACAACCTAACAAATCAACACTACATTGGTCAATTCAAACAACACACACCTGATACCTATACACACACCCACACCACTATAAAACACCCCCATTGCCCACAACCCTTCACAACTACTAACCGTTGCCAACAGAGACAGAGACAGCAAGATCACCCACACAACCAGAGCCACATACCACCATCACCTATACACCAACCACGCACCTCACAACACACACCCCAACACATCACCCTACATACCCTCACCCACACCACTCACACCACACTCGTGGCATCACAATGACACCCCAGGTTCTCGGAGGAGGAGGTAATGGTCATGGTGGGGGAAATCATCCAGGTAGAGCCACAGCTATTTGGATCACAGGTGCAGCAGATATCCATTGCTAGGAAGATGGAGATATGGCGGAGGATCATGGACAGTGTGAACGCCGTGGGACATTACCCCAGAACAAGGGATGACATCAGGAAGAGATGGAACGACCTACGGGGGAAGGTACGTTCCATTGCAGCAAGACTCCAACTATCTGTAAAGAGGACTGGTGGTGGACCCCCACAACTAACAACATGGGAGGAGCAAGTCTTGGCAATCATGCATCCTGAGAGCCTGGCAGGAGTAGCAGGAGGACTGGACTCTGGAAAGTCAACTCTCTATTACTACCACACCTTTACCTGCATGCCATCACATACCCCACTCTCACCCTCACTCCCATCACTCCACCACCTCCCACACACCCCACCATCACAACCTACTCATCCCAATGCCAAGCCCTGCATGCAACACCATTGCATGGACACCCCTCACAGACCTGCATGGACACCTATCACCACAACATGCACACTAGAGAGAATCACCTTGCCGCCCACATAACAACTCACACAAGGAAAAGCTGCCAGGGCAAATCCAACCAAAGAGGTCAACACACCCATTCACAATATGTCACACACAGAAACAATAACATTGCATTTTCATCCCCACAGGTAACCCAGCCAATGTCACCAGTGAAGAGGTGCCAGCAACATCCAGCCCCCCCCCCCCCACAGAAGAGGCCCACATTGATGACAGCAGCTCTGGTCGCATGGATCTGGGTGACCAACCTGGCCGATCTGGGATCTCCGGACAGTTGGTTACCCAGGCCCACTCTCTCAACACCACAGAGCCTCCCCCTCAGGAAACACCACCCCAGAACCCACCCAGTAGGCCCAAACCTCTGTCCCCAGGACACGTCAATCAGCAGTGTGTCTACCACTACAGGGACCCCCGGCCACCCCACAAACACAGGACAATAAGGGACCTGGGGTCAGTGGCAGTGGGCACATGGTTCAGGGGACAGAGGCACAGGACAACAGGGAAGCTTGGAGGACTGCTGTGCAACAGGAGGAGGACAGGCCCAGGGAACCGACCCTCCAGGAGGCACTCAGCGCCATCTTGGGAGCATACCAAAATTCCCAGGGTACGCTGGGCCAGATTCTGGACAAGTTGCAGGAGAACATGCAGCTGCAGGAGAGACAGTACCTGGGGATCAGGGAGGACTTGAAGGACATCAGCACCACCCTGATCTCCATTGCAGGGGTGCTGGCAAACATGGCCAACAGTGTGAGGGAGGCACTGGCACACCATTGGGCCCCTGACACTGGCCAAACCACTGAATAGCCCTCCACCTCCGCTGCCGCAAGTGGACAGGAGGCCCTGCCACAGGACCAACAGGCCACCAGCACCCCCCCCCCCTGCAGAAGGAGAATCACCCCGCAAACATTCCCTGCGATCCAGGCAGAAGCCAGAGACTATTGCCAAGACCCCGCCAGGAAATTAGACTCTCCTGATTGTCACCCTTGTGTCCCACTCTGTCGCCCTGTCCACCTTGAACTGACATTGCTCCCCTTCCTATGCCCCCTTAGACAATGCACCTGTGCTACAAATAGACTGGACTCTAAACTGGACTTTCCTCCATCATCACCCCAGCCCATTCCACTACCCCCTCTTCTTCAGAGCACTGCAATAAACACACTTTGATAAAATACAATCATGGTGTATGTCAAATGTTTTCAAAATGTATTTGTTTAACCAGGTTCAAACATTGGAATTCAACAGTACAGTAATGTTTACATTGGAAAGACCTGTAGTTGGCTGCACTGAACACACCAGGAGCAATAGTGGGGCACCAAATCCCTACAAAAACAGATGCCCAAGGGTACAGTGAGTGGGCGTAGAAGTAGGAATACACAGCCTGCCAGTGACAGCATCACATATCAAACTGTCAGTGAAATGTGTACTAACACTGTCTTACCCGTATCTCATTGGAAGTATTGACAAATTATTGCACTTCTGTTGTCCTCATCCTCATCCTCTACCTCCTCATCTTCACTGTCCACAGGATCTACTGCTGCCACATGGCCATCTCCAGCCTCCTCCTCCTGCAGAAAAGGCACCTGGAGATGCAATGCAAGGTTGTGGAACATACAGCATGCCACAATGATCTGGCAGACCTTCTTGGGTGAGTAGCACAGGGATCCACCTGTTAGATGGAGGCAACAAAACCTGGCCTTCAGGAGGATGAAGGTCCTCTCTATAATCCTTCTTGTTCGCCCATGTGCCTCATTGTAATGTTCCTCTGCCCTTGTCCTGGCATTCCTCACAGGGGTCACTAGCCATGAGAGGTTGGGGTAACCATTTCACCTGCAAATATCGAGGGACAACCGTTAGCCACACACTCACCCTTAGGACCCACACAATACCCATATATCAACGTCAACTGGGTGGGAACCAGGGCTCACCTATTAGCCACTCACTGTGCCTCTGGAGTTGAGCCACATTTGGGATGCTGCTATTGCTCAGGATAAAGGCACCATGCACAGACCCATGATACTTTGCATTGATGTGGGAGATGTACTGGTCTGCCAGTCACACCATCTGGACATTCATGGAGTGAAAACTCTTTCGATTTCTGAACACATGTTCATTTCGCCGGGGGAGGGACAAATGCAATATATGTTCCATCTATTGCCCCAATGATGTTGGGGATATGTCCCATTGCATAAAAGTCAGATTTCACTGTGGCCAAATCCTCCACCTGGGGGAAAACGATGTAGCTGCACACGTGTTTAATCAGGGCAGACAACACTCTGGTCAGCACTATTGAGAACATTGGCTATGACATTCCTGCTGCCAAGCCTACTGTCACTTGGAAAGAGTCACTTGCCAGGAAATGGAGCACTGAGAGGACTTGCACAAGAGGGGGGATCCCGGTGGGGTGACGGATAGCAGATATTAGGTCAGCCTCCAATTGGGCACACACCTCTGTGATTGTGGCCCTGTCAAGTCTATAGGTGAGGATAGTGCCTGCCCTCCATTGTTGCCAAGTCCACCAGGGGTCTGTACACAGGGGGATGTCTCCATCTCCTATTCATCCGCAGCATTTGCAATCTATGGGGCAAAAGAGTGAGCAGCTGGTCATTATCTCTACATTCCAACCACTACAGTTCAATGCATATTGTGATTGTAACATTATTTTGTTGGAGATGTCCAAATAGTGCATTAGTGTACTGTGACGCAGTTAGGATCCATGGCCTGCACCTCCCTCTGAAATGGCATCCTCCTGTCCTGTATGGAGGGACAGGTGGAAATGAGGTAATTCCGCTGACGTTGTGCGCCGTTGCGGGAGGAGGTCGAGAACCGCCGTGCAACTCCTCATTGGTTATTATTGGGCCCTATGGGGTCCAGTAGCCAATTGTGATGTTTGACGGCTGTGACAGTATGCACCGCCACGGACATGACCGCCATTTCTATCTATCCACCCACTTGCTACCTGACCTTCAACTGGAGAGGACCTACACTGCAAGTGCTGCTGTGACCTGTGTCTTGAACCAACCATGGCTTGTGTTTCTGGGGAAAGGGCCCCTGCCTTCACCTCGATGGAGTTGAAGCAACTGGTGGATGGGGTCCTACCCCGGTATTGACTGCTGTATGGGCCTCCAGACCAACCAGTGAGTACACTGTGAGTACGATGCATGGGGCGTGAGTGCATGGAGTGCTGTGTGTGAAGGGCTTGTGTAGGGGAGGGGTTGGTGGAAGGGTCCTGGGCATCGTAGAACATGTATGGTGGGCCAGGTCTGTGCTAATGGGGATGAGAATGGGCATGTTGGGCCATGAGTGTAACAGGCAGGATGGTCGGACTAATACCAATCCCTGTGTCTATTTCCCTGCAGGTCAGTGACCATCAAAAGAAGGGTATATGGCATGCCATCACCAAGGATGTGCAGACCCAGGGGGTCTACGGCAGGCGGAGCACCCACTGTCAGAAACGGTGGGAGGACCTGAGACACTGGGCACGGAAGACGGCAGAGGCCCAGCTGGGGATGGCCTCCCAACGAGGAAGGGGTGTCCTTCGAACCCTGACCCCCTGATTGCCCGCATACTGGCGGTGGCCTATCCGGAGCAAGTTGGGCGCTTGGGGGCATCACAGCAGCCACAAGGGGGTGAGTAAAGATCCCTAATTTACAATTTATGGATGGTGGGGTGGTATCCTGGTGGGGGGTGGGAGCCATGTGTGTGCCCCTAGGCCAGGCCTGACATTGCAGAGTAGGGCTCATGTTGCGCAGGATTCTGATGTGAAAGTTCTCCAACCAAGCTAGTAGGCATCCACTACTGGGCAGGGGTCTGTGGGTCTCAGGTATGCTGCAATTAGCATTAGATGTCCCTATCCATGGGCTGGTGACTAGCATTGTGACTGGTAGTGCATTACCTAATGCGTAGGGCTGTTCCCTGTGCGTAAGTGTGTTGTGTACGCTCACGGTGGTGTTGGTGCCGCCATTGACCAAGTGTATCCTTTGTCTCTTCCCCCCCCTTTTTGTTTTGTCACTCTGTCCTTATGTGTATTAGCATCATCTGGCGGCGGAGCAGAGGCACCGGCGACGGAGGGAGCTGCATCCCACAGGACCCAGGAGGCCGAATCCACCGACGGTGAGGGCACCAGAGGGACAGAGGGTGAGGGGAGCACCACGGCGGAGACTGGAGGGGACAGTTCGGACATGAATTCCTCCTCCGATGGAAGCTCCCTGGTGGTGGCGTACACCTCTGTGCCCACCCCAGCTACAGGTACAGCCGCCACCCCCGTACCAGCACCACCCTCCCAGCAACCCCTCAGCGAGTTTCCCGTACCCGCTCACCCATGTGGGTGGGCATTTCCATCGCTCCAGGCACCTCAGGCTCTGCCCAAGTCAGCTCTGCTGCCCTGAGTGAGGAGGCCGTTGGCCTCCTGCAATCCAGCTCTGTTGGGTAGTCAACCATTCTGAATGCCATCCAGGCGCTAGCAGCCTAAATGCATTTCTGGACGGCATTCACACTGGCTTGGCGGCCCAACAGAGATCAATCCAGGCTCTGGACTCCTCTCTGATGGCAGCCATTGTCCCTGTTTCCACCCTCCAACGTCTTTCACCCAATCCCATTCCCCTCAACCCCAACCTATCCCAAGCGCAGAGGCAGATGCGCAGGCACCCAGGACAACACACAAAAGTGCACATGGCAAACACAAGCACCACACTTTATCCCACAGGCACTCGCACAAACAACATCCAGAATCAGACATACCAACATCCACTGCCTCCACTGTGTCCCCCTCCTCCTTGTCCTCCACCTTCCTCCCAGTTGTGTCTGCACTCACACCTGCATACACCACATCTTCATCCATTACCACCATCACCAGCACACCTATCAGTACACACCCCACACTGGCAGTCACCACCCCCACATCCATGCACACATCCTCTCCCACTGTGTCTGTACCCCCTCTTCCCAAAGTCCACAAATGCAAGCACTCAGACACCCAACAGCCATCCACCTCACAACAGCATCCAGCCCATGCACCTGCACCCAAACACAGCAGACTGACACCTCCTACCACCACTCCCTCTTCCTCCACTCCCAAACCATCTCCCTCTTCCCGCCCCAATGTCCCAAAGAAGCTTTTCCTTATCAACATTGACCTCTTTCCTAGCCCCCCGTCTCTCACGTCAGGACAGGGTGATCAAAACCCAGGCAAGCACCTCAGCCACCCAGTCCACGGGCACAGTAGTGACCCCAGCTACTCCAGGCTACCAGCCAGCCAAAGGGAAAGGGTGCCTGCCGCAAGTGGGTCAAGGAAGGGCAAGGAGTCAGCCCCAGCTGCAGGAAGGAAGGGCAAGGAGTCAGCCCCAGCTGCAGGAATGAAGGGCAAGAGGCCTGCCACAGCAGGCAGTAGAGACAAGGGGCCTGGTGCTGGGACAACCATGGTGGTGTAGCTGTTCTAAACTGCAGGGGATGTGCTAGAGCCTCCCCCCACTACTGCCAGCACCACCACCAGCACCGTCACCAGCAGCAGAAGCCCCAGTGGGCAGCCGTCCGAGGATGCAGGGGATGGGCTGGAGCCTCCCCCACCACTGCCAGCACCGCCACTAGTGCCGCCACCAGCAGCAACAGCCCCAGTGGGCAACCAACAGAGGCTGCAGGGGAGGGTTGGAGCCTCCCCCACCACTGCCAGCTCCACCTGCAGCAGCACCACTGCCACCACTAAGCAGTCGTCACCGCCAGTGGCCAGTGTGTAGTCCTGCATCCATGGGCTGTTGTGTGGCCTGGCCCCTGAAAATCCTGTGGGTATGACACCCAGGTGAGAGACTGTGACCTTGCACTCCCCAAGATCCGCATCACAGGGCACGATGCCCCTCCAGAACCAGTAGAGAAGCCATCCACTCACCCCATCATCCCCAGGATGAAGCTCACAGGGTAAAATGCCCCCTCCAGAACCAGTGGAGAAGCCATCCACTCACCCCATCCTCCCCAGGAGGAAGCTCACTGGGCACAATGCCCCTTCTAGCACCAGTGGAGAAGCCATCCACTCACTGCATCCTCCCCAGGATGAAGCTCACAGGGCACAATGCCCCCTCCAGAACCAGTGTAAAGCCATCCACTCACCCCATCATCCCCAGGATGAAGCTCACTGGACACGATGCCTCCTGCAGAGCATGTGGGCAAGTCATGCACTTGAGAGACTGTGGCCTTGCACTCTCCAGGACAGAGCAATGGGCATGCTGCCCCTTACAGAGCATGTGAGCAAGTCTCCCACTTGAGAGTCTGTGGCATTGCACTCCCCAGGACAGAGTAATGGGCATGTTTCCCCCTCCTGAGCATGTGGGCAAGTCACCCACATGAGAAACTGTGGCCTTGCACTCTCCAGGGCAGAGTAATGGGCATGTTGCCCCTTACAGAGCATGTGAGCAAGTCTCCCACTTGAGAGACTGTGGCCTTGCACTCCCCAAGACAGAGTAATGGGCATGTTGCCACCTCCAGAGCATGTGGGCAAGTCACCCACTTGAGAGACTGTGGCCTTGCACTCTCCAGGACAGAGTAATGGGCATGTTGCCCCTTACAGAGCATGTGAGCAAGTCTCCCACTTGAGAGTCTGTGGCATTGCACTCCCCAGGAAAAGAGTAATGGGCATGTTTCCCCCTCCAGAGCATGTGGGCAAGTCACCCACATGAGAGACTGTGGCCTTGCACTACCTAGGACCAAGCAGTGGGCAAGTCACCCAATTGAGAAACTGTGACCTTGCACTCCCCAGGGCAGAGTGATAGGCATGTTGCCCCCTCCAGGACCAGTAGCCTTGTACCATCCTCCGGCTGAGCTGCTCCCCATTCCCCATCCCCCTGAGGTGCCTGGTTATTTTTAACCTGATGCCCCTGCAGTGTTCTCTCTGGGTTGTTGCAGGAGTGAGGTGGGGCCATGGACTTTGTTATGTGGCTTTGTGGCCCACAGACATTTAGGACTGGGCAGTGTCCCTTGATTTGTGAATATCTAAATATTTTTTGATTCGGATGCATTTATTACTAATATATTTATCTTATTACACTCTTTTTATTCTATTTTGATTGTCCTTGCATTATTCCTGAGGGGTACGGGGTGAACATAATGTTACTGCATCTGCTTGTGTGCATGGTGTTAGAGGTGGGGGTAGGGGTGTTGCATGTGTGTGTTACTCTCTTTTTCCTTCCCTGTGTGCTAGGCGGCAGTACTCACCGTGGCATCTTTGCCGGCGCTGGTGTTCGTAGTGGAGCAGAACGTGGAAGGGCATGGGGAACGCAAGCAACTCGGGCTCCATGGCGGTGTGGTTCTTCCTTGAGTCTCCAGAGGTGAGTTGTTTCCCTTCTGTGCAGTTTTCCACTAGGCTTTTGATGTTGTTGGTACTGCCCCAGAAAAGGTGGCGGATTGGTGTGTCATTAAACAGTGGGTGGAACATTGTATTCCGCCTGGCTGTAGGCGGTTACTGCTGTGGTGCCTGTTAATTTCGCCCTGGCGGTCAGTGTGTTAAAGTGGCTGTCTGTCTGAGCGGTTTCCACCGTGGTCATAGTTTCATATTTCTTACCGCCGGCCTGTTGGCGGTATTACCCCCACTATATCACTGACCGCCAGGGTTGTACTGAGGGCCATAATGTATTTATGTTTGATGAATAATACTATTTGCAGAAACAAGGAACTGCTATGGGCACATCCTTTGTCCTCACCTATGCAAATTTGTTCATGGTGAGGTGGGAGAAGGCGGTGACCTGGGCAGATCTTAATGACACATATATGGGGAATGTGGTGCTATGGACTCGCTTTATAGATGACCTGTTCATATTGTGGTAAGGCAAAAGGCCACACTAGGAGGAGTTCATTAATAAGCTGAATTGTAATGATATGAATGTCCAACTAACTGCAATGTTGAGCATTACGCACTGTGAATTCCTGGATGTGGATTTGAATGTCATAGATGCTGGATTGGTAACAATGAAACACAGGAAGGTGACGGCTACCTATTAAATTCTACATGCAAATAGTGTTCATCCTGCTTCCCTGAAGTGGAGCATTCCATATGGGCAGTTGTTACGGGCAAGAAGAATATGCTTTACAGATGAAGAATTGAAGTCTGAAGGAATACAAATGATGGATGGATTTGGTCAACGACGATACCCTCGGAGTGTACTGCTGGATGCCAAGGTGAGGGCACCAAATAAGTCAAGAGAATATGTATTATACCAGGTGGGAGGAGGGGAAGATAACTAAGAAGAAGGAGGAAAAGAGACTGTTTTTGGAGGTCAATTCAGCCCAATCCATGATAAAAAAAAGTGGTAAAACAAATTGGCACATCTTGCAAAAGTATGAACATGTGGGTGGATTGATTGATAATAGTCCTAAAATAACTTCCAAAAAGACCAAATCATTGTGGGATATTCCTGAGCATAGCCAATTGGAACCCATAAGGAGTGGGAATTGGTTATCAGACATGATGGAGGGCTTTACAAAATGCTATTCGTGTAAAGCCTGCTGACATGGCGTAAATCAGAAAAAATCAGACACCTGAAAGCAGTATGGATAACTTGTGACACTGATTATGTAATTTATATACTACTGTGTGGATGCAACAAGTTGTATATTGGCAGCACAATTCATAAACTTAAAATCAGGGTGTTGCAGTACATCTGAGCGATAAGAATAGGGGTGAAAGCTATATAATCGCCAAGCATTTTGAGAGGTTCCATAAATATTCCATAAAAGGATTCAAGTTTTTTGGAACGAAGCACATTAAGAGACATGCAAGAGTGGGTGACAGGGAAAAGGATCTCAGAAGAGAACAATCCAAACTTATCATGCTGATGGGTACCAAGTTCCCTGGAGGACATAATACAGTTGCTGAATTACATGTACATTTGAAGAACTCAATTCTGATATTGATGAATTTGATATGATATCTAAATTGTTTGAATAATCAATGGACTTAGTTGCCCCTGATATATGTGTGCTACACTCTTCAACTTATGTGATTTCATTGAACTGGAATGACCAGTTAGGGTTGTTCCTTGAGTTCTTGTGGGTCCCATTTCTCTGGTTATGTGTATTTGATTGTTGCTCAACTACGTACATTAGGGAGTTGCTAAAGTTTAGAGTTGTATTTTCCTCATGATGATTTGAATATTTTGGACATTTTTTTGGTGTTTTCTTGACTATTTAACTACACTGCCAGCATTTGATACTTTATACTATTTCTATTATTTGCCTACACCTGTAGCACTTCATATAGTATTGATCATCTATTCACATCTGTAGCACTTTATGAAACATTATTTGTTTACATCCTTAGCACTTTATCAAGTAGCGACAAATATCAGGATTGAAAGAGTGAATGAACACCAGTAATTATTGATTATAAACCCATGCCTTTTGCACTAGATGCTCTACATGGTAAATGGACAACAGAAGGATATTCAAGAATATACATACACATTTTAAAGTTAAGAAGAAATATCCAGTGCCTTTTCAAAAATCAATTTGCACTGTTAGCATATGACACTTTACACAGCATTTATTAACTCTTTGCATTTCTAGCACTTTATGGACCATTGAATCCCACCCAACCACTGACATACCCATTCAAAGACCCATACACTCACACACCTAGCCACTAAACCATAGAGCTACTCACACATCAACTCACCCATACAACTACTAACACAACCACTAACTCACATATACAGTCACTCATGCACCTAATAACAGACCAATACAGCCAATCATACATTCAGTCATACAGACATAGAGACACTTGCACACACACTCATACAGCCCCTCACACACTGAATGAGTCATTCCTACAGCTACTCACACACCTACTCACTCACCGATACAGTCACTGACACAGCCACTCACTCACCCATAGAGTTACTCACAGACCCACTCACTTACTCATACATATACTAATACTTGTACTCACTCATCTATACAGTCACTGAGACAAACACATACTCTCCAACACATTCTGTCTCACATTAACTTGCTCACTCACAGAGTCACTAAGAGACACATTCACTCACATATACAGCCCCTCACTCACCCGCTCACATATCCATTCAAGCACTTACACACCCATCTGTACACCCATACAGCCACTCATGTACTCTATCACTCACCCACACAGACACTTGTATACCTGCTCAATCAGTCAGCTAGCTACTCATACACCCTCTCATTTACCATTTACAGCTAATACACCCACAGAGTCACATATACAGTCACTCATTCACCCTGTCATTCACCAATACAGCCTCTAACACACCCACTCAATCATCCATACTGATACTCACACATCTACTCTCTTGCTGATATAGACACTAGCACAATCACTTCCTCATCTATACAAAAACTCACACACCCACTCAGTCATGTGTACACTCTCTCACATACCCACTCACTCACCCATACAGGAACTCCCATAGCCACTCACCTTAGTCAGTAACTTTTAGGAAACACACAAACTTATGGGATGATGTCATCAGTGATGTAATTTGATATGTCATCAGTGATGTCATCAGCCTTTAGTTTTTTAAAACATCGGAAAAATCCATGGATCCTGATTTGCGGATTTTTCTGAATTTTCTTTTATTTAAAAAAAAACTGGCATTTTCCCGCCCTTTTCAAGTCCCAGGGGCATGCAAAAAAAGGAGGAGTGCGCACTGGGATCCCTCCTGGTCTTACCAAAGCCCCAGGAACCATTACCTCCCCAGGGCTAAAATAAACTGAGTTTTAAAGGGGGAGAACAGCACATTACCATTAGTTAGCAAGGGTAAAATGCACAGAGTTCCATGGCCAACAAAAATAATCAAAGCAAAAATGAGAATACCATGGACAAGATGGTCATTTCCAACACTGGGTAGTCAGAAGGAAAATTCATTGTGGATATCCAGAATAAACAGAAGTGAGTTTGGTAAGGTGTAGTAGAAGTGAAAACAACTTTGAACAGACACATGAAAAAAAGGAAGGCTTAGTACTTAGAAACTGTGGCCAGTGACTTAGCAGTTCCTTCTAGGTATGCAATGGAATCCACTTAACACCTGAGAAACAGAGCTGCCACAATGTCCTAAAGAAGTTAAATAGAGGAAACCACTGCTACTTTGTCACTTGTCAGTTGTGTCAGGTGTCTCTCTAAACCTTGAGAAGGTCTGAGAAAGTGATTAGTGCACTGGACATATATTATGGCTTACTGGAGGGAGGGTTAAGTTCAAGCAAAGCAAACTATGGTCCTGATTTAGAGTTTGGCAGACAATTTACTCTGTCACAAATGTGAATGCTATCCAAACCACTGTATTACAATGTTCATAGGCGATAATGCAATCATAATATGTTGAATGGGATATCCGTCATGCTCGCTCTTGTGAGACTCACAGGAGCCTCTCGCTTCTGCAAGAACAGGAAGGCATATAGGAAAAACAAGCCTCTCTAGCAATCACAGGGCTCCACTTTTGATTTTGCACTCTTGGTGGAAGCTTGAAAGCCCAACTGCAAAGATGTACAATTATTTTTTAACCTTAATTTCTCAAACAGAATGAAGGGATCTCTACCAAATCACAAACAGCACAGTCTGCGGATTAAAATCTAACTTCTTGACAAATTTGGTGTAATTCCTTTCAGCAGTTTTTGCTGGTGCCCTGCCTAAAAAAGTCTTAGGAAAATGCATGGTGATTTTACATTTTGGGCCACCCCTTTTTTCTCAGCCCTTGCTTGAGAGATCACTCCAAAACCTTCCAGGAAGGAGCTGATGGGAATGAACTTTTGTGGGGAAAGTTTTGTAAAGATTCATCAAATGGGTCCAAAGTTATTAGTAAATTAAAACATCTGACCTGACTATAACTATCTAGTTTCAGGACCTCCAACATGGAGCCTGCATTTTCCACTTGTCTTTTGTTCATTTCGTTCCCGTATATTTGATTGTCACCTTATTTTGGTGACCATGTGATCAGGGCCTCTGGGCCGGCATGTGATATGTCTATTTTGTGAGTAAATGTCATGTAACCTTTTTCAGTGAATTTCACATATTTTAAATTCTATTTTCTGATTCTAATGTCCATGTATTCTTTGTTTCTTTCAGTGAATTTCCAGAGGTTTATTAACATTAAGTAAGACGTTTATCGCAATGCACAGTGGGGATGGGGTGGGGTTGGATATAGGGCCTGGCTTAGCATTATGCTGCCCCATCCAAGCTTGCAGCTCCTTCCCCCTCATCCGTTCCATCCATTGTCCAAGTCCATGACCCTGCTTCCTCATTACAGCCCTGTGTGGCTGTTGTACTGCAACTGCCCTTCTCACCTGCCCTAAACAATTACCTTGTTGCCACATCCCCCTTCTCTTTACCCTCTGTTGTCCAAGTCCAACATCCTCCAGCCCTGCATGGTCCGATGTGCTGACAGTCCCTCGATTTACCTTGATGTCCCTGCCCACTCCTCCTGCCCCCTCTTGCCCAGTTCTATGTACCGTCACTGTGCTCCTGCTTAGCCTCTGTCCTTAGCTTGCTGACCCTACCTTCCTTCCCTGTGCCCTCCAATATCTGTGTGCATACCCTTGCTCCCTCCTTTATTGTCCAACATGATCCATGAACCTGTCAGTCTTATCTACTTTGATTGTTCTGTTGAGATGCCACTGCTCCTCCCACCTGTACAGCATGGTGAGATGGCTGCCACCTGTCCCTGCCACCTCCTCCATGCCTGTCTGAGTTACATGCCCCTATCCTCTCACTCCTCACCTCCAAGGACCATTTTGCTGCCACTCCCTCCTGCCCTCCATATTCTGTTGTACTGCAACAGCTTTTTTTGTCTGCTTTGCTGTGAAGACCTTTGCCCTGCCTTCTCTTGTCTGTGTCCAGCCCCTACCGCTCCCTTCTGTCCTCTTTGGTCCTTTGTGCATGCCCCTGCCCCATCTGTCTTGCCCACCATTGCTGTTGTGCTGCCACTAACCCTCCTGCATGCCATGCATGGCCATTTGTGCTGCACAGCCCATCCAACACCCTGTGTGGTCAGCTTGCTGTCTCTGACCCCCACCCTCTTTCCCTCTGTTGTCTGTGCATATGCCATTATAGTCTCACTGTTACCCTCCATTCCAGAGCCCATTCCACCTGCTTTCCATGAACAGCTTGATCCTCCTGCCCTGCCCTCTTGCCACCTGCCCTCCATTCTCCATGGGCAGGCCCATACCCGCTCCCTCCTATCTTCTCTGGCCCATTGTCATGTCCCTGCCCCCTCCTTCCTGCCCTTCATGGTCTGTTATGATGCAACTGTCCCTCCTTCTATCCCATGTGGACAGCTTGCTGCTCTTGCCTCTTTCTCCTCTGATCCCTGTTGTCCATGTGCATGGCACTGTCCCCTCCCTATTGCTTTTCAATAGGAAGGGGTCCATTGTGCTGCACTGCCATCCCACTTGCACTGTATGGTGTATTGTGCTGCTGCAACCCCTGCCGCATGCCCTATAATGTCATTTTGGTGCCCCTGCTCCTCTTCCTCCTACCTTCTATTAGGAGTCCACATTCCTACCCCATTCCTCCTGTCCTCCGTGATCTAATGTACCATACTTGCCAACATTTTGAACTTGATAAGAAGAAGATTTTGAAGAAAAAAACATGGGCAATTGATTTTTTTCCATTGACATTGAAAACAGGTGATTTTAGGCAGAAGACAGATAAAATAAAGTCTTTTGGGCTTAAAATCATCTGGAGTCTCCTGCCTGAATTTGGTCTGTTGGCATGTGTGGTTGTACTGCCACTGCCTTTTTCTTTTGCCCTAAATGATCAGTGACATTGCCACAGCCTCTCTTGCCTGTCCTGCCTGGTTGGTTTGTAGCCCCTGACCCCTTTTCCCCAGCCCTCTATGGTACATTGTGCAGCCACTGCCCCTCCCACCTGTCCAGCATGGCCAAATTGTTGCCTCTGCACCCTCCGCCCTGCCCTCAATTACCTGAGTCCTTGCCCCTGACATCTGCCTCCGCACAGTATTCTAGTGAACAACTGAACTGCTAACATTCTATATTTATTACAAAAGTGAGGCACACATGATTTCATATTGATGTAATCAAAACTGTTATACCTAAAGCATTTCCTTTAGAAATTATAAAAATGAGTGGGTCTTATTCCCATAGAAAGTATGGTTAGTGCTCTAAAAAACAAATCTGAGGACATCTTGCCTGAGTTCTCGAATACAGACAAAGCACATTTAAATTATTTTCTATCATTATGTTTTTTTTTTTATCTAGTCAATCACTTGATTATTTTTTACATTCAAGGGATAGGATGTGGTGTTAAGGCCAGAGCTGCAGACTTTGCAACTGGGGTACCAGGTTTGAGTTTCAGCTTTAGCTCAACATTCTGTGATTCTCTGCAAATCACTAGATCTCCCCGTGCCTTAAACCAAAATGAATGTGTCCTTTTGTAAGATAACTGATGCTCATGTAAAGCACTCCAATAACTTCGGGTCAAATCTGCACTATAGAAACCTGCAAACAAATATGTGTTTTGCACAATTCTGTCATCAGGCTATAATTGGGCTACATTTGGGTGATATTTATGCTACATTTGGACTCTTTTCTCTCTGGTGGCCATCTTGGGAGACTTATTTGTTATAAAGCTCCCTAATTTCCTGCAGTTTCCTCAGTGGAAATTCCGTTCCATTTTTTACTACGATCCCATCAAGACGGCATTCAGATGGGCCACACTTCTGGCATGAATTCAGAATGTTAGCACTCTAGTTGCTCTTTAGAACACTGTAGTCAAGCTGCTGATCACCAGGAAGTTAAATGGAAGTCTGCTGCTAGTGTAGAAAATGCATATTTTAGTCTGAATGTCAGAATGTTTTAATGAAATAGAAGAAAAAGATATTTGAGAACTCACTATATACAATATATATATATATATATATATATATATATATATATATTATATAATATATATACACACACCACCACACACACACACATATATATATATATATATATATATATATATATATTTATATATATATATATATACATATATATTTATATTTTTTCACTAAAAAAAATGGTCACAGAGATGTTATAGTTAGGAGTCAGGTTCTGAATTTACAAGCACAAACCGCAGAAATTCAGCTGTTATAGTTAGTTAAGTAACTATAACTCGTGCCATAAGATAACTACAACTCACGCCCCATTCACGCACATTTGTCTTATCAATAACTTTATTGCAAATGTTACAGTGATAATGTCAATATCATAGAAAATGCCATCAATGATGTAGTATGCAGGTTAATTAGCTGTGCATGGTGAGAGCGCTGGTTACAGTTACCTTAAGGCTTCATGCAGGCAGCCGCATGCCATGCATGGTCAGGATTAACCGTAGGGGTAGGTCTCCACCCTGAGTGCAGAGATTCCACTCGAGTGCAGAGATTCTACTCCAAGTGTAGATATAAAGATACTACTCATAACTTACCTTTGTGAATACGGAAAAGTAGTCAAGTTAGACTCTTTTAGTTTAAACTTAGACTGAAAGTCTAACTTTACCATTTACCATAGAAGGACATAACTGATGAAAACAATCTAACGAAAACTAAACTAATAACATCAAAATATAATCAAACTTCAACGATAAATTAACCCAGAAAATGGACTTTCTGAAAGAACCTGAAAAATATGTATTCATCCCAACAACTACCTTGCAAAGTAAGTAAAATGTATATCAAATCTAAAATGTACTTGTAATAAAAATTTACATTGTAAAAAACAATTACCAAAACACCCTAAAACATCTATCTATTTACATCATAAATGAAAAGATGGTATAAAAATATACTATTTTGTAATATATACTGAACAAACCTATGTTAAACATCTGTTAAAATATATATATTATGTTAGAAAATTTAGGGAATGTTAGAAAAAACCTGGAAAATATACAATATACAATACCATTTAAATGTGATTTACATTGTTTAATTAAAAATAGAAATGTATTACAAATTATTTTATTTATGTATATATACATGTTTTAACTAGAAATATATATTTTTAAAATGTTGAACTATACATTAAATGATCTTTGAAAAAATAAATACAAATGTAAAAATGTGTTACATGCCTTTATGATAATACTATTTATTAAATAGTACTACTAAATTCTTGTGTAAATTATCTTTCTAAACACCAACAACAATAATTAAACCACAGAAACTACTCCTACTTCTTAGGACATAATTTTAAAAAGTATTTCACAATAAAATTGTTAAATTAATTATTCACACTACAACATAAACCATTTTAAGGAACAAATTGGACACTACTGGTTTGACATTAATTATTCGCACTCGAATCCAAACCGATTTGGGGATGGTAAAGGACACTAAAGGGGTGATATTTACTCTTCCCACTCGATAGAAATTGGGTCTTTAGCTAGCAGAGTTATGCACTCTGTCCAATTAGGGACCACAATGCAAGTCAGAGTAAGTCAATAACACAATATAAATTAGCCTGTGCTAACCTCTGGTAGCTTGACGCAGAGCAGGCACACCAAACTTAGAAGGTAATGTGTAAAGTATTTGTGCACACACACACAATAACCTCACAACACACACCACAAAAAACGACTTTACATGGATGTAGATAAATAAAGCTTGTTTATCTGGTTACCATTAAGTTCAGCACGATGCAGATCAAATTCAGAAATAGTGAAATATAGGCTTTGTAGACTCAAAAATAGAAAAGTTAATGGCAGGTTGCAGATGCGAGCTGTGAAGCTTAGCAAAAGCCGCTCAGGTTGAAAATGAAAGTGAGCAGTGCAAGAAAGCAGGGCCACTCTGGGTAGATTACAAATGCAGGCAGCAAAGTTTGGCAAAAGCCGCTTGGCTTGAAATTGAAGGTGAGAGGTGCAGGAAAGGATGGCCCCTCTGGGCAGGTTACAGATGCGAGCAATGAAGTTTGGTAAAAGCCGCTCAAGTTGAAATTGAAGGAAAATGGCAAAAGAAACTAGAAGCTGCTCAGACTCACTCTGGGTTTGGAGGAGAGTTTTGGGGTACTGGGCAGAGATCAACAGGCAGCAGGGAGGCACAGCTAGGCAGGGAAGCAGTTCTTGCAAGCAGTTAATCCTGGCAGAATGGTCATACTGGCACACAACAGTCTTTACTCTAGCAGCGTTTTCTTCAGTCCATAAATGTACTGTTTTTTAGGGGGTTGGGACCCAGTACTTATACTAGAAGGTGCCTTTGATGTGTGGGGTGACTACAAAGGGTTCTTGTGAAGTGCAAAGGTCACCCTTTCAGGTCAGCCTTCGGCTCCAGACTATCAGTGGGAGGTAATCAACCCCTTTGTGTGGACTATCGACACTACCTTTTGAGGTGTAACTGTGAGCCCTTCCCAACCATCTCCCAAGGAAGACCCATCAGTATGCAGATGCATGCAGATGCAGTTGAGTATCCTTTATTTTGGATGTCTGAAGTAAATACACAAGTGTAGCTGTCACCTGCCCAAGCCAGACATGTGTTGGAGATAGGCTGTGGACACAGGGCAGTGAGTGCAGAGCAATGCCTACTTCTAAAAGTGGCATTTCTAAAATATTAATAATAAATAAACCTTTACCAGTAAAGAGGTTTAATTATTACCATCGCAATGGTACAAAACATGATGCAGTTACTCCTCTCAGATCAGAAATTACAGCTTAAAGGTAATATAAGACATTCCCCCTGCTTTCCTATGAGAGGGGCAGATCTCACAATAATGAAAAAACACTTTGGGGTTTTTTCATTCCCAGGACATGAGAACTTAAAATTGTATTTCCTGCTTGTTGCGTACATGGCACCCTGCCCTATGGGCTACTTAGGGTCTATTTTAGGGGTGACATATGTAAGAAAAGGAACATTCTGGGCTTGGCAAGAGGTTTTAAGTGCCAAGTCAGGGTGGCAGTTAGACTACACAGACAGACCCTGCAGTGGCAGGCCTGAGATATGTTTACTGGGCTACTTAAGTGGTTGGCACAATCAGTGCTGCAGGCCCACTAGTAGCATTTACTGTACTGGCCCTGGGTATATGGTATACTACTCTACAAGGGACATGCAGGTAAATTAAAGATGCCAATTGTGCATATACCAATGTTACCATATTTTAGGGAGGAAGAGCATGAACTTTAGCACTGTTCAGCAGTGTTAAGGTGAACATAGTCCCATGGCCAACAAAAAGATACAGCAACAAAACAGGATTTGAAGGCAGAAAATCTGGGGGCAGAAAATCTGGGGTAAGACCACCCTAGGTATTCCAGGTCTAAAACCTGCCCCTCCCAGCTGAAAATGGGGAGAGCTACTGATGACGCAGAAACGAAGGTTTTACATTTATTAGCGCATAAACGTAGTGCCGCAATAATCAAGTGTGACTTTAACCGAACTAATAAAGATTGTACGGGGACAAATGTGCCCTCAGAGTAGTTCGCCAACATTTATAAGCGTGCTTTATATAACGTGATGTATTAGAATTGTACTAACCTGACATAACCGTAAACGTGTGCCATGATTTGCTTGTTTGAAATGTTTTAACTTAGCATAACTTTAGTGGAGGCTTCGGCCTAGTTGCCTTGTCTGTCTGTCAGTTTAGATGCTCGTGTTTTTCTAATGTGCTAATAAAACGTGTATTCCTGCTTGAAGCTGTACTTTTCCAGTGAGATCGGTTCACATGCTTATCTTTAAGGTTTCGTGCCAGCCTGGCATCTTCTTTTTTGCTCCAAGGTCAATCTGCAGGTGCAGACAATGGAAGCTCTGAAAGTGAGTTAATTGGTAAAATATGTTGTAACTTACGTTCCCGACTCCAAGGATAATGTATGCCTAGGTAGAAGCTTGTGAATTGTTGTTTTTGATTGGACAATTTGACGCCAACCTATGAACCCTCCAATGGAAGACCCTACTGGATTTGAACTGTTGTTTATTTAAACCTGGTGCACAAGAAGAAAGCAGCCATTAGCCATTAGCCAGCGGCCATTACCCGCCATTTGCAGGACATTGCAGCCATTATGGCCCATCTTGCCGACCTCGTCATTTTGCCATCTTCTACGATGCCAATTGATGTTCGACGCCATTTTGAATGAGACTTTGATGCTTTCTCTAATCGAGAGAAAGAGACTTTAAGTAATTCTCGCCCTAGAGACTTTAACTTTGATCTGCCCCTTTGCATAAAGTAGTAGTTTTGTCCTTTTATCTTGCCGCTGTGAGGCAATTGCCCCGTCCACCCTGCCCCCTTTGCCCCGTCCCATGCTGATCGAAAACCGGTACCTGTGAGACGAAGACTTCCTTGAATGCTGATTGAATTTGGTAAATATGAAAGGAAAATGTACAATTGCATTGTGTTTCTTTTTAGGTAACCAACTGCTGATTTTTGATAAGAGCCCTAGTTAGGAGTTTTCCAAATCAATGTTGCTAAATTGTTTTTGCATGAAGTCCCACATGCAGATGCTAATTTGAGGTTAGATGAGGATTCATTTGTTGCACGATGCAATTTGAGACCTTGTTATGCTGACTAATGTATGCAATTAGCCCATTACAGATTATAGTTTTAGTGGTTTGCGTTGCTATTATCGAATGCATTGTTATTCAAATGCTGCATAGATTGCATCTTTTTCGCCGTTATAGACAGCTATTAATGTTCATTTACATATATCATTTGGTGTTGAGACACATTTATATCGTGCAAGCTTTGATAATATAGGGAAATAAATTCATTAACTTTGAATGAACTGGTGTGGTTATTCATGGCCGAAAGGTCATGGTTCACCGAAATGTTTTCTGGATTAATTGTGAAGTGTTATGTTGATCAGGGCATTGCTTATGTTCGGTATTGATTATTGATTTGATTAAATTGACTAATCTCAGGTGAAGAGAGCCCCACTTGGTCAAAAGATTCATCGACCCAAGAGCGTCCAAATACAGGTAATTTATTAGGAAGGAACGCTCTATCAGTAGATGGTAGCAGAGGACGGTTTCGCCCTTTGGGACCCTACTCGAGGTAACAGTTTCGACTTTTGGGACACCACTCGAGAGGTAACGGTTTCGCCCTTTGGGACCCCACTCGAGAGGTAATGGTTTCGCCCTTTGGGACCCCACTCGAGAGGTAACGGTTGCGCCCTTTGGGACCCCGCTCGAGAGGTAACGGTTGCGCTCTTTGAGACTCCACTCGAGAGGTATATGGTGTTGAATTAGATTTTTCTTGGGTAAAACAGATTGAGAGAATGATGATGCCCTAAGTCCCCCGCGACTTTCCCGGGATCTCGGAGCTTGCGAATGGAGAGAATGGAGGTGTGAAATCGGCGTTGGCGGTACTAGTGACGGTATGAGTGAATTCAGGGTTTTGCGCTTGCACAGCTTATTGCCGCAGATTGTTTGAAAAGGTTGCGAGGATTTTAGAGAATAGCGGAGGTGCGACTCCGAGTGTGAGAGTAGGGAAGTCGTCGAACTTCATGTGCATGTGGCGCTTTGTGCAGAAAAAGGTCCACGTGGTTGTTGTTGTTGAGACGGGCCCTGCGAGGTCAAGAGACTCCGGAGTATGTTGAAAAGTGTATGAGACACTTGTTTTTTGTTGTGGTCTGGTCGGTTTAATAGGTTGACCGGGCGTGGTCAACGAGTCGGTACGTGTGTTAAGGGAGTGAAAGAAAACTTCGACTTCGGGCTTTGACAAATTCTAAGTGCACTAGAATAGATCATTGACAAGTTGAGAGCAGAGTCTGCGGGTCAGGATTTGCTTGCGAAAGTGGGGACCGAGAAAGATGGAATAACTGCCGAGGCTAGTGAAAAATCCCTAAGGTCCTGAAGCGATTGTGTTACCCTTCCTGTAGTAAACCGACAGATCTGTTTTATTATTATTTGGTTGCTCGCGATACATGCCAGAAGTTGTTACGAGAGGAGCGGAGTGAAGGAGGACAAGCCGCGAGGCTTTGTCAGCCGCAGTGTGTGTGAGTGTGACGTCACTAGGAGCCGCGCTGGGATAGGTTGGTTGCAAAGAAGGGCCGCGCACGGATTGGACGCAGTCCGTGGGGCTCGATTGGAAGGGGAAAGGCAAGCGAAGAGTATTCCGGGAATTAAAGTCACTTATTGATTACAAACTTTGTGAAATAAAAGACGAGAAAATGAAATTTTTTAAAGCATTAAAGAGTGCGATGAAGGGGGAGTCTTACATTAAAGCGAGCGTAGGAGAGGAGACGCCACCCGAATGTACACCAGCTTACATTGTAATGGAGGAAAGGGGGGTAGCTCCGTGCCTTTGGCTAAAGCAATGGCACAAGCTGACAGAGAGACATGGGAGTGTAGCGTTCCCGATTCATGGGACATTCAATATAAGGATCCTAGAGAATTTGAGATTCGCGATGTACGACATGAAGGTACCTCCAAGGCCAGCACAGTTTGAGGCTCTAGCGATTTGGGAACTAATGGCTAGACAGCAACAGCAAAAGAAGTTCGAGGCCAGGATAAGAAAGGTAGAAAAGACACTAGCGGACGCTAGGTGGGATAATGCACAGAAGGTGTGGAGGTCAGATATATTGCAGGGGATAAAATTGTTTCCCGCAATTGCTAAGGAAGAAGAGGCGACAGGCAAGAAAGCTACCTGTAAGACAAACAGGAGGTGTTCCAAAGATAGAGAGGACGAGGAAAAGTTAAGGAGAGAAGAGGAGTTAGAGGATGAGGAGTTAATCATGCAATTGCTGAACGACCGTCCACCACCTTATGCAGAGAGTGGACAAGGTCCAAGTACCAGTTCTGCCCCTCCGGCACCGGTACAGAATAATGAAACTCCGAGTTCAGAAACGCCATCGGGATCTAAGGACCCGAGTCTACTGTTCACCCCGCAGATACCGCAGGTTAGGAGAATATATCCAGATGTGCCTATATTGAAAACAGCAGAAAATTATCAGCCGCAGGTCCCAAGGTACTACAGCAGTGACAACAGTACGGGAATGATTCTAGATCCAACCGTAATGGGAGTACAGAATGGTCGTAACCCAACATTGGCACAAGCTGAATCAACCCAGTTTTTGATGCCTCAAAAGCAGATGCAGGGGGGAACCGCACATGCTCAGATGACGGGGAGTCAGACGGGCATGCCGGCAATGATGACCCATAGTGTGGGAATGAACATGCCTCAGAACCTGGGGAATGGACAGAACCCAGATGCGATATCCCTTCCCATTACTGTAGGTCCACCGGTACCTTTGTACATTCAGCCTAACTCAGGTATGAGCGGTCAAGGATCAATGGTGCAGAGTGGGACGGAAAGGAGGTGCATACAAAACACTCCAGAGACAACTCCGATAGCGGCTCTGCCAACTGGATCTGGGTCCTTGATGGAGTTTAGTCCCATATGTGCTCAGTCAACAGTGGTGAGGTCGAGTCCCCCACTGATGATACCGCTATCATCGAACACTTACAAGTTGCCGCAACCGTCAATGGCAGTCGATGTGAATGCTACACTGATGGGGTTGAATGCGCAACAGCTGACACAGTGGTTCAACAGTCTGAATTCCACACAAAGCTCAGCCAGTGGGAAGGGAGAAGACTATCTGAATAAGGTCAGGTTGAACATGGAAGCAGAAGAATTGGTGGAAGGGACTATGGGTTTGAATAGGTTAGAGTCCTACTCGTAAGAAGAGCTGAGGTATCTATGTCCTAGGATTACGAGAGAAGTGAACAAGGTACATAGAAGGTTGCAAGAGATAGCTGACAAAAACGGGGTTGAGATAGACAAGACAAAACACTTGAGCAGGAGCTATAGATTGGATTTCGGGACCACAGACTTTGAACACATGAGGTCAGCAGGCATGAAAACGCACCTTAGAGAATTGCTGCAGAGTGCACAAGTGTGGAGGTGCTTAGACAAATGGGAAAGCAGATGGGCAAAGAAAAAGGAAAAGAGGAAAGACAGTGTCCCAGAGCACAACGAGAAAAGATCACAGAGTAGTGATGCAATAACCATGTTACCAATGAGGGAGACAGCAGGGGGAAAATTAATACATGTACCGTGGCACAGAAGCGACATTCAGTCTTTTACGGATGATTTTCCCAAACTGAGAGAGAAACCGATTGAATGGTATCAACAGACTGATAGGTTTGTGAAGCTTGCAAAATGTCTTTGGGAAGACCTGAACACCCTCTTTGAGATTGTGGTTCCGGCAGATTTGTGGGAAGACTGCAAAAGGGCTGTAGGTTGGCCGACAAGTGAACCAGAGAGAGACAGGGATACGGGTGCACCATCACCTATGGTAATGAGCTTGTACTATAAGGGGATTGAGCATTTGAAGACGAAGGTTGCCGCGAAAAATGTGGATTGGCAGAAGATTGATCGAACTGCCCAAGAGGCTAAAGAGTCGATTCATGGTTACTATGAGAGGTTGTTGAAGGCGTTCAAGAACTACAGTGGCACGGAAACAATAGAGGCGAAGGACATGCTTCATTTTGTGTTTAGATTTGTGGAAGGGCTGAGACCAGAGATAAGTCAGATGATAAAGACGCATTTGATTTGTTGGCAGTCGAAACCTATTGATGAGGTGTTGAATTATGCGAAATACTGTAGCGACAAAATTGAAGTGAAACAGAAAAGGTTGAAAGAGAAAGTGATGGTGATGCAACTTAAAGCAGCTCAGACAGGTCTGCAAGGGTTGCAAGGGTTCCAACAGCAGATACCGCAGCCGCAGCCGCAGGGAAATATGGTGTTTCAGCCACAGGCGAGAGGCAGAGGCAGAGGAGGCTTTGGGAGTAACGGTCCGGATTTGAACACTGTTGCAATTACGAATGGTGTGCAGGCAATGAAAAGGGTGATGCCATGTCACGTGTGCGGAATCGTCGGTCATTGGAAACGCGAGTGCCCGATGGTGATGCAGGAAGGTGCAGGTGTTGGTCAGCAAAACAATGATGTCAATGCATTTCAGACAATGAGGGGACCGAAAATGAGAGGTCCAAACCCAAATTTTCAGACCATAAATCAGCTGCAGGGATTACAGCCCATGCAGCCGCAGCAGATGCAGATGCCCCGTATGCAGATGACGCAAATGCAGCCAATGCAACAGCAGTTTTCCATGGTACCTAATCAGCAAATGCAAATACCTTTGGCACCAGTGAGTCAGCAGCAAGTGATGGTTCCTCCACAGGTCTCAGGTCAGGTGATGAATACAAATGGCACCGTACAACAGTTCCCATTACACAGTGAGAATGGAATAAACAATGTATGGGAGAGTGAAAGTTCAGATGAGGAGGGAAATTGTGTGCTTGCAGCATCCTTGGAAGTTGATCAAAAGGGTCCATATGTGGAGGGAAGAGTTATGGGTCATCGTGTTTCATTCTTGGTTGACACAGGAGCCACACGTTCAACTGTTAGGAGCATTGAAGTACCAAATTTGCCACTCTCAGGGAGAACAGTTCAAGTAGTGGGAGTAGCAAACAGGCACCTGACGAACCCAATCACAGATCCAGTACAAGTCAGAATTGGTAACTATCAAGGGTCACATAATTTTGTGGTATGTGACTCAAGCCCGATAGCACTGTTAGGGAGAGACCTATTGTGCAAATTGGGATGTTCGATTATGTGTTCGAACGATGGAATTAGAATTCAGACGAGCAGTGATGGGGAAGAAGAGGACAGTGTAGAAGGGGATGAGATGGAAACTGTCGATGAAGAATATCCTCTGATTAACCTTTTTCCGATGATAACTGAATTACGGGAAACAGTCGGAAAGGAAGTGTGGGATATGACAGGAAAAGAGGTGGGATTGGTGAAAGGAGTGGAACCAGTGAAAGTGACCGTAAAACCCAATGTAACCTTTCCCCAGACCCCACAATACCACATGGCACAAGACACCCTCATGAAAGTCGCCCAACTCATTGACAAGTTTGTAAAACAGGGAGTACTGAAAGAATTGTTAAGCAGTCCATGTAATTCACCAATCATGGGACTAATAAAGCCGAGTGGAAAGGTCCGAATCGTGCAGGATTTGGGGAAAATAAATGACATCATAATTAAATGCTGCCCTGTAGTACCGAATCCAGCTGTGATAATGTTTCAAGTCCCTTGCGATGCCGAGTGGTTCTCAGTCATTGACTTGTCACAAGCATTCTTTTCGGTGCCTCTTCATGAGGACAGCCAATTTCTCTTTTGTTTCAAATTCTTAGACAGAGTTTACAGTTGGTGTCGAATTCCTCAAGGGTTTTCGGAGTCACCGTCAATTTTCAATCAGATTCTAAAGAAAGACTTGGAAGCGTTAGAATTGCCATTCGAGTCAACCCTAGTACAGTACATCGATGACTTACTGATTGCATCTAAGACAGAAAGTGGCTGCACAGCCAACACCATTGCTCTACTGAACCATTTGGGAAGGAATGGACACAAGGTGTCTCCTTCAAAGTTGCAGTTCTGTCAGAAGAAAGTAAAATACTTGGGTCATCAAATAGAGAAAGGGTCACGGAGAATAATGAAGGAAAGAATAACAAGTGTACTTCAAATGAGTCCACCAAAGACGAGGAGGGAGGTGAGGAAGTTTTTGGGGATGGTGAGCTACTGTCGCCAGTGGATTCCCAACTTTTCAACTCTAGCAAAGCCTTTACTGAAACTGACCCAGAAGGATGCCTTGGATGAAATTGAGCTGAAAGGAGATGAGATGGATGCTTTTATTGAATTGAAAGAATGCATGTGCAGGGCTCCAGCTTTAGGTATGCCTGATTACACAAAGCCTTTCACATTGTTTTGTCATGAACGTGATGCATGTTCTTTGTCTGTCTTGACCCAAGCCCATGGTGGCATAAACAGACCAGTAGCGTATTTTTCAGCTACTTTGGATCCGGTCGCAGCAGCACTGCCAGGGTGTTTGCGCGCCGTAGCAGCAGTTGGTATCAGCCTCACTCAGAGTGAAGGAATAGTGATGGGACACCCATTAACAGTCATGGTCCCTCACTCAGTTGAGATACTTTTGACCCGCTCCCGAACGCAACACATGACTGGAGCAAGACTCACAAGGTATGAAACAATAATTCTGGGCTCACCGAATGTGCAGTTGAAAAGGTGCACTACGTTGAATCCAGCAACCTTGCTTCCCGGTGAAAATGCTGAAATTGAGAACGCTGAAGACGTCGAGCACGACTGCCTTCAGGTGACTGAATTTTGCACAAAACCCCGACCTGATATTAGGGATACTAAGCTTGATGAAAATGACCATATTATTTTTGTTGATGGTTCATGTCTAAGAGATGGGTTGGGAATTTTGAAAGCAGGATATGCTGTATGTACTGTAACAGGTGTCTTGGAAGCATCCTAGCTTCAAGGAGTCTATTCCGCACAAGTAGCAGAGCTTGTAGCCCTTACAAGAGCATGCCAACTGTCTACATTGATGAAGGTTACCATTTACACTGACAGTCAGTACGGGTTTGGAATTGTGCACGACATTGGGCAACTATGGTCACAGAGAGGTTTCCTGACCTCTTCAGGGTCCCCAGTGAAAAACGGGGAGAGAATAAGGGAATTGTTACACGCCATTCAGATGCCAGCCGAAATTGCAGTGGTAAAGTGTAGTGCTCATACAAAAGGACAGGACTATGTTTCCCTGGGAAATGCATATGCGGATCAAGTCGCAAGATTTTGTGCCTTGAACTGTATATTGCTCAGGGATGAATGGAATTTGATAAGTGAACCAGAACTCGAACCAGCTGAAGCATTTGCCTTGAAGGTCGTGGATACAATGGATGAACTAAAAGCATTACAGAATAGCGTCAGGGAGGATGAAAGAGTTTCCTGGATTAAGTCACAATGTACAAGGAGACCAGATGAGTTATGGGTTTCAAATGAAGGAAAATTTGTTTTACCAAATAGTCTCTTATCGCAGCTAGCGCGGTTCTATCATGGGCAGGCTCACCTAGGGAGAGATGCCATGATAAGATTGTTCAAAACTGATTGGTTTAACCCCAGATTCCGTCAAGTTGCAGAAGCAGTTTGCCATCGTTGTGTCATTTGTCAGCAGATGAACCCAGGAAAGGGAACGGTTGTGAACGTGAGCCACATTGGCAGGGCGGGTGGCCCGTTCAGCAGAATGCAGATGGACTTTATTGAGATGCCTGTGCATGGAGGTCTGAAGTATGTGTTGGTGATTGTGTGCATTTTTAGTCACTGGATTGAAGCATACCCCACACGTAGAAATGACAGCCTTACAGTTGCAAAACTATTGTTGAGGGAGTTGATACCACATTTCGGATTCCCGATCTCTTTAGAATCAGATAGAGGAAGTCACTTCAATAACGAGGTGATAAAGTTACTTTGCGCAGTGCTGAACATTGAGCAAAAACTGCATTGTAGCTATCGCCCTGAGGCCTCAAGACTGGTGGAACAGATGAATGGTACACTGAAATCAAGAATGGCGAAAATATGTGCATCGACAAATTTGAAATGGCCTGACGCATTGCCTTTGGTGTTAATGTCAATGAGAAACACCCCTGACAGAAAGACTGGATTGTCCCCGCACGAAATTCTCATGGGCAGGGCCATGAGACTTCCTGCAGTTCCCGCAAACGCGCTTTTGAATATTACAGATGATATGGTGTTAGACTACTGCAAAGGTCTGGCTGACGTGGTTCGCTCTTTCTCTCACCAGGTGGAAGCAACCACCTTGTCACCGATCCAAGGTCCAGGACACACACTGAAAGCAGGTGACTGGGTCGTGATAAAGAAGCACGTGAGGAAGTCGTGTCTGGAACCCCGTTGGAAAGGCCCTTTCCAAGTGATCCTGACGACCACTACCGCTGTGAAGTGTGCGGGAGTTCCCAACTGGATTCACGCCAGTCATACAAAGAAGGTGTTGTGTCCCACAGATGAGGAAGTTGAAGCGCTGAAACTGCCAGTACCTGATAACGAAGTGCCGAGCGCTGAGACAGAGCAAAACAGAACTTGGAGCGAACAGGCAGAAATAGAAGAGAGAGAAATATTCTCTGAGGACGAAACAACCGATTCACTTGGGGAAGACCAAGGAGAAACCTCAGACAGCGACGAAGCAGCTGAAGGTAACAAAGAGCCTGAAGAAAGTAACGGTGACAAAGGGCTCGAAAGAGGTGAAGAAGCAGGAGAGCCTGATCAGAGGAGGGCTTTCCCAGAAGCAGACGGTACAGAAAAAGAAAAGGAAAACCTGATTGACTCCCCAGAAGGAGGGGACAAGGCAGAATAGAACGAAACTGTTCAAACTTCCTCAGAAGAGATCGCAGGTCCATCAAGTGGACACAGTGCAAAGAGAAGACCAAGTATATCACCAGTAAAACTAAGAACTAGAGAAACGTTGAACGATAGTGAAGGGCCAAGAGTGAAAGAGAAAAGAAAGGAAGTGTCTGTCGTGGTACCAACATCAAGTGAAGAAAAAGACTTGGCCAAAGAGGAAAGTACCAGTGAGGCAGAATCGAAGAGAGATGCAAAATTGAAAAGGAAAAGGATACCAAACAGGAGATATTCCGGTCCAGAATGGGCATATGTAGTCAATGACGATTGGACCGACGAATTTGTATCTCTTAGCCTCGAGAACGAAGAAGAAGAGATACCAATAGAAAAGAAAAGTTTTATGGACACTATTGATTGAAAGGGTGATAAATGACATTGCTTGCTATAATCTAACGTGATACAACCAGCTGAGACATTGCTAAACCGGATGAGACATTTGCTAACTTGATAAGACTTTGATAACCTGATTGACTCTTAAACCCGATTTGAGACAACGTTGCTAACTGATAAAAGACTGAGTTATTGCCGAATTGAGACAAATGCTGCTAACCGATAAGTGACTGGGCTCCTGAAGAAAACTGTGTGAACATTGCGCTCGTTCAGCTTTGTAACTAATTGCGAAATCGTTTCTTTATAGGTGCTTCTAGCTCTCTGATTCTATACAGATCATGACTAAGTACGCTACACAAAACAGTAGAGTGAAATATTGTAAATATGCGTGTATAGGCTTGATAACTGCATGTGTACTAATAATAATGGCAAAAGTGCTTGCAACGCGTGGTAAGGGTGAGAATGAGAAAATTGATGCTTCTACTTCTGCTCCTGTTACTGTCACTGAACTAACCGCATTGAAAAGACTGGAATTAGATGAGAGACACTTGCATGATAAGAAGGAACTTTCGTATAATGTTTTCTATCGCCTACTAACAGAATATGTTGAGACTATGGATGCGAAAGATTGTTATGTGTGTACACAGATACCGACATCGGTAACGGAAGGGGTGACTTATCACCACATGCCTCTTACATATGGGATTACATGTAGTTTAGTAACTTCTAGATTTTATGGTCAAACTAACATACAGTATTTTTATTCAAATTATGATGTTACCTTTGCATATGTTCCTATAATAACGCAACTAAGCCAGATTGCTAAAGATTGGGATGCTAAAATAATGAGGGAATTTTTCGAGCCAATGCAACCTTTTGAAACAGCTCACGCTCATAGGGAAAACCTTACCTGCTCGCTCTCTGCAGTAGAAATAAGCTTTTTAGATCGCACAGATGATAGAAGGGCACAAATGAATGCGAAATTAGAAAAAGAGCTAAGTAAGAGGACTTCAGTAGATAATTATGCTTTTGCCGCAATAAAAACACAAGGGAAAATAGCTTTAGACGCTTGGCATGTAGGGAAATTTTGTATATATCGTGGTGAATCTTATTATGATAACATTTTCGTGGGAGCGAGTGAATGTAAACATACGTTTATCTTTAAGGCCAAATGGACATTCATGCTGAACGGACTTGACCCTGTCATACCTGGTGTATATTACATTTGTGGCCATAATGCCTATTATCGTCTTCCAAAGGGATGGTGGGGGAGATGTTATTTGGGTATAGTGTTCCCAAAGGTTTATCAACTGGATGACCTATCGGTGATTCCAAAGACGTCTGGATCTCATCGTATCCAGAAAAGAGAGACCGCAGCTGCTGTGGTAGGAGATATATTTGGAACCATGATTCCTTCATTGGGAGTTGTGCTGAATTCCATCAAAATAAGAAAGTTGTCTACTATAGTGGATAACATGTTGACAAAGTTTTCAGGTGCTATAATCCTGATGGATGCTGAACTTGCAGCAGAAAGAGCTATGACTCTTCAAAACAGGCTTGCCCTAGACATTCTTTTAGCAAAGGATGGCGGCGTTTGCAAAATGCTTGGTGCGCGTCACTGTTGCACGTATATACCAGACAACAGTGTGAAGATTAAAACAATGCTTGCAAATCTAACAAAAGAGAGTGCAGACTTGAAGGAACTGAAAGAACCAGGAGTTTGGGAGAAGGTTGGAAAGGGAGTTGCTTCAGTGGGAAATTGGCTTGGTGGCATTTGGAATGGAATATTACTAAAAATAATACAGGGAATACTAATAGTACTAATTTGTATCTTTGGGATTTGGGGAATAAAGAGGGGAATACTAATGATCATGGCAAGAATTAAGAGAAGGAAGGAAGAGAAAATGATGAAAAGAATGGCAGAAGAATACAAGGCAAGAACAAGGGGAACTAAAAGGCAAAGAGAACTGACAGAATTTTAATGGAATAAAATTTGTGGGAATAGTTTTGTGTGATGACAAATAGTCATCAGAGGAGGGATTGATGACGCAGAAACGAAGGTTTTACATTTATTAGCGCATTAACGTAGTGCCGCAATAATCAAGTGTGACTTTAACCGAACTAATAAAGATTGTACGGGGACAAATGTGCCCTCAGAGTAGTTCGCCAACATTTATAAGCGTGCTTTATATAACGTGATGTATTAGAATTGTACTGACCTGACATAACCGTAAACGTGTGCCATGATTTGCTTGTTTGAAATGTTTTAACTTAGCATAACTTTAGTGGAGGCTTCGGCCTAGTTGCCTTGTCTGTCTGTCAGTTTAGATGCTCGTGTTTTTCTAATGTGCTAATAAAACGTGTATTCCTGCTTGAAGCTGTACTTTTCCAGTGAGATCGGTTCACATGCTTATCTTTAAGGTTTCGTGCCAGCCTGGCATCTTCTTCTTTGCTCCAAGGTCAATCTGCAGGTGCAGACAATGGAAGCTCTGAAAGTGAGTTAATTGGTAAAATATGTTGCAACTTACGTTCCCGACTCCAAGGATAATGTATGCCTAGGTAGAAGCTTGTGAATTGTTGTTTTTGATTGGACAATTTGAAGCCAACCTATGAACCCTCCAATGGAAGACCCTACTGGATTTGAACTGTTGTTTATTTAAACCTGGTGCACAAGAAGAAAGCAGCCATTAGCCATTAGCCAGCGGCCATTACCCGCCATTTGCAGGACATTGCAGCCATTATGGCCCATCTTGCCGACCTCGTCATTTTGCCATCTTCTACGATGCCAATTGATGTTCGACGCCATTTTGAATGAGACTTTGATGCTTTCTCTAATCGAGAGAAAGAGACTTTAAGTAATTCTCGCCCTAGAGACTTTAACTTTGATCTGCCCCTTTGCATAAAGTAGTAGTTTTGTCCTTTTATCTTGCCGCTGTGAGGCAATTGCCCCGTCCACCCTGCCCCCTTTGCCCCGTCCCATGCTGATCGAAAACCGGTACCTGTGAGACGAAGACTTCCTTGAATGCTGATTGAATTTGGTAAATATGAAAGGAAAATGTACAATTGCATTGTGTTTCTTTTTAGGTAACCAACTGCTGATTTTTGATAAGAGCCCTAGTTAGGAGTTTTCCAAATCAATGTTGCTAAATTGTTTTTGCATGAAGTCCCACATGCAGATGCTAATTTGAGGTTAGATGAGGATTCATTTGTTGCACGATGCAATTTGAGACCTTGTTATGCTGACTAATGTATGCAATTAGCCCATTACAGATTATAGTTTTAGTGGTTTGCGTTGCTATTATCGAATGCATTGTTATTCAAATGCTGCATAGATTGCATCTTTTTCGCCGTTATGGACAGCTATTAATGTTCATTTACATATATCATTTGGTGTTGAAACACATTTATATCGTGCTAGCTTTGTTAATATAGGGAAATAAATTCATTAACTTTGAATGAACTGGTGTGGTTATTCATGGCCGAAAGGTCATGGTTCGCCGAAATGTTTTCTGGATTAATTGTGAAGTGTTATGTTGATCAGGGCATTGCTTATGTTCGGTATTGATTATTGATTTGATTAAATTGACTAATCTCGGGTGAAGAGAGCCCCACTTGGTCAAAAGATTCATCGACCCAAGAGCGTCCAAATACAGGTAATTTATTAGGAAGGAACGCTCTATCACTACCCAACCTCTAGGGAATTTTCATCACTAAGGCGGAAGAATCTGGACAGACCGTCAGCTCTGTTGTGGTCTACCCAGGTCAATGTTCCAACCACAAATCCATACCCTGTTGGGAAATGGATCACCTCAAGAGTTTTGTGTTTTCATCCCTTATTTGCATTAGCCACCTGAGGGGCTGGTAGTCAGTCTGAATAAGGAAGTCAGTACCAAACACGAATGACCTCAAATTCTGCAGGGCTTAAACCACAGCAAAAGCTTCTATTTCTATAGTACTCCACCTCTGTTCCTGGGAAGTAAACTTCTAGAGATGAAGGGTACAGGTTGATGTAGGCCTTCCCCATTTAGTTGTGACAATACTGCCCCACAACGTGTTCTGAGGCATTAGTTTGTACAAAGAACCCATTGGAGAAGTTAGGTGCCTTGAGCACAGGAGCTGTTCAAATGCTTTTTGGCATGCCTCTGTCCAAATTACATTCCTTGGCTGCTTCTTAAAAGTCTGCTCACTCAAGGGGGCAACAATGGTGCTTTATCCCTTGACAAATCTCTTATAGGACCCAGTGAAGCCCAGGAAGGCTCTGAACTCCTTCTAGATTTTGAGGGACTTCCAGGCCATAATTGTTTCAATCTTGGCCTTGAGAGGCTGCACCTTACCCCCACCCACCAGTTGTCCCAGTTAAACCACTGACCCCTGCCCTATCTGGCACTTTTCGACCTTGATAGTCAGGTCTCCCTGTTGCAGGGCCTTAAGCACTTTTCAGTGGTGGTAGAGGTGGTCTTTCCAGCTGCTAATGAAGACAGCTGTGTCATCCAGGTAGGCAGCAGAGAAGGCCTTCAAACCGGTGAGTACCCAGTTTACCTGCCTCTGAAAGCAGCAGGAGTATTTTTTAACCAAAAGGACCACCTGCCTCTCTCTGCTGTACTGCAGTGCAGTTATTCCCGACAAGCAAGGCCCCTGGGCCCTGCCCAAGCTAAAGAGGAAGGAGGAGTCAGGCTGCAAAGCATTAGCATAATAAGCACAGAGAAATGTCCTTTTTCTAAAAGTGTCATTTCTGAAATAGTAATGTAAAATCCAACTACACCAGTGTGGAGGACTTCTCACTACCATTCCAAACATATCAAACATACCCACGCTACTCCTCACAGATCAGAAATGACCACTTAGACATATAAAGGGAAATCACAATGTTATGAGGGAAGCAGCACTCAAAGTAGTGAAAAATGAAATAGGGTCTTTGGCTCTACAAGAACATGTAACACATAAACATATATGTCCTACCTTTTACATACTCAACACCCTGCTCATAAGACTATCTTGGGCCTACCTTGGGGGCAGCCTAGGTGTGGTAAAAAGGGGGTTTAGGCATTCACAAGTAGTTTGACTTGCCATGTCAATATGGCAAGATACTGCACACAAAGGCACTGGAGTGACAGGCTTGAGACAAGTTTGAAAGGCTACTTCTGTGGCTGGTGCATTCTGCGCTGCAGGCCCACTAGTAGCATTTAATTTACAGGCCCTGGGTATATTGTATACCACTGTACAAGGGACTTGCAGGCAAATTACATATAAGCCAAACAGGTGTAAGACAATTATACTAAGTTTTAGGGAAGGAAGCACATGTAATTTGGCACTATTTAGGAGTGGTGAAGTGCCCAGAATCCTAAAGCCAACAAAAAGAGGGTCAGGAAAAGGAGAAGAAAGGCAAACAGTTTGTGTATTTTTTTCTGTAGTGTCATAGTTCCCATGTCTAAGCTCAATAATAAAATGTCTTAACATAATAAAATGTTTCCTTTGTGGATGCAGTCTTGGATTAACTATAGAGGACCATATTATGAGTTGAAATGTACTGTAAAGTAGTAAATCCACATGTACAATTGACAGTACCATTCATTTATACCACAGCAATGCCATGCAGTCACAAGTGAAACTCCATGTAATGTGGACATATCATGCGATACTGGATTTATGCCTTGTAAACCCATGTAATTCTCAGTTCCATGGGCTTTAAATAATACATTTAACAACTCTTCTTAATAGATGGTAAATGTACGCCTAAGCCTCTACATGCAGTGGGGTGTAGAGGGAGGGAGGAGTGGGAAGTAGGGGAGGAAAGGAGAAGTCAATGATCTGATTTATATCTTGGTGGTATGAATACCCCATTACAATGGAGCCAAGACTGTAGTCCCCCTGCCCGATTTAAATGTGGGCAACCTTAGGTTTAATTCAGTGGAGACTACTCTGTCTCCATAGTGATTAAACCCCTCCAATGGCCTGACAGATAAAGAACGATGGAAGGTTGACCTCTAATTCCACCCATCTAATTTACATAGGTAGAATCAGACGTTAGTTTGCACTGCCAGTCACTGGTAAATGCTCCCCTTGCAATGGAAAATAACTCACGTGGTGAGGGGAGCATTGCTTTTTTATTTTCTTACAGAAATCCTGATTTAGGATTTTCTTTTTAAAATAATAAAAAAAGTTTGATGCAAGGGTCTCTCATGCTGATGGAGCTGAGCACCAAACTTTGAACCTCATCAACAGTAACCGCCTTGATTAGGGTTCCTGTCGATGCTTTGCATGTCTGGCTGTCATTTCTGAATTCGGTGTGCGGAGTAGTTTTGGCCTGATCATCCCAAAAAAATAAATCAAACCCTAAATTCAGGCGGGGGAGAATTGTATTCTCCCCCCATCCACTGCAGTAAACTAAAACAGGAAAAGGGGCTTGGCTGCTGCTGCAGGCAATATTTGATGGGATTTTTCCAAGTGCAATTACTGAACAGGAAAATCCTTTCCATTACTCAAACACCACAGAACACCAGGTGGGGAACACTGGTTCGCTCAGAATCAGGTGGAGCTGAATTCTATACAGAAATTCTTCCCTGTCTGACGCTTAAGCTTGTCTAGAGTAGTTAAAAGTCAAATTAGATGTCGATACACATGCAGCATATGCTTGGGACCGTTTCCCATACTTGATTTTTCAGAATATAAGGAAACAGCTACTATAGAAGCACACTTTTGTTGTGCATCATGATTCACCTAAATTTAAATATTGAAAGCAAACTTGGCTTCACTGTTGTGAGAACACAGATGTTGCTCCCAAATGTATTCTGTAGGCTACAAAAACCATTAGTACATAATATAACTTTCATAAATGTTACTCTGCTGGTCTGAGGTGAAAAACACAGAAATATTTTATCCTGTTTACGTTTGCAAAGCCGAAGTGCACAGTTGTGCATGCAAGCCCACATCTAATGCAACATATACGTCCCTTCTTGCTCTTGTATCTTCCAGCACATGGAATTGAGGCCATATAAGTAACATTATTATTTACATTTGGAAGTGCTGATATAACTTTTTAAAAAGTATCAGCAATTAAACATTATATCAGGATACAGGCAGGAAGGCATTTCTGTTCATCACCTCTGGCATTTCACAAGAAGAGTTGAGTGTTCCATCCGCCTCTCAACCTCGCTTGGAATGAAGCAGTGACTTCTTCAGAAATTCAGATTTTAATAGGTAGTTTTAGCTCAGCCTCTTATTGGGTAAGATGCACGTTGTGTTTTATTGTTTCCTTTTGTGATAGTCAAAGCTCTCTGAAGCTGCTCTTAAGCAGCAGTGGGCATTGAAGCAAGAATTGCAGAGGTTCCCTCAGCTCAGGGGAGCCTCGTATTATGGTGGGGAGCCACGGCTCTCTATGTGGTTCTCAGCGCAGAAGCACCACATGCTCTCTGACCGGCCGGACGGCGCCTCCAGAAGCACCAAAGTGCTTCTGAGGTCGCGCCCGATGGGAAAGGTTGGCCCTGCCCCTTAAAATGCAGCACACACGGCTTCTTTGGTTCCCATGGTCGCACAAGTCACCCGACAAGAGTCCTCCTTGCTTTCCCACCCGGCGAACAGCCAGACTTACCCCTGGATTTCCTTTGTTTTTTTTAGGATTTCATGGCAGTTTGTCTTGCTTCTCACAAACTTCAGCTCTGCACCATGGACCTTGTTTAGAGGCCAGAGAATGTCCTTGGAAGCATGGGCTTGAGATTTTCTCACCTGACCCAAGTTGGTTCGATTACTCGGTCGGCAGCGGCTTTGGTGAGCGCGTGTGGGTTCATAGCAAGGCAACAGATGTAAGGGGACTTGAGGGGTTGACAATCGAGGCTCTCCCCCTATATGCCTGTTTTTCTGCATCTGCAGGCCCCTCAAGGGGGACAGCCTAGGAAGCCAATGGTATCGGCTGAGAGGCCGAGATGACCACACGTGGAACCCCTGGGGCAGTTCCCCTGGTGAAGATGCATGTTCAGGAGCAGGGACCTAGGAAAGAAGGGGGTCCAGGCACAGGGATTGCATCAGAGGCCTCGCCTGTGAGCAGTATAGGTGAAGGGATGGCACAGTGTGACATTTCTGCTGTGATGGCCCCAGGTGTAAGTCATATTATTGTGCAGTTTGGCAACAGTGGTATCATTATTGGGGTCATGCCTGCGGAGGGTGCTGTACAGCCAGATTTGGTCAAAAACGTAGCCAGTAATTTGCCTTGGCTTTCCAAGACAGGGATGTTGTCTGCGCCTCTGATGGGGGCGCTTTAGCCAGTGTAGCTGAAGGTGATAATGAAGAAAGGGATAGGAGACTGGTGGCCCACCTTGAGAGTGTAGGAGGAAAGGGTGGTGAAATTCAGACTGCTAGCGCATCCTTTGGGGTGGGGGTGACCAGTATGATGTGCCAGCTGGACAAGTGACACAGAGGTCATCAGGGGTAGTTCTCTGCACACAAGCAGTGTCAAGCAAGTGGTTCTGGTGCCAGAGGTGATTGCACCCCCCTCAGAAGACAGGACCAACAGTAAGGTGGCGTCATTGCCGAGCAGAGGGTTGAGGATGTTCATTTCGAGCATGATCTGTTGGGTAGGCACATGTAGATGGAAATGAAATAAAAATTTTGGAAGAGTAATTATTAAATTGATATGTGCGAGCTGACTGCAGATAGACCTGAGCGAGAAGAGAGCAAGGAGTGCTCTCATTCTAGGTTTTGTGGTCATTGACCATGCAAAAAGAGGGTGATGGAGTCAATGTTGAATTGGATTAAGGGCTTCATGATCTTCCAGGCAATCATGGCAGAGTGTTTCCTCACCTTGCGGGTTCATTTGGCATGCTACCAGAATAGGATTGTATGTGCTCACAATAAGTATAGTGTCTCGGCCTCGAGGGATTATGACAAAGAATTTAGTAGGTTTAAGGCCAGTAGACCCACACTAGCATGGTACCAGATTGATGTTAACACCTGGCAGCATTGTATGAAACCGTAAAGGCTGGATGCTACCCCTAGCAAGCCCTTTTGTTCAGGGACAGGGGCAAGTAGTAGTGCAGGAGGTGGGCCAAAGAGGAGGTCTTGTCAGAATTTCAATAAGAGATCCTGTTCCAGACCTCCAGAGACGCGCAAGTGCAAACATTGTTGTCACTTCTGCAACCTCTCTTCCCACCCAGAGTCCAAGTGTTTTAAAAAATCAAGAGATAGAGACCCCAAGAAAACAGATTTTGATCACTCACTCAAGGTGAAGGCTCCTTCTACGGTTAACTGGCAGGCAATGGTGTCATGGATTAAAGTCTATAGCAATTTAGTGGTGGCAGAGTCTTTGCATGAGTGTTTCAGAGACTGTGTCAGGATCTTCGCAAACGATTGTGTGGGGTCCAATACTGCAAAAGTCAGAAGTCCCTTAAGGCTAACCATAGCTTTGCCTGGACAAAGATATTAAAGCAGAGTGTTAAACCTGGCATCCTTGCTGTGGTTTTCCTCGTCTTTCTGACTCTGCTTTCTGTATTTTTGACTGTGTGCTGGACTTAGTATTTGCTGGTTTTGGTACTCTGGGCACTTTGCCACTGCTGAACAGTGCTAAAGTGCAAGTGCTGTATGAGTAAATTGTATTGGTAATTGGCTTCTTCCATGATTGGCATATTTGATCTACTAGTAAGTCCCTAGTAAAGTGCACTAGAGGTGCCCAGGGCCTGTAAATCAAATGCTATTAGTGGGCATGCAGCACTGATTGTGCCACCCACATGATTAGCCATGTAACCATGGCTCAGACCTGCAACTGCAGTGTCGGTGTGTGCAGTTTTAAACTGCCTATTCAGCCTGGCAAGCCTCCTGTTAAGAAGTCTCAGGGCCAGAAAAAACTTCACCTATCAGCCTCTGGGTTCACTTGCTATGGACTCTAACTCACCAGGTGGCGCCTACTACAGTTTCTGGGCCCTTGGGAGTGAAAGTTGGTGCAAAACCAAGAAAAACTAAGTGCACCGACTTTGGACGATGCCTGGGCCAATACTGCTGCCTGCCCTGTGACACTGCCTGCAACTGAAGCTGTGGTCCCCGCTGCAGTGCAACGAACCCGACCGACATCGTATGCCTGATGCCACAGCAGCCTCTGACGTTCCATGACTTTGTGAGTCTGGAGTTCTGTGTCACTGACGTTCGTGACACCCGACTCCGCATTGGTGTCTGCAGCCCCTTGATTTGACCACAACCGCATGAGGTTGCCCCATCGCGTCTTGACCTGCCAGACAATGACCCCACTGGAAGTGTAAGGAACCAACACTTCGCACTGCCGCCACCTCATCTCCACTGCTCCGCAGCAAGGACCTGATGCCTCAAACCAACGCCTCCGCTTCCCTGGAGCACTGGAACTGACACTGCACCAGATCCAGCAAAGCCTTGTTCCCCGACTTTGTGCACTGTTTTGTTTCCTCACTTTCACAAGGTACTGTACCTGGGGGTTGGTGTGACTCAGTGACCAGTGCCGTTGGCATCGTGTTGTTTGGAAAAACTCTGTCACGACTCCATGATAACACCAAATTGTGGTATTTGTGTTTCTGAGCTCTATACTCAAGTTTAATCTTTTAAAATACATAACTTTGCTTGTGCATGTTGGATTTTTCTCATTTTGGTCTTGTTTGATTTAGATAAAAATTAGCTATTTTTCTAAACTCATGTTGAGTCATTTTATGGTGTTTTCACTGCGTTACTGTGTGTGCTGGTACAAATACTTTGCACATTGCCTCTGAGATAATCCTGACTGCTTGTGCCATGCTAAATAAGGGGGGTTTCACAGAGCTGTGTATCTCCCTTACCCTGACTAGGGTGAGGGGTCCTACTTGGACACAGTGCAAACTGACAGCCAACCAGAGACTCTGTTTCTAACACTGATGATCAGCAGAGAGAATAGAACTTTTAATTGTATTTGACATACAGTGATTGGTTTACACTACTGTTTTATGGCCGACCATTATGCAACCACATACTGTTTTTTCTCTTGCATTTTAGTTTTTTTCCTTTTTTCTCTCCTTTTTCTTAGATTATGCTTGCCTTCTGGAACTTTGCATCTTTTTTTAGCTTTGTCCACAGGCATGTCTTAGTCTGGGAAGCCATCATCAGTTGCTACAAATGTGGTGTTTAAGTTGGAGAAACTGGAAGAGTACACAGCGGCTCAGCTCAAAAATTTTGTAGGGAATTAGGATGCCCAATCAAAATCTCCGCTAGGAAAGAGGAGATGCAAAAGGCGCTGAGGGCCTTGTTGCCAGCAAAAGAGGCTGAGGAACACACAGAGAAGGAGGATGTTGTTGTGGATAATCATCATCGGAGAAGAAGGTTCAAAAGGAAATCCTTATTGGGGTTCTTCCCAATCTCTAAGCTTCTTTCTAAGCAAAGACCCCTCAATCTTTTAAAGTTAAGGTTCTTATAGGTTGTCTTGATAACCCTGGGGGTAGCCCCAACAGAAGACATAGGCCCTCATTACAACCCTGGCGGTCCGTGTTAAAGTGGTGGTAATACCGCCAACAGGCCATCAGTAAAACAAATGGAATTACAACCATGGCGGAAACCACCAACATAGACAGCCACTTTAACACTCAGACCGCCACGGCGGTAGGAACAAACACTGCGGCGGTAACCGCCAACAGACAGACGGAAGACAAAGTACTGCCCACAGTATTTCAACACACCTATCCGCCACCTTTTTCAGGGTGGAACTAACGCTATCAAAAGCACGGTGGAAACAGTACACAGAAGGGAAAACACTCACCTCTCGACACCCAACGAGGAACCAGGACGCCATGGAGCCCAAACTACAGGTGTTACCTATGCTGGTCTTCCTCCTGCTCTATCAGGAGCAGGACAGACGCCGTCGACGACCATTGTAAGTACTGCTCCTACAACACAGGGGAGGAGGGAAGAGAGTGACACACACACGCAACACGCAACACCCCCACCCCCACCCTCACCCACAACACCATACACACAAATACATGCAGCAACATTACATAAACCCCCCACCCCCTGAAAGAACGCAAGGACAAAAGGAAATGATTGTAACCAGTGTAATCACGAAAAATCTGATAGTCAAAAATCAAAATGCAGTATATAAAAATATGTACACCAACTACACAAGTCCGGATAGTGTACCAATCATTGTCCATGGAACACTGGGCCCCAAATGAATGGGCGAAGCCCACACTAGATACCTGACTGGAAACGGAGAGAACACTGCTGGGGCATCAGACTAAAAATATACAGGCACCTCAGGGGGAGGGGGGGCACCTCAGCCAGATGAATGCACGATGCCACTGCTGCATGAGGGGGCTCCATGCCCATTGCTGTATCCTGGGGAATGCAAAGCCACAGTCTCTCAAGTCTCTCAAGTGGGTGATTTGCCCACTGCTTTATCCTGGGAAATGTAAAGCCACAGTCTCTCAAGTCTCTCCAGTGGGTGATTTGCCCGCTGCTTTATCCTGGGGAGTGCAAAGCCACAGTCTCTCAAGTCTCTCCAGTGGGTGGTTTGCCCACTGCTCTATCCTGGGGAGTGCAAAGCCACAGTCTCTCAAGTCTCTCCAGTGGGTGGTTTGCCCACTGCTCTATCCTGGGAGTGCAAAGCCACAGTCTCTCAAGTCTTTCCAGTGGGTGGTTTGCCCACTGCTTTATCCTGGGGAGTGCAAAGCTACAGTCTCATAAGTGGATGTCAGTCTCCACTGGTTCTGGAGGGGGCCTGGTGCCCAGAGTGCTTCATCCTGCCAAGGACTGAGGTAGTGGATGTATCTCTCCACTGGTTCTGGAGGGGGCATGGTGCCCAGAGTGCTTCATCCTGCCAAGGACTGAGATAGTGGATGTATCTCTCCACTTGTTCTTGAGGGGCCCTGGTGCCCAGAGTGCTTCATCCTGCCAAGGACTGAGGTAGTGGATGTATCTCTCCACTAGTTCTGGAGGGGTCATGGTGCCCAGAGTGCTCCATGTGCAGTGTGGCCTGTACAATTCCCTCACCTGGGTGTGTGTGCCACGAGATTGCCGAGGTACAGGTAGAATGATACGTCATGGAGGCAGCGACATACCCCACACTGCTGCAGCTTCGCCTTCCACCTGCAGGTGCAAACAGTGATGGAAGTCATGCCTCATGGAAGCTGCCCAGGGTCCAGGAACTCTCCTCCAGCCTCGGACAACTGACCACTAGGGATGGTACCCATGTCAGCGGTGGTGCCACTTTCTGAGCACGTTGCGGGGACGGTGGCGGCGCTTGCAGCGGTGTCTGTGGCAGCGGTGCTGGTGGTGGTGCATGGGTCAGCACCTGCTGAGGGACACAGCAGGATGTCTCCTGCAGCCTCGGACGGCTGCCCACTGGGGAAGAGGCTGGGGACTGTCGCTGAGGCTGTAGACGTGCCGGTGGCGGCGCAGGTGGCGGTTATGGTGGCAGGGCAGCTAGCAGTGTTTGCCGCCGTATAGGTTGGTGTGGTCGTGGACAGATGGTGTGACACTGGTCCCTCAGTCGGTGCCACCATGCCCTCTCCTGACCTGCTCTTCTACTGTTGGCCCTTCCCCACCTTTGATGGTGCCGCAGTTGTCTTGCCACTATCCCCTTTTGTTTTTGCTGAGCCCTTGGTGGCTGGTGGTTTCGGCCTCTCCCTTCAGGATGTGGGCACCTTTTTCACCTTGGCAGGTGGCGGAATGTCCTTGCCCTCGCTAGGTGGCACACTGGCAGCCCTGATGGGTGGCGCACTCGATGGGCCCGCAGTTGCTGGCACCACTGTGCCTGGGGATTTGGTGGCTGAGGTGCTGGGCTGGGACCTGGAAAGCCTGGCCCTATGGGAAGGACGGGGGAAGGTGAAGGGAAGAGGTCAAGGGTTGCCAGGAAAAGTTTTTTAGACACACTGGGACGGGAAGATGGAGGGTTTTGGGAGTGGAGGAAGAGGTAGTGGTTGTAGGAGGTGTACATCTGCTGAATTTGGGTGAAGGTGCATGGGCCGGAGGCTGTTGTGAGGTCGATGGTTGTTGGGTGGGTGTGTGCCTGCGTTTGTGTACTTTGGAAGGAGGGCTCACAGACACACTGGGAGAGGACACAGGGGATGTGTGAATGGTAGTGGTGATGGTGATTGCACGTGAGTGGTGTGTGGTGATGGGCGTGCTGGTGATGGAGGTAGTGGCTGAGGATGTCGTGCATCCAGGTGTGAGTGGAGACGAGACTGGGAGGGAGGAGGGAGACGTGGAGGAGGGGGACACAGTGGAGGCAGTGGATATTGGTATGTGTGCATGGGTATGATGCTTGTGTGCGTGCCTGTGGGATGTGTGGTGCTTATGTTTGCCTGAGCCACTCTCATGTGTTGATGTGTGTGCATGCTGGTCTGATGGTGTGCTTGGGATAGGCTGAGGTACAGGGGATTGGGTCTGGGTGGAGGAGGTTGGAGGGGGAGGCTGGACACAGGGACAGTGGCTGCCATCAGTGCTGAGGCCAGAGCCTGAAATGCTCTCTGTTGGGCCGCATGCCCAGAATGAATGCCCTCCAGGTATGCATTTGTTTGTTGTAAATGCCTCTCAACACCCTGGATGGCATTCAAAATGGTAGATTGCCCAACAGTGAGGGATCTCAGGAGGTCAATAGCCTCCTCACTGACGGCAGCAGGGCTGACTGGGGCAGTGGCTGAGGTGCCTGGGCGAAGGAGATGCCCACCCTCCTGGGTGAGGGGCACAGGACACACGCTGAGGGGCTGCTGGGAGGGCAGTGCTGGAAGGGGGGGTGGCGGCTGTACCTGTCGATGCGGTGGGCACAGAGGTGCCCGCCACCGCAAGGGAGCTCCCATCAGAGGAGGAGTTGCTGTCAGTGGTGTCTGCTCCTGTCCCCGCCGTGGAGCTCCCCTCGCCCTCCATCCCACTGGTGGCTTGAGACTCTGTTGCTTCACCCTCCAGGGCCAAATGAGTTGCAGCTACCTCCTGCTCTGGTGCCAATGCTCCTCCGCCTGATGATGCTATTGCACACACGAACAGGGAAACCACAAAAAGGGGGGGGAGACACAAATGTAGTGCATGCAACACCACTACCATTGGCGGACACACACACAGGGAGCAGCCCTCTGCACTACGCCATGCACTAACAGTTCCTAGATAATTCATCAGACCATGGGGTACGAGGCCTAAACCCAATTGCTGCACACCTGGAAGTCACAGGAGCCTGACTAGGTGTAGATGGCTCTTACACCTAATGGGGCTGGGGTGTCACATAGCCTGCCTCACAAGGGACCTTGCTTACCAAGCTCACCCTGGCCTAGGGGAGCCCACTGCCCACTGCCCACCTCCCCCACCCAGACACCTCATAATGCGCGCAGAATCAGCTGAATGAGAGTGTACTCACAACCTTGTGACTGCTGTGATGCCCTCAAGCACCCAGCCAACTCTGGATACGCCACCGCCAGGATCCGGGACATCAGGGGGGTCATAGTGCGACGGGCAACCCTTCCACATTGGGAGGCCATCCCCAGTTGGGCCTCCGGCGTCTTCTTGCTCCAGCGGCGCAGGTCCTCCCATCTTTTATGGCAGTGGGTGCTCCGTCTGTGCTAGACCCCCCGGGTCTGGACGTCCTTGGCGATGGTACGCCAAATACCCTTCTTCTGGTGGGCGCTGACCTAGAGGAATGGTACAGGGGGAAAGGAAATTAGTCACCCGTCCGGACCATCATACTCATTGCCCACCAGTTCCCATCCATGCACTGACACACATACACTCACCATCCGCACAGGCAGGCCTCAGCCACCCCCCCATGTATCTTCCATCGACAACACTCAAAGCAGGCATTGCCCATGCAGCATGCTCACAGTGTACTCACCTGGTTGTCTGGAGGACTGTACGGTTGCGTGTACTGGTGTCGTAGTTTGGACTCTTGCTCTGAGCAAGACTGCTGGTCTCAGGATGACAGTACTTTCGTTTGTAGGTGACTAAGTTCCTTCCTACAACTAGTTGTAACTGTTGTCCAAACCTTACCGGCTTACTAGCAGTACCTCACCAGAAACACAATAGTAAAAGGTGATTTGTAGCAGTCGCTTACGCATGGACTCAAAGTAAGATCTCTCAGGGTTGTCGTGGTTAAACGGAAATTACCCTTTTCTCACAGATTTATTATGTCTCATACAAACAAAGGCAATAACACAGATGCAGTGAAGTTATAATAGTTTTTATTCAACATAACTGCAATTTGCGATAAGTTGCATGAACTGCAATGATTAGGATAATGAATATACCAAGCAACAGTATTGTGAAGAGGAGAGTCATTGTTATAAAGACCCCCACCATTATGCAATATATGAAAGAAATATATTTATATGTAAAAGAAATGGAATAAGCCCTAATACCCTAAGGAGAGTAAGTCTAACCTCCTACCTATAAAAGGAGAACTGGGTTCTTTAAACCTAATCTGCCAAAGCCGTGTCCATGAGAGGAGCCCCCAACCCTCGTTACCTTGGAATGAGGACTCTATCTGAGACTCCGCAGGGACACGAAGACTGGGTCAGCGTCAAGATGACTTTAGCATCGGTATCAGCGATGGTTGCGATGCCCTCTGGTCGGAATCCCTCTGATTATCTGTCTAAAAGTGTGTTGTATTTATACAGATTTACAAGGTCCCCTGACATAAGTGTTATTCATAACAATAGATAACAGGCATGCTTGGGACGGCAATTAATATCAACAATCCCTCGAAAGTATAGAGAGGGAAAATCCCTAAGTGTGAATGCCTACTGTATGTTTGTCTTTCGTGCTTGATCTTGACGCCTTGGCGCAGTGACACTGATAATAGAACCCATAACAAGTGGCCTAACTATAAACAAGCCCGCCATTTTAAAGGAAATAAATAATTAAATGGTCTAAGAGAGAGCAAGCTAAGTAGGTTAAAAGTCACTGGGTGACGGGGGCACAAGTTTACAAGCCTACGGCTAAGCTAACTCCTGTTATCCCACTAAAACAAACTAGGATTCACCACACCCTCCCCATTGCCGTAATAGGCATGATGAAGGAAAAGAATTTCAAAATGCTAAAAAAGCTGCTACTGAACCAAAAAAGCCAATTAACAAACAAATATTTTAATATCAACCATGACAAGTAAACCAAACGTTTAATATAATTGCAAATTTTGGATCCGGGAACTGGTAAGCAAATTTGATCAAATTATGTGCTATACGCAGGATCTTGAAGAATGTCATCGAAGTCACCATTCAACGATCTTAAAAAAGAGTCAACATCGTCTGATGTGAAATTGAGAGCTGGACGGACAAATGGATCCACAGAGCAAAAGTGAGCCATATTCATCGGTGTATCGACACTTGCTGCAGCGTCCTCATCCATGTTAGATTGTATAACAGATGGCTCATAGGTGGCCTCGCGGAGCAACCGTAGTCTCAAGGGGCATGACCGTGTATGAACCCTCATCGGGGACATCAGCAGTTCTTGGTCCACAGGAGATGTAGGTGCAACAGCAAGACAGACCACAGGCAGATGTTCAAAGAGACACCATATGCAGCGGAACATCGGTTGTACACACCATAGTAGAGGCCGAAATGACAATGACCAGTCAAATTCTAGTTCCACCAGCAAAGGTGTACCGAAGATCCGAACCATGCGTTCACGGCACAACGGTGTTGACGGGAGTGGCTCCATTGCTCTGTGTCGCTGGAAATAAAACAACCACCGCGAATCAGAAAAAATAGCAGTAGTAGTCCGCCAATTAAAGCCAAAATAATTGGAAAGCCACCAAACACACTGGAAAAGAGAGAATGGATGGCTGATGGGATGACTCCGAAGACAGTCTGGAAGATGGACACAAAACCAGACCTGACAGCCTTAAAGAAATGAACAATCCCAGTAGTGCTCGAAGCATTGAATATTCTGGATACCAACTCTCCAAAGTGTTTGGGGAAATCGGTATTTAAAAGGGATTGTATCTCGGCTGAAGATCTCGCAATCTGGAGAGCATACGTCTCTCTTGCGGATGTCAAGGCGACCTGTTTTTGAAACAATAGCGCCTTCAGTCTGCTCAACTTGTCATAGTTCACATTAATAGTATAAATGTGGGGCCACATTTCTGATACTTGTATCTCTCCTGTGGGGGGAAACAAAACATGGCCACAACACGTAACGACCTTCGTGACTGAGATTGCGTAGGCAATTCCAGGTCGTAAGCCGCAACAGCTGTCATCGCTCAGTAGAACATAACTTCCATTGGAAAGTACATGAAACACTGAACGAATCAAGGGGACGGGAGTACCCTTCAGAAAACAGGCCAAATTCGCGACCCCCGCATTGCAAAGACCGTGAAGAGACACCTGTTTGCATATCATGGAATGACGAACAGTAGTCTCACATTCACTTCCGCTAAGAAAGACCTCTTGTTCACCGTTCAGACATCGATACTCAAAGGGCAACTCCCACTCTTCCTTAATAAAGCTATCTCCTAGCCGTTCATATCGTCCCACTGCAAGATGTTTGAGGCAGCTTGTGAAACAAAAGGTCGAAAACTGTAAATTAATTATGCCGTGTAAGAGCCAAATAGTTGAAGGACTTTCTGCAACCGTGAAGGGCAACTTATCTAATTTCTCTACTTGATGCAAGGTGAAACGAGCCTCCCTTTTAGCCATTGTCTCTTGTTCCCTGGAAAAATTAAAAGCAGCGAACAGTTCACTTCCAGTAATATATTTCCATGGAATGTGGCCACTTCTGAGTGTCTGTAATGCCCAACCCAGCTGCATGATGGAACATAGCTGTGTTTGCCCATGATATAACCGAGATAAATCAGTCTGAGCGATATCAATAGCAGATGACACCATATTCGACAGTGAATAAATCTGATTCGATAGCGTGTTCATGCCATTGTCGACAACAGCCAATGTTTTTTCCAAATTTTCCTTATCAAGTTGCCTTAAACGTGCAGCAGCCTCAATTTGAGAAAGCTTCCAAATTTCATTATACATAGCATATAAAAAACGTTTTGAACGTTGTTTCTTAGGGCCTAATAGGAAATCTTGTAGATCTATGCTGTCAGAAAGAGTGTTCAAGTGTTGTTTCACCGCTGTTAAAGTGTTTGTCTGCACCCATTGCTGGCACAGCTTACCCACACTGTATGTTGTTATTATACCACTATGTTGACCCGATAGAAAGCGAGGGTCTGGCCTATGAATGGAAAAAACCCCTGACGAGTTCAAAAAACGCTTCTGACATTCATCAGTGTCGGTGGGCCATACCAACCATCCCCCGGGACGGGAAAGTGAAGAATTATATGCACCAGCCTTAACCAATGCATCGAGCCTATCCTCTGAAATATTAAGAAAGTGTTGCCAATCTCTAAATTTTGTCGGAGTAGGGATATTGGGCGTATTTAGATCTTTAATTTTTGCTAACCCCAGACATGATGTCTGCTCTACAGTATCATTTAAAAAAATCATTTGCACAGGAATTAAGCAAGCGCGAAACAAAGCCTCCCTACCCTGTATTTGCCAATCTTGTGTTCCCCAAACACTCTTCAAATCGACAGTGTTCTTCCAATATTCGTAACCCTCAATCGATAGTCAGGAAACAAAGGGATCTGAATAAATCAATTTTGTATCTGTTAGCAAAAGTTTCCTAAATTGCGCTGGAGGTAATTTAAAATAATACGATTCAGCATTCTTTGTATCATGCCCAGAAAAGTATGTGAATTTGTCACTGTAAAACTTTGGACTCCCCACCTGCGGTGTTGAACAGTGTTCCCATTGGGTGTAGTTAAAGAGAGGCCTATATCTAGTAGCACGGTGTAGGTAATGATGTCCCCAATTGTTATAGCAGAACATTTCCCCATAATTCATTGAGTAATCATATACATCATCACTTCCAAAAGCGGAGTAGTCCTTCATTTCAGTCAGCATTGAATCAACTGTTTGGACATCCCAATCATCAGAAACAACATTAGGTGTAATAACATCAGACATAGAAATCTTGAACACGTATGGTATTTGAATTATCTCTGTAGGCCCGTATATATCGAACGGAACTTTGTCCCATACAATTCCATCAGGAATCGGAATAGCTGTAATATTGACAGGGGACAAATCACGTCGGACCTTATGAGACGAATGGTGTGGTGTCAAAATTACATCAACAGGCTCCACAGAGGAGCGGTCAGCGATATAGTGACCATTAATAAGTAAAAAGAAAACAGTCACAAAACCAATCCAAAAAAATAATGCAATAAATGTCAAACAGAACCAGAGATGGTTCCAAGAATATATCAAATAGTTCTTTTGAAGCCATCGATAGAATCTGCTACCTCTCGAAAGTGTGTCAGTCATAGTTGAGGATGAATCTGAAGAAAAATCATCAATGTCTACAAAATAGCCAGAGGAAGTCTCTGCAAATACAGGACCCATCGAATTCCCATCCACTGTTGTTGGAAGTTCTTGATAGACAACGTTATTAGTGGTGGAAGTGTTCGTGTAAAATACAGCCAAATCCTGAATCGGGGGGTTCTCTGAAGTTGTTACTGGAACCAATAAAAGTTCATTTTCTGCCCTCCCCATGGTCGAGGAAGTGTCCGGAACAGCAGCTGACATAGTTGCATAGTCAGTAGTAGCGATAGTCTTCCTACTATGTAGAGGGATGTCCTGTTGGGTAGTGAGAGGGGATCGGGAACTACCCAAGGGACCTCCTGGTCTACTGTGAAGAATTGGCCACATGGTGTAATTTGATGTCATCAATGGAGACGAACCTGTTTGATTTAGAACCAGATAATGGTGGAAGGATGACAGTCCTGGTGCCTTTTATTCCCAAGACCGGTACAGGCGCTCTGTATGACGGACCAAACTCTTTTTTCACAGCGATCTTCTCACGAACCAGATCCCCAACGTTAGGAATCCAGCCAGTCGAAGTTTTCGCCAAGTCCCTTATTCCCAAGGTGGCAGCACTTGCAGATGATTTATCATCACGGAATTGTTGAAGCTCCTGTAAAACAGCAAAACGTTCTTTTATGTCAAATGGTGTTTCTGCTGCCACCATACCAGGGGCATCAAGATCGGGGACATACATAGGTGTCCCAAAGAGAACCTCATATGGAGACTTACCCCCCAAGGACCGTCTTGGTAGATTATTCAGTGCTCTCTGGACCCCATATAGGTGATGTAACCAACTGCGGCCTGAACCTAAAACTCGAGCTGTTAAGGACTGCTTTAGATCACGATTCCGCCTCTCCACGACCGAATTTCCCTCGGGATGGTATGGTGAGGAGTAATGGAGTTCAACACCCATCGTCCTCATGGTGTCCCTGAAAGCATTAGTGGCAAATCCAGGGCCCTGGTCCGAATGGAATGCTGCAACCGCATATGTACCGATAAAGATCAGCAAATCTTTTATAACAGTCCGGGCGTCAGCCGACCGCTGTGGCCATACCCTCAGGAATCTAGAACAGGAATCAACAGCCACTAAAATGTATTTGTATGCACCATCAGGTTGTAAGGGACCACAATGATCCAGGTACACACAATGAAGTGGCTTGTCTGACACTAAGAGAGATGTCTGCGGAGGGCGTTTGATATTAGAACCCTTAATTTGCTGACAAATGTCACAGCAAAGGACATACTGTTTAGTCCGTCTGCATAGACCAGGCCACCAGTATCGTTGTTGTAAAATGGTGATAGTGGCCTGTATACCAGCATGTGCAGAAGCGACACCCTCATGTGCAGCTGTAATCAGCTCCAATCTTTGGTCTTCATTTGGGATCACTCGATCACCAACATCAGGAATTGTTGCAAAAGCAACATTCTGTGCACTGATATGATAGGTATAGTACGTAGGGTATCCTTTCGGAAGGGTCTTGCCTGCAGCCGATGCTTTAACGGCAAGCAATATTTCATTATCCAACCTCGTCCGAGAACGAGTCACTGCAGCTACAGAAGCCGTAGCTACTGTTGCTTTGGCCGCCTCATCAGCCAATGTATTACCGGCAACATGTATTCCTACACGCTGGTGCCCCAATGTATGAACTACATGGACACATGGCAGCTTATCCTTAAGATCAGCCACCCTTCCCCACAACATTTTGTGTTTAATGGTGTTCCCTTTAGAATCTCTAAACTCGTTCAGTTTCCAATGATTGAGGTATTCATTGTACGACTGGACGCAGTAATATGAATCACAGACAATTAATGTCAGTGTTCCTGGCTCCGAATGTTCGAGCGCTAGAAGTAGAGCCTTAAGCTCGGCCAACTGGGCTATGCAGTCCCCTAAGGTCTGAGTGTAGGTGTTATGAGGATGGAAAACGCCGTCTTCCATTGTCCCGCACACAGCTGCGCAAGCTGCTGAGTATTAATGTTTAGTACCCACAGCCGGTTGTGCCGAACCGTCAGTATAAATGATCGTATCATAACTGTCAATTGGCAATATGTGTATGGGAGCGGGGTACTCCTGTTCATACTGGAGAAATTCTTGTGTCTGAAGTCTTGGATCAAACACATAATCAACATCAGTGGCGGTCAGAGACGTTGCCCATTGAATCCAGCGTGGATGTAATGCTTTAGCATTTGAAACGCTTGCTTTAGTGATAGCCTCTAAGGCCGGCACTGGGGAGACAACAATTATGCGCTTCCCCTGGGCAATCGGTCTCCCCTTTATGGTGGCCATCTGAACTGCTGTCAGAATTTTTTCAGTAGGAGCAAAACGTTTCTCTGCATTGGAGTATAAATGTGATTTGTATGCAATAGGCACTGTGTCACCCTCATTAAAGGTGACATATGTAAATCCAAGGGCACCAGCTATTACTCTGATGACCAAGTTCGTTTTGTTATCACGTGTGTATAAGTGTCTAGCTTCCAACATGTCACGTTGAATATCCCTAAGGATGTGTGTGTGTTCAATTGTCTATCGCCTGCTAGAAAAATTTGGTTGTATTAGGTCATATAGTGGTTTGATGCGTTCAGCATAATCTGGAATGTAGGTTCTGCCAAAATTAAAGAAACCCAGTAATGACTGTAATTTCTTAAGCGTGTTTGGAGGCTGTAGCTGAGCACATTTTTCTAGAAAGTGCGGGGCCAGGCTCTTTCCTTCATTTGATAGTTCATATCCCAGGAACAATACACTAAGATAAGCTATCTTGCTTTTCCTAAAATTACATTTATATCCGAAGGCAGCAAATCCCACAATTATCCGATCGACCCTTGCAAGATGAATGTCAAGGGTATCATCTGTGAGATAGATATCGTCTACATACGACAATGCCTCGGGATCTAGCTCCTGCAATATTGATGTTACACGGGCCGAAAACAGCCCTGGGCTGTTTTTATAGCCTTGTGGTAAACGAAAAAAGCGTTTCTGAGAGCCAAAGGAGAATGCACTTAAGTCCCTACTTTCATGTGCTAAATTCTGGCAGAAAAATCCATTCGAGATATCCAAAGTAGTTTTGTATTTTTTACGCACTATATTATTAATCAGCGCTGTGCTGTGCAAATTTTGTATAGCAAATGTACGTGTATGACTATTCAAGTGTCTGTAATCCACCACTATTCTATATGAATGATCAGGTTTCGCAACGGGAAATAGCGGATTATTCATTGCCGATGTACAGGGCTCTATTACTCCCTGGTATTCAAGTTGTGACAGTATCTCCGTCACCGGAGCTTTCGCTTCATGTTTAACAGGGTATTGCGGCTGCGGGTGAGGTGTAGATCGGACGGGAATAACATGACAAAGAGAGTCCTTGTCCCAACCTACATGATTACGGTATAATGCAGGTGCCTGCGCTAAAGCCCATTCAGCAGCATAAACTTTTTTGTCAGCCTCTGGAACAAGATCGGAGAAAGAAGGCAAAATGACATCTTCCCCATGCGGGAGCTTGCGGACATGTTCAGGTGGCCAATCTCTCTCGGCCAACAGGATATCACTTGTTAGTTCCTCCCAGAATATTGCACTAATAATTCGTTCCACATCTCCCTCTATCTGAATTGTTAAATCATAAACCCGATCGGGCGGGAGAACGCGGCCATCCGCCGTTTCAACTGCGATGTAATCGCTAGTTGCTGTCGCATCCAGATGATCTTTCAGATTCTGGCGACATATCGTGACCTCTGCTGCGCTGTCCAACAGAGTCACTGCCCACCTCTTGTTCCTCAACAGCGTTCTCAATATTACTGGCATTTTTAATAGTCAGTGCTGCCACTTTCTTCTTTTTAAATTGTGGCTTTTGCTGAGCAGTCTTTTCTTCTTTTTTAATGGTAGACTGCGGTGAGTCTTTCTTTTCTTTCACGTATTCCGGACGTCGATCTTGACGGCCCCCTCTCTCGCTACGTCTATCCGGTGCGTCCTGAAAGGAACGAGAAGGACGTGAATCAGTATATCTGTCTGGAGTTCTAATGTTATCCCTATTTCTGAGATTATACCTCCTTTGGGAGTACTCCGGATGTGGAGAATCAGCTCTTTTATTTCTCCTGTCTTTGAAATCTTTTTGTTTGTCCCAGCGCTTCTTAGAGCCCTCTTGTGCTTGCTTTGTACCTTCCTTATGGGTAGTACTTGGTATGTCCAATTTTTTAGGCTTGGCCCCCAATCCATCCCGTCCTATACTAGTATAGGTATCTGATATTATTTTCGGTAGCTGCCTCTCCTGTTCCACATGTGGAGTTTCTCAGAGACGTTGGCGTATCGCCAGTGCTACTGCTTCCCCTTTAATATTACTTAATATTATCGAGGAGACAGCGTCAAAGTTATGCATTAATTTCCCCAGATCCAGGGCCGGTGCAGCCCCATGCTCATTTTGTATTTGTTTTAACACTTCCGGTAAATTGGCAAGTGTAGGGGTCCCATGTGTGGTAGTATAAATGGCAGCGAAGACTGTACCCCAAGTGGCACAATCATCCACAGAGGGAACCATCCCAAATGGCAAGCACATAGTGAGCAACCTATGTTTTTCCTGTGGCCCGTATGGGGGAATACAGCTTCCAGCTGATTTGTTTTCTGAGCAATCCAGAACGGTATTTTTTCCCGTTCCGAGGGCACTTTACCCATGATGGTATGTACTGTTTGTGGAATAATCCCAGTAGCCAATTGATATCCCCCAGCGACTGGCGGTGCTGGACGCGCTGGTGTAGTGTTCAATGTTCGCATTACGAACTGAACTAGTCGTCTATATAATGCCACTAATTCATTATATAATATTCTTAAATCTACAACCGGCATATTCTGTATGCCCGGGTGAGGTGTATATGTGGCAAACATGGGCCATGTAGGCCCTTCATTATTTAAAGGACCTAGCCTCACTCGTCGTAGTACATGTGGTAGGGCGCCTTCAAACCAGTTTTGATGCTCTTGATATGTGAACGATATTTCATGATACTGGTATGCTTCATATCGTACTGGAACGTCCGCAATGTCATATGTGTGAAAAGTGTGTGTTAGTTGGTCAGCCCCAGGAAAGGCAACCCAACAGTAAAATGTTTCAGTTTGGTATGCTTCAGTTGCTTCTATAATCAAAGTAACCTCCCCGCCCTCTTCTGTAAGGCCATGCGCTAATAAATGTTGTGTAAGTGCATGTCTAGCATTTGCAGGAATGTCTATGGTATTAGCCATAGTTGTTTAGAGAAACGGAACACAAAAATAGGGGAAGTTTTTCCTTTTGTGAGTTCGAGCTCGAACAACCTACAGCCTAATTAGGGGTTACCCGTTCGGCTGAGGAGGATTCTCCCAAAGACCACGGACGTCTCTGTATAATGGTACTGAGGGTACCTGTTGTCTGTGAGACAGTGATAGTCAGGGTATCCGTAAATTAGTGCCTAAACACCATCGTTGGGTGCCATGTCGTAGTTTGGACTCTTGCTCTGAGCAAGACTGCTGGTCTCAGGATGACAGTACTTTCGTTTGTAGGTGACTAAGTTCCTTCCTACAACTAGTTGTAACTGTTGTCCAAACCTTACCGGCTTACTAGCAGTACCTCACCAGAAACACAATAGTAAAAGGTGATTTGTAGCAGTCGCTTACGCATGGACTCAAAGTAAGATCTCTCAGGGTTGTCGTGGTTAAACGGAAATTACCCTTTTCTCACAGATTTATTATGTCTCATACAAAGAAAGGCAATAACACAGATGCAGTGAAGTTATAATAGTTTTTATTCAACATAACTGAAATTTGCGATAAGTTGCATGAACTGCAATGATTAGGATAATGAATATACCAAGCAACAGTATTGTGAAGAGGAGAGTCATTGTTATAAAGACCCCCACCATTATGCAATATATGAAAGAAATATATGTATATGTAAAAGAAATGGAATAAGCCCTAATACCCTAAGGAGAGTAAGTCTAACCTCCTACCTATAAAAGGAGAGCTGGGTTCTTTAAACCTAATATGCCAAAGCTGTGTCCATGAGAGGAGCCCCCAACCCTCGTTACCTTGGAATGAGGTCTCTATCTCAGACTCCGCAGGGACACGAAGACTGGGTCAGCGTCAAGATGACTTTAGCATCGGTATCAGCGATGGTGGCGATGCCCTCTGGTCGGAATCCCTCTGATTATCTGTCTAAAAGTGTGTTGTATTTATACAGATTTACAAGGTCCCCTGACATAAGTGTTATTCATAACAATAGATAACAGGCATGCTTGGGACGGCAATTAATATCAACAATCCCTCGAAAGTATAGAGAGGGAAAATCCCTAAGTGTGAATGCCTACTGTATGTTTGTCTTTCGTGCTTGATCTTGACGCCTTGGCGCAGTGACACTGATAATAGAACCCATAACAAGTGGCCTAACTATAAACAAGCCCGCCATTTTAAAGGAAATAAATAATTAAATGGTCTAAGACAGAGCAAGCTAAGTAGGTTAAAAGTCACTGGGTGACGGGGGAACGAGTTTACAAGCCTACGGCTAAGCTAACTCCTGTTATCCCACTAAAACAAACTAGGTTTCACCACACGGGGGGAGGACCCCATCCACTAGTTTCTCCAACTCCTCCAAAGTGAAGGCAGGTGCCCTTTCCCCAGACACTGTAGCCATCGTCTCTTCCAGACACAGGTTACAGCAGCACTTGCAGTGTAGGTCCTCTCCTGTTGAACGTCAGGTATCAAGTGAGTGAACAGACAGAAAATGGCAGTCACGTCCGCGGCGGTGCGTACCGTCACCGCCGGTGTACATCGTCATTGGCTCCTGGGACCAATAGGGCCCAATGTTAACCAATGCAGAATTACGCCGCGGTCTTTGACCGCCCACCGCGACGGTGTAAAACGCCAGCGCAGTTACCTCATATCCCCTTGTCCCACCTTACAGGTCAGGCAGCCGCTATTTCAGGGGGCCACATGGGATGGATAAAAACTGCGTCACACCTATCTAGGCCGGGAATACAGACAGATACCGGCACATTGTGGATTGATAACGTTTCTGCAAAGAACACCTTGTGATACCACATTGTTGGATGACTCTCTGCTCGCTGTTCTCCTCCATAGGGCACGTCTGCTGGGGCAGGTGGTGAGATGACGGCATCCTCTGGTGTACAGACCCCTGGTGGACCTGTCGACAATGGAAGAGAGACACATCATAATCACATACAGACTTGATCGTGCAACAATCCTGGAACTGTGTGCCCAGTTGGAGCCCGACCTGATGTCAGCTATCCGCCATACTACAGGGAAACCCCCTCTAGTGCAGGTCCTGTCTGTACTCCATTTCCTGGCCAGTGGGTCGTTTCCAACAATGTTCTCTAACGTGTTGTCCAGAGTGTTGTCTGCCCTGCTGAAACACATGCGCAGCTACATCGTTTTCCCTCAAGTGGAGGATTTGCCCACAGTGAAAGGTGACTTTTATGCCCTGGGACATATCCCCAACATCACTGGTGCCATTGATGGTACACATGTGGCATTTGTCCCCCCTGCAGGAATGAACAGGTGTACAGAAACCGGAAAATCTACCATTCTATGAAAGTGCAGATGATGTGTTTGGCAGACCATTACATCTCCCATGTGAATGCCAAGTATCCTGGCTCAGTGCATGACGCTTACATTTTGAGAAATAGCAGCATCCCTTATGTGATGGGGCAACTCCTGAGTCACTGTGTGTGGCATATAGGTGAGGCCAAGGTCCCAATACAGTTGACATAGGTATCTGGGTATGGGGTTGTCCCTAAGGGTTAGTGTGTGTCTAACAGTTGTTGCTCGACATTTGCAGGTGACTCTGGTTACCCCAACCTGTCATGGCTACTGACCCCAGTGAGGAATCCCAGGACAAGGGCAGAGGAACACTACAATGAGGCACATGGGCGAACTAGGAGGATAATCGAACACACCTTCGGCCTCCTGAAGGCCAGATTCCGGTGCCTCCATCTGACAGCTGGTTCCCTATACTACTCACTGAAGAAGGTGTGCAAGATAATCGTGGCCTGCTGTATGCTGCACAACCTGGCTTTGCGACGCCAGTTTCCTTTTCTGCAGGAGGATGGGCCAGATGGTGGTCTTGTGGCAGCTGTGGAGTCTGTGGACAGTGAAGAAGAGGAGGCAGAAGAAGAGGATATCGACAACCGAAACAACATCATCATGCAATACTTCCAGTGAGACACAGGTAAGAATATGTCACTGCTTCCCACATCTCATACTATTGTTGGAGCTAGCATAAGTCTGTCATTTTCACTCATGGTATGGACCCTGACATGTCACTTTGACTTTCCATTTCACAGATCTGGGTCCCACTTTGTGCCCTCTGCTATGTTTACTCCTGGCCTACAGCTGTGTTACATTGGTATGTGAACAAGTAAATTGACATTGCTATGTTCCATAGATATTGCAATTACACATTTGTGAAAGCACAGACTGACTCCAGATTGTTTTGTGATTGGAGTGTGTTTATTCCTGTGCAAATAAGTGGAGGGGGTTGTAAAATGGGCTGTGGTGATGGTGGAGGTATGTCCATGGCAGAGTCCAGTCTATTTGTTTCACAGATGCATTGACCAAAGGGGCATTGGAAGTGGACCAATGGCAGTTTAAGTATGGACAGGGTGACTTAGTGGGACAGTAGGGTGACATTCAGGGGGATCTTATTTTCTGGCGGGGGTCTTGGCAATGTTCTCTGTCTTGTTCCTGGATCTCGGGGACCGTTTGCGGGATGGTTCTCCATCTGCATGGGTTGGGGTGGTGGTGGGCTGTTGTTCCTGTGGTGGTGCCTCCTGTCCACTAGCACCGGCGGAGGGGGAGGGCTGTTCATTGTCCAGGTTAGTGTCAGGGAACCGTTGGTGTGCCACTGTGTATCTCCCGGTGTTGGGAAGGTCTGCCAGCACCCCTGCAATGGTGACCAGGGTGGTGTTGATGGACTTCAAGTCCTCCCTGATCCCCAGGTAGTGTTCCTCCTGCAGCCACTGGGTCTCCTGAAACTTGGCCAGTACCGTGCCCATGGTCTCCTGGGAATGGTGGTAAGCTCCCATGATGTTGGAGAGTGCCTCGTGGAGAGTAGGTTGCCTGGGGCTGTCCACCCCCTGCCACACAGCAGTCCTCCCAGCTTCCCTGTTATCCTGTGCCTCTGTCCCCTGAACTGTGTGCCCACTGCCCCCAGGTCCCTCATCGTCCTGTGTTAGTGGGTTTGCCTGGGTTCCATGTAGTGGTGGACACACTGCTGATAGACGTGTCCTGGGGACAGAGGGATGGGCCCTCTGGGTGGCTGCTGTGCTGGTGTTTCCTGAGGGGGGAGGCTCTGAGGTGGTTTGTGACTGTGTCAGGGGAACCGACTGTCCCGAGGTCCCCGATGGGCTGGGCTGGTCATCTTAATCCAGGCCTGCAGAGCTGCTGTCAACACTGTGGGTCTCTTCTGAGGGGGGACTGGATATGTCTGGCACCTCCGGTCCGGTGACGTTGGGTAGGGGTCCCGTTGGGGTGTAAATGCATAGTTATTGTATGTTTGTGTGCTGTCTTGTGCAATGGGTGAGTGACCCTCTACTCCTGTGCTTGCATTATTGACTTGGACCTTGTGTGGTAGTTGGTTTGGGGTCTGTGTGAGTATCTGTAGTGGACATGCTTTGGTGATGGGTGTCCATCCATTGGTGTTACATGCAGGTGTAGGAGGCTGGCCTGGGTTGTAGTGGGTACCAGAGGTACTTACACCTTGTGCCAGGTCCAGTTATCCCTTATTAGTGTAGAAGAGGTGTTTCTAGCAGTTTAGGCTGATAGAAGGTAGCTACGGCAAAGCAGCTTAGGCTGAACTAGGAGACATGTAAAGCTCCTACTATACCACTGGTGTCATATGCACAATATCATAAGAAAACACAATACACAGAAGTACTAAAAATAAAGGTACTTTATTTTTATGACAATATGGCAAAAGTATCTCAGTGAGTACCCTCAGTATGAGGATAAGTTATATACACAAGATATATGTACACAAAGCAAACCTAGGTAAGTAATAGCAAGAAAAGTAGTGCAAACAGTGTAGAATCACAATAGATTGCAATAGGAGCACATAGGTATAGGGGCAACACAAACCATATACTCCAAAAGTGGAATGCCAACAACGAATGGACCCCAAACCTATGTGAGCTTGTAGAGGGTCGCTGGAACTGCAAGAAAACAGTGAGGGTTAGAAAAATAGCCCACCCCAAGACCCTGAAAGGTAGGTGTAAAGTGCACCTACTGCCCCCAGAGAGCACAGAAGTTGTGATAGGGGGATTCTGCAGGAAGAACAAACACCAGCAATGCAACAACAGTGGATTTCCAGACCTGAGTACCTGTAAGGCAAGGGGACCAAGTCCAATAGTCGCGACAGTGTCGAGAGTGGGCAGGAGCCCAGGAAATGCCAGCTGAGGGTGCAAGGAAGCTGCCACCAGATGGAAGAAGCTTGGAGTTCTGCAAGAAAGAAGAGAGCTAGGGATTTCACCTTTGGAAGACGGATGTCCCACGTCGCGATGAAGCTTGCAGAGGTGTTCCCATGCAGGAAGACCGCAAACAAACTTTGCTAGCTGCAAGGGTTGCAGTAGAGGTTTTTGGGTGCTGCTGTGGCCCAGGACGGACCAGGATGTCGCCAAGTGGAGGAGGAGACAGAGGAGACACCAAGCAACTCAAGGAGCTCTCACAGAAGCAGGCAGCACCCGCAAAAGTACCTGAACAGGCACTAGGAAGATAAGTGAACCGGAGTCCACCCGAAGTCACAAAAGGGAGTCCCACGACGCCGGAGGACAACTCAGAAGGTTGTGCACTGCAGGAAGGAGTGTCGGGGACCCAAGCTTGGCTGTGCACAAAGGAAATCCTGGAAGAGTGCACAGGAGCTGGAGCAGCTGCAAATCACACAGTACCCAGCAATGCAGTCTAGCATGGGGAGGCAAGGACTTAACTCCACCAAACTTGGAGTGAAGAGTCACTGGACTGTGGGAGTTACTTGTACAGAGTTGCTAAGTTCCACGGACCATGCTCGTTGGGCTGACTAGGGACCCAGAGGACCAGTGATGCAGCCTTTTGGTGCCTGCGGTTGCAGGGGGAAGATTCAGTCGACCGACAGGAGATTTCTTCAGAGCTCCTGGTGCAGAGAGGAGGCAGGCTACCCCCAGAGCATGCACCACCTAGAAACAGTTGAGAAAGCCAGCAGGATGAAGTGATACAAGGTTGGTAGTTATCATCAGGCTACTTTGTTGCGGTTTTGCAGGCGTCTTGAGCAGTCAGCGGTCGAGCCTTTGGTAGAAGGTGAAGAGGGAGATGCAGAGGAACTCTGGTGAGCTCTTGCATTCGTTATCTGAAGAATTCCCCAAAGCAGAGACCCTAAATAGCCAGAAAAGGAGGTTTGGCTACCAAGGAAGGAGGATTGGCTACCAAGAGAGGTAAGAGCCTATCAGAAGGAGCGTCTGACGTCACCTGCTGGCACTGGCCACTCCAGTCCAGTGTGCCACAAACACCTCTGTTTCCAAGATGGCAGAGGTCTGGGACACACTGGAGGAGCTCAGGGCACCTCCCCTGGGAGGTTCAGGTCAGGGGAGTGGTCACTCCCCTTTCCTTTGTCCAGTTTCACCCCAGAGCAGGGTTGGGGGATCCCTAAACCGGTGTAGACTGGTTCATGCAGAGATGGGCACCATCTGTGCCCATCAAAGCATTTCCTGAGGCTGGGAGAGGCTACTCCTCCCCAGCCTTCACACATATTTCCAAAGGGAGAGGGTGTGACACCCTCTCTCAGAGGAAATCCTTTGTTCTGCCTTCCTGGACCAGGGCTGCCTGGACCCCAGGAGGGCAGAAACCTGTCTGAGGGGTTGGCAGCAGCAGCAGCTGCAGTGGAGACCCCGGAAAGACAGTTTGGCAGTACCCGGGTACTATGCTAGAGACCCGGGGGGATCATGGAATTGTCCCCCAATTCCATGATCTTAGACATGTTACATGGCCATGTTCGGAGTTACCATTGTGACGCTGTACATAGGTAGTGACCTATCTACAGTGCACACGTGTAATGGTGTCCCCGCACCCACAAAGTCCAGGGAATTTTCCCTTAATGATGTGGGGGCACCTTGGCTAGTGCCAGGGTGCCCACACACTAAGTAACTTTGCACCCAACCTTCACCAGGTGAAGGTTAGACATATAGGTGACTTATAAGTTACTTAAGTGCAGTGGTAAATGGCTGTGAAATAACGTGGACGTTATTTCACGCAAGCTGCAGTGGCAGGCCTGTGTAAGAATTGTCAGAGCTCCCTGTGGGTGGCAAAAGAAATGCTGCAGCCCATAGTGATCTTCTGGAACCCCAATACTCTGGGTACCTCAGTACCATATACTAGGGAATTATATGGGTGTACCAGTGTGCCAATGTGAATTGGTAAATTTAGTCACTAGCCTGTTAGTGACAAATTTGGAAAGCAGAGAGAGCATAACCACTGAGGTTCTGGTTAGCAGAGCCTCAGTGAGACAGTTAGGTATCACACAGGGAACATATACAGGGCACATACTGTACTTATGAGCACTGGGGCCCTGTCTGGCAGGGTCCCAGTGACACATAGACTAAAACAACATATATATATAGTGAAATATGGGGGTAACATGCCAGACAAGATGGTACTTTCCTACAGCAGGGCTTGGTTTTGGGATGTGTGGGTTGTGTTATTGGGGCATATGTGAGGTGTTGGAGTGATGGGGTGAGGGTGGGAGTATGTGATGGCATGCAGGTGGGGGATATGGTAAATAAAATATGACTTACCAGAGTCCAGTCCTCCTGCTACTCCTGTGAGGCCCTCAGGATTCAGTTTTGCCAAGACTTGCTCCTCCCATGTTGTTAGTTGTGGGGGAGGAGGTGGGGGTCCACCGCCAGTCCTCTGTACAGCAATCTGGTGTCTGGATACCATGGAACGTACCTTCCCCCATAGGTCATTCCACCTCTTCCTGATGTCATCCTGTGTTCTTAGATGCTGTCCCACTACGTTGACCCTGTCGACAATTCTGCGCCATAGCTTCATCTTCCTTGCAATGGATGTCTGCTGCACCTGTGATCCGAATAGCTGTGGCTCTACCCGGACGATTTCCTCCACCATTACTCTGAGCTTCTCCTCAGAGAACCTGGGGTGTCTTTGAGGTGCCATGATGTGGTGTGGGTGATGTGTGAGGTGGTGTCTATTGTGATGTGTGAGGGGATGTGTTGGTGTGTGTTGTTTGAGGTGTGTGGGTGTTGTGTAAGTGATGGTGTTGTGTGTCTGTGGATGTTGGTGTTGTTTTAGGTGGTCTCTCTCTCTGGCCTTCTTTCAAAATTTTGGTAGTAAAGGTTTGTGGGTGATGTGGGTGTGTGCTTTATATTGGATTGGGCGTGTGGGTGTGGTGTGTGTATGTGTATCAGGTGTGTGTATTTGGATTTGTCCAATGTGGTTGTGTTTTGTAAGTGTGTGTGTATTTTGAGCGCAGCGATGTGTAACCGCCAATGGATTACCGGGTTGATTCGTGGGTCATGATAGTGTGGGCGTATTCTTGTTGGCGTTACGGTGTCGGTTTTGGTATCACCAGGATATCACTGACCTTTGGTGTGGCGGACTTGTGTGGGTGTCTGTATTGTGGCGGATTCCGAGCTGTGGGTCGTAATACCTGTAGGGGAATTCCGCGGCCGCAGCAGTATGTTGGCGATCTTCTGCATGGCAGAAAGCGGGATTTACCACCAGGGTTGTAATGAGGGCCATAGTGATAGGAAAGTTAGGAAAATTAGTAGGAAGTAAGCACAACTATTTCACCTAACTTTTTAGAGAAAATGAAAAAAGTTTTGAAACAATTTCTTTAGAATGAGATTGAGGCTGTTAGGTACAAATATATATAGCTCTAAGTATTAGAGTATACTATTCTTGTGAAAAGCACCAGTGACAAAGTGATAAGGCAATTGTAAATACCTATCCCACCGCTGCACCACCAATGTGAGAAGCTGGCCTGGTTTGTAGTGGGTACCAGAGGTACTTACACCTTATACCAGGTCCAGTGATCCACCTTGGTGAAATGTAGGCAGTGTCTAGCAGCTTAGGCTGTCTAAGGGTAGCTGTAGTAGAACAGCCAAGGTTGAACTAGGAGACATAAAGCTCTTGCAATACCACTATAGTCACACAGTACTTATACACAATAAAATACAATACTCGGTGTTACCAAAAATAAACGTACTTTATTTTAGTGACACAAGGCCAAAAATATCTTAGAGGCAATACTACTACTGGAGGTAAGTATTATACACAATATACACCAGTAACCAAAATCAGGTTAGTACACAGTCAGAAAATAGTGCAAACAGTGAAAAACACAATAGGTTGCAATTAGCCTAGGGGCAACACAAACCATATATTAAAATAGTGGAATGCAAATGTCGGTTTCCCCCCTAGGCAAGTGTAGTGTGTCGAGGAGTGCAGGAAGTGTAAGAAAACACCAAAGGTAAGTAAAGTGCCCCAACCCAGAGCCCAGGAAAACAGGAGTAAAGTAGAGCAAGTTTCCTCAGAACACACTAGAGGTCATAGTAAAGGATTTTGCAAAGACCAAGCAAGACTGCAAGAAACCAATGATGGATTCCTGGACCTGAAGATATGTGAAGAGAGAAGACCAAGTCCAGAAGTCGATGAAGAGTCCAAGAAGAACAGGAGCCCTTTGCTAACCTAGATTAAGGTGCATAAGTGGGTTCTCCAGTTAGAAGAAAAGTACAGAAATGCACCAAAGAAGATAGATGATGCTTCTGCATGGTGCAAGAGATGTCCCATGTTGAGTTGTTGGATGCAGGCTGCTTTTGTTGCTGGATTCCACCAACAAGCCTTGGTTCACGCAAGAACGTGTTTTGTGTTAAAGAGGCGCTGCTCACGCCCAGAAGGGATCTGGGGGTCTCGACTTGGACATAGGAAACAGAGGGGGCTCTCAGCACTTTAGGGAGCCCTCAGAAGACCAGTCAGCTCCCTCAGGAGTACGAGTACTTGGGAACAAATAAGTTGCAAAGTGCGGTCATCGCAGCACTACACAAAGGGATCCCACACTGCCGGAGAAGAACTCAGGGTGTTGTTCCTCGCAGGATAGATTGCTGGGGATCTGAGCTAGGCTGTGCATGAAGAACTGTTGGACATAGTGCACAGAATCCCAAAGAGCTGCAGAAGAACTGGTGCACAAGGGGACTGTCTTGCACGGGGAGGTAAGCTTTTACCTCCACCAAATTTGGACAGCTGGACCTTTGGACAGTCAGGATCACTTCGGTCCACCACCTGTGTTCCAGGGATCATACTCGTCGACAGGAGAGGAGTCCCAGAGTACCGGTTGTCATTGCAGAGAGGTGCCTGCTGAAGCAGGGAAGTGACTCTGGCACTCCACAGGAGATTCCTTTGGTCCTCCTGGTGCAGAATGAAGACAGGCAGTCATCAGACCATGCACAAACTGGAAACTGTTACAGTTGCTGGCTGGAGCTGAAGTTGCAGGGTCACAGTAGCCTTTCTGGGTACTTTGTTGCAGTTACAGCGGTTCCTGGACCAGTCTGCGGTTTATCCAACAGTCAGAAGCTGAAGCAGAGGATGCAGAGGAGTCCTTGTGGAGTCTTGTAAACCAAATCTGAGGAAACACCCAGAGGAGAGACCCTAAATAGCCCTGAATTGGGGATTGGCTACCTACCCAGGTATGCACCAATCACGCGGGGTCTCTGATATCACCTGCTGGCACTGGCCACTCAGATGCTCCCAGAGAGTTCCCACACCTTGGAATCCAAGATGGCCAATGCCAGTGACACTGGATGAGCTCTGGGCACCACCCCTGGGGTGGTGATGAACAGGGGAGTGGTCACTCCCCTTTCCTTTGTCCAGTTTCGCACCAGAGCAGGGACTTGGGAACCCTGAACCATTTGTGGCCTTCAAAGCATTTCCAGAGAATCTGGGAGGATATCCCTCTCATGCCTGTAACACCCATTTCCAATGGGAGAGTGTGTAACACCCCTCCCCTAAAGGAAATAGATTGTTCTGCCTTACTGGGATTGAGCTGCTCAATCCCCAAGAGGACAGAAACCTGTCTGTGAGGTGGCAGCAGCTGGAGCTGCAGTGGAAACCTCAAAGAGCGTTTTTGGCAGAACTGGGGGTCCATGGTGGAGCCCCCAGGGTGCATTGAATTGCCCCCCCAATACCAGATTTGGATTGGGGGGTTCAATTTCATAATCTTAAACACCTCATATGGCCATATTCGTAGTTACCATTGTGAAGCTACAAATGTGTAGTGCACACTTATAATGATATCCCTGCACTCATGAAGTCCGGGGAATTGGTCCAGGAGCACTGTGCTCCATCAAATATGTCTTGCTAGATCAGAAGATCAGGAGGCTGTAGGGACTCAGACTGGATATGTTGCTAATGGAGTAGGACATAGAATCCGCTTTCCGGTTGCATCTAAATGATTCCATCTGCTGTGTTTCCAGTTTGAGGGATCTTTCTTCTTTAACAAGTGTATGCCCATTGGTTGTTCTGTCTCCTGTGCTTATTTTGAGAAGATTAGCACCTTCTTTGTGTGGGTACTCAGACAGAGGTCAGGACACCCGTGGGTGTTGCACTATTTGGATAACTTCCTTTTTCTTGGTGCCCATCGAACGGGGGAGTGCAGTGGGGCCTTGCATTCTTTCCAAGGATTGATGGGGATTTTGGGATGCACCTGGTGTGCAACAAGACTTGTGTCCCAGCTACAACTATTGAGTTCTGGGGGATTAAACTGGACTACCTGGCGGGCTGCTCTAAACTCTGCCGGGAGAACTTCAAGGCTTTTTCGCAGGCATTGAGGGATTGCCTGGCAGCCAGGAAGGTGACTTTGCATCCGTTGCAGGTGGGCCAGTTGAATTTTGCTCTACATATCATCCCCATGGGTCGCCTGTTTTCCCAGTCAATTGCTCAGGTCATGTATGGGTTGAAGCACAGTCACCATCATACTAGGCTATCGAGCAAGGTCTGCCAGGATATGAGTATCTGAGAGAAATTTTTTAAGGGATTTCAATGGTACAGTGTAGTGGCCAAGAATGGCCAAGACTAATGAGGAGATAGGACTGTTTACAGACTCTGCGGGCAGTGTGGGTTTCAGTGCCTTTCTAGGTACCTCCTGGTGTCCTCAACGTTGGCCAGAGTAGTAGGTGCAATCTGGTTTGGTTGCAAACATTGGTTTCCTTGAACTTTTTCTCATTCTGGTGACCCTTGTGATATGTCCTGTGCAGTTCCACAAACAGTTGATAATGTTCTGGTCGAAAACCATGTTGGTAGTTGATTGTATTAACCAGCAGGCAGCCAAGTGCAGGATGATCATGAGGCTCCTAAAAGAGATTGTGTTTTTTTGTTTGAGAGTCAATGTCATTTTTAAAGCCAGGCATGTGCCAGGTGTACTGAACAAATCAGCGGATGCTCTGCCTCATTCTAAGTTTCAGGCCTTCAGATGCTACCACCAGGAAGCAACAGAGTTCCTGACGCCCTTCCGGCAGCATCTTGGTGGCTTGGTGCTCAGCTTACGAGACCTGGTGGCAGCCAGTTTAGCACCCGGAACAAGGCGGGCCTATAAGAAGGCATATGACACATATCACAAGTTTCATACACACATTAGAGTTGATGGGTGGTTTTTACTCAAGTCAGTGATAGTGTTTTTGGGGTCCTTGAGGTGGCAGTGGCGAGCAGTGTCCTACACCAAGTGTCATGATGTGGCTGTATCCTCCTTTGCTAAGATTCAGGGTTACACAGATGGTACCAGAACTTTTCAGTGCAGAGGATGCTGACTCGCATGGACAAAAAACTGCCAAGTGGAAGTCTGACTGTTAAAAGCATTAAGTGAGATTGAACCTTTTGTGGGTAATATTACTGATCTCTTTTTCCTTTTTCCGTATTCTCCTGTTGATGCAGGTAGAAGGTGTGTAGCGTGGAAGCAGCTGCTGGTTACTCCATTGCATCCTGTTCATGCCAGAACAGGGAGTGTTACAGAAGTGTTGGTGTTGGGCCACTTGCACTTGAGACATGCAAAGTTGTTCTATTTCGCAGGTGGCTTCACAACCAGGGCAAAGGAAGCAGGGTATCATCTGACTTTCAGTGATTGAGGATGACTACTCTTGCCTAACTTGAGGATAACATTAGACAGACCCTTGCCCTGGGAGTTTATGCTCCCAGGGATCATAATAGTGCACCTTGGTGGCAATGATCCATCCGAACATGAAAGGAAGGACTTGTTTGAACTAATTATTTCAGAGACTGAGTGGCTTGCATACCAGTTCCCAGGCCTATTACTTTGTCATCTATATTACATGGGTGCATCAACGTAGAAAGGTTTTTCTTGCAGGATGGAATCCCCTTGTCCAAGGAAGGTAATGCAATGTTTCTTTAGAACTTGCTTGCGTGGTTAGTACAGCATCCATGGTATGGAGGGGGGGCCAGATAGTAAGTAAACTACGTTGGCCTGTGGTAGGTGAGATCATGATTGGTGAGGACATTTAGACTCCATGGATGGCATCCTTTTAGACCAAAGTTAACAGTGGTATCACAGGATCCTTCAAGGGGTGCTGGGAGAAAATCAAAAAGAGGCTACAGGGGCACAGGGTCGATAGCTGAAATGCAGTCCTTACCTTGCAACTACCTACAAAAGTGCAGTTGGCACAAGCCATCACAGGCCTTTGGGGAGACAAGGAATGTGGATGTAGGGGGTGCTAAGGATAGCTGGGACCCTGAACAGCAAGTCCTGGTATGGGAAGACAGTTGGTAGAGTATTCCCTTAAGGAAGGACCCATCCATTGTTTTTTGACGAGGGTTGTAAGAGGAAGGCTCCCTAAACCATTCATGATTTTACTCGGAATGCTTATGTTTTCTCTTGGTTGCAAAGGAACAACCTTAGTTATCGTTAGGTAACTCCGATGTACTAGCATGTCTGCTAAGAGTAGAAGCCAGATGTACAAAGCTATTTTGCAGTTGCAACTGTCAAAATTTGCTTTTTGAGACCGTAAAATAGCCTTGTAGCATGTACCATCCCTATTTTGCAAGTTGATAACCTGTTACTGACTCGCAAAATAGAGATTGTGCTTTGCTATCAGGAGGGAGCGTTCCAAGGGCGTCCCTTTCTAATAGTGACTTACAGACCCATGTATGATTGTTTTGTGCACATCAATATGGGTGTAAATCAATTGCAGTTACCACCAACTTCAAATTGGTGTAACCCAGTCACAAACGGGAAGTGGTCTCCAAGGGACCTCTTTCCCTTTGTGAATGTGGATGCCAACATTTTTTCAGAGCAGGCAATGGTCCCACGGACAACTCCCTACTCTGAGAAAATGAAACTGAAACTTTTTTTTTTTTAAATGCATTCTGTTTTCCTTTAAGGAAAACGGGCTGCATTTCAAAACAAGCATTTGCAATAGGTCTTGCATTTGTGAGAGTTAGAGCTATTGGTATTGTAAATGATAATGTTTTTTACCTATGTGTTTTGTTTTGTAGTGTAATGGATGTATGTGGTGTGTTGTTGAATTATGTTGGTTGAAACTGAATTGATATTTGTGGAATTGTGTGGGGTGGTATTGTGTGGTGTATTTGTGTAGTGGAATTATGTGGCATGGTGAATATATAGGAGTGAGAGCTATAGAGAATATACAGAAAGGAAAACAGAGAGGGATAGGTAGTTTGTGCACAAAGTGGTGAATGATATTTAGGCATTAGAGCAGAAATAGTGTGTGAGAAAGAGAGAAAGAAGTGGGCAGCATGCCATAAACGTATAAAGAGAGAGTGTTTGTGTATGCACAAGATATTTGAAGAAAAGGAGTAGAGTGTGGTTGTTGAAAAGGTACAGGAAAGATATTTTGCTTGAAGACCTGAAGTGAACTATGTGAGAGACTCTGTAATAGTGCATGAGATAGTTAAGGAGAGGGATGATATTTGGTATGAGGGAGAGAGAGGGGTATGAGGGGAAGTGGCATTGAGAGGGGATGGGCGGGTAGGCTAGAGGTGGATTAGTGTACAGCACAACAAAGTATAGGAAGGTAGTATGCACTAGTTGGTATTACATGCAGGAGATATGTAGTGTGAGGGAGGGATGAGTGTGTGTAGTTGTATTGCAAGATGAGTGGGTGTAGTGGCAGTGTTAGAGAGAGAAGAGAGATGCAGTGGCTATGTTGTGTTGTGGAGCGATGACAGTGTTGGTGGAAGTGCAAGGGAGAGATTTGTTGTATTACAATTGTTTGTTGTGGAATTGTGTTACCCCGGAATTGTGTGGTGTGGAGTTGTGCAGTGGAAATATGTTGTATGGCATGCTGTAGAATTATGTGGTAGTATTTAAATGGTAGGAAGTGCTTTAAGCTAGCAACACTTTCTTTTTAGGTTAGCTTTAAGATCAAAATAGATACATGAAGCTGCCAAACCCTTTGTTGTGGCAGAGCCGATTAACAAAGGGCAACCTTAAAATAAAGCACTGCTATATTGTAGCAGACATAAAATATCTTGCAATCCTATATTCGTACACACTGTGTTTCTGCTATAAATAAACCCTTCACCATCTAAAAATACACATGAAAGAAATAAAATGTTGCATGTTGCATACGCTTTAATGTAGGGGCATTCTCTTTTAAGGTTGCTTTGGAGAGCAAAATAAATACATGAAGCTACCAACCCCTTTGTTGTGGCTATCAATACGCATTAATCAAAGGCAACCTTAAACGGAAGCACTGCTCCATTGTCGCTCTAAAATAAAGTGTCAACTATAGGCAAAAACGCTCTGTTTCTGCACTAAATAAATCCGTCCCCAGCTAAAAACATAGATTAAATAAAATCCACAGTCTTTCCGATGGTTGTAAGGCAGTACACCAAACATTTAAACATACATCAATTAAGGAAAAGCAAACCACACTGCTTTTCATATGGCAGTAAAGCACAGTCTAATCCCAAAACACATATGATCAAAGGAGTAGTGCCTTAAATTTGCACCAAAGCTGATTTTTAACCTAATGTAAAAAGAAAATAATACATTAATAAAATACACCAGCAAAGTCTAAAAATAAACCATAATTCACCAACCAATAAATTTGCGAAATTGTTAACATTGCTTTTGAGGTACATTTACACAGCAAGCTAATTGTAATAGTTTCACCCCTTTCTTTCTTTCGGAGGAAGCAAAGGTGCACCAAGTAGTCTGGACTGCTGTGACAGCTTTGAATAGTACTCAATGTTTTCGGACAGGAGACAGCAATGGTATAATAAAAAGGAAATTAGCCTTGGAGTCAAGATGGTTATCTTATCTTAGTTATGGCAGCATTTGTGGAGTACACATTGACTAAAGAGTCATTAACAACAGCATGGGAGGGTTCCCACAAACTGTAGGTTACTTAAGCTTCTAAGCTGTCTGATGTTAGAATTATGGTGCATTTACTGTTTTTCTTTTTCAATAAAAATTTAAAAATACGGATATCACGTTGTAATTTTTTAACCAGTTGGCCCTTTATTCGCTGCACACATTTTTCAGGCCAGAAAAATCAATCGTTCCCTTTGTAAATAAATCTGCCTTGGCTGGAATCGTAACGCAACTTCCTGGCAGTCTGAATATGGGTTACTGTCATCACCAAATTAAATGACTGCGTGCAGCCAGGATACGCTAAATATAAAAGCTTTAATCAAGGTGAGAGCAGAGCTTAAAACAGAACACTGCCCCTTATGTCTGTTGTGACACAAATGAGTACCGTAAACACCAACATTCCTACAAAGTATTTGAAATGGTGCATGTTGTTTTAATGATCATTTTACATTTGCTTTAACCTAGCAGCACTTTATTTTCAGGTTACCTTTGGATGGCGTAAGAATCCTTTGTAACTGTGCGTAGCTGTAAATATTGTAATCGTCCCTCTTACCAGCATGTTTTTTATTGCCACATTTGTCCGTCAAGGTTCCCAACAGCAAAACACATGCGGGGTTAATGGGGAAGGTGTGTCAAAGACGGCTGAAACTCACCAGAAGCGTAGCTGACATAATGAGAGTACTCTGGGCCCTGTATGTTTAACACTACGTGGTACGGGAGCAGTACCAAACCATATAAATGTTGCAATATTTTTTAAAAGCAAACTCATGGATGCACTGAATGTTGTGTGGTTAACACACGGCGTGCACCAAGAGTTGAATGTTTGACACAAAAAGAGTCCTCTGAGTGCTGTGTGTTTAACACCCCATAATTAACACATGGCATGTGCAAAGCGTCATATTTTTACACAAGGAGACTGCTCTAGGCGCTTTTTGCTTAATATTACATGGTTCTGTGAGCAGTGCCAAAGCAATACATTTTTTTTTACAATATTTAAAAAAAATAAAACATTAAAGAGCTATTAGCAGTTGTAAACTCCCAAACGGATTTTTCTTGCCACGTTGAATGGAAAAAAACAGTGTGATCGCGCTGCTACAGTTCACTTGTAGTGAAACCTATTGGCAAAAGTGAAATTATCTACATAACCGGCAAAAGTGCAATTAACTATGTAACAGGGTCGATGTCATGCAAAGTGCTCGACTTCTGCCAAGCGAGATCGCGATGCGAAAAAAAGATAAAAATTAGTCCACAAACTGGATGGAAAACAGCGAGCCTCGCATGATTTCAGTACTTGTTCGCTGCTCTCGAGCAGGGCTAACCACCGGAAAAGGCATGACGTCTGCGTGCCTTCCACTAATGAAAGCAAGCAGATTTTAACATGCAAGCCCATGAACCAATGAAAGACACTGACGTGACATGGATGGGGTTCCGAGCCCTTTTCCTAGCTCCTAAAGCGTCGCGCAAGCGATATGCATGCGCAAGCGCATGCAACGCAGGCTCGACCCAAAAACTGCTTTTTTGAAAAGGCAGTCACAGACACGGACCCCAGCAGGCCACCATCATTGTGAGTTTGGCCATTTACAAATGTGTGGCAAATTACACCCTACCTCATGAATATTAATGAGGCAGAGCCATTGTGACCCATTTGCGAATTACATCCAGTGTGCTTGACACCGTTGGACATTTTATTTTGTGAATCGCAATTTGCGATTTGCAAACATCACAAATTGCAACTTCCAAAACAAAGTGGTTGCACATCTGGCCATAGGTCCCAAGTATGTAAACAAGCATTAGTGTGAAAAATGTTTAAAAGTTGTGTTGTGTATATGTTTAATAGATACGGACAGGTCTCTCACGACCTCTATCCCATTAGAAAACTGGACTGGGCCTTTGTCATTGAAGTGGTTGAGTTGGGCCAGGGAGGGACTTTGGGGCTTCAGGGGACATCCGCGTTTGCCCGCCAGAATATGAGTCAGTGCGCCACTGATACAACTAGTGGACGAATTCCCTTTGAAGAACAGCGTGCACTATATTGTCTTTCAAGGATGTGGAGAAAGGCACCAAATTATTCTTACAGACGATGACGAAATTTTCCTGGCTACAAACTGCAAAAAAAAAACGTTTTCTTAGGCAAGAGACATGCTGAGGAAAAGCGTGTTGCCAATATTCGGCAACTGTGTGAGGCTAGCAGATGTGGTTACATCCGGATTACGTATCTGACATACAGGAGCCAGCTCCTGTGTCATGGACGGCGCTCGCCGTCTGCAGCCCTGGATTAGCCCTTTCCCCGTCTAGCGGCCTATATATCAACAGCTGTCATTAACTTTTACTTTGGCCTTGATTTTGTGTTGAATGTGGATGTCACTGCTTAGCTTTCCTTTAAACGGCTAGTAAGGTAACGAAGTGCTCATAGCCAATTAAATAAAGATGAATTAGACACCACGGGAATGTCACAAGAGAGATTCTTGGCGACTGCCGGTGTCTGCTATTCCGCAGACGGACTCCACTGTGTTTTCTGATCACTTCTAAATGTGTCCGTGCTGCAAACTGAGCCCTGTGTTAAATGGGCACACCTGCTAGCTAGCGGTCGTCCGTAAGAAGATACGGGGAAGTTTTTCCTTCTCTGTTATGTTACTTGAGTTTCCAAAACTCTAACACCCGGACATCAAAAGGACTCGCAGGAGTACCCAGCAGGACACATGTACAAAGATGTTTCATTGAGGGAGGCAGCAGGTTTAGCTGTTAGCTCCTTGCTTCCCACAACAGGCGCTTAAGGAATCCGGCACTTGGATTTTATTACAAGCCAATAAAGTCTGTGTGAGAGAGTGGACTGTTTCAGAATATAATTAGCAATATTAACGGGGTTGTTGAAAGAAAGGAAGATCTCACTTTCTTTTCATAAAAAATATATATTAATCTCATAGAGATAGAGGCGTGGGGGGGCGTTGGGGTGTTGCAACCCCCTAATGAATTGATTTTCTGGTAAATAGTTGGATACAGGTGCTTTCAGTCAGGTATGGTGAGGTGTCCATCGAATTTCATCAGGTATTTTTACATACATACAGACAAACACGCACACACACTCTTCCTTTCTCTGTTTTTGAAGTCTTCAAAAATGTGGGTGTTTACAAAATACTTTTTTATCTCACTTAGTTCACCTACCAACAGCATTCCTCTCCCTTTCAACTGTCCCTTAAGCCCATCACACGCGCCCTGCTCCCGTATAATGTAGTTTTACATTATATGTCAGCGTGATTGTCAGAAGCTCACACCATCCCAATCCTACCAACCAAGCTACGTCTCTCCTTAGACAGTAATCTAGGAGTTTTAAATTGGAGAAGTGTTCACAGAGTGTAGTAGCGGTCATATTGTAACAGCCCTTTGATTCAGATTATGAAATATCAGTGATGCCTTGGACAGTTAGTCACAGAACTGCTGCTGCCTAGCTGCACAAATATCATGTCCTAAATGTCGATGGTAAAACTATGGGGCATCTTTACAAGCCCCTAAAGCCTCCTTGCGCCGGCCTCCTGTAATTTTTTTTTTATGCTAAGACGGCGTCAAGGGGACCTTTTCCCCGCACCAGATTTACAAAGTGACTTGCATTGCGGCACTTTGTAGCCCCTTGAGCCACATTATGCCTGCACCATGCATAATATATGCAAGAGGGGCATTTCGCCATTAAGAGTCCCAGAAAAATGGAGCTGTGAAATTTACAAGATTGGACTGCACCATTTATCCCATCATTTTGTTTTTTTTTGTGAAACTTTCTTTATTATTTTTTTGTGGTACATTATAATATGCATTTCAAAAGAACATATGGGATGACATATCTCACTGTGTGTTTCATCCGCCCCTATCAGCTGCTGAACACAGCTTACATTGACAACTTATCGAGTAGCTGGCAGTATATTTTGCATGATCCCACCATATGATAGCAGAAGAGCTCGATGCCATGTGTAGGAATGTCCTCTTTTTTGCCCTGGTCACCCCCACACTTTTTGGACAGGTACTGGTGGTTACTGACTCTTGGCTGTGCCCTGGGTACTGCTTACCAGTCCCAGGGCCAGTGCTCTTTGTAAAGTGGATATGCAAATTAGGCTAATTATAATTGGCTAAGTTAACCTACCTATAAGTCCCTAGTATATGGTAGGGCATGTAGGTTTAGGGACCACAGCATAGGAAGTGCACCCATAGGTGCACTGCTGAGGTGCCCAGTGTCATTTTAAAGGCAGGCCTGCCTTGCTAGCTGCTTTTAAATTAAAGTTATATGCAAATTCGACTTTGGAAGTAAACATAGTTCCAAAGTCTTAAACTACCTTATGTTTACATATAAGTCACCCCTAAGGTGTGCCCTATGTGCCCCTAGGCTGGGTGCCAGGTAACTATAAGCAGGGACCTTATAAAAATAGTTTTATAAGCCCTGGTGAGGTAAAAACAGCCAAATTAGTTTTTCCCTTATTGTAATGAATGGCCTTCATAGGCTAGAACGGGGAGACTTTATTTTAATTTTAAAAGTCCCCTTAAGTAATGGATACCAAGAGTTTGGTATCAAATTAATTGTTATAATAAATCCCACAACTTCCAGTTGTTGAATTTAATATAACTTCGTTCAGGTAAAGAGTTTTAAACTTTACCTGAAAAGTTGCCAGTTTCAGCCCTGCATTGTTTTTGCTGCTGTGCCCTGAATGGTCAGCCTCTGGCAGCCTGGCCAGGCTGCCTTGATGAGGTGTGAAGTGGCCTGACTTCACACAAAGAGATGTGCCTGTGGGAGGGAATTTCCCCCTCAGCAGATGGTGAGGCAAGAAGGGGGAGGGCTTCCAAACTGGTCTTCAAATGCTGAGAAGGACATTTGGAACAACCCAGCGACACCCCTACATCCTGCAACCCCAGACAACTAGGTGCCCCCTTGATTAGATTAGGAGAGGGCAGGAGAGGGGCGTGTTTATGATTTTTAGCCACATCAGTGGGTGGGCTCAGCCGGATGTAACCTCCAAAAATCAGATTCAGCTCAGCCATGATGGATTTTTGAAGAATGTTGCCTCCTGGGACTGATTTTTGCCAAACTTCCCAAGAAGTGGTCATCACAGGGGGAAGGACCCTGCACCTGATTGGAGAATCAGGACCCCCCTGTTTTTCACCCAGGAGCAAGGATACAATTGGCAGACCTGCACCTACACCTCAGATCCCCATCATATTCCAACAAGGAAGAACCAAAGGAGAGGAAGGACTGCCCTGCTGGACCCCTGGCCTGGACCTGTAACCTGCACTCAGAAGGACTGCACCAGCTGCACACTTGGGCTTCACCACAAGAAGGACTTTGCCTGGCTTCAACTGGTTCAAGGAGGGACTCCCTGTTTGCTACAGGTGAAAAAATGCTATCCAGAGTCCCCTCAGCAACTCCTGAATAAATCAACTTGCTGACCACTGCCCAGTGGCCAAAAAGGAGTTTGCACCAGGTGCACTCTAGGAGTAGTAGTCGGCACCCCCAAGGATCATCTCAGAGCTTCTGGACCCTTGGGGTGAGCTGTGGACCCCAAAAGAACCTTAAAAGAACATCTGGGAGAAGCCCCAGAAGTTTTGAGAACTTTTGAGAACTTTTGAAAAAAGCTCCATAGAGGGACCGACCCGCCACGGCAACTCTAGCCTCTAGCCAGCTTGCCTCAACCGCGACCAGGCCTGATTTGCAGGTTCGTCCCGGTAAAGAAAATCTCCAAAAAAGAGACTAAGTGCGAAGGTAAAAAGTTGACTGTGATGTATCTGAGGAGGGCTCCAGGGACGTCGGATCAAGATCCAGGCTTACCCCGGTCAAAGGATTTTCACCTCGAAAAAACGACTACGTCCGAAGGTAAAAATCTCCACCGAGGATTCCCGCGACGCGTATCCGGAGAAGGGCTCCAGGAGGTTGGATTGGACTGGCAGGTTCGTCCCGCTGAAGAAAATCTTCAGAAAAGAGACTAAGTGCGAAGGTAAACTTTTAACCGTGGCCACCCACGGCCTGTAGCCAAGCAGGGCTCCATCGTGGCTGGCCTTAAACTGTGACTTTGCCCCGGTCGAGGTGCAACCAGATGACCCAATTGGCTCTTTTTGTTTCTAGGCGCTAAAAAAACAATAATTCTTTAAAAAATTAATATCTCCGGTTCCCCTTATATGATTTTATTCATTTTTGTGTCATTTTAAAGATACAAATATAATCTATTTTTATAAATTGGTTTGGGATTTTTAAACTGTCTCCTGTGTTTTATTTAATTACTGTTTTGTGATATTTGAATGCTTTACACTCTTCCTCCTAAGTTGAGCCTTGATGCTCGTTGCCAAGCTACCAAGGGCTACCAAGGGTTGAGCTGGGTTTAATTTACTGAGACCTAAGTGGAGGTTAGTGGCCTATTGCTAAGTGTAGGTACCTACCTGCCCTTACCAATAACCCATTTTCCAACATTTTTGGTGCGCAGTGGTGGGATCCTGTACTTGTGTTCAGTATCACATTACAGTTTTAAGTAGAACAAATTAAAAATCCTTTAAATTGTCCTAGTGCAAAAATTGCTTTTAATTTTTAATTTGGATTAATTTCAATTATTGAATTTTTGTGATTTTTCTAAATTCTTGTTTCCAATTTTTGCAAAACGTTTTTGTTGACACAAAACTAGGGAACCATGGAGCTTGATCTGGCTAGCCTACCCACACTGACAGTAGTCCAGCTTAGGGGGTTGTGTACTGAAAGAGGGTTGCCTGCAACCACTGACCTCAGGAAGCATGCCCTGATTAAATCCCTGACAGCTGAGGCCCAAGAGGTAGACTCAGAGGAAGCTCCAGAGGAGGAAGAAGTAGGGGAGGATGCTATCTCCAACCACTCAGGGGAGGAAGGACATCTGAGCCCAAGTGAGGATGAGGAAGACCGGTCCTCATTACATACAGTCAGTAGGGGCAGGCCCAAAGCTAGTTGGGGGAAGTGGGCCCCTTCAGGAGAAGAGAACCTGTCCATCAAAAGAGAGCTTGAGGCCCAGCTAGCATTTATAGCTTTGGAAGCCAAGAAGCTGACCCTAGAAGAGAAAAAGTGTGCAAGGGAGGAGAAAAAAGATGGTGGAAGTGACAAAGAAGCTGAGGTGTCCATGGGTGGGGGTTTTTGCCCCAGATTACTCAAGGGGGTTGTTCCTGCCTATGTAGAGGGGGATGATATAGATAAGTGGCTGGGGGCCTTTGAGAGGGCCCTCCAGATGAGGAGAGTCAAGCCTCAGTACTGGGGTTCACTTCTTTGGGAGTTGGCCCCCAACTCTGGGAGGGATAGGCTCCTAACCTTGAGGGGGGAAGAGGCAGACTCATACCGCAGTATGAAGAGATGCTTGACTAAAAAGTTTGGTCTGACCCCAGAGCAGTATAGGCTCAAGTTTAGGGACACCCAAAAGACAAGCACCCAGTCCTGGGTGGACTTTGGGGACATCTCAGTAAAAACACTAGAGGGCTGGATACAGGGCAACAAGGTAAGTACCTTTGAGGGGCTGTACAATTTGATTATGAGGGAGCACCTTCTAACCAATTGTGTCCAAGAGAAGCTCCGCTAGTATCTAGTTGACTCTAAGTTGACCAACGCCAGAGAGCTGGGGGAGACAGCAGATGGCTGGTTAAGAACTAGGGTTAACCAGAAACCCCCAGGGGGTGATCAGAAAAAGGGAGGACATGGTTCTTCTCAGGGGAAGAACCAAGGGAAAGATGATAAAAAGCCCAAAGAGTCCTCACAAGAGTCCCCAAAAACGCCTCAGGGTGGGGAAGCCCCAAGCCATTCCACTACTAAGGGGAAAGGGTATCAGGGAAAGAATTATGATCATGTTAAAGCAGGAAAGTTTCAGGATCTTGCTAAGGCCGGCAAGTGTTTTGAGTGTCATCAACCTGGACACAAAAGAGGAGATGCTATCTGCTCCAAGAAGCCCCCAACTAGTGGGCAATCCAAGGGGATTGCTAGTGTTGGGTTGGGGGTGGAAGTTGGCCCAGGGCTGGGATCAGGGTACACAGAGGTCACCTTAGTATCCGTGGGTGGGGTGGACATTGCAACTATGGCCACCTTACCTCACAGTCAATGGGACTGAGGTGGAAGCTCTGAGAGATACAGGAGCCAGTGTGACAATGGTCACAGAGAAGCTGGTTTCTCCAGAACAGGTCTTACCTGGTATCTTCCACCAAGTGACTTATGCAGATAGCAGAACCAAACTCCATCCCATGGCCATGGTGAGCCTGGAATGGGGAGGTGTGACTGGCCCTAAGAAGCTAGATGTAGCTCCCGCCCTCCCAGTAGAGTGTCTGCTGGGAAATGATCTTGAAGCATCTGAATGGTCAGAGGTGGAGAGAAGGGTCCATGCACAGATGCTGGACCTCCCTGAATGGTTGTGGGCTGTGACCAGGTCACAGGCAGCACAACAGGGAAGTGCCGGACACTTGGACCCTGGAACAATGGGCCAAGCCTCCAAGAAGAAGAGAAAGGGCACTAGGTCTGGCTTGCCAGCCCCTACAAGTACAGAGGATCTGGAGGAATCCAACCCTGAGGGGGAGGATCTGACCTCAGAGGGAGGCCCACTTCCCCTGCAAGCTCTGCCTGACTTGGCAGAACTGCAAGGGGCAGGTGGGCCCACCAGAGAAGAGTTGTCCCAGGGACAAAGAGAATGTCCCACTCTTGAGGGCCTGAGGCAGACTGCTGCCAGGCAAGAACAAGGGGACACCAGTGGGGCCCCCAAGGTTTACTGGGAGGATGGAGTTCTCTACACCGAGGCAAGGGACCCCAAACCAGGGGCAACCAGGAGAGTAGTGGTCCCCCAGAAGTATACAGAATTCCTCCTTACCTTAAGCCATGATATTCCCTTAGCTGGACATTTGGGACAGACCAAGACCTGGAACAGGCTTGTCAACCATTTTTATTGGCCCCAAATGTCAGAAAAAGTCAAGGAGTTTTGAAGCTCCTGTGTCACCTTCCAAGCCAGTGGCAAGGCAGGGGGCAAGCCAAAGGCTCCCTTGATACAACTGCCAGTGGTTGGGACTCCCTTTGAGAGGGTGGGGATTGACATTGTTGGTCCCCTAGACCCACCAACTGCCTCAGGTAACAGGTACATTTTGGTGGTTGTGGACCATGCCACCAAGTACCCTGAGGCAATACCCCCCTGGGCAGTCACTGCTCCCACAGTGGCTAGGGCCCTACTTGGGGTGTTCACCAGAGTGGGGTTCCCAAAGGAAGTGGTCTCAGATAGGGGTACAAATGTTATGTCTGCCTATCTGGAAGCCATGTGGGATGCGTGTGGTGTTTCTTATAAATTCACCACCCCCTATCATCCACAGACCAATGGTCTGGTGGAAAGATTTAATAAGACCCTGAAGGGCATGATCATGGGTTTGTCTGACAAACTCAGGAGGAGATGGGATGTTCTCCTCCCATGCCTGCTGTTTGTCTACAGAGAAGTGTCACAGAAGGGGGTTGGATTCAGCCCCTTTGAGTTACTATTTGGGCACCCTGTAAGAGGCCCATTGTGCTTGGTGAGAGAGTCTTGGGAGAAGCCTCTCAAAGAGTCCAAGGAGAATGTGCTAGATTATGTGCTGGACCTGCGGTCACGCATGGCTGAGTACATGAAGAAGGCAAGCAGAAACCTGGAGGCCAGCCAAGAGCTCATTAAGCTCTGGCATGATCAGAAGGATACCATGCCTGAGTATCACCCAGGACAGCTGGTATGGGTTTTGGAGCCCATGGCTCCTAGGGCACTTCAGACCAAATGGACTGGGCCCTATCCAATTGTGGAGAAAAAGGGTGAGGTCACCTACTTAGTGGACCTTGGCACCCCCAGGAATCATCATAGGATCCTGCAAGTTAATGGGTTGAAACCCCACCAGGACAGGACAGACATGACCATGCTGATGGTCACTGATGAAGGGAAGTAGGAGGAGAGTGAACCTCTGCCAGACCTCCTGTCCTCAAATGAGCAAGATGGGTCATTGGAGGAAGTGGTACTCTCTCCCAATTTGACAGACCAGCAGCAGAAAGAATGCAGACAAGTTTTGGAGCAGTTTGCTAGTCTGTTCTCCCTGACCCCTGGACTCACCAATTGGTGTGTCCATGACATTGACACTGGGGACACTACCTGTCAAGAATAAGCTGTACAGGCTGTCTGACCAGGTCAAGGCCAACATCAAAGCTGAAGTGGCTAAGATGTTGGAGCTCAAGGTAATTGAGCCCTCTGACAGTCCTTGGTCCAGTCCAGTGGTACTGTTGCCCAAACCTAATCCCCAAGGTGGGAAGAAGGAATTGAGATTCTGTGTGGACTACAGAGGTCTAAATGCAGTCACTAGGACTGATGCACACCCCATACCTAGAGCTGATGAGCTCATTGATAGGTTAGGGGCTGCCAAATTCCTGAGAACCTTTGATCTGACCTCAGGATACTGGCAGATTGCCTTAAGTCCAGGAGCTAAGGAGAGGTCAGCATTTTCCACACCAGAGGGCCACTTTCAGTTCAAGGTGATGCCCTTTGGCCTCAAAAATGCTCCTGCCACCTTCCAACGGTTGGTGAATAGAGACCTGTCTGGGTTGGAATATTTCAGTGTAGCTTATCTGGATGATATAGCTGTATTTAGTTCCACCGGTGAGGACTACCTGGTCCACCTGAGGAAGTGCATCAGGCTCTGCTTCAAGCAGGCCTGACTATGAAGGCAAGCAAGTGCCAGATAGGGCAAAGCTCAGTTGTGTACCTGGGCCACCTTGTTGGTGGAGGCCATGTACAACCTCTCCAGCCCAAGATCCAGACTATCCTGGATTGGGAGGCTCCTAAAACCCAGACTCAGGTCAGGGCCTTTCTTGGCCTGACTGGGTACTACAGGGGGTCTGTTCAGAATTATGGGACCACAGTGGCCCCTCTGACTGAGCTTACCTCCAAGAAACAACCCAAGAAGGTCATTTGGACCCCAGATTGTCAGAAAGCTTTTGTCACCTTAAAACATGCTGTGTTCAGCACCAGTGTTACTGGCCCCTGACTATAGCAAGGAGTTTATAGTGCAAACAGATGCTTCAGAGGAAGGGATTGGGGCAGTGTTAGCACAAGTTAATGAAGAGGGCCAAGATCAACCAGTTGCCTTCATCGGCAGGTGACTACTCCCCAGAGAGAAAAGTTGGAGTGCCATTGAGAGGGAGGCCTTTGCTGTGGTCTGGTCCCTAAAGAAGTTGAGGCCATACCTGTTTGGCACTCTCTTCCGTGTACAAACTGACCACAGACCTCTCAGATGGTTGATGCAAATGAGGGGGGAGAGCCCAAAACTGTTAAGGTGGTCCATTTCCCTACAGGGGATGGACTTCACAGTGTAGCACAGACCTGGGACTGCCCATGCCAATGCAGATGGCCTTTCCAGGTTTCTCCACTTAGCTGATGAGGACTACCAGGGTGTAGGTTAGTACCCATCACCTTTCATCTGGAGGGGGCAGTGTAGGAAAGTCCTCCTTTTTGCCCTGGTCACTCACACACTTTTTGTACAGGCACTGGTGGTTACTGACTCTTGGCTGTGCCCTGGGTACTGCTAACCAGTTCCAGGACAAGTGCTCTGTGTAAAGTGGATATGCAAATTAGGCTAATTATAATTTGCTAATTTAACCTACCTATAAGTCCCTAGTATATGGTAGGGCATGTATGTTTAGGGACCACAGCATAGGAAGTGCACCCATAGGTGCACTGCTGAGGTGCCCTGTGTCATTTTAAAGGCAGGTCTGCCTTGCTGGCTGCTTTTAAATTAAAGTTATATACAAATTCGACTTTGGAATTAAAAGTAGTTCCAAAGTCTTAAACTACCTTATGTTTACGTATAAGTCACGGGAAACATCCTTTTTTACGACGTTTTTTTTACAAAAGTCGTGGTTAATGAAAGCGCAACAACGCTTTTTTTAACCACGACTCAGTTTTTTTGTGCCTTAACTACGTATGTTCTGAACAACGAACATGCGTGGTTAAGGTACAAAGAAGGGAGTTGGTGAAGGAGGACGACGCAGGTGACAAGGGGTTGACTAAGGTAAGTGGTGGGTTTAGGTTTTGGGGTGGGGTTGGGGGGGTGGGGCGTTTTTGGTTTTGGGGAGGGGGTGGGGGTTAGGGGGTTTTAGGTTTTGGGGTGGGGTTGGGGGGTGGGGCGTTTTTGGTTTTGGGGAGGGGGTGGGGGGTCAGGGGGTTTTAGGTTTTGGGTGGGGTTGGGGGGTGGGGCGTTTTTGGTTTTGGGGAGGGGTTGGGGGTTAGGGGTTTTAGGTTTTGGGGTGGGGTTGGGGCGTTTTTGGTTTTGGGGAGGGGGTGGGGGGTCAGGGGGTTTTAGGTTTTGGGGTGGGGTTGGGGGATGGGGCGTTTTTGGTTTTGGGGAGGGGGTGGGGCGTCAGGGGGTTTTAGGTTTTGGGGTGGGATTGGGGGGTGGGGCGTTTTTGGTTTTGGGGAGGGGGTGGGGGGCTAGGGGGTTTTAGGTTTTGGGGTGGGGTTGGGGGGTGGGGCGTTTTTGGTTTTGGGGAGGGGGTGGGGGGTCATGGGGTTTTAGGTTTTGGGGTGGGGTTGGGGGAGGTGGGGTGAGGGATGTAGGGTGAATGGTGCCTATTAGTAATGGTTTTATCAGGAATACCTTTACAACGAAATATCGTTGTTAAGGCATTCGTGGTAAAATCATTAGTAGTAAGAACGAGGTCGGTGTTACGACCTCGTAGTTAAGGCAGTAGTTGTTTTTAAAGTCGGTGTTCCTTCGTACAACCATAAGTCACCCCTAAGGTGAGCCCTATGTGCCCCTAGGGCTGGGTGCCATGTAACTATAAGCAGGCACCTTATAAAAATAGTTTTATAAGTCCTGGTGAGGTAAAAGCAGCCACATTTGTTTTTCCCTCGTTGTAGTGAATGGCCTCCATAGGCTAGAATAGGGAGACTTTACTTGAATTTTAAAAGTCCCCTTAAGTAATGGATACCAAGAGTTTGGTATCAAATTAATTGTTATAATAAATCCCCCAAATTCCAGTTGTTTGAGTTAATAAAACTTGTTCAGGTAAGGAGATTTAAACTTTACTTGAAAAGTTGCCAATTTCAGCCCTGCATTGTTTTTGCTGCTGTGCCCTGACAGGCTGCCTTGATGAGGTGTGAAGTGGCCTGGCTTCACACAAAGAGATGTGCCTGTGGGAGGGAATTTCCCCTCAGCAAATGGTGAGGCAGGAAGGGGGAGGGCTGCCAAACTGGTCTTCAAAGGCAGAGAAGGACATTTGGAACAACCCAGCAACACCCCCACATCCTGCAACCCCAGACAACTAGGTGCCCCCTTGATTAGATTAGGAGAGGGCAGGAGAGGGCTGGGTTTATGATTTTTAGCTACACCAGTGTCGTGGGCTCAGCCAGATGTAACCTCCAAAATCAGATTCAGCCATGATGGATATTTGAAGAATGTTGCCTCCTGGGATTGATTTTTGCCACACTTCCCAGGGAATGGTCATCAAAGGGGGAAGGACCCTGCACCTGATTGGAGAATCCGGACCCCCATGTTTTTCACCCAGGAGCAAGGATAAAACTGGCAGACCTACACCCACACCTCAGATCCCCATCAGATTCCAACATGGAAAAACCAAAGGAGAAGAAGGACTGCCCTGCTGGACCCCTGGCCTGCACCTGGAACCTGCACTCAGAAGGACTGCACCAGCTGCACACTTGGGCTTCACCACAAGAAGGACTTTGCCTGGCTTCAACTGGTTCAAGGAGGGACTCTCTGTTAGCTACAGGTGAAAATTTGCTAACCAGAGTCCCCTGCACCAACTCCTGAATAAATCAACCAGCTGACCACTGCCCAGAGGCCAAAAAGGAGTTTGCGCCAGGTGCATTCTGGGAGTTGTAGTCCGCACCCCCCAAGGATCATCTCTGAGCTTCTGGACCCTTGGGGTGAGCTGTGGACCCCAAAGGAACCTTAAAAGAACATCTGGGAGAAGCCCCAGAAGTTTTGAGAAGTTTTGAAAAAAGCTCCAGAGAGGGACCGACCTGCCGCGGCAACTCTAGCCGTCTTGCCTCAACCGCGACCCAGCCTGATTTGCAGGTTCGTCCCAGTAAAGAAAATCTCCAAAAAAGAGATTAAGTCCGAAGGTAAAAATCTCCACCGAGGATTCCCGTGATGCGTATCCGGAGAAGGGCTCCAGGAGGTTGGATTGGACTGGCAGGTTCGTCCCCCTGAAGAAAATCTTCAGAAAAGAGACTAAGGAGGTCATTACAACCCTGGCGGTCGGCGTTAAAGTGGCGGTAAGTCTGCCAACAGGCCGGCAGAAAAAAAATGGAATCACGACCGTGGCGAAAACCTCCAGCAAAGACAGCCACTTTAACACTCCGACCGCCACAGCAGTACAAACAAACAGCGCAGCGATAACCGCCAACAGACAGGCGGAAGACAATGTACCGCCCACAGTATCACAACCTACCAATCCGCCACCTTTTCCGGGGCGGATTCACCGCAAACAAAAACACGGCGGAAACAGGACTTCGAAGGGAAAACGCTCACCTCTACACACCCCATGAGGAACCAGGACGCCATGGAACCAGAGCTTCACATTTTCCCTGCCCTTATCTTCTTGCTCCTCTACCAGGAGCACGAACACAGGCGGCGAAGACCACAGTGAGTACTGCACCTACGAAACAGGGGAGGGAAAAAACAGGGACACACACACGCAACACGCAACACCCCCCCCCACCCTCACCCATGACAACACACACACTAATACAGCATGATACATTACAGTTACACCCCCCAAACTCCCTGGAAGAATGCAAAGACAAAAGGAAATGAGTGTAACCATTGTAATCTATTAAAATCCAGTACGCAAAAATATATATACACTATAAATAAATATATACACCAAGAATAGTAGTCCAGGTATTGCTCCATTGAAGTCCGTGGAACCCACACTGCATGGGCAAGGCCCACACTAAATACCCGAACATGACAGAGAGAACACTGCTGGGGCATCAGATAGAAATAAAACAGGCAGCTCAGGGGGAAGGGAAAGGGGGGGCACCTCAGCCGGTTGAGTGCATGACACCAAATCCACGAGGGGGCCACATGCCCACTGTTCAGTCCTGGGGAGTGGAAAGCCACAGTCTCTCAAGTCTCTACAGTGGGTGGGTTGCCCACTGTTCAATCCTGGGGAGTGCAAAGCCACAGTCTCTCAAGTCTTTTCAGTGGGTGGGTTGCCCACTGTTCAATCCTGGGGAGTGCAAAGCCACAGTCTCTTAAGTGGATAACAGTCTCCACTGGTTCTGGAGGGGGCCTTGTGCCCAGAGTGCTACATCCTGCTCGTTGTGGAGTCAGTAGCGCCAGTGCCCTTGGCGCTCATGGGCCAGCGGTGCTTGTGGCGTCGGTGTCCTGTTCAGCGGTGCTTGTGGCGGAGGTGTCCTGTTCAGCGGTGCTTGTGGAGGCGGTGTCCTGTTCAGCGGTGCTTGACGTGGAGTTGTCCTTGGCAGTGGTGCCTGTGGCGGAGGTATCCTGTTCAGCGGTGCTTGTGGCGGAGGTGTCCTGTTCAGCGGTGCTTGTGGCGGCGGTGTCCTGTTCAGCGGTGCTTGTTATGCTGGGGTCCTTGGCAGCGACTCAGCTGCTGGTGGTCCTGTCTGGCCTAGCGGGGCTGGTGCTGGCGGTCCTGTCTGGCCCAGCGGGGCTGATGGCGGTGGCCTCCTGGGCAGGGGGCTGATGGCGATCTTCTCCGCTGTGCTGCTCTTCCCAGACTTGCGGAGTTTCTTGTGCCCCTTCCCCACCTTGGAAGGTGTCGCAGCTGACTCCACACTCCCACCTGTACCCCTGGGAGTGGCTTTGGTGTCTGGAGTCTTCCCCCTCTCCCGCCGGGCACTGGCCAACTTTTGATGCTTGACAGGTGGGGGACTGTCCGTGCTGTGGCTCCTTGCCACACTGGCTGCCCTGCTGCCTGGTGCACTCCAGAATCCGGTGACTACTGGCACCACTGGTCCCGGAGATGTTGTGGCTGAGGTGCTAGGTTGGGACCTGGAGTTAGGCCCTAGGAGACTGACGGGGTGGGGGAGGTGAGGGAAAGAGGTCAAGGGTGGACAGGAAAAGTTTCTTGTCAACACTGGGACGGGTAGCTGGAGGGGGTTTGGGAGTGGAGGAAGAGGTTGTGGTTGTAGGAGGTGTACGTTTGGTGACTTTGGGTGAAGGTGCATGCGCTGGAGGCGGATGGCTGTTGGGTGGGTGTGTGCCTGCGTTTGTGTACCTTGGGAGGTGGCGTCACAAACACACAGGGAGAGCACACAGGGGACGTGTGAATGGTAGTGGGGGTGGTGACTGCACATGAGCGGGGTGTGGTGGTGGCTGTGCTGGTGATGGAAGTAGTGGCTGTAGATGTAGTGCATGCAGGTGTGAGTGGAGACGAGACTGGGAGGGAGGAGTGAGGCGAGGAGGAGGGGTACACAGTGGAGGCAGTGGATGTTAGTGTGTCTGCATGTGTGTGATGCTTGCATGAGTGCCTGTTGGATGTGTGGTGCTTATGTTTGCCTGAGCTTCCTTTGTGTGTTGAGGTGTGTGCATGCTGGTCTGATGGTGTGCATGGGATAGGCTTAGGTACAGGGGATTGGGTCTGGGTGGAGGACGTTGGAGGGGGGAGGCTAGAGACAGGGACAATGGCTGCCATCAGTGCTGAGGCCAGAGTCTGAAATGCTCACTGAAGGGCTGCCTGACCAGAATGAATGCCCTCCAGGAATGCATTGGTTTGTTGCAACTGCCTCTCTACACCCTGGATGGCATTCAAAATGGTAGACTGCCCAACAGTGAGGGACCTGAGGAGATCAATGGCCTCCTCACTGAGGGCAGCAGGGGTGACTGGGGCAGGGGCTGAGGTGCCTGGGGTGAAGGTGATGCCCACCCTCCTGGGTGAGCCGGCATGGGGCAAAGGCTGAGGGGCTGCTGGGAGGGTGGTGCTGGTGGGGGGGTGGTGGCTGTACCTGAAGATGCGGAGGGCACAGATGAGGGGGGGAAGACAGAAGAAAGACATGTTGAGTGAATGCATTACCGCTACCGTTGGCGGACACGACAGACACAGAAGCCCCCTGCACTATGCCGCACACTGGGGTCCACTATTCAATCCCTGTGACATGGCCTACAAGGCTATGGCAGACATCTGCACACATGGATGTCACAGGAGCCTGACTAGGTGTAGTTGGCACTGCACACAGGTGGGGTGGGGTGCCACAGGGTCTGTCAGAAGAAAGGGACCTAACTAGCACACTCGCCCTGGCCTAGGGAAACCCACAGCACACCTCCCCCACCCAGACACCTCCACTGCGTGCTGAATCAGCTGAATGAGAGTGTACTCACCCCCTTGTGGCTGCTGTGATGCCCTTAAGCGCCCATCCGACTCTGGGTACGCCACCGCCAGGATCCTGAACATTAGGGGGGTCATGATTCGACGGGCACCCCTCCCACGTTGGGAGGCCATCCCCAGCTGGGCCTCCGCCATCTTCTTGCTCCAGTGGCGAATGTCCTCCCATCTCTTACGGCAGTGGGTGCTCCGTCTGTGATAGACCCCCAGGATCCGGACGTCCTTGGCGATGGCACGCCAGATGTCCTTCTTCTGGTGGGCGCTGACCTACATGAATTGTACAGGGGAAAAAGAGAAGTTATTACCAAGTGCACCATCACAGTCATTGGCCCCCATCCCTACCCTTGCCATGTGGCACATCCACTCACCGTTGTTTCATGCATGCCTCATTCCCCCCCCCCATCTTTCATCCACCCCACTCCACACAGGCATAGCCCATACAGCATGCTCCCAGTGTACTTCCCTGTTTGTCTGGAGGACCGTAGAGTAGTGTGTACTGGACCCCATCCACGAGTTTCTCCAACTCCTAAGTGGTGACGGCATGGGCCCTTTCCCCAGACGCACGAGCCATTGTCTCTTCCAGACTGAGGTCACAGCAGCACTTGCAGTGTAGGTCCTCTCCTGTCGAAGATCAGGTATCGAGTGATTGAACAGATAGAAAATGGCAGTCAGGTCAGCGGCGGAGCGTACCGTCACCGCCGGCGTACATCGTCATTGGCTCCTGGGACCCATGGGGTCCAATGTTAGCCAATGCAGAATTGCGCCGCAGTCTTCGACCGCCTACCGTGACGGTGTACAACGCCAGTGCAGTCAGCTCACATCCCGTTGTCCCACTTTACAGGTCAGGCAGCCGCCATTTCAGGGGCCTACATGGCTTAATTATTTACTGCGTCACACATATCTATGCCTTGCCTAAACACTCATACATGCACATTTCGTATTATGAATCGTGTTCTGTGTAAGCAGTGTGTACGTACCTCTGAGTTGGTTGACTCTGTGCTCGCTGTTGTCCTTCATAGGCACCGTCCGCTGGGACATTTGAGGAGATGGCAGCATCTTCCGGTGTACAGACCGCTGGTGGACCTGTCAACAATGGAGGAAAGGCATGTGATCATCACCTACAGGCTTGATTGTGCCACAATCCTGGAACTGTGTGCCCAGTTGGAGCCAGACCTGATGTCAGCTATCCGCCATCCCACAGGAATCCCCCCTCTAGTGCAGGTGCTGTCAGTACTCCATTTCCTTGCAAGTAGGTCATTTCAAACAACAGTGGCAATAGCATCAGGGATGTCCCAGCCTATGTTTTCCAACCCCCCACAGGAGTGAACAGGTGTACAGAAACCGGAAGAGTTATCATTCGATGAATGTGCAGATGGTGTGTTTGGCAGACCAGTACATCTCCCATGTAAATGCCAAATTCCATGGCTCAGTTCATGACGCTTACATTCTGCAGAATAGCAGCATCCCTTATGTGATGGGTCAACTCCAGAGGCACCGTGTGTGGCTATTAGGTGAGCACCTGGAAGCAAGTCAGTGGGGATGGTTGTCAGGGTCTGGGGATATCCCTACAGGTTAGTGTGTGTCTAACAGCTGTCCCTCACCATTTGCCGGTGACTCTGGTTACCCCAAACTGTCATGGCCACTGACCCCAGTAAGGAATCCCAGGACAAGGGCAGAGGAACACTACAATGAGGCCCATGGGCGAACTAGTAGGATTATAGAGCGGACCTTCGGCCTCCTGAAGGCCAGGTTCAGGTACCTCCATATGACAGGTGGTTCCCTATTCTACTCACCAAAGAAGGTGTGCCAGATCATCGTGGCCTGCTGTATGCTTCACAACTTGGCTTTGCGACGACAGGTGCCTTTTCTGCAGGAGGATGGTCCAGATGGAGGTGTTGTGGCAGCTGTGGAGCCTGTGGACAGTAAAGACGAGGAAGCAAAAGAAGAGGATATCGACAACAGGAACTCTGTGATCCTGCAATACTTCCAGTGAGGCACAGGTAAGAATACAAACCTGCCTACTACATGTACTTTAACACTACTACCTCTCTACTGTCTGTCGTTTTCACCCAGTGTATGGTCAGTGAGTTGTCACTTTCCCTTACAATTTCACAGATGTGGGTCCCACTGTGTGACATCTGCTTTGTTTCCTCATGGACTAGAGCTGTGTGACATAGGTAAGTTGACATTACAATTGAAAGAGCATTTTGTCACCGTAATTGCGAAAACACAGACAGACACCAGATTGTTTTGTGCTTTAAGGGTGTTTATTTAAGTGCTCAATATTGGAGGGTGCTGTTAAATGGTGAGGGTTGATGGCAGAGTCCAGTCTATTGGTCTAACAGGTGCATTGCCCAAAGGGGCATAGGAAGTGGAGCTGGGGCAGTTTGAGGATGGACAGGGTGACAAGGTGGGACAAAAGGATGACATTCAGGGTGGTCTCATTTCTTGGCGGGGGTCTTGGCATCGTTCTCTGTCTTTTTTCTGGATCTCAGGGACCGTTGGCGGGGTGGTTCTCCCTCTGCAGGGGGTAGGGTGTTGGTGTGGTGGTCCTGTGGCGGTGCCTCCTGTCCACTAGCGCCGGCGGAGGTAGTGGGCAGTTCATCGTCCAGGCTAGTGTCAGGGGCCCCTTGTTGTGCCACAGTGTCCCTCCTGGTGTTGAGGACTTCCTTCAGCATCCCTACGATGGTGCCCAGGGTGGAATTGATGGATCTGAGTTCCTCCCTGAAGCCCAAATACTGTTCCTCCTGCAGCCGCTGGGTCTCCTGAAACTTGGCCAGTACCGTTGCCATTGTCTTCTGGGAATGGTGGTAGGCTCCCATTATGTTGGAGAGGGCCTCGTGGAGAGTGGGTTCCCTGGGCCTGTCCTTCCCCTGTCTCACAGCAGCCCTCCCAGTTCCCCTGTGTTCCTGGGCCTCTGTCCCCTGGACTGTGTGCCCACTGCCACTGCCCCCAGGTCTCTGTTGTTGTTGGGTTGTTGGGTTAGCCTGGGTTCCCTGTAGTGGTGGACACACTGCTGATTAACTTGTCCTGGGGACAGAGGTATGGGCCCGCTGGGTGGGTGCTCTGCTGATGTTTCCAGAGGGGGGAAGCTCTGTGGTGGCCTGTGCCAGTATGAGGAGAACTGACTGTCCTGAGGTCCCAGGTGGGCCAGGCTGGTCATCTGGATCCAGTTGGACAGAGCTGCTGTCATCACTGTGGGCCTCTTCTGTTGGTGGTGTGGACATGTGTGGACCCTCCTATCTGGTGACTTTGGGTAGGGGTCCTGCAGGGGTATAAAAGGATGTTTATTGCATCTGTGTGTGCCATGGTGTGCAGTGGGTGGGTGACCCTGGACCCCAGTGCTTGCATTCCTGTGTGGGACCTTGTGTGATGGTGTTTTAAGGGGAGTTATGGGTAGGTGCAGTGGCCATGCTTTGGTGATGGGTGTCCATGCTTTGTTGTTGCATGCAAGGCTTGGTGTTGGGATGTGTGGTTTGTGATATTGGGACATTTATGAGGAGTTGGAGTGATGGGGGTGAGGGCGAGGGTGGCGGTATGTGACAGCATGCAGGTAGGGTGGGGTATGTAATAGTTAGGTTTGACTTACCAGAGTCCATTCCTCCATCTACTCCTGCGAGGCCCTCAGGATGCAGAATCGCCAAGACTTGCTCCTCCCATGTTGTTAGTTGTGGGGGAGGAGGTGGGGGTCCGCCGCCAGTCCGCTGAACCGCAAGGTGGTGTCTTGATACCACGGAACGCACCTTCCCCCGTAGGTCGTTCCACCTCTTCCTGATGTCATCCCTATTTCTTGGGTGCTGTCCCACTGCGTTGACCCTGTCCACTATTCTTTGCCATAGCTCCATCTTCCTAGCTATGGAGGTGTGCTGCACCTGTGATCCGAATAACTGTGGCTCTACCCGGACGATTTCCTCCACCATGACCCTGAGCTCCTCCTCAGAGAACCTGGGGTTTGCCGTGCCATGGGGTGGTGTGGGTGATGTGTGGGGTGGTGTGTGTTGTGATAAGTGGGGTGATATTTAGTGGTGTGTTGTGTGAGGTGCGTTGAAGTTATGTGGGTGATGGTATTGTGTGCCTGTGGATGCTTGGTAGTAGTTTGTAGTGTCTCTCTCTGGCCTTCTTTTGGTATTTTGGTTGTGGGGTTTGTGGGTGTGTGTTTTATATTGTATTGGGTGTGTGGAAGTGGTGTGTGTATGTGTATCAGATGTGTGTATTTCGATTTGTCCAATGTGGCTGTGTTTTGTAAGAGTGTGTGTATTTTGAGTGCTGCGGTGTGTACCGCCAATGGAATACCGTGGTTGAAAGACGCTGCATGGATTTGTGGGTCGTGATAGTGTGGGCGTATTTCTGTTGGCGTGACGGTGTCGGTTTTGTTTTCGCCATTTTATCACTGATCTTTGGTATGGTGGACTTGTGTGGGTGTCTCAATTTTGGCAGATTCCGAGCAGTGGGTCATAATGACCGTGGCGGAATTCTGCTGCCACGGCGGTGTGTTAGCGGTCTTCTGCGCGGTGGTAAGCGGCTTTTTCCGCCAATGTTTTAATGAGGGCCAAAGTGCTAAGATAAACTTTTAACCGAGGCCTCCCACGGCCTGTAGCCGAGCAGGGCTCCATCACGGTCGGCTTAAACTGTGACTTTGCCCCGGTCGAGGTGCAACCAGATGACCCGATTGACGCTTTTTGTTTCTAGGCGCTAAAAAAACAATAATTCTTAAAAAATTCATATCTCCAGTTCACCTTATCCGATTTTATTCGTTTTTGTGTCATTGTATAGATAAAAATATAATCTATTTTTATAAATTGGTTTTGGATTTTTAAACTGTCTCCTGTGTTTTATTTAATTACTGTTTTGTGATATTTGAATGCTTTGCCCTCTGTCTCCTAAGTTAAGCCTTGACGCTCGTTGCCAAGCTACCAAGGTTTGAGCTGGGTTTAATTTACTGAGACCTAACTGGACCTAAGTGGAGGTTAGTGGCCTATTGCTAAGTGTAGGTACCCACCTGCCCTTACCAATAACCTATTTTCCAACACCATGTAACTGATATAAACAAGAAAAACAAAACATAGCAACAAAACTGTGTGTCCTATCTCACTCAGCGTGGTCAACGAGCCCCAGGATGTTCCACCCAGGGAATTGCTCTACTTTTTTTAGGTGTACCGTGTCCCTCTCTCCCCAAGGACACTCCCCCCACACATGAAAGAGATTCAGAGTCCTAAGACATGGGCTACAGGCTGTAAGAGGTAGGCCTCTGGAGAGGAAATGCACTGTGGGGTCCCATTTATGGTCAAAGCTTCTTCTTGATTCAGCCAATTTATCTGTTAAGCATTCCAAGGAGAGGCTGTGCCATAATCAAGTGCAATACAGTGCTATGGGGGGGGTAATCTGTTTTTCCAGTATGACGCTAAAGCCGTCCTAGCAGCACCCAATGCTAACCACATAATGGAGCGGTCTACCAGAGTTTGGTACTGCAGGTCTGGGGCACGTATACCTAGCAAAATGTGTGCTGGAGATGCTGGGATGGGGTTACCCAGAATTTCTTTTAAGTGTGACAAGATTTCCTCCCAGTAGGGGGGAATAGCAGGGCAATCCCACCAAATATGTCGGAAATCACCCAGCATACCACAGCCCCGCCAACACCTATCGGACACATGGGGATACATTTTCCTCCTCTATTGTAGAGCCCAACACCTGCTCCCAAAAAGTAATATGTCGAGGGGTGAACGTGTGCTGTGCCGAAGTCAGTAGTTTATACAATGTGGAGATGCCACCCTTCGCTACCCCTCCTTGTAGGACAAACTTTTGAATCGGAAGAAGATCCCTGATGGCCGTGAGTCGCATGTGAGGCTATGTGACCCAGTGTTTCAATTGAGTGTAATGGAAGTGTTCAGATGGGGGCAGCCGAAAGTCTCTGCAGCAGTTTTCAAATGTGCGTATATTTTCCCCATGATACAAATCAGCAATCCGCAGACACCCTCCCTCCCACCATCTATCAAATGGTCCTAGTGTCATTCCTAGGGGGAAGGCCACGTTATAATGGATGGGGGTATGCGGTGATGGAAAAGTTGTTACCTCGTAGGCTCTTGTTACTGTGTCCCATATTTTAAGGGTGGTGGCTGTAAGGGTAGTGAGGTAGGCGTTCTTTGGTCACCCTAATCTAGGTTTCCATAGTATGTCCCATATTGTCCGTCCCGTCACAGCCCTGTTCATATGCAACCATAATTTGTCCAATTCACAGAGTGATCACTCTGCAATGATGCAGAGTTGGGTCAATCTATAGTACACCAGAAGATCTGGTAGTGCCAAGCCTTCATTTTCTCTGGAGAATGTAAGCAGTTTATTAGAAAGTCTCCCCCTGTTTCCTTGCCACATGAACCAGGTGATCATTGTGCGGGCCTCTATAAAAAAAAGTCTTTGAGAATATCGACAGGCAAGTTTTGGGACCAATATAAAAAATGTGGGAGTACTTAATGGTATTGATACATCCCAGGCAAGTAAGCCAGAGAGACGACCATCTCTTGAAGTCTGTTCCCATGGTTTTGAGGATAGGTGGGAAGTCGGCTTTAAACAAGTCAGCGACCCTGGGGGTAAGTCTGATGCCTAAGTAAGTAATCTCCTTTCTGATGGATACAACTACCTGTGGATTCCTCACCTCATGAATACTCCCATGGCGCCAGCATTCTACGGAAATCTTCTTACTAGTCTCTGCACGTCGACGAGGACGTCACTGTCTCGCACGCGACGCCGTCTGACGTCATACAGGCAATAAGAGGTCCTCGACGACGTGCGGACGTCAGTTCCCTTTTTTCCGTGCATTCGAAACGGTTATCTTCGAGGGAGCAACTGTTACTCTTGCGGTTACAGTGTATATCTTGCTGCGTACTCTTTCTCCGTGGAAATAATGTCGCAGAGAAAGTCTGGATTTAAGCCTTGTCGTGAGTGTGGAGGCAAGATGTCGGTGACGGATCCTCATTCCGATTGCCTTTGGTGTTTGAGCTCCGACCACGACGTCTCGACTTGTGATTCATGTCAGCACATGAATCCGAAGGCCCTTAAAGAACGTGAGGCGAAGCTGTTTATGGCCAAGTCAAAGGAGAAGCATCACAAGAAGTCTTCTCCAAAACATCGGCGTCATCGAGACTCCCGGCGCCTTAGAGAATCTCGGCGTCATTCAAGGGAGGCTCGTTCCAGGTCTCCGGATCGGCGCCGAAAGACATGGGAGGTCAGCCCCACGGTGACGCCGCATCCTTCGACGCCGTTGCCCTCTCCGGCGTCACCAACTTCGCCTGGACAGGCGTCGGTGATTGAGGTATTGGAGCCTCAAGTGTTTTCTCCGGCGCAGACGCCGAGGCCGGAGTCGGGGTCGCCTCCGAGACAGGCACCCCAGTATCCGGCTTTTCCCACCCCTGGAGCCGATAGTTCCGCATTCTTGAATGCGATGTATGCCATCTTCCAACAGATGGCTCCAGGGGGTGCTCCGGCTGGGCCTTTGGCCTTTTCTTTGGGTGATCCTGCGCCTCTTCGGCCGGCACCCTTTATGCCCTTTCTCCCGTTTGGGAACGTGGGCTCGGCGCCAGTGTCGGCGCCGGTGGCCGCTCCGGTGGCTTCGGAGGGATTGGCCCCAGGGATTTCCATCCCGTCGATGTCGAGATTTCGGCCTGTGACTCCGGTGGGTCCATCTGTTTCAGCTGCTCTTCAGTCGGCGCCGAAGTTACCCGTGGCGCCGGATGCGGCGTCGGTGGCTTCGGAAGATCGGCGCCGATCTCCGACTTCGGCGGAGGCATTGTCGACTCCGCGGATTGAGCAACGACTGCATTCAAGGAGGCGTGCTCTCCGGGTACTAGAAGAGCAGGAGTACCAACGAGCCCTAGAGGAAGGAGAGCTAGAGGACTCGGGTGATGGGCTGCGTGGACTGGAGTCGGCCAGTGGGCTGGACACTTCCCCTGAGTGGGACCTTTCGTCCCCGGGGGAATATACTGAGGAAGCTGCTTCCTTTCATACAGTGGTACGGAAGGCAGCTAGTTTTTTGGACCTGCCTTTGCCGGTGGTGGAGGCAAAACAAAACCTTTTGACGGAGGTGTTGCATCCGGCCTCAGCCGCGGCGGAGCCTCTGTTACCTTTTAATGACGCTCTGCTGGATCCGGTTTTAGAGGTGTGGAAGAGGCTGGCATCTTCCCCAGCAGTTCACAGAGCCGTGGCCAGGAGGTATCGGACGGCTCCAACTGATCCTGGTTTCCTATCTAGGCACCCTACGCCGGAGAGCTTGGTAGTGCAGGCCTCCTGTTCGTCCAAGTCAGCGCCTGGTTCTTTCCCGACGGTGCCTGGGGACAGAGACTCAAAAAAGCTAGAGGCGCAGTCGAAGAAGATTTTTTCGTCCTGCAGTCTGGCGTTAAAGGCCACTAATGCGACCTGTATCCTGGGGAGGTATATTCATGCTCTGATGGATGACATCTCCTCTTCGTTTACAGAGCTTCCCCAGGGTCTTTTGGATCTTGTCTCTGATGCCCAGGCTGCTGCGACCCAAATTATCCAGACGGGACTGGATACCACCGACTCGGTAGCCAGAGCAATGGGCACAACTGTGGTGGAAAGGAGACAGGCCTGGCTCCGTAACTCGGGCTTTTCGGCAGATGTACAGTCCACATTGTTGGATCTCCCGTTTGATGGGGACAAACTGTTTGGGGCTAAGGCTGATTCGGCCTTGGAACGTTTTAAGGAGAGCAGGGCCACGGCTAAGTCGTTGGGACTCCAAGCTCCTTCTTCCACGGCCTCTTCCAGATTCTTCAGGAGGTTTCGTGGATTTGGGCGTGGCTCTTCCTCCTCTTCCTTTCGGGGAAGATATCAGCAACCTGCCTCTTCCCACCCCTATAGATCTTTTAGGGGGAGGGGTAGGGTCCGCACCAGGGGAGCCTCTCAGCAGCACTCTGCCTCTTCCTCATCCTCTGGCGGGGTGCAGCAGGGGAAGCAGCCTTAGGCTTCCACCATTTCCCACTCACTCCTCTCCTGTAGGGGGAAGATTACAGCATTTTCTCACCAAATGGGAGACTGTTACGTCGGACACTTGGGTTCTCAGTGTTGTGGGAAAAGGCTACACCCTTCCCTTTCGGGAGTTTCCGCCCCTCATCCCGCCCCGCCCTTCGTATTGTTCACAAGAACACCTCCTGTTGCTAGAACAGGAGGTAGAAGTCCTCCTTTTAAAGGGCGCGGTGGAGTTGGTCCCGGAGCAGGAAAGGGGTCAAGGAGTTTACTCAAGGTATTTCCTGATTCCCAAGAAGGATGGTCGTTTGAGACCAATTCTGGACCTGAGGATCTTGAATTGGTTCCTCAAGCAGGAAAAGTTCAAGATGCTGACCCTAGCACAGGTGCTTTTGGCGTTGAACATGGAAGACTGGATGGTGTCTGTCGACTTGCAGGATGCTTACTTTCATATCCCGATACTCAAGTCACACAGGAAGTATCTCCGGTTTGTGGTGGGATCGCAACACTACCAGTTTGCGGTCCTTCCGTTTGGTCTTACTTCAGCACCTCGAGTCTTCACGAAGGTGATGTCGGTGGTTGCGGCAGAGCTCAGAAGGAAGGGGATAGCAGTATTCCCTTACTTGGACGATTGGTTGATCAAAGCCAAGTCCCCGGAGCTTGTGTTGCGTCATCTGCAGTCAACAACCCAGTTGTTGTTCGACCTGGGCTTTTCGGTGAACGAGCCCAAATCTCACCTGGAGCCCTCTCAGCGCCTCCTGTTCATAGGGGCAGTACTGGATACAACATTGGGTCGGGCCTTTCCTCCGCCTCAGCGGATTCAAGATATTCAGGATTTGGTTCCAATGTTTCGAAATGGAGCGGTAGTTCCAGTCCTCAAGGTCCTTCGTCTGCTCGGTCTTTTTGCCTCCTGCATTCTGTTGGTCACGCATGCTCGCTGGCACATGAGGGCTCTTCAGTGGTGCCTCCGAAGGCAGTGGTCTCAACACAGAGGGGATCTAGAGGGTACTGTCAAGATCTCCAGAGATGCTGCTGTGGATTTGAAGTGGTGGATTGCAAGCAACAATCTTTCACAAGGAAAGCCGTTCCAGCAGTCGCCACCAGTGGCCACAGTCATAACGGATGCTTCCACTCTAGGGTGGGGAGCTCATCTGGGGGATCTGGAGATCAAAGGTCTTTGGTCTCCAGAGGAACAGATTTTTCACATCAATCTGTTAGAGTTACGGGCTGTACGTCTGGCTCTCAAGGCCTTCCTCCCTTCCCTTCGTGGTCAGTCGGTACAGGTCCTAACGGACAATACTACCACGATGTGGTACATAAACAAGCAGGGAGGAGTGGGGTCGTACCTTCTCTGCAGAGAAGCTCTTCGACTATGGTCCTGGGCAAAGGACCATCGGATTTGCTTGATAGCAAACCATCTGGCCGGAGTCTTGAACGTGCGTGCGGACAGTCTCAGTCGCCACTTCTCGGCAGACCACGAGTGGCGTCTCCATCCAGATCAAGTCCGTTTAATCTTCCAGAAGTGGGGGTTTCCTCGGGTAGATCTGTTCGCCACTCGAGAGAACGCGCATTGTCCGTTGTTCTGCAGCCTTCAGTATCCGATGCAGGAAGCGTTGGGGGACGCGTTTCAAATGACCTGGTGCGGCCAGTTGCTTTACGCGTTTCCTCCCATACCCTTGATTCCTCGAGTATTGAGGAAGATTCGCCAAGACCGGGTTCTAGTAATCTTAATAGCTCCGGATTGGCCAAGGAGGGTGTGGTACTCCGACCTTCTCCAACTCTCAACGTGCCCGCCGCTCCGTCTCCCTTTCAGGGCAGACCTCCTCTCACAGTCGCAGGGGCAGGTTCTACACCCCAACCTCCAGAGTCTGCACCTACATGCCTGGAGATTGAACGGGGCAACCTGAGTTCCTTCTCTCTCCCGCCTGAGGTAGTGGATGTTATATTAGCGGCCAGGCGACACTCCACTAAATCTATCTACGCTAATAGGTGGTCTAAATTTGTTGCGTGGTGTGGAGAGAGGCAGATTGATCCTTTACATGCTCATCTATCGGACGTTTTGTCTTTTGCTCTATCTCTGGCGCAGAAAGGCTGTGCAGTGGCTACCATTAAAGGTTATTTATCGGCCTTGTCAGCCTTCATATGTCTTCCAGACCAACCATCTTTATTTAAATCCCCTATTGTTATCAGATTCTTGAAAGGTCTTCTAAATCAATATCCTCCAAAGCCATTCGTTATGCCGCAATGGGATTTGTCCTTAGTCCTGACTTTCCTTATGGGGTCCCCTTTTGAACCTATGCATTCTTGCCCCTTGAGGTATTTGGTTTTAAAAACAGTCTTCCTGATAGCTATAACATCAGCAAGGAGAGTGAGTGAGTTGCAGGCCTTATCAGTAAAACCCCCTTATACAACTTTTTATGGGGATAAGGTGGTGTTGAGGACCAAGGCTGCTTTCCTCCCGAAGGTTGTTTCACCCTTCCATTTGGCTCAGGCAATTACTTTGTCCACGTTCTATCCTCCGCCTCATCCTTCCAAAGAGGAAGAAAGACTGCACCGTCTGGACCCAAAGAGAGCGTTGAGCTTCTTTATCGATAGAACAAAGGATTTCAGGCTGGAGGATCAGCTGTTTATTGGATACGTGGGCAAGAGGAGAGGAAAGGCAGTCCACAAGAGAACACTATCCAGGTGGGTTGTTCTTTGCATTAAAATATGTTACTCTTTGGCAAAGAAGGATCCTCCTGAGGGCATTAGAGCTCATTCCACCAGAGCTAAGTCGGCCACTTCGGCCTTAGCCAGAGGTGTTCCTGTGGTCGACATCTGCAAGGCCGCAACTTGGTCGTCCCTTCACACTTTTGCAAAACATTACTGTTTAGATTCTGAGGTTAGAAGGGACGGCCATTTTGCACGGTCAGTGCTGCAGGATTTCTTGGTTTGACCATTTAGGCACCCACCGCCGGGCGTGGTACTGCTTTGGGACTCTATTCATGAGGTGAGGAATCCACAGGTAGTTGTATCCATCAGAAGAACGAGTTACTTACCTTCGGTAACGACTTTTCTGGTGGATACATTAGCTACCTGTGGATTCCTCACGGTCCCACCCGCCTCCCCGTTGCCTTTATGGTCTTGCCAAGTAATCCTTGAGTGTGCTCCTCTTGGTCTTTGAGGGTGCAATAGATGTATATATATAATATATTTATATATATATAGGTATATGTCTATATATCTTTATGTATATACTTGGTGTGTGTATATATTTTAAAAGAGAGAGTTTTATATATATATATATATATATATGTACATAAAAAGATTTACAGTTATTCATACAATGTGGTGTATTTTTACAATATAATGGATGTTGCTTTGTTCTTTCATTGCATTGCCTGGTTGTTCTCATGCACGTAAAAAAAATGATTGGTACTGACGTCCGCACGTCGTCGAGGACCTCTTATTGCCTGTATGACGTCAGACGGCGTCGCGTGCGAGACAGTGACGTCCTCGTCGACGTGCAGAGACTAGTAAGAAGATTTCCGTAGAATGCTGGCGCCATGGGAGTATTCATGAGGTGAGGAATCCACAGGTAGCTAATGTATCCACCAGAAAAGTCGTTACCGAAGGTAAGTAACTCGTTCTTTTGGCCCAAACAAATGGTGTTTCTGATGCTATCCCCCCATCTCAGATGTGGGCATTGTCAAATTGAGGAGATATGATTTCCCTTTATTCACCTTAAAGCCTGCTACCTGCTCAAAAAGAGCGAGCTCCTCCTGGATTGTCAGTAGGGTCATTCGGGGATCAGTAGCAAAGAGTAAAATATCATCTGCAAACAATGACATTTTATGCTGGTCGGGACCAAATCAGATTCCCTGGAATCCTGGATGTGCCCTCATCCTCCCCGCCAGGGGTTCCACACTGAATGCAAACAGCAGTGGGGAGAGAGGGCAACACTGCCTCGTTCCCCAGGTCAGGTCAAAAAAATCGAATGCCACCCCGTTTACCAGTATTCCTGATCGGGAACAAGAGAATTTGCTCATCACTGTTGCTATGAACTGATCCCCGAACCCAAACCGCTGCAGAATAGCCACCAAGAAGGACCACTCCACCCGATCAAAAGCCTTCTCAGCATCTAGCGCCAGTAGCGTTGCCGGTATCTGTTTCTTTGTCACTTTTTCCATCAGAAGAATGACTTGTCTTAGGTTATTATGCGTTTGGCAGCCCTTAACAAAACCAGATTGGTCAGGGTGAATAAAGTCTAGTAGCACCTCCTCAAGCATCCGAGCCAGGATCTTAGAGTGTAATTTTGCATCTAGATTTAGTAGGGCAATAGGTCTGTAGGAGGCACAGAACTGAGGTTCTTTCCCAGCCTTGGGGATAAGTGTGATTATGGCTTCTCCCATGGTAGGGGACAGTGTATGCTCCATTTTAACGTGATTGAACAAATCAGTGAGGTGCTGTGTTAGCTCCGCACTGAAGGTTTTGTGGAAATGGTCATTAAACCCGTCTGGACCCCGCACTTTGTGTAGAGGGAGAGAGTCGGTGGCTGTCTGCAATTCATCTGTTGTGAAAGGACCATCAATAGATATCGATAGATAATATATCGATATATATCGATAATATATCCATAGATAATATAGATAGATAATAGGATAAGGGTTTTGGAGGTTGAAGAAGTGATTGTCTTACTTTTGGGTGTTGATGCTGCTGGTGTGTGCATGTCTGAGGTATGCTTGGGTTTGGGTGGTGTCTGTTACATGTGTGAATGTGGGTATATACATTTCTTGGGGGATGTGAGGAGGAGGTGCTGGGTGATGTGGGAGTGGTGGCTGTGTGGGTATTGGGGTGGTGTCTGAGGGTGTGGTGGATATGTTGGCTGTTTGTGAGTGTTGGGGTGGTGCCTTGGGTATGGTGAATGTGGTGGCTGTGTTTGTGGGTGTTGGGTGGTAGCTAGGGGTATTGTCTGTGTGGTGGCTGTCTTTAGGTGTTGGGGTGGTATCTGCAAGGATGATGCCTGGGGTGTGTGGGTCTGTGGGTGTTGAGACGGTATCTGGGGGTATGGTGGGTGTGGTAGAATTGTTAGTGGGTGTTGGCATGGTGTCTGTGGGTATGGTGGTTGTGGTAAGCGGGTTGGTGGGTGGGGGTACTGTCTGTGGGAATGGTGGGTGTTGTGGTGTGTGTGAGCGACTGGTGAGTGCTTGCATGCCAGTGTGTCTATGTGTGCTGCTTGTGTATGTTGAGGTAGGTGCATGTGGATGTGTCTGTGTGCTTGGGACAGGTAGGGGAATTGGGAATTTGGATGGGCAAGAGATAGGTAGTGTGAGGAGGAATATGTGGGGGTGGGTGGCTGCCATTAGTGAGAAGGCTAGAACCTGAAAAGATCTCTGTAGGTCAGACAAGGCACTGTGAAAGCCTTCCAGGTACTTAACCATCTGGTGGAGCTGGCTGCCCTGCACCTGGGTGGCATTCAGAATGGCAGTCTGACCCACAGAGATACTCCTCATTCAGGGCAGCAAAGGGTAATGGGGAAAGGATTGAGATGCCTGGGGTGAAGGAAATGCCAACCATCTTGGGTGAGCAGGCACAGCCAACTGGGTGGGGAGCAACAGAGAAGGTTGAGATGGAACTGGGGGTTGAGTACAAGGATGGAACAGGAGCAGGTCCTGATAGGTCCACCACCACTATGGAGTGGCCACTGGAGGAATAATCTGAAGATGATGACAGTGATCATGCGTCCTCCATTTCACTCCCCTCACCGTCCGGGCCACTTAGTCCTTCCATGTTGGTTGTCTCATGACTGGATGTACTGTGGTCAGCTGCTTCCCCACTTGGCTCTATCCTGTCTTCTCTGCCTGCTCGATGATGCTGAAATGAAAAAGACAAATGGAGTCACTACATATTCCTGATCACACTAGAACAACAGGTGTGATTAGCAAACATTACATTGACGTACAGTTGTCCCACAGTCACAAGCTACAGCAAAGTGGCTACAACATTTGTAATACCATATGCATGCATGCTATATGAACTATCGACAGTTGCCCACAGGGAAATCAGAATCATAGACAGCTCCAATTGCATGGGTAAAGTTGTGCAATCACAGTACCCATTGAACAAGTAGGAGACCTTAGCACTTTCAATGTTTTGCCTCATGTACCATCCCTCAGTTACCTGCTGTCAGACAATAGTAGGGCAATGCTAAGTTCACTTACACAGGTCCGACAGAAGCTCATGCATTCAGCGAGTCTTCATATACCCAAAGCTACAACATGAAGAAATGATGGCCAAATAATCCACCCATGTTGCTGACAGAAGTACAGTAGCCGGAAGAAGGTGACATGGAAAAACGCATTGTCACACTGGAAACAAATCAATGGTCACTTCAATATGTGTACACTGTCTAACTCAACTCATGGAGGTTGTACTAGAGTTGCTCAGATAGATAACACATCTTGCATGGAAATGTACACTGGAGACAAGTTGGGCAATATATTGTCTACAAAATTCACTCCAAAGTGAATCACCAGCCCAATGGATAACTGGCACACTGAGGCACATTGTAGCCTATGAGGAAGGAAAGGATTGTGTTGAACAGAGTCAAATATGCCTTTGGGGTTCTTACCTGCTCCTCTGGTGAGCCATAGAGCTGACTATATGGAAGGAGCTCATCAACAAGCCTCTCCATCTCCTGAGGAGAGAAGGCAGGTGCTTTACACCTGCTTGGCCTGGCATTTATTTCTCCAGGAGGCGGCACACACCAGCTAAAGAAGTGGAGGTGTTGATGGCAACAGTGTCAGGAGCCAAGTAAGTGAATTTGCAAAATGTGGAATATATTTATGCCACATAAATGGGCATCACTGCTGATGGATGAAGGAAAGTAGTCTCTTTCTAGCTTGGTTACCCCCACTTTTCGCTTGTTTGTCAGTGTGTCTGACTGTGTTTACTGGAATCTTGCTAACCAAGACCCCAGTAGTTATGCTCTCTCCCTTAAATTTAGATGTTGGTAACTGTTATAACTCTGTATTTCACCCACAATTGGCACACTGGTGGCCCATTATAAGTCCCTAGCATATGGTTACTAGGAACCCAAGGCATTGATGATCCAGAGGATCCCTATGGGCTGCAGCATATATTTTGCCAGCCATAGAGAGCCCAAGCAAAGGGTTCTGCAGGACTGCCATTGCAGCCTGCGTGAAAAGTTGCAAGCACCTTTTTACTGCCACTTTACACTACACCAGGTCACTTTCACGTCACCTCTATGGCAGGCCTTCTAACCCTGAGGGCAGGGTGCAAAGTGCCTATTTGTGAGGGCACCCCTGCACCAGCAGAGGTGCTCCCACAAACTCCAGGCTCATTTTCCCAGACTTTGTGAGTGTGGGGATGCCTCTTTACGTGTGTACTGGACATAGGCCATGGGTATTTCAACACCTAAGTCCAGCTACATAATGGTAATGGAAAATAGGAATGTTTGGTATCAAACATGTTGGAATCATATCCCTAGGCTTTTGCAAGCATTGGATGTATGATTCCATGCACTCTGGGGGCTCCTGAGAGGACTCAAAGTATTGCCATTACAGCCTTCTGAAGGTTTCCAGGCAGCTCAAGATGCTGCACCTCCCATACAGGTATCTGCCCTCCTGTTGATTGAGAAGCTCAAGCCCAGGAAGGCGGAACAAAGGATTTCCTTTGGGAGAGGGGTGTTGCAGCCTCTCCCTTTGGAAATAGGTATTACAGGCTTGGGAGGGGTAGCCTCCCCAAGCCACTGGCAATGCTTTGAAGGGCACATTTGGTACCCTCTTTGCATAAACCAGTCTATACCGATTCAGGACCCTCAGTCCCTGCTCTGGCATGAAACTAGACAAAGGAAAGGGTGAGTGACCACTTGCCTGTCCATCACCACCCCACGGGGTGGGTGCTCAGAGCTCCTCCAGAGGGTCCCTGGGTTTTGCCATCTTATATTCAAGGTTGGCAGGGAACTCTGGGAGCATCTGAGTGGCCAGTGCCAGCAGGTGATATCAGAGCCCCCTACTGATTGGTGGCCACCCAGCTAAGTGACCAATCCCCCTTTCAGGGCTATTTAGGATCTCTCTCTTGGGTGGTTACTTAGATTCGAATTTCAAGACTCCAGCAGGAATCCTCTGCACCCCCAGTTCGACTTCTGACCAAAGAAACTGCATCTGGACTCTTCAGGATCTCTTCAAGATAAAACAACGACGCAAGACACCTTCTGCAACACTGTATCCAGGGATCCTTCCAGTGACTGCAACATTTCCCCATTTCTGCATCCTATGAGGACAGCCTGTCTTCTGCCTGCATCAGAAGGAAGAAGGAATCTCCCTTGGCGTGAAGGAGTCACTCCTCTGCTTTTGCAGGCACAAACTGCGATGACAATTGGCTGTGTGGATCTCCTTTCCTGCTGAGCTGTGTGGATCCTGCATCATAGGTAGTACAGTGAAGTGGTCCTGATGGTCCTCTCTTCCAACTTTCCAAATTTGGTGGAGGTAAGCCCTTGCCTCCCCAAGCAAGACAGTACCCCCATGCACTGCATCCTTTGCAGCTGCCAAGGCTTGTTAGCATCCTTTTCTTGAGCTCTTTAGGAATCCTGAAGCTCCAGACCCCAGCACTCCTTCTTACAATGCACAGCTCAATGAGTGGATTCTCCAGTGGCATGGGAGCCTTTTTTGTAGTGCTGCGTGAACCTCTTCTGCGGCTTTTGTGTTCTCGTCCAGTGGGACTCCTGTGAGTGGTGCCTGGTCTTCTATGGGCTCTCTGTGTTGCTGAGGGTCCCCTCTGACTCCCCCTCCTGGGTAGAGTCAGACAATGCAAACCCAACTGCAATTCTCCTTCCAGTGTGGGGCATCACCTGCATCCTCCAGGAACCCAACTTTGTCTTCTTGGGTGCAGTGCTGACTCTTCTTCTTCACCGATAGTTCACCTCTTGCACCTTCATCCTGGTGGGTAGGAGCTCCTGCCCTTTCTGGACTCTGTTGCGCTTCTTATAGTCTCTTCTGGGTTTTTCAATATTCTTCTTTACTTCTTGGTGTGTGTTTTGAGAAACTTACTGTGATTTACTCCTGTTTTCCTGGTCCCTGAGGTGCATTTTGGTACTTAGGTTTGGGCTTTCCTAGCTCTCTCAGGTCTTTTGTACACACTATACTTGCGTAGGTGGAGGACCGACTTTCGCAATCCACATTCTTGGTATGTGGTTTGTGCTCCCCCTAGGTCCATTTCTCACTGTTGGGATTTTCACTAATTGCACTGTTTTGTAAATGTTTTTATGCCTATTTCTGCAAACTGGTGCATATAATTTGTTTATTACTTACCTCCTAAAGGATTATAGTCTCTATGGTATTTTTTACCAGTGTAATGTGTTGCTGGGCACATGGCATATGACGACGGTGCACTGTCCTCTGCCGCAGATGGTATTTTGGTGGTCGTGGGACATTTGAGGAGCAGATAGTTGGGTGTTACCCAAATACATGCTGTGGACACGTGTTGTCAACCATGGGGTCATATTTGACCCTTGTGTAGTTGCCAGCTGTGTACTGCGTGTAATGTATTTCCAGTGCGAAATGCTTTGTCACATGATTTTGTTACTATGCATCATGTATGTTGGTGTTGACAGAGTGATTGATGCTCCAACTCACATATTTTTTTCACGATAGGTACCCTGGGAGAGGGAGTATGTGACAAAAATAAAGTGCACTGTCCATTGTCAGACCGTGAAACCATGGAAGAATGCCGCATCATCAAACAGTACCATCTAAATAGGCAAACAATTGTGGATTTTTGTCATCAATTGGAGTCATATCTCATGCCTGAAAACACTAATCCAACATGCCCACTGTTCAACTCATGGCAGTATTACACTTACTGGCCACAGGGTCCTTCCAATATACAGTGGCCATATCTGGTGGTATGTCCGATGTTCAGTCTTGTGTTAAGAGATGTCCTATCAGCAATGATGAAACACACTGACAGCCATATCTGTTCTTCCTGAAATGAGGATTTAGCCAATTTGAAAGCTGACTTCTATGGCTTTTCTCACCTACCACATGTGGTGGGAGACATTGATGGCACACATGTTGCCTAGCTGCCATTGAAGGCTGGTGAAAAAGTTTGTTGCAACAGGAAAAACTTCCATTCTATCAGTGTGCAAGCTGCCTCCTTGTCAGATCTCCACATCTCAGATGTCTCTGCCCAATTTTATGAATAGGCCCATGATTCCTTTGTAATGTGAAACAGCACCATACTCCATCTGATGTCACAACTGCAACCAGAGAGGGCCTTTGTTGGTAAGTCACATCCATCCTGATTTTGAAGGGGCAATGGTAGGTTCTACATTTATGATGTGAGTGACTCATTGTTTCACTTATGTCTCATTCCTAAACAAGAGCCTCCCATTCCATATCCCAACCGTTCTTGGTTAGTGACGCCACTGAGGAATCTAACAAAGCTATCTGCTTCAATCAGACCCATGGAAGAACACGGGCAGTGGAGTGGGCTAATGGGCTCCTTAAGCCCAGATTCTGCTGTCTGGACAGGACTGGTTGAACCCTCCTCTACTCACCCGGGAAAGTATGTCATATCACTGTGCCACCTGTGGCATGCTGCATGCTCCTTAACATCGCCTTGCAGAGGAATATCCCTTACATCCCTGGAGCCTGCGGTGCCACCAGGTGATAATCCTGAATGCCAAATGAATATGATAGTGGTGAAGAGGAAGAAGCTGACTTGCGACAAGATCTTATCAACAGTTTCTTCTCATGAGTGTAGGCATGTCATGAGATGTCAGGAATTTGACTGTACAATGTAATGTAGTTGAGATAGTGTGCAGACTTAGTTATTGGAAATAGGGAGCTGATGGTCAGGCAAAATCAGCCAAAGGGTGTTTGATGAGGTAGCTTTTGACACAGCCATATCTTGATGATGTTGTTTTGTGTCAGATTTATTGTAATTTACTTTGTTCTCCAGAAGCTTCCTATGTGGCTTGTGTTATATGTATTGTTTCATACCTATGCTCCTTGTTTTGTTCTTTGTTCAGGTACCTTCATCATGACATCTTCATGTGAGCATTTCAGAGTGGTGACATTGGCAGGTATGTGATGCTGTTTGGACATATAAATTGGACATGGAGTGTTCCAGGGAATGTGGGTCACAGAATTTGGGTGTAAAAGACCTGTGCCAAGATAGCTTGCACTCTGATAGGATGGAAGTGCAGAAGACTTCATTGGACTTGTTCCTTGTCATGTGGTGGCCCTGATGCACCATGTATGTCAACATGTAGTCAGAAAATATGTACTTGTAGGTCAAATTCATGTTAGTTTCCATTCACATTGGCTAAACTCTTTTTGTATTAACTGTATGTAACTGTTGATGTGTTTCATCATTGTAGGCCAAAGTTCCTGTGGCACATCACTGACATTTGTTTGTGTCATACAACCAGAGGCAGAAACACTTGATTGTAATGGCCCTGTGATAAGAAACTGGTATACTGCCATATGTCCGAGTCTTGCATTATATGATGTTGGATTCTTTTTGTGTGGTAGACGATATGGCTCCAGCTGATGTTGCAACCACTTTAATATTTCCCTATTCTACAGAACAATGTCTGATAAATTCCTTCTTTCCATGGTTTAGAGGGCTGTACCTGTAAATTTGATCATTTACCCAGTATGATTCAATCATGTATTATTTGCTGTGTTTCAGACATATTGACAGCCTACACGCTGAACAATGTAATAAAATGTATTCTTTGAGAAAACACTGGTATGTATGTGTTTGTGTGGAATGGTTGTAATCCTGAGCTTGACATTGTGTACATGCAATCTATCCCCACTTGCACACGTACCTTGGATCGTCATTGTATGGTTCACATGGTCTGACATAGCTATATGGCTAAATGTGAAGTTTAAGACAGCAGACAGTGAGTTTGTGACAAGTGAAATTTTTGCAACGCTACTACATGTAGAAAACATTTGTGACAGAAAAAAACTAAAATGTACAGAGAAGTAGTCAGTCAGAGTGAACAAAATCATTGGAGTAGATGCCACACCATTGGAAGTCCAAAGTCCAAAGTATTCCTCCCAGTGGAAATGGAATGCGGTTCAGGATCAGTCCACAGAGTGTCTGTGTGACACACAAAGGAGGACGATAAGGAAGAGATTCATTGCTGGCGGTGGTGGGTGTCTTGCATCCCCTCCCTTATGGATTCTTGCATCAATGTCCCTGCTTGCAAAGGGGGTTCAGATGCTACAGAGGCAGGGGTGTCTGTGGGTGGTTGCACTTCTGGCAGGCCCTCCCTTCCGATGTACATGTACCTGATATTGTTGACACTTCCCGTGTTAATACCTGGACTACTATTCTTGGTGTATATTTTGTAAATAGTGTTTATATGTATATTTTTGCGTACTGCATTTTAATATGTTCCAATGGTTACACTTATTTCCTTTTGTCTTTGCATTCTTCCGGGGGGGGTTGGGGGGTGTTACTATAATGTATAGATATGTATTAGTATGTGTGTTGTAATGGGTGAGGGTGGGGGTGGGGGTGTTGCGTGTCTGTGTCCCTGTTTTTTGCCTCCCCTGTGTCGTAGGTGCAGTACTCACCGTGGTCTTCGCCGCCGGCGTTGGTGCTCCTGGTACAGGAGCAGGAAGAGTATCGCGGGTAGGATTTGGAGTTCCGGGACCATGGTGTCGTCGTTCCTCGTGGAGTGTGTAGAGGTGAGCTTTTTCCCTTCGAAATTCCTGTTTACGCCGTGTTTTTATCCACGGTGAATCCGCCCCGGAAAAGGTGGTGGATTGGTAGGTTGTGACAGTGTGGGCGGTACTTTGTCTTCCGCCTGTCTGTTGGCGGTGACCGCCAAGCTGTTTGTCTGTACCGCCATGGTGGTCGGAGTGTTAAAGTGTCTGTCTTTGTTGGCGGTTTCTGCCATGGCCGTAATTCTAATTTATTTACCGCCGGCCTGTTGGCGGTCTTACCGCCGCTTTAGCACCGACCGCCAGGGTTGTAAAGACCACCAAAGTCTCTTTCAAGCACAAAGTACCTGGTTTAAAGTGGAAAGTCTCAGCAAAGGGCCGCAGAAGAAGAGATACGTGGAAAAATGGTGTGTGCGTCGATTTCTCCCCTGCACACACAGACTTGCGTCGTTATTTTTCACGCTGGAAGTCGTGCGTCATTTGCCGGCACGCGGACAGTCTCTCTCTGTGGGTCGCGGGATTACCAGATGTCCCGGGGTCTGTGCGTGGATTCTTCGGCTTGTTTTCAGGCTGCGCGTCATTCCGGGAGGCTGTGCGTGGAATTCTCATTCTCATGGCAGGCGTTGCGTCGATTTCCCCTCTGGAAGTTGGGCGGCGTTGTCCTTGCGAGGCCGTGCATCGAAGTTCCGGTCGCCCGAAGGTGTCGCGTCGATCAGCGTCGGTGTGCGGTGATTTTCTCGCCGCGGAGCAAGCTGTGCGTCTAAATTTTCGGCGCACGAAGAGTCCAAATGAAAAAGAGAAGTCTTTTTGGTCTTGAGACTTCAGGGAACAGGAGGCAAGCTCTATCCAAGCCCTTGGAGAGCACTTTTACAGCCAGACAAGAGTTCAGCAAGGCAGCAGGGCAACAGCAAGGCAGCAGTCCTTTGTAGAAAGCAGTCAGGTGCGTCCTTTAGGCAGCCTGGCAGTTCTTCTTGGCAGGATGCAGGTTCAGGTTTCTTTTCCAGCAAGTGTCTGATGAGGTAGGGCAGAGGCCCTGTTTTATACCCACATGTGCCTTTGAAGTGGGGGAGACTTCAAAGAGTGGCTAAGAAGTGCACCAGGTCCACTTTCAGTTCAATCCTGTCTGCCAGGGTCCCAGTAGGGGGTGTGGCAGTCCTTTGTGTGAGAGCAGGCCCTCCATCCTCCCAGCCCAGGAAGACCCATTTCAAAATGCAGATGTATGCAAGTGAAGCTGAGTACCCTGTGTTTGGGGTGTGTCTGAGTGAATGCACTAGGAGCTGTCAGCTAAGCCCAGCCAGACGTGGATTGTAAGGCACAGAAAGATTTAAGTACAAAGAAATGCTCACTTTCTAAAAGTGGCATTTCTAGAATAGTAATATTAAATCCAACTTCACCAGTCAGCAGGATTTGGTATTACCATTCTGGCCATACTAAATATGACCTTCCTACTCCTTTCAGATCAGCAGCTACCACTTCAATACTGTATGAGGGCAGCCCCAATGTTAGCCTATGAAGGGAGCAGGCCTCAGAGTAGTGTAAAAACGAATTTTAGGAGTTTTACACTACCAGGACATGTAAACTACACAGGTACATGTCCTGCCTTTCCCCCACACAGCACCCTGCTCTAGGGGTTACCTAGGGCACACATTAGAGGTGACTTATATGAGGAGAAAGGGGAGGTTTAGGCTTGGCAAGTACTTTTAAATGCCAAGTGGAGGTGACAGTGAAACTGCACACACAGGCCTTGCAATGGCAGGCCTGAGACAAGGTAAAGGGGCTACTTAAGTGGGTGGCACAACCAGTGCTGCAGGTCTAACATGTGTCCCCCCCAGCTGAAAGTGGGAAGAGCTACCCGACCTCCTGGGAGCTCTCATCGCTAAGGCGGAAGTATCTGGAGAGACCATCAGCATTGGCGTGGTCAACCCCTGGGCGATGCTCCACCGTAAAGTCCATCCCCTGTAGGGAAATGGACCACCTCAAGAGTTTAGGATTTTCACCCCTCATCTGCATGAGCCATCTGAGGGGCCTGTGGTCTGTCTGAACCCGGAAGTGAGTGCCAAACAGGTATGGCCTCAGCTTCTTCAGTGCCTAGACCACAGCAAAAGCTTCTCTCTCAATAGCACTCCACCTCTGTTCCCGTGGTAATAGCCTTCTGCTAATAAAGACTACTGGTTGGTCTAGGCCCTCCTCATTTAGCTGTTCTGGGACCGCCCCTATGCCATGCTCTGAAGCGTCTGTCTGCACGATAAATTCCTTGGAGTAGTCAGGGGCCTTGAGCACGGGGGCCGTGCACATGGCTTCCTTCAGAGAGTCAAAGGCTTTCTGACAAGACTCTGTCCAATTCACCAACCTAGGTTGTTTCTTGGAAGTGAGTTCTGTCAAGGGTGACACAATGGTAACATAGCCCTTGAAAAATCTGCGGTAGTATCCTGTGAGGCCTAAAAAGGCTCTCACCTCAGTCTGTGTTCTAGGTGGTTGCCAGGCCTTGATAGTTTCAATCTTGGCCTGGAGTGGTGCACCTTGCCACCACCCACTAGGTGTCCCAAGTACACCACGGAACCCTGCCCAATCTGGCACTTACTAGCCTTGATGGTCAGGCCTGCCTGTCGCAGGGCCTGAAGCACCTCCTTGAGGTGGAGCAGGTGTTCCTCCCAGCTGGAACTGTAGACAGCTATGTTGTCCAGGTAGGCTGCACAGAAGGCATCTTCGACAGCTTGGACCCCGTTAACCAACCGTTGGAAGGTAGCAGGGGCATTTTTCAACCCAAATGGCATCACTCCCGAACCGGTAATGGCCATCAGGTGTGGAAAATGCGGATCTCTCTTTAGCCCCCTCAGTCAGGGAAATCTTCCAGTACCCTGAAGTAAGATCTAACGTACTCAGGAACTTGGCAGCGCCCAGCCTGTCAATGAGCTCATCCTCTCGGGGATGGGGTGAGCATCAGTCCGTGTGACTGAGTTGAGACCCCGGTAGTCCACACAGAACCGGAGCTCTGGCTTCGCACCTGGGGCAGTAGCCTTAGGGACCAACACCACAGGGCTGGCCAAGGGACTACTGGATTTCTCAATAACCCTTAAAGCTAACATCTTGGAGACCTCCTCCTTGATGCTGGCCTTCACCTTATCCGATAACCTGTAAATTTTGTTCTTCACAGGAAGACTGTCACCTGTGTCAATGTCATGAACACAGAGGTGGGTCAGTCCAGGAGTAAGGGAGAACGGGGGGAGAACTGCTCCAACAGCTCATAGCAGTCTCCTCTCTCGTTTAGAGTCAGGGAGTCAGAGAGAATGACACCTTTCACTGACCCATCACCTTCTTGGGCAGAGAGGAGGTCGGGGAGAGGTTCACTCTCCTCTTCCATTCCTTTATCTGTGACCAGGGGGTTCCTAGGGATTTGGAGGTCCACTAGGTAAGTGGCCTCCCCTTTCTGCTCCTTTACTTCAAATGGGCCAGACCAGCGGTCCAGGAGAGCTCTAGGCTCTACTGGCTCCATCACCCACACTTTGTCTCCAGGTTGAAACTCTACAAGGGTGGCCTTCTGGTCATACCAGCGTTTCATTACCTCTTGACTGGCCTCAAGGTTACTTTTGTCTTCTTTCCAGAAGCGGGTCATCTGGTTGCGGAGGGCCAACATGTAGCTGACCACATCCTGAGGGGGTGCCTTTGGAGCTTTCTCCAACCCCTCCTTGACAATGCTTAAGGGTCCCCTGACAGGGTACCCATAGAGAAGCTCAAAGGGACTGAACCCTACCCCCTTCTGGGTTACCTCTCTGTAAGCAAAGAGAAGGCATGGTAAGAGGACATCCCACTTACACCTCAGGGACTCAGAGAGGCCACCAATCATGCCTTTCAAGGTCTTGTTGAATCTCTCCACAAGACCATTAGATTGGGATTGATAGGGTGTGGTGAACTTGTAGGCTACACCACACGCATCCCACATAGACTTCATGTATGCAGACATGAAGTTAGTGCCTCATTCGGACACTATGGGGGTCATTACGAGCTTGGCAGGCGGCTACCGCCGCCCGCTAAGCGGTAACCGCCGTGCAGCTGCCAATGCGGCCGCACTCCCGTGGACCCCATTACCACATCCCCGCTGGGCCGGCGGGCGCAAACCAAGTTTAGGCCCGCCGGCCCAGCGGGGATGAGGCCGCAACATAGGAGCTGGCTCCTAATGGAGCCGGCGGTGTTGCGGCCGTGCAACGGGTACAGTAGCACCCGTTGCGCTTTTCACTGTCTGCTATGCAGACAGTGAAAAGCTGGCCGGGGCCCTGTAAGGGGGCCCCAGGACACCCCTTACCGCCAGCCTCTTCCTGGCGGTGCAAACCGCCAGAAACAGGCTGGCGGTAGGGTGGTCATAATCCCCAGGGCAGCGCTGCTTGCAGTGCTGCCCTGGCAGATTATCACCGCTGGGGCTAAAACGGCGGGAAACCGCCGGCCCCGGCGGTGCGACCGCGGCGCTACCGCCGCGGTCATAATACTGGTCTCCGTACCGCCAACCTGTTGGCGGTACGGGCGCCACATTACCCCTGGCGGTCGTAATGACCACCTATCTCCTTTGGGAATCCCACATGGGTAAATATCCCCATCAGAGTTCTGGTCACCACCGGTGCAGTTACGGTCCTCAGAGGGATTGCCTCTGGGTAACGGGTGGCATGGTCCACCAAAACCAGGATGAACCTGTTGCCTAGGGCAGTTTTGGGGTCTAATGGACCAACAATGTCGACGCCCACCCTTTCAAAGGGGCTGCCAACGACAGGAAGTGGAATCAGGGGGGTCTTAACCTTTTTTCCTGTTTTACCACTGGCCTGGCAGGTAGGACAAGATCTCCAGAACGTATCTGAGTTTGTCCTTATTCTGGGCCAATAAAAGTGGGTGACAAGCCTGTCAAAGGTCTTGGCTTGCCCCAAATGTCCTGCCAGGGGAATGTCGTGAGCCAGACCCAGCAGGAAGGTTCGGTAACACTGGGGGACCACCAGGCTCACTGTGGAGGAGATCATTCTCCCAATATATGTGGTGATCGCCAGAGGCGTCACCTGCTGCCTGGGCTGAGGTTTGCTTCCTCATACCCTCTAGAGTGGGACATTCTTTCTGCGCCTTGCAGAATTCCTCCCGGGTGGGTCCACCCTCAACTTGCCTGCCAGCAAGCTCAGGTAGATCACCTAGGGTGGCAATGTCTTCCCCAGTTGGCTCGGGAGCCTCCTCCTCAGGAACCCCATCATCACTGCGTGAACGTCTGGGAACGGTTTCCCGCGCCCCTTGCCCCTCCTCTTGGCAGTTCTCTGGGCCATTGTTCCAGGCTCCAGATGCCCTTGACTTCCCTCTCGGTCAGCCATGGACCGGGTGGTCATGCAGACCCACTCAAGTAACCCTAACATTTCCAGGTGAGAGCTGAGCTCTACTTCTTTCCAAGCAGTATGCTCAAGATCATTGCCTAACAGACAATCTACATGCATGGCAGGACTCACAGCTACTTTCAGAGTACCAGAGACCCCCCCCCCCACTCAAAGGGAAGCAGAGCCACCGGTAGGTGATTCTCACGATTGTCAGCTACTATGACCTGGTGGAATGTATTAGGGACTATCTGCTCTGTTGACAACAGCTGACTCTTGATAGTAGTCATACTGGCTCCTGTGTCACGCAGAGCCTCCACCTTTTGCCCATCAATGGTGACACAATGCCTGTACTTGGTAGGTATTTTGGGGCATGTGGGCGTTGGGCACCATTTCTCCTTCTCCCAGGGACACTAGGGAAATCTCTACCTGCTCCCCAAAGCTATCTGGGTCCATCTCCCCGAGCACTACATTAGTCAACCTAGGTGTCTGTCCAGTAGTGGACGGTGCCCTCTTGGAGCACTTGGGGTCGCCTTTATAGTGACCATATTGGTAGCACTCTAAGCATATGGGGTTGGATCTCCCTGATTTATCATAAGTCCCTGTCTTTGTCCCAAATCTGGAAAAGGAATGGTTGCCACCCCCTCCCTGGGAATTCTTTTGGGGGCCTTTGGAGAGTTCCTTATCTGTAAGTTTATCTCCCCCCTCTTTCTTCTGTTGGGAACCCTGACCACCTTTGTGGGTGTCCCCCCCCAGGTACCTTTTTGGACACTCTGGTGCTAACCCAGAGGTCCGCCTCCTCAGCAAGCTTCCTGGGATCAGTCAGCTTACTATCTATCAAGTACTGGCGCAACTCGGTAAAAGTAATATTGAGTATATGCTCTCTCAGAATCAAGTCATATAACCCTTTATAATTATCTACTTTGTTGCCCTGCACCCATCCATCCAGTGCCTTACTGGAAAGGTCAAAGAAATCTACCCATGTTTGTGTGGTTTGTTTGGTACTGTCCCTGAACCTCTGATGGTATCCCTCTGGGGTCAGCCCAAACTTGGCAAGTAAAGTGGCTTTCTGAAGTGGGTATGTGTTTTGATCAGGTTGATCCAATGTGAGAAGTGTGTCCCTCCCCAATGGTGGCACATAACCCCACATAGCTACCCCCCATTGCCCTTCAGGAACCTCATGAGCCCTTAGTGCAACTTCATAAGCAGCTAACCATTTATCTATGTCATCTCCCACCACAAAACTGGGCACCACATTTTTGGGTATACAAACCTTCTTTTCTCCAGCAGGTCCTGTCTGTATGCTGCCACCATTATTGCTGGATTCAGACTGTCACGTCTTGATCTCCAGCTCCTTGAGACTCAGTTCATGAGCCAACAATAGTTTCTTTTCAGCCAAAGCTCTTTCAGCTTCCACCTGTTTGGCTGCTCTTTCAGCCTCAGCTTGTTTGGCTTCAATTTTCAGTTTTGCCATTTGCAATTGGAACTCCCTTTCTTCTCTCCTTTCCTCTGTGGTCAGGCTTTGCTCAGAGACACTGCTCCCTGGTCTGGAAGGGGGCATAATTGCAGTGGTAATATTACCCACTGATGGCAATAAATCCTCTGAGAGGCCATTTTATGGCTCCTCTTCCTCCTCATCCTCCTCTAAATGGGCTTCTGCCCAGGCCCTCAGTGCCACTTGAAAGTCCTCCTTTTTGGAGGCCCCTTCGGTGGGTACTTTCAACACCCTGCAGAACCCTCTTAGCTGTTTGACAGTATATGTCTCCAACAGGGCTAGGTCCAAATCTCCTACTTGAGACCCAGCCAAAGACATGTTGAGTGAGGATTTAGTTTTTGAAAATTGTCAGGAAAAACAAATTTGCAAAAAGAGATAAAAATCAAGTTGACCTTCAACTGTGGGTAGGTAGTGAAATACTTAGCTACTGTATGTCACTGCACAAATACAAGTCCTATCCTCACCGCTGATTACCAATGTTAGAAATTGGGTTTTTGGTTGGCAGTCAGGTTACCCTCTGACCAAGCAAGAACCCTCACTCTAGTCAGGGTAAGTCACACACAATCCAGAATTATCCTGTGCCCACCCTCTGGTAGCTTGGCACGAACAGTCAGGCTTAACTTAGAAGGCAATGTGTAAAGTATTTGTGCAATAAATCATATAATAACACAATATAGGACCTCAAAAATACACCACACAGTGTTTAGAAAAATATATAATATTTATCAGGATAATTGTAGGTCAAAACGAATAAAGATGCAATGTGAAATTGTGGAGATATCACTGAAAAGTGATATAAAGTGTCTTAAGTCTTTAAAAAGCAAACAAAGTCTCTTTCAAGCACAAAGTCCCTGGTTTAAAGTGGAAAGTCTCCACAAAGGGCTGCAGAAGATGAGATATGTGGAAAAATGGTGTGTGCGTCGATTTCTCCCCTGCACACACGGACTTGCTTCGTTATTTTTCACGCGGGGAAGTCGTGCGTCGTTATCCGGCTCGCGGACAGTCTCTTTCTGTGGGTCGCGGGATTACCAGATGTCCCGGGGTCTGTGCGTGGATTCTACGGCTTGTTTTCCGGCTGCGCATCGTTCCGGGAGGCTGTGCGTGGAATTCTCATTCTCACTGCAGGCGTCGTGTCGATTTCCCCTCTGGAAGTCGGGTGGCGTTGTTCTTGCGAGGCCGTGCGTCAAAGTTCCGGTCGCCCCGAAGGTGTCGCGTCGATCAGCGTCGGTGTGCGATGATTTTCTCGCAGCAGAGCAAGCTGTGCATCAAAATTTTCGGCGCACGAAGAGTCCAAATGAAAAAGAGAAGTCTTTTTGGTCCTGAGACTTCAGGGAACAGGAGGCAAGCTCTATCCAAGCCCTTGGAGAGCACTTTTAAAGCCAGACAAGAGTTCAGCAAGGCAGCAGGGTAACAGCAAGGCAGCAGTCCTTTGTAGAAAGCAGTCAGGTGAGTCCTTTAGGCAGCCAGGCAGTTCTTCTTGGCAGGATGCAGGTTCTGGTTCTGGTTTCTTCTCCAGCAAGTGTCTGATGAGGTAGGGCAGAGGCCCTGTTTTATACCCAAATGTGCCTTTGAAGTGGGGGAGACTTCAAAGAGTGGCTAAGAAGTGCACCAGGTCCGCTTTCAGTTCAATCCTGTCTGCCAGGGTCCCAGTAGGGGGTGTGGCAGTTCTTTGTGTGAGAGCAGGCCCTCCACCGTTCCAGCCCAAGAAGACCCATTCAAAATGCAGATGTATGCAAGTGAGGCTGAGTACCCTGTGTTTGGGGGGTGACTGAGTGAACGCACAAGGAGGTGTCAGCTAAGCCCAGCCAGATGTGGATTGTAAGGCACTGAAAGATTTAAGTGCAAAGAAATGCTCACTTTCTAAAAGTGGCATTTCTAGAATAGTAATATTAAATCCAACTTCACCAGTCAGCAGGATTTGGTTTTGCCATTCTGGCCATACTAAAGATGACCTTCCTACTCCTTTCAGATCAGCAGCTACCACTTCAATACTGTATGAGGGCAGGCCCAATGTTAGCCTATGAAGTGAGCAGGCCTCACAGGAGGATAAAAACGAATTTTAGGAGTTTACACTATCAGGACATGTAAACTACACAGGTACATGTCCTGCCTTTCCCTCACACAGCACCCTGCTCTAGGGGTTACCTAGGGCACACATTAGAGGTGACTTCTATGTGGAGAAAGGGGAGGTTTAGGTTTGGCAAGTACTTTTAAGTGCCAAGTAGAGGTGACAGTGAAACTGCACACACAGGCCTTGCAATGGCAGGCCTGAGACAAGGTAAAGGGGCTACTTAAGTGGGTGGCACAACCAGTGCTGCAGGCCCACTAGTAGCATTTAATCTACAGGCCCTAGGCACCTTTAGTGCACATTACTAGTCCAATCAGGTATGATCCAAGGTTACCATGTTTAAAGGGAGAGAGCATATGCACTTTAGCACTGGTTAGCAGTGGTAAAGTGCGCAGAGTCTAAAAGCCAGCAAAAACAGTGTCCAAAAAGTGGAGGGAGGCAGGCAAAAAATTAGGGGTGACCACCCTAAGGCTGTCAGGTCTAACAGTTACGAAGCCATGTTATACAGAAAAGGCAACAATGGAGAGAATTAAATTATATAATTTAAAGTGCCGTTCCTCAAAATGGTTAGCCTATACACCAAAAAACATCAGAGTAAGATTTTAGTTACTGAAAGGATTAGCTAAAGGGCCTCAAGCTCTCACTTAGGCCCATATTTATACTTTTTGACGCAAATCAGCGCTTGGGCAGATTTGCTTCAAAAAGTTTACCGCCGGCTAACGCCATTCCAATGCACCAGCCGGGTGCCTCATTTATGGAATGACGTTAGCTGGCGATGCGGCCTGGTTAGCGTCAAAATAAATTACTCTAACTGGGCAGCGGAGGCATAGGGAAGAATGGGGGTTGTGTGTCAAAGAAAGGTCAAGTCAGGTTAGAGAAAACAAAATTGGCTCTAACCTGACTTGCACCATTTTTTGATGCACAACCCCCATGGAAATGACTCCTGTCATAGCAAAGACAGGAGTCATGCCCCCCCTCCCCCGGCCAATGGTCATGCCCAGGGGACTTCTGTCCCCTGGGCATGGCCATTGGGCACAGAGGCATGTAGGGGGGCCCAAGCTAGGCCTCCCTATGCCACTTAAAATAAAAAAATATATACTTACCTGCACTTACCTGCACTCACCATGGATGGGTCCCCCCATCCATGGATGTCCTCCAGGGGTGGGCTAGGGTGGCAGGGATGTCCCTGGGTGCAAGGAAGGGCACCTGTGGACTGCTTCTGCAGTCTCCCACCATGGAAAAGAGCCCAGAGGTCCCTTAATGCCTGCCCTGACACAGGCGTTAATTTTTTACGCAATTCGGGATTTACCCCCTCCCGGCTCTTCCTCCCAGCCGTGTGCCATTTTTGCCCGGTTGGATAAATATGGCGGGTGTTTAAATCATTTTATGGATGGGAATGCCTACCTTGCATGTCATTAACGCAAGGCGGCTTCACGCATCCAGAAAATGATGCACACTGAGATATTTTGACGTTAACGGGGTCTAGCATCAAATTATAAATATGGTCTTAGTTTTGTGTTGAATTTGCGTAAAAAAAATGACACATATCTGATGCAAGCAGAGTATAAATATGGGCATTAATTTTATAAACTTTACAGCAACCATATGTTTTGCTCAGAAGAGATATATGCCCAAATTGAGTTGTGATGCAAAAGCACATCCCTAGTTGACCCATATTCAAACAAAATTTTGCACCCCTTACTGCTGATTTTGCACTGGTTCTACTCCCTATACTGTGTTACCTGGAGAAATGTACAATAAACAGCTTTCCGCATGGCACCAGTTGTGTTAGAAAAGTACACGAAACATAATAACAGAATAAACATATATAATCTGACACATTCCTTTAGTATCATAAATAACCAAATGATGTAAGGCACACAAAGATATATTTATGTATATATATATATATATATTCAGAACTTTGCACCCCAAAGGCTGCTGGGTTGCCAGAATGTATCAGGAAGGAATTATGGCACACTCAGGCCCATATTTAAACTTTTTGACACAAACTGCATTTGCACAGTTTTGCCTCAAAAAGTATAGCGCCGGCTTGCAGCGTTCTCTGACTCATGCCAGGCGCCATATTTATAGAATGGTGCAAGCCTGTATTAATGGTGGGCTGCCGTCTGGGAAAATGACGTTAGCTGGGTGGGGGTGGTGGTTTGGGGGAAGGAGGTTTGTCACCCAAAAAATGACATTAGGCTGGTTAGAGGCAAAGAAATGCCTTTAACCCACTTAGTATACTTTCCTGATGCAAAACCATCTATACCACATGACTCCTGGCTTATAAAAGACAGGAGTCATGCCCACCACACCAATGGCCAGCACAGGGGACAAGGGTCCTCTGGGCAAGGCCTTTGCACCCAGTGACATGTAGGGGGTCCATTTGAGCCCCCCCCAATGGCACTTTGAAATACATTTTAAAATACTTACCTCTACTTACCCTACTTACCTGGGATGGGGTACCCCCATCCTGTGGTGTCCCCCTGGTGTGGGCGTGGGTGTTCCTGGGGCTTATGGTGGGCACCTGTGGGCTTTTCCATGGTGTTTGAGCATGGAAATGGGTTCACAGGTCCAATAACACCTGCCATGACACATGCATTAAATAATGGCGCTAAGCAGGCATAGCGCCATTATTTAGGCCCGCCTCTCCCGTGCACCTGAGGATAAATGAGGCGCCAGGGGCTTTGAGTCATTATTTGAACGGGAACGCCTACCTTGCATCTCATTGAAACAAGGTGGTTTCACACATCCAAAAAAATGTCTTTAACTCCAATATTTTGGCCCCAGACAGGTCTAGCTTCAAAATATAAATATGGAGTAGAATTTGCGCTGAATTAATGTCAATTAAAATGACGCTAATTCAGCGAAATCAATTATAAATATTCCCCTTATTGCATATCCTGTACTCTACCTCTGTGTAAAATCGTAGTTGCTTGGATACGAAACAAAACATCTTGCCCAGATAAAATTCAATCCTCTTCCAAAGCTGCAGAATAGCAGCCTGCTGTCCAGAGCAGGCCACCATGGCTAGGCTGTTATGCCAAAAAAATGTAGTACTGCTACAGTTAAACATGTGGTAGAATGGTACCTGCCTCGAGTCAAAAAGAAATTCTACTAATCATGTTAAATAAACAACAACTTGGCGATTCTCCACAGTTCCTCGGTGTGTGTTCACTCAGTATGTTGCGCTTCATTTGATCACGTAAACCAATGCCTCTGTGGGCAAGATGATGCAATGCTTGGTAATTATTTCTTTCTGCGAGTAGTGCACGTGAGAACCCGAACAAAATGGAATCGCAGCAGATTTGTAAATTTGTCCGCTTCCTGGAATTTTAAGCACTATTAGAAATATTATGGCCCGTATTTATACTTTTTGACGTTAAACTGCGCTAACGCAGTTTAGCGTCAAAAATCTTTGCGCCGGCTAACGCCATTCTGAAGCGCCATGCGGGCGCCGTATTTATTGAATGGCGTTAGCCGGCGCAAGCAGACCGGCGCTGCCTGGTGTGCGTGGAAAAAAACCACGTACACCAGGCAGAGCCGGCGTAGGGAAAAATGGCGTTAGGGCATCTTAAAAATGGCGCAAGTCAGGTTGACGCTAAAAAATCGTCTTAACCCGATTTGCGCCATTTTTAACGACGCCCAGACACCATTTACATGACTCCTGTCTTAGTAAAGACAGGAGTCATGCCCCCTTGCCCAATGGCAATGCCCAGGGGACTTATGTCCCCTGGGCATGGTCATTGGGCATAGTGGCATGTAGGGGGGCACAAATAAGGCCCCCTTATGCCACCCAAAAAAAAAAAAAAAAAAAATTTATACTTACCTGAACTTACCTGAATGTCCCTGGGATGGGTCCCTCCATCCTTGGGTGTCCTCCTGGGGTGGTCAAGGGTGGCAGGGGGGGTCCCTGGGGGCAGGGGAGGGCACCTGTGGGCTCATTTTGAGCCCACAGGCCCCTTAACGCCTACCCTGACCCAGGCGTTAAAAAGTGGCGCAAATGCGGGGTTTTTTGCCCCGCCAACTCCCGGGCGTGATTTTTGCCCGGGAGTATAAATACGACGCATTTGCGTCGCCGTCATTTTTTTAGACGGGAACGCCTTCCTTGCATCTCATTAACGCAAGGAAGGCGTTCACGCAAAAAAATGACGCTATTTGCCCATACTTTGGCGCTAGACGCGTCTAACGCCAAAGTATAAATATGGCGTTAGTTTTGTGCCGAATTTGCGTCGAAAAAAACGACGCTAATTCGGCGCAAACGGAGTATAAATATGCCCCCATGTTCTTTAAACCCTTGAAAGACCAGAACCTATTCTTATGTGTTAGCTAACTTCTTTCTGATATGTATCTTATCCTTTGGTATTTTATGTTTGCAAAGCCGTGTTGTGAATGGTATGGAAAATAAAATCGCACTCGATGAATAGGTTCCACACGCTGAAGAATGGATGAAGTTGTGATATTAAGGCAGCATGTGAAGATTTTAAAGAAAAGATTTGTCTACATTACTCTTAAACGCAAACCGAAAAACCCACTCCAAAAATCATAATGACGTATTTATTACGCAAAACAATGTATTTACAAATTACAAAAGCTGTTATTTAGTTATAGTAAGAAAGATCCACCGAGGTTACACTGTGTAAATCACATTCCCCTACCATAAAAAGCTGTGCACCAATGCACAGGAGATTTGTCTCATTTATCAAAAGCAAATAGTTCTGACACCAGCTGTGGGTTCAATATTTTTCAAAAGGTTTATGCAACCCGTGCCCGTTGCTTCCTGGAACATGTGACAGGCCTTGTTTGCTTTCCTTTCCCTCATGCGCTGCAGGAGCAAGGTGGCAAGGTGGTATTTCGGATCTCCGAGAACTGCGCACACACAAAACGAAATCAAATCATATTTACTTTTTCCAAACTATTCAGGACTGAATGCCAGGCCTTAGTGGACAGCATAAAGTCATGCAGAATATTTAATAACTGAAAGAACATAAAAAACAACACACTAAGTTGCAAACACTGAAACATAAATAATGAAGATTTATAGTAAAATGAATGTCCCGTCTTACCTCAGCTCTTGCGTTGCCAGCGGGTTGGAAGCTTCCATACAGTTGCTGACTTTTAGGTGATTTCATTGTATCTGGGCGCTGAGAAGTCATCTGTCATACCTGCCAGCATTTGAGAACAGAGAAGAGTGAAATAAAAAAATAGGGGGACATTTTTTGAAGTGAAGGGTTTTAGAATGATAACAAAGGAGAACCTGAGACACTTTGGCCCATATTTATACTTTTTTACCCAAACCAGCGCCGGCGCTGGTTTGCGTCAAAAACATTACCGCCGGCTAGCGCCATTCCTACGCACCAGACGGGCGCCTTTTGAAGGATTGATGTTAGCCGGCGCTGCGGGCTGGTCAGAGTAAAAAAAAATGACTCTAACCAGGCAGGGTCGGCGTAGGGAAAAATGGGGATTGTGCGTCAAAAAATGGTGCAAGTCCGGTTAGAGTAAAAAATCATGGCTCTAACCGGACTTGCACCATTTTTTGACGCATAACCCCCATTGAAATGACTCCTGTCTTAGCAAAGACAGGAGTCAGGCCCCCTTGCCCAATGGCCATGCCCAGAGGGACCTCTGTCCCTGCCCAAGTTAGGCCCCCATGCCACTTTAAAAAATACAAAAATTATACCTACCTCAACTTACCTGTACTTACCTGGGATGGGTCCCCCCAGGGGTGGGAGACGGTGGCAGGGGGTGTCCCTGGGGGCAGGGAAGGGCACCTCTGGACTGCTTCCATGGTCAGAGACCATGGAAGTGAGCCTACAGGCCCCTTAATGCCTGCCCTCACTCAGGCGTTAAAAAACAGCGCACATCAGGCTGTGCGCCTCTTTTTAAGGCACGCCCCTCCTGTGTGTCAAAATGACGCAGGAGTATAAATAAGGCGCACAGGCCTTAAAGTCATTTTTTACCTCGGAACGCCTACCTTGCATGTCATTAACACAAGGCGGTTTCCTGCATCCAGAAAATGACGCACATGAAGGAACTTTGACGTTTGAGGGGTCGGACATCATAGTATAAATATGGTGCATGGTTTGCACGAATGTGCGTCAAAATTTTTGACACACATTCGGCGCAAACAGAGTTTAAATATGCCCTTTTGGCTCATATTTATACTTTTTTAGCACCGCATTTGTGTCGTTTTTTTATGCAAGATCGGTGCAAACTCACAAAATACAATTGTGGCCCATATTTATACTCTTTTAGCGTCGCATTTGCGTCGTTTTCTGACACAAAATCGGCGCAAACTTCCAAAATACAATTGTGTTTTGGAAGCTTGCGCTGATTTTGCGTCATAAAACGCTGCAAAGGTGGCGCTAAAAAAGTATAAATATGGGCCTGTATTTCGTAAGTTCGCGCTGCTTTTGCATCAATTTTTTTTCCGCAAATACGGCGCCAAAAAGGTCTAAATATGGGCCTTTGACTTAAAATCAGGAGGCTTATGTCTAAACCTAGAGTGCTGAAATGTGTCAGACATCGGGTTACTAATTTAGGAGGAGAGTTACTCCCATCTACTGAGTGAGCACAATGTGGTTGTGCCAAAACACTATTAGAGGATCTGGTAGCTACGGCCTAGACAGCAGGCACAGAAGTAGGTGTTAGTGCCAACAATTTTAAAGTAAAAAAAAAACAACACAATAAAAGTCTCAAACCAAAAGAAAAACAGAGAAAAAATGAAGGAGCTAAAAAATAAAAGATCATTAGAATGGATAAGGGAGACAGAGATCTGAATGTATAAAGTATTTTAAGAAAAATCATGCCTAGAAAAGACAAGGTGCCACTGAAAAACAACAGTCCTCAGTTGACAAATTTAAATGTCACCATGTACAGATCCCTAACCACAGCAGAAATATAGTCTAGAAAATAATAATGCCAAGAAGGAAACATTTCCTTCTAATGTATGCTGTCTGTCAGTATCCATGAAAGACTTGGCAGCATTATTAAGTGAGGCTGAAAGCCAGAATCCTTCTGCATCAAGAAAATGGGGACGTTTCCCTCAAGGCCTATCCACCAGCACACACCAAGGCCTCTTCATGCTGACTCTTGTTCAGAAGAGAAGGTCCCTTACGTAAGCGCTTTAAGCCAAGACCCAATATTGCTACATAAGGGTTAATAGGAGGGATCAAAGGCAGACACTGTGCAGGTTTCTCTCAGGATTGACTGTAATAGCTACAGGACTAAGCAAGTGTAATCTCCTCCCGGTGGTATATAAGGGCATCAGGGACAGCAGTTTAATGGGGAATGGAAACAATCATATCATTCTATTGTGACCTTTTCTTCATTCCCAAGTTATGGGTCCGACGGTGAAAGGTTCCTACAAGGATAAAGACAAACCCATACTTGATACAAGAACTATAATGATAATTAGGATAATAAAACAACTAGAGGCAATAAAAAGCAATAGTCATATGAAACCACTTTTCTTTGTACATGAAGGAATATCCTAATGGGTCACACTACCCTTATATTTTCATTTTATTCCTCTGAAAGGGCGATAAGGGTGACCCTTTACAGATATCAAACTAATGTTCTGTAGAAGTTCTGGATGAACCTGATAGGGCATCAAAATAAAACATCAGCTTGCAGAATGATGATCAAGATATTCACAGCAAGGCGGTACCCTAATGGAAGAAATAGTAAGAATAAATAAAAAAAAGTTTTGAAATTTTTTGAAGTACTCAAGCAAAAACACACAACAAAAATAAAAAAAATCATGTATATTTACAATAAACAGATACATGTCAAGCAAAGAATCCTGAGTAGAATAGAAGAAAGGGACTGACATGGAACAGTGCATAGAATGTGACAAAAGCAGAACAAAATGAGTTGCGTTCCAAAAATCTTTGTTTAAATCATCCTTTTAGAGCACCAGTGCTGATTATGTCCTTGGTAACCCATATATATTTCCCCACCATCTTGAGTTGGGATAAGCCCACAGAAAGGGGAAATACTTCCTCTAATGATCCCTGTATGTCACATGGCCCTCCATCCAGCAGATGTTGCTAAGGAAGAAGTCTTCTCTTAGTTGATCTCCAACGCCAACTGTGGTTTAAAAGGAAGGAAAGACTATTCCAATTATTTTAGGATGTCTAGGACCCACGAATGAGAAAAGAGGATGTACCTGTAGAAATAATCACATGAGTGCTGTGGAATAAGAATGCTTTTGCTCACATGTCATTTAGGCAGTGGTATGACAGTAGGAATAAATTGAAAAAAATGCTTTTTTATGGGACATACTAATAGTGTGGTATGATATACAACCCTTAACTATTTGGGAAAGCCACAATAAACTAGATTACAAACTTCCACCTACATGTTCATTCTCCTTCAAGAGGTTCACACATATATTTTGAGGGACCATTTTTAAACAGCAAACAGAACAAGAATACTGGAAGCTATAAGTGATGGTACTGGGATTGGTACTGTCCCACCAGGCCAAATGATGCGTTTCAGGGGCTATGGATGCCTGTAGGATCAAAGGGATGCTACAGATCTCAATGGGTGCATGTGGGATAATATGAGAGGCGCAGAGATTTTTTTGTGTGTGGGAACATTTAACACCTTCAGGCATCCAGGGTGTGCACGATGGCCAATTGGGTGACTGTAAGAATGCATTTGATGCCTATTGAGGCCTCTGGGGGGCCCTAGAAGGGTCCAACGCATGGCCATGTAAGTGTCAAAGGAGCCCATTGTGTAAACATAGGGGTCCATTTCAAAAGTCATTAAGAGTTTAAGGTATTCTTTCTGAGCAGTGAACATTTGCAAGAATGAATGAAAACTCAATGACCATCTGGGGCTCCCTTTAGTGGACTTCTGGCACCCAGGGCATACAATCAATGGCAGTCACAGCACCACTAAATATGACTAAAATACTTTAAAAGAGATGCAGTCGAAACTCTTCTCAACCAGGTAGCCATACATTAAATAGAACAGCACTAGAACTTATAGGCAGGTGGACTTGCAAGTAATTTGCAGCAGCAATGGACAGTGTCTACAATTGTCAGCATGGAATTTTATTTGGGGTGGACACTGCAAGCAATTTCCAGCAGGGAACCTGCAATTTAGGAGAAACATTGGCAGCACTTAACTGTAAGGCTACTACACTTTAAGGGTGAAAATGTCAGCGCTTTATAATAGTGTATCTATAATTTGAGTAGTGGAGTGTGTTAACATTCTCAGTAGGGGATGTATTACAGTTATCACCTCAACTGTGGTTATGCAACAAGCTGAAAAACCACTGAAATTCAAGTCAGTAGGCATAATCACAATCCATAATCTGCACAACATCCATGCAAACCACAGTTCATGCATCCAATGCAAAGCTCATGATAACACCCTTGAAATGAAAGATGTGATTACAAATGCTGTGAATAACCTTACAATTAAGATTACCTAAATTATTATCTTTACCTTTAACCCTTTTACTGGTAGGCCTTCTCCCAACACCCCCCACACACTTGCTAAGCCTCTTTGTGAGCTATTTAGAGTAGTTCACACTTAGGCCTCCATACTTTTTTGTCCACATAAGCTATTTATGCCAAATGTGCGTCATTTTTTCACAACATCTTGGGGGTTCTAAAGGTACCCAGGGTTTGTAGATTTCACTATAGGGAAACTAGCTAAAATACAGCTATGTTTAGTTTTTTTTTTTTTAAATGGGAAAAAGTGCTGCAAAAGAAACTGCTGTTTTTTCCTGAAAAATACATCAATGAAAGCAGTGCTAATATCAACATCCTCCAGCTTTCAGGACCAGCCAGACTTGATTCAGAAAGCCACATTTTTTACCACAGTTTTGCCATTTTCCTGGGAGATAGCCAATTTTTCCTATTTTTTTGTGCTTTTAACCTCCTTCCAGTTTGTGGCGGAAACAGGTGTAAAACCCGTAGTGAATCCTCGAAAGCTATGCATTTCAGAAAACTACACAAACCTCTGAATTAAAGAAGGGGTGATTTGTATAGATCCTTAAAGGTTTTCCTAAGGAAACTGAGTGTTGAAATTAAAAAAAAAAATTGAAGGTAAAAAATAGCCATTTGTGACACAATTTTCATGTCCATTACATTACATCTGTTGGACCCTTCTGTTCTGTTTTTTGTTGAAAAAACAAAACATAACACGTATCGCAAGGCAATATAGAATGTGCACACATCAAAATGTTACTTTGAAAGACAATCACACAAAAAGCTAAAGATTCAAACATGCTGTAGTAGTCAAAAAATATACAAACAGGCCAAGGCTACACATTTTAAAACATATTTTATTGAGTTTTTCACAGACAAGAAAACAATGGGTACCTGCAACTTACATTCACATGATTGATTTTAGATATATGCATGTTATGTTTAGGGAGCAAGGCTACATTGAATCTGGCATACCACAATACAATCACTGGTCTTAGCCCGCTTATTACAGTCAGTGCTCAGTATATTGCACATGTTACCTCCTATAATTAACAGTTCCCCCACCCTACTCCCAACTTGAACACCAGTATTGTCATGCCACTTATGTGTGTGCTACTCAAATCATGTAATTGGCAAGATGTGTATCATATTCAAATATCACCTATGGAACATCAGATGGGAACAGAAAAATTAATTGATTGGAAGGCCCACCCTTATTAGTCGCCAAGTGATGCTGTCAGGCAGAACTTTTCCAGCAGCATATCCCATACCATAGAAATTGGTCTTTTGCATAACCCTCTGTATTCTTCCCTGCACAGTGTCACACTTTCTGCAGCCCCCATCAGCATACCTCCTCCCTCCACTGCAACACCAAGAGGGGGACCAATGATTTCTACCGTTGTGTCATTTGTCACTTGGCCAGTGTTAGTGTCAGGTTTATGAATCGTGCCTCAGTACGGGTGCGTTTGTGCATGGATAGAGCCCTAATATGCAATGTTCCATTGTGTTTCATTGTAGATCAAGGCTACACATTAGGTGAAAATGTTACAAAATTAGTTGCTTACCTGCCACAACTCCACAAACTACAGATCTGCTAAAGCTGCACCTGCAAACAGTATTCACCACCAAGACAAAGGAAATTATTGGCTCTACATAAAAAAAAGAAATTTAAAACACAAATACAAATGATAAAATATCAATCAGAAGAGGCTGAGATTTCCCTGAAAGGAGGCTTGACAAAGGCAAAAAAGACACCATTAGATGGAAGCAAAACTTTACCCAGTAGCGGATCCACCAACACATACATAACCTTATTCCCACGTGACTCAAGTGTTACCACCCACCCTGAGGCCCAGTCCACTCAGAAAAGACCAAAAACCCAAAATATCTTCTCTTAAGGGGGATGCAAAATTATTATGGCATCAAGGAGAGTGACCCTTTCCAAAGGGGTTGCTCCCCTTCCAAACATATTTCCTGGTCTCCGGTAGGCTTCTGCCCCCTTCCAGAGGGCAAATCAGCCTAAAAAAGTCTGATCTGCACTCAGCGGGGGCAGAATTAAGAAATATTGTCCTCCAAGGAAAGCAACTCTTTCCTAAGGGGTCACTCCCCTTCAAAACATTATTCCCTGATGTCTAGTGGGCGTACACCCCCTGTAGGGCAGATAGGTCTAAAAACAGCTGATCTGCGCTCAAGGGGGTGTAATAAAAAAAAATGTGGCCTGCACAGGATGCAACCCTTGCCTAAGGGTTGCTTCCCTTCTAAACATTATTCCCTGGTGTCTAGTGGGCTTCAGCTCATCCTTCTGGAGGGGAGGTCAGTCTATAAACAGCCTAAAAACTCTCTGGGGTGGCACAGAGTAAAAAACAAATTATCTCCTATAAGAGGGGACCATTGTCCAAGGGGTCACTATCCTTATTTTCATTACATGCATTTATCCCTGGTGTCTAGTGGGTGGAATTGCTTTGGGAGCAGATAGGCTGAAAGAAAATGGCCAAACTAACCCCAAGGGGGAGCCAAAACATGGCTAAATTATCTATCTCTAAGGGGGAGGACCCTTGCCAAGGTGTTGCTTCCCCAACAAAAACAAAATGTGCTGGAAGCAGATGGCTTCCAATGTGTCTCTGGCAGTATTTGATGACATTGACATGTATGTGTGGGCCGATGTCATCAGATTAACAAGGGGGTGTTTGGGGTTGGCAGCAGAAGTGCTTACGCTGCCGTCTCCAATGAAGCAATGCTGTGGGGGGCTTGTGGGGAGAGCACCAGTGCTCCAATCACTGTGGGTGTGAGGACATCTCGGAGCAATCCTCAGCTCATGCCCAACATGGTGAAGGATGGCTCCAAGCTGTCCTCCGCACACAAGGGGTTACATCTATAACAGGAACAACTATGAATGTTATGTAATTTTATGGTTTGAGTATGTATGTTTTTTAATTATGTTCTACTTTTGAGTGTTTTACTTGCTTGTCTGACACTATGCTGAGAAAAACAATATTGAAATACCACAATATTGCCAGAAAATTGGCAACCTTATTATCATGACCTATACTGAAACAGCATAAAAACACAAATATTGACAATAAAAATACAGTTGAAAAATATCTATTATGCAACATTATTGAAAACAAACATAAAGAAATACCAGATCTTGCGCATGATTCAGGGTAAACTTAGACCAAAAGTCTAAGATTATACCAAAAGTCTAAGTTCAGACCTAAAGTCTAACCTTACTCAACCTACTATGAATAAAGTTAGACTTTTGGTCTAAGCATAGACTTCTAGTCTAAACTTGGACCAAAATATATATACACAAAATATTAATAACATTAATATACTATACATTTTCAATAAAAAAAAACTAATTAGCTTTTAGATTACTGCTAACAAAACACAACAAAAATGATTACTGATCAATACATGTACAACATTAAAGGAAACACACTACAGTAGCATTTAGAAATATGAAGAAATAGACATAGCACAAGGTCTACTAACCACACACAAAATTGCACATTCTTGTTATATGACAACAACAATAATGATAAAAGAATTATAATTTATCTTAATAACAATGATATACTAATGCTAATGCAATGTAAACATGGATGATGGTGGGACATTTAAGTCATGCCCTTTACCAGTTAGACAGCTATATACAATTCTTCTGGGCTTCCGACTCTATTGCCGTACAACTCATACTTCCCCAGTACTCATCAAAATAGTGTGTCAAGGTCTCACTGACTATGGCCACAAAAATCAGGTCAGATAATACCTCAGCTCTGAGTTTCCAGAGCGCTATGGCTGGTTGCCCTTGCCCAAGCTGTATTCCCATCAGTAAGGGGGGTGATCCGATATATCCCTCCCTGGCACACCACTTCTTGTACATTTTGCACCAAGGTCCCCAAAACAAAACAGAAGTCAATCCTACTATATGTGCTGGCTGCAGGGGTGTGACAGGATGAGGCCTTCTCTTGAGGGTGCCTCTGCTGTCAGACATCCATTTAACCAAATCTCGTCAATGCATCCCTCAGAGCCCCTGTAAGCAATGGTTTCCTGTAAAGCCAAGGGGGATCCCGGTCCAGTATACCATTCAGTATACAGTTGCAGTCTCTTGCTAGTGCTAGCTTCTACTTAAGGTACTCTGTGGTGTCCGCTAATAGTGTACTATAAAATTGCAAGCAATCAAAGTTTGGTGCATATACATTAATCGGGCACACATCCCTGCCCTCCAGTATGCCAAACAGAATCACATACCTGTCCTTCAGATCATACTTGTGGTCTTTAATTCCCTGGGCCACCCAGATCAGTGCCCCCCTAGCAAAACCAGAGTAGGAGGTTCCATAAAGGTGACTCTATCTTTTAACACAAATACATTTAAAAAACAAACAGACAAGCACTCTATAAAAATGCATTTCTATGTAGCATTAAAACAACTTCATATTGAGAAAAAGATTCAAATCACAGTTGTTCAAACTGATTATTAAAAGTCGCAATAATTTATGTATGTAATAGTGTAAAAATAAATATGCCAAACAATACAGGCTGGATTAATTTATATCTAGGTTCTATTACCTATGTACATCTCCTAACACAATAAAAATTGCACATGAATACATCATAAATTAACAAACATACAAATTAACATCACCCACCCAGGAACATCAGTACATAAAATAACACTCACAGTTTTGTAGCTGGTAGTAAAATGACAAACCAAAACAAAGATCCAAAACAAGTATTGCAAAAAAGGAGGCCCAGAAAGTCAAAATAAACAAAACCAAAGTAAAACATCCAATCAGACTGCAATTTTCCAGGCAAACCATTCAAAATGCAAAAATATGAAGAAACAAATAAACACTCCAGGAAAACTAACAAATAAAGCAACAAGTAAAAATATGTGTTACGATTAACCACTACTTTTCCTTGAAAGCAGAAATAAACACATCCACATTCAAAATAAAGTCTGACTTCCAAAAAACCCATATAGCAAACACATATTAACCCACAGTAGAAAAACATGAAAAAATCATAAATTAATAAAACAAAAACACATACAAAATGCATTGAATTATGACATCATGCAATAAGGCCTAGTGTACTAACCTAAAATTTGTATTATATACTACACTAAGAAACAACATGCTAAAATAACATTAACTAAGAAGCACTAGCATAACTAACTCTTCACACCGGTCCCTAACACTAACCCCTTAGAAAATAAGTGTCATTTACTCTTATCAGAATCAGATAGCAAGAATGGGAAACTGCAGCCACAATGTCCACAAACGGCAGAAAATAATGAACACAAATTACAAAATCAAAGAAACTAGAAAAAAGGCAGAAAAATAAAAGTATAAAAATGATTTTCATCCCATAGGAAACAGCGGAAGAATAGAAACAAAAGCCATTAGGAAATATTAATAAAACCGCATTCATTTTTCTAATACAATGTTAACAAATTACTGAAGAAAAATTAAATTGTTGAATGATTTTATAAAAGAATCAAGAATTGAATAACAAATCCAAAAAACAAAAAAAAAATTATAAGACAATGCCATACTTAATATTTATCCAGCTACATTACATTTTAACAAAATGAATACTACCTAATATTAATGAACAAAATAATATAAAATAAAAAACCCCAAAAAGTCACAAACAAAAAATGCTGATGTATACACAACGTATATATATATATATTTTTTTTATTATCGATGACAATTCATAAGCGATCTAAGAAATTAAAAAAAACTTTTTTTACCAAACATACAAGAATTCCTATTCATATCTCATAGAAAGGACACTATGTTTCCTCAAAACTTAGCAACTCAGTCCTAAAATTATATTAAGAAATGTAATACATATCTAAAAATCTGAAATATAAGCACAATTATATTTTTACCAACACTATTAAAAAACAGTAAGCACATAAACATAGTCTTACAGCAATACTCTATCCTACATTATTCTTCACATCACTATATATTTAAAACAATATTTTTTGCGGAATACCATTTTACTTGGTATACATATATCATGGCTATAAGCATTGCATTTTAATCAATAAGTATAACTACACTTTTAATATATTTTAAGTGCTTTGTAAGTTTTTTAACATGTAAATGTGCTATAACCAAAGCTAACCATAACTTCACTTTAACCCAGTAAAAGTTCTACACACCGCCTCCAACAGGTGGTGAACCTCTGCTGCGGGTGGCTAACATTGTTCTTCAGTCAATCATAAATCCAACTTTATCATTCAGGAGGATTTATTATTATAAGTCCATGGGTACCAAGCATGACTGTCCTACTCATTCTCAATCAGGAATTACAGCTAATAAATATATTAAGAAATCCCAAATGCTATTCCCTGAGAGTGGTCGGTCTCACAGTAGTGAAAAATGAGTTTGGGAGTTTTACACTACCAGGCCATGTAAAACTAAGAAGCATATTTCCTGCCTTTTACTTGCATTGCAGCCTGCCCTATAGGCTACCTAGGGCCTACTTTAGGGGTGTCTTATGTGCAAAGAATTGGGGTTGAAGGCTTGGCAAGGGGTTTTAAAGGCCAAGTTGACAAGGCAGTTAAACTACACATATAGGCTCTGCAGTGGCAGGCCTGACATGTTTAAAGAGCTACTTAAGTGGGTGGGACAATCAGTGCTGGAGGCGTGCTAATAGCATTTAATTTACAGGTGCTGCACATGTATAGTGCACTTTGCTATGGACGTCAAAGTAAACTAACTATGCCAATTGTGAATAAACCAATGTTACCATGTTTTAGGAGAGTGAACGCATGCACTTTAGCAGTGGTTAGCAGTGGTAAATTGCCCAGTTCCAGTGTCACTCATTCATCTTTTTTTAGGTTTTCTTTAGCATTATTATGCCTGACGGTTTCCAATGTTTCAAGCTCTGTAGTCACTATCTCTATAGCTACAAAGCATGAAAAACTGGAAAACATCAGGCACAATAATGCTAAAGAAAACTTAGCAAAAGAGGAACAGGCGGGTCCTGGAACTTTTGATGAAAAATGAGATATTGGAAATCAAACCAGCAGACAAAGGGGGGAATATAGTGATTTTAAATAAGCAGGACTTTATGGAAGAAGGATACTGTCAATTAAATGACATGATGAATTATACTAAAAAACTGAACAGTAACTCTATAAATTAGTTAACAATTGAACTAAACAAGAAAATAAACAAATAGCACAAAGGATCTCTCGTAAATCATGATGAGTTGCAATATTTCATGTTGAAACCTTCTGTCATTCTCACAAAACAGTTACTGCTGAACGTCCATAGAACACTGAGCAAACCCCCAGGCAGACCCATCAACGCCATCTGTGGCTCGCTTTATGAAAAATTCTCAATATATGTGGACCAATATCTGGCAATGCTAGTAACAACCTTAAGTACATATATTAAGGATAAAGGAGATTTCCTGAGAATCTTAGCAGAAACCAATTGGCAATGAGGAAACATGCTGGCTACAGATGATGTTGTGTCACTTTTTACCTCCATTGAGCATAAAGTAGGACTACAGGCAATGACATATTTCCTGAACAGAGAAATATCAAAGAATTACAACATGCACACATGCTACTGGAAACGATTGATATATGTTTGAAGAACAATGTGATCCTGTTCAATCCTCAGGTGTATGCTCAAATACGGGGGACTGTGATGGGAGGTTCCTTCTCTCTAAGCTACGTTAATCTCACCATAGGATGTTGGGGAAGGGGGGTAGCTTAGAGAGAAGAGACCAACACATATGTAACTAAAATTGCTATGTAACCAAGATTCAATGATGTTCTTTTCATCATTTGGACCAGTACAGCGGAGCAATTTTTGGAACACTTTGATATTTTGAATCATAATGAGTATAGATTGTAATTTACTTGCAACACTAGTACTACCCAAATAGATATTTTGGATGTGAGAGAATATGTAAGGAAGAACACTTTGGAGACTACTCTTTATATAAAACCTACAACAACCAAGAGTTTTCTCCATGGGACAAGTTTTCATCCACATACCTTGATCAAAAGTATACCCTATAGGGAATTCCTCAGGTTAATACGGAACTGTTCAAATGATGAAGATATGTTAACCCATTTTAAATCAGCAGAATGGAGATTCCAACAATTATGTTATACACAGAGATGTATAAATCAAGGATGAAACAAGAAAAAAGGTAAATCAGATTCAGATCCTTATACAGGGCAACAAGGAAAAAAGTATAAAATCACAAGATGAGGATATCACCTACAGCAAGGAAAATGGAACAATTTGTAGCATACTCAATAAATATTGGAACTTGTTGAGCAGGGATCCAGACATTAGGTACAAAGTGGGTCATAATCCAAAAATACAGATTAAAAAGGTTCAGTCTTTAAAAGATAAATTGGTGAGGAGTTATGTTGTTGTGTCCAAATAACAAACATGGTTAGAGCTGGTGAAATAGGAATTTGTCAAGTGCCTGTCAAACATGAAAAAATACCAAAACAACACAACACCACAAGGGCTACAAACTCCTTATTGATCTCAGAATAACTTGTGATACCAACTATGTGGTGTGTGTAATTGAATGTAAATGTGGAATGAGATATGTTTAGAGTACCATCCGCAGTCTCCAAAAAAGGATACTGGATCATTTCTGAGCAGTGCAGAAAAAGGACGTCACCTATGCCATTACAAAACATTACTTAATGCACCCGAAGAGTAATTGGAGAACAATGACATACTATGGAATTGCCTTTATACAGAAACATGAAAAAGGGAGACACAGTGAACTGAAATTATGCAGATTGCACACCTGCTTCATCATCAGACTGCGCACAAACGACCCGTATAAATCGAATAGTGACCAGGAAATGTATATACATCTGTAATACAGGATTGATTTAGTATATGGAATAAGATGTATAGGTTTCAATCTTTGGTGAACAATTTTCCAGAATATTGTTAATGCATTGCCTGTAACAGGGTTCTGCAAAGTCTGTCATGGAGAGCCGGGTCCATGCCAGATTTTTTGCATATCCACATTTAGAAACATGTAGATTTCTGAAACATATTTTTTCTAAATGTGGATATGCTTAAAATCTGGCATGGACCCGGCTCTCTAGGACTGACTTTGCAGAACCCTGGCCTATAAGAGTGGTCAGCATAAAAGTCAAGTATGTAAAGGTGATACATGTTAAAAGTATATGAATATCGGTAACTTACACTCTGTCTGAAAATTGAGATGTAGGTGTATCACACATACTAATGACCCTCTTGGAGGAAAGCGCTGACCTTCAATAAGTACAAGATTGACATTGTGCACAAGATGGGAATCAAATCTATATATGGGAGTTAGATAAATGGCCACTGAAACATAGGAACATGGATGTATAACTGATGAAGAGACACATACACTGGTCTATTATGATTAAAAAATATACAGACACCAGTTAATTATGGCTGATATGTAAACCAAGCACAAGGGGTAATATTCATGGTAATCTCCCCTCAGCCAATGAACACTGAGCTTACAACGATGTAGGATCATCACAGTATTAATATAGAGGCCCACATTCACTGAGATTGAGAATATGTGATGATGTATTAGACTGACCCACAATTAAGGCCAGCCATACAACATTTTGCGATAATTAGCCATATCTTACATACAAATAGGGTAATATACCACCAGTGCATCAAGAGTGGAGTCATATACACCTTTTGTTTGAATAATAATGAACCACAATGTTTTCAGATTCATATTGAGCACAATTACCATAAAATGCTATGATAATTGGTCGGTACACTCATAATGTTGCCCTGCACAGAGTCGTTATGTGATTACCACATTGAGCGATGACCAAACTGAAATATGTAAGCTCTATTCTCTGCCTCAGTGTATACATGTAAATATGAATGTGTGTTTATATTGCAGCTACACCTCCCAGAATGACTCATTATGGACAGCTTGAGCGCAAATACTTAAGGCGAAGGGAGAAAGGACTCACATACCATGAGCAAGATTTGAAGTTGAAATGCGTTGGTGCGTGGACCAGTGCTGATGCCTATAAATAATAGTTACAATAGGTACGGATACAGGTCTAACTCAAATGCCAACACCGGATACAAATATGTATATATTTTTATGTATTCAGAACTTCTGGTCACTGTTTCCCCAGTCCTTTCACAGCAGGCCCTGGCGGAGTTGCGGGCCACTATAAATCCAATAAATAGTTTGCTTTATGATGACGCCCCCCTTCTGGAGTAACAAAAAGGAACAGCCAAGATCACATTCATCTTCTGATGCAAACAATTTATTCCAAAGACAGCAGAAACACCCAACATGTGTTCAAGGAAATACACCACCCCCTCCCCTGGGCGAGGCCCGATGGCCTCCCCATCAGTCCTGGGGACATCACTTCCCCAGATCAATAAAAAGAAAATAGGTGTGGGGGGTTGTATGGCCCCCGCAGCCTCAGGGACCACCACCTCCCCAGGGCAAATACTGAATACAATGGAATGGGGTTCCAGGCTGGACCCCCTGCAGCCCAGGGCATCACCGCCTCCCTAGTCCTATTCTATGTTGGAAGGAGCCCCTGATAGCCCTGGGACCGCCACCACCCAGGGCTGGCTCCTGCTATGTCTCAAGGTGCCCATACCCTAGACATAGGTGTTTGTTTTGGGTTGGCCGCAGCTTTGAAGCTGCCACCAAGTTGCAGCAAACTCTTCAGACTTGTGAAGGGAGGGCTGTCTCATGGAGCTGTATGCCTGCCTGCACCTCCGTGGGAAGGCAGACAGAGGAAAATGCCCTTACAGAGAGGGAAGTTCTAAGCAGCTCCCTCTCTGAGACAGCAATGCTGGCTCCCACAGGAAGTGGGGAGCCAGCTGGGACTGTGAGGGCCTTTCTGGTCCCCAAACTTTGTGATTGGGTTCCCTAGGGGTTTCCGAGATCGGCCCTGGGGAGGGGGACCATGGGCAGTCTCCCCTCCAAAATATGAATAATTAGGCTGCACCTCAGGGGATGGGGTCCCTGGGACTCAGCTCGACCTGGGGGCTGCTAAGCACCCGATCCCAAAACAAAATTAGGCCTGGCCTCAGGGATGGGGTACCCAGCGACGAGATCAGCCTGGGGAGGGGGCTGCGTGACCACCCTCCCTCCAATAAAGATTAAATGTTTAGGCCAGGCCTCGAGGGATGGGATCCCCACAGCTGAGATTAGCCTGAGGGAGGGCTGTGCAGCCCCCCTCCCTGTAAACATTTAAATATTTATGCTGGGCACTGGAGGATGAGGTCCCCGGGGCCATCCTCAGCCTGAGGAGGAGGGCCATGTGGGTTTGGGTTGTTATAGGTGTTGGCCACAGGGAATGGCCACAGGCCGGGCCCTGCAGCCCACCCCTGCTGCACATGTCAGAATGCTGTGCATAGCGTGGGGTTGGATGGTTATAGGGGTTGCCACAGGGACTAGCCACAGGCCAAGACCTGCAGACAACCCCTGTTGCGCATAGCCAAAGGCAGTGAGCAGCACGGGCTGGGTGGTTATAGGGGTTGGCAGCAGGGAGATTTTAAGCGCTCAAAAAATAGAAATTCACCTGTCATAGTTGGAGTTATCTCAAGTAACTAAAACTCATGCCCTAAGGTAACTATAACTCGTGCCCTCACCATGGACTCCTAATTATCCCACAAATTACAGCACTCATGACATCTTTGATAACATCATTGATAATATCAATGTAATATTTGCAGTGACATTTGTGATGAAAAAACTGTGCATGACGGGGGTCGCAAGTTATAGTTACCCTATGGCATGAGTTATAGTTACTTGAGATAACTCTCACTGTAACAGGTGAATTTCTATTTTTTGTGCGTTTAAAATGTCAGCCTAACTAACCCTGTAACATTTGTTTTTTAAGTGAGTGAATATCTATCTATCTACATTTATATATATATATATATATATTTATGACCTAGTTTCTATTAAAAAAAAAAAATGTTGGTAATTACTTTTGCTCCAGTTCATGAATCTTCAATTTTTTTTTTTTTTTCAAAAACATACGGTGCTCACTTCAGCTGCTGTCTGGAAAGTTTTGGGGTGATCCGTCAAGTGGGGGCAGAGGAAAAAAGGGGGCCCAGAATTATTTTTCCCTTTGCATTTATCCATAGGGATTTTGAACAGAATAACGGCTGAACCACTGGGCGGACTTACACCAAATCTGGCAAAAAGGTAGCTCTTGGTCCAGAAAACAAGTTTTTTGTTGTTTCGTCTTTTCAGTAGTTTTTTAGAAATCAGAGAAAAAACATAGGGATGTGATGGCTCCACAAACCCTCCCAATCTTGTGCTGGGATCTGATTGGCTGCCAACACTTCAACAAGGAAGTGTTGGTTGCCATCTTGGGACTCTGCATCAGAATAAAAGATAAGAATTAAGAAAATGGGTGGGTTTGGGACACCCAAACCCCTTAGCACTGGTGCTGGGGTCCCAGAGGGACCCCAAGAACAAAACAAGCATTAAAAAAAAGAATTGTTGCCATGAGTCGCAGCAGATCCAGCAAAAATGGAAAACAACCAAGCCTAGCCGCTTGAGTTCGTTTTGTAAACAGCCTCTGGGTGGCCCAGGTCCCAAGGGCATTGAAGGTGGAGGGGGGCACATGGACCACCCTCCTAGGGCTTAGATTAGCCCAGGGACAAACACCTCCGCAGGGCTATGATATATAGTAATGTAAGGGTCCGAATGGATCCCTCCGCACCCCGGGGACCACTACCTCCCTGGGGCAAAGTGTTTATTTAAAATGGGGGAGGCCCGTAGCGTCCCCAGAGCCAACTATGAATTAATGCAGGGGGCACACGGTGGCCCCCACAGCCCCAGGGACCGTCACCTCCTTGTGCAAATTAACAAAATTAGGGGGGACACATGCCCTCCCCTGCAGCCCTGCAGACCACCACCTCCCCAGGGCAAAGTGTTTAATTTAAAAAGTGTGGAGCAATAATGGTCTGGGGACCATGCAACCCCCTATAGAATTACAGTGGGCCCCAGGGGATTGGCCCACACTGGACATGAAACCATTGAGGTAGCACTTACTACCTAACCAGTAGAAAGTGACCCAGTTCAGAAGATATTTTGTTAAAAACTGTGGAGGCTTTTTGGATAAACAAGCAGGTGAGCTTCCGTTCTGGCCATGATGCTCATTTCACAGAAATTATAACTCAACCGGAAGCACTGACAAATATAAACTTACCAAATGTCCTAGTTGAAGCTCCACTTCTGGAAAGGACAAATGATTCGAACTCCTGGCCTTGGTGAAGGCAAAGCATGTGTGCTTCCTCAGCATTTCCAAAGTGAAAGATGATCTGAAACACTTTGTGGAGGTGGTGAATGCATCTTTCATCAATGGAAGTGCAATCAAACACTACCTACATAAACCCTCTCACACCCACTCTCACCCCCGGACAGACACTCTCACAGTCACTCACACACCCAGAGATACCCTCTCAAATCTATTCTCACACCCAAAGAGATAGGCCCTGTGGCCAACTCCTGCTGTGCATGGCCAAAGGCAGTGCGCAACATGGAGTTGGGTGATTAGTGGGGTTGGCAGCAGGGCCTGACCACAAGCCAGTCCCTGTAGCCAGCCCAATTGCACACAGCCAAAGGCCGTGTGCAGCTGTGGTTGGGTTAACTTATAGTAATAAAAATTACTTTGCGATAAAAAAAATAGAAATTCACTGGAAAAAACAAAGGTTACAGGGACGATATAGTTAGGAAATAGAATTTAAAAAATCTTTAAAATTCACTTAAAAAACCAATGGTTACAGTGGCATTATAGTTAGGTTCTGAATTTGCACACACAAAACCAAAGAAATTCAGCAGTTATAACTAGAGTTATTTCAAGTAACTATAGCCAACAGCCTAAGGTAATTATAACTTGCACGCTCGCCATGCACTGCTAATTACCCCAGGTCTTACAACACTCCTGACAACTTTTTTAATGTCAATGGTAATATCAATGAAACATTAGAAGTCAAATTATTGAAGAAAAAACTGTGCACGGCAGAGGCTCAAGTTATAGTTACCTTAAGCCACGAAGACCCAGTTTCCATAGAAAATTAAGGGGCTCATTTACAAACCCCTGCCACCAGCAGAGAATCACTTTCAGTCTTTAAATAGGGCTCCAGGTGCAGTTTACTGTGACAGAGGGGCATGCAATGAGTGTTGCTGTGGGCCTTTCCGATCAACACCCATTGTTTTTGGCACTGCCCCAGATTTATGAGAAATCATAAATTTGAGGCAGTGCCAAAAAGTAACGCAACAAGGAGAAATACTTTTATTTTTCCTTTTTTTTGCCTTTTCTATGTGTGCTGCATTCTGCAGCAAAGATAGAAGTAACAAATTACCATTATTGATTGTTTATGTGCAGGAAGGGACACTTTCCCGCACATTAACAATCATTCCCTGCAATGCAGGCACTGTGCCTGCATTGGCACTAGGCAGCTAATTGTAGCGCCAGCACTAGGGAACACATAGGGGTGTGCCATATTGTTGTAAATATAGCACATCCCTGCATTTTTGAAATGTTGGTGTGCAGCACTGCCAAATTTAGTGCAGCTCCATGCTCTGACATTTCCTTGTAAATGAAGCCTTAAATGTGTTTACTCAGCGATTCCATATTGAAAAAAAATCTAAAATCCTTTGCGGTTGTGAATGCATCATTGATCTATTGAAGCACGATCTGTATGTGACTGCGACGAGTGGGTTCCTTTTTGTTCTCTCCTGGTGAGAGCGAAGTCCATGGTTCTCCCTTTAACTTGCTATGAGTATGCAAATGCACAAATCATTGGGAAGCTCCACCCACTTGGCCCGGCACCGTCCTCCTTAGTAGGATGCAGAGGTCTTCCAACCATTTACCAGGATGATAGACAGCTTATCAAAAGGCCTCCAGTGTGTTTGCCTCTGATTTTGGTGGCGCGTTCCTGGTGCTGAGGGATATGAGGACTTATCAACAAAACAACAAAACAAAGAAGCAATTACATCATATAGATGAGAGTAAGGATCCTGGTTTGATGGAGATTTACGTCTTTGTAGTGTTGTTGGAGGATTTATGTTATCACATTTTTCTACATTAAGATGCACCAGGAACAATCATATTGCCAAAACACACACAAGGTCCCTGGTAATATTTCCTTGTGCTCCATTATGCAGCAGCAGTGTAGAATACATACTGGACATTTACCCAAGGAGGCAGAAAGAACTCAACTTGGGTAGATATTTTCTGCAAAACTATGGACTCTTGTTGGATAAAAGGGCAGGTGATATTCCTTTGCTTCCGAATCACTCACACACCTACTGACACACTCACACAGACAATCACACACCAACTCACAGTCACACTCAGAAACTCACTCTCACACTCATGCACCCACTCACAGACCCACTCACACATTTATGCACCTGCTCACAAACCCACTCACTCACTCACCCTCTTAGACCACTGACCCACCCACAGATCCACTCAGACATTTACACACCCACTCACAGACCCACTCAGTGACTCATGCATTCTCTCACAGACCCACTCAGAAACCCATGCATTCACTGAGACACACTCAGAGATTCATGTGTCCACTCACAGACATACTTAGAATTCATGCACCCTCTCGCAGATCCACTTAGACACTCATGCACACATTCACAGACCTACTCTGACATTCACGCACCCACTCAAAACCACTCAGATTCTCACATACCCACACAGAGACCCACACAGACACTCACATCCTCTCACAGCAAAACTGTCACACCAACTGTCACACTCAGAGACACCCTTTCACATTTACTCTTACACCCAGACACTCTCATCACAAACTCTCATACCCACATAGACCCTCTCATACCCACTCGCACACCTTGTCAGACACTGTCACACCCAGATACACTCTCTCACACCTATTCTCACACCTAAAAAGACAGGCCCTACAACCATCTCCCACAGCGCACAGCTGAAGCCCATGCATGGGGTTAGGAAGGTATGTGGGTTGGCTGCAGGGCCTGGCACTATAGGTAACTATAACTCGTTCACCAGCCATGAATAATTTTAGATCAAATGTTACAGCAATATTATCAATGACATTACAAAAGATGTCATGAGTGCTGTAATATCTGGGCTAATTAGCCATGCATGATGAGGGCACAAGTTAGAGTTGCTATAGGGCACAAGTTAGAGTTACTTGAAATAACTCTAAGTAAGACTGTTGAATTTCTATGGTTTTGTACATTTAAAATGTGAGCCTAACTATAACTCCCCTGTAACCTTTGGTTAGTTAAGTGAATTTCTATATTTCTTTTTAAAGTAAAGTAATTATAATTACTAAATGTTAATCCAACCACCACTATGCATGGCCTTTGGCTGTGATTGATGGGGGCTGGCCAACCCACTAATACCATCAACCCCACACTATACACAGCCTTGAGCTGCACACTGCGAGGGTGGGCCGCAGGTTTTGGTGTGCGTCCAGGCCTTCAGGCACAGCCCTATAACCACCCCGTGCCACGCACCACCTTTGGACATGCACGGTGAGGATTGGCTGCAGACCCTGCAGTCAGCCCCCTATAACCACCCAACCCAATGCCACTTACAATGAAATTGTTCAGTGTTAGAAATGGGGTCTTTGGTTGGCAGTCTGGTTACCCCCTGTCCAAGCAAGGACCGTCACTCTAGTCAGGGTAAGTCACACACAATCCAAATTATCCTGTGCCCACCCTCTGGTAGCTTGCCACTGAGCAGTCAGGCTTACCTTAGAAGGTAATGTGTAAAGTATTTGTGCAATACATCATGGAATAACACAGGAGAACACCAAAAAAATACACCACACAGTGTTTAAAAAAATATATAATATTTATCTGATAAGATGCAGGTCAAAATGATTAAGATGCAATAAGTATATGTGGAACTATCACTGTAAAAAGGGATATAAAGTGTCTTTAGCCTCTTAAAAGCAACAAATGTCTCTTGCAAGCACAACGTACCTGGTTTGTGTTCAAATTCTCCGCAAGGGACCACAGAGGAGGAGATGCATGGAAAACAGAGAGGTGTGCGTCGATTTTTCCAGTGCACACAGGTGATGCGTCATCGAGTTTTCACACAAGGCAGGTTTTGTGTCGATTTACGGTGTGTAGAATGGGATCCTCTTTGGGTTGCAGGCTTTTCGGACGCCCCAGGGACAAGGCGTTGAAATTCGCCGCTTGCAGGATGAAGTCACAGGGGCTGCGTCGATCTGGTGGGCAGTTCGTGGAAATTTCTACCACACTGTAGGCGCTGCGTCTCTTCCTCTTAGGAAGTCGGGCTGCATTGTTCCGGCTCGGCTTTGTGTCGTTCCAGTGGGCTGTGCGTCAACTTTACGGTCACTACGCTGGCGCTGCACCGATCTCCTCCTAGCGAAGTCGGGCTGCGTCTTTTCAGTTTAGCGTGCGCTGATTTTCTCACCACGATGCAGGCTGTGTGTCGTTTCTTGCAGGCTGGGCATCAATTTTTGCGAGACAGGGAGATCTTCTTGCAGGAATGAAGTCTTTTTGGTACTGAGACTTCAGGGAACAGGTGAGTCGTTTGCGCAGCCCGGAAGTTGTTCTTGGCATGTTGCAGGTTCTCGTTCAGGTTCTTCTCCAGGAAACAGCTGAGGGGCAGAGGCCCTGTTTAAATACCCAAATGTGCCTTTGAAGTGGGGGAGACTTAAAAGAGTGGCTTAGAAGTGCACAAGGTCCCCTTTCAGTTCAATCCTGTCTGACAGGATCCCAGTAGGTGGTATGGCAGTCCTTTGTGTGAAGACAGGCTACTGTCCTTTGACATGTAAGTGTCAGGCCCTCCAACCTTCCAGCACAGGAAGACCCATTCAATATGCAGATGTATGCAAGTGTGGCTAAGCATCCTGTGTTTGGGGTTTGTCTGAATGAATGCACAAGGGAGCTGTCAACTGAACCTAGTCAGACGTGGATTGTAAGGCACAGAAGGATTTAAGTGCAGAGAAATGCTCAGTTCTAAAAGTGCCATTTCTAAAATAGTATTATTAAATCCAACTTGACCAGCCAGCAGGATTTTGTATTATCATTCTGGCCATACTAAATATGACCTTCTCACTCCTTTCAGATCAGTAGCTACCACTCAAACAGTATATGAGGGTAGTCCTAATGTTAGCCTATGGAAGGAGCAGGCCTCACAGCAGTGCAAAACAAATGTAGGGGTTTTACACTAACAGGACATGTAAACTACACAGGTACATGTCCTGACATTTGTCTCAACAGCACCCTGCCCTATGGATTACCTAGGGCCTATCTTTGGGATGACTTATAGGTAGCAAAAGGGGAGTTTTAGGCTTGACACGTACTTTTAAAAGTCGAATTGGCAGTGAAACTACACACACAGGCCTTGCTATGGCAGGCCCGGGGCATGGTTAAGGGGCTACTTAAGTGGGTGCCACAATCAGTGCTGCAGGCCCACTAGTAGCATTTAATCTACAGGCTCTGGGCATATATAGTGAAATTTACTAGGGACTTATAAGTAAATTAAATAATCCAATTGGGTACGATCCAATGTCCTCATGTTTAAAGGGAGAGAGCATATGCACTCTAGCACTGGTTAGCAGTGGTCAAGTGCACAGAGTCCTAAAACCGAACAGTGTCCAAAACGTGGAGAGAGGCAGGCAAAAAGTTAGGGGTGACCGCCCTAAGGCTGTCAGGTCTAACATTCAGACAGATATGAAAAAAAAGGTATTTGGCAAGTAAAAAGAGTGAGATCACCTTTCTGTATGTACCTTACATTTCTGAAGTTGAAAAGAGTGTATAGCTGAAAAATGACAACTGACACACCTAGACTGAAAGCTTCAACTTTCTTTGTAAAGGTCTGAGGACTTAACCACTAGGCCACAGATAACTCGTTAGTTTGCAGTCTCTAGAAATCTCTATGACATTCAAGCCAAAGATGGTGATGGGGAAAATACGTAAATGTTCCATCACTAGGAATAATTAACATTCAAAACATGAATAAATACACAGACTCAAGCCATGAGATAACAGGATTTGAACATTCAACCTGCTGAGTGACAGTCCATGAGCTTCACCAGTAAGCTAGACGTGCCTCTGTTATACTGATCATCAAAAGGTAACTATAACATGCCAACCAATCATCTTGCTAGTGTGACGCTTTGAAGTTATTCTATGGAGAGACCATTGCAATACCAAACCCTCTCTCTCTTTCATTCTTTTATGGTCCCCAGTGGTCCGCAATGGACCCCTGTCTACTTAATTCTATAACCGCAGGGAGGCGGCAGTCCATGGGGCAAAGGGGATCTGCACGGCCCCCCTACATACTTTATATGCATTTCCCTTGGGAGGTGGCTGAACCCTAGGTCTAGGGAGGGGATGGCAAAATCCCCCCTTTTATCTATTTAGTTGTTTACCCCGGGGAGGTAGTGGTCCCTGGGGCACATGGGGGCAGCGTGGCCTCCACATACTTATGTTCATAGCCGCAGAGAGGTGAAGGTCCTTGGGGCCAGAGGGGTCTGAAGTGCCCTCCATATATTTATTTAGAAGTTTGCCCCAGGGAGGTGGCTGAACAAGGAGTTTAGGGGGCCGTATGGCTCCACCACATACTTTACATTCATAGCCCCTGCCATTCAGCAACCCCTGGGGCTTTAGTAAATCCTAGGAGGAGGGTCCCATGTGCCCCCCTACTTACGATAATATGCACCTGGTCCCTGGCCTACCCAGGGGTAAAACTAAAAGCAAGTGCAGAAGACCATCCTTGCTTTCTAAAAAAAATCATGTTGCAAACCACACATATTTGTGATTTTCACTGAGAATTTCTTTTTAAAAACGCTTTTTAGCCCTGGGGGAAGAGGGTGTCATTAGGGGATCCCTGGATCAAGTCTTTTTCTTTTATTCTATTTTTTGTAGACACGGCTGAAGCTGAGTCTCAAAATGGCTGCCACCACTTCCCTCACAAGAGGGCTCTTTTTAAAAAAAAATTGTGAACATTCTTGAAACGGTGTCAAAGATATAGGCAAGTAAAAAAATAGTTTTTGTATGGAAGTTAGGTCCGAACTATAACTAGCTAATAGCGACCACCAGTAGGTAATATATATATATATATATATATATGTATATATATATATATAAGTATATATATATGAAAACGAAACCTTAAGGATCATTAAGGCAACCAGCACTCCGCGAATGGAAGAACAAAGGTTTAATTAAACAAAACAGGAACGCGTTTAGGCGTTACCGCCTTCATCAACCTGCGGGCCGCCATTTTGGCCCCCTTTATATACCATGTGTATTTGGCTACAATCAGTTCACTTAAAACAACACAATAAATGTGGAATATGGATTGTGAAAAAACGGCAAATGAATAAATTGCAGAAAAACAACACATGATTTCAAATTAATAAATAAACAATGTCTGTGTAACATATTCATCACCTAATTTGAACTCAGTAGAAAAAATAAATAAATCTATTGAAATTTAAAGAAATGTATGTCCATTTACATTCAGTGGTTCACCCTGAGTCTTCTATTTAATCTATTTACCAACAATAAGAACTGATAACAAAACTACGATAAAGAAAAGATAATAAAATTTGTCAATTATCTGGTCTGTGGAGATTATGCTAATCTGATGCAGACTTTTTGGAAGGAGAAACATATTACTAAAGTGTGCTAGATATTACCTCAATAAATCAATGCTGTGTTGTCACATTCTAGCAGACAACTATTGATTCGTTTGTGAAAAACACATTAACTCAAATGTATGTATAGTTCCTCACTTTAATTTAACCCCACTGGTTCTCTTGAATCTAATGCCAGTATATATCTGGACTCTACTTTTCTCAGAATTTTCTCCCTGTCACCTCCACGATTATCTTTTCTTATCCCATCAATTACACTGTATTTTACATCTTCTACTCGTCCACCATGGAACTCGTGCACGTGTCGAACAACCCGGTAGGACTCATCTTTGTTAACAATTGCCCTGAGATGTTGTAATATCCTTTTGTGTACTTGTAGTTTGGTACTTCCTATGTATAACTTAGGACAACTGCATTTCAAAATGTAGACAACGTATTCACTCTTACAGTCGTATCTACCTTTGGTGGTGTGTATTGTTCTGTGTCCTTGCCTAATGGTTTTGATGTTTTCCCCATTCTCGCATGCCTTACATTTTGTACATTTGTAAAATCCATCTTGTGATTTAAACCAACTGGTTTTAGAGGTTTTGCATTGTCTCACATCACTTTTCACCAGTATGTCTCTCATGGATGTCCCTTTCCTATATGTTATTACTGGCCTGTTCTTTAATTCCGTACCTATAACAGGATCACTTTTAAGCGTGTGCCAATGTTTCTATAACAATTTTCTTATAGATTCATGAGCAGTATTAAAGGTGGTTATAAATCTCACATTTCCAATGTCTTTATGTTTATCATTTTTCTTTATGCCTGAAAAATTACCCTTCTTGTCTGTGGTAAATAACAATTGGTCAATAGGGTGGGATTTGACTTTTACAGCACTTTTTTCTAAAATCTCATAGGAATATCCCCTCTGTCTTAATCTCTCTATTATGTTTTCCTGAACTTTTAAATATTCTTGTTCCTTACTGCAAATCCTTTTAGCTCTCAACAACTCTCCAAAGGGGATATTATTTTTCAATGACTGTGGATGGTGACTTCTGGCATGTAAGATACTATTCCCTGCTATGGCCTTCCTGAATAATGTTGCCTCAATTTTATTGTCTACTATATTTACTTTAATATCGAGGAATTCAATTTCTTGTTTGTCAACTTTTCCAGTGAATCTCAGTTTACATTCATTAGTAATAATTTCTTTAATAAAATTGTTGGCAGAGGTTGAGTCTCCTTTCCAAATTACAAAAATATCATCAATGTACCTGAGCCACATGATAATATTGTCACTCCATTTGTCTAACAGGAAGTTGTTTAAAATCTGTTCCTCCCACCAACCCATAAATAAGTTGGCATAACTAGGAGCAAAACAGGTTCCCATTGCTGTACCGCATAGCTGCTCAAATATCTCATTGTTGAAATAAAACATGTGTTGTAAACACCATTGTATCATTTTGCTATGCATTTTGCTGTGATGGTAAAAGTTGATGGATCTCATTCTTAAAAAATACTCAACCGCCTGCACTTCCAAATTATGTGGGATACTTGTATATAATGCTATCACATCTAGTGTCATCAGGAGAAATTCACTTTCCCAGCTTACATCAAAAATCCTTCTTAAAAAATCACTACTGTCCTGCAGGTAAGAAGATAAATTTCTAACTAACGGTTGTAAAAACGTGTCTATATACCGTGATACAAATTCGAATAAGCTTCCTTTAATGGACACTATGGGTCTCTCTGGTGGTTTAAGTGCATTTTTATGAATCTTTGGTATCAGATAGAACACAAGTAATTTAGGGAAATCTACTTTGAGAAACCTATGCTCTTGTTCACTGATGACACCTCTGTCTCTCCATTGTATCAGTTCTAGATCAAATTGTACTTTTACACTCTCAAAATGCTCCAAATCAATTATTTTGTAACATTTTGTGTCATTCAACTGTTTATAAGCTTCTTCCAAGTATTGCTGTATAGACCAAATTACAATATTTCCTCCTTTATCAGAACTTCTCACAACAATTTCTGAAATTTCTGAATTGTTAGACAGTTTGTTCAATGTCTTGTAATATCCACTTTTCTTTATTTTTAATTTATTTAACGACTGAGCCCTCAGGGTCTTAAGTCCTTTGATTAAAGTGTCTGAAAATTGATCGATCATATCTCCACTAGGTGATGGAACAGTTCTAGACTTAGGCTTAAGGCCTGATGTCCCTTCTTTATCCAAACACACACGATCTAACTCCAGTCTGCCAATTACTTGTTCTTCATCCAATTTCTCCATAGAACTGTCTTCCAACTCCCATAGATCTCTCATTAACATCACATCTTCAATTAATAAATTGTGACTCTTTTGCCTCTCCATGTTTATGCTTGTCCCTTCAGTAATATCTCCCTGTGATAACGTCCTCTTTCTTTTAGCTGTATGGATCTTTAACAGTCTTAATTTCCGTATAAATAAAAACAAGTCTATGCAACTTTGTACATAATCGAAATCGTTGGGTTGGCAGTACGAGAGGCCTAGCGATAGATTTTCTTTGTCCTCTTCATCTAATGTAATGTTTGACAGATTGACCACCGTTTTATCATCTGTCAATACCGTTTGTTGCTTCGAGTCACTTTTCCTCCTTCATCGATCCGAGTTTCTTTTGCCCCCTCGGCTCTTCTGCCTCTGCCTCTTCTTCTTACCCTGGTTTCTCCCCTCCAAGGCCTGTGATTTGTTCTTCAATCTTTCCTTAAAAAATCAAACTCCTCTTGCAATGAAGTATGAGACCTTATTAGTGACGTTTCTTCGAAGTCAGTGTCAGAACTCTCACTCATCCCTACATTGGATGCCTTCCTCTCAGTACTGTAAATTTTACTAACTGACTCATTCCCTTTTTGTTGTCTCCAATAGTCAAATTTCCTTGCAAATGTATATATTTGTCCAGTCTCATAATCAAATGTATCTCTGTTAAATTTACGTGACTTTTTTAGAATGATTTCCTCTGCAATTTTGACTAATCGTTCTTCCATGGCATTGTTCAATGACTCCACCAATTTCTTGTCAGGAAACTCCTCAATTTGTTTGGTAATGTTATCAATTTTCTCTATTACTGTCTCTTTCTTTATTTGAGCATACTTGATCAATATTTTCATCATTCCTGCAGAACTAGCTGCATTATGAGCTGCCCATTCTTTTAACAGATCAGGATTGGGATCATCATAGGTAGGCATAATAAAAATCCTTAATCCCCTTGGTACTCTATCTACTTCCAAGTACTTATTGAGAGATTCAGACTCCCACCATTTGTTAAATTCCTTCTTTTTTAATCTCTCTAATTCTTTAAATGTGCCATAAATGTCCAAATTTCCTCCTATGGGTTCCCCCCGGTTATTTGATTCTTCTCATTGGTAACAGATTTAGTGAAAGCTAGTTCTGCTCTCAATTTTCTGTTTTCATAGACATTTGTGACTTTGTTAGTCATTTGTTACTCTCAGCGTGTGAGCACAATATTGCCGAATCAGCATGAACCTCAATATCAACAAACTACTCCTATCGCACTGTCTTGCTCTCAGCGTTTAGCAATAATGGTGCTGAAACTCCGTGAACACAAATATCAACAAACTCTTCCTTTATTCATTTGCGTGCTGTTAATGCTTCATGCAGCTTTTCTGTCAGTTCAAGTATTTGCAAGGCACTTAGCTCCGATTTTTGATACAATGTTGCCAGTTCTCTGTGAGTAAAATTATCAACAAACTCTTCATTTAATCATTTACGCGCCGTTAATATTTCATGGAGCTTTTCTGTCGGCACGGCACTTAGCTCCGATTTTGTTGAAATGATTTGCTGTGCAGATACAATGTTGCCAGTTCTCCGTGAACTCTTGTCAACGAACTCTTCCGTTGAACATTCGCGCGCCGTACAACTATTCAGTCAATTTAAATCTGTGTACAGCGCTTGGCTCTGCTTTAATCGAAATGAAGACAGAACAACGCTTACCGCTCACAGCGACCGTCGGCTCCGGCGTCCTCCGACTCCGCGCAGACTTTCCCCTGAGACCGGTTCAGTGTTCACGGTAGTGTCAATATCAATTGCGGGGGTGGAGAGGTGAATAAAACAACACTTGGTTCGGCATTTTCCTCGCCGGGTCTGAACGCCAATGGTGCCAGGATTTCACGCACGCCACCACGTCTAACATGAAAACGAAACCTTAAGGATCATTAAGGCAACCAGCACTCCGCGAATGGAAGAACAAAGGTTTAATTAAACAAAACAGGAACGCGTTTCGGCATTAACTGCCTTCATCAACCTGCGGGCTGCCATTTTGGCACCCTTTATATACCATGTGTATTTGGCTACAATCAGTTCACTTAAAGCAACACAATAAATGTGGAATAGGGTATGTGAAAAAACGGCAAATGAATAAATTGCAGAAAAACAATACATGATTTCAAATTAATAAATAAACAATGTCTGTGTAACATATTCATCACCTAATTTGAACTCAGTAGAAAAATAAATAAATCTATTGAAATTTAAAGAAATGTATGTCCATTTACATTCAATGGTTCATACTGAGTCTTCTATTTAATCTATTTACCAACAATAAGAACTGATAACAAAATTACGATAAACAAAAGATAATAAAATTTGTCAATTATCTGGTCTGTGGAGATTATGCTAATCTGATGCAGACTTTTTGGAAGGAGAAACATATTACTAAAGTGTGCTAGATATAACTGCAATAAATCAATGCTGTGTTGTCACATTCTAGCAGACAGCTATTGAATCGTTTGTGAAAAACACATTAACTCAAATGTATGTATAGTTCCTCATTTGAATTTAGCCCCACTGGTTCTCTTGAATCTAATGCCAGTATATATCTGGACTCTAGTTTTCTCAGATTTTTCTTCCTGTCACCTCCATGAATATCTTTTCTTATCCCATCAATTACACTGTATTTTACATCTTCTACTCGTCCACCATGGAACTCGTGCACATGTCGAGCAACCGGGTAGGACTCATCTTTGTTAACAATTGCCCTGAGATGTTGTAATATCCTTTTGTGTACTTGTAGTTTGGCACTTCCTATGTATAACTTGGGACAACTGCATTTCAAAATGTAGATAACGTATTCACTCCTTCAGTCGTATCTTCCTTTGATGGTATGTATTGTTCTGTGTCCTTGCCTAATGGTTTTGATGTTTTCCACATTCTTGCATGCCTTACATTTTGTACACTTGTAAAATCCATCTTGTGATTTAAACCAACTGGTTTTAGAGGTTGTGCATTGTCTCACATCACTTTTCACCAGTATGTCTCTCATGGATGTCCCTTTCCTATATGTGCAAATACTTAAACTGACAGAAAAGCTGCATGAAGCATTCACGGCGCGCAAATGAATAAAGGAAGAGTTTGTTGATATTTGTGTTCACGGAGTTTCGGCACCATTATTGCTAAACACTAAGAGCAAGACAGTGCGATAGGAGTAGTTTGTTGATATTGAGGTTCATGCTGATTTGGCAATATTGTGCTCACACACTGAGAGTAACAAATGGCTAACAAAGTCACAAATGTCTATGAAAACAGAAAATTGAGAGCAGAACTAGCTTTCGCTAAATCTGTTACCAATGAGAAGAATAAAATAACCAGGGGGGAACCCATAGGAGGAAATTTGGACATTTATGGCACATTTAAAGAATTAGAGAGATTAAAAAAGAAGGAATTAAACAAATGGTGGGAGTGTGAATCTCTCAATAAGTACTTGGACGTAGATAGAGTACCCAGGGGATTAAGGATTTTTATTATGCCTACCTATGATGATCCCAATCCTGATCTGTTAAAAGAATGGGCAGCTCATAATGCAGCTAGTTCTGCAGGAATGATGAAAATATTGATCACGTATTTCTAAATAGAGAGAGAGACAGTAATAGAGAAAATTGATAACATTACCAAACAAATTGAGGTGTTTCCTGACAAGAAATTGGATGAGTCATTGAACAATGCCATGGAAAAATGAGAGTCATTGAACAATGCCATGGAAGAACGATTAGTCAAAATTGAGGAGGAAATCATTCTAAAAAAGTCACGTAAATTTAACAGAGATACATTTGATTATGAGACTGGACAAATATATACATTTGCAAGGAAATTTGACTATTGGAGACAACAAAAAGGGAATGAGTCAGTTAGTAAAATTTACAGTACTGAGAGGAAGACATCCAATGTAGGGATGAGTGAGAGTTCTGACACTGACTTTGAGGAATCGTCGCGAATAAGGTCTTATACTTTATTGAAAAAGGAGTTTGATTTTTTAAGGAAAAATTGAAGAACAAATCACAGACCTTGGAGGGGAGGAACCAGAGTAAGAGGAAGAGGAGGAGGCAGAAGAGACGAGGGGGCAAAAGAAACTCAGATCGACGAAGGAGGAAAAGTGACTCAAAGCAACAAACGGTATTGACAGATGATAAAATGGTGGTCAATCTGTCAAACATTACATTAGATGAAGAGGACAAAGAAAATCTATTGTTAGGCCTCTCGTACTGCCAACCCAACGATTTTGATTATGTACAAAGTTGCATAGACTTGTTTTTATTCATACGGAAATTAAAACTGTTAAAGATCCATACAGCTAAAAGAAAGAGGACGTTATCACAGGGAGATATTACTAAAGGGACAAGCATAAACATGGAGAGGCAAAAGAGTCACAATTTATTAATTGAAGATGTGATGTTAATGAGAGATCTATGGGAGTTGGAAGACAGTTCTATGGAGAAATTGGATGAAGAACAAGTAATTGGCAGACTGGAGTTAGAGGGTGTGTGTTTGGATAAAGAAGGGACATCAGGCCTTAAGCCTAAGTATATAACTGTTCCATCACCTAGTGGAGATATGATCGATCAATTTTCAGACACTTTAATCAAAGGACTTAAGATCCTGAGGGTTCAGTCGTTAAATACATTTAAAATAAAGAATAGTGGATATTACAAAACATTGAACAAACTGTCTAACAATTCAGAAATTGTTGTGAGACGTTCTGATAAAGGAGGAAATATTGTAATTTGGTCAATACAGCAATACATGGAAGAAGTTTATAAACAGTTGAATGACACAAAATGTTACAAAATAATTGATTTGGAGCATGTTGAGCATGTAAAAGTACAATTTGATCTAGAACTGATACAATGGAGAGACAGAGGTCTCATCAGTGAACAAGAGCATAGGTTTCTCAAAGTATATTTCCCTAAATTACCTGTGTTCTATCTGATACCAAAGGTTCATGAAAAGGCATGGTAGGAGGGGAAGAGGTAGATCTGTTCAGGTGATTTTGTATCCAACCCAATAACTTAGACTGCAAATGGTGTGCTGATCGGGGAGACCCATAGTGTCCATTAAAGGAAGCTTATTCGAATTTGTATCACAGTATATAGACACGTTTTTACAACCGTTAGTTAGAAATGTATCTTCTTACCTGCAGGACAGTAGTGATTTTTTAAGAAGGATTTTTGATGTAAGCTGGGAACGCGAATTTCTCCTGACGACACTAGATGTGATAGCATTATATACAAGTATCCCACATAATTTGGGAGTGCAGGCGGTTGAGTATTTTTTAAGAATGAGATCCATCAACTTTTACCATCATAGCAAAATGCATAGCAAAATGATACAATGGTGTTTACAACACAACATGTTTTATTTCAACAGTGAGATATTTGAGCAGCTATGCGGTACAGCAATGGGAACCTGTTTTGCTCCTAGTTATGCCAACTTATTTATGGGTTGGTAGGAGGAACAGTTTTTAAACAACTTCCTGTTAGACAAATGGAGTGACAATATTATCATGTGGCTCAGGTACATTGATGATATTTTCGTAATTTGGAAAGGAGACTCAACCTCTGCCAACAATTTTATTAAAGAAATTAATACTAATGAATGTAATCTGAGATTCACTGGAAAAGTTGACAAACAAGAAATTGAATTCCTCGATATTAAAGTAAATATAGTAGACAATAAAATTGAGACAACATTATTCAGGAAGGCCACAGCAGGGAATAGTATCTTATATGCCAGAAGTCACCATCCACAGTCATTGAAAAATAATATCCCCTTTGGAGAGTTGTTGAGAGCTAAAAGGATTTGCAGTAAGGAACAAGAATATTTAAAAGTTCAGGAAAACATGATAGAGAGATTAAGACAGAGGGGATATTCCAATGAGATTTTAGAAAAAAGTGCTGCAAGAGTCAAATCCCACCCTAGGGACCAACTGTTATTTACCACAGACAAGAAGCGTAATTTTTCAGGCATAAAGAAAAATGATAAACATAAAGACACTGGAAATGTGAGATTTATAACCACCTTTAATACTGCTCATGAATCTATAAGAAAATTGTTACAGAAACATTGGCACATGCTTAAAAGTGATCCTGTTATAGGTATGGAATTAAAGAACAGGCCAGTAATAACATATAGGAAAGGGACATCCATCAGAGACATACTGGTGAAAAGTGATGTGAGACAATGCAAAACCTCTAAAACCAGTTGGTTTAAATCACAAGATGGATTTTACAAATGTACAAAATGTAAGGCATGCAAGAATGGGGAAAACATCAAAACCATTAGGCAAGGACACAGAACAATACACACCATCAAAGGTAGATACGACTGTAAGAGTGTACATGTTATCTACATTTTGAAATGCAGTTGTCCCATGTTATACGTAGGAAGTACCAAACTACAAGTACACAAAAGGATATTACAACATCTCAGGGCAATTGTTAACAAAGATGAGTCCTACTCGGTTGCTCGACACGTGCACGAGTTCCATGGTGGACGAGTAGAAGATGTAAAATACAGTGTAATTGATGGGATAAGAAAAGATATTTGTGGAGGTGACAGGGAGAAAAATCTGAGAAAACTAGAGTCCAGATATATACTGGCATTAGATTCAAGAGAACCAGTGGGGTTAAATTCAAGTGAGGAACTATACATACATTTGAGTCAATGTGTTTTTCACAAACGATTCAATAGTTGTCTGCTAGAATGTGACAACACAGCATTGATTTATTGCAGTAATATCTAGCACACTTTAGTAATATGTTTCTCCTTTCAAAAAGTCTGCATCAGATTAGCATAATCTCCACAGACCAGATAATTGACAAATTTTTTTATCTGTTGTTTATCGTAGTTTTGTTATCAGTTCTTATTGTTGGCAAATAGATTAAATAGAAGTTTCAGTGTGAACCATTGAATGTAAATGGACATACATTTCTTTAAATTTAAATAGATTTATGAATTTTTTCTGCTGAGTTCAAATTAGGTGATGAATATGTTACACAGACATTGTTTATTTATTAATTTGAAATCATGTATTGTTTTTCTGCAATTAATTCATTTGCCGTTTTTTCACATACCATATTCCACATTTATTGTGTTGCTTTAAGTGAACTCATTGTAGCCAAATACACATGGTATATAAAGGGGGCCAAAATGGCGGCCCGCAGGTTGATGAAGGCGGTTAACGCCGAAACGCGTTCCTGTTTTGTTTAATTAAACCTTTGTTCTTCTATTCGCAGAGTGCTGGTTGACTTAATGATCCTTAAGGTTTCGTTTTCATGTTAGACGTGGTGGCACACGTCAAATCCTGGCACCATTGTGTTCAGGTGCGGCGAGGAAAATGCCGAACCAAGTGAAGCATATATATATATATATATAAATATATATTTATATATATATATATATATATAGAGAGAGAGAGAGAGAGAGAGATATGTGTGTGTGTGTATATTTGTCCAAAGTAGCCCTCGTCTAGGACCCTACTACTCTCCCCTTGGGCAGTGGGGTACCACAGAGCTCCTCTTTGAGCCCTACTCTTTTCTTCCTCTATATGCTCCCCCTGGCTGCACATATACATTCTTTTGAAAATTCCTAGGTCTCTTACGCAGACAATACACAGCTTGTGTGTTCCATCACCCCAGATATGAGTTCTGACCAATCTAAGTTGGATTGTAAGCTTAAGCTCAATGAGGATAAAACCGTGGTCATGCAAATAGGTAATAATGTCGACAGGAAGAGCCTTGCCCTCCCTCTTGACAGTTTGGAGGACCTCCCAAAGAGGTAATAAGAAGTTAGGGTGTTTGGCTGGATTCCAGTCTGACTATGGAGCACCAAGCAATGAAACTATCTGCTACCTGTATGGTGTCCTAAGAATCTTAAGAAAGGTTCTGAACCTACTGCCCCCACTAGTGAAAATACTTATTGTCTAGTCTTTATTAATTTCTCGTTTGGACTATAACAATGTCCTTCATTTTGGTTCCCCTGATCTGTGCAGAAGAAACTTCAAATGATCCAGAATGCAGCTGCTCCACTCCTTATGAATCTCATAAGGAGCCAATTTGCTAAGCGTGTCTTGAAGGATCTCCACTGGCTGCCAGTAGAGCAGCTGGTTCAAATCAAAGCACTCTGTATTCTGCACAGATCCCGTCACAATTCTGGCCTTACTTATTGAGATTATTAGCTACCCCTTATGTCCCAGGCAGGGCACTTAGATCTTCTGCAGCTCACCTGCTGCAGATGCCTATTGTGAGACAAGCTTGATGGGGTGGTCAGTCATTTTCATATCAGGCTCTCTGACTTTGGAACTCTCTTCCAATGAAAAAATAGTTTCTGTCAAATTTATTGTCCTTCTGTAAAGCTGTTAAAATGTGGCTGTATCCTCGGTAACATTGTGGCCAGTTCTTTTGTCCTTGGTTTTCTGTGTCAGCGCTGGGAGTCCTCCGGGTAGCCAAGCTGGTCATAAGAACCAATAGAATAGAAGGTGTGGGGCTAAAGTTTATAGTGATTTTTTGCAATTGATAATCAGCTACATTTGGACATTATGCCATGGCTAGCAACATTTCTAACTATGTATATTTTGTTTTGTGCTCGTCTATTTTTAAACACTGTAGATAGGCTGCATTTCACCTTTAAAATGGCAACCCATGTTATTGTTATTTGCATTGATTTCCTACTTGTTGGGCAAAAAATGAACTTTGACAGTACCCCTTGAGTGCCCACACCTTTGATCGTGCATAGGGGCTATTTTGGACATCACTCATGAGTTCCTCATAACATTACTGCCAACAGTATCATACATCATCTTGACTCCCAAGGACAAGTACTAAGTACCTTCCCCAAACACTAACTATTGAGGTATTAATTTGCTAGTATTACAGTAGATATAAATCTATAAAGATAAAATAGTAATCTAATTGTTATCAGCTATGTAAGCTCGTAAGGACCTCCCTATGCCTCCGGGATGTGATAATGGCAGTTATAGCTTAGCCTATGTTTCTTGTTTGCAGGTTGACAGATTTTTCAACCAATCAGACACTTGGGGCACAGGACTCCAAAGCCAAAACTTTGAAGTTATCCTTTTTATGAAAAGCAGCTAGTCATATTACAACTCTTGTTATGAGAAACTGGGCCGGTCTGTTTACATCAGACCTCACAGCAATAATCCACAAGTGATACACTTAAGTCCTTCTCTTAGTGTGTCTTGGCCTGGCAGTCCTTAATATTCAGGAGAGCCATACAAGGGGGACACAACCTCAGCACGCAGCACACAGTGTCTAAGGATTGCATGAGTCTGGACAAGGGTGGAAACATCTTTGGTCTCCTGGTAAAAACTAGACCCTTGACCCTTACAGTATTTCAAAACCTATAGTATCAAAGTATATCATGAGATGTTGGCTCTTGTCCCCCATAATGCTACAAAGATTTAAAATGCTCCTTATATACACCTGCTCCTCTAGCATTATTCCACTCTTTACCAATCCTTTTTGAATATTCAGTCAACTGTGTATGAAACCAATGGTTGTCCAGTGTAATAAGTACCATACATTTATGTCCCATTTGAATGGCCATGATGCATCATGCTAGATTAGTTGCAGCCAATGCAATCATTGCTGTGTCCCATCTAGACTTCTGCTGACAAACAATAGGAATAGTCTGTAGTGTCCCTCTATCCCCTGGTGCACCGGCTTCTGCACACATAAGCACTTGTTAGTGTCAGGAATCCCCAAGGTGCCTCCTGTGTCATCTGTCAGCATGATTAGGGTTAAGTCATATCTCTGTTCTTGGTTAAACCTTCATGTTTCTAAGTAAACATAATGAGCTGTGTTACACAATTGGTTTTACCAATGCTTGTTTGCTAATGTGAGCAGGTGTAGACATGTGCTTCTAATTGGGTGTGGTGTATACATGTGCTTCTAATCGGGTGTGGTGACTCATCCACATGTGGAAACTCAACTGCTTTCCTGATTGGCTATAAATAGCAGAGTGAAGCATGCCTCCCTGCTTGGCTTTGTTTTGCTTCCTGATCTCAGCATTTGATTTCTCAGTCCAGTCCCTGCTGTCATCCTTGTGTTCAGGACTTTTGAGGCAATTCTTTTCTTCATTCCTGTACCAGCTGACTCCAAGCATTCTTCCAGCACTCCGGTAAAGACTGCAGCTAAGTGACTAGTATTCTCCAGGGAGTTTGTTCTTTGAGCGCCACGCTTTCCTAGAACAGCTGGTATATTTAAGACCTCGTATTTTGTGCTTCTCTTGAAGAGACTACTGCATTTCTGAACATTCTACATTATTGTAGTTAATTGCCTAAATGTGCTTCAGGAAATCTGCTTGAGCTCAAGTACTACAAAAAGTAACAGTGCAATTTTTAAAGAGCATTTATGTGATGTTTCTTTCTCTAATACCATAACTCTTGGATTTAAATTGTGTCATTCATGCCTGTGTTTCAGGTTTGATGAATTTGCTTTTGAAGGGTTTTTCACACACACACACAGTGAAACCAAACCAAACTGTGCCACCATAACTGTTTAAACCCAGAGTGAACATTTGCCTTTCTTGGATTGTTTTTGTTCCTTTTAGTTTAACCCTATGCATGCAGGAAAGTTATATGTGATATAATTAACACCCGTATTTGTCTTTCTTGTGCGTGAACAACCACAGTTCTAATTGTAGTGTGCAACAGCGAATCTCTGTGAAGCCAGCCCTAGTGTTGGAGTACTTATTGTTATGGTACTCAGTTTGGGTTTTTGGTAATGCAGTGTTAGTAATTGTGTCAACAGTTATTATTATCCAAGAAAAGTGCTGGAGCACCCCGGTGTTCTTCTACCGCTCCCGTGCCCATATCAGGAGGAGAGATTCAATTTCAAGGAAGTTGAGTGCACTAACTCTACTATCACTCTGTCAACAACAACCTGCCCCCCGAAGTTACAGGATGCCTGGCCGGACCAGCAAGACATGGCAGTGTTTTGTCTCTTTCTCTTCCACTTCCCCTTTCCTTTTGGAACACATGCTGGGGTTTCTGTGTCCACCAGGAAGCGCAGAGAGGTGTTCCAGGAGGTCGGGCCTACCATCACCGCTGCAGACATCCTGCTTTTCAGGTGAGTGGTCCCGTCTCAACAGTAATGGCAAATTAAGCTTGAGCCAAGATTGGATGCTATCAGACACAAGATAACCTCTTCAGCCTCTCATGGACAAGGCAGAGCAAGGGCACAGAATGAATACTCTTTGATGGCTCTTCACCGATCTATAGCAAAGCACATTATTTACTTATGTATTTATTTTGTTAAGTACTTAGGGCTGATTTAGAGTTTGGGGGATGGTTTTCCTTCATCACAAACATGACGTATATCTCATCCGCTGTATTACAATGCCATTATATCCGATGGACATGGAGGATAGGACTTCCGTCAGGTTTGTGATGGAGTAATCCATCCGCTAATCTCTAAATCAGGCTCTTAGTTTTATATCCGTAAATCATTTTAGGGGAGATACATGATATATCAAACTGTCAGTACTGACACGGCAAGAATGTCATTAGAGCCAATCCCTAACAACTAATATTATAATCAATTACGCAGCTTCCATCTAATCTCATTCACGTTAAATCCTTCCAAATAAAAATAAAGATTCCATAATAAATCTCATAATAATATCACTAGATCATATTTCATTAAAACGACTGTAAAACAGATCTAAAATGTTGTTAATTTCCCAATAAATTGTGCCTCTCTAGCAGAGAAAGAGTAAACAATAGCATCATGGATAGTTCTGAAGTTGCAAATAATAAATGCAGGCTTCAAATGTTTCCTCCCTAAGTCACATAGAGCTTGACATATACCAATAATGGGCCCCATTCACAAAGGTAAACTTAGACCAAAAGTCTTAGGCCCTCATTATGACCCTGGCGGACGGGGGAGAAGTGACGGTAAAACCGCCAACAGGCTGGCGGAAAACAAAATGGAATAATGACCATGGCAGTTTCCGCAATGGTCATCCGCCACTTCTACACTCCAACCGCCAGGGCGGTGACGACCGCTGGGCTGGAGACTTCGGTCTCCAGCCCAGCGGCCATCACCAGACCGCCGGCGGTATCAGGACCCTGCATACCGCCATGGATTTCGGGTGGTTTGGAACCGCCATGAAATCCATGGCGGTAGGCACTATCAGTGCCAGGGAATTCCTTCTCTGGCATGGATAGGGGTCTCCCCCACCCCCCTTCTCCACCCTTTATCCTCCCCTCACCCCCCCCACCCCCTGCCACCCCCCGAAGGTGGCAGGACCCCCCTCCCCACCCCTACTCCCAACATGCACAGACACCCCCTCTCCCCCCACCCCCAATATACACAGACACGCACCCCAACATCCACACATACACTACAACAACCCATACCCACACACATACAAACAGACATGCACACAGACCGACCCACACACATTTCCCATACACACAACACCCTCCGCATGCATACACACACTCACACATCTCCTCTACATACTCACACCCCCATGCATGCACACAACACACAACACCCCCCCACCCCCCTCCCCTAACAGACGATCAACTTACCTTGTCCGTTGATCCTCCGGGAGGGGACGGGATCCAATGGGGCTGCTCCGCCGCCATCTCCCCTTCACCAGAACACTGCCACACCGAATCATGAAACGTGATTCAGTGGGCGGTGTTCTGATGACGGGGCGGTGGAGGTGGAGCAGCCTCCACTTCCCCGCCGACCGCCAGTATGGCTGCTGGCGGCTCTCCGTCCGAAAAAGGATAGAGGGCTGCCAGCAGTCATAATATGCTGTGTGGAAAACCGACTGCACTGGTGGTCTTTCGCACGCAGTACCTCGGCGGTCTTTTCGAAATGAGGGCCTTAGTTTAGACTTAAAGGCCCTCATTAAAACCGCCGCCCGCCAAGGTTTTACCACCGAGCGGCCGCCAATGCACCCGCAATCCCCCCGGCTGCATTATGACATCCCCGCTGAGCAGGCGGGCGGAAGTTTCCGCCCTCCGGCCCAGCGGGGATGTCGGCCGGAACATTGGAGCTGCACCCGTCGCGCTTTTCACTGTCTGCTGTGCAGACAGTGAAAAGCAGGGTGAGGTTGTGCCTGGGGGGCCCAAGTGCATGAGCAGTGCAGGGGCCCCCAGGGGCCCCGTGACTCCCCTTCCCGCCAGCCTTTTCATGGCAGTCTCTACCGCCATGGACAGGCTGGTTGGTGGTACAATCGGCAAAAGACCGCCAGGGTTGTTATGAGGTCCAAAGTCTAACTTTACTTGTAGTAAAGTTAGACTTTCGGTCTAAGTTTAGACCAAAAGTCTAAGGTGGTCATTATGAACATGGCGGTAAACACTGCACAGCCGTTGGTGGCGGTAACTACCGCCAACAGGCTGGCAGTCCGGACCGCCAAATAATGAAGCCAATGAGAAACAAGTAGCAGTCCATCCACACACCGCCATTTTTTTGTCCCGATGACGAAAGAGGAGGCAGTCCTCAGGCCGGCAGCAAGGCCCTACCCACCACAAAATAATGAAACACCACACCACTGTCAGTTCCGGGGCGGGAACCACCGCCAGGGGAAGCGTGGCAGAAACAAACAATATAAAAGGAAACACTCACAGGAGATACACAGAACACGCCGACACAGACATGGAGTGAGAGTTGGAAATAATGCCAGTGCTTTTCCTTGCCGTATTCCTCCACAACTGTGACCGACGACAAAGACAACAACAGTAAGTAGCACAGCCTAGTACGCATGGAAAGAAAGGGCACAGCTACACGACAAACCCCACCCACCATGCAAAACACTCCCAACCCCTCCCACCATCCCAAGCCATACATACTATAACAAAGTTTACTTACCAGACACAAGCCAATAAATGCCTGCACCAGTGGACACACCTGTGCACACCACACCCCCACAGTGAAACGCTGCACAACATCTCTATATTGTGCCAACAGCACTGCTGGGCACTCAAATTTTATTGTAAGTAACAAAAGAAATGTCCAAATAAGGCCATTGGTCAGTCCATGATAAAGTTCCTGAACTGCACATATAGCCCAAACTTGACCTCCACGTGTGTAAAGGAAACTCCACTTATAAGGGGCATCAATGGGGCAGCCAGGCATCTCAGGGAACAGGAGCAGGAGGTGGCAGGGGTGGGGACTCAGGCCTTGAAGGGGGAGCTTGGGCTTAGGTTTAGGAGGTGAAGGGGGTTTGGGCTTGCCCTTGGAAGGAGGGGGAGGGGCCTGGACCAGGGGATGGCAGAGGGACCTAGGGCTACACAGAGCTTCTTCCTCCTTTGGGAATGGGAAGGGCAGACTGGGGTGGACTTAGACGAGGAAGGAGTGGTCTGGGCAAGGGCATGGGAAAGTTTAGGGACAAGAGGGGGTAGGCCAGTGGGTTCAAACAGATCAACACAGGATAGGAAAAGCTTTTTAGTTGCAGTTGGAAAGGATCTGGAGTCAGGTCGGGGAGTGGAGGTTGAGGGATTGGTCGTGCGAGGTGTAGGTGTGACAGCTTTGGATGCAGGTGCCTGTTTAGTATGCTTATGTATGGTGGATGTGTGTGAACGTTTGAATGTTTTGGGAGGAGGGAGGGTGGACACAGTGGACACAGTGGGAGAAGACAGGCTGCCAGTGTAGATGGATGTTGTGTGGGTGTCTGCAGGTCTGGTGAGTGTGCTGCAAGTGTATGTGAATGTAGTCGGAGTGAGTGCAGGTGTGGTGTCTGGGGTGCATGTCTGGATGTTAGCTGTTGTGGTGACTGCATGAATGGGGGCAGCAGCAGTGACTGAGGTTGCAGTGCATGTGGGTGTGCATGTTGAGGTGACAAACAGGGTGGCGGGGAGGTGGGCACACTTGGGGAGATGGATGTTGTTGTGTGTGCTTTGGTATGTTGGGTGTGTACCTGCCTGTGGTGGGAAGTGTGGTATTTGTGTTTCTCTGTGTGCTTCTTGTGTGTTGTTCTGTATGCATGGCTGTCTGTATGTGTTCTTGGGATGGGTGAAGGGAGTGGGGTGCTGGAAGGGGTAGAGGTGATGGGACGGGGGACGGAAAGACCAGGGGCACTGTCTGCCGTCAAAGAGGATGCCAGAGCCTGAAAAGATCCCTGTAGGCCAGACATGGCACCGTGAATGCCTTCCAGGTATGCATTGCATTGCTGCAGCTGGGATGCTAGCCCCTGGATGGTATTTATGATGGTTGTCTGCCCTACAGAGATGGTTCTCAGGAGGTCAATAGCCTCCTCAGTGAGGGCAGCAGGGCTCACTGGGGCAGGGGATGAGGTGCCTGGGGCGAAGGAGACGCCAACCCTCCTGGGTGAGAGGGCACGGGCAAATCGGTGGGGAGTAACTGGGAGGGCAGTGATGGTATGGGGGTGGTGCAAAATGACAAAGAATGGGGGGGCCCAATAGGGTCCGCCGCCGCTAGGGAACTGCCATCGGAGGAGGTATCGAATCACTACCTTCAGTGGTAGTTGCCTCACCCGTGGTACTCCCCTTGCCCTCCAACCCACTGATCCCTTTGGCATAGGTTGACTCTGCCTCCTTGGAACCATGGGCTGCTGCATCTCCACTCGCCTGTGCCTCAGCTCCCTTGCCAGATGATGCTAATGTACACAGGGACACAAGAGCACAGGGGCGGGGAAACAAAACAAGAAAAGAGTATGTCAAATCCCTGAAATAGGTAAATTTTGGGACACAGACACTCCTACCGAGGTCAGGCACGAACTCTCAGCAGACACAGCAGACATTATGAATGTGCCCCTGCCTAGTAGGCATGACCCAGAATACACCACATTACCTTCCAGAAACATGGCTCCTATACACTGTGTGAAGTGAACTCATGAGAGACTATGCCAAGCCAATACATCTCCAAGTTTATAAGGCCACAATGAATACCAGATGACAAAAAGGGGAACCCTCGTAGGCTTACAGACCCTGCCAAAACTAGCTATGACACTATCCCAAGGACATGGAGGAGGGCAGGGCTACAAGGACACACCTGTCTAAGTGCCTGGCACTACAATGCATATATCCCACAGCACCCAACTAGTCATAGTGGTATTACAACAGTGCTGGTACTCACCCCCTTGTGGCTTCTGTGCTGCCTTCAAGTGCCCATCCAAATCCAGATATGCCACTGCCAGAATGGGGGCCATTAGGGAGGTCAGGGTCCGACGGGCACCCCTTCCTCATTGGGAGGCCTTCCCCCAGCTGGGCCTCTCTGGTCTTCCTGGCCCAGCGCCTCAGGTCCTCCCACCCCTTCCTGCAGTGGGTGCTTTGCCGTTGTAGACCCCCAGGGTCAGCACTTCCTTGGCGATGGCTTGCCAAAGGCCTCTCATTTGATGGGCGCTGTCATGCATGGGACACACAGGGTAAAGAAACAGAATCAGTGTGGGTGCCCCATACACAAATGCCATGCCCGTTCATACTGACATGGCCCATGGAGACTTGCAAATTAACAAATTACAAGCAGAGAGGGCCAGACAAACTACAGCTGGGCAGTCACTCAGCGAACACAAACATACAGGCATCCACCACAATCACACACATCTAAGGATGACAGATAGCAACTCACCTGCTCCTCTGGTCACCCATACAACTTTGCATACAGGTGTAGGACCCCGTCCACCAGCTTCTCAAGCTCCTCCGCGTGAAGGCCAGGGCCTGTTCCCCTGTCACACGTGCCATCTCAGGTACCAGAGTCAGGACACATCAGCACATGCACTGAAGTTCTACCCTTCACGTGATGCAGGAGTAAAGTGTCAAGGGTTTGTCAAAATTGCGGCAGATACAGCGGCGGTGTTCACCGTCATGGCCAGCGGCGATCATGATTGGCCCAGGTTCCCCATTGACAACCATGTAATCGAATGATCAGGTGCATGGCGGTGAACACTGCCTACCACCATGAAGACTAACACTAGCGGAATGAAGTCACTTCCACACTACCATACCTGGATGGCAGGAGGCTGCCATTTTGCTTTCAGCACATCTCCATCTGCTAGCCCGGGGGCCTCATCCACAGACCCATTCTCTCTCCCCTTTGTTGAGTACTGACATGATTCTTTGATCCCCATATGTACTCACGGTTGGAAGTGTGTCTACAATGTGATGTCATTATGACAGAGAAACCTCAGCACACATTAGCCTGACGGTGTACCTCATTCTTTCTGTTTGTGTGCGTTACCTATGTGTCGCATTTTAGAAAAGTATAGTTACATCATGTGATGCAAGTGTATGTTGAAACTCAAAATGTGTTCTTTTGTCCCCCATGGATACAGAACCATTTGGTGAGGGAGGGCCCCATCTATTTACAGACCCCTGGTAGATCTGGCCACTATGGAGGAACGTCACATCATTATTACCTACTGACTTAATTGAGGTACAATCCTTGACCTCTGTGCAGTAATGGATCCTGTTCTGAAGCCCGCCAATCAGAGTCAGCATACCATACCTACCACTGTGCAACTGCTATCTGTGCTCCATTTTTTGGCCACTGGCTCATTTCAGGTGACAGTGGGCATGGCTTCAGGGGTATGAAAGCCAATGTTCAGCCACCTCCTGTCCAATTTCCTGGATGCATTAATTCAACACTTAGAAACTTATGTCCAGTTTCCCATAAGGGCTGAACTCACCGCCATCAAATCTGGATTCTATGCCTTTGCTAATTCTATGCCATTGATGCAACCCACCTAGCCCCCATACCCCCAAGAGTGAATGAACAGGTGTATAGGAATCATAAGAACTATCACTCCATGAATGTCCAATTAGTGTGTACTGCTGATCAATACATTTCACCTGTCAATGCAAGGTTTCCAAGATCAGTCCATGATTCATTTATCCTGAGAAACAGCTGTGAGCCACACATGATGGGACAACTACAGGGGGACAGAGCTTGGCTCATAGGTGAGTGTGTAGTACACTGGATCAGTTACATAGCTGACAGGCAGGCTGTATGCAAGTAAAATGTGTGTTTGAGTACTCTTTCACCCACCTTTGCAGGTGATTCTGGATACCCCAACATTGCAATGGCTCCTGACACCTGTGAGGAATCCCAGGACAGATGCAGAGAGGAATTATAATGGGGCCCATGGTCATACTAGGAGGGTGATTGAGTGCACTATAAGACTCTCGAAAGTAGGATTTTGTTGCCTGCATCTCTCTGGAGGATCCCTGTTCTATGTCCCTGACAAGGTGTGTAAGACAGTGGTGGCCTGCTGCATGCTGCACAACATGGCTGTGAGGAAAGCTATCCCACTTCTGGAAGAGGAGGGTGCTGTTCAACCAGCCCTGCAACCTCAGAGGAGGGATGCGAGTGATGATGAGGAAGAGGAGGGGGAAGATATCAACTACCGGACCCAGCTAATTTGCCTCTACTTCCAGTGTCTCTCAGGTACTGTTCAACGATGCTGATGTCTTCACTGCATTGCATCCGTCTGACTCATTTATTAAGTACTGTGGTGACTTTTATCAGTGACAATGCTAAATCATGACTGAAGTGGGAGATGCCAGGGAATGCAATTGTATGTACAGTGCAACATACTTCAGACACTACAGTTTGTTGGATCTCCTCCTGCAATAAAAATGGGATTATGATGGTAATGAACTAATGCAGTCACATTCACAATTGATCTCTCATATTGATTGAGGACATATATTTTGAGTGCAAAGTTGTATTTATTCAATGTCAATATATACATGAGTGTTGGAACAGTGAAAGAGAGTGGGCACATGGTGAACAACATAATCAGGTACATATGCTCAGCTATTGGTTGCACAGAGGTATAGTCCATGGGGTCATTGAAAGATGGTGAGATGACAGTGGCATGTCAACGAGGTAGCTCATTGGCACACAAGGGAGATAGTTTACGGCAGGGTCACCTCCTGGCACTGGGCTTGGTCTTGGCTGGTGTTTCAGTGGCATATCTGGGTCTGAGGGCATGTTTGCGAAGGTGCAGCAGGGATGCATGGGTAGGGGTGCTGATGTTCTGTGAGTCCTCTGGCAGTGCAACCAGTCCAGTGGATGCTGCAGATGTAGATGACAAGGCAGTGTACTGGCTAGTGGTAGGGGACTGTAGGTGGGTGTAGGACTCAGGCTAGCTGTGGTACTGCTGCTGCAGTACCCCTGCAATGGAGGTCATGATGGCATTGAGCTGTTTCCATTGCTCCATGGCCTCCTGGTGGTGTGCTATTTGCAGCCTCTGATTCTGCTCCAAGGTGGCCAGGATCTGGTCCATCCTGTCCTGAGAATGGTGGTATGGTGGCAGGACCTCAGATATCACCTCCTGGGCTGCTGCATCCATCCTTTGGCCACCCCCGGGCCACTGATGCCCTCCCACTGGCCCTAGCCCGCTATGCATGTGTCCCATGCACAGGTCTGGCAGTCCCACTTGAAGTTGGCCCTTCATCATCCTGCTTGTTGGTGGATGGAGACTCTGGCCTCTGTACATGTGGGCAGCCAGTCCGTGGCCTAGTGACACTGGTGTGGGGTCATTTGGCCAGAGCTGATGATGGTGGCTGAGTGGTAGGGGTGTCAGCGGTGTCCTGGGTGGGGCTTCTGGAGGGTGACTGTCCAGGGGTGTGGGATGGGCCAGGGATTTCCTCAGTGTCCAGACATCCCTCTTTACTTTCCTGAGTGGGGTCTCCGTCTTCAGGTGGAGGACTGGCACTCATAGATGTGTCCATCCGGGTGGCATGGATGGTGATGCCTGTGTGTGAGAGAATAGAGATGTCGGTATCCTGTACATATTTGTCAATTGCAGCACTGGTCAGCACTAATTGATGCTACCATTCCCATGTAGTGTCATGCAAAGTCCCTTCGTGTACATTTAGGTGCATTTTTTTGTTGGGGGTGGAGGTGCATTGTTGGTGCTGTAGTGCCACTGGGATTCCTTGCAGGAGTAGGTGACTGTGCACAGGGGGCTATATGGTGATTTTTTGGCGGGATTGTGGGCATGCAGGGGACTTGGATGTGGGTATGTGGGTGTGTGGGTGTAGTGGACAGGGTCCTGGTGGTAGTGAGGGGATGGGGTGATACATGCATTACAGGTGTGGTGACTGTTAAGGTATTGTAGTTGACTTACCCAAGTCCTGTCCTCCAGAGAGTCCGGTGAGGCCATCCTCCCAGTCTGTGTATTCAGGGGGAAGAGATGGGGGACCACCATCAGTCTTCTGTACTGAGATGTTGTGCCTGTATGCCATGGACTGAACCTTCCTGCGCAGGTCGTTCCATCTCTTCCCGTTGTCCTCCCTTGTGGGTGGATGGTTTCCCGCTGCATTGACTCTGTTGATAATTGTCTGCCATAGCTCCATCTTCCTGGCCACAGGTGCCTGCTGCACCTGTGCCCCGAAAAGGTATGGCTCGACACTGAGTATTTCGTCCACCATGGTCCTTAACCCTCTGTTGGTGAATCGGGGGTGCTTAGGGGATGCCATGGTGTGTGTTGTGGGTGATGTGTTGTAGGTGTATTGTGAGGGAGCTGTTGTGTGGTTGGGTATGTGGCTTGTGATGGTGGTTGAGTTATGTATGAGTTTTGGTGGTGTTTTTGTGTGTGTGACTTGTGTGATAGTTAGTTCAGTTTATCTGCGTTGTGTTGTCAATATCGGCCATGCTATTGGTGTTGCAAAGGATTGTGGGGTGTGTATGGGTGTGTTTCATAGTGTTGTGGATGTGTGTCAGGTGTGTGGGTTTCAAACTTGCCCATGTGTGCAGTTGTTGTTAGTGGGTCCCATTGCTGGCCATGGTCGTTCGACATTCACTGTCCGCCAAGCTGATTTGTGCATCATTATTTGGTGGGCAGGGATTGTCTGAATGGCGGTGGCAGAGTGAGGTGTATTGCCTTTCTGCGGTTGTTGGTACTGGCGGTGGGTGGAGGTTGCAGGATTTTTTGAGGTTTTTACTTTTTGACATCATTGTTCGGCAGTGTGCAGTTCACTGCCACTGGCGGTCTTTTGTTCACCGACAGCACGACGGTCGGCTGTGATTGCCGCCAAGTTCATAATGAGGGCCTAACTTTACTCAGAGTAAAGTTAGACTTTTGGTCTAAGTTTAGACTTTTGGTCTAAACTTGAACTAAAAGTCTAAACTTAAACCAAAATTCCAGCTTGTAGTAAAGTTAGACGTTTGGTCTAAGTTTAGATTTTCAGTCTAAAGTTACACATTTGGTCTAAGTTTACCTTTGTGAATCAGACCCAATGTGTTTTATAGTTTCTTCCTTATAATCACATAAACAATAATTCTTTGACAACAGACACTTTGGACTTCAAAATTCTTCAAATTGACAGAGTGGTATGAGCATAAGATGGAATCTTAATTACTTTAGTTTACAGCTGGGGGCCAAATTATAAGTAAAGTAGTTTTGTTTTAAGCTAATATACTGTGACAAATGGGGTTTCTGATTGACTAGGGTAGGCACATCAGCCAGGCAGAACCCACCACTCTAGTCAGGGTAAGTAATCTACACACCAAACATAACCTGTGCTTACCCTCTGGTAGCTTGCCGCAGAGCAGGCAAGCTTATCATCAGACGCAATGTGTAAAGCATGTGCGCAACACACTCACACCAGTAACACAATATTTGCACCAAAAAAAGAGATGCCACACAGAATTATATAAAACTATTTCCTTATATTATAAATATATACCATAGAGCATAAACAACATAAATCATAAGCACTGTGCGTAATATGCCATTATTGTAAAGAGACTCAGGATTCTGATAATGCAAGGATCAAAAATGCTACACATTATGTAATACCTTGCAGGGTAAGTGGAAGGCTCTTATGGAAAAACAACATGAATTACATAATCATCACAAGCAATGCAAGTGAAAAACTCATCTGGCCAAATAAAATGTATTAGGGCAACATGGCATGAATTATACCATCAGTATCAGTAATGCAAGTGAATAACTCATCTGGCCCAAACAACATCAGTTATACAATCAGTGTCAGCAATGCCGAAGCCCAACTCTTATATCAAAACACTAGATCACTGTAATACCAATCACATGAGTATCCTTAGGACGCAGCACACCTGTCCTCATACTTGGAAAATACAATACATTCTAGCAGAAACCCCCACAGTGCTTTCCAGAATGCGGCAAGAGTTTTAATGGTAATCAGAACCTCCATCGAGGCTTCTCCTCATCACATGGCAGAGATGAATACCCCTTAGCTGCACCTGTGGTGACTCATACTCCATTTAACCACAATGTGTTGTTGACAAAGCCAGTAACAGCTGATGTCAGCTTAGTGAATTGAAACTGGCATCCTGTTTCCTCTTCGAAGATATGTCAGATTTCTCTTGTTCGTACTGTCTTTGCATTGGTAAGTTTACCCACTTTTCATAGGCTTTCCACATCCCCCAAGAGAGTCAGAAGTCCCTAATAAGTGGTAGTACCAATGTGCCCAGCAAGGCTCTGGCAACACAAAGGAAGATGTTACCAGAGTATTGCATACTTTCTTATTAAGCCTGATCAGCTGGTCAAGCCCAGGCTGCATCTAATCATTGTCTATGGGGGACAGTATTGTGGGCAGGAAGGTTACTGATTCCCTGAGGATTGAGTTTGCATATGCACATTTTAATTAGATGCTTGCTCCTACATTGACTCAAAACCTTTTTTCAATTGAGGGAGTGAACATAATTATTCATATCATGTAATTCTGTCTTCATATTTGGTGAGTATTATAGACAAAACCACAATCCATCCAAAAATTGCACGTGCAACTGCCACCTTTCAAAATTTCGAATTTAGTATGACATATTTTGTGAGAGGATCTACAGCGAGTCTCTAGACTAAATCATAGGGTCTTGCAGGCAGTCACACAACGACAATGTTAGGCTCTGGGAACATCTTCATGCAGATCCCGTGCATCATAACGCAGGAATATGTGTAAGAAGACATGACCAACCCCTGTTCTAGGCAGTCATTCTAGAGTTTACTGCTGATTAGTAGACTAGATTTCACAGTGACAGCCAAGAGGCCTGCCAAAAGTCCCACTAGTCTCATGTTCACAAGGGCTGCAATAGATGGTAAGGTCAAAGAAGAGATACCACAGAAGAATTGAAAATACAGGATTTAAAACTGCGCAGTAATCTTTGGAACGCCAAGAGCAGACGGGATTTCTTACAGGCAAACTAACAAATCCATCCCTGTTGCAGGACTCACAGGGAGTGAAACAGGAGGAGGATTTTAAAAGTAGAATGCTCTGTATTTGTTTCATGATATATTTTCCACACCCCCGGTAAATGTGCAGCGTACATTTTGCATTGCCTGTTTTTTTGTTCTGTTACGTTACTTGTCCATGTTTTCATCCCCTACAATACCACCACGTTTGTCTGAGTCAGTTTTCTCCCACTTAGCAAGATTGTCTCAGGCTGTTGTACTGAATTGGAACGAGTTTACATTGCCTTTGCTTATCCACTCCTCTAACGGTGAGAGCTGTAAGTTCTCAGTTTACTAAGGCCCTCATATTATGAGCTGCTAATGCGGAGAAGAACAATTAAGTGACATACGGCTCAGTTGCTTTAATCGGCTTCTCTAAAATCTCTGCAGTTCAAAGGTTCAGAAGTTCTATGCCAGGCAAAGATAAATCCATCGCTCACAAGTTTACTTTCAATAAAAATAGCGACAGTGGTTAAGCAGAAAATGACACGTGTACATTGCATTATGTGAAAGTAGCGTGTGGCGTTGCTCTACTGTTATCGAGACAAATGTTTAATGATACGATTCATGCCATCGGTGACAGGGGGTACAATGAAGTGACAAATATACCGACGTTTGCCCCCCCTCAGAATATTTCACTATGCAACTGGTCCTCCCTAATGCATGAATTGGATCATAAACATTTTCTTAAGTGTACTTTTTCACTCTAAAAATGTGGGTAGCTGTCCACGTATTGTCAGCCATTATATAAAGAGGAATTCTAAGAGAATCATTTTAAGATGTGTACTCACTGTACACTCACTGTTCAAGATTATACCTCTTAGAAGTTTAATTTTGAGGCACACAGTAGTACAGTATTATTATGAACGATCTTCTTTTTAGTTTGAGGCCGAATTTTAACAAAATATTGTTCTTTTCTAATGGTTTTGTTGAGTTGCCTTTCTCATTGATGCTGTATTAGCTTGTTATGTAATATTCGTATTCATTGTCAATCTTTTTCCGCATAGTCCTTTGGCTAAAATTGTGTAAACAGCGACACTACTCATGAGAAAACCCCTGATCTAGCCTTTTTGATATTGGCACTCCAAAGCCTTGCAAAATCCCTTGCCTGCATGAGTTTGTCACCTCTCCCGCCACAATGCCGAGTACCAGGTATCCGTGAGTGGCTATCTGGCATTAAGTAATGCAGGAGAGAAAGATTTTTGAACTTTTCAGTCTTTGAGAATGAGAAGGGGCTCCTGGTAGACGAGACATTTCCTAGAACAATGACTGGTGAAGACAAAGCGGGGAGCAGGAAGGACTGATTGGCTGAGAGGTGAAAGATATGAGGGTGGGTGTTGACACAGAGTTAGGAAAAAGGGGCTCGAGAAATATGTGGAAGGTATTTGTTGTGTAAGGATCTCAATGGCTATGATGACATATCCATTGTGTGGGCAAGAAATGTACAATGTGTGCTCTTGAAAAGCAGGTTTTGGGCGATGACTTATATACCTCTCATACAGCAGGACACACCTAACAGCCTCCTTGAGAAAAAAAACATTCAGGGCCATATTTATGAAAAATTATGCACAACTGCTAAAAGTTAAGGCCCATATTTATACTTTGCTTGCACTGGTTTTGCTTAATTTGTTTTACGCAAATTCAGCGCAAAACTAACACCATATTTAGACTTTGACGCTAGACTCCGTTAACGCCAAAATATCTCAGTGTGCGTCATTTTCTGGATGCGTGAAACCGCCTTGCGTTAACGACATGCAAGGTAGGCGTTCCCGTCCAAAAAATGACTTAAACACCCGTGCGCCATATTTATCCAACCACACAAAAATCCCGCACAGCTGGGAGACGGAGGCCGAAAAATGGCACACATCCCGATTTGTGTCAAAAATTAATGCCTGGATCAGGGAAGGCATTAAAATGGGGCAAACACACCAGTACTTAAGGAAAACCCACAGGAGCAACATCAGAGCTCCAAAAGGAAGACATGGAGGTGCTATTCATCCAGCATGCACGAAGACGCAGAGCACAGGAGCAACAGCAGCAGCTTCGACCACACCAACAGGGACCCCAAAGGGAACGCCGAAGGCAGGAGAGGATATTCCGGACCAGGACAACCCTTCAGGGCCTCAGGGAACATGACATCATCCAGAGGTACAGACTAAACTGGTAAGCCATACAGCAGCTGCTGAGCCACATTGAGCCACAGTTGGCACATCATTCCACCAGAGACCAAGCTGCTAGCTGTCCTCCACATGTTGGCAAGTGGCTCTTTTCAAACCACTGGTGCCCCGGTTGCCAGGATCTCACAGCACTCATTCTCTGCCTTCCTACCCAAGGTACTGGATGCCATCTTCTCCATCACTCCCCGTCACATCAGCTTCCCCAACACACAGCAGAAGCAGCAGGAGACCAAACACGGCTTCTATCAAATCAATGGCTTCCCACACGTGCTTGGTGCCATTGACTGCACACATGTACGGATTGTGCCACCTGCTGCAACCGAGCATCTATACCGCAACAGGAAGCACACACACTCCATCAATGTGCAGGCCATTGTGGATCACCGTGGATTGATCCCCAATATTGTGGCAAAGTATCCTGGGAGCGTACATGATTCATTCATGTTCCGCCACTGCACCATCAATCAACACTCCAGGATGGATGATATGGAAATGGCCTACTTGTTAGTAAGTACAGAAACCTAGTTATATACACACAGCACAGCAACCCTGTAGGACATACAACACATACACCACTACTTTGACATGCAGCCAGGAAGACACTGAGGTTGTGACACTGCTAGTCTTGTTTGATATCCTGACCCAATGGGATACACACCTATGGACAAATAACAGATGCAAATAACAACAGATACCACTCCGGAGCCACATAGGACCAATTTAAACCCATACAGTGACAATGACATGGCCTTAACTGGCAGAACAACTTGGAAGATGAATCTTCCAATATTACATCAATAACACTCAATCACACACCCTTCAAAGCAATACGTACTGTGTAAGTAGTGTGTAATGTGTTTCGCTGCAGGTCAAACACCATGAGACACATAGCATGATGAAGCTGACTCTAATGAAGGTGACATGGAATCATTGAGGCAGTACCAACATCTCACGTCACTCCTGGGGTGACTTTGCCCGCTACCAATAAGGAAGTGGACTGTGCTAAGAACACATATTGATGTGACAATATTGAAAAGTGCACACTGCTACACATACGGATTGTGACAATTACACATATACACAAAAGATGTTTAGGCACATGGACCTTCTGACACTTTAACCTTCACCCCCACAACCAAGTTAGCCAGATTACCTGGAGAAGGTTCAGTAGTGTAGGTACACATTTGCACATGAGCCAACTTGATGAGGGCACAAAATATATGTTTTCATAAAACCTGTCACACATGGGATATTTGTGCATTGTCAATTGTGAATATTTCAGTGCTGCCAACTTATGGAGATGTGTTGTACATTGTCACCTAGCCAACTCAAAGGTCCTCACTGTTGTTTTTCACATGCTATTACATATGTTGGATTGGATGGGATGTTCAGGCCATATAGTGCAACCGTGTTACCACCACAGTGGAATCAATTCTGTGCGTGGAAGTATCATGTCACCTCCAGTGAAGGCACATGGACCCTTCTTTCACATGACATAATGCATGGGAGATACACAATGAGCTGCACGGTTACAAATATACCGCTGATATCCGGTCAATCAGCCAAACACCAGTTTTGATAATTAAACAACCCAATGCTGAAAGAACATCCTAGAAGCCTAGGATCCCACACAATAACACAAACATAGATGAGTCACAGACCACACAGGATAACAACTGCCATGCAAAATGATAATCACGGTGCAACCAACATCCAAATATTTACACTTATTTTCTCTTTCAGCTGATCAGGGTTATGGGATCCAGCCATGGATCATGACCCCATTTGCCAACCCAAGCACAGCGTCAGAGCGTGCCTATAATGAGGCACATCGTAGGACACGTACCATAGTAGAGAGGACTTTTGGCATCCTGAAGTTCAGATTATGGTGCCTCGACATCAGCAGCAGTTCGGGCTGGACTGTTCCCATGGGGAACAGGGTCAAGACTGATTTGCATATGGCTGGGTCCAAACTGGAACGGCATGGTGAGCAAAAAAACTGATGGATTAAACCCAGATCTGTGACTGGGATTGAATGTTTGATTTGGTCTACATTCCGCCCATCAACTGTTCTTTTTGCATTTGTTGCCCCAAGTGGGAAGGGTATGCCCAGACATGGGTCCTGTGCTCACTATACCACCACATTCAAGCTAGCGTGGCTGAAGAGGGGTGATACTCCGAAACTGATCCCAGGATGCTTGTTTCTGGTCCAGGGAGGACTTGGCCTGGCAGTTCGGGCTGGACTGTTCCCATGGGGAACAGGGTCAAGACTGATTTGCATATGGCTGTGTCCAAACTGGAACGGCATGGTGAGCAAAAAAACTGATGGATGAAACCCAGATCTGTGACTGGGGTTGAATGTTTGATTTGGTCTACATTCCGTCCATCAACTGTTCTTTTTGCATTTGTTGCCCCAAGTGGGAAGGGTATGCCCAGACATGGGTCCTGTGCTCACTATACCACCAGATTCAAGCTAGCGTGGCTGAAGAGGGGTGATACCCCGAAACTGGTCCCAGGATGCTTGTTTCTGGTCCAGGGAGGACTTGGCCTGGCAGTTCGGGCTGGACTGTTCCCATGGGGAACAGGGTCAAGACTGATTTGCATATGGCTGTGTCCAAACTGGAACGGCATGGTGAGCAAAAAAACTGATGGATGAAACCCAGATCTGTGACTGGGGTGAATGTTTGATTTGGTCTACATTCTGTCCATCAACTGTTCTTTTTGCATTTGTTGCCCCAAGTGGGAAGGGTATGCCCAGATGTGGGTCCTGTGCTCACTATGCCACCAGATTCAAGCTAGCCTGGCTGAAGAGGTGTGATACCCCGAAACCGGTCCCAGGATGCTTGTTTCTGGTCCAGGGAGGACTTGGCCTGGCAGTTCGGGCTGGACTTTTCCCATGGGGAACAGAGTCAAGACTGATTTGCATAAGGCTGTGTCCAAACTGGAACAGCATGGTGAGCAAAAAAACTGATGGATTAAACCCAGATCTGTGACTGGGGATGAATGTTTGATTTGGTCTACATTCCGTCCATCAACTGTTCTTTTTGCATTTGTTGCCCCAAGTGGGAAGGGTGTGCCCAGATGTGGGTCCCGTGCTTACTATGCCACCAGATTCAAGCTAGCCTGGCTGAAGAGGGGTGATACCCCGAAACAGGTCCCAGAATGCTTGTTTCTGGTCCAGGGAGGACTTGGCCTGGCAGTTCGGGCTGGACTGTTCCCATGGGGAACAGGTTTAAGACTGATTTCCATATGGCTGGGTCCAAACTGTAACAGCATGGTGAGCAAAAAAAATGATGGATTAAACCTAGATCTGTGACTGGGGGTGAATGTTTCATTTGGTCTACATTCCGTCCATCAACTGTTCTTTCGATATCAGCAGAGGCAGCCTCCTATGTTCACCTGAAATGGTCTGCAAGATCATTTTGACCTGTGCCATCCTGCACAACATTTGTGTAAGGAGGAACATTCCCCTCTATGAACCAGACCCACAAATGCCTGAAGAGGAGGAAGAGAAGGATGCTGTTCTTGAACATGAGTGGGACCATCCAAACACTGCAGCAGGATTGCGTCAGAGACAACACATTGTACAAAACCTCTTCTAACTATAGTCACCATCACCACTTTGTCAGCATATGTCATTAAACACCTACCTTCATCACTCAGTCATGCTCTGGGTAATTATTTATGCATCACATGATCCCTAGGAATCATAATCAGAGCTTAGCCTCATGGAGCATTGCAGAAATACAGATTAGGATACTAAAAAAGCCACATCACATTTGATGTGTATGAATGTACAGCCAACATCACACACAGTGTAAATGACATGTGTCCTGTCTATTTCACATGTGAAGGCCAATATCAGAGGACCAAAGCTATGGCACATCCATGTTGCCAACATGGTTCATTGCAGCACATGACACACAACTAAAACACCATAAGGTAATAAAGTGTTTCATACATGAGGCAGTGGATGTGCTATTGCGTTGGTAACAGGAATGTATGACTAGACCTTTGACAGCAGTAAGTGTGACATCAGCTATTTTTGGAAGGACCATGTGTGACAAGGAGTACATCTAAGCTGAAAATGGATAGCACGAGTGCCACAGGTATTACAAGCATTGCTCGCAAGACATGCCCTGCGCAGTCCATCCCAGGTAATAGGTCCTGCCACTGCCATGTTTTCAGTCTCTTCTCTAGGGGGCCCTGTAAATAGACTATCTGTACCCTGATAACCTTCATCTACACACATCCAGACGCCCATTCTGACTCCTGTGTGCTTCCATCTTCAGTATGGCATGCCATAGTCATAGTTCATCAGTCTGCATGGACTTCAGGTCCAATAATGCACTGCCTGGTAGTCGGTAGGACCTATAATCAGCTGTCCATTGCTTCCCATGTGAAAGGTCCAGTTGGCCCTTTGAACTTGAGTCTCAACTACAGGACTTGTGAGAGACTGAAGCTTCACACACCTGTGAGCACTTCCATGCAGACCAGCCATTTGAACCTGCCCTGCATTGCTGCTGCCTGGAACTGCTTAGAAGCTGCCATTTCTCTGAATCTCCTAATTGTGCATTGGCGTACAAATCACTTGTGTAACAGAGCCTTTGGGGGATTGTGTAACATTGCAGACCACAGCACAAATACAGTTTTTAGTTCCCGCAGTGTTGTTCCAGATTTTCCCAGTTAGAGTCTGATCACTGTGTCTTTGCCTTGTTCATGTTTGTTCCTGACAGAGCCTGCATTCTGTTAGCCTGACTGGTTCCTGTCTTTGCGTTAACCATAGAGGTTCCCTGTGACTACATTTGTCACATAGATGCTTTCCATGCCCTCTCTTTCCTCATGAGGTATTGTGTCTGGTAGGTCTATGATGAATCCTCAAATATATAGTATAGTTTAATCAGTTTCCTTATAGTATTCTGTTCTGGGACATGTATTCATATAGCCTAATCTAGCCCCCATCCCTTGTCTGGATATGCATGTATTCATTAGTGCCAAACAGTGACAGTGTGCCAAGGATGTATGCATGGATTCGGTACGTTGCCTCCAGCACAACAAACAAGAGTTGCCAATGTGTATAAGGACAAAACATGTTTGTGCCCTGGCGGTCCACACACAGAGTCACTTCTGCCACCAACTTTTGATGGGGCTTGCATGATGACTAGCTGTGACATTAATCACCACAGAGGCACTGATGTTCCCTGTTGCAGTGGGAATTTTAGAGGCCACCCTTTGTACAAATGTTGTGATGAAACCTGCCTGTTTCCTTTTACTGATCCCAAATGTGTTTAAGCACACCAAGGTTGCCCTGTCGTCTGCCTTATTAAAGTTCTGCAGTGCCATAGCTGGACTATCACCATCTATGTTGTTACTTGTTCTTTGGCTTTAGGTAAAATCTGCTTTGAAGGATACTCTGTTAATGCAGGGAATGGCTCCACAGATCCATGACTAGACCTGCACGTAACTCTGACAACATGGAGGCCAATACGGACACAGGATACACATGGCCACACACTTGAACTGGACACCTTTGTGCAATGAACCACTGGAAATATGTGAACACATGCAGCATGGTCCGCTGTTCCTTCACAGCCACAGGAGAAACATAGGTCATTTGCATGACTCAAACTGTGGTGTACCATAAATTTTTTGGATTGGAGTTGGGACTCTGTGTCACAAACACTGTACCTACCTAGCATGTTCAAATGCCTGACTCATGGGTAGTATACACACAAGAGACCATGAAGTGGTATCCAACATTCCAGTACATGTGAAGGCTTACCTTTGTAACATTGACATTATAAACCATCCTCTATCTATCCTGTGTATAGTTTGTCATGGAAGATGTTTTGTCCCCAAAGTCAGGGAAGTTCACACAGCATACGACGCTACGGGTATGACAAACACATATCCTGACTGATGTACCTCAATGAATGGCATCTGATGGTTATCCACAATTACAACACATGCATACAAGCACAATATGCAAAACACGTCTTGTGACGTTCATACAGAGGCACAACACCAATTGAAATAGCCAATTCACAGACATGAACACACAGGCCATGAGTGATTTTTAAGTTGCATAGCCTTTCTATCCTCTATTGACACACCACCTGCTCAAACTAGGGAATACCAATATTAATTCCAAATGTTTGGGTTGCTGTTGCGTCAGTCAAGAGTGCTAATCCGGCACAACAACATGAGTAATATGGTCCGCAGTAGTGTGGTCTGCCGCATGTGCCCAAAACTGGAACACACACAGGAAGCCCTAACGGCCTATCTTTGTATAGTTGTAGCTTTCATGTTTGTTAAAAATAAGAAAAATGACACAAACACAGCTAAAGGCATATATTTTGATGGAAACGCATCAAAAAAGATGCATATGCATCAAAATATGCTGCATATGCATTAAAAAATGATGCTCACAGCCATTATACATCGATTGGTCCCTAGCGTTGATTCCAACACTCCACCCCATGAAATTGGTTATCTATGAAAAATACATTGATCTTTGAAAGCGGGGTAATTTTTAAGCATATGCGTCAATAAATATTGACGCAAAGCCTGTAAGCATCAAAAACGTTCACGCATCATAATAAAAACGCACCGCATTTGAGACAGGAAGTGATGTAATAGGATATCCTGTTTACAGAAATGGTACAGTGGCTGTACTTTAACTTTCACTTTGCAGTCTGTGATTCTTCTAGACTGTGTGGCTGTGTTGAGAGTTGTGTCTGTCCGAATTGTGCTTTTGTCTCCAGTGTGCCATTCCAATTGTCATCTGTTGTTTTTGTAATTGTCTCAGTAACTCAGTGTAAGTGTGTTTTTGTCATTTTTTGTGTCTAATTTTTTCTTTGTACTGTTGGGAGTGTGTAGTGGGTATTGTTGGGCTGTTTGTGTGTTCTTTAAGTTTAATTTTCCTACCTCCTTTCCCTGTATTTCCCTCTTTCCCCTTTCCTATCCCTATTATTTTTTGTGATGTTGGGCAGGCCACATCTGGGGAGAATGGGTGAGGAGGATCTGGGGCTTTCATTTGGCTGGTGTGCCACTTCCTCTCCATGATGTTAGAGGCTGGTGGCAGGGTGATACAGGGGTATCACACCGAGGTGAGGAGGCTCAGGTGGTCCAAGGTGCTGTTCCACTTAAAGAGAGTGTTCAACAGCCAGCGCAATGACCACCAACTCAAACATCGCTGAGCTGACCTTGTGGCCAGAGAGCAAGACCTGCTGGACCACCTGGGTGTGGTGATTGGTGGCCCAGTTGGTAAGTACAAATCAGACTAGTGTGTACAGTAAAATGCTCTGTAGTGACAGTAGCAGATTTGGTGATATGCTGCATTCAATGTTTGTGGACATGTGGAATGCAAGTTGAACATACAGTGGTCCTGATTTATACAATATTTGCTATGCATTACTGTCATTTGTTGAAGCAAAAGCTGCATAAACTTACAAAACACCACTTGATCTTGTAAATTAGTGCTGCTTTGACGGCAATAGATGATGGTAATGTGGCACAAACAAATGTTTTATTCGTGGTCTGTGAGTGTACTAGGAATGAGATGTATTTCACATGCTAAAGCAAGGAATGAATGTAGTCCCCAATTATTTGGAATACATGTCTGAACTTTATTCATGGCCATACCTTCGAAGATCTTCCTTACTTCTGGTAATATCTTAGGCTAATATTTTGACTTGGTTTGTGCAGCATTTAAATTAATCATGGATGCCAAAGTAACGCACACTAGATTATATCTACATTTTTGGTGCTACTTTCCATAGCTGTAGCGTAAAAACAGGAAGCAAATGCTACACATAAAAAAAAATAACAATTCTGGCCCTATGTTCATTGTTCCTGTGTGTTTGAATTTGCCTTGTGCACAATTGCTGGTACAGAGCTGATGCATTTGCCATCTGTGTCACTTTATAGCCAAGCAATTTTCATAAGTTAATGGCTCATCATGGGATCCCCGAACTTTGTGAATGCTTGGTCACAAATTATTTATTTGCATTATGTTGGGCAAGGGACAGCTGACTGCTTCCATCATACATTTAAAGTGACAAAATAGTTTGCTAGTTTACGTTTGGTACACCCCTGCTGATCTAGTGCAGCATATGTACAATTGTTAACTTCTCAGTATGAGCCCTATCACAGACATGGGTGTATGCTAAGATCAGCAGACCAGCATTCCTGTGACTGCTGCCATTCCCAAGTTGCATACAAATTGAGACCTACCTCATCAAGATTGCCACAGTAGGACATTTTCTAAACCATGTTTCAATTAGGGGACAGTGTCAGTTTGTTGTATAACCACAGATCACCCAACTTGACAAATGTAAGATGATAAATGTGGCTAACTGTGATGTACAATACCTGATGTAGGTACACAGGGTCCTGAGTAACACATTTCAGGTGCAATGACTACACCTGTGCCCATGCATTCTGTCACGGATGGTCAAATCAGACACTGCCAGCAGATATTTCTTTGTTGTTTTAATTTAGATAAATGGCCAATCCATGTTTAGCGTAACATTGTCATCAAGTAACACACAGGATCCCTTGCCATCATGGTGTCATAGGGGACATATACGGCTCTGGGTACACTGGCAATGTGGCATATGTAACCTACAGACAACCGAGGCCCACATATAATGGACCATAGAAAGCACAATAATTCCTGAACTAAACTCGACCCACATGAGCATCACACAGTAACTGATTGTCCCTTGATGCACAAGCCACAATACCTGAGTGACTGGTATGGCAGTGCACCAGGAATGTGGCTTTGCATGTCTCTCATAACAACTAATGAAGAAATGGAGTACCCTCTAGAAATCATTCTGCACAAAATTGAGTAATCATGTTTGTCACCACATGATTGTTAGGGCCACTGCATTTGTGCATATGTGTGTCTATCAATCAATGGAGTGACAGGATCAATACATGTTTGCAGTGATATGTCTGTTGGGGTGTCTACATGCCTGAGGTGCTGCTCTATCATCTAAAATGTCACGCACAGTGATCTTGTGTTCCAAGTTCTGTACAGTGAGCAGACATTGAGCACATTTCACCCTTCCATTTGTTACAGGTGGATCAGCCCTTACACAATTAGAGATGTGGCTCGATTTGCGGACCCAGACATATTAAGTAAGTGTTGATATGTTAATTCTGTGTTGTGTTTGCAGCTGTTGTGTGATTGACTCTTGTGTGTTGGACACATTGCAAGGTATGATGTGCTGGCACATGATCTGATATGTGACTTGCCTGGAGTTTGACATTTTTTTCCATGTTTGAGTTGGACAATCAGTGGTGGAGAGTCATATTTTGTGATTCTAGTGCCGCACTATAGGTATAGGCAGGTGAACAGGGTAATAATTGTTGCTACATTTATGCCAATGATACATTTGGAGGTGGTCATGTTCAAGATTTAGTCAGCAAGTCATACCCTGATTCACACAGACCATTGATGCCGAAGTATTACCCACAGACTTGAGCCTCCCTGTTAACTAATGAACATGTAGGACTGTATGTTTGACTTCCTAGCAGCATCTGGCTCCACATGTTGTGCTACGTTTATGTGGCACCTGAGTAGAATGTCATAGGTGTGCATGCAGCTCAAACTTAGATGGCTGCTTGCATCTATGTGCTTGTTTTTGGAAAGGTATTAGTGAGATCAAATGATGTTGACAATTGTCCGCAATTAGAAACATAAATGTGGATGTGATCGTCCAATGTTTGAGTCAATCCTAGTTGGTAGCCCTCCTTACCTGTGGTGGACTAGCTAAACCCATGGACAGCTGTCCAAAGCTTCCTGGCTGTCCTTGATGTTTGAAAGTATGAGTTGCATGTCCATCACCCCCTGAGGCACAGGGTTAGGCCTATGAAATATGTGTAGCTAGGTGTGAGGATCCCAGTGTAGAAGACAGACATGTAATTCCAACATTCATTTGTTCCAACCTAGGATACCCCCTCATGATTAGCAACTGCATACCTTCCAGGCAATTCCATTGACAAATCACAGATCTTGTAGGCCTTGATGGTCATCCAGAAGATATTCATTAGTTGGCCGTCACATGTGGAGTACTTGCAGCATTTGTTATGTGACTAATGGCAGAACAATCATGCACAGATCATTTAAGTAGGTACACACCTTTTTGAGCATTGCTGTGCTGTTAGATAGGAGATGTGTAGGCTGCGTTGGCATGTCATTCCTCAGGGACATTCTATGATCTGTACTGTGATTTGGACTGTTTAAGCTAACTTTGAGGAAGTGTTAGAATATCATCAGTAGATGCATCACACAATAATGTCACTAATGTTTGGCTTTCTCTATTTTTACAGCTGCCAAAATGAATGCTCATCAGATCAGGGAATTCCAGAGGTGGGCGATGCGTTACCGCCACATACTAGATGTGGAGTCTGGTTCCGCAATATGGCACGGCATTATTGCCATGAGAGAGCCACAGGGGTCTGGAGGGCATTTGCCCAAGGGGGGCCATCCTTGCCCACAGTAGCCACCACCACCAGCACAACCACTCCGACCACAGTCGCACAAAGGATGACAGCCACTGTTGCAGGTCCCTCTACCTCATCAGCTCCAGGCCCACAGACGGCAGCTCTTGCACCTCCCCCTCCAAGCACGGCACCGGCACCACCATCCACTAGTGGCACACAGACAACCCCAGCTGCAGTGATAGACAATTCAGAATTCCAACAAATGAGACATGACATGCAACGGATGTTGCGCAGGATGGACAGGCTGCAGCAGGAGGTGTTCCGCAATAGCAGGAGACTGCGTGGAATAAAGTAGATCCTGCAGAGGGCAAATTTGTGACTTTGTGACCCTTGGCCATGATTCCCTCCCTCCTCTTTCCTGGTTCTTATATTTAGTGGGTTTAGGGGGCTTAGTGTTAGGTTAGAATAGTCTGTTAATTTAGTTAGTATAAGTGGGTTGGGGGTTACATTATTACATGTGTTTTTTTGTGGGTGGGTGGGTGGGTGGGGGATGATGTTGGGGTTTATGTGTATAAAAAAAAGTATCAAACAAATATATATTTGTTTAGGATAAGATAGTATGTGTTAAGGTTAGTATATGTTGTCCTACATGTGTCCCGTCATGTAAGGGGGGTGGGAGGTTGATGCTTAGAATGTTTAGTTAAATCAGTACCATTCTGCATCAGAATCCCATTATTGACATGGTTCTTCACAATTCCTAATGTGCAGTCACATTAGCAGCTACACCACAGCTACTTCTCAATGCATCTGCCATCCATTGCACCCACCACTAAAGGTTACTATGGTTCCCAATGTGTTGTGAAGTTTGGATGTGTGTTTTAAATCTGTCATCGTTTGAGACCTGATTTGGAATATTGGCCACTGTGGTACGTCTGCCTGCAGCATGATGTTCCAGTGAGTCCTGAAAAGCTGAATGATGTTTTAATTTTATGTAGTATTGTATACATAACTCACACCTATCATTTATTACATTGTACTCCCAGGTTCCATAAATGTCCATACACTCATACACATCCATTCCTGCTGTATGGTGTGTGTGTGTGTGTGAGTGTGATGAAAGTTTATAGTCAGATGTAACAAAAAGATTGTCTTGAAGGGAATTTTGAACACATTGATTTTCGGGTTAAACGTACCTTGAAGTGGAGTTTTTCAGTCCAACACAGCATTATACTGTTAGTTTTCAATTTACTTCAGAAATAAGCCTCAGGAAGCGCAGATGAAGATTCAATCCAGACCCCAGTGCATAGCTATCATCCCACAATCTTTTAACGCAGTTGTATTGACATTCTATGGCCATTGACATGTGACATACATCACTAATCTCCTACACAGTTGATGTGTCACATTACACAGAGACAAAGTGGTTATGTAAGTGCTATTTATTTGAAAGTGCTGTAGTGCAATATTTACTTAAGCTTTCATTATCAATATGGCCACACCGCCACACTTACCGCCAGGCTGCCTCTGTCAGGCAGCCTGGTGGCGGTCAGCATCATTATTCGACAGGGCAGCGGTGCTGCCCCTCGGATAATGATCACTTAGCCTCCAGCCAGGGAAAGGCGGGTGGAAGGGGTGCACTGGGCCACCCCTGGGGGCTCCTGCATTGCCCATGCATTTAGCATGGGCAGTGCAAGGGCCCCTGTGCAGTGTCAAATTGCGGCAGGTCACTGTCCGATTTACTGGCAGTGATCTGCGCGATGTGTGCAGCTGCACTCGCCGCACAGAGACATGAGGAGCCGCCGTCAATTTCCCGGCCAGGCATTCCTTTGGGCCGGCGGGTGGAAAAAATGTTTCCGCCCGCCGGCCCAGAGGAATGTTCACAATACGGCCGGTGGGGTTCAGGGGGAGCTGGCAGTCATGAGAAAGACCGCCAGCATGAACACGGTGGTTTCGACCGCCGTGTTCATAATGAGGGCCATAGTCCAGGATTTTGAGTCCATTAGTGTGACGCATTCTATTGTGATGCTACACAAGTGCAATGGGACATGTCATTGGACATGCTGGGGTCAAGTGTCATACAGTGCAGAGGAACATGAAATGCCAATGAGGTAGTGAGAGACAATCATAGAGCATAATGTCAAGGTAAACAGTGTGCTGAAGAACAGTGCATGTGAGCAGCTGTTACAAGACTGGATTACGAACAAGCACAGGACCTAGGATTTCAGTGCCCATGTGGCATGGACTTGTGCTACCGGGTACTCTTACGGGTGAAGGTGATCTGTTCCACGTCTTCATCTTCTGATGTGTGTGTCGTCTCCTCTGCCCTTGGTGGTGGGTTTGAAGGGGCAACACACACTTCAGTGTTTGAAGACATAGAGTCAGAAATCCCGATAGCTGCCAACTGTGGGGCTATTAAGGGCAGTACCACAGCAAGGAGGAGCTGCTGGTTCTTAAGTATAGCAGCTCCATCACTGTAATAGGCAGCCAGGTCGGCCCTGAGGGGTCAATATTGCATTCGTCCACGCAGTGAAAGGTTTGGGGTGCGAGGTGTTGTGGCAACTCCCATACTGCAGTGGTGAATTCCTTTACACTTTGTTGTAGTCATTGAAGGATGGATGTTAGCGCTTGCATGGCTGCTGCCTGTTCTGCAGATGACATCATGCACAAACACATCCCATCAAGGCTGGCTGCCATATTTTGCATCCCTACCCGCACCTCCTTGGCCACCTCCCACTGTACTCCAACTACAGTCCTCTCAAAGGTGGTACCAGTGTCCTCAGAGTCCTCAGCTGGGTTGGAGCTGGCAGGTCACAAAATCGGGGTGGTGGGGGGGGTTGTCTGTGATGGCTGCTACTTCTGTGCTCCTCCTTGCCCCTAAGGTGGGGTCTGGAGGGTTCCAAGGACATCTTGGAGGGTCTGCTGGCTAATATTTGTCAGCTCATCATCCATGTCATCAGGGAAGTCCAGGACAGGCATATCCCCAGGAGAGCCTTCGTCCTCTGCAATGAGATATTGTACAATTAGTGTGTCTGTGTTGTGGCATTTGTAATGTGACGTTCCTGACTTCCTATTAGTTGCACATTGTGATCTTGGTTCCTGTTTATTGTTACTGTCATTAATATTAGTATTCTCCCAGGCCTATGCCCCACCTGCATGTCACATGTAGTGTGGACAGTTTGGGGAAATGTCTGCGTCACATCCTCTAGGTGTAGGTTCTGCCCAAATTGTATGTTGCCACCCTATTGTACTACTCAACCCTCCGTCTACTTCCATTACCATGGTGTGGCTTTGCACTGGCTGTGGGTGTTCTGATGGCACTTGCACCACACCTAACAATCTGGAACTGACCCAGTCTCTGATATTTCACATCCACCGATATGTTGCTGAGACCTAACATATACTATGTATAGCATTGGCATGCACAATACGGGTGTCAGCATTGGTAGTGTGTACTGCTGATGTTGGGGAATGTGTGATACATTGGAGTGCACTGATGGTCCTAGCAGCGTTCCATTTCCTCTTATGACTGTGCGGATGTGTTTCACTAGCTAGAAACATAAGACCTCCCCCTCAATGCTGTTGTCTTAGCACTATGACAGTTGAGATATTGCATGGTGGCATTGCAGCTATTGTAACACAGGCACAGGGTAGACCCTGACATGTGCAGCATGGGTATGACATTACTGCTGTGTACCTCATAATGTGAATTACAATGCCTGATGTTTGTAGCACCTACAGTATAGACATGAACATTTGACAGGATTTTCACATTTTTATGAATTACAGGGGATTGATAACATTGTCATCCTGAACCCTCTATTTTGGGTGTGTTTGATCCATGGGCACGTAACTGTCATTGGCTACTTGACCTGCACACACAGCAGAGGTGGTAGTGGCAACTGTTGTCAATGGTAAATGCCACTTGCAGATATGGCCTGAGACTGGAAACTGAGCCCTAGTTCATGTAGCGACAATACCAGCTGTCTTGTGACAGCGGGCAAGTTTTAAGTTGTACCCTACCCTCCTGGACTGTCTTTGCCTTTCCAAAATCCTTGGCATGGCAGAGTACCCCCATGCAAAGGTTGTTGGTGTAGTGTTGTGCTGTTCCCCAGGTTTCACCTGCACAGCCTATGTAACCGTGACGTGCCCCTTTGCCCTGTCCACTACCTGATTATTATGGCTGACTTGCATTGTGTAGTAGGTATGTCCACCCCTGCTTGCAGTTAACAATTAGGCATTTTTGTTCCCCATGCCACCTACCCTGCATCTGTGTTGTATCCTGGTAGTCTGCGCTGTCCTGTCCTTGAATCCCTGTGACGATCTCCTCAGGGATGACAGCTGCCACCATCTCCTCCATCTGGTCCAGGGCCTCCTGCAGTGCTGGACTCCCACTTCCAGTCTGCAGTGCTGCCTTCCTGTTCCTTGCCATCTTTTCCTTGGTCCTGTGATTGCAGTCATGCCAGCGTTTCTTGCTCTCAGTGACTGTTCTCCGTACTTCTGCCACACTGTTGATCTTATCGACAATTTGTTGCCAAAGTTGATGCTGGTGTCCCGTCACCTCTTTTACCAGTATTTCATGCTTCTCTGCACTGAACCGACACTTCCTTTTCTTCTTTTCCCTCTCCTGGGCCTTGTGTGGGTCCTCCTGGCTGGTTCCTGGTCGGTTGTCATCTTCCTGGGGTCTCCTATGGCTTCTGTAATCCATTTTGGGGCTCCTTTGAACATTTAGCTGTGTTTGCGCCGCTTTTTGATGCTATCGTGGCAAAAAAAGGCGAGTATCCTGTTTGCGACGTCGTAAACCGGATTAAAGTAATTTTCGCCGCGCTAATGTTGTTTTTCTTTACGATGTGACGCATTGGTTTGAGTAAAAAAAATGACTCTAACCTGTGGTTTGCGCCGCCGAGCGTCAAAGTATAAATTTGACTCCCGGGTGGCGCTAAGAAATGGTGTTAGCCGGCGTTAAACTTTTTGACGCAAAACTGCGTTGGTTCAGTTTTGCATCAAAAACTATAAATATGACCCTAAAAGTGAAGTCCCTGGTGTGGCAGGCTACTAAGAAATATTTTGGCGAACCTGTCTGTTTACAATATATGCATTGTTAAGGGACCAACTAGTACTTCTAAGAATGTTTGTGCCAAATGTATGATCTAGAGGGCACTATTCATGCGCCCCTTAGCACCCCCCTTAACCCCAGCATGTGTGCGCCGTATTTAATATACAGCGCACCATGGCGGTAGATAAGGTGACAAGCATCCTAACTTTTTATGCTAGTCTGGCGCTTTGCAGGATTAGCATAAAAAATGATGACGCTAATCCTGCAAAGCACCCGGAGGCCCATTGTAATCAAGGGGAGCCTCTTTTTAACACCTGCATTTAGCAGGCATTAAACAATGTCAATAAAAATGGCACAAAGGAATCTCATAGATTCCATTGCGCCATTTTTTACGTCCCCCCCTTTTTACGCCCCACCCCCCTTCACTGGAACGGCCCCCTTGCATACATTATGCCTGGAACATTGCACCACTTTGTAAATATGAGTGGCGTTTTTGCCCTTCCAACACCACATTAGTGCAAAAAAAATGACACTAATGTGGCGTTGGAATGGCACAAGCCCTCCATAAATTTAAGCCTAGGTTTGGGAAATTAGAGTTGGGCACCAGTTAAGCTAAATCTATGTCTAAGAATCCCAGGCAGTGCCCCAATCCCTCTCTAGTGTTGTTGAAAACAAAGACTGTTAAACAGGACATAAAATCTGCCTTTCTTCATAAACTAAAAGCAGACAAGCAAAGCTGCATTTCATGTGTCTCGTGAACTCCTCAGTTGTAGAACACCCCCAGTGTTCTGCCTTCATTCACCACATCCCCTCTGGTTTTTTTAAAAATAGGGGGGCCAGCGATATTAGCATAAAATAAGGTGTATTGTCTTCCCATCCTCTTGATTTGGCACTTTTTTCGAGAAATGCTCGTTCACATACATAGTGATTTCACATGATAGTTATATTCACGAAACACATTTCACTCCACATTTTACACATTTAGCTTGTGAAAGACATAAATATTTTAATGCTAAAAGGGAGAGAGCTATCCAAAGGCCGAAATAAAAAAAAATGTGTGGCCACAAAACGTGAGTTCAAGTCCCCTTCGCCCCACTTGACAGATTTGTCTGGTATGTATGCATATATTTTGTACTTTCTGCACTTTTCTACGGAGTCTAATTAGAAAGACATGGAAACTCTTTATAAAGCAACTACTTAATTTCGCTGGTTTGTGCTTTGTAAAAAATTTAAAGCAAGAACAGGAAGTAAGCAGTTTCACTCTAGAGGTGACTCAAACCCACAATCCCCAGCATAGGAGGCAAGGGCCTTACCCATGAGGTCCCTGAGGCCAACCTATCGAAGCACTACCCTATACTCATAACACACCAACCACTCAGTAGCCTGTAGTCACAACTTGACCTCAGGTGTATGGAATGGTCAGAACCTATAGCCCCTGCTTTGTAATCTGTCTGTCAGCAAAAACGAGGGCCTACAATTAGGATGATTGTGTATGCGTGTTCATACACAGAACAGTGCACATGTAACTGTCTCTGCCTACACGCTCATCCAGCTACTCTATGGGTTGTCCACGGATGCTCTCATCCTACATTACCATTGCGTGTGCAAATAAAATTATTTTTATGCCTCCCACATTCTTCCTTGCTCGTTCAAAGTTGGTTTAATTTCAAAGCCATCAAAAGAAAACCATTGTACATATAAGGTCACAATAGTTTACTTAAACAAGTATTAGTCGCTGTTCATATTTAGAGCTGACCCCTGTTTTGTTTTAAGTGGCGAAAGAAATGTAGCACGAATGAACTTGACTGTCAATTTTCTGAGCTGAAGTCAGACAACTTGGCCCATATTTATACTTTTTGACGCAAAACTGGGCAAACACAGTTTTGAATCAAAGAGTATAGTGCCGGATTGCGTCATTCTAGAGCACCAGCCGAGCGCCAAATTTATGAAATCCCACAAGCCGGCGCAAAAGGTGGGCTAGGGTAAAAAAAAAAAAATGACGTTAGCCGAGTGGGGGTGGCGGTATGGCAGAAGGTTTTTTGCAACAAAAAATTACGCTAGGCTGATTAGAGGCAAAATAATGCCCTTAACCAGCCTAGCGTAATTTTCTGATGCAAAACCATCCATACCACATGACTTCTGTCTTAGAAAGGACAGGAGTCACGCACACCACCCCAATGGCCAGCACAGGGCACAACTGTCTCTTGGGCATGGCCATTGCACCCAGTGCCATGTAGGGGGTTCCATTTCAGGGCCCCCAATGGCACTTTAAAAAAGTTTTAAAAATACTTACCTCTACTTACCTGGGTTGGGGTCCCCCATCCTCCCGTGTCCCTCTGGTGGGGGTGGGGGTATTCCTGGGGCTTGTGGAAAGCACCTGTGGACCCATTCCATGTTGTCTGACCATGGAAATGGGCCTGCAGGTCCCCTAACGCCTGGTCTGACCCAGGCAATAAATAATGGTGCAAAGCAAGCTTTACACCATTATTTGGCCCCTCCTCCCACCCGTGCGTCATTTTAGCACAGGGGGATAATTATGGGGCTATGGGGATAGCACAATTTTTTAGATGGGAACGCCTACCTTGTATCTCATTGACGCAAGGTAGGTTCACGCATCTCAAAAACGGTGCAAACTCCAATATTTTAATGGTAGACGTGTCTAAAGTCAAAATATAAATATGGAGCTAAGTTTGTGCCACATTTGCATAAAAAATTACACAAATGTGGCGCAAAAAAGTATAAATCTGGGCCCTTATCCATTAAGCCACATGTTCTTCTTTCAGTTGGTGCATACCTAGCAATTAAGAAGTGATAAGCCATCAAAAATGTATTTCTATAACCATATATAACAGATTATAATAGAAAGCCCCAGTTTCAAAAGGCATCACATACAAGTATTATTTAGAACAACTACACTTGTATTATGTAATGCTCCACACTTCCCCTTGCTGTTGCTCAGCAATTTAGAGACCCTCAGTAAAAAGTATGCCAATGTAGCCCATTTCCTTTCTCAGATAATGTCTCATACAAAGGCATATGGTCTACAGTTGCAGGCGCGGGTGCCCGGTCCATGTAATGCGGACTCACTTCATGCATCACCTTGGTGCTGCTCTCACTGGTAACCAGTGATGCAATGAACCCTGCGAGTGGTAAGGAGTGGCAGGGAGGAGGCTCTGGATGGGGAGCCGTTTCCTGAGCGAGTGAGAGCATGGAGAAAGAAGGAGAGAAATGTTGATTGAAGAGCAGGACATGTACACAGGCGAGACAACATCAACACCAACACCTCTCCCCTTGAGATCGACTGCACCTTTGGGCTTGGTGAAGGAGTTAGAAACATTCAATCGCGAATGAATGACAATTTACCATAAACAACTTTAGACACCATGAATAATTCAACACTAAATTAAACTCCAAACCGAATGAAGTTTCAAAGCTTTATTACAAACCCAAAATCGGTGTCACATAAATGGTACACAAAACAAAATTATAAACGTACATAAAACTCATAGGGTGACCAAAACATCTGGAAAGATTCAACCTACTAAACATCAATACTGTTAGATACTTCAAAAGAATAATATAAATTAGCAACAACACAATATAAACATTATTATCAGATTTCAAAGCATATGATGGTAAATCATGACATCAGTAAATCATCAAAATACAGTTTTGGCAACAATTTCAGAGCTCGGCCATTCCTAACACTAACCAGAATTGAGACATGCATGTGTGGGAATGGGCTAACCCATGCGACCAAAAGCAAAAATAAAAGAAGACAAAACTCATTTGGAAAACATAAAACTAGGTAACTATAAAAAAATATGCTGGTGTAAGTGACTAAGCTAAAAAGGAAACCAGAAACCACATTTAGTTATACCTCTCCTCATGGGACAGCATACGACGTTGATTAGTTGAACAGAGCATTCACCTTCTTCAATGTCAGTTGACAGCACCATCAGGATGGTGCAGAAAACAGGCTGCACCTAGGACAAAACAGCAGTACAGAATTAGTTGGACTTATTACTACTGAACCACAAAACAGAATAGGGCAATTAAGATTATGATGAGAAAACTCATCAGGGGATTTAGAGAAAAGTGTGACAGCAGACTTAAGCAGGGTTCTGGGCAGCTTCGAGGCAGGAGGATAACTAGCTGCAAAAAGGTTATGAAGGGGTCTGAATTCAATTAAAAAATTCTTCACTAAGAAAAATAACCACAATCCATGTATGTTGTCAGCTTCCTATGTCACAGGGTCCCACCAAAATATTACATTTTCTAATAATCTGTTACTTGCAGTTCCTTTCCCATGACACACAATAAACTAAGCTAATATTTTTTCACATAAGTTTCACAAATCTTCCCGTGCAATTCAGCAGCTAGAACAAATATTGTTACATGAACTAAACTTGAAACATGCTCTTCTCCTGGAATACAAGAGAACATTCAACATTACATTTGCTGTCTTAGAAAAAGAATGCAGGTCAGAGGTGAAAAAAAGCAAATCATTTTTTCATTGCTGCTTGCAAAAAATAAACCTTCCAGGCCTAGTCAAATTAAGAAAGCCTAATGCACATTAATACAATTAATCTATTAATACAACCTTTTGCACACCCATATATTCAAATCAAAGATGCAAAGATGCAAAGCAAATTATTTGTCTAAAACATCATTCATGTCATATCAAAGCAGTTTTAAATGCGTACTTATTTTTCACGTTATGAAAAACTTTTAATTCAATGTGTGTGTTTATTTTATATTCATTTAAGACTCATAATACATTTCATTTCTTCTATTTCTACTTCAAAATAATACTTGCATGTTAATTATTATTACTAATTCACTCAAACATAAAGGCAAAATGTTTTCATGTTAAATGTAGTGTCAGAAATATGAATGGTAGGTACAAAATTTCCACCACATTTTAAACTGTGCACGTTTTCATTTCTATGTTATTTTCTCTGTTAGGCCTTTAAAACCGCAGATTTGTTAGTTGCCATATGCCATATCTATACCACTAATTTATTAATAAAATGAGATCCCTCTCAATCCCTCCTCTGATGGCAACCTATGCGACACAAAAAACATTTCTCATATACAATGAGACAAGTCAAAACTCTGCAGTTTGATAATGCATTGATCTAGGTTTGCTATAATTGTCAAAACTCTTCCTTGACTGATAATACTTATTCTCCACTTCCATTTCTTCCCTCCTCTGTTTAATCTTTGCCCTTTGTCCTTTCTAAAATTTTTAAGCTTTGTAAAATCCAAGTGCACAAATTATACACAGTGTGACAATAAATAAAGATTTCAGGATCATCTTTACAAAACCATTTCCCAGGTTACCAAACCAATATCCTACGTTAGAGAGTGCTTCACCTATTGACCCCCAAACATTTGTCTCTTTTAGGTCATTCAACTCATGTCTGAAACTTGTCATATTAGATAAGTATCTTCTTATCTCCTTCCTATTGTAAGGAATGTACATGCAACAGTGCTGCGATTTCAAAACTCTGCGGACTCTGCCCTCTTTTTCAAAAGGAATGTCTAACGCAAGCGGATTCTGAAGTATCATAGACCTTGCAGCAACCATTTCAGTGTCCATTAGGAGAATTGCACCTGAAAACCCGGTTGACATCTTACCTACAATTGTTGATAACATTCTTATCTTTATGTCATTCAAGATCACTCCCACTGATGGAATAATAGCTCCAGAAATATCTTGTTATTTCTGAACCACTTTCTCCTCTCTTAAATCTCCTTTTAGGTCTCTCTAGATTGTCAATGTTGGCCACTAGGTAAATTTTTGGGAAAACCACTCGCAAATGGCATGTACCCTACCAGCCTTTCGGTAACTTGTAATAAGCGTTCTTACCACAGATGTAATAAACACCAAGCACAGCGGGGTCCATTTAGCATAAAATCCCATACACTCATAAACAAAAACACTTCTACATTCACTCGTACCTACAAACTTATTGTCAGCTTTTGAATGAGGCCTATATTTATATATGCAAAGCTTTCCTACATGTTGTCAATCTAATGCTTTGCATCCATGTATCGGGAATTTTGTGAAATGTTTTCTTCTTGCTAAATATTCCCTTATCCTTTCTTTTATTGCCTTTCTTCTGTCAGCTACCTGATTAATAAACTCCTTTTCTGCCTGAGTAAGAATACATATCAGTTTCTTGTGTGCACATGCTGTGCCAAATGTCAGTGTAGGCTCAAAGAAACCTCCTACTATGTCTATGTTTCTAGCTTTTGCAATGCTGCTCATATTCTGGTTAATGGGAACAAAAGAGAAAACCACATCAAATTTTAAGTAAAAATACTGAATGTACTCCTGGTTGAAAAAACATGTTAATAATAGACTGCAACGAATCCCATAAGTTAGTGGTAAACTGTTATATGGGATTCCTTCGTGTGCTGATGAAGGAATTTGTGTACACACATGACAATCATGTACATTCATGGTCTCTACATACTCATACAGCAAACTGTAATACACATTGGAAAATAAATCTCCCTTTTTGCCATCTAAATGAAGCAATCCCTCATCTTTATAAAATGTATCCTGCTTAGATGTTGTCATTCTCAGCACCAGAGTTTCTGTGCTTTGAACCTCTCCTTTTATTGAAACACTCATTCCTGCAATCAACAAAATGCATACAATCATGTACACTACTATCTAAAAATACACAAATATTTATATCTACAGTATTTCCCCTGTCCAGGATTCATGGCTTCTGTAGAATCAGCGAAGGAAAGAAAAGCAAAAATATAAAAAAGCAGAAGCAAGCAAAACATTAAAAAAAAAAACATTTCTTTTCAGAGTCTCTTTGTACTATTTACAGCAGTTCTTGATCTTCAAGAAAGTTCTTGAACTCAGCAAAAGGTTGTCAAAAATCAATTGAACACAGTCTGTTGATCGCTTATCAATACTTCCAGAGTTTAATGTATGTGTTGATCAATTGGCAAGGTTATTTTAAAGTTCAGTTCAAATTGGATTTCAAGTTCCAGAATATTCAGCTGAATTTTCACAGTCAAAACAAAAGGCCATAAAGTTCCCATTCGTTTGTGACAAAGTATATCCATTTAGGTGAAGAGTATCTGCAACTTGGCATTCTTTTTCTTTTCGTTCTCCTTACAGCACCATCTTCATCTTCACTTTGATTTGACTCTTCAATTGCTTCTGTTACTGATGGGAGTTTATCAACAACCAGTTCATGTTCAGCTGCAGGCCATTTGTCTCCTTTCACAGTTCTTTTTCCAGGTGTAATTGCTTTCACAACATTTGCTGTACTGGCAGGAGTCAGTTGACTTTGACTCTGCTCTCCTGCACTTTTGTCTGTTTGCAGGCTGTTTGCACCTTTGTCTGTGACGTTATCTGTGCTTTTGTATGTATGCAGTCTGCTTGTGCCTTCACCACTTTCCACGTTTTCTGCTTCAGCCACTGGTTACGTCCTCACAGCCTGGTCTAGCCGAACACCTTCTTCATCAGCATTTGCTCTTGCAGGATCAGACTCTGGGCCTCATTACAGGTTTGGTGGTCTTTTGGCAAAACCGCCATGTTGGCAGTGATCCAACCACCTTATTAAGACTCCCACAGCCACATTTCTGACACTGCCAGGATACTTCAGAGCAGGAAAGAAGCAGTCCCACCACCAGTACCGCGAGCCCACCAAAAAACCTTCATTCATATTACGATGCACAAATCATGACAGCGGTTCTTCCATGGCAGAAAACCATTAGCGGTGAGAACTGTGGTGGTTGGCGGTCACATCAGCTAAATACCACACCACATTGGATAGTTTGAAAACCCCACACCTGACACACATCCACACACCCAACACACCTATTGTCTGCACTATTTAACACACTCCTACACAACCCACAATCCTTTGCAACCAGAACACCACACACAGCCAGAGACAAGCCAAAAATGTATAAATATACCAAATAACACTATAGGCACCACTGCACAAATCACTCAGCACTCATCCCACATCTGCACAACATACACAACACACAATTTAGTTTCCCACACAATACACAACAACTGTCACCCACTCACATCACAGCACCCACAACTCATCACCAATTGCAAATTGTTCCCCAGTTTTCACTGCCTCACAGTTTCCCCATTATTTCCATGTCCCCAGAAAAACATCCATGTTTCACTGATGATAAGTTGAGGCTCATGGTGGATGAAATTATCAGAGTAGAGCCATACCTTTTTGGAGCACAGGTCCAGCAAAACATCAATAGCCAGGAAATAGAGTTCTGGCAAAGGATTGTTGACAGGGTGAATTCTGTAGGAAATTACCCACACAAAAGGGAGGACATCAGGAAGAGGTGGAACAACCTAAAAGTGAAGGTACATTCCATGGCTGACAGGCACCAGCTGGCGGTCATCAAGACTGGCGGTGGACCCCCACCTCCTCCCCCTACTTTCACAACATGGGAGGAGAAGGTCTTGGACATCCTGCATCCTGAAGGCCCGACTCGAATACCTGGGGGAATGGAGTCTGGTAAGTCACTACACTATTCGTGTCACCAAAACATTTTATCTTGCATGCTCACTGATCACCTTTTCCCATCTCAATGACCAAACCACCCACCACTCCTGTGTCCAAATGTCTAAATACCTCTCAATGGCATGCCACATGTCAACTAAACTAACCTGGGGCCACAGTTGATGTGTATGGCAAGTGAAGTACAGAGACCGACAGCGCTACTACTCCCCGGACCACTGTTCTACCTGTAGGACAACCAGAAAAGTGTCTCAAATAGCCTTGCATGTGAAACTAACAATCAATGTAACCCATCCAGAATGCTCTGCTATTTAACAGTTTATGGCAATAACAGCAATGCTATGGCCCACTACCAGTACCATTACAAGCAAAACACAGCCACAGCTGTGTTCCCTACTAAACTGGCCTTTGAAATAACCTTTAAAACAATGTCACCTGGGGTAAACATGTCACCTGAGGGGGAAAACGATTTGGGAAACTGGATGGACTTTCAGTATACCCATACAGAGGCCCAGGTCAAATGGTAACTCTCATACTCTTGGCCAGCTCTGTCACCGTTGTGCATTGTCCAGCTGTTAATTCAATCAATGATGCCATACACCTTACTAGGAGTTAAATGTACATTGCGATGTCTTTACTCAGACAAGATATGAGGGCAGCAGCAGTCATCTAACCACCAACATACTCCAAGAACTTGGAGCAAGGCGTATGCAATAGCACATCTCTGTGTCCCACATTGCGGTCACCCAGACTTGGAAGCAGCTGTCATTGTCATATCAGGGGAACATGTAAAGGCATTGTGTGCATGTCACATAGCATGCCTAGTTGTCAAAGTTGAACACTTGTTGCAGCACTCACAGCAATTGTGTGTTCCACTTCTCCTACATGTAACCTTGCCTTTGCCACCATAGAGAGGAAACCAGAGACTGACACTACCTCTCTGGATGAATACCTTAGTGAGGAAAACAACACATGATGTCTGGACACTGAGGATGAAGCTGGCCCACAGGGGCACCTGATCAGTCAACAACTGTCAGCCTCACCCTGCCCACATCAACTCCTCCCAGGCCTGTTGCATCCACATCACAGGCAACCATTCACTATCAAATCGGTTTCCCAAGGACCATACCGTGCCATAGGCATAGGCATGTGGAGGTAGGGTGCGTGGTAGGGATAGTGTGGGCCAGAGGATGGGGACTCCAAGGGACACAACTGACCAGGACACCATCTCCCAAGTCTTGGGAGCCTACCAACATTCCCAAGGCGTGAGAGACCAGGTACTGACCATGATGGGGGAGATCAGACAGCTGAAGAGGGACAACCATCAGGGAGCTATGCAGCAGTGGCCGGCTCAAAATGCCATCCTGGCTTCCATTGCTGGGGTGCTGAGAGACATGAATACCACCCTGAGTAGGTTTTGTACACAACATCAGGCCTCTTCCGCTAGCAGTGATTCATCAGGCCCTTCTACATCTGTGGCAGCTAGTGGAGTGGATGCCTTGCCAGGGGAAGGGAATGCCTCAGACACCCCACCCTCTGTTGAAGAACCCCCACTCAAATGTGGCCATCCACCCATACATCTTGAAGGAGCAGATGCCACAACCAAAACCATTGCCAGGAAGTGAACCTCTACTGATTGGATGTTGACTGTTCTGAAACCTATCTTCATTTTTCTATGGTACAAAGACACTGAATCTGTGTTTCCAAATGGTGTAGCAGCTATTCTGATGATTTCATCCACCATGACTTAACCCTTCACTGTTTACTTTGTGTCATTTTGGTTTCTATACACTCTTTTTGATGTGCACTCCACAATAAATACCACTTATCCACAGATCATGTTTTTGTGTGATTTATCAATGATATACAATTGTCGTATATAACACCTCTTGTACTAAAATATTTATTTCAAATGTAAAGCCTTTGTCATAGTCATTACACCTGTATAGTACAATCAGGCTACATATTGCATTGACAAAGTATTATTTACTTTATACAAATAACTTGTTAAGTACTTACCTACATACCGATTTGGAGCATGCCAATGAGCACATAGTGAAGTACTGCTGCTAAATTCAGAGTTACAGCATAGGTGTCATACACTACAAACCTGCATACTTCTGAAGTTAGGGACATGTCAGTGTTTCAATATGCCTGGAGGCAAACATATTGCTTCAATGCATCATCAGCTACTGTTTTATCGCATACACATACAATAGCTCCCAATTAATCATACACCATGTAACAGACAGAGGTCAGTACTAATGTCCCCAGTCATGGACCTTCCACTTACCATAGTCAGGTATCTGTAGGCTTGCCATTCACCCATGTCAGTCTTTAGGCACATGCACATTGGTCTGCTAAGTTGAAACACACTGACAACTATGTACAAGTTAGTTCTCATCCAACATAAACTTTGAGGGTCTGGATACCACATCATGACATATGTCATAGACAAATAAACACACATGTGGCACCATTGGCCCACCTCCAATATCAAACAGGTCTTTAGTATGGAAAAGGAGACTACCATCCCACTGTCCTGGCAGTCTGGGCATAGTACTCACACACCACAAATCACATCCCAGACAGTACCTGCACCTCGTGTGTGCAAATCCTATCTGCCTGTGACACTGTCTGATATTGCCAAATGAGGATGCGCCGAATAGTCAATCTGCAATCTGTGAAAGACAAACATAAGGTATTGTCCACATTGATACATAAACATTACACAGTCAAATCATATGTACAAATGTGACTTTGATTGTGCATTGTGAAAACATTAGACTATGTACATAACATGTCTGTACACAACTCCAAGTAGCAATCCGCATGCATATCTGAGTCATGGGCTTTGGAGACACTTATGACCTACCTGATGGTCATTTAAGAACCTTATCTGTCATTCCTAACCCCAACAACACCCCACTAAATCACTTTAAGTGCATCACATCTCATACCTTAAGTCAGGTGAAGTACAGTACTGATTGATGAGATCAGCCCTTATGTCTCCAGCTTCATCCTCATCAAGCACATCCTCACTTGGCAAATCTGCATTTCCACCCACAGGATCTCCTGGCTGCTCCTCATCTGGTATAAATGGTATCTGAGGTCTCTGCGTGAGGTTATGAAGCATGCAGCAAGGAACAATAATTTGACAAACATTTTTGGGTGAGTAGAGGAGGGATCCTTCAGATTTATTGATGCTGTTAAATCCTGCCTTCAGGAGCCCAAAAGTCTGCTACACAACACCACTTGTCCTTCCGTGGGTCTCATTGAAGAGGACTTCTCCTGGTGTGTGTTGGTTCCACACTGGAGTCAACAACCAAGAATGGTTTGGAGAACCAGAGTCCCCTGTGAGGAATAGTGAAAACAAACCAAACATTGAACTTGGACATCCACATAACTGGTAGCAGATAAAAGGTACAGACACACATTACATAAATGACCTACTAACCAGCCAAGCCCTCTCTGTGTATTGATGAAGGAATCATGGACTGACCTAGGATACTTTGCACACACTTGTGATATGTAGAGGTCAGCCAAACAGACCAGTTGGACATTGACATTGATGGAGTAGAAGTTTTTCCTGTTTCTATATCGGTGTTCATTGGCATTTGGGGGAACCAAGGCTACATGGGTTCTATCTATGGCCCCTACCACATGTGGATTGTGTCTCAAAGCATACGAATCAGCCTTTACGTGGGCAAAATCTTCACATTGTGGAAACCTGATGTAGCCGTCCAAGTGTTTCAACAATGCAGACAGTACATCCTTCAAAACCAGACTGAACTTGGGCTGAGACATCCCTGCAGCTAGGGCCACTGTCTTTTGAAAGGACCCAATGGTCAGGAAGTGTAGCACTGACATAACTTGGACAATGGGGAGTATGTTATTACGATTACGAATGGCAGGCATCAGTCTGGCTCCAACTGATGACAAAGCTTCCTTATTTTATGCCTATCCAGGCGGTAGATTTGTGTCACATGTCGCTTCTCCATGGTCGGCATGTCTGCTAGTGGACCGTATGCTGGAGGTTGTCTTGCTCCTCTCATGCCAGGGTAACTATGTGGAACAGCAGCAGATTGTATGTGTATTACTCAATCTATACATCATAAGTATGATCACACCAATTTCACATATGAAGCTACATTTTGTCCCTTGAAACAGTGAAAACTTTGTACTCCACAAATACCTAGGCAACATTTGGCTTATAACTGCATTCAAATCCCCTACTCCCTAGCATGTTCTGTAAATGGAGAAACATGTCACTGACAGTAAAAGTGACATCAACAAACTTAACATGTTGAAGATATTTGGTAACACTGTGATACTTTCTGATTATCATTACTCTGCTGACAATACTATTTCAAGTACATAACTCTGGATCCAGCAATTTAACAACCTCTACATTATACCAGCACATTTATACATGTTTGCATAATGCCAGCAGTTAACACAATGTCATAAACCCGTTTCATAGTCAATGACGCATCTTTCATAACGTCAGCATACATATATGAGCCTCAGAATGGGAGCTGCCTGACCTACTGTACTGGACATCAGGAAGTGATCTAACTCCGCCGGTGAATTTCATCTTGGCGGTAAGCGGACACAACTGTGGTGAATATTGCCATTGGAACACATTGATGTCTTTGGCGGACTTGGGGCAATGGCGTTGTGCACTGGCGGTGACGGTCCTGTATGTGGCGGATGTGACCACCAACTCATACTTCATCCCTCACTTGACTCCTGACACCAAGCTTGTGGAGGAGGTCCTACCCCTATATGAATAGCTCTATGGTGCACCAGAGGAGAATTTAAGTGCAATGCAATACCAAAGTTTGAAATGTTAAGTGTATGATGATGTTCAGGAAATGTAGTTGAATGACAGTTTGGGATAATATGTGTGGGGACATGTGCACATATGCCAAAATAGATTTTAAGGCCTGATACATAGTAGGAAGTGTGTGATTTTTTAACCCTGACCCACCTAAACACTGTATAATTAGAACATTGAAGGTGGTGTCAAAAATACTTTTACACTAATACCATGCTTTAAGACATGCTTGTGGTCTGGTCATATGTTTGTAGCTGACATCTGGTACTTGATATGCATGGTGTATCCCTTACTCAACTTCACACATGGCCTTTCTGCAGATTGCCATTCCACATAGAATGGGATGTTGAAGGAAGTGTTTATGGCTACTTGCTCTAACTTGTTTTTCCCACTTCTTGTACTGATATGGTGCATGAGGACATGGCTTTCTCCTCTTGTCTGCTTCATCCATGCAAGTTAATGCCCATCAGAAAAAGGGAATTTGGCGTGCCATCGCCAAGAAAGTGCGAACTCTGGGGTCCACAGCCGGCAGAGCACCCACTGCAGGAAGCAAAGGGGGGACCTGAGACACTGGGCACGGAAGACCACAGAGGCCCAGTTGGAGATGTCCTCCCAAGGAGGAAGAGGTGCCCGTCGGCCTTGACTCCCTGGTCTGCATAATGGCGGTGGCCTACCCTGAGCTGGATTGGTATTTGGGGGACGCACAGCAGCCACAAGGGGGTTAGTACTGACTTAACACATATTCAACCCTATGCCAGGCCAATGTAGGAACTGATAGTATCTAAAGAGCGACAATGTGGTAAGTGCAAAGGCTCAAATATCTCCAAGGAACACATAGATGTACAGGCCTCAACATTGGTATACTGGTGTACACATTCTATTATATATAGTGACATATTACTCTCCTATGTTATCCCTTCTATACACAAGCATATGATGATGCACATGTGACTGTGTCATATGTGAACCACTATACTGCGTTAAATACCCTGCCAGTTGTTTCTTGCCACATAAAGATCCCTATTACCGATATCATGAAGGAAAGCTGTTCAGGTCTTTGCCCTCTGTCCATTCCAATGCCCTTTGAGCCATGCCTATGTGCAACTTAAAGTATGACAAGTCTAGGTCATTCCTACTTCTCATGAGGTTTCTGATGAGTGACAACTTCATGTGAGGCTGTGATGTTCATCTTACATTTCAAATTCCATACTTGTTAAACTTACTCAGAGGTGCTAGGAGGTGAACCCATTTGGTAAGTGTGGCTGTACATTGGCCCCCGTAATGTCTTATCTGAGTGGACATCTTACATGTTGAAATCCATGAAGGTATTAAGATATTGCTAGACTACTGTTGTAACAGATAGGGCCAGGTGCATCATTTTTCCTAATAGGGATTACTTAATTTTGATTTTCTGTGAATCACAATTAGATAATCATTATTTAAATGTATGAAACTCCAGGAGTTTCATTTAGCGATTCCCATCAGCTCACAAATCAACATACCTCATTAATATTCATGAGGTAGATTGCAATTTGCAACCCATTGTGAATGGCTACAATCACAGGGATGATGGCCCGCTGGGCTCAGAAGACCACCATGTCTGTGATTGCTTTAAAATAAAGCAATGTTTTTTTTTTTAAATGCAGCCCATTTTCCTTAAAGGAAAACGGGATGTGTTTAAAAAAGAAAAATGAACAGTTTCCTTTTCAATTTTTAAGAGTAGGCAGTGGTCCAGGGACCACAGCCTGCCCTAAAAAATTTTTTTGCATGCTTTCACAAAAGGGAAGGGGGTCCCTTGGGGACACATTCCTGTTTGCGGATGGGTTACCACCTACTTGAAGTGGGTGGTAAAATGCGGAATGTTTTGCAACCACATTTCAGTCACAAAACATTGCTACATACCTCTGCGATTCGGTATTAGGAAGGGACACCCTTGACACTCCCCTTCCGAATACCGAATCAGTATGTAGTTGCAATTCCAATTTGCAATTCCGTAACAAGTTACCAAATCCAAATTGGGATTCATACATACCAAAATACATTTTTGCGATCAAAAAATGGCCCAAAACTGCATGATACATCTGGCCCTTAATTTTTTTATCACACCTCTGAATGTTAGTACTATGTACGTGTTCTTTGAATGGTAAGTGGCTACACAGCTATGTCCTTAATCATTGTAATGTGGGCATGCTAAATAGACAAATACATCATATGTGGGCATGCTAAATAGACCAAGACATCATATTACCTGTTACAATCTTCACTGGTTTTGCCAACATCATGTGCACATTGTAGGGTTCTGTCATAAATGAACATTGTAATGTAACAGACACATACTTTCTTTTGCTATTTTGGATATGTTTTGAGTGTGGTAACCTATTGTTAGCACTGACTACATTGTGGTGCAGGTGTGATAGGTCACATTCACATGTGGGTGGAATGGTATGTGTAGTCAGTCATTTGGCTTGCCTCAAGGTGTATGTCTCTATAATGGTATCCTCAGATGTGGTTTGTGTGATTGACATTTTCCTATACAGATATAAGACTACTCAGTCTCAAGTCTGGATTATGCTGTTGCCACTCAAACATTGGGCTATTGATGTTGCCACTCATCATGAGACGTCGGACTGTGTGTGGCCTTCATGCAGATGACAGGTGTGCATTGTATTCAAGGAGTTGCAATGCTCCCTACTGTTGTACGTGGGTAAATGCTATGGGCTAAATCGCCCCTATGAGTGTGCAAGATTTTGTTTACAGGTGGAGAACGACTAAGATGAGTAGGTCAACAAAGTATCCACTATCCTTTCCTACTTCACTATTGGTACATGTGTTGGTGACATGTGTTTAGACTCTATCATACTCCAAGTATTAGAATTTGCCAAATATACTAGGTGCATGTTTGCAAATTTCAATTGTGCAGGTTGTGGACTCCTCTGCTGTCTTTTGTTTAGCATATGATAAGGTTCCTTTCCTGGTACATGGCATCAGGTCATATTGTCAGTATGCGTATATTTTCTGTATGTGAAATGTGGAAATCAGTGTTACCACTACTTCCCATAGTTTGGTTGTTGGTTGACTATGTTGCTGTGGATAGGGACCCAGATTAATGTCGCCAAGTCAGCTTGTCATGGAATGGTTAGTGTGATACCTCTAAAGATATGATGGTATTGTAGGTTTTAGATAGGTGGCTTAGCTGGTGTGTGACATTGTTGTAATATAGGGGTATAGATTGCATCTTGCTGTGACGTGATGTTGGCACTAGCCTGGTTCTACCTGGGGATGTAGTACAACTAGATGTAATGTTAATGATGTGTATAGTGTGATGGTAGTGTATGAAAAGAATGTGGTGACCCTACCTCTCTTTCCCAGTATCAGCACCAGCACCAGTGGGCGTAGGAGACGGGGCACAGCTGAATAGAGAAGCTGCTGGCCGCGGGACCTCAAGTCATGGTACCACCAACACCGAGGGACTCAGTGGCCCAGAGGGTGAGGGGAGTGCCACAGGGGAGTCAGGATCTACCTCATCATCTTCAGAATCCTCCTTCAGTGGACACTCCCTGGTGGTGGCAGACCCATCTGGGACCACTCCAGCACAATCTCTCTCTGCCTCCCACGTTTCTACCACTGCCCTCCCTGTAGCTCCCCACCCAGTTGGCTGTGCCTGCCCACCTAAGAGGGTGGGTGTCTCCTTTGCGGCAGGCAGATCTGCCCCAGCCCCTGTTAGCCCTGCTGCCCTCAGTGAGGGGGCTATTTACCTCCTGAGGTCAGGCTCTGGCCTCCACACTGACAGCAGCCAGTCACCCTTTGTCTACTGCCCCCTTCCACCTTCCTCTTCCCAATCCCAATCACCTCTTCCCCAACCCAGCCAAAGCACACAGACAGGTATGCATCCAGCTCAACATCCAAGGGTAGCTCAGACAAACATAAGCACCACAGGACACACCACTGGACACAAGCAACATTCAGATGCACACACATCAACAGTCACAACCTGCCCTGGTGCCCCAACCACCCCCAGCATCACAGACAGCACACCTGACAGACCCGCAGACACCAAACCAACATTCACAGATCCAGCCACTACACCTATCCTATCCACAGACAGCACCACAGCAGACCCTCAGACATTCAACCAAGCCACCACACCTGCTGACACCACAACCACTGACACTCCTACATGCAGCATATCCACCATATCTGCAGTCACCACCCCAACAGACAGCCATGCACACGCTATGGCATCTCCCAGCACCTCCACCCCCCAGCCCAAGACACATAAACACTCACACTCACCCACCAAATAGACACCAACTGCCACAAGCATACCTCCTACAAACACGCACCTAAGACATCCACACAAACACCTCAGACAACCACTCCTTCTCCCTCCACACCCAAACCCTTTTGTTATGACCATCATCGTGTGAGCAAAAAGTATTTCCTCTCTGAGTTTTAACTTTAACTTACTCCTCTTGCCCCGTGAAACCCCTAAACGTGCTGCTTCCCTCCCCACGTCCATCCCTTCTACCTTAAAGGCCTCACGTACCCCCCTTCAAGTACTCATTCCCTTCCCCACCAAGAGGTCTACCCATCTCAAGAAGACCAAACCGATCCCCAAGCCTAAAGCTAAGACCCCGCCTCCCAAGCCAAATCCCAAACTCTCCCTCCAAAGTCTAAGTCCAAACCCCCTCTCCCACCGGCATCCTTGATGCTCCTACCTGAGGAGGTTACATGGCAGTCAGGAGCCAAGTTGGGACACCATATGGTGACTTTGGGACATTAAGGGGCATATTTTTACTCTGCTTGCCCCGGATTTGCGTCATTTTTCTGACGCAAATTCGGCACAAACTTAACACCATATTTATACTTCGACACCCGACCCCACGAAAGTCAAAATTCCGCTGTGTGCGTAATTTTCTGGATGCATGAAACCCCCTTGCGTTAATGACATGAAAGGTAGGCGTTCCCGTCCAAAAAATGACTTAAACACCTGTGCGCCATATTTATCCAACCACGCAAAAATCCCGCACAGCTGGGAGGCGGAGACGGAAAATGGCGCACAGCCCGATTTGCGTCAAAAATTAACTTCTGGGTCAGGGAAGGCGTTAAAATGGGGCAAACACACCAGTACTTGAGAAAAATATACAGAAGCAACATCACAGCTCCAAAAGGAAGACATTGAGGTGCTATTCATCCAGCATGCACGAAGACGCAGAGCACAGGACCAACAGCAGCAGCTTCCACCACACCAACAGGGACCCCAAAGGCAACGCAGAAGGCAGGAGAGGATATTCAGGACCAGGACATCCCTTCTGGGCCTCAGGGAACATGAAATCATCCAGAGGAACAGTCTAAACTCGCAAGCCATACAGCAGCTGCTGCTCCACATTGAGCCACAGTTGGCACCCAGCTTGCAGACACCCCACATCATTCCACCAGAGACCAAGCTGCTAGCTGTCCTCCACATGTTGGCAAGTGTCTCTTTTCAAACAACTGGTGCCCTGGTTGCTGGGATCTCACAGCCCTCATTCTCCTCCTTCCTATTCAACGTACTGGATGCCATCATCTCCCTCACACCCCGCCACATCAGCTTCCCCAACACACAGTTGAAGCAGCAGGAGACCAAACAGGGCCTCTACCAAATCAACGGCTTCCAACACATGCTTGGTGCCATTTACTGCACACATGTATGGATTGAGCAACCTGCTGCAACTGAGCACCTATACCGCAACAGGAAGCACATATACTCCATCAATGTGCAGGCACTGTGGATCACCGGGGATTGATCACCAACATTGTGGCAAAGTATCCTGGGAGCGTACATGATTCATTCATCTTCCACCACTGCACCATCAATCAACATTTCCAGGATGGATGATTTGGCTGATATGGAAATGGCCTACATGTTGGTAAGTACAGAAACCCAGTTATATACACACTGCACAGCAGCCTTGTAGGAGACACACCACATACACCACTACATTAATACATGGCCAGGTAGACACTGAGGTTGTGACACTGCTAGTCATGTTTGATATCCTGACCCAATGGGATACACACCTATGGACAAATGACACATGGAAATAACAACAGATGCCACTCCAGAGCCACAAGGGAACAATTTAAAACCACACAGTGACAATGACATGGCCTTAACTGGCAGTACAACTTGGAAGATGAACCTTTCAATATCATATCAATAACACTCAATCACACACAAAACCAATACATACTGTATAAGGGGTTCACTGCAGGTTAAACACCATGAGACACATAGCATGATGATGCTGACTCTAATGAAGGTGACATGGAATCATTGAGGCAGTACCAACATCTCACATCACTCCTGGGGTGACATTGCTCGCTACCAATAAGGAAGTGGACTGTGCTAAGAACACATATTGATGTGACAATATTGCAAAGTGCACACTGCTACACACAGGGATTGAGACAATTACACATTTACACAACAGATGTACAGGCATTTGGACCTTCTGACAATTAAACCTTCCCCCCCACAACCAAATTAGCCAGCTTAGCTGGAGCAGGTACAGTAGTGTAGGTACACATTTGCACATGAGTCAACTCAGTGAGGGCACAAAAATAGGTTTGCATAGAACTTGTCACACATGGGTTATTGTTGCATTGTCAATTGTCAACACTTCAGTGCTTCCAACTTATGGAGATGTGTTGTACATTGTCACCTAGCCAAATCAAAGGTACTCACTGTTGTTTTTCACATGCTATTACATATGTTGAATTTGATGGGATCTTCAGGCCACAAAGTGCAACCGTGTTACCACCACAGTGGAATCGATTGTGTGTGTGGAAGTATCATGGCACCTCCAGTGAAGGAAAATTGACACTTCTTTCACATGACATAATGCATGGGAGTACACAATGAACTGCAAGTTTACAAATATACAGCTGATATCAGGTCAATCAGCCAAACACCAGTTTTGATAATTAAACAACCCAATGCAGAAAGAATATCCTAGAAGCCTAGGATCCCACACAATAACACAAACACAGATGAGTCACAGGCAACACACGATAACAACTGCCATGCAAAGTGATAATCATGGTGCAAGATACAACAAAAAATGTTCACTCATTTTCTCTTTCAACTAAATCAGGGGTATGGGATCCAGCCACGGAGCATGACCCCATTTGCCAACCCAAGCACAGCATCAGAGCATGCCTATAATGATGCACATCGGAGGACACGCACCATAGTAGAGAGGACTTTTGGCATCCTGAAATCACGATTCAGGTGCTTCGACATCAGCGGAGGCAGCCTCTTATATTCACCTGAAATGGTCTGCAAGATCATTTTGACCTGTGCTATCCTGTACAACATTTGTGTAAGGAGGAACAATCCCCTCTGTGAACCAGAGCCACAAATGCCTGAAGAGGAGGAATAGGAGGATGTTGTCCATCAACATGAGGGGGACCAGCCATTTGAACCTGCACTGCCATTGCTGCTGCCTGGAACGGCTTAGAAGCTGCCATTTTATGTATATTCTTGTTGTGCATTGCCGTATAAATCACTTGTGTAACGCAGGCCTTGGGGTATTGTGTAACGTTGCAGCCCACAGCACAAATACATTTTTTATTTTCCACAGTGTTGTTCCAGCATTTCCCAGTCAGAGTCTGCTCACTGTGCATTTGCCTTGTTCATGTTAGTTCCTGGCAGAGCCTGCATCCTGTTAGCCTGATTGTTTCCTGTCTTTGTGTTACCATAGAGGAGGTGCCCTGTGGCTATATTTGTCCCATAGCTGCTTTCCATGCCCTCACTTTCCTCCTTGGGTATTGTGTCTGGTAGGTCTACAATGAATCCTCAAATAGATTGTATAGTGTAATCAGTTTACTTATCGTATCATGTATTAAAATAGCCTAATCCCGGCCCTAGCCCATGTCTGGGTTTCATGTATGCATGAGTGACAAACAGTGACAGTGTACCATGGCTGTATGCATGGATTGGGTATGGGGCCTCCAGCATAACAAACAACGTTTGCTAATGTGCATGTAAGGACAAAACATTTTCGTGCCCTGACGGTCCACACACAGATTCACATTGGCTGCAACCCAATGATGGTGCTTGCGTGGTGACTAGCTGTGAGATTAATCAGCACAGAGGCACTGATGTTCCCTGCTGCAGTGGGAATTTTAGAGGTCACTCTGTGTACAAATGTTGTGATGAAATCCGCTGGTTTCTAATTACTGATCCATTAAGTTTGTGAGCACACCAAGGTTGCTCTGTTGTCAGCCTCATAAAACTTCTGCAGTGCTGTAGCTGGACTATGCCCATGTGTGTTGTCAATTCCTCTTTGGCTTTCGGTCAATTCTGCTTTGGAGGATACTCTGTTAATGCAGGGAATGGCTCCACAAACTAATGACTAGACCTGCACGTAACTGTGACAACATGGAGGCCAATAATGACATAGGGTACACATGGCCACACACTTGTACTGGACACCTTTGTGCAATTAACCACTGGAAATATGTGAACACATGCAGCTCGGTCTGCTGCTCCTCCACTGCCACAAGAGAAACATAGGTCATGTATATGACTCAAACTGTTGAGTGACATTACATTTTTGGATTGGTTTTGGGACTCTGTGCCACAAACACTGTACCTACATAGCATTTTCAAATGCCTGACTCATGGGTAGTATACAAACAAGTGACCAGGAAGTGGTATCCAACATTGCAGTACATGTGATGGCTTACTCTTGTAACATTGCCATTATCAACCATCCTCTATCTATCCTGTGCATGTTTTGTCCAAAAAGTCGTGGAAGTTCACACAGCATTAGAGGCTACGTGTCTGACAAACACATATCCTGACTCATTTCCACGCTGAATAGCATCTGATGGTTATCCACATTTACAACACATGTATACAAGCACATTAAAGCACGTCTTGTGACGTTCACACAGAGGCTAAACAACAATTGAAATAGCCAATTTACAGACAAAAACACACAGGCCATGAGTGAATGTATTAAGTTGCGTAGCCTTTCTATCCTCTATTGATGCACCACCTGCTCAAACTAGGTAATTCAAATTTTTATTCAAAATGTTTTGGTAGCTGTTGCGTCAGTTGAGAGTGCTCATCCTGTACAACAACGTAAGTATTATGGCCAGCAGTAGTGTGGTCTGCAACATGTACCCAAACACTGGAACACACAATGCAGGTGCAGACAGCCTATCTCTGTACAGTTACAGCTTTCATGTACATTAAAAATGAGAGAAATGAAACAAACACAGTTAAAGAGAGATATTTCGACACAAACGCGTCAAAAGAGACACATATGCATCAAAATTTGGGCAGAAAAATGACGCTCACTGCCATTATACATCCATTGGGCCTGAGCAGTAATTCCTACACTGTACCCCATGAAATTGGTTATCAATGAAAAATATATGGAACTATGAAAGCGGGGGGATTTTGAAGCGTTTGCGTGAAAGAAATTTACGTACAGTCTGTAAGCGTCATAACATTTTTACGCATCATAATAAGAAAGTACTGCATTTGAGACAGTAAGGGATGTAATAGGATATCCTGTTTGCATAAATGGTACAGTGGGTGTCCTTTCACTTTCACTTTGCAGTGTGTGATTTTTTTTAGACTATGTGGCTGTGCTGAGAGTTTTGTCTAACCAAATTGTGCTTTTGTCTCCTGTGTGCCATCCTATTTGTCATCTGTTGTTTTAGTAATTGTCTCAGTTGTTCAGTGTGAATTTGTGTTTTTGTCATATTTGGTGTCTAATTTTGTCTTTGTACTGTTGGGAGACTGTAGTGGGTATTTTCAGTTTGGGATTGTTGGGCTGCTTGTGGGTCACTTAACTTTCATTTTCTCCCTCCTTTCCCTGTATTTTCCTCTGTTCCCTTTCCTATAAATATCATTTCGGTCATATTGGGTAGGCCACGTCTGGGGAGAATGGGTGAGGAGGAGCTGGGGGCATTCATTTGGCTGGTGTGCCACTTCCTCCCCCTGATGATTGAGGCTGGTGGCAGGGTGATACAGGGGTATCACATGGAGGCGAGGAGGCTCAGGTGGTCCAAGATGCTGTACCATCTGAGGAGAATTTTCAACACACCGCGCAACGACCACCAACTCAGGCATCGCTGGGCTGACCTTGTTGCCAGAGAGCAAGACCTGCTGGACCACCTGGGTGTGGAGATTGGTGGCCCTGTTGGTGAGTACAATTCAAAGTAATGTGCACATTTAAATGCTCTGTAGTGACAGTAGCAGATTTGTTGATATGCTGCATGCAATGTTTTTGGACATGTGGAATGCAAGTTAAATATACAGTGGCCCTGATTTATACAATATTTACTACACATTACCGTCATTTGTTGACACAACAGCTGCACAAACTTGCAAAACACAACTTGATCTTGTAAATTAGTACTGCTTTTACGTCAATAAATGATGGTAATGCAGCTCAAACATATGTTTCATTCATGGTCTATGAGTGTACCAGGAAAGAGAAGTATTTCACAAGCTAAAGCAAGGAAATGTGGTCCCCAATTATTTGGGATACATGTCTGAACTGTATTCCTGGCCGTACGTACAAAGTTCTTCCTAACCTCAGGTAACATCTTAGGCTGATACTTTGACTTGGTTTGTGCATCTAAATGTTTGGTGCTACTTTCCATAGCTGTAGCGTAAAACATGAAGCAAATGCTACAAATTGAGGAATAAAAAATATATGTGGCCCTCTGTTCATTGTTTCTGTGTGTTTTAATTTGCCTTGGGCACAATAGCTGAAACAGAGCTGATGCATTTGCCATCTGTGTAACTTTATGGCCATGCAATTCTCAAAAGTTGTTGGGTCATCATGGGATACCTGAAGTTGGTGATTGCATGGTCACAATTTATTTCTTGCATGATGTTGTGCAAGGGATCCCTGACCGATTCCATCATACATATAAAGTGCCCAAATACTTTGCTACTTTACGTTCGGAACACCCCTACTGATCTAGTGCAGCATATGTACAATAGCTAACTTCCCAGTATGAAGGCTATCATAGACATTGGTGTATGCTAAGATAAGAAGACCAGCATTCCTGTGACTGCTGCCATTCCCAAGGTGCATACATATTGAAACCTACATCATCAAGATTGAACCAGTAGGACATTTGCGAAACCATGTTTCAATAATGGGACAGTGTCATATTGTTGTATACCCGCAGATCACCCAACTTCACTAATGTAAGATGATGAATGTGGCTAACTGAATTCCAAAACCCGATATGGGTACACAGAGCAATGGGTGACACATTTCAGGTGCAATGACTACACCTGTGCCCATGCATTCTGTCACGGATGACCAAATTAGACACTGCCAGCATATATTTCTCTGTTGTATTAATTTAGATAAATGGCCGATCCATGTTTAGCGTCAGAGTGTCATCAAGTAACACAAAGGATCCCTGCCATTATGGTGTCATAGTGACCATATCTGGCTCAGGGTACACTGTCAATGTAGCATATGTAACCTACAGACAACACAGGCCCACATGAAATGGACCATAGACAACATGATAATTCATGAGCTAAACTCAAGCCACATGAGCATCACACAGTAACTGATTGTCCCTTGATGCACAAGCCACAATACCTAAGTGACTGGTATTGCAGTGCACCAGGAATGTGGCTTTGCTTGTCTCTCATAACAACAAATGGAGTCCCCTCTATAAATGAATCTGCAACCAATTGAGTAATCAGGTTTGTTACCACATGATTGTTAGGGCCAATGTGTGTGTGCATATGTGTGTGTATCACTCACTGGAGTGACAGGGTCAATACATGTTTGCAGTGGTATGTCTGTTGGAGTGTCATCATGCCTGAGGGGCTAGACTATCAGATATAATGTCACACACAGTAATTTTTTCTTCAAAGTGTTGTACAGTGCACAGACATTGAGCACATTTCACCCTTCCATGCTTTACAGGTGGACCTGCCCCCTACACAATTGGAAAAGTGGCTTGATTTGCAGACCCAGACATATCCAGTAAGTGTTGATATTTCCATTCTGTGTTGTGCTTGCAGCTGTTGTGTGATTGACTCCTGTGTGTTGGACACATAGCAAGGTATGATGTGCTGGCACATGATCTGATATGTCACTTGACTGGAGTTTTGACTTTTTTTTCCATATCTGAGTTGGAAAATCAGTGACGTGGAGTCATCATTTGGGATTGTAGTGCAGCGCTGTAGGCATTGCCATGTGAATGGGGCGACATCTGTAGTTACGTTTCTTTTAATGAAAATTTTGAGGTAGCCATTCTCATGATGTAGTCAGCAAGTCATACCCTGAATCTCACAGAGCAGGGATGCTAAAGTATTACCCACATACTTGAGCCTCCCTGTTAACTAATGAACATGTAGGACTGTATGCTTGACTTCTTAGCAGCATCTTGCTCCACATGTTCTGCTACGTTTATGTGTCACTTGGGTACAATGTCATAGGTGTGCATGCAGCTCGAGCCCAGATGGGTGCTTTCATCTAGGTGCTTGGTGTAGGACAGGTATTGGTGATATCAAATGAAGTTGACAATTTTCCACAATTAGGAACATAAATGTGGATGTGATTGTATAATGTTTGTGTCTATCCTAGTTAGACACCCTCCTTACCTGTGGTGGACTGACTAAACCCTTGGACAGCTGTCCAAAGCTTCCTGGCTGTCCTTGATGTTTGAAAGTATGTTTTGCATGTCCATCCCCCTGAGGCACAGGCTTAGGGTTATGAAATGTGTGTACCTAGGTGTGAGGATCCAAGTGTAGTACACAGACATGTAATTCAGAAATTCATTTGTTCCATCCTAGGATACCCACTCATGATTAGCAACTGTATACCATCCTGGAAATTCAATTTTCAAATCACCGATCTTGTGGCCCTTGATTGTCATCCGGAAGATAGTCATTAGTTGGCCTGTCACACGTGGAGGACTTGCAGCGTCTGTTATGTGACTAATGGCAGTACAATGATGCTTGGATCATTTAAGTAAGTACACATCTGTTTGAGGATTGCTGTGCTGTTCGATAGGGCATGTGTAGGCTGCGTTGGCATGTACTTCCTCAGGGACAATCTGTGATCTGTACTGTGATTTGGCATGTTTAAGCTAATTCTGAGGAATTTTTCGAATATCATCAGTAGCTGTATCACACAATGATGTAATTAATGTTTGGCTTCATCCTTTTTAACAGCAGCCAATATGGATGCCAATCAGATCCGCGAATTCCAGAGGAGGGCGAGGCGTTACCGTCACATTCTGGATGTTGAGTCTGGGTTCCGCCACATGGCACAGCATTATTGCCATGAGAGAGCCACAGTGGTCTGGAGGGCATTTGCCCAAGGGGGCCCATCCCTGTCCACAACAGCCGCCACCACCAGCACCACCACTCCAAATCAAGTGACACCAAGGATGACAGCCACCACTGCAGGTGTCTCAACGTCATCCGCTCCTGGATCACTGACAGCAGCCCCTTCACCTCCCCCTCCAAGCATGGCACCGGCAACAGCATAACCCTCCACAACTGGCACACAGACCACCCCTGCTGCAGTCATTGACAATGTTGAATTTAGGAACATGCAACATGACATGCAACGGATGTTGCGCAGAATGGACAGGCTGCATCAGGAGGTGTCCCAGATTAACAGGAGAGTGCGTGGGATAAAATAGATCCTGCGGAGGGCAAACTTAGCACTGTTGGACCCTCAGCCATTATTCCCTTCCCTCCCTCCTCCTTCCTGGTTCTTATATTTAGCGGGTTTAGGGGGTTTAGTGTTAGGTTAGAATAGGCTGTTAGTTTAGTTGGTATAAGTGCGTTGGGGGGTGGAGGGTATATTTTTACATGTTTTTTTGTGGGTGGGTGGGTGGTAGATTGTGTTGGGGTTTCTGTGTATTAAAAAAAAAAAAAAAAAGAAAAAACAAATACAAAAAATACATAGGGGGTGATTCTAAGTCTGGCGGGCGGCGGAGGCTGCCCGCCAGACTTCCCCCTCCAAAATACCGCTCCGCGGTCGGAAGACCGCTGAGGGTATTCTGGGTTTTGCACTGGGCTGGCGGGCGACTGCCAAAAGGCCGCCCGCCAGCCCAGTGCAAAACTACCTTCCCACGAGGACGCCGGCTCCGAATGGAGCCGGCGGAGTGGGAAGGTGCGACGGGTGCAGTGGCACCCGTCGCGAATTTCACTGTCTGCAATGCAGACAGTGAAATTCTTTGTGGGGCCCTCTTACGGGGGCCCCTGCGGTGCCCATGCCATTGGCATGGGCACTGCAGGGGCCCCCAGGGGCCCCACGACAACCCATACTGCCATCCTGTTCCTGGCAGGCGAACCACCAGGAACAGGATGGCGGTATGGGCTGTCAGAATCCCCATGGCGGCGCAGCGAGCTGCTCCGCCATGGAGGATTCAAATGGGCAGCGGAAAACCGGCGGGAGACCGCCGGTTTTCACTTTCTGGCCGCGGCCAAACCGCCACGGTCAGAATGGCCAGCGGGGCACTGCCAGCCTGTTGGCGGTGCCCCCGTCATTTTAGCCCTGGCGGTCTTGGACCGCCAGGGTTAGAATGACCCCCATAATTGTTTAGGATAAGATAGTATGTGTTGAGGTTAGTATATGTTGTCCTCCATGTGTCCTGTCATATAAGGGGGATGAGGGGGTTGATGTTTAGAGTGTTTAGTTAAATGTGATAAGTAAGTTTAGCTTAGGATAGTTAGGGCCAGTTGTGGGTAATGTGTAGTTAGGATAGGTTAGGTTAGTTAAGGTGTTTTCCCTAGTTTTATTATCCTTTTTTACAGTTATATAAATATTTAGGTACTCCTTTACAGTATGTGTCATATGCTTGTGGATCAGGGCCTTGGCATGGGTGAACAGTGTCAATTTAGTATTTGCAATTGTGTTCCATCCTGCATCCTAATCCCATTGGAGCTGTCACATTAGCAGCTACACCAAAGCTACTTCTCTATGCATCTGCCATACATTGCACCCACCACTCAAGGTTACTACAGTTCCCAATGTGTTGTTAAGTTTGGATGTATGTTTTCAATCTGCCATACTTTGAGACCAGATTTTGTCTCTGGGACACTGTGGTACCTCTGCCTCCAGCCTGATATTCATTTGAACCCTGATAAGGTGAGTGATGGTATAATCTTATGTAGTATAGTATACATAGCTCACACCTATCATTTATTATATTGTACTGCCAGGTTACTTATTTGTCCGTACACTCGTACACATCCATTCCTGCTGTATGGCGTTTGTGTGATGAAATTTTAGTTTCAAATGTCACATACCTAAAGATTGTCTAGAAGAAAAATTTGAATACATTGATTTTCTGCTTAGACATCCCTTGAAGCAGACTTATTCTGTCCAACACAGCATTATACTGTGATTTTTCTATTTACTGAGGAATTAACCCTCGGGAAGCGCAGATGATGATACAATCCAGCCCAGTGCATAGTTCTCAGCCCACAATATTTCAAGGCAGTTGTATTGACATTCTATGGCCATTGACATGAGGCAAACATCACTAACATCCCCCACGGTTGATGTGTCACATTACACAAAGCCAAAGTGGTTGTGTAAGCGCTATTTATTTTAAAGTGCTGTAGTGGAATATTTACATAGTCCAGGATTGTGAGTCCATTAGTGTGATGCCTTCTATTGTGATGCTACACAAGTGCAAAAGGACATGTCATTGGACATGCTGGGGTGAAGTGTCATACAGTGCAGAGGAACATGAATTGCCAATGAGGTAGTGAGAGACAATCACAGAGCATAGTGTCAAGGTAAACAGTGGGCTGGAGAACAGTGAATGTGAGCAGCTGTTACAAGACTGGCATGTTACGAAGCACAGGACCTTAGTTATAAGTGCCCATTTGGCAAGTACTTGTGCTACCGGGTACTCTTACGGGTGAAGGTGATCTGTTCCACGTTTTCATCTTCTGATGTGCGTGTCATCTCCTCTGCCCTTGGCAGTGGCAGGTTTAAAGCGGCAATGCACTCTTCAGTGTTTGAAGATGTGGAGTCAGAAATCCCGGTAGCTGCCAACTGTGGGGCTATTAAGGGCAGTACTGCAGCAAGGAGGTAGCTGCTGGTTCTTAAGTATAGCAGCTACATCACTGTGGTAGGCAGCCAGGTCGGCCCTGAGGGGGTCAATATTGCATTCGTCCACGTAGTAAAAGGTTTGGTGTGCGAGGTGTTGTGGCAGCTCTCTTACTGCTGTGCTGATTTCCATCACACTTTGTTGAAGTTCTTGCACGATAGATGTTCGCCCTTGCATGACTGCTGCCTGTTCTGCAGATGGCATCATGCACTAACACACACCCTCTAGGCTGTCTGCCATATTTTGCATCCCCACCCGCACCTCCTTGGACAGCTCCCACTGTACTCCAACTCCTGTCCTCTCAAAGATGGTGCCAGTTCGTCAGAGTCCTCAGCTGGGTTGCAGCTGACATGTTGTACAATTGGGGTGGTGGGTGGGTCCTCTGTGATGGCTGCTACTTCTGTGCTCCTCCTTATGTTTGAAGGTCGGGTCTGGAGGGTTCCAAGGACATCTTGGAGGGTCTGCTGGCTGATGTTTGTCAGCTCGTCATCCATGTCATCAGGGAAGTCAAGGACAGGCATATCCCCAGGAGAGCCATCGCCCTCTGCAATGAGATATTGTACAAATAGTGTGCCTGTTTTGTGGCATTTGTAATGTGACGTGCCTGATTTCTTATTAGTTGCACATTGTGATCTTGGTTCCTGTTCATTGCTCCTGTCACTAAGATTAACATTCTTCCAGGCCTATGGCCCACCTGCATGTCACATGTAGTGTGGGCAGTTTGGGGAAATGTCTGCGTCACATCCTCTAGGTGTAGGTTCTGCCCAAATTGTATGTTGCCACCTTCTTGTCCTACTCAACCCTCCGTCTACTTCCATTATCATGGCGTGGTCTTGCACTGGCTGTGGGCGTTCTGATGGCACTTGCACCACACTTAACAATCTGGAACTGACCCAGTCTCTGATATTTCACATCCACCGATATGTTGCTGAGACCTAGCATATACTATGTACAGCATTGGCATGGCACAATACAGGTGTCAGCATTGGTAGTGTGTAATATTGATGTTGGGGAATGTGTGCTACATTGGACTGCACTGATGGTCCTAGCAGTATACCATTTCCTCTTCTGACTGTGCGGGTGTGTTTCACTAGCCGGAAACATATGTTCTCCCCCTCAATGCTGTTGTCTTAGCAGTATGACAGTTGGAATGTTGCATGGTGGCATTGCAGTTATTGTGACCCAGGCACAGGATAGACCCTGACATGTGCAGCATGGGTATGACATTACTGCTGTGTACCTCATAATGTTTATGACAATGCCTGCTGTTTGTAGCTACTATCAACATTAGCATTTGACAGGATTAGCACATTTATATTGATTACAGGGGATTGATAACGTTGTCTTCCTGAACCCTCTAATTTGGGTGTGTTTGATCAATGGGCACGTAACTGCCATTAGCTACTTGACCTTCACACACAGCAGAGGTGGTAGTGGCAACTGTTGTCAATGTTAAATTCCACTTGCGGATATGGCCTGAGAGTGTAAATTGAGCCCTAGTTCATGTAGCGACAATACCAGCTGTTGTGTGACAGCATGCCAGTTTTACGTGCCCTACCCTCCTGGACTGGCTTTGCTTTTTCAACATCCTTGGCATGGCAGCATACCCGGATGCAAAGGTTGTTGGTGTAGTGTTGTGCTGTGCCACAGGTTTGACCTGCACAGCCCATGCCCCCATGCCGTGCCCCTTTGCCCTTTCCACTCCCTGATTATCATGGCTTACATGCATTGTGTAGTAGGTATGTCCCCCCGCTTGCAGTTAACAATTAGGGATTTTAGTTCCCCATGCCACTTACCCTGCATCTGTGCTGTATCCTAGTAGTCTGCGCTGTCCTGTCCTTGAATCCCTGTGACGATCTCCTCTGGGATGACGGCTGCCACCGTCTCCTCCATGTGGTCCAGGTCCTCCTGCGGTGCTGGCCTCCCACCTCCAGTTTGCAGTCCTGCCTTCCTGTTCTTTGCCATCTTTTCCTTGGTCCTGCGCTTGCAGTTATGCCAGCGCTTCTTGCACTCAGTGACTGTTCTCTGTACTTCTGCCACACTGTTGATCTTATGTTGCCAAATTGCCTCTCTCCTCCCAATTGGCAATTAAGAGGTGACAAAAAGTTGGTGCTGGTGTACCGTCACCTCTTTCACTAGTATTTCATGCTCCTCTGCACTGAACCAACACTCCCTTTTCTTCTTTTCCCTCTGCTGGGTCTTGTTTGGGTCCTCCTGGCTGGTTCCTGGTCGGTTGTCATCTTACTGGGGTCTCTCATGGCTTCTGGAATCCATTTTGGCTCTCCTTTGCACATTTTGCTGTGTTTGCGCCGCTTTTTGATGCAATTTCAGCAAAAAAAGGTGCGTATCGGTTTGCGACACCGTAAACCGGCTAAAAGTATTTTTCGCTGCGTTGACGTCGTTTTTCTTTACGACGTGGTGCATTGGTTTGAGTAAAACAAAATGACTCTAACCAGTGGTTTGAGTGTGTCCTTATGGTTGCTGTCGTTGTCGGCGGCGAAAATTCCATAGTCTTTTGGCGAGCAGGAGCAGTGGGTCTTAAAGTTCTGGTTCCACGGCAGCACCGGATGAGTATGGCTTACTGAAGATGAGTGTCTCCTTTTATAGAGTTCATTTCTGCCTGGGGTTCCTTGGTGGTGTGACCACGGTGGAAATCTTGGCGATTTGCAGTATTGTAATATGCCCTGCGGAAACATGGTCTCCGCAGGCCTGCTGATGTTTTCAGTTGTTGGTGGAGGTCTGACTGCTGGAGGTGCTTTGCTTTATTCCACAGGGAATACCACCATGGTCATAATTTCGCATTCTTCTCCACCAGTCTGTTAGCGGTTATGGGACCGCCAAACTTGTAATGAGGCCCTCTGTTATCTTCAAAAGGACACAGAGCATTGCATATGTGGCTTGTGTGTATCCAGTTTGGAAGACCAGCACACTTCACAGCTGTCGTCATCACCATGATGATTTGATATGGACCTTTCCCCCTGGGATCTAGGCAAGTCTTCCGCAAATACTTTTTCACTACAACCCAATTGTAGGAGGCTGGTCTGGTTTGTAGTGGGTACCCAAGGTACTTACACCTTATACCAGGTCCAGTTATCCCTTATTAGTGAAATGTAGGCAGTGTTCTAGCAGCTTAGGCTGTCTAGGGGTAGCTGTAGCAGAGCAGCCAAGGCTGAACTAGGAGACATGCAAAGCTCCTGCAATACCACTATAGTTAGACAGTACTTATAAAGAATAAAAGACAATACTCAGTGTTACCAAAAATAAAGGCACTTTATTTTAGTGACACAAGGCCAACAATATCTTAGAGGCAATACTCCTTCTGGAGGTAAGAATTATACACAATATATGCACTAGTAACCAAAATCAGGTAAGTAAACAGTCATAGAATAGTGCAAACAGTAGAAAATACAATAGATTGCAATGGGCCTAGGGACAACAAAAAATATATACTAAAATAATGGAATGTGAATGTCGAATTCCCCCCTAAGCAAGTGTAGTACATGGAGGGGCGCTGGGAGTATAAGAAAACACCAAAGGTAAGTAAAGTACCCCACCCCAGAGCCCAGGAAAGCAGTAGTAAAGTACAGCAAGTTTCCTCAGAACACACTACAAGTTGTGGTGAAGAAGTATGCAAGAACCAAGCAAGGCTGCAAGCAACAACTGATGGATTCCTGGACCTGAAGACCTGTGGAGAGAGGAGACCAAGTCCAGAAGTAGAAGAAGAGTTCAGGAAGAACAGGAGCCCCTGCCAACCTGAAAGAAGGTGAAAAAGTGGATTCTCCGGTTAGAAGAAAAGTACAGAACTGCACCAAAGAAGATAGCTGTTGGTGCAAGAGATGTCCCACGCCGAGTTGTTGGATGCAGGCTGTTTGCATTGCTGGCTTCTGTCATCAAGCCTTGATTCATGCAAGTACGTGGTTTGCATCAAAGAGTAGCTGCCTGGACCCAGAAGGAACCTGGGGGTCTCGACTCAGACTGAGGAGACAGAGGGGGCTACCAGCACTTCAGAGAGCCCTCAGTGGAACAGGCAGCGCCCACGGGAGTCCCAGAACATGGGGACAAAGGAGATGCAAAGAGGGATCATTGCAGCACTACACTGGAGGGTCCCATGTTGCCAGAGAACAACTCAGAGAGCTGTGTGTCACAGGACAGAGTGCTGGGGACCTGGGCTACGCTGTGCATTAAGAACGTTTGGAAGAAGTGAACAGAAGCCCGAGGAGCTGCAGAAGATGCGGTGCACAGGGGTACTGTCGCAGCACAGGGAGGCAAGCTCTTACTTCAACCAAATTTGGACAGTTGGACCTTTGTACCTTCTGGGTCACTTTGGTCCACCACCTGTGTTCCAGTTATCACACTAGTCAACAGGAGATGAGTCCCAGAGTACCGTTTGTCATCATAGAGATGTGCCTGCTGAAGCAGGGAAGTGACTCTGTCACTCCATGGGAGATTCCTTCAGTTCTTCTAGTGCAGGGTGAAGACAGGCAATCCTCAGAGTGTGCACACCTTGGAAACTGTTGCAACTGCTGGCTGGAGATGAAGTTGCAGGTCACAGGAGTCATCCTGGAGACATTGTTGCAGTTACAGCGGTTCCTGGAGCAGTCTGTAGTTGATCTGATGGTCAGAAGCTGAAGCAGAGGATACAGAGGAGTCCTGGAGGAATCTTGCAAACCGAATCCAAGGAAACACCCACAGGAGAGACCCTAAATAGTCCTGAGAGGGGGATTGGCTACCTACCCAGGTATGCACCTATCAGGAGGGGTCTCTGATGTCACCTGCTGGCACTGGCCACTCAGAGGTCTCCAGAAGGTCCCCACACCTTGGAATCCAAGATGGCTAACGCCAGGGACACTCTGGAGGAGCTCTGGGCACCACCCCTGGGGTGGTAATGGACAGGGGAGTGGTCACTCCCCTTTCCTTTGTCCAGTTTCATGCCAGAGCAGGGACTGGGGGTCCCTGAACTGGTGTAGACTAGATTATGCAAGGAGGGCACTGTTTGTGACCTTCAAAGCATTTCCAGAGGCTCTGGGAGGATACCCCTCCCATGGCTGTAACACATATTTCCAATGGGAGAGGGTGTAACACCTGTCTGTAAGGTGGCAGCAGCTGGGGCAACAGTGGAAACCTCAGAGAGCTGGTTTGGCAGTACTGGGAGTCCATGGTGGATCCCCCAGGGTGCATGTAATTGGACCCCTGAATACCAGATTTGGGTTGGGGGATCAATTCCGTGATCTTAGACACCTCACAAGGCCATATTCGGAATTACCATTGTGAAACTACATGTATGTATTGACATATATGTAGTGCACGCTTATAATGGTATCCCTGCACTAACAAAGTCCGGGGAGTTGGCCCTGGATGACGTTGGGGCACCTTTGCTAGTGCAAGGGTGTCCTCACACACAGTACCTTTGCACCTAGCCTTCAGTAAATGAAGGCTAGACATATAGGTGACTTATAAGTTACTTAGTGCAGTGAAAAATGGCTGTGAAATAGTGTGTGCACTATTTCACTCAGGCTGCAGTGGCAGTCCTGAATAAAGTTTTGTATGATCTCTTTATGGGTGGCAAAAGAAATGCTGCAGCCCATAAGGATGTCCTATAACCCCAATGCCCTGGGTACCTAGTTACCATACACTAGGGGCTTATAAGGGGGGTCTAGTGTGCCAACCAGAATTGGAAGATGGAGTCATTAAACTGTAGTGACAAATTTGGTAAGTAGAGAGAGCATAAGCACTGGAGTTCTCTTTAGCAGAATTCCAGTGACACAGTTAAGCATACTGACAATACACACAGGCCACAAACTATGAGCATTGGGTTCCTGGCTAGCAGGATCCCAGTGAGACAGGCAAAACACACTGACAAATAGGTTTTAAACTATGAGCACTGGGGTCCTGGCTAGCAGCATCCCAGTGATACAGTAAAAACACACTGACAAACACTCACAAACAGACCAAAAATGGGAGTAACCATGCTAGAAAGAGGCTACGTTCTCACACCAATCACCAGCCTTCAGGCTTTGGCACTGTTCCTGGTTGTTTGAATTATTGCTGCTTCAAGCAGGTGAGACAAAGAGCGAACCACATCAGCTAGACCTTTGCAATAATCCAGTACCAAGTCATCTGTTATGTTCACAAGTGTATTTGCAGGTACTGCTGGTAGTCTCATTGCATGACCCATCAATATCTCATGGGGGGACAGTTCCATCTTCCTCTCAGGAGTGTTACGCATGCTCATCAGGACAAGTTGCAATGCATCAGGCCAATTCAAAGCTGTAGAAGCACAAACCTTTGCCAATCGAGCTTTCATTGTTCCATTCATTTCCTCCACCAATCCAGATGCCTCTGGACTGTATCTGCAGTGCAATTTTCACTTAATTCTCAATGCTGCACACAACAACTTTATGATCTCATTATTAAAACGAGTTCCTCAATCTGATTCTAAAGAAGTCGGGAATTCATAGTGTGGAAAAAGTTCCCTGAGCAGCAGCTTAGCTACTGTAAGGCTATCATTCCTCCTTGTTGGATAAGCTTCCATCCACTTGGAAAACACACACACAATAACCAACACACATTTCAATCCATTGCAGGCAATGAAAGCAAGTTCCATTAAATGGGCCTCCCTATTTGGCTCAAATTAACCACCTTGCGATTCCCTAAGTTAATTTGTTGGCATGTAAAATCTAAAACTGGGATTAACCTATGTCTGTTTGAATGTGCGAATCATTGTATCTCTGTTGAGATGAACCTAACCATGATGATACCTAGAAATTTAGTTCAACAGTCTAGTGAAAGAACTTTCCCTTCATTTGACATCAAGCGGTCATCTCCCTCTCTTTGAGCACAACCTGCTTTTATCCAACCTCTGTGTTCTTCCTCTGTTGCTTCTTCCTGCAACCTCTTAATTTCATTACAGGTATCACCCATTGACAACAAGAAATTTTGATTTGTATTATTGGTGACAGTTTCATTGCTATACTCTTCATAGAAGGTGACACAATGGAGTGCACAATATCTGACAGTTTGGTCAGCATAGGCATTACCCAATGTTACATAGTAATTTGATTTTACATGTGCGGTGTATTTCACAACCGCAATTTTCTCAGGTAACTGTAATGTGTTTAATAAATCATGAATTCTTTCACCATTTCAAATGGGTGATCCAGACGAGGTCTTGAAACCTTGATGGTGCCATAACTGCCCAAACTCACGGACAACACCAAATTCGTACTGACTATCTGTGAATATTGTCACTTTGAGCTGCTCGGATATGCAGCATGCTCTCGTAAGAGCAACCAATTTGGCTCCTTGGGCAGAAACAACTCTTTGAAACCATGAATCTTTGACTACTCCTGAGAGTATGCAAACTGCATAAGTGGCTCTCAGAGTAACTTTGCTGTCTCTTAAACAGGATCCATCAACAAAGACAACTTGGTCATTTTCCTCCAGACAAGTATCCCGAATATTATGTCTGGATTTGGTGCACACTTCAGTAACATCGAGGCAGTCATGTTCCATTTCATTAACATCAACTGAATCATCATTTACAGGCATTAATATAGCAGGGTTCAAACTCAAGCACCCCTTTATCACAATGTTAGGGGATCCAAGAATCAATAATTCATTCTGTGTAAGTCGGGCACTGGTCAAATACTGGGTCCTAGAATGGGTCAAAATTATTTCCACCTAGTGAGGGACAAAAACAGTTAAAGGATGTCCCATCACAATGCTGTCTCATTGGCTGATATTCACACCAGCAGAAGCCACTGCTTTCAGACAGCCAAGCAAAGCAGCAACTAAAGGATCCAATGTGGCGGAAACATATGCCACTGGCCTGTTTGTTCCTCCATTCAACTGCATCAAAACAGAAAGAGCACAATCATCATGTACATGACAATACAGTTCAAAAACCTTTTGTGATCAGGCATTCCCAAAGCAGGAACTTTGCACAAAATCTCTTTCAGCTGCATAAAAGCTTTCATGCACTCTTCATTGAAGGCGACTGGATCTTTGACTTCCTTGTGTGTCAACCTCTGCAATGGTTTGGAAATTACAAAAAAATTTGGCATTCATTGGCAGATATAGCTCACCATGCCCGAAAAACATTATGACCTCTTTCTGTGAAACTGGGGGATTCATTTGCATGATTGCTGCAACTCTCTCCCAAAGACACTTTCCTCAATTTGGTGACCAAATACTTTACTTTTTTCTTACAATACTGTAACTTAGCAGGGGAAGCCTTGTGTCCATTCTCACCCAGATGATTCAATAATGCTATGGTTTCTTGCCTGCAAGACTCCCATGTATTGGATGCAACCATCAGGTCATCAATGAACTGCACTAAAGCAGACTGTAAAGGTGTGTTCAAAGAGTCTAAGTTCTTAAGAATCTGATTAAAAATGGACTAAGGTCCTGATTTATACTTTTTGGGGCAAAACTGCACTAACGCAGTTTTGCACCAAAAAGTTTGGCACCGGCTTGCACCATTTCTGTGCACCAACCGGGCACCATATTTATGGAATTATGCAAGCTGGTGCAAAGGGTAGGCTAGTGTAAAAAAAAAAATGACGTTAGTCAGGTGGGGCTGGCATTATGGAAGAAGGGGGTTTTGCACCAAAAAATGACATTATGCAGGTTAGAGTAAAAAAATGACTCTAACCTGCCTAGAGTCATTTTCTGATGCAAAACCATCCATACCTCATGACTCCTGTCTTAGAAAACACAGGAGTCATGCCCACCACCCCAATCGCCAGCACAGGGGACTAGGGTCCCCTGGGCATGGCCATTGCACCCTGTGCCATGTAGGGGGCCCATTTCATGCCCCCCTATGGCACTTTAACAAATAAAATACGTACCTGTACTTACCTTAACTTACCTGGGATGGGATCCTCCACTGTCCCTCTGGTGTAGGTGGGGGTGTACCAGGGGCCTGGGGAGGGCGCCACCATGGAAATAGACCCACAGGTCCCCCAATGCCTGCCCTGACTTAGGTGTTAAAAAATGGGGCAAAGCAAGCTTTGCCCCACTTTTTGACCCCTCCTCCCTCCCGTGCACCATTTGTGCACGGGAGTATAAATATGGCGTTAAGTTTTGCACCGAATTAGAGTAAAGATAAATGACGCTAATTTGGTGCAAACAGAGTATAAATATGCCCCTAAGATTCCCAAAACCCCTGTGCAGTATGGCACCATGAATACACGTGGTTGCTGAATCTGAAACAAAAGAGGAACTGACTATCTTTGTGCAATGACACTGAGAAAAATGCTTGTGACAAATTGATAACTGAAAAACACTCTACTTCAAATGGAATCTGCAAAAAAAATCACTGCTGGTTTTGGCACTTGTTCATTTTTTTCAAATCCTGATCTATGTGATATTTCTCACTTGGCTTTCGCAAACCAATAATTAGAGAATTGCATGGGCTGTTCATCACTTCTTTTAGAGCTCTCTGCTCAACAAAATCTGCAATTACTAGGGTAATTCCTTTAATCACTTCTGGGGTCATGTGAAACTGTGATGTTCTGGGGAAAACTGTATTTGGCTTAACAGCTGCTTTAATTGGTTCAACGCCTTGATAAAGTCCAATATCCTTTCCTGAGAGATCCCCAACTCTCAGCGTTACTGTCTTTTGTAATTCATCTGGCAAATCTTTAACTGTCATGGCAAGAAACAACGTAAAGAGAGGATACATCTAATTAGTTTGATTGGAAGTTTCATCATCGCTATCGGTTTGAATTTCTATCCCTTCTTCTATGCAAGTAATAGAACATTTTAATCTGCATAGCAAGTCTCTTCCTAACAGACTCACAGGACTTACATCACACACTACAAATCGGTACAGACCCACTAAGGTTCCAATTTTTAATGCAATGGGCTCTTTAACCCCTTCCCTGCCAGGCCTTTTCCCCCTCAGGTGCCAGGCCTTTTTTGGCTCTTTGGGGTAGTTCGCGCTCAGGCCCTCATTATTTTTTGTCCACATAAGCTACCCACCCCATCCTAGGGATTCTAGGGGTACCCAGAGTTTGTGGGTTCCCCTGAAGAAGACCAAGAAATTAGCCAAAATACAGCAAAAATGTAGGCCCTCATTACAACATTGGCGGTAAATGCCGCTTACCGCCGTGCAGAAGACCGCCAACACACCACCACGGCCGCAGAATTCCGCCACAGCTATTACAACCCACAGCTCAGAAACCACCAAAATCTAGACACCCACACAAGTCCGCCACACCAAAGGTCAGTGATAAACTGGCGATAACAAAACCTATAATATAAAGCACATACCCACATCACCCACAAAACCTTACTACCCAAACATTTGAAGAACGCCTGAGAGACAGCAAAGCAAAGACAACCCCAGCATACTGAGGCACACAACACCATCACACATACACATCCACGCACAAAACACCACACACCCCTAAACATCACCCCACATATCACAACACAAACCACCCCTCACATCACCCACACCACCCCATGGCACCACAAAGACACCCCAGGTTTTCTGAGGAGGAGCTCAGGGTCATGGTGGAGGAAATCATCCGGGTAGAGCCACAGCTATTCGGATCACAGGTGCAGCACACCACCACAACTAGGAAGATGGAGCTATGGTGCAGAATCGTGGACAGGGTCAACGCAGTGGGACAGCACCCAAGAACACGGGATGACATCAGGAAGAAGTGGAACGACCTACGGGGGAAGGTGCGTTCCGTGGTCTCAAGACACCACATTACGGTTCAGAGGACTGGCGGCAGACCCCGCCTCCTCCCCCACAACTAACAAAATGGGAGGAGCAAGTCTTGGCTATACTGCATCCTGAGGGCCTCGCAGGAGTAGCTGGAGGAATGGACTCTGGTAAATTAAATCTTTAACTACTTCATCCCCCACCCTACCTGCATGCTATCACATACCCCCACCCTCGCCCTCACCCCCACCAGTCCAACTCCTCACATATGTCCCACTATCACAAACCACACATCCCAACACCAAGCCCTGCATGCAAAAACAAAGCATGGACACCCATCACCAATGCATGTCCACTACACATACCCACACAGACCCCTAAACAATTATCACACAAGGTCTTACACAGGAATGGAAGCACTGGGGTACAGGGTCACCCACCCATTGCACACCATGGCACACACAGATGCAATAATCATGCCTTTACACCCCTGCAGGACCCTTACCCAACGTCACCGAACAGGAGGTTCCAGACATGTCCACTCCACCCACAGAAGAGGCCCACAGTGATGACAGCAGCTCTGTCCAACTGGATCTAGATGACCAGCCCGGCCCATCTGGGACCTCAGGAAAGTCGGTTCCCCTCACACAGTCACAGGCCACCACAGAGCCTCCACCCTCAGGAAACACCAGCACAGCACCCACCCAACGGGCCCATACCTCTGTCCCCAGGACACGTCAAGCAGCAGTGTGTCCACCACAACAGAGAACCCAGGCTAACCCACCACCCCAAGAACAGCAGGAGCAGGGACATGGGGGAAGTGGTAGTGGGCACACAGTTCAGGGGACAGAGGCCCAGGAAAACAGGAGAACTGGGAGGGCTGCTGTGCGACAGGGGGAGGACAGGCCCAGGGAACCCACTCTCCACAAGGACCTCTCCAACATCATGGGAGCCTACCATCATTCCCAGGAGACAATGGCAACGGTGCTGGCCAAGTTTCAGGAGACCCAGCGGCTGCAGGAGGAATAGTATTTGGGGTTCAGGGAGGAACTCAAATCCATTGATACCACCCTGGGCACCATTGTAGGGGTGCTGAAGGACCTTGTGAACACCAGGAGGGACACTCTGGCACAACAAGGGGCCCCTGACACTAGCCTGGATGATGAACTGCCCACCTCCTCCTCTGGCGCTAGTGGACAGGAGGCACCGCCACAGGACCACAACACCAGCACCCCACCCCCTGCAGATAGAGAACCACCCCGCAAGCGGTCCCTGAGATCCAGGACAAATGCCAAGACCCCCTCCAAGAAATGAGACCATCCTAATTGTCATCCTTCTGCACCACTTTGTCACCCTGTCCATCCTTAAACTGCCCTAGCTCCACTTCCTATGCCCCTTTGGACAATACACCTGTGAGACTAATAGACTGGACTCTGCCATGGACATTCCTCCACCATCACCCCTGACCATTTTACAACCCCTCCACTATTTCACACTTAAATAAACACCCTTAAATCACAAAACAATCTGGAGTCAGTCTGTGCTTTCACAAATGTGTATTTGCTAAAACTGAGGAAAATACCAATGTCCATTGTATTGTCAACATACCTATGTCACACAGCTCTAGTCCACGAGGAAACATAGCTGAGGACACACAGTAGGACCCACATCTGTGAAATTGAAAGGGAAAGTGACAAATCAGGGTCCATACACTGGGTGAAAGTGACAGACAGATGAGAGGTCGAACAATTTTATCAGGTGTAGGAGGCAGTGAGGTCTTCTTACCTGTGCCTCACTGGATGTATTGATGGATCACGGTGTTTCTGTTGTCTATGTCCTCTTCTTCTACCTCCTCTTCTTCACTGTCCACAGGCTCCACAGCTGCCACAACATCTCCTTCAGGACCATCCTCCTGCAGAAAAGGCACCTGTCATTGCAAAGCCAAGTTGTGCAGCATACAGCAGGCCACGATGATCTGGCACACCTTCTTTGGTGAGTAGTATAGGGAACAACCTGGCCTTCAGGAGGCCGAAGGTCCTCTCTATAACCCTCCTAGTTCACCCATGTGCCTCATTGTAGCGTTCCTCTGCCCTTGTCCTGGGATTGCTCACTGGGGTCAGTAGCCATGACAGGTTGGGGTAGCCATAGTCACCTGCAAATGTTGAGGGACAAATGTTAGACACACACTAACCCTTAGGGACAACCCCAGACCCAGACAACTATTCACACTGTATAGGGTCCTTGTCCTCACCTTTTAGCCACACACTGTCTCTAGGGTTGCCCCACCACATAATGGATGCTGCTATTCCTTAGAATGTAAGCGTCATGCACTGAGCCAGGAAACTTGGCGTTCACATGGGAGATGTACTGGTCGGCCAAACACACCATCTGCACATTCATTGAATGGTAACTCTCCCAGTTTCTGTACACCTGTTCACTCCTGCGGGGGGAGGGTACCAAGGCCACATGTGTCCCATCAATGGCACCTATGATGTTGGGGATATGTCCCAGGGCATAGAAGTCACATTTCACTGTAGGCAAATCCTCCACCTGAGGGAAAACGATGTAGCTGCGCATGTGTTTCAGCAGGGCAGACAACACTGTGGACAACACTTTAGAGAACATTGGCTGGGACATGCCTGATGCAATGGCCCCTGTTGTTTGAAAGGACCCACTTGCCAGGAAATGCAGTACTGACAGGACCTGCACCAGAGGGGGGATTCCTGTGGGATGGCGGATAGCTGACATCAGGTCTGGCTCCAACTGGGCACACAGTTCCTGGATTGTGGCACGATCAAGTCTGTAGGTGACTATTACATGTCGCTCTTCCATTGTCGACAGGTCCACCAGCGGTCTGTACACCGCAGGATGCCGCCATCGCCTCACCTGCCCCAGCGGACGTGCCCTATGGATGAGAACAGCGATCAGAGGGTCAGCCAACACTGAGGTACGAAATAAACAACTTTATTGCACACATTTGTCAATACGCTATGTGCCTTTCTTAGTGTGTATGCAAGACCTAGATATGTGTGACGCATTTAAAATGAATGCCATGTGGCCCCCAGAAATGGCGGCTGCCTGACCTTTAATGTGGGACAAGGGGATATGAGGTAACTGCGCTGGCATTGTACACCGTCGCCGTAGGCGGTCAAAGACCGCGGTGCAATCCTGCATTGGTTAACATTGTACCCTATGGGTCCCAGGAGACAATGACGATGTACGCCGGCGGTCACGGTATGCACCGCCGCGGACGTGAGCGCCATTTTCTCTCTGTTCAGTCACTTGATACCTGATCTTCGACAGGAGAGGACCTACACTGCAAGTGCTGCTGTGACCTCAGTCTGGAAACGACAATGGCTCAAGTGTCTGGGGAAAGGGCCCCTGCCTTCACATCGGAGGAGTTGCTAAAACTAGTGGATGGGGTCCTCCCCCAGTACACGCTACACTACGGTCCTCCAGACAAACAGGTGAGTACACTGTGAGCATGCTGTATGGGCAATGCCTGTTTGGAGTGGTGTGGATGGGAGATGGGGGGTGAATGAGGCGTGAATGAAACGACAGTGAGTGGATGTGCGTTAGGGCAAGGGTGGGAACGTGGGCCAATTACTATGAGGGTCTGGACGGTTATAGTTTTTCCTTTTCCCCTGTACTATTCCTGTAGGTCAGAACCCACCAGAAGAATGATATTTGGCGTGCCATCGCCAAGGACGTCCGGGTCCTGGGGGTCCACCACAGACGGAGCACCCACTCCCGTAAAAGATGGGAGGACCTTCGCCGCTGGAGCAAGAAGACAGAGGAGGCCCAGCTGGGGATGGCCTTCCAACGTGGGAGGGGTGCCCGTTGCACCATGACCCCCCTGATGTTCCTGATGATCCTGGCGGTGGGGTATCCAGAGTTGGATGGGCGATTGAGGGCATCACAGCAGCCACAAGGGGGTGAGTACCATCACATCCATCTGATTCAGCGCACATTGGAGGTGTCTGGGTGGGGGAGGTGGGCTGTGGGTTCCCCCAGGCCAGGGCGTGTTTTGTAGGCAAGGTCCCTTCGTGAGGCAGGCTATGTGGCACCCCACCCCACCAGTGTTAAGAGCCATCTACCCCTAGTCAGGCTCCTGTGACTTCCATGTGTGCAGCAATCAGGCATAGGCCTTGTACCCCATGTCCCTGTGATTAATTAGGGACCTATAAGTGCATGGCGTAGTGCAGAGGGCTGCTGTGTCTGTAGTGTCCGCCAACTGTAGCGGTGTTGCATGCACTGAACATTTCTTTCTACTTGCTCCCCCCCCTTTTTGTGGTCTTTCTGTTCTTATGTGCATTAGCATCATCAGGTGGAGGAGCTGTGCCACAGGAGCAGGAGGGAGCTGCATCCCACATGGCCCTGGAGGGAGAGACTATGGACTCAGAATTCACCAGTGGGACTGAGGGCGAGGGGAGCTCCACGGCAGGAACAGGAGCTGAGACCAGTGACACCGGCTCCTCCTCTGATGGGAGCTCCCTTGCGGTGGTGGGCCCCTCTGTGACCACCGCATCTACAGGTACAGCCGCCACCCCCCGTACGAGCACCGCCCTCCCAGCAGCCCCTCAGCATGTGCCCCGTGGTCGCTCACCCAGGAGGGTGGGCATCTCCTTTGCCCCAGGCACCTCAGCCCTGCTGACCTCAGTGAGGAGGCCATTGACCTCCTCAGATCCCTCACTGTTGGGCAGTCTACCATTCTGAATGCCATCCAGGGTGTAGAGAGGCAGTTGCAAATGACAAATGCATACCTGGAGGGCATTCATTCTGGTCAGGCAGCCCAACAGTGAGCTTTTCAGACTGTGGCCTCAGCACTGATAGCAGCCATTGTCCCTGTGTCCAGCCTCCCCCTCCAACTTCCTCCACCCAGACCCAATCTCCAGTACCTCAGCCTATCCCAAGCACACCACCAGACCAGCATGCACACACCACAACACACAAGGGTAGCTCTGGCAAACATAAGCACCACACATCCCACAGGCATTCACACAAGCATCATACTCATGCAGACATACCAACAGCCACTGCCTCCACTGTGTCCCCCTCCTCCACGTCTCCCTCCTCCCTCCCTGTCACATCTCCACTCACACCTGCATGCACTACATCTTCAGCCACTACGTCCATCATCAGCACGCCCATCACCACAGACCGCTCACGTGCACTCACCACCCCCACTACCATTCACACATCCCCTGTTTTCTCTCCCAGTGTGTCTGTGAGCCCTCCTCCCAAACTACACAAATGCAGTCACACACCCACCCAACAGCCATCCACCTCACGACAGCCTCCAGCCTATACACCTTCCCCAAAGTCAGCAAACGAACACCTCCTACAACCACTACCTCTTCCTCCTCTCCTAAACCCCCTCAATCTACCCGTCCCAGTGTGTCTAAAAAACATTTCCTGTCAAACCTTGGTCCCTTCCCATCACCTCTCCCACCCCTTCCGTTGCCTAGGGCCCGCCTCTCCAGGTCCCAACCCAGCACCTCAGCCACCACATCAGCGGGAACAGTGGTGCCAGCAGTAACCAGCTTCTGGAGTGGGCCAAGCAGCAGGGCAGCCAGTGTCCCAAGGAGCCCGGCCAAGGACAGCCCCCCACCTCCAAAACAAAAGAAGTTGCCCGGAGGGAAAAGGACAAAACACCTGCCACCAAGGGCTCAGCCAGGACAACAGTTGGGAGTGGCAAGACAGCTGCGCCACCATCCAAGGTGGGGAAGGGGCAGAGAAAGAAAGGGAAGTCACCGCCAACCTGCACAGCGGACAAGATCGCCACCGGCACCACCACATGCACCGCCGCCATGGGCACGGCCGCGCAGGACACCGCCGCCAGCAGCACCCTTAGTGAGCCCCCCACCAGTACCGCCGCCCAGGACACCACCACCAGCAGCACACTCAGTGAGCCCCCCACCAGCACCGCCGCCCAGGACACTGCCGCCAGCAGCACGCTCAGTGAGCCCCCCACCAGCACCGCCGCCCAATGAGCGCCGCAAACACTGCCGCTACTGAGGCCGCCGCCAGCACCCCAGCGGCCACACCACATCCTGTGCCAGTGGCACCACCGCAGACATGGCTGCCATCCCCAGTGGTCAGTTATACGAGGCTGGTGGTCAGTTCCAAGGGCCTGGCCAGCTTCCGTGTTGCCCCACCGTCGGAGTGTCAGATCCACTACCTCAGACTTTGGCAGGATGAAGCACTCTGGGCACAAAGCCCTCTCCAGAACCAGTGGAGAATGACATCCACTACCTTTGTCCTTGTCAGGATGAAGCACTCTGGGCACAAAGCCCCCTCCTGAACCGGTGGAGAATGACATCCACCTGAGAGACCGTGGCTTTACACTCTCCAGGATGAAGCAGTGGGCAACCCACCCACTGGAGAGACTTGAGAGACTGTGGCTTTTCACTCCCCAGGATAAAGCAGTGGGCAAACCACCCACTGGAGAGACGTGAGAGACTGTGGCTTTACACTCCCGAGGAGAAAGCAGAGGGCAAACCATCCACTGTAGAGACTTGAGAGACTGTGGCTTAGCACTCCCCAGGATAAAGCAGCGGGCAACCCACCCACTGGAGAGACTTGAGAGACTGTGGCCTTGCACTCACCAGGATAAAGCGGAGGGCAAACCACCCACTGGAGAGACTGTGGCTTTCCACTCGCCAGGATACATCAATGGGCATGGAGCCCCCTTGTGGAGCTGCCATCGTGCACTCATCCGGCTGAGGTGCACTCCCTTCCCTTCCCCCTGAGGTGCCTGTTTTATTTCGATCTGATGCCCCTGCAGTGTTCTCTCCATTTGGATCGGGTATTGAGTGTGGGCCTCGCCCATGCATTTTGGGCCCAGTGGTCCACGGACTATGTAGGTGCAGTACATGGACTTGAATTCTTGGTGTACATATTTGTTAATAGTGTATATATATTTTTGATTAATGGATTTTTCCTGATTACAATCGTTCACCTCATTTTCTTTTGTCCTTGCGTTCTTCCAGGGGGGGTTGGGTGGGTGTAAATGTAATGTTTCAGCATGTATTTGTGTGTGTGTTGTGTGTGAGGGTGGGGGAGTTGCGTGTTGCGTGTGTGTGTCACTCTCCTTTCCCTCCCCTGTGTTGTAGGTGCAGTACTCACTGTGGTCGTCGCTGCCATCGGTCATGCTAATGGCAGAGGAGCAGGAAGACAATCGCAGGTAGAATATGGAGTTCCGGCTCCATGGCGTCCTGGTTCCTCGTGTGGTGTGTAGAGGTGAGAGTTTTCCCTTCCAAGTCCAGTTTCTGCCGTGTTTTTGTTCGCGTTGAATCCACCCCGGAAAAGGTGGCGGATTGGCCTCTCATAATGGTGTGGGCGGTACATTGTCTTCTACCTGTCTGTTGGCGGTGACCGATATATAGGGCTTGTAGGTACCATGAGACAATAAATGAGCTGCACCTTGTAATGGGTTTTCATTCTATACAGGATATACATCAATTCATTTGCTGAAATATAAAGAGTGAAAAATAGGTATCAAGAAAACCTTTGTATTTCCAAAATGGGCACAAGATAAGGTGTTCAGAAGCAGTGGTTATTAGCACATCTCTGAATTCCAGAGATGTGCTAATAACATACTAGCATGTGAATTACAGGTCATTTCTTAAATAGATGTCTTTTTTACACACTGTCTTACATTTGGAAGGAAAAAAAGGTAGAGAAAGACAAGGGGCAATAACACTTATTTTGCTATTCTGTGTTCCCTCAAGTCTCCCGATGAAAATGGTACCTCACTTGCGTGGGTAGGCCTGATGCTTGCGACAGGAAACTCACCATGGACATATAACATTTTCACATTGAAATCTGACGTGTTTTTTGAAAAGTGCCTAGCTATAGATTTTGGCCTCTAGCTCAGCCGGCACCTAGGGAAACCTACCAAACCTTTGAATTTTTTAAAACTAGACACCTAGGGAAATCCAAGATGGGGTTACTGGTGGGGCTCTCACCAGGTTCTGTTACCCAGAATCCTTTGCAAACCTCAACATTTGGCCCAAAAAACACTTTTTCCTCACATTTCTGTGACCGAAAGTTCTGGAATCTGAGAGGAACCACAAATTTCCTTCCACCCAGTGTTCCCCCAAGTCTCCTGATAAAAGTGGGGCCTAACTTGTGAGGGTAGGCCTAGCGACAGGAAATGCCCCAAAACACAATGTGGACACATCATATTTTCCCAAAGAAAACAGAGCTGTTTTCTGCAAAGTGCCTAGCATTGGATTTTGGCTTCTAGCTCAGCCGGCACCTAGGGAAACCTACCAAAGCTTTGCATTTGTGAAAACTATACACCTAGGGGAATCCAAGATGGGGTGACTTGGGGGGCTCTCACCCAGAATCGTTTGCAAACCTCAGAATTTGACCAAAAAACACTTTTTCATCACATTTCGGTAACAGGAAGTTCTGGAATCTGAGAGGACCCACAAATTTCCTTCCACTCAGCATTCCCCCAAGTCTTCTGATAAAAATGGTACCTCACTTGTGTGGGTAGGCCTAGCATCCGCAACAGAAAATGCCCCAAAACACAACGTGGACACTTCACATTTTCCCAAAGAAAACAGAGCTGTTTTTTCCAAAGTGAATAGCTGTGGATTTTGGCCTCTAGCTCAGCCGGCACCTAGGGAAATCTACCAAACCTGTGCATTGTTGAAAACTAGACACCTAGGGGAATCCAAGATGGGGTGACTTGGGGGTCTCTCACAGTGTTCTGTCACCCAGAATCCTCTGCAAACCTCAGAATCTGGCCAAAAAACAGTTTTTCCTCACATTTCGGCGAATAAAGTTCTGGAATCTGAGAGGAGCCACACATTTCCTTCTACTCAGCATTCCCCCAAGTCTCCTGATAAAAATGGTACCTCACTTGTGTGGGTAGGCCTAGCACCCGCAACAGGAAATGCCCCAAAACACAACGTGGACACTTCACATTTTCCCAAAGAAAACAGAGCTGTTTTTTGCAAAGTGCCTAGCTGTGGATTTTGGCCTCTAGCTCAGCCGGCACCTTGGGAAACCTACCAAACCTGTGCATTGTTGAAAACTAGACACCTAGGGGAATCAAAGATGGGGTGACTGGTGGGGCTCTCACCAGGTTCTGTTACCCAGAATCCTTTGCAAACCTCAACATTTGGCCAAAAAAACACTTTTTCCTCACATTTCTGTGACCGAAAGTTCTGGAATCTGAGAGAGGAACCACAAATTTCCTTCCACCCAGTGTTCCCCCAAGTCTCCTGATAAAAATGGGGCCTCACTTGTGAGGGTAGGCCTAGCGACAGGAAATGCCCCAAAACACAACGTGGACACATCACATTTTCCCAAAGAAAACAGAGCTGCTTTCTGCAAAGTGCTAGCTGTGGATTTTGGCTTCTAGCTAAGCCGGCACCTAGGGAAACCTACCAAACCTTTGCATTTGTGAAAACTATACACCTAGGGGAATCCAAGATGGGGTGACTTGGGGGGCTCTCACCAGGTTCCGTCATCCAGAATCCTTTGCAAACCTCAGAATTTGACCAAAAAACACTTTTTCATCACATTTCGGTAACAGGAAGTTCTGGAATCTGAGAGGACCCACAAATTTCCTTCCACTCAGCATTCCCCCAAGTCTTCTGATAAAAATGGTACCTCACTTGTGTGGGTAGGCCTAGCATCCGCAACAGGAAAGGCCCCAAAACACAACGTGGACACTTCACATTTTCCCAAAGAAAACAGAGCTGTTTTTTGCAAAGTGCCTAGCTGTGGATTTTGGCCTCTAGCTCAGCCGGCACCTGGGGAAATCTACCAAACCTGTGCATTGTTGAAAACTAGACACCTAGGGGAATCCAAGTTGGGGTGACTTGTGGGGCTCTCACCAGGTTCTGTTACCCAGAATCCTTTGCAAACCTCAAAATGTGGCACAAAAAATACTTTTTCCTCACATTTCTGTGACCGAAAGTTCTGGAATCGGAGAGGAGCCGGAAATTTCCTTCCACCCAGTGTTCCCCCAAGTCTCCTGATAAAAATGGGGCCTCACTTGTGAGGGTAGGCCTAGCGCTAGCGACAGGAAATGCCCCAAAACACAACGTGGACACATCACATTTTCCCAAAGAAAACAGAGCTGTTTTCTGTAAAGTGCCTAGCTGTGGATTTTGGCTTCTAGCTCAGCCGGCACCTAGAGAAACCTACCAAACCTTTGCATTTTTTAAAACTAGACACCTAGGGGAATCCAAGATGGGGTGACTTGGGGGTCTCTCACAGGGTTCTGTCACCCAGAATCCTCTGCAAACCTCAGAATCTGGCCAAAAAACTGTTTTTCCTCACATTTCGGCAAAGAAAGTTCTGGAATCTGAGAGGAGCCACAAATTTCCTTCTCGCAGCATTCCCCCAAGTCTCCTGATAAAAATGGTACCTCACTTGTGTGGGTAGTCCTAGCACCTGCGACAGGAAATGCCCCAAAACACAACGTGGACACTTCACATTTTCCCAAAGAAAACAGAGCTGTTTTTTGCAAAGTGCCTAGCTGTGGATTTTGGCCTCTAGCTCAGCCGGCATCTTGGGAAACCTACCAAACCTGTCCATTGTTGAAAACTAGACACCTATGGGAATCCAAGATGGGGTGACTGGTGGGGCTCTCACCAGGTTCTGTTACCCAGAATCCTTTGTAAACCTCAACATTTGGCCCAAAAAACACTTTTTCCTCACATTTCTGTGACCGAAAGTTCTGGAATCTGAGAGGAACCACAAATTTCCTTCCACCCAGTGTTCCCCTAAGTCTCCCGATAAAAATGGGGCCTCACTTGTGAGGGTAGGCCTAGCGACAGGAAATGCCCCAAAACACAACGTGGACACATCACATTTTCCCAAAGAAAACAGAGCAGCTTTCTGCAAAGTGCTAGCTGTGGATTTTGGCTTCTAGCTAAGCCGGCACCTAGGGAAACCTACCAAACCTTTGCATTTTTTAAAACTAGACACCTAGGGGAATCCAAGATGGAGTGACTTGGGGGGCTCTCACCAGGTTCTGTCACACAGAATCCTTTGCAAATCTCAGAATTTGACCAAAAAACACTTTTTCCTCACATTTCGGTGACACAAAGTTCTGGAATCTGAGAGGAGCCACAAATTTCCTTCTACTCAGCATTCCCCCAAGTCTCCTGATAAAAATGGGGCCTCACTTGTGAGGGTAGGCCTAGCGCTAGTGACAGGAAATGCCCCAAAACACAACGTGGACACATCACATTTTCCCAAAGAAAACAGAGCTGTTTTCTGTAAAGTGCCTAGCTGTGGATTTTGGCTTCTAGCTCAGCCGGCACCTAGAGAAACCTACCAAACCTTTGCATTTTTTAAAACTAGACACCTAGGGGAATCCAAGATGGGGTGACTTGGGGGTCTCTCACAGGGTTCTGTCACCCAGAATCCTCTGCAAACCTCAGAATCTGTCCAAAAACAGTTTTTCCTCACATTTTGTAGAAGAAAGTTCTGGAATCTGAGAGGAGCCACAAATGTCCTTCTACTCAGCATTCCCCCAAGTCTCCTGATAAAAATGGTACCTCACTTGTGTGGGTAGGCCTAGCACCCGCGACAGGAAATGCCCCAAAACACAACGTGGACGCTTCACATTTTCCCAAAGAAAACAGAGCTGTTTTTTGCAAAGTGCCTAGCTGTGGATTTTGGCCTCTAGCTCAGCCGGCACCTTGGGAATCCTACCAAACCTTTTCATTGTTGAAAACTAGACACCTAGGGGAATCCAAGATGGGGTGACTGGTGGGGCTCTCACCAGGTTCTGTTACCCAGAATCCTTTGTAAACCTCAACATTTGGCCCAAAAAACACTTTTTCCTCTCATTTCTGTGACCAAAAGTTCTGGAATCTGAGAGGAACCACAAATTTCCTTCCACCCAGTGTTCCCCCAAGTCTCCTGATAAAAGTGGGGCCTCACTTGTGAGGGTAAGCCTAGCGCTAGCGACAGGAAATGCCCCAAAACACAACGTGGACACATCACATTTTTCCAAAGAAAACAGAGCTGTTTTCTGTAAAATGCCTAGCTGTGGATTTTGGCTTCTAGCTCAGCCGGCACCTAGAGAAACCTACCAAACATTTGCATTTTTTAAAACTAGACACCTAGGGGAATCCAAGATGGGGTGACTTGGGGGTCTCTCACAGGGTTCTGTCACCCAGAATCCTCTGCAAACCTCAGAATCTGTCCAAAAACAGTTTTTCCTCACATTTTGGCGAAGAAAGTTCTGGAATCTGAGAGGAGCCACAAATGTCCTTCTACTCAGCATTCCCCCAAGTCTCCTGATAAAAATGGTACCTCACTTGTGTGGGTAGGCCTAGCACCCGCGACAGGAAATGCCCCAAAACACAACGTGGACGCTTCACATTTTCCCAAAGAAAACAGAGCTGTTTTTTGCAAAGTGCCTAGCTGTGAATTTTGGCCTCTAGCTCAGCCGGCACCTTGGGAATCCTACCAAACCTTTTCATTGTTGAAAACTAGACACCTAGGGGAATCCAAGATGGGGTGACTGGTGGGGCTCTCACCAGGTTCTGTTACCCAGAATCCTTTGTAAACCTCAACATTTGGTCCAAAAAACACTTTTTCCTCACATTTCTGTGACCGAAAGTTCTGGAATCTGAGAGGAACCACAAATTTCCTTCCACCCAGTGTTCCCCTTAGTCTCCCGATAAAAATGGGGCCTCACTTGTGAGGGTAGGCCTAGCGACAGGAAATGCCCCAAAACACAATGTGGACACTTCACATTTTCCCAAAGAAAACAGAGCTGTTTTTTGCAAAGTGCTAGCTGTGGATTTTGGCTTCTAGCTCAGCCGGCACCTTGGGAAACCTACCAAATCCAAGATGCAGTGACTGGTGGGGCTCTCACCAGGTTCTGTTATCCAGAATCCTTTGCAAACCTCAACATTTGGCCCAAAAAACACTTTTTCCTCACATTTCTGTGACCGAAAGTTCTGGAATCTGAGAGGAACCATAAATTTCCTTCCACCCAGTGTTCCCCCAAGTCTCCTGATAAAAATGGGGCCTCACTTGTGAGGGTAGGCCTAACGCTAGCGACAGGAAATGGCCCAAAACACAACGTGGACATATCACGTTTTCCCAAAGAAAACAGAGCTGTTTTCTGTAAGGTGCATAGCTGTGGATTTTGGCTTCCAGCTCAGCCGGCACCTAGAGAAACCTACCAAACCTTTGCATTTTTTAAAACTAGACACCTAGGGGAATCCAAGATGAGGTGACTTGGGGGTCTCTCACAGGGTTCTGTCACCCAGAATCCTTTGCAAACCTCAGAATCTGGCCAAAAAAACACTTTTTCCTCACATTTCTGTGACCGAAAGTTCTGGAATCTGAGAGGAACCACAAATTTCCTTCCACCCAGTGTTCCCCTAAGTCTCCTGATAAAAGTGGGGCCTAACTTGTGAGGGTAGGCCTAGCGACAGGAAATGCCCCAAAACACAATGTGGACACATCACATTTTCCCAAAGAAAACAGATCTGCAAAGTGCCTAGCTGTGGATGTTCGCTTCTAGCTAAGCCGGCACCTAGGGAAACCTACCTAAGCTTTGCATTTGTGAAAACTATACACCTAGGGGAATCCAAGATGGGGTGACTTGGGGGGCTCTCAGCAGGTTCTGTCACCCATAATCCTTTGCAAACCTCAAAATGTGGCACAAAAAATACTTTTTCCTCACATTTCTGTGACCGAAAGTTCTGGAATCTGAGAGGAGCCACAAATTTCCTTACACCCAGTGTTCCCCCATGTCTCTTGAGAAAAATGGGGCCTCACTTGTGAGGGTAGGCCTAGCGCTAGCGACAGGAAATGCCCTATAACACAACGTGGACACATCACATTTTCCCAAAGAAAACAGAGCTGTTTTCTGTAAAGTGCCTAGCTGTGGATTTTGGCTTCCAGCTCAGCCGGCACCTAGAGAAACCTACCAAACCTTTGCATTTTTTAAAACTAGACACCTAGGGGAATCCAAGATGGGGTGACTTGGGGGTCTCTCACAGGGTTCTGTCACCCAGAATCCTCTGCAAACCTCAGAATCTGGCCAAAAAACAGTTTTTCCTCACATTTCGGTGAAGAAAGTTCTGGAATCTGAGAGGAGCCACAAATTTTCTTCTACTCAGCATTCCCCCAAGTCTTCTGATAAAAATGGTACCTCACTTGTGTGGGTAGGCCTAGCACCCGCAACAGGAAATGCCCCAAAACACAACGTGGACACTTCACATTTTCCCAAAGAAATCAGAGCTGTTTTTTGCAAAGTGCCTAGCTGTGGATTTTGGCCTCTAGCTCAGCCGGCACCTTGGGAAACCTACCAAACCTGTGCATTGTTGAAAACTAGACACCTAGGGGAATCCAAGATGGGGTGACTGGTGGGGCTCTCACCAGGGTCTGTTACCCAGAATCCTTTGCAAACCTCAACATTTGGCCCAAAAAACACTTTTTCCTCACATTTCTGTGACCGAAAGTTCTGGAATCTGAGAGGAACCACAAATCTCCTTCCACCCAGTGTTCCCCCAAGTCTCCTGATAAAAGTGGGGCCTAACTTGTGAGGGTAGGCCTAGCGACAAGAAATGCCCCAAAACACAATTTGGACACATCACATTTTCCCAAAGAAAACAGGGCTGTTTTCTGCAAAGTGCCTAGCTGTGGATGTTGGCTTCTAGCTAAGCCGGCACCTAGAGAAACCTACCAAACCTTTGCATTTTTTAAAACTAGACACCTAGGGGAATCCAAGATGGGGTGACTTGGGGGTCTCTCACAGGGTTCTGTCACCCAGATTAATTAATTCCTTTAATCACTTCTGGGGTCATGTGAAACTGTGATGTTCTGGGGAAAACTGTATTTGGCTTAACAGCTGCTTTAATTGGTTCAACGCCTTGATAAAGTCCAATATCCTTTCCTGAGAGATCCCCAACTCTCCGCGTTACTGTCTTTTGTAATTCATCTGGCAAATCTTTAACTGTCATGGCAAGAAACAATGTAAAGAGAGGATACATCTAATTAGTTTGATTGGAAGTTTCATCATCGCTATCGGTTTGAATTTCTATCCCTTCTTCTATGCAAGTAATAGAACATTTTAATCTGCATAGCAAGTCTCTTCCTAACAGACTCACGGGACTTACATCACACACTACAAATCGGTACAGACCCACTAAGGTTCCAATTTTTAATGCAATGGGCTCTTTAACCCCTTCCCTGCCAGGCCTTTTCCCCCTCAGGTGCCAGGCCTTTTTTGGCTCTTTGGGGTAGTTCGCGCTCAGGCCCTCATTATTTTTTGTCCACATAAGCTACCCACCCCATCCTAGGGATTCTAGGGGTACCCAGAGCTTGTGGGTTCCCCTGAAGAAGACCAAGAAATTAGCCAAAATACAGCAAAAATGTAGGCCCTCATTACAACATTGGCGGTAAATGCCGCTTACCGCCGTGCAGAAGACCGCCAACACACCACCACGGCCGCAGAATTCCGCCACAGCTATTACAACCCACAGCTCAGAAACCACCAAAGTCTAGACACCCACACAAGTCCGCCACACCAAAGGTCAGTGATAAACTGGCGATAACAAAACCTATAATATAAAGCACACACCCACATCACCCACAAAACCTTACTACCCAAACATTTGAAGAACACCTGAGAGACAGCAAAGCAAAGACAACCCCAGCATACTGAGGCACACAACACCATCACACATACACATCCACGCACAAAACACCACACACCCCTAAACATCACCCCACATATCACAACACAAACCACCCCTCACATCACCCACACCACCCCATGGCACCGCAAAGACACCCCAGGTTTTCTGAGGAGGAGCTCAGGGTCATGGTGGAGGAAATCATCCGGGTAGAGCCACAGCTATTCGGATCACAGGTGCAGCACACCACCACAACTAGGAAGATGGAGCTATGGTGCAGAATCGTGGACAGGGTCAACGCAGTGGGACAGCACCCAAGAACACGGGATGACATCAGGAAGAAGTGGAACGACCTACGGGGGAAGGTGCGTTCCGTGGTCTCAAGACACCACATTACGGTTCAGAGGACTGGCGGCAGACTCCCCGCTCCTCCCCCACAACTAACAAAATGGGAGGAGCAAGTCTTGGCTATACTGCATCCTGAGGGCCTCGCAGGAGTAGCTGGAGGAATGGACTCTGGTAAATTAAATCTTTAACTACTTCATCCCCCACCCTACCTGCATGCTATCACATACCCCCACCCTCGCCCTCACCCCCACCAGTCCAACTCCTCACATATGTCCCACTATCACAAACCACACATCCCAACACCAAGCCCTGCATGCAAAAACAAAGCATGGACACCCATCACCAATGCATGTCCACTACACATACCCACACAGACCCCTAAACAATTATCACACAAGGTCTTACACAGGAATGGAAGCACTGGGGTACAGGGTCACCCACCCATTGCACACCATGGCACACACAGATGCAATAATCATGCCTTTACACCCCTGCAGGACCCTTACCCAACGTCACCGAACAGGAGGTTCCAGACATGTCCACTCCACCCACAGAAGAGTCCCACAGTGATGACAGCAGCTCTGTCCAACTGGATCTAGATGACCAGCCCGGCCCATCTGGGACCTCAGGAAAGTCGGTTCCCCTCACACAGTCACAGGCCACCACAGAGCCTCCACCCTCAGGAAACACCAGCACAGCATCCACCCAACGGGCCCATACCTCTGTCCCCAGGACACGTCAAGCAGCAGTGTGTCCACCACAACAGAGAACCCAGGCTAACCCACCACCCCAAGAACAGCAGGAGCAGGGACATGGGGGAAGTGGTAGTGGGCACACAGTTCAGGGGACAGAGGCCCAGGAAAACAGGAGAACTGGGAGGGCTGCTGTGCGACAGGGGGAGGACAGGCCCAGGGAACCCACTCTCCACAAGGACCTCTCCAACATCATGGGAGCCTACCATCATTCCCAGGAGACGATGGCAACGGTACTGGCCAAGTTTCAGGAGACCCAGCGGCTGCAGGAGGAACAGTATTTGGGGTTCAGGGAGGAACTCAAATCCATTGATACCACCCTGGGCACCATTGTAGGGGTGCTGAAGGACCTTGTGAACACCAGGAGGGACACTCTGGCACAACAAGGGGCCCCTGACACTAGCCTGGATGATGAACTGCCCACCACCTCCTCTGGCGCTAGTGGACAGGAGGCACCGCCACAGGACCACAACACCAGCACCCCACCCCCTGCAGATAGAGAACCACCCCGCAAGCGGTCCCTGAGATCCAGGACAAATGCCAAGACCCCCTCCAAGAAATGAGACCATCCTAATTGTCATCCTTCTGCACCACTTTGTCACCCTGTCCATCCTTAAACTGCCCTAGCTCCACTTCCTATGCCCCTTTGGACAATGCACCTGTGAGACTAATAGACTGGACTCTGCCATGGACATTCCTCCACCATCACCCCTGACCATTTTACAACCCCTCCACTATTTCACACTTAAATAAACACCCTTAAATCACAAAACAATCTGGAGTCAGTCTGTGCTTTCACAAATGTGTATTTGCTAAAACTGAGGAAAATACCAATGTCCATTGTATTGTCAACATACCTATGTCACACAGCTCTAGTCCACGAGGTAACATAGCTGAGGACACACAGTAGGACCCACATCTGTGAAATTGAAAGGGAAAGTGACAAATCAGGGTCCATACACTGGGTGAAAGTGACAGACAGATGAGAGGTCGAACAATTTTATCAGGTGTAGGAGGCAGTGAGGTCTTCTTACCTGTGCCTCACTGGATGTATTGATGGATCACGGTGTTTCTGTTGTCTATGTCCTCTTCTTCTACCTCCTCTTCTTCACTGTCCACAGGCTCCACAGCTGCCACAACATCTCCTTCAGGACCATCCTCCTGCAGAAAAGGCACCTGTCATTGCAAAGCCAAGTTGTGCAGCATACAGCAGGCCACGATGATCTGGCACACCTTCTTTGGTGAGTAGTATAGGGAACAACCTGGCCTTCAGGAGGCCGAAGGTCCTCTCTATAACCCTCCTAGTTCACCCATGTGCCTCATTGTAGCGTTCCTCTGCCCTTGTCCTGGGATTGCTCACTGGGGTCAGTAGCCATGACAGGTTGGGGTAGCCATAGTCACCTGCAAATGTTGAGGGACAAATGTTAGACACACACTAACCCTTAGGGACAACCCCAGACCCAGACAACTATTCACAGTGTATAGGGTCCTTGTCCTCACCTTTTAGCCACACACTGTCTCTAGGGTTGCCCCACCACATAATGGATGCTGCTATTCCTTAGAATGTAAGCGTCATGCACTGAGCCAGGAAACTTGGCGTTCACATGGGAGATGTACTGGTCGGCCAAACACACCATCTGCACATTCATTGAATGGTAACTCTCCCAGTTTCTGTACACCTGTTCACTCCTGCGGGGGGAGGGTACCAAGGCCACATGTGTCCCATCAATGGCACCTATGATGTTGGGGATATGTCCCAGGGCATAGAAGTCACATTTCACTGTAGGCAAATCCTCCACCTGAGGGAAAACGATGTAGCTGCGCATGTGTTTCAGCAGGGCAGACAACACTGTGGACAACACTTTAGAGAACATTGGCTGGGACACGCCTGATGCAATGGCCCCTGTTGTTTGAAAGGACCCACTTGCCAGGAAATGCAGTACTGACAGGACCTGCACCAGAGGGGGGATTCCTGTGGGATGCGGATAGCTGACATCAGGTCTGGCTCCAACTGGGCACACAGTTCCTGGATTGTGGTACGATCAAGTCTGTAGGTGACTATTACATGTCGCTCTTCCATTTTCGACAGGTCCACCAGCGGTCTGTACACCGCAGGATGCCGCCATCGCCTCACCTGCCCCAGCGGACGTGCCCTATGGATGAGAACAGCGATCAGAGGGTCAGCCAACACTGAGGTACGAAATAAACAACTTTATTGCACACATTTGTCAATACGCTATGTGCCTTTCTTAGTGTGTATGCAAGACCTAGATATGTGTGACGCATTTAAAATTAATGCCATGTGGCCCCCAGAAATGGCGGCAGCCTGACCTTTAATGTGGGACAAGGGGATATGAGGTAACTGCGCTGGCATTGTACACCGTCGCCGTAGGCGGTCAAAGACCGCGGTGCAATCCTGCATTGGTTAACATTGTACCCTATGGGTCCCAGGAGCCAATGACGATGTACGCCGGCGGTCACGGTATGCACCGCCGCGGACGTGAGCGCCATTTTCTCTCTATTCAGTCACTTGATACCTGATCTTCGACAGGAGAGGACCTACACTGCAAGTGCTGCTGTGACCTCAGTCTGGAAACGACAATGGCTCAAGTGTCTGGGGAAAGGGCCCCTGCCTTCACATCGGAGGAGTTGCTAAAACTAGTGGATGGGGTCCTCCCCCAGTACACGCTACACTACGGTCCTCCAGACAAACAGGTGAGTACACTGTGAGCATGCTGTATGGGCAATGCCTGTTTGGAGTGGTGTGGATGGGAGATGGGGGGTGAATGAGGCGTGAATGAAACGACAGTGAGTGGATGTGCGTTAGGGCAAGGGTGGGAACGTGGGCCAATTACTATGAGGGTCTGGACGGTTATAGTTTTTCCTTTTCCCCTGTACTATTCCTGTAGGTCAGAACCCACCAGAAGAATGATATTTGGCGTGCCATCGCCAAGGACGTCCAGGCCCTGGGGGTCCACCACAGACGGAGCACCCACTCCCGTAAAAGATGGGAGGACCTTCGCCGCTGGAGCAAGAAGACAGAGGAGGCCCAGCTGGGGATGGCCTTCCAACGTGGGAGGGGTGCCCGTTGCACCATGACCCCCCTGATGTTCCTGATGATCCTGGCGGTGGGGTATCCAGAGTTGGATGGGCGATTGAGGGCATCACAGCAGCCACAAGGGGGTGAGTACCATCACATCCATCTGATTCAGCGCACATTGGAGGTGTCTGGGTGGGGGAGGTGGGCTGTGGGTTCCCCCAGGTCAGGGCGTGTTTTGTAGGCAAGGTCCCTTCGTGAGGCAGGCTATGTGGCACCCCACCCCACCAGTGTTAAGAGCCATCTACCCCTAGTCAGGCTCCTGTGACTTCCATGTGTGCAGCAATCGGGCATAGGCCTTGTACCCCATGTCCCTGTGATTAATTAGGGACCTATAAGTGCATGGCGTAGTGCAGCGGGCTGCTGTGTCTGTAGTGTCCGCCAACTGTAGCGGTATTACATGCACTGAACATTTCTTTCTACTTTCTCCCCCCCCTTTTTGTGGTCTTTCTGTTCTTATGTGCATTAGCATCATCAGGTGGAGGAGCTGTGCCACAGGAGCAGGAGGGAGCTGCATCCCACATGGCCCTGGAGGGAGAGACTATGGACTCAGAATTCACCAGTGGGACTGAGGGCGAGGGGAGCTCCACGGCAGGAACAGGAGCTGAGACCAGTGACACCGGCTCCTCCTCTGATGGGAGCTCCCTTGCGGTGGTGGGCCCCTCTGTGACCACCGCATCTACAGGTACAGCCGCCACCCCCTGTACGAGCACCGCCCTCCCAGCAGCCCCTCAGCATGTGCCCCGTGGTCGCTCACCCAGGAGGGTGGGCATCTCCTTTGCCCCAGGCACCTCAGCCCTGCTGACCTCAGTGAGGAGGCCATTGACCTCCTCAGATCCCTCACTGTTGGGCAGTCTACCATTCTGAATGCCATCCAGGGTGTAGAGAGGCAGTTGCAAATGACAAATGCATACCTGGAGGGCATTCATTCTGGTCAGGCAGCCCAACAGTGAGCTTTTCAGACTGTGGCCTCAGCACTGATAGCAGCCATTGTCCCTGTGTCCAGCCTCCCCCTCCAACTTCCTCCACCCAGACCCAATCTCCAGTACCTCAGCCTATCCCAAGCACACCACCAGACCAGCATGCACACACCACAACACACAAGGGTAGCTCTGGCAAACATAAGCACCACACATCCCACAGGCATTCACACAAGCATCATACTCATGCAGACATACCAACAGCCACTGCCTCCACTGTGTCCCCCTCCTCCACGTCTCCCTCCTCCCTCCCTGTCACATCTCCACTCACACCTGCATGCACTACATCTTCAGCCACTACGTCCATCATCAGCACGCCCATCACCACAGACCGCTCACGTGCACTCACCACCCCCACTACCATTCACACATCCCCTGTTTTCTCTCCCAGTGTGTCTGTGAGCCCTCCTCCCAAACTACACAAATGCAGTCACACAGCCACCCAACAGCCATCCACCTCACGACAGCCTCCAGCCTATACACCTTCCCCAAAGTCAGCAAACGAACACCTCCTACAACCACTACCTCTTCCTCCTCTCCTAAACCCCCTCAATCTACCCGTCCCAGTGTGTCTAAAAAACATTTCCTGTCAAACCTTGGTCCCTTCCCATCACCTCTCCCACCCCTTCCGTTGCCTAGGGCCCGCCTCTCCAGATCCCAACCCAGCACCTCAGCCACCACATCAGCGGGAACAGTGGGGCCAGCAGTAACCAGCTTCTGGAGTGGGCCAAGCAGCAGGGCAGCCAGTGTCCCAAGGAGCCCGGCCAAGGACAGCCCCCCACCTCCAAAACAAAAGAAGTTGCCCGGAGGGAAAAGGACAAAACACCTGCCACCAAGGGCTCAGCCAGGACAACAGTTGGGAGTGGCAAGACAGCTGCGCCACCATCCAAGGTGGGGAAGGGGCAGAGAAAGAAAGGGAAGTCACCGCCAACCTGCACAGCGGACAAGACCGCCACCGGCACCACCACATGCACCGCCGCCATGGGCACGGCCGCGCAGGACACCGCCGCCAGCAGCACCCTTAGTGAGCCCCCCACCAGTACCGCCGCCCAGGACACCACCACCAGCAGCACACTCAGTGAGCCCCCCACCAGCACCGCCGCCCAGGACACTGCTGCCAGCAGCACGCTCAGTGAGCCCCCCACCAGCACCGCCGCCCAATGAGCGCCGCAAACACTGCCGCTACTGAGGCCGCCGCCAGCACCCCAGCGGCCACACCACATCCTGTGCCAGTGGCACCACCGCAGACATGGCTGCCATCCCCAGTGGTCAGTCATACGAGGCTGGTGGTCAGTTCCAAGGGCCTGGCCAGCTTCCGTGTTGCCCCACCGTCGGAGTGTCAGATCCACTACCTCAGTCCTTGGCAGGATGAAGCACTCTGGGCACAAAGCCCTCTCCAGAACCAGTGGAGAATGACATCCACTACCTTTGTCCTTGGCAGGATGAAGCACTCTGGGCACAAAGCCCCCTCCAGAACCGGTGGAGAATAACATCCACCTGAGAGACCGTGGCTTTACACTCTCCAGGATGAAGCAGTGGGCAACCCACCCACTGGAGAGACTTGAGAGACTGTGGCTTTTCACTCCCCAGGATAAAGCAGTGGGCAAACCACCCACTGGAGAGACTTGAGAGACTGTGGCTTTACACTCCCGAGGAGAAAGCAGTGGGCAAACCATCCACTGTAGAGACTTGAGAGACTGTGGCTTAGCACTCCCCAGGATAAAGCAGCGGGCAACCCACCCACTGGAGAGACTTGAGAGACTGTGGCCTTGCACTCACCAGGATAAAGCGGAGGGCAAACCACCCACTGGAGAGACTGTGGCTTTCCACTCGCCAGGATACATCAATGGGCATGGAGCCCCCTTGTGGAGCTGGCATCGTGCACTCATCCGGCTGAGGTGCACTCCCTTCCCTTCCCCCTGAGGTGCCTGTTTTATTTCGATCTGATGCCCCTGCAGTGTTCTCTCCATTTGAATCGGGTATTGAGTGTGGGCCTCGCCCATGCATTTTGGGCCCAGTGGTCCACGGACTATGTAGGTGCAGTACATGGACTTGAATTCTTGGTGTACATATTTGTTAATAGTGTATATATATTTTTGATTAATGGATTTTTCCTGATTACAATCGTTCACCTCATTTTCTTTTGTCCTTGCGTTCTTCCAGGGGGGGTTGGGTGGGTGTAAATGTAATGTTTCAGCATGTATTTGTGTGTGTGTTGTTTGTGAGGGTGGGGGAGTTGCGTGTTGCGTGTGTGTGTCACTCTCCTTTCCCTCCCCTGTGTTGTAGGTGCAGTACTCACTGTGGTCGTCGCTGCCATCGGTCATGCTCCTGGCAGAGGAGCAGGAAGACAATCGCAGGTAGAATATGGAGTTCCGGCTCCATGGCGTCCTGGTTCCTCGTGTGGTGTGTAGAGGTGAGAGTTTTCCCTTCCAAGTCCAGTTTCTGCCGTGTTTTTGTTCGCGTTGAATCCACCCCGGAAAAGGTGGCGGATTGGCCTCTCATAATGGTGTGGGCGGTACATTGTCTTCTACCTGTCTGTTGGCGGTGACCGATATATAGGGCTTGTAGGTACCATGAGACAATAAATGAGCTGCACCTTGTAATGGGTTTTCATTCTATACAGGATATACATCAATTCATTTGCTGAAATATAAAGAGTGAAAAATAGGTATCAAGAAAACCTTTGTATTTCCAAAATGGGCACAAGATAAGGTGTTCAGAAGCAGTGGTTATTAGCACATCTCTGAATTCCAGAGATGTGCTAATAACATACTAGCATGTGAATTACAGGTCATTTCTCAAATAGATGTCTTTTTTACACACTGTCTTACATTTGGAAGGAAAAAAAGGTAGAGAAAGACAAGGGGCAATAACACTTATTTTGCTATTCTGTGTTCCCTCAAGTCTCCCGATGAAAATGGTACCTCACTTGCGTGGGTAGGCCTGATGCTTGCGACAGGAAACTCACCATGGACATATAACATTTTCACATTGAAATCTGACGTGTTTTTTGAAAAGTGCCTAGCTATAGATTTTGGCCTCTAGCTCAGCCGGCACCTAGGGAAACCTACCAAACCTTTGAATTTTTTAAAACTAGACACCTAGGGGAATCCAAGATGGGGTGACTGGTGGGGCTCTCACCAGGTTCTGTTACCCAGAATCCTTTGCAAACCTCAACATTTGGCCCAATAAACACTTTTTCCTCACATTTCTGTGACCGAAAGTTCTGGAATCTGAGAGGAACCACAAATTTCCTTCCACCCAGTGTTCCCCCAAGTCTCCTGATAAAAGTGGGGCCTAACTTGTGAGGGTAGGCCTAGCGACAGGAAATGCCCCAAAACACAATGTGGACACATCATATTTTCCCAAAGAAAACAGAGCTGTTTTCTGCAAAGTGCCTAGCTGTGGATTTTGGCTTCTAGCTCAGCCGGCACCTAGGGAAACCTACCAAAGCTTTGCATTTGTGAAAACTATACACCTAGGGGAATCCAAGATGGGGTGACTTGGGGGGCTCTCACCCAGAATCGTTTGCAAACCTCAGAATTTGACCAAAAAACACTTTTTCATCACATTTCGGTAACAGGAAGTTCTGGAATCTGAGAGGACCCACAAATTTCCTTCCACTCAGCATTCCCCCAAGTCTTCTGATAAAAATGGTACCTCACTTGTGTGGGTAGGCCTAGCATCCGCAACAGAAAATGCCTCAAAACACAACGTGGACACTTCACATTTTCCCAAAGAAAACAGAGCTGTTTTTTGCAAAGTGAATAGCTGTGGATTTTGGCTTCTAGCTCAGCCGGCACCTAGGGAATTCTACCAAACCTGTGCATTGTTGAAAACTAGACACCTAGGGGAATCCAAGATGGGGTGACTTGGGGGTCTCTCACAGGGTTCTGTCACCCAGAATCCTCTGCAAACCTCGGAATCTGGCCAAAAAACAGTTTTTCCTCACATTTCGGCGAATAAAGTTCTGGAATCTGAGAGGAGCCACAAATTTCCTTCTACTCAGCATTCCCCCAAGTCTCCTGATAAAAATGGTACCTCACTTGTGTGGGTAAGCCTAGCACCCGCAACAGGAAATGCCCCAAAACACAACGTGGACACTTCACATTTTCCCAAAGAAAACAGAGCTGTTTTTTGCAAAGTGCCTAGCTGTGGATTTTGGCCTCTAGCTCAGCCGGCACCTTGGGAAACCTACCAAACCTGTGCATTGTTGAAAACTAGACACCTAGGGGAATCAAAGATGGGGTGACTGGTGGGGCTCTCACCAGGTTCTGTTACCCAGAATCCTTTGCAAACCTCAACATTTGGCCCAAAAAACACTTTTTCCTCACATTTCTGTGACCGAAAGTTCTGGAATCTGAGAGAGGAACCACAAATTTCCTTCCACCCAGTGTTCCCCCAAGTCTCCTGATAAAAATGGGGCCTCACTTGTGAGGGTAGGCCTAGCGACAGGAAATGCCCCAAAACACAACGTGGACACATCACATTTTCCCAAAGAAAACAGAGCTGCTTTCTGCAAAGTGCTAGCTGTGGATTTTGGCTTCTAGCTAAGCCGGCACCTAGGGAAACCTACCAAACCTTTGCATTTGTGAAAACTATACACCTAGGGGAATCCAAGATGGGGTGACTTGGGGGGGCTCTCACCAGATTCCGTCACCCAGAATCCTTTGCAAACCTCAGAATTTGACCAAAAAACACTTTTTCATCACATTTCGGTAACAGGAAGTTCTGGAATCTGAGAGGACCCACAAATTTCCTTCCACTCAGCATTCCCCCAAGTCTTCTGATAAAAATGGTACCTCACTTGTGTGGGTAGGCCTAGCATCCGCAACAGGAAAGGCCCCAAAACACAACGTGGACACTTCACATTTTCCCAAAGAAAACAGAGCTGTTTTTTGCAAAGTGCCTAGCTGTGGATTTTGGCCTCTAGCTCAGCCGGCACCTGGGGAAATCTACCAAACCTGTGCATTGTTGAAAACTAGACACCTAGGGGAATCCAAGATGGGGTGACTTGTGGGGCTCTCACCAGGTTCTGTTACCCAGAATCCTTTGCAAACCTCAAAATGTGGCACAAAAAATACTTTTTCCTCACATTTCTGTGACCGAAAGTTCTGGAATCGGAGAGGAGCCGGAAATTTCCTTCCACCCAGTGTTCCCCCAAGTCTCCTGATAAAAATGGGGCCTCACTTGTGAGGGTAGGCCTAGCGCTAGCGACAGGAAATGCCCCAAAACACAACGTGGACACATCACATTTTCCCAAAGAAAACAGAGCTGTTTTCTGTAAAGTGCCTAGCTGTGGATTTTGGCTTCAAGCTCAGCCGGCACCTAGAGAAACCTACCAAACCTTTGCATTTTTTAAAGCTAGACACCTAGGGGAATCCAAGATGGGGTGACTTGGGGGTCTCTCACAGGGTTCTGTCACCCAGAATCCTCTGCAAACCTCAGAATCTGGCCAAAAAACTGTTTTTCCTCACATTTCGGCAAAGAAAGTTCTGGAATCTGAGAGGAGCCACAAATTTCCTTCTCGCAGCATTCCCCCAAGTCTCCTGATAAAAATGGTACCTCACTTGTGTGGGTAGTCCTAGCACCTGCGACAGGAAATGCCCCAAAACGCAATGTGGACACTTCACATTTTCCCAAAGAAAACAGAGCTGTTTTTTGCAAAGTGCCTAGCTGTGGATTTTGGCCTCTAGCTCAGCCGGCATCTTGGGAAACCTACCAAACCTGTCCATTGTTGAAAACTAGACACCTAGGGGAATCCAAGATGGGGTGACTGGTGGGGCTCTCACCAGGTTCTGTTACCCAGAATCCTTTGTAAACCTCAACATTTGGCCCAAAAAACACTTTTTCCTCACATTTCTGTGACCGAAAGTTCTGGAATCTGAGAGGAACCACAAATTTCCTTCCACCCAGTGTTCCCCTAAGTCTCCCGATAAAAATGGGGCCTCACTTGTGAGGGTAGGCCTAGCGACAGGAAATGCCCCAAAACACAACGTGGACACATCACATTTTCCCAAAGAAAACAGAGCAGCTTTCTGCAAAGTGCTAGCTGTGGATTTTGGCTTCTAGCTAAGCCGGCACCTAGGGAAACCTACCAAGCCTTTGCATTTTTTAAAACTAGACACCTAGGGGAATCCAAGATGGAGTGACTTGGGGGGCTCTCACCAGGTTCTGTCACACAGAATCCTTTGCAAATCTCAGAATTTGACCAAAAAACACTTTTTCCTCACATTTCGGTGACACAAAGTTCTGGAATCTGAGAGGAGCCACAAATTTCCTTCTACTCAGCATTCCCCCAAGTCTCCTGATAAAAATGGGGCCTCACTTGTGAGGGTAGGCCTAGCGCTAGTGACAGGAAATGCCCCAAAACACAACGTGGACACATCACATTTTCCCAAAGAAAACAGAGCTGTTTTCTGTAAAGTGCCTAGCTGTGGATTTTGGCTTCTAGCTCAGCCGGCACCTAGAGAAACCTACCAAACCTTTGCATTTTGTAAAACTAGACACCTAGGGGAATCCAAGATGGGGTGACTTGGGGGTCTCTCACAGGGTTCTGTCACCCAGAATCCTCTGAAAACCTCAGAATCTGTCCAAAAACAGTTTTTCCTCACATTTTGTAGAAGAAAGTTCTGGAATCTGAGAGGAGCCACAAATGTCCTTCTACTCAGCATTCCCCCAAGTCTCCTGATAAAAATGGTACCTCACTTGTGTGGGTAGGCCTAGCACCCGCGACAGGAAATGCCCCAAAACACAACGTGGACGCTTCACATTTTCCCAAAGAAAACAAAGCTGTTTTTTGCAAAGTGCCTAGCTGTGGATTTTGGCCTCTAGCTCAGCCGGCACCTTGGGAAACCTACCAAACCTGTGCATTGTTGAAAACTAGACACCTAGGGGAATCAAAGATGGGGTGACTGGTGGGGCTCTCACCAGGTTCTGTTACCCAGAATCCTTTGCAAACCTCAACATTTGGCCCAAAAAACACTTTTTCCTCACATTTCTGTGACCGAAAGTTCTGGAATCTGAGAGAGGAACCACAAATTTCCTTCCACCCAGTGTTCCCCCAAGTCTCCTGATAAAAATGGGGCCTCACTTGTGAGGGTAGGCCTAGCGACAGGAAATGCCCCAAAACACAACGTGGACACATCACATTTTCCCAAAGAAAACAGAGCTGCTTTCTGCAAAGTGCTAGCTGTGGATTTTGGCTTCTAGCTAAGCCGGCACCTAGGGAAACCTACCAAACCTTTGCATTTGTGAAAACTATACACCTAGGGGAATCCAAGATGGGGTGACTTGGGGGGGCTCTCACCAGATTCCGTCACCCAGAATCCTTTGCAAACCTCAGAATTTGACCAAAAAACACTTTTTCATCACATTTCGGGAACAGGAAGTTCTGGAATCTGAGAGGACCCACAAATTTCCTTCCACTCAGCATTCCCCCAAGTCTTCTGATAAAAATGGTACCTCACTTGTGTGGGTAGGCCTAGCATCCGCAACAGGAAAGGCCCCAAAACACAACGTGGACACTTCACATTTTCCCAAAGAAAACAGAGCTGTTTTTTGCAAAGTGCCTAGCTGTGGATTTTGGCCTCTAGCTCAGCCGGCACCTGGGGAAATCTACCAAACCTGTGCATTGTTGAAAACTAGACACCTAGGGGAATCCAAGATGGGGTGACTTGTGGGGCTCTCACCAGGTTCTGTTACCCAGAATCCTTTGCAAACCTCAAAATGTGGCACAAAAAATACTTTTTCCTCACATTTCTGTGACCGAAAGTTCTGGAATCGGAGAGGAGCCGGAAATTTCCTTCCACCCAGTGTTCCCCCAAGTCTCCTGATAAAAATGGGGCCTCACTTGTGAGGGTAGGCCTAGCGCTAGCGACAGGAAATGCCCCAAAACACAACGTGGACACATCACATTTTCCCAAAGAAAACAGAGCTGTTTTCTGTAAAGTGCCTAGCTGTGGATTTTGGCTTCTAGCTCAGCCGGCACCTAGAGAAACCTACCAAACCTTTGCATTTTTTAAAGCTAGACACCTAGGGGAATCCAAGATGGGGTGACTTGGGGGTCTCTCACAGGGTTCTGTCACCCAGAATCCTCTGCAAACCTCAGAATCTGGCCAAAAAACTGTTTTTCCTCACATTTCGGCAAAGAAAGTTCTGGAATCTGAGAGGAGCCACAAATTTCCTTCTCGCAGCATTCCCCCAAGTCTCCTGATAAAAATGGTACCTCACTTGTGTGGGTAGTCCTAGCACCTGCGACAGGAAATGCCCCAAAACGCAATGTGGACACTTCACATTTTCCCAAAGAAAACAGAGCTGTTTTTTGCAAAGTGCCTAGCTGTGGATTTTGGCCTCTAGCTCAGCCGGCATCTTGGGAAACCTACCAAACCTGTCCATTGTTGAAAACTAGACACCTAGGGGAATCCAAGATGGGGTGACTGGTGGGGCTCTCACCAGGTTCTGTTACCCAGAATCCTTTGTAAACCTCAACATTTGGCCCAAAAAACACTTTTTCCTCACATTTCTGTGACCGAAAGTTCTGGAATCTGAGAGGAACCACAAATTTCCTTCCACCCAGTGTTCCCCTAAGTCTCCCGATAAAAATGGGGCCTCACTTGTGAGGGTAGGCCTAGCGACAGGAAATGCCCCAAAACACAACGTGGACACATCACATTTTCCCAAAGAAAACAGAGCAGCTTTCTGCAAAGTGCTAGCTGTGGATTTTGGCTTCTAGCTAAGCCGGCACCTAGGGAAACCTACCAAACCTTTGCATTTTTTAAAACTAGACACCTAGGGGAATCCAAGATGGAGTGACTTGGGGGGCTCTCACCAGGTTCTGTCACACAGAATCCTTTGCAAATCTCAGAATTTGACCAAAAAACACTTTTTCCTCACATTTCGGTGACACAAAGTTCTGGAATCTGAGAGGAGCCACAAATTTCCTTCTACTCAGCATTCCCCCAAGTCTCCTGATAAAAATGGGGCCTCACTTGTGAGGGTAGGCCTAGCGCTAGTGACAGGAAATGCCCCAAAACACAACGTGGACACATCACATTTTCCCAAAGAAAACAGAGCTGTTTTCTGTAAAGTGCCTAGCTGTGGATTTTGGCTTCTAGCTCAGCCGGCACCTAGAGAAACCTACCAAACCTTTGCATTTTTTAAAACTAGACACCTAGGGGAATCCAAGATGGGGTGACTTGGGGGTCTCTCACAGGGTTCTGTCACCCAGAATCCTCTGAAAACCTCAGAATCTGTCCAAAAACAGTTTTTCCTCACATTTTGTAGAAGAAAGTTCTGGAATCTGAGAGGAGCCACAAATGTCCTTCTACTCAGCATTCCCCCAAGTCTCCTGATAAAAATGGTACCTCACTTGTGTGGGTAGGCCTAGCACCCGCGACAGGAAATGCCCCAAAACACAACGTGGACGCTTCACATTTTCCCAAAGAAAACAAAGCTGTTTTTTGCAAAGTGCCTAGCTGTGGATTTTGGCCTCTAGCTCAGCCGGCACCTTGGGAAACCTACCAAACCTGTGCATTGTTGAAAACTAGACACCTAGGGGAATCAAAGATGGGGTGACTGGTGGGGCTCTCACCAGGTTCTGTTACCCAGAATCCTTTGCAAACCTCAACATTTGGCCCAAAAAACACTTTTTCCTCACATTTCTGTGACCGAAAGTTCTGGAATCTGAGAGAGGAACCACAAATTTCCTTCCACCCAGTGTTCCCCCAAGTCTCCTGATAAAAATGGGGCCTCACTTGTGAGGGTAGGCCTAGCGACAGGAAATGCCCCAAAACACAACGTGGACACATCACATTTTCCCAAAGAAAACAGAGCTGCTTTCTGCAAAGTGCTAGCTGTGGATTTTGGCTTCTAGCTAAGCCGGCACCTAGGGAAACCTACCAAACCTTTGCATTTGTGAAAACTATACACCTAGGGGAATCCAAGATGGGGTGACTTGGGGGGGCTCTCACCAGATTCCGTCACCCAGAATCCTTTGCAAACCTCAGAATTTGACCAAAAAACACTTTTTTATCACATTTCGGGAACAGGAAGTTCTGGAATCTGAGAGGACCCACAAATTTCCTTCCACTCAGCATTCCCCCAAGTCTTCTGATAAAAATGGTACCTCACTTGTGTGGGTAGGCATAGCATCCGCAACAGGAAAGGCCCCAAAACACAACGTGGACACTTCACATTTTCCCAAAGAAAACAGAGCTGTTTTTTGCAAAGTGCCTAGCTGTGGATTTTGGCCTCTAGCTCAGCCGGCACCTGGGGAAATCTACCAAACCTGTGCATTGTTGAAAACTAGACACCTAGGGGAATCCAAGATGGGGTGACTTGTGGGGCTCTCACCAGGTTCTGTTACCCAGAATCCTTTGCAAACCTCAAAATGTGGCACAAAAAATACTTTTTCCTCACATTTCTGTGACCGAAAGTTCTGGAATCGGAGAGGAGCCGGAAATTTCCTTCCACCCAGTGTTCCCCCAAGTCTCCTGATAAAAATGGGGCCTCACTTGTGAGGGTAGGCCTAGCGCTAGCGACAGGAAATGCCCCAAAACACAACGTGGACACATCACATTTTCCCAAAGAAAACAGAGCTGTTTTCTGTAAAGTGCCTAGCTGTGGATTTTGGCTTCTAGCTCAGCCGGCACCTAGAGAAACCTACCAAACCTTTGCATTTTTTAAAGCTAGACACCTAGGGGAATCCAAGATGGGGTGACTTGGGGGTCTCTCACAGGGTTCTGTCACCCAGAATCCTCTGCAAACCTCAGAATCTGGCCAAAAAACTGTTTTTCCTCACATTTCGGCAAAGAAAGTTCTGGAATCTGAGAGGAGCCACAAATTTCCTTCTCGCAGCATTCCCCCAAGTCTCCTGATAAAAATGGTACCTCACTTGTGTGGGTAGTCCTAGCACCTGCGACAGGAAATGCCCCAAAACGCAATGTGGACACTTCACATTTTCCCAAAGAAAACAGAGCTGTTTTTTGCAAAGTGCCTAGCTGTGGATTTTGGCCTCTAGCTCAGCCGGCATCTTGGGAAACCTACCAAACCTGTCCATTGTTGAAAACTAGACACCTAGGGGAATCCAAGATGGGGTGACTGGTGGGGCTCTCACCAGGTTCTGTTACCCAGAATCCTTTGTAAACCTCAACATTTGGCCCAAAAAACACTTTTTCCTCACATTTCTGTGACCGAAAGTTCTGGAATCTGAGAGGAACCACAAATTTCCTTCCACCCAGTGTTCCCCTAAGTCTCCCGATAAAAATGGGGCCTCACTTGTGAGGGTAGGCCTAGCGACAGGAAATGCCCCAAAACACAACATGGACACATCACATTTTCCCAAAGAAAACAGAGCAGCTTTCTGCAAAGTGCTAGCTGTGGATTTTGGCTTCTAGCTAAGCCGGCACCTAGGGAAACCTATCAAACCTTTGCATTTTTTAAAACTAGACACCTAGGGGAATCCAAGATGGAGTGACTTGGGGGGCTCTCACCAGGTTCTGTCACACAGAATCCTTTGCAAATCTCAGAATTTGACCAAAAAACACTTTTTCCTCACATTTCGGTGACACAAAGTTCTGGAATCTGAGAGGAGCCACAAATTTCCTTCTACTCAGCATTCCCCCAAGTCTCCTGATAAAAATGGGGCCTCACTTGTGAGGGTAGGCCTAGCGCTAGTGACAGGAAATGCCCCAAAACACAACGTGGACACATCACATTTTCCCAAAGAAAACAGAGCTGTTTTCTGTAAAGTGCCTAGCTGTGGATTTTGGCTTCTAGCTCAGCCGGCACCTAGAGAAACCTACCAAACCTTTGCATTTTTTAAAACTAGACACCTAGGGGAATCCAAGATGGGGTGACTTGGGGGTCTCTCACAGGGTTCTGTCACCCAGAATCCTCTGAAAACCTCAGAATCTGTCCAAAAACAGTTTTTCCTCACATTTTGTAGAAGAAAGTTCTGGAATCTGAGAGGAGCCACAAATGTCCTTCTACTCAGCATTCCCCCAAGTCTCCTGATAAAAATGGTACCTCACTTGTGTGGGTAGGCCTAGCACCCGCGACAGGAAATGCCCCAAAACACAACGTGGACGCTTCACATTTTCCCAAAGAAAACAAAGCTGTTTTTTGCAAAGTGCCTAGCTGTGGATTTTGGCCTCTAGCTCAGCCGGCACCTTGGGAATCCTACCAAACCTTTTCATTGTTGAAAACTAGACACCTAGGGGAATCCAAGATGGGGTGACTGTGGGGCTCTCACCAGGTTCTGTTACCCAGAATCCTTTGTAAACCTCAACATTTGGCCCAAAAAACACTTTTTCCTCACATTTCTGTGACCGAAAGTTCTGGAATCTGAGAGGAACCACAAATTTCCTTCCACCCAGTGTTCCCCCAAGTCTCCTGATAAAAATGGGGCCTCACTTGTGAGGGTAGGCCTAGCGCTAGCGACAGGAAATGCCCCAAAACACAACGTGGACACATCACATTGTTCCAAAGAAAACAGAGCTGTTTTCTGTAAAGTGCCTAGCTGTGGATTTTGGCTTCTAGCTCAGCCGGCACCTAGAGAAACCTACCAAACATTTGCATTTTTTAAAACTAGACACATTGGGGAATCCAAGATGGGGTGACTTGGGGGTCTCTCACAGGGTTCTGTCACCCAGAATCCTCTGCAAACCTCAGAATCTGTCCAAAAACTGTTTTTCCTCACATTTTGGCGAAGAAAGTTCTGGAATCTGAGAGGAGCCACAAATGTCCTTCTACTCAGCATTCCCCCAAGTCTCCTGATAAAAATGGTACCTCACTTGTGTGGGTAGGCCTAGCACCCGCGACCGGAAATGCCCCAAAACACAACGTGGACGCTTCACATTTTGCCAAAGAAAACAGAGCTGTTTTTTGCAAAGTGCCTAGCTGTGGATTTTGGCCTCTAGCTCAGCCGGCACCTTGGGAATCCTACCAAACCTTTTCATTGTTGAAAACTAGACACCTAGGGGAATCCAAGATGGGGTGACTGGTGGGGCTCTCACCAGGTTCTGTTACCCAGAATCCTTTGTAAACCTCAACATTTGGCCCAAAAAACACTTTTTCCTCACATTTCTGTGACCGAAAGTTCTGGAATCTGAGAGGAACCACAAATTTCCTTCCACCCAGTGTTCCCCTTAGTCTCCCGATAAAAATGGGGCCTCACTTGTGAGGGTAGGCCTAGCGACAGGAAATGCCCCAAAACACAATGTGGACACTTCACATTTTCCCAAAGAAAACAGAGCTGTTTTTTGCAAAGTGCTAGCTGTGGATTTTGGCTTCTAGCTCAGCCGGCACCTTGGGAAACCTACCAAATCCAAGATGCAGTGACTGGTGGGGCTCTCACCAGGTTCTGTTATCCAGAATCCTTTGCAAACCTCAACATTTGGCCCAAAAAACACTTTTTCCTCACATTTCTGTGACCGAAAGTTCTGGAATCTGAGAGGAACCACAAATTTCCTTCCACCCAGTGTTCCCCCATGTCTCTTGAGAAAAATGGGGCCTCACTTGTGAGGGTAGGCCTAGCGCTAGCGACAGGAAATGCCCCATAACACAACGTGGACACATCACATTTTCCCAAAGAAAACAGAGCTGTTTTCTGTAAAGTGCCTAGCTGTGGATTTTGGCTTCTAGCTCAGCCGGCACCTAGAGAAACCTACCAAACCTTTGCATTTTTTAAAACTAGACACCTAGGGGAATCCAAGATGGGGTGACTTGGGGGTCTCTCACAGGGTTCTGTCAACCAGAATCCTCTGCAAACCTCAGAATCTGGCCAAAAAACAGTTTTTCCTCACATTTCGGTGAAGAAAGTTCTGGAATCTGAGAGGAGCCACAAATTTTCTTCTACTCAGCATTCCCCCAAGTCTTCTGATAAAAATGGTACCTCACTTGTGTGGGTAGGCCTAGCACCCGCAACAGGAAATGCCCCAAAACACAACGTGGACACTTCACATTTTCCCAAAGAAATCAGAGCTGTTTTTTGCAAAGTGCCTAGCTGTGGATTTTGGCCTCTAGCTCAGCCGGCACCTTGGGAAACCTACCAAACCTGTGCATTGTTGAAAACTAGACACCTAGGGGAATCCAAGATGGGGTGACTGGTGGGGCTCTCACCAGGTTCTGTTACCCAGAATCCTTTGCAAACCTCAACATTTGGCCCAAAAAACACTTTTTCCTCACATTTCTGTGACCGAAAGTTCTGGAATCTGAGAGGAACCACAAATCTCCTTCCACCCAGTGTTCCCCCAAGTCTCCTGATAAAAGTGGGGCCTAACTTGTGAGGGTAGGCCTAGCGACAAGAAATGCCCCAAAACACAATTTGGACACATCACATTTTCCCAAAGAAAACAGGGCTGTTTTCTGCAAAGTGCCTAGCTGTGGATGTTGGCTTCTAGCTAAGCCGGCACCTAGAGAACCCTACCAAACCTTTGCATTTTTTAAAACTAGACACCTAGGGGAATCCAAGATGGGGTGACTTGGGGGTCTCTCACAGGGTTCTGTCACCCAGATTAATTAATTCCTTTAATCACTTCTGGTGTCATGTGAAACTGTGATGTTCTGGGGAAAACTGTATTTGGCTTAACAGCTGCTTTAATTGGTTCAACGCCTTGATAAAGTCCAATATCCTTTCCTGAGAGATCCCCAACTCTCAGCGTTACTGTCTTTTGTAATTCATCTGGCAAATCTTTAACTGTCATCGCAAGAAACAATGTAAAGAGAGGATACATCTAATTAGTTTGATTGGAAGTTTCATCATCGCTATCGGTTTGAATTTCTATCCCTTCTTCTATGCAAGTAATAGAACATTTTAATCTGCATAGCAAGTCTCTTCCTAACAGACTCACGGGACTTACATCACACACTACAAATCGGTACAGACCCACTAAGGTTCCAATTTTTAATGCAATGGGCTCTTTAACCCCTTCCCTGCCAGGCCTTTTCCCCCTCAGGTGCCAGGCCTTTTTTGGCTCTTTGGGGTAGTTCGCGCTCAGGCCCTCATTATTTTTTGTCCACATAAGCTACCCACCCCATCCTAGGGATTCTAGGGGTACCCAGAGCTTGTGGGTTCCCCTGAAGAAGACCAAGAAATTAGCCAAAATACAGCAAAAATGTAGGCCCTCATTACAACATTGGCGGTAAATGCCGCTTACCGCCGTGCAGAAGACCGCCAACACACCACCACGGCCGCAGAATTCCGCCACAGCTATTACAACCCACAGCTCAGAAACCACCAAAGTCTAGACACCCACACAAGTCCGCCACACCAAAGGTCAGTGATAAACTGGCGATAACAGAACCTATAATATAAAGCACACACCCACATCACCCACAAAACCTTACTACCCAAACATTTGAAGAACGCCTGAGAGACAGCAAAGCAAAGACAACCCCAGCATACTGAGGCACACAACACCATCACACATACACATCCACGCACAAAACACCACACACCCCTAAACATCACCCCACATATCACAACACAAACCACCCCTCACATCACCCACACCACCCCATGGCACCGCAAAGACACCCCAGGTTTTCTGAGGAGGAGCTCAGGGTCATGGTGGAGGAAATCATCCGGGTAGAGCCACAGCTATTCGGATCACAGGTGCAGCACACCACCACAACTAGGAAGATGGAGCTATGGTGCAGAATCGTGGACAGGGTCAACGCAGTGGGACAGCACCCAAGAACACGGGATGACATCAGGAAGAAGTGGAACGACCTACGGGGGAAGGTGCGTTCCGTGGTCTCAAGACACCACATTACGGTTCAGAGGACTGGCGGCAGACTCCCCGCTCCTCCCCCACAACTAACAAAATGGGAGGAGCAAGTCTTGGCTATACTGCATCCTGAGGGCCTCGCAGGAGTAGCTGGAGGAATGGACTCTGGTAAATTAAATCTTTAACTACTTCATCCCCCACCCTACCTGCATGCTATCACATACCCCCACCCTCGCCCTCACCCCCACCAGTCCAACTCCTCACATATGTCCCACTATCACAAACCACACATCCCAACACCAAGCCCTGCATGCAAAAACAAAGCATGGACACCCATCACCAATGCATGTCCACTACACATACCCACACAGACCCCTAAACAATTATCACACAAGGTCTTACACAGGAATGGAAGCACTGGGGTACAGGGTCACCCACCCATTGCACACCATGGCACACACAGATGCAATAATCATGCCTTTACACCCCTGCAGGACCCTTACCCAACGTCACCGAACAGGAGGTTCCAGACATGTCCACTCCACCCACAGAAGAGTCCCACAGTGATGACAGCAGCTCTGTCCAACTGGATCTAGATGACCAGCCCGGCCCATCTGGGACCTCAGGAAAGTCGGTTCCCCTCACACAGTCACAGGCCACCACAGAGCCTCCACCCTCAGGAAACACCAGCACAGCATCCACCCAACGGGCCCATACCTCTGTCCCCAGGACACGTCAAGCAGCAGTGTGTCCACCACAACAGAGAACCCAGGCTAACCCACCACCCCAAGAACAGCAGGAGCAGGGACATGGGGGAAGTGGTAGTGGGCACACAGTTCAGGGGACAGAGGCCCAGGAAAACAGGAGAACTGGGAGGGCTGCTGTGCGACAGGGGGAGGACAGGCCCAGGGAACCCACTCTCCACAAGGACCTCTCCAACATCATGGGAGCCTACCATCATTCCCAGGAGACGATGGCAACGGTACTGGCCAAGTTTCAGGAGACCCAGCGGCTGCAGGAGGAACAGTATTTGGGGTTCAGGGAGGAACTCAAATCCATTGATACCACCCTGGGCACCATTGTAGGGGTGCTGAAGGACCTTGTGAACACCAGGAGGGACACTCTGGCACAACAAGGGGCCCCTGACACTAGCCTGGATGATGAACTGCCCACCACCTCCTCTGGCGCTAGTGGACAGGAGGCACCGCCACAGGACCACAACACCAGCACCCCACCCCCTGCAGATAGAGAACCACCCCGCAAGCGGTCCCTGAGATCCAGGACAAATGCCAAGACCCCCTCCAAGAAATGAGACCATCCTAATTGTCATCCTTCTGCACCACTTTGTCACCCTGTCCATCCTTAAACTGCCCTAGCTCCACTTCCTATGCCCCTTTGGACAATGCACCTGTGAGACTAATAGACTGGACTCTGCCATGGACATTCCTCCACCATCACCCCTGACCATTTTACAACCCCTCCACTATTTCACACTTAAATAAACACCCTTAAATCACAAAACAATCTGGAGTCAGTCTGTGCTTTCACAAATGTGTATTTGCTAAAACTGAGGAAAATACCAATGTCCATTGTATTGTCAACATACCTATGTCACACAGCTCTAGTCCACGAGGTAACATAGCTGAGGACACACAGTAGGACCCACATCTGTGAAATTGAAAGGGAAAGTGACAAATCAGGGTCCATACACTGGGTGAAAGTGACAGACAGATGAGAGGTCGAACAATTTTATCAGGTGTAGGAGGCAGTGAGGTCTTCTTACCTGTGCCTCACTGGATGTATTGATGGATCACGGTGTTTCTGTTGTCTATGTCCTCTTCTTCTACCTCCTCTTCTTCACTGTCCACAGGCTCCACAGCTGCCACAACATCTCCTTCAGGACCATCCTCCTGCAGAAAAGGCACCTGTCATTGCAAAGCCAAGTTGTGCAGCATACAGCAGGCCACGATGATCTGGCACACCTTCTTTGGTGAGTAGTATAGGGAACAACCTGGCCTTCAGGAGGCCGAAGGTCCTCTCTATAACCCTCCTAGTTCACCCATGTGCCTCATTGTAGCGTTCCTCTGCCCTTGTCCTGGGATTGCTCACTGGGGTCAGTAGCCATGACAGGTTGGGGTAGCCATAGTCACCTGCAAATGTTGAGGGACAAATGTTAGACACACACTAACCCTTAGGGACAACCCCAGACCCAGACAACTATTCACAGTGTATAGGGTCCTTGTCCTCACCTTTTAGCCACACACTGTCTCTAGGGTTGCCCCACCACATAATGGATGCTGCTATTCCTTAGAATGTAAGCGTCATGCACTGAGCCAGGAAACTTGGCGTTCACATGGGAGATGTACTGGTCGGCCAAACACACCATCTGCACATTCATTGAATGGTAACTCTCCCAGTTTCTGTACACCTGTTCACTCCTGCGGGGGGAGGGTACCAAGGCCACATGTGTCCCATCAATGGCACCTATGATGTTGGGGATATGTCCCAGGGCATAGAAGTCACATTTCACTGTAGGCAAATCCTCCACCTGAGGGAAAACGATGTAGCTGCGCATGTGTTTCAGCAGGGCAGACAACACTGTGGACAACACTTTAGAGAACATTGGCTGGGACACGCCTGATGCAATGGCCCCTGTTGTTTGAAAGGACCCACTTGCCAGGAAATGCAGTACTGACAGGACCTGCACCAGAGGGGGGATTCCTGTGGGATGGCGGATAGCTGACATCAGGTCTGGCTCCAACTGGGCACACAGTTCCTGGATTGTGGTACGATCAAGTCTGTAGGTGACTATTACATGTCGCTCTTCCATTTTCGACAGGTCCACCAGCGGTCTGTACACCGCAGGATGCCGCCATCGCCTCACCTGCCCCAGCGGACGTGCCCTATGGATGAGAACAGCGATCAGAGGGTCAGCCAACACTGAGGTACGAAATAAACAACTTTATTGCACACATTTGTCAATACGCTATGTGCCTTTCTTAGTGTGTATGCAAGACCTAGATATGTGTGACGCATTTAAAATTAATGCCATGTGGCCCCCAGAAATGGCGGCTGCCTGACCTTTAATGTGGGACAAGGGGATATGAGGTAACTGCGCTGGCATTGTACACCGTCGCCGTAGGCGGTCAAAGACCGCGGTGCAATCCTGCATTGGTTAACATTGTACCCTATGGGTCCCAGGAGCCAATGACGATGTACGCCGGCGGTCACGGTATGCACCGCCGCGGACGTGAGCGCCATTTTCTCTCTATTCAGTCACTTGATACCTGATCTTCGACAGGAGAGGACCTACACTGCAAGTGCTGCTGTGACCTCAGTCTGGAAACGACAATGGCTCAAGTGTCTGGGGAAAGGGCCCCTGCCTTCACATCGGAGGAGTTGCTAAAACTAGTGGATGGGGTCCTCCCCCAGTACACGCTACACTACGGTCCTCCAGACAAACAGGTGAGTACACTGTGAGCATGCTGTATGGGCAATGCCTGTTTGGAGTGGTGTGGATGGGAGATGGGGGGTGAATGAGGCGTGAATGAAACGACAGTGAGTGGATGTGCGTTAGGGCAAGGGTGGGAACGTGGGCCAATTACTATGAGGGTCTGGACGGTTATCGTTTTTCCTTTTCCCCTGTACTATTCCTGTAGGTCAGAACCCACCAGAAGAATGATATTTGGCGTGCCATCGCCAAGGACGTCCAGGCCCTGGGGGTCCACCACAGACGGAGCACCCACTCCCGTAAAAGATGGGAGGACCTTCGCCGCTGGAGCAAGAAGACAGAGGAGGCCCAGCTGGGGATGGCCTTCCAACGTGGGAGGGGTGCCCGTTGCACCATGACCCCCCTGATGTTCCTGATGATCCTGGCGGTGGGGTATCCAGAGTTGGATGGGCGATTGAGGGCATCACAGCAGCCACAAGGGGGTGAGTACCATCACATCCATCTGATTCAGCGCACATTGGAGGTGTCTGGGTGGGGGAGGTGGGCTGTGGGTTCCCCCAGGTCAGGGCGTGTTTTGTAGGCAAGGTCCCTTCGTGAGGCAGGCTATGTGGCACCCCACCCCACCAGTGTTAAGAGCCATCTACCCCTAGTCAGGCTCCTGTGACTTCCATGTGTGCAGCAATCGGGCATAGGCCTTGTACCCCATGTCCCTGTGATTAATTAGGGACCTATAAGTGCATGGCGTAGTGCAGAGGGCTGCTGTGTCTGTAGTGTCCGCCAACTGTAGCGGTATTACATGCACTGAACATTTCTTTCTACTTTCTCCCCCCCCTTTTTGTGGTCTTTCTGTTCTTATGTGCATTAGCATCATCAGGTGGAGGAGCTGTGCCACAGGAGCAGGAGGGAGCTGCATCCCACATGGCCCTGGAGGGAGAGACTATGGACTCAGAATTCACCAGTGGGACTGAGGGCGAGGGGAGCTCCACGGCAGGAACAGGAGCTGAGACCAGTGACACCGGCTCCTCCTCTGATGGGAGCTCCCTTGCGGTGGTGGGCCCCTCTGTGACCACCGCATCTACAGGTACAGCCGCCACCCCCCGTACGAGCACCGCCCTCCCAGCAGCCCCTCAGCATGTGCCCCGTGGTCGCTCACCCAGGAGGGTGGGCATCTCCTTTGCCCCAGGCACCTCAGCCCTGCTGACCTCAGTGAGGAGGCCATTGACCTCCTCAGATCCCTCACTGTTGGGCAGTCTACCATTCTGAATGCCATCCAGGGTGTAGAGAGGCAGTTGCAAATGACAAATGCATACCTGGAGGGCATTCATTCTGGTCAGGCAGCCCAACAGTGAGCTTTTCAGACTGTGGCCTCAGCACTGATAGCAGCCATTGTCCCTGTGTCCAGCCTCCCCCTCCAACTTCCTCCACCCAGACCCAATCTCCAGTACCTCAGCCTATCCCAAGCACACCACCAGACCAGCATGCACACACCACAACACACAAGGGTAGCTCTGGCAAACATAAGCACCACACATCCCACAGGCATTCACACAAGCATCATACTCATGCAGACATACCAACAGCCACTGCCTCCACTGTGTCCCCCTCCTCCACGTCTCCCTCCTCCCTCCCTGTCACATCTCCACTCACACCTGCATGCACTACATCTTCAGCCACTACGTCCATCATCAGCACGCCCATCACCACACACCGCTCACGTGCACTCACCACCCCCACTACCATTCACACATCCCCTGTTTTCTCTCCCAGTGTGTCTGTGAGCCCTCCTCCCAAACTACACAAATGCAGTCACACAGCCACCCAACAGCCATCCACCTCACGACAGCCTCCAGCCTATACACCTTCCCCAAAGTCAGCAAACGAACACCTCCTACAACCACTACCTCTTCCTCCTCTCCTAAACCCCCTCAATCTACCCGTCCCAGTGTGTCTAAAAAACATTTCCTGTCAAACCTTGGTCCCTTCCCATCACCTCTCCCACCCCTTCCGTTGCCTAGGGCCCGCCTCTCCAGGTCCCAACCCAGCACCTCAGCCACCACATCAGCGGGAACAGTGGGGCCAGCAGTAACCAGCTTCTGGAGTGGGCCAAGCAGCAGGGCAGCCAGTGTCCCAAGGAGCCCGGCCAAGGACAGCCCCCCACCTCCAAAACAAAAGAAGTTGCCCGGAGGGAAAAGGACAAAACACCTGCCACCAAGGGCTCAGCCAGGACAACAGTTGGGAGTGGCAAGACAGCTGCGCCACCATCCAAGGTGGGGAAGGGGCAGAGAAAGAAAGGGAAGTCACCGCCAACCTGCACAGCGGACAAGACCGCCACCGGCACCACCACATGCACCGCCGCCATGGGCACGGCCGCGCAGGACACCGCCGCCAGCAGCACCCTTAGTGAGTCCCCCACCAGTACCGCCGCCCAGGACACCACCACCAGCAGCACACTCAGTGAGCCCCCCACCAGCACCGCCGCCCAGGACACTGCCGCCAGCAGCACGCTCAGTGAGCCCCCCACCAGCACCGCCGCCCAATGAGCGCCGCAAACACTGCCGCTACTGAGGCCGCCGCCAGCAACCCAGCGGCCACACCACATCCTGTGCCAGTGGCACCACCGCAGACATGGCTGCCATCCCCAGTGGTCAGTCATACGAGGCTGGTGGTCAGTTCCAAGGGCCTGGCCAGCTTCCGTGTTGCCCCACCGTCGGAGTGTCAGATCCACTACCTCAGTCCTTGGCAGGATGAAGCACTCTGGGCACAAAGCCCTCTCCAGAACCAGTGGAGAATGACATCCACTACCTTTGTCCTTGGCAGGATGAAGCACTCTGGGCACAAAGCCCCCTCCAGAACCGGTGGAGAATGACATCCACCTGAGAGACCGTGGCTTTACACTCTCCAGGATGAAGCAGTGGGCAACCCACCCACTGGAGAGACTTGAGAGACTGTGGCTTTTCACTCCCCAGGATAAAGCAGTGGGCAAACCACCCACTGGAGAGACTTGAGAGACTGTGGCTTTACACTCCCGAGGAGAAAGCAGTGGGCAAACCATCCACTGTAGAGACTTGAGAGACTGTGGCTTAGCACTCCCCAGGATAAAGCAGCGGGCAACCCACACACTGGAGAGACTTGAGAGACTGTGGCCTTGCACTCACCAGGATAAAGCGGAGGGCAAACCACCCACTGGAGAGACTGTGGCTTTCCACTCGCCAGGATACATCAATGGGCATGGAGCCCCCTTGTGGAGCTGGCATCGTGCACTCATCCGGCTGAGGTGCACTCCCTTCCCTTCCCCCTGAGGTGCCTGTTTTATTTCGATCTGATGCCCCTGCAGTGTTCTCTCCATTTGGATCGGGTATTGAGTGTGGGCCTCGCCCATGCATTTTGGGCCCAGTGGTCCACGGACTATGTAGGTGCAGTACATGGACTTGAATTCTTGGTGTACATATTTGTTAATAGTGTATATATATTTTTGATTAATGGATTTTTCCTGATTACAATCGTTCACCTCATTTTCTTTTGTCCTTGCGTTCTTCCAGGGGGGGTTGGGTGGGTGTAAATGTAATGTTTCAGCATGTATTTGTGTGTGTGTTGTTTGTGAGGGTGGGGGAGTTGCGTGTTGCGTGTGTGTGTCACTCTCCTTTCCCTCCCCTGTGTTGTAGGTGCAGTACTCACTGTGGTCGTCGCTGCCATCGGTCATGCTCCTGGCAGAGGAGCAGGAAGACAATCGCAGGTAGAATATGGAGTTCCGGCTCCATGGCGTCCTGGTTCCTCGTGTGGTGTGTAGAGGTGAGAGTTTTCCCTTCCAAGTCCAGTTTCTGCCGTGTTTTTGTTCGCGTTGAATCCACCCCGGAAAAGGTGGCGGATTGGCCTCTCATAATGGTGTGGGCGGTACATTGTCTTCTACCTGTCTGTTGGCGGTGACCGATATATAGGGCTTGTAGGTACCATGAGACAATAAATGAGCTGCACCTTGTAATGGGTTTTCATTCTATACAGGATATACATCAATTCATTTGCTGAAATATAAAGAGTGAAAAATAGGTATCAAGAAAACCTTTGTATTTCCAAAATGGGCACAAGATAAGGTGTTCAGAAGCAGTGGTTATTAGCACATCTCTGAATTCCAGAGATGTGCTAATAACATACTAGCATGTGAATTACAGGTCATTTCTCAAATAGATGTCTTTTTTACACACTGTCTTACATTTGGAAGGAAAAAAAGGTAGAGAAAGACAAGGGGCAATAACACTTATTTTGCTATTCTGTGTTCCCTCAAGTCTCCCGATGAAAATGGTACCTCACTTGCGTGGGTAGGCCTGATGCTTGCGACAGGAAACTCACCATGGACATATAACATTTTCACATTGAAATCTGACGTGTTTTTTGAAAAGTGCCTAGCTATAGATTTTGGCCTCTAGCTCAGCCGGCACCTAGGGAAACCTACCAAACCTTTGAATTTTTTAAAACTAGACACCTAGGGGAATCCAAGATGGGGTGACTGGTGGGGCTCTCACCAGGTTCTGTTACCCAGAATCCTTTGCAAACCTCAACATTTGGCCCAATAAACACTTTTTCCTCACATTTCTGTGACCGAAAGTTCTGGAATCTGAGAGGAACCACAAATTTCCTTCCACCCAGTGTTCCCCCAAGTCTCCTGATAAAAGTGGGGCCTAACTTGTGAGGGTAGGCCTAGCGACAGGAAATGCCCCAAAACACAATGTGGACACATCATATTTTCCCAAAGAAAACAGAGCTGTTTTCTGCAAAGTGCCTAGCTGTGGATTTTGGCTTCTAGCTCAGCCGGCACCTAGGGAAACCTACCAAAGCTTTGCATTTGTGAAAACTATACACCTAGGGGAATCCAAGATGGGGTGACTTGGGGGGCTCTCACCCAGAATCGTTTGCAAACCTCCGAATTTGACCAAAAAACACTTTTTCATCACATTTCGGTAACAGGAAGTTCTGGAATCTGAGAGGACCCACAAATTTCCTTCCACTCAGCATTCCCCCAAGTCTTCTGATAAAAATGGTACCTCACTTGTGTGGGTAGGCCTAGCATCCGCAACAGAAAATGCCCCAAAACACAACGTGGACACTTCACATTTTCCCAAAGAAAACAGAGCTGTTTTTTGCAAAGTGAATAGCTGTGGATTTTGGCTTCTAGCTCAGCCGGCACCTAGGGAATTCTACCAAACCTGTGCATTGTTGAAAACTAGACACCTAGGGGAATCCAAGATGGGGTGACTTGGGGGTCTCTCACAGGGTTCTGTCACCCAGAATCCTCTGCAAACCTCGGAATCTGGCCAAAAAACAGTTTTTCCTCACATTTCGGCGAATAAAGTTCTGGAATCTGAGAGGAGCCACAAATTTCCTTCTACTCAGCATTCCCCCAAGTCTCCTGATAAAAATGGTACCTCACTTGTGTGGGTAAGCCTAGCACCCGCAACAGGAAATGCCCCAAAACACAACGTGGACACTTCACATTTTCCCAAAGAAAACAGAGCTGTTTTTTGCAAAGTGCCTAGCTGTGGATTTTGGCCTCTAGCTCAGCCGGCACCCTGGGAAACCTACCAAACCTGTGCATTGTTGAAAACTAGATACCTAGGGGAATCCAAGATGGAGTGACTGGTGGGGCTCTCACCAGGTTCTGTTACCCAGAATCCTTTGCATACCTTAACAATTGGCCATAAAAACACTTTTTCCTCACATTTCTGTGACCGAAAGTTCTGGAATCTGAGAGGAACCACAAATTTCCTTCCACCCAGTGTTCCCCTAAGTCTCCCGATAAAAATGGGGCCTCACTTGTGAGGGTAGGTCTAGCGACAGGAAATGCCCCAAAACACAACGTGGACACATCACATTTTCCCAAAGAAAACAGAGCTGTTTTCTGCAAAGTGCTAGCTGTGGATTTTGGCTTCTAGCTCAGCCGGCACCTAGAGAAACCTACCAAACCTTTGCATTTTTTCAAACTAGACACCTAGGGGAATCCAAGATGGCGTGACTTGGGGGTCTCTCACCAGGTTCTGTCACGCAGAATCCTTTGCAAACCTCAGAATTTGACCAAAAAACACTTTTTCCTCACATTTCGGAGACAGAAAGTTCTGGAATCTGAGAGAAGCCACAAATTTCCTTCTACTCAGCATTCCCCCAAGTCTCCTGATAAAAATGGTACCTCACTTGTGTGAGTAGGCCTAGCACCCACGACAGGAAATGCCCCAAAACAAAATGTGGACACTTCACATTTTCCCAAAGAAAACAGAGCTGTTTTTTGCAAAGTGCCTAGCTGTGGATTTTGGCCTCTAGCTCAGCCGGCACCTAGGGAAACCTACCAAACTTGTGCATTGTTGAAAACTAGACACCTAGGGGAATCCAAGATGGGATGACTGGTGGGGCTCCCACCAGGTTCTGTTACCCAGAATCCTTTGCAAACCTTAACATTTGGCCCAAAAAACACTTTTTCCTCACAGTTCTGTGACCGAAAGTTCTGGAATCTGAGAGGAACCACAAATTTCCTTCCACCCAATGTTCCCCCAAGTCTCCTGATAAAAGTGGGGCCTAACTTGTGAGGGTAGGCCTAGCAACAGGAAATGCCCCAAAACACAATGTGGACACATCATATTTTCCCAAAGAAAACAGAGCTGTTTTCTGCAAAGTGCCTAGCTGTTTATTTTGGCTTCTAGCTCAGCCGGCACCTAGGGAAACCTACCAAAGCTTTGCATTTGTGAAAATTATAAGCCTAGGGGAATCCAAGATGGGGTGAATTGGGGGGCTCTCACCAGGTTCCGTCACCCAGAATCCTTTGCAAACCTCAGAATTTAGCCAAAAAACACTTTTTCATCACATTTCGGTAACAGGAAGTTCTGGAATCTGAGAGGACCCACAAATGTCCTTCCACTCAGCATTCCCTCAAGTCTTCTGATAAAAATGGTACCTCACTTGTGTGGGTAGGCCTAGCATCCGCAACAGGAAATGCCCCAAAACACAACATGGACACTTCACATTTTCCCAAAGAAAACAGAGCTCTTTTTTGCAAAGTGCCTAGCTGTGGATTTTGGCCTCTAGCTCAGCCGGCACCTAGGGAAATCTACCAAACCCGTGTGTTGTTGAAAACTAGACACCTAGGGGAATCCAAGATGGGGTGACTTGTGGGGCTCTCACCAGGTTCTGTTAACCAGAATCCTTTGCAAACCTCAAAATGTGGCACAAAAAACACTGTTTCCTCACATTTCTGTGACCGAAAGTTCTGGAATCTGAGAGGAACCACAAATTTCCTTCCACCCAGTGTTCCCCCAAGTCTCCTGATAAAAATGTGGCCTCACTTGTGAGGGTAGGCCTAGCGCTAGCGACAGGAAATGCCCCAAAACACAATGTTGACACATCACATTTTCCCAAAGAAAACAGAGCTGTTTTCTGTAAAGTGCCTAGCTGTGGATTTTGGCTTCTAGCTCAGCCGGCACCTGGAGAAACCTTCCAAACCTTTGTATTTTTTAAAACTAGACACCTAGGGGAATCCAAGATGGGGTGACTTGGGGGTCTCTCACAGGGTTCTGTCACCCAGACTCCTCAGCAAACCTCAGAATCTGGCCAAAAAACTGTTTTTCCTCACATTTCTGCGAAGAAAGTTCTGCAATCTGAGAGGAGCCACAAATTTCCTTCTACTCAGCATTCCCCCAAGTCTACTGATAAAAATGGCACCTCACTTGTGTGGGTAGGCCTAGCATCTGCGACAGGAAATGCCCCAAAACAAAACGTGGACACTTCACATTTTCCCAAAGTAAACAGAGTTGTTTCATTGCAAAGTGCCTAGCTGTGGATTTTCGCCTCTAGCTCAGCCGGCACCCTGGGAAACCTACTAAACCTCGGCATTGTTGAAAACTAGACACCAAGGGGAATCCAAGATGGGGTGACTGGTGGGGCTCTCACCAGGTTCTGTTACCCAGAATCCTTTGCAAACCTTAACATTTGGCCCAAAAAACACTTTTTCCTCACATTTCTGTGACCGAAAGTTCTGGAATCTGAGAGGAACCGCAAATTTCCTTCCACCCAATGTTCCCCCAAGTCTCCTGATAAAAGTGGGGTCTAACTTGTGAGGGTAGGCCTAGCAACAGGATATGCCCCAAAACACAACTTGGACACTTCACATTTTCCCAAAGAAAACAGAGCTCTTTTTTGCAAAGTGCCTAGCTGTGGATTTTGGACTCTAGCTCAGCCGGCACCTAGGGAAATCTACCAAATCCATGCGTTGTTGAAAACTAGACACCTAGGGGAATCCAAGATGGGGTGACTTGTGGGGCTCTCACCAGGTTCTGTTACCCAGAATCCTTTGCAAACCTCAACATTTGGCCCAAAAAACACTTTTTCCTCACATTTCTGTGACCGAAAGTTCTGGAATATGAGAGGAACCACAAATTTCCTTCCACCCAGTGTTCCCCTAAGTCTCCCGATAAAAATGGGGCCTCACTTGTGAGGGTAGGTCTAGCGTCAGGAAATGCCCCAAAACACAACGTGGACACATCACATTTTCCCAAAGAAAACAGAGCTGTCTTTTGCAAAGTGCCTAGCTGTGGATTTTGGCCTCTAGCTCAGCCGGCACCTAGGGAAATCTACCAAACCCGTGCGTTGTTGAAAACTAGACACATACGGGAATCCAAGATGGGGTGACTTGTGGGGCTCTCACCAGGTTCTGTTAACCAGAATCCTTTGCAAACCTCAAAATGTGGCACAAAAAACACTTTTTCCTCACATTTCTGTGACCCAAAGTTCTGGAATCTGAGAGGAACCACAAATTTCCTTCCACATAATGTTCCCCCAAGTCTCCTGATAAAAGTGGGGCCTAACTTGTGAGGGTAGGCCTAGCAACAGGAAATGCCCCAAAACACAATGTGGACACATCACATTTTCCAGAAGAAAACAGAGCTGTTTTCTGTAAAGTGCCTAGCTGTGGATTTTGACTTCTAGCTCAGCCGGCACCTAGAGAAACCTACCAAACCTTGGCATTTTTTAAAACTAGACACCTAGGGGAATCCAAGATGGGGTGACTTGGGGGTCTCTCACAGGGTTCTGTCACCCAGACTCCTCAGCAAACCTCAGAATCTGGCCAAAAAACAGTTTTTCCTCACATTTCTGCGAAGAAAGTTCTGCAATCTGAGAGGAGCCACAAATTTCCTTCTACTCAGCATTCCCCCAAGTCTCCTGATAAAAATGGCACCTCACTTGTGTGGGTGGGCCTAGCATCCGTGACAGGAAATGCCACAAAACAAAACGTGGACACTTCACATTTTCCCAAAGAAATCAGAGCTGTTTTTTGCAAAGTGCCTAGCTGTGGATTTTGGCCTCTAGCTCAGCCGGCACCCTGGGAAACCTACCAAACCTGTGCATTGTTGAAAACTAGATACCTAGGGGAATCCAAGATGGGGTGACTGGTGGGGCTCTCACCAGGTTCTGTTACCCAGAATCCTTTGCAAACCTTAACATTTGGCCCAAAAAACACTTTTTCCTCACATTTCTGTGACCGAAAGTTCTGGAATCTGAGAGGAACCACAAATTTCCTTCCACCCAATGTTCCCCCAAGTCTCCTGATAAAAGTGGGGCCTAACTTGTGAGGGTAGGCCTAGCAACAGGAAATGCCCCAAAACACAATGTGGACACATCATATTTTCCCAAAGAAAACAGAGTTGTTTTCTGCAAAGTGCCTAGCTGTGGATTTTGGCTTCTAGCTCAGCCGGCACCTAGGGAAACCTACCAAAGCTTTGCATTTGTGAAAACTATAAACCTAGGGGAATCCAAGATGGGGTGAATTGGGGGGCTCTCACCAGGTTCTGTCACCCAGAATCCTTGGCAAACCTCAGAATTTGACCAAAAAACACTTTTTCATCACATTTCGGTAACAGGAAGTTCTGGAATCTGAGAGGACCCACAAATTTCCTTCCACTCAGCATTCCCCCAAGTCTTCTGATAAAAATGGTACCTCACTTGTGTGGGTAGGCCTAGCATCCGCAACAGGAAATGCCCCAAAACACAACATGGACACTTCACATTTTCCCAAAGAAAACAGAGCTCTTTTTTGCAAAGTGCCTAGCTGTGGATTTTGGCCTCTAGCTCAGCCGGCACCTAGGGAAATCTACCAAACCCGTGCGTTGTTGAAAACTAGACACCTAGGGGAATCCAAGATGGGGTGACTTGTGGGGCTCTCACCAGGTTCTGTTAACCAGAATCCTTTGCAAACCTCAAAATGTGGCCCAAAAAACACTTTTTCCTCACATTTCTGTGACCCAAAGTTCTGGAATCTGAGAGGAACCACAAATTTCCTTCCACCCAGTGTTCCACCAAGTCTCCTGATAAAAATGGGGCCTCACTTGTGAGGGTAGGCCTAGCGCTAGCGACAGGAAATGCCCCAAAACACAATGTTGACACATCACATTTTCCCAAAGAAAACAGAGCTGTTTTCTGTAAACTGCCTAGCTGTGGATTTTGGCTTCTAGCTCAGCCGGCACCTGGAGAAACCTTCCAAACCTTTGTAGTTTTTAAAACTAGACACCTAGGGGAATCCAAGATGGGGTGACTTGGGGGTCTCTCACAGGGTTCTGTCACCCAGACTCCTCAGCAAACCTCAGAATCTGGCCAAAAAACAGTTTTTCCTCACATTTCTGCAAAGAAAGTTCTGCAATCTGAGAGGAGCCACAAATTTCCTTCTACTCAGCATTCTCCCAAGTCTCCTGATAAAAATGGCACCTCACTTGTGTGGGTAGGCCTAGCATCCGTGACAGGAAATGCCCCAAAACAAAACGTGGACACTTCACATTTTCCCAAAGAAATCAGAGCTGTTTTTTGCAAAGTGCCTAGCTGTGGATTTTGGCCTCTAGCTCAGCCGGCACCCTGGGAAACCTACCAAACCTGTGCATTGTTGAAAACTAGATACCTAGGGGAATCCAAGATGGGGTGACTGGTGGGGCTCTCACCAGGTTCTGTTACCCAGAATCCTTTGCATACCTTAACAATTGGCCATAAAAACACTTTTTCCTCACATTTCTGTGACCGAAAGTTCTGGAATCTGAGAGGAACCACAAATTTCCTTCCACCCAGTGTTCCCCTAAGTCTCCCGATAAAAATGGGGCCTCACTTGTGAGGGTAGGTCTAGCGACAGGAAATGCCCCAAAACACAACTTGGACACATCACATTTTCCCAAAGAAAACAGAGCTGTTTTCTGCAAAGTGCTAGCTGTGGATTTTGGCTTCTAGCTCAGCCGGCACCTAGAGAAACCTACCAAACCTTTGCATTTTTTCAAACTAGACACCTAGGGGAATCCAAGATGGGGTGACTTGGGGGTCTCTCACCAGGTTCTGTCACGCAGAATCCTTTGCAAACCTCAGAATTTGACCAAAAAACACTTTTTCCTCACATTTCGGTGACAGAAAGTTCTGGAATCTGAGAGAAGCCACAAATTTCCTTCTACTCAGCATTCCCCCAAGTCTCCTGATAAAAATGGTACCTCACTTGTGTGGGTAGGCCTAGCACCCGCGACAGGAAATGCCCCAAAACAAAATGTGGACACTTCACATTTTCCCAAAGAAAACAGAGCTGTTTTTTGCAAAGTGCCTAGCTGTGGATTTTGGCCTCTAGCTCAGCCGGCACCTAGGGAAACCTACCAAACTTGTGCATTGTTGAAAACTAGACACCTAGGGGAATCCAAGATGGGGTGACTGGTGGGGCTCTCACCAGGTTCTGTTACCCAGAATCCTTTGCAAACCTTAACATTTGGCCCAAAAAACACTTTTTCCTCACAGTTCTGTGAGCGAAAGTTCTGGAATCTGAGAGGAACCACAAATTTCCTTCCACCCAATGTTCCCCCAAGTCTCCTGATAAAAGTGGGGCCTAACTTGTGAGGGTAGGCCTAGCAACAGGAAATGCCCCAAAACACAATGTGGACACATCATATTTTCCCAAAGAAAACAGAGCTGTTTTCTGCAAAGTGCCTAGCTGTGGATTTTGGCTTCTAGCTCAGCCGGCACCTAGGGAAACCTACCAAAGCTTTGCATTTGTGAAAATTATAAACCTAGGGGAATCCAAGATGGGGTGAATTGGGGGGCTCTCACCAGGTTCTGTCACCCAGAATCCTTTGCAAACCTCAGAATTTAGCCAAAAAACACTTTTTCATCACATTTCGGTAACAGGAAGTTCTGGAATCTGAGAGGACCCACAAATGTCCTTCCACTAGGCATTCCCCCAAGTCTTCTGATAAAAATGGTACCTCACTTGTGTGGGTAGGCCTAGCATCCGCAACAGGAAATGCCCCAAAACACAACATGGACACTTCACATTTTCCCAAAGAAAACAGAGCTCTTTTTTGCAAAGTGCCTAGCTGTGGATTTTGGCCTCTAGCTCAGCCGGCACCTAGGGAAATCTACCAAACCCGTGTGTTGTTGAAAACTAGACACCTAGGGGAATCCAAGATGGGGTGACTTGTGGGGCTCTCACCAGGTTCTGTTAACCAGAATCCTTTGCAAACCTCAAAATGTGGCACAAAAAACACTTTTTCCTCACATTTCTGTGACCGAAAGTTCTGGAATCTGAGAGGAACCACAAATTTCCTTCCACCCAGTGTTCCCCCAAGTCTCCTGATAAAAATGTGGCCTCACTTGTGAGGGTAGGCCTAGCGCTAGCGACAGGAAATGCCCCAAAACACAATGTTGACACATCACATTTTCCCAAAGAAAACAGAGCTGTTTTCTGCAAAGTGCTAGCTGTGGATTTTGGCTTCTAGCTCAGCCGGCACCTGGAGAAACCTTCCAAACCTTTGTATTTTTTAAAACTAGACACCTAGGGGAATCCAAGATGGGGTGACTTGGGGGTCTCTCACAGGGTTCTGTCACCCAGACTCCTCAGCAAACCTCAGAATCTGGCCAAAAAACTGTTTTTCCTCACATTTCTGCGAAGAAAGTTCTGCAATCTGAGAGGAGCCACAAATTTCCTTCTACTCAGCATTCCCCCAAGTCTACTGATAAAAATGGCACCTCACTTGTGTGGGTAGGCCTAGCATCCGCGACAGGAAATGCCCCAAAACAAAACGTGGACACTTCACATTTTCCCAAAGTAAACAGAGCTGTTTTTTTGCAAAGTGCCTAGCTGTGGATTTTGGCCTCTAGCTCAGCCGGCACCCTGGGAAACCTACCAAACCTGTGCATTGTTGAAAACTAGACACCTAGGGGAATCCAAGATGGGGTGACTTGTGGGGCTCTCACCAGGTTCTGTTAACCAGAATCCTTTGCAAACCTCAAAATGTGGCACAAAAAACACTTTTTCCTCACATTTCTGTGACCCAAAGTTCTGGAATCTGAGAGGAACCACAAATTTCCTTCCACCCAGTGTTCCCCCAAGTCTCCTGATAAAAATGGGGCCTCACTTGTGAGGGTAGGCCTAGCGCTAGCGACAGGAAATGCCCCAAAACACAATGTTGACACATCACATTTTCCCAAAGAAAACAGAGCTGTTTTCTGTAAAGTGCCTAGCTGTGGATTTTGGCTTCTAGCTCAGCCGGCACCTGGAGAAACCTTCCAAACCTTTGTGGTTTTTAAAACTAGACACCTAGGGGAATCCAAGATGGGGTGACTTGGGGGTCTCTCACAGGGTTCTGTCACCCAGACTCCTCAGCAAACCTCAGAATCTGGCCAAAAAACAGTTTTTCCTCACATTTCTGCAAAGAAAGTTCTGCAATCTGAGAGGAGCCACAAATTTCCTTCTACTCAGCATTCTCCCAAGTCTCCTGATAAAAATGGCACCTCACTTGTGTGGGTAGGCCTAGCATCCGTGACAGGAAATGCCCCAAAACAAAACGTGGACACTTCACATTTTCCCAAAGAAATCAGAGCTGTTTTTTGCAAAGTGCCTAGCTGTGGATTTTGGCCTCTAGCTCAGCCGGCACCCTGGGAAACCTACCAAACCTGTGCATTGTTGAAAACTAGATACCTAGGGGAATCCAAGATGGGGTGACTGGTGGGGCTCTCACCAGGTTCTGTTACCCAGAATCCTTTGCATACCTTAACAATTGGCAATAAAAACACTTTTTCCTCACATTTCTGTGACCGAAAGTTCTGGAATCTGAGAGGAACCACAAATTTCCTTCCACCCAGTGTTCCCCTAAGTCTCCCGATAAAAATGGGGCCTCACTTGTGAGGGTAGGTCTAGCGACAGGAAATGCCCCAAAACACAACGTGGACACATCACATTTTCCCAAAGAAAACAGAGCTGTTTTCTGCAAAGTGCTAGCTGTGGATTTTGGCTTCTAGCTCAGCCGGCACCTAGAGAAACCTACCAAACCTTTGCATTTTTTCAAACTAGACACCTAGGGGAATCCAAGATGGGGTGACTTGGGGGTCTCTCACCAGGTTCTGTCACGCAGAATCCTTTGCAAACCTCAGAATTTGACCAAAAAACACTTTTTCCTCACATTTCGGTGACAGAAAGTTCTGGAATCTGAGAGAAGCCACAAATTTCCTTCTACTCAGCATTCCCCCAAGTCTCCTGATAAAAATGGTACCTCACTTGTGTGGGTAGGCCTAGCACCCGCGACAGGAAATGCCCCAAAACAAAATGTGGACACTTCACATTTTCCCAAAGAAAACAGAGCTGTTTTTTGCAAAGTGCCTAGCTGTGGATTTTGGCCTCTAGCTCAGCCGGCACCTAGGGAAACCTACCAAACTTGTGCATTGTTGAAAACTAGACACCTAGGGGAATCCAAGATGGGGTGACTGGTGGGGCTCTCACCAGGTTCTGTTACCCAGAATCCTTTGCAAACCTTAACATTTGGCCCAAAAAACACTTTTTCCTCACAGTTCTGTGACCGAAAGTTCTGGAATCTGAGAGGAACCACAAATTTCCTTCCACCCAATGTTCCCCCAAGTCTCCTGATAAAAGTGGGGCCTAACTTGTGAGGGTAGGCCTAGCAACAGGAAATGCCCCAAAACACAATGTGGACACATCATATTTTCCCAAAGAAAACAGAGCTGTTTTCTGCAAAGTGCCTAGCTGTGGATTTTGGCTTCTAGCTCAGCCGGCACCTAGGGAAACCTACCAAAGCTTTGCATTTGTGAAAATTATAAGCCTAGGGGAATCCAAGATGGGGTGAATTGGGGGGCTCTCACCAGGTTCTGTCACCCAGAATCCTTTGCAAACCTCAGAATTTAGCCAAAAAACACTTTTTCATCACATTTCGGTAACAGGAAGTTCTGGAATCTGAGAAGACCCACAAATGTCCTTCCACTCAGCATTCCCCCAAGTCTTCTGATAAAAATGGTACCTCACTTGTGTGGGTAGGCCTAGCATCCGCAACAGGAAATGCCCCAAAACACAACATGGACACTTCACATTTTCCCAAAGAAAACAGAGCTCTTTTTTGCAAAGTGCCTAGCTGTGGATTTTGGCCTCTAGCTCAGCCGGCACCTAGGGAAATCTACCAAACCCGTGTGTTGTTGAAAACTAGACACCTAGGGGAATCCAAGATGGGGTGACTGGTGGGGCTCTCACCAGGTTCTGTTATCCAGAATCCTTGGCAAACCTCAGAATTTGACCAAAAAACACTTTTTCATCACATTTCGGTAACAGGAAGTTCTGGAATCTGAGAGGACCCACAAATTTCCTTCCACTCAGCATTCCCCCAAGTCTTCTGATAAAAATGGTACCTCACTTGTGTGGGTAGGCCTAGCATCCGCAACAGGAAATGCCCCAAAGCACAACATGGACACTTCACATTTTCCCAAAGAAAACAGAGCTCTTTTTTGCAAAGTGCCTAGCTGTGGATTTTGGCCTCTAGCTCAGCCGGCACCTAGGGAAATCTACCAAACCCGTGCGTTGTTGAAAACTAGACACATACGGGAATCCAAGATGGGGTGACTTGTGGGGCTCTCACCAGGTTCTGTTAACCAGAATCCTTTGCAAACCTCAAAATGTGGCACAAACAACACTTTTTCCTCACATTTCTGTGACCCAAAGTTCTGGAATCTGAGAGGAACCACAAATTTCCTTCCACCCAGTGTTCCCCCAAGTCTCCTGATAAAAATGGGGCCTCACTTGTGAGGGTAGGCCTAGCGCTAGCGACAGGAAATGCCCCAAAACACAATGTTGACACATCACATTTTCCCAAAGAAAACAGAGCTGTTTTCTGTAAAGTGCCTAGCTGTGGATTTTGGCTTCTAGCTCAGCCGGCACCTGGAGAAACCTTCCAAACCTTTGTAGTTTTTAAAACTAGACACCTAGGGGAATCCAAGATGGGGTGACTTGGGGGTCTCTCACAGGGTTCTGTCACCCAGACTCCTCAGCAAACCTCAGAATCTGGCCAAAAACAGTTTTTCCTCACATTTCTGCAAAGAAAGTTCTGCAATCTGAGAGGAGCCACAAATTTCCTTCTACTCAGCATTCTCCCAAGTCTCCTGATAAAAATGGCACCTCACTTGTGTGGGTAGGCCTAGCATCCGTGACAGGAAATGCCCCAAAACAAAACGTGGACACTTCACATTTTCCCAAAGAAATCAGAGCTGTTTTTTGCAAAGTGCCTAGCTGTGGATTTTGGCCTCTAGCTCAGCCGGCACCCTGGGAAACCTACCAAACCTGTGCATTGTTGAAAACTAGATACCTAGGGGAATCCAAGATGGGGTGACTGGTGGGGCTCTCACCAGGTTCTGTTACCCAGAATCCTTTGCATACCTTAACAATTGGCCATAAAAACACTTTTTCCTCACATTTCTGTGACCGAAAGTTCTGGAATCTGAGAGGAACCACAAATTTCCTTCCACCCAGTGTTCCCCTAAGTCTCCCGATAAAAATGGGGCCTCACTTGTGAGGGTAGGTCTAGCGACAGGAAATGCCCCAAAACACAACTTGGACACATCACATTTTCCCAAAGAAAACAGAGCTGTTTTCTGCAAAGTGCTAGCTGTGGATTTTGGCTTCTAGCTCAGCCGGCACCTAGAGAAACCTTCCAAACCTTTGTATTTTTTAAAACTAGACACCTAGGGGAATCCAAGATGGGGTGACTTGGGGGTCTCTCACAGGGTTCTGTCACCCAGACTCCTCAGCAAACCTCAGAATCTGGCCAAAAAACTGTTTTTCCTCACATTTCTGCGAAGAAAGTTCTGCAATCTGAGAGGAGCCACAAATTTCCTTCTACTCAGCATTCCCCCAAGTCTACTGATAAAAATGGCACCTCACTTGTGTGGGTAGGCCTAGCATCCGCAACAGGAAATGCCCCAAAACAAAACGTGGACACTTCACATTTTCCCAAAGTAAACAGAGCTGTTTTTTTGCAAAGTGCCTAGCTGTGGATTTTGGCCTCTAGCTCAGCCGGCACCCTGGGAAACCTACCAAACCTGTGCATTGTTGAAAACTAGACACCTAGGGGAATCCAAGATGGGGTGACTTGTGGGGCTCTCACCAGGTTCTGTTAACCAGAATCCTTTGCAAACCTCAAAATGTGGCACAAAAAACACTTTTTCCTCACATTTCTGTGACCCAAAGTTCTGGAAGCTGAGAGGAACCACAAATTTCCTTCCACCCAGTGTTCCCCCAAGTCTCCTGATAAAAATGGGGCCTCACTTGTGTGGGTAGGCCTAGCATCCGCGACAGGAAATGCCCCAAAACAAAACGTGGACACTTCACATTTTCCCAAAGTAAACAGAGCTGTTTTTTTGCAAAGTGCCTAGCTGTGGATTTTGGCCTCTAGCTCAGCCGGCACCCTGGGAAACCTACCAAACCTGTGCATTGTTGAAAACTAGACACCTAGGGGAATCCAAGATGGGGTGACTTGTGGGGCTCTCACCAGGTTCTGTTAACCAGAATCCTTTGCAAACCACAAAATGTGGCACAAAAAACACTTTTTCCTCACATTTCTGTGACCGAAAGTTCTGGAATCTGAGACGAACCACACATTTCCTTCACCCAATGTTCCCTCAAGTCTCCTGATAAAAGTGGGGCCTAACTTGAGAGGGTAGGCCTAGCAACAGGAAATGCCCCAAAACACAATGTGGACACATCATATTTTCCCAAAGAAAACAGAGCTGTTTTCTGCAAAGTGCCTAGCTGTGGATTTTGGCTTCTAGCTCAGCCGGCACCTAGGGAAACCTACCAAAGCTTTGCATTTGTGAAAACTATAAACCTAGGGGAATCCAAGATGGGGTGACTTGGGGGGCTCTCACCAGGTTCTATCACCCAGAATCCTTTGCAAACCTCAGAATTTGACCAAAAAACACTTTTTCATCACATTTCGGTAACAGGAAGTTCTGGAATCTGAGAGGACCCACAAATTTCCTTCCACTCAGCATTCCCCCAAGTCTTCTGATAAAAATGGTACCTCATTTGTGTGGGTAGGCCTACCATCCGCAACAGGAAATGCCCCAAAACACAACGTGGACACTTCACATTTTCCCAAAGAAAACAGAGCTGTTTTTTGCAAAGTGCCTAGCTGTGGATTTTGGCCTCTAGCTCAGCCGGCACCTAGGGAAATCTACCAAACCTGTGCATTGTTGAAAACTAGACACCTAGTGGAATCCAAGATGGGGTGACTTGTGGGGCTCTCACCAGGTTCTGTTACCCAGAATCCTTTGCAAACCTCAACATTTGGCCCAAAAAACACTTTTTCCTCACATTTCTGTGACCGAAAGTTCTGGAATCTGAGAGGAACCACAAATTTCCTTCCACCCAGTGTTCCCCCAAGTCTCCTGATAAAAGTGGGGCCTAACTTGTGAGGGTAAGCCTAGCGACAGGAAATGCCCCAAAACACAATGTGGACACATCACATTTTCCCAAAGAAAACAGAGCTGTTTTCTGCAAAGTGCCTAGCTGTGGATTTTGGCTTCTAGCTCAGCCGGCACCTAGGGAAACCTACCAAAGCTTTGCATTTGTCAAAACTATACACCTAGGGGAATCCAAGATGGGGTGACTTGGGGGGCTCTCACCAGGTTCTGTCACCCAGAATCCATTGCAAAACTCAGAATGTGACCAAAAAACACTTTTTCATCACATTTCGGTAACAGGAAGTTCTGGAATCTGAGAGGACCCACAAATTTCCTTCCACTCAGCATTCCCCCAAGTCTTCTGATAAAAATGGTACCTCACTTGTGTGGGTAGGCCTAGCATCCGCAACAGGAAATGCCCCAAAACACAATGTGGACACTTCACATTTTCCCAAAGTAAACAGAGCTGTTTTTTGCAAAGTGCCTAGCTGTGGATTTTGGCCTCTAGCTCAGCCGGCACCTAGGGAAATCTACCAAACCTGTGCATTGTTGAAAACTAGAAACCTAGGGGAATCCAAGATGGGGTGACTTGTGGGGCTCTCACCAGGTTCTGTTACCCAGAATCCTTTGCAAACCTCAGAATTTAGCCAAAAAACACTTTTTCATCACATTTCGGTAACAGGAAGTTCTGGAATCTGAGAGGACCCACAAATGTCCTTCCACTCAGCATTCCCCCAAGTCTTCTGATAAAAATGGTACCCCACTTGTGTGGGTAGGCCTAGCATCCGCAACAGGAAATGCCCCAAAACACAACATGGACACTTCACATTTTCCCAAAGAAAACAGAGCTCTTTTTTGCAAAGTGCCTAGCTGTGGATTTTGGCCTCTAGCTCAGCCGGCACCTAGGGAAATCTACCAAACCCGTGTGTTGTTGAAAACTAGACACCTAGGGGAATCCAAGATGGGGTGACTTGTGGGGCTCTCACCAGGTTCTGTTAACCAGAATCCTTTGCAAACCTCAAAATGTGGCACAAAAAACACTTTTTCCTCACATTTCTGTGAACGAAAGTTCTGGAATCTGAGAGGAACCACAAATTTCCTTCCACCCAGTGTTCCCCCAAGTCTCCTGATAAAAATGTGGCCTAACTTGTGAGGGTAGGCCTAGCAACAGGAAATGCCCCAAAACACAATGTAGACACATCATATTTTCCCAAAGAAAACAGAGCTGTTTTCTGCAAAGTGCCTAGCTGTGGATTTTGGCTTCTAGCTCAGCCGGCACCTAGGGAAACCTACCAAAGCTTTGCATTTGTGAAAATTATAAACCTAGGGGAATCCAAGATGGGGTGAATTGGGGGGCTCTCACCAGGTTCTGTCACCCAGAATCCTTTGCAAACCTCAGAATTTAGCCAAAAAACACTTTTTCATCACATTTCGGTAACAGGAAGTTCTGGAATCTGAGAGGACCCACAAATGTCCTTCCACTCAGCATTCCCCCAAGTCTTCTGATAAAAATGGTACATCACTTGTGTGGGTAGGCCTAGCATCCGCAACAGGAAATGCCCCAAAACACAACATGGACACTTCACATTTTCCCAAAGAAAACAGAGCTCTTTTTTGCAAAGTGCCTAGCTGTGGATTTTGGCCTCTAGCTCAGCCGGCACCTAGGGAAATCTACCAAACCCGTGTGTTGTTGAAAACTAGACACCTACGGGAATCCAAGATGGGGTGACTTGTGGGGCTCTCACCAGGTTCTGTTAACCAGAATCCTTTGCAAACCTCAACATTTGGCCCAAAAAACACTTTTTCCTCACATTTCTGTGACCAAAAGTTCTGGAATCTGAGAGGAACCACAAATTTCCTTCCACCCAGTGTTCCCCCAAGTCTCCTGATAAAAGTGGGGCCTAACTTGTGAGGGTAAGCCTAGCGACAGGAAATGCCCCAAAACACAATGTGGACACATCACATTTTCCCAAAGAAAACAGAGCTGTTTTCTGCAAAGTGCCTAGCTGTGGATTTTGGCTTCTAGCTCAGCCGGCACCTAGGGAAACCTACCAAAGCTTTGCATTTGTCAAAACTATACACCTAGGGGAATCCAAGATGGGGTGACTTGGGGGGCTCTCACCAGGTTCTGTCACCCAGAATCCATTGCAAAACTCAGAATGTGATCAAAAAACACTTTTTCATCACATTTCGGTAACAGGAAGTTCTGGAATCTGAGAGGACCCACAAATTTCCTTCCACTCAGCATTCCCCCAAGTCTTCTGATAAAAATGGTACCTCACTTGTGTGGGTAGGCCTAGCATCCGCAACAGGAAATGCCCCAAAACACAACGTGGACACTTCACATTTTCCCAAAGAAAACAGAGCTGTTTTTTGCAAAGTGCCTAGCTGTGGATTTTGGCCTCTAGCTCAGCCGGCACCTAGGGAAATCTACCAAACCTGTGCATTGTTGAAAACTAGAAACCTAGGGGAATCCAAGATGGGGTGACTTGTGGGGCTCTCACCAGGTTCTGTTACCCAGAATCCTTTGCAAACCTCAGAATTTAGCCAAAAAACACTTTTTCATCACATTTCGGTAACAGGAAGTTCTGGAATCTGAGAAGACCCACAAATGTCCTTCCACTCAGCATTCCCCCAAGTCTTCTGATAAAAATGGTACCTCACTTGTGTGGGTAGGCCTAGCATCCGCAACAGGAAATGCCCCAAAACACAACATGGACACTTCACATTTTCCCAAAGAAAACAGAGCTCTTTTTTGCAAAGTGCCTAGCTGTGGATTTTGGCCTCTAGCTCAGCCGGCACCTAGGGAAATCTACCAAACCCGTGTGTTGTTGAAAACTAGACACCTAGGGGAATCCAAGATGGGGTGACTTGTGGGGCTCTCACCAGGTTCTGTTAACCAGAATCCTTTGCAAACCTCAAAATGTGGCACAAAAAACACTTTTTCCTCACATTTCTGTGACCGAAAGTTCTGGAATCTGAGAGGAACCACAAATTTCCTTCCACCCAGTGTTCCCCCAAGTCTCCTGATAAAAATGTGGCCTAACTTGTGAGGGTAGGCCTAGCAACAGGAAATGCCCCAAAACACAATGTGGACACATCATATTTTCCCAAAGAAAACAGAGCTGTTTTCTGCAAAGTGCCTAGCTGTGGATTTTGGCTTCTAGCTCAGCCGGCACCTAGGGAAACCTACCAAAGCTTTGCATTTGTGAAAATTATAAACCTAGGGGAATCCAAGATGGGGTGAATTGGGGGGCTCTCACCAGGTTCTGTCACCCAGAATCCTTTGCAAACCTCAGAATTTAGCCAAAAAACACTTTTTCATCACATTTCGGTAACAGGAAGTTCTGGAATCTGAGAGGACCCACAAATGTCCTTCCACTCAGCATTCCCCCAAGTCTTCTGATAAAAATGGTACCTCACTTGTGTGGGTAGGCCTAGCATCCGCAACAGGAAATGCCCCAAAACACAACATGGACACTTCACATTTTCCCAAAGAAAACAGAGCTCTTTTTTGCAAAGTGCCTAGCTGTGGATTTTGGCCTCTAGCTCAGCCGGCACCTAGGGAAATCTACCAAACCCGTGTGTTGTTGAAAACTAGACACCTAGGGGAATCCAAGATGGGGTGACTTGTGGGGCTCTCACCAGGTTCTGTTAACCAGAATCCTTTGCAAACCTCAACATTTGGCCCAAAAAACACTTTTTCCTCACATTTCTGTGACCAAAAGTTCTGGAATCTGAGAGGAACCACAAATTTCCTTCCACCCAGTGTTCCCCCAAGTCTCCTGATAAAAGTGGGGCCTAACTTGTGAGGGTAAGCCTAGCGACAGGAAATGCCCCAAAACACAATGTGGACACATCACATTTTCCCAAAGAAAACAGAGCTGTTTTCTGCAAAGTGCCTAGCTGTGGATTTTGGCTTCTAGCTCAGCCGGCACCTAGGGAAACCTACCAAAGCTTTGCATTTGTCAAAACTATACACCTAGGGGAATCCAAGATGGGGTGACTTGGGGGGCTCTCACCAGGTTCTGTCACCCAGAATCCATTGCAAAACTCAGAATGTGATCAAAAAACACTTTTTCATCACATTTCGGTAACAGGAAGTTCTGGAATCTGAGAGGACCCACAAATTTCCTTCCACTCAGCATTCCCCCAAGTCTTCTGATAAAAATGGTACCTCACTTGTGTGGGTAGGCCTAGCATCCGCAACAGGAAATGCCCCAAAACACAACGTGGACACTTCACATTTTCCCAAAGAAAACAGAGCTGTTTTTTGCAAAGTGCCTAGCTGTGGATTTTGGCCTCTAGCTCAGCCGGCACCTAGGGAAATCTACCAAACCTGTGCATTGTTGAAAACTAGAAACCTAGGGGAATCCAAGATGGGGTGACTTGTGGGGCTCTCACCAGGTTCTGTTACCCAGAATCCTTTGCAAACCTCAGAATTTAGCCAAAAAACACTTTTTCATCACATTTCGGTAACAGGAAGTTCTGGAATCTGAGAAGACCCACAAATGTCCTTCCACTCAGCATTCCCCCAAGTCTTCTGATAAAAATGGTACCTCACTTGTGTGGGTAGGCCTAGCATCCGCAACAGGAAATGCCCCAAAACACAACATGGACACTTCACATTTTCCCAAAGAAAACAGAGCTCTTTTTTGCAAAGTGCCTAGCTGTGGATTTTGGCCTCTAGCTCAGCCGGCACCTAGGGAAATCTACCAAACCCGTGTGTTGTTGAAAACTAGACACCTAGGGGAATCCAAGATGGGGTGACTTGTGGGGCTCTCACCAGGTTCTGTTAACCAGAATCCTTTGCAAACCTCAAAATGTGGCACAAAAAACACTTTTTCCTCACATTTCTGTGACCGAAAGTTCTGGAATCTGAGAGGAACCACAAATTTCCTTCCACCCAGTGTTCCCCCAAGTCTCCTGATAAAAATGTGGCCTAACTTGTGAGGGTAGGCCTAGCAACAGGAAATGCCCCAAAACACAATGTGGACACATCATATTTTCCCAAAGAAAACAGAGCTGTTTTCTGCAAAGTGCCTAGCTGTGGATTTTGGGTTCTAGCTCAGCCGGCACCTAGGGAAACCTACCAAAGCTTTGCATTTGTGAAAATTATAAACCTAGGGGAATCCAAGATGGGGTGAATTGGGGGGCTCTCACCAGGTTCTGTCACCCAGAATCCTTTGCAAACCTCAGAATTTAGCCAAAAAACACTTTTTCATCACATTTCGGTAACAGGAAGTTCTGGAATCTGAGAGGACCCACAAATGTCCTTCCACTCAGCATTCCCCCAAGTCTTCTGATAAAAATGGTACCTCACTTGTGTGGGTAGGCCTAGCATCCGCAACAGGAAATGCCCCAAAACACAACATGGACACTTCACATTTTCCCAAAGAAAACAGAGCTCTTTTTTGCAAAGTGCCTAGCTGTGGATTTTGGCCTCTAGCTCAGCCGGCACCTAGGGAAATCTACCAAACCCGTGTGTTGTTGAAAACTAGACACCTAGGGGAATCCAAGATGGGGTGACTTGTGGGGCTCTCACCAGGTTCTGTTAACCAGAATCCTTTGCAAACCTCAAAAATGTGGCACAAAAAACACTTTTTCCTCACATTTCTGTGACCGAAAGTTCTGGAATCTGAGAGGAACCACAAATTTCCTTCCACCCAGTGTTCCCCCAAGTCTCCTGATAAAAATGTGGCCTCACTTGTGAGGGTAGGCCTAGCGCTAGCGACAGGAAATGCCCCAAAACACAATGTTGACACATCACATTTTCCCAAAGAAAACAGAGCTGTTTTCTGTAAAGTGCTTAGCTGTGGATTTTGGCTTCTAGCTCAGCCGGCACCTGGAGAAACCTTCCAAACCTTTGTATTTTTTAAAACTAGACACCTAGGGGAATCCAAGATGGGGTGACTTGGGGGTCTCTCACAGGGTTCTGTCACCCAGACTCCTCAGCAAACCTCAGAATCTGGCCAAAAAACTGTTTTTCCTCACATTTCTGCGAAGAAAGTTCTGCAATCTGAGAGGAGCCACAAATTTCCTTCTACTCAGCATTCCCCCAAGTCTACTGATAAAAATGGCACCTCACTTGTGTGGGTAGGCCTAGCATCCGCGACAGGAAATGCCCCAAAACAAAACGTGGACACTTCACATTTTCCCAAAGTAAACAGAGCTGTTTTTTTGCAAAGTGCCTAGCTGTGAATTTTGGCCTCTAGCTCAGCCGGCACCCTGGGAAACCTACCAAACCTGTGCATTGTTGAAAACTAGACACCTAGGGGAATCCAAGATGGGGTGACTGGTGGGGCTCTCACCAGGTTCTGTTACCCAGAATCCTTTGCAAACCTTAACATTTGGCCCAAAAAACTCTTTTTCCTCACATTTCTGTGACCGAAAGTTCTGGAATCTGAGACGAACCATACATTTCCTTCACCCAATGTTCCCTCAAGTCTCCTGATAAAAGTGGGGCCTAACTTGTGAGGGTAGGCCTAGCAACAGGAAATGCCCCAAAACACAATGTGGACACATCATATTTTCCCAAAGAAAACAGAGCTGTTTTCTGCAAAGTGCCTAGCTGTGGATTTTGGCTTCTAGCTCAGCCGGCACCTAGGGAAACCTACCAAAGCTTTGCATTTGTGAAAACTATAAACCTAGGGGAATCCAAGATGGGGTGACTTGGGGGGCTCTCACCAGGTTCTATCACCCAGAATCCTTTGCAAACCTCAGAATTTGACCAAAAAACACTTTTTCATCACATTTCGGTAACAGGAAGTTCTGGAATCTGAGAGGACCCACAAATTTCCTTCCACTCAGCATTCCCCCAAGTCTTCTGATAAAAATGGTACCTCATTTGTGTGGGTAGGCCTAGCATCCGCAACAGGAAATGCCCCAAAACACAACGTGGACACTTCACATTTTCCCAAAGAAAACAGAGCTGTTTTTTGCAAAGTGCCTAGCTGTGGATTTTGGCCTCTAGCTCAGCCGGCACCTAGGGAAATCTACCAAACCTGTGCATTGTTGAAAACTAGACACCTAGGGGAATCCAAGATGGGGTGACTTGTGGGGCTCTCACCAGGTTCTGTTACCCAGAATCCTTTGCAAACCTCAACATTTGGCCCAAAAAACACTTTTTCCTCACATTTCTGTGACCGAAAGTTCTGGAATCTGAGAGGAACCACAAATTTCCTTCCACCCAGTGTTCCCCCAAGTCTCCTGATAAAAATGTGGCCTAACTTGTGAGGGTAGGCCTAGAAACAGGAAATGCCCCAAAACACAATGTTGACACATCACATTTTCCCAAAGAAAACAGAGCTGTTTTCTGCAAAGTGCCTAGCTGTGGATTTTGGCTACTAGCTCAGCCGGCACCTAGGGAAACCTACCAAAGCTTTGCATTTGTCAAAACTATACACCTAGGGGAATCCAAGATGGGGTGACTTGGGGGGCTCTCACCAGGTTCTGTCACCCAGAATCCATTGCAAAACTCAGAATGTGACCAAAAAACACTTTTTCATCACATTTCGGTAACAGGAAGTTCTGGAATCTGAGAGGACCCACAAATTTCCTTCCACTCAGCATTCCCCCAAGTCTTCTGATAAAAATGGTACCTCACTTGTGTGGGTAGGCCTAGCATCCGCAACAGGAAATGCCCCAAAACACAACGTGGACACTTCACATTTTCCCAAAGAAAACAGAGCTGTTTTTTCCAAAGTGCCTAGCTGTGGATTTTGGCCTCTAGCTCAGCCGGCACCTATGGAAATCTACCAAACCTGTGCATTGTTGAAAACTAGAAACCTAGGGGAATCCAAGATGGGGTGACTTGTGGGGCTCTCACCAGGTTCTGTTACCCAGAATCCTTTGCAAACCTCAAAATGTGGCACAAAAAACACTTTTTCCTCACATTTCTGTGACCGAAAGTTCTGGAATCTGAGAGGAGCCACAAATTTCCTTCCACCCAGTGTTCCCCCAAGTCTCCTGATAAAAATGGGGCCTCACTTATGAGGGTAGGCCTAGCGCTAGCGACAGGAAATGCCCCAAAACACAAAGTGAACACATCACATTTTCCGAAAGAAAACAGAGCTGTTTTCTGTAAAGTGCCTAGCTGTGGATTTTGACTTCTAGCTCAGCCGGCACCTAGAGAAACCTACCAAACCTTTGCATTTTTTAAAACTAGACACCTAGGGGAATCCAAGATGGGGTGACTTGGGGGTCTCTCACAGGGTTCTGCCACCCAGAATCCTCTGCAAACCTCAGAATCTGGCCAAAAAACAGTTTTTCCTCACATTTCGGCGAAGAAAGTTCTGGAATCTGAGAGGAGCCACAAATTTCCTTCCACTCAGCATTCCCCCAAGTCTTCTGATAAAAATGGTACCTCACTTGTGTGGGTAGGCCTAGCATCCGCAACAGGAAATGCCCGAAAACAAAACGTGGACACTTCACATTTTCCCAAAGAAAACAGAGCTGTTTTTTGCAAAGTGCCTAGCTGTGGATTTTGGCCTCTAGCTCAGCCGGCACCTTGTGAAATCAACCAAACCTGTGCTTTGTTGAAAACTAGACACCTAGGGGAATCCAAGATGGGGTGACTTGTGGGGCTCTCACCAGGTTCTGTTACCCAGAATCCTTTGCAAACCTCAAAATGTGGCACAAAAAACACTTTTTCCTCACATTTCTGTGACCGAAAGTTCTGGAATCGGAGAGGAGCCACAAATTTCCTTCCACCCAGTGTTCCCCCAAGTCTCCTGATAAAAATGAGGCCTCACTTGTGAGGGTAGGCCTAGTGCTAGCGACAGGAAATGCCCCAAAACACAAAGTGAACACATCACATTTTCCGAAAGAAAACAGAGCTGTTTTCTGTAAAGTGCCTAGCTGTGGATTTTGACTTCTAGCTCAGCCGGCACCTAGAGAAACCTACCAAACCTTTGCATTTTTTAAAACTAGACACCTAGGGGAATCCAAGATGGGGTGACTTGTGGGTCTCTCCTAGGGTTCTGTCACCCAGAATCCTCTGCAAACCTCAGAATATGGCCAAAAAACAGTTTTTCCCCACATTTCGGCGACAGAAAGTTCTGGAATGTGAGAGGACCCACAAATTTCCTTCCACTCAGCATTCCCCCAAGTCTTCTGATAAAAATGGTACCTCACTTGTGTGGGTAGGCCTAGCATCCGCAACAGGAAATGCCCCAAAACACAACGTGGACACTTCACATTTTCCCAAAGAAAACAGAGCTGTTTTTTGCAAAGTGCCTAGCTGTGGATTTTGGCCTCCAGCTCAGCCGGCACCTAGGGAAATCAACCAAACCTGTGCTTTGTTGAAAACTAGACACCTAGGGGAATCCAAGATGGGGTGACTTGTGGGGCTCTCACCAGGTTCTGTTACCCAGAATCCTTTGCAAACCTCAAAATGTGGCACAAAAAACACTTTTTCCTCACATTTCTGTGACCGAAAGTTCTGGAATCTGAGAGGAGCCACAAATTTCCTTCCACCCAGTGTTCCCCCAAGTCTCCTGATAAAAATGAGGCCTCACTTGTGAGGGTAGGCCTAGCGCTAGCGACAGGAAATGCCCCAAAACACAAAGTGAACACATCACATTTTCCGAAAGAAAACAGAGCTGTTTTCTGTAAAGTGCCTAGCTGTGGATTTTGACTTCTAGCTCAGCCGGCACCTAGAGAAACCTACCAAACCTTTGCATTTTTTAAAACTAGACACCTAGGGGAATCCAAGATGGGGTGACTTGTGGGTCTCTCCTAGGGTTCTGTCACCCAGAATCCTCTGCAAACCTCAGAATCTGGCCAAAAAACAGTTTTTCCTCACATTTCGGCAAAGAAAGTTCTGGAATCTGAGAGGAGCCACAAATTTCCTTCCACCCAGTATTCCCCCAAGTCTCCTGATAAAAGTGGGGCCTAACTTGAGAGGGTAGGCCTAGCGCCAGCGACAGGAAATGCCCCAAAACACAAGGTGGACACATCACATTTTCCAAAAGAAAACAGAGCTGTTTTTTGCAAAGTGCCTAGCTGTGGATTTTGGCCTCTAGCTCAGCCGGCACCTAGGGAAATCTACCAAACCTGTGCATTGTTGAAAACTAGACACCTAGGGGAATCCAAGATGGGGTGACTTGTGGGGCTCTCACCAGGTTCTGTTACCCAGAATCCTTTGCAAACCTCAACTTTTGGCCCAAAAAACACTTTTTCCTCACATTTCTGTGACCGAAAGTTCTGGAATCTGAGAGGAACCACAAATTTCCTTCCACCCAGTGTTCCCCCAAGTCTCCTGATAAAAGTGGGGCCTCACTTGTGAGGGTAGGCCTAGCGCCAGCGACAGGAAATGCCCCAAAACACAACGTGGACACATCACATTTTCCCAAAGAACACAGCTGTTTTCTGTAAAGTGCCTAGCTGTGGATTTTGGCTTCTAGCTCAGCCGGCACCTAGAGAAACCTACCAAGCCTTTGCATTTTTTAAAACTAGACACCTAGGGGAATCCAAGATGGGGTGACTTGTGGGGCTCTCACATTGTTCTGTCACCCAGAATCCTCTGCAAACCTCTGAATCTGGCCAAAAAAACAGTTTTTCCTCACATTTCGGTGACAGAAAGTTCTGGAATCTGAGAGGAGCCACAAATTTCCTTCTACTCAGCATTCCCCCAAGTCTCCTGATAAAAATGGTACCTCACTTGTGTGGGTAGGCCTAGCACCCGCGACAGGAAATGCCCCAAAACACAATGTGGACACTTCACATTTTCCCAAAGAAAACAGAGCTGTTTTCTGCAATGTGCCTAGCTGTGGATTTTGGCTTCTAGCTCAGCCGGCACCTAGGGAAACCTACCAAAGCTTTGCATTTGTGAAAACTATACACCTAGGGGAATCCAAGATGGGGTGACTTGGGGGGCTCTCACCAGGTTTTGTCACCCAGAATCCTTTGCAAACCTCAGAATTTGACCAAAAAACACTTTTTCATCACATTTCGGTAACAGGAAGTTCTGGAATCTGAGAGGAACCACAAATTTCCTTCCACAAAGTGTTCCCCCAAGTCTTCTGATAAAAATGGGGCCTCACTTGTGAGGGTAGGCCTAGCGCTAGCGACAGGAAATGCCCCAAAACACAACGTGGACACTTCACATTTTCCCAAAGAAACAGAGCTTTTTTCTGTAAAGTGCCTAGCTGTGGATTTTGGCTTCTAGCTCAGCCGGCACCTAGAGAAACCTACCAAACCTTTGCATTTTTTAAATCTAGACAGCTAAGGGAATCCAAGATGGGGTGACTTGTGGGGCTCTCACATTGTTCTGTCACCCAGAATCCTCTGCAAACCTCAGAATCTGGCCAAAAAAACAGTTTTTCCTCACATTTCGGCGACAGAAAGTTCTGGAATGTGAGAGGAGCCACAAATTTCCTTCCACCCAGTGTTCCCCCAAGTCTCTTGATATAAGTGGGGCCTAACTTGTGAGGGTAGGCATAGCGACAGGAAATGCCCCAAAACACAATGTGGACACATCACATTTTCCCAAAGAAAACAGAGCTGTTTTCTGCAAAGTGCCTAGCTGTGGATTTTGGCTTCTAGCTCAGCCGGCACCTAGGGAAACCTACCAAAGCTTTGCATTTGTCAAAACTATACACCTAGGGGAATCCAAGATGGGGTGACTTGGTGGGGCTCTCACCAGGTTCTGTCACCCAGAATCCATTGCAAAACTCAGAATGTGACCAAAAAACACTTTTTCATCACATTTCGGTAACAGGAAGTTCTGGAATCTGAGAGGACCCACAAATTTCCTTCCACTCAGCATTCCCCCAAGTCTTCTGATAAAAATGGTACCTCACTTGTGTGGGTAGGCCTAGCATCCGCAACAGGAAATGCCCCAAAACACAACGTGGACACTTCACATTTTCCCAAAGAAAACAGAGCTGTTTTTTGCAAAGTGCCTAGCTGTGGATTTTGGCCTCTAGCTCAGCCGGCACCTAGGGAAATCTACCAAACCTGTGCATGGTTGAAAACTAGAAACCTAGGGGAATCCAAGATGGGGTGACTTGTGGGGCTCTCACCAGGTTCTGTTACCCAGAATCCTTTGCAAACCTCAAAATGTGGCACAAAAAACACTTTTTCCTCACATTTCTGTGACCGAAAGTTCTGGAATCTGAGAGGAGCCACAAATTTCCTTCCACCCAGTGTTCCCCCAAGTCTCCTGATAAAAATGGGGCCTCACTTGTGAGGGTAGGCCTAGCGCTAGCGACAGGAAATGCCCCAAAACACAAAGTGAACACATCACATTTTCCGAAAGAAAACAGAGCTGTTTTCTGTAAAGTGCCTAGCTGTGGATTTTGACTTCTAGCTCAGCCGGCACCTAGAGAAACCTACCAAACCTTTGCATTTTTTAAAACTAGACACCTAGGGGAATCCAAGATGGGGTGACTTGGGGGTCTCTCACATGGTTCTGTCACCCAGAATCCTCTGCAAACCTCAGAATCTGTCCAAAAAACAGTTTTTCCTCACATTTCGGCGAAGAAAGTTCTGGAATCTGAGAGGAGCCACAAATTTCCTTCTACTCAGCATTCTCCCAAGTCTCCTGATAAAAATGGTACCTCACTTGTGTGGGTAGGCCTAGCACCCGCGACAGGAAATGCCCCAAAACACAACGTGGACACTTCACATTTTCCCAAAGAAAATAGAGCTGTTTTTGTAAAGTGCCTAGCTGTGGATTTTGGCCTCTAGCTCAGCCGGCACCTTGGGAAATGATGGACTTTTGGCCATACGCATGGTCATCCCTAGTCTTTTTGCCTCCTTCCTCCTGGTTTTTCTGACCTCTCGCTGTTGGCTCTAGGACTCTGAGCACTTTATCACTGCTGACCAGTGCTAAAGTGCAGGTGCTCTCCCATCTAAAGTTGGTATGATTGGCTTATACCTAATTGGCATATTTAATTTACCTATAAGTCCCTTGTACAGTGGTATCTCTATACCCAGGGCCTGTAAATTAAATACTACTAGTGGGCCTGCAGCGCTGCTTGCGCCACCCACTGAAGTAGACTTTCAAACCTGTCTCAGGCCTGCTAGCGCAGGGCCTGTGTGCACAGTTTTCTGCCACAGGGACCTGGCATCTAAATTTACTTGCCAGGCCCAGAACTCCCCTTTTACTACATGTAAGTCACCCCTAAAGTACGCCCTAGCTAGCCCTATGGGCAGGGTGCCATGTATGTAGAAAGGCAGGACATGTGCCATATTGCATGGCCTGTCCTGGTAGTGACAAACAGCCTAACTTGGTGTCTCACTGTTGTGAGTGCTGCCTTCTCATAGGATTGCATTAGAAATGCCCTGCCTTATGTGTAAGGGGTATTGTCTGATTTATGAGGGGTAGCGTAGGCATGTTTGGTATGGTTGTGATGGTGATAATAAATACTGCTTACTGGTGTGGGTGTATTTTTTATTACTATCACAGAAATGCCACTTCTAGAAAGTGCGCATTTATCTGTGCTTATGATTCTGGTGTTTTGCAGCTTGACTCCAATCTTCGTCTGGGCAGAGTGACAGTTGGGGCTTTGTGCATACTTTTCAGACAGCCTGTACACAGGGAGGGTGGAGGTGTCACCGAGGTGCATCTGCATACTGAATAGTCTTCCTGGGCTGAGAGAAGGGAGAGGCGGGGCACACCTACATTTGTAAAGGCTGTGCCCTGGCCTCACACAATAGGGTCGTTAACCCCCCACTGATGTTTGGAGCCTGTGCTGAAAGGAGAGAGGGGGCACTCCCAGAACCAGTTGTAACTGGCTGGAACCTCCTCTCCCTATCATTGTAAAACACTGTAAAACAGGACTATAAGTACAGGGGAATTTTCCCCACAATTTGAACATTCTTGGAACTTGAAACTGGACACAGGACGCTGATGAATGGACTCACCAGGAAACCGCCTTGGACTGCTGCTGCTGTGCTGACCTGTGACCTGCCTGGTCACTAGGAGGAACTGCCACCATCTGCACCCCTTGTGCTGGCCTGTAGCTGGATCCACCAGCCCTGTACCTTCTCCTTGATTATTGTTCCCAGGGGCAGGGTGCTGTGGCCCCTGACCCCTGCAACGATCTTTTCTTTTGCCCAAAGAAATTACAGCCGCAGCCCGGGCTCTAGATGGTTCCTAGCGCTTTGAAGAGCGCTTTTCTGTTGGCAAAGGAAGAATCACCGCCGCAGACCAGGCTGCTGATTTTACCTTAAGCGCTGTGAAAAGCGAAGTATTGTGAGCCCCCGGATCACCGCCGCAGCCGGGTTATTTGTTTTTGTCCAAGCGCGAGGATCGCGCTCACTCTGTGCCCCCGGGGCACGAGAAGGACCACCTCGAAAGAATCCGGAGCAAGCCTGCTCCTAGCGGTGCCCCCGGGGTAGGGATCGCTCCGAGGAGCGCCCCCGGGGCACCAGCAGGCCCCACCTTGGGCCGCGACGTCAGAGGGACGGCGAGGGAGAGGAGGACGCCTCTCCCTCGCGTGGAGGAGTCCCGGAGGACTCCCCTGTTGATTCGGGCCGGGCGGCAGCCTCGCCGGAGGCTCGCCCTGGCCCCCGGCTCACGGGTTGGCCCCCTCGCGGGCCCAGAAGTATTTCGGTTCGGGGTCTCCCTTTGAGGAAGAGCCCCAGAGGCCCAGGGAGACCCCAGAGGTTAAGGGGACCCCCGGAGGGGCCCGTGTGGAAACCAGGAGGGGGTGCGAGGCGCCCCCCTCCTCCTTTAAGCATTGGGTGACCTTGGCCCCCCACAGGAGGGTCGGTGGAGGCCCGGGGGGGCCCCCAGTGATCGCGGGCCCCAGGAGGGGCCCGTCAACAGTGCAGAGGGGGTGCGTGCCGCCCCCCTCTTCCCCAGGACTTTAAGGAGGCCCCCTCATTGCGCAGAGGATCGCTGGGGGCCCCTTTCTTTTTGGTCTGCGAGGCACGGAAGGTGCCTGCTTCATCATTCCCAGGTACTTTTAAATGGACAAATATGATTATAATCTAAAGTTCTTTCTACAGACTTTGTCATTATGATACATTGCCTACCTGTTCTATGATGCTTTGACATAGGTGTGCACATGTTCCTTTTATGGGCATGACTTGCTAATATGTTTTCCTAACTTGCCATAGATTTTCTAATGTTCCTACTATGGGCGTTTTATGATATTCCTATGACCAGTGTTCTAATGTGATAACGTGTTTCCTGACTACTGCTTATGTTGCAGAATACTGAGTAACCTGTGTGTTATATGTGACTACTGCTAGTTTGCAGGGTAACTAATGTGTAACATTCTGACAACTGCTAAGGTAGCAGAATAGTACTGTTATGTGATGTTGGTCTGATAATTACGTTGTGTACAATACAGTATATTTTCATATAATCTGGTGTTGTGTTTCCTTTGTGGTGGGGATATTGCGTCACATGTGTGTGTGTGTTGTGCAAGCGCTTTACACATTGCCTCCGGGTTAAGCCTGACTGCTCGTGCCAAGCTACCAAGGGGGTGAGCAGGGGTTATCTTGGACGTGTAACTCCCTTGCCCTGACTAGAGTGGGTAAGTTCTGCCTGGCTGAGGTGCATACCCTAGCCAACCAGAAACCCCATTTCTAACAGGAAACCTACCAAACCTGTGCATTGTTGAAAACTAGACACCTAGAGGAATCCAAGATGGGGTGACTGGTGGGGCTCTCACCAGGTTCTGTTACCCAGAATCCTTTGCAAACCTCAACATTTGGCCCAAAAAACAATTTTTCCTCACATTTCTGTGACCGAAAGTTCTGGAATCTGAGAGGAACCACAAATTTCCTTCCACCCAGTGTTCCCCCAAGTCTCCTGATAAAAGTGGGGCCTAACTTGTGAGGGTAGGCCTAGCGACAGGAAATGCCCCAAAACACAATGTGGACACATCACATTTTCCCAAAGAAAACAGAGCTGTTTTCTGCAAAGTGCCTAGCTGTGGATTTTGGCTTCTAGCTCAGCCGGCACCTAGGGAAACCTACCAAAGCTTTGCATTTGTGAAACCTATACACCTAGGGGAATCCAAGATGGAGTGACTTGGTGGGCTCTCACCAGGTTCTGTCACTCAGAATCCTTTGCAAACCTCACAATTTGGCCCCTAAAAACACTTTTTCCTCACATTTCTGTGACAGAAAGTTCTGGAATCTGAGAAGAACCACACATTTCCTTCCACCCAGCATTCCCCCAAGTCTCCCGATAAAAATGGTACCTCACTTGTGTGGGTAGGCTTAGCGCCCGCAACAGGAAATACCCCAAAACACAACATGGGCACATTTTCCTGAAGAAAACAGAGTGGTTTTCTGCAAATGCCTAGCTGTGGATTTTGGCTTCTAGCTCAGCCGGCACCTAGAGAAACCTACCAAACCTTTGCATTTTTTAAAACTAGACACCTAGGGGAATCCAAGATGGGGTGACTTGGGGGACTCTCACAGGGTTCTGTCACCCAGAATCCTCTGCAAACCTCAGAATCTGGCCAAAAAACAGTTTTTCCTCACATTTCGGCGAAGAAAGTTCTGGAATCTGAGAGGAGCCACAAATTTCCTTCTACTCAGCATTCCCCCAAGTCTCCTGATAAAAATGGGACCTCACTTGTGTGGGTAGGCCTAGGGCCCGCGACAGGAAATGCCCCAAAACACAATGTGGACACTTCACAAAGAAAACAGAGCTGTTTTTTGCAAAGTGCCTAGCTGTGGATTTTGGCTTCTAGCTCAGCCGACACCTAGGGAAATCTACCAAACCTGTGCATTGTTGAAAAATAGACACCTAGGGGAATCCAAGATGGAGTGACTTGTGGGGCTCTCACCAGGTTCTGTTACCCAGAACACACTGCAAACCTCAACATTTGGCCCAAAAAACACTTTTTCCTCACATTTCTGTGACCAAAAGTTCTGGAATCTGAGAGGAACCACAAATTTCCTTCCACCCAGTGTTCCCCTAAGTCTCCCGATAAAAATGGGGCCTCACTTGTGAGGGTAGGCCTAGCACCCGCGACAGGAAATGCCCCAAAACACAATGTGGACACTTCACATTTTCCCAAAGAAAACAGAGCTGTTTTTTGCAAAGTGCCTAGCTGTGGATTTTGGCCTCTAGCTCAGCCGGCACCTTGGGAAATCTACCAAACCTGTGTATTGTCGAAAACTAGACACCTAGGGGAATCCAAAATGGGGTGACTGGTGGGGCTCTCACCAAGTTCTGTTACCCAGAATCCTTTGCAAACTTCAACATTTGGCCTAAAAAAACACTTTTTCCTCACATTTCTGTGACCGAAAGTTCTGGAATCTGAGAGGAACCACAAATTTCCTTCCACCCAGTGTTCCCCCAAGTCTCCTGATAAAAGTGGGGCCTAACTTGTGAGGGTAGGCCTAGCGACAGGAAATTCCCCAAAACACAATGTGGACACATCACATTTTCCCAAAGAAAACAGAGCTGTTTTCTGCAATGTGCCTAGCTGTGGATTTTGGCTTCTAGCTCAGCCGGCACCTAGGGAAACCTACCAAAGCTTTGCATTTGTGAAAACTATACAAGTAGGGGAATCCAAGATGGGGTGACTTGTGGGGCTCTCACCAGGTTCTGTTACCCAGAATCCTTTGCAAACCTCAAAATGTGGCACAAAAAACACTTTTTCCTCACATTTCTGTGACTGAAAGTTCTGGAATCTGAGAGGAGCCACAAATTTCCTTCCACCCAGTGTTCCCCCAAGTCTCCTGATAAAAATGGGGCCTCACTTGTGAGGGTATGCCTAACGCTAGCAACAGGAAATGCCCAAAAACACAACGTGGACACATCACATTTTCCCAAAGAAAACAGAGCTGTTTTCTGTAAAGTGCCTAGCTGTGGATTTTGGCTTCTAGCTCAGCCGGCACCTAGAGAAACCTACCAAACCTTTGCATTTTTTAAAACTAGACACCTAGGGGAATCCAAGATGGGGTGACTTGTGGGGCTCTCACCAAGTTCTGTTACCCAGAATCCTTTGCAAACCTCAAAACGTGGCACAAAAAACACTTTTTCCTCACATTTCTGTGACCGAAAGTTCTGGAATCTGAGAGGAGCCACAAATTTCCTTCCACCCAGTGTTCCCCCAAGTCTCCTGATAAAAATGGGGCCTCCCTTGTGAGGGTAGGCCTAGCGCCAGCGACAGGAAATGCCCAAAAACACAACGTGGACACATCACATTTTCCCAAAGAAAACAGAGCTGTTTTCTGTAAAGTGCCTAGCTGTGGATTTTGGCTTCTAGCTCAGCCGGCACATAGAGAAACCTACCAAACCTTTGCATTTTTTAAAACTAGACACCTAGTGGAATCCAAGATGGGGTGACTTGGGGGTCTCTCACAGGGTTCTGTCACCCAGAATCCTCTGCAAACCTCAGAATCTGGCCAAAAAAAAGTTTTTCCTCACATTTCGGCGAAGAAACTTCTGGAATCTGAGAGGAGCCACAAATTTCCTTCTACTCAGCATTCCCCCAAGTCTCCTGATAAAAATGGTACCTCACTTGTGTGGGTAGGCCTAGCACCCGCAACAGGAAATGCCCCAAAACACAATATGGACACTTCACATTTTCCCAAAGAAAACCGAGCTGTTTTTTGCAAAGTGCCTAGCTGTGGATTTTGGCTTCTAGCTCAGCCGGCACCTAGGGAAACCTCCCAAAGCTTTGCATTTGTGAAAACTATACACCTAGGGGAATCCAAGATGGGGTGACTTGGTGGACTCTCACAGGGTTCTGTCACCCAGAATCCTCTGCAAACCTCAGAATCTGGCCAAAAACAGTTTTTCCTCACATTTCGGCGAAGAAAGTTCTGGAATCTGAGAGGAGCCACAAATTTCCTTCTACTCAGCATTCCCCCAAGTCTCCTGATAAAAATGGTACCTCACTTGTGTGGGTAGGCCTAGGACCCGCGACAGGAAATGCCCCAAAACACAATGTGGACACTTCACTTTTTCCCAAAGAAAACAGAGCTGTTTTTTGCAAAGTGCCTAGCTGTGGATTTTGGCTTCTAGCTCAGCCGGCACCTGGGGAAATCTACCAAACCTGTGCATTGTTGAAAACTAGACACCTAGGGGAATCCAAGATGGAGTGACTTGTGGGGCTCTCACCAGGTTCTGTTACCCAGAATACTCTGCAAACCTCAACATTTGGCCCAAAAAACACTTTTTCCTCACATTTCTGTGACCGAAAGTTCTGGAATCTGTGAGGAACCACAAATTTCCTTCCACCCAGTGTTCCCCCAAGTCTCTTGATAAAAGTGGGGCCTAACTTGTGAGGGTAGGCATAGCGACAGGAAATGCCCCAAAACACAATGTGGACACATCACAGTTTCCCAAAGAAAACAGAGCTGTTTTCTGCAATGTGCCTAGCTGTGGATTTTGGCTTCTAGCTCAGCCGGCACCTAGGGAAATCTACCAAAGCTTTGCATTTGTCAAAACTATACACCTAGGGGAATCCAAGATGGGGTGACTTGGGGGGCTTTCACCATGTTCTGTCACCCAGAATCCTTTGCAAACCTCAGAATTTGACCAAAAAACACTTTTTCATCACATTTCGGTAACAGGAAGTTCTGGAATCTGAGAGGAACCACAAATTTCCTTCCACTCAGCATTCCCCCAAGTCTTCTGATAAAAATGGTACCTCACTTGTGTGGGCAGACCTAGCATCCGCAACAGGAAATGCCCCAAAACACAACGTGGACACTTCTCATTTCCCCAAAGAAAACAGAGCTGTTTTTTGCAATGTGCCTAGCTGTGGATTTTGGCTTCTAGCTCAGCCGGCACCTAGGGAAACCTACCAAAGCTTTGCATTTGTGAAAACTATACACCTAGGGGAATCCAAGATGGGGTGACTTGTGGGGCTCTCACCAGGTTCTGTTGCCCAGAATCCTTTGCAAACCTCAAAATGTGGCACAAAAAACACTTTTTGCTCACATTTCTGTGACTGAAAGTTCTGGAATCTGAGAGGAGCCACAAATGTCCTTCCACCCAGTGTTCCCCCAAGTCTCCTGATAAAAATGGGGCCTCACTTGTGAGGGTATGCCTAACGCTAGCAACAGGAAATGCCCAAAAACACAACGTGGACACATCACATTTTCCCAAAGAAAACAGAGCTGTTTTCTGTAAAGTGCCTAGCTGTGGATTTTGGCTTCTAGCTCAGCCGGCACCTAGAGAAACCTACCAAACCTGTGCATTGTTGAAAACTAGACACCTAGGGGAATCCAAGATCGGGTGACTTGTGGGGCTCTCACCAGGTTCTTTTACCCAGAATCCTTTGCAAACCTCAAAATGTGGCACAAAAAACACTTTTTCCTCACATTTCTGTGACCGAAAGTTCTGGAATCTGAGAGGAGCCCCAAATTTCCTTCCACCCAGTGTTCCCCCAAGTCTCCTGATAAAAATGGGGCCTCACTTGTGAGGGTAGGCCTAGCGCTAGCGACAGGAAATGCCCCAAAACACAACGTGGACACATCACATTTTCCCAAAGAAAACAGAGATGTTTTCTGTAAAGTGCCTAGCTGTGGATTTTGGCTTCTAGCTCAGCCGGCACCTAGAGAAACCTACCAAACCTTTGCATTTTTTAAAACTAGACACCTAGGGGAATCCAAGATGGGGTGACTTGTAGGTCTCTCACAGGGTTCTGTCACCCAGAATCCTCTGCAAACCTCAGAATCTGGCCAAAAAACAGTTGTTCCTCACATTTCGGCGAAGACAGTTCTGGAATCTGAGAGGAGCCACAAATTTCCTTCTACTCAGCATTCCCCCAAGTCTCCTGATAAAAATGGTACCTCACTTGTGTGGGTAGGCCTAGCACCCGCAACAGGAAATGCCCCAAAACACAATGTGGACACTTCACATTTTCCCAAAGAAAACAGAGCTGTTTTTTGCAAAGTGCCTAGCTGTGGATTTTGGCCTCTAGCTCAGCCGGCACCTAGGGAAATCTACCAAACCTGTGCATTGTTGAAAACTAGACACCTAGGGGAATCCAAGATGGAGTGACTTGTGGGGCTCTCACCAGGTTCTGTTACCCAGAATCCTTTGCAAACCTCAACATTTTGCCCAAAAAACACTTTTTCCTCACATTTCTGTGACCGAAAGTTCTGGAATCTGAGAGGAACCACAAATTTCCTTCCACCCAGTGTTCCACCAAGTCTCCTGATAAAAGTGGGGCCTAACTTGTGAGGGTAGGCCTAGCGACAGGAAATGCCCCAAAACACAATGTGGACACATCACATTTTCCCAAAGAAAACAGAGCTGTTTTCTGCAATGTGCCGAGCTGTGGATTTTGGCTTCTAGCTCAGCCGGCACCTAGGGAAACCTACCAAAGCTTTGCATTTGTGAAAACTATACACCTAGGGGAATCCAAGATGGGGTGACTTGGTGGGCTCTGACTAGGTTCTGTCACCCAGAATCCTTTGCAAACCTCACAATTTGGCCCCTAAAAACACTTTTTCCTCACATTTCTGTGACCGAAAGTTCTGGAATCTGAGAAGAACCACACATTTCCTTCCACCCAGCGTTCCCCCAAGTCTCCCGATAAAAATGGTACCTCACTTGTGTGGGTAGGCTTAGCGCCCGCAACAGGCAATACCCCAAAACACAACATGGGCACATTTTCCCAAAGAAAACAGAGTGGTTTTCTGCAAATGCCTAGCTGTGGATTTTGGCCTCTAGCTCAGCCGGCACCTAGGGAAACCTACCAAACCTGAGTATTTTTTAAATCTAGACACCTAGGGGAATCCAAGAGGGGGTGGCTTGTGGGGCTCTCACCAGGTTCTGTTACCCAGAATCCTTTGCAAACCTCAACATTTGGCCCAAAAAACACTTTTTCCTCACATTTCTGTGACCGAAAGTTCTGGAATCTGAGAGGAACCACACATTTCCTTCCACCCAGTGTTCCCCCAAGTCTCTTGATAAAAGTGGGGCCTAACTTGTGAGGGTAGGCCTAGCGACAGGAAATGCCCCAAAACACAATATGGACACATCACATTTTCCCAAAGAAAACAGAGCTGTTTTCTGCAATGTGCTGAGCTGTGGATTTTGGCTTCTAGCTCAGCCGGCACCTAGGGAAACCTACCAAAGCTTTGCATTTGTCAAAACTATACACCTAGGGGAATCCAAAATGGGGTGACTTGGGGGGCTTTCACCAGGTTCTGTCACCCAGAATCCTTTGCAAACCTCAGAATTTGACCAAAAAACACTTTTTCATCACATTTCGGTAACAGGAAGTTCTGGAATCTGAGAGGAACCACAATTTTCCTTCCACTCAGCATTCCCCCAAGTCTTCTGATAAAAATGGTACCTCACTTGTGTGGGTAGACCTAGCATCCGCAACAGGAAATGCCCCAAAACACAACGTGGACACTTCTCATTTTCCCAAAGAAAACGGAGCTGTTTTTTGCAAAGTGCCTAGCTGTGGATTTTGGCCTCTAGTTCAGCCGGCACCTAGGGAAATCTACCAAACCTCTGCATTGTTGAAAACTAGACACCTAGGGGAATCCAAGATGGGGTGACTTGTGGGGCTCTCACCAGGTTCTGTTACCCAGAATCCTTTGCAAACCTCAAAATGTGGCACAAAAAAACACTTTTTCCTCACATTTCTGTGACCGAAAGTTCTGGAATCTGAGAGGAGCCACAAATTTCCTTCCACCCAGTGTTCCCCCAAGTCTCCTGATAAAAATGGGGCCTCACTTGTGATGGTAGGACTAGCGCTAGCGACAGGAAATGCCCAAAAACACAACGTGGACACATCACATTTTCCCAAAGAAAACAGAGCTGTTTTCGGTAAAGTGCCTAGCTGTGGATTTTGGCTTCTAGCTCAGCCGGCACCTAGAGAAACCTACCAAACCTTTGCATTTTTTAAAACTAGACACCTAGGGGAATCCAAGATGGGGTGACTTGGGGGTCTCTCACAGGGTTCTGTCACCCAGAATCCTCTGCAAACCTCAGAATCTGGCCAAAAAACTGTTTTTCCTCACATTTCGGCGAAGAAAGTTCTGGAATCTGGGAAGAGCCACAAATTTCCTTCTACTCAGCATTCCCCCAAGTCTCCTGATAAAAATGGTACCTCACTTGTGTGGGTAGGCCTAGCACCTGCGACAGGAAATGCCCCAAAACACAATGTGGACACTTCACATTTTCCCAAAGAAAACAGAGCTGTTTTTTGCAAAGTGCCTAGCTGTGGATTTTGGCCTCTAGCTCAGCCGGCACCTAGGGAAATCTACCAAACCTGTGCATTGTTGAAAACTAGACACCTAGGGGAATCCAAGATGGAGTGACTTGTGGGGCTCTCACCAGGTTCTGTTACCCAGAATCCTTTGCAAACCTCAACATTTGGCCCAAAAAACACTTTTTCCTCACATTTCTGTGACCGAAAGTTCTGGAATCTGAGAGGAACCACAAATTTCCTTCCACCCAGTGTTCCCCCAAGTCTCCTGATAAAAGTGGGGCCTTACTTGTGAGGGTAGGCCTAGCGACAGGAAATGCCCCAAAACACAAGGTGGACACATCACATTTTCCCAAAGAAAACAGAGCTGTTTTCTCCAAAGTGCCTAGCTGTGGATTTTGGCTTCTAGTTCAGCCGGCACCTAGGGAAACCTACCAAAGCTTTGCATTTGTGAAAACTATACACCTAGGGGAATCCAAGATGGGGTGACTTGGTGGGCTCTCACCAGGTTCTGTCACCCAGAATCCTTTGCAAACCTCACAATTTGGCCCCTAAAACCAATTTTTCCTCACATTTCTGTGACCGAAAGTTCTGGAATCTGAGAAGAACCACACATTTCCTTCCACCCAGCGTTCCCCCAAGTCTCCCGATAATAATGGTACCTCACTTGTGTGGGTAGGCTTAGCGCCCGCAACAGGCAATGCCCCAAAACACAACATGGGCACATTTTCCCAAAGAAAACAGAGTGGTTTTCTGCAAATGCCTAGCTGTGGATTTTGGCCTCCAGCTCAGCCGGCACCTAGGGAAACCTACCAAACCTGAGCGTTTTTTAAATCTAGACAACTAGGGAAATCCAAGAGGGGGTGGCTTGTGGGGCTCTCACCAGGTTCTGTTACCCAGAATCCTTTGCAAACCTCATAATTTGGCCCCAAAACACTTTTTCCTCACATTTCAGTGACAGAAAGTTCTGGAGTCTGAGAGGAACCACAAATTTCCTTCCACCCAGTGTTCCCCCAAGTCTCCTGATAAAAGTGGGGCCTAACTTGAGAGGGTAGGCCTAGCGCCAGCGATAGGAAATGCCCCAAAACACAATGTGGACACATCACATTTTCCCAAAGAAAAAAGAGCTGTTTTTTGCAAAGTGCCTAACTGTGGATTTTGACCTCTAGCTCAGCCGGCACCTAGGGAAATCTACCAAACCTGTGCATTGTTGAAAACTAGACACCTAGGGGAATCCAAGATGGGGTGACTTGTGGGGCTCTCACCAGGTTCTGTTACCCAGAATCCTTTGCAAACCTCAACATTTGGCCCAAAAAACACTTTTTCCTCACATTTCTGTGACCGAAAGTTCTGGAATCTGAGAGGAACCACAAATTTCCTTCCACCCAGTGTTCCCCCAAGTCTCTTGATAAAAGTGGGGCCTAACTTGTGAGGATAGGCCTAGCGACAGGAAATGCCCCAAAACACAATGTGGACACATCACATTTTCCCAAAGAAAACAGAGCTGTTTTCTGCAATGTGCCGAGCTGTGGATTTTGGCTTCTACCTCAGCCGGCACCTAGGGAAACCTACCAAAGCTTTGCATTTGTCAAAACTATACACATAGGGGAATCCGAGATGGGGTGACTTTGGGGGCTTTCACCAGGTTCTGTCACCCAGAATCCTTTGCAAACCTCAGAATTTGACCAAAAAACACTTTTTCATCACATTTCGGTAACAGGAAGTTCTGGAATCTGAGAGGAACCACAAATTTCCTTCCACTCAGCATTCCCCCAAGTCTTCTGATAAAAATGGTACCTCACTTGTGTGGGTAGACCTAGCATCCGCAACAGGAAATGCCCCAAAACACAACGTGGACACTTCTCATTTTCCCAAAGAAAACGGAGCTGTTTTTTGCAAAGTGCCTGCCTGTGGATTTTGGCCTCTAGTTCAGCCGGCACCTAGGGAAATCTACCAAACCTCTGCATTGTTGAAAACTAGACACCTAGAGGAATCCAAAATGGGGTGACTTGTGGGGCTCTCACCAGGTTCTGTTACCCAGAATCCTTTGCAAACCTCAACATTTGGCCCAAAAAACACTTTTTCCTCACATTTCTGTGACCGAAAGTTCTGGAATCTGAGAGGAACCACAAATTTCCTTCCACCCAGTGTTCCCCCAAGTCTCCTGATAAAAATGGGGCCTCATTTGTGAGGGTAGGCCTAGCGCTAGCGACAGGAAATGCCCAAAAACACAACGTGGACACATCACATTTTCCCAAAGAAAACAGAGCTGTTTTCTGTAAAGTGCCTAGCTGTGGATTTTGGCTTCTAGCTCAGCCGGCACCTAGAGAAACCTACCAAACCTTTGCATTTTTTTAAACTAGACACCTAGGGGAATCCAAGATGGGGTGACATGTAGGTCTCTCACAGGGTTCTGTCACCCAGAATCCTCTGCAAACCTCAGAATCTGGCCAAAAAACATTTTTTCCTCACATTTCGGCGAAGAAAGTTCTGGAATCTGACAGGAGCCACAAATTTCCTTCTACTCAGCATTCCCCCAAGTCTCCTGATAAAAATGGTACCTCACTTGTGTGGGTAGGACTAGCACCCGCAACAGGAAATGCCCCAAAACACAATGTGGACACTTCACATTTTCCAAAAGAAAACAGAGCTGTTTTTTGCAAAGTGCCTAGCTGTGGATTTTGGCCTCTAGCTCAGCCGGCACCTAGGGAAATCTACCAAACCTGTGCATTGTTAAAAACTAGACACCTAGGGGAATCCAAGATGGAGTGACTTGTGGGCTCTCACCAGGTTCTGTTACCCAGAATCCTCTGCAAACCTCAACATTTGGCCCAAAAAAACACTTTTTCCTCACATTTCTGTGACCGAAAGTTCTGGAATCTGAGAGGAACCACAATTTCCTTCCATCCAGTGTTCCCCCAAGTCTCCTGATAAAAGTGGGGCCTAACTTGTGAGGGTAGGCCTAGCGACAGGAAATGCCCCAAAACACAATGTGGACACATCACATTTTCCCAAAGAAAACAGAGCTGTTTTCTGCAATGTGCCGAGCTGTGGATTTTGGCTTCTAGCTCAGCCGGCTCCTAGGGAAACCTACCAAAGCTTTGCATTTGTCAAAACTATACACCTAGGGGAATCCAAGATGGGGTGACTTGGTGGGCTCTCACTAGGTTCTGTCACCCAGAATCCTTTGCAAACCTCACAATTTGGCCCCTAAAAACACTTTTTCCTCACATTTCTGTGACCGAAAGTTCTGGAATCTGAGAAGAACCACACATTTCCTTCCACCCAGCGTTCCCCCAAGTCTCCTGATAAAAATGGTACCTCACTTGTGTGGGTAGGCTTAGCGCCCGCAACAGGCAATGCCCCAAAACACAACATGGGCACATTTTCCCAAAGAAAACAGAGTGGCTTTCTGCAAATGCCTAGCTGTGGATTTTGGCCTCTAGCTCAGCCGGCACCTAGGGAAACCTACCAAACCTGTGCATTTTTTAAATCTAGACACCTAGGGGAATCCAAGAGGGGGTGGCTTGTGGGGCTCTCACCAGGTTCTGTTACCCAGAATCCTTTGCAAACCTCATAATTTGGCCCAAAAACACTTTTTCCTCACATTTCAGTGACAGAAAGTTCTGGAGTCTGAGAGGAACCACAAATTTCCTTCCACCCAGTGTTCCCCCAAGTCTCCTGATAAAAGTGGGGCCTAACTTGAGAGGGTAGGCCTAGCGCCAGCGACAGGAAATGCCCCAAAACACAATGTGGACACATCACATTTTCCCAAAGAAAACAGAGCTGTTTTTTTGCAAACTGCCTAGCTGTGGATTTTGACCTCTAGCTCAGCCGGCACCTAGGGAAATCTACCAAACCTATGCATTGTTGAAAACTAGACACCTAGGGGAATCCAAGATGGGGTGAATTGTGGGGCTCTCACCAGGTTCTGTTACCCAGAATCCTTTGCAAACCTCAACATTTGGCCCAAAAAACACTTTTTCCTCACATTTCTGTGACCGAAAGTTCTGGAATCTGAGAGGAACCACAAATTTCCTTCCACCCAGTGTTCCCCCAAGTCTCCTGATAAAAGTGGGGCCTTACTTGTGAGGGTAGGCCTGGCAACAGGAAATGGCCCAAAACACAATGTGGACACATCACATTTTCCCAAAGAAAACAGAGCTGTTTTCTCCAAAGTGCCTAGCTGTGGATTTTGGCTTCTAGTTCAGCCGGCACCTAGGGAAACCTACCAAAGCTTTGCATTTGTGAAAACTATACACCTAGGGGAATCCAAGATGGGGTGACTTGGTGGGCTCTCACCAGGTTCTGTCACCCAGAATCCTTTGCAAACCTCACAATTTGGCCCGTAAAAACACTTTTTCCTCACATTTCTGTGACCGAAAGTTCTGGAATCTGAGAAGAACCACACATTTCCTTCCACCCAGCGTTCCCCCAAGTCTCCCGATAAAAATGGTACCTCACTTGTGTGGGTAGGCTTAGCGCCCGCAACAGGCAATGCCCCAAAACACAACATGGGCACATTTTCCCAAAGAAAACAGAGTGGTTTTCTGCAAATGCCTAGCTGTGGATTTTGGCCTCTAGCTCAGCCGGCACCTAGGGAAACCTACCAAAACTGAGCATTTTTTAAATCTAGACACCTAGGGAAATCCAAGAGGGGGTGGCTTGTGGGGCTCTCACCAGGTTCTGTTACCCAGAATCCTTTGCAAAGCTCATAATTTGGCCCAAAAACACTTTTTCCTCACATTTCAGTGACAGAAAGTTCTGGAGTCTGAAAGGAACCACAAATTTCCTTCCACCTAGTGTTTCCCCAAGTCTCCTGATAAAAGTGGGGATTAACTTGAGAGGGTAGGCCTAGCGCCAGCGACAGGAAATGCCCCAAAACACAATGTGGACACATCACATTTTCCCAAAGAAAACAAAGCTGTTTTTTGCAAAGTGCCTAGCTGTGGATTTTGACCTCTGGCTCAGCCGACACCTAGGGAAATCTACCAAACCTGTGCATTGTTGAAAACTACACACCTAGGGGAATCCAAGATGGGGTGACTTGTGGGGCTGTCACCAGGTTTTGTTACCCAGAATCCTTTGCAAACCTCAACATTTGGCCCAAAAAAACACTTTTTCCTCACATTTCTGTGACCGAAAGTTCTGGAATCTGAGAGGAACCACAAATTTCCTTCCACCCAGTGTTCCCCCAAGTCTCTTGATAAAAGTGTGGCCTAACTTGTGAGGGTAGGCCTAGCGACAGGAAATGCCCCAAAACACAATGTGGACACATCACATTTTCCCAAAGAAAACTGAGCTGTTTTCTGCAATGTGCCGAGCTGTGGATTTTGGCTTCTAGCTCAGCCAGCACCTAGGGAAACCTACCAAAGCTTTGCATTTGTCACAACTATACACATAGGGGAATCCAAGATGGGGTGACTTGGGGGCTTTCACCAGGTTCTGTCACCCAGAATCCTTTGCAAACCTCAGAATTTGACCAAAAAACACTTTTTCATCACATTTCGGTAACAGAAAGTTCTGGAATCTGAGAGGAACACAAATTTCCTTCCACTCAGCATTCCCCCAAGTCTTCTGATAAAAATGGTACCTCACTTGTGTGGGTAGACCTAGTATCCGCAACAGGAAATGCCCAAAAACACAACGTGGACACATCACATTTTCCCAAAGAAAACAGAGCTGTTTTCTGTAAAGTGCCTAGCTGTGGATTTTGGCTTCTAGCTCAGCCGGCACCTAGAGAAACCTACCAAACCTTTGCATTTTTTAAAACTAGACACCTAGGGGAATCCAAGATGGGGTGACTTGGGGGTCTCTCACAGGGTTCTGTCACCCAGAATCCTCTGCAAACCTCAGAATCTGGCCAAAAAAACAGTTTTTCCTCACATTTCGGCAAAGAAAGTTCTGGAATCTGAGAGGAGCCACAAATGTCCTTCTACTCAGCATTCCCCCAAGTCTCCTGATAAAAATGGTACCTCACTTGTGTTGGTAGGCCTAGCACCCGCGACAGGAAATGCCCCAAAACACAACGTGGACACTTCACATTTTCCCAAAGAAAACAGAGCTGTTTTTTGTAAAGTGCCTAGCTGTGGATTTTGGCCTCTAGCTCAGCTGGCACCTTGGGAAACCTACCAAACCTGTGCATTGTTGAAAACTAGACACCTAGGGGAATCCAAGATGGGGTGACTGGTGGGGCTCTCACCAGGTTCTGTTACCCAGGATCCTTTGTAAACCTCAACATTTGGCCCAAAAAAAAATTTGTCCTCACATTTCTGTGACCGAAAGTTCTGGAATATGAGAGGAACCACAAATTTCCTTCCACCCAGTGTTCCCCCAAGTCTCCTGATAAAAGTGGGGCCTAACTTGTGAGGATAGGCCTAGCGACAGGAAATGCCCCAAAACACAATGTGGACACATCACATTTTTCCAAAGAAAACAGAGCTGTTTTCTCCAAAGTGCCTAGCTGTGGATTTTGGCTTCTAGCTCAGCCGGAACCTAGGGAAACCTACCAAAGCTTTGCATTTGTGAAAACTATACACCTAGGGGAATCCAAGATGGGGTGACTTGGGGGGCTCTCACCAGGTTCTGTCACCCAGAATCCTTTGCAAACCTCATAATTTGGCCCAAAAACACTTTTTCCTCACATTTCAGTGACAGAAAGTTCTGGAGTCTGAGAGGAACCACAAATTTCCTTCCACCTAGTGTTTCCCCAAGTCTCCTGATAAAAGCGGGGATTAACTTGAGAGGGTAGGCCTAGCGCCAGCGACAGGAAATGCCCCAAAACACAATGTGGACACATCACATTTTCCCAAAGAAAACAAAGCTGTTTTTTGCCAAGTGCCTAGCTGTGGATTTTGACCTCTGGCTCAGCCGACACCTAGGGAAATCTACCAAACCTGTGCACTGTTGAAAACTAGACACCTAGGGGAATCCAAGATGGGGTGACTTGTGGGGCTCTCACCAGGTTTTGTTACCCAGAATCCTTTGCAAACCTCAACATTTGGCCCAAAAAACACTTTTTCCTCACATTTCTGTGACCGAAAGTTCTGGAATCTGAGAGGAACCACAAATTTCCTTCCACCCAGTGTTCCCCCAAGTCTCTTGATAAAAGTGGGGCCTAACTTGTGAGGGTAGGCCTAGCGACAGGAAATGCCCCAAAACACAATGTGGACACATCACATTTTCCCAAAGAAAACTGAGCTGTTTTCTGCAATGTGCCGAGCTGTGGATTTTGGCTTCTAGCTCAGCCAGCACCTAGGGAAACCTACCAAAGCTTTGCATTTGTCACAACTATACACATAGGGGAATCCAAGATGGGGTGACTTGGGGGGCTTTCACCAGGTTCTGTCACCCAGAATCCTTTGCAAACCTCAGAATTTGACCAAAAATCACTTTTTCATCACATTTCGGTAACAGGAAGTTCTGGAATCTGAGAGGAGCCACAAATGTCCTTCTACTCAGCATTCCCCCAAGTCTCCTGATAAAAATGGTACCTCACTTGTGTTGGTAGGCCTAGCACCCGCGACAGGAAATGCCCCAAAACACAACGTGGACACTTCACATTTTCCCAAAGAAAACAGAGCTGTTTTTTGTAAAGTGCCTAGCTGTGGATTTTGGCCTCTAGCTCAGCCGGCACCTTGGGAAACCTACCAAACCTGTGCATTGTTGAAAACTAGACACCTAGGGGAATCCAAGATGGGGTGACTGGTGGGGCTCTCACCAGGTTCTGTTACCCAGAATCCTTTGTAAACCTCAACATTTGGCCCAAAAAACACTTTTTCCTCACATTTCTGTGACCGAAAGTTCTGGAATCTGAGAGGAACCACAAATTTCCTTCCACCCAGTGTTCCCCCAAGTCTCCTGATAAAAGTGGGGCCTAACTTGTGAGGGTAGGCCTAGCGACAGGAAATGCCCCAAAACACAATGTGGACACATCACATTTTTCCAAAGAAAACAGAGCTGTTTTCTCCAAAGTGCCTAGCTGTGGATTTTGGCTTCTAGCTCAGCCGGCACCTAGGGAAACCTACCAAAGCTTTGCATTTGTGAAAACTATACACCTAGGGGAATCCAAGATGGGGTGACTTGGGGGGCTCTCACCAGGTTCTGTCACCCAGAATCCTTTGCAAACCTCACAATTTGGTCCCTAAAAACACTTTTTCCTCACATTTCGGTGACCGAAAGTTCTGGAATCTGAGAAGAACCACACATTTCCATCCACCAAGCGTTCCCCCAAGTCTCCCGATAAAAATGGTACCTCACTTGTGTGGGTAGGCTTAGCGCCCGCAACAGGCAATGCCCCAAAACACAACATGGGCACATTTTCCCAAAGAAAACAGAGTGGCTTTCTGCAAATGCCTAGCTGTGGATTTTGGCCTCTAGCTCAGCCGGCACCTAGGGAAACCTACCAAACCTGAGCATTTTTTAAATCTAGACACCTAGGGGAATCCAAGAGGGGGTGGCTTGTGGGTCTCTCACCAGGTTCTGTTACCCAGAATCCTTTGCAAACCTCATAATTTGGCCCAAAAACACTTTTTCCTCACATTTCAGTGACAGAAAGTTCTGGAGTCTGAGAGGAACCACAAATTTCCTTCCACCCAGTGTTCCCCCAAGTTTCCTGATAAAAGTGGGGCCTAACTTGAGAGGGTAGGCCTAGCGCCAGCGACAGGAAATGCCCCAAAACACAATGTGGACACATCACATTTTCCCAAAGAAAACAGAGCTGTTTTCTCCAAAGTGCCTAGCTGTGGATTTTGGCTTCTAGTTCAGCCGGCACCTAGGGAAACCTACCAAAGCTTTGCATTTGTGAAAACTATACACCTAGGGGAATCCAAGATGGGGTGACTTGGTGGGCTCTCACCAGGTTCTGTCACCCAGAATCCTTTGCAAACCTCAGAATTTGACCAAAAAACACTTTTTCATCACATTTCGGTAACAGGAAGTTCTGGAATCTGAGAGGAGCCACAAATGTCCTTCTACTCAGCATTCCCCCAAGTCTCCTGATAAAAATGGTACCTCACTTGTGTTGGTAGGCCTAGCACCCGCGACAGGAAATGCCCCAAAACACAACGTGGACACTTCACGTTTTCCCAAAGAAAACAGAGCTGTTTTTTGTAAAGTGCCTAGCTGTGGATTTTGGCCTCTAGCTCAGCCGGCACCTTGGGAAACCTACCAAACCTGTGCATTGTTGAAAACTAGACACCTAGGGGAATTCAAGATGGGGTGACTGGTGGGGCTCTCACCAGGTTCTGTTACCCAGAATCCTTTGTAAACCTCAACATTTGGCCCAAAAAAAAATTTGTCCTCACATTTCTGTGACCGAAAGTTCTGGAATCTGAGAGGAACCACAAATTTCCTTCCACCCAGTGTTCCCCCAAGTCTCCTGATAAAAGTGGGGCCTAACTTGTGAGGGTAGGCCTAGCGACAGGAAATGCCCCAAAACACAATGTGGACACATCACATTTTTCCAAAGAAAACAGAGCTGTTTTCTCCAAAGTGCCTAGCTGTGGATTTTGGCTTCTAGCTCAGCCGGCACCTAGGGAAACCTACCAAAGCTTTGCATTTGTGAAAACTATACACCTAGGGGAATCCAAGATGGGGTGACTTGGGGGCTCTCACCAGGTTCTGTCACCCAGAATACTTTGCAAACCTCACAATTTGGTCCCTAAAAACACTTTTTCCTCACATTTCTGTGACCGAAAGTTCTGGAATCTGAGAAGAACCACACATTTCCTTCCACCAAGCGTTCCCCCAAGTCTCCCAATAAAAATGGTACCTCACTTGTGTGGGTAGGCTTAGCGCCCGCAACAGGCAATGCCCCAAAACACAACATGGGCACATTTTCCCAAAGAAAAACAGAGTGGCTTTCTGCAAATGCCTAGCTGTGGATTTTGGCCTCTAGCTCAGCCGGCACCTAGGGAAACCTACCAAACCTGAGCATTTTTTAAATCTAGACACCTAGGGGAATCCAAGAGGGAGTGGCTTGTGGGTCTCTCACCAGGTTCTGTTACCCAGAATCCTTTGCAAACCTCATAATTTGGCCCAAAAACACTTTTTCCTCACATTTCAGTGACAGAAAGTTCTGGAGTCTAAGAGGAACCACAAATTTCCTTCCACCCAGTGTTCCCCCAAGTTTCCTGATAAAAGTGGGGCCTAACTTGAGAGGGTAGGCCTAGCGCCAGCGACAGGAAATGCCCCAAAACACAATGTGGACACATCACATTTTCCCAAAGAAAACAGAGCTGTTTTTTGCAAAGTGCCTAGCTGTGGATTTTGACCTCTAGCTCAGCCAGCACCTAGGGAAATCTACCAAACCTGTGCATTGTTGAAAACTAGACACCTAGGGGAATCCAAGATGGGGTGAATTGTGGGGCTCTCACCAGGTTCTGTTACCCAGAATCCTTTGCAAACCTCAACATTTGGCCCAAAAAACACTTTTTCCTCACATTTCTGTGACCGAAAGTTCTGGAATCTGAGAGGAACCACAAATTTCCTTCCACCCAGTGTTCCCCCAAGTCTCCTGATAAAAGTGGGCCCTTACTTGTGAGGGTAGGCCTAGCGACAGGAAATGGCCCAAAACACAATGTGGACACATCACATTTTCCCAAAGAAAACAGAGCTGTTTTCTCCAAAGTGCCTAGCTGTGGATTTTGGCTTCTAGTTCAGCCGGCACCTAGGGAAACCTACCAAAGCTTTGCATTTGTGAAAACTATACACCTAGGGGAATCCAAGATGGGGTGACTTGGTGGGCTCTCACCAGGTTCTGTCACCCAGAATCCTTTGCAAACCTCACAATTTGGCCCGTAAAAACACTTTTTCCTCACATTTCTGTGACCGAAAGTTCTGGAATCTGAGAAGAACCACGCATTTCCTTCCACCCAGCGTTCCCCCAAGTCTCCCGATAAAAATGGTACCTCACTTGTGTGGGTAGGCTTAGCGCCCGCAACAGGCAATGCCCCAAAACACAACATGGGCACATTTTCCCAAAGAAAACAGAGTGGTTTTCTGCAAATGCCTAGCTGTGGATTTTGGCCTCTAGCTCAGCCGGCACCTAGGGAAACCTACCAAAACTGAGCATTTTTTAAATCTAGACACCTAGGGAAATCCAAGAGGGGGTGGCTTGTGGGGCTCTCACCAGGTTCTGTTACCCAGAATCCTTTGCAAACCTCATAATTTGGCCCAAAAACACTTTTTCCTCACATTTCAGTGACAGAAAGTTCTGGAGTCTGAGAGGAACCACAAATTTCCTTCCACCCAGTGTTCCCCCAAGTTTTCTGATAAAAGTGGGGCCTAACTTGAGAGGGTAGGCCTAGCGCCAGCGACAGGAAATGCCCCAAAACACAATGTGGACACATCACATTTTCCCAAAGAAAACAGACCTGTTTTTTGCAAAGTGCCTAGCTGTGGATTTTGACCTCTGGCTCAGCCGGCACCTAGGGAAATCTACCAAACCTGTGCATTGTTGAAAACTAGACACCTAGGGGAATCGAAGATGGGGTGACTTGTGGGGCTCTCACCAGGTTTTGTTACCCAGAATCCTTTGCAAACCTCAACATTTGGCCCAAAAAACACTTTTTCCTCACATTTCTGTGACCAAAAGTTCTGGAATCTGAGAGGAACCACAAATTTCCTTCCACCCAGTGTTCCCCCAAGTCTCTTGATAAAAGTGGGGCCTAACTTGTGAGGGTAGGCCTAGCGACAGGAAATGTCCCAAAACACAATGTGGACACATCACATTTTCCCAAACAAAACAGAGCTGTTTTCTGCAATGTGCCGAGCTGTGGATTTTGGCTTCTAGCTCAGCCAGCACCTAGGGAAACCTACCAAAGCTTTGCATTTGTCAAAACTATACACATAGGGGAATCCAAGATGGGGTGACTTGGGGGGCTTTCACCAGGTTTTGTCACCCAGAATCCTTTGCAAACCTCAGAATTTGACCAAAAAACACTTTTTCATCACATTTCGGTAACAGGAAGTTCTGGAATCTGAGAGGAACACAAATTTCCTTCCACTCAGCATTCCCCCAAGTCTTCTGATAAAAATGGTACCTCACTTGTGTGGGTAGACCTAGTATCCGCAACAGGAAATGCCCAAAAACACAACGTGGACACATCACATTTTCCCAAAGAAAACAGAGCTGTTTTCTGTATAGTGCCTAGCTGTGGATTTTGGCTTCTAGCTCAGCCGGCACCTAGAGAAACCTACCAAACCTTTGCATTTTTTAAAACTAGACACCTAGGGGAATCCAAGATGGGGTGACTTGGGGGTCTCTCACAGGGTTCTGTCACCCAGAATCCTCTGCAAACCTCAGAATCTGGCCAAAAAACAGTTTTTCCTCACATTTCGGCAAAGAAAGTTCTGGAATCTGAGAGGAGCCACAAATTTCCTTCTACTCAGCATTCCCCCAAGCCTCCTGATAAAAATGGTACCTCACTTGTGTTGGTAGGCCTAGCACCCGCGACAGGAAATGCCCCAAAACACAACGTGGACACTTCACATTTTCCCAAAGAAAACAGAGCTGTTTTTTGTAAAGTGCCTAGCTGTGGATTTTGGCCTCTAGCTCAGCCGGCACCTTGGGAAACCTACCAAACCTGTGCATTGTTCAAAACTAGACACCTAGGGGAATCCAAGATGGGGTGACTGGTGGGGCTCTCACCAGGTTCTGTTACCCAGAATCCTTTGCAATCCTCAACATTTGGCCCAAAAAACAATTTTTCCTCACATTTCAGTGACCGAAAGTTCTGGAATCTGAGAGGAACCACAAATTTCCTTCCACCCAGTGTTCCCCCAAGTCTCCTGATAAAAATGGGGCCTAACTTGTGAGGGTAGGCCTAGCGACAGGAAATGCCCCAAAACACAATGTGGACACATCACATTTTTCCAAAGAAAACAGAGCTGTTTTCTCCAAAGTGCCTAGCTGTGGATTTTGGCTTCTAGCTCAGCCGGCACCTAGGGAAACCTACCAAAGCTTTGCATTTGTGAAAACTATACACCTAGGGGAATCCAAGATGGGGTGACTTGGGGGGCTCTCACCAGGTTCTGTCACCCAGAATCCTTTGCAAACCTCACAATTTGGCCCCTAAAAACACTTTTTCCTCACATTTCTGTGACCTAAAGTTCTGGAATCTGAAAAAAACCACACATTTCCTTCCACCCAGCGTTCCCCCAAGTCTCCCGATAAAAATGGTACCTCACTTGTGTGGGTAGGCTTAGCGCCCGCAACAGGCAATGCCCCAAAACACAACATGGGCACATTTTCCCAAAGAAAACAGAGTGGCTTTCTGCAAATGCCTAGCTGTAGATTTTGGCCTCTAGCTCAGCCGGCACCTAGGGAAACCTACCAAACCTGAGCATTTTTTAAATCTAGACACGTAGGGGAATCCAAGAGGGGGTGGCTTGTGGGTTTCTCACCAGGTTCTGTTACCCAGAATCCTTTGCAAACCTCATTATTTGGCCCAAAAACACTTTTGCCTCACATTTCAGTGACAGAAAGTTCTGGAGTCTGAGAGGAACCACAAATTTCCTTCCACCCAGTGATCCCCCAAGTTTCCTGATAAAAGTGGGGCCTAACTTGAGAGGGTAGGCCTAGCGCCAGCGACAGGAAATGACCCAAAACACAATGTGGACACATCACATTTTCCCAAAGAAAACAGAGCTGTTTTTTGCAAAGTGCCTAGCTGTGGATTTTGACCTCTAGCTCAGCCGGCACCTAGGGAAATCTACCAAACCTGTGCATTGTTGAAAACTAGACACCTAGGGGAATCCAAGATGGGGTGAATTGTGGGGCTCTCACCAGGTTCTGTTACCCAGAATCCTTTGCAAACCTCAACATTTGGCCCAAAAAACACTTTTTCCTCACATTTCTGTGACCGAAAGTTCTGGAATCTGAGAGGAACCACACATTTCCTTCCACCCAGTGTTCCCCCAAGTCTCCTGATAAAAGTGGGGCCTCACTTGTGATGGTAGGCCTAGCGACAGGAAATGGCCCAAAACACAATGTGGACACATCACATTTTCCCAAAGAAAACAGAGCTGTTTTCTCCAAAGTGCCTAGCTGTGGATTTTGGTTTCTAGTTCAGCCGGCACATAGGGAAACCTACCAAAGCTTTGCATTTGTGAAAACTATACACCTAGGGGAATCCAAGATGGGGTGACTTGGTGGGCTCTCACCAGGTTCTGTCACCCAGAATCCTTTGCAAACCTCACAATTTGGCCCCTAAAAACACTTTTTCCTCACATTTCTGTGACCGAAAGTTCTGGAATCTGAGAAGAACCACACATTTCCTTTCACCCAGCGTTCCCCCAAGTCTCCCGATAAAAATGGTACCTCACTTGTGTGGGTAGGCTTAGCGCCCGCAACAGGCAATGCCCCAAAACACAACATGGGCACATTTTCCCAAAGAAAACAGAGTGGTTTTCTGCAAATGCCTAGCTGTGGATTTTGGCCTCTAGCTCAGCCGGCACCTAGGGAAACCTACCAAAACTGAGCATTTTTTAAATCTAGACACCTAGGGAAATGCAAGAGGGGGTGGCTTGTGGGGCTCTCACAGGGTTCTGTTACTCGGAATCCTTTGCAAACCTCAGAATCTGGCCAAAAAACAAATTTTCCTCACATTTCTGTGACCGAAAGTTCTGGAATCTGAGAGGAACCACAATTTTCCTTCCACCCAGTGTTCCCCAAGTCTCTTGATAAAAGTGGGGCCTAACTTGTGAGGGTAGGCATAGCGACAGGAAATGCCCCAAAACACAATGTGGACACATCACATTTTCCCAAAGAAAACAGAGCTCTTTTCTGCAATGTGCCTAGCTGTGGATTTTGGTTTCTAGCTCAGCCGGCACCTAGGGAAATCTACCAAAGCTTTGCATTTGTCAAAACTATACACCTAGGGGAATCCAAGATGGGGTGACTTGGGGGGCTTTCACCAGGTTCTCTCACCCAGAATCCTTTGCAAACCTCAGAATTTGACCAAAAAACACTTTTTCATCACATTTCGGTAACAGGAAGTTCTGGAATCTGAGAGGAACCACAAATTTCCTTCCACTCAGCATTCCCCCAAGTCTTCTGATAAAAATGGTACCTTACTTGTGTGGGTAGACCTAGCATCCGCAACAGGAAATGCCCCAAAACACAACGTGGACACTTCTCATTTTCCCAAAGAAAACAGAGCTGTTTTTTGCAAAGTGCCTAGCTATGTATTTTGGCCTCTAGTTCAGCCGGCACCTAGGGAAATCTACCAAATCTGTGCATTGTTGAAAACTAGACACCTAGGAGAATCCAAGATGGGGTGACTTGTGGGGCTCGCACCAGGTTCTTTTACCCAGAATCCTTGGCAAACCTCAAAATGTGGCACAAAAAACACTTTTTCCTCACATTTCTGTGACCGAAAGTTCTGGAATCTGAGAGGAGCCACAAATTTCCTTCCACCCAGTGTTCCCCTAAGTCTCCTGATAAAAATGGGGCCTCACTTGTGAGGGTAGGCCTAGCGCTAGCGACAGGAAATGCCCAAAAACACAACGTGGACACATCACATTTTCCCAAAGAAAACAGAGCTGTTTTCTGTAAAGTGCCTAGCTGTGGATTTTGGCTTCTAGCTCAGCCGGCACCTAGAGAAACCTACCAAACCTTTGCATTTTTTAAAACTAGACACCTAGGGGAATCCAAGATGGGGTGACTTGTAGGTCTCTCACAGGGTTCTGTCACCCAGAATCCTCTGCAAACCTCAGAATCTTGCCAAAAAACAGTTTTTCCTCACATTTCGGCGAAGAAAGTTCTGGAATCTGAGAGGAGCCACAAATTTCCTTCTACTCAGCATTCCCCCAAGTCTCCGGATATAAATGGTACCTCACTTGTGTGGGTAGGCCTAGCACCCGCAACAGGAAATGCCCCAAAACACAATGTGGACACTTCACATTTTCCCAAAGAAAACAGAGCTGTTTTTTGCAAAGTGCCTAGCTGTGGATTTTGGCCTCTAGCTCAGCCGGCACCTAGGGAAATCTACCAAACCTGTGCATTGTTGAAAACTAGACACCTAGGGGAATCCAAGATGGAGTGACTTGTGGGGCTCTCACCCGGTTCTGTTACCCAGAATCCTTTGCAAACCTCAACATTTGGCCCAAAAAACACTTTTTCCTGACATTTCTGTGACCGAAAGTTCTGGAATCTGAGAGGAACCACAAATTTCCTTCCACCCCGTGTTCCCCCAAGTCTCCTGATAAAAGTGGGGCCTAACTTGTGAGGGTAGGCCTAGCGACAGGAAATGCCCCAAAACACAATGTGGACACATCACATTTTCCCCAAGAAAACAGAGCTGTTTTCTGCAATGTGCCGAGCTGTGGATTTTGGCTTCTAGCTCAGCCGGCACCTAGGGAAACCTACCAAAGCTTTGCATTTGTGAAAACTATACACCTAGGGGAATCCAAGATGGGGTGACTTGGTGGGCTCTCACTAGGTTCTGTCACCCAGAATCCTTTGCAAACCTCACAATTTGGCCCCTAAAAACACTTTTTCCTCACATTTCTGTGACCGAAAGTTCTGGAATCTGAGAAGAACCACACATTTCCTTCCACCCAGCGTTCCCCCAAGTCTCCCGATAAAAATGGTACCTCACTTGTGTGGGTAGGCTTAGCGCCCGCAACATGCAATGCCCCAAAACACAACATGGGCACATTTTCCCAAAGAAAACAGAGTGGTTTTCTGCAAATGCCTAGCTGTGGATTTTGGCCTCTAGCTCAGCCGGCACCTAGGGAAACCTACCAAACCTGAGCATTTTTTAAATCTAGACACCTAGGGGAATCCAAGAGGGGGGGGCTTGTGGGGCTCTCACCAGGTTCTGTTACCCAGAATCCTTTGCAAACCTCATAATTTGGCCCAAAAACACTTTTTCCTCACATTTCAGTGACAGAAAGTTCTGGAGTCTGAGAGGAACCACAAATTTCCTTCTACCCAGTGTTCCCCCAAGTCTCCTGATAACAGTGGGGCCTAACTTGAGAGGGTAGGCCTGGCGCCAGCGACAGGAAATGCCCCAAAACACAATGTGGACACATCACATTTTCCCAGAGAAAACAGAGCTGTTTTTTGCAAAGTGCCTAGCTGTGGATTTTGACCTCTAGCTCAGACGGCACCTAGGGAAATCTACCAAACCTGTGCATTGTTGAAAACTAGACACCTAGTGGAATCCAAGATGGGGTGACTTGTGGGGCTCTCACCAGGTTCTCTTACCCAGAATCCTTTGCAAACCTCAACATTTGGCCCAAAAAACACTTTTTCCTCACATTTCTGTGACAGAAAGTTCTGGAATCTGAGAGGAACCACAAATTTCCTTCCACCCAGTGTTCCCCCAAGTCTCTTGATAAAAGTGGGGCCTAACTTGTGAGTGTAGGCCTAGCGACAGGAAATGCCCCAAAACACAATGTGAACACATCACATTTTCCCAAAGAAAACAGAGCTGTTTTCTGCAATGTGCCGAGCTGTGGATTTTGGCTTCTAGCTCAGACGGCACCTAGGGAAACCTACCAAAGCTTTGCATTTGTCAAAACTATACACCTAGGGGAATCCAACATGGGGTGACTTGGGGGGCTTTCACCAGGTTCTGTCACCCAGAATCCTTTGCAAACCTCAGAATTTGACCAAAAAACACTTTTTCATCACATTTCGGTAACAGGAAGTTCTGGAATCTGAGAGGAACCACAAATTTCCTTCCACTCAGCATTCCCCCAAGTCTTCTGATAAAAATGGTACCTCACTTGTGTGGGTAGACCTAGCATCCGCAACAGGAAATGCCCCAAAACACAACGTGGACACTTCTCATTTTCCCAAAGAAAACGGAGCTGTTTTTTGCAAAGTGCCTAGCTGTGGATTTTGGCCTCTAGTTCAGCCGGCACCTAGGGAAATCTACCAAACCTCTGCATTGTTGAAAACTAGACACCTAGGGGAATCCAAGATGGGGTGACTTGTGGGGCTCTCACCAGGTTCTGTTACCCAGAATTCTTTGAAAACCTCAAAATGTGGCACAAAAACACTTTTTCCTCACATTTCTGTGACCGAAAGTTCTTGAATCTTAGAGGAGCCACAAATTTCCTTCCACCCAGTGTTCCCCCAAGTCTCCTGATAAAAATGGGGCCTCACTTGTGGTGGTAGGCCTAGCGCTAGCGACAGGAAATGCCCAAAAACACAACATGGACACATCACATTTTCCCAAAGAAAACAGAGCTGTTTTCTGTAAAGTGCCTAGCTGTGGATTTTGGCTTCTAGCTCAGCCGGCACCTAGAGAAACCTACCAAACCTTTGCATTTTTTAAAACTAGACACCTAGGGGAATCCAAGATGGGGTGACTTGGGGGGCTTTCACCAGGTTCTGTCACCCAGAATCCTTTGCAAACCTCAGAATTTGACCAAAAAAACACTTTTTCATCACATTTCGGTAACAGGAAGTTCTGGAATCTGAGAGGAACACAAATTTCCTTCCACTCAGCATTCCCCAAGTCTTCTGATAAAAATGGTACCTCACTTGTGTGGGTAGACCTAGTCTCCGCAACAGGAAATGCCCAAAAACACAACGTGGACACATCACATTTTCCCAAAGAAAACAGAGCTGTTTTCTGTAAAGTGCCTAGCTGTGGATTTTGGCTTCTAGCTCAGCCGGCACCTAGAGAAACCTACCAAACCTTTGCATTTTTTAAAACTAGACACCTAGGGGAATCCAAGATGGGGTGACTTGGGGGTCTCTCACAGGGTTCTGTCACCCAGAATCCTCTGCAAACCTCAGAATCTGGCCAAAAAACAGTTTTTCCTCACATTTCGGCAAAGAAAGTTCTGGAATCTGAGAGGAGCCACAAATTTTCCTTCTACTCAGCATTCCCCCAAGTCTCCTGATAAAAATGGTACCTCACTTGTGTTGGTAGGCCTAGCACCCGCGACATGAAATGCCCCAAAACACAACGTGGACACTTCACATTTTCCCAAAGAAAACAGAGCTGTTTTTTGTAAAGTGCCTAGCTGTGGATTTTGGCCTCTAGCTCAGCCGGCACCTTGGGAAACCTACCAAACCTGTGCATTGTTGAAAACTAGACACCTAGGAGAATCCAAGATGGGGTGACTGGTGGGGCTCTCACCAGGTTCTGTTACCCAGAATCCTTTGCAAACCTCAACATTTGGCCCAAAAAACACTTTTTCCTCACATTTCTGTGACCGAAAGTTCTGGAATCTGAGAGGAACCACAAATTTCCTTCCACCCAGTGTTCCCCCAAGTCTCCTGATAAAAGTGGGGCCTAACTTGTGAGGGTAGGCCTAGCGACAGGAAATGCCCCAAAACACAATGTGGACACATCACATTTTTCCAAAGAAAACAGAGGTGTTTTCTCCAAAGTGCCTAGCTGTGGATTTTGGCTTCTAGCTCAGCCGGCACCTAGGGAAACCTACCAAAGCTTTGCATTTGTGAAAACTATACACCTAGGGGAATCCAAGATGGGGTGACTTGGGGGGCTCTCACCAGGTTCTGTCACCCAGAATCCTTTGCAAACCTCACAATTTGGCCCCTAAAAACACTTTTTCCTCACATTTCTGTGACCTAAAGTTCTGGAATCTGAGAACAAACACACATTTCCTTCCACCCAGCGTTCCCCCAAGTCTCCCGATAAAAATGGTACCTCACTTGTGTGGGTAGGCTTAGCGCCCGCAACAGGCAATGCCCCAAAACACAACATGGGCACATTTTCCCAAAGAAAACAGAGTGGTTTTCTGCAAATGCCTAGCTGTGGATTTTGGCCTCTAGCTCAGCAGGCACCTAGGGAAACCTACCAAACCTGAGCATTTTTTAAATCTAGACACCTAGGGAAATGCAAGAGGGGGGTGGCTTGTGGGGCTCTCACCAGGTTCTGTTACTCGGAATCCTTTGCAAACCTCATATTTTGGCCCAAAAATACTTTTTCCATACATTTCAGTGACAGAAAGTTCTGGAGTCTGAGAGGAACCACAAATTTCCTTCCACCCAGTGTTCCCCCAAGTCTCCTGATAAAAGTGGGGCCTAACTTGTGAGGGTAGGCCTAGAGCCAGTGACAGGAAATGCCCCAAAACACAATGTGGACACATCACATTTTCCCAAAGAAAACAGAGCTGTTTCTTGCAAAGTGCCTAGCTGTGGATTTTGACCTCTAGCTCAGCCGGCACCTAGGGAAATCTACCAAACCTGTGCATTGTTGAAAACTAGACACCTAGGGGAATCCAAGATGGGGTGACTTGTGGGGCTCTCACCAGGTTCTGTTACCCAGAATCATTTGTAAACCTCAACATTTGGCCCAAAAAAACACATTTTCCTCACATTTCTGTGACCGAAAGTTCTGGAATCTGAGAGGAACCACAATTTTCCTTCCACCCAGTGTTCCCCCAAGTCTCTTGATAAAAGTGGGGCCTAACTTGTGAGGGTAGGCATAGCGACGGGAAATGCCCCAAAACACAATGTGGACACATCACATTTTCCCAAAGAAAACAGAGCTGTTTCTGCAATGTGCCTAGCTGTGGATTTTGGCTTCTAGCTCAGCCGGCACCTACAGTAGGGAAATCTACCAAAACTTTGCATTTGTCAAAACTATACACCTAGGGGAATCATAGATGGGGTGACTTGGGGGGCTTTCACCAGGTTCTCTCACCCAGAATCCTTTGCAAACCTCAGAATTTGACCAAAAAACACTTTTTCATCACATTTCGGGTAACAGGAAGTTCTGGAATCTGAGAGGAACCACAAATTTCCTTCCACTCAGCATTCCCCCAAGTCTTCTGATAAAAATGGTACCTTACTTGTGTGGGTAGACCTAGCATCCGCAACAGGAAATGCCCCAAAACACAACGTGGACAATTCTCATTTTCCCAAAGAAAACAGAGCTGTTTTTTGCAAAGTGCCTAGCTATGTATTTTGGCCTCTAGTTCAGCCGGCACCTAGGGAAATCTACCAAATCTGTGCATTGTTGAAAACTAGACACCTAGGAGAATCCAAGATGGGGTGACTTGTGGGGCTCGCACCAGGTTCTTTTACCCAGAATCCTTGGCAAACCTCAAAAGTGGCACAAAAAACACTTTTTCCTCACATTTCTGTGACCGAAAGTTCTGGAATCTGAGAGGAGCCACAAATTTCCTTCCACCCAGTGTTCCCCCAAGTCTCCTGATAAAAATGGGGCATCACTTGTGAGGGTAGGCCTCGCGCTAGCGACAGGAAATGCCCAAAAACACAACGTGGACACATCACATTTTCCCAAAGAAAACAGAGCTGTTTTCTGTAAAGTGCCTAGCTGTGGATTTTGGCTTCTAGCTCAGCCGGCACCTAGAGAAACCTACCAAACCTTTGCATTTTTTAAAACTAGACACCTAGGGGAATCCAAGATGGGGTGACTTGTAGGTCTCTCACAGGGTTCTGTCACCCAGAATCCTCTGCAAACCTCAGAATCTGGCCAAAAAACAGTTTTTCCTCACATTTCGGCAAAGAAAGTTCTGGAATCTGAGAGGAGCCACAAATTTCCTTCTACTCAGCATTCCCCCAAGTCTCCTGATAAAAATGGTACCTCACTTGTGTGGGTAGGCCTAGCACCCGCAACAGGAAATGCCCCAAAACACAATGTGGACACTTCACATTTTCCCAAAGAAAACAGAGCTGTTTTTTGCAAAGTGCCTAGCTGTGGATTTTGGCCTCTAGCTCAGCCGGCACCTAGGGAAATCTACCAAACCTGTGCATTGTTGAAATCTAGACACCTAGGGGAATCCAAGATGGAGTGACTTGTGGGACTCTCACCCGGTTCTGTTACCCAGAATCCTTTGCAAACCTCAACATTTGGCCCAAAAAACACTTTTTCCTGACATTTCTGTGACCGAAAGTTCTGGAATCTGAGAGGAACCACAAATTTCCTTCCACCCAGTGTTCCCCCAAGTCTCCTGATAAAAGTGGGGCCTAACTTGTGAGGGTAGGCCTAGCGACAGGAAATGCTCCAAAACACAATGTGGACACATCACATTTTCCCAAAGAAAACAGAGCTGTTTTCTGCAATGTGCCGAGCTGTGGATTTTGGCTTCTAGCTCAGCCGGCACCTAGGGAAACCTACCAAAGCTTTGCATTTGTGAAAACTATACACCTAGGGGAATCCAAGATGGGGTGACTTGGTGGGTTCTCACTAGGTTCTGTCACCCAGAATCCTTTGCAAACCTCATAATTTGGCCCCTAAAAACTTTTTCCTCACATTTCTGTGACCGAAAGTTCTGGAATCTGAGAAGAACCACACATTTCCTTCCACCCAGCGTTCCCCCAAGTCTCCCGATAAAAATGGTACCTCACTTGTGTGGGTAGGCTTAGCGCCCGCAACAGGCAATGCCCCAAAACACAACATGGGCACATTTTCCCAAAGAAAACAGAGTGGTTTTCTGCAAATGCCTAGCTGTGGATTTTGGCCTCTAGCTCAGCCGGCACCTAGGGAAACCTACCAAACCTGAGCATTTTTTAAATCTAGACACCTAGGGGAATCCAAGAGGGGGGGGCTTGTGGGGCTCTCACCAGGTTCTGTTACCCAGAATCCTTTGCAAACCTCATAATTTGGCCCAAAAACACTTTTTCCTCACATTTCAGTGACAGAAAGTTCTGGAGTCTGAGAGGAACCACAAATTTCCTTCTACCCAGTGTTCCCCCAAGTCTCCTGATAAAAGTGGGGCCTAACTTGAGAGGGTAGGCCTATCGCCAGCGACAGGAAATGCCCCAAAACACAATGTGGACACATCACATTTTCCCAGAGAAAACAGAGCTGTTTTTTGCAAAGTGCCTAGCTGTGGATTTTGACCTCTAGCTCAGACGGCACCTAGGGAAATCTACCAAACCTGTGCATTGTTGAAAACTAGACACCTAGTGGAATCCAAGATGGGGTGACTTGTGGGGCTCTCACCAGGTTCTGTTACCCAGAATCCTTTGCAAACCTCAACATTTGGCCCAAAAAACACTTTTTCCTCACATTTCTGTGACAGAAAGTTCTGGAATCTGAGAGGAACCACAAATTTCCATCCACCCAGTGTTCCCCCAAGTCTCTTGATAAAAGTGGGGCCTAACTTGTGAGGGTAGGCCTAGCGACAGGAAATGCCCCAAAACACAATGTGAACACATCACATTTTCCCAAAGAAAACAGAGCTGTTTTCTGCAATGTGCCGAGCTGTGGATTTTGGCTTCTAGCTCAGCCGCCACCTAGGGAAACCTACCAAAGCTTTGCATTTGTCAAAACTATACACCTAGGGGAATCCAACATGGGGTGACTTGGGGGGCTTTCACCAGGTTCTGTCACCCAGAATCCTTTGCAAACCTCAGAATTTGACCAAAAAACACTTTTTCATCACATTTCGGTAACAGGAAGTTCTGGAATCTGAGAGGAACCACAAATTTCCTTCCACTCAGCATTCCCCCAAGTCTTCTGATAAAAATGGTACCTCACTTGTGTGGGTAGACCTAGCATCCGCAACAGGAAATGCCCCAAAACACAACGTGGACACTTCTCATTTTCCCAAGGAAAACAGAGCTGTTTTTTGCAAAGTACCTAGCTGTGGATTTTGGCCTCTAGTTCAGCCGGCACCTAGGGAAATCTACCAAACCTCTGCATTGTTGAAAACTAGACACCTAGGGGAATCCAAGATGGGGTGACTTGTGGGGCTCTCACCAGGTTCTGTTACCCAGAATTCTTTGCAAACCTCAAAATGTGGCACAAAAACACTTTTTCCTCACATTTCTATGACCAAAAGTTCTTGAATCTGAGAGGAGCCACAAATTTCCTTCCACACAGTGTTCCCCCAAGTCTCCTGATAAAAATGGGGCCTCACTTGTGATGGTAGGCCTAGCGCTAGCGACAGGAAATGCCCAAAAACACAACGTGGACACATCACATTTTCCCAAAGTAAACAGAGCTGTTTTCTGTAAAGTGCCTAGCTGTGGATTTTGGCTTCTAGCTCAGCCGGCACCTAGAGAAACCTACCAAACCTTTGCATTTTTTAAAACTAGACACCTAGGGGAATCCAAGATGGGGTGACTTGGGGGTCTCTCACAGGGTTCTGTCACCCAGAATCCTCTGCAAACCTCAGAATCTGGCCAAAAAACAGTTTTTCCTCACATTTCGGCGAAGAAAGTTCTGGAATCTGAGAGGAGCCACAAATTTCCTTCTACTCAGCATTCCCCCAAGTCTCCTGATAAAAATGGTACCTCACTTGTGAGGGTAGGCCTAGCACCCGTGACAGGAAATGCCCCAAAACACAATGTGGACACTTCACATTTTCCCAAAGAAAACAGAGCTGTTTTTTGCAAAGTGCCTAGCTGTGGATTTTGGCCTCTAGCTCAGCCGGCACCTAGGGAAATCTACCAAACCTGTGCATTGTTGAAAACTAGACACCTAGGGGAATCCAAGATGGAGTGACTTGTGGGGCTCTCACCAGGTTCTGTTACCCAGAATCCTTTGCAAACCTCAACATTTGGCCCAAAAAACACTTTTTCCTCACATTTCTGTGACCGAAAGTTGTGGGAATCTGAGAGGAACCAAAAATTTCCTTCCACCCAGTGTTCCCCCAAGTCTCCTGATAAAAGTGGGGCCTTACTTGTGAGGGTAGGCCTAGCGACAGGAAATGGCCAAAACACAATGTGGACACATCACATTTTCCCAAAGAAAACAGAGCTGTTTTCTCCAAAGTGCCTAGCTGTGGATTTTGGCTTCTAGTTCAGCCGGCACCTAGGGAAACCTACCAAAGCTTTGCATTTGTGAAAACTATACACCTAGGGGAATCCAAGATGGGGTGACTTGGTGGGCTCTCACCAGGTTCTGTCACCAGAATCCTTTGCAAACCTCACAATTTGGCCCCTAAAAACACTTTTTCCTCACATTTCTGTGACCGAAAGTTCTGGAATCTGAGACGAACCACACATTTCCTTCCACCCAGCGTTCCCCCAAGTCTCCCGATAAAAATGGTACCTCACTTGTGTGGGTAGGCTTAGCGCCCGCAACAGGCAATGCCCCAAAACACAACATGGACACATTTTCCCAAAGAAAACAGAGTGGTTTTCTGCAAATGCCTAGCTGTGGATTTTGGCCTCTAGCTCAGCCGGCACCTTGGGAAACCTACCAAACCTGTGCATTGTTGAAAACTAGACACTTAGGGGAATCCAAGATGGGGTGACTGGTGGGGCTCTCACCAGGTTCTGTTACCCAGAATCCTTTGTAAACCTCAACATTTGGCCCAAAAAACACTTTTTACTCACATTTCTGTGACAGAAAGTTCTGGAATCTGAGAGGAACCACACATTTCCTTCCACCCAGCGTTCCCCCAAGTCTCCTGATAAAAGTGGGGCCTAACTTGTGAGAGTAGGCCTAGCGCCAGCGACAGGAAATGCCCCAAAACACAATGTGGACACATCACATTTTCCCAAAGAAAACAGAGCTGTTTTCTGCAAAGTGCCTAGCTGTGGATTTTGGCTTCTAGCTCAGCCGGCACCTAGGGAAACCTACCAAAGCTTTGCATTTGTGAAAACTATACACCTAGGGGAATCCAAGATGGGGTGATTGGGGGTCTCTCACAGGGTTCTGTCACCCAGAATCCTCTGCAAACCTCAGAATCTGGCCAAAAAACAGTTTTTCCCCACATTTCGGCGAAGAAAGTTCTGGAATCTGAGAGGAGCCACAAATTTCCTTCTACTCAGCATTCCCCCAAGTCTCCTGATAAAAATGGTACCTCACTTGTGTGGGTAGGCCTATCACCCGCGACAGGAAATGCCCCAAAACACAACGTGGACACTTCACATTTTCCCAAAGAAAACAGAGCTGTTTTTTGCAAAGTGCCTAGCTGTGGATTTTGGCCTCCAGCTCAGCCGGCACCTTGGGAAACCTACCAAACCTGTGCATTGTTGAAAACTAGACACCTAGGGGAATCCAAGATCCTAGATGGGGTGACTGGTGGGGCTCTCCCCAGGTTCTGTTTCCCAGATTCCTTTGCAAACCTCAACATTTGGCCCCAAAAAACACCTTTTCCTCACATTTCTGTGACCGAAAGTTCTGGAATCTGAGAGGAACCACAAATTTCTTTCCACCCAGTGTTCCCCCAAGTCTCTTGATAAAAGTGGGGCCTAACTTGTGAGGGTAGGCCTAGCGACAGGAAATGCCCCAAAACACAATGTGGACACATCACATTTTCCCAAAGAAAACAGAGCTGTTTTCTGCAAAGTGCCTAGCTGTGGATTTTGGCTTCTACCTCAGCCGGCACCTAGGGAAACCTACCAAACCTTTGCATTTGTGAAAACTATACACCTAGGGGAATCCAAGATGGGGTGACTTGGGGGTCTCTCACAGGTTTCTGTCACCCAGAATCCTCTGCAAACCTCAGAATCTGGCCAAAAAACAGTTTTTCCTCACATTTCGGCGAAGAAAGTTCTGGAATCTGAAAAGAACAACACATTTCCTTCCACCCAGCGTTCCCCCAAGTCTCCCGATAAAAATGGTACCTCACTTGTGTGGGTAGGCTTAGCGCCCGCAACAGGCAATGCCCCAAAACACAACATTGACACATTTTCCCACAGAAAACAGAGCTGTTTTCTGCAAAGTGCCTAGCTGTGGAATTTGGCCTCTAGCTCAGCCGGCACCTAGGGCAATCTACCAAACCTGCACATTTTTTAAAACTAGCACCCAGGGGAATCCAAGATGGGGTGACTTGTGGGGCTCTAACCAGGTTCTGTTACCCAGAATCCTTTGCAAAACTCATAATTTGGCCCAAAAACACTTTTTCCTCACATTTCAGGGACAGAAAGTTCTGGAATGTGAGAGGAGCCACAAATTTCCTTCCTCTCAGCATTCCACCAAGTCTCCTGATAAAAATGGTACCTCACTTGTGTGGGTAGGCCTAGCACCCGCGACAGGAAATGCCCCAAAACACAACGTGGACACTTCATATTTTCCCAAAGAAAACAGAGCTGTTTTTTGCAAAGTGCCTAGCTGTGGATTTCGGCCTCTAGCTCAGCCGGCACCTTGGGAAACCTACCAAACCTGTGCATTGTTGAAAACTAGACACCTAGGGGAATCCAAGATGGGATGACTTGTGGGGCTCTCACCAGGTTCTGTTACCCAGAATCCTTTGCAAACCTCACAATTTGGCCCCTAAAAACACTTTTTCCTCACATTTCTGTGACCAAAAGTTCTGGAATCTGAGAGGAACCACACATTTCCTTCAACCCAGCGTTCCCCTAGGTCTCCCAATAAAAATAGTACCTCACTTGTGTGGGTAGGCTTAGCGCCCGCAACAGGCAATGCCCCAAAACACAACATGGGCACATTTTCCCAAAGAAAACAGAGTGGTTTTCTGCAAATGACTAGCTGTGGATTTTGGCCTCTAGCTCAGCCGGCACCTAGGGAAACCTACCAAACCTGAGCATTTTTTAAATCTAGACACCTAGGGAAATCCAAGAGGGGGTGGCTTGTGGGGCTCTCACCAGGTTCTGTTACCTAGAATCCTTTGCAAACCTTATAATTTGGCCCAAAAACACTTTTTCCTCACATTTCAGTGACAGAAAGTTTGGAGTCTGAGAGGAACCACAAATTTCCTTCCACCCAGCGTTCCACCAAGTCTCCTGATAAAAGTGGGGCCTAACTTGTGAGGGTAGGCCTAGCGCCAGCGACAGGAAATGCCCCAAAAAACAATGTGGACACATCACATTTTCCCAAAGAAAACAGAGCTGTTTTCTGCAAAGTGCCTAGCTGTGGATTTTGGCTTCTAGCTAAGCCGGCACCTAGGGAAACCTACCGAACCTTTGCATTTTTTAAAACTTGACACCTAGGGGAATCCAAGATGGAGTGACTTGGGGGCTCTCACCAGGTTCTGTCACCCAGAATCCTTTGCAAACCTCAACATTTGGCCCAAAAAACACTTTTTCCTCACATTTCTGTGACCGAAAGTTCTGGAATCTGAGAGGAACCACAAATTTCCTTCCACCCAGTGTTCCCCCAAGTCTCCTGATAAAAGTGGGGCCTAACTTGTGAGGGTAGGCCTAGCGACAGGAAATGCCCCAAAACACAATGTGGACACATCACATTTTCCCAAAGAAAACAGAGCTGTTTTCTGCAATGTGCCTAGCTCTGGATTATGGCTTCTAGCTCAGCCGGCACCTAGGGAAACCTACCAAAGCTTTGCATTTGTGAAAACTATACACCTAGGGGAATCCAAGATGGGGTGATTCGGGGGGCTCTCACCAGGTTCTGTCACCCAGAATCCTTTGCAAACCTCAGAATTTGACCAAAAAACACTTTTTCCTCACATTCCGGTAACAGGAAGTTCTGGAATCTGAGAGGAACCACAAATTTCCTTCCACTCAGCATTCCCCCAAGTCTTCTGATAAAAATGGTACCTCACTTGTGAGGGTAGGCCTAGCATCCGCAACAGGAAATGCCCCAAAACACAACGTGGACACTTCTCATTTTCCCAAAGAAAACAGAGCTGTTTTTTGCAAAGTGCCTAGCTGTGGATTTTAGCCTCTAGTTCAGCCGGCACCTAGGGAAATCTACGAAACCTGTGCATTGTTGAAAACTAGACACCTAGGGGAATCCAAGATGGGGTGACTTGTGGGGCTCTCACCAGGTTCTGTTACCCAGAATCCTTTGCAAACCTCAAAATGTGGCACAAAAAACACTTTTTCCTCACATTTCTGTGACCGAAAGTTCTGGAATCTGAGAGGAGCCACAAATTTCCTTCCACCCAGTGTTCCCCGAAGTCTCCTGATAAAAATGGGGACTAACATGTGAGGGTAGGCCTAACGCTAGCGACAGGAAATGCCCAAAAACACAACGTGGACACATCACATTTTCCCAAAGTAAACAGAGCTGTTTTCTGTAAAGTGCCTAGCTGTGGATTTTGGCTTCTAGCTCAGCCGGCACCTAGAGAAACCTACCAAACCTTTGCATTTTTTAAAACTAGACACCTAGGGGAATCCAAGATGGGGTGACTTGGGGGTCTCTCACAGGGTTCTGTCACCCAGAATCCTCTGCAAACCTCAGAATCTGGCCAAAAAACAGTTTTTCCTCACATTTCGGCGAAGAGAGTTCTGGAATCTGAGAGGAGCCACAAATTTCCTTCTACTCAGCATTCCCCCAAGTCTCCTGATAAAATTGGTACCTCACTTGTGTGGGTAGGCCTAGCACCCGCGACAGGAAATGCCCCAAAACACAATGTGGACACTTCACATTTTCCCAAAGAAAACAGAGCTGTTTTTTGCAAAGTGCCTAGCTGTGGATTTTGGCCTCTAGCTCAGCCGGCACCTAGGGAAATTTTCCAAACCTATGCATTGTTGAAAACTAGACACCTAGGGGAATCCAAGATGGGGTGACTTGTGGGGCTCTCACCAGGTTCTGTTACCCAGAATCCTTTGCAAACCTCAACATTTGGCCCAAAAAACACTTTTTCCTCACATTTCTGTGACCGAAAGTTCTGGAATCTGAGAGGAAACACAAATTTCCTTCCACCCAGTGTTCCACAAAGTCTCCCGATAAAAATGGGGACTCACTTGTGAGGGTAGGCCTAGCGCCAGCGACAGGAAATGCCCCAAAACTCAACGTGGACACATCACATTTTCCCAAAGAAAACAGAGCTGTTTTCTGCAAAGTGCTAGCTGTGGATTTTGGCTTCTAGCTAAGCCGGCACCTGGGGAAACCTACCGAACCTTTGCATTTTTTAAAACTAGACACCTAGGGGAATCGAAGATGGAGTGACTTGGGGGGCTCTCACCAGGTTCTGTCACCCAGAATCCTTTGCAAACCTCAGAATTTGACCAAAAACACTTTTTCATCACATTTCGGTAACAGGAAGTTCTGGAATCTGAGAGGAGCCACAAATTTACTTCCACTCAGCATTTCCCCAAGTCTCCTGATAAAAATGGAACCTCACTTGTGTGGGTAGGCCTAGCACCCGCAACAGAAAATGCCCCAAAACACAACTTGGACACTTCACATTTTCCCAAAGAAAACAGAGCTATTTTTTGCAAAGTGCCTAGCTGTGGACTTTGGCCTCTAGCTCAGCCAGCACCTAGGGAAATCTACCAAACCTGTGCATTGTTGAAAACTAGACACCTAGGGGAATTCAAGATGGGGTGACTTGTGGGGCTCTCACCAGGTTCTGTTACCCAGAATCCTTTGCAAATCTCAAAATGTGGCACAAAAAACACTTTTTCCTCACATTTCTGTGACCGAAAGTTCTGGAATCTGAGAGGAACCACAAATTTCCTTCCACCCAGTGTTAGCCCAAGTCTCCTGATAAAAATGGGGCCTCACTTGTGAGGGTAGGCCTAGCGCAAGCAACAGGAAATGCCCCAAAACACAATGTGGACACATCACATTTTCCCAAAGAAAACAGAGCTGTTTTCTGTAAAGTGCCTAGCTGTGGATTTTGGCTTCTAGCTCAGCCGGCACCTAGAGAAACCTACCAAACCTTTGCATTTTTTAAAACCAGACACCTAGGGGAATCCAAGATGGGGTGACTTGTGGGGCTCTCACATTGTTCTGTCACCCAGAATCCTCTGCAAACCTCAGAATCTGGGCAAAAAACAGTTTTTCCTCACATTTCGGCGACAGAAAGTTCTGGAATCTGAGAGGAGCCACAAATTTCCTTCTACTCAGCATTCCCCCAAGTCTCTTGATAAAAATGGTACCTCACTTGTGTGGGTAGGCCTAGCACCCGCAACAGGAAATGCCCCAAAACACAATGTGGACACTTCACATTTTCCCAAAGAAAACAGAGCTGTTTTTTGCAAAGTGCCTAGCTGTGGATTTTGACCTCTAGCTCAGCCGGAACCTTGGGAAATCTACCAAACCTGTGCATTGTAGAAAACTAGACACCTACGGGAATCCAAGATGGGGTGACTGGTGGGGCTATCACCAGGTTCTGTTACCCAGATTCCTTTGCAAACCTCAACATTTGGCCCCAAAAAACACCTTTTCCTCACATTTCTGTGACCGAAAGTTCTGGAATCTGAGAGGAACCACAAATTTCTTACCACCCAGTGTTCCCCCAAGTCTCTTGATAAAAGTGGGGCCTAACTTGTGAGGGTAGGCCTAGCGACAGGAAATGCCCCAAAACACAATGTGGACACATCACATTTTCCCAAAGAAAACAGAGCTGTTTTCTGCAAAGTGCCTAGCTGTGGATTTTGGCTTCTAGCTCAGCCGGCACCTAGAGAAACCTACCAAACCTTTGCAATTTTTAAAACTAGACACCTAGGGGAATCCAAGATGGGGTGACTTGGGGGTCTCTCACAGGGTTCTGTCACCTAGAATCCTCTGCAAACCTCAGAATCTGGCCAAAAACCAGTTTTTCCTCACATTTCGGCGAAGAAAGTTCTGGAATCTGAGAGGAGCCACAAATTTCCTTCTACTCAGAATTCCCCCAAGTCTCCTGATAAAAATGGTACCTCACTTGTGTGGGTAGGCCTAGCACCCGCGACAGGAAAAGCCCCAAAACACAATGTGGACACAACACATTTTCCCAAAGAAAACAGAGCTGTTTTCTGCAAAGTGCCTAGCTGTGGATTTTGGCTTCTAGCTCAGCCGGCACCTAGGGAAACCTACCAAAGCTTTGCATTTGTGAAAACTATACACCTAGGGGAATCCAAGATGGGGTGACTTGGGGGTCTCTCACAGGGTTCTGTCACCCAGAATCCTTTGCAAACCTCCAATTTGGCCCCTGAAAACACTTTTTCCTCACATTTCTGTGACCGAAAGTTCTGGAATCTGAGAAGAACCACACATTTCCTTCCACCCAGCGTTCCCCCAAGTCTCCCGATAAAAATGGTACCTCACTTGTGTGGGTAGGCTTAGCGCCCGCAACAGGCAATGCCCCAAAACACAACATGGACACATTTTCCCAAAGAAAACAGAGTGGTTTTCTGCAAATGCCTAGCTGTGGATTTTGGCCTCTAGCTCAGCCGGCACCTTGGGAAACCTACCAAACCTGTGCATTGTTGAAAACTAGACACTTAGGGGAATCCAAGATGGGGTGACTGGTGGGGCTCTCAAGAGGTTCTGTTACCCAGAATCCTTTGTAAACCTCAACATTTGGCCCAAAAAACACTTTTTACTCACATTTCTGTGACCGAAAGTTCTGGAATCTGAGAGGAACCACACATTTCCTTCCACCCAGCGTTCCCCCAAGTCTCCTGATAAAAGTGGGGCCTAACTTGTGAGGGTAGGCCTAGCGCCAGCGACAGGAAATGCCCCAAAACACAATGTGGACACATCACATTTTCCCAAAGAAAACAGAGCTGTTTTCTGCAAAGTGCCTAGCTGTGGATTTTGGCTTCTAGCTCAGCCGGCACCTAGGGAAACCTACCAAAGCTTTGCATTTGTGAAAACTATACACCTAGGGGAATCCAAGATGGGGTGACTTGGGGGTCTCTCGCAGGGTTCTGTCACCCAGAATCCTCTGCAAACCTCAGAATCTGGCCAAAAAACAGTTTTTCCTCACATTTCGGCGAAGAAAGTTCTGGAATCTGAGAGGAGCCACAAATTTCCTTCTACTCAGCATTCCCCCAAGTCTCCTGATAAAAATGGTACCTCACTTGTGTGGGTAGGCCTAGCACCCGCGACAGGAAATGCCCCAAAACACAACGTGGACACTTCACATTTTCCCAAAGAAAACAGAGCTGTTTTTTGCAAAGTGCCTAGCTGTGGATTTTGGCCTCCAGCTCAGCCGGCACCTTGGGAAACCTACCAAACCTGTGCATTGTTGAAAACTAGACACCTAGGGAAATCCAAGATCCAAGATGGGGTGACTGGTGGGGCTCTCACCAGGTTCTGTTACCCAGATTCCTTTGCAAACCTCAACATTTGGCCCCAAAAAACACTTTTTCCTCACATTTCTGTGACCGAAAGTTCTGGAATCTGAGAGGAACCACAAATTTCTTTCCACCCAGTGTTCCCCCAAGTCTCTTGATAAAAGTGGGGCCTAACTTGTGAGGGTAGGCCTAGCGACAGGAAATGCCCCAAAACACAATGTGGACACATCACATTTTCCCAAAGAAAACAGAGCTGTTTTCTGCAAAGTGCCTAGCTGTGGATTTTGGCTTCTACCTCAACCGGCACCTAGGGAAACCTACCAAACCTTTGCATTTGTGAAAACTATACACCTAGGGGAATCCAAGATGGGGTGACTTGGGGGTCTCTCACAGGGTTCTGTCACCCAGAATCCTCTGCAAACCTCAGAATCTGGCCAAAAAACAGTTTTTCCTCACATTTCGGCGAAGAAAGTTCTGGAATCTGAGAGGAGCCACAAATCTCCTTCTACTCAGCATTCCCCCAAGTCTCCTGATAAAAATGGTACCTCACTTGTGTGGGTAGGCCTAGCACCCGCGACAGGAAAAGCCCCAAAACACAATGTGGACACAACATATTTTCCCAAAGAAAACAGAGCTGTTTTCTGCAAAGTGCCTAGCTGTGGATTTTGGCTTCTAGCTCAGCCGGCACCTAGGGAAACCTACCAAAGCTTTGCATTTGTGAAAACTATACACCTAGGGGAATCCAAGATGGGGTGACTTGTGGGGCTCTCACCAGGTTCTGTTACCCAGAATCCTTTGCAAACCTCAAAATGTGGCACAAAAACACTTTTTCCTCACATTTCAGTGACAGAAAGTTCTGGAGTCTGAGAGGAACCACACATTTCCTTCCACCCAGCGTTCCCCCAAGTCTCCTGATAAAAGTGGGGCCTAACTTGTGAGGGTAGGCCTAGCGCCAGCGACAGGAAATGCCCCAAAACACAATGTGGACACATCACATTTTCCCAAAGAAAACAGAGTTGTTTTCTGCAAAGTGCCTAGCTGTGGATTTTGGCTTCTAGCTCAGCCGGCACCAAGGGAATCCTACCAAAGCTTTGCATTTTTGAAAACTAGACACCTAGGGGAATCTAAGATGGGGTAACTTGTGGGGCTCTCACCAGGTTTTGACACCCAGAATCCTTTGCAAACCTCAGAATGTGACCAAGAAACACTTTTTCATCACATTTCAGTAACAGGAAGTTCTGGAATCTGAGAGGAGCCACAAATTTCCTTACATTCAGCATTCCCCTAAGTCTTCTGATAAAAATGGTACCTCACTTGTGTGGGTAGGCCTAGCATCCGCAACAGGACATGCCCCAAAACACAACGTGGACACTTCACATTTTCCCAATGAAAACAGAGCTGTATTTTGCAAAGTGCCTAGCTGTGGATTTTGGCCTCTAGCTCAGCCGGCACCTAGGGAAACCTACCAAACCTGAGCATTTTTTAAATCTAGACACCTAGGGAAATCCAAGAGGGGGTGGCTTGTGGGGCTCTCACCAGGTTCTGTTACCCAGAATCCTTTGCAAACCTCACAATTTGGCCCCTAAAAACACTTTTTCCCCACATTTCTGTGACCGAAAGTTCTGGAATCTGAGAGGAACCACACATTTCCTTCAACCCAGTGTTCCCCTAGGTCTCCCAATAAAAATAGTACCTCACTTGTGTGGGTAGGCTTAGCGCCCGCGACAGGCAATGCCCCAAAACACAACATGGGCACATTTTCCCAAAGAAAACAGAGTGGTTTTCTGCAAATGACTAGCTGTGGATTTTGGCCTCTAGCTCAGCCGGCACCTAGGGAAACCTACCAAACCTGAGCATTTTTTAAATCTAGACACCTAGGGAAATCCAAGAGGGGGTGGCTTGTGGGGCTCTCACCAGGTTCTGTTACCCAGAATCCTTTGCAAACCTTATAATTTGGCCCCAAAACAATTTTTCCTCACATTTCAGTGACAGAAAGTTCTGGAGTCTGAGAGGAACCACAAATTTCTTCCACCCAGCGTTCCCCCAAGTCTCCTGATAAAAGTGGGGCCTAACTTGTGAGGGTAGGCCTAGCGCCAGTGACAGGAAATGCCCCAAAAAACAATGTGGACACATCACATTTTCCCAAAGAAAACAGAGCTGTTTTCTGCAAAGTGCCTAGCTGTGGATTTTGGCTTCTAGCTAAGCCGGCACCTAGGGAAACCTACCGAACCTTTGCATTTTTTAAAACTTGACACCTAGGGGAATCCAAGATGGAGTGACTTGGGGGGCTCTCACCAGGTTCTGTCACCCAGAATCCTTTGCAAACCTCAGAATTTGACCAAAAACACTTTTTCATCACATTTCGGTAACAGGAAGTTCTGGAATCTGAGAGGAGCCACAAATTTCCTTCCACTCAGCATTTCCCCAAGTGTCCTGATAAAAATGGAACCTCACTTGTGTGGGCAGGCCTAGCACCCGCAACAGAAAATGCCCCAAAACACAACTTGGACACATCACATTTTCCAAAAGAAAACAGAGCTGTTTTTTGCAAAGGGCCTAGCTGTGGATTTTGGCCTCTAGCTCAGCCAGCACCTAGGGAAATCTACCAAACCTGTGCATTGTTGAAAACTAGACACCTAGGGGAATTCAAGATGGGGTGACTTGTGGGCCTCTCACCAGGTTCTGTTACCCAGAATCCTTAGCAAATCTCAAAATGTGGCACAAAAAACACTTTTTCCTCACATTTCTGTGACCGAAAGTTCTGGAATCTGAGAGGAACCACAAATTTCCTTCCACCCAGTGTTAGCCCAAGTCTCCTGATAAAAATGGGGCCTCACTTGTGAGGGTAGGCCTAGCGCTGGCGACAGGAAATGCCCCAAAACACAATGTGGACACATCACATTTTCCCAAAGAAAACAGAGCTGGTTTCTGTAAAATGCCTAGCTGTGGATTTTGGTTTCTAGCTCAGCCGGCACCTAGAGAAACCTACCAAACCATTGCATTTTTTAAACTAGACACCTAGGGGAATCCAAGATGGGGTGACTTGTGGGGCTCTCACATTGTTCTGTCACCCAGAATCCTCTGCAAACCTCAGAATCTGGCCAAAAAAATGTTTTTTCTCACATTTCGGCGACAGAAAGTTCTGGAATCTGAGAGGAGCCACACATTTCCTTCTTCTCAGCATTCCCCCAAGTCTCCTGATAAAAATGGTACCTCACTTGTATGGGTAGGCCTAGCACCCGCGACAGGAAATGCCCCAAAACACAATGTGGACACTTCACATTTTCCCAAAGAAAACAGAGCTGTTTTTTGCAAAGTGCCTAGCTGTGGATTTTGGCCTCTAGCTCAGCCTGCACCTTGGGAAATCTACCAAACCTGTGCATTGTTGAAAATTAGACACCAGGGGAATCCAAGATGGGGTGACTGGTGGGGCTATCACCAGGTTCTATTACCCAGAATCCTTTGCAAACCTCAAAATTTGGCCCAAAAAACACTTTTTCCTCACATTTCTGTGACCGAAAGTTCTGGAATCTGAGAGGAACCACAAATTTCCTTCCACCCAGTATTCCCCCAAGTCTCCTGATAAAAGTGGGGCCTAACTTGTGAGGGTAGGCCTAGCAACAGGAAATGCCCCAAAACACAATGTGGACACATCACATTTTCCCAAAGAAAACAGAGCTGTTTTCTGCAATGTGCCTAGCTGTGGATTTTGACTTCTAGCTCAGCCGGCACCTTGGGAAACCTACCAAACCTGTGCATTGTTGAAAACTAGACACCTAGGGGAATCCAAGATGGGGTGACTGGTGGGACTCTCACCAGGTTCTGTTACCCAGATTCCTTTGCAAACCTCAACATTTGGCCCCTGAAAACACCTTTTCCTCACATTTCTGTGACTGAAAGTTCTGGAATCTGAGAGGAACCACAAATTTCCTTCCACCCAGTGTTCCCCCAAGTCTCTTGATAAAAGTGGGGCCTAACTTGTGAGGGTAGGCCTAGCACCCGCGACAGGAAATGCCCCAAAACACAACGTGGACACTTCACATTTTCCCAAAGAAAACAGAGCTTTTTTTTGCAAAGTGCCTAGCTGTGGATTTTGGCCTCTAGCTCAGCCGGCACCTTGGGAAACCTACCAAACCTGTGCATTGTTGAAAACTAGACACCTAGGGGAATCCAAGATGGGGTGACTGGTGGGGCTCTCACCAGGTTCTGTTACCCAGAATCCTTCGCAAACCTCAACATTTGGTCCAAAAAAATATTTTTCCTCACATTTCTGTGACCAAAAGTTCTGGAATCTGAGAGGAACCACAAATTTCCTTCCACCCAGTGTTCCCCCAAGTCTCCTGATAAAAGTGGGGCTTAACTTGTGAGGGTAGGCCTAGCGACAGGAAATGCCCCAAAACACAATGTGGACACATCACATGTTCCCAAAGAAAACAGAGCTGTTTTCTGCCAAGTGCCTAGCTGTGGATTTTAGCTTCTAGCTCAGCCGGCACCTAGGGAAACCTACCAAATCTTTGCATTTGTGAAAATTATTCACCTAGGGGAATCCAAGATGGGGTGACTTGGGGGTCTCTCACAGGGTTCTGTCACCCAGAATCCTCTGCAAACCTTAGAATCTGGCCAAAAAACAGTTTTTCCTCACATTTCGGCGAAGAAAGTTCTGGAATCTGAGAGGAGCCACAAATTTCCTTCTACTCAGCATTCTCCCAAGTCTCTTGATAAAAATGGTACCTCACTTGTGTGGGTAGGCCTAGCACCCGCGACAGGAAATGCCCCAAAACACAACGTGGACACTTCATATTTTCCCAAAGAAAACAGAGCTGTTTTTTGCAAAGTGCCTAGCTGTGGATTTTTGCTTCTAGCTCAGCCGGCACCTTGGGAAGCCTACCAAAACTGTGTATTGTTGAAAACTAGACACCTAAGGGAATCCAAGATGGGGTGGCTTGTGGGGCTCTCACCAGGTTCTGTTACCCAGAATCCTTTGCAAACCTTATAATTTGGCCCAAAAACACTTTTTCCTCACATTTCAGTGACAGAAAGTTTGGAGTCTGAGAGGAACCACAAATTTCCTTCCACCCAGCGTTCCACCAAGTCTCCTGATAAAAGTGGGGCCTAACTTGTGAGGGTAGGCCTAGCGCCAGCGACAGGAAATGCCCCAAAAAACAATGTGGACACATCACATTTTCCCAAAGAAAACAGAGCTGTTTTCTGCAAAGTGCCTAGCTGTGGATTTTGGCTTCTAGCTAAGCCGGCACCTAGGGAAACCTACCGAACCTTTGCATTTTTTAAAACTTGACACCTAGGGGAATCCAAGATGGAGTGACTTGGGGGGCTCTCACCAGGTTCTGTCACCCAGAATCCTTTGCAAACCTCAACATTTGGCCCAAAAAACACTTTTTCCTCACATTTCTGTGACCGAAAGTTCTGGAATCTGAGAGGAACCACAAATTTCCTTACACCCAGTGTTCCCCCAAGTCTCCTGATAAAAGTGGGGCCTAACTTGTGAGGGTAGGCCTAGCGACAGGAAATGCCCCAAAACACAATGTGGACACATCACATTTTCCCAAAGAAAACAGAGCTGTTTTCTGCAATGTGCCTAGCTCTGGATTATGGCTTCTAGCTCAGCCGGCACCTAGGGAAACCTACCAAAGCTTTGCATTTGTGAAAACTATACACCTAGGGGAATCCAAGATGGGGTGATTCGGGGGGCTCTCACCAGGTTCTGTCACCCAGAATCCTTTGCAAACCTCAGAATTTGACCAAAAAATACTTTTTCCTCACATTCCGGTAACAGGAAGTTCTGGAATCTGAGAGGAACCACAAATTTCCTTCCACTCAGCATTCCCCCAAGTCTTCTGATAAAAATGGTACCTCACTTGTGAGGGTAGGCCTAGCATCCGCAACAGGAAATGCCCCAAAACACAACGTGGACACTTCTCATTTTCCCAAAGAAAACAGAGCTGTTTTTTGCAAAGTGCCTAGCTGTGGATTTTAGCCTCTAGTTCAGCCGGCACCTAGGGAAATCTACGAAACCTGTGCATTGTTGAAAACTAGACACCTAGGGGAATCCAAGATGGGGTGACTTGTGGGGCTCTCACCAGGTTCTGTTACCCAGAATCCTTTGCAAACCTCAAAATGTGGCACAAAAAACACTTTTTCCTCACATTTCTGTGACCGAAAGTTCTGGAATCTGAGAGGAGCCACAAATTTCCTTCCACCCAGTGTTCCCCGAAGTCTCCTGATAAAAATGGGGACTAACATGTGAGGGTAGGCCTAACGCTAGCGACAGGAAATGCCCAAAAACACAACGTGGACACATCACATTTTCCCAAATTAAACAGAGCTGTTTTCTGTAAAGTGCCTAGCTGTGGATTTTGGCTTCTAGCTCAGCCGGCACCTAGAGAAACCTACCAAACCTTTGCATTTTTTAAAACTAGACACCTAGGGGAATCCAAGATGGGGTGACTTGGGGGTCTCTCACAGGGTTCTGTCACCCAGAATCCTCTGCAAACCTCAGAATCTGGCCAAAAAACAGTTTTTCCTCACATTTCGGCGAAGAGAGTTCTGGAATCTGAGAGGAGCCACAAATTTCCTTCTACTCAGCATTCCCCCAAGTCTCCTGATAAAAATGGTACCTCACTTGTGTGGGTAGGCCTAGCACCCGCGGCAGGAAATGCCCCAAAACACAATGTGGACACTTCACATTTTCCCAAAGAAAACAGAGCTGTTTTTTGCAAAGTGCCTAGCTGTGGATTTTGGCCTCTAGCTCAGCCGGCACCTAGGGAAATTTTCCAAACCTATGCATTGTTGAAAACTAGACACCTAGGGGAATCCAAGATGGGGTGACTTGTGGGGCTCTCACCAGGTTCTGTTACCCAGAATCCTTTGCAAACCTCAACATTTGGCCCAAAAAACACTTTTTCCTCACATTTCTGTGACCGAAAGTTCTGGAATCTGAGAGGAAACACAAATTTCCTTCCACCCAGTGTTCCACAAAGTCTCCCGATAAAAATGGGGCCTCACTTGTGAGGGTAGGCCTAGCGCCAGCGACAGGAAATGCCCCAAAACTCAACGTGGACACATCACATTTTCCCAAAGAAAACAGAGCTGTTTTCTGCAAAGTGCTAGCTGTGGATTTTGGCTTCTAGCTAAGCCGGCACCTAGGGAAACCTACCGAACCTTTGCATTTTTTAAAACTAGACACCTAGGGGAATCGAAGATGGAGTGACTTGGGGGGCTCTCACCAGGTTCTGTCACCCAGAATCCTTTGCAAACCTCAGAATTTGACCAAAAACACTTTTTCATCACATTTCGGTAACAGGAAGTTCTGGAATCTGAGAGGAGCCACAAATTTACTTCCACTCAGCATTTCCCCAAGTCTCCTGATAAAAATGGAACCTCACTTGTGTGGGTAGGCCTAGCACCCGCAACAGAAAATGCCCCAAAACACAACTTGGACACTTCACATTTTCCCAAAGAAAACAGAGCTATTTTTTGCAAAGTGCCTAGCTGTGGATTTTGGCCTCTAGCTCAGCCAGCACCTAGGGAAATCTACCAAACCTGTGCATTGTTGAAAACTAGACACCTAGGGGAATTCAAGATGGGGTGACTTGTGGGGCTCTCACCAGGTTCTGTTACCCAGAATCCTTTGCAAATCTCAAAATGTGGCACAAAAAACACTTTTTCCTCACATTTCTGTGACCGAAAGTTCTGGAATCTGAGAGGAACCACAAATTTCCTTCCACCCAGTGTTAGCCCAAGTCTCCTGATAAAAATGGGGCCTCACTTGTGAGGGTAGGCCTAGCGCAAGCGACAGGAAATGCCCCAAAACACAATGTGGACACATCACATTTTCCCAAAGAAAACAGAGCTGTTTTCTGTAAAGTGCCTAGCTGTGGATTTTGGCTTCTAGCTCAGCCGGCACCTAGAGAAACCTACCAAACCTTTGCATTTTTTAAAACCAGACACCTAGGGGAATCCAAGATGGGGTGACTTGTGGGGCTCTCACATTGTTCTGTCACCCAGAATCCTCTGCAAACCTCAGAATCTGGGCAAAAAACAGTTTTTCCTCACATTTCGGCGACAGAAAGTTCTGGAATCTGAGAGGAGCCACAAATTTCCTTCTACTCAGCATTCCCCCAAGTCTCTTGATAAAAATGGTACCTCACTTGTGTGGGTAGGCCTAGCACCCGCAACAGGAAATGCCCCAAAACACAATGTGGACACTTCACATTTTCCCAAAGAAAACAGAGCTGTTTTTTGCAAAGTGCCTAGCTGTGGATTTTGACCTCTAGCTCAGCCGGAACCTTGGGAAATCTACCAAACCTGTGCATTGTAGAAAACTAGACACCTACGGGAATCCAAGATGGGGTGACTGGTGGGGCTATCACCAGGTTCTGTTACCCAGATTCCTTTGCAAACCTCAACATTTGGCCCCAAAAAACACCTTTTCCTCACATTTCTGTGACCGAAAGTTCTGGAATCTGAGAGGAACCACAAATTTCTTACCACCCAGTGTTCCCCCAAGTCTCTTGATAAAAGTGGGGCCTAACTTGTGAGGGTAGGCCTAGCGACAGGAAATGCCCCAAAACACAATGTGGACACATCACATTTTCCCAAAGAAAACAGAGCTGTTTTCTGCAAAGTGCCTAGCTGTGGATTTTGGCTTCTACCTCAGCCGGCACCTAGGGAAACCTACCAAACCTTTGCATTTGTGAAAACTATACAACTAGGGGAATCCAAGATGGGGTGACTTGAGGGTCTCTCACAGGGTTCTGTCACCCAGAATCCTCTGCAAACCTCAGAATCTGGCCAAAAAACAGTTTTTCCTCACATTTCGGCGAAGAAAGTTCTGGAATCTGAGAGGAGCCACAAATTTCCTTCTACTCAGAATTCCCCCAAGTCTCCTGATGAAAATGGTACCTCACTTGTGTGGGTAGGCCTAGCACCCGCGACAGGAAAAGCCCCAAAACACAATGTGGACACAACACATTTTCCCAAAGAAAACAGAGCTGTTTTCTGCAAAGTGCCTAGCTGTGGATTTTGGCTTCTAGCTCAGCCGGCACCTAGGGAAACCTACCAAAGCTTTGCATTTGTGAAAACTATACACCTAGGGGAATCCAAGATGGGGTGACTTGGGGGTCTCTCACAGGGTTCTGTCACCCAGAATCCTTTGCAAACCTCCAATTTGGCCCCTGAAAACACTTTTTCCTCACATTTCTGTGACCGAAAGTTCTGGAATCTGAGAAGAACCACACATTTCCTTCCACCCAGCGTTCCCCCAAGTCTCCCGATAAAAATGGTACCTCACTTGTGTGGGTAGGCTTAGCGCCCGCAACAGGCAATGCCCCAAAACACAACATGGACACATTTTCCCAAAGAAAACAGAGTGGTTTTCTGCAAATGCCTAGCTGTGGATTTTGGCCTCTAGCTCAGCCGGCACCTTGGGAAACCTACCAAACCTGTGCATTGTTGAAAACTAGACACTTAGGGGAATCCAAGATGGGGTGACTGGTGGGGCTCTCAAGAGGTTCTGTTACCCAGAATCCTTTGTAAACCTCAACATTTGGCCCAAAAAACACTTTTTACTCACATTTCTGTGACCGAAAGTTCTGGAATCTGAGAGGGACCACACATTTCCTTCCACCCAGCGTTCCCCCAAGTCTCCTGATAAAAGTGGGGCCTAACTTGTGAGGGTAGGCCTAGCGCCAGCGACAGGAAATGCCCCAAAACACAATGTGGACACATCACATTTTCCCAAAGAAAACAGAGCTGTTTTCTGCAAAGTGCCTAGCTGTGGATTTTGGCTTCTAGCTCAGCCGGCACCTAGGGAAACCTACCAAAGCTTTGCATTTGTGAAAACTATACACCTAGGGGAATCCAAGATGGGGTGACTTGGGGGTCTCTCACAGGGTTCTGTCACCCAGAATCCTCTGCAAACCTCAGAATCTGGCCAAAAAACAGTTTTTCCTCACATTTCGGCGAAGAAAGTTCTGGAATCTGAGAGGAGCCACAAATTTCCTTCTACTCAGCATTCCCCCAAGTCTCCTGATAAAAATGGTACCTCACTTGTGTGGGTAGGCCTAGCACCCGCGACAGGAAATGCCCCAAAACACAACGTGGACACTTCACATTTTCCCAAAGAAAACAGAGCTGTTTTTTGCAAAGTGCCTAGCTGTGGATTTTGGCCTCCAGCTCAGCCGGCACCTTGGGAAACCTACCAAACCTGTGCATTGTTGAAAACTAGACACCTAGGGAAATCCAAGATCCAAGATGGGGTGACTGGTGGGGCTATCACCAGGTTCTGTTACCCAGATTCCTTTGCAAACCTCAACATTTGGCCCCAAAAAACACTTTTTCCTCACATTTCTGTGACCGAAAGTTCTGGAATCTGAGAGGAACCACAAATTTCTTTCCACCCAGTGTTCCCCCAAGTCTCTTGATAAAAGTGGGGCCTAACTTGTGAGGGTAGGCCTAGCGACAGGAAATGCCCCAAAACACAATGTGGACACATCACATTTTCCCAAAGAAAACAGAGCTGTTTTCTGCAAAGTGCCTAGCTGTGGATTTTGGCTTCTACCTCAACCGGCACCTAGGGAAACCTACCAAACCTTTGCATTTGTGAAAACTATACAACTAGGGGAATCCAAGATGGGGTGACTTGAGGGTCTCTCACAGGGTTCTGTCACCCAGAATCCTCTGCAAACCTCAGAATCTGGCCAAAAAACAGTTTTTCCTCACATTTCGGCGAAGAAAGTTCTGGAATCTGAGAGGAGCCACAAATTTCCTTCTACTCAGAATTCCCCCAAGTCTCCTGATGAAAATGGTACCTCACTTGTGTGGGTAGGCCTAGCACCCGCGACAGGAAAAGCCCCAAAACACAATGTGGACACAACACATTTTCCCAAAGAAAACAGAGCTGTTTTCTGCAAAGTGCCTAGCTGTGGATTTTGGCTTCTAGCTCAGCCGGCACCTAGGGAAACCTACCAAAGCTTTGCATTTGTGAAAACTATACACCTAGGGGAATCCAAGATGGGGTGACTTGGGGGTCTCTCACAGGGTTCTGTCACCCAGAATCCTTTGCAAACCTCCAATTTGGCCCCTGAAAACACTTTTTCCTCACATTTCTGTGACCGAAAGTTCTGGAATCTGAGAAGAACCACACATTTCCTTCCACCCAGCGTTCCCCCAAGTCTCCCGATAAAAATGGTACCTCACTTGTGTGGGTAGGCTTAGCGCCCGCAACAGGCAATGCCCCAAAACACAACATGGACACATTTTCCCAAAGAAAACAGAGTGGTTTTCTGCAAATGCCTAGCTGTGGATTTTGGCCTCTAGCTCAGCCGGCACCTTGGGAAACCTACCAAACCTGTGCATTGTTGAAAACTAGACACTTAGGGGAATCCAAGATGGGGTGACTGGTGGGGCTCTCAAGAGGTTCTGTTACCCAGAATCCTTTGTAAACCTCAACATTTGGCCCAAAAAACACTTTTTACTCACATTTCTGTGACCGAAAGTTCTGGAATCTGAGAGGGACCACACATTTCCTTCCACCCAGCGTTCCCCCAAGTCTCCTGATAAAAGTGGGGCCTAACTTGTGAGGGTAGGCCTAGCGCCAGCGACAGGAAATGCCCCAAAACACAATGTGGACACATCACATTTTCCCAAAGAAAACAGAGCTGTTTTCTGCAAAGTGCCTAGCTGTGGATTTTGGCTTCTAGCTCAGCCGGCACCTAGGGAAACCTACCAAAGCTTTGCATTTGTGAAAACTATACACCTAGGGGAATCCAAGATGGGGTGACTTGGGGGTCTCTCACAGGGTTCTGTCACCCAGAATCCTCTGCAAACCTCAGAATCTGGCCAAAAAACAGTTTTTCCTCACATTTCGGCGAAGAAAGTTCTGGAATCTGAGAGGAGCCACAAATTTCCTTCTACTCAGCATTCCCCCAAGTCTCCTGATAAAAATGGTACCTCACTTGTGTGGGTAGGCCTAGCACCCGCGACAGGAAATGCCCCAAAACACAACGTGGACACTTCACATTTTCCCAAAGAAAACAGAGCTGTTTTTTGCAAAGTGCCTAGCTGTGGATTTTGGCCTCCAGCTCAGCCGGCACCTTGGGAAACCTACCAAACCTGTGCATTGTTGAAAACTAGACACCTAGGGAAATCCAAGATCCAAGATGGGGTGACTGGTGGGGCTATCACCAGGTTCTGTTACCCAGATTCCTTTGCAAACCTCAACATTTGGCCCCAAAAAACACTTTTTCCTCACATTTCTGTGACCGAAAGTTCTGGAATCTGAGAGGAACCACAAATTTCTTTCCACCCAGTGTTCCCCCAAGTCTCTTGATAAAAGTGGGGCCTAACTTGTGAGGGTAGGCCTAGCGACAGGAAATGCCCCAAAACACAATGTGGACACATCACATTTTCCCAAAGAAAACAGAGCTGTTTTCTGCAAAGTGCCTAGCTGTGGATTTTGGCTTCTACCTCAACCGGCACCTAGGGAAACCTACCAAACCTTTGCATTTGTGAAAACTATACACCTAGGGGAATCCAAGATGGGGTGACTTGGGGGTCTCTCACAGGGTTCTGTCACCCAGAATCCTCTGCAAACCTCAGAATCTGGCCAAAAAACAGTTTTTCCTCACATTTCGGCGAAGAAAGTTCTGGAATCTGAGAGGAGCCACAAATCTCCTTCTACTCAGCATTCCCCCAAGTCTCCTGATAAAAATGGTACCTCACTTGTGTGGGTAGGCCCTAGCACCCGCGACAGGAAAAGCCCCAAAACACAATGTGGACACAACATATTTTCCCAAAGAAAACAGAGCTGTTTTCTGCAAAGTGCCTAGCTGTGGATTTTGGCTTCTAGCTCAGCCGGCACCTAGGGAAACCTACCAAAGCTTTGCATTTGTGAAAACTATACACCTAGGGGAATCCAAGATGGGGTGACTTGTGGGGCTCTCACCAGGTTCTGTTACCCAGAATCCTTTGCAAACCTCAAAATGTGGCACAAAAACACTTTTTCCTCACATTTCAGTGACAGAAAGTTCTGGAGTCTGAGAGGAACTACACATTTCCTTCCACCCAGCGTTCCCCCAAGTCTCCTGATAAAAGTGGGGCCTAACTTGTGAGGGTAGGCCTAGCGCCAGCGACAGGAAATGCCCCAAAACACAATGTGGACACATCACATTTTCCCAAAGAAAACAGAGTTGTTTTCTGCAAAGTGCCTAGCTGTGGATTTTGGCTTCTAGCTCAGCCGGCACCAAGGGAATCCTACCAAAGCTTTGCATTTTTGAAAACTAGACACCTAGGGGAATCTAAGATGGGGTAACTTGTGGGGCTCTCACCAGGTTTTGACACCCAGAATCCTTTGCAAACCTCAGAATGTGACCAAGAAACACTTTTTCATCACATTTCAGTAACAGGAAGTTCTGGAATCTGAGAGGAGCCACACATTTCCTTACATTCAGCATTCCCCTAAGTCTTCTGATAAAAATGGTACCTCACTTGTGTGGGTAGGCCTAGCATCCGCAACAGGACATGCACCAAAACACAACGTGGACACTTCACATTTTCCCAATGAAAACAGAGCTGTATTTTGCAAAGTGCCTAGCTGTGGATTTTGGCCTCTAGCTCAGCCGGCACCTAGGGAAACCTACCAAACCTGAGCATTTTTTAAATCTAGACACCTAGGGAAATCCAAGAGGGGGTGGCTTGTGGGGCTCTCACCAGGTTCTGTTACCCAGAATCCTTTGCAAACCTCATAATTTGGCCCAAAAACACTTTTTCCTCATATTTCAGTGACAGAAAGTTCTGGAATCTGAGAGCAGCCACACATTTCCTACCACCCAGCGTTCCCCCATGTCTCCTGATAGAAATGATACCTCACTTGTGTGGGTAGGCCTAGCTCCCGCAACAGGAAATACCCCAAAACACAACGTGGACGCATCACATTTTCTCAAAGAAAACAGAGCTGTTTTCTGCAAAGTGCCTAGCTGTGGAATTGGCCTCTAGCTCAGCCGGCACCTAGGGCAATCTACCAAACCTGCACATTTTTTAAAACTAGCACCCAGGGGAATCCAAGATGGGGTGACTTGTGGGGCTCTAACCAGGTTCTGTTACCCAGAATCCTTTGCAAAACTCATAATTTGGCCCAAAAACACTTTTTCCTCACATTTCAGGGACAGAAAGTTCTGGAATGTGAGAGTAGCCACAAATTTCCTTCCTCTCAGCATTCCACCAATGCTCCTGATAAAAATGGTACCTCACTTGTGTGGGTAGGCCTAGCACCCGCGACAGGAAATGCCCCAAAACACAACGTGGACACTTCATATTTTCCCGAAGAAAACAGAGCTGTTTTTTGCAAAGTGCCTAGCTGTGGATTTTGGCCTCTAGCTCAGCCGGCACCTTGGGAAACCTACCAAACCTGTGCATTGTTGAAAACTAGACACCTAGGGGAATCCAAGATGGGATGACTTGTGGGGCTCTCACCAGGTTCTGTTACCCAGAATCCTTTGCAAACCTCACAATTTGGCCCCTAAAAACACTTTTTCACCACATTTCTGTGACCGAAGTTCTGGAATCTGAGAGGAACCACACATTTCCTTCAACCCAGTGTTCCCCTAGGTCTCCCAATAAAAATAGTACCTCACTTGTGTGGGTAGGCTTAGCGCCCGCGACAGGCAATGCCCCAAAACACAACATGGGCACATTTTCCCAAAGAAAACAGAGTGGTTTTCTGCAAATGACTAGCTGTGGATTTTGGCCTCTAGCTCAGCCGGCACCTAGGGAAACCTACCAAACCTGAGCATTTTTTAAATCTAGACACCTAGGGAAATCCAAGAGGGGGTGGCTTGTGGGGCTCTCACCAGGTTCTGTTACCCAGAATCCTTTGCAAACCTTATAATTTGGCCCCAAACAATTTTTCCTCACATTTCAGTGACATAAAGTTCTGGAGTCTGAGAGGAACCACAAATTTCTTCCACCCAGCGTTCCCCCAAGTCTCCTGATAAAAGTGGGGCCTAACTTGTGAGGGTAGGCCTAGCGCCAGTGACAGGAAATGCCCCAAAAAACAATGTGGACACATCACATTTTCCCAAAGAAAACAGAGCTGTTTTCTGCAAAGTGCCTAGCTGTGGATTTTGGCTTCTAGCTAAGCCGGCACCTAGGGAAACCTACCGAACCTTTGCATTTTTTAAAACTTGACACCTAGGGGAATCCAAGATGGAGTGACTTGGGGGGCTCTCACCAGGTTCTGTCACCCAGAATCCTTTGCAAACCTCAGAATTTGACCAAAAACACTTTTTCATCACATTTCGGTAACAGGAAGTTCTGGAATCTGAGAGGAGCCACAAATTTCCTTCCACTCAGCATTTCCCCAAGTGTCCTGATAAAAATGGAACCTCACTTGTGTGGGCAGGCCTAGCACCCGCAACAGAAAATGCCCCAAAACACAACTTGGACACATCACATTTTCCAAAAGAAAACAGAGCTGTTTTTTGCAAAGGGCCTAGCTGTGGATTTTGGCCTCTAGCTCAGCCAGCACCTAGGGAAATCTACCAAACCTGTGCATTGTTGAAAACTAGACACCTAGGGGAATTCAAGATGGGGTGACTTGTGGGCCTCTCACCAGGTTCTGTTACCCAGAATCCTTAGCAAATCTCAAAATGTGGCACAAAAAACACTTTTTCCTCACATTTCTGTGACCGAAAGTTCTGGAATCTGAGAGGAACCACAAATTTCCTTCCACCCAGTGTTAGCCCAAGTCTCCTGATAAAAATGGGGCCTCACTTGTGAGGGTAGGCCTAGCGCTGGCGACAGGAAATGCCCCAAAACACAATGTGGACACATCACATTTTCCCAAAGAAAACAGAGCTGGTTTCTGTAAAATGCCTAGCTGTGGATTTTGGTTTCTAGCTCAGCCGGCACCTAGAGAAACCTACCAAACCATTGCATTTTTTAAACTAGACACCTAGGGGAATCCAAGATGGGGTGACTTGTGGGGCTCTCACATTGTTCTGTCACCCAGAATCCTCTGCAAACCTCAGAATCTGGCCAAAAAACCGTTTTTTCTCACATTTCGGCGACAGAAAGTTCTGGAATCTGAGAGGAGCCACACATTTCCTTCTTCTCAGCATTCCCCCAAGTCTCCTGATAAAAATGGTACCTCACTTGTATGGGTAGGCCTAGCACCCGCGACAGGAAATGCCCCAAAACACAATGTGGACACTTCACATTTTCCCAAAGAAAACAGAGCTGTTTTTTGCAAAGTGCCTAGCTGTGGATTTTGGCCTCTAGCTCAGCCTGCACCTTGGGAAATCTACCAAACCTGTGCATTGTTGAAAATTAGACACCTAGGGGAATCCAAGATGGGGTGACTGGTGGGGCTATCACCAGGTTCTATTACCCAGAATCCTTTGCAAACCTCAAAATTTGGCCCAAAAAACACTTTTTCCTCACATTTCTGTGACCGAAAGTTCTGGAATCTGAGAGGAACCACAAATTTCCTTCCACCCAGTATTCCCCCAAGTCTCCTGATAAAAGTGGGGCCTAACTTGTGAGGGTAGGCCTAGCAACAGGAAATGCCCCAAAACACAATGTGGACACATCACATTTTCCCAAAGAAAACAGAGCTGTTTTCTGCAATGTGCCTAGCTGTGGATTTTGACTTCTAGCTCAGCCGGCACCCAGAGAAACCTACCAAACCTTTGCATTTTTTATAACTAGACACCTAGGGGAATCCAAGATGGGGTGACTTGGGGGTCTCTCACAGGGTTCTGTCACCCAGAATCCTCTGCAAACCTCAGAATCTGGCCAAAAAACAGTTTTTCCTCACATTTCGGCGAAGAAAGTTCTGGAATCTGAGAGGAGCCACAAGTTTCCTTCTACTCAGCATTCCCCCAAGTCTCCTGATAAAAATGGTACCTCACTTGTGTGGGTAGGCCTAGCACCCGCGACAGGAAATGCCCCAAAACACAACGTGGACACTTCACATTTTCCCAAAGAAAACAGAGCTGTTTTTTGCAAAGTGCCTAGCTGTGGATTTTGGCCTCCAGCTCAGCCGGCACCTTGGGAAACCTACCAAACCTGTGCATTGTTGAAAACTAGACACCTAGGGGAATCCAAGATGGGGTGACTGGTGGGACTCTCACCAGGTTCTGTTACCCAGATTCCTTTGCAAACCTCAACATTTGGCCCCTGAAAACACCTTTTCCTCACATTTCTGTGACTGAAAGTTCTGGAATCTGAGAGGAACCACAAATTTCCTTCCACCCAGTGTTCCCCCAAGTCTCTTGATAAAAGTGGGGCCTAACTTGTGAGGGTAGGCCTAGCACCCGTGACAGGAAATGCCCCAAAACACAACGTGGACACTTCACATTTTCCCAAAGAAAACAGAGCTTTTTTTTGCAAAGTGCCTAGCTGTGGATTTTGGCCTCTAGCTCAGCCGGCACCTTGGGAAACCTACCAAACCTGTGCATTGTTGAAAACTAGACACCTAGGGGAATCCAAGATGGGGTGACTGGTGGGGCTCTCACCAGGTTCTGTTACCCAGAATCCTTCGCAAACCTCAACATTTGGTCCCAAAAAATATTTTTCCTCACATTTCTGTGACCAAAAGTTCTGGAATCTGAGAGGAACCACAAATTTCCTTCCACCCAGTGTTCCCCCAAGTCTCCTGATAAAAGTGGGGCTTAACTTGTGAGGGTAGGCCTAGCGACAGGAAATGCCCCAAAACACAATGTGGACACATCACATGTTCCCAAAGAAAACAGAGCTGTTTTCTGCCAAGTGCCTAGCTGTGGATTTTAGCTTCTAGCTCAGCCGGCACCTAGGGAAACCTACCAAATCTTTGCATTTGTGAAAATTATACACCTAGGGGAATCCAAGATGGGGTGACTTGGGGGTCTCTCACAGGGTTCTGTCACCCAGAATCCTCTGCAAACCTTAGAATCTGGCCAAAAAACAGTTTTTCCTCACATTTCGGCGAAGAAAGTTCTGGAATCTGAGAGGAGCCACAAATTTCCTTCTACTCAGCATTCTCCCAAGTCTCTTGATAAAAATGGTACCTCACTTGTGTGGGTAGGCCTAGCACCCGCGACAGGAAATGCCCCAAAACACAACGTGGACACTTCATATTTTCCCAAAGAAAACAGAGCTGTTTTTTGCAAAGTGCCTAGCTGTGGATTTTTGCTTCTAGCTCAGCCGGCACCTTGGGAAGCCGACCAAAACTGTGTATTGTTGAAAACTAGACACCTAAGGGAATCCAAGATGGGGTGACTTGTGGGGCTCTCACATGTCTGTGACCGAAAGTTCTGGAATCTAAGAGGAACCACAAATTTCCTTCAACCCAGCGTTCCCCTAAGTCTCCTGATAAAAATGGTACCTCACTTGTGTGGGTAGGCTTAGTGCCCGCGACAGGCAATGCCCCAAAACACAACATGGGCACATTTTCCCAAAGAAAACAGAGTGGTTTTCTGCAAATGCCTAGCTGTGGATTTTGGCATCTAGCTCAGCCTGCACCTAGGGAAACATACCAAACCTGAGCATTTTTTAAATCTAGACACCTAGGGAAATCCAAGAGGGGGTGGCTTGTGGGGCTCTCACCAGGTTCTGTTACCGAGAATCCTTTGCAAACTCTCATAATTTGGCCCAAAAACACTTTTTCCTCACATTTCAGTGACAGGAAGTTTTGGAGTCTGAGAGGAGCCACAAATTTCCTAATACCCAGTGTTCCCCCATGTCTCCTGATAGAAATGGTACCTCACTTGTGTGGGTAGGCCTAGCGCCCGCAACAGGAAATACCCCAAAACACAACGTGGACGCATCACATTTTCTCAAAGAACACAGAGCTGTTTTCTGCAAAGAGCCTAGCTGTGGAATTTGGCCTCAAGCTCAGCCGGCACCTAGGGCAATCTACCAAACCTGCACATTTTTTTAAACTAGACACCCAGGGGAATCCAAGATGGGGTGACTTGTGGGGCTCTCACTAGGTTCTGTTACCCAGAATCCTTTGCAAACCTCATAATGTGGCCCAAAAACACTTTTTGCTCACATTTCAGTGACAGAAAGTTCTGGAATCTGAGAGGAGCCACATATTTCCTACCACCCAGCGTTCCCCCATGTCAGCCGATAGAAAGGTACCTCACTTGTGTGGGTAGGCCTAGCGCCCGCAAAAGCATATACCCCAAAACACAATGTGGACGCATCACATTTTCTCAAAGAAAACAGAGCTGTTTTCTGCAAAGTGCCTAGCTGTGGAATTTGGCCTCTTGCTCAGCCGGCACCTAGGGCAATCTACCAAACCTGCACATTTTTTAAAACTAGACACCTAGGGGAATCCAAGATGGGGTCACTTGTGGGGCTCTCACCAGGTTCTGTTACACAGAATCTTTTGCAAACCTCAAACTTTGGCCAAAAAATCACTGTTTCCTCATATTTTAGTCACAGAAAGTTCTGGAATCTGAGAGGATCCACAAATTATCTTCCACTCAACATTTCCCCAAGTCTCCTGATAAAAATGGTACCTCACTTGTGTGGGTAGGCCTAGCACCCGCGACAGAAAATGCCCCAAAACACAACTTGGACACTTCACATTTTCCCAAAGTAAACAGAGCAGTTTTTTGCAAAGTGCCTAGCTGTGGATTTTGGCCTCTAGCTCAGCCGGCACCTAGGGAAATCTACCAAACCTGTGCATTGTTGAAAACTAGACACCTAGGGGAATCCAAGATGGGGTGACTAGTGGGGCTTTCACCAGGTTCTGTCACCCAGAATCCTTTGCAAACCTCAAAATGTGGCACAAAAAACACTTTTTCCTCACATTTCTGTGACCGAAAGTTCTGGAATCTGAGAGGAACCACAAATTTACTTCCACCCAGTGTTCCCCCAAGTCTCCTGATAAAAATGGGGCCTCACTTGTGAGGGTAGGCCTAGCAATAGCGACAGGAAATGCCCCAAAACACAACGTGGACACCTCACATTTTCCCAAAGAAAACAGAGCTGTTTTTTTCAAAGTGCCTAGCTGTGGATTTTGGCCTCTAGCTCAGCCGGCACCTTGGGAAACCTACCAAACCTGTGCATTGTTGAAAACTAGACACCTAGGGGAATCCAAGATGGGGTGACTGGTGGGGTTCTCACCAGGTTCTGTCACCCAGAATCCTTTGCAAACTTAAAAGTTTGGTCCAAAAAACAATTTTTCCTCACATTTCTGTAACCGAATGCTCTGGAATCTGAGAGGAACCACAAATTTCCTTCCACCCAGCGTTCCACCAAGTCTCCCAATAAAAATGGTACCTCACTTGTGTGGGTAGGCTTAGCGCCCGCGACAGGCAATGCCCCTAAACCCAACGTGGGCACATTTTCGCAAAGAAAACAGAGTGGTTTTCTGCAAATGCCTTGCTGTGGATTTTGGCCTCTAGCTCAGCCGGCACCTAGGGAAACCTACCAAACCTGAGCATTTTTTAAATCTAGACACCTAGGGAAATCCAAGAGGGGGTGGCTTGTGGGGCTCTCACCAGGTTCTGTTACCCAGAATCCTTTGCAAACCTCATAATTTAGCCCCAAAAACACTTTTTCCTCATATTTAAGTGACAGAAAGTTCTAGAATCTGAGAGGAGCAACAAATTTCCTACCACCCAGCGTTCCCCCATGTCTCCTGATAGAAATGGTACCTCACTTGTGTGGGTAGGCCTAGCGCCCGCAACAGGAAATACCCCAAAACACAACGTGGAAACATCACATTTTCTCAAAGAAAACAGAGCTGTTTTCTGCAAAGTGCCTAGCTGTGGAATTTGGCCTCTAGCTCAGCCGGCACCTAGGGCAATCTACCAAACCTGCACATTTTTTAAAACTAGCACCCAGGGGAATCCAAGATGGGGTGACTTGTGGGCTCTCACCAGGTTCTGTCACCCAGAATCCTTTGCAAAGCTCAGAATTTGGCCCAAAAACACTTTTTCCTCACATTTTGGTGACAGAATGTTCTGGAATCTGAAAGGAGCCACAAATTTCCTTCCTCTCAGCATTCCCCCAAGTCTCTTGATAAAAATGGTACCTCACTTGTGTGGGTAGGCCTAGAACCCGCGACAGGAAATGCCCCAAAACACAACGTGGACACTTCATATTTTCCCAAAGAAAACAGAGCTGTTTTTTGCAAAGTGCCTAGCTGTGGATTTTTGCTTCTAGCTCAGCCGGCACCTAGGGAAACCTACCAAACCTGAGCATTTTTTAAATCTAGACACCTAGGGAAATCCAAGAGGGGGTGGCTTGTGGGGCTCTCACTAGGTTCTGTTACCCAGAATCCTTTGCAAACCTCACAATTTGGCCCAAAAACACTTTTTCTTCACATTTCAGTGACGGAAAGTTCTGGAATCTGAGAGGAGCCACAAATTTCCTACCACCCAGCGTTCCCCCATGTCTCCTGATAGAAATGGTACCTCACTTGTGTGGGTAGGCCTAGCGCCCGCAACAGGAAATACCCCAAAACACAACGTGGACGCATCACATTTTCTCAAATAAAACAGAGCTGTTTTCTGCAAAGTGCCTAGCTGTGGAATTTGGCCTCTAGCTCAGCCGGCACCTAGGGCAATCTACCAAACCTGCACATTTTTTTAAACTAGACACCTAGGGGAATCCAAGATGGGGTCACTTGTGGGGCTCTCACCAGGTTCTTTTACCCAGAATCTTTTGCAAACCTCAAAATTTGGCCCAAAAAACACTGTTTCCTCATATTTTAGTGACAGAAAGTTCTGGAATGTGAGAGGATCCACAAATTTCCTTCCACTCAGCATTTCCCCAGTTCTCCCGATACAAATGGTACCTCACTTGTGTGGATAGGCCTAATGCTCGCGAAAGGAAATGCCCCAAAACACTATCTGGACACATCAAAATTATCCAATACAAAACTACCTGTTTTTGTGGGGAGTGGCACCTGCGTTTTTGGTCCTGGGCTCAGCAGCCATTTATGGAAATCTACCAAACCCAGACATTTCTGAAAACTAGACACCCGAGGGAGTCCAGGGAGGTGGTACTTGCGTGGATCACCCAATGTTTTCTTACCTAGAATCCTCAGCAAACCTTAAATTTAGCTAAAAAATAAAAAAATTCCCACTATTCTGTGTGGGATCACTGCACCATGACAAATTTGCTACTACCCAATGTTCACCTCAGTCTCCCGGTAAAAATGACACTTCACTTATGTAGGTGGGCCAAGTGCCTGTGACAGGGAAGAGCCAAAACGTAGAAATTGAGGGGTAACCAAAGCGGGTCCAAAAGGGCAGTTGGAAAAAAACATTTTTAGGTGACAAGTACAGCAGAATTTTTATCTGTATAGATGAGACAATGTTGGGTGGCAGGGATTTTGTGGATTCCTGCAGATTCCGGAAGGTTCCAGAAATGTGGGGAAAATGTGTGATTTCCAGCAAAGTTGGAGGTTTGCAAGGCATTGTGGGTAAGAAAATGGTGCGGTGTGCATGTGAAGCACACCACCCTGGAATCAACCAGATGTTTAGTTTTCAGATGTGTCTAGGTCTTGTGAATTTTTCTACATGGCAGCGTTCCAAAGTAAAAAAAAGTGCAGCCCTCACCATTCCAAGTTGGACGATTTATAGAGTTGCCAAGTTCTCATGGCCAAAATGTAAAATCAAAACCCAAAATAATCAAATGTCCTCTTGCTTGTCGTTGGATAAGATGTTTTAGTGTGTGTGGGAGAGCTGAAAGAGTGTTACCCCCTTCATTTGGGGTGGGGGCATAACCAGGCCCATACTGGTTCGTAGCCACCACCCTGCTATTTTTTATATTCCCTGGCATCTAATAGACTTTCTGTCCCCCGGGTGTGGATTGGGGGTTATTGCCCAATCTGCCCACTGGTGGGCAGAACAACTTTGGCCCCATTTATTTGAGGTGGGGGTATAGCCATCCCCCCACCCTCTTACTTTGAAAAAAATCTTTCCTGGTCTCTGTTGGGCTTTCTGCCCCACTTGGGGGCAAATGGGCCTTCCAAAAATAGGCCGATGTGCCCCCAAGGGGGGGCAGATATGGCCAACAGTAATGTGCCCCCACGGGAGTGACCCTCACCCAAAGGGCTGCCCCCCCAAGCAAAACACACACATACACACACACCAATCCCTGGTGTCTAGTGGTTTCTGTCCCCTTTGGGGGCAGATTGGCCTAACAAAAATAGGCTGATCTGCCCCAAGAAGGACAGAATGGCTTAAATACAATTTGCCCCCCTGGGGAGTGATCCTTGCCTAAGGGGTCACTCCCCATACCTAAAAACAAAGTAAATGAAAATATATATATAACCCTGGTGTCTAGAGGTTTCTCCCCACCTCGTGAAGATCAGCCTAATTATATTAGGCCGATCTGCCCCCAGGGAGGGAGAAAAGACCTAAAAATATTTTGCCCCCCGGGGAGCGGCCCTTGCCCAAGGGGCTGCTCCCCTAATGTGTAAGTATATAAAAAAAAAATCCCTGGTGTCTAGTGGTTTTTGCCCCCCCGGGGGCAGATCGGCCTAATTATATAATGCTGATCTGCTGCCAGGGGGACAGAAATGGCTTAAAAATAAATCCCCCCCCCCCGGGAGCAACCCTTGCCTAAGGGGTCCCTCCCCACAAATAAAAAAAGATAAATTAAAAAATATATATCCCTGGTGTCTAGGGGTTTTCTGCCCCCCGGGAGCAGATCGGCCTAATTAATTTAGGCCAATCGGCCCGGGGGGGCAGAAATGGCCTAAAATATTTTGTCCCCCCGGGCAGTGGCCCTTGCCCAGGGGGACGCTCCCCTTATGTGTAAGTATAAAAAAAATTAAACTTCCCTGGTGTTTAGTGGTTTCTCCACCCCGGGGGCAGATCAGCCTAATCATATAAGGCTGATCTGCCTCCAAATGGCCTCAAAATAATTTGGCTCCCCGGGGAGCGACCCTTGCCTATGGGGTCGCTCCCCACATATAAAAAAATAAAATAAACATAAAGTTTTTTTATCCCCGATGTCTAGGGGTTTTCTGCCTTCCCAGGAGCAGATCGGCCTACTTATATTAGGCCACTCTGTCCCGAGGGGGAGCAAAAATGGCCTAAAAATATTTTGCCCCCCCCGGAGCGACCCTTGCCTAAGGGATCGCTCCCCACATGTAAAAATAAAATAAACAAAAATTATTTTTAGCCCTGGTGTCTAGGGGTTTTCTGCCCAAGCCCACCCGTACCCCACCCCTGGGTGCAGATCGGCCTAATTATATTATACCTGAAATATTTGACTGACTTTGTGGGGACAATAATCCTTTACTCAGACCAGTCAATACTGTACCAAAAGCTCGATTTTACTGATTTGGGGGAATATTTTGTGGTGTCATTACTGGGGAATACACTGACATTGTCTGTCTCTGATTCACAATCTGTGCAGGTGTCTGTCCATTAGGTGTGGACTCAAACTGAGTAATTCCTTCATTCTGAGTTGGCTGTGACATAACTGGAACTGAAACATTCTGCATTGTGTTGACATTTGGAACTGTAGGATAAACTGCTGGTACCTGTGCATCATTAGAAATAGGCACATTTGGAACGGTCTGGGCCTGAGTTTGTACAACTGGGCCTGTGGCAACATTCAGGACTACAGTCTGACTTACTGATTCGACTACATTATATGGTGTGGGATGATTCTGTAACAACATCTGCTATTCTTTTATTCGAATCAAATTTCTTTTCTGTATCTTCCTTAGATTTATTTTTAGTTTTGGGCTTAACACTTCCATCACCTTCCTGAGTAATTGCTGGAAATAGCTTCACTGCATGTAATGTATCTGCTCTTCACATTCTCTGCTTTGCATTCCACCTAGCTTCTTCCTCATTCTCTTCTCAAATTTCTGAGCCTCTTTTTGTCCCACAACTAATTTCCAAATAGCAAGTGCTTCAAATTTTGCAGGTCTAGGAAGAGGCTTGGATTTATACAGCACTCTCCTCAGATTCTCTACAAATTCTCAAATTAATACTTCCATAACTAGGAAAAGCTAAGGTCCCCTCCTTCTCAGTTAATTTGCACCATTGATTTGCCCAAAGACATGCTGAAACTCCTCTCTCTTCCATTACTTTGAATGCTGGTGTATTAGGCTCACCTTCCCTAACTGGAATAGAGATATCTCCTCCTAACGCACTCTTTAAAGCTTTCAAAAACTTTGGGGGTTATTCCAACTTTGGAGGAGGTGTTAATCCATCCCAAAAGTGACGGTAAAGTGACGGATATACCACCAGCCGTATTACGAGTTCCATAGGATATAATGGACTCGTAATAAGGCTGGTGGTAAATCCGTCACTTTTCCGTCACTTTTGGGACGGATTAACACCGCCTCCAAAGTTGGAATAACCCCCTTTATTTTTAAACAAATCTAATTCATAAACACAAAAACACCTGAACCCAGGAAATCATTTTCAGTCCCACAATCCTATTCACGAGCTGTTCTCAACCTATATGAGCGACGTCTTGTCCACCCATCCATGCATGGCCTTTCTCACTAACTGACCTATCTCAGGGCAGAATAAATGATGTCACACTAACTCCATTCAGCAGCTGTGACTCACTGCAGAGCCGTCTCAAACACTTCTCACACAAAACCTAAATGCAAGATATTGTGAAAATCCAAAACCTGTCTGGTCACTACAGGTAGGACTCAAACACTTCAGAAACCATATGGAAATTTCAACTTTCATACAAACAGCTACTCTTCCGGCTGTGGTTTTCTCATAAATGCAATTAAGATTTGACCTGGAAACCTCACTCTGATTAGTACGGATCCTCTATGTGCACCCCGGATTCACCTAATACCGACCAGCAACACACACTCACGGGAAATACTACTGGGGTTTTCAACAGTGCTCAATCAATCAACATCTTACCTGCAGACAACAAATTAACTAAGTGTGTCCTTACACTTGTACAATATTACTTTTACTCCGGCGTCTTAGGTCTCACAGAACTCATCAACAATAACAACCATGTGGGCATTTTTGTAACACAAAGCTCCACATTCACATGGAGCACGCCAACTCCCTAATTCTCACACTTGGAGTACGCAAACTCCCTACTGAATTACCTTGGAGCATGCTAATGCCTTACTTCACTCATACATCACACTTCATCGTGATTTTACAAAACACTACATGTGCAAACCCTACTCAAAACACATACAGTACACTTGGAACACAATGCTGAGATTTCATCAACCCTTACCCTATACCAAAAACTATTCCCAATGTGGGCAAATTCTGACTCTACTCTTCACAAGATGTAACTATCCTCTACTACCAAAAACTGCTGGGGCACCAACAGAAGACTTCTGCCTGCCTCGGATTCAGAAACCACAGGTGCATGGGTGAGATACCATTAACACCATCATCTCACCCCTTGAGGTCGACTGAATCTTTGGACTTGGTGAAGGACGTAGAAGTCAGAAACATTAAATCACAAATCAATGACAATTTACCATATGCAACTTTAGACACTATGAATAGTTCAACACTAAATCAAACTTCAAAACGAATGAAGCCTCAAAGCTTTATTACAATCCCAAAATCAGTGTCACATAAATGGTGCACAAAACTAAACTATAAATGTATATGAAAACCATAGGCTGACCAATACATCTCAAAAGATTCAACCTACTAAGCTTCTATACTGTTAGACACTCCAAATGAATAATATAGATTGGCAACAACACAATGTGAACATTATTATCAGATTTAAAACCAGATGATGGTGACATCAGTAAATCCCCAAAACACAGTTTTGGCAATCAATTTCAGAGCTGGGCCATTCCTAACACTAATCAGAATTGAGACTTGCATGTGTGGGAACAGGCTAACACATGCGGGCAAAAGCAAAAATAAAAAAAGACAAAAATAATTTAAAAAACATCTAACTGGGGTAACTAACTATAAAAAGATGCAGGTGCAAGTGACTAAGCTGAAAAGGAAACAAGAAACCACATTTAGTTATACCTCTCCTCATTGGACAGCCTGCAGTGTTGATTCGTCGAACAGAACGTTCACCTTCTTCCAGTGTCAGTTGACAGCAGCATCAGGATGGTGCAGAACAGAGGCTGCACATAGGACAAATCAGCAGTTCAGAATTATTTGACCTTATTAGTACTGAACCTCATAACAGAATAGGGCAATTAAGACTGTGATGAGAAATCTTATCAAGGGATTTAGACAAAAGTGTGACAGCAGACTTAAGCAGGGCTCTGAACAGTTTTGAGGCAGGAGGAGAACTAACTCCAAGAAGGTTCTCAAGGGGTCTGACTTTAATCCCAAAGTTCTTAATTGAAATACCCAAAATCCATTTGATTGGTCCTTCGAGTGGGCACATTCTGGGTATTTATTTCTGCATCCAATCATTGCAGATGGCATCTCCAAGTTCTGGTACATATAGAAATCTTCTCAGCAAAAAGTACATTGTCAGCTTCCTCTGTCACAGGGTCATGCCAAAATTTTACATTTTCAAACAATCTGTTACTTTCAGTTTGTTTCCCATGACACACAATAAACTAAGCTTATATTTTCACATAAGCTTCATGAATCTTCCTGTGCAATTCAACAGCTAGAACAAATATTGTTACATTAACTAAACTTGAAACATGCTCTTCTCCTGGAATTCCATAGAACATTTAACATTACATCTGCTGCCTCAGAAAAATAATTCAGGTCAGAGTGGAAAAACAACAACTCATTTTTCCATTGTTGCTTGCAAAATTAACCTTCCAGTCCTAGTCAAGTTAAGAAAGATTAATGCACATTAATACAATTAATGCATTATTAAAACCTTTTGCGCACCCATATATTCAAATTAAAGATGCAAAGCAAATTATTAGTCTAAAACATCATTCATGTAATGTCAAATCAGTTTTCAACATGTACTTATTTTTCATTTTTTGAAAACCATTTAATTCAATATTTGTGTTTATTTCATATTCATTTAAAACTCATAATACATTTCATTTCTACAATTTCTATTTGAAAATAATACTTTCATGTTAATAACTATTAATAATTCACTCAAACATAAATGCAAAATGTTTTAATGTTAAACGTAGTGTCAGAAACATGAAAGGTAGGCACAAAAATGTTCATTTCAATGTTATTTTCTCTGTTAGGCCTTTAAAACCGCATATTTATTAGTTTCCATATGCTACTTCTCTGCTCTTAATTTATTAATAAAATGTGATCTCTTTCAGTGCATGATGGCGGGGTGAGAGGGGGATGGGAGGGCAAGGGGCTGGGTTGATGAGGTGTTAAAAATTGCACCTCTGACGTGTAAATAAAAGCTTTTAAAAGCAGCTTAAATGTAATAACTAGAACCAAGTCAGAGGGTCTGTGCTATTACATGATCTTAATGTAAAGAATGCCATGCTACCCTCTGAAGGTTGTCTCTCTGAGCACCTACCCTGCTTGCCCCTTGCCAAATGCTGTCCCTGTTTCCACATTAGATTTAACACAGTGCAAGAGAAAGAAAAGCGCACAAGGGGATAGAGGAAGGATTAGAATGACAGGCAAACACTAACAAAGGTAGAAAGTAGGTAGGATCCTTCAAGAGTGACATGAGGGGCAGAGAGTGTCTAGAGGTGTGGTGTTCAGTACACTGACATTCAATGTGGGTTTCAGAGCCAAACTTTGGGTAAGGGCATTTATACTTGTACAAATCAAGCACTGTGTCTAAGTCACATGTTTCTGAAGACTGCATGAGCTCTCACAGGAAATGTCTGGCCTGAGCCAAAGTAACAGTTGAACTTCATGGCAGCCAGAATCCTACTGAGATGAAATCTAATTGAATCATTCTGCCCTAAAATCTAATTTAATCATTCAGCTTTGCCAAAACAGTTAAAACCATCTGCCCCACATTTATTTATATCCAGCTAAATCTAAAAGAACATCTTTTCCCAATCACTAAACGTCAAGGAAGTGTGCAAACACTACAGCAGCAACTGCCAAAAGGAAGGTCATCTAGTGTTAAACGTCCGAATATTAAACAATACGAGTGTATTTGCCAAGCTACCTAGCACAACGGGGAGGGTGTTGGGCCAGGCAAATCTGAGGCCACTGCATTTTTCATTCTTTTTTACTAATACAGTATCAGGTATTCAAAAAACAGAGCGGGATAAAGGTTCAAACAGTTGGGATTGTAAACATATGCTTAGACGTTGTGTGTAATTGCAATGATCAAGTGCACAGGGCCTCATCAGCAGCAAATTCCTCCGAAAATTTCTGTTATCATAACCTGCTTTCAATATTTTGAACTAAATCTTTGGGTAAGCTTGGTTGATACATTTAGGTTTGTACCTTATTAGAGATGTCACTGATACTCCTGGGAATATATGGGGAACTGCACACTTTCCTACCATAGAAAATAAATTCAGCCAGTAATCCTATCTCTCATTAGCAATTCTCTGCTGTCCTACGTGAAGAAACTACTGCTCTATCGACCAGACATCCAAATGTCTGTGGTGTCAATGGAGCCCGACGTGATGAAGCCTAGCTAAGCAAATGGAGTCATGTGCACAATTAAGTAAACATATTTAACACATTTTGAAAAAAAATCATCATGAACATTATTTTAACATATTCAGAATTATATGATGTTGGAAATGTAATTGGCTTCTATCGATTGTGAAATTGTCACCTGGAGGCATACCTGCCATAAAAGCAACATGCGATAACAGCAAAAGAATGGTTTGGGGAGAAATATCTCTCAGTTATCTCTCAGTAACACATTTTCTACTGAAATCAAACTCCAGAAAGCAAAACATTAAGCAAAATTGTGTCAATTACATTGTGAGTTTTACGAACTCATTATTATTAATTTACATTTTGTACAAGCTAATATGAAAGGACGACAGATAAAGTGTTTTCTTAATATTTCACATCAGTATTAGACCTCAGGCAGTTGGGGATCCAGGACTTTCTAAAAAGATTTGTGTTCTGTAAGTAGCATTCTCACATAGGGGGAATTCAAACAAGTGGTAACAGGATCCTACGCCACAATCCAAGTCAGACACTGAAGGAGAGATGTACAAATGCAATAGTCATATCACAAACCCAACAGATATTGTGATCATTTGTGATGACATTCTGGCGATCCTATTTATAATGGTGCCCGTTTCATATTTGTGTGCTTCTTGCCGTAATTCTGGCTATCCCTGGTTTCATAGATGAGCATCCTTGATGTATTGATTGCATTCTTACCGTGTTCCTGGCTATGCCTGGTACTTATTTCTTGTGGTATTTCCCAAGTTTAGTTCCTGTTTCCTACTTTGCTTCATTTATATTTGGCTCAAATGAGAGAGTGTCTAGAAAATGTGTGCGTCACAATCAACCAACATGGCAAAAACGCCGAAGTCCATCTGAAAATGTCCTCAGTTTCTAATGTTAAATGTAACACAACTTTCTAAAACTTAACTCTGACAAAGTTCAATCTGTTTTGTCACCACCGTGTTTCCAAATGTAATCACAACTGGCTATCGGAAAAGGATTTCCATACTTCTCGCCCAGTCTTTGGGTGAAGTTAAGTCTCTGAGTTTCTGTCTAGGCAAATACCTCCCCATGTCATCACGCATCAACCATACTTAACACCTGCAAGAACAACACTCCTCTCCTTAAAGAAAATGCTCCAAACTAAAGTTTTGAGCAGAGCCATAGAAGGTTTTGTCTTCAAATAGCTGGATTATTTCAACTCAGTTCTGACAGGCAAGCTTCGATGAACTCAGCTGCAAGAGTAATTTATGGATCCAAACTATTTTACCAATTCACATCTGTTTTTTGTAACTTACACAGGCTTTCAGTTGATGTCAAATTAAATTCAGTCTTGTCTGCATCACATTCAACTGTATTCACGTGCAAAAATCAGCCACTTGTCATCTGCCTTAAAAAGTCTTGGAGGGAATACAAACGTCTCTGGGGCAAAGAGATCTTGAGACTTGAAGTCAAGAAATTCAAATCAGCTGTCCCCCAGCCTTCTCTGGGGTAGTTCCATCTTTCTGGAAGTTACTACCGAAGACCTCTGTTAACTTGAAAATTTTATTTATTTACTGTAAAAAGAAATCGCTTTTTTAAACTCTTTCTTCTATTATAAACCCCGTTCCCTAGTCCCTATAAGAAATTATTAATGAGTGTTCATGTATTTTGAATAATGAGTTTATGTAGAAAATGAAATAACATAGAAAAATAATGCACACATTTGAAAATGTGACTACGAAGAATGGCCATCAATGTTAACGAAGTATACTAATCAATGATTTATACTTATAAAATATTGAATATATGTTAGACTAATGTAGTAATATGTCATATTAAGGGTTATGAAGTATGCTTTAACTTTATTAATTGTAGGCCTTAACTTAGCGAGTGTCTTGGCCTATTTTGCCAGGCCTCATGCAGAAGCTGTATTTCTTAGTGTTTAATAAAAATGCTGAACAAGTGAATTAAACTGTGAAATGTCTATTGTATCGTTCAAATGTGCTCATAATGGAAGCTTTTCATGAGAACCGACTGCTAAGAGATGATGTTCTTTCTAATGCAACATTTTATGTGTAAGTGTGTGAGACTGACTTTCCCAGGACAAGAACAATGAAGATACTGACTAGAGTGGAAGCTGCAACAATATTGTTACCTGACAAGCCAGATGATGAGGACATCGCAAGACGAACCAATCAACAATATGAGAACAGAGAAATATTAGAATTCATAGATTTGGTATAGTACTTTTATTGTACAGAGTGTGAACATACGATTAACTAACCAATAGGGAATTAGGGGATAGTTTAGGTGACTTTGTTATAACAACGCTGCAGAGGGAGAAGTTTCAGACATTAGGAAAGAGACAGTTCATTCAGACATTCTGAGAGATGACCGATTATTCTGCCATTCCAATAATCTAGCTCATTGGGCTTGTATTCCTTGACTGGAAGACTGATGCCTTGCTGATCGACTGATGTCCTGAGGACGAAGACTGATTCTGCTTTGCTGATCCATACCGAGGATAGGTACACCCTGAAATGTGATTATTATGCACATTTGCATGAAGCACAACATGCTGATTCTAATCTGGTGTTAGTTAAGAATCCTGACTTATGAAAATAGAGACTAATGCTTGATGAATTTCTCTGCTTAACTTCATGTATTTCATCTTGTTGACGCAGCTGACTCTGCTATTGATTTGCACAGTAACTTTAGATTGTGTTGTAGTTCAAGCCTTGATTAGATTGCGTTTCTTCTGCTGCTTTGGACAACCAGTGTTGTTTCTCTATGTGTTTCATTTGATTTTGAGATTAATTGACATGACCTTAGCATTGTTAATATAATGAAATAAACATTCTAAACTTTTACTAAAGGATGTGGTCATTCATGACTGAAAGGTCATGGTGCGTGATAATTACTGACTCCATTGATTATTGATTTATTGATCATGAATGATGGTTGATTGTGTATTGATTATTGATTTCTGTACTGGACCTATGGCGTACAAAGCATTTTATCAGTTGCAAACAGCTCAACAGGCTGTTTGCAACTGGTAAATGTTTTTTAGCATGTACCTAAGCCAAATACGACTTGGTAACTTGTTACCGAATTGAATTTTGCTTTTGCGATACGCTATTAGGAAGGGGCATGTTTAGGGCATCCCTTCTTCATACAGAATTGCACTGGTGTGTATGAATGATTTGCGACTGGAATGAGGTTGCAAAACATTCCTATTTTAATAAATCTGTAGAGGAGGTGGTAACCCATTCACAAGCAGAAAGGGGTCCCCTAGTGACCCCTTCTCTTTTGTGAATATGGGTTCAAACATTTTTTAATAGCGGGCAGTGGTCCCATGGAAAATGAAAAGAAAAAAAAATGTTTTGGTTTTGTAATGCATCCCATTTTCCTTTAAGGAAAGCAAGCTGCATTACAAAAAATGCTTTATTTAAAAAGCAATCCATGACATGGTGGTCTGCAGACCCCAGCAGGCCACCATCCCTGTGATTCTGACCATTCCCAAATGAGTTAAAAATTCATGAATATTAATAAAGCAGGTCCCTTGCAACTAATTTGGAAATAGCAAACTGTATGTGAGACACTGTAGTACATCGCTGTTTGTGATTTCCTAATAGTGAATTGCACACGTTCGCTATTAGGAAATCACAAACTACATTTTCTGTACATCTGGCCCCATAATTCTAGAAAGGGTGCAAACATGCCCTCTAGAACAGGGATGAGAGGCTTTTCAGAGGAAGACGATCAAAGGATACTATCTCTCCCTTTGAAATCATTAGCTATAAGTATCCTGTACCCTTATTGATGGACGGAAGTCTAGGTGTACTGATAATCGTCAAATGTGATGCCCCAATTGTTTTTTTTGGTGGGGGTACAGGATGCTTGCAGGAAACCATCACCTACATATCCCTTTCATCATTGTGCAATCCTTATATATTCTGGTGTGTTCTAGAAATAAGTATGTATGTCCTTTGAATGATGAATATCCTGGTGTACTGGTCCCAATTTTGAAACTTCATATGTACATTACTGACATAATTCTGGCTATTACCTGCATATGGTGGTGAAACTAACTCCCATACAATGGACATTGGTGGTACTTCATCATAACTATGATTAATATGGATGAAAGGCAGAATTTGTTTATGTATACCAATATCATACAGGAGTGCTTGATGTGAATGAAAAGAAGATGCTAGGGGCCATAAAGCTCTATGCCAAAATTGGACATCAACTATTTAAGAGCAAAAAATGATATTCATGTTTTTCTCCATGGGGGGGGAAATCAGCTTATAAATGAAAATGTTGATTTTTGGTAAAATTATCCTATTTTCAGAAATTGGCTGGCTGGTGGGTTGTTGTGACAAAATTCTTGACATTCATAATTAAAACTGATATTTAAGTGATAGCTTATGCGGAATTGTAAAGTCTATTGCTGACCTTAATTCATAGATTCCAAAGAGAGCTTTGCTTATACTTTAACTTCATGAGTTGTGGATACATTTCATCATCTGCATTGATACAGCTGCTATTACCATCACTACCATTGTTCCAGAACTATTGAAGTGAAAAGTAGTGTTAAGAACTGTCTCAAGGTGCATGATCATCCCAATGTTTTTGGACTGATGCTACCAAACTGGCCTCAGTGCCAGTTCCCTAATCCTTAAAAAGTGTATGTCTAATTGGTTAACCCACAATTGACATAAGCTAACTTACTTATCAGCCCTAGTATATGGTGCCAGGGGTAGCCAGGGCCTGTAATTTAAGAGTCACTTGTGGACAACAGCACCCCAAGTGTGACAAAGAAAGGCATGTCTCCCAACTCGCCATGACAGGCTGGAAGATTAGTTTTAAACTGCTAACTCAACTTTGCCATTTAAAACCATGGCAAAGCCCAAACCTTCTTTTTTAATCTTTGTAAGTCACCCCTAAGACTGGCCGACTGAGCCCTAAAGTGTGCTTGTAGGAAATTGAGGCCAGTAGTTGTGTGGCTTGCAGAAGTAGTAGGTTCATGTTGGACTTGGCCCTTTTGGCAGGGTCATCACCAATTTTTTTGCCTCTTTCCTCCTATTTGTTCTGACCTGTTTTTGTTGGCTTTAGGACTCTGAGCACTTTACCACTGTTAAACAGTGCTATAGTGCATACGTTCTCTGTGTAAATTGAATTGTACATTGGCTTATCCATGATTGGTATATTTGATTTACTAGTAATTCGCTAGTACAGTGCACTTGAAGTGCGTAGGACCTGTAAATCAAAGGCTATTAGTGGGTCTGCAGCACTGGTTGTGCCACTCACATTAGTAGCCCTGTAAACATGGCTCAGACCTGCTACTGCAGTGTTTGTGTGTGCAGTTTTAAACTGCCAATTCGACTTGGCAAGTGTACCCACTTGCCAGGCCTAAACCTTCCCTTTTTATACATGTAGGGCACCCCTAAGGTAGGCCCTAGGTAGCCTCATGGTCAGGGGGCAGTGTCTGTTAAAGGTGGGGCATGTACTGATATGTTTTACATGTCCTAACAGTGAAATACTGCCAAATTCGTTTTTCACTGTTACAAGGCCTATCTCTCTCATAGGTTAATATCAGAGCTGGTTTTAAATATTATTAAAATGCAGATTCCCCTTCGGAGAAGTTAGAAATATGGAGTTTCAGGTCTCAGAGCTCACAATTTAAAAATACATATTTTAGTGAAGTTGGTTTTTAGATTGTGTGTTTGGAAATGCCACTTTTAGAAATTAGACATTTTCTTGCTTAAACCATTCTGTAACTGCCTGTTTGTGGATTCCCTTTCTGGCTCAGCTTGACAGCTGTGCTGTTTGCACCTCTTTCTAGACAGTGACACAAAGGGAGCTGGGGTATATCCTGCGACGTTTATCGTAACGAACTAACGTTATGGCTACCTGCTTTAGCTCGTCTATTCAATAGTGTTTGGCACCACAAGGTAATCCCCACTTCTTGGAAGAAATCAATAATTGTTCCAATACACAAAAAAGGGCCACGGGACATGGTGTGTAATTACAGGCCAATCTCATTGCTTGATAGTATTGGAAATATTTTCGCCAAATTGATTCAGTCGCGCTTAGATCAATGGCTAGAGGATGGAGATTTATTATCGACACATCAAGCTGGTTTTAGGAGAGGCCAATGACAACAGATCAACTTTTTAATTTGAACATGATTTGCGCTAAGTACGTCGCCCTAAAAGATTGTCCATTACATCTGGTCTTTGTGGATCTTCAAACAGCTTTTGACAGCGTGAATCACCAAACATTATGGCAGTTACTGTCGGAAATGGGAATACAGGGAAAAATCCTAAGGCTGTTAATCCTACTGCATACAGGAAACACCACCAGGGTCAGATACAGTACGAGAAATGACGACACGGCAGAGATCCCAATCCAGTGAGGCGTAAAACAAGGCTGTGTTTTGGGTCCAACCTTATTTAATTGCTACATAAACAAAGTAAGTCAAGACCTGAGGAAACTAAATCTGGATGTGCCAAAACTAGCCAATGAAAGTATACCCATCCTGCTTTTTGCAGATGACGCTGTGTTACTGGCAAGAACGGAGATAGCAAATGCATCGACTACTTGGGGGTTTTGAATCATTTTGCACCTCGAGGAGTATGGTTATTAGTGAGGGGGGGGGCAAGTTTATGATTCTTAACCAAAAACAGAAGATGCGATCGACTTTCAATGTAAATAATAAGCCTTTGGGCCAAGTGGCTATTTATGACTACCTGGGCTGCAGGCTGGATGAAAAACTGACATGGAGACCGCAAATTTATAAAAGCAACATCTCCTTGGCCCAACAAACTGGAGCTGTACTCAGCTGTACGCAGATTCGCAAAAGCTACAGGCAATCACTCTGTGATTTCTGCACTGCTTGCATATGAAACAAAAGCAAGGGCTGCAGTGCTAGATGGCGCAGAGATCTGGGGATTTAGAAAGACTCCATCAATACAAGTAACCGAGAATACATTTTTACGCCGATTACTTTGCTTAGGCAATGCTACACCGATGAACACAATAAGAATAGATCTACAAATGAGGAAGATTGAGGACTACATTGAATTGGCTCCAATAAGATACTGGATCCGTATTTGGGCAAAAGAGGAACTTAAACCATATAGAGATGCATTGATGGACATTATGAAGCTACAAAGTCATCGGAAATTGCCCTGGTTCAAACATATCTCAACCATCCTGGCTGCTATAGGCCAGGAAGATCTCTGGCTCCATACAGAAAAAATCAGAAGGCCTAGTCTATCTGTTATAAAAAAGGCATACTGGGACCAAAAGATACAGAGCATGTGTGAGACACTAAGGGCCAGATGTAGGAAGCCGTTTGCATGTCGCAAACTGCGAAAAACACGCTTTGAGCCATGCAAATGGCCTCCCGCGATGCTCATTCTCAAATTGCGAGTCGGTACCGACTCGCAATTTGGGAATGCGACTCGCAAATAGGAAGGGGTGTTCCCTTCCTATTTGCGACTCGCATCGCAATTCAGACTTGCTTTGTGACCGCGAATGCGGTCGCAAAGCAACTCGCAGTTACCACCAGTGTCACACTGATGGTAACTCATCCGCAAAAGGGAAGGGGTCCCCATGGGGCCCCTTCCCCTTTGTGAATGTCGACAATAATATTTTTTTCAGAGCAGGCAGTGGTCCTATGGACCACTGCCTACTCTGAAAAACCGAAACCAAATGGTTTCGGTATTTTTTTCATTTTGCAACTCATTTTCCTTTAAGGAAAACGGACTGCAAAATGAAAAAAAAAAAACTGCTTTATTTAAAAAGCAGTCACAGACATGGAGATCTGCTGACTTCAGCAGGCCACCATCCCTGTGAGTGCAGGGACTCGTTATGGGGTCGCAAAAAGCGACCGACCTCATTAATATTAATGAGGTGGGTCTTTGCGACCCCATAGCGAGTCGCAGAAGGTGTCTGAGACACCATTCTGCATATGCTTTTGCGAGTCTGATATTGTGAGTCGCACCGACTCGCAATTTCAGACTTGCAAAAGCATATCTTGCTACATCTGGCCCTTAGTCCTTTATTTAAGCATTACATTTTGTTTAATTAAGAGCTCAAACTAGCGTTTTTTATAGATAGTATTTATCCGGAAGAAAAAAGGGCTCTCTATTTTACATTTCGTATGGGCACACTACCAGTGATAGCGGTGACCAATAGATGGCAACCCGTCCCCCCGGGTAGATTAGATTGCTGTCCATGTCTTCATGGTGGCCAAGAAACATTATCCCACTTCCTTTTATTATGTCACTTCACGCTCAAACTCTGCAAATTGCACTTATGTCCACTTTTTAGATCATATGGAGTCAGGAAGTGCAAAGAAGCGGAAGTGTTATGTATGCGATCAGATGAAAAACATATTGTGACAAAGGTCTCAACTTACATACTGGAGGTTTGGAAGTTACGTTTATCAATGCAACTGCAGCAGGCACAAGTATAACTGCTTGCGACGTCCCATGGCTGTTACTAGCTTGGGAAGCTGGTGCAGGTTGCTGTAAAATGGGGATAGGTCTTGGGTTGCTATCAAACTGGTGGTTGGCACCGTAAGGCCCCAAATGATTAGTGCCAGAATAGGTTTTCTAATTTTTCGATTTATAATGTCTTTTAGAATAAGTTAAGTGTGCTATGTAAATCATTGTTATAAATCATGTTTATGATACTGCAGGGTAAATTGGGTGCACATTGGCACACGTCAAACCAAAGATCCCAAGTGTGGTTATTATTGAGATGTTTTATCTAATGTGATTTTTACAGTGTCATGATGGATTGGTATTTATTGTGTGTAATTGTTATGGCCGGATAGGCTGACAACAACAAATAAAATGGAAATGGTAATGCAAATCCTGATGAGCCATCTGTCCTGGGAGGGGAGGGGAGGAGTGGTCACTTACACCTCAAAGGGCTATGCCTGCTTACACAATGCAGGCTCCAACCCCCTGGTGTGTGTCTGAGGCCTGGCCTGGGCAAAGCAGGATCTTGAAAACAACAGAGATTTCTCTTTGAAGTAGGCCTACTTCAAAGACAGAAAGGGGTATAAGAATAGCAACCAAAACCCCTGAAAATTAGATTACTTCTGGAATCAAGAGGCAACTCTGCCACGGAGAAGAGCTGAAGAGCTGAGAAGAAGTACTGCCCCTGCCTGTGACTGTGCTTTGTTGGGCTATCATGCATGGACTTTGTTGTGCATTCCTGCTTGAGAAGAATCTCCAAGGGCTTGAATTAAGCTTGCCTCTTGTTGTTGATGTCACCAGGGCAATTAAAGACTTCCACTGCCAGTACCTGGACTCTCTGCTGAGACACCTGCCCTGCCAAGTAGTGCTCTATCCAGTTCCTGGGCCCTTGAAAGGTGAAGCTGGCAGACAAGAATTGAAAATTCACTCACAGACCCCCGTTTGGGAACATTTTCGATGCACCTTCCGTGACGTGGCTGATAAACGACGCGCCACCAGCTTTGCGGCTGAAATCAATGCTCCACATTACGGCTGGAAGATCGACGCAACGTGGCTGGAGAAACAATGCACAACATCCGCTAGGAGAGGCCAATAATGACGCAAACCCCACGCAGCGCAGTTTGTGATACAGTGTGACTGGATTTCCCACGCATCGTCCCTTGGCGTCAAAGTCAACCCGTCTCTGTATGGATCAGAAGTGCTCCATCCGGAAATCAATGCATCACTCTCTTGCAGAGACAAACAACACATCCCTGACCCGACCAGAGAAGGAAATGACACACGGCCTCACTTGCAAATAAGAAATCGACGCATCGCTACCCTTTTCTGGTGCATGCTCACCTGTGCAGCTTAGTTTTTTACGCTAACTAGGTACTTTGTGTAACAACAGCATTCTCACTGTTTCCTAAGGATCAAGACTCTTATTCTTTTGAAAATTCATATCTTGACTTGTGTATGTTGGATTTTTGTTGTTTTGCTCGTGTTTTGTTTAGATCAATATTATCTATTTTTCTAAACCTGTGATGTGTAATTGTGTAGTGTTTTCACTGAGTTACTGTGTGTGTTGGTACGAACACATTACACACTGCTTCTGAAGTTAAGCCTGCCTGCTCGTGCCAAGCTGCCAAGGGGGTGAGTGGGGGTTAACCAAGGATGATTCTCCTTTACCCTGACTGGAGTGAGGGTCCTTGCTTGGACAGGGGGTAACCTGATTGCGAACCAAAGACCCCTTTTCTAACAGTCCAGAATTGTCCTTAAGGAGAACTAAGCACTCCCTTATAGTGCTTGACTCTCTCAGGGTAGCGAAGCAGAGCAGCCCAAGGCCTTCTAAAGGGAGGTGGTGTGGGCTAGTAATCACCATTCACTGGCAGGCAATAAAAACACTCAATCAATGCCTGTCCAGTAAGTATTTTTACTTTAGAAGAAGTACATTTATTCCACACACACAAACACTACTAAATACTACAGAGTAGTTTAAATATTGTACATTGGCAGATGGAAAATACCATAGATGGCATCACATAATCACCATTGACCCTCTGATAGGGTCATATAAACATATCAACTAAGTCTTTTGGCTTTGTCAAGGGTCAAAAGAAGCAAACCACATGTTAAAATCATAATTTTGTACTTAAATGCAATCACCAAAAATAATAATCATGTGTAAATGCACTTAATAATGTTATTAATGTTAATAAAGTGAATTCACTTTGATCAAACATCTTTGTCAACATTATTAAAACTATAAAACATGCAAAGTACGCAAAACATGCGTTTGTCTATTTTTTATAAATGTTCCAACCATAAAAATGCAATTATAAAAACTGACCCTAGAGGCCATCACATTTTAATTACATTACATAATGCAAACACTGCAGCCTTGGGAATGCTTGAAAACATTGCTAAAGTCCTGCCGAAGACTCCACAAACATAGGCTCACTACTTTAATAAAGACCCTCCAGGCCTTCTTTTTAATGCTAATGGTGTCCCCTGCCCACTTTGGGAGGCACCACGAGGGAAGGAACACTGAGGAACACTGAGCCCCTGAGAACAGTATGGAGTGCTCCTCCAGGAGCAGTGAATATTTTTTGAGCAGCTCTCCTGCTGTGCTTAGGAGAGCCACTGCTTTGTTTTTGTCTGGTTCTCCTTTTGCTTTGTGTCTTTAGGGGGTGCCCTATCCTACTATTATTTGAGGGAATGAGGAAGCTCACCCTTCCCTGCTCCACTGGCCCCCACACAGCCCAAACTTCTGAGTGCATCCGCAGGAGCTGGCAGCATCTCTCTGCCTGCAGGCTCCAGCGAGCAGAGTGTAGACCTCTTCAGTGACCACCTCACTCCCCCAGACATGGGCATGGGGGTAGGGGTGAGGCCACCGCCATTGGGAATGTGCATCTGTGCTCCCCTTTCATGTTTGGCTTTCAGGGGTCAGGGATGGGATCCCCGCCCCCTCCATAGTAAATATGCCTGGGGGACAAGGTCCCCTGGCGAAACAGAGAGTCCTGAGAAAATTAGTATGTTCATTTACTCCTGGTGGTGAGGTCTAGCCACCAGGGGCAGTGATGCATACCTCCTCACTTCCAAAGAGGTGCAGTCCTCAGGGAGCTGGTTCTCCTGCCTCCGTGTACCAGCCTTCATCCTGGTCTTGGTTTCTGGGTGCAGAAGTTCAGTCCTTTCTGCCAACTGGTCCTCAAAGGTTGCAAGGGGGTCAGCCTCACTGGCCCTTGGGGAGACTCACTGGTCCCGGGGTCAACTGGACAGAGTATTTAGTCCCCTGTGGGCATCGGGAGGTTCTTTCTTCCAGTTGCCCATGGCGTCCTCAGGGTCCAGCTGCAAAATGCTGAGAAACCACCACACTAAAAGAGTCTCCCCAGTGCAACATTTTTTAAATGGGAGAAGAAGGTTCCAAAAGTCAAGCACCCCTAGCCAATCTGAGGATGCCACACCAACTCTTCACCCCTGTCCCAACCCCCCTGAACAGCATGCTGGGACAGTACAAGATGGTGTCATCCAGGATTCACTAGCCACATCTCCTCTGGGACCTCTGTTCCACCCCTTGCTGACATAACTGCAAGGGCCTTCCTCACTAGATTTTCAAAGGGGATTTGTTGGCTTCAGAGGTCTAGGCTCCCTCCTTTTTTCAGTGGGCTTGGGCAAGCTGATCTCTGGTACAGTGTGACAGTTGATTGATTGTGTGGATCGTTCCGTCCCACTGTTTTCCCCCTCAGGAGCTGGGTGAAGTACTGTTAATTGCTGCTTTTGTGTGAGGAGGGCTTTGTTCTAGCTGCCAGAGAGAAATATAACTAACAGGTCACACAATGGTGGCAAAAGGCCTGGGATCTGATCCTAAGCTGAGCCAGAGAAATATGACAATTCTGAGTGACCCATAAGTTGAACAGATATCATTGTGGAACTTGCAGAATTGATTTTCCTGCACAGGTTATACCCCAGTTCAAAATGTCACTGGTGTCTGTAGGCTAAAGGGAAGTGAAACTGCACGTTAAGGCAGTTTCCCTCCCTACGTGAATAATAAAGGGGCACTACAGACAAAACAGTAAATCACACTGACTTTCACTATTAGTGTACACTAACCTTATATGACCTACCCCAGGTCAATATCTAATCCTGCAGAGTCCCCACTGCACCAGCCTACAATTTCACAGTTATCAGGCTGCACATAATAGTAGTCTCATATGCGCAGCCCTCAAAAGTGTGCACCCATGTGTGTTTATTTGTGTTCACATGTAAGCACCCAAGTCCCCCTGATGCTGCATTGCAGCAGGCTAATCTTAAATGGTAAAAATGTGCTGTTCATTTGCCATGTGATTACCGTAAGTAAGACACATGTAGTGAGACTCAACCTCAGAAAAAATTCTAAAACGGGGTGATGCAAAAAGCAAACAATCTGGGTGTACTGAATGAGTGGAACCCAATTGCAACACTGCTGGACACATAACGTACTACAGGTTGAAGAGGCCCACTGCTTTGCTGTAACCAGAGACCTGGAGACAGTGGCACCCATTTTTGTGCTGGACTTCACACAAACTTTGTGGGACATCAACCTCTGAGGCCAAAATCACCTCTCAGTGTTTGTGGACCAAGGTGAGGCCATAGAAGGACCCCTGACACCGGCTCAGTATCCTCAGCATCCTTGAGCATCTCCAGCACACTGCATTCTTTGCATCAGGACCAATACATTGACTTCTATGGCAGTTTTCTCATAGGACCTGGAATAGCGCATAATTTGGAATGGCTGGAATGGACATCGAGGCAACATATGTGGCCCTATAGATTGACCTGAGGAGGGAATGCTCTATCCTGTGCTCACCATGCACTTACTATGTAAACCCGGGGGGAGATGAGGAGGAAATGATGTGGAGTGGACGTGAGGACTCACAATGTGGTGTAATGCATGACAGTGTCAACTATGTAGACCATGGTAATACTTTAAATGTCAATAAAAAGAATGGTAAAAAAAACTATGACGTAACTGTTCAACTGGACAGGAATGGTCATTGTGACTGGTTCTCTCTCTGAATTGGACCCCACAAGAGTGCCACATAGATGTTTTCAAGTTACTTACTGTGGTTCACCGTGAGTAGCTGTAGATTACAACAACGTATTGCCTTTAGTGAAAAGCTGTGATGTATTGTTTCTGTAAAAAAAATATATCCTCAAAAACCTTCAGTGGATTTTTGCTGATGTAGTGTTTATTTGAAGATAAAAATACAACCTATTTTTATAAATTGGTGTCTGAGTATCATTGGATTGCATTTTCTTCTTATTCAATTGTTCTGGCACTTCTTACTGTTTAACATGTGCTCCTTTAATAAAACCTGACTTCTTTTAGTCACAGCTACCCAGGACTGAGCCAAGGTTTTACAAACCAACCTGAATGGACCTAATATGGAACTGTCACTTTATTACACAGTGAGGTTGCACAACCATACCATATAATAAGTCACTTTCTTCACAAGCAGCATTGCCAAATTAGGCTGTAAGATTTATCTTCCTCTGCTGTCTATGAACTATAATTATAAGATTCGTATAATTGTTTATTTTCTCATCCTGCAGTTTTTATGGAAACATTGTGAAGGTATTTCCTGTGTGAAACCCTACAACTACGGTTTAATAACGGCATCTAAAAGCTCCAGCACTTTAGCAAATGTTAAAAGCATCATGAGTGAAAACTCCATTGATTAACAATAATATGCTCATATTTTGCGGGGACGATACGCTTCAGTGCCCCTGGGAAGAGCAAGGGACAGCTGGCAAACTATAAACATATTTGAATATTTCATCATGGCCCTTTCAAAATCTCTGGACGTTGAACCAATTTATGTGTCATCTGTGCTGTTAATTTGCCAAAGTCCAAAAGCTGCCGGTTGTTCATCCAAACTAATGTTATTTGTCTGATTGCAGGCATGGAATTCATCGTTTTATAGCACTATCCTACTGACCAGATTATGCAATCCAATATCACACAAACATTTTCTCGTAATGAGGTGGCTCATTATCCCTTTTTAGGTGCCTGTTGAGCTACTGCAGGTAGCAATTACATCTTTTCAAAACCGCTCTTCACAATTGAAATTTCAGCATGACACCCAAGTTATTTCCACTTGTACAGCTTAGATGTGTCAGCATTTATTCAGGATTTCTTTTAATTTGGGTCCTCGTTTATTAAGTTTAAATATGGTTTTATTGATGTTTCCGTATACAAAGAACCTGTAAACATCCCTGGTCTTCTCCTCCACCACCCTTTTAGTCCTGTATTTTCATACTCTCACTTTTCACCCTTTTGTTACTCAATATGTCTTACAATTTAATCTTATTAGCCTGGAAAGCTTTTGTCTCCAAAGGACCCATCTTTCTTCTTGCTGTATAAAATAAATCCAATTCTGTATATTCTACAATTTGTACCACTTGTTAGGGCATATTTAAGAGCTCCTAGCATCACCTTTAGCGCCACCATAGCTTCATTTTTACGCTAAGGTGGAGCTAAAGTGGCTTTTTTACCGCACCCTATTTGCCAAGTGGCATGATGCATGCATTGTGCCACTTTGTAGATCCTTGCGCCCCATTATGCCTGTGCCAGTCATAACATATGCAAGGGGGTTGGTATTCCGACGCTAGTAGGCCTGCAAAAATGTCACATTGAAATTTAACAGATGTCACTGTGCTATTTTTGGCATAATTTTTAATGCCTGCTCAGACCAGGTGTTAAAATGACGCTCAGATAGAAACCTATAGGCCTCCTTACACTTTGCTACACTAGTGTCAACATTTTTGATGATAGTGTAGCAAAGCGCCACAATAGTATCAAAAATATTGATGCTATTGTGCTAATGACCGTCATGGTGCGCTGTATTATAAATACGGCACAGTGTCATTAGGTGCTGGTAGCGGGGTGCAGAAAAAGTGGCAACTGAGCTCTGATGCGCCATTTTTTATTAAATATGGGCCGTAGTCTCTTGGGGCAATGCAGGTCTTTGAATTCCTTCCTTGAAAAATCCAGTAACATGCCTTACAGTTTCCAAAAAATCTTTCCTTTAATCTCTGGGCTATTTTTAAGACTTCCTCCATGCCCAGTACTCACCACAATTTTACTATCCTCATTGTTTCTGTTGGGATCGCTGTGGGTTCCACAGGATTATTTGTTTTGCAATAAATAGTATATGAGATATGATTTTGCTTTTTCTGTTATACAATGTGTATATTTTATCACAGTGTCTTGCCAGGAATATCACTTTTGTAGATTTTGAGAGGTGTGTGCCTGGCACTTCTATAATGTTGACTGTCCCTTTGCAGAATGGTCACAGTCATGTACATGACCACAATATGTATATCAGTGGTCCTACTTTCTCACATCTCCTCTAGCTTGTCGGTCTTACTGGACAACCTATTTGTCCTACTGATTATAAAGCCACCAACACAGTATTTTTAGGAGTAACTCTTCACCCCAGTGTGACCGGCTGTACTATTGACTCTCATATGTATGCCTTTTAATTTTCATTGTTTTGTATCTAGTGTTAATAGCAGTTCATTTTTCTAAGATATTTGGAAAGATAGTTTCTCGGTCCCATTTTAGCGATTAATATTTTATGTACGTGAAACCACACGTCTCCTGTTGTCATATTCCCATAAACATTTTTCAAAGCATGGACGTGTTCTCATTGTTCCTTCTTTAAACTGAGTTTGCTGAACTTATGTTTCAGACCTGAGCTTAGCTGTAGTACTCTGTTTTTATAACCCAGGTTGCTTGTTCATCTTTTCAAATGGTTTAATGTCTCCGTTGCTGACAAAATCTCTCAGGCCCATATTTATACTTTTTTAGCTTTGCATTTGTGTAATTTTTTTACGCTAAAGCGGCGCGAAGTTACAGAATACAATTTTATTTTGTAAGTTTGTGCCGCTTTTGCGGCGCGAATGCAGCACTAAAAATGTATAAATATGGGCCTTAGGGGCATATTTATACTCTGTTTGCACCGAATTAGCGTAATTTTTTTTTACTCTAATTCGGTGCAAAACTAACTCCATATTTATACTTTGGCGCTAGACCCGTCTAGCACCAAATTTACGGAGTTAAAGTCATATTTTTTACATAGAAACGCACCTTGCCTTAATGAGATGCAAGGTAGGCGTTCCCGTGCATAAAATAACTCTATGCTCTGAACGCCATATTTATACTCCCGTGCAAAAATGGTGCACAGGAGGGAGGAGGGGTCAAAAAATGATACAAAGCTTGCTTTGCTCCATTTTTTGACGCCTGGGTCCGAGGAGGCGTTAGGAGACCTGTGGGCCTATTTCCATGGTGGAACACCATGGAATAAGCCCAAAGGTGCCATCCTCAGGCCCCAGGGACACCCCCACCCACACCAGAGGGACAGCAGAGGATGTGGGACCCTATCCCACGTAAGTACAGGTAAGTATTTAATTTTATTTTTTTAAAGTGCCATAGGGGGGCCTGAAATGGGCCCCCATACATGGCACAGGGTGCAATGGCCATGCCCAGGGGACCCTGGTCCCCTGTGCTGGCCATTGGGGTGGTGGGCATGACTCCTGTCTTTTCTAAGACAGGAGTCATGTGGTATGGATGGTTTTGTGTCAGAAAATGATTCTAGGCAGGTTAGAGTCATCTTTTTTTACTCTAATCTGCCTAACATCATTTTTTGGTGCAAAGCCCCCTTCTGCCATACCGCCAGACCAACCCAACTAACGTCATTGTTTTTTACATTAGCCTACCCTTTGCACCAGCTTGCACCATTCCATAAATATGGTGCCCGGCTGGTGCACAGAAATGGTGCAAGCCGGTGCTAAACTATTTGGTGCAAAACTGCGCTAGTGCAGTTTTGTCCCAAAAAGTATAAATCAGGGCCTTAGTGTTTTGCAACTACCATCTATCTATTCTTAAAATGATTGCATGCCCCTCCCTGCTTTGAAATCTTTGTTTCTCAACACCTGGTGAAGGGTGAATGTAACAATGTTAAGTCTGTCTTGCTCCCTGTACTGCCAGTACTTTCAGAATGGTGCAAGTGGCTGGAGAAATTAATATCAGTGGATTCCTATATCATCTGGGTACCAGTGTACTTCCCACATTTTGTTAGCATGATTCATCTTTGTGTTCTGTCTACACCTATATCCCTAATCACGTGAGGGTGAGCTCAACCACTTGTGGGAGCTCTTGAATAGTATGAATTGAAACCCCAAAGTCCCCAAATTGTCCATTGGATTCCGAATGTCAATGGGATTCAATTGAGGTGAAATTGTTAAATGTAGAGCTAGCTGAGGCCTGATTCTACTAGGTTAGAGGGCTTCCCCTCCAGAGGGGTCGAAATCCAATTTAAGCTGCAACTCCCAAGGGATGCCCAGGAGAGACTTGAGCGCTATGTAGTCAAGGGCAATGAAGAGAAGTAGGCTACAGTTCAATACACTGGAAGAGGCACAGTAACACTAGATTTCCTGCCTCCAATCTATTCTTCCTCAAGGGAAAATAAAGTTTCCCTAGACATTAATCAAAGCATTCATTGGGCTACTCAGGGAAGTAATGAGACAGTCCACTCAGATATGTCAGGGAACCTACATAAACCAAAAGAGTACAGAGGCAATATTTCACCCTTGGAATTGTTTCATGCACAACAGATAGCATAAGGAGTAAAAATGCTAATACGATGCATTTAGAACCATACTTTTGTTTATTAAATTGGAACCTAGCTGGGATTAGATCTAAATTAGCTGATGAGAATTGGGAAATGCCATATATGTATTTTTCAAGAGACTTCATAGAACATGTTATATCATGTATAGGAATGCAGCCCAAGCATCCAAGGTAGGCAGACCATCAGGAGGGCTAATTATATAGGTAAACTCCACTTGACAATCCAGAAAATTGAAATAGCTTTCCTGAAATTGTTAGTACTTAGATTGTTACCAAAAACAAGGGACGCCTTATCTTTTGGTAAACATTTACAATAGGACTACCCCACAAAACTAGGAATCTCAGACTTTGAAAATTTAGAGTAAAATCTTAAATGCTCACTGGGAAAGGTATTATGTCATTATCACTGTCCATCTTAACAATTGCTTTGAGCCTTAAGATCCATTGCTAGAATTAATCAAAGATGAGGATGAAAGTTGGGAAATTCAACCTTTAACCCACTTGAGCCGAAACATGAGGATGTGTGCTGCTGCTCTACAAGCAGAAGATCTAGTAATGGCCCATGGTCTTAGGGTCTGTAATAGTCACTCTACTTTGGATCATGTGCAAACCGAACTTTAGGAGATGTGAATATAAAAGTAATATTGACTATACAGTGATTGACGATAGAATTTGGCTTAAAATGGCTGATATGACGGTCATTGAATGAAACAAAAGCAATCATGACCCTGGTACTAGAATTTAAAGTATACCATGCCCAGAAGCATTTTCTCCTGAAACAATTGTGCTAACTAATAAGAGGCTTAACATGAGATGAGTGGACCTACACAACACTGAAAACTCTGTCCAAGAAATCTATAAAAGATTAAGGACCTGATTCATACTTTGTTTACGCCGCATTAGTGTAATTTATTGACGCAAAAGTGGCGCAAACTTAAAAAAGACAATTGTATTTTGTCAGTTTGTGCTGCATTTGCGTAAAAAAATGACGGTAATGCGGCGCAAAAAAAGTATAAATCAGGGCCTAAGTTTAGCTTTAGCCTCATTAGAGGGCCAGGATTGCACAATCTTTTCAGACTATGGCTATTCATGAATATTTATTTCACAGACTAAACTAATTCTTCAGAAAGACTCTAAAAACCGCAAATATCTTCATAAAGCACACAAATTGTTTAATCACGACTGCAGGGAAGCAAAAACTTCACTTGGTACGGCTATTGAAAGCAAAGACAGCATAAATACAATTGCATGTAGAGAAAGGTATGTAAATACTGTCAAAACTTGCTAGACTAAGGGGGGAAAGAAAATCTGGGAGGACCTACGAGAGGCAGCAAAGTCAAACTATGGCATGGGAATTTGGCACTTAGATACACATGGAGGGGGCAAGGATCATGTTCACCCTCACCCGGAAACCCATATCCTGCCTGCTGAGTGGGTATTTTTGCAGCCCTTTACTCAGAATCACCATGTGTTGATCATAATGCAGATCCTATGTCATCTGGCACAAGCAAGGGGCATTTGAGACAGCAATACAGGCTCTAAAAACTGGGAAAAAGCCTGGCTTTATTAAAAATCCCCTCTGATTTGTATTGTTTTGAACCTTTACTATGGGGACTGTACATAAGTAGACCGACAAATACTAGAGCTGCAGTAGCTCCAATCCTCAATTCTTGGAAGGGCGCTGAAATCATACCAATTTTCAAGAAAGGTGCTAGAAATATCTTGCCAAGTAATGACCAATTATACTTATTGATAATATCCAAAAGGCTTACAGCAAGCACATTCTCACAAGACATTTGAAATGAATATCTACCAATGAGGTGTTTACGCACTTCCAAGCTGGGTTCAAAGCTAAGATGAGTACGTTAGACCAGGTGCTACACTATGAAATGGAAATTAGTTGACATAGAGCAGGGATCATTGTATGTCTTATTTGCAGAACTGTGAGCATGCATTTTGATCTAGTCCAGAGGGTGACATTATGGAAGGTATTGTGCAGATTGAGGGTTCAACCTGGGCTTTTACTTTTGATCCAACAGCTATAATCAGAAACCTTTGCCAAGAACAGTTGCTGCCCAGATGGGGAAACCACAGAGGGCATGCCAATTAGAAGAGGGGTCCGCCAGGGATTTGTCTTGGCACCTACCTTCTTCTTCTTGTTCTTTAATGGTTGTATCACATATCTGATGGACTGTGAAAATGATGCACCAGAAGTGGCTAGCTCAAAAGTTTATTATTTGCTGATGATATGCTCCTTATTTAAAAAACCTGAAAGGGTCTATGAATTCCTCTGAAAAGATTTAGCCTTTTCTGCACGAACCATGGCCTGGAAATGAATGGAACCAAAACCAAATATATGGTGTTCAACTCACGGGACAAAGCCAAGGGAAGAGTAGTCCTGGAAGGGAAGATATTAGAGAGGGTCTCCAAATGTTATTACTTAGGGGTGGTACTTAAAGACTCCCATAACTGTAAGACCCAGATTGAGGAAAGTTCTTTAATACTAAGGCACCACGCCTCTGCAATTATTAGGCTCGCAAATCAGGCCTTATTTTATCCTATTTTCCACATCCTGGAGATCTATAAGGAAGAAGCCCGTGGAACAGCCCTTTATGGAGCTGAACTGTGGAGTAAATGCAAGCTAGATCCACTTGAGAAAAGCAAGAATTCCTGTATCAAAACATTGTAGAAATTTCCAGCAGGTGCATCATTATTCCCATTAAGACTTGACTCAAACTTAAACTGAATCACTAATGTGGCCAATCCAAGCCAATCTTATATTCAATCCTTATCACACACAATTCCTTGGCTAAGCCATATAAAAACATGGTTCAGTAGACAGTGAAAGAGTGAGTATTGGCGGCATCCCACTTCAATCCCAGCAAGTGCTTGTGAATCTGTGAAATCAAGTTCTTTGCATATTGTATTAAGTACAAGACTCACTACTGTTCCAACAGGCAGCGGCTCTGATCTCTTTTTGGCACTTAAGTGTAAATGTTATATTGAAAAATTCATGGACTATACCAATCCTCAGTCTTTATTAATCTTAGATTAGGTATTCTCCCTCTTGCATCTTTTACCTGTTCATGAACTAAAAACAGCAAACTAAAGAAACTATGCCCTATGTGTTATCAGGCAGAGGAGAATGAAGAGTGCTTGCTATTTTTCTGTAGCACTTATGTGGAACAAAGTGCTTGGAGGATAGCCCCTCTTTGTCGCACTCTGGGAATTAGAGACTGACACAATGCATTGAGAGTATGAAAGACAGACAAAAAAGCTGCATTATCATTTCGATCTCAAAATACTTCCAGTTAATTAGGCACATAGGGCTAAAGAAAGCTGCTATATCATGATTTTTAGGTATATCTTAAAAACACATGAGCACATTTGTTATTATTATCAGAATCTATTTATAGGAGTGAAAGAGCTGTTAGTTAACTGATCTGGGCTATAGCTCAAACAAATGAGCCAACCGTTTATATTTTTTCAGCTTCTTAATGTTTTCTATTGTGCTTTGAGGACCCTTTGATTTGAAGTTTTTGCTGACTGGTTAGGCTTGTTTGGCATATCTTCCCAACACTACCTATCTGTTATGCCCTATTTCAATCAACTTACTATGACAAAGATGTTGTTCTGATTCAGTGATTATACCATGGTATCTTGCATTTTTACAAACTGATATGTTTTAATGTTCTTACACTGATTCCATGCCTAGTTTTATGGTTTTGTCAACCAAAATACAGTTTGCTGATGATGATGAACTCTGCTTTTTCCAAGGCTCCCTGTTGCAGGAGTTCTTTTGAGTTAGTGGCACATTTTCTCCTTCCTGTGGTCATTTTGAGGGCCAGGAGTCTCCTCTCTGCTTTGGCTTTGATCACTGCTTGTGACAGGATTTGGCAGGTTTTATTTTTTGAGAAACACATTTTATTGATTTTGTTGCAATACAATAAGTCAAGCTCACACCATGTACATTGTCACAACCACTGTTGCATATAAGTAAAATGATGGGCAGTAACACACCCATGGTAAACCAGTAGGTTAGCCAAATAGTCATCATACTGATAGAATAATTTCACAGAGGCCACTTTGGAGTCTCCCCACCACTTGTTCCATATCTTGTTGTATTTGGCGGTACAGCCCAAAGTCTCATACACCAGTGTCTCTTGCTGGGAGCACCAATCTACCCCTTGACGTCACTGAGCCATCATGGGGGATTCTGAAGTTTTCTAGTGGGATGGTATATCCCTCTTCACCACCATAGTGGCCGTGCCCAGTAAGGACCGGTCCGCCTGTGTGCCTTCCACACCCTCGAGCACTCCCAGTATCAAGGCCAGCGGGGAGAGGTCTACGTACCACCCCACATCTACCAAACGTTCAGCAGCCACAGATTCCTAGTAATGTTTTATAACAGAACAGGACCAAGCCATGTGAAAGATTTCTGTGGGTGCTCGAGAGCAGCAGAAACATTGGGGGTGGGGAAGAAGACCCGCCATGAATAGACGTTCTGGCATAAGATATGCACAATGGAAGTAATATGTTTGTATCAACCACAGTGGGAAGGATATTGTGATGACTCTGGAGGCCATCATAGCATCTCTCCAGTTGTCATCCTCTACGGGTCCCAGCCAATCTTCCAAGCAGGATCTGAGCTGACTCATTGTGTCAGGGGCATTAATGATAAGTGCATGGCATATCTGGGAGACACCACCCTTTCAAAGAGCCCCCATCATAAACTTTGCCTCAGGAGGACTAAACTCTGGGAGGAATGTGCCCTGAATGATATGCTCATGTAAGACATTTTGCAGTTAGATCACAGATAGTGAATCTGTGTCTTGGAGTTTCTAGAAAAAGTACATTTATGCACCAGAGCAGACATCACCCAGCTGTGTGATGTCAATGGTGTTCCAACAACAGAATCCCTCTAGCGCTGCCACTGCTCTCAACGACCTGGCATGCCACATCGGAGTCTGTTGAGTAAGCGTAGTGCTCCATCCCCTGTGTCGCAGTTCACACTCCACCCAAGAAAAACAATGTGGGTCACTTCTAGTAATGTAGTCGGGACTGCATCACCGTAAAACATCGCCATCAGTCATGGGAAACCCAGTGATGTAAGTTTTAATTAGTATGCCGTGGAAAACCACCCCCCCAGTGAGACAATCATTGATCACCAGAAGCTGTGATGCCAGATGGTAAAGATATAAGTTGGTAATACTGAGGCCTCTATTAAATGGAGCACGATGACAAGTGGTATAGGTCAGGCACAGTCTACAATTGTGCCATTGAAAAGCAATGGCCATAGAATCCAATTCACAAAGCCAGAGACAGGGCAGCATCAGCAGGATATTTTGGATCAGATAGAGGAACCTTGTCAGTATCATCATTTTATAGGGGACTTTTCTCCACATCACATTCAGTGGAAGTGACTGCCATTTCTTTAGATCCTCCTTGACCCTGTGAGTCAGGGTTGTGACGCTAAGTGACCAGGTCAGCTCAGGGTGAAGCGCTACATAGATACCCAAGTATCGAAAACTTAAGCAGCGTATCAGATTGCGGTTTGCTATTGCACACAGCTTCGCAATCGTGACAGCGGCACTAGGATTGACTTAGCAGGATAAACCTGCCAGCCAAATGCCTTGGCAAAGAAATTCAGAAGTTGAAGACAGAGGGGGCCACTGGGCGCACGGTCCAAGAGCTACAGGAGAACATCATCAGCAAATAAAGTAAAGCTATATGGTCTTCATGTCTGGCGTCCCATTCCAATCCTGTTAAATTGCCAGCACAAGTAGAAGGGGAGACAGGGGGCAGCACTGCTTGGTCCCCCAACTTTTTGGAAAAACATCCAAAACCACATCATTAATTTGTAGATGATTGGTAGGGAAGGAACAGAGTTTTCACACAAAATTGCGGGAGTTAGGCCTGGAGTACCTGAGCGAGGCACCCCTAGTTCAATGGATCAAAGGCCTTCTCAAAATCGACAAGGAGTAGCGCCTGTTGGGGAGAGAGAAGGTGACGTTGAGCAAGGGCCACATGAAGGCACCTCAAGCAATGTCTTCTGGCATGAAGCCACACTGATCGGATGGACAAGGATTTGCAGAACATGTTCAAGGTGCGAGGCTAGGTTAGTTGCAAAGATTTTTACCTCTCCATTGACAAGGGAGATGGGGCGATACCCTGCACAGATAATCATTGGTGGGATTACCTTTGGCATAACCACAATGGTGGAATTTCACATGGAAAGGTGCCCACCTCCTCCACCTCTTTACAGAGGTTCAGTAGGTGAGGAGCTAGGATATCCATATACCTAGCATAAAATTCTGTGGGGTAGCCAACAGGGCCAGGCATCTTTCCAGATGCCATCGCTGAGATAGCCTACTCAATCTCCACAAGTGTGATGGGTTGGTCCAGGAGGAAGAAAGCAGGTGGAGAGGCACCTTGTCCAGGACAGGAGAGGCTGCCTCACTCAGTGGCAGGGAGAGATGAGTATAGTATGTCACAAATGTCTGGGATATAGCAAGAGAGGTGTGGTGCAAAGTACAATTTTGGTCCATTATATCCTGTTTGACCCTACTGGCTAGCAGCTGGGAGGACAGTCAGTACAATAACCTGCCATTTTTATCTCTCCACTCATAGATGCGAGCAGTGGGTGTGCAACAGAGCTGTTTCGCTGTCTCAAGAAAGGTGGGTGGAATCTCTTCCCGAAGCCGCCTTAACTGTTGCTGTACATCGCTGTGAGACTTGGCGGAGAGCTGTGTTTCCAATTGAAGTGCGTCGGCCTCCAACTGGGCAATACGATGGGTTCTTGACTTTTCCTTTTTTCGAAGGATACTCTTGCCATGGCCCCTAATGGTGGCTTTGTGAACAGCCCAAAATGTGAAAGTGGAGCTCACCATGCTCTCATTGGTTTGAATATGAGCTTTGATACCCCATTTCACCTCACTGGTGCATGCCTCATCCTGAAGGTGCCATGCATTGAGCCTCTACGGGGGACTTAGTATGCCAGCCACTGCACCTAGCTGGAAAATCACTGGGGCATGGTCAGAAATGCCTCATGGGAGAATTTGTACTTGGGAGGCAGATATGCAGTCAGGGGCAGGTAGAAAGATCATGTCAATGTGTGCATGCCTATGCTGCACAGCTGATGTATGCGTGTAGCGACTCAATCTAGGGTGCCATATTTACCAGAGATCAGAAAGGCCCAGCGTATTCACCCATGCAAGGATGTGACAGACCCCAGTGCTCTGGTGCTCTGAAGGGGCGCCTGTTGAATCAACTGCAGGGCTGAGGACCATGTTAAAGTCACCTCTTATTAATATTGGTCTTTCAGGAAATTTCAGTATTATCGTTGTGATTGTAGGAAGGAAGGAGTCAAGTGCATTGGAGGGAGCGTAGAGGCACAGGAAGTTCAGGGTCGACCTTCTGACGTTCCATTAAAGGCTAGGAATCCACACTGGGGATCCAGCCATGACCTATTAAGCTCAAAGAGGAAGGTATAGCACAGTAAAATTGTCACTCCATGGGCACTCCTGATGTGTCCCGCATAATATGCCCTATCATATCCCTGTTGTGCCAGGAACGGACACTGTGTAACCATCAAATGTTTTTCTTTTAACATTAGGACCGAAGGTAGGAATTGATGAGCATACAGTAATACTGCAGACAATTAAACACAGTCTAGGAGGCTGTTTATGTTCCATGTCGTTATATGTTGAGATGTCATGAGAGAGCAGGGTGTGTCTGGAAAGACAGGAAATCCGGTCCATCATGGACACCTGGGCAGCTTGTATCAAGGTACCATACCTCCTTGAAAAGCCACAGGAATAAGGTAAAAAGATCAGTAACATTGTTGTGATGTGACAGTTTAGGTGCTTGTAATGGGAGGTAACCAACAATAACAGTAAAAACATACCAGCAAAGTAGGCCAAACCAAAATCCCCCAAAATTCCCCACCCCATACTTTGCCCCAAGAAGCATCTGTCTCCTTGAAACCCATAACAAAATGAGGAACCAATTAATCTGTATCTCCTGGTGCGGAGAGGTGGACCCCTCCATAATGTACAATCAATATTGTCCCTTAGGCATGCAGCCCAATGGCCCAGACAGGAGCACCCACTTGCACCATTTGTGTGCACCAGCCGGGCACCATATTTATGAAATGGTGCAAACTGGTGCAAAGGGTAGGCTAGCGTAAAAAACAAATGACGTTAGTCAGGTGGGGCTGGCGGTATGGAAAAAGGGGGGGTTGCACCAAAAAATGACATTAGGCAGGTTAGAGTCAAAGAAAAAATTACTCTAACCTGCCTAGAGTAATTTTCTGACGCAAAAGCATCCATACCACATGACACGTGTCTTAGAAAACCCAGGTCCCCTGGGCATTGCCATTGCACCCAGTACCATGTAGTGGGGGGTCATTTCAGGACCCCCAATGGCACTTTAAAAAAAATAAAAAAACAGATCAGTACTTACCTATACTAACCTGGGATGGGGTCCCCCATCCTCCGCTGTCCCTCTGGTGTGGGTTGGGGTGTCCCTGGGGCTTGAGGAGGGCACCTTTGGGCTTATTCCATGGTGTTCCACCATGGAAATAGGCCCACAGGTCCCCTAACGCCTGTCCTGACCCAGGCGTAAAAAAATGGTGCAAAGCAAGCTTTGCACTATTTTTTGACCCTTCCTTCCTCCAGTGTGTGATTTTAGCACAGGGGGCTAAATATGGAGCTAAGGCCATAGAATCATTTTTTGCTCGGGGACGCCTACTTTGCATCTCATTGACGCTAAGTAGGTGTCCACGTTCCCAAAAATAACTTTAACTCCATAAATGTGGAGCTAGACCAGTCTAGCGCCAAAGTGTAAATATGAAGTATGTTTTGCACCAAATTTTAGTAAACAAATGACGCAAATTTGGCGCAAAACAAGTATAAATATGCCCCTTAGTCTCTCTGGATGAACTACATTGTCAGCAAAGCATGGTGGGTCTGGTTAGCATAAAGGACATTCTGAGTCACATCATGATTATTCGGACGGCACTATCTGTAGTACACCTGTGCATCAGGAGGGGCCTTGTTTTATCTTGTTTTCTGGCAAGGCACCTCTATCAATGGCAAGCACGCATCAGATGATTGTTTCAAACTGAGGTAGAGGCAGCTCCATCTTTTTCCTTGCAGTTCCTACCAGACATGTTGTTTTGCCCAGCTCCCTGCATCTCAACTCCTGCAGCTCTCTTGGCGGCACCCAGACATCATTTCAGGCTACTGGGGCTGGCTGGGTGATATCCATATACATTTGTTCAGGAGAATCTAAATACAATTACTACTGCCCTCTGGTCATGAGTAGAGTGGCAAAATATGTCCAGTACTGCAGCGCATTTTTTAAAAGTGGTGACCAGCCAGCCTCTATTGACGGACTCGAGTGAGCCGCCAGGAAGATCCCTGTCTCCCTCAGATATGAAAGAAGCCAGAGAGACAGACACAGAGCCTGCCTGCCTTGTGAGACGACCTCTGCAGCAGCAAACATGCAGCCAGGCACAGAGCAGAGATTATCTTACCTTTTAGGACTTAAGCACTCAATGTAGCGTGGCAAGATCAATCCTAATTGAAGTCCAAGAGTAGCACTGCATACTCAAGTTGAAGATGGCTTAGGCATCCTGACATTGTCTGGCTACTACACATGAGTGCAGCAGAGATGCACTGTGCGAGGGGGCTAGATCACAAGTAAGGAATCACTTATTCTGTGGATTACCACCTCTCATGTCAGAAGCCATGATGAAAGGCAGTGTGGTATTGTTAGTGGGGCATTGTGGGTGGAGGAATCTGTGATGGAGACATGCTCAGTCTGCAGCAGTTGCAGATGAAAGGGCTGGTTGTCGTGCACCCACGCAGACGGGCCTCATAAAGACATAATAAAAATAATAACATATTGCAGTGAATAGTTGTGATAAGAGCAGAGCTCTTCTGTAGCATTTTAAATAATAGCCAATTTTCTTAACTGGTCATTTCAGGCCTGGAGCTTGATACTGTTGAGACGGGGAGTGGTCAATCAGATTAGAAATGGAAAGTAGGTTAGTGACCTGCCATGTTAGACGTTTGCAGAAGTTTCAATACCTCTTTAGAGTTTCTGATTGCTCTAAAGTGTTTAGTTTCTGATATTTATCTATTTGCATTTACTCACATGAAAGTGTCACTCTAAGTGTCACACATTTGATTGTTGAATTTCACTCATATGTACACTGAAACTATGTAAATGTCACACATTGGCAATCTGAGAATTTGGCAGGCATGTAGATAAGACTTACACACAAACACAATGGACAAATTTGGTGAGTCAAGAGTACTTTTAAAAATGAATACTTAACTGTTTAGTAAAGTTTAGAGACAAAAAGCTATCTTTCAGTATAGAAACTCAGGCAAAGCCTTTTTTAAAACAGAGGCAAAATACCTAGGGGCAGGTTTACAAGAAACTGGAACATCAGCACTGATGCACCAGTTTTCTTGCGTCGCCACTGCCCCACCTAACAACACCAAGGAACAAGGAAATACAAATGCAATCAAAAGCTGAATACATGCTAAAAACACGCAGTGATTAGAACACACATGACATATTAAAAGGAAAGCGTTCCTGCCTAGAAGGATAAAACAGTCCTAGAATATAAAAATAGAATAAACCACCAAGCCCAGAACTCCGCATAATACATAACAAGACAAAATACATAAAGCCCAGGCCCTAAAGTGCATAGTGCATTAATAATGACTACAATAAATACCAACATATGCAATTAAAACTCCACAACCTAACCAATAAGGGGCAGTATGGCAAGAGCGGGGGGGAAAAATTCCAAATATGCTTATCCAATGCTTGCAGTACCACTGAATTTAGATTGGGCAATTTTAATGAAATTAATCAGTAACACATTTAGCATTGAATTAGCGGGGTCCAGAGGCTGGATGATAGCCTGTTGACAGGAGCAAATTCCCAATTTGTTCCATTTGCTCTGAAGCAGGAATCTACACTCCTTTAGTAAAGCTGGGCACAGACAAACCACATGATCAATAGTTTTGTCCGCATTGCTACAGCCTCTGCATGTCACGCCTGACCCGGAAGATAGCCGCCATTTAGGTAGATATTTCAAGAAACCCCAATCTCCCATCCTGAAGGCCATAAAGGCCTTTTTCAACCGGAACCCACAAGAACAGGAAAGAAAGCTAGAAGGCGTACCTGAATTAAAGGATTTAATTACTGACCAGGCATGCTTCTGTTGAGGAAGGAGGGAGCAATCTGAGTGATACAAATACTGTTGAATGAACCTTTTTAAATCTAGTTTGAACAGAGAATAGGGGGGATTACTTGCCCAAAGATCATCAGCACCCAGTCGCCATTTGCATTCAGCCAAAAAAAAAGAAGTACACTCACAGATTTCTTGTCACAAGACTGCCTCCAAACGACCATCAGTGGCATGACGAGGCTTATGACAGAGCTTCAAAAAAGCAACCAACTGCCACCAAATCCGGAAGCCCATATTCCAACCGTACCTGCGCGGTTGAAGCAAGGCGATGGACATGGAAGACACTCTTATAGATTTTATTGACCAGCCTATTGAATAGGCAGAAATTCTTGACCAACAGAATTTCTTGACCATAGGCCAGTGAAGAGATAATCTTTGCTCTCATAACTTCCATTAGGGGAAGGAGGGACGGCCCCTTTAAAACTTTGGATAATTTGGAAAAGGCCACCTGCAATAAAAACAGCTTTGAGTTCGATCTCCTTCTTGTGTTTAACAAAACTGCCCCTGGAATCTAAGTGCACCCCTAAATATTTGTAAGACTGGTCGGAAACGAGTATACAGCTTTTATAGTACCAACTGGAACCCAAATGTTTCTTCCTTCCAAAGGAGACCACTTTGGTTTTCAGCAGATTAATTTCCAGTTGATTCACGGAAGTATAAGATGCAAGTTGGGTAAGCAGCCGTTGACGGCCAATCTTAGTGTAACTAAATAATGCAAGATCATTGGCGTAAAGCAGATGACTGAGCCTGAGGCCACCAATCTTAGGGGGATAACAATTTACAGCATCAAGAGAAGTGGATAAGTCTGCATTGAATAAATTAAAAGAAGAGGAGCAATCACACAGTCCGGTTCCACATCAAGAGAGGTAGGGATTTTCCTAGAAAGAGAGCACCCGTCACCGAGCTTAATACAGACCTAAGTATTTTATGGAGTTCTATAATGGCACCCAGGAGCACTGAGGGTATACCCCAGTTTTGTAGTTTAGCCCACAGAGCACTCCGGAGGATCCAGTCGAAAGCCGCCTTAAAATCAACAACACAACAATTCAACATTCAGCTGGTAGTAATTGTGGTGGCTCCCTTCCTGGTATCTTTGTGCCCTCCAGAAAGATTTCATGGGCACAGCTTGAAGTATAGAATCTCCATAAATCAGTGTAATCTAAACTTTTTGTGCAGAACCAGCAGCGTTTTCTGATGACACACAAAAAGTAGCATGTATCATATCTTACCTGGGTGGAAATGCCACCACTTTGTCCAGTTCAATGGTGAAAAATAATATCTTGTACTATATAATTTCTGTACTTTCCAAGATGCTATGAAGAATCTCTTTGCAAAGTGCACCTTTATGCCTTTTTGCTGGCAGTCGATAATTCATTATTACATTTAATACAGTCTAAACAAGATCTGTTGACTTAATTCTCAAACTTTAAGAACAATTCTCAAGTGACCCAATCCAGAAATCACCTCTCCCTTCCCATGTACATCTTGGCTTTTCTTCTCCACTCATGTTAGCTTCTGGGCCATCAACCCCTGCTTCAGGTCAACCATTGATTTCCCACCATGGAAGCACATCTAATTGTTTCTCACAGGACATCCATCCTGAACATCTCAGTAGAATGTGGCAAAGTTAATGGTGATGTTTAATGGTGACTCCCATGTTTGGGCCTGTTAGGGCCACACACGCCTGATCCCCTCTCCATTTTTAGTCACACTCCTCTCCCATTACCACCTCTCTTCTCTCACATTCCTCCTCCAGCGATCTTCAAACTCTGTATGCTTTTGACATTTGGAAATAATGGTTATCCACTGGCTCTTTGCTGGACATTCCTAGTTGTATACTCTAAACTAATATTTAGAAGTCTAGAAAGCTGTCTTGTGTAGAATAACAATTCGCTGTTCTTGGATGGACTCATTAATTTTCATTTAGAGGCTGGTTGTTGGCTGACTCTTCTAAAGTGCTGATAGAAGCCCCTCCTTGGCCTTCCTGACAAAATATTACCCACCATATCGAAAGAGCCATGTGTTGTCTGCAGGATCAGGATAACAGAATTCAAAATGGACTACCTAGTTGCTGCTGCAAACTCTGCATTTTATTTTGTTTCTCAGTAAGGCTTTATTCCTGGAAAACAAAAGGCAATTGAGTATTTCCCCCATCTGAGGGGGCTCTGTCATATCTCACAGCTGATCTGAGCACAGAAACTCTCCATCACAAAGTGCATCCTAAAATGGAAGAGTATCTCAGTGCCACAAAAGAAACTGCCATTTAATAGAAGGGCCTGATTCTATAGAGTTGTACCATTGCCCCTGCTGGGTGTACCCATAGTCTCTTCATAACTGCTGTAATTTACATAGGTTCTCTTAGTTACTACTGCTTTATGGTTGAACAGCTGAATCTCCTGGGTAGGCCACTCCTAATATATGGTTGTTTATCAAGCAGAGGTTTATTTGGGGCTGCGCCTCTGTGCACAAAATCCCAATATTGCATGGTTTAGGAAGCTACAGCTTCATAAGATTTAATCACTTCTACTCCTAGGTTATAGACTCCTGAAAGCTAGCAGTTTGAAAATAATATCTGATGGTTGAAAAGTGGTATTTTCATGGGGTGTGACCTTTGTCCATACACTCTTAATAACTGCTGGCTGTTAAGAAGCTGATTCTCTCAAAAGATTGCTTCTGAACTGCTGCTAAAGAACATTCCAATATAAATCCTGCCTTAAGTCTGGGACTCCATGTGAACTTTAGAATTTTAAAATTACTTGAAGTATCAAGTGGGATTTTTGCCTTCTGGTGTGCCTTCCCTTGCCAATTATGGACCGGAGTGATGCTTTTATGGCTTCTCTCCCATTTCACCAACCTCCGGATAGTGCCAGGATGGAAAGTCTTTCTAAACCCTGATAAATTGCTCGGTGAGCTTAACTGGCATAACTGGCATCATAGGGCGGCACCATCCAAATTACAGCTTTCCTCTGTTCAGGGACACCTGGGTGCTCCCAATTCTGAATACTATTATACATTTCACCCAACTCCTGATAGTGCCCTGTCGGAAAGTCTTTCAAGGCCCTGATAAATTGCTCGAATAGCTTATCTGACATAACTGGCACCATAAGTTGGCTCTATCCAAATTACATCTTTTCTCTGTTCAGGGAAACCTCGGTGCTCCCAATTTTGAGTTCTAATATTTGGTGGCTCAGCTGCAATGGCTATTCCACTGGCTAGCAGTGTATTTTCTGGAAGAAACAAAGACCGTTAACACCCCCATTGCCTGGGTTAATATCCTGACTTTGACTGCCACTGGTGTCCTTCCTAGGAGTGGCCCCCTAAAAGTGGCTCTGATGCTCTTAGCTATAGGTTGTTGGGTTATCAGAACCCTCCCCCCATCCTTCTACTAGACCACTCCTGGGCCTTATTAGAAGACTAGGATATTTAACCCCTCACCAGCCACAGTCCTCGGCCCAAGCCAGAATCACAATCTTGGCCAATCTTTTCCAGGGTGATCAGTTTGTGGACTTCATCTACCATTGTCTCTTTTGTGATGCTTTAACTCATCTCCTGGTTGTGGATGGTATCCTGTTTTCCATCTAGTGGAACTCCTCTACTGACTGTGTTAGCTGTCATTGACTTGAGAACTATGACTATTAAAATGAATAAAAAATAATTGTAAAAAAGCTCAGAGTGAAGGGCAAGTTAAAATGTGTTATTGTTATGCTCCAGCAAGGATGGCATTACAAACATTTTGCTTACTTAGGACCAGATGTAGTAGCCTATTTTGTAGTCACAAACACTGCTAGTCACAAAATAGGAGTGTTTGCAATCACAAAATACTTTTTTATGTACAATAACGTTTGACAGCTTCTAAAACAAGATTCTAAATGTTTCCAAAATTGAAGTTTGGAAAGGTTATGGAATGTGTGTCCTTTCCAAACTGCGATTTGGTCAAATATGTTTCCATATTGACCTGCTGCCTAGTTTTAGTGGTAACTCATTCACAAAACGGAAGAGGTCCCCTTTGTACTTCTTCCCTTTTGTGATTTGTGGAAATGTTTTCTGAAGGAAGTAGGCAATGGTGTAGCAAACCGCTGTCTCCTCTCAGCTAAACTTCCAAAACAATAGTTTTTTTTTTTTTTTTTAAAGGGCCCTGTTTCCTTAAGGAATGGTTTAAAGTAAAAAAAAATCGTCATTTATAGTCAGTCTCAGAAATGGTGGCTTCCTGGCACTTGCAGGCCACCGTCCTTATGATTATATACAATCAGAATGAAACACTGTGTGTGACCTACCTAATGAATATTATTAACTTGATAGGTACGATTTCAACCCACTGCAAATCACAATTTTATGAACCAACTTCCTAGCAGATATGTCAATTAACAAAATTCATTACTCGTCTAAAAATTAGTGATGGCAAATAGTGACCAATTTTGGTTGCCAGTATAATGATATAATGGCATAATGAGTAGAATGATCTGCCCCTTACTGCCTTTCCTTCTGCAGCTTCATTGATGCAAACATGGTAAAAAGATTACTGTCTGTCCTGTCCACAAATATTCAGTAGAATATAGTTTATATCATATGTCTGAATAGAAAGAAAATCTGTCTTCTACTGTCTATATACATAGCAGCAAGTGTTCTTAATTTGTTTGCTCATACACATGCTATAACATTACATATACGTGGTTCATATTTAAAGCTCAAATTTATAGCACTCACACGCAAACCGCACACCAAGAACTACCTTTTGGTTAATAGTTCAAGAAAAAGGGCACGCTCAAGCTTGGGCTGGAACCCATCCTATAAACATGGTGCAGAAACTCCCACCTTATATGCTCAGCAATCGAGAGTCCGCAAGCGGACTTACAATAGATATAAATGCGCACTGCACCCCCCCAACGCACACACACAAACGTATGGCCCATATTCTAAAACAGTCTAGAGGTTTCTGAAATCTCCGTATCACCTACTGATTTAGGTGATTTCCAGTTTGTCTATAGTAGGTTCACCAGGGCCTGTTCATAAGGTTTACTGAAGAGCTATCCATCAATTCTATTGAATTGTGTGAACCATGGGTGCCTTACACTAAATTGCCTACAGACTTCCCATGGCTAATCATGGCATTTGGTATATTTAATAGAGCTTTTTCAACTTACTGAGTAATGTTATGAAGTGTCCTTCCCATTCACCACCCCTTCATCCTAGAAACGCATGAGAGTTAGGAAAGACAACAGTATCTGTCACAGTTTGAGCTACATTTCATAATGCCAATCTAGTAAATTAGAATTATTTTTGTCTAGTATTTTTTTTGTTGCTTTTTAAATAAAACACTGATGTTTCAAAATAACAAGAAACTGACCCGGTTGCCACGGACGCTTCTCCTGCACGGCCCGCCTCCATTTCCAGCTATAAAAAGGCGCGCCCCTCGTGGGACGCATTGAAACTGACCCGGTTGCCACGGATGCTTCTCCTGCACGGCCCGCCTCCATTTCCAGCTATAAAAAGGCGCGCCCCTCGCGGGACGCATTGAAACTGACCCGGTTGCCACGGACGCTTCTCCTGCACGACCCGCCTCCATTTCCAGCTATAAAAAGGCGCGCCCCTCGCGGGACGCACTGAAACTGACCCGGTTGCCACGGACGCTTCTCCTGCACGGCCCGCCTCCATTTCCAGCTATAAAAAGGCGCGCCACTCGCGGGACACATTGAAACTGACCCGGTTGCCACGGACGCTTCTCCTGCACGCCTCGCCTCCATTTCCAGCTATAAAAAGGCACCCGTCTTCGGCTGACTGAGGCTGGGCTGGGCCCACCCTCTCTCCTCCTCGACTCATTCACCAAGTAAGACTCATAACATTTTATATCTTGTCTGGTATTGTGTAGTCGTTACCTCCCCGGCTACATGGGGAAGAGGAAAGCTGTGGATCCTTTGGATCCCTTAACTGGCTGTAAAAAGCTGAAAAAGCGCTCTTTAAAATCAGCTATTAAGACCAAAAGAAGCAGCCATTAACCCTTCCAGGAGATTGACCAGCTATTTGAAGAGGTGGAGGCAATCTTAAACTGTACAGTGGGTAATAATGGAGCTCCATCTCCAAAAAACGTTTTAGTTCACCCCGGGAGGATCCAAGATTTCTTTCAAAAAAAGAAGAAGGAACAAGTCGTAGATCCTGCTTTGACCAATAGCGGAGTGGTCTCACAAACAACCTATAACACTACTCACTTCCCTTCCAAAGGTTTAATAACTACGGCCAGCGATCCCACATCCAGAAGTGGGCCCCCCCAAGCGGATGTGGAGGGAAGTATAACTACTCCAGCTTTTCCATTGAGCCCAGAGATAAAATTGATTCCAAATTTATTCTGCAGGAATTGGTTCGAGGTCCTAGCTGAAGAGGATGAAATACCTAGGGTCCTCGAACCCCCTGCGATTGACCTTAATAAAGTGGATCCCCCTTGTTCATTCGTTCCCATCTCTGCTCCCCCCTTGCAATATTTCCCCACTGAGCCCAAAGTTTCCCTCGTCCTCCAAAGAGTGGATGAAGTAAGGTCCCTGGTGCTGCAATTGGCAAAAACTTTGCAGGAAAGGCTAGTGTGTAGATGCAAATGCTTCTCAAGAGATGAAGGGGCGAAGGGTGGACATTTAATAACTGACTCAAATTCATCTACTTGGCCTGCACAAGGGGGACAAGCTATCGACCATCAAAGGAAAAGGCACACAGGGTTGGCCCAGATGTGGATTTGGTATGCCCTGTAGATAATCCCTCACTCGAGCAATTAGGCAATAAAAATATACCCATTGAGGGGGCCACTACGACAACTCTCACTGCCCATAATGCCCCCCCCCGAGATTCTTCAAACTATTCGTCAACTAAGAGGTGTAAAGTGTCTGACAATTTACCATGCAAAGGAGTCTGTGCTCCTTCTAATGTTAGCAGGCCACTCGCACCCATGTTTCCCTCTGATCCCACTTGTGATACCACCTCTCAGAGAGCCCCCTGCGGCTCAGTTATACTGCCAAATGCTCAAGGCCGCAAGGATGGGTCCAACACTCTCTTCCTGAATTATGTCCCGAAGCTGTTACCGGGGCTTATTGAGGACCATGAGTCCAGGGTTAACAAGGTCATTTATTGGCTACGACACCAACGGAATTGCCTATCGGTTATACGCACGGATATTCTTAAAGTTAATCGGTGGAGCCCCATAGGGCTGAATCACGACGTAATCTCAATTGAGTTCCATGATAGAACTTTGGTCAAGAGCCTCATTGCATTTAATGATCGTACCCACCTTCTAACGGGACGAAAGAAGGGTGGTATTACCCTAGAGACAGCATTAGAGGAAGGAGACCAGGCTCCAGCTGATAGTCACACGTTGTAATGTCACTAGAGTCCAACTGGGCTGTGGTAATTCCACTCAGACCAATCCTGTATGACTGGCTACAGTCCGGGAAGCAACCCCAGGTGTCAATCCATAGGAATCATTCTTGACAGTCTTTGAAGGATTTACCACCAATGAGTTAATCCCAGTAAAGACTGACTCCCAGTTACCTAGTGCTGTCTCCGAGGAAAAAGGCTTAGCCATCATGACATGGAACATAGCCGGTATTGGGTGGAAATTAGATGATACTGACTGGTGTTCATATATAAATACCCAAGATATATGCCTCTTCCAAGAAACGTGGGCTGAGGAGAAGATCACTATTGATGGGTTTCTTTCCTTCAACCTGGCTGCCCAACCATCCGCAAAGGCGACAGGTTGAGCAAAAGGGGGTCTCTTGATGTTATTAAACAAAAACGTGTAATGTGAATACAAGATCTTAAAATTTGACTGTCCAGATCTGATGAGTTTACAAATCACGTTTCAACAGAGTTTTAATGTAATTTTTAACAATGTTTATGCTCGATCTGTATCTCGAGGGGTAAAATTTCAGATTCTAAACCAGTTACTTGACTTTTTGGATACTCTACAACCAACATCTTACTTGATAATAGCCGGGGACGTAAATTGTACTTTTGAACCCTCTGTGTTATTAACTGGTCTCACAGAGGAAGAAGATCAAACATGGGGGATTGCACAGTTGACCAGTGATCGTTTCTGTCCACACTCTTGTGCTGCCACTCAGTTGGCCTCTCTTTGTCTGAAGTAGGTTTTTAGGGCTTGTAACGGTCGTATGCCCTCTGACTTGGATATTGCCCACACTTTTAACCGCTTTGGTGCGGGCGTCGGCCACTGGCCGACGCCCACACACCCTCCCCGGTGCGGGTCACGACCAGTGGCCAACACCAGGAAGGGCATTAATAAATCCTCGGGTGCGTCGCACCTGAGGATTTTTTTTTTTTTTTCTTCCCTGGGGAGACACGGAAGCTACTGTGTCTCCCCCCGCCCCCCACCCGCCCCTTTGTGACGTCGGCGCGCTGACGTTGCAAAGGTGTTTTCCCCATCAAAGCAGGAAGCAGCCTTGCGGCCGCTTCCTGCTTTGATGGGGAAAACGGCCTTTTACACGTTCGGGAAGGCCTCGTAAGAAAGGGGAGACACTCCCCTTTCTTACGAGGCCTTCCTGAAAGTGTTTCCTGGCCCCCGGTCGCAGCTGTGCTGCGATCGGGGGCCAGGAAACACTTTCAGGTTTCCTGGCCCCCCCGATCGCAGCACAGCTGCGATCGGGGGGGCCAGGAAACACTTTGAAAAGGCCTCGTAAGAAAGGGGAGACTCTCCCCTTTCTTACGAGGCCTTCTGAAACGGTTTCCTGGCCCCCGATCGCAGCACAGCTGCGATCGGGGGCCAGGAAACCCCACTAGACACCAGGGATTTCACTTTTGGGGGGCGGCCCCCCCGGAAAACGGGCCACCCCCCCGGCATAATTTTTTTTTTTTTAAAAGGTAGGGGCACCCTGGGGGGGGGGGGGGGTGCAATCTCGCCCCCCCAGGGGATTTTTTTTTTTTTTCAAAAAAAAAATAATAAAAAAAAAAATGAAATGACAGGGGGTCGCCCGTGGGCAGGGTGACCCCGTGTGGGGGCAATTTTTTTTTAGATGTTGTAGGGTTTCCCTGGGGGCCATTTTGGCCCCCAAGGAAACCATACAACAACTAAAAAAAAATATATGTATATATCTATATATATCTATGTAGATAGATATATCTAGGTACATGGATATATCTATAGATATATCTATGTAGATATATATATATATATATATAGAGGTAGATCTGTATCAAAGAGATTTATAAAGCGCGCTACTCACCTGTGAGGGTCTCAAGGTGCTGGGGGAGGGGGGTAGGGGGCAGGGGGAGGGAAAGGGGCTGGGAGGTTCACTGTTCAAAAAGCCAGGTTTTGAGGCCCTTCCTGAAAAGAAGTAGGTTTTGGGTCTTGCGAAGGTGGGTTGTGAGTGCGTTCCAGGTTTTGGGTGCAAGGTAGGAGAAGGATCTGCCCCCGGTGGTGGTGTGTTTGATGTGGGGGACAGAGGCGAGAGAGAGGTCAGCTGAGCGGACGTTTCGTGTGGGGGTGTGGAAGGTGACTCTCGTTGAGGTAGGCAGGGCCTGTGTTGTGGAGTGATTTGTGTGCGAGGATGAGGATCTTGAAGGTGATCCTTTTGTCAATGGGGAGCCGGTGGAGGGATTTGAGGTGTGGAGAGATGTGTTCGTGTCGGCGGAGGTCGAGGATGAGTCGTGCTGCTGAGTTCTGGATGCGTGTAGTTTGCGCTTGAGTTTTAGAGTGGTGCCGGCGTAGAGGGCGTTTCCGTAATCAAGCCTGCTGCTGATGAGTGCGTGAGTGACAGTTTTTCTGGTCTCTGTGGGGATCCATTTGAATGTTTTTCAGTATACGGAGTTTGTTGAAGCATGAGGAGGTAAGAGCGTTGATTTGTTGGGTCATCGAGAGGGAGGAGTCTAGGATGATGCTGAGGTTGCGTGCGTGGTTGGCGGGGGTGGGTGCAGGGCCTAGCGTGGTGGGACACCATGGGGGGTCCCAGGTGTTTTTGTGTGGGCCAAAGAGGATTATTTCGGTTTTGCTTGAGTTGAGTTTCAGGTGGTTGGCTGTCATATATATATCACTTTTGTCAATATGTGTGTGGTTTCCCTGGAGGGAAAAGGGTCCGACTTGTCTAGTGGCAGTTTTAGTGCCATAAAGAAGTGCAGAAGGTTTATATGCCTACTGCAAAGAGCACATCTGTATTTTATGTAAATAGCTGAGTACATTAGTAAAGTCTATGGAGAGATGAAGGGCACTTTTGCTGGGTGGTAATGAGGGAATCCGAGGAGGAGGGAGTGGGAGCACCAATAATGATTGTTGGACTGGGCGCAGGAGGTGCTAAAGACTGTGACGAATGGTATGTGACAAGGTGTTTTTTGAGTGTCTTGAAAGTACGTGCTGATTGAGGGAAGAAGCGCAGGTAAGGTGGCCTCTACTGTTGCACGTATCTCACACACACCATCGATTTTGTGACTGTCTACGTAGGCTAGTGTTTTAGAGCAACAGTTTAGCCAATAGCAGAGATGGCATCTTGATGGATGACTGCTGCCTGCACTCGGGTTATAGAGGACCGCTCTGACATAGGATCAGAGACTGAGACATCAGATACTGAGACAGCATCTGAGGGATAGGATAATGGCGCAGACTCTGGGAGTGATTTTTCAGTCAGAGGAGTCCCATTCGAAAACTCCTCTTCCAGTACATTATGAGGGAGGTGATGAGGACAGTCCTGCTGTCCCTTCGCAAGCTGTTCGTGCAACTGGGTAATAGTGGGTTAGGCCAACCCAGAGAGCAGGTGAATGCGGCGGCAAGCAGAGAGAGAGTGCTCTCTTGGGAGCTCACCAATTTAGTTCAGCCCCAAATTCCACCACCCAAATCACATTGTGGAGACACCAAAATTGTCTATGGCAAAACAAACTGGTTTTGTAAGGCAGGCACCTGTGTTTTTGGTCCTGGATTCGGCGGCCATATAGAGAAACACACTAAACCCAAACATTTCTGGAAACTAGACATTCGGGGGAGTCTTGTGTGGATTCCCCAAAGTTTTCTTACCCAGAATACCCTGCAAAGCTGAAATGTTGAAAAAAAACTCTATTTTTCTCGCATTTCTGTCACACAAACTACAGGAATATGCTGGGATCCACAACATTCCTACCACCCAGTGACTCCTCACCTGTCCTGATAAAAACACTACCCCACTTGAGTGCCTACACCTAGTGCCTGTGTCAGGAATGGATCATCCCAGGGTCAACAGCTGCCTCACGTAAGGACCAACATTGACCGTTGTGTGATCTATTCCTGTCGCAGGCACCAGGCCTAACCACACAAGTGAGGTATCATATTTATCGGGAGACTTGGGGGAACGCTGGGTGGAAGGAGATTTGTGGCTCCTCTCAGATTCCAGAACTTTCTGTCACCGAAATGTGAGGAAAACGTGTTATTTTAGCCACATTTTGAGGTTTGCAAAGGATTCTGGGTAACAGAACCTGGTCCGAGCCCCACAAGTCACCTCATCTTGGATTACCCTGGGTTTCTAGTTTTCAAAAATGTGCTGGTTTGCTAGGTTTCCCCAGGTGCCGGCTGCGCTAGAGGCCAAAATCCACAGGTAGGCACTGTTTTCTATGAAAAAATGTGATGTCTCCACGTTCTGTTTTGGGGCATTTCCTGTCGTGGGCGCTAGGCCTACCCACACAAGTGAGGTATCATTTTTATCGGGAGACTTGGGGGAACGCCGGGTAGTAGGAAATTTGTGGCTCCTCTCAGATTCCAGAACTTTCTGTCACCGAAATGTGAGGAAAACTTGTTTTTTTAGCCACTTTTTGAGGTTTGCAAAGGATTCTGGGTAACAGAACCTGGTCCGAGCCCCGCAAGTCACCCCTCCTTGGATTCCCCTAGGTCTCTAGTTTTCAGAAATGCACAGGTTTGGTAGGTTTCCCTAGGTGCCGGCTGAGCTAGAGGCCAAAATCTACAGGTAGGCACTTCTCAAAAAACACCTCTGTTTTCTTCCAAAAATTTGGATTTGTCCACGTTGCGCTTTGGGGCGTTTCCTGTCGCAGGCGCTAGGCCTACCCACACAAGTGAGGTATCATTTTTATCGGAAGACTTGGGGGAACGCTGGGTGGAAGGAAATTTGAGGATCCTCTCAGATTCCAGAACTTTCTGTCACCGAAATGTGAGGAAAACTTGTTTTTTTAGCCACTTTTTGAGGTTTGCAAAGGATTCTGGGTAACAGAACCTGGTCTGAGCCCCGCAAGTCACCCCTCCTTGGATTCCCCTAGGTCTCTAGTTTTCAGAAATGCACAGGTTTGGTAGGTTTCCCTAGGTGCCGGCTGAGCTAGAGGCCAAAATCTACAGGTAGGCACTTCTCAAAAAACACCTCTGTTTTCTTCCAAAAATGTGGATGTGTCCACGTTGCACTTTGGGGCATTTCCTGTCGCAGGCGCTAGGCCTACCCACACAAGTGAGGTATTATTTTTATCGGGAGACTTGGGGGAACGCTGGGTGGAAGGAAATTTGAGGATCCTCTCAGATTCCAGAACTTTCTGTCACCGAAATGTGAGGAAAACTTGTTTTTTTAGCCACTTTTTGAGGTTTGCAAAGGATTCTGGGTAACAGAACCTGGTCCGAGCCCCGCAAGTCACCCCTCCTTCGATTCCCCTAGGTCTCTAGTTTTCAGAAATGCACAGGTTTGGTAGGTTTTCCTAGGTGCCGGCTGAGCTAGAGGCCAAAATCTACAGGTAGGCACTTCGCAAAAAACACCTCTGTTTTCTTCAAAAAATTTGGATGTGTCAACGTTGCGCTTTGGGGCGTTTTCTGTCGCGGGTGCTAGGCCTACCCACACAAGTGAGGTATCATTTTTATCGGGAGACTTGGGGGAACGCTGGGTGGAAGGAAATTTGAGGATCCTCTCAGATTCCAGAACTTTCTGTCACCAAAATGTGAGGAAAACTTGTTTTTTTAGCCACTTTTTGAGGTTTGCAAAGGATTCTGGGTAACAGAACCTGGTCCGAGCCCCGCAAGTCACCCCACCTTGGATTCCCCTAGGTCTCTAGGTTTCAGAAATGCACAGGTTTGGTAGGTTTCCCTAGGTGCCGGCTGAGCTAGAGGCCAAAATCTACAGGTAGGCACTTCGCAAAAAACACCTCTGTTTTCTTCAAAAAATGTGGATGTGTCAACGTTGCGCTTTGGGGCGTTTCCTGTCGCGGGCGCTAGGCCTACCCACACAAGTGAGGTATCATTTTTATCGGGAGACTTGGGGGAACGCTGGGTGGAAGGAAATTTGAGGATCCTCTCAGATTCCAGAACTTTCTGTCACCGAAATGTTAGGAAAACTTGTTTTTTTAGCCACTTTTTGAGGTTTGCAAAGGATTCTGGGTAACAGAACCTGGTCTGAGCCCCGCAAGTCACCCCTCCTTGGATTCCCCTAGGTCTCTAGTTTTCAGAAATGCACAGGTTTGGTAGGTTTCCCTAGGTGCCGGCTGAGCTAGAGGCCAAAATCTACAGGTAGGCACTTTGGAAAAAACAGCTGTGTTTTCTATAAAAAAAATAGGATGTGTCCATGTCGTGTTTTGGGGTATTTCCTGTCGCGGGCACTAGGCCTACCCACACAAGTGAGGTATCATTTTTATCGGGAGACTTGGGGGAACATAGAGTAGCAAAACAAGTCTTATTGCCCCTTATCTTTCTCTACATTTTTTCCTTCCAAATATAAGAGAGTGTGTAAAAAAGACGTCTATTTGAGAAATGCCCTGCAATTCACATGCTAGTATGGGCACCTCGGAATTCAGCGATGTGCAAATAACCACTGCTCCTCAAAACCTTATCTTGATCCCATTTTGGAAATGCAAAGGTTTTCTTGATACCTCTTTTTCACTCTTCATATTTCAGCAAATGAATTGCTGTATACCCAGTATAGAATGAAAACCAACTGCAGGGTGCAGCTCATTTATTGGCTCTGGGTACCTAGGGTTCTTGATGAACGTACAAGCCCTTTATATCCCCGCAACCAGAAGAGTCCAGCAGACAAAACGGTATATTGCTTTCAGAAATCTGACATCGCAGGGAAAAGTTACAGAGTAAAACATAAAGAAAAATGGCTGTTGTTTTCAGCTCAATTTCAATATTTTTTTATTTCAGCTGTTATTTTCTGTAGGAAAACCTTGTAGGATCTACACAAATGACCCCTTGCTGAATTCAGAATTTTGTCTAGTTTTCAGAAATGTTTAGCATTCCGGGATCCAGCATTGGTTTCACACCCATTCCTGTCACTAACTAGAAGGAGGCTGAAAACACCAAATATAGTAGTAATGGGGTATGTCCCAGTAAAATGCCAAATTTGTGTTGAAAATTTTGGTTTTCTGATTCAAGTCTGCCCGTTCCTGAAAGGTGGGAAGATAGTGATTTCAGCACCAGAAACCCTTTGTTGATGGCATTTTCAGGGAAAAAACCACAAGCCTTCTTCGGCAGCCCTTTTTTCCAATTTTTTGGGAAAAAACTAAATTTTCACTGCATTTTGGCTATTTTCTTGGTCTCCTCCAGGGGAAACCACCAACTCTGGGTACCATTAGAATCCCTAGGATGTTGGAAAAAAAGGACGCAAATTTGGCGTGGTTAGCTTATGTGGACAAAAAGTTATGAAGCCCTAAGCGCGAACTACCCCAAATAGCCAAAAAAGGGCTCAGCACTGGGGGGGAAAAGGCCCAGCAGCTAAGGGGTTAAACGAGGCACATCTACAAGCGTAATTGGTTATTTTTTAGTGGATGTGAGATTGTGGCCCCTGTTGATAGATATGAAGGTGGATGTTAGATGTGAAAGTGACCACTATCCCTTGTTACTTTCCATATCAGGGGATGTTTTTGGTAGAACCTTGAATAACCAAGTTACTATGGACCCCACTCCCATTTTGAACAACTTATCCAAGAAGGTCAGGAGGCCGATGGTGCTCTCGAATCCTTATTTGTTACGTGAAATCTACCAAGCTTTTATACACAACTTGGCCCCATTCCATGACTGTGATTCTAATGATATTCCACTTCTACGCATACATGAAAATATGGTCATCAGATTGCAAAGCATTTTTTATAGGAAGGCCGGAGCAAGACAGCAAGTAAGCACCTTGCCCACCAATCCATGGTTTGATGATTCCTGCCATAGGGCTAAGACAGGATTAAAAAACACCATAATGGAAGGGATGCCAGGGGAAATACAACTAGCCAGACGTGCTTATAAGGAATCCATTACCCGAGCTAAACAATCCTGGGAAGAAACTACCTGGCAGGAGCTTCTGGACGCTACACAATCCAGTAATGATAAGCTGTTCTGGGAATTGTTGTGTAAGCGAGGGAAAGAGGGTAGGACTAGCCTAAGGAATCATATACAGCCTGAAAGGTGAATTGAACACTTCTCAAGCCTTTATGATAAAATTGACACCCCTGTGACCCCCATTAGCCTGGAAGAGGGTATTAACTCCCTCGCCACGCTGGATGTGGTTCCCGGCTTCGTTCCCATAGAAGGGGGCTCACAGACTTATAAGCGCCACATCCGTTTTTCCATTGAAGCAACTGCCAAGGCCATTTGCTAGCTAAAATCTGGGAAAGCTCCAGGTCCAGATAAAATTCCGGGGGACTTGTACACTTCTGAGCCAGCAATTTGGACCTGGTATATTAACGCACTCTCCAATAAAATCACTGAAGGGGGTCAGATCCCCCCGACATGGAAGGGTGCTGAAATTATTCCCATTCGCAAAAAGGGTAATGTAAACCTCCCAGCAAACTACAGGCCGATTAGTCTTATAGACAATCTTCAAAAAATCTTTGCCAAGCAACTTCTAGGCAGATTAACTAATTGGGCCACAGACCAACAGATCCTTTCTCCTCTTCAAGCAGGGTTTCGATCCAGGATCAGTACAGTGGATCAGGTCTTCAGGCTGGCCGTGCTGTATTGGAAACATACAGCACTTGCAAAACAACCCCTATATATTGCTTTTGTTGATTTGAGATCAGCCTTTAACTTGGTTCCAAGGGAGAAGTTATGGGAGGTGTTACACAAAATAGGGACTCCAGCTAACATAATCCAACTCTTGGAAAGACTGCACGAAGATACATAGGCGCAAGTGAGATGGGGCAACCAAGGCGAACTAACAGATTAAATCGCCATAAATAGGGGTGTCCGCCAAGGCTGTGTGTTGGCACCGTTTTTATTCTCTATTTTTATTAATGAGGTGGTACAGGCCCTAATGGCATGCCAAAATGATGCTCCTTCCCTGTGTGCTCAGAAAATTCTGATTCTTCTTTTTGCAGATGATTTCCTCCTTATTTCTAAATCCCCTATGGGCCTACAAATTCTTATTAATAGATTTAACCCCTTTTGACGAGATCACGGCTTAGAGTTGAATCACAAGAAAACCAAGTTAATGGCACTCCATTCTGGGATGCGGAAGAAATGCTTCATCCGCTTAGAAGGCGATCTTTTGGATAAGGTCTGCTCTATTGACTATTTGGGTGTAAGGCTCACTGATAATTTGCACTGGGCAGAACAGGTCAATAAAAGTGTAGGCTGTTTGCAGCACGGTGCCGCCCCTATCCTGTGTTTTTTTCGGGGTACGACATCAAAAACTGTCTCCCCGGCAATCAAGATTTATACTGCTAGAGCGCAGGGTGCTGCTGTTTCCGGTGCGGAGGTCTGGGGCTTTTCTGACTGCAATAGGTTAACCATTGGAGAGAATAGCTTTGTGAGGGCTTTATGTGCTTGTCCTCCTAGCACTCCGCTGATTCCATTGTTTTTGGACTTCGGCCTGAGATGGATAGCCGACCTAATTACTCTAAGACCACTTCTATACTGGGTGAGGCTATGGACTGTTCCAGAACTGGACATCTGTAAGTCCTCACTTTTAGACCTGTTAAAGTGCCCTAATTCAACCTCTATTCCCTGGGTAAAACATGTATCTAGATGGTTTAGCAACCTGGGTCTTGGAGATTTTTGGGAAAAACCCCACAAACTAGAGAAAGCCCACTCCAAAATGATAAAGCGAGTGTACTGGTCTTATGTATGGAATGACTATATTACTCGCCGATCTCATGCTTGTTTAACAAATCTCTTTATAGATCTTAAATGGTACCCGCAATTCGAACCATACTTAGACATCATACCCGACATTTTAGGCAAAAGTTTATATGCCAGATTCCGTTTTGGGTCGTTGCAGTTGAAGTCATTGAAGTGCAGATGGGGTACAAAAATAGTAACCAATACATGTCCTGTATGTGGCATAACATCTGAAACAGGTGAACATTTTATGTTTCTTTGCCCCGTTTATTCTTCCCCCAGGTCTAAGTGGATCTGTAACATCTGCCGGGAAATGGGAATAAGAGACTGTGCCTCTGCTCTAAGAATTTTAAAAACTCACCATTCCAAGGTTTTAATACAAGCTGTTAGCAAGTATTTGCTAGCAGCATGGCGCATACGTAACTTTGTTATTAGCAATGTGTCTTAAAATTGAGTAGTTAAGCTTTCTTTTAACTGTTGTGGTGGGGTCCAGCTGTTTTATTGCGTATTGTTTACATGGTTCTAGTGATTGTATTTTATACCTTTCTGATCTTATTATTTATTGTATATTCGCTTTGATGATCTATTGATCAAATAAAGCTTGTGTTTCATCATCATCAACAAGAAATAGAGTAATTGTTTCTTTATTTTCTTAAAGTTTTGCAATTAACGACTCATTGTTTTTCACCTTGGAACTGGTATAATCATTTGACATTGAAATGCTATGACTTGCTTGTAGCTTCCTGGTAAGAGCCAGGTTTTCTCATTTATTCCAAACCAGGCAGGACAAATACAGTAAGCGAATAGGCATGAAGTAAAAACAAGAAAAGGTTTTATATCAATAGAAATATCCTTTGGCAGTAACATCTTGCATAGTATGATCCAGGATGACTGGATCTAAGCAACGTGGTTTCCCTAGGTATTAAAGCACCCAGTGAGTAATTGATAATGTGTCAATTTTTTTACAACTTTATATCCGTTAAACTGTGCAACATGTGACTCGTGAATTGCATTATTTATTGAGTCAAAGCAAGAACATGACAAACACATTAATAACACTGTGCTTAATTAATACCACAGTGTTTAATTTGTAAAACAATAAGTGCTGGGGCCCAAAGTTTTGCTCAGAAGCCCTTACCGTGTCTGGCAGGAGGTATGCATGGGGCCCCCTCCCCAGACTATCAGGGATGCTAAATACAAAGCTGGATAGTCTTAATTACATCCACGCCAGACACTCCCTATCTCTTTATCTCACTCTTTTATGTTCTTTTTGATCCATGCTTTTTTCGTTTTTCCATATTTATCTTCCTCTTTCTTTTTAGTTTTGTGTTTTTCTCTCCTTTTGTGTTTCTCTTGCTAAGGATGAGTTAAAATAAGAGCCTGCGGCCAAAACTGAGCGCCGGTGGGCCCTATCTGCAACCAACAGCTTAAATTAAGCACTGCTAACACCATGGAAAATGTAAAAGCACAGATGTACTAATGAAAGCATCACACCACTGTGCACACTTCATATGCATGTCCGTAGAGCCTCTCATTGTTTAATTTGTAAGTAAAAAGTTCACCATAGGAGCCGCCACAGGCACTGGGGAATGATGGGGTTGTTGAAAGCTAAGATTGCTGATTACAAGGATATCTGGCACTGCTTCCCCGTCATGCCTCTTTCTTCCACTACTCTATCCTTCCTGTGTTTTTGTCCCACTCTTGCAAGCTCTTGCAAGTTCTTCTTCATCTCTTATTTCTTACTTTTCCCCTATTTTCCGATCTTTCTCTCCCTCCTTCCTTTCTCCCTTTTCTACCATTGTAGTTCTGAGAAAGGACTAGCTATTCCGGCACTGTGGCATTTTGCAGGAGGTTGAACATTAGTGAGCTGTTTTAGAAAAGGAAAGGCTGCCATGACGCACACCACCCGCAGAGTCTTATTGTACTTGCACCTTCTGCAGGATCAAGATGGGTTAAACATTTTTGCCAGTTTCCAGCCCGTCCCTGATCCCGTTTGCTCGGGGTCAGATTCACTCGTTGAATTCGAAAATGAGTGCTGGTGCCAGTCACCTGCACAAATTAAGCACTGGACTGCTCTTTCGATTTAACTGACTTCCATATAAAAGCAGAAATAAACATCCACTCGATTTCATACAGCATTGGCTGTCTAGATCCTAGGGGACACAAAATCATATCAATATAAAAACATATTTGTTTACCTTAACTTTTTCATAGTGCAAAATGCGGTTTCAAAATTCATTCCATGTGTTCTCGTTAAACTGCAACGGCATTTTCTGGAATTGCATTGTAAAGGATTTGAGCTACCGTGTGACGTAAGCCATCGAGCTTGCGGTTTCTTAAGGATATTTTTTTATCTTCGCAACCTCCTATAAAAAAAGTTAAGTACAAACAATACATTGAACTACAGAAGCACTTATGCAACTTGCTGTCCAGTAAGTAACCAATTCATATTTCATGTAAAATGGGTAGGAAAAAAAGCGTGGGTAAAGTAACCCCTTTCCCTACTTTCCCATGAATTTTGAAATGTTGCTTTTCCGGTCTCTCACTGGAAAGGGATTTACTCCTTGCCTTATCAAGAGTAAATTTCCATCCTAGTCTTTTGCGGCATTCCGGAGCTAGTAACGCAACGAATATTTTTCCAAAGCAAAATGCTGGTGACTGTGAAAATATGTATATAATGTAAACACATATATCTTACAAAGTAGTCTACATAACATAAATAGTACTACACCTATTCACATGGAATGGAGTCTGGTGGCAATGTCACGCAGTACTAGAACATGGGGGGATTGAGTATGCCTGGATTTGAACATTTTCTGCAAGCAGATATGTTCACATTGTTTTTAGGTTAGCTCTATACCTTTACGAGTCTTTACCTTTGCAGTCTTGTCTTTTCTGATTCTCAGGTCTCACTGAGAGCCCCTTCCTGTGTTTCCAAAACAAACTTTTTTTTTCCCAAAGGCTAGGATAATTGTTTTGTTATTGTAATGTGCCTGCAAGCATTCAAGCCACAAGGTTTTTATAGGTCTTTTATTTTATTTTAGGGAGATACTGCCAAATTTGCATAATCTACATTCTCATGCATCTTTTTTTGTGGTGGTCTCGCTACGGATAGCTTTTGCTGTTCATTGCAGGCAGAGTTATATTCCATAGTGTAGGCTCTTTCACTGGATGTCTTTCTGATCTCTATCAATGTTCTGCTTTGGATTTGCTTCTTACTTCCCATTCTGTGTTTGTCCCCTGCAGCACTGCTCCTTCACCATGCTTTTTCATTGGATGTGTTGCATCCTTAATCAGCAGTCATTAAGGGAGTTGTGTTTTTTCTCTGTGCATCTTCAAATATCATTAGTCTTTTAGCAGCCCATGGTAGAACATGGCTTTTATCGTCATCCTCCAACCTTTTATTTCTTTCTTCACATTGCTCCAGATCCCCGCTCGCTTTGTCACCTTCCTAATATTTTTTCTCCCCTCCACCCCTTTCTTATGTTTCTTCCCATTGCTCCTCACTCCGTCATCTTCTGATTTTTTTTGCCACCACCCCTTTTTTGGTTTTAATCCTGTTGCTCCACATCTATACTCTATGACTGCTGGTTAATTTTCTCCTGCCATCTTTCTCTTGCAACATGGTGATAGTTGCTACTGGCTTTGATATTCTGAAAGCTGTTAAAATGTGCTTGCATTAGGAAAGTCAGCAGGGGCTGCTCTTCTGCAATGGCGAAGGTGCGTCGCCCCCCCTGGCTAAGAGCCAGAAGATGAACAATAAAACAATAGCTTGCTCTCGTTTTATTTTTCATCTGCTGGCTCAGCCAACACTGCAGTTAGTGGCTGGGCCGTGGGAGGGGGAGAGAGTGTGCACCTAAGTGCACATGTGTGTTGGCCTGCTGTCTCAAGACGGCAAAACACACATACATACCTAGGTTTCTCCAGCCCAGGCTGTGTATATAGCTGGGCATGAGTAAATGCTCAGACCCGAGGCTTGTGTCTGAGTGGCAGTCCAAGCCACTCAGACCAATCCTGATGCTGCTTTCATGCTATCTTTTGCATGAAAACAGTGCCAGGAATGCTGGGGAGCCTGTGCTAGTGTTCTAGTGAATGCTGGGATTCCAAAAGAGGAGTGAGGCAGTGGCGACGATGAGGAGAACAGTAAGAGTTTTTTCTTTTTTTTTGGTTGCTTCCCCTTGATATTTCCGGCAGCCGCCACTGAAAGCCAGTAGTAGCAACCGGCTATGTTACTGGTATAAAAACATTAATTTCTATAAATTCAAACAGGCCAATATGTTGCAATGTGATTGGTTTTGCCAATCCCCAACCACTTACACTAAAGTATAGAAAATATTTTTCTGTACCTTCAAGATAGCCACCACATTGCTTGATATGACATGCACTGCATGGTCACATCGCGCCATGCAATACAGCGGCCATCCAGGATGCATAGAAAACATTGTGGCTTATTTAAAAGCTCCTTGCACTGCTGGTGTGTCACTTTTACCCATATAAAAAGTGACGCACTGGTGGAGCAAGGAGCTTGTAAATAAGACCCATTGTTTTCTATCCTTTCAACATGTCTGCCACATTCTGTTATGCAATATGACAAAGCAACACATTGTGTAATTCAGTAGCCATCTTCAAAGCATATTTGTTTTACTTTTAACTCCTTCTGTGCCATGGACGCAGTGGTTATGTCCTTGAGTACGGCGCTGCTGTGCCAAGGATGTAACCGATGCTTCCAGGGACTGACCCACAGGGGAGCGATAGCGTTCCCCCTCTGGGCCACCCACCCACAAACCCTCATCAGGGATGTCAGCCGAAACACGTCTGCTCTCACCCTCGACCTCCCGTGACATGTGATGACGACAGCGCGCACCATGCGCTGAGGTCATCAAAGGTCACCCCAATGCGCTGGAAGCTATGCTTCCAGCCCGTCCTCGGAGAAACCACTGAGTTTCTCTTCGAGGAGAGGGAAGGGGGAGGTCAGGACGGCAACAGAGGAAAGGAAAGGCTTATCCTTTCCTCCGATGTCTCAGAGCATTTATGCTACGCAATCACATATAGATTGTGCAGCAGGAATGCCCACTAAACACCAGGGAGGTCTTTTTTCCAATATCACATAAAGAGAGCGGCCCCTTAGGCAAGGGTCCCTACCATGGGGACACATTACTGTTGGCCATTACTGCCCCCCTAGAGGGCAGATCGCCCGATTTTAATTATGCCCATCTGCCCCTAAGGGGGACAGAAACCACTTAAGCACCAGGGAATGTTATTGTGTTTTTTGTTTGGGTCGGGGGCCCCCTGGGCAAGGGTCATGCTCCATGGGGGCACATTACTTTTAGCTATTTATGCCTCCGTTGGGGGCAGATTGGTCTATTTTTATTAGGTCCACCTGCCCTTAATGGGTGCAGAAACCACTCAGGCACCAGGGATTTATGTGTGTGTGTGTTTTGTTTGGGAGGGCGGCCCCTTGGGCAAGGGTCGCTCCCCTTAAGGGGTCATTCACTTTGGCAATTTGGGCCAACTTTGAGGGCAGATCAGCCTATTTTTATTAGGCCCATCTGCCTGTATGAGCATGTTTTTTTGTTTTGGGGCAGCCCCTTGGGCAAGGGTCACTCCCCTTTGGGGGCAATCATTTACGGGGGCAGAACAGCCTATTTTTGTAAGGCCCATCTGTCCCCAAGGAGGGCAGAAACCACTAGGCACCAGGGTTTATGTTGTGTGTGTGTGTTTTGTTTGTGGGGGCAGCCCCTTGGGCAAGGGTTGCTCCCCTTTAAGGGGGCATTCATTTTGGCCATTTGATTGGCCTGTTTTTGTAAGGCCCATCTGCCCCCAGAAAGTCCACTAGACACCTTGGAAGATTTTTTTTTAAAAGGTAGCGGCGGTATGGCCATACCCCCACCCAAATAAATTGGGACAAAGTCATTCTGCCCACTGGGGACAGACAGGTTAATTACCCCTGATCCCCCCCCCCCAGGGGGGCATAAAGCCCACTAGATGCCAGAGAATTAAGAAAAAATAGAGGGTTGGGGGCTGCCAACCACTATGGGCATGCTTATATCCCCCACCCCAAATGAAGGGGGTAACAGTCTTGCAGCTCCCTCATGCAAACTAAAGCAACCCATCCCAATGGCAAGCAAAAGGACATTTGACTCTTTTGGGTTTTGATTTTACATATGGACCAGGAGAGCTTGGTTAACTCCCAATATCATCCCACTTGGAATGGTGAGCGGCTGCACTTTTTGGACTTTGATACGCTGCCACCTAGAAAAGCCTACCAGACCTAGACATGTCTAGAAAATGAGCATCTAGGTAAGTTCAGGGTGGTGTGTTTTACATGCACCCCACACCAAATTCCTACCCACAAATCACTGCAATCATCCAACTTTGCTTGAAATCACACATTTTCCATACAATTTTGTGAAGAAATCTTCTGAAATCTGCATGAATCCACACAATTCCTACCACCCAGCATTGTTGCATCTATACCAATAAAAAATCTGCCCCACTTGTCAGCCTAAAAATGTTTGAAAAAAACAAGCTACCCTTTTGAACCCGCTGTGGTTTCCCCTCAATTTCTACATGTTTTTGACCCTTCACTGCCATAGGCACTTGGCCTACCTACACAAGTAAGGTATCATTTTTATCAGGAGACCAAGGGGAATGCTGGCAGGTAGGAAATTTGTGCTAATGCAGTGATCCCACACACAAATGTGAGGACATTTTGATTTTTTTTAGCTAAATGTGAGGTTTGCAGGGGATTCTGGGTAAGAAAACAAATGGGGATCCATGCATGTCACACCTCCCTGGACTCCCTCGGGTGTCTAGTTTTCAGAAATGTCTGGGTTTGGTAGGTTTCCCTGGACAGCTGCTGAGCCCAGGACCAAAAACGCACGTGCCCCCTTGCAAAAACAGGTAGTTTTGTAAAAGATAATTTTGATGGGTTCATGTTGTGTTTTGGGCCCTTCTCTGTTGCAAACACTAGGCCTATCCACACAAGTGAGGTACCAGTTTTATCGGGAGACTTAGAGGAATGCTGGTTGGAAGGAGGATTGTGGCTTTCCTCTGATTCCAGTACTTTGCATCACTGAAATATGATAAAAATGTTTTTTGTTAGACAAATGTTGAGGTCTGCAAAGGATTCTGGGTGACAGATCCCATTCTGGAATCCCATTGGTGTCTAGTTTTTAAAAATGTACAGGTTTGTTAGGTTTCCCTAAGTGCTGGCTGAGCTACAACCTAAGTCCACAGCTAGTCTCTTTGCAAAAAACACATCAGTTTTCAGAGGAAAAATGTGATGTGTCCATGTTGCGTTTTGGGGCGTTTCCTGTTGCAGGCACTAGGTCTACCCATACAAGTGAGGTATAATTTTTATCAGGAGACTTGGGGAAGCACAGAATAGAAAAACAAGTGTTATTGCCAAATATCTTTCTCTCCATTTTTGCCTTCCAAATGTAAGACAGTGTGTACAAAAGAAGTCATTTTGAGAAATGCTCTGTAATTCTCATTTTAGTAGGGGGACTCCCGAATTCAGAGATGTGCAAATAACCACTGGTTCTAAACTCCATAACTTGTGCCCATTTTGGAAATACATGGGGGCATATTTATATCAGATTTGTGTAATTTTTTATGCAAATCCGGTGCAAACTTAACTCCATATTTATATTTTGGCGCTAGACATGTCTAGCGCCAAAATATTCGAGTTAAAGTCATTTTTTGCCTGCGGTAAACTACCTTGCGTTAATGAGATGCAAGGTAGTCGTTCCAGGGCAAAAAATGACTCAAAGACCATAGCGCCTTAGTTATCCTCCCATGCAAAAATGGTGCATGGGAGGTAGGAGGGTTTAAATAATGGTGCTAAGCTTGCTTAGTGCCATTATTTAATGTTCGGGTCAGGGCAGGCGTTAGGGGACCTGTAGGCCCTTTTCCATGGTGGAACACCATGGGATTAGCCCACAGGTGCCCTCCCCAGGCCCCAGGGACACCCCCACCCACACCAAAGGGACAGAAGAGGATGGGGGACCCCATCCCAGGTAAGTACAGCTAAATAAAGGTAAGTATTTACCTTTATTTCTTAAAGTGCCATGGGGGGGCCACAAATGGGTGCAATGGCCATGCCAACGGGACCCTTGTCCCCTGTGCTCGCCATTGGGGTGGTAGACATGGAAAAGTCATGTGATATGGTAGGTCTAGCGTCAATAAATGACGCTAGGCTGGATAGAGTAATCTTTTTTTACCAGCCTAACGTCATTTTTTAACGCTAAACCCACCACTCCCATAATGCCACCCCCACCCAGCTAACGTCATTCTCCATGATGTTAGCCGACTCTTTGTGCCAGACTGTGCCATTCCATAAATGGGATGCCCAGCAGGCGTTTGTGCAGTTTAGCATCAAAAAATATAAATCAGGACTGTGGTTTTCTGATTCTAGTCTCCCTGTTCCTGAAATCTTGGAAGCTGGTAATTTTAGCACTGCAAACTCTTTGTTGATGCCATTTTCAGGGTAAAAACAGATGCTTTCTTCTGCAGCACTTGTTACCAATTTTTTCCCCAAATCCCAAATTTTAGCTGTATTTTGGCTAATTTCTTGGTCTCCTCCAGGGGAACCCACAAACTCTGGGTACCTTCATAATCCTCAGAATGTTGGAAAAAAGGACATACATTTGGCATGGATCGCTGACGGGGACAAACATTTATGGGGGCCTAAGAATGAACTACCCCAAGCAGCCCTAAAACACGCTTGACACATGAAAGGAAAAGGCCTGGCAGCAAAGGTTTTGACATAGCTGATTGATCAGGCATTGGAAAAAACAAATGAATCTCTCACTTTTGCATTGGCAAAGCAAGACCAATTGGCTCTGCTACTGTTTGTTCCTGTTCCTATTTAGACAGACTTGGCAGAGTTAATGAAATATCAAGTAGTAAAAGAATCCGACTCTCAGGTAGATAACTCAGTTCAAAGATATGCTATTATCTGCATATGTGATCTATGTACTCTCTGCAGTTACAGTATCTCACGTCATAACATCTCAAATTAACTCCTTAACATGAAACAATAGTTATAGTGCAGTATCCATGCTTCATCTCTTTGAGCATTGCTAGACATAATCTCTTCTGCACAATCCCATTCTTACTTAATATCCACACACCAGAAAAATTGTTGAATACCCCTTGTCACCACTCTTGGAAATAAAACATAGCGCTTGACCAATGTAGCAGCACTCTTTCAGAAACCAGCTTCACATCAAATGTTAATTTATTGTCTTTAACCCTGGTCCACAGACCTTTATCACCAGTTCATAAGCAATATCTATATGTTCAGCCATCCTATACATAATGGTTACCTAATTGGTTATTGTTGCATACTGGCAAGAATATAGTGCATTTCTCATAGGGGCGTGCATTTGATACAAAACTTTCTACAAAAATTTGATTTAGTTATGGCCTTCCATTAGTTGGTTACATTAATCACAATGTTAGAAATTGAATCTGCTGTCCTAGATGATTTTGGTTGTTATATTACTGCTTTTCCTTCTCAAGAGAGATAAGCAATGTGCCCTTGATTTGATTTTCAGTTTGAATTCTGTTATACTGGTATACAATGGGGAAGTTTGCCCCTGCAAATTCCCTCTTTTAATTATAGCGATATGGGGTTATCAAGAACTTTAATGCCACTCTTCTGCAGGACATATTTCTTGCAATTAATTCCTTACTCAATCATCGATATTCTGTAAACCTAGTATCACAGAGTTCATACAAATATGCACATCATTTAACCAAGGGTGCTACTAGCTTACATCTCTGGTTATTTCTGGTTTCCTCTATTGTTAGACCTTGCATCGTTGGTGTGGTTTACCCTAACTTTTTGCCTTCTAACCTCCTGTTTTTCTGACTTCATTTCTGCTGGATTTCAGACTCTGGGCACTTCACCACGGCTGACCAGTGCTAAAGTGCATGTGCTCTAGCTCTAAAACATGATAGCTGTGGCTTATCCACAATTACTATATTTAATTTACTTATACCTTCCTAGTAAAGTGCACTATCTATGCCCAGGGCCTGTTAATTAAATGTGACTAGTGGGCTTGCAGCACTGATTGTGCTTCCCACTGCAGTAGCCCTTCAAACAAGGCTCAGGTCTGCCATTGCAGAGCCTATGTATGCAGTTTTAAACTGCCATTTTGACCTGGTGAGTTAACACTCTTGCCAGGTCCGAATCACCCTTTTTGATATAAGTCACCCCTGAGATAGGCCCTCGACAGCCCCTTGGCAGGGTGAAGAATACTTTAAAACTTGGACATGCACTCTTTAGTTTTACATGTCCAGGTAGTAAAAACCCCATAAGTGCGTTTTTCACTACTGGAAGTCCTGTCTCTTCCATGGGTTAACACTGGGATTACATTATTACATTTTATACGTGTAATTTCCAATTGGGAGAAGATGGGACCCTCAAGTTTGGTGTCTCTGGAATCACAATTTAAAATCACAAGTTATGGTGAAGTTGGATTTTAAATTGTAATTCTGAGAATGCCTATTTAAGAAAGTTGGCATTTTCTTACTTTAAATAATCTAGTGCCTTTCACCTGTGTCTGAATACATGTCTGGGTGGGTGACAACTGGGTTCTTCTGCATTCCCTCTAGACAGCCACACACAAAGGGAGCTTAGGTCTGACTGATGGGCCATAAAAATCCAGATAACCTTTTCTGGGCTGAGTGAGATGGAGGAGCTGAAACACATGAATGGCCTATGTCTTAAGCCCTCACAAAGGGCCGGTTAACCACCTGTAGTATGTCTGGAGCCACGGCAGGAAGGTCAGGGACTTTGTGCAATTCAAAGGCCTCTCTTAGAAGTATCCCCCTCTTCAAAGGTAACACTGGGTTAAGAATTTGACTTCTGACCCCACCAACCTCACCAAATCAGTGCACTTCTGTACCTGAGGACATTCTGTCAGGAAGGACTGCAGTACTGCTAAAGTGACTGTCACTCTACTGAACTCTGCTAAACTTTGTTGGACTCCTGCTTTGTCATGTCTGCCCTGCTGCCTTCCATGCCTGGGAGTGAGAAGGACTAGACTTGCATCTCTACATGCTCACAACCAAAGTGACTCCAAGAGCTTGCTGGCTTGCGTCCTATTTGGAAGTCTCAGGGGAATCAAAGGCTTCATGGACTCTACCTCAGCCTCTGGACTCTACCAACTGTGAGTCCTGCCCTGCCAAGTGGTGCCTTGGAAGTGGGTTCCTCAGCTGTTTCTACAAAAAATCCATGCATCGCTGTCACTGTGCCAATCTGAACTGGTCCATATCGCCCTGATACAGACACATCACTGATGCCGCTAAGGATTAGGACATTGCATTGCTGGCTACACAGCATCACCTTCATCAACAAGGTTTTGCCGATAATGCATCCCCGACTGTGCGTATCGAAACCGAAGCATTGCCTGCTCATCGCCTCCTCTGCTCCTCGCATCAGGTCTTCGACATCGACACATGTTCCATCCACAAGGTACTTTTTTAGCAGGACAGGGTTGGTCCCTGTATCCAACCCAAGCTCCATCGTGGTTGGCTTGACTTTTCAGAGTTGACCCGGTCTAGCGTCACCAGATAGCCCCAATTGACGCTCTAAGTTTCTAAGCACTATGTTTGCAGATATTCCTTAAAAATATATGGCTCAACATCTACTGATTGGATTTTAGATATTTTGGTCTTGTTTTGTTCTAAATTAGGCTCATGATGTAGATTATTTTTGTGTGTTTTTCACTGTTTTACTGTTTCAAGTATTGCACAAATACTTCAGAAGTCGCCTTCTAAGTTAAGCCTGCCTGCTCTGTGCCAAGCTACTGAAGAGTGAGCACTGGTTAATTTGTGGTGTGTCTGACTTACTCTGACTAGGATTGTGGTTCCTCCTTGGAAAGGGTGGATACCTTTGTCAACCAAAAACCCAATTCCAAACATCAGTCATGTCAGCAAAGCCTACTTTGGCAAGCAAATATTTCTTTTCTGGTATACTGTGTTTGTATATTAACATGTCAGCAAATATCTCTTCATTAATTTTTGATTACTAGGATAATTAAATTGTAATTTTTCATTGCGTTGAACTATTGATAGTAGTTGAAATTCTTTCCCATGAGAACTGCTTGTTACAATATGTTGTGTTAGCTATGGATTCATTGTAGAATGTAGTGTGTGTAAAGGCCAGGTTCTGAGGAGCAGACAATGGAAGTACTGATTGGAGTAAATGCTGATACAATTTTGTTACCTGATGAGCACAATGATGAGAAGAGGAGAAAAGGATCCAATCATCCACAGGTGAACAATGGTTTACTAAATTCTTAAATCTAAAGAAAACCGGGGGGGACCGGGAGAATTACTGGTCCAGTGTACAGTCTCCCATAAACGTTAATCACAAGAACAAAGGGTATACTGTTCCAAAATTTGTGAGACAGAGGGACCTGATACTTCAGGAGCAAGAACCCTCATGCATCACAATGGATGTCTGGTTTCATCATTGGGAATGCTCCTCGTGAAGCCGGTGCTGCAATGCTTGACGGGCTCCCCAAAGAAGGGGGCTCTTAGCCGAAATCCTCTAGTAGTGACTTGTTCAATATGGATATATAAGGATAAATACCTTATTGTAGGCACCAAGAGGAACAGGAGAGACAAGGCTAAAATTGGCTCTAAATCTCAAAACACATCATAGACTTAATCATCTAAAATGAGAAAAAGGCCAAGGTTAAAAGCAAATCGAAAGTGAAAAATTAGTGGTAATGCTCATGTACTTTCAAAAACAGAACCGAACTTCAGAGGCCTGAAACTTTCACTCCTATGTCACTAGGGACTGTAAAATAGTCACTAAATCCTGGGAGTGTCCCTGCAAGTCACTTTTGTACATGTAAGGCTGAATGAAATGTACCCAATTTGCCAGACAGCTAGATCTTGCTCCAGAAAGTGTGCTTTTGGGGATTTGGTATAAATCTATTCATTTGTTTTTGAGAAACTACTGTTCAAATGGTGTAGATATATATCACACTGTGGAGGATCTGTGGAACTGATACATCTTAAGCTAAGATCTGATTGGCTACAACCACGTCAACAAAGATGTGGTTGCAGCCATTTTATGACTCAAGATCTCGGTTCCTGATCCTAGAAAAAGAATACAAAAACAGAAGGGCACAGTAGAGACACACTGCCCCCTAGGCTAGGAAGGTGCCAAAAAAAGTAGGGCATCTTTTACAAGAAACTGATCCATCGGCTCCGATGCATCAGATTTTCTGCACTGCCTAACAATTCCCTAACAATGCCATGGATGTGCTCTATTTACTCTACAGAGCTCCATGATGCACATTTTCACAGATGTGTCAGAAATTCTGACTCATCCGTTGGCGCTAACCTGATGCATTGTTGGACTAGCGTCAAAAAAATGATGCTGCTCCAGCAATGTGTGGAGGGCTGTCATAGGAAAAAGCCCTGCATCAGTTTAACGTCTGCACTGAGCAGGCATTACATTTTTGAAGCGTAGAAGTTTCAGAATGACGCACTGAAGTATTGTAAATTTCACTGCTTCAGTTCTGCGTGGCTTTTTAGCTGGTAATGCCTATATTGCATATCATTGCTGGTAGATGACTCCCAGGGGTGAAAAGTGATGCTTGAGCCCTCTAGCGTCACTTTCTACATTTGGAGTAGTTTCTTGCACCACATCAGCATCAACAAAATGATGTTGCAGCAGTGCAAGGGCCTTGTAAATAAGACCCTTAATTGGTATTTTATCAGTGCCATGTATCTGCGGACTCAATAAAATTAAATGGGAACTCTGGCCCTTTTAAACTCTGAGTCCCTAGGTTGGGTCTGGGCCTGGGGAATAAGCATGTTTTTTCTTGGTGGGGGAAGGACTGTGCTGCCCCCCTCACTGAGATTTATGGAGGCACTGGGCATCTGAGGCCAGATGCATCAAAGGGTTTTACCCATTCTGTGTCTATGGGAAAATGTGTTCATACATATGGCCCTTGATCTCCTGCCATGGTTGCCTCAGGTGGGGATACACATTGCTGGCTCCCACAGGCACCGACTTTGGATGCTGGCTGGGGATCCTGTAGGGATCATGGGGGCCTTGGGACCCCTCGCCCCTGCAGGTCCCAACATTTGGCTAGAGTAAAAAAAAATTACTTTAGTCGGGTGGGGTTGGCGGTATAGAAGAAGGGGGTTTAGCACCAAAAAATGACTTTAGGCAGGTTAGAGTAAAAACAAACACCTTTAACCAGATTAGCGTCATTTTATGGTGCTAAACCTACCATGCCACATGACTCCTGCCTTAGAAAAGGCAGGAGTCATGCCCACCACCCCAATGGCCAGCACAGGGGCCCCCTATGGCACTTTAAAAAATAAAATGCAATACTTACCTGTACTTATCTGTACTTTCCTGGGATGGGGGTCCCCCATTCTCCGCAGTTCCTCTGGTGTGGGTGGGGGTGCCCCCGGGGCCTGGGGAGGACACCTGCAGGCTTATTCCATAGTGTTTCACCTTGGAAATAGGCCCACAGGTCCCCTAACGCCTGCCCTGACCCAGGAGTTAAAAAACTGGACAAAGCAAGCTTTGCACCATTTTTTGACCTTCCTCCCTCCCGTGCACCATTTTTGCACGGGAGTATGAATATGGTGTTAAGGCCTTTGAGTCTTTTTTTGCATTGGAACGCCTACCTTGCATCTCATTAAGGCAAGGTAGATTTCCACTTCCAAAAAATGACTTTAGCTCCATAAATTTGGTGCTATACCAAAGTATAAATATGGAGTTGGTTTCACACCGAATAAGAGTAAAAAAAAAAGTGATGCTAATTTGGTGCAAACAGAGTATACATATGCCCCTATATTTTGTAAATTTGCGCCGCTTCTGCATCAAAAAATTACTCAAATTCGTTGCTAAATTTTTTTAAATAGGGGCCTATATTTTGTACGTTTGCGCTGCTTTTGTGTCAAAAAATGACGCAAATGCAGCGCAAAAAAAGTATAAATCTGGGCATTAGTTTTATCATGAAGTGAGAGAGTAAATTTTACAACAAAAATTAGAAGGCTTTTCTTACCATTCAAGTGTTAACACTTGGATGAAGTTATGGCTAGAATATGTTCCTTTAATTATGTATGGTTCCAACAGTTGAAAATAGATTTGACTTTTACCTGGTACTTGATTACCTGGGCCCTCAGGAGAAGGATGCAATAAGTAGCACCTATTCAAGTTTTTGGGGAATATCATATGGAATTTGGTGCTTACTGCAGCAAAAATAGCACGTTGCGGTAAACATAGGGCATTTTCCCCGTATATACTTAGGCGGGTTTGACCTGCCGACATTTAACTGACTATGACAAATTACTGGCAGTGATAAACTTTGCATAACTTTTAAATCCGACCCCTGCTCAAAGAGTGGGTTTTGCACAAAGGTCGGAACTTTGCAGGCTTCTCGTAAAGAGGGTGATGTGTGTTTTTGTTAGTATGGTTCATTTGTTTTATTCGGTATTCACGTTAGTACCGAACGCTAAATGTAGGAAGATGTGTATTCGTTTCTGTGAAACTTAACAATGAAAGGAAACGTGACTTTTAAACATGGTTATGGCACAATTTCAAGTTGAAATGTTGCAGCTTTTTCGTGTTTTTTAATTCTGTAAGATACTTTTCTAAATACATTCAGTTCTCACGTGCATTTCACCGACGCGATGTAAAGAGTAGCATACTGCTCTGAATTTGTTTTACACAGAGGCCAGTGCGGAACTCTAATATACCTGCAAGGCAAGTTATAGGTGCGATTGCTTCCACATGTCTGCACCAAATCATGTGTTTCCAGAAAGTTCATCTCATATATAAAACATGGGCAGATGCTGGGAGCAAACAAGGCTAGTTACTCAGCGGGGAGCGAGGTAGCAAATGGGCTTCAGCTGTTGTTTTCTTTCTTCATGTGGTTTAGTCATGACTTTATGCATGCGATGTGTCAATATATGTTTTACAGGAAACTCTGAGAAATAAATTCTAACTTTTCATCAAAACTTTATTCACTTCATTGAGAGAACAGGCACCTCTGAAGGGTTCCTACGTAAAATCTTTGCCGATTCCTCTGTTCACAATTATTGGTAAAAGCTACTAACACATTATCTACCTTATAAGGAAAACATATTCATAGAAAATAGCCCAAAATGTACCTATATGCATCCTGTTGAAAGCTACGGTGCATGCAGGTATTTAAAATAAAGCAAATAGAGTAACTGTGTTTAGACATCTACCTGGGACACAGGGACAGGTCGTGCATGATTCATCATCGGAACCTGCGAACAGGTGGTGGGGCAGGTAGTGAGCACAGGTGAGTTTATCGCGTTTTCACCCCTGCCCTCCGTGACCAAAAAAGCGGTTGGTGCATATTGGCTATCGGGACCTTTGTAGGCATAGTGGTGGGGGGCTGCTGACGTAAACAGATTCGTACCTCTGTAGATACGTCACTCATGGGAGTAGCCTCGCCAAATACAAGCCTTATCCCAGCACAAGCCAATTCGTCTGTCAATTATAATTTGGCATTCAACCTTTCAGTACTTGCTAAGCAAAGGGAAAAATATTTGCAAAACTTGAGGGTGTGACTGACGGTGTCCTCTGTTTGCGCTCATAACCATACAGATGTTGCCACTAATCCAGCCATATTGTTTTAACACTCTAGGATCTTGTGGAGATATGATGCACAACAGAGTACTGCAGTAGCTTCTACTCTCAGCCAACATCTAGAGGAATACACTTTGGCCCTCCTTCGCGGTCCTGGCAACATTACAGCTGCCGTGATTGCCTGTTGATGGGTCTGGACCTGCTTTACTTCTCTGCCCAGGAGGTGGTAATGGAGAGAGCTGTAGACTTGGGGAGGATGATCCCGGCTTGACTGCTCGCTTTGAGGACTGATTTGTGGGTTCTGTACTATCACTAGGTCTGCATAAAGGTTGTATGTCAGACAATTGAGCACAAAATGTTTGTGCTACAAAAATGTCGTAGAAGCAATATCAACTACCCAATGTTGTCAAGGTAAGTATATATGGAAAACTATAGATTTACTTTTCTTAATTCCACATTTTATCAGCTTGAAGATATGTATATCATCAAGGTATACATATGAGGAGTTAAGTATAATAAAACTATATCGGCCTATATATTCTTATCTTCTTGATATTTTTGTGGTCAATATTCTGAATATAGTTTTATAGTGCAATATTTAAAATTCAATATTCTTCAGTTTTCACTGCCTGAGTGGTATGAATAGTTCACTGATACTGATGAGGAGTACTAATACTTATCTGCCTCTGTTGTGTGCCAAGAGATTACATCAGCCCCCAGTCCAAGATGTAGAAAGGCTTGGATGTTGTATATATATATATATGTGTGTGTTTCATTTACTAACTGGCCCTGCTTCACTAAGCAAATGAAGGTATTGATGCACCCCAGGAGAAACTGCGTATCGATGAACTGGAGTGATGAGCTGACCTGTGTTTTTTGCTTGCAGTGCCTCATGATAGTCGCTTTGATCAGACTACTGCTGGTGCTCCTTCCTGTGGCCTCTGCTGAGCCATAACTTGTATCCAGTAGGTGCAGGGAGTGGTCACTCTGTACTTGCTGCCTGTCCTGCAGCATGAACTCTGCCACACATGGCCACGGGCTCTGCATCTTGATCAGTGAATGAGGCATACTGGTAGTTGCTGCACCTTTTTTTCTATTGGTAATCAATGCAACAGTAGTTTGGTGTGAATGTAAACACTTCCGTAAATATTGTGAGCATGGGAAGCTTTCAAAGTGACTGTCACATGACTCTGCACATGTTTGATGAAGGCAGCACAAAACGCTCTTTAATGCAAAATTTACACTCTGGAAAGTAAGCTTCAGATTTACAGTTGACAGTCAATGGATGTACCTCTGAAACACAATGAGAAGAGTCACATAGTTTCTAGAACAGATCTGTGGCTCTAGGAAATTTTTATTATGGCCATTGTATAACTTGCCTCCTTGGTGAGGGATTAAAAGCTAGCAAGATACTTGCCTGTCTTTTGAATAAAGAGAGGAGCTCTTGTGTAATACATGTAGTTCATGAACAATCAGCCCTGCTGTAGCTTAATGAGGAGGGTAAAAATGAGGTATTCTGGGATCATTTTCATTTTCTTTATGGACAATGTATGACGCCGAACGAAGGATGGATCCTTGATTTCTTGGGGAATGCTTGCCTATGTAGCCTGGAAATTGGAGAAAAGGTAGGATTGATCTTCACTTTGATGCTCGAAGAAATTGACACTACCATCAAATTGATAGGTAGGAGAAAGTCACTTGGCATAGGTGCACTTCTCTTGAAATCCTATGCCTAGGATGCTAAATTTCTGGGCCCAAAACTATTGTTTATTGTTGTATTTTTTGATGAGGCTTTATTAGCAGAGGTGCCACCTCCCTCTATCCTTGCACCACTTCTGTTTTTGCTGTCAAAGCTGATAAGGATGCAAAGTACTGCTGTTCCTGTAGAACCCTATTATAATAATAACTTTTATTCGATATGAAAAAATTCATCCATTACAATAGATAATCTTCAATACATTTGTTAAAATTAGCAATAAATCCATAAATAATAAGAACACCCATCAGGAATAAAAACATATATAACCCTATTACTCATTATTGTTGAAGCTAAATTAACTGAGATACTTGCAGATCATTTGACTCATTTCTTGCTGAGAGGTACACACTCTGATGCATCAAGATTCATATCAAGTTTGGAAATAGGGGCTAACCTCAGAAGATTATTTCTCTTTGGTTGTCCATCACAACCCAGGGTCCCCCTAGACGTGAACTCAATAGTGGATTAAAAACAATGAAATGGAGGTACCTGATGCTGGCCTTAACTGACTTTAGGTTGGGTGTAATTTTTCTCAAGAGGGTGGAAATGTCATATACCATATCAATGGCTCAGGTTAAGATCACAGAGATGATTTGTACTCTTATACAAATACATCAGGATAATTGAGAAGGCTGCCTCCTGCCCCATTATATATTTGTTCTGGAGATAAATCGACTTGCCTCATTACCATATGTCAGCTCCCTCCATATGGTAATGACTTTCATAGGACACCTCAAGGCCTATCATAATACACCACACAAGTGCTTGTCTTCTTGAGGAAATCAGTAAGCATATTTTCAGAGGCCCACGGGTCAATTGAGGCATTCAGGATACTCTTAGACCTGAAAGTCAGTTTGACTAAATCAGTTATGAACCCAGTACCTGGCTAGTTGATGTGGTGCCTCAAGAACTATTCCATTAGCAGTTATCTGGTTAAGAGACATGCAAGAGACTCTTGTTCAAACGGTAAGGAATACATTCACTTTGCTACTTTTAGGTTATGTGTATCACTCTGAAGTATTCTGCTTTCTAGACTGTTCTATACCTTTTGGGGTATTTCCATATTTATTCGTAAAGGTTGCCACAATGACTTGGATAAGGCATTGACCTCCTTTTATTAGAATAAAAGCATAGATTGAACTACATTGGACTGATGAGAGCTCCCATATGCAGGAGTAGGTCCAGAGGCACCTCACCATAAGGCCTAGTATAAGTCAGAATATTATGGATTGCGTCCACTTAGCCCCTCTGGAACCAATGGCTAAGTTGGGGGAACTGTTACTGGGAGATTGATGGCTGTTATCTGTGCCCACATTGTCAACTAAGATTTTTTCAGCCCCATCTAGTCCAATGTCCATGGGTGAGTGTAGTGCTATAATTTTAAATGAAGAAAAGTAAACTACTGTTATGGTTGACTGCAAGTTTATAGATAAGGTAGCCATTATGATCGATATGTTTGTACTATGCCAACATGTGGACCAGGAATAGGACCTCAGAATGGCAGGTCAGCTGTAAGAGGGCTGATTTGTCACTTTTCATAGATTCACAAGCTGTTTTGGAAACTACTGAATGGTGTGTCTACAGTTTACAGCCTTGACAAAAGGGTCACAGTGCTTCTAGGAGCTGCTTCCCAAAATTTCCAGAAACTCACATGAAAAACATGGCCATACAAGCATTTCTGCCTCTGAGAAACAGAGGAGAAATAGTTTAAAACACTGTAAAATCAAATTCAGTCATGGCTAATCATTGAACATGGGACAAATGGGAGTTGATTTGGGGGCACAATCGTCAGGTTCAAACTTATTCACTACATATGTTAGATGAGGGCATATGTGCATTTACAAATTACCATAAAATGAATCCTAGTTATGCCTTCATGTGCCCTCAGTTCTCAATGAGTGAAGCCAAGTTCTAGCATTTGTGGTGAGAATGCATGTGACTATTCCAATCCTTTGCTTGTATCTTGGCTAATTGGGCTCACTGTATTGGCAGTTAGTCAGGTCATCCAGACTTTGCCTGCTGGGATTACAATAAGTAAACAAGCATTTGCAATGGAGCGGGTCTCATATTTGCTCGAGTTAGAGCTATTAGCGTTGTAAACTCCTAACCGGACGTTTCTTACCACACAAATTAAAAGAAACAAATGAAGTGCAATCGCGCTATGTAAAATGCAGTGATCACTCTGAAATTGAAAACAGAAAAACAGAGCGTGATCATGCTATGTTAACCCAGCGCGATTGCGCTGCGGGGAAAATAAAAGAATAAAGTATTCCGGAAATCATAATGAAAACATGGAGCCTTGTATTTTTTCAGTGGTTTACGGGTGCTGTGTAGGTGGGCTAAACACTGGAAAAGGCATGACATATGCATGCCTTTCACGAATGAAAGCATGTGGATTTTAAAAGGCAAGCCCACGAACCAATGAAAGTGACTGATGTGACATGGGTGTGGTTAGAAGCCCAAAGAGAGATCGCTGCAGGGGACGGAGCACTTTGCGCTCGTCCCTAAAAATACAATGTGGGCTCTCAGCTTAGATTGTTGGCACATAGGGGCATATTTACAAGAAACTGGTGCATCAGCGCTGCTGCCCAACCTAACAACACCAACGGTGCGCCGTATTTACAATACGGTGCATCATGGCGCACGTTAGGCTAATAGTGTCAACATTTTTGATTCTATTGTGACACTTTGCTGCATTAGCATAAAAATTGATCACTCTAGTGCAGCAAAGTGCAATGAGGTCGATTGATTAAAATGGGTGTGTCACTGCTTTAAGCAGGCATTAAAAATTGCACCAACAATGGCACAATTAAATCTTGTACATTTCAGGCCTCCTAAAGCCGGAATGCCTCCCTTGGATACATCATGCTTGATGCAGACATAATGTGGCGCAAGGGGTTGCAAATTGGTGCATTGTAAATATGTTGCAGCAAAAATTGGCTCCTTGAGCCACATTACCATTGAAAAAATTACGCTAGTGTGGCGCAAGGAGGCACAAGGGCCTTGTAAATCTGTCCCTTAGTGTGGTTTTGTCTAAATAATGCATAGTTGTGACATGGAAAGTCACTGTGGCACTGAGGTCCTTCTGGCTCCTGGTCTTGAAAAAGGGAAAAATATGTATAGGATAGCAAAGAAATGTTCACAAACTGCACAAGACCAGCTATTATTTTTTCAATGTATCAATATTTAAAAGCTTCGGAAGATGCAATAGACCTCTCCGAGGAGAACTGTCTGATAGGGATTTTTTTTAGATTTAACTGAGGTTTCAACGGTTGATTACCCCAACTTCGAAACGTCTTCATCTCTTAATGACTGTCGGATTGACTCAAAATTTGATTTTTCCCCAAGAAAAATGTTTAAGCCCAAAAGTAAAATCCTTGGCCAGCTCAACCTTAATCTCTGATCTGCACTAGCACAGATCGATGACAAACATGTTGTGAACCAGGACAGTATGTCTGAAACAAATGTGTAGTCTGTATCATATTTTAATGTCCAGGCACATGAGAAATGAGTGTATTCAAAATTAATCTGCCAGCATACATTTCTTATTATCAAACTGTGATGATAAAAGTGATCCACCTTGGATTCGTTTATAATCTTCTAATTCTAGTAGAGAGTCTCTCACTGAGAAGGGGGTGTTTTTTGCAATTCAATACGAAAGCCTCCAAATTAAGGTTCAGCATCAATAACCATGTGACAAAAATATGTCTCTTTGAATTTTACAAGACTGAATGTCAATGCGAGCTGGCCTTGTTTTCTGTAATACACACTACCATGTTTAGACATTCTAATTTAATGTAATTGGAGAGCAGGTGGACATGCATTTACCACTAATGATAAATCTGCACTATTGCGTGAGTAATATATTTACTCTCCTGGATTGGGTAGTATTTTACTACTGGGTATATAGTCTATTAACCTCTAGCAATATGAATACCACAGTTTTAGAAATTGGAGCCCATACAGCATGGGACTAGGTTGATTTGAGTGATTTTCTAGGCTTTGAAATCATGTTGTGATTATTACAAATATGACTGTGATGGTCATTTGCTCCTACTTCTACTGCTCCATGGTCCAGCTCACTGTCTCTAGTAATGAAAACTGTTGTGCAACTGTTGTGCATGCCATAATCTCTTATAGGGATAACGTAGATTGCCTGGAAACATTTTTGTTTGTATTTTTGACCAAAACCAGCATCAGTATTGTGAGTGGCTTTGCTTGCAGGAATGGACTACTAAATTGCCACTGAGGTTATTTCACTTATGCCTTCTTCATGTGGTGATTCAGAAAGGAGTGCAGTTCCTTCTTTGACCCATTACTTGTGGAAATTCATGCTGACACCTAACATGATTGTCTACTTCCTGCTGTCTGCCACAGCTTCTTTCTATTCTTTTTCCATGTTTATGGTGCGCCAAACCATGCTTATTCACGTGTAATAAATCATGATCTTTTGTGCATTTTGTCTGCAATTTATGAGAGATCAACGTTTGCTTTTCAGAGGGTTCTGTCTGTTTTTCAGGTGCACCTTTTAAGCTTCTTTATTAGCCTCATTTCTTCAGCCCTCTTCTACCTCTGGCCTAGCACACAAATTGGAAAATGATTTTCTCGTGACTATCAGATGGACCCTCTTCTAGAGCTGCTACTAGGATTTCATAATGTCTTGTTTGCCCTTCAGCTTTGTCAGTGCGTCAGACCTTATTAAGAAACTTACAAGGAGACGCATATGGGACGATGGACCTTTTGACTGTGCTTCGAGTAGTTCCCACCATGTAACCCCGTACCAATACAAATCAATATCAATACCAATCAATGGCATCAATAATCAATAGAAGTCAGTAATTTCCAAATGCCATGACCTCACAGCCATGAATAACCACACTTTTATGTAAAAGTTAGAATGTTTATTTTCCTATATTAACAATGCTAATGTCATGTTACTTAGGGGGTCATTCTGACCCTGGCGGTCATTGACCGCCAGGGTCAACGACCGCGGGAGCACCTCCAACAGGCTGGCGGTGCTCCCAAGGGCATTCTGACCGCGGCGATATGGCCGCGGTCAGAAACGGAAAACCGGCGGTCTCCCGCCGGTTTTCCGCTGCCCTGAGGAATCCTCCATGGCGGCGCAGCTTGCTGCGCCGCCATGGGGATTCCGACCCCCTCACCGCCATCCTGTTCCTGGCGGTTTTGACCGCCAGGAACAGGATGGCGGTGAGGGGTGTCGTGGGGCCCCTGGGGGCCCCTGCAGTGCCCATGCCAGTGGCATGGGCACTGCAGGGGCCCCCATAAGAGGGCCCCTAAAAGATTTTCAGTGTCTGCCATGCAGACACTGAAAATCGCGACGGGTGCTACTGCACCCGTCGCATCCTTCCCACTCCGCCGGCTCCATTTGGAGCCGGCTTCTTCGTGGGAAGGGGTTTCCCGCTGGGCTGGCGGGCGGCCTTCTGGCAGTCGCCCGCCAGCCCAGCGGGAAACACAGAATAACCGCGGCGGTCTTCTGACCGCGCAGCGGTATTCTGGCGGCTCCCGCCGGCTCCGCGGTTACCGCGGCCGGCGGGAGTCAGAATGACCCCCTTAGTCTCAAAATAAAGGATAAACATACAAAAACAATACTAGCTGCCCGAAATGCCTAAAGAATCGCAATCTAATCAAAGCTTGAGCCACTACACATTCTAGGGTCACAGTACAAATTAATAGCACGAATAACTGTGCAAACAAAATTACATACAATTAGATTGTGCAAAGAAAAGACATCAATTGTCATTACATGTAGCGACCCTCATCAGGGAAAACCCTAACTAACAACAGATTAGAATAGCATGTTTGGACTTCATGCAAAACAATTTAGTCACACAAATTTGGAAAACATCTAACTATGTCTCTATCAAAAGTAGCGGTTGGTACCTAGAAACAAAAGCAAATAGACACAACAACCAGTAACATCGTCTTATACCATGCCTCAGTATGGTTTAGAAAGCTGTGATAGTCTTCGTCAATTAGACATCAGTTCAGTCAGCAGGGCATCAGTATTCAGCATCAAAGTTCAGAAAAAGCAAAGTCTCTTCATGCAGTTTGGAAAAGAATAATCAGAAAGTGGGCTAAACTCTCAAGAAGAATGGGGAGAAATGGCCCCTCTCCTCTTGGTGCAGTCCGGTTAGGTTAGATTTCCTAAAACTACTTCCCACGTCCTTATTGATCAAAGAAACGCATGTTTGCATTTAGTTCAATGAAAATAAAACCCCAAATCTATAAATTTTACTACTACATGGTTCACATGTCTATGATTGGCTCCTCTTCTCCCATTCTCATTGCTTGGCTTGTCAGGTATCAATACTGTTGCAGCTTATACTCCAGTCAGTGCATCCATGGTCTTCTCCTGGGAAGGCATTGTATTCCTAGATGGTATAACATCTTCTAGCAAGCATTTCTCATGAGAAAGAATTTCAGCTACGACCACTTGGTCAGCACAGTGGAAAATCAAAATTTAATTGTCTAAGCAGCCATTTTATAAGTCGTTTAAGAAATGCAGCTTGACATGAGGCCGTGCATTTAGGCCCAAGACCTCGCTAAGTTAAGGCCTACGATTGATAAAGCTAATACATAATACATAACCCTCATTATGACATATTACTACATTGATAAAACATAAGCTCAACATTTCATATTGATAAGCTATTAATAGGTGCACTTTGTGAACATTGGCAGCCACTCAGGTAGGGGCAACTTTCAAATGTGTGCATTATTTTTCTCTATGTTAATTCATTTTCTATGCAAATTCAACACTCTGATGACTAAATGTGTCATCACACTAAATCTTCCCGCACAAATTTTCTGCTTCAGCTAAAACTCTGTCATCTCTAGCCCCTTTAATCTTCGTTCTCTTTTCGTATTTCCCCTAAACACATTTTCCCTTTTCATTTCTTCACTCCTCTGATAAATTTTCAGTTTTTTCAATTTGATCATCCTACATAATTTACCTATTCCCCATGCTCCACTCATGCAAATCATAATAATCAATATACCTTGTATTACTTTTAATAGTATCCCTTTCCCAATGTTGCTGAGCCAAATTCCCACTGAAACAAATCCTTTTTCAACTTTCTCCCAAACACCTTGATCTTTCAATTAATTCAAATCAGTACTTTCATTAGTCAGATTAGTAAGCAAGCTTCTAATTTCTAGTCTATTATCAGTTTTATAAGAACAGAAAGGCCTTGAATTAAGCATTTTGCAAACTCCGCCATCTTTTGCTAAAAGAATGTCTAGCGCAAGGAAGTTCTGAAGAGTCATAGATCTTATGGCAGCCATTTCTGTATCCATCAGGATCATGGCTCATGAAAAATTTGTCAACATGTTATCCACAATGGTGGACAACTTTCAAATCTTTATAGAATTCAGAATAACTCCTACTGAAGGAATCATTCTCCAAATATATCTCCCACTATACCAGAAGGAGTCTCTCTCTTTTGCTTAATGTGATATAATTCAGTTATTTTCTGTAATCTTTTCCAGTCATCAAGTTGGAATATCTTTGAGAAAACTATCCGCAAGTAGCATGTGCCATACCATCCTCTTGGAAGATGGTAATAATCATTAGGTCCACAAATGTAATGTATACCAGGAATCACTGGAAACTGTTCACTCAACATAAATGTCCATTTAGTCTGAAACAAAAACACATTCTTACATTCACACGTTCCCATGAATGAAGTGTCAGTGCGAGATTTAGGTCTATATACATAAAGCTTTCCTACGTGTTGCGCATCTAAAGCTAATTTCCGTTGTGTTTTTATTTCACGAAAAGCATAATCATTTCTAAAAGTCCTTTTCTCTAAACCATTTTCTAACTTCCCCTTTAATGCCTTTCTCCTGTTTTCTGTCTGATCTAAGAAGCTCTTTTCTAAAGTTGTAAGCAAGCATGTCAGATTATTCTTGTGCGCATTTGCTCTGCCAAAAGTTAATGTAGGCTCAAAGAAACCTCTCACTAGTACTGTCATTGTCCTTAGCTACTCTACTCAGGTGTTGTGTATGCAGATGTGTGTTGTGTGTGTGCATGCCTGTGGGTTCGTTTGTGATGCTCATGTCTGTCTTCACACACCTTGTCTGTTGTATTGGGTGTATGCTGGTCTGTATGTGTGCCCGGGACGGGTGCAGGGAGAGGGGTTGTGGATTGGGAACAGGTAGCTGGAGGGGGGACAGAAGATGAAGGGACACTGGCTGCCGTCAACAAGGAGGCCAGAGTCTGAAACTATCTCTGTAGGCCAGACAAGGCACAATGAATGCCTTCCAGGAATGCATTGGACTGCTGCATCTGGGATGCCAGTCCCTAGATGGCATTCACAATGGTTGTCTGCCCCACAGAGTTAGACCTCATGAGGTCAATAGCCTCCTTATTGAGGGCAGCAGGCCTGACTGGGGCCGAGGTGCCTGCGACGAAGGAGACGCCCACCCTCCTGGGTAAGCAGACACAGGCAACTGGGGGGGAGCTACAGGGAGGGTGTGCTGGTAAGGGAGGTGGCAGACAAGGATGGTGATGGGGTGGTCCCAGATGGGTCTGCCATGCCAGGGAGCCGCCATCAGAGTCGGAATCTGAATCTGATGTGGTGGTTACTCCAGTCTCCCACGTGGTGTTCCCCTCACCCTCCTTCCCACTGGTCCTCTCGGCTTCGATGGCGCCAGCCTCCTGGGTCCCATGGGCTGCTGCATCCCCACTAACCGGTGCCCTTCCTCCTTCGCCAGATGATGCTAATGCACACATAGACAGAGGTGGCGAGAGAAGGAGAGTGGGAGAAACAGAAAGAGAGGAAATTATGATAACTCACACATCTACTTCACATACAAACAATACATAAATTAGCCCCTGCTGGGTAAACAAGAGACCATTTTGCAATCAATTACAATAGAGCCATGCAAGCTATACCCAAACTTATCAGTGATCACCTCAACCCTGCGGCCTATACACTTGATTGAAAACTACTGCATGCCTGTCATCTGGCTAAATGACTGATCCAACAATTCAACCCAAGAACGTACCCAACCACATGTCATCCATTACAGGATGAAATAAATCTGAGCTCAGAGGAACTGTGCACACAAACTAACTGACAGGAATGTGTGGAGTTCATGTGGTAAAGAGGTCCATTGATGTTGCAATTGAAGAAAATGCAAAGTTAACGAAACATACCTGTCATTACCCAAATACAGTGCCAATATGATCACATTGTACTACTACAGTACACACGGTAATGGAGCAGCCAGTGACATGATAGAACATTTGAGCGACCCATTCGTACAATTGAATGTGTGTCACAGTACCACCACTTCTGTTCCTGCATGGCTCTACATTGCTAAAGTGTCACACTCCTACATGATAGATGTGACTACGAGGACTGTACACTCCCTAAATCTCATCTGACCATGTAAATCCCAAGTCCAGTGAGGGGCTTGGTACACAACCATGCAGAAGTCACCTAACAGTCTACACTTACTCCCTTGTAGCTGCTGAGCTGCCCTCAAGCGCCCATCCAACTATGGGTAGGCCGCTGCCAGTATGCAGGCCATTAAGGGGGTCAGGGTCCGATGGGCACCCCTTCAACGTTGGGAGGCCGTCCCATGCTGGGCCTCTTTAGTCTTCCAGGCCCAGTGTCTCAGGTCCTTCCACCGCTTACTGCAGTGGGATTTCCGCCGGCTATGGATGCCAGGGTCCACACTTCCTTGGCGATGGCTCTCCATAACCCTATTTTTTGGTGGGCACTGACCTGCATGGGAAACATACCAAAAATGGGGTCCATGCTGTAAATGATACCAATACAGCTGCAACCTTTGGCGACACACAACAGACACGGACCATGCACACTGCTTATATACCACACACCTCATGTGCATGCAAAACCCCAAATCTGTGATTACAGGTCATTGTGCAAACACATTATTCCTCAAACACCACCCAAAATGCGGGACAAAGGACGTTGTACTGACCTGTTTACCTGGAGCACCTTACAACTGCTCATAAAGGGGTAGGATCCTTTCCACCAGTTTCTCTAGCTCCTCACTTGTGAAGGCTGGGGCCCTATCCCCTGCATTGCATGCCATCGTTGCTCCAAGAATCAGGACACAGCAGCACACAAAGTGGAGATTCTTCCTTACCCGAATGCCAGGAGTCAAGTGAGCTTGCCCATACAAAATGGCGGTTATGACCACAGCGGTCACGACTGTCTGCACCGGTAATGATCGTCGGTTCTGACCGCCTTACGCCATGACGACTGCTGCCGGTGGAATGAGGTCACTTCCATCTGTCCAATGCATGCAGGACAGTTGGATGCCATCTTAGTATGTTACATGAGTGTCCTGGTTTCACACTGCATCATCACCTGTATATCATCACAAATTCATTCATTTTGGTTACACTTTGTGGATAATCGCATATGTAGAGAGTGTCAGGTAACATCACAACACTTGTCACTACATTTGTCAGTATTGACAATCCGTATGGTGGAACATATGGAAGGTGTATGTTTATATGTCCTATGCACATCCATTGTCACAGGGTTTTTGTGGCATTGTCTGGTTGGGAATGGAGTGCGGAATAATGTGTCTTCCCACAACATGACATCCAACTGACATGACCAATTATTTGTGATTGTCGTATGTCATACTTGGTGCTCAACATTGTGAGATGTCCCCAGATTGTTGTTTGTCTCCCTACCTAGATATCGCCAAAATGGAGTGATGAGGAATCCACCAGTTTACCGGCCACTCGTAGATCTTGAAACCATGGAAAAGCACCACATCATCCTGACCTATCGACTTAACCGTTTGTGCACCGGGCAACTGGTCGCCCAGTTGAAGGCAGACCTCCTGCCGGCTTTGAGAAATCTCCATGCCATTCCTCCAACAGTCCAGGTGTTGTCAGTCCTGCATTTTCTAGCAATTGGCTCTTTTCAGGTGACTGTGGGATTGGCTGCAGGGATGCTACAGCCTAAGTTCAGTAAGGTGTTGCAGGATGTGCTGTCTCCCCTACTCCAGCATGTGCACAGGTACATTAGATTCCCACAATGTGCAGGATTGGCCACTGTAAAAGCAGCCTTCTACAATATATCAAATGTCCAACATGGAATAGGAGCCATTGATGGGACTCACATCGCCTTGGTACCTCCGAGGGCCAATGAAACCGAAATAATACAGATTCGCTCAATGTACAAGTGGTGTGTCTTGCAGATGAGTGCATAACACATGTAAACACAAAATTCCCAGGATCAGTACGTGATTCCTATGTCCTGAGGAACAGCAGTGTCCCTGCATTGATGTCACAGCTACAGGGAGAAAGGGCCTGGTTCATAGCTATATGTACTGCTCTCCATGTCAGACAGTTGGACCCCTCCCTACACAGTCTGCACTCTGCCTAGCATTGTTACCTATAGTCATATCCCCTTTTCCACACAGGTGACTCCGGATACCCCAACCTGCCCTGGATCCTGACACCTGCTAGATGTCCAACTACAGGAAGGGAGAACAGGTACAATGAGGCACAAGTGCGGAGGAGGTGAGTGATTGAGAGGACTTTCGGCCTCTTGAAAGCTAGATTTCGTTGCCTCCATGTGTCTGGTGGTGCCGTACAATACCGACCAGGGAAAGCCTGCAAGATCTTTGTTGCATGCTGCATGCCTCATAATCTGGACCTCAGAAGGCATATCCCACTGTTGGAGGACGGGCACATTGATGCTGGAGCATAGTTTGGGGCCGGTGACTCTGATGCTGAGGAGGAGGCAGATGAGGATGAGGCACATCAATCAATCAATCAGGAATTTGTAAAGCGCACTGCTCACTTGTGAGGGTCTCAAGGCACTGAAGTGGAGGGCAGGTGCTGCTACTGCTTGAACAGCCAGGTCTTGAGAAGTCTCCTGAAGGTAAGGAGGTCTTTGGTCTGATGCAGGTGGGTGGGAAGAGTGTTCCATGTCTTGGCGGCGAGGTGCGAGAATGATCTGCCGCCGGTTGTAGTTCTGCGGATGTGTGGGACGGTTGCGAGGTCGAGGTCGGCGGAGCAAAGATGCCGGGTTGGGGTGTAGAAGGAGAGCCGTCTGTTGAGGTGTTCTGGTCTGGTGTTGGTCAGTGCTTTGTGAGCGTGTTTAAGGAGTTTGAAGGTGATTCTCTTGTTGACTGGGAGCCAGTACAGGTCTCTCAGATGGCCTGTGATATGGCAGTGGTGGGGGATGTCCAGGATGAGGTGTGCAAAGGCATTCTGGATGTGTTGCAGCCTCTTCTGGAGTTTGGCTATGGTTCCTGCATAGAGGGCATTGACGTACTCCAGTTTGCTGCTTACGAGGGCTTGGGTGACTGTTCTTCTGGTTTCGGTGGGTATCCATTTGTAGATCTTTCGGAGCATGCAGAGGGTGTTGAAGCAAGAGGAGGAGATGGCGTTGACTTGCTGGGTCATGGATAATGAGGAGTCCAAGATGAATCCTAGGTTACGTGCGCGGTCGGTGGGAGTTGGAGCGGCTCTGAGAGTGGCAGGCCACCAGGAGTCATTCCATGCAGAGGGGGTGGAACCAAAGATGAGGATGTCCGTCTTGTCAGAATTGAGATTGAGGCAGCTGTTCTTCGTCCATTCAGCGATGGCCTTCATTAGTTCGGTGGAGGTTGGTCATGGCGGAGTCCTTGGTGAGGGAGAGGATCAGCTGGGTGTTGTCGGCGTATGAGATGATGTTAAGGTTGTGGGATTGGGCGATGTTAGCAAGCGGGGCCATGTAGACGTTGAAGAGGGTCAGGCTGAGGAACGAACCCGGGGTACGCCTCAGATGATTTGGTGGCATCCGAGCAGAATGGGAGGAGGCGGACTCTCTTGGTTCTGCCAGTGAAAAAGGAGGTGACCCCATTAAAGGCTCTGTCGCAGATTCCTGCATTGCGCATGACAACAGGACTGACTTGATTCATCACTACTTTAAATGATGAATAGGTATGAGTGATTTGTATGTCATATGTACTTGGAATATATATTGTTAATGCCAGTCTGTACCCAGATTTTGCATGCATCAAGGTGTGTGTGAGGGCTACAGCTTTCCATCTTATTTTCCACCCCTGAAAGGTATTTGACTTACCTGAGGGGTAGTGGAAATGCATTGCTGTTAATGACATGTGTGGAATGCTGGTGCCATTATGGAACATCCTTATGGTTGTACCTAAGCCTTTGAGTCCTCAGGCTGCCTGTTTAGGTTAATGGAAGGGGGACTTATCAGTCTTGTCCTGCTGTGTAGGCATGTCATACTGCATTGTCAGCTGTTGTGTGGCAACTACCTGTTCGTGACTACTCAGGGAGGTGGACAGTAGAGGATGTTACCTAAGTGACATCTTTACCGTCCAAAACATGTGTGTGAGTGACAATGCAAGCCCTTACATATGTGGTATCATAGCTGCTGGGGCTTTCATCCTGTGTTTGTGTTCAACTGCTGTTGATGTATGACTGTGGATTACATAATTTACACATTGTGTCTAATTCAATTTAATTTTCCCTCTTCAGGTCACATCTCTGTTTGCTGTCTGCTTACTGAAGTGCCTGTTGGCATTGTTGACAGTGGATGTTACAACAATGTGGATGTACTTACACACCAGCTGGAGTATCCCACAACATGTGTCACTTTGACATTACTGTTGTGTCGACATGTGTTTATATTTGTTGCTTGTAAACAAAACTGCCACCAAACACAATAAAGAGACATGCACCTTGACTTGTGATAATTGGTGTTTATTAAGTGTTTAAAATCACAGCCCAGAAGGGTGGGTAATGGTCTAGGTGGAGATCAGATTGGGTGCTACAGCTGTTTGTTTCACAGGTCCCGTATCCATTTGCCTCAAAATGATGAGAACTTCGTACTGGACAGCCAACAGGGTGTAACAATGCCACACAAGGGTGACAGTTCAGAAGAGGGATCACTTCCTGGTGGGGGGATTGGTCTTTGCCTCAGGTCCTGCAGGATGTCTGGATGGCCGACCTCTTCTACGGGGGGGTCCCTCAGCTGCAGGGGTAGGGATGCTGGTGGAGTTTGGGTCCTCCTGCTGAGCCTCCATTCCAGTAGCAGGTGCTGATGTTGAGGGCAGTCGTGTTGACTGACTACTGGATGGGGCCTGCTGTTGGGTGGACGATGTCTGCAGGATGTTGTTCAGTTCCTTGAACTCCCCTAATATGGAGACCATGGTGGCATTGAGTGCCTGCCACTGCTGTATGGCCTCCTGGTGGTATTCCCCCTGCAGCGTTTGGGTGTCCTGCAAGGTGGTGAGTATCTGGCCTGTTTTGTCCTGGGATTGCAGGTAGGCTCCCAGGACTCTGGAGACGGCCTCCTGGCCAGTCCTGTCCTGGACCTTCCGCGTCCCTTGGACCACGACTGTCCTTCCACTGGCCCTTGCACCCTGTGCCTGTGCCCCTCGTGCTGTGTTCCCCCTCCCACTGACACCAGGACCATCATTGTCTTCGGTTTTCACCGTTGACTCCTGCCTCTGTCCTGTGGGGCACACTGATGACTGATATGACCCTGGGACACAGGTTTGTGAAGGTGGGCTTTGCTGTGCAATGGATTCCACAGGGGAGGTTGTTTTGGTTGTGGGCAGGGTGAGGCTGGTGTAGGTGGTGGACTGACCATTTATGCCTGATGGGCCAGGTTCATCATCCCTATCCAGACATCCAGGTGATTCATCCACTATTGGACCTACTTCCAGGCCATGGCTTTCTATCACTGGTCTCCTCTGCTATATGGCAGTACTTGGGAGACCTGTGTAATGAGAGGTATTGTGTCACATGATGGAATTGTAGAAGTGATACAAAGGGTTGTATGCCATCGGTGATTGGATTTTCAGGTTCAGTAATGGCTTTGACAGTTATAAAACCACTACTTGTGTTTCCATCAGTGGAATGTTGGAATGGTCCTATTTGGGGGAATAGGTTACATTTGACTTGCTACTGTCATTGCCATGTACTGATGTGCATTTCAAATACTTTTTGACCTGTATAGTGTAAAAATATTGGAGTTTGCATCATTTTTTAGATGTGTGAACCCACCTTGCGTCAATAAGATGCAGGGTAGGCATTCCCTTTCCTATCCCAAAAAAGATGCTATAGCCATGCGCCATATTTATCCTCCATGCTAAAATGACACATGGGTGGGAGTCGGACCCAAATAATGATGTTCAGCTTGCTTAACATCATTATTTAATGCCTGGGTGAAGCCAGGCATTAAGGTACCTGTGGACCCATTTCCATGGCCAAACACCTTGGAATAGGCCCACAGGTGCCCACTCCAAGCCCCAGTAACACCCCACCCACACCAGAGGGTGGGGGACCTCATCCTAGGTAAGTAGTGTAAGCATGGGTAAGTATAATAAAAAATTTGTTTAACTGCCATTGGGGGCCCTAACGTGGGGCCCCCTGCATGGCACTGTATGCAACAGCCTTTCCCAGTGGACACTGGTCCCCTGTGCCAGCCATGGAGTTTTGAGCATGGCTCCTGTCTTTGCAAAGTGTTTTTGGATGGTTATGCGTCTGAAAATGACGCAAGGCTGGTTAGCCTTATAAAGCTGTATTAAGCACCAAAATCCATTTATTCCCCAACAAGTCGTAATATGTGTATTTATTGTACTTGATAAATAATATACCCCAATGATATTGTTATTGATCATGTGCAATAAATACCACCTATAATCATAATCAGTCCCTAAGTGTGTTTTTGGACACAGTGTTCATATACAGGAATTGTCCTGTCATTGCATTTTTATTCATTTTGTTACTGCACATTTTTCATGATGTATATATACCCATTTTTAGATGACTACAGACAATAGGGGCATATCTCCTGCTCTAGAGTTGAGCGGATCGTTTGGGTACTGTCAACCCGCTCTTCATACTCCCTGCCTCCTATATTATGTTCGGCATCCAGTTTCTAATCTAAGCTTAAATCCTGATCTGCAACTGCATGCTCCCATTGACAGATTGCTAACCCATCGATCCAACACAGAGAGAGTTTGAGTTTGGTGGAATGGTGCATCTGCCATGAAATGGCAGATGCACTTTTTTTGTCAAAGTCTTGGTTCCTTTATCCCATTTATAACTGTTGGAACCCCTCAGTTAATGGCCTGTCCACTACAGGGCAATCATGTCAAAGTTACGGTTGCCTTTCCTTTTGAGGGTTGATGACTATCACTAATTTTCCCAACTTGGGACCACGATGGGAGACATGATAGTCATGGCTGAGCAAATAGCACAATAGCCCATATGGACAGAGAGAAAACTCTCTCTGCATCGGGCCATTGTTATTTTGTTGTGCAAGAATAAATTCCCTCTTTGAAGTTTGTTCTTGCAGAACAAAGTAGTTTGCTGACCATGTACATTAAACATGGCACCAGCTTGACTAAGGGATTTGTGCATTTAATGAAGTTTCCACACTAGTGACTGCACCAAATGAAGATCCTAACTAGGCAGGCGGGGATCTCTAAATTTGGTGGGTGGTCCTCTGACAAGGGAGTGAAAGACATTGCCTTTGTTGATTTGGTGGGCAGCCCACTAGGGTCTAACACAGGTCCAGTGCCTCTAATCAAGCAGTGTTCAGGTATGAGACCATGCAGTGCACAAAAAACAGTCTTCTTAGTCTTTATGTAAATATAGAGTTGAACCCAAAGACATAACTTCCTCGCTGTAGTGCCTAACACTGTCTCAATGAACATCACTTCACCCATGCACAGCAAAGAGAATAAGGCCCATATTTATACTGTGCTTGTGCTAAATTAGCGGCATTTTGTTTACGCTAATTCAGCGCAAACTTAACTCCATATTTATATTTTGATGCTAGAGCCTCCTAGCGCCAAAATATTGGGATGAAAGTAATTTTTTTGATGCGTGAAAACACCTTGCGTCAATGAGATGAAAGGTAGGCGTTCCTGTCCCAAAAATGACTCAAAGCCCCTAGCGCCTTATTTATACTCCCGTGCAAAAATGGTGCACGGGGGAGGCGGGCCTAAATAATGTTGCTAAGCCTGCTTAGAGCCATTATCTAATGCCTGGGTCAGGGCAGACGTTAGGGGACCTATGTACCCATTTCCATGGTTAAAAACTATGCAAAGAGCCCACCCCAAGTCCCAGGAACAACCCCACCCACACCAGAGGGACACCAGAGGATGCACCCCACCTCAGATAAATAGAGGTAAATACGGGTAAGTATTATGAGACAGGAGTCAAGTGGTATGGATGGTTTTGCATCAAGAAATTACGCTAGGCTGGTTAAAGGCAGTTTTTGGCCTCTAACCAGTCTAGTGTCATTTTTGGGTGCAAAATCACCTTCCCCCATACCGCCACACCCACCCGGCTAGTGTCATTTTCCCACACGCTAGCCCACCCTTTGTGTCGGCTTGCAGGGCTCTATAAATTTTGTGCCTGGCTGGCGCTCTGGAATGACACAAGCTAGCACAATATTCTTTGACACAAAACTGCATTTGCACAGTTTTGCGTCAAAAAGTATAAATATGGGCCTCAGTTTCCCATAATATTTCATGATCCGCATTAGCTAACCACTACATTGCATGAATTGCAATTACCATTGTCATATTGTCTGTGCCAAAGACATGCATGCCGCAAGCAATAACCTTTGATTGACTGACCAGAGAGGTATGATCAGCACATCTGCATGTTCAGGATCTGATGGCGTTAAATAAGAATGAACTCCACAGGTAGCTTCAAGTGATCATTTCCACAGAGTTTTGCCATTTAGTTAAAACACACATTTTCAGTTGGGTTTATCTGTTTTCAATGGAGAAGAATAAATAGGAGTAGAATAAATAAGCTGCTAATATCAACCATGGCATTAATCAGCACTTTAGAAGGGTATGTGGTGCCATACCCACCAATTTTTTGTATGGTTCATAATCTTAAATATCAGGTAAGGCTTGCACAAAGGAGGCTTTGTTAGTCAATTAGAATTTGACAGCATGGGTGAATCTCCATAAAGCTGTACTTCCACCACCTTCCCAAACTCTTGATTTAACTACCTAATTTTGAGGTGGTGGACCCACCATGTTTTCCTCTGCTGAGTCCAACACAGAACAAATGTGTTTCCATCAGTCCATCAATCACAGAGCTGCTGGGTCAATGTGTCAGAAGACCTACCTAATTTACGGTAGACCTTTGGACATACATTTTACCTGCCCAGTAAAAAAAATCATAAATATAGCCGAAAGTGCAGTTGTCTGTTACATCAATGCAATATTTTTTTTATATTTAAACAATAGACCTATGCTGTGGATTTTGTTTCTGAAACACGACTCTGTAACAAATGGTCTATAAGTCATGTGTCTGCCTGTAATTACATGCTTCGCCCCATCACTGGAAGCACATTTGCTCAAATGATCCCTGCTAAGTATATTGGGAAGTCTTGATATTGTATGTGGTTCTCCAGTACAGTTGGAAGTTGTTTTTAAAACAATAGTCAACAATTTGAAGAGTATATATTGAGTTTGTGAGAAATTTTCCCCCAGGAATAGCACATGCTTGGCATGGATATGTTACCTACCATTGACATCAGGTTAACTCCAATTTGTAAAGAAATGTAATAGTCTGTAATGATAAAGGTATACAAAAGTTGCAATCAGATGACGCATTGATTAGCTTCAGGAATGTAAATACAGGTACGAATATCGCAGATACATTCAACACTTCAAAGATATGTTTAAGCAGGTTAAACAGGTTTATAATTATTAAGACATGTAAAGCTTTACAAAGGTTGAAGTTCCCATGTTTCTGTTTCTTTCTTAGATTTTTGTACATCTTTCATTTTTTGCTGTGGAGATGTTGCAACTTGGCTTCAAATAGCATGGTGGCTTACATTAACCTAATGGCCTAGATTTAAGAGTACCTAGCGCCATTCCAACACCACACTAGCATCATTTCTTTTATGCTAATGTGGTGTTGGAAGGCCAAAAACCCCTTACCATATTTACAGAGTGGTACAATACTTGCACTGCGCCACTTTGCAACCCCTTGTGCCACATTATGCCAGTGCCAAGAATATTGTATGCAAGAGAGGGGCGTTGTGGCGCTAGGGGGGGGTGAAAAAATGCCACAAAGAACTCTAAGAGATTTCTTTGTGTCATTTTTATTACCATTTTACCGCCTGCTAAGAGCAGGTGTTCAAGGGAGACTCCCATTGTTTTCAATGGGGCTCTGGGTGCTTTGCAGGTTTAGCATCAACATTTTTTACACTAATCGTGCAAAGCACCGGACTAGTGAAAAAAAGAAAGATGCTAGTACCCCTGACTACCGCCAATCTGCTCTGTATTTTAAATATGGCGCACACATGGTGGCATTATGGGGGCGCTAAGGGATGCAAGAAAAGTGGCGCTGCACTAGGTGCAGCACCACTTTTCATAAATCTGCCATAATATTTCATAATACTGTGGTAGATTCTTTCGGTCAAGCCTTCATTTTGCTGTATTATGTTATAACTCCTCTTTAACATGTGTAAAGTTATTTCAGAACAATATACCCAATAATTCTTAACACAGAATGATACTTGAAATCATTTTCCATCCAGTATACGATTGTATAGTCAACTAATTGTTCATAGTCTATCTTCAACCTTTTATTTTGTCTCTGTCCTAATATGGGAAGTTGTCTTTATATTGATCTAGTTGAATGGTCAGATATCACAGTGTGTTCAATGGAAAAATTAACAGTTCAAAATGTGTGGCTTTCAAGAAACATTACATTGTAATGAATAGTCTGTGGAATCATTCATTTTAAATTGTAAATCTGACCAAATATATTTTAAATATGTACCATCCTTAACAGTTGGCCATTCTTTGCTAGTAATGTTACTACATCTCTTGTTACCTGGCTTTTGAATAGGGCAAAGGCAGTAACTAGATGAGATTAAGGTCTTTGCTACTATGGCTCACAGTTTTGTGTGGAAGTGAACATCTAGTTAGACTGAACATTTTTTATCCTGATCATAAAGGCCACTTAATGCGGTTGTGTGTACAGCCTATTGCAGTAATGCAATTACCAATCTACCTTATGTTATGTTTTTTGTTGTGAATTGAGTCAGATACCAATTACCAATAGCATATTTCACAAGTAGTAATACTGAAATTCAAGGCATACTGCTATGTGATATTTATATTTTTTGTAAAATGTTTTTCCTGGAATACAGCAATTGCTGCAGGTGAGTTCATACATTATTTCATTATATGTTTTTTCAAGATACAGTTTAACCCACACTTCTCCAACACAAAAGTTGTGAGCTACTGGTAACTCTCCAGCTACCTGTAAGTAGCTCTCCAATGGACAGCCTAGCCTACTAAATTATGTACAAACCATAGGGGAAGAAGCCCTTTTAACCCCACTATACCTGGGCTATCGAATAACAATAATACAACATTGTTATATAGTAGGGAAAATACAGATATGTTATACAACTCAGTGAAAACCTCAATTAAGCAGTGGAAAATATTTATGTTACTTATAAATAGATCTTGTCACACTTTGTCCCGCTTCTCCTCTTGAAAAACATAAAAGACATAACATGTAACATACAATTGTGCCCCATTACGTGACACTAAAACACATATATACAAAACATCAAAAGAATGTCCAATTATACATATCGGTTTTCCAGAGCAAGGTACTAAGTGCAACAGATGCTGCACTTGAATCTTCCTTCACTATTAACAACTATGGGCTGCCAATCAACTTTTCCAAAAGCAGTCCACTGTTTGAGGTAGTAATGATGAATACCACTACTGGTAATTTTTTGTGATAATTAATTGCAGTATAATCTTATTTCATCAGCTTTGATTCATGCGTTTGTAATACTCCTCAGACTGTTGGTCAACCCATTTTGGCCCTTAATCCCTACAAGCCACATCAGGACACTGGAATAAAAGCAGTACCTTTGCACCATTTCTAACGCTAACACCAACATTGTACTTGTACAGGGGACACTCCAAATCTTCTTGCAGGCACTATTCCCTCAGATGTAAGAAGAGGTGGCATTACTACATCATATCCAAAGCGTGAGGACACTTAGAGTGTGAAAACTAAAGTGAACCTCAAAGTCTCTCCCACGACGGCAGGTTGTCACCTAAATCACACCATTTTGAGGGCACCTATGTGATGCCGTAAGGAACCGACACGAGTGTACTACTAAGTTAGACGTTTTTGATTTAGTTAATATATGTATATCAAAATTGAAGAAAAATGAATGGTTGAAGTTCCAAAATATATGCAAATCTGATATTTAAGTGATTAATCTTGCGGCATAAGGGAGACTTATTACTAATTATTTACCTTGGTGTCAGCAGAATTGCTGCTGTGGCAGCTGTTTATTACCCATGTAGAGGCATTCCAAGTTGATAATGCTTTGTTCACAGTAGTGCTGGCAAGCCTGCCTGATGCACTAAAGTGATTACTGCTGGTAATCTTGCGTAAGGCTGTCTGAAATGTTTCATATTACAGCACTAATAATATTAGTAGCCCGACATGATTGTCATTGAACATCAAGGCCCATATTTATACTTTTTAGCGCCGCATTAGGTAAGTATACGCTGCTTTTGCATCAAAGAAATTACGCAAATGTGACGCTAATAAAGTATAAATATGGGCCTAACTTTCTCTTATTACAGAAGTGTTAAAAAACACCTTTTAGCATCAGGGTTTAGCTGTTTCTGGATCTTGGCAGATGGGGTACTCTGGCAAAATCATTTTGGAAGTTATGTCTGTCATACCTCAAGTGCATTATAGTCAAATTTACTACTGTGAATTGGACACTGCTACATTTGTGATAGAGTCTTTGCCCATCAAACTCCAAATAGATCACTTTGATTTTAGGGAATTATCAGTGACTGTTAGATGCTGAACAAGTTAGCATTTTTCAAGTTTTCCCCACTTTATGTTCCTCCCATATTTTATCCTTTTTTCCATTTCTCGGTCATCTTGGCATCATGGCACATTAAAGGTGGAGGAGATGGGTTCTCAGAGTTTCTAAAGGGTTTTCCACCCACTTAAAACCCAAATGCTCCTCTATTAAATAGCACTAAAGGAAATGGTGACACCTTGGAATGGTGCTAGCATGCTTCTCTGTTGTCCAGGACCCCGGATGTAGCTTTTGGAAGACCCTTTTTAATTTAACAAACAGTACACACTAATCTTCACTGAAGAATATTAAAACAGTTCATAAACTGTGACCACTCCTGTGGGTTTACATTTCACTTTTGTGAAAATACCTGAGGTTCTGAATCTCTAATGATTTTTTTGAATATCAGAATGAGTTGATGTACAGTATTTTCAGATTACCAGCATTATTCCTTTCTCTTAATACGATTACAGATGCCAGAGTGATCTATCCATTTGTTAACTCGTAGTAGGTCCTCATAAGTAGATGTTGAAAAATGCATCTGCCTACTGTAAAGTTTAGATCGTTCTACAAAATCTACAAATAAAACATAGAGGTGTGATGCCATGGGAAAAAGGGGTTATTCACTCAATGTGCTCAACACAATCTTCAAAGTTAAGAATAAAGCCATTCATTAGCAATCATGAAAAACACTTTCATAGCCAAACAAATAAACAAAAAAAGAGCCAAGAAACCCTTTACATGTGTTTTGTTTAAATCTGGTCTTTCTATTGATGAGTTGACAAGAATCAGGAACTGATGAAGAATAGCCGAACTGACACCCAATCCAGAACTGAACGCAGTCCAGACCATTATAAATTTATAGCTACAAGCCCTTCTCTCAAAACCCACATAGACTAATTAGAAAATGTATTACTCAACCCTAGAAAGGTTTGTGAATTAACATGAGAATATTCAGCTAACCACAGGAGTATTGTTGCATATATGGTCAGAATTTATAGGGTTTCCACAAAATCCAGCAAGATATAGACTTAGGGTCTGATTTACATCTTGGTGGAGGGGAATGTTCCATCACAAACATGACGGATATCTCATCTGCTGTATTACAATCCCATTATATCCAATGGAGATCATAATACAGCGGATGGGATATCCGTCAAGTTTGTGACTAAGTATTCCATCTGCTGAGATCTTACTCAAGCCCTTTATTCTTTATTCTCTACACGACTGTCAGTCCCAGAATAGACAGAGTTATTTTAGAGCCACATCTGGGGAAGTTGTAATACAGATGTAGACTTTCTTGAATACACACTATTTTTCCATTCCCTGCTAAAGAGGTATTGATCTCATTTAAATAAGGCAATACTTAAAATCACACAATCAACCTTTGCTCACTGTCAGGAGCCACAGATAACATTTAGTCAACAGATCCACTAGCCCCTCTGACCCTTAACAGTAATTGAAACAAAAAGAAAAGAAGAGAAATTAATGAGAGATAAATAATATAGTTGTTCAGCTATCAGGATTCCTTGAAATAAAAGAGAGTCAATCATTAGGAAGCGTTAAATTAAACATACTTAATATAATAATATACCAATAATACATCACAACACCCATAAAACTCCTCATTTTTAGACCAAATGGGGCTTCAATCCAGAAATGGCAATCCATGAAAACGCAGGTGGTAAATCAGACATCTAAAAGAAGAAATCACACAGAGGAAAGCACACAAAAATATAAGTTAAACCCTACGTACTCAAAGATAACACAAAAAAACAAAGAAGGGGACTAGGTGAGGACTGTTGAATTGCAGGAATAAACCAACAACCCATACGTTTGCCAGGCAATGATTGTTTATTGCAAGGCAGCTTTGAGCTGCCCCTTTTTGCTTGATCCAGAATACAGATATCTAGCCCCATTCACTTCTGTTTATTAAATGGTTCCATGATGGATTGTGAAAGGAAAAGTGATCTTTCCAAATTAATGACTGCCCACACTTCAAATAATCCACGTTTACTGCTGTCCAGCAGCATTGAACTGATTGCCATGCAGCTACTAGCCTGTACAGATACCATTGTCTAGGCTTCTAGGCTCCATATGTCCCCCAAAAGATGCCTGCAGTCAGGGTGCACCACAACTGGGGAGCAACAAGGAGCATTGAAAGGTGAGTATTGTGACACACCTACACTTAAGCTTATGCACCGGCCCACATAATGCGCAATTGCCAGGCTCTTTCACTTGCATGTCTTTAGGAGAGGAAGAGGTTGGAAAGGTGCACAGAGTGTGGGTGCCATCTCGGCAGAAGATTCACATCTTAGAAGGATGCACAATGCTAAACACCTGAGGAAAGGCTTCATTGAACCATAGGACTTTCATGGAACTTGCAATGGTGGTGACCATCTTCAATGCTTGGAGTATATGTTCTTCATAGTTCACAGAGTCCTTGTTATTGTGATACATAGTTACTAAAGCCACAAATTTATTTTGGAAGGTAAAACCCTTGTAACCTGTCATTCTGTGGAGGCAATTAAAGACATAATTGATATCAGAATCTGTGCACCGCATTGCAAATAATATAGATACTTCACTTGTTTTACCAGGAAGCATCCATTTGCAGACTCTATTTGCATGTGTTATTCCAAAATGCGTCATAAGTTAGGATCACAAACTCATTGTATTATGATACTTTCACAAGATGTTATCTGACTGTATTTGTGAACTCAGACTTTGCAGCAGTGTTCTTCCATAAGTGCAGTCAGTGAAAACATATTGACATGTAACTGTTGTTGTGAAAGAAGTATGCTATGAAGGTTTTAATAACAGTAATTATATGATTAACAAGAAAAAAAGGTTAACCATGTGCTATTAATGAATGTTCTTTATCTTACAGCTTTCAATCTGTCTTATTGAATGTAACCAGAAATAAAGAAAGCTATTGCAGGACCATGAAGGTTGTACTCATTAGCAAATCACATATAGTAACTCACAGCATTGGGCACAATAACTATATTCACTTTGAAAAAATGACAGCTTAAAAGAAATATTGACTTTAAATTCATAAAATAGAGTGCTAAATATATAAAGAGAAAACAAGTATTGAATATGTAATATCAGACGATAACGTCCAATGCCCACACTATAGCCATACTGAAAGTCTACTTTTGTCTTCAGATACCAATGCTCTTGCAGTATAGACCAAGACCAACTGTGCAACCAGTCGTGGTGATGGTATCTTGAGTCCCTGTTTATAGCTCTTGTACCATTCCCCTTTCCTGGGTTGACGACTGATTGACACAGGAATTGTGTAAGGGTGACCGTGGGTTCAGCAAAGCATTGAAACTAACACTGCTCCTGCTGGATCCGGATTGCCAGGTTAGCACATCTTGACACACTGGTTCAGATGCTCACTTTATGAAAACATGTTACATGTGCTTACACCAAGTATCAGCCTGACTATAAGCACCCACAAGGTGTTACATTCTATTGGAAATGGAAGAAACACCCACAGAATGAGAAACGTTAAAACCCTCCATTAATTGAAATCTTTGACTGTGTGCACAAATCATGGAGGTATTTGCAGAAAACCCTCTAATCTGTGAAGTACATAAGCTGTTGTGAGTTTTTCAGAACCCAAATATTAACTGGGTTTTTTCACGAATTGCAATGGTTTTCATCTCGACCATTCTGTGATTGACTGCAACTGTTATTTTCCATTATATTTGCATTTTTCATATTTATATGTATGGAGTTAAAAATATTATTATGGGGGTGTGATTGTTCTCTACTAAGATCACATGCTGACCAATGATAATATAAAACCTACCAAATTTATGGAATATATTTTAGTTATTATGACCATATGATTTTGATCCATGACCTAACCAGTTATGTTTAGTTACACAAGAGTACTTCCACAGTGTTCTGCTCACAACTTCAAATCTGGCATCACAGATATAATCAAAAATGAAATTACCAATTACATAAGTAATGACACCAGACCTGATAATGCCAAGTCAATTCTTAGCGTATAATAAAGGACAAAGAGACAGGTACATGCTTATAGCAAAGCATTATATATGGCGCACACAGAAATGCATAGCAGTACATGGCATTGAGAGCCTGACATGTAGGTGGGCTTGTTACCATCTCAATGTATTAAGCACACGCAGGACATGTCCTTGAACCATACCCTGTGTGCAATAAATGTAGGAGCACAGGAAATACAGACATGTGGTATGTACAATGCAGAGTCTTTGGAAATGTCTTGTGTGCACTAAAAAGCAGGGCATATGGCAAACAGGGCATGGACTGTGACTAGTTCCTGTTAGTAGCTCACATAAGACATGTCCATTGGTCATGCCGTGTAAAATCAACATATACAAAGGGCACTGCTGCATATAGAACACAAAGAGCCTTTGACACTACAGTGCTTGCATCTTGATGTTGACAATGTCATTGGTGATGTTGAATGTGATATTATGAGTGATGTTTTTGGCCATGCAATGTGTGACACACACAACATAGAAAATATCATTACTGATGTAATATGTGGGGTAATTAGCAGTGCATGGAGAGGGTGGGAGCTATAGTTATCTTAGGACAGGAGTTATAGTTACTTGAGATAACTATAGATGATTAAAAGAGTCATATTTTCTTGAAACACCTTCCTTTCCTATGGACTGGGTCAAGCACTGTTCATTGCCCTATTGTGTGGGGAGGCCTTTGATTCCTATACTGAAGGGCAGAGTAATTGACTTGGCCACATATGGGGAACAAAAGCCTCAAATCAGAGGTGTGCCAGGGAACTACGACAAATACTAAAGTGACATAATAAGTGTAAATGGGATGTTAGGGGCTGTAAATGTATACTTGTGGTGCATATTTATTGCCAGATTGGCACCGTGCAGGGTGCTGTAGGCCTAAGCTGCATAAAACTGTACCTTAGGGCAGAGTTTGCCCTTAATGGGTGATACCATGAACTTCAGTAAGAATGAAAGCCCTAGACTGTGAATGCCCAATCACATAATAAAGCTCTCTCCCGGCCAGTACCAAGACCTGAAGAGCCCTTTCTGTGCCAAGCTCGGTGCTCAGATACCAGGCTCTGAAGAATGGTAGTCTCACACTCGCATTCCACACATGAGTGCACAAATAGGTGCTCAGAGGTCCACTTGTGGCCGGACCAGAGCATCTTACCCTAGGGGCTCCTTAGGCAGACACTGATTCTCAACATGCTCAGTCCAATTGCAGTACATTTACTGTGAGTGAGACTCAGGTAGTGAGGCTTGTTTACAGTACAAGTCCAATAACTATGTAGTCAATTGTGAAAAATCCATGGGGAGGAAATGGGTGGAACCCATTTGCTACAATCACTGATTATATTTGAATAACAACGTTGATGAAATTACTAATGAGATGTGCCACACTTACCAATTCTCAGAAAATTCCTTTTGTGAACTGACAATGAGCTCTTGAAACATTTTTAATTCCATGTTCAGAAAGACGCTCCAGCCTGACTGTTGATTGAAGATATATTTTTAATCTGCTCATTAGGATGTGGCAACATATGTTTGTTTGAGACTGCACACATGCACAGGTCTTCAAGTATAGAGCTTAGTGAGTTGAGTCTGATGTGACACCACATCTTGTAAAACACCTCAAATGTGTATGTCCGAAGTCTGTGTGTTGTGGGGGCTTGCTGCTTGTGGAGGGGTGGGTACCGGCCCTGGCCACAGGCTAAACCCTGTATCAAACTTTTCCTTCCTATAGCTAATGTTCATGTGCAGTGGAGGTCTGATGCTTGCAGAGGGTTGGGTGCATCGCCTTGCCAGAGAATGGGGACTGAATCCAAGTCTGATGCCGACTGGATGCAGGGTCTCGTCGGCGGCTATGACTGAAATGTCATGATTGATGTCATCAATGATGTCATTGAACATTTCATGAATGAATTAATATGTGAGGTAATAAACAGGGCATGATGGTGGCACAATATATAGATAGTTCATTAAATTACAACTGGCGTATATCAGTGGTTTTTGCTTTTTGACATTAGCTTGTGTCTCATATCAACACCCAATTATAACATCATTTTTACTCTTGGTGTTCCTAAGTGAATTTCTGGTGTTTTTAAAAACATTAATTTAAGGTTTTGGCACTTAATCTAACTATAACGTCACTTTAATCTTTTGTTATTTTCAGTGAATATATACATATTTGTCTATCAATATGTTAATATTTTAAAATTAGGAAACGTATAAGTGACTGAGAAGGTGGGTGGGTTCAGCAATCAGATGTGGAAAGTCGATGCTGTACTGATAAATTCAACAGCTCCCATTTCAACAAAATGTAATTCAGGAGTGGCTTACTTTATTCTTGAATGGAAAAGGTTATCCTTCTGGTTGTTCATTAGAACTATTTGGTGACACTACAGTTTAGCACTAGGGAATTAACAGACAAACTGCTGCTGGTGTAGGAAGTCAGAATGTGTTACTGAAATGGATAAGGAAGACACTTGATAACTCATGGGACTGTGTCATATTTTAGCTGTCTAGAGCACTATGCATTATTTGTATGAGACAAAGAACCCTTCATTTTGTTCATTTATTGCAGTATCCTCTGTATGCCACACTTTCGCTACAAATAACAAATGTTAGCGGTCTGGTTGTTCAGTAGATCACAGTGGTGAAGCTGCAGAAAAGCATTGATAAAATGTATATAATACCACCAACAAATTATTTATATTGTGAATAGCATGTATCAACCTTTATATGTACTTCTCTTTGCAGCCCTCAAAACTTGGCTTTCACTGCAATACATTTCAATCAGGACCATGTACCCAAGTCTTGTAACGGCTGCCGCGCTGTCCATGTTTGGCCAGCCAATAAAGGAGTAGCCCTTTAAGGACCCCACACACGTCCCTTGGGGTCAGTGTGTGCTCACCCTATTCCCTTATATTTTTTTTGTTCTTTTTCAGGACACAGGGTCCCCATCCCTGAGTTTTTTAATGACTGCCACAACATATTCATGTTGTGGCAAGCCAAGCAGGATTGACTAGTCCCCTTTAAATTGGCCAATCAGAACATATCTGGACACCAATGGTCCAGATATCTCTAACTAGCCCAGAAGATTAATGACCATTATGGACAGTCTGGGTACCTTTTCAAATGCAAAACTCTTGAAAATGGCTAAACAGATTTACAGATTTTTTTTTTAAAACATGGCTTCTGAGTAATGTTCTATGTTAGTGCCAAATTTGCTGTAATTAGGTTCAGCAGTTGTTTCTGTATTGGAGAGCAAACTTTCCATTTTCTTCACACCTTAACCCATGCTTAAAACTTTTCATAAAGGAGCCAAAGTAAATTAACTTGCCTTTCGGAATGTTTCATGCAGATTTGTCAATTGACACCAAAGTTATTAAAAATTATTTTCCTATGGAACATTTTGAGCTTGAGCTTCATTATTTAGTTAGTTATGCCCTCTCTACATATTGCACCATGGTGCAAGAAAGGGGGTAATAGCGTCAAAATGTTTGATGCTATTAATGTACCGTTCAGGGTTAGCACCAAAATGTTGGCGCTAACCCTGAACAGTACAAAGGGGCTCATTGTAACCAATGGTGTGTCCCCTTTGAACACCTGCTCTGAACAGGCGTTAAAAGTAGCCACAAAAAATGACGCAGTGGAATTTCTTAGATTCCACTGTGACATTTTTGCTTTCTCCCTGATGGGGGAATGTCCCCTTTGCATATGTTATGCATGGCACATGCATAATGTGACACAAAGGGTTACAAAGTGGAGCAATGCATGCATTGCGCCACTTTGTAAATATGGTGGAGTGATTTTTGACGCCACATTAGAGTAAAAAAAAATGTACGCTAAGGTGCCGCAAGAGCTTCATAAATCTGGGCCTATGTTTTTATGCACACCTAAGGCTTGATGGTCTCATTATGAGTTTGGCTGTCCCACCACGGGACCACCAAATTCATGGGGAGGAGGCCATCGCCATGGCAGTGTTGTTCTCCTGAGAATATTACAACGTTCTCACCGGGCTGACCAACGGGAACATACAATACTCATTCCAGCCAGGCTGCCTGGCAGGAACAGTGTTAGGATATTGGCCTAGGCTCCCTTAGGTCAATATCCTAACACTCCAGCACCCTTGGAATGCACAGCAGACAGCGAGCATTCCGACGTTGCTGGGCAGTTCAGGGGCTCATGAAAACGCTGGCTGAAAAACACTTTGTAATCAGCCAGTCGGCGCTGAGCTGGGCACCGCCATGGCTAGTTAGAAACCTAACCATGGTTACCCCGTAGTGATCTGTGATCCTGACGGGGACGGCGGTCCTTAGGCAGGTCTGCCCGCCTAAGTCATAATTGGGCTGTCGGACTGCCCAAAGTGCGGCAGGCCGACCGTCAATGTCAGTGTGGAGGTCCTTGAACCTCCACACTCATAATGAGGAATTAGGGGCATATTTATACTCTGTTTGCGCCGAATGTGCGTCAAACATTTTGACGCACATTCGGCGCAAACCATGCACCATATTTAAACTTTGACGCCCGCGGACGTCAAAATTCCTCTGTGTGTGTCATTTTTTGGATGCGGGAGACCACCTTGCGTTAAAGACTTGCAAGGTAGGCGTTCCAGACCAAAAAATTATTTAAGGCCTGTGTGCGCCGTTTTTTTAACGCCTGGGTGAGGGCAGGAGTTAAGGGACCTGTGGGCTCACTTTCATGGTCTCTGACCATGGAAGGAGTCCAGAGGTGCCCTTCCCTGCCCCCAGGGACACCCCCAGCCACCCTCGCCCACCCCCAGAGGACACCCATGGATGGGGGGACCCATCCCAGGTAAGTACAGGTAAGTTAAAGTGGCATAGGGGGGCCTAATTTGCCCCCCCTACATGCCACTGTGCCCAATGACCATGCCCAGGGGACAGATGTCCCCTGGGCATGGCCATTGGGCAAGGGGGCATGACTCCTGTCTTTGCTAAGACAGGAGTCATTTCAATGAGGGTTGTGCGTCAAACAATGGCGCAAGTCCGGTTTGAGGCACCATTTTTTGACGCACAACTCCCATTTTCCCCCAACGCGGGCGCTGCCTGGTTTGAGTCTTTTTTTTTTAATCTGACCAGTCCGCAGCGCCGGTAAGCGTCATTCCTTAAATAAGGCACCCGCATGGCACGTAGGAATGGCGTTAGCCGGCAGTAAAAATTTTGGCGCAAACCAGTGCCCACGCTGGTTTGCATCAAAAAGTATAAATATGGGCCTTAAGCCTGTAAAATAAAAGAAACCATTCAAAAAATGACATGGTGTCACCAAGCGTATTACAAAAATCAGTACATTGACAAGCATATGCTATCATGTCGGTTGGTACTTTTTATTAAGAACATATACAGTGGTTGATTGATCTATTATTCTCATATTATTCTTTTTTACTGTATTTTTGGTATGTTTGGAGTGACACCATAATCATCGCATCCCCTCTTACTGGCAAATGGCATATCTGCAAAAAAGAATATAATTGAATCCTCATTTGCATATGCAAGCCACAGTTTGAATGCCAATCCATATCTGGTGCAGTCCTACAAAACAGTGAGTGACTGTTGCATCAGCTTGGAATTGTATTGTACTGTAGAGTACTTGCATTTATACAACATTTATGTTCAATATCGCAAAATATTGTTCTTTTGTAGGGTGATGAGTGAATGTTGCTAGTAAGCGCTGAACATAGTATTGACAATGGGGTATAAGAGATACAAGGGTCTTGATTTTGAGTATAGGTATGTAGCTGCCCCCCCCCCTTCCATCGGCCGTTTGTCCCTTGGCAATGGTAAGTAAGATGCTCTCTCTTTTTCTATAGATACAATTGTTTTATTTTTATTTTGGGTTAGGACATTAAGTGTGGCTTATGATTTTGTGTGTTCTTCTTCATATATTCCTTCTTTTATTTTTCCTCCTTTTAGCCTTCTTTTTCTCCCCAGTTAGTGGTCTCACCGCAGGACATCACCTCGGGAACAGGAAAGGCTAAAAGGTGACAGGTAAGTGCTTTTTGATATGTTATAGAAAAGGGGTGGGTCTAGTGAGGGATAACCAGGAAGAAACCTTTATAGTGCATTTAAGATTTGGTAGGTGCTACCAGGTGCATAGGACAATATCCAGTGTTACTGGAGTGGGTGGGTTCACATGCACTCCTCAGTGATCCTGGCCCTCTTTCCCGAACTTTCCCCCCACCCTTTCTCTCCTCCTTTTCTCCCCCTAGGAGGATTTGTACCTTGTTCAGCCACGTTCCTCCTCGAAAATAGCAGGGAGTAGGTGCTGGCTGTCCCCCTAATGCTCGGTTTTCGCCTCCTCTCACTCCGGTCTCCATGTTCCTGCTCTCTTTGCTCCTCCCATCCTCGTGGTGTCCGCTGTCCTCGCGCCTCTCGTCCATGTGGTCTCCACTATCCACACTCCTTGCCTTTGTGTTGTCTCTGCTGTCCTCACTCTTTCATTCCGTGTGGGCTCTGCGGTCCTCTCTCCTTGGCTCTGCTTTCCTCTCTTCCTCGTCATCTCTGGCAACCTCCTCTTCAATCCCTGGAATTTGTAAAGACTTCTGGGTGAGGAACTCCTTCCCTTACCCCTGGGGTACTGGTTGAGCAGACCCTTTTCCGCTGTGTCATACGCGGCGTTCTCGATGACTACGGATTCTTGGCTACACTGCACCCCTTCTAAGCATAGCCAATAGGGCCATGAAGCTGGTATGCGAGAGAGGAAATTGTCTGTTGTCTGTCTTCTCCATGGGATATGTACTGTCTGAAATGAGAATTGTTGAAGAGCCAAAAACCATCTTAGTACCATTGAGTTGGTATTCTTATGGCGAGCAAGCCAGGTAAGCGGAGCATGATCAGTCAGCAGTGTAAAGGAACTTCCCAAGAGATAATACTGCAGTGCCTCAATTGCCCATTTGATACACAAGCATTCCTTCTCTATGGTGGGGTACCAAAGTTCGTGAGGTAAAAGCTTTCTGCTGATATAGGCCACAGGGTCAAGGTGGTGGGACTCATCCGGTTGGGAAAGTAACACTCGAGTCCCTGGTTGGAAGCATCATCTGTTAAATGAATGGTAGGGCAAAATCGTGGCATCTGAGGACGGGGTTAGTATATAAGAGTGTTTTAAGGAATTCAAAACTTTCACGTACCAAGTCTGTGAGGTTCCCCAGTTTCTTGGGGTGGGATTTCTTCAAGAGCTCCGTGAAAGGGGCAGCTTTATCGGAAAACTGTGGGATGAATCGCCTGTAATCCCCAATTAACCCCAAAAAGGAGCTGACTTCTTTCTTGGTTGTGGGGTAAGGCAGGTCTTGGATGGCTTGTACTTTTTCTATCTGGGGAATGATATGACCCTTTGATATGTTATACCCTAAGTACTGTATAGAATATCTGGCTAGATTACATTTCTCAGTGTTGGCTGTTAAGCCTGTCTTGCGAAGGGTACCCAAGATGTTTGTTAGGTTGACCAAATGAGATGCTTAAAAAATAACATTAAAAAAGTTATCAGAGGTATGGCCACAACAATACATAGGGTTTATAATTCTTGTTTTAAAAATCTATTTAGAAGGATCCAGTTATAAGGACTATTGTGAAAAAAAGTCCAATCAAATCAATAAGTCAAATCAAAAGATTTTCAGACTCCCACTCCCAGTAAGCAAACCTCAAACAATGCAATGAGTCCCTGTTTGAGTTTATCTTCCGCTCAGGGTTCTGCAATAGTGCTTCATCTGGTGGCGAATGTGACAACGAAGATGTACCTGCTGTTTATCAGGAAATGGGTTCCAGGACCACTTCATACATCTGAATACCATAAGCTGGCTTCTCTGGCCTGGTCCTTCGTAAGCCTGCGCTCCCTCCCCAAACATCCAAGTAACCCGGGAGAAAATACTGGAGTTTCGGAAAAGGAAATAGTTTTGGCTGTGCTATGAAAGTTGTTAAAACTGTTAAGAATAAACCCGTTCTTCGAATGAAGCTACATCGCCAGGAATTACATTTCCAGATGAGCATGCCTTCCTCAAAACTTTGTTACGCAACAGAGCAGCTCGTTTTCTTCTTGGACTTAACACATTTCATCAATCGAAGAAAACCACTTGGGAGACACAATTCATGAACAAACGGAAGGAGCAGTAAAAGCATTTGGTTTCAGTTTGAGGCTGGAATTAATTTATTGGATTTAATTGAATAACGTTACTCTATAAAATGTTAGCATGTCTGTGCTTTTCATTCTGCCTCTGTTGCGCCCACACCTCAGCACAGTTTTCGTTTAAAACGTAAGCTTTAGAACACAATGCGCTTTCCTTTAAGAAAGGCCTCATTTAATTACCTGACAGGGACATTTTGAGCTGGAAGCTGCGCGCATTTCTCCATCCTCTTTTGGTCTGCTGGCTATTCTCACTGTCTCACCGTCTGCTCCTTGCATTCCGGGGGCTGCACTAGACTTCATTCAATAAGAAACAATTGCTTCTGTGTTTAAAACATTACCAAAGTAGTACCATTACCTCTGGGATTTTTCACATGCTTCTCCTAAATGAACATGCGAGCATGTGGCAACAACTTGAGTGCAAGAATTCCAGAGATGCTGTGAACCCGACTGCTGCGTTGTCAGTCAGAAAATCTGTGAAATGACCAAGTTCAGAGAAAGAATTTAAAAGATCTCTTTTCACTCAGTAAGACATAACTATGCTTTTAAAAACTGAGAGGCCAGATCCTCCAAATCCGACACAAAAGTGACGCGAACTAGCATGAAATATTTTTTTGTTAATTGCTTTTCAGCACAAAACCTCTTTTGGTCTGGAACTTACCTAAAAAATAACGCTAATTAGCTCAAAGCGCAGCTGAGTGTTAATTAACTTCAAGTGAGAGTTACATGGGTATTCCCATGCAACCTCCCATGCTTTTTGACCAACCTCCATCTCCCGAAAATCTAGGGAAGGCTTTTGAGTACAAAAATTAATACCATTTAAAAGACGGTGTTGAAAGCAGAAATGTTTTCATTTTTCCTTTCTTTTCTGAGTTTGCATGTGTGCTGCACTGTACAGCACACCTATAAAGTGGGAAAAGTTTAAAAAGTTGTTTAGGTATAACATTTTGTACTGGAATGGAACCCTTGCAGTACAAAACGTATGCTAGACTCATACACACACCCTTTTACTATGACACATAGGGGTGCACGTGGCACTCTTCTGTGCCGGCGCTCAGGAGAGGGCGGAGAGAACTATATCCCTGTAGACAAGGTGCTCTCCTGCTTTAGCCTCATGCAATGCAGACAAGCATTTTTTGGCTGTTGAGAATTTAGTAAATCTGGGCAGAGGTCTTAACATTTTTCTGCACATATTGGCAGTGAATAAACTGGAGAAAATATCCACAATGCTTTGTGGTGAATGGAAACAAAATTGCATTATCTTGACACTGACCCTACTTTCGCACTAGTTACTGTAGCTTTTCAAAGCATGGAGTTTGTTTACAATATATATTTTTTGGCTCTGTGCTTAATATAAATATCCGGTCAATGTGGCTGATTGCTTCAATTAAAATCCAGCATGCTTGCAAATGCTTATGTCAGATTTCTGCTTCGAATGCAGAACACACACAACGTTTCTGATGAAAGCCCTCCACTGACTGATCATTATAGCTAATTAGTGCGTCATGTTATCAACCCTTGAAGTTTCAGGATAGATTTTCACTCATAAGGAGAATTTGGTGGGGTGGTCGAAGGGGGCGAATGATTGGGGGAAACACAACAACAACAGTATGTCTGGCTACTTCATTTATTTAATCATATGTCGTATTATGTGGCAACAGTTTGTAATTGTTGTCAGCGGCTACTTAGCTTTATATTAGTCTTAATTATTTCAATGTGTTAACAATATTTTTGTTCTGAAGTGCGTGAGGCTATTAATATCTTGACATTGAACACAGTAAAAGGAAGGAGATCATGTAAATTAAGGACCTGGTTTAAAAAAAGTGATGCTGCACCCAGTGCATCGCCACTTTTCTTGTGCCCCTTAGCGCCCCCTAATGCCACCATTTGTGCGCCATATCTAAGATACGGACGTCATGGCGGTAGTTAGGGGAACTAGTGCCAACAATTTTGATGCTAGTTCTGAGCTTTGCAGGATTAGCGTCAAAAAATTTGATGCTAATCCCACAAAGCACATCGAGGCCCATTGTAAATATTGGTGTGCCACCTTTTAATGCCTGCTCCGAGCAGGCATTAAAAGTGCTGAAAAAAATGACACAAAGAAATCTCTTAGATTTCTTTGCGCCATTTTTTTGCCCCCCCCCACCCCCCCAATGGGGGAACACCCCCTTTGCATACATTATGCCTAATGAAGGCATAATGTAGTGCAAAGGGTTACAAAGTGCCTCAATGCATGCATTGTGCCACATTGTAAATATGGTGTGGCGTTTTTGGCAATCTAATGCCACATTACCGTAAAAAAATGATGCTAAAGTGTTGTTAGGATGGCCTAGAGGCTCTTAAATCAGCCCCTAAATTCCTTTTTCCAGGTGAGCAGGTCAATGGGTTTTCCTTTCCCCTCAGGGCTCTCACAAAGGGAAGGTAGGATGGGTATTGCACTCCCGGCCCATCTGTTTTGCATGGTTAAGCACTCCTGGTGAAAAGTGTATTTATACAGCAAGCCTGACAATTATTTTTAATGGTGAAATAGCTACATGGTCACACCACTACAAAGTAAGAAATATTGCAACTGCTTTGTTTTCTTATTCAGTGGATGACTTTTTCTATACTTAGAATTTAGGCCCTGATTTATACTTTTTGGGGCAAAACTGCACTTATGCTTGCACCATTTATGTGCACCAGCTGGGTACCATATTTATGGAATGGTGCAAAGGGTAGGCTAGTATAAAAAAAAATGACGTTAGTCGGGTGGGGCTGGCGGTATGGAAGAAAGGGGTTTGGAACCAAAAAATGACATTAGGCAGGTTAGAGTAAAAGAAAATGACTCTAACCTGCCTAGAGTCGTTTTCTGATGCAAATCTATCCATATCATATGGCTTCTGTCTTAGAAAAGACAGGAGCCATGCCCACCACCCCAATGGCCAGCACAGAGGACCAGGGCCACCTGGGCATGGCCATTGCGACCTGTGCAATGTATGGGGGCCCATTTTAGGGCCCCCTATGGCACTTTAAAAAATAAAATAAAATACTTACCTGTACTTCTCTGGGATGGGGTCCCTCATCCTCTGCTGTCCCTCTGGTGTGAGTAGGGGTATCCCTGGGACATGGGGAGTGCACCTGTGGGCCTATTCTATGGTGTTCCACCATGGAAATAGGCCCCCGGGTCCCCTAACGCCTTCCCCGACCCAGGTGTTAAATGGGGTAAAGCAAGCTTTGCACCATTTTTTGACCCCTCCTCCCTCCCATGCACCATTTTTGCACAGGAGTATAAATATGTCGTTAAGGTCATAGAGTCATTTTTTGGACGGGAACACCTGCCTTGCATTTCACTAAGGCAAGGTAGGTTTCCACATCCCAAAAAATGACTTTAACTCCATAAATTTGGCACTAGATGGTTCTAGCGCCAAAGTATAAATATGGAGTTAGTTTTGCACCAAATTAGAGTAAAAACAAAGACGCTAATTCGGTGCAAACGGAGTATAAATATGCCCCTTAGGGCTTGTGAAACCTGGAATAAATGTAATGAATAGGACTTGACCAAGGCTTTGAAAGGCATTTTTTCCTTGGGAACTATTCTTCCTTCCATGTCATTGGCTGGCTAGGCACATTTTGACACAATAACCTAGATTCTCATTAACTTGGCTCCACAGCTTCATTACCTGATCTGATGAGGGCTTTTTTCAAGAGAATGGGACCCACATTGATCATCGGATTGAGTTGCCATTGTGTCACGTAGGGAGGGTAATTCAAGGACAATGTAACCCTTAAATCAGATTTACCAAGCCATGCAAGACATTCCGCAGCACACTTAGAATGAGGAAAACACTTCAAATGATTGTTTTTGTGCAGAAAGTTGTGCCTTCCTGTGCAAAAACTATCTTGCCTGCACTGCAGGTACCCTTGCACCATGTTGTAAGGGAGCTTTCATGGGTGCTAGGCTGTACAGAGTGAGCCAGCACAGTGAGAGACCAGGTTTGCGCCATGTATTGATAGATATGGTGCATTCCTGCCTTCTTCATTTGACGCAGTGCAGCAAGTTGTCTTGTATGTTGCGCTGCCTCAAATGATGATAAATCATCCTCCAAACCTGTAAAATGTTGTTTACATGCAAAAATATTATGGCGTGCCAGAACACATTCCAACTTAATTCTCTTGGAAACAACTCCCAACTCCATGTGGGAATATCATCGAAGCACCCACAAACATCACCACTTTTTAGCGCACATAATTTAGAAGGGCATGATTTAGGTGCAATGAAAGCATATAACTGATTTCCCACTAACTACTATAGAAAAGGAACATTTAATATCTTCACCCTAGCCTTAGAATATTTTAGCAAAGTGTGTTATTTGGTGTCCTTGCAGCCTGCTGCTTCCACAGTCCATGAAAGGGAGGCAGTCATGTGCTCTTTCTCTAAAAAGGGAGCCAGTACCTTATCACCTGGGAATGCAGATAAAGATCTTTTCACACCATACATATAGGCACATTCTGATTACACACATCCTAAGCTCGCCACCACATACGTAGAATGAAATAGCCACCATTTAAATGTATGTATAAGCCTTCCTTATTTTTTTACTTTGTTGGACTTTAAATTGTAGTTCATATGTCAGTTTGATGCACACACCAGGAACGATTCCCTTTATACTTTTTTAATAACTTTAAACCTTAGTCCATCTAGTAGCAAGCAGTGTCAAAGTATTAGAGCAGGATTTGTGGTTATTGTTACAGAGCATTCACAAATGTGCTGTTAACCTGTGCACCATAATATAATAATGACATGCTTGAAATAGTCTGAATTTGAAAATATTGCCTGTTTTCTTGTGTGTACCTTCGCTGGTTAGGTCCAGAGACAGGTAGCTTTAGCTGCCCGCCAGGGATCAAGTAATCCATGCACATAGGGGGCTTTAGGTCAGCCTTCTTCAACCATTAGCTTGTTTGGGTCTTGACTCTTCAGTCGCTGCTTTTTTTAAGTGTCTTTCACATAATCAACTAATAGTTATGCAAAGGTTTACATTTTAAAGTAGTTATTGAGAAAGGATCTCATCTCAGGTTTAGGGAAGCTCTATTCACATGAAAAGAAAACTTCGTGATTTGCACACAGAAACCACACCTGCTCTTCATATAATGCAGTCTTCCTGAAGCTGACATCCCAGCTGTGTATGAAGAGTCTCTAGGATTCAACCTAAATAGTATCATCTGTGTCTTTGTCCTCAACATGAAAAGGAATAACTCATTAGACAGCATCAACCTTACAGATATAAAGCAGTTTATAGCACGGAATAAAGGCGCTTTCTTAGGTACTAGTGAATGGTAACACCTCGAATAATATGGGTTTATAATGCATTGGGCCCCCAGCACTCCCATCTTGTGAGGAAATACCCAGTTGTGTGGGGTAGTTCACTCTTGAGGTTTGAACCTCCTTAACCTCTTTGCAGTCAGATAGGAAAAGGAAATTGAGCGTCTCTACCTGTTGAGTAGAAGAAAAACCAAAAGTACTCGACTCGTTTATGTATTTTTTTTTGTTTTAATTTTTTCAATGTTCTTTAGTGATGGTTTATTCCACTTTTGCAGAGAGATCTCATTCTGATATGTATTTATTATAATGTTGATATGTGGCAAAACAGCCAACACATGTTCGTCCCCTGCGTGGCTATATTGCCTGGGTCTTTCTAAAGGCTGCATAGTTGAAACAGAGCATGGATATAGCTAATAATTCTCAGATAGGTGTCTCCACGACCATATGTGAAGTGATTTCTATTCCCTGTGTGAGGTCCAGCACCACGAGTACGCAGTTTAAATTTCCCTCATGCATGTGTCCAGGCAGCTGTGTGCAGTGATTGGTTATTAGAACTGAGATAGCGGTGCATACAGCGGTGATCACCCAAAGTGCTAGTGGTTGTAAGAAAAAAATAAGTGTTAGTTTTAAACTTTCTTCTGATAGGTACTGGCAGGAGACTTTTTTGTGCACGATATAATATCAGCAATATTGAAATAAATAAAAAAAAGGAAAATAAAGTACGTCATATAATTTAAATTTACAGTTGGTTGAATTAAAGTTAGATGAGGCTGCTACTATAAAGTATAACTAGTATTTATCCACAATGAAAATCCATGTAAAAGGTCGGGTATATTAGTTTATAGAGAGTAGTTTTCGAGGAGAGAGAGGGAGGGTCTCCCAGGCCCTGCGGGCTGTGTATGGCCATGCAGCCGGTGATTACCTCATTAGATATCCTTCCGTTCCTGCTCATATTAGTTCAGTACAAGTCAAATACGGGGGGTCATCCAAATCCTTTAGGTCCTGACAGAATTATCTGCAGAAAAGCAGTTTCTCTAATGGTGTGGTGCATACCAATACCGTGTAGATGTTTCCTATGCAGAGGATCAAAAGATATGCAAGACTGACATCGTAATAACATTTCTTTACAAGAATAGCATGAGGTGATTTTAGCATAATGTCTGTCTGACACCTTAGCAATACACATTGTAAGTTATTTCAGAATATACATTTGAAAACATATTTGGTGATTACTATTTGTTAATGCAGGAGGCATTCTAAGAACATTGGTATTGTGCAATAATTTTGGACATATTGGAGAACCACACTTATTGATGTTTTTTTTGTAGGTTGTAACACTGCTAGCCCAGATACGCTGTAAATATGAGGTAGTTGGTTGCCTTCCCCTAGCACTTTAAACAGCACAATTGGAGCAACGAATATGGTAGTTTAATTTTATCTGGAGAGTGTGGCATTGATATTGAAATAGTACTGGTTACACGTGTATAAATGGAGCTTGTAGTGTGGGCAAGTCAGTGTGTTGGTTAGCTGACGTAATCGAAGTGCTTGTATTGATAAACAATAAGGCGCCATTGTTGGTTCTCTAGAACAGCAGCAGATTAACGTAAGTAACACAGTTATGCCAATGTGCCTCATTACACCATGCACGCTCCCTCCCTGGGAAAATGTTCTAACCCCAGGCCTCTGGCCCACCCTGGGGGTATTGAGTGAAATTGCAGTGGAGCCTCACATGCTCCATGCCTTTAAATGATCAAAGGTCAGAATATTTAAAATGTCATAACCCTGGCCCTGTTGTGCCGATCTTTCTGCTTTTTGTCTGGTGATGACCTACAGCCGTCTCGAGCATTTTCAGCAGGATTCTGGCCTCTAAAGGGCACACCTTGGGGGGAGCTTGTTTTACTGGCTTCCTGTAACAGCATTCTCCTCTGTCATGACCTCCACAGTGTCTGTGGCCTCCTGACCTGCTTTCAGGGAACCTGGGGGGCAGTGTCGTCCAGCTGTCCCCCCCAACTGGTCCTTAGAGAGCATAATGGGACTGGCCCTTGAGATACCCATCTATTCATGGGAGGTAAGCTGCAGGCAAAGACCTTAGTCCATTAGGGGCATCAAGTGGCTTCTTCTTGCAGCTGTCCATGATTCTGGTGTTGTTGCAGTCTAGGTCCAGGGTCTTGCCTATTGTCTTACTGTTAGACCTGACATTCTTAGAGTGGTTTCGCCTGACTCTTTGCTATCTGACCTTCTGTTTTGGTGACTTAATTTCAGCTCACTTTAGGATTCTGGGCACTTTACCACTGCTGACCAGTGCTAAAGTTCATGTGCTCTTTCTCTAAAACATTGCAACATAGGCCTATCCACACCTGCATTTTTAATGTACTTGTAAGCCCCTTCTAAAGTACACTACACATGCCCAGGGTCTGTCAATTAAATGACACTAGTGGGCCTGTTGCACTGATTGTCCCAGCCCCATTAGTAGACCTTTAACATGTTTCAGGCCTGCCATTGTAGAGCCTTTGTGTGCAGTTTTAAACTGTCATGTCAACCTGGCAAGTTAACCCTTTTGCCAGGCCCAAAGCTCACGTTTTAAAACATATGTCACCCTTCAGGTAAGCTGTGGACAGCTCTAAGGGCAGGGTGCAGTGTATTTAACAATTTGAACAAGTACTTTTAGGTTCTACATGTCAAGGTAGTGAAAAACTCTTAAATTCATATTTCACTACTGCAAGGCCTATCTCTCCCACAGGTTAACATTGGGATTCCATTACTACATTTTAGAAGTGTACATTCCAATTGAGACCCAATAGATATTTTGAGTTTAGTGTCTCTTGACTCACAATTTAAAATCACAACTTATGGTAATGTTGAATTTCAAGTTGCGAGTCTGAAAATGCCACTTTTAGAAAGTTGGCATTTTTTTACTTTAACCGTTCTGTGCCTCTGCCTGTCTCTGAATACACATCTGGGGTGGGTGACAGCGGGGTTATTGCGCATTACCTCTAGGCATCCACACTCAAAGGGAGTTAGGTGTGCCTGAGGGGTCACCCACAGCCTGATGAGCTCTTAACATCTTGAGCGGTCATCCTCGGTAGGAGGGGAGGGAGGAGCTGACATTCATACCTGAGGAGGCTCTGCCCTGAACCCTCACGAAAGACGGCATAATTCCCTGTAGTGTGTCTGGAAACAGGGAACGAAGAACAGAGACTTTGTGTGCTTCAAAGGCCTCGCTTTACAGTCTCCCCCACTTCAAAGGCTCAGCTGAGTATAAGTACAGTAATGGACCCCACACACCACCAAATCAGTACACTTCTGGAACTAAGGACAGTCTGTCAGGAAGAAAAATGGCTGTGCTGCTGAAGAGACTGCCACTCTGCTGGAACTCTGATTGACTTTACTGGACTCCTGCTTTGCTGTGCCTGTCCTGCTGCATCCTTGCCTGGGAGTGAGAAGGACTGCATCTGCATCTCTACATCCCCAGAACCAAAGTGACTCCAAGGGCTTACTGACTTGCCTCCTTTTCTGAAGTCTAAGGGACATCCAAGTATTCCCTCAACTCAGTTACAGATTCTGGACTCTGTCAACTGTGAGTCCTGCCCTTCTAAGTGGTGCCAATCCTGTCTCGGGCCCTTGGACGTGGATTTTTCTGTTGTGAACCAGCAGAATCCATGCATCGCCATCACTGAGGTGAATGGAACTGCCATATCTTGCTTCAATGCTAACGCGTCACTACTGCTGCAGAGGATGAGGACATCACATGGCCGATTGTGTAACTCAGAATCATCGCCATCAGCCCCAATGCATCACCTTTGCATTTTCAGCTGCGCAGCTCAAAGACAATGCATCATCTTCACCATAAAAGGTTAAAAAATGCACCTCAAGGACATCAAATTGACAGCTTCATGGCTTGAAGCAAAGCATCCCTGATTGCACTGATCGAAACCAACACATCTCCTTCACATTGTCTCCTCTGCTCCTCGCATTGGATCCTTGATGCAACCCTCCACACAAGGTGCTGTTTCAGCAGGAGAAGGCTGGCCCATGCTCCATCGTGGTCAGCCTGAACTTTGGGTTTGCCCCTGTCTAGTATGACCAGGTAGCCCCAGTTGGCACTTTCAACTTTTAAGCATTACAATTGCAGATATTCTTTAAAAAATCACATCTCAACTTCTACTTATTGGATTTTTGTCATTGTGGTTTTGTTTGGATCATTAAATTAGGCTAGCTTTTTTTGTGTCTTCACTGTTTTACTGTTCTAAGTGTTGCACAAATACTTTACATATTTCCTCCTGAGTTAAGCTTGCCTGTTCAGTGTTATGCTACAAGAAGGTGAGCATATATTAATTTATAGTGTGTATCTGACTTACCGTAAGTTGTGGCTGTGATAATGGTCATGCTCTCCCTTGTGGTCACTCCAAACTGGTTCTGGTACAGCACCCCTCCAATTGGTTTTGAGGCCAAGTTGTGTGGGAGGACAAAAGCCAGTCAAGCCTAGGTGTGAGCTGCATTTGCCATTTGTAGGCTGGCTCTCTATATAGCATACGAAAATGATGTGCGGAGAGTCCAAGCAACCCCACTTTGTTATCCAGAAGTAAAAAGCAGACCACCTAATGCTCTCTTTTTGTGGTAGTGTGGGTGAGCAGTTAGGCTAATCTAGCAGATGTGCTAAGCATTTGGTGTACTCACAGTATCAACAAATGTGCACACACACTCTGAAAAATAACTAAGGACCAAAATTTTAAAAAAATCTACTTTTTATAAAAAATTTAAGACCAATGTATGATAAGCACTTTTTAAGAGTTTTTCAAAGTTTAGACCATGTTGCTTTTTTACACGTAATTACACACCATAGGAATCAATGGGAAACAATTTAAAATGCACATAAAATCAGGCAATGCTCTCATAAAAGCTGCCTTCTATTTTTATGTCGAGGTCATCGAAGTGTCCAGTGGGCAAGCCATAGAACATTGGGTGGTTTCTGGTTCAACACGGAGCAGCAGCTGAAGATCTTGGAGCTGGCACCCAACGGAGAAGGGGACCACTTGGAAACACACTGCAATGATGGACTTAACGGCAAGTCCAGGGGGTCCCCTTGAGGGGTGGAAGTTCCAAGGGGTTAGGGACCCCTAGAGAGCAGCTGGTTGGTCGATGCAAGTTCCAGGAAGGCCAAGTGCAGTGCAGATAGGTCAGCTTGGAGTCATGTGTCTTGAAGTCTTTGGAGTTAGGAGCAGGCAACTTTGAGGGTGGATTTCAAGTCAGTAGGGCCACTCGGCGGGGGTGATTCTTGAGTGTCCTAAGGTCCCTTGACTGGTGCTTGTTTCAGAGTTTCTGGGAGTCCAGAGTGGACTTTGCTTTGGGGTGTCTGACGTTGGGAGTCTGGTACCCTGGGTTATTGTACGCCATAGCCCTGGAGAGCTGCAATGCCACAAAACATGGCACAGTGGCAGGTCTTCTCCTTAAGGGCTATTGTATGGAATTTGGCTGGGCTGCTGGGTCCTGGTCATTGGTCAGAAGCAGGTCTCTTTACCAGAATTTGTGGGTTCCCTGCCTGCTGGGTGCAGGGAGTGATGCCTTCACTCAAAGGGATGTTCTTGGTGATTTTTAGAAGGCTGGAGGTGCTCTGTGGTTTTGTAGAGTGCTTCAGGTTTTCACATGACAATGCAGCAATTGGTGGGTCCTTGGAGCAGCAGGCAGGGTTTGGTGCCTTTTCATCTCTGTAGCAGGGCTTCACTTCTCGTGCCTTGGGTCTTCCTTTTCCTGTTCTTCTTGTGTCCATCGAATCTGAGGTCTCGGTCTAGGTATGCCCTCTAAATGCTGTATTTAGGGAGCATTAGGGGGAGTACCTGGTAGTGGCCAAAGAGCCACCTACCTCAGGGTGGCTACACCCACTAAGTGGCCACTTTCTGTGGGAAGGGGTTCATATCCCTAATCTTGATTGGCTATTTTCCTGCCATCCAAGATGGAGGAAAATGAAATGGAGTGGTCACCTCACCTACCACACCTGAGGGGTGATGCAGGCTGAGGATGACCACTCATCATATTCTTGCTAGGTTTCCCACTGGTTTTCTGCCTAACATGGGGTTAAAACCATTGGGCAGCCATCTGCTGCTAGCAGCAGATGTGAGGTCAGATTACAAGGGTGGCAGAGCTGCTGAAGCTGACCGCTGGTGCAGGGTGCCTGCCTGTGGGAGGAGGTGTGCCACCTCTGCCCAGGAAATGCTTTGTGTTCTGGTTCCTGAGAGCACAGGCTCTCACCACAGGAGTGCAGAATCTTGTCTGGTGTTTGGCTTTGCTTAGCACCAGTCAGCAATTATGCCACGGCTTTTGGATTTTGCAGGGGGTACCTCCAAGGTGCCCTCTAGGTACATTTTATAATACATCCAATACTGGCATCAGTGTGAGTTTATTATTCTGAGTTTGATACCAAACAACCCAGGGTTCAAAGAGGTCATCATGTAGCTGGGGAACTCGTAATGGCCAGTGTCCAGTGCATGCATTTGGTATGGCTCTCCTCTACACTTACTATGTCTAAGAGTTGACAAAGACAGAGTAGGGGCATATTTGCTCATGAACACATATGCCTTCACATGCATTATAGTACACCCTGGTAGGGCTGCAAGTTCTGCCAGTGAAGTGACTTACTTATTTTGCATGCAGTGTTAGTGGACATGGTACTCTTGGTGAGTGTTATGTCAAGTTTGCAAATTTGAATACACCCTGTCATGCACTTGCATTGGCAGTCTGCATAAGGTTGATGTGGGGCCTCTCAGAGTGTCTCAATTGGTGCTGCAGGTCTGTGTGGCCCTCTTCATTACCCATGCCCTAGGTACCAGGAGTACCATTTATTAGGGACTTACAAAGGTGGCTGAAGGGCCAAACATAGTACAGTTTTAAGGAAAGACATTTGGCCCTGGGAACTTGTTTCGCAGGGCCAAGGGCACTTACAGTCTGAAACCACATCATTTTCCAGGCAAAAGGTGGGGCTACCATGTCAAAAGAGTCCCTTTCTGACACCAGTGACATGGTAGGCATCATTGGAAGCTCAGAAAGGGTCTGGTCACAGCTCACAGGCCACCCTGCTCAAGGAACAAAGATCCCTCCCCACATCCAAGCCCTTTGTCTACTGTATAGCAGCAATCCACATCTCACCAATGGGAGTCATTCAACTGCCATGTGACACTAAACACTGGTAGAAAGAGTATTTTGGCTTTAGGCAGGAACTTGACAACATTCTAAAAGTGTAATTTCCAGAATAGTGATTTTAAAATGAGTCCTTGAATATTTTCTCTAGCTGCTACCAATCAGATTATAGCATCTATTAGATGTATTACCATAGACCAGTGTTTCCCTTTGGAGGCGGCCAGCCTTGCTTCAGTGAAAGTAGTTTTTGAGGCTAATTCACTATAAAGACATGTTCTAAATGTATGTTTACATGTCCTAGCCTTAAATACCATGCACCCCATCTTTAAGGGCAATACCTAGAGGTGAATTATTAATATTTAAAAGGAAGATATAGGCTTGTAAAAAAGGTGCTATCTTAACAGGTCAAATTTGCAGTTTAAACTGCCACAGACATGTTGCCTGTGTGTAGATACCTAGCTGCACATGATGGTAGTCTCTCACTTGAACAACCCACATGTGCACACACCTGTGTGAACACAGGTTCATGTGTAACCACCTCAGTGTCCTCTTCCCTACTGTAATTAGATGGTAAACACACGCAACAACATTTCCACAAAATTACAATGAGTGAGATTGAGGGAGTGAGACTCACCTACTGTAAAGTTCCATAAATCAGCTGATCAAAAGCAAACATTTCTGGTGGACTAAATGGGTGAAACCCATTTCCAACAACACATATTTGCACCTCACTGTTTTATTCCACTGTGTGATCACAGGAGTAATGTAATCATTTTCTATAGTACTGGATGTTTTCAATAAAATAAATTACCTTTCATTCACCCATCAATGTTGACAAAGTCTTCTTTTATTATCCTTTGATTCATTCTCTCTTTTGGTGAGAATCTAGGGGTTCCCCTGTGTTAGAAATGGGGTCTTTGGTTGGCAGTCAGGTTACCCCCTGTCCAAGCATGGACCCTCACTCTAGTCAGGGTAAGTCACACACAATCCAAATTATCCTGTCCCCACCCTCTGGTAGCTTGGCACTGAGCAGTCAGGCTTAACTTAGAAGGCAATGTGTAAAGTATTTGTGCAATAAATCATGCAATAACACAGTAGAACACCACAAACATACACCACACAGTGTTTAGAAAAATATATATATATAATTTTTATCTGGTAAGATGCAGGTTGGGGACGCGCATTGTTTGTCGGAGGAGGAGGGGCAGGAGCCCTTTTAACTGTTTATTGTGCTCCCGCTTCGCGGGACGCGTGCTGTTTTTGAAGGAAGAGCCCTTTAAATTGCTCACCGCGCTCCCACCTCGCGGAATGAGCGTGGGCGGCACCCGGGCAAAGCCCGGGCCAAGGGCGGGCCCGTCCTTCGCTGGTCATCGCCAGGAAGAGACTGGACTGGGCCCCACCCCTTTCATTTCTGCTACTGGAGGGGCTTGATTCATGAAGAGTTGTTGAATCAAGGGAAGCGGACAGGAGCCCTCGCCATCTGTTTTCTGGGTATTTAAAACCATTTTAATTTAGTCCCCCCCTGCACCCTACTGACTTATACATGCATAAGGTGACAGCAAGGACTATTGTGCTATAACCCCAGGGGCTTTTGTGGCTTTTGTGGCAGGAAGTCGTGGCTGGATAATTTCCCCAAGATGGAAGATAGAACTTGAGCATAACTCAGCTTCACTCTTCCCTAGCTCAGGGCACTGAAACCAACAAATCTAGTAAAGAAATATATGGCATTTCTTCCTCTGACAAAGGATTAGTCTGCCCTGATGGGGAAACGCAAAGGAGATAGTGGGAGAAAGGATCCCACTCACAAGGCTCCCCCACCCTGGTTGATAACTAGCTATTTGACCTCAGTAATGGGTGCCATTGAGTCGGAGATAGGGAGAGTAGAAGCCACTTTAGAGTCGTCCCTTGAGAAAGTAGGGAAGGGTGGGGGGGGGAAGGGAAGGACTGTGCCTGTAACATCTTTATTAGGCAAGATAAAGACAGGAAACCCTTGTTTAACAACGGAAATTGATTTAATTACTCCTACAACTCCAGAGAGTCTGCTATTTTTATCTAAAAGTATTAGAACTAGTCAGCTTGCTTATTTATACTTACATAACCTGGGAAATGTGGATATAATTCAGGCTGTGTTAAATTTTATATATGCTGCTCATGGTATTCGGAAAATGTATCAATAATGCTTTTTAGTAATTTTATGACTAAGAAATTTGTATGTTGTATTATTGGATGTCATTTATGGTCTTTTTGTACCGAATAAAGTAAAGTAATGAATGAATGAATGAATGAAAGATGCAGGTCAAAACTATCAAGATTCAATAAGTATACGTTGAGATATCACTCTAAAAATGATGTAAAGTGTCTTTAGTCTTTTAAAAAGCAACAAGTGTCTTTTGCAAGCACAAAGTACCTGGTTTGCGTTCAAATTCTCAGCAAGGACCACAGAGGAGGCAATTTTTCCGGTGCACACAGACGATGCATTGTTGATTTTTCACGCAGGGCAGACTCGATTTTCGGTGTGTAAACTGAGATCCTCTTCAGGTTGGGGGGTTTTCGGACACCCTGGGAATGATGCGTGGAAATCCTGGGCATGCAGGATGAAGTCACAGGGACTGCGTTGATCCAGTGGGCGAAGCGTTGAAATTTCTGCCGCACAGAAGCTTCTTTTCTTCTCAGGAAATCGGGCTGAGTCGTTCTGGCTCGGCTTTGCGTTGATCCAGTGGGCCGTGCTTCGAGATTCTGGTTGCAACACTGGCGCTGCATCAATCTTCTCCTTGAGAATTCAGGCTGCGTCATTCTTGTTCAGCGCGCGGTGATTTTCTCACTGCGATGCAGGCTGTGCATGGTTTCTTGCAGGCTGCGTGTCGATTTTCGCCTCAAAAGGAGTTCTTTTGCAGGAATGAAGTCTTTTTGGTCAGAGACTTCAGGGAACATGAGGCAAGCTCTATCCAAGCCCTTGGAAAGCACTTCTCAGCACATCCAGAGAGCAGCAAGGCAGCAGGGCAACAGCAAGGAAGCAGTCCTTCTCAGAGAAGCAGTCCAGGTGAATCCTTTGGGCAGCCAGGCAGTTCTTCTCGGCAGGTTGCAGGTTCTCGTTCAGGGTTTCTTCTCCAGGAAGTGTCTGTGAAGTAGAAGTGTCTATCTCAGAAGTGTCTAAGTTGGTAGAGTCAGAGACACTGCTTAAATACCAAAATGTGTTTTTGAAGTGGGGGAGACTTCAAAGAGTGGCTTAGAAGTGCACAAGGTCCCCTTTCAGTTCCATCCTGTCTGCCAGCGTCCCAGTAGGGGGTGTGACAGTCCTTTGTGTGAGGGCAGGCCACTGTCCTTTGACACGTAAGTGTCAGGCCCTCCACCTTCCCAGCCCAGGAAGACCCATTCAATATGCAGTTGTATGCAAGTGTGACTGAGCATCCTGTGTTTGGGGTTTTCTGAGTGAATGCATAAGGGATCTGTCAACTAAACCTAACCAGACGTGGATTGGAAGGCACAAAATGATTTAAGTGTAGAGAAATGCTCACTTTAGTAGCATTTCTAAAATAGTAATATACAATCCAACTTCACCATTAAGCAGGATTTTGTATCACCTTTCTGGCCACACTAAATATGACCTGGCAACTCCTTTCAGATCAGGATCTACCACTCAAACAGTATATGGGGTAGCCCTAATGCTATCCTATTCCTTTTAGGGGGTGTGGCAGTATTTTGTGTGAGGGCTGGCTACTGTCCTATGACACATAAGTGTTAGGCCCTCCACCCTCCCAGCCCCAGAAGACCCATTCAATATGCAGATGTATGCAAGTGTGACTGAGCATCCTATGTTTGGGGTTGTCTGAGTGAATGCAGAAGGGAGATGTCAACTGAACCTAATCAGACGTGGAAAGGAAGGCACAAGTATAGGATTTAAGAGTAGAGAAATGCTCACTTTCTAAAAGTAGCATTTCTAAAATAGTGATATAGTATCCAACTTCACCATTAAGCAGGATTTTGTATCACTATTCGGGCCATACTAAATATGACCTGGCAACTCCTTTCAGATCAGGATCTACCACTCAAACAGTATTTGGGGGTAGCCCTAATGCTATCCTATGAAAGGAGCAGGCCTCACAGCAGTGCAAAACGAATTTAGGAGTTTTTCACTACCAGGGCATATAGAACACACATGTGCATGTTCTGCCTTTTATCTATATAGCACCCTACCCTACGGGCTACCCAAGGCCTACCTTAGCGGTGACTTATATGTGGAAAAAGGGGAGTTTAAGGCTTGGCAATTACTCTTAAATGCCAAGTCAAATTGGCAGTGAAACTGCATACAGTACACAGGCACTGCAGTGTCAGGCCTGAGACATGGTTAGGGGATACTTATGTGTTGTGTACAGTGCTGCAGCCCACTAGTAGTATTTAATTTACAGGCCCTGGGTGCATGTAGTGCACTTGACTAGGGACTTACAATTAAATTAAATGAGCCAACTGGGTATGAGCCAATGCCACCATGTTTTAAGCAGAGAGCATATGCCCTTTTCACTCATTAGCAGGGGTAAAGTGTGCAGAGCCCTAAAGCCATCAAAAATGGGGTCAGAAAAATAGAAGGAGGAAGGCAAAAGGTTTGGGGTGACCCTGCAGAAAGGGCATTTCCAACACTCTGTTGTTTACATTCCAAACAGTGTTGTTCAGGACTGTACTATTTGCAACATTGTTACCTATAGTCATTTAACATCAGGCACCTAACCGATCAGTCTCCAGCTAGGGCTAGGTTCTGCTTCACTATGAACACATCTTCTAAGCCTCCCACAACATCACTCCTGTACCTATTGGTTGCATTACGTAAATATGACAGCATTTATAATGAATTCCTTTACAACAAATGTTACTGCCACACACAAAAATCCGCTGAACCAAAGGTCCGTGGTAAAGTGTTGGTACGCACACCCATACCGTTATGTCAACAAAACAATGTCCAGCAGATTATGACCCACGAATCACCACAGCAGACACTCAATGGTGGTAAACCATTGGCAGTACACACCGGCCCACTCAGAATGGCCACCCAAATACAAAACAACACAACATTGGCCTAAACGAAAATCACACACCTGACACTGATACACAAACCCAACCCACCCATAGCACTATAAAATACCCACCCACATTACACACAACCCTTTACGAACACGAATAATTGCCACAACACTAACACGAAGACCACTGAGACAACTACACATGCACACCACAAAAAACCCATCCATCCGTTACACACCCCACATCCCACACCTAACCACATCACTTAACACCCTCTGCACAACACACACACTACACAACACCCATTTCCTTACTAAGGCACCCCCGTTTCACTGATGAGGAGTTGCGGGTCTGGTGGAGGAAATAGTCAGGGTAGAGCCACAGCTGTTTAGAGCACAGGTACAGCAAATATCCATTGCCAGGAAGATGGAGCTATGGCGGAGAATCATGGACAAGGTTAACACCGTGGGACAGCATCCAAGAACAAGAAATAACATCAGGAAGAGGTGGAACGACCTACACGGGAAGGTACGTACATGGCAGCAAGGCACAAGCTCACCATCCAGAGGACTGGCAGTTGACCCCTTTCTCCTCCCCCATTCACAGCTTGGGAGGAGCAAGACTTGGCAATACTGCAACCTGAGGGACTCACTGGAGTAGCCAGAGGACTGGACACTGGTGAGTCAAAATGTATTACTCATCACCCCCCCATTCCTACATACCAAAACACCCCCTCACCCTCACTCCCATCACTCCACTCCATCCCTCACACAGCACCTACACATCTGACTAACCCCAATGCCAAGCCCTGCATGCTATACCAATGCATGGATAGCCCTCCCAGCCATGCATTTACACTCATCACCAAAGCATGCACAGCATGGAGAACTAACAATCCCACAATACATCACCATACACAAACAAAGGTGGCAGGGCAACAACAACAATAAAGAGGAAGCTAGGGATGGACAATATATCACAGACATGAAGCATAATACATCCCTTATATTCCTACATGTGACCGAGTCAATCTCAGCGGCGAGGAGGTGAAACGGCTATCCAGCCCCCCAGCAGAAGATGCCCACAGTGATGACAGTAACTTTGGACTTCAGGATCTGGATGAACTACCTAGCCCATCAGGGACCACTGGTCAGTTGGCCACCCCAGCCCACTCACAGTCCACCACAGAGCCTCCCCATCAGTATCCAACACCACAGCATCCACCCAACATCCCCACACCTCTGTCCCCAGGACACGTCAATCAGCAGTGTGCCCACCTGAACAGGGACCCTAGTCCATACCTCACCCCCAAGACAATCAGGGAACTGGAGTCAGTGGCAGTGGGCACACCGTTCGGGGGACAGAGGCACAGGGGAACAGGGACACTGGGAGGACCTCTGTGTGCCGGGGAGGACAGGCCCAGGGAACCAACTCTCCAGGAGGCACTCACTAATGTCCTGGGTGCTTACCAACAATCCCAGGACAAGATGGGCCAGATCCTTACCAAGATGCAGGAGAACAAGCGGCTGCAGGAGGTACACCATCAAGAGATCAGGGAGGATTTGCAGTCCCTCAATACCACCATGGTCTCCATAGCAGGGGTGCTGGCAGATATGGCCAACATCATGAGGGAATAGACAGCACACCAGTGGGCCCCTACCACTAGCCAGTCTACTCACCAGCCTACCACTTCTGCTGCAGCTAGTGGGCAGGAGGTCTTGCCACAGGACCCACAGGCCAGCAGCACCCCTCCCCCTGCAGAAAGTGAGCCACCCTACAAACGTTACCTGCGACCCAAACAGAAGCCAGAGACACTTGCCAAGACCAAGACCACTGCCAGGAAATTAGACCATCCTGAATGTCCCCCTTGTGTCCCACCCTGTAACATTGTCCACTTTGAACTGCCTTTGCTCCCCTTCCTATGGCCCCTTGGACACTGGACCTGTGCTACAAACAGACTGGAACAATCCCCTAGACTTTCCTCAACCATCACCCCATTCCATTACACTTTTCCATCAAATAGTTTCACTAAAATAAACACCCTTGAACACAACTTGAGTGAAAGTGTTTTATATGATGAAAATGTGCATATATGGAAACAGTCACATCAGTACACAGTTGTTATATAACCAACATCTACAAAATGAGAAGCCATAGGTGACAGTAAGTAGAGATGCAAAGGAAATGAACGCCATCCTGCTACAGCCACACAGAAAACATCAATAATCAGAGGAATGGTCAGTTCCTTTGTCTCACCTATGTGTCATTGGAAGTATTGACGTATAACTGATGTTCTGTTGTCCACATCCTCATCCTCTGCCTCCTCATCCTCACTGTCCTCAGGATCCACTGCTGCGACAGGGGCATTTCCAGTCTCCTCCTGCAGGTAAGGTACTTGTTGTTTGAGGGCCAGGTTGTGCAACATGCAGCATGCAACTACTATCGGGCAGACCTTCTCAGGTGAGTAGCACAGGGATCCACCTGTTAGATGGAGGCATCTGAACCTGGCCTTCAGGAGGCCGAAGGTCCTTTCAATAACTCTCCTGGTTTGCCCATGTGCATCATTATAACGATTCTCAGCCCCTGTCCTGGCATTCCTCACAGTGGTTTGGGTAGCCTGAGTCAATTTTGGTATACTTATGTAGTTAGGTTGGGTTCATGTTGGTTATATATTTTTATAGCTTGGTCATCTAAGCCATGACAGAGGAGCAAGGAGCCATTTGAGTCATTGGGACATGGTTGAGCCACTAAGTGAAGCTTTGGCTTATATGTGCTTTGTGGTAGCTATAATTTTTTATTTTATTTCTTCACTTTGTTTGCATGTGGTGACAGATTGGTTGTAGGTTCGTTGGGTACTATTCTCTTCACACTGGTGTACTATATGGGCTGAAAGTGTGAAAAATAGTCGAATTGGTTTTATCTGAGATTATTATTATTTTTGATGGTGTCATTTATACACCTATATATATTTATTTATGTTAGATCTACTTTGACGAAGGAGAACCCATGTGTTTCGGAATTTTGAACGCCCTGAGGAAGGTGGAATCAATCTAATTAAACACATTGTCGGTGTATGCCCACCGAAACGCGTGTCAGCGACCTTTTTTGATATACCAGATTGGATGAGAGAATTTTGGATTAGGAACAATATAGAATAACTTTTTGGCAATTTCTTCTTTGAGTATCATATGTTGTTTGACCACTAGGAACTATTTGGTTGAGCATATGGACATTTATGAAATTTTCTCCTTATTTATGAGTTACTAAAAACAACTGTGTAAATATAGTTATAAAATTCAATGTTATTTTTTCTGTGCATTTACTTAGATATTATTTGTTAATATCTAGTTTTTTTTCTAAATGATGTTTTATTGTGAAAAGGTTTATTTGTAATTTGAATCTTTTTTGTTTTGTCTTGAGACTTTTTTGATGTTGTCTGTGTCCATTTGTGTTATCCACTTTGTCTTTCATATGGTGTGTTCTCCTTTGGGTTTATCGTGATTGTTATCAGTGTCTCTTGTATAGGAAGGGCGGTTGTGTATTTTTAATGTTTTTTATTAATATTGCTTATTGATTAAAAGTGTTACATTATTTTGTTGAGTATAAATAAATATTTTCTATGTTTGATATTACTATTTGGTTAGTTCATTGGTTCGTGTGTATGTGATTATGCTAGAGAGAGATTTTCCTATACCTTTGGTAGACTACCCTTGATCTCTCTCTATATTGATCTAGGGGCCCTGTTTTCTACTTGGTTGGGTAGCCAGAGTCTCCTGCAAGTATTGAGGTACAAACATTAGCCTTACACAATGGAATGTGGTTTACACCAGAAGGCATACACTGACATACATTGGGTGAGGAGTCAGGCTCACTAATTAGCTACGCCCTGTGCTTCTGTAGTTGTGCCATCACATTTGGGATGCTGCTATTCCTCAGGATGAAGGCATCATGCATCATGCACCGACCTAGGATACTTGGCAGTGACGTGGGAGATGTACTGGTTAGCATGGGACACCATTTGCACATTGATCTGATTCCTGAACACCTGTTCATTTTGGCAGGGGGGACAAAAGCAATATGTGTACCATTAATCACCACAATAATATTGGGTATATGTCCCATTGCATATAATCCTGCCTTCACAGATGCCAAATCTTTCACCTGGGGAAAAGCAACGTAGCTGCACATGTGCTTCACCAGGGAAGACTAAACCCTTGCCAGCATGATTGAGAACACTGGCTGTGAGGTTCCTACTGCAAGCCCACTGTCACTTGGAAAGAACCAGTTGGCGGGAAATGGAGCATTGATAGAACCTGCACAAGAGGGGGGATCCCAGTGGGATGATGTATAGCTGATATCAGATCGGGCTCCAATTGAGCATATAGCGATTGTGACCCTATCCAGTCGATCGGTCAGTATTATGTGCCTTTCCTCCAGTGTAGCCAAGTCCACAAGGGGTCTGTACACGATGCCTTGTCTCCTCCTCCTATTCATCCGCAGTGGTAGGTATCTAAGGGACACACGAGTGAGTAGGCTGTCACAATTTGAAAAAAGGAACCACCTCCTCAGGGTACATTGAGCATTGATGTAATGGGACAATGGGAATGTCAATGTTCAAATTGTAGCAATGACGCAGTTATGGATTACCTGAATGTAATCCACCACCATGAAATGGCGACCGCCTGTCCTATAACTAGGGACAGGTGGAAGTGATGTAACTCCCCCGAAGATGGGCGTCATGGTGGAAGTCAGTCTTGCACCGCCCTGCAAATCCTCATTGGCTAATATGGGGCTCTATCGAGTACAGTGCCCAAAGGGGATCAGCGGTGGCGATGACGGTGTACACCGCCACAGACGTGACTGCCATTTTCTATCTAAATCCTCACTTGATTCCTGACTTTCCAAAGGACAACACCTACACTGCGTGTGCTGCTGTGACCTGTGTCTGGATCCTGCAATGGCCCGTGTGACCGGGGAAAAGGACCCTGCCTTCACTTCAGAGGAGTTGGAGTGCTTGGTGGATGGGGGTCCTACCCCAGTATGGACAGCTGTATGGGCCTCCAGACCAACAGGTGAGTACACCTTGAGCATGATGCATGTGACAAGGATGCATGGAGATGTGTGTGCAAGCATCGTGTTATTTGGGGAGGTGGTATGTCTTGTGGTAGTGTACACAGTGGGTGCTGGGTGATGTGTGTGCCAATGGAGCTGGAAATGGTATCTGTGGGCCATATGTGTTAAAGGCTGGATTGTATGTGTAATGATGTCCTCCTGTCTGTGTTTCCTCTGCAGGTCAGTGCCCATCAGAAGAGATTATGGCATGCCATCACCAAGGACATGCAGACCCTGGGGGTCTACAGCAGGCAGAGTACCCACTGTAGGAAAAGGTGGGAGGACCTGAGACGCTGGGTCTGAAAGACTGCGGAGGCCCAGCTGGGGATGGCCTCCCAACGAGGGCTGTGTGCCCATCGGAACCTGACCCCTTGATGACTTGCATACTGGCGGTGGCCTACCCTGAGCTGGATGGGTGCTTGAGGGCATCACAGCAGCCACAAAGGGGTGAGTACAGTGGGTGTTAAAACTATAATTGGAAGGTGGCATGGAATCCTGGTGGTGGGTGTCAGTGGGTACCCCTTAATGCCAGGTCAGACATTGCAGCATGATCCAGATCAAGGGTAATGATGGTATTGCAAAATCTGGTAACCTAGCTAGGTTACATTCCATGTCAGACAGGGCTTAGTGACTCCTAGGAGGGGTGCAGTTGGCAGGGGTTGGCTCACATCTTGCTGTGGTACCTAGCTAATGGAATGCCAGTGCGATGCATGGTGCTCAACCCTGATCCCTGTGTGTGACGGTAATGCGTATGCCATCTGTGGTGTTGGTGCTGTAATTGACCCAGTGCTCCCTTCTCTACCCCCCTTTTTTCTTCTGTCATCCTGTCCATGTGTGCATTAGCATCATCTGGCGGAGGAGTAGGGGCACTGACGACAGAGAGAACTGCATCCCACAGGACCCCAGAGGCAGAGTCCACCGATGCCGAGAGGACCAGTGGGATGGAGGGCGAGGGGAATACCACCGTGGAGACAGGAGGTGACAACACTGACTCTGATACCTCCTCCGATGGAAGCTTCCTGGTGGTGGTGGACACCTCTGGGACCACCCCAGCTACAGGTACTGTCCACACCCCCATACCAGCACTGCCCTTCCAGAAGCCTCTCAACAAGTTGCCTGTGATCGCTCACCCAGGAGGGTGGGATTCTCCTTCGCCCCAGGTACCTCAGGCCCTGCTCCAGTGAGCCCTGCTGCCCTCAGTGAGGAGGCTATTGATCTCCTGAGATCCATCTCTGTAGGGCAGTCAACCATTGTGAATGACATCTAGGGGCTGGCCTCCCAGATGCAGCAATGCAGTACATTCCTGGAGGGCATTCACGGTGGATTGGCGGCCCTACAGAGAATGTTCCAGGCACTGGCCTCCTCTCTGATGGCAGCCATCATCCCTTTTCCTACCGCCCGCTCTCCAACTAACACTTTACCCAGCCTCCTCAACCCCAACCCATCCCATGCACACATACAGACAAGCATGCACACAAAACATCACATAAGAGTGGTACAGACAAACACAGGCAGCACACGTCAGGGACATGAACTCACACAAACAACAGACAGTTGTGCACAACAACATCCAGTGCCTCCACTGTCTCCCCCTCCTCCTTCTCCTCCTCCCTCAATCTCATATCCACACTCACACCTGCATGCACTGCATCAACAGCCACCACCACCATCACCACACCACCTCACTTGCAGACACCTCCACAACATCCATCCATGCGTCCCCTGTGTCCTCTCCCAACCTGTCTGCCCCCCTCCTAAGAGATGCAAATGCACGCACTCAGACACCCAATAGCCACCCACCTCACATCAGCACACTGCCTATGCACCTGCACCCAAGTCCAGCAGACATACACCTCCAGCAACCACTCCTTCAACCTCCACTCCCATCCCTCCTCCCTCATCCTGCCCCATCATCCCTAAGAAGTTTTTCCTTGCCCAACTTGACCTCTTCCCTCCCCTCCCCCCCCCATCCTGGCTGTGACAGCAGGATCACAATGACCCAGCCCAGCACCTCAGCCACGCAGTCCATGGGGACAGTGGAGGCACCTCCTAGTCGTGCATGCAAGAAAGGAAAGGATCCCACTCCACACACCATGAGAGGGAAGGATCCAACTCCACCACCCCATTGAGGGAAGGATCCCACGCCACCACCCAAGAGAGGGAAGGATCCCACTCCACCACCCAAGAGAGGGAAGGATCCCACTCCACCATCAAGAAAGTGAAGCTTCCTACTCTACCAACTAAGAGAGGCAAGAGCCCCTCTCCAACAGCAGTGGGCAAGGAGCCCTCACCTCCAGCTGGGACACAGCAGCCCTCACCTCCAGCTGGGAGACAGCAGCCCTCACCTCCAGCTGGGACACAGCAGCCCTCACCTCCAGCTGGGTCACAGCAGCCCTCACCTTCAGCTGGGACACAGCATCCCTCACCTCCAGCTGGAACATACCAGCCCTCACCTTCAGCTGTGACACACCAACCCTCACTTCCAGCAGAGGGCATGTAGGCCACCCTCCAGGGACTGTTGTACAAGGAGTCCCCTCCAGAACCAGTGGGGAAGTTCCCCACCCCATAGACTGTGACCTTGCACTCCCCAGCAAAGGGAAATGGGCATGGAGCCCCCTCCAGAACCAGTGGGAAAGTTCCCCACTTAGGCTGAGGTGCCCGCAAGCCCCCTTCCCCCTGAGGTGCCTGGCCATTCCAAACATGATGCCCCTGCACAGTGTATTGCGGATTTCGTCAGGGAACAAGTTGGGCCTTGGACTATGCCCTGTGGCCATGTGGGCCTTTTGTGCTTTGGACTGGCAATTGGCCCTTTCTGAACAGTGACTCATATATCTCTTGTCACGTTGACAATATGGTGGCTGTTGGCATCAAATTACACTTTCAGTTCTTATCAGTTCTGGATAAATGATGTCCTTGCATTACTATGACGTGTTTTCCTTTGCAGCTGGTTGTGTGTATGGTGTCTTTGTGTGTGTATGGTGTGTATTGTGCATGTGTGTGTGTGTCACTCTCCTTTTCATCCCTCCCTCCCTTGTGTCCTGGGCAGCTGTGCTCACCGCCGTCATTTTAGTCGGCGTTGGTGTTCCAGGTGGAGCATGGCATAGATGAGCATCGGGAAGACTTGAAGTTCCAGTTCCATGGCGGCATTGGTGTTCTCTGTGTCTCTGATGGTGAGTCTTTCGTCTTCTGTTTCCACCAGGGTTTTGATGACGTTGGTACCGCCCCGGAAATCCTGGCGGTTTGCTATGTCATAATATGGTGAGCGGTACCTTGTCTTCCGCCTGGCTGTTGATGGCTACCACCGTGGTCAGTGGTGTTTACACCGTGGATGTTGGTGTGGTACATTGCTTGTCTATGGGAGTTATCACCGCCATGGTCATAATTTGGCAGTAACTACCACCAGGCTGTTGGCAGTGTTACCACCACTTTAACAGTCACCGCCATAGTCATAATAATGACCACCACAGTCTTTACAGTGCAAGTCTTTACAATGATTTTTTTTTTACAATTAGTACGTCTATACAATGAATGCCTTTACCATGAAAATGTAAGTATTTTACAAGTAAGTATAAACCTGTGTGTGTAGGCATGTGTGTGTAGTCAATGAAAAAACAAACGTTACAGGTACAATATAGTTGGGAAATAGAATTAAAAAGCATACAAATTCACTTAAAGAAACAAAGGTTAAATGGACGTTATAGTTAGGCTCACATTTTAAACAAACAAAACCATTGAAATTCAGCTGTTATAGTTAGAGTTATTTCAAGTAACTATAGCTTGTGCCTTAAGGTAACTAAAACTTGCAGTCCGCTATGCTGATATTATCAACAATGTCATAGAAGATGCCATGAGTGCTGTAATGTCGAGGGTAATTAGCAGTACATGGAACTGACAAAACTTAATGCCAAAACACATCTTTTCTTTTGTTTGTTGGTGGCAATACATTTTTTGGAACTGATTGTTTCGCCGTACAGTGCCCATTTTTCTGTCCCCATTTTGGGCTATTTGAAATGCATGTAATGTGAAAGCCGTCCTCACGGACGGAGGAACCACTGCGCGGAGGCGTGGCAGCTCTGGTGGTTCTACAGAGACACGGATATGCACATGTATTGAAGTTCAAGGCTTTGGCTGTACTATTTTTAAATTGTTTGTTTGCACTTATGATGAACACTGGCGTTCACTGAATAAACTATTATCACCTTGCATCACCAATTTGGCTGTGGAAGGTTCTGTGTTGTGACCCTAAAAATACCCTTGCTCCCCAAAAACCCATACCCACCCTAAACCCCAAAATGCCCTAGACATCCCTAAACCTAAACCCACTCTAAACATTAAAAATACCCTCGCCCCAAACCCCATACTCACCCTAAACCCTAAAAAAACTCTTATAAACCAAAAAAAAAACATACGCACTCTAAGCCCTAAAAAGTCCCCTTGCCTTTGAAAAACCTATACTCACCCTAAAGCCTAAAAATTCCCTTAGTGCTCAAAAACCCATACACACTCTAAACCCTAAAAATTCCCTTACCACCCAAAAACCCATACCCACCTTAAACGCTAAACTTACCCTCACCACCCAAAAACCAATACCCACACTAAACTCTAAAAATACCATTGGCATACCAAAACCCATACCCACTCTAAACACTAAAATTACTGTTAGCACTAAAAACAAGTGCCCATCCTCTATAGATATACATATATTTTTAAAACATATATTTTGCCAAGTTTAGCTTCTGGGGGTGATTCTGACCTCGGCGGTAAAATGCCCTTACCGCCGGTCAGAAGACCGCCATAACACCGCCGCGGCCGCAGTCAACCGCCACGGTCATTCTGACCCATAACGGCCAAACCTCCAAAAATCCGTCCTCCACTGCAGCCCGCCACATCGGCGGGCAGCGATAAACTGGAGATGACCAAACCTCCACCGTCACGCCAACAGAAATACGCCCATGCCATTACGACCCACGAATCCACACGGCGGTCATTCAAACGCGGTATTCCATTGGCGCTACACACCGCTGCGGTCAGAATACACACACATCACCAAAACACAGCCACATTGGACAATTTGAAAAACACACACCTGATACACATACACACACCACTCCCACACAATCAACCAACTATAAAACACACACCCACATCACCCACAAACCCCTGCGACCCCAAATACTGAGAGAAGGAGAGAGAGACACAGCAGACAATCCAAAGCAAGACACACTGAGGCACACTACACCATCACACACACCACATAGTAGCACAAAGCACCACTCACCAACACACTCCTCATCACATACACCACCCCACACCTCACCCACACCACCCCATGGCACCCCAAAGGCATCCACGATTTTTGGACCAAGAACTCCGGGTCATGGTGGAGGAAATCCTAAGAGTGGAACCCCAGCTCTTCGGCTCGCAGGTGCAGCACACCAGTATAGCCAGGAAGGCGGAGGTATGGCAGCGGATCGTGGACAGGGTCAACGCGGTGGGACAGCATCCCAGGAATAGGGAGGACATCCGCAAAAGATGGAACGACCTACGGGGGAAGGTCCGGTCGATGGTCTCGAGGCACAACATCGCGGTCCAGAAGACTGGCGGCGGACCCCCACCCACCCCTCCCGAATTTACATCGTGGGAACAAGAGGTCTTGACCATCCTGCATCCTCAGGGCCTCGCAGGAGTAGCCGGAGGAATGGACTCTGGTAAGTCCCATCTCAACTACTATATCCCCCACACCCCACCAGCATGCCAACCCACACCCCCACCCTCACCCCCAACCCCCCAGCACACATCCTTCCTGACAATGTCTCACCAGCACAACCCACCCATCCCAACACCAACTCCTGCATGCCAACACAAACCATGGGCACCCATCACCTAAGCATGACCACTGCACTAACCCCTCCCCCCCACTAAATACCCTCACAACACCTCCCTCCAGGGAATGCCTGCACTGGGGGACAAGGGCACCCACAACACGCATGCTATTGCACACACAGAAACAATAACCAAACTCTCTTACCCCATGCAGGACCCGAACGACAACACACCAGCCAGGAGGGTCCAGAAGTGTCCATCCCACCACCGGAACAGGCCCACACTGAGGATAGCAGCTCTGTCGACAGTGAACCTGATGACCAGCCCGGACCATCGGGGACCTCTGGGCAGTCGGTTCCCCTCACCCAGACACAGGCCACACCAGACCCGACCCCCTCTGCCGACACCAGCAGAGCTCCCACCCAGCGGGCCCATGCCTCTGTCTCTAGGACAGCTCAATCAGCGGTGTGTCCGCCACTACAGGGCACCCAGGCTAACCCGACACCCCAACAACAACAGGGACCTGGGGGCAGTGGGAGCGGGCACACCGGCCAGGGGACAGAGGCCGGGGGAAACCGCGCAGCTCGGAGGGCTGCTGTGCGACAGGGGGGGGAGGAGAGGCCCAGGGAACCCACTCTCCAATAGGCCCTCACCACCCTCATGGGGGCCTACCACCACTCCCAAGAAACGATGGCGACGGTACTGGCCAGGTTCACTGAGATCCAGGCACAGCAGGAGGAACGCTACATGGGCTTCAGGGAGGAGCTGAGAATCATCGGGACCGCAATGGGGACCATCGTCCTGGCCCTCCACAGGATAGAGGACGCGTTGCGGGACCATGGTGCACCACACAGGGCCCCTGTCACTAGGCCGGACCAGGAACAGCCTACCACCTCCGCCGGCGCTAGTGGACAGGAGGTCCCAACACCTCGACAGCCCCCCAGAACCCCACCTCCTGCTGAAGAACAACCACCCCGTAAGAGGAGCCTGAGACCAAAGAAAAAGACAGAGTAGGATGTCAAGACCCCCGCCAGCAGGACATACCCCCTCAAGTCTTCCCACTGTCCCACATTGCCACCCTGTCCAACCATGAACTGCCTATGCTCCATCCTTCCACAGGCAAAAGAACAATGCACCTGTGAGACTGAGAACTGGACTCTGCCATGGATATTCCTCCACCCCCACCCATCACCCTTAGAATCACATGTACCGGTATCTAGCACTGTAAATAAATCACATTTTGCACACAAACCTGTTTTGAGTCATGCTGTATTATTAACAAAGGGATAACATATTACTGTTCAATTTCTGTTCTGTCAATTAGTCATGACAACATACCAATGTCAATACGCTGTATTTCATGGGCGAACCAAGCAGAAGTCAGGTACTGAGTCAGACAGCACTGAGAAGGGAAGGGAAAGGCATAAATTAACAAAAAACATCTGTGGGGAACTACAGAAAGTATAGATGCAGGAGGCTAGAAGCAATTGTGAAATGGCGTGGGTGATTCTTACCTGGGTGTTACTGGAAATACTGTTGTATCACTCTGTCCCTATTGTCTGTGTCGTCCTCAGAGTCTTCCTCCTCTTCACTCTCCACAGGCTCCACGGCTTCTACAACACCACCATCTGGACCATCCTCCTGCAGGAAAGGCACCTGGCGTCGCAAAGCCAGGTTGTGAAGCATACAGCACGCCACGATGATATGGTACACCTTCTTTGGTGAGTACATTAGGGATCCACCAGTCATATGCAGGCACCTAAACCTGGCCTTCAGGAGGCCAAAGGTTCGCTCAATCACCCTCCTTGTACGCCCATGGGCCTCATTGTAGCGTTCCTCTGCCCTTGTCCGGGGATTCCTTACTGGGGTCAGTAGCCATGGCAGGTTGGGGTAACCAGAGTCACCTATTAGCCACACACGTTGTCTCTGTAGCTGCTCCATCACATAGGGGATGCTGCTATTTCGCATCACATACGCGTCATGCACTGACCCTGGGAACTTGGCATTTACATGGGAGATGTACTGGTCAGCCAAACAGACCACCTGGACATTCATCGAATGATAATTCTTTCTGTTTCGGTACACCTGCTCATCGTCTTTTGGGGGTACCAAAGCCACATGGGTCCCATCAATGGCACCAATGATGTTGGGGATATGTCCAAGGGCATAGAAATCACCCTTCACTGTGGGCAAGTCACCCTCCTCGGGGAAAATGATGTAGCTCCGCATGAGTTTCATCAGGGCAGACAACACTCTGCTCAAAATCTTTGAAAACATAGGCTGAGACATTCCAGATGACATGGCCACTGTGGTCTGGAATGACCCACTGGCCAAAAAATGGAGGACTGACAAAACCTGCACCAGAGGGGGAATCCCTGTGGGTTGGCGGATGGGGGACATCAGGGCTGGCTCCAGCTGGGCACACAGTTCATGGATAGTGGCACGGTCAAGTCGGTATCGAAGGATTATATGGCGTTCTTCCATTGTCGACAGGTCCACCAGCGGTCGGTACACGCGAGGATTCCTCCTTCTCATCCCAAGTCCCAGCGGACGGTGCCTAGGAAGGACAACATGGAGCACAGAGTCAGCCAAACCACAGGTACGTACAGACAGCTTGCACAGTTAAAGAATGGCAATGGGTTGAAAGGCGTGTATGTGTGGCAATGCAAGGCCTAGGCCTGTGTGTCGCAGTCAAAATTAAGCCATGTGGGCCCTTGAAATGGCGGCTGCCTGACCTGTGAAGTGGGACCATGGGATGTGAGGTCACTGCGCTGGCGGGGCACACCGTGGCGGTAGGCGGTCGAAGACCGCGGCGCAAAGCCGCATTGGTTAACATTGAAGCCTATGGGTTTCAGGAGCCAATAACGAAGTGCGCCGGCGGTCGCGGTACGCACCGCCGCGGTACGCACCGCCGCGGACGTGACCGCCATTTTCTATCTGCTTAATCACTCGAGACCTGATCATCCACAGGAGAGGACCTATACTGCAAGTGCTGCTGTGACCTCGGTCTGGAAGATACAATGGCTGCTGTGACTGGGGAAAGGGCCCCTGCCTTCACGTCTGAAGAATTGGACAAGCTCGTGGATGGGGTCCTCCCCCAGTATGCGTTACTCTACGGTCCTCCAGACCAACAAGTGAGTACCCCGGGTGCTAATGGAATGGGCTATGCCTGTTTGGATTGGGGTGGATGTAAGTTGGTGGGGTGGGGTGGGGGGCGAATGAGGAGTGCAACGCCCGACAGATGAGAGCATGTGCCATATGGCAAAGTGGGTGGGGGGGGGCCAATTACATCTAACATGCAGGTCATTGATGATTTCCTCCTTTCCACCCTGTACGTGTCTAATAGGTCAGCGCCCATCAGAAGATCGATATTTGGCGTGCCATCGCCAAGGAAGTCCGGACCTTGGGGGTCCACAACAGACGGGGCACCCACTGCCGCAAGAGGTGGGAGGACATCCGCCGCGGAACAAGGAAGACCGCAGAAACACTGCTGGGGATGGCCTCCCAACCTAGGAGGGGTGCCAGTCGCACCATGACCCCCCTGATGTCCCGGATCCTGGCGGTGGCCTACCCTGAATTGGATGGGCGCTTTAAGACATCACAGCAGACACAAGGGGGTGAGTATCAGCACATTCTCCTATCTTTCTGCGCAGTGGAGGCGTCTGGGTGGGGGAGGAGGGCTGTGGGTGACATTAGGCCAGGGCGCTTTCTGTAGTGTAGTCCTCTCCCTTAGGCATGGCCCTGTGCCCCCGGCCCCCACCTCTGTAGGGTGACAAGTACAGCCATTGAAGGTCCAGCATCTCCCATGTGCGCGTTTGACGTCTCTTGGCCTGTTGTCTTAGTCAGTAGTACTGAGTAGTGTACCCCGAATGCGCGGCTTAGTGCATTAGGCACCTGTGTCTGTCCTCTCCGCCAACGTTGTTGACATTGCATGCACTCAACCTGGTCTTCTTTTTTCTCCCCCCACCCTTTCTCTTCATCTTCTTGTGCATGTGTGCATTAGCATCATCAGGCGGAGGAGATATGGCATCGGAGCACGAGGGAGCTGCAGGACACAAGGCCCCGGTGGGCCCGGGAACAGACACCGAGGGCACCAGTGATCCGGAGGGCGAGGGGAGCACCACGACGGGGACCGCTGGTGAGAGCAGCGAAAGCGACACGTCCTCGGATGGGAGCTCCCTAGGGGTGGCGGCAACATCCGTGCCCCCCGCCTCTACAGGTACAGCCGCCACCCAGAGCACCAGCCCCGCCCTCCCAGCAGCCCCTCAGTCTTCGCTCCGTGCCGCTTCGCCCAGGAAGGCGCGCGTCTCCTTCGCCCCAGGCACCTCAGCCCCTGCCCTTGTTGCCCCTGCTGCCCTCAGTGCGGAGCTCATTGACCTGGTAAGGACGCTCATTGTTGGGCAGACGACCCTTCTGAATGCCATCCAGGGTGTGCAAAGGGAGGTGCAACAGAGCAATGCGTACCTGGAGGGCATTCATTCGGGTCAGGCTGCCCATCAACGAGCGTTCACTGCTCTGGCCTCAGCACTGACGGCAGCCATTGTCCCTGTTTCCAGCCTCCCTCTTCTGACTGCCTCCAGCCTGTCTCTGTCTCCTGTTCCTCAGCCTATCCCATCCACACCATCAGACCAGCCTGCACACACCTCAACACCCAAGAGCAGCTCATCCAAACACAAGCACCACAGATCCCGCAAACACTCACCAGAGCAACACCCAGATGCAGACATGCCAACAGCCACTGCCACCCCTGTGTCCCCCTCCTCCTCGTCTCCCTCCTCCCTCCCTGTGACGTCTACACTCACACCTGCATGCACCCCAACATCAGCCAGTGCTTCCATCACCACCTCACCCTCCAGTACAGTCCACACTCGTGCAGTCACCACCCCCACTGCCATGTACACGTCCCCTGTGTCCTCTCCCACTGTGTCTGTCACCCCCTCTTCCAAGACACACAAACGCAGGCAGCCACCCACCCAACAGCCATCCACCTCACGACAGCCTACAGCACCAGCACCTTCACCCAATGACAGCACACCTGACTCTCCTACAACCACCTCCTCTACCTCCACTTCCATCTCCACTACTCCTACCCTTTACCTTGGCCCTAAAAAACTTTTCCTGGCTAACCTTCACCTCTTTCCCCCCGATGACCTCCCCCATCCATCTTCAAAGAGTCCCAAGAGCACCGCAGCCACCACCAGCCCAGCTTCGGGTGTCACTGTTGTGCCTGGGTTCTGGAGCCCACCCTTTGCCAGCAGTGACACATCGAGCTGCAGCAAGGACACGTCCAGCCCCCCCCCCGGCAAGAGGACCCGCAAAACCAAGGACCGACAGGGCTGCCCCCAAGGAGCAATGTGCAGCCACTTCACCACCCACACCATCTGGGGGAGGCAAGGGCCCGAGAGCCCCATCAAAGGAGCGGAAGGGCAGCAGGAGCGCGGAGAAGGTGGACCCCACATGCCACATCCCAGCTGGGAAGGAGGACACTAAGGAGGCCAGGAGTCCGTCCCCGAAGGGTCCAGATACGTCACGGTCCGAGGGCGACTGAACAGGGAGTCCAGGCCAGGTCTGGCTCCCTTGACTTGCTGGATGGGCACCGCTGAACAGGGCCCGCGGTGCAGAAGAGCACCGCTGAACAGGGCCCCGCCGTGGAGATAGGCACCGCTGAACAGGGCCCACGGTGCAGAAGAGCACCGCTGAACAGGGCCCCGCCGTGGAGATAGGCACCGCTGAACAGGGCCCGCGGTGCAGAAGAGCACCGCTGAACAGGGCCCCGCCGTCTCAAGCACCGCTCCGCTGGGCCCCGCCGTCTCAAGCACCGCTCCGCTGGGCCCTTCCTCTCAAGCACCGCTCCGCTGGGCCCTTCCTCTCAAGCACCGCTCCGCTGGGCCCCGCCGTCTCAAGCACCGCTGAACAGGGCCCCGCCGTCTCAAGCACCGCTCCGCTGGGCCCTTCCTTTCAAGCACCGCTCTGCTGGGCCCTTCCTCTCAAGCACCGCTCCGCTGGCCCCTTCCTCTCAAGCACCGCTCCGCTGGGCCCCGCCGTCTCAAGCACCGCTGAACAGGGCCCCGCCGTCTCAAGCACCGCTCCGCTGGGCCCTTCCTCTCAAGCACCGCTCCGCTGGGCCCTTCCTCTCAAGCACCGCTCCGCTGGGCCCTTCCTCTCAAGCTCCGCTGGGCCCCGCCGTCTCAAGCACCGCTGAACAGGGCACCGCCGTCTCAAGCACCGTTGATGGTTCATTGTGCCCACCATGCCTCCTCCTTGACCAGTGGAGACTGTCATCCACATGATGGACTGTGGCTTTGCACTCCCCAGGATGGTCCAGTGGGCAGCCCACCCACTGTAGAGACATTGAGAGACTGTGGCTTTGCACTCCCCAGGTTGGTCCAGTGGGCAGCCCACCCACTGTAGAGACATTGAGAGACTGTGGCTTTGCACTCCCCAGGATTGAACAGTGGGCAGCCCACCCACTGTAGAGACATTGAGAGACTGTGGCTTTGCACTCCCCAGGTTGGTCCAGTGGGCAGCCCACCCACTGTAGAGACATTGAGAGACTGTGGCTTTGCACTCCCCAGGATTGAACAGTGGGCATGGTGGCTCCTCGTGGATCTGGCGTCGTGGACTCATGTGGCTGTGGTGCCCCCCCCTTCCCTTCCCCCTGAGGTGCCTGTAGTTTTTACATCTGATGCCCCTGCAGTGTTCTCTCCAAAGGACTCAGGTCTCCTGTGTGGGCTTTGCCCTTGTTTCTCAAGACTTTGGCCCACGGACATGCTGAATTCGTAGGATGTGCAGGACTTGGTACTTCAGTTATACACTGATGTGTATGTCATTTGTTTTGTTGTGGATATCTTTCATGGTTGTACGCTAATTTTCTGGAGCTTTTTGGTACATAAATATTTATTCCAAATATGATTATGTCCTAGCATTTTTCAGGGGTGTTTGGGTGGTGTCACTGTGACTTGGTGCTCTGCATTGGTGAGTACATGATTGGTGGGGGGGGCGCATATGTGTGTGCCCGTAACCTTTCGTCCTCCCCCTCCCGTGTGTCGTAGGTGCAGTGCTCACCGTTGTCGTCTGCGCCGGACTTCGTACTCGTGGTAGATGAGAAGGCAGACGAGAGCAGGTATGATGTTCAATTCGGGTTCCATGCTGTCCTCCGTCCTCGTGGAGTGCGTAGAGGTGAGCGTTTTCCCGTTCGTAGTCTGTTTCCGCCGTGTTTTTATCGGCGGTGCTCCCGCCCCGGAAAAGGTGGCGGATTGGTGAGTTATGATAGTGTGGGCGGTACATTGTCTGCCGCCTGCCTGTTGACGGTGACCGCCGCGCTGTTTGTCTGTACCGCCGCGGCGGTCGGAGTGTTAAGTTGGCGGGCTGTGTTGGCGGTTCCCGCCAGGGTCAGAATTCCATTTTTTGGACCGCCAGGCTGTTGGCGGGTTGGCCGCCACTTTAACACCGACCGCCAGGGTTAGAATCACCCCCTCTGTCTTGAAAATTTCGGGGTAATCTGTCAATTGGGGGCTGAGAAAATGGGAGGGTCCCAAAAGGCATTTTCTCCATTTATTTTTCCATAGGACCTTTAGACACGCCCACAGCCTGAACCATTGAACTGAATTACACCAAATTTGGCACAACGGCAGATTTTTTTGCACAGATCACACTTTTTGTGATTTTGTGTAAATCCATTCAGTAGTTTCAGAGTAATTTAAAGCCAAAAAATATAGATATATAGAGACACAAATCCCCCATGGATCCACTGTGGGTCAATCCGTACATCCAAGCGCCACAAGAAGAATCTGATTGGGTGACTGCAACCTGATAGAAAAGTTGCAACCACCATTTTGTTGGTCGCATCAGCACCGGGTTGGAAACGAGAAAAGAAAAACATGTAAGGGGACTGGATACAGGAATGCTGACCCCATAGGACACAGAAGAAAAATTGCCCAATTGTTTTTTTTTCTTCTAATTCACAAATCCATGGATGGATTCATAGATGGATCCCAGATTCACTAATCCACTTGAGTCGCAAATCCAGAAAAAAATTGAAAAAAAAACCACCCACTGTATCCAAAGTCATGCTGCGTCTGGTCAAAGGGTGTGCGTAGCTTAGGTTTGGGTGCATGCAGGAGGGCTGGCCACCAGGCGTGGTCATAGGCCAGACCCTCTTGTCAAATTCTGACGTGCATGGCTAAAGACAGTGAGCTCCGTTGCTCATACACACGTGTGGGTATGCTAAAAAAACATAGAAATTCACTGAAAAAAACAAAGGTTACAGGGATGTTATAGTTAGGTTCTGAATTTACTCGCACAAAACCTTAGAAATTCAGCAGTTATAGTTAGTGGTATTTTAAATAGCTATAGCCCGTGCCCTAAGGTAACTATAATTCTCTCCTTCACCATGCGCAGCTAATCACTCCACATTTTATATCATTGATGACACCTTCTATGGTACCTTTGATATTATCACTGCAACATTTACAATAAAATTATTGATCAGAAAACTGTGCATGGCAAGGGCGCCAGTTATAGTTACCTTAGGGCACGAGTTATACATCAATGTATGAGTTGTTTTAGCTCAAAGTACCTGGTATGCATCAAAAATAAAGCCACACAGCAAATGTGTGTTGGAAAAAACAGCGATGTGTTGAATGCTTACTCTCAAGTGAGGCCGTGCATTAATTCTTTCTCCACTGGGTAAACGATGCGTCCGTTTCGAGACAAGCAGCCTCAGGTAGGTACGGTGATGTTGAAGATTTTGATGCCCGGGGATGATGAATGGAAAATTTGAATGCAAGGCAGCAATGAATCTGCGCTGAGCTGGCGATGCGTAAATTTAACTGACACTGCACCGACTTTTCAGCCGGGGTGCAGGCGCTGCGTTGATTTTTCTGCTGCTCAGCTCCAGTGAGTGGATTTTCACCTTGGGTTAACCAGCTTCTCCTTTCAAGGGCCCAGGGACTGCACATGGCACCACTTGGCAGGATAGAGGACTCAGCAAGAGTGCCCAGGTGCTGTCAGATGAAGATTTTGATGGCCTGAAACATCATAAAAAGGGGTAAGCTCAGTCTAAGCCCTTGGAGAATCTTCACAAGCAGGATACACAGCAAAGTCCAAACTTTGTCCTCTTTAAGGCAGAAGCAGAAACTGCAGGCCAACCCAGCAAAGCACACACAGCAAAGGGGCAGTACTCCTCCTCCAACTCTCCAGCTCTTTCCCTTGGCAGAGGTTCCTCTTGATCCAGAAATGTTTTAAAAGTCTGGGGGTTTGGGTCCACTACTTAGATTCATTTCTGCATTTGAAGTAGGCCAACTTCAAATGAAAGTCTCTGTTATTTAAAAGATCCTGCCTTGCCCAGGCCTAGCCCCAGACACACACCAGGAGGTTGAAGGCAGCATTGTGTGAGGACAGGCACAGCCCTTACAGGTGCAGGTGAGTTATAGTTACCTTAGGGCATATGATATAGTTACTTGAAATAACTCTAACTAAAGCTGCTGTGTTTCTATGGTTTTGTATAATAAATCAGAAACCTAACTTTAAAGCCCCTGTAACCTTTTTTCCAATGAATTTGTGTGTTTTTTAAACACTATCTCCTAACTATAACATCTCTCTAATATTTGTTTCAGTGAATTTCTATGTGTTTTTCAATGTAAAGTCATTTTAATTACTATACTTTAATCCAACCACTTCCCTGCCAAGTCCCTTTAACCACCCAACAGTGCTGCACATGGCCTTTAGTCATACACTGCAGGGGTTGCCCAGGGACAACTCCTATAACCACCCAACCCTGTTGGCTGCTGGGCCTGGCCAATAACCACTTGGCCATGCATGGCAGGGGTTAGTTAACCCCTATACCCACCCAACTGATTTCAGCCCTGGGGACCCCATCCCCCAAGGCCCGGCCATAAAAACAAATGGAGGAGGGGGTTGTTTGTCCCCCCTTCTTTGGCTAATTGTAGCCCCAGGGATGCAATCCCCGGGGTCTGGTCTTCATGCAATAGAGGAAGGGGGCTGTGCATCCCCCCTCTTCAGGCCAACTTCAGCCCTATGGACCTCATTCCCTGAAGCCCAGCCATTAAAAAACAGAGGAGGGGGCTAGGTGGCACCCCTGCCTAGGCTGATTTTGGCCCTAGGGAACCCATTCCTTGGGGCCTGGCCATAAAAAATGGAGGTGGGCGGTGCAGCCCCCTTGCTGGCCAGATTTTGGCCCCAGGGAATGCATCCCCTGGGGAATGGCCACAACAAATGGAGAAGGGGGGCATACGCTCTACCTCACTCTGCCAGTTTTAGCCCCGGGCCCATATCCTCCGGGCCAGACCTTCATACAATAGGGGTGGGGGACCACACACCCCCTCTTCGTGTCGATCTTGGCCCTGGGGACCTCATCCCCTAGGGCCTGGCCTTCATTAAATGAAGGAGGGGCTGCATGCTCTCCTTCCCTGGGCTGATCTCAGCCCCAGGGACCCCATCCCCTGGCCTTTATTTAGTGTAGGAGGGGGGCTGCATGGATACCGCTCGCAAAGCCGATTTTTGCCCCAGGCCACCCAGTGTGCAATAGGCCACAGGTGGACCCTCAAGGGCCCCATGGTCTCAGCCAGCTCCACGCCTCTTGTGGGAGCCAGCATTGCTTTTCCACACTTCTAAACATGGAGCTCCCTGTCACCAGGAGCAATAGTTTGATCTCTTTCACTGCGCGCATCTCTGTGGGCAGGAAAAGAGATGAAACCTCTGCTTCCAACAGGAGAGAGCACTTTGACAGCTCTCGCCCGCTGGAAGTAGAGTGTTTGCTCTGATATGGCGGGAGCTGTCAAAGCTCCGACCAAGTCAGAGGAAACAGCTATGTCCCAAGGGTGGGCACTCCAGGACATAGCTGGAGCCGGCCCTGGGGATTGGCAGTCCTCAGGGCCATTTTTGGATCCATGAGGGGGGCTAAATGACTGATTTAGCCCTGGGGAGGTGGTGGTCCCTGGGACTGGGGGGGGGCGTGACCGCTCTTAATTTTGTTAAATTGCCCAGGGGGGGTGATCTCCAGGGCTGCCTGGGGGTGCGTGTGGCTCCCCGCAGTAATTCATAGTTGGCCCTGGGGATGTGGTTTTACATTTTCCCTATGTTCACCCCCTGCCTGACATAGGCACCTGCTACACACCAGCATTCCTTTTTTAAGGATTGCCGTTACTCATTTTCCCCTGGATCCCCTGCCTGTCATAAGCACACAGCCGCACATACATAACCATTCATTTTGTAAGGATTATTCAATTTTTCCCTGGATCCCCCTGCCCGCCATAGATGCACATCAGCATTTATTTTTTAAGGTTTACTGCATTTCCCCCTAGAGTGTCTGCCTGCCACAGGCAGGATTATTTCATGTTCCACTGGACACCCTGTCTGCCACAGACACACATCTGCATTCATTTTTTAAGAATTACTCCATTTTCCCCTGGACTCACCCTCCACACCTTCAGTAGGTGTCTCTACTTAGATACACATAAAGCACACGGTGGTGTGATTTGACTTGCATACACCAAAAACTCTACATTATTTTGTCAGTACTATGAATAATTAAAATTGCAAAAATGCCATGTCTCTCTAAATATTTTCCTTGCTTGTTTGCTCTTAGGTGCACAAAAGACCTCCCATAAAGTGCTGCCAGACAGAAGGCCAGCACAAAGTGGTGTGACTACAACACATACGTCCTCCTGTTTCTTTTGCTTCTTCAGTTAAGTTGCACTGCCAACTAATAGAGCTTGAAGATGCCCCCCAAAAAGGTGCTGCCAAGAAAACGGCCAGTGAGGAGAAGAAGATTTTCATGACTGGCGTGCCTCCTGAAACCATTTACTTTTTTAGGAAATGTGTGCCTGCAGCACTGTCCTCCAGCCAACAAGCTGGGAGCAGCACTTCCACATTAACGGCGCCACCCCAACCAAAGCCCAAAATCATGTCTCTCAGCAAGGCAATAGTCACAGGAAATTGAGCAAAGTGGACAATACGAGCTGAAGCCAGCAACAGTAGATTTTCCTAAAAGTAGGGGCAGAAAAGGAGGTTGAGCTTCCTGCTGAGCAAGATTTACCTTTTCCTTATCTCCAGCATGAAAAAGAAAGGGTACTCCACCGTCCTCTCCAAGACTCTGTTCTGATAATCTAGAGATGGATTTGGCCCCGGCTGAGTCTGTGACCCACCACGTGTACAAGGGAAAAGGCAAATTTCTGAAAGCCTTAGGATTATGGAAGGGGAGGAGGAGGAGGACGAGTGAGTAACTGTCATGGAAGGTGGCTCAGAGGGCACTGACATTACCCCTCCTATTCAACCTACTCTGGATGCGGCACCAGTAAAACCACCACTGCCACCAGCCTCCATATTTGTTTATATTCCCCCACTGAGACCTGCATCATTACTACTTCAGTTGAAGTATGGACTGCAGAGACAATTATTGAGACATCCCGCTACCTCCAGTTTTTCAGGCATTGGAAGTGTCACCAGTGGCCCACTAAAAAGTTATCCTCCTCAGTTTGGGGCTCCTTTATGATCAGCAAGCAAAAGGATAACATTGCCTTATGCTCCATTTGCCAAAATGAGTGTTCATCAACAAATCAATCAATCAATCAGGGATTTGTAAAGCGCACTACTCACCCGGTAGGGCTCATCAAGGTAAACCTCATTCACTCTATCGTACTGAAGGTCAAATGAGCCATGTGACGGGGCTCCAGCGGCAACTCCGGCAAGGTTCACTGGGTCAGGTCACTGGCAGGACCCGAATGGGTGCCCCAAGGGGACATCAGAGAGCAGCTCCACATGAAGCGAGAACTGCTTCTGGTGCTGGCCCGATGAAGAGGGCGAACAGGGACAGGAAGCAGAAGTTTATGATCCCCATCTGTCACTCACAAGAACCTTCCCGGTTTTCCCACCCCATACCCCTTAGACCTGAGGCACTTACCTGACTACGGTTCCTTGTTCGTCTCTCGCTCTTCCTCCAAGGCGGACTGGCGAGAGTACCACGGACGGCCAGAAGACATCCCCAGCCTAAAGAAATACAAGGAAGAAAAGACAAAAATGAAGAAGATATAAAAAGAAGAGAGACAATAAGTACAGTTGTGACAATAAAAGGGGAAAATAAATAAATAAATACAGCCCACACTAAGACAAATCGTCTGGTTACCCATTCTTTGAACATATAACCCACAACAAGCCATATGAAAAAAAACATGCAATCCGGTGGAAGAAGCAGAGTAAAAAAAATGCTGCAGGTGGTGGTGGTTGTGATGAGAGAGGGGAATCAACTCTGAGCACAGTGATAGGTGAAGGTGATGAGCAAGAAGAGGGTGACAGCTTCACACAAAGTAGCCCTGTCCACAGCAGTGCACCAGTATCACCCACCTCAGCAACCTCAAAATGGAAAAAGAGTCAAATGGAGACAGCACAGCATACACTGACTGCCCTAAGATGCACATTGAGTCTACCACCTCCTAGTTCTCTGAAGTCACCTGCATCAGTGGAACCAGAAAAGAAAAAAATACAGGCTACCATTACGGGCATGTTTAGGCAGGAGGGCCCTATGAAGGCAACCACCCAACGGCATGTGTACAATGGGAAGCTGGCTAAAATGTTAGCACTAGACCGCCTCCATTTTAAATTTGTGGAACGAGTATGATTTTTAGAATTTGTGGCATCCATCTGCCCAAAATGAAAGTTTCCCAATTGGACCTATTTTGCCAGAGTCGCTGTTCCAACGCTTCATCATGGTGTGGTGTAATTTGTCAGACAAGCTTTGCAGCAGAGTGCTCTTCATAAAATCCACCTGATGACAGATGTGGACCAGTCGTCAAGCAAGTGATTACATGTGTGTCACTGTACACTGGATCTCTTTTGCAGGGTTTAGGCAACAGCAATATATATAGGTCTCAGCACAGAAGAAACTCTTAAGGGCATTGAGCAGCATGCAACAGTAACCATCTTTGCCATAAAGAAATGTTGTACTGCTGCAAACACCTTGGAAGGCTTTAATAGCAAGATGTTTAAATGGCTGTGACCTAGAAGTCTTAAAATTGGGTTTGTTGCCACGGACAATGGCAGTAAAATATTCAAGGCCATGGCAGATGGTGATTATTTAGGGTCCTGTCTTTTTCACATTGCATCAACCTGATTGCGCAGGACTTTCTTAAAAAGAGGACATGGTCAGCAACAAACTGACCATCTGCAGAAGAATATGCACTCACTTCAGGTATTCTTAAAGCCCAGAAGCAGTTGAGTATCATTCAGCATACTAATAGTGTACCAGTAAAAGCCCTCTTACAGTAGGTGTCCACATGTTGGAACTCAACCTATTACATTTTGCAACATCTGTTTGAGCAGTACAAACTGATAAATGACTATGCTATCCAAAGAGGATAAGATGCAGTTGGGAAAAGCATGACCTTGATTGCAGACAAATGGGTCCTAGTCAAATGCTAATACAGACGCTACTTCCTTTTTGAGGTTTTTAACTGGGAAGTCAGCAAGGTGGGCAGTATGATGAACCAAGTTATCCCGCTGGTAAAGAAGTTGTTGCAAAGGTTCACTGGTTGGAATTGCAACAGAGAAGTGCTTGAGATGATTGAGAACTTAATCCTTCGCTTGGCTGTTAATCTAAGGCTACAAAGAGACATTGGCCCTCATTACAACCCTGGCGGTCGGTGTAGAAGTGGGGGTAATGGCGCCACCAGGCCGGCAAAAAAAAATGGAATTACAAGCATGGCGGTTACCGCCATGCAAAACCGCCACTTCTACACTGCGACCGCCAGGGTGATAACAACCGCTGGGCTGGAGACTTCACTAGACTGCCGGCGGTATCAAGACCCCGCATACCGCCATGGACTTTGTGGGGTTTTGTACCGCCACGAAATCCATGGCAGTAGGCACTATCAGTGCCAGGGAATTCGTTCCCTGGCACTAAAAGGGGTCTACCCCTCCCCCCTCTCCCCTTCTCCTCCCCTGAGTCCTCACCCAACAACCACGACCCCCCTACCACCCACCAAAGGTGGCAGAACCCCCTCCCCACCCCTGCCCCCCATCCCCCACATAAACATCTACACACACCCCACCCACCCCCTACACGCACGCTCACACCACTCATAAACATACACATACACACACACATACATGCACACAGACATAAACGAACACATTTCCCATACACACAACACCCCCCCCCACATGCATACACGCACTCACACAACCCCTCTACACACTCACACGCACACCCCCATGCAAGCACATAACACCCCACCACCCCACTCCCCTAACAGACGATCACCTTACCTGGTCCAGTGATCCTCCAGGAGGGAACGGGATACAAGGGGGCTGCTCCACCGCAAGCACCCCGTCACCAGAACACCACTACGCCGAATCCTGGGACGTGATTCGGTGGGTGGTGCTCTGATGACGTGGCGGTGGAGGTGGAGCAGCCTCCACTTCACCGCCGACCGGCAGTATGTCTGCCGGCTCTCCGTCCGAAAAAGGGCGGAGGGCTGCCAGAAGTCATGTTACGGTGGGCGGGAGACCGGCACCACTGGCGGTCTTCAGCACAGAGTAACCTCTGCGGTCTTTTAAAAAGACTGCCGGGGTTAAAATGAGGGCCATTGTGTCTTCCATAGAGTGCATCTGGACCACAATACTTAATCCATGGTACCAAAAATTCCTGCCCACTTTCATTTGTTTTCCAGAAAGGGATGTTTCACTATACAAGGCATGGATTATTCAGCAAGTGAGAGACCAGGAAGAGGAATAGCTGGAAGTTAGAGGCTTGGGCAGAAGTTCTAGTGTGCAGCCTTCAACCTCCAGGGAGGGCAGTGCTGTTGTCTCACAGCATTCAACACCAGTAACATGAACACAGTCAGCAACAGCCACAGAAGAATCAAACTCAACCTCTATAATGGGCTGTTTCAAGTGGCAGTGCTTACGTTCAGTGCAGAGGTGAAGGCAAAACAGGGCGAGCAAGTGACAGCACCAATTACCATTAAGAGGATGTTCCAAGACTATCTGGATGACCCAGAAGAGGTCAACGTGGATCAAAATCCATTGATGTATTAGTATGGGAAGATGCACAAATGGACAGAGCTCAACAGGCTGACAATTAAGTATCTGGCTTGACCAGTAACCAGTGTGACAGCTGAGAGTGTTTTCAGTGCAACTAGGGCAGTTGTCACTGTCAGAAGGACCAGTCTCTTAAAATGTAGAGAGATTGACCATGATTAAAATGAACCAACACTTCATACCACACTCTTACACTGTTCCTGAAACACCGAAGGAAGAGGAGGAAGATGAGGGCAATTGGTCAGACTCAAATGTGTTAGCTGACCAGCTTTTGGGTGACCCCCTTGAGTTTGAAACCAAACTCCACTCCCCTGACTGTAGGTCACCATGAAACTTTCAGATTATCGTTGAACTGCTTTGCGAAAAATAAAATTGATATATTTAGAGGAACATTATATATTTTGTTTGTGTCTGACTTATGCAGCCCCACAATTTTAGGCTAATGTATGGCCGGGTTGGAGTTGGACCAGTGTCTAGTTAAAAAGCTTCCCCATTCCCTTCAAGGACATTGGAGACAATGCCTGCCTCCGTCTCATGGTTGTCCTATTTTCAAGCAGGGCTGCCCCAGTAAAGATCATTTCATTCACAAAAACTTCCAAATTGCCAATTTGTTGCTTTCATCAAAAGAGATGAAATTGTGTACCACTTTCATGGAAATGGAACAAGTAAATATTGCACCAATGGGTGATGTATTATTAAATGATTGTGAGGGATGCTTGATGACTCATGTGGTGGCAGACATTGAGGTAGGATGTTAATCTAGTAATTTGTAAACTTGACTTCAATGAGTTGCAATGTTTGGGGGCTGATGGGTGATTTTGCCTGAAGGTGACTGGCCCTTTGACACTTAGCTAGATTTACTTGCATATTCTACTCCTTTCTGTACTTTTTATTGTGCTCCAGAGACTAAACCACTGAGCTCCATTAACTAATACATATCTGCACAAAATACTCAAATTTGTTTGCTCTTATTAATATCAACAGTAGTGCACCACAGGTCTATGCCTCTCTATCTCACTGGGGTTGAGAGTGAGACTGATTCGTTACTCAGAGTATAGACTTAGGGCTGGACTACAGGTTGTGCTAAAGGAACAATATCCCTTTAATTTCTCTTAAATATATTAAAAACCCACCCTCTCCACCCACAACAGGTCCCTCCTTAAACAACCCTTTCCCCAACCAATGTCCAAAGAAAAGTCCAACATCCCTTTCCCTTAACAATTCCCACCCTACCCACACACAAGTCCCTCCAACCAAAACTAAAAACTAAAAAAGGGCATCAGAAGGCTTCATCTAGGTGGGCTTGAAGGCTTGTCACCTCATGGTAAAGCAGTGCCAACTCCAGCAGCTTGTGGCATTGGAAGCGGTCTCGGTAGAAGGGGGGGCGTAGTGGAGGAATGTGAGGATCCCAGGTGCCGGTGGTGCAGGCGATGTTTTGGCCGGGATGGAGGTGCTCTTGGCTGACAAGAGGTAGTGGGGCCAGGCCAGGACAGGTGCTTCCACCTCCTCCTCCAGAGCCATAAGCCAGTGATATTTGACATGGATGTCCTCCATCCGTTGCCACCATAGCCGAGATGCTGTCTCCTCCCGAGATGGTGGACCAGGAGGAGTAGATATATCATAAATGAAAAATAAAAAATAGACAAATTGTAAACAATGCTCTGTGAAAACTCTTGTTTATATAATGGCACAGTAGCAGTACATTGCTGCCACCCTAGGGCCATTGGATTTGTTGATTTGATTAGTCACAGGGCCATGTTTTCCCAACACATGTCTCACATAAAACACTGACTGGCTGCAAGGAATTATGCCAGAAAACCACCAGATTAAAACTGGGTGTTTTTTTTTCCTTTAACTGCTTGTGTGCCAGGGACATAATGGTTATGTCCCATGGCACAGTGCTCCTGTGCCGAGGACGTAACCATTACGTCCTGGCACTGGAGCATGGGGGGGTGCTAGCGCTCACCCATGGGCCTCCCTCCCATGGGAGGGATGGAAGAAGAGTCGCTTCCCTTTCCACCAATGACCCTCACAATCTAAGGACGTCAGCAAGTGATTGCCATCATCAGAGGGTGCCGGTCACGCTGGAAGCCATTTGCTCCCAGTGCGTCGTGGAGAAACAGGTGAGTTTCCTTTCCCTCAATGTCACTTTTAGCATTTGCACCGCGATCGGGCAGCAGGAATGCCCACTAGACACCAGGGATTTTTCCTTAGGGGGGCATGTTATTTATGGCCATTTTGTCCCCCTTTGGGGACAGATCGACCTTTTCTTTTTAGGGTGATATGCCCCCAAGGGGGCCAGAAGCCACTTAGGCACCAGAGATAGTGTGTTTGTTTGCTTGGGGGAACAGCCCCTTGGGCAAGGGTCGCTCCCCATGGGGGGACATTACTAATTGCCATTTCTGCAGAAGCCACGAAGACACCAGGGATTGTTTTTTTGTTTTTTTTTTGTGTGGGAGGGCTGCCCCTTAGGCATGGGTTTCCCCTCAAAGGGGACACAGAACTGTTGGTCATTTCTGCCTCCCTGGGGGCAGATCGCCCTCTTTTTTTTAGGCCCATCTGCCCCCAAGGGGAGCAGAAGCCACTTAGGCACAAGGGATCGCATGTGTGTGTTTTTTGTTTGGTGGGGTGGACCCTTGAGCAAGGGTCACACCTCATGGGGCACATTACTAAAGGGCATTTCTGCCCCCCTTGGGGGCAGCATGACCTATTTTGTTTAGTCCCATCTGCACCAAAAGGGGGCAGACACCACGAAGGCACCAGTTTTTTTTTGTTTTTTTGTGAGGGTGCCGTCCCTTGGGCAAGGGCTCCCCCCAAAGGGGGCACTTGACTGTTGCCCATTTCTGTCCCCCTTGGGGCAGATCAGCCTAGTTTTTTAGGCTCATCTGCCCCTGAGGGGAGCAGAAACCACTAGACACCAGGGGAAATTTCTAAATGTTTGGTGGCAGGGTGTTTGTCAAGTGGCAAAGTATTTACATTTGTGATTATAACGGTTTATTTCTCCTTTTTGTTCTACTTCAAAGCTTTTGCTTCCTTTGCTGTGACTCCTTGCAGTTTTGGCAGGCAAGTGAGTTTTTAAGTTTTTGAGTACACAACTCTTTCTGATAAAGCCACACTTTGTTTATTACTTATCTTACACAGTGCTGGTTGTTGGTGGTGCATTTGTCCAGTTACTGTTTGTAGGGAGGATCATGGCTAGCCGCCGGATGACCGCTAATCAGGTGGGTGGTATGCTTTTTGAGTGATCCTCTGAGGAAGTGAGAGATTCTGGCAGTTAATTTTCCTTCTGAGAGGAATTGTCTGATGATGAAGCCGCTCTCTGTGCAGTAGTGTAGTTTAGCAGCCTGGGGCTGAAAGGTTTCCCATTGGAAGAGCTGAACTCTGGATTGCCCCAAACGTGGAGCAGCGGGAGTTGCCTGCCTTTACTGGTCTCCCAGGGCAGGGAGTGAGTATGGAAAACTTTTTGCCTGTCAATTTGTTTCAGTTCTTTATGGACAATGTATTTTTTGGAAGAGATTGTTGAGCAGACTAATTTATATGCAGAGCTGTATTTGAGGGACAACACTGCCAGAGTTAGGCCACACTTTAGACCTTTCAGGTAGATTCCCACAAATTTGGAAGAGATGAAAAAGTTATTGGGTTCTTATTGGGCTACTAGTCCCTTGATGGCAAAGGCTATATTTCCTGCAACCACGAGTTGTAATCAGTATTTGCTTCTTCTTTGGATGCTGCATTTTGTTGACAATGCTTTAGCCTTGCCACGAGATCACCCTGACTCTGACCGTCTTTTTAAGATTAGGCCTGTCCTTGATTATTCTGTAGATCCTTTTTCAGAGGACTGTGTTCCAGGAAAAGAAATAACTGTGGACTAGTCTTTGGTCCTGTTCAAGGGTCATTTGTTTTTTAGGCAGTACATTCCCAGCAAGAGGGCATGGTATGGAATTAAAATGGATATGCTGTCTGAAAGTAGTACAGGATATGTTCATAATTTCCAGGTCTACACTGGTAGGGATTTCAGTATTGACCCCCCTGGTTTTCGGCCCACTTTTGGAGTTAGTAAGAAAATTGTGTGGGAACTTGGTAGATGACTGTTTAACAAAGGTCAACATTTATATTTAGATTACGTCTACACTGGAGTGCAGTTGTTCAAGACATTGTTTAGAGTGGACACTGTTGCTTGTGGCACAATCCATTCTAACAGGACAGGCTATCCAAGGGAGCTTGTTTGTAAACAACTTGAGAGGGGACAGTGCAGTGTCTTGCGGAATGATGAGCTGCTAGCTCTGAAATTTGCAGACAGGAGGGATGTCTACATCTTAACTACCATCCATGATGAGAGTACTTTCCCTGTGACTCTTTGGGGTCAGGTTGCGGAAGTGCACAAACCTGTGTGCATTTTAGATTATAATAAGCACATGGGAGGTGTAGATAGAGTTGATCAGAGGTTGGAATATTATACTGCTGTTCGTAAGTCTTACATTTGGTATAAGAAGTTAGTGATGTACCTTTTCCATTTGGTAACTTTTAATGCTTTTGTTGTGTTCAAGAATAGTTCTCCAGATTCAAGAATGACATTTGTGAAATTTCAGGAGTCTGTCATAGCGAGCCTTGCTGTGGTATAACATGCAAGAGTTCCTAGAGAAGCAGTGGTGGAGGATGTGGCTAGATTGAAAAATCGCTATTTTGCTGAGCACATTCCCTCCACGCCCAAAAAAATGCTTTCCTGCTAAGAAAGGTAGAGTCTGTGCTCGAAGAGGTATCTGGAGGGAGACTCCTATGATTGTCATTCAAAGCCTGGGCTGTGCGTGGGTGGCTTTTTCATGAGTTACCAAACTCCAAAAAATTATTGGGAACTACAGTGAACGTAAACTGCCTGTTGCCAGTTTCACGGTGGGCATTACTGTCATATATTTAGTTAGAACTTTTGTCTTTGTAGTTTTGTACTTATTTATAGTTAGTTAGTGGTTTCTTTGTTGTTTAAAAAACAAAAAAGTGATGGCGGTGCATGGAGTAGAGCTTGACTGGCAGTGTGCGTGGAGTGGCGTTTGGCTGGCGGTGCGCGTGGAGTGGCGCTTGGCTAGTACTGTGCGTGGAGTGGCGCTTGGCTGGCGGTGTAAAAAGTGATTTGCTGTTGGCCACTGCAACACACTGCTAGCCAGACGCCAGTGCACACACTCCCATCAGCTGGTGTGACTGCTGTGTCAGGCATGTGGGCGTATGAAAGTGATGTGCCCTTGAATGGCGCTGTCTGTTGGAGCAAGTGTTGGCGCGGCTGGCAGCGTGAATGGTCTTGTGCATGTCGTGTATGAAAGGTGTGTGAATGGACTGTGAAGCTGTTGGTGCCTTGTTGCAGCTTTACAGTCATTGGTTCAGTTTTTTGGCCTTTCAGTTATTAACACTGCATTTCATTTTTGTGAAATCTCTTGTTAATAAAATTTGATCTACTGAACCATTGCTCACCCTCGTGACACATCCAACTAGTTTGTGTAGTAAAAATGAAAAAAACCTGCTCCGCTGTTGTTAGACTTTTCATCCTTGGCTTGGTCTCCCTTAACTTTTTGCCTCTGTTCCCCAGGTTGTTGATGTGTGCTGGACTCTGATTTTACTGTTTTTGTTACTCTGGGCACTTTACCACTGCTAACCAGTGCTAAAGTGCAAGTGCTCCTGTTTAAAATGTGTACGTAATTGGTTCTCCATGATTGGCATATTTGTTTTACTGTTAAGTCCCTAGTAAAGTGCACTAGAGGTGCCCAGGGCCTGTAAATCAAATGTTACTAGTGGGCCTGCAGCACTGGTTGTGCCACCCACACAAGTAACCCTGTAATCATGTCTCAGACCTGCCACTGCAGTGTCTGTAAGTGTAGTTTTTACACTGTAAATTCGACTTGGCAAGTGTACCCACTTGCCAGGCCTAAACCTTCCCCTTTCTTACATGTAAGGCACCCCTAAGGTAGGCCCTAGGTAGCCCCAAGGGCAGGGTGCAGTGTATGGATAAGGTAGGACATATAGTAATGTGGTTTATATGTCCTGACAGTGAAATACTGCCAATTTCGTTTTTCACTGTTGCAAGGCCTGTCTCTCTCATAGGATAATATGGGGGCTACCTTTAAATATGATTAAAGTGTAGATTCCCCTAGAGAGTAGATGGACATGTGGAGTTTGGGGTCCCTGAACTCACAATTTAAAAATACATCTTTTAGTAAAGTTGATTTTGAGATTGTGCGTTTGAAAATGCCACTTTTAGAAAGTGAGCATTTCCTTGCTTAAACCATTCTGTGACTCTGCCGTGTTTGTGGATTCCCTGTCTGGGTCAGTTTGACAGTTGGGTTGTTTTTCACCTCACACCAGACAGTGACATAAAGGGAGCTGGGGTGTAACCTGCATTTCCTGTTTAGCCATCTCTGCTAGGAGGGAGGGGTGGAGTGGTCACTCTCATCTGAAAGGACTGTGCCTGCCTCTGACAATGCCGGCTCCAACCCCCTGGTGTGTGTCTGAGGCCTTGCCTGGGCAAGGCAGGATTTCACAAGTAGGTGTGAGTCCCCTTTGAAGAAAGGTGACTTCAAAGACTAAAATGGGTATAAGAAGGGCACCCAAATCTACAGACTTCAGAAACACTTCTGGAACCAAGAGGAACCTCTGCCTGGAGAAGAGCTGATAGCTGAGGAAGAAGTGCTGCCCTGCCTGTGACTGTGCTTTGTGGAGCTTTCCTGCAGTGCTGCTTCTGCCAGAGTAAGAGGGCAAAGACTGGACTTTGTGTGCCTTCCATCTTGTGAAGAAATCTCCAAGGGCTTGATTTAGAGCTTGCCTCCTGTTGTTTGAAGTCTCAGGGACAGCACAGACTTCTGTCTGCCAGCACCTGGAGTCTCTGGAGAGACTCCTGCTCTGACAAGTGGTGCCCTATCCAGTCCCTGGGCCCTTGAAAGGAAAGCTGGTGGAAACCCAAGGAAATCGACTTCGGACGACTCCGGACCGCCGCCGCTGCTGAATCCGGAAACGCCACCTGCACCCGACGCCGTGACCTTCGCTGGAACGTGACACTCTTCACAGGCCCGATGCCGCTGCAGCCCCGCTGAAGTCCGCGACTCCGTGGAAGTCACCGCACCACGTCGTGACCGACACCGCTCGAAGTACGTGGACTCAACGTTTCGCACAGATGCCGCGATCCCCGACTTCGCGCCTCGGCTTGTTTTCACTCTTCACCAAAGGTACTGTACTTGTGGTCTACACTGTGCTTGTGGTCTCCGTGTCCGGCGCCGCTGGTGTCGGCTTGTTGGGAACGTCTCCGTCATGACGCTGTGCTAACATCTCATCGAAGCATTTTTGTTTCTAAGCGCTATTTTTTAGTTTAATCTCTAAAAATTCATATCTTGACTTGTGTATGTCGGATTTTTGTTGTTTTGGTCTTGTTTTGTTTAGATAAATATTTCCTATGTTTCTAAACGGGTGTTGTGTCATTTTGTAGTGTTTTCATTAAGTTACTGTGTGTGTTGGTACAAATACTTTACACCTTGCGCTCTGAAGTTAAGCCTACTGCTCTGCCAAGCTACCAAGGGGGTAAGCAGGGGTTAGCTGAGGGTGATTCTCTTTTACCCTGACTAGAGTGAGGGTCCTTGCTTGAACAGAGGGTAACCTGACTGTCAACCAAAGACCCCATTTCTAACAGCTGTAATCAGGTGTCGAAGCATACCCGATGACAAAGCATGCCACCAACTTGGTTGGTGGGTGAGGGGTCTTTTTAACATACCCTAAGTGTGTTTCTGTTCACAGTTTTAGTGTTTGGAACATCACAGAAGGATGTGGACACATCAAAATGATCTATAACAAAACTACCTGCTTCTCCGGGGGGGGCACCTGCATTTTTGGTTACAGGTGCAGTGGTCATCTGGGGGAAACCTACCAAACCCAGATTTTTTTTTTAACTAGACATCCAGAGGAGTTCAGGGAGGTGTGGCTTGAGTGGATCCCCTAACATTTTCTTACCCAGAATCTTTTGCAAACCTCAAAATTTGGCAAAAAAACACATTATCTTGTACCTAATTTGGAAAATACAAAGGTTTCCTTGATACCTATTTTTCACTCATTATATTTCACCAATGAATTGCTGTATACCCGGTATACAATGAAAACCCATTGCAACGTGCATCTCCTTTATTGGCTCTGGGTAGCTAGACTTCTTAGTGGACCTACAAGTCCTATAGATCCTCGCAACCAGAAGAGTCTAACAAACCTAACAAATACTGCTTTTGAAAATCTGAAATCGCAGGAAAAAGTTACAGCGTAAAATGTGGAGAGAAATGGCTGTTTTTTTTACCTCCATTTCAATATTTCTTTTTATTTTAGCTGTTATTTTCTATAGGAAAACCTTGCAGGATCTACACAAATGAGCCCTTGCTGAATCCAGCATTGGTTTCACACCCATTTCTGTCACTAACTGGAAGGAAGCTGAAAGCACAACAAATAGTAAAAATGGGGTTTGTCCCAGTAAAAGGCCAAAATTGTGTTGAAAAATGTGGTGCTCTGATTCAAGTCTGTCTGTTCCTGAAAGCTAGGAAGATGGTGATTTTAGCACCACAACCCCTTTGTTCATGTGATTTCCAGGGGAAAAAGGTACCAAGCTTTCTTCTGCAGCCCTTTTCCCCCATTTTTTTAAAGAAACTTTAGCTGTACTTTGGTCTCCTCCAGGGAAACGCACAAACTCTGGGCACCTCTAGAATCCCTAGGATGTTGAAAATAAGGACACAAATTTGGCATGGGTAGCCTATGTGGACAAAACGTTATGACAACCTAAGCGCGAACTGCCCCAAATGGCCAGAAAAAAGGCTCGGCACAGGAGGGGAAAAGGCCTGGCAGCGAAGGGGTTAAGGGATTTCCTAGTCTTAAAAAAACTAAACACACTCTGTGTGTAAAACGAAAGATAAATTACCTCTCATTAATGAGTAAGGAATTGTGCACTATGCAGCACAAGTATTTCTGTTGTGCTAAATTAATGGAAACATGCAAGAGTGTTGTTCACTTTGCTACTCTCTGTAGTCTGAAGCTGGGGCAGTTGTAATTGGCAATGTATTATCTTACTTTAATTCCAATGGCCCTGCTCTTCTCTGGCTGCCTTTCAACTCTACCCTGACTGCAAAGAGGCAGTGAATAAAAATAATACTGCGTCACACATGTCATGTATAAAATGCAAATATCCGGTCTGCCATAAGTAGATAGTGGGAAAAACTATGCACTGTTGTACAGGGAAAGGAACAGGATATAGTTTATATTTGGTAAGTTCATCACTGAGTATCCCATTTGCCAAACTCTAAATCACTCACTTAGTACCAATTAACTCCCTGGCTTCCCCCTCCACCACAAAATATTTTCAATAAATCATTTGGCAGTAAGGAAACATACTGTACTGCAGGGTAAGTTATAGGATTAAGGGTAGGTAGATGTTTCACTATAGAATAGTGGTGGGGTGTCACTGATCATCACGTGCTAAACTTTGACTTAGTCAGCCACTGTAGTTGACAAATGGCAAAAAGGAACAATTTGAACAAGTGGAAATCCATTATGGAAGCTATGAAATGTATGAGCATAAATCACCTAGCCAGAAAAATATGGCACATGCCAAGAATAAATTTTTCAATTTGTTTTTGGTAGGCTGAGATGGAATTTAGGATTTGGTTTGTAATGCATTAATAACTTTGTAAATGATGCATTAACGAAAGAGGACACACATTGCACAACCAACGCTGCAGTGCCAAATTGAACCATGCTGAGTTTGTGTCTCAGGTGGCTAAATTCCACGGGAAGGGAGATGATGATGCTGGGTGGGATATCTGCCTCACTTAACAAATAAAGTATAGCTAATTTGTCAATAAGCAAGCAATGGCATTTACCACCACTTGTCCCTGCTACCACTGGGACTCTCCAGATCCACAAAGCATAATCTCAGGAAACCATCTGATCAAGAAAATCTGAAACCACAAGTCAAAGTGGAAAACATATCTCTAACAGAACAGACAAAACCTTTGTAACAGAAAAGGTATTTACTATTTGAAAAAAAGAAACTAAAAGGCACTTCTCTTTAATTTTCAGTAAACTTTTTCCATCATATAATTGCTGATATTCTAATCCAAACAGGTTACTGAAACTAATAAATAATATTTTTGAAAATCCTAGGTGCAGCAAATGTTCCAGGAAGCCACCATAGAAAATCCATAGCAAAATATTTTACTAAAACATTTTTTTTTCAGAGATTAGAAAATCCACAAACTGCCTATGTGCTGTCACGATAAGGAAACTGACTTCTGAAATACAATGGTATCTTTATTGTAAGGAAAGATGAACTGAACTCAAGAGTCACTGGAGGTGTTTTGAGTATTTCTCATCCTTTTGCAAGTAGTTATTCTTTGTGTTATGTTTGTAAAAACACTGAACATTGTGGTGAGCCACTCACCTGAACTCCAGGTGGGTCTAATAGGGCAACAATAATCCCCGAATCGCAATGAGAACTGACAGGGCAGCAATGAAGGACACACCACACCCTTAGGAGTTTCCAAGGGGAATGGGGGCTTGTATGGGAGAGAAAGAGAGAAATACCAGGACTTCCACATATTTGGATTTCTCTACTCCGAATACTGCTGGGCTCAAGTATACCTGGATTCTGGTTCTGGATTCAGGATACTGGCAATCAGGATTATTCAGATACAAAGCTCTGGACTCGGATTTTCCTATAATGAAACCACACTTTAAAACAGGAAAAACTGAACAGATATTTGGCATTAATTAACGTCAAATCAACATACCAAAAATTCATACTAGAAACATTCTCCGGTATTATTCAAGAATTATCCAGTAATTATCATAAAATGGAATGATCATGTATAAGGATTTCACTAGAGAAAATAACTAGGTTAATAACAACAAAACTTTTTCAAATTCTTCAGTAGTTCAAGAGTCTCAAGAGTTCAAAGTTCATATGCAGATATGCAATAACAATCAGATTATAGTTCTCAATTGTCCCAAAAATCTTTAGAAGACTAACATCAGATTCTGATTGAGAAAATACTGATTCAAAACCAACTATGAGCACAAGATCCAGGAATTACAAGAAATATGACTTTTTGCTAATGTCTTTTCAGTCACGAGATTGATCCAAATATTATTGCTGGATTTCAATAAGTTTGATTAAACATCACTGATCAAGATCCCAAATTAGACAGAAAAACTTGTGTCACCTTATTGTGGATGACTCGTTTTTTTTTGCCAGCGCAAGAAAGCACAATGTGAGAAATGAATTGCAAGCTTCTTGCCTTTTACAGGTACTGTAGTAACTGCAAAGAAGATAAAAAATGCTAGTCGGAACTACTGAAGCACATCGCTGCGAGGAGAAGTATGTCTCTGTGAAGGTATGGATGCCACTGTGAAGAGAAGACTGCTGCTGCAAAGGGAAGGCTGCCGAAGACTGGAGACATGTAAGCATTCCTTCCAAGTTAAATGAGGGTAAGCACAATTTAGCCTCTGACTATGGTCTTAGATCCCCAGGCACCTGGACTATGGGGAGGTGACTTTAATTGTATGCATGACACATACATTGACAGATCACTGCCCTCACTCCCAGGAACATTGACCATTCAGGTGACAAAACACTTTCAGCAATGGTCCAGACAATCTGATTTGGATTGATGCTTGGCACTTGGGACACCCTGGAGAGATGGCATACTCTTCATATGACCCAGGACATCAGGTACATAGTCACTTAAATTACTTTTTTTTATAATGCAGACTGTTGGCCCCTCATACGGACCTCTGAATACCTGGGCAAGAGTCTTTCAGATCACAGTCTGTTTCAGATAACATTCCAGAGGGGGGAAGAGGGGTGCCCATCCTAGTATGGTCACCTCACAGAAGCGCTCCAAGATACAGCGTACAAAGAGACAGTGGTCACACACATCAATAGATATTTTGAGGGCAGAGAGGGGATGGTGGGGGTCAAGAGGACTTGAGTGGGAAGCCATGAAAGCTGTTTTCATGGCTGTCATTGCCACGACCTGGGGCTCAAAGGCAACTCATACCTGCTCTGTGTTGGAACTAGACAAGCACATAGAGACAGAAAGAGGTGGTTATGATACCAGAGACGCACCCTCACTTAGCAGGCCTGAGTCACCAATACCGCGAAGAGATACAAAGACTTTGAGCCCTGGACTATAAATCCCACATAGCCCGACAACACACTGATGACGACAAGCCACGGCGAACACTGGCCTGGCTGTTGCCCACTGAGACCCCTGGAACACTGGTGGGCACCATACATATTAAAGATGGACACCTGAAAAATACACAAGCAGGCATTAATGAAGTATTTGCCCAATACTATGAACATTTATATTCCACCCTTCTGGTACCCATTCTGGTACAATTACTGGACTATTTGAACTTGATCACGCTGCCCGACTGCCCCCATTGCAACTATAAGAACTACAGCAAACCCTCCAGACAGAGGCGATCAATCTGGCGATACACAAAACGGAATTCAGTAAACCCTAGGTACGGATGGATTCCCCATGGAATATTATGACACTTTTTGGCCTTTCCTAGCTCCATGGTTACTTGAGATCTACCAGGAGGCACACCACCTGGGGACTTTACTGGGTACTGTGCAGGAGGGACTGATAGTGGTGCTCCTAAAACCGGGACGAGACCCCCTACCTGTGAGTTCATACAGACTCTCGCAAAAACATCTGTCACAGCAATACACGCCGATGCTTCTGCACGGCGGTATGTTCTGAGTGGAACCTCCGCGGTACGTCTAGAACAATACTAAGGCACCGACCATCCAGCGCCGGGGGACAGACGCTGTAAACACGCCGACATCCTCACCATTTAATTGAAGAGAGGCTGAAGAAACACATCGTGGCTCATACAGAGTATTACCAATACAATTAAGTTGTCCCTTGATAAGTCCTGATGAGGCCTAAACTTGGAGGCCGAAACGCGTCGACACATGTTTTTGCGAGATTGAGTCCTTGAAAAGGTTCAAATTTTGTAAATATTCTGGCCTCACCACACTAGATACCTTCGGGAAGAAATTTAGAAGGACTTTAAGAGAGGTCGCGACATGGACCATAAATCATCGCTACATAGTGGATTACAATTCTAAAAAATATCAGTAACCACTTTTCCAAACACTCAACATTAGGGGACAACCCCTACTGAAAGTTTGCTTTCCACAGAGGCTGCAACAGTAATACAGCAGTTACCTATGGGACTAAGTGGGTTATTACAACTTTGGAGGAGGTGTTAATCCGTCCCAAAAGTGACGGTAAAGTGACGGATATACCACCAGCCGTATTACGAGTCCATTATATCCTATGGAACTCGTAATATGGCTGGTGGTATATCCGTCACTTTTGGGACGGATTAACACTTCCTCCAAAGTTGTAATAACCCCCCAAATGTTGTACAGTTAAATTCTGTACAGTTATCTTGTGTTTATGTATATTTTTTGTTTAGTTGGTATACTAACGCCATATATGTTTAATGGCTAATGAGACATTCTCGGCTTTACTTTCATTGATAAATCAAATTTGGGAAGTAATCTAACCACAAAAAATTTATTGATCACATTTTTTGATAACGAATTACATAATCTATCCCGGCTTGGTTGAACCCCCATTGGTTTTGTCAGTTTTGTGCCCAAACCAAGGACGGGTTATTGGTTCACCCTCTACTTTTGACACAATTCCTAGGAAATGAGTGGCATTCAGCCTGCTCCAAAGCCCTACTTTAAAAGGGGAACTGGTGGTCCCAGAACTCAAACTGTACTTCGCAGCAGCTCAGTTATGATGGCCTATGTGGTGTTTCACCTGGGATGAGGTAATGGAGGGTGATATAGTCAGGACAGATCTGAGAGACATAAACGTACTAGACTGGGTGTTTTTATCTGGAAACCTAGCTAAAAGCCTGGAGAGACTCACTTGAGGGGCCAAGTTGATTTGGAACTGCTACATTCAACCAAAACGTTCACCAACCCCCTATGCCCCTCAGTTACCTCTGTGGTGCTTACCAACTCTGAGGAATCTACTGAGAGCCGATGATCCAGCTTCATGGCAAGACGCCAGGCTCATTCATCTAGGAGACTTTTAGAGCGAAAGGACCCTGGCTTCCAGTAAGGGACTTCAAGAACTTTATGGAATAGGTGCTGGCCTCCTTTTGACATATATCACATTTAAGACAGTGACAGGGTGGTAGGGGGCCTACGGCAGATTGAACCACTGGTACACCTGGGCCTGCAGAGCTTCCTGACCCATGGGACAGGTTGGCAAAGGATTTCAGTTTTATACACAGCATTACAGGGAGATGGCCAAAGCAAAAGAAAATAGGACACAACCCTAAACATGGAATTGACCAGTAAACAGTGATCCATGGCATTAGAATGAGTAAAAAAGATCTTGTGAAATGCTAGCCTAAAATTCACCTGGTTAAATTTTTTCACCAAACCAACCTTACACCACATCGCCTGCATAAGGTGTTCCCAATGACCTCATCGATGTGCTCTAGATGAGGACACACTGACACCACATTCCTCTATATGGTCTGGGAGTGCCCACCTTTAACGCGCCCCTGGACTCGGGTACTAGAGCATTTATCAGCGATAATAGATGTTCAACTACTCTATGACCCTCTCCTCTGTCTCCTGGGATCCACAAAACAAATGAAGCACACTAAGCACTATCTGAAGCTAGTTGACCTGGCATTTTGCCCTATTTAAGAAGTTAACAGACATGTATTGGGAAGGCCCCTCAACCACAAACTGTGGAATGCTGGCTCATGGTGACGCATAAGTCGGCCCTCACAGAGACAGAGGGCACAGTTCAGGACTGTAGAACATGAGGGAGTGCTGTTATAAACACTGTGTGGGACATGTATACACTTAAAATATTTGACAGAGTAAACCAACTCTGCTGGATAACAATGCCACGTGCGAGGATTCAGGTGACTGATTAGGTTGGACCACAGTTATCCTACACTCCCTGCATACCTGCTGCAACTTGACAACTTCATTAGGTCTGGGATCCCTATTCTCTCTCCCCCCGCTGCTGCATATGGTATCTCTCCATTCGCTCTCCTCCCCCTCAGGTAACACGCTGTTAGATTATGTGCTACACATTCATGGTATTTGATTATAATCACTCTTGCCTGCATGGTCAGTGTGTCTTCGACTCAATTAGCCAGCCAAAATGTTAAAGAAGTTACCATTTCAGTTTGGATGCATTCATCACCATCACTATTTGAGATATGTATTGGACAGGGCAGATTGTGATAAATTGTTCAAGACAATCATCCTGTTGTTGATCATCATTACTCTCTCTAGACACCAACTCTATTTCACAGTGAATTTTTCCTTTTTATATAGCACATAAATATGCCATAGTTGATTGAAATGTGGAACTCAGCTTCTGTATATGTTGAATACTGTAATCTTGTTTGGTGTAATGGTGACTGATGCAAATTTAAATGAAGATTTTTTTTTTTTTTAAATGTTTATTTTAAAAGTCAGGTCTTTAAAAGATATCTGCATCTAACATAGGAGGGATCATCCTAGTTTCTAATGGTAAGGAGTTCTAAATACGGGGAAGGGTGAGTACAGAAAATCTGGATCCACCAAGGGAATGGTAAGGAGATTCAGGTGAGTAGATCTTAAATTGCAGGTAAGTGTATATTTATGGATGTGGGCTGAGGTAAAAGCTGGGCTGCTGTCATACAGAGATTTATAAATGATGCAGCCTGTCCTGAATCCTGTGCTCTGTTTTACTGGCAGCAAGTGTAGTTTACTCAACAGGGGAGTGATGTGGCACTTTCTAGGCCTTTGGTAGATCAGACTGGCTGCCTGAATTTGTGCCAGTTGTAACCTGCAGTTGATTCTCTCTGTTGCAGCCAGGTAATGAGAGTTTGCATAGTCTAGCCTTGAGATGACCAATGTGTTAATGGCCTGAATGGTAGCTCCAACGTTAAGGAAAATCCCTATCTGTATGATTTTGTGCAGCTGCAAAAAAGCTCCCACTTGGGGTATCGTGGACAGATTTTTGCCAATACAAACTCAGGCTGTTTACTCACTTCTTATGCTGGGGGGGTGCACATCACCACTGGCCAGAATGTGTGGTTCCTCAAGTCAAGTTTTCTGCTGGTTATGATGATTTCTGTCTTGTTAGATTTTAGTTTGAGCTGGATACTATTCATCCAGTCACTGATGGACAGCAGTGTTTTTTAGAAGGCTACTTTTGCTTCAGGTGAGTTGTCGATAGCAAAAAGCAATTGCATAACATCTGCTTAATTGTAGATTTTATACTTCATCTTTTTCAAGGAATTTATAAGTGGGCAAATGTACAGATTGAAAAGGTGGGAGGACAAAGATGACCCCTAAGGTACTCCACAGATAAGTTGGGCCTTGGGAGAGTTAAATCAAGATAAGCGGGCCGAATGACAACGGTTCTTCAGGAAGGAGATGATCCAATCAGGTGCTGCACCCTGTGGGCCTTCAGTTCAAACACGTTCAAGTAAGAGTTCATTTATGACTGTGTTTAAAGCAGTCGAAAGCTCGAGAAGAACCAACTTCAGAGTGTTGTCCTTATCAGCGTCTTCATACGTTATCCACAACTCTAAGGATAACCACTTCAATAGAATGGGCTCGTTGAAACCCTGCTTGTGAGATTTGAGAACATGAGTTTCCTCTAAAAAGAACATAGGCAATTGGCAATGTATGCCTCTAAAATCTTTGCTAAGAAAGGTATCAAAGATATGGGGCAATACTTTTTCAATATGTGACGGTCATCACTATCTTTTTCTAATAACTGGATCAATAATGCCTCCTTAAGGAAGCTGGTAACCATGCTTTTGCTCAAGGACTTATTGAGGATGGATAGAGCTGAATCGAGAAAGAGGGAGAAGACTTCTCTTGGAACCTTCGGAGGACAGGTGTCATTGGGGGAACCTAATTTCACTTTAGTCAGCAGGGCCATGAAGTGCCCTTTGCTGACAACAGGACACTATGACATTATGGTTGGGCTCCTGTCATTAATTGGGGTTGTTGTCGGGGAGGTGGAATACTGTCTTTAACTATTTTAATCTTATCACTAAAGATGGAATTGAGAATGTTGCATAGTCTAGGTGGACAAGATCGTTGTGGTCACCCTATCGGGATTAAATAGTTCAGCTATGATTCCAAAGATTTCCTTGGGCTGATTTATTGAGTTTATGATTTTATCTGAAAAAAGGCAGATTTAGCATGTAGAATTGTTTTTTTCTATTCTTTAATGAGTGATAGGTAAGCTTTATTTTTTTCCTGGTGAGAAATCCAACTGCCAATTCCATTCGACACAACAGATTTCATGTTTTACTGATTTTAGCTCTTCTGAGAACCATCTTGATGCATCATGTCACCTGGTTGGTCTGGCTTTGCGGAGAGGTTCATGTATATCACTGGCTTCAGTTAACCAAACAGTGATTCTTTCCTTCTGTTATGTAATATTGGGATTTATGTCAGGTAGAGTGGTTGCAACAAATTGCAGAACGAGGCATTATTAACTCTAGCCAAATCTCTAGATTGTATTCCTGTGCTAGTGGGAGGCTTCGAAATGACCAGATCAGTGAGTACAAATTTGATTAGATAATGATCAGTCCATGCGCACGACATGACCGTGAGGTCAGATATAGAAAAATTGATAGACCACGCCTGATCTAATGTACAGCCTTTGTTATGGGTGGGAAGGAACACATGTTCAAAGTTCAAACTACTTAGCATGTTGGTTAGATCCATGGATGATTGCCAGCCTGTTTCCTCATTTGCCTAGTAGTTGAAATTCCCAATTATCAATATTTTTGCATACTGAAGTACTAAAGGGGAGATGACTTCTGCCAGTGCATGTGAAAAGTGTGGCATATGACCTGGGGCTCTGTACGCCAGAGCACAATTTAGAGAGGAGGTTGTGGAGTTGAGTTTAAATAAGAGACTGGACTGCTGGAATGTCAAAAGACTCAAGACTAGTGAATCTCAGGTTTTTCTCAATTATTGCACCTTCACCTATTTTGTCTACAGGTTGATTAGCATAGAGTAAAAAATAATTTCCTGGAATAGCAGCTAACCTGGCTAATAGATTCAACTGTTAGCCAGGTTTCTGATAGAAGTAATATATCTGGCTTTTCATAATCCAAGAACTGATATATTTGTACTTGTTCTGTGACCATGGATCTGGTATTAAGAGAGAAAACCGTGACCTGGTTAGATGTATTACCAATCCCTGTGCATGCACTAGTAAGGGGAGCGATAGGTTTGATCAGTTCAATGGTTGGGCTGTTCTTATTAAATAACCCTAGGTTGGATAGATAAAGTGAAATGAAGGGGTCAAGTTGTTTTTTACCAAATGTAAATACCTAAGTTCATTAGAAGTATAAGTAAGTAATGGGGCATAGCGAATAGCCCCTTTGTCACATCTGGCCATTCCAGAATGGGTTTTCACTTTCCTCAGGCATATTAGAGAATAATTTAAAAATACAAAACATCTTTAGTTGAGGAACACATAACAAATAGTAACCTGCAATATGAACTCAAAAAACTAACTGTGTTGTGTTTTGTAACTCATAAATGTGTGGATGAATTATATACCTCAATTATTACATTAGAACTTTTCACCCAAAGTGAGGTCAAATTTGCACGATTTCTAAATTAGTTTGAAGATACATGGATTGGCCACCGAAGCAGGTCGGATCAAAGAAGGAAACCACATTTTTCCAATTTAGTGGTAGAACTGTTACTCAACCTGGTTAGAGGGAGGTTCCAAGGGCAACAATTCAATAGAAGAATGGCATAATTATTTTAACAGATGTATTGAATAAAACCACTGTAACCTATACCATTTCTGGGAAATTTGGAAAAGAGAGCAACGTTTGAGAAATGAGAACGGCACAATCATTGTCCGGTAATCTGAATCATTGAGTTTCCAAAAAAAAAAAAAAAAGAAATGTCAGGGAGACTATCAGTCAGAATTCAACAATTTTGGTTCATGGGTTCTTCAGAGTACCTACAATCTTGTGTACATTCCACACCATTAAAATTAAATAAAGTTAAAATTAAAACTTTATTTTGATAGATTTAAATTAATTTGTGATTCTTTAAAAAAATATTTAAATTATTATAAAATGGAATACAAGTTAATTATCAGCTATCACAGGTGAAACCTAAGTATTAATTCCCTCTTCTACTTATTACCCTCATATCCCTCAAATGCATTCAGCTTCTAAAACTATATTATGATATTTCTAAAATTAATCTGTATTGTTTAAAACAATCTTAAATTATTTTTCAGTGGATTACAAATGTATTACTCAGATATCACAGTTGATAACTGAGCATAAGTACACTTCCCCACCCATTACTCCATTACATCCTCCTCATTAAGCTATAACATATTTTTAAAACAATTTTCATGACCACTATATCGCTTGCATGCCATTCCAGAACTTTATTATGATATTTTTAATAATTACCTTAAAATATTTAAATTGTTAATAAATGTGTTACAAATCTAAATAAGTAAGTATCACAGTTGGTACCTGAGTAATAATATACTTCCTCACCCATTGCCCCATATCTCTTGCATCCTGCTCCTAAACCTGTATTATGATATTTATAAATTAATTCTCCTAGAATTATTTTTAAGCATTTATATTATTATTAAATGAATTACAAATGTAATCCTCAGGTATCACAGTTGATATCCGAGTATTAATACAGTTTCCAACCCATTGCCAGTGTATCCCTTGCATCCCACTCCTAAAATTAAATTACGATATCTTTCCCTTAATTGGCACAATTAGATAGATAGATAGATAGATAGATAGATAGATAGATAGATAGATAGATAGATAGATAGATAGATAGATAGATAGCAATATAAATATAGATATATAGGTTAATATATACACATTAAATTGAAATTAAAAAACACTTACACATACTTATATATACTTCCCAATATACTTACCAACACCGCAAGGTCAAGGAATATGCATCGCGAAGGCATGTATTATGAAGGCATATGCAGGGTAAAAACTAGGATGGTAATTGCACTGCATGGTAAACGTTGTTTCTCCTGCCACATGAATGCAGGGTCACAATGATGGTTGCCCCAAACTACTTAGGGTGGGGTCGCTGTGAATGGGATCAACCTATAATGAACTCACAGAACGACAAGATATAAGACTTTAACGTATATGATCTACCATAGTACTTGGTACAGATTGCACATGAAAGCTATGGTTTAGGAGCCAAATTAGCCTTCTCAGTCAGATTCATGATGCTAAAAAGGTGATTTGTCTTTAAGTAGTACTTCTCCTTTGTGTGGACAACACAGCCTACATGCTACATTCAATTGGTCCAAGGCTCAGAGATGTCTTAGGTGATTGGTTGGCATGGGAATACCCATCATTCTCCTGTAAGGTCAGCACACCCGTCTACCAACAATACCAGCTTTTCACATATGTGTATACTATGCTGTGCACAGTCAAACAATTGGCATAACGGTTTTCATCCCTGGTCTCATCCTCAAATTCACAATCTGACAATTTGGTACCTGCAACCTGTCTTTATTGCAAAAGCCTAAAAAGATGTTTATGATGAACCATTTGGCTGAAGTGCATGCAATTTCAAAACTTGGAGAGACCTTGGACTTTGGTTATCGATGACATTCCACCAATGCCACAAAAACTGATAAAAGCTGGCCTTCGTCATCAAGTATTTTTATGGACATCCATGAACAGAACGCCTTCTGGCAGCAGCGCAGGAGAATATTTCTGTTTCCCCCTCAAGCGTAGCACATGACTAGAAACTGGAGAAATCTTTCTGCTGTGATGTTTCTGAGAAGAAAATAAGTAGAACTGCCAAGTTTTTGAAAAGTAGATGGTCTCTCACCGAGGAGACAGGAAGCTAGGCTTTGTGGATTGCAGCCTGCATGGATGCTATTTGAAAGACATTACGAGTCTGGCGGTCCTAGAACTGCTGGACTCATGGTGGCGGTCTGACTGTTGCCAAAGCGGTGGTCCAACCGTTTTGGTGGCAGTCAGACCTCCACGTTACGACCGTGGCGGTTCGGCCACAGTCGGACCGCCAGCACCGACAGTTTACCTATACTGGAGGGACTGGTGGTGCTGGCAGTCCTAATCAGCTAAGGCAGTGCTACATGCAGCACCGCCCTGGGGATTACGAACACCCTCTCTGTCAGCTTTTACATGGCAGCTGCACCACCATTTAAAAACTGGCAGAGATGGGGTCTAAGGGCCCCATGGACAGCCGAGTCGCTCTTTTCACTGTCTGCTTAACAGACATTGAAAACCATGATAGGTGTTGTTGCTCCCTATGCACTGCAACATTGCTGCTGGCTCGATAAAAATTTAGCATCAATGTTGAAGGCTGTTTCCCCGCTGGGCCAGCAGGAAACTCATAATAGGGGCCGCAAATAAGTCACTGCACTGGTGGTGACCTGATGGCGGGAGTTTGGCAGGTGGCCTTATCTGCCCACCAAACTCGTAATGAGGGCCTAAGTGCCTAGACTCTATGAAGCCAAGTGGCGATTACCTAATCAACAGGCCTCATTTACAAGAATCTGATGCATCGGCATCGATGCATCAGATTTCTTGCACCTGCCGCAAATACCATAACAGCATTATGGATGTGCAGTATTTACTATTCAGAGCTCCATGGTACAAGTTTTTAAGTGTGAATCAGAAATTCTGACGCATCTGTTGGCGCTAAAGTGACTCATCATTGGAGTTGCATTGTAAAACTGATGCAACTTCAGCAATGCATCAGAACACAGAATAGAGTCCTACATTAAAAGCCCTGTATCAATCCTTATGCCTGATCTGAGCAGGCATAAGAATTTTGATGCCACCAAATCACTGAGTAACGCAGTGAAAAGTCACTGCATCAGTTCTGCGTGGCTTTTAACATGGAAATGCCTACCCTGGGTACATTATACCTGATGCAGGAATTGTGCAACACAATGGAAAAAAACTGTTTAATCAGTTGCAACTCCTGATAACAGGTAAGAAAAAGTATATACTGATTCATTTCTTAACAACATAATCCAAAGCAGCAGTGGAAAAAATAAAATAAGGCACTTTGTGGCACTCCCCCCACACTTCCGTGGTAATTTCAAGAAACTAAAAGTTGTAGGGAACACAGTACTTTGACATGCGGTTGGATTGCATTACTTCTCGCTGTTTGTCTTTCCAGAAGTGGATGTTAATAAGCTATTAGTTCTAAAATGACCTGACTGTCCAGAGATTTCCTCTGCAGTCTATTCAGAAGGGTTATTCTAACCCTGAAAATCTGATGCTGTTTCCTCCTCCCCCTCCGCATACAAGACAAACTCCCCACACTACAAAGCCGCCATTGTGAAAAGGCCTGATGCATTTTGGGCATGTTTATATAGGTTGCACCTGATTAGCACCTCATTCAATTTGGTGGTAGCCTGCACGGGCAAATACACAATTGTTTGTCACAATTTGAAAGAGCTTCAGACATACAAATACTGAATGGCTATTATGAAATCCCAAACAAACGAATCGGTATTCAAAGTTGCAAAAGCGGTGATTCTGACTTCGGTTGTATAGCAAAAAATACCAACTTAACGTTTGTACGTGCGAAAAACTTGTTTTAGCGGCCAGTAACCCGTTTGCAACTGGTTACCAATGCGTTAAATGTTCATACATCTGGCCCTTAGGTCTCTAACCGGTAGCGAGATGCGTTTTAGGGTAAACAGTGCACTCTACAAATAGACTAAAACATGCACACCGATTATCGGTATTTTACTTTAAGCAAAAGCTAATACTACTGTAATCGTTATGGAGGTATGTCGGCTACGAAATACTATATTTAAATGAAAACAAATGCCATTCTTCTAAGAATAAAACGCGGGTATGGAGCCAATTCGGTTTTCTAATTCACTAGCAATTCTATATTTAATAATGGTGCAACGATGGTAACTTGCTAATGCTGACAAAATTCACAGGAAGACTTTTTAGAACGCTAGATCCTTGAGAAATAGATTTAAAAAAAAATGCTACTACATTTTAAAAATCCGCAAAGCTATATACAATGCTTCTTGAGATAAAGTAATTAATGTTGCCTGGAAACTCCATTGCAATGACATACCTTTCCACTTCCAGTTTGTGGAAGCTTGAGAGTGGCATGGGTTTTTGTGACGCCTACTTTCAAAAACTTGCAGATTGCAATTGTGTAAATATACAAGTTCATCTTAATACCTGACAATGGATTTGTGATTTAAATAGATAATTCACAAATGTAGTATTTTTGCATTGAATCAACACAATTTTGTGTCCCCCGCCTGACACATTTTTAGACGGTGGCAGTATTCATTTTAGTCCCAGTTGATAATACGCCGGGGGCTGCTAATAACATTGTTTTGTGCCGTGGCATCAGTCATGGCACATAAACGCATTTGTCTGGTCAGTATTAGCCACTTGTAAAAGCTGTCAGCCGTGTTTTAATTTGTCAAGAGTAAATGTCACTGTGCTTGATGTTTGAAGCATATTGCACAACTTAATGGGGGTCATTACAACATTGGCGGTAAGAGCCGCTTACCGCCGTGCAGAAGACCGCCAACACACCGCCGCGGCCGCAGAAATCCGCCACAGCTATTACGACCCACATATCGAAATCCGACAAAATTCAGACACCCACACAAGTCCACCACACCAAAGGTCAGTGATAAACTGGCGATAACAAAACCTCCACCGTCACGCCAATACGCCCATGCTATCATGACCCACAAATCCATGTGGCGGTCTTTCAACTGTGGTATTCCATTGGCGGTACACACCGCCGCGCTCAAAATACACACACACATACAAAACACCGCCACATTGGACAATTCGAAATACACACACCTGATACACATACACACACCACTCCCATACACCCAATACAATACACACACCCACATCACCCACAAACCCCAACGAAAAAAAATATTCCGAAAGAAGGCCAGAGACAGACACCACCATCCACAAACTAGCAGCCACAGGCACTCAGCACCATCACCCACACAACTTCCACACACAAAACACCACACACCACTACATATCACTACACTTATCACCAAACACACCACCCCACACATCACCTACACCACCCCATGGCACGGCAAAGACACCCCAGGTTCTCGGAGGAGGAGCTCAGGGTCATGGTGGAGGAAATCGTCCGGGTAGAGCCACAGCTATTTGGATCACAGGTGCAGCACACCTCAGTTGCAAGGAAGATGGAGCTATGGCGAAGAATAGTCGACAGGGTCAACGCGGTGGGACAGCACCCAAGAAATAGGGACGACATCAGGAAAAGGTGGAACGACCTACGGGGGAAGGTGCATTCCGTGGTGTCAAGACAGCACATCGCGGTTCAGCAGACTGGCGGCGGACCCCAACCTCCTCACCCACAACTAACAACATGGGAGGAGCAGGTCTTGCCGATTCTGCATCCGGAGGGCCTCGCAGGAGTCAGTGGAGAAAAGGACTCTGGTAAGTCAAACCTTTAACTATTATATCCCCCACCCTACCTGCATGCTATCACACACCCCCACCCTCGCCCCCTCCCCTATCACTCCAATTCCTTACAAATGTACTAATAACACAAACCACACATCCCAACACCAAGCCCTGCATGCAACATCAAAGCATGGACACCGATCACTAAAGCATGCCCACTGCACATACCCATAACACCCCCCTCAACCATCATCACACAAGCCCCCACACAGGAATGCTAGCACTGGGGTACACGGTCACCCACCCATTTCACACCATGACACACACAGATGCAATAATCATGTTTTTACACCCCTGCAGGACCCCTAACCAACGTCATCAGACAGGAGGGTCCAGGCATCTCCACCCAACCCACAGAAGAGGCCCACAGTGATGACAGCAGCTCTGTCCAACTGGATCCAGATGACCAGCCCAGACCATCGTGGGCCTCGGGACAGTCGGTTCCCCTCACACAGGCACAGCCCACCACAGACCTTCCACCCTCTGGTAACACCAGCACAGCACCCACCCAGCGGGCCCATACCTCCGTCCCCAGGACACGTCAATCAGCTGTGTGTCCACCACTACAGGGAACCCAGGATAACCCACCATCCCAACAACAACAGGGACTTGGGGGCAGTGGCAGTGGGCACACGGTCCAGGGGACGGAGGCACAGGAACACAGGGGAACTGGGAGGGCTGCCGTGCGACAGGGGGCGGACAGGCCAAGGGAACCCACTCTCCACGAGGTCCTCTCCTCCATCATGGGAGCATACCACCACTCCCAGGAGACGATGGCAACGGTCCTGGCCAAGTTTCGGGAGACCCAGCGCATGCAGGAGGAACAGTATTAAGGGTTCAGGGAGGAACTCAGAACTATCAACTCCGCCACTGATGGAAATACTTAACACCAGGAGGGACACTGTGGCACTCCAAGGGGCCCCTGACACTAGCATGGACGATGAACTGCCCACCACCTCCGCCGGCGCTAGTGGACAGGAGGCACCGCCACAGGACCACCACACCAGCACCCCACCCCCTGCAGACGGAGAACCACCCCGCAAGCGGTCCCTGAGATCCAGGAACAAGACAGAGCATGATGCCAGGACCCCCGCCAAGAAATTAGATCACCCTGATTGTCAAACCACTGTCCCACTTTGTAACCTTGTCCATATTGGAACTGACCCAGCTCCACTTCCTAGCCCATATGGGCAATGCACCTGTGAGACGAATAGACTGGACTCTGCCATGGACATTCCTCCACCATCACCCCTCACCATTTTACAACCCCCTCCAATATTGAGCACTTCAATAAACACCCTTGAAGCACAAAACAATCTGGAGTCAGTCTGTGATTTCAAAAATGTGTATTAGCAATGACAGTGACAAAATGCTGTTTCAAATGTAATGTCAACATACCTATGTCACACATCTCATCTGAGGAATCTAAGCAGATGACACACGTTGGAAACCACACCTGTGAAACCGTAAGGGAAATGTACAACTCAGTGACCATATACTGGTTGAAATCGACAGAAAGGATAGAGGTAGAAGTGTGAAAGTACTTGTAGTAGGCAGGAATGTTTTCTCACCTCTGTGTCACTGGAAATATTGCTGGATAACTGAGTCCCTATTGTCAATGTCTTTTTCCTCTGCTTCCTCCTCATCACTGTCCACAGGCTCCACAGCTGCCACAACACCACCATCTGGACCATCCTCCTGCAGAAAAGGCACCTGTCGTCGCAAAGCCAAGTTGTGAAGCATACAGCAGGCCACGATGATCTGGCACACCTTCTTTGGTGAGTAGAATAGGGAACCAACTGTCATATGGAGGCACCTGAACCTGGCCTTCAGGAGGCCGAAGGTGCATTCGATCACCCTCCTAGCCCGCCCATGGGCCTCATTGTAGCGTTCCTCTGCCCTGGTCCTGGGATTCCTCACTGGGGTCAGTAGCCATGACAGGTTGGGGTAACCAGTGTTCCCTTATAGCCACACCCGGTGCCTCTGGAGTTGTCCCATCACATAAGGGATGCTGCCATTCTGCAGGATGTAGGCGTCATGCACAGAGCCAGGGAACATAGCATTTACCTGTGAGATGTACTGGTCTGCCAAACACACCATCTGTACATTCATGGAATGATAACTCTTCCGGTTCCTGTACACCTGTTCACTCCTGTGGGGGGGGGGACCATAGCTACATGGGTCCCATCAATGGCACCTAAAATGTTGGGGATATGTCCAAGGGCATAGAAGTCACCTTTAACTGTAGGCAAGTCCTCCACCTGAGGGAAAACGATGTAGCTCCGCATGTGTTTCAGAAGGGCAGACAACACTCTGGACAACACGTTGGAAAACATAGGCTGGGACATCCCTGATGCCATGGCCACTGTTGTTTGAAACAACCCACTTGCCAGGAAATGGAGCACTGATAGCACCTCCACTTGAGGGGGGATTCCTGTGGGATGGCGGATTGCTGACATCAGGTCAGGCTCCAACTGGGCACACAGTTCCTGGATTGTGGCACGGTCAAACCTGAGGGTGATGATCAAACTTCTTTCCTCCATTGTCGACAGGTCCACCAGCGGTCAGTACACCGGAGGATTCTGCCATCTCCTCACATGTCCCAGCGGACAGTGCCTAGGAAGGACAACAGCGACCACAGAGTCAAACAACTCGGTGGTATGTACCCACAGTCTACACAGAACACCATTCATACACAAAATGTGGCCTGTAATTGTGTTGTGAGACTAGGCCTAGGTATGTGTGACGCAGTTGGTAATCAGGCCATGTGGGCCCCTGAAATGGCAGCTGCCTGATGTTTAAACTGGGACAATGGGATGTGAGGTAACTGTGCTGGCGTTGTACACCGTCGTGGTAGGCGGTTGAAGACCGCGGCGCAATGCTGCTTTTGGTTAACATTGGACCCTATGGGTCCCAGGAGCCAATTATGATGTACGCCTGCTGTGATGGTACGCACCGCCGCGAATGTGACCGCCGCGGACGTGACCGCCATTTTCTAGCTGTTTATTCACTCGATACCTGATCTTCGACAGGAGAGGACCTACACTGCAAGTGCTGCTGTGACCTCGGTCTGGAAGAGACAATGGCTCGTGCGTCTGGGGAAAGGGCCCCGGCCTTCACTGCAGAGGAGTTGGAGAAGCTCATGGATGGGGTCCTCCCCCAGTACACGCTACTCTACGGTCCTCCAGACCAACAGGTAAGTACACAGGGAGCACGTTGCATGGGCTATGCCTGTCTGGAGAGGGCTGGTTGTAAGAATGAAGGGGGCACAGTTCTGCGTGCATGAAGGACTGTGAATGCATGTGCTACATAGCAAGGGTAGGGATGTGGGCCACTCACTTAGATGGTGCAGTTGGTAATTGTAGGAGGCTGGCCTGGCTTGTAGTGGGTACCAGAGGTACTTACACCTTGTGCCAGGTCCAGTTATCCCTTATTAGTGTAGAAGAGGTGTTTCTAGCAGCTTAGGCTGATAGAAGGTAGCTATAGCAGAGCAGCTTAGGCTGAACTAGGAGACATGCAAAGCTCCTACCATACCACTGGTGTCCTATGCACAATATCATAAGAAAACACAATACACAGATATACAAAAAATAAAGGTTCTTTATTTTTATGACAATATGCCAAAAGTATCTCAGTGAGTACCCTCAGTATGAGGATGCCAAATATACACAAGATATATGTACACAATACCAAAAATATGCAGTAATAGCAAGAGGAAGTAATGCAAGCAATGTAAAGTTACAGTAGATTGCAATAGGAGCACATACGTATAGGGGCAACACAAACCATATACTCCAAAAGTGGAATGCGAACCACGAATGGACCCCAAATTCTAAAGAATTCCCCAAAACAGAGACCCTAAATAGCCAGAAAAGGAGGTTTGGCTACCTAGGAAGGAGGATAGGCTAGCAACACAGGTAAGAGCCTATCAGAAGGAGTCTCTGACGTCACCTGCTGGCAGTGGCCACTCAGAGCAGTCCAGTGTGCCAGCAGCACCTCTGTTTCCAAGATGGCAGAGGTCTGGAGCACACTGGAGGAGCTCTGGGCACCTCCCCTGGGAGGTGCAGGTCAGGGGAGTGGTCACTCCCCTTTCCTTTGTCCAGTTTCAAACCAGAGGAGGGCTGGGAGATCCCTGAACCGGTGTAGACTGGCTTATGCGGAGATGGGCACCATCTGTTCCCATCAAAGCATTTCCAGAGGCTGGGGGAGGCTACTCCTCCCCAGCCCTGACACCTTTTTCCAAAGGGACAGGGTGTAACACCCTCTCTCTGAGGAAGTCCTTTGTTCTGCCTTCCTGGGCCAAGCCTGGCTGGACCCCAGGAGGGCAGAAACCTGCCTGAGGGGTTGGCAGCAACTGCAGTGAAACACCGGGAAAGGCAGTTTGGCAGTACGTGGGTCTGTGCTAGAGACTCGGGGGATCATGGAATTGTCTCCCCAATGCCATTCTGGCATTGGGGTGACAATTCCATGATCTTAGACATGTTACATGGCCATGTTCGGAGTTACCATTGTGACGCTATACATAGGTTGTGACCTATGTATAGTGCACGCGTGAAATGGTGTCCCCGCACTCACAAAGTCCGGGGAATTTGCCCTGAATGATGTGGGGGCACCTTGGCTAGTGCCAGGGTGCCCACACACTAAGTAACTTAGCACCCAACCTTTACCAGGTAAAGGTTAGACATATAGGTGACTTATAAGTTACTTAAGTGCAGTGGTAAATGGCTGTGAAATAACGTGGACGTTATTTCACTCAGGCTGCAGTGGCAGGCCTGTGTAAGAACTGTCAGAGCTCCCTTTGGGTGGCAAAAGAAATGCTGCAGCCCATAGGGATCTCCTGGAACCCCAATACCCTGGGTACCTCAGTACCATATACTAGGGAATTATAAGGGTGTTCCAGTATGCCAATGTGAATTGGTGAAATTGGTCACTCCCAGTGTGTCTGTGACGCCCCCTCCCAAGATACACAAACGCAGGCACACACCCACCCAACAGCCATCCACCTCACAACAGCCTCCAGCCCATGCACCTGCACCCAAATCCACAAAAGTTACACCTCCTACAACTACCACCTCTTCCTCCACTCCCAAACCCCCTCCAGCTACCCATCCAAGTGTGTCCAAACAACTTTTCCTGTCCCCCCTTAACCTATTTCCCACCACCCCCTCTCCAACTCATAGGTCCCGTACTAGCACCTCAGCCAAAAAATCTACGTGACCAGTGGTGCCTGTTGTTACAGGTATGTGGAGTGCACCGGCCACCAGGCCAGCCAGTGTGGCACGGAGCCAGAGCACAGCCAGTCCCCCCCGTGAAGCACCAGAAGTTGGACAGTGCCCGGCGGGAGAGGGGGAAGACTCCCGCCAGCAAAGCCGCTCACAAGGGTCCCGGGGGGAGTGTCAACTCAGCTGTGACTCCTCCCAAGGTGGGGAAGGGCCAGAAGAAATCTCCAAAGTCTGGGAGGAGCAGCACGGCGGAGAAGACCGCCATCATCCCCGCTGCCCAGGAGGCCACCGCCAGCCCCATCGTCACTGGCCAGGAGGCCACCGCCGGAGTCACTGCCCAGGAGGCGAGCCCCACTGTCACTGGCCAGGAGGCCACCGCCAGAGTCACTGCCCAGGAGGCCAGCCCCATCGTCACTGGCCAGGAGGCCACCACCAGAGTCACTGCCGAGGAGGCCAGCCCCATCGTCACTGGGCAGGAGGCCACGGCAAGCCACAGCCCAACTGGCCAGGAGGGCCCGCAAGCCACAGCCCAGCTGACCCATGAAGGACTGCCAGCCACAGCCCTGCTGGGCAATGAAGGACCACCCTGGCAAGGACCGCTTAACAGGCCAAGGATGCTGAACAGGGCAAAGACCGCCATGGAGTGCACCGCTGAACAGGTCTGACGCTGACAACTCAAGCACCGCTGAACAGGCCAGGGACCGCTGAACAGGGCAAAGACCGCCATGGAATGCACCGCTGAACAGGTCTGACACTGGCAACTGAAGCACCGCTGAACAGGCCAGGGACCGCTGAACAGGGCAAAGACCGCCATGGAATGCACCGCTGAACAGGTCTGACACTGGCAACTCAAGCACCGCTGAACAAGCCAGGGACCGCTGAACAGGGCAAAGACCGCCATGGAATGCACCGCTAGCCCATTTGCGGCAGGGGCAGTGACGCAACTGGGACCGTCACGGGGTGTGTGCTGCACTCTGGGCACCAGTTCCCCTCCAGAACCAGTGGAGAAAGGCATCCATTCCGTCTGTCCTGCACAGGATGAAGCACTCTGGGCACCAGTCCCCCTCCAGAACCACTGGAGAAAGGCATCCACTCCGTCTGTCCTGCACAGGATGAAGGACTCTGGGCACAGAGCCCCCTCCAGAACCAGTGGAGAAAGGCATCCACTACCTCAGTCCTTGGCAGGATGAAGCACTCTGGGCACAAAGCCCCCTCCAGAACCAGTGGAGAGATACATCCACTACCTCAGTCCTTGGCAGGATGAAGCACTCTGGGCACAAAGCTTCCTCCAGAAAGCCCCCTCCAGAACCAGTGGAGAGATACATCCACTACCTCAGTCCTTGGCAGGATGAAGCACTCTGGGCACCACGGCCCCTCCAGAACCAGTGGAGACTTGCATCCACTCCATCTGTCCTGCACAGGATGAAGCACTCTGGGCACCATGCCCCCTCCAGAACCAGTGGAGACTGTTATCCACTTGAGAAACTGTGGCTTTGCACTCCCCAGGATGGTACAGTGGACAAGCCACCCACTGTAGAGACTTGAGAGACTGTGGCTTTGCACTCCCCAGGATGGTACAGTGGGCAAGCCACCCACTGTAGAGGCTTGAGAGACTGTGGCTTTGCACTCCCCAGGATGGGACAGTGGGCAAGCCACCCACTGTAGAGTCTTGAGAGACTGTGGCTTTGCACTCCCCAGGATGGTACAGTGGGCAACCACCCACTGTAGAGACTTGAGAGACTGTGGCTTTGCACTCCCCTGGATGGTACAGTGGGCAAGCCACCCACTGTAGAGACTTGAGAGACTGTGGCTTTGCACTCCCCAGGATGGTACAGTTGGCAACCCACCCACTGTAGAGACTTGAGAGACTGTGGCTTTGCACTCCCCAGGATGGTACAGTGGGCAAACCCACCCACTATAGAGACTTGAGAGACTGTAGCTTTGCACTCCCCAGGATACATCAATGTGCATGGAGCCCCCTCGTGGATCTGGCGTGGTGCACTCATCCGGCTGAGGTGCCCCCCCTTCCCTTCCCCATGAGGGGCCTGTTGTATTTTGATCTGATGCCCCTGCAGTGTTCTCTCCGTTTTGATCGGGTATCTTGTGTGGGCCTCGCCCATGCATTTTGGGCCCAGTGGTCCACGGACTATGAATGGTGCAATACCTGCACTACTAATCGTGGTGTATATTTTGTTTATTGTGTGTATATATATATGTATATATTTGCTTACTGTATTTTGATATATTACAATGGTTCCACCCATTTCCTTTTGTCTTTGCATTCTTCCGGGGGGGTTGGGGGTGTTACTGTAATGTATAGATATGCATTGGTGTGTGTGTTGTAGTGGGTGAGGGTCGGGGTGGGGGTTGGGATGTTGGTTGTGTTTGTCCCTGTGTTTTTGCCTCCCCCCTCCCCTATGTCGTAGGTGCAGTACTCACCGTGGTCTTCGCCGCCGGCGTTGATGATCCTCGTATACGAGCAGGAAGACTATCGCAGGAAGAATATGGAGTTCCGGGTCCATGGTGCCCTCCTTCCTCGTGGAGTGTGTAGAGGTGAGCGTTTTCCCTTCGAAATTCCTGTTTCCACCGTGTTTTTATCCGCAGTGAATCCGGCACGGAAAAGGTGGCGGATTGGTAGGTTGTGATACTGTGGGCGGTACATTGTCCTCCGCCTGTCTGTTGGCGGTGACCGCCGCGCTGTTTGTCTGTACCGCCGTGGCGGGCTGAGTGTTAAAGTGGCTGTCTTTGTTGGCGGTTTCCGCCACGGTCATAGTTCCAATTTTTTAACCGCCGGCCTGTTGGCGGTCTTACCGCCCGTTTAACACCGTCCGCCAGGGTTGTAATGACCACCTATGTATTTTTATGTTGTGAGTGGAACTGTATGAATTACATCTTGCACAACACAATCACAGAATCAAATTTATTACAAATAGAACCAACAAGGCGCATTTATGTTTAAAAGAAATACAATTCAACGGCAAATCACAGCTCTAAAGCTTTGCTTCCAAAGATAAACTTCTAAAAGCAGACACTAGGCATATACTTTGAGCCAACGGTGAGCCAGGTGAGCAAAACATGTGAGCACAAGTTTAACCTACTGAAGAATATTACACCATACCTTTCAATCCACTATCAGAGCCACTGGTCAAGACTCGGGGCCTTTTTACAAGCGGCCAGTGATGTTCTCAGTAACTCTGTCACCTAGTTACCAAATCTGGGAGCATTAGTAACTCTGGGGACGAAGTCACTGGGGAATACATGTGAGACCCTGAGAAGCATATTTATACTATGTTTGCACCGAATTAGCATATTTTTTTAATTCTAATTCAGTGCAAAACTAACTCCATATTTATACTTTGGCACTAGACCCGTCTAGCACCAAATTTATGGAGTTAAAGTCATTTTTTAGACGTGGAAACCTACCTTGCCTTAATGAGATGCAAGGTAGGGGTTCCTGTGCAAAAAATGACTCTATGGCCTTAACGTCATATTTATACTCCTGTGCAAAAATGATGCACAGGAGGGTTAAAAAAATGGTGCAAAGTTTGATTTGCCCCATTTTTTAACGCCTGGGTCAGGGCAGGCGTTAGGGGACCTGTGGGCGTATTTCCATGGTGGAACACCAGGAAATAAGCCCACAGGTGCCCTCCCAGGCCCCAGGGGCACCCCCACCCACACCAGAGGGACAGCGGAGGATGGCGGACCCCATCCCAGTTAAGTGTTGGTAAGTATTTGTTTTTTTCAAAATGCCATTGGAAGCCCTTTAATGTGCCCCCTACATGGCACTGGGTGCAATGGCCATGCCCAGGGGACCCTGGTCCCCTGTGCTAGCCATTGGAGTGGTGGGCATGACTTCTGTCTTTTCTAAGACAGGAGTCATGTGGTATAGATGGTTTTGCGTCAGAAAATGACTCTAGGCAGGTTAACGTATTTTTTTTTTACTCTAACCTGCCTAACTTCATTTTTTGGTGCAAAACCCCCTTCTTCCATACCGCCAGCCCCACCCGACTAAATTCATCTTTTTATACACTAGCCTACCCTTTGTACCGACTTGCACCATTCCATAAATAAGTGCCCCACTGGTGCACAGAAATGGTGCAAGCCAGTGCTAAACGTTTTGGTGCAAAACTGCGTTAGTGAGGTTTTGCCCCAAAAAGTATAAATCAGGGCCTGAGTGTCCTAGTGGCGTAACGAAAAATGATGGGGCCCCTCTGCAGAATGTGAGGAGGAGCTACTGAGTGTCACATATATCTGTTGGCCTTAAGCGCAATGGGGTCCCCTTAGAAGGGATGGCCCCTCCTTCGCTCTGTAATGCTACTGGAAGGTCCCCTTACAAATGTGAAATTAGCAGGTAAATCTGTAATTACAGCTCTGGTTACCTCTGGAATTACACATTTTTATCCTGTATTTTTCCCAAAGAATCCGTCTGCTTTTACCAAGTGGAGTCTTTGGGTGAACCACCACAGATCCGTGTAGTCACTGCAGATCCTGCTATTCTGATTAAGCTGGTAACTCCTATTACTTACATTTGTGATTACTCAGAACCTCCTGATGGGGCTTTCAGCCACTTAGCAAGATTTAAAGAAATGAAAATGGGGATCTCAACTCCTCTTTATTTAAGAGAAGAAAGTTATTTTGGGGGGTGTAGGAAGCCCCTAACTCACCATGCCAAGGTAACACTGCACCTGCTGCACTAAATGATTGCTTTGCCCTGTCAAGACGTTAATGCTACCATTCTCTATGGCACTTCTGTGCATAGGGGGCACAGCCTGAAAAACAAACACCATGGGCCAGATTTACAAGGCCCTAGCGCCTCCTTGCGCCACACAAGCGTAATTTATTTTACATTATTGTGGCTGACGGAGGCAATTTTCGCTATGCCATATTTACAAAGTGGTGCAATGAACGCATTGCGCCTTAGAGCAACCGCTTGTGTCACATTATGCCTGTGTCAGGCATAATGTATGCAAGGGGGGCATTCCGGTGTTAGTAGGCTGGCAAAAATGGCACAGTGAAATCTACAAGATTTCACTGCACCATTTTTGGCATCATTTTTAACACTTGCCAAAGCAGACGTTAAAGTGATGCAAAGCACCACAATGGCATCAAAAATGTTGACGCCATTGGCGTAGCATGCACCATGGTGCACTATATTGTAAATACGGCGTAACCATGGTTTTGATAGGCGAGGCAGGGGCGACACAGGAAAACTGGCGCATCAGCACTGAAATGCAAGTTTCTTGTAAATATGCCCCCATGTGTTTTGCAAAAAGCAAAGACTAAGGCTAGCATAAGGGTGTTCCTAACCCCACATTTTAGCAGTTTTAATGTAGAGAGCCTCAGACAATCCTGAGTAACATAAAGCATTTAAATCGTTGTTCAGTCCTCCTTTGACGTTAATTGATGATGCTAGTCCCCAAACAAATGCTAAAGATTGCCACTACAAGAGACTAGTACGATGTTACAGCTGGATGGTGGATTGATGGATGGATAAAGACAGAAAGAAGGATTAATAGAGTAAAGGATGGAAAGCACGGAACAAAAGATGAAGAGAAGAAAGGAAGAGCTGGAAAAAGCAACATAGGAAAGGGACGAGAAGGAAAGCAAGACAGAAAGCTGAAACATGGAAATAAAGGACAAAGGTGGAAACAAAAGCGGATAAAAAGGATGAAAAAAAAGGATGAATAAAAGAAGCAAAGAAGGAAATAAACAAGAGATGAAGTAATGAACAAAGATAAAAGAGAAACAGAGGGAAACAAATATATAAAAGAATACATGAAAAAGGGAAACAAATTGAAATGTGTAAATAATATCAGAAAAATAAAAGTTAGATGGAAAGGAAGCTAGAAATAAAGAAGAGAAAAAATGGACAGAGGTTACAATTGAAATGAGGAAACAACAACAGAAATATGGGAAGAAACAAAGATAAAAGGAAAGAAAGATAGAAATAAAGTCATAAAAAGAGAGATGGAAAAAGGCAAGAAAATAACAATAAAAATGAAGGCTAGAAGAAGGAAAGATAATTAAAAGAAGGAAAAGCAAATGGAAATACCGCAGCTGGAATTTTTTTACTATGAAACAATAATAAACTATGTTTGTTATTGTTTTATAGTAAAAGGGCAGGGCAATGGGGCTGTGACGAGCACAAAGAGGGAGTGCACAGCACTTCCCCTCAGTGCACATGTGTGTTTGGCCAGCTATCTTGGGCCAGCCAAACACACATGCGCGCTGGGCTCTCTCTCTTAAAGACAGTAGGCAGGAACTTTCACTCTGCCTCGGAGCACCCTGGCTGGGCCTTCCGTCCAGTTCTAATGTTGCTTTCATGCTGCCAGCAGTATGAAAGCAACGTTAGGTTTGGACGCAGGGCAGGCTGGAAGCCTGTACCTGCAGTAGAAGGAAGAAGCTGAACGGAGCAGATCCTGGTGAACTGCGGAAGGTAAGTTATTTTTTAAATTATTATATATTTTTTGTTGTTTCCCCCACCACATGCTGCGCTGGCCCGCCCCTTTTCCCTCCTGTGAGCCACCATTGATGTGAAAGGCAGAACAGAGAAAAAGGTAAATGAGGTAAGATACACTGGGAATCCTCCCACCCGCAAAACCTCTAAGGGAAATGAGCATTGTCTTGTTCACCTAAAGGATCAGCCTTCACAACTGCCTATAAAATCCACAGCTTGTTTAGACACATTTATTTAAAAATTGGGTAAATGGGAAACAACGAAAAAATATTGTGGCACTGAAAACTATTCTCATAATATCGACAAAAAATGTCCACTTTACATACATGTAATGTAAAGTGCATTTATAGCCACTACCAAAATAATGTGATTTGAAATATTAATAGCATTACAGGTAAAGACACGTATTTAATTATAATTAACACCACTGTAATCAAAACCTATTTTCAGAGAGAAAACATTGTTTGCCTTCAAGAGAGGCACCAATCTGAAAGATCTTTTAGTTAAAGCATATACCAAGCCACCTGCGTTGTTTATTCATCACATTACGACTGATACCTATCATTGGTCACTGTAAATGTACAAAATGTGAGGCATGTCACACCACCAAAACTATAAAGGATTTCCAAATTAATGGCCTGCACTTTGTCATCAAGCATTTTTCTAACTGTAATACCCCCAATGTCATCTATTGTATACAATGCCCTTGTGAGCTTTCCTACATAGGTAAAACTACAATCATAAAGCACATTATGCAATATCAATCACAAATAACATGCAGGGTAGAACGTGATCCAACGGTTGAGCATGTCATAAAATCAAAGCACACAGAGAAAGACTTTATATAGTAGGTTATGGTTGTTTGACACAACCATGTATGCAGGAACCACTCATGTCTTAACAATGAGGTCAGAACCACAACCGTGTCTTTAATACACTTGCCTTTACAATGCTTGCCCTTACAACTAATTTTGTTGTAAAAGCATGATTATTAAAGGAATCATTGGAAAGGGCATGCATGGTTGTGTCATACAACCCCTCCTCAACCTACAAAAACTACACCATCCCCCACCTGACTTGAGGCCTAAAACTGCCTCCACTCCTAAATCCCTCCTTAGTACCCTGGCCCCTGTGTACAATGAAAAACGACATGGACCCCCTCACCTGCCCTGAGCCGTAAAACCTCCCCCACCCTATAAAACAAAACTACCATGACATCTCCCACCCTCCCTGAGCCCTAAAACCTTCCACACCCTTAAAAAACTCCTCCCCCAAAAACCTGGCCCAAGACCCTATCTGCCCTGAGGCCTAAAACTGCCTCCACCCCTAAACCACCCCAAAACATGACTCCAGCCCGCCATGCCCTTAGCCCTTAAACCCTGCCCCTGTAAAAAAAAACTACCCCAACACCACCCAAAACACTGGACCCCATTTTTAAAAAACTACCGTGACCCCTGCAAACCATCCTCAGCCCTAAAACCTTCCACACCCCTGAAAATGAAACCACCCCACCAACCCTAAGCCTTAAATCCACCCCTCCCCGAAAAAACTATTCCAAAACCATGCCGCACTTACCTCACTGCGTCCTCTACTGATCCTTCCTGCTCTCCTCTCCGCCCTTACTCCACCCTTCCTAAAACCTTACCATACACCTAAAAAATCACCTACACCAACACCTCACCCACCCTAAGCCCTAAATCCACCCCACTCCTAAAAGCTGCCCCCAAACCCTGCCCCAGCCCCACTGACCTCACCGCGTCCTCTCCCAATCCTTCCTGCTCTTCTCTCCACCCTTTTGCACCACTAGACCGCTCTCTGCCTTAACCATACATATGCATGGTTTAGGCACATGCGTGGTTAAGGCAGAGAAAAAGACAGTCATGGTTAAGGCAAGTGTTTTTCAGCTTGCATTGTAAACATCCTTGTGGCTCAGGCCGCATTGTTTAGGATGTTTCCCGTGGATAATTGTTATTGATAAACCCTCAATACGCATATCCAACATAGACCAGATGTTAACAACCAAGGAGAATCATTGGATATGGAGACCGGACAGCTTTAAAAGAGGGCTCAGCAGCTCAACAGAATGGCAGTCTTTTTGCCAACTTATGATGAGGCATTATTTTACCAATCTGTTACCATTAAGTATTCCTATGGGAATGGCTGAATGTACCATTTCAATACATGTTATAATTAAGTGTTCCTATGGGTAAGGTTGAACACACTATTTTAATGCATGTTCTTGATGAAAACTATGTAGACACAATTTCATATTTACTATGTCCTTAGATCTCAACACCTAGGGGGTTATTCTAACTTTGGAGGAGGTGTTAATCCGTCCCAAAAGTGACGGAAAAGTGACGGATTTACCACCAGCCGTATTACGAGTCCATTATATCCTATGGAACTCGTAATACGGCTGGTGGTATATCCGTCACTTTACCGTCACTTTTGGGACGGATTAACACTCCTCCAAAGTTAGAATAACCCCCCCAGTCTGTTGCAAAATCTTTTCACCAAGTTCTATGTATGTGACATCATATTACCGGCACTTTACATTGAAGTGCTCATATCCTTAAAGTTGAAAGCACATATTTGTTGTATGATAGTAGAGGAAACTTGGTAATCAATGATTTTCATATCCATTGTATATGTGTATCAAATATACCTGACTTTTCCTTCTATAAGATTGATTCTATGATACACAATAAGATTAAAGTATTATGTTTAATGTGTGAAGCTCTGGTATATCATCATTAGGTGTTTGTAACCAAGTCATCAATAAATTATGCCAATGGTAAGAGGGTAGCATAAAAGATGTAATGTTGCTTGGAAACACAGGTGATGTTGCTGAAATCTTAGTACTGTCCCTTGTGTCACAATGATCACCTATATGTGACAGTTCATAAAATGTTGTTAACTGTAGCACTAATGGTTTGCTTGCAAAGTGATGCACTGAGAGGTCATTTTAAATGTGCATTCCTTCAGACTAATGTTAGAAAGCCTGGTAGTACCGAGGCAAAACTACGGCCCTCATTATGACATTGGCGGTAAATGCCACTTACCACCATGCTGACTGCCACCAACATACCACCGCTGCTGCAAATATCTGTTCACCATATTATGACACACACACACCAATCGTCACTATTCAGACACAGACACAAGTCCGCCACACCAAAGGTCAGTGGTAAACTGGCGGTATCAAAACCCACACCGTTACACCAACAGAACAATGCCCACCACATTATGACCCACGAATCACCACAGCGGACATTCAACCGCAGTAAACCATTGGCGGTACATACTGCCGCGCTCAAAATACACACACACAAACAAACCAGCATTACATTAGTCAATTTAAATAACACACACCTGACACCCATACACACACCACACCCACACCACTATAAAACATACTCCCACATTACCCACAATCCTTTACCAATACAAATAATTGCCACCAGAGAGAGACAGCAAGACCACTCACACAACTAGAGCCACATACCACTCACACCTATACACCACTCACGCACCCCACATCACACACCCCAACACATTACACTACAACCATGGCACCACAAAGACACCCCCGATTCTCAGAGGAGGAGGTAAGGGTCATGCTGGAGGAAATCATCAGGGTAGAGCCTCAGCTATTTGGAGTACAGGTGCAGCCGATATCTATAGCTAGGAAGATGGAGCTATGGCAGAGGATCATGGATAGGGTCAATGCCGTAGGGCAGCACCCAAGAACCAAGGATGACATCAGTAAGAGGTGGAACAACCTACAGGAGAAGTTACGTTCCATAGCAGCAAGACACCAAATCGCTGTACAGAGGACTGGCGGTGGAACCCCACCCCCTCCCCCACAACTAACAACATGGGAGGAGCAAGTCTTTGCAATCATGCATCCTGAGAGCCTGTCCGGAGTCAGAGGAGGACTGGACTCTGGTAATTCAACTCTATACTACTACTACTACCCCCTACCTGCATGCCATCACATACCCTCACCCTCACTTCCATCACTCCAACACCTCCCACACACCCCACGATCACATCCCACTCATTTCAATGCCAAGCCCTCATGCACTACCAATGCATGGACTTCACTCATAGCCCTGCATGGACACCTATCACCAAAGCATGCACACTAGAGAGAATCAGCTAGCCCACCATACAGCAACTTGCACAAATGAAAGCTGCCAGGGAAAATACAACCACATAGGGCAACCCACCGATGCACAATATGTCACATCCAGAAACGATAACACCTCATTTACATCCCCACAGGTATCCCAGCCAATGTCACAAGAGAAAAGGTGCCAGCACTATCCAGTCCCCCAACTGAAGAGGCCCACAGTGATGCCAGCAACTCTGGTCGCCTGGATGACCAACCTGACACATCAGGGACCTCTAGCCTCCCCCATCTGGAAACCCCACCACAGCACCCACCCAGCGTACCCACACCTCTGTCCCCAGGACACGTCATTCAGCAGTGTGTCCAACTCTACAGGGACCTCAGGACACACCTCATATCCAAGACAATCAGAAACCTGGGGTAAATGGCAGTGGGCACACTGTTCAGGGAACAGACGCACAGGACAACAGGGAAACTGGGAGGAGTGCTGTGCGCCAAGGGGAGGACAGACCCAGGGAACCGACTCTCCAGGAGGCACTCACTGAGATCCTGGGAGCATATCAACATTCCCAGGATACGATGGGCCAGATCCTGGACAACGTGCAGGAGAACAGGCGGCTGCAGGAGGGACAGTACCAGGGGATAAGGGAGGACTTGAAGGCCATTAACACCACCCTGGTCTCCACTGCAGGGTTGCTGGCCGACATGGTCAACATTATGAGGGAGGCAGTCTCACAACAGCAGGCCCCTGCCACTACCCAGACATCTGAACTGCCTTCCACCTCCATTGCTGCTAGTGGACAGGAGGCCCCGCCACAGGACTCACAAGCCACTAGCACCCCTCCCCCTGCAGAAGGAGAACCACCCCGCAAACGTTCCCTGTGATCCAGAGAGAAACCAAAGACTACTGCCAAGACCCCTGCCAGGAAATGAGACTCTCCTGATTGCCACCCTTTTGTCCCACTCATTCACCCTGTCCACCTTGAACTGCCATTGCTCCCCTTCCTATGTCCCCTTGGACAATGCACCTGTGCTCCAATTAGACTGGAACAATACCCTGGACTTTCCTCCATCATCACCCCATTCCCTTGCCCCTCTTCTTCTTAGCACTTCAATAAACACCCTTGGAAAAAAACAAGTATGGAGTATGTTACATTTTTAAAATATGCATTCGCTTAACCAGGTTCAAACATCCCAATTCAACTGTACAGTAATTGTGCAGATAGGGAAGACCTGTATTTGGCTGCAGTGATCACACCAGGAGCGATAGTGGGGTACCAACATCTGTAAAATGAATTGTCAAAGGGTACAGTAAGTGGGCATAGAAGTGGGAAATAACAGCATGCCATTGCCAAAGATATACAAAATATTGACAATGAAATGTGAAGTAACACTGTCTTACCTGTGTGTCATTGGAAGTATTGTCGTATCACTACTGTTCTGTTGTCCTCATCCTCTGCTTCCTCATCCTCACTGTCCACAGGGTCCACTGCTGCCACGTGGGCATCTCAAGCCTCCTCTTCGTGCAGAAAAGGCACATGGCGTCTCAACGCAAGGTTGAGCAACATGCAGCATGCCACGATTATCTGGCAGACCTTCTTGGGTGAGTAGCACAGGGATCCACCTGTTAGATGGAGGCACCTGAACCTGGCCTTCAGGAGGCCAAAGGTTCTTTTGATTATCCTTCTTGTTCGCCCATGTGCCTCATTGTAACGTTCTTCTGCCCCTGTCCTGGCATTCCTCACAGGGGTCAGTAGCCAACCCATACACCAACACCTACTGGGTGGGAACCAGGGCTCACCTATTAGCCACACCTTGTGCCTCCGTAGTTGGCCCATCACATTTGGGATGCTGCTATTCCTCAGGATAAAGGCATCATGCACCGACCCAGGATACTAACCATTGACATGGGAGATGTACTGGTCCGCCAAGCACACCATCTGTACATTCATGGAGTAGAAACTCTTATGATTTCTGTACACATGTTCATTGTGATGGGGGTTGACAAATGCAATATGAGTTCCATGAATCGCCCAAATTATGCTGGGGATATGTCCCATTGCATAGAAGTCAGCCTTCACTGTGGCCATATCCTCCACCTGGGGAAAAACAATGTAGCTGCACATGTGTTTAAACAGGGCAGACAACACTCTTGTCAGCACTACTGAGAACATTTGATGTGACATTCCTGCTGCCAAGCCCACTGTCACTTGGAAAGAACCAGTTGCCAGGAAATGGAGAAATGATAGAACTTGCACAAGAGGGGGATCCGACTGGGGTGATGGATAGCAGATATCAGGTCAGGCCCCAATTGGGCACACACCTCAGTGATTGTGGCCCTGTCAAGGCTATAGGTGAGGATGATGTGCCTGTCCTCCAGTGTTGCCAAGTCCACCAGGGGTCTGTACACGGGGGTATGTCTCCATCTCCTATTCATCCACAGTGGTAGCAATCTAGGGGATAATAGAGTGAAGAGCTGGTCCCAAACTGAACATTGGACCCACAACAGTACACTGTATGATGTCAATTTGTAGTGGGTAAATGGGATTTGTCCTGTATGTCTAAATTTTTACTTTTAACTGTGACACAGTTATTTTCCAGGGCCTGCCCCCCCCCCCTGAAATGATGTCCACCTGCCCTGTGTGGAGGGACAGGTAGAAGTGAGGTAATTCCGCTGACGTGCGCCGTTACGGGAGGCGGTCGGGAACCGCCATGCAACTCATCATTGGTTAACATTGGGCCCTACGGCTTACAGTGCCTAATGGTAATCTACGCCGGCGGTAAAGGTATGCACGCCGGGACGTGATCGCCATTTTCTATCTGATTCCTCACTTGCTACCTGACATTCAACAGGAGAGGACCTATACTGCATGTGCTGCTGTGACCTGTGTCTAGAACCTACCATGTCCCGTGTGACTGGGGAAAGGGCCCTTGCCTTCATCTTGGCGGAGTTGGAGCGACTTGTGGATGGGGTCCTACCCCAGTACGGACTGCAGTATGGGCCTCTAGACCAACAGGTGAGTACACTTTGAGCACGATGCATGTGGCATGAATGCATGGAGTGGTTTGTGTGAAGGCCTCGTGTAAGGGGGGTGGGTGGATGTCCTCTGAGCGGCGTATTGGTTGTGTGCTGGGCCATGTGTGTGCAAATGGTGATGTGAAGGGGTATGGTGGGCCATAAGTGTAACATGCAGGACTGTCTGACTGATACTATTTTCCTGTATGTATTACCTCTCCGGGTCAGTGCCCATCAAAAGAAGTGTATATGGCATGCCATCGCCAAGGACATGTGGACCCTAGTGGTCTACGGCAGGCGGAGCCACCCACTGTCGAAATGCTGAGCACGGAAGATGGCAGAGGCCCAGCTGGGGATGGCCTCCCAATGAGGAAGGGGTGCCTGTCGAACCCTGACCCCCCTCATGGCCTGCATACTGGCAGTGGCCTATCTAGAACTGGATGGGTGCTTCAGGGCATCATAGCAGCCACAAGGGGGTGAGTACAGTGCCCATCATTACAACCTACGCATGGTAGGGTGGTATCCATGTGGGGGATGTGTGTTAGTGGGTCCCCCTAGCCCAGGCCTGACATTGCAGAGTAGGTCCCCTGGTGGCAAGGGTCATGAAGGGATAATCATGCTACCTAGCTCGTAGGCATCAACAACTGGTCAGGGCTGCGTGGGTTCCAGGTGTGCTGAATTTGGTGGTGTGTGCCCCACCCCATGCCTTGGTGGCTAGCAAAATAACTGGTAGTGCAATGCATAGTGCGTAGGCCTGTTCCCTGTGTGTGAGAGTGGTGTGTATGCCAATGGTGGTGTTGGTGCAGTCATTGACCGGATGTATCCTTTGTCTCTTCCCCACCCTTGTTTTGTCACCCTGTCCTTATGTGCATTAGCATCATCTGGCGGAGGAGTAGAGGCACCGGCGATGGAGGGATCTGCATCCCACAGGACCCAGGAGGCAGAGTCCACTGACACTGAGGGCACTAATGGGATGGAGGGCGAGGGGAGCACCACGGCGGAGACTGGAGGGGACAGTTCAGACACAGATACCTCCTCAGATGGAAGCTCCCTGGTGGTGGCGGCACCTCTGTGACCACCCCAGCTACAGGTACATCCGCCACCCCCTGTACCAGCACCGCCCTCCCAGCAGCCCCTCATTGAGTTGCCCGTGCCCGCTCACCCAGGATGGTGGGCATCTCCTTCGTCCTAGGCACCTCAGGCCCTGCCCCAGTGAGCCCTGCTGCACTGAGTGAGGAGGCTATTGACCTCCTGAGATCTCTGTAGGGCAGTCAACCATTGTAAATGCCATCCAGGGGCTGGCAGCCCAAATGCAACAAACGAATGCATTTCTGGAGGGCATTCACACTATCTTGGTGGGCCAACAGAGATCGATCCAGGCTCTGGCCTCCTCTCTGATGGCAGCCATTGTCCCTGTTTCCACCCTCTCCCCTCCAACTTCCCCTTCCCAGTCCCATTCCCCTCAAACCCAACCTATCCCAAGCACACAGGCAGACAAGCATGCACACAAGACAGCACACTAGAGTGGCACAGACAAACACAAGCAGCACACATCATCCCACAGGCACTCACACAAACACCATCCAAATGCAGAGATACCAACATCCACAACTTCCACTGTTTCCCCCTCCTCCTCCTCCACCTCCATCCCAGTTGCGTCTACACTCACACCTGCATGCAATACATCCTCATCAACTACCAGCATCACCACCAGACCTAGCAGAACACACACCTCACTGGCAGACACCTCCACAACAGCAATGCACACATCCCCTGTGTCCTCTCCCACTGTGTCTGCCCTCCTCCTAAAATACACAAACGCAATCACTCAGACACCCAACAGCCATCCACCTCACAACAACATCCAGCCCATGCAACTTCCCCCAAAATCAGCAGACAGACACCTCCTACAATCACTCCCTCTTCCTCCACTCCCATTACTTCTCCCTCTTCCCGCCCCAATGTCCGTAAAAAGCTTTTCCTTGCCCAACTTGGCCTCTTCCTTACCCATTCCCCCGTCCTTCACGTCTGGCCAGGGTGGTAAAAACCCAGGCAAGCACCTCAGCCACCTAGTCCACGTGCCCAGTAGTCTCCACACCGACTTGTGGTGGAAAAGGATCCAGGGCACTTGTGCAGAGGGGGAAGGAGCCTGCACCAGGCAACCTCAAGGAAAGGGTGCCTGCCCCAGCTGCTCCCCAGAGGGGCAAGGAGCCAGCCCCAGCTGCTGCCTGGAAGGGCAAGGAACCAGCTCCAGCTGCTTCCCGGAAGGGCAAGTAGCCAGCACCAGCTGTAGCCAGGAAGGACAAGGGGCCTGGGGCAGGCACTCAGACGGAGCCCCCACCACCAACCATGGTTGTGCAGCCGTCCAAGGCTGCAGGGGATGGGCAGGAGCTTCCCCTCACCAGCAGCAGCAGCACCACCACCACTACCACCAGTGGGCTGCTGTCCGAGGCTGCAGGGGATGAACTGGAGCCTACCCCCATCATCAGCAGCAGCACCACTACCACCACTGAGCAGCCGTCACCGCCAGCGAACGGTATGTGGTCCTGCCTCCCTGGGCTGCTGTGTGGCCGGCCCCCTGCAAATCCTGTGGGTATGACACCCACCTGATAGACTGTGACCTGTCACTCCCCAGGATCAAGAGCACAGGGCACGATGCCCCCTCCAGAACTAGTGGGTAAGACACCCACCAACCCCAGCCTCTCCAGGATCAAGAGCACAGGGCATGATGCCCCCTCCAGAAAATGTGGGCAAGTCACCCACTTGAGAGACTGTGGCCTTGCACTCCCCAGGACCAAGCACAGGGCATGTTGCCCCCTCCAGAGCATATGGGCAAGTCACCTACTTGAGAGACTGTGGCCTTGTACTCCCCAGGACCAAGCACAGGGCATGTTGCCCCACCTCCAGAGCATGTGGGCAAGTCAGCCATTTGAGAGACTGTGGCCTTGCACTCCCCAGGACAAAGCACAGGACATGTTGTCCCCTCCAGAACCAGTGGTCTTGTTCCATCTGCCGGCTGAGGTGACCCCCTGTTCCCCGTCCCCCTGAGGTGCATGCCTATTTTCCAACTGATGCCCCTGCAGTGTTCTCTCCGTGTTGGTGCAGGTGACAAGTGGGGCCCTGGACTTTGGCCTGTGGCCCACGCACACTGAGGACATGGCAGTGTCCCTTGAACCGTACATTTGTATATACCAGTTACATTGCATATTTCTTATTTCTACTGCATTGATCTTATTACACTCACTTTGGTAAATTCATGTTGTCCTTGCATTATTCATCTGAGGTATACGGGGTATATATGGTTTATTACTGCAGCTCATTGTGTGTATGGTGTTGGGGGTGGGGTTGTTGCGTGTGTATGTCACTCTCTTTTTCCTCCCCCTCCTTTGTGTGCTAGGCGGTTGTACTCACCATTGTTGTCTTCGCCATCGTTGGTGTTCATGGTGGAGCAGCACGTAGAAGAGCATGGGGAAGACATGCACCTCGGGCTCCATGGCGGCGTGGTTGTTCCCTGTGTCTTCAATGGTGAGTCTTTTCACTTCTGAGCTTTCCACCAGGCTTTTGATGTTGTTGGTACCACCCCGGAAAAAGTGGTAGATTGCAGGGTTTTAATGCGGTGGTCAGGACATTGACTTCCGCCTGGCTGTAGGTGGCTACCACCGTGGTGGCTGTTGTTTCCACCCTGGCAGTCGGTGTGGTAAACTGACTGTCTATCTGAGTTCTCACCGCCATGGTCATAATTTGGCAGTATTTACCGCCAGCCTGTTGGCGGCATTATCGCAACTTTATCATCGACCACCAGGGTTGTAATGAGGACCTAAATGTTTAAGATTAAACCGATATTATGTTATAATTTAGACTCCAAACAAATAGCATGTATAGAAACGATATTGATAAAGTTTAATGATTTAAATTCATGTACAAAAATAGTGAAGTGCAGTTCCACTTTATACTGACTGCAATGCATTGATTGAGTTATTTTGTTTTAAATGTATTGTAATTTGAATAGTAAAGAAGAATTATTGATGCAGAGTTCATAGTTTGGATATTAAAATGTTTTTTATTTGATGTATTAATGTGCTTTATCAACTGACTTGCAATAGCCTAAGCGAGGTCTGCTAGGCCTGAATTTTATGCCTGTGCAGAAAATGTTGTTCATTCAGAGAATGTGCATCTTTCTTTCAGACTTTGATCCCATGAGAAGACTAACTTTGGTAATAGGTCCCTATTTCTTTACATATAGTTAGTTCGTAAATTTGACCTTGAATGTGGAACATCCTGGACTATGCCTAGCAATTTGAACATGTGTTTCAACATCATGGTAAGCTATATGGATGGATGCTGTTCCCATGACAGAACTGAAAAATATTGAACTGTTGCAGCTTGGTGTCGAATGATCGATTGCTATTGGATGATGCCCTGTCAACGTCTAACAAACTATTATCCTGACTAATTAGAGTCATATCGAGTTAGAATCTTGGAGCCCTAGAAGAACGCCAAATGCTGATCCCCTTTGGAGAGGTATCTTTCTCTCTATCCTGTCTCATTAAAATGCCTTGTTGAGACTTATAGATTTTGGGACAGATGTACAAAGCCTTTTAGGAGTCGCAAACAGCCCATCAGGCCGTTTGCCACTAGTAAAATGCTTTTTGACATGGACCAACCCTATTTTGCTAGTCAACAACCTATTACTGACTTGCAAAATATAGTTTGTGAGTTGCTATGAGGAAGGGACGTGCTAAGGATGTCCCTTCCTAAAAGCAAGTCGCACTAGTATATAGGAATGTCTTGCAACCAGGAATGTGGTTGCAAAACATTGGCAGATTACCACAAATTTCAAGTGAGTAGTAAACCATTTGCAATCAAGGAGTTCACAAGCGACCACTTCCCCCTTGTGAATGTGGGTGACAACATTTTTTAAGAGCAGGTAGTGGTCCCACAGACCACTGCCTACTCTTAAAGAACAGAAAGAAAACTTAGCAGTTTTCTTTTTGTAATGCATCCTGTTTTTTCTTTAAGGAAAATAGGCTGCATTACAAAACAAATATTGCTTTATTAAAAAAGCAATCACAGACTTTGTGGTGTTCTTACCCCAGCAGGCTGCCACCTGTGTGGTTGTGGCCAGTCCCAAAATGGGTCACAAATTGACACCTACCTCATGAATATTAATGAGGTAAGTCTCTTGCAACTTATTTGGGAATGGCAAACAGTGTTAAACACACTGTTGTACATTGCTGTTTGTAATTGCCTAATAGCGAATTTCACAAATTCGCTATTAGGAAATCGCAAATGTCGAGCTATGTACGACGTTTGCGATTTCATACATAACTCGATTTGTCTGGTCCTTTCTCACTAGTCCAAAGAAGAAGGCTCTTGAAAGAGCTTCTGACCTGCTGACAATTTCCCTTTGTTTATCTGTCTTTTTGCCTACTTTAGTTAGTGTTCTAATGTCTGAGATTATCTTTTTCTGAGTCTTTTTGTCCGTGTTCCCGTCTGTCTTTTTCCCACACGTGTTCTGCTCCACACATTTTCCATTGTTTCACTGAACATTTGGCTTTCCTTGTGCCCAATAGAAATGAACTGTGATGATTTGAACTGCCTAGATGCTTTTTTAATTTGAGCGACTCTTGATTTCTGTTTCTCAGATACTCTTACTGATGTTCTGCGTTCTCTTTATTGGATGCCTAATTTTCTTAATCTTAGTCCATCTTAACCTGTCTCATCGCTTTGGTCAACCCTTGGTAATATTGTCTCTCTACAAATAATGTTCTGAGAATTGTCTACATGACTCTCTGTTTGAGCTTGTAATAAAACTTCTCAGCTTTATTTCTGGCTGGAGTTTTCCTTGTATAGGCAAAGGGGTCTTACTGTGTCAAGTATTTGGTTTATATTGACATTTGGTGCATGATTCTACCACATTCTTATCAGGGTCCAAAGATCAATTGACCTTGTCTGCGCATTAACTCCTGTGAATGCTGAAAATGCTCCAGCGGATCTGGCAGCAGAGTTATGGTTTTTCCCACAAGAGGGGAGAACTCTTCAAGTATAGTGTTAGGAAGATAGGATTGTCCCATTCAAATGCCCATTCCAAACTTTGCCCACCCGAATTCTGTCCCATGTTTAGTTCCGAAGACTGATGAAGTTCCAGCATTGTGCGTGTAAGTGACAGATGTGTGAGTATTAATAGGGTTTTGTGCTTGCATTGCTTTGGCAGTAAAGTGTGATGTTGTGAAGTGTTTTGCAGAGTCATCATACTCGTTTGATTGCGGCACTTGTTACTAAAAAAATGCCCGATGTTGTTGTTGATGGGTCTATCATGGCCTAAGATCCCAGGATACCCATCACGCATAGAAGACACTTGATTAATTTATTGTCTGCAGCAAGGTACTTGTCATAAGAAGTCCTTGACAGTGCCAAGAGTTTTCCTAGAGTGACTGTGAGTTATTTGTTGGTATTAAGTGAATCCTGAGTGCATTTTGAGGATCTGTATCAACCAGAGTGAGAATTGCTGGTCAAGTTTAACTCATTGTGCAAATGTAAAAGCTACAGCTGGAAAGTGTATCCCTGTGCAGCTTTGAAGTGTTTGAGTTCCTACCCTATAGTGTGTAGACAAGTTTTGCTCACAATATTTTGAATTAGGTGTGTGTTAACGATTGTGTGAGAGACAATTGTGAATCAACTACATTGCTGAAAGAAGCTAGTGTGACGTCATTTTGTGCCTCGGTGGTATAAGACGGTTGGTGTGAAGCTGCATTGGTATTGGTGGACAGTGCCGCACTGCTATTGGTTGAGAACATCAAGAGAAAAGAATTGTGGGATTGAAGTTATTTCCTGATTTGATGGAAAAGTTACTGTGACTTATTGAATTTGAATATAAATGAAGTTCTTTGTAGCGTTGAAAAGTGTGCGACCAGGAGATGTGTTTATTCCAGTTAGAGAGGGTACAGACACCGCACCCAAAGGAACACCAGGTCATTGTTTAATCGTTCACCTCCACATCACTCAGTTGATATAGGAGTAAGAAGTGAAGCAGCTCAAAATGTAATCCAAATGTGCCAACTGCCCCAGTTTCACAAACCCCAGATCAGATGCTGCCAGGTACACTGATTCCTGAGGGATTTCAACCAATTCAGATTTAAATACAGTTCAGCCTGTATCTAGCCTCCTTGTTAACCATGTTGTGCAAAACCCTAATGTGAATCAGACGTCGCAGTCACCTTATGTGAATCCACCTGTACAAACTTGTGTTCAGAATCAGTCTTTGCCAATGTTTACTCCAGTTCTGTCAATGCCAAATGTTACATTGAGCCAACAGGACAAAGTTTCAGTACTGTCGTACCAGGAAAGAGTGCAGGAATGACAATTCCTCAGAATCAGTCAAATCATATGGGTCCTGCTGCATTAACAGTTCTTGTAACTATAAGTCCGGTTGTTCCTTTGTATGCTCCAGGTACATCTGGGAGTAATGCCTATGTGATAAATGTTCCTTCTGTTCCTGATACACCAATTACATCTGCTGGAATATCACAAGTTGGCATTCAGAGATCAGTATATTAGAACAACTCAGAGATAGAAAGAAGAGCTCCTCTTGTTAAACCATTACCCCCTACATGAATTGTAGATCCAAACTTGATGACAGGGTATACTCCTGATGTAAGATTTCCTCAAGGATCCTCACCTTATTTTGTGCCCATACATTATCAGTTCTTATATGTAAATTTTAGCACTCCATAAGGAGGAGTATCCTTTAAGACACCAGACAACATGACAAACTTTAACACTCAAATTCAGCAAAATGTAGGACCATCAAGAGCAGAAGTACCACAGAATAATATGTTTGTGAGGTTTCACTGCAGAGCAGCTGACTGATTGGTTAGGTAATTTGGCGCTTTCAACAGCCCAATTAGAAATGCACACTGAAGATGAACTACAATTCATGTGCAAAGATGCTACTCAACGTGCAGGCCAGACTAATTAAATAATTTTTGAAGTTGCTGAGAAATATTATCCCTTAAAGAGAAGTTACAGATTAGAGTTTAGCACCCAAGACATAGTTAACATGAGATCCACTGGAATGAAATTGTACCTTAAGGAACTGAAAACATATATTCAGACATGAGGAGCTACAGACAAGTGGGAAGGTAAATGGAAAAAGAAAAGAGGCAAGAAGAAAGCAAAGCCAAATGTGCCTCCAGCAGGAGCAAGCCAAGCTGAGGCAAATATAAAAATGTAGCCCATGAGAGAAATACCAGGTGGAGATTATGTCCATGTTCCTTAAAGTAGAAGTACTATTCTGTCATTCACAAATTATTACCCCAGATTGAGAGAGAAGCCTGTGGAAAGGTACAAGCAAACAGAGAGATTTGTGAAACTTTCAAAGTGCCTCTGGGAAGATTTGAATACATTGTTTGACACTGAGGTTCTGAGAGATTTGTGGACTGAATGCCAGTTAAATGTTGATTGGCCTGATGGCGAACCTCAAAGAGATCCAGTAACGGGTGCACAATCAAAATGAAGTAATAAAACAGTACTAAAAGGTGATTGAATTTTCGAAAAACAAGGTGCCCCCAAAAATATTGATTGGCAGAAGACTCATAGGACAGCTCAGGAGACAAAGGAATTAATTTATGCATACTATGAAAGATTATTGCAGGCTTTCAAACAGCATAGTCATACAGAGACCATAGAAACTAAAGATATGGGTAATTTTGTGTTTAGATATGTGCAAGGATTGGAGCCAGGTACAAGAGAAATGATTCAGCAGTATTAGACTTGTTTGCAGAACAAACCGATTGATGAGATCCTGTGGTATGCAAAATACTGCAGCGATGAATTGGAGTTGAAGCAGAAAAAGTTGAAAGAGAAGGTAATGGTCATGAAATTGAAAGCTGCACAGAAGGCAAGTCAGCGTCCGCTGATAATGGTGAACACTGATACTATGCAAAGAGTACCACAGCAGGTAACAAGTGCTATGCATCCGAGAGATAGAGGGCATGTTGTTCAGTTAGATCAAAGTGGAGGTGTTCTTGACATTCTGGTTTTGAAAAGAACTAATCTGTGTCATGCATACGGAAATCTTGGTTATTGGCGATGGGATTGTCCATTAAGTAATGTGAATGATTAAGTACAGAATGCCAGTGTTGCTCAGGTGCAAGGCATTAATCAGGTTCAGATTCAAAGAGTTCAAAGACTCCAAGTGCAAAATGTAAAATGAGTCCCCGGGACAGCAGATGCAGGTACCAAAAGCCCCAATGACTTAACAGCAAGTTATTGTTCCCCAACAGAATTTAAATCAAATTGCAAATGCAAATTTCGAATCAGATAGCAGCACAGTTTCCCTTATTGAACCTGAGTGATGAGGAATTTTCAGAAATTCTTCAAGCTGATAGCTCTGATGATGAACATTTTTTGCTAGGTGCATCCTTAGAAGCAGATCAACACGGTACCTATGTAAATGCTAACGCTGTGTGTCATAATGTGTCATTCTTGGTTGACACAGTAGCTACACGTTTCATTGTCAGAACAGCTGAAGTTCCAAACTTGCCTCTTTCAGGAAAAAGTAAAAAAAGCTGTAAGTGTTGCAAATAAACAGTTGACTAATCCTGTAACAGAAAGTGTCCCTGTAAAAATAGGCTCATTTGAAGATGACCACCAATTTGTGGTCTGCGATTTAAGTAAGTTTGCTTGGACGTGACCTATGGTGTAAGCTAAACTTACATTAGTTGCACACCTTGAGGAATAGCAATCTAGATAAATGAGGAAGATGTGCCCTGTAAAACTGTGAAGCAGTACCTGAGTGCCACATTTTACCCAATGCTCACATGCAATGATTTGCCCAAAGATTTAAAAGGCACAGCGACATTTGAGGTTTGGGATTTTTCAGGAAGGGAAATAGCACTTATCAAAGGGGTTGAGCCTAAAAATTAATAGTTAAGAGCAGTGTTTCCAAAAACGTCCCCGTATTACATGACACCTGAGACAATTGCTGGAAGTACTCCCCTGATAATTAGCTTAAATGGACAAGGTATCCTAGAAGAGATAATGGGAAGTCCATGTAACTCACTCATTCTAGGACTGTGGACATCCAATGGAAAGTACTGCATAGTTCAAGACCTGAGAAAAGTAAACAAATGTGTTGTTCCATGTTGTCCCATAGTACCGAATCCAGTAGTGATTTTATTCCAAAATCCATGAGAAGTAGAATAGTTTATAGTGATTGATCTTTGTCAGGCTTTCTTTTCCATATCATTGCATGAGGAAAGTCAATTCCTCTTTGGGTTCTAATCCAGCAGTTGTGTTTTCACATGGTGCCAAGCTCCCCATGGGTATAGAGTGTCACTGTCTCTTCTCAATCAGATATTGAAAAAGAATCGGAAGTCCCTTAAAATACACTGTTGTGAGGTTATTTTAGCATTTTTACATGAGCATATTATTTAGCTCTGGTCCTCAGGCCTGTGCCCTTTTACCAAATTACATTTCACTTGTATTCCTTTTAATATTTTAGTGGCATTTCATGTTAATGGAGATGTTTTTATTCCTTTTAACAGTTGTCCTTCCTTAGAGAAACTGTTATTCATTTCTTTGAACAACATTTCTCATCTTTTGCTGAACCCAAGGCTGCCCATGATGACTACCGGGAAGTGCAGATCCAAAGGGAACACGGTCTACCTTACACAGAAAATACGTATTTTCACATCAGGGCAAGTTCTTAGAATAACAGATATGATACTATAATACATCACACTACCCACAACATCTTAGAGAGGATGTTCCAGCCAGTTTGCCTTCCTGTGATGCAGGTCATTGCAGTTTCTGCCAAAACCTTTTGGTTCCTCTCCATCTATGTGGGAGGACTCCCAGAAGATTGGGCTTCCTTCCCGGGAACAGGAGGGCAGATTAGGGCTAACACTGCTTCTTGCTCTCATTTAGGAACTCAGTATGGTATATAGGAATATCAAATGCACTAATATGACATCATTGTGTTTCACTCATGTGGTTACCGCTGTCATAACATTGTGTTTCATTATCCTTATAATTGCCATTCACGTCATCCTACACAGAATGTAGTTGCTTCAATAAAAACTATTGGTGCTGCTGTCAAAAAGCCAGCAGTCTCATTACAAAAGCAGGAGTCTATGACATGGTGTCATCAACATTGTTTAGGCACTGACTTTGCGGACCGGCCAGGTATCTCTGTCTCATTACATTCAAAAGACACCCTAATTACCTTACACAGAGATGTCCAGGGTATTAGGAAATATTTTCCTCAGCTAGACAGAAAGTACCCATTTGATGCTGACGGTTGTTCAAGTTTGAACATTTAAACGGGTTCCCCAATTAGTGTTCCTATCTCTGAACAATTTGATTCCTTTTTAGAATGTCGGACCAATATAGGGTTGTAATTGCAGCAAACATGATACTCCCTCTCATATACACTGAAGAAACAATGGCCTCAAAGATGAGAGAGGAGAAGTTATGTTTGTCACTGAGGCATGTACAGCATACAGAACAGTAATTGTTTACTGATGGGCCACTTTTCCAGCAGCAGATGGGAACACACACATATTTCATCATTACACTGCAGCAAATGCATCCGCACAATATAGACCAAACGTGTATTTATAAATACCACTATCTTATCAAGAACACTAAAATTGGCTTAATGACGCCCTACCACACATTCCACAGAATCTTCGATGAGGTCTCTTAAGTGATGATGGACCTATGGCCAGAATTGGCCACCTGCACACCGAACCTGATTGCAGGTGCAATGACAGTTGCGGAACTATGCCATCGGTACACCAATTTAGTGGAACTATATAGATGCTTAATACAATTTGTAATGCAGACTTTAAATATTGCTCCTGCGAGGGCTGCTCTGGCGCAACCACATGTGGTCACTGCAGGAAAAAATCCTGCTACTGTGCATGCAATTATAGGTAAAGTACCCACCGAATACAAAGAGATTCCGTTTTAGTTAGCACAAAAAAATTAAAGCATTGGAAGCAGTCTTTCCGCATATTGGACCCCAAAAAGAACATAGAATGCTCATAATGTGTTTGCCATTTGGACTGGTTCCCTCAGTGGACAACAGTGTCACTTGGGGTGCAGTGTTTGCTGCACTCTACGCTACACCCCACAGTACACTGACACTTGCAAATCTTCCAGAATTTATAAATTAAAATAAATTCAAGATGAATACGGGGCTGCCCCAGCAGTATATCCGGGGATGCAATTAATGGTCAATTTTGCCACAGTATCCTCAATTATATTAAGCAATCTTAAAGGGAAATTAGTAGCATTAGTACTGTGCCAATGGTTTCTGGGATATTACTGTACAGGATCAAGAGTGCTAGCTGCTGAAGATTATTGCTGAAACCTATTCAAGTATAGGTTGTGATAGTCTGGGGGTCTGACCAAGTAAACCACAACTACCAGGTAAATCCAATAAGGGCGCTACCAAGCAAGCAGCAGAGGGTTCTAGATAATGCTGGAACAAGCACAAACAAAATAAAGATAATACAAAACAGAGAGGAGAATCTTCGCAACATGAGACCTCCTAAAAATGCTACAATTTGAGAAATACACATAGTTTAAAAAACGTCAAATAGCTACCAATATATTGATACATGCCAATCTTGTTCATTTCAGGACTCAGTAGATAAACACAGTGAGAGAGGCAGGCATTCCGAACAATGAAACAAGCATATGAAACCAGGAAAAGATTCACAACGCTCATCTGAACCTTCCATAACAGTGAAGAGAAATCTCATCAACAGAAAGCACAATTCAAAAAGAAAAAAAGTGGCAGCAAATTCAGCTAGAAATTTCTCACATAATGAGAAAAACAGGAAGTAGGCACTGGCTCTGCTACACAGTGTGGCAGAGGTCACAATAGTTCACCAGAATCTTCAAGAGCTCCTAGATGTGACAGCATCTAATGACTATTTAGAAGTTAAAACAGCGTACATGCATGTTCCCCCACTCCCCAGACAGAGTTTACAAATTAAAATGGCAAATTGAGGGAGACATAGAGCACACAGTTAAAGTTACATTCTGGGAAAAACTAATATTGTGTTATAACATCGTATTGGCTGAATGAGATTGGCCACCAGAATTGGTACGTAATCTCCCACTAGGGGAATATGTCATTATACCATCTTTCTCGGTCTTTGTTCCTGAAGAATTATGCTAGAAATGGGGCACTGTCACAAGCCCCTGCGCTGTATCTCAACCATGTAGGCTGCGATAAAGACTCCCTCTATCACATAATACCTATAAGGTCAACACCCCCTCCACAACCACAATATCCCATTAAATATGAGACTTAAGCGCTAGTGAGGGATATTCTCACCCAACGTGAACACCAGGGTATAAATAGAACCCTGTATATCACCAATGTACAAACCTTTGTTCCCCAAGGCTTAAGCTGTCATTCATATAGAATAGTCTTAGACTATAGACACTTAAACTGTCCGGCACGTACATTTGCTGTACAAAATTCATGCAGCACTTATCAACAATTTAGTGTGCAAAGAATACAAAACAACCTTGGATATTTCCAATGGGTTTTCTACCAAAATATAGCAACTGAAAGCTTTGATTTGTCTGTCTTCAGTGCATTAGGCTCACAAAGGAAATGTTCTCATCCCCCCAAGGCTATAGGAGCAGTCGTGGTCTGTTCTCAGCACATGTAACATTCATAATACACAACATTGACCCTGAGGCATTGTCCTATGTAGATTACATCTACCTGACAGATAACGACTTGGTCACATATCTAAGGCTGGTGGACTGCATTGTGGTGGATTTTGGTGAAAGAGGCTGCAAATTTAATTTTAAGAAAGTGAATATTGCCTTTCTCAGTGTCCTGTTTTTGGGATACGAATTATCAGATGAAGGAAAGAGCCTGGTGTCCCACTTTTTAGAGAAGTGTGCACAATTACAACTACCAAACACCATCTAAAAGCTACAATGATTATTGGGCTTCTTTAACTTTGACAGAACTTACATTCCAGATTATGCACAGAGCAAAAAACCACTCTATGATCTGATACTTTCAGACTTTTCTAATAAGTATTAGACGATTGAACACACCCGCATTCTGAGAGCACTGCAACAGGACATGCTTGAAGCAAAACACTTCCACACATGTGACAACAAAACAAATTTGGTCATCAGAATAATTGCTGGTGCAATTGGTTCACCTATGTAACATTCAATGAAGATGACAAAGTCCCCACAGCATAAAAATTCACATTTGTACTACGGCTGAACAACACTTTGCTCCCACTGAAAATATTCAGACTGCTATTCAGGTGGCTGTCTTAAAAGAGGGACCTCTGGCCCAGGAGAAAAAGCATTGTTGTTGTGACCCCCATACCAGCCTTAGAGGCTACTACAAAAAATAGCGTTCCAAACGCAAAAAGCATTACATCTACGCTGGATCCAGTGGGCAATGACTCTGACGGCCACTGATGTTGCTTATATTTTTGATCCAAAATTTCAGACACAAGAGTTCCTCAATATGAAATTGAATACCCAACATCTACAAACATTTTACCTGTTGAGCAATGCCAAATGATTATATACCCTGACCTGACGGTACAGCGCAGAGAGCAGTAGGCGTAAAACGTCAATACTCCATCGCTTGAGCGGCTTTGAGTTGATTCATAAGGAGGGACAATTTCCACCCTCAGAACACATACAGACAGACTTTAGGGGACTGTACTACACAATTGGCTGAGGTTAAGGGTATGTTATTTGCACTGGAACATACAGATCCCGACCTTCTGACACTAATTGTGCGTGATTCATACTATTGTGTCCAGTCCTTCAATGAATACCTGCATTACTGGTGACAGAATGGATTCAGAGACCCAAAAGGGAACACCATCAAACACAGACTTCTGTGGGGTAACATAGCAGACCTAAAAGAGACACTACCAAATAACCACGTAGTACATACAATGGGCCTTCAATGGGTAGGAATGAATGTTGCAGGAAACATCTTGGCTGATGAGGCAGCCAAGTTAACAGTTGCTACAGCTTCAGTTGCTGTGATTACTCATTCTAGGATGAGGTTGAATGATGAAACACAGGCTGTTGTGAAAGCTTCAGCTGACTACAAGTGCCTACTAAAGGCATATCCCGCTAAATATTCCTACCATCGAAGCACCCAAAATGTTGCATTTGCAACTATACCAGGTCTGGGTAATTGTGTGATCCCCAACCAAGACCAAAGATTAGATCTAACAAAGGCAGTGCATGAGGGGGTTGCCTCTGCCTATGCAGGTGTTGTGGCTACTATTACAATGTAGCAAAAATGTTATTGGTGGCCAGGTCTATACAAACAGGCCAAACAGTATATCCATCTTTCAATAAATAAAATATTCCACTATCAAACGCTCACTGCAGACATCCCTCCTAATTTCAATCTAACCATTGCAATGTAAGTATCTGGACCACTGTGGCCCACTTACGCCTAATGGGGGCATGCAAATACATTCTAGTCACTGTTGACTCTTGCTCCAGATTTCTTGGGGTATGACCACAAAGATTGGCTGATGCTCAAACTGTTATTAAAGATTTGCATGTCTTTATCAGGACATGTGCAGTTGTGGCTTTCCATTCGGGCCAGGGCCTTGCCTTTGCCTCCAGGACATTCAGGGACACCATGGCGACAATGGGGGTTCCACCTCATTTCTCGTCTCCATATCATCCAAAGGAACACGCTGTTGTGGAGTGGAACAACTGAGACTTAAAGCAATCCTTAACAGAAAGAGTATTAGGTTCAGATTGTAGTTGGCTTAACCACCTGTATGGAGTTCAGACACCACTCAACAATATGCCCAGAAGATCCTTGGGAGGGTGCACCCCATATGAGGTTCTGTTCGCCATACGCATGTATGTCCCAGATCTCGATGGCTCTGGCACAGTGGTGGCAGACATATTTTTGACATAAATGAATGTGTCACTGTGTTGCAGGAATTACAATAGTTCAGTGCTGATAACTCATGTGCATGTGCCTCCACTTGGGAATGAGGGATACACCAACAGCGTCTACCAGTCAGATTCCAAAAGTTGGAGATCTAGTGTGTGAAAAGATTGTTGTGCACCTGTTCCAGTCCTGGGATATACTGCACCAGAACAGTCATGCTACCCTACCATTGCCTGGTTCCAAAGAAAACTGCTTTGTTTCAATCGACAATGCAAAGTGACATCTTCTGTTCCTTCTGACACAGTAGACCCTGAGGAATCTTGAGCAATTCCCACCCCTCTCACTGCCAGTCAGGATGTGTCACTCCAAAATTTGACCATCAATGATGAAACATCCCCGAGCATGGGGAGGGTGGAAAATTAGTTTCCATTAGTATCTGTCAAAAAAGAGAAGTCCAAAGCTCTAAGCTGTTACACTCAAATTCAATACAAACGGATGGAATAGTTTACTAGAAACCACGAGGGAAAACATCTACTTGTTCCCCTCCTCCTATATCAGCTCCAGTTTCTGCACAAACTGCTTCTGGTTATTCATCATATGCATTTTTACTTAGGTTGAAGCTTACTTAACCAGAAGGATTGACAGTCTCACAGTAACAAAGCTATTCCTTGAGGAGCAGATAGCAAGGTTTAAAATCCTGACTTCTCTACAGTCAGACCGAGGAACTCATTTCAACAGTAAGGTCCTGAAATTGTGTGGTCTTACAAGTTGAGCAAAGATCACATTGCAGCCACAGGCCAGAAGTTTCTGGACTTGTAGAACAGATTAATACATCCATACACACACACACACATCCACACACACTTACATACATACACGCAGACGCGCAACACAACATACAGGCACTCACACCTCCAGACATGCACCACATACAACAAGTATCGCGCACCCAGCATACTCGCACGCACAGACATACACACACACCCCCACACACACACACGACACCACCTTCCCTGTCGGGGCACCCACTTACTTTTGTGTGGAGGGTCCTCCGGCAGCAGAAGGGATGGGGCGCTGCTGCCAGCAGCAGCATCCACTAGCAGAACACCGCCAGGCCGTATTATTTCTCATAATACGGCTGGTGGCGGTCTATTGTCAGCAGCACCACCTTACCACCATCCACCGACATGGCTATAGCTGGATTTCTGCCATGCTTCTGGTGGAAATCCGGCTGTGGTCATAATAGGGAGGATGACTGGTAGCCACGGCAACGGTCTTTTGGCCGCCGTCGCCATGGTGGTTTTTACCGCCAGTTTCATAATGAGGGCCATTATGTTTTAGAAGTGATTATCGAAAATTCTGAGCTGTGCTTTTGTTAGAGGCATTTGAAACTTTTATTAGAAAACTGTTAAATATTTACAAATAGAGAAACTTTTGATGAACTTTCTAGAAGATACAGTACCTTTCTGAGAATAATTTTTTAAAAGACTATTTTTGATTTTGCTTTGCTCACCAAAAAAAGACCAAAATGAGACAGTTATACATTGAAGTCACTTAGCGTTTTTTATCTTGATTCTGGATTTCTGAGTTTTGATTTTTTGGTCTGAAATTAGAGAACTCATGGAGTTGTGTAGAAATAGAGGTAGTGAAGGTAAATACATATGCATAGGTTTAGAAGTAGTAACAGTTATTATGATTCTATTAATAATTATTAGTTTGAGTTTGCCCACAGCAATTGATTCAGAGATGGTTAGAGCTACAAGTGTCCCGAACTAGGCAAATCACAAAGCAGAGCAAGATCATTTTTACAATGATGAGAAATATTTACACACTGATGGTTCCAGAGGTGATCCATTAGCAGATGTGTATTACAAATTATTGTATGAGTATATAAATACCATGGAGGTTAGAGTGTTATGTTTGCAAGTTTCCTACATCAGCGAAAGAGATAATCATATATCATAGCTCACCCCTAACCTAATTTACTGTAGCTTGTTACTAAAAGTGTTGTATCAGCAGGAGTATTATCAATACTTCCCTTCCAATCATGACCTAGTCCTTTCAATTGTCCTAAAAATGAAACATTTGAACAGCTTTGCTAATGTGGAAAACATTGACACTGTTAGAGGGTTCTTTTAGCCTACATTGACATTTGGGCCCATATTTATACTTTTTTGCACCACATTTGCGTCACTTTTTGACGCAAAAGAGGCACAAACTTGAAAAATACAATTATATTTTATAAGTTTGCGCCGCTTTTGCACCAAAAAGTGATGGAAATGCGGCGCAAAAAAAAGTATAAATATTGGCCTTGGTACAGTTTACTCCCACATGAACAATTTAACCTGCATTCTTACCCCTGTAGAGAAAAAAATAATTGGACAAGTTAAAAAGAAGAGAAGAGCAATGAAAGCTAAACTAGAAAAGGGAATAGTTTTACAACATTGGGGTAAAGATGAAGCACACACAGTTGCTGGAAATCAAGGTTTCCTACCCTTGGATTGGAATCATGTAGGGAAGTTTTGTATATATAGAACTAGATCAAAGACGGATACTCTTTTTGTAGGAGTTAGTGAGTGTACACATGTATTCTTGTTTCAAAGTGTTTGGACTATTATGTTACCAGAACAAGACTTCACCATACCCGGTGTGTATTTTATTTGTGGGAAAAATGCCTATTACAAGCCTGTCAAAAGGCTGGTATGGTACATGTTACCTGGGCGTTTTTCCAAGGATATATCATCTGGACCATTTTATTGATCCTGTTTGGAGTGAGGAATCAAACACCAGAGTTAAAAGAGGAGCCAGAGCTTCAGACAATGTAAAATACATTTGTGGTGCCATGATACCATCAGTGGGTGATATCTTTAATAATCTCAAAGTAAGAAAGTTGCCAATTATAGTGGATGAGCTATCTACAGCCACTGCAGGTGCCATGTTGTTAATTGACACAGAAATGACTTATGTTAGATCAATGGTTTTGCAAAATCATCCTATGTTAGACATTCTCCTTGCACAGGAAGGCGGAGTTTTAAAATGTTACATGCCAAACAATGTTGCACTTATACACCCGACAATAGTAAGGAAATAAGAATGTACATTGGAAACATGACTGACTTCAAACAGGACCTGAAAGAGCTAACAGAGAAAGGTACCTGGGAAGCAATAGGTAGTGTATTTTCTGCTATTGTAAGGTGGTTTGGAAAGCTAGGAAGAGGAATTGTGGGAACCATTGTCCCCTGTGAATAATGGTTTTATGTACCCTAGATGCGGTTCGGTTTTACAATTCATTAAAGAAAATGAAGGCAAAACAGCCAAGAGTAAACAGAGAAAGGAAAAATTGAGATGGAGACTAGAAGCAGCATATATTATAGAAACATCAAGCAGTTAGAGGATTTCAAAAGACCTTATCTGAATAAACCTCTGAACTTTTGAGCTCTCTCATTAAAAAACAGAGTTGGAGAACTTTGTGATGGCTTGATTCGCCATCAAAGAAGGGGGGGCACATGTAGCTGAAATTTTAGTATTGCCCCTTGTGTCAGAATGATCACATATATGTGAGAGTTTATGCATTATGTTAACTGTAACACTAATGGTTTGCCTGCAAAGTGATGCACTGAGAGGTCATTTTAAATGTGCATTAATTTAGACTAATGTTAGAAACCCTGGTGGTATCTGTAGGAAAGTACCATCTTGCCTGGCATGTTACCCCCATTTTTCACTGTATATATGTTGTTTTAGTTGTATGTGTCACTGGGACCCTGGTAACCCAGGGCCCCAGTGCTCATAAGTGTGCCTGTATGTGTTACCTGTGTAGTGACTAACTGTCTCACTGAGGCTCTGCTAATCAGAACCTCAGTGGTTATGCTCTCTCATTTCTTTCCAAATTGTCACTGACAGGCTAGTGACCATTTTTACCAATTTACATTGGCTTACTGGAACACCCTTATAATCCCCTAGTATATGGTACTGAGGTACCCAGGGTATTGGGGTTCCAGGAGATCCCTATGGGCTGCAGCATTTCTTTTGCCACCCATAGGGAGCTCTGACAATTCTTACACAGGCCTGCCACTGCAGCCTGAGTGAAATAACGTCCACGTTATTTCACAGCCATTTTACACTGCACTTAAGTAACTTATAAGTCACCTATATGCCTAACCTTTACCTGGTAAAGGTTAGGTGCAAAGTTACTTAGTGTGAGGGCACCCTGGCACTAGCCAAGGTGCCCCCACATTGTTCAGAGCCAATTCACTGAACTTTGTGAGTACGGGGACACCATTACACGCGTGCACTACATATAGGTCACTACCTATATGTAGCTTCACCATGGTAACTCCGAATATGGCCATGTAACATGTCTATGATCATGGAATTGCCCCCTCTATGCCATCCTGGCATTGTTGGTACAATTCCATAATCCCAGTGGTCTGTAGCACAGACCCTGGTACTGCCAGACTGCCCTTCCTGGGGTTTCTCTGCAGCTGCTGCTGCTGCCAACCCCTCAGACAGGCATCTGCCCTCCTGGGGTCCAGCCAGGCCTGGCCCAGGATGGCAGAACAAAGAACTTCCTCTGAGAGAGGGTGTGACACCCTCTCCCTTTGGAAAATGGTGTGAAGGCAGGGGAGGAGTAGCCTCCCCCAGCCTCTGGAAATGCTTTGTTGGGCACAGAGGTGCCCAATTCTGCATAAGCCAGTCTACACCGGTTCAGGGACCCCTTAGCCCCTGCTCTGGCGCGAAACTGGACAAAGGAAAGGGGAGTGACCACTCCCCTGACCTGCACCTCCCCTGGGAGGTGTCCAGAGCTCCTCCAGTGTGCTCCAGACCTCTGCCATCTTGGAAACAGAGGTGCTGCTGGCACACTGGACTGCTCTGAGTGGCCAGTGCCACCAGGTGACGTCAGAGACTCCTTGTGATAGGCTCCTTCAGGTGTTAGTAGCCTTTCCTCTCTCCTAGGTAGCCAAACCCTCTTTTCTGGCTATTTAGGGTCTCTGTCTCTGGGGAAACTTTAGATAACGAATGCATGAGCTCAGCCGAGTTCCTCTGCATCTCCCTCTTCACCTTCTGATAAGGAATCGACCGCTGACCGCGCTGGAAGCCTGCAAACCTGCAACATAGTAGCAAAGACGACTACTGCAACTCTGTAACGCTGATCCTGCCGCCTTCTCGACTGTTTTCCTGCTTGTGCATGCTGTGGGGGTAGTCTGCCTCCTCTCTGCACCAGAAGCTCCGAAGAAATCTCCCGTGGGTCGACGGAATCTTCCCCCTGCAACCGCAGGCACCAAAAAGCTGCATCTCCGGTCCCTTGGGTCTCCTCTCAGCACGACGAGCGAGGTCCCTCGAATCCAGCAACACCGTCCAAGTGACCCCCACAGTCCAGTGACTCTTCAGCCCAAGTTTGGTGGAGGTAAGTCCTTGCCTCACCTCGCTGGGCTGCATTGCTGGGAACCGCGACTTTGCAAGCTTCTCCGGCCCCTGTGCACTTCCGGCGGAAATCCTGTGTGCACAGCCAAGCCTGGGTCCACGGCACTCTAACCTGCATTGCACGACTTTCTAAGTTGGTCTCCGGCGACGTGGGACTCCTTTGTGCAACTTCGGCGAGCACCGTTTCACGCATCCTCGTAGTGCCTGTTTCTGGCACTTCTCCGGGTGCTACCTGCTTCAGTGAGGGCTCCTTGTCTTGCTCGACGTCCCCTCTCTCTACAGGTCCAATTTGCGACCTCCTGGTCCCTCCTGGGCCCCAGCAGCGTCCAAAAACGCCAAACGCACGATTTGCGTGTAGCAAGGCTTGTTGGCGTCCATCCGGCGGGAAAACACTTCTGCACGACTCTCCAAGGCGTGGGGGATCCATCCTCCAAAGGGGAAGTCTCTAGCCCTTGTCGTTCCTGCAGTATTCACAGTTCTTCAGCCTAGTAAGAGCTTCTTTGCACCAACCGCTGGCATTTCTTGGGCATCTGCCCATCTCCGAGCTGCTTGTGACTTTTGGACTTGGTCCCCTTGTTCCACAGGTACCTTCAGACAGGAATCCATCGTTGTTGCATTGCTGATTTGTGTTTTCCTTGCATTCTCCCTCTAACACGACTATTTTGTCCTTAGGGGAACTTTGGTGCACTTTGCACTCACTTTTCAGGGTCTTGGGGTGGGTTATTTTGCTAACTCTCACTATTTTCTAATAGTCCCAGCGACCCTCTACAAGGTCACATAGGTTTGGGGTCCATTCGTGGTTCGCATTCCACTTCTGGAGTATATGGTTTGTGTTGCCCCTATCCCTATGTTTCCCCATTGCATCCTATTGTAACTATACATTGTTTGCACTGTTTTCTAAGACTATACTGCATGTTTTTGCTATTGTGTATATATATCTTGTGTATATTTCCTATCCTCTCACTGAGGGTACACTCTAAGATACTTTGGCATATTGTCATAAAAATAAAGTACCTTTATTTTTAGTATAACTGTGTATTGTGTTTTCTTATGATATTGTGCATATGACACTAGGTGGTACTGTAGTAGCTTCACACGTCTCCTAGTTCAGCCTAAGCTGCTCTGCTAAGCTACCATTATCTATCAGCCTAAGCTGCTAGACACCCTATACACTAATAAGGGATAACTGGGCCTGGTGCAAGGTGCAAGTACCCCTTGGTACTCACTACAAGCCAGTCCAGCCTCCTACATTGGTTGTGCAGTGGTGGGATAAGTGCTTTGAGACTACTTACCACTCTTGTCATTGTACTTTTCATAAGAGAAAAATATACAAAACAAGGTCAGTGTATATACACATAGCCAAAAAGTTTTGCATTTCCTCTTTTCACTCTTTTCTAAGTGCTGAAAAGTACTTCTAAACTCTCAAAAAGTTCTTAAAAGTTTAAAAAGTTTTTTTCTGTCTTTCCAAAAAGTTCTGAAAACTTTTTTCTCTTTGTCTATCACTTTAACTCTCTCTAAAAAATGTCTGGCACAGGCCAAAAAGTTGAACTGTCCAAACTTGCATATGATCACCTTAGCTGGAAAGGAGCAAGGAGTCTCTGCATAGAGAGAGGTTTGAGTGTAGGGAAGAATCCTTCTTTAGAACTGTTAATTAATATGCTTAGAGTACAGGATAAGGCCATAAGTGCCCAATCTGTAGAAAAAGTAGCTAATGGTTCTCAATCTGATCCAGGGACTCCCCCAGGAAAAGGTTCAGGAAAGAAACTTCTCAGCCTGCCCATTACTAGACAGTCTAGCATAGTTGGTACAGAGGTTGAATCACATCATACTGATGATGTGCTCTCACATTATACTGGTAGCCAAGCTGTTAGGGTGCCCTCTGTAAGGGACAGGTCTCCTTCTGTTCATTCCCATCATACCTCTGTATCTAGAAATGTCCCTCCCACCCACCCTGATGACAGATTGTTGGAAAGGGAGCTCAATAGATTGAGAGTGGAGCAAACCAGACTGAAGCTCAAGAAGCAACAGCTGGATTTGGATAGACAGTCTTTAGAAATAGAGAGGGAAAGACAGAAAATGGGTTTAGATACCCATGGTGGCAGCAGCAGTATTCCCCATAGTCATCCTGCAAAAGAGCATGATTCCAGGAATCTGCATAAGATAGTTCCCCCTTACAAGGAGGGGGATGACATTAACAAGTGGTTTGCTGCACTTGAGAGGGCCTGTGCTGTACAGGATGTCCCTCAAAGGCAGTGGGCTGCTATCCTATGGCTATCATTTACTGGAAAAGGTAGGGATAGGCTCCTTACTGTAAAAGAAAATGATGCTAACAATTTCCAAGTTCTTAAGAATGCACTCCTGGATGGTTATGGCTTAACCACTGAACAGTACAGGATCAAGTTCAGAGATACCAAAAAGGAGTCTTCACAAGACTGGGTTGATTTCATTGACCAGGCAGTGAAGGCCTTGGAGGGGTGGTTACATGGCAGTAAAGTTACTGATTATGACAGCCTGTATAACTTAATCCTGAGAGAGCATATTCTTAATAATTGTGTGTCTGATTTGTTGCACCAGTACTTGGTGGACTCTGATCTGACCTCTCCCCAAGAATTGGGAAAGAAGGCAGACAAATGGGTCAGAACAAGAGTGAACAGAAAAGTTCATACAGGGGGTGACAAAGATGGCAACAAAAAGAAGGATGGTAAGTCTTCTGACAAGGGTGGGGACAAATCTAAAAATGAGTCTTCATCAGGCCCACAAAAACACTCTGGTGGGGGTGGTGGGCCCAAACCCTCCTCTAATCAGAACAAGGAAAAGAAACCATGGTGCTATTTATGTAAGATAAAAGGCCATTGGACAACAGATCCCAGTTGTCCAAAGAAAGGCACCACAGCTCCTACCACTACAACCCCTACTGCTACACCTAGTGTCCCTACTAATAGCAGTGGTGGTGGGAGCAAACCTACTAATAGCCAATCCAAGGGAGTAGCTGGGCTCACTTTTGGTAATTTAGTTGGGGTTGGTCTGATTAGGGAGACCACAGAGGCTACTTTAGTCTCTGAAGGGGCTATTGACTTAGCCACTTTGGTTGCTTGCCCCCATAACTTGGAGAAGTACAAGCAACTAACCCTAATAAATGGTGTTGAGGTCCAGGCCTACAGGGACACAGGTGCCAGTGTCACAATGGTGATTGAGAAACTGGTGCACCCTGAACAACACATACTTGGACACCAGTACCAAGTAACCGATGCTCACAACATAACACAAAGCCACCCCATGGCTGTTGTAAATCTCAACTGGGGGGGGGTATCTGGTCCAAAGAAAGTTGTGGTAGCTTCAGATTTACCTGTAGACTGTCTATTAGGGAACGATTTGGAGACATCAGCTTGGTCAGATGTGGAGTTGGAGGCCCATGCAGCAATGCTGGGCATCCCAGGGCATATTTTTGCTTTGACAAGGGCTCAGGCCAAAAAGCAAAAAGGACAGGGAAGCTTGGATCCTGGAACAATGGACCAAGTGCTCCCTAAAGCTAGGGCTAGTAGAAGCAAACCACTTCCTACTATCCCTCCCTCTACAGTGGATTCTAATTCTGAGGAAGAAGAATTCCCTCCCTGTGCAGAACCTACACCAGAGGAGCTGGAAGCAGACACTGCTGAGCTTTTGGGTGAAGGGGGGCCTGCCAGAGAGGAGCTGAGTGTGGCACAGCAAACCTGTCCCACATTAGAGGGTCTCAGACAGCAAGCTGTCAAACAGGCTAATGGGGATGTCAGTGACTCACACAGAGTTTACTGGGAGGACAACCTCTTGTACACTGAGCATAGGGATCCTAAACCTGGAGCTGCCAGGAGATTAGTGATTCCTCAGGAGTACAGAAAGTTCCTCCTAACACTGGCACATGACATTCCCTTAGCTGGGCACCTGGGTCAAATGAAAACTTGGGACAGATTGGTACCACTGTTTCATTGGCCTAGGATGTCTGAGGACACAAAAGAATTTTGTAAGTCCTGTGAAACCTGTCAAGCCAGTGGCAAGACAGGTGGCACTCCAAAGGCACCCCTTATCCCACTGCCTGTGGTTGGGGTTCCCTTTGAAAGGGTAGGGGTTGACATAGTTGGCCCCCTTGACCCTCCTACTGCTTCAGGCAATAGGTTTATCTTAGTGGTAGTGGACCATGCCACAAGGTATCCTGAAGCAATTCCTTTAAGGACCACTACAGCTCCTGCAGTGGCAAAGGCCCTCCTGGGAATATTTTCCAGGGTGGGCTTCCCAAAGGAAGTAGTATCAGACAGAGGAAGCAATTTCATGTCTGCATACTTAAAGGCCATGTGGAAGGAGTGTGGTGTAACTTACAAGTTCACAACACCCTATCATCCACAAACAAATGGACTGGTGGAGAGATTTAATAAAACTCTCAAAGGCATGATTATGGGACTCCCTGAAAAACTCCGCAGGAGATGGGATATCCTTCTACCATGCCTCCTTTTTGCCTACAGGGAGGTACCCCAGAAAGGAGTGGGCTTCAGCCCCTTTGAACTTCTTTTTGGACACCCTGTTAGGGGGCCACTCACACTTGTAAAGGAGGGTTGGGAACAACCTTTAAAAGCTCCTAAGCAGGATATTGTGGACTATGTACTTGGCCTCAGATCAAGGATGGCTGAGTACATGAAAAAGGCCAGTAAAAACCTTCAGGCCAGCCAAGAGCTCCAGAAGCAATGGCATGATCAGAAGGCTGTTTTGGTTCAGTATCAACCAGGGCAGAAAGTGTGGGTCTTGGAGCCTGTGGCCCCAAGAGCACTCCAAGATAAATGGAGTGGTCCACACACAATTGTTGAAAAGAAGGGTGAAGTCACCTACTTGGTTGACTTAGGCACTGCCAGGAGTCCCCTTAGGGTGCTCCATGTCAACCGCCTGAAACCCTACTATGACAGGGCTGATCTCACCCTGCTCATGGCAACAGATGAGGGACAGGAAGAAGACAGTGATCCTCTACCTGATCTCTTCTCTTCCACAGAACAAGATGCTCTTGTGGAAGGGGTAGTGTTGGCTGATTGTCTTACTGCTGAGCAGAAAGATAATTGCATAAATCTCCTAGGACAATTTTCAGAACTCTTCTCCATTGTGCCAGGCACCACTTCTTGGTGTGAGCACACTATAGATACTGGAGACAGTTTACCTGTCAAAAGTAAGATCTATAGGCAGCCTGACCATGTCAGAGACTGCATAAAGCAAGAAGTTCAGAAGATGTTGGAACTAGGAGTGGTTGAGCACTCTGACAGTCCATGGGCTTCTCCTGTGGTACTGGTACCAAAACCCAATTCTAAAGATGGAAAGAAGGAAATGAGGTTTTGTGTAGACTATAGAGGTCTCAACTTGGTAACCAAAACAGATGCTCACCCTATACCCAGGGCAGATGAGCTAATAGATACACTGGCATCTGCCAAGTATCTAAGCACTTTTGATTTGACTGCAGGGTATTGGCAGATCAAAATGTCAGAAGATGCTAAACCTAAGACTGCATTTTCTACCATTGGAGGACATTACCAGTTTACTGTAATGCCTTTTGGTTTGAAAAATGCACCTGCCACTTTTCAGAGGTTGGTGAACACAGTCCTGCAAGGGCTGGAAGCTTTCAGTGCAGCATATTTGGATGATATAGCTGTCTTTAGCTCCAGCTGGGATGATCACCTGGTCCACCTTTGGAAAGTTTTGGAGGCCCTGCAAAAGGCAGGCCTCACTATCAAGGCTTCAAAGTGCCAGATAGGGCAGGGTAAGGTGGTTTATCTGGGACACCTTGTTGGTGGGGAACAGATTGCACCACTTCAGGGGAAAATCCAAACTATTATTGATTGGATTCCCCCTACCACTCAGACTCAGGTGAGAGCCTTCCTAGGCCTCACTGGGTATTACAGGAGGTTCATTAAGAACTATGGCTCCATTGCAGCCCCTCTTAATGACCTCACATCCAAGAAAATGCCTAAAAAGGTATTATGGACAGCAAACTGTCAGAAAGCTTTTGAGGAGCTGAAGCAGGCCATGTGCTCTGCACCTGTCCTGAAAAGCCCTTGTTACTCTAAAAAATTCTATGTCCAGACTGATGCATCTGAATTAGGAGTAGGGGCAGTCCTATCACAACTTAATTCTGAGGGCCAGGATCAACCTGTTGCTTTTATTAGTAGAAGGTTGACCCCTAGAGAAAAGCGTTGGTCTGCCATTGAGAGGGAGGCCTTTGCTGTGGTCTGGGCTCTGAAGAAGTTGAGGCCATACCTGTTTGGCACTCACTTCATTGTTCAGACAGACCACAAACCTCTACTTTGGCTAAAACAAATGAAAGGTGAAAATCCTAAATTGTTGAGGTGGTCCATATCCCTACAGGGAATGGACTATACAGTGGAACATAGACCTGGGAGTAGCCACTCCAATGCAGATGGACTCTCCAGATATTTCCACTTAGACAATGAAGACTCATCAGGTAATGGCTAGTCTTATTGTCCTTCGTTTGGGGGGGGGTTGTGTAGGAAAGTACCATCTTGCCTGGCATGTTACCCCCATTTTTCACTGTATATATGTTGTTTTAGTTGTATGTGTCACTGGGACCCTGGTAACCCAGGGCCCCAGTGCTCATAAGTGTGCCTGTATGTGTTACCTGTGTAGTGACTAACTGTCTCACTGAGGCTCTGCTAATCAGAACCTCAGTGGTTATGCTCTCTCATTTCTTTCCAAATTGTCACTGACAGGCTAGTGACCATTTTTACCAATTTACATTGGCTTACTGGAACACCCTTATAATCCCCTAGTATATGGTACTGAGGTACCCAGGGTATTGGGGTTCCAGGAGATCCCTATGGGCTGCAGCATTTCTTTTGCCACCCATAGGGAGCTCTGACAATTCTTACACAGGCCTGCCACTGCAGCCTGAGTGAAATAACGTCCACGTTATTTCACAGCCATTTTACACTGCACTTAAGTAACTTATAAGTCACCTATATGCCTAACCTTTACCTGGTAAAGGTTAGGTGCAAAGTTACTTAGTGTGAGGGCACCCTGGCACTAGCCAAGGTGCCCCCACATTGTTCAGAGCCAATTCACTGAACTTTGTGAGTACGGGGACACCATTACACGCGTGCACTACATATAGGTCACTACCTATATGTAGCTTCACCATGGTAACTCCGAATATGGCCATGTAACATGTCTATGATCATGGAATTGCCCCCTCTATGCCATCCTGGCATTGTTGGTACAATTCCATAATCCCAGTGGTCTGTAGCACAGACCCTGGTACTGCCAGACTGCCCTTCCTGGGGTTTCTCTGCAGCTGCTGCTGCTGCCAACCCCTCAGACAGGCATCTGCCCTCCTGGGGTCCAGCCAGGCCTGGCCCAGGATGGCAGAACAAAGAACTTCCTCTGAGAGAGGGTGTGACACCCTCTCCCTTTGGAAAATGGTGTGAAGGCAGGGGAGGAGTAGCCTCCCCCAGCCTCTGGAAATGCTTTGTTGGGCACAGAGGTGCCCAATTCTGCATAAGCCAGTCTACACCGGTTCAGGGACCCCTTAGCCCCTGCTCTGGCGCGAAACTGGACAAAGGAAAGGGGAGTGACCACTCCCCTGACCTGCACCTCCCCTGGGAGGTGTCCAGAGCTCCTCCAGTGTGCTCCAGACCTCTGCCATCTTGGAAACAGAGGTGCTGCTGGCACACTGGACTGCTCTGAGTGGCCAGTGCCACCAGGTGACGTCAGAGACTCCTTGTGATAGGCTCCTTCAGGTGTTAGTAGCCTTTCCTCTCTCCTAGGTAGCCAAACCCTCTTTTCTGGCTATTTAGGGTCTCTGTCTCTGGGGAAACTTTAGATAACGAATGCATGAGCTCAGCCGAGTTCCTCTGCATCTCCCTCTTCACCTTCTGATAAGGAATCGACCGCTGACCGCGCTGGAAGCCTGCAAACCTGCAACATAGTAGCAAAGACGACTACTGCAACTCTGTAACGCTGATCCTGCCGCCTTCTCGACTGTTTTCCTGCTTGTGCATGCTGTGGGGGTAGTCTGCCTCCTCTCTGCACCAGAAGCTCCGAAGAAATCTCCCGTGGGTCGACGGAATCTTCCCCCTGCAACCGCAGGCACCAAAAAGCTGCATCTCCGGTCCCTTGGGTCTCCTCTCAGCACGACGAGCGAGGTCCCTCGAATCCAGCAACACCGTCCAAGTGACCCCCACAGTCCAGTGACTCTTCAGCCCAAGTTTGGTGGAGGTAAGTCCTTGCCTCACCTCGCTGGGCTGCATTGCTGGGAACCGCGACTTTGCAAGCTTCTCCGGCCCCTGTGCACTTCCGGCGGAAATCCTGTGTGCACAGCCAAGCCTGGGTCCACGGCACTCTAACCTGCATTGCACGACTTTCTAAGTTGGTCTCCGGCGACGTGGGACTCCTTTGTGCAACTTCGGCGAGCACCGTTTCACGCATCCTCGTAGTGCCTGTTTCTGGCACTTCTCCGGGTGCTACCTGCTTCAGTGAGGGCTCCTTGTCTTGCTCGACGTCCCCTCTCTCTACAGGTCCAATTTGCGACCTCCTGGTCCCTCCTGGGCCCCAGCAGCGTCCAAAAACGCCAAACGCACGATTTGCGTGTAGCAAGGCTTGTTGGCGTCCATCCGGCGGGAAAACACTTCTGCACGACTCTCCAAGGCGTGGGGGATCCATCCTCCAAAGGGGAAGTCTCTAGCCCTTGTCGTTCCTGCAGTATTCACAGTTCTTCAGCCTAGTAAGAGCTTCTTTGCACCAACCGCTGGCATTTCTTGGGCATCTGCCCATCTCCGAGCTGCTTGTGACTTTTGGACTTGGTCCCCTTGTTCCACAGGTACCTTCAGACAGGAATCCATCGTTGTTGCATTGCTGATTTGTGTTTTCCTTGCATTCTCCCTCTAACACGACTATTTTGTCCTTAGGGGAACTTTGGTGCACTTTGCACTCACTTTTCAGGGTCTTGGGGTGGGTTATTTTGCTAACTCTCACTATTTTCTAATAGTCCCAGCGACCCTCTACAAGGTCACATAGGTTTGGGGTCCATTCGTGGTTCGCATTCCACTTCTGGAGTATATGGTTTGTGTTGCCCCTATCCCTATGTTTCCCCATTGCATCCTATTGTAACTATACATTGTTTGCACTGTTTTCTAAGACTATACTGCATGTTTTTGCTATTGTGTATATATATCTTGTGTATATTTCCTATCCTCTCACTGAGGGTACACTCTAAGATACTTTGGCATATTGTCATAAAAATAAAGTACCTTTATTTTTAGTATAACTGTGTATTGTGTTTTCTTATGATATTGTGCATATGACACTAGGTGGTACTGTAGTAGCTTCACACGTCTCCTAGTTCAGCCTAAGCTGCTCTGCTAAGCTACCATTATCTATCAGCCTAAGCTGCTAGACACCCTATACACTAATAAGGGATAACTGGGCCTGGTGCAAGGTGCAAGTACCCCTTGGTACTCACTACAAGCCAGTCCAGCCTCCTACAGTATCAAAGCCACATTAAATGTTAGAAGGATTATACCAATACTATGTTATATTTTAGACTCTAAAGTAATAGCATGCATGGAAAAGATATTGACTTTCTAATGAATAATGATTTGAATATGTGTGAAAAAATAGTGAAATGCAGTTCCACATTATACTGACTGCAATGCATTTATGGAGTTATTTTATTTTGAAAGTATTGTAACATGAATACTAATGAAGACTTATTAATGGAGAGTTCATAGTTTGGATATTAAAGTGAGTTGCATTTGATCTATTAATGCGCTTTATTAATTGACTTTCCTTAGATTAAGTAATGTCCGCTACACCTGAGTTTCATGACTGTGCTGAAAATGTTGTTCATTCAGTGAACGTGTATCTTTCTTTCAGTCTATGTTCCTTTGAGAAGATTAGCTTTAGTAATAGATCACTATTGTTTTACACATAGCTCGATTGGAAATTTTACCTTGAATGTGGAACATCCTGGACTGTGGACTAGCAGTTTAAACATTTGTTTCAAGCTCGTGTGAAGCTAAAAGAATGAATGCTGTTCCCATGACAGACTTGGGTAAATATTGAACTGTTGCAGCTTGGAGTCATATGATTGATTGCTATTGGATGATGCCTTGTCAGGGTCAAACAAATTATTACCCTGAGGAATCAGATTGCTGTATGAACTTTAAAATATTGATGACCAGTTGAACTTTGGTTAGAGTCAGAATCCTAAAGCCCCAGCGGAATTCTCAATGTTCAGCCTCTTAGAGAGGTATCTTTCTCTTTGCCCTGCCCCGTTGAAAATGCCTTGTTGAGATTTAGAGATTTTCTCCTTAGCACAAAGAAGAAGACTCTTGACAGAGCGTCTGACCTGCTGACGCTTTCCCTTCTTTATCTATCTTTTTGCCTACTTTAGCTAGTGTTCTACCGCCAAGACTATCTTTTCCAAATTCTTTGTGTCCCCTTTTGTTCCTTTAGTCTTTTTCCCACATATGTTCTGCCCCACAATGCTTTCCTTGATTGGCTAAATGGTAGCACTCACTTGTGCCATACAGAACTGAGGTTGACGATTTGAATTACCTAGATGCTTTTTATATTTGAGCAATTGTCTTAACCTGTTTTGCTGCTTTGGTCAACCTTTGGTGATATTGTATCTGACAAATTTTGTTCTGATAATTTTCTACATGACTCTGAGGCCCATATTTATACTATCTTTGCGTTGAATTAGCTAATTCAGCACAAACCTAACTCCATATTAATTCTTTGGCGCTTGACACGTCTAGCGCCAAAATTATGGAGTTACAGTAATTTTGTTGCTAGCAGGAAACTACCTTGCGTCAATGAGATGCAAGGTAGACGTTCCTGGGCAAAAAATGTCTCAAAGGCCCACGCCCCTTATTTATCCTACCGTGCAAAAATAGTTCACGGGAGGGAGGCAGGCCTAAATAATGGTGCTAAGCTTGCTTAGCGCCATTAATTAACGCCTGGGTCAGGGCAGGCGTTAGGGGACCCGTGGGCCCATTTCCATGGTGGAATACCATGGAATGAGTCCACAGGTGCCCTCCCCGGGTCCCAGGGACACCCAAACCCACACCAGATGGACAGCGGAGGACAGGGGACCCCATCCCAGGTAAGTAGAGGTAAGTAGAGGTAAGTATTTAGCTTTTTTTTTAAATGCCATTGGGGGCCCTGAAATGGGGCCCTCACATGGCAATGGGTACAATAGTCATGCCAAGGGGACCATTGTCCTCTGTGCGGGCCATTGGGGTGGTGGGCATGACTCCTTTCTTTTATAAGACAGGAGTCTTGTGGTATGGTAGGTTTTGCATCAAGAACTGACGCTGGGCTGGTTAAAGTCATCATTTTTTACTCTAACCTGCCTAACATCATTTTTTGGTGCAAACTCCCCTTCTCCCATACCACCACCCTCACCCAGCTAGCATAATTTTCCTTGACATTAGCCTATCCTTTGCACCAGATTTCACCATTCCATAAATAAGACGCCCAGCCAGCATCTTGGCATGGCACTAGCCGCCCGTAACCTTTTTTACGCAAAACTGCATAGGATACGTTTCTAGAGAATTCTATTTGAAGTACTTGAAATTCCTGCCTTCTCTGCCCTCGGTCCAGGCTGGCTGTCCTTTCTGTGAAGGCAGGGTGCAGCCTATTCATTTGCAAGTAAGGCAAAACCCAGCTCCAACCCCCTCCTTCCAGTGATGGCCCATCCAGGCACACTAAATCCCTCTGTTGTGTGGCTGTCTGAAAGGAATAAATAAAGTTCAACTACCAACTAGATCCAGTCATGTGACCCAGGAACAAGATGCAGGAACCATATAGTTAGGGCTGAAAATGGCAACCGTCAAAAAGGGGCATTTTCAAAATTGTAACTTAAAATCCAACTTCACAATTAAGTACAATTTCTCAGACACCAAACATGAAATGTTCAACTGTGCCCAATCAAAAGTTAGCACTTATTAAATGTAATAAGGTGTCCCAATGTTATCGTAAGGGAACGGTAGAAGTTTTTAATTGGAGAGGTGGGCATGACTTCCGTCTTTCCCAAGACAGGAGTCATGTTTTTGGTGGTTGTGCACCAGGAAATGGCAGTAGTCTGGTTAGAGGCATTTTTTTTGCCTCTAACCAGGCTAGTGACATTTTCGGACACATAACCCCCTCCTTCTCTACTGCCACCCGCACCCGGCTAGCGTCTTTAATATGGTAGCCCAAGTTTAGCACTGGCTTGCGCCATATTATTACTATGGGGCCTGGCTTGCATTATTAAATGATGGAAGCCCGCACTATACTTTTTGGCACAAAACTGAGTTCCCGCAGTTTTGCACCAAAAAGTATAAATTCGGGCCTATGTTGGTTGCCACTGGCTGATCCTTTGGAGTTCACATATGAATATCTAGGACAAATTCACAACAGACTTTCTATGGATAAATTTGTCTTACTTGAGCCTGTAGTGTGAAGTACACATGAATTTCCATAAGTGAACAAGTCTTACCACTGTATGCTTTGTTAATCACGTCTGGGTAATGATGTGTATTTTGCACCAAAGAAAAAACTAAGACACAATTACTCACAGAAAAAAAACTATAGGAATTCACCCCTGGGGAAAGCTATTTGATTTTTAAAGACTTATATTTCTGTTCATTGGTTAAGAGCACCATCTGTTCTGCATCTTACACTCCAAAAAACACAAGAAAGAAAATAATAGAGTCCCAATGCGCAAAGTACAAAAATAGCAATTTCTGATATGAGAAAATTATCAGACTGCTAATTCTGAATCACTTAACCCCACAAATTAAAGAAAGTCATAACCAAATAGCAATTTCATGTGATACTCACAAATTACTGAATCACAAATTGCAAATCAGACACATCTGCAAATTGTGATTGCTGCTCTGGCAGTGTCTGATGATATCATATCATGGAAATTCTCACCATAAGTTCACAGCAGCCCAAGAGAGAATGCTGAGCAGAAGCAGAACTGTTGCAGAAACCAAACCAGTCATCAATTATCGTGGGAATCTAAAATCCAGAGAGGGAAAAATTAGGGAGTAAAAAGAAACCCATTCACTGAGAGAGAATGGGCAATATGAGTGGAGGACTGTGTTTCCCATAATCATCAATTATTTGACAAGTCATCTTTCTCTGTTCCTAAGGTTCAAAAAAGAAAAATATGTCTGAGTATTTGAGAATTCATAAATGATGATAGAATGACTCATTGTAGCACTGTTGGAATCAAATAGGATGGTATGCCTTGCATACTTAAAAAAAGGAGAAGCTGGCAAGTCAGAGAGAAGAAGCAAGTGGCAAGCAACATGACCCCTTTTTGGAGCAACCATCTATTCCTATGGAGTAATTAACAGAATACAGAGGCATCCACCATTGACACATCTGCTCAACCACCAAGATCCACAGGCAAGAGTAATTTTATAAAAACATACATTCCATATCAATTGTCACAAGTAAACTTAAATTACCTATTAAGTTTTCATTTGGTACAGCTGTAAGGACATTTTAACGTAATGAGCCCTATAGCACCATTAGTATTAACAGAAGAAATGCATTATTTTTTAAATGTTGTAATGAATCGATATAGACTTGAGGACATTATCCAAGTATTTGTGGGTTCCTATTGCAGCTTATATGCAGTGCAGATCCCGATTTTTCCTGAGGACTATATTGCCTATCTTGAATGTATGACATTAGCCTGGCTAAAGGGGCCAGGTATCTTGTTTCTAAATGAACCAATCATATATCTTATATACCCACAGGAAAGGCTCCAGGAGGCAATGGGTTCACCTCATCATTTTATCAAATGTATACACCCCTACTGGCACCTCAGCTGCAATTTCTATTTGCAGACGCATGGGACAAAAGCTCCCTGCCTCCCTCTTTACAAGAGGCTCTTCTTATCATATCAATAAAACCCATTGAAGCACCCAAAATACCCGTATTCTTATCATCCATTATCGCTTATTAATGTGGATTCTAAAAAATTTGTGAACAGTCTCCTCCTCTTGTTACTTAACCTGGTTCTTCCCAACCAGGTGGGTTTTGTACCTGGGTGTTTTATGTCACATAATGTACATACATTATTTGTGTTGTTCCATCAGTTAGACCCACAGCAGGATGCAGTGACAGTGCTATTGGATGCTACCAAAGCATTTGACACTATTGAATGGGGTTAATCATTTGCTGCAATGGGTTACATGGGTTTTCCAGTCCACTTCATATGCTTTGTACGTCTCCCAAAGTGCAAGTGAAGGTCAATGGCTTGATTTCTGACCAATTTGAGATTTATGCAGGGCACCAGTCAGGGATTCCCCTTAACTCTCCTATTATTTGTGTTGGCAACTGAGCTCTTGGCTTGTGCCATCAGGCACCAACACAGTGAGAGATGTGCTGCCTTTGCACAGTGTAGTTTAATATCTATGTAAGCTTAAAACATCACTTTAAATCTCTGTAAAGGTGGCCGCAAACTTACTCCCATAATAGAAGAATTTATGTTATTCCAGATACTATCTGCCATTGCAATAAATTGGAATAAATCAATGGGGCTTCAGTTTACCCCTGCAACTGGACAACAACCACTTGATTATCCTCTTCCTTGGTGCAATATAAACATTAAGGGGCTTATTTAAGAGCCCTTTTAGTGACGCTCCGGTAGTGCTATGCACTGCACCGTATTTACTAATTGGATTTAAGCCACTTTTTGTGGCTTACCACCTCCTTGATAATATGGGCCGTTCACATGCAGCACTAGGCGTGAAAAGGACGTGCAATGGGTGTTGCTGTGGGCGTGCCACAGCAACACCCATTCCATGTTGACGCTGCCCCAGGTTTACAAGTTTTCATAAACCTAGGGCAGCGCCAAAATCTAACGCCACCCCAGGGGTGACATTAGAAGGGCGCAGCGAGGAGAAATGGTTTTACTTCTCTTTATTTGTTGCTCTTTCTATGTGTGCTGCGTATTGCATAAATATCTAGGCATTTGGGTGAGCTGAGATAGAGACACTGTGCTTACTTAAAATGATGGTACCACCAAATCCAAATTGGAGGATCAGATAGTCCACTGAAGCATGCTCCCACTATATACACATGGCTGTTTCACCTTGATGAAAATGCCGTATTACTGAAATGCCTCTTTGTATTTATTAACATTCTCATCCCTCTTAATAGGCATTTTTTACTATGCTGAAAACAGTGATGGTCAAATTGGCTTGGGCCCACAAACAACCACAGGTCAACTGGCATACCCTTACACTGCCCTAAAAACAGACGGGGCTGGCAGCACCTAATTTCGAGTTATTTTATTTATGTGTGCAGGCATAGTATGCCTACTACTGGCTACATCCTCTCTCATACCATATATGGCACATCTTGTCATTGACCATGATTAAGCATTCCAAGCTCCACTCCAGACCCTAATTGGAAGGGTGCTGTGGTGCAAACTGGGGGAGATTCACACTGTGCATACTGTACATTTGGCACGGGTTGCTATATGTAAGCGCTACGTAGGGAGAGAATTCTATTCATATCATCAGGCCTTTAAACACTACCCTTTGCTACTGAGTACTTTTGGATCTCGCACGTTAGCTAGAGTGGTGTGGGAAAGTCATCCTTTTGCCCTGATCACCTCCATTTTTGACTGACACTGGTGGTTTTTGATTATGGCCTTGCCCTCTGCTCTGCTAACCAAAAGGTTTATGCAAATTAGGCATAATTATAATTGGCATGACAACCTACCTGTAAGTCCGTAGTATATGGTCGGGCATGTAGGTTTAGAAGCCCAGCAGATTTAATGCACTTAAGTGCGCACTGCTGAGTGGCCTGCTGTCACTTTAGGAGCCAGCCCTGCTTTTAAATTAAAAGTATATGCAAGTTCGACTTTTGAATTAAAGGTACTTCAAAAGTCCCAAATTACCTTATTTGTACATATAAGTCACCCTAGAGTCTCCCCTAAGCGCCCCAGGAGCAGGGTGCCTGCAACTATAAGCAGGGACACTATAAGAGATGTTTTAAATGTCCCAGTGAGGGAAAAACTGCAAATTTCATTTCCCCCATTGTAGTACATTAGCTCCACAGGCTAACATGGGAATACTTTATTAAAGTATAACTTTTGCGGAAAAGAGCTAAACATATAATTTTTTAACAAAAAATAATAGAATATGTCCACCAACCTGCCACTGTTAGATTTATTATAACTATAACTGAAGAGCCAAAATCCAGCCTTTCAGCAGATCTTCTCTGATTGGCCAGCCTATGCCAGCCTGAGCCAAGCTACCTTAATGAGGTGTGAGGTGGCCTGCACTGACACAAAAGGACATCTAGTTGGTGGAGATCTGCAAGCTACAGAGCAAAAGGCAGGAAGGGAGCTGGGTAGCCAAACTGGTCTTCAAAGGGGCAATGGCAGTTAGGACCAGATACAAGCTCACCCTCACTTCCTGCCACCCCAGCCAGATGGGACCTCCAGTAATTAGATTAGCAGGCGGGATGGAAGGGGAGTGTCAAAGAAACTTGACCTCACCAATGGGAGGGATTAGCCAGATCTTAACCCCCAGGAGAATGTTCCTTCATTTTGGATATTTAAAGAATAGTGCTTTCTGGGATTGATTTTTGCCACACTTAGCAGGAAGTGGTCACCTGAAAGTGTGGTACCCTTCACCCAATTGTTTAAGGGTGCCCCCTGCTTGCCAGCCCAGGAATACTGAATAAATATGGGAGAGTTGCCCAGGAACCCAGATCCGGGCCTGAAATAACAAGGAGACAGAGGACTGCCCTGTTGTAACCCTGGTCTGCACCCAAAAGGACTGCACTCTGGATGACTGCACCTGCTGCACACTGAGGAAGTACAGCCCTAAGAACTTTGCCTGGCTTCCAGAAGTAAAGGAGTGGACTCCCTGAATGCAAAAGATTAAAAGAGCTTCACCTGCATTATGTCCACCAAGAAGAACCCAGCTAACCACTTTCAACTGGACTTCAAAGGATTTAACAGGTGCACTCTGGGAAACATAGTTCCAGAATCTCAAGGACCATCTCAGAGCTTCAAGACCCTTGCATTGGTGTTGTGAACTACTGGAGACCCAAGGGGAGGACTTCTGGAAGAAGATTCAGAAGTTTGGAGAAGTTTGGAGCAACTTTTGAGAAAAGCTCCATGAGGTGAACGAACCATGGACAAGACAAGCTGCCAACGTTGAACTATGACCCAGTCTGAATTTCACATTTACCCCAGTGAAGCTCCGGAGCTTTTCCCCTTTGACAAGACTGCAGGGAGTTGACCGGGACCTCGCGCTGAGCCAAGCTGCTGGTGTTGCATTGAAAGACGGCCTGACGAGGAGCCTCACCCAACGGCGAGAGAAAAATCTCCAAGAAGTGACTAAGTTATAAGGTAAAATTTTGACTGGGCCCTACGGCTAAGTGTTTCCGACCCGTGCACCATTTCAGTTGGCCTGAAACTTTGACTTTGTCCCAGTTATACGCGACCAGATGTCCCCTATTGACGCTATTGGTTTTAAAGCACTAGAAGGCACATTTTTTTTTATTTAATCTCTAAAACTTCTTATCTCTGGCTCCCTACATTGGATTTTTGTCATTTGGTGTCATTTTAAAGATAAAAATATGTCCTATTTTATAAATAGGTGTTGGATTTATATCGTGTGTTGTGTCTTACTTATTTAATGTACTTGTGTTTTTAAATGCTTTACACAACTGCCTCTTAAATTAAGCCTGCTTGCTCGTTGCCAACCACCAAGGGTTGAGCAAGGGATTCAGTTATTGAGATCTTGACTGGACCTTATATGGTAATTGTGGCTTAAATGGGAGATCTCTTCCCTGGCTGTGTTTTTCTGCCAGCAACGGCGGTAATAGATACAGAGGGAGTCACAGCTCTCGATAAAGCTCTCTATATGCAGATTCATGAACAGTGTAAGGGCTACTACTCAACCTTCCTGGAGGTGTCTCCAGTATGCCAAGCACTGACTGTCCTTCTTACTGCCCCATCTCACAGACATTTGGTGACTCATTTATACTAGACAACACAGAGGACAGCACCTTTACTCTTGTCACGGGTGAAGACTGCATGGGAGGTGGAACTGGGATACTCTCTTACTCCTAATAATGGGTTTTCAGTTGTTCATAAACAGATAAATTGAGTCCAAATGGCCAACTTCGACTCATTCATTTTAAGTTGCTGCATCTGGTATATAGAAGCTTCCACCAGCTACATGCCTGTGGACTGCTAGTGAACACCGACTGAATTAGATGTGGGACTGAAGAGGCTAACTTTCTTCATTGTGCTTTGCACTGTCCATCCATAGCCACCAACTTGGTAGGGGTTTTTCAGGCCATTTCAGAGATGGTAGGGAAATAATTGCCTCTATCACCAAAGCTGGCATTGTTAGGCTGTACACTTGTGATTGAGTGTGAGGACAGCCGATATGTATCTATTGTCTTATTGATAGCACAAATTCAGGTAGAGTACCATTGGGGAAAAGATGCATGCTTTTCTCTTGTCGGTAATGGGAATCTTTCCTAAAGCTTCAAAAGCTTGTCATGCAATGGACTTTAATTCAACAGAGTAGTTCTCTGATTGATGTTATGCAGCTGATGGATGAATCAGCCCTGATATGTTGTAGTTCAGCACATGCCAAATTGTAGAGTTTTCTTTTTTCCATAGCTAGCTAATTTAGAATAAATTGTATTCATGTATAAAAGAACCGGACTGGGCTTGTTTTCAAATCATCAGATCATTCTGTTGATGTTTTGTATTGCTATTTTTGAGTGTTTAGCCCTTTTGATTTTACTTTGTCTAAACTTCTTTAGACACCCTGGACAACCCATGGTGATCCTGTATCTTTAAAGTCTTGTTTTGAGAATAATTTACATAAATTTGAGTATGAGTCTACAATAAAATCCTTAACTATATATCGACTGGAGTTTTCTTGTGTGGCCACATGGGTCATTTTGTCATTTCAAATGGCCATTTAATTATTTATGCCTCACCTTTCTACACCTTTATGGTGGGTGAAAAGACTCATTTATCTTGTTAAAAGCATAATTAGAAAAAGATTTGCCAAATCTCTTAGCATTATGATGGTTTCGCCCAAGAGGAGGGAAAAATAATGAGGCACAGTATTAGGGAGTGTTGGATTTTTGTCATGCGAAATGCCCACCCCAAAAATATGTCCAATGGTTCATTCTGAAGATTAATGGAGTTCCAGAGTCTTTTCTTTGCAGTAGATGTTGGAGTATTAATAGAGTTTGTGCTTATGTTTTTTTGGCTAAAGATTCTGTTATAGTGTGATCTTGTGAAGTATTTTGTGGACTTTTCGAAGTTTTGTGTGATTGTGGTGCTTTCTGCTAAGAAGTTGTGTTCGTTCATAAGTCTGTCATGGCCTAAGATCCCTGGATAGTGCATGTGTAGAAGACACTTGGTTAATTTATTATTTGCTCTGTGAGGTGCATGTCGTGAGACATCATCGACAATGCCAAAAGTTTTCCTTTTAGGTGGTTGTTATTGGTGAATCCTGAGTGCACATGGAGGAACTGTATCAATCAGAGTGAGATCCGATGGTCGAGTCTCATTCTTTGTGTCATTGGAAAAGCATAGTTGGAAAGTATAGCTCTGTACGGCTTTGAATTGTTTGGTTACTTTATCCTGTAGTAAGCAGACAGTTGTTTTGGGGTTTTACTCACTATATTTTGCATTAGGTTGCGTGAAGAGTGATTGTGAGAGAAATTGTAAAGTAGGGTGAGCTGCTGCAAAGAGTATGACTGATGGCATCATGTGTCACACTGGTATAGGTCTGTTACTGTGTTACTGTGAAACCGCTCTGGTATTGGTAGACTACATCACAAAGTGATGCGCTGCTATTGGTTGAGAACATCGAAAAGGGAATTGTGGGTACAGAATTACTTCCTGATTTGAACAAAGAATTAATTGTGAATTAATTAAACTGATTGAAAATGAAGTCCTTTCAAACATTGAAAAGTCTGTTAAAAGGAAATGTATTTATCCTGGTTTGAAAGGTAATAGAAAACCCACCCAAAGGTACTCCAGGTCATCATGTTTTGCCCAAAAATGGCCTTCATGCAATTTTGTGGCTTGAACAATGGGATAAAATTACAGCGAAAGAAGATGCATTAGCGTTTCCTCGCTATGGAACATTTCACTCAAGAAAATGTGGAACCTGAGGCCAGTTCTTTATGAGATGAATTCACCTCCAAGACCGACATACTTTGAAGCACTTGGGGCCATATTTATACTTTTTGACGCAAAACTGCGCTAACGCAGTTTTGCGTCAAAAAAATTAGCGCCGGCTAACGCCATTCTGAAGCGCCATGCGGGCGCCGTATTTATTGAATGGCGTTAGCCGGCGCTAGCCGACCGGCTCTGCCTGGTGTGCGTGAAAAAAAACCACGTACACCAGGGAGCGCCGGCGTAGGGGAAAATGGCGTTTGGGCGTCCCAAAATGGGGCAAGTCAGGTTGAGGCAAAAAAATCGTCTTAACCCGATTTGCGCCATTTTTTTCAGGCGCCCAGACCCCATTAACATGACTCCTGTCTTAGCAAAGACAGGAGTCATGCCCCCTTGCCCAATGGCCATGCCCAGGGGACTTCTGTCCCCTGGGCATGGTCATTGGGCATAGTGGCATGTAGGGGGGCACAAATCAGGCCCCCCTATGCCACAAAAAAAAGAAAAATAAAACTTACCACAACTTACCTTTTCTTCCCTGGGATGGGTCCCTCCATCCTTGGGTGTCCTCCTGGGGTGGGCAAGGGTGGCAGGGGGTGTCCCTGGGGGCTTGGGAGGGCACCTCTGGGCTCATTCTGAGCCCACAGGTCCCTTAACGCCTGCCCTGACCCAGGCGTTAAAATCCGGCGCTAATGCAGGTTTTTTAGTCCCGCCCACTCCCGGGCGTCATTTTTGCCCGGGAGTATAAATACGACGCAATAGCATTGCAGTCATTTTTTTAGACGGGAACGCCTACCTTGCATCTCATTAACGCAAGGAAGGTGTTCACGCAAAAAAATGACGCTAACTCCATAAACTTTGGCGCTAGACGCGTCTAACGCCAAAGTATAAATATGGCGTTAGTTTTGCGTCAAATTTGCGTTGAATAAAACGACGCAAATTCGGCGCAAACGGAGTATAAATATGCCCCTTAATACTTAGGGAACACATGGCTCATCAGAAACAGTGAGATACGTATGAGAATAAATAAGGAAGCAATAACGACAGTTGCAAAGGCAAGATGGGATGATCAGCAAAATGTTGGAAAGCACACATCATTTAGGGAATTAGGTTGTATCCAGCCATTACCACTAAAGAACGAGAAAACACTTAACCAAAGAGTAAGGAGAAGACAGAAAAAGCAGAACAGACACTGAGAAAAAAGCTGAAACTTATAAGAGTGATTCGGAAGATGATTTTATAAATCAGCTATTGTTAAATCATCCACCTCCATACAATTCTGAGCAGATAGGAGTGACAGTTAAAGCAGCGAAAAAGTGACCTTTTATGTGCCTACTCTGCCAGCTGAACAGATTCCTAATCAGAAATTACCAAATCCAAATGTGAGTTCAGTATGACAGACTCCCAGTGCGAATACACCAGTTCAAAATTTTATCACAAATCAGTGTGAGTTCTAACATGGATCAGCCAGCACAGAATTTTAATTCAAATCAGTCAGTGCAAAACCCCAGTCCAAATCAGCCTGTGCAGAATTTTACCCTGAATCTGACAATGCAAGGTTTAAATACTACTTTTACTGGACAATGTTGAGGAATGGCAGTTCTACAGAACCTGATGAATTACATAAACCTAGATGCATTGACAGCTTCAGTGACAATTGGTGCAGTTGTGCCTTTGTATGCTCTAGGTGTGACTGGGAAGAATCTATACACATTAAATGTCCAAAATGTTTCAAGTGTTCAAAATGTCCTGAATACCTTAGTGGTCCCAATGGGGAGAGTGTGTGTCTGACCTTGGAAGCGGAGAAGGTGGAAAGCGGAAGAGGATCGTTGCTGCCTGAGCCATGTGAGCCATTCGGCAGCGGCTGGTCTTTCTGGGCTCTCTAGGTTCCCTCTGGGTCCTCGCTGGATCCGGCAACCCGGGGGGCCAAGGGTTGAGTGCTAGGTACTCGAGCGGCTTGTGGTTCAAGCCGAGACATGTCAGAGCAAAATAGAAGCTCTGAAGCAGCAGCGGCAGGCGGCAGTGGCCCACTTGGTCTGCCCGGAGCTCTGAGAGCAGACATTCAGAGCGCGACGGTCTGGTGGCTTGGCAGCTGTGGCATGGGGGCTCCACCAGGCAGTATCCTGGGAGCCCCAAGGGGCTATAAGGGTGGTGCAGTGCAGGCTGGAAAAAAAAGTGACCTGTAACCCCGTCCTCCCCCATGGTGTAGGGCATCCCGCCGTGGTTTGGAGACAAGCAGCCTGTTAACATCAGAGGTGGTAGTGCTGGGGAGGGCCTGGCTGGGCCTGGCTTGGGGGCATGAGGAGGGAGTGAGGAGGGAGCATGAGGAGTACAAACTGAAGCCCAGGCCTATTGTCCAGAAGCCTATTGCCTAAGCCTACAGTCTAAAGCCCAAAGTGCTCAGGAAAAGTGCTGTCCTGAGCTTAAGTTGCATGTTGCACGGTCTGTAAAGATTGTGAAATCTGCAAAGTGGCCAGGAAACCAGCAAAACCTGTGGAAGGCCAAAGCATGACTGTAACTGAATTGGAGTCGAACTGGTGTAGAGGTCCAGTAGTGGCAGTTACAGTGGCAACTACAGTGGCAGCTATAGTGTCCTAAGACTCAATTTTGAAGAGCCAGATCAAGTTTAAGGAGATTAATTAACTTGAGCCATGGTCAGCCCTGGTGAAAGGGAGTAGGTGAAGTAAAGTGATTTGAAAAGAGTGGTGAAAAGAGTAGTGGTGACTTTTTTTTTAACTGAGTGATAAGGCATGTCACAACAGCCATAATAGTTGCAACAGCCGCAACAGCCATACAGGGTAAAGGGAGCAGTGAAAGCGGTTCCAAAAGTTGACTGTTCATAGCTGGGCATCTGGCTCTTATAGCTTGTCTTCTAGGTGTATGAATATTTGGTGACACCTATACATTCATACATTACCCAGGTGTTATTTCAGTGCTTTTGGTCTCATAATGCTGTTTAGTGACGCTTGGTGGCATTTTTGGCATTCACCATGGCTCTTATCCTAAAGCTCTGATGTCCACCTCCACCAGGTCTAAAATATCAGTGTTCTGATTTGTAGTCTCTGAGTGGGCTCCTTGTCCTCGGTGCTCCTTGTACTCGGTGCTCCTTGTTCTTTGAGAGACCTTTTGAGAGACTCTTTAAGATTGTTAACTCGGTTCTAACCCAGATTGTGTGGCATAACTATGACCATGGAGAAGCTACGCTCAGGGCTCCTGCTCCAAGGAAGATCATGTATAAAAACTAAATCTAATCCCCTTTGGAGTAAAGCAAATCTGGCTGTTCAACTTAAGGGTCAGAAACAAATATTTACTTTATGGGAAAAATAAAAAATCGGTCATGAGGAACCAAATGGAGCACCCACGCTGAGCATGTCACTTTGTACGGAGTTAAAGGACCCCCCACAAGGGAGTCTTATGACATGGATGGCTTGGATAACTTGGATGACTTGGATACAATTCAGGAAAGGGGAGTTGAGGGTTTGGAGCAGATTGTCCCAGAGTCTTTCTCTGAAAGCACAGAGAACAAGCAGAACAGCCAGAACTTTCAGGATGTTCAACGCACTCAGAACTCTCTGAATTACTTGAACCGGTCCAGGCTACAGCCCCATTCCACTCTTTCTTTCCTATCCACCTCGCTAGTTAGTTCCCCCCCACAACTGAGCCCAAAGGAAATCTTTCTATGGTAGTTAACAGCCTCCAAGAAGTCGGTGCCTTTCCGTTATCTACAGCATCCTCGGCTGCTGGGCCCCAAAATGTTACCTTGCCTGATCTGGAAGTTGACCTATGTCAGAGGTAAGGTTTTCATTCAAAAAATCTTTCACCTCCTCCTGGGGACTCAATGCCCACGCTTATACCTTCAACTACATGTCTGCACTTGTTTAACAGTACCCCCTCCTTACAAGGCTCTGTGTATTCTCATATGTCTGTGTCCTCTACCCACAAAGTAAGTGGTATTCTACCCAATCAACCCCCTGACCTGGAGGTCAGGCTCTTGACGTCTCTGAACAGCTTAGAAACTACTTTCATAAATACTAAAGCTCATGGAGAAATTCGTAGGAGGATCAGACTGCATCCTTGATTTCGTGACTGCAATCCTAAAGGAATTGACTAAAATTAATATAAAGTGGGACTCAAGTGCAAACTCATTAAGGATAGGGGCTGCCCCTCCATTGGTATCAATAGATCAGATGGCCTCTATGTCATCTCCAAGAGTAATTCCTGGGGTATGCTAGAGAGTGGATGTAAGCACCCAGGCTGGTGGACCTTAATGTAGTAGGCCCAGTGACAGAAAGGTATTGTTGGACAGTCCAGTAGACTTTACTCAATTTATTTTTGATCCCTTGGAGGTTTAGTGTAAACAACCATCACAGTCAAAACAGCCTGAATTATTTCCAATTTTTAAATCTCTGCCTAGACAAATGAGTGGTCTCCCTCCTCATCTTCCATAGGAGTAGAAAAAAGTAAGCGAGATGGAGATAAAGCTAAAGGTGGAAAAAGACAAACAAAAATATAAAAGAACTCTCTGGTGGATTATGAAGAAAGGCAGAAGGAAAGTACACTTTCCTGAGTTGTTAGTTACTCCAGAAACATGCCTAATGTCACTGTCTCCGTCATTACATTCTCTTTTGGAGACACAGCCTATTATTCCCATTGGGGAGCCCAGAAGAGGACATGAGTCTGAACTTTTTCTCACCCATCCCTTGGGATTGCCTTCAGCCTTGAACTCAGCCGCTATGCCTTTCCTGCCACCTGGGCCTAAGGGTGATTCTAATAACTTGAATATTGTGGATGCCTATATAGTAGACTTTATCCCAATCTTTGACGTAGATTTAACTCTGAATAGATCCACTCTATTAAGATGCTTCTCAGAGTTGAGTGCACTGAACCTAATTTCAAGCCACAACATTGATTTGGTTTCCTTATTGGACTCTAATGTAGGCTTTAAGTCTAGGGTCAAATTCTGCTCTATGTGCTTGGCGAACCTGGTCCTTCAAAATGCCGATTTTATGCAATGTCATGGGATTGATGTAGTTTATTTCTTGGGTTGTGTTGTTGTTCCAGGGGACAACGGAGTAGCTCAGGTTAATGATGGTTACTTTTTGCCTGAGCTGTTTAAATCAATTAATCCCACTGAATATTCGGTGCTTAAATCTAGAACAGATCAGGAGGCCCTTAAAGTCTCCCTCATAGGGGATGATAGGAAGGTGCAACTGCGTGAACTACGATCTGCAACAGAGCAAAAAAAATCAATGTACGGAATGAATGGGGCTGGCTCCCGGGCGCCCTAAATCAGACTTGGGGGTCCAGGTCCTCGTCTCGATCATTTAACTAGCATTGGTTAAATATCATCTCATGGAATGTAGCAGGGGTAAAGTTTTATAGGGAAAAACTATCCTATCTTAATTCGCTTAATCCCGATTTGATTTGCCTTCAGGAGACTTGGGGGCATATTTATACTCTGTTTGCACCGAATTAGTGTCATTTTTTTTTACTCTAATTCGGTGCAAAACTAACTCCATATTTATACTTTGGTGCTAGACCCCTCTAGCACCAAATTTATGGAGTTAAAGTCATTTTTTGAAAGTGGAGACCTACTTTGCCTTAATGAGATGCAAGGTAGGCGTTCCTGTGCAAAAAATGACTCTATGGCCTTAACGCCATATTTAGGGGCATATTTATACTCTGCGGCATATTTATACTCTGTTTGCACCGAATTAGTGTCATTTCTTTTACTCTAATTCGGTGCAAATCTAACTCCATATTTATACTTTGGTGCTAGACCCATCTAGCACCAAGGCCCTGATTTAAACTTTTTTTGCGCCGCATTAACGTCATTTTATGACACAAAAGTGGCGCAAACTTACAAAATATTGGCCCTTATTTATACTTTTTGCTGCAAAACTGCACTAACTCAGTTTTGCACCAAAAGGTTTAGCACCGGCTTGCACCATTTCTGTGCACCAGCCGGGCACCATATTTATGGAATGGTGCAAGCCGGTGCAAAGGGTAGGCTAGAATTTTAAAAAATGACTTTAGTCGGGTGGAGCTGGCAGTATAGAAGAAGAGGGTTTAGCACCAAAAAATGGCTTTAGGCAGGTTAGAGTAAAAAAAAATGACTCTAACCAGATTAACGTAATTTTATGGTGCTAAACCTACCATGCCACATGACTCCTGCCTTAGAAAAGGCAGGAGTCATGCCCACCACCCCAGTGGCCAGCACAGATGACAGGGGTCCCCTGGGCATGGTCATTGCACCGGGTGCCATGTATGGGGGTTCATTTCAGGGCCCCCTATGGCACTTTCAAAAATAAAATGCACTTACCTGTACTTACCTGGGATGGGGTCCCCCATCCTCGCAGTCCCTCTAGTGTGGGTGGGGGTGCCCCTAGGGCCTAGGGAGGGCACCTCTGGGCTTATTCCATAGTGTTCCACCATGGAAATAGGGCCACAGGTCCCCTAACACCTGCCCTGACCCAGGTCTTAAAAAATGGGGCAAAGCAAGCTTTGCCCCATTTTTTGACCCCTCCTCCCTCCCTTGCACCATTTTTACATGGGCGTATAAATATGGTGTTAAGGCCATAGAGTCATTTATTTGCACGGGAACGCCTACCTTGCATCTCATTAAGGCAAGGTAGGTTTCCACTTCCAAAAAATGACTTTAACTCCATAAATTTGGTGCTAGACCGGTCTAGCACCAAAGTATAAATATGGAGTTAGTTTTGCACTGAATTAGAGTAAAAAACAAAATGATGCTAATTCAGTGCAAACAGAGTATAAATATGCCCCTTAGCGTCAAAAAATGATGCTAATCTGGTCAGAATCATTTATTTTGACTCAAAACTGCCTAACGTCATTTTTTTTAAAGCTAGCCTACCCTTTGCACCGGCTTGCACCATTCCATAAATATGGTGCCCAGCTGGTGCTAAAAAATGGTGCAAGCCGGTGCAAAACATTTTGGGGCAAAACTGCCTTAGTGCAGTTTTGCACCAAAAAGTATAAATAAGGCCCTTGGTCTGACATAAATCTACTCTGGGATGAATTTTTTTTATCAATTGTAAGGCCACTACATCTCAAAGGGGACACGCTAAACGGGGTGATGCTTGCCTGTTGTCAAACACACTAAATGGGATTTTGCTTGTTATTATGACCCCAGCAATCTTTTTATGGCCTTAACCCTTCAACTGCGTAATACGTTCCTGGGCTCTACCCCATTGTTACTAATTAATACTTATATCCCACCTGAAGCTTCTTATGATGACTTGCTACAGAAGGTGTTTGCCTTTGTAGAGAACAAATTAGATAGTGAGTTTCCCCCATTTATAGTATTAGTAGGAGATTTAAATTGAAAGTTATCCAACCATGCCTATTGTCATGTGCGTGATGCTGAGAGAGAGACTGCACTGCAAATCCCCCAGTGTGTCTTCTCCCTATCGATAAGAACAAACAAAAGTGTGAAACTCCTCCTTAGCCTCCTTAGGAAAAATGATTGTATCATAGCTAATGGAAGATCTCCCTCGGATTCTCCCGCTTCCTTTACTCACATTTCTTTGGGGGAAAGGCAATTTTAGATTATCTGGTGCTTGGGTATTCAACTTATTGCCTATTGAATGATTTGAAGATTCTAAACACCCCTCTCAGTGACCACAATCTGCTTCTTTTTTCCTTGGAAATGAATCTACCAGGGTTGCAGTCTTGGGAGATGGTTGGTTAACCCCAATCTCTGATAAAAGAACAGGGAGGTCTTAATGGGACCCCAAAAGGATTGAAGGTGTCTCAGAGAAGTTGGGAACCGTGGTCGCTGAGTTGGTTAACTGGGAAGGGAATGAACTGTACAATTTTTCTATTCTTCTGAAGCAATTGTTAACAAACTCCGGTTCTGGACTTTAAAAAATAAACAGCAAATGATCCCTCACCCATTGCTTGATTTAATCCGGGAAAAAACAGCTTAATCAGGTCACTGTATTCAGCTTAATCAGCTGAAGGGAATTCTAGTGTGGTTTTGTTAAAGAGGAGAAAGAGATGTCTGAAGGCCCGCCTCACAAGGAAATCTGGGGATAGGCTTTGGATCCATCTACGGGAAGCAGCAGTAAAGGGTTAGGCCAGGTGTTTTTGGTCATTGGTGGGTGAAGGCTGCGGTTCCAGAGATCAGTCATCCTCCGTTGCCATAACAGAAGCCCGCTGGTCCGAAATTTATTGCCTCCTTTATGTTCCAATGGGGTAGAACAGTTTTGGCCTCTTTAAAGCAAGGGGTCATACTTTTGCACCGTTCCCTCAGTAAAGGAGATAGAGCTGGCTATACGCACTATGCGTATCTCTGCTGCAATGGGTCCAGACGAAATGTATTTCTATAATAAAACAAGATATATGCTTGTGGAGTAAGATCTTATTTGTGGTTTTCAGAAGGTGCTTCCTCTCTAGAAGTGTTCCCCCCTCCTGGGTTGGTAGTATTATTGTACCCTTATACCAAAAGGGCAATCAAAATTGTCCCACCAACTATTGGCTGATCGTCCTTCAGGACACAGTCAGAAAAATCTTCACTAAATGCCTGGGCAGAGGAGAACAACATTATTCCCTTGGAGCAGTCGGGTTTAGGCAAAATCATGGTACTCTGGATGACATCGCTGCCCTACAAGTAATCACTGTAAAATAGGTGAAACGTTTTTTGCCGCTTTTATTGACTTTTCAACCGCATTCGACAAAGTGGACAGAGATTTATTATGGAGAAAGCTGTCCAGCATTGGGTTGCCCTTGTTCCTTCTAGAATTAGTAATAGCTCCCCACTCTACTACTTGGTGCAGAATTCTTTTAGGGGGGTGATAGTGGTCTTTCGATGAAATACCTACTATAAATTGACTAAAGCAAGGATGCCTTTTGGGGCCCTTGCTTTTTTCCTTCTATATTTCAGATTTCTGCTCCCTCCTGTCTCAGAGCAAGGGCTTTCCCCCGTAAATAGGTGGGTACTCTGTTTGTTGTCTGCTATACGCTGATGAAATTATAATTTTGTATTTTAAACCCATAGATCTTCAGAATCCTCTCCAGTTTCTGTCAAAATACTCTGAGTCCCACTTTTTAAAGATTAAGGGGTTCATTATGAATATGGCGGTAAACACCGTTCCCCGCTGCGGCGACGATGAACAGAAACCTGCTATTGGTGGTGAACAGAAACCCGCCATATAAAGATGCAAAAATCAGAATCCGTCAAAAATTTCCCTGCCACCAGTCACCACCAGGACCATGTCAACGAAAATGTAGGACATCCCACCCGCCACCGCCGAGCACACAAACTCTCTGCCATCCAAATAATGATGCACAAATCACCGCAGTGGTCAGTGGAAGTCGACCGCTTTGGCCAGCAATGGAACCCAACAGTAAGAATTGCACACATTGGCAAGTTTGAAACCCACATTCCTGACACACATCCACAACACTATAAAACACTCACAGACACACCCCACAATCCTTTGCTTCACCAATAGGACAACTGAGATTGAGAAATTCACAAGCAGACACTGAATGCCACAACAGACAAATCACACACCCAACCACACAACAGCACCTTCACCTAGATCCACACAACACACCACTCACAACACACACCATGGCACCCCCAAGCACCCACGCTTCACAGAAAGGGAGCTAAGGACCCTGGTGGACGAGATACTGAAGGTCGAGCCACAATTATTCGAGGCACAGGTTCAGCACACACCCATCGCCAGGAAGATGGAGTTATGGCGACCATTGTCAACAAGGTCAATGTAGTGGGACATCATCCATGCACGAGGGCCGACCTCCGCAAGAGATGGAATGACCGGCGTGGAAAGGTGAAGTCCATGGCATCCCGGCACAACATTGCAGTCCAGAAGACTGGGGGAGGACCTCCACCAACACCACCCAACTAGACTGACTGGGAGGAAAAGGTACGGGCCATCCTGCACCCTGAGGGCCTCACTGGACTCACTGGAGGAATGGACTTGGGTAAGTCGTCTACAATTACCCCATATCCATCACACCTGTAATGCCAATGTTATCTAACGTGTTGTCCAGAGTGTTGTCTGCCCTGCTGAAACACATGCACAGCTACATCGTTTTCCCTCAGGTAGAGAATTTGCCCACAGTGAAAGGTGACTTTTATGCCCTGGGACATATCCCCAACATCATTGGTGCCATTGATACAAAAAAGCCCAGCCCTGTGCACCCCATCCGATTATGCAATTGTAACAGACATGTCCATTCCCCCCAACAGGCACTACCACCCATGCTACCCTGACAGACAGGACAAGGAGTGGCAGTGCCCCACATGGAGACAGAGGCACCACCCAGGACACTTAGGAATACCCTGGCCCCTCACACAGTCCTGGACTGTCAATATCCAGCAGCCCCACCCAGGACACCATGGACACCCCTACCACAAACCCACCAACATCAGGCCAGGGCAACCGGACCCACACCTGTGTATCCAGGCCACATACTGGTTAAACACAAGGACAGAGGCCACAGTCACCACCTACCAACAGGCAGGAAGACGATGGCCCCAGTACAAGTGGTACCGCCAGCCCTGAGCAGGGGACACAGACACATGGGGCTAGGCCCAGTGGGAGGGCATCAGTGGCCCAGGGGGGAGGCCACAGGATGGATGCTGCAGCCCAGGATGTGATCTCGGAGGTCCTGGGAGCATACCTAGGACAGATTGGCCTAGATTGTGGCCACCCTGGAGCAGAGTCAAAGGCTGCAGAGAGCCCAACACCAAGAGACCATGGAGCAGTGGAAACTGCAGAATACCACAATGGCCACCATAGCAGGTGCACTGCTGCACCTTGTCCCAGCTGATACCCCCACAGACCAGGAAGCCCCTACTACAGGCCAAAATACAGCCCAGCCAACAACAGCAGCAGCAGCAACTGGACTTGTGCCACCATCTGAGGACACACGGGAGGCCTGCACCTCAGCCCATACAGGCCAACACCAGGCACTTAAACGGTCCCTCAGGTCCAGATATGGCATTGGAACACCTGCCAAGACCAACGCCCCCTCTAAGAAGTGACTCTGACAATTACTGTCCTCCAAGTATGCCACTGAACCACTGTCCACACCGTGCAATAACAACCCCAAAAACTGTAAATAACAGATGGACATATCACCACTGCCAACAATCGCTGAGACCATGTAGCCAATATGGACATCCATTAGTAGCCCACTCTCATCACTGTAAAGAGCACCATGGCATCCCTGACACCAAATAAAACACCTGTTCACCAATGTTAATGTCCCCTGTCATTATGTTGAATCAAATGAAAGTGTGCATGTAATTGTCATTGAAATCATTTATTCATTTCTTAATTGCAGGAATGGCATCCCACGCATAACATGGGGTTGTGCCAACACAAATGTCAAACAAGTTGTCCATAATGTAACATGTCCCATGCAAACCTGGTCACAGTGACAATGTCTATAGACCCAACACCCCCATTGAGGATAAGGCATACCGACAGTATGCTGGACAGACAGCAACAGCATCAGATAGTACCACTTACTTAATGGAAGTACAGTTAGATCAGTTGGTTCCTGGAGTGTACATCTTCCCCCTCCTCATAATCACGATCACTCTCATCCCCTCTCTGAGGCAGCTGGTTTGGATATACAGCCCCCTCCTCCTCCAAGAGAGGAATAGAAATCCTCACAGCCACGTTGTGCAGCATGCAGCAGGCCACCACTAATCTACACACCTTTTCAGGCTCATAGGCCAGGGACTCCCCAGAGATCTGGAGGCAACAGAATCCAGCCTTCAGGAGACCTATTGTGTGCTCTATCACCCTCCTAGTACATCCATGGGCCTCACTGTAATTCCTCTCTGCATCTGTCCTAGGATTCCTCACTGGTGTCAGGAGCCAACGCATGTTGGGGAAGCCAGAATCACCTGAAAAAGGGGGCAAAACAGGACTGTCACTGATAACCCTCAGTTGCAGACAGCCTGGCTGTCTGCTATGTGCCAAAAGGTGTCAGACACACTTACCTATGATCCATCCTCTGTCCCCTTGTAATTGTTCCATCATGCGTGGCACACTCCTGTTCCTCAGCACAAAGGAACCATGGACTGATCCAGAGAATATGGCATTCACATGTGAGATGTACTGGTTTGCAGTACACACCAAATGAATGTTCATGGAGTGAAAGTTCTTCCTTGTTCTGTACACCTGTTCACTTACTCTTGGGGGGATGAGAGCTATGTGGGTTCCATCGATGGCACCTATCACATGGAGAATGTTGGCAAAGGCATAGAAGTCTAACTTAATGGCCGGGAGGTCAGCACTTTGAGGAAACCTCACATAGGACTGCAGGTGTCGTACAAATGCATTCAGGAATCTGGACAGTACAATACAAAACATTGGCTGTGAAAAACCTGCACCTGTGCCCACTGTTACTTGAAATGAGCCCCTGGCCAGGAAATGGAGTGCAGAGAGCACTTGCACTTCAGTAGGGATGGCCTGCTGATTCCAATTAGCCGGTCTCAGTGCTGGATCCACAAAGTTCATGAATAGTAGCACAGTTGAGGCTGTAATTGATAATGATGTGACGCTCCACCATGGTCCCCAATTCAACAAGTGGTCTGTACACCGATGTGGCTCTCCCTTGCAACATGGGTCTGTACCTAGAAGGAGTTGAGAACACATGTGAGGAACACACATACATCTGCCCAACATGTTAAATATGCAGCACTGCTGACATACAAGTCGATGACACATATGCATAGTAGGATGTTAAACTGGAGTGACGTGTCCTCAGTGATACATCAGACTGTTGTGGAGAGTAAATGTATATTTGTTCATGACTATGGGGATTGGACAATAGGGCCTTCATGGGGCAAATGAGAAATTAATAACTGCATAGTAATGGCCAAAATGCCTGCCCCCTGTAATCCAGAAATGTTGTTGTGGTAGTGACCTCATACCGCTAGCGGTTGGCGCAATAGCGTAAGGCGGTGTTCACCGCAATGTGACCATTCATTGGTTAACATGGTTGTCAATGGGGAATATTAGCGTATCATGATCGCCGCCGTCGTGGAGCATACGCCATCTCATCACCCCAACTTCACCTGACTGGATTACGTGCATGCAGGTACTCCACTGAGTGTGCTGCTGTGTCCTGACTCTGGTCCTGGAAATGGCATGAGTGGCTGGGAAAAGAGCCCCAGCCTTCACCACCGAGGTACTGGATAAGCTTGTGGACGGGGTCCAACCCCTATATGCCAAGCTCTATGGTCGACCAGAGGTAGAGGTGAGTAGGTGGATTGGGGGCATGGATGTGTGTAATGGTGGTAGATGGCTGTAAACATGTGTGCACGTGACACTGTACAGTCGTGGGATTCATGACATGCTGTGTGTGTGAGGTCCTGTTCTGCTGTTGTGAGTGTCCTTCCCATAGGGGATGTATAGCCAGCTGTATCTGATGGGCATTGTCTGACCTCTGTGTTACTTTTTCTATGTGTCCCATATAGGTCAGCGCCCATCAGAAGAGGAGACCCTGGAGGTCTACAACCGTCAGAGCACCCGGTGGGAGCGGTGGGAGGACCTGTGATGCTGGGCGAGGAAGACCTGCGAGCCCCAGCTGGGGAAGTCCTCCCAACAAGGAAGGGTGCCCGACGGGCCCTGATCCCCCTAATGCACCGCATTCTGGCAGTGGCGTATCTGGACCTGGATGGGCGCTTGAAGGCTGCACAGCAGACACAAGGGGGTGAGTACAGAAACCATTGTATGCCTCCTTGATGAATGTGTGAATGTGCTGTAGTATTTATGCTGTCTATTGGCAGGGACTCTGACTGATGTCATTTTACATAATGTCCCCCATGGGAAGTAAGGTTGTAAGGGACAGGTCTGCAGTACTTCAAGTCCCTCTGTGCTGTAGGAAACAGCTCTAGAGCAGGGTTGTGGCCACTAATCAGGGGCATAGCCATGTGTATAGTGGTAGGTGCTGCATGGTGGAATATTTGCTGGGTGGGTGTATGTGTGAACCAGTTATGTACCTCCATTCAACTATTTACAAGTGTCTCTCCTGTTTTGTCTCCCCATCCCTGTTCTCTTGTGTTGTCTGTGTACATCAGCAACATCTGGCAAGGGAGCTGTGACACCTGCGAGTGGGGATGCAGCGACCCACGGTTCCACGGAGGCAGAGTCAAGCGATGTCAATGGGACCAGTGGGCTGGAGGGTAAGGGGAGTACCACGGGGGAGGCAACTACCACTGGAGGTTGTGACTCTGATACCTCCTCCAATGGAAGCTCCCGGGCGGTGGCGGACCCTAGTGGGCCCACCCATTTTGTGTCATCTTCCGCCACCACCCATACCATCACAGCCCTCCCATTTGCTCACCACCGAGTTTCCCGTGCCCGCTCACCCAGAAGGGTGGGCATCTCCTTCACCCCAGGCACCCCATCCCCTGCCCTAGTCAGCCCTGCTGCCCTCACGGAGGAGGCTATTGACCTCCTGAGGACCATCTCTGTAGGGCAGACAACCATTGTCAATGCCATCCAGGGGCTAGCATCAGAGGTGCAGCAGACCAATGCCTACCTGGATGGCAGTTTGGTGCCATGTCTGACCTACAGAGATCTTTTCAGGCTCTGGCCTCCTCTTTGATGGCAGCCAGTGTCCCTGGTCATTCCGTCACCCCTCCAACTACCTCTACCCCTTCCATCACCCCACTTCCTTCACCCGTCCCAAGCACACATTCTGATAGCCATACATACACCTCAACACACAAGAAGCACACTGAAAAACACAAGCACCACACTTCCCACCAGGCATATACACAGCCAACTTACAAAGGCACACACACCAACATCCACTTCCCCCAGTGTGTTCACCTCTTCCGTCTCCTTGCCTGTCACCTCTACATGCACACTCACAGGCACTGCACCCTCATTCACTGTTGCTGACCCCAGTCTGGCAGTAACCACAAAATCAGACATCCATTCATGCACCCCAGACACCACACCTGCACTCACCACAACAACTTTGGTTGACACATACAGCACACTCACCAAACTTACAGACACACATAAAACATACATTTGCACTGGCAGCCTTGTCCCACTGTGTCCACTCCCCCTCATCCAAGGCACTCAAACGTTCCAAAACACCCACCCAACACACATCCACCACATCTCAGCATACTGTACAGTTACCTGCATCCACGTCACACACAACTACCCTGTCACGACCACTCCCTCTACCTCCACTCCCACGCCTTCCTCCAGGTCCACCCCGATTGCCCCTAAAAATCTTTTCCTATCCCGTGTTGACCTATTCAAACTCACTGGCCCACCCCGTCTCGTCCCTAAACGTGCCCACCTCCTTGCCCTGTCCACTCCTCCCATGTCACATCCCGCCCCTGTCCGCCCTTCCCATTCCCATGTTATCTCCCCTGTGAGCAAGATACCCCTTGCTGGCCCAGGTACATCTGCCGCACCCCAGTCCAAGGCTGTTCCACCAGCTTCAAAGACCAGACCTAAGCCCCCTCCACCTCTCAAATGTAAAGCCAAGCACCCCCCTCCCAGTCATAAGTCCCCACCCCAAGCACCCCCTGCCCCTGTTCCTTGGGGTGCCTGGATGCCCCATTGTTGCCCCTTTAAGATAGAGTACCATTTGCACTTGTGGGAGTCAAGTTGGGGCCATTTGGGCCCATCAGACTTTGAACTATGGACTGGCCATTGGCCTTCTGTTGGACTTCTGTTGCTCCTGGAGCTTAATAAAAAGTTTGTGTGGCCAGTGTTGGTTTTGGCACACTCTGGATCTGTGGATCATTGTTTTGTTGTGGGGGGGTATTGTGCACATGTGTGTGCTTTGGGCAGGTTGTCTTTGCCCTGTGTCGGGTAAGTACCTCGTGCTCTGGGGGGGATGGCTTGTGCTCTTGTGAGAGGTTGTGGTTGCTTTGCAGAGTGGGTGGAGTGGGTGGGTATGTAAATGTGCCCTTTCTTCCCTTGTTTAGTATGTTGCAGTACTTACCATCGTCGTCTTCGTCAGCGGTCTCTGTCGTGAGGGTATATGGCAAGGAGCAGGACTGACATGATTTGCAACTCTCTCTCCATGTCTGCTTCGGTGTGTTGTGGGAGCCCCCGGGGAGTGTTTCCTTATATTTGGTTCGTTTCTGCCTGGCTTTGCGTGGCAGTGGTTCCCCCCGTAACTGACAGCTGTTTAGTGCTTCATTATTTGATGGGCAGGTAGGGCCTTTCCGTCGTCCTGTGGGTGGCCTCTGCCGTCGTTGTCGGCACTCCTCTGCTGGCGGTGAGTGGTTTTCAGGCTGCCTGTTTTTCAGGTGGTTCATAATTTGGCGGGCCAGACTGCCTGACTATTGGCGGTAGTTACCGCCATCGCCGGCGGAACAGTCTTTCTGACCGTGTTCATAATGAGGGCCTAAGGCCTCAAAAGTGAGGTTCTTTGGTTTCATGGGAATAGAATGGTGAAATTCCCTAACTTCCAATGGTCATTAGGATACAAGGACTGGAAGTTGTTGAATCATATTCCTTTCTAGGGAAAATTGTTTGTGGGAATCTTAGCGATATAGCCCATATTTCATCTAATAAACCCAAAGCTGAGGGTCAAGCAAAAGGTCTTGGGCTTTATACACAGCTACAGGAAGAAGGCATTTTGCACATCTGTTATCAGTAAATCGAGCCAAAATCCCTGCATCGCTCCTTTACGGCCTGGAACTTATTGATATTTTAAAATGGGGGGTTTTGAACCAGTTAGAAGGTAAAATTCTTAGGAAACTTCTCTCTGTTAATACAGCAGCTTCTGTGGCGTCCTTAAGGCTGGAAACAGGTTTAAGAAGTGTTTATGTCCAGTGACCAGCAGGGGTTATACATTGGGTTGTGGTGCTTCTAAGGAGCAAGGAAAATGTTAAGTACACTCTCTGTAAGAACTTTTCCTACGCTCATGAAAGGTTGTGATTAGATCATAACCAGTGGCTGGCATTTTCTCTCTTGCAACTGAAACTTGAACTGAAGCAGGCTGCTTGGTCTTTCAAATTCGGCTGGACTTGGAGAGTTGTACAAAAAAGAGTTTCTTTCAAAATCTTGCTAACTCTCTAATAGTGAAAAAGCGAAACCCTATATTTCATGGAATATTCCTCATAGGGTTAGGCATTTCTGGCTGCTACTTAGCCATGGTTTACTTCCTTTGAACACCCTTCTGGCGAAATGGCATGGCACAGCTAAAGAATGTAATTTTTGTCTTGCCGAAACTCAAGAGTTAAAACACTTATTATTTGTATGTCCATCCCTTGTTTCATTTCGACATAAATGATTAAAGCCTATTTGTCTGCAGATTTCCATGCTGTCTGCACCTGAGTTTCACCGAGCCTTAGATGATCCTCCTAATGAATTAGTCTGTTTCAGAATTTTAAATTTTTTCAAACGTTTTTTGCATCTGTTTTAACAACATACATAAAAAAAGAGGCTCATTGTTTTTCTTGGAAACCGAGTTAAGGACGCTGTGTGACATAATATAACTGGGCGGTTCCTTAATAACAATGCACTTTATTACTCCTATAGGATATAGGTGGTTTGGCAAAGTATCTATGTGTTTTCTCCATATTTTTTATCCATGGGTTCGTTAAGCTTATATTTTACTTCTAATCTATAGAGTTTCTGCCCTGAAGCACTAAAGTATTTTTATGAACCGCTGGGTTACAAATCATGATTATGTATAGTTGTTTCTGTCTCAAGGGAGTAATGTGTCATTCTAATACTTTATTTGCCTATTTGCACGTAACTATTTAATGCTAATATGGAATAATTGCACTTTAATTGGAGTACTGTATTTTCTGAAGGTATATTGAGAAAATCTAATGTTGAGCTTTTTGTAGACTTTTTATGAATTTTTAAATATGTGCAAGCTGTTTACGTATGCAAATTGTGAGAGGGATAAATGTATGATTTTATGTCGTTTTTATGTGGACCTAAGCCGAGTTTCAAAACATAAATAAATTGAATTGAACTGAATTGAATTGAATTGTCCCACATGGTTTTGCATCAAACAGTGCACAAGGATGCGTGAGCCCAAGTGGCTCAGAGATAGAGAGAATTCATTCTCTTCCAAGACAACACAATTTACTCCTGATGCAAGGTTTCCTCAGAGATCCCCACTGTATTGTGTTCCCAGACCAGTATGGACACCAAATGTTGGATGCAGTACCCTGCACAGTAAGTCGCCCTTTAGCACTCCAGAAGATATGTCTATTGCTCATTCACAATATCTAGCAATTGTAGCTCCTTCAAGAACAGAAGCATTGCCCACTACTCCAATATGTTTGTGAGGTCTTACTGCTCAGCAATTAAATGATTGGCTGAATAATTTGAGTCCCAAAGGTGCAACAAGAGGAATAAAATGCAGTGCAAGAGCAGAACACATCCCATAGAGGGAGGAATAGACCATTAGATATACACTTTTAGACTTAATTACATGATATTGGGAAATGTAGATACAGTCCAATTAGATGTTTACACTGAAGACAAAGTGCAATTTATGTCCAAAGACATTGCAAAATGTGCTGGACAAGCCTATGACAGGCTGCCTGAACTACCCCAACGATATGATGTTGATTTGAAAAAATCAAAACACTTGAAGAGAAATATTAGACTAAACTTCAGTGACAAAGATATGTTGAACACAAGACCTCCTTGAATGAAATTAGTGAGTTCCTTTGTTACATTCAGAAATGGGGAGCTTTAGACAACTGGGAAGGAAGATGGGCAAAGAAAAAAGATCAAAAGGAAGCAAAACCATATTTTCCCCTGACAGGAGCAAGTCAAGATGAGGGAGATGTGAAGATGTTTCCCATGAGAGAAAGTCCTGGTGGTGGATATGTTCATGTACCTTGGAGTATAAATGGAGTAGCAGTGATATTAAGGCCCTCATAATGACTGTGGTGGTCTTTTCCTAAGACCGGCGCGGCCGTCAGAAGACCGCCAGTGCTGGCAGTCTTCCCACCACTGTATTCTGACTGCCACTGGATAGCTGCACCGCCGGTGGTCAGATATCCAGTGGCATTCACTACAGCGGTCGGCGGCACTTAGGCGGTTCCACTGCCAGCATTGCCACGCCAGAAAAAGACTCCCCACAGAATTACAACAAGTAATTCTGTGTGGCTGTCTTTTTGTGGCGTGGCGGTGCTGGTGGTGGGAGTGCTAGGTCCCATCCCCTCAAGGTGGAGCACCTCGTCGAAAGAGGTAAGTGTTGTCCACAAGGGGAGGCAGGTGAGGTGGCGTGAATGGGTGTATGAGCGTGTGTATGCGTGTCATGAACGTGGGTGGAGGGAGGGGTAGTGATTGTGTGTGTGTGCGTTTCTGTGTGTAAATGTGGTGATGCGTGTTTGTATGCATGTGGACGGGGTGGGGGTGTGTGCATGAATGAGTAAGGTGTACGGTCGGGGTGTGAGTGAGCGCGAGCGTGCAGATGCATGTATGTTTGCATGTGTTCATGGTGTGTGTGTTCGCGTGCGTGTGGTGCGGTACGATTGGGGTGGGGTTGTGGTTGTGTGAGGATGAGTGTGGGGGTGGAGGTTTTGTATGTATGTATGTAGTTGAAGGGAGGGGGTGGGGGAGTGGAGAGTGTATGCGTGGGTGTGTGATGTGTATGGGTATGTATGCGTGTCTATGGAGGTGAATGTTATGAGTGCATTTGTGAGTGGGGATGCGTCTGTGTGTGATTGTGTGTCTGTGGGCGCATGCATATGTGTGCGCAAAGGTGTTTGGGGGTTATCCCGGTGACAGGAATGCAAGTTCCTGTAATCAGGATACCTTTCTGCCAACATTTTACGTGGCGGTGAGACTGCCAGGAAAATGCTGGTGGTGTCCCTAGTTGGAATAACCTCAGCAGTTATCCGACTCCTGCCGGGCAGCAGGTGGAAACCTCCAGCCCAGCTGGCCGCAGTAAAGCGGTTGGACGGGCAGGGACGCAGCAGTTTTTCAGTGGCCAAACCGCTTCAGTCATAATTTGACGGTCCCACATCAGTGAGGCTGCCACAGCAGCTCTGGCGGTCAATGGACCACCAGGGATATAATGAGGGCCTTTGACTTTCACCAATTATTACCCAAAAATGAGAGAGAAACCAGTGGCATTGTATAAGCAGACAGAACAGTTTGTGAAACTTTCAAAATGCCTGAGGGAAGATTTGAGTGCATTGTTTGACATTGTGGTTCCAAGTGATTTGTGGACTGAGTGTAAGGTTTCTGTTGATTGGCCTGACAGTGAACCTCCAGGAGATCCATTGACAAATGCTCCGTCTGAAGAGGTAATGAAAAAGTATCAAAAAGTGATTGGCTTTCGAAAACAAAGGTGTTCCCCTAAAGGTATTGATTGACTGAGGAATCTAAGGAGTTGATGCATTCTTATTATGAGAGGTTGTTGCAGGCTTTCAAGCGGTACTGAGACCACAAAGGCAAAAGACATGGATCATTTTGTGTTTAAATTTGTACAGGTATTGAAGCCAGGCATAAATAACATGATTCAGCAGCATTTGATTGGTTGGCAGAACAAACCAATTGATGAGATCCTGTGGCATGCCAAATACTCCAGTGATGAACTGGAATTAAAGCAGAAAAAGTAGAACGGGAAGCTGATGGTGATACACTTGAAAGCTGCACAGAAAGCTAGTCAGAATCAATAGTTTGTATGGAATATTGGTGGTATGCAAGGATTTCAACAACAGGGAGTTAATCATTTCCAGCGGCAAGGTAGCTGATGTGGTGTTCCTTCAGATCAGAGTGCAGCTTTGGATGTGCAGACTTTGAAAAGAACTAACCTGTGTCACATGTCCGGCAAGTTGGGCCATTGGATGAGGCAGCGTCCCCTGAAGGAAAATATTAATTAGATGCAGAATGATAGAATGATACAAGTGCAAGGCAATAATCAAGTTCAAATGCAGAGATCTGAGAGATCCCGAACTCCAAAACTCAAATGTATTCCAGAGACAGCAGATGCAAGTTCCACAAGCCCTGATGTCCCAACAACAGACAAATGTTTCCAGACAAAATTCAAATCAGGTTAAAATGTAGATGTGAATGAGTTGACATCACAGTTTCATTTAATTGATCTAAGTGATGACGAGTTTTCAGACATTTTTCAGTTGGGATGCCAGGAAGACAAAGAGGAGAGCATGTTTGGTGCATCCTTAGAGGTTGATCAGTGTGGTCTATACGCTGTAGTGATGTAAATGGTCACCATGTGTCCGTTCTAGTAGACACAGGCACCACACATTTTACTGTAAAAACAGCAGAAGTACCAAACTTGCCCCTTCCAGGAAAGAGAATTCAGGTTGTAGGATTTGCAAATAAACACATGTCAAACCAGTAACAAACAAATCGATTCCTTTGAAGATGAGCATCAATTCCTAGTATGTGACTCAAGCCTTGTAAGTCTGCCTAGATGCGACTTGCTATGCAAGTTGAATTGTTCCATCTGTTTTATCCCACATGTTATTGAGATACACACAAATGATGAAGATGCAGTATTTAAAATAGTGAATCAAACCTGAGTGTCACATTATACACAATCTTGACTTGTAATGACTTACCCGAGGATTTGAAAGAATACTGTGTGCCCTGATGTTTGGGACTTTCCATGAAAAGATATGACTCAATAGAGCAGTTGAGCCTATCAAAATAACTGTGAAACTGACTACTGTGTACCCAAGAGTTCCTTCCTATAACATGACACCTGAAACAATTGCAGGAATTACCCCATTGATCGAGTCATTGATAGAAAAGGGAATTCTAAGAGAGATAACAGGAAGTCCATGCAACTCTCCCATTATGGGGCTACAGAAGCTCAGTGGAAAATACCACATAGTCCAGGACTATAGAAAGGTGAATGAAATTGTTATCCCATGTTGACCTGTGGTACAGAATCCAGCAGTGACTTTATTTCAAACTCCTTGTGAAGCAGAGTGGTTCATTGAGATTGACTTGTACCCATGGTTCTTCACCATACCGTTGCTTAAGGAGAGCCAGTTTCTATTCAGGTTTTGGTTTGGCAGTCATGTTTTGGCATGGTGCCAAAGGGTATACTGAGGGCCCTTCCATTTTTAACCACACCCTGAAAAATAATCTGGAGTCGCTTAAAATGCCTTACCATTTAGTTTTCAGTTCAGTATATTGATGACCTACAAGTTGCATCAAATTCTCAAGAAGCCTGTAAGAGAGATACAATTGCCCTGTTGAACCACTTAGCTGAGAATGGACATACAGTTTGACTGACAAAATTGCAGTACTGTAAGATAAAAGTCATGTACTTCAGTCACCATATTGAAAAAGGTGCAAGGAAAGTCTCACAAGACAGAACCTCAGCAATTCTGAAAATGAATCCCCTAAAGATGCAGGAAGAAGTCACAATTTTCTGAGAATGGTTGACTGCCATTGCCAGTAGATTCCAAACATTTTCCTATTGGCTAAGCCATTATGGAGGCTGACACACAAACATGTTTCTGATCTGGTACCATTGGATGACAACTGCAAACATGCCTTCTTAGAGCTGAGAGAAGATCTCAGTTGAGCCTCTGTTCTGGAAATGCCTCATTACAATGAATTTGTTACTTTGTACTGCTATGAGAGGGCGGGATGCACTCTCTCAATTTTGACACAAATGCATGGAAATGCCAACAGAGCTGTGGCATATTGTTCTGATCCTGTGGCCTTAGCTTTGCCTACTTGCCGTAAAGCCATTGCAGCTGTAAGTGTCAGATTGAACAGTTTATTTAACTGTGCAAAAACAGTGTTATGGGTCATCCTTTGAATGTTTTTGTGCCCTACTGTGTGGAAATTTTGTGAACTCACACCGAAACGCAGCATTTGACTAGTGCTCATCTTGCACACTATGAGCAGGTCATACTGGATGCACAGGACATCTTTCCTAAATGCTGTAATACTTTGAACACAGCAAAACTGTTGCTGTTGCCTGTGAATGATAAAGATGAAAATCATGTTGATGAAATTGAGCATGACTGTCTATATATCACTTAGCTATTTACCAAGCCAAGACCTGATTTTCAAGATAATCTACTTCTGAATCTGTTTATGTGATGATTGTAATGGCTCCTGTTTAAGAGAGAATAAAAGGTGCCTTGAGAGCTGCTCATGCAGTTTTGTACAGTTTCAGGTTTAGTCAAAGCCCCCTGGATTCAAGGAGTGTTTCTGCCCAAGTACAGAATTAGTTGTGACTTATAAGAGCATCCTGTGTTTCTGAACAGCTGAAGGTGACTATTTTCACCAATAGTCAATTTGGCTTTGGTGTTGTTCATGACTTTAGCCAGTTCTGGTCCAAGAGAGATTTATGACCTCTTCTTGTTCACCCATTTGTAATGGAGAAAAAGTATATAATCTTTTGAATGCATTACTATTGCCTGTCTAAATTGCAGTTGTGAAGTGCTCTGCACACCACAAAGCAACTGATTATATAACTCTCGTCAACAACTATTCAGTTGAGGTGGCAAGATACTGTGCACTCAATTGTACTGCTTTAATAGTGAGTACTCCATTGAGTCAAATGACAAGACATATCACAATTTCCTGTTAACTGATACAGATACCTGGGAAGAAATTAAGAGATTGCAACAGGGGGTGTTAGAGGAAGGACAGCAAAGTTGGGTTAGAGCAGGTTGTGTCAAAAGAGATGACAAGAATGTTTGGGTTTTAAATCATGGAAGAGTTGTGATGCCTAATAGTTTGTTACCACCCATGGCTATGCATTACCATGGTCCAACTCATGTTGGTCGTGATGCTATGGCTAGGACATTCAAGCAAACTTGGTTTAACCCCAGATTCAGATCAATGGCACAGGCTCTTTGTTATAGGTGTGTCACATGTAAGCAGATGAATTTAGGTAGCTTCCCGTGTGCAATGGACTGAGATATGTCTTGGTCATTGTTTGCATTTTTTCTTGTTGGACTGAGGCTTACCTGACTAGGAAATTTGACAGTTTGATAGTTGCCAGATTGTTACTTAGAGAGCCGATTCCATGGTCTGGCTTCCCAACTTCTCTAGAGTCAGACCGAGGGCTACACTGCAACAATGAGGTCCTGTAATTATTATGTGTGACAGTACAAGTGGAGCAAAGACTCCATTGCAGTTACAGGCCTGAGGCTTCTGGACCGGTGGAACAAGTTAATGGAACTTTGAAATCTAGATTGGCAAAAGTATGTGTCCCCACCTCTCTGAAATGGTCTGATGTGTTGCTTCTTGTTTTTATGAGTTTGTGCAGTACCCCAGACAGAAAAACTTGCCTGTCCACACATGAGATTATCGTGGGTTGCTAAGAGATTGCCTGCTATCTCTGTAAATGTAGTTATGAACATCATAGTTGACTTGGTACTGGATTATTGCAAATGACTAGCTGATGTGGTTCATTCTGTGTCTCATCAGGTTGGAGAAGCTACAGTCCAGCAACAGCAGGAGCTCTGCCATGACTTATGTCCAAGTGGCTATGTCATGGTGACAAAACGTGCATGAAGTCCTTCTTAGAACCACGGTGGAAGGGGACTCACCAGGTCGTGCTGGTGACAGCAACAACTGTGAAGTGTGCTGGTCTACCCAGTAGGGAACACCTGACTACTACCTGCAGGTTCCCTTAAAGATACAGCACTTGTACCTGAAGGGCCAGTTACACTGAAATGGAGGGAACAGGTTAGTCAAGTTGTTGGTGGATGAACAAGAAACCAGTGCAGCTCAATTGCAGTCTGAAGGGGGTCTGAGTGAGTCAACAGCAGTGGTTGGGAGAGAAGTTATGAGACAAAAACAGTGAGCTCTGCAATGCTCAGATGCTGACAAAGGACCCAGTGCTGTAGCTAAAAGACGTGTACTAGGAGGCAAGTGGTCAACTGAGTAAACCATGCTCTTAGTGCAAGTGCCCCCAACAATTCCAAAGGAAACTGAAGATTGTGGTCAGAGCAACAGTGATACAGATCGATCAGGAACTTAAAGATCAAAGAGAGAGAGAGTTCCTTGTCAGAAGTACACCTAAATGGACATATTTTGCAGTGAATTATTGGGAGAAGGAATTTGCAAACTTTTTGTTTTAACAATACGTGTTTAGTTGAACATTCTTGAATCTGATCTTGTGGCAGAACTGAACTTTTAAATTTCATTGCCACTTGACAGACAGACACCCTATCCTAGATGTGATTATTGGTGACGTTTTTTGAGCACTGATTAGAGGCTTTTTGGACATTTGGTAGAAAACTTGATGAACTTTTTTAGAAGATGAAGAAGATTTTCACTCCTAATATTGAACTTTATTGAAGAGACAATTTTGCTATTTGTTTTGCTAACAAATAAAAGGACTGAAAGAGACAGTTGATATTTTTGTTGCCGTATTTTTAATTTTTAATTTTTGATTTTTGGTCGGAAATTAGAAAACTCATGGAGTCAAATAGAAACAAGCATAGTAAGCGTAAGTTCTTATGTGTAGGAGTGTTAGTTGTGACAGTAATAATGATTATTTTGTTGCTTATTGGATTGAGTTTACCCACCCCTATTAAATCAGAAAAAGTGAAATCTACAAGTGCCCTGAGTTCTACAAGCATTATACAAATAAAAAGTCCTAATTCAACTAGAAATATTTACATGCAGATGGTTATAGTGTTGATCTTTCTACAAATGTATATTTTAAAATATTGTATAAATGAGTTAATACCATGGAAGCTAACAATTGCTGCATCTGCACCCAATTGCCTTCATCAGTTAGTGAGAGAATTACTTATCATACAATCCCTTTGATTTATGGAATTTCCTGTACGTTTGTTATCAGCAAGAATATTTAGAGTATTATTATTCTAATTATGAGTTGTTTTCCTCAATTGAGCAGCATTGCCAAAGCTAAAAACATTGACACCGTGGGAGTTTCTTTGAGCCTACAATGACATTTGATACGGTCTACACCCATAGAAACAAGCTGACTTGTATTCTCATCCCGGTAGAAAATAAGTTTTTGGGGACAATTTGAAGACAGAAGAAGATCAATGAAAGCTAAGGTAAAAGAGGAAGCGGGAATACAAAGCTGGGGTAGAAAAGAAGATGCTCATTTTCTAGCAGGATTTGAGGATCCCTTGCACTAGACTGGCAACATGTAGATAATCTCTGTTTTTATAGACCTTAATCAAAACTAACACAAAATGTGTAGGGACTGGTGTTTTTGTTTAAGAGTATTTGGACATTCATGTTAGCTGGAAAAGACCCCACCATACCAGGAGTTTACTTAATCTGTGGGAGAAATGCTTATTGTAAACTAACTAAAGGATAGTATAAAACATGTTATCTAGAAATAGTCTTTCCAAAGATTTATCATGTTGAACCTTCCAATGAGCTCGTTTGGGATAAGAAGTCAAATGCTCTAGTCAACAGAGGTGCCAGTGCTTCAGAAGTAGTAGGAGATTTTTTTGGTACCATAATTCCAACAGTGGGAGTGCTCCTGAATAATCACACAATAAGGATGTTGTCAACAATTGTAGATAAGCTATCTACAGATGCAGCAGGATAATTATTGTTAGTAGACACAGAAATGGTTACCAGAAGATGAATGGTTTTGCAAAATCAACTTGCATTAGACATCCTTCTTGCGAAAGAGTGTGGAGTCTGCAAGATACTGCAGGTTCTGCAAAGTTGTACCAACACACCGGACAATAGTAGGGAGCTGAGAAGGTACATTGCGATTATGACAAACTTGGAATATGACCTGAAGGAGTTACAGATGACAGGTGCCTGGGAATCAATATGGATTGGTTTTTCAGCAGTTGGAAAATGGTTTGGAAGTTTAGGGAGAGGAATGCTTGGCAATATCCTGCAACATATATTGGCAATAACTTTGCATGCCTCATTTGCATTTGGTGTGTACATGTTATGTGAGAAGCTGAAAGAGTTGAGAGAAAAGAGGACAACACAAGGAAGAAATTGAGCTGGAATCTAGATGGAGTATCTATTACAGTGACATTAAGTAGCTAGAGGAGTCTAGAAGATCTTTCCTGGAACTACCAAAAAGACTTTGATCTGTCTCATTGACATGAGTGATTGTAATCTGATGTGATGGCTTGATTCAGCATCAGAGGGGGGACTGATGTAGCGGAAATCTTATTATTATCTTTGATGTGACAGTGATCATCTATATTTGTCAGAGTCTGCATTTGTCATTTGAAGACAGCATATTAACTATAAACTGGTGCACTGAAAGCCTATATTACCGTGCATTCAGTGTAGAATACTGATTTTAAGTGATGTGGTATAGCCCTAAAACTTTAAGTACAATCATTTGTTTTAATTTCATGTGCTTTTTAACATGTTCATTCATAGTTTTCACTAAAGCAATAATGAATTTCTAAAAATAAATGTTTATAATGTTACATGTTAATGTCGGAAAAAGTAGTTCTGTGCTATAGCTACAGAAATGTATTAACACAGTTATTTTGTTTTAAATCTACTGTAGCATGAACAATGACAAAGCTTATTAATGATGAATTTATAATTTGTAATGTTATATGTACATTATTGTGCATAAATGAATGTGCTATGTTAAATTTAATTTCTTTAGCTCAGTCATATTGATTTTATTGATTTGCTAGGCCTCTGACTTTAAAAGAAATGTTATGTTAGCAAAAGAAAATTACCTTTGTCATTCTTTTAGGTTCCGAACCGGTGCAATGCTACTGTTGTTTTATCCATAGTGAGTCTGAGAAAGTAACCTTGAACCGAGTACATTGAGCCACTGTGGAAATGAACTATATAAAATTGTTTCAACCTGTACAGATGAGTTAAAATGGATGCTTTTCTCATGTCAGTAATGAGAATCTTTTCAGACGTTTCAAGTGTATGTCACGCGATGAACTTTGATTGGACAGTGAAGTCTTCTGATTGATGTCATGCAGCTGATGGACGAATCTTCAGTTGCTTTAGACTTTAATACATAGTTTCACAATTAGATCACCAGCATTCTTTTCTGGATCCCCTTGGACTCTGAGAGATAGAGACCTCTCTGCCCTCCCCTTCATTTTGAATGCTTTGCTGAGACTTAGAAAATGTTCCCTGACCCAAGAAGGAGACTCTTGACTGAGCATCTGAAATGTTGATGGTTTCTCTTCCTTGCTAACTTAGATGACTCTTAAATTGTCTTCATGCTTAAAAGAAGTGTACAGCGCTTGTTATCAAATCAGCAGATAATTCTGTGGAGGTTTTGTATTGCTATTGTTGAGTGTTTAGTCCTTTTGATATTAGTTTGTCTAAACTTCTTTAGATGTCTTGGACTACCCATGGTGATTGTGCATCTGTATATTCTTGTTTTGAGAAACATTTACATACATTTAAACATGAGTCTGTAATAAAATCCTTATCTATATTCTGAGTGGACCTTTTTTTGTTTGGCCACATGGGCCATACTGTCATTTTGAATTGTCATTTGAGTATTGATGCCTAACCTTTCTACTGGGTGCAAAGACTCATTGGCCTTGCTACAAGCATAATTGAAAAATGCTTTCCCACAAGCATTTATAAAGTTGACAACAACCTTCATGTTGGCCAATAAATTCTATGTCTCACTGTTTGAATTTTTTCCTTTGGTGTTCGCTTTAACTTAAAAGAGATCAAGCTTTGTAGCTCCCTCAGCACCCTTTAACATCACACGTGTTATAGGTCTTGGCAATGTCACTTCACATGTGCAACATTCATTGTCCCTAGTCTTGATACTTCTCACAATCAAACAGTCCACCAGTAACCCCCTGTGGTTAGTTCTACTTTTTGTGTCGTTAATTTCTAGTTTTGGTAAAAATGCTTTTGAGTATCTTTAGTTCACCTATTGACATTAGATGACACGTCAGCATCATACAATTTACTTTTGTTTCTCGTCTTTTCAGTTTGATTTGACAAGGAAAACATATGAAGTTCAGCAGCTCCCTAGAATCGGAGCCTCCAGCCAGTAAATACTGGAGTTCTAAGGCAAAGCACTAGTTCCTCAAGGGTGTGACTTAAATAGCAGCCACGTAGAAGATGGCAGCTGAGATTTAGGGAAATCTCACAAGACCTAGCAAGAAAAGTGTTCCTCCCCAAGATGGCTGCTAAGATTTGAGTAAATCTTGCTAGACCTCCCAAGAAACATATTCCCTGGAGACCTCTTTTATTTCTTGCAATGCTCTAATTAAGTCTGCTTCTATTAATGAGCTAAGGAGCAGACTAAACAAGGGATGGAGTCTAAGGGCATGGACAAGTGGGTAGAGGACAGCAAATGTTGAGGGTCACTAAGGAACTAAAGGGAATGGGCCAGAATGTATATGAAACATAACATGCATGTTTTTTAATTGGTTATCTGTATTACAAACTGTTGCAAAACTAATGAATTGGTCTTTATTTTGGTTGATATGCAGTTTCTGTGAATATTGCTATACTTTACTAGTTATTTTTGCAGTTGCAAACCGGGTTGTGACTGGTTTGCAGTTAGCAACATTTTCACACATTTGGCCCCAGGATCGTGTACTTTATTTTTGTGGAAGGTTCTGGCTTTGAAAATTTGTCATTAATGGCCACCAATTGTTTAAGAATTCTTACAAAATCTGTTTCCCTGATAAAAAGAATGTTGAACGATGCTCTAAAAAACACAATAACAAAATTTTACCTGATCCCTTTTTTGTCCCTTTAATGCCGAAATTTAGAATACAGTTCAAATCTATCAAGTGGTCAACGATATTTAAATGGCTAACCAAATACTTTCACAGATCATCTTTAACTTGTTTGTTATCTGATGCATCCTTTCAGTAGGTATGCATCGCAAAATGAAACACACCCCTAAACCCATAGCTTAAGCCTCACATTATGAAGCACTATAGATCACTCAAAGGGAAACATCGGTATCAAGTGACTTATTTCGATTTTGGTGGATGGGGTACTCCATCAAAACATGGCGGATATTGCATATGCTGTATTACAACTACCATCGGCCATAATGCACATCTAATAAATGAGAGTGTTCCATAAGCAAAAACACCAAAATAAGGCTCTATGGCCCATATTTATAGCTTTTTAGCACAACATTTGCGTCATTTTTTTACGCAAATGGGCGCAAACTTGCAAAATACAATTGTATTTTGTAAGTTTGCGCGGTTTTTGCATAAAAAAGCGCGGCAAATGCGGTACTAAAAAGTATAAATATGGGCCTATGTTTTTAATAGTAGATATGAAGGCGAAGGTGAATCAGTTAAAATCCGAATATGTAATCTCATTAAACTCCTTCAAGTTGACCTTGAGCGCATGAATTGGCCTGTTGAAAACTGTGAATGAGGCAGGTAAATTGAATTATTGAAAAGAAATGGGGTGATTCATAGGCATGTGCCGACCACCTTATAGGTGAGTTCTAAAGAGAAAACGATATTATTAAAATCAGGGAAGGACTGGCTTTACGTAGTGTGATTAGTAGATGCTTAAATTGTAGTCCTTTACTACGGTATACATTTTATTCTCGTAGTTTGTATCCATAGCAACTAAACTGGCCTGCACTGAAATTAACTGACGTAAACCCACTATGGGAAAACATTTGTCTTTGAATAGGCTTATTAGTCAGTTACAGGCAATGGTTTTCGGGTCATCCCACCCACAAAGGGGCAGGCACGCATTTCATTGATTGTTTTTTGTAATTAGTACATTGTTAAATCTTAACCCATCCATGCAAACAGTCATGGGAAGGCAGCTGGGTCAAACTGCTCAATATGATTGCGCAGCATCTGTGAAATGTTAATAAGGTGTCAAAGCAATGTAACTGTACTGTGCAAATTTAAAACGAACTGCTACTGTTGCTGTACTCCGGAACCTAGTTTACATGTTTAGTTTTTAATAAAAAAACAGATTTCTGTCCATTACTCCATTCATTAGACCGCAAGGAGTTCTGTGAATACAGTCATTCAGAAAGCATTCAAACTATCAATTAAATTGGGGCTAGTGGCTCAATGCTTGTTGGGCAAGCACACAATTACAAGGTTTACTAACCTTGTAGCTGATGAAAAGTGCTCCTATGAATATTGCTGCATTAACTATATTAGACAATAGAGTTGTCAATTGTTAAATAGAAAGTACCTATTATTTGGATTTTCCTCGTTTTACATTAATTTGGTTATTTTAGAAAAGTCTATTTGTATTTATATTTGCATTCTGTATTTGTTGAGGGAGTGGTAACCTGAAGATGTTCTGGCACTAAAGGTGAAGAGCAGCCAACTGCAGTGAAACAGAGACACTTACTGAATGAACTGTCAACTTTCTATTTCCGAAGGAAAAGAGGATTGGATTGACTTCTCATGAAAAGTGAAGAGAAAATCCATTTAGCTGCCACCAGGGCCCGAATTACAGATAAGGGGCACTTTTGATGCTTGTGCCACAGAGCACCCTAAAGCTGGTGCACCGAGTGCAAATAGGAAAAGTGCACCCTATTAGCAAGAATGCACTGCCCTCAGGCCAGCCATGTACTCGCACTGCCCCCAGGGCAGCGCATTCAAGAGAAATATGGAGCAACTGTTCAAAAGCTGCTCCGAGTTTCTCTGTGAAGGCGACAACCTGTCTGCACTTTTCAGAGGGATTAGAGAACCCCTTGCAGGCAGGTTGTAAGGAAATGTCTGGGGGGCAGTCATTTGGGACTCCTTTTTATTCCTTTAAAGGGCTGCCTTTAGAAGGTGCGCTGATAGTGTGCCACGTTTTTGTGGCACACTTTCACTGCGCCTTCAAAAGGCATATTTGCCTCTGCATCCACGTCAGTAATAAGGCGCAGGCGCGAAGGGAAAGAGCTTCCCTTATTTGTATGGAGCCATGCCCTCACGCAAACGAGGGAACACCCTCTAATTATAGAGCCGGAGCTGAATGTGCATCAGCGCTATTTGAATTACAGAATGGGAAACACAAGCGCCTGCAGGCTGTTCAGTAATATCCAAGTGCCCCAGAGCATGCAAAGGGTGCGCAAACACCTGTTGCACTCCCAGGGCACTTTGCATAATATGGCCCCAGGTAAGCAACCTCCCACCTAGATGTACTTTCTGAATCTTAGTGATTTTGAAATGGTAGGCAGAAGGTACTGGCAGGGACATACAAAAAGAATAACTGCTTGATGAAGGCTGGATGGATGCCATGGAAGGCCTTAAAATTGACACAGAGACTTTTAAAGTGTATGAATTTATTCACTGGAAGCCAGTGGTGGGCTCTAAGATGGTTGAAAATGTGGGCATTCCTTGGTAGGATAAGTAAAAGTTGAGGTGCACAGCTCTGAATTAGTTGAAGATGGCAAATTTGATATGCCGGCAAACCAAGATAGATGGTGTTGGCATAACCCAGAATTCATCCTGGTGAGTTTAGGAGAGTTAGACAAACGTGCTTCAGACAACAATGTATCACCATCAGAAGCCTGAAGTGTGTACAGAAATATCTTTCTTGTACTTCTCCAAGTCCAAAATGTTGTCAGATCAATGAGAAAAATACATAAATATGGTTATGTCTGAGCAAGTGACAAAGGGCTTCTGACATAGGCATAGATGCCAAGCTCATCTAAAACCTAGGGATACTCCCCAAGGGTATGATTTTCTTGGCCTTTCACAATCTCTATTTCCATGATCAATTACTCCAATGAAATAGACAGAATATGGCCTTAAAATCCTCCACAAATCTACCACTTGCATACTAATAACAGAGAAATCAAGCTCTGTGGAATGTCCTAAGCTTGTCTGCTAAATCCTCTCCAACAAAAAATGAAGGGCATATATGATAAGATGCCAATAAGCCATAACGCAGGGTATGTTAGAAATTAGGTTTCTGGTTGGCTAGGGTAGGCACCTCAGCCAGGCAGAAACCACCACTCAAGACAGGGCGCTTAAGTTACACACCAAAAGATAACCTGCACTCACCCCCAGGTAGCTTGGCACAGAGCAGTCAGGCTTATCCTTAGAGGTCATGTGTAAAGCGTTTGTGCAACACACTCACAACAGTGACACAATAAATACACCTCAAAAGGGACTCTACTCAGACATATAAAAATATATTGGGTATTATGCATCAAACACACACATGGAATATTATAGTTCATGAGTATTGTCAGATGTGACATCTATTGCAATGGAACAAAGTATCCTCATAATGCAGGAATACCCATGACAGCCACTATAAGATCAAGATATACTTTGGTCATAAAATGTACTCCGTTATAGAGAAGAAGGCACATGGTCACAATACAGCAGGAATTACACACTCAGTAAAAGTAATGCAAGTGAACAGTTCCTAAAGCATAACCCTTTCTATACTATGCCTAAAGCATGGGTACTTTACATAAATATGTGGATTATTAGTCATGAATCACAAGCATTTCCCACATGGTGTGAGTTAGGTTAGGAGAACATCACAAAAACCCAACCAATGGCAATGAAAGCACTGAGGCTCCGATGGATTTGATTACACTAGTTTCTGTGGAATCATGCCTAATACATAGGGCGCAAACACAGATACATAGCTCACGCCGCAAATCCTTGCCTCACCCTATGTCACCATAATCACTGAGTCACTACACAATATGGTTAAGTCACACACCATCCTCCCATATGTGGACCAGTGTTGATAAGACCGCAAAGGCCCAGGGAGCCCAGCGCTCCTATTAGGCTTATTACAGTAATGAGTGTAGTTGCCTCGGGGCTGGATGCGGGGTCTCTGTCTGAATCACGCTGAACTACCCTCTGCCGTGGGGAAGAGCTCAGCGATCATGCACTGGCGGTCAGCCTTCGGCAGCTAAAATAGCAGGCAGGTGGGTGGTCAGTACTTGGTTGTCCTCACTCTGTACACATCAACCGAGGAGAGTGGGGAGATGTCACAGGGACCTTGGTGGTCCATCTCCCACTTTCAGCTCCCTCCCGCCAACTCAGTGACACTCTCTCTCCCCGGCCCCACTCTCCCTCAATGTGTGTGGGGGGAGGGGTAAGAGTTGTGAAAGCTGCAGTGTTCCCCTTGGCACTGCGGTCGCTTTAAGGCCTTTGTGTACATCCTTGATTGGGTCAGGGGGTGGGGCTGGCCTAGGCAACCTGTGAATGGCTCTTTACCTTCCTTTTTGTAATACGGTTGTCAGTGCCACAGGGAGAGCCTCAAACAAGGTTCTCATTCACTCGGCTCCACTCAGGCCCGCGTAGGTGTCCGTTACGACATGGAGACTTCCCCGCAGCAGGGGCTCCAGTAGGGTATCTCAGAAGGCCCACAATGGGAGATGATGCTCCTGGATGCTATTTCTCCCTCAGGCAATGCATGTCACGGATCCCTTTTCAAAGAGGGGGGCTTTGGTCGAACTAGTGTTCCAGCTGAAAGGAGTTGCCCATTTCCCAGTGATAAACAGTGCTCCCTCCCATGCTAAGGAAAAGAAAAGCACTACTCATATGCAAAGTAGGAGTGAACCGTCCTCACCATGTCCTTCTTGTTGCACCAGTAAAGCTTACAAAATACCGTGTTCACCAGATGCTATAGTTAGACGGCTAAGGGCAGAAGCACATTCACCATGCACTGCGCCCCTGCGACTGCACTCGGGGGACATAAGACAGGCAGCGACAGTCAGGCAGACCAGCACTCACAGACCTGCAGTCTAAAGCACAATCTCTCTTTACAGTGCCTCAGAATCCTGGCAGAACAGAGTCAGGGGCCAGCTGGCAGCACCGCAACATACAGAAAAGCAAGCAAGAAGAGTCCTTTATGTCACCCAGCAGACAGCAGGCAGCAGGGCAACAGCAGAAGAGCTGTCCAGATAAATCCTTTATGCAGTCCAGCAGTCCTTCTGAGAGAGGTTCAGTTCCAGTTCCAGTTCCAAAAGTGCTCTAAAAATCATGGAGTCAGAGCCCCTGTTCTCATACTTCAAAAATGCCTTTGTCTAGGGGTTACTTCAAAACTACCCTTTCAAGTGAAGCACCACTTCCTTTCACCCCATCCCTGTCTCCAGAAATCAGTAGGAGGTAATCAGTTCATTGTGCAAGGGCAGGACACAGTCTATTTACATGTAAGCTGTGAACAACCCTCCCTCTTCCCCGCCCAGGAAAACTACCAGTATACAAATGCCTTTTCGTTCACACACAGCCCCTCCTGTATGATGGATGTGTGGAAGGTATGGACCAAGTGGAGCTGTCACTCTGCCCCAGTTGTGGATTGGAGTCAGGCTACAAAGCACTAGAGTTACCAGCACTGAGAAATGTCCACTTTCTAAAAGTTGCATTTCTAAAATAGTAATGCAAAATCTACAGACACTAATAAGCAGGATTTCTCACTACCATTCCAAACATACCAAACATGCCCACGCTACCCCCCACAGATCAGAAATTACCACATAGACATATATAAGGGAATTTCCAATGCAAACCTAAGACAGGAGCAGCGCTCACAGCAGTGAAAAATGAAATAGGCTGTTTGTGCTGGTCATTGGGGGTGGTGGGCATGACGTCTGTATTTTCTAAGATAGGCATCATCTGTTATGGATGGTTTTGCATCACAAAATGACTCTAGGCAGGTTAGAGTCATTTTTTTCACTCTAACCTGCCTAACGTCATTTTTTGGTGGAAAACCCCCTTCTTCCATAGCGCCAGCCCCAACCGACTAGCGTCATTTTTTTTACGCTAGCCCACCCTTTGCACCAGCTTGCACCATTCCATAAGTATGGTGCCTGGCTGGTGCACAGAAATGGTGCAAGCCAGTGCTAAATGTTTTTGTGCAAAACTGCATTAGTGCAGTTTTGCACCAAAAAGTATAAATCAGCGCCTAAATTTATTGAAGTCTGTGGCTTCTAGATTCTTTCACAGGACCTTCGTTTTTTTTTAACCATGGCTGCTTAGCATTTGTCGTTTTTACTAATATAAAGGGGTGAGTTTTTTTTTTTAAAGTCTGCTTTCAGACTTTAACAACGTTGTATCTGCATCAGATGTGATTCACCTAAAAACAAGACTTTTTTTCTAAAGTCAACTTTTATTCGGTTTTAAAAAACAATTTAGCTATTAGTACCAGTTCAGACTGAATAGTATAAAGTAGCTAGTGTGATTTAAACTTTTTTCCTGCACACTTTGTAATTACTGCCTGGGGTGTCTGCAGGTAGAAGGAAACGTTCTTCAGAGGTAGCCTAAAAAGAGAAAGCCTGCTTTTGTACAGCCATGGATATAACTTACTCACGTACAATGTAATTTTAGATAATTTCATTGTATGTCATTTATCTGGTTCCTGAAATGTTTACTTATTCTGATCCTTAGGAAGTACGAAAGCCAATCTGTTGGCTTTTAGATAAATCATGAGACCTCATCTAGTCCGTATTGCAATTATATGAATTAGTTAGTGGGTTACATTTAATACATTTCGATATTTTCACGATGTTGGTGATCTATGGGTGTGAGGAAGAAGTCATAATGGATGAGTAATGGTGACTTATAGTATTTCACAAAATAAACTATATCGAACTATATCAAATGGTGTATATTGAACTCATTCCTGTGTGAATTTAAAATGTCATACAAGGTTTACATGGTTATGCTCGTATACAGCGAATTTTAGGTACCTAGGAAGAGTGGTAGCAACACATCTGAATGCCAATTAATTATGTGCTTTGTATATTGAAACAAGAAAACAGTCAAAGCCAAAACATAATTTGCAGCGGATAGTAGCTAGAATTGTCACACCTTAACAGAGGTTGTATAATTCTCACACAAGGCAATATAATACATTACAGTGCAACACAATACAATCAATGAAGGGTCATTATGGTAAGTGTGAGACTCATGCCGATTGTCTGCATTTTATTATCAATCTATTAGCAAGTCATGCAGAACAAAACATATTTTCTTCCTTGCATAGCGGACAAACATCCCAAAACCTGCTTAGCAATGGCAAAATCCTTATTTTTTATAAATCTGCATAGATCAAACAACTATGTACATACTCCAAGTTAAATAGAATCCACTATGTTTTGCGTCCTGATAAAAAACGACCACCAGGAGGACAACATATGAACAAAATGTACTGGGGCGTCTACTAAACTTACTGTTTTCATTTTTCACAAACTGATCAGCCAGATGTATTCATTGTCTGGCAAATGCCTGCACCATATGTGTAGGTAACCTAATACTTCAGCTGCGATAACACCTGGGACATATGATTATATGTTGCCAAAACTGTATAATACAAATGTGTTAATTACATAACACTTTTCGTCTAAGTCTTTACAAAGAATATTTGTATGTACAATTATTATGACCCGATCAACATTGGTACGAACTTTTCCAACCTCAGACGCATGAAAGGCTCAAGGTCAACCTTGACAGGATTCAAAATTGTAACTTCACCTTCGCAGATAGACCTCATCAGTGTGCACTCAACTCACTGTGCTATGTTAGTGGCCTAACATGATGCATGGCCCTTAGCGCAGGAGTATGATAAACAAAGACGTTTTAAGGCATGGGCAAAGTGGACAATTTTCCCAGGGTACCACCTATGATGGGGCCCACTGGGAAAGTGAACCTTCTCTCGATTTGATCTTCATCTATTCGATTTTTTTAATCTAAATCGCCTCCAGTCTTTGCCTACCTCTGGCTATTACTCTTTCTGCCTACACAGAGACATCGTAAAGATTTCTGAGCTCCTATGCAAGGCGCCGCCTATTTTTGTGAGACACTTAAAGATTAACATCATTTGGTGCTGTTTGGCACCATGCAGGTGTTAGTGCATCAGGCCTTAATAAGTAAAATTGTAAGGAGGCACGAATAGGACGATCGACTTTTGACTGTGCTTCGAGTAGTTCGCACCATGTAACCCCCGTACCCATACAAATCAATAACAACAACAATCAATGACATCAATAATCAATAGGAGTCATATATCTCCACACGTCATGACCTCTCAGCCATGAACAACTATACCTTTATGTAGAAGTTAAAATGTTTATTTCCCCTATTTTAACAATGCTAATGTAATGTAACTTAGTCTCAAAATCAAATGATACGCATACAGAAACAACACTGGCTGACCAAAGCGGCGAAAGAATCGCAATCTAATCAAAGCTTGAGCAACTATACATTCTAAGGTTACAATACAAATGAATGGCAAGAATAACTGTGCAATGAAATAAAATACATTTAGATTCAGCAAAGAAAAGACATCAACTATTATTACATGTTGTGAACCATCATCAGTGAGAACCCTATCTAACATCAGATAAGAATAGCATGTTTGGACTTCATGCAAAACAAATTAGTCAACACAAATTGGGAAACATATCTAGCTATGGCTCTATCAAAATGTAGCAGTTGGTACCTAGAAACAAAAGCAAACAGACATAACAATCAGTACAATCGTCTTTATTCCTGGCCTCAGTATGGTTCAGCAAGCTGTGACAGTCTTTGTCAATAGGACATCAGTTTGGTCAGCTAGGCTTCAGGATTCAGCATCAAAGCTCAGAAAAAGCAAAGTCTCTTTAAGCAATGAAGTTAAGTAAATCTCTGTTCTCGGGACGGTCAAGAAAATAATGACTGTATCTCCTCTCGGTGTAGTCCGGCTAAGTTGGATTTCCTAAAACTACTTCTGATGTCCCTACTGGTTAAAGAATCGCATGGTTGCATTTAGTCCAATGAAATTGAAAACCTAAATTTACACTTCTACTAGTACATGGTTCACATGTCTATGATTGGCTCCTCTTGTCCTATTCCCATTGCTTGGCTTGTCAGGTCTCAATATTGCAGCAGCTTATACTCCAGTCAGTGCATCCATTGTCTTCTCCTGAGAAGGTCAGTCTTACACTTATTACAACAAACATTGTATGCTAGCTAGTACATCATCTTCTAGAAAGCAGTTCTCATGAGAAAGACTTTCAGGGCATTCGGCCAACACAGTGGAAAATCACAATTTAATTCTTTAGCCAGTCTTTTTATAAGTCAATTAAGAAATACAGCTTGACCTGAGGCTGTGCAACTAGGCCAAGACCTCGCTAAGGTAAGGCCTAAAATTAATAAAGCTAATACAAAACCCTTAATATGACATATTACTAAGTTAATCAAATATAAGCTCAACATTTCATATTAATAAGCTATTGATAAGTACACTTTGTGAACATTGGCGGCCACCCAGGAGGGCGCACCTTCAAATGTGTGCTTTAATTTTCTCTATGTTAATCCATTTTCAATGCAAATTCAACACTCAGAATAAATGAATATTCTTTAATAAATTAAACGTTAACAATCCCTCCTCTGATGACTAAATGTATCATCACACTAAATCTTCCTACACAAAATTTCTGCTTCAGCTTAAAATTCTGTCATCTCTATCCCTTCAAATCTTTGTTCCTTTTTCAAATTTCACCTAAACAAATTTTCCCTTTTCATTTCTTCCCTCCTCTGATTATTTTTCATTTTCTTCAGTTTGATCCTCCTACACAATTTATATATTCACCATGTTCGAATTATGCAAACCACAATAATCAATAACCCTTGTATTATTTTCAATAGTATCCTTTTCCCAATGTTGCTGAGCCAATTTCCCACTGAAGCAAATCCTTTGTCAACTTTCTCTCAAACACATGGTTCTTTCAATTCTTTCAAATCATCACTTTCATTAGTCAGATTGGCAAGTACGCTTCTAATTTCTTTACTGTTATCAGGAAAAAATGAGCAGCAATGCCTAGAATTAAGCATTTTACAAACTCTGCCATCTTTTGCTAACAGAATGTCTAACGCAAGGGGGTTGTGAAGAGCCATAGCTCTCAGCGAATTCCGTATCTACCAGGATCATGGCTCTCAAAAAATTTGACAGCATGTTATCCACAATAGTAGACAACTTTCAAATCTTCATTGAATTCAGAACAACTCATACTGAAGAAATTATTACTCCAAATATATCTCCCACTATTTTAGAAAGTGACTCTCTCGTTTCTCTAATGTGATATAATCCTGTCACTTTTGGAAACCTTTTCAGGTCATCAAGTTGAAATATCTTTGGGAAAACTAATCCTAAATAGCATGTATTATAGCATCCTCTTGGAAGACGGTAATAAGCATTAGGTCCACAAATATAATATATGCCAGAAATCGCTGTATCCTATCCATTCAACATAAATGTCCATTTACTCTGAAACAAAAACACATGTCTACATTCACTCGTTCCCACATATAAAGTGTCAGTGTGAGATTTAGGTCTGTATACACAAAGTTTTCAAATGTGTTGCGCCTCTAAAGCTAATTTCCCTTGAGATTTTAATTCACTAAAAGCATAATCATTTCTAAAAGTCCTTTGCTCTAAACCCTTTTCTAACTTCTCCTTTAATGCCTTTTTCCTGTCATCTGTGTGGTCTAAGAAGCTCTTTTCTAATGGTGTCAAGTTGGTTCTGTGCGCATATGCTGTGCCAAAAGTTAATGTAGGCTCAAAGAAACCTCTCACTAACACTATGACATTGTCCTTAGCTACTCTACTCCGTTATCTAATTATGGGGACAAACAAAAATACTACATCGTGGTTGGAATAGAAAAATTGAATATACTCCTGGTTATAGAATCTTGTTAGTAAGAGACCACAACTTATCCCATAAGTAAGGGGCAAACTATGACAGGTAACTCCTTCTTCAACTGATGAAGAAATCTGCATACACAAAGCTATTCTTCGCATCCATCGTCTCAACATACTCACTCAATAAGCGATAGAAGACATTAGAAGAAAGTTCCCATTGTGCATTACCTAGGTGCAAATACTTCTCATCTAACCTAAACTTCTCTATCACTGTTAGTGCAGTAGTTGTCTCTAAAGCCGAAGTATGGTTGACTTTGCTCTTGTCAAGAACAGTCATACCGAAAATCAATATCACGCACAATATCACACATACAATTGCCAAACCAATACTCATGTATTTACAGCACCTGTTCTTTCCATCCTGCTGGCTAATGCTACTCATCTGTAAAGAATCAGAAACTAGAAGAGAAAAAAATTAGAAGTCTTCAATCTTCTTTCAGCAGTTATTTACAGCTTTCAGTCTCACTTTCAGTATCGTTTGTCAAAAAGCTTTTTCTGATTACTTTAAAAAGTCTCTCTTTTCTTGTACATTTTCTCAAATTTGTCTCAACAATTTAGTTAATTGATTTCCTTCAAGTGCCAAAATATTGACCTGGAATGTCCTGATCAAAAAAAAAAAAAAAAAATCTCTTTGCCATTCACTTGTTGTTGCATATGCCCATTCAGAACCTGCGTACCGTCGACTTGCTATTCTCTTTCTTTTCAACTTTCGATCTCCAATCAGTTCTCCTTCACTCAGGTCTTCTCTCCTTGTCGTACCCACTTCTTCCTCGATTGTTGTCTCAACAACCGCTTCCTTTCTCTTTTCTAGTGACTCCAACCACTCTCCTTGCAGTGGACCTTTGGTCAATGTTCTTTTCAGTGTTGGACTTGAAACTTTTTCTTGCTCTGCAGGATTGTCACTTGACTGACCTGCAACTGGTTCAGGAAGAGTTAGATCACATTGGCTTTGATCCACCTCAACTGCTTCCCACTCAGGGTCTGGAATTTGCTCTGTTTGTCTCTCAAAATAATCTACTTCTGGGAGAGCCCTCCTCTGACTAGCCTCTCCTGCTGCCTCAATATAGATTGGCTCACTGTCACTCTCCTGGAGGTCTTCTCCTTCGCCTCTCACAGGATTGACTGAACTGTTCTCAACGTGCTCGGATCTGGTTTCGGTTCCTCTTTCTTCTCCTTCCAGCTCTGAGGCTTGTCTGGTCGTTGTTGGAACTCTCAACAACTCCTCTTCATTGTCCAAAGGACATGCCATCTTTTTTGTGTGGCTGCGTGTATCCAGTTCGGAACTCCAGTGCACTTCACAGCTGTGGTATTTGTCAGAAGTACCTATTACTGGCCTTTCCACCGAGGCACTAAACACATCATCCTGAAGTGTTTCCGGACCACCATCCGGTCACCTGCTCTCAGGGTGTGTCCTTGATCTTGGATTGGTGGTGGTGTGGTGGCTTCCACCTGCTGAGATAAAGAGCGAACCACATCAGCTGGACCTTTGCAGTAGTCCAACACCACATCATCTGTTATGTTCACAAGAGCATTTGCAGGGACCGCTGGCAACATCATTGCTCTGCCCATGAGAATTTTGCGCGGTGACAGTCCTGTCTTCCTGTCGGGTGTGTTTCTCATTGTCATCAAAACTAAAAGCAGTGTGTCAGGCCATTTCAGATTCGTGGATGCACACATTTTCACCATCCTTGATTTCAAGGTACTCTTCATCTGCTCCACTAGTCCTGATGCTTCAGAGCAGAAACTACAATGCAACTTCTGCTCAATATTCAGTGCTGCACATAGCGATTTAATTACTTCATTGTTGAAATGAATTTCCCTATCTGATTCTAAAGAGATCGGGAACCCAAAACATGGTATCAGTTCCCTAAGCAGGAGTTTTGCTACTGTGAGGCTGTCAATTCTTTGTGTAGGGTATGCTTCAATCCAATGACTAAAGATGTAAACAATCACCAACACATATCTCAACCTCCACACACAGGCATCTCAATAAAATCCATTTGCATTCTGCTGAATGGACCTCCTGCTCTTCCAATGTGGCTCATATTAACTACTGTCCCTTTTTCAACGTTCATTTGTTGAAAAATAATGCAATAATGGCAAACTGCTTCAGCAAGTTGTCTAAACCCTGGGTTGAACCTATTATGTTTGAAAAGACGAATCATGGCATCCCTCTCAACATGTGCTTAACCATGATAAAAGTTAGCCATTTGAGACAACAGACTGTTTGGCAAAGCCAATTGACCCTCTTTTGAAACCCACAATTCATCCTGTTGCTGTACATATTTTATTTTCCTCCGTGTTCGTTTTTCCTCTCTGTCAACATTATTCTGCAATGTTCTCAATTCTTCCAATGTATCTATTACATGCAATGCAAAACTTGGACACGTTTCATCTTCTTCAGGTAACAGTTCCCACTTACCTTTCAACGATGTACAGTTGAATGTGCAAAACCTTGTGACTTCATCCGCATATCCATTTCCCATTGACACAAAATCTTGCAATTTCAAATGTGCACTGCATTTCACCACTGCATTCTTTTCAGGCATTTGGATAGCTGGCAAAAATTCTTAAATTCTCTCACCATTTCTCACCGGTGAACCAGAAGAGGTCATGAAACCTCTCTGTGACCACAACTGGCCAAAGTCATGGACTATTTAAAATCCATACTGGCTATCCATGTAAATGGTAACTTTAAGCTGAGCAGAAACATGGCATGCTCTAGAAAGGGCTACCGGTTCTGCTACTTGTGCAGAGTATACTCCTCGAAGCCAAGACTCTACCAGTATACCAGAAATTGTGCACACATCATATCCTGCTCTCAGTACTCCTGTATTGTCTCTTAGACAAGAACCATCAACAAAGATAATTTGGTAATTTTCTTCTAATCGGGTGTCTCTTATGTCAGGTCTTGGTTTTGTGCACAAATCAGATACTTCAAGAAATCATGCTCAATGTCTTCCACTTTCTCAATTTCAACATTTTCATTTGGAAGTAAGGTTGCCAAGTTAAGAACTGTAGATCTTTTCAAAGACTCATTGGGTGACCATAAAATACTCATCTCATAACGGTTCAATCTGGTACCTGTCAGGTACTGGGTTTTAATTTTTGTGAGTAGGATCTCAATGGAGTGAGGGACCATAACAAACAAAGGATGTCCCATCACAATGTCTTCACACTGTGTGAGGCTCTGTCCAACTGCTGCAACTGAACGCAAACAGCCTGGTAAAGCTGCTGCAAATGGGTCCAAAGTAGCTGAAAAATATGCTACTGGGTGGTTTACACCTCAATGGACCTGCTCCAAGACAGACAAAGAACATGCATCACGGTCATGACAAAACAATTAAAAAGACTTTGGGGGTCATTCTGACCCTGGCGGTAATTACCGCCATGGCGGAGGTCGGCGGTAGCACCGCCAACAGGCTGGCGGTGCACCGCTGGGCATTCTGACCGCGGCGGTTCAGCCGCGGCCAGAAACAGAAAGTCGGCGGTGTCCCGCCGACTTTCCGCTGCCCTTGAGAATCCTCCATGGCGGCGAAGCGCGCTCCGCCGCCATGGGGATTCTGACACCCCCTACCGCCATCCAGTTCCTGGCGGTTCTCCCGCCGGGAACAGGATGGCGGTAGGGGGTGCCGCGGGGCCCCCGTAAGAGGGCCCCAAAAAGAATTTCAGTGTCTGCCTAGCAGACACTGAAATTCGCGACGGGTGCAACTGCACCCGTCGCACCTTCCCACACCGCCGGCTCAATTCTGAGCCGGCGTCCTCGTGGGAAGGGTGTTTCCCGCTGGGCTGGCGGACGGACTTTCGGCGGTCGCCCGCCAGCCCAGTGGGAAAGCCAGAATGACCGCTGCGGTCTTTTGACCGCGGAGTGGTCTTTCGGCGGGAACCGCATGGCGGGCGGCGACCGCCGTCCGCCGCGGTCAGAATGACCCCCTTTGTGTAGTCATGCATACCCAAAGCCGGAGCTTTGCACAGACTCTCTCAAATCAGAAAATGATTTAATGCAAGCCTGATCTAACACTAGGAGATTGGTAACCTCCTTGTGGGTCAACTTCTGCACGGGCTTGGAAATGACTGAAAAATTGGGAATCCATTGGCGACAGTAGCCTACCCTCCCTAAAAACATCCTGACATCTCTCTGTGTGGCTGGGGGACTCATCTGCAGCATGGCTGTGGCCCTTTCTCTGGATATTTTCCTGGATCCCTTCTCAATCTGGTGACCCAAGTATTTCACCTCCTTCTGACAGTATTGTAATTTAAGTGATGACATTTTATGACCATTCTTTCCCAAATGGTTCAGTAAGGCAATCGGGTCATACTTGCATTCTTCCTTCATTTTGGATGCAAGCAATAAGTCATCAATGTACTGTACCAATGTTCATTGGAAAGGCAATTCCAACGACTCCAAATTCTTTTTCAAGATCTGATTAAATATGTAAGGTGACTCAGAAAACCCTTGAGAAATTCTACACCAACAATAAACTTGGTCCAAACATTTGAAACAAAAGAGAAATTGACTATCCTCATGAAGAGGCACAGAAAAGAAGGCTTGTGACAAGTCTATGACAGTGAACCATTCAGCATCACATGGAATTGGAAACGTAATCACAGCTGGATTTGGCACTACGGGGCAACATTTGATCTCAATGTCATTTATTTTTCTCACGTCCTGAACAATTCCCACTTTCCCACAGGGCTTTTTCAATCCTATTATCGGTAAATTACATGGGCTGCTCAACACTTCTTTCAAGACCCCTTGGTTTTCAAATTCCGCAATTATATAAGCAATCTTTATAAGGACATCCTGTGGCATATGATACTGGGGAATCGGAGGGAAAATTGTGTTTGCCTTAACAGGAACTTTAACTGTCTCAACTCCCTTTACCAGACCAATCTCTTTCCCTGTCAAATCCTACACCTTTTCTTCAAACATTCCCTGTAATTCAGGAGCTCCTTCACTGTGAACACTGGAAAGAAATTATGCAGGGGTACTTCTCATTTACAGTCTCACACTCGTTCTCTGGAGCTGGGTCTTCCTCATCATCACTATTCATCGGTATCTCGATTCCGAAATTTGAGCAGGTAATCGAGCACCTGGTTTTACACAGCAAGTCTCTTCCCAGTAGGAATGCCAGACATGAATCACAGACTACAAATTTTTGCAATCCTTGAAAGTTACTAATTTTAACCTGAACTGATTCTGTAATTGGGTTGGTCAAATACTGATTCACTACTCCTACAATCTGGACTGTCTTGCCTGAAAGGGGCAAATTTGGAACTTCTGCAGTTCGCACTGTAGAGCGTGTAGCTCCAGTGCCAACCAAGAATGAAAATCTGTGGTCCATGACTTTTCCGTTCCCATAGGGGCCTTTCGGATCTACTTCTAATGCAGCTGTAAGCACACATTGGTCTTCATCTGAACTCTCGTTCACCCAATCATCATTTCTTCCATTCTCACTGTGTTACGGGAATTGGTTTAATGTGTTATTACTTTGGTTAGACCTCTGACCTGTGACCTGTTGAGGAAGCATCACCTGCTGCTGTTCCATTGGGGCTTGAAGTATTTGAATTTGCTGTCTAGGTACAATTGGAACCTGCTGTTGCTTTGGCTGCAAAGGTGTCATTTAGACACGTGGCCTTTGCACCTGCTGCATGGGTTGTAAATTTTGCATTTGATTCACATTGTTATGAAACTTTGGATTATGACCTCTCATTCTCGGTTCTCTCATGTTTTGGAACGACTTGATGTCACTTGTTTTCTGAACAACACCTTCCTACACCATCATCGGACACTCCCACTTCCAACGTCCGACCGCCCCGCAAGCGTGACAAGGCATCAGTTTCTTCATTCCCTGCACATCATTCTGAACCACTACAGTACCCAAGTTGGAACCACGGTTTACATTACTTCCCTCTCACCTGATTTTGAAATAGCACATTTCCCTGCTGCTGCTGCTGCTGCTGTTGCTGTAGTGGAAAAATTCCCTGCATCCCTGTTTGTGCCTCTTTAATCTGCAATATCGCCTTCTCATTCAGCTTTCTCTGCTTCAACTCAATCTTGTCACTACAGTACTTTGCATACTGCAATACCTCATCAATCGGCTTTGCCTGCCAGCAAATCAAATGACTTTTAATCATCTGACTAATTTCAGGTCTCAATCCTTCCACAAATCTGAACACAAAATGAATCATGTCTTTCGGCTCAATTGTCTCTGTACAACTGTAATGCTTGAACGCCTGCAACAATCTCTCATAATACCCATGTGTTGACTCCTTTGTTTCCTGAGCTGTCCTGTTGATTCTCTGCCAGTCAATGATTTGGGGCGAAATTCTTGTTTTAAGAAAATGGATCATTTAGTAATAGTATTTCATTACCTCAGGAGATGGCGCACCTGTAGCCTGATCTCTCTCTGGTTCTTTTGTCGGCCAATCTATTCTCATCTTGCACTCCATCCACAAATCAGCTGGAACTACAATCTCTAAAAGAGTTTAAAAGTCTTCACACAGGCACTTTGCAAGTTTCACAAAACTGTCTGTCTGCTGGTACCATTCTAATGGCTTCTCTCTCAACCTAGGAAAGTCATTTGTAAAAGACAGGATGTCACCTCTGCTCCAAGGGACATGAACAAAATTCCCTCATGGAATCTCTCTCATTAGTAAAGTTTTCACTGGATCCTTACTTTGCTGCACATTTGCAGTAAGCTCCACAGAATCCCTTTTACTCTTATCTCTTCAGGCACTTTGAAGTATCCCTCTAAGGTGTGCCTTCATTCCGACAGATCTCATGTGTTCAAAGTCTTTGGTGTCAAAATCTAATCTGTAACTCCTTTTCAAATGTTTTTTTTTCTCTATTTCTATGCCACACTTCTCTGCCTGGTCTGTTAGCGTGTGATGCACATTGATCACTTCCCTCATAATTTGCGGGCACTGATATCTCAACTCTACTTCAATGTAAGACTGTAGTCTGTTCACACCAATAATCCCTTCAATGAGCTTAGCTGATTCCATTCCTACTCTTGTACAGTTCACGTACTCTACTCCCTTAGGAGCACTATGCGGGGTATTCAGCTTGTCTAACCATTCAGTTAATTGCTGGGCAGATAAACCTTGCAACACATTTTTTCTGGCCTGGGCATGTGGTGTCTGTTGCACAACTGTATATGGGGTCTGCGGTGTCAGTAATGTCAGGCTCTGACTAAAATTCGACCCTATGACAGTATCCAGGGGAACTCCAAATGGACTAAGGTCTAGCAATTATCTTGATCTGTCTGTCACACAGGAGAGACTACTCGGATATTCTCAATATGTCCTCCCATCTTTGCATTCTGACTCAGGACTCCCTGTCCACTTGCAGTTAGTCTTTTGTGCAAACAAAGGTACAATTGGAGCAATGGTGACAGGTACAGATACAGCATCTGGGCTGGGTTTGACACTCAAATTCTGTGGATGCATAATTCCCGTATTCTGGCTCATCAATGCAGGCATATCTGCCTGTGTCCCTACTACTGGAGTGTACTTTGGCATTGCTTGTGTCTGCACTTGAGGCAGTAAAAGTGGGGTTGGTTCTGTCTGAACCAATATCGGTTTCAGGAAAACTTGTCCTGTTGGCACTATGAGGTTTGTGGAAGTTTCCACAAAAGGTATATCGGGGGGCGTGTCCAAGATGGTGACCAGAGCTGCAGCATAAACTGCAGCTCTGCTCCCAGCCACCCAGTTATCCTGTTCCCAGGCTTTCCCCCGCTTGCCTGGCGGATTGCCATATGCCCTACCGCTTCGGGAGGCCCCTAGGGAGAGACAAGACAACTGTCCCATGCGTTCAGCACCTTCGCCGCAAGGAGGGTGATGCCTGACCTGCGCGGCCTGCCCGAGGCCCCGCGCTCTACTTTGTGTGAGGGGTGAGCGTGCTGCAAAATCCCAGGTGCCCCCCCCCACCGTGCACTGCAGAGGCACGTCTGCAGAGACCTCCGCAAAGGGAGGATCCAGTGATTGCAGCAGGATCGAACTGACAAGAGAGCGAGATCACCATCAAGGTGAGGTGGTGTGTCAGCGGCGCTCTACGGACCTCGGATGGTGCTGCATACGGCCTGTGAGGCCCCTACCGACCTCGTTACTACACATGAGGCCCAGCACACGGAGGTGAGGACATTACTCTTTCACCTATCGGGGGCCCTGCATCCTGATCACCACGAGGGGTGAGCGCGCTGCCGGACCCCAAGCGCCCCCTCCTTCTCATAAGCAGTGAGGCACGTCTGCAGCATCTCCCGCAGCGGGGAGCACCGCGATTGCAGCGAGATCTTGCAGATGGGAGATCGGGGGCTTTGATGGGGTAATGAAGTGATTCCATGGCACTCTTCGGGCCACAACTCTTACCGCGTGCGGCCTGTGGGACCCCTACTAACATCGCAGCCACAAGTGCACCCCTGCCTTGTGTGAGTGTGGTCACTACTCTCTCTCCTGCTGCTCCTGCCCTCCACAATGACAGTTGTGCATCAGGCCTGGTGACCTCTGTTCTGAAACCATCGCCCAGCGGCCCCGGCTCTCCACCCATACTGTGCTACCCCACACCTGGGCCGTCTTCTTGGTACCACTGGAGTCTACCTGGTCTGTGGCAACACCGGTCCTGTGCCCTTCGGTTTGTGATAAACTGTCAACAAGCTACTTGGACCTATTGTATCAGCACTTAATCTGAGGGCCACTCTCTCCCTCCAGTGTCGCCTTGCTTTACCTCTGCACCGCACCACACTGCAGTGGGCTTCGTCTGCTCGGCACCCAACCTCCCATCCCGCTACTCTGCAGAGGCATTATATCACTCATACCAATGCCCTGGCACCACCCTGGGGGCTCACTCGCTAGAGTCCTTTGGCTGCCCGATATAGCGCCAACCTCCTTCTTTCTAGACGAACACCACGGGGGCGAGTCGGGCAGGTGTGAGCCTGGATGGGTGCTTCTACCTGGGGCCTACCCGTGACCTGGGCAACCGGATGGGTAAGCCGAGATTCGTCAGGGTGCCTGCGACGACCATGGAGGTGGTGGGGACGCCGTCTGGGGGCCCGGATTCGACCTCCCAGGTGTTGCGCCAGATGAGGCCATCCTACATAATCACACATCACAGTTCGAGAAGGTGTTACAGGCCATACTAGACACCAAAACCACTCTTGAGACGAAGATTGATGCTGTTACGCTGGACGTCAACCTCCTACGGACCGACCGTCGGGCATTAGTGGAAACAGTGGCGGAAACGGAGGGCGGCATAGCGAAGCTGTCCCCCAATGTGATGGCCCTCTAGGAGAAGATGACCCATTTAACCACGGAGGTGGACGAACTTAGACGTAGAGCGGAAGATGCGGAGGGGAGATCGAGGCGAATTAACATATGCCTAGTGGGTTTCCCGGAGAGGGCCCCAGCGTGGAATTATTCTTGGAGGGTTGACTGACTGACACCATTCTACGGAACAATGTGCCGAAATTCTTCTCGATTGAACGTGCTCATAGAGTACGGGGCAGGCCTCCACCGCCGGGTACTCATCCCCGGCCACTGATTGCCCGCTTCCTCAACTACTGTGACAGAGACTTGGTACTTCATCTGTTCCGTAAGGGGGTCAGCAAAAGTTCGAGACTGCATCAATACCTGCCTACCCGGACTTCACTGCTGAGGTCCAAAAAAGACGTAGTTCCTTCTACACAATGAAACAATGCCTCCGTGAGCATAACATTAAACACGCCCTTCTCTTCCCTTCAAAACTACGGAGACAGGATGGATCAGTGGTTCACGTTTTCTCTTCGGATGACGCTTGGACCTGGCTTCAGGCTAAGGGGTTCGCCCAACCTGTAAAACAGAGGGACACGGAGGAGTCCTGGACGCCCCCCAAGGGGAGATGCGGACGTCGGGCTCGCTCTGAGAACAAACCTACCAAGGCGCAGTCAGTGGGGGAGCGCACCCGCCTACTGCGTGAGGCCACGCAATTTGTATCCAACCCTTACTCGGCCTTGAATGAACTGGCGGATGCCGAAGCCAACCAGGTTGACTCTTCTGATGCTGGAGACTCCCATCGGGGCCCGTTGCTCACCCCGCGCTCTGCAGATGATATTTGACCTACATGTTCTATACCACTACTCTCTCCATGGGAAATGCCCCAATATACTCTTTTACCGTTTGGTCTCACCTGCTTAATGTGTTACATGGCGTACCGGTGAGTTTGTGGGACCCGGACAGGGTGGCACAGCCGGAATGCCCAGTATGGGCTCTGAAGTGGTTGTGGCCTGTGCTGCTGCTTGGGTGGCTGGGGGGCGAGACTCCTGCAGTCTGAATTCTATCACCGCACCCGCACCATATGGACCAGTTTTGTATCATGCCGGTTAGCAGGCCTTGTTCTATGTTTGCGTGTTGTTTATACATGACATGTGTTGTTGTTTCCATCCCCATTCCATCGGGGACTTTTTCTCTTGTGTCCCCATTGTTTAATTATTGCCATGGCTTGTAGTCAAGGGAGAGGGGTGAAGTTCTGCTGGCGTTCTCGTGCCAAGGCTCTTGTTCAGGGGTGAGAGCCTATTGTGACTCTACGAACAATGGGGGGTTGGTGCTTGGGAGCTCCCCCACTCCCCCACTCTCATCCATTATAATATAGTAATGGTTATACAACTCCAGGCACACATCCCTCCCTATAACGTGGTCACATGGAACGTTAAGGGCGACAGCGCATATACGATTTCTTGAGGCAACACCTAGTCCATATTGCAATGCTGCAGGAAACGCACTTATCCTCAACTATGATAGAGAAAATGCGCGCTATCTGGAGGGGACAATTGTTTGGTACTACCGCCTCATCCTTCGCTCGAGGCGTTGCAATTTGGATTGCACCGTGTGTACTGTACACGATTTCCCACACACAATTAGATCCTGATGGTCGATATGTGTTGATAGAGGGCTCCCTGGATTTTGCGCCTTTGGCCCTTATATCACTCTACGCACCCAAATCCTCCTAAAAAATCTTTTTACATGCAATGTCTGCTGGATTATTCAGAGATCCTTCTGTGGACAGTATCTGGGGTGGAGATTTCAATTGTGTTCTTGATGTCCATTTTGATCGCTCTTTCCCCCCACGCCCTCCACTCCTAGCAGGCAGATCTCGCATGAGTTTGAAGAATGAAGAGTGAAGAATGGCTTGAGTGATGTTTGATTCTTGCGGCAGCCGACAGACCGTGAATACTCATTTTACTCTCCTGTGCATGACTTACACACAAGGATACACCTGTTCTTTGTTTCTCCTTCGGTGATACACAGGGTCTGCGCCTCCGATTACCTGGCACGTACTGAGTCAGACCACTGCCCCTTACGGGTAGTCCTGGATTGGGGCAGTCTGAGAGCTCGGATACCCACGTGGCGTTTGCAACCAGAAGCCTTGACGAATCCCCCTTTTTGGGCGGAACTAGCTCAATGCCTTGCCACTTACTTCTCACAAAAGCACAACACAACTCCACATAGAGCAACGGAGTGGGATGCTCACAAAGTGGTGATGTGAGGCCATTGCATGGCTACTTCCTTCGGGGTCCGTCGTGTCTTGGTCAGGGAGTTATCGGAACTGCAAGCTAAGCTATGCACTGTAGAAGTAACGGTGGCTAGAGGTGAGGAATCGGCGAGTGCGCTTACATCCTTGCGTGCAGACCTCAGAGAAGCTGACGATAGACTGAGCAAACATGACTACCGGCATTATACTACATGACAATACGCAGAGGGTGACAGGGCAGGCCACTTGTTGGCTTGGTTAGCACTCGATAACCTCCAATCTTCGCCCATTGGAGCGATCCGATTGGACACCGATGAGACAGTAAATACTCAAAAGGCGATTAACAAAGCTTTTTATGCCTACTATCGTGAATTATACGTGCCTCCCCCACCCCACCTCGAGGGAACGTGTGACTGGCTTCCTGAGCTCTCTACAGCTAAGCCGCCTGCTCCGGAGCAGGCGGCTGCATTGGATGGCCATATTGATGCGGAAGAGATATGCCTTGCGCTATCCCAAATATCCCGTAACAAGGCTCCTGGCTTAGACGGCCTCCCAGTTGAGTATTTCGTATCGCTAGCACCCCATCTCCTGCAACCCATGCTCCAGGTGTTTAATGAGGCGCAGACCTGTGGGCTGCAATCAGCCTCAAAGCAGGAGGCCCTCAAAGCGGTACTCCTGAAACCTGGCCGCGACCCCCTAGATGTTCGCTCGTACCGCCCTCTTTCATTGTTAAATACAGATTGTACAGTGCTTGGGAAAATATTGGCCAATGGGCTTATCCTGTATATTCCTCATTTGATCCACGAGGATCAATCAGGCTTTATACCTGGCAGGAATACTTTCCTAAACATCAGGAGATTGATCCGCATATTACATAATATCGATTCTACTCCCAACCGCAATGGAGTTGCCGTGTCATTGGATATAGAAAAAGCGTTTGATGCACTGAGTTGGGACTTTCTTTTTCTATCACTTGCTGTGATGGGGCTTGGTGAAGGATTCATAACATGGATCAAGACACTTTACTCTAGCCCATCGGCCCTCGTCAAGATGGGGCAAATTATCTCAGACCCATTCCCCATCTCCAGGGCCACCAGACAGGGATGCCCGCTATCTCCTTTGCTGTTTGCCATAGTTATGGAGCCCTTAGCCACCCACCTCAGACAACATGCACAATGTTGGGGTATTCCAGAATTACACACACATCACATAATCTCCTTGTATGCAGATGACGCTCTGATCTATCTGCATGATCACACAACGTCTATGTGTCAAGTTTTGGAGTCATTGGACTCCTATGCGGACATCTCCGGCCTGCGGGTAAATAGATCTAAATCTTATATTTTACCGCTGTTTCCAGTGCACTTGGAACTTCAGTTGGCACTGCCGGAAAACTATCTGCCATGGTGTCATATCACCTTTAAATACCTGGGTGTACAGATATACCTCTGGAGGACCTTAGGGAGGGCAATCTGGGCAGAGTTCTTCACTCCATTATGGGTTCTCTGCCCTTCTAGGGAGCACTCCCCTTGTCCCCTATGGGTAGGGTCTCCATCGCTAAGATGCTCATCCTGCCGCGCCTACTCTACTACTTGGCACCGCTCCTGATTGCTTTACCATGCACATTCTTTAAGACACTACAGGGCTTGGTGACAGATTTCATATGGGGTAAAGATGGACACCGCCTGGCCTCGTCTACGACTCAATACCCGCAGATTGAGGGAGGATTGGGTGTCCCCAACTTTGAAATGTATTATGTAGCTGCCCAGTTACAATGGCCAGCGGATTGTCTGGGCGAACATTGCTCAGCGGAAAAAACTGTCTTACTCAATGCCTTGGCACCGTTGCCACTGTTGACTTGGTTGACAGACAAATCTCTACCTTCACTACGTATACTATATTAGCTACTGGGAAAACATGCTGGTTGCGCTATGTTCACGGCAGGAGCCCTCACACACCATACTCCCCTTTATACCCTCTGATGCTTCTGCCTGAGGCCCGGACCTTGCTAGCCCATCACAATATATCCCCATGGAAGGCTGTGGGCTTTGTCACGGCTGGGGACTTTTACATGTATGATACATTATTGACCTTCGACAAACTATTGGTTAGCATGAAGATGCCGGCCGGTAACTTCTTAGCATATTGCACTACACAACACCTCCTTCATATCACATGAGGCATGGGAGACGTTGAGCCTTCAACATCGCAGATTCTCACTCTGGTCCTTTCAATGGGTGGATCTAGGAGGGCAGTGTCACAATTGTACTTCATGTTGCTGCCGGAAGCACTCCAGGGCCTGGATCAAGCAAAATCTCGCTGGGATGAAGCGTTACCCACTCCCCTGTCCTTGTTGGTGTGGTCATCTGCGCTCTCTTCTGTTAAAAATGTCTCTCAAAATGCTAGACTCCGTTACACCCAATTTAATTATAAACATCACTCTTACCTGTCCCCCTCCGCATAAAACGCATGTTTCCTGCGTCAGACCCTGTTTGCCCCCGCTGCGCGGACCCTTTGGCAGATTTTTACCATATGGTGGGGAGTTGTCTCTCGTTATCCGTGGCTTGGCAGCGTATTTCTGCTGTGGTGTCTGACATCACTGCCCATGCTCTGCAGCCGACACCTGAGTCTTGTCTGCTGGGACTGCGGCTATGCTCCAGTAAAGATAAGCACTTCCATAGGTTCATTGACTTGGCATTCATTGTTTTCAAACGACAAATAGCCACCCATTGGAAGGCACCACACGCCCCCAATCACGAAGGGTGGTTGCGGGTCTTGCTATAGCAATCCCATGCTGAGGCTCAGACACTGCACAGTTTACAGTATAGGGGTCTAGTGCAGGGCAGCTCCGACATATGGGACGCCTTTATTGTCACAATGGAAGCAAGGGACGACACTCATACACTTTAGATTTCCCGAAGACATTGATACAGGTGAATGGCTTGCGTTCCCCCAGATTTATACCCTCTCTGTGGTTGATTGTTGTGGATGTTGCAGCTCTCACATGGGAGATGGTGCTAAAAGCGGGACGGTGCACAGGAACTCTTGGCACCCCTGTTGTTCTATCTACCATGACCTAGCTCACTCTACTCTTCAGAGCGTACTACTTATGCCTGACGCCTTTGTACCAGCATACTAGCATAACATATCCCTAAAATGCACTTGGACACCTCACTCCCCTGCTCTCTCTTGGATTCCATCACTTGCGCCTCCCCCGTTTTGCTAGGGGTAGGAGAGATGCTTGACTAATGGCATAGTTTACTGTTGATGTTGTAATTGTATCTCTGCTTATATGATATATGGAATGCTCTCACTCCCTTGTACCTGAATTGTTGATTCAGGAGTGCTTCACTTTGTGTGTCACTATTGAAACAATGAAGAGATTTAAAAAAAAAAAAAAGGTACATCAGGGTAAATTCTCGGGACATCAGACTGTGCACCTTATTTTGTGCTACTGGCGTAGTAGGTGCATTAACACTGCTTTGCAGTGGGCTCTGTGTTGGGCTAGGATTAAACTGCACTGGACTCATTGTCACATTAACCTGTGTTGGAGCTGAACGATTTACACTAGTGATCGGACCACTCTCTTGTACTGCAAATGGTGGGGGACGATTTCTCAATAACTGCAAAATAAACTCATCATCGTCTGACTCTTCCTCCAATGTCAAAGGTCTTCTAGCCTCCCCACTCTCGGAAGAACTTCTATTAGTCTTTCTAGTAGCCTTCCTTCCTTCTCTTTTATTATCCTGTGAAATTGCTGGAAACAATTTAATCCCCTGTCTCAGTTCTCCAAAATCTTTGATCACGGTCCTGTGTAGCCTCTGCTAGTGTCTTTTCTGCCTTTCTCATCCTCCTCTCAAACTTCTGTAGTTGTTGCTGTCTGACTACTAATTCCCAGATCGCTAATGCCTCGAACTGTGCTGGTGTCCGAGGGGGTTTCAGATCATGAGGCACCCTACTCAGATTCTCTAACTCCTCAGTTTAAATGTTCCGTTAACAGGAAACGCTAAACTCCCATCTTTCTTTGTCACTTTGCACCATTGCTTTAGCCAAAGACATGACTCAGCACCCGTTTCTTTGATTACAATGTAAGCTGGTGCACCTCCTGGCAGTGCAATAATCCCTATCCCCGTTGTAATGTATGTATCTTTAAAGCTTTGAACAAGTTCATTTCTGCAACCTTTATGTTATTCTAAATCTAATTAGGAAGTGACTTTTAATGCCAGTATTCTCTTCACCCACCTTCTCAACCAATTGTGCTTCACGAACGGCTGACAATCTGTGCGCAACCCTTCTTACTAACCAACCTATCCCAGTGCGGCTCCTATGACGTTGCAATCAGAAGCAGTGCAGCTGACAAAGTCTTACGGCTCGTCCTCCCAAACTCAGATTCACACTAAACTAATGCAATTTATTGCGAGCACTAAACAAAATCAAAACCCAATATGTCAGTTTACTACAGATAAGGGAAGGTAAGGTAAAACAATCACCTCAGAAACTTTACGGATTTTTCACTGACAGCGTTTTGCTCTAGCAGCTACTCCTTCTTCCTCAGTTTCCCTGATTCACAAGCAAAATTTGACCTGCAAATTTCACTCTCAACTGATCAGTGGGTCTGTCCTGGTGCACATAGGACTTGCCATATCTCAGTCGAAAAAGTATTTCGCTCACTTTGACTCACTCTCTGTCTTGTCGACCATGCCCAATCGACCTATTAAACCAGACAAATTACAACAAAAGCATCTTATAAACTTTTTCAATATACTCTAAAGTCTTAGATCACGCAGGGTCTGTATACCAACAACGATGTGGACAATTTTTTAGCACAAAGCACCAAATACCTGTGAAGTTCAATGACTTCCCTACTCTCACACTTTGGAGTATGCACACTCCTTCTACAACTTCATTTGGAGCACGCAAACTCCCTAAACCCTCACAAACATCACAATTCACCTGTGATTTGCATAAGCTGTGCAAGCTCAAAACCTACTTCATTCACACGGACACTAGAACACTGAGAACATCCTCACTGGCAAGCTCCAAGATTCTGGGAAAGTCATTTTAGGTACTTAGGGGCACATTTTCTTCCCACTTTGTATCATCGAAAAAAAATCCTCAAATTTCACCTATGACACCCAATCTACTAAATACTTTGCAGGAGGCTAACCCTTACCCTACTACCATCTCTGGGAACACCTGTTATTTCTCGCTTACAATCTCTGGGGACCAAATACTCTACGACCTCTAGACTATATGAAGGACTCTTGAAGAGCCAAACCATGTACCTGGCCTTAATGATGGGTTCTTAAGGAGACAAACAAGCCATCCTCTGCTACCATCTCTGTTAGCACGTTAGACCTTAATAAGTAAACTAACAAGGAGACGCAAATAGGCCAATGGACCGTTTGACTGCGCTTCGGGTAGTTCCCACCATGTAAACCCATACCAATACAAACCAAAAGCAATACCAATCAATGACATCAATAATCTATGAGTCAGTAATCTCCACACACCATGACCTCTCTGCCATGAACAACCACACCTTTATATAAAAGTTAAAATGTTTGTTTCCCCTTTATTAACAATGCTAATGTCACATAACTTAGCCTCAAAATCAAATGATAAGCATACAGAAACAATACTGGCTGACCAAAGCAGCAAAGGAATCGCAATCTATTCAAAGCTTGAGCATCTATATATTCTAAGGTTACAGTACAAATGAATAGCAAGAATAACTGTGCAAACAAAATAACATACATTTAGGCCCATATTTATACTTTTTGACGCTAAACTGCGCTAACGCAGTTTAGCGTCAAAAAGTTTTGCGCCGTCTAACGCCATTCTGAAGCGCCATGCGGGCGCCGTATTTATGGAATGGCGTTAGACGGCGCAATCAGACCGGCGCTGCCTGGTTTGCGTGGGAAAAAACCACGTAGACCAGACAGCGCCGGCGTAGGGGGAAAATGGCGTATGGGCGTCTTAAAATGGGGCAAGTCAGGTTACGTCGAAAAAATCGTCTTAACCCGACTTGCGCCATTTTTTAACGACGCCCATCCCCCATCAACATGACTCCTATCATTGTAAAGATAGGAGTCATGCCCCCTTGCCCAATGGCCATGCCCAGGGGACTTCTGTCCCCTGGGCATGGTCATTGGGCATAGTGGCATGTAGGGGGGCACAAATCAGGCCCCCCTATGCCAAAAAAAATTATTAAAAAAAAATAAAAAAAAACTTACCTGAACTTACCTGAATGTCCCTGGGGTGGGTCCCTCCAGCCTTGGGTGTCCTCCTGGGGTGGGCAAGGGTGGCAGGGGGGGTCCCTGGGGGCAGGGGAGGGCACTCTGGGCTCATTTTGAGCCCACTTGTCCCTTAACGCCATGCCTGACCCAGGCGTTAAAAAGCGGCGCAAATGCGCCGTTTTTAGCCACGCCCACTCCCGGGCGTCTCTTTTGCCCGGGAGTATAAATACCACGTAAAGGCCTGGGAGTCATTTTTTAGACGGGAACGCCTCCCTTGCATATCATTAACGCAAGGAAGGGGTTCACGCTAAAAAATGACGCACATTCCGGGAACTTTGGCGCTATTCGCCTCTAACGCCATAGTATAAATATGGCGTTAGTTGGCGTTAGTTTAGCGTCGAATTTGCGTCGAAAAAAACGACGCAAATTCGGCGCAAACGGAGTATAAATACGGCCCTTAGATTTAGAAAAGAGAAGACATCAACAGTTATTACATGTAGTGAATCATCATCAGTGAGAACCCTAATTAACATCAGATTAGAATAGCATGTTAGGACTTCATGCAAAACAATTTAGTCAACACAAATTTGGAAAAGCATCTAGCTATGGCTCTATCAAAATGTAGCGATTGGTACCTAGAAACAAAAGTAAACAGACATAACAATCAGTGCCATCGTCTTTATACCTGGCCTCATTATGGTTCAGCAAGCTGTGACAGTCTTTGTCAATAGGACATCAGTTCGGTCAGCAAGGCTTCAGGATTCAGCATCAAAGTTCAAGTCTCTTTAAGCAATAAAGTTAAGCATGTCTCTTCTCTGGACGGTCAAAAAAATAATGGCGATATCTCCTCTTGGTGCAGTCCAGCTAAGTTAGATTTCCTAAAACTACTTCCCATGTCCCTATTAGTTAAAGAATCGTATGGTTGCATTAAGTCCAATGAAATTAAAACCCAAAATCTACACTGCTACTAGTACATGGTTCACATGTCTATGATTGGCTCCTCTTCTCCTATGCCCATCGCTTGGCTTCTCAGGTATCAATATTGTTGCAGCTTATACTCTAGTCAGTGCAACTATTGTCTTCTCCTGGGAAGGTCAGACTTACACACATTACATCAAACATTGTATCCTAGCTAGTACATAATCTTCTAGCAAGCAGTTCTCATGAGAAAGACTTTCAGCTAGGAGCACTTGGTCAGCACAGTGGAAAATCACAATTTAATTCTTTAGCCAGCCATTTTATAAGTCGATTAAGAAATGCAGCTTGACATGAAGCCGTGCAACTAGGCCAAGACCTCGCTAAGTTAAGGCCTTCAATTAATAAAGCTAATACATAATACATAACCCTTAATATGACATATTACTATATTAATCAAACATAAGCTCAACATTTCATATTGATAAGCTATTGATAAGTACACTTCGGGAACATTGGTGGCCACCCAGGTAGGCGCCCCTTCATATGCGTGCATTAATTTTCTCTAAGTTTATTCATTTTCTACGCAAATTCAACACTCAGAATACATGAATATTCAGTAATAAATTCAGCATTAGCACAGGCTTGAAATAGCAGGAAATAGATAATAATATTCAAAGTTGTTTCTTGCAGGGTCCCCTAAAATATGATTTGCCTGGGGCCCCAAAATCCTTAAGATGACATTGCTGATGAAAGCCTTTAGCAGTGAGTGTGAGCTCTGGCAAAAAGCCAAAACTGTTTCTTGCCAGACTAATAACCAAGTGGGATGATATAAAATGTGCATAACACTGTATTGAAGAACTGACTGAACAGGACTGACCAGATGCCACTCTCTGTTTAGGTGCTGCTCACATAATTTCTCCAAGTAGTACCTATAGCTAAATCAGTGGCTCTGCAGTACAAACTGGAACACGTTATCAAGCATGAAAACTAGGTCCAACATCTTCTGCGCCGAAATAAAGATTCAGATTTAAATTAGTCAGTTGTTGTGCGAGAGCCATCATCATTTTATAAAAGCCAGAGCTGTTATTGTAGAAGACCACACAAAGTTTGGCTCGGGTGACTAGAACGCCTCCAGGCTGTATCTGCAACAGTGACGTTTGAAAGTGGCTAACGTGTTTTGTATTCCTTTTGTCTCAATATCACAGTAAGGAAGTGCAATATTGAACCAGACATGGGAATGGAGGGAATTATGGACACTGTATGCGAATCTTGCCTCTTCTTTCTTAGGCCCTGTGTCCTTAGTTGCAAAGTATTGGGTATGCTCTAAACCTGCATGCTAATGTACAGTTTCTCGTTGGAAAAACTGCACTTGTGCTGTGGTATTACGAATAAAACCCGATTGAATGGGAATTACAGGGTAGGTCCGATTTATGGGTCATGAAACTATACAGAATCCTATATTCCAAACTGTTTTATCACATAGATTTACCACCTGATCTGAGCAGGTGGCAAATGTATGTGCTATCCTTTGAGTTGAGTGAAGGGTGAAGAAAGGAGTATTGGGAGTAGGGGAGTAGGGGAGGGAAAGGAACTTTTTTCCTAGCGGGGGTATTTTATGCTCCCTATTTAGAGAAAAAAAAATGAGTGAGGCTTGGCTATTGCTGCAGCCAAAGTCTCATGCAATGTTTCTGAGTGGAATATTGCACTTGGTTCTGCCGCAACTGGTAAAATCTGGTGAAGAAAACCCAAACAAGTTGTAATAATGGGGAAATAAATTGACACTTAAAAGTTAATCAGGGCCTAAGAGACATAAACCTGAAAGAGTATACTGGTCAACTTTACAAAGTATCCAGAAAACCAGTAAAATCAGAGCATGGAGGTGTGCACGAGACACTGAATGCACACATTAAAGAGAGCACTTGGCCCTTAGTGCAGGATCCCTGCAGCAAGTCTAATTTTGTGAAATAAAGAAAGGTCAAAACATCAACGTTCAATATGTTAGTTTTTATCTCTACCACTCAGTAATAATGCAAACATTATAAGGCCCTGATTGGCCTTTTTGTTTTCTCTAATTTTATTTCTATTGCACGTATTTTGGATATCATTCCGGAGTTTGGTAAGTATAACAAAAGCAGCAGACACATACTTTATTATGCCTATGACCCATTTAGCCTATTTTTCATTGCATGGAAGTTATTTCTCGCATCCATTCTCCAATCGGGATTGAACTGACCGTATGCTAGTATTTAAGGTAACTTAAAACCAGTGCTTAATTTGGGCTTGTTGTTTCCGCGGCTGAGCACCGGCACTTATTTTTGAGGGCCGGCGCTTATTTTTCTGCGTCAAACATTTGCAGCGAGCAAAAGACACACATGGGAAAGACGGTTGTTAGAAATGGGGTCTTTGGTTGGCAGTCAGGTTACCCCCTGTCCAAGCAAGGACCCTCACTCTAGTCAGGGTAAGTCACACACAATCCAAATTATCCTGTTCCCACCCTCTGGTAGCTTGGCACTGAGCAGTCAGGCTTAACTTATAAGGCAATGTGTAAAGTGCAATAAATCATACAATAACACAATATAGCACCACAAAAATACACCACACAGTGTCGAGAAAAATATATAATATTTATCTGAATATTTTCAGGTCAAAAATGATAAAAGATGCAATAAGAAATTGTAGAGATATCACTGAAAAGTGATATGAAATGTTTTAAGTCTTTAAAAAGCAAACAAAGTCTCTTTCAAGCACAAAGTACATGGTTTGGAGTGAAAAATCTCCGCAAAGGGCCGCAGAGGAGGAGATGCGTGGAAAACTGGTGTGTGCATCGGTTTCGCCCCTTCACACACGGACTTGCGTCATTATTTTTCACGCGCGGAAGACTTTGCGTCAATTTCTGGCACGCTGACAGTCTCCTCTGTGGGTCGCGGTGTTTTCAGACACCCCGGGGTCTGTGCGTGGATTCTTGGGCTTGTTGTCCGGCTGCGCGTCGTTCCGGTGGGCTGTGCGTGGAATTTTCTCCCTCATGGCAGGCGTTTCATCGATTTCCTCTCTGGAAGTCGGGTGGCGTAGTCCAGGTGGGCCGCGCGTCGGAGTTCCAGTCGCACAAAGGCGTTGCGTCGATCTTTTCCTTGCGGGGTCGAGCGGCGTCTTTCCAGGTCGGCGTGCAGTGAATTTTTCACCGAGGAGCAAGCTGTGCATCAAATTTTTCGGCGCACAAGGAGTCCCGTTGAAAGAAAGAAGTCTTTTTGGTCCTGAGACTTCAGGAAACAGGAGGCAAGCTCTATCCAAGCCCTTGGAGAGCACTTCTGCAGCAAGGCAAGAGTTCAGCAAGGCAGCAGGCCAACAGCAAGGCAGCAGTCCTTTATAGAAAGCAGTCAGGTGAGTCCTTCGGGAAGCCAGGCAGTTCTTCTTGGCAGGATGCAGGTTCTGGTTCAGGTTTCTTCTCCAGCAAGTGTTTGAGCTGGTAGGGCAGAGGCCCTGTTTTATACCCAAATGTGCCTTTGACGTGGGGAGACTTCAAAGAGTGGCTTAGAAGTGCACGAGGTCCCCTTTCAGTTCAATCCTGTCTGCCAGGGTCCCAGTAGGGGGTGTGGCAGTCCTTTGTGTGAGGGCAGGCCCTCCACCCTCCCAGCCCAGGAAGACCCATTCAAAATGCAGATGTATGCAAGTGAGGCTGAGTACCCTGTGTTTGGGGTGTGTCTGAGTGAATGCACAAGGAGCTGTCAACTAAACCCAGCCAGACGTGGATTGTAAGGCACAGAAAGATTTAAGTGCAAAGAAATGCTCACTTTCTAAAAGTGGCATTTCTAGAATAGTAATATTAAATCCAACTTCACCAGTCAGCAGGATTTTGTATTACCATTCTGCCCATACTAAATAAGACCTTCCTACTCTTTTCAGATCAGCAGCTACCACTTCAATAATGTATGAGGGCAGCCCCAATGTTAGCCTATGAAGGGAGCAGGCCTCACAGTAGTGTAAAAACAAATTTAGGAGTTTTACACTACCAGGACATGTAAACTACACAGGTACATGCCCTTCCTTTTACCCACACAGCACCCTGCTCTAGGAGTTACCTAGGGCACACATTAGAGGTGACTTATATGTAGAGAAAGGGGAGGTTTTGGCTTGGCAAGTACTTTTAAATGCCAAGTCGAAGTGGCAGTGAAACTGCACACACAGGCCTTGCACTGGCAGGCCTGAGACAAGGTAAAGGGGCTACTTAAGTGGGTGGCACAACCAGTGCTGCAGGCCCACTAGTAGCATTCAATCTACAGGCCCTAGGCAAATATAGTGCACTCTACTAGGGACTTACAAGTAAATCAAATAGCCAATCATGGATAAACCAATCAACAGTACAATTTACACAGAGAGCATATACACTTTAGCACTGGTTAGCAGTGGTAAAGTGCCCAGAGTTCAAACGACAACAACAGCAGGTCAGAAAAAATAGGAGGAAGGAGGCAAAAAGTTTGGGGATGACCCTGTAAAAAGGCCAGGTCCAACAACGGTGAAAGATAAAAACGAAAAAGCGTCCCAAAGAGAGAAAGCAGAAAGCTGCAAAAGTGAAATAAAAGGACAGGGAGTAGTTTTATAAGGATTGAAGAGGCACGAGATGCCTTCAGGATTACGCTGCCTCAGTTTCCGTGTTCCCACAATTAATTGCAGCAGCCGCGGGTTTCGCAGGAGGGCTTTGAGCACCGGCACGTTGTTATTTACAAAACTAAGCACTGCTTAAAACCAAACAATTTTATCACACTTTTATAACAGCTTCACATGTACCAAATTTCAACAACTTTGTAGTAGTGGCACAAAGTTTTAAAATCCATTTGAAGCAATTTGCAACATGTTATGTTATATGGAACTTCTAAAGTGCATGTTCACTGACTGGTTTCATGGCGCTGAGAACACTAGTAGCATAAGGGCAGACGGATTCATCATAGGCTTATCTAAAAAGCCATGTTTTTGGCAAGGTTCTAAAATGCTCGTAAGAGGTGACAACTCATGTTGTCTGGAAAAGAGTTCCAATCACCAAGCACCACAACAGCAGGCCTGGTTCCCCTAAATCTTTTCCTCTTGAATTCGGGAACCTCTAGAAGGTTGTGATGAGCAGATCTAAGACTGCACCTGGGGGTGTAATTCCATATCAAGGAGCACAGAAAAGTATGTTTCTTGATATGAAACCAATGTTCCATGGAGGATTTTAAAGAGCATACAACCCATTTTAAAGAGGGTTCTCTTAGCCACTTGAAACCAGTGCAGTTCCTTTAACAAAGCTTTAGTGTGACAGGTTCTAGGTAATTGATGGACCTATCTAACAGATTGGTTTTGGACAAGCTGCAGTTTTTGGTTCAAGCCTTTAGAGAGACCCAAATAAAGAGCAATGGTGTAATTGATACAGGAGATTACAAGTGTGATTACTATATGAATTAATGGCCTCAACAGAGAAGAATGTCCTGTTTTTTTTATTCTGCAAAGTTGAAGGAGGCAGTCACTGTCCCAACCTGAGGCCTCATTAAAAGATCTTCATCGACAAGTATGCTGAGGCTTTTGACCGTTTGTTTTTAAATAGAAGGGAACCCAGCCCCTGAGGCCAAAAAGAAGGACTCCAACAATGCAATTTGTTTTTAATCATCACAACCTTGGTTTTATCCAAGTTAAATTTCAGTTAATGGCAATTCATCCAGTCCCGGATGAAAAGCATAGTGTTCTGGAAGAATTATGTGGAATTAGGAGTATCTTCAAGGTTAAATAGGAGCTGCAAATCATCAGCATAGGTATATATTTTTCCTTTTAGCCTTTGTAGGGAGTAGACCAGCAGGCAAATATAGAGATTAAATAGAAGAGGAGATAAAGAAGAGCCTTGGGGAACTCCACAGCTGATGCTACAATGGGATGACCAAACGGGGAAAGATGTACCAATTGAGATTGGTCTGACAGAAAGGACTTCATCCAATCTAAAGCATGAGCCCGCATACCGGCGGCCTCAACACGGTCAAGGAGGATAGCATGATCTATCTTGTTGAAGGCCTCCAATAGATTCAAAAGGACCAATGCCTGGGCATGACCTTTGTCCACCTCGGCTCGCATATTGTCAACTAAGGAAAGAATGACAGATTTCGTAGAGTGAGCAGGATGGAAGCCAGTCTGGTAAGGATCCAGGAAGGAGGAGCCTTCAAGGAAGGAGCAGAGATGTTGGGCAGTGTGATCTTCCAGAAACTTAGCTAGGTAGGGGAGAAGGGAGATAGCATGATCATTCTTTAGAATGGGGGGAGTCATCACCATTTTCTTTTAAAAGAGGGATAACTACTGCTTCCTTAACAAGGAAGAGGAACCAAGCCCTGACTTAGAGACGAGTTGAGCATTGTGATAGCCAGATCAGGAAACTCAAAAAAGATGATATTTTGAATTGAAGTGGCGGCAAATGTTACTGGATAGCCAGATTTAACCATTTTCAACAGCTTCAACAGAGTGTCTCCGGTGATTAATGAAAACACATTAAGGAGTGATGCACACCTCATTTCCAATGGAATTGGACTGAAAGGCAAGCTGGGAGGGATACTGATTTTGATTGCCTGAATTTTATCGATAAAGAAGTGGTTCAGTTCATCACACAAATCTTGTGTAGGGATCACTGTAGTATTTAAGCGTTCCTGGTTAGATAGATCTGATACTCTTTTAAATACTACTTTGGTTTCATTTTCAGAATGTACAATTTTATTTGAGAAGTAGGTGAGATTAGCTTCCCAAATTAGTTTCTTATAGTTTTTCAACTGTAGAACAAATACTTACTTATCATCAGGGGCATAGTTTTCACGGCATTTGTGTTCAGAATAGCGCAAAGCACGTTTGGCTTCCGAAGATCCTCTGAAAACCACTTAGATGCCTCGTCCTGCTGGAGTTCGTCCTGCTCAGAGGAGAAGGCATATCACTGGCTACTCTGAGCCAATTTGAGATTGTCCCCCTCAAACTAGTCAAGACACTCATCCTGTGAAGGTAGGGACTGTGCCAGAGAGTTACAAAAGGCTTTGAGATTAGCATGTTTTAAATTCCTGAACACAATGCCAGGGCAACGAGCTGGCTTCCTAAAATAAGGAACATGCATCCTGAGTTTAATTAAATAATGATCCAACCAAGTGTAGGGGGTAACAGAGAGATTAGAGAAAGAGATATTAGGAGACCAAATCTAAGATGTAGTGGTTGTGGACACCTACTGGGCGAAATTCGAGGTGGCCAGTGACTCAGTCAGGTTAGATGAAGTGTAACTGCAATTTGGCTCGTTAGACCATAAACTAAAATCGCCAAGAAGAAGAATGTTAGGATAGTGAGTGGCCAAAGCAGCCACCAAATTAGTCAGTATTGATGAAAACTGCAGCGTATGACCAAGATAATATCATGCATATCAAGGGGAGGAGGGAGAATCTAGTATGATTACCATATTTTCTGTCAATGAGACCGGTAAGGAGGTAAGTTTTGTGAACTTTAAGTACTTTTTCATGATCAATGTGACCACCCTAACTTTCTTGACCTGAGGTCTATTTAGATGTAATATATAAAACGTCTCTGGGAGTGTCGCTGAAAAATCATGAGTAGAATCCTTGGTTAACCAAGTTTCCATTAGGAGCAGTATGTCAGGGGATTCTGACTCGAGTAGGTCATATATCTCAAGGCTGTGTCTGACCAAGGATCGTATGTTGAAATGTGTAGCTCTCTGTTAATAGACTTGAATGCTGGGTAGGGAGCAGTTCTAGCCATAGTGGCCTGTCTCTGTGAACTTTCTGGTGGAAAGGTGAAAGGAGGGCTACGGGTTAAGATACCTAACTTTCCAGTTTTTTAATCAGTGATTTCTCCAGGAGGTGTTTATTAGCACGTAGGGCTCTAAGATCCTTTGAGAAATACATAAAAACTTGGACATAGTTGCTGACCCCTGGCATGGGCTGGCAGAGGATGGGCCCAGACTAAATTGCCTTTGGCATGCCGGCGGCAAGCCCATTGCCAGACTGCGCTGGGGCCCGGAGCTCCGACAGACTCCACCGTCACTGGCCCTGATTGGCTAGCCCCCCCCCCACCTATGGGAGTACATCTAACAGCACACGAACAACAGCTACATTAAAGACAGCAAAATACAGAAGAAAAACTCCACAATATGGCAAGTAAGTGTGCAACAGGCAATGAGACCCAAAGTAAAGTTGCTATGTGCTGCGCCACAGTACTACCACCATCTTAATAAGGACCCTGAGCTCTGACAGACTGTGTCTTCACTGGCCCTGATTGACCAGCCCCCCAGCCTGTGGGAGAAAGTTCTAGCGCATCGGACAGTGCGCGAATAAGAGCAAAATTAAAAACAGAAAAACATAGAATAAAAACTCCACATGATGGTAAGTAGGTGTGCAACAGGCAATGAGACCCAAAGTAAAGTGCTGCTATGTGAAAACAAGAATGGAGGAAATTTAGAAACAAGCATTTGCAATGCAATTGGTCTCGCGTTTGCTCAACTTAAAGCTATTAATGTTGTAACGCCCTAACCGGACATTTATTGCCACATAAAATGAAAATGAAAAGTAATACAGTTTTACATAAGCGACCGATTTAAAGTGCCACACCTTGAGCGTGAAGGAGTACACAAAATGAAGCAGAAATTCGCTTGCAGTCAAAAGTATCAGTAAATGTGCAGCTAGATCACGCTGCGTAGGAAATAAAAATAAAAAGTAGTCCCGAAACCATGCTGAAAACATGGAGCCTAGAGTGTTTTCCATAGTTGCTCAGTGCGCACCGTAAAAGGCATGACATATGTATGCCTTTCACAAATAAAATCAAGTGATTATTGAAAGTCAAGTCCACGAACCAACAAAACTGATGGGTGTATGGTGGGCATGGTTAAAAGCCCACAGAGAGATTACAGCACACTAGAGCGCTAGAGCGCTCGCGCGCTCGCACGCAAGACCCTAAAAAATTATGTGTCGTAATATGGGTAAAGCTGTTCCATTAGTAATTACTCTGAGCTACATTCCAGTTCAACTGAGTCAAAACCGGTCTAATTTTCATTCAGCAAGGATGCCGCCTTAAAGTTCAGGCAGTGTTTGAACAAAAATGATTGTGATACATAAATATCGTGATGCAGAAACATTGGCCCATATTTATACTCTGTTTGCGTCAAATTAACGTAATTTTTTTTACACTAATTCAACACAAACCTAATTTTTTTGCTGTGAAAACCTACCTTGCATCAATGAGATGCTACTTATGCGTTCCCGGGCAAAAAATGACTCAAAGGCCCTTGCACCTTATTTTTCCTCCCATGCAAAAATCACTCACGGGAGGTGGAGGGCCTTAAATACTGGCACTAAGCCTGCTTAGCGCCATTATTTAACGCCTGGGCCAGGGCAGGCGTTTGGGGGACCTGTGGGCTAATTTCCATGGTCAGTGGCTCTGCCCCCAGGGACACCCCCCCACCTGCACCCACATCTGGAGGACACCTAAGGATGAGGGGACCCATTCCAGGTAAATCCAGGTAGGTCTTTTCAGTTTTTTTCTAAAGTGCCATAGGGGGCCGAACTTGGGCCCCTCTACATGGCACTGTGCCCAATGGCCATGCCCAGGGGACATAAGTCCCCTGGGCAATGCCATTGGGCTCGGGGGCATGACTCCTGTCTCTACTAAGACAGGAGTCATGTCCATGGGGGTTTTGCGTCCAAAAAATGACATTAGTCAGGTTAGAGTCATTTTTTTTACTCTAACCTGACTAGCGCCATTCTTTCCCGCACAACCTCCAGCTTTCCCTACACCACCCCTACCCCGGTTAGCGTCAACATTTTTTACGCTAACCAGGCCTTAGCACCGGCTAACGTCATAGCTTAAATATGACGCTCGGCTGGCGTCCAGGAATGGCGCTAGCCAGCGATATACTTTTTGACGCAAACCTGCGCTAATGCAGGTTTGCGTCAAACAGTATAAATCAGGGGCATAGTTCTTAAGAATGCCACCTTTTTTAATATCGTTATTGTTAATATTGTTTTCAGTGATATAGTTGTAAAGAATATCACGTTTTAATTATTTTATTGTCTTTTAGTTTATATATTCATTTTATGTGGTAATATTGTTTATATAATTGTTATTATTTTTTAATACAGCTTATGATTTTAAGTGATTTAGAATTTTTGTAACAAATTTAATTGCACTTAGTGTCACAGGAGGTTGTTGGGTTTCTAGGGGATAGAATGGGAAGTTAATCAAGTAATAAATATATAATTAATGAATTAACCATTTTTAAGCAAGTATGTGATCTACAGTAATGATGTATATTATGTAATAATGATTTAATTAATTATATTTTAGGGGATTGCTAAGTTTTTAGGGGTTTAGGGTGGTACGTTAAATAGATAATTATTCATTAACAATTATTTTTTAATATATTGATAATTGCTTATTGATTACTGATTATTAATTATATGAATTGTGTAATAATAACTTGTTTTGTTAAATTGTAGGCATGAGTTGCTGGGTTTGTATAGTTATAGGCTAGGAAGTTAATTAGGTAATAATTAGCTACCAATGTATTAATGTATTCATATTCATATTTATTAATTCATTTGTAATTATTTAAATGATTATTAACGTGTAATTTAAAAAAATATATATTTTAGGTGTTGGCGGCTGAGGCTGTAGGGATATGGGGTGGAAACGTAATTAACTAATAATTATCAATGAATGAATGAATGAATCTTTTATTGCATGATTAATTAAAATTGTTCCAACAGAATAAAATAGATTAAAAAGGGAAAATAAAAGTAAACGTCATCATAACACCTTCTGTATGAATATAGTGAAATACAATCAAAACCCAGAAGAGAGTCCCGACCTAGGATCCCCAAAACACAAGCTGTTACAGAAAATAAGCACCCATTATGTCTCCTTCTGTGGGCACCAACTAATTGTTCAACTGTTGACCCAGTGCCATATCTGACGTTCCCCAGGGCCATTGCAGCTTTTTCTTTTTAAATAGATGTGCAAAGATACGTACCAAAGGCCCTACATACATACCACAAAACCAACCAGACTCAAAGGAGCTTGCCCAATAGCCGTTGACTTCACAAATCAATGAACTATATCGATGTCAACATCAGGACAGTGCGCGCTCTACGGGCAACTAGAATGAAAAAATCTAGCAATTTCAAGCTAACATAATTTATACATTGTGCTGATATGATGTTGTTTAACCTTTTGCATTGTAGAGTTTAATCGTGAAGACTTATGTTCTACATGCATATAAATACTGTTCACATGTGATGTACTGCTGCAGGCTTTCAGACTGTGTCAGGGTGTGGTCCCCTTCCAGGGCCTTCTAGAAGTTTTTCCTGCAGCATGCCTGGGTGTGGTTTGTGGGCTGGGCCAAGACTCTATATAAGGGAGCCAGCCCAGCTCCACGTGCTCACTATTCAGAGGTCCCGGTGCAGAGCAGCAGCAACTTCCTGAGCTCCTGTTCCGGTGACCTACTTTGATCTTCCAGGCCTCTGCCCTTCATTCTACATTGGTGATCCTTCATCAGGGCGGTAAGACGGAGGTTGGGCTGGGCCCCCGACCCCGTTATCGAGGACGCTCGAATTCTTGGGCCTAATTCTTTCATGATAAAGAAATTACTCTTGTGCGTGGTAATGTGTGCTTGGGCGTTTTGTGGCATTTGCATGCTGTTATTCGAATCGGCAAGATGCGAAATTCTTTCCTTGTGCTTAATTCATGTTATTCATTGTGCGCTACCATTTCTTGACAGTTACATGGTGGCCTTCGAATCGGCAAGACGCGCAATTCGTTTTCTTGTGATTTAACCCTTGTTATTCATTGTGCGCTACCATTTCTTGACAGTTACATGGTGGCCTTCGAATCGGCAAGACGCGTGATTCGTTTTCTTGTGATTTAACCCTTGATATTCATTGTACGCTACCATTCCTTGGCAGTTACATGCTGGCATTCGAATCTGCAAGACGCGTGATTCGTTTTCTTGTGCTTTAACCCTTGATATTCATTGTGCGCTACCATTCCTTGGCAGTTACATGGTGGCCTTCGAATCTGCAAGGCGCGCGATTCGTTTTCTAGCGATTTAACCCTTGATATTCATTGCACGCTACCATTCCTTGGAAGTTACATGGTGGCATTCGAATCAGCAAGACGCGCAATTCTTTCCTCGTGCTTAATTCATGTTATTCATTGTGCGCTACCATTCCTTGGCATTTACATGGTAGCATTCGAATCAGCAAGTCGCGCGATTCTTTCCTCGTGCTTAATTCATGTTATTCATTGTGCGCTACCATTCCTTGGCAGTTACATGGTGACATTCGAATCGGCAAGATGTGCAATTCTTTCCTCGTGCTTAATTCATGTTATTCATTGTGCGCTACCATTCTAAGGCATTTACTTGGTAGTACTCGAGTTGACAAGTCACATGATTTATTCCTTGAATCTACGTTGTGTTATTCATGGTGCACAATCCTTCTATGGTGTTTACTACCTATGTGAAAATCTGCAATGTGCACAATTCATGTTCCAACATTTTGAGAGAATAAAAGGCCAGAGTTCTAGATGTAATGTTGTGTGTTCCTAATATGTATTCTCAAAAAGGATTCATAAGATGGTTCAGAACTTATTCAGATTGTTTTCCTGATTCTCATGCAATGGAAAGTACTTGAATTTGAAAGTTTGATTTAACCTCTCTTGATTCCCTTGCAGGTATCCAGTCATCTTGAAGCCTAGTCATTTTAAGTCTTTTCTTAGGTTTGTTCATGTTTTCAGAATGATGATGCTTAGAGTCATAGCCTAGTACTGATTTCATGAGATGTAATTTTGATGTTGTGTGTTTTAACCTTTTGCTTCCTACAGGTCTCCTTCCCAGCTGTTCCCTTCCTAATCCCCTTTTCCCCACTTGGACTCTCTTAGACTCTGTGACAAATCTAATCAGAGTATTGGAGCTGTCTTGTGGTGGAAGTGTTGGGAACGTGCACAGACCCCAAGGATATGGTGACTCTGACAATCGATGAGCTATAACTATCTAATGTAGGAAACAATACAAACTCAACTCTGCAAGTTAGGGCATGTGGAAGGAGAACAGAGGGCAGCGACATGGGCTTGAAGCTGCTATGCATAGATTACCTCTCTCGGCCCGTCATCCAGGGCTGTTAAGTAGAAATGCCATTTCGTCAGAGCCGTTTCTTTATAGGCCCGCCTCCCTTCGTGAATAACCATGCTAGTTTGGTTCCTTGCCTGGCATAAGGCTAGACACAGCTTGTAAAACAATTTCCCAAAATAGGCTAGTTCCATGGGGACCACTGCAGTGAAAATAAGTTTTAATGCTTCATTATCTGTTCTCACCCCATGTTTCAAGGACAGAGGTTTTAGAAGTAGGCGTCTTTCTGACGCCAAGCATGGACAGCAGCATACAAGATGTAGTTTTGATTCAGTATGGTATTTACACAGTGTGCATTCATGCACGTGCCCTTCTGTGATCTTCCACTACCGTCAATATTCCCAGGCCGGTAGAGTTAAAAGGTGCATCTGCAGAATGTTATGGGACACTGTCTCTCCTAAAGGTGCTTTTGACAGGGCTGGCTTTTGGCGGTTATGTAAGATTCAAGCATGCCATCGGCTCCACGGATGTCCCTGACTGTTGAGATATCTTTGTCTCTGGAGGCTTGCACAGCAAGCTCTTTAAATTTTTTCTTCAGCACCACTTTTGTGATGACAGGGTCTGTGGAATAGGACGGGCCAGGCTGAACTGTTCTTCAGCTTGTGTCAGATAGAAGGTCCAACTACTTTCAAGACCCCCCTGAGGCTACCTGCCTTCACCTTGCAAATACTTTGATAAACCTTTATCATATCCATTTTGCACATTAAATCCATACTTATTATGTCTAATTCCAGATATATCCCTGCGTGCCTTGTTGATCTGGGGATCTTGAGAATCCTTTTGTAAGCTCTCATCTGGGCATTCTCTAGTGTGGCTGTCAATTTGCCTGGAAATGCCAAAGGGCTGTAAGTAATTGCGGGTAGCAATTTTGCTCTTATCACCCTCCTTAATGGCTCAAATGTAGGTGCCTTAAGCCAAATTTATTAACCAAACCCCCAGGTAGTGATATTTATATTCCATCTCTATGCTTAATGGTCCAAGTTTCCATATTCTATGCAGATTTTTTGTCTGACGGCTGAAGACCAGGACTTTATTTCTTTCTGCATTTGCTTTTAAATAATTTTTTTCATTGTAGCCATGCAATATGTCAAGACCACTTTTGAGCCAATTCCGGCTTAGGGCAAGCAAGACCATATCGTCCGCATATTGAATTATGGGGAGCACCAATTGCCCCAGCCTTAGAGGAAACGTGTTTCCTTTGAGCAACTCGGCACCCAGATCCGCTGTGTATAAGTTAGAGAGGGTGGGGGCTATAACACAGCCCTGTTTTAGCCCTTTTTTGGTAAAAATCCTGTCACACATGTTTTTGTAATTTTTATTCTCACCCAAGTGTCAGAGTATAAGGCCATTACTGAAGATAACAATTTCCTTGGTGTCCCCCAGGATGCTAATTTCTTCCCAAGGATGTGCCACACCGCCCCATCAAAAGCCGCGCTATAATCAATAAAACATGCAAAAAGTGGAGATGTTCATTTTAGTGCTTGCTGCCCAAGATATGAGAGTGCCAGGACATTGTCCAACGTAGAGGAGCTAGGTCTAAAGCTTGTTTGATATGGTGGGATGAATCCATTTGCTGAGATCCATTCTTCTAACTCTTGAAGCAAAACCCTTGCATTTGCTTTGCCATGTACGTCCAATAAGGCTATCAGCCTATATTTTTCAGGGCAGGTGGTACCCCTTTTTTATAAATGGGTTGAAGTATTGAGCCCTTCCAAGCCGCCCAAACCCCCGAAAAGTGTAAGCCTCATTTTGCCAAGGATTGTTTGCAAAGTTTTAATGGTAATAGGAGCAGTCTTATCATCTTTACCATTCATTTCATTGAGGCCAGAGTTGAGAACTTGATCCCCTACATATTTTGGGTCCAGATAGCGATTTCCCACATGTCTTTCCCAATCGCTGGCAGAGATTACGTTAGTACTGGTTTCAGAATCATAGAGCAATGTGCTGATGTAATCCTAAAATTCTCTGCTTTTATTAGGCAGCAGCAATGTTACCAGGCGTTTCCCGCATTCTTCCGTCTCTAACTAATAATTATTCAACAATGAATTATTAATTTGTTATAAATTAATTATTTGACAATGAAGTATGTAAATTGAATGCAACTGTACTGTTTAGGTATATTTTAGGTGTGGGTTGATGGGTTTGTATGGGTTTAGGTGGGAGGTAAATTAAGTAATGATTAATTATTATTCATGAATGTATTAATAATTATCTTAATTAATTATTAATTATGTACATTGTGTAATAACTTTATATTTGTGTTATATTGCAGTGGTGGGCTATTAGATTTATAGGGAAATAGGGTGGGAGGTTAATTAACTAAAAGTTGATTAACAAATAAGTATTTATCTTTTATTAATTTTTGAATTCATAATTAATTGTGCATGTTATGTAATGCTGATTCTTTTTCGTTATATTATAGTTGTGGTTTGCTAGGATTGTAGGGATTTAGTGTCGTGGAAAATTGAGCAATAACCAATTGACAAATTATTAATTGTTAATTCATTAGGTAATTGATTATGACTTATGTAAATTTTGTTATACTTATTTATTATAGTTGGATTTAAAGTGTGAGCTGCTAGGTTTGTAGGGGTGTAGTGTGGGAAGTTAATTAAGTAATAAATAAATTTAAAACATAACTGATAATTAATGAATCAATTAATAATCATGTAAATTGTCACATTGTTTTATGTGGGCTTTTTAAAATGAATAATGTTGATATTAAGAGTTTTATATCTGTTCTAACGTAATAGGACCATTCAAATAGGTAATGTGTTTGAAGTGCAGTACTTTCCCTACTGTTGCTGAGACTGAAGTGACAATTGTAACTTTTACCCCTCCAAAATCCAACACTTTTCCTACTGTTACATAGACTGGAGTGGGAATAGTTAATTGTAACTCTCCGAAGTCCAGTTCTTTCCCCCCTCTTGCAGAAACTGGAGTGGAACTATTAAATGTTACCCCTCCATAGTCCTATGCTTTACTTAGTGTTGTACAGACTGGAGTGAGAATAGTAAATATTACCCCTCCAAAGTACAATGCGCTACCTGCTGTTACACAGACTGAAGTGGAAATAATAAATCTCGCCCCTCTGAAGTCCAACGCTTTTCCTACTGTTGCACAGACTGGAGTGGGAACAGTAAGGCCCATATTTATACTTTTTGACGCTAAACTGCGCTAACGCAGTTTAGCGTCAAAAAATTTTGCGCTGTCTAACGCCATTCTGAAGCGCCATGCGGGCGCCGTATTTATGGAATGGCGTTAGCCGGCGCAAGCAGACCGGCGCTGCCTGGTGTGCGTGGAAAAAAACCACGTACACCAGACAGCGCCGGCGTAGGGGGAAAATGGCGTATGGGCGTCTTAAAATGGGGCAAGTCAGGTTACGTCGAAAAAAACGTCGTAACCCGACTTGCGCCATTTTTTTTCGACGCCCATCCCCCATCAACATGACTCCTATCATTGTAAAGATAGGAGTCATGCCCCCTTGCCCAATGGCCATGCCCAGGGGACTTCTGTCCCCTGGGCATGGTCATTGGGCATAGTGGCATGTAGGGGGGCACAAATCAGGCCCCCCTATGCCACAAAAAATAAAATAAAAAAAACTTACCTGAACTTACCTTAATGTCCATGGGATGGGTCCCTCCGTCCTTGGGTGTCCTCCTGGGGTGGCCAAGGGTGGCAGGGGGGGTCCCTGGGGGCAGGGGAGGGCACTCTTGGCTCATTTTGAGCCCACTTGTCCCTTAACGCCATGCCTGACCCAGGCGTTAAAAAGCGGCGCAACTGCGCCGTTTTTGGCCACGCCCACTCCCGGGCGTCATTTTTGCCCGGGAGTATAAATACCACGTAAAGGCCTGGGAGTCATTTTTTAAGACGGGAACGCCTCCCTTGCATATCATTAACGCAAGGAAGGGGTTCATGCTAAAAAATGACGCACACTCCGGGCACTTTGGCGCCCGAAGCGTCTAACGCCATAGTATAAATATGGCGTTAGTTGGCGTTAGTTTAGCGTCGAATTTGCGTCGAAAAAAACGACGCAAATTCGGCGCAACCAGAGTATAAATACGGCCCTAAATGTTACAGTTTTGAAGTTCAAAGTTTTCCCTATTGCTGAACAGAAAACAGCGGGAATCATACATTTTACCGCTCTGATGTCCAACACTTTCCCTACTGTTTGCCAGACAGGAGTGGAAATATTTTAAGTAATTGTATTTTTTTTTATTTTATTTTTTTTATATTTTCTTAATTTATATTGTGTGGGTTTACATAATTATATATTTTTACATAATAATAAATATTATCAAAAAGTATTTCTTTTACATTATGTAGTGTTATATATTAAACTATTTAAGATTTTCTGGTTTATACTACATATATGTAAATAACAATATTTTTGTATGTTTTTAACTATATTAGCTTGAAACGATATATATTTTGTTTGTTTCAATCTGTTTATTGCTTTTGTCTACAGTTTTGTCTACAGTTTGATTTACCAATTACAGCTATATCATAAACATTGAATATAATAGCGGTATCAAGTGACCTAGATGCCTTGTATATAATCAGTAGACTGCATTGTTTAGTACGCAGGGCAAGATCTGAACCTTATACATATCAGAGGTAGGTTCAATTGAGGAGAAATAGGCAGTAGGCTTACAGGCAGTCATGCAAAAATGTGTGGGTGAAATGAGGAAACACATTCAGCAATTGAGACAATATTGTGCAAAATCAGATATAAATAGTTGAAGGGTCCACCTAAGGGCAACTGGAATATTGAACCAAAGTAACAGTGACATTAATTAGTCCACTAGACCCAACTCTATCATCCATCCAACAATAATCAGCCTTGGGTACCTATCTACTAATTGGTATACATAGAACTCTCCTCATTGTAAGCCACCCCACATTGTTGAAGTCAATGTACGATGAGTGTGTGTGTGTGTGAATCTGCTGTAAGCATGACCAGGAAAGGCATGTCAGAAAACTGTGTTGCATGTATCATGTCACCCATTCCACCATCATCTGGTGAGTGGGAAGCATTAGGCACATCAGTGTGCAGTTTAGCCATGATGGTGTCCCAGTTGCTGGCTGTTGGATTTTTGCGGTCTCAACTTGTCTTCCCTATGCAAAGCAACACTTTCAGCCTGCACCCAGTTAGTGAACGATTGCATCCAAGATGTGAGATGCGGTGGATCAGGCTATATCCTTCTGTACATTATTAGTCTTTTAGTTAATAGTATTCCCAGGTCTAAAAATCGGGATGTCACCTTGTGTTTCTTGCTTCTACGATATAGTCCTAGTATACACACTCCCCATGTATTGGAAAGAACCCTGTTTGTACAATGGATTAGGTGGCTCACCATTCCTCGCTAGTAGCCCTGCAAGCAAGAGCAATCCCAGAGCATATGTATTATATTAGCATTTACCTGTCCGCAGTGGGGGTAGGCTGCATCAGTGTGGCGGAAATATCTGTTTATATTGGTAAGAGTGAGATAGGATCCATGGTTAAATACTAGTTGAATCAAGCAGAAGTGGGCATTGCAGGGTATGTGGAAAAGACCTTCATGTATGACAGACCATTCCTTGTCCGTGCAGGGACGGTTAAGGTCTCCCTCCCATCGCTCACAGAGGGTTGCAATTGTTGGTGTTGTGTGGTTACAGGGATCTGGCCAGCCAGCGCACCAAGTTCCTACCTCGACCTAGAATTCAGAGGTACTGTATAGCGAGGTGCATAGGGGTTCATGAGTCATGTCTCCCCACTTGTGTCTCAATGCCTCAAGTAGGGATGCATGCTTAAGAAATTGACCAGGGGAGGTCACTTTCAGCCATTAGCGATTCGTAAGTTATGAGTTCTCCCTCTCTTTAGAAATCTCTCACCAACTGAATTCCTGCCTTGGTCCAAGTAGTTAACTCTGTGGCAGTGGTGAGTGCTGCCCACGTGGTGTGCCTAGGAGTGCTAAAGCTGGTGATTACGGTGTGACCTTTTTGTTGTGGCATAGGCTATGCCTAAAGCAGCAATGGCCTACCAATAGGAGTGTTGGCTTGGGTGGTGGCATAACACAGGGGTGAAACAATTGGAATGTACTGGCCTAGATCCAGGCTGAGAGCAGTGTAATGGTTTCAGTTAGGTGTGGGATGGCAAGCCAATTTGCCAGTCATTGTAGCTGGAATACTAAATAGTGCAGTTCCAGATTGGGGATTGCTAATCACCAGCGGACTGTGGGTTGATAGAGCTTATTAAGTACTACACTGCATCTAGAAGTGTTCCATATGAAATTTCCAATCACTCCTTCAAAGAAACGGTAAAGGAGGTGGGAATACATAAGGGCAGATTCACAAAATAGTACAGGAGATGGGGAAGGACAACCATCTTGAGCAGAGCCACTCTACCCACCACGGACAATGGCAAGGTCTTCCAGACGGTCCTCTGAGTACGGATTGATGTGACAGCCTGTGTCAAGTTACCATTGAATAAGTCTCCAGGTGAGTGATAGACTTGGATTCCAAGTATCTGGACGTAATGAGCTGCCAGGTAAAGGGGTTTGTAAGCAGGTTGACTTCCGGGTCCAGACTGGATGGACAGAATGAGAAACAACAGTATTTAGCTCTATTGACTTTAAGGCCAGAGAGGGCTACAAAGTTACTAAGAGCACGAGTGATTGCCTCTGATATAGATCATATGTCTGTCAAGTATAAAGGAAAATAATCAGTATAGAGGGAGACAGTGTGGGTGCCATCACCCAGGAGTATTTACCACTCGTTGCCAAGCCTACGTAGGTGAACTGCTAGAGGTTCCACTGCTAGAGAAAAGACAAGTGGGGAGAGTGGGCATCCCTGTCGCATCCTTCAGCCTATGGAGATGGAATCGGAGTTAAGGGAACTAGTCTTTAGTCTAGTCGATGGTGGGGTATGTAATAAACGCATGAGTCTTGTGTGAAGCAATTTTTATTTTATTATTTTTGTACTTACCATTATAAATATAGGAAAATTATATTTTTCTAATCAATATTTTTGACACAATGTTTTTGTTGCATGATATTGTTGGTTCCGATAGAATGCCAGTGATCTGTTCAGGCTCGGTTGTGCTTTATAGTGTTTGGCCAGGTCTGATTTGCATACGCCTTTTTCTTGCCTGTAGTGGCATGGATGACATGAAATACAATTGTTGGAAGGTGGGCCATTAGTTGTGTGCCCTACACAAGTAATGGGTCCTCACACGACCAGCACTCGGAACCAAACACCCCATTGCAGTGCTTGACTCTCATATATTAGCGTTGCAGAGCAGTCCAAGGCTTACTTGGACGTGGTGTGGGCTAGTAATCCCAATTTACGAGCACACAAGCATGGCACTCAAAAAATGATTGTTCAGGCTGTGCTTTTTCTTTTGGTAAAGTAAAAGTACATTTATTACACACGCACACTACTCAATACTATGCAACAATTTTCAAAAATACACAAATTGATGGAATTACCCTTGGGTAACATTGTGTAATTTCTTATGTCTCCCCCTAGGGGAAATATAATCCAACAACCTACATGGCAAAACAATCCCTAATATCCCAATGCAACATTTTAGATTACTTCTTGATTACCCTGGGGTAGCATCATATCCTTGATTAATCTGCGTAATACCATCCTACACTCCTAGAGGGTGCAATCACACAAGCCAAGAACAAACGTTCCAAGATGTTGGGGCTCTACATTTGGTTATAACCCTTGGGGAGGGAGTATATTTCCTTTGTCCCACCCACCTAAGTTGTGGACATAAACGTTGCGGGGGGCGCTTCGCTGTTCCAGCACTTGGTTGGTTGTGACACCATCTTCCTGGGGCCACCACGAGTTGAGCACAGTATTCAGGAAGACTTGGGCCTTGCAAGGCCTTATGAGACAGATGCATAACAAATGAGCAGCTCTACCAATTTGCCGGGTAGAGCTCCTTTGCATTTCTTTGGTCATTTTCCATTCTTGCGGCCTTGTACCGCATTGCCGGGTATGGGGGCCCTTCTTCCTAATTCAGGGGAGCGCAATGGCGCTCACTGCCTTCGGCCTCTTCGCAGGGCCCCGGGTTGGGGTCCAGAGCCCCTTTTGGCCACTTTGCACGGTGAAGCACGGCGGCGGCTCCTGACTTCCTCATTCTGGTGGGGCCCCGGGATGGGATCCAGGGCCTGGCTCCATTTTCATGGGAGCGCAATCTCCCTCAGCCGCCGGCCATCTTCGTGGGGAATGTGAAAGCGTCCCCTGACTATTCTTCTTGGCGGGCCCCCTCCCACCATTGCCGTGGGGAGTGCAACGGTGCTCTGTGTCTTCCTTTGCTGTGGGCCCTCCTAACTCTTTTTCACCCCCCGGCTTTGCTTCTTTTTTGGGGGCATCGACCGGATCAGCGGTGGAGCCCCACACGTTTCGCATTGCACCACTTTGTAACCCCTTGCGCCACATTGTGCCTACACCAGACATAATGTATGCCAGAGGGTGTTCCCCTGTTAGGGGGACTACTAAAATGGTGGAGTGGAATTTAAGAGATTCCACTGTACCATTTTTAGCAGCTATTTATAATACCTGCACAGAGCAGGCATTAAAATGTTGCACACAAATATTTTCAATGGGCCCCTATGCACTCTGCAGGATTAGCAGCAAAATGTTGGAGCTAAACCTGCACTAGGTCAAAAGAGTAAAAAATGTTGATGTTGCCCCTATCCTGTGCCATGTTGTTCCATATATTAAATACAGTGCACAGATGGTGGTGGTAGGGGGGCGCTAGGGGGTGCAAGAAAAGTGGCACTGCATTGGATGCAGCACCACTTTTCTTAAATTCAGCCCATAGTTTCCTTTTTGCAGCAAGTGCTACCCAGTATAAAAACTACTGACTGCTCACACTCACCAAATAATTTATAAAATCAGTTCAATTAGTGTGACGGATCACATCACATTTTTTTTCGCTTTACTAGTATTACAGTGCAGTATTACATTTAATGTGGTAAAAAGTGTCACTGACCAAAGAAGGTATTTGCTAACCGCTGAATGCTGTCAATGTCCAAAAGAAGGCCCTCCAGGCCTAGGCTGCCCCTCTCAGGCAGGGTTTCAGAGCGCATACTCTGCAGGCTGGAGGCAAGGTGACTTCTCTTTCTCTACCCTGGAGCACAGTGCAGTCACTGGCCCAGTGGTGCTGTGCGTGAAGGAAAGAGCATCATATCATTTGCATGCGCTGAATTGTGAGTGCTGACCTGCAGAATAGGACAGCCTCCGAGAGCCAATCCAGACTTTGCTCTCATGCTTTTTTTGTAATAATAACAGCATATTACTGGTCTTAATATTAACACCAGGATTGGTTGGGGCAGTGAACCCAGCACACCACAGGAGACTGGAGGATTGCAATGAGCTAACCCTGGGTTTCTAATGCAGTGCAGATTGACTCGGCTTGAAGTGCACGTCAAGCTGGTCACTGTGAGAGGCCTGTCCAACTTGACATGCACTTCACAACATGGCATCAGTCATTACTCAGTCTTTCTGTCTGCCATTCAATTGAATTGGCCCCACCCCACCTCAGAAACCCACCCTGTGTAGTGCAGTTTCCTGGGCAAAGTAAGCAAAAATAAGTAGTAACTGTAAACTGAATGGGCCATGGCTCGTGGAAGCTCAAAGCGGGGCAGAGGGTAATGCTGCTACACCCCCATGGAGAAACCGTCCAGGGTTGTATTATAACACAGAGTAGCTAAAAAATAATGTACTAAAACATACTCCAAAATAATTACTAGTGATTGAGAATAATATAAGCATTCTATTTATTTCTTTGTGCTGTGTAAGTTAGTCTCCCAAATGGGGAGGGGTATTTTCCACATAAGTTCTGAATTTGCTGCGTGTAGTAGTCAATATATATGTCATTAATTGAGCCCAAGAAGCTTGGAAACAGTCAGCATTTGATGTGTTACCATTCAGAGGACTTTAGCTCAGTAGTTCGGTGGGGCATGTTATTTTTAGGAGACACAAGATTGATAGTCATATGATTATTCCTTGTCTGTAAAATACAGCTGAGCTGAAAATTTTGAGATGGATGTGGCTCAGAATAATTATTGGCGACCGAAATTGATTCCAGTCTTCCATCCATCATGTCTTGCGGTGTCTAAGTGAATCCCATTAAATTGCGAGGGGCATGTTTGAATGTTGGACTTGAAGTCTCAAGCTGCACCTATCGATAAGGACCAATAAGGCCGAAGCCGGTCTTGTGTTGCTAGAGGTCCCTTTCAGGAGAGATAAGCCTATCAGTTTGGGTTAAACTATCCTTTTTGGGGCAGGGTCAATGTTTCTTTAACGGTTTTTAGCCCCTCTCTGCAATAGCAAACACGGGTTAAAACAATAGCAGAGATTAACTAGTATGCATGTATCACGTTTTGTGTTGTCCCAATGATACAAGCATATTTTCCTCCTTTCTGTATTCCAGAAAGGTTTTTGCATGAAGCCAAAATTGAACAAATGAGATGTGAATCTATTTATAAATATAGTATCTATAAATCATTTGACATGGGTACTATATATTTACCATTGAAATTATAGTCCATGAATAGACATTTTTGTTTAGATAGAAGCACACTGTTTTTGCCCTATGTTTATTACTGATGCTATAAAGCACAAAACTAACTTGTTTTCCAGTCATTTTTTCTTTCATATTTTAAAAGTGGCGGGCATACATTTCACACCTCTTATCATGTAAACATAGCAAACAGCTAACTGCTACAAATACTGTTTGGTCTAACCTTTTGTATACAAGAATAGGGTGGTACTAAATAGATTAGTCCTGTTTATGTTCTACACAGGTCTAACAATTCAGTCATATCGTCCGTGCCACCAACCTGTCTTCACAGTGTGTAAACAGTAGCCTGTATAATCCCCTGATGTAGTGATTCTTAACCTGTGCTCTGAGGGCCCATGAAGGTCCATGACACCTTCTCAAGAGGTCCGTGACTATTTAGAAAAATAAAAATCAGCAGAATAATTACGTATATGTAAATAAAAAGCAAAATCGAAAATTGAAAATTTTAAAATGCTTCGTAACTGTGAAGGAATTTGAAATTGAAGGCAAAAAATTGAGTTGGTATCTTATTTTGATTTATGAGAGCAGCACAAGTACAGCAGTAGGAATCTAGTCTAGATGTTTGGTGACATAAATTGAAGCACTGGTTTATGCTGACAAAAAAAAAGCATGCATTTGGACCAAAAACGACACAATGATATGCTAATGTTCTGCATATTGCTTCTTCTTCTAGCACTAAACCTACATTCTGAAACTTTCCAACCTTCTGATTAAAATTGTGATTTTTTTTTGTCTATGGTTTTGTTTGCAAATTAATTAAAATGTTTCATAATTTGTGTATTTCATTGTTGTGCGCGTGTTTCTGTGTTTTTGTCCGTTATTTTATATTTATTCTGATCAGAGAAATATTTTAAGGGGGTTCCCCGGGTTCCACTAACGAATCAGTGGGGGTCCAAAGAAAACAATAGGTTAAAAGCCGCTGCTCTAATGAGACCTGGGTCTAAAAAATTTGTGTTTTGTGCAGCTTGGTGTGCTATTGCTTTGAAATGTATTTCAAACATGAGTAGACAACATTTCACTTTTAACACTGTCGCACATTCTTTGCAATTCTGGTATGTACATTTTGCCCGCATGCCTTCCTTTCCCACTTGTCACAGCAGTGCATTAATCACGCTGTCGCCCTTTGCTGACATCGAGGTATCATTATCGTCATTATAAAAGTGCTCTAGAAAACTAACTTAAGGTTTTTACTTGTTTGAGAGCCACTAAATTACCATCATGTGCTTTTATCCCAGTTGCCCTACAAGGGCAGGTTGACCTTGCTCATTCATTGGAGTTAAAAGCAAAGAAAATGTATGTTTTGTTTATTATTTTTACCACTAATCTTTCATCTTTCTTTTTAAATGGTTGTTGTGACCTTCCTACTAAATGCAGGCTCATTTGTCTCTTGTGGTGGCTGGATTTTTTTGGCAGTGGGAGGTTTTAGTACATGGGCTGGCTTCCTCAGGCTTTCAACTGCAGGAGATAATGTTGGAATTTTGCAATGACTGCGCACTCACTGAGTGTGCAAGACCGTGATGAGTTTTGCTTCATTTAACTCTTTGACAATAGGCAGGGGGTTACATTATTTAAACTGACAATTGGCCAAACTTCTTGGTCGTTTCTACTCTGTCGCGGGGTACAAGGTTTTTTTCAGGTCCATCTATCCCCAGCTTTAGTTTTCTGATGCCAAACACCTACTTTATTGGAGTGCATCACTCTCCCCATTCTTTTCTCCATCTTCTGCCGTATTTTTTGACGTATTATGTATTTTAACTCTTATAGTGAAGGTGTGACTGCTTCACACTTGTACTGGGCTATTCACTTGTTCTAATTTGTGCAGTGTTGTTAGTGCGTCTTACCTTAATAAGTAAACTTACAAGGGGACGCGAATAGGTTGCTGAACCTTTGGACTCGCAGTTGAGATTATCCCACCATAAATCCTGTGCATGCAGATCAGTAATCAATAATCAACAATAATCAATTACATTAATAATCAATAGAATCATTAATTGTCACACACCATTACCTTTCAGTCAGGAATAACCACACCTTTTAGTACAAGTTAGAATATGTATTTCCCTATATTAACAATGCTAATGGCAGGTAAATTAATCTCAAAATCAAATGATACACATACAGAAACAACACTCAGGCTTTCCAAAGCAACAGAAGAAACGTAATCTAATCAAAGCTTGAACTATGACACATTCTAAGGTTACAGTGCAAATTAATAACAAGGAAAATTGCTCAAACGAGATCACATACATTTAGATTCAGCAGAGAAATTCATCGAGCATTATTGCGTATTAGCAGAGTAAGGAACCTTAACTATCACCAGATTAGCATCAGCATGTTGGGCTGCATGCAAACAATTTAGTAACACAAATTTGGAAAACGTCTAACTATTGGCTCTATCAAAACAGTACGGCTAGTACCTAGAAAGAAAAAGCAAACAGGCATAACAGACACATGAGTACAATAATACCTCTCCTCAATTGGATCAGCAAGCTAAAATAGTCTTAGTCATCAGGACATCAGTCGATCAGCAAGGTTTCAGTATTCAGCATCAAAGTTCAGAAAATACAAAGTCTTTCAGCATTAAAGTTAAGCACGTCTCTTGTCAAGACAGAAAATGGACAGGAATGGGCTCGCCCCTCTCGGAGCAGTCTTGTTAAGTTAAATTCCCTAAAACTACTTCCCAAGTCCCTATTGGTCAAGGGATCGCATGGTCACACTTTGTCCAATAAAACTCCAAATCTATGAATTCTACCATTACTCCGTTCACATTTCACTGATTGGTTTTTCCTGCAATGTCCTCATCATCCGGCTCGTCAGGTAACCATATTGTTGCAGCTTGTACTCCAGTCAGTATTTCCATTGTTCTCCTCGTGAGAAAGTCAGTCTTACACACATTACACACATAGGGGGTCATTATGACCCCGGCGGTCGGTGATAATGTGGCGGTCGTACCGCCAAAAGGCTTTTGGTACATGCCGCAACATTATGACATTGGTGGGTTAGCTGAAGGCAACCCACCAATGTAACAAACCGACCGCCATGGCGGTAGCAGCCGTCGGGCCGGAGATAAGAATCTCCAGCCTAGCCGCTGCTAATGTATCACCAGCTGCATTTTGACCCTGCCTACCGCCATGGTTTTTGTGGTGTTCTTAACACCACAAAAACCATGGCGGTAGGCCCTACCAGTAACAGGGAATTCCTTCCCTGTCACTGATAGGAGGTCCACCCTCCTCCCTAACACTCCCCAGATGCCCCCTACACCCTCCTCCATCCATGCTCCCTCTTGTAATTCCCCACCCCACTACACATACACTCGCAGACACACACACCGCATACACACACTCATTCACACAGGCATACAAACATTCATACACGCATGCATTCATTCATTCAAGCACACATCCGTACCACATTCACACTGACTCGCAGACACGCATTCACATTTCCATTCATACACGCATTCTCACACATGCATACATGCATGCACGCAAAAAACACTACACACACATTCGCATTCACAAATATGCTCACACATTCATGAACAATACCCCCACCCCTCTCCCATGTTGGAAACCCGACTTACCTGCATCCAGGGGGTCTTCCGGCAGGGGACAGGATGGGGCGCTGCTACTGCCAGCAGCGCCCACCAGCAGAACACTGCCAGGCCGTATTATTTTTCATAATACGGCTAGCGGCGGTTTACTGGTGTTTTGATGCTGGTGGTAGCAGTGTCAACACCATCTGCCAGTATGGCCACAGCCGGATTTCCGCCCTTCTTGTGGTGGAAATCCGCTGTATTCATAATTTGGCGGACAGATGTTAGCCGCGGCAACGGTCTTTTGGCAGCCATCGCTGCTGCGGTAGGCAGCACTTACTGCCAATGTCATAATGTGCGCCATAATGTTACATTTAGCAGGAACAGCATCTTCTAGCCATCGGTTCTCATGAGAAAAGATTTTCAGCTACGGGCACATTTACACAATGCAATGGAAAATCACAGTTAACTCTCTAGGACAGCCATTTATTAAATGTTAAGAAATACAGCTTGACATGAGGCCGGCAACTAGGCCAAGACCCTCGCTAAGTTAAGGCCTGCAATTAATAAAGCTAATACATAATACATAACCCTTAATATGACATATTACTACATTAATCAAACATATGCTCAACATTTCATATTAATAACTATTTGTAAGTACACTTCGTGAAAATTGGCGACCACTCATCGTGAGCACATTTTCAAATGCATGCATTATTTTTCTACGTTATTATATTTTCTACACAAATCCATTACTCAGAATACATGAACTCTCGTTAATAACTTTTATTAAAACACCTACGCTAGCAATCCCTCCTTTGATGACTAAATGTGTCATCACACTAACTACCATTCAGGATCTGAGTACCTTCGACTTGCTATTCTCTTTCTTTTCAACTTTCGATCACCATTTTATTCTCCTTCACTTAGATCTTCTATCCTTGTTGTATTTACTTCTTTCTCCATTGTTGTCTCAACAACCACTTCTTTTTCATTTCTTTGCGACTCCGCCCACTTATCTCCTTTCAGTGGACCTTTTGTCAGTGTTCCCTTCAGAATCAAACTTGAAACTTCCCCTTGTTCTGCAGTGTTTTCTCTTGATGGACCTACAACAGGTATAGGAGGAGTCGGATCACAGTGACTTTGATCCACCTCAACTCCTTTCCCTTCTGGGTCTGACAATTGCTCTGTTTGTCTTTCAAGATCATCTGCTTCTGGAAAAGCCCTCCTCTGACTAGGCTCTCCTGCTGCCTCAATTGAGATAGGCTCTCCGTCACCCTTCTGGAGGTCCCTCCTTCGTCTCTCACAGGAGTGACTGAACCATCCTCAAAGGGCTGAGATCAGGTCTCAGGTCCTCTCTGTTCTCTTTCCGGCCCTGAGACTTGTTTTGCTGTTGTTGGTACTCTCAACAACTCTTCTTCATAATCCAGTGGACATGCCACTTTCTTCGTGTGACTGGCATGGATCCAATTTCGGAATTCCAGTGCACTTCACAACTGTGGTAGTTGTCAGAACTACATGCAAAGGTCCTTTCCAACGAGGCTCCAAACATGTTTTCCTCATGTGTTTCCAGACCACTACCCAGTCTCTGGCTCTTAGGTTGTGGCCTGGATCATGGATCGGTGGCAGTGGGGTAGCCTCCACCTGAAGAGTGAAAGAGAGAACCACATCAGCCAGACCTTTGCAGTAGTCCAACACCATATCATCTGTAATGTTGACAAGTGTATTTGCAGGCACTGCTGGCAACCTCATGGCTCGGCCCATAAGGATCTCATGCAGCGACAATCCTGTCTTCCTGTCAGGTGTGTTTCTCATGGACATCAAAACTAAAGGCAATGCATCAGGCCATTTCGAATTTGTGGGTGCACACATCTTTGCAACTCTCGACTTCAAGGTACCATTCATCTGCTCCACTAGTCCTGATGCTTCAGCGAGGTAACTACAATGCAACTTCTTCTCAATGTTCAATGCTGCACACAGTAATTTAATTACTTCATTGTTGAAGTGACTTCTCCTGTCTGATTCTAAGGAGATCGGAAACCCAAAACGTGGTATCAGTTCCCTAAGCAGTAGTTTTGCTACTGTGAGACTGTCATTTCTCCATGTAGGGTATTCTTTAATCCAGTGACTAAAAATGCTAACAATCACCAACACATATCTCAAACCTCCACACACAGGCATTTCAATAAAATCTATTTGCATTCTGCTGAATGGACCTCCTGCTCTTCCAATGTGGCTCAAATTAACCACTGTTCCTTTCCCAGCGTTCATTTGTTGGCAAATGACACAACGATGGCAAACTGCTGAAGCGACCTGTCTAAACTTTGGGTTGAACCAATCATGTTTCAACAACCGAATCATGACATCCCTCCCAACATGTGCTTGACCATTATAATACCTGGCCACTTGAGACAACAGACTATTTGGCAAAACCAACTGACCCTCTTCTGAAACCCACAACTCATCTTGTCTTTGCACACATTTAATTTTACTCCATGAACGTTTTTCCTCCATGTCAACATTATTCTGCAACATTTTCAATTCCTCCAAGGTGTCAATTACTTTCAATGCAAAACTTGGACATGTTTTGTCTTCTTCAGGTAACAGTTCCCACTTATCTTTGAACGATATACAGTTCAATACACAAAACCTTGCGACTTGATCCGCATATCCATTTCCCAATGATATAAAGTCCTGCGACCTCAGATGTGCACTGCATTTCACCACGGCAATCTTTTCAGGCATTTGAATGGCATGCAACAGTTCTTTAATCCTTTCACCATTCCTCACAGATGAACCAGAAAAGGTCATAAAACCCCTCTGTGACTGGCCAAAATCATGGACTATTCCAAGTCCATACTGGCTATCCGTATAGATTGTATCTTTCAGCTGAGCAGAAACATGGCACGCTCTAGTAAGGAGTACCAGTTCCACTACTGGGGCAGAATTCACGCCTCGAAGCCAGGAAGCTTCCAAAATACCAGTAATTGTGCACACGGCATATCCTGCTCTTAGTGTCCCTGCATTGTTTCTCAGACAAGAACTATAAAAAAAGATAATTTGATCATTCTCTTCCAAATGGGTATCTCTAATGTCAGGTCTAAGTTTTGTGCACAAGTCAGTTACTTCAAAACAATCATGCTCAACATCATCCATCTTTTCAATTTCAACATTCTCATTGGAAAGTAAGGTTGCCGGGTTCAGCAGTACATCTCTTCAGTGACACATTTGGTGACCCTAGAATACTCGTTTCATATCTGGTCAACCTCGCACCAGTCAAATATTGGGTTTTTGTTCTTGTAAGTAGAATCTTAATAGAATGAGGGACGATTATAGTCAGATATGTCCCATCATTATGCCTTCACACTATGCAAGGCTTTGACCAACCGCTGCAACGGCGCGCAAACAACCAAGTAAGGCTGCCGCAACTGGATCCAAAGTAGCTGAAAAATATGTTACTGGGACGTTTACACCTCCATGGACCTGTGTCAAGACAGACAAAGAACATGCATCACGCTCATGACAAAACAATGTGAAAGGTTTCGTGTAGTCAGGCATACCGAAAGCTGGAGTCTTGCACAGACTCTCTCTCAATTCAGTGAACGCTTTCATTACACCCTGGTCTAATACTATGGGATCAGTGACTTCCTTGTGAGTCAGCTTCTGCAATGGTCTCAAAATGACTGAAAACTTTGGAATCCATTGGCAACAGTAGTCTACCATCCCTAAAAACATTCTGACATCTCTCTGTGTGGTTGGGGAATTTGTCTACAATATGGCTGTAATCCTTTCTCTGGATAGCTTTCTTGATTCTTTCTCAATCTGGTGACCCAACTATTTCACTACTTTCTGACAGTATTGCAATTTAAGTGGAGACACTTTATGACCATTCTTTCCTAAATGGTTCAACAAGGCAATCGTGTCATACTTGCACTCATCCCTTGTTTTGGACGCAGTCAGCGAGTCATCAATGTACTGTACCAAAATCGATTGGAAAGGCAATTCCAACGACTCAAAATTGTTTTACAAGATCTGATTGAAGATGGAAGGTGACTCTGAAAACCCTTGATGAATTCCGCACCAACAAATAAACTCGGTCCAAAAACTTGAAAGAAAAGAGAAATTGGCTGTCCTCATGAAGAGGCACAGAAAAGAAGGCCTGCGATAAATCAATGACAGTGAACCACTCAGCATCACATGGAATCTGAAACATTATCACCGCTGGATTTGGCACCACGGTACAACATTTGACCACAGTCTCATTTATTTTTCTCAAATCCTGGACAATTCGAACTTTCCCACAGGGCTTTTGCAAACCCATTATTAGTGAATTACATGGGCTGTTCAATACTTCCTTCAAAACCCCTTGTTTCACAAAGTCTACAATTATATGGGCAACCTTCATAAGAACATCTTGTGGCATGTGATACTGTGGAATTGGAGGAAAAACTGCATTCAACTTTACAGTAACTTTAACTGGTTCATCTCCCTTTATCAGACCTACTTCTTTTCCTGTCAAATCCCACACTTTCTTCTTAACCGTTCTCTACAAATCAGGATGAAGCTCTTTCACTGTGAACATTGGGAAAAATTAAAGCAGAGGATATTCCTCATTTGTAGTTTCACCTTCTATCGCTGGGGCTTGGCCATCTTCATCATCACTATTCGTCTGAATCTCAATTCCATAATTTGAACAAGTAATCAAACATTTGGTCTTGCACAGCAAGTCTCTTCCCAGTAGGGATACGGGGCTTAAATCGTAGACTACAAATTTGTGCAATCCCTGAAAGTTACCAATTTTAACCTGAACCGATTCTGTAATCGGGTTAGTCAAATACTGATTTGCTACTCCTCTAATCTGAACTGTTCTCCTTGAAAGGGGCACATTTGGAAGTTCTGCACTTCTTACTGTAGAGCATGTAGCTCCCGTGTCAACCAAGAATGAAACTCTGTGATCCATAACCTTTCCCTTCACATAGGGACCTCTCTGATCTACTTCTAATGAAGTTGCAAGCACACATGGCTCCTCATCTGAACTGTCGCTCATCCAATCATTATTTATTCCATTCTCACTGTGTAACGGCAATTTGTGTACTGTGGTATTACTTTGGTTAACCTCTGACCTGTTGAGAAAGCATCATCTGTTGCTGTTCCATTGGGGCTTGAGGTATTTGAATTTGCTTTCTAGGTACCATGGGAACCTGCTGCTGCAATGGCTGCAACTGTGTCATTTGTACAAGTGGCATTTGCACCTGCTGCATGGGTTGAAAATTCTGCTCTTGATTCACATTACTTTTAAAATTTGGATTAGGCCCTCTCACTCTCGGTCCTCTCATGTTCTGGAACGAATTGATGTAATTACTCTGCTGAGCAACACCTTCCTGCACCATCATCGGACAATCCTGTTGCGAATGACCAACGGCTACGCAAACATGACATGGCAATAATTTCTTCATTCCCTGCACATCATTCTGAACCCTTAAAGTACGCAAGTCCGGATCACAACTCATATTACCTCCGAGACCTCTACTTCTCATCTGGGACTGAAACATCATATTTCTCGGCTGCTACGGTAACTGTTGTGGAAAATTCCCTTGCATGCATGTCTGAGCAGCTTTAATCTGCATCAGCTTCTCTTTCAGCTTTCTCTACTTCAACTCAATCTCATCACTAAAGTACTTTGCATACTGCAACACCTCATCAATCAGCTTTTCCTGCCAGCAAATCAGATGACTCTTAATCATCTGGCTAATTTCAGGTCTCAACCCTTCCACAAATCCAAACACAAAATGAATCATGTCCTTCGCTTCAGTTGTCTCTGTACCACTGTAATGCTTGAACACCTGTAACAATCTCTTATAATACACATGTATCGACTCCTTTGCTTTCTGAGCTGTCCTGTCAATTCTCTGCCAATGAGTATTTGTGGGCGAAATTCTCATTTTAAAAAATTCATTCACCTTACAGTAATATTTTATTACCTCGGGAGATGGTGCACCTGTATTCTTGTCTCTCTCTGGTTTGCTTGTTGGCCAATCTACACTCCTCTTACAATCTATCCACAGATCAGCTGGAACCACTCTCTATCTAGTAATGTGTTCAAGTCCTGCTACAGGCACTTTGCAAGTTTCACAAACCTGTCTGTCTGCTGATACCACTCTACTGGCTCCTCTCTCAATTTTGGATAATCATTCGTAAATGATAGAATGTCACTTCTGCTCCAAGTGACATGAATAAAATACCCCTCTGGAACCTCTCTCATCGGTAAAATCTTCACTGGATCTTAACCCTGCTGAACATTTGCAGTCAGCTTCATAGAATCCCTTTTTCTCTTGTTTCTTTTCTTTACCCATCTGCCTTCTCATTTATCTAATGCTCCGCAAGTATGAGCAATTTGAAGAAATTCCTTAAGGTGTGCATTCATTCCAGAAGATCTCATGTGTTCAAAATCTTTAGTCTCAAAATCGAATCTGTAACTCCTTTTCAAATGCTTCATTTTCTCTATTTCAATGCTGTACTTGTCTGCCAGGTCTGCTAGATTCTGTTGCACATTGCTCACTTCCCTTGAAATCTTCGGGCACAAATATACTTTTTGGTGCAAAACTGCACTAACTCAGTTTTGCAACAAAAGGTTTAGCACCAGCAGGCACCATATTCATGGAATGGTGCAAGCTGGTGCAAAGGTGGGCTAGCGTAAAAAAAAAAATACATTAGTCTGGTGTGGATGGCGCTATGGAAGAAAGGGGTTTTGCACCAGAAAATGACGTTAGGCAGGTTAGAGTAAAAAAAAATGACTCTAACCTGCCTAGAGTCATTTTCTGATGCTAAACCATCCATATCACATGACTCTTGTCTTAGAAAAGACAGGAGTCATGCCCACCAACGCAATGGCCAGCACAGGGGACCAGGGTCCCCTGGGCATGGCCATTGCACCCAGTGCCATATAGGGGAGCCCATTCCAGGGCCCTCGATGGCACTTTAAAAAATAAAATTCAATACTTACCTGTACTTACCTGGGATGGCAGCAATGTCCGACTAAGACGGGTGGATGTGGTTAACCCACTGGACAGCCTTCCGACTCATCTCGCTGTGCGTGTTACGTGTCGCACCTGTGCTCCTGGTGCCTGGTGGACCAGGTGCTTTGTCCAATATGGTTCTGTGCGCCGCCTCACCTCCAAGCCTGTAGGCTGTAGCTAGCACTAAGCTGGCACTGGGTGAACGATGGAGGCAGTGGAGGGGCACAAGCACGCATCCTGGAAATAGTGGTGCAACTGTCCAGCTGGAGTGAAGCAGAGGAGGGGCAGGGTGGGGCAGGTAATGAGTGAACTAGAAAAGAGCCCGGGAAGGAGCACAGCATGCAGAGATGGGGGATGGAGGGAGTGGTGTGCAGTGCTCTCACCCCATTCCTGGCAGTTCCTGGCCTTTCCACGCCCTCCCCACCACCTCGACACTTCTGGCACCTCTCCCCTGCCACCACCTGCTGCCCCCTGCTATCACCCTACAACCTGCTCCCGCTCCGGCTGAGTCAAGCGCGGGGGCGCTTCTTACCGGTATGCCGGTGTGCCGATATGCTGCACGCTGAGAAGGCTCCTGGCCCCCAGCGGCAGAGGCGGGATTGCTCGGAGGGTTGTTGAGGTTGCTGAGGGTTGTTGAGGCAGCTGCAGCGATGATGATGGCAGGAGCGATGCCCCTCCCTCACCTGCCCCCACTAGCCACACCCGGCCGAATGGGCCGCTTCCGTAGGGGTCTGGCAGGAGGAGCCATAAGCAGTGAGGAGTTTCTGATACGAGGAGAGTGCGTCACGGCTGCACTGCTCTCTGCTGCGGTTCTGCTTCCAGTTCCAGCCGTTTTGCTTCCGTTAAGTGAAAGCACTGGTTACGCAACTGGCGTAGATGCCGTATACCGTCGTAGGTGTTTCCAGAGATGGTGGTAGCTTGATGATTTGGTCTTTTCGAGAGTTCATTATTACTGAGATTTGGATTTTATTTTTCAATGATGCTAATTGGAGTGAAAATGTTTCTCTAAGTCTAGAAATTACTTTCCCAGAATCTCGGATCTTGCTAATGGTTGTTTGAGGATGTTCTCGGCGTTCTAGTGACAGTGTGAATGAAGTAGGTTGCGCTTGCACAGCTTATGCAAATTGCAGGTGAATTGTGAGCCCACTGGATTAGGAATATCCCTTTATTTCCATTCCTTTATATTTGACTCCACTGCGGCACGGCACATCAAGAGAACCAAGTGCATCAATAGCATCAGTAGCAGTAGGGGCTCATGCAGCATATGAGTCTGGTACAGGTGGGAGGACGAGCGCAGCTGCTGTAGCTAGCTTCTGCTGAATGTTGTGCCCTGTGAGTTCACAGAAGTGGCCCAACTAGGCCTGGGTGCACCTTGTGAACCAGACCAGACTATTCAGGGTCGATTCTAGACCTGGATTTCAGCGTCTGGGAGGATCCTCCTCCAAGCACTTGGACAAGGAAGGAGTTGGATGTGTCGGACTTGGGTGGGATTTCTGACCATCCCCTTATAGAAATCATTGATATGGACTCCCATGAGGGTGACACTAATACGGTACAAGGGAAAACTGTTCCTCCCCATGAATCCAGTCAACAGCACGTAGAAGACATGTTGCGTACCATCATTCCCCTTAGTCCATTTCAGGATAGTACCCGTAATTCCCAACCCAATCGGATGTTCCAGCCAATACGTGGGGCTCACTCCTGTCGACATTGGATGTCATGGCAACTGCAATAAAGCATCAGGCAGATAAGCAAGATATCTAAGTTGACTTACTCAATATCTTGGCTAAATATATTGTGGGTATTGATTCAAAACTAAAAGCCCTTAATAATTTGATCCAGAGAGCCCAAAAACAGAATTAGGTACAACAAGTACGGCTTGTGGCTGTGAGATCTCAGGTAACAATCCTCAGATCATTGTCTCCATAGTAAATGATATATTAGTGGAAGTCAGAGCCCAGGCCCTAAGTACAAAGGAAAGACTCTGGTGGTCATTATGACACTGGCGGTATTATGACCGCCACGGCCAAAACGACGGGAGCACCGCCAACAGGCTGGCGGTGCCTCCCGGCGTATTTTGACCGCCGCGGTAGCACCGCCGGGGCTGGCGGTTTACCGCCACAATGGCCCCGGCAGATGTAATCCGCCAGGGCAGCGCTGCTTGCAGCGCTGCCCTGGGGATTACGACCCCCTTACCGCCAGCCTGTTTCTGCGGTTTGCACCGCCAGGAAGAGGTTGGCGGTAAGAGGTGTCCTGGGGCCCCCTAACATGGCCCCGGCCAGCTTTTCACTGTCTGCATAGCAGACAGTGAAAAGTGCGGCGGGTGCAACTGCACCCGTCGCACGGCCGCAACACCGCCGGCTCCATTAGGAGACAGCTCCTATGTTGCGGCCTCATTCCCGCTGGGCCGCCGGGCGCAAGCCAAGTTTGCGCCCGGCGGCCCAGCGGGAATGTCATAATGGGGGCCACCTGAGTGCGGCTGCATTGGCGGCCGCATGGCGGTTACCCCCTGGCGGGCGGCAGTAGCCGCCCGCCAAGGTCGTAATGACCCCCTCTGTGTTTTAGAACTTGATGAATCAGGAAAATGTGAAGAAGAAAACATTGTCATGGAAAATATGTCAAGAGAACCCTTCAATGCATCTTCCCCACAAGCTACGACACAAATAGAGTCCGGAAAGTCACTTAGCACTTCACATGAAGGGGTCAACCACACAGGGAGACAATGCAAGAACTTAAGTACTATTAGAAAAATTGAGGTGAATGCCCCCCATAGTGCCTCACAAAGCCCAGTACATTTAAGGTCAAAAAGGGAAAAGAAGAAGCAAAGGAAAGCAAGGAAAAAAGCAAGATTAGTTAAGCAGAAAAGTATATATCAATTCTTTATGCATTATAAGCAGCCGGCCGCCAGTAATGCTAATGCTAATGCTTTTTTGTCATTTGATACCAAATTATCTGTAACGGTTGAGGAATGTCCTAGTTCAGGTCCAAATTCATAAAGTGCTTCTGTACCCCCAGTAACAGAGGGTCAAAGACACAAGGACAAAGCCCTCTCTTCGGTCAATTAATGGCGGGAAAAAATAATGTGGCAAAAGTGTCATATTCTATCAGTAAGCCGATCAATAAAAGATCAGTGCCTAAGGTATGTACGCCAGTGAATTCTCCAACAATCACAGAGTCTTGCAGCATAGTAGAACATCAGCATTTAACAACAGAGGATATCAATCAGGAATATGAGAAGGTGGGAAAGGAGTTCATCCAGCCCTAGCACACAGTCAAAATATCTGCTACAGCATCAACCGAATAAAGGTTATAAATGCTCGACCCAGAGCAATGAAGCATTTACAAATGTCTCATTGGCGGTGACGCCCACAGAGGCACATAAACTACTTGTCATTCCCCATTTTAAATCAGAGGGAAATTTTGACATACTGAATAGAGAAAACATTCTTAAATTGATTGGGGAAATAAGTAGCCTATCCCGGATCTCGTCTGTGGACCTGCTCTCTGTTGAATTTAAACCCCATCCACTTGGGAGCGATCGAGAGGCCACACTCACCACTTGACCCACAGCAGGCCATGTGCATCAACTAAAATCATACTCCAACACTTTTTTATCATCGGGCATTGAACTACGTCAAATAGACCGTCCTCGCTACCCAGGCCCACTGTGTGCCCCAAGGAACTGTAATAAATCATGTTAAGAGGGGCGATAGGGGAAGATACAATCCCTTTGGCAAGGGGTAACTTATCAGCTGTGAAACACAATGGCAAAACAGGAATAGGCCTATATTTTGGGCCTCCAAAGAATCTCTCCCTTCTAGTTTGCAAAAATGTCCCTGACAACAGTCAAAAGGTCAGGAACCAGGGCGCAGTTAGTCCATATGTCAAAATGTGTTCATGGAACGTCCATGGTATTCAAACACTTCTACATGATCAAGAAGTACAATCCTGTTTTCAGGAATACAATATTATCCTACTCCAAGAAACCTGGTGCACAGAGCAGATTGCGGTGCCCGGGTATAACGCCTCATACGTTCCAGCAAGGTCCAATAGCAAATACAGCCATGCAGAGGGAGGCCTGGCGACCTTGATTTCCACGGCCCTCATATGCCACAAAACCTCAATCGATATAGAGTCAAACTGGAACCAGGATCTAATCCTTATAAATGTGAACATTCACCCAGAAAAAGCTCTGAAGGGGGGGAAATTGGAAACTCTGGGTGAATTTATCAAAACCATACTGAGACAATATCAGGAGATCACACTCATCATTAGTGGCAATTTCAATCTTAATTTATTGTCCCCAAAAGGAGGAAATGCAAAGAACCAAGGTGCAAGCGCTCACAGACATCAGCTAGAGAAAGTAGGTCTATCCTTACTAAATGGAAACAGCAAAAAGGACTTTCCGGCATCTATTACCTTTGTAAGTGGGAAAAAAAGTTCAACCATTGATTACACCTTCATAAATTCCTCTGCAAGGGCACTGGTAAGGAATTTTCAAATTAAATGCAGAGTGGAGAGCGATCATTTTCCACAAACATTGGAACTAGCATATAAACCTGAGTTGCAACAGCCCTCAAATGACTAAATAAGTCCTCCAGAGTTGTTTAATCTTAAGAGATTGAAATGGCGTGAGAAAGGGATAGCATCAGTGATGGATGAGGTGTTCCAGGTGGCTGGCGCCCTGGGAGAAAGAAAAATACATGCAGATATGCAACAAAAGGAACCGACCCTCAACGTGGATTGGAACAAAGACAGGCCATGCTATGTCGCGGCTTCTTGGCAAACTTCCCGGCCACCTCTAACTCAAACTTCTAGGGATCATCCTACATATACAGCAGGGACTGTTTTAGTCAAAGATTTGCGCAACCAGAAATTACAAATTGCGAGCCAAACCAGGAAAATTGTAAAAGCGATCCAACAGGGAGGAGGTGAAAAAAATCACATTTTATGGACATTGAAAAAAAAGTATCCTTTCGATTGTTGGGCCGCAAAAAGAAGCTATCAAGAACATGCATGGTCCAAATTATTATGGGCAAGCGGAATGTCAAACAACAAGCTCTTTTGGGGGTTGGTGAACGACCTGGCAGTAGGGAAAAGCAGACATCTCAATTGTGGGATAACTCAAGCAGCCTGGGTGAGCCATGTCAGTAGTCTGTATGGGCTGACAACCAAGCCATCAAAAGGCAGAGCCAGGCTTCTTACCATAGTGATGGGGTCCGAACCATCAACAAGCAATAATCATTTACTAACTCTCCAAGCCAATGGTAGGATCTTAGACACCACCGAAAAGGACGATCAAAAGCAAGTTTGGAAGTTAAGCAACTAGCCAACCCAGTATATTGGGCACTATACTTTCTGCCACTCTTCAACTCTATAGCCCACTTCAACCGGATCCCAGAATCTTGGAGAGGAAGTACAATACATACCATCTATAAAAGCGGAAATCCCACTCTCCCTTCAAATTATAGGCTGATAGCCCTCACTGATGTAGAAGCCATGCCATACAGCTCATGTTTGCTGCAGCATCTTTAAGCCTGGGCTAATGAAAACAAGCTACTCCTGAGGTTTCAAGGCAGGCTTCAGGGCAGGCATGGGAACGTCATCAAATTTAATTGCACTTTCCCTTATAGTGGAAAAAGCCAGTCGCAAGAAGCTGGGCCTCTATGCATGTTTTATTGACCTCAAATCGGCCTTTGACCGGGTTCTCAGGGAAAGGTTGTGGGCTAAGCAGGCTGACTGGAGTATTCCCAACAATCTACTGATGGACATTATAGATCTCTACACTGATACCTGGGTCCAGGTTAAAATCGGAGACGGTTCAAGATTAATAAACACAATACCCACAAAATCTGGCCTAAAGCAAGGTTGTGCTCTGGCACCAATTCTCTGTAATCTGTACCTGGCAGACCTCACTGGCATGTTAGCACAAGTGAATAGTCTTCCCCCGGCACTGAGTTCAGAGAAAATTGGGTGCTTACAATATGCAGATGACATCGTCCTGCTGAGCCATATCCCCCAAGGTTTACAACAAACTTTATCAGCACATCACATCTTTATGGCCGAGCAAGGCCTAGAAATTAATCTGGATAAAACTAAACTCATAAGGTTCCTTTGGACAAATTATAAACAATTCAATTGGTACCTGGGAGAGAATAAAGTGGAGATGGTGCAGTCATACAAATATCTAGGAGTCCATCTTGAACCGCGTTTGAAATGGAAGCGCCAATTATAGTCGATCAAGGCAAAGGCCAACTCACTAACATATAGCGTTAACCTGCTCAAAAAGAAGCTGGATTGCTCCAACTTGTCCCATTTATTAAAAATCATGTCTGCACAGCTGCTTCCAGCCATTTCCTACGGGTCCGAAATATTGAAGGGCCGCAAGATCGATACTCTGAATAACAGTCAGGTTAAAACATACAAGGCCCTTTTTAACATCCCGAAAAGTGCCTCCCTGGCCCAGGTTAGACTGGAGATGGGCTTAAAAAAATCTAAGTTTCCAGCGACAGGGTGCCTTCCTCAAAGCATCATAGAAGTTACGTGAGACAGAGGATTCTTCCATACTCTACTCCTGCTGACAAGAAGTGCAGGGGCGGCAACTTGGTAATATGAAAGGAATATGGGGAAGCTACCTAAGCCAGGTTATCATTAGCCTGGGAATGGAAGAAGTCTGGAAACGTAACGTTGGGAAGACCGAATTTAACAGATAGTTAACATTACTGTTCGCTCACTCTCGCTTATCACAGGTGAAGCCATTCTGGCCAAAGCCTGGGCAGTCCTGGGGTCCTACTCGACATTGTCCCCACAGGGGTACTTGGCCGTCCACTTTTCTGTTCACACTAAATATCAATTCCTGTTATACAGTATGGGTTTCTTCGACACCAAAGAAGATAGTCCCTCCTGGAAAGGCCAGCATATCGTCCAAAACTGCCGCCTATGCGGCTATAATCAAGAATCTTTGCTGCATGCCTTTTGTATTTGTCCCGCTTTAGGTCTAGAAAGAAGAAAATTGTTAAACCATGTTTTTATAGCTAATAATATCTGCTCATGTAGACCGGCGGTAATCATCTGGCTCAAGGGTGAGTCAATCTCATTTTGCGGTAAGGGGGTAAAAGTTTTACAACTGCTCCGTAAGAAATTGAACAAAGCGGACTTGGACAAACTGCTGCAGGTTAATTCTTAAAGATTGAACCCAAACGTTTATTTTGGTTAGAAATTATTTTTAGCTGTTTAGCTTTTTAACTCATTTTATTATCAAGTGTTAATTTTATATTTGTAGTATGTTGTTTTATATTGCAATGGTTTTTATTAATCGAGCAATAAAATCTAAGTCAAAATCTAAATCTAAATCACCTCTGACGGGCTCTTAGGGAGATGTAGCATCCGTCCCTGCTATCTTCTCTGTACCAGACGTCTATGGTGAGCTCTTAAGGAGGCAAACCATTACCTTTCTTCTCTTACTCTGTACCGTACGTCTATGGTGAGCTCTTAAGGAGACAAGTCATTACCTCTGCTGCCATCACTATTAGCCCGTCTGACCTTAATAAGTAAACTTCCAAGGGAACGGGAATAGGTCGATGAACATTTGGACTCGCAATTAAGATGATCCCACCATAACTCCTGTACATGCAGATCAATAATCAATAATCAACAATAATCAATGACATTAATCAATAGAGTCTGTAATTGCAACACTCCATGACCTTTCAGTCATGAATAACCACACCTTTTAGTAAAAGTTAGAATATTTATTTCCCTATATTATCAATGCTAACGTCATGTATATTAATCTCAAAATCAAATGATACACATACAGAAACAACACTGGCTGTGCAAAGTGACGGAAGAAACATATTCTAATTAAAGCTTGAACTACGACACATTCTAAGGTTACAGTGCAAACCAATAACAAGGACAATTGCTCAAATGAGATCACATACATGTAGATTCAGCAGAGAAATTCATCAAGCATTATTGCGTATTAGCAGAGTAAGGAACCTTAACTAACACCAGATCAGCATCAGCATGTTGGGCTTCATGCAAACAATTTAGTAACACAAATTTGGAAAACGTCTTACTATTGACTCTATCAAAACAGTGCGGCTGGTACCTAGAAAGAAAGAGCAAATAGGTATAACACACACGTGAGTACAATAATACCTCTCCTCAGTTGGATCAGCAAGCTCTAGATAGTCAAGGCTTCAGGATTCAGCATCAAAGTTCAGAAAACGCAAAGTCCTTAAGCATTAAAGTTAAACACGTCTCTTGTCAAGACGGAAAATGGGCAAGAATGGGCTCATTAGCTAAAACTACTTTCCAAGTCCCTATAGGTCAAGGGATCGCATGGTCACACATTGTCCAATAAAACTAAAACTCCAAATCTATGAATTCAACCATTACTCCGTTCACATGTTGCTGATTGTTTTTTCCTGCAATGTTATCATCATCCGGCTTGTCAGTTAACAATATTGTTGCAGCTTTATCTCCAGTCTTTATCTCCATTGTTCTCCTCCTGGGAAAGTCAGTCTTACACACATTACACACGTAATGTTATATTTAGCAAGAACAGCATCTTCTAGACATCGGTTCTCATTTATTAAACGTTAAGAAAACAGCTTGACATGAGGCCTGCCAACTAGGCCAAGACCCTTCCTAAGTTAAGGCTTGCAATTAATAAAGCTAATATATAATGCATAACCCTTAATATGACATATTACTACATTAATCAAACATATGCTCAACATTTCCTATTAATAACTATTTGTAAGTACACTTCATGAACATTGGCGGCCTCTCATCGTGAGCACATTTTCAAATGTGTGCATTATTTTTCTATGTTATTATATTTTCAACACAAATCGATTACTCAGAATACATGAACTCTTGTTAATAACTTTTATTAAAACACTTGTGCTAGCAGTGTCTCCCACACACTTTCAATGTCTAGTTGACCATTTCGAAAAGGCTATCTACTGCCTTAATTAGGACAAAATATTAAAAACATCTGCCACACATGCATGCATCTTTAAATTATTTTTCTTAAAGCAAAGACAATAGTACCCCGGCTAGATCTATTTACTTTGACAATGCTTTTAGTGCTTACAAGGTGGTACAACACCCAGGGCCTTATTACGAGTCTGGCATTCCAAGGACTGCCAGACTCGTGGTGTCAGTCGGACCGCCACACTCCAGGCAGTCTGACTGCCACGTTACTACCCTGGCAATCGAACATCCAGGGGACCAACGTCACCACAGGAAAATGGTTCCAGACAGGCTGACAGCGATCAGACTCATGGTCAGCCACAGAGGCGCTAAACTCAGCACCACCATGCTGGTCACAACTCCTGTTTCTGCCACCCTTTCCATGGTGGGGACCCTATGCTTCATAAATTATAGTGCTGCAGAAGATACAATGGCCCATATTTAAGAAAAAGTGGTGCATCAGAGCTGATACGCCATGTTTTCTGCACCCCCTTCCCAGCACCTAAAAACAACATGGTTGCGCTCTATTAATAATAAGGCACACCATGGTCATTAGCACAATACCGTCAACATTTTAGATGCTATTGTGGCACTTTGCCAAATTTGCAAAATGTTGATGCAAGTTTAGCAAAGTGCAAGGAGGCCCATAGGTTTCTATGGGAGCGTCATTTTAACTCCTTCTCTGAGCAGGCGTTAAAAATTATGCCATTTTTTCAGGCCTCATAGCGCCGGAGCACTCCCTTGCATGCATTACACCTGGCGTAGGCATAATGTGGCTTAAGGGTTTATATGGGGTGTAGGAAAAGCCAGTTTAGTGCCGCCTTAGAGTTAAACAAATTACGCTATGGTGGTGCTAAGGTAGCTCTAGGGGCTCTTAAGTATGCCCCAGTGTTTTGACCAGTATGACATGGCCAACATCAGACTGATTATCCATGGGCACTTCTTAGATGAGCTGATCAAAAAAGCAGGCTGGATTCAACTATGTTGGTAATTTTTTTCAATAAAACAAAATTATGAGTATTAGTAGTGTGTGGCAGGAGTGTAAGGGCCTGATTTAGATTTTGGCAGACGGGTTACTCCATCACAAAGGTGACGGATATCCCTTTCACTGATATATACATTTGTTTGTTTCCTATGGAATTTCTATTTCGGCAGACGGGCTATCCCTCACCATTGTGATGGAGTACCCGTCCCCTGAAGTCTAAATTGGGCTCTAAGTCTGAGTAAGAGGTGGGGCAGAATTGGAGGCAAGTTTGGGGAGGAGGGATTTGTAAAATATCAGTCAGTCAGATTAGCATATTGTCTAGAGTAACCAAAAGAGGGACTTGGATAGTAGAAAAGGGAGAAGGTATCTCCAGCAAGGTGGGTAGGTTGGAGGAGGGATGCATTGGCAAGTGATGGAGAATGTTATTTTATCTGCAGAAACCTGCAGAGAACACCAATGCAAATACTAAGGTGTTCTGGTACTAGATGACCAAGAATCTGACTGACCTAAGAAAGGACCCTCAAGGGGAGGTAAAAGCCATGGTTTCAGCTTTTTTCTGAGGAGTAGATGGCTGATTTCGGGACAGTTATACAGTAGGACTTTGTTCCATTTTTAGGAGCGAGGCACAAAAAGGTGCAACCTCCCCAATATTTGCGGTGGATATGAGTAACAGACAAAAGACTGACATTACATGAGCGAAGTGTCCTATCTCGTATAGCAGGATATTTGGGGCCATTGTCATGAAGTAGTCTGTGAGCTTCACAAAGAGGTTTGAAGTGGTCCTCTTATCTAATGGGAATCATTGTAATTCAAGAAGGAATTGTTGGGGCCATATATAGAAATGTCAGGGGCAGATTGAGGATTAGTCTAGCATCCAAGTTCTGAATGCTTTGCACATGGATAAAAAAAGTTGTTTCTGTCTTCCAGCAACAATACATTGAAAATCTTCCTGATCATTTTTAGAAGGGTAAAGCAGGTCTTTATAACCAGACATACTTGCTGAGTCATGGTCGTTCACTGTGAAGCAGGGCTCCTAGATTCCTTCAAACTGAACAGGGATCGTAAGTATTCCTAGCAGTATCTGGCTCCTTGCATTATACCATAAGGGGCATATTTATACTCCATTTGCGCCAGATTTGCATCATTTTTATGCAAATTCAGCGCAAAACTAACTCCATATTTATATTTTGACGTTAGAAATGTCTAACATCAAAATATTGGAGTTTGCACAATTTTTTAGATGCGTGAACCTACCTTGCAGCAATGAGATGTGAGGTAGGTGTTCCTACCTAACAAATGGTGCTAACCCCATAGCCCCATATTAATCCCCCATGATGAAATGATGCACAGGTGGGAGGAGGGGCTAAATAATGGTGCAAAGCTTCCTTTGCCCCATTATTTAACGGCTGGGTCAGACCAGGCATTAAGGTACCTCTTGACCCATTTCCATGGTTAAACACCATGGAATGGGTGCAAAGGAGCACCCCTCAAGCCCCAGGAACACCCCCACCCACACCAGAGGGACATCGGAGGATGGGGGACTCCATCCCAGGTAAGAAGGGTAAGTACAGGTAACTAATTTTGGAAAAAAAACTTGGGGCTCCCTGCATGGCACAGGGTGCAATGGCCATGCCCTGTTGCGCCGCGGGCGCGAGCACGGGCTGCCGTGGCGCAGCACTCTGGGACCGCGGTGGCCCGCGGGCGAGCCGTGGGGGAAGCCGCGGCTCGAGTCAAGGGTCGCGGCACTCGCCGTGCCCCATTTCTCAGGCCGCCGATTCCTGGGAAGGCTTGGCAGGGTAGGAGACACCGAGTCGGGTCTCAATCCTTGCAGCGCGTAGCGCTCTCAGCGCGCGCAGCACATATTTAAATAACACACGTTTGGGATTCCCCGGGGAACCCTCATTGCCACCACTTACCTGTTACACGCCAAAAAGCCGGATGTCTGCACATGCTTAGCTTTTATGCATGCCTTTCCCTTTCCCAGCATGCTGTTCACTTCCTCTCTTCCCTGCAGGCATTGTTTCTCTTTTTCAGATGTATGTTCTCTATTATTAGTTATGACCTTTTCCCCAATCCAAGATGGTGGTATTACTACTTCCTGTTTTTCACTTCCTGTCTAGGGGTATATAAGGGGAATCTAGCTTCTTTCTCATTGCGTTGCAACACTCCTGTGGTGGTAGTCACGCTCCGGCTGGGTTCCTCTTGTGGAGACAGTTATTCTTGATCTGTCTTCCGTCTCCAGAATTCCTGAACTCCAGAATCTTTAGTCCTAACGTCCTTGTGTCCTCCTTCTGTTTCAGGGAGTTCCTGTTGGAGGTTTTTTACCCTTTTGGGGTTTTTCCTTTGGGACTCCTTCTGGAGGGCACGGACTGTAGTGGCTTACTATTGTCAAACAGCACGTGGCTACCGGAAGGGGTCGCCCCTACCTCGGCCAAAGCAGGACCTGCAGGAACCGGGGGCGCTCACCACCTCTCATCAACCTCGACGGTAAGCCCAGGGTGAATCGTGATGTGCCCAGGGGACACTGATCCCCTGTGCTGGCCATTGGGGTGGTGGGCATGACTCCTGTCTTTTCTAAGACAGGAATCAGGTGGTATGGATGGTTTTGCGTCACAAAATGTCGCCAGGATGGTTAGAGGAATTTTATTTTTTTACTCTAACCAGCCTAACGTCATTTTTTGGTGCAAAACTCCCTTCTCCCATGCTGCCAGCCCCACCCGGCTAACGACATTTTTTTTTTATACTAGCCCACCCTCTGCACCTGCTTGCACCATTCCATAAATATGGCTCCCGGCTGGTGCTTGTGCTAAACTTTTTGGTGCAAAACTGCCTTAGTGCAGTTTTGCACCAAAAATATAAATATGCCCCTAAGTGAGTCTGCCTTCCTAGGAGGAATTTCTCTGTCTTGTGTACATTAAGTTGTAGGCAGCTTGACAGAATCCTGGAAGAGACAATGTACACGCTTCTCTGAAAGTTGATTTTAGTTTTAGTAGGGGTTGTTCGAGATAATGGCAACAAGGATGTCAAGGTTTTCAAAGCCAAGGAACAAAATAACTTGGCCAGGGGCTGCAAGTATACGATAAATAATGCAGGCCTCAAAGATGAATCCCGGGCATTCTCAAACTCCTCTCAATCTCCACTTCAAGGTAGGGAGAGGAATGGATGACTGTTATATTTCCTAGGGTTGTACGTGAAGTGATTTCTCCACAGTAAAAAGAGTTCCCTTCAGAGAAATAAAATATATTTGTTTGCCTAGAGGGATACATGCCTTATGGGTGTACTTCTCTATAGGCGACTATTAAAAAGGTCACGATATCTTGGTAATAAGCCTGGAAACCTGGTTTAAGCAAAGAGTTCAAGGAGAAAAGGACAATTCAAAAGAATGCTCAGGCAGAAGCACACATCTTCGTCCACTTTTTCTGTTTATTTTCGTGAGTCAGGTCGACTGATTGCAGGCCTGCCAGGTCTCAATTAAACACAATCATAAGCAAAAATAATGAAACATCCACATGAGGCAAGTCCTGATTGAAATCATAAATTATAAGGACTATAAGGCTCAGCTGATCTGCTTGGTTAAATATCACTAAGCATCTGTACTAACTGTACACTCTCTGGAGTCAGCTGTCAGACATTGATATAAAAGAGAAGTGCAATGTGCCATCTGAGTGCATTAAGGACACAGTGACAAACATCTGAACTGGGTCAGTGTGTACTCAGCTAGATAGAAATTGAGATCATATTAAGAGGATGGGAATTTTAATAAAGGGGGCAACTGCATCTATACATAATACATGTAAGAAGATCTACTGTTAGGTCAGCTGGGGGAATCACTTTGCATGTTAAATTGAATAAAAAAACACAATATATAATTTTAAGCAGGCCACGTGGTAATCAGCTCTCTGGGCTCCAAGTCAGCCAATTCACCAAAGCACTTTTAAATATGTGAAGTAGTACTCAAATATTACTACGTCAAGCATTACTAAGTGCAATTTAGCAAGGTGCAAGTGGAGTTTTTTACCTCCACTATACTATATCTTGGGCCCAATTCACAAAAGCCTAATTTACAAAGATTTACTCTTGTGGTACCCCTGAATGCCAGTAGTAAGCCAGGAGTCAACCGGAGCACTGAAAAAAGGTAATGGAATTGCAATTCACTAATTGTACACCCTTCTCTTCTACAGTCGTAGTACAAACCAAACAGGTTCACATTTGCTCCATCCAAGCATTGGAGTCAGTCACACATTAAACACGACAACTCACAAGTACTGCAAGGGAATCATGTAGATATCAATTGAGGTACAGTACCAGTATAAAGCAGAGCAACTAAAAAATATCTTTAAAAAACAAGAAAAGACAAATGCTCATACTAGTTATGACATTACAAACACCCACATATACCACTTTTTACAATTGCAGAAAATCGAAAAAAATTAAATATATGCGATTGAAATGTTGCTGTTATGTTAACCTATACACTTCATTTTGTACACATACTAAGAAATACTATATAATATAACTGATATAAAAATGATTAGATGCAAACACTACAGACCACCTATACAGATCACATATTAAATATTTAAATATGACAAATGCACATACACAGAAACACATACTCATAGACACACCATAACACATTGCATGTGCCCCCCCACACACATACTGCTTGTCCGGTGTATTTTAATTTCTTCAGGTGATGCCCATTCTCTAAGCTTTTCAGTTTGAAATTCCATACAAAGTAGATCAATAACTTCAACTACAATATGTAGAACAGCTTTTGGGTGATGTCACCAACACACAAAAATATTCCTACACCGCTATTAGTAGGAACCTTACTATGGTATTTTGAGCTGGGCTTTTCTCCTCCCCTTTTCAAACAAATGGGTGTGGTAACATACTCCTACTGCTGAGGTGGACATAAATCTCTGTTCCTAATTATTCAATCCATGTAGACAGAAATGTAAGCCAAGGTGTATTCATAAATCTACAGATTCAACAATCTCTGTAAGTAATTTTCGTTCAATAATTGGGCCTAGATGCAAGCGAGAAGTATGTTAGGAGAATTCCTGAATCGCAAGATTAAGTCAAAAGTACTAAATGCTGCAAGCATCATCATTTAGCAAAACATTAGTGAATCAAATCTCACATATTTTAAATAGTATTGAGGGATATGATTGGATCATTCTCTACAATATCACGTCATCAGTAATTCATTGGATAGTGCAAAAACAAATGATTGGTAGATTAAGTTCGTAGGTGCTTTTATTGAAGTAATTGAAGCAAGTATCATCAATGTTGCTATTTGCAGCAAGTATTTGATTATATTTACTGCGCCTCACTTCTTTGCAGGCTATTATAGCCATTATAGCCACTATAATCACACATAAATAATAGAGCCCTTAAAATGATGAATAGACTGACTTTCTAAAGGTCATGGGCATGGGGTTTTCCTTGTCACCTTTAGAAACCCATTAGAGGAGGATTAGTTCCGGCCCCTTCATATATCCCGGTAAAACAATTGTTATCCAGAGACTTCTGTTTTTGTATCATTAGAGAAGTAATTTAGCTTGGGTGGACATTGCTAATCTGCGCTGATTTTTTCTGGACAACATGGTTAGAAATGCAAACGTATTGCAGTGATGATGATATATTTCAGGAACCATGAGACCTAAATACTTCATTTTGGTGTCAAAACATAGGTTTTTGCGGTCTGGTAGTCTATTAGAGACAGAAAATAGCTCCTCAGAGCAACCTTTCCACTATTTTCCAAAATGACGTCTCTATAACGATGGGTTTTAGCCATTACATTGCTAATTTATTTTAATGTTGTTTTTGTTTCAGATTTTCTGTTGATTCAAATTCGTAAACATGAGCGAAGCAGGTGGTAGCAGAGGATCTTTACCTCCTGACAAGTGTTGCTAACTATAAAATCTGAGGACTCCTTAAAAACATTTCAAACTAATCTGAAAGAAAAGTTCATATCAACTGTGGCTGGACAGAAGAGATTTTGAGATGCTGCAGAAATACTGCAAGACGAAGTTCAAAGAAGATTGAAACTGATGGGTGAAGAGGATCAAATATTTTATCATTGTAACAACAAGTGCTTCAAGTAATATGCAATGGAAAAAATATTGGAAAAAAATTGTCAAACAATAGCAGAACAAGTGAATCACAACGAGAATCTGAGTCTTCTGAGAAATTTATGACAACCAAACCCAATGCTCATCCACTTAGAAGATCGATGGCTACCCCTCATCCACCTCCAACAACTGATCAGAAAGCAGAGCATCTTCAATGTGCTGTCTGTGGTTTAGCCAGAACAAGGGCCAAAGGAACTGATGAAAGAAAGAGTATGTGAGTCTCAAAGGGCAAACCTATTTTTACTCGCAGCTAGTTTCTTCCAAGATTACGTTTTAATCCAAGAAGCTGGTCTAAATAGCAAGATGAATGTATTTGCAGAGAATTTGTATGCCCACCCAAACTGCATGAGTGCATACATTCGAAAATATGAATGTGCAATGAACTCTCAGCAGCAACGTAACCACCAGCCTTCAGTTAAGTTTGCAAGCTTTGAAAAGTAAAATTAAGTTTTGAAGCCACTCCCTGAGATCATAGAAATAATAGTCAACATTGATGAAACTTTATTGACTCGTAATAATGAAATTAATATTTTTCTGATGAGAATGTACATTGACAGAATTTTTTTTTGTCAGTCTAAGAAAAATAATGAGTCACTTATGGCGTTCTCTGCTGATTTGACTACTGAAGTTCTTGCTGCCAAAATGAGATCACAGGATGCAGCAAAATTTGCAGGAACTATTTTAAGAAACATCCTGAATGATTCAGATTTTTGACTTAATGACACATTTTGTAAAGCCACAGAGCTCTGCAAATCATGGGAGTCAATAAGAATGTCTGATGTCGGCTTAAAATGTTTTACATCATTGTTTAATATCAGCAACACAAAACTTTTACAACCTAAAGTTCTTGAGTTCAGAACAGAAACCAAAAACATTGATGATGGCTTTGAAGATAAAAGCGAAGAAGTAGAAGACATCCCATAAACCGACAGGATATACTTTGCAAACTTACTTTCTTTTTCAATCAAGTTTTATGAATTACATCACGGCAAAAAGAAAACTCTGCTACACTTGGGGGGTCATTCCAACTTCGGCGGGCGGCAGAGGCCGCCCGCCAAAGTTCCCCCGCCAGAAGACCGCACCGCGGTCAAAAGACCGCGGCAGTCATTCTGGCTTTCCCGCTGGGCCGGCGGGCGACCGCCAAAAGGCCGCCCGCCCGCCCAGCGGGAAAGCACCAGCAACGAGGATGCCGGCTCCGAATGGAGCCGGCGGAGTTGCTGGTGTGCGACGGGTGCAGTTGCACCCGTCGCGATTTTCAGTGTCTGCCAAGCAGACACTGAAAATCAATGTGGGGCCCCCAGGGGCCCCACGACACCCATTCCCGCAAGCCTGGTTCTGGCGGTGAAAACTGCCAGAACCAGGCTGGCGGGAAGGGGGTCGGAATCCCCATGGCGGCGCTGCTTGCAGTGCTGCCGTGGAGGATTCACAGGGGCAGCGGGAAACCGGCGGGAAACCGCTGGCTTCCCTTTTCTGACCGCGGCTTTACCGCCGCGGTCAGAATAGCCCCAGAAGCACCGCCAGCCTGTTGGCGGTGCTTCCTCTGTCCCCTACCCTGGCGGTCTCGGACCGCCAGGGTAGAAATTACACCCTTGATGACTGTCCACGCAATCTATAACAACTGCAAAAGTAGAGATCTAATCACTTCAATAAATAGGACTGGTGTATCAACAAGTTATGACATAGTACGGAGCAGGAACTTTTTAGCAGCTCATGCTGTAAAATCGTTTGAATCTGACAGCACACCACTTCCAAGTCACTTTAACAGGAAATTATTTGCAATTGCTGCTCTTGATAATTTAGATTTTGTGTTTGAAGACAGCTCTTCTTTGTCTGGAACATCCAGCACACATGATACTGCCATGCTATTTTGTCAAGACTGTACCAATGAAGTGCTGCTGGAACACAAGATAGGCATAAACAAACAAAGCTGCAAACTTATAACTCAACTGCCTAGCCAACATGTGCAAAATCACTACAAGCCATCAACATGTCCCAGTCTACCAAAGGTTTCAAATCGGCTGAGGACATGGATCTTCTTCTACCAGATACTGAGGTCCGCAAAGCTGATTTAACTGATTTTATCATACCGCTTATTCGGTGCGGACTGAAGGATGAGGAAAAGCCGGCTAGTATTCCTGCCCTAATCTCCCAAAATACCATCCCAATGAATAAGGTTGGGTTTTTACCAGTAATACCATCTCCAGTCACAAACTACGCAACAGTATTCACAGCTTTAAAAAAAATCCAAAATGTGCATGCTCAGCTTGAAGACCAGCCTTTCATGCCAATTTTCTGCGATGAAGGTGTTTTTTGTATTGTAGGTGACATTTTTATGAGCAACTCAGTAGAATTTGATGATCTTTATCCAATGATGGGCATTTTCAACATGACAAAAATTGCCCTACGGTGTGCAGGAAGTTATTGAAGTAGATGTGGTGTAGACGATGCACTTATTGAGGCTGAAATCTTTGGAAGCAAAACTGTGTTTGTTCCTTTTAAGGTATGCTCATCATATCTGAAGCGATAGAAACATTCAGTGGGAATGCTTCAGGAACAAAAATATCAAATTGGATCTTATCTCAGAAGTGAACAAGGCTCAGGGTGCCCTCAAAAAGCATAATGCAAAGCCAAGGAATGTTCAGTGCACTCAGTTCAAAATCGTAAAACCTGGAAACCAAGTTCATAGAGTTTGTCAAAGTATGTGAAGAAAAATCTGAACTTTGCAAGTATTGGGGAAATGTTATTGAAAAACCTGTTACACGCTGATCCGAAAGGAGATTGGGAGCTGCACTTGAACTGTAGAATCACTGATTACTGTGTCTAGTGAATTGTATTTCATAAACCACCTAAGTTATGGGGCCTGGTATTTGGAAAGAGTGAAAAAGCTAGACATGGAAAAAACATACCTCTACAGAACATTAATCCCAAGACAAGTTGTCATGAAAGAGTGGGAAGGTTCAATGTTGTGGCTCTAGCATATGAAACTGGAACAGACGATCCTGAGATCACAGAAAAGCTCCAAGGGAATTTTTGGTCAGACATGTAAAAGTGAATATGTTGCTCAATGACAGATAGTTTACCATGAAGACCTTCCTATATGCAATGTTTTCAAAAAGATTACAAATTCAAAAGTAGCGGACCATCATGAAACTATTCCTCACCATGAACATGTGGGAAAGAGAGTGGAATGTTTTAATAAACATGTTGAAAGCCTTCTTCATTTCATGTAGCAGCAAGGAAACCCCTTTGAATTGACTGAGCCTGCGCGACTACACAACTTTGTGACCAAACAATATATGTATAACAATATAAAGATACATCTACTAGATGCCCTGGAACATGGATCAAAACTATACACAGAACTGAAGCAGGAGAGATTTGTATTGAAGGAGAAAAAAACTGTTTGGCATAATCACTAAAGCAAAACCTCCATGCTTTAATTGCTGTAGCAAGGGTTTTGTCCAACCAGCCACTACAAAACAGGTTCCAAAAAATGTTTGCACATAGACAGATGGATGTAGCAAAAGAAAGAGATGAATTTATCAAGGGCATATTGTCGCATGATCTTCTTCCAACAAATGCATTATTTGATGGAGATGCTGTAGCCAAACCAGTGTAGCACAAATGAGTACTAGAGTTCTAAAACAAGCTTTCACCTCAAGAATTTCAATTCGACATGGTGCCCTCATTGAAAACTGCTATTGTTGTGGACTATATGTCACAATTGCAAATGGTCATGATTTCATCCCTGCAAAACATTAGAGAGGTCGTTCAGACTGTTCTACATATATCAAAGTTAGTTTGCACCTCGCAAGAACTGCACAATGTCTTTGACAGTTATCTTGAACTATCTGTCAAAGAATATGAAAGAATCAAACAAATGTCTACAAGTGGAACAATTGACCTTGCCTGCACCAGTCATTCAACACCTATACCTGTGCAACTTGATATATTTTGGTCATCAACATCGAAGAAAATGAACTTGGAGATGTTATCTCGCCAAAATATTGCTGATGCTTCAATGAACACTGAGTTTCCAATTGCATGCGGAATGATTGTCAATGAGAAGTTGGTGTCTACAGAGATATGTTCAAAAGGTACAGCCCATATTGTTCAAGAAGTTAACAGCAATTTGGAGGAATCGGACCTTCGTGTTGTGCCACATGTTGAGTGGGTTTTTCAAAATGGTTCCGTTAGGGTCATTGTACTGTCAAATGACGCAGATGTTATCATTGTGCTACTTAGATTTGTTGCATTTTTTTTAAGTCAAGGATTGTCAGAGTGATGGATACGTTATGGAACAGGCGAGAAAAGACACTTAATCCCACCTCATATTCTGTACAAGAAACGTGACCCAGAGATACCCAGTGTTTTTATCAAGGCACATATTCTTACGGGTGATGACACGATGAGCAAAATTGGAACAAAGCTTGGAGCTTTAACTGCTGAAGCTGTGAAGTTTCTAATATGACTTGCTGAGACAGAAGAAGAATGTGACTTTAAAGACAAGTCTGACTGTCACGCATTTGACGATCTGTGGTACAGTGAGTTCAAGAGGTCAGTCCTGCTTAGTGACCTTCCGCCTATGTCATATTCTGTGCGTGGATACATAAAAAGAGCGTTCTACCTGATCAGAAGATGTGTAAATGTTTTGGACCATGCATATGTAGAGAAAGGTTCTTGTGACTTAGATTTGGGAGATAATGCTAAAACCTACAAAATCTCCAAAGCCTCTACCCATAGAACTTACACATACATGCACTTGCAAAACCTGTGCTACAAAAATATATCCCTGTCAATATGCTCTTCTCAAATGTTCAACATACTGCAAATGTACCATGAGCTCTTGCCAAAATAAATAAATAAAGTGAACTTTAAAAATATGTCTAAAAACAGAAGTGATAAACATTATTTTTTCATATTCAGATCATAATTTTTTTTTGTTGTATACAGAAAATGATGAATAAACATTTTTATCTGTTTCATTTCTATTTATGTCTCTTCTTCCTCTATTATAGCCGCCATTTCGGAAAATGGCAGAGGAGTTGCTCTGAGGAATTATATTTTCTGTCTCCATAAGACTACTTGACCCCCAAAACTTATGTTTTGACACAAATATGCAGTATATAGGTCTCATGATTCCTGAAATATTACACTATTCCTGCAACACATTCGCCATTTTTAAAAATGTAGTCTAGAAACATTTGGTTCGGATCAGCTATATCTACCTAAACTAAATTACTTCCCTAATAATCCAAAAACACAAATCAAAAATGAAGATCTCTTGACAACAATTTTTTTCACTGAGTTATATCAGAGGGCTGGGATTATATAAAATTGTGTTTCATTTTGTCGAGGAAAGTTAAACTTGGTAACGTTTATAAAAATGGAGTTTATTAAATAAATATGGGCCTCATTATGACCCTGGCGGGCGGCGGAGGCCGCCCGCCAGGATCCCGCCCTCCATTATACCGCTCCGCGGTCTGAAGACCGCGGAGGGTATTATGAGTTTTTCCCTGGGCTGGCGGGCGGTCTCCAAAAGACCGCCCGCCAGCCCAGGGAAAAACTCCCTTCCCACGAGGATGCCGGCTCGTAATCGAGCCGGCGGAGTGGGAAGGTGCGACGGGTGCAGTGGCACCCGTCGCGTATTTCAGTGTCTGCAAGGCAGACACTGAAATACTTTGCGGGGCCCTCTTACGGGGGCCCCTGCCGTGCCCATGCCATTGGCATGGGCACGGCAGGGGCCCCCAGGGGCCCCGCGACCCCCCCTACCGCCATCCTGTTCATGGCGGCTTTCCCTCCATGAACAGGATGGCGGTAGGGGGGGTCAGAATCCCCTCGGCGGCGCAGCGAGATGCGCCGCCTTGGAGGATTCTAAGGTCAGTGGAAAACCGGCGGGAGACCGCCGGTTTTCCCGTTCTGACCGCGGCCAAAGCGCCGCGGTCAGAATGACCAAGGGAGCACCGCCGGCCTGTCGGCGGTGCTCCCGCCCCCGTTGGCCCTGGCGGTAGAGAACCGCCAGGGTCAGAATGAGGGCCTATATCTTTATACTTCTCTACACCCAGAGCTCTCTGTGACTTGAACTGAGATGGGCAGAGATGGAGATACCTAATTAATGGTTATGTGAAGGTGTTTTGTGCTTGACATTACCACCAATTGAGATGAAACATATGCATTATGTCTAATGGCAATATGGACATTTGTGGTCTTGGGATAAGAGTGTGAAAGGTATCACAAATAATCAAGGAAAAAGAGAAGTTCTAGTGAAAGCCAAAGACTAAAGACAAAACTTCTGCCATGGCATTTCATCTATTGGATAAAGCCATACACAATTTTAGAATAAAGGGTTGCTCGATAAAGGTGGTTATTGTTGCAAAAGATGGATGTGAACGGTTTTACTATGAAAGTTTAGGAAAAGTGAAAAAGACACAATGTTAATCATTGAGCATCACAAGGCAAAGAGCCTATGACACTCACAAGGGTGGCTCCACCAGCAGCAGGGTCACCCAGCAGTGTAGCATGCAATGATGCATTTGGACACTGAAAGCAGATCTGGGACAAAGGTAGTGGCATAACAAAACGTGGGGCCTTCCCCCGCAAGATATGCTGACGGCCCCCCACACTCACTTCAGTAGGGGCAAAGGGGCCCCCTCCAGTATGGATTAAACTGAGGTGCGCCTGCACCAAGAGGCTGTGGGGACCTCTGTTATGCTCCTGGTTTAAAGGCTCTAAGATGTAGTGACATTGGGAACCATTCTGCTACAAAAGACACAGTTTGCACATGTAGCCTGCCCAATGCTTTTCATTTGTCTGTTTCAGTTTCTTTTAAAAATCTTTGCTTGTTAGTGGTCAATCCTTCCTCTTTGTCCCTCTTTTTTTGGCTTTTGTTATCTCCCATGGAGCAGGGATCAGGTACTGTATTTTTATGCTTTCGTTGTTTGGAAGACTTTTTTTTAGTTTGTTTCTTGCTGTTGTTACTGTTTGCCTGTGTTCAGCTTCAGCACAGGAGAGCGCTAGTCTTTTCACTGTTCCGAGCTTTTCTGTAAACAGGGCTGTAATTCTTGTTCTTATCTCTTCACATTTGCTGCTCATTCAAAGACCAAGATCAAATCATAGAGGCTGTTTCTCCAAGGGTATATGTCTCCTTTTCTTCTTTCTCTGAATTCAACATGAGTAAACCTGTCCCTTACCCCCTCACTGCTTGTTTTTTCAGTTTTTTCTTCTTTCGTGAGAGTGTCTTGTTCTGGAGGGGATCGGTCGGTCTTGTGAAAATTCTGGGGAAGAAAAGCTGCGCCTACAAGTTGCTCATCGTGTTTGCTTTAGAAGATGCTGCTGGTGCAGCTTACCGACCCTGGCAGAAGATGGCGTTGGAGAACCTGGAGGGCAGTGAGCTGAGCTTCGATGTCATGCACAAAGACAGGCGTCACGCACTGCACTGGACTTTATATGTGGTGGTGTCCTTGCTGAGTGACGCTGTACTTGCGAGGCCCACTGCATTTACATCCCCGCAGGTCCCCCACACAACATCACCAGAGAGGAGGTGCCAGCAACATCCAGTCCCCCTACAGAAGAGGCCCACAGTGATGACAGCAGCTCTGGACACCTGGATCTGGATGACCAACCTGGCACATCAGGTATCTCCGGACAGTCGGTTAGCCAGGCACAGTCCCGTACCACCACAGAGCCTCTCCCCTCAGGAAACACCACCACAGTAACCACCCAGCGGGCCCACACCTCCGTCCCCAGGACACGTCAATCAGCAGTGGGTCCACCACTACAGGAACCCCAGGTCACCCCACAAACACAGGCCGATCAGGGACCTGGGGTCAGTGGCAATGGGCACACGGTTCAGGGGACAGAGGCAGAGGGCAACAGGGAGGCTGGGAGGACTGCTGTGTGACAGGAAGAGAACAGGCCCAGGGAAGCAAATCTCCAGGAGGCACTCACCAACATCCTGGGAGCATACCACCATTCCCAGGAGACGATGGGCCAGATACCGGACAAGTTGCAGGAGACCTTGCGGCTGCAGGAGGGACAGTACCTTAGGATCAGGGAGGACCTGAAGGACATCCACACCACCCTGGTCACCATTGCAAGGGTGCTGGCAGATATGGCCAACACTATGAGGGACGCAGTGGCACACCAACGGGTCCCTGACACTAGCCACACCGACGAACAGCCCTCCACCTCAGCTGCCGCTAGTGGACAGGAGGCCCCGCCACAGGACCAACAGGCCACCAGCACCCCTCTCCCTGCAGAAGGAGAACCACCACGCAAACAGTCCCTGCGATCCAAGCTGAAGCCAGAGAACATTGCCAAGACACCGCCAGGAAATAGGACTCTCCTGATTGTCACCCTTGTGTCCCACTCTGTCACCCTGTCCACCTTGAACTGCCATTGCTCCCCTTCCTATGCCCCCTTGGACAATGAACCTGTGATACAAATAGACTGGACTCTATCCTGGACTTTCCTCCACCATCAACCCAGCCCATTCCACTACCCCCTCTACTTCTTAGCACTTAAATAAACATCAGTGAAAAAATACAAGTATGGAGTCTGTCAAATGATTGAACTATGTATTCATTTAACACGCTTGAAACACTGCAATACAACTGTACAGGAATAAATACATAGGAATTACCTGTAGTAGGCTGCAGTCATCACACAAGGTGCCAGAGTGGGGCACAGATATCTGAAAATAGAGATGCGAAAGGGTACAATAAGTGGCCATAGAATTGGGAGAATCTGCCTGCCATATGCAATGTCAAACACAAAACTGTCAATGTAAAGTGAAGTTACAGTGTCTTACCTGTGTGTCACTGGAAGCACTGTCGTATTATTGCTGTTCTGTTGTCCTCATCCTCATCCTCTGCCTCCTCATCTTCACTGTCCACAGGGTCCACTGCTGCCATACGCCCATCTCCAGCCTCATCCTCCTGCAGAAAAGGCACCTGGCATCTCAAGGCAAGGTTATGCAACATGCAGCAGGCCATGATTATCTGGCAGACCTTCTTGGGTGAGTAGTACAGGGATCTACCAGTTAGATGGAGGCAACGAAACCTGGCCTTCAGGAGGCTGAATGTCCTTTCTATTATTCTTCTTGTTCACCCATGTGTCTCATTGCAACATTCCTCTGCCCTTGTCCTAGGATTCCTCACAGAGGTTAGTAGCCATGAGAGGTTGGGGTACCCAGAGTCACCTGCAAATATCAAGTGACAACTGTTAGACACACACTAACCCTTAGGGCCAACACCATACCTATACACCAACATCCACTGGTAGGGATTCAGGGCTCACCTATTAGCCACACCTGGCGCCTCTGGAGTTGAGCCATCACATATGGGATGCTGGTATTCCTCATGCACAGACCCAGGATACTTTGCATTGACGTGGGAGGCACACCATCTGCACATTCATCGAGTGAAAGCTCTTTTGATTTATGTACACCTATTCATTTCTCCGGGGGGGGACAAATGCAATATGTGTTCCATCGATTGCCCCAATGGTGTTGGGGATATGTCCCATTGCATGGAAGTCAGTTTTCACTGTGGCCAAATCCTCCACCTGAGGGAAAACAATGTAGCTGTGCATGTGTTTAATCAGGGCAGACTACACTCTGGTCAGCACTATTGAGAACATTGGCTGTGACATTCCTGCTGCCAAGCCCACTGTCACTTGGAAGGAGCCACTTGCCAAGAAATGGAGCACAGATAGGACTTGCGCAAGAGGGGGGATCCCAGTAGGGTGACGGATAGCAGATATCAGGTCAGGCTCCAATTGGGCACACAGCTCTGTGATTGTGGCCCTGTCTTTCTATAGGTGAGGATAATGTGCCTGTCCTCCATTGTTGCCAAGTCCACCCTGGGTCTGTACACGGGGCAATGTCTCCATCTCCTATTCATCTGCAGCAGTTGTAATCTAGGGGGCAAAACAGTGAGCAGCTGGTCAGTATTCCACATTTCCAAACACTACACTGCATTGCATGTTGTGACTGTAACAGTATATTGTTGGATAGGCCCAAATAGTGCCTATGTGTACTGCGACGCAGTTAGGTGCCATGGCCTGCCCCCCTCTGAAATGGCGTCCACCTGTCCAGTGTGGATGGACATGTGGAATAGAGGTAATGCCGTTGACATTGTGCGCTGTTGCGGGAGGCAGTCGAGTACCGCTGTGCAACTCCTCATTGCTTGTCATTGGGCACTATGAGTTACAGCGGGCAATGGTAATGTACACCGTTGGAGACTGTACGCACAGCCGCGGACGTGACCGCCATTTCTATCTGTTCACTCACTTGCTATCTGACGTTCAACAGGAGAGGACCTACACTGCAAGTGCTGCTGTGACCTGTGTCTGGAACCTACCATGGCTCGTGTCACTGGGGAAAGGGCCCCTGCCTTCACCGATGCGGAGTTGGAGAGGCTGGTGGATGGGGACCTACCCCGGTACTGAATGCTGTATGGGCCTCCAGACCAACAGGTGAGTACACTGTGAGCACGATGCATGGGGCATGAATGCATGGAGTGCTATGTGTGAGGGCCTTGTGTAGGTGGGGTTGGTGGAAGGTGCTGGGCAGAGTGATGCATGTATGGTGGACAATGTCTGTGCATAAGGGGATGGGAGGGCTATGGTGGACCAAGAATGTAACAGGCCGGATGGTCTGATTGATACCTTTTTCTATGTGTATTTTTCTGCAGGTCAGCGCCCATCAGAAAAAGGGTGTATGGCGTGCCATTGCCAAGGATGTGCGGACCCTGGGGGTCTACGGCAGGAGGAGCACCCACTGTCAGAAACAGTGGGATGACCTGAGACGCGGGGCAAGAAAGACGGCGGAGGCCCAGCTGGGGATGGCCTCCCAACAGGATGGGGTGCCTGTCAAACCCTGACCCTCCTGATGTCCTGCATACTGGCATTGGCATATCCGGAGCTGGATGGGCGCTTGAGGGCATCACAGCAGCCACAAGGAGGTGAGTACAGTTTCCCAATATACTACTTGCGCATGCTGGGGTGGTCTCCGGGTGGGTGATGTGGGCCTGCGGGTGCCCCTAGGCCAGGCCGGACATTGCAGGGTAGGTCCCCTGTTGGGCAGGGGCTGATGAACACCACCTCCTACCATGCTAGTAGGCAACCACTACTGGGCAGGGGTCTGTGGGTGCCAGGTATGCTGCTATTGGCGTTAGGTATTCCTGTCCATGGCCTGGTGACTTGCATTTGCTACTGGTTGTGCATTGTCTAGTGCGTAGGGCTGTTCCCTGTGTGTGTGTGTGTGTGTGTGTGTCGTGTACACCAACTGTGGTGTTGCTGGAGCCATTGACCAAGTGTTTCCTTTGTCTCTTCTCCCCTTTTTGTTTTGTCACCCTGTCCTTATGTCCTTATGTGCATTAGCCTTATCTGGGGCAGGAGCAGAGGCACCGATGACAGATGGAGCTGCATCCCACAGGGCCCAGGAGGCCGAATCCACAGACGGTGAGGGCACCAGTGGGACGGAGGGTGAGGGGAGCACCACAGCGGAGAAAGGAATGGACAGTTCTGACAGTGATACCTCCTCTGATGGAAGCTCCCTGGTGAATTTGACCTCCTGAGATCCATTTCCGTTGGGCAGTCAACCATAGTGAATGCCATCCAGGAGCTGACAACCCATTTGCAACAAACAAATGCATTCCTGGAGGGCATTCACTCTGGAGTGGCGGCCCAACAGAGATCAATCTAGGCTCTGGCCTCCGCCCTGATGGCAGCCATTGTCCCTGTTTCTAGCCTCCCCTACCCAGTCCCATTCACCTCAACCTATCCCAAGCACACAGGCAGACCAGCATGCACACAAGACAACACACAGGAGTGGCTCAGGCAAACACAAGCACCATACATCATCCCACAGGCACTCACACAAACACCATCCAGATGCAGAAATACCAACATCCACTGCCTCCACTGTCTCCCTCACCTCCTCGTCCTCCAACTCCCTCCCAACAGTGTCTCCACTTACACCTGCATGCACTACATCATCATCCATTACCACCATCACCAGCAGACCTATCAGTACACACCCCTCCCTGGCAGTCACCACACCCACATCCATGCACACGTCCCCTGTGTCCTCTCCCACTGTGTCTGTGTCCCCTCCTCCAAAGTACTCAAACACAAGCACTCAGACACCCAACAGCCATTCACCTCACGACAGCATCCAGACCATGCACCTGCAGCCAAAATCAGCAGACACCTCCTACAACCACTTCCTCTTCCTCCACTCCCAAACCTTCACCTTCTTCCCACCCCAATGTCCCTAAGAAGCTTTTCCTCTCCACCGTTGACATCTTCCCTACCCCTCCCCCCATCCTTCACATCGGGCCAGGGTGGTCAGAACCCAGACGAGCACCTCAGCCACCCAGTCCATGGCCACAGTAGTGTTGACAGCTACTGCATGTGGGAGAGGCTCCAGGGAACCAGGCATCAGCACTGAAAGTGCGCCTGCACCAGCTGCCAAAGGGAAGGGCAAGGAAGCACTACCAGCTGGCAAAGCGAAGGGCAAGGAGGCACCACCAGCTGCCAAAGGGAAGGGCAAGGAGGGACCACCAGCTGCCAAAGGGAAGGGCAATGAGGCACCACCAGCTGCCGAAGGGAAGGGCAAGGAGGCACCACCAGCTGCCAAAGGGAAGGGCAAGGGGCTTGCACCACTAGCCAGGAAGGACAGGAGGCCTGGTGCTGGTACTGATTCTGAGCCCCCACCACCAACCATGACGGTTCAGCCGTCCAAGGCTGCAGGGGAAGGACTGGAGCCTCCCCCCACCACTGCCTGCACCGCCAGAAGCACCGCCAGCAGCACCACTGACAGCAGCAGCAGCCCCAGTGAGCAGCTGTCCGAGGCTTCAGGGGAATGTCTGGAGCCTCCCCCACCACTGCGTGCACCGCCACTAGCACCGCCACCAGCACCGCCAGCATCACCATTGCCAGCAGCTACAGCCCCAGTGGGCAGCCATCAGAGGCTGCAGGGGAAGGGCTAGACCCTCCCCCAACCACTGCCATCCCGACACCAGCCCAGCCACTGCCACCACTGAGCAGCCATCACCATCGGCAGGCAGTGTGTAGTCCTGCCTCCATGGGCTGTAGTGTGTCCTGGCCCCTGCAAATCCTGTAGGGGTGACACCCAGGTGAAAGACTGTGACCTTGCACTCCCTAAGATCTGCATCACAGGGCACAAAGCCCCCTCCAGAACCAGTGGAAGAAGCCATCCACTCACCCCATCCTTGCCAGGATGAAGCACACTGGGCACAAGGCCCCCTCCAGAACCAGTGGAAGAAGCCATCCACTCACCCCATCCTTGCCAGGATGAAGCACAATGGGTACAAGGCCCCCTCCAGAACCAGTGAAAGAAGCCATCCAAAGAATACCAAGCAGTGGGGAAACCACCCACTTGAGAGACTGTGGCCTTGCACTCCCCTGGACCAAGAAGTGGGCATGTAGCCCCCTCTAGGACCAATGGCGTTGTACCATCTTCCAGCTGAGGTGCCCCCATTCCCTGTCCCCCTGAGGTGCCTGTGTATTTTTGACCTGATGCTCCTGCAGTGTTCGCTCCGTGTTGCTGCAGGAGTGTGGTAGGGCCTTGGCCTATGTGTAGTGGCCCTGTGGTCACGGACATTGAGGACTGGGCATTGTCCCTCCATTTGTAAATATGTATATACTTTTTATTTTGAAGCACGTATTCATACTATTTTATCTTATTACACTCACTTTAATCAATTCCTTTTGTCCTTGCTTACTGAGGGGTACGGGGTGGATATGTAATGGTGCATGTGGTTGTGTGTATGGTGTTGGGGGTGGGGGTGTTGCATGTTGCATGTGTGTGTCACTCTCTTTTTCCTCCCCCCCAAGGGCTAGGCGGCAGTACTCACTGTGGTCGTCTTCGCCGGCGTTGATGTTCGTAATGCAGGAGGAGGTACAGCAGCATGGGGAAGATGTGCAACTCAGGCTCCATGGTGTCGTGGTTGTTCCCTGAGTCTCCAGAGGTGAGTCCATTGCCTTCTGTGTTCTGTTTCTGCCGTGCTTTTGTTGTCATTGGTACCACCCCAGAAAAGGTGGTGGATAGGCCTGTCTTAATGAGGTGTGCGGAACATTGTCTTCCCGCCTGGCTGTTGGTGGTTACCGTCGTGGTGCTTGTTGCTTCCGCCGTGGCGGTCGGTGTGTTACAGTGGCTGTCTGTCTGGGCGGTTTCCGCTATGGTCATAATTCCTTGTTTTTTTCCTCCAGCCTGTTGGCAGTATTACCGCCGCTTTATCACCGACCGCCAGGGTTGTAATGATGGCCTATGTTACAACTTCAAGAGCCTGATCAAAAGTTTTAGGTGCTAATAAGCTATTTATTGAAGGATTAGCAAAAGCAGGGAATGAAAGTATAATGCAAGTAGTTGTTCAGTGATATACTGATAAAGTACAGGAAAATATCAAAGTAGAACATCAAGTCCAGATGAACTGACGAACAGGATAGGGAGCGAAATATTCTTCTGAAAATAGCTGAAAATAGCTGTTTGTGCCCATAACCTTAACAAAGTTGAATATCATGTGCTAGAATTAATGATGTTTTTGTTTCTGTCTTTTGGTAATTGTCTTCTCCACTTCCAGCCCTAGTCACAGATCTGGGTCTAATCCGTCAATTCTTTTGTTCACCACTCCACTCCAGTTTGGACTCAGCCGTATACAAATCAGTCTTGACCCTGTTCCCCATGGGAACAGTCCAGCCCGAAATGCCAGGCCAGGGAGGCCTGGATTAGTCTCTGTGACTGGGGTGAATGTTTGCATTGTTCAGCATTCCACTCAGCATCTGTTATTTTTGCTTTAGTCTCCCTAAGTTGGAAAGGTATGGCCAGACGTGGCTTGTGAGGGGTGATCCCCTTAAATTGGCTCCAGGATGATTGTTTCTGGTCCAGGGAGGAGCTGGTCTGGTAGTTTGGGCTGGACTGTTCCTTTGGGGAACAGGGTGAAGACTGATTTGCATATGGTGGGTTCAAATTGGGGTGGTGTGGTGGGAAAAAAACAGGTAGACTAACCTAGATCTCTGTGACGGGGTTGAATGTCTGCAATGCTCAGCATTCCATCTGTTATGTTTACTTTCTAAAAGTGGCATTTCTGAAATAGTAATGTAAAATTCAACTTCACCAATAAGTATGATTTTTCACTACCTTTCCAACCATACCAAATGTGACAAATCTACTACACTCAAATGATAATTTACCTCCTAAAAGTATAAATGGGAATTTCCAATGCTGGCCTATGAGAGGAGCAGACTTCACAGTAGTGAAAAATTACTTTGGGAGTTTCTTCACTATCAGGACATGTAAAACCTATAAGTCTGTGTCCTGCCTTTTACCTGCATAGCACCCTGCCCTATGGGTTACCTAGGTACTACCTTAGGGGTGAACTATATGTAAAAAAAGGGGAATTTAAGGCTTGGAAAGTATATTGCAATGGCAGGCCTTAGACATGGTTAAGGGACTACTTATGTGAGTGGCACAATCAGTGCTGCAGGCCCACCATTAGCATTTAGGTTATAGGCCCTGGACACATATTGTGCACTTTACTAGGGACTTATAGGTAAATTAAATATGCCAGTTGAGTATGAGGCAATATTACAATGTTTAGGGGAGAAAGCCCAAGCACTTTAGCATTGGTCAGCAGTAGTAAAGCACACAGAGTCCGAAAACCAACAAAAATAAGATCAGAAAAATGGAGTGAGGCAGGCACAATGCTGTGGGAAGACCACCCTAAGGCTGTCAGGTCTAACAGGTGCATTTCCCTGACAAAGTGAGGGCAAGCAGATCTTTGGCTATAGCCACCAGACATGGGTTTCTTTGAAACCTTTTCAGGACGAAAGCAGACCCGAGGGGGGGTAATCTGGTTCCGAGGAGAGGGATGCTGCAATATCCTCCATCTATGTTATTTACAGAATGGTAGAGACACCCACATTATTAAACTCTACACATTTAAACCCTTGCACAGGGAAGAACATTTGGAAAGAAGTGGAGCAACAGGAGAAGAATGTACCCACACAGTGGATGAACCCCATTGTAGATTTGGAAAACCTAATTTAGACATGTAGGTCTGAGACATTTCTTGAAGCCTATTCCATAAACAGTGGCATCAGCTCCTTGATTTCTCTTTGACCAGTTGAGTGTGTACTTCTGTGGCTTGGTGTTTTTGCGGGTGCCCTGGGAATGGGTACTCCAGGCTTCTCCTGAATACATGGGCACCCTGCAAGTGTCTTGAGGTCTATGGGTGCCAGAAACTCTCCAACTCACAAGACTACCAGGTCAGTACAGAAAGGCAAGCTCTTACAACCTGCTGATGCCAAAGAGGAAGACGCAGGAGTGTCGTAGGCTATAAAAACAGAAAAGAAGCAAACCATGGAATTGTTAGGAGTGACAAGGCCTCACAAGAGCACTGCTGGTGGCTGAAGCATGCCATCACAAACCCAACTAAGCAAACTCCCTCTTAATTGATCACACCTGGGACTGAGATATTTGTGGTGTTGTAACTTCACCAGCAGATGCCGGAGGCTTAAGCACTGAGGGGCATATCTAAGCACCCCTAGTGCTTTTCGTGACCTCCTGTGGCGCAAAGCCCTGCGCCGTATTCATAAGGTGGCGTTAAGCCCTTTGTGTGGAAGGGGCATACAATGGGTATGGCTCTGGGTGTGTCACAGCAACACCCATTGCATTTTGACGCTACCTCAGATTTACAAATTTTCACAAACCTAAGGCAGTGCCACAATCTAACGCCACCCCAGGAGTGGTGTTAGCAAGGCGCAATGAGGAGAAATACTTTTATTACTCCTCATTTTTTGCTTTTTCTATGTGTGCTGCATTCTGAAGCATGCATAGAAAGAGCAAAATGCTAGACATGATTGTTTATGTGTGGGAAGGTGTTGCTGCACATAAACAATCATTTAAAAATGACGCTTTGGCACTCACACACAGATGTGCCAAATCACCATCAGGGGTTGTTTGTGTGCAGGAAGGGACACCTTCTCACACAAACAATGAAACCCCTCAACACAGACATCCTTACACAATGGTACAAGGATGCCTGCGTTGGCACTAGGCAGCACAATTTAGCCCCAGTGCAGGGGACAACACAGGAGTGCACTGTACTCAATTAAATGTGGCTTATCCCTGTGTTGTGAAAATGACGGAGCGTGGTGCTGCCAATTTTGGTGCAGCATCGCTCTCCATCATTTTCTGTTAAATATGGGCCCAAGTAGATTCAATGAATCAACCTCAGTTAGTGTGTGTGCATTTGGTTAACCAGGGGGACTAGAAGCATAGTTGCATTATTATTTTAAATTATCTCTGCAGGAGACATTGGGGAACCAGAAAACCAGTACCCCTGTCTCTGGAGTGAGCTCCTAGGCCAGTGGCTGTGGCCCTGTGGAGGAGCTCCAAGCACCGAAAATGACATGCAATTGTCTCTTCCCTATATTGCAATGTGCACCTGTTAACTTGTGTAAAACCCACGAAGCCTGGCTTTTTAATTGAGAAAGACATAGTAACTGGATAATTAGGGTGACATCTTGAAGTGTCCAGTGATTAGGTATATGTCTCTTTGAAAAGGAAAGGTGGCTATGTCGAAGGTGGTCATGCTAATACTCATATTGATTCATATAATTTTTATTATGAATGAGCACATCTTGATTAACTGTTTTTCCAGGGTTGCATCAGCATTTTGTAGAACCCTAGCTCACAGACTTCAGAGAGCATACATTGACTCATGGGTAAGCATAAGAGTGGCCCAAGAGTCCCACACAAGGAACCGGAGGAAGGGTAGGCTTCTCCCTACCACTGGTGAAACTGCCTGAAAATTAAAACAAATAGAGCTGACCTGTGCTTCCATATAGGTCCCCAAAAACCATATAAGGGGATTGAGACCCTTACTGAATGAGGAGGTTAGAAGCCTAGAGGGCCGGATTTAGATCTCGACAGAGGGGTTACAACATTGCAACAATGGGGGATATCTAAATACCCTTTTTGTCTATGGTATGAGTATTGTGACTATTGTGACTGAGTAACCCCTCAGCCAAGATCTAAATCAAACCTGAAGTGCTCTAATGACTACCAAATGAAGGGTTGGTGTGGGCATGGCTTTGCTGACCCGCAAGATGGATACCACTTCATGAAGCTCTGCGGACAGCAGTATTAATCCTACATTTATCCTGGCAAAGGAGGCATCTGCCACAGGAATTGTGTGGCATCGGGCCATGGTTCTGGTAGAGACTAACGAAGGTGGGACCACAACAGTCGGTGGCGAGGGAGGAAGAACAGGGTGCGCTGAGAGACGAGGGCCTTGTTGGCCTGGTGGACATGTGGGCCTAGTCATGTGGCGTTGGACCTGGGCTGCAGCTGTGGTGAAGTGTGGCGGAGGCATCCCCAGCATCATCCTGTGGCAGGAGAAGGAGAGCGAGAGAGCTGGTCCCGATTGGAGGCTGTGGCCGGTGTCGCGGGCAAGAAGGGGCCTGCTGCTGGGCCTGGCTGTTCAGAGTGCTCCAACTTTGGGGCCTAGGTCAGGAGCGCTGTGTGAATGGGCATCCACCCTGGATGTGTGGCCCGAACTGGCAGTGAGATGAGGACAAAACCATGAGCCGCGGTTTGTGAGGATGCTCTGTGGCCCACCTGGTCCCAAAGAGCAGGTGAAGAAAAGCCGAATCGGATTTACTCTGGGAGCGTAGTTAGAGCTCCCTGTGAGAGGAGAAGCAGGGACGAGAGGAGACGGAGGTCTCCGTGGTTGGCGGACTTAATGCTGGTGACCAAGTTAAAGAGTCCTTTGTTGAGAACTCACTCCTGGCACTGCCCCTAGGCTGTGGCGGTATATGTGCAGGCCTGGGGTGAGACACGCGGACCCGACTGTGGTCCCATGGGGGCTGAGATGCAGGCAGCGGAGCGCAGTGGGGGCTGCAATTACATGAAAGCCTGTCCCTGAGGTGTGTGTGTGTGGTCTTGCTACTGGGGTCCTCACTGCCAGGCCAGGCTCCTGTTGGGCCTGGGGGCCTACCTTAGAGGTGTGAGATGTCAGGAGGCCCGCATGAAGGATAGATTATTGCGGCTGGAGATGTGGACTCCATTTTAGGGTGGAGCAAGGTGTAAGGCGTACAAGGCCTGGAGCGGGTGACATACTGGGTGCCTGGAGCTGCTCCCCCGTGGTACTGCGGAGGTGAGGATCGAGAGCCTAGATGGAGGCAGAACGTCTGAATGAAGGGGAGACTGTGAGGTGCGATTGGGACATTGCCGCTTTGCAGGGCGGCGATAGGCACAGTGCAGCGGGAGAAGGGGTGATAGGTGCCTCTGGGGCTCCTTAGGGGGGCTGCAAGACTGGGAAAGCCACCTGGCACACTAACACAACCTACTGGATACCTAGAGTGTGACCAGCTGAAATTGACACTGCCAGTATGGGAAAAACAGATCACAAGCAAGCCAAACTCACGTTCGAAAATAGTAGGAAGGCAGGACAGATGGGTAAAAATGCTGAGGAGGAGGGCGCCACAGAACAGCTCCAGGAGGGCGAGTCACACTACTGATCCATCAAGGCCATGTTGATGGATCTCAAACAGAGCCTTGCAGGCATTGATGCTAAGCTAGATCACCTCTTGGAGCACATGAACCGTCTGAAGGAGTAGACGATCATGACACCCGTCTTGACCAGGTGGAATCCCGCACTTCTGACTTAAAGGGCAGACGACGCACTGAGGACGAGAGGCTCCTACAGATGGAGCAAGTGCTCGAGGTAATTCACAATAAAAATGAGGACCTTGAAGCCCATTGGAGGCGGAACAATCTCCGCATTCTGTGGTCCCCGATTCAACAGATATGGGCCGTATGGAAGATATTGTGGAGACTATGTTAACACCACTTTTCCCTGGTGAGCTCTCCCCGGTACTGGTGGTGGAGCGGGCTCATAGATCCTTGGGACCCAGGCCACTGCCTGGGACCCCAGCTCAGACCATATTAGCCCACCAGTTAAATTACAGAGATCAAGACTCAATACTTGGTTTGGCCTGAGAGCGCAGCCCGATTGTCTACAATAACAACACACTGAACATATTTCCTGATTATACCCCTGACATCCAGGCAACACAATGGCAAACTGCATTTCTTTATGGATCTGAAACAGGCTACAAAGTTTGCTAAAACTCTCCTGAAGAAAACAATCCTATCTGGCCCGCCTGGAATCGAGGAAGATGGGGGCCTTATGAGTGACAATGATTAAACATGCCCTTATTGTTGAACATGTACTGAAATGCTGGAGGGCCCGGGACCTGAGCATTATCAAATATGTCTCTAGGCAGAGAGGTTCCTGGTCTGTACATCTTCCCTTTCTGTTAACTCTCTTGTTCTCACATTCCCTTTTGGGATGGGAAATACGGCCTCTCCATTGCCCTGAAGGATGAGTCCATGTGAATGGGAATTTGTTTGGGGTTGGGGGATGGTTGCAGAGTGGGTTAGGGCGCAGATGAGGTGTTCGGCCTGTTTGGGGTGCTGATGTGGGTGGTGGGTGGGGCAGGATATGTTGGAAAGAAGGTTGGATGTTACTTCCCTGTTTCCCTTTCCTTCCCATCCGTTCTGCACTCAGAACAAACAGGCCTCCTATGGCGGGGATTCTGATTTGGAGAGGTGTGGGATGCTGAATGATGGACAACAGTGAGAATGCTAGGGTGAGATGTCTGTCATGGAAGTAAGGGGGTTAAATGATAGGTGGAAAATGCGCCTAATATTGGCATATCTACGCTGACATGCGACTGATGTCTGCATGCTGTAAGAAGTTCATCTGACTGCTGAAACATGATCAAAGCTGCAGGCGGGCTGGATGGGAGAGTGTCATATTGCAGCGTACTTTGGTTATGCCCGCGGGGTGGCAATTATCATACGGAAGGGACTGCCATGGTGCATGGGGAGAGTGATCTGTCACCCAAATGGGCATTATGTTATGATGACAGGGGTGCTATATGACTGTCCTTTCTGGTTATTATCAATATACTGCTCCAATGTGGATGATCCAGAGTTTTTTGTGCAGGTGTGGCGTATTGTTTGCTCACTTGGCTCTGGGACTTTGTAGTGGGGTGGGGATTTCAATGTGGTGCTAAACCCAGCAGTAGACCGTGAAAGCCAAAAGCGTCCCCTGCATAAGGCAGTAGCTAATATCTTGTCTGATATAATGTCAGGGCATGCTTTGGTTGATATATGCCAAGCAAGGCACCCCATGAGCATGGAAGGCACCTGTATTAATACGGTCCATAACAGCTGGTCTCGGGACCAAAGATGTGGAGCTCTGGTTGGGACCAAAGATGTGGAGCTCTGGTTGGCGGAGATTAAGCACTTGCCTGAACATTATTGGATTACTCTCCAGAATTCATTGAGCTATCGATTCCTGGGGGGGGTCAGGTGGGTGTTCACCTGGCACCTGTCTGGGAGGGCACTCCAAAATCAGGTATTCAGGGAGGAAGTTAGGGAGCTGATAGTGGAATATTTTGCTCAAAATCAGGGATCTGTATCCTCCCTCAGCGTGATTTGGGAAGCTCCTTAGATGATTATCAGGGGTGTGTGCCTCTCCAAGCACATGGAGTGCTCCGAGCGTTGTGCCGTGATTTGGCCAAATTGGAGACTCAGCTTGCTTCCGTGGAGCACCGTTACTGTGAGACTATGGGTGGCACACTCCTTGGAAAGGCAAGAGACAAGATATCACAGTATGAAGAGGTGGCTCACCACAAAATTTGTTTTTTGGGGAGGGAGGTGACAGCGCAACGTATGGGAGGGAGAAAGGGCTGGGAGTACACTTGCTGCGATATTGCGGACACCTTGAGGAGGTGACTACATTGTTGAGCTCAGAGACGTGGGGCCGAGCTCTGCGCCAGGACAGTGTAGGTGAAGAGAATTATGAGGGACTTCTATGTTTCCTTGTACTCCTCACGGGAGACCCCGGACCCTGGGTTGTACACTCAATATTTTTATACAATCAGCCTGCTATGGCTGGAGGACGTTTACAAGCAATACCTGGAATCCCGCTTTTCAGTGGAGGATGTTGTGAGGGTCATTTGTGATCTCCCGAGTAATAAGGCACCAAGGCTAGATGGGCTCACAGTGGCTTTCTATAAGAAATATGCAGAACTCTTGGCCCCTCACCTGTTGGACATGTATGCAGAGTCCCTGGAGGAGGGCACAGCCCCTCCCCTTGCTCCACAAGGCACTTATTGTTACGGTGCTGAAGACAGGGAAGTACCCCAGTTCATACGACTCCTACAGGCTGTTGTCACTGATAAATGTTGACAATAAGACTTTGGCCAAGCTGATTGTGTCCAGACGACAGTACCTGCTGCCAATTTTGGTGCTTCCGGACCAGTCAGGATTGGTGCCTGGCTGCTCTATTTTTTATAATTTACTCAACTTTTTTGCGATGATCCAGATGGTGGACCCTGAGAGTCGGGCTGCAGCGTTTTTTTTTAGACACCACAAAGGCCTTTGATTCGCTTGCATGGCCTTACCTATTTGCTCTTCTGGCACGAGTGGGACTGCGCCCTAGCTTTACTCAATTAATTTGTCTCCTACATTCGCATCCAACGGCCAGACTGAGAATCAATGGGTACATCACTGATCCCTTCCCAGTCTCAAGGGGCACCAGGCAGGCATGTCCCCTCTTGCCATTGCTTTTTGCTGTGATGATGGAACCTCTGGCAGCTCATCTGCGGCAGCATCACACTCACCGAGGGCTGGCGTTCAGGCAATTATCAATTCTAGTGTTGATGTATGCAGACAACGTCACCCTGTATGTGCGTGACCTGCACATACATTTAGACCCCATTATAGAAGAATTTGTTCTATTTGGTAGGCTTTCAGGCATCACAATAAACTGGGCTAAATCTGTTATTTTCCCACTGTCAGACGCTACAACCCCACACCTCTTGGAGTATCCACTATGTTGGGCATCCAAGCAGATCAATACTTAGGGATTCGGTTGATCAGGGATGTGAATGAAGTCTGGGCTGTAAATTATGGCAAGGCTATCTCGTGGCTGGAGGATAAGGTTGCAACTTCGCATTCTCTTCCTCTTTCATTCTCGGGTTGTATAGTGATCGCCAAAATGGTAATGCTGCCCACATTTTTGTACTTATTCATTAATATTCCTATCCCACTCGCACCTTGTTCTAAGAAATGACTCCGCTCCCTACTAATCTTGCTGGACTGGGCGGGTAGACAGCCTAGAATCACATTGAAATGGCTGACCCAGCCCTTCGAAATGGGTGGCTTGGTGGATCAACGTCTGGAGCGCACTTCTGGATCCATTCTATTAGATACCTACCACACTCGGCCCCTGAACATGACTCTATATGGCCACGCCCACTTTCCAGGAAACTTTACCATCCTCAGCATCAGCCTCGTGTCGGCATGGACACTGTGGCTTGCACGACCCTTGTCTGGAGGTCACTGTACCGATGCACTGGAAAATCTACGATGCACCCTCAATGCCGCTATTTGACCAACCTGCGTTACGGATGGAGGGAGAGAGTGAAGTGCGCACGCGTCTCTGCACAATGCAGTTGACTACTATGGGCTCTTTGTATCCGGATGGCAAATGTATTTCTCTGGAGGCAGCTCTCCGTAAACCTTACAACAAATCAATACAACGCCTGACGTATTTCCAGGTTAGAGTGGCAGTGCGTAAGTGGAGCGCCGACTTCCCCTCTCCACTGCAGACATTTCAAGCCCCTGAGCTTTTATATTCGGCCTTGACTCCCAGGAGGCTAGTTACTGGCTTACATACAATTATGCAGACCACCGCCCCTTCCAGGAGACCGTGAGGTAGGACACAGTGGGAATCAGATTTCGATACGCCCCTTTCTGATAATGTCTGGAAGTGCTGCTACGCACATATGAGTGACCTTTCTCCTGATTACAGGTTATGTTTAATACACCATAAATTCATAAATTGACTACACTATACCCTGCAGCAGCTTTGGCGTATGGGACTGCGAGCAAACTCAAGGTGCACTAGATGCGCGACACCTGATGCAGACTTTCTTCACTCCGCTTGAGGATGCAGCAGGCTACTGAAATTTTGGCAGGAAGTGCTGTAGGTGATTGGGGATAGGACTGGCTTGGTAACCCTGTGCACCCCCCTGGTTGTACTTCTTCGCTATGTGAAGGACATACCGCCTGAGTCAAGGAAGCTGGGAAGGCCTGATAATCATATTTGTGAAGCGCAGAGTAGCAATGTGGTGGGGCAAAAATCATACTCCGCACAAGGTTGACTGGCTGAAAGATGTGGAGTATTTCCCCTTATGGCTATTCCAGGATTTAGAATATACCGTCATTGTAGATGACCTACTTTAGTATACACTAATAATTTTCCATATTGTAACTAGTAAATTGGCCTGTTGAACGTTTACATTACAAGATGGATCACTTGGGATGATAGACTAGATATTGATGAATTATGGAATTCTTGTGGTCATGGCGATTGTTGTTATTTTGAAATGAAAACTAATTTTAAAAAATGAAGGTGTGGTGATTCACTGTCAGCACAAGAGAGGAGTCAAGTTGTGCAAATAGCATCCACTAGGGGGTAGTCCAGAGGCATAGCAGGTTTGGTGCTGTGACTAAAGAAAATGCCAGTGGGGGGAAACATTCCCAGTTCCCTGAAGGTTGATCCTGAAGCTCTGGTTAAGATTTCTGACAACACCATTGGTTACCTCCAGAGTGCTTCTATGAACAGGGTCCTGACATAGTGAAAGTTAAAATACAAATACACACTGTCATGCTACGGCTGCCTTATCTGACTCCTATGGCTACAAGGCTCAGCAACATTTCAGTGTACTATTGAATATGCTAATGACTTTGGCAAGGGAACTTGGTGTGACCACCAGACTAACTCGGAAATTGTGACAGCAGTCCACATCTAAGCCCTTAGTGGTGTACTTCTGTGACATGGTCATCACCTTCACCACAAGACGTCTTCCCTGATTGCCTCAAAAGATGACAGGTTAAACCAATTCCCCCAAAAACTAACTCCGACCATAAAAAAAATTAAGAAATGACCTTCCCTGTTTTGTGCTGTCATTCTTGACTGAGACAACTGCATTTCAGTATATTTGAAACAGTACAGAATCTAACCTGTCAGGCAAACAACAATCTGAGGTCAGACAGGGACGGAGAACAGATATATAAACACTTTCAAATTATTGACCACACAGTTTTCATTTGTGACGACACAGGAGATATCTGTGCCTTCTGCCCCTCCATGATCTTTGAGCAACGCCTATCCTAAAGTTGAAAATGCTCAAGATGTACCTGGGTGAATAAATAAAGTATTGCGCAGGTTTACCGCCTACCTGAGTGAAGGCACCAAGCGGCATATTTAAGAGTCCCTAGCACCTCTGAAGCGTCATCTTTTGTGACACTCTGGTGGCAGTATCCACTGCACTGTATTTACGAGGTGGCATTAAACCTTTTTTTGTTGCTTAATGCCATCTTGTAAATAAGTCCCCTTCACATGCAGCACTTTGCGTGGAAGGGGCGTTCAATGGGTGCTGCTGCGGGTGTGTCACAGCAACATCCATTGCAATTTGATGCCGCCTCAAATTTCTGAGTTTTTGTAAACCTGAGGCAGTGGCAAAATCTAATGCCACCCCGAGGGTGGCATTAGCAGGGAGGAATGAGGAGAAATGCTTTCATTTCTCCTCGTTTTTTGCTCCTTCTATGGTTGCTGCATTCTGCAGCAGACATAGAAAGAGAAAATCGCCATTTAAGATTGGTGTTCCCTCCTGCACAAAAACTATCTCCCCCTCAATGCAGCCATCCTTGCACAATGGTGCAAGGGTTGCTGCGTTGGCCCACAGCAGCAAATTCAGTGCCGGCGCAGGTGACAACACAGGGGTGCGCCATATTCTATTTAATACGGCACATCCCTACGTTGTGAAAATGACGTTGCACAACGCTGCCAAATTTGGCGCAGCAATGCGCACTGTCATTTTCCCTTAAATCTGGCCCCAAATGTACAGCTATGGAAAATCGTAACTTCTACTGTGAACCCAGGCCTTTCAGAGCTTTCTCATTTTTAACATTTACACAGACCTACCTGGAGAAACAAAACCGATGAATAAGATGAGCTGCTGCACCAATATGCCACTCACCCCTGGTTCTACAATAAATTCACTTGTGAAAAATACATCACCTGTCTTGAACATGGTCTTGGGAAAAATCCACCACTGAATGTCTCAGCACCACCTCAAACTGAAGTAAAAAACAATTTGTAGGCATTTCCCCTTAACCCACAGCATCCCTTGAAAAGTGTCCTCCATACAGTGGCCATCCTGATTACAGGCCTGACTAGCTTGGAACACATCGCAACAGAACTTAAATCATTAATCTTTATCTTCATGGAAATCAGAGGGACCCTAAAAACTGCTTACGTCATTCATAAAACAGTTCACCACTGCACACCCAAACACATGGCCGAGAAATTGATAATTTCATGAAGAGACCTCAGATTATGGGGCAAAAGCATTCTCCGCCTTGAAAGTTTCATCTTCAAGAAACAAAGCACTCTCTCAATCATTCTCTTCTAAAGCAGCTCAGATCTGAAACTCACATATCCATTCAACTATGCCAAGCTACACCATTCCTCACATTTGAAAAAGATGACCAGGTCCTTTTATTCTAAAGTAATTTCATACAGGAGAGTTAAATTTGTTTTCATCACTACTCCACTTTACCTTTAACGTATTGAAGATACATAGAGCGGAAACTTCACTATACCCACACCAATAAAATATTACATCTTATTCTAAAGATGAAAACATGTATAACTTTATGAATTCTGTTTATGTGACCTAAAAACTGTGGCATATTGATGACTTTTTGTGATGTTTTGATTGCTTATCTCAACTGCATCATGATTTTGTAATGTGAAATGATCTCAAAACCTATGTACAGAACTATGATAACTTCCTTCAACCGTGTTTAAACTTTCTAAAACTTAAACTATGTAATAAAAAGTATATAGTATTTAACTCCTATTGTATACTGTGTCGTTGAAACACTGTCAAATGAGTTTATCTAGTGTGCATGCTGATTCTCTCCTGAGGCATTCTCAGTCCAACTAGAATTCAGCCCACAGCAACTTCTTTGTCATGATGCTCTACTGACAACCACTTGGCCATCACAAGTATCACAAGCAGGTCACGTCCTTCATATTCCCTTTTTTCTAGTATTCACAAACAATGAGGCATGCAAACTGGTTGTTGATGTGATGCTTGCGAGTCTGCATTGGCCCTGGCATCCTGAAAGTAGTTCTTGGCTCACTGAAGCACCCGTGGCAAAATGTTGATGCTGGAATACTGGAAGGCATTCTTAGCATAAGATGCACTTGTGATAAAGTACTGGCCCTGGCATGCTAGAGGTATTACTTGGCATATGGAACGAACATTCATGGCAAAACACTGCCACTGGTTTACTGGAAGTAGTTCTTGGCATAATGAGCAACTGTGGCAAAATAATGGCATATGCAAGGTAATTATTGACATAAGGGACACCCATGGTAAAATGCTGGCACTGCCATGCTGGTGAAATTTTTGGGAATTTGGTGCACCTGTGACTAAATGCTGGTGCTTTGGAGGAAATACTTGGCGTAGTGGAGGACAACCTTGGTACAAGAGAAGGCTGCAGCCATGAATAAATGCTGGGCCTGACATCCTAGCATGTTAGATGTAAGGCTCGCATATGGCTGGCATCAATGGCAATGTTTTGACATTAACATATTGTATATAATTTTTGGCATTAGGGGTCATCCATGACAAAATGCTTTCCCTAAATCGCTGATTGTCATTTTTGACATTTAGGTAACTCTCAGCATTTTTTGAAAAAAATAGGGTCAACTTCTGGTGAGCGCAAGATATCATTGGCTTGGTCCACAATCAATGGCATGGATATTCAGTGAATGCCTTTCAGAGTCTATGACATTTGAACATATTTGTGTGAAACTTGTGCGGACAAATATCAGGCAATTCACCTTGCTGCACTGCACTGCGTGACAGGGAAAGGGCAGGAATGCGCTATATGTAACATGTATAGTGCATTACTGACCTTTTTCCCAAGCACTGGCGCACAATGGGCTGCCTAACGCCAACGCAGGCACACTTGCACCATGCGCAAGGTCACCTGGTTTGCATGCAGGATTGTTGTAGTGCAGGAAGGGACAATGCTGCAGAAAAAGAAAGTAACGAGGAGAAAGAGAAAGTAACAAGGTGAAATAAAGGGAAGGTGTATTTTTTTTGGTGCATTCCCAGGTTTACAAGGTCTTGTCAACCTGGGAATGCATCCAAAACTATGGATGTTGTATTTGAACACCCTCGCAATGTCCATGGAAGCCTTCCCGGGGCAGAGTAACACAACACAGTGATTTGTGCTCCATTACTCCATATTTTTTAAGCCACGAAAAGTGGCTTTGCGTGGCTTCAGAAACCTGACTTAAAGGTTTGTGTCACGCATGTACCACGTTATAAATATGCCCCATAGCATTTAACTATGGGGGTCATTACAACCCTGGCGGACGGTGTTAAAGCTGCAGAAATACCGCAAACAGGCCGGCGGACAAAAAAAGGGAATTTTTACCCTGGCGGAAACCGCCAACAAAGACAGCCACTTTAACACACCGCCCGCCATGGTGGTACAGACAAGCAGCGCGGCGGTCACCGCCAACAGACAGGCGGAAGACAATGTACCGCCCACAGTATTACAACTTGCCAATCCACCACCTTTTCCGGGGTGGATTCTCCGTGGATAAAAACACGGCGGAAACAGCTTTTGCTATGGGAAAACGCTCACCTGAACACATCCCACGAGGAACAAGGACTCCATGGAGCCGGAACTCCAAATACTCCCTGCCCTTGTGTTTCTGCTCCTCTACGACCAACAGCTATGTGGGCGTCGAAGACAATGGTGAGTACCGCACCTACAACATGGGGGAGGGGGGAGGCAAAAGTTAGGGGGACACCCACCAAACACCCCCACCCTCGCATATTACAACATACACACCAATGCATTCACAAAAATCACAGTAACAACCCACAATCCCTCCGGAAGAATGAAAAGACAATGCGAAATTCGGTCAAACATTGTAATGTGGCAATATATATGTCATACAAAAATATACAGATAGATATGAAAATCAGTCATAATTATATACAATACGAGAAGTAGTGCAGATATGTACATAACAATGTCCGTGCACCAACAGTCCAAAAATGCATGGGTGAGGCCCACAAAGGATACCTGACCACAATCGGAGAGAGCACTGCCGGGGCATCAGATAGAAATACTACAGGCACCTCAGGGGGAAAGGAAGGGGGGACACCTCAGCCGGATGACTGCAAACCCAGATCCACGACGGGGCTCCATGCCCATTGATGTATCCTGGGGAGTGCAAAGCCACATTCTCTCAAGTCTCTATAGTGGGTGGGTTGCCCACTGTGCCATCCTGGGGAGTGCAAAGCCACAGTCTCTCAAGTCTCTATAGTGGGTGGGTTGCCCACTGTGCCATCCTGGGGAGTGCAAAGCCACAGTCTCTCAAGTCTCTACAGTGGGTGGCTTGCCCACTGGACCATCGTGGGGAGTGCAAAGCCACAGTCTCTCAAGTCTCTACAGTGGGTGGCTTGCCCACTGGACCATCCTGGGGAGTGCAAAGCCACAGTCTCTCAAGTCTCTACAGTGGGTGGGTTGCTCACTGTACCATCATGGGTAGTGCAAAGCCACAGTCTCTCAAGTAAATGCAGGTCTCTACTGGTACTGGGGGGGACTGGTGCCCAGACTGGATGAGTCTCCCCGTGAAAGTTCCTGTCCTGTCACTGTCCCAGCTGCACATGGGATAAGGATGCCTGATGTGGCGGTCCATTCATTCCTACCCGGTGCTTGCCCTGTTCAGCGGTGCTTTGCCATGGCGGTCTTTGCCCTGCTCAGCGGTCTTCACCATGGCGGTCTTTGCCCTGTTCAGCAGTGCTTTGCCATGGCGGTCTTTGCCCTGTTCAGCGGTCTTCACCATGGCGGTCTTTGCCCTGTTCAGCGGTGCTTTGCCATGGCGGTCTTTGCCCTGTTCAGCGGTCTTCACCATGGCGTCTTTGCCCTGTTCAGCGGTGCTTTGCCATGGCGGTCTTTGCCCTGTTCAGCGGTCTTCACCATGGCGGTCTTTGTCCTGTTCAGCAGTGCTTTGCCATGGCAGTCTTTGCACTGTTCAGCGGTCTTCACCATGGCGGTCTTTGCCCTGTTCAGCGGTGCTTTGCCATGGCGGTCTTTGCCCTGTTCAGCGGTGCTTTGCCATGGCGGTCTTTGCCCTGTTCAGCGATCTTCACCATGGCGATCTTTGCCCTGTTCAGTGGTGCTTTGCCATGGGGGTCTTTGCCCTGTTCAGCGGTCTTCACCATGGTGGTCTTTGCCCTGTTCAGCGGTCTTCACCATGGCGGTCTTTGCCCTGTTCAGCGGTGCTTTGCCATGGTGGTCTTTGCCCTGTTCAGCGGTCTTCACCATGGCGGTCTTTGCCCTGTTCCGCGTTGCTTTGCCATGGCGGTCTTTGCCCTGTTCAGCGGTCTTCACCATGGCGGTCTTTGCCCTGTTCAGCGGTGCATTGCCATGGCGGTCTTTGCCCTGTTCAGCGGTCTTCACCATGGCGGTCTTTGCCCTGTTCAGCGGTCTTCACCATTGCGGTCTTTGCCCTGTTCAGCGGTGCTTTGCCATGGCGGTCTTTGCCCTGTTCAGCGGTGCTTTGCCATGGTGCTCTTTGCCCTGTTCAGCGGTCTTCACCATGGCGGTCTTTGCCCTGTTCAGCGGTGCTTTGCCATGGCGGTCTTTGCCCTGTTCAGCGGTCTTCACCATGGCGGTCTTTGCCCTGTTCAGCGGTGCTTTGCCATGGCGGTCTTTGCCCTGTTCAGCGGTCTTCACCATGGCGGTCTTTGCCCTGTTCAGCGGTGCTTTTACATGGCGGTTCTGATACGGACATTGGTGTGTGGCATGACGTTCTCTACACTGGGCATTGGTGTGTGGCATGACGTTCCATCATTGCCCAGCGGGGCTGTGGCAGCCGGGGCTCTCCTGGGCTGTGACTCTGGCAGTGGTCTCCGGACCAGTGACAATACTTGTGCCCTCCTGGGCTGTGACTCCGGCGGTGGTCTCCGGACCAGTGACGATACTGGTGCCCTCCTGGGCTGTGACTCCGGCGGTGGTCCCCTGACCAGTGATGATACTTGGGCCCCCCTGGACTGTGACTACGGCGGTGGTCTCTGGACCAGTGACGATACTTGGGCCCTCCTGGGCTGTGACACCGGCGGTGGTCTCCTGACCAGTACAATACTTGGACCCTCCTGGGCTGTGACTCCGGCGGTGGTCTCCTGACCAGTGACGATACTTGTGCCCTCCTGGGCTGTGACTCCGGCAGTGGTCTCTGGACCAGTGACGATACTTGTGCCCTTCTGGGCTGTGACTCCAGCGGTGGTCTCTGGACCAGTGACGATACTTGTGCCCTCCTGGGCTGTGACTCCGGCGGTGGTCTCTGGATCAGTGACGATACTTGTGCCCTCCTGGGCTGTGACTCTGGCGGTGGTCTCTGGACCAGTGACGACGGTGCTGGCGGTTGTGTGTCGACCGCCGGAAATGATGGCGCACTTCTCCGCCGTGACACTCACAACAGGCTGGGCAGACTTCCTCTGGCCCTTCCCCACCTTTGGTGGAGTCACAGTTGACTCTCCAATCCCCTTGGAACACATGTCAGTTGTTTTGCCACCAGGAGTCTTAACATGGTCCCGTCGTCCACTCTCCAATTTTAGAGCCTTTACAGGGGGTGGGCTGCCAGTGCCTTGGCTCCGGGTCCTACTGCCTGCCCTGGTGGCCGGTGCACTCCACAAACCTTGAACAGGCACCACTGGTATTGGAGGCTTTTTGGCTGAGGCGCTACAACGGGACTGATGAATTGGAGGGGGTGGGGTGGGGGCAAAAAGGTCAACTTTACAGAGGGACAGTTTCTGACGAACACTGGGATGGGTAGCTGGAGGGGGTCTGGGAGTGGAGGAAGAGGAGGTGGTTGTCGGAGGTGTCACTTTAGCTGTTTTGGGTGCAGGTGCAGGTACTGGAGGCTGTCGTGAGGTGGATGGATGTTGGGTGAGTGATTGCCGGCGTTTGTGTACTTTGGGAGGGGGCGTCACAGACACACTGGGAGAGGACACAGGGGACGTGTAAATGGCAGTGGAGGTGGTGAGTGCAGGTGAGCGGCTTGTGGTGCTGGGTGTCCTTGTGCGATTCATGGTGCCTGTAGATGTGGTGCATGCAGGTGTGTGTGTAGACGAGACTGGGAGGGAGGAGGGAGAAGAGGAGGAGGGGGACACAGTGGAGGCAGTGGATGTTGCTGTGTCTGTATGTGGGTGAGGCTTGCGTGAGTGCCTGTGGTGTGTGTGGTGCCTATGTTTGCTTGAGCTACTTGTGTGTGTTGACTTGTGTGCATGCTGGTCTGTAGGTGTGCTTGGGATGGGCTGGGGTACAGGAGATTGGGTCTGGGTGGAGGAAGTTGGAGGGGGGAGGCTAGACACAGGGACAATGGCTGCCATCAGTGCTGAGGCCAGAGATTGCAGGGTTCGCTGAAGGACAGCCTGACCAGAATGAATGCCCTCCAGGAATGCATTACCGTGTTGCAACTCTCGTTCTACACCCTGGCTGGCATTCACAATGGTAGACTGCCCAACAGTGAGTGACCTGAGGAGGTCAATGGCCTCCTCACTGAGGGCAGCAGGGGTGACTGGGGCAGGGCCTGAGGTGCCTGGGGCGAAGGTGATGCCCACCCTCCTGGGTGAGCGGGCACGGGGCGAACGCTGAGGGGCTGCTGTGAGGGCGGGGCTGGTAGGGGAGGTGGCGACTGTAACTGTAGAGGTGGGGGGCACAGATGGTGCTGCCACCACCAGGGAGCCCCCATCAGTGTACCTCAACTTGGCACTCTGCTGAGGTGGGGTAGAGTGCCACATGGCCTACATTACGGAGGGGCCTTGCCTACCTAACTCGCCCTGGCCTAGGGACACCCACAGCCCACCTCCCCCACCCAGACAACGCCACTGCACGCAAAGTCAGCAGAATGAGGTTGTAATCACCCCCTTGTGTCTGCTGTGATGCCCTCAAGCGCCCATCCAACTCCGGGTAGGCCACCGCCAGGATCCAGAACATCAGGGGGGTCATGGTGCGACGGGCACCCCTCCCACGTTGGGAGGCCATCCCCAGCTGAGCCTCCGCCGTCTTCTTGCTGCAGCGGCGAATGTCCTCCCATCTCTTTCGGCAGTGGGTGCCCCGTCTCTGGTGGGCCCCCAGGGACCGGACGTCCTTGGCGATGGCAAGCCAAATGTCCCTCTTCTGGTGGGCGCTGACCTACATGACATGCACAAGGGAAGAGGAACAGTCATTACCAACTGCACCGTCGTTGTGAGTGGCCCCCTCCCTACTCTGGCCCATTCATTCCCATGCATTAATGTTCTATGAACTCTGCCCCCTTCCCTCTTCCAACCAGCCCTCTCCACCCAGGCCTAGCCCATACAACGTGCTCCCTGTGTACTATCCTGTTGGTTTGAAGGACCGTATAGTAGCGTGTACTGGGGGAGGACCCCGTCTACCAGTTTCTCCAACTCCTGAGCAGTGAAGGCAGGGGCCCTTTCCCCAGACGCAGCAGCCATCGTCGCTTCCAGACCGAGGTCACAGCAGCACTTGCAGTGTAGCTCCTCTCCTGTCGAAGGTCAGGTATCTAGTGATGGAACAGATAGAAAATGGCGGTGACGTCCGCGGCGGTGACGTCCGCGGCGGTGCGCATCATCACCGCCGGCGCACCTGTTCATTGGCTCCTGGGACCCATAGGGTCCAATGTTAACCAATGCAGCATTGCGACGCGGTCTACGACCGCCTACCGCGACGGTGTGCAACGCCAGCGCAGTTACCCCACAATCCCATTGTCCCAGTTTAGAGGTCAGGCAGCCGCCATTTCAGGGGCCCACATGGCTTCATTTACTACTGCGTCACACATAGCTAGGCCTACACTCAACACACATACAGGAAGGGTTTTGTGAGTGGTGTAGTCTTGTGTTTAACTGTGGGTACATACCTGGAGGAATAATGACTGGTTCTTCGCTGTTGTCCTTCGTAGGCACCGTCAGATGGGACATAAGAGAAGATGGCGGAATCCTCCGGTGTACCGACCGCTGGTGGACCTGTTGACAATGGAAGAGAGACATGTCATTGTCACCTACCGGTTTGACTGTGCCACAATCCAGGAACTATGTACTCAGTTGGAGCCAGACCTGATGTCACCAATCCGCCATCCGACTGGAATCCCCCCTGAAGTGCAGGTGATGTCAGTGCTCCATTTCCTTACAAGTGGGTATTTTCAGACAACAGTGGCCATGGCATCAGGGATGTCCCAGCCTATGTTTTCCAACGTCTTGTCCAGAGTGTTGTCTGCCCTGCTGAAACACGTAAGGAGATACATCATTTTCCCTCAGGTGGAGGATTTGCCTACAGTGAAAGGTGACTTCTATGCCCTTGGACATATCCCCAACGTCATAGGTGCCATTGATGGGACCCATGTAGCTCTGGTCCCCCCCCACAGGAGTGAACAGGTGTACAGGAACAGGAAGCGTTATCATTCAATGAATGTCCAGATGGTCTGTTTGGCAGACCAGTACATCTCCCAGGTAAATGCTATGTTTCCTGGCTCAGTGCATGATGCCTACATCCTGCGGAATAGCAGCATCACTGATATGATGGGTCAACTCCAGAGGCACCGTGTATGGCTATTGGGGGACTCTGGTTACCCCAACCTTTCCTGGCTATTGACCCCAGTGAGGAATCCCAGGACCAGGGCAGAGGAATGGTAAAATGAGGCCCATGGGCGGAATAGGAGGGTGATCGAACGCACCTTCGGCCTCCTGAAGGCCAGGTTCAGGTGCCTCCATGTGACAGGTGGATCCCTATTCTACTCACCGAAGAAGGTGTGTGAGATCATCATCGCCTGCTCCATGCTCCATAATTTGGCTTTGCGACGCCAGCTGCCTTTTCTGCAGGAGGATGATCCAGATGACGGTGTTGTGGCAGCTGTGGAGTCTGTGGAGCCTGTGGACAGTGATGAGAATGAAGCTGAGGAAGAAGATAACGACAACAGGGAGTCAGTCATACAGCAATATTTCCAGTGAGACACAGGTGAGAACATTTTCATGTTTAACATTACATTAACTTTCACACGTCTACCTCTATCCTGTTTATCGAATTCAATCACTATTTGGTAACTGAGTTGTACCCTTCCATTACGGTTTCAGAGGTGTGGTTACCTACGTGTCAACTGCTTGCATCCTTCAAGGGCTTGTGATGTGTGACATAGGTATGTTAGCCTTACAATGGTAAACCCATTATGACACTGTCATTGATAATACATATTTACTAAATCACAGACTGACTCCCGATTGTTTTGTGTTTCAAGGGTGTTTATTGAAGTGCTCAGAAATGTGAGGGGTTTATAAAATGAGGATGGGTGATGGCGGAGGAATGTCCATGGCAGAGTCCAGTCTATTAGTCACACAGGTGCACTGCCCATCTGGGCATAGGAAGTGGAGCTGGGGCAGTTTAAGTATGGACAGGGTAACAAAGTGGGACAGTGGGAGGACAATCAGGGTGGTCTCATTTCCTGGCGGGGGTCTTGCCATCTTGCTCTGTCCTGTTCCTGGATCTCAGGGACCGCTTGCGTGGTGGTTGTCCGTCTGCAGGGGGTGGGGTGCTGGTGTGGTGGTCCTGTGGCGGGGCGTCCTGTCCACTAGCGCCGGCGGAGGTGGTGGGCAGTTCATCCTCCTGGCTAGTGTCAGGGACCCCTTGGAGTGCCACGGTGTCCCTCAAGGTCTGCTGTATGTCCTTCAGCACCCGTACGATGGTGCCCAGGGCGGAGCTGATGGTCCTGAACTCCTCCCTGAACCCCAAATATAGTTCGCCCTGCAGGCGCAGGGTCTCCTGCAACTTATCCAGTACCGTCGCCATCGTCTCCTGGGAGTGGTGGTATGCTCCCATGATGGAGGATAGGGCCTCGTGGAGAGTGGGTTCCCTTGGCCTGTCCGCCCCCTGTCGCACAGCAGCCCTCCCAGTTCCCCTGTGTTCCTGTGCCTCCGTCCCAAGGACTGTGTGCCCACTACCACTGCCCCTAGGTCCCTGTTGTTGTTGGGATGGCGGGTTAGCCTGGGTTCCCTGTAGTAATGGACACACCGCCGATTGACCTGTCCTGGGTAGGGAGGTTTGGGCCCGCTGGGTGGGTGCTGTGCTGGTGTTACCAGAGGATGGAAGGTCAGTGTTGGTCTGTGCCTGTGCAAGGGGAACCGACTGTTCTGAGGCCCACGATGGTCTGGGCTGGTCATCAGGATCCAGTAGGGCAGAGCTGCTCTCGTCACTGTGGGCCTCTTCTGGGGGTGGAGTGGTGTTGTCTGGACCCTCTGGTGTGGTGACGGTCCTTCGGGTTCCTGCAGGGGCATAAGGGCATGATTATTGCATGTGTGTGTGTAAAGGTGTGCAATGTTTGGGTGTTTGTGTACCCCAATGCAAGCATTCCTGTGTGTGGGTTTGTGTGATGATTGTTGGGGGGTGTTCTGGGTATGTGCAGTGGGCATGCTTTAGTGAGGGGTATCCATACTTAGTTGTATAATGCAGGGCTTGGTGTTGGGATGGCTGGTTTGTGTCATGGGTACATTAGTGAGGAGTTGGAGTGATAGGGGAGGGTGTGAGGGTGGGGGTGTGTGATAGCATGCAGGTAGGGTGGGGGATATGATAGTTAAGATTTGACTTACCAGTGTCCCATCCTCCACCGACTCCTCCGAGGCCCTCTGGATGCAAGATGGTCAAGACTTGCTCCTCCCATGTTGTTAGTTGTGGGGGAGGGGTGGGGGTTCGCCGCCAGTCCGCTGTACCGCGATGTTGTGCCTGGAGACCGTTGAATGCACCTTCCCCCGTAGGTCGTTCCACCTCTTCCTGATGTCCTCCTTATTTCTTGGGTGCTGTCCCACGGCGTTCACCCTGTCCACTATTCTGCGCCATAGCTCCATCTTTCTGGCTATTGATGTGTGCTGTACCTGTGAGCCAAATAGCTGTGGCTCTACCCGGACGATTTCCTCCACCATGACCCTCAGCTCCTCCTCGGAGAAGCGGGGGTGTCTTTGGCGTGACATGGGGCGGTGTGGGTGATGTGTGGGGTGGTGTATGTGGTGATGAGTGTGGTGAGTGTAGTGGTGTGTGGTGTTTTGTGCGTGGATGTTGTGTGGGTGATGGTGTTGTGTGCCTCTGTGTGATGGGGTTGTCTATTCTGTGCTCTCTCTCTGGCCTTCGTTTGTGATTTTTTGGTCGTAGGGGTTTGTGGGTGATGTGGGTGTTTGTTTTATATTGTAATGGGTGTGTGGGAGTGGTGTTTGTATGTGTTTCAGGTGTGTGTATTTGGAATTGTCCAATGTGGCGATGTTTTGTAGAAGTGTGTGTATTTTGAGCGCGGCAGTGTGTACCGCCAATGGAATACCGCGGTTGAAAGACCGCCGCGTGGATTCGTGGGTCGTAATAGCATGGGCGTGTTTCTGTTGGCGTGGAGGTGGAGGATTTGTTTCCGCCAGTTTCTCACTGACCTTTGGTGTGGCGGTGTTGTGTGGGTGTCTGAATTTTGGCGGATTCCAAGATGTGTGTCATAATAGCTGTGGCGGAATACCACCGCCGCCGCGGTGTATTGGCGGTCTTCTGCACGGCGGTAAGCGCCTTTTACCGCCAATGTTGTAATGACCCCCTATATTTTTTAAACAACTGCATACTGAATAATCAGCAAGTTATCTATTGGTCAACAGCCTAAGAAATGTACTACAGATGCCACCACTTCTCCAGCAAGGAAGCATCTACCTTATTAATTATATTTATTTATTTATATATATATATATATATATATATATATATATATATATATATATATATATATATCAAACCAAAACCCTTTCAGGGATAGAGCGACGCATAAATGATGCAAAAAACAAAGGAGAACTCTGGGAAGTTCCCAATTTTAGATGGAGAGCTGCTCTAGTAAGGAGCACCCTGCAACACCAGCGACACTCTAGATTTGCTCACCTCAAATGTCTGCTTATCTAGCAAAGTCTTTAAGCATAGGATTAGCACAGTGCTATCCTCGCCGAGCTAGATAGTGACAAAGTCTTTTGCCATTTGTACAGCAAAATCTTTAAGCATAGGATTGACATAGTGTCATCCTTGCCGAGCTGTAAAATGAGGTGAGCAAATCTAGAGTGTCGCTGGTGTTGCAGGCTGCTCCTTACTAGAGCAGCTCTCCACCTAAAATTGGGAACTTCCCAGAGTTCTCCTTTGTTTTTTGCATAATTTATGCGTCGCTCTATCCCTGAAAGGGTTTTGGTTTGACTTATACTGGGTGCTCCCTTGTGTCTGGACAAAGCTATATTCCTCTGAAGAGCTCTAATGAGAGCGAAACACGTGTCAGGGGTTGCTTTACTCATTCCAGGTTGGCTTGGATGGTATTTGACCAGTCCAAAGCTGTAATACTGTGCCTGGAGTGGTAAATGGCTTTTGTCATTTTACAGCTCGGCAAGGATGACACTATGTCAATCCTATGCTTAAAGATTTTGCTGTACAAATGGCAAAAGACTTTGTCACTATCTAGCTCGGCGAGGATAGCACTGTGCTAATCCTATGCTTAAAGACTTTGCTAGATAAGCAGACATTTGAGGTGAGCAAATCTAGAGTGTCACTGGTGTTGCAGGGTGCTCCTTACTAGAGCAGCTCTCCACCTAAAATTGGGAACTTCCCAGAGTTCTCCTTTGTTTTTTGCATAATTTATGCATCGCTCTATCCCTGAAAGGGTTTTGGTTTGACTTATACTGGGTGCTCCCTTGTGTCTGGACAAAGCTATACTCCTCTGAAGAGCTCTAATGAGAGCGAAACACGTGTCAGGGGTTGCTTTACTCATTCCAGGTTGGCTTGGATGGTATTTGACCAGTCCAAAGCTGTAATACTGTGCCTGGAGTGGTAAATGGCTTTTGTCATTTTACAGCTCGGCAAGGATGACACTATGTCAATCCTATGCTTAAAGATTTTGCTGTACAAATGGCAAAAGACTTTGGGGGTTATTCTAACTTTGGAGGAGTGTTAATCCGTCCTAAAAGTGACGGTAAAGTGACGGATATACCACCAGCCGTATTACGAGTTCCATAGGATATAATGGAGTCGTAATACGGCTGGTGGTAAATCCGTCACTTTTCCGTCACTTTTGGGACGGATTAACACCTCCTCCAAAGTTAGAATAACCCCCTTTGTCACTATCTAGCTCGGCGAGGATAGCACTGTGCTAATCCTATGCTTAAAGACTTTGCTAGATAAGCAGACATTTGAGGTGAGCAAATCTAGAGTGTCGCTGGTGTTGCAGGGTGCTCCTTACTAGAGCAGCTCTCCACCTAAAATTGGGAACTTCCCAGAGTTCTCCTTTGTTTTTTGCATATATATATATATATATATATATATATATATATATATGTTACAATGGCAAATACACACTCCCTCATTATGGTAAGTGGGCGGTCCTCCAGTTGGAGCCCTGCTGAACAGAGTTAGCCTGTCGTGTTTTTGTAGGAGGAGCTATAGAAGCTACATATTGCTCTAAAATTGTACCATTTGTTGAGCTGCCATTTACTATGGAAAGCATTTAACGTAGGCCCCAATAAACGTCACTGTGACTAATTTTCCAAAGGTCCAAAAACACATGTGTATAATTGTACAGTGATTGACGACGCCTTTTTGTTTGTGATGGCGTGTTGATGACACCTGAAATCCCCAGCAATGAAGCAACGAGGGATAATTACCAGAGTGCCTGCTTTACAACAACACTATGACATGAAGCATCCATCACATAGTGTCACGAGTCTGTCACCGATACATAGGCAGTGAGAATCGCAGCTTCTTAACTGCCAGACATTTTCCAGCATTAGAACTCGCAGCAGGGATTTGTAAACGTTTTTTGCCCCAATAAAGATGGAGTGTCCATAAATCAACCGCAAAGTGTGCTTGTGGTGAATGACTTACCTCCACAGATTTTCTGAAGGTTTCCACAAAGCAGTTCTTAATGAGAAACAGGAACACTGAAAGGAAACAATTACACTCACTAAATCATTGCTCGAGGCAGCCGCCCAGCACAATACTTTAGTGTAGTCACAATCTGAAACAGAGGCCTGAGTTTGAGGTTCATATACACATCAGACTGACAAGGAGATAGTTTATTTACATATACGGAAATATTGCGGGTTTTCCACGTGCCCTAAACCTTTGCATACCTCGTGCCTGGAGAAAACACCCCGCTTTAGGTTCGCCAGGCATGAGTATAGGGTGCTGGACATGCCTGAAGGACATGTGGTGTTGGCTCTAAGAACATTATCACTGGGCAAAATGTATGAGAAAAAGAAATAGTTTATGCTCTCTTTATACGGGACAGAAGATCTGTCATCAATTTGCAGGCACTCTTGGTATGGGTACTTTTCTGTATGTAATGTCCTAAGCATAGCATCTGTAGTTTATGATTGAAGGTATGCCCTGTGGGTGTTGTGAAGTATTACAAAAAGTGATAGGTTGGATGCTTGAATTAATCTCAGCCTCTGGTAATTCCTTGGGCCACATCCCAGTCCATTTATTTTTAGCCTATAATCAGGGCCACTGGAATTATGTGATTGTGCGGCCTCGGCGAGTTTTGCAATATTGTCAATTTGATGACTTTGCCACATAATTTATAATTTACCACATAATCTGCAGGTTTTAACCAAAAAAATGTTTTTAGCTCAAATGATGCAAAAATTACTAAAAATGCAGCGACGTTTTGCTGCGCAGTTGAAGGCCTTTGCAAAAGATGACTCTTTCTGAAGCTTATTGCTATGTTTAGGTGTTAAAATGGTACTACTGAAGTGCAGCTAATCCCCTAAAAGTGTTACATTTCAAAAAGACAAAATAATGAGGTCAAAGTATAAAAATGTGCTGTATAATCCCACATAATTTACCTTTTCTTGCAGCATCATTTATTTAACCCTTCTGCATAAATTGGCCCTCCCCTGATGCATAATTCCAGTAGCCCTCCTTATAACGCCACCTCATACTAGACCCTGGCTACATGCAAATCAGCCTTGCTCCTGCTCAAGTAGGAATAGCCCTGCCTAAACTGCCAAGCCAAGTTCTCTGGGAACCAGAAAACAAGCTACCCAAGTTTCATCTTAGTTCAGGCTTGTCAGTCAGCTGCAGTGTGATTCTAGAGTCAAAGTAAGCACTAGACCCAAGTCTGGGCATACCCGTTGCACTTGGGGCATTGCACTGAAGTATACAAAAAAGCAATGAGTGGGATGCTTGAATTAATGTCAGCTAACATTATTTACTCATGGCTGCATCCCAGTCCATTTTTTTCCCCACCATACAACCTCAGATTAGACCCAGTCAAAGGTATGCCCAGACATGAGTCCTGTGCTCACTGTGCCACTAGAACCACGGTACATCCAACTGAAGAGTTCTAATCAGGGCAACACCAGTCTTGGGTTGTTTGCCTTTCTGTTCAGGGAGAACCTGGCATGGCACTTCCAGCTGGACTGTTACAACTGGAGCAGAGTCACGATTGTTTGAATATGGCTGGTTCCAAACTGAGGTGGCATAGTTGGCAAAAGAATGATGGGTTGTACTGTTACCCTGAGCAATCACCAGTGGTTAGACTTATTGCAAGCATTCCTCCCGTCATTGTTTGTGTGTTTGGTGTAAAACACTTCATTGCCATGTGTATGCTCAGATGTTTGTCCCATGCTCACTGCCACTGGAACCAATCTACAACCAAGTGAACTTTTGTGAGTTTGCTGGGGATTCTGTAAGCAGTAAGACCTGGCCTGGGTCATGGCTTCAGGCTTGACCTTCTGGTCAATGTAAACAGGAGTACTGTGCAGAGAGAATGGTTGACTGCTATGCTATTTGAGTACCAAGGGCACGGGTAATTGGACACAAGATATGCAAAGGAAGTACTGAAAGAAATGAGTAGTTACGGCTAGGTTCTCTGCCTTGTATGCACAGCCCACAGCCGTACCTTGCCTGTTATGGTATTAGTAATGAACACCTGTCATGCCTTTGTCATGTCTTAGCCATATACCAAGTGCTCAGAGAGCATGGTCAAAAGACACAACTTGTGATGATGGCCTTTGGGTGGTACAATGCCAAACGGCAATACTTACAGTGGGCTTTACGTCAACCCTTTCCTTACCTCTGGTTGACTTTATTGTCAATCTCATTTGCTTACATCTTATTCAATTACTTTCTTTGCTCTTTTGTGTTCAGCCATCCGCTAAGTTCCTCAGCATCATTTAGATTGGCTGGCTTACACAGTTCACATCACGGCTCTCTTGCCTTTCCCCTGTGTCCTGTATGCTGCTTCCCCTTTACATCTCATCCCCAGGTGTTCTTTGTGTTGCGCCTTCCAAGCTCATCCATTGCTTTCACCACCCTTCCCACCACACTAGTTAAAAAAAATATATATATATCTCCCACACAGCCCCTCCCTTGCTCCCTCGCTGCATTTGTCACCATTCAGCTTTCTCTCCTATACGCCACCTCGGCACCATTGCTCCCGCAACTGTATCGAATATTTTTTACTTTTTGTCCCTTTTTTGGAGGGCCCAGAAGTGCAATATGTTTCAATGATGACCCTTTCAAAAAAGGCACTTTAAATTTGTTTTAACCCCTTCTGTGCCGGGGACGTAATGGTTACGTCCACTGGCACAGTGCTCCTGTGCCAAGGATGTAACCATTATGTCCTCGGCACTGAGCTCAGAGGGAGAGCTAGCACTCCCTCTGTGGGCTTCCCTCCCAACCCCAAGGCAGGAATGGAAGGGAAAGCCCTTCCCCCCGCGTGCTGACCTCATCAGAGGCCACTTCCTCATGCGATCGGAAGAGAAATGCTTTGCATTTCTCCTCCGATCATGTGATATGGGCCTGAGAGGCTTCAAACGAAAGGAAAGGAATTTCCTTCCCTTTGAAGTCTCTCAGAACATTTCAGAAGCCGGATCGTAAAGCGATCCGGCTTCTGAAATGCCTACTAAACACCAGGGATTATTTTTTCAATTGAAATTTGCATAAGGAGAGCGACCCCTTGTGCAAGGGTCGCTCCCCAGGGAGCAATTTTTTTCAAGGCCTTTTCTGCCCCCCCCGGGGGCAGATTGTCCTATTGGTATTAGGCCCATCTTCCCCCATGGGGAGCAGAAACCATCAGGTGCCAGGGATCTTTTTTTGTTTTTGTTTTTTAGAGTTGGGGAGCGACCCCTTCGGCAAGGGTCACTCCCCTGGGGGGCAGATTGTATTTAGACCATTTCTGCCCCCCTTGGAGGCAGATTGGCCGATTTTTGTTAGACCGATCTGCCCCAAGGGGGGCAGAAACCACTAGGCACCAGGGATCTTTTTTTATGCGCCAATTTCACTCAAGGGGAGCAACCCCTTAGGCAAGGGTCACTCCCCGGGGGAGCAAATTTATTTTAGGACACTTCTGCACCCCCTGGGGGCAGATTGGCCTATTGTTATTAGGCTGATCTGCCCCCAGGGGGCAGAAACTTCTAGGTGACAGGGCTAATTTTTGGGGATTTTTTGTTGTTGTTTTGTTTTTTAGAGTTGAGTAGCGACCCCTTAGGCAAGGGTCGCTCCCCTGTGGGGGCCAAATTGTATTTAGACCATTGCTGTCCCCTTGGGAGCAGATTGGGTGATTTTTGTTAGGCCAATCTGCCCCCACGGGGGGCAAAAACCACTAGGCACCGGGGATTTTTTTTTTGCGACAATTTCATGCAAGGGGAGCGACCCCTTAGGCAAGGGTTTCTCCCCGGGGGTGGAATTTATTTTAGGACATTTCTGCCCAGCCTGGGCAGATCGGCGTATTTCTATTAGGCCGATCTGCCCCCGGGGGGCAGAAACCACTTAGGCACCAGGGGTTGGTGAATATCTATGTGTGTGTTTTCTTTAGGGGGGCAACCCCATGGGTAAGGGTCGCTCCCCATGGGAGCACATTACTGTTGGCCATATCTGCCCCCTTTGGGGCAGATTGGCCTATTTTTGGAAGGCCAATCTACCCCCAAGGGTGGGCAGAAAGCCCACCAGAGACCAGGGAAGTTTTTTTTTCTAAAATAAGAGGGTGGGGGTATGGCCATACCCCCACCCCAAATAAATGGGGCCAAAGTTGTTCTTCCCACCAGTGGGCAGATGGGGCAATTACCCCTGATCCACACCCCGGGGGCAGAAAGTCTACTAGATGCCATGGAATTAAAAAATAAATAGTGGGGTGGTGGCTACCAACAATTATGGGCCTGGTTATGCCCCCACCCCAATTGAAGAGGGTAACAGTCTTTCAGCTCTCCCCTGCACTCTAAAACATCTTATCCCACAGCAAGCAAGAAGACATTTGATTATTTTGGGTTTTGGTTTTACATTTGGGCCATGAGAGCTTGGCTAACTCTCAAAATCATCCCACTTGGAATGGTGAGGGCTGCACTTTATGGACTTTGGGACACTGCCATGTAGAACAATCCACAAGACCTAGACACATCTGAAAACTAAACATCTGGGTGAATCAAGGGTGGTGTGTTTCACATGCACCCCCACCATTTTCGTACCCACAATGCCCTGCAAACCTCCAACTTTGCTGGAAATCACACATTTTTCCCAAGTTTTTGTGATGGAACCTTCTGGAATCTGCAGGAATCCACAAAATTCCTACCACCTAGCATTGTCTCATCTATACCGATAAAAATTCTTCTGCACTTCTCAGCCAAAAAATGCTTTTTTTCAAACTGCCCTTTCTGACCCACTGTGGTTCCCCCTCAATTTCAACATGATTTTGGCTCTTCCCTGTCACAAGCACTTGGCCCACCTACACAAATTAGGTATCATTTTTACCGGGAGACTGAGGAGAACGTTCGGTGGTATGAAATTTGTCCCAATGCGGTGATCCCACAAAGAAATGTGAGAAAAATGTGATTTTTTAGCTAAATTTGAGGTTTGCTGAGGATTCTGGGTAAGAAAACATTGGGGGATCCACGCAAGTCACACCTCATTGGACTCCCTCGGGTGTCTAGTTTTCAGAAATGTCTGGGTTTGGTAGGTTTCCCTAGATGGCTGCTGAGCCCAGGACCAAAAACGCAGGTGCCCCCGCAAAAACAGGTAGTTTTGTATTTGATAATTTTGATGTTTCCAGATAGTGTTTTGGGGCATTTCCTTTCGCAGGCAGTAGGCCTAACCACAAAAGTGAGGTACCATTTTTATCGGGGGACTCGGGGGAACGCTGGGTGGAAGGAAATTTGTGGCTCCTCTCTGATTCCAGAACTTTCTGTCACTGAACTGAGGAAAAAGTGTTTTATTGGCCACATTTTGAGGTTTGCAAAGGATTCTGGGTAACAGAACCTGGTCAAAGCCCCACAAATCACCCCATCTTGGATTCCCCTAGGTGTCTAGTTTTCAAAACTGCACAGGTTTGCTAGGTTTCCCTAGGTGCCGGCTGAGCTAGAGGCCAAAATCCACAGCTAGGCACTTTGCAAAAAACAGCTATGCTTTCTTTGTGAAAATGTGATGTGTCCACGTTGAGTTTTGGGGCATTTCCTGTTGCGGGCGCTAGGCCTATCCCCACAAGTGAGGTACCATTTTTATCGGGAGACTCTGGGGAACGCTGGGTGGAAGGAAATTTGTGGCTCCTCTCTGATTCCAGAACTTTCTCTCACCGAACTGAGAGGAAAAAGTGTTTTATTGGCCAAATTTAGAGGTTTGCAAAGGATTCTGGGCAACAGAACCTGGTCAGAGCCCCACAAATCACCCCATCTTGGATTCCCCTAGGTGTCTAGTTTTCATAACTGCACAGGTTTGCTAGGTTTCCCTAGGTGCCGGCTGAGCTAGAGGCCAAAATCCACAGCTAGGCACTTTGCAAAAAACAGCTATGCTTTCTTTGTGAAAATGTGATGTGTCCACGTTGAGTTTTGGGGCATTTCCTCTCACGGGCGCTAGGCCTAGCCCCACAAGTGAGGCACCATTTTTATCGGGAGACTCAGGGGAACGCTGGGTGGAAGGAAATTTGTGGCTCCTCTCTGATTCCAGAACACTCTGTCACCGAACTGAGAAGAAAAAGTGTTTTATTGGCCAAATTTTGAGGTTTCAAAGGATTCTGGGTAACAGAACCTGGTCAGAGCCCCACAAATCACCCCATCTTGGATTCCCTTAGGTCTCTAGCTTTCAAAACTGCACAGGTTTGCAAGGTATCCCTAGGTGCCGGCTGAGCTAGAGGCCAAAATCCACAGCTAGGCACTTTGCAAAAAACAGCTATGCTTTCTTTGTGAAAATGTGATGTGTCCACGTTGAGTTTTGGGGCATTTCCTGTCGCGGGCGCTAGGCGTATCCCCACAAGTGAGGTACCATTTTTATCGGGAGACTTGGGGGAACTCTGGGTGGAAGGAAATTTGTGGCTCCTCTCTGATTCCAGAACTTTCTGTCACTGAAATGAGAGGAAAAAGTGTTTTATTGGCCAAATTTTGAGGTTTGCAAAGGATCCTGGGTAACAGACATGGTCAGAGCCCCACAAGTCACCCCATATTGGATTCCCCTAGGTGTCTAGTTTTCAAAACTGCACAGGTTTGCTAGGTTTCCCTAGGTGCCGGCTGAGCTAGAGGCCAAAATCCACAGCTAGGCACTTTGCAAAAAACAGCTATGCTTTCTTTGTGAAAATGTGATGTGTCCACGTTGAGTTTTGCGGCATTTCCTGTCGCGGGCGCTAGGCCTATCCCCACAAGTGAGGTACCATTTTTATCGGGAGACTTGGGGGAACTCTGGGTGGAAGGAAATTTGTGGCTCCTCTCTGATTCCAGAACTTTCTGTCACTGAAATGAGAGGAAAAAGTGTTTTATTGGCCAAATTTTGAGGTTTGCAAAGGATCCTGGGTAACAGACATGGTCAGAGCCCCACAAGTCACCCCATATTGGATTCCCCTAGGTGTCTAGTTTTCAAAACTGCACAGGTTTGCTAGGTTTCCCTAGGTGCCGGCTGAGCTAGATGCCAAAATCCACAGCTAGGCACTTTGCAAAAAACAGCTATGCTTTCTTTGTGAAAATGTGATGTGTCCACGTTGAGTTTTGCGGCATTTCCTGTCGCGGGCGCTACGCCTATCCCCACAAGTGAGGTACCATTTTTATCGGGAGACTTGGGGGAACGCTGGGTGGATGGAAATTTGTGGCTCCTCTCTGATTCCAGAACTTTGTGTAACCGAACTGAGAGGAAAAAGTGTTTTTTTGGCCAAATTTTGAGGTTTGCAAAGGATTCTGGGTAACAGAACCTGGTCAGATCCCCACAAGTCACCCCATCTTGGATTCCCCTAGGTGTCTAGTTTTCAAAAATGCGGTGGTTTGCTAGGTTTCCCCAGGTGCCGACTGAGCTAGAGGCCAAAATCCACAGGTAGGCATTTTGCAAAAAAACCTCTGTTTTCTGTGACAAAATGTGATGTATCCACGTTGTGTTTTGAGCTATTTCCTTTCGTGGGCGCTAGGACTACCCACACAAGTGAGGTACCATTTTGATCGGGAGACTTAGGGGAACACATAATAGAAAAACAAGTGTTATTGCCCCTTGTCTTTCTCTACATTTTTTCCTTCCAAATGTAAGGCAGTGTGTAAAAAAGACGTCTATTTGAGAAATGCCCTGTAATTCACATGCCAGTATGGGCACCCCGGAATTTAGAGATGTGCAAATAACCACTACTTCTCAACACCTTATCTTCTGGCCATATTTCAGCAAATGAATTGCTGTATGCCCGGTATAGAATAAAAACCCATTACAAGGTGCAGCTCATTTATTGGCTGTGGGTACCTAGAGTTCTTGATGAACCTACAAGCCCTATATATCCCCGCAACCAGAAGAGTCCAGCTGACGTAACGGTATATTGCTTTAAAACATCTGACATCGCAGGAAAAAGCTACAGAGTAAAATGTGGAGAAAAATGGCTGTTTTTTTCACCTCAATTTCAATACTTTTTTTATTTCAGCTGTTATTTTCTGTAGGAAACACTTGTAGGATCTACAAGAATGACCCCTTGCTGAATTCAGAATTCTGTCTACTTTTCAGACATGTTTAGGTTTCTGGGATACAGCATTGGTTTCACACCCACTTTGGTCGCTAACTGGAAGGAGGCTGAAAGCAATTTTTTTTTTAAAAATTGGGTATTTCCGAGTAAAATGTCAAAATTGAATTGAAAAATTGGGTTTTCCAATTCTAGTCTGCCCATTCCTGAATGCTAAGAAGGTGGTGATCATGCCACCGCAAACCCTTTGTTGATGCCATTTTCACGGAAAAAAACACAAGCTGCCTTCTGCAGCCCTTTTTTCCCATTTTTTTTAAAAAAACTAAATTTTCACTGTATTTTGGCTAATTTCTGGGTCTCCTTCAGGGGAACCCACAAAGTCTCGGTACCTCTAGAATCCCTAGGACGTTGGAAAAAAAAGGACGCAAATTTGGTGTGGGTAGCATATGTGAACAAAAAGTTATGAGGGACTTAGCGCGAACTGCCCCAAATAGCCAAAAAAAGGCTCGGTACAGGAGGGGAAAAGGCCTGGCAGCGAAGGGGTTAAAGTGTTGCAACTCAGCAAGCAGATTGACTGGTGACAGATTGATGATGGAGAGAGATGGCAGATGGGCTCAATGGACTTTGTACAATAGCAGGGGCTATGGGAGAGAGGTAAGTGACACACACACACCCTGTCCCTGAGCTATATTTGTACCCCTGCACTACACACTACACAACACACCACATACACACAATAACACATTGCCATTCCAACACAACAGAACCTGTACATGCCGAAAATACAGTGACGTATATGCATGACACAACATACACACACCATTGACATTGCACTCACACACAACACAAGCACAACAACCACCACAACTACACCCTCATCTACACAGATACACTCACACACAAGCACAATTACACACATCACAACAATGTCTGCCACATAACAACACTCACCTCAATGTGTCGCATGGCAAAACAACATACATAACATCAGTCTCATATGCCAGTGACACACATACAGACATAACCACACCACCCACTCTAGCTTCCTCCATCTCAAAATGCCAATCAACACACACACATATACACATACCGACTCACATACACAACTGATAGCGCAAATCTACTGGTACAGGTCCCCTTGCACTGCGCACACATGGACACCATTGTCCAGTGTGAGTGTACCATCATTGTGGTGCCAGCTTTTATTTTGCAATGAATGTTGACATCACAATGACAGTTGTATATCTGTACGATATGTGTGCTCTACCCTTGTGTCCCCAGCCATGTGTGACACAATTGTGACAAACACATATGCATGTCACAGTGATTTTAAAAAATTACTGTGACATGTATATACTTGAGGTGGTCCCAACCTCACATGCAGTGCACATCCAATGTACCCTGCAATGCGGTGTCCCTACCCTTGAGTCCAGCAATAGTGGGGCCATGTTTTCTCCATGGTTCAGAGGCTGCAGTGACAGCAGGTGTTGTCCAGTAATGTCCAGTCGAAGAAGGCGATGGAATGGGGGAAAAAGGTGAGTTTTCACCCCTTCCCCCCCAGTCTGCCAACTCAAACATGGAGATCAGACAGCCACATTTTTCTTGGCAGTAAGGCACATCCAAATCTGCACGGCGGGAAAGGAGTCTAGGGTTCCACCATCACCCATTTTCCTTATAGTGCTGTTGATGTGGGCTGTATTTCTTGGTGGAGACATCGGTTCCAATCCTGGCTTTTTTCCTTAGGACCGCAAACATCTAAATATGGGTGTGGACTGTTGCCGTGGCGGACAGGTTTTCAGTCAAAAAGTCGACAGCGGAATGGTTAAAACCAACATCTAAATCAGGCCCTTAGTTGAGAATAGCGTATGACATAGGAAATATTATCCATGCTTAGTCAGTGTTGGAAACTGATTTAAAGGTAGGAACGAAGAGGTGAAAAATAAGATAGTACAGCAATTACTTCTGAAATTAATTAAGCATTACTTGTTTTTAACTGCCATGCAATGGAACTTAGAACCAACAGTAATGTTATAGAATTCTTAGAACGTTTTTGTTAGGAACAGTCATTTTGCTCATTCCAAATAAGAATGGTCTTTGGCTGTGAGAGGGAGGATTTTTCACTACCCTCCTGGTGTCCGAGATAACCGTTATTTGATGACCCTTTTCTCTCCTCACTTCATCCAACATCTTGTCAGTGGGTGCAAATGGTTTTCTCAAGTATTGTTGATAACAGCAATGTAATATGGGTATGTTACAGACAAAAAAAATAGTTAGCATTTAATATGCCAGCCAGGAAAGTATGACCAGGGTGGTCTTGAAGCCACAGGGATAGCCATGACTAGGAACCAGAGACCACAACATATTTTAATTAGCCACTAGTCTAATCTGTTAGGGCTGATTAAAGCACTAATACATAGCTACTTCGTGTGTCTGCAGTAGCACAATATATGCTCATTATCATGAGTGCAATGCCTACACTTTCACCCCTATCTTCACGCTGACCTGTCCTGGACTTAAGCAGCTGCATGACGTAATTTCCTGCCACTCTAGATTTCAAAAGCCCTTCTTGGGGCCCTTCAAGCAGAAAGACTGCAAGATCCCATTCTCAGTTTTGGTTCACACATGTGCATGGTGGCACAGTTAGGGGCATATTTATACCCCATTTGCACCAAATTTGCATCATTTCTTTACGCAAATTTGGAGCAAAACTAACATCATATTTATATTTTGACGTTAGATCTGTCTAATGTCATAATATTGGAGTTTGCACCATTTTTTAGATGTGTGAACCTGCCTTGCATCAATGCAAGGTAGGTGTTCCCATCTAAAAAATGGTGCTAAGCCCATAGACCCATATTTATCCCCGTGCTAAAATGATGCATGGGTGGGAGGAGGCGCTAAATAATCATTTTCTGGCGCAAAACTATCCATATTACATGACTCCTGTCTTAGAAAAGACAGGAGTCATGCCCACTACCCCAGTGGCCAGCACAGGGGACCAGGGCCACCTGGGCATGACCATTGCACCCTGTGCCACGTATGGGGCCCCATTGTACTTTGAACAATAAAATAAAATACTTACCTGGGAGGGGTCCCCCATCCTCCACTGTCCCTCTGGTGTGGGTGGGGGTGTCCCTGGGGCCTGCAGAGGGCACCTGTGGGCTTATTCCATGGTGCTCCACCATGGAAATAGGCCCACAGGTCCCCGAATTCCTGCCCTGACCCAGGTGTTTAAAAATGGGGCAAAGTAAGCTTTGCACCATTTTTTGACCCCTCCTTCCTCCTGTGCACCATTTTTGCACAGGAGTATAAATATGGCATTAAAGCCATAGAGTCATTTTTTGCACAGGAACATCTACCTTGCATCTCATTAAGGCAAGGTAGGTTTCCACTTCCAAACAATAACTTTAACTCCATAAATGTGGCGCTAGAAACTATAAATATGGAGTTAGGTTTCCACTTCCAAAAAATGACTTTAACTCCATAAATGTGGCGCTAGAAAGTATAAATATGGAGTTAGTTTTGCACTGAATTAGAGATTTTAAAAAATGACGCTAATTTGGTGCAAACAGAGTATAAAATATGCCCCTAAGGCCCTGATTTATACTTTTTGGGGCAAAACTGCACTAACGCAGTTTTGCACCAAAAAGCTTAGCACCGGCTTGCAAAATTTCTGTGCACCTTATGGAATGGTGCAAGCTGGTGCAAAGGGTAGGCTAGTGTAAAAAATAATGACGTTAGTCCGGTGTGACTGGCGGTATGGAAGAAGGGGATTTTGCACCAAAAAATTACTTTAGGCAGGTTAGAGTGATAAAAATGACTCTAACCTGCCTAGAGTCATTTTCGGATGCAAAACAATCCATACCACATGACTCCTGTCTTAGAAAAGACAAGAGTCCGGCCCACCATACCAATGGCCGCCACAGGGGACCAGGGTTCCCTGGGCATGGCCATTGCACTCTGTGCCATGTATGGGGGCCCATTCCAGGGCCCCGTATGGCACTTTAAAAAATACAATAAAATACTTACCTGTACTTACCTGGGATGGGGTCCCCCATCTTCCGATGTCCCTCTGGTGTGGGTGGGGTGTCCCTTGGACCTGGCCTGGTGTTCCACCATGGAAATAGGCCCACAGGTCCACTAACGCCAGCCCTGACCCAGGCGTTAAAAAATGGGGCAAAGCAAGCTTTGCACCATTTTTTGACGCCTCCTCTCTCCCGTGCACTATTTTTGCATGGGAGTATAAATATGCCGTTAAGGCCATAGAGTCATTTTATTGCACAGGAATGCCTACCTTGCATCTCATTAAGGCAAAGTAGGTTTCCACTTCTAAAAAATGACTTTAACTCCATAAATTTGGCGCTAGATGGGTCTACCACCAAAGTATAAATATGGAGTTAGTTTTGCACCGAATTAGAGTAAAAAAAATTATGCTCATTTGGTGCAAACGGAGTATAAATATGCCACTAAGGCCCATATTTATACTTTTTAGCGCCGCATTTGTGTCATTTTTTTACGCAGAAACGGCGCAAATTTACAAAATACAATTGTATAAATTATAAATATGGGCCTAAGTGTTTAAATAGGGCCCTGGCCTAGGCTTATAGCTTTGTCATGCATGACACATAGTGGAACACCTCACGTCTTTTGATGCAACAGAATTGTTCAGTTTACCAGTATTACAGCCTAAAAGTCTTCCATCTTCATTAGTCTTACATCTCTTCAACTACCCATGCGGACCAGAGTCATTGGTATTTCCTAAAATAATTCAAATAGCTTTGACAAAAAGATGTCCAATGCAATAAGCAGTCGCAATAAAATCAGTCAATGTCAGGTCTCTCAATAGGATTTCAGAAAGGACAAAGGGTCTTATTTCAAAATTGACACATGGGTTACTGAGACACAACGGTGACAGATATCCTGTCCGCCAAAATCTAAATACCATTATAGCCTGTGGGATTCAGATTTTGCCGAATGGGACATCCATCACCATTGTGACAGAGTAATCTGTCCACCAAGTTTCGTATCAGGTTCTTAGTTTATTAACAATTGTGAACAGAATAAACCAAAATGACTAAAACATATTTGCATACTAACAAACATTGTTAAATAATTAAATCAGTACTGCAAGAACTCTAGTGCTTATGAACAAAATTACGAGTATCAACAATTATAAGTATTACAGGATTAAAGGAGAGCTCTGATTAACCCTATATTGGCACAGCACCATTGCGTTTGTCTATCAAATATGGGAAGCATCATGCATGTTTTATCACCCTGGTTCCGTTTGTCACCAAAGGAATCAAACTGGTATGAACTACCCTCCACTTCCGACTCAGAAGTATCAGAGAAGATCATAATCTTTCTGGAAGTCCAATCCGATTTTTCTTAGTTAAGTTTGATTAGACTGTTTGTAATAATTCTCTGATAAAAAAGGATAAGTTCTCTCAACTGTAAAATACCGAATATCCTTCTTCAATTTTTCTGTTTTCCTTTTCAGTAAGTATTTCTTACCAAGAAAAATTGGATTGGACTTCCAGAAAGATTGTGACCTTCTCTGATACTTCTGAGTCGGAAGGGGAGGGTAGTTTATAACAGACGGAACCAGGGTAATCAAACGTTTCCGAATACCTGTATTTTAGGCAACAGAAGGGGCAATCAAAGAGCCAGATCCCGGTACAACCGGAGCAGCAGATTTGTAGGGTCGGAACAACCAGCCCAATTTTTACAAACAAGAAGGAACCAGTACTGGCGGGACTAGAGGATATACAGATTTTTAGTTTGAGCAAAGTTGTGCTTGACTGTTCTATGGAAAAAGTATTGTCCAAAGGGTTGTCCTTTGTGCCATGTGTATACATAAATAAGTTTGATATGTTAAGGGATATACACAACTTCTTTAGAAGGATTAGACTCAAAAAGTTTTTGGGAAATAAACCCTCTCTTCAAGAAGAAAATAACAAATCTGGACTTCGATTACCTTCACAGTTTACACCAGAGACAGAAATAATGGAACCTGAAGTTCTAAAATTTGAGAGAGTGGTCCTCAAAAAAATAACTTGAGCATTGAGATTTATACCCAGACCGCGGCAGAACCTGCAAAGAGATGAGAAAAGTGCTCTTAAGATGTTACAAAATAACAAACAGATTGTAATTAAGCCTTGTGACAAAGGAGGAGGAATTGCTGTATCTGACTCTCATCATTATACCATGAAGATGGATAATATGCTACCATGTGAGGAATTATATAAAAAAATATCATTCAATCCTGAAATGAGGATTAAAAACAGAATTATACTGTAGAAAGGAACCTGTTAGCCTTACAACAGGAGGTAATTCTTAAAAAAGAGTTTGAATTTGTAACTCTAAAAAACACCCAACTTCCAGTAAAATAGGGTTTAGCTAAAATGCATAAAGACTTGGCCAAACCCCCCGCGACCGATTGTATCTATGATTGGCTCGGCAATTGAGCCGGTGTCCAAATATGTGGATAGTTTTTTTAAACCTCTGGTGGCAGATCTACTGTCTTACGTGAGGGACACAGGACATATAATTACAAAAGTAGAGGGTACTCAATTAAACCCAAATACTGGTTTCCTGGTTACTTTGGATCTAGAGGCATTGTATACAAACATTCCACAAGCACAGGCATTAGAGGGAGTAAAACAGAGTTTACAACAGATACAATCTGAGCCTTTGAAACAGTTTATCTGTGACTGTTTAGAGACAGTCCGCTATAACAACTTCTTTGAGTTTAACTCAAATATATATCATCAAATAAAAGGAGTGAGCATGGGAGCAGAATGTGCTCCAAGTGTAGCTAATCTCTATGTAGGTTGGTTTGAAGCAAAATTCATCTATAATGAGATTGCCCCGTTCTATGAGATCATAAGTGGTTGGGCAAGTTATATTGATGATGTGTTTTTCATATGGAAGGGACAAGTAGAACAACTACAGGAGTTCTTAACTTGGTTGAATTTGTGTGACACAAATTTAAAATTCACAATGAAATACGATCAACACCAGGTAGAATTTTTGGATATTTGCATACCACACAATGAGGGAACTCTATCGGTATCACTTTATGTGAAACCTACAGCTAGAAATAACTTGCTGCACTATGAGAGTTACCATCCCAGCAGTCAAAGGCGAAATATTCCATTTAGTCAATTTTGGCGAGTGCTGAGGAATTGCACCCGTATTAGCGAGTTTCTGCAACATTCAGAGGTTTTAGCCAAAAAATTAATATCAGGAGAATATCCCCCTAAATTGGTCAAAGACTCATTAAAGAGAGCTAAATACTATGACCGCAATGTAATGTTCCAAATGTGTACAAGAGACACTAGTGACAGATTGGTCTGTTCTATTCGTCATTTGAATATGAATGGTAAGATCCGTAAAATAATCAACTCACAGTGGCACATTCTTAACTCTAGATCAGAGATTGAACCATTTGAAAAACCACTGTTTGCGTTCAAAAAGAACAACAACTTGAGAAATCTGTTGGTCAAATCGAATATGAAATCCCCAAAGGAATGGGTTCAGAAATCCATTTGAGGCCAAGATCCGATTTTGGGCAATCATCAATGCGGGACATGTGGAGCATGTAAGGGTGCCCTAGTTTCGGAAAGTGTTATTTGTAACAACAAGATTGTCCAACTAAGAAATATGATGAATTGTAGAACCAAGAACATTGTATATTTGATTCTGTGCCCATGCAAGCTAGGCTATGTAGGTGAAACAGGGAGGGAATTCAGATTTAGATATTATGAACATTGCTCAGCATGCAGAACCCAAAAACGTAATGCTCCTCTGGATTCTCACTGGCAAGAATGCAAGCATAGAGAGGAAGATATTAAATGGATGATTCTGGAAAAGATCAACACAAGAGATGGTGAAGACTCAGACAGAAAAAGGAAAAAACTTGAGTTTATTTGGATTTTATTTCTGGATACCTACCAGAAAGGGTTAAATGAGGAAATCCCATGGCAGAATGCAATTTATTAATTATTGATACATCTATAAGCCATGGGGGGGTTCCTTCATTGGTGACAGATATTCATTTGGTGTCTTAATTCGATTAACTACAAGGTTTGGTTTCCGAATTTTGAGTAGATTTTTAGAATCGTGAATAGGTATCTGCACCAAAAATGTGGTGCAAGGTAAGCAGTCTGAACGTTTGTTCAGTCTGTTTTGTTTTTTTGATCAGCATTTTGAATGTTGGGCTTATATCGTTGTGCCTGTGCTCAGCTTGTCTATTTCAACTCTCATGTTCCAAGATTACCACTATATAAAACACACTAGTGTTAATCTTGTGTAGTCCTTCCTTTATGTTAACTCCTAGGCTCTGGTAACGTATTAACATCAGGTGAGTACTTAGTGGAGAGGCTCCTTAGAACAAGTGACCAGGAATATCAGGCTCCAGTTTCATTTCAGACGCCAGTGTATGATATGGAAGGCAGGATCGAGCGACGTGCATATTTATAAACGGTAAGCGCTGTGACAAATTTTCAGCCACTTAGTAGGCTCTGTGTGGTTACTGGCTTCTTCATAACACTAAAGATATGGAAAGGTGAGGTTGCGGTATCCTCAGCATGTTTAGAAGCGCCAGTCAAAGATTTATCTTATTGAATCGCGGGCGCGAGATAAAAGAGGCTTTGTTTGTGTTGTGGGAGTTTAGTAGTTTTGAATGTCTGTAAGTGGAAGTAGTGACATGGGATTGTTTTAGTTATATTCATTCCCTTTTGTAGAAACGACAGAAGTTTTGAACCATGGCTGTTTGACATACGTTCCACACCCAAAAGAAACGGTAATGAAGGTACATGTGCATACAGCATGTTTGTTTTTCTCTTCTTTCTGTGCTTGCTATCACTTGGTGAAATTTGTGCTTTTGTCTGTCTCACATTTTTTAAGGATTGAGTCCATTCTGTGTTTCACGATATGGGCATTGGTGTAAATATTTTATTTTGTGTTATGTGTTATGTTGGTGTTTTTGTTTGAGTGCTTGGGCACATTAGGACACACCCACTACATCACGGTGGTGAATCACTTGGTGGCGTTTGTCACTATAAAAGTATTAGAAAGACACCTATGACAAACTAAGAGAGATCAATATTAGTGTGTTTTAATTTTAATTTCAATGTAGAGCATTTTCCAGCTTGCTGACAGATTAGGATCTGTGGCCCTGATGAAGGTGGCATAAAGTATCAAACAATTTCGGAATCCACCGAAACGCGCGTTGGCAGTTTAACTTGCGGCTGGCAAATGCGGAACACCAAGGATGGTTGTCTGATATGTACCTGACTATTGGCTATCTGCATTGTGGCTAGCCTAAAGACTATGGGGGTCATTACAACATTGGCGGTAAAAGCCGCTTACCGCCGTGCAGAAGACCGCCGTGCAGAAAACCGCCAATACACCGCCGCGGAATTCCGCCACAGCTATTATGAACCACTGCACAGAATCCGCCGAAATTCAGACAACCGCACAACTCCGCCACACCAAAGGTCAGTGATAAACGCGGCGGTCTTTCAATCCTGTTATTCCATTGGCGGTACACACCGCCGCGCTCTAAATAGACACACATTTCCAAAACACCGCCACATTGGACAATTCAAAATACACACACCTGATACACATACAAACACCACTTCCACACACCCAACACAATATAAAACACACACCCACATCATCCACAAACCCCTACGACCAAAAACTATATACAAAGGTGACAGACAGAGACCACAGCAATAGACAACCCCACCACACAGAGGCACACAACACCATCACCCATACAACATCCACGCTCAAAACACCCCACACCACCACACATCACCACACTCATCTACACATACACCACCCCACACATCACCTACACCACCCCATGGAACACCAAAGACACCCCAGGTTTTCCGAGGAGGAGTTCAGGGTCATGATGGAGGAAATCGAACGGGTAGAGCCACAGCTATTTGGATCACAGGTGCAGCACACCTCCATAGCCAGGAAGATGGAGCTATGGCGAAGAATCGTCGACAGGGTCAACGCTGTGGGACAGCATCCAAGAAATCGGGAGGACATCAGGAAGAGGTGAAACGACCTATGGGGGAAGGTGCGTTCAGTGGTCTCCAGGCACAACATCGTGATTCAGCGGATTGGCGGCGGACCCCACCTCCTCCCCCACAACTAACAACATGGGAGGAGCAGGTCTTGACCATCATGCATCCAGAGGGCCTTGGAGGAGTCGGTGGAGGAATGGACACTGGTAAGTCAAATCTTAACTATCATATCCCCCACCCTACCTGCATGCTATCACACCCCCCCACCCTCACCCTCTCCCCTATCACTCCAACTCCTCACTAATGTACTAATAACACAAACCACACATCCCAACACCAAGCCCTGCATGACACAACTAAGCATGGACACCCATCACTAAAGCATGGCCACTGCACATACCCATAACACCCACCCAACCATCATCACACAAGCCCCCACACATGAATGCTTACACTGGGGTACACGCACACCCACCCATTACACACCATGACACACACACATGCAATAATCATGCTCTTATACCCCTGCAGGACCACTACGTAACATCACCGCACAGGAGGGTCCAGACATCTCCACTCCACCCACAGAAGAGGCCCAGAGTGACAAAAGCAGCTCTGGCCAACTGGATCTAAATGACCAGCCAGGACCATTGTGGGCCTCAGGACAGTCAGTTCCCCTTGCACAGGCACAGCCCAACACTGACCTTCCACCCTCTGGTAACACCAGCACAGCACCCACCCAGCGGGCCCATACCTCCGTCCCCAGGACACGTCAATGAGCTGTGTGTCCACCACTACAGGGAACCCAGGATAACCCACCACCCCAACAACAACAGGGACCTGAGGGCAGTGGTAGTGGGCACACGGTCCAGGGGATGGAGGCACAGGAACACAGGGGAACTGGGAGGGTTGCTGTGCGACAGGGGGCGGACAGGCGAAGGGAACCCACTCTCCACGAGGCCCTCTCCTCCATCATGGGAGCATACCACCACTCCCAGGAGACGATGGCTACGGTCCTGGGCAAGTTTCAGGAGACCCAGCGCATGCAGGAGGAACAGTATTTGGGTTTCAGGGAGGAACTCAGAACCATCAGCTCCGCCCTAGGCACCATCATAGGGGTGCTGAAGGACATAAAAAAGACCATGAGGGACACCGTGGCACTCCAAGGGGCCCCTGACACTAGCCTGGACAATGAACACACCACCTCCGCCGGCGCTAGTGGACAGGACGCCCCGCCAAAGGACCACCACACCAGCACCCCACCCCCTGCAGACGGACAACCACCCCACAAGCGGTTCCTGAGATCCAGGAACAGGACAGAGCAAGATAGCAAGACCCCCGCCAGGAAATGAGACCACCCTGATTGTCATCCCACTGTCCCACTTTGTTACCCTGTCCAGATTGGAACTGCCCCAGCTCCACTTCCTATGCCCATAAGGGCAGTGCACCTGTGAGACTAATAGACTGGACTCTGCCATGGACATTCCTCCACCATCACCCATCACCATTTTGCCACTCCCTCCAATAATTAGCACTTCAATAAACACCCTTGAACCACAAAACAATCTGGAGTCAGTCTGTGATTTTGAAAATGTGTATTAGCAATGACAGTGACAAAATGCGTTTTCAAATGTAATGCCAACATACCTATGTCACACATCAGAAGTCCATGAAGGATGCAAGCAGATGACACACGTTGTTAACCACACCTGTGAAACCGTAATGGAAATGTACAACTCAGTTACCAAATACTGCTTCTAATTGACAGACAGGATAGAGGTAGAAGTGTGAAAGTGAATGTAATAGTAAAAAAATTGTTCTCACCTGTGTGTCACTGGAAATATTGCTGTATGACTGAGTCCCTGTTGTGTATGTCTTCTTCCTCAGCTTCCTGCTCATCACTGTCCACAGGCTCCACAGCTGCCACAACACCATCATCTGGACCATCCCCCTGCAGAAAAGGCACCTGGCGTCGCAAAGCAAGATTGTGAAGCATCGAGCAGGCGATGATGATCTGGCACACCTTCCTTGGTGAGTAGAATAGGGAACCACCTGTCATATGGAGGCACCAGAACCTGGCCTTCAGGAGGCCGAAGGTGCATTCGATCACCCTCCTAGTCCGCCCATGGGCCTCATTGTAGCGTTCCTCTGCCCAGGTCCTGGGATTCCTCACTGGGGTCAATAGCCATGACAGGTTGGGGTAACCAGAGTCCCCTAATAGCCACACCTGGTGCCTCTGGAGTTGACCCATCACATAAGGGATGCTGCTATTCCACAGGATGTAGGCGTCATGCAATGAGCCAGGGAACATAGCATTTACCTGCGAGATGTACTGGTCTGCCAAACATACCATCTGTACATTCATCGAATGATAACTCTTCCGGTTCCTGTACACCTGTTCACTCCTGCGGGGGGGACCAGAGCTACATGAGTGCCATCAATAGCACCTATGATGTTGGGGATATGTCCCAGGGCATAGAAGTCACCTTTAACTGTAGCCAAATCCTCCACCTGAGGGAAAACGATGTAGCTCCTCACGTGTTTCTGCAGGGCAGACAACACTCTTGACAACACGTTGGAAACATAGGCTGGGACATCCCTGATGCCATGGCCACTGTTGTTTGAAATGATCCACTTGCAAGGAAATGGAGCACTGATAGCACCTGCACGTCAGGGGGTATTCCTGTGGGATGGCAGATTGGTGAGATCAGGTCTGGCTCCAACTGGGTACACAGTTCCTGGATTGTGGCACGGTCAAACCTGTAGGTGATGATCAAATGTCGCTCCTCCATTGTTAACAGGTCCACCAGCGGTCGGTACACCGGAGGATTCCGCCATCTCCTCAAATGTCCCAGCTGACGGTGCCTAAGAAGGACAACAGCGACCACAGAGTCAACAAGTTCTCCGGTATGTACCCACAGCTACACAGAACACGACACCAAATACAAAACTCTTCCTGTATATGTGTTAAGTGTAGGCCTAGGTATGTGTGACGCAGTAGTAAATGAAGCCATGTGGGCCCCTGAAATGGCGACTGCCTGACCTCTAAACTGGGACAATGGGATGTGAGGTAACTGCGCTGGCGTTGTACACCGTCGCGGTAGGCAGTCGTAGACCGTGGCGCAATGCTGCATTGGTTAACATTGGACCCTATGGGTCCCAGGAGCCAATGATAAACTGCGCCGGCGGTGATGATACGCACCGCCGCGGACGTGACCGCCATTTTCTATCTGTTCAATCACTCGATACCTGATCTTCGACAGGAGAGGACCTACACTGCAAGTGCTGCTGTGACCTCGGTCTGGAAGAGACAATGGCTGCTGCGTCTGGGGAAAGGGCCCCTGCCTTCACTGCTCAGGAGTTGGAGAAGCTCGTGGACGGGGTCCTCCCCCAGTACACGCTACTCTACGGTCCTCCAGACCAACAGGTAAGTACACAGGGAGCACGTTGTATGGGCTATGCTGGATGAAGAGGGCTGGATGTCAGTAGGAAGGGGGCAGAGTTCTGCGACCATGAAGGAGTGTGAATGCACGTGCCACATGGCAAGGGTAGGGACAGAAGAAGGACATTTGGCGTGCCATCGCCAAGGACGTCCGGACCCTGGGGGTCCACCAGAGAGAGGGCACCCACTGCCGTAAAAGATGGGAGGACATTCGCCGCTGCAGCAAGAAGACGGCGGAGGCTCAGCTGGAGATGGCCTCCCAACGTGGGAGGGGTGCCCGTCGCACCATGACCCCCCTGATGTTCCGGATCCTGGCGGTGGCCTACCCTGAGTTGTATGGGCGCTTGAGGGTATCACAGCAGACACAAGGGGGTGAGTACACTCTCATTCTGCCGACTTTGCGTGCAGTGGAGGGGTCTGGGTGGGGTAGGAGGGCTGTGGGTTTCCCTAGGCCAGGGCGAGTAACGTAGGCTAGGCCCCTTCGTAAGGCATGGCCCTGTGGCCCCCCACCCCACCTCTGTAGAGTGCCAAGTACAGGTATACATGTCCCTGTGTCATCTATGTGGACAGATGACACTCATAGCCATGTAGGCCATATCCCAGGAATTGCATCTGTAGAGGCCAAGAGCACGGCGTAGTGCAGGGGGCTGCTGTGTCTGTATTGTCCGCCAACGGTAGCAGTAAGCCATGCACTCAACCTGTCTTTCTTTTGTCGTCCCCCACCTTTTTGTGCTCTCCCTGTTCTTTTGTGCATCAGCATCATCAGGCGGAGGTACAGTGGCACCGGAGCACGAGGGAGCTGCATCCCACATGGCCATGGAGGGCCACACCACAGACTCTGAATACACCAGTGGGACGGAGGGCGAGGAGAGCTTCACGTCGGTCACCGGATCACCAAACAGCGACACAGACTCGTTCGTCGATGGGAGCTCCCTTGTGGTGGCGGCACCATCTTTTCCCCCCACTTCTACAGGTACAGCCGCCACCCCCCTACCAGCACCGCCCTCCCATCAGCCCCTCAGCCTTCGCTCCGTGCCCGCTCACCCAGGAGGGTTGGCATCACCTTTGCCCCAGGCACCTCAGCCCTGCCCCTGGCACCCCTGCTGCCCTCAGTGAGGAGGCCATTGACCTCCTCAGGTCACTCACTGTTGGGCAGTCTACCATTGTGAAAGCCATCCAGGGTGTAGAAAGGGAGTTGCAACACACTAATGCATTCCTGGAGGGCATTCATTCTGGTCAGGCTGCCCATCATCGAACCCTGCAATCTCTGGCCTCAGCACTGATGGCAGCCATTGTCCCTTTCTCTAGCCTCCCCCCTCCAACTTCCTCCACCCAGACCCAATCCCCTGTACCCCAGCCTATCTCAACCACACCATCAGACAAGCATGCACACACCTCAACACACAAAAGTAGCTCAGGCAAACATAGGCACCACACATCCCACTGGCACTCACACAAGCATCACCCACATACAGACACAGCAACATCCACTGCCTCCACTGTGTCCCCATCCTCGTCATCTCCCTCCTCCCTCCCAGTGTCGTCTACACTCTCACCTGCATGCACTACATCTACAGGCACTAGGACTCACACCAGAACACCCAGCACCACACCCCGCTCACTTGCACTCACCACCCCCACTACCATTTACACGTCCCCTGTGTCCACTCCCAGTGTGTCTGTGACGCCCCCTCCCAAAGTACACAAACGCGGGCACCCACACACCCAACATCCATCCACCTCACGACAGCCTCCAGTACCTGCACCCAAATCACCTAAAGTTACACCTCCTACAACCACCTCCTCTTCCTCCACTCCCACACCCCATCCAGCTACCCATCCCAGTGTTCGTCAGAAACTCTTCCTCAGCAACGTTGACCTCTTTCCCACCACCCCCGCCCCTCCAATTCATAGGTGGCATAGTAGCACCTCAGCCAAAAAAAGTCTGGTACCAGTGGTGCGTGTTAAAGGTCTGTGGAGTGCACCGGCCACCAGGGCAGCCAGTGTGACACGGAGCCAAAGCACTGCCAGTCCACCCCCTGCAAAAGCACCTTAAGTTGGAAAGTGCCCGATGGGAGAGGGTGAAGACTCCTGCCGGCAAAACAGCTCACAAGGGTCCCGGGGGAGTGCTGAGTCAGCTGTGACTCCTCCCAAGGTGGTGAAGGGGCAGAAGAAGTCTCCAACCAAAGTCTGGTAAGAGCAGCACGGAGGAGAAGGCCGCCATCCTCCCTGCCGGCCGGGACGCCACCGCCAGCAGTATCGTCAGTGGTCCGGAGACCACCGCCAGAGTCAGTGCCCTGGAGGGCAGCAGTATAATCACTGGTCCGGAGACCACCGCCAGAGTCAGTGCCCTGGAGGGCAGCAGTATCGTCACTGGTCCGGAGACCACCGCCAGCGTCAGTGCCCTGGAGGGCCCCGGCAGCCACAGCCCCGCTGGGCACTGAGGGACCGTCATGCCACACACCGCTGCACAGGTCAGAGACAGCAAAGTCAAGTACCGCTGAACAGGGCAAAGACCGCCATGGCAAAGCACCGCTGAACAGGTCAAAGACAGCAAAGGCAAGCACCGCTGAACAGGGCAAACACCGCCATGGTGAAGACCACTGAACAGGGCAAAGACCGCCATGGCAAAGCACCGCTGAACAGGTCAAAGACCGCCATGGCAAAGCACCGCTGAACAGGACAAAGACTGCCATGGCAAAGCACCGCTGAACAGGTCAGAGACAGCAAAGTCAAGCACCGCTGAACAGGGCAAAGACCGCCATGGTGAAGACCGCTGAACAGGGCAAAGCACCGCTGAACAGGTCAAAGACAGCAAAGGCAAGCACCGCTGAACAGGGCAAAGCACCGCTGAACAGGGCAAAGACCGCCATGGCAAAGCACAGCTGAACAGGTCAATGACCGCCATGGCAAAGCACCGCTGAACAGGACAAAGACCGCCATGGCAAAGCACCGCTGAACAGGTCAGAGACAGCAAAGGCAAGCACTGCTTAACAGGACAAAGACCACCATGGTGAAGACAGCTGAACAGGGCAAAGCACCGCTGAACAGGGCAAAGACCGCCATGGCAAAGCACCGCTGAACAGGTCAAAGACCACCGTGGAGAAGACCGCTGAACAGGGCAAAGCACCGCTGAACAGGGCATAGACCGCCAAATCAAGCATCGTTAGCCCATGTGCAGCTGGGACAGTGACGGAACTGGGACCGTCACGGGGAGCGTGATGCACTCTGGGCACCATTCCCCCTCCAGAACCAGTGGAGACCGGCATCCACTCTGTCTGTCCTTCACAGGATGAAGCACTCTGGGCACCAGTCCCCCTTCAGAACCAGTGGAAACTGTTATCCACTTGAGAGACTGTGGCTTTGCACTCCCCAGGATAAAGCAGTGGGCAAACCACCCACTGGAGTGACTTGAGAGACTGTGGCTTTGCACTCCCCAGGATAAAGCATGGGCAAACCACCCACTGGAGTGACTTTAGAGACTGTGGCTTTGCACTCCCCAGGATAAAGCAGTGGGCAACCCACCCACTGGAGTGACTTGAGAGACTGTGGCTTTGCACTCCCCAGGATACATCAATGGGCATGGAGGCCCGTTGTGGATCTGGCGTGGTGCTGTGATCCGGCTGAGGTGCCCCCCTTTCCTTCCCCCTGAGGTGCCTGTTGTATTTCTAGCTGATGCCCCTGCAGTGTTCTCTCCGTTTGTGGACAGGTATCTAGTGTGGGCCTCGCCCATGCATTGTGGGCCCAGTGGTCCACGGACATTGATATGTGCATACCTGCAGTACTAATCGTGATGTATGATTTTTAGAATGTTTATAAATATCTGTATATATTTGGTTACTGTATTTTGATACATTACAATGTTTGAACAGATTTCCTTTTGTCTTTGCATTCTTCCGGGGGGGTTGTGGGTTGTTACTGTGCTGTTTGGAAATGCATTGGTGTGTGTGTTGTAGTGGGTGAGGGTCGGGTTGGGAGTGGGGGTGTTGCGTGTGTGTGTCCGTGACCCGGATTGGCGGGTTGTGATACTGTGGGTGGTACATTGTCTTCCGCCTGTCTGTTGGCTGTGTCTGCCCAGCTGCTTGTTTGTACCGCCGTGGCGGTCAGAGTGTTAAAGTGGCTGTCTTTGTTGGCGGTTTCCGCCACGGTCATAATTCCCTTTTTAAGTCCGCCGGCCTGTTTGCGATATTACCGCAGCTTTAACACCGTCCGCAAGGGTTGTAATGACCCCCTCTATGTATTATGATTAAGGCTGGTCATGAGAACCAAATATATTGATATTTCTAATGCGATTTGATGAATTGTGAAACAATTATTTGCTATCAGCCTGGACAAAAGAACAAAGAGAAAAAATATGTGATTTTGTTATATATTTGTTAAATTGGTTTTGCGGAATTTGACTGTCTTTAGCTGTTGGACTAAAGTGAGCATGATTGAGTGAGGTTGTGTGTTTATTTATTGTTTGTCTTTGTGTCTTTATGTTAGTTGGAACTATATTCTGGTTTTATATTTCATGATAAAATTTCTTTTGGATGTACAATAAAAGTATATATATTCTCAGAAGGAGTGATATTTATGTTTGATGTTTGCATGTAGAAATGTATAGGAGAGAAGTATGTTGGTACAAAGATTGATTTGATTCCCTAGTTTTCTCTCCTTCTCAATCTAGGGACCCCTTGTTTGACCTTTCCTAGTGATATAGCACGTTGCTATAGGGGTTAGTTGCTGCAGATTTATTCTTTAATATTCAGTTGCAGTGATGTAGTGGGGCGTGGCTAATGGGTGTTGTTGTTTTTCAGCATTTTTTATTTATCTTTTCTATTAATAGGCTATTGGGGTTTTTCTTTCTTTCTTTTTTTCTTTTTGCCTTTTGTTGTTTCTTTCTCTTGTTGGTTTCTTTTCTTTCTCTTCCCTCTATTTTTGCTTATTCTGTTGTGCTGTATACACATGGAGAGCATAACGTAATTTGTTTTTTCAAATGCGGATTTTGCTAGAATAGTAGGATCTTCCCCAGACACGGAACAAGGGTTCAATCTCACTAATAAATTGAAAGACGATTGGATTAAATTGTTGGATCTCAAGAAAAAAACTTGCAGGACTGAGGCCCATGCTGAGTTTATCTTGGAATATTTGAAAGCGGGAGTGATCCCCAATGGTTTGAGGATCAGAAATATACCAGGTTTATTCGTAGAAATCAAAGCTTTCTTGGAGAAGTGGTCACTAATCTCTAATAGATGCTCAAGAGATTGGATGCTGTTGATCATTGAAACAGCACGTGAAATAGTGCCTGTATTATATAAAGAGATAGAAGATCTAGAAGATAAATTAAAACAATCGAATGCCCTAGAGGACGCTCAGAAAAAGTTTGAGGAGGTAACCAATGAGTTTGAGTCATTTAATCAATACTTACTGAAAAGGAAAACGGAAAAAAATTGAAGAAGCATATTGGGTATTTTACCGTTGAGAGAACTTGTCCTTTTTTATCAGAGAATTATTACAAACAGTCCAATCAAACCTACCAAGAAAAATCGGATTGGACTTCCAGAAAGATTGTGACCTTCTCTGATACTTCTGAGTCGGAAGGGGAGGGTAGTTCATACCAGTTTGATTCCTTTGGTAACAGATGGAACCAGGGTGATCAAATGTTTCCGAATACCCATTTTTTAGGCAACAGAAGGGGCAACCAAAGTCCCAGATCCCGGTACAACCGGAGCAGCAGATTTGTAGGGTCGAAACAACCAACCCAATTTTTACAAACAAGAAGGAACCAGTACTGGCGGGACTAGAGGATATACCGATTTTTAATTTGAGCAAAGTTGTGCTTGACTGTTCTATGGAAAAAGTATTTTCCAAAGGGTTGTCCTTTGTGCCATGTGCATACGTAAATACGTTTGATATGTTAAGGGATATACACGCCTTCTTTAGAAGGATTAGACTCAAAAAGTTTTTGGGAACTAAACCCTCTCTTCAAGAAGAAAATAACAAATCTGGACTTCGATTACCTTCGCAGTTTACTCCAGAGACAGAAATGTTGGAACCTGAAGTTCTAACGTTTGAGAGAGTGGTCCTCAAAAAAATAACTCGAGCATTGAGATTTATACCCAGACCGCGGCAGAACCTGCAAAGAGATGAGAAAAGTGCTCTTAAGATGTTACAAAATAACAAACAGATTGTAATTAAGCCTTGTGACAAAGGAGGAGGAATTGCTGTATTTGACTCTCATCAATATACAATGAAGATGGATAATATGCTACAATGTGAGGAATTATATAAAAAAATATCATTCAGTCCTGAAATGAGGATTAAAAACAGGATTAGAGAAAGGAACCAGTTAGCCTTACAACAGGAGGTAATTTGTAAAAAAGAGTTTGAATTTTTAACTCTAAAAAACACCCGACTTCCAGTAACATACGGTTTACCTAAAATGCATAAAGACTTGGCCAACCCCCCCTGCAACCAATTGTATCCATGATTGGCTCGGCAATTGAGCCGGTGTCCAAATATGTGGATAGTTTTTTGAAACCTCTGGTGGCAGATCTACTGTCTTACGTGAGGGACACAGGACATATAATTACAAAAGTAGTGGGTACTCAATTCAAAACAAATACTGGTTTCCTGGTTACAATGGATCTAGAGGCATTGTATACAAACATTCCACAAGCACAGGCGTTTAGTGGTAGTAAAACAGAGTTTACAACAGATGCAATCTGAGCCTTTGAAACAGTTTATCTGTGACTGTTTAGAGACAGTCCTCTATAACAACTTCTTTGAGTTTAACTCAAATATATATCACCAAATAAAAGGAGTGAGCATGGGAGCAGCATGTGCTCCAAGTGTAGCTAATCTCTATGTAGGTTGGTTTGAAGCTAAATTCATCTATAATGAGATTGCCCTGTTCTATGAGAACATAAGTGGTTGGGCAAGATATGTAGATGATGTGTTTTTCATATGGAAGGGACAAGTAGAACAACTACAGGAGTTCTTAACTTGGTTGAATTTGTGTGACACAAATTTAAAATTCACAATGAAATACGATCAACACCAGGTAGAATTTTTGGATTCTATGAGAGTTACCATCCCAGCAGTCAAAGGCGAAATATTCCATTGAGTCAATTTTTGCGAGTGCGGAGTAATTGCACCCGTATTAGCGAGTTTCTGCAACATTCAGAGATTTTAGCCAAAAAATTCATATCAAGAGGATATCCCTCTAAATTGGTCAAAGACTCATTAAAGAGAGCTAAATACTATGACCGCAATGTAATGTTCCAAATGTGTAAAAGAGACACTAGTGACAGATTGGTCTGTTCTATTCGTCATTTGAATATGAATGATAAGATCCGTAAAATAATCAACTCACAGTGGCACATTCTTAACTCTAGATCAGAGATTGAACCACTTGAAAAACCACTGTTTGCGTTAAAAAAGAACAACAACTTGAGAAATCTGTTGGTCAAATCGAATATGAAAGCCCCAAAGGAATGGGTTCAGAAATCCATTTGCGGCCAAGATCAAATTTTGGGCAATCATCAATGCGGGACATGTGGAGCATGTAAGGGTGCCCTAATTTCGGAAAGTGTTATTTGTAACAACAAGATTGTCCAACTAAGAAATATGACGAATTGTAGAACGAACGAACGAACGAAGAACATTGTGTATTTGATTATGTGCCCGTGTAAGCTAGGCTATGTAGGTGAAACAGCGAGGGAATTCAGATTTAGATACTATGAACATTGCTCAGCATGCAGAACTCACTGGCAAGAATGCAAACATAGTGAGGAAGACATTAAATGGACGATTCTGGAAAAGATCAACACAAGAGATGGTGAAGAAAAAGCAAAAAACATGATTCTTTTTTTTTCTGGATACCTACCAAAAAGGGTTAAACGAGGAAATCCCATGGCAGAATACAATTTGTTAATTATTGATACATCTACAAGCCAATGGGGGGGGTTCCTTCATTGGTGGCAGGAATTCATTTGGTGTCTTAATTCGATTAACTACTAGGTTTGGTTTCGGAATTTTGAGTAGATTTTTAGAATCGTGAATAGGTATCTGCACCAAAAATGTGGTGCAAAGTAAGCAGTCTGAATGTTTGTTTAGTCTGTTTTGTTTTTTTGATCAGCATTTTGAATGTTGGGCTTATATCGTTGTGCCTGTGCTCAGCTTGTCTATTTCAACTCTCATGTTCCAAGATGGCCACTATATAAAACACACTAGTGTTAATCTTGTGTAGTCCTTCCTTTATGTTAACTTGGAGGCTCTGGTAACGTATTAACATCAGGTGAGTACTTAGTGGAGAGGCTCCTTAGAACAAGTGACCAGGAATATCAGACGCCAGTTTCATTTCAGACGCCAGTGTATGATATGGAAGGCAGGATCGAGCAACGTGCACATTTATAAAAGGTAAGCGCTGTGACAAATTTTCAGCCACGTAGCATGCCCTGTGTGGTTATTGGCTCCTTCATAACACTAAAGATATGGAAAGGTAAGGTCGTGGTATCCTCCGCATGTTTAGAAGCGCTAGTCAAAGATTTATCTTATTGAACCGCGGGCTCAAGACAAAAGAGGCTTTGTTTGTGTTGTGGGAGTTTAGTAGTTTTGAAAGTCTGTAATTGTTCTAGTTATATGCATTCCCTTTTGTAGAAAGGACAGAAGTTTTGAACCATGGCTGTTTGACATACGTTACGCACCCAAAAGAAATGGTAACGAAGGTACATGTGCATACAGCATGTTATTTTTCTCTTCTTTCTGTGCTTGCTATCACTTGGTGAAATTTGTGTTTTTGTCTGATTTTGTCTGTCTCACATTTTTTAAGGATTGAGTCCATTCTGTGTTTCACGATATGGGCATTGGTGTAAATATTTTATTTTGTGTTATGTGTTATGTTGGTGTTTTCGTTTGAGTGCTTGGGCACATTAGGACACACCCACTACATCACAGTGGTGAATCAGTTGGTGGCATTTGTCATTATAAAAGTATTAGAAAGACACCTCTGACAAACTAAGAGAGACCAATATTAGTGTGTTTTAATTTTAATTTCAATGTAGAGCATTTTCTAGCTTGCTGACAGGTTGGGATCTGTGGCCCTGATGAAGGTGGCATTAAGTATCAAACAATTTCGGAATCCACCGAAACGCGCGTTAGCAGTTTAACTTGCGGCTGGCAAATACGGAACACCAAGGATGGGTGTCTGATACGTATCTGACTATTGGCTATCTGCATTGTGGCTAGCCTAAGGACTCTATGTATTATGATTAAGGCTGGTCATGAGAACCAAATGTATTGACATTTCTAAGGCGATTTGATGAATTGTGAAAAAATTATTCATTGTCAGCCTGCACAAAAGAACAAAGAGAAAAAATATGTGATTTTGTTATATATTTGTTAAATTGTTTTTTGTGAAATTTGACTGTCTTTAGCTGTTGGTTTGAGTGAGGTTGTGCGTTTATTTAATGTTTGTCTTTGTGTCTTTATGTTAGTTGGAACTATATTCTGGTTTTATATTTCATGACAAAATTGCTTTTGGATGTACAATAAAAAATATATACATTCTCAGATGGAGTTATATTTATGTTTGATGTTTGCATGTAGAAATGTATAGGAGAGAAGTATGTTGTACAAAGATTGATTTGATTCCTTAGTTTTCTCTCCTTATCAATCTAGGGACCCCTTGTTTGACCTAACCATAAAACAACTACAAAATTCCTTTTGACGTGAAGAATGTCAACAGTTGTCTTGGAGTCATAAATAGGGTCCTGATAATAAATGCAGGTGGGCCTCAACCTTACATGGACACAATGTGGGCCAACGGGTACGTGTCAAGATGTCCGGCCTCAGGGTCACATTGTTGCTGCATGTTGCTGTTTTTGCTGTGTTCTGAATGGCTAAGAGTTCCTAACTTCATGTGGCATCTGAATTTAGGGTGTGTTGGGGAATGTACGCACCCCTCTGGCCATGTGTGTTTTATTGGGGCCAGTTTCCTAGGGCCGTTGGTGGTATGGGTGCGCCTATCTGTGGGACTAATCTAAGATTCCTGTTCACACGTTTGTCTCTCAGCTACACGCCACCTCACTTGTGACCTTTCAATCTGTAACCTCAGGCCTCGGTCTCAGAGCCTGCCTAACCATATACTTTGGTGCGGGAGTTGATGGAGAGTTTATGACAGGAGAATTTAATAATTTAATAGTAGTGATGCAACTTCATTCTTATATGTGAATGTATCGTTGTGTGCATCAGCATTGATTATTCCAATATTAACACAAGTACCCTTATGGAACGATGGAAAGATAAATTTATGTTCAGCGTCTGTTCCACATGGGGGCCTAGGGATATGTAATTGGCATTCTTTTTGGGGTTAGGGTTATGCTGTTAAGGTCACTTGTCCCCTTTGGGCTGCTGATCCTGCCTTGTTGTTGGAAGTCCACTTATTAGCAGATGTTACTATTTGCTTAGAATCTACCTCCTATGCATCAGTGAGGTATTTCCCATTCATTTTGGGATAAGGTTATGCTTTTGGTGGAAACTTGTCATAATTGGCTGCTTTTCCTACATTGCCTCTCTAACCGTGTTGGCAGTAAACTCATTTGCTTGGGATCTAACAGTAAAGTACTGCCACATATCCACTGAAATGTCATCCCTCAGTCATGCAGCCATCAAAAGCTTAAAAAATGAAATGTAATCTATGAGATTCATCCCTTTCAACCAACTCTCCCAATTTTTCTTTGTACCATGCAAATAAGTCCCAAAAGAGACCGGACTACAATGTTTCCTGAACTTTATGTGGTATTAGACCAGGTGGCGATATATTCTGTTTGTGGCATTGCTTGTGTTTTCATATTTCAGTCTCACTCTTTCATCCAACTCAAGAACAGCCTTGATTCCACTGTAATGTCAGGGTTTTAATGATAATGAGTCCTGAAACACAATATTAGTCTCAATATGTATTTTCTTCTTTTACATAATGTTGGTATTACTTAATAAAAAGGAAGACTTGCTGACCCCCCTCCCCCCCCCGGGTCCAGATTCTAGTGGAGCGGGCTGGGTAGAATACAGCAATTTTGCACCAGGTTTCCAGCTTTGGTTCATCAGACTGATTTGTGGATTCTAGATGCAGTTCTTATCTATGAACAGTTCCAGAGGTCAGGCTTGGGCTCTATATTTACTTGAACATCCAAACACCTCTGTACAAGAATGTACAGTGGAAGGGTGCCAAGAAACAACAATACACCAACATAAGTAGATACATAATTAACTGACACAGTGTACTTACTCCACCTGTGAGGAAACCAATGTAAGTTATTTGGTGCCGAATTACTGTGCTAGCCAACATTGTGGATTTAGGATGTGCAGTGTAGGTAATTAAAGGGAGAGACTTTTAATGGAGCACAACCCAGTTAGTGCTCTCAAATATCGTTAGGGGCACAGAACTATAGTGCTGATTGAGAATGAACTCAATAAGTTACAACATGTGTCAAACAAACTACCAAATGAATCATGGTTAGTATCAGTATACAAGTGTGGGCTGTTCACTAATGGAACTCAATTGGTATATACAGTGGATCACATTCATGAACTGCACTTTGTAGTAAATAATACACTAATTCTACTCACATACTACACAATGCTATTCACAAACCTATGTGTGCAGACCTCTGCTTCTCCTGTGTTTTCTATGCAGAGGTCTCACTCCCGGTTTCAGAAGTCTTCTCAAACATAGGTATATGTTTTAGTAGTACATGTGGAAGAAAAGTGGGGAAGTGGTTGGAAAATGCTGAATACTTAGGTCAAAGTTGGTGGAGTAAGAAGGGGCAAAGGAAGAGACACTGAAATACAAACATCACCCACAAAAGAATGAGCATATTACTACCCATAAACTGCACTTTTAAAGTTACTACAGAGATATTACCCAAAGCAGTCATAAATATACCTCAGCCATGAAGTATGTTCAGCAACACAAATGGCCACTAGCTGGGTCCTGTAACACTCTCCAATAGAAAATAATTGAGGCAGGGAACTGAAAGAACACTCCATAGTAAATAATGTTAAATTATTTAAACATTTGAATTACAAATATATATATTTTAAGTGTTAAAAGTTATGTTCAGCTTAAAAATATTATTTTCTATTAAAACATATTTTGGGTAAAAATAATTATGTAAAATCTTTAAACTTTTAATAAAAATAACACTTATTAAGGTTAATAAACTGCATACATATTAACAAAATATACTAAATAATTATTAAATTTAAAAATGATAGAGGGTTTTCAATATTTAAAATAATAGTAATGATTCTAAATTAAATGAATACATCATATTTATTTAATTATTTATTACACATTTAATGATGGCTTTTTGTGCTGTACCATTTTAGTTTTTTAGTTCTAGATTAATGGCACTTATTTTAACAATAAAATATTTTTTAATGTTTAAAAGTGATCATTACATTTTATTAGAGATCTTTGTCTTGGTGGTGGAGATTGCCACCTATGTGTGAGAAATTACTATTATGAGATTCACACTGAAAATTCCTTTTCTTAGCAAGCTCCACCCTTCGGCTTTGAGGGGATGGAGACATGTATGTCTGCACCCAGTAGCAAATTAAAACTTCTAATTAGTGAATAGCAAAAAAGTATAAAGACACTAGTTGGTGCACTAGTACATTTTACCTGTGATTTAATTTACTCTTGTATATTCATCTTTGTGAATAAGTCTCATAGCTTTCTATAAATCACAGACACTATGTAGCTTACATGTACCACAGGATGCTGGTTCCACATGCACTGCTTTCAGTCACATAATTCAGTGTTTAATAGCCTAATGGCTTTTTTAACATGTACGTCACAAACAAATAAAATGTTAATGATTCTGATCAGTGATGTTAAACCGTGATTTCAAAGAGTGGTGCTAGAAAAGAATCACAAATAAAACTGACATATATCTTGAAATTTATAGTAGTGTACATTATGTCAACAAAATGTCTCCACCATCAAGGTTTCCAGAGACTACCCACTGTAAATTATGATGGCGGAAGATTCTAGAGAGCAGAGGCATTAACGGGAAAATGACATGCTTCAAAATCCTTGATGCAAACTAGTGTTGCATAGATTCTCATTATCCTATTGATGCTACAGGATTTGGGCAGCAGAATCACCTGAAATGTGGTGTACTAGCTACAAGTCCACACCATGTGAGGCCTGTTGGCCTAAATTGGGGTTTCCAGCCCACAAGCGCTACCTCATCTCCACCTGAAAGTGGGGATAATTGTGGTCACTGGAGACAGAGAGGACTCCTCAGGGGAATCGTGGTCGATCAGAACTCATCCCTTTCTCTCAGTTACATTAGTCTCAAACAGGGAAAGACAGCAGAGGCAGAATATGGTTCAATAAGGATTTATTAAAGTAACTACATCTGAGATAAAATAGCATGTATTGCAATAACTAGGAGGATAACACGCACTAAAGGCAAAAAGGTGACAAGGAGTGTGAAACACAAAAACAGTCCCATCATACTGTCACTAAGAGTAATATAGCAGTAGTAGTAGTACAAACTTAATTAGACTTTCAACAAGTCATAAAAGTATCAAATATTATACATTTCAGTATACAATAAATAAGATAAAATTTAAATAAATTACAATAATAAGAGGATACGTACAAACAGAGTATTTAACATTTCTTTAAAAATTTCCTAGTTACGAACCATTCGATAACCTAGATAAAATTACATTGCTACCCCCATACGCTTTCTTGTATTTAATACGGAGCATAGAAAGTTAGCCAAGGTTCCACACATCTCAATAGAGGATAGCACCTGCAGTCTAGCGTACGCGGTACGACACTGGGGCAAATTAATTAACCTTAAAAGAGGGGCTACTAAGCGCTTTCTCTGCTTGGCATAGAATTTACAGAATAAGACCACGTGAATTGTAGTTTGAGGTGCCTTTGCATCACATGGACAGGCCTTCAGGCTGGTGCTCCAATCGTTCATAGTTGGAAAGGTTACTAAACGATGAAATATATCTAGCCTCAGTCTGGTGAGAACAAAACGGTGGTGGGGGCTTACCACATTCGTCAAATAAGACTGTATGGCCTCCGTCAACAGAATTATTTGATTGTAAATGACGGTGGGCTTTTTTGATTCAACCTCCCATCGTGAATCTTCTAAATATTTTAATGCCAGAACACTCAGGTCCTTCCTAGAGATTTTTCCCAGCGAAGCTGGGTTTGTGTAATAAACTTTGTTACCCATGTTTTCAAAGAAGGTCATAATGTATCTTAACCAGGGCGCCCTTGCTGCGTATGTAGACTCCATGCAGTCAGTCAAGATGGCCTTATTTAATTCAGTATATTCCGAAGTCCAAACTTTGTGCCATAACAATAAGGGTTGAATCTTTATCAAGTCTGTAATAAAGGGGAGCCCCAATTCTGAGTGGATAATGTATGATGATGTACCATTTGGTACCATCAGTAGATGTCTTATAAAATCATTTTCCACCGTCTGCACCGGGTTACAATTAGTATATCCCCAAATTCCAGACCCATACATGACAGCCGGGGTGCACTTGGCTTTGTAAATTTTTATCATGTTCGGCGGGGTAATCCCCCTATCCTTTTGGAAAAAAGCCTTAAGGCCACCGTTGTTTTAATAAGCTGGGCTTTTTTCGTTTTCCTACAATTAGCCCAGGAACCCTGTTTGTCAAACATTATGCCCAGATAAGAGAAGGTTCGTGCAGTTTCTACCCTCCCATCCTCGGTTGTAATATTATAGGTCTTGCCGTGTTTCCCGCCACAGTTCATAATAAACGTTTTTGAGCGATTGACAGTGAGTCCCAATTGTGACATAAATGTGATGCAAGTAGTTAAAAGTTTTTGAAGAGCTAGCGGGGTCCTGGCCATTAAAACTGCATCGTCTGCGTAGAGTAGTACCGGGACAGCGCGATTACCTATTTGGGGTAGATCTTTGCAGTTACTAGCCAATACATTTTCTAAGTTATTTATGTACATTGAGAACAAGAACGGGGCAAGAACGCAACCTTGGCACACACCTCTATATAGGCCAAAAGGGCGAGTACATTCCCCTTTTAGCCCATACCTCACTCTTGCTCTACACCCTGTGTACATTTCTCGTATAAACTGAATTATGGCTGGTTCTACCCCCATGCTGCTTAGGATATCCCATAACTTATTATGTAGTACACAGTCAAATGCTGATGATAGGTCAATGAAAGTCAGATGCAGGTTACCTTCTCTAATCTTTGTATACTTTCCAATAATAATACTTAGGTTCAGGCTTTTCTCCACTGTCCCAATTCCTTTCCGGAATCCATACTGGACAGAAGATAAAGCACTCTTTTCTTCCGCCCATATTTGCAACCTATTCAAGATAATTGTCCCTGCTAGTTTAGCCGTTGTATCCAGCAAGGAGATTGGTCTGTAACAGGCTGGGTTAAGGCGATCACCTTTTTTATATATTGGAATTATATTGGAGTCTGGCCAGATGGAAAGGGACCTCGTATACAAATGGCCCTCAATGTCTGCGTCAATACAGGCCCCCATAGCTGGATATTGGCCTTGTATATATCAATCGGAACGCCATCGGGGCCCGGAGCTTTCCCTGATTTACTTAGAGTTATGGCTTCCTCTACCTCCTCAAGGCTAAATTGTGGGGTTATGGTCAGACGTGTACCTTCCTGGAGACCTTGATCGTATACAGGAAATGTAGTCTTCAAATCGCTAGCCAGCGAGTATATTTTAGAAAAATGTGCAATCCAGTCCTCTTCGGAAATCGCTATTTCCATCCTGGGGAGTCTCTGTCCCCAAACATAGGAGAATTGATTGTTTTCCAGAAGAGGATATTATCTTTCGTTCGGCTAGCTGTATGTAGAGTTTCCCACAGAGTTCTTTTTAAGGTCAATTTCCTTTCCTTCATTGCTGCTTTGTATTCTTGTCTGCACTTGCGTATATCAGTTAAATATCTTTTTGGGGCTCTTAGAGCCTTTTTCAGTTTCCTATGTGCTTGTGAGCAGTTATAGTCAAACCATCCAGTGGCCCTTTTTTCCCCGACTTACCACCTCTGATAGTAAGGGCTTTCTTTATGGTTTGCATAATCAGTGTAAAGGCACTTAAACATCGCCCTGTATCTGGATTCTCACTTAAACAGTCTGCAAAAGCATGCTTGCAGTCACATAATAACTGTTTCAACAGAGACTCGGGGTCTGTCTGAGACCATTTCAGGGTATATCCATTACGCGGCACAAATTCGATGTCATCTATCAGAGTGGCCCTGTCATCTCTGCTGTAAGGGGAGTTAGTAAGAGGTTCAGGCTCTGGGGATAATGGTCGCTAATTGCGATGTCGTGCAGAGTATAATTCATAAGGTAGTGTGCAAAGTGGGTTGACATTAAAACATAATCAATCACAGTATTCGCACCCCTTCCATTATAAGTTGGTTTAAACTGTGTTTCAACAGAGTATAATTAATTTACAAAGGATAGGTTATGGGTTTGAGCCAGTAGATTCATTGCGTCTCCTTGGGTGTTATGTGCAAAATGAAGTCTTAAACCAACACCTTCAGGATCCTAGCCACATACCTTATCTGAGGTTTCTTTGCAAGGGTGTACATTAAAGTCGCCGCCCCAGATCATGAAGGTCTCGCGGTTATTATTTGTGCTTATTCTTTTTAGATCATTTCCCATCTCCATTAGAATATTAGAAAGCTCTCCGGGGGCTACATTATTATAGAAGTTAATAATGACTAGATGGGTCTTATGATCCAAGTTACTCTCTATCATTTGATAGAATGAGCTCGTAAATTTCATCTCTAGGTTCTGTAAACGTAACTTGTTAGAAATATATGTGCATAGACCCCCTTTTGGTCTACCGTGCCTGGACTGAGCGGCTGGTGAGTGAAATGTTTTATAGCCGTTAATGTGGAGAGGACTTAATAGCCACGTCTCTTGGAGGCAGATACATGAATATTCTTCTATAAAGTTCACCCAGGTCTCATTGCCTATCTTGTTGGTTAGACCTGCAATGTTCCAAAACAGTAAAGCTATCTCCGCTTTCTGTTTAGGAATACCATACTGGTCCTTTGATGGACACGGAGATAGAACACCGCCGGGTGGCTGGGTTATATTTCTGGGGGCGCTGCTCTGGTTTAAATGGGGTTGGATCCTATTTCTTATAAGGCCTATTGTGTGGGATGTGTGTTCTTTATTTGAAACCTGCCCTGATTTATGTTCTGCCAGGGCTAGTTCATCTGGGGGAACTGTCTGATTCTTATCGAGTCAATCTATATCTTCTAGGGTCGTGAAAGGGTGAAATCTGTTACGCCCTGTGAGAAGGTCTGGTGTGTTTAGAAATGCTCTTGCTGGTTGTGGGTTTATAGAATTATACCCCACTGGTCTTTGATAAAAGAAACCTAAGGGTAGTAGCGAGATTCCTTGGGGAGTGACTTGTCTGGCTCCTAATTCGTAGATAATTCTGTCCACTAGGTTTGGTGAACTGAATGAAAGGACCACACAGTCACCTTCCAATACTTTCTTACTGCTTCTTATCCACTTTATTCTTCTGACCATTTTTATGTTTTCAAAAAGGGGCCCAACCATTCCCGAACCCAGACGCACTCCTATCCAATTGAGGGCCTTATTTCTCAGAGCCGTCCATGATTTTTGCTGCTGATCGTCTAGGGGTGGAACGTTAGCCAAGACCACTACGTAAGGTGTAACCTCTGGAAGGAGATATAATAGGTCACTTGACAGTTATCATAAATTTGAGGATTTAGTCCTGCTGAATGTATTCCTCCCTGAGTTTACGTGAGGCTGAGTAGACGTTGTCCTGAATGGGCTGTTGCCTACTCTCTTAACTAATCTAGGGTTTGAGTCAGTTTGTTCAGGAGGAAAATTATGAGCTGTAGCAGCGGAGGGTAAAGGCCGGGAAGTTTGGTTCAAGTTGGATACTGGTGGTTGTATGAATGTCTTTCTCAGGGGATTTACATTCGAGTGTGTACCGTTTATCCTGTTTTGCAGGGGAAATTGAATGTTATTCTCCTGAGTGATATATATATCTTTCCTACCTAAGCTATGTTAGACCACAGCATAATAAACCCTAATCTTCCCTTCAGGTTTCCAACCTGGTAAGACATCATCCCCCATACCTGAGCAAGGAAGCCTGTTGTCTAAAAAGACACCGCCCTTGTGTAAGCCAGGGATTCGGTGGTCTAAACAATCAGCTGTAGCGAAGGCAATCATTATGCAGTCATGGTCATCTTGCTGGAATCTCCCTCTAACGTGTATGGGACAAAGAAGATTTTTTAAAATAAAACAGTTGATATTCTAAGAAAGGGTCCCAGCAAAAGGATATGTATGTTTCTGTGAATGTTAGCGACACATTGTACCACATTTGTTGGCAACCTATATGACTGCAGCCCTGAGGAAAGCACAGAGATGCTTTCCTAGGAACAAATAGATAGAGAAAATAAAACAACACCGCAAATGTGGCTAATGCTAGAAAATTAAAGCAATGCTGAATAAAATGTAAATGGGACAAAGTGCACAATGGCAGGCCTAGAATAAAATAACGTGTCCAAAACATGGCCAAAATAGTTATACCACACCCTCCTCTTGTCGGTTCAAAGGTGGTTCAAAGCCTAAAATGAAACAAAAGCCTAATAAAATGTATTTATAAAAGCATATATCACCAATCATGTTAGGGACAATTGAAGTCAGGAAATGTTCCACATCGGCAGGTTGTAAAATATCCAAATCATTGCCAAGGAAACCCATAGAGCACTCGTGGTCCAAAGCCTGAGCTCCAGCAGAGGCAGCAGAACTCCATGTTGTGCCCAATGTTGTTAAGAGTAACATTATCCGCAAGGGGCAACTCATATACAGCTTCCCATAGCAAACGCACCCTCAACACGCATGTCTGGTAATGAGCCCTCATCAAGAACCTCAACTGATCAGCATCCAATGAAAGTAAGGGGCCACGTAGAAAGACAGACTTTGAGGGGCATATTCATACTTTTTGATGAAAAACTGCACTAACGCAGTTTTGCATCAAAAGGTTTTGCTCCTACTTGCACCATTCTTGAGCACCAGCCGGGCACCATATTTATGAAATGGTGCAAGCCGGTGCAAAGGGTAGTCTAGCATAAAAAAAATATGATGTTAGTCGGGTGGGGGGTGGTATGGGAGAAGGAGGTTTTGCACCAAAAACTTGCAGTAGGCAGGTAGGAGTAAAAAAAAAAATGACTCTAACCAGCCTAGCGTAATTTTTTGACGCAAAACCATCCATACCACATGACTACTGTTTTATAAAATACAGGAGTCATCCCCGCCACCCCAGTGGCCAGCACAGGGGACCAGGGTCCCCTGGGCATGGCCATTGCACCCAGTGCCATGTAGGGGGGCCCATTTCAGGGCCCCCAATGGCACAAAAAAAAAATGACCTGTACTTACCTATACTTACCTGGGATGGGGTCTCTCATCGTCTGCTGTACCTCTGGTGTGGTTGGGGGGTGTCCCTGGGGCGACCTGGGGAGGGCACCTGTGGGCTTATTACATGGTGTTCCACTATGGAAATAGGCCCACAAGTCCTGTAATGCCTGCCCTGACCCAGGAGTTAAATAATGGTGCAAAGCAGGCTTTGCACCATTATTTGACCACCATAATCCCCCCAAGCATGGTAGGTTTCCATGTCCAAAAAATTACTTTAACTCCACAACTTTGGCGCTAGGCGGGTCTAGAGCCAAAGTATAAATATGGAGTTAGTTTTGCACCGAATTTGCGTAAACAAATTACACAAATTCAGCGCAAAACAAGTATAAATATGCCCCTCAGTGTGCATTCGAAGCCACACCAAAGGCATTGAAACACGGGCTGTACAAAATCCAAAACCGGTAGTAATGACAGAGACCAGTTGCACTCCAGTTGTTCCAGGAGTGGTGCTCCAAAATACTGCATCATGTGTTTACGACACAGCTGCGCTGGTGGAAGATCTTTCAGTTCTTCTTGCTGTGAAGGAAGAGCCATTACACAGAGAAAGTAGCAACAGCAAGATGCCACCTATTATAGCCAAAATAATCGGAAATCCCCTGAAAATACTCAAAAATATTGAGTGTACGGCTGAAGATATTAAGCCAAATATAGAGGCGAAGGTGTGAATGAAACCAGAACCAATAGCCTTAAAGAAATGTGTGATTCCAGTGGTACTGGCCGCATTAAATATCCATCCCACAAATTCACCAAAGTGTCTCAGGAAATGTGTACTTAAACGGGACTGAATCTCTGCTGAAGACCTTACAACTTGAAGCACATAGATCTCGTGCGCAGATATAAGCACCACAGGGCATATTTATACTTTTTGATGCAAAACTGCACTAATGTTGTTTTGCATCAAAAAGTTTAGCACAGACTTTCCCCATCCCTGAGCGCCAGCCGGGCTCCATATTTATGGACTGGTGCAAGCCAATGCAAAGGGTGGGCTAGCGTAAAAAAAAATTACATTAGCCGGGTGGGGGTGGCGGTATGGGAGAAGGGGGTTTTGCACCAAAAAATGATGTTAGGCTGGTTAGAGGCAAAAAAAATGCCTCTAACCAGCCTACCATCATTTTCTGACGGAAAAACCATCCATACCACATGACTCCTGGCTTAGAAAAGACTGGAGTCTTGCCCACCACCCCAGTGGCCAACACAGGGTACAAGGGTCCCCTGCGCATTGCCATTGCCATCTATGCTATGCAGGGGGCCCCGCGTTGGGCCCCCGATTGGATTTTTAAAATAAATACTTACCTATACTTACCCTTCTTACCTGGGATCAGGTCCCCCATCCTCCAGGGTCCCTCTGGTGTGGGTGGGGGTGTTCCTGGGGCTTGAGGAGGGCGCCGGTGGACCCATTTCCATGGTTAAATGCCTGGTCTGACACAAGCATTAAATAATGATGCAAAGCAAGCTTTGCACTATTGTTTAGCCCCTCCTCCCACCCATGTATCATTTTAGCATGGGGATAAATATGGGGCTATGGGGTTAGCACCATTTTTAGATTGGAATGCCTACCTTGCATTTTTAACATTGTGCCCAGAGAAATATGCAAACTTTTCAGTATATGTTTTGGAACTCCCCACTTGTGGAGTCGGACAGTGTTCCCACTGTGTGTAATTAAAAATAGTTTTGTGGATACTTGCTCTGTGAGTTAAATGATGTTCATAAGAATTATAACAGAACGTATCTCCCAAATTTTCTTGTGCTTGCTAAACATCCTCACTTTCAAATACAGTGAAATATTGCAAATCAGACATCATAGAATCAACTGTTTCACACCCCAATCACCAGAAACTATTCCTGGAGTTATAACATCGTTGCTGGAAAGTTTGAATACATATGGAATTTGAATGACCTCCGTCAGGCCATATATATCAAATTATACTTTATCCCAAACAATCCCAAAAGGAATTGTTATAGCAGAAATGTTCACTAGGGACAAATCTCAGTGGACTTTGTGCAAAGAAAATGTGGTTTTAAGACCTCATCTATTAGTTCAACTATAGAGCATTCAGGAAGGTAATGAGCATGTATCAGTAAAACGAAATGATGACAAACCCAAGCCAAAGGAGGAAGGCAAGTACAGGTAATACGAGCCATAGTTAATTCCATGGAAGAATAAGACAGTTAATTTTGAGCCAAATTATCAGCTTATGTGCTCTTGACAGTCCTGTTGCAGTAGAGGCAGATGAGTCAGTAATGTTGTCATTGGTGCCGGCAAAATATCCAGAAGCTGTTCATGCAAAAACTAGAGTATGTTTGAATATGAGAACTTGCAGAAGTGTCCCTCTGTGCTTCATAGTACATTATGCCATCCGTTTGTGTAGAATTTGAATAGAATCAATCATTATTATTGGTGTTCTTTGTAGTAGTAGAAATTAATGGAACCAATGAAAGCTCTTTTTCCACCCTCCCCAAACTTGTAGAGGTGTCAGCGTTGCTGAATAAAACCTGTAGTGGAACATCCTGGTCTGTAGTGAGAGATATTCGGGTACTACCCAGGAGTCCCCTAGGTCTGCTGTGTAGGATCGGCCACATGGTGTAGTTTGACATTGTCAATGGAGACAAAACTATTTTCTTTAGAACCAGGCAGCAGTGGTAGTATGAGAGTTCTGGTACCATGTATTCCCTGGACTGGAACCAGTGCACGATAAGGACCAAACTCCTTTTTCTCAGCAATCTTTTCTCGTGGCAGTACTGGCAGATGCTTTATTGTCACTGAACTGTTGTGGGTCCTGTAAGACAGTGACATGTTCATTTATGTTAAAAAGTGTATCTGCCACCTTCGTGCCAGGACCATCAAGAACTGGAGCATACATTTGTGTTCTGAACAGGCATTCGTATGAAGTACGCCCCCCTAGGGACCATCTGGGAAGATTATTAAGTGCTCTCTGGACTCCATACAGGTGTGTAAGTTAACTACAACCCGTGCCTAATACTCTGGCAGCTAAGGATTGCTTTAAATCTCAGTTTTGTCACTCCACAACACTATTTCCCTGGGTTTAAAATGGAGATGATTAATGCAATTGGACCCCTAACGAAGCCATGGCATCCCTGAAAGCCTTTTAGGCATAAGCAGGGCCCTGGCCCAAGTGGAAAGCCGCAACAGCATAAGTGCCGATAAAGACTTGCAAATCTTTGATAACAGTTTGAGTGTCAGCCGAGCATTGTGGCCAAATATATAGAAATCTGGAGCATGAGTCAACAGCAACTAAAATGTATTTGTATGCACTGTCAGGTGTTAGGGAACCACAATGGTCCAAGTACACACATTGTATTGGTTTGTTGGAAATGAGGAGGGGAGTCTTTGGTGGGCGTTTGAAAGTGGATCCTTTTATTTGCTGGCAGATGTCACAACAAAGGACATCCTGCTTGGTCTGTTTGTAGAGACCTGGCCACCAGTAACGTGCTTGTAACAATGATATTGTAGCCTCCACATCAACATGGGCAGAAGCAACTCCCTTATGTGCTGCTTTGATCAATTCTGGGCTTTGATCTTTGTTGGCATTCCCTAGTCTAACTGCTAGGACTGTATTGAGGCATGATATGCAGTATAAATATTTGGCATTATAGGCTTTTGGTAAGGGCGTGCCATCAGCCAAAGCGTTTTCACAGCTGCCAGTGTTTCATCATCTAATTTTGTTCTAGAATGAGTTACTGCAGAGGCAGAATCCATAGCTACTGCTGATTTTGCTTCTCCATTGGCCAAGGTGTTGTCTGCAATGTGTATTCCAAAATGCTGATGTCCTAGTGCATTTACAACATGGGCATTGAGTAGCGTTTCCTTCAGATTTGGTACTTTCCCCCACAGAAGTCTGTGTTTAATGGTTTTTCCTTTTGAATCTCTGAACCCATTCAGGCACCATTAATGCAGATATTCATTAAAGGACTGGGCACAATAATATGACCCGCAGACAATCAGCATCAGCTGTTCAGGATCCCATTTTTTTTCCAGTGCCATTACCAGAGCCTGGAGCTCTGCTAGTTGAGCAGTGCAGTCCCCTTAGGTCTCCATGTAAATGGGTTGCGGATGGAATTCCCCATCCTTCATGTAGCCACTCACGATTGCACAAGATGCAGAGTATTGATGTTTTGTGCCTATTGCTGGTTGGGCTGAGCCATAACTGTACATAATTGTTCAATATTGTTCAATATATTTGCTGGAACTGGGTATTCAAGTTCGTATTGCAAAAAATCTTGAGTTTGTAATTTTGAGTCAAAAACATAGTCATAGCTTTAGTAACAGCCTTAAGGGCTGGAATAAGGTATATGACAATAACACATTTCCCCTGGGCCAAAGGTCTCTCTTTGATGACAGACACCTGAACAGCAGTGAGAATTTTCTCAGTGGAAGCAAAGTGTTGTTCTGCTGTAGAGTATAAATGTGATTTGTATGCAATCAGGACGGTCTTACCTTCATTGAACGTTACATAGGTGAAACCAATGGCACCAGCAATTACTCTGATGGTGTTTTTTGTTGTCCCTTGTATGTAGGTGTTTTGCTGCAAGCATGTCTTGTTGTAATGCTCTGAGGATGCGTGTGTGTTCGACTATCCAGTATTTGCCGGCAAAGTCAGGGCGTATCATGTCATATAAAGGTTTAATGCATTGCGCATTGTTTGGAATATAAATTCTGCCACAATTTAAAAAGCCCAATAAGGACTGGAGCTTTTTTATGGTGTTTGAAAGGTGTTGTTGTGCGCATTTTTCAAAAAATTGGGACGCTAGGCCCTTGCCTTCTTCTAATAATTAGTATCCCAAGAATAGGACACTAAGGAAGGCGATTTTTGCTTTTTTTAAATTGAATTTGTAGCCAAATTCAGCAAATCCCACAACAATGCGGGCTACACGTCTTATATGTTGCATGAGGTCATCGTCCATAAGGTAAATATGAACCACGTATGACAATGCCTCAGGGTCAATGTTGTGTAAAATACATGTAATACAAGCTGAAAACAGTCCTGAACTGTTCTAGTTCCCTTGTGGGAGTCGACAGAATTTTACTTGTAGCCTAAAGTGCGGAAACTTGTTAAGTCCCTACATTCAGGTGCTATATTTTGGAGGAAAAGCCAGTTGGATATATCCAGGGTTGTTTTGTATTTTTTACCCACTATATTGTTCATAAGTGATGTGTGCCTTTTGTATAGCAAATGTATGTGTTTGACTGTTTAAATGTCTGTAGTCTAATACTATTCTGTATGAATAGTGGGGGTTAGCTACGGGGAACAATGGATTGTTAATTGGTGAGACACAGAGTTCAGTTATGCCCTGGTACTCTAACTTTGTGAGGATTTTCCTCATAGGTGCTTTAGCTCATGTTTTATTGGATATTGGGGTTGAGATTGAGGTTTGGTTTTAATTGGTATTACATGATAGGGGGAATCTTTATCCCACCCTATGTGGTTGTGGTATAAAGCAGGTTCCTGCACCACTGCACGATCAATGGCGTGAATTTAAATGAGCTTTCTGGGAACAAGGGGGGAGCAAGATTTTTCAATAATCTCTTCTCCATATGGGAGATCACAGTCAAATTCTGGTGGCCAATCCTTTTCAGCCAGTAAAATATCATAAATGGTGACAATGCCGTCCCAAGAGATAGCGTCCATTGTGCGTTCAATGTCTCCCTCCAACTGTATAGTTACTTTATACAGCCTATCAGGCTTGGAGACATGCATGTCTGCAGTCTCAACTTGTAAGAGGTCATCAGTTGCTTTCACCTCCAGATGATCTTGAAGATCCTGGTGAACTATTGTGACCTCTGCTGCACTGTCTAGTGCTAGTGCCCATTCCTGTTCTTCAGTAAAGCCTTCTTCCTGAGTGGCATGTCGTATAGCACGTGCCGTCCCTTTTTTCTTTGTGAACTGGGGTTTTGTTGGGGAAGTTTCTCTTCTTTCTTAACAGAAACGTCAGATGAGCGTTGTGAGTCCTTTCTCGGTTTCACGTACTCTGTTTGCTGCTCTGACCGCCCACCTCTCTCACTGTGGCCCTGATTTATACTTTTTGGTGCAAAACTGTACTAACGCAGTTTTGCACCAAAAAGTTTAGCACCGGTTTGCACCATTTCTTTGCATCAGCCGGGCACCATATCTATGGAATGGTGCAAGTCAGTGCAAAGGGTAGGCTAGTGTAAAAAAAAAATTACGTTAGACGGGGGTGCTGGGGGTATGGGAGAAGGGGGTTTTGCACCAAAAAATGAAGTTAGGCAGGTTAGAGTAAAAGAAAAATTAATCTAACCTGCCTACAGTCATTTTCTGACACAAAACCATCCATACCACATGACTCCTGTCTTAGAAAAGACAGGAGTCATGCCCACTACCCCAATGGCCAGCACAGGGGACCAGGGTGGACCAGGGTCCCCTGGGCATGGTCATTGCACCCTATGCCATGTATGGGGGCCCATTTTAGGGCCCACTATAGCACTTTAAAAAATAAAATAAAATACTTACCTGTACTTACCTGGGATGGGGTCCCCCATCCTCCGCTGTCCCTCTGGTATGGGTGGGGGTATCCCTGGGGCCTGTGGAGGGCACCTGTGGGCTTATTCCAAGGTGTTCCACCATGGAAATAGGCCCACAGGTTCCCTAACGCCTGCCCTGACCCAGGCATTAAAAAATGGGGCAAAGCAAGCTTTGCACCATTTTTTGACCCATCCTCCGTCCCGTGCACCATTTTTGCATAAGTATAAATATGGCATTAAGGCCATAGAGTCATTTTTTGCATGGGAACGCCTATCTTGCATCTCATTAATGCAAGGTAGGTTTCCATGTCCAAAAAATGACTTTAACTCCATAAATCTGGTGCTAGACGAGTCTAGTGCCAAAGTATAAATATGGAGTTAGTTTTGCATCGAATTAGAGTAAAAACAAATGATGCTAATTAGGTGCAAACAGAGTATAAGTATGCCCCTGTGTTTTTCCAGTGAGTCCCAAAAGGAATGAGATTGGCGTGTATCAGTGTATTGATATCTTTCAGGCATGTTTATATTATCTCTATTTCTAAGATTATATCTGTTTTGAGGGGTCTCCGCATGCGGAGATTCTCCTCTTTCTTTTTTAGGTGATGTTTATTTATCCCAGTGCTTTTTAGAACTCTCAGGCTCGTGCTTGGCCGAGTTTTTGTTGGATCCACCCTGTAATTGTAGTTTAATTGGTCTGGCCCCCAGACTATCTCAACCAATTCTAGAGTAGGTCTCAGCGGTAATCTTTGGCAGCTCACTTTCTTGATCCTGTACCAGAAAGTCCCAGAGCTGCATGCGCAATGCTCGTGCAACTGCTTCCCCTTTTAGATTACTCAATATTATTGAGGATCCTGTGGGAACATTTCCCATTAATTGCATCCCCAAGACTAGGGCAGGAACAGCCCCGTATTCTCTTGAATTTGTTTTAACACCGCTGGAAGATTGGCAAGTGTTGGTATCCCGTGTGCAGTAGTATAAGCGTGGCAAATACTGTGCCCCTAGTATCACAGTTATCTACTGTAGGAGCCATCCTAAATTGCAAGCACATAGTTAGTATTCTATTTTTACCCTGAGGACCCGTATTCATTTTTTAAAATGATATGGTCAAGGTACACACATGTGGAACTAGACATAGAAAATCATTACTTATCTGTGTTATTTTTGTCCCTCTTATTTTGATTACAATATTAAGTAGGGGTGGGTGGTAAGCTTTGCTCTGCCGGCAGAGTATGCACAGTTTTGCCCATTTTGCACTCCACCTAGAGCAATGAGTTCTGGAAAAACTCTGCCAACTGCCGTGTGCTGGAGATTTTCCTGAGTGTTGCTCACCAACATTAAGTTGGCGAGCGCAAGTGAGAAACATCTAGCACTATGATGAGTCCCGCCGTGATTTCTCAATGAGGGCAGTCAAGGCAGGTTGGGTCTGCTTGTGCTGAGCAAGCTGCTGCTCGTATTGAAAAAGCTGCAGCTCGAGTAAAAGATCTACTCAACAGCAGGAAGAAGCAGAGCCCTCTGGTGCACCGCATGGTAAGGATCACTCTGACAAGCTCCTGGCACTAAAAATCAGCTCAAGCAACTCAGCGTACCGAAATTCCACGGTTCACTGAACTCCACGGAATCTTGCAGAGTTTTTACGTAACTCCATAGAATTCTGCAGACTGAAACTCAGTGAGTTCTGTCCAAGCCTGATATTAAGGTATAACAATATTCCCAACTCGGTTTTCAAGGGTCACACCTTCTTTCTAAGGTCACAGTTATAAAGTTTCAAATGAGAATCCAAGTCTGGGCCAAGCCAGAAGGAAAGGCAGCAACTCAGCAGAGTTCAACTAGTGGCAACCCATTTGCTCTGCAATAGTCAAGGTCACTTTATGTATTCCAAAGTTATTGCCTCAAAACCTCTAAAAGCACACTTCTAAAAAAAGTCAGCAATTATGAGTTCTAAAAATAAATATTTGCCCAAACCGTGACAAACAATTAGAGGAACTATAGGCAGCCCTTCGGGACATGTCCGCAAAAATTGTCCTGGACCCAATGGTCCCCCAGTTGAATAGTATCAGGCATACTCTGCTTCCCTACTCCCTGGATTGCTGGAAACTTTGTGAGGCATGCACCAACATAGCCTTACCAGTCCACATGCGGGAAGCCCTGATAATTATGCTTTTAAAGCCTGGTAAGAACCCAGCTGATCCTGGTTCATACCACCCGTTGTCAATGCTCAATGTATGCATTAAAATACTTGTGAAAGTGCTTGCAGTGTGACTAGGCTGCGTGGTCACACGTTTGGTGCGCAGGGACCAATATGGCTTCATGCCAGTATGAGGTAACCAAGTTAACTTATGGACACTCTCCCACGTGATGCATGAGGCCCAGGGTGCGATACGGGCAGCATTGGTCACCTTGGATATTGAAAAGGCATCTGATACCCTGTCATGGCTGATCCTCTTATACATGGCACCCAGTGCACGGGAGAGCACCTGACGGTGGTTTCTGATGCGTTCACTATAGGGAGAGGGAACAGGCAGGGCTGTCCTCTGTCCCCACTCCTACTTGTGCCCACCATGGAGCCATAGGCAATACATCTGACGGCTGAACTTGACGATTTGGGTATAAAAGTAGGTGATGTGATGCACACTGCATCAATGTATGCAGATACTACTCTGCTATGTGTGACTGACCCGGAGAACTCAGGGCCAGATTTATGGAAAAGTGGCGCTGTGCCAAAATTGGCAGCGCTATGCTGTGTCACTTTAGAAATGCAGGGAGGAGCCATATTTAAGTGAATACAGTGCACCCCTGTGTTGTCCCCTGCGCTGGCGCTAAATTTAGCTGCCAGCGCCAATGCAGGCATCCTTGCACCATCGTACAACGATGTCTGCATTGAGGGGTGTGATTGTTTATGTGCAGGAAGGTGTCACTTCCTGTAAATGAACAATCAATAATGGCTCTTTGGCACTTCTGTGTGTGCTGCACAATGCAGCACACACAGAAGTGCCAAAGCGTAATTTTCAAGTGATTGTTTATGTGCAGAAAGGGACACCTTTCCAAACATAAACAATCATTTCGGGCATTTTGCTCTTTCTATGCGGGCTACAAAAAGCAAAAAGCGAACAGGAATAAAAGTATTCCTCCTCATTGCACCTTGCTAAATTTTGGCACTGCCTCAGGTTTATGAAATTCCATGAATCTGAGGTAGCGTCAAAATGTAATGGGTGTTGCTGTAGCACGTCCACAGCAACACCCATTGCACGCACCTTCCACGCACAGTGCTGCTTGGGAAGGGGCGGTATTTACAAGGTGATGCACCTTGTAAATATGGCGCAGTGCTTAGCGCCACAGGAACGTCACAAAAAGTGATGCTCCTGTGGCGCTAGGGGGCTATAAATAGGCCTCTCAGTGACCTGCCTACTATGAATCATGGCTGAGTTTGAGAGTGTGTCCAGACTACAAGTCAACCACCACCGAAATGTGCTTTTCCCCTGGCATACTTAGTCGATATAGCACAGTATGACACCCTGTCTTGGAACTGCCCACGGAGACTCAGAGGTTTTGCTATTTGGGTTTACAGATAATGCACAACTACCACCAGGAATATGAACTAAATATGGGGAGAGTGATAGACTGCATCAGGGCTCCATTTGTTTCTGGAACACGCTCCCACTGTCAGTCATGGGCAGAGTAGCATTGAGAAGGATGGTCCTGCTGTTCTGGTGCCTCTATGCCATGCAGAATTCACTCTGCGCGCTGCTGTCCTTGATATTTTGGAGACTTGATGGACTGTTGGATTCTTTGGTATAGGCGGGGAAGAGGAGTAGGGTCTGGTTAGAGGACTTAAAATTGGACCTTGCCGAAGGAGGCTTAGGGCTTCCAGATCTTCAGTTGTAATACCTGGCAGGTCTGCTCCAGTATGAAGTTCTGTTGTACAAAGACAGCCCCAATTGGCACCCCCTTTAAAATCTCTCAGGTTGCTCATTCACCGGAAAGAGCTGTCACTAAGGTTCTGAGGCACACATGCTATGCTAAGCTTCTCTCTATCTGGTGGCTGCACCCATTCACACCCATTCGCTCACGTATGTACCTCCATTGACACCTCAGGCTGACTGGAGGGTGGCTATCACAGGGCAGGAGATCTATTTCTGAAAAAAACACCTTCATGTCATTGGAGGAGGTCAGACCCATTTTGGCATAGGTCCAAGGCAATTCTTGTAAAATGCAAGTGTGTCCAGCGCGGCCCAGGAAATATGGACATACTTCCCAGAGGAACCTAGTGAATCACATGTCCTGCGGGTGAAGCTGGACCCCGGCTCCTCCAGGGGTATTATCTCCCAGTTGTATGCTGCCCTCAAGAGTGACGGACAGACAAATGAAACACCTGCTTGTGGTCATTGGAATGGGGGCTTGGAGTCCCCCCTTACTCATGGAGAGTGGGGACGTGCTCTGGCGCAGTTGCAAGAGATGCCCAGCAATTCCAGATTTAAGATGGCACATTTTTACCACTTATGCAGAGATTACCTAACACCACAGTGCCTACATGGGGTTTACCCAACACGCTCTGCTGGGTGTGTGAGATGCCCATTATCCCCTGCTGGACATGTCACATGGGCCCACCAGGTGGCATGACCTTTTTGAGAGGACATACTGCACGAGGTGCAGAGGTTGATGGCAGTAAATGTTGACCTAACAATGCAACACTGCCTATTCGCACTGTTGCCACTCCCTCAGGAAGGTAGTAAGATGAAATACACAATTGCCCAACTGAGACTAGTACTGGCCAGATGGAGTATCGCCATTCACTGGGCCAAACCGGCTCCTCCGGCACAGAGCAAATAGAGGCCTGGTTTGTTGGAGTGAGAGGGGGCAAAAGAGTGTCAGCTCCAGATGGTTTGAACATATGAAAATACGGAAAGAGATCTAGAAATCTGAGCTGCAACAGTGGACCTACTGGGTGAATATGGGGAGGCAGTGGTAGATGACCCTGCCTCAGGTTTGCACAGAGCGACAACCGTGGATGCACATGCAGCGATAGATGGCCCAGCTGGTACTTGCACCCTGAGGCCCCCCTAGTATACCTTCTGTGTAGGTCAGATGAACCTCAAGCCTAGTCAGATGAAAGATGTGCCAAAAAGTGTTATAGTTCGATGTCACAGCACTGCGGGATCACTCCTTACTCCTCCTTTTCGATCTGTGCTTCACATGAGAGAACGATGTGGATTGTTCGGATACTGAGTGTGTGTCTGAAGTTTCCCCCTTCCACCCTCCCTCCCTGCCCCACATACTGTGTTGATCCTCCTCCACCATGGAGATAGGGTGAGTCCCCCCCGCAGATGCCCCGATTGGGGCGAGGTACTAAGATTGTGCAGTTTTGTTCAATGACCTCTATGATTGTCTTAGGGCTTGCCCTATATAGAAATGTTATTTCTTGTCACTATGGGGGTTATTCTAACTTTGGAGGAGTGTTAATCCGTCCCAAAAGTGACGGTAAAGTGACGGATATACCACCAGCCGTATTACGAGTTCCATAGGATATAATGGACTCGTAATACGGCTGGTGGTAAATCCGTCACTTTTCCGTCACTTTTGGGACGGATTAACACCTCCTCCAAAGTTAGAATAACCCCCTATGTGTGCTATATTATTCACACACTCAAAATGTGAATAAAGAGATTTAAAAAAAAGTTTATTGGATTAGGGATATAGGACTAAAGGTACAGAGTTAAAGGTTTCGAGTAAAAGGCTAAGGGTTAGAGGTTAGAAGTAATTATAGGGGTTTAGAGTATTGGATTAGAGGTTTACCATTAGAAGTTCATCATAAAGAGTACAAAAAATAGAGGTATATGATAAGGTTTAAGGGATACAGGGCATCGGTATAGGGATAAGAGTTAATGGTTCAAGGTTTAGGCATAGGGTTCTGGTTGGGACAATAGGGGTAAAGATTAATGGTTGGATTTAAAGGAACAGGGTTAAAAGAGGTATACATTTGAAGATCTAGAGGTAAGGGTTTAAGCTATTGGGTTAAACGGTGTGGTTAAGGGCACAGGGTACATGGGTTAAGGGTGTGTGGATGTGTTAAAAGTTAGAAATTTGCAGTATTTAATGTAGGTGTTATCTTAGGGGTTATGATAGCAGAATATGAATAAGGATATGGGACATGGCCCTTAAAGATATGGAATCAGGGGTTAATGTTAAAGGGATTGGGTACAGTTAAGGGTATAGTGTGCAGGGTTGACAATATGTGTTATAATTTTAGGAGTAAATACAGTTAAAATGTTTGTTTTGTTTTTCTAAATGGGAAAAGGGCTTTTTCCTCTGAAAATGGCAGCCACAAAGGGTTTGCGGTGCTACAATCACCATCTTCCCAGCTTTCAGCAACAGGCAGACTTGAATCAGAAAATCGCATTTTGTAACACAATTTTGGCATTTTACTGGGTCATACCCAATTTTTACTATTTTTTGTGCTTTCAGCCTCCTTTCAGGTGGTGACGGAACTGGGTGTAAAACCAATGATGGATACTTGACAGCTGAACATTTCAGAAAAGTAATCAAAATTCTGAATTTATCCAGGGGTCATTTGTGTAGATCCTTCACGGTATTCCTACAGAAAGTAACAGCTAAAATAAAAATAAAAAATTTAAATTGAGGTGAAAAAAAGAGACAGTTCTGTCCACGTTTTCTTCTATAACTTTTTTCCATTTGTAGCAGATTTTTTAAAGCAATATACTGTTACATCTGCGGGACTCTTCTGGTTGTGGGGATATATAGGGCTCTTAGGTTCATCAAGAACCTTAGGTACCCAGAGCCAATAAAGGAGCTGCACCTTGCAATGAGTTTTCATTGTATACTGGGTATACAGCAATTCATTTGGTGAAATATAAAGAGTGAAAAATAGGTATCAAGGAAACCTTTGTATCCCCAAATGAGCATAAAATAAGGTGTTGAGAAGCAGCGGTTATTTGCACCTCTCTGAATTCTGGGGACCCCATACTAGCATGTGAATTACAGGGCATTTCTCAAATAGAGGTCTTTTTTACACACTGTCTTACATTTGGTTGGAAAAAATGTAGGGAAAGACAAAAGGCAACACTTGCTCTATTCTGTCTTCCGACAAGTCTCTCGATCGAAATGGTACCTCACTTGTGTGGGAAGGCCTAATGTCCACCACAGGAAACGCAACATGGACACATCACATTTTTTACATTGAATTCTGACGTGTTTTTTGGAAAGTGCCTAGATATGGATTTTGGCCTCTAGCTCAGTCGGCACCTGGAAAAACCTACCAAACCTGTGCATTTTTTTAAACAAGACACATGGGGGAATCTAGGATGGGCTGACTTGTGGAGCTCTCACCAGGTTCTGTTACCCAAAACCCTTTGCAAACCTCAAAATTTGGCAAAAAGAACACTTTTTCCTCACAATTCGGTGATAGAAAGTCCTGGAGTCTGAGAGGAGCCACAAATTTTCTTCCACCCAGCATTCCCCCAAGTATTCCGATAAAAATGGCACCTCACGTGTGTGGGTAGGCCTAGTGCCCGCAACAGGAAATGCCCCAAAACACAATATGGACACATCACATTTTCCCAAAGAAAACCAAAGTGTTTTTGCAAATGCCTAGCTGTGGATTTTGGCCTCTAGCTCAGCCGGCACCTATGGAAACCTAGCAAACCTATAGATTTTCGAAAACTAGACACCTAGGGAAATTCATAATGGGGTGACTTGTGGGGCTCTGACCAGGTTCTGTTACCCAGAATCCTTTGCAAACCTCAAAATTTAGCAAAAAAAACCCACTTTTTCTTACTTGTGTGGGTAGGCCTACTGCCCGCAACAGGAAATGCCACAAAACACTACGAGGTCACATCAAAATGATCAGATACAAAACTACCTGTTTTTGCGGGGGAGGCGCCTGCATTTTTGGTCCTGAGCTCAGCAGCCATCTAGGTTAACCTACCAAACCCAGACATTTCTGAAAACTAGAAACCCGAGGGAGTCCAGGGAGGTGTGACATGTGCATTCCCCAGTGTTTTCTTACCCAGCAAACCTAAAATTTAGCTAAAAAATCACACTTTTCCCCACATTTCTGAGTAGGATCCCTGTACTGGCACAAATTTCCTAACACCCAACGTTCCCCTCAGTCACCCGATAAAAATTATACCTCACTTGTGTAGGTGGGCCAAGTGCCTGTGACAGGGAAGAGCCAAAAATATGTCGAAATTTAAGGAGAACTAAAGCGGGTCCAAAAGGGCAGTATCTAGGCTGACACTGAGGTAGAATTTTTATCGGCATAGATGCAACAATGCTGGGTGGTAGGAATTTTGTTGATTCCTGCAGATTCCAGAAGGTTCCATCAGAAAAATGTGGGGAAAATGGGTCAATTCAAGCCAAGTTTAAGGTTTGCAGGGCATTGAGGGTACGAAAATTGTGCCGGGTGAAGCACACCACCCTGGACTCACCCGGATGTTTAGTTTTCAGATGTGTCTTGGTCTCGTACATTTTTCTACATCACAGTGTCCCAAAGTCCAAAAAGTGCAGCCCTCACCATTCCAAGTGGGAAGATTTTTAGATTTAAACAAACTCTCATGGCCCAAATGTGAAACCAAACCCCAAAATAATCAAATGTCCTCTTGATTGCCATTGGGAAAAGATCTTTTAGGCCCATATTTATACTTTTTTTGCGCCGCATTTGCGCCGCATTTTGACGCAAAGTCGGCACAAACTTACAAAATACAATTGTATTTTGTAAGTTTGCGCCGATTTTGCATAAAAAAATTACGCAAATGCGGCGCTAAAAAAGTATAAATATGGGCCTTAGTGTGCAGGGGAGAGCTGAAAGACTGTTACACCCTTCAGTTAGGGTGGGGACATAACCATACCCATACTGGTTGGTACCACCACCCCACTATTTTTTTAATTCCCTGGCATCTAGTAGGCTTTCTGCTCCCCCGGGGAGTGGGTCAGGGGTAATTACCCTATCTGCCCACCGGTGGGCAGAACAACTTTGTCCCCATTTATTTGGGGTTGACGTCTGACCATACCACACCCTTGTTTTTTAAAAAAAAAATCTTCCCTGGTGTCTGGTGGGCTTTCTGCTCCCCTTGGGGGCAGAAGGGCCTTACAAAAATAGGCTGATCTGACCCCAAGGGGGCCAAAATGGCCAACAGTAATGTGCCCCTAAGGGGAGCGACCCTTGCCCATGGGCCTGCCCCCCCAAACAAAACACACACATACATCAATCCCCCTTGCCTAAGGGGTCGCTCTCCATCTGTAAAAATAAATAATCCCTGGTGCCTAGTGGTTTCTGCCCGCTCTTGGGGGCAGATCGGCCTAACTAAAATAGGCAATCTGCCCCAAGGGGGTCAGAAATGGCCTAAAATAAATTTGCCCCAGGGGAGCATCCATTGCTTAAGGGGTCACTTCCCTTGCAGGAAATTGGTGCAAAAAGAATTCCTGGTGTCTAGTGGTTTCTGCCCCCCTTGGCGGTAGATTGGCCTAAGAAAAATCGGCTGATCTGCCCCCATGGTGAGCAGAAATGGCCTAAAATAAAATTGCCCCCCACGGGTCGCTCCCCACGTGTAATTTTTTTTTTAATGATCCCTGGTGCCTAGTGGCTTCTACCACCCCTGCCCCCCCCCCCCCCCCCGGGGCAGAAAAGGCCTATTTAAGGGGTCTCTCCTCTTCATTATTTATATTAAAAAACCTCCCTGCTGTCTAGTGGACATTTCTGCAACGATTCTTCGTTTTACGATCGGGCTGCAGAAATGCTCAGAAAGAGATGAAAGGAAAAGAAAAGCCTTTCCTTTCCTTTCATGTCTCTCTGCCCACCCCGATCGAAAGAGAAATGCAAGCATTTCTCTTTCAATAGCGCTGGAAGCTGAGCTTTCAGCACGATGGAGGTGACCTCTAATGAGCAATGCGTGTTGACGTCATCAGATGCTACTGGGGGGCTGGGGGCACCCGGGGGGGTTTGGGGGTTGAAGGGGACGAGATTCCCCTTCCATCCCTGCGCAGGAGAGAGAGGTGGGAGGCACATGGGGGCAGTGCTAGTGCTCCCCCAATGGGCCGAGTGCAGAACGAGCTTGTTACGTCCTCGGCACCCAAGTGCTGTGGCCTAGGATGTAACCAGCTTGTCCCAGGCACCCAAGGGTTTAACATAGTGTGTGTTGATGATTACTACATTTATTTTTACTCAGTTGAATAAAAAAAGTCTTGCACTGCACAGTCACACAGCACTTAATTCCATTCAATTGCCACCCTACAATTTCAAAATGATGCAATTAGAAGTATTAAAATATATTGACATTATTTCTCACTAAGTCATTCAAATTAACAAGGTACAACCTTTCATAACCAGCCACAGTGCACACACGAGCCCAGGTAACCTACAGTAACACTTGAAGATGGGAGAGGATTGGGTATCACCCGTGCAGTGGCAAACCCAAGTAACAAAACAATGTGCTACATCCCTTTAATTATCAGGGGTTAAAGATTTTGGAAAGGGGCCCTAAGCAAGAGGTTAGGATTAGTATTCTGTTTATCTGGGCAAAGGCAAAAAGACATGCCAACATTTTGTGCAGCAAGCACATGGAGTCCAGATTAGCACGTCAACTCAAGACATGGAAACCATGTCTATCATGCAGACACATAGGTTACACACATTATACCACTGTAAAAGACAATGGACCACGGTTATGGAAAATGTGGCGAGCTTTGCCAGAAAGCAGTCTCGGATGAGGTATGTATAAAAAAGCCAGTACCACTAGTCTACCGTTTACTGCCACCGTCAACAGTCTCCACATAGCATGGAATGATGGGGCAGCATGCATTCTCACTCAGAATAAAGGTACTCTTTGGGTGTCCGCTCTTCATCAGAACCAGCTGCGGCCCACCCACATGGCCGGAGATGCCACACACCCTCACCTTTTGACCAAAATGAAGAGTGTCTATCAGGTTGAAGAAAGGTCAGCCTGACATACACTATTTATTTTTAGTCAGGTAGCCAGGAGCAAGATATGCGCTTAAAGTGCAGGATCCCGGCTGCCTGAGCTAAACTTTGCAGGGCTGAAGATGTTGCAGCTCCTGTGGGTATGACCTCTTCAGCCTGGCAATGCACCTTGAGGCCCTCCCCTTCATGATGACGGGAAGTGTCACTGATTGCCTCAGACCTAGGCGTTTCATTTAAGCCCACAAGTGCCCAGAGCTGAGTGTCAATCACTGACAGCTCATCACAGAGAGGGTGTGGTCTAGCGCCAAAGTTATTGAGTTGACATCATTTTCTGGATAGGAAAACCTACCTTGCATCAATGACATGCAAGGTAGGAGTTCCCGTCCAGAAAAGGACGATATGGCCTTTGGGCCATATTTATCCCTCTGTGCTAAAATGCAGCACAGGTGGATGGGGGCCTTAAATAATGGTGCTAAGCTTGCTTAGTGCCATTATTTAACGCCTGGGTCTGGGCAGGCGTAAGGGGACCTGTAGGCAGATTTCCATGGTCAGAGACCATGTAAATTGCCCACAGGTGCCCTTCCCTGGCGTCAGGGACACCCCCACCTACACCAGGAGGACACCTAAGGATGGAGGCCCCATCCCAGGTAAGCCCCACTGCTTAGAGGCAATTTTTCTGCCTCTGAACAGTGTAGCACCATAATTCGGCACACAAGCCCCAGTTTACCCTACGCCTGCCCAGCCCTGTTAGGGTCCTTTCCAAGGATGATGACAGGGCATTAGTGCCGCTAGCGCCATTTCATAAATATGGTGCCCGACCGCCATCTTGAAATAGTGCTAGCCGGCACTATACTTTATTACGCTAAACTGCGCTAACGCAGGTTTGCGAGAAAAAGTATAAATCTGCCACTCAGTTCTGAAAAACAGTCAGGGCAGCACAGGTTTTACAAGTCATATCAAACTTTCGTCCTACAAACAGCATCTGATGAAAGTGTCATTTGAATATTGAATTGCGATAAAAAAAGTCAAGATGTAAGGAAACCCGGAGCAGTGAGGATAAAGAAATGTGAGCATCTTCATAGAGCACTTGAATGCAATTGCACACTTTGCCTAAAAACACACAATAAACCAACGCAACCGATCAGTGATCGGTAACATTTTAAATACTAGCGGGCCAAGTGAAGGTGAATACCCAATATTGTGATGCTCGAGAATTCAAAATAATTTGTACAAAGTGGCATACACGAAGCCCACGCACCATACCTTTCCCTAACGACTAGGCAGACAATTACACTTAATCTGCTTCTTCCATTTACTGTGCTCAGCTTCGTCAGAAAGTGCACATTATATTATTTCACTATATTTAATTCCTTCCTGTGATATTGCGCTTTTTGATCTGAATGTATTTAATGACAACATAACTGCGTTGTTTACTATCACGATAATGAGTTAGTTAATATCCATTCGAGGAGCATTGCCAACCCCATATTTATGTCATTCATGCAATTATTGTTTGTATAGAATACTTTATGCTAGCATTACTTTGATGTGCACATCAATTTGACAAAAGCAAAACACCTTTACGGAAATTAAACTCAACCATAATAAGTAAGGTTAGTCACACGAAAACCATCATTTTCTTACACAAGAAAAAACATATCCAAGATGAAAGTTACCAGGGTGTTAGAGAAAAAAACTCTCCGACAAGCGTCGTCGGTATTTATCATATCCATGGAAAAATGAGGAATTTAACTCAAAGCAAGACATATCCTGCCACAGCAGACCCCCAACCATTAAGTTCAAGTAAAAACGACCCACACGAATCAGATTGTGATTTCGATAAAACTAATCATGTTCGAAGTTGTTGCCGACCATTGTTTAGTGTTACACTTCAAAGGGAGCAAGCAAGTACCCCTAACATTCTAAAGTGTGTGTGAAAAATATAGAAGTAGGAGGTCATGTGAGAAGTTCTGAAAGGGATCGAATTTGAGATATTCTGTTTTCCAAAATTTCTCGAAAATACAATAAATTACACCAAATTTAAGGAAAAGTACTTACTAGTTTCTAGCATACAAAACTGAGCATGATGGCATAGCTCTCATTTAGATATCGTACAAAAAAAGACTGGAAGACCTTTTCTTCTAAAACCTGTCTACAGTGGAGAACAAAATGCACAATTATGTAAAATTTGGGAAATTTTACAAAGTTCATGTTGTGTGGAATTTCATGAACTTTAAGGGTATAGTTGTTTTGACTAGGCCTAGTTTCCTGAGAGAGGAGAACAAAAATAATTGAAGTGTATGAGATGTGTAGTAGTATGATATCATCAGTGCAATCCTCAGATAGGTGTTAAAAGTTAAAAACACGAATTGAGGCAATTATTCCTCCGAGTTTTCTGAAGGTTTGTAATTCTCCTGTACATTTTCCAGACTATGAGGGTCATTCTGACCCTGGCGGCCGGTGGCCGTCAGGGCCACCGACCACGGGAGCACCGCCGACAGGCTGGCGGTGCTCCAATGAGCATTCTGACCGCGGCGGTTCAGCCGCGGTCAGAAGCGGAAAGTCAGCGGTCTCCCGCTGACTTTCCGCTGCTCATTGGAATCCTCCATGGCTGCGGAGCGCGCTCCGCAGCCATGAGGATTCTGACCCCCCCTACCGCCATCCAGTTCATGGCGGGAAAGCCGCCATGAACAGGATGGCGGTAGGGGGGGTCGCGGGGCCCCTGGGGGCCCCTGCCGTGCCCATGCCAATGGCATGGGCACGGCAGGGGCCCCCGTAAGAGGGCCCCAAAATGTATTTCACTGTCTGCCTTGCAGACAGTGAAATACGCGACGGGTGCAGTAGCACCCGTCGCACCTTCCCACTCCGCCGGCTCGATTACGAGCCGGCATCCTCGTGGGAAGGTCGTTTTCCCCTGGGCTGGCGGGCGGTTTAACTGGAACCGCCCGCCAGCCCAGGGGAAAACTCGTAATACCCGCCGCGGTCTTTTGACCGCGGTGCGGTAATTTGGAGGGCGGGATCCTGGCGGGCGGCCTCCGCCGCCCGCCAGGGTCATAATGAGGCCCTATGTTATTAAAGGCAGTGGCAGGTATGTAGCTACTACATACATGACAACCAATAGATTGATGGAACTGTAACAGTGTGTTTTAGGCAGGCAAGAAGGTGCCTTGTAAGTAGAAATGGACTTTGCATTAAAATTGAATTCTGAAAAATATTTTGTTAGTGAGAGGCTGCGGAGGGTCTAGGGGGTTGCACAGAAAAGTAATTAAGTGTTCATCTGTTAGGCGGCGCATTCCTTGTAGATACCAAATTATACAGGACGAAAGCATACTATTTTTACTAGGAAAGTAGGACTGGGATGTGGTTGGCATGGCCAAGAAAACGATGAGATACAAATTGATAAAGCAAGAGGAAACATCCTAAATGGAATTTCTTACATGCATTCCTAGATGCATGTTTTTTAAAAATGGGATCTCTCTCTCTTGCTGTCCCCTCTCTCTCCCTCCCTCCTCCTCCTCTCTCCCACCCACCCCCATCCCATTTTTTTAATACAGAGTAGGGAGTACATTTCTGCCTAGAGAAGTATATACATAGAAAGAGGAGAGGAAGGTCAAGGCAGGGCAATAGAATTAGGGAGAAAGTTAGTTGATTTTACATAATGGAATGAAAAAAATATGGAGAGAATACAGGGAATAGCGCTTTGGTGTTTGCTGTTGCACCTAGAATGTGTTAGCGCGTCAGACCTTAATAAGTGAACTTACAAGGAGACGCAAATAAGTCGATGAATCTTTTAACTCGCTTCGAGGTTTTCACATCATATATGCCGTACATACAGATCAATAACCAATAATAATCAATAACATTAGTAATCAATAGGAGTCAGTAATTGTCATACACCATGGCCTTACAGTCATGAATAACCACACCTTTATGTACAGGTTAGAATGTGTATTTCCCTAAATTGACAATGCTAATGGCACATTGCTCATTCTCAAAATCAAATGATAAACATACAGAAACAACACTGGCTGACAAAAGCGGCGAAAGAATCGCAATCTAACTAAAGCTTGAGCTACTACACATTCTAAGGTTACTGTACAAATTAATAGCAAAAAATAATTGTGTAAACAATATTATATACATTTAGATTCAGCAAAGAAAAGACATCAAATTTATTTCATATATTGAACTTCATTCGTGAGGACCCTAAGTAACATCAGATTAGAATAGCATGTTTGGGCTTCATGCAAAACAATTTAGTCAACACAAATTTGGAAAAACATCTAACTATGGCTTTATCAAAATAGCAGTTGGTACCTAGAAACAAAAGCAAATAGACATGGCAAACAGCATCATAGTCAATATACCTGTCCTCAGTTGGGATCAGCAAGCTGTGACAGTCTATGTCCTCAGGACATCAGTTCGATCAAATAGGCATCAGGAATCAGCATCAAGGTTCAGAAAAGTCAAAGTCTCTTTAAGCAATAAAATTAAGCATGTCTCTTCTCAAGAGGGTAAAGAAAAAAATGGCCTTACGGCAAGATAGAAAATGGGCAAAATGGTGTCTTCTTCTCAGTGCAGTCCGGCTAAGTCAGATTTCCTAAAACTACTTCCCAAGTCCTTATTGGTCAGGGGATCGCATGTTTGCATTCAGTCCAATGGAACTAAAACTTCAAATCTACAATTCTTCTAGAACATGGTTCACATGTCGATGATTGGCTCTCATCTCTTCCGTTCTCGTCACTGCCCTCATCAGGTAACATTATTGTTGCAGTTTATAATCCAATCAGAATGTTCATTGTTCTCTCCTGAGGAAGTCAGTCTCACACACATTACATTAAACATTGTTGCACTGACAAAGACATCATCTCCTAACGAGTAGTTCTCATGAGAAAGACTTCAGCTACAAGCATTTGGTCAGCACAGTGAAAAATCACAATTTCATTCTCTAAGCATCCATTTTATGAAAACCCCTAAGAAATGCAGCATGACATAGGGCCGTACAATAGGCCAAGACCTCGCTAAGTTAAGGCTGTACGATTAATAAAGCTAATACATAATGCATAACCCTCAATATGACATATCACTACCTTAATTAAACATAAGCTCATCCTTTTATATGAATAAGCCATTAATAAGTGCACTTTGTGAAAACTGGTGGCCACACTGGTGGGCACGCCTTCAAATGTGTGCATAATTTTTTCTATGTTATTACATTTTCTATGCAATTTCAACACCCAGATTACATGAATAATCGCTAAGAATTTTATTAAACTCAGCGTTAACAATTGTCGGTTGTAAATGGGGATTTATTTGTGATTACGAATGTCTAACAATTATAGCTACAATTTCAATTAGTATTTTCATACGTCTTATTTTGATATTGTGGCCTAGTCGGTGAAACAACTACCAAATTTACATGCTCTGTATTTCACACAGTGGAAGTAACTGGCTGGTTAGCCATTAAATTCCAATTAAAGTGTTGTTGTTGCATGACAGAAAAATCTAGTAACAAGTTAAAAAAATAAATGACACAGGACAATGCTTATTCAAGCTTTCTTTTGGTATTCTTTTGCTTGTAGGTGACAGTCAGCATGATATTTTGCCTCATTTGTGTGCCCCTATTTCAGAAAGATTAATGTATAATTCAATATTGGTTGGCATTGAATAATCTAAAATGGGTAATGCATTTAAAGATTTTACGAACAAGGGGGCACAATATGCGTCTTGACTGTAACACCACAAAAACCTTTAGAACATAGGGAAAGTATTTCAAGCATATCATTGTATGTGGTTCATTGCTAACATCAGACAATTTCTGTTCCAGTGGATTCTTCCAGCACACAGTGAACTCTTTTTTGTAGATTTAATATAGAAATGGCTGTAAAAAGCAGCGCACTATGATATGAAAGCTATCATTTTCATGTTGACAAACATATGTTTTACCATTTAGACACTTAAACTAACTAACTTCCACAAAGATGGTACTGGTCCACAAAATAAACCTTTTCTTCTTAGCTTAAGCAAATATTACAGACCATTGCAAATTAGCTCAAAAAGGGGAAGCATATTCAATTATATATTCTCCTCGAACATTTTGGCAGAGAATGAAATCCATACTGAAGTCTTCTCTTTTCCTTCCCCACTATAGAACGAAGTTGAAAACAGCTTTCTTTAAAGGTGAGCCTCATCTGTCAACAATAACGAAACACAGGGTTGTCTCTTCGGGAAAAGATAGAGGTAGCACAAGTGACATTACACACACTTTGACCTTAATGACAATACAGGAATAGACATTATATGGCCTTTGACACGGAGTCTTCATAGTCATATATGGCTTTAGGAAAATTGACTTTTTGGAGGTGGAGGTTCGCACCTTCAGCTACTAATAATACCACAATCACTAATAAGGTCCAGTCAAGTCTCAGTAACTTAATCCTTGCTCAATCCTTGGTAGCTTGGCACCAGCAGTCAGGCTTAATTTAGGAGACAGGAAAGCATAAAGCATTTAACATCACCAAAACAGTAAATCACTAAGAGACACAGCACAATGAATACCTAACATTAATTTATAAAAAAAAAAGAGAATGTGTTTACCTTTAAAACAACACCAGCATGATAAAAATCTAATGTAGAGAACAGGAGATATGCATTTTAAAAGATTAAATTTAAAAAATGTGCATTCTAGTGCCCCAAAGCATAAAGTGCCAACCACGGCTATATGGTAACGCTGGACCAGGACAAAGTCAAAATTTTAGGCTGACCACAATGGAGCGATGGTCAGCTAGGTTAAGTGGTAGGTCATGGTCAAGATTTTACCTTTGCACTTGGACACTTTTTCGGATCTTATGTTCTTGATGTTGAGCGATTGGGTCCTTGAATCCAGAGTTTGCTTCTCCGATGGTGGCCTGCTTCAGCGTGATCCTTAAGTGGGTCTCTGGAGGGCTTTGTCCTGTGCATCGATGACAGGGAGCTCAGGGGCACTCAGCCAAGCAAACTAGCTCACTCTGACTTGCGGTCTGACGATGGTGGTTTGACTCCCAATTTCGAGCTTGTCTTCTTCTGGAGCTTTTTCACAAAAGTTGGCAGAAAGTTCCCAAATTTTTTGATCTTCTTCTGAAAGATTCCTTGAGATCCAGAAAGGGCCTGTAGCACCAGCCAAGGGTCTAGAAGCTCTGGTTTGCCTCTTGGAGGTCTTGGATTCCAATTCCCACAATGCACCTGGTCAGTCCAGGAGAATCCAGTCTGGGGCTTCAACTCCCATAATGCACCTGGTTAATACAGGAAAATACTAGTGAAGATGGTCAGTTGGAGTAGTCTTCATAGTGAAGGTTGTAGGTGAATTCTCCCGGTGCTTTTCTACCTGTTGCTACCCAGGGAGTGCACTCCTTATCCTTCAAGACAACCAAAGTCCTTCTTGTGTGGATCCTTTAAAGTGAAGCAGGTGCAGTCCTGAGTGCAGTCTTCTGCTGTGCAGTCCAAGGGTCCAGATGGCAGTCCTTCTTTTCCAGATGGTTCAGGCATGTATGTGAGGGGCTCCTGCAGATCACCCATATTTATTCCACATTCTGCACTGGCAAGAGACGGGGGCATCCCAACCAATGGGGTTCATATTGCCACCCTCTGTGATCACTACTTCCTGGAAAATGTAGCATATGTTTGTCCCAGAATGCACAGTTCCTAAAAAAAATAAAATGGAGAAAGTCTGTCCTTGGCGTGCTGGTCTGGCTAACCCGACCCACAGGTGTGGCTAACCTTTCCCTACCCTTCCCTTCCAGCCCATCTTCTATTCTAATTAGGGGGGCTCCCAACTGGTTGGGTATCAAGAAAGTGGGGGCTGGCCTGGGTCCTTTTGACACCTGTGCTTGTTTCTCCTGTTGAAGGTCAGTTCATCTCCACAGCTACCTTCTTGTCCTGGCATCTCCAGGACACAGACCTTCTCCCACCAAATTGCTGTATTGTTTCAGCCCCAGGCCTCTCCACACCTACTCAGGGAGCAGCTTGGCCCAGGCTGTAAAAAGACTGACCAATCAGAAGAGGCTGCTGCAGGTATGCTTTAGGTAAATTCAGAATAAGGCCTAAAACTACTTTCATGTAATAGTTCAAATAAATCCAACCTTGGATGTATTGCATCTATTAGTTTGATAATTTAAATCAGGTTGCTCCAATCAAAAGTTAGACTTTATTGAAGTTTAATACAAACTTCCCATGTTAGCCTATGGGGCTAGCAGTACTACAATGGAGAATAACAACTTTGGCTGTTCTTCCACACTAGAGCTTATAAAACATACTTTATATTGCCCCTCCTTTTTCTAAAAAGCCACCCAAACTTTGGGGCACCTGGGCAGACCTTAGGGGTTACTTATATGTACAAAAGAGGTACTTTTGGACTATGGAAGTACTATTAATTCCAAAGTCGAATTGCGACATAATTGTATTGTAAAACCGGCCTTCAAGGCAGGTTTGGCTTTAAAATGACACTAGACTCCACAACAGTGCACATTAAGTTCACGGGGATCTCTAAACCTACATGCCCCACCATATTCTTGGGACTTACAGGTTGGTTGTCTCGGTCAATTAGAATAACATCAATTGCCATTTACCTGGGCCTGGTTAGCAGAGCATAGTGCACTTTCAGAGTGGGCAACCCACCAGTATCAGTCAAAAAATGGGGGTGATCAGAGAAAAAGAATGGCTTTCCTACAATGATCATAACCATGATGACATCACAATAATGGACATTGCTTAAATGTATGAATTGCATTATTAACATAACAGCAAAACTAGGGGTGGCAGGTGAACTCCGCTCCGCTTGCGGAGTTTGCAGAGTTTTTCCCACTCCCTGTAGAGCGTGGAGTTCTGAAAAAATCAGCATAGTGGAGCAGAGTTTTTTCCTTACTCGCACATGTCAATGATGAGTTGGCGAGTGCGGGCAAGGAAAATCTTACTCAAGACCACCTCCCGGTGAGATTTCTCAACACGAGTGGTCACAGATGATTGTGACTGCTTGTATTGAGAAACCTTCAGCTTGCGTTGAGGTGCCTGCCGCCCAAGTAGAAAATCAACTTGAGCGGCAGAAATGGAGCAGCGCCCTCTTGCGCTGCACAGGGGAGCAATTCATACAGATTTTTCAGCGCAGGACAAACATCTGGCGTTAAAAATCAGCGCAAATTGTGCAACCTAATGCACTCTGCCGCTTGCAGAAATCGGCACATGTGGCAGAGATTTTTGGGCACTTTGCAAACCTCCACATAGCTCAACTCTGTGAACTCCGCCCATGCCTACCCAAAATACAGGCAAATGTCTGTTTTGGATTGCACTTACATTAGGGTGCTGGCATGATATGGTATGTGACGGGAACACTACTTCTTTTTGAAGAAATTAAAAATTGCTTGAAGTGGGTATAGTACCATAAAATACAGAACAGCACTGGGACCATAACTCATTTATACCACAAACATTTATGGTTAAATTGTTCCTTTAGTGTATATCACAATAAAAATGTGCTGATCAGAGAGAAGAAAAAAATATAAATGAAATACAATAGTAGCTATGTCCATATGTATTAATTAATATGAAACATGTTAATGGATTAAAATAATCCTTATTATTAATACGTTTTGACTTAAGATCTTTTGCAAAGCACTGTCACTCGTGTGAAGCACAGAGGTGAAATTTTCATTCTAGCACATAATTTTCGTTTGTTTGTTTTAAATGAACTTGCCACCAACTTGATCAAAATGTGATCGCTTTTTAGTTACGTTTTATTTAATCAAAGTATGTGCATTGCACTGCCTAATTTATTTTACAAAACCTAAAATGTAATGTCTGTGCCCCAGTGGAAGAGGAAGAAAGTGACCAATACTCATCCAAACACTGATTATCTTCTGTTCTTGTAGTGGAGGGTGGTGAACTTTGAAAGTGGTGGGGTGTAATACTTGCCCTGAACTGAGGTGAGGGACCAAAGCAAATGAGCCTGACATCTTCTAGGAAGGATTTGGAGAGGATGTTCATCTGAGAAAAGTATTGGATAAAATAAGGTCAATCAGTGCATTTTAAAGGACATTTTGATATAAATGTTGCCAAAGGTCATAGGCTCTGAAGAGGTATTCATTATCTATTCAGGTTCTTTATTGGTGTGCCAAGTCAATGAAATCGACCAGTCCCCAGGATTTGACCCCATTTTCTTAAAAATATGCCATGAGGGTCCCCAGGTGCAAATATTCCCTCCATTGTTTCAGGATGATCTCCATTGTGGCAGACACAGCATTTTGTCATATTACGACCCACGTTATGGGTGCCCTCTTATGCTAAAACTTACATACAATATGCCAGTGTCCAAATTTTATAATAAGATCCTTCCAGATACTCTTGGAGACCCTTATGTCGAAAAACTCCTATATATTGTCAAGGCCAGTATTTGTCTTGGTTGCACCCCTATCATATGCCATGGTTACCCTTCCTGTAAGACTTTCAGTTTACTGGATCTTTGCCGGATTTTGGAAGAATAACCACCATTGATTCCCTCAATGTGCGTGGAAGCTTCCAGATACTAAATATTTAATTGAGCGTGTTTAATAATGTAGTTGGCAGTAACTCAACATATTTCTTGTAAAATGTGTCCAGTAGGCAATAACTTTCTTGTGTCCTACCCATCTCAACCTGTTTTATGGCTCACATTCTTCAATATCTAGTTTTGTGATGTGTTTCTTTCAAGTCCACTTCTAATGTGGGCAGTCGGTCCTCCAACCTGCTCTTTGTTTGCTTTATATAAGTTGTCATAAAACTCCTTGATCCTATTGCACATCCCCATTGAAGAGTCATTGCTTCACCTGTCATCCCCTATTTCTGCAATCCTTTGGGTTTTTCTCTTTTCACTGGCCACACAGACTGGCTTTCCTGCCTCACAACCACTTCTGTGCTGGTGCTCAATATTTTGCGTACAGTTGTGTTTTTCTAATCTAACTCTTGCTGCTTCTAGTTCATACATTTTGAAAGTTTTTACATCTGTTTCACTTTCTCCTATGATTTGTCCTTTCTATGTTAAGTATTTTCTTATCAGGTATTACTGCTGGTAATGTTTTCCTAATGTCATATGTTGTGCTCATGCACTTTCCCGTAATTGTAACTTTTAAGGCCACCCATAGTATTCTACCTGAATCTACGGTTTATTTATTGTCTGCAAAGCCATCTCTTACACCTTCCCTGATTTCTTCCCTATATATCCCATCATGCAAAGATATTGGGCCTGATTCTAACTTTGGAGGACGGTGTTAAACCGTCCCAAAAGTGGCGGATATACCACCTACCGTATTACGAGTTCCATAGGATATAATGGACTCGTAATACGGTAGGTGGTATATCCGCCACTTTTGGGACAGTTTAACACCGTCCTCCAAAGTTAGAATCAGGCCCATTGTCTGCAATCTTCATTGTGGTATTGGCATATTTTGTCTGGCTCACTTCCATTTGGTTTGTAGCGGTGGTTTGTAGTGGTACATGATCAGAGTGTGCAAACTAAATATTTTGAGTCCTAAAAGTACCCCAGTTGCTCTGAGCATATCATACTAAAGGCAGTTTGTAAATATGTGCTGTGTGGTGTGGAGTGGAAGGAGCATGACTGTTGTGACTCATAAAACCTCAAACAGTTTTAGTTTGCCCATTGCAGCTTGTAGAGCTGTGGATGAACAACCTAGTGGCCTGTCAGTGAATCTGGAACTATTCAATCTTTGATTCAGGATGCAGTAAAAGTCTCCTATTCATAGGTCTTTGTGATTTACAAACAATATCAACATTTTAGATATCCCATCTAAAAAGATGGATGTATCAAATGTAAATGCAATTTTGTTTACCGGAGAATGGGTATCCCACACAGTAGTCCTGTAGTTCCTATCTACCATTACGTTCCTTGTGCATCCTTTTTATTTTAAGGAGAATGGTAGGAGTCATCCATATAATGATTCTGCTGAAAGAGGAGCTAAAGTCTTTGTGGTTTATCATTCCCTCATCTGGATTAAAATTTCTTATTTTTTGAAACTTGAAAGGGAGCTTCCTGCCGCATTAGCACTTGTACACCCTCTTCTTCAAATATGAACAGATTCTGTGTCTTTTTACCACACCTTTGGTGCCTTTTACACTCTATGAGATTAATACACTCATCCTCTGGTAAGTGCGTGTTCCCTATGTGTAAAAATTATCTGTGTGGCTGCAATGTGGTGGTGGTTTTATGTGTGCTCCCACTGCTGTAAACCAAGCCCCCTAAGCTCACCTCCCTTCTACAAGTTCTACCAAACACTAACCCCACAACGAGCACAACAAGTGCCTTTCACATACCTTCTTCACTCAAGCCTATTAATATTTAATTCCTTTGTGTGAGAGGTTCATTGCAGTTCCTCCTTGGCAGTGGATCACAAGAGTTAGCCACAACAATTTCCTGAAGGTGAGGAGAGATCTTCAGGATTGTCCTTTGTGTCTATTGTGTTCTGCCATTACATCACCTACATACAGTTTGCTTCTGTATTTTATTAATGGAGCCCCCCTTTCAGAATTATGCAGTGGGTATTTACATTTCTGTATACTTGCCATGCTTCCTTCTTGCGGTGAGTCAGAGAGTTTCCATGTATTTCATTACTTTCACATGTTGGCTGAAGAAATGTCTCACCTCATATGGCTTTGTGCAGTTGTGCGAGGGACAGTAGAGAACAGTGTATGTTCAAGTTCTCAGCTTCCTCATTTAAAGTTTTCTGTTTTCTTTGATATTCTTAATCATGGTAAAAAGAAATGTAATTCCTGGTATACACTATGCCATTGCGTGTCTCACAGTGACCAGGTATTAAGTTTATATCTACATTTTTGTAATCTCAGTGTCATTCTAGAGGGGCCTCATAGCAGCCAATAGCCTGGTATTCTGTTGGCCCTGTCCACCTGCAATTCCTCCACTGCTTGCTTGTCTTTGAGAAGATTTGGTGCAATCTATCTAAAAAGAGTTCCATTGCATGTGCTTCTATAATTTCTAGTAGTGCTAGAATGCATTCATTGTTGCATCTTGATCTAGCTTCTAATTCTGTAATTTCTCTTTCTGTTCTTCACTGACTGGCACAGTTCTGACAGTTGATCTTGAAGGAACATAGCTTGGCTGTGCCACTATGTCTCTGAAATAAGAATGCGAAGGCTGGTCATTTTCTGATGATCACAATTTGGTGGTAACACGATGAAGTGTTTTTATATAATTGCTGCACTGTATAGTATATGAGTGGAGTGCATCATTGGATATAACATTTAAGTAAAGTTTCAAGTACATGTATTTCAAACTAACGCTTTGAAAGTATTATCCTGCATAATCATTTTGCATATTCTCAGATGTAATGCTTAGAATTCATTTAGTCTGAAAGTATATTTGTGTTTTATTAACTTGGCTGGAGTGAAGGCATTTTCACATATTTTTCTTTTCACAGTATACTTTCAGTGTGGAGTTTGTTTTCTTAAATGTTTTCTCTCTGAGATGCAGGTTTTAGGAGCTAAGATAGAGTTAACAAGAAGCTGATTGTGTGTGAGAGATAAGAAAGCCTGAGACAAGCTATACAAGTGCGAAGAGGAGTATTCTGAAAGTTGGCAGCTGTAACCTTTTGATTTAGCAGAGACCAAAGAGTATCAAGAGTGGATGTGGGATGTCTCTGAAAATTATAACTTCTAATAAAAAATAATTGTGGGTTCAATTGAGAAGCTTCGACTGTGATGTCATCGTCTTGGGAAACTGTGATTTAAAGAAGGTTTAGTTAGTGTGAGAACAGATCCTTTCCCACCCTTAGAGCTGAATGGACCCTTCAGAGGTACAGATCTCATACTTTGATTCTATGTGGCTTTATGCACATGCACCTTTCTAAACCGAATATTCTCCAGAATTTCTGTTTGCTGACATTTCTCAACTATTTTAAATAAAATTAGAATAGTTTAGGGTTTAGTTTAAATGGTTACGCAGGAGAACCTGGTTCTGGTGACCAAGAACCACATGTTTTTTCAGATTTTCTGTATTGTGGCCATCAGTGTCTTGGTCTTGTACATGCTGACTAAGTTTAATATTGCACGACGCTTTAATTCTCCTTTGGTGATTTTATGTATCTATACAATAGTTTTGAGACTCATTTATGTAACATTGACTTTGAATCTGTAGTAAAGACCCTGTGAAGCTCTGACTTGACTCTGAATATTATTGTGCAACATTTGGGCTGCACAGATATTGTTTAAATGATTTGATAACTGTTACTCTCTACCCCTCGGAATTGAGATGAAAAGATTAATCAGTCCCCAGGATTACAGATAGGATCCCAGGCTGGATCACTCAGCAAACTCATTTTTATTGTCTTCTAAGTACTTTTTCTGCTCTATGTTCTCATATTTTATTGAGCTCTTGTCCAAGAAGTGTTACTGTGATTGCTAAGCTGTTAATTTTTCCGTATTGGCCCTTTTCTTTTCCACGACGAATTGCTTCAGTTCAGTATTTGTGGGAGAAGACCTGCATTGTGCCTCTTCTTGGACCGACAATTCAGTGTCATCCGTCTGCCTGCAGCAGAGGAGTGAATGGAGCGGTGCGGTAGCGGTGTTTTTTTTTTATTATCATTGATTTAATGTGAATTCAGGCCCCCGAGCACCGCTATGCCCCTTCTGCGTGCCGCGAGCCGCAACTGCTTTCTAAATTATTTATTCTTATCATCCCAAAGGGTCTTTACTTCTAGGAAAGGAAAGGCATCTTGAAGCCTCTGATACCAGTTCGGCCTTCCACACCTCCACTTGGAGGCTTGTGTAATTAGTTCTGTTTACACCCACTTAATTATGGACCTAAGAAGACACCACTCTCACCTTTTTTTCTTTCTCTTTCATTTTTCTTTTTGTTTTCCTTTCTTTTGTATCATTTTGCTTTCTGTTCTTAGTTATGTTTCATATGTTTCCGTTTGCTTGAACAAAGCATCCCACTACCCCCTGTCTACTCTGTCTCCTCCTGGGTAGCCCATCAGCCTCCAAACACAATTATCTTCCTGCCATTCTTGTGTTGCCAAACTCTTTATTGTCCACATTTCGCCACTGTTGTCCTCCTTCAGAATGACTCCCATGGTGCGTGTTTGCTGGGAAGCTCTCTTCGGTATCCATTTCATGTTCCCTCTTACCCTGCTGTTTTCCCCATCATGCCTTCACTAGCTAACAGAGGGACCACACAGCAACCCACTGACCAACCAGCAACTCTGGGCCTAAATCACCTCTGCCCTGGTACAGCCCACCACTGTCTCCTGTCTTCATCGATCACCACTCCCCAATCACCAGAACACAGCATCCTCACTTTGGGGAGGGAGGTTCAGACTCACTGGCATTCTTCCCAGCGGTGCATTGGTGCTCCATGGAGACTGCCCACCAGGCCTCTGCTATCTTTGCCTTAAGTGCCAGGCTAGCTGCACTTCTGATCTGTGTGGTGGCTGCAGCCCAGTCTCACATTCTTTGTCTTTGTCTAGAGGGAGGTAGTTTGCTGCTGGCTTCTGTCATCTCTGTTGTCCAGTGCCAGAGTGAGCAGCGCTACCCAAAGAGAACGAGAGGACAGCTGAGCAGGGGAGTACAAGCTGGTGAATCCTAAAGCACAAGAGAAAGAGGGTGGAAATGCCACAACGCTCGCACAACACATGTATTCAAACAATGTCCATATATAGCAGTCCTTAAGCTCATCCAGTGATGGAAATGCGATGGGTGGAAACCCGGCTGGGCACCTCCCACCCAAGGTGTCCAAGAAGCTGCTGACTAGGAAATAGTCAGTGACCACGTTGAATGAATGAAAGAAGGCCAGGGTACACCCAAAACAGTTCTGTGTAGTTGATCCAAGTGGTCATTCAATCAGAGTCGTAGTCCAAAGCACAAATGAAACTATACATTTATTAACCGATGAAAAGGTGTGGTCAATATTCGAGTCAAAGACCACAAAGTGTGACAATTAATCCCAAAAACAGCCAGCAGCCGACATGTGTTTCATCTCCTAGACTTTGTCAAGGCTTCAAATGTCAGAGGAAGGACAAGAGTGGAAAAGGATCCTTTTCACCGACGCGTTTGGCACGGTATCACGTCCCATCTTCTGGCTTATCAGGGCCAGTTTTCACTTCCAACATTTGGATGTTGTTGGCCACTTTAGAGACCGAAAACAGGTGTGTTCTTTGGAACTCCTTTTCGCAACACCCACTCCATTCACCATAACATTCATCTTCCTCTTTGCAGACTCTTCTATAGTCCACAGATAAAAACATTACATTTGTCTTTATTTGTACTGCAACAAGCAAAATCTCACTGACAGCTTGATTAAATGTGAATAGATACCTCCGCAATTCTTTCACGCAAACATGTGTCAAAGAACATATGTACTTCATTGATTACTGCAGACATAACAGTTCTCAGAGAATTAATGATTTTAATTATATTTGCATAGCCTCGCATTAGTACATTCATGCTTCGATGTCAACATATCTATATGTAAGTGAAGATGTCCAGGGTGTGTCCTTTTCATGGATCCGTTCATGCACTAAAGACAGAAACCAGCCAGAGGCATCCAGCAGTGACCATGAAATCCCTGTGAGATTTCCGACCTCCAATTTCAGCGACTCTGATAGTTTGTCCGAAACCAATCAGGATGGATCTCTGCTTTTAGACCAGCATTCTAATTGGCTCTTTGGAACTCATTCACATTAGCTACCACACGGACTCACCTCCAGGGCCTCTTTGTGTTGCAGAAAGACCCAAGGAGGTTGAGCACAACCTGAACACAACCAGTTTTCAAATGCTTGGGCATAGAAACTGCCATCCATTATAATTGGCTCGCAGAATGCTATATAGCTTTTTTAGCCACATTCTACTCCACTAGTAAACTGAAAGGATGGGTTTTATCCCATTTTCTTTTCAGCAGAAGGAAGAGATGAACTAGCTACTATGCAGTGCATAGTCTGCCCCCACAGGTGTTACCCAAAGAATCAGGGCGCGCATAATTTATGCCACCATAGTACCAGGCCAACTAAGTGTCTAAGAGTCTGAGCCACAGGTCTTAGATCTTACATCAGGAAATTCCTTTCCTTAACCCATTTGCTGGCAGGCCTTTTCCCCTCCTGTGGTGAGCCTTTTTTTGTGTATTTGGGGCAGTTGGGCTTAGGCCCTCATAACTTTTTGTCCACATAAGCTACCTACATCAAATTTGCGTCCTTTTTTTCCAACACCCTAGGGATTCTAGAGGTACCCAGAGTTTGTGGGTTTCCCTGGAGAAGACCAAGAGATTAGCCATAATTCATCTACAATTTTGTTTTTTTTTAAAGAAATAGGAAAACAGGGCTGCAGAAGAAAGCTTATGGTTTTTTCCCTGAAAATGGCATCAAGAAAGGGTTTGCGGGCCAAAATCACCATCTTCCCAGCTTTCAGGAACTGCCAGACTTGAATCAGAAAGCATTATTATCATCACAATTTTGGCATTTTACTGGGACATACCCCATTTTTACTATTTTTTGTGCTTTCAGCCTCCTTCCAGTTAGTAATGGAAATTAGTGTGAAACCAATGCTGGACCACGAACAGCTAAACATTTCTTAAAAGTAGGCAAAATCCTCTCCATGTTCTGTTACACAGAATGCTTAGCAAACCTCAAAATTTGGCAAAAAAGCACACTTGTTCCTCACATTTTGATGATAGAAATTCTGGAGTCTAAAAGGAGCCACAAATTTCCTTCCACCCAGCATTCCCCCAAGGCTCCCAATCAAAATGGTACCTCACTTGTGTGGGTAGGCCCAGTGCGCCTGACAGGAAATGCCCCAAAACACAACATGGACGCAACACATTTTCCCAAAGAAAACTGACCTGTTTTTTGCAAAGTGCCTAGCTGTGGATTTTGGCCTCTAGCTCAGCCGGCACCTAGGGAAAATACATTTTTGAAAACTAAATACCTAGGGAAATTCAGGACGGGGTGACTTGTGGGGCTCTCACCAGGTTCTGTTACTCAGAATCCTTTGCAAACCTAAAATTTGGCAAAAAAACACTTTTTCCTCATATTTCGGTGATAGAAAGCTCTGGAATCTGAGAGTAGCCACACATTTCCTTCTACCCACATTTCCTCTAAGACTCCCGATAAAAATGGTACCTCACTTGTGTTGGTTAGCCTAGTGCCCGCGACAAGAAACGCCCCAAAATGCAACATGGGTACATCAAATGTTTACATTGACACCTGATGTGTTTTTTGGAAAGTGCCTAGCTGTGGATTTTGGCTTCTAGCTCATCCGGCACCTATGAAAATCTAGCAAGCCTGGACATTTCTGAAAACTAGACACCTATGGGAACCTATGGGGTAACATGTGGCACTCTCACCATGTTCTGTTACCCAGAATCCTTAGCAAACCTTAACATTTGACAAAAAAACACTTTTTCCTCACATTTTGGTGCTGCAAAGTTCTGCAATCTGAGGGGAGCAAAAAACTTTCTTCTACCGAGCATTTACCCACATCTCCCAATAAAAATGGTACCTCACTTGTGTGGGTAGGCCTAGGGCCTGCAACAGGAAATGCCCCCAAAACACTGCATGGACACATCAAAATTATCAAACACAAATCTACCTGTTTTCGCGGGGGTGGGGTGCCTGCGTTTTTGGTCCTGGGATCAGCAGCCATCTAGGGAAACCTACCAAACCCAGTCATTTCTGAAAACTGGACACCCGAGGGAGACCAGGGAGGTTTGACTTGCGTGGATCCCCCAGTGTTTTCTTACCCAGAATCCTCAGCAAACCTCAAATTTAGCTAAAAAATCATATTTTCCCCACATTTCTATGTGGGATCACTGCACCAGCACAAATTTCCTACCACCCATTGTTCCCCTCAGTCTCCTGATAAAAATGATACCTCATTTATGTAGGTGGGCCAAGTGCCTGCGACAAGGAAGAGACAAAAAAGAAAAAAAACAGCTTGAAATTGAGGGGGAACCAAAGCAGGTCCAAAAGGGCAGTGTTAGAAATGGGGTCTTTGGTTGGCAGGCAGGTTACCCCCTGTCAAAGCAAGGACCCTCACTCTAGTCAGGGTAAGTCACACAAAATCCAAATTAATCTGCGCCCACCCTCTGGTAGCTTGGCACTGAGCAGTCAGGTTTAACTTAAAAGGCAATGTGTAAAGTATTTGTGCAATAAATCATGCAATAACACAGTATAGCACCACAAAAATAAACCACACAGTGTTGAGAAAGATATATAATATGCATCTGATAAAATGCAGGTCAAAACGATTAAGATGCAATAAGTATATGTTGAAAATATCACTGTAAAAATGATATAAAGTGTCTTTAGTTTTTTAAAAGCAATGAATGTCTCTTTCAAGCACAAAGTACCCGGTGTGAGTTCAAAATCTCCGCAAAGCACCACAGAGGAGGAGATGCGTGGAAAACAGGGAGGTGTGCGTGGATTTCTCGGGCTGCACACAACGATGTGTCGTTTAGTTTTCATGCAGGGATGGCTTTGCATCGATTTCCAGCACTCGGTCATGGATCCTATTCGGGTTGTGGGGTTTTCGGACACCCCAGGGACGATGCATGGATTTCTGCCACTGACAGGATGAAGTCACAGGGGTTGCGTCGATCCAGTGGGCGTTGCGTGGAAATTTCTACCACACGGCAGGCACTGCGTCAATTCCTCTCTGGAAGTCAGGCTGCGTCATTCTGGCTCAGCTGTGCATTGATCCAGTGGGTCGTGCCTCAAATTTCCGGTCGCTACGCTGGTGCTGCATCAGTCTTCTTGCTGTGAAGTCAGGCTGCGTCGTTCCAGTTCGGCGTGCAGTGAATTTTTCACCGTGATGCAGGCTGTGCATTGTTCTGGCAGGTTGTGTGTCGATTTTTGCAGCATAAGGAGTCCTTCTTGCAGAGAAGTCTTTTTGGTCCTGAGAATTTAGGGAACAGGAGGCAAGATCTATCCAAGCCCTTGGAGAGCACTTGCCACCACAGCCAGAGAGCAGCAAGGTAGCAGGGCAACAGCAAGGCAGCAGTCTTTCACAGAAAGCAGACAGGTGAGTCCTTTGGGCAGCCAGGCAGTTCTCCTTGGCAGGATGTAGGTTCAGGTTCTCTGCTCCAGGAAGTGTCTGAGTTGGTAGGGGCAGAGGCCCTGTTTAAATACCCAAATGTGCCTTTGAAGTGGGGTGACTTCAAAGAGTGGCATAAAGGTGCACAAGGTCCCCTTTCAGTTCAATCCTGTCTGCTAGGGTCCCAGTAGGGGGCGTGCCAGTCCTTTGTGTGAGGGCAAGCTACTGTCTTTTGACATGTAAGTGTCAGGCCCTCCACTCTCCCAGCCCATGAAGACCCATTAAAAATGCAGATGTGTGCAAGTGAGGCTGAGTATCCTGTGTTTGGGGTGTGCCTGAGTGAATGCACAAGGGAGCTGTCAACTGAACCCAGCCAGATGTGAATCCAGAAGGATTTAAGTGTAGAGAAATGCTTACTTTCTAAAAGTGCCATTTCTAAAATAATAATATTAAATCCAACTTCACCAGCAGTCAGCAGGATTTTGTATCACCATTCTGGCCATACTAAATATGACCTTCCTACTCCTGTCAGATCAGCGGCTACCACTCAAACAGTATATAAGGGTAGCCCCAATGTTACTCTATGAAGGGAGCAGGTCTCACAGCAGTATGAAAACTAATTTAGGAGTTTTACACTACCAGGACAAGTAAACTACACAGGTACATGTCCTGCCTTTTGCCTACACAGCACCCTGCCCTATGGGTTACCTAGGGCATACCTTAGGGGTGACTTATATGTAGAAAAAGGGGAGTTCTAGGCTTGGAGAGTACTTTTTCATGACAAGTCGAATTGGCAGTGAAACTGCACACACAGGCCTTGCAATGGCAGGCCTGGGACATGGTTAACGAGCTACTTAAGTGGGTGGCACAATCAGTGCTGCAGGCCCACTAGTAGCATTTAATCTACAAGCCCTGGGCACATATAGTGCACTTTACTAGGGTCTTATAAGTAAATTAAATAATCCAATTGGGTATGATCCAATGTTATCATGTTTAAAGGGAGAGAGCATATGGACTTTAGCACTGGTTATCAGTGGTAAAGTACGCAGAGTCTTAAAACCAGCAAAAACAGTATCCAAAAAGTGGAGGGGGGCAGGCAAAAAGTTAGGGGTGACCACCCTAAGGCTGTCAGGTCTAACAAGCAGTTTGAAAAAAAAAACGTTTTTAGGCTGACAAGTCTGCAGAATTTTTATCAGTATAGATGCAACAATGCTGCGTGGTAGGAAGTTTGTGGATTCCTGCAGATTCCGTAAGGTTCCATTACAAAAATATAGGAAAAATGTGTGATTTCAAGCAAAGTTGGAGATTTGCAGGGCATTGTGGTAAGAAAATGGTGGGGGTTCATGTGAAGCACACCACCCTAGATTCACCCAGATGTTTAGTTTTCAGATGTGTCTCGGTCTTGTAGATTTTTCTACATTGGAGCTTACCAAAGTCCAAAAAGTGCAGCCCTCACCATTCCAAGTGGGACGACTTAGAGAGTTAGCCAAGCTCTCATGGCCCAAATGTAAAACCAAAACTCAAAATTATCAATTGTCCTCTTGCTTGCCATTGGGATAAGATCTTTTAGTGTGGGGGTGTAGAGCTGAAAAACTGTTACCCCCTTCAGTTGGGGTGAGAGGCATAACCATTCCCATACTGGTTGGTAGCCACCACCCCACAATTTTTTTTTAATTCCTTGGAATCCAGTAGACTTTCTGCCCCCCCAGAGGGTGGATCAGGGGTAATTGCCACATCTGGCCACCAGTGGGCAGAACAATTTTGTCCTCATTTATTTGGGGTGGGGTTGTGCCATACCCCATCCTTCTTTTTTGGAAAAAAATATTCCCTGGTGTCTGTGAGCTTTCTGCCCCCCTTGGCGGCAGATAGGCCTTACAAAAATAGGCCGATCTGCCCCCAAGGGGGCCAGAAATGGCCAACAGTAATGTGTCCCCATGGGGAGAGACTCTTGCTCAGGGGGAGAGCTGAAAAACTGTTACCCCCTTCAGTTGGTGTGGGGGGGCAGAACCATGCCCATACTGGTTGGTAGCACCACCCCCAGTTTTTTTTTATTCCCTGGCATCTATTAAATTTTCTGCCACCCCCGGGGTGTGGATCAAGGGTAATTGTCCCATCTACCCACCAGAACAACTTTGTCCCCATTTATTTGTGGTGGGGGTGTGGTCATACCCTGACTTTTTTTTATAACAACTTCTTCCTTGGTGTCTGGTGGGCTTTCTGCTCACTCCCCCCCGTGGCAGATAGGCCTTACAAAAATAGGCCGGTCTGCCCCCAAGAGGGCCAGAAATGGCCAACAGTAATGTGCCCCCATGGGGAGGGACCCTTGACCAAGGGGCTGTTCCCCCAAACAAAACGCACACACCTATCCCTGGTGCCTAAGTGGTTTCTGCCCCACCTGGGGGAACATCAGCCTAATGGAAATATGCTGATCAAATGACCTAAAATAAATGTGCCTCCCAGGGGAGTGACCCTTGCCTAAGGGGTCTCTCACCATCTGGTAAAAAAAATATCCCTGGTGCCTAGTGGTTTCTGCCCCTGTGGAGGCAGATTGGCCTAATTAAAATAAGCAGATCTGCCCCCAAGGGGGGACAAATATTGCCTAAAAAAAATGTGCCCCTCAGAGGAGCGACCCTTGCCTAAGGGGTCACTCCCCTTGCCTGAAAGTGGCACAAAAAAAATCCCTGGTGTCTAGTAGTTTCTGCCCCCCTTGGGGGCAGATTGGCCTGAGAAAAATAAGCTGATCTGCCCCCAAGGTAGGCCAAAATGGCCTGAAATAAAATTGCCCCTCCCCGGGGAGCGACCCTTGCCTAAGGGGTCACTCCCCATTCACAAAGAAATAAAAAAATAAAAAATCCCTGGTACCTAGTGCTTTCTGCCTCCCTTTGGGGCAGATCGGCCTAATTAACTAGGCCGATCTGCTCCCAAGAGGAGCAGAAATGGCCTAAAATAAATATTCCCCCCAGCGGAGTGACCCTTGCCTAAGGGGTCGATCTCCTGTGTGAAATTGACGCAAAAAAAAATCCCTGGTGACTAGTGGTTTCTGCCCCCAAGGCCTAATAAAAATAGCCCAATCTGCCCCCAAGGGGGGCAGAAATGGCTTAAAATAAATTTGCCCCTGAGGTGTCCCTCCCACCTGTAAAAAAAAGTAAACAATCACTGGCGTCTAGAGGTTTCTGTCTCTCTGTAGAAATGCTCAGAAATATGTCTTTCTGCCCACCCCTACCACCTGATCGGAAGAGAAATGCTTGCAGGTCCCTATCTGCCTGATCACATGGAACCTCCCTTGGAGAAGATGGCTGGGCCTTCAAGGATGCTATGGCCTAGTCCATAGCATCCATCCTAAGGATCAAGGCCTCTAGGAGTGCCTCTTTGCGTGAGCGCTTTGCACCCCTCTGTCATATCACTGCCATGCTGCAGAAAACAATGAATGTAATCTACTCACCGGCACCCACACTAACCTAGCCAGATGAGAGCTCAAGTTATAGTAAATAACTAGGAAAGTAGTGTGCCCTCTAAAACACTAACCAGGTCACTGCAAGAAGCACACCCACACTGTAGGGAGACTACCACCACCAAGGATCGCCCAAAACAAAATTATAAAAAACCTACTGCCCTAAAAAAGTCCCCCAGAACCAAATGCCTAATGACCAACAACAAAAAGGCCCCAGATACAAACAACTGGCATTTCCAGTGGCCCACCGGCCTATCCTGTAGAGGAAAATTGTACCACAGTGCACTCCCACAGATATGGCCCGAAGGCCCCTCACTAAGCAGCCCCAGGAGCCCCACAGGAGCCCTTCAGGAGCTACCACTGAGGTAAACTTGGGTCAGGAGAGCTCAGCTCAAACCCGTACAGCTCTCTGTGAGGTGTGCTGGCCTGCTCGCGTCCTCCCTCCAACTCGCATCTTCCTTGATGAGAACCTGTACAAGAGATAGGGAAAAAACGAAGGAAAAGGCTTTCTGGGGTCATTGTGGGTCTGGTCAGCGAGCATGAGCAAAAGACGTACCCGCCGACCGCGGCCACCTTTTCAAGGCAATTTCCTGTGACGTCATTGCTGTGCAAGGTCACGGAAGCAGAAAAGTGCCAATCGGCTGCACTGTTGTACCGAGGTGGGGGCCGGAGTGTCTATCGTTCCCTGACCATCACCCCAGCGCCATCGCCATAAGCGGGGCCTTCCTGATTGGGGCGGCCCTATGCATTTAATTGGAAAACACATTCTTAGTTTGCTAATAACTTTGGCACCATTAGGCAAATCTGCATAAATATGGCACGTGATTGGATCTTACAGCTATATTTGGCATTTTAAAGTTCCTGCAAAAATATCCAGGAGGTGTAAATTAGTCCAGGGGCCACAAAGAGGTGCAGCCCATTTTAGCATCTATAAGAATTTTTGCTTTGCAGAAAAACCCTTTGAAAGAAATTATATACATCTTTGCATGAAAGTGAAGTTTTTGGTTTTGTATGAATTCATGTAGCAAACAGAGAAATTAGGGGCATATTTATACTCTGTTTGCACTGAATTAGCGTCATTCTTTCTCATGCTAATTCAGTGCAAACTCAACGCTATATTTGTATTTTGACTTTAGACCTGTATAGCATCAAAATATTGGTGTTAACATCATTTTTCAGATGTGTGAAACCTCCTTGCGTCAATTAGATGCAAGGTAGGCATTCCCATTCAAAAAATGACTCTAACCCCCTAGCGGGCAAAAATGACGCACGCGTGGGAGGTGGACCCAAAAAATGACGTTAACACTGATTTGCATCAGAATTTAACACCTGGGTCAGGGCAGGTGTTAAAATGAGGCAAACTCATCACTACTTAAGAAGAACACACAGAAACAACATTGCCAACCCACAGGAGAAGATGGAGGTGATACTGATCCAGCTTGTGAGATGATGCAGAGGACAGCAAAAACTGCAGCAATCACCTTCACCACAACGCAGCCCACAAAGGCAACGCAGAAGGCAGGAGAGGGTCTTCAGAACCAGGACAACCCTCCTTGGCCTCAGAGTCCAGGACATCATTAGGACCTACAGACTGAAACGGCAAGCCATACTACACCTGCTGCACCACATTGAGCCACAAATCACAGTTAGCCTGCAGACCCCGCACAATATACCACCTGTGACAAAGCTGCTAGCTGTCCTGCACATGCTGGCAAGTGGCTCATTCCAAACGACGGGTGCCCTGGTTGCTGGTGTCTCACAGCCGTCATTCTCTGCATTCCTGCCAAAAGTGTTAGACACTATAATCTCCCTGACACCTGCCATATCAGCTTCCCCAACACCAACCAAAAGCAGAAGGAGACCAAACAGGGTTTCTATCAAATCCATGGCTTCCCGCATGTGCTTGGTGCAATTGAATGCACCCCTGTCCGGCTCATACCACCTGCAGCAACCAAGCACTTATATTGGAATTTCAAGCACAACCATTCCATTAATGTGCAGGCCATAGTGGACCACGGGGACTATTTATAAACATTTTGGCCAAGTATCCTGGGATTGTCCATGATGCCTTCATATTCTGGCACAGCAGGATCAATGAAAAATTCCAGGATGGACAATATTGAAATATTCTACTTGTGGGTAAGTCAATAAACCTAGCAACACACCAAGCCTGTAGGACACACAAGGCATACACCACTACATTAAAACTTGGCCAGGGTAACACAGATGTGCAGGTAACAATGCATATGCACCATGCTGCAGTACAGCACAAATCAGTGCACACCACAAACACATACACCCACATGTACATAACACACCATCAAATTGGCAGGCACAGCACATGAAGGACAGGTGCAGACGTACCCTTTGCTAACAGAAGAACTACACAGACCACTACAAGTGCCCACAGGTTGCCTACTACGTACACTTCACACAGTACACCAAACAAAGAATAGCACAGCCATGTCAAAGGCATACACCATGCCCATGTCATGTAAGCTCCACATAGGCACAGATCCCCAAAGTCATGCTGTGCAAATCATTGCCAGAACAAGCATCAAATACCAGATAACTGCTCCCTATACCCACTACATCTCATCATCACATACCCAACTTACCTGTAGTGTGTAGAGACATCTGCCTGACGCATTGGCTCACACACATAGGAATACAAGATCAATTCCCATCACATACCATGTGCCGGATGTGTGATAAGTGGTGCCTCTCCTACTGTAGTGCTACCTCACATGCACCCCTTACTGACCCACAACACCATCATGTCTGTACCAGATACAATATATGGCCCACCATGGGACAGAGTCACTGTCAGACAGTGCAGATCATGGATGCCATAGTGGGACCCTGTAGGAGAATAGAGGACATCACTGACCTCACAAGCACTGTGCCTAGGGACACATTTGTGAAGTAGCTGAGCTCCATCCCATAGCCTGCACTGCGCATGTGTTGACAGTATAACTGCTGATTCATGTGTTTGAAGATAGGAGAGACACTGGTAGTTATGTTGATCATCCTTTAACAATGGGATACACACCCTTGAACACCTCATGGCTCCATAAACCTTAGCTGCCCCTCTGGATCACCAAGGGACCTATGTAAAAGCCCACAGTGTCATTGTCATGGCCTGCACTGTATGTACAACTTTTCAGATGACCATTTTTTATGACTTGAAGCCACACTGTAAATCGGCCTCCTTCCCATGCAGTATGTAGCTTGGAAGGGGTGTGCAATGTGTGTTGCTGCAGGTCTGTCATCACAAGATACATAGCATGATGATGCCGACTCAGATGTAGGTGTCACCTAAAACCTGAGGCAGTACCAACAACAAACACCTCCCCAGGGGTGCTGTATACAGGTTCAATAAGGAAGTAGACTGTCCTTTGAACTCAGATGATTGTGCCACCAATGCGTGCTGGATACTGCTGCACACACAGAAAGAGCCAATTGGCCGTCATAACAGCATATGTACATGGCGGTGTCACTTCCTGCACAGATACATCCACCTTCACAAGGTAGCTAGCCAAGTATCCTGATGCAAGGTAGGTAGTGTAGGTGCACGGCTGCATATGAGCAACTGGCGCAGTGGACAACAAAGGGTTGCCTAGTGACATGTCACACATGGGGCATTCTTGCATAGTCTAAATGTTGCAGGACAGTGCAGCCAATTTTGGAGGTGTGTTGTGCATTGTCACTTACCAATTTCAATTTCAAAGACACTAAGGCCCTCATTATGACATTGGTGGTAAATCCCATTTACCGCCACTGCCGCTAACATACCGCCGCTGTGGCGGATAACCGCTTACCATATTATGACACACACATACCAATCCGTCACTATTCAGCCACACACACAAGTCTGCCAGCCCAAAGGTCAGTGATAAACACACAGTTACGCCAACAGAACAACGCCCACAACATTATGACCCACGAATCACCACACCGGATATTCAATGGAAGTAAACCATTGGCGGTACATACCGCCTCGCTCAAAATACAAACACACACATGCAAAACAACACCACACTGGACAATTGAAATAACACACACCTGACACCCATACACACATCACACCCACACACGCACACCAATATAAAACACCCACCCACACTACCCACAACCCTTAACGACTACAAACAATTGCCAACAGAGAGAGACAGCAAGGGCACTCACACAACCAGAGCCACATACCACCATCACCTATATACCACCCATGCACTGTACATCACACACCCCAACATATCACCCTACACACCCTCACCAACAAAACTCACACTACGCCCATGGCACCACAACAACACCCCAGATTCTCTGAGGAGGAGCTACAGGTCATGGTGGAGGAAATCATCCAGGTAGAGCCACAGCTATTTGGATCACAGGTGCAGCAGATATCCATTGCTAGGAAGCTGGAGCTATGGCTGAGGATCGTGGACAGGGTCAACGCCGTGGGACAGCACCCCAGAAAAAGGGATGGCACCAGGAAGAGGTGGAAAAACCTACTGGGGAAGGTATGTTCCATTGCAGCAAGACACCAACTCGCTGTACAGAGGACTGGCAGTGGACCCCCACCTCCTCCCCCCACAACTAACAACATGGAAGGAGCAGGTCTTGGCAATCATGCATCCTGAGGGCCTGGAAGGAGTAGGAGAAGGACTGGACTCTGGTAAGTCAAATCCATACTACTACTACCCCCCTACCTGAATGCCATCACATACCCCACCCTCACCCTCACTCCCATCACAACCCACCCATCCCAATGCCAAGCCCTGCATGCACCACCAATGTATGGCACCACTCACAGACCTGCATGGACACCTATCACTAAAGCATGCACACTAGAGACAATCAGCTAGCCCATCACATAACAGCTCACACAAGGAAAAGCTGCCAGGGCAATAACAACCATGGAGGGCAAGCCATCCATGCACAATATGTCACACACAGAAACAATAACACTGCATTTACATACCCACGGGTATCCTAGCCAATGTCACCGGAGAAGAGGTACCAGCAACATCCAGTCCCCCCACAGAGGAGGCCCACAGTGATGACAGCAGCTCTGGTCGCCTGAATCTGAATGACAAACCCGGCCCATCAGGGACCTCCGGACAGCCAATTACCCAGGCACAGTCCCACACCACCACAGAGCCTCCCCGCTCAGGAATTACCACCACAGTACCCACCCAGCAGACCCATACCTCTGTCCCCAGGACACGTCAATCAGCAGTATGCCCAACACTACAGGGACCCCAGACCACCCACAAACCCAGGACAATCAGGAACCAGGGGTCAGTGGCAGTGGGCACGAACAGCTTCATTTTGGCGGGGGGGGTACAACAGCAATATGTGTTCCATCACTAGCCCCAATGATGTTGGGGATATGTCCCATTGCATAGAAGTCAGCCTTCGCTGTGGCCAAATCCTCTACCTGGGGGAAGACGATGTAGCTGCACATGTGTTTAATCAGGGCAGACAACACTCTGGTCAGCACTATTGAGTACATTGTGTGGCATTCCTGCTGCCAAGCCCACTGTCACTTGGAAAGAACCTGTTGCCAAGAAATGGAGCACTGATAGCACTTGCACAAGAGGGGGGATCCTAGTGGGGTGACGGATAGCAGATATCAGGTCAGGCTCCAATTGGCCACACAGCTCTGTGATTGTGGCCCTGTCAAGTCTGTAGGTGAGGATGATGTGCCTGTCCTCCATTGTTGCCAAGTCCACCAGGGGTCTGCACACAGGGATGTCTCCATCTCCTATTCATCCGCAGTGGTTGCAATCTATGGGGCAAAAGAGTGAGCAGCTGGTCATAATCTGTACATTGTAACCACTAAAGTTAAATGCATATTGTGATTTTTACAATTTATTGGTGGCATATGTCCAGAATGTGAAATTGTGAACTGTGACGCAGTTAGGATCCATGGTCTGCCCCCCCCCTGAAATGGCGTCCGCCTGTCCTGTATGCCATGGTCATAATTTGGTGGTATTTACTGCCAGCCTGTTGGCGGTATTACCGCCACTTTATCACCAACTGCCAGGGTTGTAATGAGGGCCAAAGAGTCACAACTGATCTGCAATTACATGTCAAAATGGATGGGATCTCCAGGCCCTGTAGTACTGCCATGCTGCCACCACATCTGACCCTCTTGTGCTGTGAGGATGTGTCATGTTCCCTCTAGAGACAGCACTCTGATAAAAGGTGCACTAGACAGTGCATGGTACATACATAATGACCATCAGTTTGGAATCCAAATCATATGTCCCAGGTCCTTGAGCCAAACACAAGATTGTCATGTCCAACAATCCAGTGCTGAGGAGACTTTGCACAAGGATAGGAACTCACTGCATACCACAAACATATAAGAGATACAACCAACTCAAAATATCAACTGCCATGCTACATGACAAACCTGGTGCAATCCTTAACAACTTAATCCTTTAATCTTTTGCAGTGTATCAGGGTTATGGCAAACAGCCCTGGATAATGACCCCATTTCCCAACCCAAGCACAGCAGCAGAGCGTGCATATAATGAGGGGCATCAGAGGACACAGACTATTGTGGAGAGGACATGTGGCATCCTGAAGTCCTGATTAAGGTGCCTGGACATCACCGGAGGCAACCTCCTATATGCCCCAGACATCGTCTGCAAGATCATAATGGCATGTGCTATCCTGAACAACATATGTGTGGGGATGAATGTCCCCTTTTTTTAGCAGGTTGGTGACCTGCCTGAGGAGGAGGTGGAGAATGGTGGTGAATACAATGAGGGGGAACAGCACAACACATCTGCTAGAATACGCCGCAGACTGCACATCGTTGAGAACTTCTTCACTTAATAATCACAGAACTCACCTTGTACATTTTGTGAATAAACACCTCACTTATTCACACAATCCGAATTTGGTCTCTTCAATCTCCACAACATAAATCTCAGGATTGTGAGTCTAACCTCAGGGAGCATGTTACAACCCCTAATCTGAAAAGTACTGTAACTACATCACATGTGATGCATAAGATTGTGCTGCTACCATCACACACATCACAAATAGCCTCATCACTTGAATGTGACAACTGAAGGACACAATCTATGGGCCACAACATATTAATTACATCCACATTGCCAACTTGTACAACAATAGCTCATCACACACAACTACAACATGTCCAAATAGGAGGTAAACAAAGGCCCCACACATAAGGCAGTGGCTGTCAAAATTTGGTGAGACAGTAATGTTTGAACAGACCACTGTCACAACTCAGTGTGAGAGTTGCAATGGCTGCATGGAGCATGTGTGACAAGGGGGGACATCATTGGTAACAATGGTCATCATGATTAGCCCAGGTATGACAAGCAATGGAAGAAGTTGGGCTTGTGCAGTACATCCAGGGAAACCAGTTCTGCCTCTACTATGGGACCCAGTCCTGACACAGGGTACATATGACCTCACACTTTGCACGGACACGTCTGTGGAATGCATATCAGAATGGACAAGAACATATGCAGCTAGGGCTGCAGGTCCACCACAAAAAAACAACAACCATTGCTAAGTGTAATGAGTTTAATCAAACATTTGTGGTCAAAACATGATATGGGTGGAATGCAGGTAAAGTGTGTCAATCCCAGTATGTACCAAATATGTACACATGTCAGACATATGTGTGGTCCACACAGAAGTCACCATAAACTCAAGATCTACATATGGAGACAGTTGTCGGGTAACATTTCACAGATAACATTCATCAGCCATCATCAACAATGCCCGAGCTGAGTATGTTGTCTTAAATGTTCTGCTCTGTAAGATAACTACACACATCATAAGTAAACACAATTCACAATCACATACCAGAACTGTTGCATAGTACTGACTGCCATACATATGTGGATCCACTCTTGTTTCACATGCATACATATGCACGACATGCACATATTTGCATGCTGTTGACTCTGTAACACAAACATCGGTGTAACAGACCAATCACATCCAAATCATATTGTTGCATGGACTACCACATGTGGCCATACACAATATGCCACACTGCAGCACAGCCCATTCCATTTGGATGTTGATATAGGGTGCATCCATAGACAATGGAACAAAATCATGCAATCAGGAATTTTGTCAAAATAATTGACGCAAATGCATCGAAAACATCTGCAAACGCAAAGTATATGACCCATGGGCCGTTAGCGTGAATTCCAGCTTTGCTGATTTTCTGTTAATATGACGCATAAAGTTAATGCGTAAAAAAAAAGACTCACGTAGGCCCTGCATCTGAAATACTCATGCAAATATCACATGTGTCAAATAAATACATGCATAACAGAAAACGTGATGCACGGGGACAGGAAGTGATGTAATAGGAAATACTCTTTACAGGCATGGTACAGTGGGTGTACTTTCACTTTCTCTTTACAGTCTGTACCTCTTTCGGTGTGGTTGTGTCCTGGAGTTGGCGGTGTATTTTTGCTCAGTATTGGATCTTGTGGTGCCCCTCCTGTTGTGTTTTTCGTATGTTTGACTGTGGTTTGTCACAGTGTCACTAAATTTGTGTGTTTTTTGTGTCTATCATTGTACTTGTACTGTGGGGTGTCTGTCCGGGATAATTGATAAATTGGGTTAGTTGGGGTTAATTTTTGAGCCTTAAGCTTCCTTTCTATTCATTTTTTATTTTTATTTTTGTCGTCAACCTGTACCTGATAGATATGTGGTAGGGGGAGGTTGACAAGGATGGGGGAGGAGGAGCTGGGAGGCTTTGTGTGGCTGGTAGCCCACTGCCTGTCATTAATGTTGGAGATGGGAGGCCATGTAATCCAAGTACTGGACGGAGGCGAGGTGACTGCAGTGGGGCAAGGTGTCCACCACCTGGCAATGGGTGTTTTGAAGCAGCTGCAACGAGCACCAGCTCAAGCATCACTGGGCAGATCTGGTGGCCAGGGAGCAGGATCTGCTTGACCATCTTGGTGTGGTGATCAGTGGCTCTGTAGGTGAGTCTCCCATTGGCATACTATTTACTGTTCACTGCTCTTGAATGACAGTAGCAGAGTGTTGGAGTGCTGCGTGCAATGCTTGTGGACAGGATGCATGCAACCAAAACAAAGTCTAACTGCGCCCCAGTCTAGACATGGAGTTCACATGTCCTACTATTTCACCAATGCAGGTCAGATGTTTGGCGAGTCATGCACAACAGTCACTAAGTCACACATTTCAGTGGCCATGGCAACACCTGTGCCCCAGCATAGTTGCATGTATGATATGCCAAGACACCACCAGGATACTATATTTAACTGGATTGTGTCAACAAAGTAGGGCAATCCATGTATAGCGCTACATTGTCTTCATTTCACACACATGATCACTGTCATTATGTTAGCAAAGGGGGCTTACCCACCTTAGGGGGCACTGGCAATGGGGCATTTGATACCATCAGACAACTTTGCCACATCAGTCATGGATTACTCAATGCATTATCATAGCAGACTAATAATTGAGCCGCATGTCCATCACAAAGTGCCTCTGGGTGCCTTGCAGGACAAGCCAGAATACCTGAGTCAATTGTCTTGGAGATCACCAGGGTAGTGTCATGCATTTGTCACCCAACTTCCCCTCATACCATAGAGTTCCATCTTCTATAGACTGGCCACATATGGTTGTTGCAGGGTGTAGCACTACATGAGTCTCAGGCCCAATGTAAGTTTGCTGATGTGTGGCTCTCACTCACATGAGTGTCAGTGTCATCATGAGTTTGCAGTGGTGTGTCTGTTGCACTGTCTTACACCAGGATAACTAGCTCACTCCTCTAAAGTAGTGCACACTTTAATATGTTGTCCACTAGTAGTGACAGCGAAATGACACTAAGCATGGTTTTCTATCCATGTCTTACAGGTGGACCTGCCCCCTACACCATCAACGAAGTGGCAAGATTTAAGGACCCAGATATATCCAGTAAGTGTGATAATGTCTGTCCTGTCTAGTCATTGACAGTTTTGTGTGAGTGAGTCATGTGTGTTGCACACAATGCTAGAAGTGATGAGCTGTCAAATGATCAGATATCAATGATGGATGGTAACATTTAAGGGTTCCCCATGCACGAGCAGAGAGTCATATCTTGTGAGGCTTGTGGTGCTCAATGGGCAGCATTGTGTAAACAAGGTGATGACAAGCCACATGTAGGCCCATATGTGACTAAGAAGTGCACAGCTGTGAGAATATTGGCACTTGGACACACCGGCATTCTCACAACACAGTGATGCACCATTTTGAACACAAATTGCTGCATCCCTGTATTGTCATGTATATGTAGGACTGGGTGGGCAATTGTCCTCCAGCATGGTGCTCCATATTTTGTTCTCCATTTAGGTGACACTTACGTGGAATGTAATAGGCGTGCATGTGGTCAAGGCCAGACATGTGCTGGCATGGATATGGGTGTGTAAGGAATAGTATTGGCAGATCAGGTATTGATGTGTGTTTACACCTGGACACATGAATGTAGATGTGATAGACCTATGGATACCAGCTTCCTAGTTGGCAGCCCTCCTAACATATGGTCCACTCCCTGACTCCATGTATGAGTGAACATGCCTTGGTGGATGACCAGGACAGTTATGATGATGGATTGCATGGCCATCCCACCTGAGGCACAGAGGGAGAGAAACAACACATTTGTAGGTAGATGTGATGCTCACAGTGTAGGTCACAGTCATTTTGGTCAAGCTTGCATGTGTACCTGTAAACACTGACCCCTTATGGTTACCAACTCCATCCCATACTCCCAAAAACATATTCAAGTTACTGGTGATGTATCGTTGAAAATTGACACAGATGATGAGAGATTTTGTCCCTTATCTGTGTGGAGTTGATGCTGCCGTTGCATTGTTACACATGGCACAAAATCAATGTACATCTAATTTGGTTTGTTTCCTAATCTTGTTGTGCGTTGCTTTAGTGTCAATGAAATGATGCTAAGGCAGCATTGTCATTGTATTTATCAGGGCAAATTGTTTTATCCAGAATGTTGGAGTGCATGTGCAATTAGATAAACTAATAATCTGTACATATTCCACACAATGCTGACACTGATGGTTGCCTGTCTCAATTTAACAACTGCTAACATGAACAATGAGAAACTGCAGGCATTTCAGAAGAGGGCATTCCGCCTTAGGCGCATCCTGGCAGTGGAATCTGGGTTCCGGAGGACGGCACGCCGCTATCACAGGGAGCAATCCACCGGGGAATGGTGGCCATTCACCCAAGGGGGACCCACACTGGCCATAAAGAGAGGACCAAGCTCCACAGCTGTGCAGGGGGGCACAGCTGCCACCATCACTACAGCCCCAGCTGCTACACTCTCAACATCTGTGCCACAGCCCACCCCACCTGCTGCAATGGACATGAATGTTATAAAGGAGCTACAGAGGGATATAACACTAGTCCTTAAAAAGTTGGGCAGTCTGGAGAAGGAGGTAGAGAAGGACACTAAGAGACTGAAGTTCATAAAAAAACCTCTCAAGAGGGCCAATCTGTAATTGGCTTAATGACTGTCACCCCCAGTTATGTCCTCTCCCTTCTCATTTGTTTTAATGTTGCATAGTGGGCTTTAGGGGGATAGTGTCAGATCAGATTAGGTTAGTAGTTTAGTTAGGATTATTAGGTTTGGGTTGGGTTTTCTACTTTTTACATGTTACATTGTGGGTGGGTGGGTGGGGGTAATGTTGGGGCATTTATGTGTTGTATAAACAAATATATATACATTTTTTTTTTTTATTCCAACAGAATATGTATTTGTTTAGATATAGGTAGTATATGTGTAGTTTAGTATATGTTGTCCTGCATGTGTCTCGTACTATAAGAAGGGTGTGGGGCCAATGTTTAGAGTGTGTTGTTGAATGGGCTAGGTAAGTTTAGCATAGGGTAGTTAGGGTCAGTTGTTGGTTATGTATAGTTAGGATAGGTTAGGTCGGGTTAGGATAGGTGTTCTTCATTCTTTTTAGTTTAGTTTAATTCTTATTAAAAATCTTTGGGTACTCCCTTACTTCATGTGTCATATGCTTGGGTCCCAGGGTCTTCCCATGAGTGACCAGTGAAAATTGTGTGTTGGCCTAGGGATTTCGTACTGCCTCCAAATACCTCTCTTGACATGTTCATCACCTTCTTACAACTGAGCTGTCACATTGGCAGCTACAACACATCTACTTGTCCATGCAACTGCCATCCAGGGTACCTACCACTCAAGGTGACTATGTTAACCATGAATTGGACAGATAGGTGTGATAATTCAGCTGTCATTGTTTGGGTCCTGTGTAGGAATGTTGGGCACTGTGGGACATCTGACATCAGCCTACATTTCATATCTATACTGCTAAACTGAAGAGTGCCCCACCACAGATAAGGTTAAGTACCTCTGTTACACACCAATGTGTTCTACTGGTACTCCCAGCTAATGATATTGCCCGAGAACTGTTTCACAGCCATTCCTGCCATTTGTAGTGGGTGAAGCATACATGTGTTCAACATTTTTGACATACTCAGTGAATTGCTTATAGAGGATGAGAACAGCATCAACATTCATCATGGAAGTACCTTGTGCGTAGATATGTGCCCCAATATTTCTGCACTCTTGTACTGACACTCTGTGACTATAGACATGTTGCACACATTGCAGTTCCTAAGCGTAGTAGATGTGTCACAATACACAAAGAAATGCTGGTTGTCTAGGTTGTATTTATTTACAAGTGTTGTGGTGCAATATTTACAATGTCCAAGTCTGTGACCCCCATTAGTGAAATCCATGCACTTGTAACACAACACAAGTCCAGGGTTGAGGGACATGTCATGGGAAATGCTTGAGTAAAGTGTCATTTAATGCAGGGGAACATGAATTGCCAATTGAAAAGTGAGAGACAATTGCAGTCCATAGCAGAAAGGTCAACAGTGTGTCAGAGAAGAGTGCATGTCTCTAATTGTGCTAACACTGGCATGATGTCAAGCACAAGACAAAGTCCATGTGGCATGGGCTGGTGCTACTGGGAACTCCTACAGGTGAAGAAGATATGTTCCACATCTTCATTCTCCGATGTGTGTGGTGTCTCCTCTGCCTTTGATGGTGATAGTGGGGAGGTAGAGGGGGCCACACAGACTTCAGTGGTTGGAGATGTGGACTCCCAATTCCCAGCAGCTGCCATCTATGGAACAACATATGGCATCACTGCAGCAAGGAGGAACTGCTGATTTTTTAGTATAGCAGCAACATCCCTGTACGTGCGCATACCCTCTAGGCTGACTGCCACAGTTTGCAACCCGCGCCGCCTTGGCCAGCTTCTGCTGGACTCTTACCACTGTCCTCTCAAAGCTGATCCCTGGATCCTTGGAGTCCTCTGCTATGTCAGTCCTGGCAGGTCATACTATTTGGGTGTTAGGTGGGGCCTGTGGGATGGCTGCTACATTAATACTCCTCCTTGCGACTGGAGGTGATGTCTGGAGGTTTACAAGGACTTCTTGGAGGGTCTCTTGGCTGATGGTTGTCAGCTGGTCATCCAAGTCATTGGGGTACTCCAGGACAGGCAGAGCTGCAGGACAGCCATCATGCTCTACAATGAGTAGGTGTAAAATCATTTTATCTGTCTTGTGGCAGTTGATATGTCACGTCACTGACTTGCTATTTTCAGGCTCATTGTCATCTTAGTTCCAAAACATTGTTCCTGTACATCATGGCTTTAGTCTATCAGTCCTATGCCACACCTGCGTGTCACATAAAGGGAAGTCATTTGATGCAATTGGCTGCGTCATATCTTGTAGGTGTGATGTATATCCTTTTTGTGGCTTGACACCATCTTATCGTTGTCAACCCTCCCTATACATCCATTTGCATGATGAGGCCTTCCTATGGGTGTTGCTGTGCTCATGCCACAGCACTACATATGGAAATATGGAATTTTCCCCTGTCCCGGTCTTACATTTTTCACATACACCCATGTGGTGATGCGACCTTGCACCCCCCTTCAGGGATGGCATTGCCGGAACACTATGCTCTTGTTACCATTAATGACTCCTCATGTTGATTTTTTTGTATGTGTGCTACATTGCATAGCACTCATGGACCTAGCAGAGTTCAATTTCATCTTCTGTCTGTGCAGGTGTGTTTGCCTTCACACACACCTATGTTCTCCCCTCAATGCAGCCCCCTTGCACTATGAAACATGAGTGCAGCATGGTGGCAGTGCAGCTAATTTGACACAAGCACAGGGTCAGACTCAGGGCTGGCCAGCATGGGTATGACATTTCTGCTCTGTACATCATTATGTATGTGACAGTGCCTGATGGTAAATGGGTCTATGGACATAGCCAGTTAACAGGAGTTGTACTTAGGCCAGGGCCTGAAGCTAGTTTTTGAGGTGATTCTGCATGTAGTCATACTGGTCCCCCATTTCAAGAGTGTCAGTCTCTATTTGACCTCCCCCAACAGCACAGGTGGTAGCAGCAACTGTTGTCAATGTGGAATGCCCCATGGGCCAATGGCCTGGCACTGGCAGGTCTCCAGCAGCTTACAAACTGGGACACCAGACCAGTATTATGTTCAACACTACCATCCAGGTCTGTTTCTGCATTTCCACCAGCCGTTGCATGGTGGTGAAGCCCCCATGCAAAGGTTGTTGGTGATGTGGTGTGTTGTGCCCATGGGTGCCCCTTCACAGCCCATGCACTTGGCATGGGCAGTGAAGCGGGTCCCATGTCCTGGCCCTTTGCCCATTCCACTGCCTCATTTGCAAGGCTGAGTGCAGTGTGTCCTGTCACACCCAATGCATCCCAAAACTGGCACTTAGTTTATTTGATCCATCAAGAATGTTGTACTCAGTGCCCCACAGAGCTAGAATGAGCAGACAGATTTCCAGCTGCCACCCCAACATGTGACTCATACTGCCAATCGCAAAGGGTACACTGCTCTGGCAGTCTTACCAACACCAGAGTTGCCCATGCACCAATCCCCGCCCGTCTATGTCAAATTATACGCCATTATGTTCACAGTCACATCTCATGTGTTGTATGCATATGTTTATTTTCCCATTCATATGTGTCCCACATGGTTGTGTCAAAGTAGTTGTGGGCTTAGCCTCTGACTGTTGTGACCTACTGTTTGCTATATGTGGTACATACTTTCTATAGTGGCAAATTTCAGTTCAGCATCAAGATGTGTGGTTCAACATACTGCAGCTTAGTTGGTCTGGGTGGTGTCATGTTACCAATGATACAGGACCAGCCTGCTATTCCCCCAGCACCTGTTCAGTTCATTGTTTCCTGCACCCAGGGGGCAACCTGACTGCATGATGGAGTGGGGGCTGCCTTATGTGGATATGTTGTCAATGTGCAGTGTGGTGGTGCTACTGGCACATGTCTGGGTACTGTTGGGATATTTGCAATGGCTTGTGTGCTGTAAGATGCAGCACACAAGTGTTTGGGCAATGAGGCAAGGCAGTTGCAAGGTGTTACTGCAAGGGACACCACCATGACGTTACCCCAGGAATGGTATTGATTACCTAGTCTCAGAGGTCTTGGTCGTGTTAGTAGTGCTGATATGACTATATGCAAGGGATGTTGTGATGACACAACCAGTGGCACTGTGATTATACATGCCATCCATCCCATGTGCTGTATATGTACATGTAAGTATTTAGGCCTGGTGTTCAGCATATGTCCAGGTTGTGTATGTTTTATGGTGCATGGCACTACCAAGGCATAGGTACATGTGTATCTTACGTCAGCATGGTGCAACTTGCTTAATGTGCATTGTGTCCCACATGCATTGTGTGAGTCCTATGTGCCTCCCCCTTCTTGCACTTGACATTTTAGCATAAATTTCCCCCATGCAACTTAACCTGAATTTGTGGTGTTTCCTGGTAGTCTGCCCTGTCCTTTCCTGCAATACCAGTGTTGATTTCCTCCGGGATGACTGCTGCAACCATCTCCTCCATCTCGTCCAAGTCCTCTTGTGGTGCTGGACTCCCACCTCCAGTTTGCAGTGCTGCCTTCCTGTTCCTTGCCATTTTTACATTTGTCCTTCGCTTGCAGTCATGCCAGCGTATCTTGCACTCAGTTAAGGTTCTCCTGACCTCTGCCACACTGTTAATCTTGTCCACTATCTGCTGCCAAATTGCCTCTCTCCTTCCAGTTGGCAATTTTGAGGTGACGAAGAGTTGATTTTAATGCTCTGTCACCTCTCTCACCAGTATTTCTGCTCCTCTGCACTGAAACAACACTTTCTCTTTTTCTTCTCCCTCTCCTGGGTCTTGACTGTGTCCTCCTAGCTGGTTCCTGGTTGATTGGGGTCTCCCTGGGGTCTCTCCTGGCTTCCTGGGTCGATTTTGCCTCTCCTTTGCACTGTTTTCTCTCTGTTAGCATCTGTATTTGATGCTATTGAGGGCAAAAATGGTGCATTTCTGTTTTGCGATGTGGTTACATGTCGTAAAATAATTAGAGTAATTTTTCCTCCGCTAACGTCATTTTGCCTTACGACAAGGCGCAATGGATAACATCAGGAAAAAATACTCTAGACTATTTTTAGTGCCACCCAGCATCATAGTATAAATTTGATGCCCGGGCGGCGTTAAAAAATGGCGTTTGTCAGCAATAAACTTTTTGATTTAAAACTGTGTTAGTGCAGTTTTGCGACAAAAAGTATAAATCCGAGCCTTAGCGTTATAAATAGGTCTTGGTAGGACTTCAAAGGGTTAATCCTTTTGTATGCCATGTTACTAACTTGTTAGTTCTACCAAATTGGAATATTTAGAGAGATGTGAACACATCCTAGTTTCAGTCATTTTATATCTAGTATGTCTAATACTATGGTTATGTAGCCTTGCTTGGCTTGTTATTCTACTAAATTCTGCCATATAGAGATATACCTTTTAATACTACTGAAATGTTCTGAGTACACTTCCTCATATTTCTTGGTTCTTTTCATCTTATCCCACCATCTCTGCAGTGTAGGAATATTTTCAGTCCGCCAAAACTGCAGTATCAATGATCTAGATACTGCAAAAACACATCCAATAAAATATTGTTAATATTTAACTAGCTGGCATGTTTTCTCAGATACCACAAAAAGAACTAAGCTTGGCTCTATCTCAATCCTTAGGTTAGAGCTGCGATTTATTACTTTATTTATCTCCAACCAAAAGAGAGTTAATTTGGGGCAGTCTAAAAAGATATGTAGCCAATTCCCCTGCCCCTCCTGATGACACCGAAAACATTGGTCAGGAATTCCTGGAAACATCTTATGTATTGTCCCAGGGGTGTAGTAAGCCAACCATCTGGAGAGAAAATACATTCTTTTATAATTAGCTGCACTTAAAGATTTGTAGCCAACTTCTGAAATAATTCTCCAATCTTCACTGGAGATAACACATTGGCCCTGATTCTGACCTTGGCGGACAGCGGAGGCCGTCCGCCAAGGTACCGCCGCCAAATGACCGCACCGCGGTCAGAAGACCGCGGCGGCCATTCAAACATTTCCTCTGGGCCGGCGGGCGCTCTCCAAAAGAGCACCCGCCGGCCCAGAGGAAATGCCCCTGCAACGAGGACGCCGCCATGGAGGATTCCCCCGAGCAGCGGACCGCCGACTTTCCGCTTCTGACCGCGGCTTAACCGCCGCGGTCAGAATGCTCGTGGGAGCACCGCCAGCCTGTTGGTGGTGCTCCCGTGGTCGGTGGCCCTGGCGGCCACCGGCCGCCAGGGTCAGAATGACCCCCATTGTGTTGTTCTGAAAATGTTATTCCTGAATTCTGTAGTTAATTCAGAAGTGGATTGACCGACTAATAACCTGTACCAATATCCTGTCCGAGCTACTTTACTTTTAATCAAAGCCCTCCCATTTGGGTGCTCTTTGGTATTTGCCATGGGTATATTAGTACTAAGAAAAAGGGATATCTGAAAAAAGCTCAAAAAAGTCTAGTTGCCATACTCTCCAGCCTTCTTACAACCTCCTCCCATGAAATGTATTTGCCTCTTAGAAAAAAGTACCTAATTTCCTTAAACTCTTTACTATGCCATTGAGATATCACCATTTCTGGAAGGTGCAGGCCAAAGTATTTATACTCCTGCAGTTGCAAATAAGTATAACCTGGTGGTATTTGATGTGTTTTACATAAAATCTCTGCTCTTTTACTAAGGTTGCAAATATAACTGTATTGTTTTTTTTTGGTAGTTTGGTAGTTTTAATGAATGCTGGGAGACTTATTGCTGATTCTGCGATAATCCTATCGACCATAAATGTGTCCAGGGTTTCTCTGCTTTCCAAATATTGTGCCAATGTGTCCTGCAATGCAGCGTGGTAACAAACCTGAAAATTAGGACGTGACAAACCCCCTTGGCTTGTGTTGAGCTGCACTACTGAGAGCCTCACCCTTGAGGCTTTTTTCCTCCATATAAAATTTTGTATCATAGAATCCAATTCCCGAAAATAGGAGCTATTTATTCTTGTTGGCACATTATTGAATAAAGAAAGAAAAAGTGGAAGAACTGACTTTGTAGTTAAAGAGGCTCTCCCTACCAGAGTCAATGGGAGAACCATCCATCTGTCCAAAAGTGCTTGAACTTTTTCAAGCATCCTAACATAATTTAGGTTGAATAAGTGGCCATAGTTCTTCGTGACATATATTCCTAACTACCTAATGGGTTCGGATGAATTAGCCTGCTGTTACAGTCCAGAGGGAAGATTCTCTGTTCCTGCGTTATTTATGTGGGCCTCTATTTTACTTTCATTAATATTACAACACCCTATTTGGGTAAACTCATTAATTCTATCCAGGACCCTTTGTGCGTTGTCGTTCTCTGGTTTTAAATATAAAATAATATTTTCTGCGAAGAGCTTAATTTTAGGCATAGCTGGTATTGGTGACACAATTTAGTTTGAGCTGCGTATTATGTGGGCCAGGTGTTCGGTAAAAAAGCCAAACAGAATAGGGGAAATAGGACAGCCCTGTCTAGTGCCTCTTTTAATCTGAATTGTGCCTCTGACCTCTGAATTAATAACAATTTTGGCATAAGCATCCTGATATAGTTGCCTTATTATTGATGTTTATTGCGAGAGAAAGACAAATTTGGTCAGGCTGTATAGCAAGATTTCCCCCTTCCCTAGATCAAAGGCTTTCTCTGCGTCTAACATTATCATTACCGCAGGAATTTCATTAACAGAGAAATACTCGACTTCCTGTATTAAGAAAGTTGTATTAGATGCCATCAGTCTGCTGGCTACAAAACCATTTTGGTCTTTGTGTATTTATTTTTACACAACTGGTGTGATCCTAGTTGCCCATACCTTTGTTAACATTTTGTAGTCAGCATTAAGCAGACTGATTGGACGATATGCATCTGGTTTCAGCAGATTATTGCCTTTTTTTGAAAAATTTACTATTGTTGATTCTTTGAAGGTTTGAAGGTTTTTCTACACCCTCGAATATTGCATTGTATAGCTCCATTAGAAATGGTACTAATTCTTCACAGAAGATTTTATAGAATTCTATTAGAAAGCTATCTCCCGAATAAGCTTTTGCACTTGGCATTTTCTGCATAGCTCTCTTAATCTCAGAGGGCATCATTTTGTGTGCTATGTCATTCTAAACTTTTAACTGTATTTTTGGTAACATGATTGCCTTATAATACTGATCTATCTGTGCAGGCAAAACTGCATAATTGTTCTCCTAGATCCTTGAGTAATGCAACATAAACATCGGGCAATATCCGTCTCATGATTAACGATTGCACTTGTCTCGGGATCCTGAATTTGATGTATTATCTGACTTTCATGTTTTATACGGGTGGTCCAAGCCAGATATTTACCTATTTGTTGGCTTTCTTCATAAAGCTGTTACTAGTAGGCACTTGAGCTAGCTACTTCTTGAAAAATGAAGGAATTTTTTTACTTTGCTATTGTTTGATTGAGTTTCCCTCTTGCTGCTTCCTGTCCCCCTGGTTTCGTATAATCGTCTGTAGCCTTATTTATATCCGTATGGAGTTTTTTTATTTCAAGCTCTGACTGTCGAGTCTGTGGTGCTTTGAAGGAAATAATCTGGCCACTGACTGTAACTTTAAATGCCTCCCATATGTTGAACAAGGAGGCGAAGTTCTGATTACGCTGAAAAAACATTTGTATGAATTTTCTCATATCTGTGACCCACTCTTGATTACTAAGTAAAGATCTATCGAACTGCTGTCTGGGCCTCTCCTTGCTGCCTACCTCTAATTCTGTTGACACCATAACTGCTGAGTGGACAGAGAAAGCATTTGCCCATATGCGTGCGTGAACCTCCTTGGGCGTACGAGAAACTAGAAAAAAATCTATCCATGACGCTGTTTTATATCGGTGTGAAAAACAAGTGTATTAAGCAGCTGCTGGGTATTCATCTCACCAAGGGTCCGTTATCTGAAAATCGATTTTTGTTGTATCCAAAATTTGCTTAGTTCTGGGTTTTAGTTGTCTTTTCCACTGATTTGAGTTATCTAATCTGATATCTTGAATATAGTTAAAATCCCCTCCAATAATAAAGGGGCCTGTGGCATTCATTACTACATTATAGAGCTATAGTAATGGTTCTACTTCATCCATGAGTGGCCCATTATAATTGACCAGATTGATTGGAATCCCTGATATTATGGCCTTTAACCCAAGCCATCTCCCCCTAGGTTCTCTAATAACCTTTTTTATAATCCAATCACTCTGCTACTTAAATATATTGCCACCCCTCTTGCCGCCAGCCAAGATGAAGCAAGATGAAGAAAATAGAGCTGCTGAGTGCTGAGTTTTGGGATGTACACTTTGGGGTTATTACTTTTTAGATGGGTTTCTTGAAAATAAATGACTTTGGGTTTGAATGATATCAGCCATTCTAGCATTGCCTAGTATTTGTGCCTATTTGAAATCCCATTTGCATTGTAGGAAATAATCTTAAATTTGACCACATGTCTTAATTCATTTAACAGTAGCCTTTTTACAGCCATACCTAATGTCTGCTACTTTGTTCAGAAACATGAATTTTCTTGACCCTTCAATCCACCCCACGTGAACACCCTCGCTCAAACCCTGGTCCCACCCCCATCCCACCCCTCCCTCCTTGGGTGCTCTGAGCTTGAGGCCCTTCTGTCTAGGGACTCTGAGGACTCTCAAAGGACTTCCCTCCCTTGATCCCACCCAGTGATCTTGCCTTAACTCTACTAGTCCGTTGTACTTCCCCATCCCTTTACCCCTATTATGGTGCCTTGACATAGTATCGTTGACGCCAAAACAGCCTGGAGGCATCTTAGGGGCATATTTATACTCTGTTTGTACGCAATTAGCATCATTTTTTTAACTCTAATTCGGTGCAAAACTTACTCCATATTTATACTTTGGTGCAAGATACGTCAAGCGCCAACTGTATGGAGTTAAAGTCATTTTTTGGAAGTGCAAACCTACCTTGCCTTAATGAGATGCAAGGTAGGCGTTCCCGTGCAAAAAATGACTCTATGGCCTTAACGCCATATTTATACTCCTGTGCAAAAATGGTGCACAGGAGGGAGGAGGAGTCAAAAAATGGTGTAAAGCTTGCTTTGCCCCATTTTTTAATGCCTGGGTCAGGGCAGGTGTTAGCGGACCTGTGGGCCTATTTCCATGGTGGCACACCATGGAATAAGCCCACAGGTGCCCTCCCCAGGCCACAGGGACAGCCCCTCCCACTCCAGAGGGACAGAAGAGAATGGGGGACCCCATCCCTGGTAAGTATTTAATTTTATGTTTTAAAGTGCCATTGGGGGCCCTGAAATGGCCCCCCCTGCATGGCACTGGGTGCTTTGGCCATGCCCTGGGGGCCCTGGCCCCCTGTACTGGCCATTGGGGTGGTAGGCATGACTCCTGTCTTTTCTAAGACAGGAGTCATGTCGTATAGATGGTTTTGTGTCAGAAAATGACTAGGCAGGTTAGAGTCATTTTTTTTTACTCTAACCTGCCTAACGTCGTTTTTTGGTGCAAAAAAACCTTCTTCCATATTGCCAGCCCAACCGTACTAAAGTCATTTTTTTGCCACTAGCCTACCCTTTGCACTGGCTTGCACCATTCCATAAATATGGTGCCCGGCTGGTGCACAGAAATGGTGCAAGCCGGTTGTTGGACCTGGCTTTTTGACAGGGACATCCCCAAACTTTTTGCCTCCTTCCTCCTATTTTTTCTGACCTGTTGTTGTTGGCTTTTGACCTCTGGGCACTTTACCACTGCTAACCAGTGCTAAAGTGCATATGCTCTCTGGGTAAATTGTACTACTGATTGGTTTATCCATGATTGACTATTTAATTTACTTGTAAGTCCCTGGTAGAGTGCACTACATGTGCCTAGGGCAGGTAGATTAAATGCTACTAGTGGGCCTGCAGCACTGATTGTGCCACCCACCTCAGTAGCCCCTTAACCCTGTCTCAGGCCTGCCATTGCAAGGCCTGTGTGTGCAGTTTCACTGCCACTTCGACTTGGCATTTAAAAGTACTTGCCAAGCCTAGAACTCCCCTTTTACTACATATAAGTCATCCCTAATGTGTGCCCTAGGTAACCCTAGAGCAGGGTGCGGTGTAGGTAAAAGGCAGGACATGTACCTGTGTAGTTATATGTCCTGGTAGTGTGAAACTCCTAAATTCGTTTTTACACTACTGTGAGGCCTGCTCCTTTCATAGGCTAACATTGGGGCTGCCCTCATACACTTTTGAAGTGGCAGCTGCTGATCTGAAAGGAGCAGGAAGGTCATATTTAGTATGGCCAGAATGGTAATACAAAATCCTGCTGACTGGTGAAGTCGGATTTAATATTACTATTCTAGAAATGCCACTTTTAGAAAGTGAGCATTTCTTTGCACTAAAATCTTGTTGTGCCCTTCAATCCACGTCTGGCTAGGTTTAGTTGACAGCTCCTTGTGCATTCACTCAGACACACCCCAAACACAGGGTACTCAGCCTCACTTGCATACATCTGCATTTTGAATGGGTCTTCCTGGGCTGGGAGGGTGGAGGGCCTGCCCTCACACAAAGGACTGCCACACCCCCTACTGGGACTCTGGCAGACAGGATTGAGCTGAAAGGGAACTTGGTGCATTTCTTAGAGACTCTTTGAAGTCACCCCCACTTCAAAGGCACAACTTAGTATAAAACAGGGCCTCTGCCCTACCTCATCAGACACTTGCTGGAGAAGCAACCTGAACCAGAAACTACATCCGGCCAAGAAGAACTGCCTGGCTGCTCAAAGGACTCACCTGTCTGCTTTTCTACAAAGGACTGCTGCCTTGCTGTTGGCCTGCTGCCTTGCTGAACTCTTGCCTGGCTGTAAAAGTGCTCTCCAAGGGCTTGGATAGAGCTTGCCTCCTGTTCCCTGAAGTCTCAGGACCAAAAAGACTTCACTCTTCCTCTTGGACGCTCCGTGCGCCGAACTTTTCGACGCACAGCTTGTTCCGCGGCAAGAAAAACGCCGCACACCGACGCTGATCAACGCGACGCCTTCGGGACGACCGAAACTTTGACGCACGGCCTCGCAAGGACAACGCCGCCCGACTCCGCAGGAGAAATCGACGCGACGCCTGCCGTGAGATCAAAACTTTGACGCACGGCCTCGCAAGGACAACGCCGCCCGACTCCGCAGGAGAAATCGACGCGACGCCTGCCGTGAGATCAAAACTTTGACGCACGGCCTCGCAAGGACAACGCTGCCCGACTCCGCAGGAGAAATCGACGCGACGCCTGCCGTGAGATCAAAACTTTGACGCACGGCCTCGCAAGGACAACGCCGCCCGACTCCGCAGGAGAAATCGACGCGATGCCTGCCGTGAGATCGAAACTTCGACGCGCAGCCCCGCAGAACGACGCGCAGCCGGAAAACAAGCAGGAAAATCCACGCACAGACCCGGGACATCTGGTAATCCCCGCGACCCACAGAAAGAGACTGTCCGCGCGCCGGAAAACGACGCCCGACTTCCCCGCGTGGAAAATAACGACGCAAGTCCGTGTGTGCTGGGGAGAAATCGACGCACACACCCTTTTTCCACGCACCTCTTCCTTTGTGGCCCTCTGAGGAGATTTTCCACCAGAAACCAAGTACTTTGTGTTTGAAAGAGACTCTGTTTACTTTCTAAAGACTTAAGACACTTTATATCACTTTTCAGTGATATCTTTACAAATTCATATTGCAACTTTGATCGTTTTGACCTGAAGATACCCAGATAAATATTATATATTTTTCTAAATACTGTGTGGTGTATTTTTGTGGTGTTATGCTATGGTGTTGTATGATTTATTGCACAAATGCTTTACACATTGCCTTCTAAGTTAAGCCTGACTGCTCGTGCCAAGCTACCGGAGGGTGAGCACAGGCTGATTTTGGATTGTGTGTGACTTACCCTGACTAGAGTGAGGGTTCTTGCTTGGACAGAGGGCAACCTAACTGCCAACCAAAAACCCCATTTCTAACATTGGTGATCAGCGGTGAGGATAGGACTTGTGTTTGTGCAGTGACATACAGTAGCTAAGTATTTCACTACCTACCCACAGTTGAAGGTCAACTTGATTTTTCATCTTTTTTGGCTCTTGGTTCTCTGATGTCCTCCTGGATATACTATTGATATTTTGGATTTTGGATTTTGGTTTTTGCTGATAAGATCTTATCAAAATGGGATTGTGTACCTACTCATTCTTTGTTCGTACGGACCACCTCACTAAGGCTGACCTAAGGAAGCTTTGCAGAAAATGGGGCCTTCCTGTAGCAAGGAGATCTACTAAGGCGGAGATGCTCCATCACTACATAGTCTGGGGGGAGGAAAGATGAGAGAGGCAGCAAGAAACCAAATGACTAAGTACCCCTCAGATGAGGAGGAGGACTACTCACATGAGGAGGAAGACTGCTCACATGAGGAGGAAGACTACTCAGATGAGGAAAGAGAACCAGTGGGAGATGAATGGCTCCTAGCTCTAGAGCGGTGTCTAGAAGAGCTAGATGAGCAGCTTGAAAGGGCTGAGGCAGCAAGTCTCTTAGCCCTGGAAGAAGAAAAGATTGCAGCTCAAGAGCTGAGCTGTAAAGAGCTGAAACTGGAGGCCGGAAGGGCTGAGTCCAGTTCAGATGGTGGCAGCAAAAATCTTGCATCCACTACTGCTGAAGAAGGGCACAAGCCCAGAGATGTGGTGCCCAACTTGAAGAAGGGAGTTGACACACCCCAGGCGGTTAAAGGGTATGAGGTAGTTCCCGTTATGCACAGGGTCCCTGAGAAGGATTGGGGAACTGGCACAGGGAGTCATATTCCTACTGGGGGAGGGACACTTTACTGATTCTAGCAGAGAGTGACAGAGAAAAGGGTTCCCCCCTGGTGGACGTCCTGGATATAGAGTGTAGAGACATCCCAGAAGAGTTTGGGATGAGTGTCAGGGACAGACAGATACTGTCTCACCAGTCTCAGGAGGGCGAAGTAGAGTGCTTTTCCAAGGTTGAGTTACTAGGTGGTCGGGTGAAGGGTACTGTGGTTAATACAAGTGAAGGGCAGAGTGATGTAATTGCTGGAGAGCATATGTCTGGTCCTTATTTTCCAGAGCTACGCCAACACCAGGTGGAGTGTGAGTTCTCTGACCCCAGGGAGCTTACAATGGAGGCAGACTTCTGGGTGAGTACCAGAGAGTCTGAAGAGGCATTTGGGGGTGCTCCTGAAGGGAGTGGTCTAGGTGGTTCCCAACCGAGTGTGGTGGGAAAGGATTGTAGTGTCCCAGGTAGGTCCCAGGTCCTAGAGGGTTCCATGAGGGAACACCAGGAGGGAAGCCTAGCCTGTACCGTAGGGCCACCTTTTGAAGGAAGCCCCGCAGTGTCAGAAGAACTTGGGGGGGTGACTGTAGCCAGCATCCCAACAGTTCTGGTGTCTGGCAGTACCCCTCATAGTGAGGGGGTGCAGAAGTCCAGACATATGGTTGAGAGGGGGTTGCAGACCCCAGTGGAGGACCTTGAGAGTCAGGGGACAGCTCTGAGAGCAGAGCCCCCCAGGAATGACCCAGGTGAAACCGTTTCTGGTTTGGGGGAAACCCAGACTCTGCCGCATGGGCAGAGGTCGGGAGACCTGCGCCAACCAGATTCTTGTGTGGCCCTTGGGGACGATGTGTCCCTTGTGAGGGGTGAGAGTGCCCCCCAGGAAGTCCTGGCATGCCAGGCAAAGATTCAACCTCGGGGTGGTGACTCTGGGTTGGATACCCAGGTTCAGAGGTTAAACTCTGACCTGGTGGGAGGTAGATGTGCCTCCCAAGAAGTCCTGCTGTGCCAGGCAATTGTCCAACCTCAGGGTGTTGACTCTGGGTTGGATGACCAGGTTCAGAGGTTAAACTCTGACCTGGTGGGGGGTAGGTGTGCCCCCCAGAAAGTCCTGGCGTGCCAGGCAATTGCCCAACCTCAGGGTGGTGACCCTGGGTTGGGGAACCAGGCTCAGAGGTTAAACTCTGACCTGGTGGGAGGTAGGTGTGCCTCCCAGAAAGTCCTGGTGCGCCAGGCAATTGTTCAACTTCAGGGTGGTGACTCTGAGTTGAATGGCCCAGTGCAGAGGTTAAACTCTGACCTGGTGGAGGGTCAGTGTGCCCTCCAGGAAGTCCTGGCGTGCCAGGCAATTGTTCAACTTCAGGGTGGTGACTCTGAGTTGAATGGCCAAGATCAGAGGTTAAACTCTGACCTGGTGGTCGTTTTGACCTGAAGATACCCAGATAAATATTATATATTTTTCTAAATACTGTGTGGTGTATTTTTGTGGTGTTATGCTATGGTGTTGTATGATTTATTGCACGAATGCTTTACACATTACCAACTGCCAACCAAAAACCCCATTTCTAACACCGGTGCTAAGCGTTTTGTTGCAAAAATGAGTTGGTGCAGTTTTGCACCAAAAAGTATAAATCAGGGCCTAAGTCTTTTCCCTTTCAGACACTTAGCAAGCTACAAACATTTTTCTGACTGATTTCTCTTAGCCTCACAGTCCCATACTAGCAGGCAATATTTTTACAATCCCCTACCTCCTGACCTCCGTATGGAATTCAGAAAGGTTTTTGCCGGTTGCTCCATATGAAATATATTAGCACGTCCTTCATATAAAACTTTCAGTTTTGAAAGCTGGAACACGCCAGCTGGCGCCCCCAGTTTCTGAGAGACCAGATCAGCTCTCTCAGTTTTCGGCATATGCGCCCCGCAAGTGCAGACATGTCAGAGAAACTTTTAAAGGAACTCTGGGAGTTACAAAGATACTTGCTTTAAAGGCCAGTGAAATCATTTTTCTTTGATGCGATAGTCACTGATGCTTCAATCTTTGATCCACCATCCTCCAGGTCTGATACTCACTGTTCGACTTCTTTAACACGAGTGCTCATTTGCTGTATGTTATAGTTTACGAGGCTGAGTTGAGTTTCTGTCTTACGATTTGCCTCCTCTTATGATAGCTTTAAAGCCTTAAGTTCAGAAAGGATCTGGAGAAGCATAGTCTCTGTAGCTGAAGAGCCTTCGCCCACTTGTCCCCCTTCTGCCTGATTATGAGAAGTCCACCCAGCATGCCCAGAACCTGGATAAGACGAAGAGCTCGTATTTCCAGCTATTTTGCATACTTCCTGATGCCTTACTGTGACCCCCATCTGAATTGAGTCTGTTGTCAGTGAATAAGTTCTTGATCTAGGAGAGATGTAGGGATCTGAGTGATGCTGAGTATTGAATAAATTATAGGGGGATGGAGACTTGCGAATGGGTATTGAGTTGCGTCTCGCCTGCCCCCCTCCCTTTAACTGTTCTGCTGGGAGTGCTAGTTTAGATAGTTCTTTGAGCTCTTTAGGTCCAGCCATGGTAAATAGCGTATACATATGTAGTGGCCCATTGCTATTCTGTTGGGTTGTAATCAGCTCTGTTTGTTCAAAAGGATGCCGGTTTTGTGGCCAATTCTTTTATCGCTGGTGTTCTGCAGGTTACACTCTATCCAGCTCCTAATAACCTGTCCTTGCCCTCAGCTTCCATAATTGCACCTTTTGCTTTGGAAATGATCTGGGAATTGAATGAGGGAAGTGTCGCTTGAGAGGGGGGTTGCAGTACTGGGGAGTTTGTGCCTGGGCTAGAGGTTTTCTCCCATAAAGCAGGACGTGTAGTTTTTAGATTTCGTACCACCTTCATGTTTTTGCCGGATGGGTGTGCCTTAGACTGTAGATCCTGAGTAATCCTTTTCATAATGTTGGATAATTGCTGCTTTTGAGATATAGCAGGTCCTCCCTCCTTTTACTTATCTGCACCAGATTGGTTGCCACAAATCGCACCAACGCATATGCAGGACATTTCCGTAGCACACCAATCTGGTGGCGCCCCTGTAAAGAAGGCCTATTGCCAGTCTCTCTCTGGGGAGGGAGATTATGTGCTCCTTTTGACAAGCCTCAGGCTCCCCTCTACAATGCTGTTGTACCACTTTCTGTTCTGTGTCCTCATGTACTGTACCAATGGCCAATGTCTGTGTCGGCGCTATTTTTACGAACCTTTAAGTTGCATTCCCTAATACATTCCCTAATGCCTCCTTCTGTCTCCGTCTGCCAACAGAAGGTGGTACTCCATAGATAGAAATAGTACTAGCAAGGCACTGAGGATATGTAGAAGAACAATTTTGAGAGCACAGAACACTCACGAATAATATCGGTCAAGTTATTCAGTAGGGTGAGTATCTGCTGGAGCAAGCTGATATAAGCTGATATGCTGAATATTGTCAAATGCAGAGAAAATTATTTCAAGTGCCTAAATGCAGTCAAAAGTGAAATCCAATACAGTCTGAGGAAGCATTTTAAATTAATGTGTCCAATTTCACTGATAGCAAGACACCACCAAGTTGACAAGTAAGAGCAATCGTTTTTCTCCTTCTCCCCCCTTTCACTCAACCCTGGTCTGCGTGGCCGTGATCGGGAACCTGCCGCTCATGCTCCTGCTTTCTGTGGCTTAAATCACTCTCCCTTTATTTCCAATGAGCTTCAGTTCCAGCTCCAGCATGAATTCTGGGCAGGGGGGCCTTCATGGGCTTTAAAGGCTTAATATTAGCCACAGGGTGCTTCTGAGCGACGTTAGCAACCCGGGAGGTTGCTTTCCTTGTAAAACCTGCTGCTTGCCGCTTGCGCCTGCCCGGGCAAAGCTTCCGATCAGCATGGATTTCACATCCTATGACGCTGTGTTGCTGTGCCAATGCCTCCGTCACTTTGGCATTAGCCGCGGAGCATGGCGGGAGCTCCAGATGTGGCTAGTCGGCAGTTTCTCTTGACAGGTTGCAGGATCTGGTCAGACGTGTCTGATCTGGTGGGGTCAGGGACTCAGTTTATATACCCAAAAATGCCTTTGACGTGGGGTAGACTTTAAAGAGTGGTTTTGAAGTGCACAAGGTCCCCTTTCAGTACAGGTCTATCTGCCAGTGTCCCAGTAGGGGGGTTGGCAGCCCATTGTGTGAGGCCTTTGAAATTAAATGTAAGTGTCAGGCCTCCACCCTTCCAGCCAAGGAAGACCCATTCAGTATGCAGTTGAGTGCAGGTGTGACTGAGTATCCGTGTTTGTGGTTGCCTGGGTGAAATGCACCAGGAAGCTGTCAAACAGCCCAGCCCAGACGTTGATTTGAGACAGGCTGTAAGGCACAGATGGATTTTAAGTTCAGAGAAATGCTACCTTTCTAAAAGTGGCTTTTCTGAAATAGTAATACAAAATCCAACCTCACCAATAAGCAGGATTTTTCTATTACCATTCTGGCAATACTAAACATGACCTGTCAACCCCTTTCTGATCAGAATCTACCAATAGTATACAAGGGCAGACCTAATGCTAGTCTATCAAAGGAGCAGGCCTGACAGTAGTAGAAAATTAATTTAGGAGTTTTCCACTACCAGGACACATTAAACACCTAGGTATATGTCCTGCTTTTTAGCCACATAGCATCCTGCTCTATGTGTTACCTAGGGCCTACCTTATGGGTGACTTATATGTAGAAAAAGAGGAGTTTAAGGCTTGGGAAGTACTTTTAAATGCCAACTTGAAATGACAGTGAAACTGCATATACAGGCCTTGCATTGGCAGGTCTTAGACATGGTTAGGGGGCTACTTTTGTGGGTTGCACAATCAGTGCTGCAGGCCCACTAGTAGCATTTAATTTACAGGCCCTCGGCACATGCAGTGAACAGTACTAGGGACATACAAGTAAATCAAATATGCAAATTGGGAGTAAACCAATGTAACATTTAAGGGAGAGAGCATATGCACTTTAGCACTGGTTAGCAGTGGTAAAGTGTGCAGAGGCCGAAAACCAGAAAAAACAGTGTCAGAAAAGCTGAGGGAGGCAGACAAAAAGATGGGGGATGACCACCCTAACGCTGTCAGGTCTAGCACCTCCTCTCAACTTCCAGACCAAAAGTCTAAGCTGCTGCAGTGACAGAAAGAAAGTGGACCTGAGAGGGGGAGGAGAGCATGGAACCATCTAAGGACCCTCGATCGCCAACAACTTAAGCCTTGGAAGCCACAATCACCGGGGCGAAAAGGGCACCACCCAATCATCACCCTGGCCTCCCCTGGCAACCTGGCAAACAGAGGAGAGATCAAAGGCACTGGAAGAAATGCATACATCAGATGATCTGGCCACAGCAGCGTCAAGGCATCCTACCCCAGGGCCACCACTTGAGGAACCCGAGAACAAAACCTGGGCACCTGCACATTCAGCCGGAAAGCAAAGAGGTCTAGAAATGCACACCAAATCTCTCGCACAATTGAAGAAACATGACTCTGATCAACGATATTTCCTGAGAAGGAGGAAACAACCTGCTAAGGGAATACTCCACCTCATTGTCCATATCTCTGACATGAGCGCCTGCTGTCCTGCAGGGACCCACCAGAGCCCCCCAACCAGAGAGTTGACATCCATTGTAAGTACCAAAGGAGGATCCCGCTGAACAGTCTTCCCCCTGGCCAAATCAGCTGGCTTAGTCCACCATCTCAGGACCTCTACCACCTCCTCAGTCACGGGAACCACACATTTGAAATCCCCTGACACTGGACCCCAGTAAATAGGAAGATAAGACCATAGTGGATGGAGATAAAAGTGAGCCCAGGGCACCGTGATCACTGCTGTTGCCATGTGCCCCAAAACCTCAACCACTGCCTTACTGGTAGGGAAGGACCAACCCATGGCTTGCAAGGCCAATAAGCTCAGCTCCGGAAGGAACACCCTGTTGAAGTTTGTTCACAAACATGCCCCTAGGAATCTCAGATCCTTGAAAGGGGTAAACCGGACACCTGGCCCAAAATATTAAGTACCCATCTGTCTGAAACTGGGAGAAGACCAAGGCCAGATCCTGAAGTTGCTGAGTCCTTGTGAAAGCATTTAGTAGCCAATCATCTAAGTATGAAAACAGGTGGACCCCCTGCATAAGAAGAAACACTACAAAAGGAGTCACTACTTTCATAAATACGCTAGGTGCTGACTTTAGCCTAAAAGGCAACACCCAGAATTGAAAATGCTGCTCCGTGATGCAAAACCTCAGGTACTGCTGACACAGGGGATGAATGGGAACACAATAATACACGTCTTACAGATCCAGAAAATGGTCCCTGATCCCCAGAGGAATGATTGTCTGAAGAGTCTCCATCTTGAAGGGCAACATCATCACAAACCTGCTCTGGGTTTTCAGGTCTAACAGAAGTTGAAAACCCCAGGTTGACTTCCTCAATAATAAGATTAGGGAGTAAAAGCCCCTGCCAATCTCCTCTCAAGGATCCTCCACTATGGCAGCCTTCTGAGGAAGAGTGTCTCTCCCTTGAGAAAGGGCCAGGCGTTTCTCCATCTTTGATAGCCAAGGGGTGAGCCTTATACCAGAGGAACCTAGCAGAGTTGAAAACTCAATCCAGTATCCTTCTTGTAGGACATCCAATACCCAAGATTCTAAAGTAGATGCCTCCCATACTGGAAGGAACCTTTGAATATGCCTCCCCAGCCCCTTTCTGAGACACCATCATATAGTCATGAGTGAAGCTTTGGAGGTGACATGACATTCGTGTCTCTACCCCTCCAAGCCTGAAACCTCCCCTGCTAAGGAAACCTGGAGAGCTGACAAAAAGGTGATTTTGGTTTTGCAGAAAGTTTCTCAGAAGTTGGCTGTTTCAGGGAGGAGAAATGCTTCTCCTTAAACAACTTGTGAAGCATCTCCTACAGTTCAGCCCCAAACAACTGGACCCCCTGAAAAGGAAGCTGGAGCGCTGAAGCGTTCTGGGCCGAATCAGTCCACGAGTACTTCAACACTAAATTCAGTCTGGCCGAAATGCAAGCATCTCCTGACAGGGCTGCAGCCCGGACCACATCAAAGAGGATATCAGACATATATTCAACCTGATGCTTGATGAGCTCCAGCAACCCAGCGCAATCAGAGCCATACGCCATGGACCTGCAAAGGGCCCTGAAGTCCAAAATGAAGACTCCTCCACATAGGTCCCATACATCTCATCCCACAGAGACAAATGTGTGCCAGAATAAATCTTTTTTTTTCAAGGCTGCATCCATCGTCAGAGTCTTTGATGACAGGGTCCTCTGCCAGGGATGTACACCCCACCATACTAGCCACAAAAGAGTCAATAGAGATAGAATTGGGGAGATCCCCCTGCATGACCTGCAAAGGATTCAACTTCACCATACATAGTTCTATCTGGGTCCTTCCATTCCTGTTTGAGCACCTCAGAAATACAGTGATGAATAGGTACATCCAGCTTTGAAGCTGGTGAAGAAGTGACCCAGCATAAGTGCCAGGGACCTCCTCCTCAGGGAAACTCATATTCCCCTTAATATGAGTGAGCAAGCCAGGAAACATGTCATGAGCAATATATTTGCCCTTATGCTCTTCCATCCCAGGCACTTCCTCCTCTGACCTTGAAGATCTAGAGGAGGGCAGGGGTAATGCCTCCTTATGCTGAAGGGTGCCAGTATTCATTTCCCCTAAAGATTCCCTTATCAGCCTCTGAGGTCTGTCATCCATACTCTCCCCATGGCGCTTAGGGTAGGAAGGAGAAGAGGAAGACTCTGAACATGAGGAGGTCTCCACATGCCACTTCTTCTTGGAATGTTTCCCCATTCTCGGGCAGCACAATAACAAGGAAGAAAGCAACCCTCAAAGGTGAAGGTAGAGACAGCAAATACAGTCAGCTCACCAACAAAACTGCTATGCGGTACTTACCCTTCATGCCGATATATGAGGCTTCTCCTCTCTAACCCTGGAGAGAGCAGTGACCGGCCCTCGCTTGCACCCACACCAGGGCATATGTGCAACCAAACACAATCCAGAAGTTAGGCACCCAGTCCCAGGAAACTTGGGACATGTACTCCAGTACAGCACCATGCAAAGCAAGCCATCCACACATCTCCTGGACCACCCCACAGACCAAGAGACCCGACTTCCCCTTGACTGGCATCTCCGCCCAGCTGATACACCCAACAGGATTACCTGAGACCCGCAGAGGCACACTCCACTCCTCATTCTCTTTATTCAATGTGCAACAGAAAAAAGAACAGGTGGAATCTGGGTAAGTGCTGCCTATGTGGCCTCCAGCAGGAGGGGGAGGGGCAGTAGTTCTAGCATTCCTACGTTCTTTTTTCTGCACATGAAATAGCATATATCTCACTTGTAATGAAAGGGACAAGGGCTAGTGGGGCCTCGTGTAAGAAACATGAGTTAGAAATGGGGTCTGTAGTTGAGTCTCTAGCTGTCCAAGTCAAAACCCTCACTCTAGTCAGGGTAAGGGAGATACACAGCTCAGATAATCCCTGCTCACCCCCTTGGTAGCTTGGCACTAGCAGTCAGGCTTCTCTCAGAAGCAATGTGTAAAGCATTTGCACATAACACACAGTAATACAGTGAAAACACTACAAAAGTATATCACACCAGTTTTTAAAAAATTGTCAATATTTACCTGGGTAAAACAAGATAAAAAAGATAAAAATCCAACATACAGTAATAAAGATATGAATTTTGCAAGAATTAACTTAAAAATACAGTTCCTTGAAGTCAATAGCTCCATCTGGGGTATCACAGCATCATGAACAACAAATCCAACAGTTCAGGCCGACCACAGGGTCGGGGGCTAGTTACGGTGTTGGGAAGACCTGCAAACAGCACCTTGGAAATATAGGGTGTCATAGTCTTCGCAATGAGTTCTGCAGAGCGGTGTTGCTGGTGTCAGCAGGCGTTGGTAGACGTTGGTTCTGGAGGTCGGTGCAGGGGTCGTCAGGCCCATGAAGTCACATGCATTGAAGATCGAACACCGGCCTGATGACAAAGACAGGAGTACTGGCGTTTTATGGCATCGGGGCTGGGGTGCGAAGCGGCACAATGCGATGGGCGGTGCCCACAGGTCACGGTGCAAGAAGTGACTTGTTGATGACGTCTTGCAGTGTCGGTGAGACCAGGGTTGCAATGTGAAGCGGGGTGGAGTGGTGTCTCCAGGTCACGGTGCAGGCAGCAGCATCATAGTTGCTGGAGTCGATGGTGCTGGCATAAGTGGACCGGGCCTGCAGTGTGGGATGGGACATTGCTTTGTGTACCTAAGGAGTCATGTCCTCAGGACATAGTGCAGGCACCTGCGTCGGTGTCAGCACAGAGCGGCGGTGTCGAGGATACCAAGGATGCGGTGTGAGCAAGGCGATGCGGAGTGCAGGGCCCCCAGGTCACGGTGCAAGCAGTGGCTTGGTGACGACATCAGGTGGCAGCCTCGGTAAGACCAGGGTTTTAGTGCAAAGTGGTGCACATCTCCGTGCGGCCGTGTCAGGTCATGGTGCAGGCAGTGGTGCTGTGGATGGCATCATGGTGGTTTTTCTTCTGTTGCAGCACAAAACACACAGGCCCTCATTATGTATTCATAGACCATCGAAGTCACGCCCGCCATATGACCACCAGTGTTAGCGGTCTGAAGACCGCCTTACTATGACTGCTGGCTGCTTTCCGCCACAATTTGGGTGGAAAGCCACCAGCAGCCATACTGGTGGTTGGAGGTCTAGTGGAGGGTGCTCCACCGCCACATCACCACAACAACCGCCTGCCATATTACAACACTGTAAATGGAGTGGCGGTGTTGTGTTGGCAGGGTGCTGGTGGCAGAACAAGCGCCATGGACCCCGTTCCTTTCCGGACAACCACCGTGACCACCAGGTAAGGTGATCGTCCAATAGGGGAGAGGGGAGTTGAGTGTTTTGTACATGAATGGTGTGTGTGAATGGAGAGGGGTGGGGGTGTTGTGTATGTTTGTGTGCATTTGGGTGCAAGTGATTGTGTGAATGCGTGTATGTATGTGTGTGTATGAATGAGTGAGGGTGCATGTGTGAGTGTATGTATGTAAGCATGGTGTGTGCGTGTGTGGATCGGAGGGACGGGGGTCAGTACGGGGACTTGGGGGCTTCGTTGCTTGAAAGGGTGGGGTGCTTATGATGGGGTCGGGGGCTGGAGGGGCCTCCTACATGGGGGCATTGGGGAGTCCTGTTGTGGCAACAGGAATTTGAATTCCTGTCACCGGTATCCTTTCTGCCAGGGATTTCATGGTGGGGCTGCTGCCAGGGAATCCCTGGCGGAAAGGATACTCATAATAACACAGGCGGTGTTAGGTGGACCACCGGGTCAAAGGTGGTCAACCTTCGGCCAGGGGGTCCCACCGCCCTGGCGGTACAGGTGGTGAACTGGCTGTGACACAGCCAGTTCACCACGCAATCATAATTTAGCAATCCTGCCTGCCCAGCTGTCAACGGTCGGACCACCACTGCCGGCGTGGCAGGGCAGGACCGCCAAACTCATAATGACCACTTCAGTTACCAGTGCTGTAGGCAGATGAACCTAAGGGCTTTGATATCCCTGAGATTTACAACAGGAGGCAAGCTCTACTTCAAGCCCTTGAAGAAGCTTCACAAGCAGGATACATAGCAAATTCCAGACTTTGTTCTCTTCAAAAGCAGCTACTGCAGGCCAATCCAGCAAAGCACACACAGCAAAGTGGCAGTACTCCTCCTAAAGCTCTTCAGCTCTTCACCTTGGCAGAGGTTCCTCTTGATCCAGAAGTGTTCTAAACCTCTGGGGTTTGGGATCCACAACTTACATTCATTTCTGCCTTTGAAGTAGGCAAACTTCAAAGGAAAGTCTCTGTTGGTCACAAGATCCTGCCTTGCCTAGGCTTGACCTAACACACTCAAGAAGGTTGGAGACTGCATTGTGTGAGGACAGGCAAAGACTTTTCAGGTGCAGGTGTCAGCTCCTCCCTCCCCATTCTAGCCCAGGAAGACTCATAAGGATATGCAGGACACACCTCCACTCAGTTTCTGCCACTGTCTAGAGGGAATTGACAAACGGCCCAAATGTCAGTCTGACCCAGACATGGATTCCACAGGCAGGCAGAGGCACAGAATGGTTAAGGAAGAAAATGCCCACTTTCTAAAAGTGGCATTTTCAAACAGACATTCTAAAAACCAACTCCACCAAAAGATGTATGTTAGAAATGGGTTCTTTGGTTGGCAGTCAGGTTACCCCCTGTCCAAGCAAGGACCCTCACTCTAGTCAGGGTAAGTCACACACAATCCAAATTATCCTTTGCCCACCTTCTGGTAGCTTGGCACTGAGCAGTCACGCTTAACTTAGAAGGCAATGTGTAAATTATTTGTGCAAAAAAACATACAATACCACAATATAACACCACGAAAATACACCACACAGTGTTTAGAAAAATATATAATATTTATCTGGATAAATGCAGGTCAAAACAATTAAAGATGAAATAAGGAAATGTAGGGATATCACTGAAAGTGATATCAAGGCCCATATTTATACTTTTTGATGCAAACCAGCGCTGGCGCTGATTTTCGTAAAAAATGTTACCGAAGGCTAACGCCATTCCTATGCGCCATGCGGGCACCTTATTTAAGGAAAGACGTTAGCAGGCGCTGCGGACTGGTCAGAGTAAAAAAAAAAGACTCAAACCAGGCAGCGCTGGCGTAGGGGAAAATGGGGGTTGTGCTTCAAAAAATGGTGCAAGTCAGGTTTGAGGCAAAAATCACGGCTCTAACGGGACTTGCGCCATTTTTTTACGCACAACCCCCATTGAAATGACTCCTGTCTTAGCAAAGACAGGAGTCATGCCCCCTTGCCCAATGGCCATGCCCATGGTCATTGGGCAGAGTGGCATGTAGGGGGGTCAAATTAGGCCACTTTAAATAAACTAAAAAAAAGAATTACCTCATCTTACCTGTACTTACCTGGGATGGGTCCCCCCATCCATCGGTGTCCTCCAGGGGTGGGTGAGGGTGGCAGGGGGTGTCCCTGGGGGCAGGGAAGGGCACCTCTGGACTCCTTCCATGGTCGGAGACCATGGAAGTGAGCCCACAGATCCCTTAACGCCTGCCCTCACCCAGGCGTTAAAAAACGGTGCACATCAGGCTGTGCGCCATTTTTTAAGGCCTGCCCCTCCTGTGCATCAAAATGATGCATGAGTATAAATAAGGCGCGCAGGCCTTAAAGTCATTTTTGGGGCGGGAACGACTACCTTGCATGTCATTAACGCAAGGTAGGTTCCCGTATATAAAAAATGACGTACACAGAGGAATTTTGACGTCTGCTGGCTCAGGCGTCAAAGTTTAAATATGGTGCACGGTTTGTGCCGAATGTGCGTCAAAAATATTGACGCACATTCGGCACAAACAGGGTATACATATCCCCCCAAGTGTCTTTAGAGTTAAAATATTACTGTAAAAGCAACAAAAAGTGTCTTAAGTTCTCCTGGAAACAACAAGTGTCTCTTGCAGGGCAAAGTACCTGGTTTGCGTTGAAAAATCCTCGCAAGGGACCGCAGAGAAGGAGATGTGTGGAAAACGGTGAGTGGGCGTCGGTTTCGCCCCTTCACACACGGACTTGCGTCGTTATTTTCCAGGTGGGGAAGATGTTGCATCGATTTCCAGCTCGCAGACTTGGAACTCTTTGGGTTAGGGGGTTTTCAGATGCCCCGGGGACAATGCGTGGAATCCTGGGCTTCCGGAGCGAAGTCACAGCGGCTGCATCGATTTCGGTAGATGATGCGTGGAATTTTGTTCCACATGGCAGACGCTGCATCGATTCCTCTCAGGAAGTTGGGCGTCGTCGTTCTGAGTCGGCTTGCGTCAATCTAGTAGAGCTATGCATTGAACTTCTGGTTGCATCGCTGGGTGAATTTTTCACCGCAAGCAGGCTGTGCATCGTTCTTGGCAGGCGGTGCGTCAAATGTTTGCTGCACGGGGATTTCAGCTGCAGGAGAGAAGTCTTTTTGGTCCTGAGACTTCCGGGAACAGGAGGCAAGCTCTATACAAGCCCTTGGAGAGCACTTCTGTAGCAGAGCAAGAGAGCAGCAAGACAGCAGGGCAACAGCAAGGTAGCAGTCCTCTTCAGAAAGCAGTCAGGTGAGTCCTTTAGGCAGCCAGGCAGTTCTTCTTGTCAGGGTGCAGGTTCTGGTTTCTTCTCCAGGAAGTGTTTGAGGTGGTAGGGCAGAGGCCCTGTTTTTATACCCAAATGTGCCTTTGAAGTGGGGGAGACTTCAAAGAGTGGCTTAGAAGTGCACCAGGTCCCCTTTCAGTTCAATCATGTCTGCCAGGGTCCCAGTAGGGGGTGTGGCAGTCTTTGTGCGAGAGCAGGCCCTCCACCCTCCCTGCCCAGGAAGACCCATTCACAATGCGGATGTATGCAAGTGAGGCTGAGCATCCTGTGTTTGGGGTGTGTCTGAGTGAATGCACAAGGAGCTGTCAACTGACCCAGCCAGATGTGGATTACAAGGCACAGAGAGATTTAAGTGCAGAGAAATGCTCACTTTCTAAAAGTGGCATTTCTTAAATAGTAATATTAAATCCAACTTCACCAGTCAGCAGGATTTTGTATTACCATTCTGGCCATACTAAATATGACCTTCCTACTCCTTTCAGATCAGCAGCTACCACTCAAACAATGTATGAGGGTAGCCCCAATGTTAGCCTATGAAGGGAGCAGGCCTCACAGTAGTGTAAAATTGAATTTAGGAGTTTTACACTACCAGGACATGTAAACTACACAGGTACATGTCCTGCCTTTTACCTACACTGCACCCTGCCCTGGGGGTTACCTAGGGCACACCTTAGGGGTGACCTATATGTAGAAAAAGGGGAGTTTTAGGCTTGGCAAGTACTTTTAAATACCAAGTCAAATTGGCAGTGAAATCGCACACACAGGCCTTGCAATGGCTACTGAAGTGGGTGGCACAATCAGTGCTGCAGGCCCACTAGTGGCGTTTAATCTACAGGCCCTGGGCACATACAGTGCACTATATTAGGGATTTATAAGTACATGAAATAGCCCAATTAGGTGTGATCCAATGGTACCATGTTTAAAGGGAGAGAGCATATGCACTTTAGCACTGGTTAGCAGTGGTAAAGTGCGCAGAGTCTAAAAACCAGCAAAAACAGTATCTCAAAAGTGGAGGGAGGCAGTCAAAAAGTTAGGGGTGACCACCCAAGGCTGTCAGGTCTAACAATGTATTTTTAAATTGTGATTTCAGAGATCCCAAACTCCAAATCTCTGTCTTCTCCCAGTAGGAAACTGCACTTACAAGATATTTAAAGGCAGTCCCCATGTTAACCTATGGAAGAGATAGGCCATGCAATAGTGAAAAACGAATTTGGCAGTATTTCACTATCAGGACATGTAAAACACACCAGTACATGCCATTCACCTAAAACACACTGCACCCTGCCCATGGGGCTACCAAGGCCTACCCTAGGGGTGACTTACATGTAGTAAAAATTGAAGGTTTGGACCTAGCAAGTGTGTACACTTGCCAGGTCGAATTGGCAGTGCACAACTGCACACACAAACACTGCAGTGGCAGATCTGAGACATGTTTATAGGGCTACTCATATGGGTGGCACAATCAGTGCCCACTGGTAGCATTTAATTTCCAGGCCCTGGGCACACACACTTTACTAGAGACTTACCAGTAAATCAAATGTGCCAGTCATGGAAAACCAATTCCTAATACAACTTAGACAGAGAACATATGGACTTTAGCACTAGTAACCAGTGCCCAGAGTTCTAAAGCCAACAAAAACAGGTCAGAAACAATAGAAGGAGAGAGGCAAAATGTTTGGGGATGACCCTGCAAAACATTCCAGGTCCAACACAACCCCCACCAGCCTAAAGCCAGGGGGAACCAATCAATACCTTGATGGACTTCCCTGATTGGGGCGATAGAACATGGCCCCTGGCCTGCAACAGCAGGGGCATTTTTCAGTTCTATGCCTTCCTGAACCCAGTTGGATCGCTCTGTACATACTCTCAAAATCCACTAAGCTAAAACATGGGGGACCTCTCTCCTCACCTGCGGATACCATCTGTGCACCACCTAACCTTACTTTGCTCACAGATATGTCCCAGTGGGCAGACAATACCACCATGGATAACACAAGAAAAATGGGCTGCATTTAAAAAAAGAACTGCTTTCTTGAAAAGCGGTCACAGACATGGTGGTCTGCTGTCCCCAGCAGGCCACCATCCCTGTGAGTGCAGCCATTACCAATGGGGTCGCAAATTGTGACCTACCCCATGAATATTGATGAGGTAGGTCATTGCAACCCCACAAAAAGTGTGCTTAACACTGTTATACATTTTGTTTTGGGACTCGCAATTTGCAATTCCCAAAAATTGCGAGTCACAAAACAAAAGGTCGTACATCTGGCCCCTAATCCTTATTGTGGCCGTGTAAATCTCAGACCACTTCAGAAGTACGAATGGATCAGAGAAATATTTTACAACAGCCACATACTCTCAAGCACTTGGGTGTTCAAAAACTATTCAAGGACACCATGCCCTGATGAGCCCATGCATATTATTTGAGAGGGGCCCATACATATGATACAACTATGGGAAAACTTTGTGCATAAGTAATATGATTTTCAAGCACAAACTCACATTTTGTCGATATCTTGCAAAATCTCTATGCATTGTACGTGTAAGCTGGACTTACATGTGGGAAACATCGTGAATCTGAGCAACAGTAGGAGAGCTCATGTATAGGAAAAGGTGGTTGGTACAGGGAGGTGTTTGGTCGAACTTTAAACGTTTGTAAAACAATACATTGGTGAAACCGTAGTACAGCATTTTGTCAAAATATTCTAGGGCAAAGTCAGCATAGTCACTTTCTCTGTGTAGCTGATAAATCTTGTTCAGTCTGAAAAATCGTGCTTCTTGATTGTAGCAAATTGGGAAAAACTAATCAGGTGTAAAAGCGAATCAGTTCTGATTTTACTGCTTGTGCTTCTTATATTCACACCCTCATTGATAACCAACGTCTCTGAAATAAATTATGGCAAAAAATTTACCAGTGCGAACAATAGCTGTAAAATAAGACATATGGAGGTGGAGACTTTGGCATTTCAAGGTTACTGCCACACCACTGGGATTCTATTTTCTGCACATCAGAACTATATAACCTGTTATGTTTTGAAGCACATGGTAGGAAAGAATTCCGTTTTAAAAGGTGGCTTGGGATTTGAACTAAATCCAGGTCATTTTTTTCTCTGACTTCTCCCTGGACAGTGCAGTCCTGCTCTACCTGCAAGCGCTCACTTGTCCTCGCCTCCAGTTACCATTCCCCTGTTTATCAATAGAGATTCAATACACAGTCACAAACATGTGCAATGCACATGGCTCATTGGAGCCTGGGGTGAAATGACTTCCCAGCCGCTCACATGTTGGCCACACAAGGCACAAAAATGTGGAATTTTCTCAACAGAACTTTTCGTTACAAGTATAACATCTGAATCTGAACTAACAAAGGAGGGAACTCACCCACAAAAATAGTTTAAGGGCTTATTTTAATTTTAAGGTGCAATCTATTTTCAAGAAATGTATTTTTAACAAATTCCAGGTTAGTACTTTCCAGATGTGTTCTTGGCTACAAGAAATTAAAACTTGCAAGTGAAGATAAACAATGGTGTTTCCAACTAAATTAAAAATATAGTTCTGTTGGCTTGTTTTTTTTGCTTTGCTCCTTCCAAGATTTTAAACCACACAAGGGATGGTTGTTTGACCTCCATGGTAATCAGTTTTGAACAGTGTTATTTCGGTAAAGTGTCAAAGCCCAGCTCACCTGAGCTCTTGTTCAGTTCTGATGGAGGTTGAAGACAATCCGACCCCACCCTGAAACTGCTTGTTCCAGCACACTAGTTTTTAAAACAGTGCACTAAGAACAGAAGCTCAAGGGAAGGGGGGAAGTGGATAAAATAAAAAAGAGAGACAACACCGTTCTTGCGTTTCCACTGTTGAAGTGCTGCACAAATCTGCGGCCCTTTCTGACTTCTGTAGAAACTGGTGCCTAATGAAACATAAACAAAGAACAGATAAGTGCAACCTATTCCTAAATGGGTTCCTGACTATCCCTTTATTTATTAGAAATTCTCTTCTAAAAGTGCCTCTTGGATCCTGGTCTCTAGTTTCCAGGTTTGGAATGTGTTACTGCTCTGGGATGTGTTTTCTACTGTATTACTGTAAAGCTTCTAAAACATTAAAGAAATACTGTTATCAGAATTACCAATATCAAACATTCATCATAATATAACTAAAGCCTAAATTCCCAATAGCAGACTCACTTTTCCCATATTTCCAGATTCTTTTATAAAACAAATACTGTACTTTTACATCAAAATACAGCATGTAATTTGTGCAAGTCCTTGATTTACTGTTTGCCTTGCTGTTAATGGTTTCCACTGTTCGATTCTTAAAAGTTCCATGAGAAAAAACAATGTTTGCTTCACAAAGTTCTGCAAAATATTCTTGTAACAAAGAGTTTGAATCACAATGTTCGTGGAAGGTATTTCGTTTCAAATTGTCTATACACGAATCCAGAAATAGTTGTCAAAGTTCTTTCAGGTAATAAAAGGTTTTGCACTTACTTGTTGCTGGCAAGAGATACTGATCAGTCTAACCTTGTCTTCTTTCTCTTTTGCAGGTTACTCATAGGAGAGAGGCTGAAGCAAGGAGGAACCGGAAACCGGAAGAAGGAAGAGCCAGAAGCTGCGCCCATTGAAGTCAATGAAAGTCTGTAAAGAGCAGGAGTGCCAGCGCCGAGGGATCTGTTCTCAGGTAAGCGTGAGGTAGACGAGCACAAGCACTGGGTGAGGCTCGGGGGATGCCTTTTATAGACAGGGCTGGGTGTGGTTTGAAGGGCTGGGTGTGGTCCTCACATGCTGCACATGTTCTTGGAAGGTGTGCAGAGCTGGGTGTGGTTTCAAGAGCTGGGTGTGGTCCTCACATGCTGCACATGTTCTTGAAAGGTGTGCAGAGTTTCATTTATTATACAAATGAGTTGGATTAACACATGGCCTAGGGAGGAGTATTTTAAAGAAGCCTTGGTAAAACCAAGGCCCAATGTGTAAACAAAACAGCACATTAAACAACATACACAGAAGCCTAGGGGGGGGGGAGGTGAGATAACAAGAAAGGCTTTCAATAGTAAGTTTAAAAGGGAGCTATTACAGAACCCACTAGTGCAGTGAGAGGGGACATGCTCTTTGCTGTGTACAAACCCTAACAGTTGCCCCCCTCAAAGGCCCTCCTACAGGACGGGGTTTTCCTGGATTTTTTAAATAAAACCGTCTAATCAGCTGTGGGGCATGTACATATGATGCTGGTTCCCATGAATTCTCAGATTCATCATATCCTTTCCATTCTACTAAATAAAACAGACGTCCACTAATTCTTTTTGAGTCTTTTATGCTTTTCACTTCATATTCCAGATTTCCCTTAATTGGTATGGGTGGAGGTGGTGGTTCAGGTCGGGTTTTTGAGTTGTACAGCTTAAGCAAGGACACATGGAATGTAGTATGTACTGGATATTCTTTTGGTAAATCTAATTTTACTGTTACCGGGTTTACTATGGCAGTTATACTAAAGGGTCCAATGAAACGTGGTTGCAGCTTTCGGGATCCCTCTATGTTTAGGTTCTTTGTGGAGAGCCATACCTTGTCACCAATTTTATACATTGGGGCCTCAGACCTGTGTTTGTCTGCTTGTCTTTTCATGCTTTCCTTGTACTTTAATAAATGTTTCCTGGCTTTGTCTTGTATGTCACCTAACCTCGTTAGTCTATCCGTTACTGTAGGCAACAGGGAATCTTCTAACAAAATGGGTATAGCTCTTGGATGATACCCCTGCAAGAAATAGAATGGTGAGCAAAGTAGAGCTGAATGCTCAGTATTATTATAAACAAACTCTGCTACAGGAAGAGCTTCCAACCATTCACTAGAATAATCAGCCAATAAACAACGTAGCGTTTGAAGTAAGGTTTGGTTCAGTCGTTCAGTCTGTCCATCTGTCTCTGGGTGGAAAGCAGTGGATAAGGCCACATCTATTTTCAGTTTTTCACATCATTTTTTCCAAAATCTGGAGTTGAACTGGCTCCCTCGGTCTGAAACCACTTTGCTTGGCAAACCATGTAAACGCACAATTTCCCTTATAAAAATATCGGCAAATTCTGCCGCGCAGGGTAATTTCTGTAATGGTACAATATGTGCCATTTTAGATAAAAAATCCACTATAACCAACACTGTTGTGAAGGATTTTACAGGTGGTAAACCTACAATAAAGTCTACGCTCACAGTGTGCCAAGGTTGTTTGGGTGTTGGCATTGGTATTAACAAGCCGTCAGGAGCCTTATGAGAAGATTTATGTCTTGCACAAATTGGACAGGTAGTGACAAATTGCTTAATGTCCTTTCTTATAGTGTCCCACCAAAAGTGTTTTTGCACATTTTCCAGGGTTTTTACCCAACCAGGATGACCTGCCAAGGGTGAGGCGTGATGCCAAATTATCACCTGTGTTTGTAATTCAGAGGTGGGCACTAACAGCATGTTGTCGTGATACAATAAACCTCGTTGTATTGTGTTATGGGAATCCTTTAACCAATCCTGAGGTGCTATTTGCATGTGTGCATTATATAGATCTGTGATGAAATCCTTCTGTTGTACTGGTGCCAACAACTTTTGGGGAGGAATAATGGGTTCTCCTATTTTATCTTGTTTCATGTCTGAGGTATGTCCGTATCTAGATAACACATCAGATTGAATTTGTTGTGCACCTGGTCTATAGGTTATAACAAAGTCAAATGTGCTAAAAAAATTTAACCAGCGCATCTGACGTGGTGTTAGTGCTTTAAGTGATCCAAAAAACTGTAGGTTCTTATGGTCAGAAAAGATTGTAACTGGGTACTTGGCTCCCATTAAATGGTGCCTCCATTCTGAAAAGGCTACTTTGATAGCTAGTAGTTCCCTTTCAGCCACAGTGTAATTTTGTTCAGCTGGCAATAACTTTTTGGAATAGAAGGCTATAGGATGTAACTGGCCATCTACTGCATCTCGTTGAGAGAGAACTCCTCCTAAAGCTACTTGTGAAGCATCCGCTTCAACAAAAAAGGGCAAGTCAGGATCAGGATGTTTCAGAATTGGGGCTGAAGTGAACTTTTGTTTTAGGAGTTGAAAGGCGTGTGCCGCCTCATCAGTCCAAAGAAATCGTTGCCCTTTCCGCAACAAGGTAGTTATTGGGGCCGCAATGTCTGCAAAATGTGCAATAAACCTCCTATAAAAATTGGCGAAACCCAGAAATTTCTGAATATCTTTTACAGAGGATGGTTCTGGCCAATTAGCAATATCACTGATTTTCTTTACATCCATAGTTATTCCTTGAGGTGACAGGCAGTATCCTAAAAAGTCCACCTTGTTGACATTAAAAGTACACTTTTCTAACTTAGCAAAAAGATGATTTTCTTTTAACTTTGATAATACTGCATGAACATGTTGGGTATGTTCTTCTGAGTTCTTAGAGTAAATGAGGATGTCGTCTATGTATACTATGACACAAACGTCCAGGAATTCGTGTAGGACCTCATTTATAAAGAACTGAAAGGCCGCAGGGGCATTACATAACCCAAAGGGCATTACTGTGTACTCAAATAAACCAAACTTTGTCTTGAAAGCTGTCTTCCACTCATCCCCCTCTTTTACTCGGACCAGGTGGTAAGCTCCCCGCAGATCTAGTTTAGTGTATACAGTAGAATGTCTTAATTGATCCAACAACACAGGTATTAGAGGAAGAGGATATTTATTCTTTATTGTAGCCTTATTTAGTCCTCTATAATCGATACACACGCGCAGGGATTTATCCGGCTTCGGGATAAAAAAGAGTGGAGATGACACCGGAGATGTGGAATGACGGATGAACCCAGACTGTAGTAGGTCATCTAAGTAGGTTCTTAAGTATTTGGTTTCTTCGTCAGTCAAAGCATATACTCTGTTATTAGGTAAAGGGGCCCCTGGGATAAGATCTATACGGCAGTCATAAGACCGATGTGGGGGCAGCACACTAGCCTTTACTGGATCAAAGACGTCTTTAAAGTCAGAATATTCAGGAGGGAGACTTGGTTCATCTTGTGTAACACTAGCACAGTGTAATACTGTGCTCTGTTCTGTACCTGCTTCTTGATAGCAATTGGTTCTACAGAAAGAGGAATCCAAAGTAACAGTTCTATTCACCCAATCAATTTTTGGGTTATGAGTTGTTAACCAGGGTACCCCGAGAATCAAACCAAAATTAGGAGTATCTATCAGATCAAAGCTAATCACCTCTGTGTGCCCGTTCTGACAGACCATAACAAGTGGACTTGTTTGTTTTGTGATTAATCCAGAGGTCAATTCTGACCCATCCACTGCACATACTGCTTCTGGACAAGGCTTTAGGCACATAGGAAGTCCTAAGATTTCAGCTAACTTATTATCCACAAAATTTCCTGTCGCGCCTGAGTCCAGTAGGACAGGGAGAGAATGCCTCACTTGGGTAGTAACAATTAAAACGACCTGAATTATGAAATGTCTAGGTATGTGCAGTACCCTGAAGGCTGCAGCATTAGAGGTTTGATTAAGATGTTTTCTCGAACAAGTAACCTCTCCCCTTGTCGAGCTTAATCGTTTCCCGATTCAGTTGAGGAGGTGGAGGAAACAGCACCCTTTCGTGGAGTTTTAGGCTTTACTGGACATTCTCTGGCAAAGTGACCTGCCCTGCCACAATATAAACATAATTGAAATTTTCTCCTTCTTTCTTTTTCCTCTGATGTGAGTGGACCTCTGAGTGTCCCTATTTGCATAGGCTCTGGTTCAGGGAATTTATTATCTGTGTCTTTCTTCTCGTGTCTAATAAAAGTTAACCGTGATTCCAGTTTGTATTTATCTCCCTTTCTTTCTCCTAGTCTATGTTCTAATTTCACAACTAAATCTACAAAGTCCGAATAGTCTTTTGGCAAATCAACGATATGAGCCAGCGCGTCTTTTAACTCGTCTCTCAAACCTTTATAAAAAAGGGAGACACGCTTTTCTTCTGGCCACTGTGTCTCGGTGAGTAAACGATTAAAACTAGTGAGATAGGTCAATAAATCCTTGTTGCCTTGTTTAAGATTTAAAAGCTCATTATAACTTGCCTGCATGAAAGTGTGTTTTGCAAAAAGGCTGGTCATGGTACGTTTAAATTGATTCCAATTATGGAGGATGGGATCATCTCTATCCACGAAAGGAATTGACCAATTGGCTGCTGTGCCACCCAAATAAGACAAGACGAATGCCACTTTCGTATCATCAGTAGGGAACTGTTGTGGCTTACAAATGAAGTGTAATTGACATTGATTGATAAAAACATGGAATTTGTTACTATCTCCATGAAAACGTTCAGGTGCTGCTAAGGGCACAACATTAGGAACATTAACAGTAACCTCAACTGGGGAAGGCAAAGTTGTATGTTTTGATGGCGCCCCTGTCTCTGAGGAGGTTTTAAACAAAGGCGTAGAAGCTGTGTTCCACTGAGATCCCCTAAATTTATACCTGCTTAAATCCTGTTTTAAAGAGGTATTCTCCATCTTTAATCTCTCTATTTCCTCTTGCATATGTTGCAAGATGCCAGACACTGATTCATTATGAGCCAAGTCCTCATTTAGGGCCTGCGCCATATCCGTGACGTCAATGCCCTCTATTTCTTCCCCGGTATTCATCGTCCACCAGAACTGAAATTTTTTAAGGCTTGTGCTTCTGTCAAAGCCCAGCTCACCTGAGTTCTTGTTCAGTTCTGATGGAGGTTGAAGACAATCCGACCCCACCCTGAAACTGCTTGTTCCAGCACACTAGTTTTTAAAACAGTGCACTAAGAACAGAAGCTCAAGGGAAGGGGGGAAGTGGATAAAATAAAAAAGAGAGACAACACCGTTCTTGCGTTTCTACTGTTGAAGTGCTGCACAAATCTGCGGCCCTTTCTGACTTCTGTAGAAACTGGTGCCTAATGAAACATAAACAAAGAACAGATAAGTGCAACCTATTCCTAAATGGGTTCCTGACTATCCCTTTATTTATTAGAAATTCTCTTCTAAAAGTGCCTCTTGGATCCTGGTCTCTAGTTTCCAGGTTTGGAATGTGTTTTCTATTACTGTAAAGCTTCTAAAACATTAAACAAATACCGTTATCAGAATTACCAATATCAAACATTCATCATAATATAACTAAAGCCTAAATTCCCAATAGCAGACTCACTTTTCCCATATTTCCAGAATCTTTTATAAAACAAATACTGTACTTTTACATCAAAATACAGCATGTAATTTGTGCAAGTCCTTGATTTACTGTTTGCCTTGCTGTTAATGGTTTCCACTGTTCGATTCTTAAAAGTTCCATGAGAAAAAACAATGTTTGCTTCACAAAGTTCTGCAAAATATTCTTGTAACAAAGAGTTTGAATCACAATGTTCGTGGAAGGTATTTCGTTTCAAATTGTCTATACACGAATCCAGAAATTGTTGTCAAAGTTCTTTCAGGTAATAAAAGGTTTTGCACTTACTTGTTGCTGGCAAGAGATACTGATCAGTCTAACCTTGTCTTCTTTCTCTTTTGCAGGTTACTCATAGGAGAGAGGCTGAAGCAAGGAGGAACCGGAAACCGGAAGAAGGAAGAGCCAGAAGCTGCGCCCATTGAAGTCAATGAAAGTCTGTAAAGAGCAGGAGTGCCAGCGCCGAGGGATCTGTTCTCAGGTAAGCGGGAGGTAGACGAGCACAAGCACTGGGTGAGGCTCGGGGGATGCCTTTTATAGACAGGGCTGGGTGTGGTTTGAAGGGCTGGGTGTGGTCCTCACATGCTGCACATGTTCTTGGAAGGTGTGCAGAGCTGGGTGTGGTTTGAAGAGCTGGGTGTGGTCCTCACATGCTGCACATGTTCTTGAAAGGTGTGCAGAGTTTCAGTTATTATACAAATGAGTTGGATTAACACATGGCCTAGGGAGGAGTATTTTAAAGAAGCCTTGGTAAAAGCAAGGCCCAATGTGTAAACAAAACAGCACATTAAACAACATACACAGAAGCCTAGGGGGGGGGGAAGGTGAGATAACAAGAAAGGCTTTCAATAGTAAGTTTAAAAGGGAGCTATTACAGAACCCACTAGTGCAGTGAGAGGGGACATGCTCTTTGCTGTGTACAAACCCTAACATAAAGTCTCATCTCCACAGATGCAAATAATCAAACTCTGCTTCAAGTCCAGCTCCTACCTGACTTCCTCCCCAAATCACCTCAACCCAATGATTTAATATTCTAGAACACCTAGGAAGATGATGCTTTCCTCAGTGGATAAGCTGGAGGAGCTTTACGGGAACACGTTCAATTACCGCAGCGAGTGGACAGCACTGGGAACTGATGTCTTATGAACTCCTGAGGAAGAACCATTTTCTCCTGATCCTCTGTAGCACCCAAATAAAATTCCAATCAACTCTCGGATTGGTAAGCTCATACCATTGCAGAGATGGGAGATGTGTCTGGTAACTGTGTTACTACACATGCATTTTGGGAAATACATTGTTGTAGGACTCTCATTATTGGAGCAAGACCAGTGTATTTGGGGTGGCACTACCACTGCTTGTGGGTGACTGGGTCAATCCCACACCATCTTGGCAGCTGTCGGCCCAAACCTTTTGACTAGCTAGCAGCACCTCACCCAAACATAAAAACAAAGGTTATTTGTGGCAGCCTGACAAATGACACGCAGTGGCCTCTCAGGGAAGCCGTGGTCGACAAATCTCACCCCTTTCTCTCGCTAGCAGAGGTCTCATACACACACATAGGCCAAAGAAAAGATGCAGGATGGTTTTCAATACATTTATTGAAAAGACTGCAATCTATGATAAAATATATGAGCTGCAATTATTAGGGCAATGAGACATAACAAGATTAGCATTGTCATGACCAGTGAGAAAAAAATAAACAATCCAAGCATATTGGAATAGCATGTACATAGGAATCCTATCTAAACCCTAACTTCAAGGGAGAGCATTGCAGTTATAGACCAATCTGCCCGTACTTAACCCATGAGAGGAGAACCTACCCCCATTACTTGAGAACAGGGGCTCCCTCCTTTTCATTGGCCTGTACACTGCTTTTATAAGAAACATGTTTCTGTTCCGCAAAAAGGCCTGACATGGGCATGTACCTAAGTGTCAGACTATTTACATAACCTTGTTGTGATAATACTAGATGGACTACCAAGTAGTGCTCTTGTCAGCCTTGGGCATAAGTACATGGCGAAATGTTATGCACAAAATAATAACAATGCTTTCGCAGAATCACAGCTGATTAGGAAAAATAAAACATCCCCAATGAAAAGCTGGCTCAACTAAAATGAATAAATGAAATCAGAGCAAATATCTAGGAAAAAGGGCGCAGGTCGCAGGCCTAAGCTAAGCTAAAAAATGTGGGACCAAGCAAGGTGCAAAACTGAACCCACAACACCCTCTCCATTGTTGGTACAAGAATGGAAGTTCAAGGCCTAAAACTATAATGATCGAAACTAAAACACCAAAAGCATATGAAAGTATACATTAGAGAGATAAAAATGTCGAAGTTGACAAGCAAGGTAAGCCAGCAGGCAGACCGATTTCAAGGGTGATTTAGTATTTGAAACAAAAATGCCATTGATTGAATTTCAACAATAATTCTGGTTCTGTCATCAATGGTGATGAAAGCTGTAGGAAAGTCCTCCTTTTTTGCCTGATCACCCCCACTCTTTTTGGATAGGTACTGGTGGTTACTGACTCTTGGCTGTGCCCTGGGTACTGCTAACCAGTCCCAGGGCCTGTGCTCTGTGTAAAATGGATATGCAAATTAGGCTAATTATAATTGGCTAAGTTAACCTACCTATAAGTCCCTAGTATATGGTAGGGCATGTAGGTTTAGGGACCACAGCATAGGTGGTGCACACCTAGGTGCACTGCTGAGGTGCCCAGTGTCATTTTAAAAGCAAGCCTGCCTTGCTGGCTGCTTTTAAATTAAAGTTATATTCAAATTCGACTTTGGAATTAAAGGTACTTCCAAAGTCTTAAACTACCTTATTTTTACATATAAGTCACCCCTAAGGTGTGCCCTATGTGCCCCTAGGGCTGGGTGCCATGTAACTATAAGCAGGGACTTTATAAAAATAGATTTATAAGCCCTGGTGAGGTAAAAACAGCCAAATTCGTTTTTCCCTCATTGAAGTAAATGGCCTTCATAGGCTAGAATGGGCAGACTTTATTTTAAATTTTAAAGTCTCCTTAAATGTTACATACCAAGAATTTGGTATCAAAGTAATTGTTGTAATAAATCCCACAACTTCCAGTTGTTGGATTTAATATAACTTGTTCAGGTAAAAAGTTTAGACTTTACCTAAAAAGTTGCCAATTTCAGCTCTGCATTGTTTTTGCTGCTGTGCTCTGATTGGCCAGCCTGCAGCAGCTTCTGCCAGGCTACTTTGATGAGGTGTGAAGTGGCCTGGCTTCACACAAAGGAATGTGCTTGGGGGAGAGAATCTCCCCTCAGCAGATGGTGAGGCAGGAAGGGGGAGGGCTGCCAAACTGGTCTTCAAAGGCAGAGAAGGACATCTGGAGCACCCAGCAACACCCCCACATCCTGCAACCCCAGACAGCTAGGTGCCCCCTTGATTAGATTAGGAGAGGGCAGGAGAGGGGTGTGTTTATGATTTTTAGCCACACCAGTGGGTGGGCTCAGCCAGATGTTACCTCCAAAAATCAGATTCAGCCATGTTGGATTTTTAGAGACTGTTGCCTTTTGGGATGGATTTTTGCCACACTTCCCAGGAAGTGGTCATCACAGGGGGACGACCCTGTACCTGATTGGAGAACCAGGGCCCCCCTGCTTTTCACCCAGGAGCAAGAATAAAACTGGCAGACCTGCCCCCACACCTCAGATCCCCGCCAACTTTCAAGAAGAAGGAACTTAAGGAGAAGAAGGACTGCCCTGCTGGACCCCTGGCCTGCACCTGGACCCTGCACTCAGAAGGACTGCACCAGCTGCACACTTGGGCTTCACCACAAGAAGGACTTTGCCTGGCTTCAACTGGTTCAAGGAAGGACTCCCTGTTTGCTACAGGTGAAAAATTGCTATCCAGAGTCCCCTGCACCAACTCCTAAAAAAGAGACCAGTTGGCCACTGCCCAGTGGCCCAAAAAGGAGTTTGCGCCAGGGGCATTCTGGGAGTTGAAGTCCGCACCCCCCAAGGACCATCACAGAACTTCTGGACCCTTGGGGTGAGCTGTGGACCCCAAAAGAACCTTAAGAGAACATCTGGGTGAAGCCCCAGAAGTTTGGAGAAGATTTGACAAATTTTGTAAAAAAGCTCCAGAGAGGGACCGACCCGCCGCGGAAATTCTAGCCGGCTTGCCTCAACCGCGACCCGGCCTGACTTCGTGGTTTGTCCCGGTAAAGAAAAACATCCGAAAAAGAGACTAAGTCCGAACGTAAAAAGTTGACCGGGACCTCCCAGCCATCGTATCCGAGAAGGGCTCCACGGACGTCGGATCAAGATCCAGGTTTACCCCGGTCGAAGGATTTTCATCTCGAAAAAACGACTAAGTCCGAAGGTAGAAATCACCACCGAGGAAACCCACATCGCGTATCCGGACAAGGGCTCCAGGAGGTCGGATTCAACTGGCAGGTTCGTCCCGGTGAAGAAAAAACTTCAAAATAGAGACTAAGTCAGAAGGTAACTTTTCAACCGAGGCCTCCCGCGACTTGTAGCCGAGCAGGGCTCCATCGCGGTCGGCCTGAAACTTTTACTTTGTCCCGGTCCTGGTGCAACCAGATGACCCGATTGGCACTTTTTGTTTCTAAGCGCTAGAAAAATAATAATACTTTAAAAATTCATATCTCCGGTTCCCCTGAACCAATTTTAATCGTTTTTGTGTCATTTTAAAGATAAAAATATAAACTATTTTTATAAATTGGTTTTGGATTTTTAAACTGTTTCCTGTGTTTTATTTAATTACTGTTTTGTGATATTTGAATGCTTTACACACTGTCTCCTAAGTTAAGCCTTGACGCTCGTTGCCAAGCTACCAAGGGATGAGCTGGGACTAATTTACTGAGACCTAACTGTACCTAGGTGGAGGTTAGTGGCTTGTTGCTAGGTGTAGGTACCTACCTGCCCTTACCAATAACCCATTTTCCAACAAAAGCCAAGAAGGCTTCCACTTCAGTAAACAATAAGTTGACCAGTGCATTAGCTGCAAGATCCATGGAGCATGTGTGTGCAGATGTCCCATCCATTAGAGCAGCTGAGGGGGCCACATTCCTTGCAGTGCCAGATGTAGAAGGAGACAGTAAATCCACAAGTGGAGGCTTATAGGATGCCTGCATATCGCCCATAGTCTCAATGGGCATGTCTGTGAATTAACCCTCTTCAAGAACATTAGCAAATCCTTGTGCAAAGAAGGCACAGACTGCAGAGAAAGACACACCTTCAGTGCACACTCGAAGAAACACCACAATCAATGGAAAATTGGCTTCACACCGGTCAGTATTGTTTGTAATGACAATGACCAATGCAGCTCAAGCTCCTCAGCAGTGAAGCTCCAAAATACTGCATCATGTGATCATGACCCAGGTGTGCTGATGAGAGCTCCTTTATTCCGTTTGGCTGAGATGGGTCAGCCATTGCGTATCACAAATAGCAACAGCAGAATACCACCAATTAGTGCCAGAGTTATTGGGAATCCACCAAAGACACTAGAGAAGAGTAAATGAATGGCTGAAGGTATCACTCAAAATACAGTCCGGAAGATGCTAACAAATCCAGAACCGACAGCCTTAAAAAAGTGCACAATTTCTGCAGTATTAAATGTATTGAAAAGCCTGCTCACCAGCTCTTCAAATTGTTTGGGAAGTTGGTATTTGATAAGGACTGTATCTCTGCTGATGGCCTTGCTAGTTGGAGGTTATAGATCTCTCTGGCTGATGTCAAAGCACATGTTTTTGAAACACTAGTGCCTTCAGTCCGCTCAGCTTGTCAAAATTTACATTTGAAGTAGCAACGTGCAGCCACATTTCTGCTACTTTTATCTCTCATTTGGGGGGAAATAACACATGGCCGCAGCAAGTTACAATTTGGGAAAAATAAATGACGTAGGCATTTCCAGGCCTTGTCCTACAACAGTCTTCATCACTTAGCATCACATAACGTCCATTCGAAAGTATCTGAAATACTGGGCAAATCTAAGACATGGGAGTACCCTTCAGACAGCAAGCCAAGTTTGCTACTGTTGCACTATAAGTGCAGTGCAAGGACAACTGCTTACAAATCATAGAATGAGTAACAGCAGTCGCACATTCACGTCCACTAAGAAAGACCTCTGTTTTGCCGATTAGACATTTGTAATCGAAAGGTAACTCCCACAGCTCGTGGATGTAACTCTTGTCTAACTGCTCAAATCTGTCAATTGCAGAATGTCTCAAAAACTTGGTAAACGGAAATGTTGAAATAGGCATATTAATCACCCTGTTTATTAGCCATACTGCAGATGGAATTTCCTCAACAGTAAAATGCAAATTTTCCAATTTCTCAATGTTTAGCATGATGTAACTCACTTCTTTCTTAGCCATTAACTGCTGTCAAACTAAACATGGCAAATAACTTGGTAGAGTTAGTGTACTACCATGGCACTCAGCCAACTTCTAATAACCTGCAATGTCCAACCCAACTACATTATGAACCTAAGTTGACTCTGTCCATGATGTAAAAACGACATATAATTTTGAATGATGTCTATTGCAGACAACACAATGGTTTTTAGTTTGTAAATGTGGTTTGGCAATGTGCTCATACCATCACTGACAACAGCTAGAGCCTTTTCCATGTTTCCTTTATCAATCTTCCTTAAACATGCAGCAGCTTCCATTTGCAGAATAGCATATAAAAATATTTTGAGAGTGGCTTTCTAGAACCTAACAAGAAATCTTGTAGGTCCACATCTTCTGAAAGGAGACTAAGGTGTTCATTGACAGCTGTTAATGTGGAAGAACATAACCACTGTGGGCAAAGTTTACCCACACTATGGGGCATATTTATACTCTGTTTGCACTGAATTAGCACCATTTTTTCTTTTACTCTAAGTCAGTGCAAAACTAACTCCATATTTATACTTTGGTGCTAGATGCGTCTATCACCAAATTTATGAAGTTAAAGTCATTTTTTGGAAGTGGTGCAAAACCCCCTTCTTCCAAAGCGCCAGGCCCACCTGACTAATGTCATTTGTTTTTACGCTAGCCCACCCTTTGCACCACCTTGCACCATTCCATAAATATGGTGCCTGGCTGGTGCACAAAAATGGTGCAAGCTGGTGCTAAACCGTTTGGTGCAAAACTGCATTAGTGCAGTTTTGGACCAAAAAGTATAAACCTGGGCCTTTAAGTTGTAATGTTACCCGAGTGTTTAGCTGTGACTTAACAAGTGTCTGGTTGGCTTGCTCTGAAACCTTCTGTGGAATTTACAAAACATGCCTGACAACCATTTATGTCTGCTGGCCACCATATCCACCTGTCTGGATGTGAAAGTGAGGAATTAAAGATACCATTCTGAACCCAACTAGTGTGCTGCTCTTCAGTGACATTTAAAAGTGTCTGCCAATTGTTAAATTTAGGTGAAGTCAGGATATGGGGTGAACTCAGTTCTTTTATTTTTTCTAACCCCAGGCAAGTTGTTTGCTGAACTGAGTCATTTAAAAATATGATTTGCAAAGAAATGAAGCATGCTCTAAATAAAGCTTCCCTGCCCCATATTTGCCAATCTCGTGGTCACCATACACTATTCAAATCAACAGTGTTTTCCCAAATCCTATAGCCCTCAACTGCCAGCGGGGGAACAAGGAGTCTGAATAGATTAATTTGGTGTTGTTAGCAATATTTTTCTCACTTTCGAAGGAGGTAATTTAAATTAATATGATTCTGCATTCTTAGCATCATACCCAGTAAAATATGCAAACATTTCTACGTATGTTTTGGAACTCCCCACTGGTGGAGTCGAATGATGCTCCCATTGTGTATAATTAAAAACTGATCTCAGGGAAGCAGCTCGATGCAGAAAGTAATGTCCATACTGATAGTAACAGAACATTTCCCCATAATTTACTGTGTTCATATACACATCTTCACTTTCAAATACAGTATAATATCCAAGCTCAAAAAGCATGAAATCAACAGTTTTAACATCCTAGTCATCAAAAACAACTACTATAATTCATAAAAATGTTGAAGACATATGTAATTTGAATGACCTCAGTATGTCCAAATGTATCATATGATACTTTATTCTAAACAATCTCATCGGGAATCAGAACAGCTGAAATTTTCACAAGGGACAAATCTCTTCGGACCTTATGGGAAGAAAGATAAGGTGTTATAACCTCATCCACCAGTTCAACAACAGAGCATTCAGGAAGATAGTGACCATTTATCAGTAAAAAGAAAACAATGACAAACCCAATTCAAAGCAGGAAGGCAAGCAATGTCAGTAGTATCCATAGCTAGTACCATGGACAAACTAAATAATTGTTTTTAAGCCAATTGTAAAGCTTAAGTTTTCTTGAGACTGGTGCAGTCAGAAATGCAGAGGAATTTAAAGAAAAGTCATCATCGTCAACAAAATAACCAGAAACAGTTTGTGCAAAAACAGGAGCTGGTGCAGAACTGGTAGATGGACCCAATGGTGGTGGTTCATAATAAACTATATCATCCAGTTGTGTTGAATTGGAATAGTAGAGATCTACATTTTGAATGTTTCTTGTCGGTGAAGTAGTAACAGGAAGTAAAAAAAGTGAAATTCTCTGCCTTTCCCATCTCGTGGAGACTATTGCAGCATTGGCACTTGCAGAAGCATTGTTGAGTGCTTGAAGAGGTATATTCCGTTGGGTAGTGAGGTAGGAAAGGGAACTACCCATGAATCCTCGTGGTCTACTGTGCAGCATCAGCCACATGGTGCAATTTTATGTTGTCAATTGTTTTCTTTAGAAACAAGCAGTGGCGGTAGGATGACAGTTCTGGTACCCTGCATTCCCAGGATTAGAACCAGTGCTCTAAATGAAGGGCCAAACTCTTATTTCACAGCAATCTTTTCTCGTACTGGATACCCAACTTGAAAAATCCAGCTGGTAGGTTGGTAAATCTTTCATTCCCAAGGTGGGGGCATAAGCAGATACAAATGTTTTCATGGAATTGCTGTATTTCCTGTAAAACAGCGACACATTCATTTATGTCAAAAGGTTTTTCTGCCACCAGGGCCATCGATGGCCATCAAGATCTGGGACCTACGTAAGTATCCCATATAGGACCTCAAAAGGGGTATGTTCTCCCAAGGACCTCATAAGGGGCATGTTCTCCCAAGGACCTTCTGGGCAGATTATTTAGTGATCTCTAGACCCCATATAGATGATGAAGCTAGCTACGACCAGAACCTAATACCCTTGCTGTTAGGGTTGCTTTATGTCTCGGCTCATCCTCTCCATGACTGTGTTGCCCTCAGGATGGTATGGTGAGGAGTAATGGAGTGGAACACCCATTGTTCCCATGGTGTCCCTGAATACCCTAGAGGCAAAAGCAGGGCCCTAGTCCAAGTGGAATGCTGCAATTCCATATGTCCCAATGAAGACTTGCAAATCATTAACAACATTGTGAGCATCAGTCGTTCGTTGTGGCCATATCCATAAGAATCAACAGTGAATAAGATGTATTTGTATGCACCATCAGGTTGTAAAGGACCACAATGGTCCAGGGGCACACATTGTAGTGATTTGTTGGACATTAATAGGGGTGTCTGCAGTGCGCATTTGATGTTGGACCCCTTAATATGTTGTCAGGTGTCAAATGACATACTGTTTGGTATGGTTCTGTAGACCTGGCCACCAATAGCATTTTCGTAATAGGGAGATGGTAGCTGCCTCACCAGCATGGGCAGAAGCAACAACCTCATGCCTGCTTTAAGGAGATCTAATCTCAGTTCTTGCTTGGGGATCACGTGATCACCCAAACCCTGGGATAGTTACAAATGCAATATTTTGGGCACTGCAGTGATAGGTATATTTGGCAGGTTATGTTTTTGGTAAAGGCTTGCTGTCAACCAAAGCTTTCACAGAAGCCAATGTCCCATTATCCAATATCATATCTGGACGAGTAATTGAAGCAACAGAAGCCATAGCTACTGCAGATTTGTCAGCTTTGCCAGCCAAAGTGTTTCCTATAACCTGTACCCTTACATGTTGATAATCCAATGCATGAACGACATGACCTTTTGGTAGTCTGTCCTTCAGATCTGCTACCCTCCCCCATACGTTTTTGTGTTTGATGGTGTTCCCTCTTGAACCTGTTCCAGCTCCAAGGATGTAAGTAATTATTGTAGGACTCGACACAGTAATATGAATCAAACACAATCAATGTCGACTGTTCAGGATCCGAGCATTAAAGCACCATATCACAGCCTTAAGCTCAGCAAGTTGTGCGGAGTAGCCCCCTAGGGTCTGCATGTAGGTGTGTTGAGGGAGGAATGTACAATCCCTCATTACTCCACTAGCACCTGTGCAAATGGCGGCGTATTGGTGTTTAGTACCTACAGCTGTTTGTGCTGTACCATCTGTGTGAATGATTGTTTTGTATTGTTCAAGAGACATGACGTTAGAGGGCACAGGGTACTCAAGTTCACATTGAAGAAATCCATTGGTCTGCAGTTTGGGGTTGAAAACATAATTGACATCAGTGGCCGTCAGGGAAGTTGCCTATTGAATCCAACATAGATGTAATGCTTTCACGTTTGGTACACTGGCTTTGGTGACAACCTCAAAGGATAGTGCTGGGATAATGACAATTAATTGTTTCCCTTGGGCAAGTGGCCTCTCCATTTTTACAGCAGTCAGTATTTTTTCTGTTGGTGAAAATTTTTGTTTTGCATTAGAGCACCTATGTGATTTGTATGCTATGGGTACCGTGTCACCCTCATTAAATGTGACATAGGTGACCCCAATGGCAACAGGAATTATTCATTTTGTTGTCCTGTGTGTAAGTGTTGTGCTTCTAGAATGTCCTATGCTAATGCTCTGAGTATGCATGTGTGTTCTCGTGCCCAATGTTTGCTTGAAAAGTCTGAACAAATTAAATTTTATAGAGGTTTTATGCATTGTGAGTAATCAGGAATGTCGGTTCTGCCAAAATGAAAGAAACCCAGCAATGACTGTAGTTTCTTAAAGGTGTTTAGATTTTGAAGTTGATCGCATTTTTCTAGAAAGTGCAGTGCTAGGCTCTTGCCCCCATCAGATAGTTAGTATCCTAGGAATAGGACATTAAGAGAAGCAATTTTCGTTTTCTTGAAATGTAATTTATAACCCTGGGCAGGGAATCCTAAAACGATAGGATCTACCCGTACAAAATGTGCATTGAGGTTCATCTATGAGATAGATGTCATCCACATAGGACAATGTTTCGGGATCAATATCATATAATATTGATGTTACACGGGCAGGGAACAACCAAGGGCTGTTTTATAAGCTTGAGGCAAATGACAAAACCGCCTTTGAGAACCAAGGGCATTGAAGGCAATTAAATCCCGGCTTTCAGGTGCTAGATTTTGTCAGAAAAAAACATTGGAAATATCCAAGGTTAATTTATATTTTTTATGCACTATATTCTTAATACGTGATGTGTTGTATGCACTTTGGTTTGCAAATGTACATGTGACTGCTTAAATGTCTGTAATCTGAGACTATTCTGCATGAATGGTCAGGCTTTGCTACGGGGAATATCATGTTATTTATTGTAGAGACACAGGGTTCTATTACTCCTTGGTATTCAAGTTGTATGAGAATCTCTCTCACAGGTGCTTTAGCTTCATGTTTAATTGGATATTGAGGCTGGATCTGCAGAGTCAATCTAATTGGTATTACATGGTAGGGGAAATCTTTATCACACCCTATGTGGTTGTGATACAGTGCAGGAGCCTGTGCCAAATCCCAATCCGCAGCATAGGCTTTCTTTAGTACATCAGAAACTAGGTCCGAGAAAAAAGGCAAAATTACATCTTCCGCTTGTAGGAGAATGCAGACAAATTCAGGTGGGCAATCTTTTTCTGCCAATAAAACATCATTATTAAATGTTAATCTTGTTCATAAGTTAACTTTAATAGTGTGTTTATGTCTCCATCAATCTGAATGTTTAATTTGCATACCCTATTGGGTGGGGAGACATGCTTGTCCGCTGTTTCGGCTTCAAGGAAGTCATTTGTTGGTGTCACATCCAGAAGATCTATAAGACTCTGGCAACATATTATGACCTCTGCTGTGCTGTCTAGGTGAGTCGCTGCCCATGGCCTGTCCTTCAACAACGTTCTCAATATGAGTGGCATCTTTAACCGATATTGCTGCCGCCTTTTTCTTTTTAAATTGGGACTTTTGCTGTGGGAGTTTCTTTTCCATTTTTGTGAAAGTTTCTGAAGAAGGTTGTGAGTCCTTTGGTTTCACGTAGTCGCTTTGGTGTTCTGACTGCCCTCTTCTTTCACTCCATTTATCCGGTGTGTCCTGGAAGGAACGAGATGGATGACTGTCAGTATATTGGTATCTATTGAGTGTTTTTAGAGTTTCCCTATTTCTAAGTTTGTATGTTTCTTTGAGGTTTCAATGTGGCTGAGATTCTCCTCTTTGGCTTCTTCTATCTTTGTTTTGTTTTTGTTTATAACAGAATTTTTTAGAGCTCTCTTGTGCTTACTCAGTACTCTCCTCAGTGGAAGTACTCTGTAATTGAGGTTCAGTTGGTCTGGCCCCCAGACTATCCCGACCTATAATAGTATACGTTTTGGAAATAATATTTGGCAGCTCACACTCCTGATCCCGCTGAGAAACCTCTCAGAGCCATTGGAGAATCACCAGTGCTGCTGCTTCCCCAAGCAGCGTGCAAAACTGAACCCACGACAAAATCAGCATAGCATTTTCCAATATAGTGATCTTTGATAAATTAAAACTTATTCACCCACTTTAGAGATATGAATATCAGAGTAGAATTTATTTATTTTTAAAGAGAAATCTACTTCATACATTGTCCTTATTGGCTTTACCCAAGACTGTGGCTTGGCTCCACACCTCTTTGCTAGTATCTACAATGCACTGAATAAAGCTTTGACATTGGAACCCACAGATGCTTCAACCCTGATTGCCAAGTTGTTGACTACCCTTTTGTTTGCTGATGACTCTGCACTGCTGTCCAAGACACTTGTGATACAGAGCAATATTCTGGAGATTATTGTCCAGCTATTAGATGATGATGAACACAGTATCCTGAAGGTAGAAAGCCCCATTATATGGTGCCTCTATTTGCTCCCCAGGGCACACGAAATCGCCACCAGACCACCTGGAAGACCAATAGTAATGTCTATTGGTAAACTTCTACAAAACACAACTATTTTTCTTGACCACCTCTTGTCTCCCTATGTGTGCAGATTGAAATATTTCTGTAGGGACAGCACTGATTGTTTCAAGGATGTTTCAAGTGTGACTCCTGCAAGGCATGCAAGCATAATGTGAATGGAAAGCAATTCACACTTTGGACTGGCAAGAGTAGATTCATTAACAAATTCATCACAGCACATCTGTCTTTACAGTCAATCCCTCAGAATGTCCTTGCAAACAAAAATACATAGGCAGCACCAAGCTGCAAGTTAAGAAACGGATATCAGAGCATCTTCGAGCCATTGAAAACATTGACCCTTCCTATCCTGTGGCGTGTCATTTTACAATGGTGACAATGACTTCCTTTTACAGTATTGATAGAGTTGAAGAACATTAGAGCAGGTGATCGGGCAAAACTTCAGAGAGTCCTGGAATCACGTTACATTATCAACCTCAATACAAAGTAGCCGGCTGGCCTTATGGATGAAAAGTAAGCGACTGTTGGAAAGTGGATTGTTGGTAAGGGCAGGTAAGTACCTACACTTAGAAATAGGCCACTAACCCCCACTAGGTAAAGTTAGATCTCAATAAATTAATTCCAGCTCAACCCTGCTTAGGACATTTAAATATCACATAACAGATAATACGTAAAGCACAAAATAGCATAAAAATCCAACACCAATGTAGAAAGATAGATTATATTTTTATCTTTAAAATGACAACAAAATGATTAAAATGGAATAAGGAGAACCAGAGATATGAATTTTTAAAGAATGAATGTTTTCTAGTGCATAGAAACTAACAGCGTCAGTCTGGTCATCTGGTCGCACTCGACCGGGGTAAAGTCAAAGTTTGAGGTCCACCATGATGGAGCCCTGCTCGGCTACAGCAAGTGGGAGGCCTCGATCAAAAGTTTACCTTCGGATGTAGTCTTTTTCTTGAAGATTTTTTTTACCGGACAAAGCCACAAATCTGATCCGACCTCCCTGGAGCCTTCTTCAGATACATGTCGCGGGAGACCTTGCTGAAGAAGTCTACCTTCAGACTTAGATGATTTTTCAGGACGTAAATCTTTGTCTCGACTGAATTTGAATTTGTATCTGATGTCCCTGGAGCCCTTCTCGGATACGCTGCGTGGGAAGTCCCGGTCAACTTTTAACATTCAAACTGGGTCCTTTTTTTAGAGCTTTTTCTCTCCAACGTCGGATGACACTCCACAGCAAGCCGATTTCGAGTCAACATCATCTGATTACCTTTCCAGAAGCCCACGGTGAAATCCTGGAAGTCTGGGGCTCTGGAGCTTTTTCAGCGGGATGAACCTGCAAGTCAGGCCGGGTTGCGGTTGAGGTAAGCCAGCTTGACTCACAATGTTGGGTCAGTCCCTTTATAAAGCTTTTTCCCAAAAGTTCTCCAAACTTCTCCAAACTTCTGGATCTTCTTCCAGAAGGGCTTTGACGGTCCTTTTGGAGTCCACAATTCACCCCAAGGTTCCAGAAGCTCTGAGCTGCTCCTTAAAGGTTAGGACACCAACTCCCAGAATGCACATGGTTCAAATCCAAAAATGACCACTAGCCACTGGTCAGATGGTCAGTTCCTTCAGGTTGTGATGCAAGGGACTCTGGTCAGCTATTTTCTACCTGTTTCAAACAGAGAGTCCCTTCTTGAACCAGTTGAAGACAGGCAAAGTCCTTTTTGTGATGAAGCCCAAGTGTGCAGCTGGTGCAGTCTTCAGAGTTGAGTGTCCAGGTCAGGGGTCCAGCAGGGCAGGCCTTCTCCTTCTGCCCTGGTTGTCTGGGTTTGCAGGAAATGGGGGAGGTCCTGAGTTGCTCCAAGTGTCCTTCCCTCCTCTGAAGACCAGTTTGGCTGCTCTCTCCCATACTGTTTCACCGTCTGCTGAGGCAGATCTCCTTCCCCAGGTACTTCCTTTGTCTTCAGCCCAGGCAAATTCACATCTCATCAAGGCAGCCTGGCCAGGCTGCAAAAGGCTGGCTAAGCAGAGAAGGGCACTATAGAGCTGAAGTTAGCAACTTTCAGGTAGAGATCTAAAACTCTTTTCCTGAAGTAGTTATTTCAAATTCCACAACGGCAAGTTGTTGGATTTATTATAATCATCAGTTTGATACCAGACTTGAAATATCTAGATCCTTTTGAGACTGTATTAATTTAAAATAAATTCTCCCCATTTTAGCTTATGGAGCCTAATCACTACAATAAGGGAAAACTACTTTGGCTATTTTTCCATCACCAGGGCTTAGAAAACATATTTTATAGGGTCCCTGTTTATAGTGACACAGAACCCAGTCCTAGGGGCACTTAGGGCACAGCTTAGGGGTGACCTATATGCAAAAGTAAGGTAGTTTAAGACTTTTACAGTACTTTTAATTTCCAAAGGTAATTTTAATTTAAAAGCAGCCAGCAAAGCAGGTCTGCCTTTAAAATACCACTGGGCACCAAATCAGCAGTGCACCTAAGGGGGCACTACCTGTGCTGGGGGCCCTAATCCTACATTCCCTACCATATACTAGGGACTCATAGGTAGGTTGATACTGCCAATTTTAATTACCCTAATTTGAATAATCATTTTAATCAGCATACAGGCCCTGGGACAGTTTAGCAGTGCCCAGGGCCCCATCAGTAGTCAGGAAAACACAAGCAAAAAGTGAAAAATGGGGGCAAAACGTTAGGGGGCTTCTGCAAAAATCAGCCCCGTTTTCTCACAGTGAGCCATATTGGCCTTTAGCAGAACAATTCATTCAGCTCAGCAGACACTTGATCCAAAGTGGTCATTGCATGTAGTCTGTACTAAGGTCCTTTGATGACTTTCACATTTAAAATTGCACAATTGTGCACTTTCACATTTTTTCACACTCAAATCAGATGGAACTAGTTAAATTAGCTTTAGCAGTAGTTTCCTTCTGCAAGCAAACCTTTCATTTGGGGTCCGGGAAAGGAGAAATCTCAGTTATAATGTATCAGAATATCAGAACATGTAATCAGGAATTCATATCCGTAGGATGACTTAATTAGTATTTCCCTTCTTTAATACACTTGCTTGCCACTAAATAACAAAAAATATTCTTTGGTCAATAGGATGCATTATGAGAGCATCTCTCACAGCAGTCTATGTCACATGTGCAGGCAAGGAAATGGTGTTTATAATATTGCTAATCATAGTCAAGTTTTCATTGATTTACTTAATCTTAATTTTGTACTTACTCTTGCAGTAAATGGTTTATAAATGCATGAACACTGGTCTGTGTATGAAACAGAATTATGGTACTCCCAAAAAGCTTGTTACATATGAATGTGTTAACGCTGCTTTTATTAATGAAATTATTAATGAATATTCATGCATTCTGAGTGTTGAATTTTCATAGAAAATGAAATAATATAGAGAAAATAATGCACACATTTGAAAGTGTGACCACGTGAGTGGCCACCAATGTTCACAAAGTGTACTTATTATTGGCTTAATTAATATGAAATGCTGAGCTTATGTTTGATTAATGTAGCAATGTCATATTTAGGGTTATGCATTATGTATTAGCTTTATTAACTGTGGGCCTTATTTAGCGGAGGTCTTGGCCTAGTTGCACGGCCTCATGTCAAACTGCATTTCTTAGCCATTTAATAAAATGTCTGCTTAGAGAAATAAACAGTGATTTTCCACTGTACTGTCCATGTGCTTGTAGCTAAAAGTCTTTCTCATGAGAACTGCTTGCTAGAAGATGATGTACTTGCTAATCTAACATTGTTTTATGTAATGTGTGTAAGACTGACTTTCTCAGGAGAATACAAAGGAGACTCTGAGTGGAGTATAAGCTGCAACAATATTGTTACCTGACGAACCGGATGAATGAGAACAGGACAAGAGGAGCCAATCATCGACATGTGAACCATGTACTAGTAGAAATGTAGATTTGGAGTTTTAGTTTTATTGGACAAAGTGTGAGCATGCAACCCCTTGACCAATAGGGATTTGGGACGTAGTTTTAGGAAATCTAACTTAGCCAGACTGCACTGAGAAGAAAACACTCTTTACTAATTTTCCGATTGCCATGCCGCTGTTACTTTCTTGAGCATCTTGAGAATATACGTGCTTAACTTTACTACTTAAAGACTTTGCATTTTCTGAACTTTGATGCTGAATCCTGATGCTTTGCTGACCAGACTGATGTCCAGATGACGAAAACTGTCATAGCTTGCTGATCCGAACTGAGGATAGGTATACTGACTATGTTATTGTCTGCTGTGTCTATTTGCTTTTGTTTCTAGGTACCAACCGCTATTTTGACAAAGCCATAGTTAGATGTTTTTCCAAACTTGTGTTGACTAAAATTGTTTTGCATGAAGCCCAACATGCTAATTCTAATCTGATGTTAGCTAGGGTCCTCATTAATGAAGTTCACTATATGTAATACCAGCTGATGTCTTTTCTTTGCTGAATCTAAATATATGTAATATCGTTTGCGCAGTTGTTATTGTTATTAATTTGTACTGTAATTTTAGAATGTGTAGTAGCTCAAGCGTTGATTAGATTGCGATTCGTTTGTTGCATTGGTCAACAAGTGTTGTTTCTGTATGTTTATCAATTGATTTTGAGAGTATCCTACGTAACTTTAGTGTTGTTAATATAGGGAAATAAATATTCTAACTTTTACATAAAGATGTGGTTATTCATGACTGCAAGGTCATGGTGTGTGACAATTACTGACTTCAATTGGTTATTAATGTAATTGATTGTTATTGATTATTGATCTGCATGTGCGGGATATATGGTGGGAATATCTTAAGCGCAGTCAATAGGTTCATCGACCTATTCGCATCCCCTTGTAAGTTTACCTATTAAGGTCAGCTGCGGCAACAGAGATAGTAGCAGAGGATGGTTTGTCTCCTTAAGAGCCCATGATACAGTTCAGAAAGAGAGGTAGTAGAGTGTTTTGTCCCAGAAGATTTTAAGCAAAAAATAACAGGTGTCCCCAGAGATGGTAGTAGCTTGATGGTTTGTCTCTTTAAGACCCCATGATAGAGGTCCGGTACATGGTCTAGTCTTTTAAGAGCTCATCATCACTGACATTTGGATTTATTTTTTGAATGATACAAATTGGAGAGAAAATGTGCCCCTAAGTCCTTAAGATGACCTTCCCAGAATCTTGGAGCTTGCCAAAGATTGCCTGAGGGGTTTCTTAGCGTCCTAGTGACAGTGTGAATGAAGTAGGTTTTGCGCTAGCTCAGCAGGTGAATTGTGGTGTTTGTGAGGGTTTAGGAAGTTTGCATACTCTGAAATGAAGCTGTATACGGAGCGTGCATACTCTGAAGTGTGAGAGTAGGGAAGCTGTCGAACTTCACATGTGTGGTTTGTGCTAAAAAATTGTCCACTTGGTTATTGATGTATAGACCGTGTGTGGTCTAAGACTCTGGAGTATATTGGTAAAGTGTAAGAGACACTTGGTTTTTGTTGTACTTTTTCTGGTTTAATAGGTCAATCGGGCGTGGTCGACAAGTCAGAGTGTGAGTCGAAGTGAGTGAAATGATTTTTTGACTGAGATCTGGCGAGACCTGTGTGCACCAGGACAGACCCACTGATCGGTTGAGATTGAAAAATGAGGGTCGAATTTTGCTTGCGAATCAGGGAAGCTGAGAAAGAAGGAGTAAAATTTGTAAAGTTTCTGAAGCGATTGGGTTACCCTACCTGTAGTAAATGGACAAATTGGGTTTTGATTTTGTTTAGTACTTGTAATATTTTGCATTAGTTTTGTGTGAATCTGAGTTTGAGGAGGACAAGATGCAAGACTTTGTCAGCCACAGTACATGTGAGTGTGTCGTCATTGGAGCCACGCTGGGATAGGTTGGTTAGTGAGAAGGGTCGCGCACAGATTGGCAGCCATCCATGAAGCACAATTGGTTGAGAATTCTGGGAATAAAAGGTACTTCCTGATTTGATTTTGAAGAACATAGAGATCGAAAAGATGACATTTTTCAAAGCTTTCAAGAGTGCTTTAAGGGGAGATACATACATTACAACGAGTATAGGGGATATTGGACCGCCAGAAGGTACACCAACTTACATCGTAATCGAAGAAAAGGGTGTTGTGCCATTTCTTTGGTTGAAGCAATGATGCAAAGTGACAGAGAAAGATGGGAGTTTAGCGTTTCCTGCCAATGGAACATTCAATTTGAGGAGCTTAGAGCATTTGAGGAGGGTACTGTATGATCTGATGCCCCCTCCAAGACCAGCACAGTTCGAGGCATTAGCGATCTGGGAGCTAGTAGCCAGACAGCAATAGCAACAGAAATTTTAAATGAGAATGAGAAAGGCAGAAAAGACACTAGCGGAGGCTAGATGGGACCTTGCTCAGAAGATTTGGAGAACCAAGACTTTGCAGGGGATTAAGGCCCTCATTTCAACCCTACCGGTTGGTGATAAGGTGGCAGTAATACCGCCAACAGGCTGGCGGTAACTACCGCCTAATTATGACCAGGGCAGTGCGAACTCAGATAGACAGCCACTTTACCACATCGACCACCAGGGCGGAAACAACAGGCACCACAGCGGTAGCCACCTACAGCCAGGCGGAAGTCAATGTTCCGCCCACCATATTAAGGCCCTACAATCCACCACCTTTTCCGACCCAAAAGTCTGGTGGAAATAGACCTCAGAGGGGAAAGGACTCACCTTTGGAGACACAGGGAACAACCACGCCGCCATGGAGCACGAACTTCAGATCTTCCCAATGATTCTCTACATCATGCTCCACCACGAACATTAACAATGGCGAAGACGACCACAATGAGTACAGCCGCCTAGCACACAGGGGAGGGAGGAAGGAAAAAGAGAGTGACACGCACAACACAAACCCCCACTCCCAACACCATGCACACAATCAGATGCAGTAATAAAACATATTGACCCCATACCCCTCAGGAATAATGCAAGGATAACAGGATTGTGATAAAGTGAGTGTAGTAATATAAATACAGTAGAAATACAAAAATTCAATCTAATGGTATATACAAATGTACAGTTCAAGGGACACTGCCCAATCCTCAATGTGAATGGGCCACAGGCCAAAGTCAAAGGCCCCACTTGTCACCTCCAGCAACACAGAGAGAACACTGCAGCGGCATCAGTTGGAAAATAGGCAGGCACCTCAGGGAGATGGGGGACTGGGTGCACCTCAGCCGGCAGATGGAACAACACCACCGGTCCGGGAGGGGCAACATGCCTTGTGCTTGGTCCTGGGGAGTGCAAGGTCACAGTCTCTCAAGTGGGTAATTTGCGGACATGCTCTGGGGTGGACATTGTGCCCTGTACTTCTGATCCTGGGGAGGATGGGGTGAGTGGGTGTCTTGCCCACTGGTTCTGGAGGGGGCATCGTGCCCTGTGCTTCTGATCCTGGGGAGGATGGGGTGAGTGGGTGTCTTACCCACTGGTTCTGGAGGGGCCATCGTGCCCTGTGCTTCTGATCCTTGGGAGTGCAAGGTCAGACTCTCAGCTGGGTGCCATTCCCACAGGATTAGCAAGGGGCAGGCCGCACAGCAGCCCATGGAGGCAGGGCTACATACTGTCCACCAGCGGTAATGACTGCTCAGCGGTCATGCTGCTGATGCTGCTGGTGATAGTGGGGGAGGCTCCAGCCCATCCCCTGCAGCCTCGAAAGGGTGCCCACTGCTGGTGGTGCTTATGGTGGTTGTGAGGGGAGGCTCCAGCCCTTCCCCTGCAGCCTCGGACAGCTGCCCACTGGTGGTAGTGGTTCTGCAGGTGGTGGTGGGGGGAGGCTCCAGCCCATCCCATGAAGCTTAGGACAGCTGCCCACTGCTGCTGGTGGTGGTGGGGGACGCTCCAGCCCATGCCCTGCAGCCTCGGATGGCTGCCCACTGGTGGTGGTGGTGCTGCTGCTGGTGGTGGGGGAGACTCCAGACCATCCCCTGCAGCCTTGGATGGCTGCCCACTGCTGGTGGTGCTGGTGGTGCTGCTGGTGGGGGGAGGCTCCAGCCCATACCCTGCAGCCTCGGACGGCTGCACAACCATGGTTGGTGGTGGGGGCTCCGACTGAGTCCCTGCACCTGGCCCTTGTCCTTCCTGCCTGCTGGTGCAGGCCCCTTGCCCTTCCTGGCAGCTGGGGATGGCTCCTTGCCCTTGCTGGCAGCACTTGGGGATGGCTCCTTGCTCTTCCGGGCAGCACTTGGGGCAGGCTCCTTGCCCTTCCTGGCAGCAGCTGGGGATGGCTCCTTGCCCTTCCTGGCAGCAGCTGGGGATGGCTCCTTGTCCTTCCGGGTAGCACTTGGGCAGGCTCCTTCCCCTTCTGGCCAGCACTTGGGGCAGGCACCCTTTCCTTGAGGCTGCCTGGTGCCCTGGATCCTTTCCCACCATGAGTGGGTGTGGAGACTACTAGGCCCGTGGACTGGGTGGCTGAGGTGCTTGCCTGGGTTTTTGCCACCCTGGCTATACGTGCAGGACGGGGGGAGGGGTAGGGAAGAGGTCAATGGTGGAGAGAAAAAACTTCTTAGGGACATTGGGGTGGGAAGAAGGAGAAGGTTTGGGAGTGGAGGAAGAGGGAGTGGTTGTGGGAGTTGTCTGTCTGCTGTTTTGGTTGCAGGTGCATGGGATGGATGCTGTTGTGAGGTGGATGGCTGTTGGGTGTCTGTGTGCTTGCGTTTGTTGTCCTTGGGAGGGGGGCAGACACAGGGGGAGAGGAGACAGGGGACGTGTGCATGGCTGTTGTGGTGCTGTCTGCCAGTGAGGTGTGTGTTCTGCTAGGTGTGGTGTTGATGGCGGTAGTGGATGAGGATGTAATGCATGCAGGTGTGAGTGTAGACGCAACTAGGAGGAAGGTGGAGGAGGGGGACAGAGTGGAAGCAGTGGATGTTGATATGTCTGCGTCTGGATGGTGTTTGTGTGAATGCCTGTGGGATGATGTGTGGTGCTTGTGTTTGCCTGTGCCACTCTTCTGTGTTGCCCTGTGTGCATGCTCGTCTGCCTGTGTGCTTGGGATAGGTTGAGGTTGAAGGGAATGGGATTGGGAAGAGGAAGTTGGGGGGAGAGTGCCATCAGAGAGAAGGCCAGAGCCTGGATTGATCTCTGTTGGGCCGCCAAGCCAGTGTGAATGCCCTCCGGGAATGCATTTGTCTGTTGCATTTGGGCTACCAGCCCCTGGATGGCATTCACAATGGTTGTCTGCCCTACAGAGATGGATCTCAGGAAGGTCAATAGCCTCCTCACTCAGGGCAGCAGGGCTTACTGGGGCAGGGCCTGAGGTGCCTGGGGCGAAGGAGATGCCTACCCTCCGGGGTGAGAGGGCACGGACAACTCGCTGAGGGGCTGCTGGGAGAGCGGTGCTGGTACAGGGGTGGCAGCTGTACCTGTTGCTGGGGTGGTCACAGAAGTGTCCGCCACCACCAGGGAGCTTCCATCAGAGGAGGTATCTGTATCCGAACTGCCCCTTCCAGTCTCTGCCGTGGTGCTCCCATCACCCTCTGTCCCACTGGTGCCCTCACTGTCGGTGGACTCTGCCTCCTGGGGATGCAGCTCCCTCTGTCGCTGGTGCCTCTGCTCCTCCGCCAGATGATGCTAATGCACATAAGGACAGGATGACAAAAGAAAAAGCGGGGGAAGAGAAAAAGGATACACTGGGTCAGAGGCTGCACCAACACCACCGTTAGTGTGCACACCATCGTCGCACAGGGAACAGCCCTACGCACTATGCAATGCACTACCAGTAATAATGCTAGCCACCAGGGCATGGAGAGGGGCACATACCGCCAACTGCAGCACACCTGGGAACCACACAGCCCTCACCAGTAGTGGATGCCTACAAGCTAGGTAGCAGTATTATCACTTCAGAACCCTGCACAACATGGGACCTACTCTGCAATGTCAGGTCTGGCCTAGGGGCACCCACTGACACACATCCCCCACCCGGGTACCCCCCTAAAATGCATAAGTTGTAATGGTGTGAACTGTACCCACCCCCTTGTGGCTGCTGTGATGGCGTCACGCGCCCAGCCAGCTCCGGGTAGGCCACCGCCAGTATGCAGGCCATCAGTGGGGTCAGGGTTCGACGGGCACCCCTTCCTCGTTGGGAGCCCATCACCAGCTGGGCCTCCACCATCTTCCGTACCAGGCATTTCAGGTCCTCCCACCATTTCCGACAGAGGGTGCTCCACCTGCTGTAGACCCCCTGGGTCCACATGTCCTTGGCGATGGCATGCCATATACCTTTCTTATGATGGGTGCTGACCTGCAGAGAAATACACACAGGAAAAGGCATCAGTCAGACCGTCCTGTCTGATATACTTATGGCCACCATACCCCTTCACATCACTATTTGGGGACACAGGGCCCAGCACACAAGCTGCATGCCGCCCAGGGGACATCCACCAACCCCCCACACGAGGCCCTCCACACACCACTCCATGCATCCATGCCCTATGCATTGTGCTCGAAGTGTACTCACCTGTTGGTTTGGAGGCCCATACAGCAGTACATACTGGGGTAAGACCCCATCCAGCAATCGTTCCAACTCCGCCGAGGTAAAGGCAGGGGCCCTTTCCCCAGTCGCACGAGCCATGGTAGCTTCCAGACACAGGTCACAGCAGCACATGCAGTGTAGGTCCTCTCCTATTGAAGGTCAGGCATCAAGTGAGTGATCAGATAGAAAATGGTGGTCACGTCCACGGCGGTGTATACCATCACTGCTGCGTATATCACCATTGGCCACTGTACCCCATAGGGCCCAATGTTAACCAATGAGGAGCTGCACGGCAGTTCCTGACAGCCTCTCGCAACGGCGCACAAAGTCAGAGGATTTACCTCACTTCCACCTGTCCCTCCACACAGGACAGGCGGACGCCGTTTCAGGAGGGGGGGACAGGCCCTGGATAATAACTGTGTTACAGTTCAAAATTGGACATACAAGACAAATACCACTTATACTTCAAAAATTAACATCATGCATTGCACAGTTGTGGTTACGATGTTCTGTTTGTGACCGGCTCCTCACTCTTTTGCCCCATAGATTGCTACTGCTGTGGCTGAATAGGAGATGGAGGCATACCCCCCATGTACAGACCCATGGTGGGCTTGGCAACAATGGAAGACAGGCACATTATCCTCACCTAAAGGCTTGACAGGGCCCCAATCACAGAGCTGTGTGCCCAATTGGAGCCTGACCTAATACCTGCTTTCCGTCACCCCACTGGGATTCCCCCTCTTCTGCAAGTCCTCTCTGTGCTCCACTTCTTGGCAACTGGTTCTTTCCAAGTGACAGTGGGCTTGGCAGCGGGAATGTCACAGCCAATGTTCTCAATAGTGCTGACCAGAGTGTTGTCTGCCCTGATTAAACACATGTGCAGCTACATTGTTTTCCCCCAGGTGGAGGATTGGACCACAGTGCAAGCTGACTTCTATGCAATGGGACATAGCCCCAACATCATTGGGGCAATTGATGCTACAGATATTGCATTTTTTCTCCCCCGGCAAAATGAACAGGTGTTCAGAAATCGAAAGAGTTTTCACTCCATAAATTTCCAGATGGTGTGCTTGGCGGACCAGTACATCTCCCATGCCAATCCTAAGTATCCTGGGTCGGTGCATGGTGCCTTTATCCTGAGGAATAGCAGCATTCCAAATGTGATGTCCCAACTACAGAGGCACAGGGTGTGGCTATTAGGTGAGCCCTGGTTCCCACCCAGTAGATGTTGGTGTATGGGTATGGTGTGGGCCAATTGGGATAGTGTATGCCTAAATGTTGTCCCTCGATATTCGCAGGTGACTCTGGTTACCCAAACCTATCATGGCTACTGAGCCCTGTTCGGAATCCCAGGACAAGGGCAGAAGAATGTTACAATGAGGCACATTAGCGAACAAGAAGGATTATCAAATGTACCTTTGGCCTCCTGAAGGCCTGGTTTTGGTGCCTCCATCTAACAAGTGGGTCCCTGTGCTACTCACCCAAGAAGGTCTGCCAGATAATCGCGGCATGCTGCATGTGGCACAACCTTGCCTTGAGATGCCATGTGCCTTTTCTGCGGGAGGAGGCTGAAGATGGCCATTTGGCAGCAGTGGACCCTGTGGGCAGTGGGGATGAGGAGGATGAGGATGAGGGCAAGAGAACTGCAGTGATTCAACAATACTTACAGTGACACACCAGTAAAACAGTGTTACTTCACATTTCATTGTCATTTTTATTTTTTTCACTGGCATGCTGTTATTTCCCACTTCTATGCCCACTCACTGTACCCTTTGGCAACTCATTTTGCAGATGATGGTGCCCCACTGTCGCTCCTGGTGTGATCACTGCAGCCAACTACAGGTCATTCCTATGTTTAAATTTCTGTACAGTTGATTTTCAATGTTTAAACCTTGTTGAACTAATACATACTTAAATCATTTAACATACTCCATACTTGTATTTTTTCAAAGAGTGTTTATTTGAGTGCTAAGAGGTAGAAGGGTGTAGGAAAGTACCATCTTGCCTGGCATGTTACCCCCATTTTTACTGTATGTATGTTTGTTTTTGCCTGTGTCACTGGGATCCTGCTAGCCAGGACACCAGTGCTCATAAAGTGTGCCCTGTATGTGTTCCCGGTGTGGTGCCTAACTGTATCACTGAGGCTCTGCTAATCAGAACCTCAGTGTTTATGGTCTCTCTGCTTTTAAAATTGTCACTGCAGGGTAGTGACTAATTTTACCAATTCTGATTGGCACACTGAAACACCCTTATAATTCCCTAGTATATGGTACCTAGGTACCCAGGGTATTGGGGTTCCAGGAGATCCCTATGGGCTGCAGCATTTCTTTTGCCACCCATAGGGAGCTTAGACAATTCTTACACAGGACTTCCATTGCAGCCTGAGTGAAATAACGTCCACGTTATTTCACAGCCATTTTACACTGCACTTAAGTAACTTATTAGTCACTTATATGTCTACCCCTCACTTAGTGAAGGTTAGGTGCAAAGTTACTTAGTGTGAGGGCACCCTGGCACTAGCCAAGGTGCCCCCACATTATTCAAGGTAATTTCCCCGGACTTTGTGAGTGCGGGGACACCATTACACGCGTGCAATACATATAGGTCAATACCTATATGTAGCGTCACCATGGTAACTCCGAACATGGTCAGGTAACACGTCTAGGATCATGGAATTAACACCCCAATACCATTCTGGTATTGGGGGGACAATTTCATGCATCCCCAAGGCTCCAGCATAGAGCCTGGGTACTGCCAAACTAACTCTCTGGGGTATTCTCTGCAGCTACCGCTGCTGCCAATCCTCAGACAGGTTTCTGCCCTACTGGGGCCTGGGCAGCCCACTCCCAGGAAGGCAGAACAAAGGATTTCCTCTGAGAGAGGGTGTTACACCCTCTCCCTTTGGAAATAGGTGTTAAGGGCCTGAGAGGAGTAGCCTCTCCTGGCCTCTGGAAATGCTTTGAAGGGCACAGATGGTGCCCTCCTTGCATAAGCCAGTCTACACAGGTTCAGGGTTCCCCCAGCCTGCTCTGGCATGAAACTGGACAAAGGAAAGGGGAGTGACCACTCCCCTGACCAGCACCTCCCAGGGGAGGTGCCCAGAGCTCCTCCAGAGTGTCCCAGACCTCTGCCATCTTGGATGCAGAGGTGTGAGGGCACAATGGACACCTCTGAGTGGCTAGTGCCAGCAGGGGATGTCAGATACCCCTCCAGATAGGCGCTTACCTTTCTCTGTAGCCAATCCTCCTCTGTAGGCTATTTAGGGTCTCTCCTGTGGGTTTCCCACCAGATAACGAATGCAAGAGCTCACCAGAGTTCTTCTGCACTTCCCTCTTCGACTTCTGTCATGGATCGACCGCTGACTGCTCCAGGACTCCTGCAAAACCGCAACAAAGTAGCAAGAAGACTACCAGCAACATGTAGCGCCTCATCCTGGCGGCTTTCTCAACTGTTTCCTGGTGGTGCATGCTCTGAGGGCTGTCTGCCTTCACCCTGCACTGGAAGCCAAGAAGAAATCTCCAGTGGGTCGACGAAACTACACCCTGCCAACGCAAGCACCAAACTTCTGCATCACCAGTCCTCTGGGTCCCCTCTCATCTTGAGGAGCGTGGTCCCTGGAACACAGGAGCTGGATCCAAGTGTCCCCGACAGTCCAGTGGCCCTTCTGTCCAAATTTGGTGGAGGTAAGTCCTTGCCTCCCCACACCAGACAGTAATCCTGAGTTCTGCGTGAACTACAGCTGCTAGGGCTTCTGTGCACTTTTGCAAGACTTCCTTTGTATACAGCCTAGCCCAGGTCCCCAGCAATCCATCCTGCATTGCCCAACTCGCTGAGTTGGACTCCAACTGCGTGGGACCCTCTTTTGTTGTGCTGAGTCGACCGTCATGCTCAGATCTTCTGAATGCATGTTGAGGTGCTTCTGCGGGTGCCACCTGCTTCTTTGTGGGCTCTCTCTGTTTCTGAGCACCCCCTCTGTCTTCTCCTCCAAGGGGCGACCCCCTGTCCCTTCCTGGGCCCTGGCAGCACCCAAAATCCTCAACCGCGACTCTTGCAGGTAGCAAGGCTTGTTTGCGGTCTTTCTGCATGGAAACAACTCTGCATCCTCCAGCACGCCGTGGGACATCTTCCGACCAAAGGAGAAGTTCCTGGCACCTTCCATTGTTACAGAGTTTTTGGCTTCTTCCACCCAGAGGCAGCCCTTTTGCACATTCATCCGGGGTTTAGTGGGCTCCTGTCCCCCGGGACACTTGTGTGACTCTTGGACTTGGTCCCCTTCCTTTACAAGTGCTTAGGTCCAGGAATCTGTCTTCAGTGCTTTGCAGTCAGTTGTTGTCTTTGCAGAATCCCCTATCTCGACTTTACTGTCTCTCTGGGGTAGTAGGGTAACTTTACTCCTATTTTTCAGGGTCTTGGGGTGGGGTATCTTGGACACCCTTAGTGTTTTCTTACACTCCCAGCGACCCTCTACACACTACACTAGGCCTGGGGTCCATTCGTGGTTCGCATTACACTTTTGGAGTTTATGGTTTGTGTTGCCCCTAGGCCTATTGTCTCCTATTGCATTCTATTGTGTTCTACAGTGTTTGCACTACTTTTCTAACTGTTTTCTTACCTGATTTTGGACTGTGTGTATATTTTGTGTATATTACTTACCTCCTATGGGAGTATATCCTCTGAGATACTTTTGGCATATTGTCACTAAAATAAAGTACCTTTATTTTTAGGAACTCCGAGTAGTGTGTTTTCTTATGCTATAGTGCTATATGATATAAGTGGTATAGTAGGAGCTTTGCATGTCTCCTAGTTCAGCCTAAGCTGCTCTGCTACAGCTACCTCTATCAGCCTAAGCTGCTAGAACACTTCTAATCTACTAATAAGGGATACCTGGACCTGGCCAAAGTGTAAGTACCACTAGGTACCCACTATAAGCCAGGCCAGCCTCCTACAAAGGGAATGTGCACTGCGCTGGGGTGATGATGGAAGAAAGTCCAGGGTATTGTTCCAGTCTAGTTGGAGCACAGGTGCATTGTCCAAGGGGGCGTAGGAAGGGGAGAAATGTCAGTTCAAGGTGGACAGGGTGACAGAGTGGGACACAAGGGTGACAATTAGGAGAGTCTCATTTCCTGGCAGGGGTCTTGGCAAGAGTCTCTGGCTTCTGCCTGGATCGCAGGGAACGTTTGCAGGGTGGTTCTCCTTCTGCAGGGGGAGGGGTGCTGGTGGCCTGTTGGTCCTGTGGCGGGGCCTCCTGTCCACTAGCGGCAGCGGAGGTGGAGGGCTATTCATCAGTTTGGCTAGTGGCAGAGGCCCGGTGGGGCATCACTGCCTCCCTCATCGTGTTGTCCATGTCTGCCAGCACCCCTGCAATGGAAACCAGGGTGGTGTTAATGTTCTTCAAGTCATTCCTGATCCCCAGGTACTGCCCCTCCTGCAGCCGCATGTTCTCCTGCAACTTGTCTAGTATCTGGCCCATCGTCTCCTGGGAATGTTGATATGCTCCCAGGATCGTGGTGAGTGCCTCCTGGAGAGTCGGTTCCCTGGGCCTGTCCTCCCCCGTCGCCCAGCAGTCCTCCCAGTGCCTCTGTCCCCTGAACCGTGTGCCCACCGCCACTGACCCCAGGTCCCTGATCGTCCTGTGTTTGTGGGGTGGCCTGGGGTCCCTGTAGTGGTGGACACACTGCTGATTGACGTGTACTGGAGACAAAGGTATGGGCTCGCTGGGTGGGTGGTGTGGTGGTGTTTCCTGAGGGGGGAGGCTCTGTGGTGGTGTGAGAGTGTGTCTGGGTAACCGACTGTCCGGAGATCTCTGATGGGCCAGGTTGGTCATCCCGATCCAGGCAAGCAGAGCTGCTGTCATCACTGTGGGCCTCATCTGAGGGAGACTGAATGTTGCTGGCACCTCTTCTCCGTTGACATTGGCTAGGGAACCTGTTGGGAAGTAAATGCAGAGTTATTGTTACTGTGTGTGACATCACGTGCATGGGTGTGTTGCCCTCTATGGTTGTTGTTGCCCTGGCAGATTTGCCTTTGAGTGAGTAGCTATTTGTTGGGCTAGGTGATTCTTGCTAGTGTGCATGCAGTGGTGATAGGTGTCCCATGCAGGCCTGTGAGGGGTGTCAATGCATTGATGTTACGTGCAGGGCTTGGTATTGGGATGACTGGCTTGTGATGTGGGGTATGTGGGAGGTGGTGGAGTGATGGGAGTGAGGGTAGGGGTGGGGGTTTGTGTTGGCATGCAGGTAGGGGGTGATAGCAGTAAAGTGTTAACTTACCAGAGCCCAGTCGTCCTCCTACTCCTGCCCTCCTCCAGGAAATAAGACTCTCCTGATTGTAACCCTGTGTCCCACTCTGTCACCCTGTCCACCTTCAACTGCCATTGCTCCCCTTCCTGTGCCCCCTTGGACAATGCATCTGTGATACAAATAGACTGAAACTATACCCCAGACTTTCCTCCCTCATCACCCCAGCCCATTGCACATCCCCTTCTACCTGTTAGCACTCAACTAAACACCCTTTGAAAAAATACAAGTATGGAGTATGGAGTATGTCAAATGATTTAAGTATGTATTAGTTCAACAAGGTTTAAACATTGAAAATCAGCTGTACAGAGATTTAAACATAGGAATGACCTGTATTTGGCTGCAGTCAACACACCAGGAGCGAAAGTGGGACACAAATATCTTCAAATAGAGATGTCAAAGGCTACAGTGAGTGGCCATAGAAGTGGGAAAAACAGCCTGCCAGTGATAATGTCAAACACAAAAATGTCAATGAAATGTGAAGTTACACTTTCTTACCTGTGTGTCATTAGAAGTATTGACAAATTATTGCACTTTTGTTGTCCTCATCCTCATCCTTTGCCTCCTCACCTTCACTGTCCACAGGGTCCACTGCTGCCACACGGCCATCTTCAGCCTAATCCTCCTGCAGAAAAGGCGCCTAGCGACGTAAGGCAAGGTTGTGCAGCATACAGCATGCCACGATGATCTGGCACACCTTCTTGGGTGAGTAGTACAGGGATCCACCAGTTAGATGGAGGCAACAAAACCTGGCCTTCAGGAGTCCAAAGGTCCTCTCTATATTTCTTCTTATTCACCCATGTGCCTCATTGTAACGTTCCTCTGCCCTTGCCCTGGGATTCCTTACAGGGGTCAGTAGCCATGAGAGGTTTGGGTAACTAGAGTCACCTGCAAATATTGAGGGACAACTGTTAGCTACACACCAACCCTTAGAGCCACACCGTACCCATACACCAACACCCACTGGGTTGGAACCAGGGCTCACCTATTAGCCACAACCCGTGCCTCTGGAGTTGAGCCATCACAAATGGGATGCTGCTATTCCTCAGAATAAGGGCATCATGCACATACCCAGGATATTTCACATTGACGGTGGGAGGACCTGAGACGCTGGACATGGAAGACAGCAGAGGCCCAGCTGGGGATGGCATCCCAAAGAGGAAGAGGTGCCCATGGAACCCTGACCCCCCTGATGGCCCGCATACTGGCTGTCGCCTATCTGGAGCTGAATGGGGTGGTATCTGGGTAGGGGATGTGTGTCTGTGAGTGCCCCTAGACCAGGCCTGACATTGCAGCATATGTTCCATGTTGGGCAGGGTTCGGATGTAAAATACCTCCAACCAAGCTAGTAGGCATCCACTACTTGGCAGGGGTCTGTGGGTCTCAGATATGCTCCCAGTGGCGTTAGGTGTCCCTATCCCTGTGCTGGTGACTAGCATTGTGATTGTGAGTGGTAGTGCAATGCACAGTGCTTATGGCTGTTCCCTGTGTGTGTGTGTGTGTGTGTGTGTGTCGTGTACGCCAACGTTGGTGTTATTTGCACCATTGACTAAGTGTATCCTTTGTCTCTCCCCCTCTTTCTTATGTCACCCTGTCCTTATGTGCATAAGCATCATCTGGCGGAGGAGCTGAGGTACCAGCGACGGAGGGAGCTGCATCCCACAGGGCCCAGGACGCCTAATCCACCGACGGTGAGGGCACCAGTGGGACAGAGGGCGAGGGGAGCACCACGGCGGGAACAGGAGTGGACAGTACTGACACAGATTCCTCCTCCGATGGAAGCTCCCTGGTGGTGGCGGACACCTCTGTGCCCACCCCAGCTACAGGTACAGCCGCCACCCCCATACCAGCACTTCCCTCCCAGCAGCCCCTCAGCGTGTTTCCCATGCCCGCTCACCCAGGAGGGTGGCATCTCATTTGCCCCAAGCACCCCAGGCCCTGCCCCAGTTAGCCCTGCTACCCTGAGTGAGGAGGCTATTGACCTCCTGTGACCCATCTCTGTTGGGCAGTCAACCATTGTAAATGCCATCCAGGGGCTGGCAGCCCAATTGCAACAGACAAATGCATTCCTGGAGGGCATTCACACTGGCTTGGAGGCCCAACAGAGATCAATCCAGGCTCTGGCCTCCTCTCTGATGGCAGCCATTGTCCCTGTTTCTAGCCTCCCCCTCCAAAGTCCTCTACCCAATCCCATTCCCCTCAACTCCAACCTATCCCAAGTACACAGTCAGACGAGCATTCATCCAGGACAACACACAAGAGTGGACATGGCAAACACAAATACCACACTTCAACCCACAGGCACTCAAACAAACACCATCCAGATGCAGACATACCAACATCCACAGCCTCCACTGTAGCACCCTCCTCCTCATTGTCCACCTCTCTCCCAGTTGCGTCTCCACTCACACCTGCATGCACTACATACTCTCATTACCAGCATGCCTATCCGCACATGCCCCTCACTGGCAGTCACTACCCCCACATCCATGCACATGTCCCCTGTGTCCTCTCCCACTGTGTCTGTGCCGCCTCCTCTCAAAGTACACAAACGCAAGCACTAAGACACCCAACAGCCATCCACCTCACAACAGCATCCAGCCCATGCACCTGCACCCAAACACAGCAGACAGACACTCCCTCTACCTACACTCCCAGGCCATCTCCCTATTCCCGCCCCAATGTTCTCTCCACCTTTGACCTCTTCCCTAGCCCTCCCCCACATGTCCCTCATGTCTGGCCAGGGTGGTCAGAACCCAGGCAAGCACCTCAGCTACCCAGTCCAGGGGCACTGTAGTGTCCATAGCTACACCAGGTGGGAGAAGATCCTGGGCGCCAGACAACCACACTGATAGGGTGCCTGCACCAAGTGCTGCAAGGAAGGGCAAGGAGGTACCCCCAGCTGCTGCAAAGTAGGGCAAGAAGGCACCCCCAGCTGCTGCAAAGAAGGGCAAGGAGGCACCCCCAGCTGGTAAAAGGACGGGCAAGGAGCAGTCCCCAGCTGCTGCCAAGAGGAGCAAGGAGATATCCCAAGCTGCCGGCAGGAAGGCCAAGGGGCCTGCACCAGCAGGCAAAATGGACAAGAGGCCTGGTGCTGGACTTGGTGGGAGCCCCCACCACCAATCATGGTGGGTCAGCCAACTGAAGCTGCAGTGGAAGGGTTTGAGCCTCCCCACCACTGGCAGCACCGCCACCAGCACCACCACAACACCACCAGCACCACTGCCAGCACCAACACCAACACCACTGCCAGCAACAGCAACCCGAGTGGGGTGCCATCCGAGGCTGCAGGGGAATGGCTGGAGCCTTTCTCCACCACTGCCAGTACCAACATCAGCTCCACTGCCAGCAGAAGCAGGCCTAGTGGGCAGCCGTCCAAGGGTGCAGGGAAGGGCTGGAGCCTACCTCCACAACTGCCAGCACCGACACCAGCACCACTGCCAGCAGCAGCAGCCGCAGTGGGCAGCTGTCCGAGGCTGCAGGGGAAGGGCTGGAGCCTCCACCCACCACTGCCAGCACCGACACCAGCACCACTGCCAGCAGCAGCAGCCCCAGTAGGCAGCCGTCCGAGGCTGCGGGGAAGGGCTGGAGCCTCCCCCCACCACTAGCAGCACCGACACCAGCACCGACACAGCCACCACTAAGCAGCCGTCACCGCTGGCGGACAATGTGTAGTCCTGCATCCATGGGCTATTGTGCGGCCTGGCCCCTGCAAATCCTGTGAGTCTGATACCCAGGTGAGATACTGTGACCTTGCACTCTCCAAGATCTGCATTACAGGGTACAATGCCCTCTCCAGAACCAGTGGAGAAGCCATCCACTCACCGTATCCTTCCCAGGATGAAGCTCACTGGGTACAATGCCCCCTCCAGAACCAGTGGAGAAGACATCCACTCACCGCATCCTTCCCAGGATGAAGCTCACTGGGCACAATGCCCCCTCCAGAACCAGTGGAGAAGCCATCTAGTAGAGAGACTGTGGCCTTGCACACCCCAGGACCAAGCAGTGGGCAAATCACCCACTTGAGAGACTGTGGCCTTGCACTCCCCAAGACCAATCAGTGGGCAAGTCACCCACTTGAGAGACTGTGCCCTTGCACTCTCCAGGACTAAGCAGTGGGTAAATCGCCCACTTGAAAGACTGTGGCCTTGCACACCTTGGGACCAAGCAGTGGGCAAGTCACTCACTTGAGAGACTGTGGCCTTGCACTCCCCAGGACCAAGAAGTGGGCAAATCACCCACTTGAGAGGCTGTGGCTTTGCACTTCCCAGGACCAAGCAGTGGGCAAGTCACCCACTTTAGAGACTGTGGCCTTACACTCCCCAGGACAGAGTGATGGACATGTTGCCCCCTCCAGGACCACTTGCATTGTACCATCTTCTGGCTGAGGTGCCCCCCAAACTCTCATCCCCCTGAGGTGCCTGTCTATTTTCGACCTGATGCCCCTGCAGTGTTCTCTCCATGTTGTTGCAGGAGTGAGGTTGGGCCTTGGACTTTGTGATGTAGCCCTGTGGCCCACGGACATTGAGTGCTGGGCAGTATACCTTGCATTGTAAATATGTATATACTTTTTGATTTGGATGCACATATTACTAATATATTTATCTTATTACACTCTTTTTACTCTATTTTGGTTGTCCTTGCATTATTTCTGAGGGGCACGGGGTGAATATGTAATCTTATTGCATCTGGTTGTGTGTGTGTGGTGTTGGGGGTGGGGGTGTTGTGTGTTGCGTGTGTGTGTGTCACTCTCTTTTTCCTCCCCCCTCCCCTGTGTGCTAGGGGGTAGTACTTACTATGTTCATCTTCGCCGGGGTTGGTGTTAATAGTGGCACAGAAGGTAGAAGACCATGGGGAAGACATGCAACTCGGGCTCCTTGGCGGCCTGGTTCTTCCTTGAGTGTCCAGAGGTGAGTCGTTTCCCTTCTGTGCAGTGTCTCCACCATGCTTTTGATGTCATTGGTACTGCCCCGAAAAGGTGGCGGATAGGTGGGTCATATTACTGTGGGAGGTACTTTGTCTACGGCCTGGCTGTTGGCGGTTACTGCTGTGGTGCACGTTGGTTTCGCCCTGGCAGTCGGTGTGTTAAAGTGGCTGTCTCTCTGAGCAGATTCCGCTGTGGTCATAATTTCATATTTCTTACTGCCAGCCTGTTGGCGGTATTACCACCGCTTTATCGCTGACCGCCAGGGTTGTAATGAGGGTCTTGCTGTTTAAAACAAGGTGTTCGATTACTTGCTCATATGATGGAATTGAGATACAGACAAATAGTGATGATGAGGATGACCCAGATCCCGAGACTGAGTGTGAAACCACAAATGAGGAGTATCCACTGACAGATTTCTTTCCAGTGTTCACAGTGCAGGAGCTTCACCCTGATTTACAGGAAACGGTGAAAGAGAAAGTGTGGGGTCTGACAAGGAAAGAGATAGGTCTGATAAAGGGAGTTGTGCCAGTTAAAGTTTCTATAAAGCCGAATGTGATTTTTCCTCATATACCCCAGTACCACATGCCACAAGATGTTCTTATAAAGGTTGCCCAAATAATTGCAGAGTTTGTGGAAGGGGTCATGCAGGAAGTGTTGAGAGGCCCATGTAAATCACTGATAATGGGACTGAAAAAGCCCTGTGGGAAAGTTTGAATTGTCCAGGATTTAAGAAAAATAAACAACATTGTGATCAAATGTTGCCGCCGTGGTACCAAATCCAGCTGTGATAATGTTTTAAATTCCATGTGATGCTGAGTGGTTCACTGTCATTGACTTGTCACAAGCCTTCTTCTCTGGGCCTCTTCGTGAGGATAGTCGATTTCTCTTTTGTTTCAAATTTGTTGACTGAGTTTAATGTTGGTGTCGAATCCGTAAGGGTTTCCAGAGTCACCTTCTATATTCAATCAGATCTTGAAAAGAAATTTGGAGTTGTTGGAACTGCCTTTACAATAGAACTTGCTACAGTACATTGATGACTTGCTGATTGCGTCCAAAACAAGGGACGAGTACATGTATGACACGATTGCCTTGCTGAACCATTTTGGAAAGAATGGTCATAAAGTGTCTCCACTTATATTGCAATACTATCAGAAAGAGGTGAAATATTTGGGTCACCAGATTGAGAAAGGATAAAGGATTATATCCACAGAAAGGGTCACAACCATATTGCAGATGAATCCCCCGACCACACTGTGAGATGTCATGATGTTTCTAGGGATGGAAGGCTACTGCCGGCACTGGATTCCCAATTTTTCTGTCATTTCCAAGCCCTTGCGAAAGCTGACCAACAAGGAGGTCACTGATCCCCTAGTGTTAGACCAGACGTGCATGAAAGCATTTTCTGAATTGAGAGAGAGTCTGTGCCAAGCTCCGGCTTAGGATATGCCTGACTACACTAAGCCTTTTACATTGTTTTGTGATGAGCGTGATGCATGTACTTTGTCTTAACACAGGTCCAAGGAGGTGTAAACCGCCAGTAGCATATTTTTCAGCTACTTTGGACCCAGTCGCAGCAGATTTACCAGGCTATTTGCATGCAGTTGCAGCAGTTGGACAGAGCATCACATAGTGTGAAGGCATTGTGACAGGTCATCCCCTAACAATAATGGTCCCTCACTCAGTTGAAGTTCTCCTTACCCGCAACAAGACTCAATATTTAACGGGTGCAAGATTGACCAGATAAGAGACGAGAATTCTAGGGTCACCAAATGTGTCTTTGAAAAGATGTACAGTGTGGAACCCGGTAACCTTTCTTCCTAATGAAAATGTTCAAATTGACAAATTGGAGGACATTGAGCATGATTGTCTTGAAGTAACTGACTTGTGCACAAAGCTGAGACCTGATATTAGAGAAACCCGATTGGAAGAGAATGACCAAATTATCTTTGTTGATGGTTCTTGTCTAACAGACAATACAGGAACACTGAGAGCAGGATATGCCATGTGCACAATTTCCTGGTATCCTGGAAGCGTCTTGGCTACGGGGAGTGTATTCTGCACAAGTAGCGGAACTGGTAGCCTTCACTAGAGCATGCCATGTTTCTCTTCAGCTAAAAGTTACCATCTATACGGATAGCCAGTATGGATTTGGAATAGTCCATGATTTTGGCCAGTTTGTGGCACAGAGAGGTTTCATGACCTCTTCTGGTTCACCAGTGAGAAATGGTGAGAGGATTAAAGAGTTGTTGCATGCCATCCAAATGCCTGCAAAGATTGCCGTGGTGAAATGCAGTGACATCTGAAATCACAAGATTCTGTGTCAATGGGAAATGCATATGCGGATCAAGTCCCCATGTTTTGCTTATTGAACTGTATATTGTTGAAAAATAAATGAGAATTGTTACCTGAAGAAGATGAAACATGTCCAAGTTTTGCATTGAAAGTAATTTATACATTGGAAGAATTGAAAACATTGTAGAATAATGTTGACAGTAAGGAAAACGTTCATGTGTCGAAGTAAGCCTCTGCAAGGCCTACTAGTGCAAGGGGTTCGCCCTTCTCTGCACAAAGTCCTTAGACCATATGGGAAGAAGTTGGCACAGAAACTGAAATAAAAGACAAAGTTTATTAAACCTCATGAGGTGGTACTACAGTTCAAACAGCACCCTTCGGTAATGTTTGAAGTAGCACACTGAACTAAGAGAGCATGGTCCTTTTATACCCACGCAGGGGCTAAAAGAAGGTGGTACAATTATAGAAGCAAGACTTATATACATATAAGGTCATATGGAAATGCACATTCGAAAGGTAGGAGGGGCTAACAGTTTTCAAGGACTAGTTGACACATTACTGTCTGTTACTGATTACTAACAGCTACAGATCTTACTGGGCATGTGCGAAAGTGGGAGATGCTAAATATAACTTGTCACTAGACAGATTTTCAAGAGTAGTTAACAGAAAGGTAGGACAGAGCACATGGCGAGCACATGGCAGCATGTGGCAGAGAAAATGGCTGCCATAAATACAAAATGGATTCCGCGAAATGTTCACAATAGTTGCTAAATACAAGATTTCTTCTGCTAATGCTTAATCTAATTGCTACTGATTTACAATAGACAAACCTTTCAGCATTAGCTGAAGACATTCGTCTTTCTGGGATAATCTAAATATTCATCTTGTATATTTATGCTCATCATTTCAGCTATTTCCTTATCTAACATGTGTTGTGCTTTCATTTCTGTAATATTTCTTTTGGTAGGCATACAAGCAGTAATACACATGGAGCAGAACATTGGACCACACTGAATACAGATACAGCATGTGAAAAATATTGCAATCATTACACACAGGATAGTCGGTAGTTTCCAGCCCCAAGCGGAAACAAGAGCCCAAAACCATCCAGAAAAAGTCCAAGTACCAGTCTCTGTATGGATTTCTGCAGCAATTTTATGCAATTTAGATATTGCATCATATACTGAAGGTGAGTGATCTGGAATGAAAATGCAGCAACTACTACCGATGATGCGACATGCACCACCTCGATCAGCTAATATCACATCTAGTACCATACGATTTTGGAGCACTACAATCCTCGCAATTTGGAGCTCCTCTGTAATATTCCCAAATGCCAGAGCTGCCTGATTGGTAACAGCTTCCACAACCCTAGCCAACCGTCTCACTTTCCTACTGTTTAACGCAGCACCCAGAAAGGAGAACAACCCTAAATTAAAATCAACATATTGTTGCAGGCTAGTGTCCATTTGGTCTACCTCATTTGTACTTATTGTCCTTTTATATCTATTTTTAATGATGTAATTGAACAGTTTAAAATCTCGGTGATATGATGCAGGGGCCAAAAACACAGGGGGTAATAGAAAAGATACATAACACACACCTGACCATCCAACAGGTAGTTGGTAATATCCATAGTTACCAAAAAAAAAATATGTATTATGTGAAGCTGTAAAACTACTATTATTTACACCCTCAATAGTTAAAATTAAGGTACAATCGCTTATCCCGTCTGGAATTCGCCCAATGCTACGTATACATAAATCTGCTTTAGTTTTTGTAACAGAAATCACAAATTGTTCTTTCTTGTCAGAGTCTCTTATATTTGTGAAGACATATGGTATCGAAACATTGTCCGGTTGATACTCTTCCCATTCCCATTTAGTGCCTTTGGCTTGGGGATACCCATCTTTGGGGGTCATTACAACCCTGGCGGACGGTGTAAAAGCTGGGGTAATACCGCAAACAGGCCGGCGGAAAAAAAAAGGGAATTACGACCCTGGCGGTAACTGCCAACAAAGACAGCCACTTTAACACATCGCCCGCCACGGCGGTACAGACAAACAGCGTGGCGGTCACCGCCAACAGACAGGCGGGAGACAAAGTACCGCCCACACTATTACAACACACCAATCCGCCACCTTTTCCGGGGCGGATTCACCGTGGATAAAGACACGGCGGAAACAGCCTTTGCTATGGGAAAACGCTCACCTCAACACACTCCACGAGGAACGACGACTCCATGGAGCCGGAACTCCAAATCCTACCTGCCCTTGTCTTTCTGCTCCTGTACGAACAACAGCGACGTAGGCGCAGAACATACCGGTGAGTACTGCATCTACGACACGGGGGAGGGGCGAGGCAAAAGTTAGGGGGACACCCACCAAACACCCCCACCCCCACCCTCGCATATTACAACATACACACCAATGCAGTCAAAAATATCACATTAACAACCCACAATCCCCCTGGAAGAATGCAAAGACAAAGCGAGATCCGTTCAAATATTGTAATGTGCCAATATACATGTCATATAAAATATACTGAATCATATCTCGAAATCTGTCATATTTACATATACAATACAAGAAGTAGTGCAGATATGTACACAACAATGTCCGTGCACCAACAGTCCAAAAATGAATGGGCGAGGCCCACAATAGATACCTGACCAAAATCCGAGAGAACACTGCCGGGGCATCAGATTGAAACACTACAGGCACCTCAGGGGAAAGGGAAAGGGGGGCACCTCAGCCGGATGACAGCAAAGCTAGATCCACGACGGGGCTCCATGCCCATTGATGTATACTGGGAAGTGCAAAGCCACAGTCTCTCAAGTCTCTACAGTGGGTGGGTTGCCCACTGTTCAATCCTGGGGAGTGCAAAGCCACAGTCTCTCAAGTCTCTACAGTTGGTGGCTTGCCCACTGTTCAATCCTGGGGAGTGCAAAGCCACAGTCTCTCAAGTCTCTACAGTGGGTAGTTTGCCCACTGTTACATCCTGGGGAGTGCCAAGCCACAGTCTCTCAAGTCTCTACAGTGGGTGGGTTGCCCACTGAACAATCCTGGGGAGTGCAAAGCCACATTGACGCAAGTAGATGCAGTTCTCAACTGGTACTGGGTGGGACTGGTGGCCAGACTGGATTAGTCTCCCCGTGAAAGTTCCTGTCCTGTCACTGTCCCAGCTGCACATGGGAGAAGGATGCCTGATGTGGCGGCATATTCATACCCACACGGTGTTTGCCCTGATCAGCGGTCTTCACCATGGCGGTCTTGGCCCTGTTCAGCGGTGCTTTGCCATGGCTGACTATGGACTGTTCAGCGGTCTTCACCATGGCGGTCTTGGCCTTGTTTAGCGGTGCTTTGCCATGGCTGGCTATGGACTGTTCAGCCGTCTTCACCATGGCTGGCTTTGGACTGTTCAGCGGTCTTCACCATGGCGGTCTTGGCCTTGTTCAGCGGTGCTTTGCCATGGCTGACTATGGACTGTTCAGCGGTCTTCACCATGGCGGTCTTGGCCTTGTTCAGCGGTGCTTTGCCATGGCTGGCTATGGACTGTTCAGCGGTCTTCACCATGGCGGTCTTGGCCTTGTTCAGCGGTGCTTTGCCATGGCTGACTATGGACTGTTCAGCGGTCTTCACCATGGCGGTCTTGGCCTTGTTCCGCGGTGCTTTGCCATGGCTGGCTATGGACTGTTCAGCCGTCTTCACCATGGCTGGCTATGGACTGTTCAGCGGTCTTCACCATGGCGGTCTTGGCCTTGTTCAGTGGTGCTTTGCCATGGCTGACTATGGACTGTTCAGCGGTCTTCACCATGGCGGTCTTGGCCTTGTTCAGCGGTGCTTTGCCATGGCTGACTATGGACTGTTCAACGGTCTTCACTGTGGCGGTCTTGGCCTTGTTCATCGGTGCTTTGCCATGGCTGGCTATGGACTGTTCAGCGGTCTTCACCATGGCGGTCTTGGCCTTGTTCAGCTGTGTTTTGCCATGGCTGGCTATGGACTGTTCAGCGGTAGCCTGAGATGGCGGTTCAGATACTGACATTGGTATATGGCATGACGAACTCCACACTGGACATTGGGGTGTGGCATGACGAACTCCACACTGGACATTGGGGTGTGGCATGACGAACTCCACACTGGACATTGGGGTGTGGCATGACCTTCCATCATCGCCCGGGGGGCTGTGGGATCCTGGTCCCTCCTGGGCACTGACTCCAGTGGTGGTCTCCTGACCAGTGACGATACTCGGGCACTCCTGGGCACTGATTCTGGCGGTGGTCTCCTGACCAGTAACAATACTTGGGTCATCCTGGGCAATGACTCTGGCGGTGGACTCCTGACCAGTAACGATACTTGGGCCCTCCTGGGCAATGACTCTGGCGGTGGTCTCCTGACCAGTGACGATACTCGGGCCCTCCTGGGCACTGACTCTGGTGGTGGTCTCCTGACCAGTAACGATACTTGGGCCCTCCTGGGCAATGACTCTGGCTGTGGTCTCCTGACCAGTAACAATACTTGGGCCCTCGACTCTGGCAGTGGTCTCCTGACCAGTAACAATACTTGGGCCCTCCTGGGCACTGACTCTGGTGGTGGTCTCCTGACCAGTAATGATACTTGGGCCTTCCTGGGCAATGACTCTGGCGATGGTCTCCTGACCAGTAACGATACTTGGGCCCTCCTGGGCACTGACTCTGGCGGTGGTCTCCTGACCAGTAACAATACTTGGGCCCTCCTGGGCAATGACTCTGGCGGTGGTCTCCTGACCAGTAACGATACTTGGGCCCTCCTGGGCACTGACTCTGGCGGTGGTCTCCTGACCAGTAACGATACTTGGGCCCTCCTGGGCAATGACTCTGGCGGTGGTCTCCTGACCAGTAACGACGGTGCTGGCGGTTGTGTCTGGACCGCTGGAAATGATGGCGCACTTCTCCTCCGTGACACTCACAACAGACTGGGCAGACTTCCTCGGAACCTTCCCCACCTTCTTTGGAGTGACAGCTGACTCACCAATCGCCTTGGATCCCATTTCACTTGTTGTCCCACCAGGAGTCTTGACACGGTCCCGTCGTCCACTCTCCAATTTTGGTGCTTTTACAGGGGGTGGGCTGACAGTGCCTTGGCTCCGGGTCCTACTGCCTGCCCTGGTGGACGGTGCACTCCAAAAACCTGGAACACGCACCACTGGTACTGGAGGCTTTTTGGCTGAGGCGCTACGACGGGACTGATGAACTGGAGGGGGGGGGCAAACAGGTCAATTTGACAGAGGGACAGTTTCTGACAGACACTGGGATGGGTAGTTGGAGGGGGTCTGGGAGTGGAGGTAGAGGAGGTGGTTGTAGGAGGTGTCACTTTAGGTGTTTTGGGTGCAGGTGCAGGTACTGGAGGCTGTCGTGAGGTGGATGGATGTTGGGTGAGTGATTGCCGGCGTTTGTGTACTTTGGGAGGGGGCATCACAGACACACTGGGAGAGGACACAGGGGACGTGTAAATGGCAGTGGAGGTGGTGAGTGCAGGTGAGCGGCTTGTGGTGCTGGGTGTCCTGGTGCGAGTCCTAGTGCCTGTAGATGTGGTGCATGCAGGTGTGTGTGTAGATGAGACTGGGAGGGAGGAGGGAGAAGAGGAGGAGGGGGACACAGTGGAGACAGTGGATGTTGCTGTGTCTGTATGGGTGTGATGCTTGTGTGAGTGCCTGTGGTGTGTGTGGTGCCTATGTTTGCTTGAGCTACTTGTGTGTGTTGACTTGTGTGCCTGCTGGTCTGTAGGTGTGCTTGGGATGGGCTGGGGTACAGGGGATTGGGTCTGGGTGGAGGAGGTTGGAGGGGGGAGGCTGGACACAGGGACAATGGCTGCCATCAGTGCTGAAGCCAGAGATTGCAGGGTTCGCTGAAGGACAGCCTGACCAGAATGAATGCCTTCCAGGAATGCATTACCGTGTTTCAACTCTCGTTCTACACCCCGGATGGCATTCACAATGGTAGACTGCCCAACAGTGAGTGACCTGAGGAGGTCAATGGCCTCCTCACTGAGGGCAGCAGGGGTGACTGGGGCAGGGCCTGAGGTGCCTGGGGCGAAGGTGATGCCCACCCTCCTGGGTGAGCGAGCACGGGACACACGCTGAGGGGCTGCTGGGAGGGCGGTGCTGGTAGGGGAAGTGGCGGCTGTACCTGTAGAAGTGGGGCGCACAGATGGTGCCGCCACCACAGGGGAGCTCCCATCGGCGGACGAGTCCGTGTCGCTGGATGGTGATCTGGTGGCCGACGTGAAGCTCCCCTCGCCCTCCGTCCCACTGGTGAATTCAGAGTCTGTGGTGTGGCCCTCCATGGCCATGTTGGATGCAGCTCCCTCGTGCTCCGGTGCCACTGTACCTCCGCCTGTTGATGCTGATGGACAAAAGGACAGGGAGAGCAGGAAAAGGGGGGAGACAGAAGAAAGAGAGTTTTAGTGCATGGCATACCGCTACCGTTGGCGGATAAGACAGACGCAGCAGCCCCATGCATTACGCCGTGCTCCTGACCTCTGCACATGCTATTTCTGGGAAATGGCCTACATGGCAATGGTAGTAATCTGCCCACATGGATGGCAAAGGGGCAACTATACATAACTTCCCTCTGTTTTGAGCTGGGGTAGAGATGCCACATGGCCTACATAATGGAGGGGCCTTGCCTACCTAACTCGCCCTGGCCTAGGGACACCCACAACCCACCACCCCCACCCAGACACCTCCACTGCACGCAAATTCCATATGATGAGGTAGTACTCACCCCCTTGTGTCTGCTGTGATGTCCTTAAGCACCCATCCAACTCCGGGTAGGCCATCGCCAGGATCCGGAACATCAGGGGTGTCATGGTGCGACGGGCACCCCTCCCACGTTGGGAGGCCATCCCCAGCTGAGCCTCCGCCGTCTTCTTGCTGCAGCGGCGAATGTCCTCCCATCTCTTACGGCAGTGGGTGCCCCGTCTCTGGTGGGCCCCCAGTGTCCGGACTTCCTTGGCGATGGCACGCCAAATGTCCCTCTTCTGGTGGGCGCTGACCTACATGACATGCACAAGGAAAGAGGATAGTCATTACCTACTGCACCGTTGTTGTGATTGGCCCCCTCCCAACTCTATCCCTGTGGCCCATTCATCCCCATGCATAACTGTTCTATGTACTCTGCCCCCTTCCCTCATCCACCCAGCCCTCTCCACCCAAGCCTAGCCCATCCAACGTGCTCCCTGTGTACTAACCTGTTGGTCTGGAGGACCGTAGAGTAGCATGTACTGGGGGAGGACCCCATCCACAAGTTTCTCCAACTCCTGTGCAGTGAAGGCAAGGGCCCTTTCCCCAGACGCAGCAGCCATCGTCGCTTCCAGACCGAGGTCACAGCAGCACTAGCAGTGTAGGTCCTCTCCTGTCGAAGGTCAGGTATCTAGTGATTGAAGAGATAGAAAATGGTGGTGATGTCCGCAGCGGTAACGTCCGCGGCGGTGCGCATCATCACCGGCGGCGCACCTGTTCATTGGCTCCTGGGACCCATAGGGTCCAATGTTAACCAATGCAGCATTGCGCTGCGCTCTACGACCGCCTACCGCGACGGTGTCCAACGCCAGCGCAGTTACCCCACAATCCCATTGTCCCAGTTTAGAGGTCAGGCAGCCGCCATTTCAGGGGCCCACATGGCTTCAATTACTACTGCGTCACACATACCGAGGCCTACACTCAAAACCTTTCCCGGATGGGTTAATTGTCTGTTGCAGTCTTGTGTATGACGTTGGGTACATACCTGGAGGAATGCTGACAGTTTCTTCGCTGTTGTCCTTCTTAGGCACCGTCAGTTGGGACATATTGGAAGATGGCGGAATCCGCCGGTGTACCGACCGCTGGTGGACCTGTTGACAATGGAAGAGCGACATGTCATCGTGACCTACCGGTTTGACCGTGCCACAATCCAGGAACTATGTACCCAGTTGGAGCCAGACCTGATGTCACCAATCCGCCATCCGACTGGAATCCCCCCTGATGTTCAGGTGCTGTCAGTGCTGCATTTCCTTGCAACTGGGTCTTTTCAGACAACAGTGGCCATGGCATCAGGGATGTCCCAGCCTATGTTTTCCAACGTGTTGTCCAGAGTGTTGTCTGCCCTGCTGAAACACGTACGGAGATACATCATTTTCCCTGAGGTGGAAGATTTGCCTACAGTGAAAGGTGATTTCTATGCCCTTGGACATATACCCAACGTCATAGGTGCCATTGATGGGACCCATGTAGCTCTGGTCCCCCCCGCAGGAATTAACAGGTGTACAGGAACAGGAAGAGTTATCATTCTATGAATGTCCAGATGGTCTGTTTGGCAGACCAGTACATCTCGCAGGTAAATGCAATGTTCCCTGGCTCTGTGCATGACGCCTACATCCTGCGGAATAGCAGCATCCCTGATATGATGGGTGAACTCCAGAGGCACTGTGTATGGCTATTGGGGGACTCTGGTTGCCCCAACCTGTCCTGGCTATTGACCCCAGTGAGGAATCCAAGGACCAGGGCAGAGGAACGGTACAATGATGCCCATGGGCGGACTAGGAGGGTAATCGAACGCACCTTCGGCCTTCTTAAGGCCAGGTTCAGGTGCCTCCATATGACTGGTGGATCCCTATTCTACTCACCGAAGAAGGTGTGCGACATCATCATCGCCTGCTCCATAACTTGGCATTGCGACGCCAGGTGCCTTTTCTGCAGGAGGATGATCCAGATGACGGTGTTGTTGCAGCGGGGGAGCCTGTGGAGCCTGTGGACAGTGATGAGGAGGAAGCTGATGAAGATGAAAACGACAACAGGGAGTTAGTCATACAGCAATATTTTCAGTGAGACACAGGTGAGTACATTTTCATGTTTCACATATTATTAACTTTCACACGTCTACCTCTATCCTGTACCTACATTTCACTCCCTATTTGTTAACTGAGTTGTCCCCTTCCATTTTAGTTTCAGTATTGTGGTAACCTACGTGTCAACAGCTTGCACCCTTGAAAGACTTGTGATGTGTGACATTGGTATGTTGGTCTTCCAATGGGTAACCTTTTTTAACACTGTAATTGACAATACAAAGTCCACAATCATTGACTGACTCCAGTTTTATTAGTGTTTCAAGGGTGTTTATTTAAGTGCATAACAATGAAGGGGGGTTGTGAAATGGGGATGGGTGATGGCGGAGGAATGTCCATGGCAGAGTCCAGTCTATTAGTCTCACAGGTACATTACACATCTGGCCATTGGAAGCGGAGCTGGGGCAGTTCCGATTTGGACAGGGTAACAAAGTGGGACAGTGGGAGGACGATCAGGGTGGTCTTATTTCCTGGCGGGGGTCTTGCCATCTTGCTCTGTCGTGTTCCTGGATCTCAGGGCCTGCTTGCGTGGTGGTGGTCCGTCTGCAGGGGATGGGGTGCTGGTGTGTTGGTCCTGTGGCGGTGCCTCCTGTCCAATAGCGCCGGCGGAGGTGGTGGGCATTTCATCGTCGTGGCTAGTGTCAGGGGCCCCTGGGAGTGCCACGGTGTCCCTCAAGGTCTTTTGAATGTCCGTCAGCACCCCTACAATGGTGCCCAGGGCGGAGCCGATGGTCCTGAGCTCCTCCCTGAACCCCAAATACTGTTCCTCCTGCAGACGCAGGGTCTCCTGCAACTTGTCCAGTACCGTTGCCATCGTCTCCTGGGAGTGGTGGTATGCTCCCATGATGGAGGAGAGGACCTCGTTGAGAGTAGGTTCCCTTGGCCTGTCCTCTCTCTGTCGCACAGCAGCCCTCCCAGTTCCCCTGTGTTCCTGTGCCTCCGCCCCCTGGACCGTGTGCCCACTACCACTGCCCCCAGGTCCCTGTTGTTGTTGGGGTGGTGGGTTAGCCTGGGTGCCCTGTAGTGGTGGACACACCGCTGATTGGCCTGTCCTGGGTAGGGAGGTTTGGGCCCGCTGGGTGGGTGCTGTGCTGCTGTTCCCAGAGGGTGGCAGTTCGGTGTTGGGCTGTGGCTGGGCAAGGGGAACCGACTGTCCTGAGGCCCACAATGGTCCGGGCTGGTCATCAAGATCCAGTGGGGCAGAGCTGCTGTCGTCACTGTGGGCCTCTTCTGGGGGTGGAGTGGTGTTGTCTGGACCCTCTGGTGTGGTGACGTTCCTTCGGGTTCCTGCGGGGGTATAAGTACATGATTATTGCATGCGTGTGTTTCATGATGTGCAATGTTTGGGTGTGCGTGTACCCCAGTGCAGGCATTCCTGTGTGGGGGCTTGTGTGGTGATAGTTGGGGGGTGTTATGGGTCTGTGCAGTGGGCATGCTTTAGTGATGGGTATCCATGCTTAGTTAGGTCATGCAGGTTTTGGGGTTGGGATGGGTGGTTGGTGTCATGGGTAGATAGGTGAGGATTTGGAGTGATAGGGGAGGGTGTGAGGGTGGGGGGGTGTGATAACATGCAGGTAGGGTGGGGGATATGATAGTTGAAATTTGACTTACCAGTGTCCATTCCTCCAACGACTCCTGCGAGGCCCTCAGGATGCAAGATGGACAAGACTTGCTCCTCCCATGTTGTTAGTTGTGGGGGAGGAGGTGGGGGTCCGCCGCCAGTCCGCTGTACCGCGATGTTGTGCCTGGATACCGTTGAATGCACCTTCCCCCGTAGGTCGTTCCACATCTCCCTGATGTCCTCCCTATTTCTTGGGTGCTGTCCCACAGCGTTGACCCTGTCGACTATCTTTGCCATGGCTCCATCTTCCTGGCTATTGGTGTGTGCTGTACCTGTGAGCTAAATAGCTGTGGCTCTACCCGGACGATTTCCTCGACCATGACCCTGAGCTCCTCCTCGGAGAAGCGGGGGTGTATTTGGTGTGCCATGGGGTGGTGTGTGTGTATGTGGGGTGGTGTATGTGTTGATGAGTGTGGTGAGTGTAGTGGTATGTGGTGTTTTGTGCGTGGGTGTTGTGTGGGTGATGGTGTGGTGTGCCTCTGTGTGATGGGGTTCTCTATTCTGTGCTGTCTCTCTCTGGCCTTCTCTCAGAAATTGTGGTTGTAAGGGTTTGTGTGTGATGTGGTGTGTGTTTTATATTGTATTGGGTGTGTGGGAGTGGTGTGTGTATGTGTATCAGGTGTGTGTATTTGTAATTGTCCAATGTGGCGGTGTTTTGGAGATGTGTGTGTATTTTGAGTGCGGCGGTGTGTACCGCCAATGGAATACCGCGGTTGAAAGACCGCCGCGTGGATTCGTGGGTCGTAATAGCATGGGCGTGTTTCTGTTGGCGTGGAGGTGGAGGATTTGTTTCCGCATGTTTATCGCTGACCTTTGGTGTGGCGGTGTTGTGTGGGTGTCTGAATTTCGGAGGATTCCGAGATGTGTGTCATAATAGCTGTGGCGGTCTAGCGCGGCCGCGGCGGTGTATTGGCGGTCTTCTGCACGGCGGTAAGCGCCTTATACCGCCAAGGTCGTAATGACCACCTTTGTCTTGGTAGCATACTTTATTATGGCGAAAAAGAAGTCCGCCCTCTGTACTTTTTCCATATGCAAACAAAAGCATATACCAAGCTTGACAAGAACCATTGTGTGAAAAAGGAAGAGGAATGAAAGGTGTTCCTCCTTTCTTTTGATGCGCAGGTATCATTCCACATACCCAACAGTTAGTAGTATTTGTAGCATTATGAGTATGATGCAACATCTGAATGAAAGTATTATTGAAGTACGATTGACGGTGCTTCTGCTCCTGATAGGGAAGCGTAAAGTAATAGTGATCCTCTGGTACTGGAGTAGTGGCAACAAAAAACTCACGAGCAGGAGCCTTCTTTTCAACAAACCAGGTGATTATTGCTATAACCACCAAAACAACAACAAACCCCATAGTACTAATGATCAGTTTGTTATTCATTTTTGCAACAGTGATAATCGACCCTTTCAGAAATTAATTAAAAACAATCGTTAGAGCTCTTATCCCTGGGCAGCTGCTGATTTCTTCACCACAGGCCAAGACGGGTGTCACTACTCTAATGCACGGCTGATCCCCCCCCTTGCCACATTGGCTCTCCGTTTCACTAACCCAGGGCGGTAGCTCAACCAGTTTTATCCAGCACTACGAGGTCTTTCCTCGGTCTCAAATTATATCGCGACACTCCAGAAATCGTATGGTCCGGGAAGAACTCCGCAGATTCGTCAGGTGATATAGCACGGCCTTTCTCCGTAGTCAAAATCTCTCGATGATCGGTCAACACTGCAGGTTCCACCAAGGTAGGTAGCCCTCTCTTGCAGTGAGTACTATGGACCCAATTATTTCGGTTCGTCACTCGAACTGCTGTCCTTGTCGCAAGGAGCACCTGCTCTGGTCCTCGCCACCTTGGTTCCAAACTGCTTGATCTTTCAAAGGACTTAATCATCACCTGGGTACCAGGTCGGAGTTCATGGCCTTCAGCTGTAGATCTGTCAGGAAGTGCTTCTCAAACCTGTTGATGAATAGAAACCAAATTGTCGGTTAACTGTGCCAAATAATCATTCATCAGGACACAAGTTACATCATATACAGAATTTGGCTTAGGAACTCCCCAAATGTTCATTGGCCTTCCAAATACTATTTCATAGGGGGTAAGGCCTGTTCGAGAGTGTGGCACTGACCTAATAGACAATAATGCCAATTGTAATGCATCCGGCCATGTTAAAGATGTGGAAGCCTGTATCTTCCCTAACTTCAGCTTCAAAGTAGCATTATACCTTTCCACCAACCCTGCTGATTGTGGGTGGAAAACCACATCGAACTTCTGTTTGATCCCTAATCCTTTCAGGACATACTTAATAACTTCCCCAACAAAATGAGGTCCGTTATCATCCAATAAAAGTCAGCAAACACCAAACCTACAGAAAAATACTTTCAAAAGCACCTTCGCTGTGGTAATGGCATTATTATCCTTTGTGGGGTACGCCTCTATCCATTTACTGAGAGCACATACCACCACCAAGACATACTTTAAATTGTTGCAGCGTTCAAGCTGAATATAATCCATTTGTAGAACTTCGAAAGGTGCAGTTGGTGTAGCAAACCCTCCTGCAGGAGTTCATGTCCCTTTTCCAGGATTGTATTATAAACAGATTAAACAAGACTGTACTACTCTCTTAGCTGTACTGGAAATTTCTGGATGCTCCCAAACTTGCGTAAGCAACTTCGTTATTGTTGAAGCTCCAACATGTGCCAGCCCATGTGCCATCTGAACCATAGGTTGTACAAAAGCTATAAGTAATTTCCATTTATCCATCTGCTTAGTCCGCCAACAGCCCTCATCATCCAATTCTCCTTCTTCAGACCATTGCTCACGTTCTTTCACAGAAGCAGATTTCTGTATATCTAATACGTCTTGTCTAGCATTATGCCAACGTTCAGCTTGTGACTTCACTACATACATAGAAGTAGTACTTCGCTGCATCGCAGTCTCACGTGCAACGCGGTCTGCAAGGGCATTACCTTGCCCTATCTTATCGGTCACTTTCTTGTGTGCACTACATTTCACAGTAGCTAGTTTCTTTGGATATGTCAATGCAGTCAAGAGGTTATGCACTAATTCTCCGTGCATTATCTGCATCCCGTGGGATGTGAAAAAGCCTCTCTCCTTCCAAAGCAAACCAAAATCATGAGCTACTCCAAAAGCATAGCGGCTGTCTGTATAAATGTTCACACATAAGTCAGCACTAAGCTCACATGCTCGTGTCAAAGCTATTAGTTCAGCTGCTTGAGCTGACTTCTGTGGTATACGAGCTGTCACGACTACCGTGTGCATTGTGGTGATTGCATATGCAGCTGAGGTCGTACCGTCTGGCAACTTCAAACAAGACCCATCAACCCACAATTCCCCGTCTACATCTGGAAGGGGCGTATCTTGTAAATCAATACGACCCATTGTCTGTTCTTTGGTAAGGAATATACAATCATGTGTTTCTTGTGACTGAGGCTGAGTCACCGGATATGGCAACAAAGTGGCTGGATTTAGTGTTGCACATCTCTTCAGTGTAATGTGAGGAGCCAGCAATGTCAATTCATATCCTGTCAGGCGAGCGCTAGTTAAATGTTGCGCCTTTGTTTAAAAGAGCATCAACCGCATGGGGTACTAACACCAACAGCTTATGTGACAAAACTATCCCTTCGCTCTGACGTATTGACACAGCTGTTGCGGCAACTGAACGAAAACATCCAGGCAACGCTCGAGCAACAGGTTCAGGTGCTGCTGAAAAATATGCACAGGGACGCTGCTTATCGCCATGTGTCTGTACTAAAACTGACAATGCACATCCATCTTTCTCATGTACGTAAAGTGCAAAAGGCTTCGTGTAATCTGGAGTACCGAACACTGGTGCTGAACAAAGGACTTGTCGTAGCTGCCGGAAAGCAGTCTCACATTCATCTCTCCATGGGAGGGGCATTGGAGTATCTTTAGTCAAGAGTGCTAGTGACAATGTGTGAAAACCCTAATATCCATTGCCTACAAAAAGAAGTAAGACCAAGGAATGCACAAACATCTTTCTGAGTAGAGGGTACTGGTGTGTCTAAAATTGCTTGAATACGATCTGATGTGCACGGCCCTCCTTAGACAAAAGGTGACCTAAATAGGTTACCTTTGGTCTACAATATTGCAATTTCTTTTGTGACACTTTATGATGGTGTGAAGCAAGAAAAGAAAGTAAGGACAAAGTGCACTTTTCACATTGCTCAGGGGTATCAGCTGCCAACAAAATATCATCAACATATTGTATGAGAGCCACACCTTCAAGCAAAACAAAAGAATCAAGTTGTCGTTTTAACGCTTGACTATAAATACTAGGACTCTCAGTATAGCGTTGAGGAACTCTGCAAAATCTATATGATCGTTTATTCAAAGTAAAACCAAACAAATATCGGCTGTCAGGATGAATAGGGATCGAAAAGAAAGCATTCTTCAAGTCTATCACAGAGAACGTAGTTGCTGTCGGGGGAACCAAAGTAAGAAGTGTTGTGATGTCGGATACCACAGGATATTGTGGTACCACAATCTTATCCTAGTATCAGTATCCTTTTTCAGAATAGGAAGAATCGGACTGTTACAAACATTATACGGAACTTGCTCAACATCTCTAACTGCAATAAGATCATGCACAATTCGTGAGAGTGCTTCTTCGCCCTCCTGTGAAATTTTATTTATTGAGGCAAACGTGGCAATACAGCTCCCTCCTTGACACTAATATGTACCGGTGGAATAATCATTTGTCCCACATCAGTATCTGAATTAGCCCACAAAGTACTAGAGAGTGAAGCTAATGCAATATCCTCTTTAACAAGACAAACTCTTTCCGTCACAGGATGATTAACATTCAAAATAACACGCACCCCTTCAGGAGAGCATCGTATTGTAGCCCTGAAATACTTGAGCATATCAAGACCCACAATATTGTCTGGTGTATTTGGGGAAAGCAAAAATGGACATGGAGCGGTAAATTTATCAACATGGAATGCAAGTGGTTGTGACAATGGGCTAGGGGAAGGTGTTCCTTCGAAACCTATCTATATAATTGTTAAGCCAGACAGTGGGGCCCTTGGAATCAATTGTTTAGACAAGGCGCTACGAGTAGCTCCTGTATCAACCAGAAACTGATCAGTAGAACCCAAAACATGTGCTGTAACATAGGGACCCCTCTGATTTACTGGAACTTCAACTGATTCCTTACCCCATCCTAGGCAATCCTATGCATAAGCAGAATCTTGGAAATCAGGCTGCACAAAGTTAGACATCTGGTATTGGTTCCGTCTATCAAAAGTGTTAAACCCATCCTGCCCTCGTAGATTAGCATCAACACTAGCATGATCATTCGTGCTTCTTCTAGGCCCTGAATATCCTGAGCGATTTCTCATTTGTCCCCGACCACGTGAACACTGATGAACACGTAGTGCTGGACAATCGGCAGCCCAATGCCCAAATTTCTTACAATACGCACACTGATCAACAGACAAATTCGAACGAGTGTAAGAAGAACCATAAGATCCACGTCCACCTCTATCACTACCTCTAAAAGGCGGACCATAAGCTTGAGCCAACATAACCTTCGTCTTTAATTCTTTAATCTTTTTATCCTCACTACCTTTTGCTTCTAGTTCCTGACGTTCATAATACTGAGCCATAGTCAAAAGAGAAACCGGAGTAGAAGTAGTCCATGAACTTTTACTAGATTTTAGGCAACTAGCTACTCCTGGTAACAGATTTGCGACATATTTATCGACAAACAAATGTCTGCCCGTATCATCTGACAATAACTGGCTGCTAAAATCATGAAATGCTTCTTCAAAGCGTGTAAAGAAATCAGAGACCGATTCATCTGCCTTTTGCTTACAAGACGCTAAAACCGTCCAATCTATCTTTTTAGGGCGACTAATCGTTTTTAACTTAACTAATATGGCTGCGGGAAGATCTAGAAACAATTGATACAGCTTTTTTGCAGGTTCCCTATCCCCGTCCATCTGTTCTAATTCTTTCCATGACGCCCCAAAAACTACACGATCATCAACTTTACGAACAATTCTCCACATATCTGGCGGTAATATCAATCCGAAAAATAAATCGATGTCAGCCAAAGTCATAGTACAAGAACTAATTGCCCCCTCAACTTCCTCATAAAAGGCGGCTGGATTTTTCCGCGGGTCAGGTAATGCTGTTTTAAGTGCCATTGCATCTGTCCTATTCCAAGGATTATACACAAAATTATAAATAAAATAACCCTTAGTATCAACAGAAGTTTTAACATCACTTGTACCCAAACCTTTAGGAGGAACATACAAAGGCGCGGCCTACCGCATTGGTTTCGTGTGAACTATCATAGTCTTATCTGTTCCGAAGATGGAAGCTTGCACCCCGCCGGTCTGAGATGTCCGTGCAACTACGTCCACTGCCCTTTTCTCCTCTTGCAAACGGACTGCCACAACACATAATTTCACCAAACGCCTGATTGCATCAGCCACCTGGAAGAAAACAAAAAGACCATCACGCATTTGCTTATGATCAGCTGCTACATCATCGGGCTCTAACTCTTCAGAATATTTAAAAAATAGTTCAATAACTTCTGTGCCAAATGCCTCAGTAAAATATAGCTGTTCCTTTTCCGTCCACCCTTCATGTTGTCTAAAAGTTCAGAAGCAGAGACAACGCTACAAATTGTTTTACGAGCAATAGATCTAAGCTCAGACGCACGGTCATCAGGCAACATAGAGCGACTGTCTCATATCTTCTGTTGCTCCAAACCAGTGACCTCAGCTAACTCATGAGGGGCAGAAGGAACGACATACGGAGGTGGAGGGCGATCTAGTAACAAAAAATCATTGTGTGGTTTATTAAGGATAGGATAGAGCGGTTGCCTAACAGTGTATTGGCCTATTACCTGTAATTTACGTTCTTTCTCTTCTATCACCTTTAAGTCATTTATTTCTTTCTTTCTAATTTCCAATGATATATTCTTCCGCTGCTCTTTCTCAAGCAAGGCTTGCTCACGCTTCACTCGTCCACGCACTTCTTTCTCCCACATTCGTACACAGTCAAACATATCTTGCCTAGACCTTCGCTTACACATACATTGTTCCACATACTTTCGCAAATCAAATGACCCAGGCATAGGCCAACGTAACTCAGGATCCGCACGAGTGTATTTATTCCATAATGTGCTGTACATTATAGAAGAAAAAACATGTTTAACATACATATCTCTATTGGGCGTCCCCTCTGGGGGTGCCGGTTGCGATTCTTCCAGTCTAAAATTGGTACCATTCCAAAAGCAACACATCCTACGAAGTGCGCTAGAATCAGGCATGCCAAAAATAGTGCAGAATATGCAATATTATAATCAAAGTAGCACTTAAGGTGCTGTTCAAATCAAAATTAAATTGGAGAAAATTCTCATTACCTGCCTATATAAATTTCAATTTACATATCAATTCAAAGGACACAAATTGACTAGTCACCCAAAACACGAGAGCCACAGTAAGTGGTGCTAAACTTCATTACCAAACAAAGGCATCAAAACCCACAGCAAGTGCCGTAAAACGGCTCTTACCAATCACAGGGCGTCCAGGTTCCAACTGCCAAGTTCTAAAATCGACCAAATGGTCACTGCATGACGAATGAACAAAAAGGATCTCAGTCGAGGACCGGCGCCACCTGGATGGTCAAATCAGAAAGAAGGGAAAAACGCCGTGGTTGCCAAGACTCGGGTTTCCTCAGGCATTGATCGTCCGCAGCGAGATCCCAATCCTTTGTCGCAACCAATCCGTCGGGCGTCCGAGTCACCGATGAGTCCCTGTTCGGACGCCAATTTGTCGAAGTAAGCCTCAGCAAGGCCTACTAGTGCAAGGGGTTCGCCCTTCTCTGTGCAAAGTCCCCAGACCATAGAGGAAGAAGTTGGCACAGAAACTGAAATAAAAGACAAAGTTTATTAAACCTCATGAGGTGGTACTACAGTTCAAACAGCACCCTTCAGTAATGTTTGAAGTAGCACACTGAACTAAGAGAGCATGGTCCTTTTATACTCACGCAGGGGCTAAAAGAAGGCGGTTCATTTATAGAAGCAAGACTTATACACATATAAGGTCTTATGGAAATGCACAGTCGACAGGTAGGAGGGGCTAACAGTTTTTAAGGACTAGTTGACACATTACTGTCTGTTACTGATTACTAACAGCTGCAGATCTTACTGGGCATGTGCGAAAGTGGGAGATGCTAAATATAACTTGTCACTTGACAGATTTTCAAGAGTAGTTAACAGAAAGCCCCCCTCCTTTCAGCGGCTTGAAACCCTAACGGGTACGTAGTGCGCTTTACAAATGTTGTGATTGATTGATTGATTGAAAGGTAGGACAGAGCACATGGCGAGCACATGGTAACATGTGGCAGAGAAAATGGCTGCCATGATTACAAAATGGATTCTGTGAAATGTTCACAATAGTTGCTAAATACAAGATGTCTTCTGCTAATGCTTAATCTAATCGCTACTGATTTACAACACATGGACCAAGATGAAATGTGTACAGAGACAGGATGAATTGTGGGTTTCAGAAGAGGGTCTACTGATTCTGCCAAACAGTCTGTTGTCTTGAATGTCTAGATATAAACATGGACAAGCACATGTTGGGAGGGATGCCATGATTCGTTTATTCAAGCACAATTTCTTCAACCCAATGTTTAGACAAGTTGCTGAAGCAGTTTGCCATTGTTGCGTCATTTGCCAACAAATGGATGCGGGAAAAGGGACAGTTGTTAACTTGAGCCACATTGGAAGAGCACGAGGTCCATTCAGAAAAATGTAAATGGATTTTATTGAGATGCCTATGTGTGGAGGTTTGAGATATGTGTTGGTGATTGTTTGCATCTTTAGTCACTGGACTGAAACATACCCTACATGAAAAAATTACAGCCTTACAGTAGGGAAACCAATGCTTAGGAACTGATACCAAGTTTTGGGTTTCTGATCTCTTTAGAATCAGATAGGGGAAGTCACTTCAACAATGAAGTAATTAAATTACTGTGCGCAGCATTGAATATCGAGCAGAAGTTGCATTGTAGTTACCACCCCGAGGCATTTGAACTAGTGGAACAGATGAATAGTACCTTGAGTTGCAAAGATGTGTGCATCCATGAATCTGAAGTGGCCTGACTCACTATCTTTAGTTCTGATGACTATGAGAAATACACCCGACAGGAAGACATGATTGTCCTCATGGGCCCAGCCATGAGGTTGCCAAAGGTGCTGCAAATGCACTTGTCAACATTACAGATGATATGGTGTTGGACTACTGCAAAGGTCTGGCTGATGTGGTTTGCTGTTTCTCTCAGCAGGTGGAGGCCACCACACTGCCACCAATCCATGACCAAGGACACAACATGAAAGCCAGTGACTTGGTTGTGGTCCAGAAACACATGAGGAAAACATGTTTGGAGCCTTGCTGGAAAGGTCTGTTCCAGGTAGTTCTGACTACTACCACAGCTGTGAAGAGTGCTGGAGTTCCGAACTGGATCCATGCAAGCCACACTAAGAAAGTGGTATGTCTTTTGGGTAATAAAGAAGAGTCGTGGAGAGTACCAACACCGACCAGAGAAGTCTCAGAACCGGAAGGAAGAGAAATAGGAAGTGAGACCGGATCTGAACTCATTGGGGACGGTTCAGTCACTCCTGTGAGAGACGAAGGAGAAGACATTCAGGAGGGTGACAGTGGGCCAATCTCAATTGAGGCAGCAGGATAGCCTAGTCAGAAGAGGGCTTTCCCAGAAGCAGACGGTTTTGAGAGACAAATAGAGCAGTTGCCAGACCCCGAGGGGAAAGGAGTTGAGGCGGATGAAAGCCTATGTGATCTGACTCCTCCTGAACCAATTGCAGGCCCGTCAAGATAAAACACTGCGGAGCAAGAAGAAGTTTCAGGTTCAACACTGAAAAGAGCATTGCGCAAGGGTCCAGTAAAAGGAGATAAATGGCCTGAATCACAAGCAAAAAGAAAGGAAGCAGTTGTTGAAACAACAATCGAAGAAGTGGATACAACAAGAGAGAGAAGATCTAAGGGCCTCATCAAGATCCTGGCGGCCGGCGGTAAACTGGTGGTAACACAGCCAACAGGCTGGCGGTGTTCTGCCAGCTATTATGACCATGGCACAATAGCCACGGCTATACCGCCGGCCCCCCCACTATACCGCCAGGCTTCCGCCTGGTGGGCATAATCCCCAGGGCAGCAGTTCAAGCACCGCTGCCCTGCGGATTATGAGTCCCCGACCGCCAGCCTGGCCACGGCAGTAAACACCGCCATGGAAAGGCTGGCGGTAAGGGGGACTTAGGGTGCACCTGGGGGCCCCTGCACTGCCCATGCACTTGGCATGGGCAATGCAGAGGCCCCCAGGCATAGCCCCATCGCGCATTTCACTGCCTGAATTTCAGGCAGTGAAATGCGCGATGGGTGCTACTGCACCCGCTGCACATCAGCATTGCCAACGCCTCTATTACGAGCTGGCAGCAATGTTGATGTGACTTTTCCACTGGCCTAGCAGAAAAGTCGAAATAGGGAGCCAGAAATACCGCCAGCACTGGTGGTATTCTGGTGCCCGCAGCCTCGGCGTCTTCTGAGAAGACCGCTGAGGTTGTAATGAGGGCCTAAGTGAGGGAGAATTGAATGGTGATTGAAAGTTGAAAAGAAAAGGAATAGCAAATCAAAGGTACACAGGTCCTGAATGGGCGTATGCAACTACAAGTGAAAGATAGAAATAATTTTTGTCTTTTTGTTTTGATTGAGACATTCCAGTTCAATATTATAGCACTTGAAGGAAACTGATGAACTGAACTGTTGAAACAATTTGAGAAAAATACAAGAGAGAGAGAGAGAGAGAGAATGTTGGAAGGTAACTGGAAAAGACTTTTGATAAATTGATTAGACATTTGAAGACCTGACTTTGACAAGCTGCTAAACCAAATTCGACAAGCTTACCGATTTTGATAAGGGATCCTGGAAGTGAGACTAAAAGCTGTAAATAGCTGCTGAAAAACGATTTTTGTTTTTGTTTTTGATTTTTGCTGCATTTTTCAAAAAGTTCTCTTCTGCTTTCTGATTCTTGACAGATCACGAGTAACATTAGTCAGCAGGGTAGGAAGAATAGGTGTTGCAAATACATGATTATTGGTTTGGCAATTGTGTGCGGGATATTGTTTGTGATAATGATTGTGGGTATGACTATTCTTGACAAAAGGGAAGCCAACCATACTTCAGCTTTAGAGACAACTACTGCATTAACAGCTATGGAGAAGTTTAGGATAGATGGGAAATATTTACACAAAGGCATTAATGCACAAGGGGAATGTCTTCTAATGTCTTCTATCGCTTGCTGAATGAGTATGTCAAGACGATGGATGAGAAGAATTGGTTTGTGTGTACGCAGATTCCTTCATCAGTTGAAGAAGGAGTTACCTATAGTAGTTTGACTCTGACTCATGGGATACGTTGTAGTCTGTTACCAACAATATTCTATAACCAGAAGTACATTCGGTACTTCTATTCCAACCACGATGTGATGTTTTTGTTTGGCCCCATAATCAGGTATCTGAGTAGAGTGGCTAAAGATAATGACATAGTATTAGTTAGAGGTTTCGTTGAGCCTACATTAACTTTTGGCACAGGTTATGCTCACAGGAATAACCTGAAATGCTTGCTTACACATTTAGAAAAGAGCTTCTTAGATTACACAGATGACAGGAGAAAGGCATTGAAGGAGAAGTTAGAAAAAGGCTTACAGAAAAGGACTTTTAAAAAAGGATTATGCTTATAGTACAATAAAAACACAAACAAAATTAGCTTTAGATGCTCAACACGTAAGGAAACTTTGTGTACATAGGTTTAAATCTCGCACTGACACTTTATTTATGGGAATGATTGAATGTAGACATGTGTTTTTGTTTCAGAGTAAATGGACATTTATTTTCAATGGACAGGATTCAGCGATCACTGGTATTTATTACATCTGTGTGCCTAATGCTTATTAGCGTCTTCCAAGAGGATGGTATGGGAAATGTTATTTGGGAATAGTTCTCCCAAGGATATTTCAACTTGATGACTTAATGAAATTTCTGAAAGTGACTGAATTACATCACATTAAAGAGAAGAGAGAGTCCTCTTCTAGTATAGTGGGAGATGTATTTGGAGCAATAATACCTTCAGTAGGTGTTGTTCTGAATTTGATAAAGATTCGAAAGTTGTCTACTACTGTGGACAACATGCTGACAATGTTTTCAGGAGCCATGATCCTGATAGATACTGAATTAGCTGCTAAAAGAGCTATAACTTTTCAGAACCGCCTTGCATTAGACATTCTTTTAGGAAAGGATGGCGGAGTTTGCAAAAAGCTTAATTTGAGGCATTGCTGTTCATTCATTCCTGACAATAGGAAAGAAATCAGAAGCTTACTTACTAATCTGATTAACAAGAGTGCTGGTTTGAAAGAATTAAAGGAACCAGCTGTCTGGGAGAAAGTTGCCAAGGGATTATTCTTCAGTGGGAAATTGGCTCAGCAACATTGGGAAAGGGATACTATTGAAAATAATACAATCTTGATTATTGTGATTTGCATAATTGGAGTGTGGGGAATATTTAAATTGTGTGAAAGAATTAAATTAAGGAAGACAAAGAATAATCAGAGGAGGGAAGAAAAGAAAAGAGAAAATTGTTTAGAGAGAATTCGAAAATGGAACAACAATTTGAAGGATTAGAAATGACAGAATTTTAGCTGATGCAAAAATGTGTTAGATAAGGTTTGGTGTGATGACACATTTAGTTATCAGAGGAGGGATGTTAATGCTGATTTTATTATTGAAATTATTAATGAATATTCATGTGTTTTGAGTGTTGAACTAACATAGAAAATGAAATAATACAGAGAAAATAATGCACACATTTGAGAGTGTTACCACGTGAGTGGCCACCAATGTTCACGAAGTGTACTTATTAATGGCTTATAAATATTGTTATTAATTTGCACTGTAATTCAAGATGTGATTAGATTGCGATTCTTACGTTGCTTCGGTCAGCCAGTGTTGTTTCTGTATGTTTATCAATTGATTTTGAGAGTATCCTATGTAACTTTAGCGTAATATAGGGAAATAAATATTCTAACTTTTACATAAAAGTGCGGTTATTCATGACTGCAAAGTCATGGTGTGTTACAATTACTGACTCCAATTGATTATTAATGTTATTGATGTTATTGATTATTGATCTACATTTGCGGGATATATGGTAGAACAGCTTAAGCGCTGTCAAAAGGTTAATCGACCTAGTCATGTCCCCTTGTAAGTTTACTTATCAAGGTCAGACGCGCCAACAAATGTATTTAAGGAATACATTTTCCATCAAGTATTCACCTATGGGATTGTTGTCACATTTTGCACAATTGCACTTCATATTATGCTTTGGTCTGTTCTACTTTATGTCCTATGGATATATTATTGCAGATTAGTTGTAAATGAAATGGCACACACTTGATTTACCATGCTCACTTGAGCCTTTACATGATTACAATAGAGCAATAAATTGAATGGAGCCCCAGTATTGAGGGATTTATTTGGATGATTTATATTTATATTAAGAAAGAAAATGTAAATCCCATTATATCCTATGGAATTGATATTTTGGTGGATGGGATATCTGTCACTTTTGTGATGGAGTAATCCGTCTGCCAAGATCTAAATCAGGCCCTAAGATGGAAGCCGAGGTCCGTCCTGTGCAGCAGCAAAGCCAGGCCATCTGCCAGTATAACCGCAGTGTCTTCTTTGTGTGTGTGTGTGTGTACATATATATATATATATATATATACATAAATATACATACATATATTTCTCCAAACAAAGCCCTCCTTCTGAGCCATTGATACAGTGGAACTGCGCAGACAATTTCACACTAGAGATATTCTAATAATAAATCCTTTTTTCATAAAGTGACAGATAATTAAACAAATAGTGCAAGCAAAAATAAAGCCAAAATGGTCTTCAGTTTTCGACTACATGCCTTCAACTGGGCCTCACAACCTATAATGTTAGGCATTCTTTATCACTTGAACCTTCTTCCATTTAGTTGGCCCTAGAGCACTAGCCCCGCAATCTAATTTATTTCCCCAGGTATAATGAGCCATCCATTTTACCAGGCTTCAATTTCAGTTCTATAATCCTGGTTATTCAACCTTAGCAGGACTCACCATAACATGTTTTGTCATAATTAATTCAACAAAGGACCCCACATGACCCACATTTTAAATCTATGTACATTTCTTAAACCTTTTTTCTGCATTCAATTATATTTAATACAAATTAATTCTGTTTCAACAGAATTAGTAGATAAGTAATACACATCATTTAAATCATCCTGATGTAAACCAGCAACATATACAGAGGTTTTATGTCCTGCTCAGATCCATTTGATCAGAGTTATTGGGCAATTGGGTCAATTCAAAATGTAACACATATCATTCAAGTAATCCAAAACAAGAGTCTCACAATTCTCCAGAAATAAAAAATTATTGATTGTTGATGGGTCCAAGTTAAGATTGCCTGGTGGTGAAACCCTGAGGAGAGTGGCAGCTTGATCCCTATGTCTCACACTTAACTCAGCCAAAAATATTTTTCACAGATCCATTTATCTAATACATATGCCTGAAGATTATATAGGTAAGACACAAATCCTGATTCAAGTTTTCAGATAAGCAGCTTAAACTATGAAAAGTGTAATTGAGTCAATACTCCTTCAGTGCAACTATTCAATCTCACAATTCAATATGTCCTTGGAGTCCCTTCCCAGGACTTAAATGTACATCCATTTACATAAACTGCACAGTGACCGATCATAAACAGTTAAATACAGGTTACATTAAAGTACATGTATGGTTCTCCATGAGTCCATAAACCAACTCTAAGGTGCAAATGTATGATAAAGTGCTGCATTATTTAAAAGGGGGTATCACTACTCCGATACAATTATGATATCATATTTTCGATATAAGATATTCTTCTCTCATAAGAGCCATGACACCCACCCTCTCTTAAAGTGCACTGTGCATAGTTATAAACAGCAATACAATATTCAGAGGGAGCATCCCTCCTCCAATTAAATTATGATGTGATATCTATTGTACTACCTACATAGAGAACATCTCAAGACATATATCACAGAATCTGAATTGCACGTGATCCTATAATTGATCATGATTTCCCAACCCTCAAATGTCCAAGAACTCTTGCAATTCAGCCCATACTGACAAGCCTTACATGAGGTACATTTGAAAAAGCTCTGAGATTTTTCTCTTAACCAGTTTCTACTCAATACATCTGGGTCACAATAACTCAAAGCCAAAATGTCTCCCATTGATCTGTTTTTCTTAAAAAACGTGTTTGTGGCCCCACCTGTACCATCGTCTTCATATGTTCATCTTTGTTCAACACAGACCAATTCCTATGCAATATCTTCTTAATATAATATATATGTATACCTAAAACATTTAGTATATATCTTTTTTGGATTTTTTTTATATTTTATTAAATTATTGTTCTGCAGTTGCTTTGTGAATTCTTTTGATATATATATATATATATGTGTATATATATATATATATATAAATAGCTATCTATATATTTTATATATATGCTTTTTATAATAGTACTATATTTTTGTACTTACCATTACAAGTATAGGAAAACAATATTGTTGTAATCAATATTGTTGGCACAATATTAATAATAATTGTTTGTTTTGATATTATGTCAGTGATCCGAATAGATAGTTGACAACTGAATATTCAGGAAGGATACAAAATAAAGAAAGATTGGAAAAGAATGATGGAAAAGATGGATCTGGATAAGGCCAAGAGTAATTGCCAGAGGCTGAGATTATGAGATTAATTCAAGCATTCCATTCATCACCTTGTTGTTTTTGTTTTTGATGCCATAATTGCACCGGATGTGCCCAGACAAGGGTCCTAGGCTCACTGTGCCAGTGGAACTAAGATATACCGGGGTGAAGTGCCCATAACAAGGGAGAAAACAATCATGGGTTGCTTGTGTTTCAGTTCACACCTGGCCTTGCATGACGGGCTGGACTGTTTCCATGAGGAACAGAGTCATAACTGATTTGCATATGGCTGGGTCCAAACTGAGGTGGCATGATGGGCGATAAACGATGGATTGGGATGCAGCCCTGAGCGATTGCGTGTGGCTGAAATTATTTCAACCATTTATCCATCAACTTGTTGTTTTTGCCCTCTTCGAGTCAGGCAGTGTTTCAAGGATCATTAAAAAGGTTTGCACACAGTAAAGGCAATGAGTCACACAAGTGTTCATAGTACAGAGCTTTGATGGCAATAACTCAGGAGATGAGAGAAGAGTTTTGTTGGTACTTAGATAAGTTAGAGGCCTGGAATGGTTGTGTGACATTTGTAACAAGGACAGGGTGTATTCTGGAGTGAGATACAAGATCAAATTGTTAGGAAGCCAGACTCGTACAAAAATAGTCCTAAAGACAAGTGGCCTTGGGGGAAAAGTTTCTGCATGTAAATAGTTTTTAAATAATGGCTGTAATTGTGTTGCTGCAGAAATGTGACTCTCCGATAAAAAAGTCTATGCTTCTGTGGAGGGCAATAATACAACAGTGTAATATAAAATCATTTGAAGTGGCACCATATCCCAGACATTATCAGAATTGGTAAGAGGTTTCTGGTATTTTGTTCTAGAAAACAAGATTGTGTTGAGAGCAGAGTATTTGCCAATTTAGAGAATCAGGTGGCATATTGCAATGCAAATTATTTGAGCGACTGCAACAATAGAATATTGAAAGGAGAAGTTTTTCAAATGATAAACATTAACTTGGGTCTTTTAGAAGCTGATCTTGTTGTATCCATAATGATGACTCAACTTCAGTGGTATTTTAGTTGCAGAATAGATCCCAACGCAATGGAAGTGGATGCGTTCTAGCCGAACTGGAAAGGATTTAGAGATTATGCTTTTCTACCATTTAAGATGATTCAGATGGTGTTATTGCAGGTGAGGTGACAGAGGCATTGGATTCTATGTAATGCCATTGTAGGAGTATCAGTCATGATTCCCAGCTATTTTAAAATGGCAGTAGATGGGCTCATTCAATACCAGTGGAGAGGTTTTTTTTTAATAGGGTCGGAAGCAGAAGAACATCCTTTAATAAAACTGAAGCCTTGACTATTCTTGCTGTCTTTTATGGAACTTTCACAAAGGGCCTAATGATTTAATGGGACCTAGGTACAAGAAGTAGCAATAGAGGATCGTGAGACACCTGTAGCCTGGAGGACATGGTAAGGTATGGGGCTTTGAAAATTGCAGGCTTTGACAGGGAGGAGGGGACTGGCCACAGCACTGCCAGCATTAGAGGTAGGCCTCTGACTGCGGGTCATCAGCAGGATTCCGGCCACAAATACATGTTGATTTAGATTCTCTTTTTTAAGCATCATACTACCCTCTAAGGTACTGAATGGTCCACATAAACATGCACTGAATTGTGATTACTGCAATAAGGTTTATCAGCTGCTTTGTTATATTTTAGGTTGTTTGCTATTATACATAACATGTTTATATTACATGTGTAGTTTATGTAGGGTGTAAAATTATTTACAAACTGTAATAAACTATAATAACACTTTATGAATATACTGATGTAGTACATACACATAGGGGTCTTTCTAGGTATTCTCTCGTGCATTACATACAATGGGGCAATGGAGGTGTTGTGTTATTGTAATTTTGGGTAATGGGATGTGTTTAACTGGCACACTGCTTCACACTCACTGGTAAAGGGGTCTCAGCAAGCATTGGGCTTGCTTTTTGCAGTGAGGTGAGTATCTGCTGTGTCTTTAAATTGCCACTTTCGTTTAAATCAGAATTTAAACAGTTTCTTTCAATAGGTTTACACAGTTTTACATACACGGATTGCATACTGTCACAAAAAACCTTCCTACTATATTACTTAAAATCCTCCATGACCTTGAATTACTATTTCCCTCCCATATTCTGAATGCACCCTACTTACTTTATATGAAATAGCATAGAATGGTTCCCTTTAGCATGCAAGACTAACTCTAACTACCAATGGACAGACCACTAAATTTGGACTCCCGGGTAGCATACTACTCTCCATAAAGCATTTCAACTCCTCTTCAGGGATAGTTAGCACTATATAAATGCCATTTCAATTCAGTGTTTAGACCCTATATAAATTCATTGGAATTTGGGGAGTTGCAGACAATATGCAAATGCACCTTCTTGTAGGCCCTGCGTTTACTACAAATTGTTAATGAATGACAGGATGTGTTAATTATAAAGATAGAACTTTAATTTGACTTACATTGCAAATATTTCCACTATCTCATGCACCAGAATTGGTTTGGAGTGGTTCCCCTTTCAAATGTCCTTTCCATACTGCTCTTAAAACAGCCTTTGTGTAGTGATGCCCCTCATAGCAGGATAGTCTCTATTGTGGAGAACTGAAAACAGCCACAAAGAGATGTGAGGTTTCTGCATCCCCTTGATAACAAAGGGGCTGATTTAGAGTTTGGTTAATGTGGTTACTCCACCACAAACATGGTAGATATACTGTCCGCTGTATTATGAGTCCGTTATATCCTATGGACATCGTAATACGGTGGACAGGATATCTGTCATGTTTGTGACCTAGTAACCCATCCGCCGAACTCTAAATCAGGCCTAAAGTCTTCATTGAATTTCTAAAGAGTGTCATGTTACAATTCTCCTTACCTCAATGTCTAGATCTCCACCCTCCAGCCAAAGGAATACATGCACTATACTTCCACTGTTTGGGGAAGCTGACCTTGCCCTCCATCTTGAGTCATTTCAAACCAAAGGCATCCAAAATGGATCCCACTTGTCTTTATAATTAAAAACTGTAACCTATACTTGCGGAAGAACATCAGAAGATTTCGGCTCTAGCACAAAGACACATATCAGGAGTATGAAGGGAGGATTTGAAAGTGGAAGGGAAGTGGAAGTGGAAGGGAAGGGCACATTGGGATTTTGAGGAGATGTTTTGCATTTTTTTGCAAAACTCGGCTCTGGTACGTTTTTAACAGCGGTTGACAGCACGTCTATTTGAAATAAAGTTAATAAGTGTTAAGTATATTGCTTTCCAAAATATGTTAGATACACAGCTTTCATTGTTTTCTAAATTCACTTAGAAGTGAAAAAGAAACTTAGGTTATACAATAATCTCCTTTTAAGTACATCACGAAACCCTCCATTTCTCTTCCAGAGCATTTGCGTTTTTTTAAACGTAAATTAGCAACTAGTAAGAGAAAGAAGGACCAACTCACAAATGCAACAGGAAGAAACTGAAGGTAAATCAAGATGGAGCCTCTGCTTTTTTTAATAATTGAAATTATGGCTGCCAGTAGTCTAGAATTACGTAGTGTGCAGTGGGAACAGCACAGATGGATAGAAGGAATCCATTTTATGGCACTATTTAATTTATAACGCAGGCTCAAATTATATCCACAAATCCAGACAGCACAACGGCAGACTTGTGTTTCCGGTTGACTCATACACCCACATGGATTGCTAATAGGATTTTTACTCTCATATTTTCAATTTGGTTTATTTCTTTTTGCTTTTGCTGAAGAAACTAAAATTGAAACAAAATAAGGGACGAGTAGAAGAAGCGTTCAAGTTATGCAGAGGATGTATTTGTTAATCTTTGATTTAAGGTACAGAGAATGGCAATCAATGTGATCATTTCTATATAGTGCACGTTATGGAAATGGAAAGTATTCTAAAAAAAAGCAAATTCCAATATTTCTATGTATGGTCACTTTCATCTTTTCTCTGTAGTGGATGAGTGTCTCATTTTCGACATAGACGTTTTCTAGGTACCTGCAAGTACACACTCATATCCGTTTACTCTCTGCAACTGGTGGAATCACAGAATGTTGTTACTCCTAGGTAGCAGTTCAAAACAGTTAGTTTAAAAGTTGCGTGGGAAGTCAGATGTCAATTAATACGATTTGATTCATACTCGTTGCTTCCAACAGCTTTGAGAAGGCACTGGTTTCCCTACCCGAGTGCCTTAAAGTACCTGAAACTGGAAGATTGGGGACTTATTTACAAGCACCTTGAAATCATTCCTACAATGCAGGCACCCTTGCCTTATGGTTCAAGGGTGCCTGCATTGGTGCATGGCAGCCTTTTGTGCGCCAGCGCATGGGAGAAGGACAGGTATGTGCAGTATCTCATAAATATGCCCCATTGCTGCCCTTTCCTTTTGACGCAGAGTAGCACAGCAAGAATCCTCGCGGCACTGCCTTGCGCCAAAGCCTTGTAAATGAGGCCCTTAATTTTTATTTAGGCCCTGGTATCAAACTAATTTAGCATGTTGTTGCAGAGGCTTAGGACTGTCCCTGACAGAGTGAAATCAAGGACCTGTCCTGCGATCTGGAGTGGTGCACCAAGCATGCCCTCAAAATGGATAGAAAACTAATTTTGCTGTCTTGGAATTAGCAAAGAAATTGGTGGTGGCTTAATACCATGTTTTGTAATCTTATAATAGTTGGTCAGTTCTTTCCATCTGCTTTAGAGAGAGTGAGGCCTACTGAGCCCACTGATGTTCAGTTTCTCTGTTCTGTCTATGTGTATGTCAAGTGTGTGTCTCTGCACAGTGAGCATGTGATACTTGGATGATAGTAGGACTCTGGGTGTGTGTCCACCTGAGTTCTGAACCAGTGGGATCTATTTAGGTTGCCCCTAATGTAGCATGTCAGAAGATGGAGGATGAAGACAGCTACACCAAACAGTGCAAGTGTATTGCTCACATTACTTTGGCTGAAAGCTAGAGATCCAGACACTGAAGTGAGGAGATAGAGACAAGTCTACCTTTGAAAATTCCAAGAAGACTTTGTTAGCAAGGGGCAGCTCATTACTTCTTCTTGAGCGCTGCTATGTGGTTGAGGTGTGGTACTGCAGTTTCTGATGTTTAACATGAGAACGTTTCTAAGTCAAGCCTGCCCCTTTGTTTGTCCCTGGATGCTGCTTCAGAAAAGCAGATGTCAGCCAGGTGCAGATAACGTACAATTTAATGTGCCCATGTTCCAAGCACTACTGTTTATAGACAGACCTAGTACTACGTGCAGTGAAAGGCATCACTTCATATGAAGGCTGGGCCTGGAAATAAGCCTGAGAAGGATTCTTGAAATGAGAAACAGCCCAAACCGATTCTGAATATTGAAACAGTGGATCCACATCCACTGTTTGGAAGTGTGTATAAAAGAGGAATCTAAACCAGCTCACTAGTCCGGTTCCAAGTTTTTCCACGACCAAGGAAGGGAATGCAATACAGAGTACTCAAAGGACTGTTTTGCGATCACTGCTATTGTCTGCCAGACAGCCAATCTGACAGAGGTCAGGAGGTACATCTCATGAAGTCTACACTTTCAGGCAGAGGTGCTGATAGTTTGCCTAGTGCCTAGAAGCTTGCCTGCCTGCTGAGAGTGCAGGATCCTGATTGGCCCTGCATGGTAAGGCACTATCCAAGAGGAGAATCCCAGCATGGTCCTGATGTGAGGAATACTCAGAGAAAAGAGGACTGGCTGTGAAATTAAAGCCAGTAGTGACCTGTGCTGCGAGTGGGTTTCCTGATCAAACTCTGTGAGTCCTGTTTAAAAATGCACCCAAATAACTGCTCCGATTATTCTATTCTTGTGTCCCTTGGCAGCCACTGTGGGCTGAGGGTGTATTGCTAGAGCTGCTTCTGGTGTGAGGAGCCACAACACTGTAGAAAGATTGCTTTTCAGTCTAGAAAGACAACAACGGGCAGGTACACAAACTAGCTGACTTATTAGCCTGGTGGGGACCACAATTACCTTATCATAGGACTCGTCTACAATCAGCCAGAAGAGGGCCTCTCCTCCTGAAAATGCTGTGATTGCTATAACAAGAAGTGTCAAGCTACATTTGCTCGATATCCTAGTTCTGAAGGAAGGGACGACACACACACTGAAGACCAGACAGCACCAGAACCACTCCTCAAACACTACAGAACCAATACGTGACTATCAAGGACCTCAGTCTGCAGTCGGAACAGACAAAATGCTACAACCACCTCACTCGAGCGTGAGGACTTGAGATTGTTTCTGTCCACATAAACATGAGAGGTACTTCAATCAGTGAACTGATTGTGTTTCTGAGCCTGTGGGGAAGATAATCTGCATCTGTTATTGAGTCATGCCTCTTCCAAAGACTACTACAAGAAAAGCAAACATCCACATCCACAATGATTGGGACTCAAGTAGCCACTATCCGCCCTGTAGCTCATATGAGGTCTGGCTGCAATGTCCTACTTTGTTTTCTGAACTTATTGATTTAAAGCTGTTATTTGACACTGATTACAGAAAACACAAAATATAAGAATGAAGTCCTGAGGAAGTTATTCTAGTTTCATTAGAGTTTCTTCACCTGGTTGTTTCCTGTAGAACCATTGCTTCAAGAAGCAACTATGTAAGTTGGGGCTGCAAGGGGCCCTTTGATTGAGATAGTAAATTAACACCGGAAAAAAGACAGGTTCTGTCTGTTCTGTGGTGTTAGATGTATAATTCAGAGTTGTCAGAAACAACCTCAAACATTTGTAGTAAACCGCAATCATGTCCAGAGAAAGAGAAGACAACTGGGGTACTCTGGCTTCCTTGTATTGGATTCTCTGTGAACCATGCTGGCATTTATTTGTTTATTTTTACCATTCACCTTGAAACGGAAGAATGGAAATTTATTACTACAGCTGCATTGGCTAAGAGTGTGCCTGTGGAATGTTTATTGAACTGGAACGGGCCACTAAGAATAATATTCATTAAGCAGTTGAGAAGACTCCTGAAGTGATTCAAGATGTTGTTGGATCACCAGTGACATCAGGTCGAATTTGAGAGGCCTTCTTGTCATTGCAGGTCTCTGTTAGAGATCATGTGGACATGTTTTCCTTTGACATTGTCACATATGTTACTTTTGCTGTAGTACTTGGAACATCATGGTTAAAGAGGTATAATCTGTATGTCAATTGCTCAACAAGAACGAAACCTTTATCTCCACAGTTTTGTCATGATCATTGTTATTCTACATTAGGTTACTGGTCTGAAAATGATAAGATAAAGGATTTTTGTTAAATTGAATTGTGGTTGGTTTTTCTTCTGTGCCACTTCAGCACCATGCCCTTGCTCCAGCTTTTCTAAGCCTTTAGGATTGTTTTTACTCCTTTAAGGGGATTATTATTGCACTGTGTCAATGGAACCTGGGCTGTTGTTCATTTTGAGTGCAATTCTGAAGTAGGAACATTTGAAAAGAGGCAGTACTGGAATTACCAGCTGAAAAAGCATTTGGTAGGCTCACAAGTATGTTTACTGAAAGAAACCAGACTATTATTTGAGAGCGGAAAGCACCCACCTCAAGTAATAGTCACAACACGTGTCACGGTGAGCCATTAAGGTCACTAAATTATTTTGAGCTCAAACTCCTGGTAAATATGGCACAGAGTAGACAGATTTAACTTTGAAGCAATGTGTAAAGTATTTATGTAATACTCAAAACAGTAATAAAGTCAAAATGCAAAACAATGACGATCCCAAACCAGTTTAGAAATATAGATTAATAAACACAATGACAGCAAAATTACAAAAATCCTAAAACGGTAACTGGAGATACTAAATTTTAAGATTTCAAGGACAAATAGAGCTCAGAAGTGCCAAGTGCCGATGATAGTCATTGGTCGCAGTACAGCAGGGCCTAGGATCTCATTGAATGAGATGGAGCAGGGGTCGGGTACACTAACTAGGCTCACCCTGGCCAAAAAAATCTGCCTTTTGACTTCACCACAGGAGTAAAGTTCTAAAGCCTCAAAGGACCTCAAGGGAGGCAGATAGAGACTCACTGTGTTTCGGGCAGCTTGAATGGTTTCAGGAAATGCCGTATGAAGCTTGTTTTTCCCTGTAGCTTGATTATGAGAACAACCTTATGACTCATGGAGTCCACTTATTTGTCCTGGGTGTAAGAGGGAGAGCAGGTCCACTCTTCTAGGCTCTTCTTGGGTCTTAGACACTAGGGAGCATATTTATACTCTGTGCTGCATTTGCGTCATTTTTTTTTACCCAAATCAGGTGCAAACTTAACTCTATATTTATACTTTGGTGCTAGACCCGTCTAGCAACAAAGTTATGGAGTTTCCGTCATTTTTTAGACTTGGAAACCTACCTTGCGTTAACGAGATGCAAGGTAGGCCGTTCCGGTACAAAAAATGACTCTAAGGCATTTGCGCCTTATTTATCGTCCAGCGCAAAAATGATGCACGGGAGGAGGAGGGCCTTAAATAATGGTGCTAAGCCTATTTAGTGCCATTATTTAACACCTGGGTCAGGGAGGGCACTAGGGGACCTGTGGGCTCACTTCCATGGCCTCTGACCATGGAAGCAGTTCACAGGTGCCCTTCCTTGCCCCCAGGGACACGCCCTGCCACTCTCACCCACCCCTAGAGGACACCCATGGATGGGGGGACCCATCTACGGTAAGTCCAGGTAAGTATTTTCTTTTCTTTTTTCTGAAGTGGCATAGGGGGCCTAACTTGGGCCCCCTACATGGCACTGTGCCCAATGACCATGCCCAGGGGACATAAGTCCCCTGGGCATGGCCATTGTGCAGGGGGGCATCACTCCTGTCTTTGCTAAGACAAGAGTCATTTCCATGTGGGTTGTGTGTCGAAAAATGACGCTAGTCAGGTTAGAGTCAATATTTTTGACGCTAACCTGCCTTGCACCATTCTTTAATGCACAACCCCCTTTCTTCCCTACGCCTCCGCTGCCTGGTTAGCATAATTTATTTTGACGCTAACCAGGCCTCAGTGTTGGCTACCGTCATTCCATAAATATGACGCCCAGCTGGTGCATAGGAATGGCGGTAGCCAGCGTTAATCTTTTTGACGCAATCCTGCTCTAGTGCAATTTTGCGTCAAAAAGTATAAATATGGGCCTAGGTTCAATCTTCTTGTGATCTTCCGCATGTCCAGGAGTGTTCTAAAGTGAGTGCCTGGAGATGCCACATATATGTCTGGCAGAAGCTAGTGGGTGGGAATGACCCTTAGGGATGCCTTAAATAATGGGGTTAAAGATTCCCAGGGGTAAACCACTTTAGGCATTTTCAAGATAGCTGGAGCTTTAAACCACACTAAACCTGTCTGCCTCTGAGGGATGAGTGTGTGTAGGGATTGTAGTGTCCTTCCATATCTCACACTAAAATCCACTTTTAGGCAGCCCTTGTATGCCCAAAAACATCAGAAACAGAAGTCTGGTAGAACAAAAGCTGAGATTTCAGCAACCAGACATTGGATACACATACATTGTTTGGCCTTCTGCTTCCCTTCTTTAAAGTGTGCCCCAAATGTCATTTGAAAAACCCTTGCAGATCTGCTAAGCAGGTCCTGACACTCCAGCAAGTATGATGTCAACAAGAGGTCCACTGTGATGAAGGTCAGTCTAGGTGGTGGCTTTTAGTTCCTGTCTTTTGAGCAACTCCACAACGTATTCATGTCTAGTGAAATGCTAATTATTGGCTGCCAGTAAAAGGAGAAATAAATGTGGATTTGGCTTCCAGGGACCTCAGGGAGGGCAAAGAGAACTTTTTAAAAGTCACCTTTACCTGTAAATTGGGCTTGAAATAAATATGTCAAAGGTCAAAAACTTAAATTAGTAGCAGTTTCCTAGGCGGAGATTACATGTATTAAACTTAATATGGTATTCCACGCCTCCCTATCACAGGGTGAGGCAATGCAGTGACTTGCGCTACATTGCCTCAGTCGATATCTATAAGGCCATGAAAAGCCATGCAAGGTAGCTTTAGGTGGCCTTGTAGATAAGGCCCTGCAGTGTGCGCTACCGGACTGTCACTAAAAGAGATGTTCCCGTAGCACACAGGGGCTTGTAAATCAGCCCACCCGTTTGTTTGGGTTTCATGTTTCATTAGAGAGTGAACAGAATTTGCAGTGTTCAAAAATGTTCGGTGCATGGACAATCATAAAACGTGATGCCCAGTTCTATTTACACAGCATAATTGTACTACTACTTATATTTCTGGTTTTAACCATCTTTCGGCTAATGTACTGCCTCATCATTATCCAGAGTCATCTCTCAGATACGATAAACCTGTGTGTCCTCTTCATTATGTCTTTGAAGTCACTCATTCTTTATTAAACTTTGACTTTGCTGCACAACCATGCTGCGAGGAGAGTACTATACAATGGTGATGTCAGTTTACTCTCAGGCAATGATGATATGAAAATCAAAGTGAATTTTAAGGAAAGTTAATCTGCCAAGCTAATATCCGCCCAAAAAGACAACATTATTGACACTTATTTTGCTTGAGAAAGACACACTCAATGTTTTTTGACATTATAATATGTGTAGTCTCATTAGGTGCAGCTGAGTGTACTTAACGTGTGTTGCAAATTATAAATCTGTCAATACTAAGGTAGAACCATTTGCATAGATTTCCACAGCTATTATCTATGTCATAAGCATGTATTGTCTAACGGGATAGAGAACCAGAAACAACCTCTGCACCATGGAAAAATTGTTCTTGTGGCCAAAGAGGTATACTTTTCTGATGCTTCACATTGAGATGATCAAGAAAGTTTTTGAATTCTTGACTGTTGAAAGACAGTCTATTATCAAACTTCAGAATTGAAGGAACACCCCATATTGCAAAAATGGCATCTAACCTCTTAATGACTCTTCCTTGAGTAATAGATGAGAGATATTCTACTAGTGGTAAACAAGAGTATTCATTGACAATCACCATCAGGTGATGTCTATTCTCGAGAGGACCAAAGTAATCAACAGTGATTCTCTCCAAAACATGTTTTTGTAAATCCAACCTATTTGAGGTATGTTGAGTGATTTTGGGAGATAAGCAATTGCACAAATGACAGGCCTTCAACTCTCTTTCAATTCTCTCGTCAAGATAAGGAGACCAAACTCAGTCTTGAAGAGCTTGTATAGTGGCAACTCCACAATATCCTTCATGGGCCACTTAAACTACTTGTTGTCGCAGACTCTCTCGTATGACGATTCTTGAAACTTGTAGGACAATACCTTCTTGAGTAATGGAGAGTTCATCTTTCACATTTTTGAACTTCTGATATTCACTGTCATGTATGAGAGGGTGAATGTGTTGATATGCAATAATGTATTTTAGCATCAGCATGCCACTATCTTTACACCTTGCAGTGATAAGTTGTTACAAAGAAATAGTGGCAGGAGTGCTGGACTTTGCAGTGAAGTGATTGTAGGCTTCATCAGCTTTGTGGGGGTATGTGACACTGTACTGCCAGGGTACTGGCAAAGTAGTTAGCAGGGTTTCGATTTTTCTCTAGTGTAGTCATATTCCTACAGTCATGAACCCCAATGTTCAATTCTCGTAGGCATCTTGGCATATGGATTGCCAAAAATGGTAAGCAATACTTGATAATGGGTTACAAGAGTGAAAGGTTTTCCATTTAAGAATATGCGGAAATGTTCACAAGCCCATATCACTACTACACTTTCTTTCTCAGGTTGTGAATAGTCAGGTTAAATTTTTGACAAACTTCTGCTTGCATAAACCACAATATGCCTTCAAGAATTTGGGTGTCCATTGTGTTGGGCAAAAATTGCACCGAACCTGGTTCGCTCGCATCAACAACTTCTGTATGAAGCTTTGGATCAAAATTAGCCATTTCTGTGGCATTCTCATTTGCATGCTTGATTTTGTTAAAACTTTGTTCACATTTGGGTGATCAGTAAAATTAAGCATTTCTTTTTGTTAGGTCTCTTAAGGAGGCACTTGCTGTGACCTGGTCTCCTAGGTATCTGGTACAGTAACTGGCCATGCCAAGGAATGAATGTAATATGGTAACATCTGTTGGGGGATTCATGGTTGACAAAGCATGCACTTTAGCTTGATCTGGTGTCATACCTCCATCAGAAAAGACATGGGCAAAGAATTTGGAATTTGTTTTGTGAAACTCAATCAATCAGTATTTGTAAAGGGCGGCTACTCCCACATGAGGGTCTCAAGGTGCTGGGAGGGGCCTCATCCGAAGAGTCACGTCTTTTGGTTCTTGCTGAAGATGGTGAGCAATGGCTTTTTCTTATGTGCAGGGTGAGGTTGTTCCTGCTCTTTCCTGCAGTGTAGGTGAAAGATCGTCCTCCAGTGGTGGTTTTGCGGATGCGAGGGACTGTGGCCAGGGCCATCTGGGTGGAGTGGTGGGATCTGGTGGGGGTGTGGAAGGAGACGCAGTGGTTCAGGTAGGCTTGTCATGCATTGTATATGGCCTTGTATGTGTGGGTGAGAAACTTGAAGGTGATTCGCTTCTCGACCGGTAGCCAGTAGAGGGTCCTAAGGTGTTGGGAGATGTGTTCTCAGTAAGGGAGGTCCAGAATGAGTCTGGTGGTGGTGTTCTGGATGAGTTTAAGTTTTTTGATGTTCCTAGTTGAGGTGCCAGCTTAGAGGGCGATGCCGTAGTCGAGTTTGCTCGTGGCTAAGGCGTGGGTGACTTTCCTGCAGCAGTCTTCTGGGATCCATCTAAAGATCTTCCGGAGTGTGTGCCAGCAGGAGGAGGCAACAGAGTTTACCTGGCGGGTCATGGATAAGGAGTAGTCGAGTACGATTCCTATGTTGCGGACTTGCTTGGTCAGTGCAGGGGGGTGCTGAGGGTTGTAGGCCACCAGGAGTCGTCCCAAGCTGAGGTGGCATTTCCAAAGATGAGGAGCTCCGTCTTGTCAGAGTTGAGCTTGAGGCAGCTTTCTTTCATCCAGGTGGCGACAGCTTCCATTCCTGCATGAAAGTTTCTTTTGGCCATGTCCGGGTCTTCGGTGAAGGAAATTATGAGTTGTGTCATCGATAAATGACACGATGTTCATACCATTGCTTCTGACGATGGCAGCAAGAGGGGCCATGTATACGTTGAACAGTGTGGGACTCAGTGAGGATACTTGGGGGCTCCACAGTTGACTCCTGGTGGTCTGGAGGTGTCAGGTGGGAGTCTGACCCTCTGTGTCCTCCTGGAGAGAAAGGAGCGGATTCATTCCAGGGCTCTTCCGTGGATTCCTATGTTGTGGAGTCTGGTGCGCAGAGTACTGTGGGAGACCATGTTGAAAGCTGCTGATAGGTCGAGGAGTATGAGTACTGTGGTGTGGCCATGGTCTAGAAGTAATCGGATGTCGTTTTTAGCTGTCAGGAGTGCTGTCTCCGTGCTGTGATTGTTGCGGAAGCCAGGCTGGGAGCTCTCGTGGGAGTTGTTGGCCTTGATGAAATTCCGTAGTTGTACGTTAATTGCTTTCTCTAGTACTTTGGTGGGGTAGGGTAGCAGCGAGATGGGCCGGAAATTCTTTAGTTCTGATGGGTCGGCCGAAGGTTTCTTCAGGAGAGGGTGTATTTCAGCATGTTTCCAGTCCTCAGGGAAGGTGCCCATGCTGACGGAGCAGTTGATTGTGTAACAAAACTCGGGTGTGATGGATGTGATGGATGTGCTGGCTCTGATGTATATGTGGTCCGGGTAGGGGCGCGAGGGGGCTCCGGAGTGGGTGTTGTTCATAATGTTGACTGTTTCCTCTGAAAGAGACGAGGTCTTCACTGGATTGGCTGCTCCTCCATTTTTTCTCTAAACATCTGTGGGTACGCTTTGATTCTTGGAGTTTGGTGGTCAACCAGTTAGCCTTCATAGGTACGCATTTGGCCGGTGTCAGCCAGAGAGGAGCTAGAGTGTTGGTGCATTTGGTGATCCATGCGTTGAGATTGTGTGCTGCGGTTTTGGTGTTGTCAGAGAGGGGAGGGAGGGATTTGGCGAGCAATGAGGTGATTTTGTTCCATTTCCTGTGAGGGGTCCTGGATGTGCGGGTGCGGCTGCCTAGTGCGGTGACCTGGGAGGCGGGAGGGCAGAAAAAGTGCTTTGTGGGGGGAAGAGGAAACAGGGGAGAAAGAAAGAAGAACTAGGGAAAAACGAGGAGTGATAGAAGATAAAGGCAGAAAATGAAAAAGTGAAAGAGAGACAGAGAGAAGAAAAGAAAAGGAAATACTTGTGATGGCCGGTAGACCACCAGGGATGAGGCGCAGGGACTCACATATCTCAGCGTTCAGAGTTAAAACTGCATCAGCAAGTAAACTATTAACTTGTGTAAGATCTTTATCCTGTTCCTTTTGGGTAGCTCCAAAAACCATTATGTGTAGAAAAGATGCTAATGCACTTGAAATGTTCTTTGCGTTCCAATTGATGGTATCCTTTGTTCAGATCAATGCAAGAGAAGACCTTGGCCCCATTTAGCTGTTGATCATGTCAGCATTGTGCGGACTGTGATGTTTTCTATTTCAGTTGCATTATTAGCTGGACGCATATCAACACAGATGCGTACACCTCTTTCAGTGTCCTTTTTGGGCACTACCACTATGAGCTAAACCCACAGAGTGGGACTAGTAGATTACTTAATGATATCATCCTTTAGTAATGTCTCAAGCTCTTTCTCAGCAGCTTTTTGTAGATGAAATGCAATGCGTCCATGTTTTTGAGCAACAGGACAAATGACCTCATTGATATCCATTTTCACAATGTTTTCCCAATCCATTAAACAATGATGGGAACTAACTTACTATTTCGCGATGAGCATTCATGTTAAAGTTCTCAGACATCAGTCCCATATCAGCAGCAGTATTCAAACTGAGTAAACAGGCACTCAATGTGCATGTACTTTTGTCTTTTTGTGTCTCATGATTGCCTCAAATGAAACTCTTTAATGGTGTTGATGCAGCCCAATTATACACTTTAGTCTTTGACGGTGTAAGACGGGGCAATGGAGACAGTTCATTGTACTTCTCCTCAGGCATAATTTATATCTGCGTTCCACTGTCAATAATAAAAGGTATGGACCAACTGTTTACTTTTAATGTAATCTTTGGATAAAGTTTGAATGACTTTTGTGATTTTACTTGTCGACTTTTCTTTGACTCAAATTCTTCCCTTCATGTGGCCAGTCCAACATGTGCACGTTTTGTGAGGTAAAGATCGACATGGCACCTTCATCTTCCTCACTGTCACTTGATAATGAAGCTGAAGAGCTCTTGGACGAAGGTTTAGATGATGGTTAACTTTGACTAGTGTCAATTTGCCTCAGCTGATGTTGCTGTTCGGCCTTGTGGGTGTGCATAGACTGCAGCTTCTGGAACCACCGGGCATCCATTTTCTCGTTGTGACACATTTAGTTTTTCCTTTGTCTTCTAAACCATCACAAAACGGTTCTCCTTCCCACAGCCTTTGAATACTTGCCCAGTAGTGGAACATTTACCTTCATGCGGAAACAAAAATCCACATCTAAAGCACAGTTTCCTTTTCCTTCCATACATCACTTTTTCTCCTTCAGCTTTGTATTTCTGATTACATTTCATGTTCTGACTGACTCATTCTGGATACCTCCTGCCTCCATGTCAGCACCTTGTCTATCAGCATGTTCCTCTGGAAGCCATGAGAACTTGCTCCAGACTAAGGGTTTCTCTCAGCATTCATCATCTGAATGAATCTGACAGACATCTGTTAATAATTCAGAGATGTGTGGCTTCTTCATCATTGAATTCAGCATTTGACAAGCATATCATGGCTCTCATTACAACATTGGTGGCAAAAGCCGCTTACCGCAGCGCAGAAGACCGCCAACACACCGCTGCGGCAGTGGAATTCCACCACGGTCATTATGACCCACTGCTTGGAATCCTCCAAAATTGAGACACCCACACAAGTCCGCCACACCAAAGGTCAGTGATAAACTGGCGAAAAAACAAAACCTCCACCGTCACACCAACAGAAAAACGCTCACACTATCACGACCCACGAATCCACGCGTGGTCTTTCAACCGCAGTATTTCATTGGCGGTACACACCGCTGCGCTCAAAATACACACACTCTTACAAAACACAGCCACATTGGACAAATCGAAATACACACACCTGATACACATACACACACCACTCCCACACACCCATTACAATATAAAACACACACCCACATCACCCACAAACCCCTACGACCAAAATACCGAAAGAAGGCCAGAGAGAGACACTACAAACTACTACCAAGCATCCACAGGCACACAATGCCATCACCCACATAACTTCCACGCACCTCACACAACACACCACTAAATCTCACCCCACACATCACAACACACACCACCCCACACATCACCCACACCACCCCATGGCACGGCAAAGACACCCCAGGTTCTCTGAGGAGGAGCTCAGGGTCATTGTGGAGGAAATCGTCCGGGTAGAGCCACAGCTATTCAGATCACAGGTGCAGCACACCTCCATAGCTAGGAAGATGGAGCTATGGTGAAGAACGTGGACAGGGTCAACGCAGTGGGAAAGCACCCAAGAAGTAGGGATGACATCAGGAAGAGGTGGAACGACCTACGGGGGAAGGTGCGTTCCGTGGTATCAAGACACCACCGTGCGGTTCAGCGGACTGGCGGCTGACCCCCACAACTAACAACATGGGAGGAGCAAGTCTTGGCGATTCTGCATCCTGAGGGCCTCCCAGGAGTAGATGGAGGAATGGACTCTGGTAAGGCAATGCTTTACTACTATATCCCCCACCCTACCTGCATGCCATCACATACCCCCACCCTCGCCCTCACCCCCATCACTCCAACTCATCACAAATGTCCCAATATCAAAAACCACACATCCCAACACCAAGCCCTGCATGCAACAACAAAGCATGGACACCCATCACCAGAGCATAGCCACTGCACATACCCATACACCCCCCTAAACCACCATCACACAAGGTCCCACACAGGAATGCAAGCACTGGGGTACAGGGTCACCCACCCATTGCACACCATGGCACACACAGATGCAATAAACATCCTTTTATACCCCTGCAGGACCCCTACCCAATGTCACCGGACGGGAGGGTCCACACATGTCCACACCACCAACAGAAGAGGCCCACAGTGATGACAGCAGCTCAGTCCAACTGGATCTAGATGACCAGCCCGGCCCATCTGGGACCTCAGGACAGTCGGTTCCCCTCACACTGGCACAGGCCACCACAGAGTTTCCCCCCTCTGGAAACACCAGCACAGCACCCACCCAGCGGGCCCATACCTCTGTCCGCAGGACACGTCAATCAGCAGTGTGTCCACCACTACAGGGAACACAGGCTAACCCACCACCCCAACAACAACAGGGACCTGGGGGCAATGGCAGTGAGCACACCGTTCAGAGGACAGAGGCACAGGAACACAGGGGAACTGGGAGGGCTGCTGTGCGACAGGGGGAGGACAGGCCCAGGGAACCCACTCTCCACGAGGCCCTCTCCAACATCATGGGAGCCTACCACCATTCGCAGGAGACGATGGCAAAGGTACTGGCCATATTTCAGGAGACCCAGCGGCTGCAGGAGGAACAGTGTTTGGGCTTCAGGGAGGAACTCAGATCCATCAATTCCACCCTGGGCACCATCGTAGGGGTGCTGAAGGAAGTCCTCAACACCAGGAGGGACACTGTGGCAAAACAAGGGGCCCCTGACACTAGCCTGGATGATGAACTGCCCACCACCTCCGCCGGCGCTAGTGGACAGGAGGCACCGCCACAGGACCACCACACCAGCACCCCACCCCCTGCAGATAGAGAACCACCCCGCAAACGGTCCCTGAGATCCAGGACAAAGACAGAGAATGATGCCAAGACCCCCGCCAAGAAATGAGACCGCCCTGAATGTCATCCTTTTGTCGCACCTTGTCACCCTGTCCATCCTCAAACTGCCCCAGCTCCACTTCCTATGCCCCTTTGGGCAATGCACCTGTGAGACTAATGGACTGCACACTGCCATGGACATTCCTCCACCATCACCCCTGACCATTTTACAGCACCCTCCAATATTGAGCACTTAAATAAACACCTCTAAAGCACAAAACAATCTGGAGTCTGTCTGTGATTGTGAAATAGTGTATTAGCAATTACAGTGACAAAATTATCTTTCAATTGTAATGTCAACATACCTATGTCACACAGCTCTAGTCCATGAGGAAACAAAGCAGATGTCACACAGTGAGACCCACATCTGTGAAATCGTAAGGGAAAGTGACAACTCAGTGACCATACACTGGGTGAAAAGTACAGACAGTAGAGAGGTAGTAGTGTTAAAGTACATGTAGTATGCAGGTTTGTATTCTTACCTGTATCTCACTGGAAGTATTGCAGGATCACCGAGTTCCTGTTGTCGATCTCCTCTTCTTCTGCTTCCTCGTCTTCACTGTCCACATGCTCCACAGCTGCCACAACACCTCCATCTGGACCATCCTCCTGCAGAAAAGGCACCTGTCGTCGTAAAGCTAAGTTGTGAAGCATACAGCAGGCCACGATGATCTGGCACACCTTCTTTGGTGAGTAGAATAGGGAACCACCTGTCATATGGAGGCACCTGAACCTGGCCTTCAGGAGGCCAGAGGTCCGCTCTATAATCCTCCTAGTTCACCCATGGGCCTCATTGTAGCGTTCCTCTGCCTTTGTCCTGGGATTCCTCACTGGGGTCAGTAGTCATGTCAGGTTGGGGTAACCAGAGTCACCTGCAAATGGCGAGGGACAACTGTTAGACACACACTAACCTGTAGGGATATCCCCAGAACTAGACAACCATTCCCACTGACTTGCTTCCAGGTGCTCACCTAATAGCCACACACGGTGCCTCTGGAGTTGACCCATCACGTAAGGGATGCTGCTATTCCACAGGATGTAAGCGTCATGCACTGAGCCAGGGAGTTTGGCATTCACATGGGAGATGTACTGGTCTGCCAAACACACCATCTGCACATTCATCAAATTATAACTCTTCCGGTTTCTGTACACCTGTTCACTCCTGCGGGGGGGACCAAAGCCACATGTGTCCCATCAATGGCACCTATGATGTTGGGGATATGTCCCAGGGCATAGAAGTCACCTTTCACTGTAGGCAAATCCTCCACCTGAGGGAAAACGATGTAGCTCTGCATGTGTTTCAGCAGGGCAGACAACACTCTGGACAACACGTTGGAAAACATAGGCTGGGACATCCCTGATGCTATGGCCACTGTTGTTTGAAATGACCCACTTTCAAGGAAATGGAGTACTGACAGCACCTGCACTGGAGGGAGGATTCCTGTGGGATGGCAGATAGCTGACATCAGGTCTGGCTCCAACTGGCCACGCAGTTCCAGGATTGTGGCACGATCAAGCCTGTAGGTGATGATCACATGTCTTTTCTCCATTGTCGACAGGTCCACCAGCGGTCTGTTCACTGGAGGATGCCGCCACCTCCTCACATGTCCCAGCGGACGGTGCCTCTGAAGGACAACAGCGAGCACAGAGTCAACCAACTCAGAGGTACGTACACACAGCTTACAAAGTACACGATTCATAATCCGAAATTTCCATGTATGAGTGTTGAGGCAAGGCCTAAGTATGTGTGACGCAGTTAAAAATTAAGCCATGTGGGCCCCTGAAATGGCGGCTGCCTGACCTGTAGAGTGGGACAATGGGATGTGAGGTAACTGCGCTGACGTTGTACACCGTCGCGGTAGGCGGTCGAAGACCGCGGCGCAATTCTGCATTGGTTAACATTGGACCCTATGGGTCCCAGGAGCCAATGACGATGTACGCCGGCGGTGACGGTACGCACTGCGGCGGACATGACATCCATTTTCTATCTGTTCAATCACTCGATACCTGATCTTCGACAGGAGAGGACCTACACTGCAAGTGCTGCTGTGACCTCAGTCTGGAAGAGACAATGGCTCATGCGTCTGGGGAAAGGGTACCTGCCTTCAGCACTGAGGAGTTGGAGAAACTTGTGGATGGGGTCCTCCCCCAGTACACGCTACTCTACGGTCCTCCAGACAAACAGGTAAGTACACTGGGAGCATGCTGTATGGGCTATGCCTGTGTGGAGTGGGGTGGATGAAAGATGGGGGGGGAGAACGAGGCGTGCATGAAACGACGGTGAGTGCATGTGCCTCATGGCAAGGGTAGGGATGGGGGCCAATGACTGTGATGGTGCATTTGGTAATAACTTTTCTTTTTCCCATGTACAATTCATGTAGGTCAGCGCCCACCAGAAGAAGGACATCTGACGTGCCAACGCCAAGGACGTCCGGACCCTGGGGGTCTATCACAGACGGAGCACCCACTGCCGTAAGAGATGGGAGGACATTCACCGCTGGAGCAAGAAGACGGCGGAGGCCCAGCTGGGGATGGCCTCCCAAAGTGGGAGGGGAGCTCGTAGCACCATGACCCCCCTGATGTTCAGGATCCTGGCGGTGGCGTACCTGGAGTTGGATGGGTGCATGAGGGCATCACAGCAGCCACAAGGGGGTGAGTACACTCTCATTCAGCTGATTCAGCACGCAGTGGAGGTGTCTGGGTGGGGGAGGTGGGCTGTGGGTTTCCCTAGGCCAGGGCGAGTGTGCTAGTTAGGCCCCCTTCTTCTGGCAGACCCAGTGGCACCCCACCTGTGTACAGTGCCAACTACACCTAGTCAGGCTCCTGTGACATCCATGTGTGCAGATGTCGGCCATAGCCTTGTAGGCCATGTCCCAGGGATTGAACAGTGGACCCCAAGTGCGCGGCGTAGTGCAGGGAGCTTCTGTGTCTGTCGTGTCCGCCAACGGTAGCGGTAATGCATGCACTCAACATGTCTTTCTTCTGTCGTCCACCCCCTTTTTGTGGTCTCCCTGTTCTTGTGTGCATTTGCATCATCAGGCGGAGGAGCAGTGGCACTGGAGCAGGAGGGAGCTGCATCCCACATGGCCTTGGAGGGCGACACTACAGAGTCTGAATTCACCAGTGGGACGGAGGGCGAGGGGAGCTCCACGGCGTGGACAGGAGCTGACACCAGTAATACGGACTCATCCTCTGATGGGAGCTTCCTTGTGGTGGCAGCCACATCTGTGCCCCCCGCATCTACAGGTACAGCCGCCACCCCCCCTACCAGCACCACCCTCCCAGCAGCCCCTCAGCCTTTGCCCCGTGCCCGCTCACCCAGGATGGTTGGCATCACCTTCGCCCCAGGCACCTCGGGCCCTGCCCCAGTCACCCCTGCTGCCCTCAGTGAGGAGGCCATTGACCTCCTCAGGTCCCTCACTGTTGGGCAGTCTACAAATTTGAATGCCATCCAGAGTGTAGAGAGGCAGTTGCAGCAAACCAATGCATTCCTGGAGGGCATTCATTCTGGTCAGGCAGCCCTTCAGCGAGCTTTTCAGACTCTGGCCTCAGCACTGATGGCAGCCATTGTCCCTGTCTCTAGCCTCCCCCCTTCAACTTCCTCCACCCAGATCCACACCCCTGTACCTCAGCCTTCCCCAAGCACACCATCAGACCAGCATGCACACACCTCAGCACACAAAGGAAGCTCAGGCAAACATGAGCACCACACATCCCACTGTCCCTCACGCAAGCATCACACACATGCAGACACACCAACATCCACTGCCTCCACTGTGTACCCCTCCTCCTCGTCTCCCTCCTCCCTCCCAGTCTCGTCTCCACTCACACCTGCATGCACTACATCTACAGCCACTACTTCCATCACCAGCACACACACCATCACACCCCGCTCACGTGCAGTCACTACCCCACTACCATTCACACGTCCCCTGTGTCCTCTCCCAGTGTGTCTGTGACGCCACCTCCCAAGGTACACAAACGCAGGCACACACCCACCCAACAGCCATCCACCTCAGGACAGCCTCCAGCACATGCACCTTCACCCAAAGTCACCAAACGTACACCTCCTACAACCACAACCTCTTCCTCCACTCCCAAACCCCCTCCAGCTACCCGTCCCAGTGTTCCCAAGAAACTTTTCCTGTCCACCCTTGCCCTATTTCCCTCACCTCTCCCACCTCGTCAGTCTCCTAGGGCCCGACTCTCCAGGTCCCAACCTAGCACCTCAGCCATAATATCTCCGGGACCAGAGGTGCCAGTAGTCACCGGATTCTGGAGTGCACCAGGCAGCAGGGCAGCCCGTGTGGCAAGGAGCCACAGCAAGGACAGTCCCCCACCTGTCAAGAATCAAAAGTTGGCCAGTGCCCAACGGGAGAGGGGGAAGACTCCAACCACCAAAGCTGCTCCCAGGGGTACAGGTGGGAGTGTAGAGTCAGCTGCGACACCTTCCAAGGTGGGGAAGGGGCACAAGAAACCCATCAAGTCTGGGAAGAGCAGCACGGCGGAGAATACCGCCATCAGCCCCGCTGGCCAGGAGGCCACCGCCATCAGCCCCGCTGGCCAGGAGGCCACCGCCATTAGCCCCGCTGGCCCAGACAGGACCGCCAGCACCAGCCCCGCTGGCCCAGAAAGGACCGCCAGCACCAGTCCCGCTGGCCCAGACAGGACCGCCAGCACCAGCCTCGCAGGCCCAGACAGGACCGCCAGCACCAGCCCCGCTGGCCCAGACAGGGCCGCCAGCACCAGCCCCGCCGGCCCAGACAGGACCGCCAGCAGCTGAGTCGCTGCCAAGGACCCTGCCGCAACAAGCACCGCTGAACTGGACACCGCCGCAACAAGCACCGCTGAACAGAACACCGCTGCCACAAGCACCGCTGCCAAGGACATCACCGCCACAAGCACCGCTGAACAGGACACCTCCGCCACAGGCACCGCTGCCAAGGACACCACCGCCACAAGCACCGCTGAACAGGACACCTCCGCCACAAGCACCGCTGAACAGGACACCGCCGCCACAAGCACCGCTGAACAGGAAACCTCGGCCACAAGCACTGCTGAACAGGACACCGCCACCACAAGCACCGCTGGCCCATGAGCGCCAAGGGCACTGACGCTACTGAGTCCGCTACGAGCGGGATGAAGCACTCTGGGCACAATGCCCCCTCCAGAACCAGTGGAGAAAGACATCCACAACCTCAGTCCTTGGCAGGATGAAGCACTCTGGGCACAAAGCCCCATCCAGAACCAATGGAGAGATACTTCCACTACCTCAGTCATCCAATACCTCAGTCCTTGGCAGGATGAAGCACTCTGGGCACAAACCCCCCTCCAGAACCAGAGGAGAGATACATCCACTACCTCAGTCCTTGGCAGGATCAAGCACTCTGGGCACAAAGCCCCCTCCAGAACCAGTGGAGAAAGGCATCCATTACCTCAGTCCTTGGCAGGATGAAGCACTCTGGGCACAAAGCCCCCTCCAGAACCAGTGGAGACTGTTATCCACTTGAGAGACTGTGGCTTTGCACTCCCCAGGATTGAACAGTGGGCAAACCACCCACTGTAGAGACTTGTGAGACAGTGGCTTTGCACTCCCCAGGATTGAACAGTGGGATTGGGTATCCCCTCGTGGATTTGGCGTCATGCACTCAACCGGCTGAGGTGCCCCCCCTTTCCCTTCCCCCTGAGGTGCCTGTTTTATTGCTATCTGATGCCCCTGCAGTGTTCTCTCTGTCATGTTCGGGTATTGAGTGTGGGCCTCGCCCATGCAGTGTGGGCCCAGTGTTCCATGGACTTCAATGGAGCAATACCTGGACTTGAATTCTTGGTGTATATATTTGTTTATAGTGTATATATATTTTTGCGTACTGGATTTTAATAGATTACAATGGTTACACTCATTTCCTTTTGTCTTTGCATTCTTCCGGGGATTTGGGGGGTGTAACTGTAATGTATCATGCTGTATTGGCGTGTGTGTTATCGTGGGTGAGGGTGGGGATGGGGGTGTTGCGTGTTGAGTGTGTGTGTGTCCCTGTTTTTTTCCTCCCACCTCCCCCCTCCCCTGTGTCGTAGGTGCAGTACTCACCGTGGTCTTCGCCGTCGGCGTTCGTGCTCCTGGTAGAGGAGCAAGAAGATAAGGGCAGGAAAAATGTGAAGCTCTGGTTCCATGGCGTCCTGGTTCCTCGTGGGGTGTGTAGAGGTGAGCGTTTTCCCTTCGAAGTCCTGTTTCCGCTGTGTTTTTGTTTGCGGTGAATCCGCCCCAGAAAAGGTGGCGGATTTGAAGGTTGTGATACTGTTGGAGGTACATTGTCTCCCGCCTGTCTGTTGGCTGTGACCACCATGCTGTTTGTTTGTACCGCTGTGGCGGTCGGAGTGTTAAAGTGGCTGTCTATGTTGGCGGTTTCCGCCGCGGTCATAATTCCATTTTTTTTTTCTCTGGCCTGTTGGCGGTCTTACTGCCGCTTTAACACCGAATGCCAGGGTTGTAATGACCACCCAAGTCTCTCAACAAATTTGTTGATTGTTTCACCAACTTACTGTTGTTCCTGACTGAAAATATATCTTTCCTAATCAACATTCAGCATTAGATTGAATTTAAGATTTAACGCTTCATTTACTTGATGGATTGTGACTTCTTCAGTTTGGAGCAGTTTCTTTAGTACCTCTTTTGCTCCTTCGCAAGCAAGATTTTTGAGGTATTTGATAAACTTGTTGTTGTCTGTTTCTTCCACTGCATCATTGAAATGATCAAATATTTCTATCCAGGCAGTCTATCTGTCACCAAAATTTTGCTTTTTGTTGGTATCAAAGGGAGGAGGTGGTTTTAGGAATGGGCAGCATCATAACCTGTGGAACCTTTTGCTGTCAGGAGCAAAGCTCACTCTGGCAGTGTCTACTGCCTGCTTGTACTGGCACCTTCATCAAGCACTAGCCACGTGCTATCACCTGGATCGTTGCGCCCGCCCTCTGTCTCTGAGGTGCTGTCTTCTTCTTTAGCAGTGAGTAACAGTTTTGTTTCTCACAGGGGTTCTTCATCCTCCTTGCCTCTCTGCAGTGTATTTGTTCCCTTCTGCCTTTAACATTCTCTGTACCTGGTTGTCGCTGCCTTTAGCATTGTCATACTGTAAGATTCATAGCTTAGTGTCCCGTAGTGGCGCAGCACCTCTTTCATGGCCTTACGAGCAAGTTTCTGGCAAACGATGTGTAAACTATTCAATGAGGCTTTCATTATCTTCAAAAGTTTCACACTGGTTGGAGTGGTGCTTTGACTCCTCATACGCCAAACGTCAATCCTCATTTCATCTAAGGCACGTGTGGCACACATGAGCAGTTTGTTGTGCCACAGCAAACTCTCTGGGAGAGCACGTCAACGTTCTGGTGACATATCCCCTGTCTCATCACTGGTTGTCCCAATCCTCCCCATCCGTGTACTCGTAAATGACTATGCCATACATGGACCTTGGTCTTACATATATTTATTGCTCTGCCTGTAACTGCAAGCTCAACTTTTGAAACATGAAATATATTCAATACACCCAACCACTTATGTCACAGTTCTACGGAGTACATCAGAAACCAAAAGGGTCCCATCATCGCTAACTCACAAGACACTACAATTATGAACTTGTAAGGCTTTTCAACATAAAAATGATGTTGCCTGTGTGTTCGCTTATTTACAATTCTTCCTCATTCTTGTGGGGGTATCACCATACCTACAGGGACAAAGTACATTGCTTTTAAAGCTGAAAACCCCAGTGTGATTCATGTTTTGAACATTGTCAGACCTAGCCGGCACCTTTTCTACGCAGTGGCTTCTGACATAGCTGTAGTTTTGGGGTTTGTGTGCACTCATTTCCCTGCATCTTCAGGGCTCAAGACCACATCTCCTGTGTCAATGTCAGATACACTATTCATGGGATGTTCATGGAGGGTACCATGCACTCTTCCTTCTTTGGGTTCACCTCCTCAATTTATGTTGATCCTCTTGCTGAGGTACATAGAGTCTTTTTCTGGCTACCTTTTCATTTGTACAATACTTCAAGCCATACCACCTTTTATTTAGGTGCTCCATTTCCCAGTGAGCACCACACCAGAATTCAGTGCTTCTGACAGAAATATTCTTCTCTGGTGGTCAAAGATTCGGACAGACTTTAGAACCACCACGCAGGCTCATTATTTTTAGCTATATTCCAAACTACTGCTTACTACAGAAGGTAACTGTCCTGGAGATAGCTAGACTGCACAAGCATTTTTATCAATCAATTATTCAAAAAGTTTTTGTAAAGCATGACTTATCACCATTGAGGGTATCCAGGTGCTTTCAGGTCTCAGCAGCTCATTTAAACAGCCAGGTCTCGAGGGCTCTATAGAAGTCTGGATGAAAGGAGATGGCCCAGAGATGCTTGGGGAGGCTGTTCTAGGTTTTTGCTGCTATGTGGGAAAAGACATGTCTTCCACTTCTGCTTCGATGGATGAGTGGAGTGTGGGCCAGGGACAGGGAGGTGGAGCACAGACTAATTGATGGTTAGTGGTAATTCAGGAGGTGGTTAAGGTAGGTGGGTCCTTGGTTGTGTAAAGCTATGTGTGCTTCAGTACACACCTCTTCTGCACAGGGAGTCAGAGGAATTGCCTAAGGTGTGGTGTGATATGGGATCTTCGAGGAAGGTCAAGGATGAGTCTGGGGGCAACATTCTGTATGGTCTGAAGTCTTTGTAGGTGTTGCTAGGCGATTCCTACATAGAGGGCATTGCCGTTGTCTAATCGAATAATGATGAGGGCCTGTTTCACAGTGCATTTCATGTGGGGAGGTAGCAAACTTGAAGATCTTATGTACCATGCGCAGAATGAAGAAGGAGAGGAGATTGTGTTAATTAGGCCCAGGTGGTAAACTCTGCTCAGCTCGATCAGTTTTTGGAATTCGGGCACTTCATGCTAGGTGAAGTAGCTCGAAGTTCCCAAATTGCACCATCCGGCTCAAAGTGAAATTCTTTCTTTCCATTCGCACGCATGTGAGCACCACAAGATACTCAGGCCACTAGCGAGCGCACATGATATTTTGTGGCCATCCACCTACCAGCCATGAGAGTGCCATTGTAAAGCTGCTCACATGCGCACCTCGAATAGATCGTCCACTCAAGAAGCAGCTAAATCTACTCAACAAGACATTTTTGAGTGCATTTTTTTCTCCAACTGACAATTCAAGTTGTTTTTTAGTGTGAGAAGCCTTTTTTCAACTTCTTTTTCCAACAGGAAGGAAGTGCCATAGAGACTCCAACTTGCTGCCCCCGTCTAGTAGACTCCTCCCAGTGCTATGTCTAGCTCCTGCTCACTTTCCACTCCAATTTCAAGGTGGAAGGATCACTTTCTTCATCTGCTGAATATATCCCTTTGGAGTTAAGGACTTTGCTTAAATGAGATCACACAAGTAAGCTTAAAACATATTGTATAATGGTTTTGTTTGTTTGAAAGGGCATGCACCAGTATTTCTTTGTACTTGTATTTGAATTTTAAATTTCATTGTGGTGTGTGGCCTGGAGTTTCAGTAGGGGCCTAATCATTGTTTTGTATGTCTTTTTTACCTTTGGTAAAAGACAATGTTGCACAGTTCAGTACATTTTCTCCATAATTGTTACATTTGCAATATTCACTAATTTTACTATGTGGCCTAGTCTTCCAACAGGCCACCCAGTCAGGAGGCCCAGTACTAGTCATCAGTGTAAGAAAAAAATGTTTCTGTGTTATGCATTTTTTAATACATTATTTAAGGCAGCAATGGCATTGGATAAGATTACAAATCCTGGCTATTGTTGATATTTCATGTTGTTCTCCACAAAAGTGTATATGTGGGGTAATATTTGATGCTGATGCCATAGGAGGATGTATGTTATGACACTTTTATAGCTCAGCTAACTTTTATGTTTGCACTGCTGAATTATTTCCATTCTTCCTTTGCCCTGCCAGTGTGTGTGTGAGTGTGCTTGCCCTTGGCCACCGTTTGTCTTTGTTCTACATGCCAGGTGGCCAGGGACCATTTTGTGTAGTCTGTGTTAATAGACCTGAATGTTTTGTGTGTGCTTTATGCCTCCCTGCTCGCTGTTGCTGTTTGACCATGTGGCTGGTGGCCATTTTGTGCAGCCAGCCAGTGTGCTTTTTGCCATAGGTTTGAATGGGTCTTTGTTCTCCATGCTTTTTTGCTCGCTGTTGTTGCTTGACCATGTGGCTGCTACCTCTTTTGTGCATCCAGTCAGTGTGCTTTTGCCACAGGCTTACTTGTGTTCTTTGTTCTCCATGCCTCCTGGCTAACTATTGTTGTTTGACCATGTGGTCGGAGGCCTTTTTGTGTATTCAGCCAGTGTGCCTATGCCATAGGCTTCCATGTGTCTTTTTTCGCCATGCATCCTTGCTCGCTGTTGTTGTTTGACCATGTGGCTGGCAGCCATTTTGTGCATTCAGCCAATGTGCTTTTGCCATAGGTTTGCATGTGGCTGGCAGCTATTTCATGCATCTAGCCAGTATACGTTTGCCATAGGTTGCATGTATTCGTTGTTCCCCATCTCTCTTTGCTCACTATTGCTGTTTGTAGGACCTTGTGGTCATCTGCCATTTTGTCTATCCATCCAGTGTGCCTTTGCCATAGGTTTGCATGTATTATTTGTTTTCCATGTCTCCTTGCTCACTGTTGTTGTTTGACTATGTGTCTGGGGGCCATTTTGTGCATTCGGCCATGGTACTTTTGTCATAGGTCTGCATGGATGTGATATCTGTTTAGTGATGTGCTTGAGCATCATTTTAGTATATGTATACTATGAATATGATTATGATGAACAGCGCTTTATATTACATGCATTTGTTCGCATTTTTCATCTGCATCTTCTTGCCTCACAATAGGTTTCTCAAACTCCCATACAAAATCAGCAATTCATTATCTTTTTTAATTTTAATGTTTTATTTATATTTTTTCTTTGATTAGATTTTTTTTTAAGTTTAATTTTATTGAAAAATATATATATTTTCACATTGTATTTGTTTATTTTAATGTTTTATCTTATTTTATTTTTTTCCTATTCTTATTTTTGCATTTTCCCTCAATCTATCCACCATTGGCGCACAGCCGCACAACAGCATTAATTGTTTTAGATATGATTCAATGTCCTACTCTACACCTTGCCTACATTGAGTGGGTATACTGAAGACACAACAGCATCATTCATTTCTTTTAAAGGATTTTTCCTTTTCCCCGGACCACCTTGCCTGCCATAGGCACACACAAACCTTAATTTAAGAATTATTACATTTACCCATGCACCTCCTTAACTGCCACAGATGTCTCTTTTAAAATAGATGCACATAAAGCAAAGAGCTATTTCTGTATGTTGTGCTATCTTGATGGGAAATTAAATTATTTGGTACGGTGGTGTTGTTTGACTTTAAAATGGTTGGATAAATTGTTGTTAGTTGTTACTTAAGGAACCAACACTAAAATATATTGCCTTTGTCTGTATTAATTCAAACTGCAACAATGCCATGTTTCACTAAATGTTTTTCTTGCTTGTTTGCTTTTAGATACGCTGTTGTTGTCTGACTATGCGGCTGGCAGCCATTTTGTGTATCCAGTCAGTGTGTTTTTGCCATAGGCTTGCTTGTGTTCTTTGTTCTAAATGCCTCCTTGCTCGCTGTTGTTGTTTGACTATGTGGCTGCCACACATTTTGTGCATCTACCCAGTGTGCTTTTTCAACAGACTTGCATGTGTTCTTTGATTTCCATGCCTCCAGGCTCACTGTTGTTGTTTGACCATGTTGTCAGAGGCCATTTTGTGTATTCAGCCAGTGTGCCTTTGCCATAAGCTTCCATGTGTCTTTGTTGTCCATGCCTCCTTGCTTGCAGTTGTTGTTTGACCATACAATGGCAGACATTTTGTGCAGCCAGCTAGTGTGCTTTTACCATAGTCTTGCCTGTGTTCTGTGTTCTCCATGCCTCCTTGCTCACTGTTGTTGTTTGACCACGTGATGGTGGCCATTTTGTGAAGCCAGGCAGTGTGCTTTTGCCATAGGTTTGCATGTGTTCTTTGTTCCCCATGCCTCCTTTCTCACTATTGTTGTTTAATCATGTGGCTGGTGGCCATTTCATGCACACAGCCAGCATGCTTTTGCCATAGGCTTGCATGTGTTCTTTGTTCCCCAAGCCTCCTTGCTTGCTGTTGTTGTTTGTAGGACCATGTGGCCAGCTGTCATTTTGTGAATCCAGGCAGTGTGCTTATGCCATAGGTGTGCAATTGTTCTTTGATCTCTATATTTCCTTGCTCACTGTTGTTGTTTGATGATGTGGCTGGTGGCCATTTTGTGCATCCAGCCAGTGGGCTTTTATCATATGCTTGCATGTATGCAATATCAGCTCAATAATATGCTTGAGTGTCATTTTATTATAGGTATACTATGGATGTGATTATAATAAACAGTGTTTTATATCTAATACATTTTTTTGCATTTTTCATCTGCACCTCCTTGCCTCACAGTAGTTTTCTTATACTCCCACACAACCATCTGTAATTCATTTTCATTTTTTAATTCACATTTTTTTTAATTATTATATATTTTGTATTTCATTTTTGTTTTTATTTTTTATTTGATTTAATTTTTGTATTTAAAAATATTCTAATATTTTTTTTAATTGTATTTGCTTATTTTAATTGTTTTTTAAAAAATCTATTCCTTTTTTTTTCTTAATTTTACCTCGATCCATCCACCATAGGCCCACAGCTGCACTACAAGTTGAAATTTGTTGAGATATAATTCAAATTGCTCCTGGACACCCTGCCTGCCATAGATATGGTTCACTGTGGACACAAGAGCATCATTCATTCATTTTAAAATGATTATTCAATTTTTCCCGTACCACCTTGCCTACCATAGGCACACTAACCTTCATTTTTTTAAGGGTTGTTCCATTTACCCATGCATTTACATGACTGCCACAGGTGTCTCCCTTAAACTAGATGCACCCAAAGCAAAGATCTATGTCTTCATGTTGTGTTATCCTGATTGGAAATTGAATTAAATAGTATGGTGGTGTGGTTTGACTTTAAAATATTTGGATAAATCGTTCTTAGTTATTACCTATGAAACCAACCTCTCTAAATTATATTGCCTTTGTCTGAACTAATTCAAACTGCAACAAAGCCACATTTCACTAAATGTTTTTCTTGGATGTTTGCTGTTAGGTGCACGAGAAGAGAAGAAGAGGCATCACCCAAAGTACAGCCAAACAGAAGGTCTGTACCAAAAACATGTGACGTCAGCCCTCCAATCTCTTCTGCTTGTCTAGCTTAGAGCTACTGTCGATTGACAGCTTTAAGATGGCCCCAAAAAATGTGCTGCCAAGAAAGTGGCCAGTGAGAAGAAGCTGCTTTCCACAACTGGCCTGTGGATCACAACCTATTTCATTAGACGCGTGCCTGCCACACTGGCTTCTGGGGAGGAACCTGGGACCAGCACTCTTGCATCTACAGCACAACCTAAGCCCATGTCTGTCAGTGAGGCAGCCACTGTAATCACAGCAATATTGATGAGCAGTTATTTTTAATTGGATTTGTCCCTTTCACAAAGTAGCACCCAATCGTTTCAGGAAACAGAGCAAAGTGGGCAGGAACCAAAGTCAGCAATAGTAGATTTCCTGAATTTGGAGCAGAACAGGAGATTGACCTTCCTGCCAAGCAAGAACCTCCTCTTTTGGAATCATTGTCTCCCAGATCTCCAGCAAGAAAAGGGAAAGGTACTTCGCTATCTTTTCCAAGCACCACTACTGTTCTATTGATGATGATGATGATGATGATGTGGACATGGAGTGGACCCTGCCAAAGTCTGTGAGACACCAGGAGAGGCAAGGGAAAAGAAAAGTGCCTCCCTCAAAGCCTTAGAAGTATGGAAGGGTATGATGAGGAAGATGACAATGACGAGACAGTCATTGTGGAAGCTGGCACAGAAGAGTCCGACATTACTCCCCCATTGAACCTGTTCCAAGGGATGTGGCCCAAGTACCACCACCAGCTCCCTTATTTGTGAAGCCCAATCACAGACCCGCACCAGCCCCTACCTCAGTAGAAGTATACATTGCAGAGAGACAATCAAAGGTACACCTACCTACCTCCAGTTCATCTTCAGGCATTGGCACTGGCCCACTAAGAAAGTACTCCGCTCTAGTTTGGGACAGTTTTGTGCTTAGCAAGCAGGAGGAGAACATTGCAAAATGCTCCATTTGCCACATGAGTGTTCATCCAGGTAAGCCTTGTTCACACTATGGTACTGGAGGCCAAACGACCCATATAAAAAAAATGACGCAATCCGGTAGAAGGAGCACCATAATATAATTGCTGAACATGATGATGGTAAAAGTGAGAAGAGCTGGGAAACATTAGCTACAATCACAGTGGAAGTCCTGAGGAAGAAGAGGGTGACATCTTTAAGCAAAGAAGCCTGGTCCACAACAGTGTACCAGCATTATCCACCTCAGACCTACCATCACATGGAGACACCATGGCAGACGTTGACTGCCCCAGAAGCACATTGAGTGTTCCACCTCCTACTTCTCGGAAATTATCTGCGCCAGTGGCCGCAGAAAAGAATTAAATCCAGGCTCCTATTATGGGCATGTTTATAGTGGAGTGGCCCTATGACTGCAACCACCCAATGTTAAATTTGTACAATGGGAAGCTGGCAAAAATGTTAGCGCTCAACTTCCTCTCTTTTTCTTTTGTGGAAGGCGTGAGATTTTTAGAATTTGTGGTGCCCATCTGCCCAAAATGGAAGGGTCCAAGTCAGACCTATTTTGCTAGAGTTGCTGCTCCATTGCTGCACCATGATGTGCTGCAATTGGTTGGACAAGCTTTGCAGCAAAATGCTGTTCACACTATCCACCCGACTACAGACATGTGGACCAGTTGCCAGGTAACTGATTACATGTGCAACACTTCACACTGGATGTCTTTGGCAAGGTATGGAAACAGCTATCTACAGGTCTTAGACCTGAGAAAGTTTTAAGAGCATTTAGTAGCGAGCAACAGTAGCCATGTTCACCATGGCAAAAATCACATACAGCTGCAAACATCTTGGATGCATTTAACAGCAATGTGTCTGAATGGCTGTGACCCAGAGATCTCAGAATTCAATCAATCAATCAATCAGAGCATTTGTAGAATGCACTACTCACCTGTGAGGGTCTCAAGGCGCTGATGGCGTGGGGCTGCTACTGATTGAACAGCCAAGTCTTGAGGTTTCTCCTGAAGGCAAGTAGGTCCTGTGTCTGTCGCAGGTGGGTGGGAAGAGTGTTCCATGTCTTGGCTGTGAGGTGGGAGAACGATCTGCCACCGGCTGTCATTCTGTGGATGCGTGGGACGGTGGCAAGTTCAAGGTCAGCGGAGCGAAGCTGTCGGGTCGGGGTGTAGAAGGAGAGCCGTCTGTTGAGGTATTTTGGTCCGGTGTTGTGCAGTGCCTTGTGAGCATGGGTGAGGAGTTTGAACATGATTCTCTTGTTAATGGGGAGCCAGTGTAGGTCTGACAGGTGGGCTGTGATGTGGCTGTGGCGGGAGATGTCCAGGATGAGGCATGTGGAGGACTTCTGTATGCCTTGCAACCTTTTCTGGAGCTTGGCCGTAGTTCCTGCATAGAGGGCATTGCCGTAGTCCAGTTTGCTGCTTACGAGGGCTTGGGAGACCGTCCTTCTGGTCTGATCTATTTGTAGATCTTCCGAAGCATGTGGAGGGCACTGAAGCAGGATGAAGAGACGGCGTTGACTTGCTGGGTCATTGATAGTGATGAGTCCAGGATGAATCCCAGATTGCGTGCGTGGTCGGTGGGTGTCGCTGAGGTTCCCAGTGTGGCAGACCACCAAGAGTCGTCCCAAGCGGAGTGGGTGGAGCTGAGGATGAGGACCTCAGTTCTGTCAGAATTCAGTTTTAGGCAGCTGTTCTTCACCCATTCGGCAATGGCCTACATTCCTTGGTTGGTTTTGGCAGTGGCAGGGTCCTTGGTGAGGGAGAGGATCAGCTGGGTATCATCGGCGTATGAGATGATGTTGAGGTTTTGAGATTGGGGGATGTTAGCGAGCAGCGCCATGTAGATGTTGAAGAGGGTCGGGCTGAGGGACTATCCCTAGGGTACGCCGCAGATGATTTTGGTGGCTTCAGAGTGGAATGGAGGGAGACGGACTCTCGCAGTTCTGCCAGTGAGGAAGGAGGTGATCCAGTCCAGGGATCTGTCATGGATCCCTGCGTCATTGAGGCATATGCATAGGGTGTGGTAGCAGACAGTGTCTAACGCAGCCTGGAGGTCCAGGAGGAGAAGGGACACGGTTGCGAAGAATTGGATTTGTTGCCATGGACAATGGTAGTCATTTAGACAAAGCCATGGCAGATGCTGGCTACTTCAGTGTCCTGTGTTTGGCGCATCTTATCAACCTGGTTGTGCAGGAAAATCTAAAAAAAGAACACATAGTCAGCAACATACTGACCACATGCAGAAGAATATGTACTAATTTTAGCCATTCTTTTAACCCCTTCGCTGCCAGGCCTTTTCCCCCTCCTATGCCGAGCCTTTTTTTGGCTATTTGGGGCAGTTCGGGCTTAGGCCCTCATAACATTTTGTTCACATAAGCTACCCGCGCCAAATTTGCGTCCTTTTTTTCCAACATCCTAGGGATTCTAGAGGTACCCAGACTTTGTGGTTTCCCCTGAAGGAGACCAAGAAATTAGCCAAAATACAGTGAATTTCTTTTTTTTTTTTACATGGGAAAAAAAGGCTGCAGAAGGCATCTCGTGGTTTTTTCCCTGAAAATGGCATCAACAAAGGGTTTGCGGTGGCAAGATCACCATCTTCTCAGCATTCAGGAACAGGCAGACTTGAATTGGAAAACCCAATTTTTCAATACAATTTTGACATTTTACTGGGACATACCCCATTTTTACTATTTGTTGTGCTTTCAGCCTCCTTCCAGTTAGTGACCAAAATGGGTGAGAAACCAATGCTGGATCCCAGAAAGCTAAACATTTCTGAAAAGTAGACAAAATTCTAAATTCAGCAATGGGTCATTTGTGTACATCCTGCAAGTGTTTCCTACAGAAATTAACAGCTGAAATAAAAAAAATATTGAAATTGAGGTGAGATTTTTCTCCACGTTTTACTCTGTAACTTTTTCCTGCAATGTCATATTTTTGAAAGCAATATACCATTACGTCAGCTGGACTGTTCTGGTTGCGGGGATATATAGGGCTTGTAGGTTCATCAAGAGCTCTAGGTACCCAGAGCCAATAAATGAGCTGCACCTTGCAATGGGTTTTTTATTCTATACCAGGTACACAGCAATTCCTTTGCTGGAATATAAAAAGTGAAAAATAGGTATCAAGAAAACCTTTGTATTTCCAAAATGGCCACAAGATAAGGTGTTGAGAAGCAGTGGTTATTTGCACATCTCTGAATTCCGGGGTGCCCATACTAGCATGTGAATTACAGGGTATTTCTGAAAAAGACGTCTTTTTTACACACTGCCTTACATTTGGAAGGAAAAAATGTAGAGAAACACAAAGGGCAATAACACTTGTTTTGCTATTCTGTGTTCCCCCAAGTCTCCCGATAAAAATGGTACCTCACTTGTGTGGGTAGGCCTAGCGCCCTCGAAAGGAAATTGCTCAAAACACAACGTGGACACATTACATTTTTTCACAGAAAACAGGTGTTTTTTGCAAAGTGCCTACCTGTGGATTTTGGCCTCTAGCTCAGTCGGCACCTGGGGAAACCTAGCAAACCAGCACATTTTTAAAAACTAGACGCCTAGAGGAATCCAAGATGGGGTGACTTGTGGGGCTCTGACCAGGTTCTGTTACCCAGAATCCTTTACAAACCTCAAAATTTGACCAAAAAACACTTTTTCCTCTCATTTCGGTGACAGAAAGTTCTAGAATCTGAGAGGAGCCACAAATTTCCTTCCACCCAGAGGTCCCCTCTAGCTCAGACGGCCCCAGGGGGGCAGAAATGGCCTAAAATAAATTTGCCCCCCGGTGAGCAACCCTTGGCTACGGAGTCGCTCCCCTTGCGTGGCACTGGCACAAAAAAAAATTCCCCTTGGGGGCAGATTGACCTAAAATCCGCTGATCTGCCCCCAAGGGGGGGCAGAAATGGTCTAAATACAATTTGTCCCCCAGGGGAGTAGCCCTTGCCTAATGGATCGCTCCCCATCTCTAAAAAAACAAACAAACAAAATAAAAAAAACACACAAAAAAATTTGCCCTGGCGCCTGGAGGTTTCTGCCCCCCCAGGGGCAGATCGGCCTAATAACAATAGGGCCTAAATTAAACTGGCCAACCACCCCCCTCAACCCTCGGGGAACGACCTTTGCCTAAGGGGTCACTCCCCTTGCGTGAAATTCACGAAAAAAGAAAACTCCCTGGTGTCTAGTGGTTTCTGTCCCCCTTGGGGACAGATTGGCCTCATAAAAATAGACCAATCTGCCCCCAAGGGGGACAGAAATGGCCTAAATATAATTTGCCCCATAGGGGAGCGAACCTTGCCTAAGGGGTCGCTCCCCACCTCTAAAAAAAAACAAAATCAACAACTAAACAAAAACAAAACATTTTATCCCTGGTGTCTAAAGGTTTCTGCCCTTTTAAAAAAAATGCCCCCCCTGGTCGCTCCCTCATGCTAATTTCATTAAAAAAAAAAACCCTGGTGTGTAGTGGGCGTTTTAGCAGCCGGATTGGTTGCAATACGGCTGCTAAAACGCTCTGAGAGACTTAAAAGGGAAGGAAGTTCCTTTCCTTCCCTTTGAAGCCTCTCCGGTCTCCTCCACATGATCGGAAGAGAAATGCTTTTGCATTTCTCTTCCGATCACGCTGGAAGCTGAGCTTCCAGCGCAATGGGAGGAGGCCTTGTGACAATCATCGCGCGATGACGCCACAGGAGGGGTGGCGGGGTTCGGGGGTGGAAGGGGAAGGGCTTCTCCTTCCATCCCTGCCTTGGGGGCGTGGGGGGAAACCCCACAGAGGGAGCGCTAGCACTCCCTCTGGGCTCTGTGCATAGGACTTAATGGTTACGTCCTGGGCACGCGCGCACTGTAACCATAACGTCCTGGGGACAGAAGGGGTTAAGGCCCTGAAGCAGTTGCGGATTATTCAGCTTGCTAACAGAGAACCAGTGAAGGCCCCCATCAAGGAGGTGCTAAGACATTGGAACTCAACCTATTACAAGTTGCAACACTGGTTTGAGCAGTATAAACAGATCAATGAATATGTTGTTCAAAAATTGGGGAATGCAATTGGGAAAGCTATGACCATGAATGCGGACAAACGGGGTCTAATCAAATGCCTAACACAGTTGCTACTCCTTTTTGAGGTTTTCACATGGGAAGTTAGCAAGGAGGTCAGTCAAATGGTCCAAGCTATCCCATTGTTGCATCTGCTACTGGACCAGTTAAAGAAGGTGTTTAAAACGTTTGCAGTCATAGTTGTGAACGATAACCCAGAAACGCATACCTTGGTTGAGAGGGTGTAAATCTTCCCTTTGCTTGCAACACAAGGATGCAAATGACATCATGTTGTCCAATGAGTAGATCTGTGCCACACTACTTGATCCACAATACAAACAAATTCTGCCCACTTTCATTCTCTTCTCTCAAGGGGATGCTGCAAAAAACAAGAGGTGGATTGTTCACCAAGCTGAAGACCTGGAATAAGAATGGTTGGAAATAAAGATCCCACTCTGAAGTTCTATGGTGCCACCTTTAACTTGCAGAGAGGACAGTCTTGTCTCACAGCAGCCAACACCAGCAACAATAACACGGGCAACAACCAGAACAGAAGAATTGTCCCCAACCTCTGCACTGGCTTGGTTTCAAGTGGCAGGTCTTAAGTCCGGTGCAGAGGCGAAGGGAAAAGAAGTTCAGCAAGTGGCAGCACCAATGATCATTCAGAGGATGTTCTAGGAGAATCGGGATGACCCAAAAGAGGTCTAGGTGGATCAAAACCCATTGGAGTATTGGTATGGGAAGATAGCCAATGGTCAGAGGTATGGGAAGATAGCCAATGGTCAGAGTGCAGTAGTCTGGCAATAAAGTATCTTGCTTGTCCTAAAGCCAGTGTGTCTGCTGAACATGTGTTCAGTGCATTTGGTACAAGAAGTGAGAAGGACCAGTTTATCACCTCAAAACATGGAGATATTGACCATGATCAAAATGAACCAACATTTCATACCACACAATAACACCATTCCTGAAACAGCACAGGAGGAGGAGGAAGGTGATTGGTCAGAATCAAGCATGTTAGCTGACCATTGTCTATGCAAACCACTTGAATCTAAGGATGAACTCTACTTCCCTGACTGAGTATGCCACCTTAGTACTTTTTGTTTATTTATTGTTGAACTTCTTTCTTTGCCCAAAATAAAAATAAAATTGGAACATTTGTCTGTGTCTGATTTATGCTGCCCCTGCCATTTTTTAGACACATGTATGGCTAAATTAGATTTGGACTAGTGTGCATTGAAGAAGCTTCCACAAGTGCTTGCCTCCCTCCCATGCCTATCCATTATTTTGCATCACCTATTAGAGCTGCCCCAGAAGATGACTGATTTACAAAACTGCCAATGCCAAATTCAATTGTGTTGCTTGTATCAAAGATACAATTGTGTACCTACAACTGTGCTTGGATTGGAAGAGGTAACTACAACTATTGCACAAATGAGTGATTAATATATATATATATATATATATATATATATATATATATATATATATATATATATATATAAATATATTACCTACTGGCAGTCGCCAGTAGGTAGTTATAGTTAGGACCATGTTTCCATAGAAAAAATGTCTTGACTTGCCTAAATCTTTGGCACCATTTGACAAATCTTCACAAGATAAAAAAAAAGTGGCCCGGTGATTCTTCTTTTGCACTGGAAGGTTCAGGGTGATCCGTTAGGCATGGGCCAAGAAAAAAGGGGGCTCAAACATTTTTGCATTTCCCATATTAATTTCCATAGGACCTGTCAACACGTCTACAGCTCAAACCACTGGACTGAATAAAACCACATTTGGCAAAAAGCTAGCTGCTGGTGTACAGAGCGTGCTTTTTTGGGGGGGCATAAATTAATTCAGTGGTTTAGGACATATTTAAGGGCAAATACATTTGTATATCTCTGGCTGCAAATAATTAGTAAAATTCTCAAATTTTCACAAATACGCGCGCAACAAGGACAAGAAATTTTAGGTTTAATATAATTTTGGGTCACAGCTCATGTTATTCGTGAATATTCATGAATTTTCACAAATTTCCGTGATTTATTAGCAAAATATACCCAATTATGGAAAAATGTAAAAGAAAAACCATAGGCTCATTCGTACACTAATTCATTCACTCATACATGCACTCAGAGGCTCAGGCGCCCACTCACACACCCACTCAGAAACTCATGCACCAACTCAGACCCACTCATAGACTCATACACCCACTTTCAGACCCACTCAAACACTCACGCACCCACTGATAGATCCACTGACAGAGACAGGCCCTGTGGCCAATCTGTGCTGCACACAGCCAAAGGCCATGCATGACGCGGGGTTGAGTGTTATAAAGGCCTTGCGACCAACCCTGGTTGCACACGGCCGAAGGCCGTGCGTGGAGGGGGCTAGAATAATGTATAGTAATCAAAATGACTTTATTTTGAAAAAAACAAATAAATTCACTGAAAAAACAAAGATTACAGGGACGTTATATTTAGGTTCTGAATTTACTCATACAAAACCATAGGAATTCAGCAGTTATAGTTATAGTTCTTTCAAGTAACTATAACTCGCGCCCTAAGGTAACTATAACTCGCACCTTCACCATGCACAGCTAATTACTCCACATATTAAGGGCCTGATTACAACTTTGGAGGACGGTGTCAATCCGTCCCAAATGTGACGGATATCCTGCCCACCGTAATACGAGTTTCATAGGATATAATGGACTCGTAATACGGTAGGTGGTATATCCGTCACATTTGGGACGGATTAACACCGTCCTCCAAAGTTGTAATCAGGCCCTAAGTCATTGATGAGATCTTGTATGACATCTTTGATATCACTGCAACTTTTGCAATAACATTATTGATAAGAAAACTTGTACACTCCTCTTCTTGGTACACTCCTCATGAAGCTTACTTTCCTTCTGTCCTTCTCCTTGACTCTACAACACAGTTTCTGTTTTACAATCCACTGGCCTTCTCCTCTCCTGCACAAATGAAAAGCAAAAGCTGAGCTCAGCACTCCTGCTTACCTACTGGACCGGTTCAGCCAGGCACCCAAGAATGATAGACATTCCCGAGGAGAATGTAGATGCACTGCCCACTTTGACATTACAGTATCATGTTTCTTTTAATAATCATATTTTCTGGGAACTGGGTATGTTCAATTCACTCCTCCATGATTAGATTCTTTCAAACCTAAATGACAGAACATTTAGAAATCTAATCTGGGGCAGATGGACTGTTTGCAATACATTTAATTTAACTGTGTCATACTCATTCCTTATTTTCCTTCCACAATAGATTAATGTTGATGTGCTGCTCATCACCCTAATCAATATTGTTCTTATGTTGTGTTTGCCTTTGTCACATCTTTCCCCAAATTCTCTTTCCCATACATTCATCAAACCCCCAACCCTCATTCCCCCGAGCTGTGAGATTTATTTCTTTATGATTAATTTACACCAAATGGATCACACACTTGTTGAGGCGGATATGGTTACCTGTGACACCAACTCACTGTGGGATATTCTATTTCCTGCACAATACCCCACATTAGCATAACTAAACTAACCACCCATAAAAGAACCTTCTTTGTCAACATTGTTATTCAGGCCTTTGTTATGCATAAACCTTAACCTTGTTGACTACAGACTGAGTACACTTTTCCTGACTTGAAAATTTTGTATCTTTAGTTTTCATTAAATTCCATGGTTACCATTGCTCAGAATAATTTACTATTGCAAGTTTTGTTATAGTATGTGGTAGTCTTTGATGTGTCATGGTGGTAGAATTCTGTCCTCAGTCTTTCTAAAGCTATAATATAAATGTATTTGTATAACCCACTATCTCTGTGTATTTCTATCAATTTAGTTGCCTGTGATGGACAATCCTTTTGACTAATCCTACAGCTGGAGATCACCTAGGTGGGAGTGGGGCCTTGCTTGTTGTGATGCCTTCCCTATTAGCGCACTACTCCTGTCATAAACAAGGCAGAATGGGAGACCCCCCCCCCAAGTAAGGTGTTGGAAGATTGAGAGAGGGAGCAGCCATCACTTCATCTATTCAGGTAAGAGAACTATGAGGTGAAATTAACTAGTTTAGATAGTATGTAGCTAACTTCTACTGTAGACATGATAGATAATTGGTCATCTAGGTTTCTGTAGGCAATATAGGGAATGGCAGCATACCATCCTAATGTTAATATTTTTATAAATGGTAGTAGGACAGGGGTATAACTATCTAACTGGCATAAACTTTGAGAAGCAGAATAAAAAGACAGGCTGAGCAAAAGGCTTCAGTGCAAAGTTAAAGTAAACCACTGTTGGAAAATGGGTTATTGGTAAGGGCAGGTAGGTACCTACACCTAGCAACAAGCCACTAACCTCCACTTAGGTCCAGTTAGGTCTCAGTAAATTAACCCCAGCTCAACCCTTGGTAGCTTGGCAACGAGCGTCAAGGCTTAACTTAGGAGACAGTGTGTAAACCATTCAAATATCACAAAACAGTAATTAAATAAAACACAGGAAACAGTTTAAAAATCCAAAACCAATTTATAAAAATAGTTTATATTTTTATCTTTAAAATGACACCAAAACGAATAAAATCGGATAAAGGGAACCGGAGATATGAATTTTTAAAGAATTATTATTTTTCTAGCACTTAGAAACAAAAAGCGCCAATCGGGTCATCTGGTTGCACCTCGACAGGGGCAAAGTAAAACTTTCAGGCCGACCGCGATGGAGCCCAGCTCGGCTACAGGTCGCGGGAGGCCTCGGTTAAAAAGTTACCTTCTGACTTAGTCTTTATTTTGAAGATTTTCTTCAGCGGGACGAACCTGCCAGTCCTATCCGACCTCCTGGAGCCCTTCTCCGGATACGCGATGCTGGATTCCTCGGTGGAGATTTTTACCTTCGGACTTAGTCGTTTTTTCGAGGTGAAAATCCTTCGACCGGGGTAAACCTGGATCTTGATCCGACGTCCATGGAGCCCTTCTCGGATACGATGGCTGGGAGGTCCCGGTCAACTTTTTACCTTCGGACTTAGGGGGTCATTCTGACCCTGGCGGCCGGTGGCCGCCAGGGCCACCGACCACGGGAGCACCGCCAACAGGCTGGCGGTGCTCCAACGAGCATTCTGACCGCGGCGGTTCAGCCGCGGTCAGAAGCGGAAAGTCAGCGGTCTCCCGCTGACTTTCCGCTGCTCGTTTGAATCCTCCATGGCTGCGGAGCGCGCTCCGCAGCCATGAGGATTCTGACCCCCCCTACCGCCATCCTGTTCATGGCGGGAAAGCCGCCATGAACAGGATGGCGGTAGGGGGGGTCGTGGGGCCCCTGGGGGCCCCTGCCGTGCCCATGCCAATGGCATGGGCACGGCAGGGGCCCCCGTAAGAGGGCCCCGCAAAGTATTTCAGTGTCTGCCTTGCAGACACTGAAATACGCGACGGGTGCCACTGCACCCGTCGCACCTTCCCACTCCGCCGGCTCGATTACGAGCCGGCATCCTCGTGGGAAGGGAGTTTTTCCCTGGGCTGGCGGGCGGTCTTTTGGAGACCGCCCGCCAGCCCAGGGAAAAACTCATAATACCCTCCGCGGTCTTCTGACCGCGGAGCGGTATAATGGGGGCGGAATTCTGGCGGGCGGCGGAGGCCGCCCGCCAGAATCAGAATCACCCCCTTAGTCTCTTTTTCTGAGATTTTTCTTTACCGGGAAGAACCACCAAATCAGGCCGGGTCGCGGTTGAGGCAAGCTGGCTAGAATTTTTGCGGCTGGTCGGTCCCTCTATGGAGCTTTTTTACAAAAATTCTCAAATCTTCTCCAAACTACTGGGGCTTCACCCAGATGTTCTTTTAAGGTTCTTTTGGGGTCCAGAGCTCACCCCAAGGGTCCAGAAGTTCTGAGATGGTCCTTGGGGGGTGCGGACTACCACTCCCAGAATGCACCTGGCGCAAACTCCTTTTTGGCCACTGGACAGTGGTCAGCTGGTCACTTTCTTCAGGATTTGGTGCAGGGGACTCTGGATAGCAATTTTTCACCTGTAGCAAACAGGGAGTCCCTCCTTGAACCAGTTGAAGCCAGGCAAAGTCCTTTTTGTGGTGAAGCCCAAGTGTGCAGCTGGTGCAGTCCTTCTGAGTGCAGGTTCCAGGTGCAGGCCAGGGGTCCAGCAGGGCAGTCCTTCTTCTCCTTTAGTTCTTTTCTTGTTGAAATCTGGTGGGGATCTGAGGTGTGGGTGCAGGTCTGCCAGTTTTATCCTTTCTCCTGGGTGAAAAGCAGGGGGGTCCTGGTTCTCCAATCAGGTACAGGGTCGTCCCCCTGTGATGACCACTTCCTGGGAAGTTTGGCAAAAATCCATCCCAGAAGGCAACATTCTCTAAAAATCAAACATGGCTGAATCTGATTTTTGGAGGTTACATCTGGCTGAGCCCACCCACTGGTGTGGCTAAAAATCATAAACACACCCCTCTCCTGCCCTCTCCTAATCTAATCAAGGGGGCACCTAGTTGTCTGGGGTTGAAGGATGTGGGGGTGTTGCTGGTTGCTCCAAATGTCCTTCTCTGCCTTTGAAGACCAGTTTGGCAGCCCTCCCCCTTCCTGCCTCACCATCTGCTGAGGGGAGATTCTCTCCCACAGGCACATTCCTTTGTGTGAAGCCAGGCCACTTCACACCTCATCAAGGCAGCTTGGCTAAGCTGCTGCAGGCTGGCCAATCAGAGCACATCAGCAAAAACAATGCAGGGCTAAAATTGGCAACTTTTTAGGTAAAGTCTAAAACTTTTTACATGAACAAGTTATATTAAATCCAACAACTGGAAGTTGTGGGATTTATTACAACAATTAATTTGATACCAAATTCTTGGTATGCAACATTTAAGGAGACTTTAAAATTTAAAACAAAGTCTCCCCATTCTAGCCTATGAAGGCCATTTACTTCAATGAGGGAAAAACAAATTTGGCTGTTTTTACCTCACCAGGGTTTATAAATCTATTTTTATAAAATCCCTGCTTATAGTTACATGGCACCCAGCCCTAGGGGCACATAGGGCACACGTTAGGGGTGACTTATATGTAAAAATAAGGTAGTTTAAGACTTTGGAACTACTTTTAATTCCAAAGTCGAATTTGCATATAACTTTAATTTAAAAGCAGCCAGCAAGGCAGGCCTGCCTTTAAAATGACACTGGGCACCTCAGCAGTGCACCTATGGGTGCACTACCTATGCTGTGGTCCCTAAACCTACATGCCCTACCATATACTAGGGACTTCTAGGTAGGTTAACTTAGCCAATTATAATTAGCCTAATTTGCATATTGATTTTACACAGAGCACAGGCCCTGGGACTGGTTAGCAGTACCCAGGGCACCATCAGAGTCAGGAAAACACCAGCATAAAGTGGAAAATGGGGGCAAAAAGTTAGGGGGCCTCTGCAATCAGCCCTGTTTTCTCACACAAGCCCCCCCCAGCCCACACGCCCAGGAGACTCAGCCCAACCCTGGGAGAGTCTTCCTGGCTTGTTAGGCGAGGAAGACAGTGAAGAAAACTGTCTGTCCCTTTGCAGGGCCTACTCTGCCTTACATCCTCCTGTCATGGTCACTCCCTCTGGGTAGTGAAGCCATCCCAACAGTGAAAGGACCCATCTCAAACTGAAACTTCCCTCTAGGGGGGTCTTCCTCCTCTCTCTCTGCCACCTTGGGTAGTGAGGTGCCCACCTCCCCTACTCCTAACTTTGCTAGGGCAACACCTAGCTTACCCAAAGAGGTCACCCAACACTTGAGCAACCCCACCATGACCAACAGGGTCAGGGGGCCTACTTTGCTATTGGCCCTGGGGTCTGCCTCCCAGGCCACGTACAGTGCTGCCAGGAAGGCTAGCACCCAGCAGAGGCTACTGACAGCTGTCAGTACCCAGAAACACACCCTAAGCTCTCCACTGACAGGTGGCTGAGCTGCTTTAGGGGCAACTTTGGGGTCCTGGCACCCCTCTTGCTGTCTAGAGTGGGGGGCTACCACCTCCTGTGGCAGACACCCACCTTCCACTCTCCCTTCTGTCAGTGCAGGGGCAACACCCTGCATCTGGACAGCTGCCTGACTACTCAGGACTTCCTTGGGGTCAGGGGAGGCCTCACCAGTGCCAACTCTGGGCTCCCCCCCTACTGGGGCAGAAGGCCTTTGGCTCCCTGGAACTCTCTTTAAGAGTGGCCTACCCTTCCTTTTCTTCTTTCCTTTTCTTGGGGACCCCTGTCTCCTAACTGTAGGGACTGACTCCCCAGGACTTTGGTTTGGGGGGGCGCCCTGGGCGACCGCCCCATCTGGGACCAGACCCACCTCTGGGAGGTCATTGCCTAGGATACAATCTAGGGGGAGGTCAGCACTGACTACCACCCTAAACCAGTCAAGGATACCCTCCCTCTCTAGGGGCACTATGGCTACAGGTTTGGTGGTGACCTCCCCTGTGGCTATCCTGACTTTCCTTGTCTCTCCTGGGACATACATGCCTGGGGTCACTAACCGGTCACTCACTATAGTGTGACTGGCACAGGTGTCTCTCAGGCCAGTGGTAGGGATCCCATTCACCTGAATGGGGTGGAAGTGCCTACTTCCACCCTCAGGGATCACCAGCTTACCATCTGGTCCTGTCTCCCAGCTCAATGCTAGGAGGACTTCATCATCTGAGGAGTCCTCCTCCATGGCTACACTGGACAGCCCAGTGCTAACCACCTTCTTTGGACAGGCTGCATCTCCTCTGAAGTGACCTGTCTGCTGACAGTCAAAGCAAGCCCTACTGTCCAAGAGCTTTTTTAACCCTGGGTCTCCCTGTCTCTGCTTGTCAGAGTGGGAGTGGGATTTACTCTCCTCCTTCTTAGGGTTCTGGGGTACAGAGGGAGTCTCTGTGGTGGGCTTACCACCTCCCTCCTTAGGTTTTTGGGGACCTGACCCCCCTTCTTGGAGTCTCCCCCCTGGGACTTGACAACCACCCTGGTTCTCAACCACTCATCAGCTGCCTCCCCTAGCTCTCTAGGGTTGGTCTGCTTAGAGTCCACTAGATGCTGGCGTAACCTTTCTTGGGTACAATTGGTCAAGATGTGCTCTCTCATGATCAGATTGTATAACCCCTCATAAGTATTTACTTTGTTACCAATAATCCAGCCCTCTAGTGCCTTAAGTGAGGTGTCTACAAAGTCAACCCAAGACTGCGTACTGACCTTCTGGGTGTCCCTGAACTTCATTTTATACTGCTCTGGGGTTAGACCAAACTTCTTGGTTAAGCACCTCTTCATACTAGGGTATGAATCTGCCTCCTCCTCCCTTAAGGTCAGAAGCCTATCCCTCCCTGAGTTGGGGACCAACTCCCACAAAAGGGAACCCCAGTATTGAGGCCTAACCCTTCTCATTTGGAGTGCCCTCTCAAAGGCCTCCAACCACTTGTCTATATCATCCCCCTCTACATAAGCAGGAACCACCCCCTTGGGTAATCTGGGGCAAACTCCCCCACCCATGGACACCTCAACTTCTCTGTCGCTGCCACCATCTCTTTTCTCCTTGTTTGCCCACTTTTTCTTTTCTAGGGCCAGCTTGTCTGCTTCCAAAGCTATACATGCTAGCTGGGCCTCCAGCTCTCTTTCCCTGATGGATGGGTTCTCTCCTCCTGAAAGGACCCCCTTCCCACCACTAGCTTTGGGTCTGCCCCTAGTGACTGTATGTACTGAGGACCGTTCTTTCCCACAACAATATCCTCTCACCTACAAACAATGTCCAAAATACATATAAATGTCCAAACGTCCAAAGATGGCCTGCCCAGTTCCCAATCTCTCCACCATCAACAAAATTCCATCCCACTAAAGCACAAAAAATAAAAAAAAGGGCTTTAGAAGAGGGCATTCTCAATGAGGATCTGCAAGTGTTGCAGCTGGGCCTCATGATATGCCATCCTGTGGCCCACATTTGCGGAGTTCACGCAGGACTCGGCGATTAAGTAGCCAGTCTCAAGGGAAGCAGCAATGGTGGTTATGATGACAGGCAGCTCCAAGCTGCAGGTAGCACTGGCGTAGCCCTGTGACTGGAGGTGCAGGTGGTTGGCTGGCGGAACTGGGGGCAGGGGCCTGGTCATGTGCCACACCCTCCTCATCCATTAGCCGTTGATACTGTGGCCTGGTGGCATCCAACCTCTGCCACCGGAGCCAAGAAACTCTCTTTGGCCAGGTCAGTGGTCCAAATTGAATGCTCTGTGCAAACACTTGTATAAAATGATATAGTGGCACAGTGGCTGTGCATTGATGTTCCCCTAGGGCCACTGCCATTTTGATGTGATTGGGAGAGTCACAGGGACATGATTTTACCAATACATGCCTCACGTAAAAGCACTAACTGGCTGAAGGGAGGCAGCATAACCCCCAATTTTTTTCTTGTAAAGGATTGCCTAATAAAATTAAACCACACAGACACTTTGGTGGTCATTATGACATTGGTGGTCATCTGACTGCCACGCGGGCAATGGCGGTAGGTCAGTCGCCAGGCTGGCAGTGAATACCGTCAAATTATGACCATGGCAGTGATCCCTCCCATAGAAAGCCAAAGCACCACCTGAACCGCCAGTGCGGTCCGTTCACTGACCACGGTGGTTGCCATCTGCAGGCTGGCGGAATACCACACCCTGCCTACCATATTATGACATGGCAGACAGCCAGGTTTTCCAGGGTGGGACAACTGCCACCAAAAGCCTGGCGGAAACAAATCATATAAAGGAGATAATTACCTCCAAAGGACACGGAGGAGTCCATGGCCGCCATGGAACCCGAACTGGAAGTCTTACAGATGCTGTACCACGTGATGGCAGTCCAGGAGTAGCAACGTCGATGACAACCGTGAGTACAGCCACCTAGCACGCAAGGGAGAGAGGGGAGATTGGCATGCCCACATGCACAAGACACACAACACACACATACCACACACCAAGAACTATCTGCAGAGAAATTCAACAACAACATAAGCCAAGAGCAATGAAAGCCAGGACACATATCTTTGTTCAAACCACTGTAATACAGTGGGAACAGCGACCTCAATAAAATAAATGATATATATAGACAGAAAGGCCCATTGGCCAGTCCAATATATGTGAAAAGCCACAGGGCAACGTCCAAGGCCCTACTTCACTCCTGACAGCCCAAGTCACTCCACTAGGCAGGGGCATCATGATGATGGTAGGCAGGCACCTCAGGGGGAAGGGGAGATGGAGGGGTGGAGGGGTTTATTGGGGGGAATCCTTTGACTTGGGTTTGGGAGGGGGCAGGTCCTTGCTCCTTTGCTTAGGGGGCAGAGGTGTTGGCTTGGAGAGGGGGTCCTGAGTGCCACTCTTGTGGCCCTTGGTGGCAGGTGTAGCTGCAGGGGGAGGGACATGAGTGGACTGGGAGCTGGAGGTACTGTTGTGGGGGAGAGGGAGCTTCCTCTTAAGGGCTGGAGGGGGGAGGAGGGGAGAGGGCAAGGCAGGAAAGGAAAAGTTTCTTAGGTCCATGGGGCAGGTTATGGGAAGAGGTTTGGGAGTGGTGGTAGAGGGAGTGGTTGTAGAAGGAGTAGGTATGCTGGACTGGGTTGCAGATGCATGTACAGTCTATGTGTGTGAGGTGGATGGCTGTTGAGTGTCTGAGTGGGAGTGTTTTTGTGTCTTTGATGGGGGCAGACAGGGTGGGAGAGGACAAACAGGATGTGTGTATGTATGTTGTGGTGGTGTCTGCAAGTGAGGTGGGTGTGCTGCATGAGGTTGTGATGGTGGTGGTGGTGACTGCGCATGTGTTGAATGGTGTGCTAGTCTGCGTGTCTGCTGTTGTGGTGACTGTGGGCAAGACTGTACAGGTGGCAGGATCTGGGACTGAAGATGCAGTGCTTGCAGGTGTGAGTGTTGATGTGACTGTGAGAGAGGAGGAGGAGGGGGAGACAGTGGAGGCAGGGGCTATTGTTGTTAGTGCTTCTGTGTGTTGGCTGTGTGTGTGCTTATGGAGTGAAGTATGGTGCCTGTGTTTGTCTCTGCGAGTCCTGTCTGTTGTCTTAGGTGCATGCTGGTCTGATTGTGTGTGTGGGATAGGTCGAGAGGGAGGGCTCTGGGAGTGGGAACAGGTAGTTGGAGGGGGGATGGAAGTACCAGGGACACTGGCTGCCATTAAAGAGGAGGCCAGAGCCTGAAACGATCTCTGTAGGGCAGCCAAGCCACCGTGAATGCCCTCCAACTAGGAATTGCATTGCTGCATCTGGGATGCCAGCCCCTGGAGGGCATTCACTATCGTTGACTTCCCTATAGAGATGAGTCTCTGAAGGTCAATAGACACCTCAGTGAGGTCAGCAGGGCTGACTAGGGCATGGCCTGAGGTGCCTGCGGCGAAGGAGACGCCCACTCTCCTGGGTGAGCGGGCACAGGCAATCGGGTGGGGGGCTACTGGGAGGGTGCTGCTGGTTCAGGGGTGGCGGAAGATGATGTCGCTGGGGTGGTCCCAGAGAGGTCTGCCACCACCAGGGAGCTTCCATCGGAGGAGGAATCTGAGTCAGATGTTGTAGCTCCTGTCTAACCCGTTGTGCTCCCCCTGCCCCTCGATGTCGGTGTACTCTGCCTCCTGGGTCGCGTGGGCTGCTGCTCCCCTACTCGCCGGTGACCCTGCTCCTTCGCCAGATGATGCTAATGCACACAAGGACAGGATGAGAAAATGAGGGAGGGTGAGGGAGAAAGAAAGGGAGCACAGGGTTAATTACAGCAACAACAGGCCATATGGCTTACACATCACAATCACTCACTGGGACTAACACTGTGCAGTATGGACCACAATGCCAAACCATTACCTGGGAACAACAGCAGAAATTAACGCAAACACTACCATATGCACACCTACTGGGACTCACTAAGCCATTTCTGCCATGGTATGCCAGCTACTTGCCAATACCAAATATATATACCAGCCTACATTGCTAAGCAGGTCTCCACAAGTTTAGCTAAACCAGCATATTGGGGCATCCACTGACTATAACCTTGCACCCATACACCATGGCAGGCAACAAAAAAGAATACCACACAGTGTGTACTCACTCCCTTGTGGCTGCTGTGCTGCCCTCAAGTGCCCATCCAACTCAGTTTTGGCCACCACTAGTGTACGGGCCGTTAGGGGGGTCAGGGTCCGACAGGGACCCCTCCCTTGTTGGGAGGAAGTCCCCAGCTGGGCCTCTAGGGTCTTCCGGGCCCAGCATCTCAGGTCCTCCCACCGTTTCCTGCAGTGGGTTCTCCACTGCTATGGACCCCCAGAGTCCGCACGTCCTTGGCGTTGGCATGCCACAACCCTTTCTTCTGATGGATGTTGACCTGCATAGGGAACACAGATGAATGGACACCATGAACTCAATACTCCATTCTGTAACAGAAATGGCTTACATACTGCAGAGATCCCACATCAAACCCACAGATGACCCGTACCTCTGCATACACATTGCTTGCAGCAAAAAATACACTCCCCAAATGCCACACTGCCAGCACACACATGCATCTTCATACAGCCATGTTGCATCCAACGTACCCATAAGGTACTCACCTGTTGGTCTGGAGGCCTATACAACTGCCCATACAAGGGTAGGACCCCATCCACAAGCTTCTCCAACTCCTACGATGTGAAGGCTGGGGCCCTTTCCCCTGTAGCAGGGGCTATCATGGGTTCCAGACACAGTACACAGTAGCACACGCCGAGGAGGTGTTGATCTGAGAGAGTCAGGAATCAAGTGAAGTGGGACAGAGAAAATGGTGGTCACGTCCGCGGCAGTGAACACCGTCACCGAGAGCATTGATCATCATTCGTTCCTGTGCTCCGTAGAACTCCATGTTAACCAATGACGAGTTGCACGGCAGTGCCCACAACCTTCTGCCATGACGCCAAAAGCCAGCGGAGTGAGGTCACTTCCACCTGTCCCTGTGTACAGGACAGGTGGTTGTCAATTCCTAATGCTGGTACTTACTGTGGACAATTTTATGTGCATCACCAAGACAATTACAGTCTACTACATACATACATGCTCTGTGTCCTGTGATATTGTGTGTCCATACTTGTCAGGATTCACAAGCGGCGCGGTCTCTCAAAGACTCTCTACGGCGATCTCTCTGCTAATGTGCGTGCCTGCTACCGTCTCTCTTGCAGCAGGCCACGCCTTCCATGCCATCCTTGTGGCAAATCACATCTGCCTGGAGGCAGTGCTAGATGGTGGATACAGTGCTCCCATTTCCATTCTGGGCTTGCACTTTCAGGTGGACTTCAATTCCCAACAATCTTCATGGGCGGCCATGTTGGGGTGTGGCTGGTCTATAAATACCAGCCACACCCGGTTTCCAGCGCTTATTATTCTGGAAACCTCCCTGTGAGTGAGACCTCTCTGTTTCTTCCTGTAGTCTGACAGGGGATTTCTCTTGGAGCGAGTGGACGGACTCGCTGCTGGTGAGTTCGTTCCAACAGGGCCTCCCCCGCTGGCCTTTGTGGTTCTTTCTTGAGAACCTTGCTACTTTGTTTCCGCTCATCCCTTTGTTCTCGGAGGCGAGCATTTTTTGCTACTTTCTTTCCACTCCTCCCTTTGTTCTCATAGGCGAGCGACTTTTACAATTGCTATAATTACCGGAGTTGTTTAGTTTTTCTTCAGCTGGCATTCCTCTCTGAATTTCGATACTGTGTTGGGATTCTTGATAATAGGAGAAACAAACTCATATTATGTGGAAATGCTATTTATGTGTTAACGGACTCATATCATGTTGAGGTGTTATTTGGGTGTTATTAGGAAAAAATAATAACTCTATTTCGAGTGAATGTTCTTTTTTCATGCGTTTTGAGGAAATCATGAACAACTCTAAGTCAGAGTGTTATTTGTTACAATAATTTTTGATTGCTTAATACTAAATGTTCTATAAAGGATATTAGTGTTCCTTCTTGAGCTCCTGGAATATGCTCTCTGGAAGGATTTCAATGACGGTAGTTCACAGCAGTTGTTTTGGTCTGAAGTGCCACGATCTGGGTTTAAGCTGTTTTGTTTTATTTTAGGAAAGTTGTTTCTGCAGCCAATTTGCTAATTCCATATTACGAGCAAAAGTGTTTTCTTGCATGTCTTTTAAAACATATGATTATTGTTACTGTTGTTTTCTTTGTACTTAACCAATTGCTTTTCAGATCTCCCTCCTGGTTGTTCCTTTCCTGCTTTCCCTTCCCCCCGCCTGGCCTCACCAATCTTCAGCGTCATTAAGGCATCTGAGTTGGTGCTTCCTGGAGGTGGGCTCTTGATTAGCGACGCGCAGATCCCAAGGAATTGTACCTTGACAATACTTCATATAGTCACACACATCTCATGTTTTGTTTACTTAAATACCCACCACTACGGAGGAGGAGGCAAGCACCCGTGTACAGACCCCTAGTGGAGATGGCTACACTGGAGGAACGGCACATCTTTAGCACCTATCATCTAGACAGGGCCACAATTACTGATCTGTGTCAACAATTGGCTCCCGATCTGATTGCTGCTATCTGTAGCACTACAGCAATACCCCCCTGCAGTAAAGGTACTGTCAGTGCTCCACTTTATGGCAAGTGATTCCTTCCAGGTGACTGTGGGCTTGGCTGCAGGAATGTCACAGGCAATGTTTTCAAACATGCTTTATAGAGCTTTGGCTGCCTTGCTAAAACACATGAGCAGCTACATCTTATTCCCCCAGAGTGAATATTTGCCCACTGTGAAGGCTGGATTCTATGCCATGGGACACATACCACATATGAATGGGGCCATTGATGGGACCCATATTGCCTTGGTTTCCTTCCCAGGACAACTGAGCAGGTCTACAAGAATAGGAAGAGTTACTACTCTATAAATGTCCAGATGGTGTGCCTTGCTGATCAATACATCTCCCATGTCACTGCCATGTTTCCTGGATCTGTGCATGATGCCTATGTGTTGAGGAATAGCAGCGTCCCACAGGTGATGGCACAACTACTTAGACAGAGAGTGTGGCTCATAGGTGAGCTTGAGTCTTCACTCAATGTATGTCACTGTATGCCACCTGAAGTTGTACTCTGTCCCATTAAACATGAGTTATGTGTGTCCCTCACTACTTGCAGGTGACTCCGGCTACCCTAACCTGTCCTGGCTGTTGACACCGTGAGGAATCCGAGGACAGGGGCAAAAAATCAGTACAATGAAGCACATGGGCTTACCAGGAGGGTTATTGAACGTACATTTGGGCTTCTGAAAGCCAGGTCATGGTGCCTCCATGTAACTGGTGGATTCCTATTCTACGCCCCTAAGAAGTTCTGCCAGGTAGTGGTTGCTTGCTGCATGCTGCACAATTTGGCACTCAGATGCCATGTATCCTACCTGCAGGAAGAAGGGGGAGACAATGCACCTGTGGCAGCAGAGGACACTGAAGACAGTGATGAGGAGGAGGAGGATCTGGACAACAGGACACATATGATACAGCTGTACTTCCACTGACACTCAGGTAAGACTGTACTTCTGTTCATACCTCCATTACAGTTAAGTGCTGTGTCGCTGCTATGTTGTGCCAAGCACTGCCTTTCCTTCTCAATTGACTGTCACTATGCTTTCCCTTTTTGCTGATGTTGGTGTGGACTACCAACTGCTTACACACATTTGTTGGATGGATTCACATATTACAGGATATGCACAGGATAATGCAGTTTAAAGATTGCATATTGTTGTATGATGAAGCACAGAAACTTCAGTTGTGTTCAAGGGTGTTTATTGAAGTGACAAAAAGGATGGGATAGTTCAATAAAGTGGGGTAATGGTGGACATAAACGAACAAGATGTCTCAGTGGCGCACAAGGGAGACATTCAGGAGGGGCTCATTTCCTGCAAACACACAAAAAGGAGTACGGGGTTCTTTTATTACAACGAGGGGCAGATCTATGGTGCACCAGTTGTGCCACCAGATTCCTTGTGGTCCTCTATTGGAGGCGGGGTATCAATGTGATGTGGAGCTGCAGAGGGTTTGTAGAACAGGGGGGGAGTTTCCTTTACGGACTAGGTGGTCTCACACACTATATAGTGTCATGCTTCATCATATGACCACCTAGCCCCACCCAGTTAGGAAAGTGCCACCTGGGCGGACTCAACCTCACTGTTAAAGGAACAGGGGGGAGTGCGTAAATTAATTCTGGGTCTGGAAATGAAGGGATCCAGCTAATCTAAGGAATAAAAACACCTAAACAGATAGCTGTATAAGTATTTAATGATAGGGTCTGTTTGGTGTGGTTAAATATAGAGATTGGGACACCTCTGTGAGAACAAGGACTCACAGGGTCACCTATCTAGGAAGTAGAAGCCGACATGTTTCTGCCCTCAGTAGTGAGCTCTGGAAAGTCTCGGGAATTAATCAGGGCGAAGGATCCCTACTACTCACGCTAGGAGTATGTGAAAAACAAGGTATGGTGAGTAAAAGTTAAAGAAGGGGGCCTACCTTGCCAGGAAACTACCTATAGGGTATAAATCAGACCGACAATGTGAATTGCATTGTGACACAGCACTGCACAGCAAACCACAGCACACGTGAGGCAAATAGTCATGCAACGAACAGAATTACTGAGTGCAAAAATATAATTTATGGACAATAATTACATCTAAGTAATGGACAGTATTGCTAAGATGGTAAGTAGGAAATTCTTACCCGGTCCCTAGAGGCTACTGGCCTCTGGTGTCCAGGAGAGGGAGTGTCCCCTTATAGTCAGACACTAAGGTTCAAAAGTAGGGGGAGAAGGAGAAGAACATAAAAATAAAAACACCAATAGTATGATCAGTCTCTGGAGTTCAAAGGCGAGGCTTAGTAGTGAGAGACCACCTGCTAGGGTTGTAGTAAAACAAAAGCGCATTACCTAGATAGTGTCAAGGAGGGAAAGAAAAGGCGGGGGGAGGAGAAAGGGGGGAGAAGAAAGAAAAAAGAAAAAGAAACAGGAGAGGAGAGGAAACAGAAAAAAGGTGAGAAGAGAAGAAGAAAAGAATGAGGAAGCGCTGGAAAATCTTATCTGTGTTGTCCAGGTGTTGCCGAATCACTCACTGCATCAAAGGAGGCGCTCACTGTGCGCCTAAACCGTCCTCTCCCTGGACCACTTGGATAAAGTGGTCTGGGAGAGACGGGTTAATATAGTAGGAACCATCAAGGTTAAGTGATAACAGGTGGAGGAAATCACCGCCGCAACCTGTGGTCTGATCGGTAATTAGACGTAGGGGCCGGAGGAGGAGCTTCCGTGCAGGCTCGGCCGGCTCGTCGTCATAGTGCTTCCCGGGGGCGCCATGAAGTGACATCGGCCCCGCGGGGGACGCCGGGAAGCGTAGTTCCCAGGCGACCACGGGACCGCCGGGAAACAGAGTTGCCCGGCGGCCCGAGGGCCCAACAATGAAGAACGGGAGAGGGGGGGGAAAGGGAAAGAAAAGAGGGAGAGAGGGAGAGAGGGGGAAAAAATAAATAAGAAGGGGCGGAGGGAGGAGGGGATGGGGGTGTTAGGGGTGCAAAAAGGAAGAAAGAAGGGGGGAATAAAGGAAGGGAGGAGAAGACGGGAAAAAAAGGAGAGGAGAAGGAAAGAATGGGAAATGGGCAAGGATAAGAAAAGATGCAAGCTAGAGAAAGAAAAAAAAACGGAAGAAAAGAAAAGAAAAAGAAAGGAAAAGAAAATAGGGAAGTGGGCAAAAAGGCAGAAAAATTGTATATATAATATAATAAGAATAAGGTGAAAGAAAGAGAGCGAAGAAAAGGGATATCTGGCACATAAAAACGACAAAGCACAAAGGAAGGAGATGCAGGCACCAGAAAGAAATCAGTAGCAGAGAGAGGGGGGAAAGAGAGTAAAGGCAAGGCAGGGTGGACAGGGGAGTGGTGGAGGACCAGGAAGAAAGAGGAAGCGATAATCCGAGATGGGAAGAGGGAGAGAGCGGGGGAAAGAAGAATGAAAAAACGAAGGGGAATGGAAGAAAAGCTGGGGGAGGAAGGGCATAGCAAGAGGAAGGGGGGGAAAGAGGGAGGGGTTGGAGGGGGGAGAGGGGAAAGGAGAGGGGGTGAGAAGGGCAGAGGAAGTGGATGTGGAAGGAACAGAAAAGGCGCAGAGGGCCAGAACAGAGGGAGAAGACAAGGATGGCAGGAAGACCGGCTTGGTCTAGTAGGCAAATGGCCAGGGCCTATTTGTGAAGAGAGAACCAGGGTATCTCATTGTTCAGACCAACAGTGTCTGTGCACAACCTCCACACCCAGCGTTGTTCAGCCCGAAACAGTTTCTGTGACATGTCGAGGGTTGTGGGGGGCAGTTGCTCGAGGACCGTCCAGGACAGGTCATCCGGGGAGTGGTTCTTCAGAAGGAAGTGACTGGTCAATTTGGTGGCATCACGTTTACACCGTGGGCTCATTTCCTGACAGTGGTTTGGGTCTTAGCAACAGTCTCTGGTGTCTGTCTGGGTTGCAGGGAACATTTGCGGGGTGGTTCTCCTTCTGCAGCGGGAGAGGTGCTGGTGGCCTGTGAGTGATGTGGCAGGTCCTCCTGTTGACTAGCTGCAGGAGATGTTGTTGGCTGGTGAGTAGATTGGCTAGTGGAAGGGGCCCACTGGCGTGCTGTTTACTCACCCATCATGTTGGCCATGTCACCCAGCACCCCTGCAATGGTGGCCATGTTGGCATTTAAGCTCTGCAACTGCTCCATATCCTCCTGGTGGTGTACCCCCTGCAGCCACTGGGATCGTTGGTAGGCCAGCAAACATGTGTGAGTGCCTCCTGGGCAGTCAGTTCCCTGGGTTGGGCCTCCCTCTGGTGCACAGCTAACGTCCCACTAGGCCTAGCCCCTGTGCCTGTGTCCCCTGAATGGTGTGCCGACTCACACTTACACCAGGGCCTTCATTGTCTTGCCTATGTGGTGTTGACTCGGGCCCTGTCCAGGTGGGCACACAAGTGACCGACGTGTCCTGGGGGACGGAGGTTTGGGGACTTTGGGTGCCTGCTGTGGTGTTGGAGTTGGATGGGGGCCTGGGGTGGACTTGGTGTGGGGTGTAGAAGCTGACTGATCAGTGGTGCCAGATGGGCCAGGGAGATAATCCAGATCGGGACATAATGAGTTGCTGTCATCAGTTTGGGCATCTTCTGGTGGGGGACTGAGTTGCTGTGGCACATGCTAACCGCTGACATTGGCTGGGGTACCTGTGGACATGTGAAAGATTTGTCACAGTCATTTTATGTCACATATTCAGCATTTCTGGCTTTTCCTACGGGTAGGGTGTTGTCCTCCCACCTTTGGTTGGTGTATGCTGGTGGATTGTGGGATTGGTAGTACTACACGCTGCCCATGCATTACTGTTGTGTGTGCATGCAGAGTTGGGAGGGGTGTGCTTGCAGTGGGTAGAACATGCAGGGGTACACAATTGAGAGTGGTTATGGGGTGGTTCACTGTATGAGATGGTGTGAGGTGAAGGGAGTCAGGGTGAGGGAGTAACATGCCATGCAGGTATCGGTGGTGGTAAGGTAGTAATGGTGACTTACTGGTGTCCAGCCCTCCAGTGACTCCAGTGAGGCCCTCAGGATGCAGGATTGTCAAGACATTCTCCTCCCATGCTGTCAACTGTGAGGGAGGAGGTGGGGTCCACCGCCAGTCTTCATGATGGCAACGTAGTGCCTAGAGACCACTGCACGTGCCTTCTCCTGTAGGTCGTTCTACCTCTTGCGAATGTCCTCCCTTGTGCGTGGATATGTTCCTACCGAGTTCACCCTGTCCAGAATCCTCCACCATAGCTCCATCTTCCTGGCAATGGATATCTGCTGGACCTGTGCACCGAACAGCTGTGGCTCTACCCTGACAATTCCCTCCACCATTACCCGCAACTCCTCATCTGTGAAATGTGGATTCTTCTGTGGGGACGTGCCTATTGTGTGGTGATCAAAGTTTTTGTGTTGTGCAGAGTGTGATAGGTGTTGGGGTACGGTGTGTGTTGTGTGATGCGTGAAAGGTGAATCAGTGGCTGTGGTTTGTGTGTGCAATTCTTGTATTATCTTTTACTGGCAAGGTGTAGTTAGTTTTTCGTTTTTGCAAATTATTGTTGGCTGTGTGGGAGTGTGTTTTATAGTGTTGTTGGTGGGTGTGTATGGTGGATTTAAAGTGTCAGGTGTGTGTTTTTCAATCTGGCCAATGTTGGCTTCTGTTGGTGTTCGGCGCCCAATTCTACTCCAGTGGTGTGCACCGCCAATGGCTGACCACCGTTAAGTGTCCACTGTGGTGATTTGTAGTCCATAATTTGGAGGGCGATGCATTGCCGGCATAGCGGGGAGGGTGGTGGGTTTTTCGCTACCATTGGGTCTGGGTGAACTGTTTTTGTGGCTAGTTTCTGTCGGTTTTGTGTTTGTGTGTCATAATCTGGCAGGCGGATTTCCGCCTCTGTGGATATCTGTTGGCTGCCGTCTCCACAGCGGTCTTCAGAAAAGACCGTCAATGTCATAATGACCAACTTTGTGTGGAAAAAAGAAAAATAAACTCTCCTTAATGAGTAAGACTTCATCCCTGTTGGAGTACAAGTACTCTATCACAGCTAGTGCATCGGGTACAAATTTGCTACTCTCTGTAGTCTGCAGCTTGGGCAGCTGCAATGGACAATTAATTATCTTTGATTCCAATGGCCCTTCTCTTCTCCAAAAGCCTTTCAATACTACCCTGACTCCAAAATGGAAAATGCATAATATATGTCACACTCATCATGTATAACATAAAAAGTAATATGAAATGTTAAAAAATATTTAAAAACAGAAAAATGCATAGAATTAGGTTTTTTTTAGATGCAAATAATTAAAATACATTCCTCTAACTCCTAAATGTTGTTTATTTCAATTGAAATTTGTTTAATTAAATAAAATGTATTATAATGATAATTTTCCCTTTCTCAGCCCAGGGGGTATTGTCAGAAATAGGGTCTTTGGTTGGCAGTCAGGTTACCCTGTCCAAGCAAAGACCCTCACTCTAGTAAGCGCAAAGGGGAAACACACCCGGTTAACTCCCGCTCACCGCCTTGGTAACTTGGCACAAGCAGAAAGGCTTAACTAAGAAGCAAAGAGTAAAGTATTTGTACTAACACATGCAGCAATACGGTGAAACACTACAAAATGAACACAACACAGGTTTAGAAAAATAGTAAATATTAATCTAAATAAACAAGACCAAATACAATAAAAATCCACAATACACAATTGAAAATATGACATTAGCAATTAAAAACACAAAAATGGTGCCTAGAAGCGCCAATGCTGCAATTTGATGTTAAGCAGCATCGTGACGGAGTAGATTCACACAATGCGACACCACTGGCACCATTTACAGAGTCACATAGGCCCCCAGGTACAGTACAGTAGCAAACGTGTGGAAAACAGACCAGTGCACAGAGTCAGGGAGCGAGGCCTTGCTGGATCTGAGGCGGTGTCGGTTCCGGAGCTGCGAGGCAAAGAAGCAGAGGCATCATGAAGAGGCATTGGGTCCTTGCTGCGGAGGGGGGAGGTGAGGCGGCGTCAGTTGTGAGGAGTCACTCCCTGGGCACCTCCGGCAAAGTCGATGTCCGGTGAATCACAATGCTGTGGGGCAACCTCACAGGGTGTGGTCACGAGTTCAGCCTCCTCCCGGAACATGGGAACTTCTGGGGTGGGTTTTCCATGCCACTTTCTCTTCCTCCTTCTGGCAGACACCTGGGCCACTCTTTCAGGCTCCAGGGTCTCCTGATCACCCTGATGGGTTGCCATTGACCGGGTGGACACACACACACCCACCCAGGCAAACCCAACATCTCCAAGTGAAACCTGTGCTCCACCTCCTGCCAAGGGAAATCCTCCCAGTTATTGCCAAGCAGACAATCTATAGGCATGGTTGGAGTCACAGCTACTCCAAAAGGCACCTGAGACCCCCCCCCACTGAAAGGGAATGTGTGCCACTCTGCACAGGTGCTCTGAGCTGTCTACTATAGCTACTTGGTCAAGTGCATAGGGAACTACCTGCTCTTCAGACGCCAGGTGAGTTCTCACAGTCGTCACACTGGCTCCTATGTCTCTCAGAGCCTCCACCCTCTGTCTATTGATGGTTACCCACTGTCTGTACTTTTTAGTGTTTTCAGACACAAGGGTTCTCTGGACCATCTTACTGTCCCCTAGTGCAACAAGGGTCATCTTAGCTGGCTTCCCCCACCTGGAACAAACTCCTCCCTAAGCGCTACACTGGCCCCTCTACAGGTTTCCCTTTAGAAAAGCATGGCTTATTTTCAAAGGGGGGCTGGGAATCCTTACCCTTGGGACTAGGTTGAGGCCCTTGAGAGAACTCCCCCTGTTTTCCCTTCACCCCCCAATTCTGAGAGGGACACTGCCCACACTTGCCTCCTTTGGACCCTGGGGCTCTCCCAATGGTCCGCTTCCTGTGCAGGTTTCCTGGTGTCAGTGAGCTTGCTGCCAATCAGGTGCTGGTGCCGCTCTGGAAAAGAAAGACTGTACAAGTGCTCCCAAGCAATTAAGCTGTAAAGCCCCTCATAAGTTGTTACCTTACTGCCCTTCACCAAACCATCCAGTGTCCTGCAGAAAGAGTCAACACATTTTAACCATGTTTATGATTCTTTCTTCTTGTAGGACCTAAATTTGTCCTTATACTGCTCAGGGTTGAGACCACACCTTGTGAGTAGGGTGTCCTTAAAAGATGTCTAGGTGTCCCTCCCTTCTACCTCGAAGTGCTTTCACAGACCCACCCCCAATGTGCTTCCGGGACTATGTTCATGTGGAGAGTAGACTCATACCCATTAAACTACAAGTAGATATCATCCTCCCTCTTATAATCCTTAACTAGGTCTTTGGGAATGTGCAACCTCCTCTTAGGCTGCACTGTGGTACTGCTGCCATCATCTCTACTAGACTGGATCCTCTGATCTAGTTCCCTTGGCTCATGAGCCAAGAGCATAATTTTCTCCTCAATGGCCATCCTTCTCTCTTCCATCTCCCTCTCCATCTTAAATTTCTCTAACTCAAACAGGTGCACCCTCTCTGCCTGTCTGTCTTGCAACTCTTCAGGAGTCAGACCCTTAGAGAACACACTGCTGCCCGCCCTGGAGACCCTCCCCCCAGGCACCCTCTACTGCACCCTCATGGCTGTCTTTCACATCTTCACCCTCAATCTCCTCCTCTGTGTGCCCCCAACCTCCTTGTCTGTCACCCAGGCCCTCAGTGCCTTTTGCAACTCCTCCTTTCTGGAGGAGCTCCTACTGGGACAGGCAAGATCCTTACTGAACTATTTTAGTTGAGCAACTTTATAACTTTCCAGCTTCTCAAACTCTAAAACAGCTCCAGCTGGTGCATCTCCAGATTGAGACATGATGACAAGTCAAAAGTGCAAAGTTCCAAGGCAGAACAAAGAGTTCCCAGTGGGAAGTTCAAAAGTGAAAAAATAGAAGCAGATAAAGTCCGAAAAGAGAAAAGGCAAAATTACAAAAACAAGTGGTATGTGGTCACGTAATGGTCTGCACTGAAAATGGTAGTGTACACTTAATCACTGTATGTCAAGTACAAATACAAGTTCAATCCTCACCGCTGATCACCAATGTTAGCAATGGGGTCTTTGGTTGGCAGTCAGGTTACCCACTGTCCAAGCAAGGATCCTCACTTTAGTCAGGGCAAAGAAGAAACACACCCGGTTAACACCCGCTCACCCCCTTGGTAGCTTGGCATGAGCAGAAAGGCTTAACCCAGAAGCAATGCGTAAAGTATTTGTATCAACACACACACTAATACAGTGAAACACTACAAAATGGACACCACACAGGGTTAGAAAAATAGTAAATATTTATCTAGGTAGGCATCTCTTGCAAGGAGTCAATTCCAGGGCACCTCTGGCAAAGTCGAAGTCCTAGGAAAAAACTGCTTTATTGAAATGCAGTCACAGACATGGTAGTCTGCTGTCCCTAGCAGGCCACCATTCCTGTGAGTGCTAGGCATGCCTAATGGGGTTGCAAGTTGCCCCCTACCTCATGAATATTGCTGAGGTAGGTCATTTGTGATCCCATTGGGAATCGCAAACAGTGTGCTTAACACAGTTGTACATTTTGTTTTGTGACTCGCAATTTGCGATTCCCAAGCAGATCTCAAATTGCGATTCGCAAAACAAAAGGTCATATATCTGGCCCCTTGACTGGTTTACGTTTCTTGAACATGACTCACATACTATGAGGTGTTACAAGAGCTGTTATAATGAAGATTACTGGTAGGTCAAGGATGCAAAAATTAACTTCAGCTCTGACTTTATGAGGTTTACAACACATATTGTTTACTATTGTACATGTAAATATGTTTGATTTAGGGATGTTACTGACTGATCTTTTCAAAGAAAGACTGGACACTTATCTTGTCTCTTTTTAAAGGGACTATCCAAGTGAGTCCATCCAATATGCACCCATTTAAAGGTACTCCATCTAATCCGTAAAGGTCAATGTAAAATTAAAAATGTAAAAACTATGACAGGTACATAAACACTTCTTAGTGACTACTCCTGGGCCACTGGAATGCAATGACACCCTTGATAAATTCTAGCAGCCATCTTTTCCGTATTAAAGCTTTGGAAGTATGTAAAATCAGTCACTAGTTACTAATGGGAATTAACAAATTATGCAATGACCATAAACATAAAAGCCAGTGAACTCTTGTGGAAATTAGACTACTTTTTCCTATTGAGATCTCATTGATATTCCTGCAATTAGCTTTTTTTCCTGAAATCGACATAACATTTCTGCATAAAGTAGTTTTGAAATCCTAAATTCCTGGAGTTTCTTAGGAGGTGGGAAAAGAGAAAAGAAAAACTAACAAGCGCATTGACATAATTACCTCGAAAATGTGCTTGGATCATCAACAATTTTGCAGTTTAATTTTTGGGAAAGAGAACATTCATTAGGTCTCTTCTTGTCCAATAATTTACTGTAATAGTTGTATGAGTGTCCAGTGGGAAAGAATGCAGTTGTCAAAAAAGACTATTATCAGACAATCGAGATTTGGAAAGAAAGGCAGTGTACCACAGAGAAATATATATCTTAAAAAGCTGCTATTTCATGAGTTAACTAGGTCATAGATTCAGCTTAGACATGCCAGGAATTATTTTGAGAGAATACGTGTTCAGCTCTCTGCACAATATGTATTAAGTTTTGACACCAGTGTTCACTTTCTGTCTTCATTGACCCGGAAGGGAATAATGATAATACTGAATTGGGTTCAGAGGTTCATTATGAGCAGATGCAGGCTCTTATTTGCCAAGATTATGGGCGTGCTGACTATTGCAGATGAGACATTGCCATAAATTTGACTGGATGAAGAATCTCGGAAAATAAACCCAGACAAGCGCACTTGTCCTAGTTATATTTTTTGCATTTGGACGAACAACTAAATATTTGAGCCATATTCCACAGACTGCAGTGATGTGGGTGCAACTTCTAACGGACATTTGAGGATGAAATAGAGTGTGCAATATTAGGACTAAAACATCATTGCTAAATTAAACTTTTGCAGTGGTCAGATTTTTCGAATGGCCTTCTGTGCACGTGTCAAGCGTTACAAATGTTGAATCAGCGTTCCACCTCTATAAACTGGACCATACAGTTTTGGCATAAAATGTAACCTTTAAAAGTAGACCAAAATGAAGTACAGCTGCTCTTTGCAAGAGATAGAAACTGGAAAAATGTAAGGTTTGTTTCCTTTCAACATATTAAAAGTAGTTACTACATTACTTTGTTGCCTTCTGTGTGGCACTGCCAACGTGTGGCCTTACCTGTATATTACAATGAATTCATAAGGCAAGGAAGTAAAGTGGGATTAAGGGCCAGATGTATGAAGCAGTTTTGCCATGCGCAAATGGCCAATTGGGCCGATTACAACTGGTGAAAGGCTTCTGGCCATGTACCCTCGCTATTTTGCGAGTCGGTAACTTGTTACCGACTTGCCAAAATAGGGAATGCAAGTCACTATTAGGAAGGGGCATGCCAAGGGTGACCCTTCCTAATAGCGAGTCTGAGGGCCAAGTAAAAATGTTTTGCGACCAGAAATGCACTCGGAAAACATTTTTGAAGAACAGGAAGTTTTCCCATGGACCACTGCCTACTCTTCAAAAATGAAAAGAAAACTTTTCAGTTTTCTTTTTGTGATGGATCCCATTTCTGTTTACAGAAAATGGACTGCATTACAAAAAAAAGACTGTTTTATTTAAAAGCAATCATGGACATGGTGGTCTGCTACCCTAGCAGGCCACCATCCCCATTAGTGTGGCCATTCCCAAATGAGTCGCAAATTGTGACCTGCCTATCCATATAAATGAGGCAGGTCTCTTGTGGCCCATCTGGGAATCACAAACAGTGTCAAACATACTGTACTACATCCCAGTTTGCAAATTCCTAATAGTGAATCACAAAGATTGACTATTAGGGAATCACAAACCACTTTTTACATACATCAGGCCCTAAGTGTCTGCGATTTTGTGTTTTGCAGATGGATAGTCTGTGACGAATGTGTCCAATAAAATCTATATATCTCATTCATTTCCCTGTAATGCCGTGCATTGTTTTTCCCACTGTATACTTATGGTAGACAGGATATATATTATCCACATGTTATACATGGTGGTGGAGATTGGCACAAAGAGCAGAAAGATGCTATAATTAACTTTCAACTGTGAAATGCAGTTGTAGGACATCCTTCCCTCAACTGTCATAAGACAATATCTAGGTGTAAATTAACAGCTGGGAATGGTGAATTGTATCCATGGGTTTATTTTCACCTAGGTATAGATCTATATTTGATGATATCCACATGCACAAACTTAACTTTATGAAGAGGGCTCCTAATTTGCAACATCCAAGTTTTACCTCATGGGATGCATGATTAGAGCACACTAGATGTGAGTAAGAAATGAAAGAGAACTTGGACAAGAAAGAGTAGCAATCAAAATAACAAAGATTTCTGCTAAGTGATATAAGCATTACCACTTCTTCCCTCTCTGTTGTGAAACTCCTCAAATAATGGAAATATACCAAGCTATTGCCCTTTTTTGGGCTTTCCAAGAATTGTGGACCAACAGTTTCTTATGTAGGAACACCATTTCCAATACTTCCCTAAGCCCATTAAGTGACTAATGAAAGAACTAACAACTGTTCAAAATCTACCATAAAGAAGTCCTGTCGTTGGCCCATATTAGCATCTATTCACAGTAGAGCAGTGTTTGAAACAGTGTTTTAAATCGGTGAAAAGATCCTGAGACAGAGAAAGACCAAACAAGAAACATCATTAAAGTGCAGTGCACTATCAGGCAAGCATGTGCTCATCTCCCATGAGTGCTGTTGACTAAAGTAAATCAGAAATGGAAAAATGTCAAAGATATTGCAGAATAAATACAAATAACATCTCTCATTAGAATACCACCCCAACATTATTTCTGACTTGAGGAGGAAGGAGCTCCCATTTAGGATAGTAATCTGGTAGAAGAAAGAACAGAGGGCACTGTTCCCAATACCAGCAATACACACAACAAGAATGGTACATAGCCAAACATTAACCAAATGAACACTGGGAAAAAGGAAGCGAGCACCTTTAGTACATCAAGACCAAATGCAAAGCAATATCTGAGGCTCCCTGAATCCCAGAAAGGATCTGATAATAATCATTACGGTCATCACAAAAACCAGTGCAAAAATGGTTGTGTTCTCACAGCATATCACAAAGGAACATCGCAAAGCTAAGAGGGGCATAGAATCATAAAACACTGAGGGGCAGATTTATGACCTGCTGTGCGTTGTTCTTGCGTCACACAACGTGGTGCCAAGAGCAACACAACCCTTACGTCAGATTTTTGAAGCCACTCAAAGCCACTTTTCATGGCTCTTAGTGGCATAAAAAATGTGGAGTAAGGCAACACTGTGCAGATCACTGGGTTGCCTTAATCTGCACTAGGGAGGCAATCCATGGGCTTGGGTGGGTGTTCCCATTCTACTCATGTGGATTTTGACGCATCCCCAGATTTACAAGAACTTGTAAACCTGGGGATGCACCGTCTTACGCCTACCCAGGAGAGTTATAACAAGGAGAAATATCTCTATTTCTCCAGAATGCAGCACACACAGTGGGGGAAATATGCCTCCCAATATGTTTTTTTGTGAAGAAGGTGTCTCTTCCAACTCAAAAGCAACCCTGGATGCAATGCAGACACCCTTGCATCATGGTCCAGGGGCGCTTGCATTGGTTCAAGGCAGCCCATTGTGCGCCAGCGCAGGTGGAAAGTCAGGAATGCACTGTATACCTTAAATATGGCACATTCCTGCCCTTTCCCTGTCATACATTGCAGCACAGCAAGGTTACCTGTTGCGCTGCACTGCTTTACAATCTGATAAATATGCCATTGAGTCATATAAACACACAAAAGATTTACTAATATTCAGGAATAGACAAAAGAAGGCAACTGAGCAAAAATAATCATATTCCAAACAGATACATAGGCGATTCACACAAATATAAGCCTGTTTATGGCCAAGTTATTATGTATTCCAGAACACAATTGCAAGCATTGTGCCATAAAAGCAGAAATTACCTTGTAAACCTACTTAGTGGAGTTTTGTAGAAGTGTAGCTGGAGACCTCAAAAGATAGGCAAAAAAGAAACTTGATGCATGAAATTTCCTTTCGCAAAAAGTGGATGGGGATTTGTGACTACTTTTTTAATATAGAAATGAATTTTTCAAGCACATCTGTGTACTAATAGATTGGTTCACAAAATTCCAAATCCGACCTACCTTGTCAGTATTTATAAGGTATGTTGTAAATTGTGACTCACTACACTTGGATACCATCACAGGGACATTGAGCTGCCAGAGTCAACCCACTACCATGTGTTCTAGCACTTAAATAAAGTAGACTTTTTTAATGTCACTCGTTTTCCTCAAAGGAAACAGAGCTACAGTTAAAAAAAAAATATTTTTTAAGTTTGTTTGAGAGTTGGTTGTGATCCACTGGACCACTGCCTACTCCCCATATGCCTCAGCAAACTTTTTTCACATTCACTGAGGTCCATTTTGGGGCCCCTACCGGTTTGTGAATGTAACTCCTCTCCTAGCTCGGGAGTCGGTAACATTTCAGTGTTCCGAGATGATACAACAGTTGCAAAACATTGATGCATACCATAAATAAATTGCTCTGAGGAAGGAAGTCCTACACGTGCCCCCTTCAAATAGTGATTTGTTATGCTACTTTAGACCCATTTTGTTATTTGGCAACATGTTACAGTATCACAAAATGGGCTTATTTGACTTTTTAAAAAGCCATATTGCAATTGCAATCCCAGTGATTTTGTGAATTGCAGACTTTGCAACCACCAAATGGCTTTGTACTTCAGACCCTAAGGGGCGTATTTAAAGGCCCCTAGCACCACAGAAGCGTCACTTTTCGTGACGCTCCTGTGGCGCTAAGCACTGCACTGTATTTACAAGGTGGCGTTAAGCCAATTTTTGTGGTTTAACGTCACCTTGTAAATACCGCCCCTTCCCACGCAGCACTGTGTGTGGAAGGGGCGTGCAATGGGTGTTGTTGTGGGCTGCCACAGCAACACCCATTGCATTTTGACGTTGCCTCAGATTTATGAAATTTTGTAAACCTGAGGCAGCACCAAAATCTAACGCCACCCCCAGGGGTGGCCTTAGCAGGGCTCAACGAGGAGGAATACTTTTATTCCTCCTCGTTTTTTGAAGCACATATAGAAATAGCAAAATGCCAGAAATGATTGTTAATGTGTGGGAAGTTGTCCCTTCCTGCACATAAACAATCATTTGAAAATGACAATTTGGCACAGCTGTGTGTGCTGCATTGTGCAGCACACACAGAAGTGCCAAAGAGCCAATCAATAATTGTTTATGTGCAGGAAGGGACACCTTCCCGCACATAAATAATCAAACCCCTCAACACAGACATCCTTGCACGATGGTGCAAGGACTCCTGCGTTGGCGCTGGCAGCTGCATTTAGCGCCAGTGCAGAGGACAACACAGGGGTGCGCCGTATTCACAGAAACAAGGTGCATCCCTGCGTTTCTAAAGTGGCGCGGCGCTGCCAATTTTGCCGCAGCACCACACTGCACCACTTTTCCATAAACTGGCCCTAAACCTTTAGATATCCTGGACCTTCCCTAAAATGTGAGGACCTAGAAAGTTGTAAAAAGCTTATACATTTATGGAAGCAGGTGAGGAGTATAAAATCATAGCATTTACCTGTATAAGGGCAAGGAAAAGAGATAGAGAAAGCTCAACTTTCACTACAAGGTTCTGTCTACAAATTCATGGGCCACCTCTACCACTGAGCCGTAGAATCGTCTGATAATGGGTGAGAACATTACATGTATAACAAAGAACAGAACTGCCAGTCTAAGCTGCGGCTCAAATCATCTCCTCCAAAAGGCACTATTTTCTAAAAATATTAGACATTTTTGACAATCAGCATACCTACCAGGAACATGTGTCTGAAAATAGTCTAACCACTGCACAGAGTGCACTAAAACAGCACCATTTCATTAATCAATCAATCAATCAATAGATTTATAAAGCGCGCTATGTACCCGTTAGGGTTTCGAGGCACTGGGGGGGGGGGGTGCTGCTGCTATCGTTCGAAGAGCCATGTCTTGAGGAGTCTCCTGAAGGTGAGGAGGTCCTGGGTCTGGCGTAGTGAGGTGGGGAGAGAGTTCCAGGTCTTGGCGGCGAGGTAGGAGAAGGATCTGCCGCCAGAGGTCTTGCGCTGGATTCGGGGGACGATGGCGAGGGCAAGGTTGGCAGAGCGTAGTTGACGTGAGGGAACGTAGAAGTTGAGTCTGGAGTTCAGGTAGGTGGGTCCGGTGTTGTGTAGTGCCTTGTGTGCGTGGGTGAGGAGTTTAAAGGTGATCCTCTTGTCCACGGGGAGCCAGTGGAGGTCCTTCAGGTGGGGGGAGATGTGACACCGGCGGGGTATGTCGAGGATCAGGCGGGCGGATGCGTTCTGGATGCGTTGGAGTCGTTTGATGTCTTTTGTTGGGATGCCTGTGTAGAGTGCGTTGCCGTAGTCGAGTCTGCTACTGACGAGGGCTTGGGTCACTGTCTTTCTGGTTCCTGTTGGAATCCACTTGAAGATCCTGCGGAGCATGCGGAGGGTGTTAAAACAGGAAGAGGAGACAGCGTTGACCTGTTTGGACATGGTGAGAGCGGAGTCGAGGATGAAGCCGAGGTTTTGTGCGTGGCTGGCTGGGGTGGGTGGGGGGCCGAGGGTGGTGGGCCACCAAGAGTCGTTCCAGGCCGAGGGGGTGCGCCCGAGGATGAGGACTTCCGCCTTGTCGGAGTTAAGTTTCAGGCGGCTGTTGCTCATCCACTCGGCGATGGATTTCAGTCCCTCGTGGAGGTTGGTTTTGGCGGTGAGAGGATCTTTGGTCAGGGAGAGGACGAGCTGGGTGTCGTTGGCGTAGGAGATGATGCTGAGGTTGTGTTGGGGGGCCAGTTGTGCGAGGTGGGCCATGTAGACGTTGAACAACGTTGGGCTAAGTGAGGAGCCTTGGGGGACGCCGCAGATGAGGTTGGTGGCTTTGGAGCGGAAAGGTGAGAGTCGGACTCTCTGGGTTCTGCCGGGGAGAAAGGATGAGATCCAGTTGAGGGCTTTGTCTTGGATGCCGGCTTCGTGGAGACGGGTTAGTAGGGTGCGGTGGCAGACTGTATCAAAAGCGGCTGATAGGTCTAAGAGGATCATGGCTGAGGTTTCGCGGTTGTCCATTTGTTGTCTGATGTCATCTGTGGCGGCGAGGAGTGCGGTCTCAGTGCTGTGGTTTCGTCTGAAACCAGATTTAGAGGGGTCTAGGATGGAGTTGTCTTCTAGGAAGTGGGCGAGCTGTGCGTTGACGATCTTCTCGATGACTTTCGCTGGGAAAGGGAGGAGGGAGATCGGTCGGAAGTTTTTGAGATCGTTGAGATCAGCCTTAGGTTTCTTGAGGAGGGGTTGGATTTCTGCGTGCTTCCAGCTATCCGGGAAGGTAGCGGTGTTGAAGGAGAGGTTGATGATCTTGCTGAGTTTGGGGGTGATGGTGGCGTCGGCTTTGTTGAATACGTGATGTGGGCAGGGGTCAGCGGGAGATCCTGAGTGAATGGAGTTCATGGTCTTTCGGGTTTCGGCGTCATCTACTTGAGTCCAGGAGGTGATGCGGTAGGCGTGGGATAAGTTGTTGGGGGTGAGGTCTGGCGGAGGTGAGGTGTTGAAGCTGTCGTGGATGGCTGCGATTTTCTGGTAGAAGAAGGTGGAGAGATCGTCGCAGAGTTCCTGGGAAGGAGGGACGTCGTTGACATTGGCGTTGGGGTTGGAAAGTTCCTTCACTATGCAGAAGAGTTCTTTGCAGTCGTGAGCTTTGTTGTTGAGGCGTTCTGTGAAGTGGGAGCGATTGGCGAGTCGGATCAGTTGATGGTGTTCGCGGTTGGCTTCCTTGAGGGTAGCAAGGTTGTCGGGTGTGCGCTCGAGGATCCATTTTTTCTTGAGTTTCTGGCAGGTGCGCTTGGAGGTGGTCAGTTCGTCTGTGAACCAGGCTGTTTTTTTCTTTTCTTGGTTGGCGGTGGGTCTCTTGAGTGGAGCTAGGATATTGGCGCAGTTGAGGATTCATTGATGGAGGTTGCTGGCGGCGGAGTCTGGGTCGGTGGGTTCGGGTGGTGGGTTTTTGGCGAGGGTGCTGGCTAGTTGATCTTCGGTGACTTTTCTCCAGCGGCGGTGAGGCGGTAGAGGGGTGCGGTGGTGTTCGGTGTTTTTCTTGAAGGTGAAATGTACGCAGTGATGGTCGGTCCAGTGGAGTTTGGAGGTGTGGCTGAATGAGATGTGGTTGCTTGAAGTGAAGAGTGGGTCAACGGTGTGTCCGGCGATGTGGGTGGGAGTGTTGACCAGTTGACGGAGTCCGAGGTTGGAGAGGTTGGTGGTCAGTGATGCGGTGTTGGCGTCATTGTTGTTCTGTTGCAAGTTTCCACACGTCCCCTCCACATACTGCAGGATCGGGCATTCCACTGTACTGTAAATAACCGTTGAGCAGAGCAGTGGAAAGTGGGAACACTTTGTTGAACCACTTGTGAGTATTGAGCCTTGGTAGTATTTACATCCTACTGTCAGTTCTTGCTTTTGTGCTGCACGTCATTGTTGTTCTCCAGGTGGAAGTTAACATATAAACACTTACGCATCCTCAGATTTACAAGAATTTGTATACCTGGGGACATGCCAAAATCTTTTTGAGTAAAGTTAGGTCTGTGCCAAAGTGCATTCAGGTAATATTTTTATTTTTTTTACTTATTTGTTATCAGAAATGGGTTGCATAGGGTCGATGACAGTACATTGACCAGTGAGCATTTGGTGATTAACATAGTTTAGACAAAATAATTTTTCCATGAGTTGGTCATGTCAGGTATGAGATTTAGATTGGTAGTTGTGAGATTACTAAACCACACACTTAAATCAGGCTGTCATACATACCTAGCTACTTATTTAAGAGATGGAAGGAATTACTGTTAACTTTCAGTCTGCAAGAAAGTAATTTTTCAATGACGTTTGGAACTCGTGCATGGAAGGAGAGAATAAATGTCTGGTGGTAGGGAGTGCCAATGCAGAGGGTCTAGAGGCTGTAAAGATTGGAACCTAGTGCAGGACAGGGGGGCTTAGGCCATGTGTTGTCATCCAAAACAAAAGCAGTCAGGGACAGATTTATGAAAAGTGGCACTGCACCTAGTGCAGCGCCACTTTTCTTGCGCCTCTTAGTGCCCCCCCTAAAACCACTAGGTGTGCGCCGTATTTGATATACGGTGCACCATGGCGGTAGTTAGGGAACTAGTGTCATAATTTTTTACGCTAGTTTGGCGCTTTGCAGAATTAGCGTCCAAAATGTAGTTGCTAATCCATCAAAGCACCTGGAGGCCCAATGAAACCAATGGGCGCCTCCTTTCAATGCCTACTCTGTGCAGGCGGAACAATGATGCAAACAAATCTTAGATTTCTTTGTGCCATTTTTTCGACTTCCCAAGTCCGGAACGCCCACCTTGCATACATTATGCTTGGCACAGGCATAATGTGGTGCAAGGGGTTATAATCTGGCGCAGCATTTTTGGCTATCATACGCCTCATTAGTGTAAAAACATGACCCTAATTTGTCGTTAGATGGCACTAGACCTTCTTAAATATGGGCCTCAATTTACAATCAAGGAAGAACTAAAAGTTTAAGTGCTTCCATACAAACAGCATCAGTGAACTACTGTATCCTGGATAATTGCTAGTGAGGGAAAAGACCACAGAATTACAAAATTGTAAAACTGTTACTTTTTTGACTAAGAAATATCTAGAAATTAGCATGTTTAATTAACTGAGTTCCACAAGCCTTCCAATAGGCAGCCCTTAATCTTAAAATGGCATCATCTTTCGAGAACAGTTTACTCGAGTCGTCCTACCTACCTGATAATATGTAGACATGAGAACTCGAAGATAAACCAGCTCAAGAATATCCACAGTAAAAGCACAGCAAGTGCAGAAGTCCCCTGAGGCTAATTTGTTTGTAACCTTCGCTCTAGCCAATCTATGCCTTCCAGCTCATGTGAATGATTTCCAGTAGCACTTGAATGCCAAACTAACATCACATGGAAGATTCAAGATAAAATTGTCAGTTTTTAGTGTCCCTGGCTCTACTCTACGACTACTCCACTTGGGAAATAGAAACAATCCCAGCATATCCTAGCAAGTGAAGGATGGGGACTACATGGTGGAAAAAGTTCAACAAAGAAAGCAAGTTCTAAGCTCTGTAAAACACCAATTTCCCTTGTAAAAAGTCGAATAAGGGGTTTCGTCACGAGATATGAGGAGAATACTTGTGAGGAGACAAGAAGTATTTGGGAAGATAACCTGCTACAAGTGGAGGTGAAAAATTTACTTTTTATTGGTCCTTTCCCCTCATAGTCCTACTCCTTTCCCATGGGTGTGACCTGTGTAATTTATTAATGTAGTGTAATGATGTTTATGTGGTGACATTGCCTCTGAGAGAGCGTAGCTTAAATAATATATATTATAGACGTGAAACACTTACATTTGACAAAGCAATATTAATAATTAATGATTGAATTGTATTAATGAAAATGGTGATTTACTCATTTATGAACACTAATGTGAATTAATAATAATCCTCTGATTATATGTATTATTACGATCAAAACTGTATTCATTAGAACTCGTATATCTTAAGTTAGCGTGAGTCAAGCAAAACTGTGTAGCTCTCATATTAAAGCATTCTTCTGTCTCTTCAGTGTGCGGACTTGCAAACGACCAAGACCCAGCTATTGTTCTTTCTGTATTTGTTAGTAACATGAAGGAATTTTCTCATCCGCATGCTAGCAGCTTTTAGTATAAAATGATGTGCTTCGAAACAATAATGGACACTTCCAAGGACAATGAGACGAGGGAAAGAGAACTTTTAACCTGAGATGTGTGCCAAGATGGTGAAGTAACCCTGGATATGCCACCTACGAAATGTTGATTATGAAGACCAATTAGAAGACGAGTTAATATCAAGAAATGACAAATGCATTACTTAATGTATAATTTGATAGGTTAACAATGGTGGGGTGTATTGACTGACCAATAGAATTTTGGGGGAATGAATCACGAGAAAGGGATAAAAACCCATGACACAGGGAACAGACGGCTCATTAGGTAGGGAATGATATCGATTGCACCTCGAAACTCTGTCACTCTATTTGGTGACTTGAGACTTAGAGAAAACTATTTTTGCCCATAGACTGCCCCTTACACTTTTCTCCGTAAGAGGAGAGTGTCTTTGCCTTTAACTTAGATAGACTGTTGGCGATCTAACTGATGTCCTGAAGACAAAGACTGATCCTGAATGCTGACTTAATCAGAGGAGGGTAATTATAAAATTGCTAATGAAAATTCATTTATTTGCCTTTTCTTTCTAGGTACCAACTGCTGTATGTTTTGTTTAGAGACCTTAGTTAGATGTTTTCCAAATTGGTGTTCAAATTGTTTTGCATGAAGCCCAACATACTAATGCTAATTAGAGGTTAGACGAGGTATTCAATTTGACTGACAAACCGACGTGACTGACGTGATGCTATGCTGAACTAGTTTCTTAGAACATTCGATGTATTCGATGTATTACGATTCACTTATATCCATCTGATTATCTATGCTACTGATTTATGCATTATTGAAAGCTCATTATGATTATCATCTTATGACTGCGCTTATATGTTTCCTGGCTTTGAGATTGATGCTTTTGCTCTTAGATTGTAATCAATAGGGAATAAAATTCATAAAACTCCATTAAGGTGTGGTTATTCGTGACTGAAAGGTCATGATTGCGCCGAAGGTTTATTAATGACTAAAGTAAGATATATTTTGGTGTTAACTATTGACAATGTTATTGACGTATTGATTAATATATTGATCAGTTATCTCGTCCTACGGTGTCTCACCACTGGGCCCAAAGATTCATCGTCCTAAAACGAGTCCTGATGTGTATAAATTGACATAGACGGATGCGTTAGCAGTTCTGGTAGCAGAGTACGGTTTGGCCCTTGGGGGCCCTAGGACGGAGTTTTCATTGTTTAATTGTTTTCTTGTGATAATACAATTTGGAGAAATTATGAGTTGCTAGATTCGCCATGGGCTTTCCCGGGATCTCGGAGCCTGCCTAAATGAGTTGGGAATGTTCTTGGCGCCATAGTATGTGTGGTTAGGGTCTTTTGCGCTTATTAAATCTTATGCACTTTGCAGGCGATTGTGAATATTTGAGTGCGATTAGGCCAAATTAAGTGTTGTTTAGAAGGAGTGGGCGTACTCCACAGCATGAGAGTAGGGAAGTCGGCGTACTTCATGTGAATGCAGCGCTTGTTGCTCAAAATTATCCACGTGGTTGGTTGTTGTATACGGGCCTATTGAGGTCTAAGACTCCGGAGTATGATGTTAAAATGGTTTATGTTGTAATCTGTGCGGTTTAGTAGGTCAATCGGGCGTGGTTGACAAGTCAAGTTTCGAGTGATGATACATGTGTGAAACCTTCGATGGAGATTTGACAAGTTCTAAAGTGCACTAGAAGGAGTCATTGACAAGTCGAGAGTAGGATTTGCAGGTCGAATTCTGCTTGCGTATGTGGGAACTGAGAAGGAGAGAGTAGCGGCCGAGGCTTCAAGTGAAATCTCTGTAAAGTTCTGAAGCGAATGTGTTACCCTTCCTGTAGTAAACCGGCAGATTTGTGTTGTCATTCAAGTGCTAGCAATAATTCGCATTAGTTTGTATGAGTTGTGAGGAGTTAGCAAGGTGTGGACAAGCCGCAAGACTTTGTCAGCTGCAGTGTGTGTGAGTGTGACGTCAGTGGTGCCACGCTGGGATAGGTCAGATGTCGAGAGGGGTCGCGCACGGATTGGTTACTGTCCATGAGAGACAATAGGTTGAGCAAAGGGTAGGTGAAGAGTGTCCTCGGAACTAAGCCGTTTTCTGATTAAATATAAAATAAAATGAATTTTGTTAAGGCATTCAAAAGCGCTTTGAAAGGAGATGTGTATATTGTTGCAACTGATGGGGAACCTACACCACCTGAAGGTACACCAGCTTACACAGTTATGGAGGAAAAGGGTGTTGCACCATGTTTATGGATAAAACAATGGCGCAAACTAACAGAGAAAGAGGGGTGTCTAGTGTTTCCAGAACATGGAACATTTAATCAAAAGGTGTTAGAAAATTTGAGGTGGATGTTAAGTACGCAGAAACCACCTCCTCGACCGACACAATATGAGGCTTTGGCAATTTGGGACCTGATGGCTCTTAAACATAGACAAGAAAGATTTCACAGAAGATTGACAAGGGCAGAAAAATCCTATGCAGAGGCTAGGTGGGATAATGAGAACAAAATGTGGAGACGAGGAATAGTGGATGGGTTAAAGCTGTTTCCGGCAATAACCCAGGGAGAGGAGACACAGGGAAAGAAAGCTTCTTGCAAAACTGACAAAGAACCAGGCAAACACAAAGAGAATAAAAGATCCTGGGAAGAAGAGGACGATTCAGATGATGAGGCGTTTATGGATAGATTGTTACATGATCGTCCGCCACCATATGCGGTGAACAACAGTGCACCAAGTACTAGCTTGGATCCTGGGAACCAGACGTAGGAGAAGGGTGTTACTGATACAGTGCAGACTAGCGATACAGCTTTGATACAGAATGGTGTCAGTGTACCCACTGCACCAGACTCGCCGATACAGTTACAGCCTCCACCACAGATAAAAATAATTTATCCTGATGTTCCAGTACTCGAGACTACTACGAACTTGGTGGTACCACCAGACCCGATATATACAAAGCCAAGGTTAATGCAGATTGAGCCAACTCCACAGTTAGTGTCACAACCGCCACAACTGATACCTGGGTATAACCCAGTAGCGGGTCCTTTGAAAGAACCTGCACCAGGATTATTAGAACAGACTTATGGTGTTGAAGCTCCAAGAAGCTTGGGAGCAGGCCAGACACCTGCCGCTATATCACTACCCATTACGGTTGGTCCCCCAGTACCATTATATGCACAGGAGAAAACAGGGACACGCGAACAGGGGGTCATAACTCATGAAACGATAAGAGGAGGGCCTATTATAACTCCACAAATAATGGCCCAGGGAGGACAGGTTTGTGAACAATCAAGACCCTTAATGGACCTTAGTCCAATAGGGGCACCTCTTGAGGCAATGCGACAAGCAGGGTTGGGAGTCCTGACTCCCCAAACTATGAGTACAAATACCTCATACACTCCAATGATACATGCAGGGAACATTTCACTGCAGGGTTTTACAGTACAACAGTTAAATGAGTGGTTAGAGAAAACTTGCACATCAAAAAAGACTACAGCGACTACAATCGAACCTGAGAAAGAAAAACAAAATGAATACCTAAATATAGTACGACTAGGACCAGAAGCTGCTGAATTGGTGGATGGAACAATGGGAGTAAATAGGTTAGAGTCTTACACTGAGGCAGAATTAAGGTACTTATGCCCTAAAATCACCAAAGAGGTAAGCAAAGTACACCAGAAATTAACGAATTTGGCAGACAAATACAATATCGACATTGGAAACACGAAACATTTGAAACGGAGTTACAGATTAGATTTTGACACTAAGGATTTTGAACACATGAGATCTGCAGGCATGAAGACACATTTGAAAGAGTTGCTGCAAAGCGCACAAATTTGGGGTGCACTAGAGAAATGGGAAGGCCGATGGGTAAAGAAAAGAGATAAGGGAAAAAGAGATAGTCCAGGATCTAATGAAACAACAGTCACACCAAATTTAGAGACGGTGAAAATCCTACCTATGAGAGAAACAGCTGGTGGTGTTTTGGTGCATGTGCCTTGGTCCAGGGGAGACATTTTGTCCTTTACGAATGATTATCCTAGGTTAAGAGAAAAACCGATTGAGTGGTATCAACAGACAAATAGATTCGTGAAGCTTGCGAAATGTCTCTGGGAAGACTTAAATACCTTGTTTGAGATTATTGTTCCGCCAGACTTGTGGCTCGAGTGTAAGAGAGGGGTAGATTGGCCCACAAAGGAACCAGCAAGGGATAAAGTGACTGGAGCACCTTCTGAAGAGGTGATGAAATATTATCATAAAGTAATTGAGTTTTTGAAACAAAAGGTGTCGCCGAAGGTAACTGATTGGCAGAAAATCGACCGGACCTCTCAAGAGGTTAAAGAGTCAATACATGCATATTATGAAAGGTTGTTAAAGGCATTCAAACATTACAGTGGTACTGAAACAATTGAGCCGAAGGACATGAATCATCTTGTGTTCAGATTCGTCGAAGGGCTGAGACCGGAGGTCAGCCAAATGATTAAGAATCATTTGATTTGTTGGCAAGCTAAACCGATTGATGAAGTATTACAGTACGCAAAATACTATAGTGACGAAATTGAGTTAAAGCAGAAAAAGTTGAAGGAGAAGGTGATGGTGATGCAGATAAGGGCTGCACAGGCTGGAATACAGGGAAATGGTGTTCAGCAAATGATACAGCAACAACCGCATTTGAATGGTGTGTTTCAGGCACAGACGAGAGGTAGAGGTCGAGGGTTTGTGAACCGTGGTTCGGACATGAATAATGTTGTTGTTCAAGGTGATGGTCAAGGAGTGAAAAAGATGTCACCATGTCATGCGTGCGGGGTCGTGGGACATTGGAAACGGGATTGTCCGAATATAATGCAGGATGGCACAGTTCAGCAGAGTATTAATGCCGGTACACTGCAAAATTCACGAGGTCCAAGAATGAGACACCAGAATCAAAACTATCAAAATAATTTGGTGCAAATGTCAGGGGTGCAACCTATGCAGCAAATGCCGCGTTTCCAAACAGTGTCAGTACAACCAATACAACAGCAGATCCCTATGGTGCCTAGACAGCAAATGCAGTTACCCCTGGCTCCGATGGGACAGCAACAGGTGACGTTCCCTCAACAGGTCACAGGTCAGGTAACAAATCAAAACAACACTGTACAACAATTCCCATTACGAGGTGAAAATGAGATGAATGAGGATTGGTCAGATAACAGCTCAGACAATGAAGAGTGCAGACTCGCCGCATCCTTAGAGGTAGAGCAGAGAGGCCCATATGTGGAGGGAAAAGTAATGGGCTACAAAGTCTCATTTTTAGTCGATACAGGAGCTACACGCTCTACGGTTCGCAGTGCAGAGGTACCAAGATTACCTCTCTCAGGGCGCACCATACGAGTGGTTGGTGTGGCTAATCAGTACCTGACTAATCCAATCACTGACCCAGTGCAGGTTGAAATCGGAAATTTTCAGGGCCTGCATAGATTTGTTGTATGCGACTCAAGCCCAGTATCCTTATTAGGAAGAGACTTATTATGCAAAACCAAATGTTCGATTACCTGTTCCAATGGTGGAATAGAAGTAAGACAAACAGTGATGATGAGGGAGATGAGGGTCAACTCATAGAAGAAGGAGGAGAGATGAATGAAGATTACCCTCTAACTACCCTTTTCCCAGTGTTTACCTTGATCGATCTACCTGCTGATCTGCAAGGATCGGTAACAGAGAAGGTGTGGGATTTGACTGGAAAGGAGGTTGGATTAATAAAGGGAGTAGGTCCAGTCAAGGTGCAGATAAAGCCGAATGCAGTGTTCCCACAAGTGTCACAATATCACATGACTCAGGATGTCCTTATTGAAGTGACACAGATAATTGCAGATTTTCTCAGACAGGGAGTTTTGAAAGAGGTCCTGAGCAGTCCGTGTAACTCTCCAATTATGGGTTTGGGAAAGCCCTGTGGGAAAGTTCGAATTGTGCAGGATTTGAGAAAAATAAACGAAATTGTGATAAAATGCTGCCCTGTGGTTCCCAACCCAGCGGTAATAATGTACCAGGTTCCTTGTGATGCTGAATGGTTTACCGTAGTAGACCTATCACAAGCGTTTTTCTCGATACCACTTCACGAAGACAGCCAGTTTTTGTTCAGTTTCAAATTCCTGGATAAGGTGTACAGTTGGTGCAGAATTCCTCAGGGGTTTTCTGAGTCACCATCCATCTTCAATCAGATATTGAAGAAGGATTTGGAACCTCTTGTGCTGCCTTACAATTCGACTCTTGTACAGTACATTGATGATTTGTTGATTGCATCCAAAACCAAAGACAGCTGCAAATATGATACCATTGCATTATTGAACCATTTAGGGAAAAACGGACATAAGGTGTCACCTAAAAAGCTGCAGTACTGTAAAAAAGAAGTGAAGTATTTGGGGTATCTGATTGAAAAAGGGTCCTGAAGAATATCAAAAGAGAGAATAACAGTTGTTTTACAAATGAATCCCCCAACAACAAAGAGAGATGTCAGGATGTTCTTGGGAATGATGGGCTACTGTCGCCAGTGGATACCCAACTTCTCGATCATTTCAAAACCATTAACAAAACTGACAGGAAAGGAAGTTAAGGATGAACCATACACAATCACATTGACAAAAGAAGAGCTTGAGTCATTTCTAGAGCTGAAAGAATGCATGTGCAGGGCTCCAGCATTAGAAATGCCTGATTATGAGAAACCATTTTTGTTGTTCTGTCATGAACGTGATGCTTGTTCTTTGTCTGTTTTAACACAGGTCCATGGAGATGCAAATCGCCCTGTAGCATATTTTTCAGCTACTTTGGACCCTGTCGCAGCAGCCTTACCGGGTTGTTTGCGAGCAGTCGCAGCAGATGGTCAAAGCCTTTCACAATGTGAGGGCATAGTCATGGGATACCCTTTGACAGTATTGGTTCCACATTCTGTTGAAATTCTGCTGACACGAACTAAGACACAACACATGACAAATGCACGACTTACCAAATATGAGACAATTATTCTGGGGTCACCCAATGTCACATTGAAAAGGTGCACTGTGCTGAACCCGGCAACTCTACTTCCCATTGAGAATACAAAAATAAAGGATGGGGAAGAGTTTGAGCATGATTGTCTGGAGGTGACTGAGCTCAGTACCAAACCTCGCTCAGATATAAAAGATACCCAGTTAGAGGAAAACGATTACATTATGTTCGTTGATGGGTCCTGTCTAAGAGATTCAACAGGAACCTTGAGAGCTGGTTATGCAGTATGTACCATATCTGGTATAGTCGAGGCCTCCTGGCTCGAGAAAGTGTTTTCTGCACAAGTGGCAGAATTGATAGCTCTCACAAAAGCCTGCCATGCTGCTGTAAATCTGAAAGTCACAATCTATACAGACAGCAGATACGGATTTGGAATTGTACATGATTTTGGTCAACTCTGGTCACAGAGAGGGTTCATGACATCCTCTGGTTCACCAGTGAAAAATGGAGAACAAATAAGAGATTTGTTACATGCGATTCAGTTGCCTCTCGAAATTGCCGTGGTGAAGTGCAGTGCTCACACCAGATCACAAGACTTTGTGTCAATGGGGAATGGTTATGCAGACCAAGTTGCCAGATTTTGTGCATTGAACTGTATATCTTTTAAAGAGCAGTGGGAACTGTTACCACAACCTGAGAATGACACAACCTTAAGTCTAGCATTACGAGTGGTTGATACTTTAGGCGAATTAAAGACATTACAAAGCCACGTTAGCAAAGAGGAAAAACGTTCCTGGCAGAAAATGTAGTGTGTACAAAGAGCAGATGATATTTGGGTGTCAGAAGAGGGAAAACTGGTTTTGCCAAACAGTCTTCTGTCACAATTTGCCCGATTGTATCATGGGCAGGCACATTTAGGAAGAGATGCCATGATCAGATCCTTTAAGATAGATTGGTTCAATCCAAAATTCAGACATGCCGCAGAAATTACTTGTCACAGGTGCGTCATTTGTCAACAGATGAACGCTGGAAAAGGAACCGTGGTAACTTTCAGCCACATTGGGAGAGCTGGTGGTCCATTTAATAAGATACAAATGGATTTCATTGAAATGCCTGTTTGCGGAGGTTTGAGGTACATGTTGGTGATTGTGTGTGTTTTTAGCCATTGGATTGAGGCATATTCCACATGTAGGAATGACAGTCTTACAGTTGCAAAACTACTACTCAGAGAATTAATACCCAGGTTCGGGTTTCCGGTTTCTATAGAATCAGATAGGGGAAGACACTTCGACAATGAGGTGATTAAACTTTTGTGTGCCGCACTCAACATTGAACAAAAGCTGCATTGTAGCTATCGCCCTGGAGCCTCAGGACTAGTCGAGCAGATGAATGGTACTTTGAAATCAAGAATAGCAAAAATGTGTGCAGCGACAAACATGAAGTGGCCAGATGCATTACCTCTAGTGCTGATGTCTATGAGAAACACGCCAGATAAGAAAACGGGATTGTCCCCACATGAAATCCTCATGGGCAGAGCAATGAGGTTACCGGCGGTACCTGCAAATGCACTAGTGAATATTACAGATGATATGGTGTTGGATTACTGCAAAAGTTTGGCTGACGTGATTCGCTCTTTCTCTCACCAGGTGGAAGCTAACACGTTACCACCAATCGGCGAACCAGGACACTCTCTGCAAGCTGGAGATTGGGTGGTTGTCAAGAAGCACGTAAGAAAATCATGTCTTGAGCCGCGTTGGAAAGGGCCATATCAAGTGATATTGACGACCACTACTGCTGTGAAGTGTGCTGGGGTTCCCAACTGGATACATGCCAGCCATACAAAAAGGGTAGCGTGTCCTGTTGAAGAGGAAATTGAAAATTCCGGTACAGCAACTTCAAGAGGAGAAGTCTCAGAGTCAGAGATCAGTCAAGAAAGATCTGAGACTACAGGAGAGCCCGCTGAGAACAGCCGTGTCCCTCAAACTATCAGTGAGTTCGAGAGAGGTGAAGGAGTGCCAATCTCAGTGGAGGCAGCAGGAGAACAAAGGCAAGGAGAGGTTCTCCCAGAAGCAGATGAATACAATTCAGAATCTGAATACAGTGTCGAACAAGAAGGAGAGAGAGACGAAGAAGTGGCAAATTTAAATCAGAACGAATCAGAATCTCCTGAACAAGTTTCAAGCCTATTAGGAGAAAACACCATATTACAAGAGGAGGGTGCTGTCCAAGGTACTGAAGGGAAACGCCGAAGCAAGACGAACAGAGGTGACAATTGGCCAAACAAATCACACCTTAGAGTAAGGGAAATAGCAAACGAGACAATAATAGATGAAAGCAATACCTCACAAACTGACGATCTGAGTGAAGGAGAACAACAAGGAGAACAAAAATTAAAAAGAAAGAGAATAGCAAACAGAAGACATACAGGTCCTGAATGGGCATATGCTACAACTTCTGAAAGGCAACAAGAATTCTTAGCATTCTGTTTTGATCGAGAAATACCAGGCCAGTACTACGGTACCTGAAGAATATACAACAAGAAAACTGAAGATAAAAGATCGAAATTGTGAAAGCTGAAAAATAATAATCAAGAATCTGAAGGAAAAAAAAAAAAAAAAATACCGGAAAGTGACATTAAACCTGGATTTGACTTATAGAAACATAATTACGACAAGCTGCTAACCTGAATTGACGAAAAGGGTCCTGGAGTGAGTGAAGACGCTGTAAAATACGCAGAGAGAGAGTTTACTGCTCAGAGTTGATTGTTGATTCTGCTATTCTGATTCTATACAAACATGGCTTATAGTAACAAAGGAAGTAAAGTGTATGGCTGGTTAGGACTTATGATAGGTGTTGTATGCGCAATAATGATTGTGGGAGTGATTGTGGGAATGCCATGGAGAGAGAGTGAAACTATTAATGCAACTTTAAAACCTGAGACTACTACTACAACTAATAAACTATCACCATGGGAGAAATTTGAGCAAGACACAAGACATCTGCATGAGGGAACTAATGCAAAAGGGGAGCTTTCTACTAATGTTTTCTATCGCTTACTAAATGAGTATGTGGAAACTATGGATGCGAAAGACTGTTATGTATGCACTAAAATTCCTTCATCTGTGCAGGAGGAAGTTACTTATCATAGCCTCCCTCTTACGTATGGGATCAGCTGTAGCTTGCTACTAACAAGATTTTATGATCAAGAGCATGTGCAATATTTTTATTCAAATTTAGACGTTGTGTTTTCTTTTGTGCCTGTTATTGAATTCTTAAATAAGCTAGCTAAAGAGCATGATATAAAATTAGTTAGAGGATTCTTTGAGCCAACACTAACATTTGGAACTGCTTATGCACATCGCAATAACTTAACATGCTTACTGTCTCCTGTAGAGAAAAGCTTTTTAGATCATACAGATGATAGACGCAAAGCATTAAAAGAAAGATTAGAAAAAGGTTTAGAAAAACGCACTTATGCAAATGATTATGCTTATACTGCAATTAATACACAAGGCAAGTTAGCTATAGATGCATTATACGTAGGTAGACTCTGCATATATGGACCGAAATCTGATCAAGATAATTTGTTTGTAGGAACGAGTGAATGTAGGCATGTGTTTTTGTTTCAGAGCAAATGGACCTTTATGTTAAATGGACAAGACCCAGCAATTCCTGGAATCTATTACATCTGTGGGTTAAATGCATATTACCGTCTCCCTAAGGGATGGTATGGGACATGTTATTTGGGAATAATATTCCCAAAGATCTACCAGATTGATGACTTAAAACAAATACCTGAAACGTCTGGATTACAACATACCAGACAAAAACGAGAATCAGTGGCGGCTGTCATTGGTGACATATTTGGAGCTATAATCCCTTCAGTGGGGGTTATCCTAAATTCTATGAAAATTCAAAAGTTGTCTACTATTGTGGATAACATGCTGACAAACTTTACAGGAGCTATACTTCTGATGGATACTGAACTTGCTGCAGAAAGAGCTATGACTCTTCAAAACCGGCTTGCTTTAGACATTCTTTTAGCAAAGAGTGGAGGTGTGTGCAAAATGCTTAATGAAAGTCATTGCTGCTCATATATACCTGATAACAGTAAGAAAATTAGAAGCATGCTTACTAACCTGACTAGAGATAGTACAGATTTGAAGGGTCTAAAAGAACTTGGTGTTTGGGAGAAATTTGGAAAAGGAATTGCCCGAGTGGGAAGCTGGTTTACCAACATTTGGAATGGGGTACTTGCAAAAATCATGATGGGACTACTAATTGTTCTGATTTGTTTATTGGGATTTTGGGGAATATGCAAGATTAATGATAAAGTGAAAAGAAATTTGACTAAAAGAACCAAAAGAAACGAAGAAAGTGAAAGAGAGAAAATGTTCAATGAAATATGGGAAAGCTCACATAAAGGGCAAGATGTTGAAATGCGCATTATGCGCAAGGTGAAAAACTGAAGATCAAGGATTGTGTGATGACGAGCGTCATCAGAGGAGGGACTAAGAGAGCGTAGCTTAAATAATATATATTATAGACGTGAAACACTTACATTTGACAAAGCAATATTAATAATTAATGATTGAATTGTATTAATGAAAATAGTGATTTACTCATTTATGAACACTAATGCTGAATTAATAATAATCCTCAGATTATATGTATTATTATGATCAAAACTGTATTCATTAGAACTCGTATATCTTAAGTTAGCGTGAGTCAAGCAAAGCTGTGTAGCTCTCATATTAAAGCATTCTTCTGTCTCTTCAGTGTGCGGACTTGTAAACGACCATGACCCAGCTATTGTTCTTTCTGTATTTGTTAGTAACATGAAGGAATTTTCTCATCCATCCGCATGCTAGCAGCTTTTAGTATAAAATGATGTGCTTCGAAACATTAATGGACACTTCCAAGGACAATGAGACGAGGGAAAGAGAACTTTTAACCTGAGACGTGTGCCAAGATGGTGAAGTAACCCCGGATATGCCACCTACGAAATGTCGATTATGAAGACCAATTAGAAGACGAGTTAATATCAAGAAATGACAAATGCATTACTGAATGTATAATTTGATAGGTTAACAATGGTGGGGTGTGTTGACTGACCAATAGAATTTTGGGTGAATGAATCACGAGAAAGGGATAAAAACCCATGACACAGGGAACAGACGGCTCATTAGGTAGGGAATGATATCGATTGCATCTCGAAACTCTGTCACTCTATTTGGTGACTTGAGACTTAGAGAAAACTATTTTTGCCCATAGACTGCCCCTTACACTTTTCTCCGTAAGAGGAGAGTGTCTTTGCCTTTAACTTAGATAGACTGTTGGCGATCTAACTGATGTCCTGAAGACGAAGACTGATCCTGAATGCTGACTTAATCAGAGGAGGGTAATTATAAAATTGCTAATGAAAATTAATTTATTTGCCTTTTCTTTCTAGGTACCAACTGCTGTATGTTTTGATTAGAGACCTTAGTTAGATGTTTTCCAAATTGGTGTTCAAATTGTTTTGCATGAAGCCCAACATGCTAATGCTAATTAGAGGTTAGACGAGGTATTCAATTTGACTGACAAACCGTGACTGACGTGATGCTATGCTGAACTAGTATCTTAGAACATTCGATGTATTCGATGTATTACGATTCACTTATATCCATCTGATTATCTATGCTACTGATTTATGCATTATTGAAAGCTCATTATGATTATCATCTTGTGACTGCGCTTATATGTTTCCTGGCTTTGAGATTGATGCTTTTGCTCTTAGATTGTAATCAATAGGGAATAAAATTCATAAAACTCCATTAAGGTGTGGTTATTCGTGACTGAAAGGTCATGATTGCGCCGAAGGTTTATTAATGACTAAAGTAAGATATATTTTGGTGTTAACTATTGATAATGTTATTGACGTATTGATTGATATATTGATCAGTTATCTCCTCCTACGGTGTCTCACCACTGGGTCCAAAGATTCATCGTCCTAAAACGAGTCCTGATGTGTATAAATTGACATAGACGGACGCGTTAGCACCTCCATTTTGTTCCATTTTGTCTCCGTTAAGTTTGCCTGCTCACATAGCCATGAAGTATTGAATTGGGAAGCCAGGCCTGCGGGGTTTGTCCTGGCAAGCACTAATTAATTTTCAGTCGGTTTTTAAGGGGTAGAATGAGGTCAAGTTTCCAGTGGTATTTTTCCCATATTTATGTCCGTTATAGTAGAATGCTATTTACACTATTGTATTCTTCCTGTGCTATAATAACACGGAAAGATCCTTGTCACACTGTGCCTCATTATGAGTGACCTAAAGATTGGCCCTGAAACTCTTCCCTCCCCTTCCCCCCCCCCAACACCCCTGCAGAGTTGCCAATAGTCGGGGCACTGGTAACTCTAAAGAGACAGATTTATAAAGTATTACATGTGGAACCATGACAGTTCCACTAGAAATGAAGAATTAATGGTCCTTATTTACCTGACTACTGCTCGTGTGCCCCCTAGTGCTTCCTCTAGAGACGTCAGCTGCTTTTGGCAGGAGTCCCTGCTTGAGTGTCATCAGCTCTCCAGGGCTACCATGGATCTCGTAAATTCGATGGGGCAGGCAACTCCTGTTACGTTTCTCATCAGAATTAAAATGGAACCCGTAATGAGGGATAAGATGTGCACTTCGCTTTTCACGTTTTGAATGCTCTTTGGCACTGACCTAACTTTACTCAAATTAGAGGAACGAGTAAAGCAGATTTGTGACCCGCATGGCAGAGTGATGTGATGAAACCTACATTATTGTCTCTTATACAATGTCTGCTGAATCATTGTTGCTTAGATACGCATTGGATATGACACTGTTGCAAGAGTAGTATTGACAAATATTCATCTATGAATGTTTTTAGTTATTTACATAAGTATATATGTATTCAACTTTTATCTATTAATATTTTTATTTCTGTTATTCATTTTTTTATTTTTTATTTAATAAATTGTAACGGACTTGCGATCATTTCCACTGCCAAACACTGCTAAACACAAGGCTCAATACCTCACACAAAAAAGATGAAATAATGCAAACTTTTACTTGAAATTAATCTTTCATCTAACATTCGTATACAAATATTTACATGACATAAATACAATGCCTGTTCTATCAATGTTGCCTAAAAATAAGCTCAACTCTACATCATTTTGCACAAGTACTGCACAAATAACGTCTTGCCATACATTCCTTCTATTTCATTTGAGTGTAGTAATTGGGAGTAATCCAAGGCATTCATTTTTTTCGTTATCTATTATTATTTCTATTTTTTGCCTTTCTTTATTTTTTTAATTAAGTTATTACACGGTATAGGAAATGTATATAAAAATGTGATAATTATCTGTACACATGATACAAGACATGGGGCAGCAAATGATGGAATTAACTTTTGCAGCTAAATGTTTACGAGATAAATTTAAAAAAGTTCCATTATAGTCTCACAATAGATAAACAGAGTATAAGCTAAATCCATCAAAACAGGATTTCTAAATGATATACCTCTATAATACAGACTACAGAAAATAGTATTTCGATTGAGTTAATATAAATTTGTTGTTCACAGGTGAAACTGCTTCCTAAACAATTAATGAACACAGACTTACAAAAACATGGCCATATTTACTTTTTGAATTGTGTTTGACGAATTAAAAGTGACACATTCAGGATAAATATTTGAGTTGCCGTGCCGATGCCAAAGCTAATTGTGCATGTTCTTTTTATGGAATCACTGAGGAAGCAAAGTAAAATACAATGTGCATTCATGCCTCAGTGGCTGGCTCCTACTTATGCTGCACTTGATGGAACGCACTGGTCACTAATTATCATGTGAAATGAAAAGTGATTCTGTGCGGAATATGGATTGGTAGAGTGTGACACCAAGATATATGATTCACTCCAAATCTCTTTATCATACCATACAAGAGGCCCCTTATCTACCAAAATGTAGTTTGCTTTAATGCAGGCTGAATTCTAAGATGATAAAACGCACCGAACTATGCATTCAAATGTTGTGAGCATAAAAATAGATTCATAATGTGTTAGAAGCTCTCTTGGAAACTAAAGTACTTTTAATTTTTCGCCCATTAGATATATAGTAAGCGAAGATGTATCCATGCTTTTTGTAGCACAAGTAGTATGAGCCAGTAGTTGGTTTCATTGGGTTTTGGGGGGCTCCATGGATGTGCTTCAATGGTGCTACAAGGCAAAAGAAAATTCTCGATAACGTGCTTCCCTTACAATTCAATATAAACCATAATAATGAAATCTGTAAGTGTGTTTCTCTTTCTCAAAACAAATCCATCCACCCCAATTCATTCTAGTGGACCCCTCCCACCTCTTTCGCAAGTTCCCTAGACTTCTTTTCCCCAAATCAAGTCTACCCGGGAACTATCTGCCCTCTGATCTACCAGTCATCAGTAAGCTTAGCCACTCCTGAAAAATGGTGTCAGGCTCTCAATGACCTCCAGAAGAATATTTTAATCACATAATGAAGCTAATTTCAAATCAAACAATTTGAAATGAATCTTTCCAATGTTGGTAACCCAATCACCTCTTCCTCACTCTAGTAACAAATTTCACAATTGTCTACATATGACATTTTCCCCCTTTGTCCGTCCTTCCTCAATACACCAGAGCAAAAAACTGCCTGATATATTAGGAGAGAGAGTGGTAGTGTCCTTGCAGCCACACAAGAGAACGTTCGTTTTGGTGAAGTGTGCACTGCAATGACATTGCAATGCATGCTGGCACTTCCACAGTCTTCCAATACAAAAGGAGCTAAAGAAGGAATCTATATCAAGGACGCCCTCCACTCGAAAGACCATGCTAACAGCAATGCCCTTGAAAACAAATCAGTCTATATATCACTTAAGAGGCACCATTAGCATTAAAGATATTTTGTTAGGGGAGGATCACGCTCCAATGCCGATCTAGAGACTACCCCTGTGTGTGATGCTTTGCCCAGGCGAGGTGACAGAGGACATTCACGCCATTCACACCAATACTGTAACAAAAACTGATTGTGTGAATATATATATATATATATATATATATATATATATATATATATATATATATATATATATATATATATATATATATGTATATATATATATCCAAGAAAGAAGTGACTCAAACAGATGATCTCACTAAAGAACAAAAATATATTTCTACTACAACGTTTCAGCTTCCGCCTTCCTCAGGTAGTACAAGATGGTTTGCTCAGTGGCTGCACAGCTGACACTGGTGGATTTTCAAAAAGCATCATGAGTGAGGATTCCAATTGGAATGTGGAATCAATGCAGTCCTGAGAACTCTTCAGATATGCAGAAATCAAGTGGTATTGTCAGTGATGTTCGGTCCATCTGGATGCAGTGATTTTAAATGGTACATCCAGAAATTTTCTCTGATGTCCAGTAGTTCTTCCTTTAAAACATGTTCCACAGGGAAAATCTTCAAATCTGATAGTAAATGGTCCACAAGGTTAAAATGGTTGGCTACAGGCTGGTCAAGTTTCTTGTTAATTATTGCCGATTTGTGGTTCCTGAATCGTGTACGGAGGTCATTCACAGTTTGACCTACATATTGTTTTTTACAGCTTTGACGTTGGCACTGAATCACATAAATAATGCATCTAGAGCGACATGTAAGATGCTGTCTTATTCCATAGGTCCTTTTTGTAACAGAGCTAGTTACTCTAAGTAACAAGTAAGTAAGTAATAAGGCAAAATTACAAGTGAGACAGTGGGGGAACAATGCAGGCAAACCTATACACGTACCGCCACTCCATCCAACATACACTCAGGTATCTACTCAGAGATATGAACATTCTGATTGAGGCAAAAGTACGGTGAGCCAGTTGGCGTCCATTTCAGGCACAAGTTTATACACACTACCACCCATTCAGATACACTTTTGAGGCTACTCTCCGGGGTGTAAAAAATTCAATATAGGCAATGGTAGAAGTAGGCTGCGGGAGCCTGAAACAGGTACAAGTTTACAAACACCGCCACTAAGTTAATTTATGGATGAAACTTGTGAAAAGAAAAAAAAGGTAAATTGATTGAGAAAAAAGGTTAGAAATGAATAACTCTACAATGCATCTTTTACCATGTGTTAGACCTGACAGCTTTAGGGTGATCATTCCCCAACTTTTTGCCTGCCTCCCTTCACTTTTCTGATGCTGTTTTTGCTGACTTTACGGCTCTGCACCCTTTCCCACTGCTAACCAGTGCTAAAGTGCATATGCTCTCTCCCTTAAACATGGTAACATTGGTTCATTCCAAATTGGCATATTTGATTTACTTGTAAGTCCCTAGTAAAGTGCACTACATGTGCCAGAGCCTGTCAATTGAATGCTACCAGTGGCCCTGCAGCACTGGTTGTGCCACCCACATAAGTAGCCCCTTAACCATGTCTCAGGCTTGCCATTGCAAGACCTGGGTGTGCAGTTTCACTGACACTTTGAATTGTCATTTAAAATTACTTGCCATGCCTTAAACTCCCGTTTTTCTACATATAAGTAACCCCTAAGGTAGGCCCTAGGTAACCCATAGGTCAGGGTGTCATGTTCATAAAAGGCAGGACAGGTACATGTGTGTTTTATCTGTCCTGGTAGTGGAAAACTCCTAAATTTGTTTTCCACTACTGTGAGGCCTGCTCCGTTCATAGGATAGCATTAAGGCTCCCCTCATGTATTGTTTGAGTGGTAGATTCTGATCAGAAAGGGGTAACCAGGTCATATTTAGCATGGCCAGAATGGTAATAAAAAACCTACTATTTGGTGAGGTTAGATTTTATATTACTATTTTAGAAATGCCACTTTTAGACAGTGAGCATTTCTCTGCACTTAAAATCCATCTGTGCCTTACAGCTTGTCTCCAATCCACGTCTGGGCTAGTTGACAGCTCCCTTGTGCATTTCACCCAGACAACCACAAACACAGGATATTCAGTCACACCTGCACTCATCTGCATACTGAATGGGTCTTCCTGGGCTGGGATGGTGGAGGGCTTGACACTTACATTTCAAAAGCTAGTGGCCTGCCCTCACACGATGGACTGCCAAACTCCCTACTGGGACCCTGGCAGACAGACCTGTACTGAAAGAGGACCCTGTGCACTTCAAAACAAATCTTTGAAGTCTCCCCCACTTCAAAGGCATTTTTGGGTATATAAACTGGGTCCCTCGCCCCACCAAATCAGACACTTCTGGACCTCAACCTTCAACCTTGCACGAGGAACTGCCTGGCTGCCCAAAGGACTACTTTGCTGAGAAGAACTGCTGCCCTGCTTTGTACTGTTGCCCTGCTGCCCTCTGACTTTGCTGAGAAGTGCTCTCCAAGGGCTTGGATTAAATTTGCCTCCTGTTTTCTGAAGTCTCAGGGCCAAAAAGACTTCATCTCTTCAAGGAACTCCATGTGCACCAAAAATCGACGCCCAGTCTGCCAGAAATGATGCACACCCCACCTTGTGATGAGAAAATTGATGCACAGCCGAACCAGAACGACGCGGCCCTACTTCTGAGTGAAGAATCAACACAGTGCCTGCCTTGCTGGTGGAAATTCGACACACAGCCCTACCGGATCGGCGCACAGCCAAACCGGAATGACGCAGCCTGACTTCCGAGTGAAGAATCAAGGCAGCACTTGCCATGCAACAGAAAATTCAACGCATCGCCATACCGGATCAACACAACGCCTGTGACTTCGTCTGAATGCCCAGGATTTCAACGCATCATACCTGGGCGTCAAAAAGATCCCCGCATCACAGTGAGGAACCAAGACTGTGTGCAGGAAATCAACGCAAAGCCCCTTGCATCGTGGAAAGAAATGACGCAGCGTCTGTGCCATGTCAGAAAATCCGAATCACACCCTATTTTTCCGCACTTCTCCTCCTCTGAGATCTCCTTGCGTATTATTGTTGACACAGACCAGGTACTTTGTGCAAACAAGAGACAACTGTTGATTTCTAAGATTTAAGACTCTTTTTTATCTTGCAAAAGTGATATCTCAACTTGTGCTTATCGAATCTTGATCGTTTTGACCTTAATTGAACCAGACAAATATCTTATATTTGTCTAAATCTATGTGGTGTATTATTGTGGTGTATTTACTGTGTTACCGTATGATTTAGTGCACAACTACTTTACACATTGTCTTCTAAGTTAAGCCTGACTGCTCAGTGCCAAGCTAGCAGAGGGTGGGCACTGGATAATTTGGATTGTGTGTGACTTACCCTGACTAGGATTGTGGTCCCTATTTGGACAAAGGTGAATACCTCTGCCAACTGGAGACCCCATTTCTAACACCATGTCACACATTTTTTGTTAATAAATATTTTAAATTTAAAACCCTTTAAAAATCACTGACAGTCACTAAAGACAATGTTAAAAGTATTGGTTGTGGCTCAAATGTATGAAATCACTGAACTTCACCAGTTATGGTTTGCAGCACACACCATAACTTAAACCTTCAAATTGTGTCACAATGTTATCACACTGGACAACACTGACAACATCATAAGTGAAAACTTTCATTACATCATTTATGACACCGCCATTAGACATCAATGCTTGAACCATAACCTGCACCGCCCCCTTGCACTGACTATGACATCGCACATTGAAGACATCATAAGGTACTTCAACCATGACAACACTCATGACCTATTTCAGGAAGACTGAGGTATGTAAGTCTATACTTTGTGGTAAATTTACACTCGGAAATAGTGAATATTCTAAAGTACTAAGGGGCATATTTAAGAAAAGTGGTGCTGCATACAGTGCAGCACCACTTTTCTTGTGCCCCTTAGCACCCCCCCCCATGCCACCATGTATGAACCGTATTTAAAATATGGCGCACCCTGGCAGCAGTTAGGGAACTAGCATAAGAATTGTTGATGCTAGTACAGTGCTATGCAGGATTAGCGTAAACATTTTTGATGCTAATCCTGCAAAGCACCCAGAGGCCCATTGTAACCAATGAAAGCTTCCTTTTAATGCCTGCTATGAGCAGGTATTAAAAATGCCAAAAAATGACACAAATACAAATCTCTTAGATTTCTTTGCACCATTCCCCCCCCAACAGGGGAGCTCTCCCTTTGCATACATTATGCCTGGCACAGGCATGATGTGGCGCAAAAGGCTACAAAGTGGCGCAATGCATGCATTGCGCCACTTTATAAATATGGTGTGGAGTTTTTGGCCTTCTAACTCCATTAGCACTCAAATTTGATACTATTGTGACATTAGAATGGCGCTAGGGGCTCTTAAATAGGCCCCTTAGTGTCCACATCTCATTCCAGCTCTTCTAGTTTCCTCTTAGCCAGAGTCTTGGAGGTAGTGTACTTTCTGTACCTACTTCAGCGTTTAGGTTCTAGCACAGGACAAACACTTCTGAATGCTCTCAACATGGTCTAAGCAACATTCATCTGAGATGGCTGCTTCTAGCGCCTTGCTGATCATGGTATTTCCAGTGGCAGGCTTCTGCTTGTGGAGTGAGAATTAGTGAGTGATTGTGCAGATCAAAATGTGCACTTATAATTACTGATTGATAGTTGATCTGAATATAGCATGAGAATTGAACAGGGTCATAGTGGGTGAGAGGCCCACTTACCAGATATCCTAGGAATTAACTATGTATGTTCTGTCAGGGACCCGGGTAGGGACAGGCATGGAGCTTGTAGTGCATGGGCAGATGATAGCTCAGATCTTGTCTGGTTGCTATACAATGTTTGGGTCATTGGCAAACCATTAATTCCAGCTTTAGCAAAGGCACTACTGGGTCAAGTCTTTCATTCAAGAATGTCTTCACCATTTAAACTTCCTTGGCACTGTGCACTTACTGAGGCGTTTGTGTGCTCCACAGTAGTTCGCACCTTGCCTCAATTGATTGATTCCATGCCCCTGCTCTCAGAGGAGGCATTTTTACATTGTATTGGATTCTTTTTCAGAAGTCTTAGATCTTCAAGTACTGATCTGCATGACTCCTTCAACTCCTTGAGTTCCCTAACAGTCTTGACAGCATCAGTGGCCATGTATGTGCAGTTCACTTATTTTTTTCCAGTAATTTGTAACAACTGTCATCAGTACTCTGTGTGTTTTAGCAAGTGTTCCAATAGTTTGTAGCTCCTGGTGAATTGAGGCTCCTGTCTCTTCAGAGGCGTGTGTTGGAATCCCACCGCCACCACCAATGTGGGAAGCTGGCCTGTTTGTAGTGGGTACAAGAGGTACTTACACCTTATACCAGGTCTAGTGATCCACCTTAGTGAAATGTAGGCAGTGTCTAGCAGCTTAGGCTGTCTAAGGGTAGTTGTAGCATAGCAGCCAAGAATGAAGTAGGAGACACTAAAGCTTTTGCAATACCACTATAGTCACACAGTACTTAGGACCAATAAAAAATAATTCTCAGTGTTCCCAAAAATAAAGATACTTTATTTTAGTGACACAAGGCCGAAAATATCTTAGAGGCAATGCTCCTACTGGAGGTAAGTATTATACACAATATATACACTAGTAACCAAAATCAGGTAAGTACACAGTCATAGAATAGTGCAAACAGTGAAAAACACAGTAGATTGAAATGGGTCAAAGGCAACACAAACCATATTCTAAAATAGTGGAATGCGAAGGTGGGATTCCCCCCTAGCAAGTGTAGTGTGTAGAGGGGCACTGGGAGTGTAAGAAAACACCAAATGTAAGTAAAGTACCCCACCCCAGAGCCCAGGAAAACAGGAGTAAAGTCCTGCAAGTTTCCTCAGAACACACTAGAAGTCTTGGGAAAGGATTATGTAAGAACCAAGCAAGACTGCAAGAAACCAATGATGGATTCCTGGACCTGAATACATGTGGTGAGATGAGACCAAGATCAGAAGTCGATGAAGAGTCCAGGAAGAACAGGAGCCCCTGCCAACCTGGATGAGGGTGCAAAAGTGGATTCTACTATTGGAAGAAAATAACAGGAATGTACCAAAGATGATAGCTGCGAGTTCCTGCTTGGTGCAAGAGATACCCCACATTGAGTCGTTAGATGCAGGCTGTATGCATTGCTGGATTCCACCATCAACCCTTGGTTCATGCAAGAGCACGTTTTGCGTCAACAAGGCGCTGTCCGGTCCCAGAAGGAACCTGGGGGTCTCAATTTGGACTGAGGAGACGGAGGGGGCTCTCAGCACTTCAGAGAGCCCTCAGAGGACCAGTCAGCACCCACAGGAGTCCCAGGATATGGGGACAAAGGAGTTGCAAACTGAGGTCAATGCAGCACTACACAAAGGGATCCCACACTGTCGGAGAACAACTCAGGGAGCTGGGCATCAAAGGATAGCATGCAGGGGACCTGAGCTATGCTGTGCACAAAGAATTTTTTGAAGATGTGCACAGAAGCCCAAGGAGCTGCAAATGATGTGATGCACAGGGGTACTCCCCGGCACGGGAAAGCAAGCTCTTACCTCCACCAAATTTGGACAGCTGGACCTTTGGGCATTCAGGATCACTTTGGTCCACCACCTGTGTTCCAGGGATAAAGCATATTGACAGGAGAGGAGTCCCAAAGTACCGGTCGTCATTGCAGAGAGGTGCCTGATGAAGCAGGAAAGAGACTCTGTCACTCCACTGGAGATTCCTTCGGTTCTTTTGGTGCAGGGTGAAGACAGGCAGTCCTCAGAGCATGCACAACCTGGATGCAGAGGATGCAGAGGAGTCCTGGTGGAGTCTTGCAAACCAAATCTAAGGATTGGCTACCTACCCAGGTATGCACCTATCAAGAGGGGTTTCTGATGTCACCTGCTGGCACTGGCCAATCAGATGCTCTTAGAGGGTTCCCACACCTTGGAATCCAAGATGTCTAACGCCAGGGACACTCTGGAGGAGCTCTGGGCACCACCCCTGGGGTGGTGATGGACAGGGGAGTGCTCATTCCCCTTTCCTTTGTTCAGTTTGATGCCAGAGCAGGGACTGGGGGTCCCTGAACTGGTGTAGACTGGATTATGCATGGAGGGCACCGCTTGTGACCTTCAAAGCATTTCCAGGGGCTCTGGGAGGATATCCCTCCCATGCCTGTAACACCTATTTCCAATGGGGGAGGGAGTAACACCCCTCTCCTAAAGGAAATGCATTGTTCTGCCTGCCTGGGATTGAGCTGCTCAACCCCCAGGAGGGTGGAAACCTGTCTTTGAGGTGGCAGCAGGTGGGGCTGCAGTGGAAACCTCAGAGAGCTGGTTTGGCAGTAGCTGGGGGCCTATGGTGGTACCTCCAGGGCACATGGAATTGGCCCCCAATACCAGATTTGGATCGGGGGTTCAATTTCTCAATCTTAGACCCCTCACATGGCCATATTCAGAGTTACTATTGTGAAGCTACACATATGTATTGACATATATGTAGTGCATGCTTATAATGGTGTCCCCACACTCACGAAGTCCGGGAAATTGGTCTTGGACAATGTGGGGGTACCTTTGCTAGTGCAAGGGTGCCCTCACGCACAGTAACTTTGCACCTAGCCTTCAGTAACTGAAGGTTAGACATATCGGTGACCTATAAGTTACTTGGTGCAGTGAAAATGGCTGTGAAATAGTGTGTGCACTATTTAACTCAGGCTGCAGTGGCAGTCCTGAAAGAGTGTTTGTATGAGCTCCTTATGGGTGGCAAAAGAAATGCTGCAGCCCATAAGGATCTCATGCAACCTCAATGCCCTGGGTACCTAGGTACCGCATACTACTGACTTATAAGGGGTATCCAGTGTGCCAATCTGAATTGGAATATGGAGTCACTAAACTATTGTGACAAATTTGGTACACAGAGCATAAGCACTGGAGTTCTGGTTAGCAGAACTCCAGTGACACAGTCAAGCATACTGACAACACATATAGGCCACAAACTATGAGCGCCGGGGTCCTGACTAGCAGGATCCCAGTGAGACAGTAAAAACACACGGACAAACACTGACAAACAGGTCAAAAATTGGGGTAACCATGCTAGAAGAAATCCTCCTCCCTACAGGCTTGCCATAAACTCCAAAAAAGATCTGCTATTTTCTTTCTTCCCTCTGTTTTTTACTAGGAGATGCTTGTGAACTTAATCTATAGACCACTGTAGGTTCTGTGTGAGGGATTGGGTTTGACTTACCTGTAGGAGGATATTTGACACATGGTCTGAATACTGAGTGATGGTGCAAATGTGAACTTGCACAAAAGGTTATTGAATGATTGTGCAAATCTGTGTATGCAGTCAAAATATCTGAGCAGTGGTGCAACTCTAAACATGCATTTACAACTAATTATTGATGGAGGCTAATTAGGACGATTAGTAGGGTTTACTTATTGGTGAGGCATGTCTGAATATTGACTATAGATTACAGAGTGATGGTACAAAACTGAACATGCGTCTAGTATTAATGAGCTTGACATGCACTACTAACAGCACATAAACCTACAAGTTCTTTCAGTGTCTCTCAGCAGTATCACATGAAGTAAGCTTTAGGGGGTATGTCCTGAAAAGGTGCTCTGGGTCGGCACTCAGCTTGTTTTTTGCAAGTTCATCTATTTAGCACTGAGGCCCATATTTATACTCGGTTTGAGCTGAATTAGCATCATTTTTTTTACGCTAATTCAGCGCAAACCTAACTCCATATTTATCTAGCGCCAAAGTTATGGAGTTAACGCCGTTTTCTGGACGTGAAAACCTACTTTGCATCAATGAGATGCAAGGTAGGCCTTCCCATCCAGAAAAGGACGATATGGCCTTAGTGCCATATTTATCCCCCTGTGCTAAAATCCAGCACAGGGGGATAGGGGCCTTAAATATTGGCACTAACCTTTCTCAGTGCCATTATTTAACGCCTGGGTATGGGCAGGTGTTAGGGGACCTGTAGGCATATTTCCGTGGTCAGAGACCATGGAAAGAGCCCACAGGTGTCCTTTCCTGGCCCTGAGACACCCCCACCCACACCAGAGGGGCACTACAGGATGGGGGACCAATCCCAGGTAAGTCCTGGTAAGTATTTTTTTTTATTCATGCTTAGGAGCCCTGACGTGGGGCCCCCTGCATTGCGCTGGCCCCAAAGGCCATGCCCAGGGGACATTCATCCCCTGGGCATGGCCATTGGGGTGATGGGCATGGCTCCTGTCTTTACTAAGACAGGAGCGATGTCAATGGGTGTTGTGCGCCAGAAAATGACGCTGCACTGCTAAGAGGCATTTTTTTTCCTCTATCCAGTGTAGTGCCATAATTGGACGCACATGCTCCAGTTTCTCCTACGCCTCCCCCACCTTGTTAGCGTCCTCTACAAGGATGCTAACAGGGTATTAGCGCCAGCTAGCACCATTCCATAAATGTGGCGCCCAGCCGGTGTCTTGAAATAGCGTTAGCCGACGCTATACTTTTTCACACAAAACTGCGCTGAGTAATATATGTGAATGGTAGAAACCTCAACCAGAAAAAAGTCACTCAGCTGTGTGTTGAGCCAGGGCAATAATTCATGATAGAGGCTCAGGAGTGCTAAATTAAGACACAATCTCTGTTACAGTTTTGGGATTGCTGGAGTCATAAATACTGGAAGAGCTGGAGCAGTGCAATTTTACCACCTTATATAGTGGTAAATTAGTGCTTGTCCAAGGAACTTTCATCAAGGTATGTGCTGCTTCATGCTGGGAATGTAGCAGCATTTTTTAACATGTCTAAAATAAGCAACAAAATATAACATAGCATATACAAAGTAATATAATAACACAATTAAAACATAACATGGAACTCATGACAAAACAGTCAAAACAAAACGCAAACAGAAATACGCCCACACTATCACGACACACGAATCCACGTGGCGGTCTTTCAACCGCGGTATTCCATTGGCGGTACACACCGCCGCGCTCAAAATACACCCACTCTTACTAAACACAGCCACATTGGACAATTCAAAATACACACACATGAGACACATACACACACCACACCCACACACCCAATTAAATATAAAACACACACCCACATCACCCACAAACCTCCACTCCTAGAGAATCAGTACCACGCACAGAGAAATAGATATCCGAGCACCCAGACGCGCATATTACATTCACCCAGCAATATTACTACGCACTTCACACAACACACCAATACACATCACCACACTTAGCACCACACAATCCACCCCACACATCACCCACACCACCCCATGGCACCGCAAAGACACCCCAGGTTTTCTGAGGATGAACTCAGAGTCATGGTGGAGGAAATCGTACGGGTAGAGCCACAGCTCTTCGGAACACAGGTGCAGCACACCTCCATTGCCAGGAAGATGGAGCTATGGAGCAGAATAGTCGACAGGGTCAACGCTGTGGGACAGCACCCAAGAAATAGGGACGACATCAGGAAGCAGTGGAACGACCTACGGGGGAAGGTGCGTCCAATTGTAGTCAGGCACAACATCGCGGTTCAGCGGACTGGTGGCGGTCCACCACCTCCTCCCCCAGAATTTACAACATGGGAGGAGCAGGTCTTGGCGATCCTGCATCCTGAGGGCCTTGCAGGAGTATCTGGAGGAATGGACTCTGGTAAGTCTCATCTTCACTACTTCATCCCCCCCACCTCACCAGCATGCCAACTCATACCCCCACCCACACCCTCACCCCCATCACACCTACTCCTTGCAAATGTCTCACCATCACAACCCACCCATCCCAACCCCAAGCCCTGCATGCGACCACAAAGCATGGACACCCATCACCAAAGCATGCCCACTGCACATCCCCATCCCCTCCCAAACCACCATCACAAAAGCCCCCACACAGGAATGCAAGCACTGGGGTACACGGGCACCCACCCATTGCACGCTATGGCACACACAGATGCAATAACCATCCCTTTATACCCCTGCAGGATCCGAACGCCACGTCACCGCGCAGGAGGGTCCACAAATGTCCACTCCACCCCCAGAAGAGGCCCACAGTGATGACAGCACCTCTGTCGACCTGGATCTAGATGACCAGCCCGGCCCATCGGGGACCTCGGGACAGTCGGTTCCCCTCAGACAGCCACAGGCCACAGCAGACCTTCCCCCCTCTGGGAACACCAGCACAGCACCCACCCAGCGGGCCCATACCTCTGTCCCCAGGACACGTCAATCAGCGGTGTGTCCACCACTACAGGGCACCCAGGTTAACCCACCACCCCAACAACAACAGGGACCTGGGGGCAGTGGTAGTGGGCACACGGTCTTGGGGACAGAGGCCCAGGGAAACAGGGGAACTGGGAGGGCTGCTGTGCGACAGGGGGGGACAGGCCCAGGGAACCCACTCTCCACGAGGTCCTCTCCTCCATCATGGGAGCCTACCATCATTCCCAGGAGACGATGGCGACAGTACTGGCCAGGTTTCAGGAGATCCAGCTCCTGCAGGAGGAACAGTATTTGGGGTTCAGGGAGGAACTACGAACCATCAGTTCCGCCCTGGGCACCATTGTAGGGGCTCTGAATCTGGTAGTCACCACATTGCGGGACACTGTGGCACCACAAAGGGCCCCTGACACTAGCATGGACCAAGAACTGCCTACCACCACTGCTGGCGCTAGTGGACAGGAGGCCCCGCCACAGGACCAACAGGCCACCAGCACCCCACCCCCTGCAGAAGGAGAACCACCCCGCAAGCGGGCCCTAAGATCCAGGAAGAAGACAGAGTAAGATGCCAAGACCCCCGCCAGGAAAGGATACCTCCCTGATTGTCATCCCACTGTCCCACATTGTCACCCTGTCCATCCTTAAACTGCCCCTGGTCCACTTTCCACAGGCATTTGGACAATGCACCTGTGATACAAATAGTCTGGACTCTGCCATGGACAATCCTCCACCATCACCCCTCACCGATTTGCAACCACCCACCAATATAGAGCACTGTAATAAACACAGTTATTGCACAAAACAATCAGGAGTCTGGCTGTGATTTTGAACAAATGTATTAGACATTAATGTGCCAAAATGCTTATTTACATTGTGATGCCAACATACCAATGTCACACAGCTGTAGTTCATGGGGAAACAAAGCAGATGTCACGCAGTGGGGCCCACATCTCTGAAATCGGAAAAGTCACAACTCAGTTACCATACACTGGGGGAAAAGGACACACAGTAGAGAGGTAGTAGTGTTTAAGTATATGTAATATGCCGGTGTGTATTCTTACCTGTGTGTCCTTGGAAATACTGCTGTATTACTGTGTTCCTGATGTCTATGTCGTCTTCTTCGGCTTCCTCGTCTTCACTCTCCACAGGCTCCACAGCTGCTACAACACCACCATCTGGACCATCCTCCTGCTGAAAAGGCACCTGTCGTCGCAAAGCCAGGTTGTGAAGCATACAGCAGGCCACGATGATCTGACACACCTTCTTTGGTAAGTAGAATAGAGATCCACCTGTCATATGGAGGCAGCTGAACCTGGCCTTCAGGAGGCCGAAGGTCCGCTCGATCACCCTCCTAATTCTCCCATGAGCCTCATTGTAGCGTTCCTCTGCCCTTGTCCTGGGATTCCTCACTGGGGTCAGTAGCCATGACAGGTTGGGGTAACCAGAGTCACCAATTAGCCACACACGTTGCCTCTGGAGTTGACCCATCACGTAAGGGATGCTGCTATTCCGCATGATGTACGCGTCATGCACTGAGCCAGGGAACTTGGCATTAACATGGGAGATGTACTGGTCTGCCAAACATACTATCTGCACATTCATCGAATAATAACTCTTCCTGTTTCTGTACACCTGTTCACTCCTGTGGGGGGGAACCAAAGCCACATGGGTCCCATCAATGGCACCTATGATGTTGGGGATATGTCCAAGGGCATAGAAATCACCCTTCACTGTAGGCAAATCCCCCACCTCAGGGAAAACGATGTAGCTGCGCATGTGTTTCAGCAGGGCAGACAACACTCTGGACAACACCTTGTAAAACATAGGGTGGGACATCCCTGATGATATGGCCACTGTTGTTTGAAATGACCCACTTGCAAGGAAATGGAGCACTGACAGCACCTGCACTAGAGGGGGGATCCCTATGGGTTGGCGGATTGGTGACATCAGGTCTGGCTCCAGCTGGGCACACAGTTCATGAATAGCGGCTCAGTCAAGCCTGTATGTCAGTATGACATGTCTTTCCTCCATTGTCGACAGGTCCACCAGCAGTCTGTACACAGGAAGATTCTGCCATCTCCTCGCATGTCCCAGCGGACGGTGCCTATGAAGGACAACAGCGAGCACAGAGTCAATCAACCCACAGGTACGTAACGACAGCTTGCACATAACACGATTCTCACTCCATTGAATGCTTTGTATGAGTGTTGATGCAAGGCCTAGGTATGTGTGACGCAGTAAAAAGTAAGCCATGTGGGCCCCTGAAATGGAGGCTGCCTGACCTGTGAAGTGCGACAATGGGATGTGAGGTAAATGCGCTGGCGTGGCACACCGTGGCGGTCGAAGACCGCGGCGCAAAGCAGCATTGGTTAACATTGAACCCTATGGGTCTCATGAGCCAATGACGATGTGCGCCGGCGGTCGCGGTACACACCGCCGCGGTACGCACCGCCGCGGGCGTGACCGCTATTTTCTATCTGCTTAATCACTCGATACCTGATCTTCGACAGGAGAGAACCTACACTGCAAGTGCTGCTTTGACCTCGGTCTGGAAGAGACAATGGCTCATGCGACTAGGGAAAGGGCCCCTGCCTTCACAGCTCAGGAGTTGGAGAAACTTGTGGATGGGGTTCTCCCCCAGTACGCGCTACTCTACGGTCCTCCAGACCAACAGGTTAGTACTGAGGGAGCATGCTTTATGGGCAATGCCTGTGTTGAGTGGGGTGGATGAAAGATGGTGGGGAGGGGAGCGATTGAGGCATGCATCAAACGACGGTGAGAGCATGTGCCACATGGCAAGGGTAGGGATGGGGGGCCACTCACATTGAATATGCAGAAGGTGATGACTATTTTTCTCCCCCTGTACATTTCACATAGGTCAGCGCCCACCAGAAGATCGATATTTGGCGTGCCATCGCCAAGGACGTCCGGACCCTGGGGGTCCACCACAGACGGGGCACCCAGTGCCGGAAGAGATGGGAGGACATCCGCCGCTGGAGCAGGAAGACGGCGGAGGCTCAGTTGGGGATGGCCTCCCAACGTGGGAGGGGTGCCAGTCGGACTTTGACCCCCCCTGATGTCCCAGATCCTGGCGGTGACCTACCCCGATTTGGATGGGCGCGTGAGGACATCACAGCAGACACAAGGGGGTGAGTACACTCTCATTCTGTGGACTTTGCGCGCAGTGGAGGTGTCTGGGTGGGGGAGGAGGGCTGTGGGTATCCCTAGGCCAGAGCGATTTCTGTAGGCTAGGCCCCTCCGTAAGGCATGGCCCTGTGCCCCCGCACCCCACCTCTGTAGGGTGCCTAGTACAGCTATTCATGGCCCTGTGTCATCTATGTGTGCAGATGTCGTCCATAGGCTTGTAGGCCATGTCCCACAGATTGAATAGTCGACCCCAAGTGCGTGGCGTAGTGCAGGGGGCTTCTGTGTCTGTCCTGTCCGCCAACGGTGTCGCTAATTCATGCACTCAACATGTCTTTATTTTCTCCCCCCTTTTTTATGGTCTTCCTGTTCATGTGTGCATTAGCATCATCAGGCGGAGAAGTGGCATCGGAGCACGAGGGAGCTGCATCCCACATGGCCATGGAGGGCCATGCAACGGACTCCGAATTCACCAGTGGGACAGAGGGCGAGGGGAGCTCCACAGCGGGGACTCGGGCAGACATCAGTGACACCGACTCGTCCTCTGTAGGGAGCTCCCTTGTGGTGGCGGCAACATCTGTGCCCCCCGCAACAACAGGTACAGACGCCACCCACCGCACCAGCTCCGCCCTCCCAGCAGCCCCTCAGCGTTTGCCCCGTGCCCGCTCACCCAGGAAGGTGGGCATCTCCTTCACCCCAGGCACCTCAGGCCCTGCCCCAGTCACCCCTGCTGCCCTCAGTGAGGAGGTCATTGACCTCCTGAGGACGCTCACTTTTGGGCAGTCTACCATTTTGAATGCCATCCAGGGTGTAGAAAGGGAGGTGCACCAGAGTAATGCATACCTGGAGGGCATTCATTCTGGTCAGGCTGCCCTTCAGCGATCGTTCCGGACTCTGGCCTCAGCACTGATGGCAGCCATTGTCTCTGTCTCTAGCCTCCTCCCTCCAACTTCCTCCACCCATACCCTATCACCTGTACCTCTGCCTATCCCAGACACACCATCAGACCAGCCTGCACACACCTCAACACCCAAGGGAAGCTCAGGCAAACATAAGCACCACACCTCACACAGGCATTCACCCAAGCAACATCCACATACAGACATACCAACACCCACTGCCTCCACTGTGTCCCCCTCCTCCTTGTCTCCCTCCTCCCTCCCTGTCACGTCTCCACTCACACCTGCATGCACAACATCTTCAGCCACTACGTCCCTCACAGCACACACACCAAAACACCCCGCACACGTGCAGTCACCACCCCCACTGCCATTTACACGTCCACTGTGTCCTCTCCCAGTGTGTCTGTGACCCACTCTTCCAAGATACACAAACGCAGGCAGCCACCCACCCAACAGCCATCCACCTCACGACAGCCTCCAGCCCAAGCACCTGCACCCAAAAACACCAAAGTTACAACTCCTACAACCACAACCTCTTCCTCCACTCCCATACCCACTACACCTACCCGTCCCACTGCTCCTAAAAAGCTTTTCCTGTCCAAACTCAACCTCTTTCCCCCAGCTCCCCCAACCCGTCCATTTCATAGGACTACAGTCAGCACCTCAGCCACTACAAAACCGGCCCCTGTCATCACAGTCTGCCATGGACTGTGGAGTGCCTCACCCTCCAGGGCAGCCAGTTCGGTACGAAGCCAAGGCACGGGCAGCCCACCCCCGGAGAAACATCCCAAGATAGGCAGTGGCCGGCGTGTGAGGGTGAAAACACCAGGGACTAAAACCCCTACAATGGCTCTGGCAGGAAGTGTGGAGACAGCTGGCACACCGCCCAAGGTAGGGAAGGGCTAGGAAGGGCAGCACGCCCGACAACACCGCCATCAGCCCAGCTGGCCAGGAGGGCCCCGCCAGCCCCATCCCAGGTGGGCAGGAGGCCACCAATAGGCCCGGCACAGCTGCCCAGGAGGGCCCCGCCAGCCGTAGGACAGATGGGCAGGAGGGCCCCGCCAGCCGTAGGACAGATGGGCAGGAGGGCCCCGCCAGCCACAGGACAGGTGGCAAATGACCTCCCCGCCATGGCCGGATCCTCTGAACTGGGCCCTTCATCTCAAGCACCGCTGAACTGGGCCCTTCATCTCAAGCACCGCTGAACTGGGCCCTTCATCTCAAGCACTGCTGCACTGGGCCCTTCATCTCAAGCACCGCTGAACTGGGCACTGCCGTCTCAAGTACCGCTGCACTGGGCCCTTCATCTCAAGCACCGCTGAACTGGGCACCGCCATCTCAAGTACCGCTGCACTGGGCCCTTCATCTCAAGCACCGCTGAACTGGGCCCTTCATCCCAAGCACCGCTGCACTGGGCCCTTCATCTCAAGCACCGCTGCACTGGGCCCTTCATCTCAAGCACCGCTGAACTGGGCACCGCCATCTCAAGCACCGCTGAACTGGGCACCGCCGTCTCAAGTACCGCTGCACTGGGCCCTTCATCTCAAGCACCGCTGCACTGGGCCCTTCATCTCAAGCACCGCTGAACTGGGCCCTTCATCTCAAGCACCGCTGCACTGGGCACCGCCGTCTCAAGTACCGCTGCACTGGGCCCTTCATCTCAAGTACCGCTGGCCCATGAGCGGCAGGGGCTGTCCCGCATCTGTGTCGGGCAGGGCTGCACGAAGCACTCTGGGCACCAGGCCCCCTCCAGAACCAGTGGAGACTGTTATCCACTTGTGAGACTGTGGCTTTGCACTCCCCAGGATGTAACAGTGGGCAGCCCACCCACTGTCTGGACTTGTGAGACTGTGGCTTTGCACTCCCCAGGATGTAACAGAGGTGCCTGTAGTTTTGCTATCTCATGCCCCTGCAGTGTTCTCTCCGTTGGAGTCAGGTATCCTGTGTGGGCTTTGCCCATGTGATTTGGGCCCAGTGGTCCATGAACAATGCCTGCTACAATGCTTGGACTTGTACATTTATGTATATAAGAGTTTTTGATGTGTATATATATTTTTTTGGCAGTAATACAATATATTCCAATGTTTAGAATCATTTCCTTTTGTCTTTGCATTCTTCCGGGGGGTTTGGGGGGTGTCACTCTGATGTGTTGCTATGCATTGATGTGTGTGTTGTAGTGGGTGAGGGTGAGGGTGGGTGTGTCGCGTATGTGTGTACCCGTAATAAGTTCCCCTCCCCCCTTCCCCCTCCCCTGTGTCGTAGGTGCAGTACTCACCGTTGTCTTCTGCGCCGGCGTTCGTGCTCCTGGTAGAGGAGCAGGAACACTATCGCTGGGAGTATGTGGAGTTCGGGTTCCATGCTGTCCTGATTCCTCGTGGGCTATATGGAGGTGAGCGTTTTCCCTTCGAAATGGCTCTTTCCGCCGTGTTTTTATCGGCGGGGCTACCGCCCCGGAAAAGGTGGCAGATTGGTAGGTTGTGATACAGTGGGCGGTACATTGTCTCCAGCCTGTCTGTTGGCGGTGACCGCCGCGCTGTTTCTTTGTACCGCCGTGGCGGGCGGTGTGTTGATGTGGCGGTCACCGTTGGCGGTTTCCGCCAGGGTCGGAATTCCATTTTTTTTCCCGTCAGCCTGTTTGCGGTTTGGCCGCCGCTTTAACACCGACCACCAGGGTTGGAATGACCACCCGAGTCTGCCTCTGAATACCAAACAGTTGTTTGCTGGTAGAAACAGTTTGTGTTAGTAGATCTTGGAAAATGATTCAGCTAGGTGAGACAGTGTGTAGTTGTTAATAATAGGATAGGATCACACTTTTGTTGAATGTAAGAACATGTCTCATTTTCCATGTTCATCCCCACATTTTTGGACTGATGCTGCTGGTTGTTCAACTCTGAGAGTGCACTGAGTACTGCTAACCAGACCTCAGTGCCAGTGTTTTAACACCATACAAATTGCATGTTGAATTGGATACACTCAATTAACAAGCCTGGCTTACAAATAAATCCCTAGTATTTGGATCTAGGGTACCCAGGGCATGTACGACAGAGTGCCCACTCAGGGCTTCAGCAGTGTTTGCTCCACCCTTTGTGTGAAAAGGTACACCATTTCTCCCAGCTTGCCACTGCAGACTGGAAGGACAATGTGTTCACTGCCAGTTCAACTTTGACATTTAAATCTATTGCAAAGCCACCCTATCACTTATCATTGCATGTAAGTGTCCCGTAAGGAAGGTCTTCAGAGCCCCATGGCAGGGAGCGTTATTTTGTAAAATAGGACATGTGTTTTGCAATTTGCCTTAGCATCAACACTTCCAAATTGGGATTTTGCTTCGGGTTAAAGTTGGTAGTCCCATTGGCTAATACAGAGTTACCGGGTGTCAATCAACCCTGCCACCTTTTTACAAGTACTACCGAACTGGATCATGTAAGGTATCAAATTAATTGAGGCATTAAGGCCCATATTTAAACTCTGCGCTGAATTAGCCTCATGTTTTACGCTTATTCAGCTCAAAATGAACTCCATATTTATACTTTGACGCTAGACCCGTCTGGCGTCAAACAAATTGAGATAACTTAATTTTAAGGATGTGTGAAACCACCTTGAGTCAATGAGATGCAAGGTAGGTATTCCCGTGCAAAAAAAGACTCAAAGCCACTAGCGCCATATTTATCCAACTGGGCAAAAATGACGCACGGGTGGGAGGTGGACCCAATTTAACACCTGGGTCAGGGCAGGTGTTAAAATGAGGCAAACCCACCACTACGTAAGGAAACCAAACACAAGCAACATTACAGACTAACAGGACAACATGGAATTGCTGCTGATGCAACATGCAAGACAACCCCGAGCACAGGACCAACGGCAGCAACCACCACCACCCCAACGCGGCCCACAAAGGCAACTCAGAAGGCAGGAGAGACTTTTCAGACACAGGACAATGCTCCATGGGCTCAGGGAACAGGATATCATTCAGAGCTATCGACTCAACTGCCAAGCCATACTGCAGCTGCTGCACCATATTGAGCAACAACTAACAGCTAGCCTGGAGACACCACACAATATACCACCTGAGACCAAGCTGCTAGCTGCCCTGCATATGTTGGCAAGTGGCTCTTTCCAGACAATGGGTGTCCTGGTCACTGGGGTATCACAGCCCTCATTCTATGCTTTCCTGCCCAAGGTATTAGATGCCGTAATCTCCCTGACAACCCACCACATCAGCTTCCCCAACACCCAGCAGAAGCAGCAGCAGATAAAACAGGGGTTTAATCAAATCCATGGCTTCCCCCATGTGCTCAGTGCAAATGATTTCACCCATGTCCGGATCGTCCCACCTGCAGCAAAAGAGCACCTAATCATGAACAGAAAGCAAATGCATTCTATCAATGTGCTGGCCATAGTTGACCACCAGGGACTGGTCACTAACATCTTGGCCAAGTATCCTGGGAGTGTCCATGACTCCTTCGTATTCTGGCACAGCAGGATCAATGAGAACTTCCAAGATGGACAATATAGGAATGGCCTACTTGTCGGTAAGTCTCCAAACCTAGCAATATACACACACCACAACAACCCTGCAGGACACACAAGACATACACCACCACATTGACACATGGGCAGAGTGACACTGACATGTGACACTGGTAGTTATGATGTACACCCTGACAAAATGGGATACACACCCTTGGACAACTGACAGCTGCCACAAACATTAGCTGCCAATCTGGAGCACCAAGGGACCAATGGTAAAGCCCACAGTGACAATGAGATGGCCTGCACTGTAAGTACAACTTGGAAAATGAACTATTTACAATTACTTTAGGCCACATAGTCAATCGGCCACCCTCCCAAACAATATGTAGAGTGGAAGGGGTGTGCAATGTGTGTTGCAGCATGTCTAACATTACGAGACACATAGCATGATGCTGACTCAGCTGTAGGTGCCATGGAAATACTGCGGCAGTGCCAACATCAAACACCACTCCAGGGGTGACGTTTGCAGGTTGCAATAAGGAAGTGGATTGTGCTATGAACACATATTGATGTGCCACCAATCATACTGCACCCTGCTGCACAAACTGAAAGAGCCAATTGTCCATCAAAACAGCAGTTGTATAGGGGGATGGCCCGTCCTGCACAGATACATCCACTTCCACAAGGCAGCTAGCCAGGTTCCCTGGTGCAAGGTTGGTAGTGTAGGTGCACGGCTGCACATGAGCAACTGGCAGAGGGAACAACAAAGGGGTTGCCTAGAAACAAGTCACACACGGGACAATCGTGCATTGTCAATACTGAACAGCTCAGTGCAGCCAAATTATGGAGATGTGTTGTGCATTGTCACCTACACAATTCAAAGGGCCACAGTGTCGCATTTCATCTGCAATGACACATGTCTAAATGGATAGAATGTCCAGGCCATGTAGTGCAACCATGTTGGCACCACATCTGAACCCATTGTGTGCTTGGATGTATTGTCTCCCCTCCAGTGAGAGCACACTGATATATATTTGGACACTACACAACGCATGGTACATACATACTGACCAACAGTTCGGAAACCAAATCATATATCCCATGTCCCATGTCAAACACAAGTTGTCATGTCCAACAACCCAGTGCTGAGAAGACCTCTCAGAAGGCCAGGAACTCACACCATACCACAAACTCATATGAGTCACAGACAACACAAGACATCAGTCGCCATGCTACATGACAATCCTGTTGAAAGAATTAATAAAATACTCACTCCTATCATCTTTTGCAGCAGATCAAGGTTATGGGATCCAGCCATGGATCATAACCCCATTCCCCAAACCAAGCACAGCAGCAGAGCGTGCCTATAATGAGGCACATTGGAGGACATGCACCATTGTGGAAAGGACTTTTGGCATCCTGAAGTCCAGATTCAGGTGGCTGAAAATCACGGGAGGCAGCCTCCTATATGCCCCACACATTGTTTGTAAAGTTATACTAACCTATGCTATCCTGCACAACATTTGTGTGAGGATGAACATCCCATTATATGAGCTGGATCAAGAATGCCTGAGGAGTAGGAGGGGGACGGTGGCAGGGAAATTGAGGGGGAACAGCAGAACACAGCTGCAGGAATGTGCCGCAGACAACAAATCGTACACAACTTTTTCACTTTATAGTCACTCTACACACTTTGTTAAGACATGTAAATAAACACCTTACTTGATCACATAATCCTGCTTTGGTGTCTTCATTCTCCATCATATGTACCTTAGGAATGTGAGTATTACCTCAGGGAGCATGTCACAAATAGAAATCTGACAACTTCTGATGCAAGATCACATGTGATTCGTATGATTGTACAGCAACCATCACACACATAACAAATAGACTCATCATTGAATGTTACAAATTAAGGACACAATCAATGGACCACAACATATCAGTCACATCCACATTGCCAACATGTTCAACCGTAGCTCATGACACACAACTATGACATCTCCAATAATAAGATAAACAGGGGCCCCATACATGAGGCTGTGGATGTAAAATATCAGAAGGACAGGAATGTATGAAAAGACCACTGACATTACTGAGTGAGACACTTGCAATGTCTGCAAGGAGCTTTTGTGATAAGGGGGGGGGCATCATTTGTGGCAATGGATAGCATGATTGCCCCAGGTCTGACAAGCAATGTTCAAAACACTTGCCCTGTGCAGTCCATCCCTGGAAATCAGTCTTGCCACTGCCAGGAAGCCCAATCCAGACACAGGGAACACATGCCCACACACTTGGACAGGACACCTCTGTGGAATGCACATCAGAAATAATGAGAACACATGCAGCTAGTGGAGCAGGTCCACCAAAGCAACACAAGAAACGTAGCTAATTGTAGTGAGTCAAACTGACATGTGTGCAAAACATTATATGGGTGGAATTTAGGCACATATGTACACATGTCAGACATTTGTGTAGTCCACACAGAAGTCACCATGAACTCATTACCAACATTTAGAGATATTTGAGGGGTAATATATCCTACATAGCACTCATCAACCATCATCAACAATGCCTGAGTTGTGTATGTCTTCTTAAATGCAAAGCCCTCGAAGTCAAACAACTACATACATCAAATGAGTCAACACATTTCACAAACACATACCATGACTTTTGTAGATCACTGACTGCCATCAAATGTGGATACACAGTTGGCACACATTCATACATATGCATGACGTCCAAAGTATTGCATGCCGTTCAGTCAGAAACACACACATCGGTGTAACAAACCATACACACCCAAATCACAAAGTTGCATGGTCTACCACATGTGGCCATAAACAATATTACACACTGCAGACCATCCCATCCCATTTGCATGTTGATACAGGGTGAATCCTTGGTCAATGGAACAAAATCACGCAATCACAAACAGAGTCAAAAATGTTGACGCTAAAAACTTCCAAAACATGGGCCCTTAGCATGAATTCCACCCTCACACTACACTCATGTGGTTATCCTGTGAAAACGAAGTCTACAGGTAATGAGTCGTAGATTGCCGCACACATAGGTTATGCGCCAGAAATCATCACACAAACATCTTCGGCGTCAAAAAAAATACACGCATGACGTTAAACATGTTGCAAGGGGACAGGAAGTGATGCAATAGGAAATCCTATTTACAGGCATGGTACAGTAGGTGTACTTTCGCTTTCACTTTACAGTCTGTGATTCTTTCGACTGTGTGGCTGTGTCTTGGTGTTGGTGGTGTGTTGTAGGCGATTCTTGTATCTTGTGGTGTGTCTCTTGTAGCATCTGTTGTGAATTGTGACTGTTATTTGTACCCGTGTCTGTGATTTTGTGTAGTTTACTGTATTTCTTTCTGTACTTGTACTGTGGGGTGTCTGTCCAGGTATCAGATTAGTTGGGTTACTTGGGGTTAATTAGTTTGGGCTGTAAGTTTCCTTTTTTGTCATTTTTTATTTCCCTATTTACTGTTTCACAATGTGCGTGACAGACATGTCAGGAAGGACGAGGCTGACACGAATGGGGGAGGAGGAGCTCGGATGCTTTCTGTGGCTGGTGTGCCACTTCTTGCCTATGATGCTTGAAATGGGGGGCAGAGCGACACAGGGGTATCGGACAGAGGCGAGGCGGCTGCGGTGGGGCAATGTGCTCCACCACCTGAAGAGAGTGTACTGTACCAGTGGTAATGAGCACCAGCTGAAGCATCGCTGGGATGGCCTGGTGGCGAGAGAGCAGGATCTGCTGGACCACCTGGGTGTGGTGATCGGTAGCCCTGTTGGTTAGTATCCTATTGACATACGTGTACTGTAGAATGCTCCTGAGTGACAGTAGCAGATGTGTTGATGTGCTGCATGCAATGCTTGTGGACAGGTTGAATGCAACCAGACCAAAGTGTTACTGTCCCAGTACTGGGAGTCCACATGTCTATACATTTTAAAAATGCAGGTCAGAGGTTTGTTGAGTCAGGTACAACTATCACTTAGTCACACATTTCATGGGTCAAGGCAAAACCTGTGGCCCTGCATTGTGTCAATGATGATAAGGCAAGATACCAGCAGCATACTATATTTCACTGGATCCTGCCACCAAAGTGGGCAATCCATGGATAGCGCTACATTGTCATCATTACACACACATGATCCCTGCCATTATGTTGGCAAAGGAGACATATCCGCCTTAGGAGGCTCTGCCAATGGGGCATATGTTACCAACATACAATCGTGCCACACCAGTCATGGACCACTGAACGCATGATACTTGCAGACTAAAAATTGAGCCCCATGTCCATCAAACAGTTACTCATTGTGCCTTGAAGAACAGGCCACAATACCCAAGTCACTTGTATTGTAGTGGACCAGGAAGTTCCATGGATTTTTCACCCAAATCCAAATCATGCCATGGAGTACCATCTTAAATGGATTGCCCACATATGGTTGTTGTAGGGTATAGCATTACATGAGTCTTAAGGCCCAGTGCATGTGTGCAGATGTGTGGCTCTCAATGACCGGAGTGCCAGTGTCAATGTGAGTTTGCAGTGGTATGTCTGTTGCACTGTCTTCTAGCAGGATCACTATCTCACTCATCTAAAATGTTACACACTGTGATATGTTGTCCACTCGTGATGACAGTGATATGACACTGAGCATGTTTTTCCATCCATGTCTTACAGGGGACCTGCCCCCTACACCATTGGCAAAGTGGCAAGATTTCAGGGCGCAGATGTATCCAGTAAGTGTGATAATGTCTGTCCTGTGTAGTGATTGCGGTTCTTGTGTGAGTGACTCTTGTGTGTAGCACTCAATGCTAGATATGACGAGCTGGCACATGATAAGATTTCAAAGTAGGCTGGATGGTGACATTGAGTCCCATGCACGGGTTACCCATTCACAAGCAGAGGGTCATATCTTGGTAGACTTGTGCTGCACAATGGTCAGCAGCGTGTGAACAAGGTGATTAGTAGCCACATGTAGGCCCATATGTGACTTGGAAATGCACCACTGTCAGTAAATTGGCACTGGGTCACACCGTCACTGTCACAACGCAGTGATGCACCAGTTTTCCACACTAATTGGTGCATTCCTGTATTGTAATGTACATGTAGGACTGGGTGGGTAACTGTGCCCTAGCATGGTGCCCCATAAGTTGTACTCCATTTATGTGACACTTATGTGGTGTGTAATAGGTGTGCATGCAGGTCAAGGTCAGATGTGTGCTGGCATCAATGTGGGTGTTTGGGGAGTTGTGTTGCCAGATCAGGTGTTGATGGGTGTCCACACCTGGACACATGAATGTAGATGTGAATGACTTATGGATACCTGCTTCCTAGGTGGCAGCCTTCCTCACATTTGGTCCACTCCCTTACTCCATGTATAGGTGGACATGCCTTTGTGGTGACTTCGACAGTTGTTATGATGGATTGCATGCCTATTCCCCCTGAGGCACAGAGGTAGGGGAACAACATATTTGTAGGAAGATGTGATGGTCATAGTGTAGATGACAGTCATCTCAATCAGGCTTGCGTGTTTTCCCAATCAACACTGACCCCTTATGATTATCAACTGAATACCATACTCCCAACAACATCGACTTGTTACTGGTGTTGTAAAGTTGACTCAGATAATGGACATGAGTGGGCCTGGCCCATGTGCAGTTGTAACTGCCTTTGCATTGTGACACTTTGCACTAAATCAATGCACAGATTCGTTTTTTTGGTTCCAACTCTTGTTGTGCATTGTCTTGCTGTCAATGACATGATGGGTAGGCAGCATTGCTGTTACATTTATCAAGGACATTGTATTACCTGGAATGTGATTTGGAGGGCATGTGAAAATCGAGGTAGAGTGTTAGAGTATCATCCGTACATACATCACACAATTTTGACACTAATGGTTGCCTGTCTCAATTTAACAGCTGCCAACATTGACAGTGAGGAACTCAGGGCACTCAGGAAGAGGGCGGTGCGCTATTGCCACATATTGGATGTGGAGTCTGGGTACCGCAGGATGGCAAAATGCTATTGAAAGGAGCAAGCCACTAGGGAGTGGTGGGCATTCAGCCAGGGGGGGCCCACACTGCCCACAAAAAGCAGACCAAGCACCACCGCTACACCGGGGGGCCACAGCCACTACTGTCACTTCTGCCCAACTGCAACCCCCTCAACATCGGCACCACAGCCCACACACCTTCTGCAATGGACATGTTGGCAATAAAGTACCTACAGAGGGACATGAAACTGGTCCTCAAGAAACTGGACAGCCTCAAGAAGGAGGTGGACCGCAACTCAAAGAGACTGAAGGCCATCAAGAGGACAATCAAGAGGGCCAACCTCTGAACTGATGCCTTCCGTTCACCCCCAGTTCAGTCCCCTCCCTCCTCATTCCTTATCATATTTCATAGTGGGTTTTAGGGGGTTAGTGATAGGTTAGATTAGATCAGTTGTTTAGATAGGATAAGTAGGTTTAGGGGGTGGGTTTTCAAATTATTACATGTTAGTTTGTGGGTTTAATGTTGGAGCATTTTTGTTTTAAAAAATAAAATAAAAAAAAATAAAAAATATACAAATAAATATATATTTGTTTAGGATTAGGTAGTCTATGTTTCGGTTAGTATATGTTATCCTGCATGTGTCTCGTGATATAAGGGGGGTTGGGGGCAATATTTAGAGTGTGTTGTTAAATCTGGTAAGTAAGTTTAGGACAGGGTAGTTAGGGCCAGTTGTGAATAAGGAATACGTAGGATATGTTAGGTCAGGAAAGGCGTTTTTCATAGTTTTTAGTTCAGTTTAATATCTATATAATAAAATTTTGGTTACTCCCTTAATGCATGTGTCATATGCTTGGGTCTCAGGGTTTTCCTATGAGTGTAGAGTGAGAATTGTGTGTTGGCCTGGGGATTGCGTCCTGCATCCAGATCCCTCTCTTGACATGTTCATTCCCATTTACAACTGATATGTCACATTGGCATCTACAACACATCTACTTGTCAATGCATCTGCCATCCAATGTGCCCACCACTCAAGGTGACTATGGTTCCCATGTATTGGTGTGGTTTTTAAGCTGTCATTGTTTGGGTCCTGTGTCGTAATGTTGGACACTGTGGGACCGCTGACTACAGCCTGCAGTTTATGTCAACACTGCTAAACTAAGCAGTGCCAATTTCAGATGAGGTTAAGTATATCTATTTCACACCAATGTGTTTCACTGGTATTCCCAACTGTTGTTATTGTCCGAGCACTGTTACACAGCCATTCCTGCTGTATAGTGGATGAGGCATACATGTGTTCCACATATTTCACAAACACAATGACTTGCTCGTAGGGGATGTGTACAGCATTGACGTTCATCATGTAGGTACCTTGTGCGTAGCTATGTGCCCCCAATTTTTCTGCACTGTTGTACTGACACTCTGTGACTATAGACATGTTACACGCATCACAAATCTACAGCAAAGTAGATGTGTCACATTACACAGAGAATGCGGTTGAGAAGGTGCTGTTTATTTACAAGTGCTGTATTGCAATATTTACATTGTTGAGTTCGGGGATCCCATTAGTGAAAAACAATCTTTTGTGACATAACACAAGTCCAGGGTTGAGGGACATGTCATTGGACATGCTTGGGTAAAGTGTTGTTCAGTGCATCGGAACATGAATTGCCAATTGAGTAGTGAGAGACAATTGCAGTCCATAGTGGAAAGGTTAACAGTGTGTCTTTGAAGAGTGCTTGTCGCCAACTGTAGCAACACTGGCATGATGTCAAGCACAGGACAAAGGGAACTCACTGCCCATGTGGGATGGGCTGGCGCTATCGGGTACTCCTACGGGTGAAGATGATCTGTTCCACATCTTCATCCGCTGTTGTGTGTGTTGTCTCTTCTGCTCTTCATGATGGTTGTGGTGGGATAGAGGGGGCCACACACACTTCAGTGGTTGGAGAGTTGGACTCCTGGCGGCTGCCATCTGTGGAACTACAGATGGCATCACTGCAGCAAGAAGGACCTGCTGATGTTTGAGTATGGGAGCAATATCCCAGTGGTAGGCAGACATGTCTGCCCTGAGGGAGGCCAGTTCATGGTGCATGGAGTCCTGCTTGTTGTCATGCATGCTTCAGCAAGATTGGGAGGGCAGGTGTTGTTGCAACTCCCTCATGACAGTGATTTGGTCCCTCAGACACTGTTGTACTCCATGCAGTGGGGACTATGGCCCTCATTCTAACCCCGGGCATTCTGACCGCGGCGGTTCCTGTTCCTGGCGGTTCGCCCGGAGTGGGTGTCTAGCAGACACTGAAATACGCGACGGGTGCAACTGCACCCGTCGCACCTTCTCACTCCGCCGGCTCAATTCTGAGCCGGCATCTTAGTGGGAAGGTTGATTTTCCCTGGGCTGGCGGGCGGCCTTTTGGAGGCCGCCCGCCAGCCCAGGGCAAATCCCAAAATACCCTCAGCGGTCTTTCGACCGCGGAGCGGTATTTTGGTGGGGGAACTTCGGCGGGCGGCCTCCGCCGCCCGCCGAAGTTAGAATCACCCCCTATGTGCCTTGTTTGGGCGCTGTCTGTTCAGTGGCCACCATGATGCACATGCTCCTACCCTCAAGGCTGGCTGCCATACTTTGCATCCCCACCCGCACCTCCTTGACCAGCTCTCGCTGGACACCGACTACTGTCCTCTCAAAGGTGGTCCCTGTGTCCTCAGAGTCCGCACTTGTGTTGGAGCTGGCAGGTAGTACTATTGGGGTGGTGGGTGGGTCCTCTGGGGTGGCTGCTACATGAATGCTCCTCCTTGAAACTGGAGGTGGTGTCTGGAGGGTTCCCAGGACATCTTGGAGGGTTTTCTGGCTGATGATTGTCAGCTGGTGATCCAGGTCATCAGGGTAGTCCAGGACAGGCAGATCCACAGGAGAGCCATCGTCCTCTGCAATTAGATATCGTACAATTAGTGTGTCTGTGTTGTGGCAGTTTATATGTGACGTCACTGACTTCCTATTGGTGGCTCATTGTCTTCTTGGTTCCCATACATTGTTATTGTAATTGATGTTTGCAGTTGCCCTATGCCCCACCTGCATTTCACATGTAGGGAAGGGCATTTTGCGCAATTGTGTACGTCACATATTCTAGGTGTGAGTTACGTCCTATTTGTGGCTTGGCACCTTCTTGTCTACATCAACCCTCCATATGCTTCCATTTGCATGGTGAGGCCTTGTAATGGGTGTTGCTGTGCTGATGCCACAGCACCACACATGACAATATGCCCCTCTCCCATTCTTTCATGTTTCACATACACCTATGAGGTGCTCAGACCAAGCACCACCCCATGTATGGCATGGCCATGGCCAAGACATAATGCTCTTGTTACCATTGCTAGTTCCTCATGTTGATGTTTGTGCATGTGTTCTACATTGCATTGCACTGATGGACCTGGTAGAGTTCCAGTTCCTCTATTGACTGTGTGGTTGTGTTCTCCTTGCACTATGATACCTGAGATGCTGCCTGGTGGCATTGCAGCTAATTTGATCGAGGCACAGGGGTACACCCAGGGAATGTGACAGTCCCTGATGGTTATTGTGTCTATGGACAGGAGTTACACCTGGCTAGGGACTGACGGGGATTGATCGCGTAGTCATACTGAACCCTCATTTCGAGTGTTGTTCTTATATGGGCACCTAACTGCCATTTCCTAAATGACCAGCGCCAACAGCACAGGTGGTAGTGGCGACTGCTGTCAATGGGGAATGGCCCTTGGGCCAATGGCCTGGCACTGGGCAGTTTCCTGCAGTTTACATACTGGCAATGCCAGTTGTCAATTGACACCAGGTGTGTTTTACGTTCAATGCTACCCTCCTGGTCGGTTTCAGTATTTCCACCAGCCGTGGCATGGCGGTGAACGCCCATGCAGAGGTTGTTGGTGTTGTGTTGTGTTGTGGTGTGCCCCTGGGTGCCTCTGCACAGCCCATGCACCTGGCATGGGCAGTGCAGGGGGTCCCATGCACTGGTTCTTTGCCCTTTCCACTGCCTGATTTGCAGGATTGACATGCATTGTGTATACGCTATGTGACTCCCTCTTCTTGCACATGACATTTTGGCATATTTTTCCCCATGCAACTTACCCTGCATATGTGTTGTTTCCTGGTAGTCTGCGCTGTCCTGTCCTGCGGTACCAGTGACCAGTTCTACCTTGATGACCGCTGCAACTATCATCTCCATCTCGTCCAGGTCCCCTTGTAGTGCTGGACTCCCACCTCCGGTCAGCAGTGCTGCCTTCCTGGTCCTTGCCATTTTTTTCCTTTGTCCTCCGCTTGCAGTCATGCCAGCATTTCTTGCACTCAGAGACAGTTCTCCTGACCTCTGCCACACTGTTATTTTTTTTTTGATCCTCATTTTCCCTCAGTAACTTTACTTCAAAGAGGGGGAGGGGAGAGATAGAGATCTTACCAGCTGTTCACAGCCCATCTCCAGGCATATCGCCCCTGTCTAAGGATTCATTCCACCTACCACAAATTATGAGCAACCTTGGAAGTATGTGTAATCATAGGATCGTACTGAGCCCTGGGTATCTATACCTTCACCAATCCCCAACCATCGTTTCAGTGGGTTCAAAACCTCTTTTTCTTACAATCTCTACCCATTTCTACCTTAACATTGTATATTAGAGAGGCTTTCCAATCAGCAAAGTTAGGGGGAGCGATACTAATCCATTTTCTGCGTATGTCCCTTCTTGCTACAAGCATCATGTAAAATAGCAGTTTAGATCCATCTCTTATCATCTTCTATGGATCATACGAACATCCAAAAATCACAACCAGAAAGCTTACCTTAGGACTTGTGAGGAGTATCTCATTGATTGCTTCACCCACCTCTTGCCAAAACTTACTAAGCTGGGGGCATTCTAGAAACATATGTAGATTGTCTGCTGATGCAGATCTGCACTTCCTGCACCTCACTGTGTTATCCTGTTTCAGCCCGGAGAGCTCAACAGGTGTCCAAAAAACTCTGTGGATTGAGAACAAATAATTTCTTCTCAGCGTAGCAGGTTTAACAGTATTATTTAAAAGTGTAATACATACTTGCCAAAGGTCATTGTGACGAGGCTCCGGCAAGCACTCTTTCTATAATTCTTCCGGGAGGGTAAATTCGCCGTCGACAATGTCCATGATCAGCCAGTACCATCTAGCCACTTCTTTCTTCAATGAGTCATCTAAATGCAGCTGATCCTCCACATTATTAGTGCCCCCCAATTCCTCAGTTACATTCCTTGCCCAACTTTTTATCTGGAGATATTTAAATTTGGACAACCTTCCCCCTACATCCGTATTAAGATTTTCAAACTCCCTGACTTCTCCATTGTAAAAAAAAATTCCCCACTGCAATAAACCTGACTCTTTCAATGGAGTGGCCAAGGCATCTTTAGTTCATTCCGGTGAACCAGGAGAATCCCAAACCAGAGCATACTCGCTGTAATACGGCAAGCTTGTGGCCCTCCTAACCACATACCAAAGTTTTGCTAGGTCCTGTAACACCTTGAATTGAATTTTCTTGAAGAACTTGGGGTCTCCAAACTTATGCAAAATACTTTTCTGCAACACATTTCCATCCATCATAGCTATCAGAATCTGCCCCAGCTCCGAACGATCTGGTTGGTTAAAAATCTGCCTTACATTTTTCAACAGGAAAGCCAATGCGTAATATTGGAAATCCGGTAGAGCCAAACCTCCTTTTTCTTTCTTCCTTCTCAATTTTTTCCACGATGTACGAACACCTTTAGATGCCCAAATAAAACTATTAATTTTCCCTTGAAGTTTCCTTAGGGAGTCCTTGTTGTACATTAATGGTAATGAATTAAAAATAAAAGTAAGTTTGGGTACAATCACCATCTTAATTACATTAATCCGACCTATAATGGTTAATGGAAGGTTTAACCATTTCTTCATTAACTGATCTAACTCTTTCATAATCCTGCCAAGATTTGCTTCTGCTATTTTATATATATCATGCGTTATAGTGATCCCTAAATATTTAATTTAACTTCCTCCTTTTTACTTGTAAAACTATTTACTTCCATGTTCCACGCCATGATCTCGGTCTTTTAATTGTGAACTGCATAACCTGAGATTCCCCCAAATTCTACGATCAGTTCTTCCAAAACTGGTTTAGCCTGGCTTGAATTAGAAGTATAAATCATTAGATCGTCTGCATATAGAGAAACTTTCCTAACGAAGTTCCCACACACAAATGGGGAAATTCTCATATTGCTTCTAATTCTACTAGCCAATGGCTCAATATAGAGATCAAACAGTAATGAATATAACGGATACCCTGTCTTGTTCCTCTTTCTATCTTCAAAGAGGGGATAAGAGAGCCATTAACCAAAATTCTTGCACTAGGATCATGGTAAATTTTGTGTAATGTTCTAATGAAATGCCCTCCAAGATTATGAAGTTCACATACCATGGTCAAATAACACCAACTAACTCTATCAAATGCCTTTGTTGCATCCATCATTACCACTGCTAAGGGGGGGGGGTCGCTAAGTAGTGGCTAAATCAATCGACCCTACCAAACCATGTGTCAGTTCATGCATGTATCTGCCTTTTAGAAACCCTTTCTGATCCATATGTATGAGCTTCCCCATAACAACCCCTAATCTATCTGCCAGGAGTTTTGCAAACATTTTATAATCGCAATTTAAAAGTGATATTGGACGATATGATTCGCAATTCCTCGGGTCTTTACCTGGTTTTAAAATTAATGTAATAATAGCTTCTTTCCAAGAAAGGGGGAGACTTTAATTACCCCCGATAATGTTATTATATAACTCTTTTAAAAATTCCATAATACTACTTCCTAGAGCTCTAAAAATTTCAATGGGTAATCAGTCCTGGCACTTTCCCCAATTTACCTGAACGAATGGCCTGCTCTATTTCTATCCCCTTAATCGGCCCATTAACCACAATTTTTTCATCCTCACTTAAAGCGGCCAATTCTAATCCCCCAAACCATCTCTTCATTGACTCCAATGCAACTTCTAACTCCTCCGTATATAGGGGGTCATTCCGACCCTGGCGGTCATAGACCACCAGGGCCGGGGACCGCGGATGCACCGCCAACAGGCTGGCGGTGCATCCAGGCCAATTCTGACCGTGGCGGTAAAGCCGCGGTCAGAAAAGGGAAACCGGCGGTTTTCCGCCGGTTTTCCCCTGGCCTGAAGAATCCTCCATGGCGGCGCTGCAGGCAGCGCCGCCATGGGGATTCCGACCCCCTTCCCGCCAGCCTGGTTCTGGCGGTTTTGACCGCCAGAACCTGGCTGGCGGGAACGAGTATCGTGGGGCCCCCTAACAGGGCCCCTGCAGTGCCCATGCCAATGGCATGGGCACTGCAGGGGCCCCCTAACAGGGCCCCACAAAGATTTTCAGTGTCTGCATAGCAGACACTGAAAATCGCGACGGGTGCAACTGCACCCGTCGCACCCTTTCCACTCCGCCGGCTCCATTCGGAGCCGGCATCCTCGTGGAAGGGGGTTTCCCGCTGGGCGGGCGGGCGGCCTTCTGGCGGTCACCCGCCAGCCCAGCGGGAAACTCAGAATGACCGCCGCGGTCTTTTGACCGTGGTACGGTCTTCTGGCGGTTCCCGTTTGGCGGGCGGCTCCCGCCGCCCGCCAAGATTAGAATGACCGCCATAGTTACTTAAAAAAATTAAAGAAACTTTCTTCCACCTCTTTCCTACCTTTCTTGATCTCTCCTGAACTTCCATCTCGGATTTCTGTCCCACTATTTCTTACTGTGTCCATTTTTATTTTCCGGGCCAACATTTTGCCACTATTTTCACTATACTCAAAAAGGGCCACCTTATTAGCCTTGCATCTCAGTCTAATCCTATTATCTAAAACCGCTGCCAATTCCAGATGGGCCTCCTGTCCTTGTTTATTTAGCCAGTCAACTTCTTCTTCAAGGACCGTACATAACATTCTCTGCTTGGTCTGTCGTATTTAATTTTCTAATCTGCTTATTTCTTCATTGTATATTTTCCTCCTATATGAAGCTATCCTAATCAGCCGCCCGTCAAAAAAGCTTTGAAGGTATCCCAAACTATTGCTAAGGAGGGTAAACCCTTGTTTACTTAAAAAAATTATTCTGCTTCTGTCCGCAACTCCACAACAAACTCCTCTTCCAGTAGCAGTGTTCTATCTTCTTTCTCTCGTATTTATTGGCCACCTAAATTTCAAACTAACCACAGAATGATCTGAGAAATGGGCCCCAATATGTGTTACTTGCGCAACATAGGGGGTCATTCTGACCCTGGCGGTCATGGACCACCAGGGCCAACGACCGCGGAAGCACCGCCAACAGGCTGGCGGTGCTTCCATGGGCATTCTGACCGCGGCGGTACAGCCGCGGTCAGAAATGGGAAACCGGCGGTGTCCCGCCGGTTTCCCGCTGCCCCTGGGAATCCTCCATGGCGGCGCTGCAAGCAGCGCCGCCATGGGGATTCCGACCCCCTTCCCACCAGCTTGGCTCTGGCGGTTTCCACCGCCAGAACCTGGCTGGCGGGAACGGGTGTCGTGGGGCCCCCTAACAGGGCCCCACATAGATTTTCAGTGTCTGCGTGGCAGACACTGAAAATCGCGACGGGTGCAACTGCACCCGTCGCACCCCTTCCACTCCTCCGGCTCCATTCGGAGCCAGCATCCTCGTGGAAGGGGGTTTCCCGCTGGGCGGGCGGGCGGCCTTCTGGCGGTCGCCCGCCAGCCCAGCAGGAAACTCAGAATGACCGCCGCGGTCTTTCGACCGCGGTACGGTCTTCTGGTGGTTCCCAGAATGACCCCCATAATCTTTAAGGTTACTATCTATTAAAAAATAGTTAATCCTGGACTGATGCCTATATTTTTTATTGTCATAGGAATAGCCTCTCTCAGACCACTTCTTTTCTCTCCAAACATCATATATTCCCCATTAGGCCATCATTACTCGTACCTGAGCCTGAATTTTCTCATTCACTCTTGACCTACTACTCGAGGATTTATCTAGCTCATAATTCAATACGACATTGAAGTCTCCCGCCCATATTATAGGGTCCGAGTATTGCAATAGAAAATGTGATAATTCTCTCAGTGCACCTATAGCATCTCTATTAGGACCATAATATCCTCCCAACGTAAAACCATAGTCATAAGCAGACAGTTTCCGAAGCACCCATCTCCCGGATTTATCTATAGGGCCCTCAGCAAAGGTAATGTTAACATGATTCTTGATTAAAGTAGCCACCCCCTTACTACCACTCATACAATTAGAGAGCACTTCTGCAGCAGAGCAAGAGAGCACCAAGACAGCAGGGCAACAGCAAGGCAGCAGTCCTCTTCACAAAGCAGTCAGGTGAGTCCTTCAGGCAGCCAGGCAGTTTTTCTTGTCAGGGTGCGGGTTCTGGTTCAGGTATCTTCTCCAGGAAGTGTCTGAGGTGGTAGGGCAGAATCCCTGTTTTTATAACCAAATGTGCCTTAGATGTGGGGGAGACTTCAAAGAGTGGCTTAGAAATGCTCTTTCAGTTCAATCCTGTCTACCAGGGTCCCAGTAGGGGGTGTGGCAGTCCTTTGTGTGAGAGCAGGCCATCCACCCTCCCAGTCCAGGAAGACCCATTCAAAATGCAGATGTATGCAAGTGAGGCTGAGTATCCTGTGTTTGAGGTGTGTCTGAGTGAATGCACAAGGAGCTATCTACCAAACCCAGCCAGATGTGGATTGTAAGGCACAGAAAGATTTAAGTGCAGAGAAGTGCTCACTTTCTAAAAGTGGCATTTCTAAAACAGTAATATTAAATCCAACTTCACTAGTCAGCAGGATTTTGTATTACCATTCTGGCCATACTAAATATGACCTTACTACTCCTTTCAGATCAACAGCTACCACTCAAACAATGTATGAGGCAAGCCCCAATGTTAGCCTACGAAGGGAGCAGGCCTCACAATAGTGTAAAAACAAATTTAGGAGGTTTACACTACCAGGACATAAAAAACAACACAGGTACGTGTCCTGTCTTCTACCTACACAGCACCCTGCTCTAGGAGTTACCTAGGGCACACCTTAGGGGTGACTTATATGTAGAAAAAGGGTAGTTTTAGGCTTGGCAAGTACTTTTAAATGCAAAGTCGAATTGGCAGTGAACTGCACACACAGGCCTTGCAATGGCAGGCCTGAGACAAGGTTAAGGGGCTAATGAAGTGGGTGGTACAATCTGTGCTGCAGGCCCACTAGTGGCTTTTAATCTACAGGCCCTGGGCACATATAGTGCACTCCACTAGGGACTTATAAGTAAATTAAATAGCCCAATTGGTTGTAATCCAATGTTACCATGTTTAAAGGGAGAGAGCATATGCACTTTAGCACTGGTTAGCAGTGGTAAAGTGTGCACAGTCTAAAAACCAGCAAAAACAGTATCTCAAAAGTGGAGGGAGGCAGGGAAAAAGTTAGGGGTGACCACCCTAAGGCTATCAGGTCTAACATGTGTCCCCCCGAGCTGAAAGTGGGGAGAGCTACCCAACCTCCTGGGAGCTCTCATCGCTAAGGCGGAAGTATCTGGAGGGACCATCAGCATTGGCGTGGTCAATCCCCAGGCCATGCTCCACCGTAAAGTCCATCCCCTGTAGGGAAATGGACCACCTCAAGAGTTAAGGATTCTCACCCCTCATCTGCATGAGCCATCTAAGGGGCCTGTGGTCTGTCTGAACCCGGAAGTGAGTCCCAAACAGGTATTGTCTCAGCTTCTTCAGTGCCCAGACCACAGCAAATGCATCTCTTTCAATAGCACTCCAGCTCTGTTGCTGTGGTAATAGTCTTCTGCTAATGAAGACTACTGGTTGGTCTAGGCCCTCCTCATTTAGCTGTGCTAGGACTGCCCCTGTGCCATGCTCTGAAGCGTCTGTCTGCATGATGAATTCCTTCGAGTAGTCAGGAGCCTTGAGCACGGGCCGTGCACATGGCTTCCTTCAGGGAGTCAAAGGCTTTCTGACAAGCCTCTGTCCAATTCATCAACTTAGGTTGCTTTTTTGATGTGAGTTCTGTCTAGGGTGTCACCATGGTTCCATAGCCCTTGACAAATCTGCGGTAATACCCAGTGAGGCCTAAGAAGGCTCTCACCTCTGTTTGGGTTCTAGGTGGTTGTCAGACCTTGATAGTTTCAATCTTGGCCTGGAGTGGCTGCACCTTGCCACCACCTACTAGGTGTCCCAAGTACACCACGGAACCCTGCCCAATCTGGCACTTACTGGCCTTGATGGTCAGGCCTGCCTGTTGCAGAGCCTGAAGCACCTCCTTGAGGTGGAACAGGTGTTCCTCCCAGCTGTCACTGTAGATGGCAATGTCGTCTAGGTAGGCTGCGCAGAAAGCATCCTTGCCAGCTAGGACCCTGTTAACCAACCGTTGGAAGGTAGCGGGGGCATTTTTCAACCCAAAGGGCATCACCCGGAATTGGTAATGGCCCTCAGGTGTGGAAAATGGTGATCTCTCTTTAGCCCCCTTAGTCAAGGTCGATCTGCCAGTACCCTGATGTGAGATCAAAAGTACTGAGGAATTTGGCAGCGCCTAGTCTGTCTACGAGCTCATCAGCTCAGGGGATGGGGTGAGCGTCAGTCCGGGTGACTGAATTGAAACCCCAGTAGTCCACGCAGAACTGAATTTCTGGCTTGGCACTGGGGGCAGCAGCATTGGGTACCAGCAACACAGGGCTGGCCCAGGTACTACTAGACTTCTCAATAACCCCAAGAGCCAACATCTTGAAGACTTCCTCTTTGATGCTGGCCTTCACCTTGTCTGACAGCCTGTAAATGTTGTTCTTTACAGGGGGACTGTCTCCCTTGTCAATGTCATGGACACACAAGTGTGTGAGTCCAGGGGTGAGAGAAAACATGGAGGGGTACTGTTCCAGTAACTGGTAGCAGCCTCCTCTCTGGTCTAGGGTCAGGGAGTCAGAGAGAATGACACCCTCCACTAACCCATCACCTTCCTTGGCAGCGAGGAGGTCGGGGAGGGGTTCACTCTCCTCCTCCATACCCTCATCTGTCACCAGAAGCATGTTGACTTCAGACCTCTCAAAGTGAGGCTTCAGTCGGTTGACATGGAGCACCCTTAGGGAGTTCCTAGGGGATTGGAGGTCCACTAGGTAAGTGGACTCCCCTTTCTGCTCCTTTACTTCAAATGGGCCAGACCAGCGGTCTTGGAGAGCTCTAGGCTCTACTGGCTCCATTACCCACACTTTGTCTCCAGGTTGAAACTCTACCAGGGTGGCCTTCTGGTCATATCAGCGTTTCATTACCTCTTGACTGGCCTCAAGGTTACTTTTGGCCGTTTTCCAGAAGCGGTGCATCTGGTTGCGGAGGACCAGCATGTAGCTGACCACATCCTGAGGGGGTGCCTTTGGAGCTTTCTCCTACCCCTCCTTGACAATGCTTAAGGGTCCCCTGACAGGGTACCCATAGAGAAGCTCAAAGGGACTGAACCCTCTCTGTAAGCAAAGACAAGGCATGGTAAGAGGACATCCCACTTATGCCTCAGGGCCTCAGGGAGGCCTGTGATCATGCCTTTCAAGGTCTTGTTGAATCTCTCCACAAGACCATCAGATTAGGGGTGATAGGGTGTGGTGAACTTGTAGGTTACACCACACGCATCCCGCATTGACTTCATGTATGCAGACATGAAGTTAGTGCCTCTGTCAGACACTATCTCCTTTGGGAATCCCACACGGGTAAATATCCCCATCAGAGTTCTGGTAACCACCGGTGCAGTTATGGTCCTCAGAGGGATTGCCTCTGGGTAATGGGTGGCATCGTCCACCAAAACCAGGATGAACCTGTTGCTTAAGGCAGTTTTGGGGTCCAATGGACCGACAATGTCGATGCCCACCCTTTCAAAGGGGGTGCCAATGACAGGAAGTGGAATCAGGGGGGCCTTAACCCTTTTTCCTGTTTTACCACTGGCCTCGCAGGTAGGACAGGACCTACAGAACGCATCTGTGTTTGTCCTCATGTGGGGCCAATAGAAGTGGGTGACAAGCCTGGCAAAGGTCTTGTCTTGCCCCAAATGTCCTGCCAGGGCAATGTCGTGAGCCAGACCCAGTAGGAAGGTTCGGCAACACTGGGGGGTCACCAACTCACACGCTGCCTCAATGGCCGGAACCTTAGGCTCACTGTAGAGGAGATCATTCTCCCAATATATGTGGTGATCGCCAGAGGCTTCACCTGCTGCCTGAGCTGAGGCTTGCTTCCTCATGCCCTCTAGAGTGGGACATTCTTTCTGCGCCTTACAGAATTCTGCCCTGGTGGGCCCACCCTCAACTTGCCAGCCAGCAAGCTCAGGTAGGTCACCTAGGGCGCCAATGTCTTCCCCAGTTGGCTCGGGGGCCTCCTCCTCTGGAACCCTGTCAATTACTGAGGGAACTTCTGGGACCGGTTTCCCGCTCCCCTTGACCCCTCCTCTTGGCAGTTGTCTGGGCCATTGTTCCAGGCTCCAGATGCCCTTGACTTCCAGCCTGGGCAGCCATGGACCTTGTGGTCATGCAGACCCACTCAGGCAATCCTAACATCTCCAAGTGAGACCTTAGCTCTACCTCTTTACAGGTAGTGTGCTCAAGGTCGTTGCCTAACAGACAATCTACAGGCATGGCAGGTCTCACAGCTACTTTCAGAGTACCAGAGACCCACCCCACTCAAAGGGAGCCAGAGCTACCAATAAGTGGCTCTCACGATTGTCGGCGACTATGACTTGGTGGAATGTATTTGGGAGGACCTGCTCTGCTGACACCAGCTGACCCTTGACAGTTGTCATACTGGCTCCTGTGTCACGCAGAGCCTCCACCCTTTGCCCCTTGATGGTGACCCATTGCCTATACTTGGAAGTATTGGCAGGCATGTGGGTTTTTGGCACCATCTCTGCATCCCCCAGGGACACTAGGGTTACCTCTGTCTGCTCCCCAAAACTGTCTGGGACCGTCTCCTCCCCAAGCGCTACACTAGCCAACCCCAGTGTCTGCCTCATTTGGGGGGCTATGCCCTCTTGGGGCACGTGGAGTCGCCCTCAGAGTGCCCATACTTATTGTACTCTGTACATTGAGGTACAAACCTCCCTGTCTTATGGTCAGTAATCCTCTCCTTTTGGAATCAGATCGGGACTGGTTACCACTATTCCCTTGGGAACTATTTTGTGGGCCTTTTGAGAACTTCTTGTTTTTAAGTTTTTCTCCCCCTTTTTCTTCTGATGGGAACCCTGACCACCTTTGTGGGTGTCCCACCAGATACCTTTCTGAACACTCTAGTGCTAGTCCAGAGGTCCGCCTCCTCAGCAAGCTTCCTGGGATCAGTCAGCTTACTGTCTACTAGGTGCTGGCGCAACTCTGTAAAACAAATACTGAGCATGTGCTCTCTCAGAATCAAATTATACAATCCTGTGTAATCATCTACTTTGCAGCCCAGTACCCATCATTCAGTGCCTTACTGGAAAAGTCAAAGACATCTACCCATGTTTGTGTGGACTGTTTGGTGCTGTCCCTGAACCTCTGACCGTATTTCTGAGGTGTCAGCCCAAACTTGGCAAGTAAAATGGTTTTCATAAGTGGATATGTGTTTTGATCCTTTTGGTCCAGTGTGAGAAGTGTGTCCCTCCCCAGTGCTGGCACATAACTCCACATAGCTGTACCCCATTGCCCTTCAGGAACCTCATGAGCCCTTAGTGCAACTTCATAAGCAGCTAGCCATGTATCTATGTCATCTCCAACCACAAAACTGGGCCCCACATTTTTGGGTATACGATCCTTCTTTTCTCCAGCAGGTCCTGCCTATATGCTGCCACCATTACTGCTGGATTCAGACTGCTTTGCCCTAAGATCCAGCTCCTTGAGACTCAGTTAATGAGCCAACAAAAGTTTATTTTCAGCCAAGGCTCTCTCAGCTGCTTGTGCTTCTCTCTCTGCCCTCCTTTCCTCTTGTTGAGCCGCAATTTTCAGTCTTGCCATTTGCAATTAGATCTCCCTCTCCTCTCTTCTTTCCTCTGCAGTCAGGCCTTGATCAGAGACAGTGCTCCCTGGTCTGGCAGGGGGCACAATTGCAGTGGTAACTTCATCCATTGATGGTATAAAATCCTCTGAGGGACCATCTTCTGGCTCCTCACCCTCAGCATCATCCTCTAAATTGGCTTCTGTCCAGCCCCTCAGTGCCACTTGAAAGTCCTTCTTTCTGGAGGGCCCTTGGGTGGGTACACTCATCTCCTTGCAGAACCCTTTTTAGTTGTTTGACAGTATATGTCTCCAACAGGGCCAGGTCAACATCTCCTGCTTGAGACCCAGCCTGAGACATGTTGAGTGAGGATTTAGGTTTGGAAAATTGTCAGGAAAAATGAATTGGCAAAAAGAGATAAAAATGGAGTTAGTTTTGCACCGAATTAAAGTAAAAAAATAGTACGCTAATTCAGTGCAAACAGAGTATAAATATGCCCCTTAGAGTCAAAAAATGAAACTAATCTGGTTAGTCATTTATTTTGACTCTAACCTGCCTAACGTAAACATTTTTACGCAAGCCTACCCTTTGCACCGCCTTGCACCATTCCATAAATATGGTGCCCAGCTGGTGCTAAAAAATGGTGCAAGCCGGTGCAAAACATTTCGGTGCAAAACTGCGTTAGTGCAGTTTTGCACCAAAAAGTATAAATAAGGCCCTTAGTTCCTTGCGACTCTCTCACTGCAGATGTCAGAAACAGGTCCACACTGCCTCCTGGAAACCTTCCTCCTTTTGTAGGATGTTTTGCTCCTGTACTGGCTCTGACACTGTTTCCTCAGTAGGAAACTCGTGCTTCCACCTCCCTCACTCGAAACACCTCAAGGGGGCTCGCAGGAGCGGCACAACCCCTGTTGGTCCTCGCATTCTTCGCGTCCTCTCCAACGCGACTACTTTGCTTTCACGAGCCGGCACCCCTCCAATGGAGCCCCTAGCTCAATCCACCATCGCCTGGTCTCTGCCTCCACAACTTTTTCATAAGTTTCACATTTTATGCCCTCCCGATAGGCACCCAGCATGGAGCCCTCCGCGATCCGCTCCTTAGACGGCCACCATGTTCCCCACCCCAAATAGCTGCCGCCACACTGTTAATCGTGTCTACTATCTGCTGCCAAATTGCCTCTCTCCTTCCAATTGGCAATTTTGAGGTGATGAAGAGTTGATGTTGGTGCTCCGTCACCTCTCTCACCAGTATTTCATGCTCCTTTTCGCTGAAGCAACACTTCCTTTCTTTCTTCTCTCTCCCCTGGGTCTTGTTGATGTACTCCTGGGTGGTTCCTGGTTGTCTGTGGTATCCCTGGGGTCTCTCCTGGCTTTCTGGGTCCATCTTGCCTCTCCTTTGCACTGTTTACTCCATTAACGTCTCTTTTTGACACTATTGTGTGAAAAATGGCACATTTCTGTTTTGGGATGTCTTTACATCTCGTAAACCTGATTAGAGACATTTTTTCCTCTGTTAACGTCATTTTGCCTTATGACAAGGTGGAATGGTTAGCGTCAGGAAAAATGACTCTAACCTATTTTTAGCGCCACCCAGTATCATAGTACAAATATGACGCCCTGGTGGTGTTAAAAAACTGCACTTGTCAGTGCTAAACATTTTGATGCAAAACTGCGTTAGCGCAGTTTTGCGTCAAAAAGTTCAAATATGGACCATAATGTCTCTATTAAAGGTAGGCAACTGTTAGAAAGTCACTACTCTATGCTCTGCTCGTCCAGAATCCTCACAAAGGCATACACACAGACAGCTTTCTGCCCACCAGAGGAGACATGTGAATGACTACTAGTCTTGGGAACAAAGGCAGTGGCGCAGGAGAGAGGTGTTACCTCCTCTGCCAGGATGTCCACTCAGGAGTTTAGGCCAGAAGTGTGCTTCAAAGGGGAATCCACCTTTGATGGGCCGCCTGGACCAACACCGCTGAGCAGGATGTCTTATGTTCCTGTAGACAGCTTGGAGACAGGGCCAGAGAAGGGAAACTCACCAAAAACTGGTTTTACTGTGGGCGTGGTGTCCTCAGGGCTAACACTTCTAGAGTGGGCACCCATACTCCTCACGACCAAAAAAGGTTCATGCCATCTTGAAGCGGGCTAGAATGTGGCATTCTGGAATAGCCAGATGCCACACATCACAGGAACTTCATCACTAGGTTGGAGGGGACACAATAACCCATTGGTTAGTGACTGTGTGGTCCCAATAGGGCACTTTCTTAGGATAAATATGGCAAACCTGGCATGTTGACCCTTAGTACTCACTGGACTCTGAAGGAGGATGAGAAGAAAATCACTTTGCACCCATTGGAAGTGCCCTGCATTGTAATAATATCTGCAAGTTCTTCAAGAAAAAGATAGATGACATTTACTCCGCACTCCCAGGTTTAGACTCAGACCCTGGAACCGAGGTTCACATTAAGGCCCAGTTAAATCTTCTTTAAATTCTTGCAGGTACGAGACTTTCTGAGCAGGAAGACGGGTGGGTCACAGGGGTTTAAAAGTAACCAATTGTTAAAACACATTTTGGGAGAATCAAATGTAACTATCAAAGTAATTTACTCCTTGTTAATGGCAGAGCAACTTGACGATCTGGAGAAGCATGGTGAACGTTGGAGCGGAAAATTGACTGATGGAAGCGTCAATTTTTTTAATTCACTTGAGTTAGGTCACACTGTGCTATTATCCTCGTCTTTACAGGCACAACATTTTAAAACTGTGTTTAATCTGTATTATACACCAGCCCACCTTGCTAAGTGGGGGGGATCACGAGGAATCAATTGCCCAAGGTGTGGGGATCAAGCAACAGATGTAATACATATGTTTGCCGCCTGTAGAGAATTAAAGACATTGATAGAAGGGATGCAATCTGTAATAAAATAAATTGTAGGGTACGAGGTGGCCCTTACCCCAGAAATTCTGGTTCTGGGGACTGCAGAACAAACAAGGGGACGACAGAGGACTTTCATTTTACTCGCTATGGCAGTGTATCGTTTATGTATCTCCTCCGTATGGTTGAGCAGGGTACCACCATCCTGGCAACAGTGGCTGGGCAGGTTAATATCAGTATATTATCTGGAGATCTTCCTGTACGAGCAGAAGGGAAGACTGGCCAGAAGAAAAGGGAGCATGGTCTGGGGTCAATTTCGGAACTGGCTCATGGCTAATGACTGATGCATCAAAATGATATTCCCTTTTTTGTTATGATCTCCTGTATAGGGACAAATGGTTGAAATGTGTGTATCACCCCCAATTGAAGGAAGTTCTTTTTTTGTATGTTGTATTTAAAAAATATATATATATAATAAAAAAACAAAAAAAAACAAAAAAAAGGCCCAGTTAAATGACAAGGCAATATTTTCAGGCTTCCCAGAAATTAATCTGCAAATGCTTTCTTCGCTCCTTAATAACCTGAAGTCAGGCTCGCTGCTCTATCTGGCTCCTCCTTCTGTCTTATTCGAAAAAGTTTATGTGATTGGACGTTCCCTTTTAGTGGTCCTTAACTGTCCTTGGCTAAGGGAATGGTGCCAGTATCCTGAAGCATGCAATTATTAGAGCCCAACCTGGTCCCGCTGGAACCTAGGAATTATAGGCTGATTTCGCTCTTGCCGGGGCCAAGTAAAATCCTTCAGAAATACGTAAAGAAACAGCTTTCATATTTTCTTGAGGAACATGACACTTCATCCTACTCAAACAGGATTTAGACTTTGCCATGGTACAGAAACTACCCTTTTGGCAGCAGTGGAAGAAGCAAAAAGACTCCTAGATCAAGTATGTGAGATCCAGAGAGGGAAAAAAGGTGGCCAATCTTTCTGGTACAATGTTTGCAAGCTATGGAATTCTATTCCTATTACCTTACGGATTGTGGAAGCGGAATTGCCATTCTGCCAACAGCTGAAGACTTGGCTGTTCGCACAATCTTGTTGATCTCCTGGCTCTTATGGCAGATTTTTAACATTGTCACTGCTGTTTAATGTGAAGTACACTTTATCGCTGGGAGGCCCTAGGGTAGCTTTGCACTCTCTAAGTGCCTAATACATTAAAATACAATACAATACAATACAATACAATACAATACAATACAATACAATACAATACAATACAATACAAAGAGAGGCTGTGATTCCAGAGCGACTGAACCTGCTGCACTTTAGGTTGGGAGAGTATGAACCCTATTCTGCAAGCCTGGCTTGGGGAAAAGCTAATTCCTGGCCCCAATGTGAAGCAGAGACTCCAAGGTAAGTTGGCTGACTTCCCAGATTGGCACTGGGGATTTTAAAGCTGAAAGAGCCCAAGACACCTCTCGGGTGGTCACTGCAGAACTTTTTATGCTATCGGACACCGGGCCCCCTAAAGGGCCATTTAGAGATAGCCAAAAGGTGCACCTGTATCTGCTGGACCCGAGGGTTGGTTGTGACAGGACTCATTACCAAAGAAGGAACCAGCCTCCACCAAAGATTTGCAATGTGATCGATGTGTTGCAAAAGTGCAAGGTCTGCATCAGCAGCCCTAGGAACCCTGCAAAGATGATTTTGGGGGACCCTGAGATCCATGGGAAGAGCCGCCCCAAGTCATCTGTGGATTGAGGTATAGACAGGACTGCAACCTTATAGACTGCACAGCATCAGGAGCATACTTGAGCATCTTTGAGACTGCATCCATCAGCATTAAGACCTCTCCATTGTCATCTGTGGTGGCCATCCTGTAGAGTTTGGATCTTTGCCCTAAAAACACTCTGGTGGCCAGGTAACTGTCCAAATATCCTTTCTGGCCCTCTAGACCTCTGTTCAGCTGGACTTGGCCACTCAACATGGGCAGGACTTGTTGAACTAACTTTTACAAACTTTTCAAAAGTTTCCAAACATTTTGTTGGCTAATACTTGTTTGCGCTTGATATAAAAGTTATTCAGTATTTCTAAAATCTGTATCTCTAGAACCCTCTGATAGATTGCAATGATTAAGGTCTCTAAAAAATTATGCAAATCTGCTCTATTTTTATAAATTGGTGTCTTGCTTCTTTCATGTTGTGTGACTTTCTTTTTCTGTTGTTTGGTGCTGTTAAATTCTTTACACGTTGTTCTTTTGCTAAACCTTACTGCTCAAAGGCACCATCTACCCAGGGTTGAGCTTAAGGTTAAGTAAACGTACCTGACTGGGCACAAGATGGTATTTGTGAGTGTACTGCACGGTAATGCTTCCTAGCCATCCCATATAGTACACCCATATATTCACATTAGTGTGGTGGGAACCAGAACATGTGTTTAGCTGTACCATACAACTAATAAGTTAGTAACTGACCAGTTTTTGCCAAGACAAGAAGTACATTTTTGCCCAAGTTGTAACATTTTTAAGCCACCTGCTTCCAAAAAAAAGTCCAAGGAGTTGCAAAAGTTTTTTTTTGCTACTGCAGAAAGTCTTCAAGGATGGAGGGCAAAGGAATCGACTTGGCCACTTTGTCTACTTTGGAAATAAATTAGATGGGGGCTTTGTGCAAAGAGAGAAAAATCCTTCCAGGAGTCTCAGCTGAAGATGACCTGGAATGCGCCCTCAAAATCTGTGAAGGCAAGAAAAGCACAGGCCCTGCTAGGGGATGAGATTACTCCTGAAAGAGGGATGAGGATGACAATGTGGATCCAAACACAGAAGGGGACCAGGAGAGTGTGGTCCCCACAAGTCGTTTAAGCATGACTCTGCCTGAGAGAGAAAGGAGCTTCACATCTGTGAGGAAGCCTTAGGACCTTAAGGTCCAGTTTAGACTCTTGAAGCTACAGGAGAGGAAGCTGGCCTTGGAGGAAAAAGAGATTGGCCCTGGAGGAGAGAAGGTTCAAGCTGGAAATTAGTCCTCAGGAGACTGGTGGCAGCAACAGAGTCACAGAGGTAACTGCTGAGGGTGCCTATGATCCAAGGATGCCAAAAGGGAGTGTGCCCAAGTACACTGAGGGGAATGACGTAGACAAATGGCTGGCATCCTATGAGAGAGCTCTTAGGATGAGAAGGGTGGGTGCACAACATTGGAAACCTCCTGAAATGCATAGCATGCTGCAAAATGAATATGCCACACACCGGAATAAATGTACTAATTATGATACCTGGCAGAGTGAATCTGAATTGAACCAAAACAAATACGAAACCTGGCAGAGTGAGTATGCTACTTAGTAATTAATATGAATAACACACACACACCGAATTGAATAAGAAATATACTGAAATATATATCAATCAAACTAAAATTATTATGGCCCTCACTGTAAAAAATAAAGCAATCACTGAAGCAAATATGTTATTCATCAAAAGGAATTGGACATTTCTTGAAATGACTGACAAATGCCAGGAGGAATCTGATATACATTGAAAGGAATATGACAGACTGAAATGAATATCAGGTACAGAGGTACAGAGATTAATATATTATATTCTGAAAAGAAAATAATGCACATTGAAAATAATATAACATACACTAAAATCAACATTAAGGCCTTCATTATGAACACAGCGGTTAACACCGCCCTGTTCATGCTGGCGGTCTTTCTATAGACCGCCAGCCCCCCTGGGACCCCGCCGGCCATATATTAGGCATTCTGCGGGGCCGGTGGGTGAAAAAAATTTCCGCCCACCAGCCCAGCAGAATGCCTGGCCGGGACATGGAGCCGCCGCCAATGCCTCTGTGCGGCGGGTGCATCTGCACCCATCGTGCAGATCACTGCCTGTAAATCGGGCAGTGACCTGCACGATGGAGCACTGCACAGGGGCCCCTGTACTGCCCATTCCAAGTGCATAGGCATTGCAGGGGCCCCCAGGGGGCCCCAGAGCAACCCTTCCGCCAGCCTTTGCCTAGCGGGAAAACCCGCCAGGGAAAGGCTGGCGGAAATGGGATCATTATCCGAGGGGCAGCAGTGCTGCCCTGTCGGATAATGATGCTGTCCACTGTCAGGCTACCTGTCGGAGGCAGCCTGGCGGTGGTTATGGGCCGCCCATGAAGGCCCTCATGCTGTTCATTATATGGCGGGCTGAACCGCCGGGGTTTGTCATGACTCCCTAAATAAGTTGCAATTAACTTGAATTGCATTGAAGTGAATATTACCCAGATGGTTATGAGACATATAGAAATGAAAAGGAAATCATTGAAAATGAATATGGCTTGTGTTGAAATTAATGTAAGCCCTATTGAATTGAATTTGACATGCCTTCAAACGACTATCACCAAAGTTGAAATTCCCATGACATTTGTCAAAAGGAATATGGCACACATTCAAATTAATATGACGCATATTCAAATGAATATGATGTAAATTAACATTGATATGTTGCATTGAAAGGAACATGACACATGTTAAAATGAATATTACATGAGTTTAAATGAATATGACTTTCATTGAAATGAATTTGACATGTTTTAAAATGAATATGAGTAACGTTAAAATGAACATGACATTTATCACAATGAATATGGTTTTCATCGAAAGTATGTATTGCAAAGGATATGATTCATGTTAAAATTAAGATGTGTTAATATGAATGAGGCATCCATTGAAAGTAATATGACACATGCTAACATGAGTGTGACATGCATTGAAATGAATATGAGCCTCACTGAAATGAATTCAACATGTCTTAAACTGAATATGACCAATGCTGAAAAAAAATGAAACGTGTCAAAATGAATATGCCATGCTTTGATCTTAATATAATACACAGTAAAATAAACATTGCATATATTGAAAAGAATATGGTCTATGCTGAAATGGATATGACCCATGTTAAAATTATTATGACAGATGTTAAGGTGAATATGACATCCACTGAAATGAATATGACATTCATTGAAAGGAATATGACACATGTTAAGATGAATATGAGCCACTTTGAAATGAATATGACACCTGATGAAATTAATATGGCCCACATCAAAATTAATATGAAATACTGTAACATAAATATGACACGTTCTGAAGTGAATATGAAACTGGGGGCATATTTATACTCTGCTTGAGCCTGATTTGAGTAATTTTTTTCACGCTAATTCGGCGCAAATCTAACACCATATTTATACTTTGACGCTAGACCCCGCTAACGCCAAAATATCTCAGTGTGCGTCATTTTCTGGATGCGTGAAACTGCATTGTGTTAATGACATGCAAGGTAGGCGTTCCCATCCAAAAAATTACTAAAACCCGTCGCCATATTTATCCAACTGCGCAAAAATGCCGCACGGCTGGGAGGCGGAGGCGGAAAATGACGCACAGCCCGATTTGCGTCAAAAACTAACGCCTGGGTCAGGGCAGGCATTAAAATGGGGCAAGCACACCGGTACTTAAGGAAATCACACAGAAGTAACATCAGAGCTCAAAAAGGAAGACATGGAGGCGCTATTCATCCAGCATGCTCGAAGACGCAGAGCACAGGACCAACAGCAGCAGCTTCCACCACACCAACAGGGACCCCAAAGGCAACCCAGAAGGCAGGAGAGGACATTCATGACCAGGACAACCCTTCTGGGCCTCAGGGAACATGACATCATTCAGAGGTACAGACTAAACTGGCAAGCCATACAGCAGCTGCTGCACCACATTGAGCCACAGTTGGCACCCAGCTTGCAGACACCCCACACCATTCCACCAGAGACCAAGCTGCTAGCTGTCCTCCACCTGTTGGCAAGTGGGTCTTTTCAAACCACTGGTGCTCTGGTTGCCAGGATCTCACAGCCCTCATTCACTGCCTTCCTACCCAAGGTATTGGATGCCATCATCTCCCTCACACCCCGCCACATCAACTTCCCCAACACACAGCTGAAGCAGCAGGAGACCAAACAGAGGTTCTACCAAATCAACGGCTTCCCACATGTGCATGGTGCCACTGATTTCACACATGTACGGATTCTGCCACCTGTTGCAACGGAGCATCTATACCGCAACAGGAAGCACACACACTCCATCAATGTGCACGCCTTTGTGGATCACCGGGGAATGATCACCAACATCATGGCAAAGTATCCTGGGAGTGTACATGATTCATTCATCTTCCACCACTGCACCATCAATCAACACTTCCAGGATGGACGATATGGAAATGGCCTACTTGTTGGTAAGTATAGAAACCTACTTATAAACACACAGCACAGCAACCCTGTAGGACATACAACACATACACCATTACATGGACACATGGCCAGGAAGACACTGAGGTTTTGACACTTGCAGTCATGTTTGATATCCTGACCCAATGGGATACACACCTATGGACAAATGACAGATGCAAATAACAACAGATGCCACGCCAGAGCCACAAGGGACCAATTTAAAACCACACAGTGACAATGACATTGCCTTAACTGGCAGTACAACTTGGAAGATGAATCTTACAACATCACATCAATAACACTCAATCACACACCCTTCCAAGCAATACGTACTGTGTAAGGGGTGTGTAATGTGTTTCGCTGCAGGTCAAACACCATGACACACATAGCATGATGATGCTGACTCTAATGAAGGTGACATGGAATCATTGAGGCTGTACCAACATCTCACATCACTCCTGGGGTGACATTGCCCTCTACCAATCAGCAAGTGTACTGTGCTAAGAACACATATTGATGTGACATATTGCAAAGTGCACATTGCTACACATACGGATTGAGACAATTACACATATACACAACAGATGTACAGGCATATGGACCTTCTGACACTTAAACATTCAACCCCACAACCAAGTTAGCCAGCTTACCTGTAGCAGGTTCAGTAGTGTAGGTACACGTTTGCACATGATCCAACTCAGTGAGGGCACAAAAATAGGTTTGCATAGAACTTGTCACACATGGATTATTTTTGCATTGTCAATTGTCAACACTTCAGTGCTGCCAACTTATGGAGATGTGTTGTACCTTGCCACCTAGCCAAACCAAAGGTCCTCACTGTTGTTTTTCATATGCTATTACATATGTTGAATTGGATGGGATCTTCAGGTCACATAGTGAAACCGTGTTACCACCACTGTGGAATCGATTCTGTGTGTGGAAGTATCATGTTACCCCCAGTGAAGACACATGGACACCTCTTTCACATGACATAATGCATGGGAGTATACAATGTACTGCAAGTGTACATAAATACCGCTGATATCCAGTCAATTAGCCAAACACCAGTTTAGATAATGAACCAACCCAATGCTGATGGTACATCGTAGAAGCCTAGGATTCCACACAATAACAGAAACACAGATGAGTCACAGACAACACAAGATAACAACTGCCATGCAAAGTGATAATCATGGTGCAAGCTACATAAAAAAAGAATCACTCATTTTCTTTATCAGCTGATCAGGGGTATGGGATCCAGCCATGGATCATGACCCCATTTGCCAACCCAAGCATAGCATCAGAGCGTGCCTATAATGAGGTACATCGGAGGACACGCACCATAGTAGAGAGGAGTTTTGGCATCCTGAAGTCAAGATTCAGGTGCCTCGACATCACCGGAGGCAGCCTCTTATATTCACCTGAAATGGTCTGCAAGATCATTTTGACCTGTGCCATCCTGCACAACATATGTGTAAGGAGGAACACTGCCCTCTATGAACCAGAGCCACAAATGCCTGAAGAGGAGGAAGAGGAGGGTGTTGTCCATCAACATGAGGGGGACCATCCAAACACTGCAGCAGGACTGTGTCGGAGACAACACATTGTAAAAAACTTCTTTTAACTCTAGTCACCATCAACACTGTCTCACCATATGTCATTAAACACCTCATTTAATCACTAAATCATGGTCTGGGTAATTATTTATGCATCACATGATCCCTAGGAATCACAATCAGAGTTTAGCCTCATTGAGCATTGCAGAGTTACAGATTAGGATACAGAAAAAGCCACATCACATTTGATGGGTATGAATGTACACCCAGCTTCACACACAGTGTAAATGACATATATTGTGTCCATTTCACATTTGAAGGGCAATATCAGAGTTGGCAACATGGTCATTGCAGCATATGGCATACAACTAAGACACCATCAATCATAAGTTAAAAAACTGCTTCATACATGAGGCAGTGGATGTGCTATTGCATTGGTAACAGGAATGTATGACCAGACCCTTGACAGCAGTAAGTGTGACATCAGCTATATCTGCAAGGAGCATGTGTGACAAGAAGTCCATGTAAGCTTCAAATGGATAGCACAAGTACCCCAGGGATGACAAGCATTGCTCACAAGACATGCCCTGTGCATGTCATCCCAGGTTATAAGTCCTGTCACAGCCATGTATTCAGTCTCTCCCACCCTTCTTTAGGGGGTCCTGTAACTGCACTATTTGTACACTGATAATCCTTCATCTACACACACCCACACTCACATTCTGACTCCAGTGTGCTTCCCTCTTTAGTATGGCATGCCATAGTCCTAGTTCATCTGTCTGAATGGACTTCAGGTCCGAATATGCACTGCCTGGTAGTTTGTAGGACCTGTAATCACCTGTCCATTTCTTCCCATGTGAAAGGTACTGTTGGCCCTTTGAACTTGATTCTCACCTACAGGACTTGTGAGAAACTGAAGCTGCACACACCTGTGAGCACTTCCATGCAGACCAGCCATTTGAACCTGTACTGCCATTGCTGCTGCCTGGAACTGCTTAGAAGCTGAAATTTCATGTATATCTGTGTTGTGCATTGCCGTATAAATCATTTGTGTAACACAGCCCTTAGGTTATTGTCTAACGTTGCAGCCCACAGCACAAATTCAGTTTTTATTTTCCACAGTGTTGTTCCAGCTTTTCCCAGTCAGAGTCTGCTCACTGTGCATTAGCCTTGTTCATGTTAGTTCCTGACAGAGACTGCATCCTGTTAGCCTGATTGGTTCCTGTCTTTGTGTTACCATAGAAGTTTCCTGTGGCTACATTTGTCTCATAGTTGCTTTCCATGCCCTCACTTTCCTCCTGGGGTATTGTGTCTGGTAGGTCTACGATGAATCCACATATAGATTGTATAGTGTAATCAGTTTACTTATCGCATCATGGTCTGAGACATGTATTCAAATAGCCTAATCCCGGCCCTATCCCTTGTCTGGGTTTCATGTATGCATGAGTGACAAACAGTGACAGTGTACAATGGCTGTATGCATGGATTGGGTATGGTGCCTCCAGCACAACAAACAACGTTTGCTAATGTGCATGAAAGGGCAAAACATGTTTGCGCCCTGATGGCCCACACGCAGATTCACATTGGCTGCAACCCAATGTTGGTGCTTGCGTGGTGACTAGCTGTGAGATTAATCAGCACAGAGGCACTGATGTTCCCTGTTGCAATGGGAATTTCAGAGGCCACCCTGTGTACAAATGTTGTGATGAAACCTGCCGGGTTCTATTTACTGATCCATTACGTTTGTGAGCACACCAAGGTTGCCCTTTTGTCAGCCTCATAAAACTTCTGCAGTGCCATAGCTGGACTATCCCCATGTGTGTTGTTGATTCCTCTTTGGCTTTCAGTCAATTCTGCTTTGAAGGATACTCTGTTAATGCAGGGAATGGCTCCACAGACCCATGACTAGACCTGCACTTAACTGTGACAACATGAAGCAAAATAATGACACAGGGTACACATGGCCACACACGTGAACTGGACACATTTGTGCAATTAACCACTGAAAATATGTGAACACATGCAGCTTGGTCTGCTGGTCCTCCACTGCCACACCAGAAACATAGGTCATATATATGACTCAAACTGTGGAGTGACATAACATTTTTGGATTGGTTTTGGGACTCTGTGTCACAAACATTGTACCTACATAGCATTTTCAAATGCCTGACTCATCGGTAGTATACAAACAAGTGTCCAGGATGTGGTACCCAACATTCCTGTACATGTGATGGCTTACTCATTGCCATTATCAACCGTCCTCTATCTATCCTGCGCATAGTTTGTCATGGGAGATGTTTTGTCCCAAAAGTCAGGGAAGTTCACACAGCATTAGATGCTACGTGTGTGACAAACACATATCCTGACTCATTTCCACACTGAATAGCATCTGATGGTTATCCACATTTACAACACATGCATACAAGCACATTAATGAAAGCACGTCTTGTTACATTAACACAGAGGCCCAACAACAGTTGAAATTGCCAATTCACAGACATAAACACACAGGCCATGAGTGAATGTATTAAGTTGTGTAGCCCTGCTATCCTCTATTGACGCAGCACCTGCTCAAACTAGGTAATACCAATTTTTATTCAAAATGTTTGGGTAGCTGTTGCGTCAGTGAAGAGTGCTCATCCGGTACAACAACATGAGTATTATGGTCTGCAGTAGTGTGGTCTGCCACATGTGCCTAAACACTGGAACACACAATGCAGACGCAAACACCCTACCTCTATACAGTTCAGCTTTCATGTATGTTACAAATGAGAGAAATGACACAAACACCGTAAAAGACATATATGTTGATGCAAATGCGTAAAAAATTACGCATATGCGTCAAAATTACCCACATATGCTTTGAAAAATGACGCTTACAGCCATTATACATCCATTGGGCCGGAGCGGTAATTCGTACACTGGACAAGTAATTGGTTACCAATGAAAAATATTTGGAACTATGAATGCGGGGAATTTTGAAGCATTTGCGTAAAAAAAAAATTACGTACAGCCTGTAAGCGGCATAAAATTTTCACGCATCAAAAAAAAAAAGCACCGCAATTGAGACAGGAAGTGATGTCATTGGATATCCTGTTTACAGAAATGATACAGTGGGTGTACTTTCACTTTCACTTTTCAGTCTGTGAATTTTTCTAGACTGTGTGGCTGTGCCGAGAGTTTTGTCTGTCCAAATTGTGCTTTTGTCTCCTGTCTGCCATCCTATTTGTCATCTGTTGTTTTAGTAATTGTCTCAGTTGTTCATTGTAAGTGTGTTTTTGTCATATTTGGTATCTAATTTTGTCTTTGTACTGTTGGGAGTGTGTAGTGGGTATTATTAGTTTGGGGATCGTTAGGCTGTTTGTGGGTTACTTAACTTTTCATTTTCCTCCCTCCTTTCCCTGTATTTTCCTCTGTACCCTTTCCTATACATATTATTTTGGTCATGTTGGGTAGGCCACGTTTGGGGAGAATGGGTGAGGAGGAGCTGGGGGCATTCATTTGGCTGGTGTGCCACTTTCTCCCCCTGATGATTGAGGCTGGTGGAAGGGTGATACAGGGGTATCACACAGAGGCGAGGAGGCTCAGGTTGTCTAAGGTGCTGTACCATCTGAAGAGAATTTTCAACACACCGCGCAATGACCACCAACTCAAGCACCACAGGGCTGACCTTGTTGACAGAGAGCAAGACCTGCTGGACCACCTGGGTGTGGTGATTGGTAACCCTGTTGGTTAGTACAATTCAGACTAATGTGCACATATAAATGATCTGAAGTGACAGTATCAGATTTGTTGATATGCTGCATGTAATGTTTTTGGACATGTGGAATGCAAATTAAATGTACAGTGGCCCTTATTTATACAATATTTGCTACACATTCTCTTCATTTGTTTACGCAACAGCTGCATAAACTTACAAAACACAACTTGTTCTTGCAAATTAATGCTGCTTTGACATCAATAGATGATGGGAATGCGGCTCAAACATATGTTTCATTCATAGTCTGTGAGTGTACCAAGAAAGAGATGCATTTCACAAGCTAAAGCAAGGAATTAATGTGGTCCCCAATTATTTGGAATACATGTCTGAACGGGTGTTCCTGACCATACGTACAAAGTTCTTCCTAACCTCAGGCAATATCTTAGGCTGATACTTTGACTTGGTAAGTGCCGCAATTGAATTAGAAATGGATGCCAAAGTAATGCACACGGGTTCGTATCTACATGCTTGGTGCTACTTTCCATTGCTGTAGCGTAAAACATAAAGCAAATGCTACAAATTGAGGAATAAAAAATATCTCTGGCCCTCTGTTCATTGTCCCTGTGTGTTTTAATTTGCCTTCGGCACAATAGCTGGAACAGAACTGATGCATTTGCCACCTGCGTCACTTTATAGCCATGCAATTCTCATAAGTTATTGGGTCTTCATGGGATACCTGAAGTTGGTGATTGCATGGTCACAATTTATTACTTGCATGATGTTGTGCAAGGGACCCCTGACCGATTCCATCATACATATAAAGTGCCCAAATACTTTGCTACTTTGCGTTTGGTACACCCCTGCTGATCTAGTGCAGCATATGTACAATAGCTAACGTCCCAGTATGAAGGCTATCACAGACATTGGCATATGCTAAGATCAGAAGACCAGCCTACAAATTGAAACCTACATCATCAAGTTTGCCACAGTAGGACATTTGCTAAACCATGTTTTAATAATGGAACAGTGTCAGTTTGTTGTATACCCGCAGATCACCCAGCTTGGCTAATGTAAGATGATGAATGTGGCTAACTGTGAATTCCTATACCCGATATGGGTACACAGGGCAATGAGTGACACATTTCAGATGCAATGACTGCACCTGTGCCCATGCATTCTGTCACAGATGACCAAAATAGACACTGTCTGCATATATTTCTTTGTTGTATTAATTTAGATAAATTGCCAATCCATGTTTAGCATCAGATTGTCATCAAGTAACACACAGGATCCCTGCCATTATGCTGTCATAGGGGGCATATCTGGCTTAGGGTACACTGTTAATGTAGCATATGTAACCTACAGACAACACAGGCCCACATGTAATGGACCATAAAAAGCATAATAATTCATGAGCTAAACTCAACCCACATGAGCATCACACAGGAACTGATTGTCTCTCAATGCACAAGGCACAATACCTGAGTGACTGGTTTTGCAGTGCACCAGGAACGTGGCTTTGCATGTCTCTCATAACAACAGATAAATAAATGGAGTACACTCTATAAATGAATCTGCAACCAATAGAGGAATCATGTTTGTCACCACTTGATTGTTAGGGCAACTGCATGTGTGCATATGTGTGTGTATCACTCACTGGAGTGACAGGGTCAATACATGTTTGCAGTGATATGTCTGTTGGAGTGTCATCATGCCCGAGGGACTGGACTATCAGATATAATGTCACACACAGTAATTTTTTCTTCACAGTGTTGTACAGTGCACAGACATTGAGCAAATTTCGCCCTTGCATGCTTTACAGGTGTACCTGCCCCCTACACAATTGGAGAAGTGGCTCAATTTGCGGACCCAGACATCTCCAGTAAGTGTTGATATTTCAGTTCTGTGTTGTGTTTGAAGCTGTTGTGTGATTGATTCCTGTGTGTTGGACACATAGCAAGATATGATGTCCTGGATCATGATCTGATATGTAAGTTGACTGGAGTTTTACTTTTTTTGGCCATATTTGAGTTGGACAATCAGTGGCATAGAGTCATCCTTTGGGATTGTAGTGCAGCGCTGTAGGAATTGCCATGTGAATAGGTGACATTTGTTGTTACATTTCTTGTAATGAAATATTTGGAGGTAGCCATTTCCATGATTTAGTCAGCAAGTCGTACCCTGAATCACACAGAGCAGGGATGCTGAAGTATTACCCACAGACCTGAGCCTCCCTGTTAACTAATAAACATGTAGGACTGTATTTTGAGTTCCTAGCAGCATCTAGCTCCACATGTTGTGCTACGTTTATGTGGCCCTTGATTATAATCTCATAGGTGTGCATGCAGCTCAAGCCCAGATGGGTGCTTGCATCTATGTGCTTGTTGTGTGACAGGTATTGGTGATATCAAATGATGTTGACAATTGTCCGCAATTAGGATCATAAATGTGGATGTGATTGTACAATGTTTGTGTCTATCTTAGTTGGACACCCTCCCTACCTGTGGTGGAACCGACTAAACCCATGGACAGTTGTCCAAAGCTTCCTGGCTGTCCAAAGCTTCCTGGCTGTCCTTGATGTTTGAAAGTATGTGTTGCATGTCCATCCCCCTTGAGGCACAGGCTTAGGGTTATGAAATATGTGTACCTAGGTGTGAGAATCCAAGTGTAGTACAGACATGTTATTTAGTAATTAATTTGTTCCAACCTAGGATACCCCCTCATGATTAGCAACTGCATACCATCCTGGAAATTCCATTTACAAATCACAGCTCTTGTGGCCCTTGATTGTCATCCAGAAGATAGTCATTAGTTGGCCTGTCACATGTGGAGGTCTCGCAGCATTTGTTATGTGACTAATGGCAGAACCATGATGCTTAGATCATTTAAGTAGGTACACATCTTTTTGAGCATTGCTATGCTGTTAGATAGGACATGTGTAGGCTGCGTTTTCATGTACTTCCTGAGGGACACCCTGTGATCTGTACTGTGATTCGCCTGTTTAAGCTAATTTTGATGAATTTTTTTAATATCATCAGTAGCTGTATCACACAATGATGTAACTAATGTTTGGCTTCATCTTTTTTAACAGCAGCCAACATGGATGGCAATCAGATCCACGAATTCCAGAGGAGGGCGATGCGTTACCGCAACATTCTGGATGTTGAGCCTGGGTTCCGCCACATTGCACAGCGTTATCAACATGAAACAGCAACAGGGGTCTGGAGGGCATTTGCCCAAGGGGGCCCATCCCTGTCCACAACAGCCACCACCACCAGCACCCCCACTCCATCCCAAGTGGCACCAAGGATGACAGCCACCACTGCAGGCCCCTCAACATCCTCCGCTCCTGGACCACTGACAGCAGCCCCTGCACCTCCCCCTCCAAGCATGGCACCAGCAACAGCACAACCCTCCACAACTGGCACACAGACCAACCCTGCTGCAGTCATTGACAATGTTGATTTTAGGAACATGCAACGTGATATGCAACGGATATTGTGCAGAATGGACAGGCTGCAGCAGGAGGTGTCCCAGATTAACAGGAGAGTGCGTGGGATAAAAAAGATCCTGCGGAGAGCAAACTTGTGACTTTGAGACCCTCAGCCATGATTCCCTCCCCTCCCTCCTCGTTCCTGGTTCTTATATTTAGTGGGATTAGGGGGCTTAGTGTTAGGTTAGAATAGGCTGTTAGTTTAGTTAGTATAAGTGGGTTGGAGGTGGAGGGTATGATATTTTTACCTGTTTTTATTTTGTGGGTGGGGGATGATGTTGGGGTTTTTGTGTATTAAAAAATAAAAAAATAAAAAAAATATATTAAAAAAATAAAAAAATATATATAATTGTTTAGGATAAGATAGTATGTGTTTAGGTTAGTATATGTTGTCCTCCATGTGTCCTGTCATATAAGGGGGATGGGGGTTGATGTTTAGAGTGTTTAGTTAAATGTGATAAGTAAGTTTAGCTTAGGGTATTTAGGGCCAGTTGTGGGTAACGTGTAGTTAGGTTAGGTTAGTTAAGGTGTTTCCCCTAGTTTTAATATCCTTTTTTACAGTTGAATAAATATTTAGGCACTGCTTTACAGTATGTGTCATATGCTTGGGGATCAGGGCCTTGGCATGGGTGAACAGTGTCAATTTAGTATTTGCATTTGTGTTCCATCCGGCATCCAAATCCCAATTGAGCTGTCACATTGGCAGCTACACCAAAGCGACTTCTCTATGCATCTGCCATCCATTGCACCCACCAATCAAGGTTACTATGGTTCCCAATATGTTGTTAAGTTTGGATGTATGTTTTCAATCTGTCATACTTTGAGACCTGATTTTGTCTCTGGGACACTGTGGTACGTTTGCCTGCAGCATGATGTTCATGTGAACCATGATAAGGTGAGTGATGGTAAAATCTTATGTAGTACAGTATACATAACTCACACCTATAATTTCTTACATTGTACTGCCAGATTACTTATTTGTCCGTACACTCGTACACATCCATTCCTGCTGTATGGTGTGTGTGTGATGAAATTTTAGAGTCAACTGTCACATACCTAAAGATTGTCGAGAAGACAAATTTGAAGATATTGATTTTCTGCTGAGACATCCCTTGAAGCAGACTTATTCTGTCCAACACAGCATTATATTGTAAATTTTCTGTGTACTTCAGAAATAACCCTCAGGAAGGGCAGATAATGGTACAATCCAGACCCCAGTGCATAGATATCAGCCCACAATCTTTCAAGGCAGTTGTATTGACATTCTATGGCCATTGACATGATGCAAACATCACTAATCTCCTACACGGTTGATGTGTCACATTACACAGAGACAAAGTGGCTGTGTAAGTGCTATTTATTTTAAAGTGCTGTAGTGCTATATTTACATAGTCCAGGATTGTGAGTCCATTAGTGTGACGCCTTCTATTCTGATATTACACAAGTGCAAAAGGTCATGTCATTGGGCATGCTAGGTTGAAGTGTCATACAGTGCAGAGGAACATGAATTGCCAATGAGGTAGTGAGAGACAATCACAGAGCATAGAGTTAAGGTAAACAGTGGGCTGGAGAACAGTGCATGTGAGCTGCTGTTGCAAGACTGGCATGTTACGAAGCACAGGACCTAGGATATCAGTGCCCATGTTGCAAGGACTTGTGCTACTGGGTACTTTTACGGGTGAAGGTGATCTGTTCCATGTCTTCATCTTCTGATGTGTGTGTTGTCTCCTCTGCCCTTGGTGGTGGTGGATTTGAAGGGGCAACACACACTTCAGTGTTTGAAGACGTGGAGTCAGAAATCCCGGTAGCTGCCAACTGTGGGGCTATTAAGGGCATTACTGCAGCAAGGAGGAGCTGCTGGTTCTTAAGTATGGCAGCTACATCACTGTGGTAGGCAGCCAGGTCGGCCCTGAGGGGGTCAATATTGCATTTGTGCACGCAGTGAAAGGTTTGGTGTGCGAGGTGTTGTGGGAACTCCCTTACTGCTTTGCTGATTTCCTTCACACTTTGTTGAAGTTCTTGCAAGATAGATGTTCGCCCTTGCATGGCTGCTGCCTGTTCTGCAGATGACATCATGCACAAATGAATCCCCTCAAGGCTAGATGCCATATTTTGCATCCCCACCCACACCTCCTTGGCCAGCTCCTGCTGTACTCCAACTACAGTCCTCTCAAAGCTGGCGCCAGTGTCGTCAGAGTCCTCAGCTGGGTTGGAGCTGGCAGTTCGTACAATTGGGGTGGTCGGTGGGTCCTCTGTGATGGTTGCTACTTCTGTGCTCCTCTTTGCGACTGAAGGTGGGGTCTGGAGGGCTCCAAGGACATCTTGGAGGGTCTGCTGGCTGATGTTTGTCAGCTCATCATCCATGTCATCAGGGAAGTCCAGGACAGGCATATCCTCAGGAGAGCCTTCGTCCTCTGCAATGAGATATTGTACAATTAGTATGTCTGTGTTGTGGTATTTGTAATGTGAATTTCCTGAGTTCCTATTAGTTTTACATTGTGATCTTGGTTCCTGTTCATTGTTACTGTCATCAATATTAGCATCCTCCCAGGCCTATGCCCCACATGCATGCCACATGTAGTGTGGGCAGTTTCGGAAAATGTCTGCGTCACATCCTCTAGGTGTAGATTCTGCCCAAATTGTATGTTGCCACCTTCTTGTCCTATCCAACCCTCCGTCTACTTCTATTATCATGGTGTGGCATTGCACTTGCTGTGGGTGTTCTGATGGCACTTGCACCACACTTAACAATCTTGAACTGACCCAGTCTCAGATGTTTCACATCCAGCTCTATGTTGCTGATACTAGCATATACTATGTATATCATTGGCATGGAACAAGACAGGTGTCAGCATTGATAGAGTGTACTGCTGATGTTGGGGAATGTGTGCTACATTTGATTGCACTGATGGTCCTAGCAGTGTTCCATTTCCTCTTGTGACTGTGCGGGTGTGTTTCAATAGCTGGAAACATATGTCTTCCCCCCCAATGTGGTTGTCTTAGCAGTATGACAGTTGGGATGTTGCATGGTGGCATTGCAACTCTTGTGACCCAGGCACAGGGTAGACCCTGACATGTGCAGCCTGTGTATAACATTACTGCTGTGTACCTCATAATGTTTATGACAATGCCTGATGTTTGTAGCGACTATGGACATTAACATTTGACAGGATTAGCACATTTTTATTAATTACAGGGGATTGATGTTGTTGTCATCCTGAACCCTCTAATTTGGGTATTTTTGATCCATGGACACGTAACTGCCATTAGCTACTTGCACACACAGCAGAGGTGGTAGTGGCAACTGTTGTCAATGTTAAATTCCACTTGCGGATATGGACTGAGATGGGAAATTGAGGCCTAGTTAAAAAAAAAGCAACAATACCAGCTGTCGTGTGACAGCATGCCAGTTTTACGTTGTACCCTACCCTCCTGGACTGGCTTTGCTTTTCCAACATCCTTGGCATGGCAGCATACCCCCATGCAAAGGTTGTTGGTGTAGTGTTGTGCTGTGCCCCAGGTTTGCCCATTGCAGCCCATGCCCCGTGCCATGCCCCTTTGCCCTTTCCACTACCTGATTATCATGGCTTACATGCATTGTGTAGTAGGTATGTCCACCCCCCAGGTTGCAGTTAACAATTAGCATTTTAGTTCCCCATGCCACTTATCCTGCATCTGTGTTGTATCTTGATCATTAGCGCTGTCCTGTCCTTGAATCCCTGTGGCGATCTCCTCTGGGATGACAGATGCCACCATCTCCTCCATGTGGTCCAGGGCCTCCTGCGGTGCTGGACTCCCACCTCCAGTCTGCAGTGCTGCCTTCCTGTTCCTTGCCATCTTTTCCTTGGTCCTGCGCTTGCAGTCATGCCAGCGTTTCTTGCACTCAGTGACTGTTCTCGTACTTCTGCCACACTGTTGATCTTATCAACAATTTGTTGCCAAATTGCCTCTCTCCTCCCAATTGGCAATTTGGAGGTGACAAATAGTTGGTGCTGGTGTTCCTTCACCTCTTTCACTAGTATTTCATGCTCCTCTGCACTGAACCAACACTTCCTTTTCTTCTTTTCCCTCTCCTAGGTCTTGTGTGGGTTCTCATGGGTGGTTCCAGGTCGATTGTCATCTTCCTGGGGTCTCTCATAGCTTCTGGAATCCATTTTGGGGCTCCTTTGCACATTTTGCAGTGTTCGCAAAACAACAGAAATCCAACAATCAAAAGCAAAGATACAAATTGTCAAAGATTAAGGGCAGTCCGTACACCTCCATGGGGCACCACCGTATTACAATGCTGGTGGTTTCTTTGAGGAAAGACTGCCACGGTCCCCCTGGCGCCCCCAAGCAGTGCAGACTGCCACAGTGGTGCGGCAGGCCAAACAGGCTGACGAAGCCTGTGTTTCCGCCAGAAACATTATGATGTTGCCTACTGCCAACGTGACCTGTGCCGCCATGGAGCCCATCACACATGTCTTGCGCTGCTCAATCATGGAGCACAAAATTCATGCCACCGTGGACATGGTTGAAACTGCGTACCTCGCGGATGATTTCCGCCAGAGGCCAAGGGGGGTTCCCGATGTCCAGTAGAGTAGATCAGGCATCCACTATTTTGTCAGCTTGAAAGACTGTATATGGCCCTGTGAGATGCGTCATAAAGCAATCCAATTTTAATATCATCACAAACATCCTCAATCTGTCTTGTTGTGTAGGTCCGAACACAATCACCATTGTAGCGTGTTGTAAAGCATAGATGGCATGTGATGGTAGTGCACAGGCTACCACCGTTGACTGTATTTTAGGAGGTCGAAAAATACAGTCACATTTTGAGGGGCAATTGTGTAGCAGATAGTTGGTTGTCACCCAAGTCCCTTTTGTGGACACATGTTCACAACCGTAGAGGTCACATTTGCCCTTGTGTAGTTGCCAGCTGTGATGTGTACTGGGTGTCATGCATATCCAGTCAGAAATGCTTTGTCACATGATGTTGGCATGCATCATGTATGTTGCTGTGGACACAGTGACTAATGTTCCAGATAATGTCTTTTCACACATAGGTACCCTGGTAGAGGGAGGATTTGACAACCTCCTGTCTATCATCCATTGCCAGACCTTCAGACCATGGAGGAATGCCACGTTATCCAGCTTTACCATCTGAATAGGCAAACAATAGTGTGTTTATGCCATAAATTGGAGCCAGATCTGCTGCCAGCTAACGGTAATCCATACTACATACCACCCATGGTGCAAGGCATGTCAGTATTGCACTTCTTGACCACAGGGTCCTTCCAACATAAGTGGCCCTATCTGGTGGTATGTCCCAACCTATGTTAAGTCTGGTGTTGAAAGATTTCCTATCAGCAATGTTAAATCACATTGACAGTTATGTCAGGTTCCCCCAATGTGAGGATTTAGCCAATGTAAAGGATGATTTCCATGGTTGTGCCCACATCCCACATGTGGTGGGGGCCATTGATGGCCTACATGTTGACTTGGTGCCACCACAGGCCACTTACCAAATCTATTGCAACAGAAAAAACTGCCATTCCATCAGCACGCAAAGTGTGTGCTTGTTTTCCTGGATCAGCCCATGATTCCTTTGTAATGCAGAATAGCATCATACCCCAGCTGATGTCACAACTACAACCAGAGAGGGCCTGGCTTGTTAGTAAGTTATGTCGGTACTGATTGTGTGTGAGCAATGTCAGGTGCTACAATCATGAAGCAAGTGACTCATTGTTGCACTTATGTCCTATTCCTTAGCAGGAGACTCAGCATATCCAAAGTGTCCTTGGTTATTGATGCAGCTGAGGAATCCACCTATGCTGGGGAAGTGTGCTTCAATGAGGCCCATGGAAGAACACAGCAAGCAGTTGAGTGGGCTTTTGGGCTCCTGAAGGTCAGATTCTGCTGTCTGGACAGGACTGGTAGAGCCCTTCTCTACTCACCCGGGAAAGTGTGTCAGATTACTGTGGCATGCTGCATGCTCCAAAACATCACCCTGCGGAGGAATATCCCGTACATCCCAGTGGAAGCATGCAGTGCCACCGGGTAAGAATCCTGAAATGCCATATGAAGATGACAGTGGTAAAGAGGAAGGAGCTGACTTGCGAGAATATCTCATCAACACCTACTTCTCATGAGTGTAAGTATGTCATGACTGTGACTGTACAATGAACTGTAGTTGTGAGAATGTATGGAGTTTAGTGTTTTCAAAACAGTTAGGGAGCTGATACTCTGCAAAAATTAGCCAAGGGCTGAATACTAGGATAGCTTTTGACACATTGACCTTGATGATGTTGCTTTGTTTGAGTCAGACATATTGCAATGTACTTTGTTTTCCAGATGCTTGCTATGTGTCTTGTTTCATATGTATGGTTTCAAGCCTATAGTCCTTGTTTTGCTCTTTGTACTGATACTTCACCATGACATCCTCATCTGGGCATTTCAGAGCTGTGACATTGGCAGGTATGGGATGCTGTTCTGATATATAAAGAGGACATGGATTGTTCCAGTTAATGTAGGTCACATAGGCCCATATTTATAATTTTTGCCGTAAAACTGAGTAAATGCAGTTTTACGTCAAAAAGTATAGAGCCAGCTTGCATCATTCCAGAGCACCAGCCGGGTGCCAAATTTATGGAATCCCACAAGCCGGTGCAAAGGGTGGGCTAGCGTCTGGGAAAATGATGTTAGCCGGGTGAGGGTGGAGGTATGGGGGAAGGGGTTTTGCAACAAAAAATGGCGCTAGGCTGGTTAGAGGCAAAAAAAATCCCTTTCACCAGCCTAGCGTCAAAACCATCCATACAACATGACTCCTGTCTTATAAAACACAGGATTAATGCCCACCACCCCATTGGCCAGCACAGGGGACAAGGGTCCCCTCGGCATGGCCATTGCACTCAGTGCCATGTAGGGATGCCCATTTCGGGACCCCCAATGGCACTTTAATATTTTTTTAAAATTCCTACCTCTACTTACCCTACTTTCCTGGGATGGGGTCCCCCCCATCCTCTGGTGTCCCTCTGTTGTGGTTGGGGAGGGCACCCGGGGACTCTTTCCATGGTGTTTGACCATGGAAATGGGTCCTCAGGTCCCCTAATGCAGGCCCTGACCCAGGCGTTAAATAATGGCGCTAAGCAGGCTTTGCACCATTATTTAGGCCCGCCTCCGCCGTACATCTATTTTCACGGGAGGATAAATAAGGCGCTAGGGGCTTTGAGTCATTTTTTGGATGGGAATGCCTACCTTGAATCTTATTGATGCAGGGTGGTTTCACGCATCCCAAAAATTACTTTAATTCCAATATTTTGACGCTAGACAAGTCTAGTATCAAACTATAAATATGGAGTTAAGTTTTGCACTAAATTGGCATAAAATATTATTCAAATTTGGCACAAAAATAGTATAAATATGCCCCATAGTTTGGGTGTATGAGACCTGTGCCAAGACTGCTTGCACAGTATTTTGATGGAAGTTCAGAAGTGTCCATTGGACTTTTATGTCCTGTGGTGGGCCTGATACAGCATGTGTGTCGTCAGGTGGTCATAAAATATGTTGTCCTAGCTCACGACCAAGGCAGTTTCCATTCGCAAGTACTCTTTTTGTATGACCTGTGTGTAGCTGTATATGTGTTTCATCATTGTAGGCCACAGTGCCTGTGCCAAAACACTGACATATGTTTGTGCCATAACACCAGATGCATGAGTATTGGATTATAAGGGCCCTGTGACCAGGAACCGATGTACTGCCATCTGTCTGAATCTTGGATTATGTGATGTTGGATTACTTTGGTGTGGTATGTGATGAGGCTCAAGCTGATGACATCAACTTCAATGTTTGCCTATTCTTCAGGGCAGTGTCTGACAAATACCTTCCTTCTGTGGTCTGGAGGTCTTCACCTGTAAATATGTTCATTTACACAGTATGAGTCAAACATTTATGATTTCTAATAGTTCAGACAAATTGATAGCCTATGTGCTGAACACTAATATTTTTTTTAGTTTGACCAGACACTTCTATGTATGAGTTTGTGCGGGTGGTTGTAATCCTGAGCTGGGAACTGTGTACATGCAGCATATCCCATCTTGAACAGGTTCCTTGGATCATATTCATATGGTTCACATAGTCTGAAATATCTACATGGCTAAATATGAAAGCAAAATCATCAGACAATGAGTCAGTGATGGATGGTTTTATTGTGAAGCTACAACTAAGAGAAAATATACAAAACATGAATTAACCAAAAAATAAGACATGTGAAGGGGTCATTCATGATGAATGAAATCATTGGAGCAGATGCCACACCCCTGGAAGACCAAAGTCCAGAGTAGTCCTCCCATGGAAAGGAAGGTGGTTCCAGATCAGTCCACAAAGTGAATGTGTAGCACAAAAAGGAGGACCTTAAGGAAGAGGGTATTGCTGGCAGTGGTGGGTGTCTTACCACCCTCACCTCCTGGATTCTTTGCTGGATGTCCCCACTTGCCGAGGGTGGGATCAGCTGCTACAAAGGCAGGGGTGTCTGGTTGTTCCTCTGGCAGGGCCTCCCTTCCTGTGGCTGCCGCCGATGTTGATGGGCCTGCTGTTGATGAGCCAAAGGAAGGGAAAGATTGTTTTTTAAAAAGCCCTGCTCAGAGTTGTGTGTATGTCCCTCAAAACCCTTGTTAGGAAGGCCATGTTGGAATTGTGGGTATCCATCTGTTCATTTATGTCCCTATGCATGTCCCTCTGTAGATGCTTGATTTCCCGGAGTTCAGTCAACACCTGGCCCATCACACCTTGGGACACTTGATAGACTCCCAAGAAGTGGCTGATGGTGTCCTGGCCAAGAGCAGCCCCAGTACTCTCAGCCTGCTGGCCCACAGCATCCCTCCCACATACCTTAACACCACAGACCTATGCCATTGCCACAGGGTGCCCTCTCCAACTTGTCCAAAGTGTTGCACTGCAACTCAGGATCCAGGACGGGGGTAACTAGATGGTGGAAACTGTGCTAAATACACAGGTTCGGGGGCAAATAGTTCCCTGTGAAGTCGAAGGAACAGGGCTGGGAGGTGACTTTGTGGACACATTGAGATTAATTGTTGCCATCTGAAAAGGTTGAGCTAGAAACGTCCTCCACATCCACAAGTCCAGAAGTGTGGATGTCACTGAGGGCTTCATCCATGGGGGTAGTGGTAGTCTGTTCTGTGGCCTCTGTGTGCCCAGTGGCAGATCCACCTGTTGATGAAAAACGCACATTGTTACTCATTGAATTGAGACATTTACCTCCAAAATGTTTGTGTCACAGTAAGCAGAAACCTTGGGCAAAGTTAAGTTGGAGGTAATCCAATTGTGCCAAGTAACCATGGCATTGGGTGATTTGACATGACATGTGTGAAGCATGCCAACCCAGTTTGACTCAAGCAGCTGATGAGATGTACAGATCAGTTGAACTTTGGAAGATGGCCTGAAAATGACATTTTACCACGAGTGCAGCCAACATAGTGGGGAAGCAAGATATGGCTTTGACTATTTGGAGGCCTAGTTGAGTGGGATTCAGGCAGACCCAGGACTTTGTTGTATGTGTGACTGGAGTCATAATGTGCACAGTGTTGTGTCAATGTGTCTGCTGCCAATACCAATCTCAAGATGCATCTTGAGACCTTATGAAAACTTGTTGTACACACTGGGTAAGGTGTTATTCCTGTCCTCAATAGTTTCATCTTGGTTTAGCAAGTCAAGATGGGGCTAGGCAGACAGACACATCTCTGATTTGAGCATGATCTGTATCTTGATCACTCCCAGGTGAGTAAACTTCAATTGAGCGTTCACAAGCATGGGTATTTGGACAAGTGACCACTGGGCTGATGTTTGAAGTTACTGAAACAAGGCCTATTGTGCTTTGCAGTCAGTTCACTCTCTACATTACACGCACTTGACAAATACTATCCTCCCAGGTGAGTACACTTCAATTGAGAGATCACAAAAAGGGGTATTTGGGCAAGTGACCACTGGGCTGGTGTTTGGAGTTACTGAAACTGCCTTCTGGGAGTTGCAGTAGGGTCACTCCCTCTACTTACCACACTTGACAAATGGTATTACTCCCAGGTGAGTAAACTTCAATTGAGCGTTCACAAAGGTATTTGGACGAGTGACCATTGGGTTGATGTTTGTAGTTACTGGAACAGTGCCTCCCTGGGAGTTGCAGATAGGTCACTTTCTCTACTCCTCAACCCTTGACAAATGTTTTTTATTACATATCTGCATGCTGGCTGCATTTAGGTTAGAGAATAAGTATTAATTTAGTTTTTTTGTTATTGTGAGATTTCCAGTGACAATGTAAACATATGGTATGTGATGGGCCATGGTAGCTCTGAAGCTGGATCCAATTATAGAGATTGACAGTGTTACAACTCTAATATTTGAGGTATTGAATTTTGTTGAGGTACATGAACAAGACAGTGGAAACAGCTAAGCTGTGAGCATGCATGACATTGCAGTTTTGTGATGTTATTTGTGGGGCGACTTATCCAACTCCACTCCCCCATGCATTCCTGTCAAGCCCTCAGGATGCAGGATGGCCAAGACCTTCTCCTCCCAGGGAAAGAGTCTTAATGGGGCAATGGAAGGGCCACTGCCAGTCTTCTTAGCCTCCAGCTGCTGCCTGGAGACCAGGGAATGGACCTGGCCTCTGAGGTCATTCCACCTCTTCCTAATGTCCTCATTTGTGCGCAGGGTCGTGCCTCCAGCATTCACTCTGTCATCTACCCTGTCCCACATTTCCATTTTTGAACTAAGAAGAGTGTGCTGGACCCGGGCTCCAAACAATTGTGGCTCTACTCTAATGATTTCATCAGCCATGACTCTCAAATCATCCTCTGAAAATTGTGAGATTTTGGCTTGTGACATGACAGGGAAATAAAGGGGGTGGGGGGGAGTGACTAACTAAACAAGGGAATGGAACATTGAGAAAAAATAGACAATGTGTGTGAAAGGTGTACAATGGGATAGGAAAAAAAGGTCTGACGACAAAAAATGGATGAAATGATGTGTGGTCTGTCTTGCTGTGCTGCAGTAGAAATGCAAAGGATTGAGGTCTGTGAAGGAGTGTTTTTATAGTGTCTATTGCAGGTGTGTCCACATTGCCAATGTGTGTCAGCTGTGTTGCTTTTGAATTCAACCAGTGTGCACTTGTCTGTTACTTTGCTGAACGTGGCCCGCTGTGGTTGACAGGCATTGGCTGACCACCTCGCGGAGACCGCTATAGTGATTGTGTTTGTAATAGACTCTGTGGGAAGCCACAGCACTGACCCCAATAGAGGTTGGACCGCCTAAATCCAAGCAGCCGCGCTGCTTGCAGTCTGCCTCTTTTGCTTGGCGGATGGCAGTCCTGCCTCTATGAATTGTAATACGGTGGTCTGGGCATGGCCACTAAACCAAAGTCATAATCAGGCCCTAAATCTTAGTATAGCCCTTAGAAACACAATAGCTCCAACTGGGGCTATCACAACGTCTTGATGGAGTGGTTCCCAACAGTCCGACACCACTCATGAGGGAGTGCGGGTTGGTCACAGAGTTGCATGGACCCCATTAACAGTACCCTGGAAAACTAGGAAACAAAGATGTTGCATGGAGTCAGGGGGGTGAGGCGCCACTAAAGCCGGTGCAGTATCAGTTCCTTACTGCTACCGGGGAAGTGAGGTGTTTGTTCCTCACTGCTTGGCAGGGGAGGTGGGGCATTGGGTCTTTACATTTGCAGGGGAGGTGCTGCAGCATCAGTGGCGAGGCATTGGTTCCTTTCTACAAGGCAGGGTTGATAAACACAGCAGGTCAAGACAAAAGGAGTTGACTTTGTGGCATTGCTATCACACCACAGGACCACAGGTGCTGCGGTCGAGTTGGGTGTCACAGGTGTCAGTGACACAGCACTCAGGACTCACACTGTGGCGAGACTTTGCAGGCGCTGCGATGGTGTCGGGCCTGCAGCATTGATCTTGGTCTTTGCACTCAGCGGGGGGCACGGCTCTGGTGCAGGCAGCGGCACAGAATCGAACAGCGGCGCAGGTTCCGAAGTCACTCTGGAGTCAATGTACTTGGGATCATATTTATACTTTTTGATGCAAAACTGCACAAACAGAGTTTTGCATCAAAAAGTTTAGCACTGGCTAGCGCCATTTTTCAATGCCACCCGTGCGTCATATTTATACTATTACACTCGGTGGTGCTAAAACCAGATTAGAGTAAAAAAAAAATATGTTAACATTTGCGCCTTGTCATAAGGCAAAATGGCGTTAATGCCAGAAAAAATACTCTAACGTGGTTTACACCACGGAAAATTTTCGCAAAACGGAAATGCACTATTTTTACCACATTAGCATCAAATACTGATGCTAATGCAGAAAACAGTGCAAAGGAGAGGCAAAATGGACCCAGAAAGCCAGGAGAAACCCCAGGGGGACCCCATACAAGTCCCAGGGGAGGGAGAAGAAAAAGAGAAAGTGATGTTTCAGTGTGGAGGAGCTTGTCATTTTGGTGAGAGAGGTGACGGAGCACCAGCAACAACTATTCGTCACCTCCAAATTGCCAATTGGCAGGAGAGAAGCAATATGGCAGCAGATAGTTGACAAGCTCAACAGTGTGGCAGAGGTGAGGAGAACTGTAACTGAGTGCAAGAAACGCTGGCATGACTGCAAGAGAAGGACAAAGGAGAAAATGTCAAGGAACAGGAACGCAGCACTGCAAACTGGAGGTGCAAGTCCAGCACCACAAGAAGACCTGGACGAGATGGAGGAGATGGTTGCAGCGGTTATCCCGGAGGAACTGGTCACTGGTATCGCAGGACAGCGCAGACTACCAGTAAACACCACAATTGTAGGGTAAGTTGCTTGGGGGAAAATAATGCTAAATTGTCAAGTGCAAGAAGGGGAAGGCGTATAGGACACAATCAATGCATGTCAAAGGAGCGCAAAGGGACACATTGCACATGAAGCAAATTGCGCCAATCAAACGTAAGCAACACATGTACATATGCCTTGGTAGTGCCATGAACAACAACACATACACAATCTGGACATATGTTAACCACCAGGGATGTATACCCACATGTACATATGCAGCACATAGGATGGAAGCCATGTCCAATGATTGTGCCCCTGGTTGTGTCATCACAACATCCCCTGCATATAGTCAAACAAACCCTATCAACACATCAGAGACTAGGAAGTCAGTCAATACCATTCCTGGGGTTACGTCATGGTGGTGTCCCTTGCAGAAACACCTTGCAACAGCCTTGTCTCATTGTCAAAACACATGTGTGCTGCATCTTACAACACATTATACCTTTCCCAAAAGTACCCAGACTTGTGCCGGAAGCACCAACACCCAACACATAAACAACACATCCCCATGAGGCAGCTACAACTCCACCATGCAGTAACGATGCCACTCTGGGTGCAGGGAAAAGTAATCTGGCCAGGCGCAGAGGAAATAGCAGGGTGGTCCTGTATCACAAGAAACATGCCACTGCCCAGAGTAACAAACTGGTGTAGTGTGGAGCCACACATTTTGACGCTGATCAGAACTGTGCCACTAGAGAAAATATGTACTATAGACTGCAATCTGTAGGCCACAACAAAAACAGGTTGAGCCCACAACCAAATGAGACACATAGAAATGGGGATATAACTACACAAATACAACACATGATATATGACTGTGAACATAATGGTGTATATTTTAACGGGTGGGGGATGGTGCATGGTCAAGTCTGGTTTCAGTAAGACTGCCAGTGCAGTGTACCCTTTGCGGTTGGCAGCAAGAGTCACATATTGGGATGGCGGTTGGAAACCTGTTTGCTCATGGTAGCTCTGTGGGGCACTTAGCACAACATTGTTAATGGATCAAACAGAGTCAGTGCCATCCTTGGGGTGCATTGGGTGTGACAGGACACGCTGCTCTTAGCCCTATAAATCAGGCAGTGGAAAGGACAAAGTGGCATGTGCATGGGCTGTGCAGGGGCACCCAGGGGGACACCACACCACATCACCAACATCATTTGCATGGGGTTGTTACTGCCATGCAAAGGCTGGTGGAAAAGCGGGAACATACCTGGAGGGTAGCGCTTACCGTAATAGAGGTCTGGTGTCACAAGACAGGTGGCATTGCCAGCCTGTGAGCTGCCGGCAACCTGCCAGTGCCAGGTCATTGGCCCATGGGGCATTCCCCATTGACAACATGTGCCAATACCACCTGCGCTGTAGGGAGTGATCACAGAGACATTGGCAATCCTGTGGTCATCGGACTGCTGGACTTGTAATGAGGCTCCATGTATGTACCAGTATGACGACCTGCAAAATCACCATCTAACTAGCTTGAGGACCTGACCTAAGTTAAACTCCAGTTAACTGGCTATGTCCATAAATTAATTTACCATCAGGCATTGTCATATATGAAAAGATGTACACAGCAAGAAATTATGCCCATGCTGGACATCCCTGGGCCCACCCCTGTGTATGTGTCAATTTAGCTGCACTGTCAGTATGTTGCATCTCTTGCATCATGCTGGAAGGATGGCTGCATTGAGGGGGAGATCATAGTTGAGTAGGAAGGTGCACCTTCCAGCACAGACAGAAGATGAAATGGAAACCTGCTAGGTCCATGTGTGATGTGCAATGTAGCACACATACACATACATCAACATGAGGAGCTATCAAAGGAAACAACAGCATAGTGTCTTGGCAATGGCATCCCTGGGGTGGGGCAAGGTTTCATTACCACCCAGGTGTATGTGAAACATGTACGACTGGGACAGGGGCATACTGTCATGTGTTTTGCTGTGGCTTGACTACTGCAACCACAATTGCAAGGCTCTAGCATGCAAATGGATGCATAAGGAGGGTTGGCACTAACAAGATGGTGTCAAGTCACAAAAAGGATATACATCATACCTAGTAGATATGATGCAGCCAATTTCGTCACCTGAGCTTCCCGTCATGTGACACTCAGGTGGGGAAAAGGGCTGATAGACCTCAACCATGAAATACAGGAACAATGTCTGGAAAGTATGATGACAAAGAGCCTCCAATAGCAAGTCAGTGACGTGACATGTCAACTGCCACAACACAGAAAGATTGATTTTACACCATCTCATTGCAAAGGATTATGGCTCTGCCTGCCCTGGTGTACCCTGATGACCTGGATGACCAGCTGACAACCATCAGCCAAGAGACACTCCAAGATGTCCTGAGAACCCTCTAGACACCACCTCCAGTTGCAAAGGAGGACAAATAATGTAGCAGCCATCCAAGAAGCCCCGCCCAACAATAGTACGACCTGCCAGCACTCACACAGATGAGGACTCCAAGGACACAGGGACGTTCTTTGAGAGGACAGTGGTCGCTGGAGCTGGCCAAGCAAGTGCGGGTGGGGATAGAGACTGTGGCAGCCAGCCTAGAGGGTATGCGCATGTGCCTGGTGACGGTCAATGAACATACTGCAGCCAAATGAGGCACACACTCCCCAATGCATGGAGTCCAGCAATGTCTGAGGGAAATAGCTGCTGTCACAAGGGAGAGGACACAACAATTGCCCTCCCAAACTGGCTGCTGCATGGATGACAACAAGATGGACTCCATGCAGTGGGATCTGGCCTCCCTCAGGGCAGACATGGCTGCCTACCACCAGGATTTTGCTGCTATCTTGAAGAATCAGCAGTTCCTATTATATCTAAAGGTGGGGATAGGAGGATTTAAGGTCCAGTGTATGCCCTCCAGTTAACCTGATAATATAATATAATACACTGTTCCAAAAACTAACGGGAGGAAAAAGAGAGGGAGTCCTGATAGTCAGGAGCAAGAGTCCTCACACACCACATTTGGTGTCATGCTTCATCATCGGACAGCTCCTCGTCAGGCCGGCGCTGCAATGCCTGACGGGCACCCCCCGAGGGGGGGCTCTTTGCCGGAGATCTTTTTGTTAGCGATGATGCCGCGGAGCCAAGTATGGGTCCAAGAGTGAGGAAGGAGAAACAAAAGAGAAAAGTAAAATTGGCTCAAGACCCTCACTAAATAATTTATTATTTGCTGTTGGGAAATGGTCAAGATTAAAAAAGTAACAACGGAGTGAAACAAGAGATAATGCTCAGACACTCACACAAAAATCAGAATAGAGGAAGACGGTGATTATCCGAAATCCCTCAATATATGGTCAATATGCGGTCGACATGTTTTGCGTCTCTTATGGTCCAACAGGATCCCCTGACGCTTCTTCAGGACTTTCATTTCAGCAGTTCCTCCTTTCTGCAGTGATGCCATATGTTGTTCCACAGATGTCAGCTGCGGGGATTTGGGATTCCACATCTCCAACAACTGAAGTGTGTTTTTCCCCCTCTACTTCCTCACCACCAGTAGCAAGGGTGGATGAGACACCACACACATCGGAGGGTGAAGCTGTGGAAAAGATCATCTTCACTCGTAAGACTAACCGAAAGCACCAGCCCATGCCACATGGGCAGTGCTCTACTTTGTCCTGTGCTTGAGATCATGCCAGTGTCAGCACAGTTGGATATGTGCACCCTTCACCAACACACTGTTGACCTGTCTGCTATGGACTGTCATTGTCTCACACTTACCAATTGGCAATTATTGTTCCACTGAACTTTATGACATTTCACCCAAGCATGTCCCATGACATGTCTCTCAACCCTGGACTTGTGTTGTATCACGATTGTATGGATTTCACAAATGGGGTCACTGACCTGGACATTGTATATATCGCACCACGACACTTGTAAATAAACACCCCTTACACAAACAGCATGTCTTTGTGTACTGTGATACATCTACTATGTCATTAGTCATAGAGTGTCAGTACAAGGGTGCTGGACTATGGGGGCACACACCTACACCCAAGGTCCCAACATGACAAATGTCAATGCTGGTCTCATCCCCTACAAACAATTCACTGAGTAAGTCAAAAAATGAAGAACACATGTATGCTTCACTCACTACATACGTTAGGAATGGCTGTGCGACAGTTTTAGGCCAATATTGTCAGCTGGGAGTACCACTAGAACACATTGGTGTGATACAGAGGTACTTAACCTCATCTGCAATTGCCACTAGTCAGTTTGCAGGATGGATTTTTTAAATGTAGGCTGTTGTCAGGTGTGCCACAGTGCCCAACATTCCTACACAGGACCCAAACACTGACAGCTGAATTACCACACCTACCTGTCCAATACAAAGTAAACATAGTCACCTTGAGTGGTGGGTACACTGGATGGCAGATGCATGGACAAGTATATGTGTTGTTGCTGCCAATGTGACAGCTGAGTTGTAAACAGGTGATGAACATGTCAAGAGAGGGAATTGGAGGCAGGATGGAATCCCTAGGCCAACACAAAAATTTCACTGTGCACTTATGGGAAGACCCTGAGACACAAGCATATGACACAAAAAGTAAAGGAGTACCCAAAAATGTTTATTAAGTATGAAACTAAACTAAAGAAAAACAAGAAAACCTATCCTAACCTAAACTAACCTATTCCATCTATACTTAACCAACTAAAGCTAACTACCCTATGCTAAACTTACCTAAAACATTTAACACTACACTCTAAACATTGCCCCCCCACCCCTTTAATTTACGAGACTCATGCAGGACAACATACTTATACTACACATATACTAACTAAATCTAAACAAATATATATTTTTTGTATTTTTTTACCCACATATATACCCCAACATGAGCCCCCACCCACCCACCAATTAACACGTAAAAAGTAAAAAACCCACCCCAAACCCACTTGTCCTATCTAAACTACAAACCTACACTAACCTAACACTAACACCCAAAAACCCACTATAAAACATGAATAAAAATGAGGAGGTGGACAGAACTGGAGGTGACAGTTCTGGTGACACTCAAAGATTGGCCTTCTTGAGGTTTTTTTTTCAATACATTTAAGTCTCTTTGTGTTATCAGCCACATCCTTCTTTAAACTGTCCAATCATTGCAACACCAGGGAAACATCCCTTTGCAGATCCTGAGGCATTTTAGGGTCCATGGCAGCAGGTGGTGTGGGCTGTTGCACCAAGGTCAAAACTGTTGCAGTTGTGGGTGTTGGTGTGGGAGCAGCTGTGCCCCCTTGCACTGCTGTGGACCTGGTTCTTTTCTGTGTGGCCTCTGTCAGTGTGGTGCCCCCTTGTGTGAATGTCCGCCATTCCCCCGTTTACTTCTCAGCACAATAGCGGCAAGCCATTCTCCGGAACCCAGATTCCACTGCCAGGGTATGGCGGTACAGGACTGCCCTCTTTTGGAATGCACGCAGTCCCTCATTGGTAATGTTGGCAGCTGTTAAATGGAGACAGGCGACCATCAGTGTCAGCATTGTGTGGAGTATGTACAGATTAGTAGCTCAAACTTCTACATCTAATTACACATGCACTCCAACTCACATTCCAAAAAAGACAATGGCCCTGATAAATGTAATGACAACGCTGCCTTAGCAACATTTCATTGACACCGAAGCAACGCAAAACAAGAATATGAACCAAACACATGGAGGTGTGCATTGCTTTTCCATAATATGTAATAATGCAAGGGCACTGCAAACCTCACACTGATCATGCCCAAACTTCCTCATCATCGTTGCTAATTTTCAACCATACATCACCAGTAACTTGAACATGTTATTGAGAGGATGGGATGCTGTTGGTAACCATAAGGGTTCAGTGCTGATAGGTACACATGCAAGCCTGATCAATATGACTGTCACCTACACTATGAGTATCAAATCTACCTACCACTTTGGTATTCCTCTCCCCTGGTGCCTAAGTGGGGATGGCCATGCAATCCATCATTTCAACTGTCCTGGTCATCCACCAAGGCATGCCCACTCACACATGGAGTCAGGGAGTGGACCATATGTTAGTAGGGCAGACAACTGTGAAGCTGGTATCAATAGGTCTATCATATCTATATTCATGTGTCCTGGTGAAGACACCCATCAATGCCTGATCTGCCAATACTATTCCTTACACACCCATTTCCATGCCAGCACACACTTGGCCCTGACCTGCATGCACACCAATTACATTCTACATAAGTGTTACATACATGGAGTGCAAAATACGGAGCTCAATGCTGGAGGACAATTGCCAGCCCAGTCCTCCATCTTCATTGCAATACAGGGATGCACCAAATTGGGTTCAAAATGGTGCATCCCTGTACTGTGAGAATGATAGAGTGAGCCACTGCCAATATTCTCACAGCATTGCACTCTGTCATTCTTAGTCACATACGGCCCTACATGTGGCTTGTCATCACCTTGTTTACATGATGCTGGCCATTCAGCACCACAAGCCTCACAAGATGTGACCTCTGGTGGTGCATGGGGAGCGTACTTTGATATCTGATCATTGGACAGCTCATCACATCTAGCATTGTGTGCAACACACATGGCTTACTCACACTAAACCCTGGATTACTTCACAGGACACACATTATCACACTTACTGGATACATCTGGGTCCTCAAATTGTGCCACTTCACCGAGCGTGTTGGGGGAAGGTCCCCCTGTAAGATGTGAATGGAAAACCATGCTTAGTGTCGTATCACAGTCACTACTATTGGACAACAAATTTCAGTGTGTACTATTTGAGAGGAGGGAGCTAGTTGTCCTAGTGTAAAATAGTGCAACAAACACACCGCTATGACCACATGATGACACAGACTCTCAGGTGAGTGAGAGACACACATCTGTATACTTACACTGGGCCAGAGACTCATGTAGTGTACACCCTGAAACAACCATATGTGGGCAATCTATAGAAGATGGAACTACATGGTATAAGAGGAAGGTGTGTAATAAATACATGACACTACCCTGGTGCTTTGCAAGACATTTGACTCAGGTACTCAAGGTTGTCCTGCAAGGCACCCAGAGGCACATTGTGATAGACATGCAGATCAATTAAAAGTCTGCAATCATCATGCCTTGATTAATCCATGTCTGATGGTATCAAATGCCCCATTTATTTTGCCCCCTAGGGTAGATAACCCCCCCTTTGCTGGCATAATGGCAGGGGCAGGGATCATGTGCATGAAATGATGACAAAGGTAAGCTATACATGCATTGTCCAACTTTGTTGATACAATCCAGGGAAGATATGGTAGGCTGGCGGTGCCTTGTTGTCTCATACATGACACTATGACGGGGCACAGGTGTCGCCATGGCCCCTGAAATGGGTGACTTAGTGATGGTTGTGCTTGACTCACCACACATCTGACCTGCATTGGTATCATGGTTGGACATGTGAACTCCATGTCTAGACTTGCGCAGATATACTTCATTCTGGTTGCATGCAACCTGTCCACAAGCATTGCATGCACTACTCCATCTCATCTGCTACTGTCATTCAAGACCAGTGAACAGTAAACAGTATGCCAATGGGAGACTCGCAAACAGGTTCGTCGATCTCAACACCAAGATGATCGAGCAGATCCTGCTCCCTGGCCACCAGATCTGCCCAGCGATGCTTGAGCTGGTGCTCATTCCTGCTGCTCTTGTAGACCTTCTTCAGGTGGTGGAGCAACTTGCCCAGCTGCAGCTGCCTGGCCTTGATCTAGTAGCCCTGGATGACCCGGCCCCCCATCTCCAGCATCATTGGCAGATAGTAGGCTACCAGCCACACAAATCCACCCATTCATCCTCTCCCATCCTGGTCAACCTCCCCCTACCAGACATGTAGTGAATGGTAAAGGTTGACCATGAATACGTAGAAAAAAGAAAAATGAATGGAAAAATAAGCCCACTAACTAATCCCAACTATCCCAAATGATTAACTACCCCGGACAGACACCCCACAGTACAAATACAAATATACACAAAAAACACACAAAATCACAACTACTGGGACAAAATGCAGACAATATTTAACACAACACAACAGGAGGGACACCACAAGATACAATACACAACCAAGTCACAACCACCAACTTCAAAACACAACCACAAGGTCAAAAAGGCACAGACTGTAAATAGAAAGTGAAACTACACCCACTGTACCATGCTTGTAGACAGGATTTCCTATTACATCAATTCCTGTCCCCGTGCGTCACATTTTCAGTTATGCATGTATTTATATGATGCATTAGACATTTGCGTGGGTTTTTTAGACGCATAACGCACGTGCGTCATTTATATTGACGCATGACCGTTATGCGTCGATTTTCTTGAAAATGAGCACTGAGAGGAGTGTGAAGGTGGAATTCATGCTAAGGGCCCACATGGCGTTTTCTTTGCATTTGCAGACATTTTAGACACATTTGCTTATTTCTTTAACACAATTCCTGATTGTGTATTTTTTTTCCATTGTCCTTAGATGCACCCTGAATCAACATACAAATGACATGGGCTGTGCTGCAGTGTGGCACATTGGGTATGGCCACATGTGGTAGTCCATGAAACATTGTGATGAGGGTGTGATTGGTCTGTTACACCAATGTGTGCGTTACAGAGTCAACAGCATGCAAATAGTTGCACGTCGTGCATATATATGGATGTGTGACAACATTGTATCCACATATGTTTGGCAGTCAGTACAATGCAGTAGTTCTAGTTTGTGATTATGTATTGTGTTTTAATATGTGATGTTGTCATACAGAGCATAATATTTAAAACTACATACACAGCTCAAGCAGTGTTGATGATGGGTGAACCAATGCTATCTAGGAAATGTTACCCGACAACTGTCTCCGTATGTAGATTTGGAGTGTATGGAGACTTGTGTGTGGCCTACCATATATGTCTGACATGTGTACATCTTTGGTACATGCTGTGTATGACACACTCTGCCTACATTTCACCCAGCTTACGGCGGTCATTATGAACACGGATGTAAACACCGCCGACCGCCTTGGCAGCGGCGAACAGAAGACCGCCGTTGGCGGTGAATAGAAACCCGCCATATAATGAACCAAAACCCCAAACCTGCCAAAAATCACCAGTCGCCGCCAGGACCCTGTCGGCAGAAATGCTGGATCTTCCTCCCCGCCACTGCCGAGCACACCCACATCCTGCCCTCCAAATAATGATGCACAAATCACCTTGGCGGACAGTGGAGGCCGGACGACCATTGGTGGTGCCGACTGCCACGGGCGGCAAGTGGGCTTAACAGCAAGAAGTGCACACATTGGATAAGCGTGCAACCCACACACCTGACACACATCCATAACCCCATAAAACACCCCTAGACATACCCCCACAATCCTTTGCAATCAAACCAGGCCAAGAAGACGGAGAGCACCAGAGGCAGACACCGTACACCACAATTCACGAGACGCACACTGACCCACAGAAGAGCACCCTCACCGATTTCCCAGCACTGACACCATTCACCACACTCAACATGTCACCCCCCAAACATCCACGCTTCACAGAAAGGGAGTTAAGGACCGTGGTTGATGAGATCCTGATGGTGGAGCCACAAATATTCGGGCCGAGATGCAGCACATCGCAAGGAAGATGGAGCTATTGTGACCATTGTGAACAGGGTCAATGCAGTGGGACACCATCCACGCACCAGAGATGACATCCAGAAGAGATGGAACGACCTGCAGGGGCAGGTCAGGGGCATGGCATCAAGGCACCACACTGCAGTCCAGAAAACTGGGGGAGGACCGCCACCAACACCACCAGAATACACAGACTGGGAGAAAAGGTACTGGTCATCCTGCACCCTGAGAGGCTCACTGGACACACTGGAGGAATGGACCCGGGTAAGTCATCAACATTTACCCCATATACACCATACCTGTAATGCATGCACCACCCCACCCACACCCACCAGGACCAACACCCCACCCAGGCAACAGCCACTAAATCCACCCCCGCATGATCACAAACTCACTAACAGGTCCACATCCCTCCCCTTGTGCACAGTCACCTACCCCTGCAAGTACCCACAATGGAAAGACACCCCCCACCACAATGCAACTCCACAGTCGAAGGAAAATGCAGTGTAAACCTCACAAAGGCACCCTGTAAGGCCACTGAAAGTAACCTCAGCACAAAATAGCCCAGTCCTGTGCATCCCAAATGGTCATGCATCTGTAACAGATATGTCTATGTCCCCCAACAGGCACCACCACCCATGGCACCCTAACGGATGGGACAAGGATTGCCAGTTCCCCCCAGGAAGACAGAGGCACCTCACAGGACACTGGTGAAGGATCCCTGGACACTGATGAGCAGGCAGGCCCCTCACACAGACTGTCATCATGCAGCAGCCCCACCCAGAAACCACTGTCACCCCTACCACCCAGACAAGCCAGCAGCCCAGGGCAAGCGTCCCCACACCAGTGTATCCAGGCCACAGACTGGTGGAACACAGGGACAGAGGCCACAGTAGGGGAGGGCCCCACTACAAGTGGTATTGCCAGACCTGTGCAGGGGACACAGGCACAGGGGGCTAGGGCAAGTTCAAGGGTCTCAGTGAGCCGGGGGGAGGCCACAGGATGGATGCAGCAGCCCAGGACGTGATATCAGAGGTATTGGGGGCCTACCAGCATACCCATGACAGGTTGGCACAGATACTGTCCACCCTGGAGCACAGTCAGAGGATGCAGCAGGAACACCACCAACAGGCCATGGAGCAGTGGAAACAGCACAACGCCAGAATGGCCACCATAGCAGGAGCACTGCTGCAGCTGGTACAAACCCAGTCTAAGGCCCACACAGGACAGGAGGCCCCCACTTCAGCACCAGACACCCACCATGAAATTACACCATCAGCAGAAACATCCCAGGAACTCCCCTCACAGGAAATCCAAGGGTCTACTATGTCACCCCCTGAAGATCAACAGCAGGCGCCCAAATGTACCCTCAGGCCAACAACAAGGCCCCCTTCAAGAAGTAACTCAGCAACAATCTGCACAGCAACCATCCCACTCAATCAGCCACCACACATTGCTAAGAGGCAATTTGAACTAATGTAAGAAATGATGGACCCATCAATACTACCAACAAGGCAGCCACCATGTTGGCTTTGAGGACACCCACCCCTTATGACTTGTCATCACTGTAAATAGCACTATTCACTCGCTGCAACCAATAAAACACATATCACACCTGTAACACTGTCCCCTGTGTTAAAATGTGAACAAAGTGAAGTGTGGGTGCAACTGGCTGAGAACCACTTTATTGTCAAATCATTGCATGAAGGGAGTCCTGTGTGCCTAAATGTGGGCCCTAAGTAAATGCAGAAAATATCAATCTGTACCATGCAGAACTGGACCATGTTTCACATATCATTATCAACCCCCCCCCCCCTTTTGACAGAGCACACTGACAGTATGTGTCACAAACCCCAATGTCAGCCCAAAGTCCCACACAGTTACTGGAAGTTGAGTTGTATCAGTTGGGTCCTGGAATTGCCATCTTCCCCTTCCACATCATCACCATCACTCTCCTTCCCTCTCTGAGGACATACAGCACCCTCCACCTCCAAGAGGGGGATAGAATGTCTCACTGCCATATTGTGCAGTATGCAGCAGGCCACCACTATTCTACACGCCTTTTCAGGCCCATAGGCCAGGGAACCCCCAGAGATATGTAGACAACGACATCTAGCCTTCAGGAGACCTATTGTGCGCTCTATCATCCTCCTAGTACGTCCATGGGCATCATTGTAACTCCTCTCTGCATCCGTCCTAGGATTCCTCATTGGTGTCAGGAGCCAACACAAGTTTGGATAGCCAGAATCACCTAGAAAAAGGTGCAATACAGAGCCATTGTTAAGCCCCTTAGTCAGACAGCCTGGCTGTCTGCTATGTGTCAGTTAGTGACAGACACACTTACCTATGATCCACCCTCTGTCCTCTTGGAGTTGTTCCATCCTCTGTGGCACACTACTGTTCCTCAATACAAAGGAATCATGGACTGAACCTGGGAAAATGGCATTCACATGTGCGATGTACTGGTCTGCCGTACATACCAATTGGATGTTCATGGAGTGAAAGTTCTTTCTGTTTCTGTACACCTGTTCACTGAATCTTGGGGGGATGATCGGAATGTGGTTGCCATCGATGGCACCTATCACATGGGGTATGTTGGCAAAGGCATACAATTCAGACTTGGTGGCAGGGAGGCCAGTACTTTGGGGAAACCTCACATAGGACTTCAGGTGTCGTACAAATGCATTTAGAAATCTTGTCAGTACCATGCTGAACATTGGCTGTGAAAATCCAGCACCCATGCCCACTGTCACTTGAAATGAGCCTGTGGCCAGGAAATGGAGTGTGGAGAGCACCTGCGCTTCAGTAGGGATGGCATGCTGATTACGATTTCCCGGAGTTAGTGCAGGATCCAGTAAAGCACAAAGTTCCTGAATTGTTGCACGTGTGAGTCTGTAATTGATTATGATCTGACGCTCCACCATGGTCCCCATATCCACAAGTGGACTGTACACCGATGGTGCCCTTCCTCGCCACAAGGGTTGGTACCTACAAGGGGTATCAAAAAGGTGTGATGAACACACACACATAGGCACACATTGTCATCAATTGTGCACTGCATATTTCATTGTAGTGACTAAACATTAATTGCTTCTGGACAGATCTACATCTACACCTCAATGAGGGAACAGTGTTTTTCATGTGTGGTATATTACGGATTGGTCACATGCATAGGTGCTTCATGTGGCTAGTAGGGCCTGCCGTTTGCACATTTTTATTTATAGATGCGTAGTTACTGCCAAAATGTCTGCCCACGGTAATCCAGGCCTTTCGTTGTGGAAGTGACCTTATACCGCTAGCAGTTGACGTCACAGCGTAAGGTGGTGTTTACTGCCGTTCGCACCGTCATTGGTTAACATGGATGCCAATGAGGAATCATGGCGTATCATGATCGCCGCCGCGGTACGTATGCGATTTTGTCCTCTATTGCTCATTTGACTCCCTGATCTTGTGCGGACAGGTACTCCACTGTGTGTACTGCTGTGGCCTGCCTCTGGTCATGGTTGTGGCTCGTGTTGCAGGCGAAAGGGCCCTGGCCTTCACCCAGGAGCAACTGGGGAGGCTAGTGGACCGGGTCCTGCCCCTGTACGCAAAACTCTACGGACGGCCAGAGGTACAGGTGAGTCTGGGTTTGAGGGGCACTGGTTGGGTGTAATGGATGGTGTTGAATGGACATACGCGTGCACCTCTGAACCTGCATGGGCTGTGGTGCATGGCATGCTGCGTGCGTATGGCCTGTAAGTCTGAGAGTACTGTCCGTCCCATAGTGGACGAATAGCCAGCTGTCCCTATCTTGCAAGTGCCTGACCTCTGTGTTCCACATCTGTGTCACCCTTTTAGGTCAGCGCCCACTAGGAGAGGGCACTTTGGCATGCCATCCCCAAGGAGGTGCGGACCCTCGGGGTCTACAACCGGCTGGGCACCCACTGCAGAAAGAGGTGGAAGGACCTGAGGCACTGGGAGCGTAAGATCTGTGAGGCCCAGCTGCGGAAGTACTCCCAACGTGGAAGGGGTGCCAGTTGGGCACTGACCCCCCTCATGCAACGTATCCTGGCGGTGGCATACCCAGACCTGGATGAGTGCTTGAAGGCTGTACAGCAGTCACAAACTTCAGTCTGGAAGGATGTCTGTGTGTGCATTAGGGTTCATGCTGCTTAGAGGCAGGGACTCTGACTGGTGTCCATGTACATGATGGTCCCCAAACGGTGTAGGGGAGTCTTTGTCAGGTCTCCCACACGTTGCCTCTTTAGGTAGTTCAGGGGATGGGTATAGAGCAGTGTTCTGGTCAGTAGTCAGCGGAATGGCCATGGGCATAGTGAATGGTGCTGCCTCTGGGTGTGTCTTCTGGGTGGGTGTACGTCTGGCCACTATGTACCTCCATTCAGCTATTTACAAGTGTCTCTCTTGTTTTGTCTCCCCATCCTTGTTCTCTTGTGTTGGTTTTGTACAGCAGCAACATCTGGCGAGGGAGCTGAGGCACCAGCAAGTAGGGAAGCAGCAGCCCACGGATCCTCAGAGGCAGAGACATCTGACGCCAAGGGGACAAGTGGGTGGGAGGGTGAGGGGAGTACCATGGGGGAAGTAACTACCACTGGAAGTAGTGACTCCAGAACTCCTCCGATGGGGGCTCCCCTGCGGTGGCGGATCCTAGTGGCCACACCACTACATTGACATCTTCCACCACCCCCCATTCCATCACTGCCCTCCCTTCTGCTCCCCACCGAGTTGCCCGTGCCCGCTCACCCAGAAAGGTGGGCGTTTCCTTCGCCCCAGGCACCTCCTCCCCTGCCCCAGTCAGCCCTGCTGCCCTCACAGAGGAGGCTATTGATCTCCTGAGAACCATCTCTGTAGGGCAGACAACCATTGTCAATGCCATCCACGGGCTAGCATCAGAGGTGCAGCAAACAAATGCCTATCTGGATGGCATTCACAGTGCTGTGTCTGCCCTACAGAAATCTTGTCAGGCTCTGGCCTCCTCGTGGATAGCAGCCAGATTCCATGGCCATTCCATCCCCCCTCCAACCTCCTCTACCCCTTCCAGCACCCCACTCCCTTCACCCATCCAAAGCACACATTCTGACACGCAGTCAAGAACATCAACACACAAGAAGCACACTTCTAAACACAAGCACCACACCTCCCACCACAAGCATTCACACAGCCAACAGACACATGCACACACAACAACATCCACTTCCCCCAGTGTGCCCACCTCTTCCGTCTCCCTGTCTGTCCCCTCTACATCCACGCCCTCATAAACTGCACCTTCAGTCACTGTTTCTGCTCCTCTTGCTGCACTCACCCCAATAGCAGATATCCATACATGCACCCCATACACCACACCTGCACTCACCACAACTACTGTAGTTGACGCATGCAGCACACTCACCAGACTTGCAGACACCCACACAACATACATCCACACTAGCTTCTCCCACTGTGTCCACCCCCTCCATCAAAAACACACAAACGCACCAAGACACCCACCCATCACACATCCACCACACCACAGCATACTGTCCAGTCACCTGCATCCACTACACGCATCTCTACATCACATACATCCACTGCCTCTGCCTCCACTCCCACACCCTCATCCAGGACCACCTCAATTGCTCCGAAGAAACTTTTCCTCTCCCGTGCTGACCTCTTCCAACCCACTGGCCCACCCCGTCTTGTCCCTAAGCGTGCTCACCTCCTTGCCCTTTCCACTCCTTCCACTTCACAGCCCATCCCTGTCTGCCCTTCACATTCCCGTGCCCCTTCCCCAGAGAAAAAAAAGGCCCCAGCGGAGCCAAGTCCATCTGGCTCCACCCACTCGAAACACCCCCCCACCTTCAAAGGACAAACCCACACCCCCTCCACCTTCCAAACAAAAGTCCAAGCCCCACCCCTCTCACAAATCCCTACCCCCACAACCCCTTGCCCCTGTTCCGTGAGGTGCATGGATGCCCCTTTGTTGCCCCATTAGGTGGAGTACCATGCACTTTTGGGAGTCAGGTTGAGTCCGTTGTGGCCCATGGCACTTGTAGCGCGATGGACTGCCCATTGGCCCTGTTTGAAGTAGTTGGCTCTGTGAGTTAAAATAAAATATTTCTGTGTGGCCTGTGTTTTAGCGGCACACTGTTGAACCCTGGTCTTTTGTTTCATTATTTATGGGTGTGGGGCATTTGTATGTACTATTGGTCAAGTTGGGTTTGCCTTGTGTCAGGTAAGTACCTCTTGCTGTGGGGTGTATGGGTTGTGCTGCTGTGATAGGTTGTGGGGGCGTTGCAGGGTGGGTGGAGTGGGGGGGCATGTAACTGTGCCATTTCCTCCCTTGTTTTGTGGGTTGCAGTACTTACCATTGTCATCTTCGTTGGTGGTCTCGGTCGTGGAGGTATACGGCAAGGAGCAGGGCTGGCATGATCTGCAGCTCTCTATCCATGTCTGCTTCGGCGCGTTGTGTGGGCCTCTGGTGAGTGTTTCATTGGATTTGGTTCATTTCCACCTGGCTTTGCATGGCGGTGGTCCCCGCCCCAGAACTGGCAGCGGACTAGTGGTTCATTATTTGATGGGCTGGTTGGGCCATTCCGTCGGCGTGTGGGCGGACTCTGCCGTCGTCGGCGGCACTCCTTTATTGGCGGTGGGTGGTTTTCTGGATGCCTGTGTTTCGGTTGTTTCATTATTTGGCGGTTCGGACTACTTCTCTGTTGGCGGTTTTTACCACCGGCGGTGTGGTACGGACAGCCGTGTTCATAATGATGGCCTATGTTTTGACCACAAACGTTTGATTAAACTCATTGCATTTACCAATGGTTTTTGGTTTTGTGTGGTGGGCCTGCAGACCTAATTGCATAGGTTCTCATCCATACTGATGTGCATTCCACAGATGTGTCCATGCAATGTGTGAGGTCATGTGTACCCCGTGTCAGGATTGGGTCCCATGGCAGTGGCAGGACAGATTACCATGGATGTACTGCGTAGGCCCAACTTCTTCCATTGCTGTTATACCTGGGCAAATCATGATGACCATTGTTACCAATGATGTCCCCCCTTGTCACACATGTTCCATGCAGCCATTGCAACTCTCACACTTAGTTGTGACAGTGTTTTGTTCCAGCATGACTAACTTTCCAATTTTGGACATCCACTACCTCATGTGTGGGCCCCTTACATACTTCCTATTTGGAGATGATGTAGTTGTGTGTGATGGCAACAAGGTTGTACAATATATGTTGTGGTCCATAGATTGTGTCCTTCAGTTGTCACATACCAGTGATGAAATTATTAGTGATTTGTGTTATGATGGCAATACAATCTTACACATCACATATGATGTTGCAACAGTACTTGTCAGATAAGCATTTGTAACATGCTCCCTGAGGTTAGACTCACAATCCTATGGTATATGTAGTGGAGATTGAAGGGACCAAAGCAGGATTGGTTGTGTAACTAAAGTGTTTATTTACAAAATTGACAAGGTGATTTAAGTGGTTCATAAGCAAAAAAGTTCTCAACTATGTGCTGTCTGCGGCACATTCCGGCAGCTGTGTTGTGCTGTTCCCCCTACGTTTCTTCACCACCATCCTCCTCTTCCTCCTCCTCCTCAGACAGGTCATCAACCTGGTCATAAATGGGGACGTTCATCCGCACACATATGTTGTGCAGGATAGCATGTCATGATGATTTTGCAGACAATGTGTGGGGCAAATAGGAGGCTACCTCCTGTGAGGTCCAGGCAGCTGAATCTTGACTTCAGTATGCCAAATGTCCTCTCCACGATAATCCATGTCTTACGATGTCCCTGATTGTATGCACGCTCTGTTGCTGTGCCTGGGTTTGCAAATGGGGTCGTAATCCAGGGCTGTATACCATAACCCTGATCCGCTGCAAAAGATAATAGGAGTAAGTTGTTGTTAAGGCTTGCAACAGGTTTTTCATGTAGCATGACAGTTGTTATTTTGAGTTGGTTGTGACTCATATGTGTTTGTGGTATGGTGTGAGTTCCTGGCCTTGTGCAAAGTTTTCTAAGCACTGTGTTGTTGGACATGACAGTCTTGAGTATCGGCTCAAGGACCTGGGACAGATGATTTGGAATCCTAACTTATGATCAGTATGTATGTACCATGTGTTGTTTAGTGCACCTTTGTATCAGTGTGCTATCTCTAGAGCGGCCATGACACATCCTCACAACACAATGGGGTCAGATGTGGTGGCAACATGGCCAGCCATTTTGACATGTGTCATTACAGAAGAAGTGAGACACTTAGTTCCATTTAAATGAGTAAGTGACAATGCACAACACAGCTCCAACATTGGCAGCACTGTGTTGCAACATTTTGACTATGCAGGAATGCACCATGTGTGACATGTTACTAGGCAACCCTTTGTTGTGCCCTGCACCAGTGGCTAATATGCAGCTGTGCACCGACACTACCAACCTTGCACCAGGGTGCTTGGCCAGCTGCCCTGTGGAGATGGATGTATCTGTGCAGGAAGAGACACCTCCCTACACATCTGCTGTTTTGATGGACAATTGGCTCTTTCTGTGTGTGCAGCAGTATGCAGCATGCATTGGATGGCACATCCATATGAGTTCAAAACACAGTGTATTTCTTTACTGCAACCTGCAAATGGCAACCCAGGGTTGGAGCTTCATGTTGCACTGCCTCAGGTTTTAGGTGACACCTACATATGAGTCAGCATCATCATGCTATGTATCTTGTGGTGACAGACCTGCAGCAACACACATTGTACGCCCCTTCCACGCTAAGTGCTGCGTGAGAGGCTGGCTGATTTACAATGTGGCTTCAAGTCACAAAAGAGTGGTCATCCGAAAACTTGTACATACAGTGCAGGCCATGACAATGGCACTGGGGGCTCTTACATAGGTCCCTTAGTGATCCTGAGTGGCAGCTGATGTTTGTGCCAGGCATCAAGTGTCCAAGGGTGTGTATCCCACTGTTTCAGGATGATCAACATTACTACCAGTGTCTCTCCTATCTTCCAAAACATGATTCAGCATTTATACTGTCAAAACATGCACAGTTCAGGCTATGGGATGGAGCTCAGCTACTTCGCAGATGTGTTCCTTGAAACAGTGCATGTAAGGTCAGTGATGTCCTAAATACTCCTACAGGATCCCACTATGGCATCCAGGATCTGCACTGTCTAATGGTGACTCTGCCCCATGGTGGGCCATTTATTGTTTACGGTAATGACATGATGGTGTTGTGGGTTAGTAAGTGGTGCATGCAAGGTGGCACTAAAATAGGTGTGGTGCCACTTCTCACAGATCTGGCACATGGTATGTGATGGGCATTAATTTTGTATTCCTATGTCTGTGACCCAATGCATCAGGCAGATGTATATGCACACTACAGGTAAGTCAGGTATGTGTTGATGAGATGTAGTTGGTATTGGCACCAGTTGTCTGGTATTTGAGGTTTGTTCTGGCAGTGTCTTGCACGGCAAGATTTGAGGGATCTGTGCCAATGTGAGACTTAAGTAACATGAGCATGATGTATGCCATTGACATTGCTGTGCTATTCTTTGTTTGATGTACTGTGTGTGGAGTGTACATAGTAGGTAACCTGTGGGCACTTGTAGTGGTTTGTGTAGTTCTTCTCTTGGCAAAGGGTACATATCTCCACTTGTCCTTCATGTGGTATGCCTGTCAAGTTGTGGGTGTGTTGTGTACATGTAGGTGTATGTGTGTGTGGTGTGCACCGATTGTGCTGTACTGCAGCATGGTGCATATGTGTTGTTACCTGCAAATCTATGTTACCCAGACCATGTGTTTTTGGATGGTGTATGCCTTGTGTGTCCTACAGGGTTGGTGTGTTGTGTGTATATTGCTTGGAGTGTTGCCTTACCCACAAGTAGGCCATTTCCATATTGGCCATCCTGGAAGGGTTCATTGATTCTGCTGTCACGGAACATGAAGGTGGAATGGACACTCCCAGGATACTTGGCCAAAATGTTTGTGAGTAATTCCCGGTGGTCTATTACTGCCTATACATTAATGGAATGTGTGTGCTTGCTTTTCCGGTATAAGTGCTTTGTTGCTGCAGGTGGCACAAGTCGGACATGGGTGCAGTCAATTGCACCAAGCACATGCGGGAAGGCATGAAATTGGTACAACCCCCGTTTTATCTCCTGCTGCTTTAGCTGGGTGTTGGGTAAGCTGTTGTGGCGGGGTGTCAGGGAGATTATTGTATCTAACACCTTTGGCAGGAACACAGAGAATAACGGCTGTGACACACCAACAACCAGGGCACCTGTTGTTTGAAATGAGCCACTTGCCAGCATGTGCAGGACAGCTAGCAGATTTGTCACAGGTGGTATATTGTGTGGGGTCTGCAGGATGGCTGTTATTTGTGGCTCAGTGTGGTGCAGCAGGTGTAGTATGGCTTGCCAGTAGAGTCTCTATGTCCTTACAATGTCTTGTTCCCTGAGGCCAAGGAGGGTTGTCCTGTTTCTGAATACCATTTCCTGACCTTCTGCATTGCCATTGTGGGCCACGTCATGGTGGTTGCTGTTGTTATTACTGTCCTCTGCGTCATCTCACAAGCTGGAGCAGTAGCACTTCCATCTTCTCCTGTGGATTTGTAATATTGCTTCTCTGCGTTTTTCTTAAGTAGTACTGTGTGGGCCTCATTTTAACACCTGCTCTGACCCAGGTGTTAAACTTTGAAATCATTTTTTGGGTCTGCCTCCCACCCCTGCATCATTTTTACCCAGGTAGATAAAAAAGGCGCTAGGGACTTTGAGTCATTTTTTGCACTGGAAAGCCTACTGTGCATCTCATTGATACAAGGAGGTTTCACAAATCCAATATACTCCAATATTTTGACGCTAGAAGTGTCTAGCGTCAAAATATGAATATGGAGTGAAGTTTGCGATGAATTAGCGTAAAAAATTGACACTAATCCAGGGCAAACAGAGGATAAATATGGGCCTTGGTTTCGTTTTGCTTGCACCAGAACTCCCCCCCGCCAGGGCCCAGGAACTGGATTTGGCACCACTTGCAAGTCAGGACTCTCAGCAGGAGAGCCTGGGCACTGGCAGATGGAGTCTTTGATATCCCTGAGACTTCTTAACAGGAGGCAAGCTGAGTTCAAGCCCTTAGTGAATCTTTGGAAGCAGGATGTAGAAAGCACAGTCCAGTTTTTTTCACTCCCAGGACAGAAACAGCAAGCAGCAGGCCAACACAGCACAGCAACAGGCAGAGTGGCAGTCTCTCATACAGCATCCAGCTCTTCTTCCTGGTAGTAGGTTCTCAGTCCAGAAAGATTATAATTTTGTGGGGTCAGAGGTCCAGTACTTATACCCATTTCTGCCTTTGAAGTAGGCAAACTTTAACGAGAAGTCTTCGCAGTGCACAGAGCCCTATTTAGGTGCAAGTGTCAGCTTCTCCCACCACTCTAGCTCAGGGAGACCCGAAGGCTAGAATATGCAGGGCACACCTCATTGAAACTACCCCAACCCCCTAACCGCCCTAAAAACAAAACTACCTCAACACCCTACCCCTAAAAACAAAACTACCCCGACACCCCTGCCCCTAAAAACAAAATTACACCAACCTCACCACCCCCCTAAAAACTGAACTACCCCAACATCCTCCACCCACAATGAGCCCTGAAACCTTCACTGAACCCCCTCACCCACCCTATAAACAACCGATCCCCCATCAGCCCTCAAAACAAAACTACCCTGACACCCACACCCCCAAATACAAAACTATCCTGCCCCTTATACCTGCCCCTAAAAACAAAACGACCCCGAACTCCCAACCACACCCCTAAAAGCTAAACTACAACACCCCCTCCCACCCTAAAAACAACTGACTCCCCCACCCAACCTTAATCAAAACTACCCCGACCCCCCACCCACCCTAAAAACAATTACCCGACCCCCGCCCCTAAAAAAAATAGTTCAACCTCCACCCCAAGCCCTTTATCCACCCTATCTCTAAAAACTACCCCAACCCTGCGCGACCCCCACCCTAAGCCCTACCCTGAAAAAAAAATCCCAAACACCACCCACCCTGCCCCTAAAAAAATAGCCCAACCCCCCCCACCCGAACCCAAGCCCTTTATCCACCCAACCCCTAAAAACTACCCCCTAGCCCTGCTCCAACCCCATTTACCTGACCGTGTCCTCTTTCAATCCACTCTGCCTTTTTCTCTGCCTTAACCACGCATATGCGTAGTTCAGCACATGCGTGGTGAAGGCAGAGAAAAAGGCAGTTGTTGTCTCGGCAAGCATAGTTAAGTTTGTGTGGGAAGCATCTTCAGTGTTCCCAAAGCTTTGTTCAGGACATTTCCCCACCTCAGCTCCCTTTACGTGTCTGTATAGAGTGAATTCACAAACAGACCAACTGTCATCCTGACCCAGACCTTTATTCCACCAACAGGCAGAGGCACAGAATGGTTAAGCAAGAAAATGCCCTCTTTCTAAAAGTGGCATTTTCAAACTTACAATTTAAAAACCAACTTCGCCAAAAGATGTATTTTTAAACTGTAAGTTCAGAGACCCCAAATGTTGCATCTCTAGCTGCCCCCAATGGGAAAATACACTTAAAATATATATCAAGGCAATCCCCAAGTTACCCCATGGAAAAGATAGGCTTTGCAATAGCGAAACCCCAATTTAGCAATACTTCACTATCAGGACATGTAAAATACACCAGTACATATCCTACCTTTTTAATACACTCCACCCTGACCATTGGACTACCTTGAGCCTACCTTAGGGGTTGATTTACATGTAGTAAAAGGGCATGTTTGAACCTGACAAGTAGGTGTACTTGTCAGGTCGAAATGGCAGTTTAAAACTACCCACATAGACACTGCAGTGGCAGGTCTGAGACATGTTTACAGGGCTACTCTTGTGGGTGGAACAATCAGTGCTGCAGGCCCACTAGTAGCATTTGATTTACAGGATCTAGGCACATATGGTGCACTATACTAGGGGCGTACGGGTAAATCAAATATGCCAATCATGGATAAACCAATCATCAATACAATTTAGACTGAGAGAACTTGCACTTTAGCACTGGTCAGCAGTGGTAAAGTGCCCAGAGTCCTAAAGCCAGCAAAAATGAAATGCAGCACCTCGTCAAAAACACATATTAGTTTTAGTTAATTCATTTTTGCTCATATCATATCCTTTCAGAATATGTAATATTACTTTCAATTTGTAATATTAATTTTAAAGCAAATCAACATCAGATAATGCAAGCCATACTCATTTAAACAGTGGTCATATTTATTTAAACATGGCTTGAGTTCATTTCTAGATATGCTTTATTCATTTCAAAGCATGCTACATTTATCTCACAGTTTCACAATCATTTCAAAACGTGTCATATTCATTTTATTGAATGTCATATTCATTTTGATGTGGGTCATAGTAATTTCACCAGATGCCATATTCATTTCAAAGTGGTTCATATTCATCTTAACATGTGTCATATTCCATTCAATGAATGCCATATTCATTTCAATGGATTTCATATTCACCTTAACACCTGAAATAATCATTTTAACATGGGTCATATCCATTTCAACATAGGTCATATTCATTTCAATATCTGCAATATTCTTTTGATGTGTATCATATTAATTTCAAAGCATAACATATTTATTTTGACAAGTTTCATTTTAATTGCAGCATTGGTCATAGTTTAAGGCATGTTAAATTAAATTCAAAGGGGCTCATATTCATTTCAATGCATGGCTTATTCATCTCAGCATGTGTCATGTTCCCTTCAAAGGATGTCTTATATTAACACATCATATTAATTTTAACATGAATCATACCCATTGCAATATGTATCATAATCATGTCAATGTGTATCATGGGACTTTCTTCATTTGAGAAATATGTAATGTTCACTTTAACATTACTTGTGTTCATTTTAAAACATGTCAAATTAATTTCAATTAATCTCATATTCAGTTCAAGGCATGTCATACCAATTTCAACCTGTATTATATTACTTTCAATCAATGTATTTATTTCAGTGGATGTCATATTCATATTAACACTTGCAATATTAATTTTAAGATACAACATATCCATTGTAACATTTACCATATTAAAAAGAACATGCACCATATTAATTTCAATGCATGCCGTATTCATTGTGACAACTGTCATGAGAATTTCAGCTTTGTTCATTCTCATTTGAAAGCATGTCAAATTCAATTCAATGAGGGTTATATTAATTTCACCACACGCCACAATGCCCTAGCGCCACCTTGCGCCACATTAACGTCATTATTTTTTACGTTAATGTGGCCGAAATCCCCGCACTGTATTTACAAGGTGGCACAATGCATGCATTGCCACACTCTGTAACCCTTTGTGCTACATTATGCTTGCACCAGGCATAATGTATGCAAAGGGGGCGTTCCCCATTAGGGGAGCCGGAGAAATAGCGTGAGGAAATCTATGAGATTTCCTAGCGCCATTTTTTACGGCACTTTTAACTCCTGCTCAGGATCAGGCGTTAAAAGGGAACTTCCATTATTTAGAATGGTGCCCTATGTACTATGCAGGAGTAGTGCCAATATGTTGGCGCTACTCCTTCAGAGTACATCAAAAGCGTCATGAGAAATTATGCTATTGTCCCCTACCCTGCACCATGGTGCGCCGTATTTTAAATACGGCGCACACGTGGTGGCAGTAGAGAGGTGCTAAGGTATGCAGGGAAAGTGGTGCTGCACTCGGTGCAGCGCCACTTTCCATTAATCTGCCCCTAAATTTGACAAAATCTCCATAAAGAAACACTTTAAGAATTGTGTGCTGGTAGCAGCACCTGAGCAGGCTTTTCAGATGAAAACATAGGCAGTCTGCAAAATTGACTTACTTAATGTTATATTATTGGCCGTTGTATTGTTTTGTTATTTTAGGTTATGTTGTTCACCTTACTTATTTTATGTTATGTGTTGGTGTGTTGTTTTGTTGTTCTTTAATGCTTTGCTATGTAATTTTGTGTCATATAGTTATGGTATTTTGTGTTTTATCTTGTTATACCATTCTGTTATACTGTATTGCATTGTAATTTAGAAAGAGTGCATTCCCCCAGGAGACATGAAACACTTTACAGAGAGTAGTATGCTACTTCCAAATCCCAAGGTTAGCATTTAATCCAGTGGTTATATATAGGATTAATAGGATTAGTTATTAGTTATTTATCTATAGAATTTTCTAGAGCATGAACGTGACCCAAAGGTGTCAGAGCCCTGTACAAGGCAATCTGTAAAATGTGTTCTGAATCTTGCATAATAATCAGAAAAGTACACTGCTAACCTTTATCTCTCAGTCTCAGGGTTAGTAAATCACTTTCACCAGATTTTATTTATTTGTGTGTTGTAATTCCCCTACTGCTAACGTTTAGTCTCAGGATGCATACTTTTAAACTCCATTTCTTCAGTTTTACATCTGGGTAGTCAACCCTTTAAATTAAGAATTCACAAGGCCTCATGGGATTCTGGGTTTATGTTCTTTTGTATTCTACCAACATGCCATCTTGAAAATAGGTTTTCCTCAACCAGTTGAATAACTGTTGTCATGCTGTTTACAAGGCAACAGAATCCAACACCAATCCATAAGGCATGTGTCTGGAACTGTGAGCCCCTTCTTGTTTAATGAAGAATAATGGTAGCATTGGCTCTTCATCTAATGTCATTTGATGACAAGCAGACAATAAGTATGATGTGAAAAAGAAAAGACACTATCAAATATGTGAAGAATTCCTCAGTATTGGTTAAAGGGTGTCGGTACACTCACATATTGGCAGTTTGGTATCTATGTCCACTGAGAACACTCAAAACAAACACACAAATGCTCAAACATAAATCTAACATGCTGTGCACCATGACACGTGAAGCTGAATCGCAACAAGGGCCACTAAACAACACTAGTATGCTATTGAGAATCATGATACCAGTCCAATAAAGAGTTCAGAGCACAATCAGGCAATGTACAGTCAGCATTGCTTGTCAGCTGCTGCCTGCCTGGAGTAGCCACTGCAGACACTAGACAACTAGAAAATTCTAAAGTGAACACAACAATATCAAAAAGGCATGTAGAGTGTGACAACAATAGCAGCACATAACGCTGCACATTCAACTCTGTTAAATTTGGCAAAGGAGTAATGACGTCGTCTGCCATCTGCATGACAAGAAACAAACCTGCTCATGTAGCCACCATTGATGGAACGTGACCAACCACAGTGGTACATGAGTCAATGCATTTGACCACAGGGTGTGATAAAATGGTACCGTGGTTCATTGCTAATGGTCAGTGCTTAATTTGTAAATGAAAACGTGCCGGTGCCCAAAGCTCTGCTCTGAAACAAGCGGCTCCTATAATTAAATGTGCAAGCACGGAATACTGAGGCAGCGTAATCCTGAAGCCTCGGGCTTCTTTAATCCATTTACAGCCACTCCCTGCCCCTTCAGCGGACTCTTGCAGCTTTCTGTTTTCTCTCTTTGTGACGATTTCTATTCCTCCGGCTTTCCTATATGTGTCTTTTGCTCGCAGTAAATGCTTGAGGCAGAAAAATAAGTGCTGGCCCTCCCAATTAAGTACCGGTGCCCCTCACTGGAAACCACCAGCTCAAATTAAGCACTGCTAACGGTAATTTAGAGTTTGTCGGGACAGTAACTCAACCGTTCTCCTACCAAGCAATATTTCTGGTTGCCTCGTCTCATGCAGATGTGAGGGACATGTTTGAAAGTCACAGCAGTCTTCCACAGTAAACAAAACAGTGGCATCCACATCCAGCGAGGAAACGTCCTGCACACAAGACGTAGTTTTTTTATTTTCAGAAAGAATGTCCAACTTTTTTGTAAAGAAAAAATGATGTGTGCAATTTACATGATCTCTTGACAAGCCAGTGTTAGAGTTTTGCCGCTACAACATTTACAGATTGGCCTAATTATGCAAAACGCCTTCTAATAATGAACACCATATCACCAAAACCCTGCACTCAACAGCTTAAATAAGATTCACTGGGCCATAAATGCCTTCTCATAGCATACATATGCACAGTACAGCTGAAGCACAAATTAAAATGTATTATATCTGGTGTAGCCTTGGGATAAACAGTACATATACCAACGAAGCGCATTGCAAACCGAGCAACTGAATTAAACATTGTAAATTCTGAACACAAATTATATCTAGGGCTGTATTACAATAAGGGTGCACTGTCCCACACTGCGCTACAGTGTAACTTTAACCAGGTGTGCATGTGCAGACCGGCCCAACACAGCCTATTACAGACCAATGTGTTGAACTTGGAACCATTAGTGTAACGAAACTTGAAGGGGCCCCCATTCAAAGTACATGGAGGGCCCCCCTACAGACTCACACAGGAGCTGTCAGGCCAGGGTACCGGCCTGAAGGGGGGCCCTGGAGCTCGGGGCCCCCACGCACCTCAGGGGCTGCAGAGGCCTTTGTTACGCCACTATTTGATCAGCACATTAGTGAAAAGTAGACTGTTTGAAGTGATGGGTCCTCTTTTCACTGAATCAGCAGACCCTGACTCAACTATAAAAGGGTGCATAGATACCCCTGCCAGTAGGAGCAATGAGGGATTATACCTGCTTTCAATGGGATACATGAACGTTGCATACATCCCTGTGTTCCTCCCCAAAGGGGTTCCATTTCGTGGGGGGGGGGGGGTTGTTGTACTGTCTGTGCAATACCTCTATGGGGTGCATATTGGGAGCATCAACTCAGTCTCTCTCCCAGTGGCTGATTAAACCCTGTGGAGGCCCCTAGGCAGTAGAAATGTTTGAATGTAATTTTCTTTCAAGATCAAATCAATATTATTTTGATCCATTGTCACAGGGCCCCTAAAAGGAGCGCATGCCTACTTTATCTATTTGGTAATCTGGCACTGCTCTCTCCCTCAGCCTCTTTCATTTGCATTGGGGGAACACCCCCTACAAATGAGGGCACACCCCACTGAGATCATGGTGAGTAGGCACAATCAAAACGGCAGAAGATCCACACAAGCTAACGTGACCTGGGAGTTCAAAAAAGCAAAAAGTGAGCATACACTTTTGGTGCATCCCAGGGCACTTTTTATAATACTGCCCAAAAGCTCAGAAGACGTTACTCAAGTAAAACTATATGTTTCCAGCAATTGGGATAATCACAACATCGGTCCTAAAACAGAATGAGCAAACAATCGGCTTAACTACACACAAAATTCATAGTCAACTGCAATTGTAATAATGTAATACCATATTCCGACATCCAACATGATTTTCAAAATCCCACTATAGAAAACAACTTCACACATTAAATAAGCAGACATAAATATAATCAAAAGGAAAATGCATACCAGTAATCATGCATCTCCATTCAAATGGATGTAAAATGCATGTAATGGGATGTAATGACAAAAGCATACTATAGATAAATATAATACCACTGGTGCAAAGATGAATTGTGATCCCAAAAAATCATAAAATCCAGAATTTTATGAAATACTCCATTGGAATACTTAAAATCAGCAATATCATGAGCCGTGCAATTAAATATGTGCGCAGTACATCATCTATGCACCCACAACTGATTTTCCATAATAGAAGACATGATAGCTTAAGATAAAGTGCAAAGCAGTATGTACCAGGACTGTTCAGGCCGACACTGCATAGAGGTCAGTTTTATTGATCTTGTGATGACAACTACAGAGACACAGTAGTCTAGAGGCGGCTCCTCCGCTAAGGTGGAGGAGTGTTGCCCCACTGTATTTTTGGGAAAGGAAAAATAAAATGATAATAACTTTGTGTTATTAGCATTTTATTTTTCCTGGAAGAAGGGGCAGGGCTGGAGGATGGGGCCGGAGGAGGGCTATGTGCACACAAAATGTGCATGTCTATTTGTCCAGCTGTGTTTGGCCGGCCAAAAAGACATGTGCACTTTGTATGTTCTCTACCCAGCTGTGTAGCACAGCTGAGTGGAGAACATGCCCAGGCTCCCATTCCTAGTCTGAGCAGCGAAGCAGGCCGCTCAGACCAATCTGAACGCTGTTGTTGCTTGTGACAGCAGCATCGTGATTGGCTGGGAGCCTGGGAACAGGAAGGGGACAAGAACGAATCTCTCCCACAGGTGAGCTTTTTGTTTTAATGTTTACCCCTTTTCCGCATTGCAGCTTCAAGGAAAATCTACTGCAGTTCTGATGCACTATAAGACTACACAGCCCTCAGATCAAACACAAATGAAGCCAGGCTTTCGTCATAAACATCTGTGGGCTAGAGACTAAATGTTTGTGAGGCGCACTATAGTTTACAATTACACCTCATACTTTCATTCACCAGAGATAGAATCAAAACATTCTATGGTTCCACCAAATGGAATTTCATCATAAGTACAGCTCAGGCCAGCTTTTTGCATTATTTTAATGCAGTTTCTAACACAAGCGAGGGGCTCTAAAAAGCGTGGGGTCAGGTCAAGATACCTCAGCTGCCTTCCCCATGTGAGGGACCAGAATGAGGCCAGGAACAACGGATCAGGGAAGGCGGACATGGAACCGCTGAGGCAAAAGCAGCAACCTTGTCAGCACCAATCAAACACCTGAGGCTATTTGTCATTGACCTCTGGCCTATGCTTTGGGCATAAAAAGATAAAACAAACATATATTGAATGAGCTTGACCACCATGTCCCCTTCACACCTCACATTTATAAACACATGTTGAACTATATCGGAAAATTTGTACCATAGTCTCCATATAGTGCTCAATACACTGAAGCCACATTACGATCCATTAACCAGGAGGAAAGAAAACAGTTTATCTTACCAAGCGATGTACTCAGCCACCATAAATCAAAACATAGGTGGTCATTATGAACATGGCGGGAAACACCCCACCACTGGTGGTGGCGGTAATTAACGCCAACAGGTTGGCGTCACGGACCGCCAAATAATGAAGCACAATCACACACCACTATTTTTGTAGTCCAGCCGGTGACGGAGAAGGCCGCCCTCAGGCTGGTGGAAAGGCCCTACCTGCCCACCAACTAATGAAACACCGCACCGCCATCAGTTCCAGGGCAGGAACCACTGCCAGGCAAAGCGTGGCGGAAATGACCCATATAAAGGGAAACACTCACTGGAGGCACACAGAACATGCCGACAAAGACATGAAGCGAGGGTTGGATATAATCCCAGTGCTATATTCGTCCAGGACCGTGACTGATGGTGAAGACGATGACAGTAAGTACCGTAGCCTAGTACACATGGGAAGAAAGGGCACAGTTACACACCCACCCCACCCACACCCGCAATGTACTCTAAACCCCTCCCACCATCTTAAGCCATACATACCATAACAAGATGTACTTACCAGATACAAGCCAACAAATACCTGCACAAATGCACACATCTGTGCACACCACACCCCCACAGTGAAACTCTGCACAACATCTCTATATTGTGCCAACAGCACTGCTGGGCACTCAAATTGAATTGTAACAAAGAACATTAATGTCCAAATAAGGCCATTGGCCAGTCCAATTACAAAGTCCTGGAAGGGCAAATATAGCCCAAATCTGAACCCTACATGTGTTGAGGAAACTCCACCGGGATGGGGCATCAATGGGACACCCAGGCACCTCAGGGAACAGGGGCAGGGGGTGGCGAGGAGGGTACTCAGGTCTTGAAGGGGGGGGGGGGGGTTTAGGCTTAGGAGGTGGAGAGTGTTTGGGCTTGCCCTTGGAAGGAGAGGGAGTGGGATTGGACAGGGGGGTGGCAGAGGGACCTGGGGCAATACAGGGCTTCTTCCTCCCTGGAGAAGGAGCACAGTAATGGGAAGGGCAGACTTGGGCGGACTTTGACGAGGAAGGAGTGGACTGGGCTAGGGCATGGGAATGTTTAGGGCCAAGATGGGGTGGGCCAGTGGGTTCAAACAGGTCTACACGGGAGAAGAAAAGATTCTTAGGTGCCGTTGGAGGGGATTTGGAGCCAGGTCTGGGAGTGGAGGTTGAGGGAGTGGTCGTATGAGGTGCAGCTGTGTTGGACATGAATGCAGGTGTCTGTTTAGTATGCTTATGTATGGTGGATGTGTGTGTTGTGGATGAGTGTGAATGTTTGAGTGTTTTGGGAGGAGGGGGGTGGACACAGAGGGAGAAGACAGGCTGCCAGTGTAGATGAATGTTGTGTGGGTATCTGCAGGTCTGGTGAGTGTGCTGCAAGTGTAAGTGAATGTAGTTGTGGTAAGCGAAGGTGTGGTGTCTGTGGTGCATGACTGGATATCAGCTTGTGTGGTGTCTGCAAGAATAGGGGCAGCGGCAATGACTAAGGGTACAATGCATGTGTGTGTGCATGGTGAGGTGGCAGACAGGGAGGAAGGGGAGGCTGACACAGTGGGGGAGGTGGATGTTGTTGTGTGTGCCTTGGTATGATGGGTGTGTCCATGCCTGTGGTGGGAAGTGTGGTGCTTGTGTTTTTCAGTGCGCTTCTTGTGTGTTGATCTATGTGCATGGCTGTCTGTATGTGTGTTTGGGATGGGTGAAGGGATTGGGGTGCTGGAAGGGGTAGAGATAGTGGGTGGGGGTATGGAAAGACCAGGGACACTGGCTGCTGTCAGAGCCTGACAAGATCTCTTTAGGCCAGACATGGCACAGTGAATGCCTTCCAGGTGTGCATTGCATTGCTGCATCTGGGATGCTAGCCCCTGGAAGGCATTCATGATGGTTGTCTGCCCTACAGAGATGGTTCTCAGGAGGTCAATAGCCTCCTCCATGAGGGCAGAAGGGGTGACTGGGGCAGAGGATTAGGTGCCTGGGGCGAAGGAGATGCCCAACCTCCTGGGTGAGCGGGCACAGGCAACTCAGTGGGGAGCAACTGGGAGGGTGGTGATGATATGGGGGGAGGCGGAAGATGACAAAGAATGGGTGGGCCCAGTAGGGTCCACCACCACCAGGGAGCTGCCATTGGAGGAGGTATCAGGGTCACCACCTCCAGTGGTAGTTGCCTCCCCATGGTACTCCCTTTGCCCTTCAATCCACTGGTCCCCTTGGCGTCGGTCGACTCTGCCTCCTTGGAACTGTGGGCTGCTGCATCCACACTCGCCGGTGCCTCAGCTCCCTCACCAGATGATGCTATTGTACACAGGGACACAAGAGCACGGGGGAACAAAACTAGACAAACATATGTCAATTCCTAGAAATATGTACATTTTAGGACACATACACCCCCACCCAGCTCAGGCAGTAATCCTCAGCAGACACAACACAAGTTATGAATGTGCCCCTGACTAGTAGGCATGACCCCAGAATACACTACATTACCATCCTGAACCACTACTCTGATACACTTTGTGAAGTGAACCCAAGAGAGACTATGCCAAGCCAACACATCTACAAGTTCATGAGGCTACATTTAATGCAATATTACAAAAAGGGGACCCCTCTCAGGCCTACAGACCCTGCCAAAACTAGCAATGATACTATCCAATGGATGTAGAGGGGGGCAGGACTGCAGGGACACAACTGTCTATGTGCCTGGCTCTACAATGCACGCAACCCTTAGCATTTGACCACACTCATCATAGTGACATCACAACAATGTTGGTAACCCCCTTGTTGCTGCTGTCCTGCCTTCACGCGCCCATCCAAATCTGGATATGCTACCGCCAGAATGCGGGCCATTAGGGGGGTCAGGGTCCGACGAGCACCCCTTCCTCATTTGGAGCCTTTCCCCAGCTGGGCATCTCCGGTTTTCATGGCCGAGCGCCTCAGGTCCTCAATCTGCTTACTGCAGTAGGTGCTCTACCGGTTGTAGACCCCCAGGGTCCACACTTCCTTGGAGATGGCTTGCCATAGTCCCCTCTTCTGATGGGTGCTGACCTGCATGGGACACACAGAGTAACGAAACAGACTTCAATGTGGGTGCCCCATACACAATTGCCATGCCCTTTCATACTGACAGGGCTCATGGAGACTTGCAAATGAACAAATAACAAGCAGAAACTGCCAGACACACTACGAGTGAGCATTCACACAACGAACAAAAACGCATACAGGCATCCGCCACAAACACACACATCTAAGGAGGGCAGATAGCAACTAACGTGTTCCTCTGGTCGCCCATACAACTTGGCATACAGGGATAGGACCCTGTCCACCAGGTTCTCAAGCTCCTCCGAGGTGAAGGCTGGGACCCGTTCCCCTGTCACACGCACCATCTCAGGGACCAGAGTCAGGACACAGCAGCACACGTAGTGGAGTTCTTTCCTTCACATAATGTTGGAGTCAAGCGTAAAATGTCTGTCAAAACTGTGGTAGGTACTACGGCGGTGTGCACCGCCGGCGGCGATCATGATTGGCTCAGGTTCCCCATTGACAACCATGTAATCCAATGATCAGGTTCACAGTGGTGAACACCTCCTACCGCCATGACGACTAACGCCAGCGGAATGACATCACTTCCACACTACAATACCTGGATGGCAGGAGGCTGCCATTTTGCTTCCACTACGTCTCCATAGTCTGGCCCGGGGCCTCATCCATGGCCCCATTCTCTCTCCCCTTCGTCGATTACTGACATGAGTACTGGTTCCCCACACGTACTCATGGTTTGAAGTGTGTTTACACTCTGATGCAATTATGACTGAGAAACCTCACCACACATTAGCCTAACGGACTACCTCATTCTTTGTTTGTGTGTGCGTTACCTATGTGTTGTATTATAGGAATGTATAGTGACACCATGTGATGCAAGTGTCTGTCCAAACTCAAAATGTGTTCCTTCATCACCCATAAGTACAGACCCTTGTGGCAAGAGAGAGCCCCATCTGTTTACAGACCCCTAGTAGATCTGGCCACCATGGAGGAACGTCACATCATCGTAACTTACGGACTTAATCGAGCTACAATCCTTGACCTCTGTGCAGTAATGGATCCTGTTCTGAAGCCGGCCAACCAGAATCAGCTTCCCATTCCTACAACTGTGCAGGTGCTATCTGTGATCCATTCTTTGGCCACAGGTTCATTTCAAGTAACAGTGGGCATGGTTGCAGGGACATCTCAGCCAATGTTTAGCCACATCCTGTCCAATTTTCTGGATGCATTCGTTCAACACTTGCAAAGTTATGTCCAGTTTCCTCAAAGGGCTGATCTCACCGCCATCAAATCAGGATTCTATGCCTTTGCTAATACCCCCATATGATAGGTGCCATTGATGGTACCCACATGGCCCTCATACCCCCAAGAGTGAATGAACAGGTGTATCGTAATCGTAAGAACTGTCACTCCATGAATGTCTAATTGGTGTGTACTGCTGATCAATACATTTCACATATCAATGCAAGGTTCCCAGGATCAGTCCATGATTCATTTGCCCTGAGAAACAGCAGTGTGCCACACATGATGGGACAACTACAGGGAGACAGAGCTTGGCTCATAGGTGAGTGTGTATGACACTGGATCAGTTACATAGCTGACAGCAAGCTGTATGCAATTAAAATGTGTGTGTTTAAGTCCTCTTTTGCCCACTTATGCAGGAGATTCTGGCTACCCCAACATGCAATGGCTCCTGACACCTGTGGGGAATCCCAGGACAGATGCGGAGAGGAATCACAATGAGGTCCATGGTCATACTAGGAGGGTGATAGAGCGCACCATAGGACTCCTATAAGCAAGATTTAGTTGCCTCCATCTCTATGGAGGATCCCTCTGCTATGTCCCTGAGAAGGTGTAAGATAGTGGTGGCATGCTGCATACTGCACAACCTGGCTGTGCGTAAAGCTATCCCACTTCTGGAAGAGATGGGTGCGGTCCAACCAGCCCTGCAACCTCAGAGGGGGGATGAGAGTGATGGTGAGGAAGAAGAGGGGGAAGATATCAACTCCAGGACCCAGCTAATCCACCTATTCTTCCAGTGACTCTCGAGTACTGTTCTAGGATGATGACGTCTTCACTGCATTGTTTGAGTCTGACTCATGTAATGAGTAATGTGGTGTCCTTTACCATTGAAAATGCAAAATCATGACTGAAGTTGCAGACGCCAGTGCACGCAATGGGATGTACAGTGTGACAAAGTTCAGACACTACAGTGTGTTGGATCCCCTACTGAAATAAAAGTGGCATTATGATGGTAACTGGCTAATGCATTCACAGTCACAATTGATCTCTCAGATTGATTAAGGACAGATATTTTGAGTACACAGGTGTATTTACTCAAAGTCAAAACATACATGAGTGTTGGGACAGTGAACGGGAGTGGGCGCATGGTGACCAACATAGTCAGGTACATATGATCAGCTGTTGGTTGCACAGGAGTATCGGTCATTGGGCCATTGGAAGATGGTGAGATGGCAGTGGCATGTCAATGAGGTAGTTCAGTGGCACACAAGGGAGACAGTTCAGGGCAGAGTCACTTCCTGGTGCTGGGCTTGGTCTTGGCTGGTGTTTCAGTAGGATATCTGGGTCTGAGGGCACGTTTGCGAAGGTGCAGCTGGGATGCATGAGTAGGGGTGCTGATGTCCTGTGAGTCCTCTGGCAGTGCCACCAGTCCAGTGGATGCTGCAGATGTAGATGGCAGAGCAGTGTCCTGGCTAGTGTTAGGGGTCTGCAGGTGGGTGGAAGACTCAGGCTGGCTGTGGTACTGGTGCTACAGCACCCCTGCAATGGAGGTCATGGTGGCATTGAGCTAGTTCCATTGCTCCGTGGCCTCCTGGTGGTGAGCTATCTGCAGCCTCTGATTCTGCTCCAAGGTGGCCAGGATCTAGCCCATCCTGTCCTGGGAATGGTGGTATGCTCCTAGGACCTCAGATATCACATCCTGGGCTCCTGCATCCATCATTTGGGCACCCCCTGTGCCACTGATGCCCTCACACTGTCACTAGCCCCCTGTGCCTGTGTCCCCTGCACAGGTCTAGCAGTCCCACTTGCAGTTGGCCCTTCATCATCCTGCCTGTTGGTGGGTGGAGACTCTGGCCTCTGTACATGTGAGCAGCCAGTCTGTGGCTTAGTGACACTGGTGTGGGGTAGTTTGGCCAGGGCTGATGGTGGTGGCTGAGTGGTAGGGGTGTCAGTGGTGTCCTGGGTGGGGCTTCTGGAGGGTGACTGTCCAGGGGTGTGGGATGGGCCAGGGATTTCCTCTGTGTCCAGACATCCCTCTGCACTCTCATGAGTGGGGCCTCCATCTTCAGGTGGAGGACTGGCACTCCTTGACATCTCCGTCCGGGGGGCATGGGTGGTGGTGCCTGTGTGTGAGAGAATAGAGGTTGGGTGCCCTGTACTTTTTTGTCAACTGCAGCACTGGTCAGCACTAATTTATGGTTAGATTCCCATGTAGTAGCATACAAGGTTGCCTTCTTGTACATTTAGATGCATTTTTTGAGTGGGGTGGCAGTGCATTGTGGGTGCTTAGTGCCACTGGGATTCCATGCAGGGGTTGGTGACTATGCACAGCTGTATGGTGATTTATTTGAAGGATTGTGGGCATGCAGGTGACTTGAATGTGAGTGTGTGGGTGTTGTGGACTGGGTAGGGGATGGGGTCCTGATGGTGGTGAGAGGGATGGGGTGATACACGCATTATAGGTGAGGTGACTGTTAAGGTATTATAGTTGACTTACCTGAGTCTAGTCCTCCAGTGAGTCCGTTGAGGCCCTGTGGGTGCAGGATAGCCAGGACCTTCTCCTCCCAGTTAATGTATTCTGGGAGGAGGAGGTGAGGGACCACCCCCAGTCTTCTGTATGGCGATATTGTGCCTGGATGCCATGGACCGAACCTTCCCGCGCAGGTCGTTCCATCTCTTCCTGATGTCGTCCTTTGTGCGTGAATGGTTTCCCACTGTGTTGAATTTGTTGACAATCATCTGCCATAGCTCCATCTTCCTGGCCACGAGTGTCTGCTGCACCTGTGCCCCGAATAGGTGTGGCTCGACCCTGAGTATTTCGTCCACCATGGTCCTTTGCTCCCTGTCTGTGAAGCGGGGGTTTCTTAGGGGGTGCCATGGTGTGTGTTGTGGGTGGTGTGTTGTATGTGTATTGGTGAGGGTGCTGTTGTGTGGTTGGGTGTGTGGCTTGTGATGGTGATGTGATGGTGGGTGTGCAATGTATGAGTTTTGGTGGTGTTTTTGTGTGTGTGACTTGTGTGATGGTTAGTTCAGTGTATGCTTGTTGTGTTGTCAATCTCTGTTGTGCTATTGGCATTGCAAAGGATTGTGTGGTGTGTATGTGAGTGTTTTAAAGTGTTGTGGATGTGTGTCAGGTGTGTGCTTTTCGAACTTGCCAATGTGTGCAATTGTTGTCGGCGGATCCCATTGTTCGCTGTGGCGGTCCGTACCGCCAATGGATGTTAGACATTCACTGTCCCCCAATCTGATTTGTGCATCATTATTTGGTGGGCGGGGATTTGTCTGCATGGTGGTGGAGGGGTGGGGTGTACTCCCTTTCCACTGTCGTTGGCCCTGGCGGTGAATGGAGGTTGCAAAATCTTTGGAGGTTTGTCTTTTTGGCATCATTTTACGGCGGTATGCATTTCACCGCCACTGGCGGTCTTTTGTTCACCGACAGCACGGCAGTCGGCGGTGATTGTCGCCAAGTTCATAATGAGGGCCATAGTCTTGCCCCTATTTCCAGGTGCCATCTTACCAGTGGGTCAATGATTCTCTAGGCAAGGTCACTTAGAGCATGATATCAGGCTATCATTGTCAGAATATAATCACTTAAACATTGTGTCCAATATATTGTCTACTTAAATTTCTCGCCATTGGAATTCCAAATAGAAAATCTACGCCCAACAATTTACATGACAATTAATTTATGTAATCTTATACTTCTGTGCAGTCTCTGCCCTGCTCCCGATAATATCTTTAATAACTAACTTCCAACACCATACCTATTATTCATCGAGGAAGTTTATCTTCAAACCTGCAGCATGATCCCAAAGCTAGAGATGTGCATTGATCTGAATCTTCTGATCAGTTTGAATATTTCCAGTCCTTCACTAGATCCTGATCTGAGCAAGCTTGAAGGCCCTCTTGCCTGACAGCAATTACCATGGTGTAAGTTAAATCCATAAGAGTTGGCTTCAATTCTAGACACTCAGGGCCAGATTTATACTTTTTGCCGCACAGGTTTGCGGCAAAAAGTAGATCGTCGGCTAGCACCATTCCTATACTCCGGCCGGGTGCCATATTTAAGGAATGGTGCTAGCCGACGCTAAGGCCCTGTTAGTGTCCGTTGAAAGGACGCAAACAGGGCCAGGGAGGTGTAGGGGGAAATGGGGCTTGTGCCCCAAATTATGGTGCTACGCTGTTTAGAGGCATCATTTTCTGGCGCACAAGCCCAAAGGACATGGCTCCTGTCTTCGTAAAGACAGGAGCCATGCCCCCGACCCCAATGACCATGTCCAGGGGATGAATGTCCCCTGGACACGGCCATTGGGGCCAGAACCATGCAGGGGACCCCAAGTCAGGGGCCTTGGACCACAAAAAAAAATACTCACCTGGACTTTCCTGCGGATGGGTCCCCCATCCATGGGTGACCTCCTGGTGTGGGTAGGTGTTGGTGGGGGTGTCCCTGGGGTCCATGGAACTCTGCCTACTGCCCATACCCAGGTGTTAAATAATGGCGCTAAGCAGGCTTAGCACCATTATTTAAGGTCCTCCTGCTCCTGTGCGTGATTTTTGCACGGGAGGATAAATAAGGCGCAAGGGCCTTAGAGGGTCTCCTACCTTGCATCTCATTGACACAAGGTAGGTTCCTGTAGGCAAAAAAATTTGTTAACTACAATATTTTGGCGCTAGACATGTCTAGCGCCAAAATATAAACATAGAGATATGTTTGCGCTGGATTTGTGTCAGAAAAAATTACGCAAATCCGGTGCAAACAGAGTATAAATATGGGCCTAATGTCCAGATCTATCAAACAATTACTCAAAATTAAATTGAGTTTCAATAATCTAATGGTTTCCTCTTTCAATGAGACTATTCCTCTCAGGTAATGCAAATGAAAAAGTACATCATCTGCTCTCTGTTTCAATAGTGATCTAAAGAATATGAAAGATGACTGCACAATATTAGAAAGGAAGTAAAGAAAATAGTCTAACAACAGGCAAACTTACATATAAATCAAAACTGGCCCTTTAGTATAAACAACTGAGGGAACAGATATGACATTTTGTATGCCTGGCACTAACCACTATGGGGCATAGTTATACTCCGTCTGCGCCGAATGTGCCTCAAAAATTTTGATGCACATTCAGTGCAAACGTTGCCCCGTATTTAAACTTTGACGCCCGAGGACGAAAAAATTCCGCTGTGTGTGTGATTTTTGGGATGCGGCAACCCGCCTTGCGTTAATCATATGCAAGGTAGGAGGTTCAAAAAATGACTTAAACGGCCGTGCGTCGTATTTATGCTTTCGGGCAAAAATGACTCACGCCCGGGAGGCGGAGCCAGAAAATGACACACAGCCCGATTTGCGTCAAAATGTAACGCCTGGGTCAGGGCAGGCGTTAAAATGGGGCAAACACACCTGTATTTAATCAGAACACACAGAACAAACAGCAGAGCAGCAGAGCAGCAACAGGGAGACATGGAGGTGATTCTAATCCAGCGTGCACGCAGACGCAGAGCCCAGCAGCAACAACAGCAGCTACAACAACACCAGCAGGGACCCCAAAGGCAGCGCAGAAGGCAGGAGAGGATATTCCGCCCCAGAACCACCCTTCAGGGCCTCAGGGAACACGACATCATCCAGAGGTACCAGTTGAACTGGTAGGCCATTCAGCAGCTGCTGCGCAGCATTGAACCGCAGTTGGCCCCCACTTTGCTGACACGCCGCACATCCCAACAGAAACCAAGCTGCTTGCCGTACTTCATATGCTGGCAAGTGGCTCTTTTCAAACAACTGGTGCCCTGGTTGGCGGAATATCACAACCATCATTCTCCGCCTTTTTGCCCAAAGTACTGGATGCCATCATTGGACTGACATCCCGCCACATCTGCTTCCCTAACACACTGCAGAAGCAGCAGGAAACAAAACAGGGGTTCTACCTCATCAGTGGCTTCCCACACGTCCTTGGTGCAATCAACTGCACACATGTATGCCTTGTGCCACCTGCTGCACTGAACACCTCTACCGCAACAGGAAGCACACACATTCCATCAACGTGCAGGCCATAGTCGATCACCAGGGATTGATCACCAACATCGTGGCTAAATATCCTGGGAGTGTACATGACTCATTCATCTTCCGTCACTGCACCATCAATGAACACTTCCAGGATGGATGGTATGGCAATGGACTACTTGTTGGTAAGTACAAAAACCTACTTATATACACACTGCACAGCAACCCTCTAGGACACACAACACATACACCACAATAGCAACATGTGAACAGGAACATACTGAGGTCGTGACATCGCTAGCCATGTTTCTTAGGTCACCATTGAACCTGTCACACATCGGAAATTACTGTACAGCCTAATGTTAAGACGTCAAAGATCACAACGTGTGGAGTGGGTTGCCCAAATGTCACATTGCAAAATGTAAGTGTCCCAATGACCTTTACATTAATCCATTGCATAAGTCTAAAGGGATGGGATGTCCAGGGTACATTGATATGAACGTGTTAACAACAATGTCAATTTTAACCTGTGTATGGAACTATCATCTCACCCCCAGTGAAGACACACGGACACCTGTATCACAAGTCACAATGCTAGGGAGGGCACACTGTACTGCAAATCCCAAAACATACTGCTGACAAACGGTTAGCAGACAAACACTCGTTCAGCCAAGGAAACAACACAATGCAGATGGTACATCCTACAAGCCTAGGATGCTACATTATAACACAAAAGAGTCACAGACAACACAAGACAACTACTGCCATAAAAGGTCATTTCAATAGGGCCAGCTACATCAACATGATCCCAATCATTTTCTCTTGCAGCTGATCAGGGGTATTGCATCCAGCCATGGATTATGACACCATTTGGCAACCCAAGTACTGCTGCAAAGCATGCCTACAACGACGCACATAGGAGGACATGCAGCATTGTCGAGAGGACCTTCGGAATCCTCAAGTCAAGGTTCCAGTGCCTCGACATCACTGGTGGTAGCCTCCTATATTCCCCGGAGATGGTCTGTAGGACCATCCTAACATGTGCAATATTGCACAACATTTGTATCAAAAGGAACATTCCCCTCCTGGAACCAGAGCCACACATGCCTGAAGAGGAGGAAGAGGAGGATGCTGGCCTGCAACATGAGGGGGAACTACAGAACACTGCTGCTGGTATACGCAGGTGGCAACAGATCGTCAACAATTTCTTTTGAATATAATCACCTTCACCACTTTAGTTAACTAATTTAAATAAACACCTATTATAATCACCATATCATGGTCTGGCTATTTATTTTTGCACACCTTCATCTCTACTTATCAGAATAAGAGTGTTGCCTCATGGAGCATTGCTGATATACTGATTAGGACACTGAACATCCCAGAGCGAATGTGATGCCTAACATACAATGGTCACATACACACACACTGTTAATGACATATATCATGTACATTACTCCTGTGAAGGCCAATAGCAGAGGACCACAACTATTTCACAGATACATGTTGAAATCAAGGTCCAACGCAGCATATGGCACACAACTAAGACACCGTCACTCAATAAGGGGAAAACAAGCCTCATACATGAGGCAGTCAATGTGCTGTTGCATCAGTAACAGGAATGTCTGACCAGACCCTTGACAGCAGTAAGTCCAACTGCATCCAATATTTGCAAGGACTATCTGTGACCAGAGTTCCATAGAAGCAGAACATAGACAGCGCAAGTGCCACCCATATGAGCAGCATTGCACACATGACATTCCATGTACATGTCATCCCATTTCCTAACTCCTGACACACCCATGCACCTGGTCACAACCCACCTGTCGGAAGAGGTCCCTGGAATACTAAGATGTGTACCCTGATATTCCCTCCTCTACACACACAGACCAACATTAGCAATCCAGTGTGCTACACCCTTTCCTATGGTATGCCGTTGTCATAGAACATCTGACTGCATGGACGTCAGGTTAATTTATACAATGTCTTCTAGTTTCAAAGCCCTGTTAGCACCTGTAGATTGCTTCCCATGTGAAAATGTCTGTTGGCCCTTAGAATGCAAGTCTCACCTACAGGACTGGTGAGAAACAGATGCAGCCCACACCTGTGATCACCTCCATGCACACCACCCATGTCAAACATGGAACAGCATAGGAGTTGCCATTAAGTCAATTACACCGTTAAGCATTGTTACTAATTAAGCCGTGTAACACAGCCCTTGGGTTCATTTGTCACCTTCAAAAACACAGGACATACACAGTTTGACATGTCACCTCTCTAGTTTGTCCTCCAAACACTCTGAGTCAGACCACTGAATATGTAACTTGTCAAATTGCTGGATCCTGAATCACCCTGCATTCTGTCAGCCTGACTGGCATCTGTCTGTGCGTCACACTAAAGTATCCCTGTGTCTACATATGTACCACACTTGCGTTAGCAAACCTCTCATTGGGGGTTTTGGGCATGGGCTTCTTCAATGCATACACAAATACATTGTATAGCATCATCTGCCTTTTAACTCTAACATTTGAGATAAATCCTCTTGGAAAAGCAAAATTCATGCATGAATGACAAAGTGTGACAGTGTCCCAGAGCCGTAGGCAGGGATTGGGTACGGGGCTTTCAGCACAACCAGCAACCTCTGATAATGTCCATTAAAAATACACACATGTCAGGATCATGACAGTTCACACACAGAATCACAGTGCTCACAACATAGTGATAGGCCGTGTGTGGTTAATAGCTGCGAGAATAATCAGCACAGAGGCTATGATGTTCCCAGATGCAGTGGGAATTGCAGAGGCTAACCTGTGTACAAATGTTGTAATGACACCTGCCGGAACATGACACCTGAGACATTATCTCACTCCGCACACCAAGGTTGCCCTGTTGACTGTCTCATTACACATCTTTAGTGACAGGGTGGGACCATCCCCATGTAGGTTCACATGTCCACATCCACTTTACTCACATTGATCAACCAAGGATACTCAGTAGATACAGGAATAGCTGCCACTGACTCATGATGAGTCCTGGACCGAACTGTGACAAATTACACCCCAAACTGTATACAGGATCATCATTGGACCACACACATGAACAAGACACCTATGTGCAATTGATCACTGGAAATATGTGGACAGGTGCTGTCTTGTATGCTGGTCCACCACAGCCACTTGATAGTTGGGGCACACTTCAATGGCCTCAACTGTGGTGTCATCATACATATGAGATTGACCCTTGTCTGTCTGTGCAAACAACATGGTACCCACTTCCTCAATGCATGTGTATGACTCACTGTGGGATTCACCAACTAGTGCCTAGGAAGCTGTTACCAATACTCTAGCACATAGGATGTTGGAAATGTGGACCATTGACATGAAGAAGCGTCTGCCATCTATCTGGTGCATGCTATGTCACATGTGGTGTCTACGTGACCCTAAATCTTGGAAGTTCACTTTACGGATGTTGCTACATGTAGGACTAACACATGCCCTCTCTCATTTCCAGAATGACTTGCATCTAAGGATTGGACACATGGACGTCACATTCATACAAGCATATGTACAAATATGCTTCATGTGAAACGCACACACTTGGTCAACAAATACATTAGTTGCCAAAGCACACACTTTGAGCCAAAGGCATTTAGGTATTGTACATATGCGCGTCACAATGCTATCCTCTCCTTATGCCAAACATGCACAATTTGTGCAACACATATATGTAGGCCACACTTATGACCAACTATTGTGTCAGCCAACTGTAAAAATACTGTGAAGGGAGTAGCGGAGCATGGTCCGCTGCAGTATGATGTCACACATGTGAACATACACCATCAACACCATAGTGTCTTCAATCAGCCTATCTCTGATGTGTCCCAAATGTAATATGACAAAAAAACAAGAAAAAATGTCCAAAACCAGTTAATGCACTGAAATGTTGACGTTCCTAGCGTTATGCGTCATTTTTTGTCTACCAAAACTGTATTTGCGTCATTTCTTTTGACGCACAGGAGTGAAAATTAGCCCACATCCAGATATTTGTACAGGCCATGTACTATTATGTGGATGCGGTCTAATTTTCACTCCTGTGCGTAAAAAAAATGACGCAAATACAGTTTTGGTAGACAAAAAATGACACATAACGCGAAAAAGGCGGGACTTTTCATACAGGAAGTGATGTAATAGGATATCCTGTTTACAGATCATATACAGTGGGTGTACTTTCACTTTCACTTTGCAGTCTATGATCCTTCTAGACTGTGTGGCTGTGTAGACAGTGGTGTCCTGAGAGTTTGTGTTTTTTTGTCCTGTGTGCTATCTGTAAAGTCCATTTGTGAAATAAATATTTTTGATGTATACTGTACTACTGTGTTTTGTCTACATTTGTCCATTTATCTTGTGTTTTTGTTGTTTGTGGGAGTCTGTTGTAGGTAGTGTTAGTTTGGGGATAGTTGGGCTCTTTTAGTAGTTAAGTTTACTTTTCATCTGTATTTGTACCCCTACTTTCCCCCTTTTCCCCTTTCTATTTCTTTTACCCCTATTCACTTTCACTTTTCAAGTATGTCTGGTAGTCCACGACTTGGCAGGATGGGTGAAGAGGAGTTGGGGGTGGTTCATCTGGCTTGTGTGCCATTTCTTGCCACCCATGATCCAGGCAGGGGGCAGGGTGATACAGGGGTATCCAACAGAGGCATGCAGAATCTGGTGGGGAAAGGTGCTGCATCATCTGCAGCGTGTGTATGCCAGCCAGAGGAGTGACCACCAGCTGAAGCACCTGTGGGCTGACCTCATCACCAGGGAGCAGGATCTCTTGGACCACCTGGGAATCATGATTGGTGGCACTGTTGGTGAGTACTAATCATGTAAATGTGCACAATTAAATGCTCTGTAGTGACATAAGAGGATTTGTACAATGTCTGCAAGCTAACTTGCTGACTGTGTGTAATGCTGGGGAAACATAAAGGGATAATTGATGCACTATGGCAAAGATCACAATTGCTAGCTGTCAGGTAGCACGTGCTCAGCAAATTTATAGGATACTTTTCCATGAAGTAAATTGGTGCAGCCTTTTTGTCAGAAAACCAAACAAAATATGAGCCAATCATGTCTATATCGGGTACTACTGACAGAGAAGTAAAGATGTACCAACATATTGGCTAACTTTGTTGAGGCAATAGCTAGAATGATTTTGAAATCACTACATGATGCAGAAAATGAGTGCTGCCTTCACGTCAATTGATAATAAAAAAGTGGCTCAGACATATGTCTCATGTGAGTCTGTTAAGTGTGGAAGGAAAGCGTTCACGGAAGTACTATGAATGTTTGGGATTATTGTGTTCCTTTATATTTTTGGATACATGTCAGATCTGGATTTGAAAACATCGTGAAAAGGTGTAAGGTGCCCTCAGCTAACATCTTAGAATGTTTGTTGGAGTTAATTGTGCCACATTCCAAAATATGGATAGCAGTCCAAGTGTATGCACATGGCTTCACATCTCCATGGTTGGTGCAAATCAGCATAGCTGGGCCACATCAATTGAATCAAATGTAACAACAGGGGGGCTTACAAAAGTCCCTGCCCCTCCCTCTGTACATTGTACCTATGTGTCATTAATGTGTCATGGCCACAAGGCATGTTTGACTGGTAATGCAGTCCTCAAGTAACCAGGCTTTGGATGTCTCTCTTGAATGCACATGATGAGACGATTACACTCCATAATTTTTTCTGCTCAACAATTACGGAGAATGTTTGCAACCACATGATAGTTAGGGCCAATGTATGTGTGCAGATATGTGTGTAACTGTCACAGGAGACCCATGCTATGTACAAGTTGGCCGTGATATATCAGATGCAGTACCATCATGTCTGAATGGCTGCCATTTCCTTATTCAGCCTACACATTGTATATGTTTATGAAACTGTTGCGCTGTGCACAGATTTTTAGCACATTTCTTCCTTCCATACCTTACAGGTGGACCGGCACCCTACACTGTGGGAGAGGTGGCGACATTTGAGGACCCCGACCACTCCAGTAAGTGTTGATATGTCTGTTATGTGTTGTGTTTGCTGGTTATGGACTCGCGTGAGTTGAAACCATTGCAAGGTGTGATGCGTTGGGCAAGCTTTTCTCTTGTTCCATGAGTGGGAATTCAGTTTCTCACATGTTTTGAGTTGGCCAATGCGTATCCAATGGTATTATGTAGGGATTGTAGGCCATTCGTGTAGGCCCCACTGTGAGTACAGGGGTTAGTCATGTGTATGACACTTCTATCACCAAGAGTCACACTGGAAGTCAGCTCCGATTTAGTCAGCCTGTCAGACCCACATTCTCCAAGATTGGTACAGCAAATTGCTTTCCAATAGACATCTGCTTCCCTATTTACCTACGTAATTATGAAACAGTAGGTAGAACCTCCTAGCAGCATGTACTTCCACATGTAGTGCTACAAAGTATGTGGAACTTGAGTGCAATGGCCGAGGCGTGCATGCAATTCATGATCATGGGTGTTCTAGCAACTATGTGTCTGATGTAAGTCAGGCCTCACTGGAAGTATATGCTGTGTACCAAGTTCTGCATTTCCTGACATGTGTGGCCCTATGATTGTTCTAGGGTTTGCTGACTCCTAATTGTTGATAGACCTTACCTGTGGTGTGTGTGTAGAGCAGCATGTGTGGAGTTTTCTATACACTCCTCGGTGTACATGTTGTTGGAAAATGATAGTTGTTTATCCACGCCCGCACCCTCAAACACGGGCATGGGTTTGTGAATGGGGTACCTAGTACTGATGCTACCAGTATGTTACACATACATGTGAATAAGTGACGGTTTGGTTGGAACCTAGTATACACACTCAGGTTTGGCACTTGGTACTATACTGGCAAGTCCAGTTACAGCTTGCAGACCATGTGGCTTTAGTTTTGCTTTCCGTACACTGACATTTGTAGCCCAGGTCTTGGCGGAGGATATGCAGCATGATTCTTATCTGATAACTGGCAGAACTCAGATTGCAAGTCAAAGCCACTTGTTACCCATCCTGTAGGTTATGGATGTGCTATGTGTGATGTGACCTTTGTAGGCTGGACTGCCATGTACTTCCTCAGGGACATTCAATGATCTGTATTGTGATATGAGCTGTTACAAGTACAGTAGATGTATTTTCTGATTAACTTCTTCTGCCATTTCACACAATGCAGTTACTAATGCCAGCCACGGGCCATGAGATACCAGCACATCCTGCTGGTGGAGTCGGGGTTCCGGATGATGGCCCGGCGATATCGCCATGAACGGGCCTCGGGGCATGGAGAGCCTTCCCACAGGGTGGCCCAACTTTGCCCACCACAGCCACCACCAGCACAACCACCAATCCAAGCAAGGTGGCCCCACCCACAGCTGGGACTGTTGGTCCTACATCTGCTGGACTTCCAGGCCCCAGCATTGCCACCGGTGCAGGACAGCCCACTAGGCCTGGCACCACACACACACAGACCTCCTCCACCGGTACCCAGACTGCCACAGCTCCTTCTGTTGACCCTGCAGCCTTCCACAACATGGAACGTAAGATGGATAGTGTGCTGCGCAAGTTGAGCAACCTGAGCCGGGATGTGCGCCACATTAACCTGCATGTTAAGTCTATTAAGAGGACCCTCCGGAGGGCCAACCTCTAGACATTTTTAGATGGACATGATTCCCTCCTCTTTCCTTGTTCTTATAGTTAGTGGGCTTAGCCGGCTTAGTGTTAGGTTAGTATAGGCCGTTAGTTTAGTTAGTGTTAGTGGGTGGGGGGTCCAGATTCTTTATATTTTTACTTATTAAGTTTGTTGGTGGGTGGGTGGGTGGGGGGCTATGTTGGGGTTCTTCTCAGTTCCCTCTTCTGTGATTAGCATTTAATAAATATTTGGTTAACCCTTAATACTATGGGGGTCATTCTGACCCCGGCGGTCTGAGAACGCCGGGGCCAGGGTCGGCGGGAGCACCGCCGACAGACCGGCGGTGCCCCGCAGGGCATTCTGACCGTGGCGGTTCGGCCGCGGTCAGATGCGGGAAACCGGCAGGAAACCGCTGCCCTGCAGAATCCTCCATGGCGGCGGAGCACGCTCCGCCGCCATGGGGATTCTAACAGCCCCTACCGCCATCCTGTTCCTGGCGGGTCGCCCGCCAGGAACAGGATGGCGGTAGGGGGTGCCGCGGGGCCCCTGGGGGCCCCTGCAGTGCCCATGCCAATGGCATGGGCACTGCAGGGGCCCCCGTAAGAGGGCCCCACAAAGTATTTCAGTGTCTGCTATGCAGACACTGAAATACGCGACGGGTGCCACTGCACCCGTCGCACCTTCCCACTACGCCGGCTCAATTCTGAGCCGGCGTCCTCGTGGGAAGGTTGATTTGCCCTGGGCTGGCGGGCGGCCTTTTGGCGGCCGCCCACCAGCCCAGGGCAAATCCCAAAATACCCTCAGCGGTCTTTCGACCGCGGAGTGGTATTTTGGTGGGGGAACTTTGGCGGGCGGCCTCCGCCGCCCGCCGAAGTTAGAATCAGCCCCTATGTGTTGAATGGTACTTGATCGTGGGTTTGGATTCAATGTACATAACTTTTGTACTATAACATCTGTGTCAAATGCTACAAACAAATCCCAAATGAGCTAAACGATTGGCAGCTAGCCCAGAGCTACCTTGCAAAGTGTCGACCCTTCGTTGCAACCACCAATCACAGTTAATATGGATCACAATGTGTTTCTGTTGATAAGTGTGTTTTGAAACTCACAAACAGTGCTTCCAGACTTGGTATTGGGGAAACAGTTTTAGGTCTGACTGCAGTGTGATGATCATGGACACCCTTACAAGATGAGTTCTCATTGGCAATCTTGTATTCTTGTCTTCATGACTCTCATAGATCATTTGTGACACAGTTCAGCATGATTACCTATTTGTATGTAAACTCAGACACCTTCATTTATGCAGTTTTTGTAGTGTTCGCTTAGATTAGTGTGCCATGTTATTTGTGTCATTTTTGCATGTTGACAACATTTGGCGGCCACTATTTGATGACTTAGTTATCCCCTGAGGAAGCATTCTTCTGTCCAACACAGCATGATGGTGTATGGTTTCTCACTTCATCAGATTTGTCCCTCAGGATGGGCAGAGTATGATGCAATCATGGGCACTGTGCAGATTTCTCTGACTACATATTATCAGGACAGTTGTATTGGCAAGCTACGTAATTTGAAGGTAGGCACATTTCAGTTATCTACTGCACAGTTGATATGTCACATTACCCAGAGACAGATTTGTTGTGTAAGTGCTATTTATTGAAAAGTGCTGTAGTTCTATCTGTACATTGTCCATGATTGTGAGTCCATTATAGTGACATTTTACATTGTGATCCAACACAAGGGTTTACCAAAATGCTTTTGACATGCTGGGGTTGATGTTTGCAGACAGTGCAGAGGGACAGAATTTGCCAATGAGTTGGAGAGAGACAATCACTGGGCTGGGTGACAAAATATACAGTGGTTTGCAGAACAGTGCTTGAGTACAGTTGTTGCAAGACTGGCAAGTTACAAAGCGCAGGACCTTGGTAAATGTGGGCCATGTGGCAGGGACTAGTGCTTCCGGGTCATTTTCCTTGTGAATGTGATCTGTTCCATCTCTTCTTCTTCTGATGTGTGTGTTGCCTCCTCTGTCCTTGTTGTTGTTGGTTGTGAAGGGGTAACACACACCTCAGTTTTAGAAGACGTGGAGTCAGACATCCCGGTCGCTGCTCCCTATGAAGGTCTTAAGGGCAGTACTGCAGCAAGGAGGATCTGCTGGTTCTTGAGAATAGCAGCCACATCACAATGGTAGGCAGCCAGGTCGGCCCTGAGGGGGTCATGATTGCATTTGTGCATGCAGTGGAAGGTTTGGGGTGCCAGGTGTTGTGGCAACTCCCTTACTCCAGTGGTGAATTCCTTGACAGTTTCTTGTAGTCCTTGCAGGATGGATGTTAGGGCTTGCATAGCTGCTGCCTGATCTGCAGATGGCATCATGCACGAACGCACCCCCTCAAGGCTGGCTGCCATATTTTGCATCCGCACCCGCACCTCCTTGGCTAGCTCCCTTTGTACTCCAACTACAGTTCTCTCAAAGTTGGTGCCAGTGTCGTCTGAGTCCTCAGCTGTATTGGAGCTGGCAGGTCTTACAATTGGGGTGGTGGGTGGATCCTCTGCGATGGCTGCTTGTTCTGTGCTCCTCCTTATGACTGTAGGTGGGGTCTGGAGGGTTTCAAGGACCTTTTGGATAGTCTCCTGGGGAATGTTTATCGGCTCGTCATCCATGTCATCAGGGAAATCCGGGACAGGCATATTCGCAGGAGATCCATCTTCCTCTGCAATGAAACAGGGTACAATTAGTGTGTCTGTTGTGTGGCAATTTTGATGTGACGTGCCTGCCTTTTTGATGAATTCAATTTGTGATCTTGTTTTGTGTTAATTGCTCCAGTCCTTCAGATGGGCATTCTTCCAGGCCTATGGCCCACCTCCATGTCACATGTATGTTATTGAGTTATTAGACTTGTCCGCCTCATTGTCTCTAGGTGTTGGTTTATGCCAAATAGAGAATTGCCACCTTCTTTTCCTACTCAAGCCTCCGTCTACATCCATTCTCATGGTGAGACCTTTCACTGTCTGTGGGTGTTCTGATGGCCCTGGCAGCACACTAAACAATCTGGACCTGCCCCAATCTCTGATCTTTCACATCCACTTAACTGTATTTGGCATGTGGCATATACTATGCATGGCAATGTTATGATCTGATATGGATGTTGACATTGGTAATGTGTACTGCTGATGTTGGGGAATGTGTGTTACATTGGATTGCCGTGATAATCGTATCAGTGTCCTATTTCCTCCTCTGACTGTGCAGGTGTATTTCAGTGACCAGTTACATGTGCCGCCCCCCTCAATGCAGTTGTCTGAGCAGTATTACATTTGGGATGTTGCACTGTTACCCAGGCACAGGATGGACCCTGACATATGCAGCATGGGTGTGTCCTTAGTGCTGTGTAGCTCCTATTGTTGTTTACATTGGCTGATGTTTGCGGCAACTATGAGCATTGACATTTGAGAGTACTGGGGCCTTTGTCCTGTTTCTGGGGATTGTTGAAGTTGTCATACTCACCCCCTAATTTAGGTGTGTATGATCCATGGAGAGGTTACTGCCATTGGCTACTTGAGCTGCACAAAGAGCGGACGTGGTAGTGGCAACTGTTGTCGCAGTTACATTCCAGTTGTCGGTATGGCTAGAGGTTGTTAAGAGGGCCCTAGTTAATGTAGGGGTATGGTGGCTGACGTGTGCCGGGATGTCAGTTTGACGTTGTGGCCTTCCCTCCTGGCGTGGCTTTACCTTTGCTCCATTGTTGGCATGACAGCATGCCCCCATGGGACTGTTGTTGGTGTTGTGTAATGGTGTGCCCCAGTTCTTCTCAGAACGGGCCATGCCCCCATGCCGTGCCCCTTTACCCATGCCACTCCATGTATAAGATGACTTCCATGCATTTTGTGGTCGGTAAGCCCCCCCCCCGGTTGTAGATGACATTATTGCATTATAATTCCCCATGCGACTTACCCTGCATGTGCGTTGTCTCCTGGTAGTCTGCACTGTCCTGTCCTTGAATCCCTGTGACGATCTCCTCTGGGATGACGGCTGCAACAATCTCCTCCATGTGGTCCAGGGCCTCCTGGTGTGCTGGACTTCCACCTCCAGTCTGCAGTGCTGCCTTCCTGTTCCTGGCCATCTTTTCCTTGGTCCTGCGCTTGCAGTCATGCCAGTGTTTCTTGCACTCGATGACTGTTCTGCGTACTTCAGCCACACTGTTAATCTTGTCAACAATTTGTTACCATATAGCCTCTCTCCTACTGATTGGCAACTTTGAGGTGACAAACAGTTGGTGCTGGTGTTCCGTCACCTCTTTCCTGCTCCTCTGCACTAAAGCGACACTTTCTTTTCTTCTTAAAAGTGTCCTGGTTCTTGTGTGGGTCATCCCGGCTGGTTCCTGGTCTGCTGTCATCTTCCTGGGGTCTGTAGTGGCATCTGGGATCCATTTTGGCTCTCCTCTGGTGAAATGGCAGTGTTCGTGTTTTTTTTTACGCTATTGTGTCAAAAAACGGCGCATTTCCGGTTTGCGGGGTTGTAAATCGACCCACAGTCATTTCCGCCGCGTTAATGTCGTTTTGCTTTACGACTTGACACTGCGGTGTGCGTCAAAAATAATGACTCCCATCTGTGGTTTGCGCCGCCGTGCGTCAAAGTATAAATATGATGCCCGCATGGGGCACCAAAATGGCGTTAGCCGGCTGTAATTTTTTGACGCAAAACTGCGCCGGCGTAGTTTTGCGTCAAAAAGTATAAATATGGGTCTATATGCTTTAAGATCTAAATATGCATTACTGATTAAGACCCCATAAAGTTAAAAAGGCTAGAATGGAAGGTTGTTGTGTAGTGGTTGGGACATCTAAGGCTTGGAATTCCCTGCCACTTACCGTCCACTCTGAAGTTAGTTTAAACATATTAAAAACATCGAAGACTTATTTATGTACCAACATCGTTTAATTGTCTGTTAGGCTGTTTGTTTCTGCACTGATGCCTTTCATTCTTACCTTTTCAATTGTGTGGCCGTCATACACCTCACAAGCCTCAGGGCTATTCTTTCTGAAGTAGCTGCTGTGCTCTGTAAGTGGTCTCATTCATTCAAGAAGCATGCGGCCTGTGTTAGGGTTTGACAGTTTAGCTTCAATTCATTAGGTTAGCTGAGAACATTATGTCCACGAGCCAAATGGTCAGAGAACCACCATATTAGGAGATCACCGTAAACCTAGAGGTGATCTCTGTACCTTCAAGAAAACCATTGTCACACTTGTTCTGCTGAAGCTACCAAAGGTTTGGTGGATGACCACTGTCAGTTTTGACACCTGTCTTTCTGTTTTTAAAAAACAAACTCTAAAATTGAGAATAACTAATGACCATCACAACCAGTGGAATTTTTTCTCCTGGGTTTGATGGTCATTAATTAAATTTTTCTGTTCATCACCGTCAGATTTTCATGGCGATAATGGACGGAAGAAAAGGATATTACTTTGATCGCCAGCACACTGTCAGGCTGTTGGTGTAAGCTTTTCATCAGCAGAGCCAACAGGGGCACCCACAATTGAAAGGTGACTGTCCATCTGACTTTCAATAGAGTGGACAGATCGAGAGTTTGGTGGACAGGGTACTCCATCACAGTTGCAGTGTCACTGCTTGACTGAAGCCTCAAGTTAACCTTCCTATTTCCTATCATGGTAAGTGGCATGTGTAGACATCCTGATTCAAAAAGATTGTGTACCATAATCCTCAAGGACATATAACCAAGCGACCCAATGCCTCCCATGAAGTGGCCAGTACTTGAAATGATGTCAGTGTGAACAAAGACTTAACCTGCAGAACTACCCAAAAAATGATTGAAAGTGAACCAACAGAACACAGGGAAGAAGGCAGGGAACTCTTCTTTAAAATCACCTCCTGCCCTCTGCCCAACTGATCAGTCTTAGAATGTGATAACCAAATCCTGATCCCCTCCTCAGCCACTGCCACTGCCACATTTGAGCACAACAACCCCACTCTCTCTTTCAGCCCCAACAATTCCAAAATCTAAAATGCTCCATGAAACAACCAAACCATGCATAAAGAAAACAGAACTACTTCCTATGCAGAAAAAAACAGCATGCAACTGACCTAGAATATCACAAAGAATCTTACAGTTTATCGGTCTCCTCCTGTCACAATGTGCCCCACTTTCCCTTGCTCAGCCAGACAATATTCTCTTGAAAACCCCACCCTCCATGGGATCATAGCCCCAAAAACACTGTAAAATAAAATGCTTGCCACCTTACCCAATTTTGTTGCTGCTGAGAGGCCCAACTCAATCTGCCCCATGATAAAATGCACTGCATCATCCCTCCTCCGTAATACCACCAATGGGCCTTCCACCCTCCTGAAAAACCCTAATTGTAAGAAGTTGAACCAAGCCTGTGTGTTACTTCTGCGGGTTGAAACAACTATTAATTTCACTATCAAGTTCAAAACCCTCATTCTTCCAGCAACCACAAATCCCGGCCTCTCTGCCTTCACCTTGTCTTCTTCCGGTTCAAGCCCATAGAATTGCTGTCACTGTGAACAAGCTAAAGCATCCGCTATATTATTATCTACCCTGAGACATACTGGACTTAAAACAACATTTTGAACTTTAAACAACCTAGAAGGAAAATCCTCAACAACTTCAAAACATTCTCATCACATGCTTTTTGCAAATTCACCGGGGTCACCACTATCTGGTTGTTGATATGAAAACCAACCTCCTGTGGGCCAAAAGCTTCCCCCACAAGATCATCTTCACCATCAAACGGAAGAATTCCTAGAATGCAATGTTTCATTTTGGTGCCAGCCATGATGTCAGCCATATGTCTGCCTCCCAATGCCCATCCCAGAATAAACTCTAGCCATTGGCACACGCAGTATATGAAAATATGTGTACTTGCCTCAACCTATCGTCCTCCATTGACAACATAGTAACATCATTGAATTCTTTCAGGAAGGAAACCCAGATCTTCAAATTACCTCTGATGCTGGGTTTCAAACACCCTCAGTGATGACGTAACAGTGCACCTTTCACTGAAAAGCCAAGGAGTCTCTAAAATGCATGACCTCCTCCAACTACTCAAAAAGCAAAGTTCAAATGCTCCAAAAGGTTATGCACTTTTGCTAACTCCAACTTATTACAACTGGCCTCTTCTAAGTGTAAGATCAATGTCTGCAACTTGTCTTTGGGAAAGTGTACCTCCAGCAGCTGAGAATCCAACTCAATTCCAATTAATGTAATTGACGTACACGAACCTTCACTTTTCTCCGGACCAAAAGGGATCCCCAAATCCTGCATCTATGCCTGAAAAACCTGAAGTGCTTGCAGACATTCGAGATCCACCTTTTCCCACCAACAAGAAATCATCCAAATAGTGTGTAACATGATTCACCCTCCTCTTTTATATTGCAAAAAGGTACTAAACATCTCAAACATGACCAACTTATCGGTAACATCCTGTGTATGTAAATTTGATCCTCAAACTGCAAGAGAAAGAGAAAAATCCTCCAAATGGACCATTAAGAGGAGAAAATCTGACTTAATTTCTGATGTTGCTTCGTCCACCGATACATAACGCACTGTGTAATCTTCACTGGGTATGAAGTCATGCACCTAGAGGCCAAGCCAAATGATGAATTAATCGAAATTCCCCTTGCTCATTCAAAGGCACCACACCCAATGGGGAAATCGTTAAATCATCCAACAGCCAACAATTAGAGGGACTAATGATACTCCATTTGGCCACTTATGGATTAAGGGGCATATTTATACTTGTTTTGCGCTGAATTTGCTACATTTTTTTTTTTTATGCAAATTCAGTACAAAACTAACTCCATATTTATACTTTGGCACTAGACCTGTCTAGCGCCAAAGTTACGGAGTTAAAGTATTTCTTTTGGACTTGTGAACCTACCTTGCATCAATGAGATGCAAGGTAGGCGTTCCTGTGCAAAAAATTACTCTATGGCCTTAGCACCATATTTATACCCCGTGCACAGGGGGAGAAGGGGTCAAATGATGGTGCAAAGCGGGGACCTCTGGGCCTATTTCCATGGTTGAACACCATGGATTAAGCCCACTGGTGCCCTCCCCAGTCCCCAGGGACACCCTCACCCACACCAGAGGGACAGCGTAGGATAGGCGACCCCATCTCAGGTAAGTACAGTTAAGTATTTAATTTAATTTTTTAAAGTGTCATTGGGGGCCCTGAAACGTCATTTTGTGATGCAAAAACCCCTTCTCCTATACCGCCACCCACACCCGGCTAACATCATTTTAATTTACGCTAGCCCACCCTTTGCGCTGGCTTGCACCATTCAATAAATATAGTGCCCGCTGGTGCTCAGGAATGGTGCAAGCCAGTGCAAAACATTTTGATGCACAACTGCGTTAGTGCAGTTTTGCACCAAAAAGTATAACTATGCCCCTAAGTTTCTTCCAAACCACTTCAGAATTTTCTAAAGCAGACCACAAATTACTTGCCAATGCCTAAGCCCAGGAGCTTGATAATGCAACCAAAAACCTTCCAAAAAGGCCCAAAACAAACATTTGGATTCCTCCCACTGGAGACAGAATTGCAACCAGTAAGTGAGAACCTGAAAATAAATTGGGGTAGGACCCTTTTCCCACCACTTGCTTCATCTGCCCTCTACCCCTGTCTGTACCTCTAAACTGGGCCCCTTGCCAACCAATTGGCAATCCGCTAAAACACTGGACCACTGGATACCTCCCTCTGCAATTTGCTCAATCATGCCGAAACCTACATTGAGGTCTTGTACAGGCACCCTATTGAAGGACCAGTATGCCCCATTATGAGGAAATTGCCCCCACCCCGCACTGCTCACCCCGAACTGGGTGGGATGCCCATTAAAGGGATTATATTGTAGCGGTAAACCACTAGCAGTATGCACCACTGGTATCGGTCTACACAATCTCATCCACTGCATTCATAGCATGTTATAAATGTCACCCCACTCCTTATCTGGGTTTACTGCAAAACGTGAACTGAATTCCTCGTCATTTCGGAACCATCCAAAACCCCCATAATGCATTTGTGCTCCACAGACCGCATTGTTCCGGTTGGAACTCACAGAACATGGTAGAAGAAATAAAAAAAAAAGCAGAAGTTCAATTTGCAATCATAGTTTGCACTCTTGGCCTGTGTGCCAGCTCCCATTGCTCCTCTTTAGGGCCTTCTTTGGCTTGAACATTCCAGTGTAAAAGCTTATACATACCCACAATTTCCCTCTTTCAAATCTTTTTCTTCATATGCTGGGTTAGATGCGACACCAAAGGTATTGAAGTACCCATGTACAGTAACTTTGTATTCTTGACACTCCCCCAATCATCACCTTCAGCATTGGAGCTACCAACCTTCTTACCTGCATATCCTTTGGAGACTGAATATCCTCTTCCACACCTTTTGGCCCCTGTTAAGCCCAGTCAGCAACCGTTTGAATAGTCTTATCCTTGTCTTCACCCCCACTGAGTGTTTTGTTATCATTCTGACTAGGCTATTCCCCATTCCTGTGGAAACCAATCTCAAAACAGAACTGTCCCTATACCCCCTTTTAACTTTAATTATTCTCAGGAGCCTTACCTCTAGGGAGCAAAGGACGTTTGGTACAACCCTGCACCTGCTGCTTCTTCTCCACATCATGTTCCTTCACTGGCATGTCCTCTGTGCCCTGCAAGACACCAATGTCCCTGCTTTCATTAGGGCTCTGTCTCTCATGTGCCCACTGTACCAGGGCTTTAGGGGTCTCCACCCCTTCATCCACAATCTCTTCCTCTTCCCATGTTCCCCTTCATCAAATCCACAATTTCCTCCTCACTCCCCCTATCACAGCCCAAAGTCCCCTGCACTCATGTTCAGCTGTTTGCCTCCAACAAATCCATCCATGCTGTTGATAGGCTGTCTCCATTCCCTTGATGTCAAGCAGCTCCCACCAAACACTGCTCTTTCTTCAGTCCGGTGCCCAGAAGGCGCCGAAGCCTCCACCAGGTTCTGGAAACTGTCTGTAACATCACACAGACACATCTGTGAGCCCTTCACTCTGAGGCCACCCAACCTTGCTGAGTCATCACACCCAGCAGCTCCAGTAGCTTCCCCAGGCTGTCCACTCACTACTCTGCTGAAGTCGTCTGCAAACACCACCCACTGGTCTTTTGAAGGCATCTCACTCTCCCCACCCAACTCATTCACCACTGCCTGTTGCACCTGGCGCGGCTGGATGCTTCAAACTCCAGGCAAATCTTGTTCATGAGAAGTGATCACAGTATTATCTACCTCCCATCTCTAAACTCTATTTAAAATGGGACTAATGCAACTCGATATAATCTCCCCTGAAGTCTGTACACTATGTTTGTATAACGTAATTCATGTTTGCTCCTGCGCAGGGGCAGTATTTGCCTCCCTCCCACTCCTGATGCTTCTCCCTCACTCCCCGACATAGCAACCAGATCATTATGAGCCGTGGGTGCCACCATCATGTCAGGCGCTGCTAACAGACTTTCCTCTTCATGGGCATGCGCATAAGCATCCCCTATAGCATCTTGTCAGTAGCACATATCTGCTCTATGACCTCTTCTGTGTGGTTTATCTGCAATACACACATCCAGGCTATGGCCAGCTTCCCACAAACCCGGCCCCTGCTGATGGCCAAATGTCACTACTGTCCCATCTGAGAGACTCCGGCCCCTCCTGCCTACCCGCTCCTGAAAGAGCGCATCGCTAGGCTGCAACAAGCACATCGTAATCTCCACAGAACACTGCCATAAACACCCGCCTAAAGCAAGATGGTAGACAGAGACAAAACCTCAAGGACCTTTCCAGAGTCAGTTCTGGCATACATTTTCCTCCCGCCCGCACTCTTGTTCCTAAATATCCTCACCTCATTTGCTGGGGGAGAGCAAGCCAAAACCGCTGCAGAAGCTCCCCCAGGTGACACTTATTTTGGACGCTTCAGGCCAACCCATGCTTGCTCAAGCACTCCCACCTTAATAAAATTCTCCCTGCCGTTGTCCTGCAGCACCTTTGAAGCTTCAGCTACCCTACTAGCTCTTGCCATTATTACCTCTGCCACCTAGTAGCCTTCAGAAATGTAATATAATGCTACCTATACTTTTTGGCCTTCCCATGACGCATGCCCCTAACCCCTGCCCCTGGGTGTGACGATGGCCAAAAAGGCTGCTCTCAACACATCACTGACTTAAAACCCCCTTAATATACTTCCCACCCTCTGCCTACCAATCAAAGCCCCTGAGTGCTGCCAGAGCCCACCACACAAACGACAAGCCTGGATGGTTGGGGGTGGTATCCGGGCAAACCCATCTTCCTTCAAGCGCCACTGGATAACATAAAATGAAAAGACACTTTAAGGTAAATAGAAAGAGACGTGTAATATATCCAATGTAAATCTATTTTGCATTATCTGAGGCAAGGTAAGATTAATACTGTACTTAGTGGTTAATCAATGTTTGTTCCGGATCCACTTCTCTGAAGTTTTAGGAAGTATGTAAAAGAAGTAGCAGTTTCCCAAACAAATTATATCACATGTTGCTTGATTTTTTTGTCTTAAATTGGTCAATCAAGGTTATTGCGTGTACGTTTGCATTTTAAGACGAGTGGAAGCAAGAACGATTGTTCATGATTTTGAACAGTTTTTTTCCCTTGAATTCTCACTCGGGTTCTATTGTTGTTGGCAGTTTTTGAAAGTATGTTGGGGCATATTTATACTCTGTTTGCGCCGAATGTGCGTCAAAACTTTTGACGCACAATCGGCGCAAACCCTGCCCCATATTTATATTTTGACTTCCGACCCTGTGGGCGTCAAAATTCCACCATGTGCGTCATTTTTTGGAAGGGGGAACCAGCCTTGCATTAATTATATGCAAGGTAGGCGTTCCCTTCCAAAAAATGACTTTAAGGCCTGTGCCCCATATTTATACTCTGACGTCATTTTGACGCACAGGAGGGGGTGGGCCTTAAAAAACGACGCACAGCCTGATGGGCGCTGTTTTTTAATGCCTGGGTCAGGGCAGGCGTTAAGGGACCTGTGGGCTCGGAAGGAGCCCAGAGGTGCCCTCCCCTGCCCCCAGGGACACCGCCTGCCACCCTTGCCCACCCCAGGAGGACACCCAAGGATGGAGGGACCCATCCCAGGGAAGGAAAGGTAAGTTCGGGTAAGTATTTTTTTCAGATTTTTTTTGTGGCATAGGGGGGCCTGATTTGGGCCCCCCTACATGCCACTATGCCCAATGGCCATGCCCAGGGGACATAAGTCCCCTGGGCATGGCCATTGGGCAAGGGGGCATGACTCCTGTCTTTGCTAAGACAGGAGTCATGTCAATGGAGGTTGGGCGTAAAAAAAAATGGCGCAAATCCAGTTTGAGGCCTGAATTTTGCCTCAGACCTGACTTGCCCCATTTTTTGACGCCCAACCTCCATTTTCCTATACGCCGGCGCTGCCTGGTGTGAGTCATTTTTTTTTACGCTTGATGAAGCAGAAAATGAAGGTTTTCATTTATTAGCGCTTAAACGTAGTGCTGCAATAATCATGTGTGACTTTAACCAAACTAATAAAGATTGTACGGGGACAAAATGTGCCCTCAGAGTAGTTTGCCAACATTTATAAGCGTGCTTTATATAACGTGATGTATTAGAATTGCACTAATCCGACATAATCATAAACGTGTGCTACGATTTGCTTGCTTGAAATGTTTTAGCTTAGCATTACTTTAGTGCAGGCTTCGGCCTAGTTGCCTGGTCTCACGGTTTAGATGCTCGTATTTTTCCAATGTGCTAATAAACGTGTATTTTTGCTTGAAGCTGTACTTTTCCACTGAGATCGTTCACATGCTTATCTTAAGGTTTCGTGCCAGCCTGGCATATTTCTCTCCTTACTCCAAGGTCAATCTGCAGGTGCGGACAATGGAAGCTCTGAAAGTGAGTTAATTGGTATAAAATGTTGCAACTTGCGTACTCGTCTCCAAGGATAATGTATGCTTAAGTAAAAGCTTGAGAACTGTTGTTTTTGATTGGACAATTTGAAGTCAACCTATGAACCCTCCAATGGAAGACCCTACTGGATTTGAACTGTTGTCTATTTAAACCAGGTGCACGAGAAGAAAGTAGCCATTACCAGCTATTACCCGACATTGCGCCATTCCGTAGCTATTATGGCCCACTTTGCTGCGACACCATTTTGAAAGAGACTTCGATGCTTTCTCTAATCGAGAGAAAGAGACTTTAAATGATTCTTGCCCTAGAGACTTTAACTTTGATCCCTTGCATGAAGTAGTAGTTTTACCTTGCCGCCGTGAGGCAACTGCCCCATCCACCCCTGCCCCTTTTGCCTCGTCCCATGCTGATCGAAACGGTACCCATGCTGATAGAGAAACGGTACCTGTGAGACGAAGACTTCCTTGTATGCTGATCGTAATTGGTAAATATGAAAGGAAATTGTGCAATTGCATTGTGTTTCTTTTAGGTAACCAACTGCTGATTTTGATAAGATCCCTAGTTAGGAGTTTTTCCAAATTTATGTTGCTAAATTGTTTTCGCATGAAGCCCCACATGCCGATGTTAATTTGAGGTTAGGTGAGGATTCCCTTTGTTGCACGATGCAATTTGAGACCTTGTTATGCTGACTAAATGTATGCAATTAGTTCATTACAGATTATCGTATTAGTGATTTGCATTGCTATTATCGAATGCCTTATTATTCAAATGCTACATAGACTGCACCTGTTTCGTCATTATGGACAGCTATTAATGTTCATTTATGTTTATCATTTGGTGTTGAGACACATCTATATTGTGCTAGCTTTGTTAATATAGGGAAATAAATTCACTAACTTTGAATAAACTGGTGTGGTCATTCCTGACTGAAAGGTCAGGGTTCGCCGAAATGTATTCTGGATTAATTGTTAAGTGTTATGTTGATCAAGGTATTGCTTATGTTCGTTATTGATTATTGATTTAATGAAATTGACCGATATAGAGTACGGAGAGTCCCACTTAGCCAAAAGATTCATCGGCCTAAAGAGCGTCCGAATACATGTAAATTATTAGTACGGAATGCTCTATCAGTAGATGGTAGCAGAGGACGGTTTCGCCTTTGGGACCCTGTACTCTTAAAGTACATGGTGTTGAATTAACGGTTACGCCCTTTGAGACCCCACTCGAGAAGTTGAATTAGATTTTTCTTGGATAAAACTGATTGGGAAAATGATGATGGGCTAGGTCCACCGCGACTTTCCCGGGATCTCGGAGCTTGCGAATGAAGAGAATGGAGGTGTGAGATCAGCGTTGGCGGTACTGGTGATGGTAGGAGTGAAGTTAGGGTTTTGCGCTTGCACAGCTTACTGCCGCAGATTGTGTGAAAAGGTTGCGAGGAATTTTTTTCTTTTTAGAGGATAGCGGAGGTGCGACTCCGAGTGTAGAAGTAGAGAAGTCGTCGAACTTCATAGAAGATAGCGGAGGTGCGACTCCGAGTGTGAGAGTAGGGAAGTCGTCGAACTTCATGTGCGTGTGGCGCTTTGTGCATAAAAAGGTCCACGTGGTTGTTGTTGTTGAGACGGGCCCTGCGAGGTCAAGAGACTCCGGAGTATGTTGTTTTATGTTGTGGTCTGGGCGGTTTAGTAGGTTGATCGGGCGTGGTCAACGAGTCGGTACGTGTGTTAAGGGAGTGAAAGAAATTTCGACTTCGGGCTTTGACAAAATTCTAAGTGCACTAGAATAGATCATTGACAAGTTGAGAGTAGGTCTGCGGGTCAGATTTGCTTGCGAAAGTGGGGACCGAGAAAGATGGAATAACTGCCAAGGCTAGTGAAAAATCCCTAAGGTCCTGAAGCGGTTGTGTTACCCTTCCTGTAGTAAACCGACAGATCTGTTTTATATTTTTGGTAGCTCGCGATACATGCAAGAAGTTGTTACGAGAGGAGCTGAGTGAAGGAGGACTAGCCGCGAGGCTTTGTCAGCCGCAGTGTGTGTGAGTGTGACGTCACTAGGAGCCGCGCTGGGATAGGTTGGTTGCAGAGAAGGGTTGCGCACGGATTGGACGCAGTCCGTGGGGCTCGATTGGAAGGGGAAAGGCAAGCGAAGAGTATTCCGGGAATTAAAGTCACCTATTGATTACAAACTTTGTGAAATAAAAGACGAGAAAATGAAATTTTTTAAAGCATTAAGGAGTGCGATGAAGGGGGAGACTTACATTAAAGCGAGCGTAGGAGAGGAGACGCCGCCCGAAGGTACACCAGCTTACATTGTAATGGAGGAAAAAGGGGTAGCTCCGTGCCTTTGGCTAAAGCAATGGCACAAGTTGACAGAGAAACATGGGAGCGTAGCATTCCCAATCCATGGAACATTCAATATAAGGATCCTAGAGAATTTGAGATTTGCGATGTACGACATGAAGGTGCCTCCAAGGCCAGCCCAGTTTGAGGCTCTAGCAATTTGGGAACTAATGGCTAGACAGCAGCAGCAAAATAAGTTCGAGACCAGGATAAGGAAGGTAGAAAAAACACTAGCGGACGCTAGGTGGGATAATGCACAGAAGGTGTGGAGGTCAGATGTATTGCAGGGGATAAAATTGTTTCCCGCAATTACTAAGGAAGAAGAGGAGACAGGTAAGAAAGCTACCTGTAAGACAAACAGGAGGTGTTCCAAGGATAGAGAGGACGAGGAAAAGTTGAGAAGAGAAGAGGAGTTAGAGGATGAGGAATTAATAATGCAATTGCTGAACGACCGTCCACCACCTTATGCGGAGAGTGGACAAGGTCCAAGTACCAGTTCTGCCCCTCCGGCACCGGTACAGAACAGTGAAACTCAGAGTTCAGGAGCATCATCGGGGTCTAAGGACCCGAGTTTACTGTTCACCCCGCAGATACCGCAGGTTAGGAGAATATATCCAGATGTGCCTATGTTGAAACCAGCAGAAAATTATCAGCCGCAGGTCCCAAGGTATTACAGCAGTGACAACAGTACGGGAATGGTTCTAGACCCGACTGTAATGGGAGTACAGAATGGTCACAACCCAACATTGGCACAAGCTGAATCAACACAGTTTTTGATGCCTCAAAAGCAGATGCAGGGGGGAAACGCACATGCTCAGATGACGGGGAGTCAGATGGGCATGCCGGCAATGATGACCCATGGTGTGGGAATGAACATGCCTCAGAACATGGGAAATGGACAAAACCCAGATGCGATATCGCTACCCATTACTGTAGGTCCACCGGTACCTCTGTACAGTCAGCCTAACTTAGGTATGAGCGGTCAGGGATCAATGCTGCAGAATGGGACCGAAAGGAGGTGCATAGAAAACACTCCAGGGATAACCCCTATAGCGGCTCAGCCAAATGGATCTGGATCCTTGATGGAGTTTAGTCCCATATGTGCTCAGTCAACACTGGTGAGGTCGAGTCCCCCACTGGTGATACCGCTGTCATCGAATACTGAAAAGTTGCCGCAACCATCAATGGCAGTCGATGTAAATGCTACACTTATGGGGTTGAATGCGCAACAGCTGACACAGTGGTTCAACAGTCTGAATTCCACACAAAGCTCAGCCAGTGGGAAGGGAGAAGAATATCTGAATAGGGTCAGGTTGAGCATGGAAGCACAAGAATTGGTGGAAGGGACTATGGGTGTGAATAGGTTAGAGTCCTACTCGGAAGAAGAGCTGAGGTATCTATGTCCCAGGATTACGAGAGAAGTGGACAAGGTACATAGAAGGTTGCAAGAAATAGCAGACAAAAACGGGGTGGAAATAGACAAGATGAAACACTTGAGCAGGAGCTACAGGTTGGATTTTGGGACCACAGATTTTGAACACATGAGGTCAGCAGGCATGAAGGCGCACCTTAGAGAATTGTTGCAGAGTGCACAAGTGTGGAGGTGCTTAGACAAATGGGAAAGCAGATGGGTAAAGAGAAAGGAAAAGAGGAAAGACAGTGTCCCAGAGATCAACGAGAAAAGACCGCAGAGTAGTGATGCGGTAACCATGTTACCAATGAGGGAGACAGCAGGGGGAAAGTTAATACATGTACCATGGCACAGAAGCGACATTCAGTCTTTTACGGATGATTTTCCCAAACTGAGAGAGAAACCGATTGAATGGTATCAACAGACTGATAGGTTTGTGAAGCTTGCAAAATGTCTCTGGGAAGACCTGAACACTCTCTTTGAGATTGTGGTTCCGGCAGATTTGTGGGAGGATTGCAAAAGAGCTGTAGGTTGGCCGACAAGTGAACCAGAGAGAGACAGGGAGACGGGTGCACCATCACCTATGGTGATGAGCTTGTACTATAAGGTAATTGAGCATTTGAAGATGAAGGTTGCCGCGAAAAATGTGGATTGGCAGAAGATCGATCGAACTGCCCAAGAGGCTAAAGAGTCGATTCATAGTTACTATGAGAGGTTGTTGAAGGCGTTTAAGAACTACAGTGGCACGGAAACAATAGAGGCGAAGGACATGCTTCATTTTGTGTTTAGATTTGTGGAAGGGCTGAGACCAGAGATAAGTCAGATGATAAAGTCGCATTTGATTTGCTGGCAGTCGAAACCGATTGATGAGGTGTTGAATTATGCGAAATACTGTAGCGACGAAATTGAAGTGAAACAGAAAAGGTTGAAAGAGAAGGTGATGATGATGCAACTTAAAGCAGCTCAGACAGGTCTGCAAGGTTTGCAAGGGTTGCAAGGGTTCCAACAGCAGGTACCGCAACCACAGCCACAGTTGCAGGGAAACATGGCGTTTCAGCCACAGGCCAGAGGCAGAGGAGGTTTTGTGAATAATGGTCCGGATTTGAACACTGTTGTGAATGGTGTGCAGGCAATGAAGAAGGTGATGCCGTGTCACGTGTGCGGAATTGTCGGTCATTGGAAACGCGAGTGCCCGATGGTGGTGCAGGAAGGTGCAGGTGCAGGTGTTGGTCAGCAAAACAATGATGTCAATGCATTTCAGACAATGAGGGGACCGAAAATGAGAGGTCCAAACCCAAATTTTCAGACCATAAATCAGTTGCAGGGATTACAACCTATGCAGCCGCAGCAGATGCAGATGCCTCGTATGCAGGTGACGCAAATGCAGCCAATGCAACAGCAGTTTCCCATGGTACCTAATCAGCAAATGCAAATACCTTTGGCACCAATGAGTCAGCAGCAAGTGATGGTTCCTCCACAGGTCTCGGGTCAGGTAATGAGTACAAATGGCACCGTACAACAGTTCCCACTACACAGTGAGAGTGGAATAAACAATGTGTGGGAGAGTGAAAGTTCAGGAGAAGAAGGAGATTGTGTGCTTGCAGCATCCTTGGAAGTTGATCAAAAGGGTCCGTACGTGGAGGGAAGAGTAATGGGTCATCGTGTCTCATTCCTGGTTGACACAGGAGCAACACGTTCAACTGTTAAGAGCATTGAAGTACCAAATTTGCCACTCTCAGGGAGGACAGTTCAAGTGGTGGGAGTAGCAAACAGGCACCTGACGAACCCAATAACAGATCTGGTACCAGTCAGCATCGGTAACTATCAAGGGTTACATCAGTTTGTGGTATGTGACTCAAGCCCGATAGCACTGTTGGGGAGAGACTTGTTGTGCAAATTGGGTTGTTCGATTATGTGTTCGAACGAGGGAATAAAAATACAGACGAGCAGTGATGGGGAAGAAGAGGACAGTGTAGAGGGGGATGAGATGGAAACTGTCGATGAAGAGTATCCTCTGATTTGCCTTTTCCCGATGATAACTGAAGAAGATATTCCAGCCGAATTACGGGAAACAGTCGGAAAGGAAGTGTGGGATATGACAGGGAAAGAGGTGGGATTGATGAAAGGAGTGGAACCAGTGAAAGTGACTGTAAAGCCCAATGCATCTTTTCCCCAGACCCCACAATACCACATGGCACAAGATACCCTCATGAAAGTTGCCCAACTTATTGACGAATTTGTAAAGCAGGGAGTACTGAAAGAAGTGTTGAGCAGTCCATGTAATTCACCAATCATGGGATTAATAAAGCCAAGTGGAAAGGTCCGAATTGTGCAGGACTTGAGGAAAATAAATGACATCATAGTCAAGTGTTGCCCTGTCGTACCAAATCCAGCTGTGATAATGTTTCAAGACCCTTGCGATGCCGAGTGGTTCTCAGTCATCGACTTGTCACAAGCATTCTTCTCGGTGCCTCTTCATGAGGACAGCCAATTCCTCTTTTGTTTCAAATTCTTAGACAGAGTGTACAGTTGGTGTCGAATTCCTCAAGGGTTTTCTGAGTCACCGTCAATCTTCAATCAGATTCTAAAGAAAGATTTGGAAGCATTAGAATTGCCATTCGAGTCAACCTTAGTACAGTACATCGATGACTTACTGATTGCATCAAAGACAGAAAGTGGCTGCACAGCCGACACCATTGCTCTGTTGAACCATTTGGGAAGGAATGGACACAAGGTGTCTCCTTCCAAATTGCAGTTCTGTCAGAAGAAAGTGAAATACTTGGGTCACCAGATAGAGAAAGGGTCACGGAGAATAATGAAGGAAAGATTAACAAGTGTACTTCAAATGAGTCCACCAAAGACAAGGAGGGAGGTGAGGAAGTTTTTGGGAATGGTGGGCTACTGTCGCCAGTGGATTCCCAACTTCTCGACTCTAGCAAAGCCTTTACTGAAGCTGACCCAGAAGGATGCCTTGGATCAAATTGAGCTGAAAGGAGATGAGATGGATGCTTTTGTTGAATTGAAAGAATGCATGTGCAGGGCTCCAGCTTTAGGTATGCCTGACTACACAAAGCCTTTCACATTGTTTTGTCATGAACGTGATGCATGTTCTTTGTCTGTCTTGACTCATGCCCATGGTGGCATAAACAGACCAGTAGCGTATTTTTCAGCTACTTTGGATCCGGTCGCAGCAGCACTTCCAGGGTGTTTGCGCGCCGTAGCAGCAGTTGGTATCAGCCTCACTCAGAGTGAAGGAATAGTGATGGGACACCCAGTAACAGTCATGGTCCCTCACTCAGTTGAGATACTTTTGACCCGCTCCCGAACGCAACACATGACTGGAGCAAGACTCACAAGGTATGAAACGATAATTCTGGGCTCACCGAATGTGCAGCTGAAAAGGTGCACTACGTTGAATCCAGCAACCTTGCTTCCTGGTGAGTGAAAATGCTGAAATTGAGAACGCTGAAGACGTCGAGCATGACTGCCTTCAGGTGACTGAATTTTGCACAAAACCTCGACCTGACATTAAGGATACTAAGCTTGATGAAAATGACCAAATTGTTTTCGTTGATGGTTCATGTCTAAGAGATGGAATGGGAATTTTGAAAGCGGGATATGCTGTATGTACTGTAACAGGTGTCTTGGAAGCGGCCTGGCTTCAAGGAGTCTATTCTGCACAAGTAGCAGAACTTGTAGCCCTTACAAGAGCATGTCAACTGTCTGCATTGATGAAAGTCACCATTTACACTGATAGTCAGTACGGGTTTGGGATTGTGCATGACTTTGGACAACTATGGTCACAGAGAGGTTTCCTGACTTCTTCAGGATCCCCAGTGAAAAACGGGGAGAGAATAAGGGAATTGTTACACTCCATTCAAATGCCAGCCGAAGTTGCAGTGGTAAAGTGTAGTGCTCATACAAAAGGACAGGACTATGTTTCTCTGGGAAATGCATATGCGGATCAAGTCGCAAGATTTTGTGCCTTGAACTGTATATTACTCAGGGATGAATGGAACTCGATAAGTGAACCAGAACTCGAACCAGCTGAAGCATTTGCCTTGAAGGTTGTAGATACAATAGATGAATTAAAAGCATTACAGAATAACGTCAGGGAGGATGAAAGAGAGTCCTGGATTAAATCACAATGTATAAAGAGACCAGATGAGTTATGGGTTTCAAATGAGGGAAAATTTGTTTTGCCAAATAGTCTCTTATCACAGCTTGCGCGGTTCTATCATGGGCAAGCTCACCTAGGGAGAGATGCCATGATAAGATTGTTCAAAACTGAATGGTTTAACCCCAGATTTCGTCAAGCTGCAGAAGCGGTTTGCCATCGATGTGTCACTTGCCAGCAGATGAACCCAGGAAAGGGAACAGTTGTGAACGCGAGCCACATTGGCAGGGCCAGTGGCCCGTTTAGTCGAATGCAGAGAGATTTCATTGAGATGCCTGTGCATGGAGGTCTGAAGTATGTGTTGGTGATTGTGTGCATTTTTAGTCACTGGATTGAGGCATACCCCACACGTAGAAATGACAGTCTTACAGTTGCAAAGCTATTGTTGAGGGAGTTAATACCACGTTTCGGATTCCCGATCTCTTTAGAATCAGATAGGGGAAGTCACTTCAATAACGAGGTGATAAAGTTACTTTGCGAAGCGCTGAACATTGAGCAAAAGCTACATTGTAGCTATCGCCCTGAAGCATCAGGACTTGTGGAGCAGATGAATGGTACACTGAAATCAAGAATGGCGAAAATATGTGCATCGACAAATTTGAAATGGCCTGACGCATTGCCCTTAGTGCTAATGTCAATGAGAAACACCCCTGATAGAAAGACTGGATTGTCTCCGCACGAAATTCTCATGGGCAGGGCTATGAGACTTCCTGCAGTTCCCGCAAACGCGCTTTTGAATATTACAGATGATATGGTGTTAGACTACTGCAAGGGTCTGGCTGACGTGGTTCGCTCTTTCTCTCACCAGGTGGAAGCAACCACCTTGCCACCGATCCAAGGTCCAGGACACGCACTGAAAGCAGGTGACTGGGTCGTGGTAAAGAAGCACGTGAGGAAGTCGTGTCTGGAACCCCGTTGGAAAGGCCCTTTCCAAGTGATCCTGACGACAACTACCGCTGTGAAGTGTGCGGGGGTTCCCAACTGGATTCACGCCAGTCACACAAAGAAAGTGTTGTGTCCCACAGATGAGGAAGTTGAAGCGCTGAAACTGCCAGTGCCTGATAAAACAGTGCTGAGTGCTGAGACAGAGCAAAACCGAACTGAAAGTGAACAGGCAGGAACGGAAGAGAGAGAGATATTCTCTGAGGACGAAGAGACCAACTCACTTGGGGAAGACCAAGGAGAAAGTTCAGACAGCGACGAAGCAGCTGAAGGTGACAAAGAACCTGAAGCAGCTGAGGGTAGCAAAGAGCCTGAAGCAGCTGAAGGTGACAAAGAACCTGAAGCAGCTGAAAGTGATAAAGAGCCTGAAGAAAGTAACGGTGACGAAGGGCTCGAAAAAGGTGAAAAAGCAGGAGAACCTGATCAGAGGAGGGCTTTCCCAGAAGCAGACGATACAGAAAAGGAAAAAGAGAACGTGATTGACTCCCCAGAAGGAGGGGACAAGGTAGAACAGAACGAAACAGTTCAAGCTTCCTCAGAAAAGATCGCAGGTCCATCAAATGGACATGGTGCAAAGAGGAGACTAAGTATATCACCAACAAAACAAAGGACTGAAGAAAGTTTGAACGACGGAGAAAGGCCAAAAGTGAAAGAGAAAAGAAAAGAAGTAACTGTCGTGGTACCATCCCCGAGTGAAGAAAAAGACTTGACAAAAGTGGAAAGTACCAGCGAAGCAGAATCGAAAAGAGAAGCAAAATTGAAAAGGAAAAGGATACCGAACAGAAGATATTCCGGTCCTGAATGGGCATATGTAGTACATGACGATTGGACTGACGAGTTTGTATCTCTTAGCCTCGAGAACGAAGAAGAAGAGATACCAATAGAAAAGAAAAGCTTTATGGACTCTGTCGATTGAAGGGGGGTGATAAATGATATTGCTTGCTACAATCTAACGTGATACAAACATCCAGCTGAGACATTGCTAAACCGGATAAGACACTTGCTGAACTGATAAGACTGAGTTATTGCCGAATTGAGACAAATGCTGCTAACCGATAAGTGACTGGCCTTTTGAAGAAGACTGTGTGAACATTGCGCTCGTTCAGCTTTGTAACTGAATTACTAAATAGTTTCTTTATAGGTGCTTCTAGCTCTCTGATTCTATACAGATCATGACGCAAAACAGTAGAAAGAAATATTGTAAATATGTGTGTGTAGGCTTGGTAATTGCATGTGTACTAATAATAATGGCAATAGTGCTTGCAATGCATGGAAAGGGTGAGAATGAGAAAATCGATGCTTCTACTTTTGCTCCTGTTACTGTCACTGAACTAACCGCATTGAAAAGACTAGAATTAGATGAGAGACACTTGCATGATAAGAAAGAGATTTCATATAATGTTTTCTATCGCTTGCTAACAGAATATGTTGAGACTATGGATGCGAAAGATTGTTATGTGTGTACACAGATACCGACATCAGTAAAGGAAGGGGTGACTTATCACCACATGCCTCTTACATACGGGATTACATGTAGTATAGTAATGTCTAGATTTTATGGTCAAACTAACATACAGTATTTTTACTCAAATTATGATGTTACCTTTGCTTATGTTCCTATAATAGCGCAGCTAAGCCAGATTGCTAAAGATTGGGATGCTAAAATAATGAGGGAATTTTTCGAGCCAATGCAACCTTTTGAAACGGCTCACGCTCATAGGGAAAACCTTACCTGCTCGCTCTCTGCAGTAGAAATAAGCTTTTTAGATCGCACAGATGATAAAAGAGCACAAATGAAGGCGAAATTAGAAAAAGAGCTACATAAGAGGACTTCAGTAGACAATTATGATTTTGCCGCAATAAAGACACAAGGGAGAATTGCTTTAGATGCTTGGCATGTAGGGAAATTTTGTATATATCGAGGTGAATCTTATTATGACAATATTTTTGTAGGAGCGAGTGAGTGTAAACATACGTTTATCTTTAAGGCCAAATGGACATTCATGATGAACGGACTTGACCCTGTCATACCAGGTGTATATTACATTTGTGGGTATAATGCCTATTATCGTCTTCCAAAGGGATGGTGGGGGAGATGTTATTTGGGTATAGTGTTCCCAAAGGTTTATCAACTGGATGACCTATCGATGATTCAAAAGACATCTGGATCCCATCGTATCCAGAAAAGAGAGACTGCAGCTGCTGTGGTGGGAGATATATTTGGAGCCATGATTCCTTCATTAGGAGTTGTGTTGAATTCCATGAAAATAAGAAAATTGTCTACTATAGTGGATAACATGTTGACAAAGTTTTCAGGTGCTATAATCCTGATAGATGCTGAACTTGCAGCGGAAAGAGCTATGACTCTTCAAAATAGGCTTGCCTTAGACATTCTTTTAGCAAAGGATGGCGGCGTTTGCAAAATGCTTGGTGCACGACACTGTTGTACGTATATTCCAGACAATAGTGTGAAGATTAAAACTATGCTTGCTAATCTAACAAAAGAAAGTGCAGATTTGAAGGAACTGAAAGAGCCAGGAGTGTGGGAGAAGGTTGGAAAAGGACTTGCTTCAGTGGGAAGTTGGCTTGGTGGAATTTGGAATGGAATATTGCTAAAAATAATACAGGGAATTCTAATAGTTCTAATTTGCATTTTTGGAATTTGGGGAATAAAAAGGGGAATAATAATGATTATGGAAAGAATTAAAAGACGGAAGGAAGAGAAAATAATGAAAAGAATGGCAGAAGAATACAAAGCGAAAACTAGGGGAATTAAAAGGAAAAGAGAACTGACAGAATTTTAATGGAATAAAATTTGTGGGAATGATTTGGTGTGATGACAAGTAGTCATCAGAGGAGGGATTGATGAAGCAGAAAATGAAGGTTTTCATTTATTAGCGCTTAAACGTAGTGCTGCAATAATCATGTGTGACTTTAACCAAACTAATAAAGATTGTACGGGGACCAAATGTGCCCTCAGAGTAGTTTGCCAACATTTATAAGCGTGCTTTATATAACGTGATGTATTAGAATTGCACTAATCCGACATAATCATAAACGTGTGCTACGATTTGCTTGCTTGAAATGTTTTAGCTTAGCATTACTTTAGTGCAGGCTTCGGCCTAGTTGCCTGGTCTCACGGTTTAGATGCTCGTATTTTTCCAATGTGCTAATAAACGTGTATTTTTGCTTGAAGCTGTACTTTTCCACTGAGATCGTTCACATGCTTATCTTAAGATTTTTCTGCCAGCCTGGCATATTTCTCTCCTTACTCCAAGGTCAATCTGCAGGTGCGGACAATGGAAGCTCTGAAAGTGAGTTAATTGGTATAAAATGTTGCAACTTGCGTACTCGTCTCCAAGGATAATGTATGCTTAAGTAAAAGCTTGAGAACTGTTGTTTTTGATTGGACAATTTGAAGTCAACCTATGAACCCTCCAATGGAAGACCCTACTGGATTTGAACTGTTGTCTATTTAAACCAGGTGCACGAGAAGAAAGTAGCCATTACCAGCTATTACCCGACATTGCGCCATTCCGTAGCTATTATGGCCCACTTGCTGCGACGCCATTTTGAAAGAGACTTCGATGCTTTCTCTAATCGAGAGAAAGAGACTTTAAATGATTCTTGCCCTAGAGACTTTAACTTTGATCCCTTGCATGAAGTAGTAGTTTTACCTTGCCGCCGTGAGGCAACTGCCCCATCCACCCCTGCCCCTTTTGCCTTGCTGATCGAATTGGTACCCATGCTGATCGAGAAACGGTACCTGTGAGACGAAGACTTCCTTGTATGCTGATCGTAATTGGTAAATATGAAAGGAAATTGTGCAATTGCATTGTGTTTCTTTTAGGTAACCAACTGCTGATTTTGATAAGATCCCTAGTTAGGAGTTTTTCCAAATTTATGTTGCTAAATTGTTTTCGCATGAAGCCCCACATGCCGATGTTAATTTGAGGTTAGGTGAGGATTCCCTTTGTTGCACGATGCAATTTGAGACCTTGTTATGCTGACTAAATGTATGCAATTAGTTCATTACAGATTATCGTATTAGTGATTTGCATTGCTATTATCGAATGCCTTATTATTCAAATGCTACATAGACTGCACCTGTTTCGTCGTTATGGACAGCTATTAATGTTCATTTATGTTTATCATTTGGTGTTGAGACACATCTATATTGTGCTAGCTTTGTTAATATAGGGAAATAAATTCACTAACTTTGAATAAACTGGTGTGGTCATTCCTGACTGAAAGGTCAGGGTTCGCCGAAATGTATTCTGGATTAATTGTTAAGTGTTATGTTGATCAAGGTATTGCTTATGTTCGTTATTGATTATTGATTTAATGAAATTGACCGATATAGAGTACGGAGAGTCCCACTTAGCCAAAAGATTCATCGGCCTAAAGAGCGTCCGAATACATGTAAATTATTAGTACGGAACGCTCTATCACGCTCACCAGTCCGCAGCGCCGGCTAACGTCATTCCATAAATAAGGCGCCCGCATTGCGCGTTGGAATGGCGTTAGCCGGCGGTAAAAATGTTGACGCACAACTGCGTTGGCGCAGTTGTGCTTCAAAAAGTATAAATATGGGCCGTTGTGTCTTAATGAATTGTTTTTTATTACTACATTGCATGTAGCGGATTAAAATGATATGTGTTGTACCTGTATTGCTGTTATTTTTGTAAATTCATATGGATTAGAATTATCTTAACAAACTATTTGGAAGAATAAGGTGCGTCTAGCTAAAAAGACTGGTCTGATTGAAAGTGTCACACACGATGTGGGGCATGTGACAGCTAAGTGGGAAGATAATTACCTATTTTCTCTTTAAAGATAAGTTTACCAAGAGCGTAAATGTTTTATGTGGTACAAACTGCTACTTTTTACTCACTGCCGTATACAGTTTAGATGCCTTTGTCTTGCACTTAGATCGTGATGTTTCACACTTGATTGAGAAAGACCTTAACCATGCCAGACCTTTAGGATTATCCACATAGTGTATGCAAATAATATGACTGCGAACTAGTCTTTTTAGGGCCTCATCAATGTGATAAATATCGCCGATGATAAAAAAAGACGCCAAGGTGATTATTAGTCATGAAGTGTATGCATTTTATTAGCTATTACAAGCTTTGACTTCACAATGGGGCATTTCATGCGAATTTTGTTGCTTACCGCACCAAAATCCACACATCTAGGTATCTTTCCCACATATTTCCCCTGGTAAATTTGAACAGTTTTGACTTGCCGAAATTTATTCCGGGGAGCGAAAAAATCTCATTGACTAATAATTTCGATATGTGTGGTAATAGGAATTACTATACAAATCAGAATTTTAGAGTCCACCCGTAATGAGGCCATTAGGGGTGCTCAGCACTTTATAATTCCTGTGATGAACCAAGCAGCAGATCATTTTGAAGGTCATTAACTCGATGCATCATTAATTGAGTGAAACACATTGAGTAAATATGTTGAATGCAATTGAAAGAATTCCCTCGCCCCTCTGAAATTTTTGTGACTAGGCTTGAGTGAGAACTCCATGCACAAAATTGTGTCAGTAAAATAAATCAAAGGTGCTGAATCCACGTACAAAACGGACTCACTCCCCCGCATATCTTTCCATTCTTGGTTTCATTTCAGAAATCACCTACATTGCAATTTGTTTAACTGCTCATCATTAACTCTGTAACGTGCAGAGATAATGACAAGCACAGAGGCACAGTAAATTGTTGTCTTTGAGGTGGTACCATACCGAGGATGTAGTTCCTGTAAAATCCTAGAAAAACTCTCTTTATAATAAACAGTCATTACACAGGTCCCTCTTGAAGAAACACTTCTTTGATCCAAACCTATGGTTAGCAGAGAAATTGGCAATTGAGTCAGTTTGGGCTGCTTACGACAAGTACAGACAGATAGCATCGTGACAATGAGAGTGTGTTTTAACAGCACTCAGTAACCCCATCGTTCCCCTGCACTCTGGAAGCACAAAATACACCATCGCAGCGCCTTTTCGCCGGTGCTAATGTTTAGTCTTTGTAAACCCTCATACTTTGTGCAAGGTATAATTGTCCCTTTTAGTTACTGTTTTGCCTCCTGCTGTTTTCTTATCTTTAAGGCTTTTACAATGTCCCATAGGAAAAAATACGGTAAAATCTACGACATTTTTCTGAATGTTGTGCTCTTTTTTTGTGCTAGAACACCAAAAGAAACCCCTCCCACCAAATCTTTCAGTTGCAAACAAAGCTGTTCTGTAATCACTGGTATAGGATACCATATTTGCCTGGAGGCTTCTGTTCGGCAGCTTAAATAAACACAATGCAGAGAGAAAGACGACAACGAAAATGTGCTTAAAATTCACTTTAACATCCACAGAATTATTAAAGGAAGACGTGGCCAGAAGAGGGTACAAGCTAGACGTCTGTGCTGTGCTGTTTGCAGAACCAGAATCTCAGACCAACCCGTGTTCGTATCACCACCCCACAGGTGTACTTGGTGTAACGCTGCGTATTAGAAATGCCACCAAGTAGTATAAATATACAAAATAAAAATAAATCCCTTTTTCTGGCAATGGGAATAGATCTGCTATGGCCCAATATACAGATTTCATAATAGTAGTATCTCACCGGTCAGAAATTACCTGAAAAGAGTGCGACAGGGGGGCGTTTTGGCCTTTGTATACTTCATATACATGACGTTCTGAGGTAAGGAGGAGAGGGGCCGCAACTCTTATAGTTGTGCACAATTAAGAGAGCTGAGGGCTGCATTGCACATGACCAATCTCAAAATGTGTAAAACTACTCATCCACAGGCCTTGAAAGGCCATTCTTCACTTTTGGATTTTTCTGGTTGCCTCCTGGCTCTGTGGCTGCTATCATGTGCTGCCATGACCCAACAACGTCTCCCCATTCTAGTCTCAGTTTCTGATGGTGTGGGGCTGTTTTAAAATGTTTGTTATGTCCAAATTTGAGGCCGGATGTACAAATTAGGAAATGTAATTCCTTATGAAAGGAAACTTGCAACTCCAAATTAGCAATTCTTAATGGGACACAAATTGACTCACCTCATCAATATTAATGATGTAGGTCACAATTTGCGACCCATTAGGAATTGCAGCCATCACAGAGACAATGGCCTGCTGAGGTCAGCAGACCACCAAATGTGCGATTCCTTTTGATAAAGCACATTTTCATTTTTAAATGCAGCCGTTTTCCTCAAAGGAATATGGGATGCGTTTAAAAAGAAAAAAATATGAAACTTTTTTAGGACCACTGCCTGCTCCTAAAAAATATTTTTTAAACATTCTCAAAGGGGAAAGGGCCCCAATGGGACTCCTTCCTATTTGTGAATGGGTCACATCCACTTTTAAAATGGCAATAAAGTATTTCTGTTTTGTGACCGGAATTCAGTTAAAACCCAACATGGCACACTCATTGTGTGCCATGCCAAAGTCCCTGCATGTATGATATGTAAGTCACCCCTACAGCAGGCCTTAAGAGTCCTAAGGCAGGGTGCAGTATAGTACATGTGAGAGCATGCCTGCATGGCCAAATATGCCCATGTGATGTCTAGTTCTAGTAGTAGGTATTGCAAGTGACCAGGCAGTCATCTTAGTACAGGTACTGGAGACTGGTCATCACAAATGACTCAGCTATATAATGGCTGCATGAAAAGTAATGGTGTTTGGTATCAAGCACCTTGTCTTAATAAATCACTACTGATGACACTATAGCATTTATTATGACATGCACCCGCAGGGTACCTTAAAGGTACCCTTTGAAACCTACTAGTCCTCTAGTATGCTGGCTGATAAGTATCGAACAACCTGCCACCACAGATACGTTTCTGACAACCTGGAGGTGAGAGCCCCTGCTCTCTGAGGTCAGTAACAATGCCTACTTTGACAGGAGGTGTTATCACCTCTGCCAACAGGATGGCTAGTAAATCTGCATACCAAGATCAGGGACTTCAAAGTCCCAACTGACTTTGATATGTGAATCATAGCTTCTCTCAGACCTGAGAGAGGCAACCCTCATCCTTGAGGCCCATTTCACACCAGAACAGGCAGGAAATTAGATATAAGGAGGAGTGTTGCCCTTGCACTCTGGACACACCTCTAGAGGGGGGCAGCCTGAAGTGAACATTAAAAAGAGAATTCCACCATCTTGTGTGTGGTGGAATTAGGAATTCTTGGACATGGCGATGCCAACTCCCTGGGAAGTGGCCATCTAGAGGGTGTAGAGATCCCAAGGGTAAGTAGACCATTGGCTACTACCCTTCACTCCCCCTGGCCCCCCTAAATTGAGCATTTAGGTGGCCCTTTGACACCAGGAAATCAGATTTGTTTGACCAAAGAAGAAGAAGGACAGCCAAAGATGCAAAAAGCAAGAACTGTGGAGCAGAAACTGACTTGGCCCCAACCCTGCCAGCCTGCCTGCTGTCCTTGACAATTGCACCAAAGTTGACTCATCCTGCAACTGCTCTGCCTCCAAAAGTGCAGCTCCACTTTTGATAAATCTGCCCCTTAGGGTTAATATTTTTAACCCCAGTCATTCAATAAGAGTCACCTGTAACAGCTGCATAGCATACCCCTACATTGGGACACTACATACATAGCCAGCTTCCTACAATACATACCATACCGACTTACTATGTGGAAGGGAAGCCAAAAGTACGCCCCTCACAAATACAGAATCACAAATGCCAATTGTGATTCGGTTACAAATTATTGAAGCACCTTTTGCATTTTGTATATTTGAAAAAAACATTTTTCAGGTTTGCAAACAGAAAAAAGCTTTCTACACAGTGGCGTAGCGTGGGGGGTGCAGGGGGGGCCGGCCGCACCGGGCGCAACATCTTGGAAGAGACTAAATCCACGGGTTAGGGGGTGCAAATTACTTGCCTTGCCCCGGGTTAGGGGGCGCAAATTACTTGCCTTGCCCCGGGTGCTGACAACCCACGCTACGCCACTGTTTCTACATTAGGCCTCATGTTTCTATTCCGCCAGTGCTTATCTATATTCTTCAAATTTTTTGTTTTTCCAGTCTACCGCCATTTCACAGACTATTTACATTGGGGAAACATTCCTCAACCAAATAATTAGCCCACATACTGTGTATTCAAACATTTTGAAGCGTTATTATATATATCAACATTAAACAATTTAATTCTTTCTTTAATGAATAAACTGAGGGCTATCTTCCACTTAAATGTATTTCATTTTGTGTATGACGATATTTAGACAATATTCGAATTTCATATGAAGTCAGTGGTTTTACCTTACCTCTCAACACTATCAGAGATCATTGTAAACGTAACAAAAAATACATGTGCGCGAACAAAAACTGCAAACGTCTCTTATAGTACCTTTAAAAGTGCTCTGGCAGGCGGAGGTTGTAATGTACCTTGTCAGTTTAGAGGTGTTAGTGTAAATCATGAGCACAGAATACATGAACTAACTTTTGAATCTAAGGCTTTCTCCATGCGGCCTATTGTCAGAGCCACTGGAATTCGGGATAGTGTGCCATTTTCCACCAAAATGAAGATCTGCCACACTGGACTCACAGACCTTCATTGGTAGTATATTTTCAGGTTTTTACAATTTTCAGGTTTTTACAAAATTGTTTGTAGCTCAAATTGGTAAAAAATTCATATAATTATTGTGCACAGGTTCCAGTGCTGCACCAAAAGCTTTGCACAACAGAACACCCTCAGCTTTCTTTTGCTGTTATCATGCAATCAAAAGGTGACAGTGTAGCCCTGATAGTGTAACCATGCCATTTTTCGACTCTAGGAAATGTTTTGTCTACAGCAGGCTGTATAACAACCTTCCATACTTAAAGGTAATTGAGGCATGGTTGAAAAATGAGTCCTATTTTTTTGTTTCACAATTAATACAAATTCATTTTCACATCTTAGACTGTATTGAAAAGGTGCAGTTATTCAAGAGGGTACTCCGAGCCTAGAAGAATCACAAACATATTGCATATCTTTTTAAGGCCCCATGTCTTGAATTCTATAGAACCTCCTAGTGAGACAGGTACATACAAAATATGCTATTCTAAGGAACTGTTTTCAATGGAATGAGATGCTGCACAATTGCCCCATAATATGTCTTTCCTTGTCCAATAATATGTCTTTGCATCTTATATAATTTGATTAAAGCATTATGCTGCTTATATCTAGTGGCCCTACCCCCTATTGGTCTATATGTGCAATGTACATTAATTTCCTTTACTCACATATTCTTTTTACTTAAGAGGATGGTGAGAAGAAGTGCCCTCAAATATCTTTTTGGCTATTTAAGTCATGGACTTTGTAGCAAAGTTATCTTTTCTGCTTGATCACCCCAGAATTTTTTTGCTTTTTCTGGAGGGTATTTTTCCTGGTACCTGGACTCTGATCCCTGTGGCACTACTAATCTGTGCCACTGTGAGTGTGCTATGGCCCTAAAATTGATGTTAGTAAAACTGGTCTATGCAAAAAGCATGGGAGTAAAATGTCATTGGTGGACAGCAGCATCTGTTTCCACCACCCAAACCTGTGAAAAAAATATAAGTGCTCTCGCTGGGTTGCAGTAATACATGTCGATGAAAAGTGCTTTTGCAATATAGGAAAAACTGTGGTCTAAATTTATACTTTTTCACTCACAACTGCGCTAACACAGTTTTGCGTGAAAAAGTTTACCACCGGCTAGCACCATTCAAAGTTGCCGGCCGGGCATCTTATTTATGGAATGGTGCAATCCGGCACAAATGGTGGGCTACCATCATGGAAAATGACATTAGCCGGGTGATGGTGGCGTTATGGGAGAAGGGAATTTTGCACCAAAAAATTGTGTTAGGCTGGTTAGAATAAAAAAAGATGACTCTAAACAGCCTAGCGTCATTTCTTGATGCTAAACCTACAATACCACATGACTCCTGTGTTAGAAAAGACAGGAGTCATGCCTACCACTCCAATGGCCAGCACAGGGGACAAGGGTCCCCTGGGTATGGCCATTGCACCCAGTGCCATGTGAGGGGGCCCATTTCAGGGCCCTCACTGGCAGTTTAAAAAAACATAACAAAATACTCACCTCTACTTACCTGTACTTACCTGGGATGGGGTCCCCCATCCTCCGCTGTCCCTCTGGTGTGGTTGAGGGTGTCTCTGGGGCCTGGAGAGGGCACCTGTGTACTTATTCCATGGTATTCCACCATGGAAATAAGCCCACAGGTCCCCTGACAACTGCCCTGACCTGGGCGTTAAATAATGGCGTTAAGCAAGCTTACTGCCATTATTTATGCCCGCCTCCCTCCCATGCACCATTTTTGCATGGGAGGATATATAAGGCACCTGGGCCTTAGAGTAATTTTTTGCCTGGGAACGCCTACCTTGCATCTTCTTGACGCAAGTTAGTTTCCTGCCAGCAAAAAAAATGACTTTAACTTCAAAACTTTGGGGCTAGACAGGTGTAGCACCAAAGTATGAATTTGGAGTAACGTATGGTGCTGCCATCAACCAGGGCAGGAGCCCTTTAAAATCACGTAAGCGCTCCCGCTCCGCGGGACGCGCCGAAAACTTTGCCGGGAATCGAGGAGGAGGTGGGCAGCAGCTGTGTGCTGCCATCAACCAGGGCAGGAGCCCTTTAAAATCACGTAAGCGCTCCCGCTCCGCGGGACGCGCCGAAAACTTTGCCGGGAATCGAGGAGGAGGTGGGCAGCAGCTGTGTGCTGCCATCAACCAGGGCAGGAGCCCTTTAAATCACGTAAGCGCTCCCGCTCCGCGGGACGCGCCGAAAACTTTGCCGGGAATCGAGGAGGAGGTGGGCAGCAGCCGTGTGCTGCCATCAACCAGGGCAGGAGCCCTTTAAAATCACGTAAGCGCTCCCGCTCCGCGGGACGCGCCGAAAACTTTGCCGGGAATCGAGGAGGAGGTGGGCAGCAGCTGTGTGCTGCCATCAACCAGGGCAGGAGCCCTTTAAATCACGTAAGCGCTCCCGCTCCGCGGGACACGCCGAAAACTTTGCCGGGAATCGAGGAGGAGGTGGGCAGCAGCCGTGTGCTGCCATCAACCAGGGCAGGAGCCCTTTAAATCACGTAAGCGCTCCCGCTCCGCGGGACGCGCCGAAAACTTTGCCGGGAATCGAGGAGGAGGTGGGCAGCAGCCGTGTGCTGCCATCAACCAGGGCAGGAGCCCTTTAAAATCACGTAAGCGCTCCCGCTCCGCGGGACGCGCCGAAAACTTTGCCGGGAATCGAGGAGGAGGTGGGCAGCAGCTGTGTGCTGCCATCAACCAGGGCAGGAGCCCTTTAAAATCACGTAAGTGCTCCCGCTCCGCGGGACGCGCCGAAAACTTTGCCGGGAATCGAGGAGGAGGTGGGCAGCAGCTGTGTGCTGCCATCAACCAGGGCAGGAGCCCTTTAAATCACGTAAGCGCTCCCGCTCCGCGGGACGCGCCGAAAACTTTGCCGGGAATCGAGGAGGAGGTGGGCAGCAGCCGTGTGCTGCCATCAACCAGGGCAGGAGCCCTTTAAAATCACGTAAGCGCTCCCGCTCCGCGGGACGCGCCGAAAACTTTGCCGGGAATCGAGGAGGAGGTGGGCAGCAGCTGTGTGCTGCCATCAACCAGGGCAGGAGCCCTTTAAATCACGTAAGCGCTCCCGCTCCGCGGGACACGCCGAAAACTTTGCCGGGAATCGAGGAGGAGGTGGGCAGCAGCCGTGTGCTGCCATCAACCAGGGCAGGAGCCCTTTAAATCACGTAAGCGCTCCCGCTCCGCGGGACGCGCCGAAAACTTTGCCGGGAATCGAGGAGGAGGTGGGCAGCAGCCGTGTGCTGCCATCAACCAGGGCAGGAGCCCTTTAAAATCACGTAAGCGCTCCCGCTCCGCGGGACGCGCCGAAAACTTTGCCAGGAATCGAGGAGGAGGTGGGCAGCAGCTGTGTGCTGCCATCAACCAGGGCAGGAGCCCTTTAAAATCACGTAAGTGCTCCCGCTCCGCGGGACGCGCCGAAAACTTTGCCGGGAATCGAGGAGGAGGTGGGCAGCAGCTGTGTGCTGCCATCAACCAGGGCAGGAGCCCTTTAAATCACGTAAGCGCTCCCGCTCCGCGGGACGCGCCGAAAACTTTGCCGGGAATCGAGGAGGAGGTGGGCAGCAGCCGTGTGCTGCCATCAACCAGGGCAGGAGCCCTTTAAAATCACGTAAGCGCTCCCGCTCCGCGGGACGCGCGCGGGCGGCGCCCAGGCGAAGCCCGGGCCAAGGGCGGGCCCGTCCTTGCCTGTCATTGCCAGGAAGAGGCAGGGCAGGGCCACCCCCCTGTCATTTACCTTAAACTGTGGTCCCAGATAACCACTTTCCACTTGTCTGCCCGAAGGTCAAACTCAAGCCTATTTACACTGCGGAGGGGTAGCTTTCCCCCAAAGCTCCAGGCCTCTACCTAGCTATTGGTCAATTACCAATATTAACCTGCCTTTGCTCGCCCCGCTGTGATCTCACTTGAATCTCCCACTAAATATAAGGCCCTTGGTTTTTAGTAAAATGGGCAGACGACGTGGGGGGGGTTTGGACGGGAAATTGCACTCTAACAAAACCCTGGACGGCTTTTTACAAAAGGCCGTTGGGGAACTTGAAAGAGAAATAGAATTAGTGCAACGTCGTCTTGCTGCCCCTCCTTCTGCATCCATTAGTTCACCCCATGATAGCCCAGTCTCACAGCCCCACCCGCGACTAGAGCTCCAGTCTGTCCCGATTATCCATTCCCCTTCTCCATCCAAAATCCCCCAAGAGACCCAAGATGACACTCCAATTGCACCTGCCATTTGTGCCGCACCAACTCCATTGGTCCAGTGTCCCCCAATAGAAGGTTCCCTTACTTTAACTGAATCTAATACCAAAGGGAAAAGGAAGCGTAGGGAACCTGTCCTCAAAAATAAACGATCTAGAACCTTGAGTCCCTCTAATCTGGCCCAACCTCCTATCAATGATATGGCTCCAATCTCCTTACACAACACCAATAACTCCCATGCAAATGAGTTCATTAGGGATCTCATAAGAGATGAGCTCTCTAAATTACTTCTTCCTATCTCCAACCGTCTTCAAATAATTGAGGACAAACTTGATAGTCTTACGAGCAGTCAGCTACCAACAATTTCTTTACCTGTAGAAATTCATCCTAATCATGACCCTATTGTTGCCATTAGTCACACTGACCAAATACCCAAAACTTTTCCTCCTATTCTAAATCATGACTGGTCTAGTTCTGCTAAAACCCCCAGTATCCCGACGAACAAGCCCCATATGGCCTTAGCTCCCTTATTAAAAGGAACCGCCACATGGAACAATCCAGCAACTAACTCGGGAGACGGCCCCCCTATTAGGGAATCCTCACAACCAGCATACCAGAAGATGGATAAGAGTAGTGTCTCTCAAGAACCTAAAGTGCTTCATTTACCACCTGAATCATGCCCTTATGTTCTTATTATATCAAATGTTCCTGAAACCTCATTTTTCCGAATCCTTCATCGAACTCAAAAATAAGGTTATCCACTGGTTGCATGTGAATGCGGGGTTTGCTTTTTCCATGTCATCTTCAATATTGATGGTGAGAAGGGTAGGGTGGGTGGGCCCTCTAGCGAAGATCGGTGTTGGGGATTGTATTGTCATTAATTTTAATTCCCCCGATCTTGTCCATCGACTTTCTCTAAATGCTAACAGATTTTATCCTACAACTGGCAAAACTTCTCTTTGCAGGTTACAAGTGTTTTATCCACCTTCTATGTCGTCCTGGAGTACTCAATCACCACCATTATACGGGGCCGGCTCGGTTTCTCACACACTGCCCACCCCCGTAATTGGTCCTAGACGTCCTCTATCCTCTCTCTCTGAGGCAGATTGACTAGGAGATGCCTTTCAGGATGTGGTATTGTCTAACTGCGAAGCTGAGTCCATTTGCCCTATTGGTCTTAACATCTCAGCCGATTTTGTTGTCCCGGGTTCACCCAAAAGTTTAACATGTCAAGCAACTGAGGAATGCATTTCTAATCAGTCAAACGCTCCCTATACCTTGGGTCACACCTGCATGGTCAACTCACCAAATCCAAACACTATTGGGGTTATATCCAGCGAGGTTCTAAAGACACAGAGTAAGAAATCTTCTGATCTTAATCCACCCGAGGGAAGCACCATGGTCCTTAACAGTCCCCCCCCTAGTATTCTATATGCCCAGAATAAAGTTGGGTCCTCATGCTTAGAGGATCTCGATAAGGTGCTCAGCTGGAATATAGCTGGATTGGAAAGCAAATTACATAGCCCAGGTTGGGGTAACCTTATTGATGATCACTTGATTTGCCTTTTTCAAGAAACATGGGCATTAGAACCCAAATATAGACTCGGTTTCAAAAGTTTTTGGGTTCCGGCCCGTAAGTCATCTTCTGGGAGACCTTCGGGAGGGTTGCTCGTGTGGCTAAATACTTCTCTCAGGTGCAAGATAGAAGAATTAGACACTGGTTGCGCGGACCTGCAAGCCCTATCGTTAATGATTTCTGAAGAAAAACCCCTCCTTTTAATTAATATCTATAACAGGAATGTGAGTCCCCACTTTGAGTCTGACGTTCTGTCGAATTTGGACTATGTTCTTAAAAGTAATCCCTCCTCTTTTGTTTTAATTGGAGGAGATTTTAATGTTACCTTCGAACCTAATCCTTTAGTCCAAGGAATTTGTAAAGAAGAGGATGCCCATTGGGGCATCCCCCAGTTAGTCTCCAACAAAAAACCAAGATTGAACAAATTTGCACGCTTTTTGGCTGACATTGCACTAGCTCATGGCCTCCGAGCCTGTAATGGCCGCTCACACTCGGATGCTATTTTGCGACCTACTTTTAGGCGCGGAAAACATAGCAGTCGCATCGACTACATACTTCTTGATATCCGTCTTTGGCGTTACATGGTAGATATGAGGGTAGATGAGCAGCCCGTGAGCGACCACGATCCTCTGATTCTATCAACCAGAGGTCTTTTTCCTTCGTTCATAGTGCCTCACTCTAGGTCCAATGTGTCCCAACTGGCCCTAACCAATAATAGATGCAATTTAAAATGGGAATCTGTTACCTCCTCCCCTAAACATTTAGCATCCATTTACAGCTTGCTTGCGAATCATATGGAGTGTATAATCCGGTTAGATGAGTCTGAGGAGGGCGATAGCCTTCTTACAGCCCACACTGACCTGTTCCAATCTTTAAAACAATTTTTCACTAAAGAGACTGTTAACAACTCCAATAAAAAACACAATGCCCCTTGGTTCAACAATTCTTGCAGAACAGCACAACTAGCTCTCCTGGATGCAATCAAAGAAGGCCATGCTGCGACGTTGAGAATAGCCAGGGGCGCTTACAAGAAGGAATGCTCAAAGGCACGCAGAAGTTGGGAGGAGGCCAGATGGGCCACTATTCTGGTTTCAGCCTTATCTAATAATACTTCCAAGTTTTGGAAACTAATAGCTGATATTGACAGTGACTCCCCAGCCGCGCCTGGCTCTACAATCCTCTCAGCAACTTGGGTAGAGCATTTTGGGCAACTTTATGGAGGTCCACCAGAAGCTTCTCTGTGGCCCCCCAATGATTCAACAAACCAAGAGATCATTCCAATTTCTTTTTCTCTTTCCGAAACTAGAGCTGCAATAGACTCCCTGAAATGGGGGAAGGCTCCTGGCCCAGATAAAATTCCAGGTGATTTATATAAATCTAGACCTGATATATGGGCTCCCTACCTCAATTTTATCTGCAATGCTATTGCAGCAGGCGCACCAGTTCCATCTACTTGGAAAGGGGCTGAAATTGTACCGATCTTTAAAAAAGGAAATCCAAACATTCCGGCTAACTACCGTCCAATTAGTCTCCTCGATAACTTCCAAAAAATGTATGCGAAACATCTTCTGTCCCACCTTGAGGAATGGATTATAGAGTCTGAAGCCCTTTCTGATTTACAAGCGGGTTTCAGACCCGCAGTGAGCACAGTTGACCAAGCTCTAAGATTTATGTCAATAAAATGGAAGAATGTTGACCTGGGGGGGGGTAACCTTTACGTGGTCTTTATAGACTTAAGAGCCGCATTTGACCTGATCCCCAGGAATCTGCTGTGGTCAACATTATTAAACATGGGAGTGCCATTTGGCCTCCTGAAACTCATAGCTCAGTTGCACCAAAATACCTTTGCCCAAATCAGGTGTGGACAGGGGGGCGAGCTGACTGACCCTGTAGCTATCAAAAAAGGAGTTAGACAAGGTTGTGTTTTGGCACCTACTCTTTTTCTGCTCTACATTAATAATTGCATCCACTACCTAGAGAACTGCATAAATGATTCTCCGAAACTAGGTGGGAAAAAAATACCCTGCCTGCTATATGCAGATGATACGATCCTACTTTCAAAATCGCCAATGGGAATTCAACACCTGATTAACCAGTTCTGTGCTTATTGTAGTGATTATGGTTTAGATGTAAACATTAAGAAAACCAAATTTATGATATTCACTACCTCTAAAAAACGATTGCGTACTAATATTAAGATGAATTCGACCCCATTGGAGAAAGTTGAAGAGTTTGATTACTTGGGTTTCAGATTATCTACATCAGGCAAATGGAAGGCAGCAATTGACAAAGGGGCTCTGATCATAAGCCAAAGAGGTGGGGCCTTAGTCCGCAGATCTAGAAAGGCTCCGAGCCCCCCTCTGAACATTCTTGCGGAGATTTATAATGTTCAAATCAGAGCAGCAGCCCTATATGGAGCGGAACTTTGGGGGTCCCATAAAAACCTGGACATTCTGCAAACTAAGGAAAATATTTTCCTCAGGCAGGTGTCCAGGCTAGGTACGGGCACTCCAATGACCCCTTTAAGGCTTGACCTTGGCTTAAATGGCATTAAAACCATAGCGGCCTTAAGACCCCTTACCTACTGGATTCGTCTATGGAAATCTGCTGAACTAGAACCATATAGGCTGGCTATAAGAGAGTTGATAGCCGCTCCCAAGGCACTGGAGAAAATCCCTTGGCTGAAAGAGATGAAAATTGCCTGGGACAAAATGGGTCTTTCCCATTATTGGAACCACCCGGATCAAATCCCTGAAAAGGCTAGGAGATTTGTTGCGAGCAGATATTGGGAGAAAGTTAACGAAGATTCCCTGCACCAAAAGAGGGCGGGTAGGTTAACAATGGATTTTCTTCAAATTAAGCATGAACCCTGGGCTGAGAATTTCCTGAACCTCCCTATCCCTCCGTATGCACGCACTCTATACCTGCAGTTAAGATATGGTACATTGCCTACCAATGGTTTCACGGCCCATTGGCCTTCTAACATCGCTACAAACGATAGGTGTATTTTCTGTCAACATTGTAAAGAAACATCAGAGCATGTATTATTCTTCTGCCCTTTGTACAAGACACCAAGAAAGAGGTGAATTATCCCCCTCTGTAAAAACATGTCATTTCAGGATAGAGTAACTGCCATTAGAATCTGTACACATGATTTTTCTCCCAGGGTTGCCATTCCAGTTACCAAATACTTATCGGAGGCCTGGTACATCCGTCGCAAGTTCATTGCACCCAAAGGCTCCTGAGTCATCTCTATACTAGTCTTTAGAAGGATTTTAATCTTCTCTTTTTATCCTTTTTGTATTGCTTTTAGTAGGAAATTTCCATTACGAATTTGTTGCCTTTTTTATGACTACCAAGACTGCACAAGCTTATATAGCCTTCTCATATAGTTTTCCTGTTGTTTTTTTTTTTTTTTGATTGGTACTCTGATAATGATTCCTTTTAGTCCAATTAGACTATTTTCAGTCTTTTTTGTCTTCTGGTTGTGCACACTGGTCCTCCAGACAAAAAGTTCTACATTTTAGTTTTTAGCTCTGTCCCCTTTTTTATTATATCTATTTATGTTTTATTTTATTGTATTTATATATATGATGAAATGCTTTGTCCTGTTGTTCTTATTGTTACAATGTTTTGACGTCTATTGGTTTTATATTGTTACTATGTTTTTATCACATTCCTTTTTCAAGTATGATTGTTATTACTATCTTAAATGGACTAGATTTCTAGACCGAATGAACTTAATAAATAAAAGTAACGTTTGAGCTAAATTAGTGTGAAAAAATGATGCTAATTTAGCGCAAAGCAAGGATAAATCTGGGCCTAAATTTGGAGTTAGGTTTGGGCTGAATTAGCGTAAATAAATGCTGCTAATTAATCGCAAAGCAAGTATAAATCTGGGCCTTAGTGTATAAAAAAACATCCAGTCGTCCTCATCTGACTCCAGAGAGTAAAGGAAATAGGAGGGACCCACTAGAGGATACCTATGGAAGACACATGTAAAATTGGTGATATAAATGCCATTGCTTCGGCTCATACAGCAGACTCAGAAATCAAATGGCCCCCATATTCCAGATTCTATGGTACCAGCTAGAATTACTAGTACCTGGAATATTAGGTAAAATTCGGGAAGCCACTATAAGTCCCCATATGCATCAACACCATGAAAAATTGAAGGAAATCAAATAGTGAACATAGAGCTTACCCACAAAAGTTGGGTTTGGCGCCTTACCTTAGGCCCTTTCTAGGAGATCGGGGTTCAATATCCCCTACAAGTCCAGTGGGACTGATTTACAATAGAAGAAAGAACACAGGAAAATGAGAAAAAAAGAAAACTCAAACACCCGGGGTGGCATTAAAACAGTGTTCAGTTTGAATATCTATTATATGTACAGAGGGCCAGTTGTGCAGCAACTTATCTATATATACAAAGATTTGTGTTAGTAGACTGGCCCAATGTATATGAGCAAGCTAAAATCAGCACTCAGAGCTAGCATTTAGGCACTAAACGCTACAAAAAGCACTCAATTAGTAAAACACTCAATGGGCGACTCTGTTGGCATTTGAACCTGCCAAGAGCCTGCACAGTTGGGCATCCCTGTTTGTGTTATAAATCCCGAGAAGTCTAGGAGAATAATGGATAAATGTAAAATTTCACTCGGTGATGCGGAGGATTGAACAAGCCCTCATATTTAACACTTATGCGGCTTTGTCACATGCTCATTGTTGACCTTCTCATGCTTAGAACAAAAAGGTGCTGCTTTACTGCTCCGTTTATGTACCTGTAGGCTCAAACCACTACTCTAATGGACTCCTCTGCGCTCTAAGGCAGGCTGAGTTGCAATAACAAACGGGGACGCTGAAACTAAAAGTCTGTGTATCATTGTAGATTATTTACCCACCCCTACTAAAATAACACGGGATTGGAATACTCAAACAATGTCGAGTGACATAAATGATTGCACTCAAGGTATAAATCGGCTGAAATTAGCACTTTAACCTGACTCTCGCCTTATGCAATTTTGTCTCCAGCTCTGCAACTCCAATCTGCAACAGGCTTCAGAAACTGTGCCTCATCAGTCATCAGGTTCTGGGCACTTGATCATTTTATCTAATTCCCTTAGCTCTTTTAAAATATTGCAGCTCATTTTCCCTAACATTCTAAACGTATCTCTGCTACTAACTTTCTAGGGCAAGGCAACAATACTAAACTCATAATTACTTGATGCTGCCTTGGCTTCATAAGGGGATGAACCTTTGGAATGGAATATTGAAGAAAGTAGGGGCAATGCAAGCTTTACAATTCATACTTATTGCTACAAGAGCCAATGCTAAGAGATTAAAGTAGTTTAAAATATATATTTAAAATACTTGAAGTGGTTTTATTAGTCAAATTAATTAACAGAACATTGCACGAAGAGTGTCCTGAAATCTGCTCCTATTCTAACATTCTAACCACTTCTTACAGTCTTGTCAGTAAAAAGATTTCAGTACTCATAAAGAATACAGTAACAGATTTTGATAGAAATAGTCTAGCCTGCTGAGGGAAGTCTGAGAAATGCTATTGCTCGAATCACAAAAGCTATTTTTATGCGGTCTTCATCTCACCCAGCCTGACAGCGTATCAGCTCATAAGCCTCTGACTATCACAGTTGCTCAATCCAGTCTGGTCTGGTCCACTCTAACTTGCTTCTCACGCTGTCTGAACTCTCTGGACCCTCTGACCTGGATCAGACTGATCTCTCTTTCCTTCAGACACTTTTATAACACAATTCATTAAATACAATGTTTAACACAATATTGCTTGCTATGTGACACATTCTCCTGATAATGGAATGAATCTAAATTTTGTTACTTTCTCAAACAAAGAACAGCTCAATCTCAACAATGGGGTTCAAACATAGGCACATTTTCCCATGCATGCTTTGCTTCTGTAAAACAAAATACTTGCATAAGTTTACTCTCGTCGCAGGCTTTTCACACATCCTCCACACTGTAAGCCCATTCATAAACTATGCAATATTTTAGACTAATTTAGCTAATCTGTGCTTTCAAAAGCAGTTCCATAAGGCAAAAATAATAATATAATACAGCCTTCTTTGTTAGGAGATGAAAGAAATTGAATCATGCGTAGGCCATCCAAAGGTTAGAATAGAAACATTTATGCTGAGTCAAGTTTTAAAGAATGTGGTAACGTTAGCAGTTGAGCAAGTCAGGCAACATAAGTCATGCAGTGTTTAAAAATGAATGCGCCTGTCAAAAAGACATCTTTGGTTAGGCCTAGTCTCACTCATTCAGATTAAATAAAGGTACTGATTTTTATATTTCATGAAAGCTTTCACATCACCAACTATTTTTAAGTTAAGAACGATCAGCACATCTAAGAAATAGACAACACATGTGATGGTAACTTTTGTGCATGATTGCAAGTAAACCTTTTATTCAGGTTGTAATAATGTAATTCTTCATCATCAACTCTATCCTTATAGGATGTGTTTTTTTAACAAAGTTAGAAAAAACACAAACATAACAAAGTAATCTCCTACATTTGAGTGTCTCAAAAGTTCAATTTTTAGGGCCTCCAATTTTGGTTGTACTTCCTGTTGAACAAACGTAAATGTGTATAATGTAAACTATGCTAATTAGGTTGGTGATTCACAGGTATCACATGCCCTACTACCAAGACACGAACAACAATGGTCCAATGGGTCCACTGTATATTAGAATATACAAAGATACCCAAGCACTCAAATAGTATTGCAAAAGTAATTGTAAGTCCAGAGAGTGTGTAGATGATAAGTACAATCAAGTGAGTTTTATTGAAATGTGGGCGATTCTGTGCACCAAATTGCGTATATTATCACAACAGCCGACACATGTTTTGCCGCCATCTGTGACTTTTTCAAGGCTAGTAGTATATAAAACTACAAATACCAGTAACAGATTTCAAAAGGTTGATTCACAGTAACACTTCCACGTCTGAAAATATGAAGAAAACTCATAAAATTCATCAAGGAAAAATCATCTGTGACTGAGCCTGTATAATTGGTGTTTCCAGGAGTTTTTGGATAGTGTAGGTAAGCTGAACGATAGAAAAGGAAAGGACAGTTTTCCGAGTACACATGGTCCTGGATAACACAAAGTAACTCAGTAATGAGACTCTCTCCCTTAATTTGTTGCACAAAAGCCAAATTAGGCAGCAAGAAGATGCAGATGCCTTTTAACATTTTCTAATTGTTTGGTTTGCAGGCACTGTACTGTGATGATGGATTTCTCCAGGCCTCCAAACAATGGGGAACTGTCTGCCATGTCATCCAAAACACTATCATTGTGGACTGTTGGTTGTTGACCTCTAGGGTGCCTGTGTGTCCTGCAAACAGATGAAGTTGTGTTCCTGCTTCGTGATAGCCCCTCATCACCTTTCTCAAAGTCTGGTAGTTGTGACACGTTTTCTCTCATAGTAGGTGGAGTAGAAGTAATGGGCATAGGAGTAGCAATAGTGTTGTCCTCCATTTCTATGTGTATGTCAATTGCTACATCAGCTTCAATGGTTTCAGACACGACCTGGATGTAATCGGTGGAACTGTCTCTATACAGTCATTGTAAATAAATGGTTAATACGTTTGTGTAATATTGTTGAAAATATGATTCATGTGTTTGTGACATGGATATTTTGCATAGATGTGTGTAGTTTTATTATAAGCACACAGTACACCATGTAACTAACAATGTACTTCTCACCAATAATGCATTGCCAAAGTACAACAAACCTCTCCATAGAATTTTGTTTGGTAAGATGTTGTGCCTGAGGACTGACAAAGAATGTAGACTGTAAAAAAATAACAGGACAATGACTTACCTTGCTAGGAGCCTACAGGATTCAAGGTGTCAGTGTTCAACACTCCTACCTAACTTCCAGGTTCAATTGTCCCCTTAATCAGTGATTCCTTTTGAGGGTCCACCACCTGTGACATGGGCCCCAGCCACCCTGCTGGCAACCTACTTTTTGGTGTGGGATCATAGGCCATACCAATGTTTCCTAATCTCTGGTATAGTTCTCTCGGTGACAACAAGTGAGTTGACTTTCTGCCAGGATGCAGTCCCATGTTTGTGTTTTCTGGGCCTCAGGAACAGAAAATAATGTTTTCCTAAAAAACTGGCCCATCTGTGCCATATGTTCTTCTTATTACAGCTCCAGCTCCTTCTCAGAAAATTGTATTTTGTGCATCCTGCTGCCAGGGTTCTTGTCTCCATCTTCCTTGGAGAGGGTGTTGTCCAGAAATTAGATTCACACTGCCTGAAGTCAAACAGGAACACTCCTTCCTTCCAGCATCTTTGTAGGCTTCTAGGTTGTGACCACACTCTGTATTTCTAAACTTCCTCGTTCTTCCATCATCATTCTGCATCCACAATGGGAGTTTTCCTAATTGCAATTTCTTATTTGGAAATCACATCTGTGTGATTTCTACATAAGAAATATTCTATTTGTGAATGCAGATTTGTGGAAAATCGCTATTAGTGGTATACTCTCCTATGTACATCTCATTTTGCGATTTCCAAAGAGCAGTTTCTATAAAATCCCTATTTGTAAATCACAAACACTAACTTTCGTACATATGGCCCAAAATCTATTTAATACTGAAACCGGGGAAATATCTACTTGACTACCCAAGTTATAGGCCCATATTGCTTATCATATTGCACTCCCTGGGAATGTCCTTGAGAAACAGACTTGGGAAACATATTCCTACTCTTATCCATCCAACATAGGTAGGTTTTGTACCTAGCTATGTCTCCACACATCACCTTCACACCCTCCTACACCTTTTATGAGAAGTGCGGCATAATGCTGATGAGAACGTCTTGCTGTTCTTGGTGCTGAAAGGGAAATAAGCGCATAGAAGGGGGCTATCTATTTTCCACAAAGGAACGCAAGGGCTTGGGCCACAATTTCATCACCTTAGCCACGGGTCTGAATAGCAGCCCATCAGCTTCTGTTTAAGGAAATGGATTAATTTCACCATCCTTTTCTATAAAGAGGGGCACACGGCTAGGAGAACCCTTGTTTACTTTATTCTTCCTAATCACATTGGACCATGTGGCCAATGTTGTTAGACCTGGCACTCTCTACAGAGTCACCCTCAAGCTTTTTGCCTTACCCTACACTTTTTGATGAATTTGTTTTTGCTGGCCTTAGGGCTCTGCCCACTTTACCACTTCTAACCAGTTCTAAAGTGAATGTGCTCCCTCCTTAAAAAGTATTAACATTGGCTTATACCCAATTCACATATTTAATTTATTTATAAGACTTTAGTAAAGTGGTGTTTCATCTGCACAGAGCCTGTAAATTACATGCTACAATTGGGCTTACAGAACTATTTGTGGCACCCACTAACTAGCTCTTTCAGCATGTCTGCAGACTGCCATTGCAGCCTGTGTGTCCAGTTTTGAACTGTCATTTCGAACTGGCACAATAAACTTTTTGCCAAGCCCAAACCTTCCCTTTTAATACATATAAGTGACCCCCTATGTTCGGCTCCGGACAACCCAAAGGTCATGGTGAAGTATATTTAAAAATTTGGATGTGCACTTTTAGGTTTTACATGTCCTGGTAGTAAAAAACTATTAAATGTGTTTTTCACTATTGCAAGGCCTACCTCTCCCATAGGATAACATGTGAGGTATGTTATTACATGTAATAAGCTGTGATGTCTAAATGGGAACAGGTATTCCCTTCATGTTTGGTGTCTTTGGAAATGTACTGAGAAATCCTAACTCATGGTGAAGTTTGATTTTAAATTACAATTTTGAAAATGCCTCTTTACAAATTTGGCATTTAGTGCCTTAGTCATATAGGCCCTCATTCCAACCCTGGCGGTCTATGACCGCCAGGGTGGAGGGCAACGGAAGCACCACCAACAGGCTGGCGGTGCTTCCAGGGCCATTCTGACCGTGGCGGTAAAGCCGCGGTCAGAAAAGGGGAACTGGCGGTTTCCCGCCGGTTTTCCCCTGGCCCAGGGAATCCTCCATGGCGGCGCTGCTTGCAGCGCCGCCATGGGGATTCCGACCCCCTTCCCGCCAGCCTGTTTCTGGTGGTTTACACCGCCAGAACCAGGATGGCGGGAACGGGTGTCGTGGGGCCCCTGGGGGCCCCTGCACTGCCCATGCCACTGGCATGGGCAGTGCAGGGGCCCCCTAATAGGGCCCCATTAAGATTTTCACTGTCTGCTTTGCAGACAGTGAAAATCGTGACGGGTGCTACTGCACCCGTCGCACCCCTGCAACTTCGCCGGCTCCATTCGGAGCCGGCTTCATTGTTGCAGGGTCTTTCCCGCTGGGCCGGCGGGCGCCCTTTTGGCGGTTGCCTGCCGGCACAGCGGGAAAGTCTAAATGACCCCCGCGGTCTTTTGACCGCGGTGCGGTCTTTCGACGGGGTTACTTTGGCGGGCGGGCTCCGTCGCCTGCCAAAGTTAGAATGACCCCCATAGTGCCTGTAGCCTGTCTGTCCATCGCATGAAAAGGTGCAGCTGACGGTTGGGTTTTGTGTATTTCTCCTAGACAGCCATACACAATAGACAGCTTAGGTGTGCCTGGATGGGTCGTCACTGCAGAATGAGTGGGATGGGCAGGGCAAAGGCCCACTTACACTTGAATAGGCTGTGTCCTACCTCCAGACAAAGGTCTGTACACCCTCTTTAGTTAGTCTGGCTCCAGGACAGGGACGGCAGGATGCCTAGGGTTTCAAAGGGAATTCCTGGAAGCTTCCGGTACCAGGTATATTATTCGACCTCAGGCACCAAATCTTCAGTACACTTCTGGACCTGTGGATACCCTTCCAGGAAGAATGGCTGCTGTGCTGCTGAAAGGACTTCCCATCTGCTGTCTCCTGCTCTGAATGAACTGCTGCCCTGCTGTGCTGCCCTGCTGCTCTTTGCCTGGGTGAGAAGAACTGGACCTGTGGCCCTTGAACCCAGAACTTCCAGAGTGACTTTAAGGGCTAGTCTGCTGGCCTCCTGTTGTGAGCCACAGGGACATAACAGGCTCCCAACCACCTGTACCAACACCCAGACCATCTGGAGCAAGTCCCTGAACCTCAAATGGTGACCCTTATGTCCTGGACCATTGATGTGGCCTCAGAGAGGCTGATTTTAAGTTTTTGGATTCTACATGACTGCAAACAGGCCCACTGGTGCCAAATCATCATCGCTCGCACAGCTCCGCAACATGAAGTTCCATCAGCCGACCTTTAGCACTACAGCACCGACCGCTTGAATGGAGCAATACTGCAAAGAACCAGTCTGACCATCTGCAATGACCACCCACAAAGCATGGCCTGCTCTTCACACTACCTTAACAACAGTCCGCGATGCTTCCTTGCTCCTCGTGGACCATTCCATTGCAAATGGGGCACTTGGAGCTGGACTGAGAAGGTAAGCTTTGAGCGGGAATAACCTGGTCCCTGTATCCAACTGGCGGTTCATTGTGGTCAGCCTGAACTTGTGACTTTCTATCGATCTCACATGACTATATAACAGAGGTAGGCGCATTGTTCTTTTAGCGCTATTTCACCCTAAAAAAAAAAAAAAGTGTAACTCTAGCTCTACTGATTTAATTTTTTTTGTTTGGGTCTTGTTTTATTTATTAAATTTCATACTATTTTTCTAAACTGATGTGGGATCCTTTTGCAATGTGTTTTCACTGTGTTACTGTTTGAAGTGTTGCACACATACTTTACACATTGCCTCTGAGTTAAGCCTGACTGCTATGTGCCAAACTACTTAAGGGTTGAGCACATGTTAATTTAGGGTTGCTTGTGACTTCACACTGAGAATAATGGTGGTTGCTGCTTCACCAGGGCTCACACCACAGTCAACCAACAACCCAAATTCTTACTATGTGACTAGAAGGGAGGTCAATATCTCTGGGATTCTCACATTTTAATATGAACATAAAACCCTTTACTAAGCAGACAACATCCTAGTAATCCTGTCTCACCTACTAGCTTCTGCACATGCAATAATGGACTTGATGAACTCGTTCTTGGGTTCTTCAGGCTATCGCATTACCTAGAGTTTGTGTGAGGCCATCCCTATGAACTCTTCCACCACACATGAAATTAGACTCTTTACATTCACTTGGAAACACTCCAAACTGCAATTCTCAAGGATCATTATAAGCTGGGGTCTTGTAAATAAGGTACAAGACCACATTATCCCCTTCTAGACAAGATGAAGGCAGATTTTCAAAGATGGAAGGGATTGAGACTTTTGTTCTGAGGGAAAGTTCAAGTCGTAAAACGGTGATCACTCTAAGTTTATTTATGTATTCAGGATGCTCTCTCTGACATGCTCTGGTTCCCTCCTTAAAGACCTAGAGAGACATTATATGGGGGGACAACCAACTAAGGCCAAAAGGCCCAAAGCTCTATGCAGCTACAACAGCCTCCGCTTACCCAGCGTGGTATTCTATTGCTTGGTTCATCAACTGCTCCTTTCCATTATATGTTTAAAACCCCAATTTGATCTTACTTGGAAAGATATATGCTTAACTCAACAGGGTAACGGACTATATATTGCACACATCAGTTGCCTCCCTCACATCAGACAATGCTTTGATCTTTACTTCTCAGTATGCATGGTATCATGCACACAAACTGTTACAGACTCGACATCACTTACACAGTAAGGCACCACTGTGGTGTAATAATATACATTGGATTGGAGGGGAGGAAACTAATTGGTTAATCTGGAAAGGGTGTAGGATAACTCTTCTGGATGATGTTGCATACATCTTTCCAGGACCTTGGACACTCAAACCATTTGCACACCTCACAATGCTGGCACCATACACAACGTACTCATGCTTTTATGACAGCCTTGAACATGACAGCCTCAGCATTGCTATGCTCCCTAATCCTTTAGTATCTGCTCACCTAGAAAGAGTTTAGAGGTACTGCCTCAAGTCTATATTCCACTTTGATTGACCATATTTAATCCCGACCAACCTTTTCCGCTTTGCAGGTCTAGTGGGAAATCTGTCTTTGAACACAATTTTTGGAGGATGATTGGGACATGTGAATGATTGGGCATGATAAGGGGTTGGGGGAAGCACATCTAGAATTGAATTATTTTAAGATTCTTCATAGTTGGCACTGTTCACTCACTAAGCTATACAAAGCAAAGCACGCACACGTTCAAAGAGTTGGTGATATAGACAGGAACCTGGAGATATAGTGCACATTCTGTGGGGATGTCCTGACTAACAGAAATGTAGGCCCATAGTTATACTCTGTTTGCGTCAAATTAGTGTCATTTTTTAATGCTAATTCGACACAAACCTAACTCCATATTTATACTTTGCCTCTAGACCCGTGTAGCGCCAAAGTTATGGAGTTAGCATCATATTTTTACCTTGAAAACCTACATCAATGAGATGCAAGGTAGGCATTCCTGTGCAAAAAATGACTCAAAGGCACTAGCGCCTTATTTATCCTCCCGTGCTAAAATCATGCACGGGGGGAGGAGGTCCTTAAGTAAAGGCGCTGCTTAGCGCCATTATTTAACGCCTGGGTCAGGGAAGGTGTTAGGGGACCTGTGGGCTAATTTCCATGGTCAGAGCCCATGGAAACAGCCCACTGGTGACCTTCCCTGCCCCCAAGGACATCTCCACCCACCCGCACCCACACCTGGAGGACTCCTAAGGATGGGGGGATCCATCCCAGGTAAGTCCAGGTAAGTATTTTTATTTTTTTTCTAAAGAGGCATTGGGGGCTAACTTGGGCCCCCCTACATGGCACTGTGCCCAATGACATTAGTCCCCTGGGCATGGCCATTGTGCTGGGGACCTGACTCCTGTCTTTACTAAGAGAGGAGTCATGTCCATGGGGGTTGTGTGTCAAAAAAATGATGCTAGTCAGGGTAGAGTCATTTTTTTTTACTCTAACCTTACTAGCGCCATTCTTTCCTGCACAACCTACAGTTTTCCCTATGCCTCCCCTACCTGGTTAGCATCAAAACTTTTTACGCCAACTAGACCTTTGCGCCTGGTAGCATCATAGCTTAAATATGATGCCCTGCTGGCGTCCAGTAATGGCACTAGCCGGCACTATACTTTTTGACGCAAATCTGCACTAACGCAGGCTTGCGTCAAATAGCATAAATATGGGCAAAAGTACTTGATTAGTCAGATATCTAGGTTAGGGGGTGTTTTGTCTGAACGTTTGGCCATTTTGCACATCACCTCTAACCTCATTTCCTTAACACCCCCATGAATAGATGGCTGTCCAAAGTCCTCAAGGCAGCAAAAGTATGTGTTCTTAGACTGTGGAAAACAACAAGGGTTCTGAACCTATGCTCTTGATTGGGTGATATGACTGAAATGATAGCCTTTGAGAAATTAAGACATATATTACATGTTAAGGTGTCTCAATTTGAGGAGATAGGGGGACATTTCTTGAGCTAAACTGAACCAGACATTATCCAAGATTCCTTTTATACCTTGGACCCACATGGGGGAGGGACAGCACTGCCACTCAATAATGTCAGACCACACAGAGTGACTTGATCCACATTCTCTTGGTTGATGCTAGAGTATTTGATGACTTTCCATCGGCTTGGGGTAAAAATGGGATGGTGGATCAGTATGAATGTACAATGCAGGTGCTTTTGGAGAGGTTTCCTTTTCTTTTCAGACTCAAATGTTGTACAAATGTCAATAGGCAGCCTACACAGAGTAGTCATCATCAAAAGAGATGGAGTAGCTGCTACATTCTAGAGGATATATTTCTGTTTTACTTTTGTTCCTTCGCAAGGAATATCTGAGTCAGTATTTTTGGGATGTATACATGCCTTATATTCTTTTATGTTTTTTTTTCAAACTTCCTCTTGATACGCACAGGAGTGAAGTATTTTTTAAGCAATACTTTCTGCCATACTTATCCGTTTTTGGGAAATCAGAATAAAGAATTGAAATACAGGAAAAAAACTGAGGTATATCACACTTTCCCCATCAACATCAACCCACTTTGGCAATGTGCGTGTTAGCAGTATTTAGGCCTGGGCTTGGCCACCACCCTGGAATCCTGCTAAACCTATATATTTCCAAAAACTAGATACCCATGGAACCCCCAGATGTTGTGAGAAGCATGGATCCCACTGCGTTTTTATACTCAGAATGCCCTGTAAACCTCAAATGTTGGCTAAAACACACATTTGATTCACATTTTTGTCAGAGAAAGTAACAAAACCTGCAGACAAAAGTCCTACCACTTACCAGTCCCACACTTTTCCCAATAAAAAATTACATCACTTGTGTGGCTGGGTCTTGGACCTGTGAGAGGAAAGACCCCCATATTGAAACGTGGAGACATCACATTTTTGCCTTCAAAATCAAACCACTGTGATTATGTGGGTAGCAGCATAACTTGGGTTCAGGCTCGGCTGCCTCCCAGGAACTAGAAACCAAGGGGACTCCAGAGTGCTTTGACATGCATGGATCACACTACATTTTCCCATTTAGAACGCTCTGCAAACTCAAACCTTGGATAAAAACATGAGTTTTTCTCACATTTCTGTGAGGGGAAAGCTCCAGAATCTGGGGCATCCAGAAAATTCTTACCACCCCGCATTTTTGACCTTTCTCTGATACAAACAGTACCCCACTGGAGTGACTGGACTAGTTCCCACAACAGGAAAGGCCTCAAAACACACCGTGGAGACATCGACTATTGCCATGAAATAGGTATCAGCAGTTTTTGGGCCAGGGTCAGCTACCACCCAGGGAAACCTACAAAACTCAGAAATCTTTGGAAACTAAGCAAGCAGGGTAGTCCAGAGCCATGTGACTTCAAAGAATACCACTATGTTTTCCTACCCAGAATGCCCTGAAAACCTCAAACTTTGGCCAAAAACATACATTTTCCTCACGCTTGTTAAAAGGAAAATGGCAGCATCTGTGGCGACCCGCAACAATTCCTAACAACCAGCCGTTCAAAGCTTTTTCCAATTAAAAACAATATCCCACTTGAGTGGCTGGGCCTAGTGCCCACGATAGGAAAGCACCAAAACGCAGCAAGAAGACATCAAATTTTCATCATGAAAATAGACCACTTTTGGACAGGTTGGTAGCAGAGAAAATTAAGCCAGGGCGTGGCCACTGCCTAAGGAAACCTACTAAACCCAGACAGTTTGGATAACTAGACACCCAGGGAAGTCTAGGGTGTGTACATATGTGGACCCCACTTCATTTACTTACACATACTGTTCTTTCAACCTCAAACTTTGGCTAAGAGCTTGCATTTTCCTCAATTTTCTGTAAAGAAGAGTTCCAAAATGTACATTTATCCATAAAACTCCTACTAACCAGCATTCCCACACATTTCCTGTTATGTTGCTTTATTCCTTCAATTGAAAAGGGTAAAACGGCTTCTTTTGGGAGCAGAACAACAAACACTCTGGATGTCTCAAGCTGAATTCATTGCCCTCAATCTGTAAAAGATGGTAATATATTGCTAAGTGTGCAGTGAAAATGACACTTACCCTGGTTAGTTCTCTTAGTCAGCTGCTAAAGGCAGACAAGGTTTAGTGCAGAAAGGGTAAACAAGCATTATCAAAGCCAATAGGTCTTGTCTGTGCAAGAGCTATTGAGTTTGCCAATGTCTTTTAGCCATGTTGTACAACAGCATGGCTGCAGTTCAACATGGCTAATATTTTGTGGCAGCAAAAAAAGTGTCATAGAGTGGAGTAGATTGGCATAGGGTAGAGTGGTGTGGAGTGATGTGGAGTGGCATAGAGTGTTGTAAAGTGTGGAGTGTCCTAGAGTGTAGTATAGTTGAATGGAGTGGTGTGTCATTGTTGGGACAGAAAGTCTTCTGCATGTCTCTGGAGAGCGTGCTTCTCCTGCCTTATGCTGATCTCCAGGCAAGTCACCTGAGAGACACTGTATGGTTTCTAGATCCCTACCTCAGTAAACAAGACAATTATGCATGTCCACAGAGGATCTCCCTGCTTACATGGACTGAGACCCTGGAGCTTAGCTCTAAGGTCGATGGGGCCATGCATAGTGCACCCCTATTTCATGGAGAGTGGCTATTGCCCTTTTGAGCTAAACTGTGGTAGACTGTGAGTAGTGGCAGCAATACATCTATAGTAAGTGATACCTGTATCCTTGTACCCTTGGTGAGGGGGGATCTACTAGCCACCCTCCTGATCAAGTCTGTGCAGTCTTCTTTGCCTGTAGTCCTCTTGCCTTTGTCTACCTGGCATGTGTGCTTGTGAGCAAATAGGTTCCCTAGGGAAGAACGGTGAGATGAGTCATTGTTTTAATGTGAGCTAAGCTGTTCTGCTTGACATTCCAGCTCCCCCATGCCCCTCCCTATTCCTTAGAGAAGCCTGGTGGGCTGGGGATTGACGCTTGCTCTTGTCTGTGTTTAGCTGCACTAACTCTGCTAGAAGGGATCCTGTCTCCATTTCTGTTGGGTGATGGTTAGTCACTCCTGTTCTGGAGTTAATTAAAATTCCTCTCTGGGTAATAGCCCAGAACGATACCAAGAGCCTGCCCTGAAGGACAATAACTCATCCTTTGCATGCCTTAGACAAACAGTGAGAATGACACACAGGTGCCTCATGATTGGAAGGACACCCAGGATTCAAAAGTAGCAGACCCTCTGATTGGATCAGCCTATCAATCAGAGGCGATAAACATCTGGCCTAAGTGGTCAGTTGTTGTTCAAGATTGGTCTTCTGTTCTAACAAGCAACTATGAAAGCCACCTGAGGCCCATGGTGTAAAGGCAAGGGAAGCTTGCTTACCGCATCTGAAGTTGACAGAGTATTCTCTGTGATGGATGAATTCTGCTGTGAAGGAATTTGCCAGCTTGACGAGGAGCAAGTGCATCGGTCAGCAGCCTGAATGCAGAGAACCAGCTGTGGTGTGAGGCTTGTGGCACAAATGCTTGGAACACAAGGAAATTGCAGGCAGCTGCTCAAGATAAGGAAGCTTTCAGCACATCAACAAAGAGAAAGGGAGAAGGGGAAGCTTGCTCCAAGTCTTTGAAGGTGAGATCACATTGCCCAGACCCCTCCATTGTGCTGTGGGAACCTGTGTGATACTTCCAGATACAATCTGTAGCTGGTGAAGAGTGTCCTGTGGTACAGGCCCCCAACTTTTTCTTTGTGACATCTGGGGTTATCAGGGTGTACTGGCACTCTGGCCAGCCATTACCCACTACAGCTAGCCATTAGCTACTGGACTAGTGGGACTCCAGTAAACTGTGCCAAGGCATCAGACACCTGTGATCAGATCCGTGACGCCACTAGAGAAGTGTCCTCGCTAAGAAAGGGAGAGCACTTCAGTTCTTTGGGTGGTGGGCTCTGGGGCTGATCTTGAGCATTTGACTTCACATCATAAGCTATAACTATATCATTGCAGTACAAGTATTGCATCGTGGTTCCAGTGAATGAGAGCAACACTGTGCAACATGGTCTGTAATATGCAATACTAATTATGTGCCCACATGTTAACAGTGTTTTTATAGTGCTTAGCATCTAGGTGCTATAATACTGTTTGGGGTCAGAACACTGGCCCAGAAGGTTGTAGAGATGTCTGGTTTTCAGTATTTATCCTTGTTTAAAGGTAGTATATTTCTCTTATGTGTATTAAAGTACTTTACTTTTTAAAAAGTGAAGCACAGACTGGACATTGATCTTCTTTGCTGGTAGTACAGTGTGCATTGTATTCTGAATGTCTAAACACACCTCACCTCCTTGAGTAAGCCTTGGACTGTTCTGTCTTACTACCCTGAGAGAGTCTTGTGCTGGAAAGGATTACTTGGTTATCAAGTATTAGGTCCACTAGTACTGAGGCCCCAGGACACCAGCGGGGAACACTCCAGTTGATGCAATTTGACCGTAGTAACCCCTGAGTGCCCTTATGCCCAGGAAACTGGGTCTAACAGTCGCTGAGTTGAATGGAGTGTTGTGGAGTAGAGTTGAGTGATGTAGTGTGGAGTGATGTAGAATGGAGCAGAGTGGAGGGGTATAGAGTGGAATAGAGGGGCATAGAGTGTTCGGGCTCAGAGTGGAGTAAAGTGTTATTGAGTGAAGTAGAGTGTCATAGAATGGAGAGGCATATTGTGGAGTAGCATAGATTGGAGGAAAATGGTGTAGAATGGAGTGAAGTGCAATAGAGCGTTGTGGTACAGAGTGCAACAGAGTGGTGTGGTATAGCATGGAGTGTTGAAAAGTAGAGTGTGGGAGAGTGGAGTAGAGTGGAGTACAGGGTGGTACAGTGTCGTAGAGTGGAGGGTTGTAGAGTGAAGGGTCAAAGAGTGTTATGCAGTGGAGTGGAGTAGAATGGAGAACAGTTGCATGGAGTACAGTGGGTAGACTGTTGCAGTGTAGAGTGGCATAGAGTGGTGTAGAGAGGAGTAGGGTAGAATATCATGTCAGATAGTGGAGGGTAATAGATTGGAGAGGCAGAGAGTGAAGTGGAGTACAGTACAGTAGAGTGGGGTGCCAAAGAGTTGGAAAAGCTTAGACCTATCTAGAATGGTATAGAGTGGCATAGAGTGAAATAACGTGGAGTGAAATGCATTAGTGTGGAGGGGTGTTAGAAATGGTGTCTCTAGTTGGCAGAGGTATACGCCCTTGTCCAAATAGGGACCACAATCCTAGTCAGAGTAAGTCACAGACAATCCAAATTATCCTGTGCCCACCCTCGAGTAGCTTGGCACTGAGCAGCCAGGCTTAACTTAGAAGACAATGTGTATTTGTGCAATAAATTGTGCAATAACACAGTGAAAACATCACAAAAATACACCACACAGGTTTAGAAAAATATAGAATATTTATCTGAATTAATTAAGGTCAAAACGATCAAGATTTGATAAATGCAAGTTGAAGTATCACTTTTGTAATGATAAGAAGAGTTTTAAGTCTTTGAAAAGCAGCAAGTGTCTCTTGCAGAACACAGTACCTGGTATGCATCCAAATTACATGCACGGGGACTGCAGAGGAGGAGATGTGGGGGAAACAAAGGCTGTGCGTCGGTTTTCCAGGCGCACACAGATGATACATTGATTCTTTTCCCCGAGGCAAGGGTTTTGTGTCGAATTCCGGCCCGCAGGCTTGAATCTTCTTTGCGGTGCAGGTTTTTTTGACTTCCAGGGATGATGTGTGGAAATCCTGGGTGTGCTGGAAGAAGTCACAGGTGCTGCATCGATGCGGTGGGCGATGCATCAGAGTTTCTGTTGCACAGCAGGCACTGCATCGATTCTTCTCACAGGAAGTTGGGCTGCATTGTTCCGCCGATCCAGAGGGCTGTTCGTCGTAGTTCCGGTCTCAATGTTGGCGCTGTGTCGAACTCCACTTGGGGAGCCGGGCTGAATCGTCCTGATTCAGCGATGCAGTGATTCTTTCACCGCTAGCCAGGCTGTGTGTCGATTCCTGCAGCTGTGCATCGATTTCGTCGCACAAGGAGTTTCTTTGCAGAGATGAAGTCTTTTTGGCCCTGAGACTTCAGGAAAGAGGAGGCAAGCTCAATCCAAGCACTTCTCAGCAGAGCCAGAGGCCAGCAAGGCAGCAGGACAACAGCAAGGCAGTAGTCCTTTACAGCAAAGCAGTCCAGGTGAGTCCTTTGGGCAATCAGGCAGCGTCTCTTGGTAGGTTGCAGGTTCTGGTGCAGAGAGTCTGTCCCAAGAATGTCTGAGTTGGCAGGGTCAGCGACCCAGTTTACATACCCAAAAGTGCCTTTGAAGTGGGGGAGACCTCAAAGAGTGGTTTTGAAATGCACAAGGTCCCCTTTCAGTACAATCCTGTCTGCCAGGGTCCCAGTGGGGGTTTGGCAGTCCTTTGTGTGACGGCAGGTCACTGTGCTTTGAAATGTAAGTGTCAGACCCTCCACCCTTCCAGCACAGGAAGACCCATTCAGTATGCAGATGTGTGCAGGTGTGACTAATCAGCCTGTATTTGTGGTTGTATCGGTGAAATGCACAAGGGAGCGGTCAACCAGCCCAGCCCAGATGTGGGTTGAGGACAGTCTGTACAGCACAGACGGATTTTAAGTGCAGAGAAATGCTTACTTTCTAAAAGTGGCATTTCTAAAATAGTAATATAAATTCCAACCTCACCAGTCAGCAGGATTTTGTATTACCATTCTGGTAATACTAAATATGACCTGTCTACTCCTTTCTGATCAGAATCTACCACTCAGACAGTATATGAGAGTAGCCCTAATGTTAGCCTATGAAAAGAGCTGGCCTCACAGCAGTGAACAATGAATTTAGGAGTTTTCCACTACCAGGACACATGAAACACATAGGTATATGTACTGCCTTTTGCCTATACAGCACTCTGCCCTCTGGGTTACTTAGGGCCTACCTTAGAGGTGACTTCTGTATGGAAAAAGGGGAGTTTAGGGTTTGGCAAGTACTTTGAATGCCAAATCGAGGTGGCAGTGAAACTGCACACACAGGCCGTGCAATGGCAGACCTGGGACATGGTTAAATGGCTACTTATGTGGGTGGCACAATCAGTGCTGCAGGCCCACTAGTAGCATTTAATTTACAGGCACTGGGCACATGTAGTGTACTGTACTAGGGACTTACAAGTAAATTCAGGGGCATATTTAAGAGCCCCTAGCGCCACCTCAGTATCACTTTTCTTGACGCTCCGGTGGTGCTAAGCACTGCTCCATATTTACAAGGAGGTGTAACACCACTCTTTTGTGGCGTTACGTCTCCTTGTGAATATGGGCCCCTCCGACACAGTTTTCGGAGTCAGAGGGGTGTGGGATGGGTGTTGCTGTGGGTGTTCCTCTGCAACATTCATTGCTTTTGACGCTGCCTCAGGTTTACGGGTTATAGCATGGCAAAACGAGAAGGAATGCTCCTATTCCTCTTCATTTTTTGCTTTTGCTTGAGCTTGCCTCCTGTTTCTGAAGTCTCGGTGCCAACAAATACTTCAACTGTTCAAGAAACTCCTGGTGCATCAAAATTGATGCAATGCCTGCAGAAATTGACCCAAAGCCTGCATCAAGGCTGGGAATTCACTGCAATGCCGACCAGAACGACGCAGTACTGACTTCCAGATGGAAAATTCGATGCAGCACCTGCCTTGCAACAGAAAATTTGACGCATTGCCTACCGGATTGACTCAGCGCCAGCTCCTTCTACCAGCGCATAAAGGATTTTCAACGCATCATCCTTTGGCATTAAAATATCCCCACAGTGCAATAAGGTGCCAAGACTGCACACCTGAAAAATGACACAACCCCTTGCAGCGTGGAAAGAAACAACACATTGTTTGTGCTATGCTGTGTTGGAAAATCCGACTCAACACCTTATTTTTCTACGCATCTCCTCTGTGGCCCCCGTGCGTCATTATTTTTGACGCGTCCCAGGGACTGTGTATTACAAAGAAACAACTATTGATTTTTAGGGATTGATACTCTTTTAAACCATTTAAAAGTGATATTTGAACTTGTGCTTATTGGATCTTTGTGTTTTAGACCTTATTTTATTAAGATAAATAATATCTATTTTTCTAAACCTGTGTGGTGTATTTCTGTGGTGTTTTCACTGTGTTACGGTATGAGTTATTTCACAAATACTTTACACATTGCCTTCTAAGTTAAGCCTGACTGCTCAGTGCCAAGCTACCAGAGGATCAGCACAGGATACTTTGGATTGTGTTGTGATTTACCCTGACTAGGATTGTGGTCCCTGTTTGGGCAAGGGTGTATACCTCTGCTGCCTAGAGACCCTATTTCTAACACTCCATTTTATACCCTTCCAGTTTATTCCCATCTACACTACCACATGACACTCTACCGTACTTCACTCTACATCATTCTATGCTACTCCACACTCCAGGACTCTATCCCACTCCCCTCTATGCAACTCTAAGCCACTCTATTCTGTACCTCTTCATTCTATGCCACTCCACATCACTCCATTCTATGACACTCCACTCCACTCTACAACACTCCACTCAATGACATTTTTCTCCATTCCACTCTACTCCACTCCACTCTAGGACACTTTACTGCATTCTAAGCCACTTACTCTAGGGCACTCAACTCCACTCTATGCCACTCCACTGTACGATACTCTGTAACCTTCACTATGCAGTCCTCTTAACTACAACACACTGGAACAATTATGACCCACTGTGCACCTGGCCTGATGATCTTAAACCACCTCCTCAAGTATCCAAGGAAGTTAAAAACCTTGGAATTACCACGGACTCCAGGTTAACAATGAGTGCCCAAGTGGACAAAGTAGCACAATCAAGCTTTATCACCTTGAAGACTCTGTGACACATCTTCCCCCACCTCTGATTTCCACACAAGGTGTAGGCTACTATCTCTCTTGTACTATCCAAACTGGATTATGCCAATGGCCTCTACCATGGATCATCTCCATCTATTATGAAAAAACTACAACGTATTCAGAACTCAGCTGCCAGGCTACTATCACATGTAAAGCCACAAGCCCACATCTCTCCTGCCTTGAGCACTACACTTGTTACCCATTGCCAGAAGATCCATCTTCAAGCTGCTTTGTATTACCCACAAAGCTATACATGGAACAGGACCGCTTTTCATCAGAAACAAAATAACCAAATACATTTAACAAAGAAACCTCTGCTCAAGATTGGCACCCTGCCTTAGAACACCACCATACCAGAAAAAGACAATGGGGGTCATTACAACTTTGGCGGGCGGCTACCGCCACCTGTAAAGCTGTAACCGCCGGGCGGCCACCAATGCAGCCGCGATCCGCGGTGCCAATTTGGGCATCCACGCTGGGCCGGCGGGCGGAAACCAAGTTTCCGCCCACCAGCCCAGCGGGGATGTGGGCCGCAACATGGGAGCTGGCTCCAATTGGAACCGGCGGTGTTGCGGCCGTGCGACGGGTGCAGTTGCACCTGTCACGCTTTTCACTGTCTGCATAGCAGACAGTGAAAAGCCGCATGGGGCCCAGTCAAGGGGCCCCTGCACTGCCCATGCCAGTGGCATGGGCAGTGCAGGGGCCCCCAGGGGCCCCACGACTCCCTGTACCGCCAGCCCTTTTCTGGCGGTTCATACCGCCAGAAAAAGGCTGGCGGTCGGGGACTCGGAATCCCCTGGGCAGCGCTGCAAGCAGCGCTGCCCAGGCGGATTATCACCGCCGGGGCAAAAGTGGTGGAATACCGCCGGCGCAGCGGAAGCGCCGTGGTCGTAATAGGCCAGGAACACCGCCAGCCTGTTGGCGGTGCTTCCGTCATTTTAGGCCTGGCGGTCTCAGACCGCCAGGGTCAAAATGACCCCCAATATGTGGTACATCCTTCTCCTTTCAAGCAGCCAAACTATGGATTTCATTAATCCCAAATATAAGATACACAGATAACTATCTTGCCTTCAGAAGACTACTCAAGAGTTGGCTCTTTCCTTCATACCCACCATATTCACACAGCAATAGACTGCATATGCCTGTGTCAATAAATATTTATATTCTGATTACGTGTATTCTGGATATGTACAGTTCTTTAAGATTATGGGGGTGATTCTGACCCCTGCGGTCTTAGACCGCCGGGGCCAGGGTCGGCGGGAGCACCGCCGACAGGCCGGCGGTGCCCCGCAGGGCATTCTGACCGCGGCGGTAAAGCCGCGGTCAGACCGGCAACACTGGCGGGCTCCCGCCAGTGTACCGCTGCCCTGTTGAATCCTCCAAGGCGGCGCAGCTAGCTGCGCCGCCGAGGGGATTCCGACCCCCCCTACCGCCATCCAGTTCCCGGCGGTCCGCCCGCCGGGAACCGGATGGCGGTAGGGGGGGTTGCGGGGCCCCTGGGGGCCCCTGCAGTGCCCATGCCACTGGCATGGGCACTGCAGGGGCCCCCGTAAGAGGGCCCCTACAAGTATTTCACTGTCTGCTTGGCAGACAGTGAAATACGCGACGGGTGCAAATGCACCCGTCGCACCTTCCCACTCCGCCGGCTCGATTACGAGCCGGCATCCTCGTGGGAAGGTCGTTTTCCCCTGGGCTGGCGGGCGGCCTTTTGGCGGCCGCCCGCCAGCCCAGGGGAAAACTTGAAATACCCGCCGCGGTCTTTTGACCGCGGCGCGGTATTTTGGAGGGCGGAATTCTGGCGGGCGGCCTCCGCCGCCCGCCAGAATCAGAATCACCCCCTATGTATTGTTACTATTTCATAATAATAAATTATACACATATGTATATTTACTCGCAGTTAAATATATATATATATATATGTGTGCATGTGTGTGTGTGCATGTGTGTATGTATATATGTGTGTGTATATACATGCATATGTGTATATTATTCTATGCTTAACATGTTCATAGGCCATTGCATAGCTCCTAGATAAGTTGTTATATTAGATACTTATGAATCCCTGCATTCACTTTTATATTATAATGATCAAATGTTTTTTTATCATAAGCATTTTGCTATTCAACAATTGAGGAAAGATAAATGAACATTAAAAAGTACACTTATTAATTAACTTCACATATTAGAAATGTTGAAAATCTGTGTTTATACAATACTACTTTTCTTCTCATTTTGTTATACCCATTATTATATTCCTTGGACATATATTTCCTTACTTTGTATTTACATATCTATTTATCTGTTACTCTAGTCCTACTGTACTAGAGAATACATCAATAAAAATAAATAAAATAAAATCTATAAATAAAATTCAAATGATAAATAATTAAATTAAAAAAATAATAATAAATTAATAAATAAATAAAATATATATATCAAATAAAAAATAAAAAAAATATATAAATGTACTCTCTTGTAAGCTTTGCTCGGTCTCCCCATCACCCTATGACTCTATCAATCTATCCTCCATCCCCACTCTGACTCATCCCAAACCCATTATACTGCTTTCATCTCCAAAATAAACCTGTCGGAGCTCTTCCCCCCTCTACCTCATCTAGCTCATCCCAAACCTCAGTTTTACTTCCATGATCTCCCAAACAACTCTACTAAATTCTCCCTAATTTATCTCACATTTGACTCATCCAAAACCCCTCCTGCTACTATGATCTCCCTATCCCTTTCCTCAGGCTCTTCCCTCCTCCATTTCTCCTTTACTCATCCCAAGCCTCATCCTACTACTATAAACTCTCAATTCACACTTCTCTATTCTTCCCTCCTCTATCCCTCCATTACTCTAGTCAATCCAACAAACAAACTCACATATCCTCTGCTCAAATTAACTCATAATAATACTAATACTGTACTCATGTTTCCCTATGCTTATCCACCACTAATTCCTATTGGGTTATGGTGTAGCGTGCCACTCACTGAAAAGCGCTTCAACGTCTCATCAGCGGTAGTAAGCAACATATAACCACAATTTCAATTACAATTGCAATACTCCACGACACTTCATGACACTCTATTCCACTCCACGACAGTCTACTCTACTCCACGACAGTCTACTCTACTCCACTCCACTTTCTGATTGTCTACTCTGCAACACTCTATGAGCCAGATGTATCATTTCTCTGGATAGCAATTGCCTAATTGGGATTTTCTGCAAATCGTAAATAGGTAATCGCAATTTGAATGAATGAAACTCCAGGAGGTTAATTTAGTGATTGCCAACGGCTCTCAAATCGACCTACCTCATTAATATTGATGAGCTAGGTAGCAATTTGCGACCCATTGCGTGTGTCTACAATCACAAGGATGGTGGCCTGCTGGGTTCAGCAGACCACAATGTCTGTAATTGTTTTGAAATAAACCAATCTATTTTTTTTAAATGCAGCCCTTTTTCCTTAAATGAAAACGGGATGCATTTAAAAAATAAAAATGAAAAGTTTTCTTTTCATTTTTTTAAGAGTAGGCAGTGGTCCGTGCGACCTCTGCCTGCTCTTAAAAAAATGTTTTCGGGGTCCTTCCCGTTTACAAATGGGTTACCACTTACTTGAAGTAAGTGGTAAAATGCTAATGTTTTGCAACCACATTTTGGTCACAAAACATTCCTACATACCACTGCGATTTGGTATTAGGAAGGGATGCCCTTAACACACCCCTTCCTGATACCGAATTAGTATGTATTCGCAATTCCAAATTGCAATTCCGTAACAAGTTACCAAATCACAAATTGGGATTCATACATACCAAAATGTATTTTTGCAATCACAAACGGCCTGATTGTGCTGTTTGCGACTGCAAATATGCTTGATACATCTGGCCCTATGTCACTCTGTGCCATTCTACACCACTCCACTCTATGACACTGTACGCCACTTTACTCCACTCTATGACTTTCCATGCCACTCCGCTCACTCTACAATACATTACTCCACTCTATGCTATGCCACTTCACTCTATGATATGCTCGCTATGTCCCTCCATTCTACATCACTCCACTCTAAGACATTCTTCTCCACTCACTGGCTTTATCACTGTCTTTATTTATTAGCGTGTTCGGTCAATTAAAACCATTACACGGAGAGAAAAGAAAAAAGAAGAAACAAAGAAAGAAAGAAAGAAAGAAAGAAAGAAAGAAAGAAAGAAAGAAAGAAAGAAAGAAAGAAAGAAAGAAAAAGAAAAGGAAAAGTTACTGAATCGCATTCATACATACCAAAATGTATTTTTGCAATCACAAATGGCCCAATTGGGCTATTTGTGACTGCAAATATGCTTGAAACATCTGGCCCTATGTCGCTCTGTGCCATTTTACACCACTCCACTCTATGACACTGTACGCCATTTTACTCCACCCTATGACTGTCCATGCTACTCCGCTCACTCTACAACACATTACTCACTCTATGCTATGCCACTTCACTTTATGATATGCTCTCTATGTCCCTCCCTTCTACATCACTCCACTCAAAGACATTCTTCTCCACTCACTGTCTTTATCACTGTCTTTATTTATTAGATTGTTTTGACAATTAAAACCATTACACAAAGAGAAAAGAAAAAAGAAGAAAGAAAGAAAGAGAAAACAAGGAATTGTAAAGTACAATGGTAAAATCGGTTTAAGTAAAAAATATTCACCTGAGTTACAGAGCACTACACAATTGCTTGCAGGCTGGTTGTGCGCGCTTGTCTTGCTTGTTCAGTTTCTTGAAGAAGGCGCCCTAATTTATCCCAGAATATAGCCAGTCTGCAGCCGAGCGGCATGTCTCCCCCTTTAAAGCCTGCCAGTATAGCCAGTCTACACCTACGCAGTCCCCTTTGAAGCCAAACTGGTTGTGGGAGCCTATTACGATCTGTTGTAGTTCTTTTGCACAGGCATATCTGATTGATCAGCGTTTCCGGAGCCAGCCCACATAGCTGACAGGTGTCTGTCATATTGACTCGCGTCCACCTAGGGAGGTTAGCATATGTTGGAAGGTAGCCCATTCAGTATTTCATGAAAGCGGCTATGATCCATGGATTAACTGCTGCTCCCAGATAAAGTTGTGGGGTTAGAGTGCTGTATGATAACAGAACCAGCAAGGCATGGCTTTGTTTCGATAAAGCCTCTTTATCCTAAAGATGTGAGAGAGACTTGACACTTACTTTCATTGCACGTTTGACAAGCTGGTGTGAGCTGAGTTGGGGTAGTTGATCTACCAGGCCCAATGTTGTCAAGGAGGACTCAAGGTAGAGAGGGAAGGGGAAAGTGGGGTCCAAAGTCATTTCCATCCAAATAAGAGAGCTTAGGGAGCCTTCCCTTGCTACCTTAAGTTTATGGCTTACATTGATGAATTCCCCTTTCCTTGCTAGAGACTGCCTAACCAGACCAAATTCTAGGTGGACTTGGGCCAGTGAAACATGATCCAGTAAGCTGAACAACCTCTTGAAGAGACTGGCGATCATTTTGTCCAAGTGCTTGTCACCACGCCCTCTTAGAACTTCACTGCCATATGTGATTGTTGGAATTAGTTTGGCTTGGATGACCTTTAATGGAGGCAGATAGGTTGAAGAACCAGTTGCTTTTTTGATGCTGTTGAACGCGAATGCAAGCAAGATGGATTTCCAACTAAGGGACTCCAGATGGGGCTTGAACGAGCCATTGCTGTCAAGAAGAACCCCTAGATATTTATATTTATTGTAGTCTCTTCAGGCCTATTCTAGTGTGATTGAAAAGGAGGAGGTAATCAGCGTGCATCAAGCTTGTCATAGCAGCTTGCCCCAACCTTGGTGGATACAAGTTTGCCTTGTCCACTTCTGCCAGTAAATCAGCCAAAAACAGATTAAAAGGAAGGGGTGCAAGTACACATCCCTGGCGCAGACCCTGAAAAGTGGGAATTGTCCTGGAGAGGTGCATCCCGCCACCCAATTTGACCCTCACCCAGGGATCTGTGTGGAGAAGGACTGTTGCTTTCAACAACTGGGGGAATGACCCAGCTTGCAAGTTTAAACCAAAGTTTTCCTCCTTCTACTCAATCAAATGCAGCTTTGTAGTCTATAAATGAAAGAAAGAGGGACTTCTTAGCACATTGACATTGATCAAATAGTAGTGCAACGGCCATAAGATTGGCAGTCGTATCCACCTCTTTTGAGAATCCAATTTGGTTAAACGGGATGAGGTTATTGGCATTAGCCCAGGTTTCAAGCTCCTCCAAGAGAATCCCTGCAAAGAGTTTTGATTCAACATCTAGAAGTGCAATTAATCTATAATTTGCTGAGTCATTGGTAGCACCTTCTTTGAAGATAGGGGTGATGGTTGAACCTCTCCATGCTTGCGGGATGATGTTAGTGGCAAGAATTCAATTGTAGAGAGTCAAGAGATTTTTTGCCCAAAAATCTGGATCCTCTTTGTACAGGATAGCAGGGAGACCACTTTTGCTGGTTTTTAGGACTCTGCTCACTTTACCACTGCTAACCAGTGCTAAAGTGCATATGCTCTCTCCTTTAAAACATTGTGACATTGGCTCATACTCAATTGGCATATTTAATTTACTTATAAGTCCCTAGTAAAGTATACTGCATGTACCCAGGGCATTCTACAGCACACATAGAAGAAGCAAAATGCCATGGACAATAGTTTACGTGCAGAAAGGGACACCTTCCTGCACATAGACAATCATTCAAAATGACACTTTGGTACTTCCATGTGTGCTGCATTTTGTAGCACATATAGAAGTGCCAAATCACCATTATTGATTGTTTATGTGCAGGAAAGGACACTTTCTGCACATAAACAATCTATCTTATCAATGCAGACACCCTTGCACTATGGTGCAAGGGTGCCTGTGTTGGCTCTAGACAGCTGAATTCAGCATCAGCGCAGGGGGGAACACAGGGGTGCGCTGTATTCCTCTAAGTATGGTGCACCTCTGCGTTTCTAAAGTGGCACTGCGCTGCTATTTTTGGTGCTGCACGGCGTTTTGCCACTTTAACATAAATATGAGCTTTAATACGCCAATTGGGTATGAGCCAATGTTACCATGTTTTTAGGGAGAGAGCACATGCACATTAGTGTCCTAAAGCCAGCAAAAAGAAGAGGAGGAAGGCAAAAAGTTTGGGGTGACCCTTCAGAGAAGTGGTTTTCCAACATAGAGGGACACAGAGTAGAGTGGAGTGGAATGCAGTGGACTAGAGTGAAGTGGAGTGGAGTGGAGTGGAGTGGAGTAGAGTGAAGTGGAGTGTCAACGAGTTGCAAAGAGTGGAGTAGAGTACAGTGATATATAGAGTGGAATAGTGTAGAATGGCGTAGAGTGGTGTTGAGAGGATTAGAGTTGAGGGGCATAGAGTGGAGTTGAGTAGAGTGGAGTAGAGTGTTGCAGATTACAGTGGCATAGAATGGCATAGAGTGGAGTAGAGTGGAATGGCATAGAGTGGAGTAGAGAGGAATGGCATAGAGTGGAGGGGCATAGAGTGCATAGCATAGAGTGCAGTGGCAAAGTATAGACTGGAGTAAAGTGGCATAAAGTGTGAATAGAGTGGAAAGGCATAAAGTGGCATAGAGTGTCACAGAGTGCAGTAGCAAAGACTAGAGTGGCATAGAGTAGACTGTTGTAGAGTAGAGTAGAGTGTCATGGGGTGCCATAGAGTGGAAAGTAATAGAGAGGAGGGCCATAGAGTGTTAAAGAGTTGAGTGGCATAGAGTGCCATAGAATGTTCTAGAATGGAGTGGCCTAGAGTGGTGTAAAGTGGAGTGGAGTGGTATAGAATGGAGTAGAGTGTCATTGAGTGGAGTAGAGTGGCATGGAGTAGAGTGTCATAGAGTAGAGTGGAGTGTTGTCAAATGGAGAGAGGTAGAATCAAGTGGGATAGAGTGGAGTAGAGAGGCCTAGATTGATGAGGCATAGAATGGAGTAGCATAAATGGAGTAGAGTGGCATCAAAAGAAGTGACAAGTGAAGTGGTGTAGACTGTTGTGTGATAGAGTGTTGTGTCATAGAGTAGAGGGGCATTGAGTGGAGTGGTGTAGTTTGGAGGGGCATCAATTGGAGTGGTGTAAAGTCAAGAGTTTAGTGGCATAGAATGGCATACAGTGGAGTATAGTTTCATAGAGTGGAATGGAGTACGTGGAGTGGACAGGAGTGAAGTGGAGTGGTATGGGGTAGAGTGGTAAGGGGTGGCATAGACTGAAGTAGTATAGATTGGAGTGGCTTAGAGTAGAGTAGAGAGAAGTGGAGTGGAGTATTGTGGAGAGTAATAGAGTATCACAGAACATTGTGTTGTTGAGTGTGGGGGCAGAGAATGGAGGGGTGCAGAACAGACTAGAATGGAGTGCAGTGGAGTGTCATAGAGCGGAGCATCATAAAATGGAGTGGTGTAGAGTGGCGTAGCAAAGAGTGAAGTGAACTGCCATAGAGTGGGCTATAGTGGAGTGCTGTAGAGTGTTTTAGAGCAGAGTGGTGTAGGATACAATGGAATAAAGTTTTGTGGAGTGGTGTAGTGTGGAATAGTGTAGAGTGGAGTGGTTTAGAGTGAAGTGTTAAAGAGTGTCATAGAGTGGAGAGGTGTAGAGTGGCACAGAGTGGCATAGAGTGGTGTAGAGTGGAGTGCCATAGAGTGACGTGGTGTAGAGTGGCATAGCATGAAGAAGCGTAGAGTGGAATAGAGTGCTATAGAGTGGAGTGGCGTAGAGTGACACAGAGTGTCATGGAGTGTCACAGAGTGGTGTGTTTTAGAATGGAGTGGTGTGGAGTAAGATGTTATAGAGCGGACCAGAGTGTTGTGGAGTGTCATAGAGTGAACGGTCGTAGAGTTGAAGGTCATAGAGTGCCATAGAGTGGAGGGGTGTTGAGTGAAGTTTAGTGGCCTAGAGTTAAGAGGCATTGAGTGTCCAACAGTAAAGTGGTATAAAGTGGAGTGGGGTATCATAGAATCGAAAAGAGTGGAGTGTCATAGTGGGGGAATGAAGTGGCATAGAGTGTAGTGGCATAGAATGGAGTGGCATAGAGTGTAGTAGAGTGTGATAAAGAAGAGTGGAATAGAGTGTTGTGTTATGTCATAGAATGGAAGGGTGTTGGGTGGAGTGCCATGACAAAAAGGGGGATGGAGTGCAGTGGAGTGGCATAGAGTGGATTAAAGTGTCATAGAGTGGAGAGGAACAGGGTGGAGTGAAGTGGAGTAGAGTGGAGTGGCGTGGATTGGTGTAGAGCCGAGTGGCATAGACTGCAGTGGCTTAGAGTGGAGTGCCACAAAGTGGAGTGAAGTGGCATTGAGTGGAATAGAGTATTGTAAATGTCATGCCATTGAGTGGAAGGGCATAGAGTGGATAGAGTGGAGTGTCATACAGTGGTGTGTCATAGAATGGAGTGGTGTAACGTGGGGTAGAGTGCCATAGAATGGAGTTACGTACAGTGGAGAGGTGGAGAGTGGTGTGGCATAGAGTGGAGTAAAGTGTTGCAGAGTAGAGTGGTGTCCTGTTGAGTGGAGCAGGGTGCCATAGAGTGGAGTGGCATAGAGTAGAGTGGAGTAAAGTGTCATGGAGTGGCATAGTGTGGGGTGGCATAGAGTGGAGTAAAATGGCATACAGTTTCATAGAGTGTCATAGAGAGGCATAGATTGACGCAGACGGGAGTGTTGTAAATTGGAGTAGCATAGAGAGAAGTGACATTGAGTGTAGTGTCGTAGAGTGAAGTGAAGTGGCATAGAATGGAGTACAGTGAAGTAGAGTGTCACAGAATGGAGTGGCATACAGTGGAGTAGAGTGTCATAGAGTGTCATAGAGTGGAATGGATTAGAATGTCAGAGAAGACAGGGGCGTCATTCAGTTGAGTGGAGTGTTGTAGAGTGGAGTGGTGTTGAGTGAAATGAAGTGGCCTAGAGTTAAGTGGCATTCAGTGTCCGACAGTAAAGTGGTATAAAGTGGAGTGGAGTATCATAGAATGGAATAGAGTGGAGTATCATGGAGCGGAATGTCACAGAGTGGAATGAAGTGGCTTAGAGTGGAGTGGCATAGAATGGAGTGGCATAGAGTAGAGTAGAGTGCCATTAAGAGGAGTGGAGTAGAGTGGTGTGTCATGTTGTAGAGTGGAAGGGTGTTGAGTGGAGTGCCATGGAGAGAAGGGGCATGGAGTGGAGTGGAGTGGCATAGAGTGGCGTAAAGTGTCATAAAGTAGAGTGGAACAGGGTAGAGTGGAGTGGAGTATATTGGAGTGGTGTGGATTAGTGTAGAACAGAGTGGCATAGAGTGCAGTGGCTTAAAGTGGATTGCACAGAGTGGAGTAAAGTGGCATAGAGCAGAATAGAGTATTGTAAAATGTCATGTCATTGAGTGGAATGGCATGGAGTAGAGGGGCACACAGTGGAGTAGAGTGGAGTGTTATAGAGTGGTGTGTCATAGAATTGAGTGGGGTAGAGTGTTATAGAATGGAGTTACGTACAGTGAAGAGGTCAAGAGTGGTGTGGCATAGAGTGGAGTAAAGTGTTGCAGAGAAGAGTGGTGTGCTGTGGAGTGAAGCAAGGTGCTATAGAGCGGAGTGGCATAGAGTAGAGTGGAGTAAATTGTCATGGAGTGGCATAGTGTGGAGTGGTATAGAGTGAAGTAGCATAAAGTGGAGTAAAATGGCATAGAGTGTCATAGATTGGAATGTCATAGAGAGGCATAGAGTGATATAGAGTGAGAGTGTTATAGAGTGGAGTGGCATAGAGAGAAGTGACATAGAGTGAAGTGGCATAGAGTGGAGTAGAGTGAAGCAGAGTGTCAAAGAATGGAGTGGCATACAATGGAGTAGAGTGTCATAGAGTGGAATGGCGGAGAATGTCAGAGTAGAGTGGAGAGTCATAAAGTTGAGTGGAGTGTTGTAGAGTGGAGTAGAGTTGACTAGAGTGAAGTGGCATAGAGTGGAGTAGAGTGAAATAAGGTGGAGTGGCATAAAGTGGAGTAAAGAGGTGTAGAGTGGAGAGGAGCATTGTAGGGTGGTTTGCAGTAGAATGCAGTATTGTAGTGTTGAATGGTGTAGTGTGGAGTGCCATAAAGTGGTGTAGCATATAGTGGTGTAGAGTGAAGGGCTGCAGAGTGGAGTGGAACAGAGTGTAGTGGCATAGAGTGGAGTAAAGTCATGTAAAATGGAATAGAGTGCTGAAGAGTGCAGTAGAGTAGAGTGGAATAGAATATGTAGAGTAGAGTTTGGTAGAGTGGAGTGGCATGGAGTGGACTAACATAGCATAGAGGGGAGAATACAGTCTGAGTGTGCCATGGAGTAGACTGTTGTAGAGTGGACTGGTTAGAGTATAGTAGAGTGTCATAAAGTGCAGTTGCATAGAGTTGAGTATGTATGGTGTGGTAGAGCACTACCATTAAAGACATCACATTTTCAATAGAAATGACAATTACATTTGCACAAAACTACAGTTTTACTGATAAAACTATTGACCGCACAAACTATAATGTGCGGAAATGGTATCACCAAGTGTATTGATTTGTTTTGATCACACTAAAATATTTGTTTCTACCACACTTCAGAATTAAAAAAAATGTACTTCCTTTGTGCTATCCTAATTCTCAAATAGTCTGAAATATTTGCAGTTTATTTACAGACAGTTAAATGTGTGCCAGAAATAAATAACATTACAGCCTTTCTCCTCACATGGGTACCCAGCAGGATAGTCACATAAATCCTCTCACTGTAAACACCTAGGCCCATATTTATACTTTTTTAGTGCTGCATTTGTGTAATTTCTTGACGCAAAAGCGGTACAAACTTGCAAAATACAATTGTATATTGTAAATTTGCGCTGTTTTTGTATCAAAAAGCGGTGCAAATGCGGCGCTAAAAAAGTATAAATATGGGCCCTAGTTCCCACAGACAATACAGCCAGCATATTTATACTCTGTTTGCACTGAATTAGCATTATTTTTTTTTTCTCTAATTCGGTGCAAAACTAACTCAATATTTATACTTTGGCGCTAGACCTGTCTAGTGCCAAATTTATGGAGTTAAATTCATTTTTTGGACGTGGAAACCTACCTTGCCTTAATGAGATGCAAGGTAGGCGTTCCCGTACAAAAAATGACTCAATGGCCTTAACGCCATATTTATACTCCTGTGCAAAAATGGTGCACGGGAGGTAGGCGGGGTCAAAAAATGGTGGAAGCTTGCTTTGCCCCATTTTTTAACACCTGGGTCAGGGCAGGCATAAGGGGACCTGTGAACCCATTTCCATGGTCAAACACCATGGAAAGGGCCCACAGGTGGCCACTCCATGCCCCAGGAACACCCCCAACCACACCAGAGGGACATAAGAGAATGGGGGACCCCATCCCAGGTAAGTACAGGTAAGTATTTTTAAACATTTTTAGGTGCCATTGGGTGCCCTGAAATGAGCCCCACTACATGGCACTGGGGGCAATAGGCATGCCATGTGCTGGCCATTGGGGTGGTGGGCATGACTCCTGTCTTTTATAAGACAGGAGTCATGTGGTATGGATGGGTTTGCATCAGGAAATGACGCTAGGCTAGTTAACAGCATTTTTTTGCCTCTAACCAGCCTAGTGTGATTTTTTTAGGCAAAACCCCCTTTTCCTCCACCTCCACCCCCACCCGGCTAAAATCACTTTACCAGACACTAGCCCATCCTTAGCGCTGGCTTTCAGGATTCCATAAATTTGGCACCCCACTGGTGCTCTAGAATGATGCAAGCCGGCAATATACTATTTGATGCAAAACCGCGTTGGCGCAGTTTTGCATTGAAAAGTATAAATATGGGCCATGGGGCCAGATGTACCATCACGGCCCATTGCGATTCGGTAATAGAGATTTTTAAGAAATCGCTATTACCGACTCGCAAAGGGCCATGTATCACATTTGCGGATCAGTAATAGCTATTTCTTAAAAATCGCAAATGCTATTACCGAATTGCAAATTGCGATACCGGCCCCATTCGCAGCTCTGGGCCTGTTGGCCCATAGCTGCAAATATTTTGCATTTCCAAAATTGCAATTTCTGAAGCAGAAATCGCAATTTTGGGAATGCAAAAGGCCAGGGTGCTGGGGGCCTAAGGCCCCCTCTCCTGCACCCCAAAAACTTTTTTTTCAACATGTAAGATACACACATGCCAAAAGGGCATGTGTGCTTTACATGTTTAATTTAAAAATGCAGTTTAACTGCATTCTTAAATTTTGCACCAGGTTACCACCTGGTTGCAAAGCATGGAATTTTGCAAGTGCAAAATGCCATTTGTGGAACAATCGCAATTTGCAATTTTTTCCAGCATAGCCTTGCGACCTGGAAATTGCGAATCGCAATTGCGACTCACAATTTCCAGGTCGCAACGCAAGAAATCGAATCGAAAATTTTAGCGATTTCTTATTTGTGGTTTCCGAATGCATTTCATGCATTGCAGACCACTGTTTTGCACTCGCAAACGGCCGAATTTACCGATTCGTACCGTTTCCGAGTGCAAAACTTTTTAATACATCTGGCCCTTAATCTTTTACATCAACCAATCTGTATAAATTGAGCCTGAATTTAAATCAGGAGTTTGCTGGGGTCCTGCATTAAACCTTAAAGGCTTCGGGACATAATTCTATGTAAATTCCCTTCAGGATCCTTTCACAAACGATAAACTCATTTGGCTTTTCTGATGATTGTTTGATAAGTAACATACTAATAACTTCCGCATTACCTCTGAGGTCTATCAAGTGAGTCAGATGACGAGCAGGACAGAAGAGTCATTTACCATGGTCAACAAATAGTCAACAAGAAGAGCCAGGAAGACACTGTGTTGAAAGATTTAAAGATAGGTCCTTCTACAACACGAGTTATTGTCTGTAGGGCTTCCTCGGGGCAAACAATGTTATGGTTTTCTACTACCATAACCCTGTGAGGAGAGAGTGTTAATAAAATGCCCATTAGTGCACTTTACTAACTATGAGGAATGACATCACTGTGGCATACACCAGGCCTTCCTTGAAAAGAGAGTGGTAATTAATCATCTACTTGTATAAATCACCGCCCTTTAAGAACAGAACCTTATTACATTATGCACAAGTGCATCTCAAAGAGTGCAAAAAGGCTTCCCAATGTTGTGCAAGAAAAAAGAAGAGAGTGATCTTTCACTGCTCTTTGATGCACCTGATAGTCCTTTGAGGAAGGAGCACTTTTTCTCTATAGACATAAACTCATCAGTGTGTTTATTATTATTTCTATAGCACAACAATGTAAACCGAGGTGTGCTTAAAGACATCATAAAACACACTAATAAACAAAGTAAATATGATATCAAATACAAATTAAAACATTCAGCAAATATAAAAACAATATAAACATAAAACCCAGCTAATAAAAAAGCTAGCCATGTTAAAATCTAACCACTCAACTAAATATTCTTTATATTACAAGGGAGTGCCCGATCTCAGCACTCTTTTTAGCCAAAGAAAGATTTCAAACTAATTTTAGAAAGTATAAGAGCTGAAATATCATTAAGATTTAGACAAAGAATTACACAACGTGGTTGTGGCAACTGTACTCACCCAACCACGCTCCCTAATTTTATTCAAATGTATTGTGCCACTACCACCTTACATCACTACTTGGTTAGACAGACTTGAAAGAAGATTAAGGACCTGATTTCGATCTTGGTGGGACTACTGCCATCCCACCAGGGCGGCAGTCCCAAGTACTCCATCAAGGTGACGTAGTTCTGACTGCCGTATTTAAATCTAAAGTCTCCAACTGCATCAACGGAGTGTACTCTGTCGCTCAAAGGGTACCCAGCAGCCGATGCGGCAGACCCCAATGCTGGCAAATAGCACTCCATTGCTCTTGAGACAGCAGGATTGCACCAACCATATTTAGATGCTGATGATGTACCAGCGGTGGTCCCCTGATGACGGGCGTACATTGTGAGACCCCTTCAGCATTGTACTATGGCTGTTGCTATTGGATGGATGCTAGCAGCACATAGCACAGCTAGATGTATATTAGCCAATTGTGAACACCTGCAAACCACACTATAAAACACAGTCCATTTCAGACCATGGCCATTTGCATTCCACTGCAGATCATCATTTTGCTGCTGATTATGCCACGCAGGAGTCAGGTTTCTCTCTGCTTTTTTCTCCCTCTGTTTATTTTCCTTTCACTTTTTTGATTTTTGATTAACATTTGGGGCACTAGATAATTGTTTTAGTTACTCACTATGGTAGGGAGGAGGAATTCACATTTTACAGAGTGAGAATTGTCAGTCATGGTGAATGAAAATATTAGAGTAAGCCACAATTATTTAGAGCACAACTACAAAATACAACCATATCTCAGAAAAGACAAATGTGGACCAGTCTAGTTGAGAGAGTAAATGCTCTGCGCGCACAGGAGGAAAATAGGAAGAGGTGGAATGACCTGTGGGGGAGAGTACATTTACTGGAAACCAAGCATCACCTGGAGACCCAGAGTGGTGGTCCTCCCAGCCCCCACTTACAACATTTTCCCCAGGAGGAAAAGGTCGTGCTGGTCCTACATCTGGAAGGCTTCACAGGAATCCGTGATGAAATGGAGACTGGTAAATTGAACTTAGCAATGTCTCACTAATCACAAATTGGGTTTTTGCCCTTAAGTTAGTTGTTCAGAATGACTTAAGACCCTAAACAAAACATATATATCCAAACTTAATTCATCAAAAATATCTTGTTTTATCCAAATTACTAGCATCATGGTTGTATTTTTCTTTTTAACAATGCTCAATATGTTTTGTCAGAATGTGTGTTGTTCTCCATGGATCATCCCTTGCATTTGCCTAGTTCCTTGCTTTATTTCAATTTATGTTGTTGTACTTAAAACTGGTTCTAACCCCTTTCTATTTGCCCATGAAGGAATAGTGCTAGTCAGCATATTTTTCACCTATTTACATCATTCACATACCTGTGTACATAATATAAATGTGTGTTAATATTCACTGTATATATTTAAATAGGTATTTTAACTCACATTTTAACAAATATTGTGAATGGTGATTACAAATAACTACAACTACCACGATACCCTGTTTTTGTATCTGGAAAACAATATTGCAATGTGATGCTGCTCAACCTCATTTTCCTTCCATGTATGCACGTATGTCAAAGTGTTATGCATTTGCTATTCGCTATTTTGTACTATGTAAAAATATGTCATTTGTTGACTTGCTCTAGTATGGTGTCACCTTCTTTTAACTTCATTGAATTGATGTAATTGCCTACATACTTCATAGTCTGTTGAATCGAAGATTTCCAATCATGTTGTGTGGTATGCTGAATATAAATAGTATTGATAAATAATTTGTTTTGCAGTGTTCATTTGATGACCATTGTCATTAATTCTAATGAGTTGTACTATAGCAGTGAAACTGAAAGTACGGCCGGAGGCCATGTGTGGCCCTCCTGACCTTCACATGTGCCCCCCTGGTCCACTTTAGCACTGGGCTGCTGTTTACTCTACTCAGCTCTAACATTAAAAAGATGTAAAAAAAATAGGCAAGCATTTATTTAAATGTTAATTGAATTTAAAGAAATGAAATAACTAGGGTGTCCTGCACCACTTAACTTTAGAAACCCCTTCATTCTTGAAAACATATTTTCAGCAAAAGTGTAAAAGTATGATAGTCGGTTCAAAATTCAAAAAGTAAATTTCATTAACATGCAGGATCATTTCACCCTAGTAGATAAGAAATTTATCAGTGTATTGAGAAGTATTGTTTTGAAAGTGATTGTTTAATATAAATAGAAACAGTCATTCTCCCTCCCAAACTCTCTCCCTGACAACAATGCCCATAGTGAACTAAGAGGCAATTCAGGTATGTGCATGTTTGTGTGACCTGGGTTTCTACTACACATGAACAAAATGATAGTTTAATAAATCAAACAAAGGAGAAGGTTTTATACAGCGCACATCCTCAAGTCATGCATTTTCAAGGTCCCCATATGTGATAATGAAAAAAAAGGATTGAACATGAAATAAAACAATTGCCTAGGATCACACAGTTTGGTCAAATAGAGAAACTGGGATTAATCCCAAGTTTTTGATTTTGTATAGTGCAATTCAGACATTGAGGTGCTTATTTATACTTTTTGATGCAAAACTGCACTAATGCAGTTTTGCATCAAAAAGCTTAGCACCGGTTTGCAGCATTCCTGAGCACCAGCCGGGCGCTAAGCTTGGGCTAAAAATTACGCTAACCGGATGGGAGTGGCGGTACAGGTGAAGGGGGTTTTGCCTCAAAAAATGATTCCAGGCTGGTTAGTTTAAAAAAAAATGCCTCTAACCAGCCTAGCATCATTTCCTGATGCAAAACAATTTATCCCACATGACTCCTGTCTTATAAAAGACAGGAGTCATACCCATCACCCCAATGGCCAGCACAGGGGACCAGTGTCCCCAGGGCATGGCCATTGCACCCAGTGCCATGGAGGGGGACCAATGTCAGGTCCCCCAGTGGGACTTAACTTTTTTTTATTTTAAATACTTACCTAAACTTACCCTACTTACTTGGTGTGGGTGAGGGTGTTTCTGGGCCTTGGGGTGGGCACCTCTGGTTTAACCATGAAAATGGGTCCACAGGTCCCCAACTGCCTGGTTTCACCCAAGCATTAAATAATGGTGCAAAGCAAGCTTTGCACCATTATTTAGCCCCTCCCCCCACCCCTGTAACATTTTAGCATGGGGGATAAATATGGGGCTATGGGGTTAGCACCATTTATTAGATGGGAACGCCTACCTTGCATCTCATTGACACAAGGTAGGTGCACACATCCAAAAAATGGTGCTAACTCCAATATTTTGACGCTAGGTGTGTCTAGCATCAAAATATAAATATCGAGTTAGGTTTGCCCTGAATTTGCATTAAAAAATGCCGCAAATTTGGCACAATTGAGGTATAAATATGGGCCTAGGTATATATGCTTTGCTTTCCCTACATTCACCTTACCATCAGTTACCTCCCCCCCCCACGCGTGATCGTAACCCTGATGGCTTCAATGCAGCCCTCAGTCACACCACACACCAAAGTTTGCGGTCCCTGGGAAAATGTTTATGAGTACCTATGTACTATAGTCTTTTTTTAGCCTGCTAGGTTTTGAAATGGTTTAGTTCTCAATTCTCCTCTCTACTGTGTTGGGTTGAATGTCTGGTACATGTAATGTATACTTTCTAAATAACATTTTTCTCATTTCAGGACATCTCTTCAACGTTTGCATCTGTATAAAATAACCTGCATGTGTAAAATAATAAAATCACACAAAGGCCTAATCATCCATTAATCATACTTTTCACTTTAGGTTGTTTCATTTGTAGCTGAAGTCACATTTGAGGACTTTTAATTTCATATTGTTTGTAATTAATTTTAGGTCTAACACCCAGGGCTAGTGGACCACTGTCTGGAACTTAAGACAACTCCACCTCAGTCCAGGATCAAGCCTTCAGTTAGGACACCACTCCTGCAGGTCCGGATGATGTGGAGCTGCTTGGTCCATCTGGTGTGTCTGGGCAGACAGCTCCAGTGAGTCTCACTCGGCCCACACGTACTCCTCCCACCCCAGCTGCAACAACACCTCGGCCAATGGATATCTCCACTTCCTGTGTCCAGAGGAACACTTCAACCATCTTGTGCCCCCCAGTCCTGAAAGCTGGTGAGCAAAAACCACCACCACCTCCTGTTCAGCCCGGACCCAGTGGGATGGGCACACTGCCTCCAGGGCACAGGGTAGTTGGGTTAGGAGTCTTGGCAGGGAATGTGTGAGTCAGCAAAGTGAGGCTACTGGGTACATTGTCACCCAGATCACCATCAACCAAGTCTTGAGAGCACTACGCAGTCCCAGGTCATGATGGGCCAGGTCCTTACAGAGCTCTTGGAGATGAAGCAGGTGAAAAGGGAGCATAATTTAGATATGCAGAATCACAACACAAATGGATGCTCCCTGACTGGGGTGATGTTTGGCATTTATCTTCATATGTGCAAAGCTTCTCCTGTACCATCTACCCCTGTCTGTGGTCCTTCAACATCAGGGTAAAATACACCTGCCTCAGCCACGGACGGGGAGGCCTTGCCAAAATAGAAAACTGCTCCACCCACCACAGTCCCTGCAACTATGGACCCTCCTTTTTCCAGACGGGGACGTTTATCCGGACCACCAGGAGAGGATGGAAAGATCTCCACCACACTGCAAGGAACACCAAACATAATTTCCTCTAGTGCGTATCTACCATTCACTCTGTGGACTATTTCATAGGCACATTTACTTTTTTTGAGGACCGTTGTATTTTGTACATTTGTCTTCAAAAGTTTTAGCTCAACTAAAATAGTTTCATCTACCATAATAGACTTTATTTTGTTTTTCTTTTCCTTTGGTTTTTATGTTTCAAATAACTTTTAGTTAATTAGTGATAACAAAATTAATTCAGATTATACAAAGTCAAAGACTGGTGTTGTATATACTGTGGAATTTCTTTTTATGGCTTCCTTCCATCATCATTTGAAAAACCAATTAATAAATAAGAATCACACAAAAATAAGATATAACAACTAGGGTACATGTTTTCCATTTAAAAAAAGATTAAAAAAACAGAAATCTCGATGTATTATTGTCATACATTTGTAAGTAACAATTCTTTGTCACAATTTAGATAATTGTTACAACACATGCTTAACCCAATAGTCTGTGCCATTTAGAATTTGATTCTCCAAGACCTTGACACTGTGGAAGAACTAGAAATAATCAAATATAAACATATTAAATAGGCAACCTATTATTGATTCATGTCATCAGATGAAGCCAGACATGCTGTTTCACAATAGGAATTCCACAACAATTACACCAATAGTCAAAATCAAGGCAGTACTACATTTTGTGGACACAGGCTCATTTCAATACACCGTGGCAGTGTCTTTGAGTGGTGTGCTACAAAAAGTTCTTTCTACAATAATGAGACAGATCAACAGCTTCATACACTTAACACAACATGAAGATTTAGTCAGTGTGAAGGGAGGTCAGTATGATATGGCTTGACATTTGCATGTGGTTAGAGCAAGTTAAGCAGCACATATTGCCTTGGTGGCAACATTCAACAGAAAACAGGTCTAATACCATCTCAAGGACTTCCATTCAATCACTGTGCAAGTTGTCTCTGTACAAGATCTGTACATTTAATATGTGTGTCTGTCCCAGGATTAACCCATGTTCCTTTTGTACTTTCCAACAGCAACACATCACTGTAAATGTCACAACTTTGAAATGTCCAAATGAAGATGACATACTGAAGGATCCAAAAACAGAACAACAAGGGGAAATTAAGGATTTCACGTGAGAAAATGCACACAGATGATAAGCTAGGAGGACACATTTCCTTTGCACAAGCAAAGATAATCAATGTCAATAAACACAGTAGTCAATATATGGAAACTGTGCAACAAACATCTTTGCCCTAGACTTTTCTGAACAAACCATTACTACTAAAATACCATCACCAACTAATGTGGTCACTATGTTACAAGTTGTTCTGACATTTGATTTTACAATATGAAATGGTAAATTTACACTCAGGTGAACAGGTTGTCAATAACATCTTGACGTATGTCAATTCCTTCCTCTTCACCACTGTCATCTTCATTTGCCATTTCAGCATCCTCAACGGTGACTCTTGATGGTCTCAACTGTGATTTGGCACACCTTATCGGGTGAGTAGAGCTCCAACAGTCCAGTCAAGACAGCAAAATCTGTCCTTCGGGAGCCCAAAAACCCGCTCCACTGGCCTACGTGTTGTTCCATGGGCCTCATTCAACCGGACTTCCCCTGGCGTTGTTGGATTGCTCAGCAGTTCTAATAACCATGGTCAGTTAGGATAAACTGAGTCTCTTATATGAAGGTAAAAAATATATTGAGCAAAAATATATCATCTCATTGTACGTTCCTAAACTATGCATAAAGCAAATGACCCTCATGTTATATTGTACTTACCAACAAACCAGGTCCTCTCAGATCCAAGTTGTGACATTTGCAGGGGTATAGTAATGTTCTGTAGTACAAAAGAATCATATGTTGACCCTGGGAAATGGGCAGACACCATTCAAATGTACAAATCAGGTAATCAGACAACTTGTACATTGATTCAATGGAAGTTCTTCCAATTGAGGTAGAACTGATCCCTGGTGTGTAGTGGCACCAAGGCAAAATGTGTGCCATCAATTGCTCTGACCACATGTGATATGTCACCCAAAGCATAAACATCTCCCCTCATGTTTGCAAAACCTCATGTTGTGGAAACTGGATAAAGCTGTTAATATGTTTCATCGTTGAAAAAAGTACTTCTTGTAGCACACCACTGAAAGTTGGTTGTACTTGCCTCCAGATTTTGCCACAATGTATTGGAAAGATCCTGTGGCCACAACATGAAATACTGCCATGATTGATGTTATTGCTGCTGTATTCCTATTGTGAGGCAAAAGATCAGGATCCAGCTGGTGACATGAATCCAGAACAGTTTACCTATTCAATATGATGTCCCTTTCCTCCATGATGGCAAGGTCTGGAAAATAACTGAAGACTTGAGGCTGTCACCTGGTATATTCCCTGAGTTTTTATGTCTGCATTTAAGAAAAACAAATTATCACTTAAAATGGTCCTACAATACGTTGATTATCAACACACATCTCATGTCATTGTAAAATTACATATGTTTTTGTGACATATGTGTACACTTCAATTTTTTATAGATGTTGCAACTTAGAATCACGAATTTTTACATGTCTGATATTTTTTTAAATAATGTGGAAATAATACATTTGAAATGTATTATTTACACATTATTTGTTTTCTAAAATTCCATCAACTGAAGTATAAATTACAACGCATCACTATCTATTTTAAAAACAGTAACGCATTACATTATAATGTGTTAAATGGTAAAAAAACAGTGTTGGACATATTTTGCATTGGTAAACAATCTAGCCACCATTTTGAAGCTGAGTGCACAGTACGTGTAATACTGCACATCAGACACATTCATAGGCTAACTTGTCTGATGGCAAAGCACAAAAGCCAATGACTGTGTCCGTCGCAGGTTGCATACATCGTGTACATGCATGTGGCTTTAGGAAAAATAACCACTTGCCTCCTAACATTGCAGCCAACAACTCCTCCTCAACTTTTGCTGCTATCGACCTTGGAGAGCTAGTATACTGGGCAAAACAGGTGACAGGCCCCCTAACTCCTTCCCTCAGGAGTTGGAACTCCTCACCACAGTGGTCCTATCCCTGTGTAGCCAGCTGTATAGGAATCCAGAGGAACAGGTATATGTTTGAATTGAAACTGTATTTTTAAGTAATTCTCTTTTTTTTTTTAATATACAAGCTAATTTGTTCCTCTTTGGTTCCTGAGTGAAGTGTTGTGACTGGAGTGCAGTCAACTCAATAACTTGGCAGGGGACATAATGATGTTTAACAATGTTTGAAATGTCTGTAAATTGAAATGAAAAGTAAGGGTGACTTTTCATTCTAGTTACTCTCAAATCAAGATTTCAATTTACAAACTGCAGGCCCCTTACTTCCAGTGGTCAGTAGACACTATGCCATAAGTATAAGTGAAAGGAATAGCCAAATGTCAAAGTGAGAGAAATGTTAAGTGCAAGAAGAGACTTTCAAAACTATGAATTATTTTTTGCACTTTATTTTTAGCCCATTTTCTGAAAAATGTATGCATGTATATTTTACACAATAAATGGTGCCTCATACAAGTATGTTCCTTTCCTACACTCACTTGTTCATACATCACCGAAAACCATGCTATCATTGACACACATGGAAGCCCTTCCATATTGCCCTTAGTCATTAAATGTGGATCAAACCATAAGTTAAACAATGGAAGCACTCAAGTCCCTGTGGTAGTAATAATGAACATCAAAATCACAAATACAATTATACTGTTCCACTCGAAAAGTTCTTCATCTTCTTTAATCTTTCTCTTTAGCAGCTACAGCCAAGCCAACACGTGTTTCATCTGGGTACATATCTCCTTATAGACTTCATCAGGGCTTCTCTCATCTGTTAATAATGTTCAGTATCCCATCAGTATAATATTCAAAATATTATCAAATCCAAAATTATATTTACTTTCCGATTTATATATACCCAGTGTTACATAATATATTTTACATGGTGGAAATCTATTTTATGGTTTGTTATTCTTATTTACTATTGGTGATTATTTTGTTTACATTTTATTTTATTTACAAACCCAACGTGCACCAAAGAGTGACGTACCCAACATCAGAAACACCAAAGTGTTTCCATCTAATTGAACTAAAAATAAGATTCCTAATTTTACCTGAAGTAAAGGATTCCGTTTGTAACTTTAATGTACCCAAGATTCAAAGTATCTAAAGACATAAATATAATAGAAGTAAGAGAAAATTAATATATTCTCTCCCTTCTCATATCATACTTCACAATATAAATTCTATGTGTTCATCACCATACTCACGCTTAATAATTAATAGTTATTGCTAGATGTTAATATTGGGTATATCTCCTTCTTCCCTCTAAAAGAGAAAAAAAACTCTCTTAGATCATTAAAATAGCAAAAAATGTGTACCGCTTCAAATGCGCATTATCGCGCTTTTTAATTATAGAGTTACCTGTCAAAATGTCACGTTAAGCCACCTTTGTTGAATATTCGCTGAGACCGAAATAGTATTGAGGCACGCGAGTACGCGAGAGGAAAGCGTCGTCGTAAGTGAGTATATTTAAATCTAATTCCTCATCAACACTAAAAATGGTCTTCCTGTATCTCTCTATCTCATAATAGTCAGAATAGACTATCGCTCTAATCAATGTCAGTAAACATAAATAAAGGACTTGCACCGACCTAATTCCATAGACGGGCAGAAAGTTCTGTCATAGGTATATACATTTAACTCCTCTTGTTCGTCAACACTGAAAACGGACTCCCCGTTTCTCTCTCTTACAATAATCAAAATAAAAAGAGGACTATTAAATTCCCCCTAATTAAATAGTGACCTGGCCATTATCAGTAAGCGTAAACTAAAGGCTTTAAATGACCATTCTCATCGAAACGGTCAGCAACTAAAACCATTTCTATACTCTTAATGTAATTGTCTAAACCAGTTTTCACCTATGTGGTATTTCATTGAAAATCCTTATATTTATACTGTTTATTCGTACTGCAAATACCCCTATTCCTAGCAGTGTTATAAAACAAATTAAATATATGTATACTGTATACAACTTAATTCGCATAAAGATAATTTTAACTGGATCTCTGATATAGAGGCCTCACTCGTCCGTGCACGTAAATCTCTATTAATCAATGTAATATTTATTTTACTAATTTAATCTCCCAAAAAATACTCAAGTTCATAATCAGAGTTTAAGCCATATTCTACTGCCATCAATCTAATAATCCAACATGATTCCCTCCTTCTTAGATTACGTTCTCTATTCCCACCTCTGGGATCTATTTTAACATGGTCAAATCCAAAGAATTGAAATTATTTCTGTGTATTTTGCATTTCACATTCTCTCATATGTACCGCAATAGGAAATCTATCATCATTATTCTTAATGGCTCTCCAATGTTCTCCTATCCTCATTTTCAGTGGGTGGATGGTGCTTCCTATGTATATGCGATTGCATTTACATATCAACATATAAATAACATAGCTAGTATTGCAATTTATGAATGTCTGAATTGGATATCTCTTGTTACCTACCATTCCTATAAAATCTCTTTGTCCCTGACATGCCCATCTACATACATTACAATTACCACATTTGAAAAAACCTCTACTTTCCTCATCCAACCAACTAATGTTGATGTGTGAACGTGGATAACTAGGACATAAAGTACTATTAAGAGTCTTGCCTTTACGATAGACAACAGAAGGTCTTTTATCGAGATATTTCTTAAGAGTTTCATCTTGTATCAGGATATGCCAGTACTTCTTCATACTTTTCAACAATATTGTGGAACTATCTGTATAGTTCAAAATTATCTGCATTCGTTGTTTTTTGCGAATCTATTTTCCGTTTGTCTACAAGTGTACTCTCACAAGTTATTTTCCGTATTCTACGGACAGAATCATCCACAATTCTATTATGATAGCCTCTATTTATAAACCTTAATCTTATATAATCTATACATGATTCAAAATGTTCGTCCAAACTACATTTCCTCCTGGCTCGAATCATTTCTCCAAATGGTATTGCTCTTATCTGACTAACTGGGTGAGGACTTGTAGCATGCAATAGTGAATTACATGACGTTGATTTTCTAAATGATCTGCTCTCTATTTTGTTCTCCTTAATAAGTAATTCTACGTCTAAAAATTCTGTATTGGTGTCACTATAGTGATATGTAAATCTCGTATTAACTGTGTTACTATTCAAATAGTCACAAAATGAATGTAAACTAGTTATAGTACCTGTCCAAAGTAGAAGGCAATCGTCTATATTGAATGTGGACCAAACCATAGTATCTGGATCACAAAACATAATGGCCAGATTTACACTCTGTTTGCGCTGAATTAGCGTCATTTTTTTAAACGCTAGTTCAGCACAAACTTAACTCCATATTTATATTTTGATGCTAGACTAGTCTAACGTCAAAACATTGGAGTCAGAGGGTCATTATGAACATGGCGGTAAACACCGTCACCCGCCGTGGTGACGGCGAACAGAATCCCGCAATTAGTGTTGAAGAGAAACCCGCCATTTAAAGAAGCAAAAAACAGAATCTGCCAAAAATATTCCTACCACCAGTCACCGCCAGGGCCTTGTCGGCGAAAAAGCTGCACATCCCACCCCCCCACTGCTGAGCACACAAATCCCCCACCCTCCAAATAATGATGTACAAATCACCGCGGCGGTCAGTGAATGTCGAACGACCATTAGCGGTACAGACCGCCACAGCCAGCAAGTGGACCCAACAGTAAGAAATGCACACATTAGCAAGTTTGAAACCCACACACCTGACACACCTGACACACATCCACAACACCATAAAACACTCACAGACACACCCCGCAATCCTTTGCATCGCCAATAGGAGAAGCCAGACGGACAACACTACAGGCAGACACTGAACGTCACATCACAAGACTCATACACCCAACCACACAACAGCACCCTCACCAATGTCCACAAAACACACCACCCAAAACACACACCATGGCACCCCCCCAAGCACCCACGCTTCACAGAATGGGAGCTAAGGACCATGGTGAATGAGATACTCAAGGTCGAGCCACAAATATTCGGGGCACAGGTCCAGCACAAACCCATCACCAGGAAGATGGAGTTATGGCAGACCATTGTCAACAAGGTCAACGCAGTGGGAAACCATCCACGCACGAGGGACGACATCCACAAGAGATGGAACGACCTGCGTGGGAAGGTGAGGTCCATGGTATTGAGGTACAACATTGCGGTACAGAAGACTGGGGGAGGACCTCCACCAACACCCCGACTATACTCACTGGGAGGAAATGATACTGCCCATCTTGCACTCTGAGGGCCTCACGGACTCACTAGAGGAATGGACTCGGGTAAGTCATCCACAATTACCCCATATCCACCACACCTTGAATGCATGCACCACCCCATCCCTCCAACTACCACCAGGACCACTACTCCACCAAGACCACAATCACTAAATCCAGTCACCCTGCATGCCCACAAACTCACCAACAGGCCCACATCTCCCACCTGTGCACAGCCACCTACCCCTGCAAGGCATCACAATGGCACTACACCACCCACAATGCACTTCCACATCCCAAGCAAAATGCAATGGCAACCTCACAAAAGCACCCTGCATGGCCCATCAGTGGAAGCCCTGCACAAACTAGGCCTGCCCTGTGCACCCCCATCTGATTTTGCAATTGTAACATACATGTCCATTCCCCCCAACAGGCACCACCACCCATGCCACCCTGACAGACAGGACAAGACGTGGCAGTGGCCCACATGGAGACAGACGCACCACTCAGGACACTGGAGAGGGAACTCTGGACAGTGAGGAATAACCTGGCCCTTCACACAGTCCTGGGCTGTCACCATCCAGCAGCCCCACGCAGGACACCACTGACACCCCTACCACCCAGCCACCAACATCAGCTCTGGGCAACCGGCCCAATACCTGTGTATCCAGACCACAGACTGGTGGAACACAAGGTCAGAGGCCACAGTCACCTACCAACAGGCAGGAAGACAATGGCCCCAGTACAAGTGTCACCACCAGACCTGTGCAGGGGACACAGGTACAAAGGGCTAGGCCCAGTGGGATGGCAACAGTGGCCCAGGGGTTAGGCCAAAGGATTGATGCTGCAGCCCAGGTGGTCATCTCTGAGGTCCTGGGGGCATACCACCATACCCAGGACAGGATGGGCCAGATCCTGGAACAGAATCAAAGGCTGCAGATAGCACACCACCAGGAGACCATGGAGCAGTGAAAACAGCTTAATGCCACTATGGCTACTATTGCAGGGGCCCTGCTGCACCACTTCCCAACCCAGCCTGAGACCCCCACATACCAGAAATCCCCCACCACAGACCAAGATACAGACCCGCCATCCACAGCAGTAGCAGCAGCTGGACTGGAGCCACAATCCAAGGACACACAGGAGACCAGCACTCCAACTGTTCAGGCCAACACCAGGCACCCAAACGGTCACTCAGGCCAAGGTATGGGACAGGAACACCTGCCAAGACCAAGGTACCCTCAAAAAGGTGACTCTAACACAAACTGTCCCCTAAGTGTGCCACTCAACTGCCATCCCCACTGTGCAATATCAACTCAATAACATGTAAAGTACAGATGGACATATTACCACTGCCAACAATGGCTGACACAATGTAGCCAGTATGGACATCCACCAGCAGCCCACTCCCATCACTGTAAAGAACACCCTGGCATCCCTGACACCTAATAAACACATGTACACCAATGTCAATGTCCCCTGTCAGTATGTTGAATCAAATCGAACTGTGCATGCAATTGTCATTGTAATCATATAATCATACCTTTCTTGCAGGAATGGCACCCCAAGTACAACATGGGGTGGTGTCAACAGAAATGTCTTACAAGTTGTTCATCATGTCACATGTCACATGCACACCTTGTTACAGTGAAAATGTCTATTGACCCAATACCCACATAGGGGATAAGTCAGACAGACAGTATGCAGCACAGACAACAACAGCAGCAAATAGTAACCCCCTAAAATCCACTATAAAACATGAATACAAAAGAGGAGGGAGGGTGCAGGACTGGAAGGTGAGAGTTCCAAAGACAATCATAGCTTTGCCTTTTTGAGGGTTTTCTTTATGTATTTAAGCCTCTTAGTATTGGCTGCCACCTCCTTCTCCAAACTGTCTAACCTTTGCAATAATAGTGTGACATCCCTCTGCAGATCCAGCAGCATTTTTGGGTCCATGGCAGCAGGTGGTGTGGGCTGATGCACCAGGGTCGAAGCTGTTGTAGTTGTGGCTGTTGTTGTGGTGGCAGCTGTGCCCCCCCTGCACTGCTGTGGAACTGGCTTACCTCTGTGTGGCCACTGCCAGTGTGAGGCCACCTTGTGTGAATGCCCGCCATTCCCCATTGATCTCTCAGCACAATGGTGGTGAGACATTCTCCAGAACCCAGATTCCACTGCCAGGATGTGTCGGTAGTGGACTGCCCTCTTCTGGAATGCACACAGTTCCTCATTGCTCATGTTGTCAGTTGTTAAATTAAGACAGGCAACCATCAGTGTCAGCATTATGTGGAGTATGTACAGATTATTGGCTTATACTCTACATCTAATTACACATTCACTCCAACTCACATTCCAGAATAAACAATGGCCCGGATGAATGCAACAATAACGCTGCCTTAGCATCATTTCTTTGACACCACAATGACGTACAACAAGATTATGAACCTAATCAAATGAGGTGTGCATTGATTTTGCGCAATTTGTAATGATGCAAAGGCAGCGTAAACTTCCCATAGATCAGGCCCAAACTTCCTCATCATCTGTGTCAATTTTCAATCATACATCACCAGTAACTTGAACATGTTATTGGGAGGATGGGATGCTGATGGTAACCATAAGGGGTCAGTGCTGATAGTTACACATGCACGCCTGAACAATGTGACTGTCATTGACACTGTGATAATCACATCTACCTACAAATTTGGTATTCCTCTCCCCTGTGCCTAAAGGGGGACTGCTATGCAATTCATCATCTCAACTGTCCTGGTCATTCACCATGGCATACTCATACATGGAGTCAGGGAGTGGACCACATGTTAGTAGGGCTGCCGACTAGGAAGCTGGTATCAATAAGTCTAACACATCTACATTAATGTGTCCAGGTGTAGACACCCCTCAATATCTGATCTGTCAATACTGTTCCTTACACACCCATTTCCATGCCAGCACACTTTTAACCTTGACCTGCCTGCATGCCAATTACATTCCACCAAAGAGTTATGTACATGGAGTTCAAAATACGGAGAGCCATGGTGGGGGACAATTGCCAGCCCAGTCCTCCATATTCATTACAATGCAGGGATGCACCAAATTGTGTTCAAAATGGTGCATCCCTGCGTTTGGTGCATCCCTGTGTTGCGAGAATGACGGAGTGCCCCACTACCAATATTCTCACAGCTTTGCACTTCTTAGTCACATATGGCCCTACATGCGGCTTGTCATCAACTTGTTTACACGATGCTGCCCATTGAGCACCACGAGCCTCACAAGATATGACCCTCTGGTGGTGCATGGGGAACTTTTCAATGGAACACAATGTCACCATCCAGCCTATTTTGATATCTGATCATTTGACAGCTAATCACATCTAGCATTGTGTGCAACACGCATGACTCACTCACACCAAACCCTGGATTACTTCACAGGACACACATTATCACACTTTCTGGATACATCTGGGTCCTCAAATCTCGCCACTTCGCTGATTGTGTAGGGGGCAGGTCCACCTGTAAGATATGAATAGAAAACCATGCTTAGTGTGATATCACTGTCTCTACTAGTGGACAACAAATTTCACTGCGTACTATTTTAGAGGAGTGAGCTAGTTATCCAAGTGCAAAACAGTGCAACAAACACACCACTACAAACACACAAAGACACAGACACTCAGGTGAGTGAGAGCCACACATCTGCACACTTACATTGGGTCAGGACTCATGTAGTGCTACACCCTGCAACAACCATATGTGGGCAATCTATAGAATATGGAACTCCATGGCATAAGAGGAAGTTGTGTAACAAATACATGACACTACCCTGATGCTTTGCAAGACAATTGGCTCAAGTACTCAAGCTTGTCCTGCAAGACACTCAGAGGCACTTTGTGATGGACATGCGGCTCAATCATAAGTCTGCAATGATCATGTGTTGAGTAATCCATGACTGATGTGGCAAAGTTGTTGGATGGTATCAAATGCCCCATTTACATTGCCCCCTAAGGTGGGGAAGCCCCCTTTGCTGACATAATGGCAGGGGCAGAGATCATGTGTGTGAAATGATGAAAAGTAGTGCTATACATACATTGCCAGACTTTGTTGACACAATCCAGGTAAATATGGTAGGCTGGCAGTGTCTTGACGTATCATACATGACACTATGCCGGGGCACAGGTGTTGCCATGGCCCCTGAAATGTATGACTTAGTGATGGTTGTGCATGACTGACCAGACATCTGACCTGCATATGTATAATGGTAGTGCATGTGAACTCCATGTCTAGACTGGTGCAGTTACACTTCATTCTGGTTGCATGCTACCTGTCCACAAGCATTGCATGCAGAACTCCAACACATCTGCTACTGTCATTCAAGAGCGGTGAACAGTAAATTGTATGCCAATGGGAGACACACCAACAGGGCCACCGATCTCCACATCAAGATGATCGAGCAGATCCTGCTCCGTGGCCACTGGATCTGCCCAGTGATGCTTTAGCTGGTGCTTATACCTGGTGCTCCTATAGACCCTCTCCAGGTGGTGGAGCACCTTGCCCCACCGCATCTGCCTCGCCTCAGTCCCGTATCCCTGCATGACCCGGCCTCCCATATTCAACATCATCAGCAGGTAGTGGGCTACCAGCCACACAAAGCCTCCCAACTCTTCCTCTCCCATCCTGGTCAACCTCCCCCTGCATCCCCTACCAGACATGTTATAACTGGAAAGGTTGATCACAAATACTTAGAAAAAAAAAAGAAAATAATGGAAAGTTAAGTCCAATAACTAATCCCAACTATCCCAACTTAACAACTAGCCCGGACAGACACCCCACAGTAAAAATACAAATATACACAAAAAACACACAAAATTACAGACACTAGGACAAAATGCAGACAACATTTAACAAAACACGACAGGAGGGACACCACACGATACAATACGCGAGGAAATCACAACCTCCAACTCCAGAACACAACCACACAGTCAAAAAAGGCCCAGATTTTAAACAGAAAGTGAAAGTACACCCACTGTACCATGCTTGTAAACAGGATTTCCTATTACATCACTTCCTGTCCCTCTGCGTCACGTTTTAAGCTATGCATGTATTTATATGATGCATTTGACATTTGCATGGGTATTATAGATGCATGATGCATATGCGTCGTTTTTATTGACGCATTACCGTTATGCGTCTAATTCACTTAAAATCTGCATTGAGAAGAGTGCAAAGGTGGAATTCACGCTAAGGGCCCATGTGTCATATTCTGTGCATTTGCAGATGTTTTTGACGCATTTTAATCCGTTTTTTTGACTCAATTACTGATTGCGTGTTTTTGTTCCATTGCCTTTAGATGCACCCTGTATCAAAATACAAATAACAGGGGCTGTGCTGCAGTGTGGCATATTGTGTATGGCCACTTGTGGTAGTCCATGCAAAAATGTGATGAGGTGGGATAGGTCTGTTACACCGATGTGTGTGTTACAGAGTCAACAGCATGCACATAGTTGCATGTTGTGCATATGTATGCATGTGTGACGACAGTGTATCCACATATGTATGGCAATCAGTAAAATGCAATAGTTCTGGTTTGTAATTCTGAATTGTGTTTTCGTATGTGATGGGTGATGTTGTCATACAGAGCATAGTATTTAAAACGACATACACAGCTCAAGCATTTATGATGATGGCTGACCCAATGCTACCTAGGAAATGTTACCCGACAACTGTCTGAGTATGTAGATTTGGAGTTTATGAAGACTTGTGTGTGGCCTACACATATCTCTGACATGTGTACATCTTTGGTACATACTGTATATGACACTCTGCCTACATTCCACCCAGATTATGTTCTGACCACAAATGTTTGGTTAAGTTCATTTCATTTAGCAATGGTTGTTGGTTTTGTGTGGTGGACCTGCAGGCCAAGCTGCATATGTTCTTGTCCATACTAAAGTACATTCCACAGACGTGTCAGTGCAATGTGTGCGGTCATGTGTACCCTGTGTCAGGATTGGGCCCATTGGCAGTGGCAGGACAGATTCCCATGGATGTGCTGGGCAGGCCCAGCTTCTTCCATTTCTTGTTATACCTTGGCAAATCATGATGACCATTGTTACCACTTATGTACCGGCATTGTCACACATGTTCCATGCTGCCATTGCAACTCACACACTGAGTTGTGACAGTGTTCTGTTCCAACATGACCAACTTTTTAATTTTGGTCATCCACTACCTCATGTGTGGGCTACTTGCATACATCCTACTTGGACATGATGTAGTTGTGTGTGATGAGCTATTGTTGAACAAGCTGGCAACATGGTTGTACAAGATGTGTTGTGGTCCATAGATTGTGTCCTTCAGTTGTCACATACAGTAGTAGTGATGAGGCTATTAGTGATGTTCGTGATGGTGGCAGTACAGTCTAACACATCACATATCATGTTGCAACAGTATTCATATTTGTAACATTTTCCCTGAGGTTAGACTCACAATCCTATGGTATATGTAGTGGAGATTGAAGAGACCAAAGCAGGATTAGTTGTATAAGTGAAGTGTTTATTTACAAAATTGACAGGGTGATTTAAGTGGTTCTTAAGTGAAAAAGTTTTCAACTATGTGCTGTCTGCGGCGTATCCCAGCAGCTGTTTGTGCTGTTCCCTTTCCATCTCTACACAACCATCCTCCTTTTCCTCCTCCTCCTCAGGCAGGTCATCAACCTGGTCATACATGGGGACATTCATCTGCACATATGTTCTGCAGGATAGCGCATGTCATGAGGATTTTGGAGACAATGTGTGGGGCATATAGGAGGCTGCCTCCTTTGATGTCCAGGCATTTGAATTTTGAGTTCAGTATGCCAAATGTCCTCTCCACGATACTCTGGGCCATATTTATACTTTTTGATGCAAAACTGCGGCAACGCAGTTTTGCATCAAAAATATTACCTCTGGCTAACGCCATTTCTGTGCGCCATGCGGGCGTCAAATTTATACTTTGACGCACGGGGCGCAAACCACAGGTGTGAACCATTTTTTTTACGCACACCGCAGCGTCACGACATAAAGGAAAACGGCGTTAACACGGCGGAAATGACTGTGAGCCGATTTACGACACCGCAAACCAGATATGCGGCGTTTTTTGATGCAATAGCGTCAAAAATCGCCGCAAACACAGACATTTCAGCAGAGGAGAGCCAAAATGGATCCCAGATGCCTGTACAGACCCCAGGAAGATGACAACAGACCAGGAACCAGCCAGGAGGACCCACACAAGACCCAGGACAGGGAGAAGAAGAAAAGAAAGTGTTGTTTCAGTGCAGAGGAGCAGGAAATTCTGGTTAAAGAGGTGACGGAACACCAGCACCAACTGTTTGTCACCTCAAAGTTGCCAATCAGTAGGAGAAAGGCAATATGGCAACAAATTGTTGACAAGATTAACAGTGTGGCAGAAGTACGCAGAACAGTCATCGAGTGCAAGAAACGGTGGCATGACTACAAGCGCAGGACCAAGGAAAAGATGGCCAGGAACAGGAAGGCAGCACTGCAGACTGGAAGTGGGAGTCCAGCACACCAGGAGCCCCTGGACCACATGGAGGAGATGGTGGCAGCCATCATCCCTGAGGAGATCATCACAGGGATTCAAGGACATGACAGCGCAGACTACCAGGAGACAACGCACATGCAGGGTAAGTCGCATGGGAAACTAAAATGCACTAATGTTAACTGCAACCCGGGGGGGGGAGAATACCTACTACACAATGCATGTAAGTCATCATATACATGGAGTGACATGGGTAAAGAGGTACGGCACGGGGGCTTGGCCCGTTCGGAGAAAAGCTGGGGCACACCATAACACAACACCAACAACCTTTCCATGATGCTGCCATGCCAACGATGTTGCAAAGGTAAAGCCACGCCAGGAGGGAAGGGCACAATGTCAAACTAACATCCCGTCACACGTCAGCACTATACCCCCTACATTAATTAGGGACCAATTAACAACCTCTAGCCATACCGACAACTGGAATGTAACATTAACAATAGTTGCCACTCCCACCTCCGCTGTGTGTGCTGATCAAGTAGCCAATGGCAGTAACATCCCCATGGATCATACACACCTAAATTAAAGGGTTTAGGATGACAACATTAACAACCCCCTGAAACAAGACAAATGTTCCAGTCCTGTCAAATGTGAATGCCCATAGTTGCCGCAAACATCAGCCAATGTCATCAACATTAGGAGGTACACAGCACTAATGTCATATCCATGCTGCATATGTCAGGGTCCACCCTGTGCCTGGGTCACAATGCAACATCCCAAATGTCATACTGCACAGACAACAGAATTGAGAGGGAGGACACGTGTAACTGGTCACTGAAATACACCTGCACAGTCAGAGGAGGAAATAGGACACTGCTACGACAATCAGGGCAATCCAATGTACCACACATTCCCCAACATCAGCTGTACACATTACTAATGCTGACATCCATATCATGCCATAACAATGTTATGCTTAATATATGCTACATTTCAACTACATATAGGTGGATGTGAAAGATCAGAGACTGGGGAAGGTCCAGATTGTTAAGTGTGCTGCTAGTGCCATCAGAGCACCCACAGCCAGTGAAAGCTCTCACCATGAGAATTGAAGCAGGGGAAGGGTTGAGTAGGACAAGAAGGTGGCAATTCACTATTTGGCCAAAACAAACACCCAGAGGATGTGATGCTGACAAGTCCACCAACTGACCACAATACATGTGACATGCATGTGGGGCATGGCCTGGGAGAATGCCCATCTGAAAGACTGGATCAATAAACAGGAACCAAGATCACAATGTGAAATCATCACAAGGCAGGCATGTCACATCACAAATGCCACAACACAGACACACTAATTGTACCCTATTTCATTGCAGAGGACGATGGATCTCCTGCGGATATGCCTGTCCAGGACTACCCTGATGACATGGACAAACATCAGTCAGCAGACCCTGAAAGATGTCCTTGGAATCCTCCAGACCCCACCTTCAGTCACAAGGATTAGCACAGAACAAGCAGCCATCACAGAGGATCCACCCACCACCCCAATTGTACAACATGCCAGCTTCAATACAGCTGAGGACTCTGACGACATAGGCACCAGCTTTGAGAGAACTGTAGTCGAAGTACAGAGGGAGCTGGCCAAGGAGGTGTGGGTGGGGATGCAAAATATGGCAGCCAGCCTTGAGGGGATGCGTTCGTGCATGATGTCATCTGCAGATCAGGCAGCAGCCATGCAAGCGCTAACATCCATCCTGCAAGGACTACAACAAACTGTAAAGGAATTCACCACTGCAGTAAGGGAGTTGCCACAACACCTTGCACCCCAAACCATTCACTGCATGCACAAACGCAATCATGACCCCCTCAGGGCTGACCTGGCTGCCTACCATTGTGATGTGGCTGCTATTCTTAAGAACCAGCAGGATCCTCCTTGCAGCAGTACTGCCCTTAAGACCCCCACAGGTAGCAGTTAGCAGGATGTCTGACTCCACGTCTACACACACTGAGGTGTGTGTTGCCCCTTCACAACCACCACCAACAAGGGCAGAGGAGGCAACACACACATCAGAAGATGAAGACCAGGAACAGATGACCTTCACACGTAAAGTACCCGGAAGCACTAGTCCCTGCCACATGGCCACCTATTACCAAGGTCCTGCGCTTCGTAACATGCCAGTCTTGAAACAACTGTACTCAAGCACTGTTCTGCAAACCACTGTCTATCTTGTCAGCCTGCCCTGTGATTGTCTCTCACTAACTCATTGGCAAATCCTGTCCCTCTGCACTGTCTGACCCTTCACCCCAGCATGTCCAATGACACGTCCTTTTGCACTTGTGTAGAATAACAATGGAAGATGTCACTATAATGGACTCATAATCATGGACAATGTACATATAGCACTACAGCACTTTTCAATAAATAGCACTTACACAACCACTTTGGGGGTTATTCTAACTTTGGAGGAGTGTTAATCCGTCCCAAAAGTGACGGTAAAGTGACGGATATACCACCAGCCGTATTACGAGTTCCATAGGATATAATGGACTCGTAATACGGCTGGTGGTAAATCCGTCACTTTTGGGACGGATTAACACCTCCTCCAAAGTTAGAATAACCCCCTTTGTCTCTGTGTAATGTGACACATCAACCGTGCAGTAGATCAGTGAATTTTGCCTCCTGTCAAATATCATAGCTTGTCAATACAACTGTCCTGAAATAATGTAGTCTGATAACTATGCACAGTGGCCTGGATTCTACCATACTCTGCCCTTCCTGAGGGTAATATCTGAGGAAAAGATAAACTATTCACCATAATGCTGTGTTGGACAGATCAACCCTTCCGCAAGGGATATCTAAACCATAAAAGAGTGCCTACAAAATGTTGCTTCAATACAAAACTAACACATGTAACATTGCCCACAAATATAAGCGAACAGTCACCCAACTGCATGAATGGAGGTGTATGAGTTTACATCCAAATATGTAATCATGCTGAAGAGTGTAACAAATGATCTACGTGAGTTCTGTACACTATACTACAAGAGAGCTTACTACCACTCACCTTATAAGGGTTTCCTTGGACAGGAGACTGCAGTCAGACATATCACAGTGTCCCCAATCATAAATCTGGAAGCACTGTATGTGACATTGAAAACACACATTATGAAAAAAAAACACTTTGGGATCCATTGTAACTGTGATTGGTGGTTGCAATAAATGGCCTAATCTTTGCAGGGTAGCTTTGGGGGTAGCTGCCAATGTTACAGCTCAGCTGGGATTTGTTAGCAGCATAAGACACAAAATGTAATACAAAAGAAACACTGTACACTCATGCCAAGGCCCTGATCTACAAGCATGTCACACATACTGTAAACTGTTTACTACATATTTATTAAACAGTAAAAACAGAAGTGTAAACTCGGGGAAAAGCCTTGCCTACCATAATCTACTCTAACTACTCATTATCCACAACTGTCCCTAACTAACCTAAGCTAAACTTACTTATCACATGTAATGAAACGTTCTAAACATCAACCCCCCCCCACCCCCTTATGAGACAGGACACATGGAGGACAACAGATACTAACCTAAACACATACTATCCTATACTAAACAAACATATATATATATATGGATATATATATATATATATATATATATATATCCATATATATATATATATATATATATATATATATATATATATATATATATTTTTTTATTATTATTTTTTTACATTTTAAGAACCCCAACATTTCCCCTCACCCTCCCACCCACACACTTAAAAATAAACAGTAGAAATATTCAGGACCTCCCACCCACTAACACTAACTAAACTAACATCCTATACTAACCTAACACTAAGCCCCCTAAACCCACAAAGTATAACATCCAGGACAGAGGAGGGAGGGGAGGGAATCATGTCCGTCTAATCTGCTACAGGTTGGCCCTCCGGAGGGTCCTCTTGATTGACCGCACCCGCTGGTTGACATGTCGCACCTCCTGCCGCAGTCGACTCATCTTCCGCAGGACACAGTCCAATTTACACTTTTATGTCCAAAAGCAGCAGGGTCAATGGCTGCAGCTGGGGTGGTCTGGGTGCCAGGCGAGGAAGTGTGGGGTCCTGTAGTGTCAATGGCTGTGGGCTGCCATGCAGGTGGTGCTGTGCTTGGGCCTGGAGCACTTGCTGAGGATGTTCCTGCAATGGTCCCAGCTGCTGGTGGTGCCACCTGGGTGGTAGTGGTGGTGGTGCTGGTGGTGGTTGTGGTGATCAAAGAAGGGGGCGCCATGTGGAAATGCCCTCCAGGCTCCGGAGGCCCGTCCATGCCGATATCTGCGGGCCATTTTTTGGTACCCAGACTCGACTTGAAGTATGTGTTGATACCTCATTGACCGCCGCTGAAACTACCAGACCTGGATGGGTGTCATATTTGCATCTGTGAAGACAAATAGAAAATCTAATATTAGGTACTGCATTGTGTGAAATGGCACAAGAAGTAAATCAGACAATACATCTATTGTACTTGTAACAGCTCATGTCATCATACAGATCATTGATTGTCCCTGAGGAAGTACATGGCAAGCAAGTCTACAAAGTCCTATCACACATAGCACATCCAAACCCTACTAGATGGGTAACAACTGGAATGATTTTGGCATCTATGTTCTGCCAGTTGTCAGCTATCAATCATGCTGCACATCCTCCACAACTGCCAGGGCTACAAATGTCATTGTGCGGGATAGAAATTTAGGGCCACATGATCTGCAAGTTGTAAATGGACTTGCTAGTATAGTACTCGTGTGCAAAACATGAGTGTGTATACAAGGTTCAGACAAAAGATTCACTGATTTACATGTCTGTGTACCAAACTTGTATCATCAGTCCTAGGTACACTATTCACAAACCTATGCCTGTGTTTGAGGGTGGGGGGGTGGACTAACAACTAACAATTTCAAACAACAAGGACAACCAGGAGCTTAGGAAAGCTGGACATATGTTTGGCTCAACACACATACCACAGGTAAGGAGGATCTCCAAATAGGAGACAGCAAACCCATGACCAATCCCAGCGCCACTCATGTTTGGAAATGCAGACCTTTGTCCACATCATTTACTACCAGTAAGCCATGACTTACAACAAACACAGAGATGCAAGAACACCCCTGGCCATGAGTTGCATGCACACCTAGGCCATTGCACTCAAGTGCCACATACTCATAGCACTACATGTGGAGCTACATGCTGCTAGGAAGTTCAACCTACAGTTTAATAAGTGCATTAGTGAATTGGGAAGCAGAAGTCTGTGGGTAAGCATTTGGCAGCCCCATTCTGGGAGAATTTGGGTCTGACTGGCTGACTAAATCACAGATTAGGTCCAGTATGACTCTTTCTGATTCAAATGTTATCCACATGACTCATCCCTATTCACAGTGCGGGGCCTACAGGACTGATCTACAATCCCTATATAAGACAATAGGATAAGGATTGGCCAACTCAAAGATGGTGATAAACTGATATTCCACTCATGGAACAAAACAAAAGATTGTCCAGCGCATCACACCTTGCTATGTGTCCAACACACAGGAGTCCATCACACATCACCAGCAAACACAACACATAACAGACATATCAACACATATTGGAGTTGTCTGGGTCCTCGAATCGAGTCACCTCGCCATCAGTGTAGGGTGCTGGTCCACCTGTAAGGCATGGAAGGGAGAAATGTGCTCAATGTCTGTGCACTGTACAACAATTCCAAAGACAAATACTATGTGTAAGATTACATAAGAAAGTGAAGCCTCTCAGACATGATGATACTGCATCCGATATAGCACGGCTAACATGTATATACCATGGGTCTCCAGTGAGTGTTACACACATATCTGCACACATGCAGTGGCCCTAACTATCATGTGGTAGCAAACATGCTCCTTCATTAGTGAGCAGGCATAATAATGGAGTGTATTCGTCTCATCATGTGTATCCAAGAGGGACATCCAAAGCCACTTTCCGTGAGGACTGCATTACCAGTCAACCAGCCATTGTGATCATGACAAATTTATGACACACAGGTACAATGTACAGAGGGCCAGGGACAGTTGTTAGCCCTCATGTTGTTACAGTGTCTTCATTTGATGTGGCCCAGCTATGATGAGTTGCACCTACCATAGAGATATGAATCCATGTGCATACCTTTGGACAGCCATCTCTAAACGAAATGTGGCACTACAAACTCCAAATACCAGTCTAAGATGTTAGCTGAGCGCAGCTAGAACTTGTTCCCTATGTGTCCAAATCCAGATCAGACATGTATCCGAAATGTAGGAGGGGCACAATAATCCCTAAGATTTTTGGATTTTCTGTGATCGGTTTCCTTACACACTCACCAGACACACATGAGACATATGTTCGGGACACATTGCTATCATCAATTGACGTGAAGCCTGCACTCATTTTCAGCCTCATGTAGTGTTTCAAAAGTCAGTCTAGCTGTTGCGTCAACAAATGTTGGTAATTATTTGGAAACTTCTATAGCTCACAGGCAACTGTGGCCTATATCTATACATAATTGGCTCTTGATTTGTGTTGCTGTTTGACACAAAGGCGGCACTAACTTACATAATGCAAAAATATTCAGTAAGTTTGTGGAGCTCTTGCTTCCTAACAGCTAGCAATTGTGGTCCTTAACAAAGTAGATATATGACCCTGTATGATAAAAGTAGCATTCCACACACTCAACAACATTGCTGGCAGATATTGTAAAAATCATCTGATGTCACTACAGAGCATTCAAAAGTGCACATTTACATAATTTATACTCATCAACAGGGCCACCAATCACAGTCCCCTGGTGGTCCAGCAGATCTTGCTCCCTGGAGATAAGGTCAGCCCAGCGGTGCTTCAGCTGGTGGTCGTTCCTTGGTGCCCGATAAATCCTTTGCAGATGATGCAACACCTTTGCCCATCTGAGCCTCCGTGCCTCAGTGTGATACCCCTGTATCACCCGCCCACTTGCCTCAATCATTAGGGGTAGGAAATGGCACACCAGCCACATAAATCCACCCAGCTCCTCCTCAACCATCTTGCCAAGACGAGGCCTACCCAACATCTTAGCAGCAACCGAGAAATAGGGGATAAAGGGGAACAAAGGAGAATAGGGAGAAAGTATTACAGGAGATACTTAAACTAAACAACTAACAAAGCCCAACTATACCCAAACAAACACTACCCACAACAGACTCCCAACAAAACAAAGACAATACTTTACTACACAAATGTACACAAAAAACACTCAGACAGGATACAACAACACATTTTTATTCACAAAAAGAAAATAAATAGACCACACAGGAGACAAAAGCACAATTTGACCAGACACAACTCTCAACACAGCCACACAGTCAGGAAGTATAACAGACTGCAAAGTGAAAGTGAAAGTACAACCACTGTACATAATCTGTAAACAGGATATCCTATTACATCACTTACTGCCTAAAATGGCGGGCGTTTTTTTCGTTATGCGTCAAAATATATTGACGCATACAGTCTGCGCGTCATTTTTTTAGACGCACAGGAGTAGAATTGAGCCCGCATCCATATGTTTGGAAATAGTTTTACACTTAAACAATTTTCTGAGGTGCAGTGTGGAAGATACAGCTCAGGGGCAATGGTTATTTCAGGGCATTATGCATTGTTTTTCGGGCATAAGCGTAATTTGTTGATACTTGTGCGTCATTTTTTGACGTGTATGCATCAAATTTTGAGGCATTAACTGGGTTTGGGTCACTTTACCTTTTTAATGTTATATTACATTTGTGACAAAACTGAGATAGGCTGATTGCACCCACTTTGGTCATGACGGTGTATGGGCACATGTGAGACATCATACTACTGCAGACCATGATCTGCTACTTCATGTACACGATTTTCACTCTTGACTGACGCACTAGATGGGCAAACGTGTGGCCTACATATCTGTATTGCACAAATTGGGCATGTTTGGCGTCAGGAGAGGATAGCAAGGTGACGCACATAAGTACTATACCTCAATGCCTATGGCTCAATGTGTGTGCATTGGCTACTAATGTAGTTGTTGACCCACTGTGTGAGTATCACAAGATGCATCATTGCAAATATGCTTGTATGAATGTGAAGTCAATGTGTCCAACCCTCAGATGCAAGTCAGTGTGGAAATGAGAGAGCACATGTGTTAGTCATACATGTAGCAACATCTGTTGTGTGCACTTCCTAGTTTTTGGGTAACGTAAACACCACAAATGACAAAGCATGCACCGGATAGATAGCAGACGCTTGTTTATGTCAATGGTCCAAAACTTGCCCATCACATGTCCTGGAAATTTGGATACTGCTTCCTAGGCACTTGTTGGTGAACCCACCATGAGTCAGGCACATGTACAGACTAAGTGGGTACCATGTTATTGACACGGAAAGCCAAAGGTGAACCACAAATGTAATATCATGCCACAGTTGTGGTCATATGACTGAGCCACAACTCTCCTGTGGCAGTGGTGGACCAGCAGACGAAGGAGCACGTGGCCACATATTTCCAGTGATCAATTGCACAGAGGTGTAAGGTTCATGTGTGTGGTCCAATGTTGATCCTGTATATTTTTAGGGGTCTATGTTGTCACAGTTACGTCCAGGTCTCATCATGAGTCAGTGGCGGCTATTCCTGTATCTACTGAGTATCTTTCGGAGATCAATGGAAGTAAAGCCAATAAGGATATAAGAACCTACATGGGGATGGTCCCACCCTTCACTGCAGACGTGTTATGAGACTGTCAACAGGGCAACCTTGGTGTGCTGAGTGAGATCATATCTCAGGAGTCTTGTTCCGGCAGGTGTCATTACAACATTTGTACACAGGTTGGCCTGTAAAGTTCCCACTGCATCTGGGAACATCATAGCCTCTGTGTTGATTAATCTTGCAGCTATTCAGCACGCACAGCCCATCAATATGTTGTGAGCAATGTGATTCAGCGTGTGAACTGTCAGGGTCCTAACATGTGTGGACATTACAAGCACATTATCTGACGTTGCTGATTCTGCTGGAGGCACCATACCCAATCCCTGCATACGGCGATGGTACACTGTCACACTTTATCGCTCATGCATACATGAGACCCAGACAAGGGATAGGCCATTATTTGGGTATTCGGAGACAAGTTCCCAATTATGGTACAATAAATAAGCAGAATATGCTATACAATGTATTTGAGTATGTATTGAAGAACCACCTGACAAAATACCTCCGGAGGAATGTGAGGGTTGGGAAAGCAAGTATGATACATATGTAGCCACAAGGAACCTTTAGGCTAACGCACAGACAGGTGCCAGTCAGGCTGACAGGATGCAGGGTCAATCAGGATCCAGCAATTTCACAAGGTACATACTCAGTGGTCTGACTAAAACTGGTTGGAGGAAGAACAAGACAGTTGACATGGAAAACTGTGTTTGCCCTGTGTTTTGGAAGGTGACACATAAACCCAAGGGCTGTGTTACACAGCTTATTTTCTAGCAATGCATAACAGTGTAATCAACAAAATGGTAGCTTCCATGCTGTTCCAAGCATCTGCAAGGGCAGTGCATGTTCAAATGGCTGGTCTGCCTGGAGGTGCTCACAGGTGTGTGCTGCGTCAGTTTCTCACAGGTCCTGTAGGTGAGATTCTAGTTCACATGGCCAACAGTAGCTTTCACATGGGAAGCAAACTACTGGTGAGAACAGGGCTTAGAGACTACAAGCCAGTGCATAATGTAACCTGACGTCCATGCAGACAGATGTACAATGACTATGGCATACCATACCAAAGGGTGAAGCACACTGGATGACTATTGTTAGTCTGTGTGTGTGTAGAGGAGGGAATATCTGGGTACACATATTACCATTCCAGGGACCTCTTAAGACAGGTGGGGTGAGACCAGGAGCATGGGTGTGTCAAGACTTAGGACATGGGCTGACATGTACATGGAATGTCATGTGCGCAATGCTTGTCATAGGTGTGGCACTTGTGCTGTCTATGTTCTGCTTAGATGGAATTCTAGTCACAGATAGTCCTTGCAAAGATAGGTGCTGTACGACTTACTGCTGACAAGGGTCTGGTCATACATTCCTGCTATCAATGCAATAGCACATCCACTGCCCAATGTATGACGCTTTTTTTTCCCTTATTGACTGATGGTGTCTTACTTGTGTGCCATATGCTGTGATGAACCATGTTGCCAACATGTATGTGTGAAATAGGTGTGGTCCTCTGTTATTGCCCTTCAAAGGTGAAATGTACAGGATATATGTCATTTACAGTGTGTGTGAATGTGACTGTTGTATAATACGCATCACAATTGCTTTGGAAATTTCTGTGTCCTGATCGGTATGTCACCAATGCTCCATGAGGCTACACTCTTATTCTGATAGTTAGAGATAAAGGTGAGCAAAAATGATTACCCAGACCATGATATGGTGGTTATTATAGGTGTTTATTTACATATGTTGATACAGTGCTGATGATGAGTTGTTTCAAAAGAAATTGTTCACAATATGTTGGCGCCTACGCAATCCAGCAGCTGTGTTTTGTTGGTCCCCCTCATGTTGCAGGCCAGCATCCTCCTCTTCCTCCTCTTCAGGCATTTGTGGCTCTGGTTCTAATAGGGGAATGTTCCTTCATACACAAATGTTGTGCAGGATGGCACATGTTAAAATGATCTTGCAGACCATTTCTGGTGAGTATAGGAGGCTGCCACTAGTGATGTCGAGGCACCTGAATCTCGACTTGAGGATGCCAAAGGTCCTCTCGACTATGGTGCGTGTCCTTCTATGTGCCTCATTGTAGGCACACTCTGCTGCAGTGCTTGGGTTGCCAAATGGTGTCATAATCCATGGCTGGATACCATACCCCTGTTCAGCTGAAAAAGAAAATGATTGAGATCATGTTGATGTAGCTTGCCCCATTAATATCACCTTGCATGGCAGTAGTTGTCTTGTGTTGTCTGTGACTCTTTTGTGTTATTGTGTTGATTCCTAGGCTTCTAGGATGTACCATCTGCATTGGGTTGTTTCCTTGGCTGAACGAGTGTTTGCCTGCTGACCGGTTGTCAGCAGTATGTTTAGGGATTTGCAATACAGTGTGTACTCCCTAGCATTGTGACTTGTGATACAGGTGTTCCTGTTTCTTCATTGGGGGTGAGATGATAGTTCCATACACAAATTCAATTTGACAGTGGTGGTAACACGTTAGCATCTATGTACCCTGGACATCTCATACTTTTAGACATATGCAATGGATTAATTTAAACATCAGTGAGAAGCTTACATTTTGCAAGGTGACAATTAGTCAAACCTCTCCATACATTGTGATCATTGATGTCTTAACATTTGATTGTACACTAATTTCAGATGTGTGACAGGTTCACTGCAGACCTATCAAACATGCCTAGCGGTGTCACGACCTCAGTGTGTTCCTGTTCACATGTTGCTGTTGTGGTGTATGTGTTGTTTGTCCTAGAGGGTTGCTGCGCAGTGTGTATATAAGTAGGTTTCTGTACTTACCAACAAGTGGTCCATTGCCATATCATCCATCCTGGAAGTGTTGATTGATGGTACAGTGACGGAAGATGAATGAGTCATGTACCCTCCCAGGATACTTTGCCACGATGTTGGTGATCAATCCTTGGTGATCGACCATGGCCTGCACATTGATGGAGTGTTTGTGCTTCCTGTTGCAGTATAGATGTTCAGTTGCAGCAGGTGGCACAAGGCGTACATGTATGCAGTCAATGGCACCAAGGACGTGTGGGAATCCATTATTGAGGTAAAACCCCTGTTTTGTCTCCTGCTGCTTCTGCTGTGTGTTTGGGAAGCAGATGTGGCGGGGTGTGAGTCTGATGATGGCATCCAGTACCTTGGGCACGAAGACAGAGAATGATGGCTGTGAGATCACAGCAACCAGGGTGCCAGTGGTTTGAAACATTGCCAACATGTGTAGTACAGCTAGCAGCTTGTTTTCTTTTGGGATGGTGCGGTGTGTCAGCAACCTGGGTGCCAACTGTGGCTCAATGTTGCGCAGCAGCTCCTGAATGGCTTGCCAGTTCAACCTGTACCTCTGGATGATGTCATGTTCCCTGAGGACATGAAGGGTTGTCCTGGTGCGGAATATCCTCTCCCGCCTTCTGCAATGCCTTTGGGGTCTCTGCTGGTGTTGTGGAAGCTGCTGTTGTTGTTGCTGTGCTCTGCGTCTGCGTGCATGCTGGATGAGAAGCACCTCCATGTCTTCCTTTTGCTGCTCTGCTGTTGCTTCTGTGTGTTCTGATTACATAAAGGTGTGTTTGCCCCATTTTAAAGCCTGCCCTGACCCAGGTGTTAATTTTTGATGCAAATCAGCCTGTGCGTCATTTTCCAGCTCCACCTCCTGGCCGTGCAGGATTTTTGCCTGGTAGCATAAATACGACGCACGGGTGTTTAAGTAATTTTTGGGACGGGAACGCCTACCTTGCATATCATTAATGCAAGGCGGTTTCCCGCATCCAGAAAATGACACGCATAGCGGCATTTTGACGTCCGCGGGCTTGGGCGTCAAAGTTTAAATATGGGGCAAGGTTTGCGCCAAATGTGCGTCAAACCTTTTGACGCACATTCGGTGCAGACGGAGTATAAATATGCCCCTCTGTGTCTTACGATGTCCCTCATTTTATGTACGCTGCAGTGCTGTGCCTGGGTTTGCGTATGGGGTCATAATCCATGACTGTATACCATAACCCTGATCCACTGCAAAAGATAATAGGAGTAAGTTGTTGTTAAGGCTTGCAATAGGTTCGTCATGTACATGGCAGTTGTAATTTTGAGGTGGTGTGACTCATATGTGTTTGTGGTATGGGGTGAGGTCCTGGCCTTAGGCAAAGTTTTCTTAGCACTGTGTTGTTGGACATGACCATCTTGAGTATTGGCTCAAGGACCTGGGACATATGATTTGGTATCCTAACTGATGGTCAGTATTTATGTACCATGTGTTGTGTTGTGCACCTTTGTATCAGTGTGCGATCACTAGAGGGGACATGACACATCCTCACAACACAATGGGGTCAGATGTGGTGGCAACATGGTAGCACTACAGAGCCTGGACATCCCAGCCATTTTGACATGTGTCATTTCAGACGAAGTGCAACACTTAGGCCTGTTTAAATGAGTAAGTGACAATGAAAAACACAGCTCCAACATTGGCATCACTGTGCTGCAATATTTTGACTATGCAGGAATGCATCATGTGTGACATGTTATTGGCAACCCTTTGTTGTCCCCTGCGCCAGTGACTTATATGCAGCCGTGCACCGTCACTACCAACCTTTCACCAGGGTGCTTGGCTAGTTGCCCTGTGGAGGTGGATGTGTCTATGCAGTAAGGGACACCTACCTATACATATACTGTTTTGATTGACAATTGGCATTTTCTGTGTATGCAGCAGTATGCAACATGCATTAAATGACACATTCATATGAGTTCAAATCACAGTCTATTTCCTTACTGCAACCTGCAAACGGCACCCCTGGGGTGGTGTTTGTTGTTGTCACTGCCTCAGGTTTTAGGTGGCACCTACATCTGAGTCAGCATCATCATGCTATCTTTCTTATGGTGACAGACCTGCAGCAACACACATTGCAAGGCTCCTCCAAGCAAAGTGCTGCATGGGAGGGTGGCCAATTTCCAATATGACTTCAAGTCACATAAGAGTAGTCATCCGCAAACTTGTACATACAGTGCAGGCCATGACAATGGCACTGGGGGCTCTTACATAAGTCCCTTAGTGATCCTGGGTGGCAGCTGATGTTTGTGCCAGTCCTCAGGTGTCCAAGGGTGTGTATCCCATTGTGTCAGGATGATCAACATTACTACCAGTGTCTCTCCTATCTTCCAAAACCTGATTCAGCATTTATACTGTCAACACATGCACAGTGCAGGCTATGGGATGGTGCTCAGCTACTTAACAAGCAATGTCCTCTATATTCCTACAGGGTCCCACTACGGCATCCATGATCTGCACTGTCTAACAGTGAATCTGCCCCATGGTGGGCCATTTATTGTTTACAGTACAGACATGATGGTGTTGTGGGTCAGTAAGTGGTGCATGTGAGGTGGCACTACAGTAGGTGTGGTGCCACTTCTCACATATCTGGCACATGATATGTGATGGGCATTAATTTTGTATTCCTGTGTGTGTGAGCCAATGTCTCAGGCATATGTATATGCACACTGCAGGTAAGTCATGTATGCGCTGATGAGATGTAGTTGGTTTTGACAGCAGTTGTCTGGCATTTGATGTTTGTTCTGGCAGTGACTTGCACGGCATGATTTGAGAGATCTGTGCCTATGATGAGACTTAAGTAACATGAGCATGGTGTATGCCATTGACATCGCTGCGCTATTCTTTATTTGGTGTACCGTGTGTGAAGAGTACATAGTAGGCAACCTGTGGGTCCCTGTAGTGGTTTGTATATTTCTCTTGTTAAAGGGTACATATCTGCAACTGTTCTTCATGTGGTATGCCTGTCAAGTTGTGGGTGTGTTACGTATATGTGGGTGTATGTGTTTGTGGATTGATTGTGCTATACTGCAGCATGGTGGATATGTGATGTTGACTGCACATCTGTGTTACCCTGGCCATGTGTTTTTGGAGTGGTGTATGTCTTTTGTGTCCAACAGGGTTGGTGAGTTGTGTGTTAATTACTAAGGCCCATATTTATACTTTCTGACGCAAAACTGCGCTAACGCAGTTTTGCGTCAAAAAAATTAGCGCCGGCTAACGCCATTCTGAAGCGCCATGCGGGCGCCGTATTTATTGAATGACGTTAGCCGGCGTTAGCCGCCGGCGCCGTCTGGTGTGCGTTAAAAAAAACGACGTACACCAGGCAGCGCCGGCGTAGGGGGAAAATGGAGTATGGGCGTCCAAAAATGGTGCAAGTCAGGCTGAGGCAAACAAATCGCCTCAACCCGATTTGCGCCATTTTTTTTTCACTCCCAACCCCCATTGAAATAACTCCTGTCTTAGCAAAGACAGGAGTCATGCCCCCTTGCCCAATGGCCATGCCCAGGGGACTTCTGTCCCCTGGGCATGGTCATTGGGCATAGTGGCATGTAGGGGGGCACAAATCAGGCCCCCCTATGCCACAATTTTTTTTAAAAAAAAAGACTTACCTGAACTTACCTTAATGTCCCTGGGGTGGGTCCCTCCATCCTTGGGTGTCCTCCTGGCAAGGGTGGCAGGGGGTGTCCCTGGGGGCAGGGGAGGGCACCTCTGGGCTCATTCTGAGCCCACAGGTCCCTTAACGCCTGCCCTGACCCAGGCGTTAAAATCCGGCGCTAATGTGGGTTTTTTAGACCCGCCCACTCCCGGGCGTCATTTTTGCCCGGGAGTATAAATACGTGCATATGCATATGAGTCATTTTTTAAGACGGGAACGCCTACCTTGCATATCATTAACGCAAGGAAGGTGTTCACGCAAAAAAATTACGCTAACTCCATGAACTTTGGCGCTAGACGCGTCTAACGCCAAATTATAAATATGGAGTTAGTTTTGCGTCGAATTTGCGTCGAAAAAAACGACGCAAATTCGGCGCAAACAGAGTAAAAATATGCCCCTAAGTTTGTTGACTTACCCATAAGTAGGACATTTTCATGTTGTCAGTCCTGGAAGTGTTTGTTGATCCTGCTGTGCCGGAATATGTAGGCATCATGCACACTCCCCAGATACTCTGTCAAAATGTTTGTAAATAGTGCTCGGTGGTCCACTATGGCCTGCACGTTGATGGAATGCGTGTGCTTGCCATTCCGGTATATGTGCTCTATTGCTGCAGGTGGGACAAGTCGGACATAGTTGCAGTCAATTGCACCGAGCACATGCAGGAAGCCATGAAATTGGTAGAACCCCTGTTTTATCTCCTGCTGCCTTTGCTGAGTATTGGGAAAGCTGATGTGGCATGCTGTCAGGGAGATTATTGCGTCAACAACTTTTGCAGGAACACAGTGAATGACGGCTGTGACACACCAACAACCAGGGCACCCGTTGTTTGAAATGAGCCACTTGACAGCATGTGCAGGACACTTTGCGGCTTTGTCACAGGTGGTATGTTGTGTGGGGTCTGCAGGCTGGCTATGATTTGTGGCTCAATGTGGTGCACCAGGTGATGTATGGCTTGTCGGTTGAGTCTGTATGTCCTTATGATGTCTTGTTTCCTGAGGCCATGGAGGGTTGTCCTGTTTCTGAATAACCTCTCCTGCCTTCTGTGTTGTCTTTGTGGGCCGCGTTGTGGTGGTGGTGGTTGCTGTTGTTGTTGCTGTCCTCTGCATCTTCTTGCAAGCTGGAGCAGTAGCACTTCCATCTTGTCCTGTGGGTTTGTGATGTTGCTTCTGTGTGTTTTCCTTATGTAGTGATGTGTATGCCTCATTTTGACCCAGGCGTTAAAATTTGGGGCAAATCGGAGTTCACATAATTTTTTGGATCCGACTCCCACCTATGCGTCTTTTTTGCCCAGGTGGATAAGTATGGCGCTAGGGGCTTCAAGTCATTTTTGGACAGGAACGCCTACCTTGCATCTCATTGACGCAAGGAGGTTTCATGCATCCACAAAATGGCGTTAACTCCAATATTTTGATGATAAATGGGTCTAGTATCAGAATATAAATATGGAGTTAAGTTTGCGCTGAATTATCGTCAAAATAAATGACGCTAATTCAGCGCAAACAGTATATAAATCTGGGCCCAGTTTTATGTTTTACATATTTTATTTGGGAAACGTACCTCATTAGTTCAATAAACCATTATTTTGATTTCACCAAGTTTGACCTGCAATTAATTTTACGTGGCAATTGTTTGATTCCTAGCAATGTTTTTGACTAAAATGTGGAGTAAATATTTGAATTTCCCATTATGGCATGAAAAACAACATTTTTGTTATGTTTACTTTGTTAAGTGCATACACTGATTAGAATAGTATGTGATGGTCATTTGTATTTAGGTGCAGCCATTCTACATGATAATGGACACTTGCAGCAACAAATAGATGTTTTCAATTATTTTTTGAAGTGATACTACAAGTGTATTTATTTTTTCTTAATTACTGATTAGAATAAACACATCTGCAGTGCATCTTAAAAAATAATGAGACTATTGAATTTGGATGCAATATAGGACTTGCACAAGACAGGGTGTAATGTTACATTGATAAATATGTTGAATGGTTAAAATTTAGGACTGACATTTATTTGACAGGTAATTATTAAGGGTTACACCTTGTCTAGTGCAAAGTCTACATCATATTACTTTGCACTTATCCCAGTGATGTGAAATGCGTATGTTTTAAATTTGACAATTTCAAAATGTATTTTAATACACCTGTATGGTGACTTTTTGATTGATATCCTTTCTTGTGTAAGTGTCCATTTTTTGTAGGCAACTTGCACTACATTTAGGAATACAATGATATCATACAGGTGTGTTTCTTTAAATTTCTTAAATGTCAACATGACACACATATGCTTTGCACATTGGTATGCCATTGCATATTTAAAAAAGCACAAGTCCAGTGGAAATGTTAACAGGCAAGTCAGAAGGTAACAGGTAAATGTGGAGCTTACCTTTGACCTCAGCAACTATGGTGTTGATTTTGTTCGTTACCAAACAGCAGCAGGAGAGACAGTACTTGGAAGATCGGGTCCATGGCGGTAAAGGAAGCGGGAATGTGAGGAATGGTGACATTCTGCCTTATATCCCTTAGAAAGTGCCAACTCAGGTGTGGAGGTTTCCCTGCCACAGCCACATCGGTGGGAAGGTACATATTGATTGGCCTGGCTGACAAACTTGGGGTTCGCCCTCTGACAATCACTTTTGCCTATGGTGCCGTTGATGCAGGTGTATAATCACGGCGGTGAAGGCAGTTCGTCGACGGGCTTTCATCCTTGGAACTGCCAACATCTAAATAGAGCGGGTGGACTACCATGGCGGTGGGCGGGAAATTCGACAGAAAATTGACAGCAATACCGATTCAGCCAAGATCTAATTCAGGGCTTAAGACCCTGACTTAGATTTTGGGGAAGGGGTTACTCTGTCACAAAGGTGACAGATATCGCGGCCTCCGAAATCTAAATCCCATAGAAAAAATGGGATCTAGAGCCTGCTTAGATCTCGGCGGAGGGAATACTCCGTCACAAACGTGCCAGATATCCTGTCCACTGTATTATGATACCCATAGTATATAATGGGATCGTAATACGGCGGGCAGGGTATCTGCCATGTTTGTGATGGAGTATTCCCCTCCACCGAGATCTAAATCAGGCCCTCAGATGTCGGTGGACGGGATATACGCCATCATTGTGACAGAGTAACCCTTCTGATTGTGCTGTACTGCAGCATGGTGGATATGAGATGTTGACTGCACATCTGTGTTACCCTGGCCATGTGTTTTTGGAGTGGTGTGTGTCTTTTGTGTTCAACAGGGTTGGTGTGTTGTGTGTTAATTACTAAGTTTGTTGACTGACCCATAAGTAGGACATTTTCATGTTGTCATTCCTGGAAGTGTTTGTTGAATTTAGGCCCTATATTTGTCAAATACTTGGGACTAAACACCCACACTAGATAGACCCTTCAGATGAATATATTTAAAATGTTACAACTAAGTGACTACTGGCGGCCATCTGTAAGATATTTCAACACCCAAAGTGATGTCTCTTTTGGACTGCTTGTGAGTTTGATAATAGTTTTCCTGAAATTTTCAGCTAAATAGTTATACAAACTGTACTCGAGATAGCACATTGCTTCTACCAAATGTTTTTTTCATGTCCCATCAGAGGAAAGACCTTAGAGCAGTAGCAATGGAATTGGGCTAACTTTACCACTGCCTTGACCTGAGTTTAAAGTAAGGCCTCCATGAAATATTGCATCCAAATTCCTCATTAACTCCACATTAGATCATGCCGATCAAGATTGGGACGTGAAGGGCGAGATTTTGGTCTGATCACTGATTAGGCAAAGCCAGTTGCCATGCATGTACCACTGCCCCGCCCTAAAGCAATCAAAACTTCAATTCAAGTCTCAAGAACTCCTGAGGCTAGTAGGGTGGTTCTGTTAATTATTGCACAGAGTTAACACGGAAGACCAGAACCCTCTATCACCTGAGCCAAAAAGAGCAAGTAGCAGCTAAATCATAACGTTTTAAGGAACGGTGGGTGTCCCACATAGCCATCCAAGCAAGTCTCTACAAATTGACACTCTTCCAAGCACAAATATGAAGACACAAAATATAAAGCTGGCCAGTGCCACTACTGAATTATTCAGCTACTTGGCATTTTTGTGGCCATGATGAGGAGTATGGGTCAAAAGAGGGCTGCATGTTATATTTCCAGCGCTGAAGTGCAAGCTGCAGTCTTCATAACACATGTAAGGGAGGATGATAGGGCAAACCAAGAAACCCCTGACATGCTGCATGTCGGTATTAAGGGGAAGAAAGTACAGTGTGTATTTCGATGCTGTCGGTGCACAAGCATGTTGTTGTTAGGCAGGTGGTCAAACCTTAAAATGGCTGCCATACTTTATGGCAAATGCATATGCGGTTCCGGTGCCATTTCAAACCACACCAATCAGTAAGTCTCAGTGAGTCTAACCAATGAAATGCTGAATACATATAATTCAGCAGTACAGTCCTTCTAATGATCCTGAATTTTAGTTAATTGAACTTTTCTCTAGCAAGACCTAACAAGCATTTGCAATGCAATATTCTTGCATTAGTGAGAGTTAGAGCTGTTGGCATTGCAAATTATAATGACTACCTCGCATTTGGGACCTTATAAATTTATCCATGGAGCACATTAAACCTTTATCAGAATTAAACTGTGTTTGAGGACTCTTTCAAACAAGTGGCATTAGACTGTAATGGTCTGAACAGCCCCTACAAAGCACCACAGTAAAAATAGCATTTGGAAGAAACATGGTCATGTAAACATGTATTCAGCCCTTAGAGGGCATAATCACATAAAAATGAATAATAAAGGATATTGCAGTGTAATCATATTTGCCCTTGAGGGCATAGTGTATCACACATTTTCAGGCCTAGCAGTCCATTTAAATATCATTTAACTGTGGAGTCAGTGGCACAAGTGTGCAGTGTCACAGGCCGTTACCAGATGTCCCTGTGGAGTCAATAGCAGAAGCTGCAATTTCACTGGTTTTGGCTAGATGTCCCTGCAGAGTCAATAGCAGATGGTGCAGTACCACTGGTTATGGCTAAATATCCCCGTAAAGTCAACCACAGAAGGTGCTATATTACTGTTCGTGGCTAGATGTCCCTGTCAAACCAATAAGTTAATAGTGCCTTGGAACAAATATTATTCTTCAGTCTATTTAGAGCAAAGCACAGGCCAAGCAAGGCTATCAGAATACTATTACAAACAATGATCTTATAACACAAACTCTTCTCAGCTGTTAAAATAAAAATTAATAAAAAAAGTTTTAGCTATGAGAAATTTTAAATGTGAATTAAATGGTGGAAGAGGTGATGATTTTTGGGCCCCCTCTCACCTAACGTGACCCACGAGATTGACTGAACAGGACATCATTATGAAACACCACTGTGTTGTAAAATGAATGCCTGCAAAGCATTGCGAAGTGATCTTCCATGAACATATTAAACCTTTACCACACATAAACTGTGTTAGTTCATTAGTAAAAAGTGCAATACCGTTGGTGGTGACTATTTACCCCTGGTGAACCCACTAACCTAGTAATACCTTGGAACAATTATAATTTCCAGATCAACAGCGCAAACATTCACACAGCAAACAGGACTCTCAAAGTATTATTACAAATAAGACCCTTTTAACATAAACCCCACTCAAATATAAAAACAAAAATGTTAGCAACAAGATAAATTAAACACACATTAAATGGTGGAGGAGGTTATGATTTTCAGCCCCCCTCTCACCCAGTGTGACCCACAAGATGGCCTGAACAGAAAGAGCACATCCTTCTGAATGTTTTGGGGGTGGCCCCATTGCCCCAAGACCACCACAAACTGAGTTATGTGCACAAATGTGTTGCAAAAGGAATGCCATCAAAGCATTATGGCTTGAGTTTCCATATTAAAGCCCAGATTTTTAGCTCTGTTTGCGATTAATTAGCATCATTTATTTATGCTAATTCAGCGCAAACTTAATATTGCAGTTAAAGTCATTTTTTGGATGCGTGAAATCACCTTGCATCAATGAGATGCAAGGTGGGCGTTCCCATCCAAAAAATGACTCTAAGGCCCTAGCGCCTTATTTATCCTCATGTGCAAAAATAGTGCACGGGAGGGAGGCGGGCCTAAATAATGGAGCTAAGCCTGCTTAGCACTATTATTTAACGCCTGGGTTAGGGGACCTGTGGACCCATTTCCATGGTCAAACACCATAGAAAGAGCCCACAGGTGCCCTCGCCAAGCCCCAGGAACACCTCTACCCACACCAGAGGGACACCACAGGATGGGGGCCCCATCCCAGGTAATTATAGGTAAGTATAGTTAAGTTTTTAAAAACATTTTTAAAGTGCCATTGGGAGCCCTGAAATGGGCCCCCATAGATGCACAGGGTGCAATGGCCATGCCCAGGGGACCCTTGTCCACTGTGCTGGCCTTTGGGGTGGTGGGCATGACTCCTGTCTTTTCTGAGACAGGAGTCATGTGGTATGGATGGTTTAGCATCACAAAATGACTCTAGGCTGGTTGGAGTCATCTTTTTTTACTCTAACCAACCTAAAGTCATTTTTTGGTGCAAAACACCATTCACCCATAAAGCCACCCCTGGAATGGCACAAGCTGCCACTATACTTTTTGACGCAAAACTGTGCAAACGCAGTTTTGCACTGAATGTTTAGGGTGTGATCCCATTGCCTTAAGACCATGACAGGATGAGTTATGGCCAAACACTTGCTGTAAAAGAAATGCTTGAAAAGCAATATGAGATGAGTTGCTGTACATACATTAAACCTTTGTCAGAAAAAAAGATGTGCATTAACAAAGACCTTATAACACAAACTATTCTCAGCTATAAAACCACAAATTTTAGTTACAAAAGAATTTAAACATGCATTAAGTGGTGGAAGAGGTTATCATTTTTGTCCCCCCTGTCACTTAGTGTGACCAAAAAGATGGCCTGAACAGAAAGAGCACATCATTCTGAATGTTTTGTGGGTGATCCCATTGCCCTCGGAACACCACAAACTGAGTTATGGGCACAAATGTGTTGTAAAACGAATACGTACAAAGCATTATGGGGTGAGTTTCCATTAATATATTAAACCTTTACCATAAATAAACTGTGTTAGTTCATTAGTAGAAGGTGTAATACCACTGGTGATGACTAGATGTCCCTGCTGAGCCCACTAACTTAGTAGTGCCTTGGAACAATCATCCTTTCCAGATTAACAGCATAGCCTTTTGCAGGCCAAGCAGGGCTGTCAGAGTATCATCACAAACAAGGCCCTTTTAACATAAATATAAAAACAAACGTTTTAGCAATGAGAGAATTTATACACACATTAAATGGTGGAAGAGGTTATGATTTTTGGGCCCCCTCTCATCTAGTGTGACCCACAAGATGGCCTGAACAGAAAGAGCACATCCTTCTGAATGTTTTGGTGGTGGACCCATTGCCCAAAGACCACCACAAACTGAAATATGGGCACAAATGTGCTGCAAATGGAATGCCGGCAAAGCATTATGAGCTGAGTTTCTGTATTGAGGCCCAGATTTGTACTCTGTTTGCGATTGATTAGCGTAATTGTTTTACGCTAATTTAGTGCAAACTTAACTCCATATTTATATTTTGACTCTAGACTAGTCTAGCGTCAAAATATTGGAGCTAAAGTAATTTTTTGGATGCATAAAACCTCCTTGCGTCAATGAGATGCAAGGTGGGCGTTCCCACCAAAAAAATGAGTCCAAGGCCCTAGAGCCTCATTTATCATCCTGTGCAAAAATAGTGCATGGAAGGGAGGCGGGCCTAAATAATGACGCTAAGCTTTCTTAGCGTCAATATTTAACGCCTGGGTCTGGGCAGGCGTTAGGAGACCTTTGGACCCATTTCCATGGTCAAACACCATGGAAAGAGCCCATAAGTGCCCTCCTCAAGCCTCAGGAACACCCCAAACCACACCAGAGGGATACCACAGGATGGGGGACCCCATCTCAGGTAAGTATTGGTAAGTATTTTAAAACATTTTTAAAGTGCCTTTGGGAGCCCTGAAATGGGCCCCCTACATTCACAGGGTGCAATAGCCATTTCCTGGGGGCTCTTGTCCATTGTGCTGGCCATTGGGGTGGTGGGCTTGACTCCTGTCTTTTCTAAGACAGGAGTCATATGATATGGATGGGTTAGCATCAAGAAATGACGCAAGGCTGGTTAGAGTCATATTTTTTTAACTCTAACCAGCCTAACATAATTTTTTGGTACATAACACCATTCACCCCACCAAGCTAACGTCATTTTCCATGACGTTAGCCCACCCTTTGTGCTGTATTGCGCCATTCCACAAATTTGGTGCCCGGCTGGCACCCTGGAATGGTGCAGAAATCAACTGTCTCTGTTCTTTAGCAGAAGATGCAACACCACTGGTGGTAGCTAGATGTTCCCTTGGAACATTTATCCTTTTGAGATCAACAACATAAGCATAACAAGTACAGTACATTACATATTTGCAAAACAAGCAGCGCTGTCAAAATACTATTATAAACAAAACCCTTATAACACAAACTCTTCTCAACTATATTTAAAAAAAAAAAAACTTCACTCTCCAAAGAATTTTAAAACATTACTGAATGGTGGAAGAGGTAATGATTTTTAGGCCCCCTCTCACCCAGTGCGACCCACAAGATGGCCTGAACAGAAAGAGTACATCTTCTGAATGTATTGGTGGTGGTCCCATTGCCCTAGGACCACCACAGGCTGAATTATGGTCAAAAATGTGTTATAAAACGAATGTCTGCAAAGTATTATGGGGTGAGATTCCCCGAGTGCAGTGAATATTGTACCATTGGCTCTCCAACTGTGCCAGGAGAGCCCTGTTGAAGATTCATTCCTAGGTCAATTTCATACATGTAAAGAAACTAAAAAAAGTGAAAACACAGGTACAGCACAACTACTTTACTGATTATGTAAAGTAAGGACCAAGTAATAGGTAAACGAACCATGTACAAGTGAACACGAGTGCTTACTGACAAACAGGACAGGCAGGAAGGAAAGAAAAATAGACTGTTCAAAAAACAGAAAAACATTGCAGGTGTAAGTTAACTGTACTTGGCCGGTGCTCCTCAGCCAAGTACAAGAAGGGACCTATGGTCTGCCAAACCACATAGGAGGCCACACATCAAGAGGGACACTGCCATGAACCTATTGGATATATTACAGACCACAGAGGGTAACCCAAACAAACCCAAAATGGGGTGGGTGAAAGTTATCAAAAGACTACAATGCCCACTCGGGAAACTAACCTATAAACAAAAACCCATTAATAGAAAGCAGCATTATAAGTTTAGAAAACACATCATTTATTAATATATGACAATCGGATCACATCCAAGACTGTAAACCCCCCCATCACAACCTAAAAAATACAGGACAAAATAAAGTGCTCAGAGTAAAGTGCACGTGATAATAAGAAAAAGAGGGCAGAAAAGGTCCATCCAATCAATACATAAGTTCACAAACAAACAAGGAGCCTGTTGTCTCAACTTTCTCCGCAATGAATGATTAAGACAGGAAATAATCAATCCTCAATATAGTCCAAACAAAATATTGCATCCAGGCTCAAAAAATTATCGTCGACGTTTCGACCCATCCAAATCACGTGCTAAATCCGGACTCGCATCAGGGACTTCTTCAGGACAAGAACAATAGGGGTCTAATCAAAACGATCACAAAAACAAAAATCAGACTTAATCCACTCTTATACACCTTTCTAAAAATAGTCATCATAATTATGCAGCTACAACACCATTAAAAACAATACTTACATTGATTCCAAATTTATACACCAGGCCTTCGTCCAAACGACGCCACACATCACATCTAAAAACATACCAAATCCTATTAATAACTACAACACCAAACCACCAAATGTTCGTAAATCAACTAACACAACTCACAATCTTACCAAAGGTTCACCAAATGGTCCTACTTATATTCTCATTGGAGTCGTTTAAATCCACAATATCACCTTGAAAACAAACATAATTCGATCATCAGTAATGAAGAACCAACTCTCTCCTATGTGGCAGCCCTAATTTTTAAGCCCCACTAACCCAACATTTGCTAATGTACAATCAACCACAACATCCTTATTTTCTTATATCCCCAAAAGGAACCTCTCTTATATATCCATTACTTTGCACAAATATACCTTGGGATGTGTAAATAGCATGGCGGCCTCAATACGCTTCTCCCCGTCAATGAGAAAAAAGCTCCGTCCCATCCACGCGCTTATCAAACATCCTCAATTCACTCAAGCAGCCGCAGGTGCGACGCCCAATAATACGAATGATCTTCTCTGGTCTGCCCAGGAGTACGGTGTTCCTACCTGGTCCGCCTCTCTTAAAACCTTTCCTGCAACATATCTGATAATGCATCCCGTCGTTGTTGAACACAGCAACAAACTAGAAGCGTCCGCTTTCTCGAAAGCACTCCTAATGTACTAACACAGATTCTAACCCATCAATCTAAATGCAATTTAATCACAACAAACGGAATTAAACCAGTTCATTACAGTCATAGTATAACCATTTTTCTCGGCAATCAGAATCTCGTTCAAATCAAAATAATCAATCAAAACGGGAAAAGTGCGCACCGAAACAAATAATTTCTTTCTCTCTAAAAATACTGCAAGCTTTCAGCACCATTTTTAGTCCATTCCAAAAAACGTCGAAGGACACATTTGCAGGAATCTTTTGATATTATAAAACATTCTTCCAATACCCAAATGAACACAATGGGTAATTAAGATAACTGACTTATATCCCACACTTGCCAAGAACGACCATCCTAAACAAAATTATGTAATCTCAGCATCAGGTAAATATATATCACCTCACTCCATCTAGATTACCCCTGGCCAAAACTAACCAAGCATACCACTTGTCCTTGGTATATTAATCATGAACATAATCTCCTACCTTATTACTCATAGCCACTATGGACCATAACTGGCCTATTAAATAACCCATATCAAATTCATGACACCCTGAAAACTGGTCTAACCATTAGACAAACTGGCTGTCTGTCTGGCTATTTTCTCATATTCATTCAGGCCTTGTGCAACAGAATCCAAAAGATGGATCCATTTGCATTCTCGCAGGTTCAATATGTTTCTCAACTTTCTACCCCGAGGAGTGACAGTAATCTTATCAATCACCCCCCATTTTAGGGAATCTGCTGGATGATTCAATGTGGAGAAATGTTCAACCAACGGTGCCCCTTGCACCTTACATCTTATCCGACTGCAATGTTGTAAAATACGCAACTTGATTTTTTGTTTAGTTTGCCCCACATACACAAGATCACATGGACACTTTGGCCCTCATTACAACATTGGCGGTAAAAGCTGCTTTCTGCCGCGCAGAAGACCGCCAACACACCGCCGCAGCAGCGGAATTCCGCCACGGTCATTATGACGCACAGCTCGGAAACCGCCAAAATTTTGACACCCACACAAGTCCGCCACACCAAAGGTCAGTGATAAACTGGCGAAAACAAAACCTCCACCGTCACGCCAACAGAAATACGCCCACACTATCACGATACACGCGGCGGTCTTTCAACCCCGGTATTCCATTGGCGGTACACACCGCCGCGCTCAAAATACACACACATGTACAAAACACTACCACATTGGACAATTCGAAATACACACACCTGATACACATACACACATCACTCCCACACACCTAATACAATATAAAATACACACCCACAAACCCCTACGACCACAATTGCGACAGAAGGCCGGAGAGAGACACCACAATCTACAACCAAGCATCCACAAGCACACAATGCCATCACCCACATAACATCCACGCACCTCACACAACACACATCACATCACAACACACACCACCCCACACATCACCCACATCACCCCATGGCACGGCAAAGATACCCCAGGTTCTCTGTGGAGGAGCTCAGGGTCATGGTGGAGGAAATCATCCGGGTAGAGCCACAGCTATTCGGATCACAGGTGCAGCACACCTCCATAGCTAGGAAGATGGAGCTATGGCGAAGAATAGTGGACAGGGTCAACGCAGTGGGACAGCATCCAAGAAATAGGGATGACATCAGGAAGAGGTGGAACGACCTACGGGGGAAGGTGCGTTCTGTGGTCTCAAGACACCACCTTGCGGTTCAGAAGACTGGCGGCAGACCCCCACAACTAACAACATGGGAGGAGCAAGTCTTGGCTATTCTGCATCCTGAGGGCCTCACAGGAGTGGATGGAGGAATGGACTCTGGTAAGTCAAATCTTTACTACTATATCCCCCACCCTACCTGCATGCCACCACATGCCCCCACCCTCTCCCTCACCCCCATCACTCCAACTCCTCACAAATGTCCCAATATCACAAACCACACATCCCAACACCAAGCCCTGCATGCAACAAAAAAGCATGGAAGCCCATCACCAATGCATGGCCACTGCACATACCCATACACCCCCCTAAACCATCATCACACAAGGTCCCACATAGGAATGCAAGCACTGGGGTGCACGGTCACCCACCCATTGCACACCATGACACACACAGATGCAATAATCATTCTTTTACTCCCCTGCAGGACCCCTACCCAACGTCACCGCACAGGAGGGTCCAGACATGTCCACACCACCAACAGAAGAGGCCCACAGTGATGACAGCAGCTCTGTCCAACTGGATCTAGACTACCAGCCCGGCCCATCTGGGACCTCGGGACAGTCGGTTCCCCTGACACAGTCACAGGCCACCACAGAGCTTCCCCCCTCTGTAAACACCAGCACAGCACCCACCCAGCGGGCCCATACCTCTGTCGCCAGGACATGTCAAGCAGCAGTGTGTCCACCACTACAGGGAACCCAGGCTAACCCACCACCCCAACAACACCAGGGACCTGGGGGCAGTGGCAGTGGGCACACCGTTCAGGGGAAAGAGGCCCAGGGAAACAGGGGAACTGGGAGGGCTGCTATGTGACAGGGGGAGGACAGGCCCAGGGAACCCACTCTCCATGAGGCCCTCTCCAACATCATGGGAGCGTACCATCATTCCCAGGAGACGATGGTAACAGTACTGGCCAAGTTTCAGGAGACCCAGTGCCTGCAGGAGGAACAGTATTTGGTCTTCAGGGAGGAACTCAGATCCATCAATTCCACCCTGGGCACCATCGTAGAGGTGCTGAAGGAAGTTCTCAACACCAGGAGGGACACTGTGGCACAGCAAGGGGCCCCTGACACTAGCCTGGACGATGAACTGCCCACCAACTCTGCCAGCCCTAGTGGACAGGAGGCACCACCACAGGACCACCACACCAGCAACCCACCCCCTGCAGAGGGAGAACCACCCCGCAAAAGGTCCCTGAGATCCAGGACAAAGACAGAGAACGATGCCAAGACCCCCGCCAAGAAATGAGACCACCCTGAATGTCATCCTTTTGTCCCACGTTGTCACCCTGTCCATCCTCAAACTGCCCCAGCTCCACTTCCTATGCCCCTTTGGACAATGCACCTGTGAGACTAATAGACTGGACTCTGCCATGGACATCCCTCCACCATTACCCCTCAACATTTTACAACCCCCTCCAATATTGAGCACTTAAATAAACACCCTTAAAGCACAAAACAATCTGGAGTCTGTCTGTGATTTCAAAAATGTGTATTAGCAATTACAGTGACAAAATGCTCTTTCAACTGTAATGTCAACATACCTATGTCACACAGATCTAGTCCATGAGGAAACAAAGCAGATGTCACACAGTGGGACCCATATTTGTGAAATCGTAAGGGAAAGTGACAACTCAGTGACCATACACTGGGTGAAAACGACAGACAGTAGAGAGGTAGTAGTGTTCAAGTACATGTAGTAGGCAGGTTTGTCTTGTTACCTGTGTCTCACTGGAAGTATTGCAGGATCACAGAGTTCCTGTTGTCCATGTCCTCTTCTTCTGCTTCCTCTTCTTCGCTGTCCACAGGCTCCACAGCTGCCACATCACCCCTATCTGGACCATCCTCCTGCAGAAAAGGCACCTGTCATCGCAAAGCCAAGTTGTGAAGCATACAGCAGGCCACGATGATCTGGCACACCTTCTTTGGTGAGTAGAATAGGGAGCCACCTGTCATATGGAGTCACCTGAACCTGGCCTTCAGGAGGCCGAAGGTCCACTCTATAATCCTCCTAGTTCACCCATGGGCCTCATTGTAGCGTTCCTCTGCCCTTGTCCTGGGATTCCTCACTGGGGTCAGTAGCCATGACAGGTTGGGGTAGCCAGAGTCACCTGCAAATGGCGCCAGACAACTGTTAGACACACTCTAACTCTTAGGGATATCCACAGACCCAGACAACTATTCCCACTGATTTGGTTCCAGGTGCTCACCTAACAGCCACACACGGTGCCTCTGGAGTTGCCCCATCACATAAGGGATGCTGCTATTGCACAGGATGTAAGCGTCATGCACTGAGCCAGGGAACTTGGCATTAACTTGGGAGATGTACTGGTCTGCCAAACACACCATCTGCACATTCATCGAATGGTAACTCTTCCGGTTTCTGTACACCTGTTCACTCCTGTGTGGGGGGACCAAGGCCACAGGTGTCCCATCAATGGGACCTATGATGTTGGGGATATGTCCCATGGCATAGAAGTCACCTTTCACTGTTGGCAAATCCTCCAACTGAGGGAAAATGATGTAGCTCCGCATGTGTTTCAGCAGGGCAGACAACACTCTGGACAACACGTTGGAAAACATAGGCTGGGATATCCTTGATGCTATGGCCACTGTTGTTTGAAAAGATCCACTTGTAAGGAAATGGAGTACTGACAGCACCTGCACTTGAGGGGGGATTCCTGTGGGATGGCGGATAGCTGACATCAGGTCTGGCTCCAACTGGGCACACAGTTCCAGGATTGTGGCACGATCAAGCCTGTAGGTGATGATTACATGTCTTTCCTCCATTGTCGACAGGTCCACCAGCGGTCTGTACACCGGAGGATGCCACCATCTCCTCACATGTCCCAGCGGACGGTGCCTATGGAGGACTACAGCGAGCACAGAGTCAACCAACTCAGAGGTACGTAAACACAGCTTACTCAGAAAACCATTCATAACCCGATTTTTGCCTGTATGAGTGTTGATCCAAGGCCTAGGTATGTGTGACACAGTTAAAAATAAAGCCATGTGGGCCCCTGAAATGGCGGCTGCCTGACCTGTAAAGTGGGACAATGGGATGTGTGGTAACTGCGCTGGCATTGTACACCGTCGTGGTAGGCGGTCGAAGACCGCAGCGCAATTCTGCATTGGTTAACATTGGACCCTATGGGTCCCAGGAGCCAATGACGATGTACGCCGGCGGTGACGGTGCGCACCGCTGTGGACGTGACTGCCATTTTCTATCTGTTCAATCACTCGATACCTGATCTTCGACAGGAGAGGACCTACACTGCAAGTGCTGCTGTGACCTCAGTCTGGAAGAGACAATGGCTCGTGCGTCTGGGGAAAGGGCCCCTGCCTTCAGCACAGAGGAGTTGGAGAAACTCTTGGATGGGGTCCTCCCCAGTACACGCTACTCTACGGTCCTCCAGACAAACAGGTAAGTACACTGTGAGCATGCTGTATGGGCAATGCCTGTGTGGAGTGGTGTGGATGAAAGATAGGGGGGGAGAATGATGCGTGCATGAAACGACGGTGAGTGCATGTGCCACATGGCAAGGGTAGGGATGCGGGCCAATGACTGTGACGGTGCAGTTAGTAATAACTTCTCTTTTTCCCCTGTACAATTCATGTAGGTCAGCGCCCACCAGAAGAAGGATATTTGGCGTGCCATCGCCAAGGACGTCCAGACCCTGGGGGTCTACCACAGACAGAGCACCCACTGCCGTAAAAGATGGGAGGACATTCGCCGCTGGAGCAAACAGACAGCAGAGGCCCAGCTGGGGATGGCCTCCCAACGTGGGAGGGGTGCCCTTCTCACCATGACCCCCCTGATGTTCAGGATCCTGGCGGTGGCGTATCCGGACTTGGATGGGCGCTTGAGGGCATCACAGCAGCAACAAGGGGGTGAGTACACTCTCATTCTGCTGATTCAGCACGCAGTGGAGGTGTCTGGGTGGGGGAGGTGGGCTGTGGGTTTCCCTAGACCAGGGCGAGTGTGCTAGTTAAGTCCCCTTTTTCAGGCAGACCCTGTGGCACCCGACCCCACCTGTGTACAGTGCCAACTACACCTAGTCAGGCTCCTGTGACATCTATGTGTACAGATATCGGCCATAGCCTTGAAGGCCATGTCCCAGGGATTGAATAGTGGACCCCAAGTGCACGGCGTAGTGCAGGGGGCTTCTGTGTCTGTCGTGTCCGCCAACGGTAGCGGTAATGCATGCACTCAACATGTCTTTCTTCTGTCGTCCCCCCCTTTTTGTGGTCTCCCTGTACATTTGTGCATTAGCATCATCAGGCGGAGGAGCAGGGGCACCGGAGCAGGAGGGAGCTGCATCCCACATGGCCCTGGAGGGCTACACTACGGAGCCTGATTTCACCAGTGGGATGGAGGGCGAGGGGAGCTCCACGGCGGGGACAGGAGCTGACACCAGTGATACGGACTTGTCCTCTGATGGGAGCTCCCTTGTGGTGGCGTGCCCATCCATGCCCCCGCATCTACAGGTACAGCTGCCACCCCCCCTCCAGCACCGCCCTCCCAGCAGCCCCTCAGCCTTTGCCCCGTGCCCGCTCACCCAGGAGGGTGGGCATCTCCTTCGTCCCAGGCACCTCAGGCCCTGCCCCAGTCACCCCTGCTGCCCTCAGTGAGGAGGCCATTGACCTCCTCAGGTCCCTCACTGTTGGGCAGTCTACCATTTTGAATGCCATCCAGGGTGTAGAGAGGCAGTTGCAACAAACCAGTGCATTCCTGGAGGGCATTCATTCTGGTCAGGCAGCCCTTCAGCGAGCTTTTCAGACTCTGGCCTCAGCACTGATGGCAGCCATTGTCCCTGTCTCTAGCCTCCCCCCTCCAACTTCCTCCACCCAGACCCAATTCCCTGTACCTCAGCCTATCCCAAGAACACCATCAGACCAGCATGCAAACACCTCAACACACAAATGAAGCTCAGGCAAACATAAGCACCACACATACCACAGGCACTCACGCAAGCATCACACACATGCAGACATAGCAACATCCACTGCCTCCACTGTGTACCCCTCCTCCTCGTCTCCCTCCTCCCTCCCAGTCTCGTCTCCACGCACACCTGCATGCACTACATCTACAGCCACTACTTCCATCACCAGCACACCCACCACCACACCCACTCACGTGCATTCACCACCACCACTACCATTCACACATCCCCTGTGTCCTCTCCCAGTGTGCTGTGACGCCACCTCCCAAGGTACACAAACACAGCCACACACCCACCCAACAGCCATCCACCTCACGACAGCCTCCAGCGCATGCACCTTCACCCAAAGTCACCAAACGGACACCTCCTACAACCACAACCTCTTTCTCCACTCCCAAACCCCCTCCATCTACCCATCCCAGTGTTCCTAAGAAACTTTTCCTGGCCACCCTTGACCTCTTTCCCTCACCTTCCCCTCCCCGTCAGTCTCCTAGGGCCCGACTCTCCAGGTCCCAACCTAGCACCTCAGCCACAACATCGGCAGGAACAGTGGTGCCAGTAGTCACCAGATTCTGGAGTGCACCAGGCAGCAGGGCAGCCAGTGTGGCAAGGAGCCACAGCAAGGACAGTCCCCCACCTGTCAAGCATCAAAAGTTGGCCAGTGCCCGGCGGGAGAGGGGGAAGACAACAGCCACCAAAGCCGCTCCCAGGGGTACAGGTGGGAGTGTGGAGTCAGCTGCAACACCTTCCAAGGTGGGGAAGGGGCACAAGAAACCCGGCAAGTCTGGGAAGATCAGCACGGCGGAGAAGACCGACATCAGCCCCGCTGCCCAGGAGGCGACTGCCAGCAGCCCTGCTGCCCCAGAAAGGACCACCAGCAGCAGCCCCGCTGCCCAAGAGGCGACCGCCAGCAGCCCCGCTGCCCCAGACAGGACTGCCAGCAACAGCCCCGCTGCCCAAGACAGGACCGCCAGCAGCAGCCCCGCTGCCCAGGAGGCGACCGCCAGCAGCCCCGCTGCCCCAGACAGGACCGACAGCAGCAGCCCCGCTGCCCCAGACAGGACGGCCAGCAGCAGCCCTGCTGCCCAGGAGCCAGCCAGCAGCAGCCCCGCTGCCCAAGACAGGACCGCCAGCAGCTGAAGCGCTGCCAAAGACACCGCTGCCACAAGCACCGCTGCCAAGGACACCGCCGCCACAAGCACCACTGCCAAGGACACCGCCGCCACAAGCACCGCTGCCAACGACACCACCGCCACAAGCACCGCTGCCAAGGACACCGCCACCACAAGCACCGCTGCCAAGGACACCGCCGCCACAAGCACTGCAGGCCCATGAGCGCCAAAAGCACTGATGCGACTGAGGCCGCCGCGAGCAGGATGAAGCACTCTGGGCACAAAGCCCCCTCCAGAACCAGTGGAGATTCACATCCACTACCTCTGTCATTGGCAGGAAGAAGCACTCTGGGCACAAAGCCCCCTCAAGAACCAGTGGGGAATCACATCCACTACCTCTGTCCTTGGCAAGATGAAGCACTCTGGGCACAAAGCCCCCTCCAGAAACCAGTGGAGAATGTTATCCACTTGAGAGACTGTGGCTTTGCACTAACCAGGATTGAACAGTGGGCAATCCCCCCACTGTGGAGACTTGTGAGACTGTGGCTTTGCACTCTCCAGGATTGAACAGTGGGCAAACCACCCACTGTAGAGACTTGCGAGACTGTGGCTTTGCACTCCACAGGATTGAACAGTGGGCAACCCACCCACTGTAGAGACTTGCGAGACTGTGGCTTTGCACTCCCCAGGATTGCACAGTGGGCAACCCACCCACTGTAGAGACTTGAGAGACTGTGGCTTTGTACTCCCCAGGATTGAACAGTTGGCAAACCACCCACTGTAGAGACTTGAGAGACTGTGGTTTTGCACTCCCCAGGATTGAACAGTGGGCATGGGGCCCCCTCGTGGATTTGGCATTGTGCACTCAACCTGCTGAGGTGCCCACCCTTTCCCTCCCCCCTGAAGTGCCTGTTTTATTTCTATCTGATGCCCCTGCAGTGTTCGGGTATCTTGTGTGGGCCTAGCCCATGCAGTGTGGACCCAGTGGTCCACGGACTTTAAGGGTGGAATACCTTGGACTAATATTCTTGGTGTATATATTTGTAAAAAGTGTATGTAAATTATTGGACTACTTAATTTTAATATATTACAATTGTTCACCTCATTTCCTTTTGTCTTTGCATTCTTCCGGGGGGGTTGGGGGGTTTAATTGTAATGTATCATGATGTATTAGTGTTTGTGTTGTCGTGGGTGAGGGTGGGGGTGGGGGTGTTTCGTGTTGCGTGTGTGTGTCACTGTTTTTTCCCTCCCCCCTCCCCTGTATCGTAGGTGCAGTACTCACTGTGGCCTTCACCGCCGGCGTTCGTGCTCCTGGTAGAGGAGCAAGAAGATAAAGGCTGGAAAAATGTGGAGCTCTGGTTCCATGGCGTCCTGGTTCCTCGTGGGGTGTGCAGAGGTGAGCGTTTTCCCTTCGAAGTACTGTTTCTGCCGTGTTTTTGTTCGCGGTGAATCCGCCCTGGAAAAGGTGGCGGATTGGTAGGTTGTGATTCTGTGGCCGGTACATTGTACTCCACCTGTCTGTTGGCGGTGACCGCCAAGCTGTTGGTTTTTACCGCCGTGGCGGTCGGAGTGTTAAAGTGGCTGTCTTTGTTGGTGGTTTCCGCCACGGTCGTGATTCCATTTTTTTTTCTGCCAGCCTGTTGGCGGTCTTACCGCCACTTTAACACCGACCGCCAGGGTTGTAATGACCACCTTTATCACATAAATCACATTACCACTGTTACAGTTGGTGTGTTCCTTCAAGGACACTGATATATGCTTATATTTGAAAACTTTCATCTCCAGGCATTGTTTACAATCTTTACAACAACCACATTTAAAATGTCCCACAATGTTTGATCATGGAGAGATACCAATTTTTTCGTAAGGTTAGACTGAGATATTATTTTAATAAGTTTGGTGTAACTCCATTTCTAAATTAAAGGAATTAGGTAGATTAGTCGGGACAAATGAAAATTCTTTGGATAAGATCTGTTCTTCCTCACTTGACAAGGAGTAAGTGGATAAATTTACCACAGGGTTAGATGGGGTCACCACCTGGAATGCTGTCTCCCCATTTGGATCTCTCCATGATCTTCCTGTTGGAAACGTACTTGCTTCTTCCCCCTGTATCGACCCCTGCCCCAACCTCGTTCCCTGGGGAAACCCCTGTTCCAGGGACTGTCACCTCCCCCTTGGGGGGTCGACTGAGTTGGTCCTAAAAAAGGCCCTGAGGTCAAATCTAGCTGATGTACATCTCGATTATGTGAAGTCAAACTAGTGGAAGGCTGTTCGCTATCACTCTCCCTTCCCCCAGTTGAGGCTGTAACTCTTGTAACTATGCTAGGTTTACCAAACATTGTGGGACATTTTAAATGTGGTTCTTGTAAAGTTTGTAAACAATGCCTGGAGATGAAAGTTTTCAAATATAAGCATATTTCAGTGTCCTTGAAGGAACACACCAACTGTAACAGTGCCATTGTGAATTATGTGATAAAGTGTCCATGTGATCTTGTGTATGTGGGGAAAACTAAACAAAAAATCAAGTTGCGTATTTTACAACATTGCAGTCGGATAAGATGTAAGGTGCAAGGGGCACCGTTGGTTGAACATTTCTCCACATTGAATCATCCAGCAGATTCCCTAAAATGGGGGGTGATTGATAAGATTACTGTCACTCCTCGGGGTGGAACTTTGAGAAGCATATTGAACCTGCGAGAATGCAAATGGGTCCATCTTTTGGATTCTGTTGCACAAGGCCTGAATGAATATGAGAAAATAGCCAGACAGACAGCCAGTTTGTCTAATGGTTAGACCAGTATTCAGGGTGTCAAGAATTTGATATGGGTTATTTAATAGGCCAGTTATGGCCTTATTGGCTATGAGTAATAAGGGAGGAGATTATGTCCATGATTAATATACCAAGGACGAGTGGTATGCTTGGTTAGTTTTGACCAGCAGTAATCTAGATGGAGTGAGGTGATATATATTTACCTGATGCTGAGATTACATAATTTTGTTTAGGATGGTAGTTTTTGGCAAGTGTGGGATATAAATCAGTTATCATAATTACCCATTGCGTTCATTTGGGTATTGGAAGAATGTTTTATAATATCAAAGGTTCCTGTAAATGTGTCCTTTGACATTTTTTGGAATGGACTAAAAATGGTGCTGAAAGCTTGCAGTATTTTTAGAGAGGACGAATTTATTCATTCCGGTGCGCACTTTTCCCGTTTTGATTGATTATTTTGAGTTGAACGAGATTCTGATTCCCGAGAAAAATGGTTGTACTATGACTGTAATGAACTGGTTTAATTCCGTTTGTTATGATTAAATTGCGTTTAGATTGATGGTTTAGAATCTGTGTTACTAAGTGAGGAGTGCTTTCGAGAAAGCGGACGCTTCTCGTTTGTTGCTGTGTTCAACAACGACGGGATGCATTATGGGATATGTTGCAGGAAAGGTTTGAAGAGAGGCGGACCAGGTAGGAACACCGTACTGCTGGGCGGACCAGAGAGGATCATTCGTATTATTGGGCATTGCACCTGAGGCTGCTTGTGTGAATTGAGGATGTTATATAAGCGCGTGGATGGGACGGCGCTTTTTTCTCATTGACGGGGAGAAGCGTATTGATGCTGCCACACTATTTACACATTCCAAAGTATATTTTTTCAAGGTAATGGATATATAAGAGAGGTTCCTTTTGGGGATGTAAGAAAATAAGGATGTTGTGGTTGATAGTACATTAGCAAATGTTGGGTTAGTGGGGCTTAAAAATTAGGGCTGCCACATAGGAGCGAGTTGGTTCTTCATTACTGATGATGGAATTATGTTTGTTTTCAAGGTGATATTGTGGATTTAAATGACTCCGATGAGAATATAAGGAGGACCATTTGGTGAACCTTTGGTAAGATTGTGAGTTGTGTTAGTTGATTTAGGAACATTTGGTGGGTTGGTGTTGTAGTTATTAATAGGATTTGGTATGTTTTTAGATGTGATGTGTGGCGTCGTTTGGACGAAGGCCTGGTGTATAAATTTGGGATCAATGTAAGTATTGTTTTTAATGGTGTTGTAGCAGCATAATTATGATGACTATTTTTAGAAAGGTGTATAAGAGTAGATTAAGTCTGATTTTTGTTTTTGTGATCGTTTTGATTAGACCCCTATCGTTCTAGTCCTGAAGAAGACCCTGATGTGAGCCCGGATTTAGCCCGTGATTTGGATGGGTTGAAACGTTGACGATAATTTTTTGAGCCTGGACGCAATATTTAGTTTGGACTATATTGAGGATTGATTATTTCCTGTCTTAATGATTCAATGCGGAGAAAGTTGAGACAACAGGCTCCCTGTTTGTTTGTGAATTTATGTATTGATTGGATGGACCTTTTCTGTCCTCTTTTTCTTATTATCACGTGCACTTTACTCTGAGCACTTTATTCTGTCCTGTATTTTTTAGGTTGTGATAGGGGGTTTTACAGTCTTGGATGGGATCTAATTGTCATATATTAATAAATGATGTGTTTTCTAAACTTATTATGCTACTTTCTATTAATGGGTTTTTGTTTATAGGTTAGTTTCCCGAGTGGCCATTGTAGTCTTTTGATGAACCTATTGGAAGCGGCAGGCGGGAGCAAATGTCTATACTCCATGCAACAGGTCTTCCAGACAGCGCATGCTCGCTGTCTAGGCTCGACCTAAAAAATATCAAAAAGCTTAACACGGGCAGGAAAGCCCATTCCGTTAAAAAAATCTTGTTCAAGATGGTAAAATCTTCTTAACGGCCATATGTGATAACTTCACTTCTGGGACGCTAGATTTCGACTCAAATAGCATCATTAATTCGGGCAGCGCTGAATATCTTATTTTCAAGAACACTGAACGAGTATAGATATATGTCATTTTTATAGCGCGGACATAACCAAAAGGAAGAGGAGCGTTGTAATTAAACAAAAACGTGTATGCTTCATTCAGCACTTCAGTGTCGACAGGCTTGTATTGCTATTTGGTTTACATACAATCTGCTTTAACACTGCACATGATTTTCACAAATATCAAATTTGACTTTTGAAATACACTAACTGTACAACCATTCATGGGTATCGGGTATATTTCGGGGCATATTTATACTCCGTTTGCGCCGGAATTGCGTCGTTTTTTTTGACGCAATTTCGGCGCAAAACTAACTCCATATTTATACTTTGGCATTAGACGCGTCTAGCGCCAAAGTCCATGGAGTTAGCGTCATTTTTTAGCATGGACACCTACTTTGCGTTAATGATATGCAAGGTAGGCGTTCCCGTCTAAAAAATCGACTCCGAGGCATGTGCGTCGGATTTATACTCCCGGGCAAAAATCACGCCCGGGAGTGGGCGGGTCAAAAAAAATGACGTACGGCCGCTTTTGCGCCATTTTTTAGCGCCTGCTAAAGGCAGGCGTTGCGGGACCTGTGGGCTCTGAAGGAGCCCAGAGGTGCCCTCCCATGCCCCCAGGGACCCCCCCTGTCACCCTTGCCCACCCCAGGAGGACACCCAAGGCTGGAGGGACCCATCCCAGGGACATTAAGGTAAGTTCAGGTAAGTGTTTTTTTTGTGGGTTTTTTTGGCATAGGGGGGCCTGATTTGTGCCCCCCTACATGCCACTATACCCAATGACCATGCCCAGGGGACAGAAGTCCCCTGGGCATGGCCATTGGGCAAGGGGGCATGACTCCTGTCTTTGCTAAGACAGGAGTCATTTCTATGGGGGTTGGGAGTGGAAAAAAAATGGCGCAAATCGGGTTGAGTCGAAAAAATTGCCTCAACCTGCCTTGCCCCATTTCTTGACGCCCAAGCCCCATTTCCCCCTACGCCGGCGCTGCCTGGTGTACGTCGTTTTTTTTAACGCACACCAGATGGTGCCGGCGGCTAACGCCGGCTAACGTCATTCAATAAATACGGCGCCCGCATGGCGCTTCAGAATGGCGTTAGCCGGCGCTCATTTTTTTGACGCAAAACTGCGTTAGCGCAGTTTTGCGTCAAAAAGTATAAATATGGGCCTTCATGTTTTAAGTTGCCGCAATCGTTTACAGACATCTTCCTTTTTTACTAGAAAATAATGTTTTTTCATCTGTCTTCTACTCGAGCTTACGACATAGATAGAGGATACTGCAACTTGTATTCGTATCAAAAGAAGCTTGAAACAATTACAAAGTGCCACCTCAGAAGATGCTGAGTGGGGTAATTGACATTTCCACCTCCTTGAAATACCCGCACATAGATTGGCAACATATGAGAACTGTGTACACACTTTCATTATGAAAATCGTGACAGAGGCTGGAAAGTGTGGTCACATCTATTTTACTGAAACACGTGGAAGTTCACTCTACCACTGTTCCTTGGAGGCTTATGAGCACGTGTGCCCAGTGAATGTCTTCTAAGGGTGGTCTCGCCTCCAAGCTCTAGCACATGAAGTTCAGATGTGACAGACCCAACACAGATAAATGTTGCTGGTCTACGTCTTTCAGATTAAAAAGTGAAATTTTAGAACATGATCTGATCTCGTTTGCTTGCTGTTTTTTTTTTTTTTTTTAAATATTCATTAGTTTTTGTAACGCTTTGTGTGCGAACTGGCACATGATATACGACCAGTACTAAGTCTTGAGTTTAATGTGCACCAAAAGCAAACCTCATACCAGCATTCTCACTAGAACTAATGCCAGCATTTTAGCAATGAAGCCTATGGCATCAGGTTGTTAAAGTAACTATTGATAGGCTCCATTATTCAACTTAGATGGGACAGCTTTTGCGACACTGCAGGACTCCATAATCAGATTTGTTTTCCCTGCCGACAGACAGTTGCCTGGCCATTTTAGTTCCACACTATCAGGGACGGCGCAGAGATGTGCAGCCATCCTCGCCCTACACAGCTAAGTATTGTTCAGTAATTCCAAACCACTGCTTAATGATGAAATAAGTCCGTACCTTGGCTTAGGAAAACAGTTCCCCTGCATCAGATCTTCCAAGACAACCTGAGCGACAACAGAGCTCAATTCTCTGGCAGAAGATGTGTCACTAGGAAATTGCCAGATGTTATGCAAAAAAAATAACTAACTGCCTTACTGCAATGACATGAGTATACAAGTATGCCATACCAGGGTTGCAAAAAAATCACCATTAGGAGGGTCTGGGGCTCCATGACTGCAACTGGCTGAGAAGCACTTCTGCCCCTTCTCCCTACCAATTCTCCCCTTCCCAAAAAAGTGGTTGCTGAGACTGACGCTGGTATCTTGGGGTATCTTCATACAGTGTAATGGACATCACCTGCTTAGACCTACCAAGGATGAGCTGGAAACCCATTCAGTAAAGGGATTTCCAGTTTGCCTTTCATGCCACCATCACAATCTAGGCTCTTCTCCGGGTGACCATGTAAAGGGAGCAGATATTGTGTGACACCTGGTGGTATTGTGAGAGTTGGCACATCTGCTATGGCCCACACACATTTCAGTAACATGATAGCAAATGTCCTGAAACATTGCTCAACCTGGGTGAAAGCTATGGGGCCTGTACCAAAGTTCTCCATCCTCACCTAGGAACACAGTACCCTGTGGATGGCCTTGAAATCTAGCCAATCTAGCTTTGAGGATTGCTTCCATAATTAGCATCTTAAACACATACAATAGAGGGAGAGGTAAATTGAATACTTAACAATGATAAAATATGCTTATCTGCGTCTGGAACCACAACTTGGCTTCTGAAAACATATGCACAACTACAATACCAGCGTTTGACGTTTTTTCCCCAAGAAGAACATATGAGCATCACACCTGTCAAGCATGCCATCAGTAAATGTTTTCAAACTTCAATGCCAAATAGTTTCTATTTTTCAGTCTGTTAATCCTCAAAGTGCAACTTTTCCATCGAGAATTTGCTAAACAGATGTCAATTTTAAGTTGAAATGACTCGAAAGTGATATATAAGTCCCTGGTGTACATCTTTGAGGAATATCCGAGACAACGAAGAAAAAGACTCCGTTCCGTGGAATCTGCATGATGATCAGAGTGAATCCTAGTGGCGTTGTGAAGGTAACTTGAGTTTTTGGATGAAATTGTGAGTTCCTCTAATTGTTGGTGGGTACTTCTCGAAAGACTTCCTTCATCAGGGCTGCAGTGTGGGTGAACTATGCCCTCTCCCATATGTAAATGGTAAATTCCTTGTTTGTCTCTTAATCAGTAATTTAATGTTGCACCTTCTGCAGTACATCCGCCTTATTGTTCAGGCCAGACTGATGTGAAGCCCATCACCTAACATATATGGATGCTTAGCTGTTACCAGTTTCTCCAATTCATGGTGATAACTGTACACAAGTGTCCAACAGTAACGGAGGTTATCTGACCAGCTCATAGAAGTTTAAATGGGCTAGCTCGTTCCACCTTTTACATTTTCAAACCAGCCGGTGTGACTAAATCTTTCTCCCAGTGCATTATGAGCCAATATGTTAGCCTTGGGTAAACTGAACATATTGTATCCTCCTTACTGAGCTACAGCCTTCCAAATGAAAAGAACACTTTGACAACCCTTGCCTGAGTGTGTGCCAAAAGAATTTCTTCAAAACGTTCTAAAGAGGATCAAAATATCAGTTACTTCTGTATTGCACTCACCTGTGATAAGTCTATATAGAGCCATGGAAATGGCCTCATAAAAAAAATAGTCCAACGTTTTGATGTGTTGGTTCTCACTTGTAATTACGTTCTGTGTAAAGCTATTTGACCCATGCCCCCCAATTTAAGTCTTGTCTGCATGCTAGAAAACTGCAATATATATGAATGAATGACTAGGGCAAATGTTGGCACTAAACTGATTGAGGTCACTCTGGTCTACACAAGTCTTACCAGAAGCTGAAGCCGACAATTTGAATGGGCAGTCACATAAAGATCCAAAGGGGAATACTGATAATCTAGTATGAAGTATTTGATCAGGCTTTCCAGTCTCCTGAGCCTCTTGTAAATGTGAGAACTGCCAATATAATCTGCACACTTCTACACATCCGTCCTGTAAACTGTATGCATGTCTAAATTTGCTACCCCACTCCATGTGCTGTAATTTTGAAATCTTCTGCCAGGATATAATATTTAAGCACCCCATAAACTCTAAACTAAGATCACTAAACCTCTGTCTAAAACTGTGTTCTAGGTATCCTTTTGTGAACCGAATGGAAGGTACTGTTGTAGGAGGCTGGCCTGGTTGTAGTGGGTACCCTAGGTACTTACACCTTATACCTTATATATTTACCCATGGTTCTAATAATGTAGTGTATGCACATATATGTGTGTGTATGCATGTGTTTGTGTATGTGTGTGTGTATGTATATATATATATATGTCCATACAGCAAACTCCGTTAAAGAGGGCCTCCAACTCTGCAGGGCGGCTCCACAACGCGGGAACGGAGAATCCCGTGAAATTGATCCAAAAAACAAACAAAGTGCAGGAGCCCCGATTCCATGTAAGCCACACGTTTATTTCTCAATAATACTGGCAGCAGAGATCACTTTCCTGACGCGTTTCGGCATTGTTGCCTTGTTCACAGGTGATTGCAAGTTACCATAGGTGCTTAAATATCATTCAGTCACGTGCCAATTAGCGTATAATACTTCAATGTCCATAATGCATCCTTATAGTCTTTAAAACAATGGTGTAGTCTTCAGTATTGCTTAATAGCGTTATTTCACCACAGTTTCTAATAGCATATTTAAAGGTGCCAAATATTCCTGTTCATAAAGTGGCCGCGTGCACTCCATTATATATGATTTTAGCAACTCGTATTTCTTTATACTCACTGCCATGAATAGTCTCTTTAACAAGTGGAGAACAGGAACGTGAAAACGAGGTGAATCCCTCTTACTTCGCCCTTTCTCACCTCTGTAAACATTATAATAGGTTAAATCCTTTTCTTTCTTTAACAGAGGTGAGCGAGTCATGCCCCCTAAGTAAATAGTCCATACAGCAAACTCCGTTAAAGAGGGCCTCCAACTCTGCAGGGCGGCTCCACAACGCGGGAACGGAGAATCCCGTGAAATTGATCCAAAAAACAAACAAAGTGCAGGAGCCCCGATTCCATGTAAGCCACACGTTTATTTCTCAATAATACTGGCAGCAGAGATCACTTTCCTGACGCGTTTCGGCATTGTTGCCTTGTTCACAGGTGATTGCAAGTTACCATAGGTGCTAAAATATCATTCAGTCACGTGCCAATTAGCGTATAATACTTCAATGTCCATAATGCATCCTTATAGTCTTTAAAACAATGGTGTAGTCTTCAGTATTGCTTAATAGCGTTATTTCACCACAGTTTCTAATAGCATATTTAAAGGTGCCAAATATTCCTGTTCATAAAGTGGCCGCGTGCACTCCATTATATATGATTTTAGCAACTCGTATTTCTTTATACTCACTGCCATGAATAGTCTCTTTAACAAGTGGAGAACAGGAACGTGAAATATATATATATATGTATGTATGTGTGTGTATATGTTGTTTCTGTGCTTGGCATGTTCGTGGGTCATTGCATGGCTCCTGGGTGGGTTGTTATACTAGATATCTATGAATCCCTGCTCTCATCTTATCACACTTATCTACCCATCATCATATGTTATGTCTCTATCAAACTATCCTCCATTCCCACTCTGACTCATCCCAAATCCTTTCTTCTACTTTCATCTCCTAAATAACTCCTAAATAACTCTGCCTAAGCTCTTCCCTCAGCTTCCACATCTAACTCACACAACCTCACTCTACTACCATGACCTCCCACACAACCCTACTAAATTCTCCCTCATTTATCTCACCCTGCTACTATGCTCTCCCTAACCCTTTCACACTCTTCCCTCCTCCATCCCCCTTTACTCATCACAAGCCTTTGGGTTGAGTAAATGAGGGATATACTCCCAATTAACACTTCTGGATTTCTTTCCTCCTCCACCCTTCCATTACTCCAGTCAATCTAACTAATAAAACTCTCATATCCGCAGCTCAAATTAACTCATAATAATACTAAAACTGTACTCATATTTCCCGATACTAATCCATCACAAATTCTTGTTGGGTTCCAGAGTAGCATGCTACTCACCGAAAAGCGCTTCAACGCCTTGTCAGGGGTAGTAAGTGCTATATAAATACTATTACAATACAATACAATATAATAATAAAAGTACCTAGGAGGTCAAACATATCAAAAGACAAAACGATCCTTCACAGCGTGTTTGATTCTTCTGTTTCTGCTGAGACAAAAGAACAATTGCACTTTCTTGGAGGGAAAATCATTCCCCAATAGAAGGAGAATTGTTATAGGTTCAGGGCACATCACAGATGCAGTCATACGAGAGATGGGGGCAGACACAACCCGCAGGTTCTGCCGCAAAAGCATTCACCCGGTCCCTCCCCTGGAAGCACTTGCAGCTGGACTCCAGACGCCAAGGACTCGCTCCTCTGGAGCCTGAAGTAATGGCTTCAGTGCTGCAAGAAAGAGTGTCAGTAGTCTAATCTGTGGGCTGTGGTCCATTTTCCTCATGGAAAGACATGGCAGATGCAGTGGGGTTCACAAAAATGAACAGGGGCTCTCTCCGGGTATATCCTGGGCGTAACATGACGCGAGCCCTAGTCTTTGAGGTGAGAGTAGGTACACCAGAGTTTTGGTGGAATGCTTGACTGTTGAATTTTATTTTCTGTTTGATATGTTTTCACAGGGGTGGGGGACTTTCGGGACATGAGTGCAAAGAGGTGCAATGCCATGGAACTGAGGCTGCTTTGGGGTGAGAGGGAGGCTATGCACGAAATTTCTCCCTCGGGTGGTGCATCTCAGGGGGAGGTCAGCCAGAAAGATGTAATGTGTATGCGCAATGGCGTAGTGGCAATAGGGTAGCAAAATACTATGAAGCATTGTGGAAAAGAAAATATTTGAATCAGATTAATTGCACTCCATGATCTGGCATCACTAGGGAAGGCTTTTCCTTTGTGGGGGGAAATCTGGCTATGGATACTTTCATATTATGCCAAGCACAGCACACTATTTTTAGTCCAGTTGAGCTTTCTTCTTTTCCAAGGTTGTGAAATGCACTTAGACACTTTATCCATGGTGCAAACTATCAGTAATGTCTGAGAATAAGTTTACCATGCAATTTAAACTTTGGCAGAATTTAAGAATGTCTTTATTCTTTTTTAAAGCATGCTGCACTTTTTCTTCTATGGGCACATTAAAGCACACCACACATTTACATCTTTGGGTGCTCTGGAGGTGCTTTGAAATGTATTCCTTCACTTTATTTATGGAGCAGTGCAATAGGGAGGTGGATCAAACCAAAAGGACGTCAATTGATTGTAATACTTGAGAACAAGCTTGTGTATACTTTTGCATTGCACTTTAGTTTACTGTACAGCATACTGATAAAAATGTCTGCCTTTGGAACATTTTAATGCTTTGTGACTGTTTCAAATCTTAAAGCTTACTTTAAGCTGTTAAGCTTACTTTACAATCGAATTAGAGGTTTGCACATGCTGTCACTTAAATTATGCAATAGGGAATAGGCACTCCATGGATAGAATATCCATGGATGTAACTACTGTTTGAAGTTTTATTGTCCCACATTTTGGGTCAAAACACGATAGCAGGTATTGCTGACTATCTCCAGGCTAGTGATATTAGGAGGATTTTAACTTTCTTCCAAATCCAGAATTAGATTCTACTTCTGATACCTGTAAGCAAAATAATCAGTGAATGGTCAGATTGTATCAAGAGCCTGAATTTGGTGGATCTATGGCAAGAGAAGTACCCGGATAGGCAGGAATATTCCAGTTTTTCCAGAAAGCATAAATCTGCCACACAATTAGATTACTTTTTTCCTTCTTGTGAATTGAAGCTTAGCAGATATACACATGTTCTGAACAGTTTGTCAGATCACTCTTTAGTAGAGATGGAAGTGTCGGGGATTAAGGTAGCTATGCCCGGTGGGAGATGGTCTTTTAGTAAAGTTAAATTGGAAATTGATAAATGGAGTAAAGGGATACAACGTGAGATAGTAAACTATTTTAAGGTGAATACAAACACATCCAGAGTGGAAAATATCTGAGATGAACTTAAGGCAAGTATCCTCAGCTGTATAACGTCTGGAGGAATTGCGTAGAAGAAATGCCTATTAAAATATAGGGCAGGGTTTGAAGCTGAGCTCCACAGGCGAACATGGAATATTTACAAATTAGATCCTCCACTAATAAGCTGGTGGTTAGCAAACTAGACTGCGTTCGCAAGACAATTACTATGAACTAGGGTAAATTACCAACACAGCTTATCTTCAAAGGACCTATGAAGAAAGCAAATATGCAGGGACACTTTTATCCTGGCAGGCCCGCAAGCGTCAATCACAGAGCAGGGTAAAATCACTCTTCAATGAGGAAACAAAAACTCACATTGTAGATCCTCTTCAAATCAGGAAAATGCCTCAAACATTACAAATCTATATATAGTGCACAAGAGAAGGTGAACATTTCCCGACTCAAGAGTTTTTAAAGCAAGCTTCCCGTTCCAAAACTGTGGTTAAGACAAGCTCAAGATTTGGTAGCTAAATTCTCTCCCAAGGAAAACGAGGGGGTAGTGAATTCATTAGCCAATGGGAAGGCGTATGGCAAAGACAGCATACCAGCCGAGGTACATAAGAAATTTGCTCCTGTTTTAAATTCTGAGATATTAAAACTTGTCAGTCATATTATGGGAGGGGGAGAAATCCCAGCACCATTTCATACAGCAATAGTGGTCAGTTTCCTAAAAAAGGATAAAAACAAATAAAATATAAATTCAATGTGGCCCGTCAGCCTTTTAAATGTTGATTATAAGATCATCACAAAATTATTGGCTAATCATCTGAGTAGAATCCTTGGTACAATTGTTTATCCAGATCAGTGTGGTTTCGCCTCTGGCAGACAGCTGTTCTCCAATATGAATTTTGTGACTGAAGATTTAGATTATTTTTTTACAAAAACAAGATCCCACTCAGGCCCTTTTATTAGACACTGAAAAGACGTTTGACATAGTGTGCTGGGAAAGCCTCTTTGTTATCCTGAGGGAGTTCGGATTTCCTACTAATTTTAATCAGAATATATCTTGGTTACATGAAGGTGCAGCCTATATAATTATTAACTCTCGCAATTTTGGGGCTTGCAAGGTCAGAAGGAGAACAAGGCAAGGGTGTCACCTATAAATTTTGCTCTTTTTCTAGAACCCTTAGCGATAGCAATCAGGACCGATATGAGCATACAGCCTCCAATAAGCAGGATCACCAACAACAAGTTGAATGCCGATGATATAGCTCTATTTTTAAAACCAGACATAGAGATTCAGAAGAGGATCTTTCAAATTTTTAAAGAGTACCAAGCACTGAGTGAGTATAAAATCAATAAGCTGAAAATTAAGATCTTATTATGTATTTGCACACTCAACACCTTACTTATAGAATTTTGTTCCCTTGTTAACTCAAGGCCTAAGCGATCTCTGGTAATATTTGTCACAGAAAACATCAATAACGTGTATGCTTTGAAATACTCCCCTCACATCAGTAAGATTTAGGCACTTTTCACAAAATTGACTAATCTACCTCTTTCAGTAAAGGGCTGTGTTGCATTGATTCGGATGACAATTCTACCTCTGTATAATTTTCTGTTTGCTGCCATTCCTTGCACTCTCCAGATTAAGCTGTTTAAGGAAATATAGGGAATGTTTTCCACCTTTTTATGTGCCAATAAAATGCCTACATTGTCATTAGACTTATTATGTAAGCTGGTAAAAGTAGGGAGTCTTGTTTTGAGTGATTTAAAAGAATATTTTGTGAATTTTTCACATGGTTCCTATAGGTATTTTAAACACCCAGGAATAAACTGGATAGATGTTTTTTTCTTTAAACCCGATATTTCAGGAATACGAGACTGATGATTTCTTTCCACCTCACAAGATCATTTAAAAAGGTTACATATAGGACTCTGCAGTTGTTCGTTCTCAAAATGTAAGAAACAAGTGTTTAAATACTATGATATCGCTGTCATCATTAGAGTCACACATTTGTCAGACATCCACATTGGGGAATGAACCTTACTAGATAGGGGTATCGTTTCTAGATGGGAGAGCAATAGATATCGAAAGATAATGGACTTTCTTAATTTAGATGAATGGAAGGACTGGTCTGAATTCAAGCCTTCTATTAGGCATTATAAAACACTTCTGCATTGGTCCTTTATTAGGATAAGATTTTTGCTGAAGGACCTGGAAGTTAGCAGAATCTTGACAAGTCTAGATATTATAATTAGTATTATTATGTTTATCATCTTTTAGTTTATACCTCTTGTTATAACATTATAATTGACAAAATGTTACAGCTCCTTTCCACCTACCCCTGCACTCTGTGATAAAACATTCCTTATGTTGAGAGGGAGTCTGCGTTAGAATGGTGAGGTGACGTGATTCTGTCCTGTCAACTGAGGAGAACAGAGTGAAGCGGAGAGTGGAGACACCAATAAAGACTGCTACTACTGATCTCGTCTTCTTCTGGTACTAATCTTAACACTAGAGCTGTTTGACAACTTTTCTATCCTAAGGCAAAAGAAGGCCAACAAGGTGTTTATGAAGGCCCTAAAAAGTGCCTGTCTAAGGAAGGTCTCCAGATATCAGCATAGACCTGGAATTAGATAAGTGAGTTTAATTGCTCTCTAATGAAGGGAGAACATTTCTGACGAATGCAATTTCATACAAAGTGTTTACTCTATAGAACCCCAGCTTTCTTGGATCAAATTAACCCCCAGATACTAGAAAGTTGTTATAGGTGTTCAATGAAGGGGGAGGGGGGGTAACTTGACCCACATCATCTGTTTTTGATATAAAATGAATCAATTTTGGGTGGGGATTCAAGAATATTATCTTCGTACATTAGGGATGGAACAATCAATAGATGCGCAATCAGCCAATCAAGGAAACTCTCCCAATGTCAAAATAGAACTCAAGCAGAAAAATAATTTTTTTATCATTGTATTATTAGCAAGATTAATAATTCTTCCAAATTGCCGTTTTGAAGCAATCCCGACTTCCCAACAATGGTGGTCAAAAATTCTAAAAATTTAAGAGTTAAAATATGGATATGTGTTAAGGTCACGATCATATAACAACTTTCAGAAATTAAGAAGGGGGTTGGGATAATGGGGCGATAGAGGGAGGCTTCCTCCTGGTCCCTGGAATAAACTTTATAAGATTAATGAACTAAGTTGAGATTGGGGACAAAGGACAATGTAAGATTATCTATTGACTTTATCATATTGTGGTGTATGTTTGTACCTTCTGTAATTTGAACACTGTCTTTTATCATGATGCACTGAGTTAATAAATAAGTTGCTTGATGACTGTGTGAATTCTTCCAATAAAAATATTTTTTTTAAAGAGGCAGTCATGCGAGAAATAATTGGGAAAACTCTGGATTTGTAAACCACAGTTTCAGGGCAAGAACATATGGTTAGAAACAGCTGCCTATGAGGTAAATTCAACCTTATTGATACTAAAGATGATAGAAATCAGGATAATTCAAAAGGCAATGCCACTCTGACAAGTGACAAGAAGTAGAAGGAATTTCTAGCAAGAAGTGTGAGAGTGCTCAAAATCTACCATTTTCCACACAGATAATGTCCTGTTCTTGAAATCACTACTGATAATAAAGCCCACAGCCTATACTATTAAAGGTCCTATATGGTTTATTTTATTTTCATAAATATAACTAGGACACTGGCATAATAAACTTGTTTGCCTCATTATGAAACAGGAGATAATGTCATTAGTTGTTTATTCAGCAAAAACACAAAAAACATCCGTGGCCTAGGTATCGGTCAATATTTAATGAGTAGACCTGGTCTTACAGAACCAGCCCATACTAAGGATCTTAGGGCAGGTGGTTGTATGTAATAACAATGACTTTCAAAATGCTAAGTTAGAAAAATCGATTGGCAAATATCAGAGTGATTAACCCGTGTAGTCTGCTTATTTTAATGTAATCGATGTAACATACCACTCATCAGCCATGGCTTTGACAATATTTCTACAATTCTCAGTGGCAACAAATCAAACGTTCAGACCTCTGTGTTGAAGCCATTCATAGACTTTTGGATTAAACTCATCCAGCATGTTGGTAGCTGTATGGATTGTCTCCAAGGTGAACATCACAATTGGAGAATCCCCCCAAATGCCCCAAAACAATCATCAGTGGTGAGTCTGGCAGCTAGCCGTTGCATCACTCCCTTGAAGGAGTAGCAGTGTGCAGTAATGAATTTGTAAAATGTTGCTTTCCAACTGGTCCACATGTATGTCCTAAGTGAATGGACTGAACAGCACTCACCTTCATGGTTTCTCCAACCAACTGCAGCACTGGATAGTGCAGCGCTGGAATAGCAACAGTGGAAACATTGGCTTTACTTGGAATCTTTAATTTTGGGCAGAGGGTCTCCATAAAATCAAGAAACACCTCTCCTTCTACAAATGAAAAGAGGAGAAAAACAAGACCTAACATTTGGGTTATTTCCCTATTGAATACATGCACTTTCCCATTGGCTTGGTGTATGGTGACTCCTTGTTAAACATAGCTTTGATAGTTTGTTGCTGTGACTGTTTTCTTTGTGATAGCTCCACTAGTAACCTGGGTGAGCAAATAGGCTGCTTGAGTGCTCTGTGGTGACTGCATCCCTCTGCCTTTTGCACCATTCTGAGCATGCTGTGGGCAGCAGTCACAGGGCAGCATCAGAAGACAGCACTACCTCTTTCATTAGTTGAAATTTGGCATATCTCTCACAACCAGCAGCTATGCTTTTCAGGTGCTGTAGATTTAGGCACTTGTGTTGGACTTTCTCTAGGAAGGGTTGTAACTGCAGTAGGCGTGGTTCCTGCAGATCTCTGGGGTCATCCTGAAAACAAATGAAAAGCAAGTGGTATTGGTGGAACCATGTGACTCCGAGCCCATTGAATAGAGGTGAGTGGTGCTTCCTCTGAGCCACTCTCCATACTGATAGTCACTGGCTCATTATCATCTTCCTTACCTCCAAGGCTTTTGGGAAACTTTCTTTTCCATTGTCTGTGACTGGCGGCTTTCAGTTATGGTCCAATCCATGTCAAGATCATAAGAAGGGGAGTGTAAAGATGATGGGAGAATGCTCTTTCTTTTTCTTGCAGGAGATCGAGAAGCTCACGTGTCCAATAGAAGAGCAGTCACAACAACTATTCAACAGCAAGCTCAATTTGCTGCTCTGCTCCTACTTCTGGAAGATCAGGTGTTGCTGGCTGTTGTTTCTGTTCCTGAATTTCCTGTAAATATTTGGTTTTCTGCTGGGCCAATTAATTTCAGACTCCCTGCTAGTCTCCATGACTGCAGTCACGTCAGCGATGAGAGACATGGCCTTTAATTTTGTTGATGGTTGTAGTACCATTGATGTAAGGGTGATCCGCCTCCCAGCCTCTTCCTTCCCAGAGGAGAGTGCAGCAAATGTGTTGTTGCATTTCCAGAAAAAGGACAAGGAATTGATGCCATAGTTGGCCATGGCAAATGACTTATTTTTCTCTTCAAAGGCCACTTTCTTGGCAAAAAAACTCCTTCTTTAGAGGCCATCTTCTTTTCTTTTTGTGTTGTTTAGTACATATCACATGCAGAAGCACTTGTCAGAAAACACTGGAGATGCGGTCAGCTATTTCACAGACTTCCCTCCATTTAAGTATTGTTTGCAATGTCTAGTGCTCCTGCAGACAATAAAAATGAAGTACAAAGTCAGTAAGACTTCGGAAATCTAGTGAGTGTAATAGACATTACACAGAAAAATATAGGTTTCTGTCCCTCTAGGGTGCCTGGAATCACTTTGGGAGACAGGATGAGGCAGTCAAAAATCCAAAAAAGAAATTTAACTAATTATTGGTGTCCCTCCAAAGCCCATGGGGACTTTATGTGATGCAGGTAAGGCAGGCAAACAACAAATAAATTATTTAGAAAAATCCTGGCATCACTCTGGGATCCATGGTGACCTCTTTGGAGTCAAGGCGAGACAGGGAAAAATTGAAGAAATTGGGGCCACATGTTGAATCACAATGTTTTGTGAGCTCCTAATTGTGACTTCTTATTACTCTCAATTAGGACCTCGCAAAATGCGATGTACAAAGTACAAATTTCTCAGACACTGTTTACGATTCCCTAATGGGTGGCAAAGGATCTGTCTAATCAATATTCATGAGGCAGGTTGACTCACAGGGAGTATGGCCTGTTGGGGTTATTGCTTTTTAAATAAAGCCATTTTTTTAATGCGTCCCTTTTTCCTTAAAGGAAAACAGGTTACATTTCAAAATTGAAAGTTTTCTTTTCAGTTTTAAGAGTAGGCAGTGGTCCGTGGGACAACTGCCTGCTCTTAAAAAACATTTTCACATGCATTCACAAGGAGACGGTGTCCCTTGGGAACCCCTTCCTGTTTGTGAATGGGTTGCCACCTACTTAAAGTACTGCAGAGTACCCAGGTGAGGGCTTCCATTGACCTTGGTTTGAGCTGTTCTTGTGGAAGGCGCTAGGCCCAGCCACACAACTTGGGCAGTGTTTTATCAGCACAAGTGGGGTAATGCAGAGTGGCAGGAATTTTGTAGATTCCTGTGGATTCCAGAAGTTTCCATCAAAGAAATGGAAGGAAAATGCTGATTTCAGGCAGAGTTTGAGGTTTGCAGAGCATTGTGTGAAAGAAAGCTGTGTGGAATCCACAAAAAGGCACACCACCCGGGACTCAACAGGTTGTCTAGTTTTCAAAAATGTCTGTGGTTTGAAGGTTTGCATGGGCAGTGCCACAGCACAGTTCCAAACATAGCAGCTAACCCTATCACTTGTCTCCCAGCATAACAATTTTGGGCTTTTTGTGTCATTGTCTCCTGGCTCACTCACACAGGTAGGGTACCGTTCTTGACGATGTGTGGGAACTCATGGTGGTAGGAAACCTGTGGCTCCACGCATATTCGAGATAATTCCATCACAGAAATGTGAGAAAAATGTATGTTTCTTACCAAGGTTTCATGTTTGCAAGGGTTTCTGGGTAAAATTCCCTGGTGATAGCCACGCAAGTTACGCACAACTGAACCCCTGTGGCTGTCTCATTTGAAAAAATGTTCAGGTTTGCCTAGGTACCAGCAGAGCTAGAGCCAAAAATTAATAGCTACCCACATTGAAAAAAGGTGCATTTTCACTAAATGTGATGTGTTTATGTTGTGTATTTAGCATTTTCCAATAATGGGAGCTAGGGCCACCCACATAAATTGTGTTCATTTTTTTGTCTGAAGACACATGAGAATTCTGATTGGTTGTCAATTTGTGAATCTAAACAGACTACAAAAATGTCCATACAAAATATAAATAAATTAGTAATATTAGTCACGTACTCACTTTCAAATTCTGTATTGCACTACAGGAAAGTGAACAGAATCAATGAGTTACACCAGGCTGAAAACCTCTGAATTGCAAAAAAAGCAAGGATTTCTTAGTAATGGACAATTGTACATTTTGGCTGATAAAGAAGACTCGGTTGCTGTGGTTGAGGACTTAACTTCTGCCATGCTGGGACTTCTCTACCTGCAAAATTTAGAAATAACTGACAAATTGGTGGTCAGTTCAAAACACTGACATTAGCCGCCTTCACAGCAGCTCCTGTCAATGCCTTTTTACATTTGATGCACTATTCCATCAACATGATGCAGCCATCCATCATTTTATTTTTAATTTTCAAAAACAGAGGGGCATATTTAGGGAAAGTGGCACTGCATCCAATGCAGCACCACTTTTCTAGCACCCACCTACCACCACCATGTGTGCGCCATATTTACTATATGTATTTAAAATACAGCACACCATGGTGCAGGGTAGGGACAATATCATCAACATTGTTGAAACTATTGATGTATTTTGCAATATGGGCGCTAGTCCTGCAAAGTACATAGAGGCCCATTTTAATAATTGGTGTGCCTCCTTTTAACACCTGCTCAGAGCAGGCATTAAAAATGTCACAAAAAATGGTGCAAAGAAATCTTTTAGATTTAATTCTGCCATTTTTTCGGCACCCCTAACGGGGGAACACCCCCCTTGCATACATAATGACTGGCACAGGCATAATGTGGCGCAAGGGGTTACAAAGTGGCGCAATGCATGCAATGTGCCGCTTTGTAAATATGGTGCTGTGATTTTTGAAGCCTAACGCAACATTAGTGTAAAAAAATGACGCTAATGTGGCACTAGAGCTTCTTAAACATGGGCCAAAATCCCGAAGCTGGATTTTTTTTATTTTTTAAAAGCCCCTCTCACAATGGGAGTTATCTCCCATGAGAAGGGGAGCACTAGACATGTTTCACTGCCCCTTATCACCATGGTTTTCCAAGTGGTGACCGGCAGTGAAACTGGCCTGTATGTCTGCACATTTATATTAGGTGGGTGCACATAGAGGTCAGCCGTATATAGCCCTTTCTCCATCGGGACATAGGAGGGGTGCAATCATGCCGCAGATGTAGTCTTCCCCACTATTGCACTAATGGTCTGTTTTGATATATATTGGGTGGCCAGACCATCTTCACAGTAAAGATACTCTATCACCATTGCGACAGAGTATCCTTACCACCACAAATATAAATCTGTTATTCACTTTTTTAAAGGTAATCCACCACTTACACTGGCTGATTTTAGCACCTCCAGAAATGCTTATGAAAGTATTTGAATGTTGAAACCAAGACTACTGAAGGTGAACCATGAAGGCAGGTTTGGTCCATTCACCTGCCATTCATGCATCACACACAAGACTTTCGTATTTCGAGCCACAGACCCAATCCAACAGATCAGTGCACATCAACATGCAGCTGCCATTCAAGGGCCCATTGCATTCATACACCACAGGACATAGGTGGTCATTATGAACATGGTGGTAAAGACCGTCGACCGCCGTGGCGGCAGTGAACAGAATCCTGCCGGCGGCCGCGATTGGAAAACCGTCATCTAATGAACAAAAAACCCAACCCTGCCAAACATTCCCACACCACCACTCCCCGCCAGGACCCTGTCGCGGGAATGCCGGCCCACCCCACCACCGCCAAGCACACCCACAACCCGCCCTCCAAATATTGATGCACAAATCACCTCAGCGGACAGTGGAGGCCGGACGACCATTGGCGGCTGCGACCGCCACGGGCGGCAAGTGGGCCCAACAGCAACCAGTACACACATTGGCTAGGCTTAGCACCCACACACCTGACACACATCCTGAACACCATAAAACACCCCCAGACACACCCCACAATCCCTTGCAAGGAAACCACGACCAGAAGACGGAGAGCACCAGAGCCAGACAGAGAACGCCAGCAGACAGGACACACATAGCAACCCACACAGGAGCACCCAAACACCGTACCCATTCCCGACTCCATCCACCACCCTCACCATGTCCCCCCCCAAAAATCCACTTTTCACTGAAAGGGAGCTAAGGACCATGGTGGACGAGATCCTAAAAGTGGAGCCACAAATATTTGCTCCGAGGTGCAGCACACACCCATCGCCCGGAAAATTGAGCTGTGGCAGACCATTGTCAACAGGGTGAATGCAGTGGGACACCATCCACGCACCAGGGACGACATTCGCAAGAGATGGAACGACCTGCGGGAGAAGGTCCAGGCCATGGCATCCAGGCCCCACATCACAGTGCAGAAGACTGGGGGAGGACCACCACCCACACCACCCAACTACACAGACTGGGAGGAGAAGATACTCGCCATCCTACACCAAGAGGGACTCACCGGACTCACTGGAGGAATGGACTCGGGTAAGTCGTCTACATCTACCCCCTATAGACCATACCCGTAATGCATGCACCACCCCACCATACCCAGGCCCACCTAGACCCACACCCCACCCAGCCATTACCCACCACATCCACCACCCTGCATCCCCCACAACTCACTACCAGGCCCACATCACTCCCGCTGTGCACAGCCACCCACCCCTGCACGTACCCACATTGGAATAATAACCCCCACCACAATGTAACCCCACCACCGCCACTAAATGCAATGCCCAACTCACAAGGACAACCTAGAAGGCCACTGAAAGGCACACCAGCACAAAACAGCACAGTTTGTACATCTCAAACCCTCATGCCTATGTAACATACATTTCTATGTCCCCCAACAGGCACTGCCACCAATGCAATCCTAATGGAGGGGACAAGGAGTGCCACAGGACTCCAGGGAGACAGAGGCACATCACAGGACACTGGTGAAAGATACCTGGACACTGATGAGCAGGCAGGCCCCTCACACAGCCCTGGATGCTCACCAAGCAGCAGCCCCACCCAGGAAAACACTGTCACCCCTCACACCCAGTCAAGAACATCAGGCCAGGGGAGGCATACCCACACCAGTGGACCCAGGGACAAACAGGTGTGACACAGCAACAGAGGCCACAGTCTCCCACCCCCAACATGCAGGATGACGAGGGCCCCAGTACCAGTGGCACGTCAAGACCTACGCAGGGGACACAGGCACAGGGGGCCAGGGCAAGGTCAAGTGCCCGAGTTGGTCAGGGGGCAGGGCATCGGATAGATGCAGGGGGCCAGGACGTCATTGCCGAGGTATTGGGGGCACATCAACATACCCAAGACAGGTTGGCACAGATTGTAACCACCCTGGAGCAAAGTCAGAGGATGCAGCTGGAACAACACCAACAGGCCATGGAGCAGTGGAAAGAACACAATGCCACAATGGCCACCATTACTGGAGCACTGCTGCAGTTGGTCAACAAACCCTCAGACACCCACACCGGACAAGAGGCCCCCACAACAGCCCTGGACAACCAGCAACAGATGACCCAAGCAGCAGAAACAGCACAGGAAATAGCCTCCCAGGAATCACAAGGCCCAACCATGCCACCCCAAGAAGCTCCACAGCAGGCGCCCAAACGGAGTCCCAGGCCAAGATATGGCACTGGAAACCCAGCAAAGAACAAGCCTGCCTCCAAAAATTGACACTGCTACTACTGTCAAGCAACCATCCCACTCATTCACCAACTGCACGTAGCTGAGGGCTAAATAAAGTAGTAAACTACAAATAGGACCCACCTATGACAACAAACAGGGCTGCTACCAAGGACACCAACCATTACGAATTCCATCACTGTACATAGCACATTCCACTGTATTCCACCAATAAACAACTTATCTCACCTGTAACACTGTCCCCTGTCTTCAATGTTGAATAAAGTGGAGTAAGGATGTAACAGGCAGGGATCAACTTTATTGTAAAATTGTGCATGGTGGTGATAAAGTATTCAAAATAGTCAAGAAGGAAAAGCATTTATTGGCTGTCTGTACCATGCTGAAGAGGTCCATGTCTCGAATATATCATGACCAATTCCCCTTAGATGACATGGCACACTCACAGTATCATTCACTAACCACCTAGACAGACTGAAGCCCCACACAGTTATTGGAAGTAGAGTTGTATCAGTTGGTTTCTGGAATTTACATCTTCCCCTTCCTCATCATCACCATCACTCACCTCTCTGAAGTAACAGATCAGGAGCTATAGCACCCTCCACCTCCAAAAGGAGGATTGAATGTCTCACTGCCACGTTGTGCAGCATGCAGCAGTCCACCACTATTCTACACACCTTATCAGGGCCATAGGCCAGGGAACCCCCAGAGATCTGTAGGCACCGGAATCTAGCCTTCAGGAGACCTATAGTATGCTCTATCACCCTCCTAGTACGTCCATGGGCCTCATTGTATTTCCTTTCAGCATCCGTCCTGGGATTCCTCACTGGTGTCAGGAGCCAATGCAAGTTTGGATAGCCAGAATCACCTATAGAATGGTCAATACAGAGTCGTCATTGGAATGTCCTTAGTCAGACAGGCTGGTTTTCTGCAATGTGTCAGTTAGTGACAGGCACACTTACCTATGATCCACCCTCTGTCCTCTTGTAGTTGTTCCATCTTTTGTGGCACACTATTGTTCCTCAACACAAATAAATCATGGACAGAACCCGGAAACATGGCAATCACATGGGATATGTACTGGTCTGCAGTACATACCAATTGGATGTTCATGGAGTGAAAGTTCTTCCTGTTTCTGTACACCTGTTCACTCACTCTTGGGGGGATGATGGGAATGTGGGTTCCATCAATGGCACCAATAACATGGGGAATGTTTGCAAAGGCATAGAAGTCAGACTTGATGGCAGGGAGGTCAGCACTTTGGGGGGAATCACACATAGGATTGCAGATGTTGTACAAATGCATTCAGAAATCTGGTCAGTACCTGGCTGAACATTGGCTGTGAGAAACCAGCACCCATGCCCACTGTCACTTAAAAAGAGCCTGTGGCCAGGAAATGGAGTGCGGAGAGCACCTGCACCTCAGTTGGAATGGCATGCTGATTACGATTTCCTAGAGTCAGTGCAGGATCCAGTAATGCACATAGGTCCTGAATAGTTGCACGTGTGAGTCTGTAGGTGACTATAATCTGACGCTCCACCATGGTCCCCATATCCACAAGTGGTGTGTACACTGATGGTGCCCTTCCTCGCCACAGGGTCGGTACCTGTGAGGGCCAAAAAAAGGAGTCATGTGCACACATACACTGGCATATTTGCTGAAAACATTCACTGCATTCTTCAAAGTAGTGTCTGTACAAAAACTGCAACCTGACAGATGTACATTTACATCACTACGAGGTAACGTAGTAAATCATGTGTGATTTTGTACTCTATGGATAGAGCCATAGGTGCTTCATATGGCTAGTAGGCCCAGCATTGTGAGTAAAAAGATTTTCAAGATGCGTAGGTGATGACAAAATGTCTGCCCAATGTAGTTCTGCCCCTTCGTTGTGGAAGTGACCTAAGAATGCTAGCGGTTGACATCACAGCGTACGGCGGTGTTGACCGCTGTTCGCACCCTCATTGGATAACATGGATGCCAATGGGGAATCCTGGCGTATCATGATCGCCGCCGGCGGTGAAGGTGCATACCGCCGCGGAACGTACACACGTTCGTAATCGTTTGATCACTTGACTCCCTGATCCTGTGCAGACAAGTACTCCACTCTGTGTACTGCTGTGGCCTGCCTCTGGCTATGGATGTTCCACGTGGTGCAGGGGAAAGGGCCCCCGCCTTCATCCAGGAGGAACTGGAGAAACTGGTGGAAGGGGTCCTGCCCCTGTACGGCAGACTCTACGGCTGGCCAGAAGTACAGGTGAGTCTGCATTTGGGGGGCACTGTGTGTGTAATGGATGGAGTGGATTGCTCAGATGTGTGTCCCTGTGAGCCAGGATGGGGCTTGGTGCATGGAATGCTGCGTGCCACTGTCCAGCCTATCTGGGAGTACTGTCTGACAATCTGCCAGCTGTTGCCATCGTGCAGGTGTATGACCTCTGTGTTTCATTTCTTTGTCTCCCTACAAGGTCAGCGCCCACCAGAAGAGGGCACATTGGCATGCCATCGCCAAGGAGGTACGGACCCTGGGGGTCTACAACCGGCAGAGCACCCACTGTCGTAAGAGGTGGGAGGACCTGCAGCGCTGGGTGCAGAAGATCAGTAAGGCCCAGCTGGGGAAGTCCTCCCAACTTGGAAGGGGTGCCCGTCGGGCACTGAACCCCCTCATGCGAAGGATCCTGGAGGTGGCGTACCCAGACCTGGATGGGCGCTTGAAGGCTGCACAGCAGTCACAAGGGGGTGAGTACTCACAGCCCATACTTCAACCTGGAAGGATGAGTGTGTGTGCGATAGGGCTCATGGTGCTTAGCGCAGGGTTTTTGACTGGTGTCCAGCTACTGTCTGCTCCCCAAAGGGTGTAGGGGTGTCCCTGTCAGGTTTCACCTACCTCAGCTCAAATACAATTTCAGGATATGGGTGTAGGTCAGTATACTGCTCAGTAGTCAGAGCCATGGTCATGGGCCTAGTGCACGGTGCTGCCTGTTGTGTGTGTCTGCTGGGTAGGTGTATGTCTGGCCATTGTGTATCAGCCTCCAGCTATTTACAAGTGTCTCTCCTGTTTTGTCCCCCATCCCAGTTCTCTTGTGTTTGTCTGGTACAGCATCAACATCAGGCGAGGAAGCTGAGGCACTGGCAAGTGGGGAGGCAGCGGCCCACGGATCCTCAGAGGCAGAGACAACGGACGCCCAGGGAACCAGTGCGTTGGAGGGCGAGGGTACTTCCACTGGGAGGCTACTACCACAGGGGGTAGTGACTCTGAAACCTCCTCCGATGGGGGTCCTCCTGTGGTGGCGGACACTAGTGGACAAACCACGACCGTGAGATCTTCCGCCACCCCCCATACCATCAGCGTCCTCCCTTCTGCTCCCCACTGAGTTGCCCGTGTCCGCCCTCCCCGGAAGGTGGGCGTCTCCTTCGCCCCAGGCACCTCCTCACCTGCCCCAGTCAGACCTGCTGCCCTCACAGAGGAGGCTATTGACCTCCTGAGAACCATCTCTGTAGGGCAGACAACCATTGTTAATGCCATCCAGGGGCTAGCATCAGAGGTGCAGCACACAAATGCCTATCTGGATGGCATTCACTATGCCATGTCTGGCCTACAGAGATCTTTTCAGGCTCTGGCCTCCTCTTTGACGGCAGCCAGTTTCCCTGGCCATTCCGTCCCCCCTCCAACCTCCTCTACCCCTTCCAGCACCCCACTCCCTTCACCCGTCCAAGGCACACATTCAGACATGCAGTCAAGCACGTCAACACACAAGAAACACACTTCCAAACACAAGCACCACACATCCCACCATAAGCATTCACACAGCCAACAGACGCCTGCACACACAACAACGTCCACTTCCCCCAGTGTGCCCACCTCTTCTGCCTCCCTGTCTGCCCCCTCTACATGCACACCCTCATGCACTGCACCTTCACTCACTGTTACTGCTCCTCTACCTGCACTCACCACAATAGCAGACAGCCATACATGCACCCAATACACCACACCTGCATTCACCAACTCTACTGTAGTTGACACATGCAGCACACTCACCCGACTTGCAGACAACCACCCAACATACATCCACACTAGCTGTCTGTCTTCTCCCACTGTGTCCACCCCCACCTCCCAAAACACTCAAACGCAGCAAGACACCCACCCATCAGACATCCACCACACCACAGCATACTGAGCAGTCACCTGCACCCACTACATGCACACCTACACCCCATACATCCACTCCCACGCCCTCATCCACGCCCACCCCAATTGCTCCCAAGAAACTTTTCCTCTCCCGTGCAGACCTGTTTGAACCCACTGGCCCTATGACGGGGGAAGTGCTCCCATCATGAATTGTAGTGAGCATGTAAACATCATGCCAATTAGAGACCCTGACTGTGAGCAGTTCTTTATAACGCAATACAGTGCTCTGTTTTTTTGCAGCTTTTTACAAACAAGCTTCTGCAAGAATCATTTGCGGTGACAATGAACTGTACTGCGTGCCACTGTGCCAATTTTGAACAGATCACTTGAACAGCTGAACTCCAGTATTGAGGGTGTCCACAAAAAGATTATAATCTTTGTGAAGGAGTTGCTGGACAAGTTCTCACACAATCTTTCCTATAACTCCTACCGTGTGAGAGCAGATTACAGGGTTTAGGTTGGAGTCCTTCCCTGTGTACACTCTCAAGCTGTACACCTAGTCCATAGAACTCTCACACCGCATGTACAACTTGATGTTGTAGCAAGCTCTGTTGCTTGTAATCTACTGCATGAACAGCAGCCACCCTTTGTACAGGATCAAGGACTCATCAATCGCTATATTCATTCCAGGAGTGGAAATCTCTGGAAACCTGACAGACAAATGTTCTACAGCAGGCTGAATTTTGAACAACTCGTCATGGTGTGAATGGTCCTGGGGCAACGTAGCAGAATTGTCATTGAAATGCAGCTTACGTTGTAATAGCAAAAAACAATCCCTCCTCATGTGTGATCCTAATATGGAGGTTACCCACACCGTGCAAGTAGATCAGTAGGATTGCAAGCTTTGTTTGTGCATTAAACCCATTTTCAGTGTAAGACCAAAAACATCTTCAACTCTACAAATGATGTGGGAGTCCACTGGTGTGCCCAAGAATGAGGCCCTAGAGTACCTCTATGCTCCCTTAGAAATTGAACAGCACGCAAATTTGTTTGCTGTGCAATTTTCTCAAGGAAGTCAACGAGCAAAAGAGATGGATGTGCTTAACTGGCAAAAAATTGGCTGTATCGAATTTATATCCAGTGTCACCAGTGAAAGGCAGAATTTGTGGCTAAGCTAAATTGGGGGGCTGCCAAGAGAGCACTTGGTCTGCCCTTGCCGCAGCACGTGACTGCTCTCTGGGTTGATTTAACATGCTATGGTAGCTCAGCTGCACAGACTGTGCTTGCAAAGGGACAGCATGACTGCCATAATCATGTCCCTCAGAATCACTGGAAGAAGAGTGGTCAGATGGAATGATGCCGACTAAAAGATCACTTCCAGATTCTGCTCCATTTTTCTCCCCCTCAGATGTGGTCACAGTAGCTATTGTCTTAGTCTCTGATCCTACCTCTGAGCTGTCCTCAATAACCCAAGTTAGGCCCTAGGCAGCCGTCATCCACCAAGACGCCATCTCTGCTGTCTAGCTAAAGCCTTCTGTCTAAAACTCTGTCCTGTGCAGGAGGCAGAAGTATTGTTCTAAATCAGTCCGTGAGTGTGTAAGTCAGTGCGATATGTGTAACAGTAAATAAACAAAATCTTACTTTTTTGGTGAATCTGCAGGTTTTCCAAAGGCACTAAACAAAGACAAAAGAAGACAAAGTATTGCTTCACCTTGCCACATACCGAATTTCACAGCATACATTTGTCATGGCTTATGCATAATTTTATTATTGGGGGATATGCTGGGCCCTTGCCAGTATAAAACTAATTTACTAAAGCCAAAAATCTACCTTTGATCTCAGTTAGCAGACATTCACATACTACGTCCTGCCACTTTGAGTGCAGGCATGCTCCTTGTGACAAATCAGTGCTATTACCAGTGTCACTAGAACTATAGCACCGGGAGAGCGCCCCCGTATGTGACAGATTGAATAAATTATGCTTCAAGAAAAAGTAATTATGCAGCATAAGGCTGCACATTTTTGCCACATGTGTATAGTGTGACTTGTTTTGCACATGTGTATTTTCTCATTAGGTGGTGCAATTGCCCCACCAGGGAAAAGCACACATGTTTTTTTTTTAAACTGCACCCCAAAGTGGTTGACACACATTCTGAGGTCTCACCGCCTTTTATACTTTTTAATATGTGTGCTTTCCTAAACAAACATACACCCAATATGGGGTCATCTGGACTGACTCCCTAACAATATCAATTAAAAAAAATATATATATTAATTTTACTTTCCCCTGGGGCCGGGATTGTGCTCCCAGGAGAAAAAAAGCACTATTTTAGTTTGTTTTGGCCCACAAAGGGGGTCAGCCCTTTCACCATGGGGGCTGACCCCCCCCCAGCTGCTACTCCCTGATGGCCTAGTGGGCTTCCTGGCTGTGGATTGTGATGTGACTGCGATCCAAGGCCTCATTGGAAAGGGGAGACTCTCCCCTTTCCAATGAGGCCTCACTGTAAGGCGGGAAGGACCTTTTCTGCACTTTTTTCCCCACTGGAGCAGGATAGAGTGCTTACCTCCTTCTGCTTACTGTTCCGGTGGTGAATCTTTAATGTCAGCATGCCTTGCAGTGCGCTGACATCCCAGATGGGTAGAAGGGGGTGGGGGCTGGATCAGAAGAAATTCTGCAGCTCCCTCCCTCTTAACCCTTAAGAAAACCAGAGCATCCTTTTCTGCACTCCCCAATGTCAGACAATGCTTGAATCAATCTCAGTTAATGGTAATTAACCCGTTTAGTGCAGGTGTCAGTCAATGGCCGACACCTGCACTCCCTCCACGGTGTCTCTGTCGGCCATTGCCCGACACCTGCACTAAACTGATTAATTACCATTAACTGAGATTGATTCAAGTATTCCATTGATCAAGTTCCAGTCTTCTCAGCAATTCCATTGCCTTGCATGATGTCACATGCTTGTAAGCATGCACATCAGCACCTACAGATGTGTTTACACCCTGGAACAGGAACTCCTGTAATCATCTGGCTTGGCCTTCAACCTCATCAGCTTTCTTTCAAAAGATTCACGCTCATGCCATTAGTTGTTGGTAGTGTGTGAGGGAATCCTCAATTACTGCTGCGGTGCTGCATCTGTTATACCTGTGTGAAAGAATGTTGCACGTGAGGGAAGCCTGAACTGCTGTTACTTTGAAAACGTTTATAGTACGTGTGTGTGAGAAGCAGAAAGACAGTGGCCCTCATTACGAGTTTGACGTTCAGACCGCCATTTGACTGCCAGTGCGGCCAGAACATCACCGGCCCTATTAAAAGTTTCCCGCTGGGCCGGTGGGCGGAAACAGCGCCTTAACATTGACGCTGGCTCGTAATGGAGCTGTTGGCAATGTGGCGGTGCGGCAGGTGCATCATCACCTGCCGCGCTTTCCACTGCCCGCAATTCAGGCAGTGGAAAGCGTGACGTGGCTGTCCATAGGGGCCCCTCACTGCCCATGCCAAGTGCATGGGCAGTGCAGGGCCCCCCTGACAGCCCCATTCCATCAGCCTTTCCATGGCCGTCCAACCACCATGAAAAGGCTTGCAGGTTGGGGAGTCATCATTCAAAGGGAGGCACTGCATGCAGCGCCACTCTGCCTAATTACAACTGCCGACACCGCTGGGCTGTCAACTGGCGGCAACCTGCCAGTGTCGGGGGTCGGACCGGGGCGGCTCCACAACGGTCGTAATGTTGCCGTCAGACCGCCACAACCACTGCGGTCTGACCGCCAGAGCTAGTCTGGAGGTCCTAAGACCGCCAGACTCGTAACGAGGGCAAGTGTGTTTCTGTGCATGTGTGTGTGTGTGTTTAAAGAGAGAAAGAGAAGAAGTCAATTCAAATAAACACTTCCCGGGTTGGGCACTCTCGTCTCAACTTAGTTTCATGGTTCATGCCTTATTTTACATTATACCATATGTTATTTGTATTTGAGCAAGTATGTTTTTAACATTCACTTTATATATTTTATCAGCCTTATCTCCTACAAAGACAAAGCTCACACTGCACATTTAATTAACATTGTACCATATGTAATCTGTACTCCTCGTCCATGGATGGTATGCACAGTACATGATATGGTAATTCGTATTGCCAGCCCAGGAGCCAACTTCTATCTCCAAGACACAACATTACATCAGAACTGGTGTTCAAACAATGTATAGATCTTTTTATAAGTGTACACTTAGACCCAATGGGGGAAGAGGGCATTCCAGTCATGACCATCCTGGGGCGCTTACCTCACAACTAGCAGCTTTGCTGATGCTGGTATGAATTTCTCAGATTCAGGATGAAGATTGGAATCCACACAACAGGCAGACCCCTGCTATTCGATTCAGGGCTTGGGCTAGTCCCAGACAAGGCAGAGGGTTACAACCACTATGCTTTCAGATCTAGATCTAGAGATAGGGTTTTGGTAGGAATCTCTAGACTATCTAGAAACACACAACATGGTTTTTTATCTTCACTTTGGCTGTACTGTTGGTTACTCTGCTATGTTTCATCTGCCTATTTATCATAGCACATGCTTTTTATGCCAGAATACAATTGCTTGAATAAATGCATTAAAATCCATTTTGTATTTTTGTGTTTCACCTTGGTGTGCATGAGTAACTGAGCGAAAGGGGTACAAACTTTTTCTATGACTTCCCTGAAGTATCCAGTGTCCATAATCACCTTTTACCCTGACAGGCTTGGTAGTCAGGATGAGGCACTGTGAGCTAGTCAGGAGTTAGAGCAATAACTACCAAACGGTGTGGGTTGTATTCTGTCTCCCACACTTGGTGGTGCCACCCCCAACATGAAGTCCTATCACCAAAATGGAAGCCTCATAACATGGAAACCAACATACCAAGGTCAGGTACTTATTTAAAGGATCTTCTGAGTAGCTCTCTCTTGTATACCAAAGGTGCCTTAATCACCTTTATTACGGAGATATACATGGTGTTAGGGAAAATCTTCCTAAGCTGTATAGTAGCACCTATGTTGGTTTGTAGGTTGTTCATGCTTGAAAATTAAAAGGATACCTCATTTGGTGTTTCTATTTCTGAACTCTGTTACAAAGGCATAACCAGTGGTTATTCCAGTAAATTGTAGATACGTTGTCATCCAACATTTACTTGCTAATAGCCTACCAAAATGGGGGTGGAGATGTTACATTCATGGCTGAAGTACACTTTGGCCCTCATTATGACTTTGGCGGTCTTTTTCCAAGACCGTCAAAGCCGCCACTATACCGCCAGTGCTGGCGGTCTGCAGACCGCCATATTATGACTGCTGGTAGCTTTCTTCCATTCTTTAGGCAGAAGCTCACCAGCAGCCGTGCTGGCGGTCAGCAGTGCAAAGGCAGTTCCAACGCCGGCCCTGCCCCTCCAAAAGGACTCCGCCAGCCGTATTACAACCTGTAATACAGCCTAGCGGTGTCCTGATGGAGGGGCGCTGCCAGTGGTGGGAATGCCGGGTCCCCTCCCCTCAAGGAAGAGAACCTCGTCGGACGAGGTAAGTGTCCTCTGCAAGGGGAGAAGGGTGGGGTGTGTGAATGGATGTTTGTGAGTGTCTGTATGTGTCTCATGAATGGGGGGAGTAAGGGGGAGTGTTTGTGCGTGTGTACATGTGTGTCTGTGTGTAAATGTGGTGATGGCGATGTGTGTGAATGTGAATACTGGGTCGGGGTGTGTGTGTGCATGCATGTAGATAGGGGTTGTGTGTGTATGTATGTTGAGGAAAGGAGGGGGTGGGGGATGGAGTGTGTATGAGTGTCAATGGGGGTGAATGTAGTGACTGTAAGGGTGTTGTGAGTGAGTGTCAGGGTGTGCATGTCTGTGAGTGCGTGTGGGTGCATGCGTGTATGCTGGGGGTTAGTATGGGGATCAGGGGTGGAGGTAAGTATGTGTATGCGGAGGGTTACTACTGGGAGGGGGTTACTGGGGGTTCAGGGTGAGAATGTTGTAAGGGAAGTGGGGTGAGGCCACTTGTGTAGATGGGGTGGGGGAGTCGTCTACCGGCAACAGGAATACAAATTCCTGTCGCCGGTAGCCTTTCCGCCAGAGATTTTGTGGAGGTGCTACCACCATGAAATCCCTGGCTGAAAGGAGACTCTTAATACCGCCAGCGGTCTTTGATGGACAGCCAGGTCAGAGATGCTTATCGCCAGCCCGACGGTCCAAACGCCCTGGTGGTAGGAACGGGAAAGTGGTGGTTTGGCACAGGCAAAACCACCACACTCATAATCTGGCAGTCTTTACCCCCGGCCCGTCGTCGGTAGGACTGACACCGCAAGTCTGGCGGTCAGTAGACTGCCAGACTCGTAATGAGGGCCTATGTGTACCGAACTGATGTATTTTACTCATGGGTCAATTTTCCGGCAGTTGATGCTAATACAAGTACTTTTCACGCATACACAGTGACTAACCCACCAGCACAATACAGAGCACACAATTACTTAGAAATACCATTTACATACCAGGAATATCAAAACTGGTTCCAAGACAGCCTTCCACATGTAGTTGAACACATTAGATTGGGTGACCTCAGTGATGATGGGGCCTCATGGCCAGTTTTGGCTACCTATAACCCTTCTCCAAATATACAAAATTTACCGGCAGCAGATCTATGCCCATTATATGATAATTTAGTAAGAATATGCAGTCGCTTAATACAGTTCATAAGGCAAACATTGAATACTGCCCCAGCAAGTACTGCTCCAGCTGTTCAACATCAATTGGCTACACCAGGAATAAACCTGGCAACTATCAATGCAATTATTGGTAAAGTTCCTGCCAGGCACATAGAAATTCCATTCTGGTTTGCACAAAAAACACATCAGTTGGAAGCAGTGTTTCCCCAAATGGGATTTTGTGATAAACACAGACTTCTCACAATATGCTTGCCATTTGGGATGGCACCCTCCGTTGATGATTGTGCTACATGGGGCACAGTTTTTGATGCAGTGTATACCATAACACATGGTACTCCATTTCTTTCGGTTCTTCGGGAGGTGTTGAAACAAATTCAACATGAGTACCGGGCTGCCCCTGCCCTAGATTTGGGGATGAAACTAATTTGCAATTTTGCCACAGTCTCCTAAATTATTTTAGGAAATGTTAAAGGCGAAGCAGCAGCATTGGCAATAAGCTAACAGCTCGCACAGGTTCCACAAATATACCAGGAAGACAAGCTACCAAAAATAATTTCCAAGACTTATACTAGTATACGTCGGGATAATTTGGGGGTCAGACCAAATAATCCCAACTTAAGTGGAACTCTGAAAAGAATAGCACAAGCAAGCACAAGAGTATTCAAAAAAGCTCTGGGACAAACCAAAGTAAAAGAAGAAGGAGGCCTCAGAGAAATTATAAAGTTTGAGAAATCATGGCAATTTGAAACAAACTGACAGCAGGGTAGAGGTCACAATAGTTTGCCAGAATCTTCAAGAGTTTTTGGATGTGAGAGCAACTAATGACTACATTGAAGTAAAAGCCCTAGAAAGGGGGGTAGCCCCTCCAGACCTTGTTTATAAATTGGATATTCAAACTGAGGGCGACATAATGCTCACAATTAAAATCATTTTCAGCGAAAGATTAATGCTCAGTTATGACATTCTCTTGGCAGAAAATGATTAACCACCAGAATTTGTGTGAACGCTCCCACAAGGGGAAGATGTCATCTCGCCATCTCTCTCAGTCCTAGTTCCAGATCCAGTAAAAGAAGACGATGCTGTAGAGTGGGCTCTGGCAAAGGCTCCAGTGCTGTACAGAAACCACGTGAGTTGGGATAGGGACTCCCCAAACCATCTCATACCTATACGATCCAGCCCCCAAATACAAACTCAATACCTTGTAAAATTCTCTATAGAAATTCTCTCATAACTCAAGTACCAGGGACTAATTGAACCCTGTGTATCTCCAATTAACAATCCTTCATTTCTGTCTCGAAGCCAGACCATTTGTATAGAATAGTCTTAGATTAGACATTTAAACAGCCACACATGCATATTTGCAACACAAACCTCACATAGCACAGCTTTAATGAACAACATTGTCCGTAAAAAATACAAAACAACCTAGGATATTTCCAATGGATTTTTCTGCCAAGACATAGCACCTGAAATCAGGAATTTAAATGCTTTTTCCGTGCTCAGCTCACAACGCCGATTTTGTCGACTCCTCCAAGAGTATCAGAACAGTCCTAGATTGGTCTCAGCCCGTGTAACATCAATATTACACAATATTGATTCTGAGGTGTTGTCTTATTCAGATGACATTTATCTAACAGATGAAGACCTCAGTACACATTTGGCCAGGGTAGATCTCAATGTAATGGGATTTGATGAACAAGGCTACAAAGTTAGCTTCAAGAAAACAAAAATTGCTTTTCTTGGTGTCCTATTCTTGGGACATGAACTTTCATATGAGGAGAAAAGTCTGGCACCACTCTTCCTAGAGAAGTGTGCACAGTTACAACCACTAAACATTATCAAAAAATGCAATCCTAGTTAGAGTTCTTCAGTTTTGGCAGAACATATATACCAGAATATACACAACGCATAAAGCTACTTTATGATTTGATACATCCAGATTTTTTTAAGTGAACAATGGACACCACAATGTACACAAATACTCAGGTAATTACAGATTGACATGCATGAAGCAAAACAACTTACATACACGTGAAAACAAAACAAATGTGGTCATCTGGATAATTCTGGGTGCCATTGGACTCACATAGTCATGTTCAATGAAGGTGACACAGCACTGATTGCATTGAAAAATGATGACTGCAGATCAGATGGTTTTCATGAGGGGAGAGACTATTAGCACAGGGCAAACACATTATTATCATTACCCCAGGCCCAGCTCTTGAGTCTGTTACTAAACCCAGCATTCCAAATGCAAAAGCATTACATCCACAATGGATACAGTGGGCTACATCTTTGACCACCACTGATGTTGATTATGTTTTTGATCCAAAACTGCATACTCAAGAATTTCTCCAATGTGAACTTGAGTACCCCATTCCCAGTAATGTCATGCTCCTATAACACCACAAATACATCATTTACAATGATGGTTCAGCACAACCAGCTGTAGATACTAAACACCAGTACTCTGTGACTTGAGCAGCTGTCTACAGAGAAATGAGGGATGGTGAATTCCACCCTTAACAAACCTACACACAGTCCCTTGGGGATTGCACAACTCAACTTGCTGAGCTTAAAGCACTCTTTCTGATGCTGGAACATACGAACCCTGAATTCCCCACACTTATCGTGTGTGATTCATATTATTGTGTCCGGTCCTTCAATGAAAATCTATACTACTGGTGTCTAAATGGATTGAGAGATTCTAAAGGAATCACCATAAAGCATAGACTGCTCTGGGAAAGGTGGCTCATGTAATACATACACTATGGCCCTCATTACGACCCTGGTGGTGAGTGATAAAGTGGCGGTAATACCACTAACAGGCTGGCTGTAAGTACCGCCATATTATGACCATGGTGGTGATAACTCCCATAGACAGACAATGTACCACACCAACCGCCAGAGCAGAAACATCACTCACTGCGGCGGTAGCCAACAACAGCCAGGCGGAAGACAAAGTACCGCCCACCATATTAAGACACATCATTCCGCCACCTTTTCTGGGGCGGTACCAATGCCATCAAAAGTCTGGCGGAAATGCATAACAGAAGAGAAATGACTCACCATCGGAGACACAGGGAAGAACAACGCCGCATAGAACCCGAACTGCAAGTCTTTCCGATGATCTTCTACGTAATGCTCCACCTGGAACATCAACGCCGACGAAGACGACGATGGTGAGTACAGCCACCTAGCACACAAGGGAGGGAGGAAAACGAGAGTGACACACATACGCACGACACACACCACACTCACGTCCAGCTGCACACGAAAAACAATTTGTCCCCGAAAAACGGTAGAATAATGCAAGGACAACAGGAATGGACGAAAGTGATTGTAATCAGATCAACATCTAAATAACTAATTTGATTGTCAATGAAACAGATATGTACACATGTACACAAAGGGACACTGCCCAGTCCAATGTTCAAAGGCCTGACATGGCCACAGGGCATAGTCTAAGGCCCAACTCAAATCCTGACCACAAGCGGATAGTACACTGCAGGGGCATCAGTTTGCAGATAGGCAGGCACCTCAGGGGGAGGGTAAGCACCTCAGCCAGGTGCGGGAACAAGCCCACTGATTCTGGATGGGGCTTCATGCCCATTGTTCTGCCCTGGGGAGTGCAAGGCCACAGTCTCTCAGGTGGGTGACTTGCCCACTGGTTCTGTGGGGGGGGGGGGGGTCATGCCCATTGCTCTGTCCTGGGGAGTGCAATGCCACAGTCTCTCAGGTGGGTGACTTTCCCACTTGTTCTGGATGAGGCTCCATGCCCATTGCTCTGTCCTGGGTAGTGCAAGGCCACAGTCTCTCAAGTGGGTGACTCGTACAGCAGCCCCTGGAGTGGGGCCTACATGGCGTGCGCTGGCGGTGACGGCTCCAGTGTGGTGATGGATGTAGGAGCCTCCTGGGCCACCTCTGCACTTTCTGATGGCTGCAGTGTGGTGGTGGATGGAGGAGCCTCCTGGGCAGCCTCTGCACTTTCTGATGGCTGCAGTGTGGTGGTGGATGGAGGAGCCTCCTGGGCAGCCTCTGCACTTTCTGATGGCTGCAGTGTGGTGGTGGATGGAGGAGCCTCCTGGGCAGCCTCTGCACTTGCTGATGGCTGCAATTCATCAGCTGGCGGTGGGGGCCCCGTGACAGATGGTGGTGGTGAAGGTGTCACCCTGACAGCCTCCGCTGGAGTAGAGGGCTTTGTCTCCTCCAGTACATGGGGCTTGGATCCCTTCCTGGCAGGGGTGGATGGGCTCTTCCCCTTCCTGCCTGGTGGTGTAGGCTCCTTCCCCTTCTTGCCTGGTGGTGCAGCCTCCTTCCCCTTCTTGCCTGGTGGTGCAGGCTCCTTCTTGCCTGGTGGTGCGGCCTCCTTCCCCTTCTTCAATGGAGGTGTGCTATCCTTACCACCACTAGTAGGTGTTGCTACCACTGTCCCCGTGGACTGTTTGGCTGAGGTGCTGGGCTATGTGCTTGGTACCCTGCTCATAGGGGCAGGACAGGGGGAGGAAAGAGGTCAAGTTGGGAAAGGAAAGGCTTTCTAGGGACATTGGGGCGGGAGGAGGAGGATTAATGGGAATGGAGGTTGAGGGAGCGGTTGTTGGAGGTCTGTGTCTGCTGGATTTGGGTCAAGGTGCATGGGCTGTATGCTGATGTGAGGTGGATGGCTGTTAGGTGTGTGAGTGCTTGCGTTTGTGTCCTTTGAGGGGGGACAGACAGGGTGGGAGAAGACAGAGGGGACGTGTGCATGGCTGTTGTGGAGGTGTCTGCCAGTGAGGTGTGTGTTCTGCTTGGTGTGGTGATGCTGGTAGTGGATGTTGATGTAGTGCATGCAGGTGTGAGTGTGGACATGACTGGGAGGGAGGTAGAGGAGGAGGAGGAGGGGAAGACAGTGGAGGCAGTGGATGTTGTTGTGTCTGCAACTGAATGGTGTTTGCGTGAGTGCTTGTGGGATGAAGTGTGGTGCTTGTGTTTGCCTGTGCCACTCTTGGGTGTCGTCTTGTGAGCATGCTCGTCTGTATGTGTGACTGGGATAGGTTGGGGTTGAGGAGAATGAGACTGGGAAGTGGAAGTTGGAGGGGGGACAGTAGAAACAGGGACAATGGCTGCCATCAGAGAGGAGGCCAGAGCCTGAATCGATCTATGTTGGGCTGCCAATCCACTGTGAATGCCCTCCAGGAATACATTGCATTGCTACATCTGGGATGCCAGCCCCTGGATGGCATTCACAATGATTGACTGCCCGACAGAGATGGATCTCAGGAGGTCAATAGCCTCCTCACTCTGGACAGCAGGGCTTACTGGGGCAGGGCCTGAGGTGCCTGGGGCGAAGGAGATGCCCACCCTCCTGGGTGAGCGGGCATGGAAAACTCGCTGAGGGGCTGCTGGGAGGGCAGTGCTGGTATGGGGGGTGGTGGAGGTACCTGCAGCTTGGGTGGTCACAGAGGTGTCTGCCACCATCTTGGAGCTCCCATTGGAGGTATCTGAGTCTGTGTTGTCTCCTCCAGTCTCCGCCGTTGTCTTCCCCTCAACCCCCGGCCCACTGGTTCCCTCGGCATCAGTGGACTCGTGGGTCATGTGGGGTGCAGCCCCCTCTGTTGCTGGTGCCCCTGCTCCTCCACCAGATGCTGCTAATACACAAAAGGACAGTATGACAAAACAAGAAAGGGGGGAGAGAGACAAAGGATACACTGGGTCAATGACTGCACCAACACCACTATTGGCATACACATCCCCGTCACACACAGGGAACAGGCTTGAGCACTATGCATTGCACTACCAGTGATATGGCTAGTCACTAAGGCAAGATGAGGACCACATACCGCCAATTGCAGCACTCCTGGGACCCACGATGCCCTGGCTGAAATGTACTGCTAACAAGCTAGGTTACTTGTATTTGCCATACACCCATCACCTTTCAGATGACCCACGCTGGCCTGGCCTTAGGGGCACCCACTAACAAACATCCACCACCCACATACCACCCCACCAGCAAAAATATGTATTGATACCCACTGTACTCACCCCATTGTGGCTGCTGTGATGCCCTCAAGCGCCCATCCAGCTCAGGGTAGGCCACTGCCAGTATGCGGGCCATCAGGGGGCTCAGGTTCCGACGGGCACCCCTTCTTCATTGGGAGGCCATCCCCAGCTGGGCCTCCGTGGTCTTCCGTGCCTAGCGTCTCAGGTCCTCCCTCCGTTTCCGACAGTGGGTGCTCCGCCTGCTATAGACCCCCAGGGTTTGCACGTCCTTGGTGACGGCACACCATATTCCATTCTTTTGATGGGTGCTGACCTGCAGAGGCAATACAGACAGCAGAACACCATTAGACAAACAGTCCAGCCTGTCACACAAATGGCCCACCATACCCGTTTCCGTCACCATTGGCACACACATAGCCCAGCACACAACATGTATACCACCACAAAACATTCCCCCCAGCGCCACCCCCTTACACGATGCTTGCACACACATCTTCATGCATCCTTGCCACATCCATTGTGGCCAAAGTGTACTCACCTGTTGGTCTGGAGGCCCATACAGCTGCCCGTACTGGGGTAGGACCCCATCCACCAGTTGCTCCAACTCCTCCAATGTGAAGGCAGGGGCCCTTTCCCCGGTCACACGGGCCATGGTAGGTTCCAGACAGGTCACAGCAGCACACGCTGTGCAGATGTTTTCCTGTTGAAGGTCAGGAAACAAGTGAGGATTGAGATAGAAAATAGCAGTCACATCCACAGCTGTGTACACCATCACTGCCTGCGTACATCCCCATTGGCCACTGTACTCCATAGAGCCCCTTATTATCCAATGAGGAACTACACGGCGGTGCAAGACTGCCTTCCGCCATGACGCCCAACGTCAGCGGAGTTACCTCACTTCAACCTGTCCCTACATACAGGACAGGCTGTCGCCATTTCAGGGAGGGAGGGGATCAGGCAGATCGACAATTACTGCATCACAGATTAGATTGCCACGTACTTCACCATTGACGCTGTCCCAAGACATAAGTGCACCATGAGGACTGCTGTTGTGGTTTTGTTGTTCAAATTGTGACAGCCTATTCACTCTTGTGTCCCTTAGATACCTACCGCTGCGGATGAATAAAAGGTGGAGACATACCCCCGTGTACAGCCCCCTGGTGGACTTAGCTACACTGGAGGACAGGCACATTATACTCACCTATAGACTGGACAGGGCCACAGTCACAGAGCTGTATGCCCAGTTGGAGCCTGACCTGATCTCATGTGTCCGTCATCCGACTGGGATCCCCCCTCTTATGCAAGTGCTATCAGTGCTCCAATTCCTGGTGACAGGTTCTTTCCAAGTGACAGTGGGCTTGGCAGCAGGAATGTCACAGCCAATATTCACAATCGTGCTGGCTAGAGTGCTGTCGGCCCTGATAAGGCACATGTGCAGCTACATTGCTTTCCCCTAAGTGGAAGATTTGGCCACTGTGAAGTCAGAATTCTATGCAATGGGACATATCCCCAATATTATTGGGGCGATTGACGGGACACATATTGTCCCCTCCTGCCAGAATGAACAGGTGTACAGGAATCGTAAGAGTTTCCACTCACTGAGTGTGCAGATGGTGTGCCTGGCGGACCAGTACATCTCCCATGTCAATGCTAAGTATCCTGAGTCAGTGCATGATGCCTTTGTCCTGAGGAATAGCAGCATCCCAAATGTGATAGCCCAACTCCAGAGGCACAGGGTGTGGCTAATAGGTGAGCCATGGTCCCCACCCACTGTATGTTAGTGTATGCCTCTGCTGTTGACCCCATAGGATTGTGTGTGGCTAAATGTGGTCCCTCAATACCTGCAGGTGACTCTACCCAAACCTATTGTGCCTGCTGACCCCTGTGAGGAATGCCAGGAAAAGGGCAGAAGAACGTTATAATGAGGCACATGGGTGAACCAGACGGATCATTGAGAGGACCTTCGCCCTCCTGAAGGCCAGGTTCAGGTGCCTCCATATGACAGGTGGATCCCTGTACTACTCACCCGAGAAGGTCTGCCAGTAGTGGCATGCTGCATGTTGCACAACCTGGCCCTCAGATGCCATGTACCCTTTCTGCAGGAGGAGGAGACAGGAGATGCCCCTGTGGCAGCAGTAGACCCTGATGACAGTGAGGATGAAGAGGCTGAGTATGAGGATGAGGACAACAGAACATCAGTTATCTGTCAGTACTTCCAATGACACACAGGTGAGACAGTGCAACTTAACATTTCTATGACTATTGGAGTATTCTGTGTGGGTGTGGCATGATGGCATTAACTTCCTTTTAACTCTACTTACTGTCACGTATGGTTTATCATTTTACAGATGTTGGTGCTATGACAACTGTGTACTCATGTGCTGACTACAGCCAGCTACAGGTCATTATTTCTATGCCCTCACAATGTACAGTTAATTTGCAATGGATGTAACTGTTTACATAAATACACATTTTCAACACATGACATCCAAGTACTCGAGTTGTGTTCAAGGGTGTTTATGTTAGTGATAACACATTTAGGGGAAGATGCAATGGAATGGGGTGATGATGGAGGAAACTCCAGGGTATTGTTCCAGTCTGTTTGTAGCACTGGTGCAGTGTCCAAGTGGCCATAGGAAGGGGAGCAACACCAGTTCAAGGTGGACAAGATGACTGAGTGGGACACAAGGGGGACAATCAGGAGAGACCCATGTCCTGGAGGTGGTCTTGGCAAGTGTCTCTGGTTTCTGTCTGAGTCGCAGGGAACGTTTGCGGGGTGGTTCACCTTCTGCAGGGTTAGGGGTGCAGGAGGCCTGCCCACTAGCGGCAGCAGAGGTGGAGGGATGGTCCATGGACTGGCTAGTGGTAGGGGCCAGCTGGTGTGCTGTTGCCTCCCTCATGATGTTAGGCCTGTCTGCCAGCACCCCTGCTATGGAGATCAGGGTGGTGTTAATGGCCTGCAAGTCCTACCTGATCCACTGATACTGTCCCTCCTGCAGCCGCCTGTCCTCCTGCACGTTGTCAAGGATCTGGCCCATTGTGTCCTGGGAATGTTGGTAGGCTCCCAGGATCTCAGAGAGTGCCTCCTGGAGAGTCAGTTCCCTGGTCCTGTCCTCCCCCTGGCGCACAGCTGTCCTCCCCATGTCCCTGTTGGCCTGTGCCTCTGTGGGCACACTGCTGATTGATGTGTCCTGGGGACAGAGGTGTGGGGATGCTGGGTGGGTACTGTGGTGTTGGATACTGAAGGGGGAGGCTCTGTGGTGGTCTGTGAGTGGGCTTGGTTGACCGGCTGTCCAGTGGTCACTGATAGGCCAGGAAGTTCATCCAGATCCTGAAGTCCAGAGTTACTGTCATCACTGGGGGCATCTTCTGTTGCGGGACTGGATAGTCGTGGCACCTCCTCTCCACTGACATTGGCTGGGGTACCTGTGGGGATGTAAGTGACGTATTATGCTTCATGTGTGTGACATATTGTACATCCCTAGCTTCTGCTCTCTCGTTTGTGTTGCCTTGCCACCTTTGCTTGTGTATGGTGATGTATTGTATGATTGTTAGTTTCCCTAAGCTATGCATTCTTTTGTGATAGGTGTCCATGCAGGGCTGCGAGGGCTCTCCATCCATTGGTATTGCATGCAGAGCTTGGCATTGGGGTTAATGATATGTGTAGGTGCAGAGTGTGGGATGTAGTGGAGTGATGGGAGTGAGGGTAAGGGGGGTTGATGGCATGCAGGTATGGGGGTGATAAGTGGTAATTGTAAACTTACCAGTGTCCAGTCCTCTGGCTACTCCAGCGAGTCCCTCAGGACGTAGTATTGCCAAGACTTTCTCCTCCCATGCTGTGAGCTGTGAGGGAGGAGGTGGGGGTCCACCGCCAGTCCTTTGTATGGAGAGCTGGTGCCTTGCTGCTGTGGAACATACCTTCCCCCACAGGTCGCTCCACCTCTTCCTGATGTCATCCCTTGTTCTTGGATGATGTCCCACGGCGTTCACCCTGTCCACGATTCTCCGCCATAGCTCCATCTTCCTGCCAATGGATATCTGCTGTACTTGTGCTCCAGAGAGCTGTGGCTCTACCCTGAAAATGTCCTCCACCATGACCCTTAACTCCTCCTCAGTGAAACAGGGGTGCCTTTGTGGAGCCATGGGTGTTGTGTGGTGTGTGTTGGTGAGACTGTGTTGAGTTATGTGGTGGAGTGTGTAATGTGGGGTGTATGAGGGATGTATGGGTGTAAGTTGTGTTTGTCTAGTTGCCGCAGTGGTCTTGGTGTCAGTCTGGTGGCTATGATTTGTAATCATAAAGGGTTGTGGGTAATGTGGGTGTGTGTTTTTATAGTGGTGTGGGTGTGTGGGTGTGGTGTGTGTATGGGTGTCAGATGTGTGTTTTTGGTATTGGCCAATGTGTTGTTATTTTATATGTGGGTGTCCTTTCTGAGTGCGGCGGTATGTACCGCCAATGGTTTACCACAGTTGAATGTCCACCGTGGTGATTTGTGGGTCATAATGTGGTGGGCGTTGTTCTGTTGGCGTAACGGTATGGGTGTTGGGACTGCCACTTTTGCACTGACCTTTGGGCTGGCGGATTTGTGTATGTTGCGTATTCTTTCGGATTGGTGTGTGTGTGTCATAATATGGCGAACGGATATTTGCCACCGCGGCGGTATGTTGGCGCCCGTCAGTGTGGCGGTAGGAGGCATTTCCCACCAATGTCATAATGACCACCTATGTCATCAATGTGTTGGAATACAATTGTAGGGAATTCACTGGCTGATGAAGCAGCCAAATCTGCAGTTGTGAGTAGGTTTGCGAGAAGGTTCCTGTGAAGAAGGAGTTTGGTCCATCTTACAGAGCACCGATCCCTGTTCTAGGGATAGATGGGAGCAGAACAGTGATTCTCTCAACACTTCCTGGCTCTAAAGACAATCGTTTTGTCTCCATTGATCACATAAAATTGCACCATGTGGCCAATCCTGCACAGTAGACCATGGGAATTCCTGGGTAGCTCCCGTTCCTCACTCACTACTCTACAGGAGATACCTCTTAAAGCATTTAACAATGCTGAAATCATTTCCCCTAGGTTGAGGATGGCGGAGATTAACTTATGTTGATTTCACTTACTGCTACAAGTATAAGAAATATCCAAAATGTTAATCTGAAATTCACTAATGCAACATAAACTGATGGGATTGTTTATGATGAACCACCATTGGTTACATTTACCAGCTCTTTCGCCTGCACTGGTTCCAGTTTTTGCACAGACTGCTTCTGGTTATTTTACTGACATAGGCTTCAGTACATGGTATACATAAACTTTTCAACTGGCTCAAACACACTTACTTGGTTTGTCCATGGTATTACCTATGGATTATATTGGCATTGCTTCTTTTTTTTCTTCTTTGGATTGGATTTGTTTTTTTTTTACTTTTTGTTTATACATGGGTATTATCTTCCTGAATGCTCTGCTGTTGAACTGTGGATGAGGTTTTAAAACTTTACTTGTCTTCCCACAAAGTGCAAAGAGACTTGTCCCTAGTAAATATTTCTGCTGTTCCAGTTCCTGACAGGATTGTTTGGGATACAGTTCCATATGATATATTTGGTCCTACTGAAATGATAGACATTCCTTATATTTTTAAGACGTCTATGAATAATTTTGTCACAACGCGGGTTGTGTCAGATGGCTGGGATATTAGTACAGTTGATTTTAGGCTTTCTGAGCTTGAATATTATACTGTATTTGGAAGTTAAGATGTGTACATGAATCTGGCTAATGATGGCGAAATGTTCCATTACAATTATTATGGACACCATTACCTGCACAGAGCACACACAATGAGATCATTGTCCTATTCCACTGGTGTGGAGTTCTAAACCATACGTAGATAAAGTCACATATTTTTCTGGGCATGATGCTACTAACCCAGAGTCCCTTTTTTCAAATTACTACCAGTTAAAGCTAGGAAAACCTGCTTACAGACACCAAATTGATTTATTCAAATGTATTTGTTTTCCAGTTAGCCATACAAGGTTATGAATATTGGAAAAAGAAAATTGATTTGAAAATAGTGTGGAGAATGAAAGATTTGCTAGTACACTGCATGGATGAGTATTTGATTCCGTTACAAATGTTTTTTTTTTTTTTTAAATAAAACTATTCAGCAAACAACATATCTTGGGTTAGCAAAGGTCAAATAAATTAATGTACCCAGCATTCCCTCAACAGCAAGATTTGATAATTGTCAGAATGTTGTGAATTTTGGGGAAGATCAGTTCAATGGAATGGGTAAGAATGGTACATTTAATTCAATACTTTCAGGTCCCAACAGGTGGTTATTGTGGCCAGTGGACACAAATGGTTGCCATCCACATTTTATCAACTCTTCATAGGGTTTTAAAGCTTGCAGACCGGAGCATCGTTATTTCACCACACAACACACAGGTATAGTCACCACTTATAGCGTGGGCAAGTTATGTCAGCAATGGTTGCAACACTCCACATTAACAGCTGTTAAAAACACCTTTTTCTCCTCTCTGAAGATTTTGATGTTGATGTTGATATTGGATTGAGCAATGACGAGGCACACAACCACAAGATATTTTTATACATGAACGATACATTTTTCTATACGAACGAAGTCACATCACCACTGTTAGATTCACCGGTCATGAACTCTCTGTTAAGCACAGCACATAGGTACGTGGTCAGGCAGACTCAGACTCAGGACTGAAGGTTAATGACTGACAGGTCACAGGTGGGATAACACTTACCTGGCAGCCAAACACACAAACAGGAGAACTTAGATCAGATCCCACAGATAAGCAGCAACACTACAATGGTCCCTGAATATTGGCCCTACTAAAGCACACATTGCCAGATGGACACTTGCATTCCCATAAAGTTAGGTGCCACATGTAGTTAGGTACACTTAGCCAATCAAGACACAGCACACACAGCACATGAAGTGACCATGCATCCCTAAACTGGACATTTGGACATGTAATCACTGGCCCACATTATAGCTGTGATTCTGTGACAAAATATTTAAGGTTTTATTCAAACCTGACTGCAACCAAAGGGAGACGACCCCGCCTGGATGGGTCCACATTTGTGTAAAAAGAAACGTGAGCAGACACCGCAGTTGTTTGAAAGTTCTGCTGAGTCCGAAAGGCGGAGGTCCATCCTGAGGAGGCCGTCACATGAGTAAGAGACTACATCAGAGCCTTAGTCCTATCACTTGGCGTGTGGCAAACTAGGAGAAAGCATAATCCGTGGGAGTCACCTTCCTGACTGTCAGCATCGGCAAGGGTGATCACTTGGATCGCTGGGCATAACACAGATGGTACACTTGACCCCTGGGTGTGATACAGGGTTTTTGGGTTGCTGGCTGCTTGGATCGCTGGGTGAGACACAGATGGTATGCATAAGGCTCTGGTTGTGACATAGGGCCAGCTTTCTGTTTTAAGAGGTGCCTTCACTTGGACCACTGGGTATGACGCAGTTGGTACACATAAGCTCTGGGTGTGATATAGCACCCCCATCTCAACCTTATTAGGTTATCCTGGTTTTCTCAGTGTCACCTGTTTCTTAACACTGTGGTATTTGCAAGTAGTGAGAGGTGTGCTTTGCTTCGTCGCTGGGTGTGACACAGATGGAACGCAGGACCCCTGGGTGTGACCTAGGGGGAATTCGGATATTGGGGTACTAGAACGATTTGGATCCAGGAGATTAGGCATACCTTGTGTTTTTGCCGAAAAGGGTATCTGGTCAATGAAGTAAATCCTTTCTTTCTCCACTTACATTTCTGCAATCTTCTCCCTTGAGCTGGTATCGACAAGATTATCAGCCTCCCCTAGTCCCATGTAGTGCAGAGTTTCCCTTAGTCATAGGATATCATGAGTGGGCAGGGCTAAGGTATTGCAGGTGGGCCATTCCCCCAGATTTTCCCCTGCCAATTGAAATGGTATTGTTTTGATATTATGATGCTGGTAGACCAATGTGACAATTTTGTCTTAAATGTTGAATGTTGTGTATTTGCCAATGTTTTAATGTATAAATGTAGATACTGCTGATTCACACAAGTTGTTGTTTGATGCCAAAATAAGGCTTGCAATTTTGTTGTCAATTCTAAATTGCCGTGAATTATCAATTGCTCTTTTTCCTAGGATTTTGATTCTTCATGCATTTGTTTGTTATGTGTTGATTTTGATGCATCTGTGAATAACATCAAGCTCACTGGATCCCCCCGTGTATATATCCTTCCCCACCAGGTTAGATTGAGTAATGCCCTTGTGTGTGTGTGTGTGTGTATATATATATATATATATATATATATGTATATATATATATATATAGTCACTGAAAAAAACCAAAGGTTACAGGGATGTTATAGTTAGGTTCTGAATCTACTCATACAAAACCACAGAAATTCAGCAGTTATAAAGTTCTTTCAAGTAACTAGAACTCGCGCCCTAAGGTAACTATAACTGGTGCCTTGCTATGCACAGTTTTCTTATCAATAATGTTATTGCAAACGTTGCAGTAATATCAACGATGCCATACAAGGTCTCATCAATGACATAATATGTGGAGTAATTAGTTGTGCATGGCAAAGGCGCGAGTTATAATTACCTTAGGGCGCAAGCTATAGTTACTTGAAAGAACTCTAACTATAACTGCTGAATTTCTATGGTTTCGTACGAGTGAATTCAGAACCTAACTATAACGTCCTTGTAACCTTTGTTTTTTTCAATGAATTTCTATAGTTAATTACTACACGCTATTCCAACCCCCACAGCGCACGGCCTTTGGCCATGCGCAGCAGGGGTTAGTCACAAGGCCTGACCTTGCAGCCAAGCCCTAATAATCACCCAAACCTGAGCCACGCATTAGCCTTTGGCCATGCGCAGTGCAAGTTGGCCACAGGGCCTTTCTCTGTCAGGGGATGTGTAAGTGGGTGCGTGAGTGTCTGAGTGGGTCTGAAAGTCGGTGTGTGAGTCTATGAGTGGGTCTGAGTGGGTGCATGAGTATCTGATTGGGTGTGTGAGTGGGCACCTGAGCCTCTGAGTGCATGCATGAGTGAATGAATTAGTGTATGAATGAGTCTGTGGTTTTTCTTTCAAATCTTTCCATAATTGCAAATATTTTGTGAAAAATTCACAAAAAATCACAAATTTTCACGAATATCGAACGTTGTGATGCAAAATTATATTAAACTTATAATTTACCCTTAAAACACACCTATGTCACACCCTTAGGGTCAGGATACCTTTACCCTGAATCTTATGCCACTTTAAATGTGAATTTTCGCCCCCAGGGACCGTGTCCTGTGAAATAAAATGGCAGTCGCAACTTTCTAGTCAGGTTGAGGTCAGCCAATTGCAGCATTTCTTTTTGCACCCATATTCATGAAAATTGGTGAATTTTGTGAATTATTTGCAGACAGAGATATACAAATATATTTGCCCTTTAAATATCTCCTAAACTACTGAACAGATGTACACTAAATAACAAAAAGTACACTCTGAGTACCAGGAGCTAGCTTTCTGCCAAATTTGGTGTCATTCTCTCCAGTGGTTCGGGCAGTAGACTTGTTGACAGGTCCCAAGGGAATTAACATGGGAAATGCAACGTTTTTTTAGCCCCTTTTTTCTCAGCCCCGCTTGAGGGATCACCCTGGAACTTCCTGTGTGCACAAGAATCACCAGGCCACGTTTTGTGGGGAATTCTCGAAGATTCATCAAACTGTGCCAAAGATACAGGCAAGTCAAAAAATGCTTTTTGTATGGAAACATGGTACTGACTGTAGCTACCTACTGCTGAACAGTATGTATATATATATATATATATATATATATATATATATACAAACAAATTGGCTCCCTCACAGTGTGCTCAACAGCTGGTGCCTGCATCAGGGATGGACCAATTCCCTGTATTATCTTTTCTCCAAACAAATTAGAGTCAAATGTGGCACTCCAAGAAATCCAATGTTTCTTCTTTTTTATAACTCAAAAAGCCACAGACATCCATCACCCGACGCGTTTTGACCTACATGGTCTTGATCACGTGATATATATAGATATATATATATTTTCGACTTCCTGAGGAGATTTAGTACTACCCTTGTACATATTTCCTCATCACAGAGTAACATTTAGAAATCTATAAAAACGGGAAAAGTTAGCAACTTAAAAAAAAAACTATAAAAATAAAAAGTTAGAATGTACATAACTCAGTGATACCCTAAAAACCATAAAACTAAAAGAGTAACTATCCCCTAAAAGACTACCCAAAGTCCACCATGGGATCTCAGAGTAAGTTTCCCACTCAGGCCAAAAAGCTTAGCAAGTTCTGCCAGGAGTTGCACATATGCACCAAGGTACACTTGTTCCCCTTGCAAAAAGAGGGAACCTTCAACACTAATATTACTGAACACACAAGAACCGAACATATGTACAAATAAAATACACTGGGCAAAAAAGGGACAAAAGGGAAGCATTGCTAGAACTGTGTGACATTTTTGACGAAGTCTAGGCGCATAGCATCGACCCACTATCTGCAGGTAAGGTCTCCACATGTCCCCCGCCATATGTGGGTATGGAGGTACTCACCCCAATGCCTGCAATCCCCACGTTAGGATACACTAATCCGCCAGTTGAGGGAGCTCAAGGTGCTCCTATTGAGCAGCAGGCTGTTAGGTCTGGATATGGCAGACCAACAGATCAACAGGCCCGATATCCCCTGCACCACCCCAGTCCAGTGCTAGGGCACCCCAAAGCTCAACCCTGTCTGTTGCAGTCAGCAAACCGAACCCCAGATGTACGTATAACATCCAATCATGCTGGTTCCGGGAAGCAAACCCGAGTGAAAGGGATATTCATAGCAGTATTGAGCAGTCAGACCGCTAGCGAGAGTGAGGGAAGAGGTCTCAGTCCTCCAAAATCTGGTGGCGAGGAGGGAGCCAAGTGATACACTCAGGAACCAAAGGAAAACACAGGGAGCGAGCATGAGAGCTCGTCCCAGCTTGGAAAACAGCGCATAGCTCCCAGCGAAGGAGGCAATCTAGATGGGACTCAGAGGAAAGGCACACACTGAGCAGAGAGAGAGCCCACATCCTGAAAGCCCAGTGAGAGAGTAGAGTATCACACCCTCCACCCAAGGAAAGCAGGGGTAGGTACAGAGTCTCAGTCATGGAAGAATCTGAGGCAGAGTCGGAAGAGAAGCTTTTGGCTGGTGTCTGTTCCTCACCCTAATGCCAGTGAAGGAGAGAGGTTGATCAAGAAATTAGGATTAAAGGCAGCCTGGTGCAAACCCAGCTTAAACACATTTGGGCCAAGATGGCACCCCTGTGTGCGCATGAGGAGAGCAGCAAAGAAAATGCCCGCTGCTTCTCCTGAACGCACAGGATGGGTCACCCAACCTCAAGGGAAATAGTAGCTCAGGAGGAAGGTGAATTCTTTGCCCAAACTTTTTGTCACCTGATAGCTCGCTGGACCAAAAGAAGTGACCAATATGACAGGCCAGAAGAGGGATCCTTCAAACCAGAGGACATAGCAATTGCGGAAGACTGTACCCAGCTCAGATGGCGAGATCCCAAGTGGAACTTCACTTACAGGCAGGAGTGGCTGAGGTAATGGACACACTCTGTAGAGGGAAAACCAGCAGAGATGTTCAAAATGAGGATATGCCCATTATTACAGAAGTGCATGTCAGTCTATGTGCCATGATTCAGTTGGATGAAGAGGGGCTAAGCCAAGCTGTCACCATTGTTGGATGGGGCTGGGAAATGGATCTCATGCTTTGAGAAGAACACTATGGAAATAACCCTAATGATAGGTGATGTCAAGAGTCTGCGAAGCAGCATTATTGGTGAGCAGACCAACACGGTGTTGGTCCACACTCGCATCCCAGTGGTTACGATGACCAACTCGGAGCATGACGGAGACACATTTTATTCATACAGACAGCAAATATGGACGACCCAAGGGAAATGTTCCCCCTACTGCCTTGGTGTAGGTGGGTTAATGGCAGAAACCATGAAGCGAGGGGAGACCATAACAGACCTCTGAGACAGGATGAGAGAGTGGTGGGGACAGGAGACAGGACAGCCATGGACAGATACGAGTCCTCAAGTCATCTTCTTTTGCAACATTCTCAAGAAGGGGCTGCGCACCAAAATACAAAGTGGTTTGGACAGCTTAGTGGAGCTGGACACTAAGCCCTGGCAGGAGATATAAGCACACATAAGCACAAAAGGAAACATTAAAATGCTAAGGAGAAACAGGAGCAGGCCCAGAGGCCCAGAGTGACAATGCTAAGATGATCCAACATACGCTGAGGAAGACCATCCTCGAGGGGGCCACATTGGCCGCAAGTGTGCAAATGGAACCAGTTATGAATGAAACTCCACTGCAGGACCCCCAAGGGTTCCAAAATGGGTACAGGAATGGAAACCAAGGTGATTGGCAGCAGCCAAACTCCATACAATGCTACTATTGCTATAGAATGGACCACAAGCCGACAGGTGGCAACTAAAAGCACACCATGCGCAGAAGTCAATGAGCCGAGGTCAGGCCCAACCACAGAATCAGGCCCAAGGAAACCTAACTGCACCTTATATTCAGCCGCATGGAAGTCAGTTCACTTCCACATCACTGCAGCAGGGGTCAGGTAGTTGGACCAGCATGTGGCATCAGCAGCCGCAGATAGGGAACCTAACCCAACATGGACCGAGGTCACAGATGCAACAGGGAGGGATAGCCATTTGGGGAAGCAACGCCTGCACACAGACGCAGTACCCAAATGCACAGTAAGCATAGTGCCCCCAATACAAAACATACATTTCACACACACCTTAAAATTCACTGCAGTAAAATTCAAAAGAAAAGGCAAACAAGAATAACATTAGGAATTTCAACCTGTACTCATACTTGGGAACATTCAGGGTTGCTAGCAGCTGTCGATCAGGAATCCTCACTATAGTTTACCATTCCTGGGTGCCTGCAGAAGCCTAGACATCCACTCTGCTGCTGATCGTCCAGGGCAGGGATAGTCAGACACATCCCAGAGAGAGGGCAGTCTGACAAAGAGGGGCAGGGTGGCTCCCCAACCACTGCTTAAAGGCAGCCACTGCAGGTCCTCGAACCCACAAACAAATGGGACGGGTTCTGATTACTAAATAAAAAGGCCCTCATTCTTGGGCCCCCCACAGGGACCAAAATGTCTTTGTTGCGTAGTCCCAGCAGCAATAGTGCTCTCAGTGGCCTCCAGCCAAATGGGGGGCCCCATTTTTGTTCCAATGCTCACAGTGCATGCATGAGTTCCAATGGGGCTCCGCACAGTGTTGAGTCAGTGGAAAGGGCATTCACCGGGACATCCAGCCACACCAGTCCATTCCTATAATTCGGGCAAACTCCGACGAGTTCCCGGCCTTCTTCCATTTTCTCCATACAGCAATGTATTTTTCCTCGTCCTTACCCTAAGAACTTCCAAGTAGCAGCAGGGAACCGTAGGCCCAAAAAGATATGGTCCGAGGGTGAGGGGAGTGCCAGGGAAGGGTATCCAAAAGATCCACTGCAGTGCAAGCATAGTAGAAAGCAGGAGTATACTCACCCCCACAGCAGGTCTAGCAATAGGGTGACAGGCAAGGCCTCACACCGTTGAAAGGGAGCAACAATCCCAATATCGAACTCTACAAGTCAGAGACACAGGGGCCATGAAACAACTCTCTGACCCCGCTGGTACCCGACAATAAAGGTCAGAGGCCTAGGGAAACGCCCAAGAGCCAAAACAAGGAAGCCCAAAACTAGCCCAAAGGAAGCCTTGAGAAAAGGGTGTAGTTAGGACACCTGGTGCCACTAGGGAGGGCCACGTACTGCGACATGTGCTTGGACAAGAAGGGATCACACATGAGCTCAGGCCATGTTGTGATCGTCGACCAACGTTCAATGCGACACGCCTTCTCTTTTACATCCCCCTCACACATGTAGGCCAGAAACACCACCCCACGCCAAAGACACCCTCATGCATACACTAGGGCATTGAAGGGCTGGCAAATCCAACAGAGCACCAGCTAAAGTTAAAAACTACCTCCAAACACAAGGATCACTGCATAAAGCATACAAGTCAAATTTAAACTGATCAAGCTTGGAAAGGGTGGGGAGACCTGATGACATATGATACTAAAATGTTTATAAAATAACTGTATTTTCCCCAGGTATATCGATGGGGCCCAACATAGAAATTCTTGAGGGTTAATTGGCAACATACAAGGATGCAATTTTCTTTTCTTTTGTAGTGACCAAACATAGCTCTTGCCCAACTAGTCTGCAATTGAGCCGCTAATTGCACTGCCTCTACAGTAGACCAGCACCCTCTCAGCAACTGCACCAGTACCCCTAGCAGGATCGAGAACCTCAGACTGCTCCAAAAAACTCTAGCATCCAGAAAGATCAAGAACCACAACACACTCCAAGGACTTTTCACATCCATACCTCCAACAGGATCCTGTACCACACCTTATTCTAAATACTTTTTTCTGAACTGTTTTCCAACTCAGAAACTCCCATTACAAAAAAGACCACAGTCATCCCTGCCAGAACCACCTCAAGGCCCACAATTTTTCCTAAGTTATGTATTTTTATGCATGTATACATTCTCTGTTTGATAGAGATGGTACCTCCGCCTTGCATTCCCAAAGAACAGTATGGACTAATAGAGTCTATTTGAAAAAAATCACCACACTTGCTTAGGGACCTCTCTCATAACCTTTAAGTAAACAAGACCCAATAGTTGCATCACACACACACTACACAGCACTCTTCTACACATCACGTGGTATCAGCACATGAATGCAGTGAGCTCCAAGACATCACCCGGGTGGTGTTATGTCTCCTCGCTGATACCACATGCATGGGCACAGATAAGCTTTACTTATGCCAAGAGGTAACCCCTGAAAAAGCAAAATGCCTTCTCTATCTATTCCTGTGTAGACATAGGGCCAAAATACATCCTAATAGAGTAGAGCCTCATAAGATAATAATAAATACGACCTGCTCTGAGACCAGTCCTACAGCACTGTACTTCTTACCGAGCCTTCCACAGGAGGAGATTCTTTGAGGTAGCTAAACCATGCACAAACATGTCCACTCCTGCTTCCGTCGGTACACCCAGGGTGGCCCTTAGCATGCCTAGGGCTGTCTTTGTTAATAACAAATTAACACTAGACATAGAGGGGGTCATTCTGACCCGGGCGGGCGGCGGACGCCGCCCGCCTGGCGGGAACTGCCAATTGGCCACGGAGGCCATTCTGACTTTCCCGCTGGGCCGGCGGGTGCCCGCCAGGGGAGCGCCCGCCGGCCCAGCGGGAAAGGCCCTGCAACACAGAGGCCGCCTCCGAATGGAGCCGGCGGTGTTGCACGGGTGCGACGGGTGCAGTTGCACCCATCGCGATTTTCACTGTCTGCTATGCAGACAGTGAAAATCATGCTGGGGCCCTGTTAGGGGGCCCCTGCACTGCCCATGACAGTGGCATGGGCAGTGCAGGGGCCCCCAGGGGCGCCACGACACCCGTTCCCGCCATCCTGTTCCTGGCGGTCAAAAAAACGCCAGAAACAGGCTGGCGGGAAGTGGGTCGGAATCCCCAGGTTCAGCCCAGCCACGGGAAATCTGGCGGGAAACCGCCGGATCCCCTTTTCTGACCGTGGCTTTACCGCCGCGGTCAGAATGGGCACTGAAGCACCGCCAGCCTGTTGGCGGTGCTTCCGTTGCCCGCGGCCCTGGCGGTCTTAGACCGCCAGGGTCGGAATGAGGGCCAGAGTGTCAATGAAGGGCCATCCACCTTAATGGCATGATGGAAATGGGTTTTGTAGGGGTGGGTAAACAACAGCATAGCTACCCCAGCTCAGGAGATCTGGGACACTAAGAGAGACAGGTACACATGTATAGAAGGGAAGGGGCAACCCCTAATTGTGCAGAAACTCACGCTGTATTCCTTATGTTTCAGATGACATTGAGACCTAGTGGCAGGCCGGCGAGTTTACTTACACCCAGCTCGTCCCTGGATAGTGTGGCCTCTGCTCCCTCATTACCATACACACCCCAACCCTGGTCATCCGTGTGTTGCATCAGACCCGAAAGAGAAGAGCTGCTGATTATTTTGGCTGGGCTCAATACAGACATTCCCAAGGAGTTTAGGCAGTTCACTGACACCCAAGTATTTTCGGAAGGGACCATACGCTTCCTCACCTTGCAGAAAAAAGCAAATGCCCACTGGTTGCAAATAACCTGGTGGGAAATGGTCAAAATGATGAGCAGTACCGAGCTCAGCCTTAATGCAATCAAGGAAGAACTGAGCCATCCGCCACATGGTTATGATGACTGCAATGGAAGGTGGGGTGTGCGCCAGGATGAGTGCATCCTGCTGTACTTTCATACCTGGCAATAACATGGACAATGGAACTTTAAAACTTGCCATTTAAGTATTGCAACGACTACAGAAGGATGTGCTTTGAGAGGGAGATGCCCCTGAGCAGGAATGGTTCACAAACTGGTTCTCCTGGCTCCCTTGGTGGCTGACTGGTTCGTGCATGTCATTGTGGCCTGTTTTCATTGTGTTAATGTTTTTGTGTGTTTTCCTACAACTGAGGGATTCCTACTATAGAAACACAGCTTTCAAATTTGGTATAGTACAAGTAGCGAGGGAGGTGGGACAAAGGTGACTGTCATAACTTGTGGGGTTGATGGTGTAGTTGAAAATTCCACTACAGGGGGGAATGTTGATATTGGATTGATCAAGGATGATGGTCACAACAACAAAACATTTTTATACACGGCCAATACATTTTTATACATGAACAAAGTCACATCACCACTGTTAGATTCCCTCGTTGTGAACTCTCGGTCAACCCCAGCACCTAGATACATGGGCAGGCAGGATCTGACACCCAGGCCTGAAGGCTAATGACTGACAGGTGACAAGTGGGGTAAAACCTAGCCGGCAGCCAAACACACAAACAGGAGAACTTAGATCAGATCCCACAGATAGGCAGCAACACTACAATGGTTCTCCAAGATTGGCCCCAATAAAGCACACATGAACAAAGTGATGCATGAATTCCCAAAACACCATAAAGTTAGATGTTACACGTAGTTAGGTGCACTTAACCAATCAAGACGCAGCAGACACAGCAGATGCAGCACACACAGTGACCACGCACTCCTCAGGCCGGACATCCGGATACGTACCTGGTGGCCCACATTGTGTCCACACCAGGTCAAGGTCCACCTGCATTCCCTATCTGGAATTGCCTCTATGACTCTGTAACAACTGTTTGCATACTCATGGCTTTATTACACCCAGAGAAATGTATAAAACTTGCTTCAGTTTTCTGTACAATGAGAGACAGTCCACAGACCCCAGTTCTGTAACTGCTCTCCCGGCCGTAATGTTTAATTAAACAAACCTTTTCCTGTTTTGCCACATGCCTCTTGTTTTTTGTTATTTAAGGTAAGTTCTCATTCGAGCAACAATGACTTGAAAGATTTCTTGCTAGGTCCTAGAAAACCATGCTCCAAAAGACTTTCGTATGCAATATACAATGAAATATGGAAGCTTTTGCAGATGGTAGTGGCTGCTCATTTAAGGCAGACAGATAAGGAAAACTTAGAGAAGGTATTAGCCATTGTCGATAATGGCATGAACATACTGTCCACTAGGATTTACACAATAAACAACAGTGTGTCCTCTGCAATTAACATCATTCAAAATGATATGTCATTATTACAACTTAGACAGAGCCAGCTTAGGTCTATAATGCAGTTGAGATGGACATTGCAGGTTCTGAAGGGGAACTGTGTGCCTTGCAAGTATGTGAACTCAACAGTTATTTGTCCTTTCAACCTTACTAGAAAACAACAGATAATGACAAAGAAAGAAGCTAGTTACATCATGCTTAATATAGAAAAATTAGAAATGTTGCTTTTTTGCGGTAGCAGAAACATCATTGGTGTGGTTAATACATGGGGTGATACCACGCCCTATAGCTACATTTCGGTTCACTTCATGTTTGAGACATTTTCCAATTAGAAGATCTGAACATTTGGGAGAAAGCTATATTCATGAGGTATGGGAACTTCCTTTCCAAAATGGGAACCACATAGCAAAATATGCTGAGAGACAGGCTTCTGTATGTCCAGTGCTTCTGATGCCAGTTGAAAATTTGATACAGGCACCAGCACACCCAACTGAGAGTCCCAGGACCCAAGCGACGAATTCAAAAGTACATTTATGAGGAGGGCATAACACTTCAAACATTTCCTTAGCAGCTACGCCCCTGCACCCTGCTCATGGCTTGGAGGGGTACTCTGCTTATGGCATTGAAAGACAGAGGGAGAGAAAGAAAGAGAGAGAGAGAGTGTGTGTGTCTGTGTGTGTGTAAACACACCCTGGTGAGAGAAATTTAGGCAAAACATGATATGAAGGTCACAAATATTTTGTGTAAACACACATCAGATGTGATCCAAGTGAATATTTCAAGGGATGGTTGGTTTCTTGAATTAGAGGTTTTCACAGTAAATATAGGACCCGATTCACAAAGGAAAAATTAGACCAAACGTCTAAACTTAGACCAAACGTCTAACCTTACTACGAGTAGAGTTGGACTTTAGGTCTAAACTTAGAATTTTGGTCTACGTTTACCTTTCTGAATTCGTCCCAGCATGTCTAACCTACTACACTTACTAAAAATAACCTTCCCATACAAAAGGTAAACAATTGTCTTGAAGTCCAGGTTTTCAGAGTCGTATAGGGCCTCAGTTAGAGTTCAGCGAATGAAGTGCAGATTGTTGTCATGACAGAGTACTTTACAACCACCATGCAGATGAAACTACACCCGCCAAATTTAGAAATGGCAATGAGCCCAGCAGACGTCACTTACATCGACAAGAACCGCCTCACAGTGGTACCTGTCAATACATAGAACATTTGATGGACAGCTCTGTCAACTTGATGGAGCCATACACAACCCTTCAATATTTATTTTTAATTTTAAACACAAACTTCCAAAGCAGGACTTCCTATTTGAAAATAAAAACATGCCCCCTCCTCATGGGAGATTTATCTAATGACTTGGGGGTCATTTAGAAGTTTTCATTGTCCCTTACTGCCAGGTTTTACCTGACAGTGATGCCAATGAAAATGGCCATACAACCACCCACTCTTAAATCAGGTGGGTGGTCAAATGGCCAAACCTCAGATGGCCCTTACTGTGTCGGGCTCTAGGAGGTATATATCAGTGATAGAGACAAAGTAGTCTCCAGTAGGCAGGCAGAACTTCATTTGGGCAGAAATGGGACTCCATTAGAGTCTTTAAGGCTGTCTATTTCTTTTGAAATGTGTCCTTTGTTGAATAATTGCCCCCCAAATTCAAAAGGATCTGGTGTGCCAGAGTGGGGGATGGGTGTCCATTCATATTTTTTATTTACCTTTTATTTCAATGTTGTGACTGTAAAGACTGTGCCTGAAAGGATGATTTGAGTCAGTAGCTGAGCTGCAAAGTACACTTGGCATGGGTGAGGAAAAGCAGAATGCAGGAATCGGGGGCTCAAAGCAAGACAGCAGGCTTGCCACCACAATCATCTCTTCTCCACTCCATAAGCATATTGCTGCGGGAACCCAGCTATGGATTCAGTTACACTAAAAGTGAAACTAAAGCTGATCCTTCTGGACATCACACACTCTTGATGTTTATACAGGACTGGTGATGCACCGTTGTGCATCCTGCCTCTGAACAGGCATAAGCAAAAAAAACAGCCTAGTGTAGAACATTGCGTGTGCAGCAGGCCTGGTACTGGGCCAGTGTCAGCGGTTGGAGTACTCCTTGTGGCCAGGCACTTAACTGATTTCAAAATGTCTGCTATTCTCCCTAATGTAGTGATTGATAGGGATGAAGAAACCTCTAAATTCCTTTTCAAGATAAAATGATGGCAACTCCCCAGGGGGCAGGACCTTCTTGATATGTGGCCTACCATCATCAATGTTGTCATGTCATCTACCATGGAAAGCCTGCAACTCTCTCTGGCAAACAGGGGTTTGTAGGCGATTGAGCTAGCTGTGTCAAGGGCTGGTTGCACTGTCACTCTGCGGAAGGAGAAGAGGCATGAGAATGTGCATGCTGGAGAGAGAGGGAGCAAGCGATGAAGGCACAACAGAATTGTGGGGAGGTGCACAGCACATAGGGAGAGTGGAGAGGGAAGTAAAAAATTGAGGACAGCAAGTACCAACTCTAAAAAGCCAATGCCCAAACTATGCCCTAATAAGAATATTAAGGTGACAGTGTATCCTTGCATGGACTGCCATGCATTTATGAACAATATAATCATCCAATAGCAAACAGTGAACAACACAAGAGCTAATGGCTGAATGGGACTTACCCAAAGCCCACTTTCCCTATATTTCTAATATATACTAGCATGTACTGTTAAAGTAACATGAAATCGTCCAAGTAGTAAAGCTGTCTGCAACGAAACTTAAAAACGTAATTGGCGAGGGGCCAATGAGACATGGGTAAACTGGAAAAGGCCGGAACTGTGTACAGATTATATATGAAGACAGATTATTTATTTGAAGGCAACCAGAGCTATTCACAAAGGTAGCCTACTTGTGAGTAATTTACACATGTAGGTTTACACTTACACTTTTGAATAACTATACTACTTTCACCTATTTACAAAACCGGATTGCAAAGTTACTCAAAAGTGTGGTTTACATGTCTTAACCCTTCGGAAAAGGGGGTGGGCCAAATTCACAAATGTATGTTACTAATGCGGAAAAGAAACACTGCTAAGTCCAGCAGCACACATGGCCGACCACTTACATGGCAACACCCTTTCATAAACGATAACGGCGACAGGGACTAAAAATAAGATTATTTTAAATAGTTCAAAATATAAATAAATATAACTATATATGTTAAAAATATCTAAAAAATAATACATATTATTTTTCTGTAAAATATTTCAATAACCTTTTTAAATTAAAAATTAATGGAACATTAATTTGTATTACATATAATCAAATCAATTACTTCTATATATACGCAGGTACAGATATGAAGATCAAAATGGAAGATATGAAAGATTTAAATTATCTACTGCGTTAATAACAAATACAGTTACCGGCACAGGTCCAGTCAATCGTGCCTTCTTTTCTGCAGACGGAAATTATATTACATATGCCAAGAACGAGCCAAGGTGTTTTACTGCTGCTGAGTGGCTTTTAAATTGGCTTCAGTGAGTCTCAGTTGCCGCTGCAAAAATGTATGCCAAGAATTGGCCAGCAAAATAAGGAAGTGCATACATTTATTATGAAGAGATCCAGATATCACATACAGGGATTTATTTAGCTCGCCAATAAAACTTAACAGAGCATGCAGAGTAGATGCTATGCACACTAGTGGGTCATGGAAAATGGAGCATATTAACTACAGGTGTTCTTAAATAACAGTTGCTTCTCCAAATGTAAATAAGCTATGGGTTTTCGGATACCGCTGTTTAAATGGGATGAATTGTAAACTCCAGCAATAGTAAAACATTATTATATCTTGTTTTACGAATTTTATCAAGGCACTTAGTGAAAACATAAAGACAAAACGTGAAGAAATAAGCATGTATTTTAGACAAGATATCAGTAAGTGAACTAAGCGCATGCACACAAGAATTAAACAATGGGAATTATTATCACCTCAGTAAGTCCTAAAGTATAACATGAAACCAAAACAAGTCTATTTTGGCTATGATAAGACATTAAGACAAACGAAAAAACCCACATAGAACACATAACTAAAACGTGGGAATTTATTTCTCTGAGCTCGGTCAAATAATCAGCATGTGATTATCATGAAAACTGCACTCCATAACGAGCTCTGTACCAAATTCCCCTCCTCCCCCCCCCCCAAACTTGTGGGTGTGGAAGACTGGTCGAGTGACTAATACAACTAGGGTTGGAGGGTGGCACAAGTTGTAAACTGTTCGCACCAGAGTGGGCTCCTAATGATATGGTCAATGGCATGTCGTCTACAGGTGGCATTTGAAAGTTGTTCTAAAAAATGAAATAAAATAAAGTTAAAAAAACTTTTCTTTATCAGCAAAACAAGAATTACATTTCAACACAGAATATGATGTCACCAGTTAATGAACCATCGCTTCTTCTTACATCTAACCACAGAAGCTTTGCCAAGAAGAAAACACTTTCAGGAAAGTCGTGAGCATGGCGCAATAAGGCTTTGTAGAAGTAGATCAGGCCAGGAACTTGTATAGCTTACATGAGGAGACAGAGAAGATGTTATTCGTCTTGGAGAGGACGTAATGATTGGTGTGATTGGGATAATTAATGCCCGTGGGTACAAAAATGTAACCAGCGGTAGGCACACCAAGCTTACCCACATAATCCACAGAGGTCTGCAAAAGGTGGCCAGCATCGGTGCAAAGCATTCAACATGTATGACTTTCTCTATGGTCCATACTAGTCAGAAAGGTTATCACCATCACACTGACGTCAACAAAGGTATCTATAAGATTGGTCGGGGCTACCACACCAAGGACTGCCAGCTGATTCACAACAATGCTTCAATAGATTATGACTTGCTGGACAAGAGAATCAATTCCCTGAGGGACTTTATGCGCCACACCACATCTTAATGCTGAAGGACTGTGTTGTTGAGTTCAAGAAGCAAGTGTTGACCCTCAAAAACTTTGTCCAGGTTCAGAGCAGCAGGTATTCTTTTGAGAACATGGATCTCAACGTTATCAACACCACTTCCAAGTTTGCTCATGATCATTTCAAGAATGTGGAAGAACGCAGGGCTTCATTTGGACAGAACAAGGATTGTATCTCCAAAGACGAGACAACAAAAATATTTGGACATTCTGGACCAGTGACTATTGCTTTTAAAACGGTTTGATAATGATAAAAGGTATTATTTTAAAGTTAAAGAGAAAAACCGGAGTTTGCTAGGGAACCTATGCAGGGTGCATCAAAAATGGCTTCCTGTGGAGCACCTATGTGCTTAAACTTTTTTCACTGAACAAAATCTACACCAATTCCTGTCTCCCGTAGATGACAAAGGGAGACTATATTCTAACGTCTAGCATAGGCTACACATTCAGCACACTCTTCCGGTTTCCAAGCACATTTTCTGACCCTAATTACGAGTTAAACGTTACTGGGGCTACTTTACTGTACAGTAAAGTTGTATGCAAATTTCTATGTGGTAAAATCACCCCAGTGATTTGGAATGGCGAATTACATTACTGTGTGGGGCCAATTTTCCTGTTGTAAAGCTCATGGAATCCACTATTCCATGGGGTTTGGCTGCATACATTTACCAGGAGCTCTGGGCAAATGGTAAATGTATGGAGGTGCTGGTATGTACGGTGGGGGTCATAGGAGGGAGGTGGGTGAGTCTAGGAGAGAAGGGGAAGGTTTTCTTTATTTTTAGTAGGTGGGATTGTATGAAAATAGAATGAAACTTTGCTGATGCAGCCAAAGTCTCATGTGATTTTTCCAGGGGTGGGAACATCGGGTCAGGTAAATCCGGGTGCGGAAAAAACTAACCATTAATAATCAAAAAGAGTGAAATTAAGTCATGGAGAAATGCATTAATTTTGTCCACTTAACTCATAATCAGGCTATGTGTGGTTTATGCCCACTAATTCGTTGTTTATTTGAAGCAAATTACTTAAATTTAAACCAACCAATCATCAGTCAGTCAATCAATTTTTTTGATAAAGCACGCTACTCACCCGTGAGGGTCTCAAGGCGCTTGGGGGGGGGGGGGGGGGTAGGAGGGTCACTGTTCGAACAACCATGTTTTGAGGTTCTTTCTGAAGAGCAGGAGGTCTTTGGTTTTGCGGAGGTTGGTGGGGAGGGAGTTCCAGGTTTTGGGGGCGAGGTAGGACAAGAACCTGCCTACTGTGGTGGTGCGTTGGATGCGGGGGACTGTGGCTAGGGCGAGGTTAGCTGATCTGAGGTTGCGGGTGGGAGTGTGAAAGTTCACTCTTTCGTTGAGGTATGTCGGGCCGGTGTGGTGGAGAGATTTGTGTGCGTGGATGAGGATCTTGAATGTGATTCTCTTGTTTATGGGGAGCCAGTGAAGGGTTTTGAGGTGTGGTGAGATCCGTTTGTGGCGGGGGAGGCAAAGGACGAGGCACGCGGCTGTGTCCTGGATTCTCTGGAGTTGCGTGTGAGTTTGAGTGTGGTGCCGGCATAGAGGGCGTTACTGTAGTCTAGTCTGCTGCTGATGAGTGCATGGGTGACTGGCTTTCTGATCTCTGGGGGAATCCATTTGAAGGATTTTTTTAGAGTGCGGAGTGTGAGGAAGGAGGAGTAGGTAAGAGCATTGATTTGCTGTGTCATTGAGAAGGAGGGGTCCAGGATGATGCCGAGGTTGTGTGCGTGGTTTGCGGGGGTGGGTGCGGGTCCTAGGGTGGTGGGCCACCAGGAGTCGTCCCATATGGTTTTGTTGGGGCCGAAGATGATGATCTCGGTTTTGTTGGAGTTAAGCTTGAGGTGGTTAGTTGTCATCCAGTTGGCGGTGTCGAGGAGAGCTGCGTGTAGGTTGGTTTTGGTGGTGGTGGGGTTGCGGGTGAGGGAGAGGATGAGTTGGGTGTCATCTGCATAGGAGAGGATAGTGATTCCGTGTGATCGGAGGATGTTGGCTAGGGCGATCATGTAAATGTTGAAGAGTGTGGGGCTGAGAGAGGACTCTTGGGGGACTCCGCAGATGATCTTGGTGGTGGTGGAGTGGAAAGATGGGAGGCGGACTCTCTGGGTCCGGTCAGTGAGGAAGGAGGTGAGCCAGTCTAAGGCCTTGTGGCGAATTCCTATGTTGTGGAGGCGTGTGCGGAGTGTGTGGTGGCAGACAGTGTCAAAGGCTGCGGAGACACTGCACTGAAACTACCAATATATTGTTACATTAGACACACGTCCATTAGCAACCTCTCTTTATGCTCTGCACATGGAGCACTTTCGTAGTGCCACTTTTATCTCACATTTGAAGTCCACCAATTGTCTGTCATGAGATCATGATAGGGATTACATTTCATCCACACAATCTAACCATGCATACTTAAAACCCACAAAATTCAGTGAAAGCAGAATGGTGACAGCTGCAGAATTTGGATGTTATTTTGGCTTTGAATGGAATCTAAGTAAAATACTGGTGCTGCTGGGAGAAGGTCTGTGATTGTTCGTCCCTAGAATAAATCACACTGTTGAATACCTAAGAGTTGCACTCGTAGCATCCGGATACATTCAAATTAACTACAATGGAACGTTTTGACCATGCAGTGCTCTGATAAAAAAAAAAAATATTTGTATGGGCTCAATTTTTTATGAGGTCTAATTTGCTTCTGCCTGGCACGGTAAATGAATAAATTAATAAAAATTAACATAGGGGTCAGGATCGGGGGCAGAGGAAGCAAAAAGACTGTTCTGTGGTGGGGCAGGATGCAAGCAGCCTGCATTGGTAAAAATATAAAATACACCAATCAATATAAATATCAAAATAATTCCAAAATTACTGAATTACAAAAAGTAATTTATTTGCACATGTCTTGGTATAATAAAATCCAACCATCATAATACATCATTTTGTGCACCCAATACAGCTTTAGTCCGAGACAAGGGGAAAGAAATGTGTAACAATCCAATTAAGGGCATTTAAGTTCGGTGTCACACAGTGCAGCCTTCAGAATATGATGTTTGCAACCAACACGTTTCACAGGTGTCTGTTTCTTCAAGGCAAAATACTGGAGGACTTTGTTGTTAACTCTATCAGGACGCCCTTGTTGCTCCTTTCCTGGTGTTGTGCCTGACCATGGTTTGTATGAAGAGATCCACATCCCCAACACCACAAACACACAAATCCATGAAGAGGCACTTTGAATTTTAAGCCAGGCATACTATGCCAATGTTTGTTTTATATTTGGAGATGCACAGGAGGTTGAGCGATGTAAGCCACAATGCGCTTGAGGAATTGTAGTAAACAAATTCGATCATGAATGAGTAAAGAGCCCTTGGGATCCCATCTAAGCCCGGGTTCCCCTAACATGACTGACTCTGCCACACGCCTACAATTGTTCTGCTGACATTGGCAGGTGGAGAAATCTCTAGACTTTGCTACTAGCAAGTCTACCATTGGATTAGGGTAATATGGTCAACTGTTCTTGACAAAGACTCCTCCAGCAGCTCACATAAAATGAGTAGGTGACTGATTTAAAAGTAATGCAAATAAAATCAAATAACTTTCCTAAAAACAGGCATCCGTTGTTGAGTATTGGTTTGAGTGAAGTGCCATACTCAGGGAAGCATCTACAACTTTCTGAACCGTTATGAATTTCAGCATTTTCAGTGGCATTACTTTATCTTGCAAAATATTGCAAATGTTCTCCATCCAGAAGCATGATACAAACCAATATACCACTGGAATATTATGGTGCTTTGCAACCTTTGTAGTTTAGAGAGACCTTTACCATACAGAAGCTATTATATCACACATCTTGGTTGTTCAACTTGGTGCATTCTGCAGGGTCACCCCAGAATTTTGCCTTAATTTGATGAATCTGTTTTTGTTGGTATTTCACCACCCACTAATGTAGCCTTGTAAAACATGTCTCAGGCCTACCACTGCAGCCTTTAGTGAGGTTTTAAACTGCCATTTGGACCTGGCAGAGTAAATGTTTTGCCAGGCCTATACCTTCACTCGTAAAACTCAGAAGTAAACACTAAGGAATGCCCGTAAGACTCATAACACAGGTTCCAGGGTATTTAAAAAGTATAATATGTGTACGTAAGTTTTACATGTCCTGACAGTGAAAAACTCCTAAGTTGTTTTTCACTGATGTAAGGCTATCTCTCCCATTAACTAACACTGGATTATCTTATTATTTTAAATAAGTGTTAACTTTAGTTTGGGAACAGATGGAGAAATGGTTCTTCCACTCAAAAGAAATATAATTTAAAATCCTCTTTAATAGTAAAGTCGGATTTTAAGTTATTATTCAGAAAATTATTCTTTTAGAAACTGGACATTTTTCTGCCACACCAACTGTGCTTTTCTGCCAGTGTCAAGAGTCATGAGTGTGAATGGCTCTCCACAATTGTTTCCAGAAATGGGCAAAAAAGGACATTGGGTGTGGGGTGCAGAGTTGCTCTGCAAAGCAGAATGCCCTGCAGCCTGTACTCAGTTCTTCCTAATCTTCGAAGGATAGCCTCAGGGTTTTCCCACCAGTTTTCTGACTTTTAAGGGCTGCCTGCCCTGCCACTGACAAATGACTGTTACCCTAGATAGGTTAGAGCCACACCCAGGAAAAGGGGAAGGTTAGACAAGAGAGCATCCCTCAACCACAGGCTGGCACTGGGTATAAAATTGGCACCTTCAGGACCTCTCATAAAAACACTCCTGGATCAGTGGAAGGTTCAGAAGAAGGGCTGGCCTGCTGTCTGAAGAAGGAAGATTGGACTTGCTTACCTTGAACCCCGGCTCCCCTGAAGTGATTCCAAGGGTCAGTGGATTGATCTCCTGTTTGAGCTACAGGAACACAACAAGCTTCTGTAGGCCTCACTACAACTTCCCAGCTGACCAGACCTACCTGGACCCACCTGAGCCCTGCAGCTGTCCTTTGATGGAGTGAGTCCTGATCCCCAAGATGCTCCCCACCCCCCAGTCCTGGACCCTTGGTCAATATCAGAGTATACTTCTCCTGAATTCAGAGTGAAAATACAGACGTTTTGGGCTCCTCGCGACTGCAAAGTGGCTTCTTTGCACAAAGAAATAAACACTCCCAGTGACCACCAACGTGATTCTCTAGAGGGACGTGCACTTTGTGCCGACGGTGACCATCCACGCCAACCGCCAACATGAAGCTCCAGCGGCAACTGGTTCTTTGTGCCAAAACAGAAACGTCTACAATGGCAGGAGTGCTCCTTGTGCCATCCTCTTTGCAGATCCTGCCAATGAGATTGGCAGCTTCTCGTATGGACCCGAAAAGCTAACTCTTCAGCCGGACTATCCTGCTCCTTGTATCCAACCTGCGCTCTATAGTGGTTATCCTGAACTTGTGACTTTACCCAGGTCCTGCATGATCTGATAACTGTGAGTGGTTATTTGTGCTTTTTGGCTCTATTTTCTCCTGAACACTTAAAAAATCATAACTGAGTCTACTAATTGTATTCTTGTTGTTTTGGTGTCATTGTCTTCAGTAAAATGTGCTTTGTTTTTCTAAATTGGTTTGGGAGTTTTCCTGTTGTATTTTCACTTTATTAATGTTTGAGAGCTGCATAAATACTTTACACAGTCTTTACATGCAGCCTGATTGCTTTTGTGTCAAGATATCAGAGGGTTAAGCACAGGTTTCGCTATGACTTTTATGGTTCACCCTGACAAGGAATGTGTTTATTTTTTGAGTGGGGCCTCCACCCCTCTTAACTAATAACCCATTTTTTTTTACATCAGTCACTTATAGGAAGTTAAAAAACAAAAAGGTTTTCTCAATGTTGACAATGTCTACTCGTATTATCGTATTCCCACCTTGAAAGTTACAGCAAACCCTCACCTTCAATACCATTTCTGTTGACTCTACTTAATCTATGTGCATCCTATTTTAATCCAGTTAGAGCATCATTTCTGCCTACAAATTTCACATGGTTACCACCTCAGTCTACAGCCCTTCCTGCTCTGGGTAGGGGTGAATGATGGCAGACGATGTCATTAGCTGTTGTCACAAAAGCATGAGTGTGTGGCTTTTATTACTCCAAAAAGAATCAATACGGCAGACTAACAAGTGGTGCAGTTTGAAACTGTGGTCATTGGGGTTTAACACATTGCTGTAATTTGGAATTCATCCGTAATAGGTGATGCCTTATCATTCAATCTGCTCAGCACAGCAGGTATGTTGGCTAGCATGATGAAGTGGCATGGAGTGTCTGAGTCTTTGTCTCTCCTGGAACAGTTCTTTGGAAGTGGAAAGTGAAGAGCAAGCGCCAACAGACACTGTGAGGTGGCCACCTGTGCACAAACAAATCCTGAAGAGAGCAGTTGGATATCTCTGGTGCAGGCACAGCAAGCAAAGCAGAGCATGAAGTGGTTGGTGAGACTATCACTGTGCTCTCACCAGCAACTTATCTAGAGATAGTGTAGGTTGTCAGTCAAGCAGTCACCCACAGACAGCATATAGGATGGTGACACCCCTTCTGCATTGCAAATCAGCTCTCAGCAAGAGCAGCAGCAGAGATACTTCCGGGTGCTCAGCATTTTAAATGAGCATAGGAACTGAGCATTCATGGATATCCAGAAAGCCCATGGGACCATCAAAGATAAGAGTTCTATCAGAGATACGGTTATGGTATCATATGGCGATTGCTGTATTTAAAAAAATGTGTGAATCTGTGGGGCACTGCTTTGATGGCTGTTAATTAACCTTCCCAAATGAGGGGTCCACAACTCCCTTTCAGTTTTGTACTTTGTTTACCCACTTCAGTTTTCATTACAGGGAGACAGATGTTTCTGGGAAGGAAGTATGGGGTGGGGACGGAGTTGGAGGATGGGACTTCGTACGATTTTAATGTTCTTTGTTTTTAACCTGGACCTGTTTGAATGCTCTCTTTCTGATTTTCTTGTATGCAAGCACACACCTTCACAACGACTTAGGCAGCACAACCTCCACCTTGCCCATTAGCATGCATCATTGACCCACAGCTCGACTCCTGGATATGCCTTTCCTTGTCATGCCCACTCATGCCCTAGAAGATCCCCACAATGACGACTTTACATGCCCTATCCTGGAACGTTAACACCCTCTTAGACCAGGTGAAACACACCGCAGTTCTTACCCCTGCTCACCAACATCTTCCCGAGGTCCTGCTACTTCAGGAGACTCATCTTCTGGGTAAACATTGCTGCTTTTTAACACGCAAAGGCTATGAGAGCGTTTTCCACATGGGTCATACCTGGAGATCTAGAGGGATAGCTATATTACTGAGTCGCTCCTTCCACATGGTGGTCTCTCATGAGATTAGAGACCCGCTCGGTTGATTCCTTGTCCTCAATGGAATGCTTGAAGGATGCACTGTTAACTAGGGAAAGTATGCACACCCCCCAGTGGCCCTCAGCTCTTTTCTTTGCAATCTCTCCATTATTCTGCTAGACCCCCTCCAGGGCACAGTCTTGATAGGCAACAACTTCAACATGGTCCCTGCTCCCGAGGCTGACACATCTGGGCCCCCTCTACCTCCCACTTCGCAGGGGCCTGACATCTTTCTGATTGAATTGCCTCCCTTGATCTGCAAGATGTATGAAGGGCCTGGCACCTTCAGAAAATAACACTGAAATAAAAAAAGAAATTGAAATTGAGGTGAAAAAACAGCTATTTTTCTCTACATTTTACTCTGTAACTTTTTCCTGCGATGTAAGATTTTTGTAAAGCAATATACCGTTATGTCTGCTGGACTCTTCTGGTTGTGGGGATACATAGGGCTTGTAGGTTCATCAAAAACCCTAGGTACACAGAGCCAATAAATGAGCTGCACCTTGCAGTGGGTTTTCATTCTATACCAGGTATACAGCAATTCATTTGCTGAAATGTAAAGAGTGAAAAATAGTAATCAAGAAAACCTTTGTATTTCCGAAATGGGCACAAGATAAGGTGTTGAGGAGCACTGGGTATTTGCACATCTCTGAATTCTGGACCGCCCATACTAGCATGTGAATTACTGGGCATGTCTCAAATAGACATCTTTTTTACACACTGTCTTATATTTGGAAGGAAAAAATTTAGAGAAAGACAAGGGACAATTACACTTGTTTTGCTATTCTATGTTCCCCCGAGTCTCACGATAAAAAAGGTACCTCACTTGTGTGGGTAGGCCTAGCGCCCATGACAGGAAATGCCCCAAAACACAACGTGGACACATCACATTTTCCCAAAGAAAACAGAGGTGTTTTTTGCAAAGTGCCTACCTGTGGATTTTGGCCTCTAGCTCAGTCGGCACCTAGGGAAACCTACCAAACCTGTGCATTTTTGAAAACTAGAGACCTAGGGGAATCCAAGATGGGGTGACTTGTGGGGCTATCACCAGGTTCTGTTACCCAGAATCCTTTGCAAACCTCAACATTTGGCTAAACAAAAACACTTTTTCCTCACATTTCGGTGACAGAAAGTTCAGGAATATGAGGGGAGCCACAAATTTCCTTCTACCCAGAATTCCCCCAAGTCTCCAGATAAAAATGATACCTCACTTGTGTGGGTAGGACTAGTGTCCGCGACAGGAAATGCCCCAAAATACAACATAGACCCATCACATTTTTCCAAAGAAAACACAGGTGTTTTTTGCAAAGTGCCTACCTGGGGAATCCAAGATGGGGTGACATGTGGGGCTCTCACCAGGTTCTGTTACCCAGAATCCTTTGCAAACCTCAAACGTCGGCTAAAAAAACACTTTTTCCTCACATTTTGGTGACAGAAAGTTCTGGAACCTGAGAGGAGCCACAAATGTCCTTCTGCCCAGCGTTCCCCCAAGTCTCCCGATAAAAATGGTACCTCACTTGTGTGGGTAGACCTAGTGCCCGTGACAGGAAATGCCCCAAAACACAACGTGGACACATCACATTTTTCCAAAGAAAACACAGGTTTTATTTTTTGCAAAGTGCCTATCTGTGGGTTTTGGCCTATAGATCAGTCAGCGCCTAGGGAAACCTACCAAACCTGTGCATTTTTTTAAACTAGAGACCTAGGGGAATCCAAGATGGGGTGACTTGTGGGGCTCTCACCAGGTTCTATTACCCAGAATCCTTTGCAAACCTCACAATTTGGCTAAACAAACACTTTTTCCTCACATTTCGGTGACAGAAAGTTATGGAATCTGAGATAAGCCACAAATGTCCTTCTGCCCAGCATTCCCCCAAGTCTCCCGATAAAAATGGTACCTCACTTGTGTAGGTAGGCCTTGTGCTCGCAACAGGAAATGCCCCAAAACACTATCTGGACACATCAAAATTATCAAATACAAACTACATGTTTTTGCGGGGGGCACCTGCGTTTTTGGTCCTGGGCTCAGCAGCCATCTAGGGAAACCTACCAAACCCAGACATTTCTGAAAACTAGACACCGAGGGAGTCCAGGGAGGTGTGACTTGTGTGGATCCCCCAATGTTTTCTTACCCAGGATCCTCAGCAAACCTCAAATTTAGCTAAAAAATCACATTTTCCCCACATTTCTGTGTGGGATCACCGCACTGGGACACATTTCCTACCACCCAACGTTCCCCTCAGCCTCCCGGTAAAAATGATACCTCACTTGTGTAGGTGGTCAAGTGCTTGTAACAGGGAAAAGCCAAAAACATGTCGAAATTGAGTGGTAACCAAAGTGGGTCCAAAAGGGCAGTTTAAAAAAAAAACATTTTTAGGCTGGCAAGTGCAGCAGAATTTTTATCGGTATAGATGAGACAATGCTGGGTGGTAGGAATTTTGTGGATTCCTGCAGATTCCAGAAGGTTCCATCACAAAAATGGGGAAAAATGTGTGATTTGCAGCAAAGTTGGAGGTTTGCAGGGCATTGTGGGTAAGAAAATGGAGCGGGCTGCATGTGAAACACACTACCTTGGACTCACCCAGATGTTTGTTTTTCAGATGTGTCTAGGTCTTATGGATTTTTCTACATGGCAGCATCCCAAAGTCCAAAAAGTGCAGCCCTCACTTCCAAGTGGGATGATTTTGAGAGTTAGCCAAGCTCTCATGGCCCAAATGTAAAACCAAAACCCCAAATAATCAAATGTCCACTTGCTTGCTGTGGGATAAGATGTTTTAGTATGCAGGGGAGCTGAAAGACTGTTATCCCCTTCAGATGGAGAGGAGATAGTAACCATGCCCATACTGGTTGGTAGCCACCACTACACTATTTTTCTTTTTAATTCTCTGGCATTTAGCCAACTTTCTGCCCCCCTAGTGTGGGGATCGGGAGTAATTGCCTCCCCATCTTCCCACTGGTGGGCAGAACAACTTTGGTCCTATTTATTTGGGGGTGGGGGTATGGCTATACCCCCACCCTCTTATTTTGAAAAAAAAAATCTTCCCTGGTCTCTGGTGGGCTTTCTGACCCCCTTGGAGGCAGATAGGCCTTCCAAAAATAGGCCGATCTGTCCCCAAGGGGGGCAGATATGGCCAACAGTAATGTGCCCACATGGGGAGGGACCCTTGCCATGGGGCTGCCCCCCCAAACAAAACACACACATACACACACACCAATCCCTGATTCCTAAGTGGTTTCAGATCGGCCTAACAGAAATAGGCCGATCTGCCACCAAGGGGAGCACAAATGGCCTAAAATAATCCCCCCCCCCCCCCCCCCAGGGGAATGACCCTTGCCTAAGGGGTCACTCCCTTTGCATGAAATTGATGCAAAGAAATAAAAATCCCTGGTGCCTAGAGGTTCCTGCCCCCGCGGGGGCAGATCGGCCTAATTACAATAGGCCGATCTGCCCCCAAGGGAGGCAGAAATGGCCTAAAACTAATTTGCCCCACAGGGGAGCAACCCTTGCCTAAGGGGTTGCTCCCCTCATGTGAAACTGACAACAAAAAAATCCCTGGTGTCTAGTGGTTTCTGCCCCCTTTGGGGGCAAATTGGCCTAATAAAAATAGGCCGATCTGCCCCAAAGGGGGGCAGAAAAGGACTAGAATTAATTTTGCCCCCAGGGGAGCGACCCTTGCCTAAGGGATCTCTCCCCACATATAAAAAGTAAAACAAAAACAAAAAATCCCTGGTGCCTAGAGGTTCCCCCCCCCAGGCAAATCGGCCTAATTACAATAGGCCGATCTGCCCCCAAGGGGGGCAGAAACGGCCTAGAATTAATTTTGCCCCCAGGGGAGCAACCCTTGCCTAAGAGGTCGCTCCCCACATATAAAAAAATAAAACAAACATCAAAAAAATCCCCGGTGTCTAGGGGTTTCTGCCCGCCCCCCCCAGGGGCACATCGGCCTAATTATAATAGGCCGAACTGCCCCCGGGGGGGCAGCAATAGCCTAAAAATAAATTGCCCCCCTGGGGAGCGGCCCTTGCCCATGGGCCCGCTCCCCTTATATGGAAAACACACCCGATCGGGCAGCAGAAATGCTCAGAGAGACATGAAAGGAGAGGAAAGGCCTTTCCTCTCCTTTCATGCCTCTCTGCCCCCACCAAGTGATCGGAGAAGTGCTTTTGCATTTCTCCTTCGATCAACGCTGGAAGCTGAGCTTCCAGCGCGGAGGGGAAGGCCTCTGATGAGGTCAGCGCGCAAAAGCGCGCTGATGTCATCAGATGCCACGGGGGTCGGTGGGGTGGGTGTGGGAGGGGAAGCGATTCCCCTTCCATCTCTGCCCAGGGGATGGGGGTGCTTGGCCATCTGAGGGAGCGCTAGCGCTCCCCCCAGGGGCCTATAGCAGGACGAGCTGGACTCGTCCTCAGCACTGGGCAACCGTTGCCGAGGGTGAGACCAGCTCGTCCTGGGCATCCTAGGGGTTAAACATGCGGCTGCCGCAATTAAATGCACGAGCAAAGGATACTGAGGCAGTGTAATCCTGAAGCCATCTTGGGCCGCTTCAATCCATATAAATCCCTTCAGCTCACTCTTGCAGCTTTCTACTTTCTCCCTTTGTGACGCTTTTTCGTTTTTCCCTTCCTCCGTCTTTCCCTTATGTGTCTTTTGCTCGCAACAAATGCTTGAGGCAGAAGAATAAGCCCTGACCCTCAAAAATAAGTGCCGGTGCTCAGCACCGGAAACAAAAAGCACAAATTAAGCACTTGTGCTTGCTCTCTAATCGAAAACGAGGAGTAGAGGTGATAAGGCTCAGAAGGACTGTGCTGAATTAGTATATCCCAAGTATGCCCTTGGAAGAAGGCACTGGGGGTCACAGAAAGTGGATTGTACCACCACAACAAGTGGAGAGCCACAAGTCTTCTTCAAAAGAAAGGACGAAAACCTCCTCCAGAAATGTTAACATTACAATCGAGACTCCTGTGTTTGTACTTGCACAGGTATATGCTGGACTTAAGAAACCGCAAATGTAAATAGTTTTGTGCAGTTTAATGGAAATAGCATAAAATCGAAAAAATATATCGACAGGTACAAGCAGAAAATGTCTCTCAGTGACACTTCTTTTGTGCGAACAAATCTGAGGGTGAAATGTTATTAAACTTTGTGAAATTTTGTAATCTCAGTATAACATGCTTAGTTAAAATTTTGCTCATACTTAATCCTAAACTATAGCAATGAAGGGTGCCCTAAAGGGCACCTCGAGTGCGAGTGCACATATTGTGGCTACATATAGCCTCTTGGAGGTTTTAGGATCAGGAGCTACTACTCTGTGGTTTTAATATGCTTTTTCTATAACACGTGCATTTATTTTAGTAATGGTGTACTTGGCCCAAATCTGTGCCTTGTGTACCCAGTGGCAGATTTGCTAGGACTTTGTGAATGTCGAAAGAGATGGTATGTAACACAAAGGGGTGGACATTTTGGGGAGGATATTTACTTTCCAGTACAAAAGCTGTTTAGAACTAAAAAGATTCCAGTTTCTCAGGGTAAACTGTGCCATGTAAATCTTTGAACTACTTTGTGTCAAAAGGGCGTTAAATAGGGGTACTTTGGTGAGGTAGCACGAGGACCCATAGATTTTGAAGCAAAGTCCGATCTACTGAGATACACAGGGTTTGCATAAAAAAATATGAAGAAGGTGCAACTGTGGATAGATGTTTTACTTCCCCAAACTTTCGACACATTGCAAACCTGTTGCACTGTGCAACATTTATCCAATGTGTGGAAAGTAAAATACATTTTCTAGGAATAGGATTTTGTACTGGAAAGATATACTTAACCACTGCGCTGCCAGGCCTTTTCCCCCTCCTGTGCCAGGCCTTTTTTTGCCTATTTGGGGCAGTTCGCGCTTAGGCCCTCATAACTTTTTGTCCACATAAGCTAACCAAGCCAAATTTGCGTCCTTTTTTTCCAACATCCTAGCGATTCTAAAGGTACCCAGACTTTGTGGGTTCCCCTGAAGGAGGCCAAGAAATTGGCCAAAATACAGTGAAAATTTCGTTTTTTTCAAAAAAATTGGAAAAAGGGGCTGCAGAAGAAGGCTTGTGCTTTTTCCCCTGAAAATGGCATCAACAAAGGGTTTGCGGTGCTAAACTCAGCAGCTTCCCAGCTTTCAGGAACAGGCAGACTTGAATCCGAAAACCCAATTTTTCAACACAATTTTGGCATTTTACTGGGGCATACCCCATTTGTGCAATTTTTTGTGCTTTCAGCCTCCTTCCAGTCAGTGACCGGAATGGTCATGAAACCAATGCTGGATCCCAGAAACCTAAACATTTCTGAAAAGTAGACAAAATTCTGAATTCAGCAAGGGGTCATTTGTGTAGATCCTACAAGGGTTTCCTACAGAAAATAACAGCTGAAAAAGAAAAATATTGAAATTGAGGTGAAAAAAACATCAATTTTTCTCTACTTTTTACTCTGTAACTTTTCCCTGCAATGTCAGATTATCGAAAGCAATATACCGTTACGTCTGCTGGACTCCTCTGGTTGCGGGGATATATAGGGTTTGTAGGTTCATCAAGAACCCGAGGAACCCAGAGCCAATAAATGAGCTGCACCCTGCAGTGCGTTTTCATTCTATACCGGGTATACAGTAATTCATTTGCTGAAATATAAGGAGTAAAAAATAGCTATCAAGAAAACCTTTGCATTTCCAAAAAGGGCACAAGATAAGGTGTTGAGGAGCAGTGGTTATTTGCACATCTCTGAATTCCGGGGTGACCATAGTAGCACGTGAATTACATGGAATTTCTCAAATAGATGTCTTTTTTACACACACCCCTATATTTGGAAGGAATAAATGTAGAGAAAGACAAGGGGCAATAACACTTGTTTTGCTATTCTATGTTCCCCCAAGTCTCCCGATAAAAATGATACCTCCCTTGTTTGGGTAGGCCTAGCGCCCGCGACAGGATATGCCCCAAAACACAACGTGGACACATCACAGAAAACAGAGCTGTTTTTAGCAAAGTGACTACCTGTAGATTTTGGCCTCTAGCTCAGCCGGCACCTAGGGAAACCTACCAAACCTGTGCATTTCTGAAAACTAGAGACCTAGGGGAATCCAAGGAGGGGTGACTTGTGTGGCTCGGACCAGGTTCTGTTACCCAGAATCCTTTGCAAACCTCAAAATTTGGCTAAAAAAACACATGTTCCTCACATTTCTGTGGCAGAAAGTTCTGGAATCTGAGAGGAGCGACAAATTTCCTTCCACCCAGCATTCCCCCACGTCTCCCGATAAAAATGATACCTCACTTGTGTGGGTAGGCCTAGCGCCCGCGACAGGATATGCCCCAAAACACAACCTGGACACATCACAGAAAACAGAGCTGTTTTTAGCATAGTGACTACCTGTAGATTTTGGCCTCTAGCTCAGCCGCCACCTAGGCAAACCTACCAAACCTGTGCATTTCTGAAAACTAGAGACCTAGGGGAATCCAAGGAGGGGTGACTTGTGTGGCTCGGACCAGGTTCGGTTACCCAGAATCCTTTGCAAACCTCAAAATTTGGCTAAAAAAACACATGTTCCTCACATTTCTATGGCAGAAAGTTCTGGAATCTGAGAGGAGCCACAAATTTCCTTCCACCTAGCGTTCCCCCACGTATCCCGATAAAAATGATACCTCACTTGTGTGGGTAGGCCTAGCGCCCGCGACAGGATATGCCCCAAAACACAACGTGGACAAATCACAGAAAACAGCTGTTTTTAGCAAAGTGACTACCTGTAGATTTTGGCCTCTAGCTCAGCCGCCACCTAGGGAAACCTACCAAACCTGTGCATTTCTGAAAACTAGAGACCTAGGGGGATCCAAGGAGGGGTGACTTGCGGGGCTCGGACCAGGTTCTGTTACCCAGAATCCTTTGCAAACCTCAAAATTTGGCTAAAAAAACACATGTTCCTCACATTTCTGTGGCAGAAAGTTCTGGAATCTGAGAGGAGCCACAAATTTCCTTCCACCCAGCGTTCCCCCACGTCTCCCGATAAAAATGATACCTCACTTGTGTGGGTAGGCCTAGCGCCCGCGACAGGATATGCCCCAAAACACAACGTGGACATATCACAGAAAACAGAGCTGTTTTTAGCAAAGTGACTACCTGTAGATTTTGGCCTCTAGCTCAGCCGCCACCTAGGGAAACCTACCAAACCTATGCATTTCTGAAAACTAGAGACCTAGGGGAATCCAAGGAGGGGTGACTTGTGTGGCTCGGACGAGGTTCTGTTACCCAGAATCCTTTGCAAACCTCAAAATTTGGCTAAAAAAACACATGTTCCTCACATTTCTGTGGCAGAAAGTTCTGGAATCTGAGGGGAGCTACAAATTTCCTTCCACCCAGTGTTCCCCCAAGTCTCCCGATAAAAATGATACCTCACTTGCGTGGGTAGGCCTAGCGCCGGCGACAGGAAACACCCCAAAGCGCAACGTGGACACATCCTAAATTTTGGAAAAAAATAGAGGTGTTTTTTGCGAAGTGCCTACCTGTAGATTTTGGCCTCTAGCTCAGCCGGCACCTAGGGAAACCTACCAAACCTGTGCATTTCTGAAAACTAGAGACCTAGGGGAATCCAAGGAGGGGTGACTTGCGGGGCTCGGACCAGGTTCTGTTACCCAGAATCCTTTGCAAACCTCAAAATTTGGCTAAAAAAACACATGTTCCTCACATTTCTGTGGCAGAAAGTTCTGGAATCTGAGAGGAGCTACAAATTTCCTTCCACCCAGCGTTCCCCCACGTCTCCCGATAAAAATGATACCTCACTTGTGTGGGTAGGCCTAGCGCCCGCGACAGGATATGCCCCAAAACACAACGTGGACATATCATAGAAAACAGAGCTGTTTTTAGCAAAGTGACTACCTGTAGATTTTGGCCTCTAGCTCAGCCGCCACCTAGGGAAACCTACCAAACCTGTGCATTTCTGAAAACTAGAGACCAAGGGGGATCCAATGAGGGGTGACTTGCGGGGCTCGGACCAGGTTCTGTTACCCAGAATCCTTTGCAAACCTCAAAATTTGGCTAAAAAAACACATGTTCCTCACATTTCTGTGGCAGAAAGTTCTGGAATCTGAGAGGAGCCACAAATTTCCTTCCACCCAGCGTTCCCCCACGTCTCCCGATAAAAATGATACCTCACTTGTGTGGGTAGGCCTAGCGCCCGCGACAGGATATGCCCCAAAACACAACGTGGACATATCACAGAAAACAGAGCTGTTTTTAGCAAAGTGACTACCTGTAGATTTTGGCCTCTAGCTCAGCCGCCACCTAGGGAAACCTACCAAACCTGTGCATTTCTGAAAACTAGAGACCTAGGGGGATCCAAGGAGGGGTGACTTGCGGGGCTCGGACCAGGTTCTGTTACCCAGAATCCTTTGCAAACCTCAAAATTTGGCTAAAAAAACACATGTCCCTCACATTTCTGTGGCAGAAAGTTCTGGAATCTGAGAGGAGCTACAAATTTCCTTCCACCCAGCGTTCCCCCAAGTCTCCCGATAAAAATGATACCTCACTTGCATGGGTAGGCCTAGCGCCGGTGACAGGAAACACCCCAAAGCGCAACGTGGACACATCCTAAATTTTGGAAAAAAACAGAGGTGTTTTTTGCGAAGTGCCTACCTGTAGATTTTGGCCTCTAGCTCAGCCGCCACCTAGGGAAACCTACCAAACCTGTGCATTTCTGAAAACTAGAGACCTAGGGGAATCCAAGGAGGGGTGACTTGCGGGGCTCGGACCAGGTTCTGTTACCCAGAATCCTTTGCAAACCTCAAAATTTGGCTAAAATAACACATGTTCCTCACATTTCTGTGGCAGAAAGTTCTGGAATCTGAGAGGAGCTACAAATTTCCTTCCACCCAGCGTTCCCCCACGTCTCCCGATAAAAATGATACCTCACTTGTGTGGGTAGGCCTACCGCCCGCGACAGGATATGCCCCAAAACACAACGTGGACATATCACAGAAAACAGAGCTGTTTTTAGCAAAGTGACTACCTGTAGATTTTGGCCTCTAGCTCAGCCGCCACCTAAGGAAACCTACCAAACCTGTGCATTTCTGAAAACTAGAGACCTAGGGGGATCCAAGGAGGGGTGACTTGCGGGGCTCGGACCAGGTTCTGTTACCCAGAATCCTTTGCAAACCTCAAAATTTGGCTAAAAAAACACCTGTTCCTCACATTTCTGTGGCAGAAAGTTCTGGAATCTGAGAGGAGCCACAAATTTCCTTCCACCCAGCGTTCCCCCACGTCTCCCGATAAAAATGATACCTCACTTGTGTGGGTAGGCCTAGCGCCCGCGACAGGATATGCCCCAAAACACAACGTGGACATATCACAGAAAACAGAGCTGTTTTTAGCAAAGTGACTACCTGTAGATTTTGGCCTCTAGCTCAGCCGCCACCTAGGGAAACCTACCAAACCTGTGCATTTCTGAAAACTAGAGACCTAGGGGGATCCAAGGAGGGGTGACTTGCGGGGCTCGGACCAGGTTCTGTTACCCAGAATCCTTTGCAAACCTCAAAATTTGGCTAAAAAAACACATGTTCCTCACATTTCTGTGGCAGAAAGTTCTGGAATCTGAGAGGAGCCACAAATTTCCTTCCACCCAGCGTTCCCCCACGTCTCCCGATAAAAATGATACCTCACTTGTGTGGGTAGGCCTAGCGCCCGCGACAGGATATGCCCCAAAACACAACGTGGACATATCACAGAAAACAGAGCTGTTTTTAGCAAAGTGACTACCTGTAGATTTTGGCCTCTAGCTCAGCCGCCACCTAGGGAAACCTACCAAACCTGTGCATTTCTGAAAACTAGAGACCTAGGGGGATCCAAGGAGGGGTGACTTGCGGGGCTCGGACCAGGTTCTGTTACCCAGAATCCTTTGCAAACCTCAAAATTTGGCTAAAAAAACACATGTCCCTCACATTTCTGTGGCAGAAAGTTCTGGAATCTGAGAGGAGCTACAAATTTCCTTCCACCCAGCGTTCCCCCAAGTCTCCCGATAAAAATGATACCTCACTTGCATGGGTAGGCCTAGCGCCGGTGACAGGAAACACCCCAAAGCGCAACGTGGACACATCCTAAATTTTGGAAAAAAACAGAGGTGTTTTTTGCGAAGTGCCTACCTGTAGATTTTGGCCTCTAGCTCAGCCGCCACCTAGGGAAACCTACCAAACCTGTGCATTTCTGAAAACTAGAGACCTAGGGGAATCCAAGGAGGGGTGACTTGCGGGGCTCGGACCAGGTTCTGTTACCCAGAATCCTTTGCAAACCTCAAAATTTGGCTAAAATAACACATGTTCCTCACATTTCTGTGGCAGAAAGTTCTGGAATCTGAGAGGAGCTACAAATTTCCTTCCACCCAGCGTTCCCCCACGTCTCCCGATAAAAATGATACCTCACTTGTGTGGGTAGGCCTACCGCCCGCGACAGGATATGCCCCAAAACACAACGTGGACATATCACAGAAAACAGAGCTGTTTTTAGCAAAGTGACTACCTGTAGATTTTGGCCTCTAGCTCAGCCGCCACCTAGGGAAACCTACCAAACCTGTGCATTTCTGAAAACTAGAGACCTAGGGGGATCCAAGGAGGGGTGACTTGCGGGGCTCGGACCAGGTTCTGTTACCCAGAATCCTTTGCAAACCTCAAAATTTGGCTAAAAAAACACATGTCCCTCACATTTCTGTGGCAGAAAGTTCTGGAATCTGAGAGGAGCTACAAATTTCCTTCCACCCAGCGTTCCCCCAAGTCTCCCGATAAAAATGATACCTCACTTGCGTGGGTAGGCCTAGCGCCGGCGACAGGAAACACCCCAAAGCGCAACGTGGACACATCCTAAATTTTGGAAAAAAACAGAGGTGTTTTTTGCGAAGTGCCTACCTGTAGATTTTGGCCTCTAGCTCAGCCGCCACCTAGGGAAACCTACCAAACCTGTGCATTTCTGAAAACTAGAGACCTAGGGGAATCCAAGGAGGGGTGACTTGCGGGGCTCGGACCAGGTTCTGTTACCCAGAATCCTTTGCAAACCTCAAAATTTGGCTAAAATAACACATGTCCCTCACATTTCTGTGGCAGAAAGTTCTGGAATCTGAGAGGAGCTACAAATTTCCTTCCACCCAGCGTTCCCCCACGTCTCCCGATAAAAATGATACCTCACTTGCGTGGGTAGGCCTAGCGCCTGCGACAGGAAACACCCCAAAGCGCAACGTGGACACATCCACAATTTTGGGAGAAAACAGTGCCTACCTGCGGATTTTGGCCTGTAGCTCACCCGGCGCCTAGGGAAACCTACCAAACCAGTGCATTTCTGAAAACTAGAGACCTAGGGGAATCCAAGGAGGGGTGACTTGCGGGGCTCGGACCAGGTTCTGTTACCCAGAATCCTTTGCAAACCTCAAAATTTGGCTAAAAAAACACATGTTCCTCACATTTCTGTGGCAGAAAGTTCTGGAATCTGATAGGAGCCACAAATTTCCTTCCACCCAGCGTTCCCCCAAGTCTCCCGATAAAAATGATACCTCACTTGTGTGGGTGGCCCAGGTGCCTGCAAAATAATAAGGCCCAAAACCTGAAGGGATAGAAGGGATAGCACAGCAAGTTTATAAGGGCATATTCTTTTATACATCTTTAGACGGACTCTGCTTTGGGGACCCACATAAGTGAGGTGTCATTTTACTTGGGAGACTGAGGGGAAAACTGGGGAGTAGGAATTTTGTGCTGGAGCGGTGATCCTACTAAGAAAAATCAGGAAAATATGCTTTTTTATGCAAATTGTGAGGTTTACAGAGGAGTCTGGGTAAGAAAATGTTGGGGGAGCCACACAAGCCACACCTCCCTAGACTCCTTGGGGTGCCTAGTTTTAAAAAGTTTCTGGGTTTTGTAGGTTTCCCTACATGACGGCCGCACCCAGGACCAAAAACATAGGTGGGCCCTCCCCCCCAAACACAGGTATTTTTGGAATATATCACTTTGATGTGTGCACATACGTCCGTGATGTGCCAAACACTAAAATTGTGAAAAGAAACACACTTAGGTTATGTGAAGAAGACCCCTCACCCACCAACCAAGTTGGTGGCATGCTTCATCATCGGGGTCCCACCTGAGGCACCTAGCGTGTCTCAAGTGTGCTGCGACGCCTGATTACAGCGGAGCAGGTTTTGTCATTTGTACCACACATACTGGTTGGATTTGGCACGAGGGTGAGTGATGGTTCAGTAGATCAAATTTTATTAACAAGAGATTTCACAAAAGTGAAATGCACTGGTAATAACTGAAAGGCCAAAAAACTGAACCAATGACTCACAGCTCGTGAGCTGTAAAGCCACGACAAGGCACCAACCGCTTTACAGTCCATTCACACACCTTTCATACATGACATGCACTAGACCATTCACGCCGCCAGCCACGGGCCCAGCACATTACAAGACTCGCATCCACAGACAGCGCCAGTCAAGGGCCCATCACTTTCATACGCCCACATGCCTGATACAGCAATCACACCAGCTGATGAGTGTGTGGACTGGCGTTTGGCCGGCACTGCCAGCCAAGCGCCACCCCACCCACACCACCAGCCAAGCGCCACCCCACACACACCGCCAGCCCAGCGCCACCCCACACACACCGCCAGCCCAGCGCCACCCCACACACACCGCCAGCCAAGCGCCACCCCACACACACCGCCAGCCAAGCGCCACCCCACACACACCGCCAGCCAAGCGCCACCACACCCACGCCGCCAGCCAAGCGCCACTTTACACATGCCATCCCCTTTTTTTTGTTTTTAAACAACAAAGAAACCACTAATCATAAATTAGTACAAAACTACAAACACAAAAGCTCTAACTGAATACATGACTAATGCCAACCGTGAAACCGAACATATAAAAATATAAAACACCAGTTTACGCTCACGGAATTTCCCAATAATTCTTCTGTGTGTGGTAGCTCCTGAAACAGCCACCCACACACAGCCCAGGCTTTGAAGGACAATCAGGGCAGTACATCCTAGTCTCCTTCCTGATACCTCTTCGAGCACAGACTCTACATCTCTTAGCAGGAAAGTTTTTTTTGGCCGTGGGAGGAATGTGCTCAGCAAAGTGACGATCTTTCAATCTAGCCACATCCTCCACCACTGCTTCTCTAGGAACTCTTGCCTGTTCCAGCACAACAAGGCTAGCTATGATAGACTCCTGAAATTTCACAAATGTCATCCTTGACTCTGGAGAACTATCCTTAAACACAACAAAAGCATTAAAAGTTGCCAAGTGGAACAAGTGAAGCGCTAATTTCTTATACCACACATAAGACTTACGAGCAGCAGTGTAAGGTTCTAACCTCTGATCTACTCTATCAACACCACCCATGTGCTTATTATAGTCTAAGATGCACACAGGTTTGCGCACTTCGGCAACCTGACCCCAAACAGCCACAGGTGAAGTACTCTCATCATGGATGGTGCTTAGCATGTATACATCCCTCTTGTCTACAAATTTCAGAGCTAGCAGCTCATCATTCCGCAAGGCACTGCACTGTCCCTTCTCAAGTTTTTTACAGACAAGCTCTTTTGGATAGCCTTTCCGATTAGAGCGGATTGTGCCACAAGCAACAGTGTCCACTCTGAACAACTCCTTGAACAACCGAACTCCAGTGTAGAAGTTATCTACATATAAATGGTGACCTTTTATTAAACAGTCGTCTACCAAGTTCCCACACAATTTTCTCACTAACTCCAAAAGTGGGAGGACAACCAGGGGGGTCAATATTGGAATCCCTACCAGTGTAGACCCGGAAATTATAAACATATCCTGTACTACTTTCTGACAGCATATACAATTTAATTCCATACCGTGCCCTCTTGCTAGGAATGTACTGCCTAAAAACCAAACGACCCTTGAACAGGACCAAAGACTCATCTACAGATATTTCTTTCCCTGGAACATAGATCTCTGAAAACCGATCTACCAAATGATCAAGGACAGGTCTAATCTTAAAAAGACGGTCAGAATCAGGATGATCTCGTGGCAAGGCTAAAGCATTATCTACAAAATGCAACATCCGAAGAAGAAGCTCATACCGGTTACGACTCATGATGGCAGGAAATATAGCAGTTGCCATCAAGGGACTAGTAGACCAATATGAAGACAGCGACGGCTTCCTTATCAGCCCCATCAAAAAAGTTAAACCCAAGAACTTTTTCAACTCTTCCAGATTTGTGGGAATCCACCGGCTAGCTCTAGAGTGTGGCCTAAGTCTGGCAGCGTTGTCCCTCAAAAACTGCTCTGCATACAAATTAGTCTGCTCAACAATCTCTTCCAAAAATATATCGTCCATAAACAACTCAAAAAAGTTGACGGGCAAAAAGTTTTCCGTATTAACTCGACACCCTGGAAAACCAGTAAACGCAGGCAACTGTGGCTGCTCCATGTTTGGGGCAACCCATGCGTCAGGTCTTCCAATGGGAAGCCTTTCAGCCGCTGGCTCCTGCACCATTGGCACATCACTGTCCTCCTCTAAAACAGGCCCTTCATCAGCACTGAGAGTGGCTTCATCATCAGATGATTCATCTCTGACAGAAAATTCACTTCCAGAATCCTGCACTTCCTCCTCTGCCTCAGATGCAGAGTCAGTCTCATATTCATGGTCAGAAGATGACTCAAAAAGCACACTAACAACCTGCTGAGCGGTCATCCTACGGCTGGCCATGATCCTTCCTACTAAAATTAACTGGACAAATACACCACCAACAACCAGCACTGTGTAAGATAAGTAACAAAGTATAGGTTTATCACTAAGAATTATAAACTCAAAAACTATACTGCTCACTTGCCTGAAAAAGCTTGACTCACCAGCAACTACTCTGCACAGCCACAGCAATCACCAACGATATCCCACTAAAAAGAGAAAAAAAAAAGCAAATTAGACATAAGACAACACAATAATCATTGTGCATAACTCTAAGGACAATTTCACACACAATCCTGCATTCAGTACACCACCTACAAACATGTCATTCATGCATTGCAACAATACTCACTTGGAGTAAATTTATTTACTTACCTAAAACATGCAACTACGCAAACCGCAGGACAACTACTGCCAAAACTGCAACAAGCCACAGCAAAGTCAGCAAAAGCTTAGAACTAAAACAAAAAGGAGAAAAACTGTTATTATCATAAAAGTAAATACTTCGCCAGTTGACAAACACTCCGCCACTAACCATTTTTTCATTTTCCCGAGTCTAGTCTTCTCTGCTTGGGGGAAGATGGGCCTAAAAAAAAAATAGGCCAATCTACCCCCAAGGGGAGGGGGCAGAAATCACCCAGATTACATTGCACCCTTTGGGGGGGGGCGACCCTTGCCCAAGGTGCCACACCCCCACACAAAGCACACACACACATACATAGTATCCCTGGCGCTATGGGGATTCTGCCCCCCTTGGGGACAGAAAGGCCTAAAAAATAGGCATATCTGCCCCCTAGGGGGGCAGAACTGCCCAAAAATACATGTGGGACCCTGGGGGCGACCCTTGCCCAAGGGGCCACCCCCCAACACAAAAAATAAAAATCAACAATAAAATCCCTGGTGTCTAGTGGCTTTCTGCCCCCCTTGGGGGCAGATCGGCCTAAAAATAGGGCCAATCTGCCCCCAAGGGGGGCAGAAACGACAATAAATACATTGCGCCCCTGGGGGGAGCGACCCTTGCCCAAGGGGCCACCCCCCAACACAAAGCACACATACATACATACTATTTCTGGCGCTATTGGGATTCTGCCCCCCTTGGGGGCAGAAAGGCCTAAAAAAAATAGGCCTCTCTGCCCCCAAGGGGGGCAGAACTGCCCAAAAATACATGAGGGCCCCTGGGGGCGACCCTTGCCCAAGGGGCCGCCCCCCAACACAAAAAATACACATCAACAATAAAATCCCTGGTGTCTAGTGGCTTTCTGCCCCCCTTGGGGGCAGATCGGCCTAAAAATAGGGCCAATCTGCCCCCAAGGGGGGCAGAAACGACAATAAATACATTGCGCCCCTGGGGGGAGCGACCCTTGCCCAAGGGGCCACCCCCCAACACAAAGCACACATACATACATACTATTTCTGGCGCTATTGGGATTCTGCCCCCCTTGGGGGCAGAAAGGCCTAAAAAAAATAGGCCTCTCTGCCCCCAAGGGGGGCAGAACTGCCCAAAAATACATGAGGGCCCCTGGGGGCGACCCTTGCCCAAGGGGCCGCCCCCCAACACAAAAAATACACATCAACAATAAAATCCCTGGTGTCTAGTGGCTTTCTGCCCCCCTTGGGGGCAGATCGGCCTAAAAATAGGGCTAATCTGCCCCCAAGGGGGGCAGAAACGACAATAAATACATTGCGCCCCTGGGGGGAGCGACCCTTGCCCAAGGGGCCACCCCCCAACACAAAGCACACATACATACATACTATTTCTGGCGCTATTGGGATTCTGCCCCCCTTGGGGGCAGAAAGGCCTAAAAAAAATAGGCCTCTCTGCCCCCAAGGGGGGCAGAACTGCCCAAAAATACATGAGGGCCCCTGGGGGCGACCCTTGCCCAAGGGGCCGCCCCCCAACACAAAAAATACACATCAACAATAAAATCCCTGGTGTCTAGTGGCTTTCTGCCCCCCTTGGGGGCAGATCGGCCTAAAAATAGGGCCAATCTGCCCCCAGGGGGGGCAGAAACGACGTAAAATACATTTGCCCCCAAAGGGGAGCGACCCTTGCCAAAGGGGCCGCCCCCCAACACAAAAAATACAAATCAACAATAAAATCCCTGGTGTCTAGTGGCTTTCTGCCCCCCTTGGGGGCAGATCGGCCTAAAAATAGGGCCAATCTGCCCCCAGGGGGGGCAGAAACGACGTAAATTACATGTGCCCCCAAAGGGGAGCGACCCTTGCCCAAGGGGCCGCCCCCCAACACAAAAAATACACAGCAACAATAAAATCCCTGGTGTCTAGTGGCTTTCTGCCCCCCTTGGGGGCAGATCGGCCTAAAAATAGGGCCAATCTGCCCCCAGGGGGGGCAGAAACGACGTAAAAAGCATGTGCCCCCAAAGGGGAGCGACCCTTGCCCAAGGGGTCGCTCCCCTACACTAATATTCACTCACACACACACACATACAGAAATCCCTGGTGTCTAGTGGGCATTCCTGCTGCCCGATCGCATCGCGATCGGGCAGCAGGAATGCTCAAAGAGACATCGAGGGAAAGGAAAACCCTTTCCTTTCCCTCGATGCCTCTCTGAGAGCACCCGCACGAAGGTGAAATACTCACCTTCTCCCTTGACGCGCTGGAAGCAAATGGCTTCCAGCGCGTCATTCCCCGTTTCCATGAAATCAGCGCGCGATCGCGCGCTGACGTCATGAGGGGGGCGGGGGGGGGTGGGCGTGAAAGGGGAAGGGATTCCCCTTTCAGCCCTGGCCTGGGGGTGTTGGGGGGCGGCCCTCGGGGGAAGCGCTAGCGCTTCCCCCGACTGCCAGTCCCTGGACGTAATGGTTACGTCCATGGCGCCACACGGGCGCTGCCATGGACGTAACCATTACGTCCGTGGCGGGGAAGGGGTTAATACACCTGTGCTGGATATCGTGGACACACCTTTGCAATATGGTGCACAGGTTGTACATGGCACCAGGCAGCTCGTGTGTGCACTGGCACAGGGGATGAGAGCAGCGGTAGGCCATTTTTAGCAAGCATGTCTCTGTGCAGGTTTCTCCCCCTCGCACAATGAAGCACAGCAACTTCATCTGCTGGGCAATGTTGGACTCAAAACCACCATTGTCAACTGCACCAGCGTAAATCCACGCTGTGCTCCTCTTTGCCAAGAAGGATTCAGCTCTCTCAAGACTCTCTCCCTCACTTATCTGTGGGTATTCCTTTAATTGAGGCCTCGCATTATCCCAGCTAAATATTTGCACTGAATACCATACAGTTTTCATCTCTTTCCATGCGTGTCCTCTTCCACAAAGATGTGCACAGTCCTGAGCGCTGGGCCTCTTGGTTTAAGACCCCCACGTTGCACCCTACAGACTGTAGCTGTTACTGCTAATAGTATCTCATTATTACACACATTTCACGTCATTATGCCCTCAAGCGAAAACTGCTATTAGAGCTAGGCCTGTTTGAGGAACACTAGAAAGCCCACTGGTCCAAAAGAAATAATCACCCTAAGCAACAGCATTGTGGAACGGAAAATAACCGGCACCCCACATAGAAAGTCAGTGTTGTACCTCAGAGAGATGCACAACTCGTGAATGGTTGCACCTAAAACAACATTTATTAAAAAGAACCATCACATGTTGACTTTAAATATACTGCATAAGTGTAAGACCTTAACTCTCAGAGTTTCCATTTTCTGTCACATTCTTTGCCAATCACATGCGTTTTTGCAGAATAAAGCAGTAGGTTCAGACTGTTTTTCTAAAAATTTCGACTTATTTCCTTGTTACATATCCAATTGCCTTTTGAGATGTCATGTAGGCCCTAATGATACTAGTAAAAGGACACAAACGCATTAGGCATGTGTGCCTGTTTAAGCACAAATTGCAAATTAGAGCTAATCGCAAATTGTTCCATCTTTGCACTTACATTTAGGTTCAGCAAATTGAGAAAATCGTGAAAGAAATTGTGCAAAAAAGGTTCCAGTTCCCCTTTGTGTTTGTCGTTTTGCATTTTAGAGGTAGATGTATAAATAGGACTTGGTGCTCGGGCCTATAACTCGAGTAGAGTGGCTACATCCGGTATAGCCATCTGTGGCAGACTGTAATGCATCGTTGCCAGTTCCATTGAACATGCTCCAGTGGTAGGTGGACAATAATAGACGGTGTACATCTGCTGCAATATTCTAACCCTTGTATTTGTCTTTCTGTTTATTAACGGCCCTGTTCCTTGTTTAAGGCCTGACCTGCAAAACGCAGGTACAGCAAATTTACCTACCGGAAGTGTCCTTGGAACTGTGCTTTTATTCTATATTGCAACACTATAGTCTACGGTTGAGGGCAATAGCAGTTGTTGAAAGCCCTTTACTTGAACTACAGGTCCAACCCACAAGTGGTGGTCAGTAACGAAAGAAAATTAGTTTAAAAATCTGCTTTGCCCTGGCAAAGCGCCTTAAAGCTGCTGGGATATTCAACCCGTGAGGGTAACACAGTCTAAATTAAAGGGAAAGAAGTAGAGAGGGAAGCATCACAATTTTAGAGCACAGGATGTGTGTCAGCCGGTGTTCACCATGTGCTATAAACCATTGACTTCATTTGAGCTTGCAATATTTCAACGTCCCTATTACAAAGTTGTGTGTTAAAATGTCAGCAAAAATATATAATAAAATGTGTTGTTATCTTCCATTCCGCATTCCTTGATGATATATATTTCATTGTGGTTAGTAAATGTGGAGTCAATAACAGTAACTCTGCACTTATCTAGCTATACCGCTCTTCACATCTTACCGTACTCAATACTCTGGATGTGGTATCTTTGTAGAGACATTTTTAAATTCCATTATTCTTGTAGTGTACCTATAGTGAATTATAGACAGTTCCTAATTAGTGCAGTTGATTGCAGGTGGAGGGCTACAGTATTTGTTTTCGAGGATCGGTCCTTATTTTTCACCAGCAGACTTTGATCCAGAACAAGAGGTAAAAATGCTGAAAGGGGTGAAAGAAAGAAGGAAGGCACAGGTACGAAAACAGTGTCAAAATGAGGCAATAGAGAAGGAAAACAGTCTGCAAGATTGAGAGAAAGACAGGAAGTGGTGGGTGGTGGAAGAAAGAGGCAGGAGGTCGAATCAAAACTAAGCAGCCCTACTATGCGGCAGTGGCGGCTGGTAATTTTAGGAGGGAGGGGGACGGGCGGGAAGCAAACTCACACTCATTCATTCACAAAAGTACGCACACGCACATCCATTCAAAACACTCATCAAACATTCAAACATACACGCACACACCAAACATTCATTTAAAAAAACACACACACTTACCTTCATCTCTGCCTCCTAGGTCCCAGGAGGGTTGGGACTGCTGCCTTAAGGACAGCCAGTGAGGGAAGGCAGCAGTCCCAACTTTGAGTGGGATGTGGGATAGGGTCAGTGAGACTGCTGACCCCACTCTGTGGCGAGGTGTCACTGCTTGACACTCGCCCTGAAAGTTTCAGGGCTTAAACCTGAAGCACCCCGGTCAGTCAATAGGTAACACTTCCCCTCATCACCGAGGGGAAGGGCCTTGAGGCACCTTTGCTGAGCTGAGGAGGTCACGCCCATAGAAGCTGTGACCTCTTCAGCCCAGCAAAGTTCAGCTCAGGCAGCCAGGAGTCTGCACAAATTGCGCATGTCTCGCTCCTGGCTGCCTGATATGAAAATGAAGAGTGCCTGTGTTAGCGCGTCAGACCTTGTTAAGTAAACTTACAAGGGGATGAAAATAGGTCGATGAACCTTTTGACTCGCAATTAAGTTGTTCCCATCACAGCTCCGGTACATGCAAATCAATGCTCAATAACCAATATACAATACCAATAATCAACAACAATCAATAACATTAATAATCAATAGAGTCAGTAATTGTTGCACACCATGACCTTTCAGCCATGAATAACCACCCCTTTTAGTAAAAGTTAAAATATTTATTTCCCTATACTAACAATGCTAAAGTCATGTAGATTAATCTCAAAATCAAATGAAACACATACAGAAACAATACTGGCTGTTTAAAGCGGCGGAATAAAAACGTAATCTAATCAAAGCTTGAACTATGACACATTCTAAGTTTACAGTGCAAATTAATAACAAAGTCAACTGCATCAGAGTAATTACATACATTTTAGTGCAGCAGAGAAATTAATCAAGCATTATTCCCTATCAGTAGAATTTCATTAGTGAGGATCCTTAACTAACATCAGAACAGCATCAGCATGTTGGGCTTCATGCAAAACAATTTAGTAACACAAATTTGGAAAAACATCTAACTATGGCTCTATCAAAACAGTGCAGTTGGTACTTAGAAAGAAAGACCAAATATACATGATAACCAATATTCTAATTCATAATACCTATCCTCAGTGTAGACCAGCAAACCAAATCAGTCTTCGTCCTCAGGACATCAGTCGATCAGCAAGGCATCAGGATTCAGCATCAAAGTAAAAAAAAACGCAAAGTCTTTAAGCAATAAAGTTAAGCATGTCTTTTGTGAAGACGCAAAATGAGCAAGAATGAGCATGGCAAAATGCTGCTTCCTTCTCAGTGCAGGCCCGTTAAATTAAAACTACTAAAACTATGTCTCAAATCCCTTTTGGTCAAGAGATCGCATGTTCACACTTTGTCCAATAAAACTAAACCTCCAAATCTATGAATTCTACTATTACTCCATTCACATGTCATTGATTGGTTGTCCTGCAATTTCCTCATCATCCAGCTCATCAGGTCACAATATTGTTGCAGCTTCAACTCCAGTCAGTGTCTCCATGGTTCTCCTCCTGAGAAAGTCAGTCTTACACACATTACATACTAACTGTTACATTTAGCAAGAACAGCATATTCTAGCAGTCGTTTCTCATGAGAAAACGTTTCAGCTATGAGCATATTTAAACAATGCAATGGAAAATCACAGTTTAACTCTCTAGGACAGACATTTATTAAACCTTAAGAAATACAGCTTTGACATGAGGCCTGGCAAGTAGGCCAAGACTTTCGCTAAGTTAAGGTCTACAATTAATAAAGCTAACACATAATGCATAACCTTTAATACGACATATTACTACATTAGTCAAACATATATTCAACATTTCGTAGTAAAGGAATATTAATAAGTACACTTCGTGAACATTGGCGGCCAGTCATCGTAATCACATTTTCAAATGTGTGCATTATTTTTCTATGTTATTATATTTTCTACAAAAATCCATCATTCAGAATACATGAACACTCATTAATAATCTTTATTAAAACACCTGTGCTAGCACCTGTCCGGCTGACCTTTGCTCAGCTTGACAGGCACTCTTCATGAGGGGCAAAAGGTGGCGGGCGTGACCTTTCCGCCTTAAAGGACGGGCTGCAGCTGCTATTCATGTTCTTCTGATGAAAAAAATATTGAAGTATTGCACTTATTTTGATGAAAACTAAGCATTGATTAGAAAATAGAATGGAATGCATTGGTCAATAACTATTGTCCCTCTCTGCTCCCTCATCCCTCTTTCATTTTCACATCTCTTCTGGCCAACTAGTGACCTCTAGCCCTCACATTCCATTGTTTTTTGTGAAGCTGTTTTTTACTGACTTGTCCCATCCACCATGTAATTGGCAGGGGGGCCATCTAAAAATGTTTTTGACAATTTCAAGATAGCCGCCTGCAAGCTCAAAAGCACACACAGACAAGATGAATACCTGTGAATGGGTTTGATTTATTTTAACAGAGCTGGCCACAGTAGGTGGTTGTGCATCCACCATGGCCATCTTTTAATGGGATTTTTTTAATAAACCAAAATACATTCAAAGATGGTCATCCCATTAGTGCAACAACTACCAATGCATTTAAAGATGGCCGTCGTAAATGCATGAATATCCACTACAGCCGTCCTTTAATGCATTTGTAGTATTCCAAGATTTCTGCTGCACACAAGCATGACAAGTATCGAAGTAAAAACAGTGTTTATAATCAAAATATTTAACTGCAGAGACATCTTGGCTTTGCCAATGCTTCTCTAAGTCTTCTCTTTGGCCCAAATGTTAATGCTTTCTCCTTTCCAGTGTATGTTCTCCATCTCCATTCTTTCTCTCTTCTGTGAAAGCCATGGGTATTCTGTCCCCTCTTCTTTGCTAGCAGTTCTCCTCATTGCTTTCCCCGACTCAATTTTCTCTTTAGCCCAGACTCAATTTTCTCTTTAGCATCTTCATAGTCATACAGCCTACTTCCCCCTTTCAGTTTTCCTGCCAGGTGTCTTGATCCATTTACTTTATTCTTTGTAAGACCCAGTAGGTGCATTCTGTTTCTTCTCCTGTACTTGTGTTCACTGTCCCTGCTGTCTCTCTATTTCTTTTGACTCCAGGTTGCCAAGGGCCTACTGTCTTCTTTCCGCTGTCTATTACTTATTAGTCCCAGCTGTCTCTCTTCCTCTATCATCTTCTCTGCACTATGCTCCCACTGGAATTTTGTCCTTTCTTCTCTCTCTCTGTGCTCTTTGTGCTTCCACCCTGCACTCTGTTGCCATCAATGATGCCATTTTAGGTGTTGCAGAGATGTTATCAATGATGTCATAAAACATGTCATGACTTACGTAATATGTAAGGTGATAAGATGATCATGGTGAGGATATGAGTTATATTTCCTTTAGGGCTTGAGTTATAGTTACTTGAGATAACTATAACTGGTGAATTTCAGTGTTTTTGTTTAAAATGGTACGTTGTCAGTGGAATTTTCACCTACATGTAATGTTATTCTCAATGGAACATAAGATATAATTATAGTTCCTAACTATAATGTCAATTTAACCATAGATTTTCAGTGAATTTCCATGATCTATTTTTAACGTAAAATAATATTTTATTGCCATACGTAACACAAACCCCACCATGCACATGGTGTACGGCCATGCACTACACGGTGTTGGCCTTAGGTCCTGGGCTCCAGCCAACCACACACCAAGTATCCCTTTGGCCATGTGTGGGATGGTTGGCTACGAGGCCTGTGTCCAACCCTCTACAGGCAACTAACCCCATGCCGCGCATGGCCTTCAACCTTGGGCGTAGACCCCACCATCCAAATATACAAATATTTTTCTACCTTAAGTTCTGAAAAACTACTGATCAAATTACAATAAATTACAAAAAGCACACTTCTTGGACCACGATCCAGTTTTTGCAGTATTGCGTTCCAAAAAAACCCATGGAAAATGAATGGAGATTTTGCTTGACTGAACACCCCAAAGCTTTCCAGGAAAGAGTTACCCAAACAAAGAGCACTATATTTAGAAAGATTTGTGAAGATTCATCAATCTGCACTAAATTTATTAGCAAACCAAAAAAGACATATCCCATGGAAACGCAGACCTAACTCTAATTACCCAGTGGCGACTGCCACAGTGTAATATGCATATAAATAAACACAGTGGCATTTACCAATGTGTGGTTATAGTTAGACAGCAGATTATCCATAGTCTTTTTGTTTTGTTAATAACTTTGGCACCATTTGAGGAATCTTCACAAAACTATGCTCAGGTGTTGTGTCGAAATGTGTGAGAATGTGTGCAAGACTGTAATTTCATTGTTAAAACACAACATATCTATTTAAACCTGAAAAACAAAAAAAGATTGTCATTCCAGTGGACCTGTGTTTTCGTAAAGTTATGTGCCTTATTGATTGATTCCAGGGTGTCTTAATGTGTTCTGCATCTCTTCTCCAATCTAATATATTTTCCACTAGAGTTGTGTTTCCAGGGAGGAGGCTGAGTTATAGAAGGCCTTGATATAATAATGTATTTCTCACTATAAATTCGCCCATATCCTGTTTTTCACATCATTGGGGTGGATCATTACTTCCACGATTCAGAGGCGTACAGTAGATGGTGTGTTAAATTCATCAGTATACTGAAGGGGAACACACTAAGGCCCATATTTATACTTTTTGACGCTAAACTGCGCTAACGCAGTTTAGCGTCAAAAAGTTTTGCGCCGTCTAACGCCATTCTGAAGCGCCATGCGGGCGCCGTATTTATGGAATGGCGTTAGACGGCGCAATCAGACCGGCGCTGCCTGGTTTGCGTGGGAAGAAACCACGTAGACCAGACAGCGCCGGCGTAGGGGGAAAATGGCGCATGGGCGTCTTAAAATGGGGCAAGTCAGGTTACGTCGAAAAAATCGTCTTAACCCGACTTGCGCCATTTTTTAACGACGCCCATCCCCCATCAACATGACTCCTATCATTGTAAAGATAGGAGTCATGCCCCCTTGCCCAATGGCCATGCCCAGGGGACTTCTGTCCCCTGGGCATGGTCATTGGGCATAGTGGCATGTAGGGGGGCACAAATAAGGCCCCCCTATGCCACCAAAATAAAATTTAAAAAATAAAAAATAAAACTTACCTGAACTTACCTGAATGTCCCTGGGGTGGGTCCCTCCATCCTTGGGGGTCCTCCTGGGGTGGGCAAGGGTGGCAGGGGGGGTCCCTGGGGGCATGGGAGGGCACCTGTGGGCTCATTTTGAGCCCACAGGCCCCTTAACGCCTGCCCTGAGCAGGCGTTAAAAAGTGGCGCAAATGCACCGTTTTTAGCCACGCCAACTCCCGGGCGTCTCTTTTGCCCGGGAGTATAAATACCACGTAAAGGCCTGGGAGTCATTTTTTAGACGGGAACGCCTCCCTTGCATATCATTAACGCAAGGAAGGGGTTCACGCTAAAAAATGACACACATTCCGGGAACTTTGGCGCTATTCGCCTCTAACGCCATAGTATAAATATGGCGTTAGTTGGCGTTAGTTTTGCGTCGAAATTGCGTCAAAAAAAACGACGCAATTTCGGCGCAAACGGAGTATAAATATGGCCCTAAATTTCACTATTGTCGATCACTGGGTTCGTTTGCTATGCCTGTGTCATACAGGACCTGTTTTACAAAGACACTTGTAAACGTACACCTGCAGGTTTACTCCCTTGGATGGGTGCAGATGTAAGAATATCAGGAATTTACAAGCCTTTCACAGGTTTTCAGAGTACTGGAAAATGTTTGATAGTTATTAACTATATCTTTGGCGAAGGGTCTTCCTGATGTGCAAAGATATGTAGCTCATACGTGTGCGTATAGAAATGAGCAACAGCACTATTTTTAACTCCACAAATTATTTTTTGAAAATGGAGAAACATATTCCTCTACACCCTACCAATATTGGAGTTGATCCTTCCCAATTTATGCACTGGAACTTGATTTACTCCTGCCTTTTGTGCACTAGTTGAACTCAAATAGCATGCTATTTGTGCTTAGATTAGGGCTGGACTGGGAAACCAAAGAGGCCCCTGCATATTTTGTCAGACCAGCCCCCACAGTGTGCATGGCTAGCAAATCTGACCACTACAATGGGGCTTGAGGGGGCTCCTCCCGAAGTAATTTTGTGAAAAATTGCAAAAAGTGAGCATTCTACAACACATCTTAATTAAATATTCAATTGTATTAGTTTTTAAGCGTAGTAAATTATGACTTTACTATGCACCAGGATACTGCAATCTTTATTGAGGTTCTTCAGTGATTTCCTTGCCATTAACCTCTAACAGTCTCTCATCTCTCCTTAGCCTCTCTCTCACTTGTAGTTAATTTGTTTTATAGCTCCTCTCTTACCAGCATAGGGTGTTGGAGCAATTTACATTACACACACATACAGAAACATTGAATGGTACGAGTGTAAATCAGTGTATAGAAAATGTTACATAACACAAAGGGGACTAAATGGTGTAGGATTCATGTCATCCATACTGATAGGCTTTTTTTTAAGAGTGCTTGGTCTGGGGAAGCATAAACTCCTCAGGATTCAGAATCTAACACAATGGTTAGGGTTGACTTTACTTATAACAATTTATTTCTACTCATACAAATGTTTTTTTTGCAAAATGAGGATAATCAAAGGCCATGAAAAAAACATAACGTTCTAACCTGTACCATAGGTTTGCTTGCAGCTCTTTGATGGTAGCTCATGCCTCACTGTGCTACAGTATGACTGTAACTTATGAACTGCAAAGTAACAAAGAGATCTCTGCGACAAAAGCAGTATCCCCCTAAGCACTGCACATAAAATACTGTTCTGTGATCTGAATAGTACTCCAGGATATGGCAAGATACTGCAGTCTTCATTGGGGCTCTACGTTGATTCCCTCACCATGACCCTCTAACAGTGGCATTCATCTCTCCATAGTCCCTCTCTCACATTTATTTAATTTGTTTTATAGTGCCTCTCTTACCAGCGTAGGGTATTGGGGCACTTTACAATACATACACATGATAGCGCGTCAGAGCCTTGATAAGTAAACTTACAAGGAGACACGCCTAGGCCGATGAACCTTTTGACCACGTTCGGGGACTTCCCAGTACGCAATATCTTTTTGGCATCACCATCAATATGACAATAACTCAATCAATATTCACATTGTCTAATCATTGAGATAATCAATAACATTTAATAAAAGAATCAATAAAGTAACACACCATGACCTTTCAGTCATGAATAACCACACCTTCTTAGTTAAGAGTTAGAATATTTATTTCCCTATTTGTCACAATCTAATATCATCTCTGTTAATCTCATTAGCAATCAATCTCATTAGTAACTCATCAAAGTTTGTAATTAGACACACAAAGAATCACTGCATAAAGAATATTCATATAATATTAATATGTCATTAATATGAAGCAACTTAGCAAAGTCTCAATAGTGCAAGATTCAACAAAGCAAGAACCCAGTAATTTGTCTATTTGTGTCTAAATATTTGTGAACACCTTGACTAACCTCGAATTATCATCAGCATGTTGGGCTTCATGCAAAACAATTCAGCAAACACAAATTTGGAAAACATCTAACTATGGCCTCTATCAAATGAGCAGTTGGTACCTAGAAAGGAAAGGCAAACAGACAATTAAAATTTTTCATCAGTTAGTTACCCCTCCAACTAATCAGCAAACAGCGTCAGTCTTCGTCCTCAGGACATCAGTCGATTCACCGTCAGAAAGGATAGGGCAGGACAAAGTCTCAGTATGGCATAGCCAAAGAATAAGGCACCCCCCTCATACGGAGGAGAAGCAAGAATCAGTAAAGACTTGGATAGAGGATGGTTAAAGTATCAGGAAGAATAAACGGCAAAGTCTCAAAAGACTAAGGGCAAAGTATGGCTTAGAGTAGAATGTCCAAATAATGGCTGATTTCTCCTCGGGTCATGCGGTTATATCAAAACTGTCTAATTTACTCCTAATTCCTCATTGGATAATATTTGTTGCATCTTTATCTCTGTCCAATAATTCTCCACGCACCTCATTAGAATTTTCCACAAACCACAGTTCTCCTGTCATTGATTGGCTCACGTTATTGACGTCTTTATCGGTTGGAATGTCAGGTAAGAAAAGTTACACTTTACGCTTCAGTCAGTAGTCCCATTTTTTTCTCCTACTCCAGGCAGCCTTGCACCTGTTACGAATTACACTGTTGCATTCAGCAAGAATGTCTCCTTGAGCAAGCCGGGTCCCATGAGAAAGAATTTACTATGGCTACACACATATCTAGCTTCTGGAAAAGTACAGCTTTGTGTCCTTCAGGAAAACAGCACATTGCACGTTAGAAACACACAGTTTAATATGAGACCAGGCAGCTAGGCCCAGACCCTTGCTAACTAGGGCCTAGTAATTTAGTTCATAAACCCTTAATATATATGACTCTAATTATGATATGCTAATACGAATTCCAAACATTAGTACATTGTTAATTCATCATTAATAAGTTTCATTAGTCTTCGTATACATTGGTGGCCACTCCCCGTGGGCACATTTTAAACGCGTGCATTATTTTCTACATTAACAAATTTTCTATGCAGTTTCATTACACAAAATATTGCAAGCTTTTCATGTTAATATTGCTTTTAAAAGACACACTCCAACAATCCCTCCGCTGATGACTCTTGTCATCACACAAACCTTACCCCAGAAATTTTACATTCTAAAATTCCTTCATTTCAATCTCTTCTCTTAATCTTTCTCCCTGTGATTTTGCAGTAAACAATTTTTCCCTTTGTTTTTCTTCCCTCCTCTTATTATTTTTCGCCAATTTCAATTTAATTTTTTTACTTATTTTACATGCCACCCATAATCCAAATAAGCAAGCTATAACAATCAATATTCCCTGTATTATTTTCACCAATATCCCATACCAAATATTACTAAACCAATTTTCCACTGAAGCAAATCCTTTTCCAACCTTTTCCCAAACACCTGGTTCTTTCAACTCCTTCAAGTCTGTACTATCCCTAGTTAAGTTAGTAAGCATGCTTCTAATCTCATTACTATTGTCCGGTATGTAAGCATAGCAGTGACGCTCATTAAGCATCCTACAAACTCCTCCATTTTTTGCTAAAAGAATGTCTAAAAGCAAGCCTGTTTTGAAGAGTCATAGCCCTCTCTGCAGCAAGTTCAGTATCCATCAGAAGTATAGCCCCTGAAAAGTTTGTCAGCATGTTATCCACAATAGTAGATAACGTTTGAATCTTTATGGAGTTTAAGATAACTCCCACTGAAGGAATTATCGCCCCAAATATGTCTCCTACTACACCAGCAGCAGTCTCTCTTTTCTGTCTATTTTGATGTAATTCAGACAATTTCGGAAACTTTTTCAAATCCTCAAGTTGATATATCTCTGGGAAAACTATCCCCAAAGAACATGTCCCATACCATCCCTTTGGAAGACAGTAATAAGCATTTAGTCCACATAAATAATAGATCCCAGGGATCGCTGGATCCTGTCCATTTAACATGAACGTCCATTTACTCTGAAACAAAAAAACATGCTTACATTCACTGGGTTCCCACAAACACATTGTCATAATATGACTTTGGCCTAGATATACAAAGTTTACCTACGTGTAGTGCATCTAAAGATAATTTCCCCTGTTCCCTAATCGCACTATAACCCTCACTACTAGCAAAAGCTCGCTACTGCAATCCTTTTTCCAATTTACCCTTCAATGCCCTTCTTCTGTCTTCCGTGTGATCTAAAAAGCTTTTCTCTACAGGTGTAAGCAAACATGTCAAATTATTGCGGTGTGCATAAGATGTACTAATTGTTAATGTCGCCTCAAAGAATCCTTTAATTAACTTTATACTATAGTACTTAGCTACCCCATTCAAACCCTCTATGATAGGCACATAAGAAAACACGAGATCATGGTTGGAGTAAAAATACTGGATCTCTTCCTGGTTATAGAATCTTGTTAGTAACAGACTACAACTTATCCCATATGTTAAAGGCAGACTATGATAGGTAAACCCCTCTTCTACCGAAACAGGAATCTGTGTACACACATAACAATCTTTCGCATCCATTGTGTCAACATACTCACTCAGCAAGCGATAGAAAACATTAGTGGATAGTTCCCCTTTTGCATTAGTTCCCTCATGCAAATATTTTGTATCCTGCTCAAACCTCTCCCAAGCTGCAACTACAATGAATATGACACACACAACACCCAAAATAACACCCACATATTTACAACGCCTACTCCCTTTATCATCCCCTCTATTGTTAGCCATGATCTGTAAAGAATCAGAAAGTGAAGGAAGGTTAATTCAAACAACAACAGAGGCCAGTTTGAAAAAAAAATCTCTCCTTTTTTTTCTTTTTCTCTCTCTTTTTTTTTATTTTCTCGTCTCACAGCAAAGTCAAAACAAGCAAGTATTTACAGCTTTCACTTTCTCTCCCAGGATCCTTGTCAATTCAGGTTAGCAGCTTGTCAAAATCGGCTTTCAAAGTCAAAGTCAATTCAGGTTATCAGTGTCTCATCTGGTAAATTATCAGGGCCATATTTATACTTTTTGACGCAAAACTGCGCTAACGCAGTTTTGCGTCAAAAAAATTAGCGCCGGCTAACGCCATTCTGAAGCGCCATGAAGGTGCCGTATTTATTCAATGACGTTAGCCGGCGTTAGCCGGCGTTAGCCGCCGACGTTGCCTGGTGTGCGTGAAAAAAAACGACGTACACCAGGCAGCGCCGGCGTAGGGGGATATGGAGCTTGTCAAATTTTTCGCCTCAACCCGATTTGCGCCATTTTTTCCGACTCCCAACCCCCATTGAAATGACTCCTGTCTTAGCAAAGACTTATGTCCCCTGGGCATGGTCATTGGACATAGTGGCATATAGGGGGGGCACAAATCAGGCCCCCCTATGCCACAAAAAAATGAAAAATAAAAACTTACCTGAACTTACCTTAATGTCCCTGGGATGGGTCCCTCCAGCCTTGGGTGTCCTCCTGGGGTGGGCAAGGGTGGCAGGGGGTGTCCCTGGGGGCTTGGGAGAGCACCTCTGGGCTCCTTCCGAGCCCACAGGTCCCTTAATGCCTGCCCTGACCAGGCGCTAAAAAACGGCGCAAAAGCGGGCGGACGTAATTTTTTTTGACCCACCCACTCCCGGGCGTGAATTTTGCCCGGGAGTGTAAATACGGCGCACATGCCTCGGAGTCAATTTTTTAGACGGGAACGCCTACCTTGCATATCATTAACGCAAAGTAGGTATCCACGCTAAAAAATGACGCAAACTCCATGGACTTTGGCGCTAGACGCGTCTAACGCCAAAGTATAAATATGGAGTTAGTTTTGCGTCGGAATTGCGTAAAAAAAACCGACGCAATTCCGGCGCAAACAGAGTATAAATATGCCCCTCAGTCTCTTGTCTCAATTTTTCTTTAATTCAATTTCTTATGCCAATTCAGTCTCTTTGGCCAGACTCAGGTACCAAAGCACTGACCTGGAATTTCTCGATCAAAGCAAAATGCCAAGAACTCTTGTTGCCATTCAGCTGACATTGCATACGCCCCTCCAGGACCCGCATACCTTCTGTTCGCTACTCTCTTTCTTTTCAACTTGTGATCACCTTGAAACTCTCCTTCACTCAGATCTTCTCTCCTTGTTGTACCAATCTCTTCCTCTACTGTATCTTCGACAATCACTTTCCCTTTCTTCACTTGCGATTCCGGCCACTTATCTCCTTTCAGTGTCTCTCTGGTCTTTGATCTTTCCTGTGGCAATTCTTCGCCCTCCTCTTGCTCTATGGTGTTTTCTCTTGATGGACCTGCAATTTGCTCAGGAGGAGTTCGGACACTCTGACTCTCTTCCGCCTCAACTCCTTCACCTTCTGGGTCTGTCAGGGGTTCTAGCTCATTTCCATATTTGTCTGCTTCTGGGAGAACCTCCCTCTAACTTGGCTCTCCTGGACCCTCTGGGTCTCTTCTCCTTCGTCTCTTACTGGAGTGACCAAGCCGTCCTCAACGGGCTCTCCTTCTGTCTCCGTTCCCCTTCGATCACTCTCCGGCCCTGAGACTTCCTTCTCTGTTGTTGGTACTTTCAACAACTCAACTTCCTCATCAGTTGGACACGTCACCTTTTTCGTGTGACTGGCATGGATCCAATTCAGAATTCCCGCACACTTCACAGCAGTAGTAGTTGATAGTATTACTTGGTGTGGCCCCTTCCAACGTGGCTCCAAACACGACTTCCTTACGTGTTTCTTGATGACAACCCAGTCACCAGCTTTCAGATTGTGTCCTGGATCATTTATCGGTGGCAGGGTGGTAGCTTCCACCTGGTGAGAAAAAGAGCGTACCACATCAGCCAGACCCTTGCAGTAGTCCAACACCATATCATCCGTGATATTCACAAGAGCATTCGAAGGCACTGCGGGCAGTCTCATAGCTCGGCCCATGAGAATCTCATGAGGAGACAGTCCTGTTTTCTTGTTAGGTGTATTTCTCATTGACATTAGCACCAAGGGCAACGCATCGGGCCATTTCAAATTTGTGGCTGCACACATCTTTGCCATTCTCGACTTCAGGGTACCATTCATATGCTCCACTAGTCCTGATGCTTCAGGGCGGTAACTACAATGCAGCTTCTGTTCAATGTTCAATGCTGCACACAATAGCTTAACCACCTCGTTGTTGAAGTGACTTCCCCTATCTGATTCTAAAGAGATCGGAAACCCAAAATGTGGTATCAATTCCCTAAGCAGCAGCTTCGCTACTGTGAGACTGTTATTCCTACGTGTAGGGTATGCTTCAATTCAGAGACTAAAGATACACACAATCACCAACACATATCTCAACCCTCCACACACGGGCATCTCAATAAAATCCAATTGCATTCTGCTAAATGGACCTCTTGCTCTCCCAATGTGGCTCAAATTCACCACTGTCCCTTTCCCCGAATTCATCTGCTGACAGACGATACACCTATGACAGAGCACTTTTGCAGCTTACCTGAACTGCGGGTTAAACCAGTCAATTTTGAACAACCTGATCATGGCATCCCTCCCAATATGTGCTTGACCATGGTAAAACCTTGCAAACTGTGACAGGAGACTGTTCGGCAAAACCATTTCCCCTTCATCTGAAACCCATAAGTCATCTGGCCTTTGTACACATTGCATTTTAACCCAAGAATGTTTCTCATCTTTGCTGGCACGTCCCTACAACAATCTCAACTCTTCTAACGTGTCAATCACCCTTAATGCGTAACCTGTGCATATCTCATTTTCTGTTTCAGGTAACAATTCCCACTGATCCCTAAACGATATACAGTTCAATGTGCAAAACCTCGCGACTTGATCCTCATATCCATTTCCCATTGAAACAAAGTCTTGTGACTTCAGGTGAGCACTGCATTTCATCACGGCAATTTCATGAGGTAACTGAATTGCGTGCAACAACTCCTTTATTCCCTCACCATTTTTCACTGGAGAACCAGAAGAGGTCAAGAAACCCCTCTGTGACCATAGTTGGCCAAAATCATGGACAATTCCGAATCCGTATCTGCTATCAGTATAGATAGTCACTCTCAGTTGGGCAGCGGCATGGCAAGCTCTAGTAAGAGCAACAAATTCACCCACTTGAGCAGAATATACCCTCTCAAGCCAAGACGCTTCCAGGATACCAGATATTGTACATACAGCATATCTGGCTCTCAGCACTCCTAATGAGTCTCTTAAACATGAGCCATCTACAAAGATAATTTGGTCATTTTCTTCCAATTGGGTATCTTTAATATCAGGACTCTGTTTGGTGCACATTTCTGTTACCTCAAGACAATCATGTTCTACATCTTCAACATCTTCAACTTCTGCGTTTTCATTTGGAAGCAAAGTTGCCGGGTTCAACACTGTACATCTTTTCAACATTACATTTGGTGACCCCAATAATATCGTTTCATATTTTGTCAGTCTTGCATTTGTCATGTGTTGCGTTTTGGTACGGGTTAACAGGATCCCAACTGAGTGAGGGACCATGACTGTTAAAGGATGTCCCATCACTATGCCTTCACACTGTGTGAGGCTTTGACCAACTGCTGCTACTGCACGCAGACAACCCAGTAAGGCTGCTGCAACTGGGTCCAAAGTAGCTGAAAAATATGCTACTGGTCGGTTTACACCTCCATGGACCTGTGTCAGGACAGACAAAGAACATGCATCACGTTCATGACAAAACAGAACAAAAGGCTTCGTATAATCAGGCATACCTAAAGCTGGAGCCCTGCACATGCTTTCCCTTAACTCAGTAAACACCTTCATTTCTTTCTCTGACAGTACTATGACATCTGGCCCTTCCTTAACCATCAGTCTCACCAATGGCTTGTGTGAATTCGGGATCCACTGACGGCAGTAGCCCACCATTCCCAGAAACATCCTAGCATCTCTCCGTGTAGTTGGGGAATTCATCTGTAACAATGCAGTCACTCTTACCCTGGATAACTTCCTCGACCCTTTCTCAATTTGATGACCCAAATACTTCACCTCTTTCTGGCAATATTGCAACTTCTTTGGGGACACTTTGTGCCCGTTCTTTCCCAGGTGATTCAGTAAGGCAATCGAATCATACTTGCACTCATCCCTTGTTTTGGATGCGATCAACAAATCATCAATGTACTGCACTAGAGTCGACTGAATAGGCAATTCCAATGACTCCAAATCTTTCTTCAGTATTTGATTGAATATAGAAGGTGATTCCGAAAACCCTTGAGGAATTCGACACCAATTGTAAACCTTGTCCAGGAATTTGAAACTGAAGAGAAATTGGCTGTCTTCATGAAGAGGCACAGAAAAGAATGCTTGGGACAGATCAGTTACTGTGAACCACTCTGCATCACATGGAACCTGGAACATAATCACAGCTGGATTTGGCACCACTGGCCAACATTTCACCACTATGTCATTGATCTTTCTCAAATCTTGGACAATCCGAACCTTCCCACAAGGCTTTCTCAGCCCCATTATTGATGAGTTACATGGACTCTTCACCACCTCATTCAAGACTCCCTGTTTCACAAAGTCTGCAATTAATTGCGCCACCTTTATAAGGACATCTTGCGCCAAATGGTACTGCGGTACCTGGGGGAACACAGCATTTGGCTTTACATTGACCTTAACTGGTTCTACTCCTTTTATCAGTCCTACTTCTTTCCCTGTCAAATCCCACACCTTCTCTTGGACTGTCCCCTGCAAGTCGGCAGGAAGATCAGCCACCGTGAACATCAGGAAGAAGTTAATCAGAGGATACTCCTCATCTGTGGTCTCCGTTTCAGGCTCTGAAACCTGCTCCTCATCTCCTTCATCGTCACTGTTTGTCTGAACCTCAATTCCCTCATTGGAACAGGTGATCGAACACCTTGTTTTGCACAGTCAGGCCTTCATTACAACCCTGGAGGTCGGTGTTAAAGCAGCGGTAATACCGCAAACAGGCCGGCGGAGAATAAAATGGGATTACGACTGTGGTGGAAACCGCCTACATAGACACCCACTTTAACACTCCGACCGCCACGGCGGTACAAACAAACAGCGCGGAGGACACTGCCAACAGACAGGCGGAAGACAATGTACCACCCACCCTATCACAACAGGCCTATCCGCCACCTTTTGCAGGGCGGAAACAAAGCGAATAAAAACACGGCGGAAACAGTACACAGAAGGGAAAACACTCACCTCTCCACACCCCACGAGGAACCCGGACGTCATGGAGCCCGAATTTCAGATACTGCCGATGATGGTCTTCCTTCTCCTCTATCAGGAGCTCCAACAACGGCAGCGACGACCACGGTGAGTACTGGACCTACAACACAGGGGAGGGAAAAGAGAGTGACACACACACTCAACACCCCCACCCTCACCCACAACACCATACACACAAATACATGCTGCAACATTACAAAGACACTCCCCCCACCCCCTGGAAGAACGCAAGGACAAAAGGAAATGATTTGAAAGAATGTAATCATGTGAAATATCATTATCAATATTCAAAATCCAGTATATACAATTATGTACACCAACTACACAAGTCCAGATAGTGCACCAATCATTGTCCATGGACCACTGGGCCCAAAATGCATGGACGAGGCCCACACGATACCTGACTCCAAACAGAGAGAACACTGGAGGGGCATCAGATCGAAAATATACAGGCACCTCAGGGGGGGGGCACCTCAGCCTGATGAAGGCACGACCACACTGCTCCACGAGGGGACTCCATTCTCACAGTTTGGTCCTGGGGAGTGCAAAGCCACAGTCTCTCAAGTCTTTCCAGTGGTGGTTTGCCCACTGCTTTATCCTGGGGAGTGCAAAGCCACAGTCTCTCAAGTCTTTCCAGTGGGTGGTTTGCCCACTGCTGTATCCTGGGGAGTGCAAAGCCACAGTCTCAAGTCTTTCCAGTGGGTGGTTTGCCCACTGCTTTATTCTGGGGAGTGCACAACCACAGTCTCTCAAGTCTTTCCAGTGGGTGGTTTGCCCACTGCTTTATCCTGGGGAGTGCAAAGCCACAGTCTCTCAAGTGGATGTCATTCTCCACTGGTTCTGGAGGGGGCTTTGTGCCCAGAGTGCTCCACGTGCAGTGTGGCCGGTACAATACACTCGCCTGGGTGTGTGCGCCACGAGATTGCCGAGGTACAAGTAGCATGATACACCATGGAGGCAGAGACATACCCCACACTGCTGTGGCTTCACATTCCATATGCAGGTGACAACTGTGATGACAGTGATGCTTCATGGAAGCTGCCCAGGGTCCTGGAACTCACGACCAGCCTCGGACAACTGGCAACTGGGGATGGTAGGCATGTCTGCGGTGGTGCCACTGTCTGAGGACGTCGCGGGGCCGCTGGCGGTGCTTGCGGCGGTGTCAGTCATGGCGGTGCTTGCGGCGGTGTCAGTCGTGGCAGTGCTTGTGGCGAGGTCTGTGGCAGCGGTGCTGGCTGTGGGGTCTGTGGCGGCGGTGCTGGCTGTGGGGTCTGTGGCTGCGGTGCTGGCTGCGGGGTCTGTGGCAGCAGTGCTGGCGGCGGGTATCTGTGGCGGCGGTGCTGGCGACGGGTATCTGTGGCGGCGGTGCTGGCGGCGGGGTCTATGGCGGCGGAGCATGTGTCAGCACCTGCTGAGTGAGAAAGCAGGATGTCTCCTGCAGCCTCAGACAGCTGCCCACCGGGGAAGAGGCTGGGGACTGTCGCAGCGGCTGTAGACGTGCCGGAGGCGGTGCAGGTGGCGGTGTTCGCCGCCGTACAGGTTGGCGTGGACGTGGACAGAAGGTGTGACACTGGTCCCTCACTAGGTGCCACCATGACCTCTCCTGACCTGCCCTTCAGTTTTTTGCCCTTCCCCACCTTTGATGGTGGCGCCGTTGTCTTGCCACTATCCCCTTTAGTTTTCGCTGACCCCTTGGTGGCAGGTGTTTTCGGCTTCTCCCTCCGGGATGTGGGCACCTTTTTAACCTTGGCAGGTGGCGGAATGTCCTTGCCCTCGCTCCGTGGCACACTGGTAGCCCTGATGGTTGGCGCACTCCATGACCCCCGCAGTTGCTGGCACCACAGTGCCTGGGGATGTGGTGGCTGAGGTGCTGGCCTGCGACCTTGAAAGCCTAGCCCTAGGGGAAGGACGGGGGAGGTGAAGGAAACAGTTCAAGGTTTGACAGGAAACGTTTTTTGGACACACTGGGACGGGTAGATGGAGGGGTTTTGGGAGTGGAGGAAGAGGTAGTGGTTGTAGGAGGTGTACGTCTGCTGAATTTTGGTGAGGGTGCATGGGCTGGAGGCTGTCGTGAGGTGAATGGCTGTTGGGTGAGTGTGTGCCTGCGTTTGTGTACTTTGGGAGGAGGGCTCACTGACACATTGGGAGAGGACGCTGGGGATGTGTGAATGGTAGTGGGGTGGTGAGTGCACGTGAGCGGTGTGTGGTGATGGGCGTGCTGGTGATGGAGGTAGTGGCTGAGGATGTAGTGCATGCCGGTGTGAGTGGAGACGAGACTGGGAGGGAGGAGGGAGACGTGGAGGAGGGGGACACAGTGGAGGAAGTGGATGTTGGTATGTCTACATTTGTATGATGCTTGTGTGAGTGCCTGTGGGATGTGTGGTGCTTATGTTTGCCTGAGCCACTCTTGTGTGTTGATGTGTGTGCATGCTGGTCTGATGGTGTGCTTGGGATAGGCTGAGGTACAGGGGATTGGGTCTGGGTGGAGGAGACAATGGCTGCCATCAGTGCTGAGGCCAGAGCCTGAAATGCTCTCTGTTGGGCTGCCTGGCCAGAATGAATGCCCTCCAGGTATGCTTTGTTTGTTGCAAATGCCTCTCAACACCCTGGATGGCATTCAGAATGGTAGACTGCCCAACAGTGAGGGATCTCACGAGGTCAATAGCCTCCTCACTGAGGGCAGCAGGGCTGACTGGGGCAGGGCCTGAGGTGCCTGGGGCGAAGGAGATGCCCACCCTCCTGGGTGAGCGGGCACGGGACACGCGCTGAGGGACTGCTGGGAGGGCGGTGCTGGTGGGGGGGGTGGCGGTTGTACCTGTTGATGCAGTGGGCACAGAGGGGCCTGCCACCGCAAGGGAGCTCCCATCTGAGGAGGAGTCGCTGTCGCCTGTCTCTGCTCCTGCCCCCGGCGTGGAGCTCCCCTCGCCCTCTGTCCCACTGGTGGCTTCAGACTCCGCTGCTTCACCCTCCAGGGCCAAGTGGGATGCAGCTCCCTCCTGCTCCAGTACCAACGCTCCTCCGCCTGATGATGCTATTGCACACAAGAACAGGGAGACCACAAAATGGGGGGGAAGACAGGAGAAAGGCATGTTCAGTGCATGCAACACCACTACCGTTGGCGGACACAACAGACACAGCAGCCCTCTGCACTACGCCATAAACTTATAGTTCCTAGATTAATCACATGCCCATGGGGCACAAGGCCTAAGCCCGATTGCTGCACACCTGGAAGTCACAGGAGCCTGACTAGGTGTAGATGGCTCTAACCACTAGTGGGTTTGGGGTGCCACATAGCCTGCCTCACAAGGGACCTTGCCTACCAAGATCGCCCTGGCCTAGGGGAACCCACTGCCCACCTCCCCCACCCAGACACCTTGTAATGTGCGCAGAGTCAGCTGAATGAGAGTGTACTCACCCCCTTGCGGCTGCTGTGATGCCCTCAAGCGCCAATCCAACCCCAGATACGCCACCGCCAGGATCTGGAACATCAGGGGGGGTCATGGTGCGACAGGCACCCCTCCCACGTTGGGAGGCCATCCCCAGCTGGGCCTCCGCCGCCTTCTTGCTCCAGCGGCGCAGGTCCTCCCTTCTTTTACGGCAGTGGGTGCTCAGTCTGTGGTGGAGCCCCAGGGTCTGGACATCCTTGGCGATGGCACGCCAAATACCCTTCTTCTGGTGGGCGCTGACCTAGAGGAATAGTACAGAGGGAAAGGAAAATCTTTAGCCGTCCGGACCATCATACTCATTGGCCCCTGTTACCACCCTTGCCCTGACTCACATACACTCACCGTCCGCACATGCAGGCCTCAGCCCCCCATGTATCTTCCATCCACACCACTCCATACAGGCATTGCCCATGCAGCATGCTCACAGTGTACTCAGCTGTTTGTCTGGAGGACCATACAGTTGCGTGTACTGGGGGAGGACCCCATCCACTAGTTTCTCCAACTCCTCCGAGGTGAAGGCAGGGGCCCTTTCCCCAGACACTGTAGCCATCGTCGCTTCCAGACACAGGTCACAGCAGCACTTGCAGTGTAGGTCCTCTCCTGTTGAAGGTCAGGTATCAAGTGAGTGTACAGACAGAAAATGGCGGTCACGTCCGCGGCGGTGCGTACTGGCACAGCCGGCGTACATCGTCATTGGCTCCTCGAACCCATAGGGCCCAATGTTAACCAATGCAGAATTGCGCCGTGGTCTTCGACTGCCCACCGCGACGGTGTAGAACGCCAGCACAGTTACCTCATATCCCCTTGTCCCACCTTAGAGGTCAGGCAGCCACCATTTCAGGGTGCCACATGGCATTAATAATAACTGCGTCACACCAATGTATGCCTGGAATACACACAGTTACGGGCACACTGCGGATTAATAAATGTGTGAAAATGACATTTTGTGATACCTCAGTGTTGGATGACTCTCTGCTCACTGTTCTCCTCCATAGGGCACGTCTGCTGGGCCAGGTGATGAGATGGCAGCATCCTCCTGTGTACAGACTGCTGGTGGACCTGTCGACAATGGAAGAGAGACACATCATAGTCACCTACAGACTTGATCGTGCAACAATCTAGGAACTGTGTGCCCAGTTGGAGCCAGACATGATGTCACCTATCCGCCATCCCACAGGTATACCCCCTCTAGTGCAGGTCCTGTCAGTACTCCATTTCCTGGCAAGTGGTTCCTTTCAAACAACAGTGGCCAACGCATCAGGATGTCCCAGCCAATGTTCTCTAATGTGTTGTCCAGAATGTTGTCTGCCCTGCTGAAACACATGCGCAGCTACATCGTGTTCCCTCAGGGGGAGGATTTGCCCACAGTGAAAGGTGACTTCTATGCCCTGGGACATATCCCCAACATCATTGGTGCCATTGATGGGACACATGTGGCAATGGTATCCCCCGCAGGAGTGAACAGGTGTGCAGAAACCAGAAGAGCTACCATTCGAAGAATGTGCAGATGGTGTGTTTGGCAGACCAGTACATCTCCCATGTGAATGCCACGTTATCTGGCTCAGTGCATGACGCTTACTTTTTGTCTGCCACTACAGGGCACCCAGGCTAACCCAACACCCCAACAACAACAGGGACCTGGGGGCAGTGGTAGCGGGCACACCGTCCAGGGGACAGAGGCCGGGGGAAACCGGGCAGCTCGGAGGGCTGCTGTGCGACGGGGGGGAGGAGAGGCTCAGGGAACCCACTCTCCAAGAGGCCCTCACCACCATCATGGGGGCCTACCACCACTCCCAAGAAACGATGGCGACGGTACTGGCCAGGTTCACTGAGATCCAGGCACAGCAGGAGGAACGCTACATGGGTTTCAGGGAGGAGCTGAGAATCATCGGGACCGCAATGGGGACCATCGTCCTGGCCCTCCACAGGATAGAGGACGCGTTGCGGGACCATGGTGCACCACACAGGGCCCCTGTCACTAGCCCGGACCAGGAACAGCCTACCACCTCCGCCGGCGCTAGTGGACAGGAGGTCCCAACACCTCGACAGCCCCCCAGAACTCCACCTCCTGCTGAAGAACAACCACCCCGTAAGAGGAGCCTGAGACCAAAGAAAAAGACAGAGTAGGATGTCAAGACCCCCGCCTGCAGGACATACCCCCTCAAGTCTTCCCACTGTCCCACATTGCCACCCTGTCCAACCATGAACTGCCTATGCTCCATCCTTCCACAGGCAAAAGGACAATGCACCTGTGAGACTGAGAACTGGACTCTGCCATGGATATTCCTCCACCCCCACCCATCACCCTAAGAATCTCATGTACCGATATCTAGCACTGTAAATAAATCACATTTTGCACACAAATCTGTTTTGAGTCATGCTGTATTATTGACAAATGTATTACATATTACTGTTCGATTTCGGTTCTGTCAATTAGTCATGACAACATACCAATGTCAATACGCTGTATTTCATGGGCGAACCAAGCAGAAGTCAGGTACTGAGTCAGACAGCACTGAGAAGGGAAGGGAAAGGCAAAAATCAATGAAAAACATCTGTGGGGAACTACAGAAAGTACAGATGCAGGAGGCTATAAGCAATTGTGAAATGGCGTGGGTGATTCTTACCTGGGTGTTACTGGAAATACTGTTGTATCACTCTGTCCCTATTGTCTGTGTCGTCCTCTGAGTCTTCCTCCTCTTCACTCTCCACAGGCTCCACGGCTTCTACAACACCACCATCTGGACCATCCTCCTGCAGGAAAGGCACCTGGCGTCGCAAAGCCAGGTTGTGAAGCATACAGCACGCCACGGTGATATGGCACACCTTCTTTGGTGAGTACATTAGGGATCCACCTGTCATATGCAGGCACCTAAACCTGGCCTTCAGGAGGCCAAAGGTTCGCTCAATCACCCTCCTAGTACGCCCATGGGCCTCATTGTAGCGTTCCTCTGCCCTTGTCCGGGGATTCCTTACTGGGGTCAGTAGCCACGGCAGGTTGGGGTAACCAGAGTCACCTATTAGCCACACACGTTGTCTCTGTAGCTGCTCCATCACATAGGGGATGCTGCTATTTCGCATCACATACGCGTCATGCCCTGACCCTGGGAACTTGGCATTTACATGGGAGATGTACTGGTCAGCCAAACAGACCACCTGGACATTCATCGAATGATAATTTTTTCTGTTTCGGTACACCTGCTCATCGTCTTTTGGGGGTACCAAAGCCACATGGGTCCCATCAATGGCACCAATGATGTTGGGGATATGTCCAAGGGCATAGAAATCACCCTTCACTGTAGGCAAGTCACCCTCCTCGGGGAAAATGATGTAGCTCCGCATGAGTTTCATCAGGGCAGACAACACTCTGCTCAAAATCTTAGAAAACATAGGCTGAGACATTCCAGATGACATGGCCACTGTGGTCTGGAATGACCCACTGGCCAAAAAATGGAGGACTGACAAAACCTGCACCAGAGGGGGAATCCCTGTGGGTTGGCGGATGGGGGACATCAGGGCTGGCTCCAGCTGGGCACACAGTTCATGGATAGTGGCACGGTCAAGTCTGTATCGAAGTATTATATGGCGTTCTTCCATTGTCGACAGGTCCACCAGCGGTCGGTACACGCGAGGATTCCTCCTTCTCATCGCAAGTCCCAGCGGACGGTGCCTAGGAAGGACAACATGGAGCACAGAGTCAGGCAAACCATAGGTACGTACAGACAGCTTGCACAGTTAAAGAATGGCAATGGGTTGAAAGGCGTGTATGTGTGGCAATGCAAGGCCTAGGCCTGTGTGTCGCAGTCAAAATTAAGCCATGTGGGCCCTTGAAATGGCGGCTGCCTGACCTGTGAAGTGGGACAATGGGATGTGAGGTCAATGCGCTGGCGGGGCACACCGTGGCGGTAGGCGGTCGAAGACCGTGGCGCAAAGCCGCATTGGTTAACATTGAAGCCTATGGGTTTCAGGAGCCAATGACGAAGTGCGCCGGCGGTCGCGGTATGCACCGCCGCGGTACGCACCGCCGCGGGCGTGACCGCCATTTTCTATCTGCTTAATCACTCGAGACCTGATCATCCACAGGAGAGGACCTATACTGCAAGTGCTGCTGTGACCTCGGTCTGGAAGATACAATGGCTGCTGCGACTGGGGAAAGGGCCCCTGCCTTCACGTCTGAAGAGTTGGAGAAGCTCGTGGATGGGGTCCTCCCCCAGTATGCGCTACTCTACGGTCCTCCAGACCAACAAGTGAGTACACCGGGTGCCAATGGAATGGGCTATGCCTGTGTGGATTGGGGTGGATGTAAGTTGGTGGGGTGGGGGGCGAATGAGGAGTGCAACGCCCGACAGATGAGAGCATGTGCCATATGGCAAAGTGGGTGGGTGGGGGCCAATTACATCTAACATGCAGGTCATTGATGATTTCCTCCTTTCCACCCTGTACATGTCTAATAGGTCAGCGCCCATCAGAAGATCGAGATTTGGCGTGCCATCGCCAAGGAAGTCCGGACCTTGGGGGTCCACAACAGACGGGGCACCCACTGCCGCAAGAGGTGGGAGGACATCCGCCGCGGAACAAGGAAGACCGCAGAAACACTGCTGGGGATGGCCTCCCAACCTAGGAGGGGTGCCAGTCGCACCATGACCCCCCTGATGTCCCGGATCCTGGCGGTGGCCTACCCTGAATTGGATGGGCGCTTTAAGACATCACAGCAGACACATGGGGGTGAGTATCAGCACATTCTCCTATCTTTCTGCGCAGTGGAGGCGTCTGGGTGGGGGAGGAGGGCTGTGGGTGACATTAGGCCAGGGCGCTTTCTGTAGTGTAGTCCTCTCCCTTAGGCATGGCCCTGTGCCCCCGGCCCCCACCTCTGTAGGGTGACAAGTACAGCCATTGAAGGTCCAGCATCTTCCATGTGCGCGTTTGACGTCTCTTGGCCTGTTGTCTTAGTCAGTAGTACTGAGTAGTGTACCCCGAATGCGCGGCTTAGTGCATTAGGCACCTGTGTCTGTCCTCTCCGCCAACGGTGTTGACATTGCATGCACTCAACCTGGTCTTCTTTTTTCTCCCCCCACCCTTTCTCTTCATCTTCTTGTGCATGTGTGCATTAGCATCATCAGGCGGAGGAGATATGGCATCGGAGCACGAGGGAGCTGCAGGACACAAGGCCCCGGTGGGCCCAGGAACAGACACCGAGGGCACCAGTGATCCGGAGGGCGAGGGGAGCACCACGACGGGGACCGCTGGTGAGAGCAGCGAAAGCGACACGTCCTCGGATGGGAGCTCCCTAGGGGTGGCGGCAACATCCGTGCCCCCCGCCTCTACAGGTACAGCCGCCACCCAGCGCACCAGCCCCGCCCTCCCAGCAGCCCCTCAGTCTTCGCTCCGTGCCGGTTCGCCCAGGAAGGCGCGCGTCTCCTTCGCCCCAGGCACCTCAGCCCCTGCCCCTGTTGCCCCTGCTGCCCTCAGTGCGGAGCTCATTGACCTGGTAAGGACGCTCATTGTTGGGCAGACGACCCTTTTGAATGCCATCCAGGGTGTGCAAAGGGAGGTGCAACAGAGCAATGCGTACCTGGAGGGCATTCATTCGGGTCAGGCTGCCCATCAACGAGCGTTCACTGCTCTGGCCTCAGCACTGACGGCAGCCATTGTCCCTGTTTCCAGCCTCCCTCTTCTTACTGCCTCCAGCCTGTCTCTGTCTCCCGTTCCTCAGCCTATCCCATCCACACCATCAGACCAGCCTGCACACACCTCAACACCCAAGAACAGCTCATCCAAACACAAGCACCACAGATCCCACAAACACTCACCCAAGCAACACCCAGATGCAGACATGCCAACAGCCACTGCCACCCCTGTGTCCCCCTCCTCCTCGTCTCCCTCCTCCCTCCCTGTGACGTCTACACTCACACCTGCATGCACCCCAACATCAGCCAGTGCTTCCATCACCACCTCACCCTCCAGTACAGTCCACACTCGTGCAGTCACCACCCCCACTGCCATTTACACGTCCCCTGTGTCCTCTCCCACTGTGTCTGTCACCCCCTCTTCCAAGACACACAAACGCAGGCAGCCACCCACCCAACAGCCATCCACCTCACGACAGCCTACAGCACCAGCACCTTCACCCAATGACAGCACACCTGACTCTCCTACAACCACCTCCTCTACCTCCACTTCCATCTCCACTTCTCCTACCCTTTACCTTGGCCCTAAAAAACTTTTCCTGGCTAACCTTAACCTCTTTCCCCCCGATGACCTCCCCCATCCATCTTCAAAGAGTCCCAAGAGCACCGCAGCCACCACCAGCCCAGCTTCGGGTGTCACTGTTGTGCCTGGGTTCTGGAGCCCACCCTTTGCCAGCAGTGACACATCGATCAGCAGCAAGGACACGTCCAGCCCCCCCCCCCGGCAAGAGGACCCGCAAAAACAAGGACCGCCGTGCGAGGACCGACAGGGCTGCCCCCAAGGAGCAATGTGCGGCCACTTCACCACCCACACCATCTAGGGGAGGCAAGGGCCCGAGAGCCCCGTCAAAGGAGCGGAAGGGCAGCAGGAGCGCGGAGAAGGTGGACCCCACATGCCACACCCCAGCTGGGAAGGAGGACACTAAGGAGGCCAGGAGTCCGTCCCCAAAGGGTCCAGAACCGTCACGGTCCGAGGGCGACTGAGCAGGGAGTCGAGGCCAGGTCTGCTGGATGAGCACCGCTGAACAGGGCCCCGCCGTGGAGAAGAGCACCGCTGAACAGGGCCCGCGGTGCAGAAGAGCACCGCTGAACAGGGCCCCGCCGTGGAGAAGAGCACCGCTGAACAGGGCCCCGCCGTGGAGAAGAGCACCGCTGAACAGGGCCCGCGGTGCAGAAGAGCACCGCTGAACAGGGCCCGCGGTGCAGAAGAGCACCGCTGAACAGTGCCCCGCCGTGGAGATAGGCACCGCTGAACAGGGCCCGCGGTGCAGAAGAGCACCGCTGAACAGGGCCCGCGGTGCAGAAGAGCACCGCTGAACAGGGCCCGCGGTGCAGAAGAGCACCGCTGAACAGGGCCCCGCCGTGGAGATAGGCACCGCTGAACAGGGCCCGCGGTGCAGAAGAGCACCGCTGAACAGGGCCCCGCCGTGGAGAAGAGCACCGCTGAACAGGGCCCGCGGTGCAGAAGAGCACCGCTGAACAGGGCCCGCGGTGCAGAAGAGCACCGCTGAACAGGGCCCGCGGTGCAGAAGAGCACCGCTGAACAGGGCCCCGCCGTGGAGATAGGCACCGCTGAACAGGGCCCGCGGTGCAGAAGAGCACCGCTGAACAGGGCCCCGCCGTGGAGAAGAGCACCGCTGAACAGGGCCCGCGGTGCAGAAGAGCACCGCTGAACAGGGCCCCGCCGTGGAGAAGAGCACCGCTGAACAGGGCCCCGCCGTCTCAAGCACCGCTCCGCTGGGCCCCGCCGTCTCAAGCACCGCTCCGCTGGGCCCTTCCTCTGAGGCACCGCTCCGCTGGGCCCTTCCTCTCAAGCACCGCTCCGCTGGGCCCCGCCGTCTCAAGCACCGCTCCGCTGGGCCCTTCCTCTCAAGCACCGCTCCGCTGGGCCCCGCCGTCTCAAGCACCGCTCCGCTGGGCCCTTCCTCTCAAGCACCGCTCCGCTGGGCCCTTCCTCTGAGGCACCGCTCCGCTGGGCCCTTCCTCTCATGCACCGCTCCGCTGGGCCCTTCCTCTCAAGCACCGCTCCGCTGGGCCCTTCCTCTCAAGCACCGCTCCGCTGGGCACCGCCGTCTCAAGCACCGCTCCGCTGGGCCCCGCCGTCTCAAGCACCGCTCCGCTGGGCCCTTCCTCTCAAGCACCGCTCCGCTGGGCCCTTCCTCTCAAGCACCGCTCCGCTGGGCCCTTCCTCTGAGGCACCGCTCCGCTGGGCCCTTCCTCTGAGGCACCGCTCCGCTGGGCCCTTCCTCTGAGGCACCGCTCCGCTGGGCCCTTCCTCTCAAGCACCGCTCCGCTGGGCACCGCCGTCTCAAGCACCGTTTATGGTTCACTGTGCCCACCATGCCTCCTCCTTGACCAGTGGAGACTGTCATCCACCTGATGGACTGTGGCTTTGCACTCCCCAGGATGGTCCAGTGGGCAGCCCACCCACTGTAGAGACTTGAGAGACTGTGGCTTTGCACTCCCCAGGATGGTCCAGTGGGCAGCCCACCCACTGTAGAGACATTGAGAGACTGTGGCTTTGCACTCCCCAGGATGGTCCAGTGGGCATGGTGGCTCCTCGTGGATCTGGCGTCGTGGACTCATGTGGCTGTGGTGCCCCCCATTCCCTTCCCCCTGAGGTGCCTGTAGTTTTTACATCTGATGCCCCTGCAGTGTTCTCTCCAAAGGACTCAGGTCTCCTGTGTGGGCTTTGCCCTTGTTTCTCAAGACTTTGGCTCACGGACATGCTGAATTCGTAGGATGTGCAGGACTTGTTACTTCAGTTATACACTGATGTGTATGTCATTAGTTTTGTTGTGGATATCTTTCATGGTTGTACGCTAATTTTCTGGAGCTTTTTGGTACATAAATATTTATTCCAAATATGATTACGTCCTGGCATTTTTCAGGGGTGTTTGGGTGGTGTCACTGTGACTTGGTGCTCTGCATTGGTGAGTACATAGTTGGGGGGGGGGGTCGCATATGTGTGCCCGTGACCTTTCGTCCTCCCCCTCCCGTGTGTCGTAGGTGCAGTACTCACCGTTGTCGTCTGCGCCGGACTTCGTACTCGTGGTAGATGAGAAGGTAGACGAGAGCAGGTAGGATGTTTAATTCGGGTTCCATGCTGTCCTCCTTCCTCCTGGAGTGCGTAGTGGTGAGCGTTTTCCCGTCCGTAGTCTGTTTCCGCCGTGTTTTTATCGGCGGTGCTCCCGCCCCGAAAAAGGTGGCGTATTGGTGAGTTGGAATAGTGTGGGCGGTACATTGTCTCCCGCCTGTCTGTTGGCGGGGACCGCCGCGCTGTTTGTTTGTACCGCCGTGGCGGGCGGAGTGTTAAGGTGGCTGTCTGTGTTGGCGGTTCCCGCCAGGCTCAGAATCCCATTTTTTTTACCGCCAGCCTGTTGGCGGGTTGGCCGCCGCTTTAACACCGACCGCCAGGGTTAGAATCACCCCCTTAATCCTTAGAAAACAGTGAGAATGCTGTTGTTACATAAAGTACCCAGTTACTGTCAAAAATAAAGCTTCCTTCCTCGCAAGGGAGGCCATGCGTAGTTTTCTTCTCCAGTCAGGTCAGTAATGCGTCAATTTCATGGCAGGGCACCTATGATCCATGCAGAATCGGGTTGACTTTGATGCCAAGGGACGATGCATGGAAAATCCTGTCGCCCGGTTTTAGAAAACCGCACTGCGTGGGGTGTTTGTGTCGTTATCGGCAGCAGCAAGCAGGTGTTCTGCGTCGTTTCTCCGGGTGCGATGCATCGATCTCCCTGCCGCAGTGCAGGTAGAGTGTCGATTTTAGCTGCAAGGCCAAGGCGCGTCGTTTATCAGCCATGTTGCAGATGGTGTGTCGTAAATTTCCCTGCGCGGGGTTCTGTGCATGAATTTTCAGCACTTGTCTGCCAACTTCACCTTTCAAGAGACCAGGGACTTGGCAGGGTAGGAGTCTCCGCAGAGAGTCCAGTTGTCAGCAGAGGAAGTCTTTGATGGCCCTGAGACTTCAAAACAGGAAGTAAGCTCAGCACAAGCCCTTAAAGATTCTTCACAAGCAGGAATGTACAACAAAGTCCAGTCTTTGTCCTCTTTCACAAGCAGAAGCAGCAACCGCAGGATATCCCAAAAAAGCACAGTCACAGGCAGGGGCAGCACTTCTCCTCAGCTCTTCAGCTCTTCTCCTTGGCAGAGGTTCCTCTTGGTTCCAGAAGTGATCTAATTTTCAGGCGTTTTGGGTCCAATACTTATACCCCTTTCTGCCTTTGAAGTAGGCCTACTTCAAAGGAAAGTCTTTGTTGTTTACAAGATCCTACCTTGCCCAGGCCAGACCCCAGACACACACCAGGGGGTTGGAGACTGCATTGTGTGAGGCCAGGCACAACCCTTTCAGGTGTAAGTGACCACTCCTCCCTCCCCTCCTAGCACAGATGGCTCATCACGATATGCAGGCTACACCCCAGCTCAGTTTGTGTCACTGTCTAGACGAGAGGTGCAAATAGCCGAACTGTCAAACTGACCAAGACAGGGAATCCACAAACAGGCAGAGTCACAGAATGGTTTAAGCAAGAAAATGCTCACTTTCTAAAAGTGGCATTTTCAAACACAAAATCTTAAAATCAACTTCACTAAAATATGTAATTGTAAATTGTGAGTTTAGAGACCCTAAACTCCACATTTCTATCTGCTCTCAAAGGGAAACTGGCACTTTAACGTTATTTAAAGGGAGCCCTCATGTTAGCCTACGAGAGAGATAGGCCTTGCAACAGTAAAGACTGACTTTAGCAGTATTACACTGTTAGGACATGTAACACACATCAGTACATGTCCCACTTTTAACATACACTGCACCCCGCCCATGGGGCTACCTGCGGCCTACCTTAGGGGTGTCTTACATGTATAAAAAGGGATGGTTTAGGCCTGGCAAGTGTGTGCACTTGCCAAGTCGAATTGGCAGTTTAAAACTCCACACACAGACACTGCAGTGGCAGGTCTCAGCTATGTTTACAGAGCTACTTATGTGGGTGGCACAACCAGTGCTGCAAGCCTACTAGAAGCATTTGATTTATAGGCACGGGGCACCTCTAGTGCACTTTACTAGGGACTTACTAGTAAATCAAATATGCCAATCATGGATAAGCCAATTTTACACATACATTTTACATAGAAGCACTTGCACTATAGCACTGGTTAGCAGTGGTAAAGTGCCCAGAGTATCAAAAACAGCAAAAACAGAGTCCAGCACACATCAAAAACCTGGAAAGCAGAGGCAATAGTTAGGGGAGACCATGCCAAGGATGCCAAGTCTAACACGTGTCCCCCCTAGCTGAAAGTGGGGATTAACTACCCAACCTCATGGGAGTTCTCATCACTAAGGTGGAAGAATCTAGACAGACCATCATCATTGGTGTGTTTAGTACCAGGGCATGTTCCACTGTAAAGTCCATCCCCTGTAGGGAAATGGACCATCTCAACAGTTTTGGATTCTCACCCCTCATCTGCATTAACCATCTGAGGGGCCTGTGGTCGATCTGAACCCGGAAGTGAGTCCCTAACAAGTTGGGTCTTAGCTTCTTCAGTGCCCAGATCACACAAAAGCTTAACGCTCTGTTGCACTCCACCTGCGTTCCCTGTGAAGTAACCTCCTGCTAATGAAGGCTATGGGTTGACCTCGGCCCTCTTCATTTAGCTGCAATAACACTGCTCCTATACCATGCTCTGAGGCGTCAGTTTGCACAACAAACTTGTTGGAGAAAACACGTGCCTTTAGCACAGGTGCTGTGCATATGGCAGCCTTCAAGGTATCAAAAACAGCCTGGCAAGACTCTGTCCAGATCACCTTCCTTGGTTGCTTCTTAGAAGTCAACTCATTCAAGGTGGCAACAATGGTGCCATACCCCTTGACAAAACATTTGTAATAGCTAATAAGGCCCAAAAAAGCCCTCACCTCAGGTGTCAATCTGTGGCTGTAGGGGTGCCACCTGACCACTCCCTACCTGGTGTCCTAAATGCACCACTAAACCCTGCCCTATCTGTCACTTACTGGCCTTGATAGTGAGGCCTGTCTTTTTCAGGGCCTTCAACACTCTGCAGAGGTTCTGCAAATGTTCCTCCCAAGTGGGACTGAACACAGCAATGTCGTGCAGATAGGCTGCAATGAAATCATCAAGTTCAGCCAACACCTTGTTTACCAACCACTGAAAGGTGGCAGGGGAATTTTTCATCCCAAATGGCATCACTTTAAACTGGAAGTGCCCATCTGGGGTAGAAAATGCTATCCTCTCCTTGGCCCCCTCAGCAAAGGTAATCTGGCAGTACCTAGACGTCAAGTCAAATGTGCTGAGGTATTTGGCAGCTCTTAAACGATCGATCAGCTCATCAGCTCCGGGGATGGGGTGTGCTTCAGTCTTTGTGATGGCATTGAGACCCTGGTAGTCCACACAGACCCGGAATTCTGGTGTGGTACCAGGAGCAGCAGCCTTTGGGACCAAGACCACAGGGCTGGCCCAAGGACTACTAGAAAACTCAATTACCCCTAGGATTAAATTTGTCTATACTTCATCTTTGATACTAGCCTTGAACTTATCAGCCACCCTGAAAACCTTCTGTTTAATAGGTGGACTGTTTTTCCAGTGTCCACATCACATGTACACAAGTGTGTGATCCCTAGGACTAAGGGGAACAAGAAGGCAAACTGACCCATCACCTGGCAACAGTCCCTCTGTTGTTCTGAGGTCAGGGAGGGAGAGAGGTTCACTCCCTCCACAGACCCATCCTTCTCTCCAGCAGACAGGAGGTCAGGAAGAGGCTCACTCTCTTCCTCTACCCCATCATCTGTTGCTAGGAGCATGGCCAATTCAGTCTGCTCAAAGTGTGTCTTGAGGCGGTTCACATGTAATACCTTCATGGGGTTCCTGGGAGTGCGCAAGTTCACCAGGTAGGTGACCTCGCTCTTGCCCCCCACTACCTCCAGTGGCCCAGTGTACTTGTCCTGGAGCACCCGAGGCTCCACTGGCGCCGTCACCCACACTTTTTGTCCAGGTTGAAACTTGACCAGAGTGGCATTCTGGTCATACCAGTGTTTCATGTCTTCCCGGCTTGCTTCTAGGTTCTCTTGTGCGAGAGTTCTGAAGCGGGCAGTCTGGTTTCCAAAGGCCAGCATGTAGCTGAATACATCCTGAGGAGGTTTACTGGGGGCTTTCCCTAAGCCCTCCTTCACCAGACTCAAAGGTTTCCTGACAGGGTGGCCATATAGCAACTCAAAAGGACTAAATCCAAGCCCTTTTGAGGCACCTCCCTGTAGGAAAACAGAAGACATGGTAAGAGGACTTCCCACTTACGCCTCAAGGGATCTGACAGGTCCATAATCATACCTTTCAAGGTGCGGTTGAACGTTTCAACCAGACCATTGCTTTGGGGGTGGTAAGGAGTGGTGAACTTATACGTTACCCCACACTCCTGCCACAGAGACTTCATATAAGTAGATATGAAGTTGGTACCCCTATCAGATACCACTTTCTTGGGGAATCCCATGTGGGTAAAAACCCCCATCAATGCACGTCCCACCACAGAGGAGGTGATTGACCTCAGAGGAATGGCTTCTGGGTACCGGGTGGCATGGTCCACCAAGACCAGGATAAACCTGTTTCCCATGGCTGTCTGGGGACCAAGAGGCCTAACAATGTCAATATCAATCCTTTCAAAGGGGGTACTAACTTCAGGAAAAGGATGCAGGGGAGCCTTGTACTTCCTCCTACTCTTGCCACTTGCCTGACAAGTCTGGCAAGACTTACAATGGGCATCTGAGTGCCTGCGCATCAGTGGCCAGTGAAAGCGAGTGACAAGCCGTTCAAAGGTTTTGTCCCGCCCCCAAATGTCCAGCTAAGGGCACATCATTAGCCAGTCCCAGTAGGAAGGCTCCGAAGCACTGGGGTACCACCGCCTCCTTGCCAGCCGCCTGGTCTGCTGCCGCAGACCCTCTAGAGTAGGGCAAACTCTCTGTGCCTCACAGAACGCCTCCCAGGTGGGTCCCCCTTCCTGATGCCACTGTTCTAGCTCAGGGACCTCCCCCAGCTCAGCCACCTGTTTCCCTGTAGGCTCTGGGGTGTCTCCCTCCGGTCCAGCCTCCTCCCGGACCGTGAGAACTTCTGGGGCTGGTTTCCTGTGCCCCTTCCCCTTCCTCTTACTAGCGGACCCCTGGGCCACTGTTTCAGGCTCCAGGGGCTTCTGAGCACCCTGACGGGCTGCCATTGACCAGGTAGATATGCATACCCACCCACGCAGACCCAACATCTCCAAGTATGACCTGTGTTCCACCTCCTTCCAAGGGGACTACTCCAGGTCATTGCCAAGCAAACAATCCACAGGCATGGTGGGACTCACAGCAACGTTCAAGGAACCTGAGACCCGCCCTCCCAGTCAAAGGGAGCCTGCGCCACTCTGCACAGGTGCTCTGAGTTGTCCACTGCAACTACTTGGTGAAGTACAGAGGGATCTATCTGCTCTTCAGACACCAGGTGACTCCTCACTGTAGTCACACTGCCTCCTGTGTCTCTCAGAGCCTCTAACCTCTGTCCATTAACGGTCACCCACTGCCTTTACTTTTTAGTGTTCTCAAGCACTAGTGTTCTCTGGACCATCTCACTAGCCCCTAGTGAGACAAGGGTCATCTCAGCTGGCTCCCACCCACCTTGAACCAACTCCTTCCCAAGCACTACACAGGCCAAACCCTGTGACTGAGCACCTATGGGTGCCGGTAAACTCCTGGGACATTTGGGGTCCCCCTGACACATGACCCACATGGTCACATGCAAAGCACTTGCAGGGACCCCCCTTCACAGGTTTCCCTTTGGAGAACCATGGTTTCTTCTCACTGGGGGTCTGGAATCCTTACTCTGGGAACCAGGTTGGGGCCCTTTAGAGAACTCCCCCTGTTTATCCTTACCCCCTCTTTCTTCTGAGGGGGACCATTCCCACCCTTGGCATAGTCTCCCCCATACCTCTTTTGGACCCTGGTGCTCTCCCAACGGTCCCCTTCCTGCGCAACCTTCCTGGGGTCAGTCAGCTTGCTGTAAATTAGGTGCTGGTGCAGCTCTGGAAAACAAAGACTATACAAATGCTCCCAAGTAATCAAACTGTACAGTCCCTCAAAAGTTGTTACCTTACTGCCCTTCACCCAACCATCCAGTGACCTGCAAAAAGAGTCAACACATTCCAACCATGTTTGAGATTCCTTCTTTTTGTAGGACCTAAACTTGTCCTTGTACTGCTCAGGGATGAGACCATACCTTGTGAGTAGGGCATCCTTCATGATAGGGCAAGTGAGCCCCTGAGGATCGCCTAAGGATGTCAGAATATCCTTCCCCTCTACCTCAAAGTGCTTCCACAGACCGGCCCCTCAATTTGCTTCAGGGACCAGATTCATGTGGAGAGCAGACTCATACCCCTTAAACCACAAGTATATGTCATCTTCCCTCTTGTAATCCTTCACTAGGTCTTTAGGAATGTGCACCCTCCGCTCAGGCTGCACTGTGGTATTGCTGCCACCATCTCTACTAGATTGGCTCCTCTGATCCCGCTCCCTCAAGCTGAGCTCATGAGCCAGCAGTAACTTTTTCTCTTCAATGGCCAGCCTCCTCCCTTCCACCTCCATTTTGAGCCTCTCTAAATCCATCTGATTGACTCCTCTCTGCCTGTCTGTTCTGTAACTCCTCAGGAGTCATATTCTTGGATGACACACTGCTACCTGTCCTGGAGACCCTCTCCCAGGCATAAAAGTTCCACCCACTATACCATTGCGTATACTGTGCACCTCCTCATCTTCATTCTCCTCCTCTGTGTGCCCCTCAGCCTCCTTGGCTGTCACCCAGGCCCTCAGTGCCTTTTGAAGCTCCTCCTTCCTGGTGGAGCTCTTAATGGGACAGGCAAGATTTTTACAGAACTGTTTTAATTGAGCAACTGTGTAACTTTCCAGTTTCCCTAATTCAAAAGCAGCTCCAGCTGCTGCATTTCCAGATTGAGACACAATGGTAAATCAAAAGTGCAAAGTTCCAAAGCAGAAACTGAGTTCTCAAAGAGAAGTTCAAGAATCAATCAAAAAATCACCAAAAATATGGAGGTAGAAAAACAAGTCCAAAAAGAGCAAAAGCAAAAACAAGTAGTATATGGTTACGTAATGGGCTGCACTGAAAACAGTAGTGTACACTTAATCACTGTAGGTCAAGTACAAATACAAGTCTAATCCTCACCGCTAATCACCAAAAATATAGAAGTAGAAAAACAAGTCCAAAAAGAGCAAAAACAAGTAGTATGTGGTTATGTAATGGTCTGCACTGAAAACAGTGAGAATGCTCTTGTTACACAAAGTGCCTGGTGAGCGTGCATCCGAAAAGGCAGCGATGCGTCAATTCCTTCATCGCAAGGGACACTGTGCATTGCTTTCTTCTCCAGTCGGGTCAGTGATGCGTCGATTTCCAGACAGGGCACCTCAGATCTGCGCAGAGTAGGGTTGACTTTGACACCCAGGGACGATGCGTGGAAAATCCTGTTGCACTGTGTTAGAAAACCACGCTGCATGGGGTTTGCGTTGTTATCAGCAGCCGGAAGCAGGTGTTGCACATTGTTTCTCCAGCCGCGATGCGTTGATCTCCCAGCCGCAATGCAGGTGGAGTGTCGATTTTAGCTGTGAGGCCGGCGGCGCGTCATTTATCAGCCACGTTGCAGATAGTGCATCATAAATTACCCCTCATGGCTTTGTGTGTTTGGATTTTCAGCTCTTGTCTGCCAGCGTCACCTTTCAAGGGCCCAGGGACTGGATAGGACACCACTTGGCAGGGCAGGAGTCTCAGCAGAGAGTCCAGTTGTCAGCAGAGCAAGTCTTTGATCACCCTGAGACTTCAAAACAGGAAGCAAGCTCAGCTCAAGCCCTTGGAGATGCTTCTCAAGCAGGAATGCACAACAAAGTCCAGTCTTTGTCCCCTTGCACAGGCAGACGTAGCAACTGCAGGATAGCCCAACAAAGCACAGGCAGGAGCAGCATTTCTCTTCAGCTCTTCAACTCTTCTCCTTGGCAGAGGTTCCTTTTGGTTCCAGAAGTGATCTAATTTTCAGTGGTTTGGGGTCCAATACTTATACCCCTTTCTGCCTTTGAAGTACGCCTATTTCAAAGGAAACTCTCAGTTGTTTACAAGATCCTGCCTTGCCTAGGCCCGACCCCAGACACACACCAGGAGGTTGGAGTCTGTATTGTGTGAGGGGAGGCACAGTCCTTTCAGGTATAAGTGACCCCTCCCCCCTCCCCTCCTATTACAAATGGCTCATCAGGATATGCAGGCTACACCCAGCTCCCTTTGTGGCACCGTCTAGAGGAGAGGTACAAACAGCCCAACTGCCAAATTGACCCAGACAGGGAATCCACGAACAGGCAGAGTCACAGAATGGTTTCAGCAAGAAAATGGCTACTTTCTAAAAGTGGCATTTTCAAACTAACAATTTAAAAACCAACTTCTCTAAAAGATGTATTTTTAAATTGTGAGTTTAGAGACCCTAAACTCCACATTTGTATCTGCTCTCAGAGGGAATCTGCACTTTAAAGTTATTTAAAGGCAGCCCCCTTGTTAACCTATGAGAGAGATAGGCCTTGCAACAGTGAAGACTGAATTTAGCAGTATTTCACTGTTAGGACATGTAACACACATCAATCCATGTACCACCTTTAACATACACTGCTCCCTGCCCGTGGGGCTACCTAGGGCCTACCCTTAGGGGTGTCTTACATGTATAAAAAGGGAAGGTTTAGGCGTGACAAATGGGTGAACTTGCAAAGTCGAATTGGCAGTTTAAAACTGCACACACAGACACTGCGGTGGCAGGTCTGAGCCATGTTTACAGAGCTACTTATGTGGGTGGCACAACCAGTGCTACAGGCCCACTAGTAGCATTTGATTTACAGGCCTTGGGCACCTGTAGTGCACTCTACTAGGGACTCACTAGTAAATCAAATATGCCAATCATGGATAAGCCAATTTTACACATACACTTTACATAGGAGCACTTGGACTTTAGCACTGTTTAGCAGTGGTAAAGTGCCCAGAGTATCAAAAACAGCAAATGGAGAGTCCAGCACAAATCAACAACCTGGGACCGGGAGGCAAAAAGTTAGGGGAGACCAAGGCAAGGATGACAAGTCTAACAGGTAGGCAACTGGTAGATCTGAACTATTGTACAGACATGTTTAAATCAGAGATCATTCTTTTATATGTATAATATTTTAATAATTTAATTAAGTTTTAATAATATGAATTAAGTTACAACCTGAAAAATGATGAGCTCATGCAGGATGCTGCTCCCTGCGTGAGCACGGAACCAGGCCGCTCACACCAATCACAACGCTGCTGTCATGCTGGTGACAGCAGTGTTGTGACTGGCTTAGGTGAGTGTGGGAGCCTGTATGCTGTTGGGAAAAGGACGAGGACGGAGGAGACACAAACGCGTCTCCCTATGAGCAGGTAAGTGTTTTTATTTTTTTATTTTATTTTTTTAACCCTCCCTGCCACCCCCATTCAGTGGCTGCCGCCACTGGTGGGACCCGGTGCACTTTCTCCTCCTGGCTGTGCAATAGAGCCAGGTGGAGAAATGCAAAGTGCGTATGTTTGTTTGGCAGGCCTCAACACGGCCAGCCAAACAGACATGCGCACTTTTAATGCACCGACCACTCCTCCTCCAGCCCCGGTTCAGCCCCTCCCCACCCTAACCTGGCTCCAAATGAAAAATAAAATGATAATAACATTGAGTAATTATCATTTTATTTTTTCTTTTACTGAATGCAGTGGGGGCACACTCCTCTGCCTTAGCGGAGGAGCCACCGCTGGGTCCCACACCCTATGTGGGAGCTGAACGATGCCACTTACACCAGTCACGGCGCTGCTATCATGCTGGTGACAGGAGCGTTGTGATTGGCTTAGGTGAGTGTGGGAGTCTGTGTGCTGCCGGGAAGAGGACAAGGACGGAAAAGATACAAACACATCTCCCAAAGGAGCAGGTAAGTGTTTTTATTTAATGTTTTTCCAATCCCCTCACCCTAGAAATCCCGTTCAGTGGCAGCCGCCACTGCTATTATGTCATTGCAAACCACAGTGTGATGTAATTTTGTTGATTTAAATTGGGAGCAAGTATTTTGTAGTTTATGGTATTTATGTATTTTACAAATGGATAAAGTGGCCACACCGCTGTGAGACCTACTGGAATATAGATACATTGTTTAAATTAAACAGCAGATTCCCAAAACAAACAGAAACAATGATTTGGACTCTACTATACATGGGCGGTTGCTTAGTATGCCATATGGTGAAGTTAAAATACACCAAACGTTTAAAAATGTTAACTGGACATGATTTTTCCTCAGTAGTAAACGAGGTAGGTTTATGGCGCTTGCGTCAGCCTGAAACGTTGCCACATTTTGCGACTGCAGCTGTGAGTGGTTATTTCAAGAACAGATGGCGCATTAAGTTCAGGATTGGCGAGTCAGGGCCCTGAAATCAGTGTAGCTGAACTAATTAATGTAATATAATTTCAACTGCAACAATTTCCTTAGAAAGACCAGAAACTAGTGTTTTCTGAGGCGGCTCCTCTCCAGAGGAGAAAACCACGAAATGCTATGAAATGCTGCACAAACGTTTGTCAAGCCTGGAGGTTTTTATTACCAATTGATTAATTCTGTTCTGGCATAGAAGAGTTTTCTGAAAAGCAGTTCCTAAATATTATGCATGGAGAAACAAACACAAATATCATTCCAACTGAAAAAAAATTGATTTATAAACCCAAAATGTACCCAAACATGAACGAACTTTCCATCAGCAAGAGGTCACACGTAGATTTCCTTGGCCTATGCTGTTTTCCTTTTATTATTTCTCAATTGTCATGCCCTGGTGGCCTTTGAATGGAAAAATGTGTCTAGACAGCTCCTTTTCAGTTAATATGCCATATGAAACGAGGTAAAGTGGAGACCTCTTTCATGTTGCACCTGCACTTTAATAGTCTATTAAGTCACAGCTGTTAAAGGCTGCCTTACCGTTAACAGAATGGTCCAAACCTATGGAGTGTTAGCAAGCAAAAACAGCATTGGCAAAGCCTACTGGTCTCGCCATAGGGACCTATTAGCTATGCCACAGCATTGGTGATGTTATACTGCAAGGCAAAAGTTTTTTTTTCAAAGCATTTGACGCTTCTGCCATGTCATTTTTATTTGAGTTCGATATGTAACTAAAAAGAAAAAAATCTACAAAAGCATTTAGACTGTGTATGTGGGAGGGGTGGGTAGCAAAAGGAACAGCAGAAACAACACAGGGGCACGGTTGAGGGTGGAGGCAACACGGGGACAAGGGGTGTAAGTACCATGAGGAGTACAGGTGGGGAGTGTGTAAAGTGGGTTGGGGAAGCAATATGGATGGTGGAAGCAACATGGAGATTAAGGCTAGGGGTAGAAGCAACACATGGGTGTGAGTGAGGGTGAGAGCACCACGCAGTGCAAGTGGGGGGATCAAATGGACAAAAGCAACAGGGAAGGTAGCGGGGACAAAGCACATAGGTGAGAAGGCAACATTGGGGAGTAGGAAAGAAGCGCATTGGTGGAGATGAACAGAGAGCGCAGCAGAGGAGAGAATCACAAGAGGGTAACAGCAAGAAAACACATGCACTCTCATAGAGTCCTTAAATGAAAGGAAAAAAAGTAGCACCTTAAAAGTGAGCAGTGGAGGGGCATAGTTATGCGTTTGTGCGCCAAGGAATGGCCAGAAAAAGGAATAAAATCCAATGAGTAAGAAGCAAGCAAATGAGAGTGACAATAAGTCAACCAATAGTAAGCAATAAGTGGGACCTAAGCCTAATGTAAGATAACAATGTCTTGCAAGAGACAGCGCATTTGCTGTCTCAAGTGATACCTAATTTCAGTAACTGCCTCTCAAGAAATCTATAAACATTACAAAACAGAGAGAAAAATGGCTTAGCACCATGCCAAAGACCTACATTATTCATGCCATATACCTACATTTACAAGTGTTGGGTCTGTTTGCCATCTGTTCTCTATTACTTAAACAAAAGTTATCAAGGGATGCACTGCATGTAACATCATTTGGGCCTTATTCAGAATTTTCTAAAGTCAGATCACAAATGTCTGCAATCGGAAATGTATTGCTATGCTTGTATGTAGATACCCAAGCATGAAATGCACAAAACCAGAGTGTGTAAGTATAGTGAGCCTACTGACAACTCATCCATTACAATGCCATGCAAATTCTGTGCAGCTTTATTTAAAAATTGAATTAGGCATTGAGGCTTGAACATGCACAAATCAGTGTGCAAATATTTGATATATTCTGAAATATACACCCACACACCCATGTTTTTTTTCAGTTTCTATCATTTATTTGTTTTTTCTGTTCTGCTCAATAATAAATCACACCAATTTTAAAGTAGGTAAATAATTACATTTACAGTCCAAACATAAAACACAATAAAAATCCAGATCATAGCACCTTAGATATTACAAAAATCTTCTCATATAGCAAGTTTTTCATAACATTTATTTGATCACCTTCAATCCACATTGAAAGAAACGTAGACTGTTTAAAGAATACAATTACAAGTTAGAATACTGTTTGTACATAAAAGAGAAAGTAGGTACTTGATTTTTTTCTCCTGTAAGTGTTTCACAGCCAAAAACAATATGATTTAAAGTATCAACCTGCACAAAGCATAATCGAAAGAATTACTTCTTTTATGAAGGGACCTTTCAACTTTCACCTCAAGGGTAAGCAACTGGCAGATCTGTACCATGATATAGACAAGTTTAAATCTGACATCAGTCCTCCATACAGCAATATTTATTCTGTCCTTTCATATGGTATTATGTACGAGATAAAGTACACCCCTGCTGGACATTATAAGGATAATACAAGTCACCAAGGAGTTGTGTAACCATAAAGAAGAATAAGGGTGAAGGCCTTTATAAGATCATGGAACTTCAAGGTGACTTGCTATATCCTTATAGTGCAGAGCAGGGGTGCTTTATTCCTTATAATGCATGGGCACATCTTCACTTCTTCCACACAACGCTAAAATCCAAGGTGTTTTGTTCTTCCTTATGAAGGGATTAGCTGTTTATAAAACTGAAGTATAAAACTGGAATCTTTAGTGCAAAATTAAACACACCAGAATCAGTTTGATATTTGTTGCACCAATAATTTAGAATGTTTAATACAAGTCAGAATTTATAAAAACACTGTGGCCCAGAATACGTAGAGATTTGCAGATACATTGTATCTTTCCTATAATTAATTAAATTGTGGAAAAATACACATATTGCGATTGAATACCTTCTTTCTGTTTATCACTGTTCATTTATAAGAGCAGGAGGAAAAGCTATGTTTCATTTTCGTTTTTGAAACTGCAGCTTTAATTATGCTCCATGTCCTGCTTTTCCCCTCAGCTGCTGGCTCTGGTAGCAGGCATTGTGTCATCAGAACGCAAATTAAATAAGTTATGAAAGTTGAGTGCTAATGCCATTACTTTATTGAAGCCTACTAGGTGCGTCACAAGTCACCCGCAATAAAACGAAGCATTTGCAATGCAATAGGTCTTGCATTTTCTTGTGTTAGAGCTATTGGCATTTCAAATTCAGAACTGGAATTTTCTTGCCACATAAATTGGTCAACCCTGTCTCATAATTTAATTTTTTCCTGTCATGTTTTGGTGGTCACTGGCGGCTACTGACATGAGGAATCACAAGCCCTTGAGGAGAGTCGAGATGACTGCACTAACTGACGTTGTGCAAACATCTGAACAGAAATTGGAAAATAAGGCTGGAAAAGTATTTTCCTTTTAACAGAATGAAAAGTCTTGCAACATTCTTGCCTTGCATGTCAATGAGCAGAGCAGCCTGAGATGATTTATGGCCCCATTAAGGAGAAAAGCAACGCCCTGTGTGCGATGTAGTGTGTGCTGGAAGGGAGGGGCCCCGAAGAGAGAGAGACTCGAGATGTGATGCAAGGCTAAGCTGGTTTCACATCATTGCTTCTAGGTTTAGCTACATTCTACCAGAAAGGGCATATTGTGGCTTTTGTGAGCAGTGAGCTAAATGACCAGGTGTTTCTTCTGTAAAATAACTTTACTTTAGTAGCCAGTGGAAAAAGAGGATAGCACTGGAATAAAGCCAAAACAAATGTCAGCGACATGGGAGGAGGTGGGAAGAACAGAATGCTGCAATAAAACACAGGCAGCTACCAGCCTAAAACACCCACAGTGAAAAGGGGAGCATCAAAGAACTAACGAAAATAGCCTGTCACAGCAACAGATAAAGAAACCAAAGTGAAATAATACAGTGGTTGGTAACTGCTCTGAAACAGAAAAAGGAGGGAAAAAGGCAAAACTGACCACTAGCGAGCAAGGATTTTTAAAGGATACTGCAGCCAATAAATTAAGGCCCGTATTCATACTTTTTTTAGCACCGCATTTGCGCCGCTTTTTGACGCAAAACGGCGCAAACCTACAAAATACAATGGCATTTTGAAAGTTTGCGCCGTTTTTGCGTCAAAAAATGACGCAAATGCGGCGCAAAAATAGTATAAATACGGGCCTAAATCTCTTTAAGCCTTAAGAAGATTACTGAAAGTATATTAGAAGTCAAACGCTTATGCTCCACCTAAAAAATACTGGGTTGCAGGGTCCCATGTATTATACACGTCTATGGTTAGACTTAGCATCCTTGGCGTGGTCTACCCTAAATTTTTGCCTCTGTTTCCCAGGTTGTTTATGTGTGCTGGACTCTGTTTTTGCTGTTTTTGTTACTCTGGGCACTTTACCACTGCTATCCAGTGCTAAATTGCAAGTGCTCCTATATATAATGTGTATGTAATTGGCTTTACATGATTGTCATATTTGATTTACTGGTAAGTCCCTAGTTTAGTGCACTAGAAGTGCCCAGGGCCTGTAAATCAAATGCTACTAGTGGGCCTGCATCACTGGTTGTGCCACCCACATTAGTAGCCCTGTAAACATGGCTCAGACCTGCCACTGCAGTGTCTGTGTGTGCAGTTTTAAACTGCCAATTCGACTTGGCAAGTGTTCCCACTTGCCAGGCCTAAACCTTCCCTCTTCTCACATGCAAGACACACCTAAGGTAGGCCCTAGTTAGCCCCATGGGCAGGGTGCAGTGTATGTTTAAGGTAGGACATATGTTAATGTGGTTTATATGTCCTGACAGTGAAATACTGCCAAATTTGTTTTTCACTGTTGCAAGGCCTATCTCTCTCATAGGTTAACATGGGGTCTGCCTTTAAAAATTATTAAAGCGTAGATTCTCTCTGGGAGCATGTGGAGTTTGGGGTCTCTGAACTCACAATTTAAAAATACATCTTTTAGTAAAGTTGGTTTTGAGATTGTGTGTTTGAAAATGCCACTTTTAGAAAGTGGGCATTTTCTTGCTTAAACCATTCTGTGACTCAGCCTTTTTGTGGATCCCCTGTCTGGGTCAGTTTGACAGTTGGGCTGTTTGCCCCTCTCTCTAGACAGTGACAAAAAGGGAGCAGGGTGTAGACTGCATATCCTGATGAGCCATCTGTGCTAGGAGGGAGGGGAGGAGTGGTCACTTACACCTGAAAGGGCTGTGCCTGCCCTCACTCAATGCAGTCTCCAACCCCCTGGTGTGTGTCTGGGCGTGGCCTGGGCAAGGCAGGATCTCATAAACAAGAGAGACTTTCCTTTGAAGTAGGCCAACTTCAAAGGCAGAACTAAGTGTAAGAAGAGCACCCAAACCATTAGAAGATTAGATCACTTCTGAACATCAAGAGGAACATCTGCCTGGAGAAGAGCTGAGGAGACGTGCTGCCCTGCCTGTGACTGTGTTTTGTGGAGGTATCCTGCAGTTGCTGCTTCTGCCTGTGCAAGGGGACAAAGACTGGACTTTGTTGTGCATTCCTGCTTGTGAAGAAATTTCCAAGGGCTTGTCCTGAGCTTGCCTCCTGTGGTTGAAGTTTCAGGGCCATCAAAGACTTCTCCTGCCAGCACCTGGACTCTCCGCTGAGACTCCTGCCCTGCCAAGTAGTGCCCTATCCAGTTCCTGGGGCCTTGGAAGGTGAAGCTGGTAGACAAAGACTGAAAATCCCAGCACAGACCGCCATGCGAGGAAACTTTTGATGCACCTTCCAAGACGCGGCTGAGAAAAGACGCGCCACCAGCTTCGCGGCTGAAATCGAAGCTCCACCTGCATCTCGGCTGGAAGATTGACACACGCAGCTGGAGCAACGACACTCAACACCCGCTGATGGAGGCTGATAATGTTGTAACTCACACAGCGCTGTTTTCCGGATACCGTGCAGCCAGATTTTCGACGCAACATCGCTGGGCGCAGAAAAATGATGCATCGCTCTCCTGCGGAGAGAAGAAACGACGCACGCCAACGCGACCGGAGGAGGAAAAACCACGCACACCCTTGGTTGCAGGTGAGAATTCGACGCATCGCTAGCTTTTTCTGACGCACATTCGCCCGTGCATGTTATTTTGATGCTACCCAGGTACTTTTCAACGCTAACAGTGTTTTTACTGTCTTCTCAAGGATTTAAGACTCTTTCTTGCTTTTAATTCATAACTTGACTTGTGTATGTTGGGTTTTTGTTGTTTTGGTCTTGTTTTGTTTAGATAAATATTTTCTATTTTTCTAAACCTGTGTTGTGTCATTTTGTAGTGTTTGTACTGAGTTAGTTTGTGTGTTGGTACAAATACTTCACACCTGGACTCTGATGTTAAGCCTGCCTGCTTGTGCCAATCTACCAAGGGGGTGAGCGGGGATAAATGAGGGTGATTCTCCTTAACCCTGACTAGGACGGGGGTAACTTGACTGCCAACCAAAGACCCCATTTCTAACATCTATGATGTGCTGATTACTCACAAGGATGAAGTATACCAATTTCCTCACTCTTTTAAGGCAAGGCTCTTCTTATAACTGTTTTAAACTAAAATTTTGTAATAGTCTTCGAAGCTCCATTTCTCTCATACTCAGAAGTTTCGGAATTCCACAGTTGTTACCTAGTTATGTATCAAATCCATGTATGATTGTCTGATTTAGGTAGATTATCTAGAACGTTGTCTCCATGGACATTTTTAAGCCTATACCAAGTTAACAATATAGATGTGTTATCATAATGTTAGCAAAGTTTATGCCATACTTAAATCTGAGTCCCTCAGCCCCAAATTTTCTTTCCTAAATTGATCTGATCTAAATTATAGTTTGAGAATGTCCACCAAGCAGAGGCACAATATAACATGAATGGGATAGATTTTTTACAGTAAGCAAAATGTAATGAATGATTACAAGCTCTCCCCACCCCACACTGTTATGTCCTATCAAATCAATTGAAACCACTGCCCACACTCTGGGTTTAGGTTGAGCAAAATGTTGTTTCCAAGGCAGATCATTATCAATAGTGTGCCCAAGATATTTAAGAGGGCGTCTATTTGATTGCTATTCATCCATACACTGCTGTAGATTCTTTCAAGAGCCAAAAAACATGCATTTAGTTTTCTCTGGGTTAATTGTCATACTGTTTTGTTTCAGACAGCTAAACAAAAGATCCTCACGCCTCTGTAAATCCACTTTAATTTGAGATAAAATTACAACTTCATCTGTATACTACAATGTTGGCAAGAAAATGCTTGCAATGAACGCAGGATGATTCTGTATAATATGAAGTTCGCAATCCACATCTACTATTCACAAATCGCAGAGTATCAGTGAGCAATATATATGTATATCACTGTTTGTCTCATTGATAGGACTGAATCCTAGACAAATATATTTTTTCAGACAGAATGAATGGGTTTGTGGAGCCCGTCAGACATTGCAGCACCAGTCTGATGCTGAGCAAGCCCTATGATGAATCATGACATCCAATGGATGTGTGAGGGCTTTTGCTTGTATTTTGAGAAGTGCCTAGTGGATCCTTGTTTTTTTACCAGGTCCACATGGCAGTGTAAAACTGCACACACAGGCTCTGCAATGGCAAGGCTGAGACATGGTTAGAGGGCTACTTAAGTGGGTGGCACAATCAGTGCTGCAGGCCCACAAGAAGTGTTTAATTTACAGGACCTGTGCACACGTAGTGTACTTTACTAGGGACTTAAAAGTAGTTTAAATATGCCAGTCAAGAATTTAGCCAATGTTTCAGGAGAGAGAGAGCAAAAGCACTTTAGCACTGGTTAGCAGTAGTAAAGTATACAGGGTCCTACAGCCAGCAAAAGCAAGGTCAGAAAAGTGGAGGAGGTAGACAAAACGTTGGGGGAAGACGAACCCTAAGGCTTTCAGGTCTAACAATGTCTTATTAGAAAAATACTATAAATGTTTCTTTTAAAGCTTGATGGAACGCAGTTTGTTTTAATCATAGTTTGGATAGAGCATGTATTAATCCAATTGCTTTAGCCAATAAAGAAAACAGATCTGGTTACCTTTAACAGCCTTCCTTAACAAATCTAGCCCTCATAGCAAAAATATAAGTGTATCTGCTCAAGTAGTAGCAAAACCTCCATAATTATTTTAGCTAACTTATTCATATCAACATTTTAAATTAGCATTATATTAGTTAGTACTGTTTACAGTATGTTTTATTATTGCTATCTAAGCTTGTTATAGTTGACTATAACAATTACTCTCTTAGCACATGCATTCTTTATTTCAGTATCTACTATCTTCATCATTTGTTCTCTATTTCTCTTTCCACTCTATCTACTTTTTTTGTACTTTATTAAATTATTTTTGATTTGCAGCTAAATTATATTTATTATCAGTTACATTTATATTGATTGTTTTAAGATTATGCACTAATTCTATGAGTATGTGTTACCTATCAATTTTGTTTTCTTAATACATAATATTTTTTGTTATTGTTCTTATGACCATACATAATCTTGTGAATTACGTACATTTAAAAGTAAAACAAAATGAATGTGGAAGAGTTCACAGTTTCTTCTGCACCCAAAGTGGACCATGTGACTGGAGGCACTCATTGTACCCTGAAAGAAGTAGTTTGGCACCTCACACTTTGTGGTAAGATCAGTGTGGCTGAAAAACTTGGGGCGCTTACCTTCATTAGTTCAAGAGGACAAGACCAGTCTCTTCATGGACCACAATGTTATGACAAAATAAAAGGCATTGATTTGAAGCCTTGGGGGCTGATTCACAAAAAAAAAGCAGTAAATCATCATCCACAAATTTACATCTATGTGCGGATACAGCTTTACTACGTTTTGGGAATTACATACATTCCCAGATGTATGCCTGGAGAGATGTGCCAGGTGCAGGTTTCCAGACATACATCTTGGAATGCCATGTGACTATTTGCATAGGTCTTATTCTCATGTACAGGATTCTCCTTAGAAGAAAAGTCTGCACATGGTGAGTAGGAGTGCTCTGTGCAAATATATACTTTTTCTTTTTTTTCTCCACAATGAAAACATTTTTTCTTGTGAATAAAGCCCTTACAAATACCCCAACAAATGTGGGATGATACATTCCCCTTCATACCCTGGAAGGGGAGATACTCCATTCATGTGCCTGAGTAATTATATGACCATTTTCAGGGTATTAAAGGGATGGAAAGTGTTGTACCTGATCCTTTCTCCAGGGTTATCCCCAAACTTTTTATTTTCCACCTCGCTGAATTTTTTTTGTTTGCTCTAGGACCATGTGAGCTTTACCACAGCTAACCAGTGCTAAAGAGCTTGTAGTCTCTTCTTCAAAAAGGGTAGCATTGGTTTATTCCCAATTGAAATATTTAATTTTCTTGTAAGTCCCTCGTAGAGTGCACTACCTGTGCCCAGAGCATGTAAATTAAAGGCTAGTAGTGGTCCTTCAGCACTGGTTGTGCTGCCCACTTACATATCCCTTTAAACTTGTCCCAGGCATGCCCTTGCAGAGCCTATGTATGCAGTTTAAACTACCAATTCAACCTACAAAACAAAAACCTTTTGCCAGGCCCAAACCTTCCTTTTTAATACATATATGTCACTCCTAAGGTAGGCCCTGTAAAGCCAAAAGGGCAGAGTGTTGTGTATTTAATAAGTGGGACATGCACTTTTAAGTTTTCCATGTCCTGGTAGTGAAACACTCTTTCATTTGTTGTTCACTACTGCAAGGCCTATCTCTCTCATGGTAAAACTTTGAAACTACCTTATTACATTTCATGAGTGTAATTTCCAAATGGGAAGAGATACGCCCTTCATGTTTGGTGTCTCTAGAATCATAATTCAAAATCCTAACTTATAGTGAATTTGGAATTTAAGTTGCAATTCTGAAAATGCCACTTTTAGAAAAATTGAATATTCTTGTCTTAGCCATTTGGTGCTTGCAGCCTGTCTTTGGTCACGTGACTTGGTATAGCTGACAGTTGGGGACAGACACACATAATGGGAGCTTAGGTGTGACTGGATGGGCCACTATTGACAGGGTGGGAGAGAAGAGCTGGGTCCAACCTCACTCACACCTGCATCAGTTGTGTCCTGTGTCAACACAAAAGGGCTGCACACCCTCTATAGTTTTGTCCAGAGCCAGGGCAGAGAAGGCAGGGCCTCTGTGCACTTCAAATGCATACCTCTGGAAGCGTCTCTCCACTTGACACAACTGTGTATAAAAAAGGGCCTCAGACACCACCACTTCAGTACACTTTTGAACTTTTGGATACTCTGCCAGGAAGAAGCACTGCTGTGCTGCTACAAGGACGATCGATCTGCTGAACTGCTGCTCTAAAGGAACTGCTGCCCTGCTGTGGTGACCTGCAACCTGCTGCCCCCATACCTGGGGAAGAAGAACTGGATTTGCAACTTTGTCTTGAACCCTTGATCCCAGAGTAACTCAAAGGGCTTGTCTGCTGGCCTCCTGATCTGAGCCTCAGGGCCATAAAAAGCCCACAAACAGTTCCTGGGCATGTCTTCAGTGAGCTCCTGACCACCAAGTGGTGCCTATCCTTACAAAAAGACAGACCTCCCTGATTTAAATTATGGTGCACAAGTAGTTCCTCTCAGGTCCTGGACCTTTGGTGTGGCTCTCAAGCTCTTGAAATCAAGCATTTGGGCTCTTCCAGACTGCAAACAGGGCTGTTCGCACTAGGACTCTGCTACTCACTCCAAAAATCAGCACCCCCAGCCTGTCTCTTAGCACAGCAGCACTGACTGCCCCTGGGGGACTGCCAATGTAAAGCATCAGCCCACCCATCAGTGACACCTGTTCTGCTCTTCACAACATACCAACTGCACCCGCGACGCTTTCCTTGCTCCTCATGGCTCTCTTTAATGTGAACGGGACTTGACACAAAACTTGAGAAGGGAAACCTTCAGCCAAACTGATGTGGGACTCTATCTGCCTCTCTCCATCGTGGTTGACCTGAACATTTGACTTTGACCCAGTCCAGCGTGACCAGATAGTCTGTGTTTGCACTTTCTGCTTTTAGGCTCTATTTTAAAGTCTGTTATTTAAAGATTCATAACTCCCATTCTACTGATTGGGTTTTTGTTGTTTTGGTCTTGTTTTATTTATTAAATTCTGCTCTGTCTTTTAATTAATCTGGCATAGGATTATTTTTGTGTGGTGCATGCTTTCACTGTTTTACTGCTGGGAATGATGCACCAATACTTTACACATTGCCTTTAAGTTAGACTGACTGCTTTATGTGAAGCTATCATAGGTTGGGCACAGGTTAATTTGTGGTTTGCTTGTGTCTTACCCTGACTAGGAGTATGGTTGCTTTCTGACCAGGGCTCACACATCAGTCAACCAACAACCCAATTTTTTGCAGAAAGGAATTCAGAAATGTGCATAGCCATACATATGTGCGCATTCCCAAACTTCCAAGGCGAACCATGTCTTGGATTGTACTCTCCCCACCCGTTGAGTGGGATATACTTGTCCAGATGTCTCCACACTAGTGACAGAGGAACCTACACTCTTAAATGGCTTTATGCTTGCCAGGAATCCTGTTGCGAGTTCTTGGCAGGTGAAAAAAAGTTATATTCAGAGGTGAACTTAAATTTCCTTTGTGAATAGGGCTGAGACAGAGGATGACAGGCCGATAGTGCATTTATGTGGGGGCTCCTCTAGAAAACTTGAGACCCTGCTTCCGCCATAGAATTAGGCCTATGTTGGAGCTGTAGAATGGGATGAAACCTGTACAGTGAAGTTAATGAGCTCAGCAGTAGTAGGTTAGGACAGCTCTGCTAGAGTAAGGAAGAGATAGTCCTACTCTTAATGCAAAGGAATAAAGATTATTTTAAATTCTTCCTTTTAACTAGGAAGTGTCTTGAGGTGAGTCAGTCTGCATTTGTTCTTTTACGTGTTTAACATATATATTTGCTTCTCCTTCTTATAGCAGCTTTATTCTTTACTTGAAAGCAGTGATCAATATTGAGATTTCTCTGATGCACCAGGGGCTGTTTTTTGTTTACAGAACACTGTCTCACTGTGCTCTTCAGAATACACTTAAGTCTGTATCCCAGCAAATGTGCTGTTCCCATGGCAGGTGCTAATCTGCACCTAAGATGGGAAGAGTGTGTTAGTGAACAGAAGACCGGCTGTTTAAAGCCAGCAGTCCACAACAGCTTCCATTGGAAGGTGCACTGACTGTATGCCTCCTCTATATGGCACACAGATAGTAAACTCCCTCGTGGCCTTTTGCCTCTGCACTCGCATGTGGAAGAAATAGCAAAGGATGTCCTAATTTGCATAAGACCACACTCCCATGCCATCCAGGGTTCATAGCTCTGAGATGTGCGATACACATCTAGGACAGACATGATCTGTATTACAAAAGGTGCTGAGCAAGTATGCAAATCCCATTCTGAAATAGCTAAGTGCTCTGGGAGCACAAAAGGCAGGCACACTCTACATAATTCAACCCCATGGTCATAGTGAGGTGCTTTAGAACGGGGGTCTCCAACCTTTTCAGAAATAAGAGGTACTTAGGTTTAATTAAAATCATCCTGAGCTACTAATATTACAAATGCTGTAAAATGACCATATCAGACAAGATTATAGTAGCGATCACCACACTTCAGTTACAAGCAGTAATGTAAAAAAGGCTTTGTCAATTTGGAATGCCTCTACATGTGTAATTTGCAGCCATAACTGCCATTCCCATGGCACCAAGGTAACAATATTAGTAATATGCTCTCCAATGCCACATGAAATATTCCTCAAATATCACCTTTATATATGTTTTGGAAATTAGGAGTTCTGAAAACACACACATATTCATCTCGAATACACTTTTAAATGTTGGTGTGCAGGTAATATTTCAACAAAGCTAAAGCTTTTAATTTAGTAGGCTGAGCAGCACACTGGAAAGCTACTCTTAGGTAGATAGGGAGATACCAGTAGCTCATAAGCTACTAGTTGAAGATGCCTGCTTTAGAAGCCACACGTGTTATATAACTGCTGTCCAAAGAATAGAAAAGAACAGATTACTTGTCGTGACAGCAGACATACCTTTTTATAGTTTGCATGCTTTCTCCTTACCACCCACAGCCTACTTAAATCAGAACAGCACCACCTGTAGCATACCTTACTTTGCTCACTTCCTGCCTTCTTGTTCCTCTGAAATGTCTTCACATAACGGCAAATGCTGCTGCGCAAACCAGCAACAAACATATACTACTACATTGAAAACGCAGAAAAGAAAAGCATGTTATGCAGATGGAGCATTTGCCTTATGTGAGGGCTTTTTTAAATGCCACTCCGACTATACTGGAGATTGATTGGATTTTGTTTCACCTTCAGTTTATTATTGTACCTGCACTTTACATTTTGTCTCTTTGCATTTTCCTGCTTCACCCAGGGCCAGCTGTAGAGCAGTGCACCCGGTGCCACTGCACTGGGTGATGACTTTGGGTGGGGGGTGCTGTGTTTGAAAGTAGAATATAGTTGTAAAAGCACCTGCTGCCGCGTTCCTTGCCTCCTGCAATTTTCAGGCAACAATTAAAATGTCAAGATAACTCTGGTGATGAATGGACCTACTATAGATTGGTTGAGTTTTGTCATGTGGAAGTTTTAACTCATCATAATGTGGGGAAGAGGGTTAATATGCCTGCTGCAAAAAATGTGTACCATGCAGATCATAATGTGCAAATATTGTAAATAGGTCAGTGGGTTACTGCTTTTATCAGAGATCCTTTGCTTACTTGCAGTTTATGAGTTAAAATCCTAACATGGAACAGTGAGCTAGAAACTGTTATCAAAGAGCTGTGTGGAAACTGCAAGGTATTGGTTAGAGCATTATGTTTTTTCCCCACCTTTTCATTATCCTAACGTTGAAAAAGGGTTCATTTGGGTAGAATCAATTCTCATTATTAAAGACAATCCCCAACCATGGTGGTACTTTTTATGTTGAGTTTAGCAGCACGAAAGCTCTGCTTTTCGACCTGTTGTCCTCTATTCTCTGGTCTTTAACGACGCCTATCTCATGCCCAAAACGTTCATGTTTTCGTAGGCTTGCCTTTTAAAATTGCTTTGATTTTATTTGTGAAAGGCATGCATACATCATGCCTTTTCTGATGTTTAGCCCTCCTCAAGAGCACTGGACAACTGCTGTAAACATACACCACATCCATGTTTTAGGTATACTTTCTGGACTACTTTTTTTTTTATTTCTTATAGAGCGCGATCTCACTCAGCAGTATTGGAGCGCTTTGTATAACTATCAGTTAGTTCCCTTGTTTATCCTCCATGCTCCATGGCGCTTTTAAAGTCTTAAACAGCATGATCTTGCTCTGCAGTATTGGAGCACTTTGCATAACTATCAGTTACTCCCATTGTTTATCCTCCACACTCCATCGCAATTTCAAAGTCTTAAACAGCGCAATCTCGCTCAGCAGTATTGGAGTGATTTGCATGACTACCAGTTACTTCTATTGTTTATCCTCTGCGCTCCATGGTGACTTCAAAGTCTTCCACAGCACGATCTCGCACTGCAGTATTGGAGCGATTTGCATGACTACCAGTTATTTCCATCGTTTATCCTCCGCGCTCTATGGTGATTTCAAAGTCGTGCACAATGCGATCTCGCTCTGCAGTATTGGAGCAATTTGCATGACTACCAGTTACTTCCACTGCTTCTTAGTTACCTCACATCACAGTTACAGAGAAGACAGTGCATCCTGTTTGCACACAGCTTACAAAATGGCAGCACAAAGTTTTTTAACTGTAGTTAAGCACTTTAATTTTCTTCATCATTGTACAGTGCTGTGATACCCTATCCTTGACAATTCTTGTTTCACTCTTTCTCATTAAAAGTTCCTTTTTGTGAGCCATGGTTTTCCTGCTGAGCTGCTTGCTCAGTGGAATTATGTGGAAGGAAAGGACCAAATTATGAGGCAAGGTTGACCAATTTATGTGGCAAAAAAGTCCTATTATGCATTTACAACACCAATAGTTCTAACTCTCATTTCTCTTGTTACTCCTCCATTGCTGTCTTGTGTGTTTTTTTTTTTGGAATTGTATTAGCCAGCCAGCAACTCTGATGGTGGGGTGGTCAAAGTAGTATTCTGTTTGAATAAGCGTGGCAGATTTAAATTAGGATGCTAAATGGCAAAATTTTCATTTTTTGCTGCAGATAGAGGAAGAAGGTGAATGGAAGTGCTTTAGTTATATACAGGGCCACTGGAATTATGTGGCAGGAAAATACCACATTATGAGGCAGGGTTGACCAATTTATGTGGCAAAAAAAGTCCAGTTATAAATTTACAACGCCAATAGCTCTAACTCTCGGTAATGCAGGACCTATTGCATTGCAAATGCTTGTTAAATTATAAGTTTGTGCTGCTCTAGAACAAGCACTCATAAACTAAACTGCCTACCAGTATGGATGACATGACTCCTACACCTTGTGGTCCTCTGTCTTATGTAATATTCCCTATACAATAAATTACTCGCGTAGGATTGATTTGCCTCTTTGTAATGTGTTTGTGATGAAAGATGTTCTCACAAGCTACACTGGTATAAGGTTATAAAAATAATTAAATGCATCTGACATAGGGTGGTTATGGAGGCTCGAGTGGCACTGTTAAAGGGCGGTAGTGAGGTAACCCCGGGAAATGTGATAATTGAGAGGCCAACAACCGTTGTCCACAGGGCGCCACTAGTGCTAAAGCCGTCTCTTGGCTTGATTCCAGTGCCTTACTGTGCCGCGATATTGTATTTCTCAGTGCTCTACGTTGCACCAGTGCATCCTTCCTAAAGCTCTATAATGCCCTCTGGCCACGTTCGTGCTAATTAATTTTACACAAGTAAATGTGTGATTTTTTTCCAGAGGCCTGCACTTACGTGCGCGTGTGGGTGAGGGATGGATCTAGGGATATTTCTTAGCGTACTTCGACATAATAACGTACATGCCAATTGACCCTAATCAGGCGGGAGACTCCCGATTTTTTAAAGCCAAAAATGACTTTATTTTGGCGGTCCCACACCTGAAATTACCTCTCCTTTAAAAGAGTCAATGGGAGAAATACATTCTCTTATTATTTTTTAAATATCCCACTTTCCTCTTCTAAAATGCTGGCAAGAGTGAACAGTACAGGTCAGTGTTGCTCATACTGAAAGATACACCCTTCAGAAAGCAGGCGGAAATGTCCTGAAATTATTTTAGATCACAACAAAAAGGAAGGCATGGCGAACAATTACCTCTCAGCATCTGTCTACAATCATAACCATAAAATGCCATGGTGAACACGCGAGGCTTTGATAGCACAGCACCATTGAGTGCACATGTTTCGACGACTCTGTTCCTCCAGGGTGAAAAATAACTAGTTGAATCTGGATTGCATGTAAACAGAGTTTTTAAATGAAACTGTGGTGCGTTTCATTTCGTACCCATGCACTCGACCTGAACATGAAAGTTGAACTGATAGTAAAATTACTCGAGTGAAATCTAATTTTAAAATTATGGGTTTCTTAAACAGCCCACACTGTTTCCTTTCAAGTAACCGTACCACTTAAAGATAACAAGAAATCTGGAAACAGTTGAAAGAATAATGTGGAATAATCCATATGCAACTGCGCAGCGTAAGTCATTTAAGGTTTGCAAAGGGCATATGGTATGTCGCCAGCCTTCTCATTTTTTATTGTCAGAAAGATATGTAAGACATTTACTCCCCAAATTTATTTTGAATAAAATGGCACGTTTTTAATAAAATTATCATTCAGTATATATATTGTATGCTTCTTGCCCTGAAATAAAGCCAAACACATGTTATTGATGTTAATATGTTGACGTGAAAATACAATTAACTATTCATAGCATGGTTAATTGTAAGCAGCGGTTCTCTCTATGCTTGGGAACAGAAAATGAACAGCTGAAAAAGAAAAAAGAAAAACAATCTTGTGTTGAAAGCCGCAACATTCCGAGGCACAGGAATAAATTGAATACATTCCAACTTCCATAAGGCCTGCATTTATTTTCTTGAAAAGGATGTCATAGGGCGCCTCCCTTTTTTCCGCTGCACGTGAATCTGAGTTTGCATAACAGCTGAAGTAGTTGGAAGGGGCAAATTAGTTTGTCCCCCCAAACCCCCCCCCCCCCCCCCCCCCGGTTTTGATTTTCAGCAATGCAAACAAATACAGTGTTTGGCAAGTGAGAAAACTCCAGACAAAAAGGGGTCAGGAGTTCTCCTACTTGGAGAAATGGGCGGTCTTACTAGGCCAGTTTTGTGGAAAACTACTTATTAAAAACAAACTGATTGAAAAAAATGACAGTGAAAAACAATTTGTTTAAAAATGTTTTAAAGAAAAGATTTTTAGCTAAACGTTATTAAAACCTTCACAGTATTGAATGCTTAATATAAAATGCTTTTAATCGCTCTTGACCCCAACTGCGGTCAACAATGACTGTTAATTATGCGTTCTTGCAATTCATAAATAAGGATGGTGGAGTCAAAAGCTGTTAGCTAGTGCTGTAAGGTTCTGGCCCCAAGTGACACACAGGTCACAACTTCAAAACAACAAGTTTTGACAAAGTCATTTGGTCTCATTTGTTAATGAAACTGCTTAGTAACTCACTGACGACGAGATGTCTGGGTGAGTCCCTGAGCATGGGGTTTCTGTGGGTGGATGAACGTCGGAGTTTGTGGGTGGGTGAATGGGTGAATTAGCAGCACTGGTGGGAATGGAACAGCCTTCTGAAACCAACATAACAGTGGTCATCCATGCCTCACTCGTCATCTTTCACATCTGTGCATGCATTCATACATTCGTTCTTGCATTCATCTTCTCTTTGATTGTCACAGTCACCTTTCAAATCCGCACATCACACTCACAAAACTGTCACATAGGTTCTCATTATCCTAATGAGACTACTGGATTTGGGCGGCAGATTCACTTATATTGCGGGGGACTGAGTCTGAACCCACACCAGGTGCCACCTGTCGGCCTAATCCGGGTTTTCTTCTGGCTAACTAGCAGTGCCTCCTCTCCACCCAAGAGCAGGGATGATTGGGCAACCATGCGCATGACACAAATGACTTCTCAGGAAAATCGTGGTCACTCAGATCTCATCCGTTTCTCTCAGTTACATTAGTCTCACATATGCAAGTTCAAACAGAGGCAGAGTACAGTTCAATAAGGTTTTATTGAAGTAGCTGCATCCTAGCTAATAAAGCATGTATTGCAATGACTAGGATGATGAAGCACAATAGGATTAAAATTGTGACAAGGAGAGTGAAACATGAAAATAACGCTACCATATTGTCACTAAGATCGTTAAGAACAATTCCTACCTAGGCTATGTTAGAGTACAGCACGTTAAGCTCTAATTCTGCCCTTCAAGTTCCCCCTGGGAAGACATCATCCCCCATACCTGAGCAAGAGGCCTGTAGTCTACATAAGCAGCTGCAGCGAAGCACTCAGCAATCAGCATACAGTTGTGGTAATCTGGCTGGAATCTCCCGCTAATGTACATTGGTCAAAGTAGTGTTTTTATTATAAAACAGCTGATGTTCCAAGAAAGGATCCCCACGTAAGAGTGTGTAAGTTTCTGTGAACATTAGAGACAAAGCGTATCACTTTTGCCGGCAACCTATCTTACTACAGCCTTGAAAAAAGCACAGAGTGAAAGAAATGTCTTGTTTAAGAACGTAGTGCTGACCTAGGTGAAGAACAGCGAGCTAGAGAAAATAAAAGAAGACCCCCAATGTGGCTACTGTTAAAATAATATAACGAAGCTGGAATAAAACATATCTAGGTTAAGGTGCACAGCGGCAGACCTAGTTTGCTAAAATAACGTGTAGAAAACTATAGCTAAAATGGCTACACAACAAAACTGCAAATCAATCAAGAACTTTCAATTAAAAATGGTAGGCCTATTAACTTTGCCAATGCTTAACATTATTTTGCTGCAATTTTTAGTGTCATGCATGTTTTAGGACGGAACATTTGTGGCTCCAAACGGACTCTATATCAGTGTGACCTAATAGCTAGAATAGAGTGTAGTGAAAGCTTAGTTTGGAACAGTGATATAGTAAGGCTGGGGGCGTAAGCAGCCCTTCTGACCTTTACATGCAGTTCCTTGGTCCACTCCAGCACTGGTCTGCTGGATACTCCACTCAGTAATAAAGTTAAAAAGATGTTAAATAAACAGGAAAGCATTTATTTAAGGGTTATTTGAAGTTGAAGAAATGAAATGACTAAGGTGCCCTGCCCCACTGCCTTTAGAAACTCCTTCCTTTTTAAAGACATCTTTGCAGCCAAAGTGTGTATGATGGTCTTTTCGAAATTCAAAGTGTATTTCATTAACATGCATAAGAATGTATCAGTGCATTAAGAAGTGTTATTATAGAAGTGATAGTTTTTAAACATGATTTTACAAATATTCATTCAGCCCCCACCACCCAGACAACAATGCTAATAGTGAACTAAGAGGCAAGGCAGTAATGTGCACTCTTTGGGTGACCTAGATTTCTACTATACATAAACTACATTATAGTTTAATAAATCAAACACAGGAGAAGGTTTTGTTTAGTTCACATTCTGAAGTTATATATTTTTGAGGTCCTCATATGTGATAATGAAAAAAGGAGGGGAAGAAAAAACAAAACAATTGCTTAGGATCACTCAATTTAGTTATTCGAATAAGCGAGGATTAATACCAAGTTTTTGGTTTCACATTATGCAATTCAGACACAAGATATATATACTTTGCTTCCCCTACACACACCTCACCACCAATTCCCTTCCCAACCCCCAGACCGCTACCCAACTGGCAAGAGTGTGTCCCTCAGTCACATCACAGGCCAATGTTAGTAGCCTCTGGGAAAATATTTGCGAGTACCCAATGTTTAGAATGTGGGAATTCACTGTTACACACAGAGGAATAAAGACATGTGATTTATAGCACACATGTGGTGTGGTATTGATGGGTAACCAGGTTGGGGGAGGCACTGCTGCTGGCGGAGAGAATGAGATAAGTAACCCATAGAAGAACATGCTCTTCTGAAGAGTTTGCCTTGGTCCAAGCAAAAGCTTGTGTGTGCCACCTATGCCTTCACTGAAGTGCTGAGTTGATGGTTTGTGTATGTGGATTCAAAGCCCAACTCCACCTGGTGTGAAGCCGTGGAAAGCATAGAAAGCTTCACTGATAAGTCTACGCATTGTTGGTCACAAAGCTACGAACAAGACCATACTAAAAGGTACTGCGCTGCCACACAAAATAACATTATACATTGTATGAAGCATTAACCCTGAAAGCAGATACAACCCGGTTTACAAAGTGCAGTTGAAGATAATCATAACTTGTCAAAGAACACTGCAAACACATGCGCTGGCTGACACAATAAATAAAAAGGAAGCATAATGTTATTACACTTACTTGATAAGTGGAGTATTACAACCTCAGCACCGGAAAGGGAAACCCGAGTAGAAGCACCTGGGTGGTACTTACTGAGCAGTCCAATACCTGAGGCTGCACACCACAAAAGCTGCCAGGTGGTGGCTCAGAACAACTCCAGAGGTCTCCACGAGTGACAAGGCTCCAATGGAGACCAAGAAAAAGGAAAAAACTTTGAAGTCTGATCTGGATGACCTAGAGGCTGAACCATCGTCAGGCCTCAGTGATAATGCAGATTTCTAGGGACAGCAGATAGTATCTGACAGAGCTCCACCCTCAATGCCAGCCACTCCAATGAACAGTTACAATGGTGCCGCCTTCCTGAAACCACCACCACCTTTGGATGCTGCCAAAAAGCAAAATATTGGCGATAGATGGACTGCTTGGATAGAGAAGTTTGAAGATTTAATTGAAGTGCTTGAATAAACTGATAACTGAAAGATTATCAAATATCTAAAAAATCTCACTGGTGGTGTGAAAGTAGTAATAAAGAAAATGCAGAGAACTGACGAGGAAGTCATGTACCATCGGATTAAAAATGCATTAGATCTCAAATTCAATCCAGGGCTGAACATTGATTATGAACGACACACACTTTTAGTCAAGAATGCCAAAGAGTTGGTGAAACAGTCAATGAATTTGTGGATGACTCAAGACACTCATCAAACAATGTAAGTTCAATTAACTTAATGATGAAGAAGCCACGTGTCTTAGACTTATTGATGGATGTTTGTCTGATTCATTCTGACGATGATTAATGAGAGAACCTCTTAGTCTGGAGCAAGTACTGATGGCTGCCAGAGCTGTGAAATGTGCTTAGATACAAGCTGCTGACATGGAAGCCCGAGGTGCCCAGGGTGAGTCAGTCATAAGTGTGAAAAGCAATCTGAAGCAAAAGACTGAAGGACACAAAGTGATGTCTATACGTAAAAAGAAGTTGTGTTTTGGATGTGGATTTTCATTTCCACACAAAGGAAAATGCCCCACAATTGGACAATTATTCAAAGGCTTTGGTAACAAGAACCATTTTGTGACGATGTGTAAAGTGAAGGAAAAAGTGAGTGCATTACGGTGGAAAGAGAAACTGTCTGCCAGAACTTTCCAGAAGACAGGTTCTACGCACACCCACAGGGCCAAGTGGTGACAGTGAGGCAAATAGTTAAAAAAAGAAACAGATCATCCTGTAAATCATCATCAAACAGTTCTTCCACCTCAATAATAAGTGAAGTGAAGAAAGTGATTGTGCCCTGTCGATGTTTACCTCAGAGAAACGTGCACATGTCTAAGTGGTTGCGTGTAAAGAAAAATGTCAGTCAAAGAAAAGTTGACATGCCAAAGCAGCAAAATCATACAAACACTGTCCAAAGATTAAGTTTAAACTAAATGGGTGTTCAATACCTTTCATTATCAACAGTGGTGCATCGATAAACATAATTACTGTAGAGAAACACAATTAACTATCTCCATTACCAAAGCTTATGCCATCGAAGACCATAGTGTATACATGGGCTACATCAACACCCATAAAGAGTCATGGGACATTTGTAGCAACAGTGAAACATAAGAAAAAAGAAAGTACAAGCACCGATCAATGTGCTTCCAGGTGCAGCATCAAGGGCCTGTTTACTCAGTTTCAGCATAGCTGCTGATATGGGACTGATTTCTGTGAATTGCAACATGAATGGTCATCACAAAATAGTAAGTCAATTCCCTTTGTTGTTTCATAGTTTAGAAAAGCTAAAGATTATGAAAGTAAAACTGCATATTGATGAGGATGTCCGTACTGTTGCTTAGAGACATATACAAATTGCTTTTCATTTACAAGAAGCAGTTGAAAAAGAACTTGACCCATTAGTTAAACATGACATTATCGAGCGCTCCACTGGTCCAACATCATGGGTTTCTCTCATAGTAGTAGTACCCAAAAAGGATATTGCTGGAGTTATAGGTATATGCATTGACATGTGTCAGGCAAATAAGGCAATTAAACAAGAGTGACATTCATAGCCACACACTGCGTACATGATAACGCAATTCAATGGTGCAGAGATCTTTTCTCAACTTGATTTAGATAGAGGTTATCATCAGTTAGAACTTGAAGAAAGCTGCAGGTTCATTACAACCTTTTCTACACATGTTGGTTTATTTCGCTACAAAAGACTAAGGTGGTCATTCCAACCTCGGCGGTAAAAGGCGCTTACCGCCGTGCAGAAGACCGCCATAACACCGCCGCAGTCGCGATACACCGCCACGGTCATTCTGACCCACAACAGGCAAACCGCCAAAATACAGACATCCACAAAAGTCCGCCACACCAAAGGCCAGCGAGAAACTGGCAATGACCAAACCTCCACCGTCACGCCAACAGAAAAACGCCCATGCCATTACGACCCACGAATCCACGCGGCGGTCTTTCAACCGCGGTATTCCATTGGCGGTACACACCACTGCGCTCAAAATACACACACACTTACAAAACACATCCACATTGGACAAATCGAAATACACACACCTGATCCACATACACACACCACTCCCACACACCCAATACAACATAAAACACACACCCACATCACCCACAAACCCCCACTCCTCGAGATTCGTGAACATGCACTGAGAAAAGAGAACCGAGCACCCAGACGCGCAATTCACTGTCACCCTGCAATATTACCACGCACTTCAAACAACACACCAATACACAGCACCACACTTAGCACCACACAATCCACCCCACACATCACCCACACCACCCCATGGCACCGCAAAGACAACCCAGGTTTACTGACGATGAACTCAGGGTCATGGTGGAGGAAATTGTACGGGTAGAGCCACAGCTCTTCGGGACACAGGTACAGCACACCACCATTGCCAGGAAGATGGAGCTATGGAGCAGAATAGTCGACAGGGTCAACGCTGTGGGACAGCACCCAAGAAATAGGGACGACATCAGGAAGCGGTGGAACGACCTACGGGGGAAGGTGCGTTCCATGGTATCCAGGTACAACATCGCGGTGCAGAAGACTGGCGGCGGACCCCCACCTCCTCCCCCAGAATTTACAACATGGGAGGAGCAGGTCTTGGCGATCCTGCTTCCTGACGGCCTCGCAGGAGTAGGCGGGGGAATGGACTCTGGTAAGTCTAATCTTAACTACTTCATTCCCCTCACCCCACCAGCATGCCAACTCATACCCCCACCCTCACCCTCACCCTCACCCCATCACACCTACTCCTTGCAAATGTCTCACCATCACAACCCACCCATCCCAACACCAAGCCCTGCATGCGACCACAAAGCAGGGACCCCCATCACCTAAGCGTGCCCACTGCACACCCCTCCCCCCCCAAACCACCGTCACAAAAGCCCCCACAAGGGAATACCAGCACTGGGGTACACGGGCACCCACCCATTGCACGCTATGGCACACACAGAAGCAATAACCATACCTTTATACCCCTGCAGGACCCGAACACCACGTCACCGCGCAGGAGGGTCCACAAATGTCCACTCCACCCCCAGAGGAGGCCCACAGTGATGACAGCAGCTTTGTCTCCCTGGATCTAGATGACCAGCCCGGCCCATCGGGGACCTCTGGACAGTCGGTTCCCCTCAGACAGCCACAGCCCACAGCAGACCTTCCCCCCACTGGGAACACCAGCACAGCACCCACCCAGCAGGCCCATACCTCTGTGCCCAGGACACGTCAATCAGCGGTGTGTCCACCACTACAGGAAACCCAGGTTAACCCACCACCCCAACAACAACAGGGACGTGGGGGCAGTGGTAGTGGGCACACGGTCCAGGAGACAGAGGCCCAGGGAAACAGGGGAACTGGGAGGGCTGCTGTGCGACAGGGGGGGGACAGGCCCAAGGAACCTACTCTCCACGAGGCCCTCTCCTCCATCATGGGAGCATACCACCACTCCCAGGAGACGATGTCCACGGTCCTGGCCAGGTTTCAGGAGATCCAGCTTCTGCAGGAGCAACAGTATATGGGGTTCAGGGAGGAACTAAGAAACATCTGTTCCACCATGGGCACCATCGTAGTGGCACTGAATCAGGTAGTCACCACATTGCGGGACACTCTGGCACCACAAAGGGCCCCTGTCACTAGCATGGACCAAGAACTGCCTACCACCTCCGCCGGCGCTAGTGGACAGGAGGCCCCGACACAAGACCAACAGGCCACCAGAACCCCACCTCCTGCAGAAGGAGAACCACCCCGCAAGCGGGCCCTGAGATCCAGGAAGAAGACAGAGTAAGATGCCAAGACCCCCGCCACGAAAGGATACCTCCCTGATTGTCATCCCACTGTCCCACATTGACACCCTGTCCAACCTTAAACTGCCCCTGCTCCACTTTCCACAGGCATTTGGACATTGCACCTGTGATACTGATAGTCTGGACTCTGCCATGGACAATCCTCCACCATCACCACTCACCGATTTGCAACCACCCACCAATTTAGAGCACTGTAATAAACACACTTATTGCACAAAACAATCAGGAGTCTGGCTGTTATTTGGAACAAATGTATTAGATATGACCGTGCCAAAATGCTTATTTTCATTGTGATGCCAACATACCAATGTCACACAGCTGTAGTCCATGGGGAAACAAAGCAGATGTCATGCAGTGGGGCCCACAGCTCTGAAATCTGAACGGAAAGTCACAACTCAGTTACCATACACTGGGGGAAAAGGACAGACAGTAGAGAGGTAGTAGGGGTTAAGTAAATGTTATATGCCGGGGGGGATTCTTACCTGTGTGTCATTGGAAATACTGCAGTATTACTGTGTTCCTGTTGTCTATGTCGTCCTCTTCGCCTTCCTCCTCTTCACTCTCCACAAGCTCCACAGCTGCTACAACACCACCATCTGGACCATCCTCCTGCAGAAAAGGCACCTGGCGTCGCAAAGCCAGGTTGTGAAGCATACAGCAGGCCACGATGATCTGGCACACCTTCTTTGGTGAGTACATTAGGGATCCACCTGTCATATGGAGGCACCTAAACCTGGCCTTTAGGAGGCCGAAGGTCCGCTCTATCACCCTCCTAGTACGTTCATGGGCCTCATTGTACCGTTCCTCTGCCCTTGTCCGGGGATTCCTCACTGGAGTCAGTAGCCATGACAGGTTGGGGTAACCAGAGTCACCAATTAGCCACACACGGTGCCTCTGGAGTTGATCCATCACGTATGGGATGCTGCTATTCCGCATAATGTACGCATCATGCACTGAGCCAGGGAACTTGGCATTAACATGGGAGATGTACTGGTCAGCCAAACAGACCATCTGGACATTCATGGAATGATAACTCTTCCTGTTCCTGTACACCTGTTCACTCCTGCTGGGGGGGACCAAAGCAACATGGGTCCCATCAATGGCACCAATGATGTTGGGAATATGTCCAAGGGCATAGAAATCACCTTTCACTGTAGCCAATTCCCCCACCTCAGGGAAGACGATGTAGCTCTGCATGTGTTTGAGCAGGGCAGACAACACTCTGGACAACACCTTGGAAAACATGGGCTGGGACATCCCTGATGCAATGGCCACAGTTGTTTGAAATGACCCACTTGCTAAGAAATGAAGTACTGACAGAACCTGCACTAGAGGGGGGATCCCTGTGGGTTGGCGGATAGGTGACATCAGGTCTGCCTCCAGCTGGGCACACAGTTCCTGTATAGTGGCTCGGTCAAGCCTGTATGTCAGTATGACATGTCTTTCCTCCATTGTCGACAGGTCCACCAGCGGTCTGTACACGGGAAGATTCCTCCATCTCCTTGCATGTTCCAGTGGACGGTGCCTATGAACGACAACAGCGAGCACAGAGTCAATCGAACCACAGGTACGTTCCCACAGCTTGCACATAACACGAATCCCTATGCATTGTATGGCTTGTATGAGTGTTGATGCAAGGCCTAGGTATGTGTGTCGCAGTACAAATTCAGCCATGTGGGCCCTTGAAATGGCGGCTGCCTGACCTGTGAATTGCGACAATAGGATGTGAGGTCAATGCGCTGGCGTGGGACACCGTGGCAGTAGGCAGTCGAAGACCGCAGCGCAAAGCAGCATTGGTTAACATTGAACCCTATGGGTTTCAGGAGCCAATGACGATGTGCGCCGGCGGTCGCGGTACGCACCACCGCGGGCGTAACCGCCATCTTCTATCAGCTTAATCACTCGATACCTGATCTTCCACAGGAGAGGACCTACACTGCAAGTGCTGCTGTGACCTCGTCTGGAAGAGACAATGGCTCATGCGACTGGGGAAAGGGCCCCTGCCTTCACTGCGGAGGAGTTGGAGAAACTTGTGGATGGGGTCCTCCCCCAGTATGCGCTACTCTACGGTCCTCCAGACCAACAGGTAAGTACACTGGGACCATGCTTTTTGGGCTATGCCTGTGTTGAGTGGGGTAGATGAAAGATGGTGGGGAGGGGAGCGATTGAGGCATGCATCAAACGACAGATGGGAGCATGTGCCACATGGCAAGGGTGGGGATGGGGGGCCACTCACATGGAGCATGCAGAAGGTGATGATTATACTTCTCTCCCTGTACATGTCACATAGGTCAGCGCCCACCAGAAAATCGACATTTGGCGTGCCATTGCCAAGGACGTCCGGACCCTGGGGGTCCACAACAGACGAGGCACCCACTGCCGGAAGAGATAGGAGGACATCCGCCGCTGGAGCAGGAAGACGGCGGAGGCTTGACTGGGGATGGCCTCCCAACGTGGGAGGGGAGCCAGTCGGACTTTGACCCCCCTGATGTCCCGGATCCTGGCGGTGGCCTACCCCGATTTGGATGGGCGCGTGAGGACATCACAGCAGACACAAGGGGGTGAGTACACTCTCACTCTGGTGACTTTGCGCGCAGTGGAGGTGTCTGGGTGGGGGAGGAGTTTCTGTAGGCTAGGCCCCTCCATAAGGCATGGCCCTGTGCCCCCGCCCCACACCTCTGTAGGGTGCCAAGTACAGGTATCCATGGCCCTGTGTCATCTATGTGTGCAGTTGTCATCCATAGGCTTGTAGGCCATGTCCCACAGATTGCGTAGTGGACCCCAAGTGCGCGGCTTAGCGCAGGGGGCTTCTGTGTCTGTCCTTTCCGCCAACGGTGTCGCCAATGCATGCACTCAACATGTCTTTATTTCTCCCCCCCCCTTTTTTGTGGTCTTCCTGTTCATGTGTGCATTAGCATCATCAGGCAGAGGAGAAGTGGCATCGGAGCACGAGGGAGCTGCATCCCACATGGCCCTGGAGGGCCATGCAACGGAGTCCGAATACACCAGTGGGACGGAGGGCGAGGGGAGCTCCACAGCGGGGACTCGTGCTGATGTCAGTGACAGCGACTCGACCTCTGAAGGGAGCTCCCTTGTGGTGGCGGCAACATCCGTGCCCCCCGCAACAACAGGTACAGCCGCCACCCAGCGCACCAGCACCGCCCTCCCAGCAGCCCCTCAGCGTTTGCCCTGTGCCCGCTCACCCAGGAAGGTGGGCATCTCCTTCGCCCCAGGCACCTCAGGTCCTGCCCCTGTCACCCCTGCTGCCCTCAGTGAGGAGGTCATTGACCTCCTGAGGACCATCATTGTTGGGCAGTCTACCCTTTTGAATGCCATCCAGGGTGTAGAAAGGGAGGTGCACCAGAGTAATGCATACCTGGAGGGCATTCATTCGGGTCATGCTGCCCATCAGCGATCGTTCAACGCTCTGGCCTCAGCACTGACGGCAGCCATTGTCCCTGTCTCTAGCCTCCCCCTCCAACTTCCTCCACCCAGACCCAATCCCCTGTACCTCTGCCTATCCCAGACACACCATCAGACCAGCCTGCACACACCTCAGCACCCAAGGGAAGCTCAGCCAAACATAAGCACCACACATCACACAAGCATTCACACAAGCAACATCCACATGCAGATATAACACCCACTGCCTCCACTGTGTCCCCCTCCTCCTCATCTCCCTCCTCCCTCCCTGTGACGTCTCCACTCACACTTGCATGCACAACATCTTCAGCCACTACGTCCATCACCAGCACACCCACCAGAACATTCCGCACACGTGCAGTCACCACCCCCACTATCATTTACACGTCCCCTGTGTCCTCTCCCAGTGTGTCTGTCACCCCCTCTTCCAAGATACACAAACGCAGGCAGCCACCCACCCAACCGCCATCCACCTCACGACAGCCTCCAGCCCAAGCACCTGCACCCAAAGACACCAGACTTCACACTCCTACAACCACATCCTCTTCCTCCACTCCCATACCCACTACACCTACCCGTCCCTCTCTTTCGAAATTGCTTTTCCTTGCCAACCTTAACCTCTTTCCAACAACTCCCCCACCCCGTCCATCTCATAAGACTCCAATCAGCACCTCAGCCACCACAAAACCGGGACCTATAAAGACTGTTTGCCATGGACTGTGGAGTCCCCCACCCTCAAGGGCAGGCAGTTCAGCTAGGAGCCAAGGCACGGCCAGCCCACCCCGGAAAAGCATCCGAAGATTGCCAGTGCCCGGCGCGAGAGGCCAAAGACACCAGGGACCAAAATCCCTACCATGGCTCCGGCAGGAAGTGGGGTGCCACCTGGCACACCGCCAAAGGTGGGAAAGGGCCACAGGCGAACAGGGAAGGGTGGGAAGGGCAGGTGTGCAGGAGGACACCCACAGGCCCGGTACTGCAGCCCAGGAGGGCCCCGCAAGCCACATCCCAGGTGTGCAGGAGGACACCCACAGTCCCGGTACTGCAGCCCAGGAGGGCCCCTCAAGCCAACAGGCAGATGGGCAGGAAGGCCCCGCCAGCCACATGTCAGGTGGCGAGTGACATCCATGCCATGGCCGGATCCGCTGACCTGGACATCCATCTCAAGCACCGCTGAACTGGGCCCTTCATCTCAAGCACCGCTGAACTGGGCACCGCCGTCTCAAGCACCGCTGAACTGGGCACCGCCGTCTCAAGCACCGCTGAACTGGGCACTGCCGTCTCAAGCACCGCTGCACTGGGCCCTTCATCTCAAGCACCGCTGCACTGGGCCCTTCATCTCAAGCACCGCTGAACTGGGCACCGCCGTCTCAAGCACCGCTGAACTGGGCACCGCCGTCTCAAGCACCGCTGCACTGGGCCCTACATCTCAAGCACCGCTGCACTGGGCCCTTCATCTCAAGCACCGCTGAACTGGGCACCGCCGTCTCAAGCACCGCTGAACTTGGCACCGCCGTCTCAAGCACCGCTGGCCCATTGGCAGAAGGGGCAGGCCCTCATCTGTGTCGGGCAGGGCTGCACGAAGCACTCTGGGCACCAGTCCCCCGCCAGAACCAGTGGAGACTGTCATCCACTTGTGAGACTGTGGCTTTGCACTCCCCAGGATGGAACAGTGGCCAACCCACCCACTGTATAGACTTGAGAGACTGTGGCTTTGCACTCCCCAGGATGGCACAGTGGGCAACCCACCCACTGCAGAGACTTGAGAGACTGTGGCTTTGCACTCCCCAGGATGGAACAGTGGGCAAACCACCCACTGTAGAGACTTGAGAGACTGTGGCTTTGCACTCCCCAGGATGGAACAGTGGGCATGGAGGCCCCTTGTGGATCTGGCGTCGTGAACTCATCTGGCTGAGGTGCCCCCCCTTCCCTTCCCCCTGAGGTGCCTGTAGTTTTGCTATCTGATGCCCCTGCAGTGTTCTCTCCGTTGGTGTCAGGTATCCTGTGTGGGCTTTGCCCATGTGATTTGGGCCCAGTGGTCCACGGACAATGCCTGCAAAAATTATCGGACCTTTAATATTTATGTATATAATAGTTTTAGATGTGTGATATATTTATAAGCCAGTGATACAATATATTCGACAGTTGATGATCATTTCCTTTTGTCTTTGCATTCTTCTGGGGGGTTTGGGGGTGTAACTGTGATGTATTGCTATGCATTGATGTGTGTGTTGTAGTGGGTGAGGGTGGGGGTGGGTGTGTCGCGTATGTGTGTCCCCGTAATTTTTTCCCTCCCCCCTCCCCTGTGTCGTAGGTGCAGTACTCACCGTTGTCTTCTGCGCCGGCGTTCGTGCTCCTGGTAGAGGAGCAGGAAGACAATAGCTGGGAGGATGTGGAGTTCGGGTTCCATGCTGTCCAGATTCCTCGTGGGGTGTATGGAGGTGAGCGTTTTCCGTTCTAAATGGCTGTTTCCGCCGTGTTTTTATCGGTGGGGCTACCGCCCCGGAAAAGGTGGCGGATTGGTGGGTTGTGATAGGGTGGGCAGTACTTTGTCTCCCGCCTGTCTGTTGGCGGTGACCGCCGCGCTGTTTGTTTGTCCCGCCGTGGCGGTCGGAGTGTTGAAGTGGCGGTCTCTGTTGGCGGTTTCCGCCAGGGTCGGAATTCCATTTTTTTAACCGCCAGCCTGTTGGCGGGTTGGCCGCCGCTTTAACACCGACCGCCGGGGTTGGAATGACCCCCTAAGTTTTGGTGTGTTTTCAGCTGTAGACCATTTACAAGAAGTTATTCAAAGTATCATACAGCCTATTGTGAATGCTTTCAATTATAGCAATAACATACTCATTTTCAGAGCTACTCAGAATGAGCACAATAGAGCTCTCACAAGTATGCTGTTTACTCATTGATGCTGACAAGTGTGAATCTCACAAGACAAAACTAAAATGCTTTGGCCATATCTTTTCTGATGGGGTATGACACCTGATCCTGCAAAAGAACAATCTCTGCCAAATTTTGATACCCCACATGATTTTGCAATGGTACGTTCTTTTCTTGACATGGCCAGTTACTGTTCAAGATACCTACAAAATTTTACCACTTTTAGTGGTCCATGAGAAGAGCTGATGAAGTAAAATGTTTCTTTTCAGTGGTCACCAGAATGTGATAGAAGTTTTAAGAGAATCAAACATGAAGTTGAAAATGCTACTGAAGGGGCATACTTCAATCCAAAGCTTCATACAGAGGTTGTGGTTGACGCTAGCCCGGCCAGATTGGGTGCTATCCTTGCACAGCATAGCGGACACCCGAATGATTGATGGAATACCAGTAGATGTTTGTTCCAAACGGAACGTGCTTACTCACAACCTGAGAAAGAAAGCTTGGCTTTAGTATATGCTTGTGAACATTTCCATGAATTCCTGTATGGAAAGCATTTTACAGTGGTAACTGATCATCAAGCTTTACTGACCATTTTAGGTAATCCAAAAACCAAGATGCCTCCTCGCATTGAAAGATGGGGACTTCAGTTGCATGAGTATGATTATACAATTGTGCATCATCCAGGAATGGATCAGAATCCTGCTGACTACTTTTCGAGAGTGCTTATAAAGGTCACAGTACTCCATCCAATACGGCTGAGGCCTACATCAATTTCATTGTCAAGTCACGTACACCAGCTGCTATATCGTTAGCCCAGATTATCACTGCCAAGAACCATGATAGTAACCTGCTAAAGTCAAAAGACATAATTATACATCAGTCATGGAACAAACACACTCGACCTCTCACCAATGATCGTGAATATTAAAACTAAAAAATTTTTAAAGATGAGTTGTCCATAACTCTGAAAGGAGTTGTAGTGCGAGGGTCGAGAATCCTGATTCCTGAAAGACTACGAGAGAAAGTAATTGAAGTGGCTACCACAGGACATCGTGGTATTATCACCACAAAGAGAGCTCTCCCAGACCAAGTTTTGTTTCCATACTTAGGCCAAAGAGTTGCCAAGGAACTTTAAGCCTGTCATATATGCAAACGCCCTTTTTACTAATGTTACTCAACATATTTTGAACATGTCAGACCTCCCTAAACATGCATGGGAAAGAATAGCCATCAATTCCTTTGGTCCACTTGACTATGGACACCATCTAATGGTGATTGAGGATAAATACTCACGTTTCCTATTGGCTGAAGATTTCTCATCTAGACTTACAAACGCACCATTGAAAAACGTGATGGCATCTTTGTGACATGGGGAATTCCCGCCATTATGAAGTCTGACAATGGTCCATTTTTCAACAGTAAAGAATTTAAAGAGTGTTTTGAGCATCTAAACATAAAGCATCAAAAGAGTACACCTTTGTGCCCACAGACAAATGTACTTGTTGAGCATTTTATGGGCAAGTTTCAGAAAGAACTGCAGTGTGCAACTCTTCAAAAGCTAAATTTGAAAACAGTATTAAATTCTGCTCTACAAGCTTACATCCCACACAACTACAGGGGAAAGTCCTGTGACTTTAATGTTCGGGAGAGCAATGGCAACCAAGTTACCTCAAAGGACCAAAAAGAGAGACCAAAGTAAGAACATACTCTACAAGAACAAAATGAAATCTTATGCAGACAAGAGGCAACATGCAAAGGACATCTCATTTATGAAAGGTGATTTGGTGAACGCCTGACATGCGCAAAAGAAAATCTGATGCTGCCCTCTAATGCTGAACCTTTCCAAGTATTGCCTACCAAGGAACATACAGTCACTGCCCAGTACCCTGGGAAGCCTGGTACCAAAGACTCTTCTCACTTTAGGCCTGTGTTTCATTGGTCTTCAACTCGAAATGGTGAAAGAGACACTGACTCTGAAAACTCAGTGACTGCTACTGCCTTTCTACCATCCATGGCAATGTCTAACACTGTAGACAACAGTTTCCAGTAGCCAGACCGGGTCGTATGATCAAAGCACCAAGAAGATTAATCAAAGCAATATAGTTTGACATATAGATATATCTGTATATATCTACTTATTTTTTAAAATTTTTAATTTTAATTTAACAGTGGGGGAGATGTAGTGTCTTACATGCTTTAGGATGGAACCTTTCTGGCTCCTAATGGACTCCATATCAATGTGACATAATCGCTAGAATATAATGTGGAGGAAGCTTGGTTTAGAATGTGGGAGTTCACCAGTACACGTAGAGGAATAAAGACGTGTGATTTACATCTCTGTGTGTGGCATTATCATTGGTGGGTATTCTTAGGCTGGGGAAGACACTACACATTGAAAAAAAGATATATGTGGAATCCTCATGTATCATGTTCATCTTAGACCACAAGGATTAACGGAATTTGCTAATTACTGTGTTGATACTGAAGATGAAACCTAACAGTGTACCTGGCTGTAATATCCAAAACCTTAAGAACCCAATAGACATGAGTTCAAAACCTCGGCAGCCGACTCAGCCTTGCATCCTTCCAAAGTCAGTAAAATGAGTATCATTGGGATGGGTGTCAGAAATTTGGTTAGTGGTTGACGGGAGTGAAACCCTACTCAAGCAGCAACCACAATTCTTGTCAGGGTGAAACACAAGCAAACCCCAAATGAACCAGTATCTAACATTATGACAGCTATGTACAAACATAGTCAGGCTTAACTTAGAGGCAATGTGTAATATATTTATGCAACACACAAACAGAAATAGAGTGAAAACACAACACAAGAAATATCCCACATCTATTAAAAAAAAGAATAATTGAATAAATTATTTGGCACCAAAACAACCAAAATCTGATTAGTAGAACCAGAGATGAGTAGTTTCAAAGATTTAGGTAAAAATAGAGATAAAAAGTACAAAGAACCAACTTTGTTTATCAGGTTGCTCCAGACTGGGACAAAGTCACAAGTTCAGGCCAACTGTGATGGAGCGCAAGCTGGGCACAGGACCAAGTTTAGGTTACTGAGTATTGTACTTTATATCCCTGGGGTGTGATCTATGCAGTGTTGTTTTGAGAGGCTTTGTGTTGTCTTGTGTCAGTTCCAATGAAGCTGTGAGGTGCAGCTTGTGGGGTTTCGCGTTAGTTTGCATCAGTTACAGTAAGCTGTGCGGTGAAGCTTGGCAGGGCTTTGCATTACTCAGCATTGATTCCGAGGATGATGGCAACTATGTGGTGAGGCTTTGTAGAGCATCGCATTGCTAGGCCGCGGTTCTCACTGGGACCACAACTGGGCTGAAGGAGCACTTTTATCCCTAATTCCAAGGGTCCAGTGCAGAGGAGGCACCACTTGAGAGGGCTAGGACTCACAGTAGGCAGCATTCAGGTGCAGGGTTAAAGACAGTTGGAGCCCTTTCTGTCCCTGAGGCTCTGATCAGGAAGCCAGACAACTAGCCCTTGAAGTCACTTTAGTGGTCTTGGGATCAAGAAGCAGGTCCAGTCCTTCTCACTCGAGCAGCAGAGTAGCAGGGCAGTCCTTCATGCATCAGAGCAGCACAGCGTCCATCTTCTGAGCCTTCCATAGGTCCAGAACTATACTAAAGAGTTGGGTCTGTGGGTCCAATATTTATGCTTGGTGCTAGCTTTGAAGTAGAAGTTTCTGGAGATTTCTCCGCCCAAAGGTGTTTGGAATTTCTTACCTCCCTACCCCAGCCCCAGCTTGCCTGGGGGCACAGAAGACTAGTGTGATGAGGCAGAGTCTTTGTGATGTGCAAGTGTGGTCGGTGACAGCTCTGTCCCCTATCAAGACAGAGATAGCCCATCCTACGAACACCTATTCCCCGCCTCGTCTCACTGTCTGTGACTAATACACAAAGACCAACTGCCCCTACATGTAGTCATGTGTCCCTGGACATAGACTGCAGACACCAAATGGTTAGGAAAGGAAAATGCCAACTTTCTAAAAATAGCATTTTCAGAATTGTGAGTTGAAATTGGACTTTACCATTAAAGAGGGTTTTAAATTACAATTCCTTACACACCAAACTTGATATTTTTACGTGTCCTCAATTGAAATGTATCACTTATTTATGTAATAAAGTAACGCAAAGTTATCCTACGGGGCAAGGAGGACTTGCAGTGGTGAAAAATGAATTTAAGGATTTACACTACCAGGACATGTACAAGTTAAAAGCACATTATAAATATACTGCACCCTGCCCCATGGCTGTTTAGGGCATATGCATTCAGAAGAAAGGTTTAGGCCTAGCAATATGTTTATGTTGACAGGTCAAAATGCAGGACAGAACTGCACATACATGCTGCAATAGCAGGCTTGAGACATGTTTAAAAGAATACTTAAGTGAGTGGCATAATTAGTGCTGCAGGCCCACTAGGAGGAATATATTTTCAGGGCCTGGGTGGAAATCGTACCACTTTACTAGGGACTTACACGTAAATTAAATGTATTATTTGGGTGTAACACAATTTGATTGTTTAAAAGAGAGAGCACTAGCACTTTTGCACTGGTTAGCAGTGGTAAAGTTCATGGAGTTGTAAAAGCCAACAAAAATGGGTTCAGAAAACAGGAAGGTGAAAGCAAAAAGTTTGTGGATGACCTTGCAGAAAGGGCTACGTCCAACAATGGGTAGCAATAAACATAGTATCTTTCAATAGCCAACAGACCTCTGGAGATGAATATGCACAAAAATGTGTGTTGTATAATATTTCTACCATTTATCACTGAAGACTTTTCCTTGGGGCTCACAGTGACATGCAGTGTGAATAAGACACCCTTTTGTGGAGAAATATTTAAGCTGCTACTTCACTCAGCATGTGGTGGGCCCCAAAACAAATAGCATGGTCAATGCTTTGTAACAGTATCCAATTGATGCTCGGTACCGCACTTTGTCCTAGAGCCCTCCTAGAGCAAATACATTTTCTGATGCTGCAAATCTCACTTATGCTTTCAACCTGGTCCCAGAGCGATCAGCAAGTAATTCTAGAGCAAACATACACAGGTAAAGGTGCACACTCAAGACATGGCTACCATTAGCCTTGTGGGGGTCAGATAAAGATCCACAGTCACTGAACAGCAGAAGAGTGACAGACATAGAGGCATGTGTAGAGAACAAAACAAGCTATCCTCGAGGAGCTTTGAAGCCTTACATAAAAGGCACTCAGGGACAAATTTATGAGACCTTTGCTCTGCATTGCATTACTGTCTGTGATGTAATGGCAGCGCAATCCACTAACTGATATTAATGAGGCCATGCAAAGCCACTTTGCATGGTTTTGAATGGCCTCACAAACATGGAGTAAGGCAAGGCAGTGCAAATCACTCTGTTGCCTTACTCTGCACTAGGGGGATGTTCCATGGGCATTACATTGGGTGTTCCCAAACACCACCCATGGATTTGGCACATCCCTAGATTTACAAGATGCTCTAAAACCTTATATCTCCCTAGGGGAGGTGAAACAAGGAGAAATATCTTTATTTCTCCTTGCTACTTCCTATTTCTACGTTTGCTGCATTCTGCAGCACCCATAGGAAGGGAAAAAAGCCTCCCAGGATTGTTGTGGTGCAGGAAGGTCCCACTCCCTGTCAAAAACAATTCTGCATGCAACGCAGGCACCCTTGCACCATGGTGCAAGGGTGCCTCAGTTGGCGCTAGACTGTGGAAACAGGGCCAGTACAGGGGGAAAGTAGAGGAATATGTTGTATGCCATAGGTATAGTGCATTCCGGCCTTTTTCCTATGATTGAGGACAGCACAGCAAGGTAACTTGCTGCACTGCCCCGCACCACAAAACCATAAATACGCTACTCAATGCATAATTCCATAGCTAAAATGGGCACATGACACAGTCTCTCCTTCTTGTATTTCATACTGCCCTCATTTGAAGTTATACCTGGTTAGATTTCCCTAGCTTCCAGACTAATGGGAATAGTCATGTCTCATCAGAGAAATGAAAAGGTAGAGGCATCTAACAGCTCTCTGTGTGAGCTATACACAATTTAAAGAGGGGAATTTGGAGGATAAAAGTAATGCCTCTTATGTAACCCCAAACCAGTGCACGCAATAGGATATTGTTTTATAGAAGATTTATTATATCCTACAATATTGTAGGACATTTGCATTAGAATTGGTGTGTGATTATTATGCAAACACTGGTGTAAAAGCAGAAAATGCTGATATAAATAATTTGGAATTTTTCTGCTTTGTCACTGGGCCCCTGGCAAAACAACTTGAAGGTGTAGTATGAGACGAATAAAGCTTGCAATCAAAAACATTTATCAATTTTTAATATATTAATGACAATTCTTTCAAGAGTCAATGATGGGAGTTTGAAGCAGTTTAAATATGTTTATTATCAGTTTTATTAATTTTCATTTTTATTGAAAATCAGAATCATATGTTAATTTTAAACAAACAATGCATGAAATGCATTCCATACAAATTAATTTCCTCGTCTAAACTAAGGATGGGTATAAGAGACAAAGACAAATTAGCTGGAAGGATCCATAGAGAGTTCATAAATCAATGATGTGAAAGCCTTTAGAAACTCAGAGGAGTTTTCTAGAAACTATGGCCCATATTTATACTTGGTTTGAGCTGAATTAGCGTAATTTTGTTACGCTAATTCAGTGCAAACCTAACTCAATTTTTATACTTTGGCGCTAGACATGTCTAGCGCCAAAGGTATGGAGTTAACATTGTTTTCTGGAAGTGAAAACCTACCTTGTGTCAATGAGATGCAAGGTAGCCGTTCCCATCAAGAAAATGGCCTTTGCGCCATATTTATCTCCTGTGCTAAAATCCAGCACAGGGGTTTGGGGGCCTTAAATAATGTCACCAAGCTTGCTTAGCACCATTTTCTTAACACCTGGGTATGGGCAGGCTTTAGGGGACCTGTAGGCATATCTCCATAGTCAGAGACCATGGAAAGTGCTCACAGGTGCCCTTCCCTGGCCCCAGGGACACGGCCAACCACACCAGAGGGACACCACAGTATGGGGGACCCATCCCAGGTAAGCCCCAGTAAGTATATATATTTTTTTATATATTTTTTTGTATTACCCTGCCAAGAAACCAACAACCACAACAACAACAAACCCCGCAAGTCTGCCAAGTTTGGTGGCACTGTGCCTGCCAGTGGTCAAACCATGCCAATACACTGGGTATTTGGTCAGCTGATGTCAGTCACCAGGAAAATCAGCCTGCCTGGGGCAGATAAAGGACCAGAAGGAAGCCCCCTCCAGATCCAAAGGGCATCTTTGCGCACAGTTGCTGGCTCACCAATTCGCTCTGCATCCGGATGCCCTGTGCCCTGCAACAAAGAACCTGCTGTGCCCTAAGGGTTCCTCACCACTTGCAACCTCGACACTCCAAGGGGACCGCAAGGAACCACCTCTAAACTTACATGCACACACCTGTAGTCACCCGCAGTGGCCCTGCACCAGCTCTATGGACTTTTCACCACCGCACCTGCCGGAACTGGGAGCCGCCTAAACTTCCCCATGTGGCACAGTGTGCCCACCAAAGACCTCAACCAACCTGCACAAGAAGAACTTGGTAAAGCAACTGTGTGATTTTATATGTATTTTTAAAGGTGACTTTCCATTGACTCCTATGGTGTGTAGTTACGCATAAAAAGATTTTTTTTTCTTAAACTTAAAAAAATCTATATCTCGGTACTTAACCACTTTTGATAATCTTGGTCTTAAAAAAATTACATGAAAATTTGAAGTATTTTTGTAAATTTATCTCAAGTTATTCCTTTGAGTGTGTGAGTTGCAAGATTGATACTGTGAGTACAAATGTTTTGCACTTCTCTAAGGTTGGCCTAACTGCTCGACCAAGCTACCTTAAAAATTAGAGCATTAGGTGATCTGGTTTTTACTCCTGTAAACCAACATGTGGTTGCCTGGAACCCCTTCACAGTGTGCCTAGCTGTGTACACTACATAGAGGGCTAACCTCCTACATGTGGTGGATGAGCGGTGGGAAAAGGACTTTGCATTTGCTGATACTACTTTGTCAAATTTGTGAGCACACTGATAACTCTCCAAACTGCCTTTCGTTAATTATTTTTTATTTTTTATTGACTATCCATTTTTTGCAAAATTAAAAAATAATTGTTAGGGCCTTGGTTAGGTCCCTACAGCTTTAGCAAAAAGTTTTAAAATGTCTTTACATTAGTTGGCCTATCCAGTAAGGAGATTCTAAACTTATAAAAAGGTCCCAACTTTAGTAAAGTAAAAATGACATATGCTGAGACCCAGAACCAGGAGCTCTACCTGGAACCTTATAAGGCAAAAAAATGTGACCAATTAAGGAGACTCTGCAGGCTGTATCAAATTTGTACTGGAAAAAGCCCCAGTGCAGAGAAACGTACGTTTCTGGTGGCCTGGTATGAAAAAGATAATCCCTCAGATGATGGAAAAGATGATGCATCTGTGGTGGTTGAAGAAGATCCTGTGCATAATGGGGATGAGGGTAGCTCCTCTTCAACCAGAAGCTCTAGAGCACCCAAAGAAACAGATCTGGACATTGCCAGGCTGACCAAGAGACTAGGCTTAGAGAGTCAGCTCTTGAAATAGAAAAATAGAGAAAAGAGTTGGGCCTGGGACCCATCTCTGGTGGAAGCATACAAGTGTTGAGGGGACATCTTTCAACATAAAACTCCCAAAAGGAGTTGCCCCTTCCTTCACTGAAGAGGATGATATAATTAAATGGTTTTCTGCCTTTGAAAGAGCATGCATTGGGTGGGAAATTAAGAAAAAGCATTTGGGGTCCTGACACTGAAAGAGGCAGATTCTATATCCTATGACCTCATGATGGATACCCTGGTTGAGAGCTTTTGATATACAATTGAAGAGTACAGAATAAAGTTCAGGGAGGCTCGAAAAGCCCAGAGCCAAACCTGGGTAGATTTTGGGGACTATTCAGTAAAAATGGTGGGTTGGTTAGCTGGAAACAAGGTACAAGATTATGATGGGCTACAACCTGTCATGAAAGAGCATCTGCTGAGTAATCATTTCAATGATAGGCTTCATCAGCTTCAGGTAGACCCAGGTCCACTTTCCCCTCAATAATTGGGGAGTTAGGCTGAGCATTGGGTCAAAACAAGGGTGACCAAAACTACCACTGGTGGGGGAGACCAAAAGAAAGAAGTCCCCCCCCCCCCCACCGGGGAAAAATGGGAGCCAAAGCAAAAATAACAAAGAGTCTTCTCAAGACCCCCAAAAATCAGCACAGGAGGGTGGGTCCAGAGACTCCTCACAGTCTAGAGGTGGATACAAGGTAGACACTTTGACCCCAACAAGGCTTGGTGACATGATTTCAAAACTAAAGGGCACCAAACTGGAGACTCTAGCTGTAAAAAACAAGAATGCTTCTAGTCAATCTCCACTAAATGCAGTCACCAGTCTCCAGATGGAATCAGAGGTGTGGCTTGACCATGTAGGTGCAGTGACCCCACAGAGGCAAGATTAGTCACTGAGGGTGGGGTAGAATTATCCTATGCTGTCTGGTGTGAGAGAACGGGGCTGATTGCAAAGGCCCCCTAACTGATTGCCTCCATTTTCCACTTTTTGCTGGTGTTTTCCTGACTCTGATGGTGCCCTGGGTACTGCTAGCCAGTCCCAGGGCCTGTGTTCTGTGTAAAGTGGATATGCAAATTAGGCTAATTATAATTGGCTAAGTCAACCTACCTATAAGTCCCTAGTATATGGTAGGGCATGTAGGTTTAGGGACCAGAGCATAGGTAGTTCACGCATAGGTACACTGCTGAGGTGCCCAGTGTCATTTTAAAGGCAGGCCTCCCTTGCTGGCTGCTTTTAAATTAAAGTTATATGCAAATTCGACTTTGGAATTAAAAGTAGTTCCAAAGTCTTAAACTACCTTATTTTTACATACAAGTCACCCCTAAGGTGTGCCCTATGTGCCCCTAGAGCTGGGTGCCATGTAACTATAGGCAGGGACCTTATAAAAATAGTTTTACAAACCCTGGTGAGGTAAAAACAGCCAAATTAGTTTTTCCCTCATAGTAGTAAAAGGCCTTCATAGGCTAGAATGGGGAGACTTTATTTTAATTTTAAAAGTCTCCTTAAGTGACAGATACAAAGAGTTTGGTATCAAAATAATTGTTATAATAAATCCCACAACTTCCAGTTGTTGGATTTAATATAACTTGTTCAGGTAAAGAGTTTTAAACTTTACCTGAAAAGTTGCCAACTTCAGCCCTGCATTGTTTTTGCTGCTGTGCTCTGATTGGACAGCCTCTGGCAGCCTGGCCAGGCTGCCTTGATGAGGTGTGAAGTGGCCTGGCATCACACAAAGAGATGTGCCTGTGGGAGGGGATCGCCCCTCAACAGATGGTGAGGCAGGAAGGGGGAGGGCTGCCAAACTGGTCTTCAAAGGCAGAGAAGGACATTTGGAGCAACCCAGCAACACCCCCACATCCTGCAACCCCAGACAACTAGGTACCCCCTTGATTAGATTAGGAGAGGGGTGTGTTTATGATTTTTAGCCACACCAGTGGGTGGGCTCAGCCAGATGTAACCTCCAAAAATCACTTTTAGCCATGATGGATTTTTGAGGAATGTTGCCTCCTGGGATTGATTTTTGCCACACTTCCCAGGAAGTGGTCATCACAGGGGGAAGGACCCTGCCCCTGATTGGAGAATCAGGACCCCCCTGTTTTTCACCCTGGAGCAAGGATAAAACTGGCAGACCTGCACCCACACCTCAGATCCCCATCCGATTCCAACAAGGAAGAACCAAAGGAGAAGAAGGATTGCCCTGCTGGACCCATGGCCTGCACCTGGAACCTGCACTCTGAAGGACTGCACCAGCTGCACACTTGGGCTTCACCACAAGAAGGACTTTGCCTGGCTTCAACTGGTTCAAGGAGGAAATCCCTGTTTTCTACAGGTGGAAAATTGCTAACCAGAGTCCCTTGCACCAACTCCTGAAGAAATCAACCAGCTGACCACTGTCCAGTGGCCAAAAAGGAGTTTGCGCCAGGTGCATTCTGGGAGTTGTAGTCCAGGCCCCCAAGGATCATCTCAGAGCTTCTGGAACCTTGGGGTGAGCTGTGGACCCCAAAAGAACCTTAAAGGAACATCTGGGAGAAGATCCAGAAGTTTGGAGAACTTTTGGAAAAAAGCTCCATAGAGGGACCGACCCGCCGCGACAACTCTAGCCGGCTTGCCTCAACCCCGACTCTGCCTGATTTGCAGGTTCGTCCCGGTGAAGAAAATCTCCAAAAAAGAGACTAAGGGCCAGATGTAGCAAAATGCGATTTGGCGAATCGGAAATTGTGAGTCGGTGCGAACACACAATTTCCGATTCGCAAAATCGTATGCAGAATGGTGTCTCAGACACCTTCTGCGAATCTCAAGGGGGTCGCAAAGACCCACCTCATTAATATTAATGAGGTGGGTCGCAATTTGCGACCCCCTTGAGATTCCCTGCACTCACAGGGATGGTGGCCTGCTGGAGACAGCAGACCTCCATGTCTGTGACTGCTTTTTCAATAAAGCAGTTTTTTTTTTTTTGTAATGCAGCCCGTTTTCCTTAAAGGAAAATGAGTTGCATTATAAAATAAAAAATGAAACCATTTGGTTTCCTTTTTTCAGAGTAGGCAGTGGTCCATTGGACCACTGCCTGCACTGAAAAAATATTTTGGGCGACATTCACATAGGGGAAGGGGTCCCATGGGGACCCCTTCCCTTTTGCGAATGAGTAAGCACCCACTTCAAGTGGGTGCTAACTGCGAATTGCTTTGCGACCGCTTTCGCAGTCACAAAGCAATTCTGCATCGCGGTGCGAGTCGCAAATAGGAAGGCAACACCCCTTCCTATTTGCGAGTCGCATTCCCATTTTGCGAGTCGGTACCGACTCGGAAAATGGGAATGTGCATCGCGATGGCCGTTTTGCATGGCGCAAACTGCGATTTTCGCAGTTTGCGCCATGCAAAACGGTTACTACATCTGGCCCTAAGTCCGAACGTAGAAAGTTGACTGGGACCTCCCAGCCAGCTTATCCGAGGAGGGCTCCAAGGACGTCGGATCAAGATCCAGGTTTACCCCGGTCGAAGGATTTTCACCTTGAAAAAACGACTAAGTCCGGAGGTAAAAATCTCCACCGAGGGCTCCCGCGATGTGTATCCGGAGAAGAGTTCCAGGAGGTCGGATTGGACTGTCAGGTTCGTCCCGCTGAAGAAAATCTTCAGAAAAACGACTAAGTGCGAAGTTAAACTTTTGACCGAGGCCTCCCACGGGCTGTAGCCGAGCCGGGCTCCATCGCGGTCAGCCTTAAACTTTGACTTTGCCCCGGTCGAGGTGCGACCAGATGACCAGATTGGCGCTTTTTGTTTCTAGGTGCTAGAAAACACTAAGGGGGTTATTACAACTTTGGAGGAGGTGTTAATCCGTCCCAAAAGTGACGGTAAAGTGACAGATATACCACCAGCCGTATTACGAGTCCATTATATCCTATGGAACTCGTAATACGGCTGGTGGTATATCCGTCACTTTACCGTCACTTTTGGGATGGATTAACACCTCCTCCAAAGTTGTAATAACCCCCTACTTCTTTAAAAATTCATTAGGACGTTTCCCCTTATCCGATTTTATTCGTTTTTGTGTCATTTCTAAAGATAAAAATATAATCTATTTTTATAAATTGGTTTTGGATTTTTAAACTGTTTCCTGTGTTTTATTTAATTACTGTTTTGTGATATTTGAATGCTTCACACTCTGGGGGTCATTACAACCCTGGCGGTCGGTGTTAAACCGGCGGTAAGACCGCCAACAGGCTGGCGATCTTACTTTGTGGAATCATGACCATGGCGGTTACCGCCATGGTCATCCGCCGGTTCTCCGTTCCGCCTGCCAAGGGGGAGACGACCGCTGGGATTTAGACCTGGGTCTCCAGCCCGGCGGCTGTCACAATACTGCTGCCGGTATTTTGACCCGGCTTACCGCCGTGGATTTCCAGCGGTAGGAACCGCCATGAAATCCATGGCGGTAAGCACTATCAGTGCCAGGGAATTCCTTCCCTGGCACTAATAGGGGTCTCCCCCAACCCCACCCCGACTCCCTCCCCTACACCCCCCGCCACCCCTGCCACCCCCCAAAGGTGGCAGGGCCCCCCTCCCCACCCCAACCCCGACATTACCTTACACACCCGACACGCACGCAGGCACCACCAACACACATACACGCGCACACACCGACATACATGCCAACATCCACACACACAGTCAGACACGTACAACCACATTCAAACATACATGCACACATCCATACAGACATACCCACAGACATACACGCACTCATTCCCAAAACACGCAACACCCCCGCAAGCATACATGCACTCACACACACCCCTACATACACAGACTCACACCCCCATGCACCCACACAACACACAATACCCCCCCCACCCCCCTCCCCTAACGGACGATCGACTTACCTGTTCCGTCGATCCACCGGGAGGGGACGGGAGCCATGGGGGCAGCTCCGCCGACACCACACCGCCAACAGAACACCGCCGCGCAGAATCACAGGACGTGATTAGCTGGGCGGTGTTCTGTTGGCGTGGCGGTGGAGCAACCTCCACTTCCCCGCCGCCCGCAAGTATGGCTGTTGGCGGCTCTCTGTCAGAAAAACGACGGAGGGCAGCCAACGGTCATAATACGCCGAGCGGCAAACCGCCACTACTGGCTGTCTTCCGCACGGCGGTCCCTCGGCGGTCTTTTTAAAAGACCGCTGAGGATGTAATGACCCCCTCGGTCTCCTAAGTTAAGCCTTTTCACTCGTTGCCAAGCTACCAAGGGTTGAGCTGGGTTTAATTTACTGAGACCTAACTGGACCGAAGTGGAGGTTAGTACCCTATTGCTAAGTGTAGATACTTACCTGCCCTTACCAATAACCCATTTTCCAACATCTGGTTAAGTAATATGCAAAAATACAGACAGCACCCTTTGATTAATGGGGAGAAAGTAGAAGCACTGAGGGACACAGGAGCTATTGTTACCATGGTAACCCAGCACTTGGGCCACTCAAATCAGTTCCTTGTATGGAAGTCTTATCATGTCACCAATGCTGATAATGAGACAAAATCCCATCCCATGGCTATGGTATCCTTTGATTTGGGGGGAGTAGTAGGGCAAAAAGAAGTGATTGTGTCCTCATCCATCCCAGTAGATTGCCTGCTTGGAAATTTCCTGGAGCATTTCCCCGGGCTGATGTAGAACTGAAGACCCATGCAGCAATGCTAGGGATCCCTGAGTGGGCATGTGTTAAGACAAGGGCAAGGAGTAGATTTCAGAGAGAAAAAGGAGAGCTGCATCCTGAAATAGTGGACCCGCCTCCCAAGAGAAAGAGCAAGAAGACTGCGGCCCCAGCTTCAAAACAGATCCCAAATCAGGAGCCCTCTTCTAAGGAGGAGGAATTAACCTTTTTGGGGGGGACTCAGCCTGAAGAGCTTCGGCCTTTCCACCCATAGCTGTTGGGACCAGGGGGGCCCTCCAGGGAAGATCTGTCAGGGGCAGAGGACCTGTCCAACTCTTGAAGGCCTGGGGCAGCAAGCTGCAAAGGAAGAGTTAGGGAATGTCAGTGGCACCCACAAGGTTTATTGGGAGGAGAAGCTCCTTTACAATGAGGCAAGAGACTTCAAACTTGATGCAACCATGAGGTTGGTAGTGTCCCAGCAGTTCAGAGAATTTCTCCTCACTCCAGCCCATGGCATTCCCCTAGCTGGGCATCTGGGCCACAATAAAACTTGGAGTAGGTTAGTTAATCACTTTTGTTGGCCAGAAATGTCCCAAAAAATGAAGGACTTTTGTCAGTCCTGACCCACTTGCCAGGCCAGTGACAAAGCAGGTGGGCACTTAAAGGCCCCCTTAATGCCACTACCTGTGGTTGGGGTACCTTTTAAATGGGTAGGGTTGACATTGTTGGCCCCCTTGACCCTCAAACAGCATCAGGACACAGATATATACTAGTGATAGTGGATCATGCCACTAGATATCCTGAGGCTATACCCCTTAGGACCATTACTGCACAAGCAGTTGGCAAACACTTCCTGGGTATCTTCACCGGGGTAGGGTTCCCTAAGGAAGAAGTATCATACAGCGGTTCAAACTTCATGTCTGTATACTTAAAACACGTGTGGAAGGAATGTGGGGCAACCTATAGGTTCACCACACCATTTCATCCACAAACAAATGGGCTGGTTGAGAAATTTAACCAGACCCTAAAGGACATGGTTGGAGGACTCCCTGAAAAGCTCAGGAGATGGGATGTCCTGCTTCCTTGCCTTCTGTTTGCCTACAGGGAAGTGCCATAAAAGGGAGTGGACTTCTCTCCATTTGAAACTTTGTTTGGGCACCCTGTTAGGGGACCACTAAGTCTTGTTAGGGAAGGCTGGGAGATGCCTTTCAAAGAGGCCAAGCAAGTTATTGTTGACTTTGTGCTCGCCCTACATTCAAGAATGGATGAGTACATGGAGAAAGCCAGCAAAATTCTTTAGGCCAGCCAGGAGCTGCAAAAGCTCTGGTATGACCAGAAAGCTGCTATGGTGGAGTTCCAGCCAGGGCAGAAAGTTTGGGTGTTGGAGACTGTTGCTCCAAGGGCCTCCAGGACAAATGATCTGGGCCTTATCCCATACTTGAAAGAAAACGGGAGGTCACTTATCTAGTTGACCTAGGCTGTTGCAAAAAAAACAAAATAATCATCCATGTCAACCGCCTAAAACCCTTCTACGATAGAGCAGATGTGACTATGCTCATGGTTACAGATAAGGGACATGAAGATGAGGGTGAGCCTCTCCCTGATCTTCTCTTCAGCAACCCCCAAGATGGTTCTGTGGATTGAGTGGTCTTATCAGACAATCTCACAAAACAACAGCAAACTTATTGCAAGCAAGTCATAAACCAGTATGCTGAGTTGTTCTCTCTGACCCCTGGAAAGACAAACTGGTGTACCCATGATGTGGCACTGGTGACAGCTTGCCTGTCAAGAACAAGATTTACAGTCAGACCGTATCAGAGATAGTATTCAAGCAGAAGTTAAAAAGATGCTGGATTAGGGTGTCATAGAATCCTCTGAAAGTCCTTGGGCTAGCCCAGTAGTTTTAGTCCCCAAACCTCACTCCAAGGGAGAGAAAAAGGAAATGAGGTGTTGTGTGGACTATAGGGGGCCTCAATTCTTTTACAAAAACGGAAGCCCTGACTTGGGGCCCCCTGCACAGCTCTGGCCCCAATGGCCATACCCAGAGGACGTTCGTCCCCTGGGCATGGCCATTGGGCTGGTGGGCATGGCTCCTGTCTTTACTTAGACAGGAGCCATGTCCATGGGGGTTGTGCACCAGAAAATGACGCTACACTGCTTAGAGGCAATTTTTCTGCCTCTAATCAGTACAGCGCCATAATTCCGTGCACAAGTCCCGGTTTCTCCTATGATTCCCCCGTCCTGTCAGCGTCCTTTCAAAGGACGCTAACAGGGCATTAGCGCCGGCTGGTGCCATTCCATAAATATGGCGCCCGGCCGACGTCTTAGAATGGCACTAGCCAGCGCTATACTTTTTCACACAAAACTGAAAAAGTATAAATCTGGCCCTAAGTGTCGAAAATAAAGCAGCTCAAAGTGAGTCTGAGCAGCATCTCAGAGAGTGTCTGCGAGAAATCACAGAGTATCAGAATGGAGGATGGAATCACTGCTATATCAGTCTAAGGTTTCTCTGCTAAAAACATTCTCCCAGGCATCTCACACTAAGCTAGGAACACACGTTATAATCACAGAATTTTGAAACTTGCATTTTCTTTCGGGTGTTTATGTGGGAAGCCTCAACGCAAGGAGAAATGGGGGGAATTCCAGTCCCAGAGATCTATAGCACTGCTTCATCCTGTTCAAGGAGGGGCCAAAACTGCTCCCACGCTTTATAGAGATTTTCTTCTCCCATGACATGGATGTTTGTGTGGGAAGCCACAATGCAAGGAGGAATGGAGGTACTTCCAGTTCCAGAGACCTACAGGGCTGCTTTGCCCCGTGCAAGAAGGGGCCAACACTGCTACTGCACTTTATAGTGTTTTTCTTCTGATGCAGCACGGGTATTTGTGTGGGAAGTGGCAATGCAAGGAGGAACAGAAAGACTTCCAGTCCCAGAGATCTACAGGACGGCTTTGCTCCATGCAAGGAAGGGCCAACACTACTGCTGTTCTTTACAGGGCATTTCTTCCACCGAGGGATGCACGTGGGATGTGCCCAGGTGTGTGCCCAGAAGAAGACCAGGCCAAGTCGGGCTCATCTTCACCCGTCATCGCCCAGAGGAGGCCAGGCTGGGCCATCCCTCTTTTGTGCCCATTAAAACAGGTATGGCATGTCATTGTGAATTTGTACCTCTTGAGTATAGGTGAGATAACTTGCTGCCCTTAATTACTGAGACAATGGGGAAATGGAAGCTGCCATCTAGTTTGGCTAAATCTCATACTCCACTTCTATGTCTATGGATGGATTTCTACAATGTGCGGTGGGTGATATTAACAAAGTGATAGAACTAGCGGGACATTGTTTACCTCTTTCTTCCCCCACTCTTTCAGTTCTACCTGAGGAGCTGCCTCTTACCTCTGCCATGGCTGTAACAGGGGGAGGGACTTTGACCCTGGAATTTACCGCAGTGAATAACTTCGCTCATGTGGTGGATATACCATCGCCATTGGTCCGTAGTCCCCCTGGAACCTGATATTCTGGTGGTCCCTAACAATCAGGGTGAGCTAACCCCAGGGAAAAGGAAGAGGATGGAGGCTGGTGGAAGGTCCAAACGTCCACGTGTGAGTACTGCACATTCATCTATAGCTCTTGATGAGCTCCATAAAGTAACTGGCATGCTGGAACCGTTATTGGACAAACTTTATGTTACATTTACAGCCACTTTGGTCACTAAATTGGAGCAAATTGTTGAACAACTGTTTGCACTTGAATCAAGGTTATCCACTTGTAAATTATCTGCACCCCCTTTTGATATGTTGGGTGGCAAAGTCCAAGACTGTGTACCTAGGGCCTTACCTCAGTGCACTGTTCCCTCAGAGTCTTCGGCCTAAAATAGGGGGATTTAGGGAAGGGCTTCTAATATGAGGGGAGCATCTTGCCCTGATTGTGTTAATGTAATGTAAGCCCCCACTGGCTTAAATGAGCATGCTAATAAGGCTGGTTTTAACAATGGAATAGGGTTCAGGAATGAGGATCAAAATCACACTAGCTCCTGTGGCTCATCTTCCCAATGGTCCACTAGCAAAAGGACTAGTGACCAGCCTAGGGGGAAACAACAGCAGCCCTCCGGAGGGGTCAACTGCCCCTTCGAAAGATAAATTGCAATTACCACTAGATTGTTGCCCTTATGTGGCTATATTGACTGATGTCCCTTACTTGAACTCTGATAAAAATGGAACAACTTTTGAGTTGAAAAATAAAGTGTGCCATTGGTTAGTGCAACACACAGACTTTAGGCTACATTAGTCAAAGGACATCCTGTTTGTGAGAAGCGTTGAGTGGACTGGGCTCCTAGCTAAATATAAAAATGGGAACTGTGTCGTAATTAACTGCAGGTACCCAGAGCTTGCTGAAAGGTTGATTTACTGGGGTAACAGGCTATATTGGGGTAGATTTGGTACAGGTTGAGGAATGTTCCGTTCAGGGTTTATTAGTCCCACTTAATGGAGCTATGACCACAAGTAAGGGCAAGAGGAGGGCATGAGTTGGGTTCAACGGGAGTGATGAGTCTTTATATTGTTCCAGTTGCTAATAGAGTCTCACTGACCTCGAGAGCCAGGACTGATGCTGCACGGATTATAGTAACAGCTGTGAGTTAGCCATTGATAGCAGTGTGCAGGAGACCTACTGTGAGAAAAGGCCTCTTTTTGACATGGTTAGCCCCCACTTTTTGCCTGATGTATGATGTAGAGTAGAAATTTTAGTTTTCAGGGCCCCTGCTAACCAGGTTCCCTGGGCCAGAGCTGTTTCCCTAAAACAGTTGTGATGCATTGGCACAATTGGACACACCTTTAGCTACTACTATAGGTCCCTAGCAGAAGGTACTTAGGTACTATGGGTAGGCCCCTAAGGGCAGCAGCACTGATTGTGCCACTTTCTAGGGCCATGCATCCAGATGCCCCCAGCACTGCCATTGCAGGCTTGGTGTACTGGTCTAAACCTAAAACACAAACTCAACATGGCACACTGCCTGTGGGCCCTGTCCACCATACACTTCATATACTGTGGGTAAGACACCCCTCTGGCAGGCCTTATAGCCCTAAGTCAGGGTGCACCATATCATATGTGAGGGCATAGCTGCATGAGCAATATGCCCCCACTGTGTCCTTGCCAAACCTAGAACATAGTGAGTGAACAGAACAGCTATTTTAATACATGTGCTGGACACTGGTCTACACGAGTTTCCCAGCCACATGATGGTCACTCTGAACCCTATGTTATTTGGTATCAAACAACTCAGTATGATAAATCCAAACTGGTACCAGTATTGGATTTACCCCTAAATGTATGCAGTAGTCACCTTAGAGGTGCTTCCTGCAAAAGCGAACTACGCTGGCATGGTTGCTGACTCGTTCTATTTAGCCTGCCACCTCCAGACACCCAATCAACAATCCTGGGGGGAGAGATCTGTCTCCTTGGTTTGTGGAACAATGCCCTTCCTGGGTGGGGGTGCTAACACCCCCCCTTCAGGAATGTGAACCGCACTGCCCTAGTGGCGAGCTTCAAAGGGCTTACCGCCTTTGAAACTCAACCCCCCAGGCCTGCTGCTAGCATCAGATGGTCAACCCCTTTGCAAACCCCCACTTTTGGTGGGAGCAAAGGCAGTAAAGTACATAAGGGTAGGAGGAGTGGCCTCATCTGGCATGCTCCCTTCAGGTGTTACCTACTAAGTGGACACTTAGATGGAAGGAAAATAGCCAATCAGGGATAGGGAAGTGACCCTTCTCATAGAAAGTGGTCACTGTAGTGGGTGTAGAGACCCAAATGTAATTTTCCCATTGGACACTACCAGGTTCCCCCAAAACGCCCACTAAATTCAGTATTTAGTGGGCATCCCTAGACCAGGTAATCAAATTTGATAGACGAAAAGAAGACCAGTACCAGGAAGTTCCAAGGCACGAGAACTGTGGACCTGCTGCACAAAGAAAAGGCACCAAACCCTGCCTCCCAGGACCTGACAATCACCGCTGAGGAGCTGCTGGACAACTGAAAAAAATCTAAAGAACCCCAAAGGACCTCCAGGCTTTGAGAGTCACCCAAGAACTCCCTCCAGAGTGGAGGTACCACTCTGCAACAAGATGAAACCAAAGAACCAGTGAAGATCACTTCACTGACTAGCTGCTAACTCCTAAACCAGAAGTCACAGCTGGACCCACCAAAACACCAACAACTGCAAGGACAAACCCTGCAAGTCTACCAAGTTTAGTGGCACTGCACTCCCCAGTGGTCGAACTGTGCCAACACTCTGGGTATTGGTCAGCTGACATCGGACACCAGGAAATCCAGCCCGCCTGGGGCTGAAAAAGGACCAGGAGGAAGCCCCAGTTGACGGACTTCAGGAACACCCTTGATCTCCCACCACAGTTCCCCCGTTGTCCTGCAAATGGCCTGTGAAGCAACATCTCCTGATCTAAAGGTTATCTTTGCGCACAGCTCCTGGCTCACAGATTCACTCTGCACTTGGCCGCCCTGTGCCCTGCAATGAAGAACCTGCTGTGCCCTAAGGGTCCCTCACCCCTTGTGACCTCGACACTCCAAGGGGATCCCAAGGAACCACCTCTGAACCTAATTGCACATACAGTTTCCAAGTGGTCCTCCGCAGTGGCCCTGCACCAGCTCCTGAGACTTTTCACCACTGCTCCAGTCGGAACCGGGAGCCATCTGACCTCCTCCAGCTGGGGCAGTGTGCCCACCGATTACCTCAACCAACCTTTAAAAGAAGATCTTGTTTAAGCAACTCTGTGTTTTATATGTATTTTTAAATATGACTTTCCATTGAGTCCTATGGTGCGTAATTACGCACAAAAAAACTATTTTTCTCAAACTTCGAAAATCCATCAATTTTCATAATCTTGGTCTTAAACATTACATAAAAATCTGACATATTTGAGTGTGTGAGTTGCAAGATTGATACTGTGAGTACAACAAATGCTTTGCACTTTTCCAAGATTGACCTAAGTGCTTGACCAAGCTACCCTAAAAATTAGAGCATTAGGTGATCTAGTTTTTACCCCTGTAAACCAATGTTTGTTTGCCTGGACCCCCTGTGCAGTGGGCCTAGCTTTGCACACTACATAGAGGGCCAGCCTCCTACACCTACCCTGAGAAGCATGATGTGATTTGTGGGGAGAGCAGGGGAAACACATTTTGTCACAGATAAGGTGAGTGTAAACAAATGCATCTTCCTTTGAGTATGTTAACAGTTGCGTCCCCCCCCCCAGCCCCTTTGCTCATCATGCTAGGCCTAATCTTGTTCCCAAGAGCAATAATGAGCCACAGGCCCACAATTATGATAATGTGCAGGGATTAACAACCAGTGAACACAAGGCTGCTACCCTGCAATTGTCATGGAATATAGCAGGTCTAAAGGATAGAATCGCCGACTCAAAGTGGAGAATGTTTATTGATAAGCATGATCTAATCGTTATACAAGAAACATGGGCCCTGGATAAACAACATAGACTGGGATACTCGAGCTATAACATTGAGGCAATACCTTCCAAAAAAGGACGCCCTTCTGGTGGGTTGAAAATATGGACTAAAAATACGGTTGACCTAGAAATTAAAATACTACATGTGAACAGCCAAGACATTTTGGGACTAGTAGTGAGAGGACGAAGGGGGTTGTGGGTACATATTTAGAACATCTACAATCGCACTGCACAGCATAAAGGGAATCACCAACTTTAGCAGTGCTGACTTGCCACTTGTGTAATAGGAGGGGAAATTGCCCCCTAATATTAGCTGGTGATTTTAACACCACCTTTGAACCATTAGAGGGTTTAGCATCAATATATGGTGCTGTGGATGTGGCTAGAGGTATCCCTGTTTTAGGCTCTGAGCCCCTAATGTCTTGGCCTGCAGTTGCTATTCAGCTTTTGTACCTTACATTGAAGCATGGTATACAGTGCAATGGGAGGTTTCCCTCGGATATGAAGTGCTCCCCTACCTTCATGCGTGGGTCTGTGACAAGTAAGATATATTATGTTTTCCTGGATTATGGATCTTTGGCATTTTGCTGTGGATTGACAGTGATCATAATGGGTTGCAACTTATGTTGAATGGTCTTTCTTCAGGGATCATAGCAGCTGGGGGGCTTAGGTTAGAAACTACGCTATCCTTAACCTCTTAGCTGCAGGGCCTCCCAATACCCCCACTCCTCCATCCCAAGTGGTGAGCCCTTTTTGGCTATTTGTGGTAGTTCGCGCTTAGGCCTTCATAACTTCTTGTACACATAAACTACCCATGCCACATTTGCGTCCTTTTTTCCAACATTCTAGGAATTCTAAAGGTACCCAGAGTTTGTGGTTTCCCCTGGAGGAGACCAAGAAATTAGCCAAAATACAGCAAAAAAATCGTTTTTTTCAAACAAAATGGGAAAAAAGGGCTGCCGAAGAAGGCTTGTGTTTTTTCCCCTGAAAATGGCATCAACAAAGGGTTTGCAGTGCTAAAATTACCAGTTTCCCAGCTTTCAGGAACAGGCAGACTTGAATCAGAAAACCACATTTTTCAACACAATTATGGCATTTTACTGAGACACCCCATTTTTACTATTTTTTGTGCTTTCAGCATCCTTCCAGTTAGTGACAGAAATAGGGTGTGAAACCAATGCTGGATCCCGAAAAGCTAAATATTTTTGAAAAAATAAACGAAATTCTGAATTCAGCAAGGGGTCATTTGTGTAGATCCTACAAGGTTTTCCTACAGAAAATAACAGCTGAAATAAAAATATAATTGCATTGAGGTGAAAAAATCTGCCATTTTTCTCCACATTTGACTCTGTAACTTTTTCCTGCAATGTCAGATTTTTTAAAGCAATATACCGTTACATCTGCTGGACTCCTTTGGTTGCGGGTATGTATAGGGCTTGTAGGTTCATCAAGAACCCCAGGTACCCAGAGCCAATAAAGGAGATGCACCTTGCAATGGGTTTTCATTCTATACCGTGTATACAGCAATTCATTTGCTGAAATATAAAGAGTGAAAAATAGGTATCAAGAAAACCTTTGTATTTCCAAAAGGGGGACAAGATAAGGTGTTGAGAAGCAGTGGTTATTTGCACATCTCTGAATTCCGGGGTGCCCATACTAGCATGTGAATTACAGGGCATTTCTCAAATAGATGTCTTTTTGTACACACTGTTTTACATTTGGAAGGAAAAAATATAGAGAAAGACAAGGGGCAATAACACTTGTTTTGCTATTCTGTGTTCCCCCAAGTCTCCTGATAAAAATGGTACCACACTTGTGTGGGTAGGCCTAGTGCCCACGACAGGAAATGCCCCAAAACACAACGTGGACACATCACATGTTCCTAAAGAAATCAGAGCTGTTTTTTTACAAAGTGCCTAGCTGGGGATTTCGGCCTCTAGCTCAGCTGCCACCTAGGGAAACCTACCAAATCTGTGCATTTTCGAAAACTAGACACCTAGGGGAATCCAAGATAGGGTGACCTGTGGGGCTCTCACCAGGTTCTGTTACCCAGAATCCTTTGCAAACCTCAAAATTTGGCATACAAAAACACTTTTTCCTCACATTTCGGTGACAGAAAGTTCTGGAATCTGAGAGGAGGCACAAATTTCCTCCTAACCAGCGTTCCCCCAAGTCTCCCGATAAAAATGGTACCTCACTTGTGTGGATAGGTCTAGTGCCCGCAACAGGAATGGATCACACAAGTGTCAATGGTAGTCCTTGCATGAGGGCTACTGTTAACCCTGGAGTGATCCATTCCTGACGCAGGCACTAGGTGCAGGCACACAAGTGGGGATGTGTTTTTATCAGGACAAGTGGAGAAACACTGGGTGGTAGGAATTTTGAGGATCCCTGCACATTCCTGTAGTTTCTGTGATGAAAAAGAAAGGAAAAATAGTGATTTTAATCAACGTTTCACTTTTGCAGGGTATTCTGGGTAAGAAAACTTTGAGAAATCGAAACACGCCACACTTCCGTGGACTGCCTTGAGTGTCTAGTTCAGAAATGTCTGGGTTTGGTAGGTTTCCCTATATGGCTGCCGAGCCCAGGACCAAACACTCAGGTGACTGTCTTACAAAACAAGGCTGTTTTGTGGTAGGTAATTTTGATGTCTCCACAATCCGTTTTGGGTGCTTCCCTGTTGTGGTCACTTGCCCACTCACTAAAGTGAGGCAGTTTTTCACTGGAGACTTAGTGGAACGCTGAGTGGTAGACAATTTGTGGCTACCTGCAGATCCCTGGACTTCTGCCCATTGAAATGAAAGGCAAATGTGTTTTTTAAGCACATTTTGTGATTTCAAGGGGATTCTGGGTGAAGGAAAACTGGTGAGAGCCACGCAAGTCCTGCACCCTTGGAGTCCCCTGGTACTAGTTTGTTGAAGTTAACCCACCACTCACACTGGTTGGTTTAGCACCTCCTGAAAATATGGTTTCAAAGCATAAATACTTATCAAAGTATCTGAATATTGAACCCAAGCCTTCTGAAGGTGGGCCATAAAGCCACGTCCAGGCACCAACCTGTGTATGGTCCTTTCGCATGCCATTCACGCACAACAAACAATCCTTTCATACCTCCGGCCACGGCCCAATCCAACCAATCACTGAACTCACATTAACTTACCGCTGCCAGACAAGGGCCCATCACATTCACACAACACAGAACGGAATAAGTTTGACTACATTTTACCACCTGTCAAGTAACCGCCTCCTTCTTCCTTAACGTTACCGAATGCATGCGTAACAAACCTTTACTAATGACTCTCATGACAGCCACTTGAGGCTCAGGAAGACATGTTTTTCCTGAGCCTTTAACACACTCACTGTGCTAAATCCAACTCCTTCCAGCTTGTGGATGCAAGTTGGGGGTGTCCGAGAATGCCATACAAAGCGATTCCTCTAACTGAGTGAGCATATCTACCTTTGAAACTAAGGGAGACATGCTGGGGAATTCTCGTGATGTTCCCTAAAGAGAAGGTCATAGGCTATGAAAAAGGGTAGTGGTTGGCACACAGGGGAGTCCATGAGAATGTAGCATATGTCCCAGCTAACATTATGTGCACTGCTGTGACTGTAATGCACTTATCATACAGCCAACTGAACATCTAATAAGTTCTGATGGAGGATGAACATGAAAAGCAGGTCAAACACTGACCTATACCTGTCATTGTCCTTCAGTGCTGGGATGGGTTTGAATCCACAGGTGTAGATGATGTACATCTGTACTACCTTTACCATCTGCCTCCTACCTGTGCAATATCCCTGTGAAGGCACACCTGCCAGAAGCTTTTCTGACGCATTAATGTCTCTGTTCTCATCAGAGTCCTGACTAATCCTGTATAATTGCCAAGTGATGAAGTAGATGAAGTAAAATTGGTGGCTCCTTGCTTAATGAAGCAGTGGCCCATGGACGTTTGGTATCCATGCACTGCCATTGAAAGGATTACCCAATGGCAGCTCAACCTCAGTCGATTTCCCAGAACTTTGCTTTAGTATGATACAATGTAATGCAAGGAGGGATACAGAGGCCTGGTTGTGATGGGCACTGGGGACAGTAATACTGACTCTCCTGCCGCTTTCCATGCTTCGAGCACACTTTACAGTGACAACTTGGACGATCCTTTTTGGGTGTTTTAGGAATGCAATCAGCAAAGTGTCACTCCTGTAGCCTTGCCACATCCTCCAGAACATATGAGGTGGAGGTTGCTGCTGCTTCTGTAACAGCAGTGAGGCTTTCAACTAAAGACAATTGGAAATCAAGGAAAGTCATGAGTCTTCCTGTGGTTGTCTGAGGGTAAACAACATACATATTGTATGTTGCCATCTGGATCAGGTGGGTAAACAGTTTCTTGTACCAAGTGCAAGTTTTACGACACGCATTGTATGATTGAAGAACCTGGTCGTTCTAGTCCACTCCGCCCATGTACTTATTGTAATCAAGTAAACAGATGGGCTTGTGGACTACGGCCATCTGACCCCAAACCGTGATGGGGGAAGTGCTCTTATCAGGAATTGTAGTGAGCACGTATACATCACGCCTATCCAAGAACTTGACTGCGAGCAGTTAGTTGGAACACAATGTAGTACTCTGGGATTTCTGGAGCTTCTTGCAAACAAACTCCTGCAGGAATCCTTTGAGGACTATACGGCACGCCACAGAGCGAGCTTTGTAGAGCTCACTGAACAGCTCTACTCCTGTATAGAAATTGTCCACATAAAGGTTATAACCATTGTGAAGAAGTGGCTGGACAAGTTCCCATACAATCTTACCTGTGACCCCTAACATGGGAGGGCACCTACAGGGTTTAGGGTAGAGTCCTTCCCTGTATACACTCTCAAGCTGTACATATAGCCAGAAGAGCTCTCACACAGCATGTACAGCTTTATGCCATAGCAAGCTCTTTCGCACAAAATGTACTGTCTGAAAAGCTGCCGTCCTTTGTACAGGATCAAGGACTCATCGACTGCTATATTCTTTCCAGGAGTATAGATCTCTGGAAGCCTGGCAGACAAATGTTCCACGACAGGCCGAGTTTTGAACAACCTGTCATGGTCTGGATGATCCTGGAGCAATGCAGCAGAATTGTCACTGAAATGCAGCATGCGCTGCAGTCGCAAAAAACGATCTCTGCCCATGTATGGTGCGAAGATGGGGGTTACCCAAATTGTGTGAGTGGTCCAGTAGGACTTCAAGGTGGGTTTCTGCAATAACCCCATTTTGAGCGTAAGGCTCAAAAATATCTTCAACTCTGCCAGAGAAGTGGGAGTCCACTGGCATGCCCTAGAATGGGGCCCTAGAGTGCCTCCACGCTCCCTCAGAAGTTGATCTGCACGCAAATTTGTTTGCTGCACAATTTCCTGAAGGAAGTTGTTGGAAATGGCCCTTTTTGCAGGGTTATCCCCAAACGTTTTGCCTTCTTCCTCCTATTTTTTCAGGTCTGTTTTTGCTGGTTTATTGTCTCTGTGCACTTTACCACTGCTAATCAGTACTAAAGTGCAACTGCTCCCTATAGAAATTGTACTGTTGATTGATTTATACATGATTAGCATATTTGATTTACTGGTAAGTCCCTAGTAAAGCGCACTAGAGGTGCCCAGGGCCTGTAAATCAAATGCTACTAGCGGGCCTGCAGCACTGGTTGTGCCACCCACATAAGTAGCTCTGTAATCATGTCTCAGACCTGCCACTGCAGTGTCTCTGTGTGCAGTTTTGACTGTAACTTCGACTTGGCCAGTGTACCCACATGCCAGGCCTAAACCTTCCCTTTTCTTACATGTAAGGCACCCCTAAGGTAGGCCCTAGGTAGCCCCAAAAGCAGGGTACAGTGTATGGTTAAGGTAGGACATATAGGGGGTCATTCTGACCCTGGCGGTCACCGACCGCCAGGGCCAACGACCGCGGAAGCACCGCCAACAGGATGGCGGTGCTTCCTGGGCCATTCTGACCGCGGCGGTAAAGCCGCAGTCAGAAAAGGGGAACCAGCAGTTTCCCGCCGGTTTTCCCCTGGCCCAGGGAATCCTCGATGGCGGCGCTGCTTGCAGCGCCGCCATGGGGATTCCGACCCCCTTCCTGCCATCCCGTTCCTGGCGGTTGTTACCGCCAGGAACAGGATGGCGGGAACGGGTGTCGTGGGGCCCCTGGGGGCCCCTGCACTGCCCATGCCACTGGCATGGGCAGTGCAGGGGCCCCTAACAGGGCCCCATAATGATTTTCAGTGTCTGCTTTGCAGACACTGAAAATCGCGACGGGTGCCACTGCACCCGTCGCACCCCAGCAACTCCGCCAACTTCATCGTTGCTGGGTCTTTCCAGCTGGGCCGGCGGGCGGCCTTTTGACGGTCGTCCGCCAGCCCAGCGGGAAAGCCAGAATGGCCGCCGCAGTCTTTTGACCGCGGTGCGGTCATTCGGTGGTTCCCGCCAGGCGGGCGGCGCGGTTGGAATGACCGCCATAATAGTAATGTGTTTTATAAGTCCTGACAGTGAAATATTGCTAAATTCATTTTTCACTGTTGCAAGGCCTGTCCCTCTCCTAGGTTAACAAGGGGGCTACCTTTAAATCTGATTAAAGTGTAGATTCCCTTTGGGAGTGGATGGACATGTGGACTTTGCGGTCTCTGAGCTCACAATTTAAAAATACATCTTTTAGTAAAGTTGATTTTAAGATTGTGCGTTTGAAAATGCCACTTTTAGAAAGTAGGCATTTTCTTGCTTAATCATTCTGTGACTCTGCCTGTTTGCCAATTCCCTGTCTGGGTCAGTTTGACAGTTGGGATGTTCACACCTCTCCTCTAGACAGTGACACAAAGGGGGCTGGGGCGTAGCCTGCATATCTTGATTAGCCATCTGTGCTGGAGGGGAGGGGAGGTGTGGTCACTCACACCTGAACGGACTGTGCCCGCCCTCACACAATGCCATCTCCGACCCCCTGGTGAGTGTCTGGGGCCTGGCCTGGACAAGGAAGGATCTTGCAAACACTTGAGACTTTGCTTTGAAGTTTGCAAACTTCAAAGGCAGAACTGGGTATAAGAAGCAGACCCAAAACCCCAGACTTTTAGAATCTTTCTGGAATCAAGAGGAACCTCTGCCCAGGAGAGGAGCTGAAGATCTGAAGGAGGACTACTGTCCCTTTGCTGTGTTGCTTTGCTGGACTGGCTGGCAGTTGCTGCTTCTGCCTGAAAAGAGTGCAATGGGTGAACTTTGCTGTGTGTCCTGCTTGAGAAAATTCTCCAAGGGCTTGGAGTAGAGCTTGCCTCCTGTTGGAAGTCTCAAGGACACCAAAGACTTCAGTTTCCGCGACCTGCAACAATGGGAACTGTGTGTTTTGTGCTGTTCAAGAGGAGAAACCACTGCGACGCCGCCACCGCCGCCAGTGGCCTGCACCGTGACCTGCCGACCCCACACGGAGTCGCATTGCCCCGTTTCGCACCCCGACCCTGGTCTCACTGACGCCGTCATCGGACAACTTCACTGAGCCGCTGCTCGCACCACGACCTGTGGGCCCTGCACTCCGGCATCACCCGCTCACACCGCAGCCTGGGCATCCCCGACGACGACACTCCTGCTGACACCGGTGCCGCTGCCTGCACCGTGGCCTGTGGACACCGCTCGTGAGGTAAACGAAGCACCGTCCCATCCCGCACCGCAGCCCCAGTCCACCGACGCCAGCACAATCGACTCCTGTGTCATCCCCAGGCATCCTGCCTGCACCGTGGCCTGTGGACACCGCTCGTGAGGGTCACGAAGCACCGTCCCGTCCTGCACCGCTGGCTTGGGCCTACCAACGACAGTGCTTCAGCAATGACGACGACGCTGCCTGCACCGTGGCCTGTGGATAACGCACGTCACACTGCCCCGCTTCACACAGCAGCCCTGGTCTCACCGACGCCGCTGGACACCGTCACCGAGCCGCTGCCTGCACCGTGACCTGTGGGCACTGCACGTCGCATCGTCCCGCTTCACACCGCAGCCCCGACTACAAGGAACTGTAGTTTTGAGTAAATCTTGCATAATTCATATTTTTCTTACTGTATGTTGGATTCTTATCATATTTGGTCTTGTTTTATATAGATAAATATTGGCATATTTTTAAAAACTGGTGTGGTGTCCTTTTGTAGTGTTTTCACTTATTACTGTGTGATATGTGCAAATGCTTTACACATTGCTTCTGAGATAAGCCTGACTGCTCGTGCCAAGCTACCAAGGGGGTGAGCAGGGGTTATCTGAGCGGGTATCTCCCTTATCCTGACTAGAGTGAGGGTCCCTACTTGGACATGGTGCAAACCAACTGCCATCTAGAGACCCCATTTCTAACAGAAGTCAACATCCAAAAATAGATGGACGTAGTCGACTGGCAAAAAGTTAGCTGTATCGACTTAACATCCAGCGTCACCCGTAAAAGGTGGAATTTGGGGCTGAACTAAACAGGGGGGCTGCCAAGAGAGCAGTCTGTGCTTGTGGTCGCATGCACCTGCTCTCTGGGTTCGGCTAACCCGATGTTGTCCCGCTGCACAGACTGTGCTTGCGAAGGGACAGCACAGCTGTCGTCATTGTCTCCTTCAGAATCACTCGAAGAGGTGTCGTTGGATGGGAATCCGTCGACTGAAAAACACTCCCAGATTCTGCCCCATTGTCCTCTCCCTCAGATGCTGTCTCAGTATCTGCTATCTCAGTCTCTGGGTCTACATAAGAGCTGTCCTCTATATCCCGATTTAGGGCTTGAGCAGCAGTCATCCAACGAGACACCATCTCTGCTACTGGCTAAACTGTCCCTCTAAAGTACTAGCCTAAGTAGAAGGCAGATGATCACAAAATTGCTCTTGGGTATGTTTGATGTGTCCAATAGGAAATGTCGTCACCTTACCTTCGCTTCTTCTCCGATTCAGCAGATTCTCTCAGGACAGTGAAAAAAACAAAAAAGACAGTATTACTTCACCTTACCACATACTCATCATCACAGCCTTTAGCGCTGGTTGCACCCAGTGCGACAGCCATTTTTGGTGCTCTGCCTCCCATTACCTCCTCTTCTAATTCCCTCAGTACCACCCAACCTTTACTAATCCACTCAGCTAATACATATAAATGCACATCCTTCGCAGAAGGACAATATATATATATATATATATATATATATATATATATATATATATATATATATATATATATCACTTTTATATATGTGTGGTTTCCCTGGGGGGCCAATTGATATGATATGGCGGGGGCAATAAAAAAAAAAAAATGTATATATATATATATACACACACACATATCTATATAGATTTGTCATATATCTATGACAAATTTATATAGATATGTATATGTTTATCTATATATATATATATATATATATATTTATATATATATATAGAGAGAGAGAGAGAGAAAGCGAGAGACTAACTCTCTACATCACTTTTTTTTCATACATGTGTGCTTTATCTTAGCAAAGCACACATGTATAAAAAATAATGGCCCCATAGGGGGTCAGCCTAAGGGCTGACCCACAACATTTTCTACTTTTTTTAAATATTCCCTGGAGGGGCCTGTTTGCCCCCCAAGGGAAAACTATAGCCATTTGTAGCCCCAGAGGTCAGCCCGTGTTCGGAGGGCCGACCCCGCCATGTTTTTTTTTATTTTTTTTAAAAGACTTTATTTTTAAATCTGGGGGGCACGATTGCCCCCAAAACAACCCCAACTTATATTTTTTTACTTGTGCCCCCACGGGGGGCGGCCTATTTACATGGGGCCGACCCCCGCAAAGAAGATCCCTGGTGCCTAAGGGTGTTTCCTGGCCATGGATCGCAGCCACGCTGCAATCCATGGCCAGGAAACGGTGCCAGGAAGGCATTGATGGACAGGGGAGACTCTCCCCTTTCCATCGAGGCCTCCCTGGCATCTGGGGAGGCCGTTTTGGCCTTTTTTTCCCCACAGGAGTAGGGAGAGGACGCTTACCTGCTCCTCCGCTGCTCCTGTGTGGAAAAATGTGACGTCAGCGCGTCTCACTGCGAGCTGACATCACAGAGGGGCAGGAGGGAGGGCGGGGGAAGACACAGAAGTTGTTCCACATCTCCCAGACAGAAAATAAAAAACAAAATATTCTCCGATGCATTGCACCAGAGGATTTTTTAACCCCCTCCCTGGTGTCGGCCACCGGTCGTGAACCGCACCAGGGAGGTAGTGTGGGCGTCGGCCAGTGGCCGCTGGCCAACGCCCGCACTAAACGGGTTAAGCAATAATAGGAGGATGATTAAATGGGCAAGGTTGTGCCTCAACAGGGAGTCCCTGATTGGTATTTACAACAGTTTTAGTAGGTGTTTGAGCCTGACCAGTGATGGTTCCCATGACAATTTATTAGTAAGCGACCAGCATGCAGTCCTATATGCCTCTCTAAAACAATTATGTAAAAAGGAATGTGCTGGAAAGGCTCCTTTAATGTACTCGCCAACATGGTATAATAAGTACTGTTGAAAGGCTAAGAGGGAGCTTATTGGGGCCATTAAAAGTGGGGCCCAACAGATGGTCAGGGCTGCTCGAAAAAGATATAAACAGTTAATCTCTAAATACAAGCAGAGATGGGTAGATGAAAACTAGATGGAGGTGGAAGGGGCCGTCCATTGTAAGGACTCCAATACTTTCTAGCACATATTTGCTCAAGGGTGCCCAAGATTTAATAGCCCACTACAGCTTGTAGGGCAACCCTGTAAATGGGTAGATCATTTCTCAACAATCTGTGCTCCTCCCCCCATAGAATTAAGAGAGGATGGAATAATAGCTCCAGAGAAAGACTCTGGGATGGATGTATGGGCTAAGGGCCAGATGTAGGAAAATCCTGAATTGCGACTCGCAAATTGTGAGTCTAAGTGACTCGCAATTTGCGAGTCGCAATTTAGGATGCAGGATGGTGTCCCTGACACCATCTGCGACTCGCAAGGGGGTCGCAAAGGCCCACCTCATTAATAATAATGAGGTGGGTCGAAATTTGCGACCCCCTTGCGACTCGCAGCACTCACAGGGATGGTGTCCAGCTGGAGACAGCAGACCACCATGTCTGTGACTGCTTTTAAATAAAGCAGTTTTTTTTTTGTAATGCAGCCCGTTTTCCTTGAAGGAAAACGAGATGCATTACAAAATGAAAAAATGAAATGTGGCAGTTTAATTTTTCAGAGCAGGCAGTGGTCCCAGGCCATTCACAAATGGGAAGGGGTCCCATGGGGACCCCTTCCCTTTTGCGAATGGGTTACCACCAGTGTGACATTGGTGGTAACTGCGATTGCTTTGCGACCGTGCTCGCGATCACAAATAATCCTGCATCGTGCTGCGACTCGCAAATAGGAAGGGGAAAACCCCTTCCTATTTACGACTCGCAGTCCTGTTTTGCGAGTCGGTAACCAGGTTACCATCTCGCACAACGGGAATGGGGCATCGCTATGTGGGTTTTGCGCATCGCAAACAGTGAAAATCACTGTTTGCAACGCGTAAACCCGTTGCTACATCTGGCCCTAAGCCATTATATTTTTTGCTAGAGGAAACACTTCAAGCCATCCAGAATATGCCCCCAGATAAAGTGCCATGGCCGGATGGGATCCCTGGAGATCTGTATAGGCAAGACCCACTTGTCTGGGGTCCTTACATAAATGGGTTCACTAACAATATAGCTGCAGGTGGAGATCTTCCAGAAACATGGACAAACGCCGAAATATTACCCCTCCTCAAAAAGGGAGCTAGGAACATTCCAAATAATTACCTTCCGATTAGTCTAATCGATCATCTCCATCTTTTGTCATCAGGTACTGGGTAGGTTACAGGACTGGATGAATGAGGTTTCAATTCTTTCAACCTTGCAGGTGGGGTTTAGATCTAGGGTGAGTATCAATCTCATAGTTTTGAACTATCTGAGGCAGGTTGGGGGCCATCTATTCTTGGCCTTTGTAGAGCTAAGGACAGCCTTTGACTTAGTTCCAAGGCAGCTTCAATGGTCCGCCTTGGCCAAGATGGGTATTGATGATAACTTGCTGGATGTCCTCATAAGACTCCACAGCAACACCACTGCCCAGGTGAGATGGGGGATGGATGGAAACCTGATGGAACGCATTCTGGTGCATTGAGGTGTCCAACAAGGATGTGTCTTGGTGCCATCCCTTTTATCGCTATATATAAATGATGCTGTTGATATATTGCGTGAGTGTGTTCATGACTCCCTGAAGCTGCCCAGCATTTCCATCCCTACATTGTTATTAGCCGATGATACTCTATTGATTTCCTGTACACCACCTGGCTTTCAAAAACTTGTACACATTTATAGAGTTTTGTGAAGCCTGTGGCTTAGAGTTTAATACCACAAAAAAAAAAAACGATTTTTAACCAGCAAGATCTTGCAGAAGGAGATTTACCATGAAAAGGGAATTATTGCAGGAAGTTGATGCATTTGACTATTTAGGGATACAGATTGATAAATGTTGATCTTTGAATTCCCATATAGAGAAAAGTGAATGGGGGCTGGTACATGCAGCTTCTGCTATTAGCAAAAGGGTTAATGGGACTACCCTGAAATCCATATATCCAGCTGTAGAGATACATAGAGCTAAGGCCCAGACTGTTGCCCTTTATGGGGCAGAAGTGTGGGGATTATCAGATGCTAGTGGCTTAGTCGTTAGAGAAAATAATTTCTTAAAGTCGCTTTTTTCCCTGCCCCAGAGTGCTCAAATTCTCCCACTATGCTTTGATTTAGGGCTCAAGGGGGTGGAGGACTTGGAGTCGCCAGGACCACTTTTAAACTGGGTTAGGCTATGGTCTACAAATGAGTTCCTCCAGTGTAGGTTGGCTGTGGAAGAAGTGCTGAGCCTGAGTAAGGCCAATTTATTCCCTTGGTTCAAGTTTGTGAAGTATCATCTTGCCAACTTTGGTTTAGGGAAGTATTGGTTACAATCTAAATTGATGAGTCCGGATGCTAGAGGGTGAGTAATTATAGCCTTCTGGCAGATGAACGTCCTTGAGTATCATCGTAAGGCCAAACCAGGGAGTTTGTTGGAGGACTTTTTAGATCATAAAGCATTCCCGGGAAAAGAGACCAGTATAGACTCCATCCAACCATCGGGAGCCCGTACACTCTTCGTCAAATTTAGGCTTGGAAATCTCTTAGTCATTAAATTTGTTTGTAAATAGAAGACCCTGTTATCTACCTCAGCTTTGTGTCAGTATTGTGGGCATGCCAGTGAGAACATAAAACATACTATAGCCCTCATTATGACTTTGGCCGTCTCAAAGTGAGACCACGAAAGCCACGGGCACCAGAAGACCGTCAGTGCTGGCAGTCTTCGCCCCGCCATAATATGGTTACTGCCAGGTTTCCTCCACATTTAGGGCAGATATCCAGCAGTAGCCATGCTGGCCTAGAGGCGTCTGGGCAGTGCTACCACCTGCACCGCCTGCCAGTAGGACACCACCAGCCATATTTTAACCATACAGACAGCCTGGCGGTGCCCTGATGGTGGGGAGCTGCCTGCGGTAGCAGCGCCCCTTTCCGTTTCCCTGCCAAACGACCTCCTTGACGGACAAGTTAAGTTGGGCATCTGACAGGGGAGGGGGGTGGGAGGGGGTGGGGTGTTGTGTGTGAGTGTGTGGTGTCTGCGTGTGTGTATGAATGTGTGTGCGTGTGTGTATGTGTCTGTAAGTGTTGTGGTGTATGTGTGGTTGTATGCATGTGAGTGAATGCGTGTATGACTGTTACAGTGAGTGCGTGTCTGCATGTCAGTGTGTATGCGTGTGAGCATGTTAATGTGGATGTGTGTGAGTATGTGTGAGCGAATGGGTGTATGGATTAGTGTGGGTGAATGCATGTATGGAAGTAGAGGTGAATGGGTGTATGCATGGTGCATGTGTGTATTGTGGGAGGTGGTGGCGCTGTGACTCTAGGACGTGTGGGGGCGCTATGACTCTAGGGGGGTGAGTGGGTCAGGTGATTGCTGGAGGGTGGGGGAGCTATCTACCTGTGACAGGGAAGGAATTCCCTGACATCAGTAGCCCTACCGCCATGGTTTTTGTGGCAGTGCTACAGCCGCGGAAACCATGGCGGTAAGCTGGCTCATTATACTGCAGGTGGTCTTGTGTGGACCGCCGGGTCGGAGATGCACATCTCCAGCCCAGCAGTTCATACCAGCATGGTGATATGAGTGAAGATGTGGGGGTTTGCAGCAGCCAACCCGCCACACTCATAATGTGGTGGTATACACCACCAGACTGTTGGCAGTGATACCGCCATATTAACCCCTTCTGTGCCGCGGATGTAATGGTTACGTCCTGCGGCACAGTGCTGCTGTGCCCAGGACGTAACCATTACATCCTGGGCACACAGCCCAGAGGGAGTGCTAGCGCTCCCTCTGTGGGGTTCCCCCCACCCCCCCAAGTCGGGGATGGAAGGGGAAGCCCTTCCCCTTCCACCCCTGACCCCCCCCATCTCCCTGTGATGTGAGCGCTCAAGCGCACGCTGATTGTCACAGAGCCTCCCCCATCGCACTGGAAGCTCAGCTTCCAGCGCGATCGGAAGAATTTCTCTTCCGATCACGTGGGAGAGGCCGAGAGAGGCTTCAAAGGGAGGAAAATGTATTTCCTTCCCTTTGAAGTCTCTCTCTACGTTTTGGCAGCTGGATTGAAAGCAATCCGGCTGTCAAAACGCCCACTAGACACCAGGGATGTCTTTTTTATTTTTGTAACTGACATAAGGGAGCGACCCCTTGGGCAAGGGTCGCTCCCAGGGGGGGCATTTTTTTTAGGCCTTTTCTGCCCCCCAGGGGGGGCAGAAACCTCTAGGCACCAGGGATAAAAAAAAAACTTTTGTTTTTGTTTATTTTTTTGTTTTAGGTGTGGGGAGCGACCCCTTAGGCAAGGGTCGCTCCCATAGGGGGGCAAATTATATTTAGGCCATTTCTGCCCCCCTTGGGGGGCAGAAACCACTAGACACCAGGGAGTTTTTTTTTTGTTCGTGAATTTCACGTAAGGGGAGCGACCCCTTAGGCAAGGGTCGTTCCCCTGGGGGGCACATTTATTTTAGGCAATTTCTGCCCCCCAGGGGGGCATATCAGCCTATTTTAATTAGGCTGATCTGCCCCCAAGGGGGGCAGAAACCACTAGGCACCAGGGATTTTTTTTGTTGTTGTTGTTTTACAGATGGGGAGCGACCCCTTAGGCAAGGGGCAAATTATATTTAGGCCATTTCTGCCCGCTTTGGGGGCAGATCAGCCGATTTTAGGTCAATCTGCCCCCAAGAGGGGCAGAAACCACTAGGCACCAGGGATCTTTTTTTTTTGCGACGTCAGGCAAGGGGAGCGACCCCGTAGGCAAGGGTCGCTCCCTGGAGGGGTGTGGGGGGCACATATATTTTAGGCCATTTCTGCCCCCCCTGGGGGCAGATCGGCCTATTGGTATTAGGCCGATCTGCCCCCAGGGGGGGCAGAAACCTCTAGGCGCCAGGGAAAATCTTTTTTTTTTTTTTTTTTAGAGATGCGGAGCGACCCCTTAGGCAAGGGTCGCTCCCCTGGAGGGGCAAATTGTATTTATGCCATTTCTGCCCGCTTTGGGGACAGATTGGCCGATTTTAGGTCAATCTGCCCCAAGGGGGGGCAGAAACCACTAGGCACTAGGGATCTTTTTTTTTGCGCCGTCACGCAAGGGGAGCGACCCCGTAGGCAAGGGTCGCTCCCCGGTTGGAGCAAATTTATTTTAGGCCATTTCTGTCCCCCCGGGGGCAGATCGGCCTATTGTTATTAGGCGATCTGCCCCCGGGGAGGCATAAACCTCTAGGCGCCGGGGCTAATTTTGTTTTGTGTTTTTTTTTTTGTTTCTTTGTTTTTTTAGAGATGGGGAGCGACCCCTTAGGCAAGGGTCGCTCCCTGGAGGGGCAAATTGTATTTAAACCATTTCTGCCCCCCTTGGGGGCAAATCGGCCGATTTTAGGTGAATCTGCCCCCAAGGGGGGCAGAAACCACTAGGCACTAGGGATCTTTTTTTTTGCGCCATCACGCAAGGGGAGCGACCCCGTAGGCAAGGGTCGCTCCCCGGGGAGGGGGTGGGGGGGACAAATTTATTTTAGGCCATTTCTGCCCCCCCTGGGGCCGGCTGAGCTAGAGGCCAAAATCCACAGGTAGGCACTTTGCAAAAAACAATTCTGTTTTCTGTGAAAAAATGTGATGTGTCCACGTCGTATTTTGGGCCATTTCCTTTCGTGGGCGCTAGGCCCACCCACACAAGTGAGGTACCATTTTTATCGGGAGACTTGGGGGAACGCTGGGTGGAAGGACATTTGTGGCTCCTCTCAGATTCCAGAACTTTCTGTCACCGAAATGAGAAGAAAATTTTTTTTGGGGGCCAAATTTTGAGGTTTGCAAAGGACTCTGGGTAACAGAACCTGGTCAGAGCCCCACAAGTCACCCCATCTTGGATTCACCTAGATGTCTAGTTTTCAGAAATGTGCTGGTTTGATAGGTTTCCCCAGGTGCCGGCTGAGCTAGAGGCCAAAATCCACAGGTAGGCACTGTTTTCTGTAAAACAATTGGGATGTGTCCACGTTGTGTTTTGGGCCATTTCCTTTCGTTGGCGCTAGGCCTACCCACACAAGTGAGGTACCATTTTTATCAGGAGACTTGGGGGAATGCTGGGTGGAAGGAATTTGTGCTCCTCTCAGATTCCAGAACTTTCTGTCACCGAAATGTGAGGAAAATGTGTTTTTTTAGCCAAATTTTGAGGTTTGTAAAGGATTCTGGGTAACAGAACCTGGTGAGAGCCCCACAAGTCACCCCATCTTTGATTCCCCTAGGTCTCTAGTTTTCAAAAATACACAGGTTTGGTAGGTTTCCCTAGGTGCTGGCTGAGCTAGGGGCCAAAATCTACAGGTAGGCACTTTGCAAAAAACACCTTTGTTTTCTGTAAAAAAATTGGGATGTGTCCACGTTGTGTTTTGGGCCATTTCCTTTCGTGGGCGCTAGGCCTATCCACACAATTGAGGTACATTTTTATCGGGAGACTTGGGGGAACGCTGGGTGGAAGGAAATTTGTGGCTCCCCTCAGATTCCAGAACTTTCTGTCACCGAAATGAGAAGAAAATGTGTTTTTTTAGCCAAATTTTGAGGTTTGCAAAGGACTCTGGGTAACAGAACCTGGTCAGAGCCCCACAAGTCAGCCCATCTTGGATTCCCCTAGGTCTCTAGTTTTCAGAAATGTGCTGGTTTGCTAGGTTTCCCCAGGTGCCGGCTGAGCTAGAGGCCAAAATCCACAGGTAGGCACTGTTTTCTGTGAAAAAATTGGGATGTGTCCACGATGTGTTTTGGGCCATTTCCTTTCGTTGGCGCTAGGCCTACCCACACAAGTGAGGTACCATTTTTATCGTGAGACTTGGAGGAACGCTGGGTGGAAGGAAATTTGTGGCTCCTCTCAGATTCCAGAACTTTCTGTCACCGAAATGTGAGGAAAATTTGTTTTTTTAGCCAAATTTTGAGGTTTGCAAAGGATTCTGGGTAACAGAACCTGGTGAGAGCCCCACAAGTCACCCCATCTTTGATTCCCCTAGGTCTCTAGTTTTAAAAAATGTACAGGTTTGGTAGGTTTCCCTAGGTGCTGGCTGAGCTAGAGGCCAAAATCTACAGGTAGGCACTTTGCAAAAAACACCTTTGTTTTCTGTAAAAAAATTGGGATGTGTCCACGTTGTGTTTTGGGCCATTTCCTTTTGTGGGCGCTAGGCCTACCCACACAAGTGAGGTACCATTTTTATCGTAAGACTTGGGGGAACGCTGGGTGCAAGGAAATTTGTGGCTCCTCTCAGATTCCAGAACTTTCTGTCACCGAAATGTGAGGAAAATGTGTTTTTTTAGCCAAATTTTGAGGTTTGCAAAGGATTCTGGGTAACAGAACCTGGTCAGAGCCCCACAAGTCACCCCATCTTGGATTCCCCTAGGTCTCTAGTTTTCAAAAATTTGCTGGTTTGGTAGGTTTCCCTAGGTGCCAGCTGAGCTAGGGGCCAAAATCTACAGGTAGGCACTTTGCAAAAACACCTCTGTTTTCGGTAAAAAAATGGGATGTGTCCACGTTGTGTTTTGGGCCATTTCCTTTCGTGGGCGCTAGGCCTACCCACACAAGTGAGGTATCATTTTTATCGGGAGACTTGGGGGAACATAGAATAGCAAAACAAGTGTTATTGCCCCTTGTCTTTATCTACATTTTTTCCTTCCAAATATAAGAGAGTGTGTAAAAAAGAAGTCTTTTTGAGAAATGCACTGTAGTTCACATGCTAGTATGGGCACCCCGGAATTCAGAGATGTGCAAATAACCACTGCTCCTCAACACCTTATCTTGTGCCCATTTTGGAAATATAAAGGTTTTCTTGATAGCAATTTTTTACTCTTTATATTTCAGCAAATGAATTGCTGTATACCCGGTATAGAATGAAAACCCAAGGCAGGGTGCAGGTCATTTATTGGCTCTGGGTACCTAGAGTTCTTGATGAACCTACAAGCCCTATATATCCCTGCAACCAGGAGAGTCCAGCAGACGTAATGGTATTTTGCTTTAAAAAATCTGAGATTTCAGGAAAAAGTTACAGAGTAAAACGTAGAGAACAATTGCAGATTTTTTCACCTCAATTTCAAAAATAGTTTTTTACAGTTGTTATTTTCTGTAGGAAACCCTTGTAGGATCTACACAAATTACCCCTTGCTGAATTCAGAATTTTGTCTACTTTTCAGAAATGTTTCGGTTTCTGGGATCCAGCATTGGTTTCATGCTCATTTCTGTCACTGACTGGAAGAAGGCTGAAAGCACAAAAAATCGTAAAAATGGGGAATGTCCCAGTAAAATGGCAAAATTGTGTTGAAAAATTGTTTTTTCTGATTCAAGTCTGCCTGTTCCTGAAAGCTGGGTAGCTGGTGATTTTAGCACTGCAAACCCTTTGTTGATGCCAGTTTCAGGGAAAAACCACAAGCCTTCTTCTGCAGCCCCTTTTTCCAATTTTTGTAAAAAAAACGAAATTTTCACTGTATTTTGGCTAAGTTCTTGGCCTCCTTCTGGGGAACCCACAAAGTCTGGGTACCTCTAGAATCCCTAGGATGTTGGAAAAAAAGGACGCAAATTTGGCGTGGGTAGCTTATGTGAACAAAAAGTTATGAGGGCCTAAGCGCAAACTGCCCCAAATAGCCTAAAAAAGGCTTGGCACAGGAGGGGGAAAAGGCCTGGCAGCGAAGGGGTTAAATCTGGCAGTCAAAAGACTGCCAGGGTCAAAATGAGGGCCTATGTTTTTTATTTTTTGCCCAAGGTATAAAGAGTAGCTTTAAACCTAGACCAAAAACCCTTGTGTGAAAATATTGGAGTGAGATGTTTCCAGCAGGTGTATAGGATATTGCTCACAGACCTGGGGCAGGATAACATCTGGAGGGGTCAGCCATTATCTCTACACTGTATGGATGATTAGGAAAAAGGATGGATTGATATTTTAAAATGAGTTACTACTGCACTGTCTAGATTGTTTTAGCATATTATTTAAACAACAATTAATGATGGATTGATTTTTTCTTTTATCTTATGATGAATTAATTCTCTGGTTTCTATCTTGGCTATATTTTGTGCTGTTTAGTATTGAGAAGTTTTATTGTTGTTTTTTTAATCAAGATGCTGTGTTTTTCTATGTGTTTTATGGGTGATGTTTGAAACAAACTTATTAATTGATTGATTGATTGAATTTAGAATTTTTCCGCTTTGCCGCTGGACTCTCGGCAACGAACTTTGGAGGTGTAGCATGAGATGAATAGAGGCTGCAGTCAAAAACATTTATCAATTTTTAATATATTAATGAAATTTCATTTGAGAGTCAATGATGCGAGTTTGAAGTAGTTTAAGTTTTTCTTAATTTTTCATTTTTATTGAAAAAGCTGAATCATACATCAATTTTAACAGAACAATGCATGAAACACATTTCATACAAATTGATTCCCCAGTCTAACCTAAAAATGGTTATAAAAGACAAAGAAAAATTAGCTGCAAGAAGCTATAAAGAGTTCATAAAATCAAAGATGTGAAAGCATTTAGAAACTCGGAGGAGTTTTGTAGAAAGTAAGTTTTCAGGCAAAAAGTCTCGGATTTGAATCTAAGGGGCCTATTTACAAGAAAGTGGCACATCATAGATGATGTGCCACTTTTCTTGCGCCCTTTCTACCGGCACCTAATGACACCATGGTTACGCCATATTTACAATACAGTGCACCGTGGCAGTCGTTAGCACAACAGCATCAACATTTTTTACCCTTTGCTACACTAGCGTAAAAAAATGTAACGCTAGTGCAGCAAAGCACAAGGAGGCTGCCTGAATATAATGGGTGTGTAATTTTAACGCCTGCTCTGAGCAGGCATTAAAAATGACAGAAAAAATGGTGCAGTGAAAAGTTGTAAATTTCACTGTGCCATTTAGTTGGGCCTCTCTGCATCGGAATGCCCCCTTGCACAGGCATAATGTGGCACAAGGGGTTGCAAAGTGATGCAGTGCAAGCATTGCACCATTTTGTAAATATGGCACTGCAGAAAAGCCACCTTAGCGTCAAAAATTAATGCTATGGCGGCACTAAAGTGGCTCAAGGGGCTTGTAAATATGCCCCTAAGTGTCAAAAATAAAGCAGCTCAAAGTAAGTCTGAGCAGTATCTCAGAGAGTGTCTATGAGAGATCACAGAGTATCAGAATGGAGGAGGGAAGCACTGCTAAATCAGCCTAAGCATCAAAGGTAACTCTGCTAAAAGCATTCTCCCAGGCTTGTCACACTAATCTAGGAACACGCATTTTAAAATCACACAATTTTGAAACTTGCATCATCTTTCTTTGTCACCACCACTCATGCGACTAATCAGTTTCAAGGTCTTCATGAGAACAGGACAATTAACATCTCTAACAAAGCGCTTAAGAACAGTTTTATTTATTTTGTTCTAACTTTGCAACTAAACTATCTACTGGATGCTGGTTCTCATCATTTCAGAAAGCAGAAGAGAAAAATGTCATGGTTAGTGTAATGCATGTTTACTTTCCAATACACTCTTATCTATCATAAAGAAACCGATTTTGTGATATTACTAACATTTTATTCATTAAATTAATTGATGACGGTTAAAAGAATTGTAGATTTCATAGCATGGTTCATTGTTAGAGTTGCAAAACAAGTTTTAACAGTTATTCATAATATATTTTAACCTAGGTCATTAGTGACAAATCATGTAAAATATTAGCTTGATGGTTCTTTCGTTAACTAAAGCCTACAACTATTGCTGCCTCGTGCTTTCAGTTGCTAGGATTGCACAAGAGGAAACATCATTGCATTTAATTCTCAGTTCAGGTCTACATGTTGTTTCTACATGTTTACTTTTGCACATAATATTTTGTTAATTAGAAAATGATCTTCCAATCCCCCATCTGATGGTTTGGAACTATCACAAAATCACATTCACAGATGTATTCAAAGTTCCCTCACATCTTCTGGTGAATCTCTCCTTTTCCTATACAGATTGTCTCTTTTTTAGTCTATTATAGTCTTTATTTATGTGCTCACTTCATTATAAATCTTTCTTTATTCTTTTATTCACTTCTCTACTTCTCTTCTTTATTAATAGCATCTTTATTGTTTTGTAGTTTGCTAGAGTAGATAGAAAACAAACAACTACTATTAGTAACATAACTAAAATAGCTTTGAGGATTCCTCTTCCTTCTGCTTTTGACCTGTTGGCTATTGAAGATATTCCCTTAGTAAAGCTTTGTACAATGCTTGTGGTTTCTAAAGGTTCTAAATCAAGCTTCAGTCAGAAATATTCTTTGCATAGTCTATAATATTCTTACTCTTATAGGTTCAACAGTTTTCTATTTTCAGCATCTTGCAGACGCTGCCCTTTTCTGCAAGCAAAATATCTACAGCATAGTGGGTTTGAAGTACCATTGATCAGATCAGTACTAATACACTGTAGTGTGGGTTACACAGTCTGTCTCTGTCCTTTTCTAAGTGTGTTTTGCATCCGTAACACATCATATGGAAGGATACCTGACAGACTAGGCAAAATAGGGAATGCATTAGAGTGGGCCATAGGTCACAGGGGCAATCTTCACCTTGTCATATAAATGAGGTATGTATCCTGGTAACAGCTGTGACAACTGATGTGTGATCAGACAGCTCATGATTCCTGCCTTGCTGTGCTGCCATGTTGCCTGCTGTTCCCCTGGCTGGGTGAAGAGGAATGCTCATGCACTCCTTGAACCCAGACTGACTCTACAGCCCATGTGCCAGCCTACCTGTCATTAAGTGACAGAGCCATGAAATAATTACAACCACCCAGATTCACCACCTGGACATTGTCCTCTGTCACTCCGACTTGCCAAGTGGTGCCACCCCAGCCCCCAACTCTTCCAAGTGCCATGCAACACTGGGTATACTAACCCATTTATGAGACATTTCCTGCATCACCACAGCTACCTAAGTCCACCCAAGACTACTTCAAACCACAAAAGGAAGGGATTTCGAACATTAGTCACATTGCATGACAATAATTACTTTGTTCCCCTCACAATAAAGTGTCACTCAAAATGTCACACCTAGGATGTTGAAATGTCACACATAAGCACACTATGACCACAGAAATGCCACACATAAATAAACTTAAAATGTGGCAGCAATAAATCCAGGACCAATGTGAGTGTGCCCAAGGTGTGATATCCTGCATTTCAGTATCCTCTATATTAGATCCCATACGTTAGGCCAGTTGCGTGGGTCAGAACCTGTGCACCTCTCCTGTTGCACGACGTATCGCACCAGTTGCACCGGTCATAAGACGTGGATCAACACCAATGTGTAGAAGTGACTGCAGCAGTGCTAATGTGCTATGCGTTCATCACACAATGGCCATTTCAGTGACAATGCATAGAAAAATGGTACAGTTGTCGAAAACGGGTGGGAAACACCCAAGAAATGATACAATGGGTGTGGCAGGCTACATACTAGTATGTGTGAGGTTACTTTCACTTTCTCTTACTCTGTTAGTTTGTGCTGGGTGTTAGAAGTGTTCCTGAGAGTGTGTGTGCCTGTGGTAAATTTTTGATCTTGTCACTGTGTGATCTGCCCCTGTCTTTTGTGCTTGTAATACCTTTTTGTCCATTAATATTTTTGTTGGCATATTTGTCTCTGTGTTTGGGGTTTAGTCTTTAAGGGAGGGGCGTTATTTTGGATTTTACTGTGACAGAGAGAGACAGGGGCATGTCAGGGAGGGGGAAGAATTGTTCTGAGGTGGAATTGGGTGGATTAATTTGGCTCACAGTCCATCACCTGCCCCCAGAGGTATGGTCAGCGAGGGCTACGCACCTAAGGACAAAAAAGATAGGTAGAAGCGTGTGCTCTGGCATCACCTGAAGACAGTTGCTTGGATCGGAACACTGTCCATATTAAACATCAATGGGTTGACCTGTTGGCCTGGGATGCTGATCTTGTTGACCCCCTTAGACTGAAGATCAACGGACTAGTAGGTATGTATGTTCCATCTGCATGTAGTGATATAACTATATCAGTAATGCAAAACATAAACATGTACTGTACATCATTTGTTTAGCTGTCCTTTTCACATTACAATGTGCAACATGTACATAAAATTAACTTAATTTGAGGAAATAAAGTTCACTAAGGGAACTTTGTGTGCCTCTGAGTGGCAACATTAAGCAAGTGAAAAGCAATCACTGTGGCAAATTGAGCCAATGCCACGCCCTGGCACAAGGGTCTGTTCAATGATTTGTAGGTGATAGTTTCCAATGAAAATCATTGGACTTATGAGCATTTCCTTATGTAACTTACATGAATGACCAGGATATGGTCCCAAATTGCAAGAGCACCACTGTTCAAGGCTAAGAAGGAAATATATGTCCAAACTCCATTTCTGTGAAATTATCCATGTGTGTTGCATTGTGCTACACATATACGTAGATTAATATGCCTTATAAATATCTACAGGTGCAGAACTGTGGGGTTTTCAGGGCAACATCAAAACATAAAAACTGCTGGCAAGGCATGCATCCTTGCACAAAGTTGAAAGGTACAAAGATTTACCACTAGTCAGCACTGTGCACCAGTGCCATTAAACCTTTATATGTCTTTTACAATGTCACATATGGTGTATGCCTGTCCTTTCCCATCGAAGCTCTACTTAGTTCTGCCGTAGGACAATGGGTCACACAAGTGTCACTGTACAATGGAGTCTGACATGATGCTGGCCAGCATTACTAAATACATCACATACCTGAGGCATGCTTCAGGCATGTGATAATGGATATCTTCATCGTCCAGCCAGCTCAGGCCTGCACGCTGACTAGCTGCGTTCAATAATATTGTCATATTTAGATATGTGTGTCAAAGCAGTTGTTTATATCTGAAATATTTGGATAACTTAGAGCCTGATTTACATTTCAGCAGACAGGTTACTCTGTCACAACGGTGACAGATATCCTGTCCCTCAAAATATAAATCCCAGAGGAAATAATGCGATTTATATTTCAGTGGATGGGATATCCGTCAGAGTTGTGACTGATTAACCCGTCCAACGAAATATGAACCAGGCCAATAGTTTGTTAGATATAAATTTAGGAATATGTAAAGCACTATTTACAATGCAATGTTCAAAATCTTGTCCACATTTTTGTCTTCTAGGAAGACATCTCTCATTCACAGGTGCTGAGGTGGACAGTTTCCAGGACCCCAGTTCTACCAGTATGTGTCATAAGTACCTGTATGTAGCATTTTGACATCTGTGTGTGATCTATGTGTAATGTAACATTGGGCCAGATATACGAAATTCCGGGTTTGCGACTCGCAATTTGCGAGTCGCAAACCGGATGCAGGATGGTGTCCCTGACACCGTCTGCGAGTCACAAGGGGGTCGCAAAGGCCCACCTCATTAATATTAATGAGATGGGTCGCAATTTGCGACCCCCTTGCGAGTCGCAGCACTCACAGGGATGGTGGCCTGCTGGAGACAGCAGGCCACCATGTCTGTGACTGCTTTTAAATAAAGCATTTTTTTTTTTTTGTAACGCAGCCCGTTTTCCTTAAAGGAAAACGAGTTGCATTACAAAGGAAAAATGAAACGTTTTTGTTTCATTTTTTCAGACCAGGGAGTGGTCCATAGGACCACTGCCTGCTCTGAAAAAATGTTTTCAGGGCCATTCACAAAGGGGAAGGGGTCCCATGGGGACCCCTTCCCTTTTGCGAATGGGTTACCAACAGTGTGACACTGGTGGTAACTGCGAATTGCTTTGCGACCGCGTTCGCGGTCACAAAGCAATTCTGCATCGCGATGCGAATCGCAAATAGGAAGAGGAACACCCCTTCCTATTTGCGACTCGCTTTCCCATTTTGCGAGTCGGTAACCAGGTTACCGACTCGCAAAATGGGAATGGGCATCGCAATGTGCTTTTTGCATGTCGCAAACAGCGAAATTCGCTGTTTGCGCCATGCAAAAAGTTTCCTACATCTGGCCCCTAGTGATGTGTTCTGGGAGGTATCAATCACCAACTATCATTTTACTATCAGTTTGGCATCTTAACATTTGTGTTAATTTTCACACATATAGTCAAGTGGCTGTTGGCATAGTAACCATCATCTAATGAACAATCTGAATGTGCTCATCACAAACACATAAGGTGGAACAACAAATGGCACAAACCAAATGAATTTCTATGTATGTAGCAGCATAGTGAAATGTGTGTTGCTAAGCATGTCTGGGCAGAGTTCTGGTGTATATGTCCAAAATAGTGTATGGCACAGGTGCAGATGATGTGCAATATTAATACACAGATACTGTTACCAAGTATGAACAGATAGGTATCATGGAATTAGAGTCACACACAATGTATGATTATGCCACATGTTCTATCAATATGCTGCATACTTTGTTCAGACATGCTGCATACTTTTGACTGCTCCTGCAACACCATTTCAGTGTGACTGACCATAAAAATGGCCAAACATATCTGCTGTGTTACACTTAATTGCCTGTAGACAACATTCCTGTCCCTGTAGCATTATGTCATGCCAAAAGCCAAATTGCGAAAACATGTATGACAGTGTCATCACAATCTAACCAATTTTGAACATGATATATGCAGCGTATCTTTTTCTGATGGGCCAAATTATTATAATTAATGGACTTGGCCCATGATGGACAACAACAGGACTGGCTACATATGTGTCTGTTTGTGTGTTTGTACATTATCATAAGGAAATCTAAATCTTCAGTTTCTTAGCCTACCACGAGGTATGGCTGTTGTAATCCAGCCTCAAGGGTACTTGAGCCTCCACCAGAGTCATGGTGCAAGGGTTCCTGCATTATCTGCCACAAGGTTCTGCTTGTTTCCAGAAGGGTTTCTAAAGTCTGTGGTTTTGGGTTCCCTTCTTATATCCAATTTCTCCTTTGAAGTAGGCCTACTTCAAAGTAAAGTCTCCTTTGAATGTGAAATCCTGCCTTGCCCGGGCCAGGCCCCAGACACTCGCCAGGGGGTTGGAGACTGCATTGTGTGAGGGTAGGCTCAACCCTTTCAGGTGTGAGTGACCACTCCTCCCCCCCCTCCTAGCACAGATGGCTCATCAGGATATGCAGGCTACACCCCAGCTCCCTTTGTGTCACTGTCTAGTGTGAGGTGCAACCAGCCCAACTGTCAAACTGACCCAGACAGGAAATCAACAAACAGGCACAGTCACAGAAATGGTATAAGCAAGAAAATGCTCACTTTCTAAAAGTGGCATTTTCAAACACACAACATTAAAATCAACTTTACTAAAATATGTATTTTTAAATTGTGAGCTCAGAGACCCTAAACTCCACATGTCTGTCCGCTCCCAAAGGGAATCTACACTTTAATCAGATTTAAAGGTAGCCCCCAATTTAACCTATGAGAGGGACAGGCCTTGCAACAGTGAAAAACACATTTAGCAATATTTCACTGTCAGGACATATAAAACACATTTCTATATATCCTATTTTGACCATACACTGCACCCTGCCCTTGAGGCTACCCAGGGCTTACCTTAGGGGTGTCTGACATGTAAGAAAATGGAAGGTTTAGGCCTGGCAAGTGGGTACACTTGCCAAGTCGAATTTACAGTTAAAACTGCACACTCAGACATTACAGTGGCAGGTCTGAGACATGATTACAGAGCTATCAGGCCCACTAGTAGCATCATATGATTTACAGGCCCTGGGCACCTCTAGTGCACTGTACTAGGGACTTACTAATAAATCAAATATGCCAATCATGGATAAGCCAGTTACATACACATTTTGTAAAGGAGCACTTGCACTTTAGCACTGGTTAGCAGTGGTAAAGTGCCCAGAGTAACAAAAACAGTAAAATCAGAGTCCAGCACACATCAACAACCTGGGGAACAGAAGCAAAAAGTTAAGGGAGACCACGCCAAGGATGAAAAGTCTAACAGTCTTGGCCAAATGAGTACTCCAGCATGCATACAAAGACTACTGAGATGCATTCTGAACTTTATAATGTGTGCAGAGGAATGCATCCTTGGGATGATTTGATGATTTATGTACAGAAACATATTTAAGTAAGACTCACCATGTTTTGGGCTACAAGTGTGAACCAGAAGCTACAAGTCACAATTCAGTACATTTGCCTGGGGTTAATTATTTTATTGTACCTCAGGCATGGTGTGCTGGAGATAAATTACAACCCCCTATCCACATTTTTCCTATGGGACACTGAGTAAGTAAAGTCAGCAATGTGTGGTGTCTTCTGTGACTCCAGATGATGAATGCAACGCAAAGGCACACTACCTGGACTGTATAACCTTAACCACTTTCACTTATGTTGATGAGCAGGGATGCATCGCAAACCCGAAAGTTTAAATTTCTAGAGCATGTTTCCAATGTGAAATCTGTACATCATCATGAGTGTGAATCATTGTTCTATCTGATATGGCTGTAATCTCATTGTGACTACATGTTCACGTTGTGCACCTGCACAAAAAGCACCTGACTCAGTTTTTCCTTGCTCAAGTAGGGGATGTCTATGTAGTAACAATATATTGTCCATATAGCCTTCTCTATTTCTATAATTGGTCTGGTCAGGCGCATATGGTTGCGTTCCAAGGTCAGCCTGTCTTTCAAACACATCATTTACATGTACAGCTTGAGCTAAGACTGATTTTACATTACCACCCTAGATACAATGACAGCTCAAGAGGCCAAAACCTTCAAAATGTGCAGGGACCAATACCTCCACCTCAGAGATGTTTTAAGGCTTACAGGAAGATGAGCAAGCTGTATGAGCAAGCAACGTCTGTGGGGTCCCGGAATGCCCATCATAAATCTACATCTGCCACCTCTACACCAGCCACAGGCCCAGCCAGAGGCAGCCCATGCCAACAACCGCCTCCCCAGCCACAGGTACCAGCGGCTACACCTGCAGCCACATAGCCCCCAAACACAGAGGTCAGGAAGCCCTGAAGAAGCCAAGACTCTGGGCCTCATTACAACCCTGGAGGTCCAAGACCGCCAGGGCTGTTTTGACAGAAGCACCGCCAACAGGCTGGCGGTGCTTCCTGGTGTATTACGACCGCGGCGGTAGCGCGCGGTCGCACCGCCGGGGCCGGCGGTTTTCCGCCACAATGGCCCCGGCGGTTGTAATCCGCCAGGGCAGCGCTGCCCAGGGGATTACAAGTCCCCGACCGCCAGCCTTTTTCTGGCGGTCTGAACCGCCAGGAAAAGGCTGGCGGTACGGGGGAGTCGTGAGGCCTCCATTTGGAGCTGGCTCCCATGTTGAGGCCCACATCCCCGCCGGCCCAGCGGGGATGTCCAAATGGGCACCGCGGGAGTGCGGCTGCATTGGCAGCCGCCCGGCGGTTACAGCTTGTCGGGCGGCGGTAGCCGCCCGCCAATGTTGTAATGAGGCCCTCTGTGTTCAAATACTGTATCCTTCATGTGTTGCAGGAAATTACAAAGAGGCTGGATAGAAAACAGAAGGAGCAGGCCAGCCTGTGTTAACATGTGGAGATAATGGAGGAGGCCCTGGTTCAGGTGTCACAACTTTTGTAGACTCTGCCTTTGGACAATCCCTTCCTTTGTTACCTTTCTTGTTTGTATTTTTAGTAGTCAGGCATAGAGGAAATTAGTGAATATGATAGGCTTAGTATAGTTAGGTTTTAGGTTTTAGATATGTTTATAGGTAGTAGTTGTAAAATCGATTTTTCTACTTTTATGGTTTTTAGTGGGTGGGGGGATTAATGTGTAGTATTTGTAGAAAAATATATATAAAAAGAAAATACTAAAAAAATATATGTTTGTTTAGTTATTCATGTGTAGGTAATATTTGTTTGGGTGTAGTTGCTCTTTGTATTGTCCCAATCTATGCATGTTAAGGGAGCTGGGGGTTTGATGTTTGACGTGTTATTTATGTTTAGTGATTAAAATAGTTTAGGATAAGTTAAGATAGTGTAAGGTACTTTAAAGTTAGTTGGTGTAGGATATGTAAATGTAGGTAGTTCAGGATGTTTAGCTGGTGTAAGGTAGTGGTCAGTTTAGGTAGTGTAGGATAGGTAGTTGTAGTTTGTTTTTCTTAGATTTTGTAGTATTCAATTTTTTTCTACTTTCACAACATCATAATCATTGCATCTTTAAGAGGTTTTATCATTGATTATGTTATGTTGAGTACACGATGTAACTATTGCCCTGCAGTCTTTGAAGGTATATGCTGTTTTGTGAGAGTCCTGTGCTCAATAGTTAGTGTACCTCACATTTGAGTCACTTAAGAACTCTTTAAAATTCTTATGTGCATTGTAAGTGGTTGTCTTAGTGTGATCTGACACTGAAGTAATCCCTCCACCTCCTCAATTAAGTCATCAATCTCTGCCAAAGTACAATTCTCTGCCGTGTGTCTAGGGATTTTCTTCATGCTTCCTTGCCCCGAGCATCCATTCATCACTTTCCGTTTTACCATGGTAATACTCTTCTCTTTGGCCCCTGCACTCTAGATATCGTTATGGCATAAGTAATTGAGTGCAGATAATGGGCCTGATTACGACTTCGGTGGAGGGGATTACTCCATCCCAAATGTGACGGATATCCCGCCCGCCCTATTAAGAGTTCCATAGGATATAATGGACCCGTAATTCAGCTGGCGGGATATCCGTCTCATTTGGGACAGAGTAATCCCCTCTGCCGAACTCGTAATCAGGCCCAAAGTCTTGATTTGACTATATAAATTTGTGCAATAGAGTTCTAGTTACTGGTACAAGATCTAGACAGCATGTCAAACTATTGCATTATCTTGTTTCAATTGCACTAGACACTCCAGACCAGTGGTAATGTAATTCTAGTGTGATAAGGACAGCTAGATTGGCTTGCATTAAAAATAGGTGTCTGGGGTTGTGCAGCCCCCAAACCTCAGGTAGGGCCTCCTGGGAGACCAACCAACCAAGGGGGGAGGCCCTGCCCTGGCTTTTCCTGGCACAGGATGGGTGCAGGACGGGTGCCGGATGGGCCCGCCCTTGGCCCGGGCTTTAGCCAGGCGTGGCCCATGCGCATCCCATGCTGCGGGAGTGAAGAGCTTGCTATAAAGCACCAGTAACCCAGCACAGGTGAGATGGAGCCTTAGGCGATCTCCAAGGATCCTAGAAGAATGCTGGGACCTGTAGTCCTCCTGCCTCCTGATGTCTTGCTGTCCCGTGCTGCTGGAGTGAGGAGCTTGCTATAAAGCACCAGTAACCCAGCACAAGTGAGGTGGAGCCTTGGGCCACCTCCAGGGACCCAAGAAGAATGCTGGGACCTGTAGTCCTCCTGCCTCCCGATGTCTCGCTGTCATGCAGTGCGGGAGTGAAGAGCTTGCTATCAAGCTCTAGTAACCGAGCACAGGTGAGGTAGAGCCTTGGGCCACCTCCAGGGACCCAAAAAGAATGCTGGGACCTGTAGTCCTCCTGCCTCCCTTTGTCTCACTGTCTCACTGTCCCAAACTGTGGGAGTGAAGAGCTTGCTATAAAGCACCAGTAACCCAGCACAGGTGAGGTGGAGCCTTGGGCCGCCTCCGGGGACCCAAGAAGAATGCTGAGACCTGTAGTCCTTCTGCCTCCCAATGTCTTTATACAAATGTATTTTACTTATTTATTATGATATGCACTTTTATGGCTTCATAGCCGAAATAAAGTATTTACTACTACTACATATGTGTGTATAGTAAGGGCTTTTCACTGTGGGCCTGCAAAGTAACTGAACTGTCACATTGTGACATACCATTGGGAGACAATACTTTCCGCATAATGCCATCACAGCGGATGTACTTGAAGTTGCTGCATATACAAAGAGAGCAAGTGATGTTTATTTTAGCTCACCCTTCTTGAGATACTAAGAAGTAGGTTTTGTTAATATACATCCACCATGGTATAAGTTGTCCATTCTGCAACAGACATACACCACTCTGGATTGTTAGAGTGGATTTATTTGCAAATGTGGGTGGGTCAGCATGAGCAATGTTGTAGTGTTAGAAGCAACAACACCAACACTGATTGAGAGCAAAGGATGTCCAGACAGAGTCCTTTTATGAGACATGTCACGCAACATGTAGAGGTGAGGAGAATTTCACTGAGAAGGTACAAATTGCTATTAGGGAAGGTATGAGGGTTTGAAAGCCAAAAAGTTGATAAAATCAACATGTGCCCAAACAAAGAGTGCAGTACTGAGTGAGGTGGAATGAATAAGAAACTGGCCTGGAAGCACTGACAAATGTCATTGTGCAGATCTCCGCCGAAAACTGGTGAAGTTTACATCTTCATCCTCTGATGGGTGTTGTGCATCCTCTGCATGTGATGGTGTTTGTATGGGAGGCATCTGAGGCACACAAACATCATGGGCTAAAGATGTTGCACCCCTATTCCCATGAGCATTCATCAGTGCCAGTAAGGCAGCCTGGAAATCCCTAGAAAGGGTTGCTTTGGCTTGCCAACAAACCAACAATGTTGTTATTGAGGTCACCCATTGTTGTTATGTAGGAGTCCAACTTGTACTTCATGGATTTGATGATGTTACGGATGGCCCCTAGTTGTGTGACAACTTTACTGGTGTCAGAAGTAGAGGCCTGATGTTGTTCCATCTGCCTCATGACACCAGCAATATCACATAGGGACACACCAAATGAATGGAGTCAAGTTTAGGTGTCTGTAATAGCCTTAGCCATAGCATTGTTAGGACTCAGATACCTATGGACTCCTTCAAAGTTTTCGCTATGGTCTCCATCCCCGCATGCACCTCATCAGCGATTCTCTGCTGGACTCCTACCACTCACCATTGAAATTCAACTTGGGAATCCTCTGACTCCTCAGCTGGGCTTGCACAGTTAGATGCGGCTTGTTCTGTGGATGGTGGATCCTCTGGAGACCCTGCAATATTGTTCTCGCTTAAGAAGACTGGAGGAGTAGATTCAGTAGAGTCCAGGAGTTGTCGGATGGTGTCATCATCCATTGCGAGAAGAATGGTGTCCTCAACAGGTTGGTCATCAATGACAGGCTGCTGGAGGTATTGATAGTAAAATGTCAATATTGGTCCCTAACATATATATAGACATAAGTATTTTTTCTGACATTCATTATGGTTATTTTCAGTTGTCAAATATACATGAATATGCAGCATATATGTTATAAAAAGCAGCTTTCACCATGGCAGAACGTTAATATTGTTCAGACTAGCTCTGTATGAACAAGGGGTACCATTCGTTTAATGACACATACCACAATGCGGTTTGACAACTTGCTGGCCTAACCTGCATGAAAGCTTGAGTGCCAGTGATGGGTATTCTTTTATATAGAACATTATTTTTGTGGTTAGTGCCTAAACTGATTTTACAATAGGTTTTTAACGCCACTTCTGAGACCATTGCACCATGTCATCAGGGTGTCAACATTTCCTCTAGCCATGAGTTCATTTCACAGCAGTGCTGAATTCAAGTTATTTTGTTATGTTTGATTAATTATACTGCACTTTGCCTTGCACACAGTAAACCATAAAATTCTGCCTTTCTGTACTGTTTTGTACGCAATTGTTAAACATTATGGGCCTGATTCTAACTTTGGAGGACGGTGTTAAACCGTCCCAAAAGTGGCGGATATACCACCTAACGTATTACGAGTTCCATAGGATATAATGGACTCGTAATACGGTAGGTGGTATATCCGCCACTTTTGGGACGGTTTAACACCGTCCTCCAAAGTTAGAATCAGGCCCTATGTGGCATATGGGTCATATGTGTCACACATCCATGTAACTCTACAAAGCAAGCAAACTTCCTAAATTGCAGGAATGGTTAAAGACAGGTATTTGTGATACTTCAATTTTATTTTGATATCCAGTAGTTTCCTAGTGCACACACTCATCTCCAGAGTACAGTTCAGGAGACACCCACCCCCATCTTTGAATGGGGTTACAAACATTCAAATTGAAAATATCCAACCTGTCAAGCTCAGTCCATTGATTTTGGACCCAAAATACTAATCCAATCTGCAGAATTCACTAATCTTTTTACTCAGCCACACTCAGTTGTACTTGTACATGACTCCTCAGGCAATCATTATTCAGATGCAGACACTCGATTTCATCTAACACACAGATGGCACCCATATCATACGATGACTCTCAGAAGACACAAACACCACCACCATTTGTTATATTATGCTAGTGTCCATCATGCCTACCTGTTTGTGAGAGTAATGGGTCGTACTGAACTCACTAAATGATAGCGAGGACAATCTGCAACATGTACCTACCCTTGTTGCCAACATGACTAGGCCCAAACCCCTCACCCTCCAACCATCCCAGACAGCTGACCATCATCCGGGACACCTAGATCACCCATACACTTCACAAATCCCTGTTTCAAATCCACTGGCTTTCACATATGTTGCACAGTCATATTTCTCATCTTCTTTTTCCCTCCTGACACCTGTGACACCATCCCCCAGGCCCTAATCACATGTAGACTATAGTCCCTCTACCACATAATCTCTCCACAGTTGCAATACAAGTATTAAATTATCATGTACAGCAGTGCCGGAATATTACTCAGCCTACCTAAGCAGCACACACTTCACCTCTTGCCTCTTTGAGATACAATAATGTATATGGGGAGTAAATGGTAGACAAATGCACATCCGAAAATGTCCGCAGTGGTGATTTATACTATGAAAAGGTGCATGCGGCCGAGTGCCCTACTGCCAAAAGGCACAGTTTAGTGTATAAATACACAGCATATCATGAACAGGAAATGACCACAGCACTCAACAGGTGTACAAAAAAAAGGAGAGAAGTATGAGAATAAGCTTATATGTAGCTATTGACTCGAGATTGGGAGTGGAGGAAGTAGGGGTGTCGAGGTGCATAATCGTTTGTATGTCTTGGATGTCCCTGATAGTTCTATTGCAGCAGGAAATGGGTGTAGCTGGGGTTTTTACGAACATTGGTTTGTCCAAGAATTTGCTTTTTGAGTTTGAGTCAACGGATGAATTTAAATAAGTCAATGAGGACATTGTTGAAATCAGGTTTGGAAACAGGACAGAACCCCAAGCCTTTGCTCAAAACGTTTATTTCATCACAAGAGAGAACATGGGTAGAAAGATTGATGACCTGTATATCGTCATTATTCATAGTGTTGTTGTGTGTTATGGAATTAGCACTCATGATCTTTGATTTTTGGTAACTGAGCGTGTAGTCACACCCTCCCTTTTGTCCATGCCTGTGTTTTTTCCCTCCCCTCCTTGTAGATTTGTGTAGGGATTGGCCTTTTTGTAGTTTTGCCGAATGCCCTTCCTGTAGCGAGCCAGTTCCTCTAAAAAAGGAGACGGGTGGGCACCCGTGTTTGTGTGCGTGTCTCTAGAAGTACCCTCCATAGCAGAGTCCACGTCACTACTGGAAATGCTGGATACGTCAGTCAAGCTATTAGGGGCTGGGATGTTAGAGGAGTGAGTATCGGATGTCCTGGGGTTACCATCAATTCTAATCTGGTCAAATGTGCGTGCGAATGTGTAGATACGCCTATTAAGGTAATCGTTTTCATCTCGAATCCGTTTTTGCTGTTTTTCATCCTTTATATACAGCTGGTGCTTGTGAAGTACTTCTCTAAGAATGCCATAGTTCTTTTCTGTTGCTTCCGGTACATTGAGGTTTTTAATCTCTAGTTCCAATGTTGCTATGTCAATCAGTAATTTTTCGCGTTTTCTATCAGCATGTTTAATCAAGTTGTTGATCATCCCAATAGAGGAGGATGAAATGAGATGTTCCCATTCGCCTAGAAGGTCTGTGTCTAGGTCGTCAAAGGAGGGAAAGATAATCACCCGTAGTCCCCGGGGAACCTGTTTCAAGTCAATGTATCTTTTAAGCGTGATTGCGTCCCACCACCTAAAAAGCTCTTGTTTTCTCAAACGTTCTAGTCTGACAAACTTTTGTTTAAGGCCGTCCTGAGTCGGTATGTTGGGAGTAGGGTTGGTAGCCCTAGGTTTGCTAGAAAACAATTCGGCAGCTAGAGTGTCTCTGTCGTCATCGAAAGAAGCCATGTCTATAATAAATGATTCAACAGCTGGTGTAAGTTTCAAGGGTCAATGGACAAGGAGTGTCTCTTACGCACTACTTTTTCCCATACTACGTTACAGCCAATCACTTACCTCTCTTTTCCTTTCATCTCTATTGCCCTTTTCTCCCGTCTTCTACTTCCTTCTTTCTTTACCCCAGGTGCCTCTTTTACTCGCAACGCTAAAGGTACTCCTACCTCATACTGTCAAATTAGGTAGGCGTTTCTACCCTCTTATATCACTACTGTTGAATATTTTATTGTAATCACTGTAGTTGTACACTGTGTAGCCAAGTTTTATTGGGACCATGGACATATAGCTTATAGTACTCAAGTCACTTGAAACTCATTTCTTGATTTAATATACGTTTAGCCTTGTACATCGGTAGCTATTGGGTTCCACATTCATTTTGTCATTTTTTAACGATTATTCTTTACATATTGTTACTACACACTTTTTCTCACTGGTGTTGTTTGCCATGTCTGTATACATACGTTCGTTCTCTTTTCTTACAAAAGGTTAAAGAAATGCAAATTTTGGTTTTCTGTTCCAGTCTACATGTACACTTTTCAAACTTGGTACTGTATGTTTTCCACAGCCTTGATGAAGTCACTGTTGTGACGAAACACGTGTTGTTGGGATCAACATACGGAATCAGATTCCCACCACTATTTCTTTTAATACAGGTGCCTCTTTTACTTGCAATGCTCAAGGTACTCCTACCTCATACTGTCAAATTAGCCTTGATGAAGTAACTGTTGTGACGAAACACGTGTTGGCTGTACCTGTTACATTATACCTTGGGATCTATGAACAATAATCCTAATAGAAGACCTACTGGAACACCGAGTTGAAGACTGACTGATTCTGTCACCAAATAGCTACATATGAGCTTATTCTCATACTTCTCTTCTTTTTTTTTGTACACCAGTTGAGTGCTGTGGTAATTTCCTGTTCATTATACAATAATGTATCTCCATTCAGAGACACTGACAGTCCAATCAGCTGTACCACACCTACAAGGCACTACACTACCCAGGCCCCACGTAGATCACACACCATCTATGCTCCCAACAAAAAACATTGACCTCTGCTATGCATAACTTTTATTAAGTCCCACCCCCAAACTCCATGCGAGCAAGACATGGTGTAGGGTGGTCTCTCACATGGCAGCCAACACCTGTAACAATCTAAAAAGAAAAACGGAGCACACTGCCTTGCATTCAAGCGGAAAATAGCCCCAAGGCATCATGGTAAATGCAGTCATTTAAATATAAATAGCAAGAATTTAAAAAAAAAATATTCACCCTTAGTAGGTGCAGCAAGTGCTGTATCGCTGTAGAAAGTCTTTCACCTAAGGTAGGTGCAGCGAGTGCCGTATCTCTGGACACGTGTTTCTGGCTTTCGGCCGTCATCAGCAGAGAGCGTATGTAACTGAAGGGGTCGCTTGAAATGCCGCCAAACGTCTTCACAGGTTTTTGTACCACTCAGTAGGCACACAGGTGCATCGCCAGTGCTCGTCAGCAAGAGGCTCACGGGACCCGTCATTTAGACATCCAAAAAGAAAAACGGAGCACACTGCCTTGCATTCAAGCGGAAAATAGCCCCAAGGCATCATGGTAAATGCAGTCATTTAAATATAAATAGCAAGAATTTTTCAAAAAATTATTCACCCTTAGTAGGTGCAGCAAGTGCCGTATCGCTGTAGAAAGTCTTTCACCTAAGGTAGGTGCAGCGAGTGCCGTATCTCTGCACACGTGTTTCTGGCTTTCGGCCGTCATCAGCAGAGAGCGTATGTAACTGAAGGGGTCGCTTGAAATGCCACCAAACGTCTTCACAGGTTTTTGTACCACTCAGTAGGCACACAGGTGCATCGCCGGTGCTCGTCAGCAAGAGACTCACGGGAGCCGTCATTTAGACATCCAAAAAGAAAAACGGAGCACACTGCCTTGCATTCAAGCGGAAAATAGCCCCAAGGCATCATGGTAAATGCAGTCATTTAAATATAAATAGCAAGAATTTTTCAAAAAATTATTCACCCTTAGTAGGTGCAGCAAGTGCCGTATCGCTGTAGAAAGTCTTTCACCTAAGGTAGGTGCAGAGAGTGCCGTATCTCTGGACACGTGTTTCTGGCTTTCGGCCGTCATCAGCAGAGAGCGTATGTAACTGAAGGGGTCGCTTGAAATGCCGCCAAACGTCTTCACAGGTTTTTGTACCACTCAGTAGGCACACAGGTACCATGATGCATTGGGGCTAACTTTTTGCTGGAGTGTGAGGCAGTGTGCTCCCTTTTTTCTTTTTGTCCAATGACTGCTCCCTTGAGCTAACGAGCTGACGAGCTCTGGTGAGGCACCTGTGCGCCAGTGAGTGGTACATAAACCTGAGAAGACTTTTGGCGGCATTTCAATCATCCCCACAGACTTTGGCTGCTCTCTGCTGATGACGGGCTAAACCTAGAAACACGTGTCCAGAGATACACAGCACTTGCTGCACCTACTTAGGTGAAAGACTTTTGATTACTTTTTCAATACAAAACAAAGTGACTGCATTTACCATGATGCATTGGGGCTAACTTTTTGCTGGAGTGTGAGGCAGTGTGCTCCCTTTTTTCTTTTTGTCCAATGACTGCTCCCTTGAGCTAACGAGCTGACGAGCTCTGGTGAGGCACCTGTGCGCCAGTGAGTGGTACATAAACCTGAGAAGACTTTTGGCGGCATTTCAAGCATCCCCACAGACTTTGGCTGCCCTCTGCTGATGACGGGCTAAACCTAGAAACACGTGTCCAGAGATACACAGCACTTGCTGCACCTACTTAGGTGAAAGACTTTTGATTACTTTTTCAATACAAAACAAAGTGACTGCATTTACCATGATGCATTGGGGCTAACTTTTTGCTGGAGTGTGAGGCAGTGTGCTCCCTTTTTTCTTTTTGTCCAATGACTGCTCCCTTGAGCTAACGAGCTGACGAGCTCTGGTGAGGCACCTGTGCGCCAGTGAGTGGTACATAAACCTGAGAAGACTTTTGGCGGCATTTCAAGCATCCCCACAGACTTTAGCTGCTCTCTGCTGATGACGGGCTAAACCTAGAAACACGTGTCCAGAGATACACAGCACTTGCTGCACCTACTTAGGTGAAAGACTTTTGATTACTTTTTCAATACAAAACAAAGTGACTGCATTTACCATGATGCATTGGGGCTAACTTTTTGCTGGAGTGTGAGGCAGTGTGCTCCCTTTTTTCTTTTTGTCCAATGACTGCTCCCTTGAGCTAACGAGCTGACGAGCTCTGGTGAGGCACCTGTGCGCCAGTGAGTGGTACATAAACCTGAGAAGACTTTTGGCGGCATTTCAAGCATCCCCACAGACTTTGGCTGCTCTCTGCTGATGACGGGCTAAACCTAGAAACACGTGTCCAGAGATACACAGCACTTGCTGCACCTACTTAGGTGAAAGACTTTTGATTACTTTTTCAATACAAAACAAAGTGACTGCATTTACCATGATGCATTGGGGCTAACTTTTTGCTGGAGTGTGAGGCAGTGTGCTCCCTTTTTTCTTTTTGTCCAATGACTGCTCCCTTGAGCTAATGAGCTGACGAGCTCTGGTGAGGCACCTGTGCGCCAGTGAGTGGTACATAAACCTGAGAAGACTTTTGGCGGCATTTCAAGCATCCCCACAGACTTTGGCTGCTCTCTGCTGATGACGGGCTAAACCTAGAAACACGTGTCCAGAGATACACAGCACTTGCTGCACCTACTTAGGTGAAAGACTTTTGATTACTTTTTCAATACAAAACAAAGTGACTGCATTTACCATGATGCATTGGGGCTAACTTTTTGCTGGAGTGTGAGGCAGTGTGCTCCCTTTTTTCTTTTTGTCCAATGACTGCTCACTTGAGCTAACGAGCTGACGAGCTCTGGTGAGGCACCTGTGCGCCAGTGAGTGGTACATAAACCTGAGAAGACTTTTGGCGGCATTTCAAGCATCCCCACAGACTTTGGCTGCTCTCTGCTGATGACGGGCTAAACCTAGAAACACGTGTCCAGAGATACACAGCACTTGCTGCACCTACTTAGGTGAAAGACTTTTGATTACTTTTTCAATACAAAACAAAGTGACTGCATTTACCATGATGCATTGGGGCTAACTTTTTGCTGGAGTGTGAGGCAGTGTGCTCCCTTTTTTCTTTTTGTCCAATGACTGCTCCCTTGAGCTAACGAGCTGACGAACTCTGGTGAGGCACCTGTGCGCCAGTGAGTGGTACATAAACCTGAGAAGACTTTTGGCGGCATTTCAAGCATCCCCACAGACTTTGGCTGCTCTCTGCTGATGACGGGCTAAACCTAGAAACACGTGTCCAGAGATACACAGCACTTGCTGGACCTCCTTAGGTGAAAGACTTTTGATTACTTTTTCAATACAAAACAAAGTGACTGCATTTACCATGATGCATTGGGGCTAACTTTTTGCTGGAGTGTGAGGCAGTGTGCTCCCTTTTTTCTTTTTGTCCAATGACTGCTCCCTTGAGCTAACGAGCTGACGAGCTCTGGTGAGGCACCTGTGCGCCAGTGAGTGGTACATAAACCTGAGAAGACTTTTGGCGGCATTTCAAGCATCCCCACAGACTTTGGCTGCTCTCTGCTGATGACGGGCTAAACCTAGAAACACGTGTCCAGAGATACACAGCACTTGCTGCACCTACTTAGGTGAAAGACTTTTGATTACTTTTTCAATACAAAACAAAGTGACTGCATTTACCATGATGCATTGGGGCTAACTTTCTGCTGGAGTGTGAGGCAGTGTGCTCCCTTTTTTCTTTTTGTCCAATGACTGCTCCCTTGAGCTAACGAGCTGACGAGCTCTGGTGAGGCACCTGTGCGCCAGTGAGTGGTACATAAACCTGAGAAGACTTTTGGCGGCATTTCAAGCATCCCCACAGACTTTGGCTGCTCTCTGCTGATGACGGGCTAAACCTAGAAACACGTGTCCAGAGATACACAGCACTTGCTGCACCTACTTAGGTGAAAGACTTTTGATTACTTTTTCAATACAAAACAAAGTGACTGCATTTACCATGATGCATTGGGGCTAACTTTTTGCTGGAGTGTGAGGCAGTGTGCTCCCTTTTTTCTTTTTGACCTGTAACAATCTCATTCAGCACATCAGGACAGTTGGGTGCAAAATGGTTTTGTTCAAATGACTATATACCAGGCTCTTCATGTGATCCTACTTGGTGAGTCGGAACAAACACCTGTATACAATCTTGGATGAGAATCAAAGCACAGTACTTAACATTCCATTCCAATATGCTTTTGCCTGAGTATGCCCAAAACAAGCACGCCTAGTACACGGTGCAAGGGAGGCCAACATTGACACTGAATACTGGCATAACCCAGAGGGGTAGCTCAGGTGCATATGGAGGATAAGGGTAGTGCTTAATCATGTATGCAGTCCAGCATGCCTTAGTCACTTCCATAAGGATATTCCCTCCCCTTCTGGGAACCTTTTGGAACCCAGCAGCCATCTCAACACCGGAGGGGGAGTTATCCTACGGAACCAATGTCCCAGTTCAGCCATATACTGCCCCACCAACTAGCAAGAGGGCCATTTCAGCTGAGCAGTGGCACAATAATATTCGTAGTTCAGCGCGCCTAGGCCACCCCCTCCAAAGGGGTGTACAGTGTTGTTAGAGCCACCAACCTCCTGCCTTTTTCCTCAGATCAATGCGGTCAAGAGTGAGCACAGTTCATGAATAACTTTTTGGGTAACAGCAGGAATGGTGGAAAAGAAATTAAGAGTATCAGCATACTCCCAGAGGGGAAAGCAGTACAGATGTTTAGAATGGGAGGGAGGACCTCACTCCAGTTTTGGCTCTTCCTAAACTGCAGTCCATTAGGTCCTTATTGGAGTGATAAACTCATATCCCTAAGTATTTAAATGAGTCACAAGACCAAGGGAGCTGGGTATTCGGGAGCCCTCTCTGCTGATCCTTGGAAAGCACTGTCAGGGGGAACAGATGAGATTTGTCCCAATTTAGCCTAAATCCGAAAGCTTCGCCAAACGGATGCAGTAGCTCTATAAGAAGGAGGACTATGGTATTATCATCCCAAAGGTATGTATACTGCTTGCAGATTTACTGGATTTTCTTAATCCATATGGTGTAATTTCAATATTGCACATGTGATTGTCAGGCAGCCATGTCTTTGCGTATAAAGCTAGGCAAGGTCCTCCATGTTATGTGGTGGCAAAGGCACTTCTGCATTCAGAGCCTAATGTATGAACCAATATGTGTGGCACTTGCCCAATGCACAATGGTAAATGTGGAATGCAAATCTATTTATATATTTTCTGAGCCACCCAAGGCTAGCTTGTGTAGCCCTGAGAAGTCTCATTAATCTTGAGTAACACAATGTACTGCAAATCACTGCATTGCATTACTCTGCACCAGAGAAAGGCTCTTTGACAATTGCATTGGGGTACCCATTCACATCCCATGGTAAATTACCAAACCAGGTAAATCTGGAACTGCGCCAGTAAGTACAACCTTCCCAGGAGTAGAATTACAAGCAGTTAGCCCTTTAAATCACTTGTTACCTAATTTTTCAATGTGTGCTGCATTCTGCAGCACACATGCATGCTGAAAAATGGCTCACAGAAAAGTTTGGGTAGCAGGAAGATACACCATCATGCACATATACATTCCTCTGTGCGATAGAAGCATCCTTGCTCCATGGTATTCTATGAGAAACAGCACATTACTTGCCTTTTGCTTTCACACATAGCCATGCAGTAGGGAGACATTCTGTGCTGCACTGTGTGGCCCAGTTCATTTTATGCCCCCCTGTTTACAGTCACAGGAACTTCATGATGCGCAGAACACACACAGTCATCACACACTGTTTGGTTCTACACTCTTTTGGATTGTACTAGAGTGTCTAAAGGTAGAACATTCCCCGGAGTACCATTGCAAGGACCTTTAAATCTCATTACTCAATTGTTCAAGGTGTGCTGCATTCTGCAGCACACATAAATGGTAAAAAGTGGCTCACAGGTTATTTTGGGTAGCCGGAAGATGCACCTTCATGCACACATACATTTCTGCATGTGATACAAGCATCATTGCTCCATGGTGCAAGGATGCCTGCGCTGACCCTAGGCATCCAAAACAGCACTGGTGCAGGGGAAAAGGCAGAATTGATTTGTATTCCATTAGATAAGGCACATTACTTGCCTTTAGCTTTCACACATAGCCATGCAGTAGGGAGACTTTCTGTGCTACACTGTGTGGCCATGCTCAATATACTCCCCTCTGTTTACAGTCACAGGACAACCATGGAACTATGCTGTGATCCACATGTATCAGCCCAACACAAACATCATGACGTACAGAACACACATTCAGTCATCACACACTGTTTGATTCTACACTCCCTTTGGAGTGTACTAAAGTGTCTGAAGGTACAACATTCTCAGGAGTAGCATTATAAGGAGTTAGACCTTTAAATCTCCTCATTACTCCATTTTTCAATGCGTTCTGCAATCTGCAGCACATGTAGATGGTGGAAAATGGCTTAGAGGTTATTTTGGGTAGCAGGAATATGCACCTTCATGAATACATCCATTCCTGTATGCAATACAAGCATCCTTGCTCCATGGGGGAAGTGTGCCTGCACTGGCCTTAGGCAGCCAAAACAGCATCTGCGTAGGGGAAAAGGCAGAAATGATTTGTATTCTATTAGATACAGCACATTACTTGCATTTGCTTTCACACCCAGCCGTGTAGTAGGGAGACTATCTGTGCTGCACTGTTAGGCCATGCTCATTATACACCCCTTTGTTTACAGTCACAGGACAAAAAGGGAACTACACTGTGATCCACATGTATCAGCTCAAGAGAAACATCATGACGTGCAGCACACACAGTCAGTCGTCACACACTGTTTGGTTCTACACTCACTTTGGACTGTGCTATAGTGCTTGAAGGTGAACACAATCTACCAGCTTGCACACTCTCACCATGTGCACACTGTTTCCCATTGCAATCTTTGTGTTGTGTTTGTCTTGCACAGACGCATGCGTTCGGCACAAAGTTTTATCATGCACACATATTTTGATCAGCATGATGTTGGGCAGGGATGTGTGTAACACACAGCAACAGACCTTTGGAATATGTGAGTGAGCCAGTAGGCCTCACTGCAGGATCCAGGGTCACATGTACATGCTCACTACTACAGTTCAATACACATCAGGCTGCCAAACCCACATGAGCTCTGCCTTACTCCGGTCAGAGGCCATCGCAGTACATCAACTCTGAGGGCAAGTCTTTGTGTGGCCCTCCTGGTCCAAGAAGACTGCAATCTGACAAATTTGACACAATGTTGTTGCGTCGGTGCTGACCAGCCATTGTGTGGTGGTTGTCTATAGTACTGTCTTCCTTCTACTCCATTTCAGCTCTCTCTTCTGGCTCCAAGTGCCATGAGACATTTGTTCAAATATGTATGTTGGGACAGATTGCACACACCAGAATTATCTTGCACACCAGGGGGGAGTATAACAATCATGCCCCAGATATATATAGGCATCTAAACCTGGACTCCAGAACAACAAATTTCCTTTTAACCATGTTCCTGGGGGATGGGGGAATGGGGTCATGACCCATGGCTGCAGGCCATATCCTCGGTCAGCTGAAAGCAGGGAAAAAAACAGCTGTTAATGATTATGCACAATGTTACTAAGACATACACGTCCATCCAAGTTATGTATATTGACTAACTGATAGATATTTCTTACAGTATTGAGCTTTATGGGTTATGTATACAGTTAAACATGGTTTGGCACATCTCTTCCAGTTATCTATATCAATGCTAATATTGACCATGTCCTTAAACTTTTAGGACTTCTAGATGCTGACTTTCATGTTCAGGCTGTGATAGGTATTTATGAATGTAGTGGACAACTCTATGTTATGTGCAATCACTACATGTGCAAAGTGAAAAGGTTGTGATCTGATTTTGAATCATATATTCAGCTCTAGGTAGATTTGGATAGTGCCAACAGTGACAATATGTCCTTTTGAAACATCTGAATGTTGTTGCTTGCCAACATGACAAAAAAACAGTCTTTGATTTTTTCACTTACTTTGACATGAGATTTTGCTGCCTACATGGATTGCATTTGCAACATGTTACATGGAGTTATGCATTTTGTTATCAGTCTTCAGCTACTGTTTGCTGTCGTACAAGTTATGCTGAGCTTAGATGGTCACACAGGTATGTTAATACGGGACATTTTTATGTTGGCCACACTGATGCAGATACAAGCAGCTTTCTACTACAGACCTGGACACAATACTTTAGTTTTTCACATGTAAGCATATGATTCTACTTTGTAGGGGATTCTGCATCCTATGCCTTGATTCTGTCATCATTGATGTGGCTTGAGATTGTTGAGATTGGGATCGAGGTACATTGTGATACAGTGCCCTGGTTGCATTCTATGTTAGTTACTGGTATATGGCATATTTGATAGCATTGTGCTTGAGTTTTTGAGTTTAACATTGATGACTTCATATACAGGGAATTTTGCCTAGTTACAAAGCAAAACAATACTCGCAATCTATCACATTGGTTACATATGTCAATATGGCTTGATACATATGTATATGTGTGTGTACCTAGACTGTCAGCACGGCTGAGACTTATGTTTGTTTTGTAATGCTGGTCTCACATTGGTACACTAAATTGACTTTTATACATGAATGTGGCCTACACTTGACACAAATGGAATTTACAACTACTTCTTCCAGAGTTGCTCCAGAAACTACGGTCAAAATACAAGTATTTTCCCATATGTGACACACTTACTTATGAACACAGGATTAGTTCAAACACCATCAATTAATTTGAAGTTGAAAAGATACAGAGACTAGGTACACCATTGAAGAAACACTCATTATACACGTAGACATAATGTGGACTTTGTATTGATATTCAGTTGTGTTGTGTACCACATGATTATTATCTTGATTTGTTAACAAGTGCAGATACTGTGGTTCAGTCCATTAAAACAGTGTGAGATGAGACAATACTACACAGAGATTTTCTGTTGCTACTGCCATTACAAGATTAGTGAAAGTATGATAAAATGGTAAATCATTGTTTACATGTTGCTGTAAGTTGTTCCCACTATGTGCGCAGGACACTAGGTGCCAGGTATTTGATAAAGTGGCACAGTACAGCACAGCAAGGTCATGTGTCACTGGGAAAGGGTAGGGGTGCACAGTATTTAAGCCATACAGTACAATGCTGTCCTTTCGCAGTGACACACAATGGGCTGCCTAGCACAAACACAGACACCTTTGGGCCTGTGTTGCATGCATGATTGTTTTATTGCAGGAAGGGGCACCTTTCGGCACATAAACAATCCATAGAGGCATATTCCTCAAACATCTGACTCAGGGGTTTGCATCACACATGTACCACAATCCACGGTGCAAGTACAAGGCACACCTCTCATACATATGCCCCTAGCTTCATTGACAGACACAGAGATGGCTATTATGTCATACATTTCTATATTTTTGTTGGTATGTTGTATACTTCAGATTTACGTACCAACAAGTAGGCCATTCCCATGTTGGCCATTCTGGAAAGGCTTGTTGGTACTGTGCTAGAAATTGTAGGCATCATGCACACTTCCCGGATATTTGGCCATCAAATTGGAGAACATTCCCAGATGGTCCACAATGCCCTGGCCATTGATAGAATAGGTGTGCTTCCGTATACTGTACAGGTGGGATGTTTTGGCAGAGGGAACCAATTGCACATGTGTGCAATCCATGGCACCTAACACACATGGAAATCCTGCAAAGGCATAGAAGCCTTGCTTTGTCTCTAGCTGTTGTTGGTGGGTCTTAGAGAAGACGAGGTACTGGGCTGTGAGCCAGATGATGGCATCCAGGATAGTAGGTAGGAAGGAAGGAAATTATGCCTCTGGTATTCCTGCCACTCCGGCTGTTGTGACCTGAAAGGAACCAGATGCAACCATGTGGAGCACAGTCATCAGTTTGACCTCTGAAGGAATGTTAGTGGGTCTGGCAGTTGGTGGCAGGAGACTTGGCCCAATCTTGTGGAGCAATTTCATGATATATTCTCTCCTGAGCCTGTAGAATTTAATGACCTCATCTTCCCTGATGCCGATGAGAGAGATGTGCTGACGGAACTCACACTTGCTCCTTCTTCACTGTCTACATGGTGGTAGTCTCCTTGTGACTCCGAGCTGCAGGATCACAGCCTTTATGGTGTAGTTGAGCTTGCCACAGCCACTGCTTCATTTCCTATGCCTGGGTTACTGATGCGCTGATCAGACATTGCCAAACCCATAAATATAATTCTGTTGGATTTGCATGAGATTTTGCAGGGGAATGCCTATCTTGCAGATTTTAATTTGTGCTGGCACAGCTGGTTTAGGCATAGCTTTTGCCCGATACAAGCCTAAAAAAATGACACATTTGGGCAAAGTCATTGTCTCATAGATATGGAGTACTGCTTGGCCGCCATTGTGTCTAATGTTTTTGTGCAGCATCGGAACAGGCCTCTCATAAATATGCCCCAGACTGTATAAAGGATAGAATTACTCCAAAAACAGTCTGGAAAGCACTGACAAAACCAGACCCAGTCACAATAATAAAGTGTACAACACCCGCAGTGATGGAAGCATTAAAAATGTGGCTCACAATTTCACTGAAGTGCCTTGGAAAATTGGTATTTAAAAGCGACTGTATCTTGGCAGATTACCTCACCGCATGAAATTCAAATGTTTCAATGGCAATGTAAGTGCCACATGTTTTTGGACAATGGTGCTCTTAGTCTGTTCTGCTTGTCGAAGTTAACATGAAAAGTAGGAATGGAAGGCCACAAACTTGCTACCTTAATCTCATGTGTGGGGGTAACAGTACGCTACCACAAGAGGCAACTACAGGAGAAACAGAAATAACATAAGCAACGCTTGCTGTCATACTACAACAGCCTTGATCTCTCAGCATCAAGTAAATTCTGTTTGAAAGTAACTAAAACACTGGGTGAATCAAGGAGATGGGAACTCCCTTCAAGTAACATGGCATATTGGCCACTGACACGTTGCATACAGTGTGCAGTGTCACATGTTTACAACTCATTGAGTGGCATACAGAAGTTTCCACTGAGAAAGACTTCCTTTTCCCGGCTCATACATTTATAATTGAAAGGTAATTCCCACACCTTGTGTATAAAGCTTTCCTCTAAAGCCTCAAACCTGCCTACTGGAAAATGACCCAAACACGCTGTGAACTGAAATGTTGAAATTGGCAGAGATATTACTCCATGTATCAACAACACTGCTGACAGTGTTTCCGCCACTGTGAAACTCAACTTTTTCTATTAAGCAATGGGTATGTTTCACCCTTCTTTGCCATTATCTGCTGTTTGTGTGTCAGCTTAAACTGCAAGAACAACTCTTTCGAGTTGATGTGCTTCCGGGGCATGGAGTTAAATTTTAGAACTTGTAATGCCCAGTTCAACTGCATTATGAATCTAAGCTAACTCTGTCCATACTGTAAACAATTTTTGTTTTTTTATGATGTCAATTGCAGAACACACAATGGGCCATATTTATACTTTTTGACGCACAACTGCGCCAACGCAGTTGTGCGTCAAAAAAGTTAATGCCGGCAAACACCATTCCAAAGCGCCATGCGGGCGCCTTATTTATGGAATTACGTGAGCCGGCGCAGCTGACTGGTGTGCGTCAAAAGAAATGACCCACACCAGGCAGCGCCGGCGTAGGGGAAAATGGAGCTTGGGTGTCAAAAAATGGGGCAAGTCAGGGCTGAGGCAAAATATTGGCCTCAACCCGATTTGCGCCATTTTGTTTGACTCCCAACCCCCATTGAAATTACTCCTTTCTTAGCACAGACAGGAGTCATGCCCCCTTGCCCAATGGCCATGCCCAGGGGACCTATGTCCCCTGGGCATGGCCATTGGGCATAGTGGCATGTAGGGGGGCACAAATCAGGCCCCCTATGCCACAAATTTTTTTTACAAAAATTACCTACCTGAACTTACCTTAAGTTCCCTGGGATGGGTCCCTCCATCCTTGGGCGTCCTCCTGGGATGGGCAAGGGTGGCAGGGGGTGTCCCTGGGGGCATGGGAGGGCACCTCTGGGCTCCTTCCGAGCCCACAGGTCCCTTAACGCCTGCCCTGACCAGGCACTAAAAAATGACGCAAAAGCAGCTGGACGTCATTTTTTTTGACCCGCCCACTTCCGTGCGCCATTTTTGCACGGGAGTTTAAATAAGGCGCACATGCCTTGGAGTCATTTTTTAGACGGGAACGCCTACCTTGCATATCATTAACGCATGGTAGGTGTCCACGCTAAAAAATGACGCTAACTCCAAGATCTTTGGCGCTAGACGGGTCTAACGCCAAAGTATAAATATGGAGTTAGCTTTGCGTCGGATTTGCGTAAAAAAAAACGACGCAATTCCGGCGCAAACAGAGTATAAATATGCCCCAATGTTTTTTTGTTTTTTAGCCAATGCCTTTTACAAGTTATCCTTAAACGAGCAGCAGCTTGCATTTGATAAAGCTTCCATATTTCATTGTAAATTGCATACAATAATCTTTTGGAGCATGGTGATCTAGGGCCTAACAAGAAATCTTGTAAATCCATTTCATCAGAGAGAAGAGAGAGGTGCTCTAATATAGCTGTCAATGTGGAATGTTGCAACCATTGTTGGCCTGCTTTCCTGGGCTGTTTGTAGTGACAATCCCTGCATGTTGTGTCTCAGTATAATGAGAGTCCAGTCTACTTGCTTTAAAACCCTATGTAGAGTTTATAAAACTTGCATGACCACCATTTGTGTCGACAGGCTACAATAACCACCCTTTGGGACCTGAAAGTGTTGAATTAAATGTACTGTTCTTAACCATACATTAAAGCTGTTCTCTGTAGAATTTTCTAAACATTGCCAATTGTTAAACTTTGCAGGGATAATGGGCACATTCAGTTCTTTAGTCTTTGCTAGACCTAGGCATTTTGTCTGTTGAACAGTGTCATTCAAGAAAATCATCTGTAATTGAATCAGACATGCTTTAAATAAGGCATCCATGCTATGCACTTGCCAATCTTTTGCTCCCCAAACAGACTTTAAATTAATTGCTTCTTTCCAGTATTCATAGCCTTCAAAGGCTAGTTAGAAAACAAATGTATTTGAACAAATTAATTTAGTATCTGTAAGAATATTTACCCTTGCTTTAGTAGATCGTAATTTGAAATAATAGGATACAGGATCTGAAGTATCATGCCCAGAAAAGTATGTGAATTTTTCTGAATATGCTTTAAAACTTCCCACTGGAAGAGTCAGGCAATGTTTACATTGTTTATGACGAAACATTGTACATGTGATGCTAGCTCTATGTAGGTATTCATGTGCATAATGATGATAACAGAACATTTCACCATAATTTGCCAAATTCAAGTACATGTCCTCACTTTCAAAAACAGAATGATATTCAAGCTCAGAAAGCATTGAGAAAACTCTTTTTACAGCCCAATCATCAGACACAACCTCAGGTGTATTACATCATCCAGTGAAATTTTAAAAACATATGCAATTTGAATTATCTCTGCAGGGCCAAAAATATCATATGGAACCTTACCCCAAACAATGCCATCAGGAAATAAAACAACTGAAATGTTCACAAGTGACAAGTCTCTTTGCACTTTACATGAGGACAAATGAGGAGGCAGGACCTTCCCTACCAGTTCAACAGCAGAGCGTTCAGGAAGATAATGGGCATTTATAAGCAGGAAGAAAACAGTCACAAATCCAATCCACAGGAAAAGGGCAAACAAGGCAAGTGTTATACACTAGTAGTACCATGCATAGATCAGATAAGTGTTTTTTAGCCAGTGAAAAGGTTTCCGTATTCAATATGGATAAATGTCAGTAGAATCTGAAGAGAAGTCATCAATGTCAACAAAAACACTCAAAAGCATTCTGTCCAAAACAGGAGCCTCAGCAAGTGAAAGAGAACTGGTGGAAACTCCTAAAGGTGGTTAATCACAAACAACTCTGCTGATTTGAGAAATAGTAGATTACCGCAGACTTATGTCTGGTCCATTTCTGGTGCTTCTAGTAGTACCTGGAATCAGCAGAAGTTCATTTTCTGCTCTCCCCATCTTAGGGGAAACAACATTGGTATTGCTTAATGCTTGGAGAGGTATTTCCTGTACGGTAGTGAGACAGGAAAGGGTACTACCCAGGAGTACTTGAGGCCTATTGTGTAGGATCAGCCACATGATACAATTTGACTTGATCAATGGAGACTGATTTAGATCTTGGCGGTATTACTATCAACCCACCGTTACGGCGGACTCAAAAACACAGTGAAGTCAACGGTGTTCTTCCCACAGTATTTAAATGTATTGTGGCAGAGCCTCAGGCTACCACAACAGAGTGCTCTTCCTAGAAGTCAGGCTAGCGGATTCATGCCAACCCTATATATCTTAGCCATATGTATCCACCTGTTCAACACACAACACACACTCACTATTATCTATTGACATTCTATCACTGCATGACATCTACATGCAGAAAACATGCATTGCCATACATCCATGACGCAATATACACATACTATTAATACCACACATACATACACACATATAACACAACCACAACAATAAACACAATGACACACTCATTTATACAAACGCATACACACAAATTCAAAGTTGCACATATCACAACAACGACCACCACACAACAATACACACCTGAATGTTGCACACAGCAACACAACACACAACCCAAACTACACAACAGCCATCAGACCTGCATGCATGTGGCACATACAGGTGCAACCAAATCACCCACTCCAGCTCCCTCTACCTCGACCAGCCAATCCATTCTCACACACACATACATGTACTGACTCACAACATCACAAGTACAGATTTACTTGCAATGTGCAAACATAGAAATGGTGACAGGTGGAATGCAACTGTTATTGTGATGCCAGCATTCATTTGGCAATGAATGCTGACACCACAATAACAAAGATGTATGTGGCTTGTACCAATGTGTCCCCATCAAATATGTTCCCAACATTTGCATGTCAGGGTACTTAAAAAGAAATACCTGTGGCATGTATATTTCTGCAGAGGTCCTGTGCTCATGTGCAGTGCCCACACAACATACACAGTACATGCAATAGCCCTAACTTTAAGTCCGGCAATGGCGGGGTCATGTGCACTCTGTGGTCCAGTGGCAACAGTGATGGCAGGTAATCTCCAGTCAGGTCCAGTCCGAAACAGAAGCAGAAATGTGGAAAGAGGTAGGTTTTGTGCCCCTTTCCCCTCCAATCAGCCAACTCAGGTGTGAAGGTTAGCCCATCACAGTTGGCTTTGCAGAAAGGCACATCCAAATCTGCTTGGAGGTATGGGTGGCTGGAGCTCCGCCATGAGCCTGTATTCCCAATGCCGCCGTTGAGGCAACTGGAAATTCTTGGTGGAGTCAGAGGGACTCGGGTGCTCTATCTCCTATTGTTCCACCAACATATAAATTGGGTGGGTGAACCGCCAAGTAGGTGGATAGGTTTACCGTAAAAAAAATCAATGGCAGACCATTACTGCCAAGTTATAAATCAGGCCCAAAGCCTTTTTCTTTACAACCAGCAAGCGGTGGCAATATCACAGGTCTTGTACTTTGAATTCCAAGGACTGGCACAGCACACGGTATAATGGACTAAATTATTTCTTCACCACAAACTTTTCTCAGACTAGATCCCCAACTGTTGGAATCCAACCTGTGAGCGCTGGTGTATCCCTCATTCCCACAGCAGCAACATGTGTAGTAAAATACTCATCTTGGAAGTCTTGTAGATCCTGCAAGACAGTGAGATGTTTGCTAATGTCAAAAGGTGTTTTTCCCACTACTGGGCCAGGACCATCAAGATCTGGGACATACATCTGGATGCCAAACAGGACTTAATATAGGGTATGGTCACCCAAAGATCTTCTAGGAAGATTATTTAATGCTCTCTGGGCATTTAGGTGATTGATCCAACTGCAACCTGAACCTAATACTCTAGCTTTTAAGGATTGCTTTAAGTATCATTTTAACTCTCCACTATTGAATTTCACTTTAGATGATAGAAGGAAGAATAATGCACAGCTCCACCCAGGGTTCTCATGTTGTCCCTGTCTGCTTTGGAGGCAAAAGCAGTGCCCTGGCCCGAGTAGAATGTAGCTACTGCATTTGTCCCCATGAAGACTTACAAATCTTTACTAACAGTGAGCACCAGCGATCACTGTGGCCACACCCAAAGAAATCTGGATCAAGAATGTACAGCAAGTAGGATATATTTGAATGCACCACCTGAATTCAAAGGACTGCAATGGTCTAGGTATACACACGGAAGTGGCTTGTTGGATACTAGGAGGGGTGTCTGTGGTGAGCACTTGATGGTGGAGCCTTTAATTAGCTGGCAGATGTCACAACTAAGGACATATTGCTTTGTCTGTTTGTATAGACCATACCATAGCGTTTGTGTAGCAACGAAGCTGTAACTGCCACATCAGCATGGGCTTGTGTGCTGCTTAAATTAATTCCAACCTGCAGTCTTGGTTGGGGATCACCCGATCACCCACCCCGCAATGGTAATATGGGTAATGTTTTGGACATTTAAGTGGTAGGGATATTTTGCTGGATATGCTTTTGGTAAAGGGGTGCCAGTAGCCGAAGCATTCACGGATGCCAGTATGTCTTCATCTACCCTCATGTGGGAACAAGTAATCACAGCTACAGTTGCAGTAATGACTGCAGATTTGGTGGTGACTTCATAAGTCAATGAATTCCCGACAATGTGTATTCCCACACGTTGATGCCTCAATATATATATTACATTATCCCGTGACAGCATATCTTTGAGTTCTGTCACCTTTCCCCAAAGCACTTTACGCTTGATAGTATTTTACTTAGTCTCTGAATCCATTTAGGTGCTAGTAGTGCAAATTTTAATTAAAAGACTGGGCACAGTAATACAAATCACACTCCTCATGATGTGGAATACAGGATCTGTCTGATCCAGTGCCAGAATCAAAGCTTTTAGTTCAGCTAGTTGTGGTATGCAGTCCCCAAGGGACTGAGTGAAACTTTGTTGAGGGTGGAATTCTCCACCCCTCATTACTAAATAAACAGCTGTGCAAGCTGCAAGCTGCGGAGTATTGATGTTTGGTACCTACAGCTGGTTGAGCTAAGCTGTCAGTGCAAATAATATATGTATACTGATCAAGAGACAAAATGTTAGTGGGGAAGGCGTATCCTAGTTCATACTGGAGAAATTCTTGAGTCTGCAATTTGGGGTCAATCACATACTCTATTAGTGGCAGTCAAGGAAGTACCCCATAAAATCCATCTTGGATGAAAGGCTTTTGCATTTGGAATGCTAGACTTTGTGACAGGCTCTGAGGCTGGGACTGGGGTGATGACAATGATGCATTTTCCCTGAGCCAGTGGTCTTTCCTTTCAGATCTCTATTTGATCTATAGTCAGTATTTTTTCAGTGGATGGAAAACGCATTTCAACATTGAAATATAAATGCTATTCAGTGCTGTGTCACCTTCATTAAATGTGACATAGGTAAATCTAATGGCACCCGGAATTATTCAGCAAATTTGTTTTATGTACACATGTTTGTAGGTGTTTTGCTTTAAGCATGTCAGTATGTGATGATTACCGTATTTGTGTGTTTTTGGTTTTTGTGTACAATGTTTGCTGGAAATATCTGAGTAAATTAAATTGTACAGTGGTTTTATGTGCTGTGCATAATCTGGTATGTAAATTCTAGCAAAATTGAAAAATCCTAACAAGGATTGTAGTTTTTTTGTTTTGTTTGGTGGTTGCAATTGTGCACACTTCTCAAGAAAGTATGGTGCCAGGCTGTTCCATTTACTGGTTAGCTCGTATCCGTCGAACAGGACACTGCGAAAGGCAATTTTTGGTTTCTGAAAATTGATCCTGTAGCTATATTTAGCAGATTCCAAAACAATGCAATTTACTCTGGCTAAATGAGTATTTAAGTCATCACCTGTCAAGTATATGTCATTGACATAGGACAATGCATCTGAATCAATAACAAGTCACATTGATGTTACATGAGCATAGAGCACCCTGGACCCTTCTTACAGCCTTGTTGGAGCCAACAAAAATGGTACTGGGAGCTGAACACAGAAACATCAGTTAGATCCCTGCTTTCAGGAGCTATATTTTGGCAGAAAAAAAGTGAATTATCCAGGATTGTTTGTATTATTTTTTTAGACAATATTGCTCATTTATGTTGTAATGTGTGAACTTTGTATTGCAAATGTGCCTATGTAACTATTTAAATGCCTGTAATTTAAAAGTATTCTATAGGAATGATTTGGCTTAGCTACTGGGAAACAAAGTGGTGTTCATTTGGGATAAGCAGGGTTCTATTACTCCTTGGTACTTGAGTTGTGAGAGAATCTCACTCACAGGGGCTTTTACTTCATGCTTTATGGGGTATTGTGGTTGCACTTGTGGGCTGGACCTTATGGATATTACATGATAAGGAGAGTCCTTATCCCAGCACACATGGGCGCTGTGTAGTGCTGGGGCTTGTGCAAGAGCCCAATCTGCAGCATACTCTTACTTTACTTGGTCAAGAACAAAGACTGAGAAAGACAATAGAATTACATCCTTTCTTTGTGGGATGGTTCTGATAAATTCTGACCTTTTTTAGCCAAGAGAATGCTTAGTGTTAATTTTTCCCAGAAAATTGCTTTAATTGGGTGAATTATGTCCCCCTGAATTTGTATGTTTAATTTATACGTGTGGTCTGGTGGGATGACACATCTGTCTGGGGTTACAACTTCTAGGTAGTCGTTAGTTGCTCTCACATCCAGAAACTCTTGAAGATTCTGGTGAACTATCATGACCTCAGCTTTATTGTCTAGCAGAGTCACTGCCCACTTCCTGTTTCGCAGTAACATTCTCAATGTGTGCGGCATATTTTGCCAAAATTCCCTGAACCATTTTAATTTTGAATTGTGTTTTTTGTTGAGGAAGTTTCTCTTGCTTTTTTATTGTGATGTCAGGTGAGCATTGTGAGTCCTGTTTCGGTTTCACATACTCCTCTTGTCCACGATCTGACCACCCCACTCTCTCGCACCATTTGTTGGATGAGTCCTGAAAGGAACAAAAAAGACATGTATCAGTATGCTGATGTCTGTCAGGATGTTTCAAATAATCACAGTTACGTAAATTATAATTTTTTTCAGAGCTCTCCGGCTGCGGAAATTCTCCCCATGATTTCATTTATCTTTATTTAATTATAATTTGTCCGAGCATTTTTAGAAGACTCTTGTGCTTGTTTAGTGTTATCCTTTTGAGGATTACTTTTAAGCTGTGGCTTATTTGGTCTGGACCCTTGGTTATTGAAACCTAAGCATGTATAGTTCTTGGCAATCATTTTTGGTAACTCGTGCTCCTTATCATTTACGGGAACTTGTGCGAGACATTGGCTAACTGCCATTGCTGTTGCTCCTCCTTTCTTGTATCCTAAAAAAAATGAGGCTAATGTGGTAAAGTTGCTAATTAACTTTATCCCCATATCCAGGGTATGGGCAGCCCCGTATTCATTTTGTATCTCTTTAACACGTCTGGTAAAACGGCAAGAGATGGTGTACCATAGGTTATAGCATATATTGCAGTAGAAACTGTGCCCCATGTAGCACAGTTATCAACAGAGGGTACCGTCCCAAGTGAAAAGGAGAAGAGAATTCTATTTTTGTCTTCGGGTCCCATATGGGGTTGAAGTGTTGGCAGCCAATCAGAGCTTTCATTTCCCTGCATGAGCTTATCATTATTCTCAAAGTCATCTGTCAGTGATATACAAATGTGGATTACCTTTAATTTCTCAAAAACCACTGAAAGGATTTGCACCAAATAACCAAAAGTGTAATCTGCATACTGAAAGCGATCTTTCTCTCAAATTTGGTGTAATTCCATCCAGTGATCGAGCTGTGTTCAAAGCTCCTATGGGAATTAACATAGGAAACGCACATTTTTTGACCCACCCTTTTTATCTGTCCCCACTTGACAGATCACCCCAAAACTTTCCTTGTGCAAGAAGAATCACTAGCACACTTCTTTTCAAATGTTTTGTGAAGATTCGTCAAACATCACCAAAGATACAAGCAAGTCAAAAAATGCCTTTCTATGGAAACATGGTCCTAACTATAACTACCTACCTACCTACTGTATCTATACATGTTCCACTTTCATCTTTTCTTGTCCCCAAGCTCAATTCTGCAGAGGTCCCCAAATATCCACTTGTTTAGTTACTCCTCACATGAAACCCTTTCCACGATCCCAGCAGCAGTAACAGTCACAGTCACAATGGAATTTAAATTGTGAAGCATTTTTATTACATAATAGCATTAAGAAACCCAACATGTTTGGGAGCTAACCTATCCTTGTTCACGGGTCGGAACGCCGCTCCACACACTTTAATTTAAACTTCACCCTTGTGCACACAAGGTACACATAAACAACGGACTACACTTTTAGTTTTCAGAGAACATGAATGCAAACAGTTCCGCCATCTTGGCATCTACAGTTTGAAGCAAAAATCAATTATTTTCCATAATACTGTTCGTATTGAAATCTTTACAAAATGAATTTGTACCCGACTGTCAGAGGTAATGCGACTGTTACTGCTTCTGGGATCATGCAATGGGTTTCATGTGCGAAGTACCTAAACGAGTGAAAACAGATAGATAGATAGATAGATAGATAGATAGATAGATAGATAGATAGATAGATAGATAGATAGATAGATAGATAGATGGATAGATGGATAGATAGCTAGATAGATGGATTGATAGATAGATAGATAGAGCCAGGTCCTGTGGCCAACACCCCACATGCAGCCAACCCCATGCTGAGCACAGTTGTTGGCCATGCACGGCAGGGGATATGTCACAAAGTATGGCCTGCAGCCACACCCTGTGGCCAACCATCTGCCTGTAGCCAATCTGACAGTGTGCATAGCCTTTGGCAGTGGGGGGTTGGCAGCAGGGCCTGGTGACATTCAAACTAACACACAATGTTTGGCTAAGAGTGGGTGTGTGAATGGAGGGTGTGACTGGGTGTGCATGGTTGTGTGGGTGTGTAAGTGGGTTTTGACTGTATGAGTGGATGTATGAGTGTTTGTGTGTGAGTGGCATTGTGGGTGGGTCTGTGAGTGGATGTGTAATTGGGTCTGTGGGCCTGTGAGTGTGAGTGTCTGTGTGGATGTGTGAGTGGGTGTGTGAGTGGTTGTGTGGGTGTGTAAGTGGGTGTGTCACAATGTAAGTGGGGATGTGGATGGCTGTGTGGGGCTGTTAGTGACTGTATGGGTGTGTGAGTGGTTGTGTGGGTACGTGTGTGTGTGAGTGGGTATGGGGGTCTGTGACTGGGTGTGGTAGCAGTTCTGTGGGTCTGTGAGTGGATGTGTTAGTGAGTGTGTGAGTGAGTGTATGAGTGGCTGTGTGAGTGGGTGTGTGATTGGTTTTAAGGGTCTGTGAGTGTGTATGTGTCTGTATGAATGTGTGAGTAGGTGTGTGAGTGAATGTGGGAGGTGTGAATGGGTGTGTGAGTTTGAGTCTGTGACTGGGTGAGGTAGTGGTTTTGTCGGTCTGTGAGTGTGTGTGTGAGTGTGTGGGTGCGTGAGTGAATGTGTGAGTGGCTGTGTGAGTGAGCGTGTGTTTGGTTTTGTGTATCTGTGAGCGGGTGTGTGATTGTCTGTATAGGTGAATGAGTGGATGTGTGAGTGGTGTGTTGGTGTGTGTGTCCGTGTGTGAGAATCAGTGTGTAAGTTACTGTGTGGGTCTGTGAGTGGGTGTGGTAGTGTTTTTCGGTCTGTGAGAGGGTGTGTGAGAGTGTGAATAGGTGTGTCAGTGTCTTTAATACACATAGGGGGCCGCACTGACTCCTGTGGTGGATCCGCAGATCCTCACATGCCCCACAAAAAACATTTTGGGGGAAATTTCTTGCACATGAGGAGTCCCTCAGAGACCCCTCTATCAGTCCCATGGGGTCAGGACACCTCTACCCTCAACCCTTATATCCTATTTAATCTGTATTTCCCCAAGGGAACTGTGTCCCAGTTGACAAAATGGCGGCTGCAATTTTTCCCTCAGGCTGCGACCAGCCAATCAGAACATTGCACTTGGCGCAATGATCTGCGGATCTGCCATGATGGATCCGCTTCTCTAGCTACACATATATCTTTTTTCTTTAATAACTCCAAAACTACTGAACAGATTTACACCACATTATAAAAGTGGATCTTTCTGGACAGGGATCTAGCTTTTTGCCAGATTTGGTGTAATTCCGTCCAGCGGTTCAGGCTGTGGGCATGTCTAAAATCTCTATGTGAAATTCCATGGGAAAATGTGTTTTGGGACCCCCCCTTTTTTCTTGGCCTCCACTAGACGAATCACCTCAAAACCTTTGAGACAGCAGCTGATGTGATAAACTAGATTTGAACATTTCTAAGAATAATAAATACACTATTTCAACTCCAATTTATGCAATGATAGGGAAAGCGTTTGACTCCTAATGGGTTAGATATACTATTCCTACTCCAGTCACTGCAATAATAAGGAAAGTGTTGGATTTTGCTGAAGTTAGCTTTACTATTGCAACTCCAGTCACTGCAACAGTATGGAAAGTGTTGGACTGCAGAGGAATTAAATTTGCTATTTTCACTCCAAACAAGGCAAAACTAGGGAAAGCATTGGATTTCGAGCTGTAAAATTTGCAATTCCTATTCCAAACAGGCCAACAGTTGGGAAAATGTTTACTATTCCCACTCCAGTCTGTCCAACAGTAGGAAAAGTGTTAGATTTCGGAGGGGTGAAATTTACTAGTCTCACTCCAAAGAAGGCAACAGTAAGGAAAGCTTTGGATTTTGGAGGAGTAAAATGTACTATTCCAAGTCCAAGCAGTGCAACAGGGAAAGTGTCGGACTTTGAAGGTGTAAAATTTACTATTTCCACTGTAACATGTGGAACAGTAGAGAATGTGTTGGCTTTCGGATGGGCGACATTTACTATTCCTACTCCAAACAGCGCAATGCGAGGGAAAGTGTTGAACTGCAAAGAGGTTAATTTTACTATTCCTACTGCAGTCTAAGCAAAAGAAGGGAAATTACTTTACTTCGAACAGATATGAAATCAAAATAAATAAGTATTCCATAATTTACATATTAAAAATTCAATTAAATAACTGACTTACAATTAATAATTAATAGTTAAGTATTTCTTAAATAATCTTCCTCTCTATACCCCTGCATGCTGCAACTAAAATATAAGTACAATAAAGCAGTATTCCATATTTTACATATTTAAAAATGAATTACATAAATTAATAATAAATTGTTAATTATTTTTTACTTAGTAAACTTCCCACCCTACATCCCTACAAACCTAGCAGCCTCAAACTTAAAAGTAAAATGAATAACTGTTCCACAAATTACATAATTAAAAAGCAATTAAATAATTAACATTTGATAATTGATTATAACCTAATTAACGTCTTACCCTATAACCCTACGAACCTAACAGCCTGCAATTAACATACAACAACGATAAATCAGTATTAAATATTTTACATACTAAATATCAATCATACAATTAAAGAATATTTCTCAAATATTTCTGAATCATTACCTAATTAACTTACCATCCTAAACCCCGACAAACCCACCAAACCACTTCAACTCTCTAAGTAACTATCAAAATGTAAATAAAAAAAATCTACGGGCCTCATTATGAGGTTGCCAGGCTGACCGTCAGTCCGCCAGCCCCATGGAGAGTAGACCACTGTGGAGGTGGTGGTCCCTCTCCCCCCGGCCCAATTACCAGGTTTACAATAGGCTGACCGGCAGACGCCTCAGAAAACTGGGGTTTCTGCCGGTCAGCCGAGTGGAAAACATGCAGCAAAATTTACCTCAGCTCCACTGCCATCACACAAAGGCCCTCGGAATACAGACTGTCTGCCGTAGCCTGCTGTATTTTGATAGTGCTGGGCAGGCATGGGCAGTGCAGGGGCCCACTGTGGCCCTCAGCACTGGGTTTCTGCCAGCCTTTCCATTGCAGGATCCCCACCATAGAAAATCTGATGGAAACAGGAGTCTTGATCAGCACAGCAGCGCTGAGTTCAGCGCCCCCGTGTCTGACCACGAGTTGGACCACTGTCAGCCTGTTGAAAACCATGTTCCCGGCAGTGACGGCGGTCCGACAGCCACGGTCAGATGTGTTGGTTGGACTGCCTGGATTGCGGTGGTCCAAACACCACTGCGAGTCTGGCAGTCCTTTGACCGCCAGACTCACAATAAGGCCCTAAATCTATATTTTAAAAACAATTATTAACATATATAAACAATAGTAACATAAAATTAATATATCAACTAAAACACATTAAAATATTTAAAAAACAATATTTTAACCACTGTTTTAGTTGAAACAATATTAATACATTGATATTATTTAACACAATGTCACTTTCCTGAAAAAAGCGATATTCTTGTCAATGATTGTTAGACTTTTCATCCTTGGCGTGGTCTCTCTTAACTTTTTGCCTCTGTTCCCCAGGTTGTTGATGTGTGCTGGACTCTGATTTTACTGTTTTTGTTACTCTGGGCACTTTACCACTGCTAACCAGTGCTAAAGTGCAAGTGCTCCTGTTTAAAATGTGTACGTAATTGGTTCTCCATGATTGGCATATTTGTTTTATTGTTAAGTCCCTAGTAAAGTGCACTAGAGGTGCCCAAGGCCTGTAAATCAAATGTTACTAGTGGGCCTGCAGCACTGGTTGTGCCACCCACACAAGTAACCCTGTAATCATGTCTCAGACCTGCCACTGCAGTGTCTGTGTGTGTATTTTTACACTGTAAATTCGACTTGGCAAGTGTACCCACTTGCCAGGCCTAAACCTTCCCTTTTCTTACATGTAAGGCACCCCTAAGGTAGGCCCTAGGTAGCCCCAAGGGCAGGGTGCAGTGTATGGAAAAGGTAGGACATATAGTAATGTGATTTATATGTCCTGACAGTGAAATACTGCCAACTTCATTTTTCACTGTTGCAAGGCCTGTCTCTCTCATAGGATAATATGGGGGCTACCTTTAAATATGATTAAAGTGTAGATTCCCCTAGAGAGTAGATGGACATGTGGAGTTTGGGGTCCCTGAACTCACAATTTAAACATACATCTTTTTGTAAAGTTGATTTTAAGATTGTGCGTTTGAAAATGCCACTTTTAGAAAGTGAGCATTTTCTTGCTTAAACCATTCTGTGACTCTGCCGTGTTTGTGGATTCCCTGTCTGGGTCAGTTTGACAGTTGGGTTGTTTTTCACCTCACACTAGACAGTGACACAAAGGGAGCTGGGGTGTAACCTGCATTTCCTGATTAGCCATCTCTGCTAGGAGGGAGGGGTGGAGTGGTCACTCTCATCTGAAAGGACTGTGCCTGCCTCTGACAATGCAGACTCCAACCCCCTGGTGTGTGTCTGAGGCCTTGCCTGGGCAAGGCAGGATTTCACAAGTAGGTGTGAGTCCCCTTTGAAGAAAGGTGACTTCAAAGACTAAAATGGGTATAAGAAGGGCACCCAAATCTACAGACTTGAGAAACACTTCTGGAACCAAGAGGAATCTCTGCCTGGAGAAGAGCTGATAGCTGAGGAAGAAGTGCTGCCCTGCCTGTGATTGTGCTTTGTGGAGCTTTCCTGCAGTGCTGATTCTGCCAGAGTAAGAGGGCAAAGACTGGACTTTGTGTGCCTTCCATCTTGTGAAGAAATCTCCAAGGGCTTGATTTAGAGCTTGCCTCCTGTTGTGTGAAGTCTCATGAACAGCAAAGACTTCTCTCTGCCAGCACCTGGAGTCTCTGGAGAGACTCCTGCTCTGACAAATGGTGCCCTATCCAGTCCCTGGGCCCTTGAAAGGAAAGCTGGTGGAAATCCAAGGAAATCGACTTCGGACGAGTCCGGACCAACGCCGCTGCTGAATCCGGTGACGCCGCCTGCACCTGATGCCGTAACCTTCGCTGGAACGCGACGCTCTTCGCAGGCCCGACGCTGCTGAAGCCCCGCTGAAGTCCGCGACTCCGTGGAAGTCGCCGCACTACGTCGTGACCGACGCCGCTCGAAGTGCGTGGACTCAACGTTTCGCACAGACGCCGCGATCCCCGACTTCGCGCATCGGCTTGTTTTCACTCTTCACCAAAGGTACTGTACTTGTGGGTCTACACGACTCCGTGTCCGTGTCCGGCGCCGCAGGTGTCGGCTTGTTGGGAATGACTCCGTCACGACGCCGTGTTAACATCTCATCGAAGCATTTTTGTTTCTAAACGCTATTTTTTAGTTTCATCTTTAAAAATTCATAACTTGACTTGTGTATGTCGGATTTTTGTCGTTTTGGTCTTGTTTTGTTTAGATACATATTTCCTATTTTTCTAAACTGTTGTGTCATTTTGCAGTGTTTTTCATTAAGTTACTGTGGCCCTCATTCCGAGTTTGGCTGGCGGCGGTAGCCGCCAGCCAAACGGGAACCGCCACTTGGCCGCTCCGCGGTCAAAAGACCGCGGAGGCCATTCTGGCTTTCCCGCTGGGCCGGCGGGCGCCCGCCAAAGGAGCGCCCGCCGGCCCAGCAGGAAAGGCCCTGCAACAATGAAGCTGGCTCCGAATGGAGCCGGTGGAGTTGCAGGGGTGCGACGGGTGCAGTTGCACCCGTCGCGATTTTCACTGTCTGCAATGCAGACAGTGAAAATCTTTCTGGGGCCCTGATAGGGGGCCCCTGCACTGCCCATGGATTCTCCCAGCCGGGGGTAATCCGGCGGGAAACCGCCGGACCCGGCTGGGCGACCGCGGCTTCACAGCTGCGGTCGGAATACAAAAGGAAGCACCGCCAGCCTGTTGGCGGTGCTTCCGTGGTCGTCGACCCATCAGAATGACTCCCTGTGTGTGTTGGTACAAATACTTTACACCTAGCACTCTGAAGTTAAGCCTACTGCTCTGCCAAGCTACCAAGGGGGTAAGCAGGGGTTAGCTGAGGGTGATTCTCTTTTACCCTGACTAGAGTGAGGGTCCTTGCTTGAACAGGGGGTAACCTGACTGTCAACCAAAGACCCCATTTCTAACAATGATATTTGTGCATCATAATATTTGTGAGTCACAATATTTAATTTCTGATATTCCCGTCTCGCAATATTTTTTACTCAATATTTTTTCCACACACTCTACAGTCTGCTCAGCTAAGCTTTCACTCATGAGCAGGGCTGTCTTGCCACAGTACAAGATGAAGTAGATGTAGAAACAAAGCATATAAGCAGAATAGCACAAAAAAACAAACGTGCAACATTTTTTCTTTGTTTTTCTAACTCTCCTGTTTGTTTCTACTGTTATTTCAGCTTGTTCTATGAGCAGGCAAACCATGTTCATAAAACAAGTTTGAACTGCTTATAGAAACAAACGCCAGAATCCCCCCCCCAAAAAAAATACTGCTTGGCTAGCAGAATTAAGCAAAAAACTGATCTTGTGCAGGTAACTCTGCTTCAGGTCTTGGTTTCGCAAGGGCATTCATGCCAATATACCAGATTCATGTGGGACACATCCGATTTTTGAAGCCCAAAATGGGTTTATTTTAACTGTTTCCTGCCTAAAATTCGGGAAAATCCATTCCTCTGTTTTTTTTCAAAATCTCCTGGTTTCCTGTTCTAAACTGTTGGCACGTATTCAGGGGTCCCAGAGGATGGTCCATGGACCACAAGGAAAGGCCTGCCAGAGTGTTAGTGGCACACGTGCAGTACATTGAGTACCACTAGGATAGACAATCTAAAACTCCTTTTATTGTTTCCAACCAAAACATTGTCATCAGAAATTGTTCAGATCAAGGTCCCCTGTATATTATGACAAGATGATTTTACCATGTGTGTTTCTAGTTAATTTCTCAGAGGAATAATTTCTGCATTCACTTTGTCATATTCTATTTCTAATTCTGAGTGTCTTTACTGTGTCTTAATCAAAGTTGGGTCTCTCAGGCCACCAGAGCTCTTCTTCCAGTGCAGTGTTGTAGTTTGTTAACAATGTTGGACCTGGTTCACAAAGGTAAACTTAGAAGTTTATGACTTCGGGAATTCATAAAGGGTATTTATGAGTAGTATCTTTATGTCCGCACTCGGGGCGGAGATTCTTAGTGTGTCTCCTGTTCATTGCAAGGTCTTTGAGAGAGAGTGCTCATTAGTTGTCCACTTACCATTTTGTACATATTTGTAATTTTGTACCTAGCATTTAGTTCTATGTGCATTAAAGTACTTTTCCTTTTTAAAGAAAATGTATTGACAGGGAATTGATTGAATATGTGCTATTTGTTGTGTTGCTGAATTTTGAGTTTTTGTGCCACAGGAAATCTCTGAGTAAGCCTTGAACTTCTCTGGCTCACTATCGCAAGAGACAAGTGCTCAAAAGGGTACATTTATAATAGGCCCTAGTTGCCTCTGTGTACTTAGGGGCCCTCTGAACCGGATTTCTCACATACTCTTCCTAGATAACATGGATGAGGTCCAACCCATTGCTGGCTTACACAGTACCATGGTGCTTCTTGTAAGATAATACTTCTCAGTGATCTTCAGGGAGTACAACTTTTCCTCATTACTTTTTCTCATCTCATCTCTGTTACCTACTTCACCTGCAGTTTTTTTAAACTGTTTTTGCACCACTTGCACAGCACAAACAGAACCAATTGGAAAAAGGTCAGGCATTTCTGTTCTCCAGGTAAAGGAAGGTGCACAAATTACGTTGTTAAGTTAAAAGTTGATAATTTTCCATACCCTCATTTTGAGTACAGAATAAAACCTGTAAAATAATTCTAAGTTACTTAGACAGTTTTTTACAGACTGCAAATTTAGACACTCATCAAACTGTATGCCTTTGGACCTTATTGTATACTTGCACTGAAATATAGATCAGTATGTTCGCATGCAGGTTAATACGTCAAGCTATTTTCGGTCTTTAATCCAATATTAGTGATTCCAGAACTTGTATTGTTTTTTCCAACCATTGAGAAGCCAGAATTACAAACGTGACTGTACACATAATAGTTTTATACATCAACCACCTTTCGAATTGCACTGCATACATAACTCTGAATGTCCATAGTTGTAGGTGTTTAGGCCTTTCATTAAAAAAGTAAAATCTGGGACCCAATTCGCAAAGACATTTCGCACCTATGTTCAGTGTAGGTGCGTAAATCCAGAGGCAAAGCTTGGCCAGTAAGGCTGGTGGATGTGAGTTTCAGATTTTCTGACAATCAGACTGGTGTATAGGCCCTCATTATAACATTGGCGGCAAATGCCGCCTACCGCCACGGTGATGGCCGCCAACATGCCGTGGCTACCGACCGTCCACCAAATTATGACCGTAGCCGGAATTCCGCCAGAAGGCTGGCCGAATTCCGGCTACAGTCATGGCGGCGGAAAGCGGTAAGGTGGCGCTGCTGCCAGCAGCAGCGCCACGCCAGCAGAACTCTGCCGACCGTATCATGAGCCATGATACGGCCTGGTGGGGTTTTGCTGGGGGACGCTGCTGCTGGCAGCAGTGCCGTGTCCGGTCTCCTGCCGGAGGACCCTCTGCAAGCAGTTATGTTGGGTTCTCTGACAGGAGAGGGGGGTGAGGGGTGTTGTGTGCGTGGGTGGGGGTGACTGTGTTTTAATGTGTGCATGCGTGTGTAAAGCGTGTGTGCAGTGTGTAATGGGTGTGTGTGTACGTGCATGTTGTGTCGTGTGATTGCATGTGTGCCTGTATGTTTGTTAGTGAGTGTTGCTGTGAGTGTGTATGAATATATGCATGTGCGTGTGAATGTGGGAATGTGTGTGTGTAAGGGTGTGTATGTATGTGTGTATATATATGGGGGGGTCAGGAGGGGGAGGGAGGAGGGGAAGAGCTCCCGGAAAGGGGAGGGGGGCAGAGGAGACCCCTATCAGTGCCAGGGGAGGAATTCCCTGGCACTGTTAGTGCCTACCGCCATGGTTTTCATGGCAGTACAGAAACCACGGAAACCATGGTAGTGGGCAGGGTCAAAATGCCATGGGCGGCCTAGTGACGGCCGCCATGCTGGAGACTGTAGTCTCCAGCCCGGCGGTTGTTACCGCCATGGGGGTTGGGGTGTTAACTTGGCGGTTTGGCTTTGGTCAAACCGCCAATGTCAAAATAGTGGCGGTATGTACCGCCAGCCTGTTGGCGGTACTACCGCCACTATTACACCGACCGCCAGGTCGTAATGACCCCCATAATGTTTAAATGCATTATATGACAAGCAGGGTGCATGAGAGGAGCCTAGGGGACAGTGGAAATGAGAAGAATGCTGATTGACAGGAGCACTACAAGAGAAAGCACAATACTGAGTAAAATAACCAATATTTTTGAGGACTCTCAAAGCAGAGAGTGTGTGTGTGTGTGTGTTTTGGTCTGTGTGTATGGAACATTTCTGCTGAAATCCGACTGACATCTCACAATACTCGAATGAAAGCACCTGTACCCAACTATTTACCAGAAAATACATTTTTTAGGGGGGTGTAACACCCCCTGAAGCTATGTCCCTGCATAAATCCTTTAATATAGGAGGTGAAACTAACTTTGCATTACACAAAATGTGAATTTGCACTCTTGCATTGACCTACTCACAAGCAATATTAGAATTTTGCTAACATTTACACATGCCTATTTGTACGCTATGTAGAATAACTCATGTCTGGCTGCTTACACGGTTAAAAACTCCTGGAAAGCTGACTGTTGTCGCAACTTCACAGGAATACGCTTTGATTTTTTAGCAAAATAAAAAATGTAAATACATTCCAAACCAAACGGTAAATTGATGGTTGTAGAGTTAAAAACTTTTTGCCAATCAGACTCTGAAAATCTATTGAAACATATGAGTGGTTTAGGCTTGTTTCAAATCATCCTGAGGTGTACGTTTTAAGAAGTGGCTGTGCAGCAGTCAATATGTCACAATTAGCCAACATCTATTTACTGGGAAATTCACAAACTTTGAGAGTGCCTCTGAGTCACTGAGACTCAATAAAATAAATGAAACTTGTCCTTAATGGGAAAAAATTATTTAGCCTTTTTAACTGGGCTACTCTTTGGGTTGTGCAAATCTGCAGAACATTTCTTCAGTCCTTCCTTTCAAATTTTGAGTACTTCACAAGGTTGGGGAAGGTTTAAAAACAGTCAAACAAGCTGCAAAGCAGGGAAAGATATTTTAGTGCAGCTCAATCTAATTTTAGATATATAACAAAAAAGTGTCATTCTCTTCCCCTTATCTTGTTACACTACTAAACCTCTTCTGTCCTTCTAGATACTTTTCATGCAACTCCCTAATGCTTTACTGCCACCTGCTCTCTCTCTTGTTTAACTGTCTCACTATTTCAGACATGTGCTCTCTGTCCAACTTCCTCTCTTTCTCGTCAGTTTGAGTTTTGTCTAGGTTTGTCTAAACCTTACTGTTGTCTTACTTCTCCTGCAAGCTTCTCATTTCATTAAACAGTGGAGAAGGACCCAAAATTACTCTTACGTTCCTGTCAATGGTCAGAGATCCACTTCCCAGGTCTCCTTATACAACCACTTCTCACTTGACCATGAAGAAAGATCCCAAATATCTTGCCATTCTACTCCCTTCACTGTTCCTATGTCATCTGCTCCTCTCTGTTTGCATCTCTTTTCCACTTCCTTAGCCTAAATTGACTTAGGGCCTCATTACGAGTTTGGCGGTCCGAGGACTGCCATGTTGGCGATGGCGATCTGTTTAACAACAGGCTGGTGGTGAAGACCATCAAATTATGACATTGGTGGTGACGCATACAGAATCCTGCTAAAGCACTGCCAGTGCAGTCAGACCGCCGCAGTTGATTGCAGCCACCACCAGTCCGGCTGAGAATATTACAAGGTTGCACACTGCCAAAATTTCCACCGTGGTCAGACCACCAAGGAACACCAGGTGGAAACAAACAGTATAAAAGGAGACACTCACCTCCAGGAAGCCAAACTCATCTGTAGCTTCCATGGAACCACAACTAGACGTCATCCTGCAGCTCCTGCTCACAGAAAGCACAGAATAATTGCCAACGAGGACAACAACTGTAATTACACACACTTACCTGTTACATTTGTAAGATGTATAAATTTGAACTGTTACAGAACATACCAAAGGGAGGGGGTGTGAGGGCTATTCTCACACATAATAGTACAGTGACACACACACTCACATACAACAAATACACACATACATACACAGCACTCACACTGCAGCCAGCACACGCACTCCACTTGTCAATAACACACAGTTACGTATGACAACACTGCACCAGCCCAACCTCACAAATACATATATAAAGTACTAACTCATATCAACAACACCACAACCCCACAAATATAAACACATGTCAGTCATTCACAACCAACACTGGCCAGGGACTCCCCTCATCAACCATCTGTGATGGAACATGCACAATTACACCACCATGCAACCTAGCAATCAACACACACATCACACATACACACACTCAGTACACCGAACCTACTATGCCATGCACAATACACGCAGACTCAAACAGTCTAAACACACAACGTCACATAGCACTACAACAAACATATATCAACACTAACACAACACACCACCGTGACAACAACATTTCAGCTACATACGCACACCCGTCACACAAAACACATCTTATCCCTGGGAGATAAAAGCACAGCACACAACCACACAGACTGCTCAGACAATACCGGAAGTATCAAGCAGCACACACACACAAATACTGGCACACAACCTATGTCAGCCAGGAACAACTCAAACCTAGTAAAGGAAATGCAGGACGAAGATTTGACCAGAAATACCAACAATTAGTTGGTTTAATTTTAGGCAAAAATAGGGTATTAAATAAGATTGTCCAAGGCCATAGGCCAGTCCATTGTTTATACAAAACAGCACCAAAGGCACTAAATTGTGTCCTTACTTGACTCCTGACTGCCATGTAATCTGGCATGGGGGTTAGGGGAGGGTTTGGAGGTGGAAGGGATGGCCTTGGGGAGGGTAATAGAACGTTTAGTGGTGTCACAGGGGGAAGAGTAGGAAAAAGGCCAAGTTCACAAAGGAAGAGTTTATTCGACACACGGGGACGGTCATCAAAAGGGGGTTTTGGTCTGGATGTCTTCGGTGCGTGTGTGGGAGATATGCTTGTGTGTGGTGGGTAGTGAGGGCATTTGTGTGTCTTGGGCTGAGGGGGGTGGAGGTGCTGGGAGATGCCATTGTGGATGGCTGCCTGTTGGGGTCGTGTCTGCAGGTATGGTGGATGTGCTGCATGTAGGTGTGACAGTGGTTGTGGTGTCTGCAGGTGTGGTGACTGGGGTGGATGTCTGAGAGTCTGCTGGGGTGCTGTCTGCAGGTAAGATAGGTGTGGTAACTGGATCTGTGAATGGTTATGTGGTGTTTGCAGGTGTGTTGGGTGTTCTGTCTGTGATGCTGGGGTAGTGGGGTGTCACAGCAGGTTGTGACTGTTGCTATGTTTGTAGGTGGATGTCTGTGTGCGTACCAGTGGAGTGTTTTGTGGTGCTCATGTTTGTACGCACTACCCTTGGATGCTGAAGGTAGATGCATGCCTTTCTGTGTGGTTTGGCTGGGTTGGGGAAGGGGGATTCGGACTGGGAAGAGGAGGGTGGAGGGGGACGATAGACAAGGGGTGATGTGCTGCTGTCAGTGTGGAGGCCAGAGCCTGAAAAAATCTCTGTAGGACAGCCAGTGCACCATGAATGCCCTCCAAGAATGCATTGCTCTGTTAGATTTGAGTTTCCAGTCCCTGGATAGCATTCAGGGTGGTCGACTGACCCACAGAGATCAACCTCAGGAGGTTAATAGCCTTCTCACAGAGGTCAGCAGGGCTAACAGGGGCTGGGGCAAAGGTACCTAAGGCAAAGGAGACGCCCACCCCTTTGGAAAGTTAATATTCAATCTGTGTTTCAATATGATATTTCGCAAGCCAGGATCTGGTAAGCCTGCGGTGTATCGATACACATCCTCATTACACCATGATTTCAATAAGTGGGTGACTAATGTTGTTGTACCTAAATACCTATAATCACCTTTGCTAGATAAAATGTCGAGATTCATATTTACATCCATCCGTGAAATTTTTAATGGCAATCCTATAGAAGGAGAGTGTAAAGAATGCAAAGTATAACATTTCTTTAAAAGCATTTTAACAATCACAGCCCATGACAGATCACTATTAATAAAGCAAATTTTTGCAAAAGTTAGATAGTTTGTCTCTCTGCCCATTATGAGCCTGTTCAACAATCTTAAACAAAGTTTCATAGAGATATGGTACCAGGAAACAAGTTTAGGTTTTACTCTGATTGCATGAACTAGGGATGATTGACGGAGACATAATAATCTTTTAAGTCACTGCACTTCCAGCTTATTCCAATCATCAGATCCACTCATACAACAAGCATCTGCAATGAAATATGTCTCACATTTTCTTGACTTACAGCTATTAGCATTGTAAATTCAGAACTTGACTTTTCTTGACATATAAATTGCTCAACCCCTCCTCATCATTTTGTCACTTCCTGACATATTTTGGTGGTCACTGGCGGCTACTGTTAACAGAATGAAAAGTCTTGCAACCATTTTTGCCTTGCATTTCAACAAAGCTCTAATGAAGTTAACAATAGCAGAGCAGCCTAAGAAGTTTTATGACCCCAATAAAGGAGATAAGCTATGTCCTCTGTGCGGATGTCTCTGAGGGCTGGCAGGGAGGGGGCCTGGAGAAAGACTCAAGATAAGGCTCTGCAAGTTTCACATAATTGCTTCTAGGTTTAGCTGCATTCTACCAGAAAGGGCATATTGTGGCTTTCGTGAGCAGTGAGCTAGATGTTTAGGCACAGGGTGTTTCTTTTGCAAAATAAGCTCATCTTAGAAGCCAGAGGTAAACGGGGACAGCACTGGAATTAAGCCAAAACAAATGTTAGCAACATGGGAAGAGGTGGAAGGATCGGAATGCTGCAATATAACGCATAGAGCTATCAGTCTAAAACACCCAGAGTGAAAAGTGAGCAACCAAGAAATGACAAAAGTAGTCTGTCACAGCAACAGATAAAGAAACCACAGTGGAATAATATAGTAGTTGGTCACTGCTCTGAAAAAGTAAAAGGAGGGAGAAAAAGGCGGAACTGACCACTAGCGGGCAGGAATTTTTAAAGAACACTGCAACTAACAAATGAAATCACTTTAAGCCATAAGAAGTATACTAAAAGTATACACGAGGTCTAACGCTTAAGCTCGACCTAAAAAACTAGGCCTGGTTGGAGTTCGTGGAGTTCCGCTATGTAGAACTTGGCGAACTGACCATAAAACTCTGCCATGCCATGCTGAGTTCCCCAAGCAGCAGAGTGTGTTAGGTCGCACCGTTCATGCTGATTTTTAGTGTTGGGTGTTTTTCTCACACTATAAAATCAGCACGAATGGCACCACTCACAGCACTAAAGGGAGTTACTTCTTTTCTGCCGCTCGAGTAGATTTTTTACTCGAGCAGCAGCTTTCTCAACATGGCGGAAGGTTTTGCAATGCAAGCGGTAGCAACCATCTGCGACCTGCATTGAGAAATCTCACAGGGAGGTGGTCTGGAGTAAGATTTTCCTCATTCACGGTCACCAACTTAATGCTGATGAGCCCAAATGCAGAAAACAACTCAGCTCTGCGGAGTGTTTTGCAACTCCGCGCACTAACCGAGCAGGAAAAACTTTGCAAACTCCGCAAGCGGAGCAGAGTTCACCGCCAACCCCTACAAAAAACCTCTTACCATAAAGAAATTTTGTTTGCACCACTGCCTTAAAGGCTTTTGAAACTGGTGTCCTATCATAACCCCCATAAACCCTTTTAAGTGCTTTTGTTTTAACAAAGTTCAGACAGGATTTCCAATCTATATCTGAACCAAAAAGGAGACCAAGATGTACCAGGATTTACTCTACTGTATCCCTATAGAAAAGTATAGGGAAAATATTAAAAATATTTAACACATTTTATTGTACAATAGGTCATGGCATATTAACTCAAATCTGTATTAGATATTTAATTAATTAAAATATATTTAGTTAATTTTTAAGTAATATTTTTACAGAATAATTGTAAAAAAATGCCACCTGCAGTAAAATGCTTATATTGTAACATATGTATTAAAATGCATCAAAAGTTATACATATCTGTACTTTAAATTGTTTTAATTGCATTTGTAATGTTCTAATAACTTAACAATGATGTATTAATTGTATGTATATTTTTTTACATTAAAACATATACATTTCTTTTGAAAGCCAACATTAGTTTAATTATTTAACATCATTCCTTGTGGGGTGTTATTTTAAGAGCATGTCTCCATCATTTTCTATGGTGTTACAGTAACTGTAATTGGCCATGTATGCTGCTGGACTTACTCCAAACCTGGACTGCAATACATTTGCTACTGTTTTGTGACCTTTTTTGCTGTAATAACTTTACAAGTACAGTTTGCGAATAGCAATGTGCTTACTCTTTCGACAGTGGGTGTTTGTATTGGCATGTTCCTTCCTGAACCCTTCCTTAGCCTTCCCTAAATTTTCCTGTTTAGTAGTAACTAGTCCCCATTTTCTAGCAACTCTTCCCGTCCATCCCACATTTACTACTAAAACATAAACCTATATGTGCAGAGATCTCTTCACATGTGGTGGAGACCTCTGCACAGAAAAGCAGGAATGGCGGAAGCAGAGGTCTCCTCACAAAGGTTAGTGAATAGTATTTTGTAGCCATAAGTAGTATTACTGTAGTAGTACTTCACGTACTACAAAATGCATTTTTTGAATATGTCCCATTGGTTCTATTTTGAACAAGTTGCTCATTTTGCCTAAAAACTAGAGGCATTCTGCTTTATGTTGGTGCCCCAGTAGCAACAGAAGCTTCTGAAATACCTGGCCTTTCTCTAATTTATCTTAACTGATGCACGTAAAGCAGTGTAGCACTCTAAGGCGATGTCTCCTCTTAACATTGAACACATAGGGCCTCATTCCGACCCGGACGGGCGGCGGACGCCGCCCGCCGGGCGGAAACCGCCCAAACACCGCCCCGCGGTCAGAAGACCGCGGGGGGCATTTCAACTTTCCCGCTGGGCCGGCGGGCGATCTGCAAAAGATCGCCCGCCGGCCCAGCGGGAAAGCGCCTTCCACGAGGATGCCGGCTCCGAATGGAGCCGGCGGAGTGGAAGGTGTGCGACGGGTGCTGTGGCACCCGTCGCGCTTTTCAGTGTCTGCTAAGCAGACACTGAAAAGCAATGTGGGGCCCTGTTAGGGGGCCCCTGCAGTGCCCATGCCATTGGCATGGGCACTGCAGGGGCCCCCAGGGGCCCCACGACACCCGTTCCCGCCAGCCAGGTTCTGGCGGTGTAAACCGCCAGAACCAGGCTGGCGGGAAGGGGGTCGGAATCCCCATGGCGGCGCAGCTTGCTGCGCCGCCATGGAGGATTCCCATGGGCAGCGGGAAACCGGCGGGAGACCGCTGGTTTCCCGTTTCTGACCGCGGCGTTACCGCCGCGGTCAGAATGCCCATGAATGCACCGCCAGCCTGTTGGCGGTGCATTCGCTGCCCTCGGCCCTGGCGGATTCAATCCGCCAGGGTCAGAATGAGGGCCATAATAATTTACTACATTGGTCGAAACTGCTGTTTTAGCATTGGAAAACTTTACCGGCCAGTAAAGTTGTGCAAAATCCACAAACTCCTGAACTTCACAAAGTTACCAAGTAGGGCTTACCGTGTTTATTCGCTGGCGGAAAAAATCCACCCCAATTTAAATCGTACTACTGATGGTGAACTGGTCCAAATTGGACTCAAAGGCTGTTTTGCTCCATTCACAGCAAGCAACGCTGTTTGAAAAATAAACTGTGGAATAATGCTGGTGTTTCCCAAATTACAATCTATCAGCTGTGACTTCTGTTCAGTAAAACAGAAATGCTTCACTTATTACTCTAGATGATGGAAAGTGGAACAAATTACTCGCATTTGTCCTTCTGGGCCCTTGCATTTTTTAAAGCCCTGTCAGATGTGGTCATTTGCAAACAGAATAAAAAAATGAAACTGTGACAAATTGACCTTTTCAACATTTATCTATCTGCTCTGGAACCACAAATAAATTAAGTTTTAAACACTGCCGTGGATCTGGGAAAAATAAGTATTCCACAGAAGTGCCTTACAATAGGCATTAACAATCTAGTTTGTGAAATAGTAACTCCGTGCATTTATGAGGACAGAGAAGTATCTCCATGCATCATGGGGAACTCCCTCCCCATCCACCTCCGTCTGACCCAAGACCACCTCTCCTTCAGGAAGCAACTCAAGACCTGGCTGTTTGAGCAGTAGCGGTCCCCCCTCCCCCAGCGCCTTGAGACCCTCCGGGTGAGTAGCGCGCTATACAAATTTCTTGATTGATTGATTGATTGATGCGTCATATTATTAGGAGTTACTTAGAGGAACAGCATAAATGCCCCTTCAAGCATTCTTAAACCAAAACGTAAAGAAAAATAATTGTATCTTAAACATGTACATCGCTTTCCAAGTAACTGTGTTTTTATTTCACACTATATAATGAAAGAAGATAGGGACACATACTGCCTACTTTTGCACACATCATACAGTTTTTCGGATTTTGGTGTAACATTTCATGTCAGTGGAAGATGGTCCTCCATTTTGATTTGTTTCGGACGACATAAAGTGAGCCTGAAAGTGCCTAGTTTTAAGCTGATTGATATCATATAAAGATATAGCACTGGAACTGTGATTGAATCTGGTGGCTCTAGATGAAACATTAGAATCCTCAGTACCACAGCAACACGTTTGGTAGATTGGAGCAGAGTGGAGTGGATTTGAGTGGAGAGGGGTAGATTGGGGGTGGGCGTATATTGGATATGGGTGGAGTTGATTGGGTTAGATTGAGTGGAGTGGGACTGATTGGAGTGGATTAGGGTAGATTAGGGTGGAGTGGGGTATATTGTGGTAGATTGGAGTGGAGTCAGGTAGTTTGGAGCGGGCAGTTTGGATTAGACTGAGTGGGTTGGGATAGATTGGACTGTGGTGGGGTAGGTTGGAGTGGGGTAGATTGTGGTGGGATGGAGTGGGTTGGGGTAGTTTGGATAGGGTAGATTGGTGTGCGGTAGGACAGATTTGGTAGAGTGGGGTAGATTGGAGTGGAACAGATTGTAGGAAAGTGGAGAGGGATAGATTGGGGTGGGATAGACTGCAGTGGAGAGGGGTGAATTCGAGTAGGGTAAGTGGTGTGGGGTGGAGGGGCATAGACTGGAGTGACATGTTGTAGAGTGAGTGGCGCGGAGTGTAGTGCCTGTCGTAGAGTGTTATAGAATGGAGTGGAGTGGAGTGGCATAGAGTGGCGTAGTGTGGAGTATTCATGGTGTGGTAGTGCACTGGCATTACAAACAACACATTTTCAATTGAAATGACCATTAAAGTTGCACTGAAATACGGATTTACTGCACACAAATGACCAAGTTTGCACGCCATCACCAGGGGCCAGATGCAGGAAATTATTTGCGGGTCGCAAACGGCAAAAAATGCCGTTTGCGAGTCGCAAATTCCAGTTTCCAATGCAGAAATGCATATTGCGAGTCGGGACCAACTCGCAATATGCATTTCAGAATCGCAAATAGGAAGGGGTGTTCCCTTCCTATTTGCGATTCGGAGTGGTATGCAATACCATTTGCGACCGCATATGCGGTCGCAAAGGGTGTCGCAGTTACCATCCACTACAAGTGGATGGTAACCCACTCGCAAATTGGAAGGGGTCCCCATGGGACCCCTTCCACTTTGTGAATGGACCCAAAACTATTCCAAGGGACCACTACCTGCCCTGAAAAAATACCGAAACTAAAGGTTTTTTTTTTTTTTTTTAAGTGCAGCTCGTTTTCCTTTAAGGAAAACGGGCTACACTTAAAAAAAAAAAAACTGCTTTATTTAAAAGCAGTCACGAACATGGAGGTCTGCTGACTACAGCAGGCCTCCATGTTTGCGAGTGCCTAGACTCGCTATGGGGCCGCAATTTGCGACCCACCTCATTAATATTAATGAGGTGGGTCATTGCGACCCCATAGCGACTCGCAGACGGTGTCTGAGACACCGTTCTGCATACCAATTTGCGAGTTGCAAATTGCGAGTCGCAGGGACTCGCAATTTGCAAGTCGCAAATTGGCTTTTTGCTACATCTGGCCCCAAGTGTAGTAATGTGTTTTTATCACATTAAAATATTTGTTTCCACCACACATCAGAATTACAAAAGTAAGTGCTTCTTGTGTACTAATTCTGATATATATTCTAAAACATTTGCACAGTTATTTTTTTTTGTTGTGTGCTAGAAATAAAAACATCCTATAGCCTCTCCTCCCACATGGGTACTCAGCAGGATCGTCACATAAATTCTCTCACATTGATGATGAGAAAGAAAAATAAACAGGGGCCTTGAAAGACGGAGCCTGCTAACTTTTGACCTCTATCATTGAATGCACACCAAAAGCGACAAGATAAGAACAAGATTTAGGGTTTTTTTCACAGAAAGCGAGTTTGTGGAAGAATGCAGTGAACAAGGTTTGAGCAACGGAGGGACAAACTGAAGCTGGACAGGTTAAAGCAAATAAAGCCAGCAAATAGACAGAAAACATTAGTTACAGACCACAAACTCAATAGTCAGCAGTGATTGGAATGCATTCCCAGGGAAGTTTTCAGAATGCCCACAAGAAGTCGTAAGCAAACCAGACATCTGTGATGTCTGTTAGGCTTCAACCTAAAAACAGGATGCATGACAGTATTTAAGTTGGATCTTATTAATAGTAATTGGCTTTCAAAGATTACTTTATGCTTCGCAGAGTCCAGCATTAGACAGCAGAAGTTCACTCATTTAGATGCTGAGTATCAAGAGCCTTGAAGGATGGGAACCTCAACTTTCAATTTCTGCAACTCACCAGGTGTAAGAAATTGGGTTGTTAGTTGTGCAGGATGTGAGACCTGCAGATGTAAAAGGTCCACAATTTCCCCTTACTCAGAACCAAGCATTGCATTGCAGTGGTTGACTCTCTCAGGGCAGTGAAGCAGAGCTGCCCAACACCTACTCAGCAGAGGTGGTGTGGGCTAGTAATCACCATTTACTGGAACGCAGTATCAACATTGAAACGTTTGTCTAGTCCGGGGGTTCCCAAACTGTGCGCCGCGGCACCCCAGTGCGCAATTAGAACTAGCCAGGGGCACCGTGCAAATCTTGGGAATGTGGTAAAAGGTATTTAAGAAGATTTAGGTTGGGAGGCCACACCCTCGTTCTCTTTCTGCCCCTAGTTGTTTTTTAGTTCTATTACTAATAGACCAAAACCCTGCCAACTGCCTCAGGCTGTCTGAAATGCAGACATAGACTCCTGGCAGCGCTCGAAAGTCAGGGTTGGCAGGCACAAATCATGCACTCTGAGCAAGCACCAGCAGTCCTAGATTTGCCGGGCTGACAAGCTCATAGCCTTGAGGTTCGTGATAGCACCAGAACGGCAAAGCCATTGGTTCTCTTCCTGAAGCACCTCCCCCACACACACTTATTCTGGCAGCCATGGATACACATCAATCACAATTGAGCAAACCTCACTGTTAACCCCAGCCAGCCCTGTCCGGAACTAAACGAGGACATGGGTAATGTTAAAAGAAAGAAGCTGCACTAGCCTTCCACACACCTCAGGTAAGAGAAATGACAGTTTAGATATTTCCAAAATAAACTTCTCAAAACGCATGCATCTGTTTAATCTCTCAGCCAGTCATAAAAGTGTTTAGCAGTGTTCAACTGTTGTGTTGGTCTCTGATGTTTAGACGGAGTGATAGTAAATGTTAGTTTATATTAAGTACTAGCAAAGTGTGCAACTTAAAATGAAGTGTTTCACATATGCCTTCAATTTGGCTGCTATTAAGAAACTAACTGTTACAGTTTATTGTTCCTTAAGGTGGAAAGAAGCAATCATGAACTTCAAGATTGTAGCTGCAGTCTACAAACTAATTTGTACGAGTTACAGGTGGGAAGCATGAAATCAGCCTGTGAAACCTTAGCCTTTCACCTATCTGAGGCCAAAACCTTGAATGTCATCATGCTACAAACATCTATCAACACTGCTTAATAGCACAAAGATGTATCTATACTGCAATGAAGCAAAATTAGCGTAGGAGCAAGCACTACTTAACCATCATGATTAATGATCTAAAAACGGTGACACGGCAGATGCACTGCTATTTGATTTTCAGGACTCTTAGGGGCATATTTATACTCCGTTTGCGCCGAATTAGCGTCGTTTTTTTCGACGCAAATTCGGCGCAAAACTAACGCCATATTTATACTTTGGCGTTAGACGCGTCTAGCGCCAAAGTATGGGCAAATAGCGTCATTTTTTTGCGTGAACGCCTTCCTTGCGTTAATGAGATGCAAGGAAGGCGTTCCCGTCTAAAAACAGACGCACATAGCGGTGCGTGGTATTTATGCTCCAGGGCAAAAATCACTCCCGCTCGGCAGGCGGCGCAAAAAAATGGCGCAAAGCACGAATAGCGTGAAATTTTAACGCCTGGGTCAGGGCAGGCGTTAAAATGGGGCAAACACACCTGTACTTAATCAGAACACACAGAACAAACAACAGAGCAGCAGAGCAGCAGAGCAGCAACAGGGAGACATGGAGGTGCTTTTTCTTCAACGTGCACGTAGACGCAGAGCCCTGCAGCAACAACAGCAGCCACAACAACAACAGCAGGGACCCCAAAGACAGCGCAGAAGGCAGGAGAGGATATTCCGCCCACGAACAACCCTGCATGGCCTCAGGGAACGAGACATCATCCAGAGGTACCGGTTGAACTGGCAGGCCATTCAGCAGCTGCTGACAAATATTGAACAGCAATTGGCCCCCACTTTAGTGACTCCACGCACTATCCCAACCGAAACAAAGCTGCTTGCCGTACTTCACATGCTGGCAAGTGGCTCGTTTCAGACAACTGGTGCCCTGGTTGGTGGAATCTCACAACCATCTTTCTCCGCATTCCTGCCTAAAGTACTGGATGCCATCATTGGACTGACACCCCGCCACATCTGTTTCCCTAACACACTGCAGAAGCAGCAGGAAACAAAACAGGGGTTCTACGCCATCAGTGGCTTTCCGCACGTCCTTGGTGCAATCGACTGCACACACGTACGCCTTGTGCCACCTGCTGCGAGTGAACACCTCTACCGCAACAGGAAGCACACACATTCCATCAACGTGCAGGCCATAGTCGATCACCAAGGACTGATCAGCAACATTGTGGCTAAATATCCTGGGAGTGTACATGACGCATTCATCTTCCGTCACTCCACCATCAACCAACACTTCCAGGATGGACGGTATGGCAATGGACTACTTGTTGGTAAGGACAAAAATCTACTTATATACTCACTGCACAGAAACACTCTAGGATAAACAACACATACACCACAATAGCAACACCTAGACAGGAACACACTGAGGTACTCACATCACTAGCCATGTGTCACAAGTCACCATTGAACCTCTCACACATTTGAATTTACTCCACAGCTTAGTGTGAATACATTCATGACTGTGGTTGCCTAAATGTCACCTTGCAAATTGGAAGTCTCACAATAACCTGTACACTAATACAATGCATAACTTTTAAGGGATGGGATGGCCTGCCTATGTTCATATGAACGTTTCTAATACCCTTTCATGTTTCAACTCTGCATGGAACTATCATCACACCCCCAGTGAGGACACACGGACACCTGTGTCACAAGTCACAATGCAAGGGAGGGCACACTGTACTTGAGAAACCAATACATCCTGCTGACAAACAGTTAGACAACAAACACTTGCTCAGCCAAGGAAAAAAAACAATGCCAAAGTTTCCACCAACAACCATAGGTTGTCACATTAGTACACAAAATAGTCACAGACAACACAACACAACTACTGCCATCAAAGATACGTACAACAGTGCCTCCTACATCTAATTGATACCATTCTGTGTTTCTCTTTCAGCTGATCAGGGGTATGGCATCCAGCCTTGGCTAATGACACCATATGGGAACCCAAATACTGCTGCTGAGCGGGCATACAATGACGCCCACAAGAGGACACGCAGCATTGTGGAGAGGACCTTTGGGATCCTAAAGTCAAGGTTCCGCTGCCTTGACATCATTGGCGGAAGCCTACTATACTCCCCAGAGATGGTATGCATAATCATACTCACTTGTGCCATATTACACAATATTTGTGTACAAAGGAACATTCCCCTCCTTGAACCGGACCCAGACATGCCTGAGGATGATGATGAGGAGGATGCTGGCCTGCAACAGGAGGGGGAACAACCTAACACCGCAGCAGGAGTGCGTAGGCGCCAACAGCTTGTGAACAATTTTTTTACTTAAGTTATTATAATCACTTGTATTCCACACTTGTAAATAAACACAGATCACAAACACCACATCATGCTTTGGCCTATTCATTTCTGACCACCTTTAGTTTGAAATAGCTGAAGATGAATGTCGTCTCATTGATCAAGAATGCCATTAAAATTCATCACACCAAAAATAAACATCACAACTGTATGCACAGAGGGTAGGATGTGACATGTTACATTACCATACACAGAGCCCAACAAGAGTACAAATGTGACAATTACACATGCCGGATCCAAACAACTGAAACAGTCTCTCATCCAGCCCAAAATTGGAGATCATTTGAAAGTCACATCACACGTGTTCAGAGACAGGGTGGGACCATCCATGTGTACGTGAACATGTCATCAATGGCTTCTCTCAAGTGTATGATGTGAGCAATACACAATTGCAACAACATCAGCTGCCACTAACTCAGGAGGAGACCTTGAAGTTACAGTGACAACATACACACAGACAGGTCATACTGGATCCACATTCCCACACACATGTACACATATGTCATACAACCAACCTAATATTTGAAAGTAGACCATCACAGTTGTGTCCCAGTTTGAACCTAGCAGGAAGATTGTAACATGACACTAAACCAGTTTATGCAGAAAGGTACACAGACAAGCAAAACAATCTTCGCATTATCACATCGTGAACGCTGAGAGTCTTGCAAACTTAGGGGGTCATTCTGACCCTGGCGGTAATTACCGCCATGGCGGAGGTCGGCGGTAGCACCACCAACAGGCTGGCGGTGCACCGATGGGCATTCTGACCGCGGCGGTTCAGCCGCGGCCAGAAACGGGAAGTCGGCGGTGTACCGCCGACTTCCCGCTGCCCTTGAGAATCCGCCATGGCGGCGGAGCACGCTCCGCCGCCATGGGGATTCTGACACCCCCTACCGCCATCCTGTTCCTGGCGGGTCTCCCGGCAGGAACAGGATGGCGGTAGGGGGTGCCGCGGGGCCCCCGTAAGAGGGCCCCACAAAGAATTTCAGTGTCTGCTTTGCAGACACTGAAATTCGCAACGGGTGCAACTGCACCCGTCGCACCTTCCCACTCCGCCGGCTCCATTCTGAGCCGGCGTCCTCATGGGAAGGGTGTTTCCCGCTGGGCTGGCGGGCGGACTTTTGGCGGTCGCCCGCCAGCCCAGTGGGAAAGCCAGAATGACCGCCGCGGTCTTTCGGCGGGAACCGCTTGGCGGGCGGCGACCGCCGACCGCCGCGGTCAGAATGACCCCCTTAGTCATATGAAAATGGTATGCAACTCAGCTCCAAATCATCATTACTGCAAACGTCAAATGGGCTAATGAGATGAATGAATGGTCAACAGTCATTCATACCATATGGCCTTACATTCGCCCGCTGCTGCAGGTTTGCCAGGATATGATAAAAATACTCCATGGATACAGTAGCTATTCTGGATGGTCAAATCCTAGGGTGCTGGGGGCCTAACTCCACCTCTACCACCCCCAAAACATACAAGAATCATGTACTTGTGAACTAAACACATGCATAAGGCACATGTGTGGCCTCCATGTCACAAGTCCTACACAAATATGAAACACAAAATCATAATGGGACATGGTCAGCCCCATAAAAACTGAAAGTGACTCTCCCACTCCCTGTTAGGACTACAGATAAAAGCATCCCCATCATAAAGGTGGGGACATTTTGGAGACGGAATACATAATGGTATCAAAAACCTCCTTTCAAACTAGCCATCAGCAATTACACCAAATATGTTGTCAAATATGGTCAATACATTAGTTAACGTATCCCAAACATCACAGTGTGAAGGCCGTCTATACATAAAAGTACGGACATTTGTCATATACAAACACAAATGTGTCTCACATCGCACCGTTTTACCATGACAAATCACCTTTCCAAAGCTAAACACATGAAGACATTTGGATAAATTTGCTCCATATTCTACGCATACAGCATGGCCGTCATAATTTGTTTATGTACATGAGTGCACACAATGCAGAGTCAGATACAAATGTATCCAAAAGTGTCTTGATATTTCACCTTCAAATTATTATTTACATCCACAATATTTTTGACTCTGCATCATGTGCACTACTGTACGTGTAAAAAAAACCACGCCCATGATGTATGCATCGTGAAATTGACGCTATATGCACAATATATTGGTCATTTCATGTACAGTATTAATTATTAATATTCATATCATATTTTTTCACTCCGCATCATGTGCACCACTGTACGTGTAAAAACAATGACGCCCATGATGTATGCGTGGTAAAAATGATGCTACATGGACAATATGTTGGTCATTTCATGTACAGTATTAATTATTAATATTCATATCATATTTTTTGACTCCGCATCATGTGCACCACTGTACGTGTAAAAAAAACGACGCCCATGATGTATGCGTGGTGAAATTGACGCTACATGCACAATATATTGGTCATCTCATGTACAATTTGAAATATTAATATTCATATCATTTTTTTTCACTCTGCATCATGTGCACTACTGTACGTGTAAAAAAAATGACGCCCATGATGTATGCGTGGTAAAAATGACGCTACATGGACAATATGTTGGTCATCTCATGTACAGTATTAATTATTAATATTCATATCATATTTTTTGACTCCGCATCATGTGCACCACTGTACGTGTAAAAAAAACGACGCCCATGATGTATGCGTGGTGAAATTGACGCTACATGCACAATATATTGGTCATCTCATGTACAATTTGAAATATTAATATTCATATCATTTTTTTTCACTCCGCATCATGTGCACTACTGTACGTATAAAAAAAATGACGCCCATGATGTATGCGTGGTAAAAATGACGCTACATGGACAATATGTTGGTCATCTCATGTACAGTATTAATTATTAATATTCATATCATATTTTTTGACTCCGCATCATGTGCACCACTGTACGTGTAAAAAAAACGACGCCCATGATGTATGCGTGGTGAAATTGACGCTACATGCACAATATGTTGGTCATCTCATGTACAATTTGAAATATTAATATTCATATCATATTCTTACACTCCGCATCATGTGCACTGTAATGCGTCAAAAAAATATGACGCACATCTGTGTATGCGTGAAAATATGACGCATTACGCGAAAATAAAAACGGCGGCCATTTTATGCAGGAAGTGATGTAATAGGATATCCTGTTTACCAAATCTGTACTGGGAGTTGACTTTCACTTTCACTTTGCAGTCTCAGAGTTATCTAGACTGTGTGGTTGTGTGAAAGGTGTTGTCCTGTGTTTTACTGCTTTAGTGTCCTGTGTGCCTTGTATTTTGTCTTTGTGTCAATCTTTTATTGTTGTCTAACATTGTCTCAGTCTGTTTAGTGTTATTTTGTCTATACCTGTGACAGTTTGTATTGTCTGTGGGAGTCTGTTGTGGGTAGCATAGTTTGGGGGGTTAGTTGGGCTATTTTTCTCCTTCTTCTTTTTCTTTCACACCTCTACCTTTCCACATTTCCCACTTTTTCTTTCATTTTTCTTTTGTACTTTTTTACACCTCTCATCATGTCAGGTAGGCCTCGCCTGTCCAGGATGGGTGAGGACGAATTGGGGGGCTTCATATGGCTCGTAAGCCATTTCCTCCCACTGATGCTGGAGGCTGGGGGCCGTGTGATACAGGGGTATCACACGGAGGCGAGGAAAATCCGTTGGGAGAAGGTGCGCCATCACCTGGTCCGGGTCTACGGGAGTCTGAGGAATATACATCAACTCAAGCACCGCTGGGCAGATCTGATCAGCAGGGAACAGGACCTGCTGGACCACCTGGGACTCCGGATTGGTGGCTATGTTGGTGAGTACTAATCAATTACATGGGAATAATAGGAATGTGTGCGTGAACATGTGATGATTGGTAGCCAATCTGCAAAATAAGTAGCTGACTGCGTGTTATGCTAGGGAAACCTAGGCCCATGGGCATACACATAAATCCCCATTTTTGCTACACATGTACACCCAATAACAGCCGTAAAATGCAACATCTATTTGTATTTTGCTAAGTAGCCCCCTCTCTGCGTCACAAAATGATGCAAATGCTGCGCTACAAAGGTATACATATGTGTCCAAATGTGTATTTGTTGCAGGATGTGTATGAAGACCTATGCTACCAGGCCGATGCCTCATTTTTGCAACACATACCAGATAGCTGTAGCTGCATGGAATGTACTGTTGCATTTGTGTCTGAAAAGCAACACGTGAACTGCTCTATTTGTACTCTACTGGTCATAATGGCCAGTGAGTACGTCATGTAGAAACAACATACCTACATATGTAGACGCCATAGCTAGACCGAAAATTGCAAACACATGATGATGCTACACCTGTGTGTTGCCTTCACGTCACATGAAGTTAGTCATGTTGTCCACACATATGTCACATGTGTGTCTGGTTGCTGTGTGTTGAACCTGTCCACATAGCCTGTTTGATTGTGAGTGGTCATGCAGTCCTCATGGAACCAGTTGTGGAATGTTTCTCTCTGGGATGCACATGCTGAGATGTATGGATCACATGATTGTTGGGGCCTACTAATGGAGGATTAACTTGGACGACACATGACTGTCCTGGCCACTGCATGAGTGTAGTAGGGTGTGTCACTGGAGCAGGAGACTCATCCAATGATAATCTAGAATACAAAGTCAGCCAGGCAGGATGAGCATGTGTGAAAGTGTATCATTACCATGTAATATTCACACACTGTCATTGTAACAGAAATTATTTGTCTGTTCACCCAGTCTGAGTATAATCTTCCTTTCATGCTTTACAGGTGGACCAGCCCCGTACACCGTTGGTGAGGTGGCCCATTTTGACGACCCCGATACCTACAGTGAGTGTTGCCTAAGTGCTATTTACATTGTTTGGAAATGAAGCATGATGGATTACTGTGTGTTCAGGATAATTCATGATTTGATGTGCTGGCCGTTCATTGGCTTTGTTGTTTTGGTGTGATATCAAATTGGAATAATGTTTCTGTAAAGCAATACCTAGTCATCTCTCAGATTGAGGGGCAGTAGGTCATTCAATTAGTGCGACAATTGGGAATAGCATGACTCATTTTGAATACACTGGTCAATGTTAGACTTGGTCAGGAACTTGCCATTAACTGAGTCAGCATATCAGACTGACAGTCTCCCAGATAGCTTAGGCACATGGCTTCGATGACAAGTGCTTCTTCCTAGTTGAGGATGGACTGTGTACACTGTAGGTCGGATCTTCCGGGGGCATGTACTTCCACAAGGTGACCTCGAAGTGTGTGTGACTTGAGTGCAATGGCCTAGGTGTTCTGTTGAATCATGTGAATGGGTGTTCTACCTCCTCTGTGTGTGTTGTAAAACATGCCTCACTAATAGTATGTTATGTTGGGCTAAGTCATATCATTTTGACATGTGTGGACCTGGGATGTGACAAGGTTGGGCTGACTCCAACGTGTTGCTAGCCCTTCATATGTGTTGTGTGTGAAGGCCCATGCTTGTTGAACTTTCTGTACACTCCTGGTTGTGCATTGATCATGGGATTGTTGTTTGTTCTTCCCACACCACCCACAAAGACTGGGATGTTACTGTGAAACAGGGTACCTAGGACTGTAGCAACCAGTATGTTACACGTACTTAACACCTTTTGTGACTTGAGTTTGTACCTAGGTCCAGATGTAGCAAAATGTCTACACATTGCAAATAGCATAATTTGATGTTAGTGAGTTGCAAACGTCTGTTTCCTAATCCGAAATGTTTTTGGTGGTCATGTACATATTCGCAAAATGCTTTTCTAAATGAAAAAAATAAAGGAGTTTACCAGCCCTACTTGCAAATCACAGTGGTAGGCAATCCCATTTGCTAACGAGTACGTGGTTGCAAAGTGAGTAGCTGTTATCATCCACTTGAAGTGGATGCTAACCAACTTGCTGACTGGAAGGGGTCCTCATTGTGAACCTTCACCTTTGTGAGTGGACCAAAATACTCCTGCACAAAACAGCCAGTGGTCTAGGGGAGCAATAATTATTGTGTAAATTACGAAAAATCAGTTGTTGTGAATTTAAACAAATCGCAGCTCATTTTCCTTTCAGATAAAGGGCCTACACTTGGTGAAAAATAACTTGCTTCATTTAAAAGCAGTCACGTCTATGGAGTTCTGCTGTTCCCAGCAGGCCTCCATCCCCGTGAGTGCCCATAGTTGCTAAGGTGGTGCAAGTTGGAACCCACATCATTGATGTTCATGAGGGCAGACATCCCGGGGGCTGATCCCTGTCCAGTTATGAAGGGCAGTACTGCAGCAAGGAGAGCGTGCTGGTTTTTCAGAATGGCAGCCACATCCTGATGGTAGGCAGCCAGGTCGGCCCTGAGGGGTTCGATGTTGCATTCGTGCACACGCTGACTGGCTTGCTGTTGGAGTTGTTTGGTCAACTGGATGACAGCTGTGCAGATTGCCTTCTGTGTTACTAAAAGTTCCTCCAACAGCGATGTTCTGGCTTGCATTGCAGCTGCCTGATCAGCAGTTGACAGCATGCACGAACGCACCCCCTCAAGGCTGGCTGCCATAGTTTGCATCCCCACCCGCACCTCCTTGGCCAGCTCCCGCTGGACCCCAACGACTGTTCTTTCGAAGCTGGTGCCAGTGTCGTCAGAGTCCTCAGCTGTGTTGGAGCTGGCAGGTCTTACAATTGGGGTGGCGGGTGGTTCTACTGTGGTGGCTGCTTCTTCTTGGCTCCTCCTTGTTACTGAAGGGGGGGTTTGGAGGCTTTCGAGGACCATGTCAATGGTCTCTTGTGTGAGGTTGATGGTCTCGTCATCCATGTCATCAGGGAACTCATGGACAGGCATATCGGCAGGAGATCCGTGTTCCTCTGCAAAGAAACAGGGTACAATTAGTGTGTCTGTGTTGAGATCATTTAGCACTAAGATACAAGCCTTTGGATGCCTTAACTTTGTACTCTGATTTTGTCTTGGTATCTGCTGTCCGTCATAGGGCATTGTTGTAGGCCTATGGCCCACCTGTGTGTCACATGTATGATATGGAGCTATCAGACATGCCTGCCAGGTCATCTCTAGGTGTTGATTTGTAATTATTTCGGAATATGCATTTTTTTGTCCTACTGCTCCCTCGGTGTTTCACTATTGTTATGGAGGGACATTTGTTTGGGTGGGCTCTCATTATCCTACATGTGATTCTTGGCTTTCTAGGCAGCAGGATAGCTAATGGTGTGGGGGACTAAGTTTGACCCACTTGTAAATAACTCTGTCACCCAGATATTCTATTTAGCTCAGACAGACTAGCAGTGCCTCTGGTCTCCCACAACAGAGGAATGTTTAGAAGTCCAAGCCCATGAAATCTTTGGGACTTCTCAGGGAAGTGGTGGTCACTCAGGTCCTACACATTTCTATCTTTTCCGGTATGTTCCCATACACAAATGACACAGACAGTATTTGTTTGATATGAAGTTTCATTGTACAACTGACTTGTAGGAATTTAGGTGTGAGCCCCAATAACCAAAACAATACACACAGTTAGAACTGAAATAGTCCGCAGGAGAGTAATACATAGGTACACAGCTATCATGGTGCCTAACAGTTTCTACTCTCCCTCTGCTTGTTCTATATATAGCACAGCATGTTAAGTTTGGAGCTTGGCTGTCTGAATCACAGGGGAGACATCATCCCTCATATCAGAGGAATGGGCTGGGATCTGGTTGTGCATCAGCAGCAAGGCAGGCAGCATCTAGATGTGATTTTCTGTTTGTAAACTCCCCCATGCGTGTCTTGGGACGAGGAAGTGAATTTAAAAGACATATGTCATTGTGATGACAAAGTTTACCTACGCAGGAATGGCAAACCTTAACCCCTACCACATCTATCATCAACGAACCAGACGGTATCCTTGACTGGGGCACAGAGTGAATATGTTCTGGCAAACTCCAGTGCAGAAGTAGGCAAAACAGGGTGATTTGACTAATTGCCAACACCTTAGGAATGACTATTTGCTACATTAACTGATAGGAAGGGCAATGAGATTCATTTAGTGCAAAGTGCTCTGAGGCACTTAGATGTGAGCAAATGAGTATAAGTACATTCAGGGTAAGATGCACAAAGGCCTCCAGCCTGAGGCTATTGCGCAAAGTATACGTTTCACTTGCCACGCTACACTTTGACTGACTGTGGGTGTTGTGACTGCCCTGCCAGCACACTTGCCTCACAGGCCCTGCACCATACACTTTTTATTCACATTGCATGATCTGTACATGTTAGGTGGCATGACCTATGTATGTCAATGTTAGGATGTGGTATGGATGTAAACATTGTTGATGTTTGTATCTGATGGGGTCTCATGTGTGTCTTACTGGATTGGCCTGTTTATCGTATGAATGTCCTATTTTTTGGTTAGACTGTGCAGATGTGTTTCATTGACCAGTTGCCTGTGTCCCCTCGTCAATGTTGTTGTCTGAGCAGTATGACATTTGTGATGTAGCATTGTTAGGCAGGCACGTGAGGGACCCTGACGTATGCAGCATGTGTGTGTCGTTAGTGCTGTGTGGCTCCTATTGCTGTTTACTTAGGCTTATGTATGTGTCAGTTATGGACATTCGGCATTTAAGTGTACTGGTACCTTTGTCTTACTTCTAGGAGTAGTTGCAGATGTCATCCTCACCCGCTAATTTAGGAATGTATGTTCCAGGGTGGGGTTCCTGCCATTTGGTACTATAGCTGCCCAGAGATGAGAGGTGTTATTGTCATCTGTGGTGGCAGTTAAGTTGCAGTTGTTGTATTTGCTACTGCATTACAGGTAGGGACCTAGTTGATGGGGAATAGTTTGTGCAAAACAAGTGCCTGGATGTGGATTCAGGGTAGTGTCCTTCCCACCTGTCACTGGCTTCCCTTGGCTCTCTTGTTGTAATTACAGGACGTCCCCGTGGGACTGTAGTGGTGGCAGTATTTTGTCGTGCCCCGGCTATGGTCAGTACTGGCCATTCCCCCCTGCCGTGCCCCTTTCCCCATGCCACTTCATATATGTGCTAAGTTACATGCATTGTGTAGTAGGTATCCCCCCCCTGCTTACAGTCCCCATTATTGCATTGTAATTCCCCATGCGACTTACCCTGCATGTGCGTAGTGTCGTGGTAGTCTGCGCTGTCCAGTCCTTGTATCCCTGTGACGATCTCCTCCGGGATGACGGCTGCGACCATCTCCTCCATGTGGTCCAGGGCCTCCTGTTGTGCTGGACTCCCCCCTCCAGTCTGCATTGCTGCCTTCCTGTTCCTGGCCATTTTCTCTTTGGTCCTACGTTTACAGTCATGCCAGCGTTTCTTACACTCGGTGACTGTCCGGCGTTCTTCAGCCACACTGTTTATCTTGTCCACAATTTCTTTCCAGATGGCCTCTCTCCTACTGAGTGGCAATTTTGAGGATATGAAAAGTTGGTGCTGGTGTTCCGTCACCTCTTTCACCAGGATTTCCTGCTCCTCTGCACTGAAGCGACACTTTCTTTTTTTCTTTAACATGTCCTGGTTCCTGTATGCTTCCTCCTGGCTGGTTCCTGGTCTGCTCTCATCCTCCTGGGGTCTGTTGGGGCATCTAGGATCCATTTTGGGTCTCCTCTCCTGTAAGTGCAGTTTTCGCGCAAAAATGTCACGCAATAGCGTGAAAAAAACCGGCGTTTTCACGATTCCGCTGTCGTAAATCGACCCACAGTGATTTGCGTCACTTTTACGTGGGTTTCCCTTACGACAGACCGACGCTGTTTGCGTCACGAAATAATGACTCCCACCTGTTGGTTGCGCCGCCGTACGTCAAAGTATAAATTTGACGCCCAAATGGCGCATCCAAATGGCGTTAGACGGTGCAAATTTTTTTGACGCAAAACTGCAATAGCGCAGTTTTGCGTCAAAAAGTATAAATATGGCCCTTAATGTCACACAAAGAAGACCTACTATACATCTGTAGCTTCATATAGTGACAGAATGATAATCTGCTAGGCTTCAAGTGTGACCCGCTTATTGTACAGGTTGTGCTGTGCTTAAATCCCAGAAAATCCTAGGTGACAGCAAAAACATGATTATGACACCTATTGTTCAATTTTAAATTTAGTACTGTGTGTCAAAAGGGAAGATACAGCATGGGATAGGCACCAGGGATGCCCTGACTGCTGAGCACTGGAAAACAAAAAAGGAGCATGTAGTGGTAGGAAGGAGAGAGCAGCTGCTACAAGTTTTCTTGGGAGAGTTCCAATTCATAACCACCAATGACATGTAAATATAAAGTAAGGCAAAATGCCTTTCTTATTTGTGATTAGACTGCTTACACCTGAAGTGGCACCTAAGCGCCAATCAACATTACGTGAACAGCACTGATGCAAACAAGGAAAGTGACATGCACATATCAGGATGTTGCGGTTAGGGTGTGTGCAAACCACTGAAGGCCTTACTTGAAAATTCATTAATGATTATATTATAATACCTTCAGCACCTTCATTCCAATTATTTTCAGGGAGAAAAATGAAAGTACTTCAGAGGCCGGGATTACATCGTCCCAACCGAAAAAAAGTGACATAATGGGGAGTCATGGGCAATGGCCAATAGGTCAAGGGAGACGCAGGTTGAAAAGGTTTGGGAACCACTGGTCTAGTCAGTGCTTTTTCTATGAAAAAGGAAAAGTACATTCTAAGCACACAAACTACTAAATACTATGCCTGAATTAACAAATGTAAACATTAGGCACTTAGAAAGATAACTGCATCGAAAGATCAATAAACCACATGTTAGGAATTTCCTCATTATATCATCATAATATATTACCATGCCTAAATTCAATCATGATTACCAATAAAACATTCCAAGATCAAAATCCATTTAAGCTATACACTATTAATAAAGCATTCAAATTGGCATAACATTTCGGTGCCTTAAGTCTGTGGTTCATAGATTTTTTGACCGCAGAAACATAGGGTCAGTTTGCAAAAAGTTTATCACTAGGGCTATTGCCATCCTGCAGTGCCCAAGCACTTTTTGAGGCATGTTGATCGTGCCCCTACCAATTTTGGGGCAACTACAAGGCAAGAAAAAAATGGAAATGGGCCTCATCTAAGGCATTATGGGGCTCCCTTGGGGAAGCAGTGAATATTTTATGAACCACTGTGGCTCTTGTTGTGTGCCTTTTTTCCCTCTTTAAAAGGTGGTAACTGGTCCCACTAGACACCCCTGTTGTTTAGTATGTTGGTGCAGTGTAGGGAGCCCACACCCATGCAGCCTGGCCAGCTCCCCTCACAGCTGGAACTGTCGTGGTCAGTGCAGGAGCCAACAGTCTTCTCCTCCCTGCCCACTCCAGTGCGGACAGGGGTTTCCGCTACTGTGGTGGCTGCCTCTCTCTCCCTAGTCGTGGCCATGGGGAGCAGTGGAAAGGCCACCGCCACTGAGGGGGGCACAATGGCACTTCCCCTGCCTTTCTTCGGATTGGGGGCATGGGGATGGGATCCTGGGTCCCTTTCTTTTATTGAAGGCTAGGCACAGTGGTGTTTTTCCCTTCTATCTCTTGTCGGGCCCAGGGATGGGATCTCAGGTCATTTTCATACATAAACCAGCCTCGTGATGGGGTCCCGGGTCTCCCAGAGCTCTGGGAAGGGGGCCCCTAACACACATCCTCTCCCAGGATTATTAAAAACTAATAAGGGTTGCATCATCTACTGGGCACTGATCCAATGGGAGTATAGTTCAAAGGTGTGACAGAGCCCCATTTGCTTCATTGGTCACAATTGGGTCAAAGGGTAAGAACCATTATATGTGGATTTCTCAGGCCCCAATGGGCTGATTTTAACCATTTGGGGTTAATTTTACACCTGATGGCGAGTCCTAGCCACCTGGGACATTTCCAGCAGAGCTTATGGCTTCTAAAGGGGGACACTCTGTGGGGAGCTGGTTTCACCAGCTCCCTGCACCAGTCGTATCCTCTGCAGTGCCCTCCACAGACACCATGGCCTCCTGGCCATCTTGCAGGACCTATGGGGAACGGTGGAATTAAGTCTTCCCCCAAATGGTCCTCAGGGGAAGTAAGGGAGCCAGCCTCACTTGTCCATGAGAGAGCCACTAGCCCTTGAGTTAGGTGTAGGCAGAGTGCTTCATGCATCAGGGAGCTTGTCCTTCCAGGTCTCCATGGCATTGTTGCTGTCGCTAAATTCCAGTGTCCAACCCCAATAACTATTTCTCTTGCTTGTACATGAGTTCTTAAATGGGGTAGAAAGTTCTAGATGCCATGTACCCCCGACCAATCCTAGAGTGTCACATTACCCTTCCACCCCTGTTCCAACCCTCCTGCACAGCATAAAGGGACAGTAGAAGATTGTACCATCAGTTATTCATAGCTCAACGGTTCTTTCCCTAGCTGAGCTCATTGCCAGGGAAATTCCCACTGTAATTTAAAAGAGAAGGCCCCTCCTGTGTTGGCTCCAGTTCTCTGGGCTTCTTTCTTGATCAGTGGTCATGGGCTGTCCCAGTCCTGGTACAGTGTGACAGCTGATAAACAGATGCAGATTTTCTTCCCCACCCCATCATCGTCAGGAGCAGAGTAAAGCACTGTTACTTACTCCTTTTGTGTGATGAGGCCTTTGTTCCATCTACTAGTGAGCAGAGTAATTAACTTGGCCCAGCAGGATGACAAAAGGCCTACAATCGGATCCTGAGCTGAGCCAGAGAAATATGAAACTTCTGAACAACCCATAAGCTGTACATGTAGGTTCTTGGGACCTGCAGATTCAACCTGGATGTATGTTTCACCCCAGTTTTCTATAGTGAAACTGCACTTTGAGGCAGATTTCCCCCATAAGTATATCACAGTGTCACTGCAGATAAAACAGTGAACCCTACTGACTTTACTTATGAGTAATCACTAATATTATAAGGCCTATCCCAAGTCAACATCTAATCTCACAGAGTCCCTCTACGACAGTTACTGGGCTGTGTACGATGTTAGTCTCATGCATGCAGCCCGCACACATGTTCATGTGCAAAAGGTCAAGTACTCCTTACCCTAGATGCGTGGCAGCAGCCTTATCTTAAAAGTTGGATACAGGCAGTATACATGTGCAGTCAATTTGCCATGTGATTACTGTGGGTGAGACACAAATAGTGAAACTCACCAACAGTAGAAAGTCAAAAACTGGGTGATCAAAAAGCAATACATCTGGGCATACTAAATGGGCGGAACCCAATCACAACACTAGGGTTAAATATGTATCTAGTAATGAATTGCTTGTGATGACTGGTCATTTTCATTATTAAAAGCAAAATAGCTAGTGGTGAGTGATGAAAATGTTATTTATTTACAATGACGATAAACACACACCTACTTTTAAGAAACATTTAGGTAACAGGATTAGAATAAGTGATATATGTGTACACACATTTCTACTTAAGGCTTTGAAAAAAGTATGAAGTGCCCTGCCTGTTGAGCAACACCCATGTAAAGGCCTGGGAGGAGGATAGCATTCCATCTCCTTCAAAAAGGAATGATAATGGAAGAGTTAATCTTGCAGTGGCTTCTTGTATGAATGGGGATTGGGCATTCATCTAAATGCCTCATATACACTATGAGAGTGTATCAGTGGAAAATTTCAGTAGTTAGTTATTGGGTTCTGTGCCTCTGAAGAAAGCATGACTGCACTTGCAGGTGCTGCATAGATGGGAGGGTCATGATAGTTCAGAGACAACCACTCTCTCACAGGAACAACTGGATCTGAGGGAACCAATGGCTTGATGGCAGGCACTAAGGCCCTCGTTATGACCCTGGCGGTCGGCAGTAATATGGTGGAACTTACTGCCAACAGGCTGCCGGTACTTTCCACCATATTATGACACTGGTGGTTTGGCTGAAGCCAAACCGCTAATGTCCCACACCGACCACCACGGCGGTAACGGTTGCCGGGCTGGAAATATCAATCTCCAGCCCAGCTGCCATCACTGTACCGCCTGTGGGATAATGACCCCGCCTCCCGCCATGGTTTTTGTGGCTTACTTACCACCACAAAAACCATAGCGGTAGCCACTATCAGTGACAGGGAATCCCTTCCCTTTCACTGATAGAGGTCTTCCCCACCCCACTCCCCAGATTCCCCACCAGCCCCCCTTCCTCTTCAACCCCCCTTCATTCACGACCCTCCCTTCACACACGCACACACACCCATTCCCATATTCATCCACGCATGCATACATCCATTCACACACACATCCGCACACACCTTCATACATACATGCAGATACGCATTCACAGAACACAACATACGCGCACTCACACATCCATACATGCACACACATATGACACGGAACACACACCCGCATCCACGCACGCACAAACATTCACACATACCCCCACACACACACACAACACCCCCCACCTCCTCTCCTGTTGGAGCACCCACTTACCTGTGTTTAGGGGGATTCTCCGGCAGGAGACAGGACAGGATGCTGCTGTCAGCAGCAGCGTCCGCTAGCAGAACACTGCCAGGCTGTATTATTTCTCATAATACAGCTGGCGGCGGTCTACTGGCGTGGCACTGCTGCTGGCAGCAGCGCCACTTTACTGACATCTGCCGGCATGGCCACAGCCGGATTTTCGCAATCCTTCTGGTGGAAATCCGGCTGTGGTCATGAGACAGCAGATGGCTGGTAGCCGTGGCGATGGTCTTTTGGCAGCCGTCGCTGTGGCGGTATCAGTTTTTCCCGCCAATATCTTAATGAGGGCCTAAGTCTTGGTAGGCCAACTGCAGACAATTTCCAATAGGTTCTCTTTGTCTTGAAGCACAGGTTCACAAAAAGACAGTGCTAATAAGACAGAGAGGAGTTGCTGGATATAGATTGACAGTTCTTGGGAAGTAGTAAATGTTGGACGTACTATGATTCACAACTAAGGGCTAAAGGCCCTGTGGGCAATGGTACCACATAGCACAAAGAAGATTCCTCTACATACACTTTGGCCCACCAACATTCCTGCATGCTTTTCTTTTCCAAGTCATTGATCATTGGCATTGCCAAAGACTTAGGAGGACCCAAAAGGGATACTGGGAAACAACATCACCACATCTGTTCACACGCACAGTAATGATTCACTACTTGTGCAAGTGTAGGACACTTCTTGGTAGGATTACCAGCTCTGAAGCAGGGATGAAATGAAGTGAGATATTACCTTGATCCACCACTAGCGCCATAAGTGTAATAAACAGAATGAGTGTATTTGTACTATAAATATAGAGTTATGTGGTACTCAGTTTTCCAGTGAGCTTCAGTTTTTGTTTCCTATGTTTTTGTTTTATATTCTGGCAAGGCAGAATTTTGAGGAAAAACATATTATTCTTACAGTATGCCAAAATACTGAATCCAGAATATTGAGCACCAATATCTTGTGATGGTTGATGTATACAGGTAAGGATATATTTACTATTCTTACATCCACATCTACATACCTTGAAAAAAATGTTATAGTTAAGTGAAAATGTCACTTAAATTATACAATTTTAAAAACACTGAAATTCACCAGTTATAGTTAACTGAGCTAACTATAACTTGCACCCCCACCATGCTTCCCTTATGACCTCACACACTAAATCACTTATGACATGTTCTGTAATATCGATGATGATTTCACTGATGGCATCACTGCAGTGAGTGTAACAATTTGCTAAATACTTCTAACACTGAAAGGTATTTAGGGGCATATTTATACTCATTTTGCGCCGATTGTGCGTCAAAAATTTTGACGCACAATCAGTGCAAACGTTGCCCCGTATTTAAACTTTGACGCCCGAGCCCGCGGACGACAAAACTCCGCCGTGTGTGTCATTTTTTGGATGCGGCAACCCGCCCTGCGTTAATGATATGCAAGGTAGGCGTTCCAGTCCAAAAAATGGCTTAAACGGCCGTGCGTCGTATTTATGCTGTCGGGCAAAAATGACACACGGCCGGGAGGCGGAGCCAGAAAATGAGGCACAGCCCGATTTGCATCAAAAATTAACGCCTGGGTCAGGGCAGGCGTTAAAATGGGGCAAACACATCTGTATTTAATCAGAACACACAGAACAAACAGCAGAGCAGCAGAGCAGCAGAGCAGCAACAGGGAGCCATGGAGGTCATTCTAATCCACTGTGCACGCAGACGCAGAGCCCAGCAGCAGCAACAGCAGCTACAACAACACCAGCAGGGACCCCAAAGGCAGCGCAGAAGGCAGGAGAGGATATTCCACCCAAGAACAACACTTCAGGGCCTCAGGGAACACGACATCATACAGAGGTACCGGTTGAACTGGCAGGCCATTCAGCAGCTGCTGCGAAACATTGAACAGCAGTTGGCCCCCACTTTGGTGACACCCCACACCATACCAACAGAAACAAAGCTGCTTGCCGTACTCCACATGCTGGCAAGTGGCTCATTTCAAACAACTGGTGCCCTGGTAGGCGGAATATCACAACCATCATTCTCTGCATTTCTGCCCAAAGTATTGGATGCCATCATTCGCCTGACACCCCGCCACATCTGCTTCCCTAACACACTGCAGAAGCAGCAGGAAACTAAACAGGGGTTCTACGCAATCAGTGGCTTCCCACACGTCCTTGGTGCAATCGACTGCACACATGTATGCCTTGTGCCACCTGCTGCAACTGAACACCTCTACCGCATCAGGAAGCACACACACTCAATCAACGTGCAGGCCATTGTCGATCACCAAGGAATGTTCACCAACATCGTGGCTAAATATCCTGGGAGTGTACATGACTCATTCATCTTCCATCACTGCACCATCAACCAACACTTCCAGGATGGACTGTATGGCAATGGACTACTTGTTGGTAAGTACAAAAACCTACTTATATACACACTGCACAGCAACCCTCTAGAACACAACACATACACCACAACAGCAACATGTCGACAGGAACACACTGAGGTCCTTACATCACTAGCCATGTTTCTTAAGTCACCATTGAACCTGTCACACATCGGAATTTACTGTACAGCCTAATGTGAAGACATTAATGAGTGTGATTGCCAAAATGTCACCTTGCAAATTGTAAGTGTCCCAATGACCTTTACATTAATACATTGCATAAGCCTAAAGGTATGGGATGTCCAGGGTACTTTGATATGGACGTATTAACAACACTTATAAATTAAACTCTACATTGAACTATCAACTCACCCCAAGTGAAGACACAAGGACACCTGTATCACAAGTCACAATGCTAGGGAGGGCACACTGCACTGAAAATCCAAAAACATACTGATGACAAACGGTTAGCAGACAAACACTTGCTCAACCAAGGAAACAACACAATTCAGATGGTATAGCTTTCAAGTATAGGATGTCACATCAGTACACAAAAGTCAAAGACAACACAAGACAACTACTGCCATTAAAGGTCTTTTCAATAGTGCCAGCTACATCAACATGATCCCATTCTTTTTCTCTTGCAGCTGATCAGGGGTATGGCATCCAGCCATGGATAATGACACCATTTGGCAACCTGTGTACTGCTGCAGAGCGTGCATACAACAACGCCCATAAGAGGACACGCAGCATTGTCGAGCGGACCTTCGGCATCCTCAAGTCAAGGTTCCGCTGCCTTGACATCACTGGTGGTAGCCTACTATACTCCCCCAAGATGGTCTGTAAGATCAAACTAACATGTTCCATCCTGCACAACATTTGCATCAAAAGGAACATTGCCCTCCTGGAACCAGACCAATACATGCCTGAAGACGAGGAAGAGGAGGATGCAGCCCTGCAACATGAGGGGGAACAACCAAACACGGCTGCTGGAGTGCGTAGGCGCCAACACATTGTTAATTTTTTTTTTTTTTTTTATCACCATCACCACTTAATGAACTATTGTAAATAAACACTGATAAGAAACACCACATCATGGTCTGACTATTCATTTCTGCACACCTTTAACTCTAACTATCAGAAGAAGAGTGTTACCTCATGGAGCATTAATGATATAACAATCAGGACACAGAAAATTACACTCCAAATGTGATGCCTATCATACAACGGTCACATACACACACAATGTAAAGGACTGACATCCTGTACAGTTCACCTTTGAAGGGCAATAGCTGAGGACAACACCTATTACACACATACATGTTGGAAACATGGTTCATCGCAGCATATGGCACACAACTAAAACATCATCACTCAACTAGGGGAAAACAGGCCTCATACATCAGGCAGTTGACATGCTTTTGCTTCAGGAACAGGAATGTATGACCAGACTCTTGGCAGCAGTAATTCCAACTACATACAATCTTTGCAAAGACTATCTGTCACTAGAGTTACACATAAGCAGAACATACACAGGACAAGTGCCACACATATGACAAGCATCCAGCACATCACATCCCATCTACATGTCAGCCCTTTTCTAAAAACCTTACACATCCATGTGCCTGGTCACACACCACCTGGCTGAAGAGGTCCCTGGAATACTAATATGTGTACCCTGAGATTCCATCATCTACACACACACTCACAAGAGTCATCCAGTGTGCCACACCCTTTACTATGGTCTACCATTGTCATAGTACTATCTCACTGCATGGAAGTCAGCATAAATAATACACTGGCTTGGAGTTTTTAAGGCCTGGTATCACCTGTAGATTGCTTCCCGTGTGAAATGTACTGTAGGCCATTTGAAAGCAAATCTCATCCGACAGGACTTGTGAGACACTGATGGAGGCCACACCAGTGATCACCTCCATGCACACCACCCAAATTTACATGCACCGTCCCTGCTGATGCCTCCTACAGCATAGATGTTGTCATTTGGGCAATTACACCGTTAAGCATTGCTACTAATGTTGCTGTGTAACACTGTATCAGGGTTCATGTGTCACCTTCAAAACAACACAGGACATACACAGTGTGACATGTCAACTGTCTACTGCTCCCTCTGACCTGTCTTAGTCAGACCACTGATCATGTCAATTGTCAAAGAGCTGGCTTCTGATTGACCCAGCATCCTGTCAGCCTGACTGGCACCTGTCCGTGGGTCACCCTAAAGATACCCGGTAGCCACCTATGGACCACACTTGCTGTCCAAAACCTCTCTTTCCTCAGAGGCTAATTTGTCATTTGCCTCATCAATGTATACTCAAATACATTGTATTGCATCATCTGACTTTTCTTTGTATCATATTTGTGACAGTGCCCTTGAATAGCTAAATCATGGCCCATCCGTTGTCTGGGCCTCATTAATGCCTAAACTACAAAGTGTGACAGTGTACCTGGGCCATAGCCTTTGATGGTGTACGTGGCCTCCAGCAGAACCAGCAACCTCAGATAATGTCCATGAAAAGTCGACACATATGAGGACCCTGACAGTACACACGCTGAGTAACATTGTTCAAATAATAGAGATGGCTCGTGTGTGGTGAATACCACCCATTTTATTCTGCACAGAGGCTATGGTGTTTCCAGATGCATTTCCATCCACAGAGGCCAACTTGAGTACAATTGTTGCAATGACACATGCCGGATCCAGACACCTGAGACATTCTCTCACTCAGCACACCACGGTTGCCCGGTTGAAAGTCTCATTACACGTCTTCAGTGACAGGGTGGGACCATCCACGTGTAGGTTCCCATGTCCTCTATGACTTTACTCACATTTAGCTCCAAAGGATACTCATTAGATACACAATTAGCTGCCACTCACTCATGATGAGATCTGGACGTTACAGTGACAACATACACCTTTACAGATGATACAGGATCAACATAGGACCACACACATGTACATGTACCATCCAATCAACAAAATGGTTGCAAGCAGCCTATCACAGTAGTGTGCCAATTGTAACCTAGCATGAAGATTGAAACATGCCACTAAACCAGGTAATGCATAAAGGGCCACATACATCAAAAACCTATTTGCTATCATGACATAATGAACGTTGAGAATTTGCTATTAAATCAATGCTAAATGGTATGTCAGAATTCTCTAAAGAAGTAATGGTGCAAACCTCAAATGGGCAAATGGTATTACAGATTTGCAAAAAGAGATTCATACTCAATTTGCAACTATGGGCCTGCTGCCAATGGTTTAGCATTACTGAATTTGGAAAAACCGTTGATAAATTTGCAAGTCAGGAACAGCAAACCCCAGGGTGCTGGGGGCCTAAGTCCCCCTCTGCTGCACCCCAATCAAACACTTTTTACAGACATGTGAAGCACACACATGCTTAAGGGGCATGTGTGCCCTACATGTCAATAGTGAAACATATTTTAGCTCAATTGACTCGTAATTAGCACATGGTTACCCCCAAAAAAGGTTTAGGCGACAATTGCATTACCTAAATGGGCATTTTGTATTTGGATTAGCTTGATACATGTGCTCACAAATTGGCTAATGAAGACATCCTGTTAGCTCATTCATATTTTGAAAGTTGCAATCAGCAAGTACCTACATGTGTGCGCAATTATGAGTAATATCCATTATGGCCAATCATTACTATTGCACTGTGAATACCTTCTATACATCCTATAAGGCACATTTGCTTTAGCTAACCCCAGTGTTTATCACTTAGCACCGTTTGGTAATGGAAAATTCCATTAATCATTTGGACATATGAAATACATATTTGTCATTATGCGTCATATTTTCACGCATACAGCTTGTGCGTCATATTTTTTGACGCACAGGAATGCAAATAATGCAGAGTCAAATTAATTTTTAATAATTTTAAATGATATTAATTTTCACCTCTGGAACTGTAAATTATGCTGCAAACAAATATTATTTACCAATTATTAAAAATAATTTGACTCAGCATTATTTGCACTCCTGTGCGTCAAAAAATATGACGCACAAGCTGTATGCGTGAAAAAAATGACGCACAATGGAAAAAACCGGCGGCCATGTTATGCAGGATGTGATGTAATAGGATATCCTGTTTACAGAATCTGTACAGTGGGTGTACTTTCACTTTCACTTTGCAGTCTCTGATTACTCTAGACTGTGTGGCTGTGTGCAAAGTGTTGTCCTGTGAATTTGTGCTTTTGTGTCCAGAGTGCCATCTTACTTGTTGTTTTGTCATCAATATATTGTTGTAGAATACTGTCTGAGTGTGTGTTGTATACATTTGTCCAGTTCAGTGTTGTATTTATTGTCTGTGGGAGTCTGTTGTCAGTACTGTTATATAGGGGATAGTTGGGTTCTTCTATTTGTTAAGTTTTCTTTGTATTTCCTCACTCAAACTTTCCCCATTTTCCCCTTTTTTATTTTTATTACCACTACTTTTTCCCCTTTTTCTGTGCCTAAATGTCTGGTAGGCCACGTCTTTCCAGGATGGGTGAGGAGGAATTGGGAGGATTCATATGGCTGGTTTGCCATTTCCTCCCACTGATGCTGGAGGCTGGGGGTAGGGTGATACAGGGGTATCACACTGAGGCCCGAAAAGTCCGGTGGGAGAAGGTGCGCCATCACTTGGTGCATCTGTATGGGAGCCAATGGAATGAGCATCAACTGAAGCACCGCTGGGCTGACTTGATCTCCAGGGAGCAAGATCTGCTGGACCACCTGGGAATCATGATTGGTGGCCATGTTGGTGAGTACAGATCATGTAAATGTGCACAAATAAAAGCTGGGTAGTGACATGAGATGATTGGTACCCAATCTGCAAGATAAGTAGCTGACTGTGTGTAATGCTGGGGAAACATACAGGGTAATTGATGCACTATGTGAAGGATGACAAAATCTAGCAGTCAGGCAGCTCATGTTTTTCACACTTACAGGTTGCTTGTTGCTGAATGTAATGTAGTGCCGCCTTTGTGTCAGACAAGCGAAACATTAATGACGCAATCAGGACTCTACAGGTCACAATTGCCAGTGAATTATGGATGCAGTAACATCATACCTACATATGTTGACGCTATAGATAGGCTGACATTGGAAACCCTACATGATACAGAAAATGAGTGCTGCCTTCACGTCAATTGATGATAGCAATGTGGCCCAGACATATGTCTCATGTGTGTCTGGTGAGTGTGTAGGGAAAGTGTTCACGGAAGTGCTATGCCTGTTCGGGATTAATGTGCTCCTTCATATTTTATTGATACATGCCAGATCTGAACATGAACCATATTTGGAAAGGAGTCAGGTGCCCTCAGCTAACATCTTAGACAGGTATTTTTTGTTACTTGTGCCAAAATCCGATTAGGGATGGCAGTCCAAAGGTATGGACTAGGGTGCAAACATCTATGTTTGGTGCCAATCACCTTTGTTTGGACACATCAATTCATGAAACTGTAACAACATGAGGTATTGCCAAAGTACCTGGCCCTCTGTACCATGTACCTATCTGTCACAAATGTGTCATGACCACATAGGCTGTTTGACAGGTCATGCAGTCCTCAAGTAACCAGCCTTTGAATGTCTCTCTTGGATGCACATGATGAGATGAATACACACCTATATTGTTGCTGCACACTAATGGAGGTGCATGTTTGCCACCACATGACAGTCAGGGCCACTGCATGTGTGTAGAAGTGTGTGTAACTGTAGCAGGAGACCCATCTTATGTAAATGTTGGCCAGGAATTATTCCATGCAGTATGAGCATGTCTGAAAGTGTATCATTATCCATGTCAGCTTATCACATTGTATGTGTATTTGAAATTGTTTGTCAGTGCACTGATTCTGAGCATATTCTTCCTTCCATGCTTTACAGGTGGACCTGCACCATACACAGTGGGAGAGGTGGCTCATTTTGAGGACCCCGACACCTACAGTGAGTGTTGACATGTGTGTTATGTTTTGTGTTTGCTGGTGATGTGTGATGGACTCCTGTGTGTTGAACACATTGCAAGGTGTGTTGCGCTGCCCAATCATTAGTCTTGTTCCATTAGTGGGATTTCAGTTATTAGAATATTTTGAGTTGACCAATGCTTATCCATTTGTCTGATCTTGGGTTTGTAGGCCATTCCTGTAGGGCCCGCTATGGGACCTGGGGTGAGTCATGTGGAATACACTAGTTACAATAAGAGTTGCACTGGGACTCGTCTCGGACTGAGTCTGCATGTCAGACTGACATTCTCCCAGATAGCTTCTGCAAATGGCTTGTCTGAAGACTGCTGCTTCCCTATTAACCGATGTACTGAGTACACTGTAGGGTGGGAGCATGTACTTCCACAAGTTGGACTAGAAGTGTGTGGGACTAGAGTGCAACGGCCTAGGTGTGCATGCTATTCATGATCATGGGTGTTCTTGCTCCTCTGTGTCTGTTGAAGATCATGCCTCACTGGAAGTATGTGATGTTGACCTAGGTCAGTACATTTTGACATGTGTGGACCTTGGATAGGACAAGGTTTAGCTGACTCCAATTTGTTAATAGCCCTTACTGGTGGTGTGTGTGTGGAGCCAAAAACATGCTGAGCTTTCTATACACTCCTGGGTGTGCATGTATTTTGGGATTGTTTGTTGTACTTCCCCCCCCCCTCAAACACAGGCATGGGTTTGTGAATAGGGTACCTAGGACTGAAGCAACCAGTATGTTACACATACTTGCGATCATATGAAAAATGGTTTTGAACCTCGTGTACACACTCAGGTATGGCACATGAGTACTATACTAGCAAATCCCATTACAAATTGCAGACCTTGAAGTTTGTGATTGTTATCACATACACTGACATATGTAGTCCAGGCAATAGGCGGATGAGGTGCAGCATGATTGTTAGCTGCAACTGTCAGTACTTTGATGACAAGTTATTGCCAGTTGTTACCCATCATGTAGATTTTGTATGTGCTATGTGTGAGATGACCTTTGTAGGCAGGCTTTCCATGTACTTCCTCTGAGACTTTCAATGATCTGTATGGTGATATGAGCTGTTACAAGTACAGTAGATGTATTGTCAGATTGACCACTTGTGCTATTCCACACAATGCAGTTCCTATGGTAAATAGTTGCCCTTTGTCTTCACAGCTGCAAACATGACACCCGCCCAGAAGCATGAATTTGAGAGGCGGGCCATGAGGTACCGACACATCCTGCAGGTGCAGTCGGGGTTCCGAAGGATGGCCCGTAAATACCAGTCTGATCGGGCCTCCGGAGCATGGTGGGCTTCACCACAGGGTGGCCCAAGGTTGCCCACTACAGCCACCACCTCCACAACCACCGGTTCTCTCCAGGTGGCCCCAGACACAGCGGGGACAGTTGTCCCTACATCAGCAGCACACCCAGGCCCCAGCAGTGTGACAGCTGCAGGACAGTCCAGTGGGCTAGGCTCAACACACCCACAGAGCACCTCTGCCGGGACCCAAACAGCAGCAGCACCACCAATCGACCCTGCGGCATTCCTGGCTTTGGAACGTAAAATGGACAAAGTTCTATGGAAGGTGAACAATCTTAGCCAGTATGTCGGCTACATCAAGAAGCGGGTCAAGTCTATCAGGCGGACCCTCCGGAGGGCCAACCTCTAGGAAAAATGTATTCAATGGACATAATTCCCTCCCATCCCTCCTCTTTCCTTGTTATCATGATTAGTGGGCTTGGGGGATTTGTGTTAGGTTAGTATAGGTTGTTAGTTTAGTTAGTGTTATGGAGGAGGGTGGGGGGCCTGATTCTTTCTACTTTTCCTTATTAAGTGTGTGGGTGGGTGGGTGGGTCGGGGTCAATGTTCGGGTTCCTCTGTGTTAGTAAAAAAAATATATATATACATATATATATATATATATTTTAAAAATTACAAAAACATATATGATTGTTTAGGATAGTATAGTATGTGTGTAGGTTAGTATGTGTTGTCCTGCATGTGTCCTGTCTCATAATGGTGGGTGGGGGGTTGATGTTTAGATCGATTTGTTATATGTGAAGAGTAAGTTTAGCTTAGGTTAGTTAGGGACAGTTGTGGGCAATGAGTAGTCAGGTTAGATTAGTGTAGGTATGACTTTTTTCTTAGTTGCCTCTGGTGTGATTAGTTTTGAATAAATATATAGATAACCCTTTGCATTATGTGTTAACTGCTACTTGATCATGGCCTTGCCATCAGTGTAGATGATTGTTGTTCTATGACATTTGTGTCCTATGCTACAAACAAATACAAACTGAGGTGTAAATTGGCAGCTACCCCAGTGCTGCCTTGGTAAGTATCCACCATTTGTGAGAACCACCAATCAGAGTTGACATGGATCACAAAGGATTTTTGTTGATGAGTATGTTTTCTACGTCACAAAGTGTGCTTCCAGACTTGGTATTGTGGGGACATATTTAAGTCGGACTGCAGTGTGATGTTCAGGGACATCTTTGAAGATGATGTCTTGTTAACACTCTTGTCTTCTTGTCTTCATAACTGACATAGGTCATTTGTGCAAAAATTCTGCATGATTACCTATTTGGATGTTTACTCAGAAAGGTTGATTGATGCTGTGTTTTGTAGTGTTTGCTTAGATTAGACTGCACAGTTCAATGTGTTAGTATTGCATGGTGACAACATTTCTCAGCCACTATTAGTTGACTTTGATTTCTCTTGATGAAGCATTATTCTGTCCAACACAGCATGATGGTGTGTGGTTTCTTACTTCATCAGTTATTTTCCTCAGGATGGGCAGGCTATGATGCAATCCTGGCCACTGCACAGATGGATCTGACTACATGATGTCAGGACAGTTGTATTGAAAAGCTACATGATTGTCACACAGGCACATTTGTGTTATCTACTGCACAGTTGATGTGTCAAATTACACAGAGACATATTTGTTGTGCAAGTGCTATTTATTGATAGGTGCTGTAGTGCAATATGTACATTGTCCATGTTTGCTGAGTCCGTTCTAGTGAAATCTTACATGGTGATCCTACAGAAGGGGTGTAGATAATGCTACTGACATGCTGGGGTGATGTTACAGACAGTGCAGAGGGACAGGATTTGCCGATTAGTAGAAGAGAGACATTAACTGGGCATGCTGACAAGTTATACAGTGGTTAGCAGAACAGTCATTGAGTATAGTTGTTGTAACACTGGCATTTGACAAAACGTAGGACCTTGGTCAAAGTAGGCCATGGTACAGGAACTAGTGCTTCCGGGTACTCTTCCGTGTGAATGTGATCTGTTCCATGTCTTCTTCTTCTGATGTGTGTGTTGCCTGCTTTGTCCTTGTTGTTGTTGGTTGTGAAGGGGCAACACACACCTCAGTGTTACAAGACGTGGAGTCAGACATCCTGGTCGCTGCTCCCTGTGAAGGTCTTAAGGGCAGTACTGCAGCAAGGAGGGTCTGCTGGTTTTTGAGAATAGCAGCCACATCACGATGGTAGGCAGCCAGGTCGGCCCTGAGGGAGTCATGATTGCATTCATGCATGCAGTGGAAGGTTTGGGGTGCGAGGTGTTGTGGCAACTCCCTTACTGCAGTGGTGAATTCCTTGACAGTTTCTTGTAGTCCTTTCAGTATGGATGTTAGGGCTTGCATAGCTGCTTCCTGATCTGCAGATGACATCATGCACGAGCGCACCCCCTCAAGGCTGGCTGACATCGTTTGCATCCCCACGCGCACCTCCTTGGCCAGCTCCCGCTGTACTCCAACTACAGTTCTTTCAAAGCTGGTGCCAGTGTAGTCAGAGTCCTCAGCTGTATTGGAGCTGGCAGGTCTTGCAATTGGGGTGGTGGGTGGTTCATCTGCGCTGGCTGCATGTTCTGTGCTCCTCCTTGTGACTGAAGGTGGGGTCTGGAGGGTTTCAAGGACCTTTTGGATGGTCTCCTGGGGAATGTTTATTGGCTCGTCATCCATGTCATCAGGGAAATCTGGGACAGGCATATCGGCAGGAGATCCAACTTCCTCTACAATGAAACAGGGTACAATTAGTGTGTCTGTGTTCTGACAATTTTGACGTGACGTGCCTTCCTTTTGATGAATTCACTTTGTGATCTTGTTTTGTATTGATATCTGCAGTCCTTCAGATGGGCATTGTTTCAGGCCTATGGCCCACCTGTGTGTCACATGTATGTTATTGAGTTATCAGACTTGTCAGCCTCATCGCCTCTAGGTGTTGCTTTATGCCAAATAGAGAATAGCCACCTTTTTGTCCTACTCGACCCTCCGTGTATATCCATTCTCATGGTGAGACCTTTCACTGGCTGTGGGTGTTCTGATGGTCCTGGCAGCACACTTGACTCTCAGGACCTGCCCCAATCCCTGATCGTTCACATCGACTTATTTGTAATTGACATGTAGCATATCCTATGCATGGCAATGTTATGATGTGATATGTATGTTCCATGGGGAGGTTACTGCCATTGGCTACTAGAGCTGCACACAGATCAGAGGTGGTAGTGGCAACTGTTGTTGCAGTTACATTGCAGTTGTCGTTTTGGCTAGAGGATTGCTAATAGGGCCCTAGTTACTGTAGGAGATATGTTGGCTGACGAGTGCCAGGATGTAAGTTTGACGTAGTGGCCTTCCCTCCTGTCGAGGCTTTCTCTTTGCTCCATTGTTGGCATGACAGCATGCCCCCATGGGACTGTTGTTGGTGTAGTGTAATGTTGTGCCCCAGCTTATGTTTGTGCAGGCCATGCCCCCCTGCAGTACCCCTTCACCCATGCCACTCCATGTATATGATGACTTACATGCAATGTGTAGTAGGTATTTACCCCCCTGCTTACAGTCAACATTATTGTATTTTAATTCCCCATGCGACTTACCCTGCATGTGCGTTGTCTCGTGGTAGTCTGCGCTGTCCTGTCCTTGAATCCCTGTGACGATCTCCTCAGGGAGGATGGATGCGACCATTTCCTCCATGTGGTCCAGGGCCTCCTGGTGTGCTGGACTCCCACCCCTAGTCTGCAGTGCTGCCTTCCTGTTCCTGGCCATCTTTTCCTTGGTCCTGCGTTTGTAGTCATGCCAGCGTTTCTTACACTCGGTGACTGTCCTGCGTACTTCAGCCACACTGTTAATCTTGTCAACAATTTGTTGCCATATGGCCTCTCTCCTACTGATTGGCAACTTTGAGGTGATAAACAGTTGGTGCTGGTGTTCCGTCACCTCTTTAACCAGGATTTCCTGCTCCTCTGCACTGAAGCGACACTTTCTATTCTTTCTATAAATGTCCTGGTTCTTGTATGGATCGTCCTGGCTGGTTCCTGGTCTGCTGTCATCTTCCTGGGGTCTGTAGTGGCATCTGGGATCCATTTTGGCTCTCCTCTGGTGCACTTGCAGCGTTCGCTGGTTTTTTTTGACGATATTGCGTCAAAAAACGGCGCATATCTGGGTTGCGGTGTCGTAATTCGACCCACAGTCATTTCCACCATGTTAACGTCGTTTTCATTTACGACTTGATGCCGCGGTGTGCGTCAAAAATAATGACTCCCACCTGTTGATTGCGCCGCCGTGCGTCAAACTTGAAATATGACGCCCGCGCGGCGCTACGAAATGGCATTAGCCGGCGGTACATTTTTTTACGTAAAACTGCAGATGCGCAGTTTTGCGTTAAAAAGTATAAATATGGCCCTTAGTGTGGTATATCTAACACAAATTGTCTTTAGTTTCTGTACTGCTAATGAGGGTAAGCGTTAAATCCATTACCCTATTACAATAGGTTATTCCTTATTCTAGGCTATTAATTAGTGATGGCTGGTAACTGGGGTGGAGATAGCTGAAAACGGTACATCCAGGCCCAAGATCTCCTTCTCCAGTTATCAGTCAAATTAGACAGGTCCACTTAAAGCCCACAAACTAGTCCAAGGGAACCATGCCAGTTATCACTGCCATATTTTACCCTCTGTAGAAGTACAAAGTAATGCACAGGGACTGTAATTAAAGTGAGTCATAAGATGGATGAACTAGCTGACGGAAGTGGAAGAGGAGGAGTTTGTTATTGTCTGCTGCTGCTCGCCACTTCTCACTACGACCGCTGGCGTTTGGTGTTTGCCATTGCTGCCAAAAACGGCCTGGAAAACTGGAACGCCTCAACGTCTCAACACCTTGGTGCCCTAACATCCCCGAAGTAATGCCGCACCACCTGAGGGCCATCGGGGCCAAGCAGTTGGGGCCTAGGGCTGCCACCAGGGTCACCACCGGGGCCTCCACCAGGGTCTCCAACTCCTAACCCTGCATCTGTCGTGCTGCTCGACCCCCACTCCCTCCTTACCTTTGTCAGTGCCTGCAGTCACGCTCCGTCTCATCTCCATTGGCGGTCATGTTTGGCATTTGGCCGTGTGGTTCCTGCGGTTTGTTTGAGCGGGCAGAGCTTGGAGGGGAGTCAGTGACTTAAGGATTAGGGAGCTGAGTAGCATCAATTAGTGTGCTGGGATTACAGCAAAGGTCAGCACTGGTCTGGAATAACCTGTTGAAGGTGGCAGAGGACGGCAGAGAAAGCAGGTACCTGGGGAATCGAGAACCGACCCCGGGGGACTGTGAAAATGCAGCGAGGCGGTGAGTGTGTGCAGAAGGGTTCAGGGGACAGGGGTTCAAATGACTGTTATAGAGACTGAAGAGAGAGACCTAACCAGCTCCTGTTAGCTTTACAGGACCCGACAAGATCCGGCAGGAGTTGGTACTTCTCAACACCTAGTAATATCCAAACCAACTCCTAAGCCATTTACCACAAATCCAACCACAATCATAACAGTGTGCTGCGTGCTCGTGCCCCTCTCCACCCCCTGTTGGAAGGGGAGTCAATCAGGAAGGAGTGGCGGCACAGGAGAGATGCTGCAGTGCAAAATTAAGCACCCTTGGCATTACTGGCATTACTAACGATCCAAGAAACAGCAAGGTTTTGGTTGAGGTCTGAGGTGGCTCGGCTGGGTACGGTAGGCATTAGGCCGCCTATAAGAGGTTGAGCCCTGTTCCACAGATGCGGGCAGGCTAGGTTCTGGTGCAGCTTGTGGTCCGGTGAGCTCCCCCCATCCAATTTTCACCTCTTTGCCTGAGAAAAACAGCCCTTTCTCATCTCTGGTGGCCAAAGTACGAGATACGCAACATACACTCCTTATAATATAAGTACGGAACATGTGCTCGCAGGCAAGCTCCAAACAATCTAGGAACTGTATCATAGCAGAGCTTAAAGAAAGAACATGAGATCTGGCAAAACTCAGCAGCCAATATCACATAAAGAGCAAAAGAAGCCATGCACAACAAGCAAATAAAATCAAATAATAGTATTGGGATGGAGTTCCAGTCGCCGAGGACTGGCCCTTCACAAACGTCAATTCTTCCCTTTTTGAAAGATCCAATGGCTGTAAAATATGTAACCCCAGATGATGCCTTAGTTCTCCATAGAAAACAAAACTATGTAACTCTTTATATGTTTATTTCAGTACTATTCAGTCTCCTGATTCTGATTCATTCATAGCTGTAGAAGCTGGCAAGTGATGGGTAATTGTAGGATCTTGGACGGTGTCGTGGGTTGAAGACAGAGGATGAATATTTTCGTTTGTTGTTGAAGATGACATATGAACTTGCGCCACCATTTCTATGTTTTTGTACAGTCAAAATTCGGGCCTTGAGGCAAGGAAGCGGGAGTAACATGATGCTGTAGTGTGAGCTCCAGTTTGGATAATGATGGATTTCTAGACTTCAAAGTGGACTGTACTTTTTGATATGTGTCACTTGTTTCCGCTATGATGTTCCCTTAAGTGGGATGATAAGACTAGGAAGAACCATGGTCCTGTTCACTTTCGCTCTCAAAAAACTCTGACGTGATTTAGGCCTTAGAAGGTAAAACTATGCATTTTGAGGACTCCCAACCTTTCAATCCATTGGGATGCCTAGCATAAGTCAACACAATCCAATGAGCAGTAGTACAAAAACATAGGGTAAGTGAGTGTAAGCTGCAGGTCTCATTATTGGAGCATGAGAAAGAGGGCTGTGCGTTGGCCAAGTCTTTGGCAAGGGTAACGCAGGCACCCCCCTCAACAGAAGCTTCCTCCACACATCTTTCAATGCAGCAACTGGTAGGGTGGGATTGTGAAGCAGTGTGCTCAAAACAATCCCGACGAACATCCTCCCCCTGAGCAATGATGTTAAAATTAGTTTGAAAGACTTGAAAGACGAATCAAGCACCAAATCAAACACTTTGGCCCATATTTAAACTCGGTTTGTGCTGAATTAGCGTCATTTATTTTTTACGTTAATTCAGCGCAAACCTAACTCCATATTTATACTTTGGCGCTAGACACATCTAGCGCCAAAGTTATGGAGTTTACATTGTTTTCTGGAGGGGAAAACCTACCTTGCATCAATGAGATGCAATGTAGGCGTTCCCTTCCACAAAAGGACGATATGGCCTTTGCACCATATTTATCACCCTATGCTAAAATCCAGCACGGGGGATGGGGGCCTTAAATAATGGTGCTAAGCTTGCTTTGCGCCATTATTTAATGCCTGGGTCTGGGCAGGCATAAGGGGACCTGTAGGCAGATTTCCATGGTCGGAGACCATGGAATTTGCCCACAAGTGCCGTTCCCTGGCTCCAGGGACACCCCCACCCACACCAGGAGGACATCTAAGGATGGGGGACCCATCCCAGGTACGTCCGGTTGAGTATATATATATTTTTTTCCAACACCTCTTGGGGGCCCTGACTTGGGGCCCCCTGCAAAGCACTGGCCCCAGTGGCCATACCCAGGGGACATTCGTCCTCTGGGCATGGCCACTGGGGTGGTCGGCTTGGCTCCTGTATTCACTAAGACAGGAGCCATGTCGATGGGGGTTGTGCGCCAGAAAATGGTGCTACACTTCTTAGAGGCAATTTTTTGCCTTTAAACAGTGTAGCGCCATAATTTGGCGCACAAACCCCGGTTCCCCCTACGCCTTTGCCGCCCTGTTAGCGTCCTTTTCAAGGACGCTAACAGGGCCTTAGCGCCGGCTAGCGCCATTCCATAAATATGGCGCACGGCCGGGGTCTAGGAATGGCACTAGCCGGCGCTATTCTTTTTGAGGCAAACCTGCATTAGCCTCAAACTCGAGCAGTATGACCGGAACCATATGGAATAGATACAAATAATGCAGGATTATTCACCAAAATGACCCTAGATACCAACAGGTAATTTCTGAATCAGTTCAGCAATTCTCCTGCAAGGCCATTTAGTGCACCCTTCATCCACAGATTTCGGTCAATTCTAGATCTCAACAGGAACAAAAACTGCTAAATGTTCAGACCATAAATCAAGAGCCTTGGCAGGAGTCAAAAAATGTAACCACAATTATACAACCTAGGAGTTCCCCTTTGTTCATGTCTATGGATCAACAAGCCAAAGCAAGAACTACCACCCCAACTTCTCCGCCTTTTGACCTTACATTAAGTCAAAGGCCTCAAATCATGGATGATGGTGATATGGCCCTTTTATAAACAACCTGCTAATAGTGAATGCAGGAACTCAAGGACGTTCGGTCTTGGTCAGGCCAGCCGCAGCATCAACATGAGACATAACCTTGCGTAAAGTTTCTTTTGCTCAATCAAATCTAAGTCCCTTAATATCTGTTCCAGGCAAACTTTGCAGGGGGCCATCTCCAGTAGCTCCCTACTTTTGCTTCTACTCAAGCCCTGACACATCTAAAACATCAAAACAGTTACTTGTCCAAAATGCAAAATTGCATCAATCACCTCCTGTCAGCCAGGATTGGCTTGAACTTAAACTGCACTTTCAACCACACTATAACTTGCAGGGGAACCATGACATTCTTAACAGAGGGAACATACTGAGGCTCTTGAAAGAAATCCCACAGCTTACCACCCTGTCTTCAGCAGAACTAACTGCCATTGAGTTTCAATCAGCTAAGAGTAATAATCAACCAGAGGCCCCCTTAACAACCTGGGAATCGGCAGAAATAGTGGATCTAATCCTTTCCTTTTCGCCATGTTTTGAGGCCTGAGGGATAACAATAAGTAGACTGTAGTCGTCTAGATAGCCGTTTCCACTTTGAAGTTTTAATGCTCCTCTGCCAGCAGATAAATAAGTCACAATGGTTTTAAGGAATGAACAAGGTGACTCCCCAACCTATTCAGAAAATCAAAGAGCTTATCAAATCAAAAAAGTCACTGGACCCGAGGCGGGTCTGGTTCCCACAGGCCCTGAATGCTCCATGTATAGCATGAGAGTCATCTTTATCGGAGGCAAGTTCAGAACAAACATTTTTAAGGTTTCTATCTTGGAATATAGCAGGTACTCAGCCACTACTGCAGAATGGGCTCCCACTTAAAGCCTGGCAACATATGGACATTATTACTCTCCAGAAAACCTGGTTACAACAGGAACTTCCGTTGTCAGGTTTCAAGTCCTACCAAATAAATGCTGTCAAATACAAGCAGTATGGCAGGCTCTGTGGGGCCTAGCAATCTATCTCTCATTAGATCTAAAGATGGACATAGAAGAGCTTCTTGAAGAAGGTAAAGACTGCCAAGTGGTAAAACTCTTTAACTGGACCTTAAATGACAGACAACCATTGTTGCTGGTCAACACATACATCCATCATGGTGCTTCCCATAAGAGGCCTGCAATAAAAAGGCTATTGGCAACCATTACAAATTATCGTCAATCTCACCCAGACTGGGACATCATCTTGACCGGAGATTTTAATTCAAACCTAATTACGGCTAAGGAGGATGATGAAATATTAAGTGTTGACAACTCCTGCTGGAATGTGCCGACACAGGTGCCACTGAATGTTAAACGGCATGACCAGCAGGGAGAGCAACTGGTTGAACACCTGAAACTACAAGCCCTAAATGGAATATTCTTAGGAGACTCTCCACCCAGTTACACCTACCAGGACCCTAACTCACGGTCCATTTTAGACTATACTTTTGTTACATTACCCCCGATTACCATGGGGCAACAATTTAAAATAAAACATAGCACATCTAGTGACCATTCATGCCAAATTTTCACCCTAGAGTCTTGTTCACCTGTTCACCCTCAAGCTCCAGTACACGTGGACTCCAAAGAGTCAATGAACTTGAGGAGCTTACATTGGTCATCTGATAAAATAGTGGCCATATCATCATCCGCCAAGCAGATCATGCTGGAGAGTCTCAAGTCCTACAGTCATATATTAACAGCCTGTGAAAATTTTGTAAAGGAATTGCTTGGCCAGCTTTCCTCCTTTAATCCACCACAGCTTTCTCAGCGAGCTACTCAAACTATTCCCTCCCGTCTCTCAAAATCAAGCAATCTTCTTAAAGTTCAAAGGAAGCTGGCAAGATGCTTGAAGCCATGCTCAGGCAACCAGATTGTCTGGGCACAACTAAAGAATATTGAAAAGGAATACAGAGGGCAAAAATGGAAGGAAAAAGTGGAAGGCAAGTGCCCTTTTTTGGTTAAAACTAATACATGCTGCTAAAGAAAAAAATCACAGAAAGTTCAGGAAATTCAGCAATCGCCTAAATAATCGAGGCAATTTAATCAACAACTCAAACATCACTGAAAATAACTGGGTGCGCTATCTTAAGTCAATTTTCTCAATAAACAACCAACCTTGCAGAAATAGTCCCTCAATAATATCATGGTCATTAAGCAGGGGACATACCCTCCCGGTGAATACTGAAGAGATAGTCAACTCCACTCTATCAGTCGACAGAGCACACAGAACTTTTCTTAAAGCCCACCGGGAAAGGGGCCCCCAGGCCAAATGGACTTCCACAAGCTATCTTCAGAGAAGTGACCGCTTTTTGGTCTGAGGTGCTGAGCACCTTATATCAGGAACTCAGACTCGGGGAGCAATTCCAGAGAGCTGGCGAGGCTCTATAATTAATCCAGTCTCCTAGGGAGGCAATAGAGACAGCCCAGTTAATTACAGGTTAATTGGCCGTATTGATATAGAGGCAAAAAATTATGACAGCATGACCCCTAATCAAACAGGTTTTAGAAAAGGGGTGGGAACCACGACGAACATTTTAATAACTTCCTTCCTTGTAGAAAAGAGCAAACGGCAGCACAGCAAGTTACACCTTAGCTTTATAGATTTTAAGGCCGCCTTTGACACAGTGAACAGACAGCTTCTCTGAAGTACACTAAATCAATGGGGTCTCTTGACGTCCCTTCTGAATGCAATAATCTCCCTATATTTTAATACATGGATACAAATAAAAATCGGGGACGGCACGAAGCTCTCAAGGAAAATTCCTACAACCGTTGGGTTGAAGCAAGGTTATGTGCTTGCCCCACATTTGTTCAATCTGTTTATGGCAGATCTCTCCCCAGCCTTAGACATGGGAAACATGCACTTGCCCAGTCTGGGAGGGATCTCGTTAACACATGTACTATATGTGGACGAGCTGGTCTTGTTTACCTCTACTAAGATTGGCCTACAAAGATCTCTAAACATTTTGGCCAACTATGTTTATTCCAACCAACAAGAAATTAATGCGTCAAAATCCAAACTAATGCGGGTAGGCTGCAGGTGGATTTCTACATCTAGGATGACCTTAAATAATGTCTTGCTAGAAGTGGTGCCACACCACAAATATCTAGGAGTAAACCTAGATGCTCAAGGCACCTTTAGCCAACAGAGGAAATATATCGTTCAAAGAGCTTCAGTGTTAATTTAGGCCTTTTCTCTTTTGGCAAAACGGCTAGAGGGACCTTCATTTCGTCCACTGTTAACTGTTACTGCCTCCAGACTGCTTCCTGCACTTACTCATGCTAGAGTGGCTATGCATGGCTTGGAAGTACCTCTTATAGATAAAATCCAGCTTAAGGTTTTCAAGCAAGTTTTTACAGTGCTGCTTTCAGCCTCGCCAGCGCAGATTCGCCTGGAAGTTGGGTTAGTACGCCAAGACCTGGCAGCAAAAGCAGAGGCGGAAAAAACCTGGCATAAAATTAGCCGTTTGTCCAACAAATCGAATGGTACCCTCTGGCTGGCTCTTGAAACTGACCAGAGGTTAGCTTATTACAAGTATCTACCTTCATCCATCAGCCAACTATACCTGCATGATTTGTGGGAGGCAGCACTGATATATAATTAATTTACGAGAAGTGTCAACAATGCCAGTACATCTCTCTCGTTAACCCAAGAGAAAGCTAAATTCAGCACTCGCTCTCATGTGTGGATGATCATAAGGCACTATGAAAAACTAGAGCCAGCTGCCTATCTTTCCATACCCGAGGTAATTTTCCAATCTCGGTGAATGCTCCACTATGGAGGAAGGAAAGCCCAGAGCCATGAAGGCATTGCACATGTTGCAAGGAGACCTCATTTATATAATCTGTAGTTGCCTAGGCTTGTAATATCTTCAAAGGAGGCTTCTCAAGAGTATGTTCACTGATAGAGGCATTCGGACTTGTAGAGCAGCTATAGTAGCCTGCTTTTATCTGCATGACCCCCAACTAAACAGTAAGTTTGTTAAAAAAAAAATCTCGGTGATGGGACAAAAATACAAGTTTACAGTCAAATTGAATAGGATCATAAAAGTAGCATAACTCTCATTCGTCCAAGCATATCTTGAGGCTACAGCAATTGCTCTTCGGACACGCACAGGCACTTTTTAGACTTAAAGACTTTGAAAGAATTAGATGTTGCAATTCACGTGTCGGGGTTAAATTAATTCAAGCATATTAGCTTGTTTTTATATTTTGAACATTTAGAAGATTTAATAGGCTCTTAGGGTATGGACCAAATTCTGGGTAATTATTGAATGATTTATTTTAGCCTTGCATTGCACTTTCGGATTTGCGTGAACAGGAGGCCTGTCTCGTAAGAAATGTTTAAAAATTTAGTGTAAGGTTTTCTTTTATTGTGTAAACTGTATAATTGTTGCGGTTTTAATTAACTGAAACAATAAATTACGAATTATTACGAATTACGTTTTGCGCCAGCTTGTGAGTATGTGTCCATTGGGAGATACAGGTGTTTTTTCTGAGCTTAAAACCAAAACGAAGGCATATGAATTCGACTGAGCCCATCTTATGCCTATAGCATACTTAACGGGAGAGCAGATACTGAGCCCACTCTTATCAAGGTACCACTTTACGCGGTATGTGGATATATTTTGTAACAAAGGACTTTAATGGAAGCCATGAGTGAAATATGCCTTTGTCTCAGAATCTAGACACCAGAAATCTCTCAGACACTACTTTGTCGAAAAACGGCTTCTTGCACACGTCTTCGAGTACGAAGTTTATATGGATGTTACAACTGCAGGCACGAACATTTTGATCTGGTTAGTGCCGCCATTGTCTTCATCAAGCAACAGTTCGGTATTTGGAAAAGTGAAACACTGAAGCCAGCGCCAACATTGTCCAGGCCGCCTTTTACAAACTGGTTAAAAGCTCGACCGAGCTCCGGACAGGCATGGTTACAATTACCTTAATGGCCGTCCATATCTACAGGTTGTGACAGAAGCTAAGAAAAACAAACAACACTTCCCCTTGAACATGTGGGTCAGACTGAAAATTTCTTTTAATCAGCTTCTTCATAGACTCTTTGTGTAGGGCTTTTTTTCAGTTATGACTTCAGTTCTCCACACAGACTAAAAAAACACGAGCGGGCTCTTAAACCGTATGTTGTGGTACTAGAATATTGAGGTCAGAATATCGCCTCACATAAATATCGTGTCCCAAATAACATTTTTAAAAATCGCCGATTCGAGTTATTAATATACAGACCACACCCAGTTGCACGATATTTTTTTTAATTATATTTGGGACATATTTATGACAGACAATACTTTTGACCTAAATATTCTGCTATCCATCCGTTTCCTACACACTCCAAAGTTCACACCCATTCCCAGCTAACTCAAAACGCTCCTGAAAGACTAGAAGTTAAACACACAGTTTGGAACCCACATTTCGGGGACACAATCTGTGCCTTTGGCTGCAGGTGTAGGGCACCAGCATCCATTTATGGAACCAATAATTCTTTTCATCACCTTTGGCCCAAATGAAGAAAGAGAAAGAAAGAAAAGACAGAAAGGGGGAGAGGAGAAAAATATGAAAACAGTGATAAAAGGAGGAGAGCAGTGATGAAAAATACCTGCAAGAGTGAGATAGGATGCAAGAGATAGTGGAACAACAGAGGTTGGGACAGAATTGAAACTAAGCAACCCCAGCGTTCCGAAGTAATGACGGCAGATCGTAAGAAAAAAAACATTGGGCTACATTTATTTCTTTTCACAATTTAAGCACTGCCTGCAACTAGTGCAAAACACTGCCGCAAGACTGTGGGAATACATCTCGCCAACACTTGTATCACTCACAAAAGCTCCACATTGAAACGTTCGGGTGCCAGAGCAAAGTCAAAACAACCTTAAAGCTGAAAACTCCCAGCCACAAGCACAACCTCTGTGTTAGCGACTCACCAAATCCTGAAACATGCTGCCTCCTAATATCAAAAACACTGCCAAAATACACCCGCTCAGAAAGTTATTAAAAAGTCATATCTTCCCACATATCACTGGAAAGCAGTAATGCAGCAACCTATGCCCAGCATAACTGTAAAAGCAGTAGTCAATTTCCACTCTTTAGCCAAACCTCTACATATCTTTATCTCTTTTATATTGTCTTTGCCTGTGAGAATAATCAATGTGTTTGCCTATGAAAATGTTCAGTCAACACAATGGTGTCAGTGACATGTAAACATCTGTTTCCCCTGCATCTTTGGAGAAGAAAGAGAAAAAACTCTGTGGATGATGTCACATGGCAATTCCTTCTCATCAATGCCAGTCAAACTGTGTACCATAATCGGCCCTGGCAAAAAATGTGTAATCAGCTCGAGATTGCACCGTGCAAATGAGTGGATCACTTAAGCCTGGCCCTCTCCAACAGGCGGAAGTCTTCACTCAAATTAAATTTTAGAAATGTTGAGTGTAAAGGCGTAAAGGGAGCTAATTACTACACACGCTTTCAAACATTAGGCTAAGAACGTTTAGATCTCAAACATTGCAGCCCATCCAACCCTAAAGAGCCATCTAGCAGTGCAGCCACCAGGGATAATGCCAGGGTGGCTAACTTGCCTTTCTGCCTCTGTCTAAGAGATCTTGGTAAAGGTAGGTAAATAATTAGAAATGTATACATGTCTTGAATTTTAAGTTGTTAGATCCATAATGCAGAGAAGAATCGCTATCCCCCAGCATGAGGTACTTCCCACAAATGGTTAAAAAATCTGCAGCGTGCGCTTTACGGAGAGACATTTTGTCAGTAAGGGAAGTAGTTCAAATTTGGTTAAAAGCAATGGTTTCCAACTTTTTGAATTCTGTGGAGCCCCACTTTATTATTAGTGGAACCTGGGGACCCCCTACTGAATCATTATTGGAAACTAGGCACCCCCCAACTGAGTTATTACAGGAAGCCAGTGCCTCTTGCCTAAATATTTTTGATGATTTGAACCGCAAAACAATATACAAAAAATACAGAAACAAGCATTCCATTAAACATATATACAAATAACACATTTTCTTCAATTTGCAAGCAAATAAGATTAAAAAAAGTAATTTTAATGGGAAAGTTGGAGCTTTTCTAAACTTATTTGAAGCCACATGTTGTTCATACTATGTCCTGTTTGAGGCACCTGCACTGCTCCCACGAAATAATCTGAGAATACTAATTTAATTTTTAGCCTCCAATTTCAAACAACCTGACATTAACGGTACATTTTAAAATTTTCAGTTGTACACTTAGCCACTTTATTTACATACACTTTACTATTCTGTTAATATTAGTTAATTTTCTAAGCAGTCACGAACCCCCTGTGAACCCCTTGTGGAGGCTTTGTGGACCCTTAGGGGTCCCCAGACCACAGGTTGGGAACTACTGCCTTAAAGAACCAATGGTACTTCACCTGCAGGAAGTAGTAGTAGCCAATTAGGAGAAAGCTAGGATATCAATAGATGCATCTATTGCAGTCACTCAGTTCCTGTGAGGTTAAGCCAACTCTTGTGTGTGTGAGTGTGTGTCTTTTGTGAGAAATTGAATTAGTTGGTGGTGGATGGTAGATGATGAACAACAACTCTTAAAAACATAATAATATGTAAAGCAAAAATTGAATATGACACCCATGTCGAATGCTTTGCCTAACACTCTATAAAAATCCGACCCAGAAATGTGACCCAAAAGTTTGACACCATTATCCAATGAATGTCTAATAAATGAGCAAATCCCAGACTCTTGAAAAGGTAGTATTGTGCATCCCTTGTATCAGAATGGAAGCTATGTAAATCCAATGAGATAAGGACTCATAGCCTTACTAGATGTAGAAACAAACTTTTTGCAAGTAGGTTATTGGAGAACTTAGATGCACGGGCGGAACCGTCAAATCTTACCCCAATTAATCAGACTAGTTTCAGGAAGGGCTGTAGTACCTTGACCAATCTACTGCCCATTTCAATAATCACAGAAAGAAGTATCCGGGAACAACACTGCACCGATGTTTCTTTGACTTTAGGCAGCAGTTATGGGTCAAGCTAGCTCGGTGGGCATTGTAGGAACACTTTTGCATGCTTGGGTAAAAGCTAAACTAGAGGAGGGTAAGACAATCACCCGTACAATTCCAACAAAGAACGAAGTGAAACTGGGCTGCATAGTTGCTCCTCCATTATTTAACCTGTACATGGCAGACCTTAATAGCACCCTACATTCCCCCAGGATCGAGTCAAAAACTGTAACAAACCTCCAGTATGCAGACAATATTGTTTTAATGAGTCACACCGCAGTCGCCTAATTTCAGCTTTGGGAACCTACATTACAACCAGCAGTCTAGAACTAAGGCCCTGATTTATACTTTTTGGTGCAAAACTGCACTAACTCAGTTTTGCACCAAAAAGTTTAGCACCGGCTTGCACCATTTCTGTGCACCACCGGGCACCATATTTATGGAATGGTGCAAGCTGGTGCAAAGGGTAGGCTAGTGTTAAAAAAATGATGTTAGTCGGGGGGGGGCTGGTGGTATGGAAGAAGGGGGTTTTGCACCAAAAAATGGCGTTAAGCAGGTTGAGTAAACAAAAATGACTCTAACCTGCTTAGAGTCATTTTCTGACGCAAACCATCCATACCACATTACTCCTGTCTTAGAAAAGACAGGAGTCATGCCCACCACCTCAATGGCCAGCACTGGGGACCAGGGTCCCCTGGGCATGGACCTTGCACCCAGTACCATGTATGGGGGCCCATTTCAGGGCCCCCTATGGTACATTAAATAATAAAATGCAATACTTACCTGTACTCTTTCATGTACATACCTGGGATGGGGTCCCCCATCCTCCACAGTCCCTCTAGTGTGGTGGAGGGGTGTCCCTGGGGCCTGGGGATGGCACCTGTGGGCTTATTCCACGGTGTTCCACCATGGAAATAGGCCCCCAGGTCCCCAACACCTGCCCTGACCCAAGCATGAAAAAATAGGGCAAAGCAAGCTTTGCACCATTTTTTGACCCCTCCCGTGCACCATTTTTGCGTGGGAGTATAAATATGGCATTCAGGCCATATTGTTTTTTTTTGCATGGGAACGCCTACCTTGCATCTCATTATGGCAAGGTAGGTTTCCACTTCCAAAAAATGACTTTAACTCCATAAATTTGGCGCTAGATGGGTCTAGCGCCAAAGTATAAATATGAAGTTTGTTTTGCACCGAATTAGAGTTAAAAAGAATGAGGCTAATTCAGTGCAAACAGAGTATAAATACGCCCCTAAATTTGAAAAAAGACAATGGAGCTGAAGTTTTCAAAAACAAAGAAACAAAACTGCCTGGTGGCATATAATGGGAAAAACTATCTTTAATAGCAAAACATACAAGCACCTAGGCTTTACCTTCCTCAGCAATTTTAACCCCAAATCTCACCTTGAACAACTAAGGTCAAGAGCAGGAAGTGAGACACTCACGCTTTGGTGGTCATTACAACCTCGGCGGTCTTTTACAAGACCGCCGAGGGACCGCCGTGCTGAAGACCGCCAGTGCAGGCGGTTTTCCGCTCGGCGCATTATGATCGCTGGCAGCCCTCCGTCCTTTTCCGGACGGAGAGCCGCCAGCAGCCATACTGGCAGATGGCGGGGAAGTGGAGGTAGCGCCACCTCCACCGCCCCTTCAACAGAACAGCACCCACCGAATCACGTCCTGTGATTCGGCGTGGCGGTGTCCTGTTGACGGGGTGCTGGCGGCGGAGCTGCCCTCATGGATCCCCTCACCTCCCGGAGGATCAACGGACCAGGTAAGGTGATTGTCCATTAGGGGAGGGTGCATGGGGGTGTGCGTGTGTGTATGTAGAGGGGGTGTATGAGTGCGTGTATGCATGCAGGGGTGTTGTGTGTTTGGAAATGAGTGCGTGTCTGTCTGTATGGATGTCTGTATGGATGTGTGCGTGTATGTCTGAATGTGTGTGTGGCTGTTGGCATGTATGTTGGTGTGTGTGCGGGTATGTGTGTTGGTGGTGCCTGCGTGCATGTCGGGTGTGAATGTGTAATGTAATGTTGGGGGTAGGGGTGGGGAGGGGGGTCCTGCCACCTTTGGGGGTGGCAGGGGTGGTGGGGGGTGTAGGGGAAGGACTCAGGGTGGGGGGTGGGGGAGACCCCTATCAGTGCCAGGGAAGGAATTCCCTGGCACTGATAGTGCTCACCGCCATGGATTTCATGGCGGTTCCAAACCCCATGAAATCCATGGTGGTCAGCCGGGTCATGATACCGCCGGCGGTATTGTGACGACCGCCGGGCTAGAGACCCAGGTCTCCAGCCCAGCGGTCGGATCGGAGAAGTGGCGGATGACCGCCATGGTCATAATTCCAAAATTTTTACCGCCATCCTGTTGGCGGTAAGACCGCCGCTTCTCCGCCGACCGCCAGGGTTGTAATGAGGGCCTTTGTTCCTTGTAAAATACTTCAAATATTCCATCACTGGAACCCATAGGGAATGTGATTACCTGCAAACCCATGCCCTTGGTGACAAATAGGTCAGAAGTCCTGCGAGTCAACAACGCAAAATTTTTAGACATCCGTCAAGCAAACTTGCATAGATCTTTATCTTGCTTACAAAAAATACGCCTCAGCAGGCTCAAAATATAATTAGAATTTGGGCCACCAAGACAAGAACTCACAAGGAAAGGAGCCTACATCAAAATCTGGAGAGAACTACATCTTGCTCCCATAGGTACCATGAATAGCTTCTGATGGACAAAAATACAACATACAAACGCTGGCAATGTCTGGGGAAAGCATTTTAAATCAGCCCTTCAACGTCTGTTGTTGAAGGCAGCTTGAGAGGCTTCTACGACCAACGGTGGCTGAACAATGTTAAATAATCAGTAAAACTACCTCATTCCTCAAGACAAAGACCTTTGTAAGGAAATAGAGACAGGCTTGGTCGGTGATTGGGTCATACACAAAGTTAATCCCTCAAAAATACTTGAATACAGACTTCTCCATTCATTTGAAGCTCGCATATATGCCAGACAGATTGGACGCTTTTCCTACTAAGGATGCCTTGTGAAGCCGGAAAATAATGTGTTCCCCATCGTCCTGCAGACTGTACTGTATGGATATAGGTTTGAGTGATTTTTTTAACATACTCTGTACCTGCCCCTCCCTGACAGACTTAAGAAGCAATTTGTTAGGGCGACTTTTTCCTATCTTAGAAGTCAGAACGTGTTGCCAAGCTCTGGTATTGTGTCTTTCTAGACACCGAATTGAATTCTAAATTTGTAAAATGCTTGGCGTGCACATCAAGCATGCTTTAAAAATATAGCTCAGCAGGTTAAAGATGATTCTTTTTAGGATGTGAACTGAGATGTTTGTTCTTTTAAGGTCTTGCACACACCTCTCATTTGCAGTGGTTTTTATTGAACACACAATAAGGTGTCTTGTCTATCTATTAAAAAACCTAATGTCACTATTCCTATTAAGTCTAGTAAAGGTTTCAGCAGTTTAGACCTGAGCTCAGCCCCTGGTAACTGTGGCACACAGCACACAAGATTCATTTGAAAAAATGTTTAAAGGGTTGAGAAGTACCAAAAGAGATAAAAAGTCAAAAACACAGCACAATAAAAATCCTGCTCTAATTTACAAAAATAGAGAATAATTTAATATATAAAATGACACCAAAACAACGAAAATCCAATAAGGGTTACTGTGATATGAGTTTTAAAAGTTTTAAATGAAAACAGTGCCAAAAAGCATTAAGGCCCAAATGCGGTAATCTGGTTGCACTTGACTGGTACCTATGTACGATTTAAAGCAGACTGCGATGGAGCACGTGTCTGAGAGATAAACCAGGTTCGACCCGGTCAGCAGTTTTTACCTTCTGCCTAAGGGGTCGATTACGAGTCTGGGGGTCACAAGATCGCCAGACTCTCGGTGGCTGTTGCACCAGCACGGCTGTGACAGTTGGACCGCCGTGGCTGTGGCAGTCCAACCGTCACATAAGAGGTTGGCAGGCAGACCCACCAACCTGCAGCTGCAATAATCCAAGATCCCCTAGGGCTGATGGCAGTCCTGGTTGTAATCAGCTAGGGCAGCACTGAACTCAGTGCCGCCCTGCTGATTTAAACCTTGTTCTCTGCCAGCCTTTTCATGGTGGTTTCACCATCATGAAGAGGCTGGTGGAGAACAAGTGCAGGGGGCTACAGGGGGGCACCTGCACTGCCTTTAGCATGGCCATTGCAGTAGTTCTCCTGCACAGAAGCCTTGAAATGTGCACTGTCTGCTGTACAGAGGTGGAAACCTTGGTTTCCACCTGTCAGCCCAGTGGGAAAGTTTTAATGGGCTGGTGGGGAGACCACCAGCACCGCAGCGGTCTCCTCGTCTGGAGTTTGGCAAATGGATGTTTCCATTGCCATACTCCTAATGACCTCCTTAGTCTCTAAAATGGAATTCAAAAATCCTCAGGGGGGCAAGACAGCCGCCTGTGGCCATGAAGGGCTCTACGACAAGGCCAACTGGCCACACCAGGTATCAGGTGTTTTCCCAGGAGGCTGAAAGGGCGCAGGGGCACTTTTGTTACTAGGGAGGTCCTGTTCTGTAGCAGTTTTAAAAGCACTGCAAAGTTCCTTGTATATCCTACAGTTTTCAGGCAACAAGAAAAGTGCCAAGATAAGTCTGGTAATTAATTTACCTGCTGGGGAAAGATCAGAATTTTGTCTAATGGCAGTTTTGACTCATCTAAGATTGCACAGAGGGTTACTATGCCTTTGGCAAAGAACGTGTACTATGCAGATCACAGAACAGTGTTTAATGTACCACTGTCAGTGGATACTGCTTTTGTCAGAGAGATCCTTTTGTTACTCTGCAGTTTATAAGTTACAATCATAACCTAGCACAGTGAGCTGTGAACTGCCATCAAAGAGCTGCATGCAAAATGCACGGTACAGGTTAGAAAGTTATATTTTTTCCCAATCTTTGATTATCCTAATTTTGCTTTAAAAAAGTTTGTTTGGGTAGAAATAAATTATTAGTAAAGTCAACCCTAACCACTGTGTTACATTCTGAATCCTGAGTGTATGCTTCCCCAGACAAAACACTCTAAAAATGCCTAGTAGTATGAATGTCATGTGAATCATGCACATTGTAGTCCCATTTATCTTATGTAACATTTTCTATACACTGATTTACACATGTATGATTCATTGTTTCTGTATGTGTATGTGAACTAAAGTGCTTCACCACCCTACACTGGTAAGAGAGATGCTATAAAACAAATGAAATACATGTGTTGGGCTATGGAGAGATGAAAGGCACTGTTAGAGGGTGATGATGAGGGAATCATTGTAGAGCCCAAATAAAGATTGCCATAATTCTGGTGCACTATAAGGTCAACAACTACTATGTTTTAAAAACGAATACAATTGAATGTATAATGAACAAAGTTTTGTAGGCTCCACAGATTTTGCAATTCTTTCCCAAATGTTCTAGGGGAGAAGAACTCCCCAAGCCCCTTTGTAGTGTTCAGGCTTGCTCACTGTGCACCCTATGGGGCTGGTCTCACAAAATGTGCTAGGGCTGCTTTGAGTTCCCAGTCTTGCCCTGCTCTGCGCAGCCAGCTTGCGATCACACAAGGTTTCAGTGAAGCCAATGACGTTTAGTGGGAAAGCTCAGAGTTGAAGGAATTTGTGCCCAAGGAAGGTCCCTTAGGGCCTGGACACTTTTGGTGACTTCACCCGATTAAGATTTCTATTTTGGGACTTAATCACTTCTTTGGAGCTTAAATTCATCCAGTGGGGGCACAGACACAAGCTGTAGCTGAACAGGGCTCCATAAGACTAAATACCCTTTCTGCGGCATCCTGCTGAAACAGATTTGTTGCTGTGCAAATACTCTAAGTGGGAGCAAACTGAATCTTTGACCCAGCAGCAATATATCTTCACTGGATTGACTTGGTAGGTTTGTTCCGGTCCTCTGAAAGTCTTTCGAGCCAAAGTTTTCTAAACCCTAGGTTTTTAGGAAGTTAGGTGGAGTACACTTTGACACAGCCGAGGATCCCAGGGCCTCAAGAACATCACGTGGGGTGAAGATTCTCTCCAGCAGAAGCCACCAGCAGGGACCAGAGCAAGTCCGGTTCGAACTGGTCTGCTGAGCTCTTCAGGAAAATGACTCCTAGCAGATTGCTGTTTCTCAGTAGCTTAACAGGAGGTCAGCAAGCTCACACTTGGAGTCCACTTCTGTGTCCTGGGTATAAGTGGGAGCCAGTTCAGGAGGTGTCCTCACAGGTCTTACAGCAGGTACAGGCCTTCTGTCTTTCACAGGTGCAGTAAAGTTCTCATGAGGGTGCCCATGGGTGCCACATGTATGCTTGCACTAGCCTGTGGGTAGAGTGACTGCTAGCGCCTCCCTAACCAATAAGAAAAAAGCTCCAAAGGGTAACCCTGCCCACACTTGCAGCACTGTCTGTATGCCATACTGCAAACAATGATGCACCGACCCTCTCTACCTAAAGCAAGATTGAAGAACCTTTCGTACCATGTGCAGAGGTCCTTTCCCAGCCCAGAGGTGATAGAAACCAGCAACAACACCTCTGTGGTTCTCTGAACCAGTACTGAGGTCAGCTCCTCTCCCACTGGGATTGATGCCTCGCTAACCTGGTTGACAAAAGAGGTTGATCAGGTATCAGATAACATTTGCTGTGACAGGTAGACCTCTTTGAAGTTAAGCACGTTCATGGACACAGTCTGGATGGTTCGGCTGCAAGAGGAGCAGATTACCTACCCACACCAAAAGCCGTTGTCTCAGCTCTGAGAGCAAGTCTACACCTCATTACGGGGATTATTCATCTTCAGGGTGACAGTTGAAAGCTTATGCAAATAGACCTATAGGGGCTTCGAGCAGGAACATGGTATATTTCTAAAAGAACCTTTCCGAAAATATTTAATACAAATCTAACCTTACCAGTGGATTTGGATTCTAATAAATATTTTAAAAAGTCAAAGAAATAACTTTGTTTCATAGGTAGAGACAATATTAATACATTAAGGGCCATATTTATACTTTTTGACGCAAAGCTGCGCCGCCGCAGTTTTGCGTCAAACATTTTACCGCCGGCTAACGTCATTTCGATGCGCCGTGCGGGCGTCAAATTTACACTTTGACGCACAGCGGCGCAATCAACAGGTGGGAGTCTATTTTTTTGATGCACATCGCAGCGTCAAGTTGTAAAGGAAAACGACGTTAACGCGACGTAAATGACTGTGGGTCAATTTACGACAGCGCAACCCGGAAAGCGCCGTTTTTTTTGACGCAATAGCGTCAAAAATACCCGCGAACACTGCCCTTTCAGCAGAGGAGAGCAAAAATGGATCCCAGATGCCACTACAGTCCCCAGGAAGATGACAGCAGACCAGGAACCAGCCAGGATGATCCATACAAGAACCAGGACATATATAGAAAAAAAAGAAAGTGTCGCTTCAGTGCAGAGGAGCAGGAAATCCTGGTTAAAGAGGTGACGGAACACCAGCACCAACTGTTTATCACCTCTAAGTTGCCAATCAGTAGGAGAGAGGCCATATGGCAACAAATTGTTGACAAGATCAACAGTGTGGCTGAAGTACGCAGGACAGTCACCGAGTGTAAGAAACGGTGGCATGACTGCAAACGTAGGACAAAGGAAAAAATGGCCAGGAACAGGAAGGCAGCACTGCAGACTGGAGGGGGGATTCCAGCACACCAGGAGGCCCTGGACCACATGGAGGAGATGGTCGCAGCCGTCATCCCTGAGGAGATCGTCACAGGGATTCAAGGACACGACAGTGCAGACTACCACGAGACAACGCACATGCAGGGTAAGTCGCATGGGGAATTATAATGCAATAATGTTGACTGTAAGCAGGGGGGAAATACCTACTACACATTGCATGTAAGTCAGCATATACATGGAGTGGCATGGGTAAAGGGGCACCGCAGGCGGGCATGCCCTGCACATACAGAAGCTGGGGCACAACATAACACAACACCAACAACAGTCCCATGGGGGCATCCTGTCATGACAACAATGGAGCTAATGGAAAGCCTCGACAGGAGGGAAGGCCACTACGTCAAATTTACATCCTGGCACTCGTCAGCCAAACTATCTCCTACATTAACTAGGGCCCTATCAGCAATCCACTAGCCAAAACAATAACTGCAATGTAACTGCAACAACAGTTGACACTACCACCTCTGATCTCTGTGCAGCTATAGTAGCCAATGGCAGTAACCTCCCCATGGAACATACATACCTAAATTAGGGGGTGAGGATGACATCTGCAACAATCTCCTGAAACAAGACAAAGGCCCCAGTACACTCATATGTCAATGCCCATAGTTGTCACATACATCAGCCAAAGTAAACAGCAATAGGAGCGACACAGCACTAAGGACACACCCATGCTGCATATGTCAGGGTCCTTCACGTGCCTGGCTAACCAGGCAACATCACAAATGTCATACTGCTCAGACAACAGCATTGAGGAGGGGACACATGCAACTGGTCACTGAAATACACCTGCACAGTCAGAGGACCAAATAGGACATTGATACGATAAACAGGGCAATCCAATTAAACACACATTACCCAACATCAGCAGGACACATTAACAATGTCTACATCCATATCACATCATAACATTGCCATGCATAGGATATGCCACATGTCAATTACAATTAAGTCAATGTGAACAATCAGGGATTGGGGCAGGTCCTGAGAGGCAAGTGTGCTGCCAGGGCAATCAGAACAACCACAGCCAGTGAAAGGTCTCACCATAAGAATAGATATACACAGAGGGTTGAGTAGGACAAAAAGATGGCTATTCCCTATTTGGTACAAAGCAACACCTAGAGGCGATTAGGCAGACAAGTCTGATAACTCAATATCATACATGTGACACACAGGTGGGCCATAGGCCTATAACAATGCCCATATGAAGGACAGCAGATACCAATACCAAACAAGATCACAAAGTAAATTCATCAAAAGGCTGGCATGTTACGTCAAAATTGTCACAACACAGACACACTAATTGTACCCTGTTTCATTGCAGAGGAACATGGATCTCCTGCCGATATGCCTGTCCCTGATTTCCCTGATGACATGGATGACGAGCCCATAAACATTCCCCAGGAGACCATCCAAAAGGTCCTTGAAACCCTCCAAACCCCACCTTCAGTCACAAGGAGGAGCACAGAATAAGCAGCCATCACAGAAGAACCACCCACCACCCCAATTGCAAGACCTGCCAGCTCCTACACAGCTGAGTACTCTGAAGACACTGGCACCAGCTTTGAAAGAACTGTAGTTGGAGTACAGCGGGAGCTGGCCAAGGAGGTGCGGGTGGGGATGCAAACTATGGCAGCCAGCCTTGAGGGGGTGTGCTCGTGCATGATGTCATCTGCAGATCAGGCAGCAGCTATGCAAGCCCTAACATCCATACTGCAAGGACTACAAAAAACTGTAAAGGAATTCACCACTGCAGTAAGGGAGTTGCCACAACACCTCGCACCCCAAACTTTCCACTGCATGCACGAATGCAATCATGACTCCCTCAGGGCCGACCTGGCTGCCTACCATCGTGATGTAGCTGCTATTCTCAAAAACCAGCAGGCCCTCCTTGCTGCAGTACTGCCCTTAAGACCTTCACAGGGAGCAGCCACCGGGATGTCTGACTCCACGTCTTCTAACACTGAGGTGTGTGTTGCCCCTTCACAACCAACAACAACAAGGACAAAGCAGGCAACACACACATCAGAAGAAGAAGACATGGAACAGATCACATTCACACGGAAGAGTACCCGGAAGCACTAGTCCCTGCACCATGGTCTACTTTGACCAAGGTCCTACGTTTTGTCAATTGCCAGTCTCACTACAACTATACTCAATGACTGTTCTGCTAACCACTGTATGACTTGTCAGCATTGCCAGTGAATGTCTCTCTCCTACTAATCGGCAAATCCTGTCCCTCTGCACTGTCTGTAACATCACCCAGGCATGTCAGGAGCATCATCCTCACCCTTTCTGTAGGATCACCATGTAAGAATGCACTAGAACGGACTCAGCAAACATGGACAATGTACATTTTGCACTACAGCACCTATCAATAAATAGCACTTGCACACCTAATATGTCTCTGTGTAATTTGACACATCAACTGTGCAGTAGATTACTCGAAAGTGCCTGTGTGACAACCATGTAGCTTGTCAATACAACTGTCCTGACATCATGTAGTCTGATACATCTGTGCAGTGGCCAGGGTTGCATCATAGCCTGACCATCCTGAGGAGAATAACTGATGAAGGGAGAAACCACACACAATCATGCTGTGTCGGACAGAATAATGCTCCATCAATAGCAACCAAAGTCAACTAATGGTGGCTGATAAATGTGGGCACCATGCAATACTAAAACATTAAATTATGCAGTCTAATCTAAGCAAACACAGCTAAACACAGCATCAATCACCCTTTCTGAGTATACTTCCAAGAAGGGAAGTCATGCAGAATTGTTGCACACATGATCTATGTCAGTAATGAAGACAAGAAGACAAGAGTGTTAACAACACCTCATCTACAAAGATGTCCCTGAACATCACACTACAGTCCGACCTAATAAATTCCCCACAATACCAAGTCTGGAAGCACACTTTGGGGGTCATTCTGACCCCGGCGGGCGGCAGTCGCCGCCACCTGGAGGGAACCGCCATTCGGCAGCCCCGCGGTCAAAAGACCGCTGGGGCCATTCTAACTTTCCCGCTGGGCCGGCTGGTGCTACCTAAGGTAGCGCCCGCCGGCCCAGCGGGAAAGGGGCCTGCAACACAGAAGCCGGATCCGAATGGAGCCGGCGGTGTTGCAGGTGTGCGACGGGTGCAGTTGCACCCGTCGCGCTTTTCACTGTCTGCTAGGCAGACAGTGAAAAGCATACTGGGGCCCTGTTAGGGGGCCCCAGGACACCCGTTCCCGCCAGCCTGTTCCTGGCAGTAAAAACTGCCAGAAACAGGCTGGCGGGAAGGGGGTCAGAATCCCTATGGCGGCGCTGCTTGCAGCGCCGCCATGGAGGATTCGCCCAGCCGGGGGAAATCCGGCGGGAAACCGCCGGACGGTCGGAATGGGCAATGAAGCACCGCCAGCCTGTTGGCGGTGCTTCAGTCATCCGTGGCCCTGGCGGTCTTGGACCGCCAGGGTCAGAATGACCCCCTTTGTGATGTAGAAAACATACTCATCAACACAAATCCTTTGTGAGCCATGTAAACTCCAAATGGTGGTTCTATCAAATGGTGGATACTTACCAAGTTAGCACAGGGGTAGCTGCCATTTTAAACCTCTTTCTTCTTCGGTGTGTAGCATAGGACACAAATGTCATAGAACAACAATCACCTACACTGATGGCAAGGCCATGATCAAGTAGCAGTTAACACATAATGCAAAGGGTTAACTATATATTTATTCATAAGTATTCACACCAGAGGCAACTAAGGGAAAAGTCATACCTACACTAATCTAATCTGACTGCTCCTAACCCACAACTGTCCCTAACTAACCTAAGCTAAACTTACTCTACACATATAAAGAATCGATCTAAACATCAACCCCCCACCCACCATTATGAGACAGGACACACGCAGGACAACACATACTAACCTACACACATACTATACTATCCTAAACAATCATATATTTTTTTGTATATTTTTTATAATTTTTTAAAAAAAATTATTATATTTTTTCTTCTTCTTCTAAACAGACAGGAATCCCAACATTGACCCCCACCCACCCACAGACTCAGAAATGAAAAATAGAAAGAATAAGGACCCCCCACCCTCCTCCCTAACACTAACTAAGCTAACAACCTATACTAACCTAAAACTAATCCCCAAAACCCACCTATCATGATAAAAAGGAAAGAGGAGAGAGGGGGGGATCAATTAAAATAGACCATATAAGTCCTAGAGGTTGGCCCTCCGTAGGGTCCGCCTGATGGACCTGACCCGCTTCTTTATGTACGCCACATCCTGGCTCAGCTTGTCCACCTTCCGAATGAACTTGTCCATTTTGAGGTCTAAAGCCTGGAATGCCGCAGGGTCAATTGGAGGTGCTGCTGCTGTCTGTGTGCTGGCAGAGGTGCTCTGTGTGGGAGTTGTTTGTAGCCCACTGGACTGTCCTGCAGCTCTGATATTGCTGGGTCCAGGTCGTGCTGCAGAGGCAGGGACAACTGTCCCCGCCGTTGCTGGGGCCACTTGGGAAGAACTGGTGGTTGTGGTGGTGGTGGCTGTAGTGGGCAACGTTGGCCCACCCTGTGGTGAGGCCCACCATGCTCCGGAGGCCCGATCCGCCTGGTATTTTCGGGCCATCCGTCGGAACCCCGACTGCACCTGCAGGATGTGCCGGTATCTCATGGCCCACCTCTCAAAATCATGCCTCTGTACGGCACTCATGTTTGCAGCTGTGAAGAGAAAGGGCAACTATTTACCATAGGAAATGCATTGGGTGGAATAGCACAATGGGTCAATTTGAAATTACTTTTACTGTAGTTGTAACAGCTCATATCACCACATAGATCATTGAAAGTCTCAGAGGAAGTACATGGGAAGCCAGCATACAAAGGGCATCTCACACCTAGCATATACATGTCTATACATGATGGGTGACATCAGCCTAAACTTCTCATCAAAATAATTAGTAATGCAGCTGACATTATGGCTGCACCTCCTCCGCCTATTGCTTTGACTACATATGTCAGTGTATGTGATAACAATCACAACCCTCAATATCTGCGATTTGTAATTGGATTTGCTAGTATAGAACTCATGTGCCATAACCGAGTGTGTACACTAGGTTCAAGACAAAGTTTTAAATGGTCACAAGTTTGTGTAACATACTGGTTGCTACAGTCCTAGGTACCCTATTCCCAAACACATGGCAGTCTTTGAGGGGGGGGAGAACATCCAACAATCCCATAATCAATGCACACCCAGGAGTGTATAGAAAGCTCAACAAGTTTTTGCCTCCACACACACAACACCAGTGAAGGGCTAGCAACAAATCGGAGTCAGCTAAACCTTGTCCTATCCAAGGTCCACACATGTCAAAATGTACTGGTTTAGGCCAACATCACATACTACCAGTGAGGCATATTTTTCTACAGACACAGAGGACCAAGAACACCCATGATCATGAGTAGAATGTACACCTAGGCCATTGCACTCTAGTCCCACACACTTCTAGTACAACTTGTGGAAGTACATTCCCCCGGAAGATCCAACCTACAGTGTACTCAGTCCATCGTTAACTAAGGAAGCAGCAGATTTCAGACAAGCCATTTGCAGAAGCTATCTGGGAGAATGTCAGTCTGAAATGCAGACTCAGTCCGAGACAAGTCCCAGAGCAACTCTTACATTAACCAGTGTATTCCACATGACTCACCCCATTCCCCATAGCGGCCCTACTGGAATGGCCTACAGACCCAAAATCTGAGAAATGGATAAGCATAGGTCAACTCAAAATGAAGTGATACCTGAAAACCCACTAATGGAACAATACTAATGAATGGGCAGCGCATCAAACCTTGAATTCTGTTGAACACACAGTAGTCCATCATGCATCATCAGCAAACATTAAAAATAGCACACATGCAACACTCACTGTAGGTGTCGGGGTCCTCAAAATGAGCCACCTCTCCCACTGTGTACGGTGCAGGTCCACCTGTAAAGCATGGAAGGAAGAATATACTCAGAATCCGTGCACTGACAAACAATTGCAATTACAAAGACAATGTGAGAATATGACATGTGTAATGAAACCCTTTCACACATGCTCATACTGCATGGAATTATTCATGAGCAACATTTACATTGGATGAGTCTCCTGCTACAGTTACACACCCTACTACACACATGCAGTGGCCTGAACAGTCATGTGGTGGCAAAGATGCACCTCCATTAGTATGCACCAACATTATAGGGGTGCATTCATCTCATCATGTGCATCCAAGAGAGACATCCAAAAGCTGGTTACTTGAGGACTGCATGACCTCTCAAACTCAAACAGCCTATGTGGTCAGTTTCCATACACACCAACCAGACACACATGTGACATATGTGTGGACAACATTGCTAACTTCAATTGACATGAAGGCAGCACTCATTTATAGCATCCTGTAGGGTTTACAAATGTCAGTCTAGCTATGGCGTCTACATATGTAGGTATGATGTTTCAACATCCATTTTTCACTGGCTATTGTGACCTGTAGAGTCCTAATTGCGTCATTAATGTGTTGCTTGTCTGACACAAAGGCAGCACTACATTACATACTTCTACAGGCAACCGGTATGGGTAGAAAACATGAGCTACCTGACTGCTAGCATTTGTCTTCCTTCACATTGTGCATCAATTACCCAGTAGGTTTCCCTAGCATTACACACAGTCAGCTACTTATCTGGCAGATTGGGTAACAATCATCACATGTCGCCACACAGCTTTAAAATGTGCACATGTAATTGATCTGTACTCATCAACATGGCCACCAATCCTGATTCCCAGGTGGTCCAGCAGATCTTGCTCTCTGGATATCAGATCAGCCCAGCGGTGCTTCAGCTGATGGTCATTCCTTAGGCTACCATATACACGGACCAAGTGATGGCGCACTTTCCCCCACCGGCCTTTACGGGCCTCCGTGTGATACCCCTGTATCACCCTACCCCCAGCCTCCAGCATGAGTGGGAGGAAATGGCAAACAAGCCATATAAATCCCCCCAATTCCTCCTCACCCATCCTGGAAAGCCGTGGCCTACCAGACATGTCAGCACTGACAAAGGGGAAAAAGTTGTAGAAAAAGGAAAAGGGGGAAATGGGGAAAGGTAGAGTGGTGAAATACAAAGAAAACTTAAGAAGAAGAGCCCAACTAACCCCTATATTACAGTACCCACAACAGACTCCCACAGACAATAAATAAAACACTGGACTTGACAAAATAATACAACACAGACTCAGACAGTATTCAACAACAAGACAATGATGACAAAAGCACAATTGAGATGGTACACTGGACACAAAAGCACTAATATACAGGACAACACTTTGCACACAGCCACACAGTCTAGAATAATCTGAGACTGCAAAGTGAAAGTGAAAGTACACCCACTGTACAGATTCTGTAAACAGGATATCCTATTACATCACATCCTGCATAAAATGGCCGCCGGTTTTTTCCGCTATGCGTCATTTTTTCACGCATACAGCTTGTGCGTCATACATTATTTTTTGACGCATAGGAGTGCAAATAATGCAGAGTCAAAAAAAAAATCATCATTGGTCTATTATATTTGTTTGAGGCTTATTTTACAGTTCTAGAGTTGAAAATTAAGCCGGAGGAAAATATGATATCTAAATAAGAAAAATATTTTTGACTCTGCATTATCCGCAATCCTGTGCGTAAAAAATTATGACGCACAAGCTGTATGCGTGGAAATATGACGCATTATGGGAAAAAATGGAGGCCATGTTATGCAGGATATTATATCTATTTTTGAAAATATTTTTTGACTCTACATTATCTGCACTCCTGTGCGTCAAAAATTATGACGCACAAGCTGTATGCGTGGAAATATGACGCATTATGACAAATATGTCTTTCATTTGTCAATTTGAGAAATTAATTTTGTCATGACCAAACGGTGCTAAGTGATACACATTTGGGGTTAGCTATGGCAAATGTCCCTTATAGGATGTATAGAAGGTATTCACAGTGCAATAGTAAGGATTGGTCAGAATGGATATTACTCATAATTGTACACATATGTGGGTAATTGCTGATGGCTATTTTCAAAATATGAATGGGATACCAGGATGTATTCCTTAGCAAAAATGTGTCCACATTTATCACAGTAATCTAAATTATATAAAGGCCAAATAGGTAGTGCAATTGTCGCCTACACTTTTTAAGGGGGTAACCATGTCCTAATTACGAGTTAATGTATCTTAAATGTGTTTTACTTTTGACATGTAGGGCACACATGCGCCTTATGCATGTGTGTGCTTCACATGTGCATAAATAATGTATATTTGGGGGGCAGTAGAGGTGGACTTAGGCCCCCAGTACCCTAGGGTTTGCTCTTCCAGACTTGCAAATTTATCCAAGGGTTTCCCAAATTCAGTGATGCTAAACCTTCAGCAGCAGGCTCATGGAAGCAAATAGGGTATGATTCACTGTTTGCCATTCTGTAATCCCATTTTCCCATTTTACGTTTACCCTATTGATTCTTTGGAGAAATCTGACATACCATTTTGCATTGATATATTTAGCAAAATCTCAACGTTCCTCATCTCATGATAGCAAATAGGTTGTTGATGTATGTGGCCCTTTATGCATTACCTGGTTTAGTGGCATGTTTCATTCTTCCTGCTAGGTTACAACTGGGAAACTACTGTGATCGGCTGCTTGCAAATATTTTGTTGATTGAATGGTACATGTACATGTGTGTGGTCCAATATTGATCCAGTATCAACTGTCAGGGTGTATGTTGTCACTGTAACTTCCAGGTCTCCTCATGAGTTAGTGGCAGCTAATCTTGTTTCTATTGGGTATTGTTTGTAGCAAAATTTGAGAGAAGCCATTGAGGACATGGTCACCTACACATGGATGGTCCCACCCTGTCACTGAAAACGTGTAATGAGACTTTCAACTGGGCAACCTTGGTGTGTTGAGTGAGAGAATGTCTCAGGTGTCTGGATCCAGCATGTGTCATTGCAACATTTGTACTCCAGTTGGCCTCTGTGGATGGTAATGTATCAGGAAACATCATAGCCTCTGTGCAGAAGTAAATGGCTGGTATTTAACACACACGACTCATCTTTATCATTTGAACAATGTTACTCAGCGTTTGAACAGTCAGGGTCCTCATATGTGTTGACTTTTCATGGACATTATCTGAGGTTGCTGGTTTTGATGGAGGCCATTTACACCATCATACACTATGGTCCTGGTCCACTGTCACACTTTGTAGTTTAGGCATTAATGAGGGCCAGACAACGGAAGGGCCAAGATTTGGCTATTCAAGGGCACTGTCACAAATCGGATGCAAATAACAGTCAGATGATGCAATACTATGTATTTGAGTATACATTGATGAGGCTAATGACAAATTAGTGTCTGAGGTACAAGAGGTTTTGGACAGCACATGTGGTCCATAGGTGGACCCCAGGTATCTGTAGAGTGACCCACGGACAGGTGCCAGTCAGGCTGACAGGATGCTGGGTCAATCAGGAGCAAGTTCTTTCAGTAATTACATGATCAAGTGTTCTGACTAGGACTGGTCAGAGGGAGCAGTAGACAGTTGAGATGTCTCACTGTGTATGTCCTGTGTTGTTTTGAAGGTGACACATGAACCCTGATTAAGTTTTCTACGGCAACATTAGTGTCAAAGCTTAATTATGTCATAGCTGAAATTCAAACATGTATGCAGTAGGAGGCATCAGCAGGGACGGGGCATGTACATTTGGGTGGTGTGCATGGAGGGGATCACTGGTGTGGCCTCCATCAGTGGCTCACTAGTCCTGTCAGATGGGATTTGCTGATAAATAGCCTACAGTACCTTTCACAGAAGAATCAATCTACAGGTGATACCAGGCCTTATAAACTCTAAGCCAGTGTATTATATAAGCTGAGTTCCATGCAGTGAGATGGTACTATGACAATGGTAGGCATAGGAAAGGGTGTGGCACACTGGATGACTCTTGTGAGTGTGTGTGTGTAGATGAGGGAATCTCAGTGTACACAAATCGGCATTCCAGGGACCTCTTCAGACAGGTGGGGTGTGAGCAGCTGCAAGTGTGTGTAATGTATTTAAAAAAGGGCTGACATGTAGATGGGATGTGATGTGCTGGATGCTTGTCATAGGTGTAGCACTTGTGCTGTGTATGTTCTGCTTATGTGTAACTCTAGTGACAGATAGTCATTGCAATGATAGTAAGTAGTTGGAATTACTGTTGCCAAGAGTCTAGTACTACATTCCTGTTCCTGAAGCATTAGCATGTGAACTGCCTGATGTATGAGGCCTGTTTTCCCCTAGTTGAGTAATGGTGTTTTAGTTGTGTGCCATCTGCTGCGATGATCCATGTTTACTACATGTATGTGAGTCATATGTGTGGTCCTCAGCTATTGCCCTTCAAAGGTGAACTGTACAGGATGTCTGTCATTTACATTGTGTGTGTATTTGACCATTGTATGGTGGCCATTACATTTGTGGTGTATTTTTTTGTGTCATGATTGTTATATCATTATTGCTCAATGAGACGACATTCTTCTTCAGATATTTCAAGCTAAAGGTGGGCAGAAATGAATAGGCCAAACCATGATGTGGTGTTTGTTATCAGTGTTTATTTACAATAGTGCATTAAGTGGTGATGGTGATAATTATGAAAATAAATTATTTACAATGTGTTGGCGTCTACGCACTCCAGCAGCCGTGTTTGGTTGTTCCCCCTCCTGTTGCAGGCCAGCATCCTCCTCTTCTTCGTCTTCAGGCATGTATGGGTCTGGTTCGAGGAGGGGAATGTTCCTTTTTACACAAATGTTGTGCAATATTGCACATGTGAGTATGATCCTACAGACCATCTCGGGGGAATATAGTAGGCTACCGCCAGTGATGTCAAGGCAGCGGAACCTTGACTTGAGGATCCCAAAGGTCCGCTCAACAATGCTGCGTGTCCTCTTATGGGCGTCGTTGTATGCCCGCTCTGCAGCAGTACTCGGGTTCCCAAATGGTGTCATTAGCCATGGCTGGATGCCATACCACTGATCAGCTGAAAGAAAAAGACAGAATGGGATCATGTAGATGTAGCTGGCACTATTGAAAAGACCTTTAATGGCAGTAGTTGTCTTGTGTTGTGTGTGACTCTTTTGTGTACTAATGTGACATCCTATACTTGTAGGCTATACCATCTGCATTGTGTTGTTTCCTTGGCTGAGCAAGTGTTTGTCTGCTAACCGTTTGTCAGCAGTATGTTTTGGGATTTTCAGTACAGTGTTCCCTCCCTAGCATTGTGACTTGTGATACAGGTGTCCGTGTGTCTTCACTGAGGGAGAGATGATAGTTCCATGCACATTTAAATTTGGAAGTGTTGTTAACACGTTCATATCAAAGTACCCTGTACATCCCATACCTTGAAACTTATGCAATGTATTAATGTAAAGGTCATTGTGACACTTAAAATTTGCAAGGTGACATTTTGGCAACCACACTCATTAATGTTTTCACATTAGGCTGTACAGTAAATTCCAATGTGTGACAGGTTCAATGGTGAGTTAAGAAACATGGCTAGTGATGTCAGGACCTCAGTGTTTCCTGTCTAGATATTGCTGTTGTGGTGTATGTGTAGTGTGTCCTAGAGGGTTGCTGTGCAGTGTGTATATAAGTAGGTTTCTGTACTTACCAACAAGTAGTCCATTGCCATACCGTCCATCCTGGAAGTGTTGGTTGATGGTGCTGTGACGGAAGATGAATGAGTCATCGACACTCCCAGGATATTTTGCCACGATATTGGTGATCAATCCCTGGTGATCGACTATGGCCTGCACGTTGATTGAATGTGTGTGCTTCCTGTTGCGGTAGAGGTGTTCTGTTGCAGCAGGTGGCACAAGGCGTACGTGTGTGCAGTCGATTGCACCAAGGACGTGTGGGAAGCCACTGATTGCATAGAACCCCTGTTTAGTTTCCTGCTGCTTCTGCAGTGTGTTAGGGAAGCAGATGTGGAGGGGTGTCAGGCGAATGATGGCATCCAGTACTTTTGGCAAAAATGCAGAGAATGATGGTTGTGATATTCCGCCAACCAGGGCACCAGTTGTTTGAAATGAGCCACTTGCCAGCAGGTGAAGTACGGCAAGCAGCTTTGTTTCTGTTGGGATGGTGCGGGGTGTCACTAAAGTGGGAGCCAACTGCGGTTCAATGTTGCGCAGCAGCTGCTGAATGGCCTGCCAGTTCAACCGGTACCTCTGTATGATGTCGTGTTCCCTGAGGCCATGCAGGGTTGTTCTTGGGCGGAATATCCTCTCCTGCCTTCTGCGCTGCCTTTGGGGTCCCTGCTGGTGTTGTTGTAGCTGCTGTTGTTGCTGCTAGGCTCTGTGTCTACGTGCACGCTGGATAAAAATCACCTCCATGTCTCCCTGGTGCTGCTCTGCTGCTCTGCTGTTTGTTCTGTGTGTTCTGATTAAATACAGGTGTGTTTGCCCCATTTTAACGCCTGCCCTGACCCAGGAGTTAAATTTTGACGCACATCGGGCTGTGCGTCATTTTTTTGCTCCGCCTCCCGCCGAGAGTCATTTTTGCCCGGAAGCATAAATACGACGCACGGCCTTTTGCGTCGTTTTTTGGACGGGAACGCCTACCCTGCATATCATTAACGCAGGGCGGGTTGCCGCATCCAAGAAATGACGCACACGGTGGAATTTTGTCGTCCGCGGGCTCGGGCGTCAGAGTTTAAATATGGGGCAACGTTTGCGCTGATTGTGCGTCAAATTTTTTGACGCACAATCGGCGCAAACAGAGTATAAATATGCCCCTTAATGTTGTATCCCAGTGCTTTCCTATGGAACAGGTAACCCTGCTACATTGAAAATAGGTGTTGTGGCCTGTGAAGGAGGCTGGCCTGGCTTATAGTGGGTACCTTGTGGAACTTACACCTTGTGCCAGTTCCAGTTATCCCTTATTAGTAGATTAGAAGTGTTCTAGCAGCTTAGGCTGATAGAGGTAGCTATAGCAGAGCAGCTTAGGCTGAACTAGGAGACATGCAAAGTTCCTACTAAACCACTTATATCATATAGCACTATCTCATAAGAAAACACAATACTCAGAGTTACTAAAAATAAAGGTACTTTGGCTCATATTTATACTTTTTGACGCTAAACTGCGCTAACGCAGTTTAGCGTCAAAAAGTTTTGCGCCGTCTAACGCCATTCTGAAGCGCCATGCGGGCGCCGTATTTATGGAATGGCGTTAGACGGCGCAATCAGACCGGCGCTGCCTGGTTTGCGTGGGAAAAAACCACGTAGACCAGACAGCGCCGGCGTAGGGGGAAAATGGCGCATGGGCGTCTTAAAATGGGGCAAGTCAGGTTACGTCGAAAAAATCGTCTTAACCCGACTTGCGCCATTTATTTTCGACGCCCATCCCCCATCAACATGACTCCTATCATTGTAAAGATAGGAGTCATGCCCCCTTGCCCAATGGCCATGCCCAGGGGACTTCTGTCCCCTGGGCATGGTCATTGGGCATAGTGGCATGTAGGGGGGCACAAATAAGGCCCCCCTATGCCACCAAAAAAAAATATAAAAAATAAAAAATTATACTTACCTGAACTTACCTGAATGTCCCTGGGGTGGGTCCCTCCATCCTTGGGGGTCCTCCTGGGGTGGGCAAGGGTGGCAGGGGGGGTCCCTGGGGGCATGGGAGGGCACCTGTGGGCTCATTTTGAGCCCACAGGCCCCTTAACGCCTGCCCTGAGCAGGCGTTAAAAAGTGGCGCAAATGCGCCGTTTTTAGCCACGCCAACTCCCGGGCGTCTCTTTTGCCCGGGAGTATAAATACCACGTAAAGGCCTGGGAGTCATTTTTTAGACGGGAACGCCTCCCTTGCATATCATTAACGCAAGGAAGGGGTTCACGCTAAAAAATGACGCACATTCCGGGAACTTTGGCGCTATTCGCCTCTAACGCCATAGTATAAATATGGCGTTAGTTGGTGTTAGTTTTGCGTCGAAATTGCGTCAAAAAAAACGACGCAATTTCGGCGCAAACGGAGTATAAATATGGCCCTTTATTTTAGTGACAATATGCCAAAAGTATCTGTAGTGCTTTCCTCTTATTTAGTTTCTAAGCACTAACATAACACAACAGAAATGCACTTCTGAGGTCAAAGAAGACTTTTATTGTTGTTATATGAATGACGAATTAGTAGCTTTCCAGTCCGCGTTAATCAAACAAAATATATCAGTTTGCAATATACACAGCAGGTTATATTTATAGGATATTGAATGCAAAGCAAAACAAATACTTCACCGTGTAGGAACTATTTACAGCTACATCTTTCTAAGGTCTGCAAGCTGATGACCCCTGTCAGCCGCGAGAAAGAGTTTCATCTACCCACACGGGATGCTGGCAGCTGGCGCCAAGCTCCAGCACGAGGTCCGGCAGATTCGAATCTGACTCTCTGCAGCCTGTTACATTCGTTACAAAGGTGTGCCCCCTCCCCTCAGACCTGGGAAACTGAGCAAGCCTTTTGGAGACTGGCCAGGTCTCCAAGACTACTCCTGTTCCCAAGCTCAAGGGACGAAAAAACAACACCCATGTACTCTCTCTTATCATGTCTAGTCTACTGTGAGAAAAACATCTTGGTTCTCTGGTGCAAAAACACAGCTTGGAAAAATACAGCTTGGATTCTCAACTGCAATGTCTAACTCCACGTTAAAGGCAATAGGCAGCTAACCTATGTATCAAATGCAATGTCATGTTAAAGGCAATAGGCAGCTAACCTAAATATCAAATGCAATGTCTAGTGTCATGTCAAAGCCAATAGGCATCTAAGCTGAATACAAAATGCAATGTCTTATATCATGTCAAAGCCCATAGGCAGCGGAGCTGAATATCATGTCAAAGCCAATAGGCAGCTGAGCTGAATACAAAATGCAATGTATAATATCATGTCAAAGCCAATAGGCAGCGGAGCTGAATATCATGTCAAAGCCAATAGGCAGTTAAGCTGAATACAAAATGCAATATATAATATCATGTCAAAGCCCATAGGCAGAATATCTAATAGCATGTCAAAGTCAATAGGCAGCTAAATTGAATACATCATGTCAAAGTCAATAGGCATGCAATGTCAAAGCCAATAGGCGGCTAGACTGGATACAGCATGTCAAAGCCAATAGGCAGAATACAGAATGTAATGGCTAATGCAATGTCAAAGCCCATAGGCGGCTAAACTGAATACAGAAAGTAATGGCTAATGCCATGTCAAAGCCGATAGGCGGCTAAACTGAACAAAACATACCATGTGTTACTGGTGAACATTGAGCAACTAATATGCGCAGTGGTGAAACACAAAGTCATTGGTCAAAACAAACTCCATCAAATAGCAGTACATTCCGCCCTTTGACCAATGAATTTTTGTTTCACATATCTCCTGTTTCAAACAAAAACAAAAAAAACATCAGCACATTTGAATGATCAAAACAATGCCTGTAAAGCAATAGAAGTGGATTAACACATTGATCTCATAACCTTTCACATCAGATACATCTACATAGAAAAGACTGGGCAATTTTTATACTCTGAGTGAGTCTCTAATTCAACAGTGTTAGCAATTTGATGTGGCATGAGTTCTGCTCATGTAAAGAGGCAAAGTCCACCTGAAAGGTTTGCTGGAAGATAAGCAAAAGTCAGAGTTCCATACGAGAGGGAAAAAAAAAAAAAACACAGCAAACAAGTTGAACTTGAACTGAAGGCGCAGTTTGCGCAAAATGGATCCATGGTGCTGGCACTTTACTCAGCCAGGTTCAGGTTGGGGATTCGGTCCCTTCCCCGACCCCACACGCACACACCGGAAGGGGGACCACACAGCACACTCAGGGACAGTGGCGAAACGTGGTAGGATCTGCAAAAGAAACAAGTATGACTTTTCTTGCAAATAACATTTTTCATTTAAACTGCACCCTTTCTCTTTCTTTCCCTGTTTTATAATCAGCAGGACGTTTTTGGGGCCCTTTGTTATAGTCTCTGCAGGTTCTGGAGGGTCACTTGGGGCTTCAGCCCACACATCAGCACTGAGGTTTTTATCTGCTGCGCCACAGCTTCCCTTTTCTTGCACTGTCAGAAGGGCTGGGGCAGACTCATTCTTTACCAAACCTCCATTCACTGCACTTTTGTCAATTTGGGCCATTCTGTCTCCAATTTGTGTGAATGAATCAGATTCTTTTCTAGGTATCAGCATAATTTCGATTTTTCCTTGGTAATTTGCAGCAATCACTCTCCCTAAAACCTGATCAATTTGCCATTTCTGTCCTGGTAACTTTCCTCTCCCCAACTGCTCTGTGACTGCTTGCATGACAGATTGCTTTTGTGCGTGCTGCACAGTTTTTATCAAATCTAGGGGAATGTGCATCTCTCTCATCTCTGCCCACCTGTAAGTGGCTTTTTCTCTCAGCTGTTCACATTTCTGGGGCACCCACTTAGCCATCCCCACTAAGGCAGAATTCTGGGTGTACACTTCTCTCTCTGAATTTTTCTGATTAACATCTGCAAGGTAATTGAACCAGTTAGGTGCTAAAACATTAGCAATGAACCAAAAATCAGCGTATAAATGACACTTCTCACGTAGCTCTTGCTTTAAAATCTGACACACATTATACAACGCTGTTCCTTCTACGGTGCCAGAAAACAACATTTCAGTCAATGAATCATTAGTAAAACAAACATGCTTTTTATCTTCAGTGGACACGAATTCAAATGGTGCACTCAATTTCATTGGTAATTCTTTTACCTGTGGTACTCTAGCCCTGTCTTGCAAATACCAGATCCATTGTATGATTCTAGCTAGGGGCACTATTTTCTTCCCTTGTTCTTGAATTACATGTACATCAGTTTTTCCTTCTTGCACTGCGCAGAAACCTAAAGTCTGCATTATTTCATTTGCCAAATCACACGCGCGCAGCTGCATATAACTTTTCACAGTGACCATATACAAAAGTGTTAGGATTTCACTCAAATGAGAGCTATTCTTTTTCCAAAAATCAAACAAGCTAATGAAACTCGGGGTGTCTTGCTCTAAAATCCTTCGTTTTACTTGTGCATTTTGCAACGGTAACTCGTAAATCACATTCTGGTCTCTCTCGTCCGTGTTATCAGTTAAGGAATGCATTTTGTCTGCCAAAAACCCTGGCTCACACGAAAACTCAGTGCAGCTCGGAGCTGTCTTAACCCCCTCATTACTGGAATGGGGCAAGAAAGATTCTTCAAAAACAGCCCTTTTATAACTTTCAGTCGGGCTAATTTGCTCACGTAAATTCCTATTTTCATGTTCCAACTTCCTACATTTCTCCTGCATTTCTCTGTAAGCAGATAAAGGTATCCAGACCTTTCTGTCATCATTACTTCCAAAAGACACGTTTTCTACATATATACAACAGGAATTATTTCTCAAAACATTATCAGGCCTTTTAGCTACACATGCATTTTCTTCTGTAATTCCCCAAACAGAAAACAATTCACAGTTTTTCTTAGCACCATCAGGCAGTTCATCAACACATGTATTCTCAGACATGGTCTGCCGTGCTACTGTGATTCTCCAAACAGAAAACAATTTCTGTAATTCTCCAAACAACAAAAAAACAATTACACTTTTAAAGTGTGCACTTAGAAATCTACTAACTCGTCAAACCCTTTAATCACCTCTTAATGACCGACCCCACTCCTGGTACCAATTGTAGTGCTTTCCTCTTATTTAGTTTCTAAGCACTAACATAACACAACAGAAATGCACTTCTGAGGTCAAAGAAGACTTTTATTGTTGTTATATGAATGACGAATTAGTAGCTTTCCAGTCCGCGTTAATCAAACAAAATATATCAGTTTGCAATATACACAGCAGGTTATATTTATAAGATATTGAATGCAAAGCAAAACAAATACTTCACCGTGTAGGAACTATTTACAGCTACATCTTTCTAAGGTCTGCAAGCTGATGACCCCTGTCAGCCGCGAGAAAGAGTTTCATCTACCCACACGGGATGCTGGCAGCTGGCGCCAAGCTCCAGCACGAGGTCCGGCAGATTCGAATCTGACTCTCTGCAGCCTGTTACATTCGTTACAAAGGTGTGCCCCCTCCCCTCAGACCTGGGAAACTGAGCAAGCCTTTTGGAGACTGGCCAGGTCTCCAAGACTACTCCTGTTCCCAAGCTCAAGGGAAGAAAAAACAACACCCATGTACTCTCTCTTATCATGTCTAGTCTACTGTGAGAAAAACATCTTGGTTCTCTGGTGCAAAAACACAGCTTGGAAAAATACAGCTTGGATTCTCAACTGCAATGTCTAACTCCACGTTAAAGGCAATAGGCAGCTAACCTATGTATCAAATGCAATGTCATGTTAAAGGCAATAGGCAGCTAACCTAAATATCAAATGCAATGTCTAGTGTCATGTCAAAGCCAATAGGCATCTAAGCTGAATACAAAATGCAATGTCTTATATCATGTCAAAGCCCATAGGCAGCGGAGCTGAATATCATGTCAAAGCCAATAGGCAGCTGAGCTGAATACAAAATGCAATGTATAATATCATGTCAAAGCCAATAGGCAGCGGAGCTGAATATCATGTCAAAGCCAATAGGCCAGTGGTTCCCAAACATTTTCGACCCACGGCTCCCTTGATCTATTGGCCACTGGCTGCGGCTCCCCATTATGTTACTTTTTGTTGGCGGGTGGGGGATGTAAGCCTGGCCTAGGGAGTACATCCATTTTTCTCCCTGAAAAGAATTGGGATGACGCCAATGAAGGTATTGTAATTCTATATATAACTGTAAAAAATAAAAATGTAACAGTAGTTTAATTACAGCATGCATAGGGTTTTTTAGTAAGGGGAAAATATTGGTTGACGGTAACCCTAGTAAAATGGGCAGGTCTCATTTTTATGTAGTTATAACATAACTGTTTAAATATTGTGAAATGTAGAATCCCTTTAGTTGTGTTTAACCACCAGAGGGCGCTCAAGGACAAAATTAAAAAAGAGCTGCTACAACGGATTAGTTTTATTTTGTACGAACTGGCCCAAGGGCTATAAATAGCTCAGTGGTTCCCAAACTGTGTGCGGCGCCCCTGGCTAGTTATGATGGCGCACCAGCGAGCCGCGGCGCACAGATTGGGAACCACTGCAATAGGCAGTTAAGCTGAATACAAAATGCAATATATAATATCATGTCAAAGCCCATAGGCAGAATATCTAATAGCATGTCAAAGTCAATAGGCAGCTAAATTGAATACATCATGTCAAAGTCAATAGGCATGCAATGTCAAAGCCAATAGGCGGCTAGACTGGATACAGCATGTCAAAGCCAATAGGCAGAATACAGAATGTAATGGCTAATGCAATGTCAAAGCCCATAGGCGGCTAAACTGAATACAGAAAGTAATGGCTAATGCCATGTCAAAGCCCATAGGCGGCTAAACTGAACAAAACATACCATGTGTTACTGGTGAACATTGAGCAACTAATATGCGCAGTGGTGAAACACAAAGTCATTGGTCAAAACAAACTCCATCAAATAGCAGTACAGTATCTCAGAGGATATACTCCGTTAGGAGGTAAGTAAAATACACAAAATATACACACAAACCAAAATCAGGTAAGTAAAACACTTAGAAAAGTAGTGCAAACACTGTAGGACACAATAGAATGCAATACGAGACAATAGGCCTAGGGGCAACACAAACCGTATACTCCAAAAGTGGAATGCGAACCACGAATGGACCCCAGGCCTAGTGTAGTGTGTAGCGGGTCACTGGGAGTGTAAGACAATACTAAGGGTGTCCAAGATAACCCACCCCAAGACCCTGAAAAGTAGGAGGAAAGTTACCCTACCAACCAAGAAAGACAGTAAAGTCGAGATAGGGGATTCTGCAAAGGCAACAACTGACTGCAAAGCACTGAAGACAGATTCCTGGACTTGAGGACCTGCAAAGGAAGGGGGCCAAGTCCAAGAGTCACGCAAGTGTCCGGGGGGGCAGGAGCCCACAAAACCCCGGAAGAAGGTGCAAAAGGGCTGTCTCTGGGTGGAAGAAGCCAAAGATTCTGCAACAACGAAAGGTGCCAGGAACTTCTTATTTGGTCAGAAGATGTCCCACAGCGTGTTGGAGGATGCAGAGTTGTTTCCAAGCAGAAAGACTGCAAACAAGCCTTGTTAGCTGCAAGGGTCGTGTTAGAAAGTTTTGGGTGTTGCCAGGGCCCCGGAAGGACCAGGAGGTCACCCCTTGGAGTAGGAGGAGACAGAGGGGGTGCTCAGCAACACAGAGAGCCCACGCAGAAGCAGGCAGCACCCGCAGAAGCACCTGAACAGGCGTTCAGAAGATCTGAGCACACCGGTCGTCTCAGCACAATAAAAGAGGGTCCCATGAAGTCAGAGGTCAACTCAATGAATTGGGCAATGCAGGACAGAGTTCTGGGGACATGGGCTGTGCTGTGCATGAAGTAAGTCTTGCAAAAGTGCACAGAAGCTCTAGCAGCTGCAGTTCATGCAGTACACAGGAATACTGTCTGGTGTGGGGAGGCAAGGACTTACCTCCACCAAATTTGGACCGAAGGGCCACTGGACTGTCGTGGACACTTGGATCCAGCTCCTGTGTTCCAGGGACCACGCTCGTCAAGATGAGAGGGGACCCAGAGAACCGGTGATGCAGAAGTTTGGTGCCTGCGTTAGCAAGGGGAAGATTCCGTCGACCCACAGGAGATTTCTTCTTGGCTTCCAGTGCAGGGTGAAGGCAGACAGCCCTCAGAGCATGCACCACTAGGAAACAGTCGAGAAAGCCGGCAGGATGAGGTGCTACAATGTTGCTGGTAGTATTCTTGCTACTTTGTTGCGGTTTTGCAGGCGTCCTGGAGCAGTCAGCGGTCGATCCTTGGCAGAAGTCGAAGTAAGAAGTGCAGAGGAACTGTGGTGAGCTCTTGCATTCGTTATCTGAAGAGAAACCCACAGGAGAGACCCTAAATAGCCCGCAGAGGAGGATTGGCTACCTAACCAGGTAAGAGCCTATCAGGAGGGGTCTCTGATGTCACCTGCTGGCACTGGCCACTCAGAGATCTCCATTGTGCCCTCACACCTCTGCATTCAAGATGGCAGAGGTCTGGGACACACTGAAGGAGCTCTGGGCACCACCCCTGGGGTGGTGATGGGCAGGGGAGTGGTCACTCCCCGTTCCTTTGTCCAGTTTCGCGCCAGAGCAGGGGCTGGGAGATCCCTGAACCGGTGTAGACTGGTGAATGCCAGGAGGGCACCATCTGTGCCCTTCAAAGCATTTCCAGAGGCCAGGAGAGGCTACTCCTCTCAGGCCTTTAACACCTATTTCCAAAGCGAGAGGGTGTAACACCCTCTCTCAGAGGAAATCCTTTTTTATTCTGCCTTCCTGGGAATGGGCAGCCCAGGCCCAAGGGGGGCAGAAACCTGTCTGAGGGTTGGCAGCAGCGGTAGCTGCAGAGAAAACCCCAGAGAGCTAGTTTGGCAGTACCAGGGATCCATGCTGGAGCCCTGGGGATGCATGGAATTGTCCCCCCAATACCAGAATGGTATTGGGGTGACAATTCCATGATCCTAGACATGTTACATGGCCATGTTTGGAGTTACCATTGTGACGCTACCCATAGGTATTGACCTATATGTAGTTCACGCATGGAATGGTGTCCTCGCGCTCACAAATTTTGGGAGCAATTGCCCTCAACAATGTGGGGGCACCTTTGCTGGTGCCAGGGTGCCCTCACATTTAGTAACTTAGTAACTCACTCAGGCTGCAGTGGTAGTCCTGTGTAAGAATTGTCTGAGCTCCCTATGGGTGGCAAAAGAAATGCTGCAGCCTATAGGGGTCTCCTGGAACCCCAATACCCTGGGTACCTAGGTACCATATACTAGGAAATTATAACGGTGAAAATGGTCACTAGGCTGCAGTGACAAGTTTAAAAGCAGAGAGAGCATAAACACTGAGGTTCTGGTTAGCAGAACCTCAGTGATACTGTAGAAGCCTAATTATGCAACACCCATCCAGATACAAACGACTGTTAGCCAGCTCTTCTAGATAAACATAAAGAATTTATTAGCGATAGAATAGAAAGACATGTACATGGAGGATGCTCTGTACTAGTTGTACACGAACAGCCCACTACAAGGAAGTAATACACGATCTTTTATAGTATTAAACCACAAACATAATTCAACGTTTTATTGGTTCTTTGGCATTGACGTATGATTGACGTATGACTACAAGTATTTCTCCATTATGGCTGAAGGTAGTTTTTCCTATCATACCATATATAGTAACAAAAAGGATAGAAAAGGATTTTACACAAGGTGGCCTACGTGCCTAATATCACATGGTCCATCTTGTGACAGAACTTGAGAACATCACGTACTCAGACTGGTACTTTCCAGAAGGGAGATTGCTTCAGCTAGCATGCAATGACGATGATATTTCATGATGGCTGTTCAGAGGGCAAGCCTTGCAACATAATGCGTTCCTAGCAGTAGCAAATTACATTTGTAGGCCTCTTTATTTAATGATAGGCCTGTGCAGAGATTGTCATTGTGTATCACAGGGGCCACCAGGCATAGCATACCTAAGAACTGTAAAATGTGATTCCACATTCCGCCCTCTGATACTCAATGACAAATCTAAGGGTCATGGTGTATTGTTCTCATTTCTACCTCTTGTTCGTCCCTGTTATCATCCTTATCTCTTTTTCTTCAGTAATGTGTGTGTTTCTGGTGACAGGTTTTTTTCAAGAGTAGAGCCAGGAAGGATGGACAAACTGGTATGAGCACACATATCGTTATCAGTGCCACGATCCCTATCGCTAGTACCTCTACCAACCAGGTACCCCAACCCCTGAACCATGCTGCTATTCGATCCAGCATTCCTCCAACGTCTGTCCCATCTGCCACTTTCCCAGCTCCTTCTTCTACCTTCTTTATTTCCTCTATTTCCTTTCTTATATTCCCACTGTTATCTGGTATATACACGCAGCTTTCCTGATGGATCACTGCAAAGACCCCTCCCTCTTTTGCCAGGATGGTGTCTAGTGCAAGCCTATTCTGGATTACAACTGCCCTCATGTCTGTGAGTTCCTCAGTGATGTTCCCTAAGGCGGCTGCGGTGTTGCTGGCTAGCCCTTCCACTAATTCAGCCAATCTGTGAATTTCATATTGTGAGTCTGCTATCCCTAATGGCGTCACTATGATCCCCTCTATTGCTATTACCTCATCCCCCCATGTTGGTGTCCTCTTCCTGCGCACCCTGCCAAGTGTTCTCTTTTCCCCCTTCTGTAATTCTGTTCTATGCGCCATTTTTGGTAGCACGAATGCTAGGTAGCAGGTACCTTGCCATCCTGCTGGCAATTTAAAAAATGCCGATGTGCCACATATAATAAATATTCCTTTGGGAGGTGTCAGGCCTATGGACAAGCCTGTTGTGTCATTTCTTTTGTAGTCCAGGCTCAATGTTGTATTGCAAATACTATGTCCCACATCAATTCCGTTGTTGCTAGTGTCTGCGTTACCTCTTGAGTATTTGAAACACCATGGTGCCTTTATTTCTGTATCTAGGGCCACGCATGGTATTCGTTGTTCTGAGCCATGATCCTTTTCAGTGTAACCCTTCCCTCTTTCTGTTGTAAATGCATTCAATAAATTCCCTTCTCCTTTCTTCGGATCTAATCTCCTACACTTATTTCTTCTCCTGCTATCTTCTTCCTTCAATTTATTTGACACTCTTTCTACCAATTTTTCTTGCATATTTCCTACATAAGGTTCGTCTTCCAAACCATAGTCATCCCTTTTTCTCCTCATTTCTCCTATCTTTATATTTTCTCTTATTCTCTCCTTTTCCCTTTTCCTTGTTCTCATTTCTTTAAAATTTCCCCCTAACATATTATCTAATATGTTACATGCCACGAATTCTGTGAGGGGCATCTGAGTGTAATTTCTTTTCTCCTGGCTAGTGGTCGGTAGGTGGGTACATATATAACAATCAGACACATTTGCTAGTTCTTTGTACATTGATACCATTTGCACAAATGTATTGTCCTTATAATCTTCTCCATCTTCTTTCCATTTTGTATATTTCACCCATTTTGTTTTATCCTCCAACCCTTTCATGTTGTTTTGAGATATTGTTGTTATCACCACCGGTTGCTCTTTCACCTTGGCCACTTTTGGGGATGTAGTGTTCCTGGTAGAGCCATGAAATATGTATGTCGTCTTTATATACTATCAGGATTGTTGTTAGTACTATAGCTGCTACCGGGGTGAGTAATGCTGTGACCACCACGGGCCACTTCTTCTGCTCCTTTTTCTTATGTTGTAATCTGAAATCCATGTCGCCTTATAGGGTGTGGTCGGATGTGGCTAACACTTGCAACCAGTTCTAATGGTATGTAACCTTTGGTAACTCCTTATTCCTGTAGGAGTGCCACACGAGTAGTCTATTCCTTCGGTATATTTTCGGGGCGACGTCGAATGCTATTTGACACTTTTAGTTATGCAGAGTATAAAGGGATGAATCCCAATGTCCAGTTCTAAGGAAGTTGGGTGCGATAGTCCACTGACCCGAGGGATGGCCCTTTTGTCCTATTTTTGCTGTATTCCTAATTGGAAGAGGCACCTCCCAATGGGGCTACAAGCTGCACTGATCCTAGTGACCAGCCGCTTCCGTAGGACTGGGATCTGTACCTCTTGGTGCAAATTTTTCTAGCGAACTTTTAGTATTCTGTTCGTTTATATCCTGATGTCTTTAATACTTAAGTGGCCTTGCTTGACTTTCCGACTCCTGTGGAGAGTAGCACGAGCAGTTCTTTAAAAATATCCAGGTGTCTTGAGGACCCGCTTGCACCCTCCGACTTCTGTGGGGTTGCAGCACGAACAGTCCAAGAACAATGTTCTGGTGAACTGGGGAACCCGCTTACACTCTCCGACTCCTGTGGGAGTGTAGCACGAGCAGTTCCGTCATTGTTGGCTGGTGGCGCTTGTTGAACGAAGGTTGTACCGCTGTGGTGAAGTTGGCATTACTCTCGTCAGCAACTTTGTTGGCGGCTGGTCGTCTTTTGGTCCAGTGGCCTTCTTGGTGTGTGAGGTATGGACCCAGGATGTGATGCCCTCACACTTGACTGCTGTGGCTGTTGTCAACAAGACTTGGTGTGGTCCCTTCCACCGTGGTTGAAGGCAGTGACGTCTGGTGTGGGCCTTTGTCCACACCCAGTCTCCAGGATGCAGTCCGTGTTCTGGTGGTGTACCTTCTTCTGGTAAGGCCTGTAACACCTGGCGGTGAAGATAACGGAGTGTCTCAGTTATTTTTTTACAGTATTGTAACAAGCGATCATCAGTTATAGCCAATGGGACAACTGACATGTGTCCTGGTATGTTCATGGGGCGACCAAAAATAATTTCATAGGGGCTCAGTTTTGTGACGCGGTCAGGTGTGCTCCTCATGGCAAGGAGTGCCATTGGGAGTGCGTCTATCCATGATAACTCTGTCACTGCGCATATCTTCCCTATCTTATTCTTCAGTACCCCGTTCCTTCTTTCCACAGCTCCCGCTGCCGGTGGATGATATGCACAATGTAACTTTTGAGTTATTCCCAGGTCTTTGCAAAGGCCCTGAATAACCTGGGAGATGAACCCTGGTCCATTGTCTGAACTTAAAAGAGTCGGCACCCCAAAACGCGGTACCAGCTCTTTTAATAAACACTTTGCGACAGTTTGTGCATCACAATTTTTTGTTGGGTATGCCGCCACCCATTTGCTGAACATGCACACTATTACCAGAACATATCTTATTTTATTCACCGGAGGCATTTCAATTAAATCCATTTGGAGACTTTCAAAGGGTCGTGTGGTGGTGGAAAGTGGCCTGGTGCTGTTGGGGGGCCCTTTCCTGTATTATATTGTGCACACACGGTACACCTTTTACACAACTGTTCTGCACATTGTCTGAATTTTTGGTTGAACCAGCACTGTGAAAACAGTCGTATCATTCCATCCCTTCCCACATGTGAGGGGCCATGGAAGAGCCGTGCCATGGAGGTCAGGAACAGGGAGGGCAAGCATATCTTCCCATATGGTCCCACCCAAATGCCCCATTTTTCTTACAACCTGCCCCCTCCCATTCTTCACATTCCTTTCCTTGTGCCTGTAGCTGCACGCTTTTTGGGTCAAAGTGTGTGTTTTCCTCTTTACTTCTTATGTCAGGCGTTACCTGAACCATTTCGTATTCACACCCACTAAGTGCAATTTTTCGTACTTCCTTGTCAATAAATGCGTTTCCCATTGAAACGTAATCCTTTGCTGAGGTGTGTGCTGCGCATTTTACAATCGCCACTTTCTTGGGCATCAGTAAAGCTTGTAGCAAGTCAACTATCAGTGATGCATGTTGTATCCGTTGGCCTGCTGAGGTGAGGAACCCCCTCATTGCCCACAGCTGACCAAAGTCATGTGTGACACCAAATGCATATTGACTGTCTGTGTAGAGGTTTGCTGTCCGTCCCGCTGCCAATCTGCATGCTCTAGTCAGTGCTATCAGTCCTGCCGCTTGAGTGCTTGTTACTGATGGTAATCTCCCTCCTTTTAGTAACCTCCTAGCCGTTCCTACAGCATAGGCGGCCTGTACTGTTCCAGTGTGGTCTCTGATGCATGAACCATCGACAAATAGATCGCCTTCAGCCTCGGGGAATGGGGTGTCTCTCAAATCTGGCCTAACTTTGGTATGTCTCTCTGTTGCTGCAACACAATCATGGAAGGAATTGTCTATTGTTGGGTCATCGTGATCTCTTTCAGTTGGTAGCAGGCAGGAGGGGTTCAGAGTAGTGCACCTCTTTATTTTAATATGTGGCGCAAGCAGTGTTAGCTCATAGCGTGAGAGGCGGGCGTTTGTCAGGTGCTGCGTCTTGGTGGTGGTAAGTAACGTGTCCACTGCGTGGGGAACGTGTAATATTAATGTGTGTGCTAAGACAATGTTCTCTGATTGTTCTACTGCGAGGGCCGCTGCTGCTACCACTCTCAAACATGGGGGAAGGCCTGCTGCCACTGGATCTAGGGTGGCTGAATAATAAGCCATTGCCATTGGGCAAGGGGGCATGACTCCTGTCTTTGCTAAGACAGGAGTCATGTTAATGGCGTCTGGGCGCCCAAAAAAAATGGCGCAAATCGGGTTAAGACGATTTTTTTGCCTCAGCCTGACTTGCCCCATTTTTGGACACCCAAACGCCATTTTTCCCTACGCCGGCGCTGCCTGGTGTACGTGTTTTTTTTTCACGCACACCAGGCAGTGCCGGTCGGCTAACGCCATTCAATAAATACGGCGCCCGCATGGTGCTTCAGAATGGCGTTAGCCGGCGCTAATTTTTTTGGCGCAAAACTGCGTTAGCGCAGTTTTGCGTCAAAAAGTATAAATATGGCCCCTAGTGCTGGTGCGGCACACAATTCTTTCTTCAACTCTTGGAAGGCCTCCTCACATTGTTCCGGCCAGGGTACCTTGTCTGGCACATCTTTCTGAGTTAAGTTTAACAATGGTCTTGCAATCAGGGAGAAGTTTGGTATCCAGTGTCTACAGTAGCCTGCCACCCCCAGGAATGCACGAACCTCTGTTTGTGGCTTTGGTCTTGGGTGCTGTGTTATGGTGGCTATCCTATCAGGCGGCAATTTCCTAACTTCCTGGGATAGCTCGTGTCCCAGGTACTTCACTTTTGTTTGACAGAACTGCAACTTCTTTTGGGAGACCTTATGTCCTTTCCTTGCTAGGTGGCACAGTAGAGCCACTGTGTCTTGGACGCAAGCCGTCTGTAATGGTGAGGCCAATAACAAGTCATCAATGTACTGTATCAGGGTAGATCCTCCCGGTAGATGTAGTGATGCAAGGTCTGACCTCAGAGCGTCCGAGAAGACTGAAGGGGAATCACAGAAGCCTTGAGGCAACCGTGTCCACTTGAGTCTTCTCGATCTGAATGAGAACACAAAAAGATCTTGGGAATCCTCGTGTAGAGGCACTGAGAAGAACGCATTGCTGAGATCCAGGACGGTGAAGTGGGTGGCTGTACTTGGAATATTTGACAATATGGTTGCTGGGTTTGGAACTACTGGGAATGATGGTACTACTGCCTTGTTAAGTTCTCTAAGGTCCTGAGTAAACCTGTATATTCGGGCTCCATTGGGCCCTGTTGCTGCCTTTTTCACAGGGAGAATCGGAGTGTTGCATGGGCTACTTCTAGTTTCCCGCAATATTCCTTGTCTCAAGAGATCTTCTATTACTGGAGCTATACCCTCCTCTCCTTCCTTTGCCAATTTGTATTGTGGTACCTGTGGTAACTTTGCACCAGGGCGCAGCAACACTTTCACTGGTGGGTAGTCAAGAATTCTTCCTACATCATTTGGCCCCTTTGCCCATACCTCATTGGGGACCACTTCTTGTGGTTCAGGGGGAAGAGTGTGTGACTGCTCCTGCTTGACTGTGGTGCAATGGGTGAATGCCTGTAATGTTATCCCGTTCTCCTTACTTTCCAGGAAGATGCCTTCCGGTGAGCATCTAATGGTACACTGTAGCTTGCATAGGAGGTCCCTACCTAGCAAATTTACAGGGCAGTATCTAGTGAAGATGAATTGGTGGTTAACAGTGATAGGACCCACCGTGAGTGGTAATGGCTGTGTAAGGACTTCGTCCATGGGTTGCCCTGTCATCCCCACTGCTGTAATTTGTACTTTTGAAAGTGGAACATATGGTATATCGGAGGCTCTCAGCATTGATCTAGTGGCCCCAGTATCTACTAGGAATGGCACTGTTTTGCTCATCACCGTCCCCTCCACGTAGGGGCCGGCTTGATCTACTGATAATACCGGTCCCATGAAGTTTGCCTCTGGAGGAGGAGGAGGAAACCTGTGTCCTCTTTGTGGTGCTTGTGGTGTGTCTTGATGCGTGCCCCACACAGCGCATGCCTGTTCATAGGGGTAGGCATCGTATGTGTTGTTGGTGTAGGGTGGGGGTGGCAGTGCTATTTCCTGCTGCTGCCTTTGTTGCCCTCTGCCCCCTTGTCCTCCAGCTAGCCGTGGGCAATCTGCTTTCCAGTGTCCTTGTTGATTGCATTGGAAACAGGTAGTGCCTGGCGGGGGCATGAAAGGTACCCTCTCCCCTCGTCCCCTGCCCCTTCCTCTTCCTCTACCCCTTCCCTGGCTGTTGTTGTAAAACCTCTCCTGTGCCACCATAAGTTTCACCTTATCCTTTTTTACCTTTTCTTCCTCTGTTTTTTGCATGTTTTCCTGGTAATCAGCGCAGTACCTAGCTGCTGCTAACACTTTGTCAATTGGTTCTTGTTGCCAGCACATAAGTGAAGTTTGTAAGTGACTCTGTATGGGTTGCTGTAATCCATACACAAAGCTATTTACAAATGCTGGCATCGCCTCTCCTAGTGGGTTCTTCATCCCACTGCTCTGTTGGTACACCTGGAGTAACCGGTCATAGTAACTTGTTACACTTTCATTCTTTTCTTGTTTTGTATGTATTATTTTTGACCAGTCTGTCTTTTCTTCTGGTACCTTTTCTTTGATGTATTTAATTACCCTCTCTCTTGCTTTCTCCACTGCTTTTCCTGGTGCCACTCCTTTACCCCTTTCTGGTTCCTCTGTTGGCCATTGTACCACTTCCTTACAATCCTCCCAGAGATCCTGTGGTATTATTATGCTGAACAACATGTTTAAATCCTTCCACAGAAATTCCCCCATTGCCACTATCCTGTTCAACTCTGTGTACCATTTCTGTGGCTCTTCACGTAGTTTCGGGTAGTCCTTGGTGAAGGCATACAGGGCCCATTTTATGAGCACTGGGGTCCTGGCTAGCAGGATCCCAGTGACACAGGCAAAAACAAACATACATACAAGTACAAATGGGGGTAACATGCCAGGCAAGATGGTACTTTCCTACAGCCTGGTCAATTTAAGGACATATTTAACACATTTTCACAATGCCCTTTTTTTAAATACCATACACCCTGCCTTATGGTCAGTAAGATCCTTCTTCAGGGTGACATATTAATATTTAAAAGAACGGTTTAGGCCTGCCAAATGGGGTTATTTTGGCAGGTCAAATTTGCAGTTTTAAAACTGCACACAACAGCTACAGTGGTAGGCCTGCAATCATGTTTTCACTGTCAATGTGGTGAGTGGCACAATGGGTGCTGCAGACCACTATTGACATTTAACTTACGGGCCGTGGATACAGTTTGTACCAAATACTAGGGATTTATAGGTAAGTCAAATATGCCAATTTGGAGTACAGCCAATAAAATTGCACAGGGAAGACACATTTTGGTACTCCCTTTGTTGCAGCACCCACTTGATGGTTCACCCTGAAACTTTCCCGGTAGAAGATGAGGTGGTTGAGACTTTTTTGGGAAAGTCAAATGGTGGGACTTATTCCTGGAGGGACCTTCCAGGGGGAAAAAATGTTTAAAAACTTCTGCTGCAGGTCCCGCTGTCTGCAGGAGTACCGTGGGACTAAGCGTGGCCACCTGTATGGTCTTATGGGGGTACCAAGGGGCATATTTATACTCCGTTTGCGCCGAATTAGCGTCGTTTTTTTCGATGCAAATTCGGCGCAAAACTAACGCCATATTTATACTTTGGCGTTAGACGCGTCTAGCGCCAAAGTATGAGGAATGAGCGTCATTTTTTTGCGTGAACGCCTTCCTTGCATTAATGAGATGCAAGGTAGGCGTTCCCGTCTAAAAAAATGACTGCGACGCATATGCGTCGTATTTATACTCCCGGGCAAAAATCACGCCCGGGAGTGGGCGGGGCAAAAAAACCCGCATTTGCGCCACTTTTTAACGCCTGGGTCAGGGCAGGCGTTAAGGGACCTGTGGGCTCAAAATGAGCCCACAGCTGCCCTCCCATGCCCCCAGGGACCCCCCCTGCCACCCATGCCCACCCCAGGAGGACACCAAAGGATGGAGGGACCCATCCCAGGGACATTCAGGTAAGTTCAGGTAAGTATAATTTTTGTATTTTTTATATTTTTTTGGGGCATAGGGGGGCCTGATTTGTGCCCCCCTACATGCCACAATGCCCAATGACCATGCCCAGGGGACATAAGTCCCCTGGGCATGGCCATTGGGCAAGGGGGCATGACTCCTGTCTTTACTAAGACAGGAGTCATGTAAATGGCGTCTGGGCGTCGTTAAAAATGGCGCAAATCGGGTGGAGGCGATTTTTTTGCCTCAACCTGACTTGCCCCATTTTAAGACGCCCTAACGCCATTTTTCCCAACGCCGGCGCTGCCTGGTGTACGTGGTTTTTTTCCACGCACACCAGGCAGCGCCGGTCTGCTAGCGCCGGCTAACGCCATTCAATAAATACGGCGCCCGCATGGCGCTTCAGAATGGCGTTAGCCGGCGCTAAACTTTTTGACACTAAACTGCGTTAGCGCAGTTTAGCGTCAAAAAGTATAAATACGGGCCCAAGAGACAATGGTGCAAATGTGAAAAATAGAAGCTTGCACTGTCCCACTGTACCTTGGAGTGTTGCACGGGTGCCCAGGACATAACTGTTACGTCCAGGTAGGGGCCCCGCACCCCCCTCCCCTGGGCAGGGATGGAAGGGGAATCGCTCCCCTTCCACCCCTGCCCCCCAACCCCCTATGGCATCTGATGACATCAGTGTATTGTAATTAGGCTGATTTGCCCAAGGGGGGGCAGAAACCTCTAGGCACCAGGGATTTATTTTGTTTAAGTTTTTTTATATGTGGGGAGCGACCCCTTAGGCAAGGGTCGCTCCCCTGGGGCAAAATTATCTTTAGGCCATTTCTGCCCCCCCTTGGGGTTAGATCCGGCTATTTTTATTTGGCCAATCTGCCCCAAAGGGGGGCAGAAACCACTAGACACCAGGGATTTTTTGTTTTTTGTGTCAATTTCACGCAAGGGAAGTGACCCCTTAGGCAAGGGTCGCTCCCCTGCGGAGGGGGGCAAATTTGTTTTAGGCCATTTCTGCTCCTCTTGGGGGCAGATCAGCCTATTTCTATTAGGCTTATCTTCCCCCGGGGGCAGAAACCACTTAGGCACCAGGGGTTGGTGTGTGTGTGTGTATGTGGTTTTTTTTTGGGGGGGGGGCAGCCCCTTGGGCAAGGGCAAGGGTCGCTCCCCACGGGGGCACATTACTGTTGGCCATATCTGCCCCCCCAGAGATGAGGGAAGATTTTTTTTTCAAAAAGCCCACCAGAGACCAGGGAAGATATTTTTTTTTAAAAGAGGGTGGGGGTATGGCCATACCCCATCCCAAATAAATGGAACCAAAGTTGTTCTGCCCACCGGTGGGCAGATGGGGCAATTACCCCCGATCCACTCCCCGGGGGGGCAGAAAGGCTACTAGATGCCAGGGAATTTTTTTTTTAAAAATAGTGGGGTGGTGGCTACCAACCAGTATGGGCATGGTTATGCCCCCACCCCAACAGTCTTTCAGCTCCCCCCCTGCACACTAAAACATCTTATCCCATGACAAGCAAGAGGACATTTGATTATTTGGGTTCTACATTTGGGCCATGAGAACTTGTCTAACTCTCAAAATCGTCCAACTTGGAATAGTGAGGGCTAGACTTTTTGGGGCGCTGCTATGTAGAAAAATCCACAAGACCTTATCACATCTGAAAACTAAACATCTGGTTGAGTCCAGGATGGTGTGCTTCACATGCACCCACACCATTTTCTCAACCCTCCAACTTTGCTGGAAATGACACATTTTTCCACATTTTTGTGATAGAACCTTCCGGAATCTGCATGAATCCACAAAATTCCTACCACCCAGCTCTCTTTTGGTCCCGCTTTGTTTCCCCCTCAATTTTGACATGTTTTTGGCTCTTCCCTGTCACAGGCTCTTGGCCCACCTACACAAGTGAGGTATCATTTTTACAGGGAGGCTGAGGGGAACGTTCAGTGGTAGGAACTTTGTCCCAGTGCGGTGATCCCACACAGAAATGTGAGAAAAATTAGATTTTTTTTTAGTTAAATTTGAGGTTTGCTGAGGATTCTGGGTAAGAAAACACTGGGAGATCCATGCAAGTCACACCTCCCTGGATTGCCTCTGGTGTCTAGTTTTCAGAAATGTTTGGGTTTGCCAGGTTTCCCTGTATGGCTGCTGAGCCCAGGACCTAAAATGCAGGTGCCCCTCCGCCCACAAAAACAGGTTGTTTTGTATTTGATCATTTTGATGTGTCCACATAGTGTTTTGGGGCATTTCCTTTCGCTGGCACCAAGACTATCCACACAAGTGAGGTACCATTTTTATCGGGAGACTCGGGGGAACGCTGGGTGGAAGGAAATTTCTGGCTCCTCTCAGATTCCAGAACTTTCTGTTACCGACATGTGAGGTTTTTTTTGGCCACATTTTGAGGTTTGCAAAGGATTCTGGGTAACAGAACCTGGGGAGAGACCCACAAGTCACCCCATCTTAGATTCCCCTAGGTGCCCTGGTTTACAACAATGCACAGACTTGGTAGGTTTTCCTAGGTGCCGGCTGAGTTAGAGATCAAAATCCACAGCTAGGCACTTTGCAAAAAACATGCCAGATTTCAATGTAAAAATATGATGTGTCCATGTTGTGTTTCCTGTCGCAGGCATTAGGCCTACCCATGCAAGTGAGGTACCATTTTTATTGGGAGACTTGGGGTAACACAGAATAGCAGAACAAGTGTTATTGCCCCTTGTCTTTCCCTACGTTTTTTCCTTCCAAATGCAAGACAGTGTCAAAAAGACGACTATTTGAGAAATGCCCTCTAATTCACATGCTAGTATGGCGACCCCGGAATTCAAAGATGTGCAAATAAGCACTGCTTCTCAACACCTTATCTTGTGCCCATTTTGGAAATACAAAGGTTTCCTTTATACTTATTTTTCACTCTTTATATTTCACCAAATGATTTGCTGTATACCAAGTGTAGAAGGAAAACCCATTGCAAGGTGTAGCTCCTTTATTGGCTCTGGGAACCTAGGGTTCTTGATAAACCTACAAGCCCTATATATCCCCGCAACCAGAAGAGTCCAGCAGACGTAACAGTATATTGCTTTCACAAATCTGACATCGCAGGAAAAAGTTACAGAGTAAAACATGGAGAAAAATGGCTGCTTTTTTAGCTCAATTTCAATAATTTTTTTATTTCAGCTGTTATTTTCTGTAGGAAACCCTTGTAGGACCTACTCAAATTACCCCTTGCTGAATTCAGAATGTTGTTTACTTTGTAGAAATGTTTAGCTCTCTGGGATCCAGCATTGGTTTTATACCCATTTCTGTCACTAACTGGAAGGAGGCTAAAAGCACAAAAGATGGTAAAAATGGGGTATGTCCCAGTAAAATGCCAAAATTGTGTTGCAAAATGTGTTTTTCTGATTCAAGTCTGCCTGTTCCGTAAAGCTGTGAAGATGGTGATTTTAGCACCGCAAATCCTTTGTTGATGCCATTTTCAGGGACAAAAATCACAAGCCTTCTTCTGCAGCCCTTTTTTCCCATTTAAAAAAGAAAATGAAATTTTTGCTGTATTTTGGCTACTTTCTTGGTCTCCTTCAGGGGAACCCACAGAATCCCTAGGATGTTGGAAAAAAAGGACGCAAATTTGGCATGGGTAGCTTATGTGGACAAAAAGTTATGAAAGCCTAAGCACAAACTGCCCCAAATAGCCAAAAAAAACGCCTGTCACCTGAGGGGGAAAAGGCCTGGCAGTGAAGGGATTAACCCCTTCGCTGCCAGGCCTTTTCCCCCTCCTGTGCCGAGCCTTTTTTTGGCTATTTGGAGCAGTTCGCGCTTAGGCCCTCATAACTTTTTGTTCACATAAGCTACCCATGCCAAATTTGCGTCCTTTTTTTCCAACATCCTAGGGATTCTAGAGGTACCCAGACTTTGTGGGTTCCCCAGAAGGAGGCCAAGAAATTAGCCAAAAAACAGTGAAAATTTCATTTTTTTTAAAAAATTTGGAAAAATGGGCTGCAGAAGAAGGCTTGTGGTTTTTTCCCTGAAAAGGGCATCAACAAAGGGTTTGCGGTGATAAAATCACCAGCTTCCCAGCTTTCAGGAACAGGCAGACTTGAATCAGAAAACCCAATTTTTCAACCCAATTTTGGCATTTTACTGGGACATACCCCATTTTTACGATTTTTTGTGCTTTCAGCCTCCTTCCAGTCAGTGACAGAAATGGGCATGAAACCAACGCTGGATCCCATAAACCGCAACATTTCTGAAAAGTAGACAAAATTCTGAATTCAGCAAGGGGTAATTTGTGTAGATCCTACAAGGGTTTCCTACAGAAAATAGCAACTGAAAAAGAAAAATATTGAAATTGAGGTGAAAAAAACATCAATTTTTCTCTAAGTTTTACTCTGTAACTTTTTCCTGCAATGTCAGATTTTCGAAAGCAATATACCGTTACGTCTGCTGGACTCTTCTGGTTGCGGGGATATATAGGGCTTGTAGGTTCATCAAGAACTCTAGGTACCCAGAGCCAATAAATGACCTGCACCCTGCAGTGGGTTTTCATTCTATGCCGGGTATACAGCAATTCATTTGCTGAAATATAAAGAGTAAAAAATAGCTATCAAGAAAACCTTTGTATTTCCAAAATGGGCACAAGATAAGGTGTTGAGAAGCAGTGGTTATTTGCACATCTCTGAATTCCGGGCTGCCCATACTAGCATGTGAATTACCGGGCATTTCTCAAATAGACGTCTTTTTTACACACTGTCTTACATTTGGAAGGGAAAAATGTAGAGAAAGACAAGGGGCAATAACACTTGTTTTGCTATTCTATGTTCCCCCAAGTCTCCCGATAAAAATGATACCTCACTTGTGTGGGTAGGCCTAGCGCCCGCGACAGGAAACGCACCAAAGCGCAGCGTGGACACATCACAGAAAACAGACCTGTTTTTAGCAAAGTGCCTACCTGTAGATTTTGGCCTCTAGCTCAGCCGCCACCTAGGGAAACCTACCAAACCTGTGCATTTCTGAAAACTAGAGACCTAGGGGAATCCAAGATGGGGTGATTTGTGTGGCTCGGACCAGGTTCTGTTACCCAGAATCCTTTGCAAACCTCAAAATTTGGCTAAAAAAACACATGTTCCTCACATTTCTGTGGCAGAAAGTTCTGGAATCTGAGAGGAGCCACAAATTTCCTTCCACCCAGCGTTCCCCCACGTCTCCCGATAAAAATGATACCTCACTTGTGTGGGTAGGCCTAGCGCCCGCGACTGGAAACACCCCAAAGCGCAATGTGGACACATCACAGAAAACAGACCTGTTTTTAGCAAAGTGCCTACCTGTAGATTTTGGCCTCTAGCTCAGCCGCCACCTAGGGAAACCTACCAAACCTGTGCATTTCTGAAAACTAGAGACCTAGGGGAATCCAAGATGGGGTGATTTGTGTGGCTCGGACCAGGTTCTGTTACCCAGAATCCTTTGCAAAGCTCAAAAATTGGCTAAAAAAACACATGTTCCTCACATTTCTGTGGCAGAAAGTGCTGGAATCTGAGAGGAGCCACAAATGTCCTTCCACCCAGCGTTCCCCCACGTCTCCCGATAAAAATGATACCTCACATGTGTGGGTAGGCCTAGCGCCCGCGACAGGAAACGCCCCAAAGCGCAACGTGGACACATCACAGAAAACAGACCTGTTTTTAGCAAAGTGCCTACCTGTAGATTTTGGCCTCTAGCTCAGCCGCCACCTAGGGAAACCTACCAAACCTGTGCATTTCTGAAAACTAGAGACCTAGGGGAATCCAAGATGGGGTGATTTGTGTGGCTCGGACCAGGTTCTGTTACCCAGAATCCTTTGCAAAGCTCAAAAATTGGCTAAAAAAACACATGTTCCTCACATTTCTGTGGCAGAAAGTTCTGGAATCTGAGAGGAGCCACAAATTTCCTTCCACCCAGCGTTCCCCCACGTCTCCCGATAAAAATGATACCTCACTTGTGTGGGTAGGCCTAGCGCCCGCGACAGGAAACACCCCAAAGCGCAATGTGGACACATCACAGAAAACAGACCTGTTTTTAGCAAAGTGCCTACCTGTAGATTTTGGCCTCTAGCTCAGCCGCCACCTAGGGAAACCTACCAAACCTGTGCATTTCTGAAAACTAGAGACCTAGGGGAATCCAAGATGGGGTGATTTGTGTGGCTCGGACCAGGTTCTGTTACCCAGAATCCTTTGCAAAGCTCAAAAATTGGCTAAAAAAACACATGTTCCTCACATTTCTGTGGCAGAAAGTGCTGGAATCTGAGAGGAGCCACAAATGTCCTTCCACCCAGCGTTCCCCCACGTCTCCCGATAAAAATGATACCTCACATGTGTGGGTAGGCCTAGCGCCCGCGACAGGAAACGCCCCAAAGCGCAACGTGGACACATCACAGAAAACAGACCTGTTTTTAGCAAAGTGCCTACCTGTAGATTTTGGCCTCTAGCTCAGCCGCCACCTAGGGAAACCTACCAAACCTGTGCATTTCTGAAAACTAGAGACCTAGGGGAATCCAAGATGGGGTGATTTGTGTGGCTCGGACCAGGTTCTGTTACCCAGAATCCTTTGCAAAGCTCAAAAATTGGCTAAAAAAACACATGTTCCTCACATTTCTGTGGCAGAAAGTTCTGGAATCTGAGAGGAGCCACAAATTTCCTTCCACCCAGCGTTCCCCCACGTCTCCCGATAAAAATGATACCTCACTTGTGTGGGTAGGCCTAGCGCCCGCGACAGGAAACACCCCAAAGCGCAATGTGGACACATCACAGAAAACAGACCTGTTTTTAGCAAAGTGCCTACCTGTAGATTTTGGCCTCTAGCTCAGCCGCCACCTAGGGAAACCTACCAAACCTGTGCATTTCTGAAAACTAGAGACCTAGGGGAATCCAAGATGGGGTGATTTGTGTGGCTCGGACCAGGTTCTGTTACCCAGAATCCTTTGCAAAGCTCAAAAATTGGCTAAAAAAACACATGTTCCTCACATTTCTGTGGCAGAAAGTGCTGGAATCTGAGAGGAGCCACAAATGTCCTTCCACCCAGCGTTCCCCCACGTCTCCCGATAAAAATGATACCTCACATGTGTGGGTAGGCCTAGCGCCCGCGACAGGAAACGCCCCAAAGCGCAACGTGGACACATCACAGAAAACAGACCTGTTTTTAGCAAAGTGCCTACCTGTAGATTTTGGCCTCTAGCTCAGCCGCCACCTAGGGAAACCTACCAAACCTGTGCATTTCTGAAAACTAGAGACCTAGGGGAATCCAAGATGGGGTGATTTGTGTGGCTCGGACCAGGTTCTGTTACCCAGAATCCTTTGCAAAGCTCAAAAATTGGCTAAAAAAACACATGTTCCTCACATTTCTGTGGCAGAAAGTTCTGGAATCTGAGAGGAGCCACAAATTTCCTTCCACCCAGCGTTCCCCCACGTCTCCCGATAAAAATGATACCTCACTTGTGTGGGTAGGCCTAGCGCCCGCGACAGGAAACGCCCCAAAGCGCAACGTGGACACATCACAGAAAACAGATCTGTTTTTAGCAAAGTGCCTACCTGTAGATTTTGGCCTCTAGCTCAGCCGCCACCTAGGGAAACCTACCAAACCTGTGCATTTCTGAAAACTAGAGACCTAGGGGAATCCAAGGAGGGGTGACTGGCGGGGCTCGGACCAGGTTCTGTTACCCAGAATCCTTTGCAAACCTCATATTTTGGCTAAAAAAACGCATTTTCCTCACATTTGAGTGACAGAAAGTTCTGGAATCTGAGAGGAGCCACAAATTTCCTTCCACCCAGCGTTCCCCCAAGTCTCCCGATAAAAATGATACCTCACTTGCGTGGGTAGGCCTAGCGCCCGCGACAGGAAACGCCCCAAAGCGCAACGTGGACACCACCAAAATTTTGGAAGAAAACAGAGGTGTTTTTTGCGAAGTGACTACCTGCAGATTTTGGCCTCTAGCTCAGCCGGCACCTAGGGAAACCTACCAAACCTGTACATTTCTGAAAACTAGAGACCTAGGGGAATCCAAGGAGGGGTGACTGGCGGGGCTCGGACCAGGTTCTGTTACCCAGAATCCTTAGCAAAGCTAAAAAATTGGCTAAAAAAACACATGTTCCTCACATTTCTGTGGCAGAAAGTTCTGGAATCTGAGAGGAGCCACAAATTTCCTTCCACCCAGCGTTCCCCCACGTCTCCCGATAAAAATGATACCTCACTTGTGTGGGTAGGCCTAGCGCCCGCGACAGGAAACGCCCCAAAGCGCAACGTGGACACATCACAGAAAACAGACCTGTTTTTAGCAAAGTGCCTACCTGTAGATTTTGGCCTCTAGCTCAGCCGCCACCTAGGGAAACCTACCAAACCTGTGCATTTCTGAAAACTAGAGACCTAGGGGAATCCAAGGAGGGGTGACTGGCGGGGCTCGGACCAGGTTCTGTTACCCAGAATCCTTTGCAAAGCTCAAAAATTGGCTAAAAAAACACATGTTCCTCACATTTCTGTGGCAGAAAGTTCTGGAATCTGGGAGGAGCCACAAATTTCCTTCCACCCAGCGTTCCCCCAAGTCTCCCGATAAAAATGATACCTCACTTGCGTGGGTAGGCCTAGCGCCCGCGACAGGAAACGCCCCAAAGCGCAACGTGGACACCACCAAAATTTTGGAAGAAAACAGACCTGTTTTTAGCGAAGTGCCTACCTGTAGATTTTGGCCTGTAGCTCAGCCGCCACCTAGGGAAACCTACCAAACCTGTGCATTTCTGAAAACTAGAGACCTAGGGGAATCCAAGGAGGGGTGACTGGCGGGGCTCGGACCAGGTTCTGTTACCCAGAATCCTTTGCAAAGCTCAAAAATTGGCTAAAAAAACACATGTTCCTCACATTTCTGTGGCAGAAAGTTCTGGAATCTGAGAGGAGCCACAAATTTCCTTCCACCCAGCGTTCCCCCACGTCTCCCGATAAAAATGATACCTCACTTGTGTGGGTAGGCCTAGCGCCCGCGACAGGAAACGCCCCAAAGCGCAACGTGGACACATCACAGAAAACAGACCTGTTTTTAGCAAAGTGCCTACCTGTAGATTTTGGCCTCTAGCTCAGCCGCCACCTAGGGAAACCTACCAAACCTGTGCATTTCTGAAAACTAGAGACCTAGGGGAATCCAAGGAGGGGTGACTGGCGGGGCTCGGACCAGGTTCTGTTACCCAGAATCCTTTGCAAAGCTCAAAAATTGGCTAAAAAAACACATGTTCCTCACATTTCTGTGGCAGAAAGTTCTGGAATCTGGGAGGAGCCACAAATTTCCTTCCACCCAGCGTTCCCCCAAGTCTCCCGATAAAAATGATACCTCACTTGCGTGGGTAGGCCTAGCGCCCGCGACAGGAAACGCCCCAAAGCGCAACGTGGACACCACCAAAATTTTGGAAGAAAACAGACCTGTTTTTAGCGAAGTGCCTACCTGTAGATTTTGGCCTGTAGCTCAGCCGCCACCTAGGGAAACCTACCAAACCTGTGCATTTCTGAAAACTAGAGACCTAGGGGAATCCAAGGAGGGGTGACTGGCGGGGCTCGGACCAGGTTCTGTTACCCAGAATCCTTTGCAAAGCTCAAAAATTGGCTAAAAAAACACATGTTCCTCACATTTCTGTGGCAGAAAGTTCTGGAATCTGAGAGGAGCCACAAATTTGATTCCACCCAGCGTTCCCCCACGTCTCCCGATAAAAATGATACCTCACTTGTGTGGGTAGGCCTAGCGCCCGCGACAGGAAACGCCCCAAAGCGCAACGTGGACACATCACAGAAAACAGACCTGTTTTTAGCAAAGTGCCTACCTGTAGATTTTGGCCTGTAGCTCAGCCGCCACCTAGGGAAACCTACCAAACCTGTGCATTTCTGAAAACTAGAGACCTAGGGGAATCCAAGGAGGGGTGACTGGCGGGGCTCGGACCAGGTTCTGTTACCCAGAATCCTTTGCAAAGCTCAAAAATTGGCTAAAAAAACACATGTTCCTCACATTTCTGTGGCAGAAAGTTCTGGAATCTGGGAGGAGCCACAAATTTCCTTCCACCCAGCGTTCCCCCAAGTCTCCCGATAAAAATGATACCTCACTTGCGTGGGTAGGCCTAGCGCCCGCGACAGGAAACGCCCCAAAGCGCAACGTGGACACCACCAAAATTTTGGAAGAAAACAGACCTGTTTTTAGCGAAGTGCCTACCTGTAGATTTTGTCCTGTAGCTCAGCCGCCACCTAGGGAAACCTACCAAACCTGTGCATTTCTGAAAACTAGAGACCTAGGGGAATCCAAGGAGGGGTGACTGGCGGGGCTCGGACCAGGTTCTGTTACCCAGAATCCTTTGCAAAGCTCAAAAATTGGCTAAAAAAACACATGTTCCTCACATTTCTGTGGCAGAAAGTTCTGGAATCTGAGAGGAGCCACAAATTTGATTCCACCCAGCGTTCCCCCACGTCTCCCGATAAAAATGATACCTCACTTGTGTGGGTAGGCCTAGCGCCCGCGACAGGAAACGCCCCAAAGCGCAACGTGGACACATCACAGAAAACAGACCTGTTTTTAGCAAAGTGCCTACCTGTAGATTTTGGCCTGTAGCTCAGCCGCCACCTAGGGAAACCTACCAAACCTGTGCATTTCTGAAAACTAGAGACCTAGGGGAATCCAAGGAGGGGTGACTGGCGGGGCTCGGACCAGGTTCTGTTACCCAGAATCCTTTGCAAAGCTCAAAAATTGGCTAAAAAAACACATGTTCCTCACATTTCTGTGGCAGAAAGTTCTGGAATCTGGGAGGAGCCACAAATTTCCTTCCACCCAGCGTTCCCCCAAGTCTCCCGATAAAAATGATACCTCACTTGCGTGGGTAGGCCTAGCGCCCACGACAGGAAACGCCCCAAAGCGCAACGTGGACACCACCAAAATTTTGGAAGAAAACAGACCTGTTTTTAGCGAAGTGCCTACCTGTAGATTTTGGCCTGTAGCTCAGCCGCCACCTAGGGAAACCTACCAAACCTGTGCATTTCTGAAAACTAGAGACCTAGGGGAATCCAAGGAGGGGTGACTGGCGGGGCTCGGACCAGGTTCTGTTACCCAGAATCCTTTGCAAAGCTAAAAAATTGGCTAAAAAAACACATGTTCCTCACATTTCTGTGGCAGAAAGTTCTGGAATCTGAGAGGAGCCACAAATTTCCTTCCACCCAGCGTTCCCCCACGTCTCCCGATAAAAATGATACCTCACTTGTGTGGGTAGGCCTAGCGCCCGCGACAGGAAACGCCCCAAAGCGCAACGTGGACACATCACAGAAAACAGACCTGTTTTTAGCAAAGTGCCTACCTGTAGATTTTGGCCTGTAGCTCAGCCGCCACCTAGGGAAACCTACCAAACCTGTGCATTTCTGAAAACTAGAGACCTAGGGGAATCCAAGGAGGGGTGACTGGCGGGGCTCGGACCAGGTTCTGTTACCCAGAATCCTTTGCAAAGCTCAAAAATTGGCTAAAAAAACACATGTTCCTCACATTTCTGTGGCAGAAAGTTCTGGAATCTGAGAGGAGCCACAAATTTGATTCCACCCAGCGTTCCCCCACGTCTCCCGATAAAAATGATACCTCACTTGTGTGGGTAGGCCTAGCGCCCGCGACAGGAAACGCCCCAAAGCGCAACGTGGACACATCACATTTTTTCATTGAAAACAGTGCCTACCTGTAGTTTTTGGCCTGTAGCTCAGCCAGCACCTAGGGAAACCTACCAAACCTGTGCATTTCTGAAAACTAGAGACCTAGGGGAATCCAAGATGGGGTGACTTGAGGGGCTCTGACCAGGTTCTGTTACCCAGAATCCTTTCCAAACCTCAAATATTGGCTAAAAAAACGCATTTTTCACACATTTCGGTGACAGAAAGTTCTGGAATCTGAGTGGAGCCACAAATTTCCTTCCACCCAGCGTTCCCCCAAGTCTCCCGATAAAAATGATACCTCAGTTGTGTGGGTGGGCCAGGTGCCTCCAACAGAATAAGGCCCAAAACTTGTAGAGATACAGGGGATAGTACTGCGAGTTTATAAGGACATATTCTTTTATACATCTTTAGACTGACTCTGCTTTGGGGACCCACATACGTGAGGTGTCATTTTATTTGGGAGACTGAGGGGAACACTGGGGAGTAGGAATTTTGTGCTGGAGTGGTGATCGTACGAAGAAAAGTCCGGAAAATATGCTTTTTTTAAGCACATTTTGAGGTTTACAGAGGAGTCTGGGTAAGAAAATGTTGGGGGATCCACGCAAGCCACTCCTCCCTAGACTCCTTGGGGTGTCTAGTTTTAAAAAATGTCTGGGTTTGGTAGGTTTCCCTAGATGAAGGCCGCACACAGGACCAAAAACATAGGTGCCCTCTCCCCCCCCAAACACAGGTAGTTTTGTAATATATCGTTTTGATGTGCCCACATACGTCCGTGATGTGCCAAACACTAAAATTTTGAAAAGAAACACACTTAGGTTATGTGAAAAAGACCCCTCACCCACCAACCAAGTTGGTGGCATGCTTCATCATCGGGGTCCCACCTGAGGCACCTAGCGTGTCATAGGTGTGCTGCGACGCCTGATTACAGCGGAGCAGGTTTGGTCATTTTTACCACACATACTGGTTGGATTTGGCACGAGGGTGAGTGATGGTTCAGTGGATCAAATTTTACTAACAAGAGCTTTCACAAAAATGAAAAGCACTGTTAGTAACTGAAAGGCAAAAAACTGAACCAATGACTCACAGCTCGTGAGCTGTAAAGCCGCGACAAGGCACCAACCGCTTTACAGTCCATTCACACAACTTTCATACATGACACACACAAGGCCATTCACACCGCCAGCCACGGGCCCAGCACATTACAACACTCACATCGACAGACAGCGCCACTCAAGGGCCCATCACTTACATACGCCCACATGCCTGATACAACAATCACACCAGCTGATGGGAGTGTGTGGACTGGTGTTTGGCTTGCAGTGTGTTGCAGTAGCCAACATCAAGTCAATATGTACAGTCTCAGCCAAGCCCCACTCCACACACAATGGCATCATATTTTTTTTTTTTTTAACAGAGGAACCCCTAACTAAGTAGAAAGAATTACAAAACAACAAACACAAAAGCTCTAACTAACAACATGACAGAAATGCTAACCATGAAACTAAACACATGAAAATACAAAACAGACATGAGTTTACACTCATGGTTGTTCCCAGAAATTCTTCTGGGTGTGGTAATTCTTAAAACAAGCACCGACACACAGCCCAGGCTTTGAAGGACAATCTGGGCAGTACATTCGAGACTCCCTCCGGATACCTCTTCGAAAACACACTCTACATTTCTTAGCTGGAAAGTCTTTTTTGGGTGTGGGAGGAATGTGCTCAGCAAAGTGGCGATCTTTCAATCTAGCCACATCCTCCACCACTGCTTCTCTAGGAACTCTGGCCTGTTCCACCACAATAAGGCTCTCTATCACTGACTCCTGAAATTTCACAAATGTCATCTTTGAGTCTGGAGACCTATCCCTAAACACAATAAAAGCATTGAAGGTTGCTAAGTGGAAGAGGTGAAGTGCTAACTTCTTATACCAAACATAAGACTTACGAATAGCAGTATAAGGTTCCAACCTCTGGTCAACTCTATCTACACCTCCCATGTGCTTATTATAATCTAAAATGCACACAGGTTTGCGCACTTCAGCAACCTGGCCCCAAACAGTCACAGGGGAAGTACTCTCATCATGGATGGTACTTAGCATGTAGACATCCCTCTTGTCTGAAAATTTCAAAGCTAGCAGCTCCTCGTTCCGCAAGGCACAGCACTGTCCCCTCTCAAGTTTTTTACAGACAAGCTCCCTTGGATAGCCTTTCCGGTTAGAACGGATTGTGCCACAAGCAACTGTGTCCACTCTAAACAATTCCTTGAACAACTGCACACCAGTGTAGAAGTTATCTACATACAAATGGTGACCTTTGTTGAACAGTCGTCTACCAAGATCCCACACTATTTTCTCAGTAACTCCAAAAGTGGGAGGACAACCAGGGGGGTCAATATTGGAATCCCTACCAGTGTACACACGGAAACTATACACATATCCTGTCCTACTTTCAGACAGCATATACAATTTAATTCCATATCGTGCCCTTTTGCTAGGAATGTACTGCCTAAAAACCAAACGACCCTTGAAGAGGACCAAAGACTCATCCACACTTATCTCTTTGCCTGGAACATAGACCTCCGAAAACCGATCTACAAAATGATCAAGGACAGGCCTAATCTTAAAAAGACGGTCAGAATCTGGGTGATCTCGTGGCAAGGCTAATGCATTGTCAACAAAATGCAGCATCCTAAGAAGAAGCAAATACCGATTACGACTCATGGTAGCTGGAAATATAGCTGTTGCCATCAAGGGACTAGTAGACCAATAAGAAGCCAGTGACGGCTTCCTTATCAACCCCATCAAAAAAGTCAAACCCAAAAACTTTTTTAGCTCCTCCAAATTTGTGGGAATCCACTGGGCAGCTCTAGAGTGTGGCCTAAGTCTAGCAGCGTTGTCCCTCAAATGCTGCTCCGCATACAAATTAGTCTGCTCAACAATCTCTTCCAAAAACACATCATCCATGAATAACTCAAAGAAATTGATAGGCATAAAGTTCTCTGTATTGGCGTTACACCCCGGGAGACCAGTAAAGGCAGGCAACTCTGGCTGCTCCATGTTTGGGGCAACCCAGACATCAGGTCTTCTAACGGGAAACCTTTCAGCCCCAGGTTGCTGCACTATTGGCACATCAATGTCCTCCTCTAAAACAGAACCTTCATCTGCACTGAGTGTGGCTTCATCATCAGAAGATTCCCCTCCAACAGAAACATCACTGCCAGAATCTCTGACTTCCTCCTCTGCCTCAGATGCAGAGTCCGTCTCATAGTCATGATCAGACTGTGACTCAAAAAGCATACCAACCACCTGCTGAGCGGTCATCCTGCGGCTAGCCATGATCTCTCCTGCTAAAATTAACTGGACAAATTCACCACCAACAACCAGCACTGTGTAAGACAAGTAACAAAGTGTAGCTTTGTTAGTAAGAGTTACAAACTCAAAAACTATACCGCTCACTTGCCTGAAAAAGCTTGATTCACCAGCAACTACACAGCAATCACCAATGATATCCCACTAAAAAGAAAGAAAGAAAGGCAAATTAGAAATAAGACACAACAAATATCATTGTGCACAAACCTAAGGACAATTTCACACACAATCCTGCATTTAGTACACCCCCTACAAACATGTCATTCATGCATGGCAACAATACTCCTTTGGAGTAAATTGTTTTTACTTACCTAAAACATGCAACTGTGCAAACTGCAGGTCAACCACCGCCAAAACCGCAAGGAGCCACAGCAAATAAAGCAAAAGCTTTGAACTAGAACAAAAAGGAGGAAATTTTTTTTTATCACAAATGCAAAGACTTCTTCAGTTGACAAACACCCCACCATCAAACATTTTAGAAATTGGTGCCTAAGTGGATTCTGTCATAGGGGCAGATGGGCCTACTAAAAAAATAGGCCTGTCTGCCCCAAGGAAGCCAGAAAATACCTTTAGTACTGTGTCCCCATGGAGAGCGACCCTTGCCAAAGGGGACAGCCCTCAAACAAAAAAAAACAAAAAAAACACACACAACACTATCCCTGGTGCCTAAGTGGCTTCTGCCCCCTTGGGGGCAGGTGGGCCTAAGAAAATAGGCCCATCTGCCCCCAGGGGGTGTAGAAATGGCCAACAGGTCAATGCCCCCCTTGGGGGGGCGCCCCGTGACCAAGGGGACGCCCCCCCACAAAATAAACACATAAAAAAAAATCCCTGGCGTTCTAGTGGTTTCTGCCCCCCTTGGGGGCAGATCAGCCTAAAAATAATAGGCTGATCTGTCTCCAAGGGGTGCAGAAATGGCCTGGGTACATGTGCCCCCAAAGTGGGGGGCGACCCTTGCCCAAGCCCCCCCCCATCCACTAACACACACACACACACACACTATCCCTGGTGTCTACGTGGCTTCTGCCCCCCTTGGGGGCAGGTGGGTCTAGAAAAATAGGCCCATCTGCCCCCAGGGGGGGCAGAAATGGCCAACAGGTCAATGCCCCCCTTGGGGGGGCGCCCCGTGCCCAAGGGGACGCCCCCCCACAAAAATAAACACATAAAAAAAAATCCCTGGCGTTCTAGTGGTTTCTGCCCCCCTTGGGGGCAGATCAGCCTAAAAATAATAGGCTGATCTGTCTCCAAGGGGTGCAGAAATGGCCTGGGTACATGTGCCCCCAAAGTGGGGGGCGACCCTTGCCCAAACCCCCCCCCATCCACTAACACACACACACACACACACTATCCCTGGTGTCTACGTGGCTTCTGCCCCCCTTGGGGGCAGGTGGGTCTAGAAAAATAGGCCCATCTGCCCCCAGGGGGGGCAGAAATGGCCAACAGGTCAATGCCCCCCTTGGGGGGGGCGCCCCGTGCCCGAGGGGACGCCCCCCCACAAAAATAAACACATAAAAAAAAATCCCTGGCGTTCTAGTGGTTTCTGCCCCCCTTGGGGGCAGATCAGCCTAAAAATAATAGGCTGATCTGTCTCCAAGGGGTGCAGAAATGGCCTGGGTACATGTGCCCCCAAAGTGGGGGGCGACCCTTGCCCAAGCCCCCCCCCATCCACTAACACACACACACACACACACTATCCCTGGTGTCTACGTGGCTTCTGCCCCCCTTGGGGGCAGGTGGGTCTAGAAAAATAGGCCCATCTGCCCCCAGGGGGGGCAGAAATGGCCAACAGGTCAATGCCCCCCTTGGGGGGGCGCCCCGTGCCCAAGGGGACGCCCCCCCACAAAAATAAACACATAAAAAAAAAACCCTGGCGTTCTAGTGGTTTCTGCCCCCCTTGGGGGCAGATCAGCCTAAAAATAATAGGCTGATCTGTCTCCAAGGGGTGCAGAAATGGCCTGGGTACATGTGCCCCCAAAGTGGGGGGCGACCCTTGCCCAAGCCCCCCCCCATCCACTAACACACACACACACACACACACTATCCCTGGTGTCTACGTGGCTTCTGCCCCCCTTGGGGGCAGGTGGGTCTAGAAAAATAGGCCCATCTGCCCCCAGGGGGGGCAGAAATGGCCAACAGGTCAATGCCCCCCTTGGGGGGGCGCCCCGTGCCCGAGCGGACGCCCCCCCACAAAAATAAACACATAAAAAAAAATCCCTGGCGTTCTAGTGGTTTCTGCCCCCCTTGGGGGCAGATCAGCCTAAAAATAATAGGCTGATCTGTCTCCAAGGGGTGCAGAAATGGCCTGGGTACATGTGCCCCCAAAGTGGGGGGCGACCCTTGCCCAAGCCCCCCCCCATCCACTAACACACACACACACACACACACACTATCCCTGGTGTCTACGTGGCTTCTGCCCCCCTTGGGGGCAGGTGGGTCTAGAAAAATAGGCCCATCTGCCCCCAGGGGGGGCAGAAATGGCCAACAGGTCAATGCCCCCCTTGGGGGGGCGCCCCGTGCCCAAGGGGACGCCCCCCCACAAAAATAAACACATAAAAAAAAACCCTGGCGTTCTAGTGGTTTCTGCCCCCCTTGGGGGCAGATCAGCCTAAAAATAATAGGCTGATCTGTCTCCAAGGGGTGCAGAAATGGCCTGGGTACATGTGCCCCCAAAGTGGGGGGCGACCCTTGCCCAAGCCCCCCCCCCATCCACTAACACACACACACACACACACTATCCCTGGTGTCTACGTGGCTTCTGCCCCCCTTGGGGGCAGGTGGGTCTAGAAAAATAGGCCCATCTGCCCCCAGGGGGGGCAGAAATGGCCAACAGGTCAATGCCCCCCTTGGGGGGGCGCCCCGTGCCCAAGGGGACACCCCCCCACAAAAATAAACACATAAAAAAAAATCCCTGGCGTTCTAGTGGTTTCTGCCCCCCTTGGGGGCAGATCAGCCTAAAAATAATAGGCTGATCTGTCTCCAAGGGGTGCAGAAATGGCCTGGGTACATGTGCCCCCAAAGTGGGGGGCGACCCTTGCCCAAGCCCCCCCCCCATCCACTAACACACACACACACACACACTATCCCTGGTGTCTACGTGGCTTCTGCCCCCCTTGGGGGCAGGTGGGTCTAGAAAAATAGGCCCATCTGCCCCCAGGGGGGGCAGAAATGGCCAACAGGTCAATGCCCCCCTTGGGGGGGCGCCCCGTGCCCATGGGGACGCCCCCCCACAAAAATAAACACATAAAAAAACATCCCTGGCGTTCTAGTGGTTTCTGCCCCCCTTGGGGCAGATCAACCTAAAAATAATAGGCTGATCTGCCCTCAAGGGGGGCAGAAATGGCCCTAAAAGACATGCCCCCCAAAGGGGAGCGACCCTTGCCCAAGGGGGCGCCCCCCCATCCACTACACACACAATCCCTGGTGCCTAAGTGGCTTCTGCCCCCCTTGGGGGCAGATGGACCTAAAAAAAATAGGCCGATCTGCCCCCAAGGGGGGCAGAAATGGCCAACAGTTCTCTGCCCCCTTGGGGGGGGCGCCCCTTGCCCAAGGGGGCACCCCCTCCCAACATACCTGCACAGAAAATATAATTCCCTGGTGATCCAGTGGTTTCTGCCCCCCTTGGGGGCAGATCCGCCTAAAAAGTAGGCCAATCTGCCCCCAAGGGGGGCAGAAATGGCCGTAACTAATTGCCCCCACAAGGGGAGCGACCCTTGCCCAAGGGGCCGCTCCCCGCCAGCAAGAAACACGAGCAAACAACAAAAAAAAAAAATCCCTGGTGTCTAGTGGGCATTCCTGCTGCCCGATCGCAATGCGATCGGGCAGCAGGAATGCTCAAAGAGACACCGGGGGAAAGGAAAAGCCTTTCCTTTCCCCCGGTGCCTCTTTAGCCCAAACCCCCCACCCACCGGGAAGAGGAACTCACCTCTTTCCTCGTCGCCGCACAGGAAGCAAATGGCTTCCTGTGCTGCGAAATCCCCATAATGAAGTCAGCGCGCGATCGCGCGCTGACGTCATTATGGGGGGGTCGGGGGTGGAAGGGGAAGGGCTTCCCCTTCCATCCCTGACTTTGGGGGGGTGGGGGGAAGCACACAGAGGGAGCGAGAGCGCTCCCTCTGGGCTGTGTGCCGAGGACGTAGTGGTTACGTCCTCGGCACAGCAGCACTGTGCCGCGGGACGTAACCACTACGTCCGCGGCACAGAAGGGGTTAACATAAAGTAATGTGGTATTACCGTACCTAACTATAACATCAGGTTAACCTTTGTTTATTTATTAAATATATATGAATATATATATATATCTCTATATATACAGACAAGATATAGATATCTATATAGATATATATCGTAGATTTCTTTATATATACATATATATATATATATATATATATATATACATATATATATATATATATGTATTCCACAAGCGGTGAGAAAATGCTCACCAAACGGCTGCACCAAATCAGTCACGTACCCAAAAGGAAGAAGAAACCAATTTCTTGAAATGATGTTCATCAGCTTTATTTCCACTCGTAGTAAAAATCAATGCTGTCTCCACAGAAATTTCTATGCGTTTTGGCTGACGCCTTCTACTGTATATATATATATATATATATATATATATATATATATATATATATACGCACATTCTTAGAAAAGGGCACACCATATTTCATATTTTATTTGGCTCCTTACCTATTCTCTGGTCTTAATAGGTACAGATGAGACACTAGCAGTGGCAGTCACATACCTCCAGCTGTGTGTATTTCAATGTGTTTGGCTCTGCAACATTTCTTCATCATGGCTAATTTAGCCTTTGCAGACCATTTCCCACGACCCATGCGCCCCTCCTCTATAGGATGTTCTAACACTCCAATGGACTTTTTTCAAAAATTATTAAAATACCACTTTTAATTATCCTGCTTTGATTTATTATAATTGCATTGTAATTAGTTCATTCAAGGCCTGGCAGAATCGCTAACATGACAAAGCATATTTAACTACAAGCTATTGTCCCTCCTTTAATGTCACTCAGATTTCTTCCTGGCAAGATAGAGCTCCTCCGCATCAAGAAATGTTGCAAGATATTCCTTTTGCTGCATGCATTCAGCTTTTTGAAAGGCATACAATGTTCACTGATTCTACCTTCCTGCCTTTGTATGTACCAAATGCAGTAATGATTATTGTGTAACTTGAATGCCATATATTACAGTTCTGCTAGGGACAACTTGAGGTCTCATTCTTTTGACATTTAAAAGTTTAGTAGATTAAGCTGGGTAGTTACCAAGGCCAGACTGGGAACTCAAAGCAGCCCAGGCAATTTTTTTCAGACTATTCCCCAGTAGGTGCATAGCAAGCTCAGCGAACAAGCTTGAACACTTCAAGGGGGATGGGGTCTGTCCCAAGAAAGTTTGGGGGAAAATGGAACAAAATAGCGCATTGTAAAGCACAAATGTCATTATATATTCAAATGTGTACGTTTTTATTTAAAGCATAATAAATGATAAAGTTGTAGTGCACCAGGATACAGCAATCTTTACTAGGGCTCTTCAATGATTCCCTCCCTATCACCCTCCAACAGTGCCTCTCATTTCTCCATATCCCCTCTCTCACATGAATTTCATTTGTTTTATAGCACCTCTCTTACCAGTGTAGGGTTTCAGAGCACTTTACATAATTACACACAAATACAGAGACAGTGACTCATGCGTGTGTAATTCAGTGTATAGAAATTGTTACAAACTATAAAGGGGACTACAAGGTGTAGGATTCACATATCATTCATACTGGTAGTCATTTTTAAGAGTGCTTGGTTTGGGGAAGCACAAACTCAGGATTCAGTATGTAACACAGTGGTTAGGGTTGACTTTATTTCTACCTAAACAAACCCTTTTTTGCAAAATTAGGATAACCAAAGACTGGAGAAAAACATACCTTTCTACCAAGTACCATGCAGTTTGCATGCAACTCTTTCATGGCAGTTCATAGCTCACAGTGCTAGATTATGGACATTATTTATAAACTGCAGAGTAACAAGAGGAACTCTCTGACAAAAGCAGTATCCAACTGAGCATTGCACATAAAATACTGTTCTGTGTTCTGCATAGTACACATTCTTTGCAGCAGGCATATTAACCCTCTGAGCTAAGATGAGTCAAAACTGCCACTATAAAACATTTCTCTACAGCAGCTACATTAATCACCAGTGTTATTGTGGCAGTTTAGGTTTATTGTTGCCTGAAAACAGTAGGATATACAAGGAACTCAGCAGTGTTTTAAAATCTGCTGCACTGCTCAAAACAGCCCCTCCCCAGTAACAGAAGTGGTCCTGCACCCTTCCAGGCTCGTAGGGAAATGCCCAGTACAGCCACTCTGGCCTTACTAGCAATGAGACTTATTATTGGTTTGAGGTTTCCCTATATAAAAGAGTCCATAGTAATTAAAACTGCAGTCTCTGCATGCTGTCCTGAAGGGAAGAAATCATGACAATTCCATTTTTAGGAATGTACTAGCAAGACCTTTTTATGCTACTAAAATTATATGATAGAGTAGATCTATGGTCTTTCAGTCAGCCCTCTTCTTCCATTGATCTGGTTGTGTCATTTAAGTTTTTCTTCCGCCCACTATAGCATTCAGCATCGGACAAATGGTGAACCCACTGTGAGTGAATAGCATTTTTCCCTATCACAAGGAGCACATCCAAAGTAGTTCACTTACATTCCAGAAACTACTAGTGCTAAGAGAGAGCAAAGCATGTTTTTGCTTTGGTTTGTTTCAGATTTATGATGGCTTAGCAACTTCCCAAAAAACAATATTTTGCAAAACCCATCACAAAACTAACACTGGCAGAGCCAAAGAATGGAGGCCAACTCCAGACCCATTGGATTTGCCAATGCTTGTTTAGATGGATTGGGATGTGCCCTTTTGGTCTAGAAAAATATATCAAATGAAGGGGCAAATATGATTTAAGCTCCAAGGAAACATTAGAGCAGGGTCCAGAGGTGAATCATTAAGTACTAAGGATTATAAGAAGTGCTGTACTGGGGCACCTGGACGTAAAGTATATACCAGGTTTGACTGTGATAGACAGTATGGCAGGAAGTCTTGCTGGTTGTCAGCAGCGACTATTCATAGTCTTACCTTAGGATTAGGAGTTTGCAGCCTTCTATTCTCATACATGTGGCAAGAATTTAAAATAGAAAATAAGTTGGTTATTTCTGATCATGTTGGAGCACGAGTCTTCTTCAGTTTCTGGTGTGCGATTGAATGTAGTGTGCACAGTCACCCTGGCCTATCACAAAATAATACTAGCTACGATATACTGTATGGAAGGTGTGCGCGCACTACCATGGGAAAAAAACATGTAGGAACCTCAGATGTTTTAGAGTATGTGCACTGATTACTGTTTAAAGCTACAGTATAGATAAAATATATGGACTTTGCATCATGCTTTGATCTTGGGAACCTAAACTACACATGGGTTCAAATTCTTGAGAATTTCCTGCTACAGCTGAGTTTTGCGAGGGAACTCTGTTGTAATGTTATATATTTTGTAAATGGTACGTGGATCTTTATTTGATTGGCTGAAGTAGTGTCGGTTTGCCTAATAAATAAAATATGGTAATCCTGTGGGATTTTATTAGTTTTTTTTAACTTTCTGGCAGCATTAATTTTCCCCTACTGAGCTATTTGTAAAGTTGACTTTGAATTAAAATTTAATATATTTATTTATCAAGCTTACAAGTGTACCATGGACCATTTTTATAATCAAGTGTCACTTTGTGCTATTTAGGTGATTATTGTAGATATGGGATAATGTATCTGCTGCTGTACATTGTTAAGTATAGTGCACATCACAGAGGAAACCGGTTACCATATAGAGGAATGAGGTTGAGTTCCTTGATAAGGTCATGGAACTCCAAGGTGACTTGCAATATCCTTTGAATGTTTGGCAAAGGGTATTTAATTTCTTGTAATATATAGTAACTCCATCACCCTTTCCAAAAACTGATTATATCCTTGGTGTCCATTGTAGATTAGAAAAATAAAAGCAGAAATTGTACTGAAAAAATAAAGGTTCCAAGAACAGTTAGTTATTTTTGCAAAAGGATATTAGAATCAGTTCAATATGTCAGGTTTCAAAACATTGTGGCTCAGATTGTGTTGAAACATGCAGAGATTCTATTTTTTCTAAAAATACATCTAGCATGGAAAAAATAAACATTGATAAGCACACCTCCTTTCTACTAATCACTTTTTTTTAGAAAAATATCTCTGGAGAAGGAATAGTCAGTTACTGTTGTTCTTATTTAAACTTCAGTTGTAATTATGCTCAGTAACCTGCCTTTCACCCTGGCTGTTGGCGTCAGGCATTGGGACCTCAGAAGTCAACTGTAATACCTTATTACAGTTGAGCAACTAGCCTTTTCATTATCACAAGCTGTGGCATCTCTATAAGTGGTTTTATGGAGCACACAAGGGGTAACGGATAAAGACAGTGGGAGCACCTACAAATGGCAATCGTGAAGACTGTGCACGTTTGTAATATACTTGTGTACTCACAAACGCATACACATTTGCAGTGTTTTTTCATGGGTGTAATAAACAGGTGCTGCCCGACGACTAAATTTGTCATAAAAAATTGCAGACCACACAGGAACAGACATAATACTAGAGGGAGACATTAACTGCAGTACTTGAAAATGACCTCAGCATGTGACGATCAGCAACATAATATACTCGGGCTGTGCTAATTCACAAGGTCAGCTCCACGTATAATGAGCAGCAGGGTCTCTGGGCCAGCAGCAGCCGTGCCAAAGAGAGAGAAGTAATGACCTGCGGGACCAAGACTGTCGCAGGGGTGGTGTTAGATGTTATTTAACCCTGTTAGCTCATTTAATTTTGATTTAAATAACCACAGCACTCCTCGCAACTTATGCACTAGCTAAGGGCTCAACGGGCTATAACGCAGGTGGGGTTTCTAAGCACCGCAGCCGCTTGAAACGTTAGAACAAGCTTGAGGAAAGATTTTCGACATTAACACGTTTCAGTTAGCATGTGTTGCACACATGCTCAGACATGACTTACAGTTTTCCATATCAACAGGGGAACTGGGCTGAAATATTATCCGAATGGATTTGAAGCGGGGGTCCAGCTCATTAAGAGGTTTTGAGTTCGATGAGCAGCGTAAAAATAAAACTTTTGAGTGTACGGAGGATACACGAGACCTTACTACAATTGACAAAATACTGACAAATCAGTAAAAATCGTGCAATTTTACCTTCACTGTGTGGCAAATTCACACCAGTACAGTGCAGTTACGAGTAAAACCGCATGCATTGGACAATTTCTACATGGATCCTATGTTTCCAATTATAAAATAATTTCCCATCTACCCTGAGCAGGTGGCAGTTCTATGTGGGGATCTGAAGGTGGGGTGGGGGATCAGGGATCTAGGGGAGGTAAGGTTTCATCTGGCGAGGATAACATTCTATACTTCTCCCAGTTTAATATTTAAAAAAACCAACAACAAAAACACGAGGGATGGGGGTTGCCTGCTGCTGTAGCCAATGCTTCTTCCGTTTTTCCCAAATTAGACTTATAGACTGGGGTATAGTTTTCTCACACCTGGAAAAATCGGGTGCGGAAAAACCTGCCTATTCTGGAACAGGAGAAGCAACATTCCATGTGGTAATTTTGGTTCTCCTGACTCAATCATGGCCATGGTGACTTAAATCCCTGCCGCTAACACCTGTATCGATACACAGGGTCGCAAGCTCAATGCCACCTTCCATTTTTTCGAGGCAGGGAAACAAGAGTATGATTATGTTGGATGATGGGAACACGTTTCATATTTACAACACTTACACATACATAAAACAAGATAATTGGGTTAGAAAAAGTTTTGCGAAACAATTACAACATGTACAAAAGCACAAATCAGGTTTTACCATGTTTCCTTATCCAGGATTTGTTCACTTGTGCATGTGCTTGCCTAATCTTCGGTTTGAATGGCCATTTGATACATCAGTCCATCCTTTGTTGAGATGATAAGGAATATCTTAAAAGGGAATCGTGCTGATATGTTTTCCTGGGTGGAATGTATACTCATGACATAGGAGCCATTTAGACTCTGGTGGGCAGCCCGATGTCAGTCAGGGTGGTAAAGGTCTTCCCCGCCATCGCAGCCAGACTGTCTTGCGGCAACTAATGAGATAAAATGATTGCCCTACCTTAAGTTTTGTGTCATAAAACACTTGGGGCCGTATTTATACTTTTTGACGCAAAACTGCGCTAACGCAGTTTTGCGTCAAAAAAATTAGCGCCGGCTAACGCCATTCTGAAGCGCCATGCGGGCGCCGTATTTATTGAATGGCGTTAGCCGGCGCTAGCAGACCGGCGCTGCCTGGTGTGCGTGGAAAAAAACCACGTACACCAGACAGCGCCGGCGTAGGGGGAAAATGGCGTATGGGCGTCTTAAAATGGGGCAAGTCAGGTTGCGTCTAAAAAATCGTCGTAACCCGACTTGCGCCATTTTCTTTCGACGCCCATCCCCCATCAACATGACTCCTATCATTGTAAAGATAGGAGTCATGCCCCCTTGCACAATGGCCATGCCCAGGGGACTTATGTCCCCTGGGCATGGTCATTGGGCATAGTGGCATGTAGGGGGGGCACAAATAAGGCCCCCCTATGCCACAAAAAAAAAAAAAAAAAATACTTACCTGAACTTACCTTAATGTCCATGGGATGGGTCCCTCCGTCCTTGGGTGTCCTCCTGGGGTGGGCAAGGGTGGCAGGGGGGGTCCCTGGGGGCAGGGGAGGGCACTCTGGGCTCATTTTGAGCCCACTTGTCCCTTAACGCCATCCCTGACCCAGGCGTTAAAAAGTGGCGCAAATGCGCCGTTTTTGGCCACGCCCACTCCCGGGCGTCTCTTTTGCCCGGGAGTATAAATACCACGTAAAGGCCTGGGAGTCATTTTTTAAGACGGGAACGCCTCCCTTGCATATCATTAACGCAAGGAAGGGGTTCACGCTAAAAAATGACGCACACTCCGGGCACTTTGGCGCCCGAAGCGTCTAACGCCAGAGT